>NC_091001.1:106374964-111174964 GCF_041146395.1 Eulemur rufifrons | reverse complement strand
TCTGGAGTCGGAGCCCAGGCAAACACGCTGCCTTTGTGCTGGCGACACTCTCCCTTTCTGGCTGGCGCATTCTTTGTTTTTGGCTCCCAGTGAATGCACGTCTGTGTGTGTTTTAAAGTGCAGTGAACTGCACAGTGAAGTTCTTTTTCTCTGCAGATTTTGTAGGTGTAACATCTCAGCCCACACAGCCCACCTGCTCCAATCACCGTTGGTTGCATCCTTAACAACTGGTGTTTTTAACAGTGGTGCTGACTCTGGATTCGTTGCCGAAGCGTGAAGCAACCAGGTAGGTCTGAGTTATCCGGCCCGTTGAGGGGTACTTAGATCCAGCTGTCCCAGTGACGGTGGCCAGACCCCTGCCCGTCAGGAGAAAGAAAGGGCCTGAACCCTGGCACGCTCCTCCTGGGGAGAGAAGTAAACATGGAAAATGATGGAACTGTAGGTGTGCTTTGAAAAAAAAAAGGTACAGAGGTGAAAACTTTCTCAGTATGCAGGTGTGTGCTTAACGTTTCAGTTTTACTTTTCCATGTTTTCATAGGAAATTTGAATTTTTTTTCCTAAGAGAAGTGATATGGGGCAATGACATGTTCCCTGGTATCTGTGTGACCCCCTGGGGGATACTCTGGGTAGCTCAGAGGCCCTAGAAGGGCTCTCCCAAGGGTGAGAGGTGAGAACACTATTCAATAACTTAGAGCCAGGTGTGGTGGGCACACTCCTGCAGTTCCAGCTACTTGGAAAGCTGAGATGGGGGGATCACTTGAGCCCAGGAGTTCAAGACTAGCCTGGACAACATAGCATGACCCCATCTCTAAACAACAAGCACTCAGCAACTTAAGATTTACCCAGATGGATATCTGTGAGAATCCTAATTAATGGCTGTGCTGTAGACTTCAGAAGCCTGAGTGGATGCCTTCCAGTTGTGGCGGCCGCCCTCCCACTTCTCAGCCCCTTCTCACCCCCTGTCCTCCCTCCTGCTTCTCCGCCCACATGGCTAAGCCCTCATCTTGTCTTTCCTGGACTCCTATACCAGCCTCTTAGGACAGCTGCCCGGTGTCTGTGGTAGCGCTGGTGTTGTTTAGAAGGACTTTGTTTCTTGTTCTCTCTATGGGCTTCTGATACATTTGCATTCCCCATGCCATCAAAACTTAGTATTAAAAAGTTAGATTTTCACAATTATTGTGTCTAAAGTGAGACCCAAGTTTACTTTGGAATACTAATGTTTAATGTCATTCCTGTTCTAATATTCTCAGTCTTCCCTGAAACTTTGTATTAATGTATCCTTATTTAAAAAGAAGAGGGTTGGGACACGGCCATCTAAAAGCACACAGACTGGTGGCACTAACAGATCCATACACAGATGGCTCTAGTGTCAAAAGGGACCCCTGATGATATAGGTGTGCCCGTGGCATCTGCAACTGAGGAGGAGAGGTCTCCGCCCCTGCCCTGTCCTGACTTCATTTATGACTTTATTACACCCCATTTGCACACCTGTATTTTCTTAGACTCCCTCCAGTTGCAGTGATTTTTCCAAATTACTATTGCACTGAAAGAAAAAGAGTTATGAAGTGCTGCTCATTTGCAAAGCGCTGTGCTTGGTGCTGAGATGGAGGATGAATCAGACCTCGGCATGGGACACAGACACAGAGGTAGAGGCGGGACGTAACGGAAAGGCTTTACCAGTTCAGGATTCACTTCCCAGTGAGTGGGACAGACCACACGTTTTGGGAGAACAGCCGACTGAGAGCGGAGCTTTCTGGACGTCCCCGTGGGGGGGAAACCTGCTATCTCAAAACCCTCACCCGATTCTGCCGAAAGGGCGTCGAAGCCCTCACCGTGGGAAGCCTGGGTCCTACAGTGCGCGAGCCTGCACTGCCTCTGTCTGCTTGCTGGCGCCTGCCTTCCTGCCACCGGGGAGCCATCCCATCTGGGCTTCAGGGCCCAGAGGGGTCACGGTTTGCTTTCGGAGTTGTCCCCACTCGCACAAGTCCTCTTTCCCTGACCTGAACATCGCTCACTCTGACTTCCCTGCATGGGCTCTTCCTCGCTTAGCGTCAGCAGCCTCAGCCAGGAATTCTCCTCTGCCCACCGGCCGCAGCCATGGCCCAGCGTTCCCAGGGAGGAGGTGCTGAAGCCAGGTTGGGGCGTTGGCCTGGCGGGAAGGACACTGGGCCTGGCGGGAAGGACACTGACTGACGAATCAGCAAGTCACTGTGCTAACTTTGCTTTCCTTGTCCTGTCAGATCGGAACCCTCAGCACCAGGCTGAGCTCTCTGCTTCCGCAGACGCCCAGGAGATCAGGCGCTCTCTGGAGTGATGCTGCTTGTCTGTTCAGAGCCCCCTCGAGTCGTAAAACGTGTACTGTGCTTACCGAGGAGGCTCTCAGAAATCCCTTTCATGCAACACCTCCGTTCTCTTTTTCTCTGATGCAGCCTGAGCCTGCGTTGGAAGAGACTGGAACATCTAAAACATCCCATTTTACAGGTAGAGAAGCCCTAGGTAAGGACAGTGGAAATGGCTTGTCCCGGACAGAAAGCCAATACTGGTGTAAACTCAGCTGCATGGTGTACGCACTTCAGGAACATTAAAAGTACTGCTTCGAGGATCCCAACCCCGTAGACTCTGGTCCAATTGGTTTGGGGTGCCGCGCGGCCCTGAGAGTTCTTACAGCTTCCCAGGGGCTTCCTGTGGGCAGACAGCGCCGAGAACCCCTGAGCCAGCGAGCGTTCAGCCAGGACGTCCAAACACAGGTGCGCTGTCCCAAGGCCTAGCGTGGGGATTTGTTTTTTAAGAGGAGGGACCTGGAGTTTTTACATGTCCCAGTGTCACGAAAATTGGCAGGGGACTCACGAGGTCATAGGCCCACCCCCCAGTGACTCAGTATTTTGCCTGTGGTTTTACCATCGTCTTCAACCTCTTTCCACTGCTCACAACAGCTTTTCAGCTGTCAAAGCTGGAGAGTCATCCTCTTTCCACAGCCGATGGGGACATCACAGAGGTTTTTTTTTGTTTGTTTGTTTGTTTGTTTTTCAAAGGCAGGAAACTTAAGTCTTCATTAACAAAATAAAAAGAAAAGATATGCTTTCTGTTACTAAACAGAAAATTTTCACAGACTTTTAGGGTCATTTGGGTAAAACTTTTATTTTAAAATGCATCACCTTTTCGGTGTGGGGGAAGAAACTGCAATACCATGAGGCAACCAGACTACTTAGCATCACCCACGGACACACACACCTGTCTGCCGGCGCCGTGAGCTGTTAGACTTCAACAGGACGCAAAAATAAGCCCTCGGAAACCTGCAGCCTTGTATAATTTAAGCTGCTGCTAAATTTTCCTAGCAGAAACTCAGTATGTTAGACAACAAGGTGGAGATATGGTCAAAATAAAAACAAGTAATTGGAGAAGATGGAGGTGCAGCTCATAAAGTCTGATTGAAGGTTCCAGAAGGACTTGATCCTTCCCATTTAGGCCAGGAATGAGAACTACGGTCAGGATTCCTGGGATTTATCAGATGGATACCATTGCAATCTGGCTACTTTTCCAGGATTTCCTGCAGTATTCTCATCCTCCTCATTGATTTTAAGCATACATATTTGTTTGCTGGGCATAATAAGGTGTTTCTAAAACAACAACAGTAGCAATAACTTCATTTTATCCCATTATTTTCTTTTGAAAGAAGTACATATACAGTAGGTTTTTTCCATCGAAATTTTCCATTGAGATAGCCATATTTAGTCATGCCACAGTTGCTACCACACTTCTCTAGACAAGCATGTAAATTATTACAATAACGTTTTGAATGATAGACTATTTCCTCCCCAGAAGATTATTGTGTCTTTTCCTTATCATATGTCCCAAAGTTTCCTAAAGGTGTCAAAGTTAATCTCTTTATTTTCTGCATTGTGGTAGCTCTTGGTATTCATCCAGATTTGAGCATCTACTACTGTGCATTGTTGTCATTTGCATCTGACACTTAACGTTGGCCTGCAAGCTTGGAAGTTCCGTGAAGGCAGATATCATGGCTTTAAAAACACTTAACCCGGGTTATCTAGATGCAGATAATCAGGAAAGGCTTGCTGAACTGTACCAGGTCACTGAACTCATACCATCCCTCCTAAATAACAAATTGTCACCTGTCACACTCTGCTTGGGACCATCTGAGGGTGCTTCCTCTTCAACAGGTTAAATGTCCCACTCTGTGATGCCATGCCCAGAGCTGCCCGTTGCCTGGTGTACTAGGGTCCTGCAATCGTCATGACAACATGCCCCAGACTGGGTGGCTCAAACAGTGGAAATTTGCTGTTTTACAGTTCTGGAGGCTCGAAGTTCAAGATCAAGGTGTCCAAAGGCATGGTGCCTTTGAGCCTGTGAGCAGAATTTGTTTACAGGTTTTCTCCTTGGTTTGTATAATAGGTGACTGTCTTCTTGTTCACGTAGTGTCCTCTCAGTGCGCCTGTCTGTCTCCAAGTTTCCCCTTTTCAAAGGACTCCAGTTATATTGGACATATTGGATTAAGTCCACCCAATGACCTCATTGAACTTGATTGCCTCTGTAAGGACCCCGTCTCCAAAGAAGGTCACATTCTGAGGTCTGGAGGTTAGGACTTCAACACATGAATTTGGGGGACACGGTGCAACCCATAACACCTGGCTTCTGTCCCCTTGGTGAGCACGTTCCCTGTTCATAACTACAAGACACAAGCCGGTTTCCTTGCCTTCTTGCCTCTTCTCATGTGCTGTTTGTGTGACCCGGGACACCTGGCTTCTGTCAAGGTGTGGCCAAGACCCTGTTCTCCATCTCCTCCGTGAGGCCCTCCAGGCCCTCTCCTACCCCTGCAGGCAGAGGCGGTCAGCTCTGTCATGTAGACGCCTGGCTTCCAGGCTGTGGACAGGCATCGGCATTTCTTTAACCCAGTAGCCTGTGAACTCCCTGAGGGCGGAAACCTGTCTAACTCCTGCAACTCCAAACCAAGCCCAGTTCCAGCTAATGTTTATTACATGAATACATGAGTGCATGGAACCATTCTTTCTAGACACTGTGTGCTGCTAAGACAGTCAAGGAAAGCCTCCTCACGGGACACTATTAGCTCTTTCAGACTATGTGACAGAGAAAGGAAACTGGACGAGGGGTGTAAAACCCAACTGCAGCCAAGGCCCCGGCGTCCCTAAATCCCGTGCTTGCCGGGTGGGTGGCTGCTCTGCCTGGCAGACCCAGTTCTCTCTGTTTGTCACTGCTGTGTTATGCCAAAGCAGCAAGAGGCAAGACATTCAGCGCTCAAACATTGTGAGTTGAGGCGTTCTAAATTCGGAAATATTTAAAGGTACCGAATGTGAGTGAATTTATTAGTATAGTCTCTCAAAATAATGTAAGGAATTATTCTGAGAAATAAGTGATATAGGCTAATTATAAATAATGAGCAAATAAAAGATTAGGAGGAAGAAGCATTCACATCTGATCCCATGTATCAGTCAGAAATTTAGGGATGTTTCCTAAGAACTTGGAATTTTTCTTCAAACATAGTATGATTTGCTTTACGTATTTATAGTCATATTATGTATTTATTCTTCCACATCTCACTTTTTGCAGCCACTCCTATAATTAATATTTACTTAATATTCTGGCATACACATGTTTTAGCTATTTTCAAATACTTTATAAATAAAAATTTATTTATAAAAGTTTGTAAATTTATAAACATTTTATTATACAATTGGACTCTTGGCATCTACCTGGGGATGCAGAGAGCCGGAAGGAGCCTCCCTCCCACCCTCACAACAAACGAGAGCCGGACTGATGCCCCTTGCTGGGAAGGGATCAGCAAAAACTTGAAGATGGGTCAGTAGAAAGTACCCTAGAGGGAGAACAAAGAGAAAAAGAGTGAAAAGGCAAAACAGAGCATCCAAAAAGCTATGGAAAAATATCCAAGGTTCTACCATCTGCAAAATTAGAAGAAGGTATTTGAAAAAATAATGGCCAAGGATTTTTCAAAAGTAGATAGATGTAAGAAACACATTGAACACTGGTCAGGATAAATACAAAAAATAAAAAAACAAACAAGAAAACCCCCAACTGCACACCCCAGACAGTTCATATTTAAACTGACAATTTATGTGAGGTTCTCCAACTATAGGACAGTTGGTTGCTAATAATTTTTCATTAGTGTGGATAATAATTTTATAAACACCTCTATTGTATAAATGTTGCTTTGCATATAAATATTTAAATATTACATTTAAATATATATATACTGATTTCTTATGATGGACTGAGATTAGAATAGTAGATTCTGAAATACTCTTTGAGTGATTCTTACACCTTCATGTTTTATCAGATCTCCAGCAAGGGATTGAACCTCCTTAGTGGAGTAAATTATGTACAATTTGCTATGAGTAAAGGAAATATACATTTTTTTAAATCAACAAAATATAAATACATAACAGATAGAAGGCAGCCTGGCTGTGACTTGATTGTGCCTCAGTTTCCTTATTGAAAAAATGGAGGTAATTATGGTATCTGCTTGACAAGGTTGTTATGAGGATTAAATGAGTTAATACTTATAAAGCTCTTAAGAGGTTGGCTGGTGACATAGTTACATGATGTGTAAAATAAAAGTTGTGATTATAGGGTGGGTCTTGTTAGTTACCAATGGTCCTCCTTAGGGCATTGGGAGCACTAGGATCCAGGACAGTGACTTCACGTCCTTTTCCGTCATCCTGCTTCTGTGTCTCATGCCTGTATCACGTGCTTCTCTGTAGCAGGCTGACCAGGTTGCTTAATGCAGGCACATGTTAATAAAATGCTGTCAGTCTCTATCTGCAGTTGATTAACATTCAGTCTTTAAAATATAGAAATATTCTACTTTAACTGACAGAGCTCTGAAATGGTATGTGTCATGTCCAGGCTTTTTGCTAATTTTGTTTTCTTTGCAAAATCCATGGAATGAAGGAACTTAGATGGCACTACATCTGTGAATGACTTCTGCAAAAGCACTCCCTTGGTGGAACTTTCCACAGGAAAGATTTTTACAGTCTTCATTTTTTTTTAGGTATGGAAAAGTCGATCTCTGGGGAACACACTATATTACCCAGACACGGTTTTCTTCTGTGATTGCTTCCAGTCTTTTCACTCCAAATGTCTCTGCTACAGCATCTAACGGTAGCTGCCTACGAACCTGTCTCCAAGGGGAGCAGAGTGGGATGTTACAGAGATTCATCCTGTTTTGCACAAAGGCTTGGTGGAAGAGAGAGAGAGAAAAAATAGAGACAGGAATTGTAAATAGATTTCATCTCCCTTGTTGATTCCAGAGGGCTGACAATAGAAGGGAGTGTTGAGAAGACTTGAGCATCTCTGGGCCCACGTGGAAACAACGCCATGGTCGATTAGCCACGTCTCCCACGTGTGGGTAGAGCCGGGCAGGCAGGGCCTTCCTGTCACGAATTTGCCACCCCATTCCTAAGGGGTACAGGGAGTATAACTTTAACTTGAAATATTAGAAAGATGAAAATAAATTCATGGGTTTTCAACCAGAAAGTAAAGAAATCCTAAAAATGCTGTCATAAGTTGATAAAAGGCTTTAACTAAATAAGAGGAAAACTTACAAAGTTCCCTAGTGAGAAGGGCCCAGGATGGGGACTGGGCAGTCTGTGTGAGCCAGGAATGGGTGTGAGGGCATTGTCAGCTTGTTGGGAAAAAAAGTGGAGACAAGGTCCCATGAGGACTCAAGGAAATCCCAGCTACCTTATTCAGTGATACAGAAGCCAACTCCAAGTTTTAATTGGTAGATTACCAACCAGCCAGTGTATGTTTCTACTAAGCAGGAAAAATATCAGATATTACTATCCTCAAATACTTTAGTAATCTATTAAATCTTCTTAATATATAAGCTTTTTTAAGATGAGCAGCAAAATGATACCCCAAAGAGGAAATTACAAGAAATAAAATATAGCCAATAATTCAGTTTCCATCTATAAATATGTATAATCAGTGTGTTCATCTGTATATAATGAATATTAGTTTTTAAAAGATGAAGAACTACATTGGTGTACATAATGTGTGCTTTGGAGTGGAGATATATGAGTTTTAGATGAGATTCCAAGAATCAGATAAGCTTGTGTTAGTCAGTACTTTAAATAAGTTGCCATGTAAACACCTTTGCACATAAAGTTGTACAATATTTGTTTTATACCTGAAAAAAATAACTAGGGCAATGCAATATCACATCTCACTGTGAATCAACAAAGACCAATTGGAGAGCTAATGCTTCATATACATACAAAAGTCCTGGTTTAGGTGAAGTCACACCTAATGGGTACAAGGTGCACTATCTGGGTGATGGGCACACAGATTAACTTTGACTCAAGTAGTACAAAAGCAATCCATGTAACCAAAACATTTGTACCCCCATAACATTCTGAAATTTAAAAAAATAGAAATGACTCTCCACCCTATATTTAAAAAAAATTAATAAAAATAATTTAAAACATTTTTATTGGATAGGAATTTCCAGTGGGGTACTCACAATTTTCAGTGGGATGAATATCAAGGCGTTTTTTTGAAGGGAAACAATCTAAAGTTCAGGGCACACCATGCAGGAGAGTAGCTTTGTGTGGGTGGACTCTCCAAGAGGACACAGACACAGGGTCTGTATTTTGATCAAGTGGCCTCACCCTTCCAGGCATAGCTAACTGTCGAGGTGTACCCCTGCTCAGATTTTTCTCTGTCAAGCTAAGTGACAAACAAGAATGGATCAGATGAGGATGAGCCCTGGAGTTTTAAGATACAGCAGAGTCACTGACATGGGAACTCCAAGACACATAGGACCAGTTACTAAGGACAGCAAGAACAAAGAGCCCTGAGGAGATGCCAGGAGCCAGAGAGAGAAAATAAAGATGATATGGAACATCTGTGAAGTATCTTGTCATCCCGGAGAAAGACAGTTACACAGAGGACTGATTTCCATGGGATTCTTCCGATTCTACACACTGGCTCCCTTTCCTTCACTCTTCATTCACACTAGCCTGACTTTGTACCTGTTTCTTTTGATAAATATCCCTGCCTGAGATAAATATAAATGATAGCCAAAATTAAAAGAATGAAAATATTGCTTGCTAGAATCTCTACAAGAAAGAAAATAAGTGTGGAATTCTATTAGAAGAAGCAGCTATGAAGATTGGAAAACATTACATTAATTTCAGCTGTGGCGTCAGACACTTACATATGTTACATGGGAATGTTAGAGACGGGGTCAGTGCTTAACATGGTGAATTCACAAAGTGCTTCATCCTCCAGATGAACATAAAGCAAGATAACATAGACAAATGCAAGAGATCCGTTGGGTATAAAAGTCAAAGCCTTCTTACTGCATCCCAGATTCGTCCTGTCTTTCTGAAGGGAAAACTAAGCAGGGATACATCTAAACACGGAAAAACACTGCATCTGGAAAAAAAAATCTTAAAAACAAAATCTCGAGTATTCCCTTGGGGAAGGTAGAAGAACCGACTGTCCCAAAAAAGAACAAATTCTGTAGGGAAGGGTACTGAAGGACCATTTTGCATCTCAGCTATGTCAGAGGGTTGGAGAAGCTAAGACCTGGTCTTGCTTCCATTCCCCCCAATCACTGTGTGTTTCTACAAGTCCTACTCATGCCGGGAGGTGTCACGGTGCATAGTAAGTTGTCCAACACGATAGTCACTGCTTTACCTAACACCTGTAATAGCTATTCAGTCATGTATTCATTTATTCAAAAATTATATTATTCATATATTATGCACCAACTAATTGGCCAGGTGCTAGAAAAACCGTGGGGAATAGAGCCAGGTTCTTGCCCTCAGGAAGCTGAGAGGAGGGAGTGAGATGCAAAGGAGGATACAGGATTTGCCGACAGCAAGTCCAACCTGAGGTCAGGACTGGAGGAGGAAACTTACCTGGCTCAGGCTCAGGAGTCGGGAAGGGTTTGGGGAGGAAGTAACTCTTAAGCAAAATCCTAAAGGAAATACAGTTTCCATGCATGAAAGTTGAGTAGAAGGAAAATTAAAATAATAAAAAGAAACTTTTATTGATGCCTTATTATGTTCCAGACTCTTGGAAGCATCATCTTACTTTATCATCACTGTGGTCCTAGGAGGTACAGACTATGCCAGTGGATGGAAAATGAGAAGAGGAAAATAGGAAGAGATTCTTAAGTAGAATTATTCAACAACAAAATGCTCTTGAATAGTGAGTTCTCGCATTTTGGAAATATTCAAGCAGTGGCTCAATAAACTCAGGACCAAAACAGATTGACACACTGAGTGGGGGATTGTTCTTTATTAGATATTTCTAAGGGTCCTTGCAACTCTGAAATGTTCTGACACTGAAAATGCATCCTAGAAGACTACATTTATTATGATAATGTACTTGGATAATGACTGATATTGTTATAATGTGCTAAAATCTGATTAATCTGAGTAATAATGACATACTTCGGCAACAAAATAAGAATGCAGAATTTCTAAACATTTGTTATATCACTGAGAAATTTCTGTCTCCTGAGGACAGAAGATTGTAATGATTTTGACCCATGGAGCCCATATGGTTATAATGAGTTCATATTCATTATGTATGAATTCAGAAAGATATGTTTATTGATTGATGGCACAATCATTTGGATTTTAATAGTAGCTGTAATAACAGCAGTGATGTCCTACATTCAATTGTCCAAACTTGTCACAATAGTAAGATTCATGTTCTTCTTTCTTTTTATTATACACTAAAAAGTAAACTTAATTTAAGAGTCAAGTCTAAATTTTTTCATATTAAAAAGCAAAGAAATTAACATACATATAAAATTATTAAGGAATTTGAATTCATTTATCATAAGAATTTTAAATCTATTCCATGGAAAACCAAATAAAAAATTTAAATATAAAGTACTAAATTATGGACTGTATTTAAAAGAACAGGGCTAGATTTGCTATGTAAAACTGTATGTTTTTTGCTTTTACCCGAAAAGGAGCTTATGACCAGGTGAGTATAAAATCCCTACATTCAGGGATTAAGGGAGATTTCTAGAAAGCTTTGGGAATTGAAGTGCATAAACAGAGAATATAGGAACATTGAATATGTAGTCATAACCCAAACCAAGCCAGCAAACCAAATTGAATAAATAAAAATTAAAAACGTTAAAGGAAATCATAGATCCACAATAAAATTGATTATCAATATTCCATAATGAAAAATATGTAATTGAAATAAAAATCTCAGTCGACAGGATAAACTTCAGATTTATCCTTAGACATAATTTTCTAATACCAGAATGAAAAATATGATCATTAAAACAATAAGTATACTGTAGTGAACAGGATAAAGTTGACATTAGATGCCATTGAAGAGAGAAAGAGAGAATACATCTGAGAAATTGTCTAGAGATGAAAAGAAGGAAATTATAAAAGAAATAATGATTGGTATATACAATAAAATATAAAAGTCCAACATATGTCTATTCAGAGTACCAGAAGGAGAAACTACAGAGAATGAGAAAGAGGAAATATTTTGAGAGACAATGGCTGACATTGTTCCAGAAATAATAAAACTCATGAATCCTCAGATGCAATGAATTCTTAGCAGAAAACATAAGAAATCTACATCTAGACAAAACAGAATGAAGCTGTAAAACATTAAAGACAAAGAGATCTCAGATCAGTGAGAAAGAATAGACAGATTATCCATAAAGAAATTACACTAGAAGCCAAATTTTTAAACAATGAAATACAGAAGAAAGTGGAGTAATATCTTATAAGTACTAAGAGGAAATATCTATTAATCTAGAATTTCATACCCAGCCAAATTATCATTCAGAATTGAGTGCCAAATAAAGATGTCTGTGTCATTAAAGACCAAATTCTACACAAAGACTGAGAGAATTCACCACTAATAAGCCATCATTAGAACAATGAATAAAGGAAGAGAAGCATCAATTTGATCCTGGGGGAAGGAAATACAAAAAGCATGTCATAAGAGCAGGGGACCATGAGGTAAGGGTGGTAAGTAGGAAGCCTCACACCAGAGTGCCAGGAAAACTTGTCACAGGGTGTGTGCACACTGCTGGCACTCTTCTTGCTGTAAAAATAAGAAGACAAAGGATGAAAACACAATGGAATCAGAAAGAAAAGCCCCTCACCCCCTGCAGTGGACCTCTGGTGCCCTCTCCTCACATTGTTTACCATTATGTTGTGTCAGCTGGTAAAGGAGAAATATATATTTATAGGACCCAGCTCCAGGATCACAAAATGAGGCAATAAAGCTGAGATATGGAGGTGAGAAGCAAGTGGATTTAAACCGCTGCAAATTTCTCCATGTAACCTCAAACTAATCCAAATAAATTAAAATTGATCCAAAAAATTAAACAGGTACTGATCCGAAAAAGATATATGAATCATCAATAAACAAATAAATGTTAGGAAATTAAAATTAAAACAACAAAGCAATATAGCTACGCACCCACTCAAATGGCTGAAATGTCAATAAGACTGACAGTGCCAAGTGTTATCAAAGGTGCAGACCAATGGAAGTCTCGTGCACTCTTGATGAAAATATAAAATTATTACAATCACTTTGGAAACAAACTTAGCAATTTCTTGTAAAGTCAATCAAAAACTTACCACATGACCCAACAATTCCATTTCTAGTTATTCATGTGAGAGGAATGAAAAAATACATATCCACATAAAGACATGCACACAAATGTTCACAATGTCTTTATTCACTATAGCCTATAATTGGAAACAAATGTCCATCAACATGTCAATGGATAATAAGATGCAATATATGCATACAACAGAATGTTATTCAGCCATAAAAAGAAATGAAATACTGTTAAGTGAACATGAATGAATCTCAGAAATATGATGCTGAACAAAAGAAGCCAGACAAAAAAGTACATACCATATGATTCCATTTATGCAGAATCTAGGAAAAACTAATCCTATTGCAGTTCTAGAAAACAGGTCAGTGGTCTCCTGGGGCAAGGGGGGGCGGGATCTGGGAGAGATTTGACTGGGAAGGATACAAGGGAAGCTGTTGGGGTGACGGGAGGAAGCCTTATCTATCATGATTGTGGTTGCACTTTCATGGGTGCATACAAATTTGTCAAAACTTACTGAACTGAATACTTAAAATGTTTTGTTCATTAGAAATGAAGCCTCATATAGATGATTAAATTCATTAAAAAAAAAAAACTTCTTGGTCCACACTTCTCACATCCTCACTAATAAGAATAATTTATTCTACCTTTAAGGCTGCCCTGGGAGGGGTGTGTGTATTCTATTTAGCAGTTACACAATTTTACATTTTCTAAATTGGTTGGCTTTATTTATGTGTCTTCATGTAGATGATAAACCTCTGGACACTTAGAGCTGCTTTATTTATTGTTCACTCTTCATTGCCCATCACTGGTACATGGTAGGTCTTCCATGAATACGTGTTGGATTGGATGGAGGAAAATCAGCATTTGTGGAGTTGTTAAAATGGGATAGATCTATCTCTGCCAGGTAGCCTTCGAGAAAAGGTGGCTAGCCACACAGTCTAGAGTGGATGCATTAGCTCCTTCCAATTGGCTGGTAGAACCTCTCCGACCAGCAGCAGGAAGATGGCAAGGAGCACCCCACGGGAAGCTAGAGAGCCAGTCTGGTGGGATCTACGGTGCATCAGTGTGGTGACCGGGTAAGGCTGTGACGTGAAAGATTGGAGTGGAAAAGACCAGAGAGCTGACCTCAAGCCAGAGGTTAGAACAGGGGATGAAATGACTGGCTCCTTGTTATAAGCCAAGTATGTCCTCAGTGCTTTACAGCCACATCTCATGGATCTGCAGACCATCTCTGCAAACGTGCAGACAAGCAAGAGCTCTGACAAGTCCCATAAAGAGGGACATGGGTTGAGGAGCAGTTGAGAGCTGCAGGGAGATTGTCTGTGGCCTGAGCTGAATCCAAGTGAACAACAATGTCAAAGCCAGAGCCATTTGGCTGTCTAGGAGCAGCACAGAGGGTTGCACTCAGGGGCCTACTTATACTACTTATGTTTCCCGGGCCAACCCGTGGGTCCTTACCAGAGCTAATGAACAAGAAGAACGCTAGGCATCAGTGATTGTCAAGATCGCTGTAAATCTGTTCCACCTTCTTAACCTCAGTGGCACAGAGAGCTGTTGTTTATGACACTGATCCTGTTTTCTGTTCCCCTCTCAGGAGAGCCATGGTATGATAATGATACACATGTCAACTGGCATGTGTGAAACTGGCAATCAGAGGATTAAACTTGGGAGTGTCTTCGGGAAATTCTCAAAATACTACCATGGGTTGTCTGAGCTCTGCCAATTCTACCTCCTAAAGGCTCATCTTCCATCTGTCCCTTCTCTCCCAACCCCTGGGCCAGCGCCCTGACACAAGTCTTCAATCCTGTCTGCAGGTGCCTCATGACCAATCTCCTTGATCTCCCCGGTGGCCATTTCATCCATTTTCATTTCCTTCAAAATAATTTGTTGGAATCACAAAATTTACTAAGAGAGTGCCCTGATTAATAATCTCAGATCATTTTCTAGTGCTTATGGGAAAAAATTCTCTTAGGTTGTGGGAACATTTTGAAACAGGGCTCCAATCCAATCCCCCAAGCACCTGATACTGTCACCACATGGACACTACCCATGGTATCCCTCCAAGTTGGAGTCAATCTCTCTCTCTCTCTGTCGTTTTAATCATTTTTAAGTGTACAGTTCAGTGGCCTTGATTATATTCACATTGTTGTGCAACCATTACCACCATCCATCTCTGGAACCTTTATCATCTTCCCAAAAGAAACTGCATGCGGGTTAAAAAATGACACCCTGTTCCCCCTACCCCCGGCTGCTGGTGACCATGATTCTACTTCCTGTCTCAATGAACGTGACTCCTCTACGTACGTCATATAAGTGGGATCACACACACTTTGTCCGTTTGTGTCTGCTTATTTCATTTAGCATAATATTTTAAGGTGGATCTGTGCTATAGTGTATGTCAAAATTCCCTTACCTTTTTAAGGCTGAATAATATTCCATTGTATTTACATATATTTTGTTTATGTGTCAATTGATGGACATTTGGCTTGTTTTCATCTTTTGGCTATTGGAAACAATTCTACTGTGAATATTGATATAAAAATATCTGTAACAGTTGGTCTTTCAATTCTTTTGGGTATATACCCAGAAGAGGAATTGTTAGATCATATGGTAAATCTATGTTTAATTTTTTGAGAAATCACCAAAATGTTTCCCAGAATGGCTGCACGTTCTACATTCTACCAGTGATGACCAAGGGTTCCAACTTCCCACACCCGACAGCACTTGTTATTTTCTTATTTTCTTTCCTTCCGTTTTTTTGTTGTTGTTGTTGTTGTTATAGCAGCCACCCCATCCAATAGATGTGAAATGGTATCATATTGTGGTTTTGATTTTTATTTCTCTAATGATTCATGATATTAAGTATCTTTTCATGTGCTTATTGGAAATTTGTATATCTTTGTTGGAGATATGTCTGTCCAAGTCCTTTGCCCGTTTTTTGAATCATATTTTTGTTGTTAAGGAGTTCCTTATATATTCTGGATATTAATCACTTTTATCAGATATATGATTTGCAAATATTTTCTCCCATTCTCTAGGTTGCCTTTTCACTCTGTTGATGGTGACCCTTCTTGCACGAAAGTTTTTAATTTTGGTGAAATCCAGTTTATCTATTTTTTTCTTTTGTTGCCTGTGCTTTTGGTATCATATCCAATAAATCATTGCCAAATACAGTATCAGGAAGCTTTTCCTTTATGTTTTCCTCTAAAAGTTTTGTAGTTTTCATTCTTATGTTTAGGTCTTCATTCCATTTTGAGTTAATTTTTGCATATAGTGTAAGGTAAACATCCAACTTCATTCATTTGCATGTGGATATCCAGTTTTCCCAGTACCTTTGTTGAAAAGACTGCCCTATCTCCAGTGGGAAAGGTCCTGATGACCTTGTTAAAAGTTATTTGACCATATAAGTCAGGGTTTATTTCTTGGGGCTCACTGTTTTAAAATCTAATACTCTCTCATCCTATAAAACTTAAGCAAATATCACCTATTCTATGAAACATTCTCCAGGTCTCTTGTTCTTTCCTTTGCAAGAAATAAGAAAAGCCCAATCGAACCACGTCAACTAAAAATGAGATGGGAGGGGTTTAAAGGAGCTGGTGTGGTCTCAGGGAATTTCAGGGGAAGGGACGAAGAACCTTGAAGCTGCCCAGGAATGTGGAAAATGTTGCAGAAGCTCCTGTTTGCCTTTGCAGGGGTGTCCCTCTCTCTGTGGGAGCACCTCACTCACCCTTCCCTGGGCCCTAGCAGGCTCCTTCTGCTGACTCACTTCACACATGACCCCCAAATCATTGCTGCAGAATCGACCCTAGGGTAGAGCTTCCAGCTTATTTTCTGAGCGCTCGACTCCCCAGTCCTGAGAGAGGAATTGAAGATCAGCCTTCAGCGATGTGAGTGGGAGGCATCTGGTTTACCGAGGCCCTGGATAGAACAAAAAGGAGGAGGAAGGGAGAATCTGCTCTCTCTTCTGGAGCTGGTGGCTTACTTTCTCTTGCCCTCAGACATCAGAGCTCCGGGGTCTCAGGCCTTCAGACTCCAGGGCTAACCTCAGCCCCCCAGTTTCTCAGGCCCTTGGCCTTGGACGGAATCGCACCACTGTCTCCCCTGGGTCCCCTGCTTGCAGAGGGCGGATCACGGGACTTCTCAGCCTGCACAATTGCATGAACCAATTTCCCTAATCGGTCTCCTCTCCCTTCTCCTCTCTTTCTCTCACCCTGGGAAGCACAATGTTAGGAACTAAATAAGCATTTGAGTGACACTGAATGATTAAATGAACTAAAATGCTACACGAAATTGTGCAGGTAGGGAGCACAAAAGAGGGCCCACTGAGGCTTCTCTGCCCTACAATTTGTACAGACACCTTCACTGCTGACTGTAGGAGTACGGACGTGCCTCCCTGTAGCTTTCTGATGTTACGCCATCTTGATTCATATAACTTACTTAACATGATTCCTAACTATGGAAACCTTTGGATTGTCACAAGACTTTTTTTTTTTCTTATCAAAATGTCTTGCCCATGTTCCTAAGTTGGCTGCTGCTTCAAATTTGGCATGAGGGCATTTTATTGTGACTGTACAAAGAGGGCTCAGCCCTGAAGCTTACCTATATGGCGAGCTCAGCCACAGTCAAGAGCCACAGCCGCGAGGAGAGTAACCAAGCCTGGGCTGAGCGCCCTGGTTTGGGGTAGGGTTTTCTCTGTTGCCCTTTTGTAAATTCACCCCAGCAAACTGGATGCTCCGGGTGCAGAAGCTGACATCCTGACTCAGCAGAAGGAAGCCTCTCGGAAGATAGCATGATCCTGTTACGTACAAATACTGGGCCTTTGATTATGACCAAAATCATATTTCCTGATCTTGTTTAAAACGTTCCATTCTTCCCTTTCGTATCACCAGAATAATGCAAAAGAAGTTATTTGGTAGAATATGGTGTTTATCTAAGTGAATATTTTAAATTTTATTTATTTTTTAATAAGAAAGATGTAGTAAAGAATTTTTCGTGTGAATGATGTCCTGATGGACCATTCAGTTGCTCTGTGTACTTGCTCTTAAGAAATGTGTCGTGCGTCCTTAACAGGCTTCTCCTCCCTAGAGAGCTGATAAGAACTGCTTAACACACCGAGGTGCACAGCTTGAAACACTAATGCATGTATTTTGACCCATTTCTTTCTCTAAATAAAAACAGCATGTTACCGCTCTTTCTTTTCTTTTCCTTCTCTCTCGCTTTCTTTCTCTTTAAAGCTGTTTCCTTATTCACTATCCTGTTAGCTTTTGGCTAGCTTCCTACCAACACCTTTGATCAGAATTTTAAAATAATTTTTGCTTCAAAAGCTCGTATTTTTGAAAGGCCTGTAGGTGCATCTGCAAGATACGTGCACAGAAAAACCTCACTGTGTTCATTCAGCTGCACACAAGGCTTTTTATTCAGTCATTCCCAAGTTCAGGTAACAGACAAAAGATCACTTATGACAAATTCAACGCCGTAGAAAGTGAAGAGCAATTGGGAAACACTATCACTCATTTTAACAGAGTTATCACTGAAGGTCAATTGAAAAGACAACAGGAAATTAGTAGAACCAGTTATAATGGTTCTGAAACGGGCTAGTGTTTCGAAGCACATGGATTACTTGCCTGCCGTGCCGTTGCCTATGCTGTTCCCTTTGCCCCTGGGTCTGACCTTCCCACCGTCTGGTTCCAGCCCCCTTTCACGCCCTGTGGTCCCTCCAGACGGTCATGCCCACCCTTCCTCTGTAATGACCCCTCACAATTTGCACCAGCAGGATTCTGGTGCAAATGATAGGTATCTGAGTAGGCACCTGAAGCAGAAGTAGAACTTGCTGGAAGGAGTCAGTGTCACTCACAGAATCAGCAGACTATCTAGGAAGAGAACCAGGCTAGGAATGGGTGTGGAGACGGGTCAGTGTTGGCAGCCCAAACACAGCCAAAAATGCCGTCAGGTTCCCAACACTCTGCCACTTCCCACAGAGCAGAGACGCTCTACGACACCCTGATCACTATTGTGCCCATGGATGAGGGTACGTGCTCTTTCTAAATCTCGTTTTCCTCATTCGCAGAATGGACTGATCTCCACCTTCCCAGAGATTTTGTGAGAATAAACAACACTGAACAATATGGCACCTGAGATAAGGCCCAGCTCTGCACCTGGTGTGTTACAGATGCTTAAATCTTGGTGTCTTCCCTCCAAAGGTCCTCAGTGTAAGAATGTCTCTAACAGCGGGTAACAGGTATTTGTCACACGAGGGTGGCTCAGTATGCGAAAGGCAGCACAGATACCGATTCTCCTGCACCTGTTGTCTACTGCACTGGGGAGTGATCCTACCGTCGGGGGTTCCCACTGGAAATGAACTTGGAAAGAAAAGAGACAATGTCCCTGGGCAGAGCACCCCCTTCTCGGCAATTCACCAACCATCGGTGGTGACACTAGCACAATGAGCCACCATGGGTTAGTGATGGAAATAGAGGGTTGTTTCTTTACTCGAGGGACACCTCCCTCACGTGCCTGCCCTATTTCCAGGAAGCAAGTGATCCTTTCCACGGAAGCTTTTAAGCTGAGGATGTCTAGCTCAGAAACCTATAGAGATTGTGGTGTATCAGCCATGAACCTTTGGGCAAGGACTCTGTAATAACTCAGTAGCATTTTGCTGACCTTGCCTTGATTCTGACGAGTAGAAAAAAGTGGCTTTTAAACTAGTTCTGTCCTAGCACTTTGGGTAGGCACTTTTTTTTCTTTTGCTTCTTCCTTTGCTTTTTCTTTTTTCTTTCCTTCTCTCTTCCTTCCTTTCTTTCTCTCCCCCTCCCTTCCCCTCTTCCCTCTTTCTTTCTTTTCCTTTGTTCCTTCCTTCCTTCCTTCCTTTTTCTTTCTTTCTTCTCCGTTTTGAAACACATGTATTATCAGTATTGCTGTTGATTAGCAGTCACTAAACATACCATTGTTCTGTCGAAGCCTGGCATTTCGCTACAGAAATTTTCAAAAATAAATTCCCGAAAATTTAACAATGATGAAGAAATAAGCCTCAGCTTCTGCCAGTGATACTCACCAATTTTGTTTCCATTGTTTGCTCTTTGTTTTTAATCTGATGCCAGCACAATTTTCATCTCCTTCTGAGTACTCCCTATTGAAAAGCGAAGTGTCTCAAATAGAACGGGCAAGATTCAGTGTGCTGCTCTGCGTCCCAGCCAGCTAAGGACATACCATCTGACCGTTAGCACCCCACTGGGCCCCAGAAGGACTGTTTTGCCTCGGCTGAATGTCATTTCAGCCAGTAACAATTATTTACTTCTGGAAAAAGCTTGCTAAGGGACTTGCAGCCAACTGGTGCTTTTGGTTTCAAGGCCTGCTTGGTTATTCCTAAATTTCAGCTTGGGAAAGACTTTTGCAATTACCTCTGGAGAACAAGCCATTTCACAGGCATCGTAACGGCGTTTCACTGTGAGCAGAGACTGTGTTTTATTGTAAGATATGCCACCAGGTTCCTCATCAAGCAAATGGATTTTCTCAGACTCAATTTACCTTGCACGGTGCAAAATTCACTAAGTTTTCGAATCTCTGTCTTTTTATCATGTATAAGTTATGCTGAATCTATGGCTCTTTTATCTGCACATAAGAAATTTTTAAAAAGAATACAAATTCCCAGCCCTCCATAATGTCCAGAATTCTTCCTGGTAAAACAAGGTTACTTTTCCTCTGAAGCCTCAAATCACTCTCTCTGTACCTCTGTTGAAGTGATTTTCTTGTCTGCACAGGATCATATTTATTTGGAATCATATGTTACCTCTCCTACTGTCTACAGGATTCCTTGGGGGCTGGAAATATGCCCCCCCTACCTTGTTTGTACAATGCCTTCCATCTAATAGACATAATTGCATCTTATATTTAATTATATATAATTAATGTTAATATAACTGAATAAATTAATAAAAATGTGTTTGTGAATTATGTATGTATGCATATATAGTATATGTATAAATATGTGTGTACATATATTTTATTAACTTCTACTGGTGTTCCTCAATTCATCCTGTTGACCTCAGGTACAAACGGAGGCAATAGACATTTTAAAAGTCATTAAAATGGATTGACTCCTCCCTTTCCCCATCTCACCTTTTTGCTTACTTTTCTGTGATTTGGCACCTATAACAATTGCCATTTTATATAAATCTAGGAGTTCAAGTTTTCTAAAAGAATTGTTTTGTTTTGGTGAGGAAACTGGAGACTGAGTAAGTAGAATATATTTGTAAGCCTCAAAGAAGAAATTAAAAAATAATTTAATGTAACTGTTGGCTATGCCAGCCTTACAGAAAGGTAGCCTATTTTATTCTGTATAGGAAAGACAGAAATACTGACCTTTCAACAAGCTCTGGAGTAAGACCTGTTAGGTAATCACCTTGGAATAATCACTACTTGTGCTCAAAGCAGTCTGAGTCAGCTCAGCTCACTCTCCCATAGGTCTCCGTGGTGCTGTCAGCCGACCACGGCAGCATCAGAAAGCCAAGCCTCATGTGGGAGCGCGGCTCTATCTGTAAACTGTAGACTTCCTTTTCTTCCTACCAACTCCATCCCTTGCTCTTATATGAATGCATCTTCAAATGACACAATCATCAGTTCTTGGTATGAATCAGTCCTAATAAAGGTGTATGAATATATTTGTAAGTGTACATGTGTGTATTTCCTGCTTTTTTCTGCACAATAAATTATTATTTACATGAGGTATGGTTATTGTAAGCATATTTTATACAAATTTAAGGCTATATATTTAATATGAGCAGGTCAAACACTAACAAGACCCAGCTGATTTCAAATATCCTATGCAGTTCTTCCTGGACACCGGTCTTAGATCTGTCTCATTACCGTTACTGTTAAACATCCCCTGTGAGCACATCAGTCAGAGCCCTGCAGCTCACAATCCTCACCAGCAAGGTCAGAATAGCGATGCTGTGATACCGTAACATGAAATAGTGTGAGAGAGAGCTTTGAAAATTCAAAAGCAGCAATGATCTAAGATATCGTTGTGAATATACTGTTGTGAGGGCCTAGGGGAATCCTCTTTCCCTACGGTTGTGGCTGGGTTGTCACAGAACAGGGTTAGCACAGGAAAGAAAGCGATATGTATAAGGACAGCAGAAAAAGTAGCAGTAACTGAAAAAACTGTAGCCAAATTCAGTTACCCAGTGATAGAGCAGAGGTGACACCAAAAATGGGTAGGCACAAGGGAAACGTCACTCGAAGGGCTCACGAGTTTCTACCAGAAACAGATATTAATATTCGAGCAGCTTGGAGTCCTGGGTACAGGCATAGCAGTTTATCGTAAAGCTGTAAGTGCTATTTCTTAGATTGTCTCTGTATAAACCCACTTAACTTATAGTATCAAGATGAAGAGTTTTTTCTAAATTATAAATATTACTGCATGAAAAGCTGGTCTGTTTTCATGCAGGCATATGGTTAGCATGGATCCATTCAACTTTCCAGTAAGCAGCCTCTCAGCTTCCCAAGTCCACTGCTTTCTTTCAACAGATCTCTGAGAGTGAGACAAACGCTAGGTTTAGTGAATCAGGCCCTTTGCCGAATTCTGAGATGCAAGGTGAATAGAGAACACTCTTGATACCAGCTTCATTTAGAAAAAGGCCCAGCACCAGCCCCTCTGATATGACCGGGTGTTCCTTCCCAAGGATGCCCTATTCAAATATGTCTGCCACTGTGACTTTATGGGCACAGTCCCTCTCATTAACTCTGCCTTGAATATTGCATTATAGTTTGGACATAAACGTAGGCATGTGGTCTCAGAGTAATGCCCCCTCTCTTCCTTACTTCTATTCTATGTCACTAGCAAGGTTTGCCAACCTCAGTCTCCCATGCCACTGGTATTCTCCTCTGTGGCTTCCGCTTTGTAAAACTTTTATCCTGGTTGGCAGATCTGCTGTAGCAATCGAATGTGTCTGTGTCTCATTGTGTCTTTCTGAGCCAAATATATTTTCTTTGAACTTACTTGACCAGATAGAAAAGTATATTTTCAAATATTTCAAGTGTGAATTGCCAAGCCATAGTGAGATCTTTGCAGTTTTTATAATTTACAAAAATAAACCCATAAGGATTGGAGTGAATTGAAATTATTTTTGATGGCTGTATCTCTGTAATGACATTCAAAATTCTCATTCTAACCCCCAAACATGCATCATGTTTATAAATATATTTGCTTTGTATTTCTCTTCCTCCACCCCATTTCCAGAAAAGAATAATGTTCCCAAACTGATTCATCTGTCAATAATGGATGACAAACTAGAACACAATGCATGCTGCTGCAGTTGCTGGATTTGTGGCTGTGATGCACTGCTCAATTAGCAGAAATCGGGAAGTTGTAATTTCCCCCATGTTATTATTGATATGGGAAAGGCTGCACCTTGGAAGAGAGGTGGGCTGAGCTCAAAGTGGTCACGTGGTCTCTGCCTAAGGTGTAGCTCAGTTCAAACACAGGCTATTAGTAATGCAGCAGAAGTAATGCAAACTCTCTCTACCTTTCCAAAGCTCTTCAAAGAACAGTGACAATCAAGGATTTTCTAACAGAAGTGACTCATAAACCTTGAACTAACAGTGCAGAGAAATAATAATCACTAAATGAAATAAAGAAAACTAGAGAGTAAATAATGAATCCGAAAGGTCAAGAAATCAGTGACTTCGAATGGGCACAACTCATTAAAATAAACATTTCTTTAGGAAAAAGATAAAAAAGACCATAAAGCAAGATAGTGGAAGAGGAAGATGATTTGCAAAAATAGTTTTTGCCAAGATGCAGATAAGAGGATATGTATATATCTTGCTGAGGTCCAAATTGCGGGCCCAGTGGACCTTAATGGCATGATTCTGCATTTCTCTTTCACGTGTGGCTGTGATGGATCACTGTTCTGATCACCTGACGTTGGCTGGTTTTTTTTTTTTAAATTATTAAACTTTATTTTTTTAAAGATATGCCCCTGTCCTCATACACACACAAACACACACACACACACACACACACATGCCCTACCATAGGCATCACCTACCGCAGTGGCACGTTTGTTGTGATCTATGAGTACACATTGACACATCTGTATCACCCAAGTCCATAGTTTTTACACGAGGGTTCATCATTCTTGGTGATGAACATTCTGTGGGTTGCAACAAATGCATAATGACATGTATCACATTACAGTATCAGACAAAATAGTTCCATTGCCCTAAAAATCCCCCACACTCTACCTATTTGTCCTGCTACCTTCCACCCCCAACCTCTGGCAACCACTGATCTGTTACTGTCTCCATAGCTCTGTCTTGTCCAGAGTGTGATATAGTTGGAATCATACTTCTTTCACTTAGTAATATACATTTTTAAGTTTCCTCCATGTCTTTTTATGGCTCTTAACTCATTTCTGTTTAACACTAAATACTATTCCATTATCTGGTTGTACCACAATTTATATAACCATTCACCTACCAAAGACATCTTGTTTTCCTCCAAGTTTTGGCAATTATGAATAAAGACGCTATAAACATCCTTGTGCAGGTTTTTGTGTGGACATATCTGTTCAACTCTTCTGGGTAAATAACAAGGAGTGTGATTGCTGAATTCAATGGCAAGTGTATGTTCAGTTTTATGAGAAACTGTGACACTGTCTTCCAAGGTGGGAGAATGAGAGTTCCTGTTGCTCCACTTCCTCGCCAGCGTGTGGTGTTGTCAGTGCTCTGGATTTTGGCATTCGAATATGTGTGTTGTGGTGTCTCATTGTTGTTTACGTTTGCCGTTAAGGATGTCCCTCGGTAGTGACCTGACATTCTCTTGCCACCCATGCTGGTGTCATGGTCTTTTTTTTTTTCCCCTTAGAAAAGGATCCATCTGTTCCGTTCTGAGTGCAATATGTAGTATTTTACTTTTTGGGAAAAGATATTTGTGACTCTCCAGTAGTCTTTTTTTTTTTTTTTTTTTTTTTTTAAGAAAAAGTCAAATATAAGTAAAAAAAGACAAAAAAATCTCAAGTGAAATAAAGTGGATTTGACTATCTGACTCTGGGTTCAACATGACACTCAAACAATTTTTTCAGCCAATTTTTTTGTTAGATCAAGATGCAACATTTGACCTAATGTTATTTTTACATTACAATACAACCGGACCCATGACTTCTTCTTTTGTAAAAAGGATTAATGGTGGTTAAGGGTGCCTTCTGGTTTATGTCCAGAAACCAAGAAGTGCAAGCTGAAGACGCTATTGCTGTTGTTGCTGCTGCTGTCATTTTTGCTGTTTTGGAAAGTTCTCATGTAAAGCTTTGTCAGGTTCTCCCAATTAACTTCTTCCAACTCCAGTTTCTCATTATTAAAATGGGGATATTTCCAACTACATGGGGTTGTGGTAGAAATTCAATTAAATGATCTAAATCAAAGCATGCATCCCATTGTTTGAAAATATGAGACACATTTTTGAATGTATCCAAAGATCTTTTTGAATACCACTGCCATAAATGATTACCTTCAAACATTAAGATGTATAAATGCCTCACACGTTTTCAAACCGAAAGTAAAGAGACATTAAGAAGAATCATCAATTTTCTCTCTGGTTCAAGCATATCAACTCTTGCATAATTTTAGTTTTCTGTGTTTCAGAAAGGCAGTTGCTCAGGGTATGTTTCCCATAAGACTGCAATTGTTTAGATGCAATCTCTTCTACTACTCCCATATGTGGGTGGAACTTAGTATCGTATTTCATGTTGACTGGGGAAGGAAGAAAAAGAAATATAGCCGATCATAACTGCATTAAGTGAGGTTGATTTGGGCTGTAGGTAAAAGCACGCTCTACTAAAGATGCACGGGGTAATACAGAAATTCATTATCTCACCTGTCAAGAGGTTCGGAGGTAGGGCAGGAACACAGGAGCTCAGTTCAGTGATTACAAAATGCCATCAGGGTATCACAACTTTCCAAATTTCTTCTATGCTCTTAGCATGCTGGCTCTTGCCTGTAAATTTATCTAGTCATAGATCCAAAAAAGTTGTCAACCATATCATACAGCTGGATGTGGGGTAATTTCTTCTCAAATACCTCTTTACCTCAGTAAAGACAAGGTTACTCAACAAGTCCTCAGACATGTCCATCCAGTCCCCTGGGACGGTGTTGGGTGACGTGCCCGTGGATGACTGCAGGGCAGGCTGGGCGGTGGGGCACTCTGACATCGCTCACACTGACGCAGGGAGCAGGGGGCTCTGTCAGCAAGTTAGAGGGAAGGTGGACACGTGGCTGTTGAATTGGTAACTGATTTTGCTAAAACGCTGTCTAGTTATCTACGTACCTATCTGAGTGCTATCCATCTCTATCTCAAATGCACTCGCTGTCTTCATTAGTCTGCACTGAGAGAAAGAGAGAGAGAAAGATCCTAAATCTGACTCCAAAATTCAATGAAGAGGCCCTTCTTTTTTTCTCTTACTGAAGCAGGATTATAAAATTTTAGGGGGTTAGAGAGTGTCATTTACTTCATTCATTTCTTTACTCTTAAAACGTGTTTTTTTCAGCTTAACTTGTACACTTAACTTATCTCTTTTTGTTTTTTTCCCTGTTTTAATATACATTGAAGCCTTCGCATTTACACTAAAATGGTACTTTAGTTACATGCTATGAGTTTGATTAGCAATAACTCACTTTATCTCTCAGTTCTAAATATTTAATCATTTCTGTTTCTATTTTTTTAACACAAGCAATTCAGAGTCATGTTTTCATATTTTAATTTGTTAATTTCAATGGCCAATTTTATGTGTCAACTTGACTGAGCTAAGGAATGCCCAGATGCCTTGTAACACATTATTTCTGGGTGTGATTGTGAGGCTGTTTCTGCAAGGGATGAGCACTTGAATTGGTGGACTGAATAAGGAAATGTTTGTGGGCGTCATCTAATCCACCAAAGGCCTGTCTGGCTTTATACTGTAACGGATTTCAGAGGACTGGGGCCAGAGATCACAAACCGGTGACTCAGAGGCTGCATTTGACCCACAGATAAGGTGTGTACTATTGATTCCTATGGTGTTTATTTTCAAAAAATTAGTCACCATGTATAAAATATAGGTGAGTTCACATGAAAGTCCACATGGTCAGCAACTCTTGGAATTAGACCCTGGCAGCAGGGTCTGCACTCCCACAGGGAGCCCTGGCGGGAGAGCCCCACCGCAGGCAGCACTGTGCCGCCCATCTGCCCAGGGCCCACCTTCTGTTCCCCATCCCAGAGCAGATCCGCTCCCCTCGCCCGCATCTACTCTGCCCAGGTAGATCTTCATGCTGGTGAACTGACTTCAGAGGAAAATGGAACCACTTGCTCTTCAAGCCAGCCCATGAATGTTGCTTTTCCGTGCCCAGCATCGCGGACGTTTTGAATGGCGTTGAGTTTAGATCATTCCTGTCGTAGGCCTGGCGCACACCACAGCCAGATACAAAGCTTGCTTCTTTGCCGTTCAGTTGCACTAACATGAGAACCTAGTCCTTGACACGGGGCCATGTTGAATAGAGCTAACAGAGCCACTGTTGTCTGGTTCCATGCTCCAAACACACTTGAGAGAAATGACCCATTCCCATCCACAACATAAAGTGAACCAGGCCCTGGTTTCTAACAAGAATGAGATGCTGGGTTGTGGGCAGGCACAGCCCCTTTGGAGATGTGTGTTAGGATTTTTCTTTCACAGGTTGGGGTGAGTGTGGCTTGGTGGCAGTGCTATATTTTGAAAAGCCCCTAAGTTATGATTTACTCTCAATCCCCCAGCCAAGAAATTGTGCTGCCCCTTCAGAATCACTGTGTTAGTGTGTAATTTATCAATTTTTAAAAAGTTAATTTAAAAGATATCTATAAGCAATTACGTTTTTAAACTCATCCTCTGGTTATCAAGACCATGGGTTAGCTGAAAGTTCCCTCGGAAAACAGTACTTTCAAACTGAATGATAAAGACACAAAGTCCAAAAATTTTCAATGTTGAGTCAATCTAGTTAATTCTTTGCACCATTTAAGTTTCACATCTCACAGAAGTAAGTGTTGCCTATTTTTTCTCTAATTAGTAAATTACCATATGTCAATATTCTATACATTCTTTAGAACAGATTTCTGTTAAGTTTTATATCAGTTTAAAATAATCCACTTCAAATCATTCAAGAATCGTGAATATGAATTGACTATATTGGATCGGATCTCATTTTTCTTCAAAAGATACTTTTTTTTAAGCACTTCCTGATCCATTGTGACTAAGCTCCAGACACAGTGAAGACCTTTCAAAATAAACCACGAAACCCTTCACACTACGCCTCCCACCTTTTTCCATTAGCAGCACACAAAGCGGGATGGAAGAAGTATCTCGGAATCTTTATAATTCAACACTCTCAGATAATGTGTTTGTGCCATATTTTTTTCAAGTGTGTTTTTGTTCTTAAAATTCATTCATTTTTATCTTCTCACTAGCCCCCCGGAAGCCATTATCTTTCCATTAGTGAACTCTCAGCACACCTCCTCCTCTGGCCTTTGATCTGTCACGTGCCTTTATAGATCCTTCTTGGTGGTGTGCTGGGTCCTACACAACGCCCTTCCCCATCTGCCCCCACACTCAAGACTCACAAGGACGTTCTTGGTGGCCCGCTGGATGCACAAGGGTGCACTTATTGATGGAAGATGGAGCAAGAGTTCACACCGTCTCGGTGCTCTTTGCTGCCATAACAACTCTCCGTTTTATTCTGTTTTATGTAAATTGGGTCACAGATGTTTTATTGCTGCAAAATGCTTTGAAACTTTTTCATATGTTCAGTGGGAAAAGAAGCCTCTCAAAATTCATGCTGAAATAATTAAGCTTTTTAATTTCACTGTCAATTTGTCAGAACAAGTGATAAATCTCTCTTTATGCTGCCTGCTTTTACACGTGACTTTTCAGTCCATTTCCTCCCTCGGATGGTCTGACGGTGCCTTCCTGACCTCGCTCAGCAGGAAACACGGACGCTTTACCCACGTCTCGGACAGGCCGAGTCACCCGGGAAGCGCCAGCTCCAGCTCCCTGACAGCCGCTGGCGATCCGCACCGCGGAGGAAGGACTCAGTGCACCGGCTCTGACTCAGCTCCCTTCGTGCCCAGAATCTCTAGAAAGGCCAGCTCACCCCAGAGGCAGATTTACTGTCCTTGTGGAAGTGGTAGGTTCAGTTTCACCGTCTATATGGCACGGCAGGGACGGAAGTGGCGACTTTGGCTGGATCCAGATCCTACCCTGTCCCAGCTCTGCTCCTGACTCCAGGAGCTCAGACATCCTCAAGGCTGGTGTCCCACATGTTTCCTCCTGATGAAAATGAGGGGGTCACGCCCACCTCAAAGAGTTCTCCACAGGGCTGTGCGTCTGTATGGATTCTGAGTGCCTGATACCTGCTCAACGTCCAAACAGTATCTAGTCCTTTCTCTTCTATGGATTTCACAAAACGGTTTTCAATCTGTGCACTCGGAATTTGTCAAGCCGTCCCATGCTACTCAGTTATTGAAAAGGATCCCGATTTGCTTACAAGTTCAAGACTTACGTGTTCTGCCATTTTATTCTTCAGTTGACTTATAATTTCTATGATAGACACTAGCTTCTTGGGGTTTAAAATGGAAGAGGCTGATCTTAGGGACTCAGGACGCTGCCTTTAATGTAAACTTGTAGTCACGGTGTTCTGGGGAAAGGCTGGCCTGCAGCCGGACACTGGTCTTTGCGTCAGAAAAACAACTGCTCATTTCCCCCCAAAAGCATTTTGCCCAACGATCCATACTCTGATTCTCTCCCTCTCTTCCCTTCTTCCTTTTCCAAACATTGAGTTCCTTCCCCGTGCTAGACCAGGAGTCAGGAAGCATTATCTGACAAGGGGCAGAGAGTACAGATTTTTGTCCTTGGGAGGCAGTCTCTGTTACAATTGCCCAACTCTGCTGCTATTGTGCAAAAACAGCCACCAGTGAAAGGAGTGAACATGGCCATGTTTCAGTGAAAACGGGATTCTCAGCAGGGAGGGATTTTGCCTTCAGGGCACGTCTGGCAACACAGGAAGACAGTTTTGATAGTCAGGAATGGAGAAGAGCTGCTGTCGGCACCAGGTGTGGGGAAGCCAAGGATGGGGCTGAAGGCCCTTCAATGCAGAGAATGATCCAACCCAAAAAGTCAATGATGCTAAGTTGAAACATAAAACTTTACTTATGGACACTAAAATTTGAATTTTATATAATTTCAAATATATGGAATATCAATCTTCTTTTGATTTTTCTTAATAATTTAAAAATGTAAGAACCATTCTTAGCTCACAGTCCATACACAGAGTGGCAATGGGCATAGTTTGTCTGTCCCTGTGCAAGAAGCTGGGCAAACAAAGAGAAATAGGGTAGAGCAACTGTCCTTGAGACCCCCATTCTCAGAGCTCTAAAAGCAAGACATGAGAATTTCATCTCATGCACTTTCCTAAGGGACTTTGTGTACTTTAACGGTAAATCCCCAGAAGAATTACAGAGCATTGCCTTGGCAAAATACAGTGATTACAGAGTGAGGGTCCTTGGATTAAGCCTTCCTTTTCCTATATTTTCTGCTCTATATGGACACGGTGCTGTTTGCTCCCGCGTTACATTGCAGTAGCTTCCTCGGTTTCCTTCTGGGAGCATCCATCAGGGTGCTGTCTGTCTGGTTATGCACACAGCTGGCCCAAACTCAACGCCCTGCATCCTGATGTATGTCTCCAGCCCATGGAAAATCACCACACATAACAGGAGGGTAGCAGCTGCCTTGAGAACTGAACAGGATTTATCAAGCTCACCTGCGACACTGTGCTTTAGTGCTGCTTGGTGATCTCAGCGGCCATACGCACAATTGATTCCACCCTAGAGGGAGTAAAGATCTGAATACACTTCCTGGTCCTTGAAGCCATAACTTCTCTAGCTCACCCTGAAAAGTCCTAAAATCCTCAAGGTTTATTAGTTTTTACTGGGGCAAGTGACAAAGGCTTTGCTCCTTGAAAGGGTTGCGAATAGCCAAGTACATAATTCTGATCTTTAGAGCTTCTCAGGCGTCTCACGGTCCTTCCACACGGCTCCTGCTGCATTGACAACTTGCCCATCCGTCACCTGCCCAGCTCTGCCCGGCACAGAGGGCCCCGAGAGAGCGTTTTCTTCCTCTGCCTTCAGGAAACACAAGCATAGGAATTGTATGAGCCTCTTCAGCTGCAATGACCTAGTTATTGCCAGCTCCAAACCCCTGGTTTTGCTGGTTTTATGTATAAAGATCTGACAAACAAAACTCATATAATTATACAAACACACACTAAGGGCAGACACTTCTCAAAGAGGACATAGGAAAAATATCATCCGTAAGTCAGCTGTTTGGGATGTGGAAACTTTCTCCGCAGGGTGATGTCATACATGGTCGGTAGAGTCTTGGATTGTCTCCTGGAAGCCCAGCCGGTCTAGAGGGTGAGTGTGGTCTTCTGCCAGCCACCACCACCTACAGCAATATTTTTGTGAAGACATATCTATGCCTAGACACGAGGCTTAGTGGATGGTCAGGTTGCTGTGGGGATCCTTTCTTATCTCTCCTGCCCTCAGGGTGGAAGAAATCTCAGCTTCCATGAGTGGCCTGCGCAGCGTGGCGGGGCCTGACCATTCCTGCCTCCAGCGTCTCCGTTCCACGACCCTCCTGCCACATCCAAGCAACCTCCCAAGGACATAGACTGTCTAGTTTCACATCTCAGCCATGTGATCAGATATGTTCTTTAATTTCTCTGTGTTTTTGTCTCTTCATATGTAAAATATGATGATAATAGTGTCTGTCTCTTAGGGATACTGTAAAGATTGAGTATATACATATACTATATTTGGTACACTGGCCCAATAGTAAGTGCTCAATAAATATTAGATATTTCTATTTTGTAAGAAATGATTACTTGAATCTAACAATCAACACTACCAAATTCTCTTGCCTACCTGCATTTTATTATTGCAATTTTTCTGGAGAATAATGTGAGGTACAGAGAGGTTAAGTGACTTGCACAAGATCATAAAGTTAGCAACAGGTAACATTTTAATTTAAATCCACGTCTTTCTCCAAGAGCAGAAATACTCTTTCTACTGTATCCCACTGCATTCCCTTTCCTACTTCTTTCAGTGGGAATCTGAGACACAGATCATGCAAACACACGTCGTATTGGGTTTTCTGTTGACGCATAACAAATGCCCACAAGGCTAGTGGCTTAACACAGCACATGCTCACCTGGGGCCCCTGCCGAGGGTCTCAGGAAGCTGTAGTTCAGCCAGAGCTGGGTTGTCTTCTGGAGCTGCAGCTGGGGAAGGGCCTTCATGACTCAAGTGGCTGTTTGCAGCCTTGACTTCCTTGTGGTTGCAGGGCAAAGAGCTTCTGTCTTGTTTTCGTTATTGCTACGTGTTGGTCAGAGGCCGCTGTCAGCATCTAGAGGCTGCCTGAATTTCCTAGAAACTTTTCACAGTTCTTTTCCATGTGCGATCCCAAAACATGGCCATTGCATCTTCATGTCAGCTGGGGAATGTCCAGAGTGAGCCTCCAGGCAAGACAGAGTCTTACCTATGTGACGAGGTCGTATCTAATGTATGATCACAAAGTGTCACCACCACGTTGCTGCTCATGTTGGTAATAGCACAACTTTAAGCACATGACTGGGGGAATAGTGGGGGTAAGTAGATACTCGTGCCTCGCTGATGATTCCTATAGTTTTACCTGCACAGATGTGTTGTAGAAGTAATATTCCACGCATTTTATTATCCCACTCAAGCTTATAAAATTCTCCTTTTGTCTCCCACGGGGACTCTCTGAATTAGCTACTCTAGGAAATAAATTCTCTCTCCATGGATGCAGGTTGGCACCTGAGAAGAGTCTATTCCTGAGTTAATTTTTAGGACGTAGTACTTTGGGAAGCATTTCAGAAAGGCCAGGGAAACCTATCTTATCCCTCCTGGGCAGACGTCTCCAGCATTTGTCTCCAGCACCTCTTCCTGTTCCTTCCCATGCCCCCAGCCCTGTGTCTATGCCTGTCCACGCACAGCTCAGTTCTTCTGCATCTTTCAGCCCCCGACCCATTGCCCTCAGACCCTGGCAAGACAGGCCTCCGCCCCACAGCCTTTGCAGATGGGCTCACGCACACGGCAGCACGTTCGCTCTCACCTGCAGCTCCGCAGCCTCTACAGCCAACCCAAGGCTGCCACAGCCATCACGGGACCACCAGGGATTCTGCCCAGGAAGAAATATTCGTATTAATAGGGCTTTCCGGAGATGAGTCTAACCTCAGAGAGTGCCCCTCCCTCGCAGACTGGTGGAAGAAACAATCCCGAGTAGTTGGGCCTTTCGGCATCTTCAGCCATAGGACGGGGTTGAGACCAGCCCACACGCTTCATATTCCTTCCTGTCTACCAGCTGAACAGCACAGATGCCGACAAAGCCTCGGACACCGTGGGTGTGACACCCTCAGCTTCTTTCAGTTACAGATGCCGTGGCAGAATTTCTGGCTCTGGACAAGAGGTTGAGGCTAGACTGGAAATAAGGTTATGCCTAATTCCTCTTTTCTAAACCCTGATGCCTCAGACAATCCCCATGAGATTTCAGACAGATTATTCTACCACATTCATGTGCTCCTTTGCTCGTTCCTTTATCCAACGAAGATTGAATCCTCATGCTATACAAGACACCATAGTGAGAAATAAGAAATAAGAGAATGTATTTTAGTGAATTATATAAAACATTGATAGCCTATTAATAAAATGTATGTGGTCCTTCTAATAGAAATATAGGGAAATTATGGTGTTTGTATAGAGTATTATCTATGTAACTGTATATGTACAGGGGAAATTGTTATGAGAACTTAGACCAGAGAGCCACTAGCACCAGCCTGTGGTGGCAGAGGCTTCAGAGAAGAGAAGGCACAGAAATTGGCCCTTCTCAGATAAAGAGGGCCTCGGCGCTGTGCTAGACACTTGCCTCTAACTTCTCAGGAGACAGGGGAGGTTACAGAAGTATTCATTGAAAAGCAAAGCATCCTGGATGTAGAATGAAAGATTCAGATTCCTGTTCGGTTCTGGAGCTTACTGGCTGTGTGACTGGGGGAAAGAATATTTCTGAGTCTCTGTTTCTTCCCCTATAATGTGTTTGTTAAAAATAGCATGTTTCAATTTGAGTTCTTGGTTCCCAACAACAGTAATGGATTCTCAGTCAAAAGAGAATTTGTTGATAAGATATTGGAGGGATCACACATTCAGTGTGGCTGGAGGACCAGGCTTAGAAGAAAGACAAGAGCCAAGGGAGATTTTAAGGGTTAGAGCAGAAACGAGGCCATGGTTTGTTGGCCTCTTCACTGCCAGATCCAGGAGGCTGACTCCAAAGTTTCCATTCCATCTGTTTGTCCCTTTCTCAATATCGAGATTCCTGGGAGCTAGTGACTGGCTGAACTTTGGGTTTCTGAACTTCCACAGGAGGAAATAAGGTGTCCAAGCTATTGTCCTGCCAAGAGTGATCGGGATGCTACTAGAAAAGAAATGCTGGGGAAAGGAAAGGACAGGGGATGCTAAATGGGCCTGAGCGACAGAGTCAGTTACCTGGAGGGTCTAACACTGTCCAAGTGAGATCGTGAATTTGAAAGCATCCTGCAAAGTGGGATTCTACTGTATAATGTGGGGCCCATCATATATCCAAGGTGTCTTGATTCCTGTTGGCATCGCCTGAAAATAGTTGTAACTAATCTGATTGGGTAGATGAGGTCGGGAGAGGGTCTTTGTTGCAATCAGCTCTATTCAGCAATTGCAGGAAGCCTCACTTTCTCTCGGGGTTGACCAGGTACATGCTGACCTGCTGAGCTAAGATGCCATGTACACCTCCAAGCTTCATGTTAAGAAACTGAACTTTCTATTCATTCTCTACCAGGAATTTTGAATGCCCAACAGCTGTTGGGAAACAACATTTTGATGAGAGGTGTAAATGATGTAGAAACATATGGATACATATTTCTTTAAAATAAACACAGGCATTAAATCAAAGGGGAAAATTGGATTGACAGAATTTATTGTGTCCAAAAAAGACTGAAGTTTGTGTGTACTAAAGTAGAAACACACTCGCTTCTCTTCTATTGAATGCAGGGGAGGCTGATGGCCATCAGCACAGCCCTCTCCACCCCTTCCAGAAGGCAGACTCACAGCCTGCGTGGAAGTGTTATCTAGATTGCATTTCACAGGCTGCCGTGGAGCTGCACTGCCAATGACTCAGTTCCAGTCAGCAGGAGCAGAAGTGATGTGTGTCATTTCCAGGCCTGGCACTAAAGTGAGTGCCTTTTCTGTGCTCTCTTAGCCTTCCTGCGAACCAGGCTCAGATAGGGCAGTGATTCAGCTTCACCATGCAGTCCCTGTCATTGCCCTAGGGCAGGGGTCAGCAAACTCTCTGTAAGGAGCCAGATAATGAATGTTTTAGACTCTGTGGGTGTTACGGTTTCCGTGTTAGTGCTCACTTCTGCCACTGGTACACAAAAATGGTCATAGACAATATGTAATGAATAGCTATGTTCCAATAAAACTTTATTTATAAAAAGTGAATGGGGGGCCTGGCATGCTGCCCCTTGCCTATGGTAACAGTAGGGCAGATGATGGACAGCCAAGCTTTGAGATGAATCTGGTTCCGTGAAGGGATAGAAGAAACAAAGCTTCCCTAAAACCTAGTTCTGTTAACATCGGCACTGGTACATATGGAAAAGAAACCTTTTCCGCTCTTCAAGCTACAGGTTTATGGGTGTGTTTGTTACAGAAACCTAGCCTTATCCTTATGCTATCTATGTATCAAAGACACAAAAAACCAGAAAGTAAAATAAAAAGAAAAATAGCCTCTTAGGAAAGCTTCATGATCAACCAGATCAATTAATACTATTTCTGCATTAGAATCTCTAGACAGAACCACGTCTAGACCTGTTAGCATCCCTGTTGCTAGGGTTTGAATGTGTCTCCCGAAGTTCATGTGTTGCAAACTTAATCCCAATGCAACAATGTTCAGAGAGGGGACTTTTGAGAGGTGATTAGGTCTTGAGGACTCTGCCCCTCATGAATGGATTAATGCCATTATCATGGGAGCAGGTTAGTTACTGCAGGAGTGGGTTCCTGATACAAAGATGATTTTGGACGCCCCCCCTCCCCACGACCCTGTCTGTCTGTCTCTCTCTCTCTCCCCTTCTCTTGTCCTTCTCCCTCCCACTATAAGATGACCCATCACAAAGGCCCTCAGCAGACACAGGCTCCATATCCTTGAACTTCCCAGACTCCAGCACGATTAGCCACATGGCTTTCCATTCACTATAAATTACCCAGTCTGTGGTATTCTGTTACAGCAACACAAAACAGACTAAGACACCTCCGATACCCAGAGTGATCCATGCACATAGTAAAGGTTTAAATCACGTTTTCTTCCTAGTTTATTACCTTATATTATCTCCAAAACTGTTATTAGAATGGGTGATGCTTCAAACTACATTCATCAAACTGAGCTTAGAGAAAAATAATAGCTTGGACCATGTTTGTTTAATAAATAATAATAACTTAGTCATCCCTGTTCTGGAAAATGTGTACAAATTATAACGCACCTGGAATGGTAGATTATAGCTATGCCAAATGAAGTATGGTGGCATTGAGAATGTAGTCCGGAGAAGAATAATGTACCATCTCTGTCTTGGTCAGTATGAGCTGCTATAAAAAATTACCACAGACTGGTGGCTTAAAAAAAAAAAAAAACAACAACATTTATTCCTCACAATTCTGGAAGCTAGAAGCTCAGGATTGAGCCACCAGTAAATGCCATGTCTGATGAGGGCCCAGCGCCTGGATTGTTGATGGGCACCTTCTCGCTGTGTCCTCACATGGAGCAGAATGGGGAGAGGGAAAGCAGCCTCCACTTGGTGCAGGCATCCCCTGTGTCCAAGGTGCTGAACACATAATGGGGATCTGGCCCTGGTGCCATTTTCTAGCCACACTGACCAGTTTTAACATCCACGTCTCCATCCACTATGTGCTCACAAGTCCACAGGGAACACTGTTAGGGTTAGGGTCGGGTTAGGGTTAGGGTTAGAGGGTTAGGATCCTGTGTCCTTGCTGCTTCCCATGGCAAGCCTCTCCAGGACAACTCCTATGTCTTGGGCAGGCTGACTTTTGTCATGGACAATATTATAGGACTCAAGCTTCTCCTAGATTTCTTTTTCCTTCACCCTCAGCCTGGAAGTGGGCTGGAACAGGGGCATGTACAAAACTATGCAAGCATTCTCCCAATTTTTCTGCTTCTGATGTCATATCCTTGTGTTTTGAAAGATAATGTTGAGTGTTATTTCTTCCCCCTCTCTGGGTTCTGCTGACTCTTACTTTCCTGTTTAGAAAATGCCTGGCAAGCCCTAGCGGCTTTCTGAATGGGGCAGTTCACTGAAAACAGGGAAGTTGTTTAATATTTCAAAATGCCCTGCTTCAGGGAGAACCATCCTATTGCCAGAGCTGCAAAGTTGGGGTGGACTGCCTTGCAAGCTGGTGAGGCAGTCGTCATTAGAAATGATCAGTCAAAATCTTACCAGCCATTTGTCTGATAGGTTGTTGAGGTGGTTCAGTAGAAAGTGTGATCAAGCCAGTCAGTGGTTTCTCAGCCTGGCTGCATATAATAAACTCTGCTGTTTGTTAAAGCATTCACCAATTTTCTTACCCTACTGTGAGATATACATACTGCATTAAAATCTTAGAGAGATGATTAGTATTTTAAATAATATCACCAACTGATTTATATCCAGCCATCTTATTTTAAAAACACTGGCATTCCACTTGATCCAGAGATATTTGGAAAAAATTTTAAAAAAGTGCTGTTCTAATTGATACCTGCAAAGGCTTACCAAATTGGGAACATTACACTGTTCCTGAAAGCAGAGTAACATAGAAACAGTGAAGACTCCTTTTGTTTATGTTGTGAATAACAGATGTTGCAGAGACATAACACATGCTTGGTTAATATTATCAAAACAATTATTCATTTATTCATCTCAGCTCAGTGTACTGGTGCAAGCTGGCTCTATAGATCTTGCAGACGTGGCCTTTGTGAGTGCATAAACAGAAACCTTGTCACATGCAATAAATCATCTCCAAACCCCGTCACCCTGCCTCCGGATGCAGTGAGTACTGATGGGGAGATATGGGGAGCCTAACTTTTGACATACTCTGCAGGAAACCACGATTCTAATAATCTAGAAGGCAGCGTTATTGAAGCATGATCCTATTACTCACATTTCCCAGAATAATCAGAGTGGAGGCAGTGTCTTGCCTTTTACTGAAAAGCAGTCTAAAAAGTACCAACACGGCAACGTACAGAAACTGCAAAGACGAAAGTGAGATGTTTCAATTGGAATTGTTTTCATTCAATTCAGCAGTGAAATTAACATATATGAAACACGACGTGATGTTCAAATCTAATGATATTATTTTCTAGGGCTTGATGAAGAAATAAAAATGTTATAAGAAATGGCCTTGGGGCCGGGCGCAGTGGCTCACGCCTGTAATCCTAGCACTCTGGGAGGCCGAGGCGGGTGGATCGCTCAAGGTCAGGAGTTCGAGACCAGCATGAGCAAGAGCGAGACCTCGTCTCTACTAAAAATAGAAAGAAATTATCTGGCCAACTAAAAATATATATAGAAAAAATTAGCCGGGCATGGTGGCTCATGCCTGTAGTCCCAGCTACTCGGGAGGCTGAGGCAGTAGGATCGCTTAAGCCCAGGAGTTTGAGGTTGCTGTGAGCTAGGCTGACGCCACGGCACTCACTCTAGCCCGGGCAACAGAGTGAGACTCTGTCTCAAAAAAAAAAAAAAAAAAAAAATGGCCTTGGTTCTGTATTTAATTTTTTTTCTTTTTTTTTTTTTTTTGGAGTTTTAGAAGTAAATATTTATTTAGAATGAGAAAGGAAATCACAATACATTGCAAATTTTAAGCTCAGAACCACAAATATCACCAAAATGAGAAAAAAAGAGCATAATGTGGTTTATTGACTTACTGACATGCCTTTGTAATACTTCTACCTACATTTTATTTTTATTTATTTGTTTATTTATTTTTTATTTCAGCTTATTATGGGGGTACAAAAGTTCAGGTTATATAAATTGCCCATGTACCGCCCATCCCCCCCCCAGTCAGAGCTTTAAGCGTGTCCATTCCCCAGAAAGTTTTGTGAAAAATAAAATAATTTAATTTGTGACATAACATCACCATAAAGATATAGATCAACTTCAGAATAATGGTTACTTTTGGAGGATGGGGGAGTGGGGAGGGAGTGGGTGGAAGAGAGATTTAGCATTATCTTATTTTCTTTATTTAAAAAAAAAAAACTCAAGGAGACATGGCAAAATGTTAAGATGTGTAAAATCTGGGTAGTTGGTACCTGAGTGTTTTAATTTTCTACATATTTGAAGTTGTTTATAACTACATGTTTTAAAGAAATAAAAATATTAGTGCCACAGTTAGAGAGAGAGAGAGAGAGAGACTATTCAATTACATTAAAAGCCTGCATTCCACAGTCACTCAATGTCCACTTAGTTGAGTAGCTCTAGGAGGGTTACTTAAACTTTCTGTGCCTCAGTTTTTCTACCCATAGGGTGAGGTTGGCAATAGTGCCTACCCACCTCATAGGGTTATTGAAAGATTAAATATGTTAATATGTAATGCCTTTAAGGAATTCTCTGGTACGTAATAAACTCTATATTATTACTTCTCTTTCAACAAACATTTATTAAGTGATTATCATGTTTCAGGTAAGATAAAATTAACAATAAATAAATTACATCCCTTCCTTCCTTTCAAGAAGAGAATTAGTGATAAGGTAGACTCACGTATGTGTTAATCAAAAGTTCAAAATGCTGAAGTGTAGCTACTCTTGAATTCTGCCAGGAGTGAGGGGAGACATAGGTCATAGGAACAAAAGGGAATGAGCGTCAGTTCAGCATCTCCTATGTCCACAGGGTGCACTGCAGAGGTTCCACCTAGCGCATTCTCAGGGCTTTGTAGGAGGTGTTATCCACTTTTATGAAAGAAAGAAACATAGAAAAAAGGAAGGAAGGAAGAAAGGAAGGAAGGAAAGAAGGGAGGGAGGGAGGGAGGAAGGAGGGAAGGAAAGAAAACTCAGAGAAGTTAGGGAACATTTTATATGTTACCTGGTTATTAAGTAGAAAAGGTAGACTATGACTGCAGTCCACTGCAGTTTTAAAACTTATGTTTTTGACTTTTTTCCTTAGATATTTGAGGATAAATAAACTTTCTGTGGCTGGCTAACCTATTTGATTTTTCAACCTATCGATGAACTGTAAGATCGCTTGGTGCCATGGATTTAATTCTACTTTCCTTGGGAAAGACTGATTTCAGCATTAATTTTATTAGATAAACCAAACTTCTATGTTCAGGGGCATTTAAAGACTTAGAATTAATTAAAGAAACCGAGGAATAGAGGTGGGTAGAAACTGGCTCCTTCCATTTAACCCTTGCTTCTAAGATGGCTTCCCTGACCCACCGACAGTCTCTTCCACAAACAGAGCTGCCTGGGCACCTCCTCCTCACCGAGACTCGAAGACAAATGAATTAGAAATCCTCTGTGACCTCAAGGAATTCATGGCAAGATAATGTCAAAGAGGCTTTTGAGAGTCCTGGGCATTCATTATTTGAGGCAGTCTTCCATAGCTTAGTTTAAAAGATAGTGCAGGATTGAGCAGCAGGAGCAAAGGAATGTGTTGGGGGCAAAGCAAACACGGAAACAAACAGACATGGAGGTTGGTGACAGTGGTAGGGGTGTCAGGCAGTTCTGGACATGACGGGAAATGAGTCTGAGAAGGGGACAGCAGCCTTATGGATCCTGGATGTATTTTTATAAGTCAGGAAAGGGAACTTGTACTTTGTTTTCTAGATGATAGAAAGCCGTCCAAGAGTTTTGAGCCAGAGGGTAACCTGGTGTGATGGCAGTTTACTGGAACTTTCTGGAACAGTGTGCAGCAGGTGTTTGAGGAAGACAACCCCAGAGAAATAAGGCTCTTGCAATAGTTCAAGGGGGAGATGGCACAATGTGAAGGAAGAGAGGGGTATTGGGAATGGGGAGAGGAGGATCACTGGAGAAATATTTAAGGGGTAAAATTCCCTGATCACAGGGAATGAGGAATACAGGTGAAGACAAGTCACAGGTAAATTTCAGTTTTCTAGCCTGGGTGACTGGGCTGAGGGTGGGGTCCACTGAAATGGAAAATATCAGAAGAGTGGTCTGGGAAGGTTATGTAGATAGAAATAACTAAAATAATTAAAATAAATTTTATCATTACATATTAAAAACTAAAACAAAGCAAACACATGAAGATCAAAAAAATACAGAAAAAAAATAAAAGCACCCCCCCGTCTCTCTGAATAATATATATAGTTCACTCAGAATACATACATATGTATATGCATATATACATGATAGATATAGATATGGTATAAATGTCATATGTGTATATATATTTTGTATCTATCTATAGAGAGAAAACATGGGCATATTATACATGATATTTTTAAACAAATGCATTAAAAATTTTTTACTTGAAACAAAAAGACCAAATAAAGAAAAATGAAGAAATGTAAATATTTCAAATAAACATTTCTTTACAAATTAAACATTTCTATAAGAATTTTACAATGTTAAGAAAAAATTAATACAACATTAGGAAGATGAAGTTATTAATGTTTATTTTTAGTTTCATGCTTCATTATTTTCCTACATCTATTGACTTTCTGCTATGACAAGTTTGAAAAATTAACACACTCCTTCTCCTCTTCCCCTCTGATAGTAAGACTTTGAGTTCATTTCTGGACAAACTGAGTTTGAAGTGGCTGTGAAATTTTTTTAAGGGAGGTGGAGTACGGACTGTGGAATAATTATGAAATATGAGTTTGAGAAGAGAAACTTATGGAAAGAAAGAAATATTCACAGAAAAAGAAGAATACCTTGAAGAATTAGAGTTTATAAAACTTGGTGGTTCCTTTTAAAGAGCCAAATAATGTTGTCAACAAATTCAGAAGAAAGCACACCCGTCAGATTTGGCCATGGGCAGGTGCCAGTGAAGAGCTGTGTAGGTCAGTGTTGCTGGGGCAGGAAGCGTCGAGTGTGTTGGAGATCAGAGGGAAGGGAGAGGACATTAGCAGTGTAGACTCATCCTTTAAGAAGTGTGTTACATGTGGTGGAATAATATGAACCCGTAAGAAAGGGTGATTCCAAGTGAGTATTTCGTAGCATGTAAAATGTTTACAAAAATTTCTACATTAAAAAAAAATCAAACTATAAACATTATGTAGAGAATAAAATATAATACACTGATCACTAGCCATACAACTTATGCTCTTTTATTGGTATTTAATTGTCTTTTTATAAAACACTATTTTCCTCTATGAAAAATTTTTAAAAAATCTTTATACAAGGAAGCCCCGTGTGGACTCTGGGTGTCTGTTGGTGTCTTTAATGAGTGACTCTAGAGGAAGCTCAGCAAGAAGACCCTTTATGGGTCACTGTTAAAACATGTGTTTTCTATGACAAAGGCTAGACCTGTGAAAAGGCAGAACACGCAGTCATTCAACCAGTGACACTGAATGGGGCAACATCATGATTATTATCCAGATAAGCTCAGTTGGAAGAGAGAAAAGGGATCCCCCTCCACTTCATTGGGACTCTGCACAAGTGTAGACCAAGAGACCTGACCTTCCAGGAGGTCTGGTCATGCCAGCACGAAGGGCACAGAACAGAACCCCTCATCCTGCACCTCTTCGGTGTTCTGAGGGCTTGAGATAACCATCGATGATGACTGTTTTGGCTCAAAGGTTTGATTTTTTTTTAAAAGGAAAGTATGACATAGGCATCTCTGAAAAAGATTAATTAAAATAGTTTTATCAGATTAGCCAAATTCTCTGGAAGTCTTTGAGGAATGAGACATTGTGTGTGTTAGGGTAGACTAGACTCTCCTAATGAATGTAACTAAGCTAGCTATGGATCAATACCAGAGAACTTTATCTCTCACTCACTACATTAGTTTCTTTGGGCTGTCCTAACAAATTACTGCAAAGTGCGTGGCTTTAAACAATGGAAATTTACTCTCTCACAATTCTGGAGGACGGAGACCCCAAATCAGCGTGTCTACAGGGCCATGCCCTTCTCCTAGGCTCTCGGGGCATCCATGCCCTGCTTTTCCCTCAGCTTCTGGTGTGACCAGCAGTTCTTGGTGTTTCTTGAGGACATATCACTCAGGCTCTGCCTCCATCATTGCATGGCCTCTTCCCTGTCTCTCCTCTTCTTCCTGTGAAGACAACAGTCACATTGAATTAGTGCCACCCAAATGACCTCCATCATAACTTCATTACATCTGCCGAGACCTTATTTGCAGATGAGGTCACATTCACAGGTAGCAGAGGTTGAGATGTCAACACACCTGTTTTGAGGACACAATGCAACCCACAACAGAGATTCAGGTCAAAAGGGTCAGGTAAACCTGAGAGGTCAGGTAGGAGGGCCCCAAAGCTGCAGCAATGGGAGTTTAAAAGTTAAAAGCAGATGAGGAAAATAGAATGTGTGTGAGACTGCGGCCTCGAGAAATTTGTCTCCTAAGGGAAAGTATCTGGAAGGAGGTGAGGGATTGAAGGTGAGAGGTTTATGTTTTCTTAAAAGAGGAGATTTTAAATATACATGAAGCCAATGGGGAGAATCCAGTTGAAAGGATAAGGTTTAGCATAAAAGGAAAAATGAGAGTATAAACATCAAATTAGGCAGGCAGAAAGGAATCCGAACCACTGGCACAGGGATCAACTCTGGGGAGGACAAGGGACAACCTTTCTATCACAAGAAGAATAACAGAGTAGGAGCGGGTACCAATAGATTTCTATTGCAACCTAGAAATAAATAGGAATGTGAGGCAGTTCCTGATAGCTTTAATGGTCTCTATTGCGCAGGCCAGTGGCTGGCTGGGGTGGGGTGGGGAGGGTGGGGCGGGGGGAGGAGGACGGTTGCAGTGGACTCTGAGTGGGTGGGCAGGCAGATGGGGCCACCGTGGGTGCTGAGAGCCAACTGGAAGTGCTTGGTGGGACTAGAACTCAAAACTCACATGGGAAGGAGTCTGGCACACCTAGAAGCTGAAGGCTTGAAAAGAAAAAATAAATTAGCTAACTTGGAATAAAAAGGCAATGGGCAAACAAGTCATGCCCAGGCTTGCGAGTGTGGGGTGGGACTGTGGCTGGCTGGGAAGTGGGACAGTCGGCTGATTCACTGGTGGTCCCTCACGCACGGCACTCAGGACTCGGGCCGCTGGTGCTCACCCAGCCCTGCCGCTCGACAAGTTGCTCATTCCTGTCTCCACAACGTGTTCCATCTCCCCGCGGTAACCACACTGCCACAAACATAAGAATCATGACTTTCAATTCTGTTGGCAGCACTGAGGATGATATTGTATGTCATCTGTACAAGGATCTTTCCACACATATTGCTAGATGAATTTTTGGACTCCATTTACATATGTATAAATGTATACGGAGATTATATACAATATAAAAATTTATGTTTTATTTTAAATTGGCGAAAATGTATCTTAATTAATTATTTTAACTTTGTACCAGAATGATATATGTGAATTCTAGACAAGAGATATAACAATTTCTTGTGACAATTTTGCCTTTGCATTTTTTAACATATGGTATTTTCTGATGACTTTGATAAATAGATAGACCAAAATTAATTGAATAACTTTTTCTTATAAGTGGCAATGTTTTAGTTTTGGTGGTCTTTTGGTGGTCAATTTCAATTTTTCTCCACTCAAACAGAGAGGACTCTTCATTTCTGAATGTATAGTGAAAGTTCTTAATGCACAGGCATTAAATGTGGAAGTGATATAATGGCTGGATTCTTGAAATCATCTCTATAAATTGTCTCCATGAAAATTATAATAAGCAAGGGTGTTTCATTATTTAAAATAACCTTAGAGTGAATGCCCATGTTAAACACAGCACATACACATACAAATCCTTTATTAATATGAATAATCATTTTTTAACTTGCAATCTTTTGTTCAGATTCCAGTGTGAAGAATTTTCCTAAAGAAAGTTTCACTTACAGAGCAAAGATGGACTATTAATCTCTGTATCTCCTACAAGCTTAATGGCTGAGGCACAACCATTATTGTTCAATTATGTTTAGTTCCAACAAGGCTGTGCTAAGCTTACCTTTGCATTAAAAACAAAAGATAATTTGCTATTAATAATGTCAGGCAGGGAACTGCTCAGTGTAGCATGTGGAATTGAATGTTTTCAACAGCCCCTGGGTGGGCTGTTCCTATGGGCTTCCCCCAGAGGCCTCCCAGAGCACAGAGAAGGGACCTGCCCTCCATGAGGGCAAGAAGGTGGCTCAGACAGGCAACCACTGTCCAGGAAAGTTGATGGAAAAGAAGGGAGGTAGCAGGTCAGAGGGCAAATAGGCGGTCAGAAATGGGGTACAGAGGAGGGATGGGGCAGTTGCTCCCTTTGCCCCAAGAAGGGAAGGGGTCCTGCCTGGAAGTGCTAAGAGAACTGCAGAAGACAGACCTGAGACCACTGCCAGGGTTTCCCCACCTTTATGGCAAAGGATACTCAGCACCTCAAGACTGAGTTCACTCAGGGATGGCTGAGTGGATGCTCATCGCAACCAACATTTCTATGTTGTCTCATGTTCTGTTCAAAAACTTCATGTGAAATTTCCATTATATTCCATAACAAGTCCATATTTGTTTCAATATGAAAACAAGTCCTAGGACTATCGATGCTCCAGGAAGATGCTTTTATTCATTCCAGTAAGTATTTACTGCAAACCTCTATGCTTTGGATCGATGATCTCCAATAGATCTCCACATATGCATTTGTAAATTCTGTAAATTTTCTAACAGCCTCATTAAAAAGGTAAGAAGAAATTAATTTTACATTTTACCTAAACATATCCGGAATATTACATCAATATGTAATCAATATTGCAATTAATAATGCCATGTTTTTCTTTTCTTGGACCCTAATTCTTTAAGTTTCAGTGTGTACTTTTACTTACACAGCATCTCAACTCAGTCTAGCTACATTTCAAGCACCAAATAGGCAAATGTGTCTAGAGGCTACATATTGGACACTACTCTAGATACTATGTACATACTCAAGAAAAGTGAATATATAGTGTTATGTTGCCATATATGTTATGAAGGAAAAACATATTTTTTCAGGAAAGACCTTTTTTAAGGATGTAACATTAAGACTGTCATCTGAGAGGAGCCAACCTGCAAAGAGAACAGGAAGAACATTACAGGCGGAGCAGATGTTGTCTGTGAAGATTCTAATATTGGAAAGAGCCTGGTGCCTTCCGGAAATTGAAAGAGGAGAGTGTGTCCCAAGCTGGGGGTGTAGGAGGGAATGATACAAAGTGAGGTTGGAGAGATGGGAAGGGGCTTGCTTATGCAGGGCCATTATAAAAAGTTTGGGTTTAATTTTAAATGCACCGGGACACAGGGGATGACACAATCTGTTTTTTATTTTTTTTAAAAAGTATTCTGTGTATGCTAATGGGCTTGGAGCCAGGGGTTGTGCTGGGAGAGAGTGGTGTCTTGCATAAAGGCGTTGGAAGTGGTGATGGAGGAAAGATTGGGACCAAGAGGAAAGGATGTGGAAGGTGGGGGTCAAGGTGCGTAGCTGACTTTCCTGTCTTAGTCGTAAGCAACTGGATGGATGGATAAATGGATGAGAGGATGGTGGAGGAATTCACTGTGACAGAAAAACTTGAGAGAGTTTGGGGAATATTGAACTGATATTATTTGCACAGACCCTTTTAAACCCTCCATAAGGATTAATTTGTTGAATTTTTACAGCCATCCTATGAGCTGGTCTACTATGATTGTCACCTGGCTACTACAGATGAGGAAATTGCCAGAGTTTATAGATAGTGAGTGGTAGAAGCCAGGGTTTATACAGGTCAGTCCGATTGAGTCTGGGCTCTTCCACTGCTAATTCAATTTAAGTGGCCTGTGAGCTACTGTGTATAAGTGGGGACTATATGTAGGTCACTGGCTGAGTTTGGAGTTCAGAGCAGAGATCTGGACAGTTAAATTTGGATGCCCTCTGCATTCTAGATGAGAGAACACCCTTGTGCTGTGCTGTTCTTGATGTAGTCCCAGGCACACTGTTGGACGTGTGCCCAGGGTGAGCAGTGGGCATCTCCCAGTCTTCTCTCCTTTACACGTGAGGAAGCTAAGGCCAGGATTTTTAGGGCCTTTCCCAACGTCTCCCAGCAACAGGCAAGTCCAGATGAGCTCCTAGTTTTCCTTGCATTGCTCCCATATTCTCTTGGATGCATCTAGGGACCTTCGTGTACAGCAGGTTGGAAAAAGTGTGAAAAAGATTTTGAAGATTTTCCTAGATAGTCTCCACTTGGCGATTACATTTTCTCGGGCTGATCACACCTAGTGATACAAAGGAGGATTCAGTAACTAAAAAAGGATGTCGCTTAAGCACGTTTTGTTCTTTTTTTTTTTTGAGAAAACTTGTGCAATTGAGTTTATACTCCTATTTATTCAAGGAGAAGCATTCAGCCCAACACTTGTTGGCTGGAAAGTGTATAAAAGACTCCAGCATTCAGCCCTCCGCAACAGAACCGTAGAAACAGGCTTGGCTTGCCTCCTGGCAGGGGCCCAGTCATAGAGCTACGCACCAGCTACCAGTCTTGGAGGAGACCGGCCAGGACAAGTTGGCCCAGGTGACAGCCCTTGCTTCTGTGCCTACCAACTCTGCCACCTTTGAAGGTCATTTAGTCATGCTGAGCCACAGTTTCATCATCTGTAGAAAGGGAACATCCTTGCACTGCCTTCCTAGTGCACTTGTCACAAAGCTCAGATGAAACAAGGGTCGTGGCAGAGCTCTGTGAACCGCAGAGTGTGACAGAGATAAGATGGGTGCCCTGTGCTTGTGATGATGGAGGGAGGCTGGCATCACCACAGCTGGCATCAGCATCCCTGTGACAGCAGCCACGAATTCCTGACTAATAATTCCAACACACCGCCTCGTTCCGTTCTCGGGACCTCCCAGGCTAGGGATTAATATCTCCTTCTCCGGTGTGGGAGCTGCGCTCAGGAAGCGTAATCTCTCACCGCGGGTCCTCAGCTGGGAAGTTGCAGACGCAGGTCTGGCCCCGGGCCTGCCTCTGTGAGCCGCACTCTCACGCTGCCCAGGCTGGCTCCTTCTCCCAGAGTTACTGTCCCCAGAAGCAAAGGCTCCTGCGGAAGCCCTTCCCATTTAGCCTTCCCAGGTCCTCATGGGCTCAGATTTCGGCCAATCTGTGGGAGCCGGGCCAGGCTGAGGGAAGGCCATTCCGTTCCAGCTGCCCCACCGTCCCCGAGGAGCGCCCTACGTCAGGCCCTGAATCAGTGCCCTCCGTGGAGGCTGCAGTGATTCTCACCTGCAGACCCTCCTGCCAGGCTTCAGAGAAGAGGCTCTCCCAGGCCTGGTGACTGTCTCCTCTCTGCCTTGAAAGTGTGTCCCCCTGAGCTGGAAGCCACCCAGACCGTAGCAGGACAGTGATTCCTCTGAGAGCAGCGTGAGAGCCAGGGTCTGCCTGGCTGTCACAGCGATCGCTCGTCTGTCTCCCTGACCCCTACGCAAGGCAGGGCAGGTGGCCTGACCTTGTGTGATGGCCCAGCCTCAAGAGAGCCACTTGTGGTCCCCAGATGTCTCTCAATTACCTACGGTCTACAGAGTAAATGACAGTCTGCTTAGCACTACGGAAGTTCAGGGCAAACCCTCTTTGAACCACTCACCTTTGTGTTGTATCTGAATAAACGCAACAGGGAATCTGCACTTCCACTTTATGAATCCAGACTTTTCATATAAAGTCTGGAGGGGCCAGTGTGTGTGTTAACTGAGAACAATGGGTGAGTAAAACTTGGTGGCACTAACATGCGAATTGGCTTCAGAGTGGGGACTCTTCTCATCTCCTCTCTCGGACACAACCAGCGCTGTGTGGCTCAGTGGATGTGCAGCTCTTGGGACCCCAAAGCCTGAGGCACCACGTCAGCTGCACAGTCCCAGGGCACCGGGTGAGAGATCGCTCTCCGCCTAGGATGCACTGCCTGTGGGGGCTGCATGCAGCTGAGATGTCAGGGAACTGGCAGTCACACACCGAACTCGTGCAGCTTCTGACCCTGCAGAGAACCTGTGTTGATTATCAAGGACTGTTTGAACTGGAGTCAGAACGGGGTAGCAATAGGGACGACATTATTTAGATTTATTGATTCATTTATTTTTTAACCAGATAGGTCACTAAGCCTTATTTTCCTCATTTTTGAAATTTGGGCATTAATATTTAATTCATGCAATTATTATGAAGAATAAATTGGATCAAGAGCATATGTAACAGCACAGAAAATGGCATAGCTTATAGTAGATGCCCAACGAATACATATACTATGTATACATGACCAAATTTTCTGTTTGGGGAAGTCTCCCCAAACCTCCAACTTTATGGAGTCACATTTTCTTTTTTCATTGAGATAAAATCACATATCATAAAATAACCATTTCAGTGGTTTTTAGCATAGCCCCAAAGTTGTGCAACTATCACTGCTATTAAACTCCAGATTATTTTATCACCATCAGAGAAATCCCGTATCCATCAGCAATTTCTGTCTCTTCAACCTCCCATCCCCAGCCACTGGAAAACACTATTCTTACTTTCTATCATGATGCATTTGCCTGTTTGGGATATTTCAAATAAATGGAATCATATGTGATGTGACTCTTTGTTTCTGGCTTTCTTCACTTGATAGAATGTTTTCCAGGTTCATCCATATTCTAGCATGTGTCAGTCCTTCACTCCTGCTTACAGCCCAGTGATGTTCCCTTCTATGGTTAGACCATATTTGTTTTCCCATTTATCAGTTGATGGACATTTGGGTTGTTTCCACTTTTTGACTTTTATGAATAATGCTGCTAAGAACATTTGTGTACTAGTGTTTTGTATTTTCAATTCTTTTACTGGGTCATATGGTAATTCTATGTTTCATTTTTGAGGAACTGTCAAATTATTTTTACAAAGTGAATGCACCATGTTTTTAAAATGTCCATCAGCAATGAGTAAGGATTCTGATTTCTCCATATTTTCACCAGCACTTGTTATTTTTTGCATGTTTGATTATAGCCATCCTAGTGCGTACTAAGTGGTATCTCTGTTAAGTGGTTTTGATTTTCATTTTCCTGATGATTAATAATGTTGAGTATTTTTTTTGTGCTTGTAGCTATTTGTACAAAATCTGTTACTAACTTTTAAATTGGGTTATTTGTCTTTTTATTGTTGAGTTATAAGTGTTTTGTATATCTAGACACAAGTCTCTTATCACATACATGATCTGTGAATATTTTCTTCCTTTCTGTGGATTATCTTTTCACCTTCTTAATAGTGTCCTGTGAAGTCCAAAAGTTTATAATTTTGATAAAGTCTTCTTTGTCTAATTTTCCTTTTGTTGCTTATGCTTTTGGTGTCATATCTGAGAAACCATTGTCTCATCCAAGGTCATGAATATTTATGCTTACATTTTTTCCTAAGAGTTTTGTAATTTAGTTCTTCATAAATTTAGTTCTTACAGTTATAAGTTTTGAGTTAATTGTTGTATGGTGTGAGATATGGGTCCAACTTCATCCTTCTGCATGTAGATATCCAGTTGACACAGCACCATTGGTCAAAAAATAGTTCTTTTGCCAAGAAATTGTATTAGTACTTGCATAGAAAATCAATTGGCCATAGTATTTTCTTTAACATTTAAAAATTGAGAAATATTTCCGTCCCATAAATGGCGAGGAACTCAACTCAAATCTGCAACTCCATATCGTCGTGTATTCTCCTAGAGTTTGTTTCTCCTAGTACCAAAGGTCTCTGATTTGCTGCTTCCAATTACTTTTCAATCACCTCATGTCTCAATTTTTGTCTATTCACAGGTGGACTGTAGTGTCCTCTCACCTTTTTCTTAAATCCCTACAAAGTGCTACCAAAAAAGCCTCACCCAAGGCACATTTTTATTTAATATTGATGACAATGACCTGGGTCATGATATGGACAGTAAGATGGGTAAGGAGTATCATGTCACTCACAGCATAGCCTTGAAAATGACTTACATTTTAATATTATATGATATTGTTCTTCAGAGCCCTTTCCCCTTCGGTGCTTCACACACAGCTCCTTGCTGTGGCTCAGCGAGGAACCAAACTGTAGCTCTGTGTGCCAGGAGCTTGCTATTGATGACACGCACAGTGATTGCAGCATCCACCAATTACTTATCAATGGAAACTAAGACACCCTCCTAGGAGGTGACACCAGTCCTCACGTCCTCAGGGGACCCTCTCTGCCATGGTGCATCCTGGGCTGGGGCTTCCTCCTCTGGTCCTGGCACCTGTCATGCCGTGTGGTACCTGTTGGTTTCCTCGTCAGTCTCAGCCCTGCCCCCACCCCCCGTCACCTTCCCCACCCCGTTTCCCCTACAATTACCACCAGTTCTTGGCACTCAGAGAAGGCTCAGGAAATTGACCAAAGATTGTTAACAATTTGCTATAGCACATGTTGAAATCTTGTCTTCTAGCCTCATGGAGATAAAAATCACTGCATAAAGAACACCAGTCGTTGAATGAATTTTGTGAGAACACTTAAGGAGCTTGTGCTAGGACAAAATGAATCAAAGTACAAGGTCAGGTCAAGTGTATGATTTAAACAGCCCTTGAATTCTTCCTTCACTTGTTGGTTGATGAAGTTGCTGGCCAGAATCTCACAGAAACCCTCCCCAGTTCTGCTCCCTCCACTGTGACACTGAGGTATTTCGATCTCTCCTGGAGCCCATGCCAAAGGTGGAAGATTTAGAATGTCACACAGTTCTTACATTTGGTTAAAACAAATGATAGACTTTGATTAAAACATGACTTGGATTTTAATAAGAGCCACACAGGTGAGCAAAAATATGATTTTAAATTTTCTTGTGGTCACATTAAAAATAGAAACGTGAAATTAATTGTAATAATGTATTTTATTTAACCAAATGTATCCAAAATTGTATCCTTTCAACATGTATCCAAGATAAAAATTATTAGTGACCTTTTATATATGTTTTGTTCTAATTAGTTCTTCAAAACCTGGTTTATATTTTATGTGTACAGCACTTTTCAATTTAAACTAGTCACATCTCAGTGCTCAACAGCCCCACGTGTCTAGTGGCCTCCACACCTGGACAACACGGAATGGAATCTCCATCATACGGAATCACTGTGGGAAACAACATCACCAAACCAGTGGAAGTCGTCGCACTATTGCCATGGCACTAGAAAGTTGGAACCAAGTGTCCCTCCATCCAACATGACAGCACTCTACACAGGTTTGTGTGAGGAGGTCACTTTACCTGTCTCGAAGAAGTTCTTTTGGTAGGGCAGTAACTCAATTCCATCTTCAAGTTAGAGGTAACTTTTAGGAATTTATACCAAAGTGCAAAACATTGCTAAAACAAGGTTCCTTTACATATTTGCAGAATTTCCAGATAACTATTCTGTTTTCTTATGAAGAGATTTTTTAGAGCTTCTGGCAGTTTTTATTTTTTTTCTTCCAGCTCTTGTTGGGATTTTTTTATAGACCCTAAGTTGTTCATAATAAGCCACCCACTTTCAAATAGGTTCTCTCTGGTGCATCTGTTCCTAGCTGGTAGCAGTGAGCAAATTCGAGTTTAGAAACACTGTGAGAAATGTTAAACACTAGCATTTGGTGGAAGCAGGTGCCACGAGACCGACGTGAATGTCAGTGGTTGCAATTGATCGGGGATTCTGGGGAAACATTCATTTGGCCTCTGCTTAAAATTCTGGGAAGGGTGGCATAATATCCTTGTGGTTTCCCTTCAAGTTTCAGCTTTGGAAATATATCCCAAAAGCTGTGTGAATCTCTGATGAAGGCCAAGACCATATTGGCTGTTTTTTCTTTTCTTTTTTTTTTTTTTTTTAAGTCTTCGCCACTCTTTTCTCTCTTTTCTCCATGTACAGCATTTATAATTCCATTGTGCAAAATCTTACTTATTCTCCGAGATTAATTGTACTTGACTCTAGCGCTGACTACTGAATTAAGGACATAGAGGGGGAGGCAGCTGTGTCTTTCCTGACCTGTCACTTGGAAAAGAGGAATGACCCAAACCATGGATCTGCCAGAGCCAAATGCTAAGCTGTCTGTCTCTATCATGCACAGTTGGCCACTCAAGCTTCTCAGCATGACACATGATCAGGGTAGCCAGAGAAAATACAGACACCAAGTTAAATTTGAATTTCAGACAAGGAATGAATATTTTCTAATATAAATATGTCCCAAATATTGCATGGGGCATCTTATACTAAATGTGCATATATATGTTTGCAGTGTATCTGGAACTCAAATTTAAGTGGGCATCTTTATTTTTATTTGCTGAATCTGGCAACCCTACATAAAAGGCCAACCTATTTTTTAAGCCTTGGTTCCCAACTCTTGATTCCAAACACCGTATGTGCCCACCATGCTGAACAAGTGACTGCCTTTTATACATAATGTTGTTTGCAACTCAGGTCTCTTTGTGTATCTGTTCAGCCAACACACGTGTGTGGAGCACCTACTAAGGCTACTGGTGATACTAACATGAGTATGTCTTGGTTGCTATTATTTAGAGACTTATAATCCAATAAAGGGAGTCAGATATAGAAATAAATCAGAGGAAACAAAATGTCCTATGGGCTACAAATAATTGGCTACACAGCCTATATTGGGGGCCAAAGAGGGAGTGATTGGTTCCATTTGGGGATACCTAGAAAGATGCAATGGAAGAGATGACCTTGAGTGGAATCTCAAGAAAACGAGGAACGATTGCTTACAGAGCTCGGATGGCAGGACTTTGTCTGCGGAAGCAGCACCCCAAGCAAAGGGCAAGGCAGGGGACATCTTACGGTGTCTGACACACTGCAAGCTGTAGGGTGGGATCCGAAGTGTGAGGATGAGTAGCACGAATAACAGTGGGCTGAAGGCAGAGGCCAAACCATTGAGAGTCTTTTTTGTAATTAGTAGAAATCTTTTTAGGGTTTCCACTTGGAATTCCATTAACCTCTTCCCTCACTGGCAATTCCTCCTCATTTGTCAGAAAACAGCACAGAGTCACATGCCTGTGAAGCTTCCCAATACACCCAAACTGGCCAGTCTTCCCTCTAGTGACCACACTATGGTCACTCTGCCCTCGACCTCACCCTAACCCTCACCTGTAATTACCTGATCACAGCCTCTGCTCTAGACTGTGGTCCTCCTTAAGGGCAGGAAGGGACCATTTCTCTCTCTGTCCTCCCAGAACCCAGCAGAAAACTCAGCAAATGTTAGGCACTTATGGAATGAAGAAATTTGAACAGCAAATTTCAAAGGAATTAAAGCACTGCCTGCTTCTCTAAAGCTCCATAATTTAATATAACAGAGATGTATTAAGCATGGCAGTGAGTTAGTGTATTAGTTTATTAGGCTGCCATAACAAAATACCACAGACTAAGGGGGCTTAAGCAACAGCAATTTATTTTCTTATAGTTCTACAGGCAGGAAGTCCAAGATCAAGGTGTTGGCTGGTTTGGTTTCTCCTGAAGCCTTGCTCCTTGGCTTGGATAATGTCCACCTTCTTGATGTAATCTCACATTGCTGTCCCTCTGCATGTGTCTGTGTCCTAATTTCCTCTTTCTTATAAGGACATCAGTCACATTGAAATAGGGTCCCACATATATTATCTCATTTTATCTCAATTACCCATGTAAAGGTCTTTTCTCCAGATACAGTCATACTCTAAGGTACTGGGAATCACATCTCAATATACTAATTTGGGGGTGACTGGCACAATTCAGCCCATAACAGAGAGAGAACACGGCAAAGAAAAAGACACATCCCTTGTCTTCAAGTTACTTAAAATCTATTATAGTTTTGCAACAAATGCACAATGCACTTATGCTTTAGAAGTTTTTCTGGCATTCCATAAATATTTGTAGGGGGAATTATTGTTAAGGGCTCTGCTTCCTCATTTATAAACAGGATAATAGCATCCGCTCCACAAGATTGATTAAAAAATTAAATGAGAATGAACATATCAGCTTTGCAAACTGCTATATATTATGAAATACTAACATAATTTTGAAATATTAATTGATGTTTGTCTTTGTTTATTTTCCCCATTATTTATTTCCCACTTTTCCCTGCAGGCTGCATGGAGGCAGAAGCTAGTCTAATCTCCGCTAGTTGCCTCAAGGATGGAATCACAGCAAAGAGCAGAGGGGCCAGCGTTTCATTCTAGTTCTCTGGTTTCAAACATGAGGCTTTTAGCGGTGTGGAAAGATCATGGCAGAGAGATTTAGATAAGAGCGTGCCAGGTATGTGGGTTCCCTGCACCCCCTCACGGGAGACCCCTAAAAGCAAAGTCACGAGGAGTAAGAATCATAGGGAAGCACAAAGACAATACAGAGATGTTCTGTGGGGAAAATAAAAGCTCAGTTTTCTGGATGGAGACCAAAGAAGCAGCAAATCCCAGCCTCCTCACCCAGCCCTGGGGGCAGGGGTGCCTCGCGCTTTCTGGTCTGAGCCTGCAAGGTGGGAGGACCCCAGGGAGGGCTGGCTCCTGTGGTGCAGGTGGGACGCAGGCGTCCCCACACCTGCACAGGTGCCCGGCTGCGTGGTGTGGCTCAGGATCAGCAGAGAGAGGCTGGCTCCGAGCAGGGCCCGCAGATGGGGCTGCAAATGTCATGTCAGTGGTCGCAGTGGGCTGAGTCTCAGGAACCCGTGGTGCCGCTTGCTGAGGGAGCAGATGGCAGTGGCCAGGCCCTACCTGGTGCTCCCTCGACGCCCTCGGTGCTGCAGAAATCACGAGCTCCTAGGACTTAAACACAGCCTGGGAGCAACGGGAAATCGTGAATCAAATGAGATGTGCTCCTACCTGCACGTTCCCCAGGGATCAGGAATTAAGATGCTGAGTTCTAGAAGAATTAAACAGACACTTCACCCATACTGGGTCTGTGGAAAGAGACTTGGACACCCCACAATATGTTAACATTATAATAATGTCCTAATGAAGCTCATATAATTCATAGGAAACCCTCCAAATTAGTTCCTATCACTCTTACCAGATCTGCTTTAATTTTTCTACATTCAGCCCAATTATGGCTCCAGTAGTTGAACGCAGTCCCCTAAGTGTGGCCAGAGCCCACAGTTGGTGGGAAGGTCTGTGGGCTCCCAGAAGCAGCCCCTGCGGGAGGGCAGGAAGATTCTAGACAGTGCTTACCTGAGAGCGGTGAAGGTGGTTCAAGAACACAGGACAAGAGCATCTGACAAAACTTCGGGCGCAGAGCTCGGCATCGCCCCCTTAACTTCGGCCCCGGGGGAATCTCTTCCAAACTGGGCATGTGGCCCTGCGTGTGGAGGTGGCTGTCCCTGTTCCTGAGGATTAGCTGCCTCGCGTCTATGGACCCCAGCTCCACCTGCCCAGGTCTGTGGAGTGCAGCAGTCCTTTTACAGAATGTGAGGGGACTCCCTCTGCTGAAGGACATCGTGTCCTCTGTGTGGTCTGGAGAGTGTCTTTGGACAACACACGCAGGTTTCAGTCTCCAGTTTGGGGTGGCTGGAGAGCAGGCGGCGCTCAGGCTCCAGGCAGGCTGCACTGATTTTTTGTCACTGACCTTGTCCACCACCAGGTGAACTGAGCTCCCTGCCAGGTGGCCTCCCTGTGTGTTTTCAGCAAGTGACAGCGGAGCCGGGGAAGAAAGGAGTTCTGTTTGTGACCCTCAGAGAGGCCACGCTGACAGGGCCAGCACTGTCAGGGACTTTGTCTTCCCTGCTCCAAGCTTCTCGCGTAGCTGATGATTAACTGAACACCTGAGCTGATGACTTGTGCTCAGAGCAGGCTGGCTGGAGCACACGGGAAGCAGGTGTTCCCCCAGGTGACACCAGCAGGGAGTGTAACGGAGCCACAGAAACAGCCACAGACAGTCATGATGGGCCTGGGCTAGAGTCCAGCGTCTTCCCAGATCCCCTCGCTCCTGTGCACGAGTGAACCACGGAGCAGAATGGCTCAAAAACACATCCTCTGCCACTCCGCCCGCACCCAGCTGCGGCCAGGAGGGCTCCTGCGGCACCACCCACAGCTGCCTCCTCCCGGGTGCTCCTGGGGACTGTGACCACCCACCGTGCTTAGGAGGCTGCCTCCTCCCCGGGCCTGTGAGCACCTGGAAGCACTCCAGGGGTGCACACCAGTCTCTGCAATCACAGCCTGGACCCCGCCTCTGGCCTCTGCAGTTTGGCCTCTGCTTCGTGGAGAGGCAGGGACATTCCACAGCCTTCTTCCTACAGCCCTTCCTCCCTCTCTAGAAGCCATTATTTGCCCTTCCCTCTTCTTGAACAGTGCGGGACCTCACCTCACTTGTATCAGTCCCTCCGGGGCTTTCAGCCTTCTCGGTCCCCTCTCTTGCCTCGAGGTTTCCCCACTGCTCCCCTGGAAGCTGCCTCTACTTTTGGCCAGATTCCTCGAGTTCAATTGCCAGGTTCTGCCTAGTCCAATTCTGCAGGATTTTTTTTTTTTTTTTATCGGTTTGTTTCTTACTATCTCTATTGTGATATAATTAGCATAGCATACAATTCACCCATTTGAAGTTTACAATTCTATTTTGTAATATATTCCCAAACTTATGCAACTGTTACCACTACCTAATTCCCAAATATTGTCATCACCCAAAAGAAATGCGGTATCCCTTAGTGGTCACTTCCCACCTCCTCACCTCCAACCCCTGAGGGCTTATTCTAGACGTTTTATCTAAATAGAATCATACAATAAGTAGTCTTTCATGCCTGGCTTCTTTCACTTGGCATAATGTTTTCAAATGTTGTAACATCTATCAATACTTCATTTCTTTTTATGCCTAAATAACATTCCATTGTATGGATACACCACGTTATTTTTCCATTCCTCAGTTGATAGACATGTGCATACAAGTTCGTGTGAACATACATTTTTATGCCTTTGGACATATATCTAGGAGTGGAATTACTGTGTCATATGGTAACTCTACGTTTAATATTTTGAGGATTGTAGTTTTCAATATATAAGTTAAAAAATATATGTACTTTCAGAAAAAAATATTCTTTTTTCTGTATGGAACCACAGTTGGCATTTTCTGGGAAATTTAAGTAATCTTGACATTTCTGAACCTGCCACAGTGCACACATACATGAGCTGCACCTCTTCTACGTCCCCAACTGCCTGTTGACTGAGAGCCGTGGACACGGTGACAGGCCTGAGACAATAATCCGTTTCCTCACAAAGGTTGTGGGAATTTGGATGCGTCAGGTAATTCCTGGGAAGTGTTTTTTTCTTCTGTAAAATAGAGTAGTGGTGACGTCCTCCTTCACATAGATTTTGTCATCCCAAAATGAAGTAATGGCATTTGTGAATGCAATGGATGCCCTTTGACGTGCCTGATCTGTGCTCAGTTACTATCCCTGTCCTTGCAGGATGGACGTGGACAGGTTCACGGGCACCCTGGTCAGGGCTGCCGGAGCCACAGGGGAGAGGACCTGGCTGTTCCACTTTCCAGTCCTTCCCCGTCCCCTCCCCCACCTCGCTGGCTGTCACAGCCCTACCCTTGTTCTCTGTCCCCTCTGTATTGCTGTTGACTATGAGATGCATGGAGCAAAATAAACACATGAAGACCCATGCTTTTCACTTGAGAGAACCACTGACCCTTGTTGCCCCGGGCCATGGGAGGCCATTGACTTGGGATGTGGAGTAGGATTCTCAAGCCACGGTAAGGGTCCCGTTGAGAGAAGAGACAGCGACTTTATAGTGGCTCTAATCTGCCATGTTACATGTAGCTGCTATGACTAATCGTCACCACCCAGCTTTGTGAAAACATGAGGCTCCCTCCATATTTTTAAAAACTGTACTCTTTCCAAGCTCCCTTGTAGCTCAACAGCAGGAAAATTAAATTTAGTCCAATCTATTAAACTCAGTCCAGTCCAATAATTTTCTAGTACTTTTCTTTTGAAGTAGAGACTGTATTTCACACTTTAATGTGAGGGACCTGATACTGTTTGGATCTTATACTGCTACCAGTTCACTGTAAACTCCTCACTCCCTCACCCCAAGGGCCAGGTGGGTCTCTGTCTTCCTAGTGCTAGCACAGAGCTGGGCTGAGTCATGTTGGAGCCTGGGGCAAAAAAGTAGGCACTAATACTGATCCCATCTTAACTTATAATCTGGATATTTCTTCATCTTTTATTTTTTGCTTTAATTTTGATTTCTTGTGATACATTAAAATATCATTTTTAACAACTCAGTTTCTTACATCTCTTTAAATGTTATATCTGAGAAGATGGAGGGACTTTGTCAGCCTGCCCTGTGCCCTGGTCTAGCATGCAATCAGTGCTCAGTAAAGATTTCCTTAATGAGAAAATTAAATAAAGAAACAAAGGAGGGAACTGTGCCCATGTTTTTTTGCATCCAGGCAATCTCAGTAGACACTGTACCCTTCAGGCAGTCTTCAAAGCCAGTCTGTAGGATCCAGAGATATGGGGAATACAGCAGGCTCCATCCTACAAGGCATCTGAGCACCCAGGGGACCCATGGAACTGCACTGATGGAGCACAGAGCGGGGTGTTGGGAGCAATTTAGGGACTAGAATGCTCTGAAATGCACACTTTTAGGAAAGTAGGGACTTTAACAATTCTGGTCCCATTCCCTTGGCACAGTGAAGTGGAAAGACTTCCTTGCTTACTAGGAAATGGTGAGCTCTACTCACTCTATCACGGGGATCAGTATGCATCAGAGAAGGAAACAAAGCATGGAGTTTGCAACCAGAAAGAACTGGATACAAATCCTGACTCTACCACTTACTGGCTAATTCATAAGACAACTTTCTTGACCTCCCTGGGTCTTTATTTCCTCATAGGAGCAATGAGCATAATCACAAGAACCTCAGAGGAGCATGGAGAATTGCATGGCATGAGGTAAGAGATTGGCACAGCGCATGGGCAGTAGAAAATCTTCACTAAAGGGTATCTTACAGCACTGCTAAGTTCAGTGGCCACACAGGAACTTACTTGAATGGTGACTGACTCTTAACCCCTCAGTGAGTGAGATCTGTCCTCATCCTCTTGGGACCAGCGACTGCTAAACTTCGACAGATCAGCGTGTACATGAACAAAGACTGCAACTTGTAATTTGTGCAGTTCAGTGCTCACATCTTCTGGAGACAGAGCTGAGGTTGTACTGAGGCTGCCAAGCACTGCCGTGTTCTCCCGCGGTAGCTGGAGCTGGGGCAGAATCCAATCTCATCACAAGTGCTTTCGACTCCTTGGAAGAAAGGATTCCTGTAGAATATTAATATAAACTGTTATTATAGAGACCGCCAAAGTCGCCTTTTTATTTTGTATCTCATCAGAGGTTGTAAAATGAAGCCTTCCAGGAAATATGCAGTTGATTGGCTTTGATTCATTCCAACAATGATCTGCAAAATCGAGATTTCAGTGTCTTTTCGGATGTGTATATTTATATACCTGACATCCTATACCAGAGAAAGTTAGGCTAGGTCAATACGCTTCCAGGTGACCCGGGGATAGCGGTGCCTTTCCGTTGGCGACGATACAGCAGGAGGAGAGGAGCAGGGCTGAAATCCTACATAGCTTCAAATATGTGAGCTTGGCTGGCCAGGGGATGTGTGGGCATTTGAAGGGAAGTTTGTGCAAATGGGGGAAAGTTCTCCTTCCAACTCCCTTAATTTCCACTGCTGGGGTTAGGCCCTTTCCCCCTTTCCCACCACACTTGCCACACGCCGTCTTTCCGCAGCCCCGCCCGGCTGTGTTCCCACCGTCGTTCTCTGGCCTGGAGACTCCTAGATCTGTCACCAGCTCCTGCTTGTTTGCTGTGTGTGTGTTTGTCTTTCTGGGATGAAGTTTGTTTTTCAAGCTCTGACAGACTGGCAAGGCAAACAAGGTTGCCATTTTTGTTTTGTTTTGTTTTTGTGAGTATGGCAATTTTTAGCCCTTTGAAAACAATCCTAAGACGGGGAGGTTGTAATTCGGGACGCCATGTGCACAGGCGCGCAGCCGGAGCGTGCTGTGGCTGAGGAAGGCGCCGAGAAAGGAGGTGGAAGACAGATTAATGTGGATGATTTATAAATTGTAAAGGGACCAAGCTCCTGACAGAATCAAAAGATGAAACAGCAGAAAGGAGAGGGATTTTATAGAGTATTTTGAAAAGTTAATTTTGAAGAATATGTTTATGTCTGTATATACATATGTATACAGAATGCATAAATAAACATTGCATCCCGCACACACACTTACCTCCTGCTTATATATGTCAGGGTTTGGCAATCTCATTCTTTTGGAAGCCACGGAAGTAAAGACAAAAGGGTCTCTGAATGTAATAAATAGCTGTCTCAAAGTTGCACAGCAGACATGGGAGAAACCATCGTCTCCATTTTACAGATTAAGAAAGCGGAGGGCCAGAGAACTTCTCACTTGCTTCACCTGAGAGAGCTGTGAAACAGCAGAGCCAGGGGCGGAGCCCGGGGTCTTGTTTCCAGATCCAGGTTGACTCTGGAAGCCTCAGTCTCAGAATGGGCCCGACAGGTACGGACCCTGAGACCCATCAGACACAGTTGAGATCCCATCACCTGCCTCTGGATATGAGCGATCAGGCCTGTCCGAGGCAGGTCATTAAAAAGGTAATCTTGAGGCTGGCTGCAGGCAGCAGTGTTCTTCAAGAATGCCTGCAGAGCCAGGGGTCCATTTGGAAGGAAAATTAACAACATATGTTAGGCCTCATCTTTCTTTACAAAGGTACTCTGATTTTACTATATATTTTTTCTTTTTTCAGACAGGATTTTTACATGACAGCTTTTGCGGTATGAAATGTATTTATTTACAGTGATTTTGATTTAGATCTCTTTATAAGTCTCATCTTTACCATCATTTCGCTCTTTTGACCACTGGGCAAGTCACATTTTAAAAGTGAACACCACTGGATTCTCTAAGCCAGGTTGGAATCTGATTATATGACAAGTCTTCACTTTTAGGAAAAAACAGAGAGGAGAAAAGTTGTAAAACTATATTGATGATTTAAGAGCTAAACAAGAGAAGATCACTTTTATAATTTGAGTAAAGTACTCATTTTTGCAAAGCAGCGCAGGTAGCAGATCCAAACCACGCCTGCCTCTCTGGTGGTGCCTGTGGTTTCCTGATGTAAAGACGTATCTGAGCTCGAGTGCTAATTCCCAGGCTACCTGAGGACCCAGATTTGACCTGAAATTGAGCAACCCTACATGGTGGAACAGTCTCCAAACCATCACAGAAAAAAATGTGTTATAGTTATTATCTTTTGTTGTAGGAGTGTGCAGCACCTCTGGTAGAGTTTGGTGTTATAAAACTGATGCGTTCAAAAGGTCAGTGGATAAACAGGTCTGTAAGCTCTTTGAAGGCAGAGGCTATTGTCTCTCTACCTCTTGCTCAGCACGCTGGGCTTCGGTGGGAGATTTCGTTACAGGGAGGCTTCTGGATAAACCCATGAACTAGTGGAGATAGTTCTGGGGAAGGATTTATTCCTCCCTCTCTTGCCTCTTTTTACCCTATTCACTTCAGGCTTTCTTTGGTATCAATGGACAAAGAACAGTTAAACACCCTCACTCAGTTTATCAGAACTCACCGTTCAATCATTTGGTGGTGAATGTTGGAAATGCTGTTATGAGAATGATCATAGCAGTGAGGATATATAGGAAGCGCTTTTATATTCTAGACTGCTTAGATGAAGCTGCATGCAGCAGAAAACTGATGTTCCGTTGAACCCACTTATTTCCCAATGCGATTGCCATGCCCACGATAAAACAGAAAAAAAATTGGACCGCAGACTGTATTTTGGAATGTGATCATGAGAAGAAAGCAGAGCATAACATGAGGTGTTAAATGGCAGATCTGTGATAAATATAAATATCAAATGTGTTATTTTGATGTATATGAGCGATAATTGGATTTTAAATTACCCAACGATAAAGAACAGAATCTATAGTGCAAGAAGTTTAGTTATGAAAATAATTATAAGGAAAAGCTCTGTCGGTCTTACATATAATTTAAAAATACATACACACATATATATATAGGGAACATTCTGAGTTTCCATTTCCCACCCCCAGACTTCTCAATAAAGTTATTGCAACAAGTTTGCAAAGCATGAGACGAAATCCCTCTTAACCTCCACCTGACAATGAAGAACGGGGATGAAACCAGAATTTCTAGCCAGCGAGGCAGCCAGTCCATCAAGTCCTGTCACTGTTGCTCTGTCCAACAGGAGCTGATACGCCACAGGGCTGGGCTGTAATACATGGGCTCCCGGGAACATCAGAGTATTGTCAGAAGAAGAAAAGATCACATACAGAAGCATGCCATTCATTCATTCTTATTTCATTTATTCCATAAACATTTGTTGAACGTCATTCTATGCCCTGTACTCTGTTTTGCACTTTTTCAGTGAATTATTCTATTTAATCCCCACAATAACTGTGAGGGTGTGATATCAGCATTATGCCTTTTCACACTTGAAAAAACTGACTTACGTAATTTGAGAAAGTTGGCCAAAGTTATACAGCCCTTCAGAGAGCAAACCTGACATTATAGCCTACAAACAATGAGCACTGCAGGCACTCTGGAACAGAAGATGCCACCGCCGGAGGGGCTGCTCACCTCGCAAGCTGATTCGACCCCCAGAGCTTTGACTTTTATGTTTTGGGAGAACATCTACTCGGTTATAACCTTGGGGTAATAAAAGACTGCTGGCAAATGTGGGTGTTATGATCAAGCACATTAAGATAAAAAATGAAGATGTAGAATTAAATTATTTATATCAAATTATTTATATTAAATTATTTATATACGACTTATGGATCTTAGAAAGCTTTGAATAAAGACAGAGGAATTCTGAACCCTGAGAGGTTTGGAGACAGGCTTTTATTTTCCTTTTCTGGCCAACTGTGTATTTCGCTCCTCCTAAACTCCCCTTAAGGGTCATTGCATCGATTACCAGTAGCATAAAAATGAATTTCAATAAACACATCCTCTGGATTTTCATAAACCAAAGTCAGGGCATCTTAAATCCTAACAGTGTTTTTATTCACATATTTTGCAACTATTCGGGCCTTTGCAGTGTTGATGTTTACTTCCGGTGAGATTAAAGAAAAGCACAATAAAATAGCTCCTAAACTAAAATATCAATTATTGTATATAACATAATGGTATAGCATAAATCCATCTTGGTCTCTTCTCTAAGGAAAGTTATTAAATAATAAGTTACTAGAAATACCAGGAGGACATTATTCTTAGACATTCCCATCCTACTGTGGTCTTTGGTATAGATTAAGGAGAAAGCCAGCCATCAGACAAGAGGAGGAATTGAAATGAAAGCATCTGAGTCCTGGCCCTTGCTCTACCGCGGCCGAGCTATGTGCCATGCCTGTACCTGGGATTACTGAAAGTTCGAATGTAGCATGTGCGCAAAAGTCTTTTGGTGAACTATAATGCAAAGCATGAGCGCTTTTAGTGTCAAAGATTTTATACCAGGTATTTTAGTTAAAACATTTCTTCTGTCCTATACATATCCCTTTTTTGGTTTGCTTAGCATATAAAATATCTGCAATAGTGAGACATTGAAATGTCACCAAGCCTTGTGTTACTGTCTGTATACTTTAAAGAAAAAGAATTTAAAGACTATAATTCTAATTGTCCCTAACAATTATCAAGTTCTGAATGGGAAGATAGCTAAAGTCATCCAGTACTATACCAATGCATAGGTTAAAGAAGAAATAATAAATTACAATAAAAATAAAAACTGTACAGTGATAAAAATAAAACATATCATACAAGGTTCATATTAACATTTTTAGGAAAAACTGTAGACTTATATGATGATATTTTAAAAATAAAGTTTGAAAATTAGTGAGCTGGGCATCACATTTATGAAGTAGAGAATGAAGCCCAAAAGAAAAAATAAGAAAATAGAAGGAAAGACATAAAAAAGACCAGAAATGAATGCAAGAGAACACAAAATATAATAGTTACAACAATATTATATTATAATGTATTGATCATAATAAAATTGATAAACTTCTGTACGATTAATAGGCAAAAAAGGAAGTATAACAAAATATAAGGAATAAAAAAGAGGATATTAGTAAATAGACAAAAAAATTAAAAACAAAAAAGAATATTTTAACAAACTTACACTAATAAATTTAGACAAACTGGAAAACTTCCTGGAAAAAATAACTTTCCAAAGCTGACTAAATGAGAAATGGAGAAAATGAAATACAAAAATATTAAAAGTCAATTTTTGAATATGTATGTAAATAAATCTAAAGAGAGTATCAATAAACCAAATCTAGTAATATCTAGAAATATAATATACAATAAATGTTTGTTTTATTCCAGGAATACATGGTTTTGTTCAACATTTAAAGACCTAATAACACACTTAAAATGTTAATATATTTAAGAAGAAAAATAATCTAAACATGTAGAAAATTTTCTTAACATTTACCATGCACTTATGAGAAAAATGATTAGCAAAATTTAAAGAGAAGGAAACTTCCTCAATATGTTATTTTACTAAGCAGGGAAAAGTTAAATAATTCCCCCTAAACTCAGAGAAAGACAAGCATGTCCACCATTCATCTTTATGCAACATTTTACTAAATATTTGAGCCAGAGAAATAAGACAAGAAAACAATTTATGGACTGGGAAGTCAAAAGCAAAACTGTCATTATTTGCTGATGCTGTGATTTTCTATAAAGAACAAAAAACACAAAATTGTTTATATACAAATCATTAGCATCATTATAAGAGCTTAGCAAGATTGATGAATTTAAAATCATTATATAAGGGCCAATTGCACTTACCTACCACAGTAATAAACTATGGGAATGGGGGAAGGTGAATTACCTAAAAATAAACCTAATACAAAATCAATACATTTGCTATGAAAAAAAATGCCAAAGTATTGAAAAATATTGAAAAAGTTAAATTAGCTGACAGCTCATTCTAATGCATAGGAATACTACATCTTAAAGATGATATTTGTGCAGATGAGTTTGCACCCATAGGTGTCCAGGTCTCATTGTGTTTGCTGCAAAAGTACAGCAGATAATCACTGGTTCTTACTGCACACCAGGCCCTGTTTTGGGAAGTGGGGAAACAGAATGGGCTAAACTGGACCATATCTTCAAGAAGCTCAGAGTCTGTGACACCTCTCTACATGGTCAAGTGTGCACAGGAGAAATAGGGATGTTCTACAGGAACAAAGAAAACAATTTCATTAAGTACGGGAATTTTTGGTCTCTGAAGTAAGAGCATTTCATTAACTCAAGGCATAATTATTGGAAATCTAAAATAAATTTGTATCATGGAAGAATATTCAATGGCAATGACGATGTGCACCCCTGCAGATACACGTGTGTGCATCGATAAATGCAGTATGTTTATATCGTGTGTCCTACAACATTTTAATCAAGTCAAACAATTTTATTTTCCATCTACGTATTCATTTGGCCATCAAAGCAACTTTGTACGTGAGGCCTTGTGTTAAAGTTGAGGAGGCAGAGGCACCAAGGTGCCAAGCTATTGAACAAAGTCACCGGTCACCCCCAGAGAGAACAAGAATTTAAGTCTCAGTCCCTGACAGCCAGCTCGGTTACATTCCTACGGGTCCACACTGCCCCTGCAGCTATCGATTCACCTCGGATTCAGTAAAAATAATAATATTTTGTTTTTTAAGGTTTTCAAAATTGATTTGGAACATTTGTTGTTACAGGTATTGGGGTGCTTAAACGAATTCCATAAACTCTTAAAGAAACAGCCTGGGAGGAAATTGCGTTGCCATCCATTTTCCAAATGGCCGCAGTGTAGGTTCCATGAAGGCCCCAGTGACACCCTCCTTTGCAGAGACAAAGCTGATCGGTTTCCATCCCCTTGGAGCTCACGTGCGCTGACTGCGTTTCCGGGGAGAGCGGGGCTGCGGGGAATGTGCTTTCCGCGCGTGTCCACAGCGGCCGTGTGCTCTGCGGGTGCACACCTCCTCTGCGTGTGCGAAGACGGAGGCTCTGCGAGCCCAGCGAGTTTCCTGGGTTCACAGCAGGCCTTGCGAGGCTCAGGCTAGAACCCAAACCCTCCACCATCTGTACTTCTCGCACGGCGCACTCCTACGTTTCAAACGCACGGGAACTGAACTCCAGGTGAGGGAGCTGACATTTCCCTGGGAGTTTCTGTCTTTGCAGAGGAATGTTTTGAAAACATCCTCTCTTGCTTTGCCCACACTCCCTTCCAGCGCCTGGTCTCCTTGCGCTGTGCGCATCCTGGCCCTCCGCCAGCGGCGAGCGTCCTGCCAGGCTGCCATCCACGCAGCCGCTCCTGGGAGTGGCTGACCACGGAGCCAGTCTCTTCTCCCAGCCCAGCTGTCTGCTCGCGGTAGCTCAAAGCACTGGGACCTTGAGGGAGACAAACCCTAGCCACACGTTCTGACAGCCTGTCACCTGAGTCCCTTGGAAAACACAGTCAGGAGCTTCCTGCCCACTCACTCCCGCACGGGCTGGGCCGGGCTCTGTGTCCACTCTGCCACTGGCCTCGCCGGCTCCCCGCTGTGTCTGCCCCTCCGCTCCTCCTGCAGCTGGAGTCCCAGGAGGGAGTAATAATTAAAGAAAACTTTGTGAGTGTTCAAACCGAATAAAACTGTTGTTGTTCATGGCTCCTTTTCTTCTTTTTTTGCCATCTGGAGCCACAACCTGTCCGGTTCGCAAGCCCAGATCCGCGTCCTGTTTCCTCCCATCACTTGTCTGTCGAACCCCTCGCTGGAGGCTCTCCGCAGAGAAGGGATTTGCTGGTTATTTTTGTCCCCTCCCCTGCACGCCAGAGCCCTGCGAAGCTCGTCGCTGTGTCCTGGCTCCGCGCACCTCCTCAGCTCCCTGCTTTCCATATGCTTGGAAGATATTCCTGCCTCCGCCACTCTGGTGGAAGCTGTGCGCGCGGCTGCCCGGGTCCCTGTCGCCTGCGAGCCTCAGAGCCGCCCGTCTGTAGGGCCGGGGGCACCGGCGCCCGGGCTGCCCGCAGCTCCGGTTGCACCTCAGCTATAAAATACGTTTGTGAAAGTGACAAAGGGAAACGAGTGGATGAAAATCAAGTAACAAAATAAAATTATCCTAATCCTAATGGACGAAGGCTTCAAGTCCACAGATACTGCGAGCACGTACAAATCACCTTGTCCTAGCAAGGGGAAGGACCAGCTTTTGGGCTGAATTGTGTTTCCCAGAAATATATATAGAAATCCTAACTTCTAGTACCTTGGAATTTGACCTTATTTGAAAATACGATCATGTTATAGATGTAATTACTTAAGTCAAAATGACGTCACACTGGAGTAAGGGGGACCCCTAACCAGACATAAGGAGAGTCTTTACAAGAGGAGGAAAATTTGAAACACACGCACGTACACACACACACACACACAGGGAAAACAGTGTGAGGACACAGGGAGAAGACAGCCATGGGACCCCGGACCCGGAGGCCGACACCTGAGTTGATGTGTCCACAAGGTGAGGAAAGTGGGGTTTCCAGAAATTGGAGAGAGGAGGAAGGGGGCCCCCGGGAGACTTCAGAGGGAGCACGGCCCTGCCAGCACCCTGATCTCAGACTTCCAGCCTCCAGCACCCTGAGACAAGAAATCCCTGCTGTTTCAAGCTACCCAGTATGTGGTACTTTGTCATGGCAGCCATAGCAAACTAATACAGTGAGAGCACAACCGAAGTATAATAACTTCTACATGAATAGTTGTAAAATGTATTCTTTCTGATAAAATTGTATTGTTCATCCAACAAATACTTATTCAACATTTATCCTTCTAGAATCACTCAATCCTTTTCTATTCTTTGGCAAATGGCTGTTTTCTTATTATGTGTCCGTCACTGTGGGCATATGCCAACAAATCAGCATCCGTATTCAATCTCACGTACCACCATCGGACAGTGAAGTCTGCAGATGTGACGCTGAAGGTCTGAGTGTCCTTCTTTGACCTGATGGGGAACCTTTTCCAACGTAGTAGGTGCTTTGGTGACTCTTGTCACATGTAGACAGTTCTCTGAGTTATGTAGTGTCCTGACTTCCTTTCTTAGATTTAAAAGATTTTATATCCTTTTTTCTTTTTTTACTATGTATCCAAAGCACTTAGTTAAATGGTTTTATTTTATGCCTACTTCATGAATACTTCTGGGAAGTAACTGTTCTTTCTTTATCTAGCCGACTGAATTTGCCCTGCTACCTCCATGGATACATGCCAGAAAATAATATTTCTTGACTCAGGGTGGGGGTGAGCCTTCAAGAACAATTTAATCCGGCCGGGCGCGGTGGCTCACGCCTGTAATCCTAGCACTCTGGGAGGCCGAGGCGGGCGGATAGCTCAAGGTCAGGAGTTTGAGACCAGCCTGAGCAAGAGTGAGACCCCGTCTCTACGTCTCTACTAAAAATAGAAAGAAATTATATGAACAACTAAAAATATATATATAGAAAAATTAGCCGGGCATAGTGGCGGATGCCTGTAGTCCCAGCTACTCGGGAGGCTGAGGCAGGAGGATCGCTTGAGCCCAGGAGTTTGAGGTTGCTGTGAGCTAGGCTGATGCCACGGCACTCACTCTAGCCTGGGCAACAAAGTGAGACTCTGTCTCAAAAAAAAAAAAAAAAAAAAAAAAGAAAAGAAAAGAACAATTTAATCCAACCTCCCTCTCATCCGATAAACTCCTCAACCTCCCACCCCACCTCCCTTTACTAGTTCTGATAAATAATATCCTGATCCAGCCAACTATCCAGATCCAGGGATTCAGTGACAGTCACAGCCTGAGGTGACCTACTTCGTTGCTGGTTCTCTAAGGTGAGAAGACTGGCAAGGACAACCAGAGCTTTCCAATGTCTTCATCCAGGTGTCCCCGCATGGTCACTGAAGAATCGTTTCCGTTAGGTCAGCAGTCATCCTTCTGCAGAGGGCCCTGGCAGGACACCAGGGGAGGAGAGTGGACAGGAAGGCGTCGCCACACTCCCCTTCTTCCTCCTTTGTACCTTGGCAGTTGCCATGGAAATCACACCCTCATGATAGTTCATGTTGACTCACAGCTGTTGAAATCACCAACAGTGCTGAAGAGTGGATTTTATTTAAGAATGTAAATAAGCATGTGCGTGTTTGTGTGTGCATATGTGTGTATGTGTTTAAAAACAAAAATCTCTCCTGTTGTAAACATCCCCTGGAGGCAGAAGTAGCTGCCCAGTCAAGGAGAGGTGTCTCCTTCCTCAGCACCCCTCTTGGTGCGGTGGGACTAAGGACAATTCGAGAAAAATATCACCGCTGGCCAACTGCTTGGTCCTAGGGACTCTGGTAGGAACTTAAAAATTGGTTTCTAAATTAAGCCCCCAGTATGATATAGGACCATTTCCCTCATTTCATAGATGAGGAAACTGACGTTCAGAGAAATTACGTGGCCAGTCTAGAATTTCCCAGCTAGCCACTGGCTGAGCTGCAACTCACACCTCAGCCTCTCTGCCACTGGGTGCAATGCTCTTACTGCCACTCTGTATTTCTGGGCTGGGTCAAGCTTTCCTTGAACCCTGTAACTACGGGCTCCTGCAATGCTCCCTGTGGGGTGAAGAATTTGGCCTCCCCCAAAGATAGATCTGGCTTTTGCTCTTGGCTTCTAGGAGGTAATCTATAGCACACCTGATAGGAGTGTCTTCGTTTCGAGCAGAGGGTTGGGGGGTTGGGGGGCTGGCCAGAGGGTGGACCAACTGCACCTGACAGGGTGGGAGCTGGCCCCCCCGCAAAACAAACAGCAGAGAATTCAGAGTGGGACTTTGGATTATGCGGTTTCCGTTCACCTGGAGGCTGAAATCAGCCACGTGGCAATCATTCAATCAGTCAATCCTACGTCACGAAATTCCAATAAAACTCTGGACAGTGCCGCTCGGGAGAACTTCCCTGGTTGACTATACTGTCTGTGTGTCATCGCACAGCCATGCCAGGAGGGCAACATGAACTGACACCAAGGTGAGAGGACAGGAGAAGCTTTCTGTCGGAAACTGTCTGGACTCGCCCTATGCCCTTCTTCCTTCAGCAGATTATGATCTGTGCCGCCTCCCTATAATAAACCTGAGCTGTGAGTGTAATAGTTCTATGAGTCTCTTCTAACTTTTCACACTGGTATTCTAGATTGTTTCTCAATCGGTAAAGCACACTTAAAAAGGAACTTGTATGAAGGAGGCCTTCCGTGTCCCACATAGTGGAGGACACCTGGCTTTCAGGACATCGCTATAGAGTTCTCGGTATGCACAGCCATCTCCTCTGGGTTTCAGGAGGCACCACTCAGGGTTATGGATCCAGTTTCAGAAGAGAATTGTAACTGTCCTAGTCTGCCCGGGCTGCCGTAATAAAATGCCATAGACCTGTGGGTGGCATAAACAATAGGAATGTATTTTCTCAGAGCTCTGGAGACTGGAAGTCCAAGGTCAGGGTGCCTTTGGTCAAGTTCTGGTGAGAGTTTTCTCTTCCTGGCTTGTAGACAGACACCGTCTCCTGTGTGTTCACATGGCCTTTCCTTGGTGCATTTACAGAGAAAGGGTTGGGGGGGGAGAGGGATCCCTGGTGTCTCTTCTAATGAGGGCACTAATCCCAGCATGAGTGCCCCACCCTCATGGCCTCATCTACACCTAATTGTCTCCTCAAAGCCCCACGTCTAACTACCATCACGTTGGGGGTCAGGGCTTCAACATAGACATTTGGGGGAACACAATTTAGTCTACAGCAGTTGCTTTAATCTTAGGCGACCCAGAGAGCTTTGAATGAGATTGGGACTGGTGGGAGAGAGGTCTGGGGTCCGAAGCCAGTGCCTGTAGGGTGGCCCCCAGGGCAGGCACTCATGTTTCCTCCACTCTTTAATCTAAGTGGCCAGTATGTGCACAAGGAGACACGGGAGACAGGGGACAGCACATGTCTTCATCGGCAGAGGACAAATCTCAGTAAATGCCCCTGCGTTCTTTGGTTTTCCTTTATATTGTGACCAACCATTAGGAAAATGAGAAGGGAAAATCTACACTTCCGCCTGGTGTGTGCGTTCTTGCGACTCCCACCTGCTGGAGACGGTTGCTAGGAAACTGACCGCAGCCTGCAGACTCCGTCAAGGAGAAAGGAACCCCTCACCCCTGGAGTTATCCTTGAAATTCACAAAGCACTTAGTTGCAACCTGCGGTGAAGCATTAGGGAAGTTAATGGCAGCATTTCACAGAAAGGGAACTGAAGATTGGAGAGGTCAGGGGGCCAGCTGGTCACAGCGCCAGGTCGGGCCTCAGAACCAGCTCTCCAGGTGCCACAGCTACACTGTGGTAGGAGGAAGAGTGAAAGGAGGGCAGGGAAAGGAAGAGGCAAATAAAGACGATTCTGTCAAGAATTTTAGTAAAGAATAGCAGGATATGAATGAAACGGAGTCAGAGTATTCTACCAGTACAGCGTGGTGAGTAAGGTGACCAGCTCTCAGCCCAGGCTGCCTGCGCTGCCGATTTTCCACGGCGCGACCGTGATAGACTTACTTAACCTCTTTGTGTCTCAGCTTCCTCATCTACAAAATAACAGTGACGATGATGCTGGTGATAAGCTATTTCGTAAGTTTTTGTAAAAGACAGGAATATTAATAGGTGCAAAGTACTTGGGACATTGCCTTGTCCGTGATAACCCAGAGTAGGGTTAACTTGTATTAATCATACAAAAAGCTGAAATATGGGGAAGGAGGGAGGTCGGGCAGTAGTTTTGGGAGCAGATGCAATATTGAGGGAAGACATTTTAGGATAAGGAAAGTGGATGGTGAATTCTGATTGCTCTGGTACCATCCTAACTTTCACTTTCTAGCTAGGTCCATTCACTTCATGAAATCGCAGTGGACAGGGGCTTTCACACACAGGATATGGTGCAATGACAGGAGAGAGGGGAGATCTGCGGAGCACTGGAGAAATCCCTGAGCTCATGTCTTGCCATTCCAGTGATTGGAGGGCCAGTCTCCTATTTCCCCTAAGTTCCTTAGAATTTGTGGCAGCATGAACCTCTCAAATGTGAGTTTGAAAACCACTAAAGATAATGAAAAGTTTTCTTTGGCCAAACACTTTGGTCTCCTCCATCCATGCTGAAAATAGGCACTTGAATATCATCAGATGTGGGTTTGAAATCTGCCTTCTCTGATCCATGCTCATCACACATTGCAAATTTGCCGGAGACCCCACCTGAGCTGTTGACAAGGACGTGGAGAACTGGGACGCTGGGGTGCTGTCGGTGGGAACGGAGAATGCCTCAGCCACTGGGGAAAAGGGCAGCAGTTCCTCAAAGAATTAAAAATATAATTAACCATAGAATCCAGCAAGTCCACTTGTGAGGATACATCCAAAAGAATTGCAATAAGGGTTTTGAACAGGTGTTTCTGCACCTATGTCCGCACCAGTGTTATTCGTAATAGCAATAAAGGAAGCAACTTCAGTGTATGTACATGTAATGAACACTGGGACTTAAAAAGGAAGGAAACTCTGATCAATGCTAGATATAGCATTTACGTCTATTATATTATTATTACATAGACAAAAGTTGAGGAAATTATGCTAAGTAAAGTAAGCCAATTACGAAAAGACAAATACTGTATAATTCCACTTATATAAGGTACTTAGAATAGTCAAATTCATAGAGATAGAAAATAGACTGATGGCTTCCAGGCGCTGGGAGAGGGGTGGAAAGCTGCTGTTTAAGGAGCACAGAGTTTCGAGTTTGCAGAATGAAAAGTTTCTGGGGATGGGTTGCACAGCAAGGTCAACCTACTGACCACACTGAACTATACACTTGAAAAGGGTTCAGATAATACATTTTACGTGATGTGTATTTTACCAAAAGTAAAAATAAAAGTAATTTTTCAGGGGTACAATGACAAGAGAGTCACACTCTCTGGCCTCGTGGAGTTCCCAGCGCAGTCGGGTGGGCGTCGGTGCCAGCACCCACGCAGCGGAGCCCGACAGCGCTGGGAGAGGGGCCGGCAGCCCGGCAAGGCTGGCTGGGTCGGGCACTCGGAGGGCTCTTGAGGGGAAGGACTTCTCCACAGTATCCTAAGGACCAAGTAAGAGACAGTCAAATAAAGGAGACAAAAATATGTTAGGACGTCAAAACCATATGTGCAAATTCATGGTGCTATTCGGAAACCGCACATGTTTCTGCTGCGCTGGCACACTGGGTGGGAGTTGAGGGGTGTAAAACGTGGGGTTTGTCTTGATTTATCCAGCATCTGCTGTGTCCAACCTCAGGAGAGAAAAACTTGTGGACAGAAGGTGACTGCTTACAGCAGATACAGCAGAAACGTGACTGAGCCCCCAAGTTCCTTCCCTGGGGGAATTTACTGTCAGAAATCTTGTCCCGAAAGGCACAAGAGCGAACGCTGTTCCCGCTCCAAAAAAGGTTTACATTTGTTCGTTTCAAGCAAATACAACTTAATGTCTCCCGAACTATCTGTTATTATCAATCTTTCATTTACTGGTTGAATAAGCACTTATTAAAGTAACCAAGCTGTATGACGACTTCCTTTCGGGACTCTAATGAACACAGAGAGAGGTAGAAATTATAGGCATTTGCGGTTTCTTGAAACTGCTCCAACCTTAAGGTTTGATGTAAATAATTTTTTTTGCAACTTCTGAATCCAGCTCTATGCGTTTACTTTAAATATACATGTTTTTTAAAGGAAAATGTAGGCCTTCAGAGTTAAAGTAAAGCTACACATTAAGTAGAGTTTTTATGGATTATAGGCAATAATTACCAAAAAAAGGCATAGAAAAGACGAACAAGTAACTTGAGAGAGTTCACGCTTACCCTTTTTAAACCCACTGCCATTTTCTTCAGGCCAGAAGGAGAACCCATTTCTCGGTTTTCGAGCCAATATCCTAACAACAGAAATTTCGAGCCCAGTAGATCCAGAGCACTCTGCTAGATGCTGAGTGTGTTTGTGTGTGTCTCTGTGTGTGTGTTTGTGTGTGTGTGTGTGAGAGAGAGAGAGAAATAGGAGGAGAGAGAGGGAGGGAGACATTATGAGATTCTAGCAGGGAAGAAAGAGGTACATAATATATGTCTTTAAAAAGTTGATGATAATAAATTCTATTTTCATTAGAGATTTAAACTGCTGCATACAGAAAAAGGTAAGATAAATTCTAGGAGTCAGGGGTGGAAGGGAAGGGGTGAACTGTGGAGGGAAGGAGGAGTCTTCGTGGTGGGGGTGGGAGCGGAGTCTTTTCTGGGTGTCCCCACCCTGTGGGTGCCACATGTCAGAGGCCGGCCCACACTGTCATGACGGCTGAGAGGATGGGCGGGTCGGTAGATGATGAACAGGGGGGTAAGTGAACAACTGATTGACTGAGTGTGTTAGAGTCAGGTGCTTGCAGCATGTGAGAACGTATTTGGACATGATTTGAATTTATGCCCCATTTATATATTGGCTGATAAAGTTTGAGGGCGAGGAGAGAGGACAGGGAGCTCCTGCTGCAGTGGCAACATTTTTCTTAGGCGTTTTCTACCATTCATGGTTCACACCGGCCCTGGGTGTTAACCACAGGTGGCAACTTGGCAGGGTTAAGGGAGGCCCAGAGAGCCGGTAGAGAACTGTCTCTGGGGATGTCTGTGCGGGTGCGTCCAGAGCAGAGGAGCACTTGATTCAGCAGCCTGAACACCAAAGGTCTGCTCTTCCCCACGTGGGCGGCACCATCCAATGGGCTGAGGACAGGATGGATCAAACGGCAGAAGGAAGGCAAATTCTCTCTCTCTCTTCCGGAGCAGGATCACTCTTTTGTCTCCTGCCCTTGGACATCAGAACTCCAGGGTCTCCAGCCTTCAGACACCAGGACTTGCGCCAGCCTTCCTCCCCTGCTGTACCTGGTGGCTCTCGGGCCTTCGCACAAGGACGCAGAGCTGCACCAGAGGCTTACTTGGTTCTGAGGCCTTCAGGTTTGGCCTGAGCCCCCTGATGGATTCCCTGTTTTCCAGTCACGTGAGTCCCTTCCCCTAATAAATTCCCTCTCATAAATATCTCTCTGTATATGTGCTGTTGGTTCTGTCCCTCTGGAGGGCCCTGACCAACAGTAATTCACGCCCTCTGAAATAGACATATCGTTCTCTGTATTTTACAGGTGAGAAAACTGAGCCTCGGGGAGGCTCAAAAAATCCCCAGGTTTACTCGACTATCAGGTAGAGAGCCCCGTGTGAGCCCAGGCCTGCCTAACGTGCACTGGACCAGCAGCCCAAGGGGCTGAAGCTCCCGAGGGGAAAGAGTGTCCACAGGTGCCAAAGGGATACCTACTCTAGTCAGGTGACTCTCACCTTTGGAAAGTGTAGGGGCCCCAGGAATCCAGTGCTGACGGGGGACATGCTTTCTCCCGCTTGCCCCAAAGTCAGCAACTCTCCAAAGCCAAGACTGGGTTAGCAAGTCCAGCCTGGGGAGGGTTGGGGGTGGGAATAAGGCAGGGGTTTGACAGCAGCCAGAGGTTTGCCTTAATTTTTCCATCAACCAATGAGGAAAGCCAATGGAATATAAAACAAGTGACGTTTACTCCTGTTCTGCCCACTGCATGGGGCTGTGAGGAGCAAATGAGGACCTGCCTGAGCACAGAGGGCTTTGCCAGCCCTCCGCTGACACAGGCATGAAGATAAGTGGGCAGCACCTGTGACAACACGGAGGTGACGCCTCCTGAGGACGACGCAGCCTTGAGTTGTTACAGACACGGACCCAGTGTTCCCTGTGACACCTCTGGGGGGATGATGGCCATGGGATCAACATCTCTAAGAGGCCCCTGGCTTCAGCTTTTCTCTCACCCACCCCAGTATAGCGGACTAGTTAAACAGGTGTGCAGGCAGCTTATCAACTCTAATTGGGAGAGCACTGGTGGAACACTATCGGTATAATGTCGCATACCGTGCTTGGCCAGCAGCTCACACACCTGAGCATGCGTCGGAATCACCCAGAGATCTTGCTGAGGGCGCTGGTCCAGGGACCACACTTCGAGAACTACTGTGCCAGGCACTTAACTGTCCCACGTCTTCTAGCACCTCTGCAGACTGTGTCATTGGTATTTCCCTGGGAAGCACCGAAGCCCAACTGTCACAGAGCAGAATATGGGGGGCTGGGGGTTACCCTGGAAGCTTCTTGTCACACACCAATTTCTCAAACACTGGGAAAGCAGATTGCAGGACATTTGGCGTTTTGAAGTCAGTTATAGCTGAATGACACGACTGTCTTTTGATAATTGCTAATAGGGGCTAAAGTTATTTGGTGACTGGCATCTCTCAACCTATGGAAATAGAGTTGGGAAGTCATGTCTTTTCCACTGGCTGTCAGAAGACAAAAAGGAAACATGAACGTAGCTCACCAAGGCAGCCTTAGGATCTAGGACCAGAGAAACAGTAACCCGGCAGCAGGGCAGGTGGCAGAACAGGTGCGATGGTGCCAGAGGTGGAGTTGGAGCCTTCGTGGCACCCCAGGGGGCACAGAGGTGGAGACAGGGTGAGGACCAAGCTCAGGATGGTTAATTACTGCACAGATCATGGCTGGCTGAGGCTGTATTTAAAGGCCAAGGCTCCCACTTTCATGTTTTATTGGTGAGAAGTCCCACGAGGAAAGTGACTTAGCTCCCCGCCATACTCATTCTAGGTGCTTGGAGCTGTTCGTTTTTAAGGACTTAGGAACTATTTTGTTACAGCGCTTAGGTTCATCCTGTTTGCATGATGATTTGTTGATAGAAAGCTCAGTCATTGTTTTCAAGGACTTCTCATGCATTCATTCAAGAAATATTTGCTGAGTATAACCTGTGTCATAGTCACTAAGTATCCAATGGAAACAAACAAACAAACAAACAAAGCCATGGTGTCTCCCAGCTTGGGGCCTATTGCCTAATAGGTGAGATAGACATTAACCAAGTGAACCCCCAAATAGGTGACAGGACAATCCCGTGGCAGAGGGTGGCTCTGGGTGAGACCAGAACAGTGTGTAATAGAGGAGCAGTTATGGTCCTTGGGCCTGTCATTTACACTCCTCCTGCAGCACCATAACTGTGTAGTCACAGGTCTCTGCGAAAAATAGCTGCCACATTCAAAGTTGATATTGGGGAGAGTTTGAAAGGGGACTGTTTATGATGACGTGGGCAGTGTTTACAGAAAACAGCAGGAAGAAGCAAGACCGTGGTAAGGAGCTATTACCACCCTGCAGTGGACAGTCCTAGCTCGGGTGCACATGGAAAGGGTCGCCTGACCAGAGCTGCAGAAGGAAGTTGGCACCTGCAGCTCCCGCATGAGGGGAGCTGAGCTTACAGCGCCCCACACCTTGATCTCTCACAGAAGGCAAAGGAGCCATGCATGCAGCCCACGCACACGGACCTTGAGCACACGGCACAGCGGGCAGGGCGGCCGGGGCTGGAAGTACAAGACACGGGCTTCGATTCCAGCCCCCCTTTTCTGTGCATTGTCTCCTCAACCTGCTGCTTCGACACTCTCATGAATCTTCCTGTTAAAAATGTCTACTGTGTGGTATGGTAGATGGTTTGTTGGTAAAGACAGGACAGTTTAGTTCAAGTTTAGATGGAATTACTTTAAGAAAAGGCTCATTTTAGAATTCACACTTTCAAACAAACTTTCTGTTTTATGGGTGCTAGTTTCTTTAAAAAAAAAGAAGTCAACAAACCATAACACTGAAAACATTGTTTCATGCTAGCTTATTACAAACTGCCTCGCTGAGCAGATTGTACATTTATACTCTATGGTAGGACTTAACATGCACTAGGATAATGATGGAAAAATGAAATGAATTTCAACAAATAATCAAGGATGCAGCTTCAAAAGACTAGTGGAATTCTTGGTGCAATAATCTTTTTTTTTTTCTAAGTCATGTATATTTTATGAGTCTGAAACAACTGATTCCAATAAGTCTTTGGGCTATGGAAGCAGAAGAGGAACACGATGTAATGTAGCATGGCATAATATATGAAGCAATCATTCAAACAGAGCTGGCGGTACATGTGTCGATAAACTTCTACTGTATTGAAGCCAGTGAGGTATAGGAGATATTCAAGCAGAAGATGTTTATTCGATGCATTGTAAAAAATCCATTTTTCTTCAGCTTGCCACATGTGCCTGAGAGTTATTACTAATTCATCATGAAAAAACAGCTACCACTGTGATATAAGCAGAGAAAACGAGATAATTTCTCATCTTGCTCTTTGAACCTTGATAAGATGCTGAGGAACTGAGACACTGACGATCGTGGACCATGGAGTGGGATCTTGCTTTGGCTCAGTGGAGGCTGGGATAGTGCTGAGAACACTGGCCTGGCTGTCAGAAGACTTGGGGCTATTCGCAGCTCTTCCCGGAGCTAGCTGTGCCACCCCCCTCCAGCCTCAGGGGAAACCTGAGAGAACATGCACTTGGCAGACTCTTCCCGAGGCCGAGTGTGATCTCAGGTATGTTGGCAAATCCGCATCACGTTCCTCGGTGTCTCCTCGGGGCCAGCAGCCTGCTGGTCTGACAGCGGAGAATGTGCCCTCTTCATGGGGTTTGGTTGACGGCAACACCTCTCCACTGGCCTCTGAAGGGCTCAGAGGACAAAGGCTGTCCCTAGAGTACAGTGACTTGTAATGTAAGTAATTAGAGAATCTTATGGAATGGTGGTGGTTTTAGATTTCTATTACTGCATAACCAATTAGCACAAGCTTAGTAATTAGCATTTATTATCTTACAATATCTGTGAGTCAAAAAGCCAAGCATGGCTTAGCTGGGTCCTCTGCTCAGAGTCTCACAAGGATGTGCTCAAAATATCAACCAAGATACCTTCTCTTTACAGGACTGATGGGAAAAGATCTGCTTTCAAGCCCCCTCCGGTTGTGGGCAGAATTCACTTCCACGTGGCTGCAAAACTCACGGTTGCTGCTTCGAGTCCGGCCGGGGACCATCTCTCCGCGGAGAGGCCGTTCCCTCTTTCCAGGGTTCTCGCGGACTGTGTCCTGCCCCAGCGTCATCTCCCGTTTGATGAAGGCCCCAGCTGATTTGGACCCTTCCTTACATTTGCAAAATCCCTTCCCCTGTGCCTTATAACAGAACCTAGTCATGGTGGTGGCACCCTTCTTAGTCACAGCTCCCTCTGTACTCAAGAACAAGATCCCAGGGGACATCTGAGAATTCCTACGCTAAACCTAAAAAAAAAAAAAAAATACTTTATATGTTCCATTCATTCTTCAGGACCAGGAGCTCTGATGCTACTTCCCTGAGAAGCATTCACAACCGACGCCGCATCTCTGAACTCTTCCACGATGGCTAAGCCACCTCTTGGGTGTCCACTACATGCTGCGTTTTGCTGATAGTTTATCATTTCTCTGTTTTCTCCAAATCATCTTCAATTTACTTAAGAGCAGAGGTCAAGACTCTTAAATCTTTGTGTTTATATTTAGCATGTTAACTTATATACAGTAGCTACTCAGTAATTCATGATTTATTGCTAGTATTATAAAAGTACTTGACATACAATTGTGAGATGTTTATAAATCACTTTCATATGCTTTATTTCACCTAATAACTCAATAAAGTGAATTTGGTAGAAATTAATGTATTATTTTTGAGGTAATTTATGGAAACATGGTTTAATAGCTGAAAAAGGAAAGATATAGTTTTTTAGTTATGTTGTAAAACATGTCACATATAAGCAAAAAATGCAGAAAATCATTTTTGCCTAAATTACACCTGCCTTGGCTTATATTTTTTACTATTACTAGTCTATTTGTAAAACAGCAAAATCCCACTTTTTGTTTACTTAAAAAACTCTCTGTTTTATTAATGTTGAATAAAGGGGCACTTTTGTATTTATGAAAACAGCTTCGGGGAGGGACGCTGAAATGGACCCAGCAAACGACCTGCATAGACGAGACTGTTCTCATTTGTAAATGTGTTTCGTCAGTTTTATCACCTCCAGACACATGATGTTAAAATGAAAATATTCAAATAGTATAAAATTGTTTAATGTGGCAAAACTAGTACCGTGAGAGAAAATAAATATAAATCTATGTATTTCATTAAAATATAGATAAAATGGAATGTGGCCATAGTAAATGATTCACTTAAAAGGTCACAAGTCACAAAATGTTACAACTACTGACCAAGGGACATTTCTGCCTCTTCCTTTACATGCACTTCGAGGTTCACCAAGCGTTTCCCAAGATGCAGAAGGACTGTGGGGACACGAGGGGAATGTGGCCGAGCCCTGACCTTACGTAGCGTGGGCCCACCCTGGGGCCCTGTGCAGTGACCTATAATCACATGTGATGACGTGAGGTCAGAGGCAACAGCAAGTTGCATTTGGAGCCCAGAGGAAAGACACTAACCCTGAAAACGGAAAAGAGGACATCTTATTTGAAAGTTAAAGTAAAGAAGGAAGAGAAGCACATTCTAAGCAGAGGACATAGCACTTACAAATGAACAGAGGTGTGAGAAGTGCTCAAGATAGATTGAGAAGGTCGTAATTCGGCAGGGCTGGAGTGAGCCGGAGGGGGCAAGGAGGTGAGATTGCACTGAAAAAACAGGCAGAGGAAGAACCTAAGTGACTGTGTGTGGAGGTCTCGGCCACAGACTAAACGTAGACTCAGTGTACTGTATCTATCTGTCTGTGCATATGATACGCTGAGTCATTCAGACATGCCCAGCACCACAGAAATCCACTGAAAGATTTTCATCACATTTTTAATTGTGAAAATTCACTCTGACCGTCACAGTAAGGATAAAATTTAAGGATGCGGGTGGTGGAGACAGAGCTATTACGATGACCGTGATTGTGGTAATAGGACTCAAATAGTATCAGCCGTAACTACAGCCATGATATTGGAGAGGGAGGACTCAATACATTTTTTATGAAATAGAACCTGTAGGCTTTGGCGGTTAATTCAATATTCTTCAGGTTACACTATGGGAAATCAAAGTGGAAGAAAAAAGTGAGGCTAACATTTCTGACTTAAGTCTTGAGGCTTTCATCATGATAGGAAACACAGAAGCAAACAGATATTGTAGGAAAAGAATGAAGTTATTTTTTGTAATGTTGGACTGTGGGAGCCAAATGGAGATGTAGTGTGGCCAGTTAGACGCCCGCCGAGGCCAGAAGCTTGGAGTGGGGTTTTAGGTGATGCCAAACTTGGGAGTTACTGATACACACAAGGGAAGTGAGGTGTAGGTTTGGATTAGATTAGCCAGGAACAATGTATGAGTGGGAAGAGAAGAGGACAGGGTCCAAGGGAATCCTACATCAAAGAGTGTCCCTGAGAAGAGAAACTCTGAAAGAGTCCCAGAGGGCGTGGCCACCAGCATGGCCCAAGGAAGGCTGCTGGGGGAATGGCCAGCAATCCGACATCCTCTACTAGCTTCCGGAACTCTTGAGTTTATTTCAAGGTGCCAACTAGATGCCATTTCTGCTCTGCTCAGGGATTTTAATGGCTCCCGTTGGCCTCAGAGTAAGGACAGTCAGGCTACACAGAGCTGTTGTGAGGAACAACCTACCGTTCCATCTTCTGCCATTTTCTGTGTGCAAGCACAGGGCACGCTCTTTCTCTCTGCCCCTCCCACACCTCCCCAACTGTAGCCCAGGTCAACCACGGTCCCCCATTGGCTCTGCTCACGTTTCATGTCTCAGCCTAGACATCCTTTCCTCGTGGAAACCCTCCTAGAAGTATCCAAGGATGGCTTTGTTCCTCTCTTCTGTGCCTTCATGGATTTCACCAGGAAGTAAAGCATTCCAAGCAATGCCTGTGAAGATGAAATGCAGGAGTGAACTGAAGGGACTGAGGCTCTGGGGCCACATAACCAGTTTGGAAGCTCCAGTAGACCCTGCCCAGGGTGCCGTGGTCCTGGACTAGAGCAGTTTATCTGCCAGGATTGCCTGGTGGCAAGCAGCAGACACCAAACCAGGTAACAAGCAAAGGGGGAATTGGAGGAAAGCTAATGCCTAGCCCATTGATCCTACAGGGCAGCTGGAGAGCTGGGACATAGTGGAATATCAAGGCTCGTAAGCCATGGGAACCCTCTCACCAAAGCACTGGGCTGGAGCCAGAACTACCACAGTCTTTCTCTGCCATTTGTCTCAGACTTAAAAGTCTGGGACGAGACAATGGGATGGACCTATCTTGGGTCACACATCTGATCCTTTGGGGAGAAGAGAGGACACTTTTTAAAAGCAGTGCCATGTGTTCACTGTTGCATCCAATGAAGACAAGTAATTCCCTGGAGAAAATGAATCAATGAAGCAATCCCTGAGAAGGAAGGGATTCTTAGAAGGGAAAGTCAAGAAATGGGAAGGGTTTAGTCAAAAGGAGGAGGCATGCAGGCTAAATGGTTTTTGTTTTAAGCACTAAGAAATAGTGACTCTGCAGTATAAAGAGACAGAGAAGGGACTTCTGTTACAGCTGTTAAGAAGGGGAAACTATCAGGTCCTTGTGATGATCTTACCTGAGAATGCTGTCCTGTTTAGGAAGCAGTCTGCATTCAGGAGTAAGGCGCTGTCTTGCTTTTCCTTCAAGAGAATACAGACAAGGACAGGGTCACATTTTCAAATGTCACGTTGGTCTTCCTCCAGGTTTTGTTTCCTGTAGGGATCAGACATGAAGAATGGTGTGCAGTGACCTTCTGGAGAAAGAAACTAGTTCAGCGAGTCTGGAAACTTAAAGAGCAGGTGCAGTCCTCCGCGCGGAAACACGTCACTGGAGTCAGCAATACCAAGCTTGATTTTAAAATCCATTTCTGGAGAAAGGGATGGGTAACCCCAAATTAGAATCTATGAGATGCTCTCAGGAAAAGAGCTCTGTGCCAGGAGCCACAGACAAGAAGGGCTGGATTTCTGATCTGGGAGCTCCGACTTGGCCGTGGCTTAGTCGTGTGACTCAGAAAAGTCACTTAGCTTCCTTCACTGTGAAGTCTTTTGATTTGATAAAATCCAAGGACTCTCTTGACTTTGAATAACATCATCCAATTTTATCCATATATAATATAATAATGTATAATACTGTTGACCATTTTATTGCAGATTCTTCATTTCCCTGATTTTAGACCCAAAATATTCCTCTTATATTGCCTAATCATCAAGTATAGATAATGGAATTGCCTGTCTCCAGAAAACTGGAAGTTGTAAAGAAAAACATTCAAGGTGATTGAGCTCAAATTCAGTTTTCAAACACACATTTAATGTACAGATACAGTGGACCAGACATTGAGTTATAGCCTGGTTTAAAAAGAAAAAAAAAAAAAACAAAAAACCACAACTTACCTTCACTCTGATAAGGAAATGTCAAAGCTAAATATGTATAAAGTTCATTTGAAAAATCATTTTGAATGTCCGATTTTAAGTGGAAACAATGTTAGTGATAGATGACCTAATAGAGAGAGAGGGAAAGTTACAGGAAAGTTTATTGACATTATAACCATGAATCTATCATTTCCTTGAAATGATATCTTTCCTTTGGAGTGATACATTCTCTCCAGAAAACACAGTCAAGGCTCAAGGAAACCCTGTGGTCACCATGAATAGTGTAAGCAATAGTGTGTACCTACTAAAGAAATAGATATTTGTCCCAAAGTGTTTGGCCCCAAATCCCAATGACAAATGTTTTCTTTGAATAATTATATATCACAAGTTGTGCCTGACCATTATTTAAGACGTTAAACTGGCTTCCATGGAAAGAGAACCATGTCACGTGATTCAGGTTACAGGGACAACTCGAGGAACTTCAAGAAGCTGCTCCTGGTCTCACCTGAGCAAACAGCCCTTCTGCGTGGCTGGGCCAGGCCTGTCAGCCGAGAGTGGAAAATGCCGAAAGGCGAGAGGAACCAGATGTCTCAAAACTTACAAATCCAAGCTGGGAAACTGAGGGTGCTACATGCAGAGAGGGGACAGGAGCAGAACTGAATATCAGAGGACACAGCTAAGAATGGGGCCAGATGGGACCGCGTGATGGTTCTGCGTGGCCAGGTGGAGACCGCGAGCGCCATTCGTGGAGCTGAAGTCATGGCTTTCTGCACCGGCTCTGAGCTGTGTGCTGTCCGGTTCAAACCAGACCAAACTAACGGAATCTATGACAAAGTATCTTTACTTTTTTCTATAAGGTCCCCCAAACTTGCTATATGTGGGTTGCAAAATTGACTCTTTACTTCCTAGAAATTAACAGAGAGGGAAAAAAGAGCAGTCATAGCATTCACAGATACATAAAAATAAAAAAGGAAAATGTTCTCTCTTTCCTGTGCACGAGAAGCAAATCTATATATAGCCCTAAAATCCTAAAGAGGACATCATGTAATAGAATGTTTAACATTTACAACAACGTTTGTAAGGTTGGTGCAATGTAGCGTTTCAAAGTCCTGTTTTATATACTATTTTTCTACTGTCTACTTTCTGAAGGATTTCTGCTGCTGAGTAGCAGTCAGCATGTTTGTTCAAAACAGCACAGGAAAGACTGTCCTGTCGGGGCCGTGTGTACGACTTCCCTTGCGGAGTCTACCTTGCCTGAGATCAAGAAGGATGTCCAGTGTTTCATTCTTAAACAGCCACGGAACTGTACCTACAGCGTGAACCTCACTGCGTCTCCTATAATGTCTCCTATAATGTAAAGTTCAGCAGGACTACTTAATGTATGAGCGTAAACACACATAGAGCATTTTTGTAAATAATAAAACATTATTAATAGGGTCCTAGTAGTTATCTATTTGGATCATAATTCCTGACGACCTGAAATTGTCTGTCCCATGTCACGCGTCTGATAGCTGGGAGGGCGTCATTTTACAGCTAGCCTTCCCCACCCTGGGTGTCCTCACACGTACCCACACTGAAGCTCATCTGCCACGTCCCACCCCCGCATACCGTCCCTTTCGCTGCTGTCTGTCCCTGTCAGCTTGACACCTTTCTATTCAGTAGCTTTTTTAGTGTTGTCTGTAAACCTGCTAATGACACAGTGCAGCCCCTCTTCCGGATTAATAAGTAAAATAGGAAATAAGATTCATCTTGACAAGTATTTTGTGAAACATTCATTTATGCTTAAACATCTTTAAAGGAACTTGTTTTTATTGTCCATGGTGGAATTGATTTTTTTTTTTTTTTTTAGCAGGCTCATGATAATTGAGACTTGAGTAATTTTAGATTTGCGTCTTCATTAAAATACTTCCAAAGGAAAAATAAAATTATAGAGTGACAAAATATTGGATCTGAAGATATTACAGGAGCCATTTAGATGAATACATCCCTGTGAAGTAATCCTTACCAAAATGTCCTAAAATTTAAAAAGCAGCATCAGAGAGAAAGAGAGACGGAGAGAGAGAGAGAGGAGGTCGAGAAACCTATGAGGAGAGGGCTTCATGTGCACTGAGGCAGAGGGCCCAGCTCTGCTGTCTTTCTAGAGCAGCAGGGTGTGCAGAACAAGGACTCAGGAAGTCACCCCCTTTTCCTGTGCCAGCTGCTGTTCCCTGTAAGGTGTCTGCGTGTTCCTAAAGGACTCCCAGGATCAGCTGCACGTGGCCAGTACTGAGTATCACCTGCCCTGTGTTCACCAGAGCCATGCAACTCTCAGGAGCCCTGCAGAAGATGCACCTCCTCACCTGCTACCCTTTGCCACCCACCTAGTCCAGGGAATTGGAATATTTGGGGATAAGTCAACATTTGAATTGGAGTTGAGGCTTCTTGGAGAGTCACCACCTTGTCTTTGTGTACATTGCCCAGTGGGCCAAGGGCGTTGGGGCACAGCAGATGTCCAGGGCGGTGCTCAGGCTCATTTGCCAGGATGGCCACATCCGTCCTGCAACACTGTCCGGGGAGGCTGCTCGGTTAAAATGCACATAAACTGAACACTGAGGGCTCGTCATACATGGATGACAATAATTCCTGCCATTACAGTGAATAGTCTATTAATGCAGCTATGTACAAATATCAGAGGTTTTTAAACTTCAAGGTATTGTTGAAATATGCAGAATGCTGCTTGAGTTAAACCCTGAAGCAAGTGGCGTGTTTCTGTTCCAGTGTCTAAAGATGGAGCTTCTATGACTGCAATCTTTTGACTCCGTATCAATAGAAAGCCAGTTGATTATTTAATTGAGGTTGCATGTGTCTCCTTTATTTAGGGATGTTGCAGATATGTTTGCTTATATGCGTTTGGTAATTTGTAAAAAGGACAGAAGGTCCTTTCTCAAGTTTTGTTCTCCACCAAATCCTCCATAGGCCTCTAGGTGATCAACACATTTCCACTTAGTATCCAGGAAGGCTTTTCTAGATTGATCAGTATTTTAGCTTCCGTTCCACACTTGATCAATTTGCAGAGGGAAAGTCTGGAAAGAAATTGCTCTGATTTGTTGCATTCTTATAATACTTCATAGCTTATAAAGTGCTACCAAAACTTTATCATATTTGATCTAAACAATGTCTCCTAAGAGCTATAGAAAAATGGTAGGATCCCTATTTTATTAATAAAAATCTATGTTTTGAGGTGCTACGTTCATCCTCCAGGACAAGCTTTTCTAGTTAAGTCAGTTTGCAAGATGATCATTTTCAGCTTCTATCAAAGTTTTAATCTGTTCTCACTCTATACCAAAGGAAACATTTAAACATTCAAAATCAGAAAGGGGCCATCTATGGCTTTGGGAATCAGGAAATGTGAATGCAGTGAGTCTTCCTATTTTCCCTCTCGGCTACAGGGCAGGACTGCGGTAGCTTAGGTAGGTCTGAAGAAGTGCTGCCCTGCTCTTAGGAAAGCAAAGACTCAACAGAAAACTGTAATACTTGCTGTGTAGGGACCTGGCCAGTAGTTGGCCATGGAGCATTTGGGCAGTTCATAATCGTTAGGCGCCATCTTCTCTTTCTGGGCCCCGCCCAGGTACACTTTCCGGCCTCCTTTGAGAAGTCTGTTCATTGGTGTGAGCCACTGGCTGGCACGCCTGTCTGGGCTTCATGAGTGAGCCTTTGTGTCTGACTGTGACTAAGTCTGGTTCTCTGTTCCTTATCTAGGATAAGACAATGACACCTTTCTTCTAGAACATCGGTTTAACCTACATGCTTCTGGGTTTTCTACTCTCAGAAATTCTCTGGACAGAGATTGTTAAACTTGCTCTTGTCCTCCAGAAATGAATCAAATACTTGCTGCTTTTGTAATCACCTATTTTCTTTTGAACCAAGAATTACATGTGAGATTTTATCTTCCCGAAATAAAAGTTTGCACGACCATTTTGTTATCAGATTCTTTTTTATATCTAATTCATAGAATTCAATTTGTTCATCTGTAAAGTGGGTTTGATGATGTCTGCCTGACTTATTCCAGTGTTTCCATGCCATGTCTCGCTACGCCTGAATAATCGATCGGCATAAAGGGTCCTTTCTGGACCTGCCCTCATGGTGACCTCTATGCAAACCTACATGTATATATTATCACCTACCTGCATCAGTTTCCTTGTCACCCATATTTTGGTCAGTAATAACTTATTGAATTGGCGATGGTAGGCAATGGTTACATGAAAAGTGTGGGATGATCCCTTGCCCTTGAGATGCCTGTAGTGCAGCAATGGACAGTTCGATGGAGCCAGACTGCTTGGGGCTGGGTGCTGATTCTGCCACCCATTGAGTGACTCTGGGCAATGTGCTTTCCTTCTGCTGGCCTTAGTTAGCACATCTGTGGAATGGCACAGCAACTATCACTAAATCACTGGCTGTTAGGAGGATTCGATGAGCTCGTTCATGCACAACACTTTGAAGAATGACTAGTACATGATAAATGCCATATAAGCATTTCTCAAATAAATAAAAAATAGATGTTCAGGTGGAGGAGACAAATGCATTTTATATAATTGCAATAAAATCGAGCAATTGCCAGGAGAGGAGTTTCTGAAATGCTGCTGACTTTAAAGAAAGGATTAACTGACAGGACTGAATAATGACTACGGGTCTACTTGGCATGCACCTGGCGTGTCATTCCATGGCATGTCGTACCTGGGGGACCACCCGCCATGCAGTGCCACTGGGTGACAGGGTCCTGAGGGAGGGTGGCAAGGCTGGCTCTCCTGGCCAGGAGAAGTGATCAGACTCTTTCCTCCTCTTTCAATAACCAGACTCTTTTTGGAATTTCTGCTCTAAAACTTGAAGTCCAAGGGAAAATGTTTGCTTGATTTGTGTTTCCTCTGAAATTGAATTTGACTGAAGATAATGCTGGCATACCCAAAAGCTGCATGTCTGCAAATATCTGCCAGTTCTATTCTTGAAATTGACATATGTCCACACTCCACAGAGGGATGCATCGGGGATCTGATTAGAAATAACCAAGCCCAGGATGTGACCCAAGATGTACTGATTCCCAGGGCCTGATGGTGCTCGATAGCTCAGCACCACGGCCCAGTGGAGCTCAGATGCCAAACCCCTTCCTCTAGACGGGCATTTGCCAGCAGGTGTGTCCAGCAGCGGCTCTGCGGCTCCATTGCCACTGGACATCCGTCTCTGAGCAGGGGACGATGTCCGCACTGGCCTTCACAAACCTGCAGGTAGATTTGGAACAACGTTTCGCATAATTGTTCCTTTAAAAAGTGCTCTCTTGATTGGAAAAGTGATGATTTTATTTCATTTTATTTTTAGAAAAAAAAAAAAACCACTGAGCACTGGATGCCGAGGACAGCTGGAGTGCGTGGGACGTGGGACGCTATTTTCTCCTGGCTGCTTTGGGAACCCAGCAGACGGGTGCTGCTTGATGACACTGGGGGCCGCACACGGTGCAGTCCAGCTGCTGACCACGTGGACACACTTACTATGGCAGAGAAGAGAACTTCCCTTCTGCGTTCCAGTTTTCCCTTGGCCCTAGCTTCCTTAAATTGTGTTTCTGGACGGCTGAAATCACATCAGCCTCCTTCTCTCTGAAATAGGTGGCCATGGATTCTTTGTGGGGAAAAGAATTTCCAAACACCATTGTAAAATATAATATGGAAAGGGACTTCACAGCACCCAGGTAACTCGACCAGATTATGGACTTTCTCCATGAGGCAGTGTGGTGCACACTCTCCCAAGATGGGCAGGCAAGACACAGTGGAGGTCTCCGGAGAGCTCGGCTCACAGCAGAGGGTGGGATGTGATGTTTCTGCAATCACAAGGGGAGGGTCTGAGGCTTCCCCGCTAGCAGTAGATACTCTTCTGCTGTGGGATTGAAAAGTGGTGATGAAAAGATAACACTGTATATGCATATTAGCACTTTACAGTTTGCAGCGAGCTCTACACTTTACACATGACAAATGTGATTTCATATACTCTCAGCTAAATACCAACTACTGGAGCCTCGTGCATTCGCAAGACAGCCAAGCCTTCAGACACAGGCTCAATATTTTATGGCTGATGAGATACAAAATCCTCTCCTACGATAAGCGCGTCTGGGAATGTGTGAGTGACAAGTGGCATGGCGTCGTGAAACACGTGGGTGCCAGTCCTGGCCGTCCCAAGTCCCTGTCTGAGCGACAGTCTGCTGATCTGTGAAATGCAGATTGGTCTCCCCTTTGTCCATCCCACAGCCTTGGGTCGAGTCAAAAGAAATCGTATGTGGGGAATCGCCTTGGGAATTGTAGAGTCCTACGTACACGTTGCTAATACCATTAGTAGTGTAAGGTGACGGGCTCTCAGGCGTGTTCTGATTCTATATGGAATCTTCATGGAACTTGGGCTTCCCAGAGGTCTTACCTCCTTGTGAAAGTGAGAACAGTTTATGTCACATGTCCCCTGGCACATCCCTCAGAAAGGGCCCTAAACAAAGCCACGCTAGACAAAATTCTGCCTCTCTCGTACTTTTTGCTTCGCTTCTTTTTTTCCTCCTTTGTATTTTCTTGGTTAAGCCTTATCGGGTCCCTGTGAGTAGGTAACAGCTCTGCTACTTCACCCCTGGTGAAGCGACGCTTAGGGACTTTGCGATTCCCCAGGACTCACCCAGAACAGGAGGACCCAGGGCTGGAACCCGCGCCTGCTGACGCCGACAGCCGACAACCGACAGCCGACATCCGACAGCCAACACGCTGCCCGTGGTGGGCTTTACTGTGAGGGTCCAGCATGTTCCGGTTCAGTCCCCCTTGGGAAACTGTTGCTGCTTTAGAGAACCTTCCCCTGTTTCTGTTTGGTCACGTAAGATTTCGTCTCTGGCTTCCCGAGAGTCTCTGTGGGAAGGGGACTGGAAGCCAGTTCTGAGTTTTTGTAGAAACTTCTCCAGTACAAGGCAGGTACTCAGGGGTGGGTGCAGACTTGATTTTACAAGTACATCTGTTCTGTTTATTTTTGCTTCTTTGCAGTATTATCAACTTCTGCTCCATATGGGTGATCCATATTGTGCCTTGGTGAAATGATACCACATTATGCTTTTATGCCTTTATCATCAAACACTACTCATGAAAAAATCACCAGGTTTGCCTAGGTTCATCTGTTCAATTTATTTTTCCCAAACTTTATTTTGAATAAAACACCTACGGTAAATGTGATTTATGTAAATGAATAAAACAAAACTGTTATATAAGCTTTTTTGACATCATTCAGTCCCATTCTGTCGGGGCGCCACTACACAAAATCCTCTGGCAGCATGTTTTCCATAGGATTATATTATTTCTGAGATCCCAGAGCCAAAGAGATAAAACTATAATATACTTTCAAATGCTTTAATTTAATTTTTTCTCTTCTCTCCCCAAGCTTCCCATATGGAGGAACTCCAATATTTTAAAAGAAGCTTTTACTTATGAGAATCTTTCAGCACTATTCCAAGTGCCTGCAGCTATTCCTCTCTCTCATACTCTCTGCATTCCTCTATTTTTCTCACACCTCGCTCCCTGGTTTTATTTAAAGAATGGCGATCCATCTTTCCTCCACCCTCCTTCCTTTATTGTTATATTTTCTTAGTTTCTACCCCCTGGGACCCTGAATGGAAGAATTTTCATTTTCCAGGCTTGTGCTAGGGGCCAGCGCCCGTGCCCCAGAATGACACACATTATCGCGCTCATTCCACATGACACGCGGCTCTGGCAGGACTTCTTATCTCCACCGGGCAGATGGAAAGGGAGGCTCGGGAAGCAGAAGGGCCTGACCGGCTCGAGGGCACAGCGCTTGGCTAGCGGTGTTGCCTCTGAACTTGTGGACACCGTGTTCACGCAGGCTGTCAGTCCGGGAGGGTAAACGCCTTTCACCTGCTCTCCCCCAGACAGGGACCACTGCATGCAAGGATGGCCCCTGCGGCCAGACGCGGCTCCTGCTAAGGAAGGCTCACCACGTGGCAGATCCATGGCGCCATTTCATCCTGAGGAAGCTCCCAAGGCTTTCGACATCAGCTGTGCTAGCTCCTTCATTCTACACAGCGAGGACTCCACGGCCAGGGAGAGGGCCACGGCCTGGCCAGAGCAACACATGTGGCAGCATGCAGTGCGTGCTGATGAGATCTCTGCACCTGGGGCTCAGCATCACATTTCCTTGTACTCACTCAATGGAAGACCCACGGCGGCCCCAGTGAAGCAGTAAGCTTTGATTGGTTCACTAAGTACTCATCTGTAAGACCTTCTTAAGCAGACATAGTATATCAAATGAGGCAGTAAATATTTACTTTTGAGATAATATGTGAATGCCTTTGAAAATTATATACTACTGCATGTTATTTTGATTATTATAAATGTGAGTATTTAAGAACAAAAATAAATTACACTTAACCTTTTCATCATGTTGACTGGTTTGGGTATCTTTGCTCATTTTTCCATGTTTGTTGGGAAATCTTTCTGATACCAAAAGTTGGATTTGCATTACTATTGAGAAGTTCTCCACAAGATTTCTCAAAGACTTCTTCAGATTTTGTTGTAAATTTCGGACACAATATTCAAATACGGAACTCTTTAGCCCAACGAGTCTCTTGTGGACTGCTGCTCGGAAGATACACTTTCACTGTAGTAACTCAAGGCTATAAATGCCTGGAGTTTATTAGAACGACGACCTTCCACATCCAAGTTTTCCTAGTACTGGCATACAAAGTAGTGAATGTTTTCAAAAGTTTCTCTCACTGCAGAATAGCAGACAGCTATTAAAAAAAGAAAAAAAAGAAAAAAAAAAAAAGATGTTCAAGTGCTCCAGTGCTTGAGAAGAATAGAGCTGGAAAAAATAGGTTGGCACACTGTGAAATCACCTTGGCCTAAAGGTAGTCCTGAGAACACTTCATCCCAATGTGTCAATCTGTAAGGTATTTGTCAAATGGTAACCGTAAAAGGCAGTTGTACACTTGGTTACCACCAAGCATATATCTTGAGCATTACTGTTCTCATACTTACTGTTTTTGCTCATAATTCATGCCCAGCATCAGTGTTGGGAGATCTGTTTTTCATTATGGAGATAGATGCTCTATATGGCTTTTGTTTTCCCCCTTTCACCACGTTCCTGCTGCAGAGAAAGGAATGTGCTTTAACCACCTGAAAACATGGCTGAGGGCTTCTTTCTGGCTCGGACTTCGATGCTCATGGGGAATGGATCAGCATAAAGTCATTTCTCTTTCAAAGGGAAATTTATTTGTAATAATGTTTGCTGTCCCAAAACTGGTGGTGTTTCTCCTCCTACACAATTGGTATTTGGCAATGAACAATGCAGCACCTCACCTCATTCACTGCCTGGGCAGTGAAGGCCTTAAAGTGTTGGTATCATGGAAGACTTCCTGAAATGTTTTAGCTTAACTAAGAGTGAGGAATGAAGAAAGGGTGGCCAGGAAAAGGCAGAGAGCCAAAATTTTGAGTATAGCAGCAATGACGCCTGTATGCATTATTGCTTAAACACGTGCAAGCTGCTCCACATGGAACAGCTGGATGGGGAAAGGCCTCCTTCCCATTTTGTAGGTGATAAAGTGAAGCTCAGAGAGGCAGGTGACGTGCTCAGTTCAAGCTTTCAGACCCCCAGGTATTCTCACACCCAGATCACTGCTCTTGTCCTTCTCTTTCTCAATTCCCTCCCGGATCTGCATCCATTTTGCTTCAGATTTGGTGTCACACTCATAGAGAGAGATTATTGCATAAATCTGTTACTCAATATTCTCCCAGAGGAAATATTGAGTAACATTGGCAGTAACACTTATTGCAGACACAGTTGTTATTGAGCAGGCTCTCCCTTATACGCTATCCCTAACAGGCAAGAAATTATTTCAAATTTCTATTATTTTAAATAATCTGTGTTTTATAGCCCAGAATGTGTTCTGTTTTGGTAATGTTCCATGTGAGCTTGAGAAGTGTGTATTCTGTTGTTAGATAAAGTAGTCTAACGATGTCAAGTATATTTAGTACATTGATGGTGTTGTTGAGTTCACCTATGTCTTTACTGGTTCTCCGACTGCTGTTTTTGTCCATTTCTTATAGAGGGATGTTAAAACCTCCAGCTAGAATAGTCGATTCATCTATTTCTTCTTGAAGTTTTACCAGTTTTTGCCTTACATATTTTGACACTCTGTTTTAGGCCCATACATGTGGAGGATTGTTGTCTTCTTGACCCTTTTTTTAATAATATAATTCCTCTCTATCCTTGATAAATTTCCTTGCTCTGAAGTCTTCCCTATCTGAATTAATTTAGATACTCTCACTCCCTTGTGATTAGTGTTAGCGTGGTATACCTTTCTCTAAGTATTTCCTTATAATCTCTCTGTCTTTGTATTTAAAGTAGGTTTCTTGTAGACAACATACAGTTGGGTCTTGTTTTTTGATCCACTGTAACAATCTCTGACTTTTAATTGATGTAGTTAGACCACAGATGTTTAAAATGATTGCCACTGGAGTTTAATTAACCTACCATATTTGTAATGTTTTCTATTTATTGTCCTTGCTGTTAATTTTTTTCTATTTTTGTCTTTCATTCTTTTTCTTCCTTTGTAGTTTTAATTGAGCATCTTATTTATAACCAAATATATTATTGCTATTATTATTTTGGACAAACTGTTATCTGTTAGGTCAATTGAGAATACAAAAAATATTTTTATCTTCACTTATTCCTTCTTCAATGCTTTTTCTTTTTTCAATGTACATCTGAGTATCTGACCTACATCATCTCTCTTGTCTTTAATGAATTCATTTTAACATTTCTTGCAAAGCAGGTCTATTGGCAAGAAATTTCCTCAACTTTTTTGTCTTAAAGAATCTTTATTTCTACTTCACTCTTAAAGGATAATTGAAAAGGGTACATACTTCTAGGTTGGTGTTTTTTCTTCCCTAATCACCTTAAATATTTCCCTCTACTCTTTTTCTACTTGCATGATTTCTGAGAAGTTGAATGTAATATTTATCTTTGCTCCTCTATAGTTAAGCTGATTTCTTCCTTCTGGAATTTTTCAGAAATTGCTATTTACCATTGAGTTTCTGAAATTTGAATATGATATCCATAAGTGTTTTGTTTGGTGTGTTTGTGTGTGTTGTTTTGTTTTTATTCTTTTGTTTTTACATTTATCTTGTTTGATGTTTTCTGAGCTTCTGAATCTGTAGTTTGGTGTCTAACACTATCTTGGGGGAAAATAGTCATCACTGCTTCAAATATTTCTCTGTCCTGTTCTCTCTTCCTTCTCTTTATGTTATTCCCAACATGCATATTTAACACCTTTTGTAGTTGTCTTGCAGTTTTGACTATTATGTTCTGTTTGAGGCTTTTTTTGTGTGTGTCCTTTTTCTCTTGGCTTTTCAGTACTGGAAGTTCCTGTTGTCGTATCACCAAGTTCACAGATTGATTCTTCAGTCATGTCCAGTCATCTAATAAACCCATCAAAGGCATTCTTCCCTTCTGTTACAGTGTTGTTTATCTCTAGCATTTCTTTTTGATTCTTTCTTAGAATTTCCATATCTCTGTTTACATTGTCCAGATGTTCTTGCATGTGGTTACTTTATCCATTAGAGCCCTTGGCATATTAACCACAAGTGTTCTAAATTCCCAGACTGAGAATTTCAACATCTCTTCCATATCTGAGTCTCATTTTAGTGCTTGCTCTGTCTCTTCAAACTGTTTTGTTTTTAGTATTTGCTTTGGTTTTGATGTGGTTTGTCCCCACCAAAACTCATGTTGAAATTTGTTCACCAATGAGGAAATGTTGGAGGTGGGGCCTAGTGAAAGATGTTTGAGTCATGGGGGTAGATCCCTCATGAATAGGTCAGTGCCTTCCCTGGGTGTGAGTGAGTTCTTACTCTTGAAGGAAAGGATTGGTTCCCAAAAGAGCAGGTTGTTTAAAAGAGTCTCGATTCCTTGGTTTCTCTCTCCTGCTTTCTCTCTCACTGTGTGACCTCTTTGCACATGCCTGATCCCCTTCCACTTCCGACCAGGAGTTGAAGCAACCTGAAGCCCTCATCAAATGTGGCTGCCTGATCTTGAACTTTCCAGCCACCAGAATCATAAGCCAAATAAGCCTCTTAAAAAAAATCATCCAACTTCAGATATTCTGTTATAGCAACATTAAATGAACTAAGACAATGTGTCATGTAACTTTTTCTTGGTAGTCATACTTGATATGCCAGGTAAAAGAAATTTCTGTGTATAGGCCTCTAGTAATGTTGTGGTAAGTTGAATGGGGAGAGAAAGCATTATGTAGTCCCATAATTAGGTCTCATTCTTTTAATGAGTTTGTGCCTCTGGACTTTGAACTTCACAAGTACTTCTCATTTTTTTTCTACCCCCTTGGGTGGTACAGAATGGATAGTGAGGTTGGAATTGGGCAGTTCCCTTCCTCTGTGTGGAAGGTTAGAGAAGGCTGGAGGTGATATTTCCTTTCCTCTAGGTTGATTGGGATCTAAAAAGCCCCAGTAGCTTAGGCTCATGCTAAACAGTTTTTCCTGAAGGAAGACCCTGTGAAAAAGATCAGAATGCTCTGGCATATTTTAAAGTGGCTGTTTTCCCCCTCCCCCTACTAGAGGCTCAAGGGGATTTTTCTATGATATTTACCATGAGAACACAGTCAAACTCCTGGGGGTAAAATTTGCAAAAATATGGAAACACCCCTATGACATGGGTTTCCCCTGGAGTTTTTGACTTTGACGATTGTCCACATTGAGCCTCCAGCAATTTGTCAATTATACTTTAAATTTCCCACCCCGGCAGTGGTTCCCCAAGGAAGTCTCTGCTTGTGGGTTTTTGCCCTGGTAAATTCTTATTCTCTATTTGCTTATTTTTTTGTCCAATTTGGAGGTCAATAGTTTGTCCTATGACCTCACTTTCCTTAGAGATGCAAGAGTTGTTGATTTATTAGTCTGTTCAACTTTTTACTTGTGTTTAGGATGGAGTGGTGGCTTCTAGACTCCCACCATGCTGATGGAAACCGGAATTTCGTCCATTCTTCATGCAACATGTTGAGTCACTTCTTGATTCTCAGTTGTCTTTAAAATGAGTTTCCTTCTCTTGAGCAGGACATACAATTATGACTTCGCTCTCAATCTCTCTCTGCCTCTTCAGTCTCTTGTTTTTCCCCTGCATTCACACCACAGCATAGCATACTTCTAAACCTCTCACAGACTTGGCCTCTCTCCCAACTCTGCGCCGTAGCAAGAGCTGTGACCTAAGTCTGAATGTCCTCCTTTGAGATTTTGTTCAAAAGCCACCTCCTTTTCCCCCAACCACCTAAGCTGGAGTTAGTGGCTTCTCCCCTATCACCTTGTAGCATTTGTCTAGAGCACTTACAGCCCTTTATTTTAAGTTATCGGTGTTCTTCCTTCCCCACAAGACAATGCTGTCTACAGTGGAGTGACTCTATCTAATTAACTTGAGTGAACAAGTGGAAGAATCAACAGTTGTTGATTTTGTTACATTTTTGTCTTCAAAATCCTTTCCATGATTTTTACATTAGGTTTTGCAATGGTCCCTTGGAAATCGTTCAAAGAAAAGATTTTACTTCTTATGTTTTCTCTTATTTAATGGACATTATGATTAATGTTGTCATTTCTTTTCAAATAATTTTAAGGTCATGATATTGCATAATTATATTTGTAATGTACTTAGGGCATTGGTCAGCTTATTTAACAATAATTAAATATTGCTTGAAAGTTATGACCACTGCTGTCATGTCACCATTTCCCACTATGACTTCCACTTCTGGTTGCACTAGCTGCAGTTTTTATCACAATAGTTGAGACACTAAACATGATGCTGTCTATATCTCATTTAACAAGCCTAAGAGATAGATATTATTATGATTTTATAAATGGGAGAGGTTGAGATCAAAAGGTTGAAAAGATTTCTGCAGGTCACAGAGCTAGTGAGTGGTGAATTCAATACTCAGTTCATTCTTTTTCCTCTTTTCCATGAACACAATTTGATCTGTATTCATTATATTTCCAACTTTCTATAATTTGCACACAGTGACAACCTCCATCTTCAATCTGTTACCTTTAGACATTTTTATTTTATTTATCAAAATCGTCTGATAATTTTCTCTAGTTGTTTTTTTTTTTTTTTTCCTGTCCCTTTCCCTCTACTTTCCTGTTTTCAGATATGACGAGAAAATGAATTATGGAAACAATGTAAAAAATAGCAGCTTTTCTATTTACTCATTATTAAATTTGACCTCAACCTATGGAAGCGAATAAGATCCTTAAACCATTTAATCAATTAACAAATATAGGTAAACTAGCCTGAAATACCATGTTGCAAAATATGATCCTACATAAAATAATCTTAGGTGCGTTTTGGTTTCTTGCGCAATTTCACCTTACTCATCTCATGAAAGGACGGTGCTCAGGGCAGCAGCGGGGCAGTTTCCCTCGAGGAGAGAATGAGGCTGTGTGCAAACAGTCACCTACTCCCCTGGTGCTGCAGGGAAGGCCTCCGCATCTATTTAAAGCAGAATTTCAAATGGCCGCATCTTAAAGTATACAGAAGCTTTTTCCCCTTAGTAATTTGAACTTCCCTTCTATTTTGGGAGATCATGCGATCTACTCCTGTTCCATTCCTGAGGTGTGTATAAAATGAATTCTCTTATCAGTTCTGCCTGCCTGGTACAGATAATTTAGTGACAGAACAGAGAGCGTCTTTGTGTGATTTCTACCTGGCTGCCTTTGCAAATGCAGCATGTGATTTCACGGACTTTTTACATTTTTTATTAGAAGTTGCTGCATTTGAATTAGCTACAATCCCTCTTTTTAATAGACTGTATCAAAAATGTTTAAATTCCATAGCATTGGTGGAACGGAACATTACGGCTGAGGACAAGGGCTCAGAGTGCTCTGGGAGTGTTATCAGCGGCTTTAAATAGGTATTGCGTCTGAAGACAGATCACAACGAGGGAAGTCAGGCCCCAGCAGGTTATTCAGCTTTCAGCTCTGAGGAAGCTGCCGCTGCTCGCTGTGTACACCGAGCTAATGTGATTTATCTGATCCGTTTCCGTGCAAGAGGATGAAATGGCTCCTGTATGGCAACCAATACAGAAGCAGCCGTTGCAAACTCACAAGGCTGGTGCTGCTTCAGTATCTAGGCTAAGCACTTTTTAAATTAGCACTTTAATCTTGTTAGTGGTCTGTAAATGAGAACCCCTCTAAGCAATCAGATGTTCACAAATAGGGCCATTTCCTACCGACCAATAGTATTCAGAAGACTAAAGCTGTCTTGCTAAGGAGGATTGACTCTGTAGCAGGATTTTAACAGATACCCAAATACACCGCAGAGACTCTTCGTCTGGGAGCATGGAGTGTGGGACTCCGCTTTGATAGTCTTGGAGAGGGACTGATGTCACTGCCCCACACCCTCCAGTCCTGTTGACTGTCACCTCTTTCCAAGTCTCTCCCCCCAATCTGTGGCCTCCTGAGGGGGGAGGGGATGAGAGAATTGAGAGCAGAGCCCAAAACCTTTGGGGGGTGTACTAATATCTGCCCACACAGAACCGTTGGATAGCACCTCGTTTCCATCTTACTTCTCCAGAGGGGATGCTGCAGCTCACAGGGACAAATGGCTGCTGCACTAGAGGACCAGGAAGAGGTGGGGGCAGTGTGTGCTCTTACCCTTTCCCGGGGTCTCCTTCCTGTGCTCTAGCCACCTTGTTGCTGTCCATCACTGCACTACCGCTTATTATCATGTTATAATATTTTAATTGGTGTTTCCATTTACTCATGAGCCATGTTTATAAACTTCCCATCGGCATGCAGCGTGTCTCTCCCCCATCCCACGCCCACTCCCCAGTAAGGGTACATCAGTCATCTACCTAAACCTCGGAGTTGACCAGCATTAGGCAGAGTGTGGTGGACACTGATGTGCCTGGATCCCCCTTCAGGGAAGAACCACTGGTCCCACGTGCTGAGAATCTCATCGCTGGTCCTCCTGTCCAAAGCCACTCCCTCTCTCCAAATGGCAGGGCTGTAAAGGCCTGGCCATTTCTTTCCAATTTGGGACAATTTCCAGTGCCCATTCTGGTTACAGAGCTCACCCAGGATAGGGAGTTGTCCTTGGGTCTGCAACACATGGGACTTCCCCCTTTTCCCAGTTCTACTTGTCCCCCCTCCCTTCACAGGTGTGGTCCCCAAGGGAGCTCCCTAGCAATAGCTTGCACCTAACCCTCAACTCAGAGTCAGTTTCTCGGGGAACCCCCCAGAAATGCACATGCAGCAAGGCCTGGTGCTTGCCCTTGAGGATTTCTAGGTCAGTGTGGTACAGTGTGACAAATGCATAAAAGGAGGAACAGGAAAGGGGCTGAGCGAATGAGGGAGGTGAAGTGGGCAGAGGACAGGAGGGCAGCAGGACTTCCGACAGGCAATGATTGAAATGTCTCTTGAAGAGTAAAGAAAAATACAAAACATTAGCTAGACAAAAGCAGAGAGAACAGATTATTCCAGATCAGTGAAAACAGAAACAATTCAAGTGCAGGTACATTCTAAGGGACATAGAGATGGTAGCAAAAGTAGTAAACAGTAGAAATTAAACAGTTAGATAAGAATGCATGCAGAATTCTGTGAGCCAAACTAAGGAAACTTGACTTTGTTCTGCAAACCAGGTTTTAAAAAAATAGTAAAAAAAAAAAAATCTGTGCCTGAATTCAAATGTACACAAGGAATACCAACAGAGCCCTGGAATTCAGACAGGTCAGGGTTGGACAGGTCAGGGCCCTAGAATTCAGCCCCATTCGATCTCCCTCTTCCTCAAATGCTTCAGTGGGCTCCTACAACTCTGTAGAGCACATACAGTGGTTTGAAACCTACTGCAGGAGAAATAATGCTATTTAGAAGGATTTTTAAGTAAAAGGTTTACAAAAGAGGATTTGCATTTTAGAATATTATTCTGATTACAACAAGGCTAAAAGTTTGGATGAAAGACTCAAAGCGAGGGAGCCACATTAGGAAATGACTTCACTGTTCCTGGTAGAACAAGACAAGGGCAGTTACAGCGGGGGCTGGAGAAGAGGGGATGGTGGACTAGCTCTAGTGATCAACTGCCTTGGAGATTAAGGCAGCAAGAAAGGTGGAGGTGAGGTCCGTGATTTGGTGTGAATTGGGGGTTTACTGTATAGAATAAATGTTTGGCAGAAGCCTGGGGTGGGTGGGATTGGCAACTCCCTTCCTGATGGTTGACACCTCAACAACCTTGTCTGGGTGTAGAACCTGTGAGTAGTGATCTCTTTTGTCTTGGAGTTGAGTGGATTTAGTGCCTTGGCACTTCTTTCCAAGTGTTTAAGGATCAAAAAGGAACATGGTGAAGGTCCTGCCAACTCAGATATGCTGAAAGGGCACCGAGAGGGGATCAGTCACTTATGTCTACTGTGACATGGACGAGTTAAACAACAGTCAGTAATTTCTGCACCGACTTCACTTCCCTGCCCACCATGTTGCCATCCACCCAGTGACTTGGCTGGATACTAGCCCCTGGCAGGGCATGAGGTCCAACAAATGACCACAGGAAGAAATCCAGAGTCTGGGTCTCTTTCAGACACACAGAGTCTTGCTCTAGCTAGTTCGAGGGTCCTATTTGGCAGTGAAGGTGTGGGGAATCCTCAGGGTCTCCATCCAGAAGAGTCACAAATGAGGACACTGACTCATTACCAGAGCAGGGTAAAGAAAGATCTCTCTCCCCGCCAGCCCCTCACCCAACTTCCTGAATTCTGAGCACAGAGGCCCTAAACCACAGTGCTCCATACCTCATTGAGGGTCCAACAGTGAGGCTAAATGCCCTGCCCTCACTCCCATGGCCCTGCAGGTGAGCTCTGGGTCCGAGGTAACCTTTGCTCCACCAGTGAAGATCATCTTTTGTGTGGAGCTTGCCTTGCATCTTAATGTTCTGACTTCATCTCACTCTCCCAGCCCACTGCTGGAACCCTGACATCCAGCTGCCTCTTGCCAGGCTGTTCACTTAGGATCTGGGAATTGTTCTATGTCTTCTCACGTTGTGATTATTTTCCTTCCTGTAGATTGATCTCGTGGGCCCTGAACCTGCTCCCCCATATGTCTTTTGTACAAAGCCAGCTTCCGTGAACTACAATCTACTACCCCACCTGTGGTTTAAGGCATCACTTGGTTCTTAAATTTTACTGCCCCTCAGTGTCACCTGGGAAATGTTCCAAAAATACAGATTCTGTAATCCCAGCTCAGTTTTGGTGAATTTTAATGAAAGATTAGATATTATTATAGAATGTGTATTATTTTTAAAAAAACTTTTAAAATCATTCCTTCAATTCCAAGGGATTGGAGAACTAACTAATGACTGGGATTAGCTTTCTGAAAATCTCCTTGTCCCAGCCTAGCTTTTGGTACGGACCAGAGAGAAGACAGCTGAAGAGAAGCTCTGGAAGAGCTCACGGTTCTGATCTAGTGTTGGAAGGAAGAGCAGCACACGTTGTCTGCTGGGTGAGCAGATGGCAAAATCTGCGTGTTGTTCTGAAGGTTTCAAATACTGCTTGGTTTCTGCTCAGGATTTCAGGAGAAGGGCACACAATTTCCACCTCCAAGAGCTACCTCAGACTGCTGAAAAGCCCAGGAGACTCCTCAGCTAAGACCCAGTATCCCACATCATAGAGGAAAAAACACTCATTGGTTTCTATATCCTTGGTTATTATACTAGTAGTATTTGAAAATATACTTGTTAAAAACTAGGCAACTTCCAGGTGTATAGCGAAGTAAATGGCTCCTTCTGCTACCTCAACTCTTCTCACTCTCTTAAGTTAACCAGTTATCTGCCTGAAAATTTGCTATTTCTGTAGACACCATTGCATACATGTGTGTGCAAATGATAGAGACAGAGATGGGGACAGGGATGGAAGAGGGACAAAGAGAGGTAGAGAGGTGGGGCTAAGGAATGAGGGGGAGAGAGAGAGAGGTAACTTTGGCAAGCTATTTAACATTTCCATTTCATGCTTTCCTTATTTGAAGGATTAATAATAGCACCTGCCTCACAGGGCTATTGTGAGAATCAAATGAGTTAATATTTGTAAACCTTTTAGACCAGCGTCTGGAACATAGTCAGCACTATATAATTGTGGTTAACAAACAAACACGTGCACATACTTTCAATATATCCTAGATACAAGCCTACAACTTGCCACTTTTCACTTAATGCTATGTCTTTGAGCTCTTTATATGCCAGCGCATACAAATACAATGTAATTTGTAACAACTATATAGATTGCATAGCATTGTACAGATGGACTATAAATTATTTAATATTTTTGATGGGCAATTGTGTTGTCTTCAAGGATAGCATTTTTAAGTATTGCAATAAATAATGAAAGAAATACACGTATTGGTACTTGCACGAGTAGGAAAGAAAATGTAGACTAGAAAGTCAGATTACGGGGTGAAGGGGACGCAGACTTCCAGGCTTGAGCATAACTCCAAGTCTCTGCTCAAAGGCTACTCACCAGCAGCACACGAGAAGGCCCATTCCTCCTCCCGGAAACAAGAGCTGGATATTGCAAACTTTTAAAAATATTTACTAATGTGAGGTGATGAAGAATGATAATTTCATTTTGTTTTAATTTCAGGAAGAATTCTATCATAGAAAAGTTAGACAGCAGGTATTGTCATGCTTTTATCTAGACAGTAGGGAAAGGTGTTGTCTAACCTGTAAGGGCGCAGCCAGCTGAACAGGAAGTGGGCATTTCAGTAAAGCTCTTAGGATCAGCGTCCCATTGTGGAGATGCCAAAGCCAATCATGTAACGTAGGCATTGCTAATATTGGCATCTTTTCCCCAACAGTAATTGCAGTGTTGAACCAATTGCTTCTTGAGGATGGACAAGATGACGGATGATAGATACATAGATGCATACGGAGATATAGAAAACAGGGATGTAGACATAGACAATAGGTAGATGGATAAATAATGATAGAGACAGACATAGACAGGGCCAGGTGGAGACAGAGAGATGGCTGTAGATGGAGACACATAAAATCCTAGTAACTGTGCTTCTGTGAAGAAACTTGGGGGCCAGTTAATGGTGTTTCCCTGTGCCTTGTAGAGCAGTCGCTGTGTATGCTTAATGTGTGTGACAGCTGTGAGTATGTGAAGATGTGTGCCCTGGCTTAGCACCCCCAGGTCTGGCATGTACAAGTTATCGAAACGTTCCCTTTCTACCCGCTGAGCTCTACTTTCCTCACTTAAAAAATGAAGAAAAGAACACATATCTCAAAGTGGAGTAGTTAAGATTGACAAAGTAAAATAAATGAAGCACCTCATTGAGTTTCACGATAAACATGTGAGAAAGATGACTCAGTTTTATGCATTAGTTACAGATGCAGCTCACAGGCTTGCTCTGGGTTACATGACAGATTAATGACAACGCTGGAAAAAGAACACGGGTCATCTAACTCCTAGCAAAGTGCTCACAGCACTGAGCTACACACACTTGAATGCGGTTCTACGCGTGAAACTCCCTTAAGACCCGTAGGCACGTTCCTCTTCTCCGCCCTTCTACATTCAGCACTTCAGGATGTATCTATCTCAAACCACTCTTGCAACATTAGGCCAACATAGTATTTTGGCATAATTATATTTATATGAAATATGTTAATGACTATAATTAAAACTAATGAATAATCCAAGTTCTAATAATGATATTATAATTAACTAAAAATCCTAGTCAAAAGTAAATATGTTTGAGAAGACTTTCATCGGATGAGGAATGCACATGGCTCTAGTTTAAAAGCACAACCTCTGAGCTGAACTTGGCACACAGACGTGCTTGTGTGTGTCCGCACACAGATAGAGCTTTGCTGCCCACAAGAAGACAGACCAGACAATGAGACTTTGCTCCTCCTCTACAACCTGGCCCAGGGCAGATTTTTAAATCAGAACCTGCTTCCATGTTTCCCTGGGGGATTGTCTCTTGGTGTTAGCCAGACTGAACACTAGATGTCACTGTGTTGCAACAAAATTTGGATTTCAAATGCATTTTTGTGTGGCTGTAAATAGGGCATTCCTCAGGGGGAGAAAGGTGACATGTCTTTGGGAAGTATCAGTCGTTCTCAGTGGCCTCCTAAATATTCATTTGGGCCAAATATTCTAAGGTTTACTTATCGTCATGCAGTTTTATTTCAAAGAAACACACGCAAGATATATGTATATTTTATCTCTCAGTGGTTTCAAAAGTCACATTCGAACATCCATTTTTTCATGCCTTTGTGCGGTGAGATTGAGAGCAATGTGGACCGAGAGCGGTGAAGCAACTCGCCTCTCCTCTCACCCTGGGTGCTTGCTCCACTCCCAGGCTTCTCATCACACTGACGCTGGACCTCTCCACCTGGGAGTCCACAGCTACCGCAAAGCCATCATCTGTGGCACCTTCTCAGCACCACTCCCCAATCTCTCTAATTTCTAACCAATGGCAGGGCCATAAAACCAGTTTCGTGATAAAAAAAATATCTGTGTGATTTTTCACTTTTCTACCCTTCAATTATTATATCCAATAAGTCAACAAAGACCTGATTTCAGCTCGTCATTGTCTCTAAAACCCTAACAAGACCCTTGTCATAGATGACCTGGTGCAGCAGAGTCACTATCAAATTTCCTGTTTGTCTTGGATGCATTCTTCTATCTTTTTTTAATCCCCAAGTCTTTGCAGGAATTGCTGTGCCTGCCTAGAAAGCCTTTAGTTCTTTCTCTAGCTGGCCAGTGTTGTTCAAAACCCAGGTCTGATTTACCTTCCTCGGTGCACTCCTCCTCACACCCCCCTTACTTTTGCATCCTGCATTCTGCTTATTTCCTTATATTTCCATCTTCCCTTTAGGTCTCACATATGCCACGGGAAAGGAGGAGGATGCCTTTTCCTTTTTGTTATCTCGATAATGCTCCATACATGGTAGGGAAGTGAAGGTATAAACGACATTTTTGTGTGGCATAGAACACTTTCCTCTAATTTGGAGTTCACTAACTAAAATTTAACAGAATGGTAAAATGATAATTTCAGTTGAGGCACTAATAAATCGACAGATGTCATATTCCAGATCAAGGTGCAATGTCCTGAGGCTCGATTTCAGAAAGAGGAAGAGAAAACCAACTGCAGGGCTCGTCACCCCTCACCCACTTGGTGATAGGAAGGGTTAGAAGAGGCTGGAGCTGGAGCCAGATTTCCCTAGTGAGAGTCTTGATGTTCTACCAGGAATGAGGCACTCTCCCTTGTATCTCAAGGCAAAGAAAAGGCACTTAAAGGACATCACTCAGAAAGCTAGATACTGTGATTTGCCTTTTGGTAGACACAGTGAACTTCCGTCTGGCTCCCTGCTCGAAGGTCCTGAGGGTGAGAAGTGAGGGCAAGGAGGCCACCGTGAGAGCTGAGCAGAGGAGGCTGACACTGGGGAAAGGACGTGTGACTATTCCCCATGGACCAGGCACGGGCCATGAACAAGGCCCACAGCCCAACAAGCAAATATGTGTTAGACTGACCCCTGCCAGTGAGAGCCCCTTACGGGGACAAGAAGACCTTGATCAAAGAGCACCCTGATGCCTAGGTTCTGAGGAAGGAGATATAAGTGACCACCAGACACAGCGTTCTGGTTATTAAGCTACAGTTTCTCAGCTCCAAACCCAGCCTTCTACACTTAGCTCTGTGATGCTGGGAACAGTGGGGACACCACATCACCTTTCCCCTTTGCCAGGCCTACCTGATCACCTCTGCCCATGTGCTGCTAGAGGGACACTGCAAGGCTGGAGGAAGGACAAGGAACTGGACCCTTCTCTTTGCACCTTGCTCATGTCAGCAGTATCCGAGCACTGTGGCTGCCCCTGCAGTGCCTGCTGAGGAGTATTTTATTTCAGTGTCTAGTTTTTTCCACATTTCTATAACCAGCCTCCTCATTCTCCCTCCCACGGTAGCACTTCTTCAGAAGTCTGAGTCCCAGCTCTGTGACGTCCGGACAACACCCGCTCCTTCCAGGGCCAGGATCCAGCTCTGTGAGGCTCCTCCGCCAGGCTTCGTGTCCTCTGTCCTTTGTTTCCCCAGACCTAGGGCAGGTCACTTCTTCCTACATTGACTGCAGCCATGGGAATGCAGTTTCCTTTTTGTTTTTTGCCTTTAAGTCACCTGCTGTCTGTCTAACCCATTCCCTAAATTCAATTATCTCCGTTACAATAACCAGTCACTTCTGCTTTCCTGTCTGGACTCTGAGGGTGAAATGAGCCACATTCCCACACCGGGAGAACCGCAGGTGCCGGCTCTCTGAGGTAAGGAGAGATAGTGAAGACCCCACAAAAGCATTTCAGAAGCGGAAGGGCCACTGCTTTATACACCTGCTGAGCCAGTGTGTGGACACCTGGTGATGACTGAAGTTGTGCAATAAGACCCTTATCACCTTCCTGCTGTCCCAAACCCCTAGTCCTGGAGGGGCGAGGTCAGCAGCATGGCTGGGGCTGTGGCAGCCCGAGGTGGGGAGACGCTGATGAAGCCAAGCAAGGCTTCAGGCGCAGTTGGAGAAGGACAAAGCCTCAACTTAATCAAGTGCTCACATCTGATCACCACTTGGGACTGGGCACAGCTATTATTTAAGCAATATATTGTTTTTGTGATACCAAGCAACTTTTTTTTTAAACTCAAAACTAACCAAAAAAAAAAAAAAAAAAAAAGTAATGAAGCTTGCCCTAAATTGCATCTAGGAACAAAAGCAAGAGCTAGCCCACTGAGCAGGTTTAAAGGGAGTGTGGGACTCAACAATGACCTGCTCCACCGTCACAATCTGCAAGCATAAGTTGTCCCATACAGGTAAGCGGGTGCTTTTACAGGAGCCCTTAAGGGCGCACAGCCTAGGGTGTCTGGGCCAGGCAGGAAAGGTGTTGTGTTTCTATTTCCTCCCCAGCCTAGAGACTGCCCTGCTTGGCCCTGGCTGGATTAGGGAATTTACCGTATATCTGCACTTTCATTCCCCTGCTGCTCCCTAAGGACAGGGATGGCCTTGTGCTCATTCCTAGCAGATGGCACAGGGGCTGAAAATGCTAGATTGTTAAGTGATAAGAGCCATAGCAGAGACCTGTCAAAAGTCAGCGAAAGCCACAAAACCAGGACCACCTAATTCCGTGGATGGCCCTGGGGCTGGGGGTCAGGGATAGCGGCAGGAGGGGGCCGAGCTTGCCTTGGAGGGCGGTCCAGAGAGCCAGGGGACCCACGGGGAGAAGGGAGCGCATGCCCAGACTCAGGGAGGGAGGCGGGGACCCCAGCAGTGTCCCAGGGCAGAGTGGGTGCGGGTGGGCGTGGGCGGAGGGAAAAGGAGGTGGAGCCCGGCGGTGAGGGGTTCGCAGTCCCTGGGGAGGAGGCACTGCCAGCAAGAGGCGGGTGGGTGGGTCGAATAGCCATGCACCCAGGCAAATCTGTCTTTCCTTCCTCCCCAGCACCCTGGGGCGGGCTGGCTGGCCCCGCTGCTGCTGCTGTGGTGACAGGCGCAGTCCCCTGTCCCGAGCCCGGCTGCGGCTGGCTGGCCGCTGTCTCTGCCCTCTCTCCGGAACTGTTTTTTCTGCCCTGCTCTCTGAAAGCCTTATTGATTGCTCAGAGTGAACTTCTCAGCCCACGGTTTCCTCAACCCCGGGGCAGCTTGCATTTCCTCTGACGTGGCTCTGTCTTCTCCCCTCCCGCGGGCCCCGGGCTTTTTACATTTCAAATACTTGACAGCTGGGTGAACTTCTGCTTCCGCCCAGAGAAGGACCCTTCGGCGCTGACAATGGCCGGCCAGTGGCAGGGCTCCCTTCCCTCCAGCTGCGAGAGGCTCTCAGAGCCGGGAAGCGAGTCCAGCTGCGGCCTCGCCCGCGCGGGCCCGAATGCTGATCAGCGGGCAGGGGCCGGCTGGTGGGGGCCGCAGGTGCACCCTGTCCCCGCCGGCGGGTGAGGCCGCTGGCGTCAGTGCAGGTGTGCGACCGGGGAGCCCAGCTGCCCCCGCCCCGTGCCCCAGCCCCCAGGGCCCATGCACGCTGCAGAAATCCACTGGGCTTTGAGGGGTTCACATCCCCCCGGGAGGGGGTGCTGATTCTGCCGGCTGCCAGATGACTTTTGGAGTGACCCGGCTTCGCACACACCCCCTGTGCACTCCCAGTGGAACGCTGCTGCTCCCCCTGGCCGGTGTTTGGGAAACCTGCATTATGCCGTGAACGCCAGAGCCTGTTGAAATCCTGTCCATCTTTCTGGTCCTGGTTTGCATGGCCCGGCTGTCCAACCCCGCAGTCCAAACGTCTCTTTGGTGCACGGTGGTATTTCGCTGCGGTATTTTGCTTGTCTTTAATAAGAATAGCAACCATTCATAGTTACAGAGGTTTCACTAAACGCCAGGTGCTGACGCCTCTCACATGCCTGTGCATTAATCTCATTTAGTCCTTTCAACACTGGGATCGGTACAATTGTCATTTTACATGTAGGGAACCAGGGCACAACGGAGTCCCAGCCGTGGCCAGGCACTGGTGGGGCCATCCTAGATGCCCCCACCCCCATGTCATCACGGGTAATTGTGCTTAGTGTGTGTCTAACCACCCTCCTTGCACTCGAATGTCCTTGAGGCCTGGACCCAGCACCTCTTGTCTTGGTAGTCCCCAAAGTGCCCGTCCTTGCAGACAGGAGGGACAAGGGACATGGGAAGGAGGCAGCCAGAATGTCCTGAACTCCCTGTGCCAACACCTGCATAGGGTCTTCTGCGTCACGCATCTGACTTAACCCACCCAGCCATCCTCAAGGAGAGTTTCAGCATCTCCAATTTTCACTGTGGTCCTACTGGACGGTAGGAAAGAAACAGATGTATTAAAGCACCCATTGTTTGCTAAGCCTCCTGGTACTGGTGGGCTGCTCTCAGAGTTACTTCTTCAAGGGAGATGAGGCAGCTGAGATAAAAGAGTTCAAATGCCTCCAAGACTCAGAGAAGGACACAAACATTCCAGTACACTGGAGGTCTCAAACTCGTGGCTCTAACTTGGCCTAGAGATGAGTTTTGTTTGGACCACATGATGTCTTCTTGTATGAATTTGAATTTTTTCTTACTTAAAAATTAGTCTGTTTTACATTTTAAAAATCCAGGTTTCCAATCTCTCTGGACAAATATCAGATGACCTGGTGACACTGGGCCTTGATTTTCATATGGTGACAATCTGTTGATAGGCATTTGCCCCTGGCCACTGTGTATTAAGGTGAGAGCTCCCGTGTGTGCATGGCAGCTTCAGCCTGTTTTTCTGATTCAAAGTGTCTGTCTGGTGCCTGAAGGTATCGACACTGCCTGGGTCAGCTTCCAGAAACACCACGTCTGTCCGTGGTCAGCCTCTGATATGAAAACAGCTCTCTCCATGGGACAGTCACAAGGCTCCATTTCAGTCACAATCTGTGGACTCTATTTTTTCAGCTCTGCATTCTGACATACAGTCCCAAGGTGAAGAAGGTTATTAACAGAAATCTAAGAATGGTTAAACATCAGACATTCCGTTAATCATTAGAAAACCAGGTAACCATTCCCATAGACACTGAAAAATAACCTGATAAAATTCAGCTCTTTTTCGTGATGAAACATCCTCAGGAATTGTGCTGAAGGTCCTAGCCATTGCAATATGAAAAGACAAAGAAAGAAAGAAATGAAAGCTATTAAAAAATAAAAGATCGAATTGCCTTCGTGTGCAAACAAAATATTTTTATTAAAAATTCCATACAAACCATTAATACCAGTGAGTACTATATTCAACGCATTTATTCAACAGACATTTAGTGAGTGCTGTGGCCATTCTAGGTGTAGCAGATACAGCAGTGAGGAATACAGACAGTTAGGCCCACATGAGACCAAAGAGTAAGTTTTTTAAGTTCTGAATAACATCAAGAGATGTGTTTGACAACAGCGAGGAAGGTAACAGAGCAGCATGAGCCAATGGAATAAGACTCAGGGTGAGATCGGAGAAGTGACGTGGGTCCAGATTAAATAAGGCCTCTCAGCTCCTTGAAGGATTTGACTTTTACTCAGAGTGAGATGGGGACTACTGGAGGATTTTGAGCAGAGTGCTATCTATCTAATACGATCACTCTGTCTTCTGTGTTAAGAATAGAAAATGCTAAGTGCAGAAGCTGCAAATCAGTTAGGAGGCTATTGTAACAATCTGGGAGAGAAATGCCAGTGTCTTGGACCCGGGTGATGCTGGACGGTAAGACATGGTTAGCTTCCGATAGTATTCTGAAGGAAGCGCTGACTACATTTATGATAGACTCAATATGATATGTGAGTTTTTAATTTACAAACTGGAAAAATTGAATTCCTATTTACGAAGATCCTGAGGACTACAGAAAGGAGTAGGTTTGGAGCAGTGGAGAACCAGGAATTTGGTTTTGCAGATATTAATTTTGAGATATTAAAATAGTTTGGGCTAGGCTTATGCTGCAGTAAAAACAAATCTTAGTTGTTGAAATCATAAATTTTTTTTACCAATCCTATGCCCCTTCCAGATTGGACAGTTTTCCAGACAATGGCTTTTATGAAATGCAAGGCAATGACTCAGCAATGTGACTTTGCCATTTCAACTCATGGTCTTCCCACTCATTGCTGAAGGAAATGCAAGTCCCAAACACTGGGCTTTTTGCTACCTCAGCCTGGGAGTAGTGGATGTGGCCATGTGTTGTCTGAACTCCGCCGAGGTCTGTGGTATTTATTATCCCTGCTGTTGGAGTGTTGGGTGGCTCACAGCAAAGTCCCTCCCCATGAACTGTCTCAGGTAAAGGGAGCCATCTAGCTCAGGGACATGTCTCTCCCTGGAAGCAGGCCACTTCCAATGACAGTTGACATGGGAGAACAAAGATGCAGCCCCTGCAGCTACTCAGAGTAATTCTGAAGGGCCACTCCCACTCCGGAACCCCCATGTCATCCGAGAAGGCTCTGTTGCAGTGGCCTCATGGTTCAATTTTTCCTTCTGCCCAGTTCTCCTCTCACTCCCTTATAGTTGAATTCCTGAGGGCCTGGCCCAATAACCTTCTGTACCAAATCTGCGACTCAATTTCCCAGGAGACCTAAGATAAATGGCACATTTCTTATTTTTTCAAGAAGTAGTCATATTCTCCCACCTCAGTGGAAGTGTGATGACAAATATAGTCTGTGTGGTGGGAAGAGAAACACCATTGATGAACATTTACAGTGTCTTTCATATGTCCCTTTTGATATCTATGAAGAGATACTAAGTGAGCAAGTGGATATATGAATCTAGATTTCAAGAATTATTCATATGTCCAGGCTGGAGATAGTAATCATCAGTGGTATTTAAAGAAGTGGTACCCGACCTTATCTGAGTACAGTTAGAGAAGAGATGTGAGGACTGAGCTAACATTTAGAAATCAGGAAAGGAGACTGAGACATTACAGATATGCACATTCTATACATTAACAACTCCTCAGTAAACACCATGAGAGCTTCCCATACTTGTACATGAGGAAACATGTATATAAATGGACATTGCAGAATTTCCCTTTCTGCAATACATAATAATGGAAATGACTCAAATATCTAGTAGTATGAGAAAGAATAAATTGTAGCAAAATCATAAAGTGGTATAAAATATACCAGTTGGCACCTATGGCTTGGGTTGTATGTGTTAATATGCATAAATAAATCTCAAAAACATAATGTTGAACCAACACATCAGGTTTCACCATCATACATTGAATATGATAGCATTTATAGGAAGTTTTAAAACATTCAGAACTACCACATGTTCTTATGGACACGCACCTGTGTGATAACAACATGACCTGCAAGGCGGATGCTGTGCGTTCTGCAGTGGGGGAGGGATGGGGGTGCGTGTGCCTACGCCTGTAGTACACGTGATCCTCCACTATTCTTGTGAATGCATGAAATCTTTTACATAAAAATGTGCCTTCCCATCGTACCATTATACAGAACTAAAAGTATTAACAAAGTCAGCCCTTTTATGTGTCATTTGTAACCACAAATTGTAAAATCACTGGTAGCCATACCTTTGATTCACTTGTATTGCCAAAACGTCATAATGATAATAATGTTAATAATGAAAAGATTACAATAATGCTATACCATTTATTTAGCCTACATCATGACCAGCACTTTGCCAAACTCTTCCGGTGTATTATTTTATTTTATTTTTTAATTTCACGTGTTATTTGTTGTTTGTTTTAAGAAATGGGGTTTTACTCTGTTGCCCAGGCCAGAGTGTAGTGGCATACTCATAGCTCACAGCAACCTCAGACTCCTAGGCTCAAGTGATCCTCCTGCCTCAGCCTCCAGAGTAGCTGGGACTACAGGCACATGCCACCATACCTGGCTAGTTTTTAAAATAGTTTTAGAGATGCAGTCTCGCTGTGTATTCCAGGCTGGCCTCATCGTGGCTTCACACAATCCTCCCTCCTCAGCCTCCCAAGTCCTGATAACATGAAAGTGAATCTTCCCCACTATTGTTTGATTCTAAAGCAAATATTCTCACTTGCAAATCTTCATCCTTCTCTCTGCACAATGTGAGCTTCAGAGCCTGTGTTCAGTTATTGCCTGTTAAATGGAAATGAACCACCAGAACCGGAGGTGCTTGGGAAGGCCAGCAGGAGTGACAGCACGAGCCCGAGATGGGTCCCAGAGACATTCTGTCTGAAGTAGTGAGCCACAGAGTAGCAGCGTTCCCAGGTTCCCATGGCAATGAATCCATTCTTGCTCTGAACTCTTTCCATTCTGCATTTTTCTTCATAACAGAAGGTGTCACAACGTCCCATGCTTCCTCTTCTGGGGAAATTAACTTAATTCAATAGAACTGAACTTATAATCACAGATGGGAATGACCTCAGAGAACTTTGTTTCAACCCTCTCATTTTACAGATTGAAAGGAAAAACCCAAAGAAGTTAAGTGACTTCCTTGCTCCATACAGTATCCTTCCTTACTGGGAATTCGGGGACTCCCAATTCTATTTGCACAGAAGAATCACCTGGGTAATGTTAAAACATTCTTCTGTCCTGGACGTGGTTCCACATACTCTGATTTAATTGCTCTGGGGAGGGACTTGGCTTTGAAACGTTCTTATTCTCCCCAGGTGTTTCTAATGGGAAGCCATGGTTGTGAACCTCTGCTTTGTGTCTCCTTCCCCTGGCACTTTCCCATAAACACAGATCTTTGATCTCCCTGGCCCAGGGAGCATGACTGGAGCCATGCTGCTCATTTTGCCCGTGGAAAAGGGACCAGTCTAGAACAAATTGGGTAGTGTTTGCTCTTCACAAAACCTTCTGAGCTCTGTAGATTTTATTCTACACTTTTTCCACATACAGGTCTTCTGATATGATCGTTTTCCTTCAGTGCATTTTCTGAGAGGTGAAGGAAATGAAAAAGCATTGTTTTCCCCAGCTACAAACGGAATATGTTTAGAAGTAATTGCAGTTCATAATGTTAAGGATTGGATTTAGTTCTATTTCAGTAATACGTAAAAGCCTAATTCCAGCTAATCTAATGACTGTTTTATTTAAAGCAGAGGTTGTCAATCTTTTTCAGTAAAGGGCCAGATAGTAAATATTTTAGGTTCTGCAGGCCATATGGTCCCAGTTGCAACTACTCAACTCTGCCATTAGAGTGTGAAAAGCAGCCCTAGATAAGACATAAACAAATGGGTGTGGTTGTGCTCCAATAAAACCTTATTTAGAAAAACAAGAAATTGGGCTGAATTTGGCCCATGGTCATCGTTTGCCAACCTCTAAAGTGTCAGATTGAAAAAAGTGCCATTTGATAATGATTGACCCTAACAAAATCCAAAGTATCACTCAAATGTGTTTAGTTGAGTATGGGGGGTTTCTGAAATTAAGAAAAATCTCCCAATGTGGTTTTAATACTCAATTCATATAATTCAAAACTTTGTGAGACCTCAATAAAAATAAAAAACAGAGTTTATTCCAGCATCTTTTGAGTACCTTTGTATTTTTTTAGTACATTTTACCTTTGGTACAATTTACAAATATTTCTCTTCTTCATCTTAACAACAACAAAAAAATTTAGCAGAAATAGGCTGCTAAACCCCAGAAGCAGTCAAATAATTACTTGGAAAGTGGAAAGGCAGTGAACACTACTCATTTCATGATTTCAATTTTATGATTGCTTCATCACAGAACAAACATACATAAAACTTTCATAATAGTTGCATTATCTGAATCACAGTTTTCAGTTTCAGCCCAAACCACTGCCACTTACGAAAACCTAGCCTTACTTCATCAAGGTCTTCGAACAAACCTAGAAAAATAGTTGCTAGAATGAAAAGAATTTTTAATGTATTCTGATCATTGTTATGAGAGGTTGGACTGTAGGAAAATGCCTTTGCCTTGCTATTCCTTCTGCCTCTGAAAGCCTATCTAAATTTTAATAGCACCTCTCGGCTACACAGGGATCCTTTGGAATCCTGCTAGGACTTTCCACGGCCACTCAGCAATGAATGAAATGACTGCTCACTTTTGCATTAATAAAGAGCCACTATCTAAAGGTTAGTGAGGAAATGAAGCAGAACCTTCCTGAGGGAGTTGCCAGGGAGCATCCCACACGAAATGCAACGTGCAGGCATGAAAGGCATTCCTCCAAAACACACTACTGGGTTCTTGGCTTTGCAGGGAACCAGTAACTCACTGAACCCAATCATACTGGAAAACAGATCGAGAACTGAGGCTACAGCCTAATCAGGTGGGATTTGTGAACAAAAAGTCAAGCAGGACCTTGCCTCCCTGAAGCCTAGACCTGAGGTCCAGATAGTTCTTCTGAGTAAAAGAGCAGAACTTTGCAAGACACTCTCAACTCTCAGCCGCACATCTTGCTTTCATCTCTGTAGCATCACTTTTGCTTTGTTTACATTATTACAATTTTCGCTTATATTTTCTTTTCTGGCTGTTTTTAACAAGTAGAGCTTGAGGGATATTTGTTTTAAAACAAAAGTTGTTTTTATAATTAAATCATTTCTTCCATTCCCACAATTAATTGTTAGAAGTACAAAACTAGAGAAACTGAAGCTATGATTTGATCAAAATAATATGATCAAATGATATGTAAGCCATAGGATCTGGAGTTTTATGAACTTTGGTTTTAATCTAGGCTTTTTCACTTCCTAAATATGTGACTTTTGGAAATTGGTTAAGACTCACATCTTGGTTTCCTCATCTAAACTGTGGGACTGTTAGCACATATCTCAGGATATCTTTGCTGTGCAGCAGTCTAGCAATATGGGTGATGTGCTCAGCTCGTGGCCCAGGGTAGGTGCCCAGTCAGTGAAGGGATGGAGGTGATAATGTCAGTGACAAGGACCGCACACTTGATGGTGAGGCCACACCTCCTTGACAATTGTACGAATGATAAGATAGTAATAAGGAAAGGGTAGGTTGGTGAAGAGAGAATGATTATTCTGAGGCTCTTCTTCACCAGATGGCTCCAGCATTTGGTCAGGATGACTATCCAGAATGGCAGACACAGGCATAGTCAAGGTAAAGGACAAGAAAACCTGTTCTAAGGCTAAATACAGGTCATTTTTTAAGGTATATAGTCTTAGTGTTTCCTCACTGCCTGCCTTCTGAAGTCACAGACAGTCAAGGATCAAATGTCAAACCAATTTATTGAATTCTCTGGCAGCAAGGGGAAGAGGTTTGATTATGTGTTTGTTGCTCTAGTTGCAGGAGCTCAATCAGCCATCCATGAACTCCTCGTTCCAGAGTCACAGCGTCCCTGTGGCTTTTAAAGTCCTATGATTGGTCCAGTGAACAACCCCAGAAAGACTAGTCATAGTGTGAATTATCTACTTCCAGTGAGCTGTGCCTGTCATATGTCCACTTACGTGCTGCTGAGTGCTAAAAAGAACTCCGTCAGTGCTAAAGGAAATAGCTTCTGCTTCATGTTGCTAGGAAGGGTTTGATACTTAGCAGTGTTTTCTACCTCCAACCACCTTTATTCATGTATTATTTTGTTAAATAACATTATTGAGATTCAGCTATGTGCCACCACCATGGTAGGCAGGGGAGGTACGGTTGTTAGGAAGATCCTGTCCTGCCCCTGCCTGGAATAATTCCTACAGAGGTGTGGAAGGAAGACACAAAATAAATAATTGTAACTGTCATGTGTGGCACGCTAGGGCAAGCAGAGGGCACGGGAGAACGTGTAGGGATGAGTCTCTCCCAGTCGAAGAGTCAGGGAAAATTTCCTGGGCAACTGATATCTAAACTGAGGCTAAGAGGATGAATAGGTCTTCTTTTTAAATCCGAGGTAGAATTATGCCAATTTTATCAGCTTATTTGGATTTCTGATTTGGATTACAATTGCTAGTATAATAGATGATTGATTTCCACATTACCTCTTTCCCCTAAAAAGGTGCTGTTTTGTCTCATTAGGAAGGATGGATAGTAACTAACATTAATGCAATTAGTAAAAATCAGAAGTCGTGTCCAAGCAAGGACAAAGAAAAACATGCTAGTGTCTGGGCCAACACATCCCATTCACCTGACGTCAATAGACCCTAGAGCTTGCAGATAAGTGCATGGTCATGCAGGAATTGCAGAATTTCTTCTTGGTGGTGGAATGCGTGGCCGGGCCGGGAGACAGTCACGTGAGGACTGCGTGGGGGATGGTGTCAGTGCTCTGACTCTCTTCCCCACTGACGTAACTGCCGGCAGCATGTTTCTAATCAAACTTCTTCAAGATTCATTTATTAAAAAATATTTTTAATGCAATACTTCAATAAGAGATGAAAGTGAAATGGGCCTTAAACTGGAGGAGCTCATGTTAGTGAGTGAAGCATCCAGGGAACAGTTAGTAATTCCCACACAGTGTTAAGGTTACGTATATTGCCCTGGCCTCCCCACCCTCCTGAGTCAGAGCTTCAAGCATGTCCATTCCCCAGACAATGCACATCGCACTCATTATGTATGTATATACCCATCCCCTCCCCCACATCTGCCCGACACCCGTTTAGTGTTCTTCCCAAATGTGCTCTTAGGTGATGATCAGTGAAACCAATCTGATGGTGAGTACATGTGGTGCTTATTTTTCCATTCTTGGGATACTTCACTTAGTAGAATGGGTTCCAACTCTATCCAGGAGAACATAAGAGATTCTATATCCCCATTATTTCTTATAGCTGAGTAATACTCCATGGTATACATATACCACATTTTAGTAATCCACTCATGTACTCATGGGCACTTGGGTTGTTTCCACATCTTTGCAATTGTGAATTGTGCTGCTATAAACATTCAGGTGCAGATGTCTTTTTATAGAATGACTTTTGTTCTTCTGGGTAGATGCCGAGTAATGGGATTGCTGAATCGAATGGTAGGTCTACTTGAATCTGTTTAAGGTATCTCCATATTGCTTTTCATAGAGGTTGCACTAGTTTGCAGTCCCACCAGCAGTGTATGAGTGTTCCTGTCTCTCCGCATCCACGCCAACTTTTATTGTTATGGGACTTTTTGATAAAAGGGTAAGAATGCTCGGGTAGAACTCTGGTTGAGCAAACAGCGTGAGGAATCTACACTATTTGAATGAGAACTGGTGCTGGGGACACACATGTTATAGCACCCCCTTCGTGGTTTACCCATGGAACAAAAGCTCTTCTGGACGAAGGATTATTTGCAGACGCAGTGGTGAGGAGAGGGGCTGGGAACAGATGGGAAAGTAGGTAGTATGACATTTCCTCCTGCCAGACTTTCAACACGGCTCATCACAGTCCAGCAGCATCAATGGGATTTATTGGTTTGTCGAAAGTGAGAAAAGTTTTCTCAATAGGCAATGATAAACAAAGGGGATTGTTACAATAAGAATAATTTTGGAGTTCTACATCAGATATAATTTCACCGAAGAGAATGAATGAAAGTGTTGAATTGTACAAGTGTGTGTGTTTGTGTCTGTGTGTGTGCTCATGCCATTATGCTGTGTGCCGGGCAGCTGCTCTTCCTCTTTTAATTAGCATTTTTAGAACCATTTCCCATTCATTGTTTGTTTTTATATCCTCTAGTTTTCTTTTCTTTTCTTTTCTTTTTTTTTCCAAATCATTAAGGTCTCTGTTTATGTGTATTTCACAAACACACACCCTTACATATTTTCAAAGCCCCAAACACTATTTTTTTATTGCTCTATGCCCCTATGTTAAAGGAAGCTAGCATTTTCACCTCTCCTTCTTTCAAGTAATTCCCCATTTATCAGCACTGAACTTTCCTTTCTTAAGATGCCTATTTTTAATTGTGAATTTGATGACTATACCCTGAGATAAGTGCAAAAAGGCAAGCACATAACATAAATTTTATTTTGCTTTGTCTGCTATTTTAACTTCGCATTTTTAAGATTTTAATTTTAATTCAAAAATTTAATCAAAAGGTAGAGTATTTCTTCTGCCACTAGCCTCAGGCTCACTCCCTGGTACAACTACAGACTTTCATTTCTTTCAGTCAGAGTAAGATAGTTAGATAACAAGAAAACTTTAATACGAAAAAAAGCTAAAATGTGATAGCAGTTAATTTTTTGCTCATGTAAAGTCTAAATCAGGAGTCCCTGTCTAGGGGGCGCCTCTCTTCCAAGCAGGGATGCAGGCCCCAGCTTTTTTCATATGGAGGTAGAAGCCCACAGAGAAGAGAAGGGCATCCAGATGGCTAGATTAGGTTTTTATGGGCTAAACTTGGAAACTGTGAAACCAAGTACACCTATTTTACTTCTAATTTATTGGCTGGATCTCTGTCATATGGGCACACATAACTGCAAGGGGTCCTGGACAATGGAGTCTAACCGTGCATGCATGTACACATGAATGTGTGCACAGAACTGGAATCATGCTCTTTGCATACTTTTCTGCGCATTTCTTTTACCATAGCAACCCATATAGCTCTATCTCATTGTTGTTAGTGGTTGTATAGTGTTTCAATGGAAGAATGTTCCATGTTTTATTTAACCAGTCTATATGGTATCATTTTTAAAACCATACCAACTTTCACAACACAGTAAAATCTTGCATATTCACTCTATGTTTTGGAGATTTAAGTTTTCTTGGTAATTGAGTTTTTATCATACTGAGCACTACCTTTAATCAAAATTTTAAGAAACTTTGCATGAATCTTTTTCTAAGTGCATTGCCCAGTTCCATGACTTCTTAGAAATCTTTCATTATCATTTAACAATTTTATTTATGAGAGGGCTCTCCCCAAGCAGTCCTTTTGCCTCTTCTATTTCCCAGCCTCCTTGACTAGTCAGTTCTTGCCCCTGGGCTGAACTGGAAATACTGATTTAACATAGATTTACTTATTGCCCCTGGGCTGTGGATCTAAGCACTGTATGCTAATTTGGGGCCAAAATATGAAAGACTGGCTACAAACTTCAAGCTGTCCTCCTCTGTCATGGTAACCTAGGATGTCTCACATTGAAATGGAGGAATCACTAAATCAGAGCAATAAGAATCATTGAACTACCACACAGAGGATTGCACTGAAAAATTGCCAACACTTGCAGCAGAATTTTTACAACTGAAAAATGCAAATCATTATTGCATTAACCTTCTAAAACATAATACTATAGCATATTTAATGCTGATTGATAAAATGCTCATGTAATAGTATTTAAAATATTGTATTACTTAGCATTATTAATTACAATAATTTACATGTCTATAGAGTTTTATAGCATATATAGGACTTTCCTGATCATCAGCTTATATGACTATAAAACAATATAATTGTGGGAACAGGCAGTTTTTCATACTCAACATTTATGAGTTTGTATTCTTTTACTTTTGAGTTTACATCTGTAAATAAAAAGTTTGTACTTGTGTACTTGTGTACTCTCTTGCCACTTTTTATGCTATCTTACACGATTTTAATAGGCAACATCTAAATTTAGTTTTATTTGTAGAAGAAAAAGTAAGTTGTCTCAGAATGAGACTGTTAAAAACCCCATACTGAGTAAGTCCATGAAATTTGAAGGTTTTTTTTTTTCCTATCAGAAATATTCATTCAATGATATTTCAGATCATTGCTTCCCGTCTGCCTAGTTTTAAGAGTGGTTCTGTGGCAATCGTTAGCTTCTCTAGGTGTTCTTTAACTTAATTCCATCTTTTCTTTCTGCTTCCTATCTATAGAACACGTCACTCAATCCTGATGACTCCAGGGGAATTAAAGTGTCAATAGGGACTTAAGTGAGTTGATACTGAGGAGACCTGTAGCCTGGTGTTGCCTGGTGCTAACTTGGTGTGCAGGTTAGCAGACGGCAGGCCACTGTTTGCTTTTCATTGTTTTTCTTCAGTAAGATTTTAGGACTGGATTTGATTGTCCATTAAGATTTTTCTGTATACCAAATTATTTAGTCATAATTACTGTTACAAGTATTGGGGGACTGAAAAGCTGTTCAAATCTTATAACCAACCAGTAAAAAAGTAATTGTTAACATACATTCAGTTTGTACTACGAGCTGGTTCACAGTGCTGTGCACTTTACTATGTCATCTCATTAAATAATTTGTGAGATTCTGTCATTATTCCCATTTCACAGGTGGGAATGTGAGGTTTAGAGAGGAGAGGAGCATGTTTAAGTTAAAGCAAGAAAACTGGCAGTTTAGTCTAAGTGTGTCTGATTCCTAAGCCTCAGCTTGCAAGCAAATATGAGTGGTAGCTACACAGGCCTTCAGGAAATGAACAAATGAACAATAGGTGCTGAAGCGTGTATTAGGAGCCAGGCCATTTTTCTGCCCTTGCTCGGAGCCTCTTTTTGCGCAGACACTGGGGGTCTATCTGTACACTACCTGTCAAATGGTCAAGCAGTGGGGCTCGGCAGCAGCAGGGCCAGCTGACCACCCCATTGCAGCCTTTGTGAATGAGGAAACAGAGATCCCACATGGATTCAGACGCTTATGATTCCCAGAGCAACAGGCACCAGGTCTGCATCACAGCTGAGGAGCACCGAGTGTGGCAAAGCCCCAATATTATAGTGGAGCTGTGAGCAAACCTGCCGACATTTTGCCCCTGAATCCGACATTATTCTTTTTTATCTTAGTCGGAAAACAAGTCTTGCCTTGGCCCCTGGATGGAGACACTAGCTTCCAAGGCTGCCACGTAAAACATTCTGAGTTTACGTAAAAACCAGTCTGAGATGTAGAGGTGTCAAGGAGGATGGCATGCTGACAATACCTAAAGGTGAAAATGCACCAAGAAACAAAATATTTTCATACATGTCCCAACCCTTGGATTGCCATTGCATCTGCATTGCTCAAACTTCTCTTTACAGCCAGGAACTATGGCACAATGTGGAGCACGAGTGTGGATGAGAAATCCCAACGAGTTCTACAGGTTTGTATTTTTTTTTCTTTTCCTGGAGCAGGTAGTCTGAGTGCAAGTTAGTATAATCCATTTGGAAGATAGTTTGGCAATATTAACAAAGAGACATAAGTGTATTGATACACATCCAATAGAAATCCCAGGCCTAGGACTCAATCCCAAAGGAATAACCCAAAACCACTGGGAAAAATCCACATAGATCATTTATGATAGCAAAATGGTGATCACGATGTAAGAATAAAATAAATACATTATGGTGCATTTTCTTAATGAAATATCTTTTTACTTAAAATAATAGCTATGGAATTTTTCCAATATTGATAGTAAGAAAATATCTATGATATAGTGTTACATGAAAAATAGAGTTAAAATTATAAACATAATATGAATACAAATGTAAAATACTCATTAAGGGGAAAGACTGGAAGGCAATTCACTAACTACTATGTGTTTGTTGAGTTAGCCTGGTAGAAGGAAGAATGAATTTTTTTTCTCTTTTTATAATTCGTTGGCAATTTTAGATACATAGATTTTATAATAAAAATATGTATAAGGCTAAAAAATATATTGTAGTGATGTATTAATGTCATCACCAGACCTAAATCAGAAGCTGCCAATCATTTTTCTTCTTTTTAATGTTAAATCCTTTCATTTTTTAAGATTATTAATTGAAGTCTCTCCATTAGAACCATTTGTGTGTCAAGCATGGAACAACATCTGAGCCTCCGAAGGGAGGTCCTGGAACAAACAGAGTGCTCAGACGTCACTGTTGGGGCAAAGACGCCCTTCGTGGGACAGGACTCAATTTGCTTTTCCTGGATTACTCCTTAATCTACTCAAACCCCCCCAGGATAAAATGCAAATTCTTACTAGTATTTCAAAGTCCTTAGGAATTAGTATTGGCTTCTTCTTAACTCTCTGGCCCTGCCCATCCTTAATGGAACATCCTACTGACAGCATCTCCCCCCAACCAGGCTCCCTCCCTGCTACCCCATCACCACCGTTACTCTGCACTGGAGCCACATGGAAATTCTTTATGCTCCTAGAATGTTCTAGGCTCTTTGGCTCCAGGGTGTATCACCTGCTGTTTTATCTGCCTGAAGCTCTTGGCCTCCTCAATTCACCCTCACCAAACCAGTTGTCTCAAGATCAAAATCACTTTCCTCAAGACAAGAAGTGTACCCTCCCCCCGGATCGGCTGCTCGTGCTGTGTTCCCGGGGAGCCCTCACTTTAGTCCCTGCGCTGAGCTGAGCCCTCACCCCCTCTGTGTGCTCCCTAGGTAGGCCGGGGGATTTTAACCTGGGACTATCCTGTAAAAGGCCAAACATTTGATTCTAAGAGGTAACCATTGACACCCATGCATCTTTTCAAATGCTGACAACAGGGAAGGCAGGTGAGGATCCAGCTTCTATTGTTTTGCAATGACAAAAAAACACAGTTTATTTCATAAGTAAATTTTATTGTAGGAAGAGGCATGATCTTTGATGCTGAGCTGTCAGACGGACTTGGCAGTGAGCTGGCTGTGTGATGAGCCCCCAAAGCTAAGAATCGGCAAAGGCCAGAACACGCAGGCACTGTGTTTCCATAGGTGAGGGCAGGGACGCAGAGCAGAGAAACATCTGGTGGCTCCCGTGTGCCTTGACTTCGATTGCCACTTTCTTAACATGAGGCATAAAACTACCAGCTATGTACTTGCCTTCCTTTCCATTGAAATTTCACTTTACTGGGATGTGTTTCTATTTCTGATCTAAGTTATTGTCTCATAGTGCTTAGATAAACTTTTCTGTTTTACATTTTTTTCCCTTAAAAATACACTTCTTGAAATGCTCCATGCCCAATTATCATAATTGGTGTCTGAGGTGATCGGGCTTTTGGTAAATTCCTGAAGTATTTATTCCAAGCTAGTAAAAATTCACCCTTGAAGCCACAACTCTGCGTGAGATTTGCGCTTTAGAGAATAACAGTAATAACGCCACTCCCGGGACTTTTCCTGCGTGGGTGACTCACCCCCTAAGGGGAGGGAAGGAACAGAACACTTTCTGTCTGGGTTAAGCATCACGCCCCTTCCATACTCTGACTTCCTCCTCGGCTGAGAATTACCGACCATTCCTGTGTGAATAAGTCACAGCTTGCAGATAGGTGGGATCAAAGCATGTGGAAAACAGCTCTATTGTTAAACAGAGAATTAGGTGAAATTCTTGACATGTAGGGAAATTGAAACATATTTTAGATGGATTATATCATATGGACAAAAATTTTTTTAAAAAAAATTTTCTCCAAATTAAAATATCTGTGCAGACAGATTAGGAAAAAAATATTTTTGAAAACTTATGTGCTAGGAATTTTTTTTCCAAATTTCTTTTTTCCTTATTTCAAATCACCATTTACTTATTTTTTTCCCCCCCGAAGATCAATAATACCCAAGACTGTGTGCTGCTACTCTGCAGCATTTTCACAGAAACCAAACGGGAGAAGGTTTCAGGCCTGACAAGTTTACCCACCTGAGAAGTTCACCTGCTCCGTAACATGCTTGACTCTGGGACTCTAGAGATAGTAGCTTTCATTCTGGAGCCATTTTCTTTAACAAATAAATAAGTAGTGCGAAGTTGAGAACCACAGTCCCATTCCTGGAAATGGAAGAGTGTTTGTCACGAGGAAGCCTGTTTGAGCTCTACAAGGGGTGCATCATTTTTAAAGAACTGTTTCTAGGGTCGTAGGTGTTCAATGCTCCAACTGTGTGGAGAATACAAAGGGAAAAAGCCACCGAGTTGTTAATGTTTTTGACCCATGCAGTGATTAGATTGCATTCCCCCGAGGACTTTCTACTAGCACATCTGAGCTCGAAATCATCCAAGCCAGCACCGAGAGGCGAATCAATGGAGATGGCATCAGGGCGAGCGCAGCTGCCCAGACCGAGGGCCGCTCCGCACTCCATCTTCCCGTCCAGGCCGGCGAGGGGCAGGAGGGGTTTCTGCTGACATTGGAGATTTGAGCTGAAAAGTAAAGCTGCCTTTTGGAATATAATTCATATTGGCACTTGAATCATCTGTGTCTGTGTGTTTGCTCTCTGTTGCATTTTCCCCTCTGAAGAAACTTGCCAGGCGATGTGTAAGGTGACCTGCCTGTGGCAGAGAGAACGTGCTGTGTGGTTTGTCTCCCACCCACGCACGACACACTTTGCAGACTTGACAGGGATGGATCAGCCCTGGTGAAGAGCAAACAAAAAACCAAAAATACCCTCCTCCGAAAAATACCCCGGTGTGAAGTTCTTTCTGAGAAAGACTGGCCTATTTCTTTAAAGTGAAAAAAAAAAAAGATTATATAAAATAACAAAAATAGATTTTTTTTCCCCTCAAGACTCTTGTTTATTCAGATGATATCAATTCTGTTTCCACCACAACAGGACTCAGTTGCTACCCGGAGATTTATAGAAAGTCAGAAAGATGCGACTGCACAGGTTTTGCTGTGAGTGACTGTGCTGCTCTCGCGGCTCGTTGGAAGGTAGATGCGTGGTAACGCAGCACACTCACGCACGAGCAGTGAACTTCATGGGAGTATTTACAAAGCAGCGTGTTTACATCAGTGGTGCTATGCAAGTAACAAATAATAATAACATTGTGAAGAAAATTAGCTCCTTAGATGCATAACATTTAATATGTAGCTCTGTATAATTAATATCCTGCAATTTAATGTGTTACTCATTTTCTTTTTTTTTCCCCTCCCCTTTACTAGGAAGAAAGAAACAGAATTTGTTTAATTAAATATGGCATTTTCACAGTAGTATAGAGCCAAAATATATCACGCTGGATTAATCTGATTTCCTACCCCATACATTTAAAACTGGGCACCAGTTTGTTAATTTACAGCGTGCCTGCCTAGATTATTTGTAAATACTGTTACCTCCTGACTGTTATCTTCGTCTGCATGCCTCACGTGTGCACAGAGCTCTTTACACTTTCAGATAATTGTATATACATCTAATCAGTTGTTTTCCACCGGGGGTGATTTTGCTTCCTGGGGGACATTTGGCAAAGTCTGGAGACGTCTTTGGCTGCTGCACCCAGGGAAGGGGCAGTTCTGTTGATGTCCAGGGGGTGGGGCCAGGGGACGTCCCAAGGTGCACGGGCAGGCCTCGCAGCTGAGCGTTACTCAGCTCAAAATGTCAACACCCGGCATTAGCTCCTTGATCTTTAAAGCCACCCTCCAAGTAGGGATTATTATTGGTCTCCTCATTTTATGCGTGAAAAAGCCAAACAAAACCAAAACAAAACTTAGGCACAGATGAGCCCAGGGGTTCCCCAGGATAATCACAGGGTGCAGAGTGAGGGACTCAGGGCTGGAACTCAGGTTGTCAGAGTAGGGGTCCCTCCACACCTGCCTCGGCCCCTTGTTTGCGCGAGTGCTGCTTGCACAGAGAGCTCAGACTTGCTGTGGCCGACGACACAGGCACTGCCGTGTGTGTGTATGAAAGTGTGTGTCGGCACGTGTGTTTTCCTGACATCCACACTCTTACTCCAGAAACTTGGTCCTTAGGAGCCAGACAGGTCTGACTTGAGGCCAGTCTGTGAAGGGGCCAAGTCCATCTGTCGGTGTTCGTGTCCTGTGTTTGTCAGTGATGCTCCTGATGCGGTGGCCACCCTAGAGAGCCCCTCACTGTGCTCCTGGCCAGGGACACTGGGTCCTACCCATCAATGCACCTTGCTTGGGAAATACATACTGTCCCCTTATCGTTGGACAAGGTCACACGTGCATGTGCTGGAAGGAAAGGCCTCTTCACAGTAGGTCAGATTGCCAGAGAGGCCTGTCCTCTTCTCTGCGGTGTCAGGGACACTCATATTGTGGCTTTTCAACAGGAACATGGCACCGGTCAGGTTCAGGAGGACCTTTTCTTGTTGCCAAAGGAGCTTTCTGTGCTCCCCAAAACATGCACCCCAGGGAAGTTGCCGGCTGGCGAGGAGAGAGCGCAAGACAAAAGAGGAGAGCGATCTGGTCGTGCTCTCACCCTACGGCTGCCACACAGCGGCCCCTCCCCTCCCCTCCCCGCGCCACCCGTGTTAATAACGCTTCTGCCTTTTCACCAACGCATTATTCTCCCGGAACACACAGAGAAGGGCCCTTCCTCTCAACTATTTAGCTGTCACTGTCACCACTTAATAAACAGTTAAAAGGCAGTGACTCAGATCGCAGGTGCCAGTTTGGCCTGGGTGACTGTCAAATGGACTCATCCCAGCTAATCTGGGTCTTCAGCAGCCCCACTCGGGATCCCTGAAGGCAGGCCTCATGCCAGCACAGCCTGGCAAATTCCAGGACCGAGGAGGGCAAGCAAAGTGCACGGGGAATGAGGCCGGGTTTAGCGGCATCCAGGTGTGAGTGACGTGGGAGGCAGACTTAGCAAGGAGGAGCCTCGTGTCTCTGGGTCAGGGAGTGATCTAGGGTTAGTGCTCTGAAAATAGTAGGAGCACCCCTTCCCCTGCTGCCTCTGCGGCAGAACCCTGGGCCTTGCCTTGTCAGGTGCCCATCGGTCAGCTCTCTCCACCTGCTGTGCAGAGGAGAGAAGAGAACGTCTTGGCACTCACAGGGGGTCCTCACTGATGGTTCACACTGGGCATCGGAGAGCCGGTTGGTCCAATCGCTCTTAATACAAACCACTCTTTCCCTCTAGTCACTAAGTTTAACAAAGAACATTTATGTGTGATTCTGGGCCACCTCCTGTCTGGTTCACCTCTGGTTCATCTCCTGTCTGGAACCACCTCTGTAGTGGTTCACTGAGGGTGCCCGAATGTGACAACGGGCATCTGCAGGTAATTTTGTGAATTTTAACAAACCTAACAAGAACCATCCTACAGCGTCCTAACCACCAGACCTACCAGGTGCTCTCCATAGAGCAGACACCGCGTTTGGCTCTGAGGAAGCTCATCGTAATTCTTGAGCTCAGGATGTTCACAGAAACAACAAGTTGCAAAATAACTTGATATAAATAAGAGGATGTATGGGATGCTTGGAGAGAAGAGAGCAAAGTGTTTCCATCCCTGACTCTGGGAGACAGGAGATTTGGAGCTGCTAACAGAGCACTTGAATACGGATTGTTCATGACTTAATAACTTCGAGTTGTGTGGCCAGCAAACAGGTGTCCTTGACGCCCTTGGCATGGTGCTTTTGGGAACATTGTGCCTATCACCTCCATTCCCAGCCTTCCCATTGATGCCTTTTTCTTAATTCCATGTTTATCATTCCAGGTTATTCATCTTTCTAGCTTACTTTAGGGCAAAATTTTACCCTGGCTCTTGCATTTCTTGCATGCTCTGATATAGGTTTGTCTCTGTTCTTTAGGCTCAGCTGAAACAGCGCCTCCTTCAGGAAGTTCTCACTGACTGCCTCCAGGGTCAGGGGATCTACACAGAATGCCTGAAACTCTTTACTTGCACCTTTTTAATGCATACATCACTTTTTATCTTTTATTATGTTATAAAAATAGGCTTATTATTGCATAAATTGTTTCATTCTGTTCACATTCTTATCAATCACCAGAAGAATATTTACATCCAGAAAAATGGTAAACATGTAGGAATAATGTTTTGGATCCATCTTCAGTGAAATCTCTCCAAAGTCTTCCCTTATCCCTGAACAACACCTTCCCTTCCTCCCCCTCACCTGAGCCAGGACCACCCACCTTGCTGACTGGTGAAGTGCCCTGAACACACCTGAATATGCACCTAGCAGAGCCCCTACTGGCCACACTGCAGCCTGTATTTATTTTTGTGGTTCTCTCTCTCTGATGGACTTGAGTCCTAAAGAACAGGGACTGAATCTTGTTTGCTCAGTGTCTTGTGCAGGCCCAGCTGAATGGGAGTAACATAATGTTCACATTGAATGTAATTGCACGTAGGTCTTTGTTAATCATCTGGGCAGTATCTCCTAGGAGCCACATAAAATCTTGTGCCTGTGAGCATGGGCCACCCCACTGTTTATGTTACTGGAGAGACAGCAAGAGGCTGGAAACAAGCAGTTCAAATTGTTCACCACACTGTAACCTTTCTACCATAAGTAGATTTGGCCTGCACTCAAACTATTTGTTTTTTAACCCAAACTTGTGGACTTACCTTCAAGTGCCAATCTAGGCTTTAACCTTGATGTGTCTCTCATGTAGGTGCTGACAGCCAGCTGGGTGATCAGCAGGTGAGGAAGTCAGTGTTTGCTCGTGTGAGGAATGACCCAGGAATGCCTGTGTCCAGAGCTCTGAAATCCCGCCTTCCTATCAGGTTAAACCCGGGACCTGAGATGACTTCATTAGTGAGCCTTGGTGAAACGTCTTCCCTGAGTTATGTCCGAAACTCACGACTACACTTTTGTAGAGTAGTTTTGTATTAATAAATCATCGCCATATAAAATGCATTTTTGTTTGTTTTATAAGATTTCATGACAGTCACCTCCATTACTGTCAAGGCAGGAAGTGGGTCCGAGCCGTGCAAACCGGGCTCCCAGTCCACGCAGACATGCTGTGCGCACGCGCAGCAAGGCGCTTAACCTCTCTAAGCTTCAGTGCCTTCTTTCTGAAAGGTTGATAATGAGAATTACATGTGTTGTGATAACTGAGTTAAAAAATAATGCATAAAATAGCATACGTGGCCAGAATACAATTAAAAATAACTTTTTGTTATGCTTTTGTTCAACATCAATGTACATTATACTTTTCGTCAATATTTAGTGGCAGATAATAAAGTGAAATGAAGAATGCCATCTTTTTCTCTTGGCTGCTATGAAGCTCAGAGCAAATGTATATTTAATCCTTAGTCACAGTACGTATGTGAATCTGAATGTTCATTACGTGGATTTTCTCTTGCTCGCACGTTATTTTTGTTTTTATTTGACATTTAGATTTTTGAAGTCCATATTTCATCCACACAACATATTTTGGGTGTAGGTGAGGCATATTCTGTAAATAAGTAAATACATACATTTTTATTTATGTGAACAGAAAATATGGCTCCCTGTCATTTAGGATGTACAATATTGTTAGAGTAGGGAAATTCATGTAAAGTAAAAGTAAGATTATGGATGTATATATGCACTCACAGAGTGGCATGCTGATAAATTTAACAGGTGGCTTTCTAACAACAACAACAAAACCCTCCTTTGTAGAGTTTGCTGATTTCTGTGGTGTAAATACTACTACCATGGCAAATTTGAGGCAACCATTAGTTAAGAACCAGCTTGCATGATTCCTAAAGCACGAGTTGGCTTTGCAGATAGATGCTGGAGTGGTCCAAGGTAAAGTTCGAACTAAATTCAGAAAAGGAAGGCTACATGTCTGTGGACCGAGATAGTCTGAAGAGGTCTCAGGGAGCACAGACAGACAGAGACGCATCTTAAAAGGTTCATAACACTTGGGAAAAAATGCAGCCATCCCACTCATTCCTGACATATTCATTCATTTGTATATTCAAAACATTTCTATAAATTATAACTGGATACCAGGCACTTGCTATAAAATTTAAAAACAAGGAAATACAATCTCTGCCCTCCATGGGCAGAGAGTCAGAGAGATGGAAAGTATAAAATAACGTTGTGAACACAAGGCTGGAGCTGTGCACGTGAAATCAGAGAACAGTTAACCCTGCCTGGTGGGGAAGGTCAGGGAGTGTCCCGGGGGTTGTAAGAAGAGGGCGAGAGGACCTCTGCAGGCAAATGCAGGCCAGAGAAGAGCGTCCCAGTTTAAGGTTATTTGTGTGAAATAAAAGGCAGAGGAAGCCTGGCATGTGGAAAGCTACAACAGATCATGCTATGACACAGCACACATTTGAGGTGACAGGTGCAAGCAGGAAATGTGGCAGGACCTGGGGAGACCCGGATTCTGAGAGATCTCTGGGCCCTGGTAAGGAGCACAGAGTTTCAGCAAGAGCCTTGCCCCACGGCTGCTGTGATCTGAGCAGATGACCACATTTCCATTTTAGATGAGTCATGTGAATGGATTTGCTGTGTGTGTTGGGCTTGAATGGCCAAGACCAGAGGCAATGAGGCCCCTTCAAAGGCCATTGCCGTTGTCCCAGCAAGATTTGATGAGAGCATCAACAAAGGCCACAGAATTAGGGACAGAGAAGAATCTATTACAGGCCTTGTACAGTTCACAACTTGTCTCCCGGTTTGACCTTTATACTTAGCTTTGATTGTAAGCCAAGCAATATCATTATGTATAAATTTGGGTTTAAATATTAAAAGAAATAACATGAATTTTTAATTAGCTAGTTTGAACTGTCCTATTTTATTAAATTTCAGTTTATTCATGCAACAGACTTTTATGGATGTATTAACCTGGAAAATAATTCATATATAATGTATTCTTGTTTTGATAGAACATTTGATACTTATTTTTTAATTTTCTTGGACATTTTAAAACTCATTCATTACTAGATTAGTTTTTGTGTCAAATAGATAAAAGAATAATTAAAATTTTCCCAAATGATTATTAATTTTAATCGTGGAATGTCTGCTAGAGTTTGGTCCGTAAAAGAGAAGGTAAAGTTAATTATAATATTACTTCAGCTCTAGAAAACTTAAAATGCCTGGAGCTTCCAAGATTGAAATATAGCCCTTTTGATGGCTGATGATTAGATGTATTTTTCTGTCTCTGCAAATATAACAGAGTAACTGAGATCCAAAATCACAAACAAACAAAAAATCACCATTGCTAGGATCTAAAGAGGAAAAATAATAAAAGTGTGTTGTTTTTTCTTTATATTTCTTGACAAAGCTTATCTTCGGGTTAATTTCAGTACTAGAGTTTCTTACAAATAATGTATTGTCTTTGCAAAAACATCGATTTTAAAATTTAAATTAGCACATATTTAAAGAGTAGTGAAAACACTTGAGAACCACTTGAGTTTGCATTTAATATGCAATAATTAGAAGTTTTAGTCCAAAGTACATTTTTCCTTCTAATGTTTTATGAAATGCATGATTGATTTCCTTTTTGTTAATATAATCAAATAATTTCATTTTGAAATGTGTTTTTCATTAGAAAATCAACATAACCACATTACAGAACATTTGTGGACTGCAAAAGGAGATTTCTACTTTAATGTTTATTGCAGAATTTTGTAATAGCAAAACAACAGAAACAAAATGTCTACCAATTAAAAAAATGGTTAAATAATCTAGCATGGGATATAATCTGACAGTTAAAATAATGAGGTAGATATTGACATAAAAAGATATATTAACATAGCATGATGTCAAAGTCACAGAGTTGAGTGCAAACATTAAGTAACAAAACAATCCATAAACACAATATTTATGTAAACACACACACAACAATAGGTATTATAAATACATAGAAAAGGGACTTCACAAATAAGCACATCAAATTAATGAGATAAATTACCTCTAGGGTGTTTGTGTATATTTATACATTTCGTGAGAGATAGAAATAGGTTTAGGGATACAATCAAAAGGAATTTAACTTTTTTTGTTATGTTTTAATATTGCTATCATAATACTGTATACATTTATTAGTGTATTAATGGCAAAATTAATAAATAAAAAAATAGAAAACTAAGATGTTGGAAGGCTCATGGTTCTAACACTGTAATACAAAACTGGTTAAGATTTGATATGTTCCTTCCATTCTTTGTTCTATTTAAAAATATATACATATTAATATAATTAGAGTGTAGGTAAAAATTCCCTCATTTTTTCCATCCAATATTTTAGTATATTGTTACACAGTTGGTATAATTGGGGATGTGCTCTGATTTATGAAACAATTCTCTTCGGAGGCTTTTCATTTGTATCTTATATTTTAATACCAATAATGAATATTTTGTGCATATAGATTGATTCCGTATTTTGAAGTGTTTCCTTAGGATAGATTTTATGAATAATTATTGGGTCAGAAGATATGCACATTTCTGCGGTTTTCATTTTATCGTTCATAAGGAATGTTACCTGTGCTCAAGAGCCTACACATACATGTTACAGATTTGACTTGTTTCAGATCCTTAAGCAGATCCAGTGAACTCCCTTGTTTTGTTTTGCTTTGTTTTAGGAGGCATAGGTGGTACCAGGCTAAATCCCCACAAGACAGGAAGACGTCAAACTTGAGACGGGCGGGAGACACAGTCAACATCCCACATTAATCTGCTTATTTCTCCTGCAGGTGGCCACGGGGCACTAGGGGCCTTGTACGGTGGTTGGCGGAGAGTTGTTGGTGCTCGATGACTATTTAAATTAAATTGAAGATAAACAGGAGCAGTCTGAGTTAAACCCCAGCTAAAACAAAAAGGTGATGGATACCGCAGCAGCCCAGGTGGCATCAGACCAGGAGGTCTGGAGTTATTTGCTGACAGCGTTCTGCTCCCACAGGCACCTTCTGGGGACACGGAAAGGCTGTGCAGTCTGGGCTGTGCATCTGGCCGTGGTTTTAATGCGCCCAAGCGTGAAGGTCCAAGCCCATTCAGGTCCAGTCACAATGAGCTCACAGACTGTGCATCCATGAGACACTGCCTGTATGTAGACTGAGGGAAAATCTATTTCCTGCATCAGAACACATCAACGTATCTATCCTGGTGCTTATGAGCCAATGGCACTCCCCTCCACAATTTTTTAAAGCTTTTTATTTTAAAATAATTATAAATACACAGGAAGTCACCAACTTAGTACAGAGTGATCCCATGTACACTTCACCCAATTATAACATTTGTCCCAACGGTTACATCTTACGTAATTATGGTACAGTGTCAAACACATTGATATGTCTACAATGTGTATGTATAGTTCAGTTATATTACCATATTTCAGATTTATGTAACCACCACTAAAAATAAGATACAGAACCATTTCATCACCACAGAAATCTCTCTATGCTACCTTTTAATAGCCACATGCTCCCCCACCACACCCCCACACAGTACCTCTAAACCCTGGCAATAACTAACCTGTTTCTCATCTCTATGGTTTTGTCATTTTGAGAATGTTATATAAATGAGATTATGTAGCATGTGACTTTTGAGTTTGACTCTTTTCACTCCTGATAATTTCCTTGAGATCCATCCAAATTGATGCCTGTATACATAGCTACTTCCTTTTAATTGCTAAATAATATTCCACGGTATATATGTTACACAGTGGTAAACAAAATACCACATTTTGTTTAACCATTTACCTACTGAAGGACTTTTGGGCTGTTTTCTAGTGTGGCCTATTACAGACAAAACTTCGGTATACAATCTTGTTCAGATTTTTGTGCTAACAAAAGTTTTCATACCTCAAGAATAAATATACTTGTGTGCAATTGCTGAGTCAAATGCTAATTGCATGTTTGGTTTTATTTTTTAAAAGGCAGCCAAATTTTTTTCTAGAGTTACTGTGCCATATTACAATCTCACTAAACATGCACCTCTATATCCTTGCCGGTATTTGATATTATTACCATTTTTTTTTTTTGAGACAGAGTCTCACTCTGCTGCCTGGGCTAGAGTGCCACGTTGTCAGCCTAGCTCACAGCAACCTCAAACTCTTGGGCTCAAGTGATCCTCCTGCCTCAGCCTCCTGAGTAGCTGAGACTACAGGTGTGCGCCACCATATCTAGCTAATTCTTTTTTTTTTTTTTCCTATTTCTAGTTGGCCGCCTAATTTCTTTCTATTTTTAATATAGATGGGGTCTCACTCAGGCTAGTCTCAAACACCTGGCCTCAACCAATCCTCCCACCTGTGCATATTTTGTTAGATTGACACTGGAGTATTTGATAACCTTTGAATAACTGTAAATAGTATTGTAATTTTTATTTTCACAACTTCATTGCTAGTATATAGGAATACAATTTATTTTTGCATGTAGTTCTTATGTCAAGTGATAATGCTGATATCACTTATTAGTCTTAATAATTTTTGCAGACAATTTGAGGTTTTTCTATGTAGACCATAATGCCATCTGCAAAAAAAAAAAAAAAAAATCAGTTTTATTTCTTTGTTTCTAGTCTACATCCCTTCTATCTCTTTTACTTTCTTTATTTCACTAGCTAGAGTTTCCAGTAATATGTTGAATGGTTATAGTGAGGGTGGATATCCTTTCCTGCATCCTAGCCTTAGGGGCAAAGTGTACAGCCTTTCATCATTTAAGTATGATGTTTACCATAGGTTTATTCTGATGCTCTTTAGCAAGTGAACAAGTTCTCTCTTCCTAGGTTTCTGGAACTTTTTTCCTAGGTTGTTATGTTTGTTTTATTTTTTTTTACACATGATTTGATAAAATCATATGATTTTTCTTCTATACTTGTTCACATTAATTACACTGAGTGATTTTCAAGTACTAAATAACCATTCCATCCCTGGAATGGGACTCACTTGATAATGGTGGTAAATTCTTTTAATATGTTGTGAAATTCTATTTGCTAATATTTTGTGAAGAACTTTTGGCATCCATATCTATGAAGGATGCTGGTCTGAAGGTTTCTTTTTTTGTACTCTCTTTGTCTGATTTTTGGTATGAAGCTAATCCTGCCTTTGTAAAATGAGTGAGAAGTATTGCCTCTTCTTCTATTTTGTGCAAAATTAGTGTTAATTTTTTAAGCTTTCTGTAGGATTCTCCAGTGAAGCCATCTAGGCCTTAAAATTTCTTTTTTGGAAAATTCTAAGTTATGTGTTCAATTTCCTAAATAGTTATAGGAATATTCGAATGATTGGTTTCATATTGGAAGAGTTGGAATAGTTTTTTTTAAAGAATTATTACATTTTATCTAATTTATCAAATTTATATGTGCAAAATTTTCTATAGTATTCATTTATTATACCTTTGCTGTCTTCAGGGTCTGTGGAGATATACCTTGTTTTATTACTGATGGTAGTAATTTGTGTCTTCTCTCTTGTTTTCTTTGTCAGCTTTGGTCAGGGTATGTCAATTTTATTGATCATTTTAAAGAATAAACTTTATATTTCATAAATTTTTCTGTTTCTTTGTTTTGCATATGTGCTTTCTGTATAGTTTTTCCACTTTCAATTTTATTGATTTCTAGTCTTTTCTTTCTTACTTTCTTTCTTCTGTTTGCTTTGGGTTTATTGTGCTCTTTTTCTCCCAGTTTCTTGATGCGGAGGCTTAGCCTATTGATTTAATTTTCTCTCCTCTAATATAAACCGTAGGGTCACAAATTTGCTACTTACTCCTGCCTGAGCCACATGTCAAAACTCTTGATATGCTGCATTTTCATTTTCATTCAGCTTCTTGTATTATTTAATTGTCCTTGAGCCTTCTCTTTGATGCATACAGATTATTTGGAAATGTATTATATAATTTTTGAGTGGTCATACATTCTCCTGTTTGATTTCTGTTATTGATTTCTAGTTTGGTTCCATTACTGACAGAGAACACACTCTGAGTGGTTTCAATTTTTAAAAACTGATTGAGTTTGTTTCATGGCCCAGGAAATGATCTATCTTTGTTTATGCTCTTTGGGTTCTTAGAAAGAAAGCCTATTCTACTGTAGTTGGGTGGAATGTTCTATAGATACCAATTAGATCCTCATTGTTGATGATGTTACAGAGTTATATGTCCTTGCTGATTTTCTGTCTAGTTATGTTATCAATTATTGAGTGGGGGTGTTGAATTCTCCAACTATAATTGTGAATTAATCTATTTCTCTTTTCAATTCCATTGCTATATGCTTCACATTATTTTGCAGTTCTTTTGTTTGATGCATACACACTTAAGTGCTTTGTCTTCTTGGCAGATTCACAATTTTATGATTATTGAATGTCTCTCTTTATAGCTGGTAATTTTTTATGTCTATTTTTTCCGATACTAGTATAACCACTCTTGCATTCTTTTGATTAATGTTTGATGTATCTTTTTTCAACCTTTTTTATTCAACTTATCTAAATTATTATATTTAACTGACTTCCTTGAATAAATTATATAGCTGTGTAATATTTATTGCTTGATTTTTTAATCTACTTTGCCATTCTCTGTCTTTTAATTTTTTTAGGATAATTTACATTTAATGGAATGATGATTTGTTCTGTTCTGCCTGGTTGTTACCTCTGGATTTTTTTTTTTTAATTTTGTTTATTTATTTATTTTATTTCAGCACATTACGGGGTTACAAATGCTTAGGTTACATATATTGCCTTTGCCCCACCTGAGTCAGAGCTTCAAGGGTGTCCATCCCCCAGACAGTGTGCACCACCCCCATTAGGTGTGAATACACCCATTCCCTCCTCCCCGCTGCCACCTGCCTGACACCCAATGAATGCTTCTACTATACGTGCACATAAGTGTTGATCCATTAATACCAATTTGATGGTGAGTACACGTGGTGCTTGTTTTCCCATTCTTGTGATACTTCACTTAGTAGAATGGGTTCCAGCTCTATCCAAATGAAGTGGATCTAAATACAAATGAAAAAAAGGCATTCTATAAAAAAGACATCTGCACTAGAATGTTTATAGCAGCACAATTCACAATTGCAAAGATGTGGAAACAACCCAAGTGCCCATCAATACATGAGTGGATTAATAAAATATACAATGTCTTTTTTCCCTTTGGGTAGATGCCCAGTAATGGGATTGCTGGATCAAATGGTAGTTCTACTTTTAGCTCTTTGACGTATCTCCATATTACTTTCCACAGAGGATGTACTAATTTGCAGTCCCACCAGCAATATATGAATGTTCCTTTCTCTCCGTATCCATGCCAACATTTATTGTTTTGGGACTTTTTGATAAAAACCATTCTTACTGGAGTTAAGTGATATCTCCTTGTGGCTTTGATTTGCATTTCCCTGATGATTAGAGATGTTGAGCACTTTTTCATGTGTTTGCTGGCCATTAGTCTGTCTTCTTTTGGAAAGTATCTGTTCATGTCCTTTGCCCACTTTTTAATGAGGTTGTTTGATTTTTTTCTTGCTGATTTTCCTGAGTTCTATATAGATTCTAGTTATCTGCCCTTTATCGAATGTGTAACATGTGAATATTTTCTCCCATTCTGTAGGTTGTCTGTTTGGTCTCGTGGTAGTTTCCTTGGCTGGGCAGAAACTTTTTAATTTGACTAAGGTGGTGAAAGACCTCTACAAAGGGAACTACAAAATGCTGAGGAAGGAAATAGCAGAGGACATAAACAGGTGGAAAACCATGCTTATGGTCATGGGTCGGCAGAATCAACATTGTTAAAAATGTCCACACTACCCAAAGTGTTCTACAAATTCAATGCAATCCTTATTAAAATAGCAACATCATTTTTCACAGATCTAGAAAAAATAATTCTACACTTCATATGGAACTGGAGAAGACCCCATAGAGCAAAAGCAATCTTAAGCAAAAAGAACAAGTCGGGAGGCATCCTTTTACCGGAATTCAAGCTATACTACAAGGATTTAGTAACGAGAACAGCATGGTACTGGCTCAAGAACAGAGACATAGACCAATGGAACAGACCTGAGAACCCAGATATAAAGCCATCCTCATATTGCCATCTAATCTTTGACAAAGCAGACAAAAACATACACTGGGGGAAAAAATCCTTAATAAATAGTGCTGGGAAAATTGGATAACCACATGTAGAAGATTGAAACAGGATCCGCACCTCACCTCTCACAAAAATCAACTCATGGTGAATAACAAACTTAAACCTAAGGCATGAAACTATAAGAATTCTATAAGAAAATGTTGCAAAAACTTTTATAGACATCAGCCTAGGGAAAGAATTTATGAAGATGATCTCAAAGGCACTCACAGCAACAAGAAAAATAAATAAATGGGACCTGTTACCTCTGTGTTTTTTTTTTTTATTTCTTTATGTTTTCCTACCTTCTAATGTGTTTCTTTAATATACTTTAGATTTCAATTTTAATATATCTGTAGTGTTTGTGAGTGTATCTCTTTTGGAAATGCTTTTAATGATCACTCTAAGTATAACTCTCTCTCTCTATATATATATACACATACACACACATACATACACCCACACACATTATATACATATTAAAATTTCTCTCTCTCTCTCTCTCTATATATATAGTCTACTATTATCAATATTTTAACAGTCTGAGCAAAGAGTAGAAATCTTACCTTCTTTAACCTTCATTTACTTCCACCGTTTATAATAATTATCTTAAATATTTTCTCTACATAGATTTCTTCAATTTTTATACATAATTGAGAAAATTCCAGAGGACAGGGGAAGTCTATTACATTTATATATATTTTAGTTCTTTCCAAATTTTTTTCTCCCTGGTGTTTCAAGATTCTTTATTTTATTACATCTTTTCTATTTAGACAAATTTCTTTAACCATTATTTAAAGTAGGTGCACTGGCGATAAATTTTATTTTTCTGTATTTGAGAATGTCTTGATTTCCCCTGAATTCCTGAAGGATACAGATTTGTAGGTTGACAATTCTTTAGCACTTCAAAAATATTGTGCCATTTAATTCTGCCCTCCATAATTTCTGATGAAAAATCTATTGATAATGAATTGTTTCTAACCTATAGCTAATATGCCATTTCTCACTAGAGGCTTTCAAGATATTTATTTAAGCTTTCAGAGTTTAATTATGATGTGACTTGGCATGGATTTCTTTGTGTTTATCCTGTTTGTTATTTTCTCAGCTTCTTGAATCTATAGATTTATGTTTGTAAATTTGGAAACTTTTCAGCCATTTTTCCATTGACTACTCTTTCAGTTCCATGAATATTTGATCTTCTATCATAGTCCTACAAGTCTCTGAGGCTCTCTCACCCTCTCTCTCATTCTCTTTCTCTGACTATTTTTTCTGTAGTTGGATTAAATAATTTGTGTTGTCCTATATTCAAATCCATTAGTTCTTTCTCCTGTCCTCACCAGTGTGCTGTTGAGCTTATCCAATGAGGTTTTTTTTTTTTTTCTTCTCACTTTGGCTAATTCATTTTTTTTCAGTTCTGTAATTTCTATTTCATTTGTATCTTCTGGTTATGTGATAACATTCTATATTTTTACTTGATTTAACTGTGTTTGTACTTGCTCATTGAAAAAATTTTATAATATCTGCTTTAAAATCCTTGCCAGATAATTTTAATATCTGTGTCATTTTGGTTTTGGTGTCTTATGATTGTCTTTTCTCATTCAATTTGAGATCTTCCTGGTTCTTGGTATGATGAATGATTTTGTGTTGAAGTATGGACATTTTGAGCTTTATGGTTTGAGAACTCAGGATCTTATTTACATCTTTCAGCTTTCTGGCTGGTGAAGGGAGGCTACTTCTTTAATACTAGGGGGGGGCTGATGCTGGGGGGGAGGGGCCCCTTGTTGCTTCTGGATGAGGACAGGAGTTCACTCTCTTCACTTGGCCTCTGTTGACACCACCCTTGCTGAAGAAGGAGGGGCACACTACAGCCCCGCTCCTGTGGTCTCCCCAACACCGTGGGTGAGGAGTGTCTGGCTCATCCTAGGTAGTGGCGCAGCCCTGAGTCTCTACTGGGTATGGATGGTTCTACTCCAGGGAGAGGGGAAGGATGCCCCATGACTGGTGAGGGTGCCATTTCAGGCTTCCTAAAGGGCTGACATTGACACCCAGGTGTCTATAAAATAGTGATCCCATTAATACTTCAGGTCATTTGTTTTAGCATAAAATAAATTACCAGCATTGAGGGTGAAAATTAAGTGTTAAGAGAAAGCGAAGGATGGATAGATAGGCTCTTCACTATTTATAGGACATTCAGAACATACAGGTCATACAGAGTCTATTCTCCTAAATTTACTATCCATGGCCCGTCATCATCCGTCTCCAACACAGCTTTCCTACTCTCTCTACTTCTCTCTGTTAGTTGCCCTGCACTCCAGACAGATCAGTGGTTTGTGGAGATCCACCCACACTCAACACCTGCCCTCTGACACTGGTTCCTTCTGCCCAGAAAACTCTTCTCGTCAACACACTCAACTATCACCCCTCCAGACCTTGTTTGAAGACCCCCTCGCTGACAAGTCTTGCTCCACTTTCACTCCTCTAAAAGAAGTCAACCGTAGCATACTTTCAGCAAATCCCTTGGTACTTTACTAGTATTTTTTCATGCTTATGTGTCCTGCTACCCAGATTACCTTTCAAAGCCTTCAGGGAAAGGTTGGAAGAGTATGTTGCTCAGAAAAAGCATTTTTAATGGCCCTACTTGTGTTCTTTTAGGCCAGTTATTTGAAAGATGGAATGAGGAGAAATCAAAGAGAATCACATTAGGGTGCAGTGGCTTGAGACACAATAAAATTAAATGATCAGATCATTATTGGAAAATGATTTTTAAAACTGAAGGCATCAATAAAAAAGATGCAAAAGGAAATTTTATAGTTGTTTAGAAAATTTAAAAAACCCTCAAAGTTCATTTTCATGTGCAACTGCAAGAACGTATTCACTGCAGGACGGAGTTTAAATTCGTTTCATTGTTTCCATTATTATTTATCCAAGAGTAGCGTCTGGCCAGAATCTAATGCATCGGAATTTTTAAAATCACAGTATTCCTTTTTAGTTATATTTTAAGCACTAATTTATATCGCCTCACTTAACAAAAATTATTCCTTTCACCTTGATGTATTGATCAGTTTTGGTGGGCTTTGTTGTGTTTTGTTTTCAGTTTCTTCATTTGATTATTTGTTTACATTATGTGCAAAAAACGTGCAATAAGAGCTGCATATTCTTAGAATTCTTTAGAAGATTTTCAAATCTGAAACATAACGGAAGGTCTCTGAGACAAAGTTTGTTTTGCTGGGTTTGCATTTTTCTTTATGATAGAAAGTCACAATGTCATTAATGTCCTAGGCTTTTTCTAGCTTTCTGCTTTACCATCAAAAGCACGTGGCTTTCACCGTCCTGCTTGCCCCTGGGTCACAAAAGCAATGCTCTATCTCCAACCTCAGCCCTCATTCCAGGAAGGAAGAAGATAAAAGTGACCAAAAAAAAAAAAAGAGGTGGCATCTATTCCAGAAAAGCAAACTTTCCCAGAAATTCCCAGCTGACTTACATTTCCATCTCCTTGGCCATAACTGTGCTGCCCAACCTGCAAAGAGAAACTGATAAGAGTCATTCTTTTCTTCTTTTATACTAATATATTACAACCCTAAACACTCCCTTCCCCCCCAAAAAAAAACAAAAAATAAAAACACAAAACAAAACAAAACAAACACAGTCTGTGAGGGAGGGAAGAGTGGATTTCAGGTAGGAAACTAGCAGTTTGCCCCACTGAGGGCAACATTAACTCTTTTAGTACCAGCAGATAAAAATTTACCTAGTTCTTAAAAGACAAGTCCCCAGGGCCTTTGAACATAATGTAAACGTGTTTGCCCGAGGAGCAGCTCTTCTGGAAACACCGTGAGACTTGGCTGGGTGACCCCAGGGCCCAGAAGCCACGCTGTTCTGCGTGCTTCCTCCCTGGACAGCACTCAGCCCTTATTAACACCCGCTTATTCTTGGGCCTCACGCTGATGTCTGCATCTCCTTTTCATGTCAACTGCCAGGACAAATGTCACAATTTCTGTATGAGCTTTGATGCCACGTTTTGAGTGGAGGAGTTTTCCTTTGTGTTTCAGGAGTGGGTAATATCCCCATTGTTGATAAAATGTCTAAAGGATTGCTTAAAAATGACCAGCGTATAAAGCCTTTCCTATAAGGAACCCCATTTTTACCACCCGTTCAGCACAGAGCAGTCTCCCCTTAACACATACTATTACGTGCAAACACATCTTCGCTATATATGTGCATGTTAAAATAACCACAGATAAGACAGAAAGGCAGAAACAGAAAACACAACCAACCTTTGCTCTGTTTGAACCACGTCAAGTTATGTGGTTGTAACTGATAACCTAACTGCATTAGAAATGCTTCCTTTTGTCAGCACTGTAGCTTTTGTTAATTTTTTTTTTTTTAAGGAGAAAAAAAGTTTCTCAACTTAGCATAGCAAAGCCCTTTTCTAAAGGGTCTATAAATAATTTTGAATTCCTGGTGCTGCCTCGAAATGTAGCTCTTCTGAGCTGCAATGTCGGCTATTTCTCTGAAACTGGAGTAGTCATTCAAAAATAGTTTCACTCAATTTAACTGCCTATTGAACCCTCTAAATTACAGATATTAAGTCTTTGGTTTCACAACAAACTTAATGAACAGTTCTGACAATCTATAAGCAAGGCCACTGGAAATTCATGGGCCAGATGGAATCACAGATTACACCATTTTCCTACTGGCCTGCAATTTTCTGGCACCTGGATCGACATTCCAGGGATACATATTATGTCTGGTGTGATAGTCCCTGCCTCTAATAACTGAATTTGTGTTCTAGAAAGCTTGTTGCAAGCAGAGAAATGGCTGCTAACTTTTACTCACGATTCTTTGCAATATCAAGCTAGAGCTGAACCTGTTGGTATTCAGAATGCAAGGTGATCTAAGGAGGCCCTGTAAGGAGAAATTCACCTGAAGCAGAAGAGGGGCTGTGGGACCAGGCAGGGTGACACGTGGAACTAGACAGGGTGACACAAGTGAGAGCAACGAGATGGAGAGAGAAATCTGTGAAATCAGAAAGTGCGAGATAAGGAAGAAAATACATCCGTTAGCACAGGAGGAAAAGTAGGCAGTTTGAAACTCAGGCTATTCCCCCAAGAATCTCTTGATTATTCACGGCAAAATTAGTATTAATGACATGAAGTTTGCTCTAAAGATCCCACATATCTGCTTTATAGTGATTTTAAGGGGAATGTGTTAATCCCTGAGAGATTCTTTCCACGTCCTGAAATGTGGCCAAGTGTCCGTGACGAGATTGGATACAGGAGTCTGTGAGGATGTGAATCAGTTTTCCCATTCGGAATGCTCCGGACTGCAGCCCCTGTGCTGCGGGGTGGTATAAATGCCTCTTTTCCAAGAACACGTATCACTGTTTTTCCCCCATCTTTCTATTTACCATGTTGTAGTCCAGCGATTTATTTATTCATCTATTATTTACCCCTCTGTCGTCCCCAGAGCAGGTGAAGTGCTCCTGACCCATCTCCACGTCCCTCTTGTCAATGGGAGGCCTGGAAAACAGCGAACTCTTGGGAAATGTTGGTTGACTAAATGTATATTCTAATTTCCTTGGGCATGTTCAATGATTTCCTCTTATGAGAATCAGAAAACATTTAAAACATGGATTTTTATTTAAAGGAGAGAAGATCACCCTATAGAGAAGACAAAACAAAACTTCCAAGACTCAAATACACGAACAGCAGAGAACAGCCCTGCGTGTGGTCGGCAGTGCTGTGCCCTCTCTTCGAAGGACTTTGTGGACATTATTTCTCCTCAACGCTTCTTGCTCGGCCCATTGTAGATATGGGCGGGGGCGGGGTTGGTGTTCAACCGGCAGGAAGCAGGAATCTGTCTCCTGGTTCCTTTGGATAGAATGTCTTTGGCATTATAGAGTCCACAAAAAACTTGTTATTAAAAAATAACTACAGAATGGAACGGTTTGATAGCAGAGGCTGAGCCCTGGAGGGGTGCAGTACCACTGCCTTATTTTATAGACGCAGAGGCGAAGCCCACATGGGAGAAGCGAGTCCCCCATGTGAGTGGGGCCACTTCATGGTCAGTGCCACGTTGCCAACCGAGGGTCCCTGCACCTCTTGGCATACCAAATCTGGCAAGTGACTTATGAGGGTTATTTTCATATTTTTTTACAAAAATATATAATGAAAATCAGATTTTTGTTGTCTATTGAGTTGCCAAACTAAAACTTTAGTTGTTTTGTAGGTGAGAGGGAGCTGATTGTTTTTAACATCTGGCTGAAATTATGGTGACACAATTTGGTTAAATTCATTATTTGATGATGGGTGGGTAGGCAGAGACCTGCCAGTGATACCTAAATTATGATAAATGTTATGCACTATTTGTTAAATGTACTTTGTTTTGGTTTTTAGGCAATCTCTAAAGTTTCGTTGAAGAGTACGAAGAAGAGTCCATGCTGGGAGAAAGTCAGCTATGTTTGAGAGAGGATGCTCACCAAATATCCCATCTTCTTCTCCCGCTTGGCCAAATACCTGTAAAATGTGAGCAAAAGCGATGCGCTTCATTCCCAGCCTGGGGCAGTGAAAAGCTCTCATGCAATTCACTCATTTTTCTGCCCTCCCTGCAGTGACCTGAGAGTCCCAAATGGTTCCAAATACAGGAGGCTCATTCTCACCCCCAGCGGCCCCCAGTCCCTCCAGCACACAGAGCAGGAGGCAGAAACTAACCCCTGTGAACCAAACCATGGAGAATTCAGGTCCTTGGGAACTTTAGTATACACGAAATTAACCTGACTAGGTCAAGATCTAATTTGTCCAACACTTAACTACCCTGTCAGGTGCTTTTGAATCACAATTTCATTTAATTTTTATGAAGGCCCATGACAAGAGCTGTGATATCTCCACTTTTTTTTTTGGATTCTATAGATGGGTGAGGAGCTGAGACTCCGTGAACCTGCATTCACTGCCAGGGCCCTGCACTTAGTAAATAGCTGAACAACAGGACTGGACTCCAATTCTTGCAGACCCCCCGCCCATGCAGTCCCTGCTCACCAGGTCAACAGATGGACACTGAAAATTCTCTAAGAAAGTGGCAGAGTCCTCCTGAGTTCAAGCCACTGCTCCATGACCTTCCCCATCCTGAAACAACCATTTTTTTTGTTGTTTAAAGCATGCTCAAAAGGAACCCTCTGCCATCATCCCCATCATGGCTCCGTCAGACGACATGCAATCCCTTTCCTTTTCTAAAAAAAATAAAAAATAGTGGATCGATTTTCTTAACCTCAACTTTAAATTTTGTGTCCGATGTATCAATCATTGTGCTAACTTTGACAAAAGAAGTCTGAAGTTGTTTACTGTGGCATTTGCAATGACAAGCATCACATCAGATGCAAGGAGTCAGATTTGCATATATTTCAAATTATCTAAGGGGATTTTTCTTCCTCTCCTCCATCTCTGGCTCAGTTATGTATCTATTTTCTTTTCCTTCAAGTAGGCCGTGTGTCGCCAGAAAGGTTAAATGTAAAAGTCAGCAGTCTCTGGCAGAGATGCATGCGGAGATGGAGCTGTGCTGTGCTGCTCTCAGACTGATTAAATACAGGATGTCGAGGGAGTAGAATGAGACCGATCATACTTTAGCAAATGAAAGTAATGCATTAGAATGCAGCTTTAGGGTCTAATTTAAAAATATAATGCGGGCCCCAGCAGAAGCCTTTAAAATATCGGCAGCTGTCTGTATGCCACATTTCATATAGAGGACAGAGTGCATTCACGAGCAAGTGTGATCCACAGAACCGTTCGGCTCCTGTTATATTTCCTAGTGCTCCCATTTCTTTTAAATACACTTTATTTAAGGAAAATTTTTATGTCTATTTTTCCATATGCTATTGCAGAATTACTCGAAATCAACCTCAGAGATAGCTTCAAACTATTAATTCCTGTATACATTTTTCTTTCACACTTCCCTCCATCTAGCATTTATTTAGAACCTACTATTTGCAGACTGTAAAAGGAAGACTGTTACCTTCAGGGGGAAAAACTGGAACTATTGCAGGGAAGCTGGTTGGAACTGACTTTCCTTTTCCGATCTCACAGCTTTGTCTGTAGCCTGACGGGCCCATTTCTAATATAAACACTCCCATTTTCCTCCTGAGGTTATGAGGAGGTGATGAAGGACACAAGCACTGTTGTTTCTCTCACTTCCAGCTTTAATCTCCCCCAGTGGTGTTTTATCAGGTTCTGCATTTCTGAATCTGTGTCTCCTTTCCCTGCTCTCCCTATTTTTAAGTCGGTAAGGAGGAGTTCAAACACCAAGCAAAGTGCTGATGCAAGCACCGTGCTATCTGTTTGGAGATGAACTTGGAAGATTTATCAGTTAGGGAGGATTTTGTGATGCTCAAGTGGGGAAACTGTTTCCAGAGCTACCTATTTTGTAACACTGAGATAAAAAAGATTGCCAGCCTCTTTGCCGTAGAGCGTCATTCCAGCTGACCGAAGGGAAACAGTCGGAGAGGTGAATGCTGCTGACCTGAGGATTTAGGGGAATCACGGCACCCCTCAGACTCATTACTTCGGACTTGTACAGATGAGGTTTTCTTTCTGAGAGCAAGAGGCGCCTTAAGGGATTTTGCCCCTGGACAAATCTGACTGGGCAGGGTGTTCATTAGAAATATAAAACTGCCATGTACATATTTTGGAGACAGATAAAACTGAAAATTCATCTTGAACATGTATTTTCTCATAAGCTCTAGTGTCTTAAGTGTAAGAAACACCCTTGACATGAATCAGCAGGCTAAACAGAAAACCCCTGAATGTGATTCTTAACAAAATTTTGGTTCAGTATGTGGAAAGTATAAGACAATAATGTGCTCTTAAAGAAAAAAAGTAAAAATAAGTTAAAAATTAGAGCCAGCCTTATTATGTAACTAGCTGTAAAACTGGCACAATCTGAAGCACGATTGACTCTGACTTTTTCTCATTTTGAAGAAGAGGCTCAGATGAGAGAAGTGATAGGACTCGAAGCTCATAGCTGGGAGCCGCAGAGGTGGGACCAAACGGATCTCCTGGTCCACCAATTCCTGTCCTCTGCTGTGGTCAGATCTAATCATTGCTTGAGTTTTGTTTTCATGTTTGTTTTTAGCACAATCAATGTATTCCTGGGAGTTTACTTTGGCCACAGTAAGAGTGGCTTTGGGTCTATCAAGTCCACTTAGACCTGCACCCTTGGTGCGGAAGTCATCTATCAAAATGTGAACACATAACTTGTGCACTTCTAGAGAGCGGGAGAGGGCTATTTATCTTGTATAGATTTTGCCATCTGCAGAGGAGCATGTAATAAATACTTGAGTTTCCTCAAATGCGCACATAAGAAATGCTTTGATGATAAATTGGACTTGCTCTCTGCAATTTATTTAAAAGCATGTATCTGAGAGTGTAGCTACTATGGAAATGAACAGACTTGTAATATTTCTCCTGGAAACACTGATTCGGAGACCACAGCATTTCATGGAGATCTCCTTGAATTTTCAGTGTTTGGTGCTTCTACTCTTAGTTTTTTGACGTGTTAAATCAGGCCATAAAGCTATCTGTGTCTCAAATAAAGTTTCTTATTAATTTTTGTGTAAACCAGGGTCCCTCTACTTTCTTTATTGGATCCTACTGCAGCAAAGACAGAATATGCCTTTATTTTTTTTAAAGATATATCTCAGTAGATCCGTCTGTCAAAGATGCAAAATAAATCTCCTTTTTCAAACTTCTGCTGCTGAGAGAGAGAACATACCTTTTCTTTCATGTGTTCTCATATTTGCCTGGGGAAATGGAGCTCCAGGAATAAAGACAAGAAAAACAAGTATGTAAAATGTGAAAAACAGAGACCCTTAACGGGAACCCATTTGGGGAGGTGTGCACAGGACTGCCACGGGCTCTGCCTGTAGGATCCTTGCCCAAGCCTGACTGATGGGCCACAGAATGTCAGGAAAACAGTGAATTGATCTTCTTTTCCTTATACACAGGCTACAAGCCAAAAAAGATTTTTAAAATTGTGTAGATTTCCCAATGTTTCTTTAAGATCTGGACCCCCCACCCAAAAAAATTGCTTTTACTTGTATTTTCTTCTAATCTTCTACATTAAAGTTAAAAATGGAGAAAACCAACTGTTATGGGTTGAATTACATCCCCTCCAAATTCATATGCTGAAGTCCTAACCCCTACAGCCTCTGATTGTGACCTTATTGGGAAACAGGGTCATTGCAGATGTAATTAATTCAGACGAGGACACACTAGAGTAGGGTGGGCCTGTAATCCAGTATGACCGGTGTCCTTAGAAAAAGAAAAGTTCTGAAAAGACACCCACACAGTGGGGACAGCCTACAAAGATGAGGGCTGAGATCAGGGTGGTGCTTCTACAAGCGAAGGAACACCAAAGACCGCCAGGACACCCCCGGGAGCTAGGCAAGAGGCCTGGCACTGATTCTCCCCACAGCCCTCGCAAGAAACCAACCCTGCTGACACCTTGGCTTTGGTCTCCCAGCATCCAGAACTGTGAAACAGTACATATCTATTGTTTGAAGCCACCCAGTTTGAGGTACCATGTTACAGCAGCCCTAGGAAACTAACATGACTTTTACTTTTTTTTCACTATTTTGGATTTTGTTTCTATAGCATAATTTAAAAAAACTAACGAAAACAAAAACAAATGAAGTCATGGGAAGACAGGATCACTGAGTTGCCCCGGTGAGCTGCATCTCACAGGGCAAGGCTGTGAGGCTTCTCTGCATTTCAGAGTGTGGTGCGGATGAGATTAGTCCTACCCAACTTCAGCCGGGCTCCCTCTCTCCAGAGAGACACACGTGGACAGGACAAAAGTAGAGTACGTTTGTATTTGTAATGTTTCCAATTTTTCTTCTTCCATTTGTGCCTGGAAGATCCAGGGCTCCTTCTTCCACAAAATGAGGCTGTTCTGGCGTCTGCACCTTCCAGCTCCGAAAAAAATGCAAGGTGGCACCACAGCCCTCCTGGCTCCAGGTGGGGAATCCTCCCCGTGTTTACCGAGTCCTGCCTGCCATACATCTTACCATTGCACACACACACCTTTACGTTCGCTCCCCTTAGATGGGCAAGCTTTCCTCAGCTCATGCTTCAGGGCACTGCCCTTGGCATGTCAAGAAAATTTTTGTTTTTGTTTTTGTTTTGGAATTTAAAACCATTTCTCTCCCCGCTTTTTTGGAACAAAGCCTGTCTGTCAATGAACAATTTGTTTCAGACTCACTCCTCTCCTCTCCTAAATTTATGAATGCCATTTATTCCATGAATCGTGAATCTCAGAACAAGAAAGATTTATATTAATAAGAAATTCACCAAAAAAAAAAAAAAAAGTTAAAAGATGCTATTCCCGTTGACATTGTGTTTAGTTTTTGCAGAGGAAAGTGAAAGGGGGTGGACGCAGATTGCCCTGGCACTCCTGGGCCTGGAAGTGCTGTAAGCTCAGAGCAATCAGGGACTTGTGCGATAAATAATTCCTGGGGGTATTTACTGGAATTAGATGCTCCGCACTGAAAGTGGTGAGTGCAGTCCCCCACATTGCCTGGGCCTCCCTGGACAGAGCACAGAGCTGCGACCCCTGTGAAGGGCCCTGTGAAGCATCTAGAGCTCCACCTGAGCCCAGGTAGGGTAGGGTGACCTGTAACCTGCCGCGGGGAGAAAAAGGCTGGGCAGCAAGGGAACAGGTACTGTGACCTGGCTCCGAAGTCCCGCAGGCTTACTTCCAGAGAACCATGGAAGAAGACAGCCCAGGGGCGGAAGCTCTCAGCCCTGCACGTGCATGTTGGACTAGACCTCTGGGCAAAGGGGACTCACGAGTACAAAGAATGTCCAAGAAAGGACAGCACAGGGTCTCAGGCCTTAACACCTGTACCCAGGAGAATCCAATAGCAGGTATTTAAAGAGAACTTTGAAGGCTTTTATTGTTTATTTTCATTAAACTTTTAAAGCCATGTGTAGAAGTCTGGAAGGCCATTAGAAATAGCTAACAATAAAATAAAATACCATTGTGTTTTGGGCACGAATCTTTCCACATCACAGTATGGAAGCAGATATGTAAAAAACCTCTAGTCTTTCTGGTACATCATTCTCATATTCAAGAATTGATATCAACTTGTGACCCTCTCACAAACAGAGAGATGAATTTCAGTTTGAAAAAATGATCTTTATAAGAGAGCCTTGTATATTTTTCAGATTTATGCCAAGTGTTGGGACCCCACAAAAGTACTATAGTTCAGAAGAAGAAAACACACCACTTCCCTTTCCTTTGCCTTATAAGTCTCGATGTTGCTTTTCCTTATTTTTATTTTTCATGTATACATGTCCTGACTTGATCATTCCTGACTTGTTTTCATAATGGCGGCTTACAATAATATGACGAATAGGGTTAAAACCCACAAAGGCAGCACTGAGAGAGAGAGAGAGAAGGAAAGAGTGAGGGGTGGGGAAAAGATGATAAAGAAAGAGAGTATTGAGTTTCCTACCAACCACGACACAAGAAAATCTTGTGAAGAACATAACATCCATCACTTAATAATGTGGCTCATTCCATTTCATAGGAGAGTAAAATCATTTCCAGCGTCAACTTCTAAGGTAAACATGTCATGTAAAACCTTTATATATGCGACATTTAGAACGTGATAGAGCAAGTCTTCACTAATCGTTCTTCACAAACGCACAGACACTCCGTGGGTCTGTGTTTGACGCTGGCCCTAGGGACAGCCAGCAGACAGTTCAAGCCCTGTCACTCTGAGAGGAAGTGCTGGCACAGGGGCTGGTGGCTGGAGAGACAGCTACACACATTTGTGTCAGGTGTGTAGCTGTTTTCTAATCTGACTTACATTATGAAAAAAACCTGGAGAATCTTGAACAGTAAATAGTTACCATAATCTTTAGCTTATTCCCGTCCCATACTGGTTGTCCCGGAGGGTTTATAACGAGACCAGCAGGGCAGGCTACTCAAATGGACGTCGTTAGGGGGACAGAGGGCAGACATTTTGTGCTATCGACTGAAAGAAGATCAATATGTTCTACCAAGCTCAGAGAAAACCACTCATTCTTTCTGTGAAAAATGAAAGTCTAACAGAGAGTCTTGCTTGATGGAAGGTTTCCTTGGACTGTGGAGAGGAGGAGGGGTGTCTCCAGGCTGGGCCAGGCCTTTTGCAGGGGCAGATGTCGTGGTCCCACCCCCAGCACCTGTACTGAAGGGAGCATGCGAACGAATGCATTGTCATCATAGGGAGTCAAAGAAGAAGAAAAAAACACTGCAAAAGAAAGTACATAAGAACTAATAAAGACCCAAACAGTGATTATTCAGCTAGAACACAAAGCAAACTAAAAAGCCAATGCAACAATGAGTGAAAGTAGGTAGTATATTTTTATGAAAAGTCTAATTTATAAAAAGAAAATATAAGCCCTTGGCAAAAGTATTTATCAAAAACCAGGAGCAAACATCATATTAAATAAGACTTATTAAGAAAAGTCCCATTAAAATCAAGAGAAAAGACAAGGATACCAAATTATCCATAATGGCTTTATAGGGACTATGTGATACAATGAAAAAAATATAGTGGTGTAATTATCTGAAATGAAGACAAATTATACTTACCTACAGATATTGGTATATGTTTAGAAAATAAAAGAGCATCAATTAAAATGCTTATAGCTGATAAGATAATTTCCACATGTAGCAGAATATGGGAGATCTATGGTAACTTTTCTTTTAATCATCAGTTAGAGAATTAAATCGAAAAAGTAACAAATGGAGTTTATTCACCTAGTATATAACTGCAAAGTATATAATATTAAATGCAACAAGAAATATGTAAGTCCCATATAAAATAAACTATGTTTTAAGGAAAGATATAAAGAAGAAAATTAAGAATTGTAAGCCTTATTCCTAGTTAAGATGTCAATCCCCCAAAATAAATATAACAATTAAATCCAGTAATATTTCTGTCAAAATGTTAACAAGGACATATTTGGGAACTGGAAAAATTGAACATAAAATTTATGTGAGAGAATAAATGTGTGAGGATTGTCAAAAACTATGTGAGATACATACGCATAATTGAGGGGTATTTGTCTTTTCAGATATTAAATATTGTAAGAAGTTACTATTATAACAAAATGCGCCTAGTCCAGAAGAGCAGAACACAGGATTGATAAACATATCCAAGAATGCTTGGAATTTAATCTACAGTGCAGCTGGTATTGTAAACAGGGAAGAAAAAAAACTGGTTTTTTCCTCTACATGCTGAGAAAATAGGGTAAATATTTGGAGAAAAAATAAGTTTGATCACTGCTTTACGCTATACATAAATTTCAAAAAAACTCTCAGAAATACAAGTTTATTAAAAATAATATGAGATTATTTTAAAGCATTTATAGGTGAAGTCTTCCTAAACACAACAAGAAAATTTCAAGCAATTGAGCAAATAATGACCAATTTAATACTTAAATACTAAAACTTATATAAATCCAGTATAACAGAAACTTAGTCAAAGAATATAGAGAACACATTTGTAACATAGGTGACAAAGTTTTAATATGCCTAACATAGGTAAGTTCCTAAAATTTATTCTAAAGATACAAGCATGACTGGAAAAATGTTGAGAAGATGTGAAAAGGCATTGACAAGAAAAGAAATCAAAAGGCCAATAAGCGGGAAAATGAAAGTTGTATGATGGATTCAATGCCATTATGTGCCCATAAATTGATAACTGCTGAAACAATTGCTAACATCTAATGGGTGCATGAGGAACCAACATTTTCACACACTGTGGAGAGAGGTGTACACAGCTTCATATTCTCACTCCCCTCCTTGCCCAGCTTAGAGGAGAAGGTCATCCGCTACAGTCACTCCACGGATATGCCTTCAACTGCCCTAAGCCTTCATTATAATTCAACCACAAAAACACTGATGCAAACCTTGTTAAATCCAAATCTCTGCTATCTCGTTTCTCTGAGCAGCTGCGTTTTGCTGGATGAAACACACACAGGCAGACACACTCACACATGCATATACTCATGCACCCAGGAGCACACATTTTGATGAATTCCATTCTCTTTCTATGTTCTCTTCCACCCTATTATTCTGGCACACTGACTTCAGTGCCTTTCTCCAGTGAATGACCTCATCAGCTTTTCACCATCCATCCCAAACCTTGTACCCTCACTTCCTTTCTTAGAGTCAATCAGCCGTCAACGTCTTTGCTCCACTGACACATCCTCAAAGGTCTCAGAAGAGTTTCCTCATGCTCCTGGCTGAGCAGTTAGATTACATTTTCCTAGGTAATTTTTCTTTACTCTTCTCCAAGAAAAGCATTGACTTGCAACAACTTAAGCTCCCCAAAATCATGTGAGTGCGTGAGTTCACACACCCACAAACACACACACATACTCTCACACCAGTTGATGGCTCTACATACAGAAAATAGAAGTAATCAGGCAGAAATCAACTTATTTCACACACCATGTCTGAAAAATATCTGTACTTAAACCCACATATTCTTCCTTGCTTACTTTGATGTGTTTACCTTTCTTCTATTTAACTGAGGACTCTGTGTGTCGGTTCCACTCCTCCCTGTCTCCCTTCCCCTGTCCTGAGGTCAAGCCCCCTTCTGCGGACTGCTTGCCCTGAATATCCCCTTACCAAATCCTGAGGATAAGATTCCCTACACTTCTCTCTTGATTAGCTCTATGTTTCCATTTCACGTTTTCTTTCTCTTGGTTTCCTCACCCATTTTTAGTGGAGCATGCTCTGCAGCAGCTTTCTGAAAAAGGGTACGAGGGTGGTGCAGTTTTTGAAAACTTCTAAGCCTGAAGAGATTTACGATAGTTTCATGTTTGGCTGGGTACAAAATTCTGCATTGATCATCACTGTTCCTCGGAATTTTGAAGACCTTAATGACTTGAGGCTTAAATTATTCCATTTGGAAAATCAAAGCCATTCTGCTTTTGATTGATCATTTGGCGTAATCATTTATTTTTTTTACTCCTGGGAATCTTATAGAGACCTCATTTTCCCATTCTTGGTAATTTCACAGAATACCTTTCTATGGGGTGTTTCACTCACTGTGCTGAGACATCTGGTCACCCCCTTCAGTCCTGGGAAATTACCGTGAGCTATGCCACAGAGTCTTTCCTCCCCTCCACTTTCTCTCTTCTCTCTTTCATATGTTCTATTGTTAGGAAGTTGGACTCTCTGTTATTATCCTATAATTGTATTTCATCTGTCTTATACATTCCACCTGTCTGTCTTTTGTTTTTCTGGAAAATGTCCTCAATTAATCTTCTAACCCTTCTATTGTCTTTGTGATTTCTATTACTTTATTTTTGAATTATCCATAGTCCTTTTTGATTTTTATTTTTTATTTCAAAAAATGTAAGGTGTACAAGGACCAGTGTTTTTTGTTGCGTGGATGAATTGTGCCATTCTGAAGTCTGGGCTTTCAGTTCTAGCCCTTGGTTAATTCTTAGAAGGACTTCTTTAAACACCCTGCATGTCAGTGCCTGTCACGATATCTCCCCTTATCCTCTGGAGTAAAGTCATGGTAGTGTTGAAGTTGTTTTCTTCCTTACAGACTGTTCCCTCCGTGCTGTTTTATTCTTCCTACCCGTTTGTTTGCTGTCTGTCTTTCAGGTCGGATGTCTGATAATCCTTAGACGCTGACTCCTATTTAAGAGTGGGAACTAGGCAGCATATAGCTGTCAAATAGAGGTCCTCATATGAACCAAAGAGCACAGAATTTGAGGGAGTGACTATCTCTCAATTCTCCTAAGGATGCTGCATAACTAGCACCATTCTAGAGGTGTGGGAGAAGGTGACTGATTGCATACAACTGATGTCCTGGGTCCCATTAGGACTTATTCTCTCCCATCAAGATTAAGGGTGAACTTGGCTGACTGTACCAGGGTTGAGTGATGAGCCTGGGCCAGTGAGCTGGGGTAACTGGTGCTAGTGTCTTTAGGTCTTTAGTCTTAGGGTGGTCAGATTCTGAACAATAGCCCCTACTTACTCCTGTTGGAGAGAGAGCTTATGGAAAGCAGCATTCTGGGAGCTTTAGAAAGAGTGCTAGGGTTTTAATCCCGTTAGAGAATAAAATCCCCCCGGATTGGAAAAGGGAGTAGGTGAGTAGATGGAATATATCACAAAAATGTCAACAATCTTTCTATATCCATGCCCTTTCCAATGCGACTGTGTAGCCCCTTTTTGTAAATCCAGGCTGGGCTCGTGTCTCGCTGTGCCCAGTGGACGCAGGGGATGGGATGACGGGATAATGGGGCACCTCTGCATTAGGGATCCAGAAGCCTTGCTCAATTCTGTCTGCTCTTGGAAGCCTGCCCAGCCGCCAAGTGGAAGCCCAGGCTGGCCAGCTGGAGGGTGCCAGACAGAGGGGGAAGCTCTCATCCAGGCTGGGGGTTGGGCTGCCTACAGCACAGACTTTAAACACATCGTCTGTATTTACCAATTCCTGAGTCTTCCAGAGGGTCTTGAAATGTTAATGGATTTCTTTTCATCTTACTCTCTTTAGTTTGCCTTCAGTTTCTTTGATATGCCGGCTTTTACCTTTTTCTACCTGGGGGTGTTTTAGGCTCCCCCAGGTTTGTCTTCTCTGCTGATCTCCCTGATTGTATGGGTTTATACCTTTAAGTATAAAATCTCTTCCTTCGGTGAGATTTCCCTAGGAAGAGAGATTTTAAATCTGGCATCTTTGTCCAGAGGTCTCTAGTAGAGCTTTCCCTTCGTTATTCCTTGGCCTGAATGTCCTTCCTCACATCCTGCCATGAGCGTTCGCATTCTTAGCTGAAACGGCACCTCCTCCTAGAAACCTTCCCTGACCGCCCCGTAGAAAATATGTCCCCTCCAATATGTTTTAGGACCTTGTTTTTTTTTTTCTTATTTTCCTCATAGCCACTTAATACCACCTGATTTTACAATATTTATTTATTGCCTGTCATCTGCCCTAAAAGAGAAGCTGCAGAAGTGCAGGAACTTTCTCTTTACCATCACGTCCCCACACCTGAGACAGTGCTCCAGAGATTTCACCAGTCAATACTGGTTACAGGAAGGAACGACCGTCATGCTAACACTTTCCTGTTACCTGTGTAAACGTAAATCTAGAAACTTATATTGACAATCAGGGAGAAATTTGGCATCAATGTTAAAAAGCTTATCCAGGACACTTCTGTGCTTATGATGTTGGGAATTACAGGAAGCTACTCAATTTATTTCCATAGGTTAATTTATACCTTGTGTCCATCCCAGGATGACTATTACCAAAGAGTTAATAATTATAATACATGAAATGTTTAGAAATAAAATGTGGTGCTTTACATTTTAGAAACAAATGTATTTTCCGTGGATATTTTCAGCTTTAAGCATTTTTTAAAAATGATATTTTAGTTGTCAATCTAAGGTTTTCTCCTACTTAAATATAATATTTAAGTACTAGTTTTAAAACTCTGATTTTATATCATAGAATAATAAATTTTCACTCATAAAAAGGAAAAAATAAAAAAGAAGAAATGTGTTATAATTCTAATAAAGGAACTATAAAATATTAGTGTATGTATTTCTGGTTTTTCACTTTGGATATATTATACAGTTTTTGTTATACTATATAGATAGATTTTAAGGTCTTCATTAATTTAACATTACATTTTCTAATAACATTTGAACATTATATTCACCATTTTAATTTCAGTAGAATATTGTAAAATTTGAATATTATGTAATTTACTATTCTCATGTTGTAGGACATCTAGATTGGTTTTTATAAGTAGTACTGAAATATGTACTTAGGTAAACAAAATATTTACAGGTTTTCTTTATTTTCTTTAGGTTATATTTTTATAATAAGATTACTAAGTAAAGTGTAAGTATGTTTTTTGAAAGTGTGCAATTGTTTTTCAAAAGACTTCTATAACTTTTTATACCTACAAGTATTGGGTTAATTAATAGGTTGTCTCATGAAATAATTAGTGGTTGTCCAAAATCAGTGGTGCTTCCGTCTTTCTGGGGTTACCAATGTCTCAGAGATTCTAATGAAAGTTTGAATTCTCTGCACAGAAATCGGGACCTGAATACAGTCACATCAGAGCTGCATGGACACCCCTGAAACTTGTCATCTTAATACAGGATCCAAACCTCTTGTTCTATATGCGAGTTACAGTAAGTCCAAATGAAACTTGTTTAAACCATAAAGGACGATTATTTGCTTCATTTACTGAAAATTGTAGTGGTAGAAAATGCTTCAAGTATGAAGTGAGCAGGACTTCGGTCCCTTTTTTATTTCTCTGCAGGTCTCCCTCCTGCCTGCAGAGACTCCTGCCTGAGCTGTCTTCTCTGCTGGTGGCAGAAATGGCAGCTGCATTTCCAGACGTCATAACTTTATACTCTTTTGCAAGAAAAAGAGAGATTTTCTTTCCGCCCAACTATACAACTCCTGAAACAATTACTGTAGTGAATGACACGTCAATTGGCTTAGATTAATAAGACCTGACACTGAGTATGGTGAAAGAGTTATTCCCAGTCAAGCCAAGTAAGTTACCCACAAGGACAGTGGAAGCTGGAAGCGACTGTCTGTAGTAGACACTGAAAAACAACCAGTAGCAGCCACTGTTATAACAGAAGCTGGAGGCTACAGTGTGTCTCATTCCATTTATATGACATTCTTGCAACGGCAAACTACAAGGACAGAAGACAGATCAATGGGGACTAGAGATGAGTTGACAATAAAAGGAGCTGAGGTTAACTTTGGGAGTGATGGAATTATTTTTTATCTTTATCATGTAGTAGTTATACAGTTGTTCTGCTTGTCAGAATTCACAGAAGTGCACAAGTAAAAGGGTGAATTTTACTATATGTAAATTATATCATAATTTTAAAAAATGAAAAAAAGAGTATGAATGATCTAGTAAACTAAAACTATAAAGTTCAAAATAAAAATGTACCCTGTTAAAATCAGTTAACAAACAAAGTAGAAGAAAAAATACATTGGTCCAATTATGTAAAAACCATTCCTCTATGAAGCCTTGGGAATTTGGGCTTGTTATAAATCTATAATATCTATGGGACAATCTGATGTACTTGCTGTGTGGTGCACCCTGACCTCTGTGAATGTGCTTTCTAGGCAGTGAGCTCCTGTTCAGCCTCCCCTCTGCCTGTGGCCACCACTCACTGTGTCTTACCTGGTAACGGTGGTATATTAATACCTCACCGTATGGTCACCTTCCTCGGTCTGCCTCATGGCCAGCTCTCGTGTTGGGTATGCAGAGCAATTTCGTTTCTTTCAGGCCAGCCTACTAATCTGGGCAAAGGTATTAGAGGTGAGATTTGGACCAATATTCCCCCTCATGTTGCAGCCGTGTCAGGAAGAGCTACGCAGACCGAATTAGGCATCAGGTGAACAGTAATAGCAAACATCTACTCACGTAAGATGTTTGGTGGCAGCAACAAGCACAATGCAGGGAAATAGTGTCTCTGTCTCTCTCTCAGTGTGTGTGTGCACACTTGCGGTGGTTTATGTCTGTCTTCTGTGTTTAGTACATTCAATCGCAGTTGAGTATTGGGCCCTGGGCAGAGCTCTCATTTGAAGGGGAATCTGCAGAGAGTTACTCACACAATGACCACAGACATAGATGGATCATCCTGAGTAGCTTGTTTTTGAAGATAATGCCACAACAGGATAATGGTAGCATCACAAGAGCAAAGGCTGAGGTCTTCAAGAACAAAAACCGTAAAGGCAATGTTCACGTTCAGACGCATCAACGCCCATCTCCACTGGCTGCTCGTCCTGCACCTTACAGCTCAAATGTCCCTGCTCTCTGAGTGGCGCTCAGTCACCCTGGGCAGTTGGGCTGGTCCTCTGTTATCTCTCAGCGCTTTGCTCGTACCTGCGTTAGTCAACAACTGGGGGAAGAGAGTCCAAATCTATTCCTCAACCATGTAGTACTTTACACCTTTCTTTCTTAGTTTTTAAAAAATACACATTGAATTATCTACTTGAAGAATTTGACTTTTCCCAAATGAAATCTACTCTCAATAAAACGCTCATGTGCACATATGGTAGTAAAACTCAACGGAAATCAAGCAGGTAGTTGGGGAGGGGTTGGGTAGATTCACACCTAATGGGCACAATGCACACTATCCGGGTGATGTGCACACTTACAACTTTGCATCAAACTGTACAAAAGCAATTCATATAACCAAAACCCCCCATAATATTCTGGAAAAAAAAAAAAGAATAGACATACACCATCAACTGATGAATGTGTAAACAAAATGTGGTATTATCTACACAGTGGAACATTGTTCAATCAGAAAAAGAAATGAAGTGCTGCATTGCTACATTGTGCTACAACATGGGTGAGCCTCGGCAACTTTATGCTGAGTAAAGGAAGCCGGACACAAAAGGCCACAGAGTATCTGATTCCACTTGTATGAAATATTCTGAATGAGCAGGAGCTAATGCAAGGAGACAGAAAGTGGACAAGTGGGTGCCAGGGGCAGGGGAGGGTGACTGATTAATGCACATGAAGTTTCCTTTAAGGTGATGACAATGGTCTGGAACCTGATCATGGTAGTGGTTGTACAACGTTGACAATGTACCAAGTCACTGAATTCTACACTTTAAAATGGTTGCAATAGCAGATTTTGTGTTATGTGTATTTTACCACAATTTTAAAAATCAATGAATTAGAAAATAGAAAATGAGAGTTGTACTTCATTTGCTTTTTGAACAAATAAATATGTATGATTCTGTCAAGCTTAATAAAATCCAAAGATCGAATGTACAACATAAAGGCTACAGTTGCTATAATAATATTGTATTATATTTGGGATTTTTGCTAAAAGAGTAGATTTTAGGTGCTCTTACTGCAAAATATGAGGAGGTTACTAAGTGAGACGATGGATATGTTCATTGTCTTGACTATAGTAACCATTTCACTCCATATGTGCATATCAAAACATCATGTACACTTTAAATATATACAATAAAAATAAATTTAAAAAATTCAGACATTTTATCAACATTGTCTATGGATGCTTCTCAAAGATTAATTATTTTATTTATTTATTTTTTTTGAGACAGAGTCTCGCTCTGTTGCCCTGAGTAGAGTGCCATGGCATCAGCCTAGCTCACAGCAACCTCAAACTCCTGGGCTCAAGTGATCCTCCTGCCTCAGCCTCCTGAGTAGCTGGGACTATAGGTATGTGCCACCAGGCCCAGCTTTTTTTTTTTTTTTTTTTTTTTCCTATTTTTAGTTGCCCAGCTAATTTTTTTCTATTTTTAGTAGAGATGGGGTCTCGCTCTTGCTCAGGCTCGTCTCAAACTCTTGAGCTCAAGCAATCCTCCCACCCTGGCTTCCCAGAGTGCTAGGATTACAGGTGTGAGCCACTGTGCCCGGCTTAAAATTAGTTCCTTTTAATAAGTGGTGGCATCATTACAGTAGGCTGCCTCCGAGTGCTTGACAGATTCCACATCTTTATGTCTTTGCTAATATCATTCCTTCTTTCTAGAATTCTCTGCCCCATTCTATTTTCTATTGCATCTTAACAAATCATTAAAGGTGTGACTTAAATCTCTGTCCCTCTAGCCGGCATTTCTTACCTTCCTTTGCTTAGGGTCAGAATTCATAAGGCTTGTTCATCTTGTTCCTTACATCTTTATGAATACTTTCATTATTTAACACATCAGCACAGTGTGTTAGACCCATTTATTTATATGCTATTTAACTGTGAGTACTTCAAGGCAAGGACCATTTTTGCACTCCTATGTATTCCTAAGGCACAGCAGGCTGCCAGCACCAAAGATGAACACCATAAATATTTATTGAATTGAATACAGTGACAGTGAATACGCCAAAAGTATCTTTCTCTCTCTCTCTCTCTCCACCCCCCCAACACATGCATAGTATGTGTTTTAAAATGTGTCATTCAATTTTGTAGTTATGCCTAAAATAATAGAGAGATATTGTCTGTGAATATGTCTAACATGCTTATGTTTCAGTTTGGCTATTACTCTTGGAGCATTCATTTTAAACATAACAGTAAAACATCCATGTAACTATAACTTAGGGAGACCTAGAGAATATGCAATTATTTTCATACTTAATGTCTGAGACAGCTTTTCTTGTTTACCTTTTCTAGGAAAAAAAGAAATATATTTACTCGACTATTTCTAAAATAAGAAAGATACTTTGGAAGTTGCAAAGAAAAGAGTTGATATGTCAGAAACTAAGTTCTGTCAAATTGAAAACCAAAATTTTCATAGAAAATGGTAGTTTTCTATCCATATCAGTGTCCTAGAGACTGTCTTATTTCTATTTTTAAAAATAACTTCATTTATCTTTGATGATGATCCTCTATTAGCAACACAATAATAAACTTTTATACTATATTACACAATGTAATTCAAATGGACATATTAGTAGAATCTAGGTGTATAATTTTTATGATACAATAACAGCTAACAATAATGACTAGATATTATGAACAAAATAGTAAATTACATTGTGTTGACTATGTCCTAAACCTTAAATCTGAATAGACCAACCCACTTTCTGTGTTTCCTAAGATGATGTTAGTAGTATGAACTTTAATAATAATGTTAAGCCAAGTACTTAATGTTTATTAGATGATATACTGAATGCTTTACATATATTACCTACTTTAACCCTGCCATATCTGAGAAGTTGGTACTATTATTATTTCCGCTTTACATGGGAGGAAACGCAGAGGCCTTGAGATGTTGAGTAACTTTGTCCAAGATAAAACCATTTACAAGTTTTGGAGTTCCAACTTCAAATCTTCTCTGATGCCAATTATTATGCCTCACTATGTTACTTTAATTATTTTTGTTGGTGTTTTCAAACGTCACTGGAATTGTAAAGGGTCAAACAAATACATTTCTTTCTGGAATGTGCCATTCTTTCCAATTTCTGTAGAAGTACAAATTCAAGCAAAGTAGATATTCATCTAGCATGGATGATTCCACTGAGAGCTCTTTCTAACACCAGCCTCCAGATAGAAATGTTATGTATTGCAGGTAATGGTGTGCCTCAGCTCGTCCCTGTGTTAGTGTCCTAGAGCTGAGGTGACAAAGTGCCACAGACTGAGTTGCTTCAATGACAGAAATGTATCGTCTCACAGTTCTGGAGACTAGAAGTTCAAGATGCAAGTGTCAAGATCAAAGGGTTGGTTCCTTCTGAGGCTGTGAGGGACAAGGAGTTTCTTTCCTGGCTTCTAATGGTTTGTTGGTCATCTTTGATACTCCTTGTCACATAAAAACATCACTCCAATCTCTGCCTTCATCTCCACCTGGTTTTCTCTCCATAAGCATGTCTGTGTCCAAATTTTCTCTTTTTATAAAGATACCAGTTATATTGGATTAAAGGTCCACCCTATTCTAGCATTAGCTCACCTTGACTAATCATGTCTGCCACAACCCTATCCCTAAATAAAGTCACCATCAGAGGCGTAGGGGCTGGAAATGTAACTGGAATCTGAGGGGGAGGACACAGTTCAAAACTCACGACAGTCCCTACTACAAACAAGTCAGTCTGCTCCAGGTCCTTGCCCTTTGCCACTTCCGTCTCTCCAACTAGACTTTCCTTTCCCCATTTTCCTTCCCATTTCCTCTCTGCTCCCTGCAATCCAGAAAAATGCGGGCCCTCCTAAGCAGCCTTCCTCATGCTCTTCTTCCCAGAACACTACAGACTAATATTGATCTCTCCTCTTCTCTCCATTCATTTTGTTAATGAATTTAGCAGCTCTTCATTGCTAGCCATTTTTAATTCTTCATCTCAAAAAGTTGCTTACCTCTTGAGAGTGGAAAACACTATGCACTTAATTTGTTGTGCCGTGTAATGTGTTCAGTAGGCTGTCAGATTTATAGTTATGGATCTCAGCAGAAATACGACTGTTCCCTAGGCATATAGCAGGCATTTGCAGTCTTGATTAAGGAGAGAGAGAGAGAGAAAAAGAGAGAGAACAACAGAAAAGAAGAGAAGGAAAAAGAAAAGAATAGAAAAAGACAAACACAAACTGTTTCTTAAGCTGCAGCTAAAGAAGTTGCTGGACATATGTTCTTTTGGAACATTTTGCATTTCAATTGAGAAAGTGGCTGCATTACAAATTAACGTTGATATATTTAGCACAAAGAAAATACTCCTGTACAAGAAGCTTTTCGTGACAATTGCAGCTATTAGACAGTGACCTAGTTTAGAGGGCAGATGCGTTGTACCTTTAGCCTTGCGACAGGCATCTGATTACTAACTGACTTTGTGTTTCTTGCTGTATTTGTGGACCTGGATTCTATAAAGGAATCTCCAAAAAGCAATGACAGCATCTTGAGCCATTAAGTTCCAGGTAGTGTTGTCAGGAACTTCCAAGAGCAGCACCTGATGAAATCTGTCATGATTTCAGCCAATTCTGAGGTCTTACCCCCTGTAGGCTTTCCTTTGTGTTCATCAGCCTTATCTACAAATGTGTAGTTTAATGATTCTTTGGCTTTCAGGTAATAATTAATTATGGGAAACACTGTCCTAAATGCTATAGGTCTGTAAAATAATTTCATTGATTTTATAAGAAGAACATGAGATTCCAAGAAGATCACCATGACTTCACAGGGATCTCTCTGAGGGCATAAACGTTGTTTTGCTCAATTCACTATCCTCAGCACTTAAACAACATCTGGCATGTAGTGGTTTCATAATTAAAAAAAAACAAAAACTATAACTTGAAGAAATTAATGGATGGAAGAATGCTTGGATGCAAGGATAGGTGAATGAATGGAAAAATAAATGAATGAATCTTTTACTCAACTATCTAAGGAAAATATTGCCTGCATTTGAAAGTCCTATAGTAAAGGACACACGTCCCATTTTCTGTATGATTAAGTTGGAGCCAAATATCCATCAAGACAACCTGTACAGGGTCCTAAAAAGAAGGCATATTTGAATGTTTAAAAATAGTTGTCTCAGAAATTTTTAAAAATCCTGAAATTCACATAGAACCACAAAAAACCTCAAATAACCAAACCAATCTTAATGAAAAAGAACAAAGCTGGGGGCATCACACTACCTGACTTTAAAATATACTCCAAAGATAGAGTAACCAAAGAAGCATGGTAATGTCATAAATGTGAACACATAGACCAATGAAACAAAATAGAGAACCCTGTATTTACACCCAAATGACACCCATCTTCAACAAAGATGCTAAGGATATACACTAGGGGAAGGACAGTCTCTTCAATAAATGATGCTGGCAAAATGGATATTCATATGCAGAAAAATAAAACCAGACCCCTACCTTTGCACATAAACATCAGCTCAAAATTGAGTTGAATAAAGACTTAAATGTAAGACCCAACATGATAAAACTACTAGAAGAAAACATAGGGAAAATGCTTCAAGATACTGGTCTGGGCAAAACTTTTATTGTTAAGACCTCAAAAGCACAGGCAAAAAAGCAAAAATAGACAAATAGGATTATGTAAAACTAAAAAGCCTCTATACACCAAAGGAAACAATCAACAGAGCAACAACCTGAAAAATTGGAGAAAATATTTGGAAACTACTCACTGGATGAGGGATTTATATCCAGAATATGCAAAGAAGTCAGACAACTCAACAACAACAACAAAATCAGCTTTAAAAATGACCAGAGTACATGTTGTGCTTATTTTTCCATTCTTGGGATACTTCACTTAACAGAATGGGTTCCAACTCTCAAGAATGGAAAAATGAGCACCACATGTACTCACCAGCAAAGTGGTTTCCCTGAATGCACTTTGGGAATAACACCAATTGGGTATCGGACAGAGGTGGGGGCTGGGGGGAGGGGATGGGTGTATACCTACGTGATGAGTGTGATGCACACTGCCTGGGGAATGGACACGCTTGAAGTTCTTACTGGGGGGGATGGGAGTGGGGGGAGGGGATGGGTGTATACCTACGTGATGAGTGTGATGTGCACTCTCTAGGGAATGGATATGCTTGAAGCTCAGACTCAAGGGGATGGGGGGGCATGGGCAATATATATAACCTGAACTTTTGTACCCCTATAATGAGCTGAAATAAAAAAAAAAGACCAAAGAATCTGAATAGACAATTCTCAGAAGAAGACACACAAATAGCCAACAAATATATGAAAAAATGCCCAATACCACTAACTGTTAGGGAAATGCAAATCAAAACCACAGTGAGGTATCATCTTATCTCGGTTGGAATGGCTATTACCAAAAAGACAAAAAAAAGTTTGCAAGGATGCAGAGAAAATAGCATAGTTGTCTCAAAATTTCTAGCCTTCAGTAAAGGTATCATTTATATCTGGAATTTCTGTGAAGAAAGAAGGTTAAGAAGGAAGACAGAGATATATTATGGAGACAGGCAGAAGGCCAGAGAGAGAGAGAGAACACAGGCAAGAAAGAAAAAGAAAGAAAACAAAAGGAAGAAAGAAAGAGAGAGAGAGAAAGAAAGAAAGGGAGGGAGGAAGAAAGAAAGAGGGAGAAAGGGAGGAAAGAAGCGAGGCTGTCAAGAAATGAAGCAATCTAAAATAATGTAGCTCTTGTATCAATATACTAATATTAGCCTTGTAGTCCATACTTATACTGATTAATTTCAAAGTTTTAAAAAAATCAGCATGGAAAAATGATATTGATTCATTTGTATTAATACAGAATAATTTTAACATTGGTAGAGAGTAATATCTTTGTAGATATAATAAAAATAATTGGGATATCATGACTTTATTCTAGTGCAGCACATTTTCAAAATCTGTGAAGTTGTCTAACAGTCATTTTCTACCTTATTACAAAAATAAAACCTGCATTCTCAAGAGAATAAGAGTTATTTGTATCCAACAGCAGAATATTTAAGATACTGCTGGAAGACATTAGAAGCATCATTATTAACAAAAACAGAACATGCTGTACATCATTTAGATTAATATTGATAACAATAGCTGATATTAAGCACTGACTACGAAGTGGACTTCACATCCATCAGCTGATGTGATTTTCATAACAAGCTGCACATGCAGATTCCGCTTGTAGCCACTTCGCTATTGCACTCCCTCCACTGCCAGGTTCAGAGAATTGGAATTTCCATTCTGCTTGTACTGTATCATAGGGAATCTGCATTTAATTCAAGAACAATGTAATTCAAAAATACAGAATTAACTTTAATTCACCTTAATTTTATTAAAGTAAATACAGGACATTTAAGTGCCTAGACAGGTTCTGGGAATTCAAACAGCCATGGAATTGATACCTTCAACTGGTAACTACTGCTTCTAGGTTTATTTTTTTCTTTCTTTCTAGTTGAGAAAGAAGGTGATTTTGTGAATGCTTAGCGTGGAAAGTGTTGCAGAGTTTCCTGTGAGCATATTTAATACATGGAAATGAATGTAATTTTACTTTATCAATCTAAATCACAAACAATTCCATGTCCTGCAGGATGACGGTCTGTATTCTTGGTCTGAAGTCTCCTCCAACATGCTGGCTTTGAGAGATCCAGAATAAATGGCTGCAGTGTGATAAAAAGCATTAAATTTAGATACAGAGACTTCTGCTAGAGAAGCCATTTGTTTTTACTGACCACGTGATACAGAATGTATTATGCAAAGTCTATTCCTTGGGGCTCCATTCTATAAAAAGAGTTGATAACACCTCACAAAGCTCAAGCGAGAACCAGCTGAGATGATGCCTGTGAAAAATCGTAAGTAATAGGTGCTGTACGAACTTAAGTCACTACTTCCCACAGAAGTGCTCTTAACTCACACTTTATAAAAAGTCATTATGGTTGTTATGGCCCTGGGATACTCTGATTTGGAAATCGACCTATTTAGCATCAACTAAGAAATACTGAAAGAGAAGAATATTGTTTAGATGCAATGACAATGCCTTGGTGGCATTGATTGGTTTTTTGGGGTTTTTTTTTGTTTTGTTTTGTTTTGTTTTGTTTTGCTTTGTTTTGTTTTGTTTGCAGTTCTTTCATAAGGACGAAATTACATACATGAATGGTTGAGCCTAATTGTGAACCCTGAGTCAAACGGAAGAACCGCCAAAGTGAAAGAGCATTTGGATTTGAAAATTGTGTTGCCAATTTGCCATGTTTTTGTTTTCAGTTTTCCTGTGATCATATGATTCCAGACACTTTTGTCTTTGTAAATAGTAATAGCAGCATTTTGTTTAGGTTTTTATAGAGTCAGATAAACTGTCTACACTAGCATGTTCAGTTACATGGATTGCAGTTAATGACATCGTTGTGTTAAATTCTACAATCTTCTTTGTGTTTTTTTACTTTGAAATTTTTCTGTATTTCCCTTATTCTCTCCCTTTGTATAGATTGTGCCACTTTATCTCATTTCATTTTTTCCCACTATTGCTATAGCTTAATTATTAACGTCAACTCAATCAGCGGTGTTAGCCTCTTCCTGGACACTACAAATCTCAACAGCCCACAAGGAGTGAGTGCCATTCTCCTACCTTCCAAGCAGGATGCAACCTTATTTTTGTCCAGAATTATAGCTTTATTGCACCTTGTGTTTCAGTTTTAATAAGACAGGATTTTATTATTTTATATAATTAATATGTTTATTTTTTGCCTTTTATTCTTGACTTAAAAATCTTTCATCAATGATAATTTTCTTTCTTGTTGAAATGCATTCTTTAGGATTTTTTTTTAATAAAATAGTAAAACATTATTATTAGTTTGATCTAAAAATCTTACCCAATTTTTGAATTTTTAAAACGGTTCTTTTATTTGGAACCCAGGTGACCCTTGAACAAAGAGGATGTTTGGGGTGCTGATCCCTGAGCAGTCAAAAAAAATGACTTTTGTCTTCTCCAAAACATAACTGCTAATAGCCTACTGTTGACCAGAAGCCTCATCGATAACATAAACAGTCAATTAACACATAGTTTATATGGTATATGGATTCTATACTGTATTCTTACAATAAAGTAAGCTAGAGAAAAGAAAATCTTATTAAGAAAATCACAAAGAAGAGAAAATATGTTTACTATTTAATTTACTATTCATTAAGGAAAAGTGGATTATCACAAAGGTTTTCATCTCCTGGTCTTCACGTTGAGTAGCGTGAGGAGGAGGAGGAAGAGGAGGGGTTGGTGTTGCTGTCTCGGGGTGGCAGAGGCGGAAGAAAATCCACATGTAAGTGGACTCACACAGTTCGAACCTGTGGTGTTCAAGGTTCAACTGTGTCTCTTCATGTTTTCACGTTGCCCTACATTTCAAAGATAGTTTTCGTGTGTATAATTTCATGATCAGATATTTTTATTATAGCCCACTTTAAAGGTATTATTTTCTAGTATTCATCCATCAGTATAAGATAACTATCCATCTAATTGTTAGTCCTATTGGTTGAATTGCCCTTTTATCTGATTATTTTCTAAATAATAAATAATCTATTTGTCTCTAGTCTTTTAGAGTTTGACTAAGATATATGTTGTTGTAGAATTTTTCCCTTTAATCTTGTTTAGGACATGTTGGACTTCTGACATGTGAGAGTTAATGACATTTTGTTGTTGTTTTACTTTTAAGTGACAAATAATAATTGTGTATATTTATGAGAGACAATGTGATGGTTTGACCTATGTATACATTGTAGAGAGATTCAATCAAGCTAATTAACATCTCTATCACCTCACCAACGTATTATTTTTTTCATGTCGTGAAAACATTGAATAACTATTCTTTCAGCAGTTTTGAAATTTCTCAGTCCTTGTCAGTTTTAGCATTGTCGTCTCTATTCTCTGTCAGCTTCTTGTGGATGTTGTGATATATTTCCATTGTCAATGCCTGTTTTCTGTCACACTGTGCTAAATTCTGCATAATTACTTTATTCTATCTTCATGCTCATTAATTATGTCTTCTTCTGTGTCCAATAAACTATCCCTTTCTTTTAGTTTATATTTCAAGTACTCATTTCTATGCACATTCTATTTGATTCTTTTTCAAAACTGCATGCTTATTATTTTTGAAGTATTTTCTCTTTGCTTGTGAGTTCAGTTATTTTATTTCTGAAGTTTTAGAAGTCTGGTTCCAGTTTTCTCTGCTAAGGGTGCATGTTTTACGGGGAGGACTTGCATTTGATTCTGTCCAGTTCGTGAGGGTACTGTGTGATGCTGCTATTTTTGAATGAAGATTCTCAACTTGATGTTTTTCAAAACATAAATAGTATGAATTCAAAATTCAAATCCTGATTTTATTTGGCCAGTGGAAATGAATTCTTAGATGAGACATCTTTCCTGCTTTCAGGCTGAGACAGATAATTTTCTAACTAGTTCTTTCTGTAAATTGGATTTTTTTTAACTTTCTTTAGTTTGAAGAATGTAAATTATTATTGGTCCTGACCAGGAGATGCCCCTTCCAAATCTTTTTGCAACCCTGGCCCAGGGTGTTATTCTACTCCTACATGTATGGTTCCTAAAACCCGATACATAAGCTATCAGAGTTATTTTCACGAGATTTAAGCTCTTCCTTTATTCTTGGGCCTGGAAACTTTGATTATTTATTGTAAACTCATCCATATATTGAAAAACTTTTTAAAAAATTTAATCAAGTATATTTAAGAGTCTCGCAATGGTAGGGTTCCAATGTATGCTGGGTCCCACTGTTAGGAAATACACACACACACACACACACACACACACAGAAAATTCTATTACTACTCTTGGTTGACTTGTCCTTTTGGCTGCAAGTGATTTTGCTCTGGAACAATTCCCTTCTGGACCCAAAGCTACCAGATAAACTGGCCACTATCTAAATCTCCGTCATATAAGAGGTTGATAAGTAAGTATTTGAAGCTCAGTTTCCCTCACGGAAACCTCTCCAAGAATAGAGTATCCCTAATGACTGATGAGTCAATCTCTACCATCCGATGCTCTAAACTCAACTAACTACCTCAGGGGATACATTCAGTTCTGTGGATCTCACTTCCTCACTCAAATGTATCTCAAGAAATCAGTCTCCCAGTGAGAAGTGAAAAACCAAATAAAATATACACTTTACCATACAAGACATAGTTTCCCCCTTCCCAGAGGTGTCCCTTGTTCATCACATCCATAAATTATCTTTCAGCCTAATCGTCTCTGACTTACTACTCCTGTGCATGTCAGCATTTGTGTGTTCTCTTCAGCAACACTGATCCTATGCACTCCTCGGTTTGCATCTCTGTGTTATAGCGGTTGAGGGTGCAGGCTATGTTTCTTTAATAAAGGGACCCAAAATTTGGTGGCTTAAATGAGACAGAGGTTTATTTTTCTTTCATGGGAGAGACCAGAGATAGGCAGAGAGAGCCCAGGATGGCGTATGGCTCAAAAAATGAGATCGTTCAGGGACCTCAATTCCTTCCATCTTTTTTTTTAATTTAATTTTTTTTATTTCAGAGTATTATGGGGGCACAAACACTTTGGTCACATAAATTGCCTTTGCACTACTTGACAAGCATGCCCATCCCCCAGACAGCATGCATTGCATCCGTCCGGTGTGGGGTTACCCATCCCCACTGCTCCTTCCCACCTGCCCAAGACACTATGAATGATACTTCCAATATGTACACCCTGGTGTCGATCAGTTAGTCCAATTTGATGGTGAATATATGTGGTGTTTGTTTCTCTATTCTTGTGATACTTCAGTTAGGAGAATGGGCTCTCGCTCCATCCAGGAGTAGTACTTGATGGTATATATATACCACATTTTGTTAATCCACTCAGGTACTGATGGGCACTTGGGTTGTTTCCACATCTTTGCAATGGTGAATTATGCTTCTATAAACATTCCAGTGCAGATGTCTTTTTTATAGAATGTCTTTTATTCCGTTGGGTAGATGCCCAGTAATGGGATTGCTGGGTCAAATGGTAGTTCTACTTGTAGCTCTTTGAGGTATCTCCATACTCCTTCCATCTTTTTGCTCCTGTGTTCCTGTAGGATACTGTTTTCATCCATATGGTTGAAGCCTGCTCATGGCTCCATCTACATTCCAGTTCTTGGAAGGAGAAAAGTGAAGTAGAACGTGAGGCCTTTCAAATAATGATGTAGGAAAGGCATCCATCGTTTTATTTGCATTCTTTTGGTGACAGTTAATTGCCCAGCCACTGTTAGATCCAAGAGAGAATGAGAAATATATTGTCTCTAACTTGGTGGGCCAGGCCTGGCCACAGCTCTGTTAGTAGAGAAGAGAGCACAGAGCTCTGGGGCCAGCTGGCAGTGTCCATGGCTTCTCCGGTGGCTCTCCATGGTGAGGGGACATATGCGAGTCTTCTGCTTTTGGAAGTGTCAGCACTTCTGGGGGTGTTCCTACGAGGTCTCCCTTTGGTCTAAGTGCCTGTCCAGGTTCTTTCCACTGAGACCTCATCTGGGTGACAGTATCCTGCGTCTCTCCCCCAGCACAGAGGTCATGGCTTCAGTCCTCCCAAAGCAAACACTCAGTGCTTATCTGGGATGCTGGCCTGGTGGCACATCTCAGCCTTGTGGACCATGGGCTCTGGAGTCAAGTTGTCTGAGGCCAGTTCTAGGGTCTGACCCTAGTCAGGGTTTGCTGTGTGACCCTGGGCTTGTTCCAAAATGCCTGTGCTTCAGTTTCCTTGTATGTGACAAAGCAGGAATAGTAATAGTATCTATCTCATATTTTGTTGGGAGAGGTTTGTTATGAGGAACGTGTCAAACACTCTCTGCAAAGTGGTGAAACGATGACCTGGGAATGTCGGTTGGATGCTCCAGGATGCAGAAATGCTCCTGGAGAGTATTTCTTTCCCATCCTTCCTCCTATAAACTCACCGATCATTTTTTCCCAATCCTTACGTGAAATCTCTGGCAAATATCACAGATTTTCTTCTGACCATTATACTCCAGTAAAAGTCATTTTTAGGTTTTAAAAAATGCATTTAAAATATTTCCTTCAAAATTAGCCCTATTGGTGTAAGTGTAATATTTAATGAAAGAAATTAATGGCCACCTTGAAAACTCCTAGTCAATGTCACAGTGTCTTGCTGTGGATGTTGAGTGGTCTTGACTCCTTTTAATCTCTGTCTTGGAAGTCTCAACAAAAGAGTCCTATTTTAACATGCTTGTACACGTAATCATCATATGTGTCTCCTCTACAAGTTCTTTGAAGACATGGAGAGAATATTTTTCTTCTTTTTATCCCCATAGTTTAGCATGTTCTTGGCATACATAAGTGCTCAATAAGTATTTGTGAACAAGCACATGAATAAAATCTTGTAAGCAGATTTAAGTAGAATTTTTCAACTCAACAGCAAAATATATTCAACCATGAGAGGAAAATATTTTGCTAAGAAAAGTGATTTGAGAGTGTGTGTGATCAAAGACTAAAACCAAAATGATATTAAATAGTTTTCCACCGGCAAGTCTCAAGAGGCAGTAGGAGAGCCCTTGCTGGTTAAATTGTACCAGCACGAAACATCATGGCATTAGACTGTGGCCTGTAACCCATCCTGGCAGGAAGCCTTGTATCAACAGTGCTGCTTTTCCTGCCAGTTCCTTGCTAATCCTTTGAAAGCGCAGGTAAAAACAAGGCCAATAGATTTTATTGTATAGGATGACTTATGGATCCCAGCCATTCAAACACTTCACCCCATCTAATATGTATGCCAAAAAATGTTTATTTCAGAAATGTTTAATTGATTAATTATGCCACATAGCAGAGATGGTTGAGGAGTACCAGAAAAATCTTGTCTATAGCCATTGCATGTCATCTTTCATTTTTAAAATAATGTAGATTTATCCTCCGTTGAACCTAGTGACAAAGGCTTTTAGGAATGGAAGAGTGAACCCTGGAAGCCTATAACCTCCTCCTGTAAGTCTTCCAATTATGACTGTCAAATGGGTATGAGCCTTTAGGCTGATCCAAAACCTACCAAGTGTAGCTTTTGACATAAATTTTGAATTCTCTTTCTTGAAGGTCACCTGGTAGCATCAGTAGATCTTCCAAGCTGGTGTGTGGCAATGTAGCCTTCACATTAACTAAAAATATAATGGGTCATTTTTGAAATTCTTAGAGCAATGGTAAAAATATTTGCAAAACCTCTAGCACCAAATAAAACAATGTAATGTCTCTTTAGCACTGAAAATAAAACCTTAGAACTTTGAAATCAAATTTCTAATGTGGTGTCCATGAGCTAAGTAGAGGATTGGGACCCTCAAAGAATGATTTTTGTTTTCATAATTGATCAAAGTAATAGTGCATTATTCTCTTCATTTTAGGTGGTCGAATAATTTCAATGAAATAAGAATTTATTGAGAGACTCCTATGTACCACAATTTTAGAGAATCCTTTCTTCACGGAGCCATTTTTAGGGAAGGAAGAGAAAAACAAAGAGAAGAAGTGTCAAATGTTAAAGAGAAGTTGCCTTAATATCTTTCTTATAAAACACAGTGGCCATTAAAGAAAACTCTTCAAAATACATTTAAAGAAGAAAATTCAGCATTCTCACTTCTAGAAATAGTTGCTATTGGTGCATTATGTTGGTCAGATATGTGTGTATAAGACACATTCTGATTTTTTTTTAACTTCAACTTGTATTATGGGCGTTTTACAGGTAATAGATGTTCATAAAAGTTTATTCATGGTTGCTTAATAATACATTTTAAATACATATCATAATTTATTTAACAGTAGGGGGGCTCTTACATTTGAACCCACGGTAGACTTCAGATATATTTTTTCAGTGTAGCACTCCGGTTGGTTGAACCCACCGGAAGCCAGTTGTTGCCTGCATCCCATTGCAGTTTTGGTGGAGAGATGTGCGTTCTCCCTTACTATGCTGTGGCATATGTCTCTGGTGCTCTATAGGGAGCACTGTCCATGCCTGGCACAGGACATAGAGATTTAAACATCTCCTGGGACACGTGGTGGGCCCATGGCACTACCCAGTAGAAGACTGCACCATCTCACAGATGGGCAAGCTATGCAAGCTCCTGTAGAGAAGCTGCCTCATCACTCACAGGAAAACTCCCCAGGGGATCAGCAGTATTGCCCAATGGGCTGAAAAATCAATTTGGCACAAAAACACCAAGAGACTTTGAGAATGTATTTAGTTTGAGTTGACAAGATACAGAAAACATAGGCGCTATGAAGAAAACAAAAGATGAGATGGAGAGTGAGTGTGTCGGTTATTGATTTATTACTACTCAGCTCCAAATTTACCCTTCTTTCTGCTTTGTGAAAATGAATCTGGGCCCTTTATTTATGTATTTATCTCTCTCTCTCTACGTATATTTCTTTCTTTTTCCTGGATGTTAAGCTTTGTCAGTAGAGACAAAGAAATATTGTAGGAAGAATGGATTGTGTATTCTGATTCCTGCAGGGTGCCCAGCCTCCCCAGTGACTGGCTCCTGCAGCTGCAGGGTACCCTGGCATCACCCTTGGGCATGTTTTCAGTAGTGAGCCTCTAATGAGCACGTCACCATGAATGCCTCTCCCCTGCAGCTGAGAGGGCATCTTCACTGCAAATCCCTGAGGCAGATTGCCAGTGCAGTACCGCAGTGCCTTCTCTGCCACCCGGTGAACCATGGCTGCGCCTTCTTCAGCAACACCTGCATCTCAGGCTGGAGGAAGGAGGTGCATTTTTCCTGGGAGACTCTTTCTCAGCCTTAAAGCTAGTGGTGATTCCTTGTACCTTCTATTTCTATATACTCCAGAGTCCTCTTTGCTTCTTACCAGCCTCATTATTTCAATTCTATTTATATTCATGATTCTTCATATTAAACTTTCTCTGTTCAAGAGACTGGTCATGTAGGTTCTCTCCCCTTGATGAATCTTTAGTGATACAATGAATCGCCAGGGATCCAAGCAGAGATGTAAGAAGAGTGAGCAAAAATAAGAATAGATGGCATGAAAGTAGAAAATGAAATAACAAATTTAAATATTCTTATAAGACACTAAAGAACAGAAAAGCACTGCACAAAATCAAGTCAGTGAGATGGACCACACGTAAGAAGCCAGCAGTCCAGGGGCCTACGTAAGGCAGAACGACTCAGTATCTGCTCAGTGATTGAACAAATTGATGAAAGCTTTTAAGTAGCAAATTACTTTTATATTAATTTGTCAGACATTATCTCACACATAGTAAAAAGAAAAACTATAGTAACTGGCTACTAAAATAAGTTTATCTAACAAAATTCCATATTAAGGGGGTACATTTAAGAAAATATTATGGCATGATTTTGAAAAGTATGATTTTCCAGCAAACATGGATGAATGACATTGAGTTGGGCTAGTAGATTTTTTAATTTGTTTTCCTAGAGCAGGGATTAGCAAACTATGGGCTGAGGGCCAAATCTGACCTCTCTGACTTTTGTAAATAAAGTGTTATTGGAACATACCCTCAGCTGTTTGTCAACTTATTGTGTATCATTGCTTTCATACTTCAATAGCAGAGCCGAGTCCTTGCAAAAAGAAATTGTGTGATCTGCAAAGCTTATTAATAAAATGTTTCTCTCAGGCTCTTACAGATAAGCTTGTCAACTCTGCCCTAGCAGCCAGTATGTGGCACCATGCTGGAAGATTGCCATGCATCGGCTCAATCAGTCTTCACACGACCCTAGGAGGTAGAAGCACCTGCTGCACCAGGTTTTCTAAGGCATCTCAAGTTTAAAGACCATCACAGGTGGTGGCAAAGTGAGAAGGCTTGGAAGTCTTATGGGCAGGAGTTAAATTCTACCTCCACTGTTTAACTTGCTTTGTCAAGCTACGGGATCTCGCCGAGCCTCAGTGTCTACATCTGGAATATAGAGGTAAAAGAATTACCACATAGAAGCTGCTGTAAGTATTACTTTATATCATTTATTTAAGGTATTTAGCTTCGTGCTTATAACCTGGAAAATGCTCAATAAATGTTTTTACATTATTAGAGAAGTTGAAACACTTGACCATCACGGTCTGTAGTGAAGCTGGTATTCCAGTGCAGTATGTCTGAGTCCAGAGCCCAAGTTCATGACCACTGCAGGGAACTACAGAACTACTCATCTTTCCCTTTTGAGCTCTCTGATTTTTCTGACTTTAGGAAAAAGAGGTCTGTTCCTAAGTTACACAATTGAGCTCTGTCCAGTAAACCTGCGGATACCAGAGTTTCTTTATCTTTAACCGTTGGTCATTATATTCTGTAGAGGTTCTTATTACTGAGGATACATTGTTCCTTTCCAGAAGTTCTCCCCAGCTTGGTTTAAGGAAGAATGTGGCAGGCAAAATTCTAGGATGGTCTACAGACCCTGCCCTCTGTTGTACTCACCCTGCATAACACCTCCCTTTGCCTGCAGGTGGGACTTGTGAATAGGGCGGGATTTCACTCACCTGATTAAAGGAAGGGATTTTTTTTTTTCAAAAGTAATTAAGGTCCCTGACCAGTTGCCTTTGAGTTAATCAAAGGCCATTATCCTGATCAGGCCTGACCAAAGCAGGTGAGCCACTCATAGGAGAGGGATTTGAAGTGAGAGACTTTGCCCCTGGCCTTGGGGAAGTGAGCTGCCATGCTGGGAGAGGGTCTTTAGGAAGGCTGAGGAGAGGACTGCATGGCAGGAACTGCAAGCAGGGGCCCGGCTGACAGCCAGCAAGCAAAAGGGAACCTTAGTCTTAAAGCTGCATGGAAATTAACTGGATGTTTACATTCAAGACTCTGATGAGAACTCAGCCCCAGCCAACACCTGGATTGCACCCTGGGAAGCCCCGGAGGTGGAGAATCCAGCTAAGCCATGCCTGGACTCCTAACCTAGAACAAGCGCGAGATTTTAATTGTTGAAAGCCACTAAGTTTGTAGTAATTTGCTCCATAGCAATAGAAAACTATTACAGAAGGATAAGCTGCAGTAAAATCAAGGAACATATTTCTCGACAGCTCTTTTGAGGGCAGAAAAAAAAGCAAAATATTTGCTAAAATCAGACTTACTGTGTTTTTTGGAATGAGGCTGCCTGGCCCATTGTGTCTGTGTGTCCAGAAGTCGCACAGCCCTCAGAGTGAGGCCACGATCTTCCAACCACACTACTGTCGTGGCCACTGTGACTACTAATACTTACTAAACAACACTGAGTGATTATTACATGCCAGGAGCTTTTAAAATGAGAATATATTATTTTTAGAGTAAAAAATAAATTATTATTGAAAAAGAAATGACTAGATTGGGTTTATTGTTGTTGATTATAATTGGGTATATTGAAAACATCAGTTCATGAATTAATTTCATATACTCTTTTAAACTAGTCATGGTGAGTTTAACTCAAGAATAGTACCTTGTGATGAAAATATCTTGGTAAAAGTGAGGAAAAAGGAACAGTGGCCTCTGGGGATGATTTGTGAGTCAGATTTCATGATGAGAAAACATCATGTCCTGACTGTGGCGGATGCAGGTCTGGGGCAGTAACATGGATTAACACTGGGGAAGGGAAGGGCCCGGGAAGTACCTGCTAGGCTGACCCAGGCTGGGGCCACTAACCAGGTGGTGGGGAGCTATGTCAGTTTCCTTTGCTGCCATAACAAATTATCACAAACTTAGTTGTTAAAAAAAATACACTTATTGTTTTATTCATAGTTTTATAGGTTGGAAGTCTGGGTTGGTTCATCACATTACTCTGTTTCTATTAATGGTTTTGCTGGGCTGGAATTGAGGTGCTGGTCAGCTGGGCTCCTATCAAGAGTTTTGGGCTGAATCTGCTCCTAATCTCATTCACACGGTCGGCGGAATCCATTTCCTTTTGCTGTGAGGACTGAGGTCCTCACTTCCGGGCCAACCGGATAGCTGGGGGACACCCTGAGCTCCCCAGGCCTCTCTCTAGTCCCCGTATGTGGGAACCTGTATCTCAGAGCCAGCGACGGTGCATTGAAACATTCCCACACTCAGGATCTCTCTGGCTTCCCTGTCTGCTGTACCTTTCTGACTCAACCAGAGAAAGCTCTCTACTCTTAAGGGTTTATGTGATAATACTGAACCCACCCAGATGTTCCAGAATACTCTCCCAATTCTAACTCCATCTGCAATATCTTTTCTGCCATGTAATATAATATATTTTTAGTTTCTAGGGATTGGGGCATAGACACATTTGGGGGCCATAATTCTGTCCATCACAGATGCACTCACTTTTAGCAAGTCAGTGGTTAAATCTGGCACAAGGTTTCCAACGTATTCAGCATGATTTCCCCGATTTCTATATCAAGCCAGTGGCACGAGTGATAGCATTTACTCTCAAGCAGGGGAAATAAAAGTTTGGTACAAGCAGTGCAGTTTATCCCGTGGTTAAAAGCCATGATCAGTTTCAGCTTTGGGTGGCTACACGCTGGCCATGTGTGGACGTGGACATGGAGCCCACCTTAGATGTTTGGATCTTGGGAAAGTGAGCCTCATATTCATTTTGATTAAATGGGGGTAATCAAACTCAGTGAGTGACAATCTAAAGGCTAATGATGTGCTTTTTTGCTCTCTTCTTATGGTGATAAAATATGGGAATCCATGTGAAGACACTGCTCGTAGTAGATACTGTGCAAATGTCAGTTCCCTTCTAATCTTCTCCTACTCTATTTTTCCAGTATTGTTACAGAACCTAGTAGTTATTTATTTTCATGAAACAAAATATTAAGAAACATAAAAAATAATATAGATGTCTATATTGCCTACTACTCAATTTCTACCCAGTGATTCTCAAAGGTTTGAGCCCACTTGTGGGCACCAATAAATATACACAATTGAAATGTCCAATAGTTAAACATCTGGACAACTGCAATGTAATTTGTATGTGGAAAATATTATGTTGAGGTAAATCAATGAATTGTAAATAAATCATGTGAAAGATGTTTGATAATTCTTGGTCTGTCTATATATGGAATGGTTAAAGTGGTTTATTCTAAGAATTTACAGATGTGTAAAAGTTCATAAATAATTCACACAATAGGACAATTGAGAATAATTTGGAGCCTACTCCATCAAGCACCATTGTTTGTTATAAATATCTACATGACATTGAAACTCCAATTTCTTCTACAGCCAACATTAGAATTATTACTTGACAATTAAGTCAGGGCCTCAGTGATGCTTGCTCAGACAATACATTTAAGAAAGGATTTCATGAAAACCCATATTCTCAATGGCAGCTGGAAATTTCTTGGTTCATAAAACGTTGTGCTTTACAGAAGAGTGTGAGAAGTTAAACTTCCTGTCCCTCTCCGACACCGGCTCTCCCCTACACAGCTGTTCCTATTCCCTACTTTCCAAAGGCTGGACTCATTCTCCTTTCCTTGGTGTACTTTTATACATATAAAACCTCTGTTGGCACTTTCCTCAGTATATTTTGGGGGGTTTTGTTTGCTTTGACTGTTTCTTTCATTGGGCTGTGAACTCCTCAAGCGTGAAAACCACATATTGTTGACTTCTATTTCTAGGTCTGGTTTGGTTTTCTGGGTTAGAACTGGCTCTCAGTAAAGCACTTCATTAAAAGCACTGAAGAACTTTAGCTACAAGCAGAGAGTAAGAAAGGAATTTAAGACAATAAGGGTAGATATGGACTAATTATAGGACACAGATTGAAATAACATATAGTATAAGGTGAAAAAGAAAATCTGGAGAGAGAATAGGAGAAAAGTATTTTTAATATCAAATATTATGCCCTAGTCTCTAGGTTATTTCAAATTTAGTCTATTGAATCTAGAATATATATTATCATTTTTAATAGAAATTTTTCAAGTATTCAACAATTCAATATCAGCAATGGTCCAAAGAATTTGAAAAATTTTAAAAAAAGTAAATGTGAAAAAGATAAAAGAAAAATAAAAGGGGAAAAGCATTTGTGCCAATGATCTACTGATGTGAAGTTGTGAGGTTGTGAGTAGCATATTGAAGTTAGGAGCTAGGCAGCCAATAAAGGATTTATTTGCCTTGTATATCATTTTCTTAACATGTAGCATTTTCCCAGAGCAATTGTATAATTAGGGTAAGTACACACATTAGGTGTTGGTCTTTGCCTCTGAAAATGTGAAAACCTAAGGCTTAGAATTAAAAGGCACAAGCATTTTCCTTGTTCGCTATCCTATGCAGATCAAATATGCAGTTGAACCTGTGACCAGGGCCACCTTAACCCTTGGTTCGAACTCAGGTGAGCTAATTATACACAGCCACGTAATGAGGAAGATGTTAAATCAAGATTCTACAGAATGAGTGCAATGATATTCACCCTTCATAAAAACATATGAAACTTTAAGTTTCTTCCACTAGCTGAGACTTTTCTAAATAACCAACAGACAATGCTTGATAATAATCAGAGACCATCATTTTAAGGAATTATAATTTCTCCCATATTTTGCTTAATCCAATGAACTGCAAAGATTCCACATTAACAAATGCTTAGGGATATATTCTGTCCAATTGATCATCTTGCCAGTAGTGCTGGGCTCTTTCACTACATACAGTTTATCATATGAGCCTTTACTCTTTTGCTTGACATCATTCATTTTCTTGAAATTTGAGAGATTAACACATTGCCACACAAGAAAACCAGAAATCTTCCTTGAGGCCACAGTGTTTAATTAAGAAAATAGAATAAAAATTTCAGGTGTTAATTTAAAGGTAAACATAAATAGAAAAACAAAATTATTGACTTCTATTCATTTAATCCACATTTTTTAAATTAAATTATCAATATTAATTGTAACAATAAGAACGTCAACAAGTAACATTTTATATATGCTTCATGAGGCCCTGGGGTCAAAACTAGAGTGAATTAAATACAACTCTCATGGCAGTTAATGTGTTAAACATATTAAATCATAGTAAAAAGCAAAGCTCCAGATTCCTTACTGCAATTCTTGGTTAAATATATCTCCCACCAGCAAACACATTCAAGATGTTGCTTAGTCATTCATAAAATATTAATGTGTTCAAGATTAGTCAAGTCATGGGACCATCCAGAGGTTGAATAAGTTTATTGGTTCAATTTCTGTTAAATATGTGAAGAGCTCATGCTCTATAATAGCTAAACTCTTAATAAAGGCATTTGAAGAAGGATACAAATGTTCTTTCAAAACTAGATATGACTTTAGGCCCTAGCTCCCTGTGACTCATGGCATGGTTTAGGTTCTTGTAAAATTTATTTTCTGTTATACAACTAGAATGGCCATTTGATTTTCCAAAGTAAATTCTGGTCTCAGATTTAGCAACATTCATATATACTTATGCTATAGAGCGAGTAAAAAGTCTTCTCTATCAAAATCAGAATATAGTTGTTATTTCTTTAAAGGCACAGGAATGTTCCACTTCACTAGGGGTCACCATGTGTCTCAAACTACTTAATAAGGAGATGTAATTATTCATTATACGGCACTTCCTGTTACTATTTGCTAAATGACAAAACACCAAGCAAAAACAAAAGTGTAGTTCCTTCCTGCAAGAATCTCACTGTTGACTAACATGAAAATAAATACTTATTTTGCATGTGATGAGTGTTCTAGTTGATGTATATGGAAAGTCCTTTGGGAGCCCAAGGCAGGGGACATAGTTCTGTCTAGAGTGAGACTAAGGTATTTTCAGAATTGACAATTCAACCAACATTCACAGGGAGGTAGAAAAACACTTAGTGTGTGAGCTTTAGGCTTGCTTCTTTCTCTGACTCTCAGTGTGGCTTTGAGTAAGGAATGTAACTTTTGGATTGTCATAAATTTTGTGTACATTCATTTGTTTCCTCATGTGTAAAATGGAATAATATAACCAAGATCACAGAGGCCAGCCCAACTCACAGACTGATGCAGTTATTAAAGGAAATAATGTTTGAGAACGTATATTAAAACTCTACAACAGTGAGCTCACTAAAGAGTAGATTAGAAAGAAAAGTTGAGGACAGATTTGGAGGACACTTACTACCCATTTAAGAAGTAATATGCTTTGTCCTGTAGGTTTATCTTGCAGGTTTTCTTAAGACAGATAATGTATCTGGGAGTAACATGTAAATGAAAGTATAGTAAGCTGAGAATAAAAGTCCAGGAACTAACTGAAGATTAGTATGAAAGTACAGATCAGAGATAAAAGTTGCCTTAACTTGAGTAGTAATAGGAAAAAAAATGGACATGAGAGATGAATCTAAAGTTAACTAAGAAAGGGGAAGCAAAACTTGGTAACAGATTTAATGTGGGTGACAAGAATGAGAAGGGCATCAAAGATGACCATGTTTTTAGCCCAAATGACTAGAAAGGTGACACTGTGGTCATTAACCAAAGAAAGGCACCTAAGCTGTTCAGGGAAGGTAAGCAGCACACCAGGATGCTGTCTGTGTGAACCTATTAGGGTGTCATGGGAACAGGGCTCAGGAGAGAGGCTAGGGGTGGAGAGAGAGTTGGATATTCATCAATATAGATCTTAGAAAATAAATTGAATAAAATTGAAAAAATAAGACTCAAACCCCAGTCTTCTGGTCATAATTAGGGAGCCCCAGTACAGATCATGGCATCTTTCTGAATGTTGTCCCTTTTAGAGAAGTACTTTCCATTTTAAATCTGCTTGGAATAACTCATTCTAAATCTTTATTAGGAAAAGTGACACTTCTTTGGGAAGGGGACTTTCATAATTCTAGAGCATGACTGAGGTAATTTACCTTTTTACAACCTGTTTCCTAGGGAGCCTTTGTGACGGGGACTCTATGGAAGAAACTGAAATGAGCAATACCTGAAGCTGTGAGGAGTGTCCTGATTCCAGAGAACCAAGGCAGGTGGATGACGGGCAGATGATAAAGGCAGAAGCAAGGCTGGCTGGGAGAGATGTCAACCCAGCAGTCATTCAGTCTCAGGGCAGATGTCAGGCGATGTCAGAGCCCAAATACTGCTTTTGGAATTTGAGAACATTACTCTTGATTTTGAGGCAAGTTTGCGGAATAAAGTGGGATATCAGCCCTAGAAAAGGAATGGGAACTATTAATGAGTAGCATTTAATCTTCAGGTACAAGGAACAGGACAGGCAGAAACAAAATCTGGGCGTATATTAGGGCCTGGATTTCAGGATCAAGCAGAAAAGGTCTATTTATCACCTCTAGAACCAGGACCATTGGTGCTGAGCCACAGAGCATTGAGTCTTACAATGCTGGCTGCTACTCAAAGTATATTTCATGGAGAGAAAGCACTGCCTTCCCCTGGGAGCTTGTGAGACAGAGAATGAAGGAGAGGTGACCAGGTGCTCTTGGTTCCTTCTAGCGGTGACCTGGCTCTACAAGAGCTGCACTGGAGTTTATATCAGCACCTAAGGGGAAATAAGAATAGGTAGCTAGGTTGGGTTCATTTTTGTTTTTGTTCAAAAAGGATGAAGAATGGCAATATTAAAAGCAAAGAATGAAAGAAAGCAGAGAGAGTATTTGGTGATTGATCCCATAAAGTATGATAGACATAACAGAGGAGGGAGAGTCAAGGCATGAGAATTTTGAGTTCAGGCATTCGGAAATGGTTGCATCATTAACAAAAGGATGAAAGTTTAGAAAGAGGAATTTTTTGGGGGTGTGTGGGAGAACTTTAAACTTATAAACCATTATTTTTTAAATATGACAAATAAATTTGAAATCAATTCTTTTCCATAATTTAAGTGTAACACATTATTAAATAGTAACCTAAATGTTTTGGGTATTTTTAAAAAAATAAAATGCTGATTTTTTTTTCCAAATTCCTTACCAGAGCCCCCCCTCCCATAAAAAATATCATATCTATATGAGATTCTACATCATATCATGTTTAAAATTTTGTCTTTGATTTGAGTCTCAGCTTGACTATTGTTGGTGTATATAAAAACTACTGATTTCTGTACATTGATTTTGTAACCTGAGACCTTGGTGAATTTATTTATCAATTCCAGGAGTCCCTTGGTAGAATCTTTGGGGTTTTCTAGATTTAAGATTGTATTGTTAGCAAAGAGTAATAGTTTGACCTCTTCTGCCCCTATTTGGATGTCCTTGATTTCATTCTCTTGTCTGATTACTCTGGTGAGGACTTCCAGCACTATGTTGAATAGAAGTGGTGACAGTGGGTAAGCTTGTCTGGTTCCAGTTCTAAATGGGAATGCCTTCAATTAATCCCCATAAGTGTGCTGTTGACTATGGGTTTGGCCTATATGGCTTTTATCATGTTGAAGTATGTCCCATCTATGCCTACTTTGTTAATTTTTTTTAATAATAAAAAAATGCTGAATTTTGTCAAATGCTTTTTCTGCATCTATTGAGAGGATCATATGGTCTTTGTTTTTGCTTCTATTTATGTGGTAAATTACATTTATAGATTTGCATATGTTGAACCATCCTTGCATCTCTGGGATGAAGCCCATTTGGTCATGATGAATTATTTTTTTGATGTGCAGGTGAATTCAGTTTGCTAAGATTTTGTTGAGAATTTTTGCATCTATATTCAGAAGGGATACTGGTCTGTAGTTGTGTCCTTTTCTGGCTTTGGTATCAAGGTGATATTGGTTTCATAGAACAAATTGGGGAGGAATCCTTCCTTCTCAATATTATGAAATAATTTCTGTAGTATAGGTAGCAGTTCTTCTTTGTAGATTTGGTAAAATTCAAGTGTGAATCAATCTGGTCCCTGATTTTTTTTTTTTTTTTTTTTTTTTTGTTGGAAGGTGTTTTATTGCTGCTTCAATTTCAGTGCTTGATATTGGTCTGTCATGGAGTTCTATTTCTTCCTGATTGAGCCTAGGTAGGTTGTGTGTTTCCAAGAATTTGTCCATTTCCTCCACTTTTTCAAGTTTATGGGCATAGAGATTTTTGTAGTATTCAGAGATGATATTTTGTAATTCCAGGTATCAGTTGTGATTTCTCCTTTTTAATTTCTGAGTGAGCTTATTAGAGTCCTTTCTTTTCTGTTTCTGGTTAATCTAGCAAGAGGCCTGCCAATTTTACTTTTCAAATCAAAGATGCAATACGTTTCACAATAGCAGCAAAGAAAATAAAATACCTAGGAATATATTGAACTCAGGAGGTGAAAGACCTCTATAAGGAGAACTAAGAAACACTGAGGAAAGAAATTGCAGAGGTTGTAAACAGATGGAAAAACATATCATGCTCATAGATCAGCAAAATTAACATTGTTAAAATGTCCATAATACTCAAAGTGGTTTATAGATTCAATGCAATCCCAATTAAAATACCAACATCATTTTTCACAGATCTAGAAAAAATAGTTCTATACTTCCTGTGGCACCAGAAAAGACCCTGAATAGCCAATGCAACCTTACATAATAAGAACAAATTGAGAGGTATCACTTTACCAGACTTCAAGCTATACTGCAAGGCTATAGTAACCAAAACAGCATAGTACTGACACAAAAACAAAGATATAGACCAATGAAACAGGAGTGAGAACCCAGATATGAACCCATCCTCATAAGGCCATCCGATCTTTGACAAAGCAGAAAAAAATGTACACTGGGGTAAAGAATCTGTATGTAATAAATGGTGCTGGGAAAATTGGACAGCCACATGTAGAAGACTGAAACAGGATCCACACTCCTCACTACCCACAAAAATTAATTTACGATGGATAATAGACATAAACCTAAGGCATGAAACTATAAGAATTCTAGAAGAAAATGTTGGAAAAACTCTTATAGATATTGGCCTAGGCAAAGAATTTATGAAGAAGATCCCAAAAGCAATCACAGCAACAAAAAAAATAAATAAATGGGACATGATCAAATTAAAAAGCTTCTGTACAGCCAAGGACATAATCAATGGAACAAATAGCCTACAGACAGAATGGGAGAAAATATTTGCATGCTATACATCCAATAAAGGGCTTATAACTACAATCTACAAAGAACTCACGCAAATCAGTAAGAGAAAATCAAACAACATTATAAAAAAGTGGACAAAAGACATGAACAGAAGTTTTTCAAAAGGAGATAGACTAATGGCCAATAAACACATGAAAAAATGCTCAACATCTCTAATCATTAGGGAAATGCAGATCAAAACCACAATGAGATATCATCTAACTCCAGTGAGAATGGCTTTTACAAAAAAGTCCCAAACAACAGATTCTGGTGTTGATGCAGAGAGATGGGAACACTCATACACTGCTGGTAGGACTGCAAACTAGTGCAACCCCTCTATGGAAAATAGCATGGAGATACCTCAAAGAACTAAAAGTAGAACTATCATTTGATCTAGCAATCCCACTACTGTGTAATTACCTAAAGAAAAAAAAAGATATTTTATAAAAAAAGACACTTGAATCTGTATAGTAGCATAATTCATAATCGCAAAGATGTAGAAACAACCCAAGTGCCTATCAATACATAAATGGATTAATAAAATGTGGTATATGTATACTGTGGAGTACTACTCAGCCATAAAAAGAAATGGTGATCTAGTATCTTTTGTAACAACCTGGATAGAACTGGAGACCATTCATCTAAGTGAGGTATCACAAGAAGGGAAAGACAAACACCACGTGTACTCAATAGTAAGTTGAAATTAACTGACCAACACTTATGTGCACATATGGAAGTAAAGGTCAATGGAAATCAAGTAGGTGGGAGGGCGGAGGAGGGGATGGGTAAATTCACACCTAATGGGTATAATGTACACTATCTGGGTGAGGGGTATACTTATAGCTTTGACACAAACTGTACAAAAGCAAATTATGTAACCAAAATGTGTGTACTCCTGCAATATTCTGAAATTTAAGAAAAACTTTGCCCCTTAGAAGCGATTCAGAAGAACTTCATTGAAAAGTGTTACTTTCTACTTAGAATGGGTGAGGATTAAATATCCGTCACAGGGAGATAGACTATTTCTACATTTTACTGTTTTATTCTTCTCTGCCATTTTATTAGAGCAGGGGCATCCTTCCAATATAAGTGCCATTGCCCACAACATGATAGGCCCAGGGAAAGGCGTTACAAACCCATCCATGGAGATCAGTTTGGCACCTCAGCCATCCTCTTCATTTTCAGTCTAGACACAGAACCACATCCTGCACTTTCCAGAAAGAGATTTCAAGTCATATGTCCTACGCTTTTACAAAATCTCTTTGTCCACACGTGAGATTCTTTAACACAGACAAATATTTCCCTTTGTATGACTGAGGACATACATGGATCTTAGTTCTGAACTACCTGGATACCTTCAAATTATTAATTTTGTGGCAAAGTGCATCAAAGCAGAAATGTTACTGCAAAAATCTTCCTGAACTTTTCCATGTCCAGAATTGGGCTCTACAAGGCTGCCACTATTGTAAGACTATAAAAAACAATTAGTTTGTGTAAGTGCAAAGGAGGCAAGAAGACCACTGCTGCTGCCACTTACGGGGATGCTGGCCTGTCATTTACTGTAGAAAACTAGTGATTAGACTACAATAGAAGCCATAGCCTAGTGATTTGCCTTTTAAAAATTTTTTAAAAGCAACACCCAGAAACCATCACCTGGACAATGCATTTTGCACCTAATCATCATCAGAGAAAGCATGTTCAGTCTGATAGGTCAAAGATACCTCTACCGAGAATTATGGGGTTTTATTTTATGAATGCATAATGGTTGCTAATTTTCTGGAGAGGGATTCGGTTTCTGAGTTTCAAATCACAAGCTGGGTCTCGAGCACTCATCTTTTTCGTGGTCAGTTCATTGGAACACTATTTGTCCCTATAGACGGAGAGTGATGAGGATGGGGAAGCTGAGTGGCACACAAATTTACATGAGCAATGTCCCATTGTGAACACCCAAGATGTTCTTCTGCCTGGCAACTGTTTTTTCTCCAGTACTATAATAATGCAATACCTTTTAAACATTCTTACTCTTGAGGGTTTCATTAAGCAAACAAATCAAAAAGAAATTAAGAAAAACGCAGCAAATCAAAACCACCGAACAGCAAAATGTAATGAAATGATTACTGTAGAAACAGCTAATAGTTACATGCACAGAGGAAAAGAATTCTACAAAATTAAAACTTGATAACAATTTAAAAATAAATTGTGCAACCAAAGATCCTCATCTTACCAGGAAGAAATCGAGGCTCAGCGAACTGAGGGATTTTTCCAGGTAAAAATGTCAGTAAGAGGCAACTTGGCAGCACACACGTGTGCGTATCTTGCACGCAGCACGTCCTGGACAAGCTCTGGGGGCAGCAGGATGAGAACACCCGCTGATGTTCTCCAGAGCTCACAGTCCAGGCAACCAGTAGAATCGTGCACAGACACAGTCAGGGTACGAGGGGGTTGGCACCACGGGAGCTGGGCCTCTTTCCATCGCAGCAGGTGGCCTTCCATCACACGACTACTCTGCTCACAGCATCTCATCAAATCTGTTACCGCATATTTATTTTCATTAATAAATATGTATTAACATCTACTAAGGACGAGAAACTGAACTATAGGATATAGAAAGTACCAAAATAAGGAATTCATCATCTCTTTCTTTGAAGAATTTATAATCCAGCCATCAGCTGATGCCACTCTTGAAGGGCAGGTGGAATGCAGGGCAGAGGTGGTGGAAGTTTCTAGAAGGCACACGTGGAACACTCACAGAATGAGGCAGAAGCGAGGAGGCGTCTGACAGAGGAAGCTTATAACTGAAGTGTGTGCAAAGACACGTGGGGGCAGGAAAGCCCCGTGTGTTCCGGGACACCAGCTTGCCCGAGTGCTGGAGGACGCAGGACGGTGAGCAGAGGCTGGAAGTCCGGCACGATCTGCTGTGCTTGGAGGCTAAGGCCGAGGGAGCTGGGCTCATTTTTAGAGAATGATATGACTTCTTGACTTTTTTTTTTAAGCAAGGACATTGATATTCTTAAGCTCTGTGATTTAGGAAATTTGGCCAAACCAAACTGGATTGAGGGTAAGTGTGTAAATCTGAGTTCTGGCCACTGGGTCCCGCTGCCGCACCTCCCGCCGCCCGCATGTAGGAGACAGCGTCGCTCTCGGGGTCCTTCATGATCCTTCTGTGTGCCCCAAGGATTACAGCCTCGTGGCTGTTGAGACAAAGACACTTCAAATATAATTTAAGCCAAACCTCTCACATTAACACTAAGAAGATGGAGGCGGAGTGAAGTGAAGTAGCCGTTGACGGTGCTTCCTTTGACCCCTGTGGAATGAAAACGTTGACCAGGTACAGTGCAGTCTGTGTCCACGGGCAGCTGCCTCTCCGCTCCGTCACACCGTGGCCACGGGAAGGCCGCTCTCCCCTTCCTGTCCTCAGAAAATTGATTTCTTAAGTCCATTTTTGTGGAAACATAGATCTATTGTGCTTCCTGTGCAGGTTTAAAGAACCCACTTAATTGCCATTTGCCGTCTACCTTTTTGGGTGCTCTGACGTATGCAATGTCATAGCTCACCTGAACTTGTTGGGGATCAAACACTTAAACTAGATGAACACGGTCAGTATGCTGACTTCAGGGTTTGTTTACATTGTGTTTCACTGTGTTACCCCCGGTGTAGGCATCCGCTTTAATACTCTTTCTTCTCACTGCAACAGCATGAGGGAAACCAGGGCTGTCATGCAAACTTGACTGAAAAAGGGTCCCCTAAAAACAAGAGAAGGCACAGCGCAGAGTTGAGGACACGGTGTGAATAAGGCATATCATTTCTTGTGTTAGAATACACACACACACACACACACACACCATCCCTCCCCCCATCCCCAGCAAATTAACCAGCAATCATATGTAACCTGTGTAAACTTACGATCTCCTAGAGGTGAAGGGGAACTGTGGTTGGGCCAGAAACAAACATCATGGAACAGGGAGCACGGTGGCACTCAAAATTAATGTGTCACATGTGAAATGTAAATCAGGGCTCAGCTGCAAATATTTAAGCAGGTAGATGTGAGAAGCAAAGAAAAGAAAGCGGCTCCTTTAAAGGGATCTACTGCTACCGTCAGGTTGTGCTCTTGGACCGACCTCCCCCTTTCCAAGCCCCCATTTGCTTTTCTACATCTCGTCCCAAGTCTCTGCTCCAGGAGAGTTGGGGGGAGGTGAGTCCAGATCTAAGGAAATGCAGGATCTCTGTCTACTTGGAATTTGTTAGAAGCAGAATACAAGATGTTTCATTCGCTCTCTGAGCCTAAACAGAATACCTGCTCACCTGGACTTTGGATCAATGTGTTTGCCGCTGAGAAACGCGCATCGTGTGTGTTTGGTTTGGCAGTGAGGCATGCCACCGTCACTGTCTCTCTACTATTAAGTTTTAAAGGCTCATGCTGTACCTGACGCGAACGTGGGAATTCAACCTAATTCAGGGTTGGGAACATAAAATGAGGTGTACAGGAGGCATTGTAATCCCAAATACCCACCAGTCGGCTGCTTACTGCTTAAGCAATTTATTTGGAGTGCTGCAGTCAAGCTTATCTTTGCTCTCAGAGACTGGGCAGGCATAATATTAAGAATAAATTATTTTAAATCCTTTCACTGAAGGAAAAAAAAAAAAGAAAGGAAAAATATTGTGCAAAAGCAACATCTTGTTGCCAGGACTGTTCTGAGAAGTGAAGAGTGGGCAACGGCTGTGTATTTTTAACTCCGTATAGTAGTTATTAAAAAGCACTCGAGCAGTTTGCAGCATGGATTTTTCTCCAGGGTTTGGAGAAGAAATAAATGTAAATGACAAGCAAAGACCTCAGTTCACTCCTTGGTGCTATCCTGTAACACCCTGTGACCTCGATGGGAAGGGACTGGGGAGAGTGACCTGCACAGGGGCCGTGTTTGGTGGACCCAGCGCCCGAGTTCAGGAGGGAGGAGGCACAGGGAGAATGCTCGGTGGTGGATGCTGTAATTTGAGCCATATTCCTTTGGAGTCTGTCCATAGTGTTTTTATTTTACCAATTTGTAATTTATTACAGTGACAATATGAGTTGTCATATTTTTGCTTTTAGTCATTGCAAACAAAAAGGCTTACATAGAGTCAGTTTTCTCCAGAATTGGGATTTAGTCATCTGTGCCCTCATTTTAGTCAGCTTCCTTCTTCCTTCGATTTCCTGGAAAATATAAAAGGTCAAGGATGAATTTTTAGAGTTTCAAAAGGTGTTAAAATCGCATTCTCAAAAGTCACAGCACGTTGAGGAACGTATACGCTGCGCCTGTCCGAGTGTCCTTCTGCTGGGGAGGAAAACACGGGAGCAGAGCAGGTGTGTTTAAGCGGGGGAGACTCCTGCGGTCCCCGGCTGAGCTGCTCGGCCCGGAGCAGCCTCCCCTCCGGCTCTGTTGAGAGGCTGCTTCCTGCAGCTGCTCCGTGCTGGTGGGCCGGTGCTCCCCTGCACCCACTCCCACGGCGGGGCCTCGTCCCCACACGTCCACCCTCAGCAAGTCTCCTGCCTGCTGCTCCTTTCTCCAGCCCGGCCTCCCCTCTGACAGCAAAGTGACTTTACAACACAGAGACTGGATTATGTTTCTCCCCTTTATTCAGGGTCCTCAGGATTGAGTCTCACCTCTTTGGCATGGCCCTTAAGTCTCTTCTCAACTTAGCTGGCCCATCTCCCTGCTCACTTTCTTCGCATCCATTCTCCTTCAAATGCCTCTTCGGTTTCCCAAACCCATGACACATTTTGTGCCCTTGCACCTTTGCTTGGACTGTTTGTTTTTTGTTTTTGTTTTTTTTCATTTCAGCATATTATGGGGGTACAAAAGTTTAGGTGACATATATTGACCTTGTCCCCTTTACCCCCTAGTCAGAGCTTCAAGTGTGTCCACCCCCCGAGAGGAGAACGGTGACCCGACAACGGGCTGTGCCCTCTGGGATGCTCAGAGAGCAGAGCCCGTATCAGCTACTGTGGAAAAGAAGAAGATCCGTGTCAGTTGCTTGTGGGGCTGCATTCCCATTTCCAGCCTCTGTAACAGCAACTGTCCTGAAGCAGTCACGGTGTCAACAGTAGAAAAACAGGGATTCTTTGAATAGAAACTCACACAGACGAAGCTCATTCATCATTAGAGATGAATGTTCTAGTTAAACTTTATTTTTTTCAGCTAGACATTTTATTTGTTTCTTTTTTCCCCCTTCCTTCCTCCCTCCCTCCTTCTCTCAATCTTTCTTTCTTCCTCCCCTCATTCCTTTGTTCCTTCCCCCCCCCCCACTTCCTTCCTTCCTTTCTCCTCTCCCCTTGTTCTATCTCTTCCTTTCTTTTTCTCTCACTCTTGTTGGTTCAAAGCCAGGCCAAGAAACATAACAAACAGAATTGGGTTGGGCGTCTTTCGGGGATGAAGTGAGGTGCATTAGTTTTCTGTTACCACTCTATCAAATGACCACAGATTAGTAGCTTAAGACAACAAAAATTTATCCACATTCAGTTCTTGTAGTTGGAAGTCTGAAATCAATCTTATGGAGCTAAAATCAAGGTCTGGGCAAGGCTGTTTCTTTTTGGAGGCTCTAAAAGGAAAGCATTTCTGGTTTCTGTGTCTCTCAGCCTCTGGTGGCTGCCGGCATTCCTTGGCTTGTGGGTGCATCACTCCAACCTCTGCCTCTGGGCACACTGTCTTCTCGGTCTGACCTCACCGCATTCCTCCTAGAAGGCTCCTTGTGATTATACCGAGACCTTCCCGATAATCAGGGTAACCTTCCGTAGCAGAATCCTTCATCACATCTGCGAAGCCCCTTTTGCCATGTGTGCTAACACTCAGAGGTTCCGAGGATTAGGGCATGAACATCTTTAAATGTGGCTGTTATTCAGTTGACCAAAAAGGCTACCAAACTCCCCCAGTAAGAGCCTCATGACAGTGCGTCCTTGGGACTGGCCTGGACCCAGCCTGCTCCTGTGTCCTGCTCCTGAGAACTGGCCTCTCTCATCCTCATCCTCACTTCCCTCCCTGCTTTTGATCTGCCCTCTCCCCTTAGCACACTAGTTTGCTCTGTTTCCATTCAGGTGCCCCCCATGGCTACCTCCAACAGTCACCATCTGCACTAACCTTTCCTCCCTCACATGTCACCAGTGCCCTGCATCCGCTGCCCCCACTGCTGAGCGAGAGGCTGAGGCTTCCTGTTAACAAACCTTCGCCCTTGCTGAATGTCCCCGGTGCCCCGAGCACTGCCCACACACGCAGAGCCGCTTCTCACCTTCACAACTGCTTCTGTGGTCTTTCTTTAAAAGCCAAACGTCATGGCTCCTTATTTTATACTCCACCCGGTTCTTACAGCAGCACGCTATCGGCAACAATTGTAATAACTCTGCCACACAAGCACTACGGGAAAGCCACAGGACAGTAACTTCATTATGATTTAACAAGGATGCCTGACCTCATGGCAGCCAGAAGTCCCTCCCTGCCCTGGCAGCTCCCTCTTCTCCACAGCACGGAAACGGAGGGAGAGTGATTTTTAGCTATAAATAGAAGTTGAGTGCAGCCGTGTTTTAGGAACACGGGTTTCCTCATGCGTGCTGACCTGCATGTGAAGAGCTTTCAGGTGACTTCAGTCTTTGGCCACGACACCACCCTATCATTGTGCTACACAGCACAGACGGAACTGACAGCAAACCTGTTCAAGACAGGAACTAACTACACAAGATCAAAGACAGAAGAATTCTCCGTGTGGCTTCGTCAGAGACGGTGGTCTCAGATAAGGCTAAAAGGTAGTGGGGTGTCCTTTTAAGGGTCAAGAGATCAATTATCAAGATTTGTGCATTTTAAGCTCCTTAAACCTCCATTTTCTCATCTGAGAAATGATCCTAATTACAATATCTGCTACATATTTAGCACTGGTAAAGAAGTCGGTTAAATTTAAAGGAAAATGGATAGAAAGAAACATGTACATGCAGAATGCATTCTTGTTTTTATACCGACAGTGATTTTAGCCACATCGTTCTTGCAGATGTGTGCAAACACTTATATCTATGTTTTTCCATTTACATGGGATTTGATCATTACACCGCAAATACTCACGTGGTGCAGTGGAGAGAGTGCCGACCGTGCGGGTGGGAGGATGCAGTGGAGTGTTGAAGAGGAGAAGGATCCAGGCAGACCGGCTGAAACTACCCACCCCAACCCACAAGCGGGCTCTTAGGAATGTGTCTTGATATGTGACTCTCCCCCGTTTGCAAAATGGAGATAGTAACACTGACCTCACAGGATTGCTGGGAATTACAGTTTAAAAGTGACATGATACGGAAAGTGTCCAGAATGATGCTCGGCTCTGTGCAGGCACTTAGTCTTTAGAGCTCAAAGATGTGGGTATATTGCATTACTTTTCTCTTCCTGCATAACGAATTGCCACAAACTTAGTGACTTAAAAATCACGCCCATGTATTAGTTCACAGTATGTAGGTCGGAGGGCAGCAAGGTGAGGCTGGGTGCTTGGCCTGTCAGGAGGTGGAAATCAAAGTGTGGGCCAGGCCAATTTCCTGGCTGGGGGCTCTGGGGAAAAAATCCACTTCCAAGTTCATTCTTGCAGCAAAATTCCTGCTCTCCTGCTGATTGTCTCCTGGAAGCTGTTCTCAGCTCTTACAGGCCCCTGACATCCCTACCATTTGTATCCTTCCGCCTTCAAGCCAGCGAGGGAACATTGGAACTTTATGTGCTTTACGTGCCTTGAGTCTTTGACTTCCTTTTCTGACACCAGCCAGAGAAAACATTCTTCCTTTTACCAGGCTCAGATGATTGGGTCAGAGCCACTTAGGTGATCACTTTATCTGAAGGCCAACAGTGTGATATGGCATGACCTAACTCGTGGAGCGGATAGCTCTACCCATTCACAGTGCTGGGGGCGTGGGTGGCTTGTACACCAGGGAGGTGAGAATCTTGCTCAGCTTAGAATTCTGCCAACTGCAGTTGATGTTTCATTCCTGTTACCTCCTAGCTTTGTGAACTTGGCCAAAAGGACTCTTTGATTCTCAATATCCCTGCCTTCTGCCATGTATACTCCTGTAAAATGGAGCAGGGTAGGATGGGGAGATCAGTGTGCTCCAAAGTATGGTAAGTTTCAAATAAGAGAGAAGGTAGAACACTTAGTAAGCTGTAGAGTGCCTTTTCTTAACTACACATTTCTCTTTGCACAGCATTTTAACAGTACTTACATTGCATTGAAAACATTTATTTACGGAATTGTCATTTTCCCTGGAATTCCAAACTGGGTGGTGGAAGCTAGGTTGTTGATTTTAACCCCACTATTCCTTCATTTAAAATTGATCATATTAGGGAAAGTGCTCAGTAGATTTTTATCCCTGATTTTTTAAAAACTCACAAGGAACTCAAGATGTCTATGTACCAAGGAATGTAGATAGGTATTAAGTTCTTTCTTAGAAGTACTGAAAAAAAATGTATATTTAGTACAGAGCAATGTGATTTTTTAAAAATCATGTACTTTGGTGAAGGTCCTACCAGGTAGCATTTACCTTGCAGTTAGCCAGTCAATAGATATGAGACAGGTATAACAGTCTACATTAATAATAAATTTACATTTAAAATCCTGCTTACCTCTTTCCTTATGTCTCATATTATCTCACATATTGATGATATCAAATGTATCTCTTAAAGCATTTATGAATAGCATGGATTCTAATGGAATTATGGCAAAAGGTTTCACTCTAATTTTTTCTTCAATTTATCCTTTTAATCATTCAAGAATTTAGAGTAAATCAAAGACTCAACAAATACACAACCAAAGTAATACAACAAGCATGGATTTTTAGATCCAGACAGAACTAATTTCGAATTCGAGCTCTCTCACTTGGAAGTGACTTTTTTTAGTCTATTTCTTCACACGAAAATATGGTGACTTATGCCCATCCACAGCACTGGTGTGGAGTAGACATAAAATTTATAAGCTTAACTGTGTTCAGGTTAAACAATAGGTTGTCCATAAATAAATAATAGCTAATAGTATTATAAACAGTGCAAGTAATGGTATTTTTAAGGGAGGTAAAGTCTAGGTATGTTCCAATTTAGTATATTTCAATGCTTCGTAGAAAAATGAAAACACTGATTTTTAAATGTCAATCCATTAACTATGCCTGAGTTTTCAACCAAAGGTCTAATCAAGGCTTTGAAAGACAAGATGACTTGTCCAAAGTTACAAATCAGGGCCCCGTCCTGCTTCAGATGCAGAGAACTGTGGTCCCAGAGCCTGTGGGCACCTCGCTCTACGCCTCACTGCCCGGTCAACCCCAGGGTCCTACTGGCTGCGGCTCACTTCCCTTCAGTCAGGGTGAAACCATCATCGTTGCAGACATAAACTTTCTTACAAGTTTAAAAATGTACTTTGGAAAACTAGAACATAGAATCTTTTAAAAAGATCTTTATTTTCCCCCTCAAGCATCTTCCTGAACAGCCAGCTAGAAGAGACACATCCCCCTACACAAAACCCACACAAGAATATCAAAATCTGTTTGATAATGAATTTAAATTTTAAAAAAATCCATACGCTAAAATCATTTTTATTTTTAATTTTTCCCTCTTTTTTCAAATTCATGGACATAATGTTTCTTATTGCAACTCAGAAACATCTCAAAATAGCTGCCAGAATTTTACAAATAAACATAAAACCAAGGCTTTTGCAGTACAAAAATAGTCCTCACTTCTGCTCTAAAGGTTGGTTGCCCTTCTAAATCTTTGTTAGGGCTGGGACTACATTGGCAGCTCAGGCATGCAGCCACATTTAACTAGGACCAATTTTTCTATCTGGAAATATTCATACATATAGGAGTTTATGTCTTTACTCCCAAATATGTATGTGCATTAATTTTTTTTTTTAAAAAAAAAAAAGAAGTGCTTCTAGTCGTCTAGAACACAGCTAGAAAGTTAAAAATTATGGATGAAATCAATTCAATTGCAATATAATTCATGCAGGGTTATGTTACAGCATAAATTAGTGGTGAAAAAGTTTACTATGATAAATATTATTTTTAAAAGTGCCAACAGAGAGGATGATTATCCTTTTATTTAAGTTACCTCCAAAATTAATTAGGGAGAGAAGACAATTTAATTTATGCATCACAATGCACATGTACAACCAATGCTGTGAGGTATTCCTCCCATCCCCTTTCCTTGAGGTACTGGAATCCTACGGCTAACCGATTAATCTTCTGAAATGACTGTATAGATGATTCTGTCAGTATGTCATTGGACTCAAGCCCTGCAAAGTCCATTTTGATTGCAATTTTTGCTCTGCCATTTTTTCTGTCACATGATAGGCAGAGCACCCCAGTTTTGATTTGAGTGGAATAAGTAAGACATGAATTCCATCTACAGTTAAATTAATGGCATTTTGCATGATAGAGTAAATCTTTCAGTTCCTACACTGAACAAAAGGCACAGCAGAAAATTACATTTCTGTTTTTCCTCATGATTCACTGCAGGGCTGTAGAGGACATTTGGTGATGTGGCCCCTGCCCTGTCTCCTCCCACCTGCTCTTCAGCTCTGCAAACACTGGCTTCCCCCTGTCATCAGAAACTCACCTAGCTTTCCCATCTTTTAGCCTCCACACGTACTTTGTACTTGCTGTGCCGTCTGACAGAAGGGTTTGGTGGGAGACAATTCTCCATGAGTCTTTGTGTTTCTGTATATTTTATAAGCAAGACACTGATTGTCCTGTTTTAGGCCATAATTTCAAGGATATTTGTAGAACAAACAATCTTGGAAGTTAGAGACTGTGTATCTCTGAAGAAAAGGGCATGCTTGCCTACTGCCTACTATAAAAGATTCAGGCTCCCTGAGCTCAGAGTTGCTGCTCTGTAATGCAAACCATTGTATTTGCAGGTGCCGTCTCCCTGCATTGCCCTATGAGAATTGGGGCTTCAAAAAAATGCTAGTACTCTGGCACTGCTATTAGGTAAAAAAAAGTTTAGCCTTTCTCTCTGACCCAGGAGCATGATGTTTTCTTCCAGCATCAGTGAAACTATGGCAGGCTAACAAATTAGTTTGCAAGTAGAATAAGATCTCAAATCCTTCACAATCCTTGACAGTGTTAGTTATGAGATAGGATGTTGGCAGAAATACAACTTTCTGCAAGAGGAAGGATGATAGCACAACAGGCTTTGCTGGCCACATAGAAATTATATATACTGAGGAGCACAGCTAGCCTGGTCCCAGCTGTAAATATAAAAGTGGCAGTTATCATTTGTGAGAAGCTCTGCTCCCCAGGCATTATGTAGATGGCTGTAATAAGGACCTGTTCTCTGTTGAGATTGACCAGAATGTTTTAGCTCCTGGTATAGGACGTGCAGATTTTGTGTGACAGAGTGAGAGCAGCAACCCCAGTACTTGAGGTTGGGACACCTCAAACCCTGAGGAAAGAAAGATTTTAATGACCTGTATCTTTCATAATTGTCCTTGAAGCCTTCCTTGAGAAGTTAAATGCCTGATACAGCTCTCCCAGCTGGTGCCTAGGCCCTAAGTTTAAATGACTGCCTGTCTGCCAAACTCCCCCAGGCAATGCTATGATTTGATTGCTATCCCCTTAACCTCAACTGAGAAATCTACCAGCAATTATGAGGGGTGGCCCCAGCTCCCGCACCTCCCAGGCAAGCCATCTGTAAACATCTCCTGATGCTTCCTCACCCCACTTCCTTAGCCATCACTTGGTCAACCTGAGGGCAACCAAATGCCACCCTTCTGGTGACATGGAAAACAGGACAGTTGAAACTGACACCCATTATTCTGTTGTTCCCAAAACAAGCATTAAACTTTATTATTTAAACTGAACTGGGCAACCTAAGGCCTGTGAGCTACTGGGGAGGTCATTTTGGAATCATTTTCATCCTATGCCCTCTGACTAATGAAGGTCTCTCTTGGGGTTCCAACAATTTTAAATACTACTTTCTTATGGGCACCACATGCACTCCTGGCCTATCCTTACATAGAACCCAGGTATTAAGTTAACTCCCTCATGGAAACATGATGACTTAGGGTAATCATAGCAGATCTTCAAGAGTTTAAGGAAAGACCACTATGGATGAGTATCCCTCAGATGATTGCAGGTGGGACAGTTCTGGGGAAATAACTGGCTCGTTATTTATGTGCACCCTGCAGGCAGTCATTGTAGGATGGGAGTCATTCAATCATAAAAAATGGTACAAAACATGTCCCTCACTTTTGTTGAATTGGCAAATTATATGACTTTATCCCTGGAAGATTTTCAAGTCAGCCTCAACTCATTGACCAGGGTTTCTTGAATGATAGAACTTCCATAGCAATCTTTCTTGCAAATCAAAGTTTGTGCAATGACCAATATGTTCTGCTATAGTTATATTAAAGCCTTGGATCAAGTAAAAAGGCCAATACCCAAATTTATGAAGAAATCCACTTGGATTTTTAAGGTAAACCTTGACAGTTTACAGAATTTGTTTTGCTGGCGAAATCTGAGGCACCAGGAGGCATGTTCAAGCTTAATACGTACTCTAGGTTAGCCTCATTCTGCTAGTGTTGATGGTAGCCTTGAGTTAAATAATATAGAAGACAAATTTAATGGATTTGGTCCCAGACTCTGCCAGTTAGATTAATCAGGGTGGCTGGCAGCACAGCATACTCATGGGAAAATTGGCCAGAATGCAAGACTCTGTAGACGTGAGGTCCCGATACCATTGAGTCAGTGGGTTTATCCCATTTCTATGCAGCAAGGAACCAATTGCACTTTGTTCCAGAGTGTCTTTTCAAGGATGTCTGTATAGTGAACACTGGGAAGATAGAGATGATGCGGCCAGGAGTGCTTACTGCCTATTATAGAAGATCTGGGTTCTCTAAGTTTCTGTCGTATGATGCAATCCATTGCTTATTCAGATGTCATCTGGCCTTCTTTGCATCTCCCTGCAAGAATTATAGCTGGGGTGGCTGCTTCAAAACCGTCAATTCATTGGTATTTTTGCTGCTGTGAATAATAAACTGTCCTCCATCTCTTTCCTTGGAATCTGTGCCACCTGACTAGCATCTGAGAAACCGTGGGAGGTTAACAGGTTGGTTTGTAAGTAAGATTATTTCCAGACTTTCAACAACAGCTCCTCATTATTCAGGTCTCTACCTAAATGCTGCTTCCTTAGAGAGGTAATAGCAGTTCACCCTCAGTTACCTTCTATCCCATGAATGTTCTTTCTTTTCCTTGTAGTCTTTGTTCTGATACTAGTTCTTAGGAATGCATTTATCGACTCTCTCCAGTTGAATGTGTGCTCCGAGAGGGCAGTGACTATAGACTCTATGTCCATCCTATTTTCTATGCCCAGTACAGTGCCTGACATTAAGAAGGAATTCAGTAAATACTTGTTGAATTTATTGGGTTTTCTTTAGAGAATCACAGAAATTTATAAGACAAAGATTACATGTGCTCTACCTTTTGTGTATGGCTGAATCATACAAGAAATATATCAGATAGATAAACATCTGCTGTAGATATTTGCATATTTTTATTCAGTAACATTTAACTTGCTACAAAAGGAGGTGGCTTTATTAAAGAAGGGTTAGCTGAAATATGAAACATTTTTTATGTCATGAAATGTTTAAATAATTGTAAGCAATCCGTTCACAAAAGGGATTATTTATCTATAATCCCCAATCCTACAAATCTACATGGATACACAAGAACAACATAACTTTTTCATTATAATGACTTTTACTGCAGAAACATAAATTTTCATTGAAGTAAAAACCCTTTGTTGATAAAATAACTTGCTGGGCTACAATTACGTGGTGTAATCAGAAGCAGAGTTTTGGATCATTTCAGTGGAAAGAGTAGAGAGTCAGAGATCAAGCCACCACATCAAAAACAAGTAAAACAAAATATTTGATCAAAATCAGTTTTATAGGAAGGCATATGAAACAGAACAGTCAATGGTATGATTAAATCCAAGAGATGGAAACATAGATCGCGTTTGGATGAAGACCATTCTTACCTGACTGGCCCTGTATTTAATTGTGTACATCTCATTTGGGCATTCTTAGCAATTATAGTAGTATCATACTTTGAAGAAACAAAAAGGCGTAGTAAAAAATCACAAGGAGCTCATAATTATGTCCAATACTAAATATTTTAAGAAAGATGAGACCCAGATTATTATGCTTTTATAAAAAAATGAAGAAGGTGACAGAAGCCTACATTCCCATTCCCCAAACTGCAAAGGGTCACTTTTGAAACCTCAAAGAAAAATTATTATTATCAGGTTAATATTTCCTCAGGTCACTCACCATTTTATTATTACTATTATTATTAACAGACATTATTTCTTAGGGTAGTTTTAGGTTCAGGAAGAGCAGAGTTCCTGTACTCTTCCTCCCCAACTCCCAATGTTTTCTGTTAGTAACGTCTTACTTTGATGTGTTATACTTTTTGCACTTATTGAACCAATATCGACACATTATTGTTAAAGTTCATATGTTACATTAGAGGCACCTCTTTGTGTTGTATAGTCTGTGTTTCCCAAATTCCATTCTATCATGTGGCCATGATTACAAAATCATACAGAAATTGCACTAAAACTCCTGCATTCGTCCCCTTTAGCCCCTGATGACAGCTGACTTTTTTACTAGCTCTAGGTTTGCCTTTTTCACAATGTCATGCAGTTGAAATCGTATGGTACATGGCCTTTTCAAACTCACTTCTTTCACTTAGTAATACGAATTTAAGGCTCCTTGGTGTCTATTCATGGCTTCACTGTCTTGGCAATCTTTTTATTTTCATATTAGTGTTATTTGGTGCACAAAAGTTTTTTGTTTTCATAAAGTCCAAGTTACCTATTTTTTGTTTTGTTACCTATTTTTTCTTTTTGGTATTATATCTAAAAATCTGTTGCCAAATCGAAGGTTATGAAGATTTACCGTTACATTTTCTTCTAAGAGTTTTACAGTTTTAGTTCTTATATTTAGGCCCCTGATCCATTTTGAGTTAATTTTGTATATGATGGGAAGGAAGAGTCCAGCTTTTTTCTGTGTACGTGGAATTCCAGGTATTCTAGCACTGTTTGCTGAAAAGAGTACTCTTTTCCCATTTAATAGACTTGACACCTTTATCAAAAATTAACTGGCCACAGACATCTGGGTTTACTTATGAACTTCCAACTCTATTCCATTGGGCCATATGTCTATCCATATGCCAGCACCACACCATTCTGATTACTGCAGCTTTGTTGTAAGTCTTGAAATTGGGATGCATGAGTCCTCGGACTTTGTTCCTTTTGAAGAGTTATGGAAATGTTCTACATTTTCATTGGGATGGTGGTTAAATGAATATATACATTTTTCAAAGCGCATGGAACTGAACATTTAAAATTTGTACATGATGTTATATGTAAAGTGTACTTCAATAAAAGTGCTAATCATATTTGTTTACCTTTTAGCTTAAAATCCTTAAATGGCTCTTGATTGCTCAGAATCTGAACTCCCTCCCATACCTCACCAGGGCTTGATTGTGATGACTAAATGAATTTATATTAAAGGGAAAAAAAAAGAAAAAAAAAAGATGTTTTGACTATTGGTAGGCTCTTGAGACTCCATGTGAATTTTTCATTTTTGCAAAACAGGCTATTGGAATCCCAAAAGAGATCATGTTGAATATTAGATCACTTTGGGTAGTATTGGCATCTTAATGATATTATTAATTAGTCTACCAATACATGAACATGGATGTCTTTCCACGTGTTTATTATAGAACTTTAATTTCTTTCAACAATGTTTTGTAGCTTTCAATGTACAATTCTTTCACCTACTTGGTGAAAGTTATTTCTAGGTATTTTATTCCTTTATATGTTATTATAAATGGAATTGTTTTCTTAATTTCTTTTTCTAATTGTTCTTTGCTAGAATATAAAAAAATGCAGCTGATTTCTGCACATTTACCTAGTACCTTGCAAATTTGTTATATAAATTAATTAAATCTAGTTGATTTCTTGTGGATTCTGTAGGGTTTTCTAAATACAGGATCATGCCCTTTGCAAATAGTTTTACTTCATCTTTTCTACTAATGGTGCCTTGTATTTATGTTTCTTGTCTAATTTCTCTGACTAGAACTTCCAATACCATGTTAACAGCAGTGGTGAAAACCCACACCCTTATCCTGCTCCTGTTAGGGGGAAGTTTTCACTCTTTCATCTCACTAAGGATGAGGTTACCTGTGCATTTTGCATGAGTGTCCTTTATCATATTGAGGAAGTTCCCCTCTATCCATAGCTTTTCGAGTGTTTCTTTTTTTGTTTGTTTTGTTTTTTACCATGAAAGGGTATTAGATTTTGTCAAATGACTCTTCTGTGTCAATTGAGATGATCATGTTTATTTTATTTTATTTGTTCTGTAATGTCATATGTTACACTGACTGATTTTCTTATGTTAAACTACCATTGCATTCCTGGGATAAAACTCACCTAGTCATAAAATATAATCCTTTTGTAATACTGTTGGATTTATTTTGTCAGGATTTTGTTGAGAATCTTTGTATCTATATTCATAAGGAATACTGATCTGTAATTTTTTCTTTTCTTTTTTTCTTTTTCGCTTGTAATATTTTTACCTGGCTTTAATATCAGAGTAATGCTATTTTCATAGATTCAGTTTGGAAGTATTCACTCTTCTATTATATTTTGAAAGAGCTTGAGAAATGTTAATGTTAGTCCTTTTTCAAATATTTGAAAGAACTTGCTGGTGAATCCATCTTGTTCTGGATTTTTTTGTTGTTGTTGGAATATTTTGCTGATGGATACAATCTCTTTACTTATTAGAAGTCTGTGAGATTTTCTGTTTCTTCCTGAATCAGTTTAGGTAATTTGTGTGTTTCATGGAATTTGCTCACTTTTTCTAGATTATGGAATTTCTTGGTGTTCAATTGTTTATGTATTCTGTTATAATTATTTTCACTTCTGTTAGGTCAATAGTAATGTCCCTCCTTTCTTTTTCAATTTTAGTTATTTGTGTCTGCTTATTTTTTCCTTGTCAGTCTAATTATAGATTTTTTTTCACTTTGTTGTCTTTTTATGGATTCAATTTTTGTTTTTGTTGATTCTCTCTATGGTATTCTCTACTTTATTTATTTCTAGTTTAATTATTATCATTTCCTTCCTTCTGCTAGTTGTGGGTACAATTTGCTTTTTTTCCTCTGGTTCTTTAATGTGTAAAGTTGGGTTGCTGATTTGAGATCATTCGTTTTTAGAGTATAAGTATTTACAGCCATAAATTTGCATCTGAGCACTTCCTCCACTACAATCCATAAATTTTAGTGTGCTGTGTTTTGTTTTCATTTGTTCTAAATATTTTCCAATTTCTCTTATGATTTCTTCTTTGATCTATTGGTTGTTTAAGAGCATGCTCTTTTTCCACATATTTGTTAATTTTCTAATTTTCCTTCTATTATTTATTTCTAGCCATATTCGTTTGTGGTCAGAAAAGATACTTTATATCATTATAATCTTTTTAATTTTATTGAGATTTGTTTTATGGCCTAACATATGGCCTACTCAAGAGAATGTTCCACATGCACTTGAAAAGAATGTGCATTCTGCTGATGTTGGGGGCAATGTCACACATCTGTTCCAGTTGGTTTATAGTATTGTTCAATTCATCTGTTTCCATATTGATCTGTCTAGTTATTCCGTCTATCATTCAAGGTGGTGGTTGAAGTCTCCAACTATTATTGTAGAACCAATGTATCTTAGCACAACATTTTGCAAGCTCTTCTCTCTTGAGATGAGACATTTGGTTACTGTAGGTATTGTGGGTATATCTGGGGCTGAGAGGATAATAAACTGAGAAGAATGCACTATCCAAGAGTTTGGAAACTTGAGATGAGTCTTTTGCTGCCTCAAAGACTGAGAACAAAAAACTTGTAGTCATAATATTATATCAGCAAAAGTTCAGAAACTATAGCCCATGGGAAAATGAAGCACTTTTTAGTAAGGCTGATGTTCTGTTACACTTTCTCCCTCAAAGCATTTGCTGTAGAAATAAATGGAATAGAAAAGAAATGATTGCTTCAGAATAGGAAGACTGTCAGTATCTTTGAAAAGGACCAATACATTTGATATACTTATTGATTGATAAGGATATGAGGTAAAAAGGAGAAGAATAAATTACAAATATCAGGGATAAAAGTGGGATATTACTACAGATATTACAAATATTGGAAAAATAGAGTATGCTATGAATAATTTTGTCTATGAATTCAAATATTAGATAAAATTGGCAAATTTCTAAAACACAAACATACACACATGCGCACATACATACACACCTTTCCAACAGAGACACTAGATGATCTGAATAGTTCTATAACTATTAAATAACTTAATTACAAATTAAAAACACTCTCATATAAAAAATTAAAATTCCAGTCAACTTGGCTTCATCAGTAAATTTCAAAAGGAAAAATAACATCGATCTTTCCCCAAATATTCCAGAGAATGGAAAAACCATGGAATACTTCCCAACTCTTCACAAAATCTGGCAAAGATATTTTAAGAAAAAAATTTTACAGGCCACTCTTTTTTAAAATAAGTGCAAAATATTCTTTTAAATTGCAAACTAACCTTGGGTTTATAACTGCACCGTAAATCTCGTTTAACATTTAAAAGTAAATAAGTTGAATGTAGGAATTTCTACCTCCCAACATGGAAATTTCAGATATGAATTCTGAAAGGTGATTGTGATATCTGCCTGTCTTTGACCTTGCAGAGCAATTTTTGGAGTAGGGGAAGGTCTTCATTGTATTCAGCTTAATGGAATTGTGTAATGATTCCTGATAACAACTTATTCATTTTATTGTTTCAAGAGCACAAACATAGCAGCAAATCAGAGACAATATAAAATATATTATTTCTATTGTATTGATAGAAGAGCTGAGTCCCCTGGAGTCGCTGATTGCTCTGCCCAGGGACTGCTTCATGGGCACACGCCTGTGCAGTCTTAGTCTATTGCTCTGCCCCTGCCATCTCGAAATCCTTCCTACTTTTTGAACAAGGAGGTCCGCATTTTTATTTTGCACTGGGTTCTGAAAATTATGTAGCCATTCCTGTCTTGCCCTTTGTTAGGCTGTTGTTTCCTGCTCAGATAATGCTGGAGACAACCAGACTGAAAGTGAGTTCCCCACCTGGGGAAGGTGTGTCCTATACGACTGGCTCACTGGCCAAGGGTGACTGCCCCTTGGGAACTGATGGGCTCTGAGACAGGGGTGCTACACACTGTTGAGTGCTACTCCTGGGTGGTGAGTAAATTGGCTGGACTGGCTCAGAAACACAATTATTTCTTCCTGTGCTATCTTGATGATCTCACACACAGATTTTGTCCCAAGCTGGTGCTTTACTTATATCACTGAATATGGTAAAAAATTTGAAAGTTAAATGTAATTTAATTTTTTCTTTATGTTATATTTTGTCCAAAGTCACAAATGTCAGTAAAATACAGTAAAGGATGCTCAGTATTTTTGAGTCAGAAGTGTGGAATACGTAAGAAATTATCCCCAACCTCTTCTTGGACCTGAATGGTTCTTTTAATTTTTTAGTCATTGAACAAAATACAACAAAGCAATGACCAGATTCCCCTTTGGTATTAAATATGGGATTATAAAAATCCACAAAACTGAGTGAAGAAGTAGACATTCTCTTAAACTACAGACAGAAGTGTAAATTAGTGCAACATCTCTGAATTTGACCACATGCCTACACATAACTTAAAAAACTTGCAAACACATATAAAATTATGCATAGTCTCTATTTCCAGGAATTTGTCATAAATATAATATAAAGGCAATATGTTGATTTTCAACTTTAGGTATGTTTATTTCATCATTACTATATAAGTGACTAAAAATAGTATAACTTTATTACATGATAAGTTGTACTTATGGGATTAAATACTATGTAGTACAGTCATGCATTGCTTAACAATGGGGATATATTCATAGAAATGTGTTGTTAGGTGACTTTCTCATTGTGCAAACATCATAGAGTGTACTTATACAAACCTACGTGGTATAGCCTAGTACAAGTTCACACCTGGGACATATGGTATAGTCTATTGCTCCTAGGCTACAAAACTGTACAACATGTTACTATGGTGAATTCTGTAGGCAATTATAACACAATGGTAAGTATTTGTATTTCTAAACATATCTAAACACAGAAAAGTTACAGTAAGAATACAGTATTATAATCTTATGGGACTTCTGTGTTATGGGCTGTCTGTCTTTGACCAAAATATCATTATATGGCAATTATGTTGCACATGATTCTGTACTCATAAACATAGATTATCATGATATATAATTAAGAAAATCACATGCTACAGACAGGAAAATATAATTTGCCAAATATGTGTGTGTGTATATATATATGTATGTATACACACACACACAGATAAACACATGTAAAGCTTTTAAAATAGCATCTAGCTAGTAATTGACACTCAATAAATATTATGTATAATCTCTCAAAAAATCTAGGTATTTTTCCCAGAACTGTGGTTATTTGTTGGTGATAGGATTATGTGTGGTTTTCTTGTTATTTTTGTTTAATAATTTTCAACAATGAACACCTTTGGCTTTTATAAATTTTAAAGTAAAATTTAGATCTTTTTAAACCTTTAAATAGTTCACTACACTTATCTTTTCTCCATTTATTTCCAGGTCAAATTGAGCAGTAGTCTACAGACATTCAAATATTTAGTAAATTGATACACTTACTGATTAGGAGACAATGGCTTTAAATCGGGCAGGCACTGTGGAGAGGTTAAGACGGAGAATGGCTGCATTGGTGTCTGACGTCACAGGAATGCATCTTCTCCATAGAAACCAAAGAGAAAAGGGCTGAGAGTGAGAAACTAAACTTTAGGGGAATAGCATCATTTAGGACATGAGGATAGAAGACTGTAGATAAGAAAAAGCAGGATTCTAGGTGTAAAAAGAATAATGTAGAAGTGAAGCTTCATGGATTTAAAAGGCGATGACCACTTGAATAACAGAGTAAAATAAAATACAGTTGAAGAGAAAACTGAGGACAGAGATAGGTTCTTGAAAACTGTAATATCTGATGACTTTTGAGAAAGCATTTTCTGTGTTTCACAAGATCAGGGAGCATACAGGAGGCGAGGACGTGGAGACATTGAGAGAACAGAACGACCAACTCAGACAGGAGTAACCACAGATAACTGACCAGGACACACTGTGGAGAGACGGAAAGGGATTTATAACGAGGGAGAGAAGGACAACAGAATGGAAGAGCAGACGAACAGAGGGCTCTCCTGGAGGGAGAACAAAGGGACAGAACAAGGAGCAGAGCTGGAGAGTATGGCTATGATGAGGAGAAAGGACGATTTTGGGAGAAAGAAGCAGAGGAAGAGATGGATAGTAATAAATGTTAGCATCGATTTGTAAACATGCAAGAAGACAGAGTAAGAGGACTTGGTAATTGATTTGATGTAAAATTGAGAGATTGGAGGAGTCAACAGTGATTCTCTGATTTCTCTCTTAGGCATAGGCAGGCCAGGTGCTAAGTGAAAGGAGAGCAGAGGAGGAGCATGTTTGGTAATAATACGTTTGTTTTAGACGTGTTGAGTTTTATGTGCCTTTGATGTGCCCAGGTGAAAACTGCTAGTGCAGATGAATTTATTAATCTGAAATACAGGGCTGAGATCTGTGCTGGATACATAGTATTTAAGAATTATTATTTTTTTTTTTTTTTTTTTTTTTTTTTTGTTGTTGAGACAGAGTCTCACTTTGTTGCCCAGGCTAGAGTGAGTGCCGTGGCGTCAGCTTAGCTCACAGCAACCTCAGACTCCTGGGCTTAAGCGATCCTACTGCCTCAGCCTCCCAAGTAGCTGGGACTACAGGCATGCGCCACTATGCCCGGCTAATTTTTTCTGTATAGATTTTTAGTTGTCCATATAATGTCTTTCTATTTTTAGTAGAGACGGGGTCTCGCTCAGGCTGGTCTCGAACTCCTGACCTTGAGCAATCCACCCGCCTTGGCCTCCCAGAGTGCTAGGATTACAGGCATGAGCCACCGCGCCCGGCCAAGAATTATTATTAATTCTCTTAAGAGTCTGGGCTAGATAAGATAATGAAGAAAAAGCATTGAAGGAAAAGGGCACACAGCCAAACTCTGAAGCAAGCGGGAGCTGACAGGTAGGGTGATCTGAAGAGGACCATAAAGGGACCACCATGGGAGATCAAAGGAGAGATGAGAATGCTTTCAGGGCCCATAAGCCAAGGAGCTGGAGCACTGTAGGGGGAGCAACAGTGTCCGTCACATGGGCAGAATAAGCCAGCGGTGATGGGAACGCGAGAACAGAAAATCCCAGGATGAGAGCGTGGCCTTTGGTAGGAAAGAGTGTTTGGCAAATCCTGGAAACGCCTGGTCCCAGTTCCAGATAGATTGGAGAGGAAAGAGAATCTCAACCAAGGGTGACAATGTGGCCAGAGGGAAATGGTTAGGATTATTATCATACAAAGAGCAGACACAGTAAAAATGAGGGAATGAGAGTGGTGAAATATCAAAACTTTAACAGGAAAAATTTTGGAAGAGTAAGTTTCAAATGTAAAGCAGATAGACAAACAAGTAATCTCAAATTCATGATTAATAATATAATTAATATATAATTAATCCCAAAACTGGGAAAGAAATATCCATATCATGTTTTATATATGCTCATTGGGTTGTTTTCTTAATTATATTGTTCATATATGCTATTTCCTTACTTTAAAAAATTTACAACTTTATTAGCATATAATCAACAAAGACATTCAAAGCATATGATTTGATATATTTTGACATATACTAATATGCCCATGAAATCATCAGCACCATCGGGATGATGAGCAGATCTGTCACCTCCAATAGTGTCCTCATGCCTCTTTGTAACCCTCCTCCCTCCCACTCCTCCCCAACCCCTCCCCAAGGAACTATGAATCTGATTTCTTTCATTATGGATTAATTTGCACTTTAAGATCTTTACACAGTAGAAACATGGAATATGCCTTTTTTTTGTCTGACTTCTTTCATTCAGAATATTAATTTTCAGATTCATCTATTTTGTTGCATCTATCAATAGTTCTTTTCTTTTTATTACTTAGTGTTAATTATCTGAATATACCACAATTTGTTTCGCCAGTCACTTGTTAATATAGCCACTGGGTTATTTTCAGTTTGGGGCAATTACAAATAAAATGCCTGTGAATTTCCCCATGCATGTCTTTATGTGGACACATGGTTCCGCCTGTCTCGGGTAAATACCTAGAAACAGAATGGCTCAGCCAAATGGTAGGTATATATTTGGCTGTTTAAGAAGCTGTTCAGTGTTTCCCTGAGTTGTTACATCATTTTATGTTCACAGCAGTGGATGAAAATTCCAGCTGTTTCACATTCTCATCAACACTGGGTGTGATCAGTCTAACTGTAGATATATTAATAGGTATGTAGAGTATATTATTGTGACTTTAATTTATATTTTCCTAATGATTAATTATGTTTAACATACCTTAATATGCTTATTTGCCATCCTTATATCTTCTTTGGTGAGGCAGCTATTCAAATATTTTGCTTATTTATTTTTGTATTGAGTTGTTTATAATTATTAAATTTTAAATGTTCTTTTATGTATTCTGGATACAGTTCCTGGATCTGATGTGTAATTTATGAATGTTTTCTCTCAGTCTGTGCAGTTCTTAATTTTAATGAAGCCCTACTTATCAATTTTAAAAAAAATTTTATGGATCACACTTTTGGTGTAATATCTAAGAAACTTCTGCTTCACTCAGGTTCACAATACTTTTCTTCTATTTTTTCTTGATGTCTTGTGCATTTAAGTTTATATTTATATGTATAATCCATTTGGAGTTAAGTTTTTATGTTGGGAGTTTTGGGGAATTAAGGTTTTATATGTTGGAACATAGCATTATATATTTCTATTGTATAAATATCTTTAAAATGCATGTTTTCCAGTCTGGGCAACATAGCGAGACCCTGTCTCTACAAAAAAATTTTTTAAAAATTAGCTAGGTGTGGTGACATGTGCCTGTATCCAAGCTACTCAAGAGGCTGAGACGGTAGGATCTCTTGATCCCAGGAGTTCAACATTATAGTGAGCTATGATTGTGCCATTGCACTCCACCCTGGGCAACAGGGTGAGAGCCTGTCTCTTAAAAAAAAAATGCAAGTTTTATTTTGTGTGTTTTGTTTGTATTTGGATATACAATTCCTCTGACATCAGAAATACATATGGGTTGTTTCTATTGTCTGTTTCTTCTTTTTTTAAAAAAATCATTGGTTTCTATGCCTACTATATTTTTATTGAATGTTAGACATTGTGTAATTAAAAAAATAGTAGAAACTTCAGACAATATAACTTTTGACCATAAAAGATTCACCACTTTTTCATTGGCCATTAACATGGGGGGTGGGGGTGGTGATCATCTTCCTCTAATTAGGTCCCAGCCTGGGTTTCCATTTGAGTAAGGATCTGCTCATCTCCAGGCTGCACCTGCTCTCGGTGCAAAGCCCTGCAGAACTTTCAATTGAGAAGCTTCATGTGTTTACCAGAGTCCTGACCAAAGGTGGATCTTGAATGCTAATCCCTGCCTTATCAGCACTTAGAGACATTTCAGAATCTTCCAGTTTAGTGCTTAGCTTCCCATCCCAAGAATCTTCACAGTTCAGTGACTATCTTCATGGGAAAACGGGCCGCATGTCTTTCTCACCTCTCACTTTCTTCGCATCAGCATCTTTCCCTTTCAGTCTTTAGTTTTGCTCTCCTGCCCCACGGGACTGCCTTGTTCTCTCATCCCACGTCTCAGAGCCCCACAAGACCACCAGGACTGCACTTAATACTGTGTGCCTGAGCACCGGTGTCCACCCTCTGGACAGAGCCTGGGTTCTCAGCTCTCCCTGCGTCCACAATCAGCAAATAAATGTCCTCAGAAAGACAGTGGCTCTACGGTGTCATTTACCTTTTTGGGTTTATCCCTCCGGGATTTTTCTTCCTCCAGTGGTCTTTTACCTTCAGTAGTTCTCTGATGCCTTCTAGTAGTTTTATTTAAAACAAACAAACAAAATCACCATCTTCTTTAGTTGTTTCTCAGAAGGAATACTGGTCTCCAAGCTACTATATCCAGTGCAAAAGCAAAAGTTTTATACAGCCTTTCACACGTGCCTTGGTAGATTAATCTTATCATTTTCTTATCTTTTCTCCCTGTTGTCTCTAGTTGTATTCACTGTTGTTTTACTTGTTAGATTTCCTCTATACTGTCTTCCACTGTTACTGAAATGTATGTGTGTATGTGTTATTTCTTACTCTTGATTGTTTAAAGATGTAAACTTTAGCATCCACCTCTAAACTCACGGATGGGGCATATGCTCTTCTCACGGATGCAGCGTTTCTTTTTCCTTTGAGAATATTATGGGAGCATTTCTGACCTATGACCTGCTCTGCTGCCTGCATTACCTCGATTTCTTCAGAATTCTACTTTCTGTCCCTTATCTATAATTTCTCTGTGTTTCAGGCAGAAGGGAAATCTCAAGGGGCAAACTTACAGCGATAATTGAATAAACCTCTCTTCATTTTATTCTAAATCAGCTCAACTTACCAGCTTCTTTTTTCATTTTTTTGGCTGGTAAGGAAATTGTCATCATGACAACAGTAGCCTCAGTAACAAAGTGAACAGACCTTTGCAGGAGACTTGGGGGAGGGGAGAAGGAAATACACGCATACACATTCATTAGCATGTTTCTGACTCTTTCTGACATATATTTGACACGTATCGTACGTTTATCTCCAGAATTACATTGTGTGAGGTCATCAAAGGGCCTTGGGGGTCTTTACAGACCCTATAAACTCCGGAAACCTGACACCCCCATTAGTGGAGGTCAAGGAAAGCTTGTTCAGCTGAATTCCTGCTAGAATCCTGGGGTCACATGAAGCCAGTAGCAAAGCTGCCAAAAGTTATCGGGACCCGATGCCAACAGCTGAAGTATATGTAACATGATCTCAAAAGTTGATTAAGAAGAAATTAAACGTTAAGAAATCGTGTTCTCCATGAAGACAGAAAATGTTGTTATTTCACTGAGCCATCTTAACTTTTCAGGACGAATTAGAAATTGCAAAGTTGGCAGCATCGCTGAGGGGCAGAGACGGCTGCCGCGACTCCTGTCCGGCACAGGCAGCCCCTGCGCACTCGTTAATGAGCTGTGGTGAGCTGATGTTTCCCTCTTCCTTTGGCGCTCTCCTCAATCAGTGAGATGTATTCTTGGACCACCTTTGTGAGATTTTTTTTAATCTGGTCAAGATGTTGTCAAGTTGATTTTGAATGTAAAAAGGGAGTGGGACAGGGACAGGAGCATGTCAGAGCTTAATTTTGTTATTAGCGCTTCTGGTTATTCCAGTTCCTTAATTTTATGACTTTATTTACCGACTATTAGAGAGAAAAAGCAATCAAAACCAAATTGCCTAGCTTGCACCTGTGTGGGCCTGGAAGTGATTTATGGCACTGTTGCTGTCAGGCTGTTCCTTCAGATGTGCCCTGTCTGTGCTTTGGCAACCTTCCCCTCCGCTGGGCTTCATCAGGTGGCCAACCTGTGCGTCCCCGGGGCTGCTGGGAGCAAGCACACCACACCTGGGCCGGCCTCAGCCCGCGGCTGAGACAGATGCTGTCTTCCTTGGTTACAGCCATTGAGAAGCTACTGTAATTTCTACAACATGGAGACTGTGAATTCGTATCTATTGCAGAGCCTGTGCTTACCTCAGTTTTTATCTGAATAGGAGTTGCGTAGTACCAGGGAAATTTATTTCCACTTTGTGTGCTCTTGGCTTCATTTTCCCTATAAATTCAAAATGGATGTAAAGATATAGCAATCTTTCCCTCATGATTATATCTCTCTTGGTTGTCCAAAGAAACGGTAGAATGGGAATAGCTCAAACCACCACCACCATCTTCATCATCATCATTTTCTTCTTATTTAAAATGGCTATCATGTACTATTTACCTTATAAAAGATACCATGGAAGCAAGTCCCTTACATGTATTTTCTAACATACGAAATGTATTTATTGAGTGTCTACTCCAGACCATGCACTTTTGTAAGAGTAGAAAATACAGTGGTGTGTATATAGGAAATGTTCCTACTCTTCTGATGCTTTTAACCTAGTGAGGAAGTCAGACAGCACAGAATCCACCATCAAATAAGTAAATTCTGATATTAGGGAATCACTAAGAAGAAAATAAACACCTAAGGGTAAGTAAGGGCTGATACTTGGGAATGGAGTGAGACATTTGAGCTGAAACCTGGGTAAGTGAAGATTTTTGGAAAAAGCATCCCGTCAGAGAACAATATAAAGCAAATATCATATTAAGGGCCTGAGCAGACCAGGGGGTGGACATGTTTGAATGTGACGAAACCAGCATGGCTTATGTACAGTCACAAAGGGATGGGAGAGAGTGCACGGGAGTGAGGATGGAGATGTCCACAGAGGTCAGACCATACGGGCCCTGGTGGTACGTAGTAAGAAGTGTCTATGCACTCATAGATCGGTGCACATCAGAATTACTTTTATCAGGAGAGAGCTTTGATCTAATTTATCTTTTTAAAAGATCATTTGCTATTGGTGAGGATGTGGAGGAATTGGAATCCTTAAGCACTATTGGTGGGAATGCAAAATGGTGCAGCTACTATGGAAAACAGTAGGGCAGTTACTCAAAATTAACAAGACAAACTCTGTGTTTCTACCTTTATAAGGTACCTAGAGTAGCCGAATTCATAGAGACAAATGTAGATAGAGGCTGGGAAAGGGGAAGTGGAGAGTTGTTGTCTAAGGGGGTGGAGTTTCAGTTCGGGATGGTACAATGTTTCTGGAGATGGATGATGGTGATGTAATACAACAATGTGAATGTACTTAATGCCACTGACCTGCACCTTTATAAATTATTATGATAAATTTTATGTTAGATATATTTTACCACAATTAAAAAAAAAGAAAAAAGATCATTTGCTGTTGTTTAGAACATAAACTTCAGAAGGGCAAGTGTAAAAGCATAAAGACTTTTTAGGAAGCTGTTGCATATTTCCAGCCCAGATATCATGGTAGCTGGGACTATGATGTCACTAGGAGCCTTGATTCGACTGGTTTCAGTGTAGATTGCAAATGCAGAGGGAGTTTATAGACAGCCCACTCTAGGAGTCTCATTGTAAAGGTAAGCAGAGAATTGCAACAGCACTTTAGCTAGAAAAAGTGTAGGGGGTGTGTGTGTGTGTGTGTGTATACCCTTAGCACCAAGCATGTTGATGGGAATACACGTTAGAGAGAGAAATATTGATGAAGAGAAGGAAACGTTGATTGAAGAAGAGAGAAAGAGGAATAAAAATGCAAAGTCTTTCATCAGGCACCTTTGGATCAGACTCAGTGAACATTTGGAGGCTTTGCCCTTAGGAAAGTCCATTCATGGTAAAATCCATGGTAAAAATGGGAAAGGAATAGTATGGGGGGCCATGACTGTAGATTGGTACTTTGGATGTCAGAAAGATCATATAGTTCTCATTTATTTGTTTCTGCTTCATCGTGAAATTAGAAGTGAGATTATTATTTGGGAGTGAAGAAGGGTGCATGTCATTGCCGGGTTGAAGCAGAGAACACAAGCATGAAATTGTTGCCTTGCTGAGTGAGGAAGCAAATGAATAAGGAAATGCAGTAGGATGGTATGGTGAGACTTAGAATCCATTTGGGATTTGTGAGAAATGTGCATAATATTATTTATTTCTCATGACATTCCTACAAAAGCCCAGGGCTGAGGGGCTATGGTGAGACCATACTCTTTCCGCCCCGGCAAGGCTGCACTCAAGGTGCAGGACCTGCTCAGGGTCCGTCACGTGCCCGGCCCCTGACATTTCTCATTTGCCTTTATCGTAACAAAATCTTAGCTTCAGATAAAAGAAAGGGTCAAAGGAAAGTTGATGAAGCGTCCCAGGCAGAAATAAGTTTCAAAAGACTCTGGCTCCACGGTCACGTCTTCTGCCGCACCCGTGCACGCCGGGCGCAGTGACGTCCTCCAAGCAGGGCAGAGACACGCAGGGACAGAACACAAGGCCTGTCTTCTCCGTTCTCTATAGTCACACAGAAGAGGTAGAATTGCATTCCGTGTCTACTTAAAATTATTTAAAATGTAAATTTTGGAAAGTTCACAGATTAAGATCCTAGGTATCGTTGGTTTTTACCTCTTTGTTGAGAGAAATAAAATAATCTCAGGCAATAATCAAAGCCAAACAAAATCCAACTACTGCTGGGTTTTCAAACTTCTAGTTCCATACTATCTTGTTCTTGAAGTTGCAGACAGAAGGCGTTTTATCCAAATAAATGGTATTCTTTGAAATTGGTACATTTTAGCATGCTTAAATCTGGTATTTTCCCAGACAAAGGGCTAAGTGCCAAAGTATAGCTAAGGGTCAGCAAAATTTGGAATAACTGATTTTATTCTTGTTCAGTCTGGTGCTTAGAGTGCAACCTGGAACAAACCTTGTTCCTGACAGTTTTCCCTTCTCATGGGCACCTTCAAATCAATATAGCTTATCACAAGCTGACATGTGTAAATGGTAAAAGATTTCATCTCAAAATACAATATTTCCTGCTTCTTCCCTGGTGTAGCTTTGTGTATCATCAAATCTAAAATTAAATTGATTTATCATTTGTAAGCATAACACCAAATGCAGAGTGATAGAACTGATTATATTTTTAAAACTTCCATCTATATGTCAAAAATATCATAAACAAAGTTAAATAGCAAGCTGTGAAGAAAAATGCAAAGTTCCCATCAAAAAATCTCAAATGTATGATGGAAAACAAATACAATAATATAAATATAGACACAGCATACAAAAAGATAATTCACAATGAGAAATACAAATTTCCAAGAGATATAAAAAATTGTTTAAGTAAACAAATGGGATTACATCAAGCTAAAAACTTCTGCACAGCAAAGGAAATAATCAACAAAGTGAAGAGACAATCTACAGAATGGGAGAAAATAATTCAAACTATGCATGCAACAAGGGATTAATAACCAGAATATCTAAGGAGCTCAAACAACTCAAGAGCAAAAGAAAAAATAAAATGTTTAAAAAATGAGCAAAAGACCTGAATAGACGTTTCCCAAAAGAAGACATACAAATGGCCAACAGGCAGATGAAAAAATGTTCAACATCACTAATCATCAGGGAAATGCAAATCAAAACCACAATAAGATATCATCTCACCCCCATTAAAATAGCTATTATCAAAAAGACAAAAAATAACAGATGTTGGTGAGGATTCAGAGAAAGGGGAGTGCTTGAACATTGTTGACGGAAATGTAAATTAGTACATCCACTCTGCAAAACATTGTGGAGCTTCCTCAAAAAACTAAAAATAGAGCTACCATGTTATCCAGCAATCCCACTCCTGGGTATATATCCAATAAAAATAAATAATTATATAAGTATATGAAAGAGATATCTGTACCCCTATGTTTATTGCAACACTGTTCACAATAGCCAACATGCGGAACCAGCCTAAGTGTCCATCAACAGATAAATGGATACAGGAAAAGTGGCATGCATACATACACACACACACACACACACACACACACTCACACACACACACAGAGGAATATTATTCAGCCACTAAAAATGAAATCCTGCCCTTTGCAACCACGTGGATGGGACTAGAGGTAGCTAAGTAAGCCAGGCACAGAAACACAAACGTGGCATGTTCTCACTCCCATGTGGGAGCTAAAAAAGTGAGTCTCATGGACAGAGAGAGTGGAATGGCTGGAAAGGGTGCAGGGAGGGGAAGATGAAGAGACGTTAGCTGAGGGGTACAAAATACAGTTAGAAGGAATACAGTCTCATATGTGATAGTACAGTAGGGAAATTATAGTTAACAATAATTTATTATATATTGCAAAATAGCTAGAAAAGAAGAATTGGAATGTCCCCAACCAAAAGAAAAGATAAATGTTTGAGGTGCTAGATGTATCAATTACCCTGATTTGATCATTACACATTATATAAAAGTATCAAAATATCACATGTACCTCAAAAATATATACAACTATTATATATCAATAACAAAGTAACATTGTATCACCCTCTGTCATTCCTTTTTTTCTTCCAACATTTTTGAGCATCTGGTGTGAGCCATGCATTTCACCAGGCACTGGGTAAGTCAAACCCAAGCACTATGCTTTTCCTGAAAGAACTAATTGATGCACCCAGGTTGGAAAGAAGCAGTATCATGCCTGGCAAGGAAAAGCTCTAGCATCTGAAGCTAATTCTACTTGGAGAAAGTTTGTTAGACTTTCTGTTTGAAGTGAATTCTGACAACCAAGTAGTAAAATATCAGGTGGACGGCAGAGCTGTCCGTTCTTCCCTATGACATAATTTTGTACTTGAAAGGACAAAGGGGTTTTGGAGATCACAGGCACAGGACAAACGTGGGAAGAGCTTCCCGCAAGGTGGGGTGAAAATAGGTTAGTTTAAATCTTGGACAGACTTCAGAAAAGAAGGAGTTTGTCCTCCTACATAAATATTTTCAAGAAAAACAGTGCCCTGATCCAATCTGGGTTCCAAGACTCACTTGCTGGCAACCATAAGAATCAATGAACTAATGTGGTCCTTGCTTTAATATATAATTGTTTTCAGGAGCACCTACCATAGGCACAGACCGTGACTGTATTGCCTGGTGCCTGTGTAGCGTGCTTCCTAAAGCACAAGAGAAACGTGTTTATTCCTCCTGTGAGCATTCTTTCCCCAGGTACCTGATAATGCAGCAATGGTAGCTCCTTCATCAATTGTTCAACAAACATTGTAATATGATCTAGAAGTGAGAGAGACAAAGGTAACACAGGCATGGTTTCTTCTCTTGAACATATTGCAGACTAATAGGGCGGAAAAGTGCTCCACTGCCTGGCAATGGGATGTGGTAAGTGCTATAGTAGACACGTGCGGTGGAAGGAGGAAGGCGGGGGTGGGGGGATTGACTACTCTTGGAAGAAGTTTTTCCAGGGAAGGAAACACGTAAGGTGGGCTTTGAAAGATGAAATTGGGCTTTACAAGGGAGTTGAAGGGGGGAAATGCCTTCCAATCCCATCGTTTTCTGCGATGCTGTTTTTCGTTTCCTGGTGCCTTGCCTTTCCTGGGCAGGAAGGAGGGTTGATCTCGCCTCTGGGCTCCCATAATAGTACTACCAGGGCTGCCATCGTGGTTTCTCCAGGTGCCTTGAAGTGCGCCTGCGTCTCATGTACACCATCTTATTTTATCGTTAGACTAGCTCTTCAAAGTAAGTAAAATAAATTTAATTTTACAAACAAGGAAGATGAATCCCAGGAAATTTAAGTTAGTGGTCATCACTGTAATTGGTGACAGAGAAATGATATTCTGCTCACTCTGATATCCAGACACACGGCGCAGTTTTTACTACGTGAACAGTCATCTCCAACTACACCCGTGTGGTTCCCCCGAGGGCAGGGGCTCTGCTTATTTATGTTGAATCCCAAGTGTGGAGCGTAGTGCTTGGACCTGGTGGGAATCCTAATCTATTTAAGGAATGAACCAATAAATTAATATGTAAACACCTAAAAAACATCTTTTGGGACTTACCTAGTTGTGCCAGATATGAAGATCTTTTGTTTTATATACTTTGCCTTCCGAACTATATTATTTGCAGAGCATCTACCTTAATCTTAGTAACCCCCATGGGGCCTAATACACAGACTTGTCCAATGTAGGAGACCTTGGCAGATTTATTCTAAACTAAATTACCCATTTCTGATGGATTTTTGAATGGACTTCAGTCCACCTGCTTAGTTTGGTAAAACAATATCTAATCCCACTAGGTAGGATTTTTGCTCTCCTGCTGTTAAAGAAATTGAGATCATCCCACCCCTCCCTCTTCCCCAGGATTGTTTTAGCTCCAGGGTTTTAAAATACCTTCACACGTCTCAACCTCTGTGGCTAACAAGCCCTGTGCAGAGACCTTCCTTCCTCTAGGGAAATTAATTTAAAACTTGGCTTTTACTCGAGCAAATGCTTAGGTCCCTGTAGGATTCCCTCTTATGAGAAATGTTAGCAAATTATAATGAGGACAAAATTAGGGGGCAAAAAGGGGAAAAGAGCTACCATTTTAAACTTTGACTGCAATTCTAAACCCATGTTGTGGTCCTGATGCTTTTTCAAACTACTGTTAGAAGTAAAATTTGAAAATTGGTTTCCACACCATGTAAAACTCCTAATTCCTGCCCATTGTTTTAATGTTGAGATAGTAGTTAGTGTCTCCAGTGACGTTAAAACATCATTCTCCTGGAAGAGCTTTGCCATCTTTTATGCAGCTAACAGACGGCTATAAACTGGGGTGAGACTTGCTGAAGCTCATCTTGCCGGAGGAGCCAGGAGCATCCCCACCTGCTGTGTCCAGTAGCGGTCCTGCTCTCCGGAATGAATGAAGATGGTGAGATTGTGGATTTCCAAGTGGCTGCCATGTGAATCTTTATTGAAATCTCCCATTCTCGTGGGAAGACAGAGAAATAGAAATGGTGTTCAGAAATCAAATCAACCTGCAAAGAATTACTGACAAGCACAATCTCTGTTATTTCCCACTCCCCCTGGCTCCAAACAGCTCATAAACAACTCCAAAACCTGGGTGACATCTTCTACGCCTGTTTTGGACTCCTACCAATTTCATCACTATGAGTTATTTTTGATCATTACGACTCTTAAGTATTTTGCAGTTCTATCCTTTTCTCTTCCTTCACGTGTCATTGCTTTCATCTGGGCTCTCCATGACATTTTCCTGAAAACTTTGTAGAGCCTCTTAGCTGGCCTTGTGGTATGCAAAGCAGCCAGGAACAGAGAAAGTCTTAGTGTGCAGAACTTAATGGCGTGTGATTTTCATCAGCTGAAAGGACATGTCATCACTTAGAATATCAGCCATCAGATTTACTATTATTCCACGTTTTACTCTCTTCCCTGTCACAGGATGACATCCGTCCACTTCCCCACTCTTTCCACACGGGAAGATCATTCCTCCGGGTCCCATCCCATGGGCTCTGCCACGTGGCTTGCTTTGGCTAGTGAAACATGCAGAAGTGACAAGGGCGTGTCCACGTAGACATTCCAAGAGCCACAGAGAGCTCTTTTCCCCTCTGCCAGGGGACTGGCGCATCCCAGATGAGGACTGTGCCTTCAGCCTGGTCTTGGAAGGAGGAAAGTGGGCGGAGCAGCAACCGACCTGAGCCTGCAGGTGGCACGAGCAAAAACTAAACCTTCCTTGTTTAAGCCTCTGAGATTTGGGGATTATTTCTTGTTCTAACAGTATAGAACAAAAACCCATTAACCCAATGACCCTTGTATTTCCTAAGCCATTTGGTTCCTTGTAAATCATAATTTTGTAGCAGCTGATATCACCTTGGCATAAACGTTCATTGGATTTATGAAATAATGTCTTGTTTTAGTCCGCTTGGAGTGCTCTAACAAATGCCACAGATTGGGTGGCTTAAGCAAAAAACACTTATTTCTCACAGTTCTGGAGGTCAGAAGTCTGAGATCAGGGAGCCAGCAGGTGCGGGTCCTGATGAAGGATCTCCTCGGTTTACGGAAGACCACCTTCGCGCCGTGTCCTCACGTGGGGGAGGGAGAGATCTTCTCTCTCTCCTGTCTCTCCTTACAAGGGAGTGAATCTCATTCACAGGGGCTTCACACTCACGACCTGATCACCACCCCCGGCTCCCACCTCCTGATGCCATCACATTAGGGACTCCGGCTGCCACATGTGAACGTTGAGGGGACACAAACATTCAGTCCATAGCATGTCTCTTAGGTAGAACATCTGAAAAAAATGTCGATTAAATGAGATAGTACATGAAAAACAGTGTACGGAACAGGAAGTAGACAGTTTACAAATGCTGGCTTCTCTGTTGTGTCTGCTCTTTATTAATTTAAGGTGACTGAGCTGCGTGTTCAATGTCTTCGCTCATTTAAAAGAATGATGGCTTCCAAAAGTCTTTCTCTTAAAAATGGTTTTTCAAAAAGGAGAAATGTTTCTAATGTTGAGACTTCTGTTCCCGTCTGTCTTTGGAGCATCACATGCCATGCTTTTGATGACTCTGTTTACAATGAACCATCACATAAAGGACAGCCAGCCTTCCCTCTGACACTGTACTGTTCTGTGATTCTTGCTTGAAACAGACGATTTCATCCACAGCAAACATCTGTTAAACCTCTAGGAAGTGCCAGGCTCAGGAACAATAAAGATGTAAGATTCAGAGACTGTACTTGGGAAGCACGTTTGATCCCCTAGGAGACAGAGAGCATGCAGAAAGGGACCTAGGTGTGAGACAACGGCGTGGGTGCAGAGAGGGTGGTGGCTCGGGGCCAGACAAGGCTCCAGGTGTGGGGGGATTTCATTCATTTCATGGACAGGCTCCGTGTGGGTCCTACAGCACAGAGAACAAGAAAGAAACAGCACCAGGAATGGTGGATGGGGGGGTGTGATGGGAACACACATGAAAAAGTAAAAAGAAAGTGGGGGAAAAAGGAAGAAAAAGAACATTTATAGAGCAACTACTACATGATGCTAGGATTTACATGTATTTCCTAATTAAATCTTTAAAGCAAGTCTGATGAAACAGGCATTATCATGCACATTCTAACAACAAGGAAATTGAGGCATATCACTCCTTCAATGCCTCCTCGCTAGTAAGTGCCCAAGCTGCCAGTTCCTGTGGGGTTTTGCCCCTCAGCCAGTGGCTTTTGCAAAGTATAATTTTCTGACCTTTGATCTCTTAAACCATATTGCCTACATATCCCTTACACCTTCACCAACTGTCATAAGGCTGACGGGGAAAGGAATTAGTGTAACACCCCAGCTGTAGAATTCCCACCCCCTTCACTCCTTCCCGCCCTTGCATGTCCGCTTCCCTCTGCTGGGATACTTTTCCTCCTGTAGCCACATGGACCAGCCCGCCCAGCCCCAGCCCTTCCCCGCCCGGCCTTCTCCATGGATCATCTCCCCCAGTGCTCCCACAGTGACTCGCTGTGTCCCTGTCCCCTCCACGGTCTGCTGTGGCACTGGCTTTCGTGATGTCAAAATTGTTATTTCCACATCTGTCTCTTTTATTTCCGTCCTCACTCCATGGGTCTAAGTTTTCTGGGCAAAGGAACTTATTGTTCTTGGATTTATTTGTACATCATTCACTAACAAACATGGATCAAGAGCTTGCCTTGTGCCATAAGGGTGCTCGGTGTTGGGGACACAGGAGAAGTGAGAGAAGACTGGCCTCTGACCTCACCAGGTCACTCTGCACGGGAGGATCTCTGAGGATGGGGCAGCTCAGCCGGGGTGGGCAGTTGGGAGAAACATCCAGAGGGAGCTGACATCCTAGCTAACATCTCAGGAGATGGGGTTCACCAAGACACGGGGAAGGGACCAAGGGCCACTTTGCCAGTCCCCAGCTTACAAAGTCTGCTTATACTTTTAGTAATAAAACTTGCACTGAAGGGAAAGGACTCTGAAAGCTGTTTGCCACCTAAGATAGACACGTTCCTGGTCGTTATCACAGAATGGGTTAAAGCATATCGGTATGTGTAACTCAGCAGTGCATGCTTTTGTATACTTTGCGTGAGCATTCAGCATATCTTTTAAAGAGAATCCTATATATGTTCTGATTTATCATCTGTTATTGCCTATTTATCTTATCTCACTTTCTGAAACATGCTTTCAAGCCGGAAAGTATAGCTGATCGCGGAAGGTGTGTTTATAATTTGGTGACAGAAAAAGGAAAGTCGGGCGAACATAGTTGAAACAGAGAGTTGGGGGTTTTATTGTGTTCTCAGAGCCACTTTTAATAAACTTTCCTGATACTCAGTAAAAGGATGTGGTCTCCATCAAAAGCTCTTTTCGGTAACTAAATCAACAAGAGGAGAAAAATACACCTACACAGTCCCAGGTGCAGCCGAACTGCAGAGAACTGTGAGGGGTGCAGGGTGTCCGCCTCTGCTCCTCGCAGCTCACGAGAGGCTCCCTCAGGCCAGCAGCTCTAACCTCTTTTCAAGCAAAATCACAGGTGTGTGGCAGCACGAGCCTCTTCTAGCTGCAAGCTCAGGGACACAGAGTGCATTTCTCTCCGCTCTCCCAACTTAGAATCGCAGCTTTCTTCCCAACCTAGAACTTTCCTACTCCCCACCTCAATCCCCGAGCGGTGCCATGGTCCAGGGATACCAAGTAGCCCGACTTCATCTGCCAAACGCCCACCCTTCCTCCTCGACCAGCCAGGTGTTCACAGGGTGCAACAGTGTCGAGGGGAGGCATCGGCTCGGGGTGGTGGAGCAAAAGCACCTACGATTCTTGCTCCCAGATAAGCAAGGCCCCTTTGTCTGGGCCATTCCCAGCATCCGCTCATTTAGATTGAGAGAAGACACATGTCCCCTTGCCCAAAGGTCCCGTGTTCACGAAATAAAAGACAGATGGGCGAGGCAGGTGTGCCCCACGGGAGACTGCTGCTGGTTTCTCTGCGGAAAGCCCCTGTCGCCAACAGCTTTTCTCCTCTGCCTCTGAGTCCTTCACACGCATGTTGACACGGCTTCCATACTGTCCTGTCATGTCCCGGGTGCTCCGACAGGCTTCATAGCATGCTGCTTTATAGATTTGTCTTCTGCTCAATGTTTTTATCTCAGTTTCTTTACCTTATGAGAGTTAAGATAATGTCTACTTTTTAAATCCATTTTAAAGATTAATTGAAGGTTTATAAATAGATTAAAAGTCAGCCCGGCGGGGACCACATCTGTATTGTCGGTCCTGGCCCCGTCAGCCCCAGCTCGGCGCTGGGCACACACACGGCACAGGGGGTGTCCACTCGCTGGGCTGCAGCCGCCCTAATCCTGCTCTGCCGTGAAGTGCCAGCTCCAGGCAGTGCACGGACACGCCCCGGGTGCTTTCCCATCGTCTCCTGTGTGCCTGTGGTCACGCGGAGAAATAGGTCTCCTTGTATTCGTTTAACAACTACAGAAACTGAGGCTAAGAAAGTTCAAGTGACTCTACAAAAGGAAACCATTTATGTTACAGCCAGAGTTTACACCCAGACCCCTCAGTCTAAGTTCAGTACTAGCCCCCCGGGCCACAGTTCTCTCAAATAGTGAGAAACTTCAGCTGTCCACAGGAGCTAAGCCCCTGCTGCCAGGCCATTCCCTTCTCCCTCTGCCAACACGTCCAGTGGAGTCTCACTAAGTCGGGCCCTGGTCAATTCTCCCCCCACTACATGTGCTGTTGACGAGCCAGGACGTTACCTGCTCTGTCTCATTCTTCTTCGAAATAACTCTTCCAGGTACCATCACAGCTGGACCAGCGGAAGCTGACTGGTGGGGAGGATTGGTCACCTCTCAGCATCACCCGCCTTTGTCTCCAGGACTGGCTCTCCAAAGCACAGTGCTCCTCAACACAGCTGCTAACGTGTAGGGAATTCACGGGCAGCACCAAGGACCAGGGGCTCTTCAAGCTTTCCAAGGCCCTGGATGGGCATTCAAGAATCCGATTTACGGCCGGGCGCGGTGGCTCACGCCTGTAATCCTAGCACTCTGGGAGGCCGAGGTGGGCGGATCGTTTGAGCTCAGGAGTTCGAGACCAGCCTGAGCAAGAGCGAGACCCCACCTCTACTAAAAATAGAAAGAAATTATATGGACAGCTAAAAATATATATAGAAAAAATTAGCCGGGCATGGTGGCGCATGCCTGTAGTCCCAGCTACTCGGGAGGCTGAGACAGGAGGATCGCTTGAGCTCAGGAGTTTGAGGTTGCTGTGAGCTAGGCTGACGCCACGGCACTCACTCTAGCCTGGGCAACAGAGTGAGACTCTGTCTCAAAAAAAAAAAAAAAAAAAAAAGAATCCGATTTACACAAGTAACAATGTAGCTTTGCTTGAGCAATAACACCAACCATTCTATGGCACTCCTTATGCACTGGGTGTCGGTGGTTTTATTTTTTAATTGAATCATGTTGGTGAATCTCTAGGATTAGCACCTTTAGTCATCAAAATGCGATCCATACTAGATGTAATCATTACTTTGTTCAGCATTTTACAATCACCCATTATATGGCCATGTGACCAAATGCGCGCACAAAGGCATTGCATATGACGCTCTCCCGGCCGGCAAGTCGGCGAGTACATTGGTGAGCAAACAGATGCTTCCCACATAGGGAGCTGGGTGCTCTACGAGTATCTGTTTATGAGGAGCACCCTGAGATGAAGGACTCCCTGCCTGGTCTCTTCAGACGGGATGATGGACACATCAGCCTGCCGTTGACAGGTGCTCAACTGGCCGAGCAGAAGAGCTAAGACGCAGAGGCATCAAAGAGTGTTAGTGTTGCCGTGAGGAGGCCCATGAGCTGGGCAGGTAACAGGTGCCGACAGTTGAAGGACTTGCCATTCAAAACGGAGATTTGAGCTAGACCATAAAGGATCTGAAATGCCCCACCAAAATATAGCTTTGAGTCCAGCAAAGACATTTGCCCAGTTTCTTCTGAGTGGACAATGTACTCTCTGGAGTCCAGGGCAGCCTCCGAATCAATCCAGCAGGGAGGTGCCGGCACAAGTCAGCTCTGTGTAGCTGCACTGGGACCCCTCCCCTGACTCCCCCGTAAGAATAATCACTATCACACATTTGGTGTTTTTACTCCCAGGCAAGTGTTTAAAATAGTTGCTAGTTATCGTGAGAAAATTTTAAATATTTTTTTCAGGTTCAAAACCTTTTTATAAATGATATCACACTGCATATATATTTTCTTCCACTTTTCCCCCCTAAAGCAGCATGTTTTAGAGAATTTTGCTGTTGATTCATACAGTGATACTTGGTTAACTTTAACTGTCGACTAGTATTTGTTCACAATTTTGTATTCCTCTGTTGAGGGACACTGTTTATTTTGGGAAAGGTGGGGTGTTGGCAAGGAAAAAATGCAAATGTGTGGAACTTGATGTCAAAATCAGCAAACCAGAAGGTAAACACTCTGTAACAGCGTGCATGAAACCAAGTTATTAGCTGGCTTGAGTGTCAGCTTCCATGGGTCATCTCTCCCATCCTGTAATCTATAGTTTAAACTTCTCTTGGCAAAGTTGCACCAAGTGGCTTCCTTCAGCACCCATAGAGATCAGGAGAACAGAGCTTTCATTAAGAATTTTGCAAAGTTTCTTCTATAAGGGCTCTAAATTCTCCTAGGGTATTAGGCTTCCCTGGTGGTATATCTGTTTCTTGGGTTAGTATTCGTGACTAAGTTTCTGTGGCTCTATCCCAGTACACCTCATAGTTATTTCTGTATAAATTATTTTTCAGGACTATTTTCAAAGACGTATGTTCATTTCTGCAGTTGATGGCTGAGGGTGGACGACACTGATTGTATCTGTATTGAAAACGCTGTTTTCAACTTTCCTATCACATCTGCCCTGGTTTGCTTTGGACCATTCCATAGGAATCTAACTTAAATTGTTTATTATATTACTTTTGAGTGACAGGTATTTCTTTATCTATCCAGGTAGAACTTCTGTGCAGTACAGGGGAAAGCATCATTCTTTGGGAGCTGCTGAGCATCAGACACTAGGTAGAAGATTTTCCCCTCTCCCCTCTCTGCTCCAGTGGCTTTGAAATAGACAAATCATTCCCATTCCCAGGTGGGAGAAGTGAGGGGAAAGGAGATTAAATAATTTGTCCAATGTCACACAGATAGAACAATGTAAAATAAGTAAAGTTTCATCTGAGTCTGAAATTATATTTTAACTCAAGAAAGACAGTATTTTAGTTAAATAAACATGAGTTTCTTTTCCCTGAATGTCATCCTAGTGTGTTCTGTGGCCCAGCCTGGCTAACTGTGCGCCAGGGAGGACAGGCAAGGACTGATCGTGTGCCTTCAATTATGTTTATCCAAACACACACACATGTTCTTGAACTTGACAGGCAAATTCCATGCAACAAAGCACTTTGCTCTTGAAAAATATTATTCAAAAAAATCCCAATGGGTTGACATAACTTGCAGGTTGCACGGTTGGAAGGGCTACCCTGCAACAGCCAAGCCGTACTGCAACACGAGAGCCCGCAGCCCAGCACCTTTCTCTGCAGATTCCCCTAACACGGCAGTCAGCTGCATTTCAGGTCTCAGGGAAAAGTGGTGTTTGCACTTGGTACCCGCTGAAAGGCAGCGTGATGGTTAGTGAACCAGATGTCTTGACACGTAGGAGGCTTCCGGGGCAGATACCCACCCACAGATTCTCAATTAGGGAAATCTACAATTAGCATGACAGCAAGGAGAAGGGTCTGGTGTGCAATTAAAAGATTTTGGCTAGTGTTTATTTTGCTGAGATATCAGTTAATAGCCTTCAAAAATTCATATGAAATCCATTTATTTGCTGGAAAATGAAACCATTTATAAAGGAGCTCAGTGGAGTAATTTGATAAACTTGTGCTAGATTTGTCATAAAATATCTGCTTCAAGGCTAAAAATTATAGATTCTGTGATATGATCTAGATAACAAAGAACATAATCCTCATGGATTTGAGAAGACTGGAGAAGTGAACTGAAGGTGAAAAAGTCCAATAACAATGAGAAAAGATTCTTCTAACGGCTTCAGCAATTCTAATGTGTCTTGAGCCCCAGAAGGTTTTGGAGTTTGCAGCTGCAGATGACAATTCCTTTTCTTTTCTTTTCTTCTTCTTTTTTTTCCTCCTCAAACTGAATTTCAACAATGAAGCAAGTGATTGCAGTGTGGCAATAGACAAAAACTGTTTTCAGAGGATTGCCTGCTGGAAGAGGCCTGGGAAATCCATGCGTCCAAGTCACAAACAATAGGTCTTTAACCTAACACATTGCCCCAAACTGGGTGGTGAACACAGTTCCCAAAATTGTCATGGTCCAACGTATTAGGAAACCTACAATAAGAACAGCTTAGCATAGTTTTCTGTGCTCCAATTAAAAAGAAGCCTTATAGAAGAGCTTCCTTCACAAGCTGGAGAGCAGCTTCCTGCAGTCTGGATCTGAAGAATGACTCTCACTCTCACAGGTAGGCTCAGACAGCAACATAATTACCACACATAAACTGGAATATATTACCTGACAGTGCAGGCACTGGGTGGGGTGGGGTGTCTGGATCTGGATGGGGAGCATTCCCTAGGGAACAAAGAAATTGACTTAGATCATTGTTTCTGTACACACCCATCCCTCCAATTAAGTTGTATTTTGGATGAAAGATATGATTAATTTTCTTCTGCTCTGAAAATCCTGTGTGCTTTAATGCTACTTAACATATATTCAGAGAGATGGGAATGACTCCTGGTAGACATACAATGACAGTGAATGCTCATTCATCCATTCTTTCAACCACCTGATTGATGGTTCAAAATCACAGCATTACCCTTCTAGCCTCTGGAGATGCAGGAATCAAAATACCAGAGAAGGCATATATTTTAACACTCTCATACTAGAGTGACTGAGGTGATTGAGAAGACTGAACATAAAATGCTTAACAGTGTGAATGATCAGTAGGCTTCTCAGGGAAGATAGGAGCTGAATAGAAACAAAAGAATAGGAGTTTCCAGATAGACAAGGACAGGAAGGATAATCTAATCAGGAGGAATTGCATAAAGACACAACGGCATGAGCTAAGGGTAATAACTGGTGTTTATTCAGCATTTGCTGTATGCCAGGTGCTAGGTTAAGTTCTCGGCATACACTACTTCAGTGACTCATTTTAACAACCTTATGACATAAGTACTATTATCCCTACCTTATATATCATAAAATTGAGGCTTTGAGAATTAAATGACTTGTCAAAGTCAAATAGCTAATGAGTAATGGAGGTGGGACTCAAATGCAGGTTGTTTTTTCATTCCAGAAACTGAGTCCCTAATGCCATATTGCCAGGACCCAGTATGTGACTTGGAGGTGTGGAGTCAGGACAGAAAGTGGCTTAACAGTAAGAAGTGGCCATTCAGCTGTGATACACAGAGTGTTTATAGCACTTCAAACAGCAGAGTAAGATGACCATATAAATATTTTTAAAAGATATCTTTTGTAGCAATTGTGCACACAGGGTATGTAAGGAGGATCTCAGAAGGACTAAAAGCTGAGGGAAGAGTGGGATTTGTAACCCTGATGAGAAGTGATAAGGGCTAAATGGAGGCGACTGCATGGAGATGGTATGTTGAGGATGGATTTGCAAGATATTTGAGAATTAAAGATCTACATGACTTGGGAAGAGGAGAAAGGTCTCAGACAAGTGCCCAAGTGGGTTGACAGCCTTGGTGGGTTGTATCACAACATTACCCATAACCGAGATTCTGTAAACAGAACAGCAAACACTTCCACCAGTGATCCACCGTCTGTCAGCATCAATAAGCTGTTCCCGAGGACTGCCATTGTATAGGGAGGGGAGCAGACACAAGGCCAACCTCCTGTGTTGCGGGAGCCTCCACAGGGATTAGGAAAGAGCAAAGCAGCACACACAGTGCTACAACCAGACCTAGCGCCTGCTCTACATTGAAATTGGAGAGGGAGCACAGGCAAAGAGTAGCACAGGCGATGCGAGAGAAATGCTCACCGTGGGCTGCATTCATGCAGCAGATGGTGCTGGAGAAGGGCGGTAAGGTCAGAAGATGGGAGGACACAGGAGCAGGCAGAGAGATAGCCCTGCATCCGGCTCATTCACGCTGCAATGACTGCAATCAGATTTCCGTATGGAATTCTTCTGTAGCACACAGATGGAATGGTAGATCCAACTCATATGGAGGCCATATTAAGTGATTTTTTTTATGTTTTCTCTGTGTGTTTATGTGTTTAATTGCTTATCTAGACATGAGTGTACATCAGGATTACACAGGGTGCATGTGAGCATTGAAATTACCAGGTTCCAGCCCAGGGATTCTGCATCAGGATAGATGGGGCGGAGCATGCGGTGTCCTGAGTCAGGACAGATGGGGCGGAGCATGGTCATCTGACTGATTAACAGCAGCAACCACAGTAGTTGGGCTGTAAGTGTCTGAAGCCCGTACTTTGAGAAACACTGCTCTAGGACAGTTTTTATCAGGATGACAACACCTAGGAAACCATAGACAGTCAGCATTGTGTTTTTTATCAAAGTGGTCACTAGATAATATGAAATGAAAAAAAAAAAGATCTTCTAGATATTCAAATCAGAGCTTTCAAATGCTTTAGACCCCTCTCACCCTCCCTTAGTCTTCCTTTCTCCCTTCTCCCTGCCTTGTTTCTCCCCCAAACTCTCACATTTTCCTTTGTCCTTTTTCCTTGCCACCTGCTCTGCTACTGTGTCTCCTTCTCACTTTCTACATCCCTTTTGTTGCCCCTGTGCCTCTCACCTTGCTTGTTCCACCTTACTTTCCCATGCTCTTTTCTCTTTTCTTTTTCATTTTGGTTTCTTTTTTGTATTATCGCAGCACCCCTATTATGTGGTCATTTCTTTATTGATTAATTTATTGGTTTCCATTGGTATTGGAATGTGTTAAGTACATTTTTGCATCTACTGAGAGGACCATATGACTTTCATTTAATTCTGCTAATATGGTGAATTGTACTGATCGATTTTTCAATGTAAAACCAACTCTACGTTTCCTTGATAAAGATCACTTAGCCATGATGTGGTGTATATACATACATATATATACTTATATATACATACACACAAACATATATACACACAAACTTAATTTGCTAATAATTTTTAAGTGTGTGGTATGTGGTCTGTGTCCATGAAGCATATTGGTCTACACTTTTCAGTTTTTGTAATGCTTTGATCTAGTTTTGATAGAGGGTAACTATGGCTTCATAAAATTAGTTGGGAAGTGTTCCTTCCTCCTCCATTTTCTGAAATAATTTTTGTAGCATAGCAATTATTTCTTTCTTAAATGTTGGATAGAATTCACCAGTGATGCCATCTGGGCCAGGAGTTTTCTTTTTCAGAAGCTTTTTAATTATGAATATGATTTCTTTAATTGACAGAAGTCTATTTTTTTTCCTATTCCTGCTTAGGTTAGTTTTTAAAATTAGCATTCTTTGAGAACTTTTTCTATTTTATCTAATTTTTTGAATTACTGGTATAAAATTGCTCATAAATGTCCCCTATTATCATTTTAATTTCTGTAGTACCTTTGGTGATGTCCTGTCTTTCATTCCAGATGTTAGCAATTTATGTCTTGCATTTAATTTCTTCATCAGTTTAGCTGGGGGCTATTCTAGTTACTATGAGTGATGAGTTGTGGCAATTTTGATTTCTGTTTTTTGTTTTTTTTTTCTCCCTAAGGGTGTCATTTGTTTTGTTTTAGCAGAAAGTTATCTTGGTTGTACTCAAGTTGAAATTGTGTTTTTCTTTTTTCTTTAGCTCTGATCTCAGTTGAGATAATTTCTTCTTTAGCTGAGCTACTTTGAGTGCTCCAGCCAGAGATTTGGGCAGATAGCATTTGGGTATTTCCTAACTGACTCCTTTTCTTCTGGGTTTCTCGTCTCTTGTTTTATCTTTTCTTTCCTTCTGGTTCCCATTTTCCATTTGCAGTGGATTTCACCTGGGTCCATGGTAAAGGCTGTGATGATGGCAACTCTACCATATAATGTTCGCCCCTGCCTGTGTACTATCCTTCCTAATCTGAGTGCTTCTGTGAATTCCCCAATGCCTTCAGATAACTTGCTTTTGCATTGTGTTCAGAGTTTATACTTGTCGTCTGCCAGAAGGTGGATCACATACAATGTTACTTGGCCATTACCAAAAGCAGATCTACATCTTTCTCTGTTCTCATTTTATTGAAAAAGTTTTTGATGAAGGGAGAATTTTAGGTTATTTTGTTTTTGTTTTTTCTTTCATTTGGCTCTTTAAAGATCTAGGTCCAATGTATCCTATCTCACATTGCTTCTGACAAGAAGTCTGTAGTCATTCTTATTTTGTCCCTCTGTATGCAATGTGTCTTTATTCCTTGCTCTTTCAAAATGTTCTGTTTCTCAAATTGTTCTATAGCAATTATATTATCATATGCTTTTGCATGGTTCTCTTTCTGTTTGTCCTGCTCAAGTTTTCTCAAGTTTCTTGGCTTTGTGGGTTGCAGTAAAGAATGACTCCACTTTTTGATGTTTGAGTGCTAATAGCTTTTGATGTTTGAGTGCTAATAGCTTTTAAGACCTTCCCTTCCCTCTGCCCACATCTGGGAAAACTGATAAGAAAACCCAAGGGCTGCCTCCCTTGGTGAACCCTCACCTCTGCCCTCTTCTGAGCCATAATAAGACCCCCAAGCCAGTCTTCCTTCCTTCCCTGTTCTCTCAAGCAATTTTCAGACCAGTTTGGGAAGCCTACCTTACTCTTCCCAGGAGCCTGTTATGTGAGAAATAAACCTTTTCATACCCTCATGGTATGTGTGTGGTATCATCAGTCTTGACATTTGAACAAAATTTTGAGTTGGAAACTATTTTGTATCTTCAGGTAACTAAAATACAGGTTTATAATTTTCATCAAATTTTGAAAACTTGTATCCATTATTTCTTAAAATACTCTTCTGCTCCACTACCTTACACAAAATACTTGTGTGTGAGACAACATGACAGTGTTCCAAAGGACACTAGACAATATGATATTGTTCCACAGGACACTGAGCTTCTTTTAAATATTTTAGGCATGTTTATATCTGTGCTTTGATTTGTATAATTTTTATGACCTGACTTTAAGTTCTTTGATTTTTTTTCCCTCATTTGTCTTTAATCTGCAATCGAGATCATTCAGTGAGGCTTTTTTTTATTTCAGATAATTTTCAGCTTTGGAAGTTCCATGTGATTCTTTTACAAATCTTCAATTGCTCACATCATTATGGTCATGTTATCCTTTAAATCTTTGAGCATATTCATACTAGTAATATAACAGCTTTGGTTATTTAGTTCCATAATCTCTGTTATTATTAGTTTTGTTTATATTGGCTCATTTTTTTTATTTGATATGTGTCATAGTTTTCTCCTTCTTTATAAGTGAGTGATACTTGATTGGAGGCTGGACATTTTAACCTTATATTATTGAGTATTGGATGTTATACTTTGTTGTTTTCTTTAAAGACTGTTTAAATATGACTTGACAGAGAGTTAAGTGATTGGTGGATAGCCTTGATTATTTTGAGCTTGATTTTATGTTTTGTTAGAAAAGGTCTGAGTAAACCATTACTCAAGAGCTAATATAACCCCACTTGTAAAATGTGATTCTTCTGGAGTCTCTACTGAATACTCTGGGCATTCAGTAAAGTCTTTTTACTCAGTTTCTTGGCCCTCCAATTATGTGTGTTCTCTGGGAATAGATTAACTTATAGGTCCTCTGTTTTTCTTTTCTAACCTTGTAAAATTTCACTTTATGAATGCAAATCTTAGACTTCTGCAACAGATTTGATGAGACTACCATAGGTATATGTGTGTGTGTGTGTGTGTGTGTGTGTGTAATATAAAACGTCTTTGTCTGAATAGTTTTCTCTCTGGTACTCTGTTTTTCATGTTTCATTCACTTAAGCTGCCACAAACTATCATCTATGCATCCTCAACTCAATAGTTTTTCCATCACCTGCTTGAGCTCTCGCTCTCTGCAATAAGATCCATAGAATCTCTCCATGGGAAAAAATGAGAGAAACCATAAGTTTCAACTCATTTGTTTTCCTCATCTCAAGGATCACAGTTATAATTTTTCCCATTGATCCATATCTGAAAGAGTTATTCCATATATTTTGCCTATTTTTCTACTCATTTATGCTAGAAGAATAAAATTAATGTTAAGTATTCCTTCATTGTTAAAAATGGGAATTCTCAGATCTTTTATTTTAATGCTTTTTAAAATAGCTTTAAACAAATAGAGATTTGGGTTCAGCTTAAATTTTAACCCTATTTGGCATTTTCAGTAAAAGAACTCAGCTGCGATGGTGGTAAAATAAACAGAACTCTTTACGCGTGGCTGAGTTCACAGAGCTCTGGCTCGGACAAGGCGCAGCCTGTTTTTCTATCTGGCCTTCAGAGAGGTTTGTTTATTCTTTATAAAACAATTATAAGACCCTTTTCACAAATACTAAAATGTAAAATTTTTGCATGTTATAGTTGAAGAAATGGGATTGTTATAGGAGAGAGGAAGAGAGAACATGAAAACAAGATATATTTATATTCATAAACACAAAATAAAGCCAAATAACATGATAAACACTGTAGAGTGATGCTTCCACATATACTTTTTTTTCTTTCCTTTCAAGTTATTCTTGAATGAATGTATCATTTGTATAATAAAAATGACTTTTTAGCAAATTGTGCTGGAACTTCTAGATATTTATATGGGAGAAAAACCAAAAACCTCACCTTTACCTTGGACCATATACAAAAATAAATTTAAATTGGATGAGATGTATTCAAAGGTGACATCAGATCTCACTTCTTTTGATATCGAGTTCTGGGTAAATTCTATTACATTATTTAAACTTAATTTGAAAATAAATGGATTTATTATAATATGATGGAGTGACAAGAAAGAACCAAAAAGGATACAATGTTTTGCCTGCTAGAATGGAGAGAAGACATGTCAGTTGGAAAGGTCTGTGTGTACTGAAGGCTGCACTTGGAGATGGCAGCGGTGGCTTCTTAGAGTGGATTCTGGGTAAGGCTAGGACTTAGCCACGTGGGTAGCAGACGAGAAGGGCATTGTAAGCACAGCAAGTGCCACAGGCAAGTGCACTGACACATAGTATCGCCCAGTGGTTTCTTTGTTCTGAAGTTTACTGTGTGATTATTCAAACAGTTATTGAGAGCTTTCTATGGCTGAGCACTGTGGTAATACAGTCACACTCATCACTTCTTCTAACTGTAGAAACAGCATCATTTCTAGGTTATTACTTCAGCATTTTCCCCCTTCAGGAATCCCATATGATAGTCTGGGGACTGGTGGCAATTTTCAAAATTTGCACGTTTTCCTTGAAAGACGTTATAAGCTTTTTTATATTATTATATATTGATACACAGAACATTCTTAGATTCTTATTTTATATTTTTCAGAGGGAATTACATTGATAATTGAAAGCCTTAGGAATTTAATGACCTTTCTGACTTCATTCTGTTAGTCATTTTAATGTCTTGCAATATGACCCCTTCTTATATTATCAGTAATCAAATTAAAAAAAAAAACAGCAAATGTGGCCTTTCAGGTCTTCTTAATGTGATTAATGGGAAAGAAATGCTGAAGCAGAAAGCAAGTCTCGCATGTGTTTGTGCCAAAGAAGCAGAAGCTGCACTGCCCCCAGCCATGCCAGCTAGACTCAGCCAGCACACAGCCTACTGGAACAGGACCATTCCATCCAAGTCTGTCCCCGGGTCTTGCCTCAAGGTCATTATGCCAGGCTCAGATGCATCCTCCATCCATAACCCCAAGTACATGCTATCAAATTCCTCCAACAGAGAGGCTCTCAAGGTGTATTGCAGGAAAGCCCAGATGAAGTCCTGGCAAGGAGAATTCTCACCTACATAGAGGTTCTGGCCTCACATTGGAGCCATTGCCACAGACCATCTGTCTCAAGTTGTCAATCCCTAAGATGTTGGGGGATCAGAGAAATGGGCTGGTTTCATCCTGATTCCCATGCCAATGTGCCTCCTGACACACTGTGGTAAGACTTGAAAAATTACAGTACAGTTTTCATAACAGATAGCCCCTGGGATGGAGTTTGGCAAATTTATTTTTTAAATTACTTTCTGTATGTTCTAAATTTTTATGAGGTATTATTCACAGTTGGAAAAAATGTTAAAGGTATTTTAAACTATGGATACAGTACGGACTCTGTTCTCCCTTTTAATTTTATTATTATTGATTTGTTATTTTATGTATAATTATTTATTATATTATTAATTATTTTATTAAGACTTCTTAAACATTTTCTCCATGATTTTATTTCAAAATTTCAAAAGAAAATTATGTGACTAGACTCTGGGTAATTCAATACCATCGATTTTGCTTTTAAAACCTATGATCTCCTTGCATGGGACATTTTCATATGTCTATAGTGTTTTTGTCATATGAAAAGATATCTTAAGTAAATATTCCATGGAAGAAAAGCATATTTTCCAGACAATATTTCACAATTACTTTGTATCCATGAACAAAGAAATAATGTTAATAAGACCATTCTCTCCTCTTGTTATGTATGCAAGGTGATATCAGGGCACAAGGTGTCACTATACTAATTATAGCGCAAGGATTAAGACAAAGAAAACATGATTTTAGTCACTATTGACATATATTTTGTTATAATATTCAGTTTAAAAATAACCTTGTCAGAAATTCTATGACCAGTCCTATGCTGAAAAATAAATAACCAGAATATATTTCCTACTTTCAAAAAATTCATAATTAACTTTCTAAGTAATATGATATGCAGCCTTCCTAAAACAGTTTATATAAAATTATAATTGACCCAACAGGATAGTGGGGGAAATCTAATGATTTATGTGTTTGTTTCTATTTTAGCAAATTTGCTACTTTAAACTTGGAAGTTATTTTTGGTTTTGTTTTATAAACAAAGAAATTCAGCTTTAAGCATTTTAGCTCAATAGGTTTGATTCTGAACCAAAACGCATCTCACCATATGACAACTATCATTCAGTAGGATTCTCATGAGCTTAATAAAGCAGATATTTGAATTGACTTCTCCTCTGTTCTTGGTGCATCCTAATTCTCCTAAAGAGATTTCCAAGAATGGAGAGAGAAAGAGAGAGAGAGAGGAAGAGAGAGTCTTAGCCCATTCTTGCTGCTATAACAAAATAGTTTAGACTGAGTAATTTATAAAGAAATTTATTTCTTGCAGTTGTGGAGGATGGAAGTCCAAGATCAAGATGCCAGCAGATTCAGTGTCTGGTGAGGGTCTGTCTGTTCCACATTTACAGTGCCTGCTCTACATCCTCATATGGTGTAGAGAGTGAACAGGATGAATGTTGTGATCTTACATGGTGGAAGAGATGGAAGGACAAAGGGCCCGCTATTCCCTCTAGCCCATTTATAAGGGCACTAATCCCATTCACAAGGTGGAGCCTTCCTGGCCTAATCACCTCCCAAAGTCCCCACCTCCTATACCATCACCTTAGGGTTTAATTTTCAACGTGTGAATTTTAGAGGCACACACACCCCAACCATAGCTCAGAGAGAAAGAGAGAGAGAGAGAGAAAATAAAGGACAGAGGAATGAAGGGAGGGAGGGAAAAGTTCTCATGGGGTTACAAATGATGAAGAAATTTCAAGCATTGAATAATTTATAGCATATTTGTTTGTTGGTTTTTATCTTTAGGCTGAACTATAATGAGGCAAAAAGTAAGAGATTAATCTATATAGCATCCCAGGAATTAAAGCAGATATTTTTCATGTTCTATCTATTAAATTTTCTCTATAATTTGCTCTTTCCAAAAGTGCCTGACCCCCCCCAAATCACTTCACTAATCAACTCCACACGAGGTTAAAACTCTTTCCAGCACCAAACACCATCATCCCAGCCATTCAAAAGACCAGAGAAACCAACTGCCCATCATCTTAATGAGTTGAAGGACAGCAAATTTCCTGCCAACAGAATCGATGCAGAATATCAGGTAACACCCCAAGGTGAAGAGGAGAAGGACGAGAACTCACACTCGGGAATGACTGGAACTGACCGTGGTCCTAGCGGACCTGGTGATTCCAGCCACAGAACACGACTGGGTTCTATTTGAAATGCATCTGTGCTTTCTGACGTGGATTGCATTTTAAAGAGATTAGGAGGGAAGAGGCTAAACATATTTTGCTACGTTAGACATCAGGACTTTAGATTCTATTCCTGCTTCTTTGGATGGGAAAATGAACCAGTATCCTTTGTGGAGCAAATGAGAGCTCTGCTCTTAGCTCTTGTCACCTAAGTATAGAAACGGAGACACAGAAACTGTCCCATAGAAATAAGTCAAAGGGAGTATTGGTTAAATGCCATTTGCTCTCATTTCTCTCTTTTGCCTATTTTTACCAACTATTAAATAGGCAAGAAAGAAGGTCCTAAGATGAATTAATCCACCCAGCAAAGATTCATGGATCAATGTTCTCTACCTGACAGTGTCTCACACAGCACCTTGCATCTGCCACCACAATCAGTACAAAAGTATGGAGAAAACAACTTTGCTCTTGTGCCTGCTTTGTACTAAACGACAGGGATAAAAATGTGAGTAAAACAAACATGACCCTACCCTCCTGAGGCATATATCTTAGTGGAGGTTATAGATACTTTGACTAATTATTCACAATATTTCAGTATTTCAATTATATCATTATAAATTGTTAATTAAGGGAAAAACAGATAGTGATGAGAGATCTTGGCTGGGAGTGATAAAAGGCCCTTGTAAGGTGCTCTTTCCTATCAAATTGGAAGGATGAGTAAGAGTTAAACTGGAAAGGGGGTAGAATCTTCCAGAAAGAGGGGAAGTCTGTGTAACATCCCTGCAGCAAAAAAGATCCCTTAAGAAAATGAAGGACTGCTTTGGTTAGAGTAGAGTGGAGAGAAGATGAAAACATTTCACAAAATGAAGCTAGAAAAGTTGTGCTAATAATTTAGGTTGAGAATCGTAAAGGCAAAGGGGATTTAACCAGGACAATGAAACAATCAGATTCGATCTTTTTTGAAGGTCACCCTCATGCTGGATGCATAATAATGAGAGGAAGAGGATTGGTCCTAGGGTTGATCCCCAGGTTGGACCCAATACAGTCTGAAGGTGTAGACTCCATGGCCCTGACCCCCACCTTAACACGTGGGCAAACCATACTCCAGTCATCCCATTGCTTCCCCACTCATAAGCTCTGGTGGAACTCACAAATATCATATGACAAACAGCTCTATTATTTTCATGCTACTTTTTGGCATGCATAGTCCTGTCAGCCCAGCTCTGTCTTGTCCCCTGCGATTGTGAGACTTGCTGCCTCCTTGCTTCCTGCATGTGTGAATCTGCCCGGCTGGCCTGGGCTCATCCTTCACCTTCATATTTTCTAAGTCACTTTGTTGTGGGTTTGTCTTTTGTGATTCAGGCTTTCTGTTTGTTGACTCCATGCAATGTATCTTCTTCTGGTACTTTATTGTTTACTATTTACACTTATTCTCACAGGTGATATGCTTTGTCTATCATCATTTCATTTTCTTTTGTTCCTATCTGGCTATGTTACTTGTAATTTTCCTGTTTATCTTTTGTTATGTATTTTCAGTTTTTGAATTTTAACATCTGGCAAATCCAAAGGTATATATTTTGTTTTAAAAACACCATTTCTATGCACAGCCTTCTAAATGTGTAACTCCAGCCCAGAATTTTCTTCTGAATTCCAGAATCACAACTTCCCCATTGATACAACTACTTGGACCGATTCCATGCATTTCCCAATGGGCATGCATACAACTGAATTCCTGAACTTGCACCTCACATGCTCATCTCTGGTCTTTTCAATCTAAAGAAACATTATTTCCATGCATCCAGTTCTTCACGCCAAGATATCATTGACATCTGCTCTTCCTCATCCTCACATCCAATCCATCATCAACTTCTGTGCGCTTATCCTCTAAATATTTCCAATATCTACTGCGACATGCCCAGTCTGAATCATCAGCATCTTTTGCCTACAGCTGCAGCTTCTTAGGCGATCTTGTCACACCCACTGGGGACCTCATCCAGTCGATTTTCCACATGGATGCCATATCAATTAAAAAGTGTAAATTTTTATTTCTTAAAATTAATTTCTTTTAAATAATGACTTCTTTAAGTGCCTAGATTACCACGTTGAGAGTATGTACCCTTCCTGGTGTGTGAGTGGGGAACACGATTATGGACAGGGAGCTATTCTATTCCTCGTAGTGCTTAATTCATCCACTGCTGGATGAACAGGCCAATTTTTTTTTAGACCTTGCATTTTAGAAATGTCTTGGATAGTGCACTGCCAGATAAATTGGACAACATACTTTTTTATGTTTGTTTTCACAGTTTCAGAGAGAGAACAGTCTGAATGCATGCCCTTATGCCGCCATATTTCCTGGAATATGGGTCAGACATTTAAGCTAAACTTCACTGCCATATGTTACCTCTGTATGTCAATTTGTTATCATGAGCTTCTTCATCATGGTCCTATGGTTTCCTCCAAAGTAAAAGCTGCAGTTATCTCTTTTAATTACCATTCATTCATTGTTGATTGAGCACCTACTGGGTACGACAAACTGTGCTTGTTGTACATATAGCAGATATAGAGATAAGTAAAGTTCAGTCACTGCCTTCAAGGAATGTGGCATTCGGTGGGGGACATGGAACTTGCAAATGCGCCATATGCATGGCGTTTGCAAAGTTGAACTGGAGTTCAGGGGAAGGAATGGCCACTGCAGTGGATGTTATAAGTGAGAACTGATACTGATCACAGATTCTAATCTCACTCATGGCTTACTTCCATTTTTCTTTAAGATACATTCCAAATATTTAGAAAATAGCCAAGCATCTTTCCCCTGCCCAAAAGTGTGGGGCAATGTTTCATCTTGTGAAAGTTTCAACTTCTAAAGTAGACTGCAATAATAACTGCTCAATCCAAGTTAGAATTCTCCTTAATGAATCCAGCTTCCTTATTTTATAAAGAAACTCAGAGTCAAAGAGTTTTAATCCAGTCTTGCATGCTCAAATAATAACAGGAAAAGGAAAATATTTAAAGAATGTTTCTCTAAAAATATTAATGTTTACCAAGGGTTTTTACATCGTCCCATCTCCAAATTTCTTTTTAAAATATTTTGCAAATGCAGTGATATAATAGATATGAAAGTGTAGAGTATCTATATATGAATATATATGAAAGTGTAGTATAGCATAGTTCTGTGAAGAACCAGATCAATTGTGTAAAGAATCCATGATCCAACAGGATGACAACAGGATGACAATGTGCAGACACTATTCTTTAAAGCTGGCGGAATCAAAAATAAACTGATGAGCAAACAGTCAACAGTGTCAACAAAAACATTATTGATATTGTATTTTTGCTATTTTTGGCTAATATTTTCCCCCATGTAAGATAAGGTTTATTTAATACTATTTCATCCCCAGCAGAGGTTAAAAATGAGAAAATGGGAATTGTTATTTGGGAATAGAAAGTAGATGCATGAGAGGACCTCAGCTATGTGTCTTACCAACTCCAGCTTGAACCATTTGCAATAAATTGCCGGTAGAGTCTACATGTGTTGCTGTGCTGTAGACAAGACAAGACTAACTGAGACCAAGTGCAAGGTTAAGACGTAAATTAAGACATTGCTCCTGGATGGTGGTGACATCAATCCAATACTTTTCTTTTATACTATGTCAAGACTTACAGGTTTGGAAACAATTGGATTTGACCTCTCTGTACTTGGATTTCTGTACCTATGAGATTAGAAGGTTGGACTAGGTTCCTACCGAGGTGTCCGATCATGAAGTACCTGCAGTTCAGTCATTCTCTCCTTTGATACCTTGGTATCCTCAAACACATCCTCAAACACAGCCACAGCTATATAAACAGATGCTCAAATAGCAGAGCCATACAGCACAAACTTCAGGTAAGCTAAATGAATCCCTTTGGTAAAGTTAATTTTTTTCAGAGAGGTTCCCTTTAATATCAATAGTTACCATCCGCTGCATTCCAGGGGAGAAGCATCACCTGGAGCTTGGTAACAGGCCCTGCCAGCGTCCGCATCTGCAGACCTGGCTCGCATCTTCTGGGGAGCAGTCAATCCTCTGCCGCTGGCACCCCACTTCCCACCATCCTGGGAGTGCCTGCATGCAAGATCCCACCCAGGAGTCCCCTAAATGCAGTTCACACACCATAAACATATAACCTATATTTTCAATCAGACACAGAAACTTTTATTTCAAACTATTGCAAAAGCTATCAAGCCTTTTATTTTCCTTCAGGTGCTTTAAATGACTACAATTTAAAAATTCCATCCTTAGTCCCTTTAGAGGAACACCTGAGGTAAGGTCACTTCTTCTATGAAGGGATTAGGTACTGTCACTAACACTTTATCAAATGTTAAAGGTAATAATTAGAAAAAATGAGCATCAGCATGGGATTTTACAGGGTTTTTAGCATTTTTTTCATTGTCTCATTCATTCAATTTCAGACTCTCCAAGTGCACTGACTACTTCTGTTTTGTCCACCGACTTACAACCAAATCCTACCTCAAGGCCAGTAAATATGTCTCAACTAAATAATGCAATTCTCCTGACCTTGGAAGAGACATTATAATTACCTCTATGGTAACTAGAAGGTAACTGAAACACAGACACACTAATGGCTCCCCCATAAAGCCTGGTAAATGTGGGAGTGGGGACACACTTTCCATCACATGGCCAGGCCTGGGAAGAGTTGGGCAGGGTCGGCGGACGTGGGTACAAAGCCCTGCAGTGATCCATCCAAAACATCTGTGCTTGGCTGAGTTAGTTCTACTAATTCCCATTAGTCGTTGTGTCGTCCAGGTCTGAAAGAGGTGGCGGAACCGTCCTGAGTATGGACAGACCGTCCACCGCAGCAGCCTGACGGGACACACATTTCTACTTCAGTTTACCCCAGAATCACCTTGCAGCAAAGCTAGACAGGACTTCTCAGGAGTGGAGGTCAAAAGCTGCTGCCTATAGACTCATTATTTTGCTTACACAATTTTTGTTTTTACTTGCATCAAATGGCATCATTTATGGATTGGTAAATTGCACTTAAACTTGGATTTCCATCCCCTGTTGACAAATCAGCAGATTTGTCAAGTTTGGGTTCAGTCTCTTTCAGGAGCCAAGTAGCAATCACCCGTCTCTATTCTCCGTTTCCCCCGCATGTCCCGCTGTTTTCTATAACACTATTCTAGGGCCCTATACTCATTTACATTGGAGGTCTGGGCTCTGAGCGCTGGAGTTGGTGGCCTTGTTTCTAGAAAATCTCAAATAAAAAGCTGCATTAACTTCAGAGTCCTCAATTGCTCTCAATTAGCATATGAGTAGTTTAGCTTGGAAAATAATTTGGACTCAAGAGACTGAGCTGGCTATGTGTAAAGAGGACAGCCAGTGGATTCATTACATTTATATTTCAATATTTTACTTCTGAGCCTGCCATTGCCTACAAGGGCTTAGGCGGTTTCTGTGTCTCCATCAGAAAGCCTGGAGATGAGTTGTCTTTAGATGGAATGGGAGGTTGTGCCCTCCTGGAGCACTCAAGGAAAATGCATGCAAATATACTCTTTATTGTTGTTGTTGTTGTTGTTTTGTTTGTTTGTTTTTTTGTTTTCACTTCACACAGCACCTAGCTTCAGAAGATAGTGATAGTACTACATGCTTTGTGAACGGGTAGACAGGGTTTTCTCAAAACCTGGAATAGTGACCACATCTATAAGAATTGCCTGGAATGATCAATTTTTAGTGAACATTCCTGGACCCATTACCAGACCAGCCGAATCAGAATCTTGGAATTTTGAGCTTAAGAGCTCATAACTTTAACAAGCTTTTCAGTTAGAACCAATGCAAATTGACATTGAACAGCATCACTGTAATGTATTATGCCGACAGAGCAGGACACTCCTATCAGACAATGTCAACACCGCCGGCCTCTAGATGCTGACTACTCCTCTCCACCCTTCCTCTCTGGCTCAGGCCTTCCTCACGTAGCTGTGCATGGCGGCAGCACTCTGCTGAAGCGTTTCAATCCCTGCTCTTCGTCTTTGCTTCCTGATAGAACCTGCACCACGCTGAAATGCATCTGTTCTCCACAGTGCAGCCGGGGACACTTCCAGAGTGGAAAGCTCATCCCTTTGCCAGGTTGATTAACACCATCCGTCAGTGGCTCTCTATTCTCTGAGCACAAGATCCAAACTCTTCCACAACATCCCTTCCTGGCCCACCTCTCCCCAGCACCAGCCATGCCCAACTCTGAGGGATTTGAAGCAGCTGTGGACCCTTGACTGTGGGCCTCTGGATGTCCCTTTTCCTAGAACCTGAGTCCCTCCTCCATTCCCGGCCACAAAAGAAAACCGGAACCCATGCAAAGCAAATGAGAAAGGATTGGAAGACATCAGGAAGTTGTTGGTTGGTTTGAAGTCTCCTTTGAGGATTCCAGTTCCTGGGATCCTCCCCACACCTCACACACAGGGCATCTGCCAGGGCCAGGTCACCTCCCTGTCCCTAAACTGCCCTCTCAGAGTTATCACACAGCCTTGAAATTAAGTTTTGTTTGAAAGTGTAGTACTATGAAGCCTGGGATTCCTTTAATTTGATAATCTGCTCTTTCTGCAGTGCCGGCAACACTGATGGGAGGGCAGGTGAGTGAACTGGTGTCTGCCGTGAATGGGCCAGAGAACAGCAAGACAGGAAACGGGGTGTGGGGACTAAAGGAATAGACCTTGGGGACACCTCTGGCTGGTGGACTTGGCTGGTGCTCAGGAAAGGGAAGCAGAGGCAGGACTGGGAGGTTAAGCAGCTTCTGAAGCAAGAGCTGGGTGGGTGGGCAGCAAGTCAGGGACGCCGGCAGGGGAGATACAGAGGCAAACGGGTCTCCATTTCCGATTCAAAGTGGTTTCCATGTTTTTGTACATTGATGAAGATTTTTTTTTATTATTGTTTCTTCTTCCTATCTATGCCCTAAATCTTCAGTTATTCATTTCAGCTGATTCTAATATCGCTTACATAGATTTAGATTTTAATTGGAGACTTTAGGGTTAACAGACCCCTGCAGTCGCGGTTCTCCAATCTCAGGGTGCGCCAGAACCCCCTGAAGCGCTTGGTGAGACGCAAATTGCTGGAACTACCCCTGCAGTTTCTGACTCAGTGGCCCTGGGTCGGAGCCTGAGAATTTGCCTTCCTAACTGGTTTTCCTATGAAGCTGACAGTACTTGTATATGGTTCCAAGTTTGAGAACCACTGCACTACAGTGCAAATTAATTGTTTACTTTCCTAGCAGTATTAAGCAAGCCAAGCAATATTTAATTGGGAAAGAAGTATGTGGAGTTCTACTAACGGCTCAAAAGCAGATGCAGTTTTCCTGAGAAGCTAAGCTCCAGGGCCCTCATTTGCATGCACCACGGCCAAGTCTCTGTACCTAATTTTGAACTCATACAATTGTATTCTTTTCCTCAACACACACAAAATTACATGTACAAGCTTCAGGTTCCACAAACTGCTGACCTGCCTTTGCTCCAAAGCTAGACTTCATATTTCTTGATTTTAACTTTCTGCAGAGTCTTGAGTCTTTTTAGGTAGCCAAAGTGCTTGCCTGCCTGTCCTTCCTTGAGAACCAGATCAATTTCATAATACTTGCAGCTCCCATCTAGTCTGTGTTAGAACAGTCTCCCTCCAGAATAGCTCACAGCCTGGCTCCCATGGTCTCTCCTCTCTTGCTGTGCTCTCATCTCTCCTCTGGCCTTTGGTCTTTCCTCTAAATTTCTGATTTTTCTGTATAATGGAAGAGCATTGTGTCCTGCCTTAGTTAATTTGTCAGCATTGTTTACCAGTTCTGCAGCCTGGCTTCCTAAAGGGCAGTAGTAGTAATAGTTTTCCATCCACAGGAATCATGCATGTTTGTATATGAATAGCTATCTTCCTTCCCAGAATCATATATATGCTCATCATTTTGTACAGGTTGATTTTGCTGATGGTCCTGGGTTCCTGTTGATATATTAGCTGTCATCTTGATATATTGTGATATAAGATCCGAGCTCAGCGGCAGAAACATGGTCTGTAATGGAGAGAGCCAAAAGGACATTCTCAGAAGGGCTTAGAAACAATCTTCTAAAGAAGCATGTTCTAGAAGCAGTAGAAAGGTCTGTATTATTGTCTGACAAATTCTGCAGGACACCTTGCTGGGGACAATGGTACAGACCTTAGTCAGTTTAAAAACTTCCATTATTCAATATTAGTATAAGACCCCAACCTTCTTGAATGATATGAGCACCAGCAAGCCTTCACGACAGCTTTGCAGAGCCTCAGAGGATGCCAGAGGCGAGCATTGGCATTAACAGAGCCGTGTCAAGACGCCTTCCTGGATCAAATGCACCCGGATTTTTATGTCTCCTCCTTTGTCTGAGTATTCATTCCCATTTGTTCCTAATTTCTGCATCTAAGCACAAGGTAGATGGGATCTGACATGAAACTTTGTTTCTGATCAACTACAAAGAAGTTTTCTAGCATCTGTTGAGCTCAGCTAGTAAGCACAATTTATAAAACAGTGAATGACTAACCCCTGTAACCATTTTAATGACCCTAAAATAAAGTGCTTAGAGCAACATCTGTCCCAGCAGCTGGGTTCTCTGCATGAGTGGGCAGAGCGACACATTGGGACAAATTCTGTTCTCCCTTTTGACAGAAACAATTGCAGCAGATCATTTTTATCGTAATCAATTTAGGTACAGTTTCTTGGAAACCATCTGTGTAGTGTTCATAGATTGTGCTTAAGAATTTAAATGTGTATATTTTTGGTCGCTTGATGTAGCATCTGCTAATGGCCACATAAGTTCCACTTTTTATGCAGAAAGCTGTTTCCTTGTAAAGGGATTAGTAGAATGACTACTTGATTTTATCCTTTTAACTACCCAATAAGCTTCTGCAGTTTGAATGACATCCGCCACAGAGTGTTAGTTGTAGAATTAATTGCTTAAAAAAAAGTAAAGAAAAACTGGAATTGAAGTTTTAAGACAAAGAAACATTTTATTGTGTTTCTATCTCTAGCTCATAATTTCAAATTAATATGGTTATGTAAGGGCAATTGAAACTAAAGAAAAGCGTAGCTTTTGATAACAACTCTTTCTTTGTTTTCCAATTTTTGTTTTTGGCTTTACAGCTATTAGTTAACTCTATGAAGAAATCAAATGGCTAAAGCAGCCAATATTTAGCTTTGAAATAATTTTAGAATCATATCAAAAGATAATTGCTCTTAAAATGCAAGATAATGGAAACTGAGTGGCTTTGGTGCAGAGATAAAGGATTTACCTAAAAAATGCTGTCAGCTATATTTTTGGGATGGAATGCATTCTACACTGTAATTGAGTCTTGACAACACATTTTGAACAGAGAGATTCCTACTCCTGCTTGACAATTACTTTGAATTTAGCAAATATGGCACTATCCAGATAATCTAAGATAAAATGTAGGATTTCCATGGTTTGGAAAAAAAATAAACCTTTTGCTCCAATAACAGGCATGTGTGGCGTCTTCTCTACTCAAAGTATTCGAGAAACCACAAAACTAACTAGATAACCAACTGGCTAACTAATTAAATGAAAAAACAAAATAATGCTAGAATTTAAATTCTATGAGATTATGCAACTGTTAAGTTAGCATAATTTTTTTTTCTTAAAATACTAAGTAGATGCTTAGGAGTGTAGGTTTTATATTCAACTCTACAAACACATATTAAGTGCTTACTATGTACGTGTGAAGTGCTGGGATTACAAGGGAAATGGAAAACATCTCTACCCAGGAGGTGCTCCCCAGCTAGTGGGGAGGAAAAAGCATCCTGGAACAGGAGTGGTTTCCTCTGTGTTGTCAAGGTGCTATTAGAGACGCACCTCAGTTTGGCACAAACTTGGAGTAGTTAGTGCAGCAATCAACCTGATCACATCCATCTATTTCCCTTTGACTCCCTGGTGGTGAACGGTCTTGGTTTTCAAGAGAGTAAGTAGTGAACTGCCTGTGATTGTATGCAGGTGATCCTAATAATCAATTATTATTTATTAAGTGGGTTGTAGGGCTTTGTATTAGGTAATTGAACCACTAATAGAATGTGAAATTAGAACAGCTAATAAAAATGTTTCATTGTTAATTTCTGAAACCTGAAGCTTGCAAATTGTGTACCCACAAAACCTTTTATGAAAAGAGAAAAAGAAGCAGGGTGGTTATGCAGGGTTAAGTTCATCATAAGCACCACAGAGAGATGGGTCAAATTTTCCAATGAGAACTCTGCTGTAGATAATTTAGTGCATTTCTGGAAATACATCAGCAGAAGTAATTTATGGTAAATTCCGAAAATGGCAGGAGGTGAGATTTACTTAAAGCATGTGCCATTTTTGGCTCCCTGGTCTAGAGAAGTTCTTTCTACCCCAACTATCCATCAGCTTATTATTTTCAAACTTAATTAGATGAAAGAATTTGGTCCTATGATTCTAATGTGCTGGAGGATGTCCAGGCTATTAGAAACATCATTTCAATAATACCCTTTTATGCCATCTGTAAGAATCGCACCAAACAGACTTAATGCAGACGCACATAATACGCAGCAGAATTTAGAGAGAGAGAGAAACCAAGTTCACGCAGACTCACAGACACCAACAGGCCTCAGGCCTTGCACCACTGCAAAAGGACATGTAGGGGCCACAGAGAAAGTGAAGCAGCAGTAGGCAAACGAAAACCTTAAAAAAAAGGCTTCCTCCATTTTGAGATCAACATTCCTCCAAAAAGAGTTTTGTACTTCAAGCTTCCAATTACTCTTTTCTCAGATTGTCTATGGGGATATGGTCTTTGGAGAAGTGTATTTTTTCAGTTAGATGAATATGTGCATGTTTGTAAGGGTGTGATGTCAATATTCAGTCACAATTTAATGCAGTGTTTTCAGGCATATAAATCAAAGGTCGATGGGTGCTTTTGTAAAGGACTCACGCCCAGTGACCAGCGCAGACTGATTACTCAGCATCTCCCGGGGTGTGGAGGGTGGGAGGTATAATGCCTGTGAAGTATGTGTGCAGATTACGATAATCCCAGATAGGGAAAGATGGACACCGTGAAAGCTCCTGCAGTGGTTGTTCATGGCGGGAAAGATTCTTTCCAATGGGCAATGGGGAGACTTGGGAAATCTTCCCATGAAAGAGATGATAATTTGGGAGAGCTTCCCTTGAAGAAGTAAGTGGCATTCTATTTGAGACATACAAGGTAGAGAGATTTGGACTGGCAGGTGAAGAGAACAACAGAAGCAAAGGTAATAATTGCGGTATCTTCTTCCCTGACTTTCCAGATTCTGTGTGATAGCCATATTAGTAATTACCAAATGCTGATGGCCCGAAACACCAAAGATCCTGAGGAGACCCAGCTCAATGAGAGGTTCACTAAGGGCTGGGATCCACCAGGCTTCCTGCTGAGCAGGGTTTTGTTTTGTTCTGAATTAAACAGTGTATAAAATAGTGGTTCTCAAAGTATAGTTCTTGGACAAGCAGCATCAGTGTCACCTGGAAATTTTTTAGAAATGTAAATTCTTGATCCCTACTCAAAATGAAACAAAAACTCGAGGGATGGGGTCCGGCAATCTGGTTTTAGCAAGCCCTCTGGGTTTTTCAGGTGCTCTCTAAACTGTGTATGAAGTTTGCATAAACTTATAGCATGAAATAATGATAATAAAACCTTTCCTTTAGTTGGCAGAATGTGTTTGCCCTTACTCTTCTTGTAACTGGGTCATCCAGTTTTTCTTGTGCCTTCACAGAGAACTCTGACAGGTGCTCATCACTGACTATATTTCGAGAGGACTTTTGGTAGTTAATCTTACTGATGATTTGTGCACTGTTTTGATTTACAAAACCACAATACATAACAACTCAAAGGGCTTGTACCATGAAGCCCACAATCACATCGTCACTCTGCTGAGCTCCTGACAGCGCCAGACCCCAAGTGCTGCCGTGTGAGGGAGGGGGAAGCCAAGTGGTGCTGTGACACACAGGTTCACTGGGTGGGTGAGGTGCTTGAACTCTTTGCAGTCTCATCCCTTCAGGTCAGGTACAGGAGCCACAGAAGACCATTGATTCTTTGTGTGGCATGGTTAGATGAGGTCAATAGCTCTCCCAGCCATGGCAGAGACTTGAGGAGGAGACTGTGTTTCTGAATATTGATCCAAAGCCTTTCTTGCTGTTCTGTTATACAGTGACAAGCTTGAGGTTAGAGCTTGCTGTGGTTCTCCCTTCTTCTGCTCCTCCGGTCCCCTCCCATTCATGGATGGGCCTGTCCAGCTCCTAAAAGCAAGTTGCTGGTGGGATCGAGCCACCTCCAGTTCGAGTGAAAGAACCTGAATGTTCAAGTGCCTTTGGAGAGCACGTACCTCCTCCTCTCGTTATTCAGATTGCCACGCTGAAGACCAGGAAGTGAGGGAAGATGCCCAAGGTCGTTTGGTTGGGAAACAGCAAAGATCGCAGAGGGTTTGCAGTTTGACACTCCTTTCCCTTCCTCCTGCCGCCTCCTTTGACGCACACGGTGCCAGGCAGCGCAAACTCGGGTGTTTCCCCGAGCCAGTAGGTGCCGGAGTGCCCAGAGCACACCAGGATTGCGGAGCGCCCGCACCGCCCAAAGGAAGCCGCCCCAGTCAGTCATGGCCATGTGAAGACACGGGCCCAGTGTTGGCAGATCTTACTTTTTTTAATGTGAAAACTCCTGATTTTTAAATGTTGCCTCAAATGAAAAATGACCGTGTGGGATAAACAAACATGTTTATTGGTCTGATGGGGGCCGTGGGCCACCGGTTTGAAAACTCCACTGTTTCAAGTGAAGTTGTGCCCCACACTGTCTTTTCTCATTTTTATCTCAGTTCGCTTAGTTTGAAGTCATCCCTTTTCCAGCCCTCCTGCCTAGAGCAACATCTGCTCTTATCTCTATGACCTACTTTTGTTCGCGCCATTCTTTTTGCCTGTTATGGAGAACGTCTCTCCCACACCCAGTCCAGGTGAAACATCCTTGGGGATTGGGGATCCAAGTCAAGTCACACCACCACCAGGAAGCCTTCCTTGGCAGCCTCATCCATGAGGGGCACGGCATTCTTAATGAGCAAGCCCTTCTGGTGCTCAGCGGACCGTGCATGGCAGGTGGTGGGTGCACAGCCCTAGCTGCATATTGGAATCACCTGGACAGCTTCAAGAAGAACTGAAGTTAGGTGGGGCCTGTTTTTTTTTTTTTCTTCCCAAGGTGATTCTCATTTGCCAGAGTAGAACAGTATTGGGATGGTTATGATAACTTAGTCACAAACCTATTTTGATAAATCTGATTGTGGTTACCTAAAAACAAAACAAAGAGCGGGGTGGGGGGGAGGTTTGCATTTATGTTTGACCCACAAAGGAACTGATACAGAGTCTTACCTATAACAGATGTTCCATTCATGCACATGTCAGCCTGCAGTTTTTTATTCCACAACACATGCATGGCCAATGAGCATTCCTGCCTGAGCTGTTTATACTCTGTAACTTCCTAAGTTAAGGGTTCCTGGGTTTGTACCAGGTGCTAGGCCTAGCCCATGCATGGGCTTTTTCTGAATTGGTCCAGAAAAAGGAACTGGGTTCATTGCAGACAAAGCTATTGCTTTGTTTCTTCACTCTGCTTCCCAATCTTTGCTAAATGAATACTCCCAGAAGAGGGTGTGCTCCGCAAGGGCCATGGAAGAGGAGTGTAATGACACCCTGTATCATGTCCCCTTAGAATGCTGTCTCCCTTTTTGAGCCAGTAGTTTTAATCCCAGGAATCAATTTTAATAACATATAAAATGCTGAATGAAAAGTTGATGTACATAGATATTTATTGCAATGTTACCTGTAATAATTAAATTTAAATAACTCAAACATCCAAATCTCCATGATCATATATCATGTATGTAGACATCGAAATATTTTTAAATTCCCACTGGACCAGTATGTAGGTTAAATTGACTGTATGATAATAAAGTCATTTATTCATTCATTTATTTCTCTATTTAAGTAAACACGTATTTATTAAAATTTACACTGTACAAGACAATCATATTCATAATCTAGATGGCATATTCTAAATATTGTGAAATGCTATTGTTATGAAGGTATATTTTAAATTTTTTCATCCTATTTTCTGAATGGATTTGAGGAAAGCCACTGGATTTCTATATGTATTTTCCATTTACTTTAATAATTTCACAGTAGCTAACATGGCCTTTGTTTAAAAATAAAAAGTTTCTTTCCTTAGGCTTATTTCCTGGTTAAATTCCTCTGCAAAATATAATTTCGTTTATTGGAATGTAAAAAGTTAGGTTTACTAATTCTGTTTACTGTCTTTTGTTGATAGATTGGAAAGCTTACAGATAAGAGAAAGGTAGGAAACAAACACCACTACCAGGTTTCTATCTTGAGCAGGTAGCTGAATGGTGAGGCCATTGACCGAGACGGGAAGTCTGTGGGTAAGCAGCACTGGGAAGGGGACCGTGAGGTCACACGTTCTACTTTAGACATTGAAAGTTAGAGATGTCTGAGAGGCTCCCAATCTGAAATAAGAAGGAGACAGCTGGCTTTATGAGTACAAAGGTGGAAACTATTAATTGGAGTCACCAGTCTAGATCTGGCACTGAAAACCCAAGGCATCCGTGTGAGGATGTGCGATCCCACTGGTGAAGAGAAGACAGATGCTATGGGACAGAGGAGCAGAGAATTTAAGACAGAACTCTGAGTGTTCCAACATGTAGTATTCGGGAAGAATGGAAGAGAATATAAAACCTCACATACATCACTTTGCACATCATTCTGTTGGAACACTTAGCCCATTATTTTGTGCGTGTGTGTTTTTTTCTCGAGGCACCTGTGTCTGCTCTGGAATGCAACTCAGTGGCGAGCGTCTCTCTTACTCACCTCTGCATCCAGTGTTGGTCTTTGGTTGACTGCTGAGTGATGCACAGATGAATAAGTGACTGAATGGATGAAAGTTAGGCAGCAAAATACCATGTAAACTAATAGTACGATCCAGTAGTTCATACAACATTTTATTAATATCCTTTGACATAGAATTTCTTATCCCAGGAATACAGTTATCATTCAGTGTTAGAATAACTACCAATGCACTTTAGCATATTACAGATGTAGTAATAAAAGTAATATTGGCATCTTGGCCAAGAAAAAACATTTGGGGGAAAAATTCATTTGTTAAAAGAAGCAGTGATAAAAATCTAGCAATACAAAAGAATCGCTTTAGTCTGATAAAGTGCAACTACTCAAAATATAAATCAAATGTTGATAGTTAAGTCAGTTAATACCAATTTGATGGTGAGTACATATAGTGCTTATTTTTCCATTCTTGGGATACTTCACTTAGTAGAATGGGCTCCAGCTCTATCCAAGATAATACAAGAGGTGCTAGATCACCATTATTTTTTGTAGTTGAATAGTATTCTATGGTATACATATACCACATTTTATTAATCCACTCATGTATTGATGGGCACTTGAGTTGTTTCCACATCTTTGCAATTGTGAATTGTGCTGCTATAAACATTCTAGTACAGATATCTCTTTTATAGAATGTCTTTTGTTCCTTTGGCTAGATGCCCAGCAATGGGATTGCTGGATCAAATGGTAATTCTACTTGTATCTCTTTGAGGTATCTTCATTTTATTTTGCACAGAGGTTGCACTAGTTTGCAGTCCCACCAGCAGTGTATGAGTGTCCCTATTTTTCTACATCCATGCCAACATTTATTGTTTTAGGACTTTTTGATAAAGGCCATTCTCACTGGAGATAAGTGATATCTCTTTGTGGTTTTGATTTGTATTTCCCTGATGATTAGAGATGTTGAGCGTATTTTCATATGTTTGTTGGCCATTAGTCTGTCTTCTTTTAAAAAGTTTCTGTTCATGTCCTTTGTCAACGCTTAAGTGCACATATAGTAGTAACATTCATCAGGTGTCAGGCAGGTGGGGGTGGGATGGGTATATTCACACCTAATGGGTGCGGTCGGCACCGTCTGGGGAATGAACACACCTGAAACTCTGATTTGGGTGGGGCAATGGCAATATATGTAACCTAAACATTTGTACCCCCATAATATGTGGAAATAAAAAAATAAAAAATTAAATAAATAAATAAATAAAAATTTATATCCCAATAACGTAGCAGCCACGTTAAAAAAATACACATAAATTGAAAGAAAAATATAAATCAAATGTAATACATAATGACAAAATATCACAAAACTTTAAATGACATTTGCATTTAAATCAGAAGCTAAAGAAATGTTTCTGGTATCATCACTACTATTTAATAATCTTGTCCAATATATTGTGATAATTTGTAGGTAATATTATTTTCTACATAGAAAATCCAAGATAACCAATAAAATATTGGCACTAAAATAGAGAGTTTAGTAAGTTTATTGGATAATAATATCCAAAAACCAGTAGTACTTTAATTTATAATTCATAACTAATTAGCATGTGTAATACAGTAAAAGTACCTTTTATAATACCAATTAAACTATTTATCAGAAACAAACGTAAGAAAATGTATATCAAATTTATGAAAAAAATACAAAAATGCTATTGAGAAAGGCAAAAGATCTGAATAAACAGAGTGATATACTAAGCTCATGGATGAAATGGGTGAGGAATGTGTTAATTATTTTCAAAATTGGCTACAAAGCCAATGAAATTCCAATCAATATCCTAAGAGTTTTCATGAAATAAAAAAATGTAACTGATTCTAAAATTCACAGAATAAATTAAATATATAGATTGGCAAAAAAATTCTGAAAGTGAAATCCAAGGCCAGACTTACACATTAAAAATATTACTCAGGATTTTGTTATAATACTCACATAAACTAAACAGTGTTGTATTGATGGAGAGATAGGCAAATAGGTTAGCAAAACTGAATGAAGATCTTGGAAACTAACCAAAAGTGAATTTGATGACTTGGTGTGTTATAGAAATCCAGTGGGAAAAATAAATTATTTAATAAGTGAGTTTTGGAACATTGGTATTCTCTTTGGTTAAAGATATTAAAGTCAAACTCCCTACTTTACACACACACACACATACACACACACACACACACACACATTTATATATTCCAAATGGATTAAATATATAAACATGAAAACAAAATTTTATTCTGTTAGAAAAACACTTTCCTTTACAACTCAGAGGGAAAAAAAAATTCTTAAGACAGGAAATGTACAACTCATTAAGGAAGTGATTAATCAATAAAATGGCTGAAAATAAAATATGTCTATATAACATAAGGAATCACAAAGTTAGACAACAAGCCAAAGCCTGGAAGAAGTTTTCTGCAAAACACAAAATGGCCATAGAACTAATAAACATATAATATTTGTACAAATGCCCATAAATCAATAAGAAGAAAACTAATAAAAATGGCCAAAAGACATGAATAAGTCAAGGAAATTAAATTTTCAACAAAGATAGAAAATAATAGTCTCAGTGGTAATCAGGGAAATGCAAATTAAAACAATAAGAAGGAACCATTTTACAATCGTTAGATTGACCATTATTTAAAAATCTGAAAATATCAAATGTTGGCAAAGATTTGAGGGACAAGAAAACTCACAACATTGGTTAAAGTATAAATTTGTACAACTACTTTCCAGAATAATTTTGTAATAATCAGTAAAATTTGAAAGATCATATCTTATGTTCCAGTAATTCAATTTTAAATTTATATCTTAGGGAAACTCTTGTCCGCGTGTGCCAGGAATCACGTACAAGGATGTTCACTGACGTACTGTTAATTAAAAACCACCTGACTGCCCCTCAGTAATGGACTTGACATAAACATCGTCTTGTATTTTTGTTTAGATGACAGCAATTATAAAGAGTGCAATAAAGTAATACTGATAAGATCTTAAAACATTATTTGTGGAAACATCAAATAGCAGAGTGATGCATGCAGTATGATCCCCTGTATGCAAAATCTCAAAACAAGAAAAGAATTCATATTGTTTAGGAGGACAAAAAAAATATGAAGTCTGAAAATATGAGCTAGAGAGACAGACGTCAAATTTGCAACAGACGGGGGTGGAAGAAGAGAGAAGGGGGACTTGTGTGTAGTACCAAAGTAATCCAACTTTATCTGTAAAAGTCTATTTTTAGTGAAAATAATCTGAGCTAAAAAGCTGAAAGTTAGCAGTTATTAATTCAGTGTTATGTTAATGGGGTTTTGTTTTAGTATTTCCAGTAATTTCTTTTAAACACAGAAAAGGAAGGGAAGGTGGAGTCCAGGACTATCGTGCAAATATACGAGGACAGAGGACACAGCTTAGTCCCAGCTGAGCCCTGACGTGCTTAATCAGGAAAACAAGGCAGCCGTCCAGCTGAGTGGGACAGGAAACGGAGCTGCGCCCAGAGGGACAGGCTGGCTTGTGCTCCTGCCTGTTGGGGGAACGGCCCCTACAAAAGGCCCATCTGAGACTGTATCCAGTGCCGGCCAAGCAGCGGACACGAGTGCCTTGCCTGAGTGGTGAAGACTGGCTGATTCAGAAACTGAGTAGAGGAGATTCCGGGTAGAGGACATTCATGAGTCTGTCTATGACAATGCCTCTCTGTTTCTAAGGATGACCATTAAAGTCTCATGCCAAATACTCCTAAACACAGAAAAGAAACGATGAATCTTTTGAAAATGCCTACTGAAAATATTTGAGAGGGCCACCAGGAAGCTATCTGTATTACGTCAAGGGTTCAGAGTTGATAACCCAATTCCTAGTATTCACTGATACTCGGGCAGGACCGTACCTCCCAAGAAATCCACAGTCTTCGTGAGCTCCCAGCCAAGGCAGATGGTGGGTGGTTCAGAAAGCTGCCTTGTCTCCGACTCCCTTTTAGGATAGTGTCATGGATTCCATTTTATGGCTTCCACAGGTCAAGTGTAACATTCAGGTTTGATATAGAACTTGCCACCAAGGGGCAGGACCTCTGGGCAGCAAAGTTGTTCATGTACAGTAGAGGGTGAGACCAGGTTCTTCTTCACCCCAAAGCCCCTCTGCATAGTTTGGCTTTTCAAAAACTTTGAACAACACATTTTAAGTTAGCAAGTGAGATATTTTGAAAGTTTGTAAAAGTCTATTTGTTCCTGGAGAGTCCTTTGACCTCCATGTCTAGTGTTATCTGACATATCCAGGTGGGTCAAATTGTGCCCACGGAATGAGATACGTCAACATTGACATGTCCTTGGCTTTCAGTAAAGGACATCAGTCCCCGCAGTACTAGACAGATGTTGAGGACATTGTTCACTGTGAGATTTCATTTTCTTTCTATAAAGATATATATTTGACTTTTTTTTTCAAATGCATATGCTTTCAAATGTGTTGTTTTTATTGAAGAAGTGACTTTTGGGGAGTTCTCTTTAGATTGTTTCGCACAGAAATTAGGATTCATCTCTGGAGTCAGAGTACGTGAGTTGGAATGCCAACATCATCTGTTTCTTATGTGTTGCACGTCCTGGAACAAGTTACTTAACTTGCTCTGCCTCAATTTCCTCCTTTGTAAAATGGCATTACTAATAGTCTTTTTGGTATGAGGGGTTGCTGAGGATGGACTGAGGACGCAGGAAGTGCCTAGGACAGAACCAAGCATGCGGCAGGCGTTCAGCAAAGAGCCATCGTCATTAGAAAGTGATTAATGTAATGAACATATTTCCTATTTTTGGTTTGACTGAGAAGACGCTCAGAAGTGAACTTGCAGTTCGTCAGAAAGATCGTAAGGGCTTCATGGTCTGAATATTCATGGGCTGGGCTCGTCTTCCGCTTTGTATTTTCCAAGGATGTGCTTAGAGCCTCTTGCTTTTTCTTCTATTATTACAAAAAAATTCTTTTCCGTTCCCTCAAATTTTCTTAAGAAAGAAGATTAAACAAGTGTGTGTATGTGTGTGTGTGTGTGTGTGTGTGTGTTTCTATGTGCTTAGAGTGCCCTGAAACAAAGCCTGGGTAAGTATTACGGCCTTTTCCCCTTTATTTCATGAAAATGCACAGGGAATCCTAGGGAAGACGGAAGTGGCCCCCAAGAAAATTGTGTTTTCTTGTAGGCCCACTGAACTCTTGTTTTGGCTAAGAAATAGGTGTTAAAAGTTGAAAAACTACAGTTTGGGCAACAGAGTTGGGGCATAGTGAAGAGTTGAGGGTGATAAGAAGCATGTGTCTGAAAAGTTACTGAAAAATAGATTGTAATAAAATTCTCATGGAAAAGTCACAGGGTTAGGCTATGATGGCTTCAGGGGAAAATGCATTTGGGCAAAACCTGGAGTTTTGGATTAACCTAAATCTTTCCTAGAATTCAAACCTTCACCTATCACTTAACTTTTCCAAGTCCCAGTTCTCTAAAAATCCTAACCCCAGGGCTACCCTTTTGAAGGGTGGTCAAGGATGAAGTGAGTTGAGGGTGTAGACATGATTTCGAAACGTCCAAGTATTCGCACGTATGAGGTAGCATCACGATCATCATTTCCTCCGCTATTGTCATTTTCTCCATTCCAGTTGTTTTCCAGGGGTGGAGGGATCTCTTCTCAGCTGAAGACAAGCTAAGCCTAAAAGTTCTCCCCAGAATGCAGGCAGAACATCCTTCTCCGAGCTCCTTGGTCAGAGACATAAAAGGAGAAGGGAAAAAGAACACTCCGTGTAGGAAGCTGTGCAGAGGGAGAGCTCTGCAATTGTCCCTGCCTCTGTTCGCTTGCAGCCAGCCTGGCTAAGGGTCATTAGCTTAATGAGCTATTGTATTTTTCTCTCTGTCTCTCTAAAAAGTCTGCTGAAACATCCTCCCAGGAGCCAAATGAGGAGGCGAAGAAATAAACTGCAGCTGATAGCTGAGGGAGCTTAGCCAGAGGGGCCGTCAGCTCAGGACGTCTGTCCAGTGTGCGTGTGTGTGTGTGTGTGTGTGTGTGTGTGTTGTTGGCGTGGGGGATGCAGGGGAGGACAGACAGGCCTGTAGAAGAACAGGTGGGCAGGTGGGAGCAGCCCTCCAGGAGTGGCTTGCCCTGGAGGTGGCTCTGGCTTTTAAGAAAAGAAACCAGGAGCACAGCTTGGTTGTTTCCTGGCCAAGGTAATAGGGAAAGCATGGCGCATCCCTCTGTCAATGGGCCTTACTTTTAGATGTCATGTTGATCAGGTGTAATGTCTTGGTCTATCTAGCTTGAAGGTGAGGAATAATTTTCTTGACACATGGTAGGTCTCCAGGAAATGCCCACTGAGAGAATAAATGTGCCTACTCAGTGACCAGCCACGGAGCCATCGGGCCCAGAGACGGGGCCCACCCGACCCCGTCCCAGACATCCACACCCTGCCCCTAACCAGGATGACCCACCCACAACCTTCGGGGAGTTGCTATTCCAGTTTCTTCATAACGCTTCTTAAATAACGCGATAATAGCACAGGCTCATCTTAGGAAGTTTGAAAATTGAGAAAAATACAAAGGGAATAGAACTCACATATAATCTTATTACCCTGAGACAATGTAATCAGCATCCTGGCATGTTTATCTTAGATATATGGTCTCAAGAATTTTGCAGTTTGTGTTTCCCCCCACATGGCATGGTGAATTTCCACCAAATTATTTAAAATAAAGTTAAATAATCTGTTCTGCTCTGAATATGCCACAACATGTTCAATCACTCCTCCATTGTTGAACACGATGGGCTCCATTATTTTTTCATGCACATCCTGTAGTGAATCTCTCTGCCTCCTAATATACACATCTCTGCCAATATCGCTGTTTCATTGTCATTGATCACTGGAAGTGGGATTGCTGGGTTAAAGTATGTAAATTCTCCAAATACGCACGCACACGCACACATGCACACACTCTCTCTCTCCACCTGCTTTCCAGAAAAGTTAAATTTTTACTCCCTTCTGGTGTATAAAAGAATCAATTTTTCATCCCACCTTTTCCACCCTGAATATTATAATTTAAACCTAATTTTTCTAACTTGAAAGGCACCAAATGGTATTTCATCTCTTGAGTGAGAACTTCCCTTTCTCATGGACAGGTCTCTGGCTGGATGATGAACCAGGATCAGGTGGCGAGGAAGAGTGTCCAAGAGGAAACCCCCCCTGTGCAGCTGGCCTCTGTGCTTGCACCCCATCACACTCCGCCCTGGCTTGCTGCCGAGGTGGGGGCAGCCTCTCCAGGGAGCAGCCACAGGAAGGAGCCTACTGAGGTTTTCCAGAAGCCGGAGCAAGGGGAAGCCTTGTGGCTGTAGAGAGGAACTGGGGAGGCCTCCCCTGCTGAGACCTGGTCTGTGGTCAGGAAAAGCTGCAGAGCCTGGGATGCCTGGGGAGAAAGTGGTTTGGCAGGAGCTCTGACCTTGTGTGGGGAGCTTCCCCGGCCCTGAGAGCAGCCTCCCTCCTGCCCCGAAGACAAGGAGAGAAGGAGGGTGATTCACAGCCCCTGTCCCCTTATGCGTCCATCGGGCTGTGACCACCTTCCTTGGGCATCTTCTTTGAACTCCCATTTTGGGGGAGCCCCCTCTTCCCTGTGCACTCAGAGCACAGCCTTCTTGTCTCGACCTGTCACAGGACAGTGTGATTTATGGTTTATTGCTTCTCTTTCAAATGTCTCTAAATGCCTTGAGGGAGAAACCGTGTCTTAGCTTTCCCCATTCCTGAGCACAGTGTCTGGCACACAGAATGTGAGGAATAAATGAACGGAGTTAGGATTTTCCAGGAGTTCCACCCCAGGGGTGGGCTGTCCTGCCTACCCTCCTCAGCGAGAGGCTGCCCTGCAGCTCAGAAGCCACTGCTCCGGGCGCGGGCGGTTCGGGGCAGCCTGTTTCCCTAGGCAACCCTCTTTCTCTTTCAGAAAGCATTTCTCATTTGCAGTTCTGGGGCCTGCAACTTTTGCCATATGTCGGTTGTCTCTGCCTTCATGATCCCAGCCATATTAATGTTATAATTAGAGCCAGTATTTATACAGACTTTCTTCTGAGCAGCTCCTCATGCTTTGCAGGAATGATTTACTTTATCTTCCCTGCATTGCTGGTTCAGGAATATTATTCCATTTTAGACTTGGGGACAGATTGGAGAGAGAAGGGAAGGGAAGGAGAAACATGCTGGAGACAGAAAAGTAAGGACAGCAGATACCCCCCGCGAAGTAGCCCCCTGGCTCCGGGAGGCCCGCGCAGCTCTTGCCTTGGGGCGACTGGTTTGGTGACGATGCTCTCATGCCGTAGTTGTCCCTGTCATTTCCAGGCACGCTCAGCAATACTAAGCTCAGTTATTTCAACTGGGATGTCTTCTGAAAGCTCTGCTTTTATTTGATTGTGTCATTGGACAATGTTAATAGATGGATCTGAAAGATCTTAATATGTTGTAGTTTGGCGACTTTTTGCTAAATTAGTTTCAATAGTGAACAACACCCCCCGCCCTCCGCCCAAGCCTGTGCAGCTTGTGACAACCAAGCCTTACTTATTGCTCAAGCTCCATGTTGAGTCCGTGTCAGCTACGTGGACAGCCCTGCTCAGCGTCACTCTCCCCTCTTGCCTCTAGGGTGAAGGGACAGCCCCTGTCTGCTCTGTTCCCCTGGCAGAGGGGAGGCAATGCCGGCCGGGGCGGGGTGCACGGCTCCCATCTGGGGTGGGCAGGCACGCTCCTGCCCCGGGGAGCCGCAGGCACGCTCCTGCCCCGGGGAGCCGCAGACAACGGCCATGGAAGGAACATGTTACCGTTTCTCAGGGATGGCACCGAACAGGGGCTGCACCCACCCTCTACCCCGCGCTGCCTGCTGCCTCCCCCCGCCCTGTGCGCTGTCCGCAGGCTTTGGTTCCGATTCTGCCTTTCCTCTCTCTTCCTCACTGTGATGTCTTGTTTTGCCCCGTCCCGAAGGCCCATCCCTGCTCTTTGGCTCTCTCTTTCTCACAGTCATGCTGAGCATCCCAGCGCTGAATCCAGGGCTTCAATTTGCTCTTTATATCCCCTGTAGATTCTTTAACAATTTTCTCCATTGTTCCTATGACAGTCAACCACGCCACTATTATATCTTGCAAATAATCACTTTTCAAAAACCTCAGTATCTTTTTTCTAATCATATGAAATTGAAAGTAACAGAAATGCCCTTTTCTTAATCTGCTTTCCATGGTTAGCTGAGCAGGCAGATTGCTCCGTGTTTATGCCTCAGGGCGACACATTTGTCGGTGCCTGGCTTTCCTTGCGGCTCCCTCACCCCACCTCGATCCGCCTGGCTTGCTCATCTCCATCACCAACAAAAAGTCTCACTTTGTTCTGCAGGCAGCCGGCTGCTCTGGAGGCAGAAGGAACTGGGGGAACACGGAACTCTCAGGTTGCCTGCAGCGAGAGCCTCGGTCGGGCGTGGGCCGGGGGTCAGACAGCCCGTGTGGCCCCTGCTGCTTGTCCAAGCCTCTCCCCTCTGGGACTCAGTTTCCTCAACTGTCAAGTCATGAGACCCTAAGACTCTACTGAGCACAAAGATTCTTTTCAAGACTATGCAATGTAGAAAAATAGAAGAAACACCCTAGTCTTACAAGTCCTAGGGTGCATCAGTTAAAAGTGTGATTACTCCTGAGGAACTGACATGTAAAGCAATGACTGTCCTCATTTAGCATTAAGTCTAGAAGTAGGTGGGAGTCATGATAAAGAGGTCAAGGATATTCACAATGAACCATGAAAGAGCAAAACCACAGATTCCTTCCATTTTCTTGCTTTTCTCTTGTTACTGTGTGGCTTTTGTCCTCATAGTTCCAAGGCGGCTGATGTACCTCCCAGCATCAGAAGGTGGAAGAAGAATTTTTTAAAAAGCCTTTCCCAGCAGATGTCCACTTATGCCTCTTGGGACACAATTATCGCATGCGGGTATTGGAAACTCAAAATTAAAAATGAAAATCAGACACTCGGCTTTCCTGTCTCTCTGCAAGAAGACAGCAAGGGTGAAAGTGAGTAAGAATAGGTACTTGAGTGAGTCACCCTTCCGTATCGGCTACAAATGCTAAAGTTTTCATCTGAAGTTGTTCAATAAGGCAGCACAATATTGTCCAAAGATCATCAGACAGGAATTGCTAAGGCAATGACTGTTATTTCAATTAGTGGCTTCCAAACCTTGAGCAAAGTCTTACAGTCTTTGGGCTTCACATTTCCTCATCACTGAAAAGGGATAATACTACCAATCTTTGGTTCTTGTAATCAGATGAAGTTAGAACAATGCTTGTATTTAGCATGAATTCATTAAAAAAATAGTAGCTCTGAGTTACATTTTGTTCGTGAGTAGGATGTACCAATATCACACACGTGCACACACACACACACACACAGAGAGAGAGAAAATCAGTGACGTCTGAACAAAGCACAATGTCCAAGTTATCAAATTCTACCTCTGAGGACCACATGCCATGCCCTGGATTTTCACATTTCCTTGATTCTCGTTTAATGTGCAAACTTCAAGAGACACCTAGAAGGTCCCAAGAGCTGTGGTGCCCAGGGTCTTGCACACACAATGTGGCAGAGTGAAGTTCTTCAACATAGACCTGAGGAGTTGGGTTAACAACTCTTTCAAAAGCCATCCTAACCCAGCCGCTTGTGTCCCTACCCGGCCAGGGCCAGCCCCCGACGGTCCTAATAGACTCTCACCCTCCTCCTCCCTGCCTCAGCTGTCCTTGTCTTTCTTCTGCGATCCAGGATGACCCTTTATAATTAAATTATAACCCCCACTCCCCCACGGGGCCCCTCCTGCAGCCTGGCCCTGCACTCAGGCCGCGGCTCCACCACTCCTGCCGCGGACTTTCTTGTTGATCCTAAAACAAACTCAGCAACGTCCTGCCCCGGACCTTTGCCTTGTTGGGCCCGTTCCTGGCTGGGCACTCGCACAGCTTGTTCTTCATTCACTCCGGTCTCTGCTCAAACATTCCTCCTTGGAAGGCTGCCCCGTGGCACATCACCAATCGGCGTTACGCACTTGTCTGGTGGTCGGCGGGCTGTCTGCTCCGCTAAAACCTAAGCCCCGTGGAGCCAGCTGCTCCATCTCGTCCGTTCGCTTGCATAGTCCCAGCACCAATAATTGTGTCACGCACATAGTGTAGACTCAGGAAACATATATTGGAAAAAAGGTAAATGAATAAGCAAAGAGATGAATGAATCGATCCTGCAGTAGTTCCCAGTTTCCATGCGCACTTTATTCCTGCTTATCCGGTTTGGTTTGCTTGGTTCCGAGGACGCAAAGTCCTAAAGGCTTTCATTCCCGCAGCAGTAAGCCAGCCAGATGCTTCACGGCTGCTGCTCAGCGCATCCCCTTGGTAGCCCTCAGCCTCGCCAGGTCGGCAAGGTAGGTAGATTCTGGTGCTCAGGGTGTGGGTGGAGACCCAGGTGTGGCTTAGGTGCACCAAAGTTTTAGAGCCATGTTACGGACTAGGAAATGCTTGTGTCCTTGTTTACAAATGGCTTTACCTTCCCTTCCATTCTTTCACTAACAGCCCCTCAGATCTGGTTCTCCTAGGTCTGCCTCAGCTCTCCCCATCCACCTCTGTTGAAAGCAATATTCATGTCACTGTTGTTCAAAGTGAACATAAACAAGATCTTTGTCCGCATGTTTTCCTGCTGTAATCAGTGATCCCGGCGCCCTGTGGGTGAGGAGGGGAGGGAGAGAACTCTCCCGTCTTGGAAGCCTTCGAGCTGAATTCTGGCATCAGCCAAGCCGTACCAGATCTCACAGGTTTCTAAGGTTACCACCTGGCTCGCGATCTGCCTCCGTGCGATGCTAACTCTGCGTGGTGTCTCCCATCAAACATAGGCTGCTCCCACCCTCCTGTGTTCTACGTAAACGTCAGGAATCAGGCTGCTCACCTCAAAACTGCACCTTTGCAGTCAGTCTAAAATGGTGGCCAATGTAATTTATCTTATCTGAAGCTGCGGGGCTGTCCAGAAGATATTTAAATCTTTCTAGCGACAATCAATAACTCTCTGGGTTCAGGAGCGGTAATAACTTGCAGAGTCTACAAGAGGCCAGGGAGGGGATCTAGCAGCACTTTGCACCAAGCCCCTCTGCCCCACAAACATAAAATTGCGTAAAGATAGAGTCTCTGCATTTGCACAGATTTCAGATAGTCCCAGCCACCCAACTAGTTGCCACTCCTAAATGCTCAGCCCCTTACTCTCTATACATTGTGGGCCACTCTGTGTGAGTAAAAGAGGTTGGGAACATTATGTACATTTAACAAAATTAATCTTTACAGTGATCCTATGAGGTAGGTACTGTCATCTCCAATTTGCAGATAAGAATGGTCACACAAGACCTCATTTGCTCACCCAAGGTCCCACATCTGCCCCTGTACTGTTCATACTTAGGCTCCAGCATGCCCAATGCCAAAGCCCAATCACCCTGCAGTGAAGACATTTTCTCACTCATCTGTGTATCTTCTCTGGGGAAGATTAAGTCAATATCCAAAGGCCAAAAAGAAATTTTACATGGGAAAAGCTCTTAAAAATTATAAAAGCACTCAGAATTATTAGCTATTTCTTATAGCCATGTGTTGTCAATAAAAGAATATTATGTCTAGACTATTTACTAGCAAACTGTTTTTATCAAGTTAAAACTTTTTGCCTTTGAATCTTATTTACCTTATAAAGAAAATGATCTTCAAAAATTCACATTTTGTTTTATCAGATCAGGTGAGACAAAATGGGATTTATCTGTCCTAAGAGTTCTGCATCAATTGATGCACTTAACTCTGTATTATATGATTAAAGGAAACATTAAGAACACACTCTAATATACACAAAAATCTCAGTTAAATAATGCTTCTAATGGAGTATTTTTTTCTCTGAAGGTCCTCTGTTCTTCATTAATTCAGCTAGCAAATACCACTCCATCTGAAACCAGGTATATCTGGCAGATGGAACCAAAGTAGTAAACTAACTGTATCAATAGTGTAGGCAAGCTGGGGAATGTTAACCGCCGGAGTTATTTTTGGGCAGTTCAGCAGATTTCTTCTTTCCATAATAAGTGAATTTTCTCCACAGAATTTTAAATTTAACTGATTTTTCCTCAACAAAATAAAGTTACTCCAAAAAGGAATGTCTATTAACTCTTCACCATAAGTTACTTTTATGATCAAACTTCAAGAAAAAAAAAAGATCAAATTTTACTTTTGGATTTCATCTAATACTCTGTACTCTAGTATATTGTTATAATTATCTGGAAATAAAAAATTGCCTAATCTATATTTTAAAAAGGTTGAAAAGGTTAATTTAAGGCTATTTTCCCCTTAAATTAACAAATAATAGCAATGCCACCAAAGGAAAAAAAATCAGTATCACTTTATCTTCTGCTGTGGTTGGACTGTGTCCCCCTAAAATGCATGTGTTGAAACCTAACAGCCGATGTGACACTGGTGACATGTGGGGCCTTTAAGAGGCGATTAGGTCATGAGGGCTCTTCCTCTTGGATGGACTAACCCTCATCAAGGAGGCTTCTCACAGCAAGTGGCCCCTTTCTGCCCTTCTGCCTTGGGCCTTGTGAGGACACAGCATCCTCCTCTCTGGAGGACTCAGCAACAAACATAGCACCATCTTGGAAGCAGAGAGCAGCCTTCACCAGACACCAGATCTGGGGGCACCTCGATCTTAGACTTCCAGCCTCCAGAGCTGTGAGAAATAAATTTCGATTCTTGATAAATTACCCAATCTCAGGTATTTTGTTACAGCAGCAAGAATGGGCTAAGACATTATCCTAATACCATTATCAACAGCTGAGAAAAGGTGCTCTTTCTGTATGGTTTCTCAATAGATCATGAAGACGTGTGCATTGGACGTGAAACAGTTGGCGTGGCTTTGTGTGTGTGGAGCTGATGGATGGCAGCCCTGGCCTGGAAATTAGGAAGCCTCATTTTGTCCTGCATCTGTTACACTCTAGCTCTGCAATTTTGGGCAAGGCCCTCAGTTTTTCCTCTGTAAAATGGGAATAATAGTATCTCCTTACATTTGTATGACTATCAAATGAGAACAGAGCTCTCCAAAACATAAATTTAATCAGTTTTATCTCTTCATTGAATATTTCAGTTGCCTTCCCATTTCCCTTACAATAGGTGACCTAACTCGCTCTCCCTGGTCAGGCCCTGCCCAGATCTCCAACACCATCTTTTGCCGTTCTCGTTTTCCTACAGTTAGGAAACTGTAGTTGCTAAACTAAATTTCATTTCTGAAAGTGACTACAATCTCCATCAGGCCTTGTGTCCTGTGCTTTGTTGACAGGGGTTTCCCCCACAGGCCTCAGCACCCCCAACAGCACCTGCAGCTGGGAAGGTGACCCTGCTCTGCCCAAGACTGTTGCGGGAATCTTGCTTAAGGGCCTGGAGAGTCTGAGTGAAGATTTTGAAGTGGAATGTTTCACGTAGACCTAGAGTGTCCAAGCAGGATAAATTCGCTGCAATAAATGACCTAGTATCAGGATACAGTGTTGGCTAACATTGGGAAATTAGATGTGGACATTGGCTTGGAGGAAAATACTACAAGTGAACCATCTGTCAAGACTGAGGCCTCACCCTCCCTCCTCTTGCAAAAAAATAAATGAGTTGAGTGTCTTCCTTCCTAAGCAGACAGGAAAGCTACAGCCAAACCCCACATATGCTGAAGGTTCAACCGTTGGGCTCTGTGAAGCCTCAGCTTCTGCCTAGGCTGTCTCATATTGGGATGACACACAGCTACATGGATGAGGGCAAAACTGTCAAGGGACAATGGAGCAGCTTCAGAGAGCCCTCTTTCCCATAGAGGCAGGACAGCACTTCTGCCATAAGAGTCCAGCCCTCGAGCACCGAGCAGCTTGGGATGGGCTTGCTACCCAAGGAAAGTCCTTCCCTGCCCTGCTGTCAGGAGCTGGCTGAGAGCTGGCTGGAATGAGCAAGCCCAGCGTCCTGGGCATTTAGCAGCCCTTTCCCATCATTTGTCTCCTGCCCCTGGGTGCAGAAGGACCAAAAGGGGAAGAAGGAGCAACATTCGAGCAGCTCCTGAGAGAAGACAAGGAACTTCTACCGTTTTTCTAGACTCGTCTATGCTTGGCACCCTCCGAGAAAACCTTGTGCTACAGGAGAGATAAGGAGTTCCAATTCAGTCCTCCTTTGCCAAGACAGCTCTCAACGGTGGCTTTACTCAGGCTTCACATCTGACCCCTGCACTATGCCAAGTGCAGCTCTCATGTGCTCCCGTGGGCCCGTGTATTTCCCCAAGCATACAATTCATCACTTTGTTGCAATTGCTTGCATGGCTTTCCCCCTAAATCACGCTTCCTTGAGTGTGTGTCTGTCTCGTTTACTATTGCAGGTATATGTGGTATTGATATATACATTATTAACAGATCAGTGGAGGAATAACGTCATAGAGCTAATCGTGAACCCTGATGGAGTATACAAACATGGGTTGCTGTTTTCAGTCGTTGAGAAGTCCTCCCCAGCTCTCAAGTTCTGCAGTTCTCTGCCATGGAAAGTAGATAATGTAATCAATGCTCTGTATGAATTTTAAATATTTCAGATGTCTGATCTCAAGGATGCAAAGGGAGAAACTGATTTTTTTTTTTTTTTTTTTTTGTCTTTTGCTATTTAGTGGCTCTTTTGAACTGATTTGATCTAATGGTTAGACGGTCAGTTTTGGCTCTGACCAGGCAATACAGGTTAATGCACACCAACCTCAGATGCTCCTATATGGAAATAGAACCTCAGGAGCTACTGACTACACAGCAGCTCCACACTGGCCCTCTCACGTCACTGCCGAGAATCAAAGTTCTGTTGTCCAGAGTTCTGTTTGCCAACACTCTTGTGTCTGATAAAGGTTTCCACTCTCATTTTTAATAAAAGGCATAAAGTACTCTACTTTTTATTTAACTCACTTCTTTATGGCAAAATAGACAGGCTACTTCTACACAATAGAGCCAAGAATGGCTCTCCACCATATGAAAGGGGTATTTGGTGGTGACTTTTTGTGAGCACAGAATCCAAATTACCTTTGAAAAATAAGTAAAACAGCCATCAAATCAGTCATTATACTGCAAACCAAAAATCTGTGGCTCCTGGCATCTGTGTTGCCTGTTTCCTGCTCCCCTGCGAGTGTGCACACAGCTCCGGGCCGTTCCAGGAGGCACTGAAGCATGTATTTTGCAGAGTTCCAGGCAGCTCATCTTATGGCAAGTTATCTCCCATTGCAGCCCTAACCCGGAGATTTTGAGCACTGCTTGAGTGACTAAATTGGCTATAGATTTTTTCCACACACCCCTAATATTTTTGCAGAGTTACATTACCATGTGGGCAATCACTAGTGGGGAAGCTACAGCTACAGGCTGGCCAATGTTGTACCCAAAATACTTTATGCCTTTAAAATAGGGGGAGAATGAAAGAAAGAAAACTCATCTTTGAGTCACTGGCACTCCAGGCGAAGCCAAACGTGGCCCCGCTGCTGGGTAATACATTATGCATCATCAAACTGCTGCTGCAGCTTCAGCGGTATGTTGGCCGCCCCACACCCTTTCATGAGTGTTTGGAAGCTGAATCCAGCATGGAGTTTGAATGTGCCTGTTCTGGAAGAGAGACAATGCTGAATGGGAAACAGAAATGCCAATGTGCTGTGAGGGGCTGTTTCTCCTGCACAGTTATAGAGGAGAAATGTGCACATTTTGCCCTTCCGATTACTGCGGGTCATGCAAGGCTGGGTAGTTTTTTAGCATAGGACAGGAGGAAATGCACAGGTTACCAGGTTTGACAAAAGGCACAGGGTCATTGAGGTTCTTGCATCTTACTTTGGGCAACATTTGCAGTGGTCGGGAATGTCGTTTGAGCTTATGTCCCTTTGGGAGTAAATTATGGACCAGCCGTCTTAATCACCTGCCTATTGAATAACATAAGATCCTTCTTGGAGCTCCAATGCCACTTGTCAGAAATGGGCAGATCAGAAAATATCTTCACTTGAAAGAGAAAGAAGAAAGCAGAAAACCTGCTAAATCAGAGAAAAAGGGACATTTGGGGACTGGTGACACCTGCCCAGTATCATTAGTTCCATATAGCATGACAATAAGATATTAAACTGTTGCAATTGCAAAGAAACCTGTATAGTGAGGACTCGAGCCTCTGAAGCATAACTCATTTCATAGTTATGGAGAAGCACCATGGCCTAGTTCTTAGAGTCATATACACAGGTGACAATTATATTTGCACAATGGTATTTATCAGTAATCAAATATAGGGCATTATAGGGTGATAAGGTTGAAAACATGCACAGTTTTGAGCAGATATGGTATTTTTATTTTTTTCTTAGCATATTTCTTATGATATTTTATGCCTCAATTTGTAACATGTTTTAGAATATTAGCATTATATTCATTATTCATACTGCATTTGCCTCACACAGGCAAGGGAGTGATCCCTACACTATAATTTATTTATTTATTCATTTAAATAAATTTTTATTTTTTTGAGACAGGGTCTTGCTCTGTTGCCTAGGCTAGAGTGTTGTGTCATCATCATACATCATTGCAACCTCAAATTCCTGGGCTCAAGCAATCCTCCTGCCTCAGCCTCCCAAATAGCTTGGACTACAGGCTTATGCCACTATGCCCAGCTAATTTTTTTAAATTTTTGGTAGAGGTGGGGTCTCCAAATCCTGGCCCCAAGTGATCCTCCCACCTCAGCCTACCAAAATGCTAGGATTGCAGATGTGAGCCACTGTGCCTGGCCCTGATTATATATTTAAATGAAGAAAAACTATGTGCTTTAGCAAAATTCAGTGGTAAGATATCAGTGAGTAGCTTTTGATAAATGAACATACTATTTGGGATGTTCACTAAAGTCCCTACTGTATAATTAATTCCTTTTTCTTATTATTTTCAGTAGATGGATGGTTTAAATTCTCAGAGAAACCAGGAACTAAAAGAAATAGTGGAGAAACAGGCAGAATAGGGATTCTTTTCCCCAGCATATGTTTTTGTCTGCTTTGTCAAAGATCAGATGGCTATATGAGGATGGTTTTATATCTGAGTTCTCTGTCCTGTTAAATGGTGCTGGGAAAATTGGACAGCCACATATAGAAGATGCAAACAGGATCCGCACCTCTCACCTCTCACAAAAATCAACTCATGATGGATAACAGACTTAAACCTAAGGCATGAAGCCATGAGAATTCTAGAAGAAAATATTGGAAAAACTCTTATAGACATCAGCCTGGGCAAAGAATTTATGAATAAGACCACCAAAACAATCACAGCATGAACCAAAATAAATAAATGGGACCTGATCAAATTAAAAAGCTTCTACACAGCCAAAGAAACTATCACAAGAGCTAACAGACAACCTACAGAATGGGAGAAAATATTTGCATGCTATACATCTGATAAAAGGCTGATAATTAGACTCTATATAGAAGTCAGGAAAATCAGCAAGAAAATCAGCAAAAATCCCATTAAAAAGTGGGCAAAGGACATGAACAGAAACTTTTCAAAAGAAGATAGACTAATGGCCAAGACATATGAAAAAATGCTCAACATCTCTAATCATCAGGGAAATGCAAATCAAAACCACAATGAGATATCACTTAACTCTAGTGAGAATGGCTTTTATCAAAAAGTCCCAAAACAGCAAATGTTGGTGTGGATGAGGAGAGACAGGAACACTCTTACACTGCTGGTGGGACTGAAAACTAGTACAACCTCTATAGAAACTAATAGGGAGATACCTCAGAGAACTAAAAGTAGAACTACCATTTGATCCAGCAATCTCACTACTAGGCAGCTACCCTAAGGAAAAAAAGACATTTGTACTCGAATGTTTAAAGCAGCACAATTCCCAATTGCAAAGACGTGGAAATAACCCAAGTGCCCATCAATACACGAGTGGATTAATAAAATGTGATATATGTATACCACAGACACAAAAACAATGGTGAACTAGCACCTCTTGTATTATCCTAGATGGAGCTGGAGCCCATTCTCCAAAGTGAAGTATCACAAGAATGGAAAAGCAAGCACCATATGTACTCACCATCAGATTCGTACTAACTGACAAACACTTATGTGCACGTATAGAAGTAACATTCACTGGATGTCGGGCAGGTGGGAGGGGAGAGGAGGGAATGGGTATATTCACCCCTTCTGTCTATGCAATGAAACGAAACCGAAGCCCAGATCACTGAGGGATGAGGGGTTTGCAGGGCTCGATGGTGGCCCTCCAGCAGCTGGAGTGCTGCTTGCATCTCCAAAGACGAGAGAAGTGTGCTCGGGGGGCACACGGTGGCTGGCAAAACAGCTCTAACTCTCATCTCACCCTCCTCAGTGAATAAGTCCACCTCCCCAGCCAGTTCCACTGGCTCCAGGTAGAACAGCCAGGCTTCCCTGTTTGATTTAATAGATAGTTAAAAATCAACTCTAAATATAGTGGAGTGTAACTGTGTAATGATATGTTTATGTTCAGTGAGGGGGAAAAAAGGGAAGTGAAAAGAGCAACAGTTAACAGTGTCACCTCCTGTTGTGCCCAAACTGTGAGATGCAGAAATTTGATACAGGATGAATAAAATTAAATAGCTGGTCCTTGTCAGCAAATTTGTTTCTCCAGTCCTTAGCTGTTCAGCTTGGGAGCTCCAGATATCAGTCACCAATGCACCTAATGGGGGAAGAGAAAGTTGGATCCCTGCAGGAGACTTGTCCCTGGGCTCCCCTCCGCCACTACCATACACAATAACATGCCCAGAACTGCAGTAATGCTGAGACCTCCAGAAACTCAAGTTTGGACCAAGCAAAGCTCAGGATCATTGCCTTGGCCAGTCGGTTAATGCTGATGACCAGAGATCAGTTTAGATGTGAGCACCATAAGATCCTTGGAGTTGTCACAGTCAAGGTCCAAGATGCATGTGAAAAGCCCCCGGACCCGAATAGTTTGCTCAGGACATTGCCGTCAGAGATGATTGGGGTTTTAAGACGATGCCTCTTTTTTCAGTTCATAAGGACAGGAAGGAAAAGACTGTGGTACTTAAAACACTATAGTGACAGTTTTCCCTCCAGCCAAGCCCCTCTCCTTAGAGATGCATAGGAATGCAGGGCTCTGCTGACAGTGGTCTTGGTCTCTCCCCTCAGCCTGGTCTGCTGCCTCTGCCCAAGCTGTGAGATCCAGCCTTGTGGAGCATGTTCTATTTGTTCCATCTCTAGCTGCTTCTCTTTTGGCCTCTAAATCTTTTTCTTGTCCTCGTTCCTTCTCATTTCCCCTTGGAGGGCCCCAGATATCCATCGTAGATTTCTTCTCATTTTTTATTAACCTCCCCTGCCTTGGTGATCCCTTCGGGTCCCACGGCATTCAACCCTACACACAGTGCCTCGCAAATGCATCAGCAGACCAGAACACCCTCGAATTTCAAACTTATACAATCTCCTTCCTACTGAAAATTCCTCTCGGACATTTAATAAGCTTCTCAATCCTAACACGCACAAAGCTAAGTTCCTACTTGTATTTTCCAAACATCTCCTCTTTTCCGTCTCCCCTGGTCTCAGTGAATGGAAAGTCTATGCTGTGCAGCTGCAGAACTTGAGAGTCCCCCTAGGTGCTTTCTCCGTCACACCCACCCTCACATTTGAACCCATTATCTTAAATTGTATTCAGAATCCAATCACATGTGTCACCTCACTGATACTATTCTCTTCAAAACCATGCTCACCTCTCACCCGCACACTGCAATAGCCTCTGTGTTAGAATGATTACCAAAAACACCACAATCTTGAACTCCCCCTGTATCTGTGCACTTTGCAGTGTGTCTTTCATTTGCTCTAATTAAGAGGTAAAATTTAACCCCCCCACACACTTAAATCAGCCCTGCCACTTGCTCAAAATATGGCTCAAGTGCCAAATCTGACCCTAAGCTTCATTCCGTGTACTTTTTAGGGGGTAGGGAGGGAATCTTGCCATTGCGTGTGGATAAGCCCAGGCTAGCCTGCTGGAGGAGAACCCCATCACCCCAGGGGACACCATCCTAGACCAGCCTACAGCTAGCAAACTAGCAAACATGTGAGAACCACTCAAGGTCAGCAGAGGTGTGCACCTGACCCACAGCTAATGGTAGACCCCTATGTGAGCCCAATCAAGACAGGAGAACTATGCTGTTAACTAGTGGAGTAACAATGAATGTTTATTGTTTTATGCCAGTGAATTGGTGGGCGATTTGTTATGCAGCAATAAGTAGCTGATACACCCCCACCCAAACTCTTTCTGCTTCTGTCCTTGCTTGCCCAACAAGCATAGTGATTTTATCAAAATATAAGTTTCATCATCCTCCTCTTCTCTTCAAAACCCTGTGATGCCTGCCCTTGTCATTTGGAGTAAAAGTCAAAGTTCTTAAAAATGGCCCATAAAGCTGGCCTGATCTGCACCCACCAACCTGCTACCCTCCTATGTTGTCTGCTACCTTTCCCCAGTCTGTGTCTTTGCTGTCTGTATTCCAGCCACCTGGGCCTTCCCGCTATTCCTCAGCTACTGCAGGCATTCAGCCTCCTTAGGGCACTGGCGCCCACTGTTCCCTCTGCCTAAGACATGCTTCCTCTGGAATATGATGACTCAACACCACTTCTTCAGCTTCCTAGCGAGGCCTTTCCAGGAACCCTACCTAAAATGGCAAGCTCTCCTTCCTACTCTGACATCTTTTTTCTTCCTTCTCACTTTACATTCCTCTTTGGCACTTTCAGTTGCCTACCAAATACACATTTTTCTTTTTATCTCTCTTAGTACATTCCTATACACTCTGGTAGAGCAGGAATTTTTGTCTATTTTGTCCTTTGCTGCATCCTAAAACAGTGCCCAGCATATAGCAGGAACTCCACAGACATTTGTTAAGTGAATGAATGGATAAATAAATATGAAGCTGAATCATTAGGATTCAAATACTTTTGGCCCTCTTTCTGGGTCTCAGTTCTTCACTTCCCCAGATACCATTTATTTGTAGCCTGCTCGTTTAATTTTCACTGATCTCACTGGAGTCCTACCCCCAACTCTGCAGTCTTGGCATTTGGTGCATAGCTTTCTTCTAATACATTGTATTGGAATTCTATGCAACTCCAGGTTCAAATTCTATCTATGTTTGAAAATTTAAAAAAAAAAAAATCCCTCTTGGATTTTTCAACCCTCTCTTCTGTCTTTAAAATGTTTGAAGCCTATTTAAAGCAAGGCCTTAGTTAATTTTCCTCTACCAGTTGCTTCCAGTTGTGCTAGGCTTGTTTCATCAATTAGAAACCAAGCCCTTTGAGTGTTTCTGTATCCCCTGAGGTGTCCTGAACTGTGCTGACTGGGATAAATCTCTTTTATTAATATATCCTGCATCCAAAGGTATTGTGACAGGTAAGAGGAGTGAACAGAAACAATGAATAATGGGAAAGTTAATATGGCCCAAGGGACCCATCCCTGTATTTTCATCCAGAATTTTGCTGAAATATAAAAGACATGTTAATCAGACACATAAATATTAAATGCAAATGTAGTGAAGTTCAGAGAGTTCAATGGATTGAATTATGGGGCAAAACTAGAGATGAAATCTAACAGGACGAATATAAAAGCCAGCATTTAAGCCCAAGCAGTCAAGAGTACAGGAACGCAGATCTGAGAAAACTGGGGCTGCCGACTCCACGTGGGGAAAAAGGTCCCTGGCTTTGGGGATTTCAAGATCAGAAGTATCTCCAGCATGAAATAACTGCTACAGAAAAGGCAGTAAACAACATTAGGAAACAGAATGGTCAAGAACAAAAGACAAAATAATTTTGTGCCAATCAAACCACATCTGGAGCATTCTGTTTAATTATGGGTGTCGCATTTTAAGATGTTGAAATGCTGGAGCTCATCGGGAGGAGGGGAGAGATCTGTGAGGTGGTTGGAGAACTAGGCCACTGGTCTGCGGGTTAAATGATTTGGGGACGTATTGTCTGGAGAAGAGAGATGAAGGTGAATTTTCAAATATGTAAAAAACAAGAAGACGCCATCTGAGAAAGTAACAGGGAAATAGTTAGAGCCCTCAGGGGAATGCAGAAGAGGCCACAGCCCCACCCGTTGTCACCAGGAGGTGCTGCAACACGTCTGGCTTGTGCACTGGGTGCCTCCTGCAAAGATGAGCCCTTTCCACAGTCGGCGTCAACTCAGAGGGGCTGGCCCTCCTGTGGAGCGCTGTCGCCGGGGGTTTCTGAAGTGTAGGAGAGTCTACGAGAGGTGACCACTCGGGGCTCCCCACACTGGTATCCTGTGATTTGGGGTATTCTAGTGGGAGTATTTAGAACAAGCCAAGTTGACAATTGGTTCATGTCTTGTGAAAGTTTGGGGCTGTAGCTGTGGGCAAAGGGTCTAATACCAACTGGGTCCACCGAAACGGACGTTCTGTGACACAGTAGAAACAGAGGAGGACTGTGTGGAAGTCCGAGGATTCTGATTCAGGTCAAAATTGATCAATGTGATTCTCAACTTTCTTACTTGTAAAAGAGGAAGAAGCAGATGTCTTTCTTCTCTTAACGGAGTTGCTGTAAATGCCAAGTAAGATCATAATACACAGAGCCTGTGTTGCACGTATGTATGTAAGATCACTGTATTTCTAATTTTGTGAGCGTTTTAGACAGGTAGTTCAGAGAAAAAAGGTTAGATCTGAACTTCAACAAGGGATTTGGCAGATCTTTAGTGATGCTTTGGTCTAAATACAGGTGATTCATCTGGGTGATGGTTAACTGAGAAGGATTTATCACTGGATGAAGGGTTCTGCCCCAAATGATGCTGATTAATAGATCAGTGCCAACCTAGATAAAGTTGTTTAATGACAGAGCTGTGTCCTAGAGCTCTGCTCTAGGTCATAAAAAGATCAAAACAGATGGAAGTAAATCTAACAAAATTAAGTTTAACATGGTGGGGGTGGGGAATCAGGTCTTATACTTGATTCTAAGAAAGCAACTTAAGTTCTTAAATGGGAGGACTATATTTAAGAGTTTAATCGGTCATAAATTTAGTCAGTTGAGTGTGAGTCAACATTGAAATGTGGTGCCCAAGAAAGATAATGTCTTCTTAGGCTACATTAGTAGAGGCATACTTTCTAAAAAAATAAAACGACCACAGTTGAGTTCCACTTTGTACCAGTAGGGCTGCAAACTCACTTCTGGGCATCCCAATCTAAAATGATCTTTGACCAGTATGAGCAACATGAGCATACATGGAGAAGAGTAGCACAACATAAACCTGCAACCACCTGCATTAAGGATGGGAAAGGGAAGCTATTTATCCCCAAAACACCCTGAAGACTTAAAAATTGCACAAGCACTGTAGGTAGCACCGTCTCCAGATCTAGGTTAAACAGTACTTATCTATGCCCAACCTCTTTTCCAAGTTGTTTTCTTCAGGTATTCACAGCTCACATCTTTTAAGCAAACTTTGAGGTTAACTACACGTGATTTTCTAAGAGCAAGTATTTGAATATGAACACACATATGTATCATCTCTTCTAAAATTAGCAATGATTTCCAAAGGTCCATCTTAACCTGGATCTGGGGAGAAAAAGTGTCTTTCTAAGCAGAAGGTAATTCATAGAAATGCAGCTCTGTCCCTTATGAAGAGAACCTTCCAAATTGTTATTCAAAGCAGTTTATATCCATTCCAGAAGAGGGTCTTTGATCTGCATTTGCATATCTAAAGGTCCTTTGGGTGGTTTTCCCAGAACAAAAAAAATAGTCTGCATCAAAGACAAATATAGGCCTCCACCTGGTAGGAAGCATAAAACTACTTGCAAATTTTAAAGACATTTTCTATCTGAGCTTTCATCTACGATTCAAAAATCGTGAGGTCCATTCTCAGCCAGGGTCACCTTGTCATCTGCAATCAGTGTGGAAGAACAAAGTGGGTGGCCACACAGGAGACAATCTCAGTGCTCCTTAAGACACCATCCAGTGGCAGTGCCTCTGCACGGCTCAGCAGCAGCTCTGCTCCCTAGGCTGAGACAGTGGCCTCGTCTGACTCTGCTTTATGGAAGAGAAGGAGGTGAACAGGTAGATTAAACATGGCCAAATTTGAAGACCAAACTGTGTTCTGACCTAGGCCTGAGGTCTGATAAAGAGAGGAGAAGTACTCACTGAAGTGGACACAGCCGGGACTGAGCTGCTCCTACAGATCTGGGGAGGATGGTCTGGGAGAGACGAGGGCTTCAGCTCCGGGAGTGCTGAGGTCAGAGGTACAACGTCTAGAGGAACATGGCGCTGGAGCTCAGCGGACAGATCCTGCATCCCATGGGTTGATCCTTTGATCTTGATACTTCTACGCATCCTGGTTCAACTCTGCAATGAGCAGCAGGGCAGCAGATTAGGGATGTCTCATAGTAGCCCATTTCCCTGATGGCATAATTTGTACCAACCACATGATGTCATCATTTTGGGAGTTGGAGAGGACCCTGGTATCTCTGGAAGTTCTTTCTGGAATGCCATACGGACAGCTCTGGTTTGGGCACAGGAGATCATTCCATATTTATGGCTACTGAATGCAAAGCCTTCCCAAAGTGGCAATTAAGATATTTAGACCTTCTACTATTCAAGTGAATCTCAATTTCCTCTTATGTGGGCTACAGCTATATGATAGCATCTTATTTTGTATTTTCCTCTAAAACTACTCAAATGGTCAATTGCTATTAGGATCCTTCACTTGGGTTTTGAGAGCTTTCCCTCTGGTTGGTGTCTGTTGGATCCATGTCCTCTCCCTCCTCTCCCCACCACCCCTTACTCCTCTCCAGGGCTGAGCACCTGCCCGGCTCTCACACGTACAGGTGGTGTCACGACGCTGATGGGGAAATGGGTCCAGGCTCAGTCAGCTGCCACGAAAGGAAAAGAAATAGTCACCATTTTTCATCTGAACTTCCTTCAGCCCATCATTCTCTCTTCACAGAATGCAAAAAACTTTCACATTTATTATCTTATTTTGTTCTCATAAGGATAAAAATGGTAGAATGTTGACCCGATTATACAGATGAGGAAATTAAGGCCCACAGAGGCTAAGGTGGTAAAGTCATGCTAGATATTCAGAAAGTGCACAAACTGGGAGTTGCCTGTGGTCTCCTGGGTCTTAAGTCTCTTACCCTTTCTGCTCCACTGTGCAACCTCAAGTGCTGATTCTAAGGGACAGTGATACTGAGATCAATGTCTCTAATAATCAGTTTCACACAAAGCATTGTACTGGGCGCTTTGCGTTTGCAGTATCCGTCAGTCCTCACCAAAACATGCAGCTATTTCTATTCCCATTTTAGAGATGAGGGAAATTAAGATTCAGGAAGGCTGAGCAAGCCTCCCCAGGGCACGTTGTAGGGTCACAGGGTCAGGGTTAGACACAACCCCAGCTCTGCTCCATGCCTTGCCCCTTGTCCCTGCCACGAGGCGGTCCAGTCCAATGCCCAGCAGTGGTTCCGAGAAGAGGGCTGCAGGATCCCGAGGAGTCCCCACCCCTCCTGGGGGCAGACTGGGCAGATGTCCCAGAGAAAATGGGGTTGACCTTGGCAGCCGTCCAGCTCCAGCAAATATGCATCCCTGGGGGTGGGGGCGGGGGTCAGTGCTTAGAGACAATAAGCACAATCATTCCTTAGTTCCTCTGCCAGATGATGGCAAGAACAAGGTCTCCTAAACAGATCTCACCTAGAGCTGCAAGCTGGGCAAGAAGGATGAGTAACTAGCCGTGCTTAAAGGGGGGGGTGTGGCAGTCTTTACTCTCCTTGGGGAGGGGTGGGCTGCCGACCTCAGCCATCCACCTTCAGAAGTAGTGGCCACTGAGTCCCAGATTCAGCCAAAAGCTCCCGGGAGCAAACGGCGCTCCTGATAGTAAGGGTACTGGTTTTAGTTAAACAAGTGAGAAAAGAGTCTTAATGATCTCTCTCTTTCTCTCTCTCTCTCTCTCAACCCCCTCCCCCATCACACTAACATGTTGTTTGCTTCCTAGTGGCTTCTGGGTTGCCACCACGCCAACTCTATGATTCAAAAAAATCTTGTGTTTAATACAGCGGCGGTACCTATGGTGGTGGGCGGGGGTGGGGAGGCCGCGCATTTCCCCATCTCCATCTCGATGAGGAGCAAACAAAGAGATAATTATAAACTGCTTCTCTTATTGTCGCACTCGCATTAGACATGTGCATCTCTCTCTCCCTCTCTCGCTCACCCTCCTTTTTTTTTTTTTCCTTCCACAGAAAAGTAATTCTGTTGTGGAGATGGCACCAGGTGCACGGGGTGACCTCACACACACCAAATCGGGAGCTGACATCCATCACACTTTGAAATTTTGGATTTCATCATTTCCTGATCTTTCTAAAGGGATCACGGCACCTGGTCCTCACAGCTGTAGTTCATTTAGAAAGCAATTTAAAAACCGAGAAAAAAGCAAATGACATCTTGCTGCCTCAGCCTTGTCATTAAGTATAGCAGAATGGCCTTCATTTATGAGGCACATGGCTAAGAATTAATATCTTTCAGGGCTTTCTCGAGTAGAGATTACAAAAGGTTTGAAAGACCACTAAATAATTAGTGGTATGACTGAGGCAAAAAAAAAAAAAAAGGAGGAAAGAAATCCCTCTTTTTCGTTCTACAGAAAAAAATCGGAAATTACACTGACTTTAGTGTGTCCTAAATGTTGGGAGTCATCACCGCAGCACCCTTTATGAGCCACATTCCGGGCCGTGCTGTGCTTCTCTCGCCCGCACACCATTGTCCACAGTCACCATGGGCGCGTGTCCTGATTCTCCAGGTACCGTCCACTACCCAGGACTAAAAAGCATTTTTCTAAATGTTTTGCTGGATGAAGACTGCTTTGCATATCTTAGAATCACCCCACGGATTTCTCTCCTGCTTCTTAGATTGAAAGCCCCTTTAGACCAGGGTGCTGGGACACATATATCCTCTGGGAACAAGGTGGAAACAGCACCAGGTAAGGATATAGGACTTCCAGTTTTTCCATTTTTTTTCACTCTTTAGCCATATGAAATTTGGAAAACCACTTCTGTTGTCTGAGTCTCAATTTTCTCATTCTGTGGAATGGATGGGCTAAAAGGCATGGCTTCTGGAATCCCTTAGACAGCTAAGATGCCAGTAGACTGAGCAGGATTTCGGAGGCCCATTTGGAAGTCAATTCAAAAGCTTTGTCAGTACGATTCCAGGCAAATTTTCTTGGTCCCACACCTCACAGACAGTGAGAATATAGAGCTAAATTGCTTTCAGGCCGGGGTATGGTTTTTAACAATAATTATTTGAGTGCTATAATACTCCAGGTGGTAGGGGAGGCACATGCCACGTGGGCTCACGGTATCTGTAATCTTCCTTATGGTCCTGCAAGGTGGGCATAATTATTCTCTGTTTACAGTTGGAGAAACTGAGGCTCAGCCAGCTTTAGTAACATGCCTAGGTCAGTAGGAGGTAGAACTCAAACCGATTCCTCTAGTTCCCTGAGCAATGCCTTTAGCAGCTTTGGAGGAGTCACTGTAGGTGAATTCCTAGGCGAGTGTCAATTTGGTCTGCCCAAAACCCTGGAGCTAGGAGTTCTACATGCCCCCCACCCCCCGCCTCATTCTGAGTCCCACATTCACTGGTATTTCTTTTAGGTAATTGGTATTTAGCTCAACAAGGTTGAATTGTCCTGCCAACTAGGTGTTTCCCAACATTCATGAAAACTTACGGGTCCCTAAATACATCAGAAAATCTGCTGAAAGAGAAAGAGAGTGTATATTTTGAACGCCATTCTAAGAGTCAGCATGCTCCTAGATGCCATCCATGCGTATGTCATTTAGTTCTCACAACCACTGTATAAAGTGGCTTTGGTAAACCGTGCCTTATAGGCGAAGACGTAGGCTGAGGCAGGTTAGAGAGTTCTCTGTGACAGACTGTGCTGTGGCTTCAGACTGCCACTCGCTCTCCCTGTGAGAAGATTTTTGGGTCCCAGCTCATTGCAGCGCCTCTGGTGTGGGGAGAGGCACGCCTTTCCCCACAGGGGGCACACGGCCATGTGACTTCTTTGGCCAATGGAGAGTGCACCCACGTGGCACGTGCCTCCCCTAAGCAGCAGTGTAAACCCATTTTGGGTGTCTGCCCGTCATCTAGTACTTTGTCTCTGCCAAGAGAAGGCCACGTTCCCTATGGGACCTCTCTGTGAGCCCGGGCTCTCCAGCGAGGAGACGTGCAGAGCGCAGCTGCAGGAAGCCTCAGCTGCCGCTGTGCAACAAGAACAGAAAATACTAATCTTTTGTAAGTCACTGATGTATTTTGCTGCTGTGGTTGTTACTACAGCAAACCCAGTGAAAGCTGCCTGACACACTTGCCCAAAGTATTAAACCAAGTGGCTACATTTGTACCAATATTATTCAAAGTGCACATTAAGTTCTGATTGACTTGTGGTTCTGTTCAAAAACAGAGCTACATATTGCCCCCAGTAAAGAAAAAGGAGTACAAAATAAGGTGGAAGGCTTACTAGATCATGCAGTAGATAAATTTTTGATCTATATACTAGGCATAAAAAGATCATTCAGCAAGAAACTAGCTTTTTCCTACCCTCCGTGTGGCAGATGCCAAGCCGGGACCTTAAGAGATACGGAGACATGTGATAGCCCCTTAGTCAGGTAACATTTCAGTGAAGTTATTGGCGCTAATTCATCCGCAGCTTGGAGACAGTAATCAATCCAAACTTTAAATTCCAAGTACATGGAGAGTGCTTGTTCTTTCTTTCTCTCTGCACTTATTCATCTATATATTTACTATGTTTAAGAAATAAGTTGGTTATTTTTAAGACAACTATAAACAGTTGTCACCAAAAGAGTCCCTGACTGGTGTGTTCCTTATTGTTTCCATACGTGCATCATCATGTATGAAATGCCAACTGTGATACACAGTTTTAGAAAGGTAAAATCTTATATGCTGGGTGATAAACCATGTCACTTTACCTGGGACAGAGATGTTTCCTGAAATGTGAGACTTCCTGTTATTAAACCAGGTGCCAAGAGAACTAGGATGACTGATCTCCCCAGGTATGCGATACAAGTCTTTATATTGACATATTCTCCTTGGCCGTATTGCCGAATCCTTATGTCTACTATAAAGCTCAAATGCCTCTTCTTCCATGAAGACTTTCTTCCTTTCACCATATTCCAAAATTAGTAATATAAATATAAATATTTAGAAATATAAAATAATATAATGAATTTGTCCTCAGACTATTGAAAGCACCCAGAACCCCATCACTCATTCAAAGGTTAGTATTTACATTCTATTTTACTGTTTCTTTTTTTTATCACTTATCATTATTGTTAGAAATTATCTCAATGATAATAAAGTAAAAGGATTCTGATTCATTAGCTCAGTCTCTGGACATTAGAATGGCCTGGGTGAGCTCTCAGAAGTCCTCATGGCCAGGCACTACTCTGATCAGTTAAGTCAGAATCTCTGGGGACAGAGATGGGACCCTGATGTCGTATTTCTTTGTCATTGTTGTTTGTTTTTATTGTGCTTTGTTTTTTAAGCTCTGTAGATGATTCTCATGTGTAGCCAGAGTTGAGAACTACTACAATGGCTTAACTCCTTAATTAAAAACAACAACAACAAAAAACAAAATTTTGTCTAACACAACTTAACTATTTCACCTCAGATGTCTATGCATTGCCAGCAGCACCTTTTAGAAAGAAGAAAATCAAGAAATTAAACTGTCTTATCCTCTAATGTTTCATCACGGTTTTAAAATGGGTCCATGCATCTATCTGTCCACTTTAACTCCTATCCAGACTGCACCTCAATGTTCCCTTTCTGCTTCCCTCTTGTTTACCCTCTCCCAGAACTAGCAAGTAGTCGTGGGAACAGAGTTGGACTATCATGGACAACAGCATCATTAGAAGTTGCTAAATCAAAGGCTGTTTATTCTACAGTCTAGTCTCTTGCTACTCCCAGACTGACCCTACCTATTGCCATGGAATATGATCATGTCTTAGCTCCAATAAATCCCTCCGTTGTGTAATATAGAGTCTATTACTCCGTTGGCCATGACTGGTAAACTGTATGCCAAGATATTGGTCCCATTGGCTTTTTAGAAGGCCAGTAGGATGTGGCAGGGTAGGGACCTGGTACATCCATAACTCTGGGCCCTTTATCCAATTCTACCAGCACACTCTCCTTATCCAGGGTGCTGTAAAAAGATGATCATTTTCTGCATGTACCAGGGTATAAAAGATTTTGAGAGAGACTGCGAATGTTATTAATTCATTCTCTTTCTCAATGTTTTTCGCTTCCTGCCAGTGAAATTGTTCCCTTAATATTAACACTTTTTGGAGAACCTAACCTACGGAGCATTGAAAACAGTGTTTTTGCTTACATTGTTATATTTAATTCTTAAAGCAGCTCTGCTGGATCTACTCTACAGATTAGAAAAGGAAAAATTTTAGAACTGGAGAATTTTCTCAAATCACACAGTAAGGTAGAAATGGCATTAAAAGCTGTCTAACAGTTTTTGCTTGTTTGTTTGTTTCTAATTATTATGTCATCTAAATTTTCCTCAGTACCATCTTCATGCTCAAAATCAACATTAACAGCACAATGACTTTGATTTGAAAGAGGTCTGTGGACTTGGGGTTGATTCTTGAGCCTATATTCTTCCCTTGACTGCTAGAATTAGTATCTGGAGAAGACACTTGAAAGGTTCAAATATATGATGTGTGCAGTAAGGGTTAATTTTGGAGGCCTGTGTTGCCCAAACCCTACACATTCCAAAGGTCTTCAGGAAGACTTTGACCAGCTCCTGGAAGATACCTCTGAGCCCTTGGAATGTCCTGCCTGAAAAGAGTGTCTTCGTGTGCTTGTGCTTTTCAGCCATGCGAGATAATTTATGCTAACAGTGGAGTTCATGGTTAATGCCTATTTTTGTATGTTTTGGGTCATACTGTATCAATTTCACTTCTGGAGAGGCTGGGGTCTGAGTATCTAAGGTTAGTTATTGGCATTGCACGTCTACATGACAGATCCCCCAATAGAAACCCTGGCATCAAGACCTAGGTGAGCTTCCCTGATTGACAACACATCTCATGTGTTGTCACATAACTGCTGGCAGAATTAAATATTGGCCATACCACTTCACTGAGAGAGGACACTGGAAGCTTCTGCCTGGTCTCTCCTGAACTTCATCCTATTCACCTTTTCCCTTTGCTGATTTTAACCTGGATCTTTCATTATAATAACCCGTAACCATGAGAATAATAGCTTGACTGAATTCTGTGAATCTTTCTAGCAAATCATTGGACTTGAGAGTGATCTTAGAAATCTCCAACACATAGTGCTATCTGGAGACATGTATGTTGAGAAAGACAAAGGATTTGCATGTGCCTGTCACTGCCCTCCATGCTAAGGGCTGGTTCAAATATCTGCTACGGCTCTTATTAGGGGCTTTACGTTATAGTTACACTCCTCAATGGAGGGGTAAAGAGAGAAGTTGTACAGGACAACTAGAAGAAAATACAAAGTCAGTGTATAGGTAAGTGCTTACGTATAAAGTAGTACCTACCATTGCTGTAGAATTTCAAGAAAATATTGAAAAATACAAGAGTTAAATCATTTTTCTTTTACTGTTAATGTCCTTGAAATAATACAATCTTTCCAAGTACATTTACTCAGGAGTAGATTAATGTTCACATGCTTGGAAGATAAATTGGTTACTGATATATTCTTTTTTTTTTTTTTTTTTTAGCCACAAAAAGCTGCCAATTTTATAGAACTCAGAGGTTTTTCTTAGGCATTGTCAATTTTAAATTCTTTGGAAAAATCAAACCATTCCTGCCATTCGGTCTCTTCCCTTTTTGTTGCACTTTGTTGAAAGAAGGAAAATGTGTCACGCAAGCATGCATTGCTTTCCCTCTCCACAAAGCAGGGCACCTCGTGGGTTGGTGATGCCCACTCCAGCTTTGTAAGGTTTACGTTTCAGAAAGAATGAAGTTTTACAATCTATTTTACAGTGATCTTTAAAAATAAATGGGATGTGTGACATCGGAAAGAAAGGCAGCTGAAGAAGGGAAGGACGTGCCATCCCCAAACATGCCAAATTGGTATATAATTTCACATTGAAAACACTGGAGAAATTGCAGTTTCAGAAGGAGCGAGCTGACCTGTCTCTGCTTGCAGCAGGTCATACAGATGCCTCTGGGAGGGGCACCCTCCCTGTACCAGGGTGGGAAAATAGCCCTTATCCCTGGAGACCGGGCACCTGGGCTGCGGCAGACCTGAATAAATCTACTTACCGAAGCTAATCTTATCTTCCACCTTCCACTAGTTTTACACCCCCATTTACCTCCTAGTGACTCCCCTAGAAACCTATTGCCTTTAGCCAGATTCCCTTTGTCCTGTCATTTGTCTTTAAATTTTTCGTTCTTTGTCTAAAAAGTATAAAAGCTTCTTGTTTTGGCCACTTCTTCAGACTTCTCCCTCTTGTGAAGATCTTGGTGAACACATAAAGCTAGTCAAGTCAGTGTGATTTTCCCTTCTTAATCTGCCTGGTGTCAATTTGGCTTCTAGAACTATCCAAAAAGCCCACATAAGAGCTAAAGTGGGGTTGGAGCTGATCTCTGGCTTCCCTACATAGCAAATGGCTGAACTAACAATCGTAAAGACGACTTTTAAAAAGAAGAAAATTTTCAAAAAAATTTTATTCCCAGAAAGAAGCATGTCAATCTAAGAAATATTATCAAATTTTGACATTTCCCCTTTTATTTTTTGGCCAAAACTATATTCACCATGAAAATAAACATTGCCCCAGGTTCACAAACACTTTAAATGAAAATACAGCAGACAAGAAGTTAGGGAGTGGGCTTGCACAAAAATTAAGCCTTTGCTCATTTCTGATTTTATTTGGTTTTGAGTGAGATCTTTCTCGACAGGACAAAGATAAAAAAATAAAAATTAAGAAACAGGAAAATCTTTCCAGTAGTGCATATCTCCAGAGATGCATTGGAAAGAAATAATTATACTATGAATAAGGTCTGGGGAGATCTAATAAGAGTGACTCCATTTATGAACTGGGTAGAAGCTGAAACTGCGTATTTTCAAACAGATTGTCTCCACAAACCAAAATAACAGCCTGAATCAGGAGAGGGCTGCACCGAGTAGGGTCAGAGCTATGAAGTGCGCCGACGGATGCTGGAAGGCGTCCATGGTACATGCACCAAGGCATGGCAGCCTCGTCGAGATCCGCACAGGAGAGGGTGACATGTGACATTCACCAAGGCAACTTTCCGGAAACTGGTCACTTAATTTTCTTAGTATTTTAAAGATTAGAAAAAGTGTCAGACTTGCATTTCCTTTAACTAGGGCATGTGCTGATTTGTCTCTCATTCGCAAGGTGCTGTATTCTCTGGAGGCGGCAGTAGACATCCCCTAAAGGTGAGCGGTAAGAGACCCACATCACCATGGTTACCTCCAGGATTCCTTTCTTCTATATAAAGAAAAATCATTACAAAATTGAAAACCTAACATTGAGTCTAACTAAGGAGGGGAAATGAAAATATAGTTTTTTTGACTTAAAATATTCTCCACCTTCGGCTGTAAATGGTATGCTTTCAAATCCGTCTTGGAGACGGCGTCACAGTGTACTATGACTGACGTGGGTTGAGCCGAGCTGGAACATTTGGGCGGGGAAGGAATGTGAGATGGATGAATGGATGCTTTGCACTGTCTGCACCTCCTTACCTACCTCTGTTCACCAACAGTAACCTTTGATGATATGGTTTATTTCAAGTGAGACTTCATGGCTCTTCAAATGCTTGTAGGGATTAAGGGCTCTTCTGATTATGGGTTAATAGAGGTCCAGACCTTGGCAATGATTTTATTACTTTCTCTCTGTGCTAGGACACCCATTTCTTACCCCCTGACGGTCTTTATACACTGCACACTGCAGAAGCTTGGGGTCACGGCGATGTGTGAATACGGCTTCTTTCCTGCTCTATTTAGAAAACTCTGATGGAAGAACTGGTGTGTAAATTGTGTTTGTGTTCTTGGTGTCTCTAACACAGTGCTCGTCACATAATGGGCATTTAATTATTATTTATAGAATGAATGAGTAAATGAATAATATCAATGATGCCACCAGTGAATAGAAAGGTATAATCCAATAAATTTGATATATCTCAGCAAGTTATTAATTTTTATATTTACTGAGGCAACAAAAAAAAAACAGTTGATACATGCTTGGAAGAGTTTAATTCTGATGACTTTTTAAAACGGAAATTTTATAAGTGCCAATAAACAGCATTTACATTATTTGTTGTGCTCTACAATTTCGTCATGATAATAAAATATTGTTTGGATAAAAAAGATCTGACTAAACTAGCCTGGGTGGTGTCCAAACCATCTGTTTAGGTCCCAAAAACACTTGTAGGGAATAAATATGTCTATAATGAGCTTGTGACTTTTAGATTTTAAACCTTAAGTGCAGAACTCAATAACAGCCCTCAGATGGCAGCTCTCAGAGATATCTACCAAGGAAGAAAACAGGCAAGTTACCATTGCTAGTCAGATGCCTTGCCAAGAAAACAGAAACATTGAAATGTAGGTCACAGATGGAATTCCATTATTTCGTGGCTGTGGTGTCCTAAACACAAATCTGAAAGCCACACCTGATTGAGCTCCTGATCAGACCCATGTCCCTCCTTACGGGGTTTAGCTCTCTCCCAACTGTGGCCTTCTGTCCTCTCAAGGGTGGACAGGAAAGACTTTCCCAATCCTCACTTAGCCTCACATTATTTATATCTCCTGCCATAAGCCAGGCACCGTGTACGTTGTTGGTGGGGTACAGTAGCAAAGCAGACAAACTTGATTATTCCCCTCATGGGGATTTTTGTAGAATGAACAGTCTTTGGAATCAAATGTCGATTTGAATCTAACACCTTCTACCTAAGAGCTAAGCAAATACATAGGCTTTCTGAGGAATCATAAAATACTACATCCAGAAAGAATCATGCAATCAGAACAGCAGAATTTACATGATCTCTACTAAAAGGATACCAGTAGGATTTAGACAAGATAAGGAATGTGTGGTCAACAAGGGACGAAAAGTATGACAGAGATCAGAATCACATGGACGATGACAAGCCATCATTACTCAATGAAACTGAGTTTGCTTGGATCCCCCAGAGAATGAAGATGGCCCTTCCCCTGTTCAAAGACAAGGAGCAATATGTTTTCTGCTCTGTTAAAATAAATTCAAGAAAAACTTCAATAGTTTCCAATTTTATTTTTTGGTGGTAAAAATTAACCCCATTTCAAAACTTGCCAACTATATACAAATTAATGGTATTCTAAATGTTGTTTTAAAAAAATCACTGTTCAAATAAAAACTAAAAAAGAGAAAAAACATGAAAAGGAAATAATACTATTAGATCATATTGAAACACATGGTTTTTCTTATGAATTTCAAGTTCATTGTTCTTATCAAAGTCTTTGGGAACAAAGGCAAGAGAGCAAACCATGGTGGCCCAGACTTACCCTTCTCACTAGCAAGAATCAGAGGAGAGCTGTTCTATTCACACTACAGGTGACCATAGTTATCAAATTGGTATCAGACAAGTTTTCATGCCAGCCAACATGCTCTTTGGAATGTCTGAGGATACACAAGACTCATTAAGTACAAGAAGAGTGAGTGAGGATCAAAAAAATGCCCAGAAGTGGCTTGGTCTCCATGTTCAATTTACCAAGGAAGAAATAGGCAAGTGACCATTGCTAGTCAGATGCCTTTGCCAAGAAAGCAGAAACATCGAAACGTTAAGTTCCAGAGGGAATTTTGTTATTTCATGGTTATAGTGTCCAATCTGAAAATCATATCATCATAGAGCTCTGTGAGGCTCCCTAAGGCTTTATGGCAATGCTTGCAAATAGAGTCTTGCAGGCCCGTATGAATTGAAACCTTCCTAATCCAATTCTGCTATAGCAGTGTTAAAAATAGGAACAATAGTCTTATCAAACTTACAAAGAAGAACTCAAACCTATACTGCAGAAATTATTTCACAACATTGAGAAGGATGCTATCCCTCCCAACTCATTCTATGCAGCCAATATCACCTTGATGATAGGAAGCCACAGCCAGGAAAAGACATTAAAAAAAAATAAAACTACAGACCAATATCCCTCATGAATATAGAGGTAAAAATCCTCAACAAAATCTTAGCAAATTGAATCCCCACCAGCACATCAAAAAAAAATATTTCATCATGACCAGGGGGCTTTATCCCAGAGACGCAAGGTTGGTTTTACATACACAAATCTATAAATGCAATTCACTACATAAATAAAAGCAAGAACAAAGACCATATGATTCTCTCAATAGATGCAGAAAAAGCATTTGACCAAATCCAACACATGTTTATGATGAAAACTCTTAACAAAATAGGCACAGATGGGACATACCTCAAAATTATTAAGGCCATATATGATAAACCCACAGCCAATATCATACTGAGAGGGGAAAAATGGAAAGGATCCCCACACAGAACTGGTACCATATAAGGCTGCCCACTATCTCCACTTCTATTCAACATAGTGCTGGAAGTCCTTGCCAGAGCAATCAGACAAGAGAGGGGAATTAAGAGCATCTAAATGGGGGCAGAGAGGTCAAAAACTCACTCTGCTGGCGATATGATATTATATCTAGAAAATCCCAAGGATTCAACAAAGAGACATCTGGAATTGATGAATGAATTCAGGGAAGTCTCAGGATACAAAATTAATGCACACAAATCAGTGGCATTCATATATACCAATAACAGTCAAGCCGAAAATCAAATCAAAGATGCAACACCTTTCACAATACCATCAAAGAAAATTAAATATTTAGGAATATATTCAATGAAGGAGATGAGAGACATATGTAGGGAGAACTATGAAACACTGAGAAAAGAAATTGTAGAAGATGTAAACAGATGGAAAACCCTATCATGCTCATGGATTGGCAGAATCAATATTGTTAAAATGTATATACTACCTAAAGTGATCTACAGAATTAATGAAATCCCTATCAAAATGCCATTATTCTTTACAGATCTGGAAAAAATAATTCTATGCTTCATATGGAACCAGAGAACACCTCGTATAGCTAAAGCAATTTTAAGCAAAAAGAACACATTGGGAGGCATCAATCTACCAAACTTCAAGCTTTACTATAAGGCTATAGTAACCAAAACAGCATAGTACTGGCACAAGAACAGAGATATAGATCTTTGGAACAGGACTGAGAAACCAGATATAAAATCATCCTCATATTGTTATCTAATCTTCCACAAAGCAGACAAAAAATATACACTGGAGAAAAGAATCTGTATTCAATAAATGGTGCCGGGAAAACTGGATAATAACCACATGCAGAAGATTGAAACTGGATCCCCACTTCTCACCTCTCACAAAAATCAACTCACAATGGATAACAGACTTAAACCTAAGGTGTGAAACCTTAAGAATTCTAGAAGAAAATGTTGGGAAAACTCTTATATACATCCTGCTAGGCAAAGAATTTATGAAGGAGACCCCCAAAGCAACCACAGCAGCAACAAAAATAAATAAATGGGGCCGGATCAAATTAAAAAGCTTCTGCACAGCCAAGGAAACTATCCTTAGAACAAATACAACCTGCAGAATGGGAGAAAATATTTGCTTTCTACACATTTGATAAAGGACTGATAACAAAAATCTACATAGAACTTAAGAAAATTAACAAGAAAAAATCAAACAACCCCATCAATAAATGGGCAAAGGACATGAACAGAAATTTTTCAAAAGAAGACAGAATAATGGTCAGTAAACGTATAAAAAAATTCTCAACATCTCTAATCATCAGGGAAATCCAAATCAAAACCACAAGGAAATATCACCTCACTCCAGTGAGAGCGGCCTTTATCAAAAAGTCCCAAAACAACAAATGCTGGCATGAATGTGGAGAGATTGAAACATTCTTATACTACTGGTGGGACTGCAAATTAATACAACTCCTGTGGAAAGTAATTTGGAGATACCTCAAAGAGCCAAAAATAGAAATACCATTTGATCCAGCAATCCCAATACTAGGCATCTATCCTAAGGAAAAAAAATACATTCTATAATAAAGACATCTGCAATTGAATGTTTATGGCAGCCCAATTCACAATTGTGAAACAACTCAAATGCCCATGGATACACGAGTGGATTAATAAAATGTGGTGACACACACACACATCATGGATTACTACTTAGCTACAAAAAACAATGGTGATCTAGCACCTCTTATATTATCCTGGATAGAGACTGAGCCCATCCTTCAAAGTGAGGTATCACAAGAATGGAAAAACATGCACCACTTATACTCGTCATCAAGTTGGTGCTAACTGATCAAGAGTAAGGTGCTCACATAGTAATAATACTCACTGGGTGCCAGTGGGAGGCCGGGGGGGGGGGTAGTGGTGGGTAAACTCACAACTAATGGATGCAGAGTGCACCGTATGGGGGAAGGGCACAGTTGTAGCCTTGGCTTAGGCGAGGCAAAGGCATTATATGTAACCAAAAGTTTGTACCCCCATAACATTCTGAAATAAACAAATAAATGAAGTTGAATTAAACAAACAAACAAACAAAAAAGAACTGAGTAGGGAAAGGAGGAAATAAGAGAGGGAGAAAAGTATTCTAAAGGTATCATCTTAACTGGTGTTGGAGAAAAGCAGGCAGGAAATAGAACACATTGGTATGGGACATAATTGACCTCTTATTTTAAAATAAGAATAGAGAATTGTGTCACCAGAAAAGGAATGGTAACCATGAACAGGAAAGTGTTGCAAGACCTCCATGTTAATAATGGGGTAATGAAATGAATACTATCTTAATCAAACCAATAAAATTTAAAAACAAAAAAGAAAGTAACAATAAACAAACAAAAATGCAAAAACTATAATCTTCTGCCATGAAATTAAATGAAACATTATATGCAAATTTGTAAAGGTAGTATAATTAATATGTTTCAAAGAAAAATTTTAGGTGAAAATTTTAGAAAGAAATAAAACATTAACCTTATAGTGTCATTGTGGTATTATTAGAAAACTGAACAATTTTCATAAACATTTCTTAAACTGTCTTTCCCTCTTATTTCCTTTTTTGTAAATATTTTTTTCTGGCTCTCAAAAGCACAGAATTGCATTCATTGCAATGAGTGGTTTATGGCATCCTCACTGGCTCATGCACAGCTCACTTTATATGTCTGCTTAGTTTATTTGAATAATCTAAAATTCACCTAATACTCTGTTAAGCAAAACAAAACATTAGAACCTCAGCAATAACCTACATTTAATTATATGGGCCCAGCCCATTCCCTGTCTTTATCACTCTAGCTAATTATCTTTTGGTATCTCAGGTCAATTTTTCTATTTCCTATTTTCCTTCCTTCCCTCTGACCCTTCTTTCCTTCCTTCCTTTTTATGTAATTCTATTGCATCTCTAAATACTACTATGATGTATTTTTTAATCATAGTTGTTTTTAACTTTATAGAAAGGATATTATGATGGATATAATCTTTTGAAACTTTTTTTTCACTTAATATTATTTTCCTTAGATTTATCCGCAGTGGCTGACTATATTTCACTGTGTGAAAATACCAGACTTTGTCTGTGCTCTACACTTTTATCATTTCTATCCAGGTTTTTGTTATGGTGAATGGTACCTGAACAAATTTCCTTGCACATGTCTTCTGTGGTTCATATGCAAAAGTTCTCCTGTGTGCGTCTGGGACTATAATTGCTGGAACGTATAGGCCAAAAAATGTTTAACTTTACGTGAAAATGCCAAACTGTTTTCCAAAATGGTTTCTCCAGTTTATGTGCAATTCAAAGGAGATTCTGTGAATCCACAATCAGTTTAATATTTGATAGTTTCAGATTTTTTTTTTCCTAAATAGTCACAGAAGGAGATTCCATTTCAGTTTTGATTTGCATTTCTCTGGTCATAATGATATTGGATGCATTTATTTTCTCTTTTATAAATTGGCTGTTCATCTTTTTTGTCCATTTTCCTCTTTTCAAAAGTTATGTGTATTTTCTTTACTGATTTTTAGGAGTTCCTTTTATATATTGTACTTGATGTTGATCTCTTATTAGTTTTGTGTTTTATGAATTCCTTTCTGTCATTTGCTAATTTGTCTTTTCTATTTTACTTTTTACTTTGTGTTGAAAAACAAAGTTAATTTTAGTATAATCAATGTAATTAATCTTTGTTCAATAGGAAAACAATTTTGCTTTGCTTTAGATGAGGTCTAAATAATATTAACCTATAGATTTTACTAAGAATTTTTAAAAAATTTTGTCTCTGTTAATAAAAATACTGTTCAATCAATCTGGAATTAAATTTTGTTTATTTTATGAAGATAGAGATTCAATTTTTTTTCATATGGATCATAATTTTTCCAATTTCATATTTTGGACAAATGTTCTTTTCCCAATGATCTCAGATACCACTTACTTCATATATAAATTTTCATAAATACTAATATTTATTTTTGATTTATTGGATCCACTGGTGGACTGTCTAGTTAATTGATTTATGGTCAAATTGCCATCACTGTGCCTGTAAATATACATTTTGATATTAATTTTAGAATTTGCTTTTCAATGTCCAAAAAAGTTTGCTGAGATTCCAATTGAGATTGCATTGAATACATGGCTCAGTGTGAAGAGAATGGGCATCAGCAGTATACAGGCTTTAGAACCATGAATATGATATATCTTCCCATTCATTTAACATGTATTTAATATCTTCAGCAATGTTTTATAGTTTTTAAGGTACAAAACTTTCATGTGTGTTTAAAATATACACCTAAAAATTTCATATTGTTATTCTATTGTAAATGGTATTGCTTTTCTAAAATTCCATTTCCTAATTTGTTGTTCATATATGCAATGACAATTTATTTTTGTATATTGTCCTAATATTGCATAATCTCACTAATACACTTACTAGTTCTAGTAGCTTTTTTGTAGATTTCCTGCAATCTGAAGAATTAACTGACTATTAATAGATCTAGTAACATAGATTGCTCATGGGTTTTGTTTTTGTTTTTTTGTTTGTTTTTTTTGTTACAAAGATGATGATATTAATTGCAAATAAAGATAGTTGTACTTTTTCCTTTCTAACATGCATACCTTAAATTAATTTTTCTTGTCTAATTACACTGGCTAGAATGTCAAGTGCAATTTTGAATAGAAGTAATACGAATAAATTGTTGCTGTTCTCTCAATCTTAGGGGAAAAATGTTTAGTCTTTTATCATCTATAATAATGCTTGCTCTAGTTTGTCATTGTTGTTTTTAGAAACTTTTTGTTAGGTTGAAAAAGTTCTCTCTATTCCTAGTTTCCTCAGTGTTTTTATAATGTATTGATTTTGAAATTTGTTGAATTCTTTTTGCATCTGTTGAGATGACATAGTATATATTTTTTCCTCTTTATTCTGTTAATATGGTGAATTAGACTAACTGGTTTTCATATGTGAAGCCAACCTTGCATTCATGGGATAAACCTCACTTAGCTATAATATATTATATTTTATATTGCTAGATTTGATTTGCTAATGTTTTGTTGAGGTTATTATATTTATGAACATAAAAGTTATTAAACTATAGATTTTGTTTTATACGTCATTTTTAAAGTCACCTACAGAGACAGACGTACTCCTCATCTAAAGTTTTGCTGGATGATGAGACTGATGTGTCACACGTACACCAAGAGGATATGAAAAGGTTTATTCTGTACATAATTTGTGTCTCTGAGGAGAGCAGGGAAGGCTTCTAAAGTAGGCCTGGTGCTAAAGGAGGAAACACTCAGGTTTTCTTACTAGCTTTTCAAGATATGGGGCAAAAGGGGAAATGCAAGGAACGAGGTTTAGAAGCTGTTAGCAGTCAAATGTCAAAAAATAAAAAAATGGAGTAAGAGCCATTACAATCTTTGGTTTTGGTACTAAGGATAATTTGACCTCATAAAATGAGATAGGAAGTATTTTATCCTCCTCTATTTGCTGCAAACTTCTATGTGGATTTTGTACTATTTCTTAAATCATTCCAGAATTCACCAATGAAGCCATCTGGGCATACAGCAAGATTTGTGGATAGATTTTAATAGTAAATTCAATTTAAGAGAAACAGGGCTATTCAGATTTTCTGTATCTTATTTTTTTCCAGTTTTGATAATGTGGGTCTTTCAAGGAATTTATCCTTTCATCAATTTCAAATTTATTGGCAGAAACATAACTAATATTGTCTTATTTTTTAATGTGTATAGGATTTATAGTGTTATTCCATCTTTCCATCTGCTGTGAATATTGTATATATTCTCTATTCTTTTGGCCAGTCGAGTTAGAGGTTTATTGATTTTTATTATCATGTTTTTTCAGAAAACTAATTTTAGGTTTTATTGATTTAAAAAATTATCCATTTTCTATTTCACTGATTTTCTTTCTTTTCTATTATTTTCTTTTTTCTGCCTTTTTTGAGGTGTAAATTGCTCTTCTCATTCTAGATTCTTGTGGTGACAGCTTGAAGCTTAATCTTAGGGTCAGTTTCTATTGATTGCTTTTCATTCTTAATATAGGCTTCATTTTCCTGCTTTTTGGCATGTCTAGTATTTTTTCTTTTTTTTTTTTATTGTAACCTCTATAGATGACACTTTGTAGGAAATCTGGATTATGATGTATTCCTTTCAAGGAAGTTAAGGATTGGTTTTGTTTTGCTTTGCTTTCTGTTTTGTAGCTAAATTTTCTTCCATTCATATTAAGCATGGTTTTATCCTTTTTGGGGGGCGTTCTGTTTTGATTATTCTCTGTATTTAAGGATGTGGCTCTTTCTTTAGACAGAGTGTAGACCTTTCTCTTAAAAAATGGTTTTATTGGGGTCTCTCCTGAATGCTTAAGGTTCTTAGCAAAGTCTCTCTACCCAGGCCAGGCAGGAACTCTAAGTCTCCAGTACTTCACACACCTGGTATATCCAATTAGCTGTCAGCATTAGGGCAGCTGGTTTCTTCCAGCCCTTGTTGTGCCTGACTGCACATGCCCAGGCCAGCCCTGATCAGGATCAGAGGCTACTCTTCATGCAGAGTTCTGCCCACTCCCAACACCATATGGAGCTCTGCCTTCTTGGGCGTCTTAGTCTACAGGTCAACACCTGGAACTCCAATCTTTGCTTTGTCAGCTCAGTGAGGTTGCTGCTCACCATGTGCTTCACCTGTTGGTACCTCAGTAGGGAAAAGTACTTATCTACCTTGGAAGGCCCGGGTCGGAGAGCTTGAATGAACATGGAGCTCACCACTCCTATCCTCCTACTGTATAATGCTTGGAAATGATGCTATATAGTTTGCTTCATATAGTTTGCCTAGTGTTATGATTATTTACAAAGAGAGGATAAGTAAAGTGCCAGTTAAACCATCTTGGATCACCCTGCTGCTCTGGCCCCTCACTCTTCTTTATGAAAACTATAATTATGTTAGTGAGTGCCCTGAAAACACTTTTAGGATCTTGTTGGATTGTGTTGAATCTATCAATTTGGAGATAATGGATTTTCACAATACTAAGTCTGATATATCTCTCTATTTAGAGTTCAATTAATCGTTCTTATTTTTTATACATAATTTCTAAACATTGCAATGTGTTTGCATTGTTATTATAACGCACACATTATTTAATAGTCCTTAAGCCTGGGCCACATGGTTTAAAGATGCATAGAAAGATCAACTCAAATGTCCAAAATGGTTAAGTTTTATTTAATACTGTGAGTGACAGAGAAACCACTACACTGATTTTGTTGTCAAATAGCTAATCTTATTATAGGGTTTTTCCTTATGATGAATCAAAATTCTCCTTCATAACTCTGTAAATGTCCTAATTTTACTCTAACTTTAAACAGATAAATCTAATCTCTAATATTATTACTTAGCTTCTACCATTGCAAATCACTTTTACAATCTTTTATTGTACAATTAATCTTAATTACAAACCCTGGACATAAAGTAGAATTGGTATGACTTGCTCCTTTTATGGATGGAGAACCTGGAAATCAGAGCATTAAAAAAGAAATTTTCGGCCGGGCGCGGTGGCTCACGCCTGTAATCCTAGCACTCTGGGAGGCCGAGGCGGGTGGATCGCTCAAGGTCAGGAGTTCGAGACCAGCCTGAGCGAGACCCCGTCTCTACTAAAAATAGAAAGACATTATATGGACAACTAAAAATCTATATAGAAAAAAAAAATTAGCCGGGCATAGTGGCGCATGCCTGTAGTCCCAGCTACTCGGGAGGCTGAGGCAGTAGGATCGCTTAAGCCGAGGAGTCTGAGGTTGCTGTGAGCTAAGCTGACGCCACGGCACTCACTCTAGCCTGGGCAACAAAGTGAGACTCTGTCTCAACAAAAAAAAAAAAAAAAAAAAAAGAAATTTTCAATTCTCACAGTTGATAAGCTAGACCTTTTGGTCCCCAATTCAGTATTATTTCCATCAACACCAAATTTAGATTATTTCAATCTATTCTATAGAGCAATGTGCAAAATTACAAGAAGATAAGACTCTGACATTAAACTAAGCTGTTTTCTAAAACATATTTCTATAATAGCTTACAAGTTATAAGCATCTTCAAACTCCTTAGATATAATCAGACTTGGACTGATGGTCTTTTAAATGGAGCACTTCATGTCTTGTGCTAGCTATTGATCTACTTACTCAGCCAGCATAAAAGACTTAGAAGATTCTCTAAACATTATCTGTTTTAGGACATTCTCAACTTCAGATGTAATTAATAATTTGCAGCACATTTAAATTATGGGCCTTTGTTAAGAAGAATTTTAAATCTATGAGAGTAGATTGAAAATAAACTGAAGGAGGGAAGAACACTAGCATTCCTGAGTGACCCAGAGCTTTGTGTGCATTCCACTCCTTCCAGCAGCCAGCCCTGGGCAGTAGTTCATATTATCTTTACAGATAAGGATTATGTGCCTAAGAGCAAATCCTTAATAAGTAATAAATAGATGATTTAATACCTAGACACTCTGACATCACATTTGTATTATTTTTTTCCTCAAATTTGCATGTCACAATCCACCAGACAGGTTTTAAAAGAAATATTAATATTAAATAGGTGAAAAAATTACCAGAAACTTTCACCAAATTCTATTTTTTAGGACCAATAAATGAGCTCAGCAATGACCTGCTGGGCAAGAAAAATAAGAAAAAGCAGAAGTAGCTAAAATTTATCTACTTACGATGTTTCAAGAACTTTGCTAGAAGTTGTACACGTATTTATCATTAGATTCCTACATAATTTATAAAGAAGGTACTGATTTTATCTTCATTTTACAAATGAGAAAAACTGAGCTTTACAGATTAAGTAATTTTTCCAAAATTTTGCAGCCAGTGGCTTCAAGCCTAAAACCTGCTGACTTTTAAGCCTTTGTCTTCATTTATGTTCTAAGATGGTGAAATATCAGTCCAGGAAGAGATATGGATTAAGGTAGGAATAGGATTAAGATTTTGTGTTCTTTGTTTTTCAGTCTGTTTTCTTCCACATGAAATGCGAGACACCTCTGAAACATCCTAGTGAAGATGAAAATTATTTTACTATAAACCTCTGCAGCAGGTCTTGGAAATAGAAACATTTTTGTCTCTATTTTACTGAATGTTTGATGAGGCCGGGAGATGATATATACCTTTCCCAAGATCTCAAAATCAGGAAATGTATAGATAAGGGTCCAACCTAGGTCTGAGGGTCCGCTCACGTTGATGTGTGCTCCATCCTCTCCTAACGTTGGCCGTGACGCCAGCACACCCAGAGACCGTGGTGCAGAAGGGCGTGATTGCTGGACGTGAGCTATTCACTTATGAAATGCGTAGTCGGGAGACTCATGGCTCCTCTGCTCACTAATCATCTCACAGATAAAGCACACAGGTGCACTCGTGCTGGCTCGTGTCTGCCCTGATTTCTCAGAGGGGCTGGTGCTCAAAATTTGAGTACAAGAAGACTTTAAGAGTGCTTTAGAGTACCCCAAGAAGCACTTCCAAAGCACGTAAGTTAAACAGCTGATTAGTTAGGACTCCGTCCACTCAGAACACCGCGGATCCACACAGTATTACCTTGGGCAGCAGCTTCTGCCTGGAATCTTCACCCCGTCACCACGACTCCCAGGCAGGAGGAAGGAACTTTTGGAATGTGAGGGTAGAAAATGCAAGCGGAGAAAACTAGTACAAGAATCTCCTTTTTGGAAAAAAAAAAAAAAAAAAAAAAAACATTATGAAAACAAGCTAACTGACTGTTTAAGACCTGAGAATGAGGAGGTTGAGTCACCCCCGGCCACACAGCCAGGTAGGGCAGTGCCAAGGACACCAAGGTCTCCTGATCCCACCCAGCTCTTCCCCTGTCAGAACGCGTCACTGTTATTTTAGTGACAGACTGACCATTCCCCAAATTAAACACTAGGTTTCCCTTTTTGTTGGTACAAAATGTTCCCCGTTGGACAGCTACGTACCAGTCTGTGCCGACCTCCCCGTGTCCCTCCCGGAGCTGTCCGCCCTGGGCGGCACAGCCTGGCGAGCCCACCCAGACACACCCCGTCAAGTTGCCTCCAGGGCACTTGCAGAGCTCTGGGAGGGCGGCGATGTGCACACAACGGGGGAAGCTCTCAGAGGATATTGGCAGCAATTCAGTTGCCAACCAGCTGCAAAAAGCTTTAAAGGACAGTGTTGCATAAAAAATGAAAAATGTTGATTGAGGACATATTGCCCTTGATTGAATGCTGAAGGAAACCTGCTGGTGGAAAAATAGACACAAGAAAGGGAGACGGGCAGGGGAAAGGGGGCAGGGGGAAGTAGGTCTGCCCACGCCCCCCGCTGTCCAGAAAGCGCTCCTTGTCCCTCCACAGAGAACAGTGGAGTGAGCTTTTGTGTCGTCCACTAGAAATCAAATCCCAGAACTCTATGGGGATCTTGCCATATTTTGCTTAAGGACTTTCCAGAGCTAAGAGCCGTTCACACCTTTGCTGAAACTGCTTTCATTATGGGTTCCCATCATGTCCCACCCTTGCCAACTCGCAACAAGGCGCCACAGGTGGGGCGGGAAGAGGTTGTATATTTACAGCCTTTGGGCCCAGGCTTTGGGGCTTTATCATCCAGTGACCTCCAAAGATGTCACTTGGTTATATTCTCGGAGACGCGAACAGTCATTTCATTCTTTGCCCCTGCTGGAGAGCTGGCTCCCCACCAGCCAGCGACAGATCTTCCTCTTCCTCGCCGCAGTTGTACGGCCAACAGTTTAAGCGTGACTGTTCTGAGGATTCCCCTCCGCAGAGTTCAGTCCCCAATTATCACCGCCTCGGGAGGATGTGTTTCTGAGAAATAGTCTCGATTTCTTGATTGTAGGAGGCTATGCTGTGATCTGAGCCTGAAATAACGCTTACCCTAAGATGACTCAACTCACCGTGGAGCGCAGTTGTGTCCTCTCACCAGAATGAGTATATGCTTGGGGACTGACATCATCTCCACGGAATCGCAGAACAGAGCTGCAGGACACATCCAGGGCATCTAGCCACACCTTGAACCAAAGCCCTGCTCACTCTTGGACCCGAAGCAGATGCCATGTGGGGTGCTAAGGGGGGAATGGATCAGGAGATCCTAAGAAACTGCTGGAGGCCGGGGAGTGTGGGAAGAATTTTTCTGCTTTGGGGATGAGAAGAAAAAGCATCAACTTAGAGAGACCCTATTGTTGGACTGAAGACTCTTGAAGACTAGATTTTTGAAAGTCATCCTAAAAACACCCTGTTCCGCACATTGTTGATGAAGGGTAAAGGAAGCCAGACATACTCCTCTCACTGTCAAGCTTGAGTTTATTACAGTCCCCATCATGTGACTATGGTAGTAATCAATGGAACTGATATAAAAAGATCATGTGACTATGGTAGTAATCAATGGAACTGATATAAAAAGATCATGTGAGTATGGTAGTTATCAATACAATTGATAAAAAAATGTATGATCTGCAATTCTTCACTTTCCCGGTATCTCAGGGAGTGGCTGTGCAGTTCCATTAATCAGAAATGTGTAGGGTGATGAGATTGTGCTGTTTGTTGGTAAAGCTGAGTAATTCCACAAATAATCCTTGATGACAGAGCCCCCTCATTGCCCACTATAGAAACGTGAGGCCAAATAGTACCACTCATAAATATTTGTTGGATCAATGACTTCACAAAAGGATATGACTTTTCTAGGGGAATATCAACAGCTCAAAGGCCTATGATCTAGCAGTTCTACCTTTAGAAATATCATAAAGAAAACATGTGGTTGGTTATTAGATTTAGCTAAAACCATGTCCAACAAATCTTTTTGATAAGAGAAAATTTTAAACAAATCAGAATGTTTAGTAACAAAGGTCTAGTTAAATAAATTTGATCAACCATTTAGTGCGATATTCTGCAGACATAAAAATGATATTGCAGAAGAACCTTTGTCCACACAAGAATATATCTTAAAAAGTTTGGGGGAAAAAGTAACACAAATTTCTAAACTATCTGTTCAGTAGAGAACATTTGTGATAATTGATAGTTAAAATATATGCAGACACAAATATTCTAAAAATATGGTAACTATTTAAAAAATATTAACAGCAGTTTTTGATAAGACAAGAGGTGCTTTTAAAAAAAATTCTTTTCATTTAAATTTTGCACTTACTCTAAAATGAACACTTATTACTTATGTAATAAGAAAGTAATGAAAAAAATTAACAAAGAAAAAGGCCTGCATAAATTGCATGTAATTTAATAAAGAGAAACTACGTAGCTACTGCCTGCCAGGGCCCACACAGGCAGGCAGAGGGGGTAGATGGATTCTGCTCTCCAAAGACTCATGATTCCATCAAAGGATGCAAAGGGTGAGATACCAGATTTCCCAAGAGCAAGAGTTTCTTAAAGTGGATTTCAGGGGGATGTCTCTGAGCCCTTGTTCCATCTCCTGTGTGTGTAATACTTTCAGAATCTATCTGGGCAGAAATTCACCAGCTGTCACCTATGTGGAGACAAAGACAGTGTTAGATCTGCCTTTGTTGATTTATCTATAATCAACTGAGATCCTCCCAGGCAACTACCTCAGAGCCTCATGCCTGGGCTATTTCCTGTTGCTCCTCTAAATATTCCACACCTTCCTCCCCTCACTGCCCGGGGAAGTGGGGAGGTGGGGGAGGTGGGGGAGGTGGGGTAGGTGGGCGGGGTGGGGGGTAGGTCTCTGATCAAGTGTCAGTTATCAAAGGGCCCTCTCCGACCTCTCTGCCTCAAACAGTTGCAACCCACCCTACCATGCCACACTCTTTTTGTTTGCTTTAGTTTTCTTCATACCATTTACCACCATCTGGGGTGTGTTTGTGTGAGTGTGTGTGTGTGTGTGTGTGTGTAAAGGCTTTGTTTCGTTTACTGCCTTTGCTCAGGCATCTGGCATGTGGTAGGCACTTAAGGCCAATTTTTGGTAAATTAATGAATGACTCTGATATGCCAATGCTAAAATGAAATATATGTTCTAACACCAACATTCCTTTTAGGTTCATATCCAAGATTCCTTTTAAGTTCCTATGTCGAGAAGGGCATGGAGAGAAGAAAACCATGAAGAACTCCAACTCTGTCCCTGCTGAGGGTGAAATCTTTTCTTGACTTCTCTAGTGCACAAGGTAGCTTGGACTGCTGAGCTCCCTGACCTAGTATCCTGAGTATAATTCCCATTTGAGACTGCTGCATTTGATCTGATGCTGGTTTAGATTGATGCTTCATGCTGCAGACCCCTCTCTACATGGTGTGTGGAGATCCAGGAGGGGCTATCCCCATCATTGTCCCCTTTATCATCTAAGTGAATGCACCTGGTGCCCCTTAGATTGCATTTGGGATTTTCATCAGTAGGCCCAAGTGGTAAGTGTAAACACATGGGAGTCATCAATATAACCATCAATATTACTTAAATTAATGTTTATTATGTCCATACATGGGGACAGCAGGCTCACATAGGATAATTGGTTTCAGTTCTCCAGCAACCCTGGATTTGATGAAGCTCTTTCTACCTTTGAGTCATCCTTTGTACCAAATGGACCCATCATGGTGCAGACCTTCCAAGTTGTGAGGCTCTTCCCCGTGCTGAGCTTGTGCCACTCACTTTGCAACAAGTAACCCTTAAGCGACGCTCCCCATAGCTGCAATGGTATTGCTGATTTATGATGTGACTTTAAAGTGGCATCATAAATTGTTGGAAAAACAATTTAGGGTGATATCCTTGAGAGCAGAGACTGTTTCGTTAATCTCTAACTCTCCTCTAGCTAGCAAAACAGTTGCCACATAGGATTCCATTCAATGATATTTGCTTGTTAAATGATTAACTGAGTGAGGGTTCTAGCCATGGAGCATGTCTTTGAAATCCGCAGTGTTGTGCTGCTAGCCAGCTTCCCACATGGCATGACGCTTCCCACTTCCCATTTTTTAATGACTGTTTAAATTCTTTATTGGTGTAACCTACAAGCCACAAGTAACACTGCATGAGCTCTTGGAGCTCAGCCTGGTGCCCAGGTCCCTGGCATGAGGATGCTCAGTGCCACCCGGGCCCTGTGGGCTGGAGGAGAGAAGAGGAGGTGAGAGCCACACTCTGAGCACCCCAGCCTGCTGGGGAGAAACACGGGGTGCGTGCCGCCGCGTCACTGCTGTACGTACCTGAGACAACTGCAAGCCCGGCAGTTGAGATGAGGTAAGGGCAAAGGCTGAGGCCAAAACACAGCAAAGTGACAGAGCACAAGACAGAAATGGAGAAACAAGGGTGGGTATGGATCCAGCTGGCTGCTGGGCCAGGGATGCACAGGTGTCTATCTAGAAGCAAACCTTAAACTGAAGGAAGACCCACCTTAGAAATAGCTCACCTCTCCCACTTGCTAAGTGATGCCGCCTATGGCATGCCACTCAGCCTCAGTTTCTGACTATGTCATCAGGGTTATGAGGATCAAATAAATTAATGTACACGAATGGACTTTATAGGCAATAAAATAATATTCAAATCTATTATGCTCTCAGTATGTGGAAAAGAGACCACTTTCACTAACATAACCAAAACTGGTGCTACCAATTCCTTATATAAGAAACATACAGCGTTAAAATTACCATGTGCTGAAGCCAGCCCCCACCGGCTTTAGAGAGCTGTTGGTGCTCATGTGTCCCCAATCTGCCTCCAGTGACCCTGTGAGGACAGTCTGAGGTTGGCCACAGTGAGAGTCTTCACACTATAGAATTTGGCCAATGCTACAAATCAGGACCTCTTTATTCTCCTCTGTGAGGGGTTATTAGACATTTACCAGCACACAACTGGACAAAATGTTTTTTTTTTTCCCCACAGTTAAGATTAATTATCTTTCTCATATGTAGTAAGGATACGATTTTCCTATTTGTTTCACACTGGCCCTTTCAGACTCCAGCCTTCCCATGGATTAGCGAAGTAATCAGCATTCACGAGAGGAAAGGGAATGAGGGAAAAAAGCGCTCTAAATCTGAAGGCTGTGTCCATCCTTCTCAGATGGATTTAAATTCCAAGGTCTATATATTCTTCACTTCCATATGGTACCATGAGGTCTCAGTAAATATCATTCAATGGCGCTGATTTAGTAACAGTGTCTCTCTCTCTCTCTCTCTCTCACACACACACACACACACACACACACACAGAGACAAATGCCATCTGCTGGACTTTGTATCTGAGTCAGTGGTTTCAGTCAATGGATAGTGTTGACACGAACCTCTAACCTGATCGAGATCGTTTGAGTCAATAGTTCCTCCCTGATTGTTGAAAGATTAACAACACACTTATATTCTTAAAAGTGGCATCGACCTATAAGCTGACAAGAAAATCAAGTTTTCTGTCTGCTGGCCCATCTCAGAGATACATCCCGTTGCAGAAGAGGTTTCTGTACCTCCTAAGAGTGTGGGCGGGGGTGGGTCTGAGGCAGACGAGGTGTTAGGAATGTGCCCCCTTCTTGCCCAGCCCGCGAGTGGGGTCTGTGGCCACCTCACTCCCATTTCTAGATTTGGCGCCTGAAACGTTAACGTTAATTCTGACCAAGGTCCTGAAACTAGTAAAGTGTCTGTGCCCGAAGCCCGGACTGTGGTTTCTCACAACGAGGAAGATCTGCGTCGTGAAACAGATGCCACAGAGCGAAAGCAAAGGGGAACATAGAGACATTGCAAGAACTCTGGGGTGATTTCTGACCTGCTCATTTTCTGTCCAGGCATCCTAGGTTTCTTTCTTTTTTTTTTTTTTTTTTTTTTTTTTTTGCCTTCTCAATTTTGAGCAGCATAGCATCTAAATGATCATTTTGTTTCTCCCCCCTGCTCCCCAATCTAAACAACAAAAGAAGGAATTTAACCTCATATCCTCGCTCTGAAATTAGCTCTATTGTCAAAAGATGACAGCTGTATCCTGATTTCAAGAATTTCATGTTGGAATAAAACAGCGTTTTTGAAACCATTGTGTTACTTCAAACAGATCTGTAATGGTCCCTCCGCAAACCATTTTCAGAAGACTTGGGTAAGTAAGATAAAAAGGCACCATTTCTGAAGAGTTGCTTTTATGGGCTAGGTCAGAGTGCTCTTTCCATGTTGTTCATTCCCAGTTGAATTTCCTAATAGTCTATCTCCTCAGCTAACAGATGCCCGGCCTCATGTCGGAACCAGATCGTGCCACTGCTGAGATGCTCTCCAGCTCCTTTCGTATTGAGCCGTTTCCCTAGCAGATGGTGCAGTGCTGCAGGCATACTCCTTCCTGTTAATTACCAGCCTTCGCTACAGATGGAAATGTCAGTCAGCCTCACAGGTCCTGGTTCCTGCCATTGCCTCAGTCCCTAGCCCTCTACCTAGGCAAGATGCTGCCAACACACACCATGTGTTTTGTGACTGCTGACTAGGCAGGCAACAAAAAACAACTTACTTCATGAATATTCATGGAGGAATGTTTAAAGTTCTGTTCATCTGTGATGCTTATAGATCTGCTTAAAGGGGATTGCACCTTCCTAAGAACACTCTGCCCCTTGTTTTCCTAAACTGAGGATACTCCAGTTACCCAAGTGGGTTGCCATGGCAACGTACAGAGGACCATTAAACATCGGCCATTTGGAGCCTTCTGTAGACACATCAATTTCTGACTAACGTTCTTCTCATACCTTTAAGTGTCACTTAATTATTCTTGTCCTGCCGTAACAGACCAATAGTCACCAAGCTGAACTGATTAGCTAATAACTGTTGGTTTTTCATTAAACCCTGATTATCTCATTAGCACATACATAACCAATATGAATTCCTTGATCTTTCTTGGTATTTAAACATACCAAGTCAAGATAAATGAATTTCAGTGGAGTTATTCTTTATTCATTAAGCCAAATTATTTTACTCCCTGTGGAAAACACTTTAACAATCAAAAATGGGTATATTTTCAGGTTTAGAGGAGAAAATTAGGGTTCAGGTTTTAAGAGTAGGAAAGGGGAAGGAGAAGGGGTACCTTAACCAAGCATTTGATCGAAGGTAACTTGGATAAATTTATTTTAATTGTTCACCTTCTCTAGGATGTTTTGTTTACAGATAAGATCACGTGTGGAGAAGGTCACTGCAGCTCTGCACTCTGTCCACCCACAGGACTTCCTTTTTCCATAATCAAACCCAGACACAGTGACTGCAGGGTCGACATTAGATACCCCAACACGAGCAAAAGAGTTTCAAACAGAAGAGAACCATCTTCCTGAAGACAAACTATTCAGCATACTGGGTGAGGAAAGAGGCTTATGGGTGTGTAAAATTGAGAAGTAGCTTTCATGAGTCCTGAAAGATGTATTTATTTGCAAAATGTGAATTCATTTTTCCCTTGGGTATCTCTTGTTTAGGACTGAGGCTCCACACCATGGGCTGTCTAGTGGTGGGGGCAGTTACCAGCGTCAACACTGGAAACTCAGTAGGGCAAATTGGAAGGTATGATTTTGGGGGTCTCAGCGATAGTCACAAAGCTTAAGTCTACTTTCCTGGTTCCTTTTTAAGAAGCATATGCTATTTGTATGTTTTTCAGGTTTACAAGAACGAGAAAGTATGTTTAACTATTTTACTGACAGAGATGAGATCATTCTGAATGTTCCTGCTCTCATAAAAACAAAAGCTATGCTGCATATATTTTATAAGTACTACATCTCCAGGGAGGGTGGGGAGATGATGCCAGGAGTGTAACCAGAGCTCTCCATTCCCTGCAAAATGTATTGTGATTGCATCTTGCAGTGAAGAATGCATGCAGTGTTGTGCAGGTAAATGTTTAACAACAAGATCACCAAAAAAAAAGAGAAATGCTGGTACATATATGTACATGTATATAAGTTCATTATAAACTTTACTTATATAAAGGGTGTCTAGCACACAATTTATAAATAATAATAAAATATAAAATGCTCTTCATTGTAGTTGTATATAAACCATTGATTCTTACAGAATGCTTTTGTTGATTTTTGCCAAACTCTTGTGTCTGTAGCCAACCTATGGTTATAGTTCAACTATGATTTGAAAATTGAAACTGCATCCCTTACTGCTCTTTTCTCATTAAATTTACTATCAGTAAGTTCAATATGTGATCTATTGTTAAACTATTTCTCATTCTCAGACAGACTATCTTCATTAAACCAAAGCCCCCTTCAGCTTCATCACAATGTATGCCAGAATTTCACTCATTGTTCAGTGACGTGAGGGACTGTTTTGTCTAATTGGATAATAGTATCCAAATACTGGGGAAATATTTCTTTTTTTTTTCTTTTTTTCCCGGCCTCTAGAAGGGGAAGAATATTCCTACAACATATTTTTCTATTCCCAATGTAGTAGTAGGGTTACATACACGGCATGCTATTAGGTTTAACCTGCATCGTTAACATTTTCTCCATCACTGTCTTAAGGCCAGTCAACAAAGCAATACATCAAGCTTTGTTTGCCAATTTCTGTGGTATAAATATTTTGACCATACCCAATTTCAAGCTATGGACATGATGTCACTGAATGCAAATTTGGAAAAAGAAGTGTAATAGAACACTTGATTTTTTATAATGAAACCCTGTTTAACAGCCACCTTACAAAACTGCTGAAAATTTAATAGGCTCTTGCAGGCTGGTACAAGTCAACTCAAGCACACCACGTTGGAGCCCAATCTCTCCACTTTCCCCACCTGTCATCGCTTTTGCAGCAAATATATCATACAATATGTGTGTGTGCTTACAAATAGGTAAAATTAGATAACTTTACAAAGTCTTAAGTGGAGCTTAATAAATGGTTGAATAAATTGAATTGCATGGAGGCACACTTAATGAGGCCAGTTAAAAACATGAAATACAAACACATGGAAAGTTTAATGACATTTGGACTGCTTTTTGCTTTGTGTCAAGGGACATTTAATAAGATAACATGGTTTCCAACGGGAGCAAGAACTCGTGTAGCCTGGTCAGGGTGGACAAAAGTCTTGGCCTGAGCTCAGAAAAAAATGGTTAAGATTTGGAAAGATGAAGAGGAAAAGGCAGATATGTCAGTTAACTCAAGGAATATTTATTAGTTGATTACTAGTCACCATAAACATTAAATATTATACTATTAACAATCCTTAAAAAGATACACAATTATTCCAAAGAGTGTTTTCATCTTTTAAGCAACTGGAGAGACCCAAGTAAATCTCAAATATTTGTTATTTAAGGATTTTTAAATTACTAAGTTGTAAAAATAGCTCCTGACAATTAACCACTATATCTAAAAGCAAACAAAATATTTTCTCTATGCATCATATCTTTAAATATTCCATAGGAAATAACAGCAATAAAACTCATGAGTAAGCCAAAAATTGCTTAAAAGATTTTGAAGATATTGTATTTTTTTTTTTTTTCTGAATATGTTCTTCAGAGAAGGAGAGAAAAGAAGAAGACTAGGAATTAAAGGTCAAGATGATAATAGCTTGGCTACAATTCATTTTTATTTGCAGACTGGCCCTTGTAGGAATTCTGTCCTTGACCAAAGCCTACCCCGAAGGAAGGGGTTAAGAACTGTTTCCCAGAGTAACCATGAAAAGACAAGTTAGCACTTTCATTTCTAAAAATGGGAAGGAAGAACTTACAGATATGTATAAAAAATATAATTTTTGCCATAAAATGTGAAAAGAGGTCTATAATTCTGAATATAGAAATATTTAAACCTCTAAAGAGAATTTTTTTTTAAATTCACTGGAAAGTATTATAAATATGGAAATAAATGACTAAAAATGACCAAACTGAAAAATGTTCAATCTAGTTAGTGATGTAATTAAAGCAATAAGGTGCCATTTTCTCTTTAGAAAATAAGCCAAGGCCCTAGAAGTTATTATAGTATTACCTCTTCAGATATAATGAGCTAGATATACTCCTACACTGCTATAAATTGCTATTAATTTGTTTCTAGAAGTCAGTTAGACATATGTATCTAAAACCATAATAGAGAAATGATTAAATCTACTATGGTCCATCTGCCTGTTTGTCTGTCTAACTAATTATCTAGGTAAATCGCCACAGGAAGGGTAAAGTTAATGGCTGCTATTACTAAGTAATGGATTAAAGGTGATTTAAAGTCTCTATGTGCATTTTTCTGTATTTTTCAAATTTTTTTTACATTAAGCAACTTTGCTTTTATAATTGGAAAAATTACCAAATTTAATTTAGAAAAGAAATATATTGCTTTTGAGGAAAGTAATTTTTAGATCCAGAAAGACCTAGAATTATCACTTGCTTTGAGTCTCTATTATCTGTGAAGCACTGGTTAAACATTTCTTAGTCTGAGGTCTTCGTTTTTCTATCTTTTAAAAGGGATAATAACAGAATACTTACAGGGTTGCCTTGAGGACTAGCTAGCCTACCTTACAGAGTTCTTGATGTGGGCATGGGCTTAGCATATAACTGCTTCCCTCCCCAATTCAACACTCTCTGAGTGGTACCAACGCATGAAATTGGAAGACCAAAATCAGATCTTTTTCAGTCTTGCTAATTCTGTCAAAAAGCCTCATCCATGTACTCTCAGCCTAGTGAGGGTCAAGCCAGTGGAATGCTAACCAGCCTTTTGAACACACAACCATCTTGTGTGAGCTCTTAGTACTCTCCTAAGCATCTGTTAGGAAGGATCACGCGCTTAGGTTTGCCAAAAATTATATCGTCCATAGTGTCTGCTTGAGGTGGTTTATAGGCAAAACTTGAAATAGAAAGATAACATTTTGGAAGCGCATTCCCCACAACTGTAACCCCGACGGATCTCAGTTTGGGGACAGGGAGCTCAGCTGGAAAAGCAAGACCACATCATTCAAAAGCATGGCAGTCTCCCTGTCCACAAATGGCTCAGGCCCAAAAGACGTGTCCGGGGATAGGAAGCAAAAGCAGAAAGCAGCAAAAAGACAGCACAAATTTGAAAGAGGAAAAAGTGTGAAATCTGCATCTAGCCATCAGAGGAAGCCGATGCTATGCAGGCTGACTCGGGGGACAGCCACGGTGCCAGCTACAAAGGCCACACGGCTCCTAATGAGGCCAGGCCCGGTTGCAGCTCAGAGGAGCCGGCCAGCAAGCCAAACTCCACCCAAGGACAGAGCAGCCTTAACAGCTGGTGAGTGAATTAACTTCAGGCAAACTGAGTGCACCCGGTGGAGGGACATTTGGAATCTTTCCCTTATGGGCAGAAAAAGAACAAAACAACTTAGGGAACAGAGCCACCATACATAGCCACTTTATTTTAGTTTAGTTCCTCCTGGCAGGCTTCTCTAGGGTGCAGGAAAGAAGCCGAGTGAGAGGCAAAAGCTTTGGGGCCCGAGGAGCCGGGGATCTGTGACAGCCGTGCTGAGACTGGGTGAAGGGAGGACGGGAAGCCCGGCCAAGGGCACGCTTGCAGTTCACAGCAGAGACTGAGGTCGGTACCTTATCAGGGCAGTACTCCACCTTACTCAGAGGAAAGCATCTTTCATCTTGGGCAACGTGAGCTTTAGGAAGCAGCTCTTCAGATTCTTTTCAAAATGCTGGGCCTCTCGTGTTTGCACAGCAGAGATTGTTGACTTGTTCCAGAGTGTCTCTACTTCTAAGAGTCGCCTGTCTATGGAGTGGGCTGTCCGCATGAGCCCTGGTCCCTCGGAAGGGCCCTACAGAGGCCGCGGCAGCAGGGGTCTTGCACTGAGGGGCAGCCTGCCTCCAGGGGAAGCCAGGGCGCTGGTGGGGAGAAGCCGGCACCCTGCAGTGGGAGCACAGTCCTGCCACCAGGTGGTTCCATACCTAAATGGCAAGGGCAGGTCTTTGCTCTCAATAAGCCTCTAAATAAGTGAATTGGCAAAATAAAGTCATGAGGTGAAGCCATTTTGACAGATGTCAAAGAGAGACGTGAGCGTCCCAGAAGGACGGGTAGAATAAAAAACAAGCATATGTTGTGAGAGAAAATAGCTCCTCTGATGAGAAAGAGACCAAATCAAATGTGAGTGGGCAGACAGGAAACGGAGGAAGCTGAGGCAGCGCCGGGGCACGGGCGACACCCGCACGCCGCGCCAGGCGGGTCGTTCCGGGAAGCTCTGCCTCCTTGCTGGGCTGAGGTTAGCACCGTGCCTACGCAGCCCCGGGGGGCCGGAGGTCTGGTAGCGTTCCGTGCCCCTCTTTTTTTGACATTTTAAAATTTGACACAGGTTTAAGTGTGCAAAAACCCTCTCGAGGTGGCACAACATTCTTCAATTTTTTTAGACATCAGCATGCTTAGTTTGCCTTTTTTTCTTTCTCTTGCTTTTTTTTTTTTTTTTTTTATTCCTTTCTCAACCCCTTCTTTATTTAACAAGCAGTGGCCACCGTCTCTGTGCTGCTAGCTGTGTTATGTGTTTGGGACACACATACACAGCTGAAACTCAGAGAGGAAGAAAAATAGATCCGCAGTTAGAGTCCAGAGAGCCGCAGGCAGTGACGGGGCCAGCCCGCGGTTTCAGGAGAGAAGCTCACTCCGGGAAGGACGGTGCCAGGAGGGGCTCCCAGGTGCAGAGAACGTCCAGGGGATGCTCCAGGATGGGTAGGGAAGCTGACAAGACAGAAGAAAAGGCAATAACAGGGAAGTGGTGTTGGGAACATTTCAAATATGGGCAATAGCAGGTATAAGGGGATTAAAAACCCAAGACATGTCTATGGAGAGATGCCAGAATGCACGTTCCACTTCTCACGGTGCAGGGCCAGAGGTCAGTCCTAGACATGCCCAGGATCAGACCACAGAGACCAGCCAGTGGCTTTGAACTTCACCCTGACAACCCTGGAGTCCTGCTGGAGAATTTTAAGCAGGGGAAGAGCAGCCACCTGACAGGTGCAGATAACATTCTGGAACAACGACTGTCACATCGTGGCAGGGAAGGAACCACCCTGGACACTACGGCTGCACAGGGCCGGAGATCTTCGGGAGGCCTGAGGCTGCTGCGGCCAGTCTGGATGAAGGCGGAGTCGAGAGCCACACGGCAGGCAGATCCCTCTGACCACGGCGCCCTCGCCCACCGTGCAGAACACGCAGGTGTCCTTGAGGGAATGCGCAGACCATGTGAAAGGGCCTAGATGGGTCCTCGGTACAGGCTTCCAGAGGGCCATTTTAACATTCATACATGAAAAACATGGCACAAACCGCCATGGGGAGATGGTGGCCTCAGGTTTGTGCCCCTGGAGTGTCCGGGTCTGTGTTCCTGAGCACCTGGCCCCGTGGATCTCAGCCTTCCTCAGGTCCCTTCTCCTCCCGTGTCCTGTTGTTCATTTCCTCCATCCACGTCTCAACTCCATCTTCTCTGTGTCTACACTCTCCTCTGTGTCTATGTTCCAGAGAGAGACTTGCTTTGGGACATTGGAATGGGTACTTTAAGAAGTCAGCCCGGTGCAGACCAGCGACAGGGGAAACTCCCAGACAGAAGCTCCACACCAGGGACGGGACCAACTTCTGGCAGACAGCTCCGGATGGCGGAGGGGCTGTGCTAACTCATGTGGCTACTTTCCAGAAAGTGATTTTACCTGCACAGAAGCCTGAGTGTCAGACAAAACAGGCTGGAACATCACAAGGAAACACCTTGTCAGGGGTGGGGAAATCTTCCCCCATGAATCCGACTCCTCCCAGTTGTTAGAGAGGAGCGAGCGCTCTCAAGCCACGGATGGAATGATGAAGCAACAAAATGGGTGCTCTGCCCTGGTCTCCTGCCGCAGTCCCGCCTGTGCGGGATTTGTCCCAGGCCTGCTGGAAGCTCTTCGGTGACTCACAGATGAATGCACAAGGTCCCTGCATGGTGCTTTGGGCCCCCCATGGGTCACCTACCATCTTCCTCCATCCCTTGTCAATGCCTCCCCATCCCACAATCCCAAGGCCTTCTAAAAATAAGAAAGTAAGGGTAGAGTTTACAGCAAAGGATGACCCTCTTCAAATGGGGGGGAGGGACGGATATTGTCCCATGAAGAATTCTTCTCCCTGTGGGAAAGGATGGGGAGCATTTCTCCCAGGTACGACGTGAGTAGATTTTTTGTTGAGGAATGGGTTAGCCCTGGGACCTCTGTAGCCAGAGAGGGATCTTCCTTTGGAGATTCTAGAACGAGAGCATGTAGCACAGGAAAAGCGCTGGTTTGGAATCCAGAGAAATGAGTTTCAGGCCTGACTCAAGTACTTGCCGTCATTTATGTGCCCTCGAGTGAGTTATAAAGTGTCTCCAGCCCTCTGTCATCTCCTCCGTGTGTTCAGCCGATGTTGTACCTCACAGGCCCTTGGGAAGAGTCATTAAGACAGCGGATGTGGCCAGCTCTCAACGATCACTGGCTACATATGACTCGAATCTAATTCTGAAACTTTACATAGAAAGCCAATTCCTCTGACCAAATTTGATTACCCCTTCACCCCAGTCCTCACTCTGAGAAATGTTCTTCCCTTTCTACCCTTGGTCTTAGTGGCCCTGCACACGCAGCCTCCTCCCTCTGCCACACCTACGAAATCCTGACACTGAAGAGGAATTTCCTAAGGTGAGTCTCCTGGAAAAGATGATTCTGTGAACACAAACCCAGACGTTCTTCAGACCAACAGACACGCGTGGGCGGCAGAAACGTTACAGGCGTCTGACTTCCAGCAAGGTCCAGGGAGCAAACGTCAGCTCTCCTACGGACGGCCAGGCAGCCGCCTGCTCTTCGGCGGACTACGACGGCCATTTCTGGCTAATGAACCCATCGTGTCACCTCCATTTGGATTCTGGAACAGGGCTGAACTCTTCTGTGCTTCCCTGTAAATTTCAAAGTGTGTCTTAGGCTATGAGAGGTCATTTGCCGCCAATCCTGTTGGCTTTTATTAGTGTCCTGACTTGGGCTTGGAGAGGGAAGTGGGAAAATGTGAGTTCTCATGCCCAGGCCTGGCCTCGTGCATTCACTTTCCCCGTTAAGCTTTGACACTGGACCATTTCTTTGTTGGAGGAGGGGGTTTCTATGGATCTTATAGAGAACTCACAATGGAAACTGCAGTTAAACTTGTGTTTCTCTTTTCCGTCTTTCTTTTTTTTTTTCCCCCTTGGGTTAGGGCCAAAATCATTTGACTGTTTCCTTTTTACCCTGATGGAACCAAACATATTCTTTCAACATCATTCAAGGTATCACGTCCAAAGACAAAAGAGAAAAGAAAGCTCTACAAGGTTTTGACCATGGCAGAGACATGACGTTGGCAGCAGGAACAAAGATGTTTAGAACTTGCCAGGCACTGTAAACTCTCATGGCGTAAAGGAAAGAACCCCAGACTCTGGGGTCAGCACAATTCATGCCCAAATCCCGTATCTACCTTTCCCAAGTTACTTATCCTCTTTGAGTCCTGATTTCCTCATTGGTCAAATGGGAATAAAACTTAGCTGCTTCATAGGATTTTCATGAGGATGACGTGTCCCTCGGACGTCCCCCATGGTTCTCCCAGCACTGCTTCCTGCTACCGGATAAACCCAAAGGCTGGTACCGCTACGAGGCCCCTGAGTGGAGTCCTCTGACGCCTGCTGGCTCCTGTCTCATCCTCTGTGTCCCACTTACTGTGTGTCTCCTCAGAGGACAACTGGGCTCACACTGTTCCCTAAATGCCAACCCTTCCCTTGTCTTCCACTCTAGCCATTGTTCTCACCAGGATGTCACCGTGCCCCCAGCTCTGGGGTTGCAGAGCCTCTGTGCGCATCTTCTTCTATCACAGCACTTGCTGGGTCCTAATCATCTATTGGCACCCCTCTCACCAAGCCGTGCACTTTTGGAGGTCAGAGACAGATATCTTTATCTCTTTATTCTGAGGCAAAAAACTCAATTACTCATCAACACAAGAGTCAAAAAAAAAAAAAAAAATTGATGGCCCTGGTCAAATAGAATTAGTCTAGAAGTTCACTGTTTCCTCCCCTAACATTCAGTGAGGTAGAGAAAAAAACACATGCAAGTTTACAACTTGAACTTGGAGACATCTTCTAAAGATTGAGTATTGAATGTGAGCTAGTATTTGCAATATGACCTTTCTAGAACCATTCTGACTTCCTCAGCTATTCATATGAATGCTTCTACGCTCATGTAGTATTAATACCTGGACGAAGCCCAGAGCCTATGAAACGCAACTCAGTAAGTTGAACGAAGATGTGGGCATGTGTGTGGAGCCACTGCAGATGGGCCCCAGGATTCCAGTCCCTCCTTCCGATCCTCCCTCTCACCCTGTCCCCATCTCGTGGCCACTTCACAGGGTCTTCTCCCTTCAGCTCAGCACATCCTGCCTTCGTGAGACACTCTGATACCAGCTTTCTTAGTTCTGTGAGACGTCACGGGATCCACACTCAAGAGAACAAAAGCACAGAAGGAAGAAAAAACAATAAGGGAAGGAACTCATTCTCTCCAGTGTTCATTGTTTCTCTTGCTAAGTTTATATATTCAGTTCAAAAACTCTAAAGAGTTTGTAAAATTTCATTTTAGGTTGTTTTCAACTGGGAATATTGGTACACTTTTATTTTCCAATCATTCATTCTTATCCATGTAGTAATTCATTCACTTATTAATTCATCCAACAAATATTTATTTTATGTCAACTAAATGCTAGGCACTCTTTTGGATGCTAGGAATAAAGTGGTGATCACAAACAAGACCTACCTTTATGGAGTTTACTTTTCAGACCAGAGGAGACAGACAACAAACGCAATAAAAGTGATTAAGATGACATTAAATGACTCAATGAAACATTTTAAAAAAAGGTAACAAAAGAAACAGATGGAATTTTATCAAAGGCCTAAAAGATCGGAGGGAGTGGGCCAGGCAGGGTGAGGCCCAGGCAGAGTGAATGCCAATGAGGTGTGAGGTGGGAGCACACCTGGCACATTTAGGGGCCGGAGATGGGCAGGAGGGAGGCAGGAATGGAGGCCAACCACGTAGCCCTATGGGCCACTGACAGGATTCTGGGTTTTACTCTGAATACGATGGAAGCTGTTGGACAGATAAATAGCAAATGACCTCACTTTAACTAGTATGTTTAAAAAGGATTACTCTGGCTGCTGGTGAGAAGAGACAATAGAAAATCAAGGGTAGACATAAGGAGACTAATTAAGATGATATTTCAATAATCAGGCAAGTGAGGACAGTGACCCAAACCAGGGGAGTGGCAGAGAATAGCAACAGTGGTCAGAGTTTGGATACATTTTGAAGCTAGAGCCCACCGGATTTTCTGGGGAGTTGGAAATGAGGCATTAATGAAGGTGTGGGGTTAACCACGTTGCCAGAGTCTGAACAAACAGAAAGATGGGGTTGCCACGGGCAGAGACGGTCCAAACGGTGAGAAGTACAGCTTTGGTGGGAGGAGTGAGTGGGGCCGAGGGGGAGTTCTGTTTTGGACACACTGTGTTTGAGATGTCTGAGATTCCCACTAGACACCAGAGAGGTGGTGTGAAAAGGTGAGTCTGTGTGGTTCCAGAGAGAAAGAGGTCAAGGTTAGAGACAGACAGGAAAGTACTTGAAGGAGGAAGACTGGATGGTGTCACCTGGAGGTAAACGGAACAAACAGAAGTAGTGTGGGTGCTAAGACCAGACACATTCCAAATTTAGAAGTTGGGAAAAGGAGGAGGAACCAGCAAAGGACCCTTAGAAGGAAGGATCAATGAGAAGGAAGAGAGCAAAGGGTATGTACTATCTTGAAACCAGGTTGAAAAATGTATTTTAAGAAGGAAAAGTATTAAATACATTAAATATTGTCGCCAACTCAAGTAGGATGAGGACTGAGAATTGAACACCGGATTTAACAATGACTGATGACCTTGATAAGAGTTGTTCTGATGTAGCACGGGGCAAACATTGATTACAGTGGGTTCAAGAGAAAATCGTTGGAGCAGAAGTAGAAACAGAGAATGAGATTTTGAAGGGGTTTGGAATTCAAGGACAGCAGAGACAAAGCTTTACTTAAAGGATCAGTGACTTTTTAAATAGCCACAATACTATAGACTGTGCACTCACGAGAAAGATCCACGGAACGGGAACAATTGAGAATAGTGGAAACAGGAGACAATTACCTAACGGTGGCTTGATTATCGAGTGGGGATAGAATCTAGCACATCAGTCATCTCCCAAATGTCACCAGCTTTTACATAGATATGCACTAATTCAGACAACATGTATATGTGGTTCTGACCATGCTCAGGTAGTTCATTTTTAGTGGACTTCATGGGATACGGCCGTCAAAGCGGGCTGTGTTTAAAGCAGAGCAGGTTAAATGCCCAGACAAGGAGGTCAGGCTCACTTCAGTGAGTTCACGGAGACTTCCGGGTGTTAAACGAGGGTGTTAAACGCTGAGCGTCCTGTGTGCTAATACTGTTACTGATGTTTATAAAAGCTGACATTTATCCCGCAGGCTTTTTCAAGATACTGTTCCCTGTGTTGCAGGAAACCACTAAGGCCCACTTGTGTTTGGTTCTAGCTACTATGGGAGAATTAAACAATTTTTCTTGTCATCCTAAGAATATTGCCAAACCCTCACGTTCTGCATTTAGTCTAAGTGTCCTAACGTGTGTTTCAAGGTGGAAAATGAAAGTCTGAAGCACCCTGAGAAGGACCCTCCACAGCAGCATCTTGTAGGACAAGTCACAACGACGTCTGTGGAGCAAGGTCGGGACTGAGCACCACGGAAGCCCGAGATTCTTAGCTCCCATCAGAGAGGAGGAAGGTAACGCACCCAAAACCTATAGGAGGTTGAATTTCTCACCTCCCAGGTGAAAGCAGGCTCAGAGACAGCTGGCACTGCATTAAAAAAAGTAAAAAAATCATAACTGGTACAACGACATTCTCTCTCTCTATATATATATATATTTCTCTATATTAATTCTTGCAGTAACATTACTTCCTTGTTTTATCAATGACAAGCCTAAGGCTTACAGAGGCAAGGTGACTTGCCCAGAGCTTTTACACGGCAGCACCAAGCCTCCAAGGGAACTTCTCTCACCATGTTCCAGGTTCTTTTCACCATGGCAGTGTGGCCCAAACATCATGGTTTTGCTATACTCATATACTATGCTTTATCTTATATTTCCTTTTAAATTATATTTAAATTGACTCACTTTCTTGATTTAGACCCATCCTAAGCATAACTGTCCATAAATGCACTATCCACAATTAATACCTAATTATGTGCTAATTATCTATTAACTTCTAATATATATTTAGTAATTATTAAAAATAACCATCTCGAGAATCACCAGTGGAGTACAAGATGGGTTGAAAGTACAGAATTAGGCGTAGAGGAGAATTATTTGGAGGCTGTGATAAGAAAACTAAGTGGTTCAAGATCTGAACATGGTTACTGGTAAATGAAAAAGAAAAAAGGCAATGAAATATGAGAGATTTTGAAATTAAGGAACAAAAAATAAATAAGAGTTCAGGATGACGATGATGCCTGCGGGCGACCGGGGGTGCTCACAGGAGAGGGGAGAAGCCAAGTGAGGCTCCTCGCCAAGGCTGCGTGTCGCTCGGCTCTGCAGACACGGCAGACACCTTGTACCACAGGTGACTCTGGGCTAGTCTGAGTCACGTGGTCCATAAGCGGAGGTGGCTACACTGGCCAATCACACACATGCTGGTGTCCACTTGCTTCTTCCCGCAGTAGAGGTTAGGGTCTACATACACATATGTATCTTTTACTTCAGTCGGGGGTGGTGTGTGTGAAAGATAAATACAACCTTAGAGTCATACAAATTATATCCAAAAATGGTCAATTTTTTTACATCATACTGGGTAGTAGACATCTTTCCAGAGAAAATATTAACAGCAAACTTTTCCTTTGCCTTTCTATAAGATCGTATGAGTTACTGACTATAATAACAGCCATTGAGTACCCACATTTGCTCTAACTGGGGCACCAGTCTGAGGTGACCTGAAGTCAGGGCCGTGGCTGGGCTGAGGGCAGCGAGAAGGATGGGGCACAGGTAGAAGTGTAAGGGATGCCAACAACTCAGTAATCAAGGCAAATGTTATTCTAATGCGACAGTTACAAAACTTTAGGCAAACATCCAGGATGAACAGAACATGTTAACTAAAGACGGGATCGGCGTCAGTGACATCCGTGTTGCCTTGGACTCCAACAAGGCTGCACAGAACTGCTCCTGAAACCGCCTTTGCTCAGCCTGGCCCAGGAAGGCAGCTCCCAGGATGGCAGATGCAGCCGCTACAGTCCCGCCTGGTCATGTGTGTGTGAGGCTGAGCCCGGAGCTAGGGTATGGTGGCCCCAGCTTGGGGAAGGGGAAGGTCCCCGCGGGACCGAGAAAAGCTGAGTTTTACTTGCTCGGGGCTGCCACTTGTTTTTCTTTATGTTTCCAAATAATCAGTTTTCTCAGTCATTCCATATTACCAGGGCTCATGGATAAACTTCCTGATCTACGGACTCAAAGGTCTACTTTTGCCCCTTTATAAAAGAATACATGAAAGAAAAGAAAAGAAAACTCTTTGTGCAGTTCTGCTTTTCTGCACCCTCTCCTCGATGTTTGCTGAAAGATCTTCTGTCAGTTTATACACGAGTGAATGTTTTCACCCCTGGAGTCTTCAACTCGTGTCAGGCAGCCCCGTGCTCTCTCCTTTTGTCTCCTCGCTTGTCTTGAGTTCTATGTAGCCCACACCAGGTTCTTCCTTCCCTTTATGCCCTTTTGAATATTTCACTTCTCATTTTAAAAGGTGGAAAGTTAAGAGATATATGATTATAGTTGGGAGTAGTTAAAATTTTTCCATATAACCCCAGGCAGTGAGCATATATATATATATATATATATACAGATAATATGTTTGCAGGGGGGATGTGTGTGCGTTCATGTGTGTATTTGAGAGAGAGAGAGAGAGACAGTGTGTGTGTGTTTCTTCTGCATTTCCAACCTGCTGGAAAAATAAGTGTCTGTAAAAACATTAAAAAATATGAAAAATATTGGATTGGGGTGTGTTTGTGTGTGTATTTGACAGTGTGTGTGTGGGGTGTGTAATTGAGAGAGAGAGAGTATGTGTGTGTATATTGTGTATATTTGAGAGAGAGAGAGAGAGAGTATCTTCTGAATTTCTAACCTGTTGGAAAAATAAGTGTCTGTAAAAACATTAAAAAATATGAAAAATATCAGATTGGGGTGTGTGTGCATGTGTGTGTGTGTGTGTGTGTGTGTGTGGTGTGTATTTCAAGGTACCAGAGAGTGCACAACAGCAGGCAGAAATGGGGAGATCTTGCCCGCTGGACAGAGGGAAGCACTCCCTGGATGAGAACCATGTGCAGAAGACACAGAGTGTCCCCTAAGGACACTATGTCCCCCTGGGACACTCACAGTTAGCACAGCGCAGGAGCCTGGACTCAGGCAGAAAGCTGCAGTCTTCGTGGCTTGAGTTGTCTGAGGAATGGAGTTTAGTGTTGACAGAGAGGTTAGAATCAAATGTATACTGTAAATCTACGCATTTCACTACATTTAAAGTTTACCTCAGTTAAAAGAAAACTAAAATTTAAACCTGAATCTATTTGATATGACATGATGTTCACAAGTGATATGAAAGTTCTCTGAGCCTCAGTTTCCTCATCTGGTAGCATAACAGGCTATTTATTGAAAACCTGCCTTATGCCAGACCCACTCTGAGCAGCTTTACAAACCTTCACTCTGAAACACACAATAATCCCACAGCAAAAGCTGAATTATTTTTGTTGGCCAAGGTCAGGAATCAGAACCCAGAGAGGTCTGGTGGTTACTCCTTGTTGGGAAGATCAAACTGAGAAGTGTGTTGTAAGCTGGTAAAGGCTTTCTAAGATTTTTTGTCATCGTTACTTCTCAGGGGCACTGTTCTTATTCCCAGTCAGGAAGACAAAACACTTCATCCTGAGCAGCAGCAAAAGCCAAGCGTCTTGGCCAGGACCCTTCAGTCTTGAAGCTTCCTCTCTTGGCAAGTCCGGCCCGTCCCCTGTGTGGCTTCCACCCTTTGTGTGCAAAAGTGTACAGTCAGGTGACAACTCCGGGACTCTCCACTCTTCTCCCTCGTTTCAAGGGTTTGACACTCTGAAAACTGGAAAGAGTGGAGCCAGCAGCTGGAGAGAAGTAAAGACGCATTTGCAAGATGCTGTGTGTGGTGTTTTTCCTCCCTTTCCCCTAAATGCAGAGAGAGTGCAGTGTGACTAATTACACCAAAGAGGAAAGCAGAAGCTCTCAAGTTAAAGTATTTTGGTAATCATGTTTACTGCGGGTAAAGTACGTCTGCATTAAATAAGTCAAAACACAGTGCGCAAAATTTGGAAAGATTCCTTGAGCACTGCAAGGACGGAGTTAGATGTAGAAATGATATAATGTCCAAGTTGAAACACTATGAGAGAAGATAAACCATCTGCTTCAACTAACTCAGATCCACTTGAAAATGCTAATCGTATGGCAGGAGGATGATTAAACTACATTTAAAAAAAACTTTTTCAGGAAGAGATGTACTGCATTGTTCAGCAAGATCGGGCTGCCCACAGATGGAAGGAATGCTATTACCGAGATGAGGTGACCATCGGTGTCTTAGCCTGCCACAGGTTCTCAGAGGCTGTACTGATCACTCAGGCTCTGCTCTGCCTCCTTATCTTTGCTGATAATCCACAAAAGGTAATTAGCTTATCTGAAAGCCCGCAAGTGTTTAATAAGAGATTCAGAATCAAGATTCTGGTTTGCCCACTCCAGATTTAGTGGGGAAACCGGTGGCCTTGACACCTCCTCTGTCGGTGGAGACTTGAGTCCTACATTGATAGGAAACTACCGACCAAGCATTGCCGTCACAGAGACACTGTGTGAGAGCTGGAAGACACCGCAAGAGTTTCTGGATGCAGATCCCAACGCATTTTACGGGCAAAGTAACTCTGGGTAAGAGAAGGAACCACTATTTATCCACCACAAAGCCATGACATGGAAAAATGCCACACACACACGCACACACACACACTACACACGTTCACGCAGACATCCTGCTCTTAAACGGGAATAGATGAAGCTCTTGGCGCAGGCTTCAACACAGGGCATTACCTTCCGTTTCAGTGTCAATGATGGACATGTCACTGATAATACGATGAGAAGATAATTACAATGATACATTTCCGAGAGCTCCCTGTGTAACTGCTGAGCACTTGACACATATTGTGTCATTTAACCCTTTCTAACTGTCTGAGGCTGTGTGTTAGTTTGCTAGGGCTGCCACAGCAAAGGACCACAAACTGGGGGCTGAACCGACAGAAATCTCTTGTCTCTCCGTTCTGGAGGGCAGAAGCCCAAGTTCACAGCATCAGCAGGGTCGGCTCCTCCTGAGGGCTGGGAGGAAAGGGTCTCCTCCTGGCCTCTCTCCTTGCCTTGTCAATGGCCTGTGTCCTCATATTGTTTTCCCTCTTTGCATGTCTGCTCCAAATCTCCCTTTTTCCCAAAGACATATTGGTCTATGGCCCACCCTAAAGACTTCATTTTGACTCATCACCTCTGAAACCTTATCTCCAAATGTGGCCACATTCTGAGACACTGGGGATTAGGGCTCCAAGGCATGACTTCTGTGGGTACGATTCAGCCCACACCAGGCTGGGGGCATCGTTACTATCGTTCCCATCCTGGCGGTGAGGTCACCGAGGCTCAGAGGAGGTGATTCCTGTGCTCATCATGTTAAAGCTATTTAGGAAGCAGGACCTGCGTGAAGCCACAGGACCAAATGCAAAGACTTTGCTTTTCTTCCTAAAAATAGGATGGTTGCTCCCGTGTGAGGCCCAGGTCAGGCTGCCAGAAAAGGCCCCAGTCTCCAAACAGCTCCTGCAAAGCATTCTCTCCTAGGTGACTCCATTAGGAATCACTTTTCCTTGAAGAAGGTAGGAAGCAGTTTTGGAAGTCTCCACCACGCTCGCCCCAGGCCCAGCTAGGACCCCACTTGCGGGGCCCCACCTGCACTCTCTCCTGCCTCCGGAGCCGAAGGTCCCCTGCCTCCCGAGGTCCCGTGTGTGCACTAATGTTCTGAGTCTCTGGCGTCCCCATCAGTGTCAGAACAAAAGGCTGGGCACAGCCCGTGAAGAAGCCAAGAGAATATTCTGTCTTCAACTGGGGGGAACTAATGACTGAACCCTGAACCGTCCTTTCAGGCAAGGGCTCTCAACTGACAGGGCAAATTCTTCACGGGGTGGGGGCAGGACTGCTGCGGGAAGAGAGAAAGCTGAGCGGGGAGGAGCGGACCCCGCAGAGAGACCTTGAGCTGAAATCCGTGAAAGCAGCACCACTGGAGAAAGACAGAGCCAAGGTTGCTGGTTAGAAAGAAAACACAGAACCAAAAATTCAGCCGGAGTTGCTAAAGCAAACTATGCCTGGTTATAATATCTTTTCCAGGAGATTTCAGTGCAATTAGTCCTGAGTGAAAATTACTTCCTGTGTGAGCCATTTTCCTATGAGTTCCACTGGGGATGCAAGGCCAGGTAAGGCAGACAGGTGAACCAAGGTCTGTCTTGTGGGAGGAGTGAGAAGCCACGTGCACAAAGTGGCCAGAGAAGGACAGGGCTGGGTTTGCATCCTGGCTGGGCTCACCTACCCCTTCTCCGGCCCTGGGAGAGTTGAGATCCCTTGCCTGAGAGGACGGTTCTCCTTATAGGGAGATCCTAGATTGATCTATGGACATTTAACATATCAGACAATGAAGCTTAATGTGCTCTAGGAATTCTAACTCCAGCCTTTAGGCAGTACTAGGCACCTATTGACTAATCTCGAGAGTCGTCTTTTCCCAAAAGTCACCATTCCTTATTTAGGAACTTAGAAAAATTGTGTTACCAGACTGAGACAGTTGGAGAAGGGCAAAGGTAGAGATGGAAGTCAGATATGTTTACTCTGCAGTTAGAGTTATAAAAATACACAGTTTCGTATGGGAAAATATTTGGTATAACATTAAGACAAAATGGTGAAATAAAAATTATAAACACGACCATGCTTAAAAATAGAACTATAAATAATAAAATAAAAAATGGGCAGGAAGTGAATGAAATTGTTTACATTGGTTGTCTAAGAGCCATGGTGGAGTAATTTTTCTTCTTTCTCCTTATGAAAAGAAAGTACATTTTTATAAGTACTTAATATTTTATAGTTGAAAAAATAACAAAATAAGCTAAGATTCTTAAGAGTGATAGCCTTATAATTAAACTTCTTTTTAAACTGAAGTGTCTTAGAATGGTATCTACCATCCTAGAACAAGGCAAATTACACATATTTTCTTAATTTTTTTTTTTTTTTTTTTTTGAGACAGGATCTCTCTGTTTCCCAGGCTGGAGTCCAGCAGCCTGATTATAGCTCACTGTAACCTCAAACTTCCAGGATCAAGTGATCCACCAGCCTCAGCTTCCTGAGTAGCTAGGACTACAGGTGCACACTACCACACTTGGCTAATTTTTTTCTTTTTCTCTTTTTTAGAAACAGGGTCTTGCTATGTTATCTAGGCTGGTCTTGAACTCCTGGCCTCAAGCAGTCCTCCCACCTTGGCCTCCCAAAGTGCAGGGACTACAGGCGTGAGTCACCTCGCCCAGCCCACATCTCTAATAAATATATCTATGATAGCTTAAAATATCTTGTCAAAGCACTCTCACAAAAACTCAATTACATGATTTGAAAAGTACCTTATCCAGTCAATGAAAAAATGATTAATATCATAATAAGACATAAGAAGATGAAAAACCAGGAAGATCAGGGGGCTGGCAGTCAGGGAGTGGCAAGTCTTTGGTGGCCACGAAATCTCCTTCCTTCTGGTTTCCTCTGTGCTTTGGTGTTAAGAGTATGTTTCTAACTAGAAAGACCTAAGCGTCTCTTTAAAATGCAGGGTTAATTTCAAATAGGACAGATTCTATAAATGATTGCTTCCAGTTGTATAAATGGTAGCTTACAATTTCATTTTTAATATACATATTTAATAATTTTAACATATTTAACATCCTATTTTAACATACTAGAGGTGACCAATGTATGCATTTGTACTACCAGGCTAACCTATTTTAAAATAGATACGGACTTTGTTTTGCATGCATTCCATGATTATATCTAAATTCATGTCAGAGATAAGACAGAAGATAAAGACCCTAGCTCTGCATAGGCCTTTCAGAAGATTCAGACCTCTGCCAGGGTCCATGCCTACCTGAAATCCACTTGTGTCTGGGGCACCGTTCCAACTTATGCCAGGCAAGCCTCAGGCACACCTGAGGGGCTCATGCTGTCATCCCAGTGTTATTATAATCCATGCGCTAACAGACCGTATGACACGCCCCGGTATGATTATGTTTTATTACAGATAGTTTGGGGGCTTAAGTGCTTTCTTTTTGTTATATTTTAGTTAGTTTAGTTTGGTTTGATTGGTTTGGTGACTTGTCTAGCTTTCACAATTATGGTTTGGCTATGAGAATAGATATCATGGTAAGGGAAGTTAGATATTGCTGATGATTGTTTTAATTTTTAAACAAAATTGTTTTCATTTATATCACAAGCTTTGGCAATAGATTCATAATTAAGTCCTGAGAATGCAAGGCAAACAAAAAGTATTTGCAACCACCTATCTGTATAAATTAATATATTTAACCTTATATGATCTTAACAAAATATCATGATAAACAAAATGCTAACAATCAGACCAAACTATTGTCCATAACTCTGATTTCAGTTAAGCCAAAAAGTAGCCTCATTTTGTAAATACTTGATATTCTAATAAAAAATATTATAAACAAGCTTATAAAACATATTTGTGTTAAGAAATATTTCATCTTTCACCTGCTTTACATTTTACAGATAAATCTAATAGCTCATTTGAAAATAGGATCCTCTTTTTTCAAAGTTTAAAAAATATTAAAGTAGACCAATATCAGACCCAGGGTAGTTAGTTATAATAATCCATGTGACTTTTTAATACTAAAAAGCGGAAATTGGTGGTGTTATAACACTGTGTTCATAGCTTCCCAGAATTCGTGTTCTAGTTAATCATTATTTTAGACTTTCTCAGGTTCCATGAGTTATTTCAAACTGAACCAGGATTTTGGGTTTTCCCTGGGAAATAACCATGCACTCACAGCTTCTGTTGTTTTTCATCATAGTGATGATCACAGCATGACAGAGATCACCAAGGCTACCTGACCAAGGTCAACTTAAATGAAATTCTGATCTCCTGCAAGCCAGTTTGTAGGGAATTTTTACCACTTTCTAGCTTTCACTTTCAAGATATCATATAAAGTCAAACTGTGAAATCTAAAGCTTATGTAACACTTACAATATAGAGAAATGAAGTTAGATTTCTATTACACAGTCATTCTGAATTCCATATTCCCAATAGATATCAATGAAGACAGTATTTCCCCCTAAGGGAAATCTTGGGACTTTGGGTGTCTCTTTTGGTCACAATGTTTAGGGGTGGGGTTTATTGACATTTGGTAGGCCAGGACCACGGATGCTGGATGCCCTCCGATTCATGGGACAGTTATATCCTGTGAATACTTATCTCTATTTTGTGCAACTTTCAAATCCCTCACCTGCTATTCACATGGGTGGAAAACTTGGAAAAATTATTTGAGTCTAGAATCTAATCCTGTTTTACAAATATAAACACACAGTTCTCTTTGCACAGCTTTAATACCTACTGATTTTCTAAGAATACAACAACTTTGTAATTCAAGGGGACAAAACCCTTTGCCTTTTTGGGAAATTTACCAGTAGGCACACATCTGAAAAATCACAACATGGCTGCAACACTGTGGTGGCATTTGAGGGGCCACCACAACATCTGTATCATCTGTAACTGTAGCTGTCACCTTCACAGCAATTCTAGGGACAGTCACACGCATCTGCCTACTTCATGACATGAACTTGGGTCAGAGCATTATATGTATCCATATACTTATGATTACATATTATTTTCCTTTTATCTCTCCTTAACATTATAGTTAGGACAAATAGAGCATTATACACAATTACATACTGACTTTTAACGTCAAACAGAAATGCAGAGTGTGGAGTTAAGCACACTCTTCAGTTCCCTGTTCATTGTCATCACTGGTGCATTCTAGCTTCTCTTGTTTTAGCACGTATTCCCTTTTACACACATAATACCTTCCCATCCCCTTCACAACCACTTTAACATCTTATGATGAGTGTCTGTTTTATAAAACGTGTACGACTGACGTGATGGCCGTTGTGTCGTACCCTCCCCCTTCCTCCTTCGCTGTCCTTAGGCTCCGCGTTGTTAAGACCCGCCGCGAGGCCGTGTGGTGTGTCGGGACCCCCGCGCCCGCCCTCCCTGCTGCCGCTGCCCCACCGTGTCCGTCTGCAACCGAGCCCCCCTCCCAGCAGGACACGGGTGGAGCCCAGTCTCTGCCTTCCCCGGTGGCGTCTGACCTGCATCCTGTGCACGTCGTCTCCCGCACACGTGGGAGAGTTTCTGAGGGACACACGCGCAGGAAAGGGATTGCTGGAGTAGCAAGACGCATCTGCGCTTCAGTTGATTAATTAGCGCCAGGTCGATCTTCAGATGGCTGCACCCGTCCGCACATGCCCACTCGAGAACGCTTTCCTATATTCCGCATGGCTGCCAACATTGGACAGTACCCTGTCTTACAGCCTGTTGGGCTTGTTGCCCCCTAACAGGCTTGAAGTAGTAACTTTTTGTATTTATTTTTCTGATTATTAATGACTGAAAAGTCTCTTCATATGCTTATTAGGAACTCATTTTATAATTCAGATATTAATCTGTTGCCAATTTTAGGCATTTAAATTACTGACTCCTTCCTATTTTGAACAGAAAACCTTAATTTAGAGGTAATTCAATTACTCAATTTTTGCCTCATATTTAGTGCTCTGGAAATTGTTGGAAGTCCCTCGCTTTCCTTCGTCACATGGATATTTCCTTCCATGTCACGCTCACGCGGTGGCTTTACCGTCGGCATGCGGGCTGTGCCACACCCGACCGTGAGGCAGTCCCCATGTTCCCACCCTTCACAGCCTCGACTCTGGCCCGCCTCTCTGTCCCTGTGCCAGCGCCACCCTGCTGGGATCGTGGTGGCTTTGCAGGATGTCTTAGAGGCTGGCCCATGATGGTGAGTATTTGCACAAAGGTGACCCGAGTACAAATGAGGCAAACTTGTAAGAGTTGAGTCCCTGGGAATTGTAAAGATGGAGCTGGTGTGTTCCTGTTCCCCTGGAGCCTTCTCTGAGCTCCACAGCAGTCTGCCCCAGGCCGGACAGTCCAAGCATCAGGTGAGCTACTGACCCTGGGCCTCAGAGACAAGGCAGCAGCTTGCAAGAGTGGCCCCTGGGTACGCAGTGTCCTCTATCCCTGAGCTGCTGCTGCACTGCTGGCAGGACCTGCAAAAGAGAGCTGGACATGGGTGTTCGCAGCGCCCTAGGCTCACCTCTGAAGAACTAAACAAAAGAGTCAGAGTGCGCCTCTGCGTCAGACCTCTCGGGTGCCTCTCTTCACCCTCTGCCCGTGCTGTTACTGCACCCAGAGCTGCTGAAGCCAGATGCACGTAAGTGCACATCTCACTACTTGCTTCCCACACTAGGGCCTCTCTGTCACTGCCAAGTAGGAGTCGTAAGGCTCAGCCCTTCTGATGCCTGGATAACCTGGAAGTCCAGGAAAGTTTATACCCCATGGGGCAGCCCTTAAGCCTAGGAGGACGGAGGACAGTTCGTGCACACACCTTCGCCCAACCCTGGCGCTGTGCAGGCTCCCCCAGCCGTCACCAGCGGGACGGACGCCCCTGGTGCACCTCTGCCTCCTTCCTTGTATCACTGTCTCCTGATCCCACTTTCCAAAATAAGCTACCTGCACCCACACCCTGTCTGAAGCTCTGCATTTGGGGTCCACTGGCTGAGACATAGGCCAAGGGAGGACTGGAAATCCAAGTGATCAGGTGCAGGGTGGGGGAGTGGAGGGAAGAGGTGGTGTTGTGGGAACACAGGGGTCAGGGCATCTGGTGAAAATTCAGCTCATGGAGGAGGTCTCTGGTAAGGAGGTGCCACCACTATGGGGTACGGGGGTTCCCAGCTTAGGAGAAAAGAAAGAGCCTGGCTTCTCTCTGCTTCAGGTTCCCCACCCAGGCTTCAGCCCACAGGGGTCAGCCCTCCTGGGAGTCACAGTGGGGTGGGGGAAGAGCAAGGGACGTGTCTACAGACAAACAGACCAAGACCAGCAGGACGCTCGTTCCCAACCAGTCTGACACCCAGGACGTCTCTAATCAGGCCTAGAACAGACCCAGGATCTGAGTTCACGGCTTCGGTAAGACAAGTACCTGTCACCTTGGAAGAGATGCCAAGAATATATGATTCCAGACTCTTATGTTTTTTGAGTTTGCGAAACAGATGCAAATATGCTGTTCTAGACAGTGCTGTAATATCCAAGGCACGTGCCTACACAATGGAGGAAAATAAATATTTGTATAAAGAAACAGATTTGGGTTTATAATCTTAAAAGGAAATTTTCTCATCCAGTAAAAATATAGGCTAACATATGTTATTAGGAAACAATGCACCTTTATTTAGCTTGGTGTCCTCCAAACAAAGTCTGGTTTCTCATGTGTACAACCATTCTAAATCTACCTTTCAGAGATGCCATGACAAAGGGGGCAGAATCTGAGAAAGGAGAAATTTCAGACAGGCTTCCAAAGCAACACAGCAGAAGGTGAAGGAAGTGTATATACCGCGACTGGAAAGCAGGAAGTTGAGATGACATGGAAGGTCATACTGCTTATAGACGTCGTGTTAACACGTAGTAACAGCAGTTGGACTCACATAATTTCACTGGGACAGAGAGAACGACAAAGCTATACTGGAGCGGTAGAAAGGAGAACTGAATAAAAGTGGGATAGAGGAGCACCTACACACGTGCACACACCCACACATTTTCTCTCTATATATATTTAAATTTATCATATCCATACATATATTAAAAACATGTATTGAAGTGCCTGCTTTGTAACAGATTCAACATTAGATGAACTATGCAACGTAAACTGTTTCTTTACAAACATATGACATACCTTCCTCATGGAGATATTGTAAATAGGACACAGTTACCTAAGTGAGACTAAGGGTTTGTTCGAGGGCAAATTATCAATATCTCAAAGCCAGCTTCATGTGACTCCAAATTCTGTTCTTATCACACACATTATCATTTTATAAACATATGTTAATATTAATTTAAATAAGGTTTTAGATTTGCTCAGCCTCTTGGCATTTCACTATAGGTTAAGCTAACAATGTACCATAAAGTAGAAAAGCTATAGCATCCATTTTAATATTAACTGCGATTGTGCTAATCTGTCAACCATAAGGACATTGAAAAGCCACTTAAGTTGGGAATTGAAAACATTCTAAGATTCTAGAGTTTTTTACTTTAACATTTATGAAGACTACCTACCAAGCATTGTGGGAAGGGCTCTTATACACATTATCTGAGTTCTCTCAACAACCCCCAAAATAAGTACTATTTTTTTTCAAATAGCAACTAGGAAAACTGAGATTGTTTCAAGCTCTCCCAAAGACCCGGAGCCAGGAGCTGACAGAGCTGGAGTCTGGACCAGCCATTCACCTCTGCATCCGGTGGTCTTTCCACCGTCCCACGCTGCCAAATTCTGATCCAGCCCCTTCCCCGCGAGCAGAGACCCTGCACAGCCTCGAGCTGCTCCCGGCCGCTCCCCGCGGCCAGCCCAGGTGTTCGCTCCTGGCCTCGCCTGCTTGCATTGTGCTTACGAGAGGCTTTTTATTAAAAGGAGATCTCACAAAATAACCCTATTATTAGTATTATCATCATTATTGTCATAATCCTTTCTGTGAAATAATTTCCGTAAAATTTATTTACTAAAGGAGAGAAGCACTTGAAAAAAAAATGCTAATCCATCCCCTACCACACAAACCCCAGATGGCCTTGTTTTAAGTGGAGGAAGACACCATAATAATAAACACGATTACCATCAATTCCACGCAGTGGCAGATGTGAAAGAGATAAAGATGCTGGATGCTCCCATAGAAGTTCAGAAAATCTTTCTGTTCTCCACACAACACAAAAGCATGAATCCAGGATAAAGAATAGGTTCTGCGCAGTCACATTTTAATCTTTCTTGCATATCTATGCCCCAGATGGCCCCATGTTTAATGGGAGGAGAATAATAGTCACTTTGTGAGTAATTCAGGGGAAATTACAGAAGTATGGAAACTGCCCTGTGTATCTTTATTCAATTTTCTCTCCTCTCCCTGGCAGCGTGAATAAAGAGTGGGGCATATTTTCAGCTGAGGGCACCATTTTGACTTCTGCGGGAGAGGAGATCCAAAGCGAATTCTGCTAACACTCTTCTGCCTCACTTGGGCTCCGAACACGGGAGGATAAAGTGACCCTGCTGTGTGACCAGTGTCCCCGCCCTCCTCACACACACAGGCGTATTGAGGCAGGGGTGCTCCCCAGCAAAGATGAGTTGGGGAAACGGCCGGATTCCAAATGGTCCTTCTCTGGCACCATGTCACTTGCACTGTTACACTGCCACACCATCAGGGCAGTGACAGGTAAAGGTGTACAGCGTGGCTCCAAATCTCGGATTTCTAACTGCAAGTGCATCCAGAATTGGAAGGTATTTTACAGTGTATTCTCCTCTGCACTGGCAGTCTTTTTAAATGGAAAAATCTTGATTTACATGAGTACTGGGCTAACAGACCAGATCAGATGCTAGGGAAGATACTTTTTTGGTCCCTAACTTTAACATACAAGGCTGCTTATCATTTAGAAAGAAAATTTAAGTTGCACCTCCTTGCCCAGGCAGGGGGAGGGATAGAGAAACTGTGTACTGAACAACTCCACGCTAGTAAGTAATGGTGTCAGGTGTTTAATTTCCCAACTACTCTGGAAAATCATTATGTTCCCTTGGACTGCAAACATGATAGTAGAGGAGGGCCCTTATATAACTTATCGAAGACCACATCTGATCTAGAAACTGGAATTAGAACCCAAGCCTCGTGATTCCCATGTCTCTGGAGTATTGGTGATGATGGAAGCAGAGATCAATGAAGATGCTGAGCTTGAACCCTAGAGCATCTACACCAAAGATACTGATGATTTAGTAATGGCCTGAAAAAAAATAGTCTCATAGTCTTGGAGTTGAATAAGAGGCCTCAGAGATCCTTATTTTCCAAGTGAGTAAACCAGAAGTTGAAAAACACCTAACTAGTGATGGGTTCGGGTCAAAGTCTACTGTCCCTGATTCCCAAGCAAGTGTTCTTTCCAGCTTCCACGGAATGGGGCACAGGTAACATGAACTCGGTCCTGCCAGCAGAAACCCCAAAGTCTGCATCCTGAGGTCTCACCTATGGGCGAGCCAGGCTTCCTGCCCTATTCCCTGTCATGCTCCATGTAGTCAGAAAATTCTTGCAGAAGACTAGCAACCACCGCTTAGGTTAAACATTGGCTAAACGTTGGTGCCTACTACTTCTTTAAAGACGGTCCTCTCTGGAAGTTTTCATCTTGCCCAAGGGGAATGATTTCAAAATACACAATCATTCCCTTCAGGGCGATAAAAATTCCAGCATTAGTTGTTTACCTGAGTCGGGACAATAACGGTCCTTTTGAAAATGTAAGTGTATTTTTAAGAACACCTTTCCCTCTTCTCCATGTGGACATTCTACTCATTCTTAGTAATGCACATTTTATGTCATTTCCCTCTTCGCTCTATGTCTGTACGATGCAACACGCTAGTCACCAGCCACATTTGGCTATTATACCTAAATGCAAATTAAAGTTGTTATAACCCAAACTGGATTTTCTCAGTTTCACTAGTCACATTGCAGGTGCTCAAGACCACATGTGGCTTGTGGCTATCACACTGAATAGCACAAATAGAGAACTTTTCCATTATCACAGCAAGTTCTGTGGAACAGTGATGCTCTAAATACTTAGAACTCTTAAAAAAATCCCTGTATTGACACTTAGAATCATAAAGTTTTAAAAGGTAAAAGACCTTGGAAAGCATGGAGTCCAGTGCTTCCTTTTACATAAGACAAAAAGAAAAAATAAAAAAGAAACACTGCCAATAGGTGAGGCTGCCACAGACAGGGGCTATAGGAAAACCATCATTGTAAGGAGGTCGGACACACCTCCTTATACCGTCTCCCCCTTGGAGTTTAGACACAACAACTGATAAGCATGAACATTAAAACAGAGAACATCAAACTAATAGAACAGACTCTTCATGGCAATAAGAAACAAATTATAAATAGCACCTAAGGCCATGCAGGCAGAGGCCGTCAACTTGCTTAACAGATCACGTCCAGGGGGTATGTGTGGGCTGCTCTCTGATTAGCAGACTTCCTTACCTTAACTGAAAACATTCCTTTCTACTGACTCCAAGCTTTTAGACAAAGCTTTATTCCTTTAATCAATTACAAATTAAAGAATCTCTGAATCTACCTATAACCTGTAAGTCCCCATTTCCACATGTCCCACCTTTCAGGCCCGACCAATGTACACCTTCAATGTATTGATTATCATTTTAGCTGCAATCCCTGTCTCTCTGAAATGTATAAAACCAAACTGTAACCTGACCACCCAGGTGCACTTTCTCAGAACATTCGAGCTTTTGTAGCTGTGGGCTGTGGTCACTCATATTGGCTCAGAAGAAACCTCTTCAAATTATTTTACGGAGGTTTTTTTTTTTTTCCTGTTAACAGAGTAATAGGATTTAGAAAAAAAATGAGACAACATCAAGGTAAAGCATTGGCAAAGAGTGTATAGACTACAACTTACTAAGTCGCTGCCAGCCTAGACGTGGTTTCCAGAGCAGATACGGGCAGACTGTGGACAGATAATGGGCATGTCCACCTGGAAAGGTGTTGGGGTGGCTCTCCCAGCCACGGAAGAGTTCATCCCGACAGACGAGACACACACTCAAAGGATTCGGCAAGAGTGGAGGAAGTCTGGACGTGGAGTTGGCAGGGGGACTCCAGGGATGACATCAAAAGCAAGCCACATGGGAAGGTCACACGTAGAAGCTGATCAGCAGAGGCATCTCTCATTTCCCTTGGAAAGATGGGAGTTCTCAGGAGCAAAATTCCAGTCTCCAGATCAGGAACTTGCCAGACGGAGGCAGGATCCTGACCCAGAATGAAACTAGGAAACGAAGCAGGTTGCCCCAGAGAGAAACTAAGCTCCAGGAAAAGAGGCAGAACAAAAGCCTTTTTCAAAATTATTTCAGATCATTATTAATTTTGAAGAACTAGCTTGACTTAATAATTCAGAATTTGCGGCTGCCTCTTCTCTCTCTCCCCCCTGCCTGGCCTCAGCTCAGGGCAGGGCAGAGCAAAGGGGACACTGGATAAGGGGCTGGGCAGACAGGGAACAAGGACAGTGGGGAGCATGGGGGGCCCCACTGCAGGGTGCTCAGGGCAGCCCGGGATTACCCAGTGGGTGCTAACCTTTATAGGGAAGTTTACATTTTTCCCCTGAAGCTTTCGTAGTTTGAGTCTAAAACACAAACTAGTAACAGACAAACAGGAAAAAAAGGCATACACATTGTTATGTGCAGTGTGCAGGAAAGTCATAAGAATATGAAAACTCACAGAAGGGGCTACATGGCTGAAGTTTTATAAGATCCCGCGGTTGCAGAAAGAATAGGGGCTTGGAATGGAGCAAGACCACTTATGGGAGGGAGAGAAAAGGAAAGACAGGAGGCAAGGGCGGTCTTGTTATGCAGTTGAAACTTTCCAGGTAGCCGCTCTCAGAAAGAACAGGTGGGAGCCTGTAGACCCAGGCCAGGCAGGGCTGCCTGGGAAAGCCTCACTGTTTGCTCTCCACTGCAGACTTTCTCTACAGATGCAAATCCGCTCTGCACAAAAGGCAGCTCTGCAGCGCTGTCCCTGTCTGCTGTCCCTCTGGACAGCCCTCAAAATATGACAAAGAAGTATATTTTGGTGTGAAATATTTTTGGTATCCTTTACCTTGTGTCTTTATGATATAAGCAAATAAGGTCACCAGAGGGAAAAAAATATATACAAATTTATATTTTTGACAGGCACTATGGCAGTTAGCATGGGAAAAAGCAGAGATTTGTGAGATTGCCTGTCAGTGCTGTCAACATTACATTCCCATTTTGAGGGGGTCCCCTGGACACCGTGAGTACTTGACTCCCTGAGGTTTGTGGTCTGGTTTGGGTGGGCTGAAGTCGCGCCAGAGCAGCCAGGGGGACGTGAGCACAGAGCCAGGCCGACTGCTCTACCTCCTGGCCACAAAGCAATCAGGACAGAGGTCTGCCCACGGGGGTGCCTTCTCGTGCCCCCAACACAGGCGCCTGACAAAGGCAGCCTTTCCAGAATTGCATCCTCTCCTGCCTCCTTGTCCCTCTCTATTTAAAGCAAATAGCAGTTAAATGTTTAAATGGAGCTTTAAAACCATTTCCTCAAAGAGTTAACATAATATAAACCATCATAAAAGGAAGAAGAAAGGACCCATTTATACTCAAATTACACAGGAGTCGCCTGTCTCTATCAAGGCTCAAGAGTATTTGCTCTTAAAAGCTATTTTCTCCTTCGGAACAATAGTGCAGGTGCATAGCCCTCCGGTGAACGCCATATTCATCCCAGGAGGCAGGAAGGTGGTTTCACACCTGTTTCTTCTTTTTATTTGCTTCCGGCCTGGCCACTTTGCCCAGTGTCAGGATTGGTATGAGTCTGTCAGGGAGAATTAAAGCGGTTGTCCTCGCTGTGGGCACCTGCACTGTGCCATCTGCCGCTCGCCTACGCTGGGTGCATCTTTCTGTTTTACATCATCGATAAACGGCACTGATTGGTAATAATAATTCAGAAGAGGTTCTGTGTCCAGTGAAATATCAGACAGAGAGAGAGAGAAGAGATGGTGTTAACTGGCATCTGGGGCACACTGCTCTAGAGGGATAGAGAAAACTGGCTGATTATTGTTCCGGCTCTGATTGGCTAAAGGTGAGTTTCTGAAAAAGACATCTGATCTTCACTTCTTGCATCTCAAAAATAGACTGCTCACTGTTCAGATGTCCAGGAGGGGGCGGAGCAGGAAGAAAGGAACTCGCGATGACCTATACACTTGTACTCCACGGACCCCCTCCCTGGGACGGCAGACTTTCCACCTCTCTTTGCCTGTTGGAACTTGGGTGGCAAACACGAGATTTATCTGACAGGACAGTACCATTTTGTTATGTGTGATGGTAACCACCCTCTACGCTTCCAGTTTATTTCAACTCTATATATTCCTCTAACCTTTGTCTCCTGATTTGCTCTGGAATAGAATGGCTGCAGAAACTACTTTTTAAAAATTGCTTGGTTTGAAATAAAAGGTAAAATAATAAATTATCAGGCTTAGATAAATTTTAAAAAATTCATACTCCCCTACCCTACCAGTGCTTGACATTATTCTAACATTTATATATTTTAGGCCTGATTTTTGTAATTCTAGTAGAAAACCAATATCCCATAAACTCATCAATTTTTAAGTCAGCTCTTTGAAGGCTCACAAATTCCCTAATCAAACAAAAGGCTTTAAAGAAACATTTGATATTTTTGAGTAATGTGCAGGAAATTGATGAATATAAACTTATTTTCATATTTTATGCTGCTTATTTAAATATTTAGAATATGGTTTTAATTACCATGAAACTTTACTAAACATCCACCTGTCAGTAAAGAAACCGATTATTTTTTTAGATTTGCATTCTCCTGAAAGGGAAACAGGTGTGAAAACCTGCAGGTATTTATCCATCAACAAAAAATAAAGGATATCTGTGAAATGTGGATGAAGAAGTAAACATGAATATAATCTTGAAATTGCAAAGCATTAGCATGCGATTCCAAACTCAAAGAACACAAAGATTCCAAGTAAGGAGGGGAATGAATTCTTTCCCTTGGCCGTGTAACTCATCCTCTTTGAAACTTTCAGGTGAAACTTTCAGGTTCAAGTGCTGACGATCTCTTTCCACGCTGCATTATGGTGAACTTAGGACGCCATAAATGGGTTTCTTGAGAATGAGAAATGTGGCAAGAAGCACAGTCAAATAAGATTACCAGTAGTGTAGTAGTTGTGTTCGTCAGTTGGGACAGGGATGGGTGGGTTTGCTTTAATTTGAAGGGCCAGACACCTAGCACAGGTATAGAGCAGGTCCCCCACCAATGGGGGTGGTAGAGCCCACGCTACAGGGTGAAGGGCCTGAAGTGCGTACCGATGCCTCCCTGGCATATGGAATGTTACCTCCATGCATATTAGCTCTTGTAATTAACAAGAAAGAAAGTTCAAATCTAAGTGTGATATTCAGTCTAGACCCCAGATGCCATTCACAAAGGAAAAATAAACTAGCCAGGGTATCGGGCCTTCAAATGGAACATGCTTCCTCTCATTGCAAGCTTGAATGTATAGAGGTTAAACTTTCAATCAGTGTGGTATGGACAATAACTCTGTTAGAAAAATTATTACAAAAATACAGTGCTCTAGACACACGGATGTATACGTTAACTATTAATATTTGTTACGACAGACGCTGGGATATGCCACAGCTCTCTGCACGTGCAGGAATTTGGAAGCAAGAACCCAGTTTTCTAACCTAAGGTAACACTGCAACATAAATACCAAGACAAAAATGTCCTTGACACCCTAATCTTTGTAGTTGCTATTCCGTGTCCAGGTCTCCTCCCCATTGTTCAATCACTTTCACTGAGTTATCTTTTTAAAATATAAATTTCAAACAACACGAACTTTCAAAAGTGTCATTATTCTACTTCCCTCAAGTCCAGACTCCTTATCCAGAGATCCAAGTCGCTGTAAAAGTGGCCCCAGGTAACTAACATTTTACCTGAACCTTCTACTCAGGGTGGATTTCTCACCATCTCACCTTAAGGCTCTCGGCCCTCACCACTAGGTGCATCCTGTGCAGGAGCAGGCTCAGTGCTGCTCTGTCAGGGCATCCTTTGTTCTCTTTTCTCTGCCACCTCTTACCTACAGAGGCTTTTAAGCTTCATTTTAGGCCTCACATCATCTAAGAATGATTCCTCCCTCGCCCAGTCCTGGCCTCCTGTGACCACCGTGGCCAGGGCAGCACCACGCATGTGACAGTTGCCAAATGTGGAAATATTTGGGGAGCACCTATCATCTATCAGGGACCTCATTCAGTTTTATCTAGCCAGCCAGCTAGCTGTGTTCATTTAAACCTTACAGCAACACTCTCATGATGATTTATGGTAATATATTTCCATTTTCTAGAAATAAATATATAGGTTAAGTAATTTTCCCAAGATCTCAATGATTGTTCATGGAATTTCCTTATTTTTATTGAATGTCTTAGGGTCTGCTGTTATCTCTTTTATTATTCCTGATATTGGTAAATTTATATCTTTCATTTTTATTATTCATTCTTGCTAGAAGTTTATCAATTTCATTGGCCTTTTCACAGGATAAGCTTTTGGTATCACTGATTTTCTCTTTTTTTTAAATTTCATTGATTTCTGTTCTTTATTATTAATATTTTCTTTCTTCTGCCTGCTTCGTGTTTACTTTGCTCTTTTATTTCTAGTTTCTTAACGTGGAAGCTTAGATTGACTTGAGTCCTTGCTTCCTTCTACTGCAAGCATTAATGCTATGATTTCCCTCTGCCTGGCATCCCGTGGGGAGAGAGGAAGGTGTGAGCCTGCTCCACGCTGCACAGAACTGGATCCCGAGAGGTGAGGTTAAGGGAGGCAGAGAGCACAGCAAAACAACCCTGGGCTTTGGGATCAAACCGGCTCGGATTCCATCCACTCTGCACCTAACCAACTTCGTGTCCTTGGAACAGCTCTTAGGAGTCTCAGTTTCTCAAGGATAGTTGTTATAAAATGAAACAAAACCTCTTATTTCTAGGGCCTTCCTGAGAATGTATGTACGATAACGTAGAGTGCCTGTGCACACTTGTGTTTGTCATTGTGGTTGCAGTTCTTTCCTTGTTCACCGTCTGATGTTCTCTGTGGCCAGAGCCTTGACTTGATGGTCCATCCACGTCACCGTAGTGCAAGACTCATCTGGGCACCTGGGCCCTTTGCCCTTGACCTCTGCTACTTGCTACTTCTTAGGTATGCAGATCTACGTAGCATTTATGAATCACCTACTCCATGCCAGGCATTGTCCTAAGTGTTTCCCCATGTACTAATCTTTAATGCCAAATGCATTCTTGTGGCAGAAGTTATTATCTAACTTTTTAGAAATAAAGACGGACAAGTTCTAGTTAAGGTTGCACAACTTGTGTGGTATAAAACCAAGATTAAAACCCATGGCAGCTGAATGCTAATTCCAGGCTTTCCCCAGTGAACTACAGCTGGTCCTAACTTTTTACACTTTACCTGCCCGGATGTCTCGTCATCAGTCCATCCTTGTCCTCCAATAGCTTGAAGGTCTCCGCGCTGGGATTGCTGGCTCTGCTCTGCACATCCGCCCTTTGCACTTCAGCTCTGGTCCTGGTGCCCTTCACCCACCATCCTGATGTCAACCTGTCAGACACCAGAGGAATGGTGGGCGTGGTGGAGCCACATATGATCTAGTCAAACACATCACTCACTACCTAGGGAAACATGCTTAAAAAAAAATTCCTGGCCGGGCGCGGTGGCTCACGCCTGTAATCCTAGCACTCTGGGAGGCTGAGGTGGGCGGATCCTTTGAGCTCAGGAGTTCGAGACCAGCCTGAGCAAGAGCGAGACCCCACCTCTACTAAAAATAGAAAGAAATTATATGGACAGCTAAAAATATATATAGAAAAAATTAGCCGGGCATGGTGGCGCATGCCTGTAGTCCCAGCTACTCGGGAGGCTGAGACAGGGGATCGCTTGAGCTCAGGAGTTTGAGGTTGCTGTGAGCTAGGCTGACGCCACGGCACTCTAGCCTGGGCAACAGAGTGAGACTCTGTCTCAAAAAAAATAAATAAATAAATAAATAAATTCCTAAAAGCAGACTTTTCAATTAATTAAACTAGGGATTTATATGCATAGCCAAATGAAGAATTATTTCTTACTGAATATTACCATTTCAATATCTAGTCAGGGACAAATCTGCTTTTTCTAAAATGTAATGTCAATTCCTCTCATTCCTATATGCACTGTGGGTCTATCGTAGCTGTATGTCCTTCATCATCATGCCTGTCTAAGCAAGGAGCCTGTAAGCCCCTTGACCCTCCCCCTCAAAGTCTCTCAGAGCCAAGATGGACTTAGGAATTACGCTCCAGACATCCCAGTGGCATCTTATTTCCACCCCCCTCCCCAACCCCTGTAGGCTCTTTACCTTCATTTAAGTCAAAATGTCTCAAATAATAAGAGCTGAGTAGATCTAGGAGAAGCTGAGAGCTGCTTCCACTTGAATGAGAAACGGGTGTGGAACGTGCAGGACCTCAGCTGAACCTGAGCTTCCCCATTCATCAACCAGCAGCATACGACGTACAGCAAGTCTCTTACCCTCTCTGCTAGCTCCTTTAGTTAAGGGTTTGGGCTCAGAGGACCAGAGGGTTGCCTATGTTTCTTATATCCCAGGCTGTTCCAAAAACAGCATGGCTTTGCAAATTTGCAAGGTCAGTAAGGAGTCCCTCTTTCCACACTGACTGTGGTTGAAAAATTAGATTGAAATTTGGCTACTGAGAACCAAGGACACATTTTGTTTTTTGTCAAGTCAACGTTCTACACAATGCTTAGGCTCTCAGGCCAGTCTACTAAACAGTGGAACCCAGGATGGGCTTTAACTGCACTGGGATGAGATCTGCATCCAGGAAAAGCAAAGGAGAGATGGTGACGGTGAGTTTCCTCAGATATTGCTGAGCATGGAGTGTCCTCGCAGCGACCCCTACTAATCCCCTTCTCCATGGCCCCAGGGTCGACTAATTGCCATTTAAGTAGGCTCCATTTCTCAAGAAACTCTGGTTACACCACCACCATCCAATTTATTCCTCCACAGAACTTTCCTAAGAACACACCGTAGCCCAACTTTCTTCGGCTAAGCAGTAGGAGAAAAATGAGTAGCGCCCTAACAAGCAATAAGTGACTAATAGGCCTTTATTTTCCTTCCTTGCTATTTCAGTTGTAAAGAAGATAACATTGAGCTGATATTTAATGGTATATCAGTTTTATATATACACTAAACAGCTTGGGGAGGGAGGAGAAGAGATATTTGGGGCATGTAATCATGTTTGTAGGCAAAGCAGAAGAAGCCCCAGATCAGTGCTTTGAGATTCATTTATGCTCCACCCCCATACCCTGCCAACAAGGTGATTAAAAGTTCCAAATCTCTCTGATGTGGCAGAGGACAGGAGCTCCAGAAGCTGTGACAGGTCGCTGGCACAGCCCCTCACAAGTAAGCTTGGGATGTTACATATTCCTGAAGAGTCATTACCCTCCATTTAGTGCAAAGAGGCAACCTGGCCCTTCCCTCCCCAGGCTCCTTCCCTAGAGTCAAGTCCACAGTGGTGCAGTGTTACGGACTGAATGTCTGCATCCTCCCAAAATTCATATGTTGAAGCCCTAAGCCCCAGTGTGATGGTTTTTAGAGGTGGGGCTTTGGGAGGTGATTAGGTTATGAAACCTGGGTCTCATGATGGGACTTGTATCCTTATAAGAAAAGGTAGAGAGACCAGAGTTCATTCTTTCTCTCTCTTTCTCCCACATGTGAGGACAGTCAGAAGACAGCCATCTACAAGCCATGAAGAAAACCCTAACCAGGAACAGAATCTGCCATCACCTTGTTCTTGGACTTACAGCCTCCAGAACTGTGAAAAATAAATCCCTATTGTTTACGCTACGCAGCCTTAAACTGGTATTTTGGTGGTACTTTGTTACAGCAGCCTGAGCAGACTAATACATGGGGAATTCAGTAGGAGACTAAGATTCATGCCCCAACAATGATCTGAAAGCCAACAATGGAGTTTTCTTCAAGTAGAAAAGTTCCCAAAGTTCATGGTTTCCCTGTGGGGGGAGGTCTAAGGGAAGACAGCACCCTCTCTGTGGCCTGACCTGATTGCCCAGGGCGCAGTCCCCCGGCTGGTGTGGACAGAAGCAGCTTTGTAGGAGAGGTGGGCAGAGGTCCAGGAGCCGTGAGTGACACTCACTGGATCCAGCTCCACACCCAGGTGCCCCCACACCCCAGCCTCACAGGGCCTGGGGCTGCCTTGGCCCCAGCATGGCGAACAGCTGCTTCCTCTTCCTCCGCTTCTCCTTGACCTTTGCCCTGTCTATGTGTCTTGCCTCTCAGCACCTCTGCTGCAAACACAGATTATCATTAGCAGAGAGGGTTGACTGCACAATAAATGTGATGTGCTTGAATCATCCATCCTGAAACTATCACCCCTGCATCCCCATCCCCCACGCCCACCCCCCCATCTGTGGAAAAATTGTCTTCCCTGAAACTGGTCCCTGGTGCCAAAAAGGTTAGGAACTGCTATCCTGAGTCATCATTTTAAGTTTCAAGCATTATCTCAAAAATCTAGGTACAGCTCAAGAAAAGGAAGCCACATGCTTAGCCTGCACAGGACTGAATTATTATAATAGCTGCCCTAGTTATTCCCTAACCGTTTGTTTTGTGGTTTTAGCAGTCAAAATGAATGTCAAAAATTCACTAGTAATGGAATTATTGTTTTTTAACTAGTAATGGAATTATTTTGTTTTTGTATTTTATCAGAGTAAAACATTGTTTCTTTTATATATTTATTATGTTAGTTAATCAGTAACAATTTGTAGTCAACAATGTCCCTAGACTTTCCACATACTAAATAATCTGTTTGCTTTTGCATTTTAAATCTATATTGGTAACATTATGCCTAACACTTATACATTTTATATACCTATTAGTGATCCAGATGAATGCTAGTAACAGGTCAAATTTTGTTTTCATGGAAAAAAAACAAATAAAAAACACAACTCTTTCTTTCTATCATGGTCAGGCCGAGGGTTTGACACAGCTGTGCTTCTGCTGGAGGAGCTACAGAGCTGGGATGAAGGAGACCCAGCACCTTGCCCCATTTTGCTTACGCACAAGTTCCATGGCTTGAGGATTAATGAAACAGGAAGCAGATGGACACCTTGGGAGATGCATTATAAGTTTCATCACCATATTCCCCAAACTTTCATTTGCTTATTTCCTTCAGAACTGAAGAGCAAGTAACAATACTACTACTAACAAAAGCAGTAATAATGGCAGATACTTCTATAGTATTTACTAACCCCAGGCACTGTTCTCAATGTTCTGCACAGTTTAGCTCATTTTAACCATACAACAGCCCTCCGAGGTAGGTAGTAATTTAGCCCCCTTTTATAGATGAGGCAAGTGAGAGTTAAGTAACTTGTCCCAGGTTCACATAGCTAGTAAATAAGTGAGTTTGGATTTCTTATCACCATTTAGCTCCAGAATTGCATTTGAAATGGCTATACTACACTGCATCAAAAAGCAAGCTTTAGCTTCATATTCGAGTACATTCTTCAGTTGGCACCACACCACCTTCCCAAGCTCATCCCCCACGGCTTGGCACCCTCAGCCAAATGGACACCCTGCTCCCTGGACACACCTTTTCTTTTTCAGCTCCCTGAAATTCCCCACTGCGCTTTGGCCTTCCTTGATGTTCCTCCACCACCATCCAACACCCAGCCCACCTGGGCCCCAGGCACCATCTTTCCTGGTCCTATCAAAAGTTCCCTAAGCCAAATATCACCCAGACACAGAGCTGCCAGCCTGCTGAGGACCACTCTGCCCTTGTCCCTGGGCACATCAGTGATGGCATTGACAGCTGTAGGCTGAAGGGAGGCCCCTCCTCCACTCCAGTCCCACAACCATCACACGCCTTAAAATCTGGGACAATCCTGGGCTTTAAAAGGGTACCTGAGGATGCAGTTGAGTCCCCTCCCATCCTGGTAGCTTTAGATGAAGGCTCAGAGGAGATTTAATAGAATGAGACTCCTCAAAGATGAACCATTGTGGATTAACTCAGGCATAGATTACAGATACGCCCATAATAAAATTTCAGGAAAGAATACCCAGGGAATTCATGGTGTGCAAATGAGAGAGCTGTCCATCAGAAGGAAGTGAGAGAGCACAGCTGGGAAGACTTCCCAGAAGAGGTGCAGTTTGGCCAACATTTTCAAGACAGAAAAGGAATTCACCAAAAACGGTGGCGGGAGGGGCAGGTCTGTGTGCATGGGAAAGGCCACCGCAGGCAGAGAGCAGCCCTTCATTAACGTGAGAAAGCAGAAGCAAACCTGTGTGCAAGTGTGTGTGACGTGGATTTCTTCAGTGTGGGTGCATGTTTACACACGTTCACGTGAGTGAGTGTGCGTGTCCTGGTAGTGTCACTGCTACCCAGTGTTGCCTCCACAGTGGTCAGTGTCTTCCACCTCATGCTCCCCACTTCCCTGGCTAGCAGGATGCTTCCCGTGCACGAGGCGTCAGAACTTAGCATTTGTTTGAGGAATAAGCTTTTATTCTCTTTATAAGAGACCCTCAACACACCTCTGAAATCTTTGATTAAGAAAGAATAACATGGGTTCTTTATATAAGTAAGTTAGAGTCTGATCCTTATGAGAAAACTTAATCTGAACTCTCCAGTAGTTTTCTATTTCAGTGGAATGGTGTACCCTCACTGTGTCCTACCTGCAAAGTACATTTCAAGGTAAATCCTAAGGGCTGTGAGGATTTTTGATTGTTCTTTTATCTGATTATCTAATTATATACCCCCCACCTTGGTGTGGCAATCAGTGTAATACGTGTTACAAAATAACAAAAAAATAATAATATTTACAGCAAAAGAAATGATTTGGTGGACCATTCCCCTATGCAGCAGTTGCACAATGTCTTCCACTGTGTGTTTTTGAGACACATATTTTCTGCGTAGGTATAGAATTCACAGGCCTGTGATATAAAATTACTACATTGATTTGATAAATGGCTGCCATTTTACTTGGGAAAATATTTGTTACCATATCCACCGATAGCAAAGCTGTATTCTGGAGAGGCAAACACGCTCTCCGCTGGGCCTTCGTCCCAAAACAGTTCATAGCAAAATTGGTACAACTTAAGAAGAATCTTGCAAGTCAGAACAACCACATTCTTAAGCAAGAGAAGATCCACTAATGCAAAACAGAGACAAAAAGCCCTAATTAAATGCCAAATCAAACCAGCTCTTTTATTTTTATTTTTTTTCAAGGAGAGATTTCCAGTGATTCCCTTATTCTTAGAAACAAAAGAGGAAGTTGCAGGGCACGGAGCTCTGCAGAACAATGGCCCCAAACTTGTACCTTCTATTCAACACAGTGATCTAGGAAAAGGGGATTGTTATTTAACTAAAAAATAGGTATTGTTTTCTTAAGCTACGGGCGACTGTGCCAGAGCAACCCCACACTGAAATGCCTCCTCCTGGCCTTCTCCTCTGGAGCCCTCTCCCTGCCCGTCAGAGTCTCGTCCAAATGTCCCCTCTGGCAGCTGTCACCCTCCAGATTTGCAGAGATGAGCTCAGTGACTGGGCCTCCAGTGGAAGTCAGAAGAAAGCTGATTTCCACAGAGAACACAGGGAGATGACAGGTTTCTTTGGTTCATGTTTTGTATTTTGTTTTTCCAGGGCAGAGCAACTCACTTGGTGGACATCACAGCCAATCTGGCCTCCACACAGACAACCCAGATGGCTGTTAGGAGTTGAGAGGAGGTGGCCGTCAGGAAACTCGATCCAGCTCTTTTATTATAGACAACTTTTCCCCATCGCCTGCGAGCCGCATGGTCTCTTCTGAAGGACTGTGTTTAAAAATTTGGACATGTTCTTTTTTAAAAATTAAGTGCTATATAGAGATATGCTAAATGCAAGACAGGGAAATACTGTCCAGTTTTGCCCTCCTCCTAAAGCACAGTGCTCGTGCCTCTGAGGCATGTGATATGTTGATTAATGCAGAGCTAATCCTGGCTCTGACCCCAACTCACTGTGTGGCCTCAGACCACGCACATCTCTGGATTTTATTTCTGTTCATGTCTTCTGCCCACAAATTTAATGCCTTTTCCATCTTAACTAAGCACTTACCGGGCAAAAGTGGCCATAACTTTTGCAGTTTGAGGTGGGGCAGCAAAAGTAGTACAAATCGTTTTTCTTCTTCACAATTTCTGGGATAGAAGATTCATTTTTACCTTAGATCTCAGCAACTTCAGCATATGATTTTTTTTTCTTATTAAATTGAGAACTTTCACCTTTTCACTTAAAGGCAGCACTTCATGGCTTCTATTTGGCACGTCTGAATTGCAGCATCGCCGCTCTTGTGCTGCGAGGGCCACTGTTAAGTAAAATAGGAGTGACCTGCACAAAGCACTGTGATGCCCCCACAGGCAGTCTGGTGGCAGGTTGGCTACTGAGTGACTCGCGGGTGAGGAGTGAGGACAGCGTGAAGACGCCGGACAAAGGGAGGGTTCATGTCCCGGGTGGGACAGAGCAGGACAGCAGGAGATTTCATCACGCTACCCAGAACGGCACATGGTTTAAAACTTATTAATTGTTTATTTCTGGATTGTTCCATTGACCATTTTCAGACTGCAGTTGACCGTGGGCAACTGCAACCTCAGAAAGCAAGACTGCCGATAAGGGAGGGACCACGGCACCAGGAGAGTGTCAGGAGCTGATGGAGGCATGGCCGTGTTCCCAGGGAGCTCAAAATAAGGCATTTTTATTATTTTTTTCTTGATGCTAAGGTTAATTATTAAATGTAATATCAAAGAAGAGGACTTGAAAGGACATAGACATTCTGAAGCAGTCATTGGAGGACTCGAACAGCACGTATAGAAGTGCCTAGAACACAGCACAACACAAAATAAATTCAAAGTCCCACACCTAGGCTAAGCCAGCTGGGCCAGGGGAGAAGGTAAGATGGGTAAGGAATCAAAAACTGCAGGAGGGTCAGAGAAGTTCTGTTTGAAAACTGAGGAACTGAATCTACCTAAACCTTCCCTTGCAGGAATGAAAGTGGAAGTGTATTCAACAGAGGCGTGGCAGATGGAAAAGAGTTAGAAGAATAACTCCAAACCGAGGAGTTTCTGAGAGTCAAATATAGGGAAAACCATGAATAAATTAAAAGTCCAAAGACCCATTGACTGAAAGACAGTAAAAGCTGATCTCCCATTAATGAGAGGAACTGGTATGTTCTTTCCAGGTCTCACGGCCTCCATTGCGCACGGTCACTGTGGTCACCTGTGGTCGGTGTTTGGGGTTTGGGTGCTGAGCTGCCTTAAAACACCAGCAGCCAAGGAAACATGAAGTGGAGGCTTCGGGCTCAACCTGCCAGGAGCTGTGGGGCTGGGACTTCCTACTCCCTAAAACCTTGGAAAAAGGCTCTCGGACACTTCGAAGAATCCTTGAGGTGGAAGGTGAGTTTTCCACGCCATTCCACAGGCTAAGTCTGCTGGTTGGTGTAGCCACACAGGAGGGGGTGCCTGGGAAGGGCTCCCCATTAGCTGCTACTTAATTGATAATTTGACTGATCAAGCAAGTTTAGGAAGAAAGTTCAGAATAATTTGTGCATTCAGATTTCTCTGACATCATTTCCCAGTCATAGTTCTAGAGGACCTATGACAAATGCAGGCATGTTGCTGGTGTCAACACCCTGCTGGACGATAAGGGCTGAATTGTGCTCCCCACACTCCTATGTGAAAGCCGGAACCCCCAGGAACTCAGCATGGGACTATATATGGAGATGGGGCCTTTACAGAGGTAACGGAGTTTAAATGAGGTCATGTGGGTAGGCCTTACTGCAATCTGACTGGTGCGCTTATGACAAGAGACCAGGACACAGACATGCACAGAGAGACGACCACGTGAGGCACAGGGAGAAGACAGCTGTCTGTAAGCCAAGGAGGTGGAGATAGAACCAGATATGCCAATATCTTTTTTTTTTTTTTTTCACCTGAACTCCGGTGTTCACCTGCCAATATCTTGATCTTGGACTTCCAGCCTCCAGAACAGTGGGCAAATACATTTCTGTGCTCATTACCCAGTTTTGATTTGAGCACCCAGTCTTGGTACTTTGTTAGGGCAGCCCTTAACTAATATACCAGCTTAGGGTCACAGCACCCACACGACCAGGTGCTGACACTGGGTTAGTGGTCTCAGCATAGTATCAGCGTCACCCGCACAGATAAAACCCTGAAGTCCAAGGAAGACACATTGGAGCACAAATAGGACCAGAAACAACAAGGGCAACCAAGCGACAGCCTGCGTTGTCGGAAGTACGTATTTAGCTTAAAACAGGGTTCTCAACCATGGTTATGTCTTTGAATCACTCGGGGAACTGTTAAAATCCCTGACACCCAGTCACACTCCAGACCAATGAAATCAGAATCCCTGGAGGCCAAGATCCAAAGCCTCAGTAATGATTTCAGGTCCTAGAAGATTCAAATATGCAGCCAAGGGTTAAGAAGAACTGGTTTAAAGAGATTACAGGACCTGTTACAGTGTCTCAGCACAGATTATATTCAGTTTATCTCTTTGCCATTATTCTTATCCTCTGAAATGTTTATACCGCATTATGACCTATTTCTGGCTTTGAATTTTATATAATATACCACATAATAGATTCATTGCTGGAGTTGTAGAGAGAGGCAATAGTTTTCTTGTTTTCAGTGTAAGACAAAGGGAGAAAATGCCTGGATCAAAACAAATGATACAGGTGAAGTGGTGTTTTGTTAAATCTTCATTTCTGACAATAGCACGAACTTGCTTTTTGGTGACCTAACTTTTGCCATTTTTCCTACCTTAACTCTTCAAGCCAATAGCAGCTTTTAGCTAATTCTGTAGGGTAAGTGTCTATGATTCCTTTCTTTTTTAGGCCGTGTCATAATACCTTTAAGTAAAAAAGACTACTTGAATGCTCTACACCTAATTAAAATAATGGCACAGTTACAGTTTTTACATTTGGGCAGATTTAAGGCATTTATATGTTTTGTCTGACACAGTGGATCCTAAGGGCTGCCATAGACAAAGATTGGTCAGATTTTAGACACTGTCTTTAAAGCATTACACAGTTTTGATCTGAAAGGAAAGCTTCAAGAGGGGGAGCTAGTTAGCTGATTGATTAGAGATTGTGACTAAAATTTCGCAGACAGGAGACACTTTCAAAGTATAAGGAAAGCCCTAACAAAGCTGCGTTCCGCCATCGGTGCCGTGAAAAGTCTCCTGCCCCAGCTCCACCCTGTCTCCCCATAAAGCAGGCTGGTTGTCGAGCTCGCATGGGGCCCAGCGTGGAGGCTGATTAAGGCTTGACAAGCAAAAAGCAAATAGGGTTTTTCAATCACGTGTCTCACAGAAATGGAGCTACAAAAGTCTAAAGAATTGCCGCCACTCTCTAAGTCACGCCATTTACAGCAACTCAGGGAATAGGTGCACACAAACAAACATGGTTAAAGCCTTTGGACCTGGTTCGAGCTAAGCTGTAGGTAACTTGACAATATCATCTGCAAAACAAGATTTCTAACACGGCCCTGCTACCCGTTTCGTTTCTGCTAACATGTTGTATTTCCTAAGGTGAAAACCTAAGCGTGCAAGAACTGGGTTCATTCCTCTAAGAGGTGGGCATTGCAAGTTATTTTAAAGACTTTTTTCTCTTCTTTCTTCTATTCTCCTCTCCCAATATTCCTTAAACCACCTATCACCTCACCTTCCTCTTCCGTCTGCATTTTTTTGAACCAAGATCAAACATAGTTGCTTTTGTGATTTTTTAAATTCATTTTGTCATTTCTCCCCTCGGTTAGGCAATAAATTCCCACCCACACTCACACCTAAGACACAGTGAGAAGCCAGAGCCAGACTCAGCCTCAGCCTCCTGCACAAACATTCCCAAGCGGGAAGTGCAACATGCAGGGTGAGGGGGTGATTATTGTGTTTATTTGTGTGAAATGCCATAGGGAATCAAATAGGTATCTAATCAAGACAGACACCTCCAATACGTTCAGTGTGTGTCAAATATTAATATGAGCCACGCTGCTTGTGAATTGCAAGAACTCTGTAGTATTCATGTGTATCAATATGTGTATGTCCACGCACACTCTCCATAGAGTGCCGTGGAGCTCACAAAGTGATTTCAAATACCTTTTCTCATTTGGCCTAGAAGAGAGAATGAAGTAGAATATACATCTCAATCCACAGGGATCCTCTCCCTTGGTGGGTCCCCAGCTAAGATGGTAGGTGGAGCGTGACAGTTTGCATTGGCACTTGGCTTGGCAGTGTTAAAGGCTAAGGTCTGGAGTCCAAAAGAGCCAGATTTGAAGCCTGGCTTTGCCACTCCCTAACCACGCTGCCCTTGGGCACATTCCTTACTCTCTCTCTGCTTCTGAAACAAGAGGAAAATCTGTCTCTTAGAATTACTTGTGCAGATGGAGATATTGTGTGTAAGAGGGTAGCCATTCTTGTACGCATGTAAGTATGTGCTATTTAATACAAACAGAATAATTTGTGAAACACTTTAAGATATACCTTGTCTGGAACCCCTGAGCCATCTGGGCTGTCCCCTGGCAATCCCCAAGAGCCCATTTCTAACATTATTATACCAGAGGAGTCTGGGCAGTGCAGGTGGGGTTAGCACAGTGGTGGGTGGTTACTGGACAGCTCCGAGTCTGGGGCTAAGATTTTTCACACAAATGTGTATTGTGCACTTGTCAGAGGTCAGAAGGTGGGGGAATACATGCTGGTAGGCAAGGAATGAGAAATAGGTAGAAAAGGCAAGTCATGCCCCAAACCTGGGAGGTTTTTCAAGCTGGGAGCAGACCTGGTGGTTGGGGGTGGGGCAGGATGTGGGGGTTCCAGAGACTGGGGGACAGATGGGGGACGCTCGTTACTGCATTGCTGCTTTGACATGTCTACACCGGACTGGAGTTACTGCAGCTCTAGGCACACAAATGGATTTTAGAGTAAAAGAGATGAGATAAAGCACTTCCCATGCTTGCTGCTCAACTTATTGGGCCCCAGCTTTTTCATCTGTAAAATGGCAATTAACCATATTATGCTTTCTAAGAGGAGTGGTGACAATTAAATTAAATTGAGGATATAAACCACCTACCATGGTGCCAGACACTGGATGCTTAACAAATCTCACCTTCCATTCTTCCTCTTACCTTTTTCCTTCTTCCCTCCATCTCCCCCTCTGTCCTCTCATAGCCCTGGGCCACCCAAAGCCAAAGATCTGGAGAAAGTACTGTAATTGTATGTTTTCTGTGATGGTTCTGAGCATGACCAATGTCCCTGGGAAAATGACTAGGTCATTTTAGTTCATGTAGAATGAATGGGGTGGGGGTATGTACAGGGACATGGTGCTGCACTCCCTGGGTTGCCCTTCAACCAAGGACTAGCTGTCCTTGGGGCTGGGGCCATTGGTGAGCAGCCCCTTCAGGGATTGCCTGGGCTGCAGAGAGCTGGCCCAAGATCTTGCCTCCTCTGGGGAGACCCACACAGACCGATCCAGGGCAGGGTGTGGGGATGGCGGGTGGTAAAACTCTGGCCATCTCAACCCAACTCAGACACTCTTCTGAAGGGCCATCAGAGCTTCCCATAATTTAGGTGAGCCTATCTGGAGCTTGCACTGAAGCTAGGTTTTCCCTCTGCCTCTTCCTGCTTCTATTCTCTCCCGTCTGCTTGTGTGAATCCAAAACAGCTCCTGGATAAACACCCTTTACTTTAAACTTTTATCTCAGGGTCAGCTTCCCCAGCACCCAGCCTGCCACGGGGGGTACATAGAACTCAGCCCCTTTGCACACATCTGAGGTCTCTGAACACCCCGTGTGGAGGTTGCTGCACAAAGGATTTCTTCCAGCAAAAATCACGGTGTACTGTGAGGCTGCAAGACTGTTTTGAAGCTGTCCCCACAGGTGTCTAGCAGAGCTATAAATACATTGCTGAGGCTTTTGTGCAAGACCCCTTCCTGCCACTTGACTCTGGGTCCCCATGCTCCTTTCATTTCATCTACAGGATCTTTCGTCTTTGGTTTTGGTGGGTTTTTCTCAAGGACAGGAAAGATTGACATGATGGTGGGGGCGGGGGCTGGGAATTCAAATTCTGGAATTGGGGAAGAGGTAACATGGAGAGAGAATGAAAATGAGATGACATTATCATTCTATAATGTTTTTTAGAGTTCACAACTGGTTTAAAAATGTACACTTATGACATTTAGGTTAAAATCTAATTAGACATTAGGCACAATGGCAAGTATGAAGGGATCACGGCCCTTCTGACAAAGGTATAGCTGAGAAATTCAGCCACAAGCATGACATTCCAAGGGCCTGGAGATGACCTCCTAGGAGCCCAGGGCAAGTGCCAGGCTTCTCTTTGGAAAAGGTTAAATTCTTCACCACGCAACACCTAGCCTTTCACTTGGAGCCGTCCATGTTACTAGTTTCCCCGACTCTGGGCTTGCTTCTCCCAATCTGTTCTCTGTCTTTCTGACAAATAATTATGCTAAGAATCTATTCTAAGAATGATTAGGTCACTCACCCATTAAACTTTACTGAGGGATTCATCATTATCCTTAGGATCTAGTTCAAACTCCTTAACATGGCTTAACGGCTCTAGGAGACAGACAAGACAAGAATGGACTGTTTGATCAAGATGGAAGAATTAGAAACTACTTTTTATTTTATTTATTTTTAATAAAAACACTACCGTCTATAATATGCCAGAGGAAAAAGATTACTTACACAGAATACTTGATCAGAGATCTAGCACATAGGAAGGTTGGCATCAAAGGAGAAAAGGACGAATGAAGGTTACTAGAATAAGGCCTTTTCGAGGATACATTTTTCTTTGCCAGGACTCAGATCAGAGTATACAAAACGACTCAAAGTGTATCAAGTGCACTTCCGTGGGAAGAGGCAAAATGGCATCGTGCACAAAAGATGGGCTTTGAAGTCAAACAGTCTTTCAACGACACCTGTGCATGCACTGCGTAGACTTGGATGGCTTGCGGAACTTGTCTCAGCCTTAGTTTTCAGATGATTCAATGTTTCTAGAAATGCTGATCTTATGGATCTGTTGTTGTAAAGATATCATGAATTCTTGTACTTTTTAAATACCACATTGTGTTTGAAGCACTCCTAGGTCCTTGGGAAACAACGTTAAGCAAGAGAGACAAAATCATTGGTCTCATAGAGCTTAAGATCCCTTGTCAAAGTACTTGGCAGAGAGTGAGCATTAAAAAAGAAAATATGTATTAATATTTTGCTAATTCTCAGAGATCTTCCAAATCTTCCCCATTACCCCATCCTTGACCAGAGGGTAATGGGGACAGCATTTCCCGAGGACTCCAGAGGAGGCAAAGCTCCTGGAGATGTTTTGACTATAAGGAAGTTGCAATCTACAAGCAAGCTTTCAAACTGTGCATGATATAATTCACACTTCATCCTTTCAGGAGACAGAAGAGGGGAACAGCATCCTTGGTGAACAGTGGGTGATCCAGGTAGTCTAGAGGCCCTAGAGCCTGTGGGCCACCTAGGCTGGATCCACCTTGACACAGAAGGATTTGAGCATGCCTTGATAACAAAACAGACAATTCATATGTAACACTAATTGTCATTGTATTGGGTTACTGTGGGTGACTTTTTTCTACTTTTCAAATTTTTTTTTTTTTTTGGTCAAACTTGAGTAAGCATCATTTTAATATTAGCAAAGATAGGAAAGACTTCTTTGTTAAAAGTAAGTGAAGTGGTTACATTGATACCTTAAGAGTAACAGCATGGTTTTAAGAAGGTAAGTCAGTGAGATTTGTCAGCTATTATCTACTTTTTGAAAGTGGCATTTGGCTTTATTTGGGTTTGGGCCTGTGTGTTTGCTAAGGAATGTTATAGATGATCATGAAAGGGCTCTGCCTCAGTGGCTCTAACATGTAAGAGTTGCAGTTAGAAGCATGGTGGCATCACTCAGTGGAAGAGAACAGAGAAGGGTAGTGTTTACAGAGAATGGGTTTCAGAGTCGAAAACCTGGGTAAGCTTCTCTGCTTACCTACAAATCGGTGCCCGGAGCTCAGCTGCATTTCTCTACCTCTGATTACACAAGCATTAAACAAGAGATGCGTGCACATATACGTCTTATGCCTGACACAAAATAACCACGTGATAAACATTAAGGCAAATTTGCCAGAACTGAGCGAGGAGCTCAGGTTTGAAGTTATGCTTCTGTGCGAGACGCCCACGATGTTTGCAAACCTACAGTAAAGGATCTGATAGTAAGCGGGTCAGGTTAGCCTTAGATTTCTATGTCTTGGTCCTTTACTGTTTTCTTTCTTTATTGTTGTTTTTTGTGATGCTCCAACTTCATTAAGAATTAAACTTATTTTACTTAAGGGGAAATTTCTATCTCAATTCAACGAACTTTTATAATGCCTGGTATGTGCCAATTGTGGGTTCACTATCAATTGGGCTGATTCCTCCCCTCAAATAATCACAGATGGTGGAGGAAGGTGCTGGGACATGATGCAGGTGCTGGTTATGGAGCTGAGCACCAGGTACAGTTTCAAGACATAAGAGGGAGGGACCAATTCTGTGAGCACAACTCCGTGTGTACAAGGAAAGGCTGCACAGAGAGGGAGATCCCTGAATGAAGTTCTAAGTGATCAGCCGGAGTCTGCCTCTTTGTGAATGAAAATATACGGATCTGTGGAAAAACAGTTTGACCCATGACATGCAGGCACTTGCACATGCCCTGTGTATGGAATCTGGTAGAAGGCACGGGGGGAAGAGGGGCTGGGCTCCGGATGGCAGCCCTTGGAGGGGCTTGAGTCCATCAGCCGCAAGGAAGCTGGTACATCCTGTAGGCGGCAGAGAGACAGTGAAGGTTCTAGTGGGGCAGGATTGTGGTCTGCTTGCTGATTAAACCAAAAGAAAATATGTCATATAAACACCAAAGGGGTCTTATAAATCCAAACTCATTCTTTTTTTAACTAGCATCCACATGCCACCTCAGTATTTCTGAGTGAGGCCAAAAAGTATAGCAAAAAGTTCTCAGAAATGTCTAAGAGGACCTCACTTTCCAAACCTTGGGGGATCTGACAAGGAATGAGGGACAGAGTTCCCATCAGCTTCTTTAATTAGCCTATAGCCCCATCTCTGAACTATGCTAGCAGCCATGAGAAAATAACTGTGGTTTTTTTGTTGTTGTTTTTAAGAACCCCCAACATCCTGCTCATGGCGCAGGTGTGGTGCGTGACCTGCTCATGGCACAGGTGTGGTGAGTGACATGCTCATGGTGCAGGTGTCGTCAGTAACCTGTTCATGGCACAGGTGTGGTGCGTAACCTGCTCATGGCACAGGTGTGGTCAGTGACCTGCTTGTGGCACAGGTGTGGTGAGTAATGGGCTCCCACTGGCCTCTGTGTGTGTCCTTTCTGTTCTAGGTCGCAGCCAGGCCTCTGGCTCTCTGTGGTATTTCCCTCAGTCTGGGTGGCGTCACCTGAATTCTGATTCAGTTCCCAGATCCCAGGGACAGAAAAAGCTGTCCAGCCTGTGGTTGGTGATACCAGACCACAGCGAGGCTTCCCCTGGGAACAGGTCACCGAGCTGGGATTCTCGGCTCTTGCTATTTCCATGACGTCACACAGCAAACGTTCTCAGATATTACGTTTCTCAGAGATTAATGATGGTTTGCAACAGTCACAGTTACTCACCTGTGGCTGAATTTCTCAGCTATACCTTTGTCCAGAAGGGCCGGGATCCCTTCATACCTGCCATTGTATCTAATGTCTAATTAGATTTTAACCTAAATGTCATAAACGTACATTTCTAAACCAGTTGTGGACTCTAAAAACATTCTAGATGATAATGTCATCTCATTTTCATTCTCTCTCCGTGTTACCTCTTCCCCAATTCCAGAATTCAGACAAATAAATAAAATTTTCAATGGAGAGATTTTTCTTTGTTTTGATCTATGAAGACTCTAGGTTTCAAAAAACCCTCCAACTTTTCTACCATCCATTTTCCCCTTTGTCTCTCTGTTTGTTTCGAGAAACCATGATTTTCTCAGAGTAAAGGATGCTGTCAGAACTGGGTAATCGTACATTACTTTTACCAGGCAATATGCAAAATGGCAGCAATAAAATATTAGAAACGATCTTCTCCCAGCAGCAATGGAAAGAATGCATTTTCAAACCAGTGCATACAAACACCAGGACTTGCTCTGCCAGAGCTGGGAGGAATTGGGGATGACAGTTCTTCATTTCTGGGTGCAGCATCAGGCCCTAACCAGAGTGGCAAAATGGATCAAGTATCTACCAAGCCTGGCACACTTTGCAGAGCCTTGAACACACCGTCTAATTTAACTGTGATAACAAAACTGTAGTGCAGGCATTACTGTCCCTCTTTTAAAGGGGAAACAAAGGCTTGGAGTACAGAACTTGCCCAAGATTATATTGGGGTGAGCTGAAATTTGGAACCAAATCTATCTGGTCTCAAAAGCCATAACTTGCCACTTAAATATATTTTTTCTCTGCAGCTTCAGAGATAGCAATCCACATTTCCAGGCAAAGACATTGAATTCTGAGGACACAACAATGTCAATCAGACAAAAGGAATTACTAAAACAACAACGGCAATAAAAGAAACAAATAACCAGAAGGAACAATTTAGTTTAATCCCTAAACTCCCTGAACACTGGCGCTTTCTCTATCTGGAAGGAATGTTGCCAGACATGAGATGTGGCTTTTGCCTCTCTGAAACTCTCAACTGGGTGGGGAAGACAGAGTTACACATATATAACTCCATTCATTCATTCATTCATCCATCACTTATTTTTATACCTGGGACTGTAGTAGTCATTGAAATAAAGACATTGATCAAGTCAGACCCGGCCCTGCATCTGGGGAGTTTGCAGAATAATGGTGAGAGATAGATATTAAACAAACATAAACCAGGTAGACACCAGGTAGGGTCACAGTGGCTGTAAGATCCAGGGAAGTTCTGCCCAAATGCCCACCTCGTATATCACAGAAGTCCTTTGTTCTTTTCAACATCTCTGTAAATCCTGGGAATTTATAGCTCCTCTCACCAGCTGTGGTTTCCAAAGTTACTCTTATTCTTTACTTGTTGGGGGCTTGTTCTTTCACGTGTCCCTGAAAGTACACACATACAGCGCAGGCCTGTGACGGTACCTCTGGCAGAACTGCTCCCTGCAGAGCTGGCGTCCACCGTTCCAAAGACGACAGGAAACTTACAGCCGAGCATTAGGCTTCCCAGTAGTTGGAACGTTTCTCGTCCTTTTCTGCCGTCTCCGGCTTTGCTTATCTCTGTTCTTTCTTTCTCCTTTGCTCTCCTGACCGGCCCTAAATTCCAGTTAATGGTTTATGATGACCCATTTTTTCCATCTCTTTCTTGCTCCTCCAACTCCTGCTCTTAGGGCCCTACCTGCTGTTTGTGTCTGACCAATATAATTTCCTCAACAAGAAGCATCCTTCATGAAGCATATCCACCTGACGAAGGAACACTGTTTCTCACCCCACTATGTAAAAAGTGGCAAAATTAATGCTATACCTAATGGTGAGAGAGAAAGTGCGGAATGCTATGAGAGCTACAATAGGGTGGATCAGTAGGAATACAGTGGGTTCCGCAGAGAAACCAACAAATTGAAGCTAAATAAACCAGCCAGAAAAGAATGATGGCATTTCTCATTTACCTCCCTGCCCCAGGTGTGTTGCTGGTGGGCAACAGGGTCACTCGTACGCAGGAGTCCAGGCTGCTGGAGGGTCTGTCTCAGTGCACGCTCCCAAAGTCGTAAGAGCTGCTTAACCTCACACTAGTTTGTTCATTTCCTTTCTTTCTTTGTCCCTTTCCCTCCTTCCCTCCCTCCCTCCCTTCCTTCCTTCCTCTTTCTCTCAATTTCTTTCTTTCCCCCCTTCTTTCCTTCCTTTCTTTTTCTAATTTTTTAAAATAGCTTTATTGAGGTATAATTAACATACAAAAAAATACACACATTTGATGTATACAATTTAATGAGCTTGGACACATGCTTACACCTGCGACTCTACCACCATAATCAAGGTAATAGACATAGCCATCATCCACAAAAGTTTCCTAGTGTCCCTGTGGGTGTGTGTGAACACTTAACATGAGATTTACCCTCTTAAGACATTTTTAAGTGCATAACACAGTATTGCCGACTATGAGCATTTTGCTGTACAACAGATCTCTAGAACTAAATAATCCTGCATGACCACAACTTTATTGAACAACAATTCCCCATTTCCCTCTCCCCATGGCCCCTGAGGACCACTATCTGCTCTCTGCTTCTTTGAATTTGATTGTTTTAGGTTCTTCATATAAGTGAATCATTCGGCGCTTGTCCTATGTCTGGCTTATCTTACAGAACATAATGTCCCCCAGGTTCATCCATGTTGTCACGAAGGCAGGATTTCCTTCTTTTTTAAGGCTGAGTTATAACTGGTAGTATGTATGTACAACTTTTTTAAATCCATTGATCTGCTGATGGATATTTGAGCTGATTCCATCTCTTGCCCACGAAGAATAATGCTGAAATAAACAAGGGAGTGTACATAGCTCCTTGAGATCCTGATTTCAATTCTTTTGGACATGTACTCAGAAGTGGGATTGCTGGATCCTACAGTAGCTCTGTTTTCAATATTTTGAGGAACCTCCAAACTGTTTTCCATAGTGGTTTCACCATTTCACATTCCCAACAACACTACAAGGGTTCCCTTCTCTCCACATTTATCATCTTTTGCTTTTTGTATAATAGACATCCTAACAGGCATGAGGTGATATCTCAATGTGTTTTTGATTTGTATTCCCAGATGATTAAATATATTGAGCACTTTTCCATATACCTGTTGCCATTTGTATGTCTTCTTTTGAGAAATGTCTACTCAGGTCCTTTGCCCATTTTTAAAGCAGGATACTTGTTTTTTTGCCATTGAATTTTAAGAGTTTCTTATATATTTTGGTAACTCTGGGTACTGAGAATATATAATGGAAGAAAGGATCTTCAAAAAATGGTATTGGGAGAACTGGATATCCATATGCAAAATAATGAAATTGGACTCATATCTTATATCATATACAAAATAAACTCAAAATATATTACAGACAAATGTTTAAGACCTGAAACTATACAATTTCTGGAAGAAAGCATAGGAGGAAAGCTCCATGACACTGGTATTGCCAATGATTTCCTGAATATGGCACCAAAAGCATAGGCAATAAAAGCAAAAATAGACAAGAGGGACTACATCAAACTAAAAATCTTCCACATAACAGAGGAAACAATCAGGATGAAAAGGCAACCTATGGAACGGGAGAAAATATCTGCAAGCCAAGTATCTGATGACATGTCAGTATCCACACTGGTCCTTAAAGTGCTTTCTGTTCACTCTCATTGGCCAAAGCAGCTGTCACTTCCACAGCTACGCTGTGGTCAAGGAGCAGGGCCGTGTCTTTCACTCCAGAGGGACGACAGGCAGCTGTGGACTCTGACACACCCTCCCACAGCCTGCTGTTCTGGTCACTAATGTTAGGTTCACTCTCTCTTTTGCTTGCAAATACCTCACTCCTTCCCCAAAGGAAACGATCCTGGTATCAGGCTGAAAGCCCAGCGTCTTACAACTGTTTCTCACGCAGGTCCAGTTGTAGCTCTTTTTGCTCTGGAGCTGATCCAAAACCAGAACCAAGCAAAAACAAAACAAACACAAAACCACTTCCTTCCCTATAACCAAAACACAATGATGGAAGAAAAACTGCATAATTTCAATAAAAATTCTGAAATCCCACTGACCAATATTGCTTTATTAAGAGCCTATTCTCCTTCTTCCACCATTGACCAAATTGTTTTTTTTTTTTTTTTCCTTTTAATTGCCCTATTGGCCACGTGTGAAGAGATCAATAGAGAATATCTGTCCTTGGAGCTGAGCAGACTTCTTAGCATGCTCCCTCCCCACAGAAGGTCGGGGTCCCAAGCCTCAATTTAAGTGTTGAAGGGACAGTAGCTTTTATACCAGACTAGTGGATCTTTGAAAATACAACTCTCTCAAATCTACTTGGTTTCAAGAGTCACAGCTAAAATTATTTTTTGGACATGCATTTTTTTTCTATAGACTTAATTGCTGATACTTTGAGCCTAGCAGTTTCATGGAAGAGCAAAGACAATTCTATATTTACCTGAATCATTGTGTCTAAAGCAATTCCGTAAAATTTTAACAAAAAGCCTAAAGATCACTTTGATTTGGTTCTTGACACAAGACTGAATTTTAATCAACCTGTGAATCTCAAAGGCTGGAGATGGAGAATCAGTTACATTTTTCTGTCTTTCAAGCCATTGAATTATGAAATTTCCATTTCTTTTTTATTCCTGCTTGTAAACTAGACCATTCTCTTCTGATTTCATCTCTGTTTTTGAGATCTTTGTCACCACTTGCAACCATTAGCAACCAAATCACACTACCAAAGTCTTAATTCCCATTTATTTGCCTACAGCTATGCTCTTATTAGAAACAGATTTGTCTTCCTAGTTACTACAGATGACAGTTTCACTAGGAGTTTCGCTGCAACCTATGATGACATATTAATAGATCACCACCCTCACAAGTGTCAAGAGTTCTCTTACTGCTCACCTGCCATCCCTGAAGTTAAAGACACATAGTTTAGAGTTATTGTTATGGATAAATTCCTTCTTTGGTGCCAATTTCTATAAATTAGAGTAGGCTATGTTATGCTACAGTATCAAACAATCCAAAAAATGAAGCAACTGGATTTTAAAAAATTTCTTCCTTGCCCACACCACATGTCCATTATAGGTAAACAGAGGTGCTCTTCCTGTCATAGTCAATTTAGGATCCAAACTGACAGATGTCTCATCATTGGCACATGCATTTGAGACCTCAGGGGTGGAGAAGAAAGAAGGTATGTGACCAAAGTACCAGTTCTTAAAGCTTCCACCAAGAAATGCCACTCTCATCTCTTTGGTAAAAAGCAAGTCACATGACTAAGCCCTGTGATACCTATAGATAAGAAAGAATAGTCCTCTCCTAGGGAAAAGTGGTAAATATATTTGAACACAGAGGGTAACTAAACTAGTAGGAAGAGTTAAGAAAGACCTTTTCACAGATATATTTAACCAGAAAAATAATGAAATGTTAGTACTTTGAGTAAAGACGTTAACATGTGCTACATACCCAAGACAAGAAGAAATATGGCATAATCTCAAAGAGAAAGGCAGTATGGCACGAGATTGTGGGAGGATTGTTGATAAGGGCCAGATAGTGGTTAAATATCATAAGTGCTTTAATAGAAATATGCAAAACTACTATGAGAGGGATGGATAATATTCAGATTTCAGGATTTTTGAAGTTTTCTTGGAAAAGTAGGACAATAGATATTAATAATATTTTGCAGCCAAAGTCTTATTTGGGAACTTTTGGAGTAAGGATTGGCATTTCTGCAAAAGCAGCATGCCAAGTAGCCAAGCCCAGCTGTTCCAGGGCACAAAAGAAGTGCCAGCCAAGTAATAGCTAACTCAAGGGTTAGCAGTGGGTGTGGCCACGGGTCCGGGCTTGGTGTCAACATATGGTAAGGTTTGCTTTCCTGGATACAATTTTTTAGTAATGATTTTTAATCTGTACCAGCAAGATTCAAACGACAGGAGTGTTTTCACTTTAAATTCGTGATCTCAAACCTCAACTGATACAACTATACACTGGAAAAAAAAAATTATGTTTTCCCAGTGCTAGATTTCCACACCTTCTTGTTACTCAAAGCTCTGTCATCTCCTATGTGCACCCTCATACTTATTGAAAATAGAAGGTCTCAGGCTCAAAAATCCTCATATTCCCACCACTAAACCATTGGCCTGTGTATTTGGCACCAACTTTTCTTTTCCCATCAATTGAGGAGGACATTGTGTTCATCCTCTCATCAAATGCCAATCCTACTACCTTGAGTCCCATCCTCGTTCACTTTCTCAGAACTCCAAGACCTCAGCTGCTTCTTTCTTTTTTTAAATGTGGTTATTCTAACTGATCGTGCTGATCAGTAGACAGTGTTCTAAAAGTTCCTATTTTCAAAAGAAGAAAACTCTCTTGATGTTACATGTTACAGCATTCCTTGGCAGTAAGTTGTTTCTCTACTTCCTTTTCTATGATCTACAGATGCAGTCACCATTTTCTCTACTTTTGGCAATTACTAACCCGAGTTTGGGTCTTCTGTCCCAGTTTCTCCTGTAAATCTGCCCTGTTCAGTCTCCACTGCACTCCACACCTGCCTGGCCACACTTTCACACCTCCTTCCACCCAACCTGTGGGGCTTGGAGCCTCCCAGATCTCAAAACCATTCCCTCTTCTTTCCTTACACCTTCCTCTTACATAATTACATCAATTATTATATTTTCTTGATTAATTGATCTAATATAAGTTCATCAGTGATGTCTCCATAATATATTCTGAATCTGTCCACTGTTCTCTGTCTCAATTTCCACCATCTTAATGCAGGTTTCCATCTAGACTGTTGCACCAGCCTTCTGACGGGGTTCCTAAATTTCTTTTCTCTAATTTGTTCTCCAGACAGCAATAAAAGTAATGTTTGTAAATTATAAATAAGGTCATGTTACTGTTCTTTATAAGTCCTTACAATGCATCTTTACTCTCCTTACCATGGTCTTCCTACCATGACCTCCTTATCATGGCCTTCCTACCATGACCTTCCTACCATGACCCTCTTACCATGACCTCCTTACCATGACCTCCTTACCATGACCTTCTTACCAAGATCTTCTTACCAAAACCTTCTTACCAAGACCTTCTTACCATGACCTCCTCACCATGACCCTCTTACCATGACCCTCCTTCCATGACCTTCTTACCATGCATGACCTTTCTACCATGACCTCCTTACCATGACCTTCTTACCATGACCTTCCTACTGTGACCTTCTTACATGACCTTTCTACCATGACCTCCTTACCATGACCTTCTTACCATGACCTTCCTACCATGACCTCCTTACCATGACCTTCTTACTATGGTCTCCTTACCATGGCCTACAATGCCAGGCATGACCTCACTCGTACCTATCTCGCTGACTTCATCTTTTACCACACTCCCATTTGGTTACATCTCTCCAGCTACACTGGTCATGCTTCTTATTCAAACATATCAAGTTTTATGTTTTGTTTCCTTCCTCCAGGCCTTCATGAATGCTGCCACCTATGAATGCCTTTACTTATGTGCTTAATGATTTCTGTGTCCCTTTCTTTTAACTATGTCTAATTCTCATAGGTTAGCTCTCAGTTTAAATATCACTTTCTTGATGAGGACTTCCCTAACCACTCCCCATCTAAAATAGTTTCCTGTTCATTTAAAACTTTAGCTATTTTTTCATTCATCACACTTAATGCGAGTTGCCAATGTTTTTATTCAATTGACTTCTCTTTACCAATGTTGTTGCTGCATTGTTTTTGGTTTTGGTTTGTCTCCTCATTATGATATATAACCCAAAAGGCAGGAGCCAAGTGTCTCTTTTACCATTTTGTCCCTGATGATGAGTACACCACCTGGCACACAATAAATATTTGCTGCACAAATGAGATCTAGGAGCATAGCCTAAGGCCACGGGTTCCTTCACTTTCACATCTGTGCCAATCAAAGTAAATTGCTGCTACAGCTTCAAGACTTTGAAAAACATTCTGTTTAGGTGCCACAAGAGTGACAATGATTTCTATTCCTCCTTGCTCTCCCATTCTGGTTAAGAGGTTATCTTCAAGACTGAAATGAATATCATGTTGACAAAATAGATGCTGCCAATCAATAGAAATTTCTACCAATTCTTCATGTTATTCAGCAAATTAAAGAAGACTTCTATTTAGTGTGATGGATAATGTTCCTCCCATCTCATTAGAATACCTAGAAAGATCGATTGAAGTAAAATCTACCAACACAGTACATTAAAGATAAAAATGGACAATAGACTCAAGAAGCGGCAGTGTTTCCCCTAAATGTATCTTCTATTTGTGTGTAGATACTGAGAAATATGTTCTTGGACTAAACATCTCATTTTCTATCCTAACTGTCAGAATAAGTCAGATGGCTCCAAAAACGGTAGGCAAAAACTTTTGAACACTCTTCTATTGACTGCCTCTTCTTAGAGTCACAGGATTTTCACTGCTGTAAAATGAGCCAAGATAGAACCAAGGAAAGAAAAATAAGTAACCAAAACAAATAATGAGACACACAGACCAGACACTCTCACTGAGGTGATGTACTAACAGTAGCCTGCAGTCACGGGCCTGCTCTGGCCTTCTCACTTCTCTTCCCACAACATGAGAAAAAGAAAGAGGGCAAAAATGGAGCAGCCTGACATCTTGGGATGCTGGCCTTCTAACAAGATTTTTTTTTTTTTTTTAATTTAAGAAACCAGGAGTGGCAGGAAAAGCTCATAGGGCAATGCATGCAGCTTGTGTTGACTTTGTTGTAAAACTCAGCTCAAAATGGAATTGCAGACGGCTTCTAACTTGTTACCAGTCAGACGCTGACCAACTGGATGACTCACGCTTAAGCTAGTAGAATAAAACCAATGATACCTTCAACCAAAGGTAAATAAAGGGAGTGCTGTGTACTTCTGTCTGAACTTAGAATCACACATGAAAGACAGAAGCTGGCAGCACCCAAATGAAACCAAGACACCTATAACCCTAGGAAAGGTGGCTGATCCAGCCAGACGAGAAACACGTTATGTAACTGTAAAGCATGGCTATAACAAAAGTAAAAGGGAGATGAGCATAAAAAATAAATGAAAATTAAAAACTTTTTAAAGTTTCATTACAATATATACAATATAGTGGATGCTGCCGAAACTATACTCAGAGTTCAAGTCCTATCACAAAACACCTATTTATTGTAGAATAAAAAATAGATATAAACCAGACATTGATTTCAAGATATTTGAAAAATAAACTCCTAGGAAAACAAAAACAATGAAATAAAAGTGAATAAAACTAATCAAAATGTCAAAAAATAACAAAGTAGACAAGGAATTGTAAGGATTAAGCTTTTGAAATAATGAAAATGAAAGAGCAAACCTAGGGCACACAAAAATAAAAGTATTAACAATCATAAAATTCATATAATAATAGACAGTAGTGCACAACACCTGAAAGGCTGTCAGATGCAGGGTTACATGCCAATAACTTTGACAATCTTGTTGAATAGATAATTTTCTGGATATTTTTAAGTGTCAAAATAGAAGCAAGAATGACTAGAATGCTAATAAGGATAATACCACGGAATTTATTTTTTTCCAAATTTAAGAAAGGATTAATTCCAAAATATTTAATAAAATCCAGAGCACAAGACACATGGACTGCTACCTAATTAATTTTACAAAACTTTCAAAACATTCCTATCAAGATTTAAGAATGCATTAAAATAACAATTTAACACTGGGAGTTAAAAATAGATTATTAAGTTAAACATTTTATGTTACCTTAAAATACGCACAAGTAAGTATATTTGTTCGCTACTAATTCAATAAAGACCCACGGTCTTTTCTTTGTTATGTGTGTAGTGATGATAATTCTGTATTATAGTTTTGAACAAGCAACACAGCATATAAATTTCAAGTTTTGATTTTTTTGAAAGTGAAAAGTGCATTTGAAGACATTTTCAAAGCAATCCAAGTCCAGAAATGTCATGACGCCGCATTGCGAGGCTGTGGGGTTTGCTGGCGTGTGTGGGCACCACTGATACTGCGGTCTCTGGAGTCGGCCATGGAAGTGATACAAACACAGCCAAGTTCAGCCATCGCAGATGCTCTCTGCTGTCAAGGCCCCTAAACAACTAGCAGTGTGGCAGCGTGGGGAAAACGAGAGGTCAGCCAGAGCTCCTGAAGGCCAGCCCCACGTGTGTGCCCTCCCACAGGCAGGGGCTCTGACCCTGTACACCCTCCCGGCACCCCAGCCGTCTGTGCAGGAGTAAGATGTGGATGCTGAGAATGGTGACAAGCTGGACCCACGACAAGGTCGCCCAGGAATGGGCATGGCCTGTCAGCACTAACCACCAGAATGAAAAAGAAAGGGTGAAACACAGGTAGGTTACTGAGGGGCAGCAGTTCCCCCGATGCTGCAGAATTGCCCACTCTGAGCCCGGAAAACCCCCACCCACGAGACACATGGCGAGGAGACAGAAGCAGCTGATCCCCCGACAGCCTTGTGCACCTGAGGCTGGGCAGGATGCCGCTGAATAAATGCTGGCTGCCACCTCTGTCCTCTTCCTGTTGAGTCATCTGACAAGGAGAAATAAAAGTGAAAACCTAGCAATAAGAAACTTTGAAAAGAACGGCGCCAAAGACCTTCAGTTGTTCCATACGTGATCAAGTAAAGATGTTAAGAGCTCATTTAAAATTCATATTAAATCTTTTCAATGTGATTTTTAAAAGTAAAAAGCCACAAGCACTATAATAAGATTTAAATTAAATTTTAAGAATGGCTAAGAATGTTCTGGTAAGTGAAAAAAGACAAGAATAAGTACAATGGAAACTATTTGAAATAAAAACGGTCCATTTATAATTCAAAGATTATACTTAGATATACCAAATATATATAAGCATATCAAATTATACTTAGATTGTAATTCAAAGGTTATACTTAGATTATACCTTAGACAGCCTAAGAGAATCAAATGAAAAACTACCAGGCTCCTATTAGACTCAATATGTTAGTTAAGCAAAGTAAACAGATAAAATATAGATACAGAAAATTCAATAATTTTCTTAGAAATTAGCAATAAGCGTTTAGAAGATAAAATGAAAAAATGACCACATCCAAAATAGGAGTAGAATTATGAAGTACCTAGCTATAAATTTTGCAAGATTTATGTGGAAAATATATAAAAACAAACAAAAATATTTCTATCATCCTAGAAAATAAACACGAATCCACAGAGCATTACTATGTTCTGGAGGGGGAAACTGAATACTGGAAACAATTTTTATAATAAGCTTTTTAAAATTCTTCTATAATTAATTTATGTGATTAAAATAAGACTAAATCACTAATGAGAGAACTGTCTATGAAGATGAAGTAAACCACAAGCTGTCATCTTTGTCACCAAATGGAGAGTGTGGAAGAAAATGAGAAAAATTACGAAAAAAAGAGGTTACTGATTTCTGTAGGTGACAAATAGAGACATTGTATAAAATCATGTACTAAAACATGCTTGAAGACCCATATCGACCATGAGTGCCTATGAAATAAGCTCACAAATTATCTTTATATTTTCTAAGCAGCTTTGGGTTGTATGTCTGTGTCTGTCATTTGCAATTGAAAGTGGATAATCATAACTAGCTAATTAATTTATAAAAATACAGTCTAGCCTATGTAGCAGCAGAAATGTTTGCAACGATGGAAAAGCCCTGTTCTGCACTGCTCAATCTTGTGGCCACACATGGCTGTCGGGCATTTGAAACGTGGCTGGTGCAGCTGAGGAGATGAATTTTTAATTCTGCTTAACTTTGGTGAATTTTAATTAAATTATGTGACTGCTGGCTACTGCTTTGGACAAGGCAACTCTGTAATGATAAAATCTAAGTAAGTAAAGTACTAAGAGACTATTTTTGCATTACAAATTAGAAATTACTTTGGAAACACTTTAGTGTTGGAGAGCATGCCCTATGAAAAAAATTCTCTCATTTCACCTGTTAAAGCACAAATTGGTACAAATTTGCAAACTTTCCTTAAAATAACTTGATTTGCATTAAGTGCATAACTTTGGCTCACTAATTCCAGAAATGTTTAGGAATTTATCCCACTAAAGTAGCTAAAAATGTTGATAATACTTTGTGTATGAAAACCACATTATTTATGATTTTTAAAATTTAAAATACATTTAAATGAACAACTAATGGAAATAATTATCAATTAAATGAGTAACCAAAGGAAATAATGGAAATCTGGGTACTTGAAGAAGATTAGCTATTATACTTGCACTTAAAGTCAAGTTTAGGAAAATTACTCATTAAAATTGCAAAATATTTATAAGATAGCATATTTTTAAAAAGGTACAATTGTATCCATATATAAACATATTATAAATAATATATAATAAATATGACATACTATATTATATATTATATTCACATACATCAATATGTGGTTATATATCTATATATTATTATACAGTACATTTTATTAATATATCATATTTATATTAATGCTGTGTTATATATTAACTAATATAATATATTAATATATAATTTCATATATTTTATTAACATAATATAATGAAATATATATAACATATATAATGAAATATATATAATTTATATAATTTCATGTATTTTATTAACATAATATAATGAAATATATATAATATATTAGGAATAGATTAAACAAATAATTTAAGTATCCAGCAATTTCTCAAAATAACTTAGTGAATATGGAATAAAAAACTTGCTTAATCTTTGTTCTAGTGTGTTTAAGAAGTCTTTAATAAAGAACATTTGTATGCCCTTAATATGCTGAATAAAAAAAATAAAAAATAAAAAAAATAAATTAACAAAAAAAATTTAAGTAATAGTAACACTATAAATGAAAATAAGCTCTCAAATTTTAATAGCAGTTTATACTGTACAATATATCTTTATTTATTATCTTTTATCCTTCAGTCGTCTATAAAGATAAAGTTCAGTGGAATTAAGTTATTTGACCAAGATTATATATTTTTCTGGTATTGGAGCCCAAAATAGAGCTCAGCTATTATATTTGTTCTGGTTTAAACTTATGAATTATATTCACTAAAAGTGTTTAAAAAATAAAATAAAATAAACTTATGTTAAATTTTAAAAAGGTCTTACAGGTGATGTGAATCTTACCATTTCTGAGTTTGAGTCCTCGTTTGATAAGCTACAACCATCCAATAAATAATTAAACTACTCAAAAATAAATTTCACTGTCAATTTTGAAAGCTGAATCCATTTTGTAGCAGAAAATATGCTTTCTACTTTCTTGTCCATAGTTGATCCCTGTGGAATACGTTCTCGTGCATGTTTTCTAGCCTGTCTGCGCTCAACTTCTCTGAGAATAAAAGTAAACTATTAAATAGCTTTCGATACAGGTGTAGACACAGATTGTCCTGTGCAAATGTGCACCCATGCTTATCAGGTGAACCTTTTCTTCAGCACTAACCGAGCAAATTCAACTCTCACTCTTTCATGCAATTAAATTGAACCTGTATTAATTACCTGGGTCACTTTAATCTCTGAGGGGTGATCAATGTACTTTAAGGAAGTGATTTAGCCCCACTATTTTATTTTAGAATTACATTTGTTAGTAAATAAAAGCTTGGGATTGTTATGGTATTTTACCTAAAATAGCTCATGGTATTTTATAAAAAATTATCCCAGGGGTTTTCTCAAATACTAACACTGTGTCTTCTTTTGACGGTGAGTCCAACTGCCAGATGGAGAAGATTTGTTTAAAGTCTCAAATTATTCTGTCGTTGACTGTTAAGGTTAGAAGCGATGATGAAGAGCAGATGGCCTCACCTTGCCACGTTACAAATGAGCGCAGAGAGAGCACCGGCTAGAGCGGTGAGCCAGTCCGGCGAAGGCCCCACAATTTGGTGTCAGAAATGACCCTGGGAACCAGCCCTTCCAAATCCCTGCTTGATATCTGCTACTAAAACCCACACACAGGAGCAAAAGCAAATCAACTCATCGTTCCTAAGTTCCAGGTAAACGCATTTTTAGTCAGCTCTCTTACTAAAATCATGTCTTAAAATAAAATGCCATTTCTCGCTTGTCTGGCAGCATGTCTTTTGTTTGAGACGGAAGACGTGAAAGCTTCTGATTGGACTTTCAAATATCACATTTCCAGAAATCAGTGAACAGTATTAACAGCACGGTGTCCACTCTCTTGTCTACCATTCACACAAAACAGCAGTTTTTATATCTCCAGGTTGAATGTCCTCTGAAATAACAGCAATGATACGATTTCTCAAAAGTGCATGGTGCTTTTCATAGTTACATAAATTTTCCCATTTTAGAGTGCTTTGTTGTGCAATAATAGATACCTAAAGCAGAAAGGGGTCTGGAAATAGGTCACTGCTGTAACAAAGACCTAACACACGTCGTGCTGGCTTTGGGAACGGGCAGCGGTGGTGGCTGCAGGACAGTGAGGAGCTTGTTAATGGCTCGGACTGCAGTGATAAAACTGATACCGGAGGCTTAAAAGATGATGACCCATGTTTTACAGTTGTGAAACAAGTGATAAACTGCTGGAAAATAGAAAATATACCAAATTAACCCATGAATGCAGATAAGATTTCTAGACAGAATATTGAAAGTGCCAATTGGCTTCTGTTAGCTCTGTGTGATTAGATATGGGAAGATAAAATGAGCTAAAGAGAGAACTATTCAGTATGCAAGAAGAATTTCCAATCCAGACTTACTGGGTTGGAAAATAAAACTGTTTCACATTTCCAGGCTCTCTAGCTGGCAAAAGACTCTCAAAATAAGAAATGGCCTCGGGGTAAAGAGTAAATCCAGGATGTGTTCATAGATCCTTTGTTAAGATCCTGGAAAGACCCCAGCTTAGTAGACTGTCTCGGCTGGAGAAAAGCACTTCTAAGACGCTTAAAAGTGTTATCTCCCTGCCGCTTGGCTCAGCTCACATGGTCCATGGTTCTCTAAAAAAGAATCTTGGGTGTGGCTTTTTGGGACAGGGAGTGAATCACATTCAGATTCCTAGACCGCCCACAGAGTTTTAAAGGAGTTGTACAAGCTTGGACTAAAAGGGACAGAAATTATTCAAAAAGGAAAGATGTCTCTGGGGCTCTCAACTTTCTTCAGGCAAGAAAGCAGCTGAGGAACCTGCTTACGAGAAAATACGACCTGTTTTGAAGGTAAAGGAAAGATGTTTCAGAGGGAAGAATCCCATAGGGTGGAACCAAGAAACGTGGAAAGCCAGGAATTGGAGAACTATTTCCAAGGAACAGAATTGAGTCTAATCAAGGAAAATTTCCTGTGCCCTGGAAATGTGCCCATGTTGACATGGGCCCCTGACAACATGTGATCATCTGGATTTCAGAATTGCTATGGACCAGTGACTTCTCTATTCTTCTTGTGCCTGCTCCTTTTAAATAGGGGTGTCTATTGCAGGCATCCTGTCCTTGTCTCACTGTCACGTGTAGTTGTGTGGAAGGCAGATAGCGTGTCTTTTTAATCCACACATCTCTGAATCAAAGAATGACACATCCACAGAGCCTAATTCCCATCTGGCACTGATAGAAATAATAAGATCATGAGCTTCAAGCTCCACATTGTAATTTGATGAGTTTTTAATGGTCATGGGTGTGTTTTGCACATGGAGGGGCATATATCATTGGGGCCAGAGGGCAGACTGCTGTAGACTGGCACACTAAAGTTGCCAGGTGAGTCACAGCTCCCAGTGTCTAAGCCCATGTATAACCATCTCTCAGACTGACTCTAGGGTTGGCCATGAAACTTGTTCTGGCCAATGGGGCATTAGCAAATAGGATGCAAGCAAATGGTTCAGAAGTTGCTATTATGTTTAGGGTCTTGTCTTTCTGGGACACTGCTGTCCCCTTAGGGATGAAGCACCACAGCAGAGGAAGGCCCAGCCATGTCAGCCCTCCCAAGTGAGCCAGTCCCAGGCCATCCCTCAGCCGGTGCCATCATGTGAGACAGCACATGTGAATCCAACAAGGGAACGGCCAACCAACCCCACGAGTCAGAGAGAGAATGAATCACTGTTTCCAACACTAAGAGCTGAGACAGGTTGCTAGAGGTAATTGAAACAAGAGTTTTTCAATAGCAATAGGAGACTATAGAAGAAAATAAGTAACATCTTCAAAATTATTGTGGGAATAATTATTTTTACCTGTACACCTATTTGTACTCAAACCGGCAATTATTAGGTGAGAGGGTAGAATGAGGCCTTCAAATAAACAAGCTCTAAAAATCTTATTTCCCATGAAATCTATGTTGGAAGATGAACTCCAGTAAGTAAGGAATTAAACCAAGAAACAAGAAGAGAATGGATTTCGGCAAAGGAAATCAAAATATTTCATCTCAAGATATACTTCTTTGACATATTTTGAGATGGCTGTTCAGAGGGGCCTACAAACAGAAGTGACCCCGCAAAGCTGCCTTTTTTGGGAGAGATTTGCGTCTGTAGAGAAAAATCTGCATTGAAGCAGCCAGGTTTTCTCTGAGCTCTTCCCTTGTCCAAGTCTAGGGAAGATTAACTGAGAATCTGACACCATTAAAAGCCTGAAAGAAATATTTTCCACCTATTCTCTCTAAGGGCTGCTACCTCTGAAATTTAATCTACACAAGGCCACCTTTGCTAGCCAGGCCTCATCTTCCCCCTTCCAATCACCTGCTTTGCCACCATCCAAGCCCTCGTTCTTTCTGTAAGCTCTGCACCCCACTGGGGGATCAGGGTAGTCACTCTGTTTCTCCCTTGTGTCCACGTTAACAAATTTGTATGCCTTTTCTTCAGTTAGTCTACCTTTTGTTAATTGATTTTTCAGCAAATCTTCAGAGAGTGAAGGGGAAGCTTTCCCTTGGCCCCTACACCAGGAAAGAAATATCGAACCCAGAAGACCAAAAAAAAAAGTGAAGAAGCAAATTCCCAGGAGGTTTATAAAGAAAAATCTCGTGGGAACAGCTATGCACAGGCCTCACTTATTAGAGGAGGAAGACAGAAGATTCCTAGTGGATATCTTCAAGAAAAAAAAAAATTCAATATGTTAAGAGGAGGTTTATCCTTCTGTTAGGGAGGTAGAAGATGCATTAATTAACAGTACTTAGAAATCTAAATGGTTACAAAGAGACAATGTATTATTTTCAGGGAAAATATTTCTCCAAGGAAGAAAATGATCATCATAGTGCACAGAAAAGTATTTTGGGGAAAGGGGGCATGCCTGCATTAGGGGGAGTGTCACCAGAGAGCTGAATCTTCATCTTGCACATTAGGATGTCATCAGATACCGTCTAAAATGGAAAAATCAAGAAATAGAAGTATATGGATGCTTTATGGAAAGAGGTGGGTAATTCCTGTAGGAAAATTCAGCCAGATGGGCTGGAAGTGGCCACCTTTTTGAGGTGGGACTAGAGGTGAGAGAGGTGATACGGTCTGCTGTTTTTGTTACAAACATTACAGAGCTACTTGACTCTAAAAACTATGTGCTTGAACATCTTTGAATACATTAGAAGGAAATTTTATGATCTGAACATCTGTGTTTGTGATTGAAATTCCCAATCATTACAGAAGTTAACCATTTTTATTTTTCTGCACTAGCTGGTCGTCCAGAGATGCTTTGCAGGGAGGGCTAAAAAATAATGAGAGAGTAGCAAATGACCTAGAAAATGGGAATTCTGGATGGGGTGGAGAGTAGAATCTTTAACTTTTCCAAACCATTTACTGCCGCTCCAGGCTGAGAAGAACACACTGCAGGGACAGACAATCCAGTAAAAATTCGTGAACTTCAAGAGCTAGAGAATTCAGGTGAGCCCTGAGGGAGGTAGACTGTGAGCATGGGCTGAGGCTGTCCCTGGACACAGCTTTTAGCAGGATGCTCGAAATCAGAGCCTGGAACAGAATTTATGTAAGTAAAACACACAGAATACCATGAGATCCTGAAGAAAGGGATAATTAAATTTTAACTGCCAGGAGAGGAAGACAAGTAGTCTTTTCCCAGGGAAATGTGGGAAGAGAAAAGGCCAAGGAAGCCAGAGAGAGATTAACAAAGAACTATCCTGAGCCCAGAGGCCAGGTGAAGAGCCCAGGGAGGACAGAGCAGCTGCCACTCGGAGCCCCTCCCTGTCTGCAGTCTCTATTGCAAAATGAGATCATTTCAATTAAATAAGTGTATGTGGCATAATCATGTGCTGCCACCCCCTCATTTTCTAAATTGCCGTCCCCAGGACAGAGGTCAGAGAACAGAAAGAACATCTGCTGCAAAATAAATCAGAGAAGCTCTGGTTCACTGCTCCTGCATCTGTCAAAATGTGCTCTGGTTTCTGCCATCTCCTCTCAGGGAGAACAGCCTACCTGCTTCCCCGGAAAGGTCAGCCAACTTCTCAGGTGTTTCCAGGTTGTACATTTGTTTTTTCCCATATTCAACAAGTATTACAATCACCTACTGTTATATAACAGGCACTGTCTCTGCCCTCATGGAGATAATATCAAAAGGGTGGACAGAGACAATAAATAAAGAAGGGACACATCTGATAGTGAGAAGTGGCAGGCGGTGAGCTGCTGTAGACATGACAACAGGTTTTAGACACTTTACATCGTGTGGTCCAGGAAGGCTGCTCTCTGGAGAAGACTTTTAAGCTGCAAACTGAATGTCAACAGGGAGCCAGCCCAGTGATGATCACGGAGAAAATGCACCTTTAAGGGAAATAAATTGTTTTTTTTTTTCAAGAAGAGAATAGAAGAGCAGTGTGTCTGGAGTGGAAAGGTGAAGATGGAGAGCGAGTGCAGGAGTGGATTCAGTTGGATTGTCACCCCTAAATTCAACTTATTAGCAAATTTAACTGTTTCTACTAACTGAGCATGTGGCATATCTTTTGCCGTCTTTGTCCTCCCCTGTCCCCACATTCATCCTAGGGCCATTTGCTTCTTCCTGCCTCGCCCCCCCCCCCGACAATTTAGTCTTCAAACAGCAATGAGGGTGATCTTGTAAAAATAAAACCAGATCATGCCATTTTCTTTCTAACAACTATCTATTGGTGTCCCATTAATATTTTGTAAAACAGGAGATCATCACATACATTTGAATAAGCTAGAGAGCAAAGAAGGTAAGTGACTTGTCTGAGATCACATAAATAATATCCTTAATTAATTAATTCAATACTATTTATTCACTGTCTACTATTTCCAGGCATACTGGATATACAGTGAAAAGCAAAAATAAATAATATTTTTATGGGAGCTTTGAGTCAAGTGGGAGAAAAAGACATTTAAGATAGTACTAGATAAATAAATGTGTAGCTGAAAATTGTGATAAATGCTACAAAGAAAAAGAACAGAGTGCGATAAGAAAGAACAATGGAAAAGATAATTTGGATTTTGAGGGGGTTCTTTATGAAAAAGTGACATTTGGGCTGGAATCTGGAAGACGAACAGGAATTAGGCAAAACATTTCAGGCTTGAGATGAAAAGAGTTTGGTGTGTTTGAAGACACAAAAGCATACTGGTATGGTTGGACTATAATGACCCAAAAGGCAAGGGGTGTGAGTGGAGGTTGAGGAGACAGACTGTAGCTAGATCATGTGCAGCCTTGTAGCTCTACATGTTGTTGAGTTGGGGTTTCCCTGGAGGTAGAATGGGAACTTACTCAGGAGTTATGAGCAGGAAATCATATTTCTAAAATTTTCCAGACATGGCTGAATTCTGGGTTGAAAATGAGTCAATGGGAGAGTGGCAGTGGGAACAGGGACCCTGTGTGGGATGCTCTTGGAAATGTTAGAGAAAATGGTGACAGACCTGCATGACCTCCATGGAGGCTGTGGGGACGGGAGGCACAGACAGACTTGATATGTACTTTGAGGGGAGACACAATAGGGCTTGGGGAGGGATTGGACATGGGGACAAGGAGGAGGTGACAAAGCAGTCTCAGAGCTCAGGACTGGGCTGGGGATTCTGGTCCATAATTCCTCCTCACCATGCTTTCAGGCTGTCCTAAGGCAACAGAGGTGCCCCTTCCTCCACCCTGGATTGTTGGGCTGCCTCGTGTGAAAGATCAATCGCCAATGAGAGGATAATTGAAGCCACACTTGTGGGCCATTGCTAACCTATTAACTAAATACTCTGTGACTAATCAGTGACAGAACCTGAGCACCATCATTCACCTTAAAAGCAAACCAAGTCTTGGAAATCAGTGTGCACCCAATGCAAATATTTCCATAGACTTTCACATGGCAGATGGAAGATAGAAAACATACAGGAAGAACAACATTGGCTAGACATTTCTAACCAGGACTAAGATTCTTAAATAATTTAGAGCCCTAAAGTGACAATCCATGGGACCTTCTACTTGTTAAATTTCAAATTACTTCCAAATAGGAGAAGGATCACGGAATTTACATGGAAGTTTTCAACAAAGAGCAATCAATTAAAGGAGGTCTCCAAAACACTGCCATCTAAGAAAGAAGTTTTCTAATACTCTCAGATGTGCTATAGCTTCTTCCATTCTTCATGAGGCTTCTTGGATGGTGAGGGTGTTAGATCAATAGGTTCACAGCTCTAAATCTAGAAATATATTTCCATATAAATTTTAGAATAAGATTGGCAATTTAACAGGCACATACATACAGACAAACACACATAATTCAGTTTTGCTATCCATGGACATGGTGTATCTATTCATTAATAATATCTAATTTAATATATGTTAATAAAATTATTAAATTTTCCCAGAGTGATCTTACTTATATTTGTAAATATTGCAAATACTGTTAGTTAAATCGTATTTTCTCAATGTTCATTGCTGGTATACAGAAAAAAACAGTTGCTTTTTATATATTTATTTTATACTTAGCAAATTTTTTAAACTCTTATTAATTCTAACAGTTTTCTATTTTTTATTTACTATTAGCCACATACATAGCATTTGAAAATTGTGACAGTTTGTTTCCTTTACAAATCTTATCAGTTTATGTCTGTCATGGCTAGTATCTCGATATAAGTTGAATAAAAATGATAGTAGCAAATCACATGGCATTCAAAATCTCAAAGGGAAAATTCTAATATTTCCCAGTTATCTACTTTTTCTATATATTTTATATAGATAACTTTGTCAGATTAAGAAAGGTCTTTTTTCATCATTTTATTATGTTGTTAATCATGAATAGATGTGAAATGTTATAAACTATGGCTTTTTTGCATTTATTGATATAATCACTAATTTTCATTCCTTTAATTGTGTATATGGTGAATTACATTCAATCTTTTTTCTTTTCCACTACCTTAAATACATTTCACTTCAATACTTTTGTGCTATAACTGTTTAGTATATAGTATTTTTATCATTATTTGGCCAAAATATTTTACAGTTTTCACTAAGATTTCTTCTTTGATTTGCTTAAAATTTAGAAATGTAATGTTTAATTTCCAAAGATATGGTGACTTTTAGTTACATTTTTTATTACTGATTTTCACCAAAATTACCTGATAATCATAGAACATAATGTATATGACTTTAATTATTTGAGTATGTGTTCCATTTTGGTTTCTAAATGTGAATGTGTACTTAAAAAATGTATTCAACATATATTGAATTAGATATATTGAATGTAAAATTCTATATATTTACATTGATAGAAATTTGTTAATCTTAATATTCAAATCTATATAATCATTGTTTTGTTTTGGCTACTTTATCAATTTGTAAAAATTTTGGGTTAAAATTAAATTACCGATTATGTTTTTAAGTTTACTTCTCCTTGTAAATTTATTGCATTTTGTTTTTATATGATCTGAGGCCATGTTACTAGATACATATACTTCTAAAATTTTTCCTTTTATCATTATGATTTGTCCTTTTATCATTATGAAGTCACTCTTATTCTATTCTATAATGCTTCTTGCCTTAGAGTTTAAATAGTCTGATATTTGATAAAAATTTTTTTGTTCCTTTTAATTTCAGCAGATAATATACTTATTTTATTAGGCAGGCTTCCAAGATTGCTTCCAATCTCCTGGAATTCACACCCTTGTGCAATCTCTAACCATTGAGTTCGGACTAGTAATTCAGTACCAGAAATAAAATATAGCAAAAGTGGTGGGATATCACCTTTAAAAGATTATAAAAGAATGTGAATTCTGCCTTGCTCAAACTCTTTCTCTGTGCTTTATCAGCGTTTGCTCTAATGAAACAAGCTGCCCTGTGAGCTTCCCTCCCAAGAGGCAAGAACAGGAAGGAGCTGCACACCAACAACGCCACACGAGTTAGCCTGGCACCAGACCCTTCCTCAGTTGAACCTTCTGATGAAACAGAATCTAACCCTGGCCAATATCGTGACTGCAGCTTTGTAAGAGCTTCTGAAGCAAGGGATCTTTTCCTAAGGTTAATGTAAATTACTCTGTAATTCACCATTAAGCAGGATGTATATTTTTGATAGATTCTTTTTTCTAGTAAAGAAGTTTACATTTTACTTCTAATTTCTTAAGAATCAAGAAAGCTTACTGAATTTCTTGAGTTTTATTCTGCATCTATTAAAAACAATTGTTTCCTTTAAATCATTAAAATGTCTTATCTTTCTAACAGATATTTTGATACTAAGCAATCAATGTATCACCAGGATCCTCCTGATCAATTTTATGCACTGCCAGATTGAATGCAATGAGCTTTTACTAAGAATTCTTATACCACTTTTCAAAGATGAAATAGGCTTTCCTTTTTCACAAAAACAATAAAAAAAACTAACCTAATCCAATTAAGGCAGAGTTAGGAACTTCTCTATTCTCCTATATTTCTTGTCAAGTTAAAAGTACTGATTGAAAGCGGGTTCTGTTAATAAATAAATAAATATATATATATGGTGCCAAAGTCAAAATGCCAGGCCAGTCTTTACTGTGAAACCTTGTATCACCACATGGCTCCAAAGGGAAAGGTACTTCAGGGGACCTTTTCAAACTAGAAACACCTTCCTCTAAAAATAATATATATATGCATGGTTTATATTACATTTATAATTTACCCTTGGGATATTGACATCTTTAAAATGATAAGCCTTCTTATTCAATACATTTTTATTAATATGCATTTACATTTGTTATAGTCTTAAATTTTTCTGTCCCTCGGGAGTGTTTTTATATTTTCTTGCTATAGGTCACATATATCTTAAGTTTATTCCTAAGTACTTTGTTTCGTTGTTGTTGTTAATGTGTTTTATTTCTTACCTTATTTTTTTAACATCTAGAAGCTATACATTTTATTATTTTAATTTTATGCACCCTCTTTTATTAACTAAATTTTCTGTTTGTACTGTCTTACACAAGAAAATAATGACACCGTCCACAAAAGCTCAGTACTATTGCCTGTTTTCTAATTTTAATGTCCTTGGTTTCTTTCTCTTATCTAATAGCATTGGCCAGACTTCAGACATGATGGGAAGATCCCACGCAAGGAGCTGGGGATGCAAAAGAAATTAGACACCCGAGGTCCCTGTCCTCACAGGGTTAAATGTGAAATAGGAGCTGAAAGAGAAGGCGCCTGACCAGTTGCTGACACTCTTTCCCCTGTTCTGCTTTACTGTTTCTTACAGCACACGTCACTACCTGTCATTTATTTCATAATTATTTATGAGTGTTGGCCTCTTTCTCCCACAAAAATATAACTCTACCATGGCAACAATTCTGACTTTGAGGCCATCACTTTATCTTCAGGGCCTAGAACGTGTAAGTATTCACTAAATATTTGGTGACAAATTATAGTGTGGACAAAGTACAGCCACAGGCCACACCCCGCCGGGCACCTAGTTCTGTGAAGGAAGTCTTCTAGAAACACAGCCCTCCCATCCATGTGCATGTTTTGTGTGGCTGCCTCCGCACAGCTATGTTGCCAAAGACGAATGAATGATTGCCACAGAAAGAGCATGGCTCATAAAGACGAAACTATTCACTAACTTAGTGCTTACCATTTATAGAAAAAGTCTGGTGACACCTGAATTAAGAGAGGAATATCTGGAAATAAGATCTTCCTTCATAATAGGCCATTGGGATCAACTATAGCATTAATCTGGTGGAGTTATCTGTTGAATAACTCTTGCTCCAACCAAAGGAGATAGAACTTGTTTTTGTTTCACCAGTGGATTAAGCTGAGTAATTTGCCTGCTCAACTTAAGAGATGATGTGTTTCTCCCAGGGACAGCGCTGTCTCGCACACGCCAGCTGCATGCTGAGCTACGGCCAGCGGTGGCCTAAGGCGGGCCTAGGGCATCGCACGCAGGGAGCAGAGTTGGTAGAGAAGTCCCGGACACCCCAGAATCTAGAAACAGCCTTGGCCTGGGCTTCTGCTTCCTGCAGCCTCTGCATTACATGCAGCCCCCCTCCCCAGATCCCCACTGCCGCGCGTTGTGTCAGCTCCCCTGAAGACCCAGTAAATGTCACCCTATGATGCTCCCCATTACCAAATTAGTCCTGCCCGTGTCAGCCGCTCTCTGGCAGCCATCACTTGCCAAGCCGCGGCTGCGCTGTCCGGAGAGCATGTTTACCCTGAGAAAGCACAGGCCTCGTGCTTTTGAGGAACCGCAGACCCGCGAGGCAGAAGCCAGCAGAGGAGCGCCAAGCGCAGCGAGGCCGGCCGTGCTACCAAATAAGGCGTCTCTGGTGCGCAGCTGGTCCGCCCAGGACGCACCGCCCGGCGTGCAGCCGGCAGGCGCGGGGGAGCAGCCCTGCACCTGGGTCGGACCCACTGGGCTGGCTGCTCCGGGGCTGTCCCCAGACAGGCCCACGGCTGGACAGCTGCCCCGTGCTCTGCAAGGCCAATGCGTTGAAAGGAGCAGGCCACGTACCTTTGTGCACATCGTCCAGACTAGCAGTGCAGGGGCGCTCACCTGCGTGAGGACCAGCAGGTCTCCCCCGCTCGCCCTTGACGGGGCGGCCGATTTCCCCTCGGCCTGGAATAGGCCCCGTCCGACTGACCCACGGGGCTTCTCGGTGGAGACGTTCGGCTCAGGGTGGTTCAAACAGTGACACAAAACAACGAAACCTCCTCCTACCTGAGCACCTCTCCCGCCACCCACAGCACCCCACACACCACAACACACACGCACACCCCACTCATCATGCCACACACACAGCACTCATCACACCACTCATCACACCACACAACACACACACACCCTACTTATCACACCACACACACAGCACTCATCACACCACTCATCACGCCACTCATCACACCACACAACACACACACCCCCTACTCATCACACCACACACACAGCACTCATCACGCCACTCATCACACCACTCATCACACCACATTACAACACACACACACCCCACTCACTACACCACACATGCCACACACCACACCATTCATCACACCACTCACCACACCACATACCAGACATCATACCACACACACACCACACACCACAACACACACACACCACACACCGTTTATAACACCACACATAACATCACACCTCTCATCACACCACACATACCACACACGCACTGCACAACACATCACACACATACACACCACACAACACAGTCACACCACACACCACATACTACACATCACAACACACACACATACACCACACATCACACCATACATACTACAGCCCCCCCACACACCCCACACTCCACACACACCACACACATACAAACATCACACATAGCACCACACACAGACACATACACAACGTAACATGCCACACTGCACATACATACCATATCACACCACCCAAGGCACCACAACACACACACCACACTCATAAACCATATCACACACACATGAATATCGCACACACACACAAGTACACACATACAACAGAGTGACCAAGGGCGAGTGCACGTGTTGTGGAGGCCCAGCGTCACCTCCCAAGAGTGGCCCACACGGGGCCTCCAGGTCAGATCAGGCCCACTGAGGATCACTAATAAACCTTTCGCACCTTGTGAGGATTGGAAGGATTTTATCACTTACAGGAAGCTGTTGATAAATCATCCAATTTATGTACATTTGTTAACTTTGTAGGCACAGGAAGCTGGGCTTAGTGCGAAATCCTGCCCACCCAACGCCCTCCAAGGCCTGGGCCCAGTTTCCAAGGCAGCCCTGCACCTTTGGGTCCAATCACGGCCCCGAGAGATGTGGTCTCACCACCCTTTCTCTTCCTCTACCCTGGGAAAGTCTGCGGCGAGTATCACTTGGGACATGGAATCTTCTGCCTGTGACTCTGCGACCAGAGAGCGTGGGCTGCCGTCCCGCTCTCTGCGCCACTGGGCCTGGCTGTGCGTGGTGCTGCCCCGCCGGGAGAACAGGACAGCACGGGAAGAAGAAAGAACCACCCTGGCAGAGCATCAGCCTCACAGTGCATTCCACTGTGTGTGCCGAAATCCTCTGTAATTAAAGATGATAAATGAGAGGTGCAGAGACAGATAGATGAGTCCCTACCTTCTGGTTGGAAAAGGAAGGGGAGAAAGGGAGTGAGGGAAAGTAAGAGACAGAAGGAGGAGAGATGCCCGCCAACACCAACAGCATAATCTCGAGGTCTGGGTGGGCAGCTTGTCCACTCTGGGGTCCCGCAGGCGGCAGCAGGCAGGGCAGGGCAGGGCAGGCATGTCCTTGCCTATCCTTCCTGCCGCAGGGACCTGGAGGACCAGGGCTGACAGCTGGACAGGAGCAAGTGTTGAGCCCAAAGCCAGAAAAGATGTCCACACTGCTTTTCCACCACCAATGGGAGTTAAGACAGCAGAAATGATCAGAGTTCACTCAGCCCCATCTATTGATTGGGGAAGTTTGTTCTGAAATGGTAGATTCATTTAAAGAGATCCTGAAGAGACAGATTCTTCAGGGCCCAGCTCAAAGGTCATGACTTCTCCAAAATGATTTCCTCTGCATTTTCATAGCACCTGTGCATAACCCCAGTATAATGTTTACTATTAATTCTGCAAACAACACATTGTTCAGCAGTGTGCCTTGCACACAGCAGGTGTTTGTTCTGTTTTGTTAAACGGAAGGATGAATGGGTGAATGAATGAACCATGACTGAATGAATGCTCTGCAGGAACCTAAGGGGAAGACTGAGCTTTGATCAGCTTGCATATCACTGGTTTAATTAGCTCATGAAGAAAGCTGCATAACCCAACAAAATACTCTATGCAGGAAACATCCAGTTCTCAAATTAATTTCCCAAAAAGCAAAACCTCAATAGTGCCAACATTTAAGCTAAGATGCTTGCGTAGAAACAGATGAAAAGTTAACTTAGCAATGCCTGGTGAGGTATAGTATTACATCTTTTTATTGTTTTTATTTGCTCAAAGATGGAGAAATAGATCAAAGGCCAATTGTGAAGTTGTGAAGAAGAAAATTCTCTAGATGACAGAAAATTAAAACCTCAGATTATGTAATAACTTTCCTCTAAATATTGGTGACTCTGTGGCTGCCAAAAAACAGGACTGAATGTGAACATTTTGCATTTAGAAAGTATTTGAATTTAACTTGCAAGGGAAATTAAATTATGTCAGTTGCATTTTCAAGATAATTTTTAAATGAAAAAAAAAAAAAAAAGCCATGTGAAGGGCAGTGAAAAACTACAATTACAGCCCTAGGGACTTGGGCTTTCCCCCCCAGTGCTACAGTGAAAACATCAGATGGAAATAAAAACCTTGAAAGGTAGGAGGAACCCTAGATCCCATGAAGGCCCTGGCAGAGGGTATGACCACATTCCAGAGCACTCCAGTGGCCTGATCACTGGCCGGCCAAGGGAAGGGGGATGAACTCCCACCAGGAGCCGACCTTCGCGTACATTCACCCGCTTGTGACGCACAGCCACCCTGCAGTAGGTGTTCCTGTGTGTCCTCACAGGGAGGCCTGAGACTCTGTGGGCAGGAGCCCTGCACAAGGCCCCTTAGCTAACGAGTGAGGAAGGCAAGATTCCAGCCCACTTCTCCCAACCCCCAGCCCAGCGCTCTCCCTGGTACTCCCTCATCCCCCCGGAAGGGGGCAAGGGCTGGCACAGCCAGGACTCCGTGAGGCCCCACCCCCCACACCCGCTATGCTACAATAATACCTGAGAGCTATTCCAAAGTTCACGTTGTCTTATAATTTATATTGACCTAACTAAGAAAAGGAAAAACACATACAGAGAAAATAAAAAGATCAACTCTGTTTTGCGTCAGTCATTATACTCAGAAACCACAGTGGCACCTTCACCACGCACATTAATTCTGCAGGATTATGCTTATTTGTCCCCATCTATGGATGATGAAAGTGAAGTGCAAAGAATGGTGAAATGAGGCTGAAAAGTCTCTGGTGCGGGCTGGCTCTACCCTGCCGTAGGGGCTCCCTTTCACATGCTCTTTAGAAATATATTTGTTAGGTGTGATTTTGCCATATCCTAGTTCCCTCTGTTGTCTAAAGTATTTTGGGGGTTCTAAATTGTCCCTTGATGTCAGCACTCAGGAAACCGGCAAGGAGAGGTGAGATTTGGTCAGAGGGAAGGCTCCAGGACATGGCTGAGGGCAGGAAGTGAGAAAGCCACGGCTCAGGGGCTGCATGAGGAAGATGCACGAGGCAGCACAGAGAAGAGCAACCTCAGGGCACACGGCTCAGCACAGCATCAGCGAGCTCAGTCCCAGCGCCCCCGCAGGTCAGCCTTGACTTTAATGGACTTGGATCCAGAAAGGGCCTCAGGCCTGCTCTAGTACGCACAGGAACGCTGAGCCTGAGCAAGGGAAAGTGACTTGCCCAGGTTCCGTCAGTTAACCCAGTCATGGAGAAAAGCTCAGGCCCCTGGGTGCCTTCTCATGGTAGTTTTATCTGCACCTGATTTCAAAGCACAGACTGGAACGTGTGAGAGGCTGTCAGGCAGGCGGCCGGCACCCACGCGGCAGGGCCCTCACCATCACCCTGGAGGAGGAGGTAGGCAGGTGGATGTGGCCCGCGTGACTTCCAGCCTTCCCCCACCCCCTTCACACCTTCACTGTGCCACATTCTCCTCAGCTTATAGCCGTAACTCTTCCTCCCTGCCGCCCGCACTTACACGAGTCCCCACTTACTGAGGGCCCAGTGAATGTCCACCCTTTTCTAGGTGCAATTTAAAATTGTCAATGTTTATGTCACAGAGGAAGAGACTGAAGTTCACAGAGGCTGCTGGTCTTGACCACGGTCCTCTAACTAGAACCGACACAGCCAGGATCTGGACCTACACCTGTGGGACTCCAAAGCCTACGTTCTCTGCACTTACGGGATGACAGCCAGGACGTCTCATTTCCTACCAGTCTCAGAAAATGAGGATCTTTCACACCATAGGAATTCCCTCTGTAGCAGAATGTAATGGCCAAATGCATGACACATCTAAAATTCCATGTCGGTGATTCATTTAATATACAACATAAAGTACAGGGCTTCATTAAGTCCTGTGGTTGTCTTATTCAATAAGCAATATATTGTACCCTGTGCCATTCAAAGCACTTTATGTATACTAAAACCTTTTATCTTCTTAATACTCACATGATGGTAGGAACTATCATTGCTCCCATTTTACTGATGACGATACTGAGCCTCAGAGACATCCATCAGATTATCTACAATTGCACAGCTAGTAAGTGGAAGGACCAGGATTCAAATCCAGGCAGTCTGTCTCCACGCTCTGGGATTTTAACCACTAAGCCATACTCCCTTTAGAATTCTGTAGAAATTCTAAAAGAATGGAGTATGCCAACATTTGCCTTCTCAAATTGAGAATGGTAAACCTAACTGAACTTTCTCCTTATAATTCAAGGTCACCTACATGAACTGAGAACATTATACCCAGTAGAGTATACTTACCTTTGCCTTCTCAAATTGAACATAGTAAACCTAGCTGAGCTTTCTCCTTATAATTCAAGGTCACCTACATGAACTTAGAATATTACATCCACTAGAGCATGCCCAGTAGTGCCCTCAAAGATATTAAATCGCAAAGAATAAATTTCCCACTAGACTGGCCCCAGATTGCTATTCTCATGGAGTTCTCTCTAATTTTTATAGCTCTCATATTTATTTCTTCTGCTACCTTTTGTCAGTTCCTATGGCTATCAATATATATTATTCATGACCTTGTTTTATAAATAATCATCCAGCTACATATCGCTGCAGGATTCTCTTACCCTCTAACACAGTAAAACGCATCAGCTTTGTGACAGCAATACATTTCTCAGGAGTGTGTGTGTGTGTGTGTGTGTGTGTGTGACAGATTCAATGGCATGTCCCGGCTCCATGTGGCATATGAGGACACAGTATTGTTTAAGATTCTGCTATAACAGACGCCCTGACTCTGAGCCTTGGGAGGGAGGGCTGTCCACAGTCAGAAGGGAGACTTTCTGGAGCCTTCCTACCGGAGCAAGTCTCCACACACACAAACGCCATATTGTCAAGCTCGCGAGAATGCAGTCATCTCATGACTGTGGAATGTTCCTCCTTGCCAGGCCCCAAGGACAACAGCAGCTGAAACTTTCACATACGGAGCAGCCGAGACTCCCGCGGAAGAAAGGAGGCAGAGCCGGTGCTCCACGCAGGCTTTTGACACTTGAAGTTGGGCAAGGTTTTTGGTTTCAGCAACGTTGCTAAAAACCACATTTCCCACGGCTGGCCTGAACTTTGACTCAGAGCCTAAATTGCTAGCAGAGGTGTGGCTGGGCCCAAGGTTTCACTTGGCAGTAGTTCCATTCTTACCCGCTGGCATCTATACCTGCTGTCCTTTCAGGTGTGGGTTCCCAGCCCTGGGTCCCTAATCACCAGGTGCTTCTCTCCTTCCCTCTGGGTGACAGTACAAGCAGCGGTTCTCAAGCTGGTCCTCTGACCAGCTATAGCAGCATCACCTGGGTCCATTGAAAATGTAGATTTCTACTGAATCAGTAACTCTAGGCCCGGGGCCCAGTAAGCTGTGTTTTCACAAGTACGGCAGGTGATTCTGAAGCACCCACAAGTTTGAGAACCACTGCAGTAGAAAGCAGGAACTCCAGACAGATGACCCAAACCAAATGAATTTAGGAATAAAGAGAAGATAAATCCCAGTGAGTGATCCCTGTCGTCAGAGGGGTGTGGCAGGTGACACTAAGAGAGCTTCACGGTGCATGTTAATGTGCCTCTTCTCATGAGCCCAGCCAGGTCCCTGGCAGTGGCCGTCCAGATACTATGATGGGAGGAACTTTGAGGCTGTGTCTCGGAAGGGAACCTCACGGAGACAAATAAGCGAGGCTGCGTGGGCGAGGTGGGGCGGGGACAACTTGCCAACTTGCCCCTAAGGAAAAGCAGTTGAAGCTGAGATTAGACAAGAACCTTGGATAGAGCCATATCGTGGTTCTGACTGAGCAGGTCTTCTCGTGACAGTAGCACTGGGCATGGCATTCTAAAATCACTTGGTCGGAAAAGGGTATGGACATTCACTAAGTCCAGCTCCGGGCCATCGTCTCAGCACAATTCCACTGAGAAGTCTCTGGCAACGGAAGACTCCCTTTTCCCACAGCTGAGGATTTCATCTTTGGAGAAATGTGGCCCTGAAATTGTGAGCCCTGAAATGTGGCCCAGAGGTCCCGATGCTTCCTGAGTTTTTTCCTCTGGGGGCCATGACAGGGTTGATCTAACATTAGGAAACTCTCATGCACGGAGCAGTTCCCAGCAATGTGACTTTCCTCACGATCGGTCCTTCCTCCCAGGTGCCTGACACACCTTCCTACTCTAGTCTGTAAGCATTTGTGCACATCAGCCCTGCACAAGGTCTTGGAGATGCTCTGCTGGGGTGAAACAACCATCATGGGACCCCCTTTCTGGAAAGTTCATCTAATGGGAGAGTCAGATATTAAACAAGTAGAAAAATAAACACAAAATTTTCAGTGCAACAAGTATATGAAGGAAAGTCCAGAAGAAACCCAGCCAAGTTCCTTTCCATCAAAAGGGCAACCAACTTGAATTGCTATTGTCTCCATTGCAGTTGAGTCTTTTGACCCATTATTACCATTAATTTACCCAATTTTAGTTTATCTAGCCCCTGCCTCCTCACTTTATCCTTACCCCATAGAGAAATCCCACTAGTATGTACTACAAAAAGTACAAGGAAAGGAAATATATAACCCTACCTTCATGGAATTTACAATCTGGTGTAGGAGACAAAATTGAAATAATTGTAATGGAAACTGTAGGCCATTTCTGCAATAAATGTTTAAGAGTGGCAGAGACAGAGTTGAGAAGAAAGAATTCACAGCACATGCAAGGAAAGCTTCAGAGCAGAGGTGGGATGTGAGCTGAATCTTTTATGATGAGCAAAACTGGAGACGTCAGCTCAACAGTCTGCTGTGCGTGTGCGTGTGCGTGTGCGTGTGCGTGTGCGTGTGCGGGAGCGTGTGGCATGTGTGAGCGTGTGTGACTCCAATCTGACTAGCGGAGACGCTGAGTGACAATGGCACAGAGAGAACTGCACCAGCAAGGTTATAATGGTTTTCTTCCGGCCCTTCAACTATGGGATGATTTTTTTCCTTGTATTTTTATTATTAAGAAATGTTCCTACTTTTATAGTTAGGAAAGATAATTATGATGTAAAAATTAAAATTCAAAAAATGCACCCAAAGGGCCTGACTGATGCTAGGTGGGTGACTCCAGGCCTCCATGTGTCCGGCACTGAATGCACACGATTCTGGGCTGCACGTCCTCTTTTCAGGCAAGAAGTTTCATTTATAGGGAAAATTACACAGTGTGGAATAACTCTTTTATTCCAGATAGTTTCCTGAAAATGCTAAAACTACCACACCCAGCTCTGGCAAACTTGGATGTCAGGAAGGAAAGCCCAGGCCGGGCTCGGCACAAAGAGCCTTCCGGGCTCAGAAGAGGGTCCGCAGCTGGACAAGGCAGAGCTGGGCATCTGCTCACACGTTCTGGTTGCTTCTGATCCAGGCTCGGCATTTCCACAGTGCTCCATCTAATCTTCACAGACACGGAGAGCGTAAGCATTGCGATCTTCTTCCACACCCGGGAAAGCAGAGGTGCCGACAGGTGAGGTCGATCCGTGAACAGCTCACACAGGCCTGACTCCAGGCCTGTCCCTTGTCCCCACCATACCGACCTCACCCCAGGTACCTGTCTGGCAGCCCGTAGCTATCCTTTCCACACCCTTTCTGAGGAACTTTTCAATAGCAGGTGTGTTTATTTTAAAGCAAAACAAGCATCCGTCTCTAAGCACTCCCTAAGAGTGTGAAGGCCCAGAGGTTTAACAGATGCTGATATTGTCTGTGTGGCTGTTGGTTCTGTCAGTGTCTGTCTGAAAAAGGGGCCAACACTTTATAGGGTTTATCTTTACTAATGCTAAAACGTTTGTCTCTTGGCTGTATATTCACCCATGGCCAATTTCTAAAAGGAGTTCTCAATTAATAATAATTGCTGACCCTCCAAACTTGCCTTTGTGCCTGTCTTGACTGAAACCTGCCTTCATACAAGCCTATCTTCGGCGTGAAAGCCTCTTCCTCCCTCCTGTGGCTTTCGGATGCTCCCATATTCCTCCATGATGTCCAGACACCTGTGAGCAGCAGAGACTGTCCGACTTGAACCTCAGCTGGATTTTGACTCAATGGGCGATGGCTGTGCCCATGGGGCAGGGCACCGAAGGCCATGTCTGGGAATTTGGCACTGCGCAGGAGTAAGCCATGGAGAAGACAGAGCGGTGCATAAAAGAGCCCAAATGAGACAGTCCCTCTGGCTGTCAGGGAGGAAAAGTGACAGAAATATCTGTTGTTTGAATTGTACCCCAGACCTCAGCCCCACACGGCACGGCCACAGCACTGGACAGGTGGAGGAGGATGGTGACCCGGGCCCAAGCCAGAGCTGAGGCAGCACTTGCCCCGGCGGGAGGGATGAGGAAGGGCTTTGCAGGAGACTTTACCTTCCCCAGCGTTTGCACCCATGGGCTGATGAAGTATCAAGAAACAGGTGAAAACTAGGTAGCTATGCTGCCTTTGGGTGGCTCACACTGCTGCACACAGAAAACACAAACGGTGTTAAAGAAAAGCAGAATGAACAACGAATACCATCCCTTAAAGAAGATCCTTGTGCAGCCTCTTCATCTGCCCTGGGATTAATGCCTGACCTGTTCTTCTCCCTGGTACTTGGTGGAGGGGGTAGGAGGGGAAAGCAGATAAACTCAGCCAGGCCACAGGGTGAGAGGCTGAAGTTCTCCGGAGAGATGGTCCCAAGTCCTGAGGTACAGGGGAAAGGTTAGGGGTTCCATCTGGATTAAATCAGAGAAAGGTGTATTGGTCTGTTACGGCTGCCATAAAAAAGTACCAAAGTTGTTTGGTGGCTCAAACAACATAATTGATTTCTCCCAGTTCTGGAGGCTGGAAGTCCAAGATCAAAGTGTCAGCAGGGTTGGTTTCTCCTGGTCTTGCAGATGGCCACCTTCTTGTTCTGTCCTCACATACCCTTTGCTCTGTGCACAACCCCCCTGGTGTCTCTTCCTCTTCTTATAAAGACACCAGTCATATTGGATCAGGGCCACCCTATGACCTCATTTTACCTTCATTACTTTCTTAAAGACCCGAATTCCAAACACCATCACACTGGGGTTAGGGCTTCAACACTTCAGTCCATAACAGACAGGAATGCTAATGAGAAAATGCCAGGCATCCAGAAACAGAACCAGATAACGTAGCACTGTGCAGCTTAGTGGTGAGAGGGAGCGAGGAGAGAGTTCCTGTCCCCACACAGACACCGTCCTACGCTCCTCCTCCCGGGGCTAGCCTGCGGCCAGCACGTGCACCTCGAGTGCCATTGGCCATGCCAGCTGCATTGCAAGTACTCTGATTTCAGTCAACTGTGCCCCACTTGTAGAAATAATTTAAGCAGATAGCAAATATATACATATACATATAAAACCAAAAATAAATATTAAAAATCAAAATGAAGTGAAAATAAAGGAAAACAGTAAGGTAAGACTGTGGGGAAAATGATCACACTATAGAAAAATTCGCAGAGGGCTCTTGCATAATTACTGACTGTTCAGTGTTCTAAGCCCTCGGTAACCAAAGCCACAGGACCACATATCTGGATATGAGACTTGCGCCATTCCAAGGGTCGACTGGAAACTCCGTGAGGATCTGCCATGTTCCTATGGACCCCCAGCACTTCTCACAGCCCCTGTCACAAAGCCGGTGCTCAATGCCATATGAAGAAGAGATCAAATAGTCAGTGACCGCCATGATCAATCTTCTGTGTCAACCTTATGCATCAAGTTCACTGGGCCACAGGGTGCTAATATATTTGGTCAGACATCATTGTGGGTGTGGCTGTGAGGGCGTTCCTGAGTGGATTTGCATTTGAATGGGTAGACTGAGTCAAGCAGATTGTCCTCCCCGATGCAGGAGGACCTTGTCCCATCTCTGAAGGCCTGAGGACAACAGAGGCTGATGCTGCCCTGTGCAGGGAATGATTCCTCTTGCCTGGCCCCTGCCTCTGGCTTTTCCTGGGTCTCCAGCTCGCTGCCTCCGCTTGCAGCTCGTGGGACTTGCCAGCCTCCTAGTTAACCCATCAATCTCTAGATAGATAGATAGATAGATACATAGATACACAGACACATCCTATTGGTTCTGTTTCTGTAAAGAAACCTGAGAAATGCAGTAAGTTAATTCATTTTTTAGCACCCAGGTTTGAGGGAAATTGGTAAGTCAGAAAGAGCATGCAGTGATGTAGTGAAATGTACATGACCAATATCATCATAATAGATTAAAGAGTATTAATAAACAAGTGTCTCCATGTTTAACACGCGTCTGACTCACCCGGGGCTCTTGTTACCATGAAGCCTGGAATTCAGTGGGTCCAGGGTGGGGCCTGAGAGCCCCCAACATTGCTGCTGCTCTTTGGCCCACAGCCGAGCGTGGGCTCCCAGAGCCTCTCCCAATACCGGTCATGGGGATAAGGACAAAGGATCCATGTGCTCCTCTGCCTACAGGAGCTGCCTTCCTTTTCCACCTCTCAGAGCCCACTGTTCAGGGCCGCAGTCCCTCCCTGGGCTCCGCTGTGTGCATCTCCCAAGCCCCCAACGAGTCCCACAGTCCCCATCCCTAACAGACTGTCTACTTTAGAGAAAATTCCTTGTGATTTAACAAGGCAGCCAAAGCGATTGCCTTCAGCTTCCTGTGACCTGAATTCCAAGGGAGGTGAAGCGCCGGCTAGACCAGCCCAGCTGTTCTGAGCGTCGTCTTCATTCCTTCGTAAATCACCCCGGTGATGGCTCCATGTATCACTCTGCTCTCCCCGTTCTGTGACCATAAATTTGAGGCTCCTCTGGGGCCGCTGTGGGCAGGGATGCTCTTACCTCTAGCAGTAGGATGCACTCTCTAATTCTTTCTTTTTTTTTTCCATCAATCCAATCCAATCTGCTTTCTATCTCCCAAGATATCTCAAAATATCTGGTCCACTGCCGGCTCCCTTCCTTATGTTTAAGCAAAGTGATATATTTTCTGCCAATTCAATGGGTAATTGGGGAAAGAGAAGTTGTTACAATGTTCAGTCCACTTTCTTGATCCAGAAATCTGGGCCGTTTTCAAAGGCTCTGCATGTGGTTCTTAAATATTATGCTGAATCAACAAAGAACATGTTGCCAAACTGAAAATCTTGTGCAGTTGGCTGCTTCTCCACCATGCAAGGGTACACAATAAAATGATATGACATATAGAATGTTTTAAAGTCTTCTTTATTGAAGTATAACATGCATTTAGAAAAGTGTACAAAGTCAGCAGGGCTCAGCTCAATTAATTTCACATAAACTGAACTCACCCATGTAACCAGCACCCAGACTAAGAAGTTAAATATTACTAGCAGGTCAGAAGGCCCACCCTGGCCTGTGCCCATTCAGTCCCTCCTCCCAAAGATGACCACTATCCCTACTTCCTTCCTCACAGATTCGTGGGGAATCATAAATCATATAGCATGTACGGTTTTGTGTCTCTCTTACTCAACATTATATTTGTAAGATGCTTCCATGTAGCATGCATAAACTTGTTCATTTTCATTTCTGTATAGCTGCAGTCCCCAATCCCCAGGCCAAGGACTGGCACTGGTCCATGGCCTGTTGGGAACTGGACTGCACAGCAGGAGGCGAGCATCGAGCAACAAAGCTTCATCTGTATTTACAGCCACTCCCCATTGCTCACATCACTGCCTGAGCTCCGCCTCCTGTCAGATCAGCAGCGTTAGATTCTCATAGGAGTGTGAACCCTACTGTAAACCGTGCATGGAAGGATCTAGGTTGCGGCTCCTTATAAGACTCTAATGCCTGATGATCTGAGGTGGAGCTGAGGCAGTGATGCTAGTGCTGGGGAGCAGCTGCAAATACAGATTATTATTAGCAGAGAGGTTTGACTGCACAGAGACCATAATAAATCAATTGCTTGCAGACTCACATCAAAACCCTATCAGCGACAATTAAGCTGCATCTGGTGGCAGGCTTTATAGTGGCAAGTGAGCATCTTACTTCAATTGCACAGCTGCATCTGGTGGCAGGATTTAAGTCAGAATCCGACACTTATTTTAGTCCGCACGTGGCCTGCCCATTATTTTATTTACCACCTCCATCCACGCCTCTTTCCCTCACTGCGCACTTGTCCCAGTCACAATTTTGCTAAGCCCACAAGCTAACCCTAGCAAAAATGAGTAAAAAGCAAATGTCATTCGGGAGCTTTTTTTGAAAAGGGAGAAAGACCCAATGATGAGACAGCAGAAGACTCTAAGACTGCCAACAAAATGGAAGCTGCATTTAAAAGAAAATACCAAGAGTCCTACTTAAATTATGGGCTCATCGCAACAGGTGAGTCACATTCTCCAAGCCCACTTTGTATAATACATGGCAACCAGCTATCCAACGAAGCCATGAAACCTTCAAAACTGCTTTGCCACATGGAGACCAAGTATTCTGCATTAAAAGACAAGCCTTTGGAGTTTTTCAAAAGAAAAAACATGAACATGAAGAACAGCAGCAATTACTGAAGGCCTCCACTTCATCAAATGTCTGCACTGAGAGCAACACTGTTAGTGGCTAACTGCATTGCTAAAGCTAAGAAGCCCTTTACCATTGGTGAAAAGTTGATCCTGCCTGCTGCTAAGGACATTGGCCATGAACTTTTAGGAGAGTCTGCATTTCACAAGATAGCACATGTTCCTCTTTCGGCTTAGCACTACGTGAACTAATGAAATAGCAGAGGATATTGAGACACAATTGTTAGAGAGAATTAATGAGTCACCATGGTACACAATCCAGGTTGAGTAGTCTACCAATGCTGACAACAAGGCTTGTTTTTGTACAATATATTTTCCAGGAGGATGTGCAAGAGGATATGTTATGTGCACTTTTGTTGCCAATTCTCACCACAGCTGCAGAACTATTCAAGTCTTTGAATGATTACATATCAGGAACACTGAATTGGTCATTTTGTGTCAGTATACACACTACAGAGCAGCTGCCACGACTGGACGGCTTTCTGGTTTCACTACTCGGGTCAAGGAGGTCGTGTCTGAATGTGAGTCTACGCACTGTGTCATCCACAGAGAAATGCTGGCTAGCCGAAAAATGTCACCTGAACTAAACAACGTTTTTGTAGGATGGGATTAAAATTATCAAACATATTAAAGTACATGCCTCTAACTCACATCTGTCCGTGTAGCTCTGTGAGGAGACGGACGCAGGGCACACACGTCTTCTCTTATACACAGACATGAGATGGCTCCTAAAGGTAGGTCACTGGCCAGAGTTTTTGAGTTACTGAGAGCTGCTCCAGAGATTTCTCTTAGAAAACAGTCACCGCTGGCAGACGTTTCAGGGACACAGAGTGGGTTGCAAACTTGCTTACTTGTGTCACATATTCAACCTGCTCAATGAACTCAGTCTGTCACTTAAGGGGAGAATGACAACTGTGTTCAAGTCAGCAGATAAAGTGGCTGCATTCGATGTCAAACTGGAATTATGGGGGCAACAAGTGAACATGGGATTTTTGACATGTTTCAAACATAAGCAGAGATTTTGAAAGAGGCCGAGCCAGGGCTTTCTCTCTCCCAGCTGGTACATGATCACCTGTCTCAGCTTTTGAACGAGTTTGAGCTTTACTTCCCAACCACAGAAGACCCCCGAACTGGGAAGGAATGGATCCTCCACCCATTTGTGAATAAGCCAGGTGAATTGACTCTGTGCTAGAAGAGGATCAGCTGCTTGAGATTGCAAATGACAGTGGCCTTAGAAGTATGTTTGAGACAACTTCAAATCTCCATACATTCTGGATTAAAGTCAAGGTGGAATATCCTGAGATTGCCACAAAAGCACTGAAAAGCCTGCTTCCATTTCCAATGTCCTATCTTTGTGAAGCAGAGTTTTCTGTGGTGACAGCAACCAAAATGAGATTGCAGAGTAGACTGGACATAAGCAACACACTTTGCGTGTCACTGTCTCCCATCACCCCCAGATGGGACCGTCTAGTTGCAGGAAAACAAGTTCAGGGCTCCCACTGATTCTGCATTATGATGAGTTGTGTAATTATTTCCTTATATATTACATTGTAATAATAATAGGAATGAAGTGCACAATAAATGTAATGCACTTGAATCATCCCCAAACCTTCCCCCCCACCACTGCCTCGATCCATGGAAAATTGTCTTCCTTGAAACCGGTCCCTGGTGCCAAAGAGGTGTGGGACCACTGCTGGATAGTATTTAAGATGAATCACAATTAATCCATCCTAGTCTTTTTCTATACAGCATTATTGAGATATAATTCACTACCATATGATTCATCCATTTATAGTTTCCGTGTGGATGTACGTTTTCATTTTTCTTAGGTAGATACCTAGAAGTGGAATTACTGGGACATATGGCAACTCTATGATAAACTTTTTGAGGAGCTGCCAAACTGTTTTTCAAAGTGGCTGAACCATTTTGCATTCCCACCAGCAGTGTGCAAGAGTTTTGATTTCTCCACATTCTCATCAGCACTCGCTGTTGTCTGTCCTTGGAACTATGGCCATTCTAGTGGGCATAGAGTGGTCTCCCCTTGTGGATTTGATTTGTGTTTCCCTAATGACTGATGATGCTGAACATCTTTTCGTGTGTATTGGCCATTTGTACATTGTCTTTGGATAAATGTCTATTAAAATCCTATGTCCATTTTTAAATTGTATTGTCTTTTTAATATTGAGTTGTAAGTGTGCTTTACATATTTCGGATAAAGGACCCTTAGCAGTTATGTGATTTTAAAATTTTTCTCTCATTCTGTGGGTTGTTTTCTCACTTTCTTAATGTAATATTTGCAGTACAAAAGTTTTTAATTTTAAAGTAATCTAATTTATCTATTTTCTCTTTTGTCATTCATGCTTTTAGTGTTATATCTTAGAAACCATTGTCTAATCTGAGGTCACTAGGGTTTAGCCCTATGTTTTCTTCTAAGGGTTTCATTATTTTAGCTCTTATACTCCATTTTGAGTTAATCTTTTTCTGTATGGTGTGAAGTAAGAATCCAAATTTATTCTTTTGCATGTAGATATCCCATCTTCCCATTACTATTTGTTGAAGAGATTATTCTTTCTCCATTGAATGATCTTGGAACTCTTGTCAAAAATCAATTTGACCACAGATGTATGGGTTTATTTCTTCACTCTCAATTCTGTTCCATTGATCATGTGCCTATACTCATACTACTAGTACCATGCTGTCTTGATTACTGTATATTTGTAGTAAGTTTTAAAATCGGTAATTGTGAGTCCTCCAACTTTGCTCTTCTTTTTCAAAATTGTTTTGGCTATTCTAGATCCTGTATATTTTCATATGAATTTTAGGATAAATTGAATTTGTAGATCAATTTTGTTACTTGCCATAGTAACAATATTAAGTTTTCTGACCCATAAGCATGAGATTTCTTCCACTTATTAAATCTTTAATTTCTTTCATTGATATTTTATAGTGGTAGTTCACGAGATTTACATTTCTTTTGTTAAGTTTGTACTTAGATATTCTGTCTTCTTGTTGATATTGTTAAATGGTATTAATTTTATTTTCAGAATATTCATTGTTATTGTACAGAAATACAATTAAAATTTGCATATTGATCTTATATTCTTCAGTAATGTTGAATTTTTTAGATTATTTATATTTTTAGTGGATTCCTTAGGATTTTCTATTTACAAAACCATATCATCTGAGAATAGAAATAGTTTTATTTCTTTTTTTTCAATTGGAATTTCTTTCGTTTGTTTTTCTTGCTTAATTGCCTTGCCTAGAACCTCTAGTACAATATAAAACAATGGTGAGAGTAGGCATCTTTGTCTTATTCCTGATCTTAAAGGGAAAACATTCAGTCTTTCAACATTAGGTATGGAGTTAGCCGTGTTTTCTATATGTGGGTTTCCCACTGACGTCCTTTAACAGTTTGACTTTGATGGCGTCTCCTTTGATTTCTAGTTTGTTGAACGTTTTTTATCATAAGGTGTTGCATTTGGTTAAATGCTTTCTTTTCATCTATTAAAATGACAATATGACTTTTGTTAAATACTCAGTTGTTAATCAAAATGAAAATAAAAACAGTGAATCAGAAAAAGTGAATCCAAAATGATATTTCTTTCTACTTCTTAGTATAACCTAGACTTCAGCACAGAGAGAATCTAGCCACACATTCCCCGCCCCTCAGCAGCTCTGCCATCAGTGGAAAAGAGACAACCTTATGGCTGCCTCATACCATTGTTGTACAAATTTAATTAAATTGAGCATGGGAATCACTCGTTATGACCCGACACAAAGTGAAGACATGATAGTTTTTGTTGTGTGAATGAATGAACTGAACGAAGAAGTGCGTGAAAAATGGTGCTCTGCGATGGAGAGAGATGTGGAAGGAGCTGAATGATGACGCTGCAGGAACGTGAGTTCTGCGAGGTCAGGCCACCTTCTCCTTTTCCGCCCACTCTTACAACCCAGGCGTCTACAGTACATGACACATATTAAGGCACAAAAGATATATTCAGGAATGTGTTTTTTACACTTGTGGGGTCAAGAATGAAGCTCCATTGTGGATTCCACACGTTAACGAGCACCCGCTGCCTGGCACACACCGGGCGAGGGTCTGGGAAGCATCGCTGGAAAAGGCAGCCTGCCCGAGCTCACACTGCAGGAGCCACACACCAGAGTCACGCAAGGCAAAGTCAAAGTATGCCTGAGGGACGGGAGTGAGACCTGAAGAACGAACAGGCATTTTTCTGGAGAAGGAGGGGAAAGGAATTGAGAGATTTGTGCATTTGGGGCAGAGGAGCAATATGTACAAAATAATTGTTGAATAATCACTGAATGAATGAGTTGCAAAGGCTGCCACACTAATGGTTCGCACATGTTGGAGGAGGGATGACAAGAAAATGAGCAGAGGTTAGATTGTGAATTCCAAGCCAGGAGCTCACAGTGTCTCTTCTCTAAGAAAAATGGGAGCTATTGAAAAAATTCTGTGGCTTCTCTGATGATCAGATTAGTGAAGGAACATCACTCTGGGTTTCTCAGGTTTGGCTTGGATGTATGGGACATGTGAGGCCCGGAGGGGTGGAGGGTGACTAGGTTACAATCTGAATTTGGGGCAAAATCAAACTTGAAGCCTCAACTTTGTTCTCAAAAAAAATAAGAATAAAAATTTAAAGGGGAATAATTGAGCCTTCACCCAGTGACCAAAGAGCCAGAGCTGCCAATTTCCTTTGGCTTCTGTAGAAAGAAGACATCAGTCGTGTTGGTTTCTTTACTCTGTGGTCATTTGTCACATTCCCTTCAAATGCCTACTTGTAAGTGCGGTTCCAGTAGCAGTAACAGCAGGACCTGTGTATCGTGACCTCCCCTTGCTCACTGCAAGCCAGTCCCTCAGTCCGGTCACACGACACCCGTCAGTTCAACTTCCCCACATGCAAACAAGATTCAGGAGCCGCCCACAATAGAGTCAGGAAAAGTTAGAGATTTTTAAAGTCAAAAAAGCCACTTTTGTACAACAAAAAATTGAAGACGCTTTAACACTGTGATAGGAAAGAGAAATGATGTTATTATCTTAAGAAAAAATCTAGGATTAATGAACTATTTATGCTTCAGGTGCTGCGCTATGCACTTTATATAAAACATCCTCTCTAACTCTATAATCCCCCCAAAGGGCAGTGGCTAGCATCCCATCTTGCAGATGAGAAAGCTGAGGTCCTGAGATAATTACTTGACCAATGTCAAACAGACAGTGGCTGTGCCAGGTGAGATTCAGCCGCGTCGAACGCAGCACAGGGGTGTGGTACTGAGCATGCCTTACTCTTGGTTCAGTGGATGCAGTCATTTATCTGGGGTGAAAAGATACAACTGCCACCTGAGAGCCGCCAGACTGGATGGGAACTAATATGCTCCCACCTCCTTTTCCTCATCTGTAAAATAGGGACTAGAGAACATCCTCAGCCTCTTTCCCAAGTTCTCTATAAGACCACCTGAGAGGTGATGTGCGTCAGACAGTGAAAACAACAAAACACGTTGTTCAGCAGAAAACAGTCATCTTGTTACATGCTTAAGAAATATAAATGTGCTCCTTATTGTCCCCTTTTACATTGGTTAAATAAATTATATTCATGGTCCATCTACCAGTGGACATTCATGTCTTGGTTTCCTAACTACAAATTAATTCTTAGCAACATCCTCACTCAAACCTCCTTATAAAACAAACTCATGGGATATAAAGAGGATGTGAATTTGCCTCCAAGAGTGTAACTTAATGGTCATTCTAGGATTGAGAGGAAAGACAAGGGAAGGAAGGTGGGGGAGCCACACAGCTGTGTCAGGAAAGGGATGGACGCTCCCTGGCTCTGGCAAGGGTACAACAAAGAAATAACCCCGCAATGGATGCAATCCTGCAACAGGTGCAAGAAATTAGAGTCCATACATTCAGGCCATGGCTGAAGAGGATGAGTGTGCAGGAGGCTGTCCTGGTGATTGAGGTTCACCTTCCCAAAGCCCACTCGTGGAGAGACTGGATTCCCAGACCTGAAATGTGCTAGAGTCTTTGGAGCCTTGCTCTGGTGCAGCCTTTGTTTCCCTTATAAACTCTGAATTTAGTGAATTTAAATGCACATGGACTTCAGGAGGCTTTGAGCTGGGGCCTAACATGGTTTGTCATATTTGAAGGCTTTTGCATATACATTAATTTATTCTGAAGCATAGATGTGTAAACACTCCGGAGGCCCAACTGGTCTGTCTCATCCAGTTAGGGTCCAAAGGACCCTAGGAATTCCTAGAATTCAGTGTCTCATCTCTATCCAGAATGGTTTCCAAACCATCCAGGGCTGAACATCATCAACCGTCACTGAAAGACAGGACTAAATCCTCCGACCTGGAGCCTCTTCCGTTTCCGTTCGGAATATCATGGCTGTGTTGCAACCACCTTACTCAGCTCCGGAGAAGTAAGTGAGTTTCCTGAAGACAGGCCCAGCCTAGGGCTGCGCCCTTCCTCTGGCCTTCCAGCCCGGCTGCCTTCCCATCTCTCCTTTATTCCCGTCTGCTGCCTTTATTTCCCCTCAGTCCTCGCCCAAATTCACTCTACCTGATGCAAGGGGGAGAAATGTATACAAATAATCTTTCCCAAATTATTTTTCTGTTTAATTAAAAAGATGGTAGTAAGTTCAAGTCAATAAATATTTGTGGACTTCCAGCTAAGTGTCTGACACTAGAAGAATTTAAAAAAAAAAAAAAGAAAAAGAAAAAGAGAGAAGGCACAGCCCCTGCATGAAGCCTAAGGAGGTAAAACCAAACCTACAGCAGCCACAATGTGAACACTAAGACCTCTCAAGCTGTGAATGGGACAAAGCCCACACATTTAGGCCTGTGTTCCCCAAGGCATGGTCCATGTACCTTCTGCATCAGAGTCATCTCAATGTTTATTAAAATGGATGTTTTGAGGGTCCACTCGGACCAGGAATCAGTATCCCTAGAGGCAGGTCTCAGAAATCTGCATTTTAATCATCACACACAAAACCAAATGTTTTATTCTTTGAATGACTCAGCAGAGTCAGAGATCTTGTCTTAGAAGCAGTAGAATTAAGGATGGTCAAGGTTCCGAAAATAAGAAATCGGAAACAGATTTTGTGCAGAAGGAACAGCAAGGAATGGCATTGAGAGAAACCCTGGAGGCACATGGGACAGGAGTCCACGCTGGCTGGAACACAGCGTATGTGAAGGAGAGCTGGGAGATGAGCTGACCGTGAACTTGAGCCTTCTGCCCGAGGCAAAGCTAATATTTGTTCACAGACTGCTAAAGGGGAAACCCACACTTCTGTTAATTTTTGTTAAGCCTCTTATCTCATGAGGATATTTAATTATTTTTTCACTTACCTTGGTTACCTAGCATGATATTGTAAAAACAATGTGAGGTTTTGCTTTGAATTAAACCAACCTTGATTTAAATTCTGGCTGCATCACACAGTAGCTCTGTGATGTGTGCTAAGCCACCTAGCACCTGTGAGCCTCAGTTTGTGCACCAACAAAACGGACATAACAACCACCAATTTTCCTCAGGGTTTTGCAGTAATGCGCAGTAGCAACCCGGCACATAGCAGGCACTCGATAAAGGGAAGCTATTATTAAAGAACTATTGGACTTCTAGGATACTGGGAAATGAGCTAGCTTTTTCTTGACTTCTCCTTGGCTCTAACAATCACCCTCTGATTTTAACCTTCAGATTCAACCTTCTACCTGGCATATTTATGATCTCACTGAATTTCAACTTTTGAAGCTCTTTTAAAGGCACGTCAGCCTGGGACAGCACTGAGTCCTTGTGTTAGGATGGCCTGGTGCCAAGGCAAATGTTTAGGCTTGGCTGAGGGCTTGACAAGTTGCATTCAGTGAATGTTCTATGCTTTAAAGAAAATGAAAACCAGGGAGCTTTTTTGGGAACAGAGGGTTGGCTTCTCAGCTGGTGCATAATAGCCACACAGGTGCACTGCCTCCCGGTGACACGGGGTGAACATTTGACCCACAGAGCCCGACGGAGCTGTCCCTGGGAGAGCCTGAAGCAAGTGCAGCTCAGAGTGTGTGCAGCCCTGTTTGACTTGGCTGCAGTCCCTGCAAACCTGGCGGTGGGTACAGCCCAGAGGAAAACAGCCTTGACACTGACTCTGGTCACTGCAATGCTCTGGGCCACCTGCGGGTTTCATAACCTACCTTCCCTTGCCCACAGCATCCAAGCCAGTTAGTTCGTGTTCCCAGAAAAGAAAGATCCCATTGCTTTCTTGCTCCAATGCTCAGTATCTGCTCGGGGTCGACGCCTAAAGGCACTCACCTGTGCACACCTCTGAGTGCAGGCGCCAGGCCAGCTGCACCATCAGAAGTCTTCGTTAACTCTGGGTCTCTCTCCTATTTCCAAGCATCTATAAATACACCAGTTCTATTGCAATGGGGAAGAAACCAACGTTCAGTAAGCACCTGCCTCGGGCCAGGTGCTTTCACAGGCTGTACCTTGTTTAATCTTCTACGCAACTCTATGAGAAAGGAGTTAGCATTGTTATTTGATAAAGACGGTGAGGTTTCGAAGGTTTAACCTGAAGGAGCCAAGATTTGGACCTGGCCTTCTGACTCCAAGTTCATGATCTTTGCATTCACAATACTGCCTTGATTGCAGCCCTAGTTCTGACATCGGCTGGCAAGAGCAAGTCACTCCTTTTGATTTAATGTCTCTGACTCTATTTATAAAATGAGGGCTATGGACGAGCTACCTCTCTAAGGACTCTTTCAATCTCCATTATATCGTGGGCTTGCACACCAACACCAGGGACACAATGTGGGCAGTGGTGTCCATTGCTTCCTTAGTCAGCTCCTGCTAGAAAAAACTCCGTGTGTGTCCTGAGAGACAAACAGAGTTGGGGCTGGGGGTCTGGATGGAATTCCATTGCGGGTCTGTGTGGGAGGAAGACTCTGCCTTAAAGTGGGTGGGCCCTTTTCTACCCACACAGACAGCACAGCCCCTGCTATAGGCCATTTGCACAACCAAGGGAAGCAGCAGCAACACACAGAAGTATCACCACCCACTGCCATGGACATGAGTACCTGGCAGGCACTGCCGTGTGCTGCTTGTGCAAGTTGACCCATTCACCTCCACGACAACACTAGGTGAGAAACGCAAGTATTTCTCCCGTTGTGCACAAACGTGAGGAAACTGAAGCACAGACAGTTCCCACGTGCAGCTGAGAAGACAGGCGCCGGGATGTGAACCCTGTTGGTTACTCGAACCACGACGTGTGGTGCTCTGACAAAGGCAGACACATGGGAACTGCTCCTTAAGAAACTTGCTCCATATGTTGAAAACTGAATCAAGCCCATGGTGATGGAGTGGTGAGGGTGTGCTGGCCACTGCACCTGTGTCCTTTCAGTGCCGACGGCAACATGTCGTCTAGGTGGGATCTCCAGGGAACCACAGCCGAGAAGTCAGAAAAGATCTGTTTTGTGGGGAGCAGGGGTTTCCACTCCCTGAGCTCTCTCTGCCACCATGCTGCGTGGACGGGACAGGGTCTGCTTCCCTGTTTGCTCATGGGATTAGACAGTAGGAATGGATCCATCGGTACCCCAATCTTCACCACTCGTTCTTATCGGGGGAGGGAACTTCAGTTATATAACGGAAATAAAGAACGTCAAAAATACTGCTAAGGAGCATAGCATGTGTAACTATGTATTTTACTTATTTCTCTATGCATCCACATCTACAATAATCCATGAGGAGTTGAATGCAGGAAACACACCCTTCGTTTCTGCCCTCCAGACCCTAGAGTAGGTCATGGCACAAAGCAAATGGCCCCCTTCCCCCTCCTTCTGCACTGTGAGCAGGTGCAATGACTCCCAGGTGCCAGGTGAAAAGGCAGCACAAAAGTATGTCCCACTGCCAGGTGGGGCCTCTGGGTCTTTATCCTTATGTCCAAGAGCCATCAGAATGGAGCCGGGTGATTGCCTTTGCCCAAAAGACCACTGGGAAAACTTCAGAGCTGAAGGATCCATATAGTCGGCTGTTATAAATGTATTAATGTACCAGAGAAAGTGGGTTAAGTTGGATTCTGAGCACACAGCATTTCAGCATCGATTTCATTTACAGAATCACCTAACTAATAAAACCAGATTGACTTAAGTAACACAACGGCAGCTTATGGTTTCAAGGCAAGCACTTCAGAGGGACAGAAAGAGAGAATGAGGTGGAGGGCGAGAAAGAGGATGCTGTAACATGAGGACTCCTCGTATGCCTGCCTTCCCTCCCAGGCGCAGCAGAAGCGGCACATGTCTGGTGTTTAAACCTCTCTTTCTACATGATTCTGAACTCTAGCCTCATTCCACGCAAGTACATGTGCCTCTAACCTCTACTTACTTACCAAAATGCATGACAATCTGTTCAAAGAAATACAAGTTAAGCCCATTTGAAAATTAGGCAATTGCCAAATTGTTTCAACCTGGTACAACAAATAGACCTTCTAGGCTGTTTTGAACCCCTTGAAATAAGATACAAAATTTGATCAGATATCACTGACTTTCTTCTGAAATCATCAAGAAATTAAAAAAAAAAAAATGGAAAATGCCAAGTGCTGGGGTTGAAAGTGAGCCCTCACATTGCTTGCTGATTTCAGAAAGCACAGTACGCTTCTGGAAGTTGTTTGAACACAGGTGCACAGGCAACCGGTGGATCCCACACTCCTTTTGGCTCCATCCCAGGTCCCGTGTCAGCAGGGACTGAGACCGCCCAGCAAAAGAGGATGCTTCTGATTTTAGTGGAATCTGGCCACTGGGATGAGTTTGGGATAGGTGTCTCCCAGAATGCTAAGTACTGTCAGGAAAAGTCAGCTTAATTAAAAATGCATCATTTCTCCTCATAGATATGGAAACCCAAGATATCAGAAAAGAGGAAGCTTCATGGTTTGTGTGTGTTTCTCCAGAAATAGACACAAGATAGTAGAAAGGAGTCAGACAATGCCTAGTATGTATAAAAGCTGGGTTAAGGCCCTGTACCTAAAGAGTCACTGAGTTGGAAGAAATGTCACAGACTCCAGTTCGGAGGCGCCTATACACCAGCCTATAGATTGATAACTGCTCAGCCCTAGCCTGCCTTGCTTCTGAAAAAGTCATATTCCCGGGTCCCATTTCAGACTTGTGGAATTGGAATCTCTAAGGCGATATTTGAGGATCAATGGTTCCGAAGAGCTCGCAGGCTATCCCTAATGCATGCCATGGATTAGGTACACTTTATTTAAATGTCTTATTTTAAAAATGAGAAAAGCAAGACCCAGAGACATTGGCCAGGTTGCTCAAGGCCACCCATCTGGCAAGCAGGGAGCCCCTGTTATGATCCAGCCCCCCCCCCATTCCTGCCACAGCTTTTAAAGGAGGCTGCAGAGGACACACACGCCTCGCTGGCCTGACTCAGGTTTCACTTTGAAACCCTTTTGTTTAAAGAAAAGGAATCTCTTCTCTCTTGGCAGGCTGCCTTCTCTTCCACCACAAATAATTCTTTCTTTCAAACAAAGCTAAGCTTTTCTAAAGCTTGGAAAATCCATCCTAATCACAGTGTAGTTTCCCTCTCGTAAGTTCTGTGAAAAGCTGAGCCGTTTTCTCCTTGCTGGGCTGTGGAAAAGGGAAGCTGTCTCACACCCCGTAGTCAGTGTGAAATAGCCGATGGAGTAATTTTATGGGCATTAATCCACTCAGTCTATTTCATTTGTCTAAAAATGTACAGAATGTTTACTAGGACCTGGGGCAGGGGTTGGCAAACTTGTTCTGCAAAGGTTAGGCAGTAAATATTTTGTCGGCCACAGGTCTCCATCACAACTGCTCGGTTCTGCCACTGGCAAGCAACCAGGGCCAGACCACTGCCAACAAATGGGTGTGACAACGTTCCAATAAAACTTTATATACAAAATCAACTAATCATCTTAGGGACACAATCCAACCCACAACAGGGTTCCTGACTCTCTCTCTTTTTTGCTGTTATCTACACATGGCTGGGGGACACTCAGAATTCACTGCCCTCTCCAACTCCCTACTCACCCACCCAAACTCAAAACCTGGCTGGGAGACGCATGAGAGGAAATCGAGCAAAGGGTTTGCTAGAATCCTCACCAGAGGAGGTCCGGTCAATTTCAGTGCCAGTTATCTTAGTAAGGAGGGGGCGGAGCAAACAGGCTTTCCCAGTGGGAGAGTCCATACACCAAGTGAGGGAGGGGACAGAGCCTTAGAAACGTCCATGACATCCACAGGACAGGAAGCTGCTGGTCAGGGGAGGAAATGCGGACTGTGTCTGGACTGGAGGATGCTGTCACAGTGTGAGGTCCCTTGACCTCACTGGAGTCCACAAACCCATCACCAGCAACAACCTCTGAAAGCAGCAAGGACTCCATGGGAAATGGGGAAAGGCCATGGAAACACCCGGCATCACCTTTGCTGTCAGTTTTCATCTAAACTAGAAGGTCAGACTTTGATACGGAGATTTTGGAAACAGGATTGGAGGAGGAAGTTGGAGTGGAGGTCCTTGAGGATTTCACTGGGGATGGATAGGATTCTCTAGTCAAGATAAGAGAATTGTTGGAACCAAGAGAAGTTTTAAAAAGAAAGAAAGAAGGAAGAAGAAAAATAAATCAATTAAGTTCCCTTAACTTTGCACAATTCTGGTGGTTTGGGACAGGGTTTTGGAGACCTGTGTGCCTTACAAAAGGGGTAAGCTTGGCAGGCAACTGTTATTTGATACAATGAATGGGCCCTGTGACATTCTTATAGACCAGAAGCTAACAATATGTTTGACTGGTTTCCAGATTTTCTACTGTTTATAAACATGAACATGATTTCACATAGATTTTATACAACAGTGTGATTGTTCCTTAGGATAAATTCCTAGACAGAAGTGCTGATTCAAATAGCATGAAAATTTAAAATCATAATATTGTCTATTTGAACTTCAAAGATTTTTAACCATTCATGCTCCAACAACAGTACATGAAGATCTCTACTTCTTTGATCCCTTATCCAAACATTTATACTCAGTATTTCGGAAATTGTATTAAATTTTTAAAATACAGAAGAAATTTCTTTTTGATTTGCTTTTTGGGCATTGGAGTTTCCAATTTTAAGTACTGCATCTTTATACCTTTGACTATTTTCAATGGGTTTGCTTTATTATTTTTGATTTGTGATAGCTGTCTACATAGAAGGGAAATAAGTCATCCTCTTGCACATGTATCTTCCTTTTGTCTTTGACATTCAATTTCATTCACCCAGGCCTCAGCTCTGCTTTCCAGACCTTTCAACTGATTGAATCAGACCCACCCAGATCAGCGAGGGTAATTAATGCCCTAATTAATGCCAGCTGACTGTGCACCTCCACCATGTCTACACAACCCCTCCACAGCAACACCTGGGTGAGCGTCTGAATAACTGGGGACTATATCCTAGACAAGATGACATATAAAACTGCCCCTCACACTTATCTCTGCTATTAAATATTTTCTCAGTGGACTGCCATTATTATTTTTTTCATTTAATATCTTTGCATCAATATTTACAAGTAAGATATTCTATTTTGGATTTTTCCTGGGTTTCTTTTACAATTTTATGCTCTTCATTTAAAAAAACAAACAAGAGAAGAGAATTAAGGTTGTCTGAGTGGGGGCAGAAGAGGTCAAACTCTCACTCTTTGCTGATGACATGCTATTATACCTAGAAAATTCCAAGGATTCAGCCAAGATACTCCTGGAATTGATAAACAAATTCAATAAAGTCTCAGGATGCAAAATGAATGCACACAAATCAGTGGAATTCATACATGCCAATAACAGTCAAGCCAAAATTCAAATCAAAGATGAAACAACTTTCACAATAGCATCAAAGAAATTTAAATATTTAGGAATATATTTTAGGAAAGAGGTGAGAGATATTTATAGAGAGAACTACAAATCACTGAGAAAAGAAATAGTAGACGATGCGCACAGAAGGAAATCCCTACCATGCTCGTAGATTGGTAGAATCAATATTGTTAAAATGTCCATTCTACCTAAAGTGATCTACAAAATTAATGCAATCCCTATCAAAATTCCACCATCATTCTTTACAGAGTTAGAAAGAATAATTCTATGCTTCATCTGGAATCAGAGAAGACCTCGTATAGCCAAAGCAATCTTAAGCAAAAAGAAAAACATTGGGAGGCATCAGTCTGCCAGACTTCAATTGTTACTACAAGGCTATAGAAACCAAAACAGCATGGTACTGGCACAAGAACAGAGATATAGACCTTTGGAATAGGACAGAGATCCCAGATATAAAACCAGCCTCTTATTGTCATCTAATCTTCGACAAAGCAGACAAAAGTATATTGAAAAGAATCTCTATTCAATAAGTGGTGCTGGGAAAACTGGATATCCACATGCAGAAGATTGAAACTGGATCCCCACCTCTCACCTCTCACAAAAATCAACTCACGTTGGATAACAGACTTAAACCTAAGCGTGAAAACTCAAGAATTCTGGAAGAAAACGTGGGGAAGACTCTTTTAGACATCAGCCTAAGTAAAAAATTTATGAAGAAGACCCCCCAAAGCAATCAGAGCAGCAGCAACAAAAATAAACAAATGGGACCTGATCAAATTAAAAAGCTTCTGCACAGCCAAGGAAACTGTCCTTACAGTGAATAGACAACCTACAGAATGGGAGAAAATATTTGCTTTCTATACATCCCATAAAGGGCTGATAACAAGAATCTACATAGAACTTAAGAAAATCAACAAGAAAAATCAAACAACCCCATCAATAAATGGGCAAAGGACATGAACAGAAACTTTTCAAAAGAACACAGAATGATGGCCCGCAAACATATAAAAAGAGTGCTCAACATCTCTAACCATTAGGGAAATGCAAATCAAAACCACAATGAGATATCACCTAACTCCAGTGAGAATGGCCTTTATCAAAAAGTCCCAAAACAACAAATGCTGGTGTGGATGTGGAGAAACTGGAATATTCTTACACTGCTGGTGGGACTACAAATTAGTACAACCCCTGTGGAAAATAATTTGGAGATACCTCAAAGAGCTAAAAATAGAAATACCATTTGATCCAGCAATCCCACTACTAGGCATCTATCCTAAGGAGAAAAAGGCATTCTATAACAAAGACATCAGCACTTGAATGTTTATAACAGCACAATTTACAATTGCAAAGATGTAGAAACAACCCAAATGCCCATCAATACATGAGTGGACAAATAAAATGTGGTATATGTATCCCATGGAGTTCTACTCAACTACAAAAAATCATGGTGATCTAGCACCTCTTATATTATCCTATGTAGAGATTGAGCCCATCCTGTGAAGTGAGGTATCACAAGGATGGAAAAACATGCACCACATGTACTCGCCATCAAACTCATACTAACTGATCAACACTAAGTTGCTCCCATGGTAGTAATACTCACTGCATGCCGGTCAGGTGGAGGGGTGGGGAAGTGGGTACTAGAGCAGGTGGGGTGGGTAAACCCACAGCTAATGGAAACAGGGTGAAATGTATGCGGGAAGGACATGCTTGTGGCCCTGGCTTGAGCGAGGCAAATGCATTTCATGTAACCAATATGTTTGTACCTCCGTAATATCCTGAATTTGAAAAAAAAGAAAAGAAAAAATCAAAAGCTCTGCTCACATAAAAATGGAATCATCTCTAAGTTGGAGGTTTTTACAAACTTGAATTGGTTTTTGCAGCAGTCTGGGTCTAATCAGAAGATAGAAACCTCACAACACGTTACACAAGAAAGGTTCATATAAAGAATTATTAACCATAATAAACGAGTAACCGAAACAAGACATAAGGAAACTCTGGTATCCCAGGACCGAGGAAGGCTACCCAAGAAAGTAAAAACTTAGAAGGGGTTCCAACCCTGCTGAAGAAGACCTGGTTTAGTCCTGTGGACGTGGAGAAGTTCCAGGGTTAGGCAGGCGGAGGTGGCCTATTCCGGGAGCAGGAAGTCGCCCTCCAGTGCAGGTGTCCAGGGTGCCAATGGGAGTCCAGGGGCAGAAGGGCTCAGAGTTGCAGGGCTGCACCAGGGCCAGGAGGGCAGGGACACTGGGCAGGAATTGCTGGGCAAGGAGCACCTGCTCTGTGTGTGACGCTTGGGACCTGCCACCGCACACAGGCCGCGCAGGAATGCGCTGAGGTTTTTCGGGCAGCGCCAGGCCAGAGGCCCTCACTGCAGCCAGGGCCTGCGGGCTCCTGGCTTCTTGTCCGAGGCTGGGAGGGCGCAGGGGGAGCCTTCTTGGGGCTGGAGGCAGGGCAGGCTCACCAGAGCCCTCAGGCCCCCAGGGGTGTGCTGAGGGCCCGCCAGGTATGCGCGCCCAGCACCCGCTGCCTATTGGGAGGAATGCGCATGGGCTTTAAAAGCAGCACGAGAGGGTCCGCACTGGTGGGTCACAGCAGGGGTTGCATGAGTGCATTTGGATCTGAGATGCAAAAATTGGTAGCTGACTGGGCCCTGATTTGAAGAGTCTTTGTTAGTCTTCTTCATAAATATTATTCTATTTAATTTTCCTTTTGCTGCTTGAATCAGTTTTGAGATAATTTGGAAAGTTATTAATTTCACATGATTGCTAAGTTTATTAAGTCTATAGTTATTGTTTAATTAATGTAATAGTTAACATATACATTTTATTAATATAATTATTAATAATTCTTGCATATCATTTTATAATTCAATTCATTTTTGATGAGGCTACCTGGTCACAAACTACCTTTTTTCACCAGGGGCCACAGCCAGCTGGCCTCCCTTCTCAATGCTCTGGCCACCCCGGCTTCCCTGATGTCCAGCCTGTCCAGCAGCTCAGGCCTCAGGCATTTGCAGCTGTTGTCTGCTCTGCACGGCACTCACCCCTGCACGTATCTGCATAGCTCTCTCTTACCTGCAGATCTCTTCTCAAAGGCCATCTGATCAGAAAGAATGTGATCACCTAACCTAATCGAACAGCATTCCCATCACTTTCCCTTCCTCTGTTTTATTTTAATCCTCAGCACCTATCACTGTCTGACATATTACATGCTTGTTTGTTTACCTCACCTGTCCCGTTACTGAGACATACACCAGACAAAGCAAAGACTTTGTTCCTGTTCACTGCTGTGTCCTCTGTTCTTGGTGCTATGGCTGGTACAGGGTGAAGATGCGATATGTGTTTGAGTAAATTTTACCTATTCTTGGACCCATTGGGAAGATGGGGTGGGTAGAAGCCACTTGGCAACATTCGATGTAATTAATCACCAGGGGAAGTTCATGAAAAATCACAGGAGCAAAGGTGTGACATGAAACCTAGCCCTAATGGTCGCACTGGTGATTGGAGAGGAGCTCGGGGAAGACTGTTGTTGCTGGATGCCAAGCCCTCTTGTAAGCTGGCCACCCTGTAGGCACACAGCTGAGCATTGTGTCCAATGCTGCTTACAATCCTCTGTCCGTGCTTGGGTATACGGCAGGATGATATGGACATCTCTAGTAGAGGCCGAGCTGGTCACACCTCACAACCCTGAACTCCTGAGTCCCCACTGTCATCCCCCTACTGCTGGCTCTCAAGCCCTCAGAACACCTGCCTCTGTGCTTCTTCGCTCACCTCTCACCCACTTTTCACCTGTACCAGTTACAATTTACTGTTCTCAAAACACCTGTGGGGTTGTCCTATGGTGTGAATGTTTTTGCACTCCCAAAATTCAAATGTTGAAATCCTGATCCCAATGTGATGGTCTTAAGACATGGGACCTATGAGATGTAATTAGGGTGGAGCCCTCATGATTGCAATTGGTGCCCTTAAAAAGAGACCCCAGAGAGCTCTCTCACCCTTTTTGGGCCATGTGAAGACACAATAGGAAGGTGGCCATCTGCAACCCAGAAGGGAAGAGCCCTCAACAGAACCTGACCAGGCCAGCATCCTGATCTCAAACTTCCACCCTCCAGAACTATGAGAAATAAATTTCTGTTATCTATAAGTCACCCAGTATATAGTATTTTGTTACAGCATCCTGAATAAAGTAAGATAGGCCACAAGAAATAAAACATGGAACCTCTATTCTGGAGTGTCCTTTTGTATTCAGAAAATCTTCATGGCCAGTGCTGCTATAGTCTCCCTTTTCTGGTTCATTTCCTGATCTTTCCAGCCTATGATGCGTAGGAACATGGTGAGTTAAAAACGTAGAACATGAGTCAGATGGGCTGTGAGTAATCCAATAGCTTCAGGAAAGCAAAATTCACTGGAACATTTCTCCTGGCCTTCCCTCCCTAACTACCCAAGGCTTTAACTAATGTGAATTTGGAAGATACTCTTGTTTTACAGTCCAAAACACTTTAATAAAAGACATAAAGTTGACTTAGTGGCTTTTTCTCCCCCAAGAGATTCCTCTTTAAAAACTTACATATGTTCCATTTTATTGTTTCACTTGCAAAAAAGGGAACTTGAACTTACAGAATTAATATAATTGTATACCCCCCAAAAACCCAACTCAGAGAATTATGTCTCTACACATATTAAATTAACTTACTCACTGAAAGGTCTTGACCAATAGGCTTCCAAAGTGGCCCAGAGAAAAATTTACTTTTCCCACTTGAATTTTCCTCTCATTAGAATATTTCTGTTTTCTTCTAAGAAAATGAATTCTAAAGAAAGTATCAACATTATTTCCAAAACCTTACTAATGAAGCATACCTAATTTTGTTGTATTAATTTCCATCTTTATAGAAGCATTGTAAAAATGTGAAATGCCAGCCTCACAAAATTGCACACTGGATAAAATATGATATAAATTAAGCAGCCACAAGTTACCCCTAAAGTCTAGTACTAGAGTTTACATAGTGTTACAGAATTTTAGAACTCAAACATAAATGCTATGCAGGACTTTAGAGATTATCCGACTCAAGCTTTCATTTAATTCTAGTAAGACTGAGCCCTTCTGGATAAATAAAGATCATACATTTCCCACATTTCTCCCCCAATGGGCCTGAGTTTGGACTCTGGATCTAGGGTGGGGTCCTGGGGGCCTGGGTTGTGCAGGAGCAGGAGGAGGTGCGTGGGAGGCAGAGACGGTTGGTCTGCACAGCTGAGGGCTCGGGGCCACTCAGGATGCCACTTGACAGCGAAGAGCGTGGATCCTGGTCCATATCTGTTCAGGAGCTGCAGGGGAGGCTCTGCCTGTGGTACCCGGAGTGAAGTGTGATGGGAGATCATTTAGTACCAGGCGTGCCAGGGCACCAGGACAGCTCGGGTCTCCACAGCAAACCCATGCTGAACACACACACCCGCACGGGCTCCTAGTCCGCTCTCTGTTCTCTCGATGACACCCCGATACCCCTCTCTAAACGATGCTTTCTAGTCTTCTGTGAGTTGCTGAGGAGGAAAGGTGGTGACCCAGGGCTGTGGAGATTTATTAACACAGATATCAAAGGACGCAGGGCACATTCTGGTGACTTTGGCCAGAGGGAGGAGCAGAAGGCAGCCACAGGGGAGAAGCGGACTGCGGGGAGTGAGGGGAGGAGAAGACAGCGGTGGGGGCCACGGGCACCAGCTCTGCTCATCTGACCTAACAGCCAGGCAGCTGCCCACCTGGGGGGGTGCGCCAGGGGCTGCAGGTTCTCCATTCCCTACAGGATGGCAGCAACAAGGGGCTGGGATTGAGGACCCTCAGAGCCACACGTTGTCCTGAGGACAGATCCATGGGAAATGCCCCTGAGGCAGCTGGGTTCTGCTCTGGAGATAAAGCCACCACATCTAAGTGAAAGGACCCCTGATATGCAGAACATGCTCTAAAGGCCAACTCTGGAGAAGGTCGGGCAGGTTGTTTCAGACTGATGCCCAGAAAGGTGAAGCCACCAGCCCAGAGACACACAGCTGGTGAGTGGTGGCCTGGGACCCACAGATGTCAGAGGCAGTGGGCAGGGATGGGGGCCACCCACAAATTGCAGAGCCCACGGCAAGAGTCTATTTCGAGGCCCATTTGCCAAAATATTAGGAAGTTATAAAGCAAATCAAGAAATCGTTAAATAAAGTAGATTTGATTCACCTAACTTGACAAAAAAACTTCATAATAGAGATTGAAAAATCATACAGGTTTTATATAACTGAAATTCAACAAAGTATCAAAGATGACTGAATTTAATTTTAATTGCACATGTCTGGGTGTTTTGTTGACAGGCTGGTGCTGTTTGAATAAGTTAAGAAAATAAAGACAGATAATTCACAAATTTTAAAAATTATTTCCCCCACAATGGTTGCCTCAGTTTGCCTCTCACAAATGCATGATAATACTCATTTACCCACACCCTCACTAATGCTGAGTATGTGGGAAAAGGTCGGACATCACTTAATTTTGCTGTTGTAGGTATTTAAATATTTGATCAATATACTGATTTTCTTTAGACCTAGTTTATGGTAACTTTGATCATGCAAAAATTATTTTTAATTTTCAAAAGAATGAACAATACCAAATATCAAAACATAAGACTTTAACAGAGAACTGACAGGTGGAGAATTTGAAAAATATGTCCATGGGACAGCATGGAAGTATAAGCTGGCCAGTGGGTATAAGATGTCATTCTAGGCAGTGGCAAAGAGACAGTGCATTTGATAACTAATGTTGGGATAAAGACCATTGAATTGGGAAAAAAGTTGGACTTCTACCTCACACTGCAGACAGTATGAAGCCGAGAGAGATTAAAGGGTTCATATCTGTAGATAAAGATAATTTTTCTCAGCTGCACGTAGTGGCTCACGCCTGTAATCCTAGCACTCTGGGAGGCCGAGGCAGGAGGATCCCTCAAGGTCAGGAGTTCGAGACCAGCCTGAGCAAGAGCGAGACCCCCGTCTCTACTAAAAATAGAAAGAAATAATCTGGACAGCTAAAAGTATATATAGAAAAAAATTAGCCGGTCATGGTGGCACATGCCTGTAGTCCCAAGCTACTCGAGAGGCTGAGGCAGAAGGATTGCTTGAGCCCAGGAATTTGAGGTTGCTGTGAGCTAGGCTGACGCCACGGGACTCACTCTAGCCCAGGCAACAGAGCGAGACTCTCTCAAAAAAAAAAAAAGATAATTTTTCTCATTTCTTTGCATTTTTAATGTCTTTTTCCTGCTTCCCTAATTGAGGCAGCTCATGACTTTGTGTTAAGTAATGCTGATAGCGTTTCACTTTATTGTTTTTTAGCCAATTTTATCTATAATGCTTCTAGTTTTTCCCCATGAAGAAAATGTTGGTCTTTAGCTTCAGATATCATCCATTACTTTAAGAAAATATCTACCTGTTCCAATTTGTTAGTGTATTGATAAGAAATTGTAAGGTTTATAAAATTTATTTTTAGAGCCTATGGAAAGTCCCTGGAAATGAGATTGTTTGGCCTTTAGGGTATTTATTTTTGAGGCTTTTACAATTTATTTCCAATAATTCTCCAGAGTCCTTATATCAGTTTAGATGCCTGTCAAGTGTGTCTAATGTTTTAGGTTTGGATATGTGTATATGGCTTAGATTTCTGAAGTTTATTAAAAAGAATATACTTTGGTATATTTGCTCTTCTGCCTTCCTGCCCACCCAGTACCAAATAACCACCAAGTTTCTGGGGACTTTTCCAGTGTTTCTTTAAGCACAAAAATACAAATGTATACTTATTTCTACTCCTTTATACCTAAGAGTGACATGTATTTGAAATATTTTTGTATGTACCTGTAGAACACCTTCATTAAGTTGTCTTACAACTGGACACAATTCTGTGAACAGAGGGAGTGCAGATTGTTCAAACAGCACCCTGCTGATGGGCTTTGGCTAGGTTTCAGTGCCTTGCCATCACCACAGCCCAGCAGCAGCTAATGCTGTACGTACGTCATTTCACGTGAATGGAATAACTCACTAAAGAGCAAGTACATGTGAAATTCTGACAGCTATTGCAGGATTGTCCTCCAAGAGGTTTTCAACAAGTAACAGTGCTGCAGTCAGAGTATGACTCTGACCCCTGAAACACAGACTTCTCAACAGTGCTATGAACCTGATGGGTGCAGTGAGCACCATCTGGGGGGATGGACACACTTGAAGCTCTGACTTGGGTGGGACAAAGGCAATATATGTAACCTAAACATTCGTACCCCTGTAATATGCTGAAATAAAAAATTAGAAATTAAAAATTAAAAAATAAAAAATACAATTTGTCAGAGAAAAAGAAAAAAAACAAGAGTGCTATGAAATGTTTGATATTTATTTGTCCTGGATGAGAAAAATGATAGCTTAAGTGTCATGTCACTCTTCATGTTAAGAGCGAGGTTGGGCATCTTTTCATGTGCTTAAGGAGCCATTTGTATCCCCTCCCTGGTAAACTGTCCACCTATCCTTTGCTCATGTTTCTAATGTTTTTGGTCATTTTATTAAAAAATGCTTGAGTTCTTTATGTATTACAGATATCAGTCCTTTTGTAATAGGAATTATAAATACTTCCTAGTTTTCTCACTTATATTTTTATTTTGTTTATTTGGTCATTTTATGCAAAAATTATTTTTGTGCCTTCTTTTTACTTAGCCATATTTACTATTAATTTCTTGTAAAGCTGTTCAACTTTGAGCTATATTAGAATGGCCTTTCTCAATACAACAAGATAAAGTAATGTTCGTGTATTTCTTTCAGTGTGTTCATGGTTTCATTTTCACGTTTAAATATTTGATCACTTTGAAATTATACTGCTATATTGTTTAAGTAGGGTTTCATCGTTTAAAATTTTTTCCTGAGATATGTGCTGTTTGAGAAATATTTTAAATCGTATTTACTTTATTCATTAAGTCTTTTCTATTGGTATTAGGCACAAATGTGAGTCTTCTCAATGTCATTGACAATGACTTCTTTCTTCTCCTCTCTCTTCATCATTGCTCCACTTAGATCAATTATCCCAGTCATATCCAAAATTAGATGAAATGAAGTATATGCCCATGATAAAATGCAGTGTGCATGATGACATGCAGTCACATGATGAAATCCAGAAACACAATGAACTGCAGTGTGCACTATGAAATGCAAGGCACACGATGAAAAGCAGTGCACACAGTGACATGCAGTGTGCATGATGAGAGGCAGTGCACACGGTGACATGCAGTTTGCATGACAAAAGGTAGTGCACAGGATGACATACAGTATGCATGATGACATGCAATAACATTATGAACTACAGAAACACAGTGAACTACAGTGTACACAATGAAATGCAAGGCACACAATGAAAAGCAGTGCACACGGTGACACGCAGTGTGGATGATGAGAGGCAGTGCACACGGTGACACGCAGTGTGGATGATGAGAGGCAGCGCACACGGTGACACGCAGTGTGGATGATGAGAGGCAGTGCACACGGTGACACGCAGTGTGCATGATGAGAGGTAGCGCACACGGTGACACGCAGTGTGGATGATGAGAGGCAGCGCACACGGTGACACGCAGTGTGCATGATGAGAGGTAGTGCACACGGTGACACACAGTGTGGATGACGAGAGGCAGTGCACACGGTGACACGCAGTGTGCATGACAAGAGGCAGTACACACGGTGACACACAGTGTGGATGATGAGAGGCAGTGCACACGGTGACACGCAGTGTGCATGATGAGAGGTAGCGCACACGGTGACACGCAGTGTGCATGACGAGAGGTAGCGCACACGGTGACACGCAGTGTGGATGATGAGAGGCAGTGCACACGGTGACACGCAGTGTGGATGATGAGAGGTAGTGCACACGGTGACACGCAGTGTGGATGATGAGAGGCAGTGCACACGGTGACACGCAGTGTGGATGATGAGAGGTAGTGCACACGGTGACACACAGTGTGGATGATGAGAGGCAGTGCACACGGTGACACGCAGTGTGGATGATGAGAGGCAGCGCACACGGTGACACACAGTGTGGATGATGAGAGGCAGTGCACACGGTGACACACAGTGTGGATGATGAGAGGCAGCGCACACGGTGACACGCAGTGTGCATGATGAGAGGCAGCACACACGGTGACACGCAGTGTGCATGATGAGAGGTAGCGCACACGGTGACACGCAGTGTGGATGATGAGAGGCAGTGCACACGGTGACACGCAGTGTGGATGATGAGAGGCAGTGCACACGGTGACACGCAGTGTGGATGATGAGAGGCAGGTGCACACGGTGACACACAGTGTGCATGATGAGAGGCAGTGCACACGGTGACACACAGTGTGGATGATGAGAGGCAGTGCACACGGTGACACACAGTGTGGATGATGAGAGGCAGTGCACACGGTGACACACAGTGTGGATGATGAGAGGCAGGTGCACACGGTGACACACAGTGTGGATGATGAGAGGCAGTGCACACGGTGACACACAGTGTGGATGATGAGAGGCAGCGCACAGGGTGACACGCAGTGTGGATGATGAGAGGCAGCGCACACGGTGACACGCAGTGTGCATGATGAGAGGCAGTGCACACGGTGACACGCAGTGTGGATGATGAGAGGCAGTGCACACGGTGACACGCAGTGTGGATGATGAGAGGCAGTGCACACGGTGACACACAGTGTGGATGATGAGAGGCAGTGCACACGGTGACACGCAGTGTGGATGATGAGAGGCAGGTGCACACGGTGACACACAGTGTGGATGATGAGAGGCAGTGCACACGGTGACACACAGTGTGGATGATGAGAGGCAGGTGCACACGGTGACACACAGTGTGGATGATGAGAGGCAGGTGCACACGGTGACACACAGTGTGGATGATGAGAGGCAGGTGCACACGGTGACACACAGTGTGGATGATGAGAGGCAGGTGCACACGGTGACACACAGTGTGGATGATGAGAGGCAGTGCACACGGTGACACACAGTGTGGATGATGAGAGGCAGTGCACACGGTGACACGCAGTGTGCATGATGAGAGGCAGGTGCACACGGTGACACACAGTGTGGATGATGAGAGGCAGGTGCACACGGTGACACACAGTGTGGATGATGAGAGGCAGGTGCACACGGTGACACACAGTGTGGATGATGAGAGGCAGGTGCACACGGTGACACAAAGTGTGGATGATGAGAGGCAGGTGCACACGGTGACACGCAGTGTGGATGATGAGAGGCAGTGCACACGGTGACACACAGTGTGGATGATGAGAGGCAGTGCACACGGTGACACGCAGTGTGCATGATGAGAGGCAGGTGCACACGGTGACACACAGTGTGGATGATGAGAGGCAGGTGCACACGGTGACACACAGTGTGGATGATGAGAGGCAGGTGCACACGGTGACACACAGTGTGGATGATGAGAGGCAGGTGCACACGGTGACACACAGTGTGGATGATGAGAGGCAGTGCACACGGTGACACGCAGTGTGGATGATGAGAGGCAGTGCACACGGTGACACGCAGTGTGGATGATGAGAGGCAGTGCACACGGTGACACGCAGTGTGCATGATGAGAGGCAGTGCACACGGTGACACGCAGTGTGGATGATGAGAGGCAGTGCACACGGTGACACGCATTGTGCATGATGAGAGGCAGGTGCACACGGTTACACACAGTGTGCATGATGAGAGGCAGTGCACACGGTGACACGCAGTGTGGATGATGAGAGGCAGTGCACACGGTGACACACAGTGTGGATGATGAGAGGCAGTGCACACGGTGACACGCAGTGTGCATGATGAGAGGCAGGTGCACACGGTTACACACAGTGTGCATGATGAGAGGCAGTGCACACGGTGACACGCAGTGTGGATGATGAGAGGCAGTGCACACGGTGACACGCAGTGTGCATGATGAGAGGCAGTGCACACGGTGACACGCAGTGTGGATGATGAGAGGCAGTGCACACGGTGACACGCAGTGTGGATGATGAGAGGCAGTGCACACGGTGACACGCAGTGTGCATGATGAGAGGCAGTGCACACGGTGACACGCAGTGTGGATGATGAGAGGCAGTGCACACGGTGACACGCAGTGTGGATGATGAGAGGCAGTGCACACGGTGACACGCAGTGTGCATGATGAGAGGCAGTGCACACGGTGACACGCAGTGTGGATGATGAGAGGCAGTGCACACGGTGACACGCAGTGTGGATGATGAGAGGCAGGTGCACACGGTGACACGCAGTGTGCATGATGAAGGCAGGTGCACACGGTTACACACAGTGTGGATGATGAGAGGCAGGTGCACACGGTGACACACAGTGTGGATGATGAGAGGCAGTGCACACGGTGACACACAGTGTGGATGATGAGAGGCAGTGCACACGGTGACACACAGTGTGGAGGATGAGAGGCAGGTGCACATGGTTACACACAGTGTGGATGATGAGAGGCAGTGCACACGGTGACACGCAGTGTGGATGATGAGAGGCAGGTGCACACGGTGACACGCAGTGTGCATGATGAAGGCAGGTGCACACGGTTACACACAGTGTGGATGATGAGAGGCAGGTGCACACGGTGACACACAGTGTGGATGATGAGAGGCAGTGCACACGGTGACACACAGTGTGGATGATGAGAGGCAGTGCACACGGTGACACACAGTGTGGAGGATGAGAGGCAGGTGCACACGGTGACACACAGTGTGGATGATGAGAGGCAGTGCACACGGTGACACACAGTGTGGATGATGAGAGGCAGTGCACACGGTGACACACAGTGTGGAGGATGAGAGGTAGTGCACACGGTGACACGCAGTGTGGATGATGAGAGGCAGTGCACACGGTGACACGCAGTGTGGATGATGAGAGGTAGTGCACATGGTGACACACAGTGTGCATGACGAGAGGTAGTGCACACGGTGACACGCAGTGTGGATGATGAGAGGTAGTGCACACGGTGACACGCAGTGTGGATGATGAGAGGTAGTGCACACGGTGACACGCAGTGTGGATGATGAGAGGTAGTGCACATGGTGACACACAGTGTGCATGACGAGAGGTAGTGCACACGGTGACACGCAGTGTGGATGATGAGAGGCAGGTGCACACGGTGACACACAGTGTGCATGATGAGAGGCAGGTGCACACGGTGACACACAGTGTGGATGATGAGAGGCAGTGCACACGGTGACACACAGTGTGGATGATGAGAGGCAGTTGCACACGGTGACACACAGTGTGGATGATGAGAGGTAGTGCACACGGTGACACACAGTGTGGATGATGAGAGGCAGTGCACACGGTGACACACAGTGTGGATGATGAGAGGCAGTGCACACGGTGACACACAGTGTGGATGATGAGAGGTAGTGCACACGGTGACACGCAGTGTGGATGATGAGAGGCAGTGCACACGGTGACACGCAGTGTGGATGATGAGAGGCAGTGCACACGGTGACACGCAGTGTGCATGACGAGAGGTAGTGCACACGGTGACACACAGTGTGGATGATGAGAGGTAGTGCACACGGTGACACGCAGTGTGGATGATGAAAGGTAGTGCACACGGTGACACGCAGTGTGGATGATGAGAGGCAGTGCACACGGTGACACGCAGTGTGGATGATGAGAGGCAGTGCACACGGTGACACGCAGTGTGGATGATGAAAGGTAGTGCACACGGTGACACGCAGTGTGGATGATGAAAGGTAGTGCACACGGTGACACGCAGTGTGGATGATGAGAGGCAGTGCACACGGTGACACGCAGTGTGCATGATGAAGGCAGGTGCACACGGTGACATGCAGTGTGGATGATGAGAGGCAGGTGCACACGGTGACACACAGTGTGGATGATGAGAGGCAGTGCACACGGTGACACACAGTGTGGATGATGAGAGGTAGTGCACACGGTGACACACAGTGTGGATGATGAGAGGCAGTGCACACGGTGACACGCAGTGTGGATGATGAGAGGCAGTGCACACGGTGACACACAGTGTGGATGATGAGAGGCAGTGCACAGGGTGACACACAGTGTGGATGATGAGAGGCAGTGCACACGGTGAGGTAGTGCACACGGTGAGGTAGTGCACACGGTGACACGCAGTGTGGATGATGAGAGGCAGTGCACACGGTGACACGCAGTGTGGATGATGAGAGGTAGTGCACACGGTGACACACAGTGTGGATGATGAGAGGCAGTGCACACGGTGACACGCAGTGTGCATGATGAGAGGCAGTGCACACGGTGACACGCAGTGTGGATGATGAGAGGTAGTGCACACGGTGACACACAGTGTGCATGACGAGAGGTAGTGCACACGGTGACACACAGTGTGGATGATGAGAGGTAGTGCACACGGTGACACGCAGTGTGCATGACGAGAGGTAGTGCACACGGTGACACACAGTGTGGATGATGAGAGGTAGTGCACACGGTGACACGCAGTGTGGATGATGAGAGGCAGTGCACACGGTGACACACAGTGTGGATGATGAGAGGCAGTGCACACGGTGAGGTAGTGCTCACGGTGACACGCAGTGTGGATGATGAGAGGCAGTGCACACGGTGACACGCAGTGTGGATGATGAGAGGTAGTGCACACGGTGACACACAGTGTGGATGATGAGAGGCAGTGCACACGGTGACACACAGTGTGCATGATGAGAGGCAGTGCACACGGTGACACGCAGTGTGCATGATGAGAGGTAGTGCACACGGTGACACACAGTGTGGATGATGAGAGGCAGTGCACACGGTGACACGCAGTGTGGATGATGAGAGGTAGTGCACACGGTGACACGCAGTGTGCATGACGAGAGGCAGTGCACACGGTGACACGCAGTGTGCATGACGAGAGGTAGTGCACACGGTGACACGCAGTGTGCATGACGAGGGGCAGTGCACACGGTGACACGCAGTGTGCATGATGGGGGCAGTGCACACGGTGACACGCAGTGTGCATGACGAGAGGTAGTGCACACGGTGACACGCAGTGTGCATGATGAGAGGCAGTGCACACGGTGACACACAGTGTGCATGATGAGAGGCAGTGCACACGGTGACACACAGTGTGCATGATGAGAGGCAGTGCACACGGTGACACACAGTGTGGATGATGAGAGGCAGTGCACACGGTGACACACAGTGTGCATGATGAGAGGCAGTGCACACGGTGACACGCAGTGTGCATGATGAGAGGCAGTGCACACGGTGACACGCAGTGTGCATGATGAGAGGCAGTGCACACGGTGACACACAGTGTGCATGATGAGAGGCAGTGCACACGGTGACACGCAGTGTGCATGATGAGAAGTAGTGCACACGGTGACACGCAGTGTGCATGATGAGAGGCAGTGCACACGGTGACACACAGTGTGGATGATGAGAGGCAGTGCACACGGTGACACGCAGTGTGGATGATGAGAGGCAGGTGCACACGGTGACACGCAGTGTGGATGATGAGAGGCAGTGCACACGGTGACACGCAGTGTGGATGATGAGAGGCAGTGCACACGGTGACACGCAGTGTGGATGATGAGAGGCAGTGCACACGGTGACACACAGTGTGGATGATGAGAGGCAGTGCACACGGTGACACGCAGTGTGCATGATGAGAGGCAGTGCACACGGTGACACGCAGTGTGCATGATGAGAGGCAGTGCACACGGTGACACGCAGTGTGCATGATGAGAGGCAGTGCACACGGTGACACGCAGTGTGCATGATGAGAGGCAGTGCACACGGTGACACACAGTGTGGATGATGAGAGGCAGTGCACACGGTGACACGCAGTGTGCATGATGAGAGGCAGTGCACACGGTGACACGCAGTGTGGATGATGAGAGGCAGGTGCACACGGTGACACGCAGTGTGGATGACGAGAGGCAGGTGCACACGGTGACACACAGTGTGGATGATGAGAGGCAGTGCACACGGTGACACACAGTGTGGATGACGAGAGGCAGGTGCACACGGTGACACACAGTGTGGATGATGAGAGGCAGTGCACACGGTGACACACAGTGTGGATGATGAGAGGCAGGTGCACACGGTGACACGCAGTGTGGATGATGAGAGGCAGTGCACACGGTGACACGCAGTGTGGATGATGAGAGGCAGGTGCACACGGTGACACGCAGTGTGGATGATGAGAGGCAGGTGCACACGGTGACACACAGTGTGGATGACGAGAGGCAGTGCACACGGTGACACGCAGTGTGCATGATGAGAGGCAGTGCACACGGTGACACGCAGTGTGCATGATGAGAGGCAGTGCACACGGTGACACACAGTGTGGATGAGGAGAGGCAGTGCACACGGTGACACACAGTGTGGATGACGAGAGGCAGTGCACACGGTGACACGCAGTGTGCATGACGAGAGGCAGGTGCACACGGTGACACGCAGTGTGCATGACGAGAGGTACTGCACACGGTGACACGCAGTGTGCATGACGAGAGGTACTGCACACGGTGACACGCAGTGTGCATGATGAGAGGCAGGTGCACACGGTGACACGCAGTGTGCATGATGAGAGGCAGTGCACACGGTGACACGCAGTGTGCATGAAGAGAGGCAGTGCACACGGTGACACGCAGTGTGCATGACGAGAGGCAGTACACATGGGATCTGACTTTCTGGGTGGCTCCTGACAGCGTGCATGATGAAACCTGAAAGTGTGAAGGGTTGAACTCCTGTGGGTGAACTTTGACAATTTCCCTCCAGGCAGATAAATTCTGCCTCTTTTTTCTTCTCTCAGGAATGTTCTGAGATATAATTTCTCCTTGAAAATCTCCTTGAGGATTGTCACATGCTGAATGAACACAACTGCCAAAACACCTGAGAGGCCAGCGCGGCATCACAGCCGCGTGCAGTGCGGAAAGCCTCTCCTTGCCTGGCGCCTTCTTTCTCCTCATTTTACAGCCTTGGGTGTGAAACACCCTCAGCGCGTTAATCCTTGCTTTAGGGTCATCTTTAAAAAAAACCCAGGCACAGGAAACAGTATTACTTATTTTTTATCTGCTTGATACATCATTGCTGGAGTGAGATAAAAGAGAGAGAGGAATTAATATCTCCTAATCTTAGTATGTTTTATTTCATTCTGTATCTCTTGTAATTTCTACTTTATAAATGTATTACTAGCTGATATGATATTTTATGTATAGATTTTCAAAACTGTTCATATACTTATTCAGCAGGCATTTATTGAGCAATTACAATGTGTCAGGAATTGATCCTAGGATATGGCAGTAAATAAAAGTGATTCAAATCCCTGACCTCAATTATTTAGATTCTAGTATTTCTTCATTGTGAAGTATACCATTTGGCAATAGAAAATGGTTTTCTGTGGGTCATTTTAAGTTTAGGGAATGAATTCCATCTTGTCTGACATTAAGATCATTACCATTACCGCTGGGGATATGATGCTCGCATTTGCCATTATGCAGAACCCACTCAGTTAATTTCAAGTTTCCTCAATCACTTGGTGTAGCTGTGTCTTTTTATACAGTAGAGTTGGATTTTGTTATTTTGTGATCTTTTCTGAAAATCTTTTCTTAGAAGAGATAAGCTGTTTACATTTATTGATAAGACAACTGTGCTTGGACTTGGCTCTTGTATCAGTCAGCGTTCAATCAGAAAAAATAAAACCCGTAGCTTAGATAGATATTGAAACATTTATTGCAAGGAATTGACTCACACAATTGTTGGGACCGGCTAGGCAAGTCCAAAATCTGTGGGGTCAGTCATCAGATAAAGGCAGGCTGTAACTGACAGGCAGGATCAAAGCTTCCACCCACAGGTAGAATCTCCTGTTCTTCATGGGGGGGCTCAGCTCTTCTCTTCAGACCTTTCAACTGACTGAATCAGACCCACTCAGATCGGCGAGGGTAATCTCCCCAGTTAATGTCAACAGACTCTGGTCTTCAATCACATTTACAAAATACCCTCACTGCAGCACCTGGGTGAGTGTTTGAATAACTGGGGACTGTAGGCTAGACAGATTGACACATAAAACTGCCCCCCACATTTTATGTTGTCTTTTCTGATTTGTTGTTTAAAATGTGTGTGGTCCATTTTCACGGTTATTTTTAAATTTTTGTGGTTTTTCTAATGCTTGAAAAAATTTGTGTTTTTCTTCAAATGTTTACCTTTAATATCAAACCTTAATATAATACTCCTAGTCTCTTTTTATTTGGACAGTATCTACTAGTTCTCTATTGTAAACAATGTTGAAAATAATGTGTACTTTGGCATTTTAGTCACCTTCCTCAGCTCTATCCCCTAACTTTGGTCCATAAAGTCTCTGTCACTATTGACTTTTGTCTCGTTAATTATGCTTATACTCATATATTTTGATTTTTCCTCTTTAAATTATATTTTTTGATAGTCAGCTATTATAGCAGAGCTAATCAAAAAATTTGCTCTATCTCAACTTTCGTTTCCCTTTCCCTCCCAACTTTGTTATTCCTGAATTGCTGGGGCATATGAGCTTTGTACTTGTTATAGCCCAGTAATGCTCGTAGGAGTTTCTGATTTATCTCCATGGTCAAATACGTTCAATGTTCCCGCCAGTCTGACAGTTTCCCTAGTCACCTCTTGGTTGAAGTGTATCCTCCAGTAATTTCATTGTGAAGGTTCCTGGCAATATTGTAACAATATCCCTGATGTTCTTGTTTCTCACAAGGTTTGTCCATAGTTTTAATATTTAAAAGATAGATTGGCTAGAGATAAAATCATTGGTCCCCACATTTCCTGTAGGAATCCTGTGTGTGTTGTTTCCTCTGGTATTGAAGGTTTTGGGGGGGAAATTTGAGACCATCTATTTTTTTCCCACCCTTATTGTAATGTTTTGGCTGGCTGCCCTATGAATTCTTTTCTTATCTTTAAATAAATAAATAAATAAATAAATAATTTTAAAAAAAAACCACCTACTTCATTAAAGTTCATGTCTCAAAGTTGACCATTTCACATCAATTTCCCCTAGCATAAGTGAAGACTTTCAATACCTAGATTCAAGTTCTCTTTCATGCTAGGAAAGTAATTGTTTTATTTTCATTATAACGTTAAGTATGTGTTGTATTCCGATGTGCATCTTTGGAGACTCCAATTATGTGTAAGTTAGTTCTACTTCTCTAGACTTTCATGGCTGTTATTTTCTTTCTTATCCTTTGTTTTCATGTTTGTTTTGTTCTATTCTTCACCTCTCCATTTCTAGCCCCGTCTCTTGGTAGATTTTGTGAAGTGTCTCTTTTCCCACACCTCATGTTTCAATGATAGTTTCGTTTCCTTTCTTCTACATTAGTCCTTGAGCTGTGCGGGTACTCATCTCATCTTCTTTTACCAGCTTTCCGTTTCCTCCCTCCGGCTTTGCATTTCTGAGTTGTGGTCTTTCCTCTCAGAACTGACTGTTTCTAAGCCTTGTGCTTCATAAGGAAACAACTGGGAACAATTTTCATTCACTACATGACAATGCTTTTTCTGATAAGTGATCATGTGCCAAGTTTTTTACATTTATATATTAAGTATTGTTGTATCATTGTTGTGTCTCCTTTTTAAATACTTAGTGGTGAGTGGGTTGGATTTTCTTGGATCCTGTTTGTAGGAGTTCTGACAGAGGAGGTTGTTGGAGAAGAAACTGGAGCAGCAGGCTGACATTCTCAGGTTCAAGGCTAGAAGGCTCCATAGTTTTCCGCTGCCGCAGAAACAAGCTGTTCTCCTCTAACACTATGTGCGAGTCATTCTCTACCTGTACCTTATCTTTTCCCCGACTCAAAGTAGGTCCAGAAACAATCCTTCCACCAGCCCTGCTCTTCCCGGTCTCCCAACCCCCTGTCGCCACACAGGTGACGAAATGTTTTCTTTCTGAGGAGACCCCCTTGCCTTCGGGGAGTGTAGTTTGCTGGCCTATTCTGAGGTCACCGGCTGAGTCTCTCAGTGCCTCTCAGCTTTTCCTCTTTCGTTTTTTACAGCAGAATCTTGGGCGGGGGCGAGGTGGGTGTTGGCAGGCTTACATGTATTTAGAGATCTGAGAATTTATATGTGTTGTCAAGTCCCACTAAAAGTGGAGATTGTACCTGTCCTTTTACATTACCTCTGCTGCTTTTATATAATTTCCAAGAGGAGAAAGAACAAAATGCTGACTTGTTCACCCAGGAAGTTTCTTGAGTACATTTGATACAGAATTTTCTTCACTTATATCATCTATTGTGTAACACTTTAGCGATTTTTAAATCCACGTTCCTCTTGTCTAGAGAAATAGTTTTTAAATTTTTTGACCATAACTTCAGATAAGCAGTATAAGTGTATTACACTCTAGGATTCATACATATGCAAATACACACACACTTCCATAACAAACAAAAACCAAATAATTCTCAACTTTACTGGTATACTGCACTAATATTTCCTTTTTTCACCGTGTTCCACTTATTTTTTTTAATGCTTGCAATGGCCCATTAAATTCAGTTTATGATTCTCTAGTGGCTTACTACCTTCTCTTTGGAAAACTCTCATCTGGAAGATTTATTTTTTCTGTTCCTAATATTTATTGAGTGTCTTCAAAGGCCCATACACTGTGCACATTCAAATATAATTTCTATTCTCATGAAAATTTACAGAAAGGCAACTAAATGGTCAAGAATATTAAAAGCAATCATAAAGAGCATGATAATTGTACCATAACTACCTGACATTGACATAGTCTAATAGAGTTAATAAGGTCATAATTTTTATCTAATTGATTTTCAAGTCATCTGTACCAGTTGGGCAGGGATTATGCTGTTTTTCAAGTAAGATTTTTTTTTTTAAGGCTCAGCAATTTTGTGACTGACTCAAGATCACACACTCACAAAACTGGACCAGGATCTTTGTGTTTTGACTTTTAGTCATTGTCCTTTATATCACATTAAATATAGAATCAATTCAAACAATTAGCTATCAAAAAACATTAAGCATAGATTAAAAATTCATTTTAAAGAGTGAAATATCAACACTGCATAAAAATAATTGTATTACTATTCAAGTATTAATTCTAGGAAGCATGCCTTAAAGGGTTTGGTAGTTAAGGTGACAACAGTAACAATAACACACATGCAACTCAGAGGTGCTGGTGGGAATGGAGATCTCGTTAGTGACCGTGTTCTCCAGGGATTGCTACCAGGTGATAACAAATGTGTTCAAGATCAATCGAGAAAATTGACTGAATGATACATTATACAGATGTATATTTATGGAAGGCAGCTTGAAGGAGGTGGAGAGAGTTGGGGACCTTTTCTAATGTTCAGGGTTTGACATCAGCAAGAAGGTGCTGGCCTGACGTCCCCTTTTAGAACATGATCTTCTAGGAGTGAGGGTCCCCAGTAGAGACTAACTCAAGAAAGATGACCTCAAGCCCTCAGAGGAAGACAGACTCGTTCAAAAGACAACAAATGACACATATATGTGGCCAGAGGTCTTATGTGGGGGGAGGACATTTTATACAGGACAGCCAGACTCGCAGAACCAAGATACCTGTGTGAAGAATAAAGGAGGCGGTGGAGTAACTGCTTCATGGGAGTGCCAAGCCTCCCTCAGGAGAGTACACCCGGCCAGGATATTTGTCCGACTTGCCTTAGGCCTTCCAGAGCCACCAGGTCACTAACCTGCTCATGTGGTCACATCAGAAATGCACATTGACCAGTCATAGGTTGGCCTCTGTCCCATTTTTCCCAAGACCAGCATCAACCCACCAACCAGACACCCTGGAAACCCTCTAGCTGGCGTCCTTGGCTGTCACAGTCTATCAGCGACAGTCCAAGACAGAGCAGATTCCGGCCACATCTGCAAACTGAGCTGAGGGGTTGAAAATAAGGAGATTATGAAAGAAAACACTCAAGCAAAGACTGAAAGGCTCTGCAGAAAGAGAAACGAGAAAACAAAGGCCGGACACGGGTTGTGTTTTCCTTCAGAGAGTCTGCACAGTCATCACAGACTTCAGCAGGAATGTCCAGATGTAGCCGCAGGAGAATACAGCCAAACGCAGTTCATGAACTTGCTCACTTTTTCAGCTCTGCTGCAGATGTGGCCTGGAATTCAGTCTTAGACCATGGCCGTGTTACTTTCCAGAGAAACATTAACATTTAGTTCCTGGTCAACAGCTTTTTGCTAGGACTCAGCAGCAGCATGGAGCAAGTCCTACTGGAGTGAAATTCTGCATTTCATTAATGCAATCCAAAACTCCATGCAGAATCCATTCATTCAGTTATTCATTTGTATATTAGTTTATTCTTTCTTCTAAAATGTAATTTTCCAGTTATGTTCCCAGGACAGGATCAAGGTCTGGCACATCTCAGGCATGTGATAAATATTTTGTTGAATCAATGAGTGAATGAACTCAACAGATTACTGGAAAAACTTTTATGTGACATAGAGGCAACTCGATATAAATCCATTCCCAGCCTTCACGAAATGGGGTATGTATGGGAGACTATTGCATAAACTGGAGAGTACATTCTAGACATTTGGTTATAGATTGACCAAAATTGATGTTATTACCATAGCATCTATGGACTAATTACCTGGTAGAGGGAAGAGAGTATTGTCATCTTGGAATTTCTCAGGGGATTCTGGTGTTAAGACTGGGTGCCTAATGAGGACAAGATCTCCTTAAGGGAAACAAAAGGAGTCCGGTTTTGTGTCTGTCACGTGTGGGATACAGAAATTTCATACCAACCTCAGCAAGGCCACCTGGCAGTGGTCTGCAGTGGGAGCAGCTTCCTGGTTGCGTTTTCTATTTCTGTTTCTCTTTGAGTCACCGTGTTTCATCCTTTAAACTCTCTAGAGGGCTTTGCACATGTCAAGAAGGAGTGAAACAGTGGCTTTGACAGATTTTCCCTTTCAGGCTCAACCTGGGCCTGCAGAGCCTGTGCCTCTGGTTTTATTCTCCACCCACCTCCCACTGCGTTAGAACCGAGAATGAAGGCAGAGGGCGCGGCCTCCCCAGGATACGCTGAAGACACACACTCTGCTCTGAGCCTCAGGGCTCTGAGGAGGTGGCTTTGCATCTCTCAGTGCTGTTGCCCTAAGAGAATTTGCAGCAGCTCTGGAACCAACAACCTGTGCAGAGAATACACTATTTAATGGTCCTGCTTTGCAATTGCTGCACCATCTTGCTGACAGAGACCGCAGCAGTTTTCCTCAAAAGGATATGAGAGCGAAATTTAGTGCACATTTAAGAATGCGTTGTGTGCTAGATTTAGCTTTAAAAGAAAGGTCAACTTTAAGCTTGAGACCCTGAGTCCCTTCTTGGGTAGGACAAGAAGACACCAACATCTCTTGCTAAGGTCACTCCCAGCCTATATCCTCTCTGCTTCCCCTGACTCCTCTCGTCCTGCCTGCACAGAACGTGTGCATCTGCCCCCCCACACACATGTGTTTATACATATATATGCACACACATACATACACCCTACATTTATATAATCTATAAATTGATATATGCCAATATATACTTCAAAAATTTAATGATGCTAAACTAGGTGAAACTATTCTAAATTTTATCTGATTTTCCACTAAAGAGAAAATAGATACAAGTCATTCATAATGCTTGCTGAGCACCTACGCAAGGTTATGGACTGTGAATAGATACTGTGGATTGAGCAGAGAAAAACACCGAGAATTCCTTGGTCTAATATGTGAAGGGACAAATAGGTGGCAAGAAGGCAAATGAATAAGCAAAGTAGTTGCAGCCAGAGATGAGTGCTCTGACGCACATGAAGGAAGGATGCGATGGAGGACAGAGATGACAAGCTTCTTCCTAAGGAGGAGATGAATGAGTTGAAACCTGCGTGGTTAGAAGAACACAGCCCCGCAGAGATGCAAGGAAAGAGGCTCCACAAAGGCCCTGAGGCAACGATGAACTGGATGCGTGAAGAAGCCTTGCAAAGCCTGAAGCCCAGGTTGGAAGGAAGTGCAGGGAAAGGTGAGATGGGAAGGCTAGGGGGGTTAAGAGAGGCTTCAGACCATAGCACAGAGTGAGAACGCTGTTCTAATACTGGGGAAGGCCATCGGAGGACATTGAACACCAAGGACTGGCACAGTCTGATTTCTACTTTCAAGAAACGCCCTGGCTGCTGATTGATGTACGAAGGTTAAGGGGGCAAGAGTGGAAGAAGGGATGCCACTCTGAGGCTGTTGTAGTCTACAGATGATTCGGTGTTAAACTGCACACACACACACACATATTAATAAGTGTGGGTATATATACCTTTTATTTCACTGGACTGGCACAAACCTGGGAGTCATGGGACTTTATAGAAGGATCAAGTTACTTCCAGTTGAATACAGGAGGGTAGTACTTCCACCATGCAACAGTAAGGAGGCTTTGGCCCTGTTCACCTGGTTAGAAAATAACCGTATCTTACTTCATGGGTCCTGCATGACTCAGGTCACGTTTGCTGAATTGACTTCTTTTGAGGTAACATGAAAAAATCGCCTTGCAATTGCTAAAGAGCAATTTTGGGGGGAAGGTATATGTGCAAATTCTCCCCAGAAATGTGCTTAAGTACGTGATTTACTCAACAGTATCCTTCTCCATAGAGAGATTTTAGGTAAAAATCAAAACTTAGTGAATAATTATCAAACACTATTCATAGAGACTGAATTCCTGGGGCTTTGGTGGGATAGGGACAGACTCAGTGGAGAGGCCAGGAAGACGTGAAGAAAGGTGAGGACTCTGCTCACCCCAGTCCCTGGAGACTGTTGGTCACTTCTTGGGAGAGGGACGGGGACACGGCAGGGGCCACATGAGGCCAGCAATTCACAGCACTGCCTGCGATGCTGTGTTCCAGGCCTTGTCTCAAAGGAGAGGACACATGTGGATGTGGAAAGCCAGGCTTCTCTGAGACAGAGGGATGGGTGAATGCTTAGCATCTGAAGCAGGAACAGATGAATGTACCATTTTTTTTTAAAGGGGAAAATGGCAGAATAAGCAATTGCAATTTGTCCTTACTTTGACCAAAGAAACGTGGGAATGGAGACCTTCTCTCTTTGTAATTATTTTTATAATGAATGAATTAGAATCATAACATCTGGGTTTAGTTCTGGCTTGGATAAGGTAAGTGAACACTCTCAGCCTTATTTATGCAGATGTTGCATCTGTAAATTGTAAATTTTGCAAAGTTTTTGAGACAATTAAGTTATATAAGGTAAATGAAAATATGTTGCATATCTTAAAGTACTATGCAAATATAAACTGATGTTATGTGCCCCTCACTGCTTTTGTCCTTAAAATTAAACACTGGATGTATTAGTTGGCACAGGCTGCCGTTAACAAAATACCACAGACTGGGTGACTTGAATAACAGAAGATTATTTCTTGCAGTTTTGGAGGCAGATGACCAAGATCAATGTTCTGTTAGGCTGGTGTCTGGTGAGGGTCATCTGCTTTCTTAAAGCTCCCTAGCACGGTGTGGGGGCTGGAGGGGACAGAGAGAGAGAGACAGAAACTCTGATGTCTCTTCCTCTTCCTATAATGACACCAGTACTCTCTGATTAGGGCCATACCCTTATGACCACATTCAATCTCAATTACCTCCTTAAAGGTCCTATCTCCAAATACAGTCACATTAGCAGCTAGGGCTTCAACGTATGAATTTTGAGGGAAAATAACTCAGTCCATAACGCTGGCCAAATTACCATCCAATTATAAACATTCTATATGTTTGAAAATTTTGACCTATACCAAGTACCAAGACTTGGCTGGAGAGTCTCACTCTTTCTTCCTTCCAACTCCTCGGACGTCCTTCCTCCCTCATGTCCCTGTACTGCGAAGGAGTCCCTGAACAGCTGTTCCGCACACCTTTCCTTCACGGAACAGAGGATCTGTGGCTGCCAAGGCTTACAGCAGCCCGAGGGACAGGGACCCCGTGGAGGTCACAGAATCAGTGCTCTTGCCCTTCAATGGTGGGAGACAGGCTGTACTCACGAAAACCCAGGGTGTTCTCTTCTTTCTGTTTTGATAGATGTGGTCCTCAGGCAGCCCCACAGTGGCCTATTCCAATTAAAATTAAGTACTTGATTCCTGGAGTCATCTGTATTTCTATATGTCAACATTGTCTTTATAGGGGTGTATGTTTTAAATCCAAACTAAATGACTTACACATTAACTGCTCTGAAGCAATTTATTTATAAATTAGGACTTTTTCATATATGCAAAATTAACGTCACAAATAGGAATGATCAACAGATAGAAGAGCAGACTGGACTAAATGATTGCATGCCATTAACCATTAATTCAACAAAAGCACCTACCAGGTATCAATAATGGTGATGGGCACTGGTAATATAGTGATGATGGAAATAGCCGTGACCCCTGCCCTCGTGAGATTACAGCGCGTTGTGGTAATTCCTTACGGAGGGAAGGAGGGTGCTCCAAGAACAAACGGAGAGGCATCTAACCCTGACCTTAACCCTTATTAATAAGGAACCTACTTGGATGAGATTTATACTTGTAAATTCTGAAAATTTTATTCTAGTAACAATTTAAACGTATCATTTTACCCTAGAAGTATACATGTGTAGACAAACTATAATACTTAAAAATTCTCTGTTAATAAAATAAGAGTCATGCCATATAACAACAATTTATTTGGGAAATGAGCAGTGGTAAGTTTCACATTCAGTTCAGCTCAACACTGTGCATATTTCCAGTAATGAGTCTTTATTAATTATATTTAGTTGTCACTCTTTCTTAAACGGTAATTGCATGCAAACCCATTCATTTAGCTTCTAAGATGAAATAGCAATTAGAGGGTGGGGAGGCTAGTGGAATAAGCTACTACAGACAGGAAACTTGTAATGCATGGCTGAGCACCGGTATAAAGTTAGCTCCTACCTTGCAGATGGGAAAACTATTATACCTCCTTTGGGGCCTGGCAGAGTCTTGAACTGCAGGGTCTCAATCTTCCTCGTCCACGTATCAAACTTCTACTTAACTTTCCCTTGCTGATCTTTTTCTGTCTTCCGACCACAAAAAACGTGTTCTTTTCTCCGGGCCTTTGTAGTTGCTCACATTTCTGCTGCTCTCAGCTCAAATGCCACCGTCTTCGCTGACAACCTCGATCCCCATCTTACTTCACCTTCCAATCGCTCTATATCTCATCTCACTGTTCTGTTTTCTCCACAGCACGTGTTACTAGCTAGCACTGCATTATTTATTTACTTATTTGCACACTAATCATCTGCTTCCTCTAATTAAAATATAAGCTCCGTGAAAACTAAAATAGAGCTTGGCACATGATAGATGCTTCACATATTTATTGAATGACTGAAGGATAATAAAAGTCAATGAAATGCTACAGCTGCATCTCTTTCTGGAATCTGTCAGATGGTCCCAGTTATGGCAGGAGTGTATATTTCCACGATTGTAATTATTTGATATTTTTTAAAGAAACCTTTAGTTTACAATTAGGGAATACGTATTTTTCTCAAGCACACATGGAACAATTACAAATACCAACCACATGCAGGTCCCTAAACAAGTCTCAAATACCAAAGGATCAGTATCAAATGCATACAATATATTGTGTATCTAAAACGCAATTATGGCTCAAAAACATTATGAAAGGACAATAGCAAAAAATAACTTAAAATATGTTTAGAAAATTTAAACCACACTTTTAAATTGATCAAAGAAGAGTACATAAGAGAAGTTATAAAATGTTTAGATGTGAATGATAACAAAATACTGTGTTTCAAAATTAGGGGACATAGCTAAAACAGTATTTAAGGAAAAATGTACAGTCTGAAATACATATGTTAGAAAGGAAGTCTGAGATTTCATGAAAGAATCAAACCAAAGAAAGTAGTGGTAGTGAGGGAATGAACATCAGAGCAGAACTAAAGCAGCCATAGACAAAACAGGCAACGAAGGTCAGTACAGCCAAAAGGCAAAGCTTTCAAAAAGATAGTAAGAGAACACCATGGAGGAATATCTGCCCTGAAACTATGAACTTTCTACACACATCTCAGAAAAACTATTGAACCAAATTGGCCCAAGGAGAAATAGAAAACTCAAGTAGTTTCCTAACAGATACTTAAAGAAACTGAATCCTTAGTTAATGATCTTTCCTCGGAGAAAACATCCACCCAGGCAGTTTACTACATGGGTTCTACAAAACTTTAAATAGATCATTTCAATCTTGCACAAAGTCTGCAAGACAATAGAAAATAAGAGAATACTCAGTATCTCCATTTATGCAATATACAAATTTGATATCTTATTATCACCCCCTTCATATAAAAATTATACAAAGGAAGCATAAGAAAAGCAAATTGCCATCCAATCCACTCCTGAACATGGATGCAAAAAGTTACTTAGCAAAATATTGGAAAATTGAATCCAAGTAATATACATAAAAATATAATATAGCATGCCAAAATTGTTATATTCCAGGAATCTAAAATAGAAATAATGTTGAAAAAATTTTAATGAACTTACTATATACATAGATTTCAAAAAGAAAAATATTCACAATAGTTGCAGAAAAATTACAGTTCATTGCTAATGAAAACTCTGAGTAACTTTGGAATAAACAAACCAACAATCTGTAGCAAATATCATACTTATGGTGAAAATATGCAGATCCCTCTGCACTCGGAAATAAGAGCTGCCTGCGCCCCTGCTCATACTCACGTTGCTCAGGAGGCGCTAAAGACGAAGCTGGCCAAGACCTGGCCCACAATTCCGCCTGCCTACCCAGCTCTGTGTCACAACTCTGGGGTCACAGTGCCTGGGTCCCAAACCCCCAAAATCACACATACAGTTAAACATATGTTAAAACCTATATGCACAAGCAAACTTGCAAAGTGTTAGGCTAGATAGAGCGTCCACCCAGCACAGTGCAGTACCTGCTTCTGTTGCAAATTCGGTACCAAGGTCTCAGGTCCTAGGTTTCTGGTCCTAGCCACAATCAGTAAGGAGGCGGGTGACCAGTAAGTAAGAAGGCGGGTTATTGAGCCCAGCAGGTGTGTTGGACTTTCCCAGCTACATCCTGTCCAGGATCTGCTCATACTACAGCCTCCAGATGAACCATGGGCCCAAGGTCCCAGGACATGAGCATTGGAGGGTTTGCTGTGAACATGAGCAGTTCTGAGTCCTGGCGGGACCCAGGAGGTCCAGGCACTAACAAAGCCTCTGTCCAGGCTTTGCACCTGAGTCAAGCAGGAACAACTAAAGTCCAGGATGTTGAGAAGTCCTAGGTCTGCGGAACCATCTGTACTTTATGCATATTTGAGGATACCACTGTAGTGATGGCCTCCCAAATCCCTTAAAATGATGGAGCTACCACTGGCGGCTTTCCCAGTCTAGGAGTGTGGCGGCCGCAGCCCTGCCTGATCACCGGTCCTCCGCTGGCCCCAACAGCAGCAGGAGCATCACCAAGACCTGACCATCCCCAGGGTTGCTGCCCAGCCAGGCAGAATGGTCGGCATCCTTTTTTGATTGTTTTTTAATCGTGTTTTATGTGCACAGGTGGGGAATTCTTGACTGCAGGAATTAGGTCCTATTCTGAGGTCATGGGACTAGCCCAGCCCCAATGCACGATGGATTGGGGATTTAAGGATTAAATCTCAGCCTCGTGGAAATCTCCCTCTACCCCCCAAACCCCTCTATTATATCCTTTCTTATAAGGGAGAAGGATTGAATGGAGAAGAAAGGATCACTTAGGCTTCAGAACTAAACTCAGCTTTGTTTTCAAACTTTAGGACCTGAAGAATCATGAAGCCAGACCCATTCCATCCCATGACCAGGGAACTAAGGGGCCTTCACTGGGCAATAGCTTCCTAATTTCACCTACTGGTGCAATCTCTCCTCTACCTACCATCTCCTGCAAACGGGTAGTCTCCTAGAAATGTCAGTCCCCGTTATAAAACCCTTCATCCCCAGCCACACTGAGCTTTTCCTCTGTAATGAGGCACACGGTGTTCCCTCATCTGCCTCCGTTCTTCTCCTGCCTCAATCCTAACTCTCTCTACCTGAATCCTGACTCCTGCTAATTTCAGCATTTGTGCATTTGTTCATGCTGAAATCTGGCCAATTCCTACTTATTTTTGAAGATTGGTGTGGCAGAGTGTTAAGACCCTTGGCTTTGGAATCGAATGGTAAGGAATGAATTTGGGAAGGAAATCTCTTTTGGCCTGAGTCTTATCATTTGTAGTGAGAGTAAGGCTACCTACCTCCTAGAATTGTTGAGTTATTAAAAACTATTAATATATGCATAAGCAAACTTGCAAGGTGTTAGGCTAGATAGAGTATCCACCTAGCACGGTGCAGTACCTGCTTCTGTTACAAATTCAATGCAAGCTTTACCTTCTCACTTTTATCCTCCACTCAGACTGAGGAGTGAGGCCCCCACCCCACCCCTGCCTCCACACGCCTTCTCGGTAGCCACAGACACAGGACAGCCCTCCAGCAAAGGATTCCCACGTTGCCTTCATGGTTTATTTTCCTTTTTGTAAAACCTCACACCCCCACTCTTGTCCTTTGAGGACAGTGTCATAGGCTGTATGTTTCTGGTGGTGAGCACGGTGTTGGCAAGTGTCGCGTGCTTAGTAAGTGTTTGTTGAATGAAGGAAGGAACCAACACATCACACCTTTCGGTGAGCAAAACATTTTATGATGCAAAAGATGCAAATCTTTGTGATGCTGGGGAAAAATCATCAATAAATTTACTCATAAAGAGTATTTTATGGCTTGAAATTATAGAGTGGGTTAAAAGTTTCATAATAGCTGGCTATTTTTTCCCTATGATATCCAATTTTGGAAGAGATGTTATATTTGGCAGCATTTTAAATTAAGTTCTTGAGTTGGTATAGGAAAATCATGAACCTGAGATGTACCAAAGGCAACACAGCTATTGTCAGAGTCAGAACTCTGAAATGAAACGAGAGGTACCATCTCCCGATCCCTGTGCTAATTCTTCCAGGGTGCATGCTGTGGAGAAACACACTGCTATGGAAACCACTAAAGAGAAGCAGAAATTCTTTGTAACTAGGAGCTTGGGCCTCTAGCTTTGCAAATTAATGCCAAAATACCACTTATCCATCTGCATCCTTGACAGTACAAAGATAGTAAAATATAGCACCTTATCCTCCACTTGCTCATGCAGATGGGGAAGAGACTGAATGTGATAAAGACCATGACTGAGTTTCTCCCCGACATGGGCAGAGAATCCCACTGTGCAGAGTGGAGGGAGCTAGCACCACGTTCACGCAGACGACATCCCAGAGGGCCTTTGCAAAGGGGAAAGTGCGATGCACATGATTTTTATTACCCTCATCTGTGGTTCCTTACCGCACTGTGTCTGGGCTACTCCCAGTCCAGCAGAATTCTAAATGCAACCTTTGTATCCCCTGTGTTTTTTGTGAGGAAACCGCACTGACCTTAACTTAGCTAATCCCTGTTAGCACGAACTCGAGAATAAAGTAGAGCAATGTGAGAGCACCGATTTTGACACATAGGAAAATATGTCAGTTGCCAGTATTTGTCTCCTCACCTGGACTATGTATTGGTGTTTTTGTGTTCCTGGAATATTTTTTCAAAAAGACGGTATTTTATGAATACCTGAATGGGAAATGTAGAGATGGGTACCTCATGGCTTTGTCAACCAAATAAATTAATATTCTTGCACACACAGACCTACACATGACCAGAAATAGTCATGCTAACTAGGACTACATGAATTTTCCTCAATTAAAAAGTATCAGTTGAATTCAATGGGGTTCTTTTTGTCCTGTGGTTTATCAAACAAATTTTTCTTAAACTTCCTCACACATTGCTCCCTTTCTAAATGCCCTTAAATCTAAAAGGCTCAAAAAGGGCTTGGGGAAGGCAGTGGCATCCTTTCACTGATGGCAGGAGGACAGGAGAGTCAGTCCCTGCTGTGGTTTGAATGTGTCCCCTCCAAAATTCAAGTGGTAAATCTTACTGGCCAGCGGGTGGTATTGCCGGGTGGGACCTGTAGAGGTGATTAAGCCACTAGAGCACCTCCCTTGACAATGGGGTTAAGGCCCTGACAGAGGAGGCTTCACACAGCCTTCAGCTCACTGGCCCTAGGTCACGTGGGGACACAGCCGTCCCCCCTCCTGGAGGCTGCAGCAACAGGGCACCATTTAGGAGCTGAGAACAGCCCCCCACCAGACACTGCTGCCGGCACCCTGGTCTTAGACTTAGCCTCCAGAACTGTGAGAAATAGATTTCTGTGATTTATACATTACCCAATATCAGGTATTCTGTTACAGAACCACAGACAGATCAAGACGGCGCCAGCCTTTCTCCTGGGCCCAGAGCGCCAGCAGCTCAGGTTAGGAGTCACGGGCCTGGATCTCCTGGAGGGAAGCTTGCTCCTGCTGGGAAATCAGGCGCATCCTCGCCTGTCACTGAGCCTCCGTCAGACCCTGGGGCAGGCATGGACGTGGAAATGGTCCCCTTTCCAGAATGCCCCCACACAGGCCGGTGGGCTGTCCATCTCACTCTCCGCGAGAGGGCTGACTGGCTGGGAGTGAGAGGAAAACCGTGGGACTCTCAGCCCCACCTCCGGGAGCATTCTGCGACCACACGACAGATGAGCATTTCTGCAGGTGCTAGAGCCACACTCTGGACTCCTGAACCCCAGGCCTTTCACTAACTCAGACGTGCACTTTCTGATTCATTCCCAGCAATTCTTCATGCAAAACAAACAAGCTGAGGAAAGTACCTCTCCGGTGCATAAACCAAGAATTCTAGAAATTCATTTTCCTAACACCAAGTCATAGGTGGAGTGTACCCACAGAGCACGGCTGCGTGTGGGCACTGTCCCTTTGCTCTAGGTGTTCACAGCTTTTTAAAATAGCATTTGGGAAAATATGCTTTCATTCATAGCTGATACAGAAAGTCCCTATGCTTTTTTTTAGTTTAGCCATTTTGTAATTGTAACTCTTTTTGTTCTTTGATGTTATTTCTCTTTGAGTTATAGAAAGGAAAAAATAAACTTTGGTTTAAGCTTTTTTTTTTGACCTGTTAGCTTTATTTTTGTTACAGTAGTGCTTGTCTCAACGAGATATTATTTGATGAAATAAAAGCTGCCAGATGCCAAGCAGCACGGCCCCAGGTACCATGTTTGTGTGAGTGTGTCTGTTTGTATGTAATAGTTATAATTTATCATGCAATTATTGTGTCCCAGGCACCGTGGTAAACTTTTTTATGCACTATTTCAAAGTGTAATAATTCCTCTGAATGGTGTTTTGTTAACCCCATTTTAGAGATGAAGAAATTGAGCTTTATCTAGTAACAAATTTGTCCAATGACATAGGCTCATAAGTGGCCCAGAAGATTTGGCAATCAAACTCTATGCTCTATCCAAGTTAAGATGCAGTCATTTTCTGAGCACTTAGAGCGTCTGATATTGACAGGTAGATATTCTTTATCATGCTAAATATCTATTAATACTTCAAGAGGTTTTTGTGTTAATTGCGTCAGACTGATGTAAAAACTTACTATAAACTGGGGTTTAAAATAACAGAAATGTATACTTTCACATCCTAGAGGCCAGAAGGTCAAAGTCAAGGTGTTGGTTTAGTTCCTCTAAAGCAGGGGAGACTCTTCCAGATTCTGGGGGCTGCAGAGGATCTTTGGCTTCAGGCTGCACCATTACAATTTCTGCCTCTGTGTTTGCATTGCTTCCTTTGGGGTGCCCATCTCTCTTCTGTGTGACTTTTATGAGGACACTTGTCTTTGGATTTAGGACCCACTCCAATAACCCAGAGGATCTCAACGTGAGGTCCTTAACTTGATTATATCTGCAAAGACCCTTTTTCCAAATAAGGTTCCAGGTTCCAGGGAATAGGACCTGGAGATATCTGTTGGGGTGGGGTTGGGGGAGTGGTGCTACCATTCAGCTGCTACATTTTTAAACAGAAATGAGAACTTAACAAGTATTTTTAGCACTTACTAAGTTTTTAAGTGTATACACTCTTCATTGAAATGTGTTTTGTGAAACAGCTAAACATTTCTTAATGGGGAAAGATTTTTAATTCCTGAGTTATAATTACTTTCTGGTTTTAATATTTTATATATTAAATACCATGCTGTTTTGGTTACTGTAGCCTTGTGGTATAGTTTGAAGTCTGTAATGTTATGCCTCCAGATTTGTTCTTTTTGCTTAAGGTTGCTTTGGCTATTCAGACTCTTTTCTGGTTCCAAACGAAGCATACAATTATTTTTTCTAGATTTGTGAAATATGACATTGGTATTTTGATGGGGATTGCAGTGAATCTGTAAATCACTTTAGGTAGTATGGACATTTTAACAATGTTTATTCTGCCGATCCATGAGCATGATATGTTTTTCCTGTTTACATCATCTGCAATTTCCTTCTTCAGTGATTTGTATTTCTCTTCATGGAGATCTTTCACCTCTTTGGTTAAATATATTCCTAGGTATTTTATTTTCTTTGTAGCTGCTATGAAAGGTATTGAGTCTTTGACTGATTCTCAGCTTGACTGTTGTTGTTGGTATGTAGGTATGCTACTGAGTTTTGTGTACATTGATTTTGTAGCCTAAGACTTTGCTGAATTTATTTATCAATTCCACGAGTCTCTTGGCAAAATCTTTGGAGTTTTCTAGGTATAAGATCATATCATCACCAAAAAATGATAGTTTGACCTCCTCTTTCCCTATTTGGATACCATTAATTTCCTTCTCTTTTCTGATTGCTCTGGCTAGGACTTCCAGCACTACGTTGAATAGAAGTGGTGACAGTGGGCATCCTTATCCTGTACCAGTTCTGAGTGGGATTGCTTTCAACTTTTCCTCATTCAGTATGATATTGGCTGTGGGTCTGCCATATATGGATTTTATAATTTTGAGGTATGTGCCATCTATACCTATTTTGTTAAGAGTTTTTATGATAAAAGAGTGCTGTATTTTGTCAAACACTTTTCCTGCATCTATTGAGATGATCATATGATCTTTGTTTTTGCTACTATTTATGTGGTGGATCACATTTACAGATTTACATAAGTTGAACCATCCTTATATCCCTGGGATGAACCCCACTTGGTCATAGTGTATTATTTATTTAGTTTTTGATGTGCTGCTGAATTTGGTTTGTTAGAATTTTATTGAAGATTTTTGAATCTATATGTATAAGGGATATTGGTCTATAGTTTTCTTTTTTGTTGTTGTTGTTATGTCTTTTCCTGGCTTTAGCATCAAGATGAGACTGGCTTCATATTAATAGAATGAGTTGGGGGGGGGAGGAGTTCTTCCTTCTCAATGTTATAAAATAATTTCTGCAGTATGGGTACCAGTTCTTCTTCGTAGGTCTGATAAAATTCAGCTGTGAAACCATCTGGTCTGGTAATTCATTTTTTTCTTCTTTTGCTCAGTGTTGCTGGCTAAATATATAGATTTTATATTAGCATTTCCCTTGGATTTAGTGCTCTGGCTATTTTTCTTCTTAATAGTTCCTGAATTTCCTCTTAAGATACTATATTTTAATCTAATTACCTTATTTAGAATTAGTAAATAAGTAGGATATGCCATTTCTCTATCATTTTACCCTATTTTTCTAAGAAAGTTTACTGTAAAAATCTGAAACCCTTTAAATTAGAATTTGTAATGAATGCATTCTCCATTTTTTCCTTTGAACTTGTACCATGGGCCAGCTGCCCCCCCTCAGTCATGGTACTATTTATCTCAGCCTTTTACCTTGTCACCTTCTTAACTCTACCAGTAGCTTTGCTAACATCTCCATTTAATAATTTCCATTAGCAACCAAGAACTCGATTAGCATAATATGCATTCCCCATCTGCACTGAGAAAGTTCCTCCTCATCAGTCTGAAAACTAACTGCTGTACAGAAAAATCATGGGGAATAATTAGAATTAAAGTTCACAAACCACCCAACACAAAGCTCTTGCCATCCACTGGGCATAATTTGTAGGTTATGCAAATACAGCTACTGTCATCTCTATTAGACCAGAACACATGTGTGGACAAAGATGACTTTGGGCTTCTGATAAGGTCGTGGGATGAAGATTTGCTTGAGAGGGGCAGAGGAAGGCAATGGCCATCTGAGCAGAAGGCACTGGCCTTGGCTTGGTGTAACCACAGCCGGGACTCTGCTCAAGTCGCATTCTCCCCAGCATCTTTTGTGCCCTCATCTAGAAGAAGGAGTGACAGAAAATTCATGAAGGCTTTCCCCAGTGGCTGTTCCTACAGTGTCCAATGTGTAAACCCCTTCAGGCAGAGACACTCGTATATCATCAGCTCCATAATGCATTGTAGGCACCTAAGAAATCCTGGTTGATTTCTATATCCACCTTTATGACCACCCAAAAATGTGGACCTGTTGGATTTTTGACTTGCATAATGTCAATGGTCTTCACCACACCTCTATATCTGTCCTCTTCTCCCAGAGCCACTCCTCTGAACTGGCAACCATCGCAAAGTGCCCCACCTTCTACATGTTAATTATGTCTTTACCTTTTACTTCTGATTTGTTTCCTAATTCAATTCTCTTAAATTTTATTTTATGTATACTAAACATATAAAAGAATATAAATAAAGTTTACATAAATACAAGAAATGATAAGCCTGTCATCCGGTGTAACAAAAGAATTTTACCCACACTTTGAAGGCCCCTATGTGATCATTCCTATGCAAAGCCTGTCCCTCAGTTCCAAAAATAACTACTGCTCTTAATAATTTATTATTATTCTCCAGTATTCATTCTAATCTTATTATTTCCCTAGATAATTTAGTGCTGTGTGTTAGAATCTTTATGTATGGTTATCATACTATATGTCTTCTTCTGTATCTTGTATTTATGTGCAATGCTGTATCTTTGTGATTTCACCATGATAATGTTGTCAATACAAGTAATTCATTTTCACAGCTGAGTCTTTCATTCTATAAACATATAATAAATGAATATATATAATAGATATATTTCTATATTTTCGAGTCATTGGACCTTTGCATGGTTTACAACTTTTTGCTATTGGAAACAATGCTGCCATGAACATTCCTGCCCATGCATATTGCTGTACGTTGGGTATGCATCAGGAAGTGGAATTGCTGGGTTGTAGAGCATATGCATATTCAAGTTTATAAGACAATGCCAGACAATGCCAAACTGTGTGTCAGGGCCCTTGTACATGTTGTAGACCTTCACCAGCAGTGTTTAAAAATCCCCCTTGCTCTGTGTCCTTGCCAATACATGGTTTTATTACTTTTTAATGTATCTCATAAAATGATATCTCAATGTGGTTTTACTTTATATTTTGTTGATTGCTCATAAGATTTGGAATATTTTCATTCCCTGATTGGCTATCTATTTTTTTTTTATTTACTGTAAAATGCCATTGGTGTCTTTTGCTCATTTTTCTATGGGTTGTCTTTTTCTCCTGTATTAACTTTGCATGTTTATTGTTCCCTCTTCTGGCATTTAAATATTAGCATTTCTTAAAGCTCAGTTTTGGGCTCTTTTTTCTCCTTAAGCTCCTTTCTACTTACATAATCCCATCTACTTTAAGTTACCATCTAGTCAAACCATCTGTATGCAAATTACTTCTGATTTTATATTTCTAGACAAGCTCTAATTTCTAGCTCCACATCTTAAATCCAACTATTTCTCAGTATGCTCACTTGGATGTTTCAAAAGAATCACAATTTTAACTTCAAAATCAAAATTATTATTTTCCTCCAAATCTGGTATTTTTAGTGTTCCCAATCTCTGAGTGTTGCACAATGCAGAAACCTGGAAGGCATCTTTGACTTTTTGCACTCAGCTATATTAGCTTTCAGTTACAGCCTTCTAACTAGTCTCCCTGAATCCACTCTGGACTCCACCCTTCAGTTCTCTACACCAGAGCTACGACTAAATATCCATTGCAAGTACATATTTGATCATACTGGAAACATCACTCACCTCCCATTGCTCTTAGAATAAAGTCTAACATCATTAGCATAAGACCCTAGGAGACCCCCACTGTCTGGCTTCTGCCTGATTTACCTTCTCCTATGTTCCCTGCTGCTCCTTGTATTCAGCCACATAAGGCTTCTTTAAGTCCCTTGAAAATCTATGTTTCTTTCTGCCCTGATTATTGAACAGGCCACTCTCCTCTTGGAATGACACCTACATGGTTGGTTGGCTCCATTTTGCTTTACTCGTTTATCACCTAAGCATCTCAGCCCAAGCACAAGTTCTTATGCATTTCATTCTGTAAAAAGCCCATTTTATATGTTCACCAAGAATTGCAGTCATTTTCTTTGTATGTATTATGCACCTGTAAATATGAATATTTACACTCTCCGGGAGTTCCAGAGTGCAAGCGTATCTGATTTTGGTCCCTATTAAACTCAAACCTAATACAGAGCCTTGGCCATTATAAGAACATAATAAATATTTGCTAAATGAATAAATTACATTCCCATATTATCTGATTTTTAAAAGCTACATCAGGCGTTCTTGTTACTTGGTGTCACTGAGCCATATCAACTACAACTCTGCACATGCACGTTATAAAATGTTTGAAATAAGATCACAGGAAGCAGGGGGAGTGGGAGGGAGTTGGTAGGCGTTTTGGTGTAATTTCTAAAATAGATTCTGGACAAACACATGGTAAAATGAAATTTAAAGACAACTAGACTACTCACTAAGTCACTGACGCAGGAACTTGGAAGGGTGTCTACTACATGGTGCATGGAAGTATTCTAGGTGAAACAATTCAATCCTTGGAGTCCTTGGGGTACTTCCTAGTTCTTTTGTTTACAACAACCAACTGATTCTTAAAGTTATCTTATACATTGTTCTGTTTCATTTTGTTTGTTTTCATTTTATCCTATAATTATAGAAGATAATTTGGAAAGAAAAAATAAGAAAAGATATCCATTTCAAATTCAGAGTCTTTCAGGAAATAATGCTAGCGTCCTACGAAATCTAAGCAAAATATAAACAAAATAAGTTGATGAGATTTGAGACGGCAGAGAGGCCAGCACTGAGAGCTACTCTGGGGCAGAAGAAATGCCTACAGAATTTTAAAATGTATCAAAGGGAAATCATAATAAAATCCACATAAGCAAAAAGAAAAAAAGGATACCGGTATTGAAGTTATGATAACTCAAGTAGGAAGAGGAATTAAGACAAAATATCTAACTGCTAAATGAGTTTATATCAATAAGTTGTAAATACTGTGCCTAGCAAAAAGAATGGTTTGAAAAACATAGAAAAACTTAAGGAGTTGCCATATTCCATACTTTCCTCAATCAGAAGGATAGATTGGAAATAAGAATCAAATATTCTTTAGGAGACTTCAAATGTTTTCTAATAATGAGACAAGTAAAATTCCAAACAAAAGGTGATACTAGTGTGTAGTTGGTGAAGTTGGTGCTTTACAATCAATCAGAAGTCACAGATTTTATAGAGTTCTATAATTCAGGGATTTCATAGGAGAATGTATTCATTTCTAGCACTCATACACACCTTTTCAAAGACACATATCGGCCGTGTTACCTGAAGGACAGTAGAACAATGGAAAGAATGATCTATGCTGTGTTATTCCTAAAGGATCCTCTGTAACTTCAGGCCACGTATGCCAAGTGTCTCCCCTGAGCAGAATGTGTAATTGGCTTTTATTATTAAAGGGCAAGGTTCAAGTAGGACACATGGGATGTGCCCTGGGTGGGGCAATTAAATTGTCCTGGTCAGGAGAAATGAGTTTCCCCCAGGTGAGAGGATCCAAATTTTGGTTCCAGGTTCCCCCCAGCACGCTGCCCCCGCTTCCCACTGATCTCCCCCGAGAGTGCGATCTGATTCAACTCCTGCACATGAGGTCCCTATCAAGGTTGGCTTCTGAAGAACCCGACCTATTAAAGTGACCTAAAAGTCCTACCCATCATACCAATGAGCATTTGTGTTTTAAATCAAAGAAATATATCTCTAATAGTAGAATCAACGCCCATAACCCCTGAAAGAATTCAGGGTCCCAAATCCTGGAGGGGGAACATTAGCATGGGTGGACGTGAGCAGAGGGACTACCGACAGGCAGCGTGGACAAAAGGGATGCTGAGTCAGAGAACATTCTGTGACAATAACAAGGTCAGGGTAAGCACAGGTGTCCCGGAATGTTAGTAGGAAAGTGAGACGTGAGCAGAGAAAATACAGAAACAGACAATGTAAACAAACGGGGTGCTGAGCAAGAGAACAGACTGTGACAATAACAAGATCAGGTAACCACAAGTTACCTTTAAGTTTACCTAACAAACTTCTTTGCTGGCTGACTTAAACTTCTGTGTCCCTCGCTTTGATTCTTCAATGGTGAGGAGACAACAACCAAGGTGTTCACATCAGCCACTGGTGGCATGATTTGGTGCCATGACTTGAATTTGCAGACCTAAGGCATGACTTTGCCTCTGACTTTCCGCTCTTGCATTGACCTGGATTTCTGAAGCTTTTGTTGCCATTGGAGTATGTGCTTTTTTTTTTTTTTTTTCCCCCTTCTCCTGAGAGTCCTTGCTGTTTTTTTGTAGAAGAGATCCAGCCTTCAGATTTACAGGACTCTATGCAGGACCCTGAGATATCTGATACGTGCTTTGTGTCTTGCTTGGTTAAACGCTAGAGAATGTGTGAGGGTACGCCCTCCTTGGAGAGGGGAGGTCTGGAAATTTCCTTGGTTCTACTGGGTGGTAAAGGTTGAGATGTTGCGGAGGAAAGGTGAGGTGTGGGAGAGGTTAGGGAGACCACCCTCCTTACAGCTTTTAAGTTCCCTGGCTATTTTGGAAGTGGTGCTGCAGGAGGAAAGAGTAACACAGCCGACTCATGGGTCTTGCCAAGGCTTGTGCAGCACTGGCACCCAGGGACTGGGGGATGATCCAAGGGGTCACCCATGCAGAGGAAGGGAGGCCATGGTAACGGTGCCTAGTCCACGTCTCTGGAGGCCCACGACGGGCCAGGGTGGCGCCTGTGTGAGGAGCAACGCCTCCTCCTAGGGCAGTGTGGCAGGTGGGGGATGGCCCAGCAATCCTGTGCCCTCCTCTGTGTCTCGGATGGGAAGTCAGCACAGCAGTCCCAGGACAGCACCTTTCGGGTGTATTCTCCAACACTGGGATCAATTTGATCCTCAGTCCCTAAAGAAGACACAGGTAATCTTCCTGTACAAGGTGCCTGGCTACGGCGTAAGCTGGAAGATGGGGAAGAGTGGCCCACAAATGACTCCCTTAACTTTAACACTATCCTGCACCCTGACCTGCTCTGTCACAGATTAGGAAAGTGGTCTGAGGTGCCTTATGTGTGGGCCTTTATGGCACTGAGAGATAACGGGGATCTGTGCAAGGATCCTTTGTTGCTCGGCCTTTCTGGCAGTGATCACCAAGCTCCCTCCGGCCCCGTCACAGGAGCCCGACATCCTAGATGACCCGCTGGCGGTGGGGGGAGTACAGGAAGGATCTGTTCCCACTCAGGCTGGCTCTCCTGGGGACAGCTGCAGAGCAACCACCTCAATACTCACCACCCAGTTGGCCGAGCCCTGGCAGATATACTCGGAGTGGGGCCTCCTTCCACCCAGGATTGTACCCTTTGAGGGAGGTGGCCAGTGGGGATACGGGAACCACAAAGGTGCGCGTCCCCTTCACTATGACTGGCAAGCAGAGGCTGGGGAGGTTCTTGGAGGACCATTCCCATTTTCTAGATGAATCCCAAAACCCGACCTTTCAACCCTACCTGGGTGGATATTCATATCATCCTATCAACCTGCTGTGCAGCAGAGGAAAGATGCTGCAGTTGGGATGCTGCCCAGGCATAAGCTGAGGGATTGGCAGCTCCTCAGACTGGCCACGCTGTTGCCCATTGCTGTTGGGGCAATGGAAGTTCCCCCTGGGGACCCTCAATGACACTATCGGGCAGGACATACAGACCTGAAGAAACAAAGCCATCCACTTGGGTGTATAAGGGAAGGGATAAAGAAGTGTATAGTTAAGCCAGTGAACTGTGAAAAATAAGGGGAATAACCCAGAAGGCCACATAAAATCCTACTCTCTTCCATGAATGGCTGGTGGAAAGAGTTGGGACGTTTACTAACCCTCAGTCCCCAGAGGGGCAAGTGTCCCGGGAACACATTTCATTAACCATTCAGCCCCTGACACTCAAAGGAAGCCACAAGAGTCACAAGAAACATAACAGAAACAGCACAAGGCACAATACACAACATTGTGGTTTGCCCCCCATCCCCCCAAGTGGTTGTTGGGTGCCAGGACACATCTGGATGTAACCATATAAGGCAACCCCCCCCCCCCCGCCCAATGTCAGGGAGGAGACAACATCCTCACTGGTCAAGAGAAAAGGGGAAGAGACAACATCATAAAGAAGGAGAGGTCAGACAGGAGAAAAAGGGATGACGCAGAAACACTGGGACTACTGTTTGTTTGAACGTGTGCTCGCTCCTACCCTCTTTAGGCGTGTACTATTGCTTACTAATAAACTTCTTTGCTCACTGACTTAAACTGTTGTGTTCCTCCCTTTCATTCAATGATCGTGAGGAGATGAGAACAGACCTCCTTCACCTCAACTGTGAAGAGACACAGGACCCAGAGCAAGAGCTGGGTTAAATGTCCCGTGATGTGTTGGAAAGACCTCCTGTACACAATCACCCTGCCAAAGAGGCAAAGTGGGCAGGCTTTGTCCGAGGAAAGGGTGCTTTTGGCAGACTCAGGTCCCATCCACGTAATCCCAATGGCCCCTGAGGGTTTCATATGGCAAAAATGAAGGAGACTGTTAGAAGAACAAATGAATGAACCTCAAGTAAGGGATATAGTGTGTGTGGCTGAAATCCCAGAGGTTAATTATAAACCTGTTGCACAACACACAGACCTGTGGATGAGAATGAAATTAATGTCATAAGTGTTGAAGTGGATACTCCACCCAGAACAAATGCAGGAGAGAGCAGAAAATGCCTCATGTTAAGCAGAACACCAAGGCGCACATCACTCCTGAGTAGGAAGCAGCCACTGAGATAGAAGTGACTGAAAGAGCCTTAATATCCTGTTGGAGAATCAACTAGTGTGGAGAGATCAGGAGACAGCACTATGTGAGGTCCAAAGTCATCAACAGTGTCCAATCTAAATAGTGGTAGAAAGTGGAGCTGGTGTCCGCTGTCAGAGACTGGAGCTGGCTCAACATGGTGACATCAGGAATGTCAGAGTCAGTGGCTAAACTGAACATGAGATGTAGAAGCTTTAAATAATTGACAAAGAAAATACTTGGGAAAATATTTGTGGCACCATAGTGCTTTTATTAAATTATGGGGGTTTTTTAAAAAAGATTTTTAGATGCCACTCAAAGAGGAAATGGTTTTTATGGATGTGGTTTTCCAGTCCCTCATCCTTACTCCCCATTTATAGGAAATGGGAAGCACAATTTCCCAATCAACTATTTGATGAAAGATTATTTTTCTCAGTTGAGTTGAAGTTCATAGGTCTTAATCTATGTGTGTCCAGCATGGATTGACTGGAACTTTACTTTACTGAAACAAGAAGATATCTTTCCTTTTTCTCCTCCCCCAGATATAATGGACTGCATATTTGCGTCTCCTGAAAATTCATGTGCTGAAATCCTAAACTCAAAGAGATGATATCAGGATGTGGGGCATTTGGGAGATAATTAGGTCATGAGGGTGAGCCCCCATGAATGGGATTAGGGCCCTTATAAAAGGGACCCCAGAGAGCTCCCTTACCTTTGAGAAATAAAACTAAAATCCTAAGACCAACAACCAACTGAACGAACTCCCCTTGGGCAAGAGAACCCCAGAGAAATCTTAAAACTGAGTTCACAGCCATGACAGGATAGGAGGCTGGACATGCCTCATTATACCCCCTCCCTCACTAATCACCATTAGACTTTCTTTTCTAAGGGTTAAACAGAACCAGACCTTTGGAGGGACTTGCTCACCACTGATTTCAACCACCCTCGTAACTGCCTCTCCCTTTTGCAGTTTCTATACAATGCCCACTCTCCTCCCTGATAAGAAAGCACTGACCACAGAGGCCTTCATGTCCTCTGCTTCACCTTTGAAGTATAGAGCCTAACTGTAACACATGTAAATGCTAAGTCTCCACCCCAGAGTGAACATGGGACACATGTTGCATACATGTTAGCCTACTATGCATGCGTGCATGTACCACCCCTTCATGAATATTCATAGCTCCCCCTATAGCCTGTTGGATATGTATACTTAGCTAACCCCTCCAGCATCAATTTCTGCCTCATCTTCCCCTCCCTAGAAGTGCTTGCCCCTCAGCTTCTGCCCAAGGTTATGCTTCCCAGCCAGCAAGATGGCCAGCCTTCAGGCTGCAACCCTTTATGAGAAATAAAGCTCTGCTTTCCAAATTTATGAACCTTACAATTCTTCAGTTGATACCTCTTTCTGTTATGGGAAGATACAGTGAGAAATTTGCAATCTGCTACCCAGCACAGGGTCTTCACCAGAACCCAACCATGTTGGCACCCTGATCTTGGGCATCTCAGCCTCTAGAACTGTGAAAAATCAAGTTCTGTTGTTTACAATCCACCCAATCTATGGTACTTTGTTACAGCAGCCCAAACTAAGACAGCAGATAGTACTAAACCTCTGCTATGATCTGTAACTGAAAACAGCCATGTGGGTCTAGGCGACTGTTTTTCCAATATTGTCTGAAGACCACCTGCATCAGGTACCTGCATAGCTGGAATTGGAAATTCTTGACTCGCTTCCCAGACATAATGAATCAGAATCCATCTAGGTAGGTCCAGAAATCTACATTGTTAACCAGAATCTCCAATTGATGCTACGTATTGGGCTTTGGGAATTTCTTGTCTATCTTACAAATATTATGTTATTACATATATGTGGAAATTGGTATTTACATTGCAAACTGCTTAAAGTTATAATAATAAATGAATATGACATCTGCTCATATTTTCTACATATTATGGATAGAAACTATTAGCTGCTAACATCCCCCCAGGGACCACCAAAATCACGTATTGCTAAAGTGAAGCTGAGTGTACTGCTAACAGCAGCAGGGGGATCTACTATACCCTATGACAATGTCTTAGTAGTACCCAAGAGGAGGGCTAAGATTTTGGCTGTTTTAAATGGGTCTTTTATTGTTAATGGGAGTGGGCTGATTAGGATTAGGTAAGGTACATGCATTGTATTAAATAGTTTAGGTCTGGTGGACCCAGAAAAAGGAGACTTTAAAGAAAGTCTGAAAGAAAAATCAGTTGTTTGGTGAGAAGAGTTGTTTGATGAGACAAGTTAAGCAATTTATTGTCCGAGAAAGGGCTAATGAGGACTGGTTGAAAAGTCTATTCCCCAGATAAATAGATTTTAGCGAAGTTCCTGATAACATAAAGTTATTTGCAATTTCATCTTCCTGGGTAAGGGTTTTCTGAAATAGAAAAGTTGTGTTAATACAGACAGACAAAGGATAAAATCATGCTGATATAGATGATGAGTTGTGTAGTTGTAGATGCTTAATGTTCCCAAAATTGGGAGTCAGTTTTACCTGTGTTCTATTAACTCTATGGAATGTTCTGGTGGCCCTGTATCAGTGTTAGTGGAGGACAACCCAGACTGCAATTTCTGGAAGGAAACCAGACTCAAACCAGGCACTTGGAGGTGCTCTTCTACCTGGGACTAAGCAGAAAGGCATACAGAAGACAGGAGATGCTTCAGTGCATCTCTCGGGTCTAACGTCTCCATGGTAATGGGATAAAGGAAACTGAAACATTGGTCTTTAACTGTGGAAAAGGTTGGAGAATATTTCATTTTTTAGGTGTGCTCCTGGTAAAGGATTTGCTTTGTCACATTAGTAGTGTGGCTGCAAATTTCAAGGTTGACAGATTTTTTAAACAACATTGTCATCCAAATCTGGTATACTTTATCTATAACTACCTGTAAACTTGGATATATATTTTTGTGTTGCTATAAATGAATACCTGAGGCCGGGTACTGTGTAAAGAAAAGAGGTTTATTTCACTCACCATTCTGCAGTCTGTACGGGAAGCACCACACCAGCATGTGCTCAGCTTCCCGTTAGGGCTTTTGTGCTGCATCAAAACACGGCAGAGAAGGTCAGAGGGGAAGCAGGCACGTGCGAGGAGGGACCAAACCTGGGGCACATCCTAGCTTTATAACAACCCACTCCTCAGGGAACTAAGCCACGCCCCTAGAATCAGTCCAGGCTGGGCAGGGCCAGACCTCGCTCAGGACTGTGAGCCCGCACCCGTCAGTAGGATTACCTCTCAACAGCACAGCACCAGGGATCAAAGGTCAGCATGAGATTTGATGGGGACAAATAAATTACATCCAAACTATAGTTGTAGCTGAGCATATATTGAGAAGGGAAACAAAATAGAAGTAGTCAGCTAAATTCAGAGTAGACTTTATGGGTAAAGTTAAGTAATATTCTTACCTATTTCATAAATACATGGCATCAAAATCAAAAGGCCATTAATTCACGAAGGTCTGTCTGGTCTGTACCACTCATGTCTGGGGTTTTCATGGTGGTACAAGGACAAAGCAGAGTGTGTTTGGAGGGTGTTTCTGCGGATGTGGCTACAGGATTTCCTTACGTTCCAGAGACCTTCCGACCTCCATGAGGTTAGCAGTACCTTGACTAATCCTGGATCTGGCCGGCAAAATAAACAGATAGCAAAGAACAAAAATGCTAGAGGACGTTTGCTGGAGCTGTGCTTCTCTTGGTTTAAATAAGACTCAGGTCCAGGAATGTCTACCTTGAGAGCAGAGTAGGGTCAGTATTTCCACAACGCTATGTCCATCCCAGAACTCACGCTGGAGAGCTCTGATCCAGAAGCAAGAGCTTCTCTCCGGATCCCTTCCATGGGGAGAGGAGGAGAGGACACAGGAACTCACCAAGTTTTAGGATATTCACTGAACCCTATTTTGAGGTGAAAAATGTAGCTTGAGGGGTTTAAAATTGTCATGATTAGAGGAAAGACTTTGCATCTTTTTGGCTGTCTTGCTCTTCTGTAAGCTGGCTTTTCTCCATCAGCGGAGAGGTAGGAAGCCAATTCCATTTCCATTGCTGGAGTGGGCTCCGGGAAAGGGAAAAAGGTTGCCTTGAGGTTATTTCTACTGAAAAAAAGATGAAACCTCCTGTTGCCATTGCAATTTCATGAAGTTTGGGGGGTTAAGGACTCAGCTGGTCATTAAATTCGCCATTGTTTGGTGCAAGATCAAACGCACAACTAGACAGTTTGGGAAAACTGAGGCTAGAAGCTCATGTCTTCATCTCTTTGGCAAGCTGTGGCCTTTGGGAACACTCATTGCTGTTGGGGTAGTGGGTAGAGAAGGAGCCCCGACATTTACATAACCCCATCTCGACCCCCCCCCCAGGGAGGGGACCTGCTGTGATTACCAGCAAGCTCTTTCAAACCAGGAGCCCGTGCCATGCCATCATCACTGACAATTGTCACTTAGGTTTTCACTGCTTCAAGAAGATAATCGTTGTTCATTGTACCCACTGAGCAGACAAATTTTCTGGCAGAAAGAGAATAGTGTATAGTCCCGGAACTTGACTGTACATGTAATTATTTTTTTCTTTTTAATTACAGCAGTCTCCTTTGAGCCACAAGTGACCCTTCTGTTGTTATCCTGTGGGAGGTCCCCTCTGACTCACCCTTGAGGCGCTTCCTCCGCACAGACTTCCCTGTCTGGCCTTCTGTGCACCCAGCTTCCCACTCTCTCCAGTCACCAAACAATGATGTTCTGTCCCAGGCTTGCTGGATTTGTCAAACCAGGAAAGTAAGGAATTGAATTAGATGACAGCAAGTGTTCTTAGAAACAAAAAATAAAATAGTCAAACTTGAGTGTTCTAATCCATTTTCTTTCTCCAAAGCAACTAGACAGGGTAACAAAGATATTCCTCCCAGTCATAGACACAAACACAGAGACCACGCTAATGAGAGGCAATATTAAAATTGCTGGAGAGCCTCACACGATTTTCTGCAGCATGCTTGGGAGCTGAAAGTAATTGCATTATGCTCGGTCCATGGACATTTCATTTGCTTTTCTTCACATGTAATTCCAACAAGTATATGTTGTATACACTTACACACTCATACTTCTATCTTCTAATTCCCATGACAATTCTGCACGGGGGGTGTGAAGATCAATTTTATGTGTTAACTTGCCTTGGCCAAGGGGTGCCCAGATGTTTGGTTAAACATTATTCCAGATATGTTTGTAAGTGTGTTTCTGGGTGAGATTAACATTTGAATTGGTGGACTGGGAGAAGACGATTGCCTTCCCTAATGCAGGTGGGTTCATCAATCAATCAAAGAGATGAATTAAAAAAAAAAAAAACTGAGTAAGAAAGAATTCCTCCCTGCCTGACAGGATGAGCTAGGACTTTGGTTTTTTTCTTGCTATCAGACTTGAATTGAAAAAAACCATCTTTTCTTGGATCTCAAACCTGCCAGCCATTAGACTAGAACTGGCACCATCAGAAAGCTCTCCTGACCCTTGGACCTTTGGATTCCAGAGGGACCTACACTGCCCAATGGGACCTATTCCTGGCTCTCCAGCTTGCTGACCACATGAGACAATTCTATAATATGTTTGTGTGTGCATATGTGTCTATGTATGTGTATCCATATATATATGTGTGTATATATATATATATATATATAGTGTTGAGTCTGCTTCTCTGGAGAACCCTGACTAATCCAGTGAGTATTATATTTTTCCCATTTTAAAGAGGCTGGAAAGTCTTTACGGCACACCTAAGGTAGCAAAAACAGCAGGTTTGTAATGCAAACTCACATGAAAAGAGGAAGGAAAATAAAGATCAAAGATGCTCTGACTTAGGCTACTAGGGAATTCTTTTTCTTCACAATGTGGACAGAAGAGCTGTAGGAACAATGACATCTATTGCTGTGGTCCACACATCATCTTCACCATCCTGTAGAAATGCAACTAAACCACTAGGAAGGCCTCTGCCAGCCTTCGTAGCACTCATCTCGAGGCCCGTCCTAGGCTCCAAGTTCTTCCCAGGTAAAACTGTCTCTCTGGTGTTTTTCCTTGGCTCACTCTACTTTTTAATAATTGCTGAGCACAGACACATTGCTCTAATACCAGCACTGTTTCTGGCCCACTGGCTGAATAAGTAAGACTATCAAAGGTTTTTTAAGGTCCAGGAGAAAGAGCCTCCCTGGGTGTGGGAGTCACAGTGAGCTGAGACCAAACCTCAGCTCACTCTCTTTCTACACTATGACATTGACCAAGTGACCGAGCTTTAGTTTCTTGCATGCAAAATGAGGATAATAGTACCTAACTCAAGATCTGTTATGATGATTGGGATAGCTAACAACAACAACAACAAAAAAAAAAACCTAGTAAAGAAGCTGGCTACATTAAAATAAGCTTCTTACTATGGCTCAAAAAATATATCAGAGTCTCTCCTGTTGAAGGACTTAGGAGAAGAACTTTCTAAGGAGTGGAATTAGGATGTCCCTAATTGCTTCTGAAACCTGTATTTTTCCATCCCAATATAGCATTTAAATGGCCCTGTTTTGTTCTTGTCTTGTTATTAACTTTCCATGTGTAAAGTTATAGAAAAGAGCTCCTTGGCTAGGTTAATACTTCTTTGTGTCTGAGCACCGACACCTGTTAGCATCAATAAGCACTCTGTTTACGAGCATTATTACAGGAGAGACCTGCTGATGAGAGATTCCAGAAAGTTTGCTCTCTTTGTCTGGGAAGACAGAGAATGCCATCTAGTATCCTGAAATTTTAATTACATGGTGATATATTATTATCCTACTAAACTACCTCTTTACTCTTCCTGCTTAGATGCAAGAGGAAAAGCCTACTGAATACTAGTGAGGTAGGTGCATCAAGTTGCTCTGAGTGTTCAGTCCAAATCAGGTTTCGAGCCTCCAAAGCATTTTCCTGGGACATCATATACTGCTGTTTAGAATCCAAGAGGCATAATATTTTGGAGCTGACACAGGCAATAGAAATCACTCACTTTAAGGAAGAAGGAACAGAACACAGTACACAGATGATACCTCACCCCAAGTCACAGCGAGTGACTAGTACAGCTGGTGTTTCATGCCAGAAATCTCAACAAGAGTAAATTTCAGAATTTTGTCAGCCTTGTTGAAATTTCTAGAAAGGAATACTGGGATATTTTACATTAAATCAAGCACAGTTTTAGACTGATAAAAACTGAGACAAATGTCAAGAACCATGAAGGTCTCACAAATCTTATAAACTAGTAAAACTCTGCAAGAACACACATAGTAATAATTGTTATAATAACTTATTGCAGGCCTGTGTGCTTTACATGAGGTATGTACTGCATAAGTGTACATTTCTACTGGTTTGGGTTCAGTCCCCACACTAATACACTGTAATTTTCACAATGCATAAGTTAAGTCTCCCTATTTCACAAAGAAAAAGGTAGAGGTGTACAAAGTTGAAGTATTAATAATAGGCTGATCAGTGGGAGAGTCATGACTTGAACTTGGCATCTGTTTAATGCCAGAGCCCATTCTTACATTCTTTATTGTCAAGGATCAAGCTGTCTGTGACTCACCTCGGATCTCCATCTCAGGTTGAGACCTGTTTCCAGGCAATGGCGATCTTTTCTTTCCATTCTCATTCTGCCTCCTCGCCTTTCAGCGACTGTCAACGTGCATCGACGTCCACATTATTCATAGATCCTGGCTTTGGAATGAGTTAAAGTCTTCCAAGCCCTTCTGAGGCATGCAAGGTCTTTCTGTTTGAAAGATTTTATGCCTAATCACTTCCATTGCGCTGAAACGTCACACAGAGGCCACGCTGGCTGAAGCGAGAACTCTGACAAAACCTCAGAAACCAGAGCCAGGGTCTCCAGGGACAGGCTTGTGGAGTGAGAGATTGGACTGCAAAGGAGTGTTAGGAACATTCTGGAACATCTTGATACAAATGTTCTACGTCTTCATTATGCTGTTGGTCACATGACTATTTACACGTGTCAAAACTAATCAAACTACATTTAAAATTAATGAATTTCATTGCATGTAAATTATTTCAATAAAGTAATAAAAACAATCCTCACATTTATAACCCCTAGGCTATAGTTCTTATCTCCCTTTGAAGATTTAAAAAGTGTGCCACTGTCTCAGTCAAAGTCCCTGCAGGAAGTAGATGCGCACCCAAATTAGATAATTCTAGTATAATTCAGTAAAGGGACTGCTTATAACGAAGTAGGCAAGGAGCAGGGCATTCGTGAGAATAGTGCACTTTGCCAAGGCTTGCACCAGCCCAGAGCTGTTGACTCTCCCAGCGCGAAGGGGTGAGGGCCAGGGCAGCCACCTGCATGCAGAGAGGTCAGCAGTGCAGGAGGACCACCAGGAGGAGCTAAGGCCTGGGTGCCGCCCGTCCCTGAGGCCGGCAGGGAGAGGGCAAGAGCCACACACCTGACCTTCCCTTGCTCTGCTCATGCTGGGGCCACTCAATACCCAAGTTCAACCTGACGCCAGATCCTCCTGATGTAGTTCCATGGGGCAGCATCCTGGGACACAGCGCTGGACTCAGCAGGAGGCAGAGTGGGTCTGAAAGACAAGCCAAGGGTGTCCAGCAGGGCCCCGCTGAGCACCTGTGTGCCACTCTGATTTCTGATGCTCTGGAGTGCCCACCCTTTCCACCCTCTCTGCCTCTTCCCGGTCCTACCTTCAGTGAGAAGGTGTGGGGGTGCTGAGTTCTGATGGAGTCTGTTCATGACTTGGAGAGGTCATCAGGACAGGCCAATGGGATGGAGCTGTCCCTGCACGGCCCCGGGCCTGAGCCCTCCAGTGGCTGGTTGCAGGGCCGGGCCGCTCCTCTGAAGGTGAGGAGGGCACTGCGCCCACCAGCCTCCAGCACCAAGGTGGGCTCTGGGATTTCTAAACAAGAGGAGGCTGAGTGCTTCTGTCCTGGGAGTCAGTGTCATCCTTGGTGCTTTTCTTTCTAGGACACTCATAACCTATCCGTAGACAATCCTGCTGGCTCTCCAAAACATCTCTAGAAAATGACGTCTTATCCCCTCCATGGGTGTGATTTCTATCCCCATCATTCCTTACTTCGATTATTGCAACCGCCTCCTGATCGGTCTCTGGGCGTCTGCGCTCACCTGGGTTCATTCCGTTCTCAACAGGGCAGCCTGTGGAAATCTTTTGGAATGCAATCCAGTCATGTCACTTCTGGGCTGAGAAGCTACCCTGGGCTTCCGTTGCATTCAAGCACAGATGCCGACATCCTGAGGAATGCCATCGGCCTTTGAGACACTCCCAGCTCCTCACTCGCGGTGTTCCCTCCCTGACCTGCTGCCCACAACCCGCCTCCACACTCCTGCAGTCCCAGCCGCGCTGCTCTCCCGCCTGTGTCTGGAGCCTCTCACGCCATGCCTGACTCAGGGCTTTGCACCTGTTCTTTGCTCCAAGCTCACAGCAAGCACAGCCCTCACCCAGCTATGTCAGGTGTTTTCTCCAATAACATAGGTGGAATTGCCTTGTATACTTATTTGTGTCATTACTTAAAGCCATGACCTCTCTCACCAAGAAAAAAATAAATAAAAAGGCACAGGTGTCATATACAAAATCATGGACTTCAGGGCCCCCTGTAAGCTCACCCATGCATTCCCATAGTTTAAAACAGTTGCAGTAAAGCATAAAACTGTAAAGACATCCACACTCGCAGGAACACATCCAGTTTGGGGGCAGTCTCTGGCCAGCACCCCACTCTCATCTTCATAAAGAAAGTTGCCGGGAAAAACCCGACACGCTCTACAGAAACTCTTCCTAGGCCGCTATTCAGAAATACCTGAATCAATAGCAACCTCAGTGTCTGGGTAATGTTTCTCAGTATAAATCTACCTTGTTACCAAAGAAACTTTCTTTTTCCGTATCTCTCTGCAGCTGAGCAAATGCTAGAAACCACTGGTGAAACCTATTACCTGATGCTAATGGGGTTTGGGAGAGAGGCAGGCACTGTCACTAATATCCTCATTCTGGTCTCGGAGATAAGAGCCCTTTCTATGCAGAGCTTTGTTAAAAGTGAAATTTCTCATCCTTGCTGCAGATACGATGTCGCTGGTCCTTGAAAGCATTCCTGAGCTCCCATTTAGCAGGTTATGAATGGAGCCGTCTGTGCTGCAAGCCCTGAGAAGCTGTTTATCCCCTTCTTCCCCCGACTCCCACCCGCCTCTGCTTTTTCTCCTCCCTGGGTTCTGCAACCACAAGAGCGCTCGCTGCCCCTGTACCCTCCATACGCCTACCTTGCAGGTTGGGACATTCATCTTAAAGGTGCTCCACGGGGGCACTAAGACGGAGACCCACACAGAGGGTCTGACGCCAGTCTCTGGACAGTGCCACGTTCTCCGCGTGATACTGCGAGCTGGACCTCCTTGTGACCTAAGAAACAGTGACCATCAACGAAAGCATTAAACGACTACAGGATATCACGTGGCCTACTTAATTAAACAATTAAAACTGCATACATTCCCACTAGGCACTCTCCCATCCATGTTGACTTTGGAATTAGTTTGTTACTCGTAAAAATCACGCTCCCAGTGAGCAACCCTATCAAAATGAGCTCATGTCTCTTCCTGTGGTCCCTCTGCGCCCTCCTGCCCCACATCCAGGGACCTCCTAGCTTGTCTCTGCTCCCACCTCACTTGCTGCAGAAGCACCCCCGACTCACCCCGCAGGATCAGTAGAACTGGGTGTCTCACGCCACCCAGGGACACCCCGGCACTAGCGCACAAGGGCAGGGGCCATGACTGCGGCCACCTAGGCAGTGACTGTCATCTTTCCCAGCAGCAATTTCAACCTGCCTGTCGCTTTCCCATAGCCCGTGTGGTGCTGAGCTGCGTTCAGTTGTTACGGCACAACCCCTGCCATTCCACCGCCACTCTCAAGGTCAGAGATCATTTGCATCTTTTTATCCGCAGGACCATCCTCCCCAGGACAGTTGCTTATCTGCAAGTTTCTCAGCGAGTGTTTATTGCAAGGATGGATGTGGATCCAGTGTATGAAGTGGGCTAAACTCGGTGAGGGAACAAATATAAAAGGCTTGATTTCTTTCTCCAGCCTCTGCCAGCTCTCAATTATGTATAATTATTTTAGATAATTAAGAGTCATAGTCAGCTATTTTAAAAGACTAGTACTGTCTAAATCGAACCTTCCAGTTCAGGGAGCTTCTCCCCTCCCCAGGGCTCAGAGGAAGGGGGACTGTGGTCTCTTCCACCCTCCTCCTCCTCCTCTCATTCCCTCTTCTCTCCCCCTCATTATGCTGCCTCTGGATGTTCCGGGATCTGCACTAGAAGCCGGGGCAGCAGAGGGGAGGCCAGAGCTGACTTCCCGCTGGCTGCAGTAGTTCTCTCTCCCTGCCCTGGGTGGAGCCTGGAGCTGCCCTCCGGGCGAGACTGCAGAGGACAGGCTGCCCTGTCTGCCTTTTCTGCCCTGCCCCGGGTGGCTCTGCCCTACTCTCTCCTGCAGATTCTCCAGGCATGAGGCAGAGACCTCAGCTCTGTTGTGGGCTCCACTAGCACCCTGATTTAAGGGTGTACATGAAGCAAAAAGCAGCGGTAATCTAGCAATAGAAATGACCTGACTATCCAGATGAACCCAAGTGACCAAGATCCCTTTTAACTGGTACCTGGACACAGACACTCAGGAATTAAGCTAAAGGGTCGTTCCTACAGATCAGGACCAGAGGGCTCCCTGGCTACTTAAACTGTGTTCATTAAGGGAGAGTAGGAAGGGATGTCTCTACAACACCTTAGATAATTCGTCTTGAACATCACAGATTTCACCAATAAAAACACTTTTTCAATCTTGTTTCCAGTATAGGTAGATTTGGTCATTTAAACTGACCTATTTACTGTAAAAAAAAAAAAAAACTAGAAAAGCTGCAAATAATTTATTTTTTAAAAGGCTGCTCGTTGACACTGGAAATTTATATGAAAGTAAAAAATTACTGGGTCAAGATTATGAAGAAAACAGATATGCAGGGGGCAGGCTCAACTTTTAGAACCACTTCTCCTTTAGGAGTCTGGCCAATCCTGAAAAGGTAGCTGTGAGGGTGAGACATGCCACAGGCCTCCGTCAGAGTCACAGGACCGGCGGGACCACAACCGACACACAGATTATTTTGGTTACGACCCAAACGAGCTTATCACAAGGGTAAGGACACACCGCACAGAGATCCTCTTTGTAGAAAAAGAATATCATCTGAGTCTCAAAAAATGTACACAAACAATATTTCAGTTTTAAAAAAAGGCAAATGAGGCGACCACATGTACAAGAACTAAAGAGACCAATTATAAAACTACAGAGCTTCCAGATATTAATCAGACACATATTTTAAAATAATTAGGATTACTATGTTCCAGAATGCTCAAACAAACAAACAAACACACAAAAACCCAAGACTGAGAATTTTGGTAGAGAAACTAAAATACTTTAAAGACAACATAGCAGATTTTCTAAAAGAAACAAAAAGAATTTTTAAAAATTAAAAATATTATAACCAAAATTACAAACTCAATGTATATGATTAACAGCTAATTAGACATGCTGAAGAGAGAATTAGTCAATGCAGAAAACAGAATAAGCAACAAATTGGACAAAATGAAATTTAAATTAATCTATGAAGTTGGAATCCCAGAAGACAAGAGAGAACAAGTGACAGACTCAATATTTAAGGAGATAAATTGATGAAAAATTTTCAGCACTAAGAAAAGACATTAAGCAAGAGATTCAAGAATCCGTAAGAACCTTAAGCAGAATAAATAAAAACAATACACCCTGATGGCTTTCATAGCAAAAGTTTGAAAAATCAAAGCCAAAAGGAACTCTTTAAAATACATTAAAAAAACAAAGAGATTATATTTAAATAACTTGAAAATTGGACTGACAATTGACTTTTCAGTTAAAAGAAAAGTGGAATCCAAAAGTGATTAGAACGATCTCTTTAAAGTACTGAAACTAATAACTCTAAACATGGAATTTTATATCATATGAAAATTATCCTTCTAGAATAGAATGAAAATGAAGATATTTTCAGGCAAACTACATCTGAGAGAATTTGTTCCTAGCAAACTTGAAACAAAAGAAATAATAAAGGTGTTCTTAAGGGAAAAGAAAATATTCCTAAACGGATAGCTAATGATTCAAATAGGCGTGAAAGACACAAACATTATATAGATAAAATTTTCCGCAAAGAAAAGGATGTCAGAGAAATGACAGAGACTCTTTGAGAGAGCAAACTGAGAGCTCACCTCGGCCTGTCTACAAGGCCACCGTAGCCTTATTGCCAAAACAAAGACACAGCAAGAAAGAAAAATTGTAGGTCAATGGCCCTGTTGAATACAGATTTAAAAATTCTAAATAAATAATATGAAATGAATCCAGTGATATATAAAAATAATACTGCATTATTACTAAGCTTTATTCAAAATGCAAGATTGGCTTAATAGATGAAAATCAATGATTACAAGTCACCATATTAAGATAATCTAGGAGAAAAATCATGATCATTTCAAGAGATGTAAAAGAAATGATAAAATTAAGTCATCACAAGAGAAATAAAGAAAGTAAAACAAATAAACAAAACAAAAACACCTGAGCAACCCAGGAGAACACAGTGAATATTGTCCTTACTAGTTGTTGGCTGAAAGCCACCTTTTCTGACCTGAAGGAAGCTCTATTCAACTTTGTACTGGAGCTTCTAGCCTATGTCTACAGGAGAGAAAAAGTAATTAAAATTATACTATTTAGAAAAACAACCATTAAAACACCATTTTTCAGAGGCAGTTTAATTACTTACATGGGAAATTCAAGAGAGCCTATACATAAAATATTATAACAAACAAATAAATTTAATCAGATATTGGTTATAAAGTGGAAATACGAAATTAGTTTATTTCTGCATATCAGCAACCAAGAGCTAAAAATAATTTTTTAAAGAAAATCTATAATTTTTAATAGAACAAAAATGAAAAATACCTAAAAAAATAAAAATATATATAATCTCTACATACTGAAACATAAAAACGAAGATATGGTAAAGGAGTTCTAGTGGGGGGATATGGCATGTTTATAGATTGGAAGACACAGTATTTTGGTTAAATATGACAATTCTCCCCAAAATACCTGAAAATTTAATGCAATTCCAACCAAAAGTTGAGCAGGATTCTTTTGTGGGACTTGAAAAGGTGATTCTAAATGTATATGACGATGCAATAAACTAAGAATCATGTGTTCTTGAAGAAGGGCCAAAAGGAAAGGCTTACTCCAGTGGCCAGCACACTTCATTATAAATCCGCGGTAGTGAAGCAGGGTGCTATTGGCTCACAGGTAGATGAAAGACCAGTGGAGCAGAAAGACACACCCAACATTAGCCCGCACTGATACAGGACACTCGATTTATGTCAGAGGTGAAACCACAGAGCAGAGAGCAAAGAAAAGTCTTTTCAATAAACAGGGTCGGGATTATCTATAAAAATAAATGAAACTTGATTCTATCGCATACCCTAATAAAATAAACAGATTCAAAGGTAAAAAGCAAACTAGACTTTTAGAAGATAACACAGTGTATAGGATAATATCTTCCTGTCCTTGGGGAAGAGAATGCATTTTTAACTAGAACCCAAAAGGCACTAATCTTCAAAGATAAGAATGAATGATAAATTAGCCTGCATTACAATTAAAATTTTATATTAACCAAGAGAAACCGTAAAAAGAATTTTAAAAGATATTTGCTTCATCTGTAATCATCAAAGGATTCATACCGATTGCATAGAGAGAGTGCTTGCAGTTGGGTGGGACAAGGAAAGACAATGGGATAGAAAAGCAGTCAAGGCACTAGTGGGGATGCCTGGTCCCACCTGCTCTTTCTGGAAAAGGGATTGTACAGGTGCCCACTGATGGTGATTTTAAATTTTCCACCGCTCTTGTTACAAGTTTCCTGTGCTCAAGAACTTTCTTTTTTAGACCCTTCTAATCGATCTGCCCTCTTAGCAGCCTGCGACCCGTCAGAAGCCCCATTAACCCCCAGCCGCTCTCCCCACACCTGTGTGGCTGTACGAGCCCTGGATGGCGGCTTCCCACCTGCTGACGAGGCTCCTGTTCTCAGCCAGGGCTGCTCCCCGCCCCACATGCTGGCACCCGACGGCCCCAGATCGGTCTCTCTCCAGCATCCACCAGTGGCCACCTCTCGGAAGAGGAGGGGCTCCCAAGTGGAAAGAGGTACATGGGGGTCTCATCTCTGCCTCTGTCCTCCTTCCTCTCTCGCCTCCTCCCTGCAGGCTGGGCTGTGATATGTTTTAACAGCTTTGATCCCTGACAGCCAAAATTCCAGCTTTCATAGTTCCTAGCTAAATCCTTTTCTCTTTTGAAATTATTGTCTTGCTACAAAATTCTAGAAGTCTGTGTGAAGTTCAAGGCTGAAGAAAGGCTTCTGGTTCCCCGTGCTCTTGGCTTTCCCGGGCACTAAGCCCAAAGTCCCAGCTTAGCTCTCCTGACGAATGGGATGGGAAGGGAGGAAGAATTACTGAAAAGGGAAAACCATGGGGTGAGATTTCGAATGACCACACTGGGGCATATATTAAATATTCTACTATATCCCCTTAGACTTCTTGCTTCCAGCTTCACAAATCCAGGGCCTCTAATTGATAGGCAAACAATTAAACTTAGTACATTTTTCTAGGTAATGTTTAGGTGCATGTTAACTTGTAAATGTCTGCCTGTTAGAGACGTAAATAACTTTTATCTGGCGGAACATATACTATAACTCTAAAGGCTTAGTGCTCTGTTGGATGTGAGCCAGTTTTATACTCCAGCCATGTCTATATTCACAGCAGCTTCTAAATGCTCCTTGAATCAAGTGCAGAATCTTATTGGTTCACCCATTCATTAATGGGTTAAATAGAACCTTTGACCTGTGCTAATTGTGTATTTACTTGAGAATAGTGACTTTAACTACTTGAAAATTATATATTAATATCTCTTGACATAAAATACCTTGGAATTAGCCTTACCACCTCCATTCTTAAAATCTAGTTCCTCAACTACTATCGTTTTTTTTTTTTTTTCTTTTTTTTTTTTTTTAAGCAGCCATTATTGATTCTGGCTTTCTTTTGAGAGGACTTGAGGGATTCCATTGTTAAGGGGGAAAAAGTTTTCTTCTTATTATCTTACTATTTTCTCTGACATGTTTGCATATTATCCTGTAATGTTAAAAGGTCCTGTCTTTCCAAGGTTCCCCTTCCCCCGGGCTTACTGCCCACCTATGGTCCTCTCCTCTCTAAACTGAGATGGTTGCACTTCCACTTTTTGGAAAATGGATTGTGTTTCCATTTTTTGTGGCTTCCACCCTTGTGTTTTGACCTTATACATTGCCAGGTGCCGCTGGTGGCTCAGAAGGCCACTCATTTCACGTTTGAGGAAAGTAAGCCCCGTGCTTGCTCCGTAGTGGGCTTCTGGAGGTAACGTGCATCCCTGACTTCCAACTCACTGTGATCCGATTGGATATGAAAGTGCCCAACCCCAGTCAATGGCTTCAGCAAAAAAACCCCAAATTCATGGAACAGTTAATTATCCGCGGGAATTGTCCCTGCCCTAGAGTGTGTACGTGTGTGTGCGCGCGTGTGTGTGTGTGTGTGTGCGTGTGTTTCACTTTGTAACCTGCGGCTGGGGTGGGGTAAAATGAGTTTTGTGTGTGTGGCTCAGTCTATTTCTTCAAACATTCTGAATGATAATTAGCTTTGATTTTTACATCTATTCATAATGATAGCAGAGGGCAACGCACAACAGAGAGGGGGTTGCAAGCTTTCCACTTAGCAATTAATTCTATTATTAAATGCTAAGAAAAAAATAAGTGCCTGCCAGCTGTAGCTTTATTATGTTTTCCCAGAAATAATAATGAGAAGGCTGTGGAAGTATATTATTTATTTCTCCTTTTCTCCCCACCCTTGTAGGAGAAGAAAAAATCCACGGGTGGTTGTTCCTTCCACGTGAAAATAAAATTTTTCATTCTACTGTAAGAAGGTGGCTTGGGCAATGCATAAAGAAGCAGGTGGGTGTCCGCTGGAGTGCTTAGTGTTTTATTTGTACCTATTCATTTTTAAAATGGGGCATCTGCTTTGAGCCAGAACCTGTGCTGAGAAAGGTGGGGATTAGGAGGTGTGGAATCCTCGGCGCCTCCTCTGGAGAGACGTGGACATACCTGAATTAAACTAAAATATGGCAAATCCCAGAGTGGCGAAATAAACAGCACCCTGGGGCACAATAGAGAGGGTGACTAGTTGATCATAATATCTAAATGTTGGTGGAGGTGTCAATCATCAGTTAGAAAATAGCTGTTGATTCCTTCTGCTAGCACCGTGCCTGGTGAGAAATAGGCTCCCCATGAGCATGAACCGAACTGAATCTGACCTGGATGCCTCCTGCAGTCCAGCTGCCCTTCAACACATGGTGAAACAGGTAACGAAGCTACATTGCCCTGCTCAATCCACCCATCAGTTTGCCAGGGAGGCAAACTGTGTCCATTTAAGCAGAAGGTTACTCTACAATCTTGGGATTGAAGCTGGTAGCCCTTGGGCAAAAATTGTCCTGAGGATCTTTTCTGGTAGGCACAGGGTTTTATGCATTGTTTTTAATTAAATGTGTGTGTTTGTGCTGGGGGAGGGGGGCACACCATTCACTTTGCCATAGCCCCCTACCCCTGTGCCTCAGAGCTGGCTTGATTCCCACAGGATGTCGCCAGCCAGCTCCTGTGGGCCACCTGGAACTGTGACCACTCCTCTACACTATGCCCACCGCTAGCACATCTGGCTGTAATGCAAGAGCCTACTTATATGGCTTTGGGAGAAGATTGATCTAATACCAAGATAATCATCTACAAATAATCTCCTGCTCCAAGTCTCTCTCCCCTTACTGCCTCCTCCTCACTGAAAGTGATTGAACCTTGAGAAATGACTCTATTGGTTATATTACTCCTCTGTTTAAAAGTCCTTCGAAAGTTTTCTATCACTCAAAATTCCAACCTCCCTCTCCATGCTCAGGCATTGCTAATCTATCAACAACCATCCATTGATTCTAAGAGCAGTGGTCAAGACCAAGTTCTAATCGTCACGAGTTTACACTGCAGCAGAGGAGACAGACAATGCACTGCCCTGTGGGTTAACATACAACACGGTAAAATGTAATGTAAAGAAATTACATGCAATACAGAAAGAATAAGTAGGATGGGTGATGGCAAGTGACAGGAGAGGAAGGTGGACAGCAGACGCTCTGAAGAGCTGGCACTTGAAGGAAGAGAAGGAGCTCGGTGTCCACCTTTGGGAATAGCAGTGCAAATGGCTGGAAGCAGGAATTTGTTCCAGGAAGAGCAAGAAGGCCTGTGAGGCTGGAGAGCAAAGAGTGATCTGGGTGTGGTGGGAGAGACCTCAGGAAGAAGGATGCAGCCTGTTGGGCTACAGATTCCACGGGGGCCTTGCTCTGCATGTAGTGAGAAGGCAGGTATGCTGTTGGGGGGCCATGGGTTAGCGAGTCGATTCGTGTTTTTTACCATTGTGTGATAATGGATGTCGAAGGGAGGCAAGACTGAGAGCAGGAGACAGGAGAGGTGGTGCGGAGTGGCTTGATTTGAGCTGTACTTTGGAGCTAAAGCTGATAAATCTTACTAATTTGGAGTTCGAGGAAAACAGGCATTCAGAGGCAATGCCCAGATTTTTGTGTGACCTCGTCAGTGAATGTTGGTGACATTTTTTAAGATGTGGAAGAAATGAAGAAATCAAAAGTTATTTTTCGACATGCTAAATTTGAAATATCAATTAGATATTCAGACAGAGACATCCGGTGGGAAATTAAAGACCAGGGTACCATTCAGGGCTGGAGATGGAATTTGGGGAGTCATCAACCCATAGGAACATGAGAATGGCTGAGGCCACCTAAAGAGGGCATGCAACAGAGAAGGGAAGAATGAGGTGAGTCTTGGGGTACAAAAAACCTTTGTACATCAAGGAGAGAAAAAGAAACTAATACAGGAAACTAAAAGGGAGAGCAGTGAGGGTAAAGAGAGAAAGAGTGCAGGGCCATGGAAGGAAGTGCAGAAGGTGCTTCAGGAACGAGGAAATGAACTCCATTGTCTAGTTGAAGGGACGAGGATTGAGAACTGACTCCCTGGCAAGAGCACGTCCACCGGAGTCATGAAGACCAAAGCGGAATGGGAGTTGGTTGAGATGAAAGGAAAGGCAACAGAGAAGCAAGATCAGACACCGTTCTCCAGGATGTCCTCCATTGAGGAGAGGAGAGAAATAAACTAGTGCTTGGCGAAAACCATGGGGACTAAGTGTTTTTCTTTTTAATGAAATGTATTGAAAATGTTTTCTACTGATAGGAACAATCCAATAGAAAAGGTAAGATTGATGCGGAAGAGAGGGAGTGATTCCAGGAGCAAAGTCTGAACTGAAGGAGGAGGATGAAACCTAATGCCTAGGATCAAAGTCTGTTCATTCACCGTGAGAGGAGACTATATAGATGGGGCACAGGTGAGTCCCACGTTTGACGATGGCAGGGCCTGACAGATACTGCCCAGGGACGGGTGCATGGATAGATGGAGGGAAGGAAGGAAGGAAGGAAAGAAGGAAGGAAGGAAGGAAGGAAGGATTGATTGATTCTGCTATATTTTCAAACTCTCAGAAACATGTCTTAGAATCTGTATCAATGGATAAAATGACTTTGTCATTTATGAATCCCCAGATTATCAAACCACATTTTCAAACAAAGAAGTTTTGAAAAAAGAATCTTCCTAAAAGATTTCTAAAACAAACAGACAAATGTTCTGCGTTTCCTGGGGTCTCAACTTCATCTCCTCCGACAGGGGGTATAAAAACATAGGTGAGAAGGAGAGGAAAAGTGGTTGGAATGGAGTCATAAACACAATAAAACTCTAAAAAAAGAGAAAAATGTGTTGAGACTTCAGGGCTAGGTGATTTTTTTTATTGTTGTTCTGAATGGAATATTATACAATTAGATGTAGTGCCAATACATTTCCCAACTAGAGCTTAGAAAAAAATTATAGAGTAAAATTGACCAAATTAGCATTTTATGATTATTTCCAAGAGGGAGAAAAATTGCGTGGTATGGTTTTGTGGAATAAATTGTAAAAGTGTTTACTGAATTTAAGGAGATTTGTGTTTCAAAGTAACTTCAAGTTCATGGACAAGTTGGGAAATATAAAGTTTTGTGCAGGAAAATTCCTTTCAATTAATCAATAGCAAGAGTAAGCTGAAGGGAATTTCTCAAACTTTTAATGATTTTTTGAAGACAAAATGTAAATAAAGTCAACATAATGAACTTGAAACAACAGGTTGACTATAGTAAGAATCTAGTCATAATTACCCAATATAAATTCAAATATCAACTCTACCACTTGTTAATTGAATAATTTTTCAAAACTCATTGAACTTTAGGTTACTTATTTACAAAATGGAATAAATACTAACATAGTAGTTTTTTTTTTTTTTTTTTTTTTTTTTTTGAGACAGAGTCTCACTCTGTTGCCCAGGCTACAGTGAGTGCCGTGGCGTCAGCCTAGCTCACAGCAACCTCAAACTCCTGAGCTCAAGCGATCCTCCTGTCTCAGCCTCCCGAGTAGCTGGGACTACAAGCATGCGCCACCATGCCCGGCTAATTTTTTCTATATATATTTTTAGCTGTCCATATAATTTCTTTCTATTTTTAGTAGAGGTGGGGTCTCGCTCTTGCTCAGGCTGGTCTCGAACTCCTGAGCTCAAACGATCCGCCCACCTCGGCCTCCCAGAGTGCTAGGATTACAGGCGTGAGCCACCGCGCCCGGCCTAACATAGTAGTTTTTTATGAAGGTTTGAAGAGTTAACCTACATAAAACACCTGGCAGACAGTGGTATATTGTAGGGATTAAAAAACTACTCCTTGCTACTCTTTTTCATTTGTCTTTATTTTTATTTACTTTTTTTTTTACTTCTATAATCCCATACCCTGCAGGGCACCAGAAGTATTGATGCAAATAAAATGTGAATAAAGAATATTTCCCTTCTCTGATAATCTATTTAATCTTTATATACTTTCCATATTCATGAGGGGGCACATACGCGCGCATACACACACACACACACACACACACACACACACGCAAACACACGCACACACGCTCTCCCTAAAGCATCCACGGAACTTTCCTTCCTTTTCAGGTAATAGCTTTGACAGCAGGAAAACATTTTTTTTTTCTGCTTTGACTATTTGACTTTGACTTTTGGAAGCATTTCACCCTCGTGATAATTTACTGGTGTTTTAATGTGTTCCACTGAAATTACGAAAAATCACTCTGCATAACTTCCACCTATGTAATAAAGAGGAGGACTAATTTTGATGACAGTGACAGCTTTCAAGTCCTGCTCCTCCTCTTTCCTCGTTGCCCCACATCTGGGCAACCTCATGAGAAGCGATGCCAGTGCCCTTCAGCAAACACTAGGAGCACCTGCCTGGGAGGGCACCCACCCCGCTCCCGGCCTCATCCGAAATAAGAAGCCAAAACCTGTCTCTGCTCCCTCGCTCTCCTTGGGGAAAGCTTTGCTGTTTGCTATGTGAATAGTGAACTTCATCACGTCCATTGGCGCCATGTGCCATTTATCCGACATCTGTAAATCCCTGAAGGGGGCTGCCCGTCAAACTGCAGGGAATGGCAGGTGCCTCCTTGCCATAAAAGCCCCACAAACACCTGTTATTCCTGTTTCCAGGTGTTAACTAATTAATTAATTAATTAATTCTGCGTGCCCCGGGGTTTTTACACGTGCTGTTTCTTCTGTCTTCAACACTCTGCCCCCAAACCTTACTGCTCCTGAGTCATCTTCCAGACAAACTCAACCCTCACTCTTTGAGGAAAACTTGGCTTCCCTGGACTAAGTCAGATTCCTTTGTCACAAATGCTCATGTTTCTCTATTGCACTAAGATTACGGTAAGATAAATTATAATTACATGTTTATTATGAGGAGCATGTGATTAACTTTTCCCTCCCACATTTGGTTACCAGTTCCATATAGTAATGGCTGTCTTTGATCGTGCTCTTCATTGTTTACTGAGCAGCTAGCATGGTACTTGGCGTGCGGACAGATGAGTGAAGAGTTTTTGCATTAGGCGTTAGAATACATCAATGCCAGGGAAGACATTGCTCCTGTCTTGTGCATGTGTGTGGGTGTATGTCTATGTACATACTAAGTACATGTGAATCTTCATGTGTATATGTGTGTGTACATAAATATATGTATACACATACATATACACATAGAAAATCACAGTCCACATTCTTGCATGGAACTCATATACTTCCCTCAGATGAGCACCAAGTTGGTCCCTGGCAGGGTTTTAAGAAACCAAAGCAGAGAGGAAAATTAAAAATGTTGTGCTTCAGAGGCACATAACTGATGTGGTTCCTCATTTGTTCATTTATAGGTTGTATAATTTGGGGCAAGTTGCTTAACCTTGATGAGAACTAGTTCCCTCATCTACAAAGTAAAGGTTATAAAAGTATAATAATGGATATAATAATATAGAGATTATAATATTGTTGTGGGCACTTGAAATTATATATGTGCAGTACCCTCCAATAAAACTTACAAATCACATGTTTAGTAAATTGTTTTAATTAAGTGTTCTGTAACTGGGGCAATTCTCATAGCCCTGAGCCATAAGTAAAAAATCAGACATTAACAGGTAGGTTTTAAGGCATTGAACTTGCTTTATGCAAGTAAAAGACTAAGTTAGGGACAAATTCTCATTCTTTGAACTGATCCTTTATTGAGCTATATAAGCTAGAAGCATTTCAGTAGGTAGAGGGCAAGGGCTTGCATTGCTGACTGTCACAGTTTCCTCTGGACAGCATGACTTCTGGCATGTTCTTTCCTCCTTCTTCATCAGTCTCCATCATTTGGGCCCTAGTCAACTTCCACCCTTCCCTTATGAACATAGACACAGCTAGTGGAGGCCTTCCTTTAAATGCCAAAGCCATTGGTCTAGGTCTATAACTTTTTATTTACTACCATTTGGTAGTAAATTATATCTGTTAATTACCCATAATCTTAGTCATTTTCAGGAAATATTAAGGTGCCAGGGACTTCTAGACTAGTGAAAAAAACAAATAAGTAGAAATATTTTCAAAGCATTGGGCCAAATGTAAGAGGATTTGCACAGAGAAATGCAGGGTTAGAGAAGTAGGTACTTAATCTGGTATTGGAATGAGAGAAGATCACAGACGCAGTTGCTTTATCAAATTTACAAGAATTTGGCGTGTAAGTTCCTTAACGCCTGAAAGATAATAGAAGAGACACCATTTTCTCTTGCACTTTTGTGTTTACTTATCAAGAGCACACTTGAGTTCCTTGGAGGCACACCTTAGCCATTGATGTGTTTCATTCCTCCAGTACCTGCTTCAGTGCATGAAAAATGATATTTTGTAAGGATCTGTTGAATGAAAAACTGACATTAGAAGATTTCCACTATGAAGGCATTTTATATATGTATATGTAATTCTTTTCTACAAATAAGAATTGCAGTAAAATGCAAATAAAGTGACAGTTTATGTTATCATCAAAAACACAGCTGGCTAGAGGAAAACGTGGTGAAATTCAACCTGAACTTTCTCTTACTAAATCCTTTTATCCTTTGTTAATGAACCTCTTCTCAACTCGTCCTCATTCCTTGCACACCAGCCATCCTTAAGTGTCTCTTGTTTTGCCCCTCAAAGCCAAAGTTACCTTCAGAAAGTATCCCAGTGTGTGTCAGGGCTCAGGAGAGTGGAGAAATTTTATGTGTTATAGTTGACCTTAGGAAAATGGGAAAAGAGGAATCCAAGAGAGAGTTGGGAAAATATTGGGGAAATCAACAGATATTTGGTTTTCTTGAAACATAACCTTAAGAGTATCATTCCTATGTATAATCACTCCTGAGAGAACATTTTTAGGGGTTGAACTATGTCTTCTCAGAATATGTATTCAAGTCCTAACCCATGAACATGACCGTATTTGGAAACAGGGTCATTGCAGATGCAATTAGTTATGATGAGGTCACACTGCAGTCGAGTGGGCTCTAAATCCAACACTGCTGGTGACTTGATAAGAAAAGCAGAGGAGACACAGGGACAGGCACACAGGAGGATGCCCTGTGATCAAGGAGGCAAAGATTGGAGCCACATGTCTACGAGACTATGAACACCAAGGTTTGCAGCCACCTCCAGAAGCCGGACGAGGCCAGGAAGCGCCAGAGAAAGCGCGGCTCTGCTGACACCTCAGTTTCAAACTTCTGGCCTCCCGGCCAGTGAGAGAACACATTTCTGTTGTATTAAGCTGCCAGTCTGTGTAAGCTGTTACAGCTTTTGTTTGTATTAGGAAACTAATACAAACAAAAACCATAAAATATAAGCTAGGTGTGCTCAGACGGCAGTTAACTGAAAAGAGGCCATGTCCTTGTGTCACTGTGTAATGTCACAGTTGGTGTCACAAAGAGGAAAGCCTCTTTCCTCCCTCCTGAAGAGCACCCAGCCACAGGGAAAACTGCAGCTCCATACCCTCACTTTTCCTACCCCTTGAATGATTTTTTCTTTAAGGGAAATTTATTTACTCTTTGACTTATTCAGAAAACATTTACTGAGGGCGCAGCTTGCACCAGCACTGTTCTGAGCCCTGGAGATGTATCCGTGAGCAGGGAAGAAGGAAAATGTCTGCCCTTCCGACATTTGCATTCTACTGGGAGTTGACAAAAACTTTTTATTTTTAGGAATAGTCAAATTGACCGCTCAAGCGTTTTATCTAATTTCATTTCTGTTCCATTATGACATAGAATGCTAATCAGATAATTCAACAAATTTTATGACCATTTACGGATAGGTTTGACCTAGCTGTGCAGAGTATAACAGGTGTCGACTGGCTCAGGGAAAAGTGGGGGCTTCCAAAACAAGTCTCAGGCATTGCACGGCAAGGAAGGACCCTTCGGGAAATGGCCTCTGAATGCCCCTCTGAGTTTTCCCTGCCCTTCCCCTAAAGGTTGAAAATTGTTTAATATGCTCTTTCTGGCCAAACACCTGTCAAATTCCTATTTTTACTTTATTTTAATTAGGAGCAGGAATTAATACCCTTTTAACTGTCCATCTTCTCTCCTCAATTCCTCTGCCGTTTCCTCCGCTAGACACCCCCAAACAGAGCTGCCACAGGGGCGGGGAATCTATTAGTCTGAGCCCACGAGGATAATAAATACAGAGCCTCACACACACACTTAGGTATTCAAATTTATTCACATATTCTTAATTAGTAATAATTCCAATTTAGTTTGAGTAGAGTATCTTGAAAAATACACAATTTGTTCAGCAAGTGCCCACCAGTCTCCTTCAATAGTTTTCTTGTCATAGGTGAATGATTTAGACAAAAGAAGCAAAATCTCCTTTTTACCGTGGTATCCTACATTCCCTTGTGACTGGGTAGCAAGTGCGTCCCTCCTGCTGTCTGGCCTAATGCCCAGGCGAGCTAAGAGCTAAGCGTTGGGCACTAAGACATACTGCGAACGGTCCCGTATTTCTTTATCACATAAGGCAAGTTTTCTTTGTTTACCAATCTCTGTAATTCTGTCCCTCTCCCTCATTGACCACAAATAATCAGCCACTCATTTTTAATTCTTTTATCTTCTAAAAAACCCTCGAATCCTTGCCTCCCTTCTATCTCTTTTCTCAAAATTTGCAAGAGTTTCCTAACTGGTTCCCCAACCACCTTCATAATGCTACACTCAGAGATCCTTCTAAAATGCAAATCTGCTCATGGCTTTTGTTTATTTATTTGTTTGTTTTCTTAAAACGTGTGACAGCCCCAAGCCTCCGGTGTGCAGAGTCCTTTTTCATCTGACCCCTGACCACTTTCCCGGCTGTGTTTCCTGTCTACGCAGGCACCTGCACCTGCGCCATCTCACACTTACTGTACTTACCACAGTGATGGGGTCCTGTGGCCCAGGCTCTGTCTTAGGACTGAGGTGTTCTTCCCCCCAGCTGTGTGAGTGCTGGGTGCTGACAGCTTTCAGTTAAACCCTTCCCCAGGAGTTGTCTCCCGCCAATGGAGGAGCCCTGTCTGGCCTAAAGTAGCACCACTTTGGGCAAGAGGGGAGGTAGGGAGTGAGTCTCCTGACTGCTCAGTGCAGGGACATAACAGCCTGGCCCCTCCGGCCCAAGCAGGACAGTTCTGAAGAGCTGCCCCAGCCTCAGAGCTTTCTACTGGGATCGGCTCATATCGCAACTGCTTCCAGTGTGCAGGCTCCCTCTGGCCCATCCTGCTTCCTGCACTCCCCCAACCCCGGCGATTCCGGGGAAGCCTCAGTAAAGGGACTGGGTGCAAGTCTCCGCTTCAAAGATCTGTGCCCTGGGAAGCCCAGCCAAAGTTGCTCACCATCTCTCTATTATATCATGACCTTTCTCACTTCTAGGTTTATAGATGTCATTTACCAGGGGTGCCCTTCTCCCACTTACCTCTGCCTCTTTAAGGGTCTTCCCAATTCTTTTCTTAGTCCCTCTAGAACGAGTTGATCACATGCTCCTTGTGCTCGGCTGTAATAGGTACGTGCCACAAGTACTCACTTGACTGTCTGCTTTTCTCCCTTCCCTAGATTGTAAACTCCTTCAGGACAGAGACTGTTTTCCTTCTGTGCATCCCTTGTGCTCAGGCTAAGCCCTGTCACAGAATAACTGCTCAATAAATATTTGTCAGGTAACTACATGAATGGCTGAACCTGCAGCTGAAAGAGTTCAAACTTTGTGGGAGGAGGAAGCCACTCAGCTTAGGATAGAGCAGAAGAAATCTGCTGTCTCTCCAGGCAAATCAATCCATTGACTAATCCATTGACTAATCCATTGGCCTTGAAGGATACATAAATACCCCAATAACGAGAAAGTCATTTAAATTGAGATTTAGCTTTGGTTGAGGGGGAGCATGAATTATTGGTCTGTCCTCTCAGAGGCCAGAAAGATTGAAAGTATGATTGATTTTTACTTGAATTAATTTGTTGATTCGGTTATTGATTTTAATGGTGATGCCAGGTGTTGTACTAAGTTTTCTGTAAGGTGAAAACTAACCCTAGTAAAGGCCATGGGAACATGAACTAAATACATTGCAGTACAAGGCTGAGTGATAAGTTCCACAGGAGAAGGACACATAAAAGTCTACAAACTGGACAGATCTCAGGCAAGTGGCAAATCCTGTCCAGGCCTTAGGACGGAAGCAGGTCAGCCCTTTCCTACAGCGCAGGATGCTGACCGAGAGTCTCTCACTGGTAAGTGCTGTGCTGTGTCTTGGATTAGAGGTTGTTGGGTCTACACAGTTACACATCTCAGGGGGTGACGGGAGAGCTAACACGCATTGACCAGGACGCTGAAAGCCTGGCTAATGAGAGGTGCCAGCCACTGGTGCAGTGGAAGCTCCCTCGGAATGCTTTCCTTTGGCCACAGTGAGCTTTCGAATTGCTCGGCATTGAATCTGTAGAGTGGTGTTTCTGGAGGACAGCCCGAGGGCAGTATCATCTGTATTGCTAAATCAGTCTCTAGGAGGTTGGGCCCCAAATCTTCATTTAACAGGTTCCTGGGTATTTATGCACACTGAATTTAAGACTTAAGAATCACTGTGTGGAGACTTGGAGAATTGGAAAGCTGAGGCAGATTCTTTCTTTTCCTGGTGTGTGCATGTGCACCTGTGCATATGTGTGTGTACCTGTGTATATGTGTATGCACCTGTGCATATGTGTGGGTGCATATGTGTGTGTACCTGTGTATATGTGTATGCACCTGTGCATATGTGTGGGTGCATATGTGTGTGTACCTGTGTATATGTGTATGCACCTGTGCATATGTGTGGGTGCATATGTGTGTGTACCTGTGTATATGTGTATGCACCTGTGCATATGTGTGGGTGCATATGTGTGTGTACCTGTGTATATGTGTATGCACCTGTGCATATGTGTGGGTGCATATGTGTGTGTACCTGTGTATATGTGTATGCACCTGTGCGTATGTGTGGGTGCATATGTGTGTGTACCTGTGTGTATGTGTATGCACCTGTGCATATGTGTGGGTGCATATGTGTGTGTACCTGTCTATATGTGTATGCACCTGTGCATATGTGTGTGCACCTGTGCACATGTGTGTGTGCACCTGGGCATATGCATATCAGTGTGTATATGTGTGTTTAAGAACAGTAATGGAAACTTTGAAGAGGTGGAAGAAAGCCATTAGAACAGTATATAATTGATTTCAAGCCCTATTGTGTTAAATATCAATAAAGCAGGCTTTAGGCTTCTGTTTAAGATTAGTGTTTGGTCTTCCTTAATGTAACAAAGTAATTATTTTAATAAGACAATAAAACTTCTATGAGAGGGAAAATAGTATAACAATACACTCCTTCTCAAGTGCGGAATTTGAAAACACCATTTCAAAGCAGAATACAAATGCATTTTTGTGGCTTATTATCCTCTAATATTCTCTCCTTTGAATAGCAGAGAAAAAAGTATGCTTGTAGCACTGTGGTTAAATATGGAGTGTGGGCTCTAAAACATTCCTTTTCCTCTGAAAGTCGGCACGGGTACCTCACCTTTTTTCTGTTTCCTGTCTAGCCTCATGCAAAGACCGAATGACAATAATAAAACTAGATAAAATGGTGCCCACAGAGCAGCCGGGGCTAGGCCGGCCCCTTGGGAAGAACGAAGTTGAGAAGGCATGTCTTCGACTTACGACAGAAACTTGATTAAACAAATGGTTTATTGATCTGCATCTTTCTCAAAGGTTCTGTTATCCCCACTCCCGTGAAGCTGAGAGGTGTATAAACTCTATGTTGTAAATCTCTTTGCATCAGGCCCATGCACATCTCAGAGAGGGGAAAGGCCTTATTTATTGGAGGCAGAGTTGAGGCTGAGACAGAATTTCTGCCTTCCTGGCGAGTTCTCTTTTTTCTGAAATCACGGGGCTCCAGTGAACTGCAGCTTCCAAAAGGCTCATTTCTTACCGGTCTCATTTGTACGGGTGAAACGTCACCACTGCATCCAGCGCAGATGAGCCAGCTGCTTTAGGGAGTGGTTATCAGAATCCAAAGAAAGGCAAGCGGTTCCCATGTGTCTGCAGTGTGTCCCCAGCAGAGGAAAGACCGCTTGTCAGAGATGATGTTTAAGAGACTTCCTGAGCGTGTGATGCCACCTGCTGCAGCCCTCTGTGGCAGCGCTGCAAGACTGAAGAGGGAGCAAGGCCACGCAGGTCCCCAGTGCTCTCAGGGGCTGGGACGGAAAGGGAGTCCTAACATACAAGGTGCAGAGGGTGGTTGCACGGCCTCTGGAAGCTCTTTCTTTCCATGGCTTGTGCCTTGGTCTAAGAGCCTTGCACAGGCACGGGGCAGGGGCACCGGGTACTGGTCAGTGTGGGGACCCCCCATCACCACTGGCAGTGGTCACAGCTGAGCAGCGCTGCATCAGGGCATGGAGCCCGGCCAAGCAAGAAGCAGTGATATGAGCCTCTCTGGTTTCTGTTACTTAAAGAAAAGAGCTGCCGCTGTTTATGTATCTGTGGTCAACAGTGAGGCTGAGGCTGGGGGGAGGAATCTCAGAGTTCAGGTGGGTTCGAGATGGGAAGTCGGGTGAGGGCCGATGCGCTGAGGAGCACAGACAAGTGCGAGAGGAGTTCAGGGTAGGGGAAGGCTTCCCAGAGGAGAAGGGCCAGAGCTGGGACCTGCAGGACGGGAGTGATGCCAGGGGGGAGGGGGCAGCCTTGGACATCTGGGAGTCTGCAGGGCCCCAGCGGAAGACCAAAGAACCAGGTGAGCTGTGTGGCAGGAGGCCAGTCCACAAGTGTTGTCCAAGGTCAGCACTACGGAAGTTGGAGAATTCGGACACTTTGTAGTAACAGTTACAGAAGGAGAAAATGAAATAGACAAATGAAACGCTGCCACATCTTGCAAAAAGAGACCGTCTCCCATGGGGGTGGCTCAGCCCTGGCCTGTCCTGTCCGGGAAACCCCACACACAGCTGGTGGCCTGCTGCACCGCGATCACGGAAGAGGCTCGGCTCTTTCTGTCACGGGCTGGTGAAGGCCACCATGACCAGCCACTGGGGAAGCCTAGAGCCTGATTTGGTTGTTTTTAACTTGGCTCCTGTCTGGGGTTTCTTGCTCTGTGCCATGTAATATTTTTGCATATAATAATTACAGGCTAATACAGTAATTACAGTCTTCAAGATACTTTTATTATTTATTTATTTGCATGGCCACAGAGCTAATGGAATTGCTGTGTCCTGATTCTATCATTCACTCCACGGCCGCCATGCTTCTCTAAAGAACTTCCTCCCCGCAATACCTATTTTTTCTGCCCTTTCTTTTTCATTAATATTTTGACTATTGCTGTGGACTCGTGGATTTTTATGTATTCAGTTACTATCCTTTCCCTTTTCATTCTCTAATGTCCCAAGCTGGTGTCTTTTTGACATCATCCTATAAGTCATTGAGAGCCCAGAGACCTCCCTGTTTTCTGGCTTTGTGGGGCATGTGGTCTCTGCCACCATGACTCATGTCTGTTGTAGCACGGAAGAAGCCACAGAACATGCGTGAAGGGGTGGGTGTGGCTGTGTCTACTAACACTCCATGCACCACAAGAGGCAGCATGCTGGACTCGGCCCATGGCGGGCTCCCACTTCTGCCCTGGTGGAGTCCTCATCTGGTGTCTTTTCTCCTTTGGTTTTGGATCTAGGCTCTGGTGCCACGAGGAAGAGATGTCACCACGAAATCACAGTGCAGTCAGAATCCCCCTGCGTCACTAGTTTCCCAGCAGTATGTTTGGTTATATCTCAGAGGAAAATAGCAGGATGTCATGGAAAGAACACAGACTTTGGAGAGGACCTGGGGATAAGGCCCTACACGTCCTCTCCTAGGTGTGCGATCTGGGCACACTCGCAGCCTCACAGAGGGGTGGAAAGACAGAAGGTACGCCTGGCTTGTGCATCATGCGAAGCTGAGCATGGGGTAATTCTCATCATCGCTACTGCTCTCCTGTAGATGCTCAGCACATTGGAAGACTAGAGAGGAAGCGTCATGCTCAGACATGCAGCTCTCCCACATAAAGCGTGGAGCAGAGTGTAACCTCCCGTAGCACAATGCCCCTTATGAAAGAGGCTGTGTGGGCAGAGGGTGGCAGAGAGAAGGGCCAGGCTCCTTGCAGAGCACTTGTGCTGTACTGCGTGGCATGTGCGATACTCTCCTTGGCATTATTCTATTGTTGCTTTCGAAGGTGAGAAAGCTGAAATTGAATGTCTAAAAGAAGATAAATGTCCCAAAGCCACACAGCTAGGGCTATGTAAACATAATTCAACTACAGACTTACTGCCCCAAGATCCTGTGCTTAATCTTGCAAACACAAAAGACACGTGAACCAGTCCTTGGAGCAACAAGAGAAGAGTCTGTGCCCTTTTCTGAAGTCAAGCTTTAGCGAGAGAATCCCCCAAAACATAGAGAATGGCATCTGGCCCCACTGAGAGAAAGAGGGATACGCAGCTAAAAGGTAGAGCAGTGTGGCCAGCAGAGCTTGAGGACATCACTAGATGTTTGCCAGGAGAAGGTGTGTGATTGTTTTGCCTTCTGGGCTCACAGTTCTGATGCATACAGATGCTCAGGGATAGACATGGTGGTCCATAGTGGTCCATGCTTTATATTCTCCCAAACACTGTGCTAGCTACAAGGGATAGTCCAAATCAGAGGGAGAAACATGTACAAAGGAGAAATTAAGTTTAGGAAATGAGATTAATGATTTGAAATCCACACACTAATTAAGTTATGAAATACACGACACATATGAAACTAATTAAAGTTACCCCATTTCAAAGCCAGTCTTATACATGGCAGGGACATCCTGGGCTTCCTTTGGTTGTGTGGGATAATGAGATATTAGTGCTGACGGGACCTTGGAGCACTGCTGAGCACAGAGCATCTCGGATTTATCATAAGTGTGGCCTGTAATCAGAGTTCCCCATGTGTGGAGGTCACACTGATTTTGATTGGCACAAATGGTTCCTCACCATTGTGGTAATCAAAAAGAGAAATTTTAATCATAATAAAAATCAAACAAATTTATATTATTTGCACAAATGAGACTTTAGTTCTCCTTTTAGTTGCTTACTATTTATTATTTATTTACTTACTTTTTAGTTTTTGCAAATAAAATATGACAAATTAAGTCATATTTACCATTGAAGTACTTTCAAAAATTTTAGGCTGTGTTGGATGAGAATATATCAAAATCATGCCCATCCAGCCATTCTTGAGTTCCTCTAGACGCATGTACTGGGCGCCCTGGATGTGCAGGTGTTGTGCTAGGGGAAAAGAAGCGTACGAAGTGGAGTATTACTGAACCGTTGACCACAAGAAGTTGACAAACTAGTCAGGAACCCGTCAATATTACCATATGTTGATTTTTTTTCCTCTTTATGGGAAGTAGAGGAAATACAATGACAAGTGCCTATTGTTCTTAGGCAAGATAAAACATACCAGTGTCTTGGTGTCCCTTAGAAGTTAGGGTAACTAACATCAGCTAGCTGTTATAACAACCACCAAATCGGCATGGCTTAACGCACAAAACAAGGTGTATTTCTTTGTACAAAGAGCCTCCTGTCCAGCAGCTCTCCTTCACCCTGCAGCCGTGGCATCTGGAAACTCTGGAACCCAACAGCTCCGTGGCAGGAAGATGGGGGCTAAAGGAAGTTCAGGCCTGGGACTGGTGGACATCACTCCCCCTTACATCCCATGGGCCAGAACTTAGTCATATGGCCCCAACCTCACTGCAAGGGAGGCTGGGAAATGTAGTTTTCCTAGACTCTCAGGAAAAGGCCCAATGTGGAGAACACAATGTTGCCCCTGCCGCAGTCGACTGCAAAAGACCAAAGACCTGCAGACACAGGAGCAATGCAATGCTCACAAATATCCTACTTAACAAGGGATGAGCTTGCACACCATGCTCATGCTTTTTTATTTTGTGTTTTATTTTTTGACAAAATATTTGAGCCTAATCTTTCCCTTACTTGACATACATAGAGTTGCTTCTGCTCTCCTGACCAAATCCCGATTAATAAAGCATTATGATGTAATGATTAAGAGCATGGATTTTGATATTGAAGAGACACGGGTTTATGTACCGACTCTCCTACAAGGGTAAGAACAACAATTCTACTTATCTCATAGGGCTTTTGTGAGAATTAAATGAGTTAAGGAACAAAATCACATTGCGCACTATGTAAATTCAAGGAAAGATAAGTATTCCATCTAATAGGAAAACTGCCATTTCCAAGAGTTATTTCTTTTCCACAGCCTTAGAAGAATGGCCTTTTTTTAGACCCCTTTCAGCTGAAGTTGGTAACCTCTAAGAACTTTATCTTTCCACAGAGGTCTTTGAAACTTCCATTCCAGATCCTTTTCTTCGTGCTGGTGAAACTCTTAAGGAATAGACACACGCACAGGCCAGGGCCGTGTGAGTTCCCACAGACCCTCTGCGTGACTTTGTGAACCTAAGCAGGCAATAGGGTCTGAGTACAATGGGACCCCATTAGAACCCTTTCCTTGTTTTCTTAGAGTAAAATGAGATTTCCTGAATTTAAAATCTTGTAACTTTGGTTTATACAGCTGAGACTTCTTACGAACTTCTGAGATTGGCGGGTCCTGGACTCAGGCTACATACCATTACAGAGGGATTAGTTTGGCTGCTCTGGAAGGACTCCATTGTGTCCTCCCAAAGCATTGCTGTTCCCAGGTTTATCCTGGAAAGCATGGGTGGCCCTTACATAACTGGGAAACGAACTGGTGGCTGTGGAAAGAAGGGATCATAGGAACTGCCTGACTTCTGCCCTAAGCTGCAATTCCCAGATTCCTTCGTTATTCTTCAATATTCCCTGCCTCGCCCCTCTGCCCCCAATGTAAACTTTTTGTTCATTTGTTTATCTTTGTATCTCATGTGCATAAAACCAATATAGTCTTTGAAAAATGCATACTGAGGTCTTGTGTTTTTTTTTTGTTTTTTTTTTTTTTAGTTTAAATTCATGGTATTGTGTAATAAGTACAGTGATATAATTCATTTTCCCAGCAGGACAATTTTGAGATTGAAAGAGTCAACTAATAATAATTATTTCTGAGATAACGGGCAAAAACTGGGATTGTCCTTGCCAGACTGAGACTTATGATTACCCTAACTATAAATTAAGTGTGTTTTTTAAGTTTTTAATACAATGTTAAATTTTTTCAGATCTTTCTACATTCAGATCACTGAATAGCATCTCATATTATGTGAATGCTAAGCCACCTTACCCAAAACTGTAAAGAATTATCTCATCTTATTGTTAAAATCAATATTCCTCAACTGCTAATGAATTGCAAGTTTCTTTCATATACTTGTACATGCTTCAGTTTCTAGGCCTGTAAACTGTTCACATTCTTTGTCCATTTTCCCATTGCACTTTCCTGTCCTCGTTGATTTGCGTGAGTTCTTATATATTCTTTTGAAAATTTAAGATTTTATAAATATCTTTCCTAAGTATTCCTCCCTTCTTCCAAGTTTGTTTCTGACACTCTTGGTTAAATACACATCTTTAATTTTGGTGTACTCACATCTAGGGATACTCCCTCTGTGGTCTGGGCTTTTAAAACCCCACTGACAGTCTTCCCTCACCTCCGTGGTATTCTTCCTGGTTTTTATGAACTTTAAATATTTCATTGCACATTGAGTCTTTTACCCCATTTTTGGGTTTATTTTTGCAGTGTGAGTGGGGGATCCACCTTTAATTTTTTAATTTTAGTGACTCAGATTTCCCAATATATTTACTAAACATCTCTCCATTACCATTAATTCAAGCTGCCACCTCTACCATGCGTCGAGTTTGCAGGTTTCTAGGTCTATTCCTGGCTTCTATTTGTCAACTTTTGTCCCAAAATACTCTTTTTATTATAATTGTTTGGAAATGCACTTCATTATCTGGTAGGGCTATTCCCACGTCCTCTCTACTGTTTTCCAGAGTTTCCTAACTATTGACTATATTTCAAGTCAGTTTGCCAACTTTCCAAAACCTGCTGAGAATTTGCTTAGAATTGTATTGAACTGATAGATGGATTTGAATGAAACTGATTAGTTACAAAATTAACTTATCCAAGGAAGGCAGCAGCCACAGTGGCAAACTGAGGACTTTTGAGAATTCCCTTCTGTATGAAAGCAACGAGAGTCCTGGAAAAAATGGTCAGAATCGACCTTTCCAGAACACTACAACTTAACCAGTGGCTTGAAGCAATCCAGGGAGCATTTATTTAAGAAAAGTGTCTGAATCTCAGTAGGAACAATAAGCTTAGTGGTGTTTTAATTTGCCCAGTTGCCCTCCTCCTTGCTCCAACTCTGCAGGAGCCTTAAAAACCAACATCTCACAGTCGTGATGGGAACCAGCAGCCTGGAAGCCAGCGTGGAGCCAGAACTGGGTTGGAGGCCTTCAAGTCCCATCCAGAAACTTCCTCATGTACAACGACCCTCAGTATTCAATAGCTGATTTCTCCCCAGAAACCGTGGGGACCAGAATACAAATGCAAAGTACTGAACGTTAAGTCATCTAATAAGTAAACTCTTGTCCAGGGCTCCCACTTTGTCCTTAGAGTTTGTTTTTTTCTTAATAATTGTCTTTTATGTTGTTGTTTTGATTATTTTTGAATACTATATTTTTGTTGCTATTATAAATGATATTTCTACTGCTATTTTGTCTAGCACTAACACTTTCTGATTGTCACTTTGTAGTTGATGTGAAGGAATACTGATGACTTTTATTTATCAATAATCTCTCTGGCAATCTGCTAAATAAACCTCATGACAGTGGCAATGGCTCATCCATCGGTTGATTAAGCCAGTGGATTACCCAGCCCCTTCTTGATAATTTCTGTGGAAATGATAATATTATCTGCAAATAATGACAATTTCACTTCTCTTCTCATCTATATGGGCATTTCTGTTTCTTAATGAGTTCGCTTACTCAGTTGACTGTCAGTCACAGAACAAATGTTGAACGTTCACACATACAATGGGCGTTTTTGTTATGTACCTAAAGAGAATGAGATTAAAGTTTTCCATTGAAAATAATGTTGGATGTAAGGCTTTGATGAGTACCTTCTAAAAAACTAAAAAGCAGTTATTTTCATTTCTAATTTTCTAATAGTATTAATTTTTTAAAATAATAAATTGGAATTGAGCACCCAATTCTATTAAGATTATGATGCTATTAAGATTATAATGTAGAGTTTTGTCTACTTTCCATTATGCGATGAAGGAAATAACTGCATTCTCTAGTGCTCAGCCCTCCTTGCACTCCAGGTATAAACACTGCTTGATCAGGATCTACCATGTTCTAATGCTCTCATAGAGTTAGTAAGTTAATATTTTATTTAGGATTTTAAATCTACATAGTAAATAAAATTAATCCACATTGTATATCTTTATCCAGTTTTGGAATCAATCTTACAAAAGCCTCATCAAACGTGTTAGGAAGCCTTCACCATTTTTTATTACAGGGACAAGTTCCATTAGATAAGGGTTATGTTTCCTGAAAGTTTAAAAGAACAGAGCTACTGATAGAAAAGTGTACCATTGATGTTTCATTTTCTTTCATGGTCACTAGTCTATACAAATATATATATGTGTGTGTTGTGTGTGTGTGTGTGTGTGTGTATTTATATACTTGAATTCATGCATATATACTGATTTTGGCTTCTCTTCAGAAATCCTTCTATTAGTAAGATTTCAAAATTTGGGGCAGAGATTTTTTTACAATGTTACTTATATATTAAATTTAATAATTTGTTTAATTTGTCATCATTTTCCATGTTTCATGGTCCATTTTGTTTATTTGTAGCTTCTTTCTGATTTGGAGGATCATTCTTGTCAGAGGTCTAGGCAGTTTTTTAGTATTTCCACTGTATGGGCTGAGGGGTTTGCTTATTATAGTGTGTGTATGTGTGTGTGTGTGTGTGTATGTGCTTCCTTTTTTTTTTATTTTGACTCTTTTATTTATTTATTTTTTAAATTTCAGAATATTATGGGGGTACAATCATTTTGGTTACATAGAATGTCTTCTCATATATATATATATAAAAATAAAATATACACATGCACATGCACTTGCACATACATACATATATATGTTCATTTTCTATATCAAGGGAGCGAAGATTCTTGTGCAAAAGATATAGACAAGGTTGATGCTAAAAAAGAATATGCAAAAAATAGGCCGGGCGCGGTGGCTCACGCCTGTAATCCTAGCACTCTGGGAGGCCGAGGCGGGTGGATCGCTAGAGGTCAGGAGTTCAAGACCAGCCTGAACAAGAGTGAGACCCCGTCTCTACTAAAAATAGAAAGAAATTATATGGACAACTAAAATATATATATACAAAAAATTAGCCGGGCATGGTGGCGCATGCCTGTAGTCCCAGCTACTCGGGAGGCTGAGGCAGTAGGATCGCTTAAGCCCAGGAGTTTGAGGTTGCTGTGAGCTAGACTGACGCCACGGCACTCACTCTAGCCCGGGCAACAAAGTGAGATTCTGTCTCAAAAAAAAAAAAAAAAAAAAAAGAATATGCAAAAAATAATCACTATGTAAACTGGGAAATAATAATAAATGTTCTAATACATAATGACAACATTTCCTTCCACCCATTTCTTGCCTTTGGGACTGTTATCAAATTAATATTGCCAATTTATCTTCCATATCTTTTAACTCTTTTCCCTATCATGCTATTACTTTATTGCTTTTCTATGGATTCTGGAAAAAGTTATTTGAACCCAATGTTCAACTTACTAATTTATTCTTCGACTGTATCTACTTATCTGTAAAAATCCATCATTGACCTCTTTATTTCGCCAATCTCATTTTCCATGGCCACAATCTTCTTCAGTATGCTTGCTCCTGCTCTCAGTGTCTTTTTCTTTCTGAAGGTATCTATGTGTGTGTGTGTGTGTGTGTGTGTGTATGTGTATGTATGTGTGTATGCATATGTATGTGTGTATGTGTGTATATGTGTGTGCATGTGTGTATGTGTGTGTATGTGTGTATGTATGTATGTGTATATGCGTGTACGTGTATGCATGTGTGTGTATTTACATTCTTATTGTATATTGTCCTGTTAGTTTTTCGTCTTCAACTGTTGAGTGCTCTGTTTATGAGGCCATTCTCACACGGCTTTGACTAGGTAGTTTTCCTGTGAGATCATCTTTTATCTTCGCAGGACTGTTAGCTACATGTTTGGTAACATCCGCTGGGCTGACGGGGTGAAAGCACAGGTTTAGTTTACTTCCCTCCAAGTAAGTTTAGGGATATTTCAAGGAATAGAAATTCTAGGCTCTGGACTCTCTCCTGACTACTCCCTCCCCACTGTAGGACTTTCTGGGATTCCCCCCAACCCCGCCCCGGCACTGCTGTCACCCCCCAGCTATCAGCCTCTCTGAAATTGCTCCTCTCGCAGGGTCAGGGAGAGCTCGGGCTCTGCCAGGGCCGCCAGGCTGCACGGCCTGCTGCGCACTCTCCACTGGGCTCTGGTCCTGGGAGGAGTCATCGCCACCCTCTGCCCCTGGCTGGGAGGGGCCCGATCAAAGTTTGCTTCTCACTCTGCTGGTGTTGTGGGGCTGACAGAGATCCTTCCACAGAAGCATGAGGTAAAGACAAAACAAGACAATAATCACAGCCAATCAGCCCCTCCTCCGTCTGTGGGCGGAGATTCCCTTCTGCCCAGGCTGCTCCCTTCCCTCTTCCACTCAGCTGCCTTCTCTCCCCGCAGGGCTTCCTCAGGCTTCATGGAGTTCTATGTACTTTAGCCTCCATGTATCACCCACGGCCTCTCAAGAATAGTGTTTAGACACCCATGTAATTCAGTGTCTTTTCTAGAACCTCCTAGTGCTCTGTTTAAAATTCTCAGGATAAAAGAGTCCAGGATATTAGATGCAGGTGATGAAGGCCAGATTGCTGGGCCTGGAGTGGAGATTCCTGGAAAAAAGTAGCATGGAGACAGTTTGGAGGGATGGGTGAGCTGGCAGCCACTCTCACTGCAAGGCCCCACTTCTTGCTGTGGTTCGTTGTTTGGGAGGACTTGGAACTTTACATCCTTAGATCACACACTGCTCACATCAAAGTGGGCTCTGCTGAAGGTGAAAACTTGCTCTATCGAGTAACCATTTACAGACAGCAGTGAGATTTTATCTGCGGAGGTATGATATTAATACCTTGGAAATAGCTGCATTTGGAGTATGTTTGATGTGCACATGTAGTCACTCAGCCAGTCCTCATATTCCTGTCTCTCCATTATCTCCCCAACCTGAGCAATTAGGGAGAAATATTTTCTTTGTCAGCTCTGAAGAAAACACTGTCCATTAGCTGATAAGATTGGAACAGGGTTTAGCAGGCCGATGGAAACCAAATAGAAAATGTCCTATCCTGATATTACTCCTGGCTCTTTGTTTGCTCAGGCTGTTCCTGGGTTTCTGACAATATGGTAAAACCCAAGAAATTTAGCATGTATGGATTAGTCAGACATGAACGCCGACTTTAGAAGCCTGCCAAAAGAAGCCAGCACAGTTCTCTACAGGAGGTGCTTAAATTTATAACCTGTGGGGTTGAGGGGCAGTCAAAATGAGAAAGGAATTGCAGGCCGATTAGAAAACGCCCCCAGACTCTTCTGATTGTGTCTCAAGTGAGTAGCCAAGTCCAAAAAGACTGGCGGCCAATTTCTAATTCTCATCTTTACATTTGTATGAACTTTGACGTTTGCGGAGGGACAGAAGTATGTGCCCATGATATTCAGATATTAACTCCTTCGAATGACCAACGACAAAGGCTTTTCCCATGTATATGAGACAGTCACCCAGTAAATTCAGTAGGTAAATTGTAGCTCAGTCCAGCCTGTATTTAGACCTGCAGGGACTACTGGATTAAGAATTCTACTAACTTTTTAACATGGAAGATCTACACGCTTCATCTGTCTATTAAGAAAGGGCAAGAGAACTAATATTTACTGAGATTTGCATGTGCTCAGCACTGTGCCAAATGCTTTGCACACATTTTCACATTTGACAACCCCACAATTTTGTGAGGCATTGCCTGTCATCAACAATCTATGGATGAGGAACTGAAGCTCCAAGGTGACATTTAACTGGCCCAAAGTATTAAGATGCATTGAGTACCCATTACTAAAGATGTACAAATACTATTTTCTCTTTTTGTCTACGAAATCTCCACTAAACTTTCTTTGTGATATGTCTGAACTATGGCATTTAGGTGAAACCTTACCCAACGTGGAAGAGTTAAAGGTAAATGACAGGGATTAGCCATGGTCACCATGCTATTTGCCCTTTGTGCTGACAGTGTGTGTAGTAGACAGGCTCTGAATGGCCCTACTTCTCACACATGCTCTTCTCTTCTGTGGGTATCCACAAATGTGGCAGAAGCATGGCTAGCGGGTACTCCAAAGGCCATGGTGACATGAGGAACCAAATGATCCACTGGGGATAGAAGAGCTCCACCACAAGCAAAAAGGTCACAGATACAGAACTATGTGTCATCCCTTCTATGCACAGCATAGAATTTCATCCCTAATCCAAGTTGAACCCAGATCTAAATGGAAATGAAACCATATGGGTTTGTCAGTTAGGAATCTCAGATACAACCAATATTGCCTACTGAGGTCCTGGGCAGCACAAACACTAAGGAAAGCAGGAGAGAAGAGAGAGAAAGAGAGAGAAGGAAGAAGGATGAAGAAAAGGAGGAGAAAGCGGAGGAGAGAAGGAAGGAAGGAAGGAAGGAAGGAAGGAAAGAAGGGAGGGAGGGAGGATGGAGGGAGAGAGAGAAGAGGGAGAGAGGAAGGGGGGAGGGAGGGAGAGAGAGGAGATGGAGGGAGGAAGAAAGGAGGAGGCAGGAGAGAGGGAAGAGATCGACATAAATAGGGGCAGGTCCAGCCAACAGCTGATGACTCTTCCTAGGTATATCAGCAAACTTAGAGGAGCAAAGATCAAAAACGTTACCAATTGTGAAAGTATACATTAGTATATCTAATGAAAGTAATTATTAAAAGTTTATGAAATCTAATTTGGTCAAAAGTGGGAAAACAATCAAAATTGGTATTTGAATATTGGTAGTTGTGCAAGTTCTAAGCTAAAAGCAGAATTTGTTTTCAAAATGAACTATCTTAGTCCCAAATATTTAGGAACTGATAAAGGTCCCCTGTAGGTGCATCCTACTCGGTCACCACATACTTTCACGGTGGCTTCCATGTGCCAAATATCAGGGGTGCTGAGCCCTAGGGGAACACAAATGAAAGAAAAATATATAAGTATATATAAATCTCTGCCCTCATACAGCTTACTCTCTAATGAAATTTTCAAGTAAGATATTAAGATTCCAGTGGTGGATAAATGGGGAAATATGAAAGGTCCCTTGACATATGGGAGAAAACTTAATAAATTAAAAAAGGGAAACTTTTTTCTTGCCAATAATCAAGGAAATATAGTTTTAAAACCATCTTGTGACACTAGTTTATAGATAGAAAAATCTGCATCTGTGCACATGTGCACACACACACCTGCACGGAAACACCCGCTCCAATCCTGGTGAGACTGTGCTGAATTTAGCACACACAGCACTTGGGGACACTTTATAGCCCAACAGGGTAACAAGAAACCAGCACCCTCTTCAGGGTTGCTCTTTTCCTGTGACCAGGTGATGCCATCACTTGGAATATTCTCTAAGGAAAAATTTAACTGAAGCAAAACTCTACCCAAATGCATTTACTACAGTGTTACCTAAAATAATACAAAATTCCCCATCCATAATTGCTTAATTATTATACATGAAAAACATAAGATTTTTCAACTACTAAAAATAAATTTGGCATATTTGAAGACTACGTGGATATAGGGACGATTTTCCATGTGTTTTTTAAATTTTAAAGGAAAGGCAAAATATAAAATAACATTTTCTCTATGACTTAAGTGGTATAAAATAATTCTTTATAAAGACAAAGACTAGGTCTAGGATAAAATAAGAAAAAATGAAAATTATCTGTTGCATGTGTTTGTCGAGATAAGAGAACACTTAATTTTTAGAAAATTAATAACACTGCATCATCTTTAGAATATAAAAAATAAGTGGATTCAGTCATAGACAAAGGAAGTAGAATTTACCACGCACTGAGTAAGGGATTAAAAAAATACTGATCAATAATGAGTGAAGGCCAGGCGTGGTGGCTCACGCCTGTAATCCTAGCACTCTGGGAGGCCGAGGTGGGTGGATCGCTCAAGGTCAGGAGTTCGAGACCAGCCTGAGCAAGAGCGAGACCCCATCTCTACTAAAAATAGAAAGAAATTATCTGGCCAACTAAAATATATATAGAAAAAATTAGCCGGGCATGGTGGCGCATGCCTGTAGTCCCAGCTACTCGGGAGGCTGAGGCGGTAGGATCGCTTAAACCCAGGAGTTTGAGGTTGCTATGAGCTAGGCTGACGCCACGGCACTCACTCTAGCCCGGGCAACAAAGCAAGACTCTGTCTCAAAAAAAAAAAAAAATAATGAGTGAAGAAAAATGGAATCAGTCATCAAGCTTTAAAATGTAATACAGATGGTTTCATGGTTGAAAACAGGAGTCCTCTGAAATTAGCCACGAGCCCACCTGTGGGATTTAGAAGACTTCGGCAGCTGCCTGCATGGCCATCAGGACAACCCAATATTCAGTGTGGAAGTAGAAAAATGCCCAATCATATATGTCTCTATGGAATAATTAATGCACCTATAAAATTGCCCAGCCAGTGCAAAATACGTGGGGATTTATGCCTACTGTAGAAAGGGTTACTATGAGATCACACTTATCCGAACGTTAATTTCAAGAGTTGGAAGAGGGTGATTTGCATATTGCAGCCTACAGAAAACAGCAGTCAGCAATCTCTACCTCACACTCTGTCCTTCCTTCCACTCCCACCCATCCTTCCTTCTTTCACCACCGTGTCCCCCCCAGAAAATCTATGCCATGTGACTTTTTTCAACATCTGTTTCCTTTCTTTTCTTTCATAGAAAGCACACATGAATAATCAGACCACACTGATGCTGTTAATTGTAAAAATCATTAGTAAACGTCCAGGTGCTGTTTACTATATAAGCATTGTAATTTTCTATCCTAAAATCAGCAACTCCCCCACACCATTGTCTGCCCTGGGGCTTGAGCGCTGTGCAGCTTTGAGGCTGTCAAAGGCAGTCGCAGCCCCATTTACTGGGACTGAAAGAGATCGATCCACACCTGCAGCGTTTGAGGCAATAATTCCTAATATTAGCCAGACCTCATGAGGAGCAGGCCCTCTGGCCAGCCTCCTCGTGATTCAACACTTTCCAACCATGTGGAACCACTGAAATGCGCTGTGGTTGGCTGACACCCCCCACGCTCGTTCTCCCCCTTCCTGCCACCACCTCACCCCATTGTCCAAAGATTCTGGAATGAAACCTATGAAGAAGATAAAGCCAATTCAGACACCACTGGACTCTACCTGGGAAACCCAAGGTGCCTGCATCTTCACAACTGCGAATGAGGTGCAGAGGAGGAGCAAACTCAAAACCGGACCCCCGAGAGCCCAGACTGCAGGGGGACGCAGAATCCTGGGGATTTTACTGAGCGAGACCACAGCGCAAAGAGGAAGAAACCTGCTGCCCGGCACCACACAGACACCGCCTAATGCTTTGGTTACACAAAACAGATTACGGCTTCCATCTGTTTCCTTGAAGGCACCTGTGGTTTTCCTCAAGAAACTCAAGATAAAAGAAAACGAAGCTTGAGTTTACATTTTCCCAGGTACTACAGTAGCATCCCCGGATACACCTGCTGTTCTTTCCTCGGGGCTTCCAATTCCTGCTCTGCTTCTCTAGGTAGGACCCCCAATCGCAGCCTTGCAGTGTCGCTGCAGGAGTGTCGCCGCAGGAGTGTCACCTGGCCCTCTCGCTGCTCGTTTGCCTATAAACCGCTGCCCTCTGTATACTTGGAGCCATCGCCAGTGTCTGTCCTGCATCATCTGTTTGCATGCACCTGCTTCAGCGGCATTTGAAGTACCTCTAAGAAAAGTGGTCTCCTTTTTTTCTTTTTTATATTTTTATATATAAATATATTCTAATGTATATCTTATATTTTTTATATCCCTAGTACAATATCTGAATAAATGAATGAATAAAATTTATCGATAGAGGCCAATGTGGAATGCTGTAATAAATGTGAGTGCTAGTAAGTCCTTGGATCATCTTTCCCAGCTTCAAAATGTATTTCCTCATCAGAGGCACAAGGATGTTAAGTGATTATGCTGAACAATGTTTTCAATGTGGCATTATCACCACCCGCTTCTCTAGTCTATCCTACAAACTAGAGGGGAATCCTAGACCTACACTTCCCAGAATCCCTTCCTCGCGTGCTGACAATGAAAGGGAGAAGCTCGTCCCCCCAGCAGCACAGACAGGCAGACGCACAGGTGGGCGCAGGGACAGGAGTGTGTGTGGAAAGTGGATACGGCTTTGGCGGCATCCTCCAGCGAGCTGCTGCGTGCTTCCTGCTTTGGTGTCGCAGGCTGGGAACTTCAGCAATGGTTCCACTATGCTTTGTTCCCCAGCCTTTCCAAAAGTTTTGTTAGGTCTTAATTCCTAGTGTTAAAATCTTCCTATGAGAAAAGAGTTATCTTTTCAATAAATGGTGATGGGTCAATTGGACACTCACAGGATGGGGGCAGAGGACGAATCATGACCCCCACCTCATACCACACATGGAAACTAAATCCTGATGTGTTACGGATCTAACGTGAAAGGTAAAACGTGAAGGTTTAAAAGTAAACATTCAAGACCATCTTTATAAACTTGGGGTAGGCAAACCTTAAACAAGACATAAAAAATTGCTAATCATAAAAGACAAAATGATAAGTAGGATCCTATTAAAGCTCAGATCCTCTGAATATCAAAAGACACCATTAAGAGAAATAGAAGGAAAACCATAAAATAGGAAAAGACATTTACAAAACATGTATCTGAGAAGACTATACAGAAGATATAAAGAACTTTTACAAATCAAGTTGGAAAAGGCAGACATCCCCAAATAGGAGAAAGCCTTGAATAGGTATCTCAAAAATGAATAATTAGTCAAAACATGTTAAAAATTGCTCAGCTTCATTAATCATCAGAAAAATACAAATTAAAACCACTGTATACACAAGAGAAAGTCGATAATTTAGAAGACAGACAGATAAAACCAAGGGTCGTGTTTGGAGCAACACATACTTGTAAGAGAGTAAATTGGTATAATCATACATGGATACAGGTGGAAAACACTGGAAAATTGACATTGTCTACTAAAACTGAACATACACATACCCTATAACCTAGCAATTCTACCTGTTCATATATATCAACACAAATGTGCACGTATACTCACAAAAAGACACATTCAAGAATAGTTAGAGCATAAATATTTTAGTAGCCCCATATTAGAAACAACCCATCTATCAAGCAATAGTGAATAGATAACCGTGGTGTATTCATAAATGTGACACTATAAAGCAATGAAATAACTACAATTTTTCCCAACAAATTGTGAATTTGGTGAATCACAATCCAAAGAACCCAGATACAAAAGAATACACGCTGGATAATTTCATTTATATAAAGTTAAAAATCAGAAGAAATGATCTATGGTTTGAGAAGTTAGAAGAGTGGTTACCCTTGAGAAGGAGAGACAGGGAACTTTTTGTTAATGTCCAACTTCTTAATCTGTGTTCTTGTTGCATGGCATGTTCAGTTTGTGAGATTCCATCGAACTTCACTATTAATACTCATTTTTCTCTATGAATTTTACATTTTAATTAAAATTTACATTAAAAAGTCACCCAGACTTGGGACACCTAGGGTGGCTTCCATGTTCCTGACTGACAGAGTAAGTTACTGGAAGTCCTTAAGTTTCAAGGAAGATGATGATGATGATGGAGATGACGATGCTCATGACAACAGTGATAAATATTTTCAGCTGTGATGTATCAATACTGACTTACAAGTGCCAGGAACTCATGTCTCTGAAGATGGATTTCCGCCCTCACTGTGTAGAGTCCATCACTATTCGTGGTTCTTAGTGACAACTCTCAGCAAAGTCTATAACCCAAGAGAGGCAAGATACGCCGATTCTGGGGGACGACCCAAATCTCCTTTCTTAGGAAGAGCTTAAAATATGCCTGGTGCTAGACAGGGGCAAGAACCACCTGCAGCTCTGACAGCTGCCTGTCAGGGTCTCGTTGTTCAGAAAGGTCTTCTCTTCTGATCATCCTGCTAAATTGGAAATCGTGACTCTCTGGAATCAGATGAAACATTATTTTCTCACTTGAAATAAAAAGAATTTTTAATACTCACCTTGTCAAGCTGCAGGAGAGGGTTCTGCAAGCTGAGCATTTTCACCCCCACCTCAAGGAACAAGCAGAACACACGGTCGGGGTTTTCCCTTCAGAACCCCCATCTCTGCGTCGCACACAGGAAGGCAGAGTCCCTGGAAGCCAGACTTTCCGGGAGACCATTAGGCTTTTTCTCATTCCTGGTCAACTTCCTCTTCCGATCCTCTTCACCCCCTCTGGCATGGGACCTTGCACTTCTACTTCAGAGGACTCTGAGGCCAGTGGCCAGCCCCAGCCCTGCTGCCCACACACCTGCGGAGAGACCTGAATCATCCTCATCTCTCTTCTGCCTCAGGGGCAGAGGATGGCCTTGGGTTCCTCCAGGACAGCCCCTCGCTCTGAGCCCTCAGTCCTCCCATCTTCCTTCAATGGCTCTAGACAGCAGTTTATAGAAAGGCATGTCTCTCCCGTCCCAAAACGTGTGTCACTCTTTCAAGTATCACTCTTGAACCTGAATTAGCCTCTAAACCTCCTAAATCTGCTTCACCACCTGTAGCCTCTCGGGAGAGGTTGCCGTGACCTCCCCTAGGTCTGGACAGCCTTCTGGACTTTGCTGCGGGGGCTTCCACTAAGCCCGCATCACTTCACAGCCCACTGGAGAAACTTCCTTCCCACCGCTGACTCTCTAAGCTGCAGCAACCTGGCGGACGACTCTGACTTTCTGGAGGCTTCCCGTTCCGTGGGCTCCGTGGCACCTCCGTGTCCCAGTGCTCTTCTGACCTGCCGGCCAGGCTCCTTTCTCTGCTGGGCTCCGCTGCTTCCTGCACGGGAATGTTCTTGTTCCCTGGCCACTTCCCTTCGCCCCCTGCTCACACCGCTGAGCTAACCTAAGCCTTTATTTCCCCCCAGCTGAAGTTTCTATCTTCAGCTACTTGCTGGATGTTTTCATGTGAGTGTCCAGACCCCACAGGTCAGTGGAGACTACCGCGTGAGAGGAGGGAGGAGGCAATATAGCTACACCCAGGATATGTTTCTATCCCCGATCCTGAGCAGAATAAGGGGGCAAGAAATGTTTGTGGAATCAATGAGCAACCAAGAGAGCTCAGGCATTCTCAGATGGTACCTCCCCCTGGTCCACATGAGCCACCACTGTGACTGGATCCAGCCGCACAGAGGGGCAAGCGCCGTGCACCTGCCAGCCAGTTTCAAAGAGGATGACATTAGCCAGAAAGCCAAGACTGCCGTTCAGCGTATGTCTACTTTTTCAAGTTTTCATTAGTTGGCATCTTTATTTTCCCTATTTTAATGTAGCCTCTGGCTTCAAAAAAAAACTCCGTATTTCAGAAAATATTCCTAAAGAGACCAGGATTGTGCTCATAAAAGAGCATCTCCACCAAGCCCCGGGTGTCAGTAGGTCCGCAGCCTGGTCTGGAGCACAAGCTGTTCCTCGTTTCCCATCCGCTGAACAGTTGCTACACACCATTAGGCGGCTGCTCTGGATGGAAATGAAGGATTTGCTGTATAATGTATTTTTTTAAAGAGATTATTTAAGGCACGGTTTCTGTTTATGGTCCCAAGATAAATTATAATCACCTTTGTTTACCTCATATTCCTTTCTTAATTAACTGACAACCTATTAGCATACTTTTTTTTATCCCAGGAGTATTAATTATACATAATTTATATCATAAGCATTTATTTTGTATCAGTGGGATGAATAAAACATTTACCTGCTTATAGCTACTTGAGGTTAACATTTTTATACAAAAAACTCACCTGAGACTTCCAATCAAATTATCAGATTTTTAATTTTCTGTTACATAATGATACTGTACTAGTCATTGTAGCATTTTATTCCACTCTAGGCTAAACAGTCATTTAGCAGAGTACCGTGCTGGCAGCATTAATTAACCAATGATACATGCCTTGCTGCACAATGAGATGCAAATAATAAAAACGTAAAATTGGCCAATACGAGACATGGAGTCCTTCCTGGGACTGTAACACCACTGCTAGCCCCAGTGAACTTGTAAACATCTCCAGGCCTTTGGTTTCATAGCTTGTGAGACAGGCAGGGATCCTAGAGATCAAAGGTCATGTCCTTTAGTCATTTTAAAAGTGAGGAATCTCAGGGCCAGAGAACGCAAATGTCTAGCACAACCCACTGCATCAGCAGGTAAGAGCCAGAGATTAGGGCACAGCGCAAAGGAACTGACTCCACACCAGGACAATACCAAGGACACGGGCACATTCTTCTCTCTTAAAATATGGCAAACTTCAAATGTGATCTCACACCCAAGTCCTTCAAAATGGGATGTACATGAATTAGACTTTGGGTCTATGGCCATACCACCCTGAACGCACCTAATGTTGTCTGATCTCGGAAGCTAAGCAGGGTTGGACCTGGTTAGGTCTTGGATGGGAGGCTTTGGAGAAAACTGTCACAAGCTCTCTCTATAGGGTGGCTTAGGTGATGCCAATGAGAAATTGTCTAATCTTCTCAGAAGAGTAATAGGTTGACTGTAATGCCATGGCAAGCCCTAGGTCCAGACTCCAGGCTTGAAATTAGGCTACATTTTTTCTCTAGTTGTCACATCCCCTTGCCACCACGCTCTCCACTGACTCTCTTCCTACTCTGCATGGATATTCAAGACCACAGAACCTGGTCTCTTTTATCTCTCTGAATATTTCACTTGCCAACTAAAACTACCCGGAAATCAGTGGCAAAGTTAACTGAAACACAAACCAACATTTTCACCTGAGAAACCATTTGTTGCTTAGAGTGAAATTCCAAGAATTTCAGTGGTTTTGTGAGAAGAGGAGGGAAGAAACATATTTGCAGGAGACTGAACAAGCTTGCTCAAGCTCTGGAGTATAGATGGATAAGAAGAGAGACCACCCACCCATGTGACAGACCCTCTGCTCAGCCCTTGTCCATGCTCTCATTCCATTCAATTCTGGGGAATAATACAATTATCTCACCTTGTAGATGAGAAAACTGAAGTTTAAAACGTTTAAGTCATCTGTCCAGAGTCACAGCTATAGTAAGACGGAGTGCTGGGGTTTGAACCAACGTCTATATATTTTTTAAAATCCAGGCTCTTTGCCTGACACCACACTAATAACAAGGCAGACCGTAACAGGCATTTAGGCAGAAATGCTGAAAAACCTTTTTGCCCATGTTTTTCATATCCCAATTTGGAGGTACAAATGCTGTTTCTTTAATTTATTCTGCCATCTTGCCTGGAAAGAACAAAGCATATTTTTCTTGAAGAAATCTTTTTGCATCACTAACAAGTCAACTTGGAGAGAAAACACTTGGTGTCAATGTTGGAGAATAGTGAAAGAAATCTGTTTCTTGAATCTCCTCTCATAATATGGAAATGGAAAAAAAAAAAAACGGCAAAAAGAAAACTTACAAAGCACAATATGGGGTGTCCCAGAGTCCCCTGGTAGACAATAGTTTCTCCACAGCGGCCCTCCCAGATGCCTTCTGTGCCCAGCCCCGCCAGGCCAAGCAAGCAGGGCCTCCTGCTCAAGATTAATCCCATCTCTTACCCGGTTGGCCGGTGGCCTTGAGGGCTGGCGAACGCTCTCCCTGCTTTCGGGAGAGTCGTGCTCTCGCCCCCAGCAATGAAAGGTTGGAGCTCTTCAGGCCCTTGCTGACTCCCATCTCCTCTCACTCTGTGTTGTCTTCATTAGAAATCTCATCTGTGCCCATGTCTGCAAACACCACGAGACTATTTCATGACTCCTCAGTTTTCATCTTCAACCAGAGCCCCTCCTCCGGGAGCCGGCCTCAGACGTGTACTCAGTAGCTCCCTTGGGAAGTCTCAGAACCACCTAGAGCTAGTGTATAATTAGACCACATTCCTCATGGCCCCCACCCCACACAAAAAATAACATTAGCTTAGTAAATGACCTCTTGTGTCCATTTGCTTAAACAAAAAGCTGTTTCCTCTCCCGTATACAATCTATTGCCTATTTTGCATCCTAAATGTATCTTGCATCCATCCATTTTTTCCACTTTCTTTGCTATTACTATAAGCTTGGCTTATGATATCCTATCATTTATCATATAAAGTGCATGGATGTCTACAATCGCCTTCTAATTGCCAGCCACAATTTCAGTCTTCTTCTTCCTTCATCTAATTTTTGAACCGTAACCAGAATAATCTTTTCAAGATGCAAATCTGATGATATCAAATATCTATTAAAAATAATGAGAAAGACCTTTTTAAGTTTGGACAGAAACAGATGCCATAAAGAAAGAATTGATAATGTAGACCATATAAAAATAAAATATTTATAATGATGAAACCATCCTGAACAAAGTATTAGTAAAAAGATAAAAGACACACTTGGAAAATTAGACAAAGTATCAATTTTCTTAAACTATAAAGACATCCTAAAATGCTCAAAAAGGACAAACAGCTCAATAGAAAACTGGGCAAAGAACAAATAAAAACACCACAACAAGTTAAAATAGAGACACTGGAAGAGAGAAAGAAGCTTTAGATTTCAGTATCTTTAAAGTCCTTTCTTTCTGCTTTTTGAACAAAGAACCCACATTTTTATTTTATACTGGGCTGTGCAAATTATGTAACCAGTCCTTCCCACCAAACCTAAGGGCACGTGGGCACTGGGCAGACAAGCACAGTGATGACTTCTGCCACACTGAGAAAGACCGGAGGAGCCAGCCCACCTTTGTCCCCTCCACGTAGCCTGACATTTTGACCTACAGCAAGGAGGTGGGAATATCGGGAAAGGAAGAAACTTCTAGGATGACAGAGAGGCAGAAATTCAATGGCCAAATATTTATACAATATTAAAGTATAACTCTCGAACACCTGAACTTGGACACTGACAACAATGGCTGTTATTTCTTTTCATTCCATTCCAGGAGATGCAAATAAGAATCAGGTGTGGACCTTCTCCTGGAAGAATTCACAGTGAAATGAGCACAAGGGCACAGCACGGGAGAAGGTAAGAACTGATACGAGGACTCCATTGAAAAACAATAATATCAGAGGTAACCAAAATGAAAATAATTTATATGAATATGTGAATTTATTTATTTGTCAAGGAAAGAGAATTCCCCCAAAATTTAGCCACTTCCTGGTATAATTACATAATTTTAGTTTTCTTATTTCTAAAGTATTTTCCACAGATCTATCATCAGGATTGTCTTAGTCACTCACGCAGCTGTAACTAAACCCCATGCACTCGGTGGCTTGTGCACAGCAGAAATTTATTTTTCACAGAGCTGTGGGCTGAGGAAGCTGAGATTGAGGCATCGGCAGACTTGATCTGGTGAGGGTGGGTTTACTGGCTCAGAGATGGCACCTGCCCGCTGTGTCCTTGTGTGCTGGGGGCAGCGAACAAGCTCCCTTCGGCCTACATTATATAAGGGCACGAATCCCATTCACGAGGGCCCCACCCTCATGACCTAATCACTACTTCCCCAAAACCCCTAATACCATCATCTTGGGGATGCAGGATTTCAACTATATATTTTGGGGGGACACAAACATGCTTCAAATAGGAAGTCCATCATCTGGCCATAGGAGACACTTGGTAAATTCCAGCACCTTCCTCCTTCCCCACCAATAAACATTGAGGTCTGCTAGGCTAGGAGTGGTGCTGGGTCCAAAGGAGACAGAACTCAATCTGGACATGAATCGTCTGCTGTTTTCTCAGAATGTAACAGAAATGAAGCTAAGCCTAGAGGGAAAGGGAAAACCCAGATAGGTGGGGAAGGAAGAGTATTATTAACAGAAAAAGACACTTTTGATTTAATGAGAAAATTCTTTCCCTGAATCCAGCGTCTTACTTGGCTCTTCCTGGCTCCATGGGCCTTTAAGCCTTTTCTTCTCAAAAAGTTTGAGTCCCTGAAAGGCCAAGTGTCTGTTTTGCTCGAGTTACCAGTTATTTCGTGAACCTGAGACTATTCTAAAACTCAGGAGTTACAAAGTAACATGATAAGAGCAGACTTCTAAGCCATCTAAATGTGACGTGAAATCTGTTTTTTTTTTTTTAATGTGTGTTGTTTTTTAAGAAAGAAAAAAACACACATTCATATAAAAAGATCATCCTAATATGAGGGGCAGTATCTCTGGGTTGATGGACTTAAAGATAATTTGTATTTCTTTTCCTTTCTACTTTACTTTTATTCATTTTTAAAAATGTTTTACAATTAGCATACTCGTAGTTGTATAACTTACAGACTCATGCATTTAAACAATTAATGGTGATAGATATTAATCGTGATGCATCTGTGTTTACCGTGAGTCCGCTTTCCGCCAAGCCTGCCATGGTCCGGTGCTCGGGGACACGGCTGGAGAAGTGACACCAGCTCTTGTCCGTGTGCTCAGACCGACAGCAGTTCATCCCGCTCAGAAGAGAGAAGCACCCCAGACTGCTGAGCCGTGCAAACTGGTCAGTACAGAGAAGGGCAAACTGCAAAGCGAGTGATGATAAAAACACGGTCTGCCTCCCTCGTTGCTACTATACTGATCTAGTTCTTGCCCAGAATATTTCAAACAAAGAATTTTGTTTGCTGTTTTTGAAGTTGAACCTCTGTCTGTCTTCTCTGAATCTATTCTGGTGTTTCTTCTTCCTTTGCAGGCTGTTGGGCTCTACTTGCTCGGGGATATAATCTGGGCCCCAGTCAACGAATCTCAGCAGAGTCTCACCCTCCACCCGGACTCCTTCGGAGCCACCCACATGCTGGAACGTTCATTCCAACATTCCCGGCCCCAGCCGGCCCTCAGCTTTCTTGACACAGCCTGTCAGTGTACACTTGACCTCTGCTTGGGGATGATTAATCTCATCTGGGCCTGTCAGCCCAGTGTCCCTCAGAGAACTGGAGCCGCGGACACGCTTCCCCAGACAGTGCACCCCCCAACCCACTTTTTCCTGCCCAGCGTCCTCACCTTCCACCCCTTACTGGCTTCTCAGATCAGTGCAGAAATTTTAGAGTATTTTCAAGTAGAGTACTTCTAGAAATTTGTCCTGGACTTTCACCTTTCATTCTAGGAGCCATCAAACTTTTAGGTAGCTTAATATCTACTCAGTTTTGGAAAGGACTTTATTCCATTGCTTCAGGCTAATATGTACCAGCTGCTATTTTCATTACTTTATATATATGTGTGTGTGTGTGTGTGTGTGTGTGTGTATAAAACACCAGGACACCACTGGAAAATAATGGTATATAAGATATGGTTCCTGACCCTAAGGAAATTATGATCTAGTAAAATAAATAAGTAAGAAACATTTGGTATAACATTTTGGTATAACACAGTTATGGGCACAAGAATATTATAATTTAAGAATGTCAAAACAGAAAAGTCTCAAATATAAGACTAACAAGGACATAAGAATAGCAGAAATTTTCAATTTTACCAATAAACATGAAATTTTAAACAGATATGTTTGAGAGATAATACCTTACCTTTATATCAAAGGAACAGAGTCAGTATTAAAAAAAAAAATAAAAAGCTCACTAGCTGCTGGCTAATCCTGCCCGAAATCCCGCTCACCAGTGAGGGCTCCTCAGGGCACCTGTTCAGCCTGGTGTGGCTCCTTCCCCAACTTCCCAGTAGAGACCGTCCCCCTGCCCCGCTCCCCGACCCCACTGTGTGGGCGCTCCCATCGGCTGTGTTCCAGCACGCCTCGTGTCAAGTCCTCCCCATGTCCAGCCACACCCCCTCTCTAACTCCCTGCGGCACCACGCATAGCTCCACCACATGTGCCCGACACCTCTGTGTGTGTGTGGAGATGGGATTCACCAGTTTTACTGCCATACCCATGTAGACAATCAAGTTCTTGTTATGTTTGACTTTGTTGCATTGGCTCATTCTTCCACAGGTTTGCAAACTGCTTACGTTATTAATATATGCATATTAAATGCAGCTGCTATTCCTGCCTGTAGCAAATGTCTTAGAAGGCCTGATGAGAATGCCCAGGCCGTGCAGAGCATCAGCCTGTGAGCTTGTTGGTGCCTTGCACAGAACCTGGCCCAGAGATAGTCTTCGTAGGCATTAGCTCAGTAAGAGAAGCCCCACTCAAGCTGAGCTTTCTTTCAAAGGCAAATTCAGAGCATCAGTATCTTGGGTCCCCAGGAGTCCAAATAGCAGGCTGGCAGCCTGGATCAACACCACATTCTCTGCAACAGCCTAATCCTTTGTGTGTGTTAGAAGTTAAACAGAGTTACCTCTTTCTACTAACTCCTGTTTTTCAGGCAAATCTGAAACCATCTTTATTTTCCTTGCACTATGCAGTAGACAGTTCTTCAGCCAATATTAAAAAGTCATCTCTAAGCTTACTACTAAATGGAAAACAAAGGAACTGAAGGTAATAATAAAATGATCACCTTGGCCAGATGGCTGGTGAATTTATAGACTAGCCTTACAGCCCCCTGGACCTGAGTTTAAAGTAAAGCAAGTTTCCTTACGTCATTTCAGCCTCTTTTAGAACCATTAGCACCGTACTGTAATTAGCACTCGCTATCCAAAATGCGTTTCGATGGGCGAGTGCAGAGTTACGAGTGGAGATGAAGGCGTAGTAATGCAATTGCATCCAGACTTGGGCTTAGGAACCAGCCCGGAGAGGAGATTTATAATTGGCTTTAATCTGGCTCCCCAAGCATTTCCCAACACCTCAAGACACGCTCATCAAAAGAACCAGAAAACAGAAGCTATTCCCATCTCTATGAAAGAAGTTAAAAATAATCCTCACAAGATATTTTATAGTATTTCTGTAACATTTACTCTTTTTCCTGCAATAAAGAAACGTATAAATGTCTCTAACTGGGAAAAAAAATTGGAGGCAAAATTTGGCAGTCTGCGATTTCCAATAATACAGTAGTATTAATGATGGAAAGAGAGACTGCCCTGAGACTCAGGCTTTGCCGCTGGCGGGTATTTGAGAACGCAGTATGCACCACATTGCTGAGCAAGAGTGTGGAGAAGAAAAAGCAGTTCTCTGAAAGTACACAGATAACACCATAAAGACAGGGAGACAGACTTTGGGATCAGATTGCTTGTATTCAAATCCCAGAGTTACCAATCACTAAGAGCAAACTCCAGCAAGCTTAACCTCTTTCGGTCTCATTTCCTTGTGTGCAAAATGGGAGTAATAGTTTTTACCTAATAGGGTTCCGAGAGAAGTGAGTGAATTCGTGAATGTTAACAGATGTAGGAAGGTGCCGGCACGCGGTGAGCTCTGTAAGCATCAGCTCTGTCATGAGTGACAGCTGCTCTTTCCCACAGAAGGGTGGGGTGGTGGCAGACATGGCCTGGGCACACCTGGGTCCTTATCGAGGTCTCAATCTGTGAAGGAGTGTTTGTTGGTCAGCAATTCCCTCATTCCGGACATCAGTGTTTCCCCTGGAAAAAAACGAGCAAGGTCAATTCAACAGTGTCCAGTGTCTTTCCCAGCTGGAGTGTGCTATGCCTTCTTTCGGAAGTAAAGGGCTAATTTTCAGAAATTACCAAAAACTTTGAGGAATCCATAAGGTCTTTAATTTTAGAAGTCAATGGAGTGCATTTATCGTCCTCCCTTTCACTGACAGGGCACAAAGCGGCTGAGGCATTGAGCCAGGGGGGTAAGCGTGACGCCTGCTCTGCTTCCCAGCCCACCTCGTGGTGTCTTCAGCTGCAGCTGAGTGAAATGTTCACCTAGGATGTGCGTAGAGAGAGGCGCTGTTAGAATCCAGCAGTGGCACGGGTGGAAATGCTGTGAATTCAACAAGGAGAGGGCGGGGAATGGGAAGGGGTTCAGGTGGGGTGGGGGTGGCAGAGGGGCAGGAGGAGGGAGAGGGACAGAGCCAGAGAAAACTACTTCTGTGGGTGTTAGGTAGAGCAGGCATACTTCCTTGCTCTATTAGTTATGTGTCACTGCATGGCAAATTATTCCAAAACTTAGTGGCTTAAAACAGCAAACATTTGAAGTCTAACACAGTTTCTGAGCATCAGAAACCTGCGAGTGCCTTAGGTGGCTCTGGCTCAGGGTCCCCAGAGAGGTTGCAGTCAAGCCATTGGACAGATCTGTATCACCGAGATCCTGGGAAGGGCTGGAGGGCCCTCCTCTAAGATGGCGCATGCAGCCCTCTGCTCCTTCCCGGCTATTGGCTGGGAGAGTCATCTCAGTTCCTCTTCATATGGGTCTCCCCTTAGGGAAGCCACCTGAGTGTCCTCAACACATGGCAGCTGGCTGCCCTCAGAGCAGGTGATCTAGGAGACGGAGCCCAGATGGAAGCCCAGGTCTTTCATGGCTAAGGCTGCACGTGCGATACTATCAGTTCTACCCTATTCTGTCTAGTCACACAGACCAACCCTGGTACAGCATGGCACAGGATGACACAAGGGTATGGACAACTGAGGTGGCCGTCACTTGGAGCCCCTTTGGAGGCCAGACAGCACACTTGCCTGTTTATGGCTAAAATAAATGGGAAAGGAAATAAACTCATTCACTCTTTCAATCTGACTATTTTGTGAATCTCTCATAAAGACCGTTATTCTTAGGTTGTCTGGCCCCAGAGTTGGCTGATAGATGTACCATGTACTAATATGGAAGTCATTGCGTAGAGACAAATTTGATATTGTTTTCAGAAAGAAATCATGAGTTCTGTGTAGGAAATGTTTAGTTTGAGATATCTATTAGACTTCCATGCTAGATGTGATTATAATGTCTGAAAATATATTTTTCCTTCAACACGACTGCCAAGGACAAGCCAGTGTTACTCATCAAAGAAACAGCTAAAAAACAGTTAGATTCCAACATTGGAGGAAAATACTAGAGCTAGACTAGTTATAGATGGTATATCAGTCTCAAGCAAAGCATCTTTCAAAATGAATTTCAAGAACAATTTTGATAAGTCTTAAGGAGTGCAAAGGCAAGTCTAGTAATTAATATTATCTTCCTGAGTAACTCAAAATTACACTCCAGGTCTGGGCATATAATCGCCTACTTGACATATGCTATGCACCTGAGTGTCTAATGGGTCTTAAAACTTAACATTTTCAAAACACTACTCCTAATTTCTACCTGTCATGACCACCAAATCTGTTTCTCCTCAGTTTTCCACATTGAAATAAATAGTGCCACCTTCAATGTAGTTGCTTGGACTAACAACTCATGAGTCATTTTTAATTCTTTACCATTCCCTACACCCAGGTGAAGTCATCATTTGATTTTATTGGTTCTACTTCCAAAATACATCACAAGTGTGTCCACCTTTGTATTCACTGAAATCAATCTGGACCACGCCACGCTTCTGTCTCCCACCTGGGCTACTGTTGTGGCTACTAACCAGTTTCTCTGATTCCTATTCTGGAATCCCCCCTTCATTCATTCTCTACAGCAGCCAGAATGATCTTTCTAAACATCTAAGGAGGAGCTCAGCTCACATCCTTGCTTAAAGCCCTCTGCTGGCTTCCGATCCAAATAAACTCCCACCAGCTCAGCCTGACTGCTGAGGTCTGTGTGACTGCCAGTCTGCTGGCTGTCCTCACCTCACACATGCCCGCTGTGATCGCTGTGACCACTCTTCTCTGATGCACTGTCCTTCTTTCTGTCCCTCCAACACACCAGGCCTGTCCCACATCACGGCTTTTACACTTGTTCCATGTGGAATCTCTCTCCCCAGGTACTTGAATACCTTTATACTCTTTTGATTATTCAGGTCTTAAATAAAACTCCTCCTAGGGGTCCTCCATGAGAATCTGGGCATTTTGGCCTGGTACAGAGCATTCCCCATCCCAGTTAGTCTGTGTTCCTTGCTTCATGTCACCGGGGAGCACAAGAAGCTGTGGTTTGCTTCTTGGTCATTATCTTGTCCCAGTGGAATATAAATTCTAGAAGATGTGAATATTTCCTTTCTTATTCATAGCCGGTTTCTCAGAGTCTAGGATAATATATACTTTTATTACATTTTGCACATAGTTGGAACTCAATAAATATTTTTTGAATCAATGAATAAATCATTGTGAATTACAGAGCTGTCGGGATTGGGAAAATCCTTTCTTACCTCACCGGAGTGCTTGTATTGGTTTTGTGTACGTACCACACTCGGGGAACTTCTCAGCACTGAGTGCTTGGGTAAGAGAGGTACAGAAACAGGGCAGGCAACAGGGACAGGGACAAGCACAGGCAACACTGAATGGGTGTGAAGTAGTCCTGGTTTCAAAGTTGGTGGTTCAAATGGAGCTGGAGATGGGGAACAGCATAGATGACATGAACAAGCATCCACAGATTCAACAGAACATGAAACATCCGAGCTGGGGCAGTACCCAGTATTTTGGCAAAGAGCCTTTTCAAATATCATTGAGCTATAAACTTGAGGGCTGTTTTGGTTTGATTTTCATTTTGATAAGTTCTTCTAATCCTCCTGACCTCATGCCAAGAACAGTGCCCAGCACACAGCAGTTTAGTGAATATGTCTGAACTCATGAAATGAAGCAGAACAGCAAAGCCAGAGTCAGCTGAAGGTCTGCATCTGGGCAGGCATGTGACCAAAATATCTTCAGTGCTGAAGTCAGGCCAATTTGTGTTCTAGAGTCCAGGCTACAGAAATAATAAATTAATAAGACAAGTAAGTGTGATACCCAAACCTGACAGTGTTGTTACAAAAAAAGAAAATTATAAAAAAAATACTCATTACAACCATAGACTCAAAGATCTTAAACAAAATATTGGCAAATACACACACACACACACACACACACACACACACATATATAACTACATAATGACCAAGTGGGATTTATTACTGGAGCAGAAAAAATTTGGTATGATATTTAAAAATTAATCAATATGTTGGAATCAAGACAAGGATGTTTACTCTCATTACTTTTTTTTCAAACCTTATACTAGAGGTCCTAGCCAGTGCAATAAAGTAAGAAAAAGAAACAAAAAATCATAAAGTTTAAACAGAAAGAAGTAAACATTCTCTTTTTCTTCAGATTGCACAATTATTTATGTAGAAAATCCTAAGGAATACTACAACTACTATAATTAATGGTTATTTTAGCAAGGTAGCAGGACAAAAAATGAATATAAAAAAAGAGTAGGCTTCATCAATAAAACCAAAATATTTGAAACTATTAAATTAAATTCATAAACCTTTGGTAAGTCCAATGAATATATGAGGAAAAAAGACCCTGATTAATAATTTGTATTCCAGAGAGGGCATATAACTCCAGATTTGGAAAAGCTTTATTAAAATTACAATTTTACACTTTATGAATTACTACCAAGAATTTAAAATCTAGTTAAATACATAACCATTCAGTGAAATATGGATTGCAAATATCTACCAAAGAAGAGGTTATAAAATTAAATAGTAAAAAATCACAGACCTTATTATAGATATGTTAATATATATAGGTTAATTCACACACATGCATTTTCTAGCTCTTCCACTGAGAGGGCCTGGAGGCAGTGACACCCCAGTAGCAATAAGCACACCTGGTGCCCAGTCCTTGGCTTCTAAATACCACTCTCCAATAAAAGGATCCACAGCTCCTTAGAAAAAAGGTTGATTCTAAGGATGGGGTAAGGAAAATACAAACTAAGTCTGGAGCATCTTGTAGTGACAAAAGTAAGAAAATGCTAAAAAATAACAATGATAGATGGAAGAAGGTCAAAAGGTTACAGAAGTCAACCTGAAAAGGGCAGAGCCCCCAGTGACCAAAGCTGAACCTTTGAAAAACAAAATAAATAATAATATTGGATTATTTCAATAAAACAAGTATTCATGAGTTCACGTTAATAAAAATAAATAAATGAATGCATTATGAATGGAACACAAGAGATAAGTCTTTTTTACAAAAGAATTTTTAAAAAATTAATATCCCTCTCAAGGAAGGAACACTTAATTTTCCTCTCCTTGAATGTGGCCTAGACTTAATGACTTGGTTCCAAAGAACTGAGTATAGAAAGAACAACAACAACAACAAAAAAAAACTTTCTGTGGGAAAAGTTGAAAGATGCTACCTTAACCAAGTAATCAAGATTAACATAACCAGTAATGTCATGTTGACATCATGTATCCCCTGTTTAAAATGAGAGGAGCAAAGCACTTCATGTTTGTATAGTTCTCACCCAGAACCCATACACCCAGTCTAAGCATAAGAAAACATCAGACAAACCCAAACTCAAGGAGAGTCTGTGAAATACCTGACCAGTGCTCCTCAAAGGTTTCAAGGTCATGCAATGTAAGAAAAGGGTGAGAAACTATCGTAGACCAGAAAAGAAAAGGAGACACGATGACTAAAGACAATGTGATCACTAGACTGGAACCCAACACAAAAATAGAATATTCATGAAAAAGTTGGCAGACTCCAAATGGAGTCTGTAGTTTAGTCAACAGTATTGTACCAATGTTCATTTCTTATTTTTGACAAATGCACCATGGTTATGTTAACACGAGGGAAAGCTGGAAACTCTCTATATCATCTTTGAAAAATTTCTGTAAATTAAAATTATTCTAAAAGAAAAAGTGTATTAAAAACATATGGAAGTAATTCTAAATACCACAGCATCTGTCTCCATCCATTCAGACTGCTATAACAAAATATCATGAACTGGGTGGATTACAGATAACAGAAATTTACTTTTCACAGTCTGGAGGCTGGAAGTCCAAGATCAAGGGGCTGGCAGCTTTGGTGTCTGGTGAGGGACCACTTCCTTGTTCATAGATTGCACCTTCTGGCTGTGCCCGCACGTGGCAGAAGAAGTGAACAAGCTCCCCTGAGCCTCTTTGATAATGGCACTAATCCCATTCATGAGACATCAGTCTGATGACCTGATCCCCTCCCAAAGGCCCCCACCTCCTAATACCATCACCCTGGAATTAGGATTTCAACATATGAATTTTAGAAGGACACAAACATTCATTCCTAGTATTACATGTACCTCAGAAGAGACACAAACCTACAGTGTTTTACAAGGTAAATTCTATCAAATATTCAAGGAACTGGTCATTCTTATGTTATGTAAAATACTCCATGGCATAGGGAATAGTGGGCTAATTCCCAACTTACTCTACCAAACTGGTGTAATTTTAAAACCAAGAGAGAAAAAAACATAGCAAGAAAGAAAGAAAGAGAAGGAAGGACTTCAAATAAGTTTCAATATCTAGTAATCTGAATAAATAGGAAAAAAAAAACATACGATTATCAAAAGAGTTACTGGAAAAACACTCTGATGAAATTCAGCATCTCTTCCTGGTAAGCGGCGTTAGCTGGAAACAGAAGGGAATTTTCTTACCCTGATGAAATGGACCTCCAGTAAACCACAGCCGGCCCCGCACGAAGGGTGAATCACTGGACACGTTCCCACTAAGGCACAGAAGAGAAAGGATGCTCACTATCACAGAAACTATTCAGAATTGTTCTGAAAGTTTTAAACCATAAAATATAAGAATTTTTGAAAGCACAGAGAAGTACAGTACAGCGTTTCTCAAAGTGTGGTCCCTGAACCCGCAGCATTAGCTAGTTAGAAGCACAAATTACCAGGCCCTCCCCCAGACCCCTGAATGAGAAACTCCTAGAGTGGGAAACAGCAGTCTGTGTGCACAAGCCCTTGTGTAATCAGCGCTGTTGGGGTCCTCCTCCCCAGGTCTCCTGGGGGCCAGGGCCCTCCAACCCCCAAGTCCTGCAAGTGTTGGCTTCCAACGGTTGGCAGCGGCTGCTGTCCCCTGCGGACTGTCCTCAGCTGAAGGAAGTCAGCTTGCTCAGGATTGCCGGGGAGATTGAGCCCTCCGTCCATCCGGGAGAGCCTGCAGCCAATGACTGACGGACGGACGTGGAACATGAAAGGTGGCCCTGCTGCTTCAGGTAGGCGTAACTATGATGCTACTCACAATCCAGAAGGACCTGCAGGGCCGTGGCTGAGGCCACATCTGCCCGGCTTTCCCCTGCCCTGCCCTGCTGCCTCACTCCCCTGCAGGTCTCACCTGAGAGCACACTGCCCTGGAATCCACTGGCCCGGAATTCAGTCTCAGGGTTGGCTTCTAGAAAACCCAACCAGACGCAGAAAATAAAAAAGTCTTAATTCTGAAATATCTCATTTTCCACTTAGAATTTTCAAAATAATTAACTGTGAGATTATTACAATAATTCCCATTTATATAGCACTTACTGTATTCTGGGTCCCCGATGTGTATTAACTCACTTAATGTGCACAACATTCCTTCAATGTAAATATGTTATAATTGCCCTAATTTTACAGATGAGGCAACCAGGACACAGAGAAATTTAGCGATTTTCATAATGCCATATACCTAAAGTTCCTTAACAATAGGATAAGTGATAAAGTTCAAATATAATTTAAGAATTTGAAAATAAGGAAACTGAAAACCCCTAGAAATTTAAAATGTAACAATTTTTTTAAAGATAATAAGAGTTTGCCAAAGCATGGACTCAGTTTTGCATACCTTTACTTATTTTTTATAGATAACTGGCAGAAAAAGGAACACTCACCAAATACACGTACCCAGTCTTTCAATTCTTATTTTCTAAATTCAGACACTGAATAGATTCAACCAATATTTGGTTGGAATACCCTATTCTAGATGAATTGTCTCCACTTGCTATTCGAAACTCAGGATCAAAGAGGTTTGGAGAACACAGTTTTTCTCACTATCTGAACTTGCTATTGGAGTTCTCACTCTCCAACTTTAGAGCACAGTAGATTGGATTTAGAAGAAAACTAGTATTCCATCTCATCCTCTGTGTCTTCACTATATTAGGTAAGGCCCTTAGAGTAGCTTCGGCCATGACAATGTGACCAGACGGGACCCTGGACAGCCACTCCCTGGCTGGTTATCCCTCAGCCTCATCCAAGCTGTGAGGTTGTGCTCAGGAAAAACACACTGCCTTTGGCACAGCCCCAAGATGCTAGGACCTTCATCAGCCCAGCTCCCCGAGCAACCACGCAGAGGAGCCCACGCCACCTTCACGGGACATTGGCATGAGTGAGAAGAAAAAGCATTGCTCTGTGTAACCATGGAGATTTTGCGGTTAGCGTATTGCCATAGTGTAGCCTAACCTATCTCGACTAATACAATAATCTCAAATAAAAATCTCAAATAAGAGAGAAACAGTGAATGAGGTAATCTGTTGAAAAATTGTCTTTGTATTTAGAGAAAAATAAAGTTAGCCTTCTTTCATATAATGCAAAAGTAAAATCCTAACGTAATTACAATCATCTCTTAGTATCTGTGGAGGACTGGTTCCAAGACCCTGCAGATACCAAAATCCAAAGCCCTTGATATAAGATGCCACAGGATTTGCAAGTAGCCCAAGCACATTCTCCTATATACTTTAAATCATCTCTAAATTACTTATGATACCTAATACAATGTAAGTGCTATGTAAATAGTTACACTGTATTTTTATTTTTTATTGTATTGTTATTTTTTAATTTAAAAAATTTTTCAAATATTTTGATCTCTGGTTCACTGAATATTCAGATTTGGAAACCACAGATATGCAGGCTTGACTGTATATAAAAAAGTATTAATATAGAATCCTATTTTAAGTAATATTTTGATAAAGCAAACATTTTGATGCAAGGTACGAAATACAGATATTAAAGGAAAAGAATGACAAACATGACTACACAAAAATGTAAAATTTTCTTATGAAGAAAGACATATTAAAGATTTGGAAAACAATTTTTCAGTTGCAGAAACACCTGTGCATGTGTGTACGCTCGCGCACGCGCGCACACACACACACACACACACACACGCGCGCGCACACACACAATGATGTCTATCCAAAGCACCTACAAAGAAATTCTACATATCAAGTAAGAACAGGTAAACACCTAGTAAATTCAAAAATTAAAATAATAATGGATAAAAGAGATAAATAGACATATTACAGACAACAACAGATGGGTAATAGGGATATTTAGAGAAGCCCATCTTGCTTATAATAAGGAAAATAAAAATTAACAAGATATTGTTTTCATTCTTTAAATTAGTAAAAATTTTCAAAGAATAGTAATACATAAAGAGAGAATGTAAAATATCAGACCTTGTCATGAAGTGTTGCTATAAGTAGAAAAGGCTTTTTGAGAACATTTTAATTGTACCTGTCAATTAAAAACTACTTTGAATCACCAATTCCATCTCTAGGAACCTCTGCCAAAGAAATATTTACTCATATGCATGAATATTTTAATAGTGTTCTTTGTAACATCATTTCTAATAGTCCCCCAATTAGAAATATAATGTCATCCAAAAAGAATAATAAATTATATTGCATCCATATTAAATAATACTATGTAGGTAATTTAAAGATAAATGAATAAGACATGTTTACTGACATGGAAGAATGTCTCAGATTTATCTGCAATGAGAGTTGCAGATAATAAGCATTCCTTTTCCATAAAAAGAATACATGTGTTAGTTATCATTTGTTACCTCTGGGGATACAATGATCTTATTTAAATTCTATGTTATATGTGTTCTTGAATTTATTAAAATAAGACTGTGTTAGTTAAAATATCAAATGAAAATTTATATGTAGAGCAATTGAATGAATTGAAAATAATTGAGTCAATCGTATGTGTATATCCTTGCTTACTATTGCCAAACTCTAATCGTTATTATGACACTTCTCAATTTTGCAATATTTCTTCGTACTAAATATTTACATAGTAGTTTTCTTTAAATTGACTCTTTTATTCTCAAATAAATTTATTTGTAAAAGTGTATGCCATTGCACAAATAAAAGATAACTCTGACACTAAATGCAAAAAAGTTATTCAATTTAAATGAAAATTGTGCAACTAAATATTGTAATACATTATATAAAGCAAGTATAATAAATGCAAACATTTTTAAATGAATGCCTGAAAGGTGGGAGAGGTTTTTGATCAGCTGGATAAAGTATATTTGCAACTGTACACTTGGGGAGCCTATTTCTTTAATTTTAGCTAATCAGCATCAAGTTATCTTACATTGGTTAGAAAGGGGGAAATATCTTCTCTGGCACTGTTAAATACTGAGGTTAGATTGTTATTCTAAAAGAATTGAGTTGTCTAATAAACTCTTACTTCAGGAAGACTTCTGCAGCACTCTGCAGAATCAGGTCTACTACTGAGTGTGTCTGTTTACGTGTTTGCGTGGCAATATCCCAAAAGGGTGGGAAGATCAGTGTCTAATCTAAGACTCACTGGCTGTTGTCATCTGACTTGACAAAATACCTACGAATACCATGTATTAAGTCTCCACTGTCTTTTCACGAGGTTCCAAATAGTTTTCAGCTACCTTATTTGAGTTTCTAACCAGGTTGATCAGCAATAGCGTTTTAGATATTTGACTGAAGTGGTGAATTTCATCAAAGGACTCACTCCCAGGGGCTGGGTACATTTATCCGATGAACAGTTATAACAATTACTTGCTCTGAAGAATCTGTTAAACAGTCTGCACACATTATCTCGTTTAATTCCCATACTACTCTAAATGACTGGGGTTCCCACTACACAGTTAAGAAGTTGAGATTCAAGGAGGTGAAATATCCTGCCTAGGATCACAGAGCTAGGAAGCTATTTGAACCTCAGAATGTTGAATTTCAGACCTGTCCTCTTAACTTGCGCATTGGAATTAGAGGCTGCAGCTAAACCCTGGTGTCCTCAGAACAACTAGTCTCCTGTCCCCACTAAGGGGCCTATAGGTGGGGATGGGCTCTGACTCAGGCACCAGGCCCTGTGCCACGTGCAGAGGAGGAGATTCCTGGCACTGGTCCAGGTGCCTGTGAGGCCAGGGGTGTGTGTCTTTGCATGTGTACACATGCACCCACGGGCACGTGCTAGTTAAATGTCACCATCAGAAGTCTGGAGGCAGGAAAGCTACCCGTGGGGCCGCTGCCTGCACTTTCCGACCCTCCATTCTTCCTCCCCAACCCCAGCCCGGTGCAGCCCCAGCTCTGCCGCCTCTCACATCACGTTTCTAACGAAAGTCATCCTGTGACTGCCATGGTAAACACATGTACTTTTGAAATACTCAACTAGATTAAGAACAAAACACTCTGATGCCCAGACTTCCGGGCAGATGGATTATTTAGGTTTGTTTCACAAGTTTGTGATTGACTTTTACGCATTTATATTCCAACAGCCTCTTCAGCCTTCACTGGGATCATCAATCCCAGCGGGCGATTCATGTGCTCCAACTCCCCCGTGTGTGGTTGAACTACTCTCCCGCGCCCTGTGCCTGCAGGACCCCAGACTCTGTCAACAGCTGCAGGTCCTGACGCCAGAGATCTGGTCTAGGAAGGACCCTGGGGAAGGTGAGCTGACACGTGTGGCCTTGCTTCCTCCCTGCATGTCACCAGCCCCAGCCCAGACTCTAAACCGAGAAGCAGCTTCCTGCTCTGATCTGCTGTTTAATTGTGCCATGTGGTCTTTAAAAGGCTTTTTTCTTTTTCTTTCTTTCTTTCTTTTTTTTTTTTTTTTTTTGAACAGTCAAGATGAAATTGGCTTATGGTCAGCAACTCGTTTTCTTTTCCCTCCTCTGAGGTAGAATAGCCAAAAAGGATTTTGTTTTGTTCCATTTTGCCTGCAAAGCTATGGGTAGCCAAATATGACTACAAATTATCTACATTGTTTTTATGAAGAAAAATATATTTATTTTCCTAGCACTTGGAAACGTCGCTTGCTAGGGCCAGGAAGCTGATGTCCCCCGATTTCTGTCCCCTCTTGCCCTAATTGGAGAGATCTGAGCACACCAGAGGATGTTTGTGGCTAAATTGGGGTATTATGAGAATAGTTCACAAAGCAAGTGGAAAGCTATATATAAAAATGATATTTACTTCTCATTTTAAATGAAGCCTAAGACAAAAGGCATATAGGTAAACACAGCTGCAACATTTTTAGGCATATAATCAAATGCAAAAATAATATTGGAAAACTATGTTAATTATTGTAATTAAATTGTGAACAGTATTGATAGAAAAAAATATCTTTAAAACATATAAAATCAAAATGGAGTTTATCGCATTATGAGAGTTGGCCGTACTATGCACGATGTGCCTAGAGGGGTGTAGCGTTCCGCGACTCCCGGCTGCTCCCCAGCGGTGGAGCAGGAGGGGCTGGGCTGAGGGCGACGGAGAAGGATCCACCCCTGTCCACATCTTGGCCCCGGTTTCCAGTTTTTGGAAAGTAAGTTTGCCTGACCCAGCTCCCGAAAGTTGGGAGGGAAGATGGAAAGAGCCTAGACTTGGGAGTCAAATTGGTCTGTGCCTAAGCCTGGTCCACTGTCCCTCATCAGTGTGAATCTGGTCTCCACGTCCCTGTCCACAGCAGGAGACAAGGGTGTTGAGACCTTTGGAAACCCAAATTCCTATTTGACAAAATCGTCTTGTGCAAAAGGAAATGTGCCCGATGTTGTTTTTCCTACGTTGTTAGTATATGGACGTGAGGTTCTCAGTTTTGCTCCTAAGTGCCTGGGAATTTGAGGAATAGTTGGGCAAACCTGACTCAGCCTAAAGCCCTCCCGAAACCTGGAAGACTCTGTCTTTGTCTGCCTTGATCTTAGTATTCACTTTCCTCCTGGGTTCCTGTGTCCGTGAGACATTCTCCCCCCAAAGGAGGCTTGTAAACCAGTGTCTGACTCTCGCTCTGTCTACCACGCTCCCCGTTAGTTTCCCTCCGAGTGTGGAAGAAAGTTGGCCATCAACATCGAGGTTGGCTGGTGCCATTTCTCCTGGTGACTTGACATCCTCCAAGAAAAAATGCTTCTTCAAGTTCTCCAGTCAACTCTGCTCACTGCAAAGGTTGCTGGAGGAGACACTCTGGAGTCTTCCCCATCTGTTGCTTCGTGGCAATGTTTGTGCAGGATCTGGGCTTCCTGCCGAGCCTGCTTCCATCCTGAGCCGTGTGTTTCCTGTGCACGTTCTCACTCCACACATTAACCCCCTTTTCAGCTTTCACTGAAGTCTTATCTCTCACTTGATGAGCAATTTTTTCACTGGCTGGATCAGTTACAACAGTTTCTCAAATGTCTTTTTCTCATTTCTGTAGGGAGAAATTGGTGAACTTGTTCATTCCTCAGATCTGAGCCACTGCTGAATGCATTTCTCTCTTTAATTTACTCACTTTTACATTCTGGCGAAGAACCCCAAGAGCCTTCGCTTGAATCACGTTTTCTTCATTTTCATCATCTGCACTAGCAGTTGGCCTTTTCTTTTTCAGGGGAAACGGACAATTATTTCATAAAGAAACTAAATTTTTAATAAGTGAATACAAATCGCTGCACGTACAGCAAATAGAGACCATCTGTGCCAGGCAGAAGTGAAGTCTGCTGGCTGATCAGGTTGCCTCAAACCTGGAGCCCCACTGGAGGGGACAGACAGATACTCACCTTAGCAAAATGTCACAGTTTTTGCTAAGGGTCAGGTGAGCATGGCAGAGCTGGATGGATCCATTCAACTCCGAACCTCAAGCTCCCCTGCAACATGTTGCAAGTCACGTAAGCAGAACAGCCTCAGATGACTCACCTGCAAAATGCGAATCAGTAATAAGGATGTTTCACAGCATTGTGAGGGTAAGTGAAATACTATTTGGGAAAAACGTATGAAACATTGTAGGCACTCTGTTTCTTTCCTCCCACAGAAATTCCATTCTAGAATACCCGACCCACTCACCATGCTACCTGCCTAGGTGAATTCCATGTTTAAGGGCTAGAACTGAATCTGTGTGGTGAAAATGTAATGGGGAGGCGGTGTGCAAACCCTTAGAAAATAAATTTTTTTGCACCCAATAGAATAATATTAATGCTTGCACATTGTTGGTGGGAATGTAAAATGGTTCATGTTCTGTGAAAAGCAGTATGGAGGTTCCTCAAAAGTTTAAACATGAAATTACCATAGGATCCAGCAATTCCTCTTCTGGATATATACTCAGCAGGATTGCAAGTGGGGACACGAGCAGACCTTCATACACCAATATTCATAGCAGCACTACTCACAAAAGCCAAAAGACAGTAACAACCCAAATGTCCATAAACAGATGAAAGAAGTAAATGTGATATATACATACAATGGGATATATTATTCATCCTTAAAAAGCAATGAAATTTTGATACTTGCTACAACACAGATAAATCTCGAAGACATCATGGAAAGTAAAATAGGCTACATACAAAAAGATAAGTATTGTGTGATTCCACTTACGTGAGGTACATAGAATAGTCAGATTCACAAAGACAGAAAGTAAAATTGAGGTTGCCAGGTGCAGAAGGGAGGGGAATGGAGAGTGATTGTTTAATGGGTATAGAATTTCAGTTTGAAAGATGAAAAATTCTAGATAGGGATGGTGGTGGTGTTTATAATTGCACAACAATAATGCCAATAAACTGTACAGTTAAAATGATTAAGATGGTAAATTTTGTGTATATTTTACCACAATAGAAAAATAAAATATTAAATATACCTGCAACAAACAAATCGATACTAATGTCATGCTAAGCATCTTAGGTGAGAAATAATGTGTTTTGCAAATTAATTTCCTTTTATCATCATTTCTCCCTAGTCCTTTTTTTTTTTTTTTTTTTTTTTTGTGGTATCATTAAAACGGCTGCTAATTCGTGTGGCTTAGCTGTGGATTATAAACAGACCAGAAATCATTTATTTTGCCTTTATCTGGGCCTCCATCAAAATACTCAATGAATTTCTGGTCTTATGTCTAAGAATGTTTTTCCTTTTGCCTCCTGGGTCATGCCATGGTTTCCAACAAGCAAAGTTTCATGGACTTGGGAGATAGAAAAAGGTTTGTAAGTATTTTTCACCTTTTTCCTAGACTTTACTACCTTTCTCCACATAAACTCATGTTGGAGCACCGGCCGTCAGCTTCCTGTGGGTCTCTCCTGGGGAGCCCCGCGGTGCCAAGTCTCGGCCGCCTCTCTCTGCTCCCTCCTTGCTCTCTCCCAAGACCTCATCGCAAATCACCTTTTTTCTGTCATCCGTTCTACTTCTCTTTTCTATGGATGACTCCCACTTCCATCTTTTTGGCAATTGCCCCAACAGAAATGATCTGTAACTCTAATAACAAGGAGTCCAAACATTTCAGTTGACAAAGAGGAGTTCCGGCTCTTTTTCTCATTAAGAAATGGATGTTAAGGGAAGGTGAATTGTCACGACAGCAGGCGTCCAATGAATGTGTGACAATTGAAGTCAAATTGTTTTAAGAAAAAAAGACAAGGCATCATTCTGAGGTTTAACTCAAGAGGCCTTGCCCCCAAGCTCCACTGAAGCACGAAGGGTAGTGTAGCCCAGTGGGTAAGGGCTTTCCCTTTGGATTCAGCTCTGGTTGGAATGAAATCCAAACTTACCACCGACCAGCTTCGTGATCTTGGGAAAGTTATCCAAAGACACTACATTTTAGAATCTTCTTCCTGGGGACAATACCAGTGAAGTGAAATCAGGCTTACAAAGTGCTATGTATATATTTTTCATTTTGCATATAGTAGTTACTATGCTCATGATGATAAAATGGAAAATTATTTTTCTCTGTGTTTTATTTTATTACCAGATATATATTTTACCCTGCATTTTACTCCTTTATAAAGATTATTGACAAACCATAGAGAGACATTACTGCTAATCTAGATTTGTTGCTTCTGGAGCTAAAGGTATAGTATGCAATTGGTGTTCCCTGAGCCCTCATGCTACAGAGTTCAGAGTTGACTGAAGGCACATGCGTAAGATTATGCAAAGAGCTGGCATCCCAGGTTTCTATCACCTCTGAGGTGCACCATATTCCCTGCAACATTCTTTACTTGCAAGTCAATGAGTATTAATGGATGTATGTTTATGGCCACTATGTTGGAGGGAATGGGGTCCTTGAACAGCAAATCTCAGCAAGTAGCCCCAGAGCCCCTCCGTGGGCATCTGCAGCTCCATGAGTAATGTGAATTGGAGTAGCAGGGACACGTGGTAGGTTTCCCCCCTTTCATCCCTTTGATAATAATTGTCCCTAATTAAGTAGGCTCCGATTACTCAACTCTTGCAAGATCGATTCTGGGCTGAAGTGCAGGATAAGGAAAATAATACAAGGTCTGATTCCCTTTGCCTTGGAACCAGAGATTTTAAAAAATTTGCACCATACTGAACAGGTAGTGAATGTGTCAACCGAGTTGGGAGCACAAGTGCTGTTCCTCTAAATCAGGCCCATTTCCTCAGTTCAGTAGCATCTGCAGATTGGGCCCCACGGGATAAATAACCAAGTTCAGTGAATGTCTAAGCAGTGTATTGAGTGGCTTAAACTTGGTTGTGTACAATAAGAAAAGAGATTCATTTTTTTCTTCACTTACTGCCTTTAAACCTGCTTTGAAGCAACACGCTTCCTGTTCACTTTTACATTAATTTCTAACTCGTTTCTGTTATGAATGTCTCATTTGGCAATTAAGACTTACTTTAAAGTTTAGAAAAGTCCATTCCATCCAATTCAAACTTTCTTCCTGTTCCCAGTTCAGCACGCCCCACAGCTCGGGAGCCTGCAGTGTAGACGACAACGTGGTCCGTCCTTGCCTTGTGCAGTCCCCTCCTGCTCCCATGATCAGCTACGCCAGGGTCAGAGGAAGGGGGAGGGAAGACTTCAGAAAATGTACAGAAGTCTTACTGGATTTGTTCTGTTGTGATATGATGACAGGGGCCCTTCTCATGATTGATGTTGAAGTGCCGGGGTTTCCTTGGAGGTAGGTACGTGGGTTTTTCAGAAGTTGGATGCCCGTGAACACTGCACGCTCCCTGGACACAAGTGGTGTGACCTTCTCCTCCCCTCTGTTGCCTGTCCCCATCACAGCTCCTGCACCCAGCAGTCTGGCCCCCAGTCACACAGCGCTGGCCGCTGTCAGTCTTGGTCTCTTTAAAATAGGTTGAGCTTAGCGACTTCCCCCAGCATCCCCTAGCCCAGGGGAAAGCCCGTATCATTGCCAAGGTCACCACCTGTTGCCTCTTCATCATCCGCCAGCTTCTCCTTACTCCTCACCTACTAGCTGAAGTGGAGGGTGAGGCTGCTGTGTCAGGTGAGCTCTTGTGTCTTTAGTCCAACAGGGTAAATCTAGTACCTTCCTTTTGAATGTGGGAAACTAACAATTGCTTCTTCTCTCTTTGAGCACTGGTCAACAATATCTAGACCAGTAAAGTCCTAGTTTAATATATTAGTTAAATAAATCAGAGTAGTCTTTCCATGAATGTGTGGTGAATGGACAATTGAATAAATGAAGATATTTTCGTAGATAGAAAAACTTCCTGTGCATATACTTGGTTCCAAACTATATCAAAAGCTTGTTAATGGCATAAAAAGCACTGCATCATAAAGTCCTTTTAATCATATGAATGCACATTGACAGTGATTCAAACTCTATCAGATTGTTTAAATATTCCAATAATATATGTCTTGCTTTTCCATTTTGATTTGGTAATCGTCAATATTTTGAAAATATTTATCAATAGCAGGATAAAATTGTTGTACTGACAGTTCAAATAAGTAACATGAACAGGAAGATAAAGTAGGGTATAAAGATAGGCTTAGAGTTCTAGGAGAAGGTGGGAGGAGAAAAGACCACTAACACTTATTGATCACCTAACATGGTAATTACTATATGACATCTTCCTTGTCCCCTGCAAGACAGCAAAGTGGCTAAATCATGGTTGCAAAATCCTGGGCTGTAAGAAATTGAATATATGTGACTATAAGCACATGGCTACTAAGTGGCAGATGGGTTCAAACTCAGATATGTTTCAAGAGCCCCTCTCGTTCAGTCTTGGTGAGAGCTCGTGCTTTTGTGTGCTCTGCTGTTAAATTGCTCCTTTGGATTTCTTGCTCACTGAACTAGTTTTCTGAGAAGAATACACAAAATAAATATTTCCCTACTTAACTATGAGTTTCATGAGAAAAAGGAACACACCTTTTATAGATCTCTGACCCCTGTGTTTAGCACAGTGACCACTACTCAGCACTGAATAAGTGCTCCATATAGTTAAATAAATTAATAAACAGTATGTGATGAGGCTCAATGATACCCAAGAAAGAGCAGGAAATAGACAAACGAAAACCTTGAGTTTGATCATCTAAAGACAAGTCTTAGGAAATGCTCATATTTTTAAATTAAAAAAACCTGAAATTTAACACCTTTATTCCTTTGTGAAGTATATTGGTGCAAAAAGAGAGAGAGAGAAAGAGCGAGCATTTCATTTGAGAATAGTTTCCCTTTATAAAACAGGGATGAGCAGATTGCGGCAGCTGAATGGAACATCCTGGCAGACTGCATTAGGAGAATGATAACGTGAGAATCAATGTTTAAAACATTCCCTTAAAAATCAACTCTAAAAATTAAAAAAAAAAATGCAATCTCTGAGAAATGCCTGAAATATTTGGAAGGTATTAACAAGAATCAACAATTGTCTTCACCTTATTCAAATCTTTCGTTCCCTAATTGTTACTGGCCTGGCTCACAAAGATCTCCAGAAAAAGTGAATTCACTTTAAATATCAGAGGGACAGGCTCTCTTGAAACTTTTTTTTTAAATATGCTTTATTTTTCTGGAGAGCCTGTCATTTTATAATATTCATCTGGATACCAGCAGGCACACTCAAAAGATGGTGTGATTCTGTGCCTGAAATGGTAGAATAGAAAGGCAAGGTCACTTTACTAAGGAAGACAATGTCAGCCTCTCTTCCTACCCTGGCTTTGTTGTGCAAAAAGAAGTGCTTTCTGCTCTTCCACAAACCAGTTCTGGGGTGGGTTCAGGGGTTTGTGAGCATGCTGATTTTGATACAGAAATAAATATTCTTACACTTGGGATTACATGGAGGAGGGGTGTATTTCTTACAGTCCAGTGAAAAATCCTTTAGGATTAGACTTAGTAGGAATTCTATCATCCCTGCTCTTCTCCTGTTTCTCAAGTTGCTTTGGACTCTCTATCACCTCCCTTCAACAGGCAGGATTTTATAAGAAGAAACTCTATCTGCCTGTCTACATGTCTCCAAGCTGGCTTCCTCTCTCAATTAGGCTGCTTAGATAAAAATTTCAGATAGAACCCTCAAAATTCTGCACTTAGGTTTCCATTCTAGAATGCTGAGACGGCCCACTTTAAATCCATCCCTCAGCAATACTCCCACCTCGCTAGTAACCCGTGTTGAAAAGGCACCGCCCTCTCTCCCCTACACAAGCATCTGCTTCAATGCCTTGCTCCTAAGAGAGCTTTGGAGCTAGTTTTAATACAGTAAGGATGATAATGGTGTTGATAATAGTAGTATTAGTAATACTAGTAATAATAATAACAGGTCCAGGGTACATTGTAGATAAAGTGGTTGGAGCAATAGGAACATTCATCATGCACTTAACAACACATCCAGAGAGAAGCGTTCTGGGCTTGATCTGCTCTCCGGCCCAGTTCTATCGCCGAGGGCTCAGGTTCTTTCCTTCTCTCTGCTCTGCGTCCTCGGTGTGCTGATTTTTGTCCTCGAGCGCATTTCCTTTGTGATCACAGGACGGCTGCGGCCGCACACATCCTCATACAACAAACAGAGGCAGGGGAGGCAAGTTCTTTCCTTGGCCTCCATTTTTTAAATGAGAGAAACATCCCCCAAGCCCGCGCCTTGCATGCCTTCGGGTGTCCTTGGCCAGTATGGCCAGCACCTGTGCACAACTCAGCCAAGCAGTGGCGAGGACAAAACGCTCCCTAACGATGGACTTGGTCAGGTTATGACACACCCCACAAGACTAGGCCACTGTCCTCGAGCACAGGCTAAGGGAGGATGTCAAGGACAGCAGCCTCTGTAGGAAAGAAGGAAGGGCCAGGGAGTGGATGGAGATGCTACAGACCTGCTAGCACAGAATCAAGCTTCATTTCCGTTTTGTGATGAAGCCTAAAGCCAGTGACCAGAAATGAACTCCTTAGGAGTAGCGCCTCATTCGGTGAATGAGCAAATACTTTTCAGTTCGTATGGAATGCAAGACGCTCTGCAAGTCATGGGGAAAATAGGATCAATTATAAATTATATTGAACATGTTTCAATTCATTCATTTCTTCATTTGCTCAATGAATATTTATTTATCTGGTAAATAGTAGTCTCCTTATTACTATTGTTAAATGATGAGATATTTCCTGCCCCACAGGGTCTTATCATCTGGTTAGGTAAACAAGACATTAATAACCTGTTTAAAAGAGTGTTTAAAAATGGTTTACATAGTTAAGTATCGTGGCGTGCTGCAGCTGGCTCATACAGGCTTAAGAGAGATAACTGTATGCATTTCTTTCCAGATGCATGGTAGCTTGAATTGGTAGCTTGAAATTAGCCATGGTCGGAAGAGTTATACCATCAAAATTGAAAAATGCTACAAATCAGAACACACACACACACACACACACACACACCCCACCACAGCTATTTCTAAACATTAACTAGCACACCACTGGCTATGAGACAACAAAAATTAAAGGATAAATCATGAATTGTAATACTCAAATGAGTAGTAGAAACTATAGGAATAACAAAAAAGTCCAGCATCGGGTGTCGGGCAGGTGGGTGGGAGGAGGGGATGAGTATATTCACACATAATGGGTGCAGTGCTCACCATCTGGGGGATGGGCACGCCTGAAGCTCTAACTCAGGTTGGGCAAAGTCAATATATGTAACCTAAACATGTGTACCCCAGTAATATGCTGAAATAAAAAATTTAAAAATTAAAAAAAAAAAAGCCCAGCTAGCTACCTTTGACCCCAATGCACAGTAGGTAGTCAGGAAAATTTTGCTAGAGGGGCCAATTAAGGAAGCAGGGGGAAATGAAATACCTAAAGAATCTTTGGGGAGAAGAGGTGGAGCTTGAGCTGGACCCTGAAGAATGGGTGGGAATTGAACAGTCAGGGAAGCAGAGGTGGGCTGCCCAGGGAGAACGGCATGGGTACAAATCTCAAGGCAGAGAAGGGTCTTATGAGTATGTCCACGTGGCTGGAGTGCAGGGTGTGCCTGTGGAGTAGGGTCGCTGCTTGGCACTCCCCGTAAGGGCAGGGCTGTGCAAGTCACTGTGCTAAATAAAGCTTGGAGAGGCGGAGATGGGCTAGACATTTCCTTAGAAGCAATGCAGTCAAGTCCCCTGTTTCAAGTTCGAAAGTTTGGGCCACCCCAGTTGGTCTCTTTGTTGTGCTGGTCGCTAAATAGCACAACATCGTCTTTACAGAAGGTGCGTTGTGTCTCTGCATTTTAGCTTATGGATGTGTTGGTTACTTAGCTCCTTGTTACCTGGTTCTAGTACTGAGATATGGGATTGGCAATTTACCTAAGCCTGTGATCCTGGACAAGAGGAAAGAGTAAAGAAATCACCTCATGCTTTTGTGTCCTGGGAAAGGCTTTTTGCAAAGAAACGCCCTTCCTCATATGACTTAGGGAGGACACACGATGCCTGTTTGTCTGCCTGTGACAAGGCCAGACATAGACGCACCAAATTCCCACTCATTGTCTCACAAGTAACCGACTGAACTGGTTGTGCCCATTGAGCAATCTGGACAAAACACCCGCTCACTTGCCTTAACCGAAGTATTTAAGCTTCTCTTTGCACCACAGGATCCTGAATTTGGCCCACCTTTGAGCACTGGAACCGGAGCAACCCGGCCTTAACAGCCTTGTGAGAACTGCCTGGCCTCGGGGAACACGTCCACTGTCCCTCGCGGCCCCCGCGCATGCCTGCCCGGCGCCTGGTTCTCTCCAGCCTCATTTACACCTCACCACAAAAGAAAATTCCTTTCCGACTTGCAAATCTTATGGTGGGAGCATTCTCCCTGTTGCAATGGTCTCTCCCTACTTACTGCAAAAATGCTTTTAAATAAAGTCTTTCCTTACCTAAATTCAGATTTGCTTTTATTTGGCGAATTATGATTTGTTCTGTCTGCTGTGCCTGAAAGCCAGGCCATCGTAAAGCCTCCCAGGAGGGCCCTGGGCCTCTGTAGCGTGCACAGACGCCACCCTGTCCTGGGAAACGGCTCGAGCTCACTCAGCGTCAGCGTCTTCCTCCGTCAAGGGCAGGCTGGAGCAGAGGGATAAACTCACGTAAACAAAAGAGGTCTAGAAAATGTTAAAATGGGACTTCTAAAGGGCCTTACTTTTCTGACCAACTCTGACAACTGTAGGAAACATGGGCTGAGAATCTTTGAGAACAGTAGCTGGTTCATTAATTTGACATTCTTCCACTACATATAGAAAAAAAAAAATTAGCATCATTATCAGATAATGAATATATTTGTATTGCAAGAAAAAATGTGCATTGGCTCCACAGGTACAGTATAGCCTGTAATTTTAGAATCATCAGTAGGGACTTCACCACGTACAAAAGTATGATATCAGAACCAGTACTAGAGTGGGCGGGCTGAAATTTACCTTTGAGAACTATATTGATTAAAAACACTCAAAGGCTTATAAGAGCACATGATATTTTAGTGGGCAGCTTTGCAGCACATTAAAATATTCATATAAATAAAAATGGTGTCCATTTGGCAAAATTATTCTGTTCTGTTTTTATTAACCTGGTTACTTCTACTAGAATATAGTTTCTTAGATCAGTTTAAGTAACTTTATTTCTTTGAAATTAATAAGACAAAGGAAAGAAAGAAACAGAAAACTAGATATGAGATCTGAGACTGTGGGGCCTTCTCCCTCCTTCCCTCCCTCTATCACTTTTATTTATAATTTGCTTAAACTTTTTAATTAACAGAGACTGTCTTACCTCTAAATCCCCACCTACATGCTGATATTTGATTAGATACTGAAATAATTAAAATGTGTCTATGAATCATCATGGAAGGTGACAGGAGCTGGTGGGTCCCCAGGCACCCTCCCCATCCATCCGCCAGCCGCACTTGTGGCTACCGCTTCATGTGGCTAAGTATTAAACACATTGTTTTCACTGCAGTTTTCCTACACTCAGAGAACTCAGAGAAAAGAGCCAACTTCTTCCTGGTCACCCAGCTCAATACCAAGAGAGTTTAGAATAAATTTCAAATCAGCCATTCCTCCTTTCCACTTTTCTAGCCATTAAAGTTGCATGTTTTACGTTTGGCCAGGTTACCAAAAGTAGTATGGCGTGTTGTTCCTTGGCTTATAAAGAAAAGAAATTGAATAATATGTCCTTTATATCAATAAAACTTACAGGTCTGGAGTATCAATAAGATAGGGTTCCAGGGTTAGCAAATAAAAATACAAAGCACCCAGTTAAATTTGAATTATTTCCAAGTGTCTATGCCTACGTACACTGAGATAAAAGAAAAATACCGCACGAAACAATGAATGTGAAAACATTATTTGTTTTTAATCTGAAATGAATTATGTTTCTAAATTTTATACTCTTCTTTAACTATATTTATTCTATATGCCTTGGCTCTCCTTGATAGTGCCCGGCTTTACTGGGCTCCCTTATGCAACCCCTTGCAGTCTCTGTTCCGTTTGCACTGCAACATGGCTTCCACGTCTAACTACCCTCTTCTCTCTCCATTGAAAGTTACAATCAGTATGAGCATTACGAACCCATTTACTGAATATATATCGGCGCTCTGAGAATTGCTCTTCTGGTTTGATTTGTTCAAGCATATGATACCATGTTTCATGGCATAACTTGTTTTTTCCACTCTTCAAGACTATATTGAATTTCCCGATCAACTTAAAATATTTACTGGTTTTTTTAAAAAAGTGTTGTCATTAAATTGTGTCCCTTTCGTCACCACTACACCCAAGTTTCTGCAAAATTTTGCTATTGTTTCTGAAATCTCATCTGGAAGGATTTTTACTCTTAACAGCTTTATAAGGAAGGCTCTTCCGTGAGAAAAAATATCACACCAGTAAATGAAATTTGTTCTTCCTTGTGACTGCTGGTCCTCACAGTTTCCCATTAAAGGATATTGTACCTTTGATAATCTCTGGAACAGTAAATGGGATTATTATATTTTTAAATCATGGAAGTAGATTTTGACCTGACACTTAAAATTTGTTTGCAGTGTTGGAATCAGAAAGTGCCTCCGAACGGTAGAAGCACATTCAAAAAGCCGTTTGCCCTGAAAGAGAGATGAGCGGCATCAATAGGGAAGGCAACCCAAGGTCTCTGCCATCCGCTTATCTGTCTCATTCGAATTTATCTTAAACAAAAAACGTGTTATTTTTATCACTTTCTTTGGTCCTGCTTGAGGACATCCCACATCTTGTGTGCTCAGCTATTAGCATTTGCAGGCTTGCATCTTACTCTCTGCCATTTTCAAATTGAATGGACAATTCTATACCACACAGAGAGCTTCAAAAAGATATTTTCCTTGTCTGATAAATGTCCACCGCTCATAGGATTATCGTGACATTTACACTTGCATTTTGGCATTTGGGGCTCATATATACACAGATAAAAAGATAAATAATAGCCACGACCACAAGAATCAAAAAGCATCTGTCACTTACGAGTCCAAACTGTGTACCTGGGCTGAGTGAACTGTTAGAACGTTTGCAAATTTGTGAAGTAACAATAAATTAAAATCAATATCTGTTATGAAAAAGGTGAACTTCTCATATCCCCGCAAGGGACAGCTGAGCTTGTGAAGGAGGCACAGTCTCCTGGAAATGGAATCAGAACTGGCCTCAGGCGAGGTTTGGGAGAGCCAGCCTGCAGGGCTGCTACCGCTCCTATTTAAGTGACGCAAGCACCAATTACCGTGGCAGAAAAGTAGCTCCATGTGCCAACTTTTGTAATTTATTGATAAAAGCTGAATCTGGGACATTTAGGACTTCCTGACAAAGTCAATATAGGACACAGGACAAAAATTAAACGCAGGACATACCCTGTATATGCAGATGCCTGTCAACCCTGCAGTAAGGCATCTACTACACTGGACATTTGATCAACGCATTACCTACTTCAGCATGGACCATCACAAGTGTAAAGAGCTCAAATGTTACCATTTGGTCTGATTATTTAATAAATGCAGTGGATACATTTCTTTGTCCATATTCTACCCATCATTTCAGAATCTATTCATTAGTTGCCATGCCTGTGCTTTCTTGGAACTCAACGTTTTCACACTTCGTGTTTCTCCTGAAGCACATGTGTTTGAGTGGAAGATTTCCAACATGAAAATCTCTAAGATGACACTCTACAAGCTCACATTTGAAGTGTAGGAATACAGACATTGGAATATCTGCAAGTTCTCTTTCTAGGGTCTACGTAGCTAAGGCTTGAGGGATGTCCAAAGATTTCATTTCATCCCCAAACACCCAAACAGGAGGGAAGAGATACACCATTTGGTTCACCACATCTCATTGTTTCTGCAATCTATGTGCAATCTCATTGTCAATTTTAATGACCTCTCTCTTTTGCCCTAACCATTGCCTGGTAAGCTATTTCACATATTTATGATTCTCTGCATGGAACAAAAAAAAAAAAAAAAAAAGGAGAAGAAGAAGAAACACTTCCTGACATCTGTTCTGAATTTGTTTTTCTTTAATTTTCATTTATACCCTCTTGTTCTATCATCTGTGTTGGGCTCAAAATAGGAAACCATGTTGACATTTTCCAAACCATTTAAATTTTATGTTCTTTAATTAAAATCCCCCTCTTAACTAGATAGACATCTAACCTGGTGGGTAGACGCCATAATACTACATTTAAAAGAAGACCATTTTTTTTTAATCTTCTCCCTCCTACAGGAAAAAAAAAATGATCTTGAAGTTACAATATTTCTGTGTTATCCAAAACCAAAGGAGATTCACACACTTTTATTTTTGCCCTAAACTTGACTGAAACTACATCTGAAATAGTAATATATAGCTTCAAGTCCCAGTGTGCTGGCGCCATAGGGCTGCTTTTTATAAGCCTTTTTTGTTGTTGTTTTGGGGCAATAGTATTTGTGTTGGTCAGAAACCCTGGCTACGCCGACCAATTCCAAATTTCTCAGCTCATATATCCTGTTCACAACCTTGGAAGCTAATATAAGCTCTTCTACTCTAAAACATTGCATAAATAAAAGAGAATTGTATTTTCCTGAGACATGGGGGCCATATCAAACTTAAGTAGGAAACTAGTAAAAGGCTTTCTCAGATGAGGTTTTTAATTATGTTATTGTAGAAACAATGTGTTCAAAACTAAGTTATTTAAAAGGGGAGCATGAACCACATTCTGTTTAATATCTGCAGGCCCCTCCCCTCATGTCAAGAAGAATTGCCTTGCAAATAATAACTGATGTTTCCTAGTTTTTCTCATTTTATATTTTGGATGAGTATATATACTCCATAAATGATAGCATGGCTCCCAAATATTTCATAAAAAAATTTAAATTTCAGAAATGTAATCAAGACATATTTGATTATAATTTCTAAGCTAGAAATTAGACATACACCAACAAAGAGCAGACTGGGTACCTGCCCTCATGGAAACTTACATTCTAGGGTGAAGACAGACAACAAACAATAAAACCAACAAATACATACAGATCACAATAAGCTCTATTAAGGAAAAATTAGACTATTATGAGAGAGGAGTTAGGAAGCCCATGCTTTAGACTGGGTTGTCCAGGGAGGCTGCGCTAAGTCTGTGACACTTATGGTGAGACCTGAAGGACAGGAGCGAGAGGAATAGTGTTCCAAGAGGATGGAACAGCACGTGGGTGATGAGTACTCTGCTGTCAAGGCACTGCCTGACACCCAGCCCCTCTGCAATGGGAACAGGGCTGGGGATGGTGACATTTCCCAAGATCCCCTTCCCTGTATGGTTCCAGCATAGAGTTTGCAAACAAGAGAAACCTACATGCATCTGGAAGCAGAAGTGGGGCTGACTCCACAGTTCTCTAGAGGTGGTTGCAGCCAGATCTGGGAGCACAGGTAGGCTTCACGGAGGCTCCTCAGCAGGTCTTTGGGGCACACCTGCCTACCTGCTACAGACCGCAGCAGTCGGCAGGAGCTTTCAAAGGCACTGTTGAGAATCACAGCAGTCTCCCAGTGAGCACTACCATCCTCGGTGTTTCAGGCTGAGGTCTCAGTGTCTGCTGTCATCTTCCAGTGGGAGGTCTGCTGACCCTTCCTCTGGAGTTCCCCCAATATAAAGCTCATAGTAAGCCCCCTTTCACCAGAATACATACCGTGACTCCATTTTCCTATCCAAACCCTCATCCACATGACATGGGAAGGTCTTAAGGAAAGAAAGCCCTTGGCATAGTCAAAGAAGTCCATGCCAGTGAGACGCAAAGCAATATTGCCTTAGAAAAGTATTCTGAGAAAATCCTGTATTGCAGCAGATCTACTAGCACTGGAGCATTTGGAGGTTTTGTGCACACATTTTTCCCCCACAAGCTTTCATTTTTAGTAAGCTATAAAAATCCAACATGCCTGAAAAGTTCAGATCTTTTTGGTCTTTCTCTACTCTGATCTTTCTGAAAAAAGGCAAGAAGTTAAGTCTTATATAAACAAAAAGCACATTTCAGTCCTTCTATTGGTATGGCCAGAGCGCTGAGACGGGCTCTGAAGCACACGGAGAAAGTATACTACGTTAAGAAAAACTGCTCAACTGTATCCAAAGCCCTGACACAGGAGGATGTTGATTATTTAGAAATTACAAATTAGCTTTCCATTAAAGTACATATAATTATGTGATTAAATATGGGGAAGTAATGTCCTGTGAAATATTTACAGTCTATTAATCCTAAAGCAACTCAAATATTAATAGCTTGTTTAAAAAAAAGAAAGTCCTCCTCTCTAGGATAGACTCAGTCTATAGATCAGAGGATTTGCATGTGTTTTTAATCAACTATAAATCTTATTCTTTTCCATGAGGTTGAGTTTTCAAAGGTGCCCAAGTTTAGTAGGATGGGAGACAGAGCAACTGACGATTCGATCCCTTGGATGATGATTTGATCCCCGATGGGAACTCAAACTTTGCTCGGCCTTGAGGCCAGTGATCACCCCCTGTGGTTTTTATTTCTCAAAAAGTAGAAATTATGAGATTTTATTTATTCCTATCTTTATAATTAAGATATCATTCACATACAGTAAAATTCACTCTTTCAATGTAGAGTTTGTAAGTTTGGACAAATGCAACACAGTCAAGACAGAGAGTAGCTCCATCACACTCTGCCACCCAAACCACCCCAAAAGAAACAGAGACTCTAATTGGCTTATGTGAAACACACAAATCCGAAGCCTTCTTTGGAAGAGCGAGCTGAGGCATTTCCCCGTCCCGTCCAGCAGTCTCCCAAGGTTTCCAGTGAAGGAAGAGAATGAATGGCATTCTTCAAGCCAGTGAGTCTGCCCAGCTCTGGAGTCAGACAGGCCAGGCTCAAGCCCTGATTCTGCCAGATTGCTCAGAGAATTCTTAGCAAAATCCACCAGAGTTTCTAATTCTCAATTTTCTCTTCTGAAAAGCATGATGGGGAGAATGATGCCTAGGACAGAGTGTTACTGAGAGCGGTAAATGCAGAGTGACGTCTTTCACATGCAAAAGGTGCTCAGTCAATGACACTGCTGGGCACTCAGACAATCCGAGGCTAATCGGGGTGCACTGAATGCTGCTTCCTCAAGTCAGGATGTCTCCATTGCATCTGGTCACAGGGAAAGGAGGATAAAGGAGCAGAGTCCCATCACCCAGACCCAGACACATGAGCAAAGAAGGGGAACAAAGGTAGCAAGCACATCTGACCTTTAATGCTTGCACCATTTATTTAACTGGTTATCTAAAACGCTGTAAGGTGACTTCATTTTATTTAATCTTTTTCTCTCATTTCAATCTTGGGGCTTTATTCTCCTCTTGCATTTGGTTTTCTTGGTATAATTACTTACTCTTTCTGAACTGCTTGTCCTTTCAAAGTGCTTACTTTGTGCTGCTGCAGAAGTACACATTTTTGGCCAAAGTGATGGAATTTGCAGCCAAATGAAAAAGAATATGTGCAATTAATGAAAAAACGGCTATGGACTATAATTTACAGATTATTTGGCAGGAGCAAAACGAGTGAGACATGGCCCACTTTGTTCCCAGCCCTGGTTCCTGTAAAGTCTTCTTTCAATTTTATGCAAATAATGTATCAGAGAAGGGAAAACTAGGGATTATAAGTGTGGGAGAATTTCACAATGCCCTTTCACTTGGAGGGACAAATATTTGATGGTCTGCAACAAGATCTCTGCCATGCCTATTACAGACCCCCAAATGGTACCATATTGAACTAATTCCTCCATAATTGCTCTGTTACAAACATAATTTTCCATGTAATTAAAAAGATTTACACAGCATCTTCAAAGATGTTATATAAACTAAATAAGTAACTTGATATTAGGGTAAATTTTCAAGGAATTTGGAGTTGGGGGCCATGTGACACCCACTGAGTTTGATGGAAGAAAGACATACAAGCTCGTCCAGCGCCTCTGAAATTATCTTTCCATGAGCAAAACTGGATGTGTGGGTTCCTGTGCCCTGATTCTATGGAATAAGTTAGTAAAATAAAGAAACCACATCTCCTATGATGGGACGGAAAGAGCAAAGATTGCTGTAGTCAGAAAGATTTCAATCTCTGCTGTATTGCTTATAGTTCCATAACTGTGTGCAAGTCATTTAACAAGCCTCAACTTCCTGATCTATAAAACGAGCCTAGTAGGTGTCCATCAAATCTTCCATTGGATACTTAGGCAGGACCAGATCACCCAGCACCATGGTAATACTTGAATTTTATTCTCAGCACACAGGAACATCATTAAATGCATAAGCAGAAGAGTAATGTTTCCTCACTACGTTCTCAGTAGACCTCTGGATCAGTTAGGGCTTTTTGATTACAAGCAAAATAAACCAGTTCTGACTAAACAAAGTAAAGAAATCTACAATGATAAACTAGCTCTGAACAACTAGCTCTTAGAAAGTTTACAAAAGCAAGGCAGTCTGGGCATCTAAACAGCAGCAAGGAACTAATCATCAGCTTCCAATATTCCCAGTTCTTGCCATCCTTGCACAAGATTCCTATTTGGGCATCAGCATCTGAGTGTTTAGCTTAGACCACACCCCCAGCCCTCAGCAAGGGTGCGGGGCGGGACAGGAGCCGGAGAGTGCAACCAACGGCCCTGCCAAGGCTAATGCAATGGAGGGGAAACTTCTCAAGGGACGATTAAGGTGTCTTCACCAAAATCAGGAGTTTCGGTCCTCAGAGGGCAAAAATAGTCAATACCGACTGCCACCACAGTGACTGATTTGGGGGTAAATGGCGTGGAAAGAATTAAGAAGAGCAGATACAACAGGTTGGAAGCTGCTTCAGGGATCCAGGTAGGAGCTCAAGGTGGCCCGGACCAAGTCACTGCAGCGGAGGGAAAGACACAGGGCAGATCTGAAGTGCAGTTTAGCAGCAGAAACAGCAGGACTGGCTGATGGGCTCCCTGTTGGGGGTGAGAAAAGGGGGAGAAGAAAGGTTCAAGGTTGAGGATGGTAACGGATGGATTCAGTGATCTATGACTCACTGTCCTTCTATTGCTAGCACTGCCTTTGATAAAGAAAAGAGTGTATGCATATGGCACATACCATGTTGAGCTTAATATATTCATATAGGAACACAGAGATGCAATATGCATATGGACCACGGCATCTGCAAATCTATTTTAATAAGCACTTTTATTAAGCTTAAAAACAGGCTTCCTATAATATTTTTTTAGTTTGATGAACATATTTTAAATTATTTCTTGACTCAACAGAGCATTTTTTAACTTATAAATATTTTGAGGTCATCTTCTCATTCTCTCTGTTTTATTTTTAATGGAGCCCGACAACAAGCTTCGCCGGGCACTGGCCGGGCTGGGGCGCTGCCCTGCACAAAGCCCACGGCTCGGCACGCAGCGGAGGGAACGGTGAGGAAGGGAGGGAGGCACAGTTTATTTCAAGACTAAAATTATCATCGCAAATTCTAGGATATTGGTTCACTCCTCCTGGAGACTATTAGAATGAGAGTTTCAAAAGTTCAGAGACTATTTTGGTCGGAAGCCTGAAGTTCTTCGAAATAACAGCGAGCAGCTGCTACTCCCGGGTCCCTCTTCCTAGCTATAAATACAGGGCATTTGGAGAGAGTTTTGAGTCAGCCACGGGGGGTGTGAGCACTTATTTTCTTTATAATTTTTTCCCCATTGTGTTATATTTCTCTGCAAAGCAGAGGTGGGAAATGAACGGGCCCGGTGAAAATCGACGCAGGAGAGAGCTTATCCGCCTTGTCCTTCTGCCCTGGGGACTCAGATCCCCCAGTGAAAGAGGGAAGTAAAGCCCCTGTGTCACATCCTGCTCCTCTGAGTTACGCCTCGGGTTACTCAGACACCAGTGCGATGGCAGAAGGGAAGCCAGGGATTTGGGGCCTGGGGTTCCGGAAATCTTGTCCTGGTCCTGATGCCCACCAGCTGGGCCACTCAGATGTGCTGCTCAGGTCTCTGGGGTGGTTTCCTTATTGGAGGCGATGAAGCTGACGGTGCCACCTGGCAGGGCTGTGATGAGGATAAACACGGCCACCTATGTGAGAGCGTCAACCGCGCCACACGCCACCTGGTATGGGCGGACTGAGCAGATACCATTTTCCTTATTCCCTTCCCTGTCGCTGTCGTGACGGTTTTTCTCCATGTATGTGAGAAGAGGTAGAATACACAGGCCCGTCTTGGGCAACGTGTCTGCCTTACGCACCTCAGCAATGGCGCGCGTGTCCACTGGGGACCTCGTGTCGCGGCAGGGGAGCAGAGTGGAGGCCCGGTGCCCGCCACGGCCTGCGCCACGCGCACGTTCAGCCGCGCATCGGAGCCGACTCTGGGGGGCTGACCGAGAGGGGCTTGGCCTTCACCCTGCCAGTGCACGGGCGGGGTCTGCTGCCAAAAAGAAGAGGAAAAGCTTCTCTTGGGCTGTGTGTAGGTAACCAAGGCCTCCCACAGGACATGTGAGATTTGGCTTATCGAGCTTTTCCTGGGGGCTGCCTCAGTAAGCCTCTGGGCCTCCTGCCCATCCTCTAGGCTGTAGCTACTTCCCTCCGAAGGGCAGGGGAGGGTCCGCCCTGGCTGCTGCCCCAGCTCACTGGCAGCAGATTGACCTGCAGTCTGGGTGCCGTCCTGGAAGCGGCAGCGCAGTACAGAGTTTTCTCCCGAGAGACAACGTAGCAAGGCTGTTAGGAACAGGGGCTGTGGGGCAGACCTGCAGTTTGAAGCGTGATTTCACCACTCACCAGCTGTGTGACCTCAGGAAAGTCCCTTAACCTCCCAGTGCCTCTGTTTTGATAAATGGGATAAGAAGCTTCATCTCAGAGGGCTGTTGTGAGGATGGAGTGAATTAGTGAATGTAAGGTACTTGGGAGAGTGACTAACGTAAATTACACGTTGGGTGTTGGTTTGTTTACTTATTTATTTAATTTCAGAAAAAACCATAGAGACAAATAACCCTGGATTGAAACTTTTCTTTTTTTATAAAGTTGATGTGAACATTTTTTATTAAGAAAATTACTAAGAAAATAATTGTGATGACATAGGATATTTTACTGAGAGAAGGCAGCCCAGCTTCCTTAATGTTTCCCACTGCTATGGAAACAGAGGAAGCCGATCATGCTATTCCAAATTACATTTTGGAGACACAATTGTCTAGGTGACCTTCTCAAAACCTGGCTGTGCAGATTCACAAAGCAGGAGATGAGGCTGTTGAATGTTCAAGCAATGTCCACTGCGAGAACTAATGAGCTCGGGCAGCACTTTCAGCACCCGCCCTCCCTGCTCCCCGCCCTGCCTGCTCCCCACCGGGCTCCAGGATTCCAGCCTGAGCAGACTTCTCAGGGACACCACCTGCCACTGTGCCTGAGCACTCTGTGAGACTCGGAGCCCTGGCGGGTGAGGTGGCTAATGGGGACTGCATGCTTTCTAGCCACGTTTCCAGGAATGAGAGAAACATAAGGTCAAGAATCCAGGCGTTCAATGTCCTTGGGCTGGACCTCCAGAGGGAGACTGGGACCCTCATTCCCTCCATGTCCCTCGAGACTCCAATCACTGCCCACCTAAAGCAGAACAGCTGAGCACTCCTGTGGACTCATTTCTGCATCTTCACGGCTTGTGTCAGCTCTTTCATTTCTTCTTTGATTTATTTATTCAACTGTTCTTAGGTCTCTCCTTCCCACGCATGGGCAATGCAGAGGTCAGGACACTAGGCTGGCCCTTGTATTCATGCAGTTACTGGGGACATTACACAGACAAGGACACCGAGGTGTGAGATGGGTCACCCTGGCTCACGTCCCACCTTCTTTAGTACCAGGAAGGACGCCCGGCTCAGGTGCTGCTGCGCAAAGATCTGCCAGGTAACGAAGAGGAAGGAACAACACAGAATGATGCATAAGCAACAGAGAAATGCGAAGAAAAGTCAGTGTGGCTAAACCACAACTATGACAGCAGGAGGGGGAAGACAGTGCTGGGGAGACTGGCGAGGGCTAAGAAACATGGGAGGTATCTGTGTGTGCGTGTGAGTAAAGTGATATATATAAATGTATTATGTATACACCTATGTACCTGTACATGCAGCATGTCACCTTTGAATGTTTTCACGAGTCAGATCCTCCCTCTGTATGGTGATCGTGGGTTTCAAATTAGGAAAGAGGCTATGATGTCGAGGGACACACTCAGACCCATCATTTCAAGGAGGCTGGAGGATAAAGGACAGAGGCACATGCAGTGAGGTCAGACCCCAGGTTCTTAGCTCCCCCAGCCCATGCGGTGTGTATATTGGGAGGCAGGGCTGGCTTTAGAAATATCCAGAGAAGCAGAGACCTGCCAGTTGCCCCGTCTCGGGGTGAGAGCATAGCGGGCACTGCAGATTCAGAGGAGCCCCGTTTCCCCCTTTTGCCTGGGTAACAGGCCACAGAGTATTGGTGGCACAGAGGACCTGCCTGGAGAAGATGAGCCCACTCGGGATTCCTGCCTCCTGTGGCCTTACCTGGCAGAGACAGGATCCAGAAGTCTCTGTGGGCCCCAGTTAGGAGCAGCAAAGGTCCGAAAAGTTGATGGAACAGACAAGACCTGGGGCAAAGCTGGACAGGCTGAAATACTTGCAGCTTCTAGACCACAGTGGAGGTGGTCTCTGCCATGGTGGGTGCCACAAACTACTCAAGGGGCCCAGGAGTGCCTGTGGCAGCTCAGCCGTCACCGGCGCAGAGAGCAAACCAGGGAGGCCCCTGAAGCAGGGAACAAGGAAGACCCAGGTGCAGCTCCATGGATCACAAGCCTCTTCCTCCCAGCTCCTGCGGGAGCAAGTAGGAGTCCTCATGCATCCACGTGGGGAGAAGGAATAGACAGTGCATCTTGAAAAATGTGAGCATTTGTAAGATACTACAATAGCTAAAAGCAGCCACTGAAATAAGCAATGAGAAAGAGTTTAATTTTGTTAATAGTTACATTTGAACTGAAAGTATGCATTCAAGCCAGAGGAGAGGATGAACTCATCATCTGGCATCTCTGTCTTTCTGCTGCCCAGCAGGACGAGCACACACAGGGCAGGCTGATTAATATCTAAGCTCTAGGAAATCCAAAAGCCACATTCCATTTCCACATGGGAGTCGAGGGTGTGTGACATTTTCAGCCCTGACACTGACACCATCTTAACAAGCTGAGTGCTGTCTTAGCACCCCTGGGAGGCCACGGACGGTGGCATAATCAGAGGTGCATGTTAGCAGAATTCCTGTGCCTCTCATTACATGATAAAGCATCATCAATGACATACCAAGAAGGTGCAGCACATTGTCAGCTTTGTGTCAATATGAGTGAAGCCAAAATTTCCCTTTAATGTTGTCTCTTTATGAGACTTTAATGCTAGCCTCTTTCCTGCCCCTGTAGGAGCCAAGAGCCAGCAGCAGTAGGAGGGGGTTTTCAGCAGCTGCCAAACATGACATTTCTGGACCGGCTGCCTTGCCCTCAGCAGGGGACATCTGGAGAACAGCCTTTCATCTGTCGGCCTCCGCACGTCTGGCTACCTGCAAGGGGGCTGCAGCCCAGGGCGTGTGTGTGGCTGAAGCCTGGCTCTTGTGCCCAGCTGGGCCCCGGCAGCTCTAGGCAGTGAAGGAAGTTTCCTCGCTTCCAGCAGCAACATCTGTTCTGGGAAGCCTTTGTCCATTCCTCCCTGAGATGCGCTTATGGCTCCAGCCAGCCTGGAGGGATGGTCTAATCAATGACAGTGCCTGCAATCTGACAGGTGCGGGTCCCCCAGTGGAGCACCTCCCATGGCGTGGGACCAAAGCATTCCAGGAGCAAAAGGCTGCCTGTCATGAGCTTGCCACCTGGCTCCGGGGTGTGTGGCATCAAAAAAGAAACAATGCATTATTCATTAATTCCACAAGAGCAGACGTTTGCACAGTGGGCATCCTTTGCTCCCAGGAGATGTGTGCTCAGGATTACAGAGTGTGCCCCAGGGGGCAACTGTGTGGGCACCCTCACCCTCACCCACGCTAACCCGGGCCAAGCCCTCAGGCTGGGATGGTCTCCTGCACTTTTGATTGAGGATGCTTTTGCCAAAGCAGGTAAAATATAGAAATACGTTTTGGCCATGCAGGAACGTTAAGTGGGTAAGAAAACAAATGGATAGAGGAATTGCCTTGCCTATCCATTTGTAAGCCTCAAGGGTCGATCGTGTGATTAAAGAATACATGGGTGAAGTGTGTATATGTGGGTATTTTCATGTATGTCTTGCAAATGCATAAAAAAGAGGAATGTGCAACACACTGGGAGCAGAGGTCAACCGTGGGAGGAGAAAGGGTGGCAGAAGGTTGGTGAAAGTAGTTCCCCACCTTTTTCCACATACAATCTATGTCATGTGTCTCCAGTATAGTGTGCGTATTGAAAAACTATTAGATGATGTCATGGATTCTCAGCTCATCCTAAATGAGTTTATGAAGCAAAAGAAATATTAGTCTCTAATTGTGGGCACTGGTAAACTCCCACTCCCCCTCCCTTAACCCAGAGGTGCAGGGAGCATTCTTGGCTTGGAGCAAAGTCTGGGCTTGAGCACAGCTCTGCCACTAGTAGGCAGTTGCAGACTCGAGCCTCACCTTCCTGCTATGTAAAATTGAGATAACAAAATGTACTTCATGGATTTGTTACAATGAGTGAAGTAACATAGCTCCAGCCTCTGGTGCCAGAGGGCTCCCACCTCTGCTTCCCCAAAGCTCTGTCGTCACTCCCTCTGTGCCCTATGGTGACAGGCAGCCCTCACGTCAGGTCCTCACACAACGCACTGTGTCCCGTCTGGTCCATGCTCCTTTCCCTACTGATTGCAGAGGCAGTGACTCTCTCTTACCCACTACCATAGAGCCTAATTCAGTGTTGGGCACATACTTGTTGACAAATATGGAATAAAGACTGAGTGAATATGTCCAAGGATGATTAAAAGAGTAAACAAATAAATAAGTGAATCAATAAGGCATTCAGGTCTTCACGTTTAAAAGATGATAGTCTTTAAAAGTATATCTTCCATTTATGGAAGATGAAGATGAAGATGATGATGGTAGCTACTAACATTTACTGAAACCAGACCCTGATCTGGAAAATGTTCTAAGAGACAAAAATGGCTTAAGTCATTCAATCATATCCACTTTCCATGAGGAAAGTACTTGAATTATCTTTATTTTATAGATGAGGAAAAGTTGTTCAAGGGTTCTCAAGTGACAGAGCCAGGGTTGGCACCCAAGGCAGTCTGGCTTCAACACGGAAGCCCTTACCACATCATAGTAAATCTCCATTTATATTATCCTTCTTTGTGTGGTTGCTATGGGTAAGAATAGATGAGCTGGAATCTGGCCTGAATAGAGGAGTTAATCCCTCTGTCTTGACAAACTGAAGTTGAAGTTGACCACAGAAACCTTTCAACCAGGATTGTCTGAGATGACCCTCAAGAATGATTGGTAACATCAGTGCTTGGGATGTGTAGTCCAATTTTAAAACAGATCTCTACAAGAACTATGAAACACTGAGGAAAGAAACTGTGGATGACACAAACAAATGCAAAAACATACCATGCTCATGGATTGGTAGATCAACATTTTTAAAATGTTCATACTGCCCAAAGTGATTTAAAGATTCAATGCAATCCCCATCAAAATACCAATGGCATATTTAAAAGATCTAGAAAAAAACAATTCTATGCTTCATTTGGAACCAGAAAAGAGCCTGAATAGCCAAAACAATCCTAAGCAAAAAGAACAAAGCTGGAGGCATCATATTATCCAAGTTCAAACTACACTACAAGGATATAGTAACTAAAACAGCATGGTATTGGCACAAAAATGGAGACATAGACCAATGGGATGGAACAGAGAGCCCAGATATAAAACCATCTACCTACAACCAACTGATCTTTGACAAAGCAGACAACACATGCTGGGGAAAAGAACACCTATTCAATAAATGGTGCTGGGAAAACTGGATAGCCACATGCAGAAGAATGAAACAGGATCCTTATCTCTTGCCACTCACAAAAATTAATTCAAGATGGATAAAAGACTTAAACATAAGGCATGAACCATATGAATTCTAGAAGAAAATGTAGAAAACACTCTTCTAGACATTGGTCTAGGCAAAGAATTTATGACTAAGACCCCAATGGCAATTACAGCAATAAATAAATAAATAAATAAATAGGACTTGATTAAATTAAAAAGCTTTTGCACAGCTAAGGAAATAATCAAAAGAGCAAATAGACAATCTACAGAATGTGAGAAGATATTCACAATCTACACATCCTATAAATGGTTATTAATATTATTAATATTATCAACTAGAATCTACAAAGAACTCAAACAAATCAGCAAGAAAAAAATTAACAACCTCATTAAAAAGTGAGCAAAAGACATGAACAGAAGTTTTTCAAAAGAAGATAGACAAATGGCCAACAAGCATATGAAAAAATGTTCAACATCACTAATCATCAGGAAAATGCAAATTAAAACCACAATGAGATATCACTTTACCCCAGTCAGAATGGCTTTTATTTAAAAGTCCAAAAACAATAAATGTCAGCACAGATGCAGAGAGAAAGGAATGCTTACACACTCTTGGTGGGACTGCAAAATAGTACAACCCCTATGGAAAACAGTGTGGAGAGCTCTCAAAGAAATAAAAGTAGACCTACCATTCAATCCAGCAATCCCACTACTGGGTATCTACCCAGAGGAAAATAAGTCACTTTATCAAAAAGACACCTATACTCAAATGTTGATTGCAGCACAATTCACAATTGCAAAGATATGGAATCAACCCAAGTGCCCATCAATTCATGAGTTGATTAACAAAATGTGGTATATGTATACCATGGAGTACTACTCAGCCATAAAAAAGGATAAATTAGTGCCTTTTGTAGCAATTTAGAAGGAACTGGAGACCATTGTCCTAAGCAAAGTATCTCAATAATGGAAAAACAAACAGCACACGTACTCTCTAATAAATTGGAACTAACTGATGGGCACACAAGTGCACAGGGGAAAGTAAAAGTCATTGGAAATCAAGCAGGGAGGAGGGGGGAGGAGGGGAAGGGCAAAAACCCACCTAACTTGTACAATGACATCTATTCAGGGGATGGGCACATTTATAGCCCTGACTGAAGCCATATATCAAAAATATCTGTATCCCCTTAATATTTTGAAATAAAAAAATTACCATATATTTATCTTAAAATTTTTTTTTTAAACAGGCCACAAGCTAATGGTTGTCCAGGCCCTGTCCCTGTGAGGTGTGGAACAAATGCCTGGCCTGGGCTATGCAGCACAGACAACTCTATCACTCGCTCACTTTGAATGCTTGTGATTTCTTTGAGAACAGAAGAGGGTTCAGCCGAACAATGCCATTCTGTCATAAATCTTGCTAATTCAGACTGGGTAGGGCATTAGTCATTAAGTGCTGGTAAATGACCAATTTTCTATCACAGCTGCTTGCAGCTATATTTGAATGCAGAACAGGGGCTTTCAGGCCCACGTAGCAATAAAATTTGCAGTTTCTGGTGGTAATATTCAAGTTGCATCAGACCCCCTTAATGACCAATTTGGACAGAGATCTTGGCAACTTCTAGCTCCTCTCTGGACAACTAAGGAGAAGCAATTGCCATTTAATTTCAGGAATTGACTTTTTCAACTCATGCAACTTTCGTTCTTCTCCAGGATAACTTGGAAGCAAGAGTCGGCATTTTCACAAGCTGCCTTTTTTCCCTTAGTGCCAGGTACGAAATGATTGGGAAACATCGAGGCAGCTTGTGAAAAGGAAAAGGCAGCAATCTGGAGCAGGAATGGGGATGAATAAAATTATCAGACGTTCGGAATGTTAATAAAAAGATTTCTATTTTGACTGGCCTGTTCCTTGATGGGAGAGGAAAGAGAAAAAAAAAGGTGCTTTCTCTGAGAACTGGGATGGAATTGCTCACGCAGAAGAGCCTTATCTGTTGTCGGTGAGCGAGGCTGGAAACATGACTTTGTCTTCGGCTACTCTTCCCCCCAGAGATACCAGCCAACTTGAAGCCCACGCTCGGCTACTCTTCCCCCCAGAGATACCAGCCAACTTGAAGCCCACACTGGGAGTAACGATTTTCTCAAATACTGCATTTAGTAGGTGAAATTTGTTTCCCCCTGAGATGAAACACTGCATAGTGGGTGAAGCAAGGATGATAGAGTTTAACCAGTGGTTCTCGATCGGAGTGATTTTGCCACCAGGGGACATTTTTGGTTGTCACAACAGGGGACAGCGGCAAGCTGCTGCTGACATCTAATGAATAGAGGCCAAGATGCTGCTAAGCATCCTACAATACATGGGACAGCCCCATCTCTCTCTCTCTCTCTCTCTCTCTCTCTCACACACACACACACACACACACACGCACACTCAAGAATAGCCCAGCCCAAAATATTAATAGTGCTAAGACTTGAATTAGAAGAACCTGGTTCAAACACCAGCTTTACTAGTTATGAGCTATATGATTGGTGGTGGGGGGCACATTCCTTAGCATTGCTAAGCTTCAATTTTCTTACCCTGAAAACAAGGGCTGTTAGAGAACCACCCTCCTAGAATCCCGGTGAAGGATGGAGGAGATGATGGAAGACAATAAGGGCTTATTGCAGTTCCAGGCAACCACTATCGTCTTTGCAGAGGTGGGTACTTAATATTTATTGAATGAGAAAATCAGACTCATCACACTAAGTTAAGGTAATTTTAGCACACAAACTTGAAGTATCAATTATACTGCCTTCCCCAGGGTGAACGTATGCTGTCCAGAAGGCTCTGAATGGTGGACAATAGCTTTCGGCTCCTAATGGTCACCCGTCATTTCCTGGGGGGATCGGGAACCACCCTTGTACCTAACTGGAACCCAAAGCCGGAAGGAACTCTTTCCCTACACACCAAGTCCCTGCCCCTCTGGTATCCTATCGGGGACTCTGGGAGCTGCTTTCGGGAAGTGGATGGCACCAAGAGCTCACCAAAACCACCAAAGCCCGGGCTGCTGAGTGTTGAATGCATGGTCTGTCTGCAGCCCGCTGTGCACCTGAAGCCTTCAGCAAAGCCCCCGTGGTTTGATCTGGGGGCCACACACTTCCCTTGTATTAGAAAGAGAAACTCACTCAAAAGCAGCCTGAGAAGACACCTGAGTCTTTGAGGGAGTGAAAAGGAGGGTGTATGGTAAGGTTGTTATTTATCACAGGAGAAAAAATTGGAAAAAAACAGGAAAAGCCAACAACAAGGAATTGATTAAATAAATCATACTGGTAGCGATTAAAGTCATATTTCTGAAAATCACTTTTACACAAGCCATTATTCGTTATAAAGCATGTTTATTATGAGCTGAATTTTTAAAGATATTTATTTATAGAGATGTGGAACCATGAATAAAAGATAGATATATAAATAGATGATAGGATAACGCAATAGAAAGATGAAAAGAGAGACATAGACAAATAAGTGAATACGTAGATATTACTAAGGGCTATTCTGGTGTGATGAGATAATGAGATATATATTTTCTTCTTTAGACTTTTCAGTATTTTCCAAATTTTCTGCAAAATGAGCACACATTACTTTTATAAGAGAAAACAAATTAAGGCATCACAGTTATGCTTTTGGAAAATACCCTCCAGTGACCATGGAGTTATAGAATAGACACCTCCTCCCCTTTCTCTGGAGGAGGTTGGGATGAGATGAGCAAGTCATCCCCAAGAGAGGAAGGACATGAGGGAAGAAAAAGAGAGAGTGGGGAAAAGAATGAAGAAACAAACAAAAAACCAAACCAAAGTGCTTAGATTCAAAATAACTGAACACTAGTCTGGGCTGCCCGATTCCTTGCTGTGTGGCCCTGTGCAAAAGCTCCTTTCAGCTTGCGTGAAAATGTTTAGCAATGCCGGCTGGGAAGTGCTGCACACCACTTAAATATTCAATTACTAGGTTGGAAATGCTGATTCTTGAAAATGATCTATTGTAAAATATGAGTTCAAATTGGTTCAAATTTTAACTCTGCCGTGTTAGTGACATGACCTCAACCAAATCGCTTCATTTCTTTAAGCCTCATTTTCCTTATTCAAATAATTTAATCATTATTATCATCTTCACTATGTACTGTTGGTTCAAAGCCACTATATATAAAAACAACTATGTACTTTAAATGAGCACACCCTAAATTTTTACTCTTAGGCCAAAGGTGATATTTCTGAAATGAAGCTCTGTGGTGACTATGTTTAACATGCGTGTTCAGGATCCTTATGATAAAAAATACAAATATTATATATGTGAATATATATAATAAAAGTTATGTAAATGCATAACATATAACCTCTTGATCAAATAATGCTTCTAAATATACTTTAGCACAAAGGTCTTGGGAGGGACTGTGGTGTTTACGTTGTATACAGAAACAAGTTGTACATGCCGTTTTTAATTCAAATCAGGGCATATTTTCTGAGCTGTGCACTGACAATCATGTGAACAGATTATGATCTACACGAAATCTGGAGGAGGATCCCCTAGGGCCTGGGACACCGAGGGGCAAGGTGTGGTTGACACAAGATGACATTTGTCCAAAGATGCTGAAAGGAGAAAGAACAACAGGTGTTGATGGAAACCCAAAATGAAATTTGAATTTGTGGTAATCAGATAAGTTCTAGAACACAGAGGTGGGAACGCAATTGCAGCTTTATCCCTGCATTTTCAGGTCTCCCATACAGAAAAGGCAGCTCCTCCCTTTGACGAATGGGCAGTGAGGCTGTGCCCAGAGAGACTTCAGAAGCTCCACGGCTGCTAAGTATAAACAATGTGCCCCTCTGGCTCCAAACCAGCCTTTAATTAAGCCACAGCTATTTTGAACATTCTCCTTAGATGATGTGAGACTCCAGGTCATGAGTTATCCCCCTGCAGGGCCGCCTTTCCTAGGAAAATGTCCAGCCTCTCCGGGTGGTGTTTAGTGTTCAAAGATTACGCAGGAGGCTTCCAGCTTATTGTTGGAGCTGGAGACCAGAAACACCCCTTGTGCCTGGAGGACTCTACACCACCTCCACAGCTCCTTGATTCCAAAGTGTCCCGGGGAAGTGCTGGACCCTAGCCTGGTGGCCTCAGCCTCACTGGGCCAGGCTCTGTGGTCCCTCACATGGAGAAGCAGAACGATCCTGTCCCCAGAAGCCACCTTCACGACAACACCAACCCAGGCTCCCACGAGGGGTGCCTCTGAGTGGGTTCAGGGACTTACCTGCTCCTAGAAGAGAATCCACATTTTCTTTTGAAGGCAGATTGCTATGGGGTTGGCCCTCTGGCTCTCTCTCTTTATATCCTAGGGTGCTTTCACTTACGGAGCTCTCAAACTTCTCTTTCAGGAAGCCTTGGTCCGAGCCGCCCTGGGCTGACCCGCACTGCACCAAGCGCCATGCTAAGACAATGCATAGGTTTTAATGACGGAACTGTGGGATGCAGGGTTGAACTTTTGGCTCCTGTTTTTTCAAAGCATCCTCGAGTACTGTTGTGTCAATTTGCTCACCCACACCCTTCTCCTCCTGCACATTAGTAACCCCCAGTTCCATGCAGCGATACTGTCTCTCACAGGGGAAAGCGCGGGCCTCACCTGACGTTGTCTCCAGGTAGACTCCCAGGAGCTGTGTGGCCAACGATCACGTGACAAGGAACAGGCATTTCCAGAGAGCACTGCGTGTGGTATTTTTCCCTAGGAATTGAGCTAACACTGGATATTTGATTGAACAATAACTACTAGCTTGTATGGACTGAACTCCACCGTCCTGACGGATGGTTGCGGCTGTTCCCACCAACAGAGGAAGAACTGGAAACTACGTCAGGCTGAGGCACTTGCCTCCACGTCCAACAGTTAACACGCTGTAGACATGAGATCTGAAGCCAGCTCTGTCAGTCCTCTGCCTTTTCTCCGGCGCTGGTTGGCCTTCCTAATTAAATTCATAAATCTGGGCCGGGCAGGGAAGTTGATTTTCTTATTGTTAAACCTGATGTGTTTCTTGCACTATTCCCGAGTTCTTCCCTTGCCTTGTTAAGGAGAACACAAAGGCTTCTGCCTACTGCAGCATATCTTCTGTATAAAATGGGGAGTTTGATACCAGCCTCTCTAAAATGAAAACATTCCAGCCAGCGTTTTGCATGCAGGGATGCTGCTGCAGTGGTCACCTCAGCTCCCCAGTGAGGGAGCCACCTGCTCCCCCGGTGAGCTTGCCTCAGAGTGAGCACCAACACCCACCCATTCCTGGGCGGCCACGGCTACGACACACAAAATAGATGCAATAAATTTGAAGCCTTGTGAAGAAGTCAGCTATCCCTGGAAAACCTATTTGCAAATGGTACCCTGCTTCTCATTTTCCATGTTGTGAGTTTTCCATGTCTGCCGTTTAAATAGAACAGCATGTATGGCTGCATCATTTTGCAAAGCACCTTACAAAGGTGAAGAAACCATCGCCCTCCCGGCCTCCACGTTCCAGCCCCGACACCCAGGGTTGGGGTCTGCAGAGCCCTGCAGGGTGGCCCTGCCTTCCTTCTCCCCTGACACCACCTGGTCAGCCACATCCCATCCCCTGGGGATTCGTGGGCCCAAGTGGCATATTTCTGAAGTGCTGCTAAAGGAGGTATTTTATCATGGATGGAATTTTCATGATTGCTTTGCATAGGTCTGTTTCAGAGATGAAAAAGCTATTTGGGTTTCATTTGGTGACAGACGCTAGAGCTCAGGTCACTCCATCCATCCCTCTGCCAGCACCCCCCATATATCATCTTTTTAAATGAAACAAGTGGCTGCTATAGCCCAGGGAAATCATTCCAAAGTCTAATAAAATGCTACCAATAAAAATGTTTCCTAATTTCCAACTGAACTGTTCCTCTTCTAACTTGATTCTGTTAACTCTCAGTCAAAGGGGTTTTCCCTATAAAATGATTTTTCTTTACCATGAACGTGTCTGACACTTCCCCCAACTTCAGGGGAAGGTTTAGGGGGAAACTCTCGGGACATGTAGGGCAGGCAGCAGGTGCTGCCCAAACTGCCACCAACTTGGCAGAGCAGCTGTGATACCGGGAACATGCCCTGGCAAGACAGCATCACCTGAGGACCGAATCATGCCCGGCAAAGGAAATCAGACTTATTTCTGATTTCCTTTTAAGTCTTATTTCCTCCAAGGAAATCAGACTTATTTCTCCAAAAGTTTACTCTGGAGCAAAGGGCTTTGCACATCTCTGAGGTCTCACTGTCCAACATGTGGTCTGGGGGCCGGACATATCGGCATTCCCTGGGGCTTGTTAGAAATGTGGACTCTCAGGTCCCATCTCGGAACTACTGAACCTGAATCTGCATTCTAACGTGGCCACAGCGGAATCACTTGGGGAACTTTAGAAATTTCAGATGCCTGGATCCCATCTCCTGAAATTCTCATTTAATTGGTCTGGGATGTTTCTGTGCACAGGGATTTTAAAAGCTCTAATGTTCAGCAAAGTGTGAATGCCACTGCTCTAAGACACACCTCCACCCTTCCAAGGCCTCCTGGAAGCCCACCAACCACACAAGCTCCTTGCAGATCACACAGCCGTGCATCCTCACACGCCCCTGCCTTGTGCCCTGCCTGACACCCTGGCCACTCTGCACAGGAAAGCACAGTGGGGGAAGCTGGGCATCCAGTCTGGCTCTGCCTGCAGTAGCCGTGCCGCCTTGGCCAGCTTCCTCACTCACAGAGGCACTCTCATCTTTAAAATGAGGTTAATAATAGCACCTGCCTCTCAAGGCTAGTGTGAGGGTGAAATGAGAAATGCAAAAGATGATAAGCTGGACAAACCCTCTTGACTCTCCTCCCTCTAAAGAACCATTGAACTCACACTCAAGAAATATCCACAAAACCAAAATTGTCCCCCAAGGGAAGGAGGAAGGGTTGGCTGTCAGCCAATACAGAATTTCAGCCAACTTCTTAAAGATGGAAATGGCTGGATGCCTGTTGGCAATTGAACCAGTGGAGAAAACAACACTGCAAAGAATGCCCACGGAGAGCAAGGTGGGGTGGGACCCCCAGAACTCCCTCCTGGAGGTGCTAGGCTGAGGGTCTACAGGACCAGGAGGGGTGTGAGAAGTGGAACTAGACATTAACTACAGCACCCACCACCTGGCCAGACCTGCCACAGAGAGACTGTCTGTTTGGAGAGATTGTTTGCAGAGAGTGTCTGTTTGGGTTCGCTTGGCCTCCCATTCCCTTCTCCCATAGATGATCTTTCTGACTGCTGTGTCTCATGTATGTGCCTATTTGTTTGGACTTGTCATACAATTCCAGGATACTTACCTTCCTCCCACTAGACCATGAACTCCTGGAGAACAGGGCCAGGCCTTCGTCATCTTGATAAACCCAAGGTCTCCACAGTCTGCTCCCTAGTGTTTGTTGAAGCAAAGTGATTTTTCTAATTTGTATTTCATCCCCATCCACAGCCTGGAAGTTTCTCTCCTGCCCAGCACATAAAGTGTGCCTACTAGAGGTTGCATTCCCCCAAATGTCTAGCCTCCGTGTTCTTCTTCTGGCTCTACTATTCACACTCACCATCCCCTTCCAGAAATCCTACTTTCTAGCCATGCTAAATGGAAAAGCTCAGAATAAAGGCATATTATGTAAATGGACAAACAATGCATGATGGAGCAGCTAGCTGGCCCACAGGCAGCCCACAGGCGGCCTTCCCTGTGGGCATTAACCTCTACCCTTAGTTTGCTCCTGAGACTCACCTGTTTGGAAACCTTAATTGATCCTCATCAGAATAGAGAGGTTTTATCTTTTGTATCAGTCTCACATTAACCAAGCTAGCAAGACTGATTTATAAACCAGATGCCAATCTGGGGCTGATCCATCATGTTTTATGCGGCAATTCTGCCTTTAGATGTGTTGATGCAGTCAGTTAACGCATTCACTCAAGTGAAAGCTAAGATATGCCAGGGTACGGTGGTCCATAATGCCATATTTTTACTGTACCTTTTTTGTGGATATGCAAATACTGGCCATTTTGTTATAATTGCCTTCAGTGGTCAGTACAGTAACCTGCAGCCTAGGACCCCAGGCCATACCGCATAGCCTAGGTGTGTAGCAGGCTGTACCACCTAGGTTTGTGCTGGTGCACTCCGATGTTCTCACAATGACAAAATCACCTCACGATGCATTTCTCAGAATGTACCCCCATCACTAAGCAACACATGACTGTAATTCTACTGCTAGATTTTTGGGGAAAGAAACACATTGCCCAAGTGTCCTAAAGCACCAAATTAATTGCTATACCCTGAATGTCCCATTCTGTGTTTTTACACTTATTTTTTTCTACTGGAATGCACTTTCCATACTTGCCTACTTGACATATATTTACTGGTATTTTAGGATCCAACCCAAATGTTACTCTTCTAAGTTTTGCTAGCTCCCATAGGGAGCTCCTGAACATGCCCATCACACTTAGCCATTACTCCTAAGATGGAGCTTGTTTTGTGCAAGCTGACAGGGGACATTAGGTTCCAAGGCTGTAGAGATAAATAAGACACCCTCCCTGCTCTTGAAGAGCCAACGGATTAGTGGAAAAAGTATTTAAATTTACAGTTCTATGCAGCTTGGTCTCTGGAAACAGTTGTAATAAGAAAACCCCAATGTTTGTATCCAATTATAACCATATTAGTCATAGTACTTAGTTGCAAGCCAAAGAAACTGAGTCTGGCTGAGTTAGGCTAAAGAGATTGTATTAAAGTGTTGCAGATGAACTTGCAAAATCACTGGGAGGATTGTTCACCAGCTTTGCAGGTGGTTCACCAGGAACAATCCACCCGCATCGGGCCCCAGGATGCAGGTCTGCTACAGATAGCCCGTCTTGTACCCCAGCGCCACTTAACTGGCCCAGGGTGCTGGCACTAGCACCACCTCCCCAGTTAGCAACTGGGCTGCAGCCACCACTGCCATGGACTCTCTGTGGTCTCTGTGTCACTGAACATTTACAGCCCGTGGCCTGTCTGCCTGAGAGTGAACCCAAAGCCTGCAGCCATGCTGCAGTGGAAGCTATGAAAGCAAGTACCTGGCATTTGAAGATTCTATGTGGCAGATAGCTTCTATGTCCCATCAGGGCTCGCGGACTCCTATAAAAGTATTAATAACAAAGGTCTTTGAGCAGAAGAGAGATTCTCAGATGCCAGACGGCCAAAAGTATGAAATATGACCATTATAAAAATACTTTGTTGAGGAAGCAGGAAGTTTGGAGGAAGCTCTTAAAAATGGCCTAGACCAACGTCTACCCGAAAGCAAGACCCCAATATTCCCTTAGACTGAGAAGAAAGAGGTGGGCAGGGAGACGACAGATACTACATTTCTCCTTTTCCTTAATATCGACTTAAATAGAAATGCACCTAGAATTAAGCATAGGTGGTAGAGGAACCCCAGAAAGTGTTTCATCCAACTACCTTGCCTTATTGATTAAACTGGGCCTTGATAGCCTTGGGCCATACCCAGGGACACACAGCTGGTTAGGGGTCAAGGACAAACCAGCACCTAAATCTCCAGCTTTCTATCCAGTTGTCTGTCTACTAATTAATTTTTTGAAAATATTTAATCTCTAAATTACCTCTGAAAGATTCTTGCCACAATACAGATTTCTGGGCAGGTTGGTCTATGGCTGGTCAAAATGGTATCAAACCTGGCCCATAGTAACTCCATTTAACCATCAGACTCATTATTAAATATTTCCCAGGAAATTTCCAAGATCCTCCAGGCCACGGTTTTTAAAAGACCAGACACAGTAGTTCCGGTGAATTTCACTTCCCATACACACAGGTTTAGGACTTAAACGATTCTGATTTGCTCCGGCCCAACAGTATAACTCTGCACACTCTGGCTGGCTGATTAGTGCATTTGACTGGTTCGTTCTGGTTGAGGGTGAGATATAAAAAGCATGTGTGGGACAGTTTTCTAGCAACTAATGCTACGCGCAGTCTGTTTGGGTGATAGATGCTGCATCTGAAGGCAGCATTAGACATTCAGCTTTCAATCTCTCCTTATGGGCTCTTTAAAATCCAAGCTGTGAAACAGCAGCTGAAGCTTTATGTGCGGCCACTGCAGCCAAGACCACACGGACTGGGGACGACGGCATATGTGCAAAGCGTGGGGAGGGCCGTGGCGGGGGCCGGGCTCTGGCGTGCGGGTCACACTCCGGAGTCTGCAGCTCCTGCTTATTTTACAGGCCCCTCAGCCTGGAAAAGAGCTACCTCTTTGCAATTCAGAATGGCAGGGCCACGTGGGCAGAAAGAAATGAGTGGTTTCCACTGACTAGAAGGCAAAGTGAGGGAAAGGTTTTCCCTGTCTTGGAAGCCGTCACATGATACTGTGGATATCCCGTGGGAACTCTCCTTGGAGCTGTTTCAAAACCGAATTTGCCACTTTCCCTCCAAACCTGGTCCTTCCCCGGGATCCTCGCTCCGTGGCTGGCACCACCTCTCGTCCAGTCACCTTTGCTAGAGCCAGGTCAACACTGAGGGTGACAGTGCTATTCGAATGGATGGAAACACCGACTGTGGCCGTTCCTGACTCCTAGAGCACGGCCTCCCTTTATTGCTTGGCATCCGTAATGCCTTTACTTAGCAAAATACCTAAACCGGCCTATTTTGGAAGTTGAGGCCCCCAACACTTGGTCTGGAAAAGAAGACATGAATTACTCAACAATACAAAATGAAAAGACTCAGAGCTGTCTTAGGTATCCTACGAGGAAGCAAAATGCCCCGGAAAGAAAAACTGGAGAAGAAGGGGACAGGGAATGAGTCGTCGAACACCTTTCTGTAGACAGTGTGAAGCCAGGGGTACAATTGGTCATGAATAATCATCAGAAAAGTTGTGTTAATCTCCCTGTGCCATTCTGAGACAACGCAGGTCTTCATGGGGACAGACAGGAGGCAGGCACAGGCAGTCCCTGAAGCTGTCCAGCAAGAAGGGCAGGGGTAGGTAAAAAGCTCCAACACGTGAGTGGGGCAAGCACAAGGCACTGTAGGCAGATGGGGCTGATTGGAGGGTACTGAGAGGAACACAGGGTGGGGTGACAAAACTTCTGAGTGGCAGCTGTTGTCACAGTCATGAGCAGCATCTGATTCTGATTGGAGCCTCCATATGCTGCTGTCAGAGTTTCTAAACTAAGGAATATCCACTGAACTTCCTTTGCTTCATCCTGTTTTCTTTGGAGTCTGAGCTCCATCCAGATGGTCCTGGCATGTGCAGATATAGTTGTACATTTTTATTGGGAAGACTGGAAGTTATTGAATCCTTCTCAGAAAAGCTCCGTGGATAGAGAATAGGTATGGAAACTGAACGCTATTCAGAGAATTGTGTAAGATTCTTAAAGGACATTTCCAGGTTCCTGGACCATGTTATTTCTTAGTGCTATTGTCTAATTTTCAAAAGGTTGAAAAACACAACTCTCATACAAAAATAAACATATCCCCAAGGGTTATTCAGCTCATTAATTAGTGAGGAAGCCACTAAGATGTTAATACTGATTCAAAAGAGAAATTGAGCAACTGGATATTTATGGACAATCTTATATAGGAATGCTAGGAAAAGATTACTTAAGTGGGACACATAATGGATTAATATTTTATGCGGCCATAAACCATAATCTTTGGTTTTTTTTCCCCCTACTGCATGGAAATTATTTGCATGTCTACTGGATAAAAGTCTGCAAGTTAACTACTGCCCCTAACAAAGCTGTAAAATAACGAAGTCAACAGAAAGTCAACCCACTTCTGCACTAAAAAAATATTTAGTAATATTTTCCACCTATTTCCAAATTTCAGATAATTTTTATCATACTAGAAAGCTCTTGGGTATCTTCTCTTAAGATTCTCCAATCTTAAGACATTTATATTACCATGAACTATTATACAAAAGGTAGTGCTAATTTCACAAAATATCTGAAGGGCAAGATGTGGAAATAAATGTCCCAGCAAACGAGGATCCAAGAAGAGCCTAGACAACATTTGGCCAAATTAAAAGAACAGACTGCTCAGTGGCACGTGTGTGAAAGGATATTTCTTCCCCTTCTGTTGCAGATGGAGAAAGACTTCTTGAAGTACAATCTCTCGTAAGAATGCATCCTTTTGCTAGTTTTCTAGTGGATGAAGGGTTAAGTTGATCTTTTTTTCCATCTAGGATGAGTACACTAAGCTACACATCTAAGGGAAATTGCCCTATTTATATACATATTTTTTTCTCCTATTTCTGAGCTTGCCTAAAGGAATTTGGTGGTCTATCATTGAAAAGAAAGAAATTATTGGTTTCTAAAATGCTAGCTTCTAGGTTTTTTTAGTTCCTTTAATACCTTACCCTTCGGAAGAGAAGTACTTTCTCAAACACAGGTATCCATATAATCTTTTATTTCAGAAAGTGACTTTCACAGTCATATTTTTAGCTAGTCCTCCTGTACTGAAACCTTGAGCCTTGAGGTTTGTATGCAGTGGAGATGCAGGAAGAATGCTTCTGTATGATAGTAAGTGTCCCAGTGCTGACGGGACGCCTGTCCAGCCTAGAGGGAAGTTGGTCCGTCCTCAGCTCTGGCAACCTGTCACAATCTACACTCTGCGCATGCGAGACAGACCACCCGACCTGGGTCCCACCTCTGTGAGAAGCAGAGCCAGCCTCAGGGCCCAGGTCCACCCGGTGAGCTCCCAGGTTTCTTACGTCTTGCTGGTTTGCTGGATGAGTCGTCTTTAGCAAGTTGTCAGCCCCGATCCTGGACCCAGGACCAGCTGGTGATCGGGTCACGCTCATCAAATAATCTTCAACTTTCATGCTCCATTTTTTTCCTGTTCTAGGAATAGGAATAACTGAATACATCAGCCAGATATCTTTATAGACTTTTCCATATAACAAGATTTCCAAGTCCCAGTCACATTTAGATCAAGGCACAGGAACATAACAGATTTCTAGGTCTAAGTCAAGAATTTTGATGATCTATTACAGTTTGTCATAATGAGATTTAGTCTTTACTATAATTAAGGGCAAGAAACACTGAACTGGAGCCTTAAGTCCAAAATTGTTGTACAGAGGAAGTGCTCTTCAATCATTCTGTAGAGCGCATTGATTGCTGGAAATATCATCTTACTCATTCCATGTGTTTCTAGATTTCAGTTTTCTAAGTGCCATAAGCCTACCTAATTTTACCATGGGGCATCTGTAGATATATTTCTAACATGGAACAAAAACCTCAATAAATCTATCCTGTCAGCTGTAGATGCCATTATAACTTTGGGTTTTGCTTTTTTTTCCCCTTTTCCTAAGCAAGTTAATAATATTTAAACCGTTTAAATGACCCTTTTCCTGTTTCCAAGCAGAAATGCAGGACGTATTTGTGTATAATGTTAGAATGCTGGCAAATAATGCCTGGCCGGGCATCTCTAAACCCTCCACTTAGATGAAAACTGATACCTTCAAGGTCTTAAAACCCCTGCCCAGGGAGAACAACCTCAGCAAACCAAGAAACCCTAATGACGCCGCTCACAGGCAGGACCTTGGTCAGGGCTGGGGGACCTTGGAGGGCCAATCAGTGTGATTGGCGGAGAACGACAGAAAGTGGACCAGCGAGAAGTATGGGCCTGGGAACGCTGTCAGGGATTACAAGAGCAGTTTGTGACCATTTAAAATATTTCTCACATACTTTTGGCTTCATGGAAACACGTTCCTTCTCTTTACATGCACATCTGGTTCCCATGTTAGAACATAAACAAATTCAGGGAGTACACAAAAATCCATTTCTATACTTCCTTATATTTAAGATATGAATGCATTCAGTTGCATGAAACAACTGTACTTTAGGAAGGCATCATTGAGCCTTTTTTTTTGGTGAAAAGTATCCACATTAGTGCTTCCTAGGAAAAATGTGCAAGGTGGAATGTATCAAATGAGCCATTCTCTTGCCATGTGGGGCTCAGAGTAATATTAAACATGTTGTCACTTTTAGCCAAAAAACAGAAACACATGAGAAATGGTGGTAGAAGGATGGCTTTAGAATGTGTTCTTTAGCTGAGGTTTCTATTCTCTCCCCCACCCCTACACACACACACACACACACACACACACATGCACACACACATGTGAGCTACATGTACAAAGCCTCAAAGATGTGGCCGCAGGGCTTGGTGAAAGGATCAGGACGGTGAGTCTCAGGAATGCAGGGATGTGGGCATGGGGATTCTGGGAGTCTGTGGGATCCAGCGGGGGCCTCCCCAGCAGTGGGTGAGAAACATGATCCTGCCTGATGGGGCCAGAGATGGGGTCCACTGGCTTCAGCTGCAGACTGTCCGAGAGTGATGCTGAAAGAAGGGCGTCTATAAGAGGTATTTGTACTAGTTGAAATGGGAAGTCTTCTGACTATGAATAAGGAAAGAGACTAAGACACAAAGAGAAAGGGTTTTTTTGGTGCAATGGGGGCACAGCTAAGATGGGCTGGAGATGGACAGGGGGGCATGGAGGGGCTGCCAGGATACTAGGGAGGTGGGCAATGCTCACACTGCGGCTGTGAGAGGGCGCTTACATGGGGATCTCACAGACGCTGTATAAACCCAAAGTCCTGTCAAGAAATACAGAACTACTAATAAGATGCCCGTGACTGCTGTGGAATGCATCCTGTTCCTTCACAACTTCAGAACCAGCCCTTGAGGAGAAGGTGGCCTAGGACCCTTCTCTTGGTCTCCTTCTAACACCCACCATCTCCTCTCCTTTCCTTCCCCCATCCCCAGCCAAGCTCAGCCCTTCACATTTCGGGTGATCACATCAGTGTACAATTTGTTGTCCAAACTGGTGTTAGCAGCCTCTGAGTGAGGTTTTTCCAGGTTCTTGGTGATGGTCAGGAGACAAGAATTTTAGGGTGCACCACGTAAGCCAAGCAAGCAGCTTTTTTTATTGAAAGTGACAGTACACTTTAGAGAGAGAGGGAGAGAGCCACCAGGGCACTGTGGCAGAAAGGGCAGCTACGCTGGGAGGAAGTGGGTTTTGGTCTTTTAGAGTCTTACTAATTGAGGGAAGAAATATTCAAGGCTAAGGGTTTGGCTTTTACTAACAATCTGGGTAGTAATTCCTAGAATTGGATTCCCTCCCATTTTCATACTTTATATGATTGTCTCGGAACTGTCATGGTGATTTCAAGGTCAGAGAAATTTTAAAACCGCAGTGTGAATGATATTGTAATTAGCCAAAGTTCACATAAGGTGGCAGAGATAGCTGACAAGCCGGTTGAAGCTGGCTCTTCCCTGCAGTTATCAGCCCCTCCAGTGAGCCTCTGCCTGAGCGCTGTTTACTTCAACACCTGCACCCAATCTGCAAGCCCCTGCGTTCAGTCTCAGCCCTGTCCCCTACTCAACACTGGGGCACTGGGGGACTGCAAAGGAGGAACTATTTGTAGTATACAGGGCCATACGTGTGAGCCGGGACCCTCCCAGGCAAACGTGATCACCCTATTTTTACTCCAATGTGAGTTTAGGTCAGTATTTTAATCCTTCTCTGGGACATTTCTTTTGTAGGTTTTCTCTCAGATCACTGCAATTTTAGGAATTAGAGAAAAGATGAAGAGATATTTTTGATGGCAGAGAAATGTCCCTGCACTCATCAGAAGACAACAGGACAGCTTCCCTGGCCCTATCAGTTATGCATTGCATGGTTTGTGGAAATCCCATAAACTGTCTGTACCTGGAGTTCTTCATCTGCATAAGGCGGGGATAGCACTAAATGATATTAACAAGAAGGGTGAAGGTTTCGTGAGAAAAGTCATCAGGAAGGCGCTTTGCCAAATCTGAAACTTCCACTGATGCATCTACTGATGCTCCTGAACTTCTATAGTTTCAGTCACCATAACTGTCTTCAGCACCCGCATCTACTCTAACGGAGGCCGAGGGACACTCTGAAACTGCTGCTAAATTATTGAACTTTGTTCATATTCACTTTAATGGCACCATATTATTAATGGTATAATACTCAACCCCTCAAACTTCACTTGGACAAAGAGTTAACAAGGAAATGTGAGCTAAGAACAGAGTGGTCACCCAACATGGGCCATGTCACAGGGAAGCCCACATTCCAATATTTATGGAGCATAAACATTTCCCAAAGAGTGAAATGTAAGAGCCATTTTTTTTGTGTTTATATGCTCAACGCTCCAAAATCTAACAAGGCAACAGAATAAGTGGGGGAACTTACTTTAAGTAACATGCATGAAAATGCATTTAAAATCTCAAATCTCAAAATATGACATGATGAAGTTGCAAGTTGGCAATTTATTTTTAAATATAGAAAAAGTCAGAGAGACCTTTTTTGTGCTTTTGGAACAGGGAAGTGAAGAAATGGACCTGGGAGCAAACACCAGAGGAGGAGGTTTATTCCATGAATCTAAGTCAACCCAATGCTTTACGACAAGAAGTCATCTCACGCTTTTGGGTGTGACAAAGAAACCGGCTGAGTTAGAGTTTCTCTAATATTCTTTCTAACACTCTAGCATTTTGTGATTATTCAAGAAAGGAAACACGATTAAAAGTAGAGCAAAACACAGCTTCAGATTCCGTTTCCCATGGACGTCTTGAGTGACGAGGAGGGAAGGAGTGCTCCTCAATTGTGTGCTCCTTTTTCAAGTCTTAATGATGATAATGTGACGATGATTATGTTGATAAAACATGCTGAGAAAACCTTTTTGTGTACAGAATAAAATATTTTCTATGGCATTTTTCTTTCCCAGTGGGGATTGATTTGAATCATGATGCATTACACACAATTTCCTTATCTGTAAAATAGTTATAAGAATGACAGATTTGGAGTCAGATAGAACTCTACCAAGTTCTAGAATGTATCCTTATTCTCTCCATCTGTGAAATGAGATTACTACCTTGTCCCAGAGCACCACACGCAGTGTCATGTGTGTAGCACTTAGCAAGGTGCCTGGAACCCAGTAAGTCCCCAGGACATGCCTGTGTCCTCCATTCAAACTGGCAACTGCCACTCATCCCAGCCCTTTTCTGACCACCTGGGATATGAGGACAAAATGAACAGTCACTGTGTTTATTTTCAGGGACCTTAAACACTAGCATGGGGATAGTGATCAAATAATAGCACTAATAAAAATATAATGGAAAACTTTGATGAGTGCTCTTATCAAAGGAAAAAAAAAGAAAAGAGGAGGTCACTTAAAGAACAGAAGCCAAAGACCAGTTTAGCCTGGGCAGTTGTGAACTCTCCTCTGACAAAGTTGTATTTGATATACAATCTGAAGTAAAACAATTAATAAAGTTGATGTGAAGAAGGACTATCTGTGTACACAAACAGAATAGGATGTGCAAAGGCCCTGAGGCAGGAAGCCACCCTGGGCAGGAGTGCTGGTGGCCAGAGAATAAAGGGCGTGAGGCTGGGGATGCCAGAGTCACAACCATGGGCACAAAGCAAGTTCTCTCCCACAGTGTTACAGAAATCGAGAAATGGACTACCCCAGGGGTTGGTAACCTGTTTCTGTACATAGCCAGGTAATAAACATTTTAGGCTTTGCAGACCATTCACCTGGTTACAACTATTCAACTCTACCTTTGTAGCATAAAAGCAACTGTGGATGATCTGCCAACAGGTGGGTGTAGCAGTGTTACAATAAAACAGAAACTTGAATTTCATATAATTTTCACATGTCAGGAAATCTTCTTTTGATTTTTCCCAACCGTTTGAAAATATAGAAATCATTCTTAGCTCACAGGCTGTAGTTTGCTAAACTGAGCTAGCTAATTGTTGAATTTTCTTCCAGGTATTTCATGTTACGGCCAAGGCACCCCAAAGACACAGGTACGAGTGGTGGTGGGGTCAGCATATACCAGTGTCAGCCTCCACGGAACGTACATCCAAGCTCTGACCCAGTTAACACGTCCGACCTACACAAAGGAAGGAATGAGCCACTGGCTGTTTGAATGAAAAAGCGAATGAAATAAGAACGGGATGAATGCATGAGTGAATACATTAGATGAGTAGTTAAAGGAAAGAGGGCTTCCTGTGCACTAGGAACATACGACCTGGACCCACCCTAAGGATGTTCTTGCACTTCCATACATTTCCCTGAGAGTTTTCAAAAGCAGAGCCCCAATTTGCATAGCTAATTGAAAACATTTTGTGACTTGAGAGAGAAGAGAGACTGACTTGAATGTTATTACGTAGCACAAGGACATCAAAAAGGATTAAAAAAAAAAAAGGCTGCCGGTCCGTGCTGAGAGAGGCGTCTTCAAATTCCCCCAAATTTGGGTGCAATCCACCCAGCATATGCAAAAGATTCACAATTTTATATTTCAAAGAAGAAGCATGTCGGAGGACAAACGAGAAGCCTAGCGGTTAAAGAAAACGGAAAGAAAACACACAATTGCTCTTAGCCTGTCATTTCCCCCACAGAGTAGTAAATAAGAGCTTTGATACATAAAAGCAGTTATCAAACAGTAACAAATTAGTTCTTCACCATCTGTGATCCACGAGAGGGGGTGACAGTTTTAGTGCAAGATTTTAAAATATAAAATCAACTATTTATGAACCCAGTTCAGAGTCTCCATGTCTACCCCAGCTCCGAAAGCACAGCCACAAGAAAGCGCTGCGGTTTTCGACTAACAAAAGCCAGCAGTTGTGGCTCCTCTCTTTAAAATATGCTAATTACTGCCTGACATTTGTAAACAAGATGTTTCCTTCCATACTGCAGCTTACCATACTTACATCCTTTCACATCCCTTTAAAGAAACTGGCTCCACACCACAGGCTGGTGAGTAAAAGAGCTTCAAGGTAAGGGGAGTCCACTCTCCCTTGCTACCTTGATCTGGATTCCGGCCAGAGGCTCCTAGATCAGCCTGGATTCTTTGGTCCCCCGAGATCTCGCCCCTGGACTCCCCTGGATGCAGCTGGAGCCTCCCACCCTCCTCTCAGTCAAGCCAGGCACCCTCAGCTTTCCACAGTGGTTTGGGTTACTGGGCTGTGGGTGACTCCAGGCAGGACCCAGGAAGGCTTGACTGAAGCAGTGGATCTCAAGAACCTCCCCTTCCCAAGAGGCAAGGAGCCACCTGGTCACCCTCTCTCCCTACCGCCCTACCTGTATGTCAGGAGGAGAAATCAAAAGATGCCAGACCCTGCCCTGCCCTGCAGCCTCCCGTAGTCTGAGCTTTGTCCTGTAATGTGAGCTACTTCTGAGAAGGACTGTGCATCCTCAAAGGAGCTGGTGATTCCTCCCTCAGGATCTGGGCATAGAGTCCACCAATTACAGCAAATGGTTTGCTAGAAACCGAGGGGAAAAAAACACCACTGGAACATCAGATTTAATTCCTCCTCTTGGTCCTAGGCCTTTCCTTCCTTGATGAGTTATTGAAGATTTTCAGTGTGTTTCCTGATTCTCTATCTTTTGCTGTCCTCGTCCTCCTCTTTATCCCTTGTTCTTTTCATCCAGTGCGAGCAGTGTCAAAGTAGGTAAATAACAATTCACTATATTGTAATGAGAAAACAACCAGGTTTCCAATCAGAAAGAGAGATGTGTTCAAGTCTTGTCATGGTATAGGGCAGGCGAGTGACTTCAAGTTCTGTGCCTCTATTTTCTTGCCTGTAAAATGGGAACAGTTAAATGGTCCAAATGAGGGAATATATATGAGAGTGTTTATTACATGTCTGGCACATAGAAAGTGCTCAGAAACTATAAGCTAAATTTGGTTAGGCATTGAGAGCCTACTTTACGTGGGCAGGTGACTTAACTTCTCTGAAGTTCAAGGGAGATCATGTAAATAGGAACTCTGTGCAAACTACAAAGCGTTGTACAAGGAAAAGCCAGCTCGGCAGCTCTGCTAATAATTCACTGTGATACCTTACAGTGTCAAAGAGAGGTCTGTATCCAACAACTGCTCAGGCCCCTTCTTCCAGCCTCATCAGCCAATAGACTCAGATGCACATCAGTGGTGATTTTAAAAATTCCTTAAGTGGTCTGTGACACTATGACTTCTCTAGCTGGGGACTTGCTATGACTTACTCTTTGCCCACTGCATAGCCAGGTGCTGGCTGTAGGAACATTCCTACGCTGCCTGGTTTTCACACAGGGACAGCTAGAAGAGGCCTGGTCTTCAGGAACTCTATCTATCTGGAAACTGGCTGGGTGTTTACAAATCCAGCACAGAATGTACTTTTCTTCCTCTGCTCCGAAATTAAAGGGTATCTCTGTTATTTATTTACAGTATTTATTTTGTACTGACATAATTCAAACCAAATCAAACTCTAAGCCCAGAAACAATAGCCTGATGAGTTTTTGAAGAAACTTTCCAAAATAAAGTCAACGTTCTTGGCTTGGGTTAAGTTTGAGAAGTTTCCACCCCTTAGGAAGAGTTTTGATCTGTTTGTTGGCTCTGAATGTTAGAAGGCATTCAGTAAGAGCCACTACACACGGGGTCCCACTGTCCTATACTGAATATCATTCTGGCATCTAAAAATTTATTATCATAATTTAGTTATTTATTAGGCATTGAATGGCATTTGTGTGCCAGGTGCCAGGTTATACATAATTAAAATATTTTAATTTTAATATTATCATCACTGTTTTGCAGAAGTAGGGGACCAAGATTCAGAGCAATTTTATAACCTGTACAAGATCATATCGTGATAGAGACAAAAATCAAGCCAATTTCTGCTTTGAAGCCTTTATCCTTTTAAAGACTCCACCACAAAACTGTTAGAACTAATAAATGAATTCAGGAAAGTTGCAGGAAACAAAATTAACCACAAATATCAGTTGTTTCTATACACTAAAAATGAACTATCTAAAAAAGAAATTCAGAAAACATTTCCATTTAAGATAGCATTCAAAACAATAAATTACTTGGAAATAAATTTCACCAAGAATGTGAAAGATCTGTGCTCTGAGAACTTTAAAACATTGATGAGAGAAATTGAAGAAAACACAAATAAATGGAAAGATATTCTATGTTCACAGATCAGAAGAACCAATATTGTCAAAATATCTATACTGTACAATGCAATCTACAGATTCAATGCAATCCCTATCAAAATTCCAGTGGCATTTTTCACAGAAATAGAAAAAACAATCCCAAAATTCATATGGAACCACAAATGACCCTAAATAGCTAAAGCAGTTTTGAGAAAGAAGAACAAAGGTGAAGGCATCACACGCTCTGATTTTGAATTATATTACAAAGCCATCATAATTATGGTACTGACGTAAACACAGATACATAGACTAATGGAATAGAATGGAAAGCCCAGAAATAAACCCATGCATATATGGTCCACTAGTCTCCAAGGAAAAAAACATGAAAAATAATGGAGAACAGATAATCTCTTCAATAAAGATGTTCGGAAAATCAGATATCCACATGCAAAGGAATGAAGTTGCGTCCTTATCTTATACCACATGCAAAAATCCATGCAAAATGGATTAAAGACTTAAATGTAAGACCTGAAACTGTAAAATTTTTAGAACAAAAAGTAGGGGAAAAGGTTCTTGATATTGGTTTTGGAAATGACATTTTTGGATATGACACCAAAAGCACAAGCAACAAAAGCAAAAGTAAATAAGTGAAACTACATCAAACTAAAAAGTTTCCTCACAGCCAAGGAAACAATCAACAAAATGAAAAGGGGTTATTAATATCCAAAATATATAAGAAACTCACACAACTCAATAAGAGAAAAACAAATAACCTGATTTAAAAAATAGGCCAAGAACATGCAAGACTTTTTTTTCAAAGAAGACATAGAAATGGCCAGCAGGTAAATGAAAAGGTGCTCAGTGTCACCAACCATTAGGGAAATGCAAATAAAGACCACAATAACATGTCACCTCACACCTGCCTATCGACAAATGAAAGGATATAAAAATTGTGAGACATATATACACAAACATATGTAAAATAGATATGATTCATCCTTAAAAAAGAAGGCAATCCTGCCATTTGCAACAATATGGATGAATGTTCCAACAATAAGATGTTATACTAAGTGAAATAAGCCAGGCACAAAAAGAGAAATACCACATGATCTCACTAATATGTGAAATCTAAACAAGTTGAACTCATTGAAATAGAAAGTAGAAAGGCGGTTATCAGAGGCTGGGGGGTGGAGAAAATGGGAAGATGTTGGCCAAAAGATATAAACTTTCAGTTATAAGAGGAATAAGTTCTAGAGACTTAATGTATAGCAGGTTAACTATAGTGAATAATAATGTGCCTTATATTTGAAATTTGCTAACAGAGTAGATCTTAAGTATTCTTGCCCCCAAAAAGGTAACTATGTAAGGTTATAGACATATTAATTAACTAGATTTTGGTAATCATTTTACAATGTGTATATATATCAAAATATATCTTAAATATATACAATTTTTCTTTGCCAATTCTACCACAATAAAGCTGAGGCAGGGACATGTCCTTTTCACCAAACTCTATCTCACATTGCCCCTCTTGCTAACATCGTTTTTTGTAACCTAGTGTGTTTCCTAAAGAATATTTTCAGGCAGTCCCAGAAAACATTTTAAAGTAGTCAAGTGCCTTCCCAGGAAGACTGTCCTCTCCCAGTAAATTCTTGTCTACAATCTTGCCTGCCTTTAAATTGTTTTTTTTTTTAGCTCATATGGCATTTAAATCAGCCCTCAGCATGCCACATGCACCTAATAAAAAAGTTGTTTAGTAAGCAATTTTATATTAATAAAAATTACTAATGTGAGGAAATTATTTTCATGATAATTCCAAATCAACTTCCCAACGAAAAAGTCCATACAGACCCATCAGAAATGCATCGTGTGAATGTGACAAGCGCAGAAAGGAAACTGGGAGCTGTGATTCAAATGTAAACTCGCGGCCTCACGGACAGCCCCACGGAGTCTCATTCTCACATCTGCACTAACTGCTCTTCACTCTTCTCCCTCGGCTACAAAACATGGGCACTGCAGAGTGAGTCCCTGTGCCGCCTCCTCTGCCAGAAAGAGAAGTCATCTTTGACTCTTCCTACCCCTCACCCCACCTTGGCTCAAATGCCAGTCCTGCCGATGCTGTTTCCCCCGTGAGGGCCACTTCTCTCCACTGTCACTGCCCCACGCCCCATAGTTTTTGCTTGAACTCATGTGCAGCCGACTAACTGCACTCTGCTTCCCTTCCAAGCAGAACTGCACTGGCAGCAAGAGCAAGTCGCCCCTGCGGGAAACGCTTCAGTAGCTTGCCCTGCTCTTAGGTCAGGTGTGAATCCGTGAGGAGGGCTCCCGGGAGCTTTCTGCCTTGGCCCCTGCCTCCCTTACAGACTTCATCGCCCTACACCCACCCACCCTCTGACACTAAGTTTTAGCCATGATGATCTCCCTAACTTACTTCCTCCCTCCTTTCCTTTCTTCTTTCCTTCCTTCCTTCCTTCCTTCCTTCCTTCCCTCCAGCCTTTCCTCCCGTCCTTGTCTTTTTCCTTCTTTATTTCTTCCTGAGCAAAATGGCCCTCTCTCCTCTTCCTTCATCCTGGACTGGCCATTCTTCCTAGGGGCCCAGCCAGCTGCAATTCTCTGGACCGAATGTGACCTTCTCTGGGAAGCCTCTCCGTCCCTCTTTTAGTGAGGTGAGCTCCCGCGGTCGCAGCATCCAGCTCACATTACAGTCGTTGCTTGTTCATGGCGGGTCTTCCCCCCGCCCCACCGCGATTCACAAGCTCCGTGGGACGAGGTGCTGTGTCTTTCTGTTTCCACCCCAGGCCTCAGACAGCAGCTAGCATGTGATGCGCACTCACTAAATGTTTCTTGTAGGAATGTATGAATTTCAAATACATTGTAACAGCAATAAAAATGTGCTGTGCTGTCTAAGCTGAAGTTAGAGCAGTAGCAACCCCAGACCATTTTGGGTGGAGCTAGAACCAGAGCTCTTCTCCTTAGACCCCTCAATTAATAATCTGGTGAACGGGCTAAAGAAACGAGCCTTCAGTCTTGGGCTGTGTCTCAGCAGCATCATATCAGAGCCAAGTGACCTCAATCAAATAACAAGCTTCTTCAGCCTCAGTTTCCCCATCTGTAAAATGGGGGTAATAAAGCTGCCCTGTCTATTTCTCAAAGATATTTGGAGGATCTACTGAGATAATGTGAAAATACACTGTAAACTCTAAAGTGCTCAAAAAGGAAATAGTTCTTTATTGGTTTTTTGGAAAAAAAAAAAAAAGGAAAACGAATACCAGCAACCACAACCACAGCTCTAAGGAATAATAGCTAACACTTACACATGCCACGGACTGTGCCATGTCCAGCCATCCTAGCTAATGTGTTGTCTTCCAGGCCTGCAGTAGCGTGGAGGAAGAAAGCCAATAGGAAGAGCTAATGTTTCCAGCTGCAATACTCATGGGTGCCTACTATGCGACAGATACTACGCATGGCAGGATGCCGATATAAGCAGGCGGCCCCCTAAGCCACCCTGTGAGCAGCTGTGCTAGTCGTCATGGTCACGGAGCATCAGTGCATTAATGTCCTGGGGCTGTCATAACCAATGGCCATAACCAATGACCACAGACTAGATGGCTGAAAACAACAGAAACGTACCTCTCACAGATCTGGAAGCCAGAGGTCTGGAATCAGGTGTCGGCACGGTTGGTTCCTTCTCAGGAACTCGGAGGAGCATATGTCCTTGCCTCTTCTAGCTTCTGGTGGGTGCCACCACTCTTGGGTTCTTTGGTTACAGTGGCATCCCTCAAATCCCTGCCTGTCTTCACTTGGTGTTCTCTCTCTCTCTGCCTGTGTTTTCACTTCTTATAAGGACATTGGTCATTAGATTAGGGCCCATGCTATATTAATCTAGTATGACTTCATGTTAACTACTTACATCTGCAAAGTCACTACCGTACTTCCAAACAAGGTCACTGCTATGGACTGAATGGTGTCCTCCCCAAACCCATGTATTGAGTCCCTAACCCCAGTGCACTGGGAGAGAGGGCCTACAGAGCCAAGTAAGATAAAATGAGGTCCCGATCCTACAGGGCTGGTGCCCCTTTAAAAGGAAGAGACATCCGAGCTCTTTCTCTTTGCCACATGAGGAAACAGCGAGAAGGTGGCCATCTGTAACCCTTACCATCGCCCAACCACGCCGGCACCCTGGTCTTGGACTTCCAGTCTCCAGAACTGTGAGCAGTCTGCTGTTTAAGTCACCCAGTCTGTGGTACTTTGTTATGGCAGCCAGAGCAAACTAACGCAGCCACACGCAGAGATTCCCCGTGCACAGGAGTGTGAGGGACACTATTCACCCCGGTACAGTCAGTGAACTCCGTTAGCTTTTTTTCTTCCAAGACCCTGTTTAGGAAGGCAGAGGAAACAATAAGTTATTTAGAAAGATCTTCATTGATATTTAGAATGGAAAGCCTCATTTATCTGAAAAGTACTTCACAAGGGCTCCCTTGTTTCTCAGTAATGCAAGACAAATGAGAGATTCATGTAATAATGAGAATCATGGCTGTTCTTATGATTATAGTTCAACTGATGGGGGGTAAGATTTGGTTTGGAAACGTTTGCCTCTCATGCGTTTGCAGTGTTGCTGGTTTGGAAATGTTATTTTTGTTGAAGTCTAGTGCCGCTGCCTCTGCACATGCACTCATTATCCCATTCTTGTGTGGACATATGGCACAGAAAGTTTAGAAAATATTGCCCAATTTGTCTAAATACCAACTCATGGCCTAATTCACCACGGTGCCCATTGTGCGGGGAGAACACAGCTGTATAACCTTATCAACACTGGCCAAAGGCGTGCCCACGGTTCAGATGCCAGTCCCGAGCCCGCATTTGCCTTGGCACGTGGCCGCTGCACGTTGGGAATGAGCAGCAGGTTGGTGAGGGAATTTGAAATGGTTGGAGAATGGACGGTGGGAAGAGAGAATTCCTAGATCCCTGACCTCTGCATAAATTCAAAATACGTAGCCAACTGTCTTATGCCAGAAAATTTGAAAGGATTATTTTTTTTTTTTTTCTGTAATCTTTCTTTCCCATTCCCAGCTGGTTCCCATAGCTCTTATTTTCAAGGCACAGGATTGAAAAGGCCATTGACCTAATATTTTCCTCCCAGGGGGAAATGGTGCCCCTTTCTTAAATGTCACCTACCACGCACCTGGAGAACAGCAGGATGAACTCGGAGGATTCAGGTCCATGGCTGCCTGCTCTGCTGCCTGGACTGGCCGGAAAAGGGGGCCGGGGAGAATTCAGGCAATTTAATAAATAAATACTTTCTAACAAACAGTATGCAACAAAGCACTAGAATAATGTACAAAGATGGCCTCTCATTAGGAATTTGTTAATTCAATCAGTGAACGTTGATTGAGATTTGCTATAGGCCAGTTGCTGAGCCCCCGGAGAAAAAGGTCCAAGCCATAATTCTGGCTCTGAAAGAGCTCGGAATCGTGGGAGCACACGGCTTTACTTTTCGCTACCTCTGTGACCCGGGGCAAGTTCCGTAACTTTCGAGGCTTCAGCTTTCTTACCCGTACAAGGAAGATATCAATAATAATAGTAACACCGAGGTATGGAATTCACATGAAAACTAAATGGATTGCAATTAAGCTAACATGTAGGACAGTTCCTGGCAGAGGAGTGGGGGAGGCTCTGTAGGGAAATACATCACGTGACAGTTTCCCGTTAAATGTACAACCTGTGTTCGGGCAAAATGCTTGCCGACGAGAGCAGGAAACGTCACGCTGAGGAGCTGAGATGCAGTTGAGCACAACCTCATAGAAGAGTTGACCTGGGCACAGCGCATGTGGCAACAGGCCTCAGGGGGCCCTTCCAACTCACGGCCTCGGGAGACCTGTGCTCCTCCCGTCCAGACTGCTCTCCGTTCATGCTGCCAGAATTGTCTGGAGGGCAGCAGGGGCCCCGGGCTTGCAATCCCTTCCACCGTTTGAGTATGTTACCTCGAACATGTGCTGCTTTGGTAGGGCCTCTGAATAAAGAGCTAATGTCTGAAGGTGGTTTTCCAGCTGAATATACTTTCTTGCCTTGTCAGTAAGCATGCTGAGTCCACGTTTGCACTCACATCACGGGCGGTGCGTGTGCAAGGGGTGGAGACCGGGAAATCTGTGCAACGTGAGCCTACGAGCAAGCCTTCTCCCCTCGGGTCCCCTGCACAGTAGATGCATCTCAGGCTGGGGACCAAAGGGGACTCGTTCTGTTCTGTTTCCTTCCTAGATGCTGCATCAGCCAAGGGAAAGAGGGGCTGGGGAACGTCCAGCGCTGTGGCGTCTGCAGTCGAGGTCTCAGCACGGTAGCGTTATTCTCAGCACGTGTTTTTCAGGGCACATGTGCCTCCCATCGCTCATGATCTCCTTAGATTGGGAGCCTCTTAAGGGCAGGGGGCTGTGTTAATCCGAAGTCAAAGCTCCGAGTCTCACAGAACATCTAACATGTGCCAGGTGTCTAGTAAATACCTAAGGAGCAAGTGATGCCAGACGCCAGGGGCCAAGGCAGCACTCTGCGACTCGGGAGACAACTTGTCCACCCAGCAGAGCTGCAGGGGTTTCCCTTCCGGGGGTCTCCAGCTGCTGCCTCTGACAATGGAGCTGACTCTGGGACAGGCTCTGCCCTCACTGCAGAGTCTGCCCAGGCTCCGGGCCCATGAGGGGAAGGCTCTCCAGGTGTGAGCCAGCCCCAGACTTTTCCTCCTTGCTAAGACAATCTTGCTCCGGGGGTGTGGAAGTTCTGAGGACACAGCCAGAGAGGCCACGGAGAAGAAGCTGCTGTCTCCAGCCCTAGAGGGGCCCCCTCTGCTTCTGCAGAAAAGTACAGTTTCTCATTCCTACCCCCTCACCTGCTGTGACGCCCCTGAGAGAAAAGAAGAGCATGACTTTCAGGTGAGCGAGTCTGTGTTCTAGAGGGAGGGATGGCGGCATTTCCATCGACCGTGCAGGGAAAGGGAAGGGGAGAGGAAGGTCCTGGTTATGGGCTGGGTCCTGCCATCAACGTCCCGTGCATTTGTGGTTTTGGGGTCAGTCATTTAACCTTTGCAGGCCCATCTCCCCATCTATGGAAGGAGAGTCCCCTTGGTGGTGCACGAGGCAGCTTCAGCTGTGGTTTCTGGTGCTCACGTCTGCAAGGTGGGGCCATCTCCCTAAAGCGGTGTGTCAGGACATTCATGCCATCCTTCTCTGTGTTCCTCTGCAATTCTCTTCCTGGGGCTTGAACAGGGGGTGCTAATATGTAAATGCTCCCTTTCTTGCCATCCAACAGACATGCTTATCTGATTCAACTTTAATTGCAACTAAGAAGAGCCATAGCAAGTTAATTGCAATTGGTTTCTGCCTCAAAAATACCTGGTAGTATTTCAAATGCAAAATTGCAAAGAGTTCGGATGTCAAAGTGGCCAAACCACGTGTTAACAGCTAATGTTCTGTGTATCTACTCAGTGATCGGGTTTTAAAAATTGATTGCAGTTTCTGTGGACTGTAGTAAAAGCTGAAGATTACATAAAATTGGGATGTTTTGTATTTAGTTGCTAAGGAAAGTTCTCCTTAACTGAATAGAGTAATTACAAACAGATCTTTGCTGTTACTTCTCTTTCAAAGATTATTTGTTTAACTCTTTATAACTTCATTGAGTTTTAAGCCCTAAGCAGGAATACGTGGCATGAATAATAATATCTACTTGTAAAATGAGCTTCCTTTTATGTAACCAATACTTTAAAGGTATAATTTGTATGATGTGCAGTTTTCCCTCACCTGAAATTAGGAAAACCTTCTGCTAGTACACCAAAATGTCTGAGATGTGGAAGTTTCCATTAATTTGCATAAACAAGAATGCCTCTTCCCAATTCTTGTTTGGACTAAATTTTTCATAACTTTAATGGAAAATTTGCAGGCGACCTACTCCACTTCTTCAAATCCCTTTGTGTCCAACTTACATTTCTTATACCTTTCAGAATATGTAATATAATCATTAAGAGTAGAAAGCTGATAAATCAAGGTAATCATTTCTCTCCAAATTAACTAATTTCTTGGTAAATATGGACTTCTCTTAGGTTTAGCTACAATCCTTATTTATATATTTCTTCAACACCTGCGGTACCTTTATTCTCACCTGTAAGCCACTATTTCATGACCCCTGTCCATAAAAGGATGGAGCATCTTCTACAAGTGCAGAAAGAGACGGTTCCCAATGGTTACATGGAAAGAACAGCTCAGTCCCCTGGACTCAGGGATAGTGTCCTCTTGTCCTCACATCTCAGGTCATTCTAGACCTAAATATGGGGTCTTCCATCCACTGGTTCCCAAATGCTTTCCCACCCTTCTGTGATATTCCAGTCCTGCCTCCACTTCCTCACTTCCACTTGCACGAGATGATGGGCTTACGGATCCTCCCGACCTCACTTCCCCACAAAGTTCTCCCTTCAAGATTCCTCAGGTTTTATTCCACCACCCTTGGTTTCTTCTCTCTCTATCCCAGCCACACAATTCCTGACTTTTATTGGAATCAGTCAAGAGCCAACTGCTGCGATGCCTGTGTGCTACCCACGTCTGGAGCTCACTAACTGGTGCACTTGCAGTGTTCTGAGGCTCAGTTTGTGCTAATGCTGAGACCAGATCCCTGTATTCCTGCGTCTGGTTTCTTTCCACATTGCTGAAAATTGCATTTAGTAAATTGTGGATCTTTAGAATCCCTGCGCTGCTCAGTTTCATCACTGTAGTTGCATTTATACTTCCCTTATTGGCTATTTATTATATCTTCAATACTTGATATCTCAGATCCTATCTAGGAGAAATAAGCTAAAACATTTATATGCCATTTACCAAGAGGGAAAGAATCGATTTTGTCCCTTGCATGTCTTTTTGCAATGTGCATGTTCATTGGTTAAATATTTCAGCATTTAATATTAAATGAGGATCCTGAGGGGACTCACAGAAGCTGGTCTCTCTGGCTCACACCCTAACCACCCTCCCTGGCCTGTCATTGAGCCATGTCACCTAATCCCTCTGAACCTCTGCTCCATCAGCCATTAGCCGAGGACAATCACAGGACCTGTCCAGGTGACTTGTGTGAGTACAACATGAGTTTATTCATGTGAAGCTCTTTGAATTGTGCCTGAAAGCTAGAAAGTGCCCAGTAAATATTGTCTGTTATTTTCATTTTTGTTATTAAAACCAACAATGTAGATTTACTTTTTTAGGAGTAAAATGTTTCGTATTAACCTGTCAGACTTTTATGGGTAGGGAGTTATAAACTCTAAACAACACAATGCCAGTGCCCAAGGAACATTCTGGCCCCGTCCACATGAAGATTGTGCTACCAGGGAGTGTTTGGCGCGGGATTTTGGCTTAATCCGTGCCTTCCCTGACCTCATCTTACTCCCAAGTCTCCTGCCCTCGGCAGTGAGGCGCCATCCTACTGTCAGGGCTCGTGTGCTTTTTCCTCCCAGCGCTAACCAGCTCTCTGACGCTAACTGGGTGGCCCGCAATTCAGTCTCATTCCCACACCGGCTGCCCGAAGTCGGACTGCACATCCCCACAGGACTGCCCCCACTTCAGACACCAGCCACACACGGGGCGCCCCGGTCACCTGGGGGGCCCGGTCACTTGCCTGGCCAAGTCTCAAAGCAAGTCTGCCACAACCCCCTCCCTGGGTTTGACGATTTGCTAGAATGACTCGCAGAGCTCAGGAAATAGCTTTACTTACATTCACCAGCTTATTATAAAGGAAATAATTCAGGCACAGCCAAATGGAAAAAATGCAGAGGGCAAGGTGTGGGTGGGCCCGGATCTTCCAGTCCTCTCCGAGGGTGCCACCCTCCCCGCACTTCAGTGTGCTCCCCGCCTGGAAGTTCCCTGAACCCTGTCATTTAGGGTTTCTATGCAGGGTCCATTGCCACTGGTGACTGGATTCAATTTCCCATCCTGAAGCCACCCAGCCCCCCTTCCTCCCTCTAGAAGTCATCTCATCAGCACATCCAAGAGGGCAAATGCCAAGGGTTTCAGGAGCTCTGTGCCAGGAGACAAGGACAAAGACCAAATATTTAATTTTTATTGTACGTCTTTAGCCCTGCAGCTGTGGCCCTATCGAGCTGACGTGATGTGTGTGGACTCATGGCAAGGACCCTAGACAGGGCCACAACACAGACAGCTCAGCCGGATTCCACCCTGGAGGAGCCCTGTCACCCGGCGGGGAGCACTCACCTGCCTGGCCACCTGCCAACGTGGAGCAAATTCAGCCGTGACCAGCGTGACCGAATGCTCCTTTGCTGGGCGCCTGTGTGCACAGGCACTGCCGTTAGTAACACACAAATGATTCTAATCCTCCCGACAACTCCGCGAGGTGGCCACGGCCATCCTGACTGAGAGAGGAAGAGAAAGAGGTTCGGACAGGTGAGGTCCCGATTAGGCAGCCCCACTAGGAGCTGAGTTGCCGCTTTCTGCAGCGAAGAGTTTCTGTTTCAGCAACAAACCTTCTAACACCGAAGCAGTGTCATCTTCCACAGGTAACATGTGGGGAGGTGTCAGGTCCCCCAGTCAGGTGTCCTCAGAGACTGTCTTCACCAGCTCTCCCGGGGTTTGCCCTCTTTCCCGTTTTCTCTTGAACACTCCGAGCGAACTGCAGTTGAGTAAACAGCAGCGAGAATCCATTGGCCGCCTCTGCAGCCACGCAGAGCGCAGTGGAGAGGAGTGTTGACCTCCGTCAGACAAGCCGGGCTCTGCTGGGGTGTGGGATGCCTTCTCCCACCTGGTGATCTGCCAGAAAGTGACCCCTGTGGCTGCCCGGGCACCAGACTCCTGGGGTTTCTCTGGCCAGCGCATGTTTTGGCGCCTGCAGGGTTGGAGTGCTCACCATGGTCCGAGTAAGGCCCCGCAAATATCTACTTCATGGGCTCTTTCATCTGGCTGGGTTTTCTGCAGCATTTCCTGATTCAAAATCCAGTGGAGGCCTTTTATTCCCTTCTAAACTCACCAAACTCCTAGCAGTCTTCCCATCTATAGACGGCCCTGCCCTCAACCAACCAGGTTCTACAACACCAAGGCCGTGGGTAGCAACGTTTCCCTTTCCTCAGAGTTGGTTTACAGGTCAGCTTTACAAATCACAGCTTTTCTCTGCATCCTAAGCTTTCTGCAAATGTTCAAACATTCCGGGATAAAAGTTAATTGTATTTATTTATTCATTTATGTTGCAGCGTATACTACAAGAGCCAGAGATCACAGACACTGAAATTCCTCCTGTGCTTCCTTGGCCACCTCTAATCTTACGCAGGAGGAAGCACAGTTGGTTGTTGCATCAGAAACAAACACCAGTAGTCTGAGCTGGAAGCCGGAGATGATTAATTAAAAGAAAGAATAGTGTAGTCATTCCAGGCTACCGCTGCCCGAGCACTGGTCGTCAATAACCGGTATGAATTTCCTGCCAGCACTGCCCTCTCAGGACGGTGTGCGACTTCTAGGGTTTGTGTTCCATCGTGGTGACAACAAACCCCCGATGCTCTCTGTCCCCCGTCTGGCGGATGCTGCACAGGCCAGCACCCAGCACTCCCTGTGAGCGGTGAGGACCCGGCGAGGGACAGGGCTCACTTTGCTTTGTCTGCACCCTGGAAGACCATGGCACACATTCCTGTCCACACTTGCTGGCACGAATCCATGTAGTTCTGTTGAGGACGTTATTTTTTATTGCAGCATATTATGGGGGTACAGATGTTTAGGTTACGTATATTTTCCTTGCCCCACCCGAGTCAGAGCTTCAAGCATGTCCATGAGGGAGGACGTTCTGATACCACTAACTGAATTGTTGTTCTGGTCCTGAGAGGGCGTGAAGCACCTTCCCCAAAAGGTCAGAGGCAAGTGAAGACAAAGGTGATGAAATTGGGGTAGACAATTAGAACTGACGAAAAGAGGAGCAAGCCACACAGAAAACAACAGTGGTTTCCCTTTAATTTTATCCCTTTGCTTTCCTTGGGCTTTGCTTTAAGTCAAAGATTCCTTACAAAAACTAGTCATTTTAAAAAACAAATGCAATTTGTTGTAAAATTGGCGAGAAGGTGTCCATTACGCCTTTCAGGGTAACCTCTGTGATGCCAAATGTGAGAAATGACTTTTCAAATTTATTGCCAAAACAATTTTGGCTACTCATATTGGTTACTTTCTTCTTCCTGATCTCTGTGCCATAAAAATCATGTGTGTGCCTGTGTGTGTGCGCGTGTGTGCATGTGTAAGTGTGTGTGTGTGTCTGTCTATTTCCCCCTGGCAGCCAGGAAGCCCAGAGCTAAATTTACTGTGTGTTTGCAGCACCTATGTTAGAACCTCTTCGTATTCCTTGTATCTTTCCTCCTTGCTATGATCTGACCTCACTAAAGGACACATTTACTGCATGTGGAGACTGTATTAAGAGTGCTTTGGGGGACATATAACAAAATAACTGACAAATTGTGACTTAAATACACAGACATTTAATTATTTCATGGGGATGAGAATGGATAGAGTTGGTACCAGGGTGGGTTCCCAGGTGGTTTCTCCTTCCTGCTCCTCCCTCCCAGAGGGGTCAGAAATGTCTCCTGTTAAGGTCACAGCCCGGAGGCTTCAAACATTATATCCTCACAGTCCAGCTCTGTGTGAGGAGAGAGGCTGCGGCCACAGAGCCCTCTCCTAGGGCACCTCACTCTATTAGCTGGGAACAAAACCTTTCCCCGAAGTCCCTAAGCAGAGTCCTCCTACATCCCATGGGCCAAAGTCCTGTCACACCATGAGGACGGACGGAAAAGAGCAAGGGACGGCCAGGACTGCCTCGGTGCCGCCACAGCTCACCCCCTGGGCCAAGGAGCAACCATCTGATAGGAAAATACGAATATACCGCAGAGACGATGAAAAAATAATAGTGACAATCCCAATAATTAAAATGTACATAGCACTTTTCACAAGCTAGAAGTAATTACAGACTTTTGCATTTACCAATTCACTTCTTTCAACAACTCCCTAAAGTTGTGATTTTCTTTTAATCTCTAGTTTGGGGATCAGGAAACAGACACAGAAGGGTTAGACCACATGTCCCAGAGTGGATGAGTTGGAACTGAGACGAAACCAGGCCACCTGCGCCACTGTGTCGCTCCGCCCACCGTGGACTTGTGTAGAAACGCAGATTCTTCTAGTAATTGAGCTTTTGAGAGGCAGCAGATAATGCCTAACTTGAGATCACCGTATAAGAATTTTAAAGGACTCAGTATCTATTGCAATAACTAGAAAGACGGGCTCTTAGGGCTGACTAACCTGCGTGATTATCAAGCATAACTCCCTCATTGCCTAGGTGAGAAAACTCCTCCGGAGGTGGAAGCACCTTGCAGGCGGCTAGTGAACGGACAGAGGTGGGGTTAGAACCCAGTTTCTGTCCACTAACTAACAAACCTCGATATATTTTACTAATGTGTTTGCTGCCATCTGTATTCTCCAGGGGCTCCCGTTTCCTGTCCCCTGTTATCCAGTCGCAGTCTGAGTGGACAAAGCACCTGCCGCCCCGTGCACAGCAGCAGGTAGCTGTGGATGGCACGGTGGGTGCTCGGGAGAAAGAAAGGTGGGGACTCTTTGGTGGCATCAGCCCAGACGCAGCCTCGCACTGGCCTGCGCACGAGGAGGAACCACGCTCCCTGGGACAGTGCAGTAGAGTAAACCTCAGAACAGGCAAATGAAAAGCACTGGGTTCTACTCCTGTGCTCGTCACAAGCTCTTGGAGCCTCAGTTTTCAATTCGTACAATGGGGTTAATATATCTCACAAGATTTGTGGTATGCACAAAAGCATGTTTTAAACTATAGAGCAAGTCACAAATTCATTTTTATTATTTGTGCTGATTGTTTCACAATTAAATGACTTGGAAATCCATTAAGTATGTTCTAAGTTGGCATATAGGTTTTTGGAATTTAATAATTGAAATACAAGTGATCAGATGCTCTGGGCTGGAAGCTGTGCCCCAAGGGCTATGGCAATAGCAATGAATGGACATCAGGGTTGTAACCTCCCGACGAGTGTACCACCCAGTACAAGGGCCCGTTGGCAGTGCTGGGCTCACTAGTAGCAGATGTCATCAGGCCCCACGTGGGTGGTGCTGCCGTAGAAGCTGGAGGGCACACTGGCCTCTGTGCAGGGTGGTCCCTAAGGCTGGGTCCAGGACGCTGCACCTCCTGCACGGGTCCCGAGGCCCAGTGCCTCCCTGGGGAGCAATTCTAGGGCTTGTTTCAACTGGATTATTTTTCTAACTTCATTCAAAATCTTCTCATTCTGATACAACGACAGAGCTAGGTATAGGCGGGACAGCACTGCAGCAGAAAAGAATAGCTCATGGCCAGTCTCAGCAATGATGACTGTTTTACCTACAATTCATTAAGTACCGTGCGCCAGGCACTGTGTTGGGTGTAATCTCTAAATTAGCTGTTCTTACAGAAGGATGGCGTGGATGGTTCCTGTCTCCTGGTGCTTTCTCTAGACCATGGGAATGCAATTCAATTTATTCTTTCATTCATTCATTCAAACAATAATTTTCGAAGACATATACCAGAAACCATGTTAGGAATGTCCCCATAATGTAAAATGTAACTTAAAAAATGACCTTCTTCCTAGTCGCTTTGGAAAGTTGGGAAGTATTTGATGGTAAAAAGGTCCTTAGATGAAAGCCAGAGATGCTGTTTCTGGCTCTGTCACTGAAGCTGTGGCCTTGTGTAGGGCAAGGCCTTTTGCTGAGCCCTGACTTCTCCATCTATAAAATAACGGTACTTGATAAACTGTCCTCCAAGCCCCCCTGCCCCCGCCCTCACTAACCTTCACTGGGACCAGCCCCCGAGAAGGGCTTTGGGTTTTGGCTCCATGAATGAAAACCCAGTGCAGGGAGGGGCTGCCACAGGAAGTGGAATCTGCTGCTGCCGCTGCCGGTGACAGTGAAGATGTTCCCACTTCATGTGTCAAACCAGCTTGTCACAGCTAGAGCGTGGTGTGAGCCAGCACCTCCGTAGCCTTCTGGCTCCGGCCCATCCTGCTCAGAAGGAACCCGGCTACCAGGGAGAGCAACTCATGACTCAAAATCAGGGCCTGCTGCTAGTGCAGCAAGACCTCCATCCAAAGGCAGGAGTGCAATCGGGGGGCCCTGGAACTTGTCATAGTCAATAGGGACAAGATTGCCACATGATTCCCGTCTCTTGAGAAACCTTCCCTGGAGGCAATGCCATCTACTATTCAAGGCACAAGTAGTCCCTCATGTGCAGGCATCAGCTCATACCATACTGAGACCTATTGGCGTGTACATGCATGCATGCACAGAAGCAGAATCAGGCATGTGCACACACATACATGCTCATACATGCATGCACACTCATGCATACACACACACACACACACATTCACATTCATTGAACAATGCCAGCTGTTGCTTTGGGACTGGTTGATGACACATCAAACCCTTTATGACACAGACTTTGCCTTATATACTTGCAAATTCTCGTGAGTGGTGACTACCCAAAAACAAAAAACAAAAAAACTAATATGTACCTTTTTCTTTATTTGTGCTCAATTTATCACTTATGTGAAACAGAAAAAAATAAAAACAAGTACTTAGTTTTGGCATTAGGAAATTTCATTTTAAGTATTAAAAATATATATTTGTCCCCAGAGTTAAAATATATCTATAAATCTAAAGTAGAATTCCAAAAAATTGATGGACTTATGTTAAAAGCACTTTATTTTTAAAATCTATTTATAACCTAATTATACAAGCCAATGATGTTAAAACATAATATAGACTAAGTTAGTCCTTTAAATGATTGTATTTTCATATACTTTCATGTTGCTAAAACTGAAATTCTAGTTCTGCTCAGCCTGTTAGATTTCTGCTATTAGTTAACAAACTGGAACATGATAACTGGTTAAGCCAAATCCCAAACCAAACATAAATCAAAACTCTTTGATTCTTGGTGCTTGTTAAAGTTCCCTCTTTATGGCAACCAGAGTGCATCTGTATTAAAATGGCAAGCAGACACCTGTCTCGCTGTGATTGTAGATGCTTCAGGTTGTGTAATTCTTTCAGGAGAAACGACACTACCCAGTGTTCCCAAGAGTCCGAAGTGCAAGGAGACCTCCCTGGCTGGGCTGTGATCACAGGCAACAAGCATGGCAAGGGGGTCTGTTTGTTTTGGGGGTTCTGTTTTGGTTATATTTCTTTTGCGTTTAGTTTGTTTAGGTGAGGAAGGATCACGATGGGATGTTAAAGGTAATGACAAGGACGGCAGCCTTAAAAGTAGGTGCCATCATGGTTCCGATTTCTCAGGCTCTGTTGAAGCTTAGGAACCCAAGTGCTTCCCGAAGACGCTCCTCTGGTCGGCAGTAGGTGGATCTGGGAATCCAGACTCTTCTCCCATGCCCAGTCTCTTGCTGCTTTGAGTGACTTGGCTCCATCCCTTAGCGCCTGCACCCTGCGGCTGCCGCTGGCCAGAGCACCTGTGGCCAGAGCACCTGTGCCCCGTTACCGCTATTCTTCAAAGCCCACGTCAGTTACACTCTCTTCCACTTAAAAGTCTCTGATGGCCTCAGGCAAAATCATCTGTTCCCTCATTTAAGGTCCCGCAGAATCTTACAGGTACTTATCATTTATTTGGAACGTGAAGTGGGTAGATGTTAGTTCTGCAGAATGAAGTTGCAATGTCATGTTAAGATCAGGCAGGGAAGGGCTCTCTACACCATGGTAAGGTATTAATGTGTAGCTGTTAGGACTGAATGCTTATATCCCCTCCCTAGCATTCAAACAGCTAGTGGTATTTGGAGCTGGGGCCCTTGGGAGGTGATCAGGTTTAGAGGAGGTCATGAGGGTGGAGCTTCCATGAAGGGACTGGTGTCTTTGTGAGAAGAAGAAGAGAGACCAGAGCTCTTTCCCTCCCCACCATGTGAGGACAAGTGAGCAGGAAGCGTCTGTAAGCCAGGAAGAGATCCCTCACCAGGAACCAAATCTGCTAGCACCTTGATCTTGGACTTTCCAGCCTCCAGAACTGGGAGGAATAATGGTCTGTTGTTTAAACCACCACACAGTCCATGGTATTCTGTTACAGCAGCCCCGGCAGGCCCGTACTACAGTTAAAGAGGGTGCTGGGTGGATTTTAAACCAGAGAATATAGTAAGACTATACTGACAGGTAGGTATTCCTAATTTTAAAGGAGAAACCTACACTTTTTAATTCTATTTATTTATATAATTATAGGCATGGACAAGTGTTTTCTGTAAAGAGCCAGAGAGTAAATATTTTAGGCTTGAATGAAGACATACATTCTCTGTCTTGTGGGCTGCATGTCGTGATTTACTGACCTCAACATAATAAAATAGATTTTCCAAGAGAAACTTAATAATTTCTCAAAGACTTGCTTTTGTTTGCTGGGTAGACATCCAAATAATTATTTTTACAGGAAATTTATTTAGGTGTCATTTTATTACAAAGGTAACTAATTAGGTGCATGTGTGGATAACTTCATTGCAGTTTGTTTTAGCATCCTGTGAAGGAAATGCACTAGGAAATCACCCATTGCTGTTAAAAATAAGTAAATAAACCAATGCACATGTACTAAGGATCTCTCAAATGCTGAACTTTACATTTCCGGGGACCTCAACTCCTGTGGGCTCAGCCTAATTCTACATAAGTCACCAAACCATTATCAGAGCCTCACCACAGTTTTACTTTATAAAAATAAACAAAAAAAAAAAAAAGGCCCCACATGGGAAGTGTCGCTGCCACAAGAATGTGGTTGCCTTTGTCTCTGTTACCTTGTATCTAAAAATACATAGTGCTGTTGGACCATTTTAACAAACTTTCCATCTCACATGAAGAATTCCCCACCCCCTACCCCACCCTACCCCACCACAGATAAATAAGCACCCCCTATTTTTAGCAAATATCAAGGTTGTTTTTCTTGCCTTGGGTCAAAGACTCACTCTCTCATCTGTGTATGTCATATATATGCTAGAAAGAAGGAAAGTCGTTTTTATTTCCCCTTTAAGGCAGACGTTGAACTAGGCATTTTGCCTTTATTTAGGGATGTACTTTTCCCAACAACTTTATGAGGTCCTCCCTCTTCCCCTGAATTTATAGCTAATGAATTGGAACCTCAGAGACCTTTAAGGCCACACATCTGGTGTGACGGCTGAGTACAAGATTTAAACCCAAATCATATATTCCAAGCTCTATGTTCTTTTTACCATAGCAGATTCTTTCTCTCCTGCACTTAGTACCTTCACCAAAGCTCCTCTCTCGGATGCAAAGCGACCCACCACCTCTGCAGCCGACTCGCCGACCCGCAGGCTCCACGCTGACTCCTGGGAGCAAGGGGCTCTCTGAGAAGCAGCGTGGGGCTTCCTCTGGTGGCTGTCCAAGGTGCACAGCCAGAGCTAGGACATGGCAGGGACAGGGGAGCCGGGGGGACCCGGGGGTCAGGCAGCTGAAACTGATGAGGAAGCCCCCGGCTATGTCAACAGAGTGGGCGCCGGGCGCCGCAGCCCTGGGATGCGAGGCTGCCCACAGAGCCGCCAAGTCTAGACTCCAGATGTGCTCTCGCTGCTACCCGGCCAAGTCAGATCCAGCGGGTAAATATTCCTACCAGATGACAGTGGGCTCAGTGACAGCAGTGATGACAAAGGACAAAAATAGGAACAGAGCAAATACCAGGCGCTGCTGCCGCTCCTTGGGGGAGGTAAACACACACTCGCAGGCACACACATGCATGTGCACACACGCGCACACACACACACACACAACATACTGCTCCAAGATGCTATTATGTCAGCAGATCATGTCCGTCCTTACATTTTCTTGCTATGTTGAAATAGTTCCAAGATGAGCTGAAGGCTATTTAAGAAAATTAGACATTTAAAATGAGCTGAAATTGGGTGCATGGTGAGGACGCAAGCAATTTACCTTCTGATTTTTAACCTTTAGAGAGATTGAGAGCTCAGAAAAAGACAAAACAAGTTTTTAAACATTTTTTTTAGAATGCAGGGCAATGAAATATCCATTTGTCTTGAGAGTGAAGAGTTTTGCAATTTTTAAGAGAACCAGGAAAGACCTGTATAACAAAAATCTAAAAATAGGTCTGCCCAAATGTTTACCACTGTCTCCCACACCAGCCCTGCCAACAGAGTCACCAACGGTGCCACCTTGGTTACCGCTCGTCCCAGTGATGTCAGAGGCTGATTTCAAAATGTGACTTTTTACGTCTGCCTCAAGCAATTGGAGGGAAAGAACACAGGTTTTCAATAATTCCAGAGTTGCAATATCTCTTTGCTTAAAATATATTGGCACCTGGTAGGAGGTAAGGTTTCACTTCCTTGTGAAATTACAGCCTTCCATATGTCAGAGATAGCAGCTGAAAATGAATGAAATGCTAGGGTTTTTTCTGAACTCCCTCACTCAATCCAGGAGGCATTTAAGTAATATTATAGTCACTTTCACTGTTTTGTTACTTTACTTCTTGAGAAGACAAGATTTCATTTGGGGGAAAAATAGACCCAGAACTGAAGTTTAGATCATCCCCTTTAGATTAAAAAAAACGGATGATTCCTGACAACCAGGGAAGGAGATTGCTACTTACCCATCCGCTGGCTCCACGCTGACTCCTGGGAACAAGGGGCTCTCTGAGAAGCAGCGTGGGGCTTCCTCTGGTGGCTGTCCAAGGTGCACAGCCAGAGCTAGGACATGGCAGGGACAGGGGAGCCGGGGGGACCCGGGGGTCAGGTTACTGTCCAGACTCTCTGCATATTTTACCCTTCAAGCTTCACAGCAGCTGAAGGGTTAAGTGTATCACAGACCAAATAATTTCTGTGAGGCCCAGAGACGGTCTGTAGGGAGTCGGATGGGAACCCATGCTGCTTGAGTGGGGTAGAAATCTAACACGTCCCAGGGAAAGGACTGAGGTGGCACGAGGCGTCAGGTGGCACTGGCCACACTGTCCCTGGCAAATAGCCTTCTGCTTTATTTCTAAACCTTAAACTCTCTCTATGATTTGATGAGTCCACAAGTGTGAAGTGTTTCTCTTTAATCATTTTCAGGTCAACATTATAAACTAACCCCCCTACATTTGCTGGGAATGAAAAATTCACACTACAGAGAATTTCAGCTAAAGACAAAACCCAGCAGTACCTGGCAGATTCAGGATGGGCGTAGGTCAGGGCTGGCTACGTAAGTGACTTCAACTGAATAGAAGTACCTGATTTAAACCTGTATGAGTGCATCGGAGTTTTATCTCACTGTGGGGTCATTATAATAGGGCCTCTATAACATTATACTAATATCATATCAGAGTCTCTCAAAGTCGATTATTGAAACTTTATTATTCTATAAATATATTATAATTTCTATCATTTATTATTATTTAAATCTTCCATTATTTTGATACTTAATGAAATGAAGTGTGTGCTATCCACTTACTTTTTTATTTATGAAAGAGAAAAGCTGAGTCACCCAAACAGATGAGAAGGAGATAAAAGCTGCCCGGATGGTTCTGTCCCTGGCCTGTTACCTCCTGCTTTCTCACCCTCAGAGACACTGTCCACTCTCACGACCTCAACTCCCCTGCTACGGGGTAGATGTCCCTGATTCTACCTTCACCTGGGACTGTAAATACGCCTGAGCTTCTCCTGGCCCCTTCGCCTCCGGGGGGACGAACCCGACTCTGACCCTTCCGTGGGACACTCTCACCACCCCCTCGCTCATGGCCTCGGCCTCTTCTCTCACAGACCTGGGGACAGCGGAGCCAAAGCCGCTGCTCTCCTCTCCTGCCCTGCCACACGGCCGACCTCTGTCACCTGCCTGTGCCCCTCTCCCCTTCGTCGTCACTCAAGGTCAGAGTCGCATTGTTCTCCTGGGGGCTATGCCACTCCCTGTTGCTTTCTGCCCACGCCTTTGTACATTCCGTTCACTTTATGTTCTCCCACAACTGACTTTCCACTTGCTGTGGACCACACGTGTGCCCCAGCCCCAACTCGCATGTTGAGAGCCCAGTGGGATGGTCCTGGGAGGCGGGGCCTTGAGAGGTGATCAGGTCGTGGAGGTGGGGTCCTGGGACTAGTGCAGGAGGGCTCACTTCCTCTCTCTCTGCTCGCTCCGCCCTGTGCCCTCACCAGACATCCCCTCCCCCACACCTGACCTTCGCCTTCCCAGCCTCCAAAACTGTGACAAATAAATGCTTGTCATTTAAGCTACTCAGTCTGTGGTGATTTGTGCTAGCAGCCCAAACTGACGAAGACACCAGTGCTCTTAATAGAAAGGAAAACCCCTCAACACGGCCTTTATGCTCTGTGTGAGCAAGCCCAGCCCACGTCCCCATTTCCATGCTGCAGCCACAGGGCCCATCTGCCCCTTGAACTTGTCTGCTTTCTGCCTCCACAGAGACCTGGTTCATGCTGTTCCCTCTCCCTGCAGTGCCCTTCTCTACACTTTGTCCTTGGTAATTGCTGCTCATACTTCAGCTCTTGCTTAATTGCCATTACCTCAAGGAACACTTTTCCTGTGTTCTCTGACTGTGTTAAAGACCACTACTGCACGCTTTTATGGTGCTATGGAGAGTCTTCCAGTTCTCTCAACTGCGGCTTAACATGCATCCATGTTTTGATTTCTATGACTTCCTCACTGTATTATAAACTACACAAGGTTAGGGACCTTCTCTGATATTGCTGGCCATGGTAGCCAGAATTCCTAGCACACATTCCGATACATTAATATATGAGCAATAAATATTTGTGGAAAGAAGGAAGAGAGATGGTAGAGGAAGAGGAGGGAGGTTTATTAGTTTCCTATTGCTGCATAGCAGATTACTGCAGACATGGTGGCTTAAAACAACACTGATATATCATCTCACAGTTTCCGTGAGTCAGGAATCTGGCACATTTTAGCTGGGTGCTTTCCTTGGGGTCTCGCAGGGCTGAAATCAAGGGGTCAGCCAGCTTTGTCCTGCTATGGAGACTGACAGGGAAAGGTTTGTTTTCCTGCCCGAGGTCAGCCGGCAGCTGGAGCTCCCAGAGGCTGAGCTCAGGTCCTTGCCAGGCGACCCAGCCTGTAGACCCTCTTACTTTTCAATCTCTCTGACTTCAGGAAAGGCCATTTTAAGCCCCTTTAAGGGATTACGTGGTTAAATCAGGTGAACTTGGATAATCTTCCTTTTGATTAACTCAAAGTCAACTGATGAGTAGCGTTATTGCAGGAGCACTAGACCACTATCTTCACGGGCTCTGCAGGGCACCAAGGGGACAGGGTCACAGGAGGCATGCACCCCAGGGAAAGGGGACTTGGGGAACATCTTGGAGCTCTGCCCACTGCAGGAGGACACAAGGTTTGGCCACCAGGTAGAAGAGCATCATCACTCTTCCAGGGAGGATGTTGGTGAGGATAACAGACTTTGAAACCCAGAACATTGCCTTACGCTGGTTGAGGGACATTGAGCAAGTTATAACCTTCCAAGTCTTAGTTCCCAAATAGATAAGATTATGACACCAATAATATCTGGCTCAAGAGTTGCCATGGAAGATTAAATGTCTTCATCCACATAGTGCCCCAAGGGGTGTCCCTGGGACGTAGGAAACGTCCACTAAGGGGGGACCATTGCTGCTGGGATTCTGAAGGGGCTTCTGGAACAATGGATACAGTATCTGAAACCCAGAGCTTTCCCGGAATACCTAGAACATATGGTCTCCAAAATTAGAGAGGCAACATCCAATGAGGAATATATTTCTGGGGAAAAAAAAAGATTCCCTTGGAAACAGGAAGCTAAAGGGTAGACTTCTTTTTTTTTTTTTTTTTAAACATACAAATCAAGTTCAGGCCTGGCAGTTACCTATTTTAATAAGGAAAGTTTATATTTTCTTTCCTTAATAAAAGAGTGTTTAAACCTTACTCGAAATAGAAAATTATATCATTTATAAGTTCTGGGTAATAGACACTGCAAGTGTGAGTGAAATAAAAGAGACTTTGATCTGACTCCCTATTTCTATTCTGTTTAATACCAAGTTATCTCCTCCTAAATCAAAGTTAATAACATCCGCATTTAACATGCCCCCAACATCCCTCCACAGTTACTTCTGATGTTTCAAACTCCCATTCTTGCTGATGAAGACTTTCTTTGCAATCTAATTTATTTGGATGCTGTTTTCTCCATTATAATACAGGAACGTCCCACAGAGTTGATGAGATCACTTCCTGCTGACTCAGCTCATCGCTGGGCTGAGTCAGGACATGCAGGGCCACCAGGAAGGGCTGTAATTAAGACTGATTGCTGGAGATAACACAAAGCCTCAGTGATAACACTGAGACTCAGGGAATGAGGAGGAAAATTACCTTGTAGCCCCGTTGGCTCACGCCCTGGGATCTTACCCAAATGTCCTCTGGATCTGGTAGCTCTCATCTCCTGTCAATCAGCCTTTCTTGCTGGTGACAAGATGGTGTCTACGTCCTAGGGACTCTCACAGTACAGGCTTGGTCCCTGGGGTTTCGGTGGTAGTTTGAGATTATGAAGGAGAAACAGGGTGGAGGGAGGGATTTTAGTCTGAACTTCCAGCCTTGCCACTTGCTGGCTGTGAGCGGCCCCTTCACCCCCTGGGCTCTCGTTTCTGCTTCTGCACCTTCACAATGGGACAACCCCAGCCCCTGTCTTACTTACCTCCCATTGCTGCTGTCCACAGAACCAGACGTCGAATGGGACTTTCTGGGCTTTTGAAATCTGGTTAAAATTTGGCATGAGAGCTGGAAACCTTTTCCATGATTTCTGCCAACACATCCATTCCTCGGCCTCCAGTGTCCTGTGCTCACAATCCCATTTAGCGTTCTTCATTTAATCCAATCACCTTCAGCATTCAGCTTTACAATTTTACTAAAGATGTGGGGTCTACTTGAAGGTATCACACCCTATGTTGCATAGTCTCTGCCATTTGGTTAACTGCACCCCTTTTCTCTAAGTGCTCCTGCTACAGGGCCTTCTAGAGAGTGATGTCCAGGGCCCCAGACTGGGGCTCCTCCCAGGACAGCTGGCAGCCCATGCAGCCTGCCTGCTTTCAGGGTCCTCGAATTCTGAGGGATGAAATATTTTCTCTCTTATAATCCTTATTAGGACATTATTAGGACGTTTGGGAGTACTTTGACCATTGGGAAACAATTGACAAATGTCAAGTATAACGAGAGCCTTAGTCTATTTAGTCTGCTGTAACAAAACACCATAGACCTGGTGGCTTATAAACAACAGTCAGTTATTCCTCACAGTTCTGAAAGCTGGGAAGTCCAAGATCAAGGCACTGGTAAAACTGGTATCTGGAGAAGGCCTCATATAAACCTATTCACACCCCCACCTCCTAATGCCATCACCTTGGGAGTTGGGGATTCAACATATGAATTTTGTGGGGACACAAACATTCAGACTACTAGCAATTAGTATTATATTGAACACCATGAGGCATGAAATCTTTTGCAAGGACAACTTAATGGAATCAGCAGCAAATCTTAGTGATGGCCTGCTCCATGGCAGAAATAAAACTTTTGTGTTAAATGTGCACCTGTTGGTTAAAGACATCACACTTTGGAAGTATGCTCCTTAGATATGCCCTTCGTCACCTTGCAAAAGCAAATGCCCAATTATAAGGGAGGCCAGGCCAGAGAGCACGGCTAAGTCAAAGGCATCACGATGTCATTGAAAAATAAAACCTAGCATGCATGTGATTACTTGTTCCCTCTTATTCTACTAGGACCACAAAACAGATTGAATAAATATTTATTAAATTAATCAGTGACTATTGGAAATATTTTACTATTCTTTTTCCTAATATTCTGTGAAATATTAAAGGCATACAAAGTAATATAAAGACATAAAAGAAAATCTAAACAATGACAATGCAACTCAAAACCAGCTGAAGAAATAAAATATTGCAAACATAGTTGAAGCTCACCTTGAACCAATTCTTCCACTACCTCCCTCTCTCCCCTTCCACACGGATGATACCCCCAGGGGTAATCACCATCTTGAATTGGATTTGTACCATTTCAAGACTTTTGTTTGGATCTTTTCTTGTTTGTTTCTTTGACTTTTCCTTCATGTGCATATACTCCTAAGCAATATTTCCATATCTGAGAGCTTTCTACCCACTGTCCTGAGGCATTCTGGTGTGCCTGGAACATGTCACAAACTGCCAAGTGCCTTGGTGTGCTAAGATTGCCATAGCAAAGTATCATGGACTGGTGGCTTCAACAACAAATGTTTATCTTCTCATAGTTACAGGGAAATCTGAAATTGATGTGCCTGCAGAGCTGGATTCTTCTGAGTTTTCTCCTTGGCTCATACATGGCTCCTTCTTGCTGTGGCCTCCCATGGCCTTTTCTCTTATATGTGCACATCCTGGTGTCTCTTCCTCTTCTTCTAAGGACAGCAGTCCTATGGGAGTAAGGTCCTGCCCCTAAGACCTCATTTGACATTATCACCTCCCTATAGAAACCATCTCTAAATACAGTCATTTTGGGGATCAGGGCTTTAACATATGAATTTGGGGGCAATATTCAGCCCATGACACAATTTTATTAACATTTTCTTTCTGCCCTCTACAATCTCATGATGCATAAAGAAGCAAACATGAAACAATGGTAAGAGTCCCAGCCCTGGGGGTTACGGGAGAGCTGCTTCACACTCACCTGTGGCCCATCCCTGGCCATTCCTTTCAGAACTCAAGACTCAGAACTGTTTTGGTGCACTTCTCTGATTTTTTTGGTTCCATATAGGACCTTACATTTGGATGGTATTCTTGAATATGAGCTTGGTTTCTAGTCAATAAAAATTCAATCCTCTATTTTTTGTCCTGATTATTCACAAGAATAAAGAGTGACTATATGAGAAAGAAAAGATTGACAGTTTCTTATTTAAAGTCTCAACCTATTTAATATACCTCTCTAGAGTAGAATCTCAGAAACGTGGAACTTTCTGGTCCATGCAGACCAAATGCTGTTACTGGTTAGAAAAGCCAGCCACACTGACCTTTCTCCCAGATTAGTCCATAATAACAATTCTGAACCTGCACTGAGTGGCCCAAGACCCTCAAGCTATGAAAGCTGTCACAAGCACTGCCCATGTCAGGCCATTGCTCCACAATCCTCCCTAGAGACTCTCCACCTGCTCCTGACAGCTCAGGGCTAAAGCATCTCCAGGAATTGGCCCAGCTGCCTGCCATTCAAGACGGCCACCTCACATAAGGCCCTCTCCCCTTCCCTGGGGACAGCTGCCTCTGGTGACCAGCCAATGCAGGGCATGTGGGGGCCCAGCCTCCTTGCTCCAGGCCTCCCTGCCTCCAGGTAGGACAACACTGAGCCCAGAGCTCCCTGCTGTACCACAAGACCTTTGTGTTGACTGTATCTGAGTTAACCTCGTCCACTAGCAGCATTCTCCCTGCCGCACTCCTCTGTAGACACTGCTCCCAAGGGCACAGCCCAGTCAACATCCCAAACTCACAGTTCTCTCTCAGTCTGCTGTCCAAGGAACCTGACTTACAGCAGCTGGTACCAGGACTGGTCTGAGGAATTTGATTGTCAGGTGGGATTCTGGAACTGGATAACCTTCTGGCCACGTGGCAGTGAAGACCCCATCACTGGGAGTTAGTGCCAGAAGCATGAAGGGTGCCAGCTAAACTGCAATTGCTGAAGTTTCGCAGCCGTGAGCTGGGCAGGGATGTGCTGACAGGCATGCACTGGGGTGCAAATACTTCGTGCATTTGGGAAAGTCAAGGGGTATAATAATGTCAGACTCCAATGGCCATTGCTGGATATTATTTATAATTTGGAGCAGAAAATTTGGGCATTAGGTCCAGATGTTAATTGTCATTGTTGCAGAGTTCCAGAGAAGGCAGAATTTAACTAGCAAGGCTGCTACTATACCAAGGTCAGATGCCTGTTTGGGAAGCTGGGCCCTGAGGTGTGTGGTGGGGACATGCACTTCAATGAGCTTGAAAAGGTCAACACCTTTGATCTGCCCAAACCTCTGGATGAGCAGAAATGACCCACTCCTCCCTGCTAAACTTAGGTGACCCCCCACCTTGCAAGGCAACAGGAACCTGACCCTGCTTCCAGCCTACCCCACCCCTGCTTAAGATCTAGTCCCCCAACTCTCCTGCCACCAGATCGATGCCTAGGCCTAGGTCCCAGCATGATATGGCTGGGAAGTGTTGGGCCTGATGAGAGGGGAAAAGGACTGCACCCCCCAAAACAGCCCCAGGACCTCGCCAACACATACCAGCAGGAGCTGGGAGAGTGGATCTGAAGGTGTGGATCAAGGTGAAGGACAGCCACAAAGGAGGGTGAGGGCAAGTGCTCCTGTGACCGAGGATTTCGCACCCTGGCCAGGACCGTGGAGATGATGCTAACGCATGATGACGGCACGCGGAAGCTGGGAGAAAGCACCGGCCCGCACTGGATGAAGCAGAAATCCCAGAAGGTCCCGGCAGATGTGCAAATAGGGACCGTAAGGCTCAAGAAGTGGGGTTGCTGAAGTGGCCGTCCTACACAAAGCCACTTGGTTGTAACAGGAAGGGGTGGAACTCCAGCCAGTGGAGTAGCACGGGAGGGCTTGGAGACGCCGTTTGCCAAAGCGAGAAGGAACACTGGATGGAGCGCCAGCTCCGTAGGAAACCTCGGTGGCGGCTGCTTTCTGTGGGGCAGGACTGATGCTCCCTGACACCAGCCGTACAACAGGGTGCCCGGGATCAAAGGCTGGTGGCGACGCTTCATCACTAGAGAGAAAGTCGGTGCAGTTACGGTAACGGATGGCAACGTCCTAGTGGCATCCAGGGACCCACAGCTGTGGAGAGGGTCAAGAGAATGTGCCATTGCCAAGGGCGGGGGAGACGGCAGCCACCGAGGCAGGAGGGGAAAGACTGAGTGGGCTGGTACCGCACTGCTCAGGAGGAGGAGGAAGGCGACTGTTAATACAGACAAATCGAGCACCGGTGTCATCATTTTTAGGGTAGCCATGGAGAGAACGCAGGAAAGAAAGGGAAGAGAAGCATAGATAAATGAAAAGTATAAAACAACATCAAACGTGTCAAACCAAATAGATCAGTGATTTTATTTAATATAAGTAAACAAAATGGCTCAGCTAAAAGACAAAAATTTCCACAGAGTGAATAGGAAAACAAAATCCAAATAGACTCTGTTCATATAAATAATATCTTAAACAAAATGTATAGAACTGTCAAAAGGAAAAGGAAAAAAAGCATATACCGTGTAAACACTAGCCAAAAGAAACCTATGGTAACTATATTAGATATAATACATTTTGAGACAAAACTCATTAATAAAGAGGATCAACTCATAATAATAGAAGTTAAAATTTCCCAGAAGATAAAAACTATTCTAAATTTATATGCAGTTAATAAGGTAGTCTCAAAATATAGAGGAAAAAATTGCTAGCACTACAAGGAGAAATAGAAAAATTGACAATCATTAGAAATTTTTTTTATTTATTTTTATTTCATATTATTATGGGGGATACAGAATTTCAGGTTACATACATTGCCCATGTACCACCTGTTCCCACAAGTCAAAGCTCCAGGTGTGTCTGTTCCCCAGACAGTGCGCGTTGCATCCATCATGTAGGTATATATCCCTCCCCTCCCCCCCCCGAGTCAGCACCTTCAAGCGTGACCATTCCCCAAACGGTGCGCAATGCACTCATTATGTAGGCATACACCCATCCCCTCCCCCCACCCCCCACTTTAGTCTGATATCCGATTGATGTCATTCCCAGATGTGTATTTAGGTGATGATCAGGGAAACCAATTTTCTGGTGAGTACATGTGATGCTTGTTTTTCCATTCTTGGGATACTTCACTTAATATAATGGGTTCCAACTCTCTCCAGGAGAACCATAGAGATGTCGTATCTTTGTTATTTCTTATAGCTGAGTAATATTCCATGGTATACATATACCACAGTTTACTAATCCAATCATGTAATGATGGGCATTTGGGTTGTTTCCACATCTTTGCCGTTGTGAATTGTGCTGCTATAAACATTCGGGTACAGGTGTCTTTGTTATAAAATAACCTTTTTTCCTTTGGGTATATGCCCGATAATGGGATTGCTGGATCAAATGGTAGGTCTCCTTGAATCTGTTTAAGATATCTCCATAATGCTTTCCACAGGGGTTGCACTAGTTTGCAGTCCCACCAGCAGTGTATGAGTGTTCCTGTCTCTCCACATTCATGCCAACATGTGTTGTTTTGGGATTTTTTGATAAAGGCCATTCTCACTGGAGTTAAGTGAGACGTAGAGAAATAATTATACACTTTGTATGGAGTCAGAAAAGACCCCGTATAGCAAAAGCAATTTTAAGCAATAAAAACAAAATGGGAGGTATTAATTTGCCAGACTTCAAACTATACTACAAGGCTGTGGTTCTTAAAACAGACTGGTATTGGCACAAGTGCAGGGACACAGACCAGTGGAACACAACAGAAAATCCAAATATAAAACCATCCTTATATAGACACCTAATTTTTGACAAAGCAGGCAAGAGCATACTCTGGGGACAAGAATCCCTATTCAATAAATGGTGCTGGGAAAATCATTAGAAATTTTGACATGAAGTTAATTATTGGTTCAAGCAGATCAAAACAACAAAAACAACGAACAGTGGAATACAGAGATTTAAACAATTTGATTAATAAACTTGACTTATAAAAACAGAGTCTTTTCAGGCACACCAGTGACAATTACAAAAATTAACCATATATTGGGTTACTAAATAAATAATGACCCTTTTTAAAGGAATGAATTTATACAGTGTGCCCTCTGATGGCAATGCAATTATTCTATAAGTCAAAAATAAACAAAGAAAAGGTAATTATAAAATACATATATGTTTAGAAACTAAGAATTCCATTTCTAAATAATCCATGAGCCTATGGGGAAATTATAAACCATAATTAAAATTAGAAAACATTTTTAAATAAAAAATGAAAAAACACATATTAAAACTTGTGTTACTTTTTAAAATCCATATATTAAAAAATAAGAAAAAAAACTGAATAGTAATGAGCTAAGTATCCAGGTCAATAAATTGGAATAATATCTTAAATAAAACTGAAAGAAAAGAATTATTTCATGCAGGAATAAATGAAATTTTTTAAAAGACGCACAACAAAGAAGGTCAAAAAGCCAAAAGTTGATTTTAAAAATCTAAAAAAATTGATAAACTTGTGGCAACATTAACCAAGAAAGGGGAAGAAGGAGGAGGAGGAAGATGGGAAAGCACAATCTGAATTGAAAAAGAGGAGAATTTATCACTTTTGTGCCAATATCAAATTTAAATGAAATGAGCAAAGTCCTAGAAAAGACATAACTTACCAAAATTGATACAATTAATGTAAATGAATCAATAACAAAATGTTTTTCTCATAAAGAATATTCCAGGCCCAGATGGCTTCAACAGCAATTCAGCCAATTTTTTCCAAAGTCATCCTGAGAATAGGAGGAAAAAACAAAGTACTATCCACAAGGAAGAAGTTAGAAGAACCCTGAGAGTGAAACTCGATTTGGTCTCTAAAACGAAGAAAAATTATAGAACGATCTGACATTTAAACATAAGTGCAATTAACCTAAAAAATGTAGTATTTCACATCCAGCAATATATAAAGTAATTGATACATATGACCAAAATGGATTTATACTTGGAATTCAAGATTGATTTAACCTTAGAAATTTGATCAATGTAATTCAGCACTTTGACAGATTAAAGGAGAAAATCATATGACCTCAGTGAATAAAGAACACCAAGTTGATGACATTCAATAATCATTCGTGACAAAACAAATTAAAGGAGAATTTGAAGGGAGCTTCCCGAATCTAGTAATGGGCGTCAGTCAAAATACTACAGAAATCCCACTGCCTATGGTGGAAGCTCGAAAGCTCTCCCTGTGAGGCTGTCGAGAGCGTGGAGTCCTCTCTCTCACTGCCTGTGTTCAGCATAGCACTGGTGCTGCCCAGTAGGGCACCGATATGGGGAAAATGACCCTGGATCTCTATATTACATTGCGCACAGAAATCAAGTCCAGGTGCATCATAGCCCTAAAGGTAGAAGGTAAAATTATAAAGGGTTTAAAGGTAATAGAAAGCAATATCTTCATCTCTCAAAAATACGTTCATGATGATCTTAGGACAGGAAACAATTCCTTAAACAAGACCCACTAAAAAGCCCTAATAATAGGGAAAAAAATGATTATGCTGAATTTAGGAACTAGTCATGCCTTTGTCTCCTTTGCCCCGGCTCTTCTAGAAACGTCCCCTGACTCTCCCAAGCATCTTGATCCATGTTCTTTTTGATCCAAGGTCCTAGTGTAGCCTTTATAATGTTGTAATATTGTATTACAATTTTCACATCGTCAATTAACTGAACTTTGTGTTCCCTCATGGCAAGAACCCGGTCTTCCTAATTTTTATGTTCAGAAACATAGCAAAATTCCTGGCACACGGAAGATGCACATAAATGCATGATGTATTAAAATAAATGGTTGGTGCACCTACTGATGGTGCTGCATTTCTCTGTTCGTCTTGCAGAGCATGATGGTCTTCGTGCATTTGTAATGAAGGGAGCCCCTTCCCTCCTACGTGATGCTGAAGGTACAGTGTATACTAAAATCCGGAGAAAATTTTGCTAACAGGATCCACTGCTTGCTCCCCAAGTCTTTGTGTTGGAATGTTCCTAGTGAAAACATGAATGTAGCTTATGGAAAAACGCGTTTCTGTATTTAAATCCTCTGGGTGTTCCTGGAAGGGGGTTGCTGGGCACACAGTGTGCTGTGTTGTCCGCGCCCCGCTGGTGCGCTGCTGGATTGTTGCATTTAATTGGGCGACAGCTGGTGATAATTTTCTGTGCATGGAGTGAGAGAGTTAGCGACTGGTTCACTCCCTACACTGCGTTTCATTATCTTTGCTTTTGCCCTTTCAGCTTTTGTACCGGGCTGCGATGGAACGTGCGGCAGAGCGCTGAGGACCCGACACGTGCAAGCTGGGCAAAGCGTGGCGTTTTTTCAGGAAGGCCTTTGTTGGGAAGTACATGGGCTCCCAAAGGCTTTTCCGTAGAGGCCCAGGTGAGACCCTTCAATTCAATGCCATTCTTTCACAGCTGGGGAAACTGAGGCACAGAGAGGCATAAGGACTTACCTGAGATGGCCCAGCGTGCTAGCTGCTGAGCTCAGATTCAGGTCTAAGACTTCTCCCAGCTCCACGCTCTTTCCACCGGACCGTGGTCTCTCCTCCACCCCACAACTGTCTTTCTCAAACACAACCTTCACCCACCGCCTCCTTGGGCAAGCTATGGAGAGGCTGAGAAAGAGACAGAGCTGTGAACTGTGAAGTTCGAACTTTGAAGTCTTCCAGCTCTGCCCAACAAATCCAGTGACCTCAGCAGGGGTCTGAAAACAAACAGCACACAAAAATCCCTGAGCACGGTAGTACTCCTTTCCTCCTGAGAATCAATTAGCCAATGTTGTAAAGCATTACACAAATATTGTATTATTACTGGGCCGTCATCTGGCATGTGCTGGCTGAGCATGTTAATAGGAACCCTGATCATCCTAAGAGAGGGCTTGTCAATCCGCAAGACGCCCAGGAGAAAAGGAAGTTCAGAGTTGACGTCGTTAGAGGAGGAACAGTAGCGTCTCATCAATTAGAGGGTAATGGAACTCAATTTACCCCCAAGGTCCCTCATCCCCGCTGTCAGGCCCCTGGTGCCAGGCAAGGAAGCTTGGCCCAGACTGCCTTATTCACTTTGTCCTTTCGTATTGTCTGAAATTTTATGTCACTTCAAATGATTTATGGAATTAGGCAAGGGATGCATGGACGGATGATAAACAGAAGAGCAGAGAGACAGAAAGACAATAAAAATAGATGGTATATAAAAATTTTAAAGAAGCAGCCCTCCTCTGGTTTCTGCTAGGGACAGGGCATGTTCTGCCATTTCCAACTCAGTTCCTGGAGTGCTTTTTCCTGGGCTTCTGGCGATGTGCAGGGAGACGAGGCTTCCCAGCAGCCTTGTCTGCAGACAGCGATGGTGGCAGGAGGTGGATATGACAGGAGACCCAATTCCCTGCCCTGTCTTCCTCCGCAGCTGCTAGGGAGCAGGGAACAGCACATCAACACAGGCCACGTGGGTTCCTCGCCGTGTGTCCAGCTGCTCGGGCACCGAGCAAACGTAAATGAACCACAGCAAACATGTCAAGCAGCAGCTGCTGCCCCTCTGTTCGCCCTTGGCCTGCTCTGAGGAAGGAGCACAGCACTGGGAAGAAGCAAGAGGAAGAGCAGCAAGGAAAGCTCAGGAGGAAGAGTTGCCAGCCATTGATCAAAGGAGAGTGGCCCTGGTTTGGAAGGAAGCCAGGGGATGGTTCAGCAGCCTGGACAGAGTGAGTGGGAGGAAAATAAATGTGCCCTTTCTTAAATGACGGACGTGACATGTATGTCCTCAGACAAAGGAAACAACGTGAGAAGTAAGACAAAACATGGCCAGGAGAAGCTTAATTCTGAGCATTTGATATTTTCATTTATGGAAGGTGTGAATTTTCAACTGTACACTTCCCCTTTTTGCTGTGGTTGCCAGGAAGCCCATGCATTAACTTGCAACCTGACTTCACTAAGTGAGCAAGACCTTTTGGCATAAATTCCTATAAGTAAATTTCCCTCTGATTTCATCATACTGTTTTATCTCCAGTTTCTCCCACATTGAGTTAAAAATCCATCTATCTATTGCTATTTTAGTGTATTGCAGTCTTGTAAACCACATCAAAAAAAATTTGGAACAAAGTATGGGAGGAATACATGCATGGAAGCTAGTAGGATTTGAAAATAAAAGAGCAACAATAGGTGATATAAATGCAACTGGACCAAAAATGGAGCATGAAAAGGACTGCATGGAGTGCCCGAGCACCTCTGCTGTGGCCCCAACTGAGTGGCTGAATGACTGTCACATTGGACTGATCACCCCAGCCCCTTTGCACCCAATTTCCCCAAGTGTAAAAATGGAAGGGTTTTTAGATCATCAACAAGATCCCTACTGAATATAATAATTTATTATTTGAAGTTTGTATGGCTTGTGTGCACCTCCCGGGAAGAGGGCTGGACTTGGGACAGGAGTTCATGGCCAGAGAGTGCCACCCTGCAATCGAAACTGCTGGAGCAATGAGGCCCTGGAGACCCACCAAGGAGTAAGTAGAGGTTCTGGGGACTTTATTATTCAAATGAGGTAAGAGTTGGCTTGAGAGTTGGCAACTGACAAGTGGAGAGAGAAGACTTTGAGCTCCTGCTTTGTTGAACTCAAAAGATCCATGGGAGAAGAAAGACGTCACCGAGGCAGGACGAGAAGCTGGCTGAAGGCACGCTGTTCAAACCCCAGGCACAGGAGCAGTGGGGCGCAGTGGGGAACCACACCCCGAGGGCTCCTTGCAGACAGTGACGACCCCCCCAGAAATCCCAAGTGGAAGTCAAGGGCAGCCATCACGTGTCCTGACAACCGCAGGGTGATTACAGCTTTGGGAACACAATTTAGAGGGTGCCGCGGGGGTGGGCAGAGCCTGCGTCGGAGGGAGTGGAGGTCTGCAATTATGTTCCATTTGGACCACCCAAATGTGTGCTGTACAAATAGCGCTCGCCACGGCGATGTGGTACGATAATGTGTTCAATATTTTCTAGAAACACAGCCAGATCAACCGAGCATGTTTGTTCCTATGGGGCCAGAAAGTTCCAGAACATGGACAGAGACTAATATCTTAACTGCATCTTTTTGTGGACACACTGGAGCTCCAGTGTGGAGAGATCCACTCTGGAGCTTAGTAAGTTGAGTGAAGTAGAAATTTGGTGAAACCTGAACTTATCGCCACATCAAATTGGTTGATTAAGACAAATGAAGATCAGTATTTCTGACCTCGGAGCCAATGGCCACTTTGGCAATCAAACTGTATTTGTGAGCGTGTGTGTCTGTGTGTGTGTGTGTGTGTGTGTGGCGTGAGTACACGTGAGTGTACATGCGTGTGTGTAATGTGCGCCATCTCTGCGCTACGGGGCCGCACCCTCCCACACAGCATCGCCTGCCCGCCAGCTCCCCTTACCCGCAGGTGCTCCAGCCCCGCGCACCTTCCGCGTGGCCCGCAGTGGGGTCTGAGGAGGGAGGGCGGCTGCCTGTCTCCAGGGCACACAGAATTTCGGAAAGACAAGGGCACGTGCAGACGCAGACGTAACGGGAAGAACAGGGGTATGGAGCAAAAACAAGCTGCATTCACATCCCAACTGCTCGCAGGCAGCGTGGCCCGAGCAGTGCGTGAAAGTGTCTGGGTGCAGTGGCGGTGGGAACCCTGCCCCACCGGTGTGTAGAGCGAGTGTGATGACTATGTCGAGCGCCGGGTGCTTAGTGAGTGTCCCTTACGTCTCCGTTTCCTGTCCTGACGTTTGTCTGTTGAGAAAGTCTCTCGGGCGTAACTGTAGGGGCCCAGCCAAGAGATCTCCCAGAGTTCAGACGTTCGGTCTACGCAGCATAAGCGGGAGAGAGAGAACTTGGGAGAAAGTACCAGGAACTGCTGGCGGTGGGGCGTATAGATGCTCCCCAGTGAGGAACAGCGTTTGAAATAGTAATGACGATTCCATTCACACCACTAACGTGTCTACGATTGTGGGAGAGCCTTAAGTCAGCCTGGCAGGGACCCCGAAGGAAAGATTCTGCCGGGACGTCTAACTTTTCTGATGCTCTTGTAGGTAGGGGCCAGGCCCTTCTAACCTGCCTGGGAGGGAAGGGCACATGGATGAAGTTGTCACCTGGTGAGGACACTCATGTCCCAGCAGGTCTCCCCGCCTGGGTCTGCCCCCTGACATGGTGGGCCCAGAGGATAATTGGAGGCTCTCAGGTCCCCAGACTCACCCTTTTCTCCCCCCACCCCCCGATCCCCCTGCTCACTCCTGCAGTGCGAGGGTCCCCTGAGCAGAGTGTGGGCTGCTCAGCCTGGGAGTCCAAGCTCCCAGTATAGTGGTCCACCCTTGGGACAAGCTGATGCAGACCCTCGGAGGAGACCCAGGGCTGTTTGGCAGGGAATTCAGGGGTCCTGGGAACTCAGTGCTGTCTAGAAGGTGGAAGGGAAGGAGGTGGTCTCCGCATGGGCCCAGACTCAGGTCACTTGCCTTGTCCTGTGGCAGGGGCACAGCCAGGGAGGGCCAGTGTGGAGTTCTCTAAACTTTAGGGCAGGAGCAAGAGCCTCTCCTACTGGGGCCACAGGAAGGAACAAGAGCAAAGGTAAGAAAGTGAAATGAGAGATGAAGGGATGAGGGGTCTGCAGGTGTTTGGAGGGACCCTAACGCAGAATTGACGTCATCGTGCAGAAGGGCTCGTATGTGTTCTGCCCACACGTTGGAGACCCAGCAACACTCCGGGACAAGGAGACAAAGAAGCCCACACCGGTGCTCCTGGGCATCGTAGCTCATTTAGGAGATTCAGGACAGCTTGGACACTGCCACAGTGTTGCCTAAAGTGACACCAGTCACACTTCATTAATCCACCGCTCTCTGATAGCGACGAACACGGCGCCCAGTGAGTCACACCAGCGCCATCACATCTGCAGTGAGGAAAGCGATCTGTTTTCCTTCCTGCTGGAATATTTCTGCTAGATCTGCTTGTGATCTTTGAAATGTGGGAACTAGTTTAAGGCCAAGCATGGAACTCAGTATTAGAAACACGTGTAACCCAGGGATCCCCGGCTGCTCCCCCCACAACCCAACGGAAAGACGTCCGAGAGCGTCTCCTCAGCAAACCAGCGGCCCAGAGAGGTGAGGCTCCGTCTGTCTTGGTTTTGCCTGGCTTTGGTATGTGCTTCATGAGCGCTTTCATATCCCCCAAAGAGCTCCAAAATTGCAGAGTGAGTGAAATATATGTTTTATAGCAAAGATCCTACTTTCCACCGTTTTGGAAACTGGAATATTCCTTGCCAAATTAGAGATATATTAAATCCAATAGGGTGTGGTGTGACAGGGTTTAAGTGTCCTGGTAAAATAATTTAACAAGTTTCCAATACCCAACAAAGATAAAACACCCTCAAATTACTGCCTGAGATCTGTTGGAACCAATGTTGCTGACAGCCACAAGCCATTCATCAAAACTAGTCCGCAATCTTTTCTTTGGCTCTCTTTTCTTTTCCTCCCCTCAGTGAGGGGCAGATACTGATTAAGACAGAATGGTCCACACACACAATAATCCTAGATTTTTTTAAGTATTTGGCAAATGTCAAAGCAAAGACTAACATGAGCAATTCTACAAGAACTGTGTTCTCTTTGTCATTTTCATATCTTTTCCAGTTATAAAAGATAAAACAAAGAAAACCAGTTTGCCTTCTTCAAGCGACCCTAGTTTTGAACTTACATAATTTTCCAACCCTGTTAAGAAGGATTTTTTAAAAATTGAAATATGTAAATATACATATCCATATGCATGTAGGACTCTGTTAACTAAAAGAAACAAATAGTGGCAAATTCAACAAACAAATATCAGCAACTCCTAGGTGTTGGGCACTTTGGTAGGTGCTGAGACAACTCTTAGCCACACAAGGGAGAAGGTACAATTTCCAGGAGAGTTGATGGACTTGGAACTTGAGCAATATGTGTGGCCAGCAACATATGACTCAATCTTCCCAAGCCTCAGTTTCCTGGATGTAATAACACAGCAGTTATTACGAAGTATTTTTAGGAATAAGAAAATAATATGTGTAGATTGTTTTATGGAGACAGGAGCTATCTTGGCCACCACTGTTTCCTCCGCCCTTACCTGAATTCTAGCTCCCTCCCATCTTCTGTCATGACTGTAGAATTTAATCAGAAGCTTTGGGAGATCACAATGTAATAAGGTTGGCTAGAATCTACTGTACTTTTTAATTAAAATCTCAATTTTATCTGTAGGACTTTATAACCTTGAGGAAAAAGAACTCACATGAACCCTTTCCTCAAGAGATCTAAAAGTACCTACTTCTGCTCTTTGTATGTTTTTTTTGTTTCAGTCTAAAATAAAACAAAATTTTTTTTTTTTTTTTTTTTATTCTTTTTTTTTTTTTTATTTATTTATTTTTTTTTATTTTACAGAATCAAAGAGTCTAACAGTATATCTTGTTAGATACAGTATGTCCTCATAATGTATACATTATTTCTTGTACAATGATATGAAATAATATGGGAAATATTCATGATAAATTATTAAGTGAACAGTGCAAGTTAAAAACAATAGTTTCATATTTTTTTCCCCACCCCCCCTTTCCCGAGTCAGCACCTTCAAATGTTACCACTCCCCAAACGGTGCGCAATGCACTCATTGTGTAGGCATACCCCCATCCCCTCCCCCACCCCCCACCTCAGTCTGATGTCCAATTGGTGTCGTTTCCAGATTTGTATTTAGGTGATGATCAAGGAAACCAATTTTCTGGTGAGTACATGTGATGCTTGTTTTTCCATTCTTGGGATACTTCACTTAATATAATGGGTTCCAACTCTCTCCAGGAGAACCATAGAGATGTTGTATCTTCATCATTCCTTATAGCTGAGTAGTATTCCATGGTATACATATACCACAGTTTACTAATCCAATCATGTATTGATGGGCATTTGGGTTGTTTCCACATCTTTGCTATTGTGAATTGTGCTGCTATAAACATTTGGGTACACGTGCCTTTGTTACAGAATGACCTTTTTTCCTTTGGGTATATGCCCAGTAATGGGATTGCTGGGTCAAATGGCAGGTCTACTTGAATCTGTTTAAGATACCTCCATAATGCTTTCCACAGAGGTTGCACTAGTTTGCAGTCCCACCAGCAGTGTATTAGTGTTCCTGTCTCTCCACACCCACGCCAACATGTGTTGTTTTGGGTTTTTTTGATAAAGGCCATTCTCACTGGGGTTAAGTGATATCTCATTGTGGTTTTGATTTGCATTTCCCTGATGATTAGAGATGTTGAACACTTTTTCATATGTTTGTTAGCCATTTTTATATCTTCTTTTGAAAAATTTCTATTCATGTCCTTTGCCCACTTTTTGATAGGGTTGCTTGATTTTTTCTTGCTGATTTTCCTGAGTTCTAAATAGATTCTTGTTATCAGTCCTTTATCTGATGTGTAGTATGCAAAAATTTTTTCCCATTCTGTAGGTGGTCTGTTTATTCTCTGGACTGTTTCTTTGGCTGTGCAGAAGCTTTTTAATTTAATCATGTCCCATTCATTTTAAAATAAAACAAAATTAAAGATTTAGGATGACATGAATTGAGAAGGAGCAGAGAGACCAGCAAGTAGGAAATGGAAGTAATCCACGTGTGAGTTTCTGAAGGCCTGAACTTCAGCAGTGGTTTTAGGAGTGAAAAATATGCAGGCAAATCCCGGAGATATTAGAAGATAAAGCATCATTAGTGTCTGTCTACATTATGAGCAGAAAGGAGGAAGCGTGTCAAAGGGACTCATGTGGGACCTGTGGGCCCCAAGGCAGGAGGGACCTCAGAGGGGAGAATCCCTCTCAAGCAGGAAGTGATGTTTTTGAATTTTGAAATTAATTTGCAAAATGAGAAGTACATTGCGCCTCAGAAACTTCCTCCCCCCAGCAGAGTAAACGTCCAGCTGTCAGAATCTGGGTGCACAGCCCAAACTGGAAACTGCAAGCATGACATTTCTTCAGGTCTTTTTTATTTAAAAAAATTGTCTGAATCGGGTGTATTCTATATATACTTATGTGGGTAGGTGTGTGTGTGTGTGTATATATATCTCAATTTAAAATTAGTGCATTGCATTTCCCCCAAAGTAAAGTAACATTGACTCTCCATAAAGTTGCAATTCCAGGTGCCTCCCAGGGACAGCGTGTGTGTGGCGCCCCTGTGACAAGCAGACCATGTGTGTCCGGAGAGGAGGCGCACACGGAGGGAGACGCAGGTTCACGTGGAAAGGGCTAAGACCAGAGGCTGTGGGTGGGGGGAGAATGTCCACCAGGGGGGCCACGCAGAGGGCCCAGCTCAAGCAACCAGGAAAACTCAGAGAGTGTCACCAAACAATGGCAGAAATGGACGGCTACGGTAGCCAAGTGTTGACAGGGTCTCGAAGGACGATGACAGAATTGGTAGCTTGGACTCCCTCAGCCAGAGACAGAATGAAGCCCTGGTGAGAGGGAGCAGCAAAGGCATGTGACTTGTGAGACACTTGGCTTCAGGAGTGGGGACGGAGGGGACTGCAAGGCACAGTGGGACCAGTGGGGGCACTTGACGTGCAGACCCGAGCCCCTCTGAAGTCTGAGGCTCAGGATGCCAGGGAAGTTGGATTATTCAGGGAGCCACGGGCGAGGGGAGAGACCAGTGCCCAGTCTGAGAGCGCCTCCTGAGCAGGGAGAGACGCCAGCACAGGGCACCCAGGAAGCTTGTGATTGGCTCATCCATTCATCCAGGAAATACAGGGGCAGCCCCTTGCCCTGCATGGCGAGTGCGGAGTGAGGACCGGAGCCAGGAAAGGGACAACAGAGGACAGGGAAGGGGAGCATGGGGCTGGTGACCCGGGGAAAGAAAGCCCAGCCTCGGGAAGGCAGTCTGAGCCATCTCGGATGTGCTCTCCCTGCTGGCCCACACAGCCCCTGGGGGCACAGAAGGAAGCGCCCCAGCAGCAGAGCACCCTGCGGAGCGGGAGCGCGGACATGTGCTGCTCCACTCGCTGAGCCCTCCTAGTGCCCTCTTCCCCACCAGGCCCCGAGCCCAAGCCTGACTCAGAAATATCACTGGGGTCCCCGTCAACAGAAGTGAAGAAATGAAGCCAGTTTGTCCCAGAGCCTGACTCTGAACCTTTACCTAACACTGTACATGCTGCTAGGTTAGTTTCCACCCCTCTGAAAGGAGCCCCTCCTCCACTGTTGACCTCAGGTCCCCAGGAATCCTTATGGGGTCACATAACTGGCTACATGCTGTGCCTCTGGGGTATGTGTGCAGAGGTCTGCAGAGGGTTCCTCTTGTCTTGTGGATTTGGGTCACTCCAAAATCGGCAATAATAAAATGTAAGACATAGCCTTGCCCACATGATGCATTGGAATTGGGGCTTATATTTTACATCAATATTAAACGCGGATGTTTCTAGGCAGGATTTGTGCTCTGGTTCCCATCCCCACCATCCCAACTCCTGCAGATTCTCACATTCCTGAAACCCTCTGTGCCCAGAGGCACTTGAGCTTTCTGCCTGTGATTAAATTAATATTAACTTTTTGTTGTGTGCTTAACACAATTCGAAACAAGATCTTCCAGATCAGAACTACAGAACTATGGACATAAGAAGTTTGCTTATTCCCTTTCTCTGGCTTTCGGTGCAGTGAGCAAGCCACACACTCTGGGATTCCTGGCAACGAGGGCAGTGAGATGATGAAACACCCCCGTCCTCCTTTGCCCAGTTGTGTTCTGATACCTGGAAGGATCTGCAGGCAAAGGAGTGAATCAAAACGCGTGTTTACAACAGATGCTGTCCTCTAGGCAGTTGGGATCATGTAAGTGCCTGCCACATCCTGGGGATCAGCGCACTTGGCCTTCCCGCAGCCAGTCTGCGGAGCTGCCTGGTCCTGCTGTGGCCGCAGCGCGTAGCAGAGCGGGGAGCAGGCACCATGCTGGCCGAGGCAGGTATCACGGCCCACGCTCTCACCATCTACATCGGACATCTATTTGCAACCATTTAGCAACTTCACACAGCTCCCGACTACCTCCAGGGAAGCCGCATTAAGAGGCCCCCAACCCTGCCGTCCCCGTGCAGATGAGCAGATGGGTCACCGTGAGTCCAAGGAGTCTCACCATGTGCCGAGGACACCTTCGCCAAGGCCGTCCTCTCTGTACATCATGCAGTGCACAGCCATGAGCGGGCAGGACGGACAGTGAGCCCAGACGGAAGCAGGTGCTAAAAAGGCCAAGACTTCAATGGCGGCTGTTAGCTGAGTGCAGACCGGCAGTGCCACAGTCGCCCTGCTTTTAAACCCGGTGCTCGGGGACGACTGTGAAGAAGGGGTGGGGTCAGGCCCCGCGGTTCATCCTTGGGGGAGCACACGGCCATGGGGAGCCCTGGAAAAGGGTGGTCTGTGCCCCTGCGGGTCTCTTCCCAAGTTTAGTTCCTGCTGTAGATTAAGCTGGCAGGTGTCTCAGGGGCTCAAGCCCTGCAGAAGCACCTATTCACATACAAATGACAGACTAAGATTCATTTATTGTTACTCAGTCATTAATGTCCCAGATCAATTTTGAACATACAATTTTTTGTTAGTAAGTATGTATTGTCCTATCTACCTGCCTAAAAGCTATAAAACTGCATGTCATACATTGGAAGTGTTTTATGATTAAACCCTCTTTCCTATTCAGACTGGCATGTCCTCCCTAAACCTCACGTCCCAAACCCAGTTATTGTGCATGAAAAGAGAATCCTCTAGATTGTCTCTGTGGGGGATTGTGAGGCCCACAGTTTTGTCCAAATGCAAAGGAGAGCAATGGTTCTATCAGTCTGTCTCGTGAGTAAATATGTGAATATTTAAATAGGTACCTTTACATGTTGAAAATCTCTTTATAAGCTACTTCTGTTCTGTGGGTCCCAAAACCTGAGCATCCTATATTGGGAACCCGTCTGAGAAATTCAGATGATACTGCAGGAAGATTTAAAAGTCACACTTGAAAATGGCATTCATCACTTCTGCCTACACTTGCACTGGCCGAAACCCAGTTATTTGCCCAGAAAAGCTGCAAAGGGACTAGGAATGTTGTCTAGCTGTGTACCCAGCAAGAGGATAAACATAGATGTTGGTGAGCACTTTCTTTCTCTGTCAAAGAAAACAAAAAAAAAATCTATTATTTTTGTTGTGTTGATTTTTTAATATTTGTATCCATAATATTAATATTAATAGTTTTGTGACTTGAACAGTAGGCCCTCTGTAAATCTTTGAGGAAGACACTAAGGAAGAAGAAGGAGGAAAGGGAGGATTGAGGGGGAGAGAGAAGAGTTTTTATAGAACTGAGGCTGGTTTTCCAGACACAGATCTAGAAGATGGCTACTTAGCTGGTGCGATTTGGGTGGGAGCCTTTCTATGAAATTCCTGTAACAATGACAACCCAGTTGTAGCAGTTACCACTTCCATCCTGAAAAATGAGGTCGGCTGAACCACAGTTGAAGCTTGGAGCCTATCACAAAGGTGCCTTAATCATGGGGAAGTAAGAAGGTGCCAGAAGCCAAAAGGACATCTGGTCTACTTCACACGTATGCAAACGCTGTGGTCCAGCTCGAGTGTACACACAGGACTGACAGCACAGTTGATGGCACTGATGTTGACGGCTATACCTTTTAGACCCTTTGGAGTCTGACTTAGCATTTGGCTTTACTTTCCATTAATTCCCTCATTCCCTCATTCATTCATTTATTCCATCACTCAACCAACACGCCCCAGTCGGAGCTAGTTACGGTGCCGGGGCTTAGGTTCCCAGCTGCCCGCAGGCCGGCGGGGAGGCAGACTCGCACGTCCACGCACCTGCGTGAGGAGGAGCCAAAGCGAGCAGCAGCAATTCCATGACGCGGGTCAGAAACGGCTTCATCGTGGCGTTGACTCTTGAACCAGATCTTGAGGCATGAAGTGGGGCTCACCAGAGGTTCCCAGGGAGAAGAGAATGGGGGGCGGGGGGAAGGAGAGTTACTCTAAGGGACGAAGCAGACAGGGGACATGCCCGGAACAGCACGTGTGCGGAAGGAACTGTGCGCCCTCTGGCCAGCGCGGCTGTCTGGAAGGGGCGTGTCGGCCCAGCACTTCCAGCCTTGGGCGTGGTGCTCGTTCCCCACCTTGGCAACACAGCCCCAACTCCCAGGAGTTCATGGAAAGAAGTGTTTCCGTGTCGTTGCTAGTTAACTGAACTCTTTGTACCTCTGCTGATGAGATCATTTCAGTTACCAAGGTATGAGATAAGGACAGACGGGACTGCTCCTTCTAATTCTTATCTGGAGCTCATCTCATTCCCTCTATATATGTGGTCTTTTTTTTTTTTTTACCCTTTAGAGGGGAAAAAAATCTCATCTTGCTCAAAACACTATGTCTTTACTATTTCTGTATCTTCCAGTTGTCTACAGTGATTTTAAAATGCCAGTATGTTTTAATAACATACTATACCTTTTGCTCTTGCAAAAACATCACATTATTCAATGTAAGCAACTGCAAAAGGATATGACTCTTATATAATTTATGTGTCCTTGTGGTGTGTGATTAATGTGTGCACTCTATAAGGGTATAATTTTGGAAGCCATTTTCCATAAAATTGTTATAAGTGTTATCTTATAAATTTGATATAATTTGGCACAATATTCATTTAGCCAGATCGCCCCACTAATAACATCTCTTTCATCTGTAAACACCAGTTCAGGCTGACATCACACATTTTCGGTAAGACATCGAGCCTTGTTGGACTCATTCAGATATTGCCTCGTAATTTAGGGTGAGGACCAGTTTTGTTCCCCTCAGTTGAAATGCACTAACCAGACACTCTTGGGCCCAAACCTCCACTTTTTCATAGAATGCTAAACACTAATAATGTCTGATTCTGAGAAGCCATCAAGGAAGGAGGTTGTATGAAAATGAATAATGGACTAGCATTAAGGTAACCTAGAATGGTATACTGGCTTGAGCATTTAGTAGCTGGTTTTGTGGCTTTGGACAAGATTTGATGCTTCAATAGTCCTCAGTCTCTTCATTGATTATACGAAGATAGTGGGATTACACTAAATCACAAAGCCTTCTTGGAGCATAAAATCCATTATCCCTGATCTATTTTAGTTCTTAATTATATATTACCCTATCTTGTCTGTATTCAAGGTCTATGTATCTTATCTCTACAAAAATATTGCAAAGACATCCAAGCCATGGTATAGATCATCCATTCATTCCTCTGTAACGTGTTTAGAAAGCTTTCCTCACTAGGGCTATGACTGCAGGGTCCAGGGCCCTGTGTTGAGGTCCTGGCTCCATCACTTACTGTTTTGTGTCCTTGGAAATTTACTTCTCTTCTGTGCCTGGTGCTTTGAGCATGTGGTACAGCCTCTCTGAGCCTGAATTTGAGTTTCTTCATCTGTAAAGTGGGAGTGATCATGCCCTACTTTGTAAGGGTGTAGTTAAGAGGTTCAGTGAGAGAATGGCAGGGAGGGCTTCGGCACAGGGCCTGGCTCACAGGACAGGACGAGAAGTGTAGCTGACAACCGAGCATGAAACGTGCTGGGGAAGGGAAGGTCATAAGGAAAGTCTTACTCTCTCCTCTAAAGCTCAGTTTAGCATAGATGTAACTGCAAGCATTACTTGTGTAGCTGATAATCATGAATGCGGCATCTCTCTTTATCTTAATCATGGCGCAGTAGAAGCACTAGGCTAGACAAATATTTTTGGAACTGAACTGAAACCACACTCGCATTTTATTGAAAAACATACAGCTAAAACGGAATAGAAAGATATAAGCCTCATACCAAATGATGCCCAATATTCCGGGAGGGCAAAAGCATGCCACGGATTTCTTCACAATCACAAAGCCACCTAGAAGCAGGAGATGCAAGACACCCTTGAGTAGGATTCTCAGAACAAGGTGATGGGCAGGTTGGGTGGCTGACAGAGCTTCCAAAGACCTTGAAGGCAGGCCAGGGACAGGATGAATGGCCTTGGTAGTTAGGAACAAAGGCATCCATGTGCTAATTCTCTTTGCGATTCTGAGTGTAAATGTCCTGGTCCCTGGAGTCCACAGGCAGGACAGATGACGACTAATGCACCAACTGCTCTCCCTAGCCCGGGCTGTGCTGGTGCCCAGCCAGCTGCTTTAAACAAGGAGTGAAGTTTGGGGATGAAACGCGTTCTGCTAAACTGCGTCCATCACCAAGTAAATCATGGCATAAACTTGGACGTGAGATGGAATCTTTCATTGACAGGAAGATCTCTACCCCTCCTTCAACACCACCATTCATCTCATAGTCAATAAATATTGTCTGATTGCAACTGTGCTAGGAAGGAGAACAGTGACAGGCACAGCCTTGCCTCTTGGGGCTTAAATCTGCAGTGGCCAGCAGGTTTCATTTGTTCTTCCTTGGTCCCTTATCCTAAATCCGCACTTGTTTTCCTGGTCCCAACAATGCATGAAGTAGGGTGAGGACACTTATCCAAACTCTTCTGAGAAGGACAAAATAAAAACCATCACCCCCACTCTAAGAAATAATTCTGGGTCTCCAGAGAAGTCAGTGCCGGCCAACTATCAATCCCTGAAAACAAGTGAGTTGCACCCACCAGCAGGCAGCTAAGAAGAGGGTAAAGCAGTACAAATGATTAGGCTGGTGCCACGAAAGAGACCCCCTCCCCCCAGCCTGGAATGTTATGTGTCCACACAACCTGCCCTTACTGGCAGGTCAAAATGTTTTTCACTGTGGTCTGAAACTGATTCTACCAGCCCGGCCACCATTCAACCTTGGCAACACCAGGGCACCGGGCAGTGTGTTACAGAGAACTTTAATGTAGTACCCCTGAAATATGTGTGTGGGATCATCAGATCTTGACTTTGGGAGCGTTTCTAACTACTACGTACTCTTACAGTGAAATGTTTTCAGCGTGTGGGAGTGGAGGTGGTGTAGACTAAGCAAATGTTTACTAAGAAGCCACTTTTTATCTTGGCCTATAATTGGCCTTTCAAGACCAGAGGAGAGAATTTTAACACAGGACTCCTGCTCTAAGGAGGTTATAATCTGCGAGAACAAAATATAAGAGAACACGCAATCTGGGTTAGGATATATGAGATGCTCTGTTGTGTGAAACAGGCTCTGAGAACAATGGGGGGTGGGTGAGGCTGGGACACGCTTGGAGCCTCTGGACAAACTGGGATTTAAGCTGGAGACAGGCTGAGAGAGAAGCAGGGAGAAGGTTACCTTCTCTAATGTGGGACACGTGTATTCTTACGCAGAAAGCTTTTCTGGGAGAACCAGATGGGCCTCTGCCTCGGAAGCAGAAGGAAAGTGAGAGCTGCCCAAGCCTGGGCGTGCTCCCTGACACCCTGAAGCCCACAGGAGTCTCCAAGAGGAGCCTGTGGCCCCACCTAGGGAAGGGAAGGAGTGCTTCCGGAATGTGGATGCCAAAAACAAAGCTGCTCTAAAAGTCTGCAACATCCCACCTAATTCTCTCACCATTGTCCGTCTGGGACACCATGGTGGTAATGTCACAGCAACGCTGGGATGTCACACACAAATGCAGCAATTTATTTCAGTCATATGGAGTCCAGTTATATGAAGTCGAGAAACTGGCAATGTATGTAGCTTTGTTTGCAGCGGAAGGCGGCCTGGGAGCTAAATTTCATATGTGCTATGAGAAGAATTTTCACCACCCATGATGTCAGTTGCCGAAGCAGGGCTGTCCTGGGTGTCGGGGTGTTCAGGCAACGTTGACGGCAGCCGCCACCAGGGCCCCGACATGAGAGCCTAGAGAGGGTGGCCGAAAGCCTGAATGCCTAGCCAGGCTCTCAGCTGGGACATACTCAGTCTTCAGACTGGAGCAGAGCACTTCAGTGCCATGTTTTTAAAATACAGTTGAATTCCACAAACCCACGTTGAGCCTATACTGTGTAGCAAGCACTCTGCAAAACACGGGAACATAGAGCTAAATAAACTGCATTTCCTGCCTCTAATGAGAACTAGTTTGACAAGAGAAATATAAGCAAATAAGTACAGGGTGTGACAAGTATTATAAGAGAATTATAAAAAGGATGCTAAATGCTCCAAACTTATCACTTTTGTCACCATCAGTGAAGGTACAGGGCAGAACCAAACTGCAAACTTATTACGTTTTATGGAACCATTTTACCATAATTTTCTCCTTGATCATAAAATCATAAAATATTTATATACCACCTAGCATTTTTAATGCAACATAAGGTATATTCATTTTTATAATCCCCAGAGTAATTTCTTATGTTGAGTATCATGATCACCCTTCTAAGAGCAAATAAATTGAGGCATAGAACATTAACTATCAAAGCCACATAGCTAATAAATGTCAAAATAAAATAATTAGCCTAGAACCTTAGACCTCAAGTCTAGTATCCCTCTCTTTACAGCACATAGTCCATAGTACCCATAATTCCTCAGTTTTCTATAATCCAAATATAAACATAATTACATCAAATGTAGATGGTCTGAGCCAGCTAATAAAATATGGAGACTATCAGATTGGATTTAAAAAAAAAAATCCCAACTACCTGTATTTAACACATTTACTGCCACGTGAGTTGTATTTAACTCACAAATATTATTGAGCCCCGGGCCTCGTGAAGCATATGTAAACTCACATGTCTCCTCACCTGGGAGGCACGAGAACTACTTTTCAAGTTATGTATAACTCACTCACAGAAAACAATAAAAAATACTATCGCTGGGGAAAGGACATCCCTGGGAGGCCCCAGCCCTGATACCAGGGACACAGAACCTCCCTCAGGTTGAGGCTGACCTAGGATGACAGAGGACACCTGCCTTCCCCACCACACAGGCACTCTTGAGGGAAGACTACCCCGGCGTGGATGGTGAACCCAGGACAGGGCTTGCAGCTGGTGGTGAACCAGACACAGAAAACCGTCAGACTGACGGCCACCCTGGAGCACAGGTAATGCCACAGCGGTCGGAACCCCACGATGCAACAGCAAATCAAAACCATGATGTTGTCATGCCCTCTGTTAGGGTTAGGCTTTTATTCTAAGCAAATCTTAATTGTTTGAAGTGGGATATTTGTCATTGATTAATTATGTAGTTGCTTCTCTGGGGTGATGTTTAAAAATGTGAATCCAAGATGCCAGCCTCCTGCCTGCAGCTCTGCGTGACCAACCATTGCTGCTTCACCCGCATCTCACCCGGCTCTGCCTCCCACCCCAGGGTCCTGCCATAACCCAAACGCATAGCATCTGCCCCGGCCCAGAGCCTTTGCACGGGCTCCCTCTCTGTCTGGAACATTCCTGCTCTCGTTCACCACCTCTCAGGTCACAATTCAAATGCCACGTCCCCCAAGAGGGGCTTCATGACCACCCAGAACAGAACAGTCCCTTCTGTTCTCTCTCTTAGAATTCTCTTTTCTTTCATAAACTGCATCACGATTTAAAATGATATATTTGTTTTGTGTTTGCTTGAAGAATGTCTTCCCACTCAACTGTAAACTCTGTGAAGTCAAGGATCTTGTCTTTTTTGTCTGTTTGTTTGTTTTCCTTTGGTTCATTGTTCTTTGTTGTGTTGCTTTGTTTTGAAACCACTGAACACTCACTGTCTCATACGGTGCCCGGCACGTAGCAGGTGGTCCATAACACCTTTCTCATACATTTATGAAATGAGGGATTAAAAAAGAACCATGAAACTCATAAAAGAAAGGAAATAAAAGAAGGAAGAAAGAGTGAGAGCTGGGGAGAAGGAATGCAGAGAGAGAGGAAAAGAAATGGTGAGCACGTGATTTATTCTAGGGAGCCTTTGTTTCCCTCAAACCAGTGTTTGTCAAGCTTGGCTGCCACCACTGTCCTCTGGGGAACTTTGAAAGTTACTGAGGCCTGGGGGTCACTTTCAGTGGTTCTCATTTGGTTGGGTTTTGGTGTAGCCTGGACTCTGGGGACATTTAGAAGTGCCTCAGGTGGTTCTACTGTGCAGCAGAGCTTGAGGGCCAGAGCCCAGCCCAGGGAAATAATGCCAGCTCAGTGACTGCAGGCGAGGGTAAGAGGGGACAGGGAGTCGAGCTCCGGCACAGCGCTGGTCACAGTGGGTGTGCACACCAAGGACGCCTCTCCTTCCCCTGGGGGCTGCCTGCTCAGGGCACAGGCAGCTGAGCCCTTTGGCTAGAGCCTGGGCTCAGTTCCAGGGCAGATTAGGCCAGACAGGCAGACCGTGGAGTACCAGCTGGGGAGCACCCCCCGCCCCAGCCCCAGGCCTCCTGCAGCCTGAGCACAAGGCAAGGAGGTGACAATGTAGAAGGATGGCGGAGCTGGTCAAGCGGCACAGGGGCTTGCCACATGCCAGTCCCTTTGGGGACTCTTATAGCTGGTCTCCAATGTGCCTGGAAGATTTCAGAGGAAGAGAGAGGCTGGGAGGAGGGTGAGGGGCACAGCACGGCCCCCCGGTTTCTTATAATGTTGGGGGAGAACCCAGCTCATGTCAGAGCAGGGCACCATCAAGAAGGGGGCAGAACGTGAACAGCAGCCGGGAAGGACAGTGAGCACGGGTCTTCTAGCAAGAAAACCCAGCTGCTAGATTTATCCAAAAAAAGCCATATTTATTGGATGAAAAATCAGAATATGAGAGTGGTTTGTGATGTTATTAATGTGAAATGTCTTACTAAATTATATGAATTAAGCTAAATTGAGTGGCTTTCGTGAAAAGGTGCATCACCTCCGTAAGGTGACTGGGACTTGGATCCCTTTGCGTGGCAGGAAGTCCTGTATATATTGTATATTAACCCTTATCAGATGTGTGGTTTGCAATTGTCTTTTCCCAGTCCACAGGCTGCCTTTTCATTCTGTTGATTATTTCTTTTGCTGTGGAAAAAGTGTTTAGTTTGATGTAGTCCCACTTGTTTACTTTTCCTTTTGTTGCTTGTGCTTTTGGTATCATATCCAAAAAGTCAGCACAAAGACCAGCCAACGTCCCTGGGCTTTATCATTTCAGGCAGTTTCATCAACAGCATTTGCTGACGAGACTATCCTTTCCCCACCATGTATCCTCAGTGCCCTAGCCAAATATCCATTCACTGTACTGTGTGGCTTCATTTCTGGGCTATTTTGTTCTATTGGTCTGTGGGCCTATTTTTTATGCCAGCTATACTGTTTTTATTGCTATAGCTTTGTAATATACTTTAAAATCAGGAAGTGTGATGCCTCTAGCTTGGTCATTCTTTCTCAAGATTGCTTTGGCTATTCAGGGTCTTTTGTGGTTTGATATGAATTTAGAAGTTTTTTTTCTATTTTTATGAAAAATGCCTTTGTAATTTTCATGGAGATTGCATTTAATTTATAGATTATGTTGGGTAATATGGGCTTTTTAACAATATTGATTCTTCTGATCCATGAAGGTGGGATATCTTCCCATTTATTTGTCTTCTTCAATTTCTTTCATCAATGTCTTATAGTTTTCAGTGTACAGATCTTTCACCTCCTTGGTTAAATTTATTCCTAAGCATCTCATTGTTTTTGATGCTATTGTAAATGAGATTGTTTTATTTTCTTTTTTACACAGTTCATTTTTAGTATATAGAAACGCAAGTGATTTTTGTAGGTTGAATTGATATCCTAAAACCCTGCTGAATTTGGTTATTAAATCTCACAATTTTTTGATAGAATCTTTAGGGCTTTCAATATAAAAGATCATGTCATCATCAAACAGAAACAATTTTACTTCTTCCTTTTGATTCATATGCCTTTTCTTTCTTTTTTTTTTTTTTTTTTTTTGTTTATTTACTGTGGCTAGGACTTCCTGCACTACGTTAAATAGAAGTGGTGAGTAGGCATCCTTGTCTTGTTCTTGATCTTAGAGGAAAAGCTTTCAGTTTTTCACTATTAAGTATGATGTTAACTGTGGGCTTGTGATATATGTTCTTTATTGTGTTGAGATGCATTCATTCTATTCCTGATTTATTGAAAATTTTTATCAAGTTTTTATGTTGAATTTTGTCAAATGCTTTTTCTGTGTCTATTGAGATGATCATATGATTTTTAATCTTCATTCAGTTAATGTGATGTATCACAGTTAATGTGTATCACAGTTAATGTGTATAACATTTATTGATTTACATGTGTTGAACCATCCTTGCATTCCAGGGATAAATCCCACTTGATCATGGTGTATGATCCTTTTAATGTCTAGTGTTTTGTTGAGTATTTTCGCATCTATGTTTGTGAGAAATATTGGCCTTTAAGTTTCCTTTTTTGTAGTGTCCTTATCTGGCTTTGTTATCAGGATAATGCTAGCCTCGTAAGATGAATTTGAAAACGTTCCTTCCTCTTCAATTTTGTATAATGATAAGGAATCATGAGTGATCAGTTTGTTTCTCGGTTCTCTCTGCTGGGCTTCTTTCAAGTGAGGCATATCTGTGTACTAGCCACATATTATTTTATGGCTAGGAAGGGATCCATTGTTTTTGTTGCCTTTGCAGAAATGCTCCTGTGTATCTGGCCATCACATTTGTATTCATCTTCTATGCTATATAAGAAATTGCCACAAAGTTCATGAATTAAACAACACATTTATCATCTAGCTGTTTCTGTTGGTTGAGTCTGGGCCTGGCTCGGTGGGGCTCTCTCCCTCTCCTCGGGGTCTCACAAGGCACCCGAGCTGTGGTCGGGGCTACATTCCCATCAGAGGTTGGAGGAGGGAAAAATCTGCATCTAGGCTCCCTCAGGTTGTTGGAAGAATTCATCTTTTGGTTGCAGGACTGAAATTCCCATTTTCTTGTTGGCTGTTGGCTGTTGCCTAAGGCTACTCTCAACTCTAGAAGCTCTTTGTCATGTGGCCCTATCTACAGGCCCTCCCACACGATGGCAGCTCCCTTCTTCAAGCCTGCAAGGGAGAAAAGGTTCTCTTATGCGTGCCAGAAACATGGGTACTGTGTGTGTGTGTGTGTGTGTGTGTGTGTGTGTGTTGTAACACATTCCATCACCTTTGCCATATAAACAACCTGATGGTGAGAGGAGATTAAACGGCAAGTACACGGGGCCACCCTACAGTCTGTCTGCCACACATTTAAACTGTTTCTTTGGTAAAAAGTATTAGAAAATATTTAAGACAGAAAAGATGTCACTGTTTCAATGTCGCCGGGTACCCCCCCCCAGTGGTTCTTTGGGAAAGATTCTCATACTAAAAAACTAACAATTCTCCCAGAAAAAGTCTGGGCTTTCCGAGAGAGAAGCCTCAAACCTCACCAACAAGCACCAGTGGGAACCTGGTCCCAGAAATTCGTTCCATCTCTAGTAAAATGGCCTTTCTCCCTATTGCCAATTCAACGAAACAGTGCTAAAATTAGCCATGTGTTTGTGTTGCTGTTTTTGTACTCTTGGCACTTAATACAATGTGTCCAGCACAAAATTTCATGCATTTGGTCATGTGTTCATGTCCCATCTCCAGAGAGGAAGTGCTTCCCCCTCTATCTGGCTGTACAGTATCTGTGCCTCTTTCAGAGCCGTTATCATTTCCTACCTTGTGTTAAGCTCTTTGTACATCTGCCTTGTCATTGCTATTAGACTGAAATTTACTAGAAGTGAAGGAAGTGTGTTTTCTTACTTTCTGGCATCCTACAGCACCTAGCACAGAGCCTGGCACACAGTATATGTCACTGATTGAATAAATTAATAAATGAATGACTAGATTTTGCTAGGGAAATTATGCCTCCCTTGAGGGTATGCATTGATTCGTATCATTTTGTATTTTCCACATGTCTCATATATTTAGATCAAAGGAACAAATAAGAATCGACATCAACTCAATGACTGAACAAGATATCACATGTTCAGTTAGTTATTCAGGTCCCTAAACTAATGCATGAAAACTAAAAGATTATTATCTCTAAATTTAAAGTAAACAGTCAATAAACAGATATTGACACATTGTGGGTACGTACGCAATGAATGAAATCCCTCTTCCTCTTAGAAATCATATAGATTAAAAAAATCTATATACAGATGCAGAAAGACAACACCTGTGTCAACATCAGAGACTCCTCCCACCTGCGCACAGCCCTCGACCAGTTCAAAATGAGCAGTAGGGTCCACAGGTAGAACATGTGCCCAGCATCTCTGAATGTTGTCATGAAAGCACAGAAACAAAAGACAAGTGTAAAATGACTGAAATCTTGTTTACTAACCTAGGTTTTTAAAAAAATTCTATTTACCAGGCTTTTTAATAAAAACCATTCCTTTATTACTTAAAAATAATATTTCAATATCAGTAAATGGCCTTGGCCTTGAGGGGAGGGTGAAAAGAATAAGTCATCTGAGTCTGCCTTTTTTCCTTTTTATTACTCTTTTCTTCTTCCTTCACCTCCCCTCCTCCCCCTCCACCTCCTTCTGCTCTTTCTTCCTCTTTTATCTAGAACCAAGCAGGCAAGTAAACACCAGTAAATAGAAAGCGCCTGGGTCTGCCTGAGATGCGGCACAATGGGAAGATCCAACTCTAATCCTGACTCTACTCTGGACCCTGAGGGCAAATCACTTCCAATTCTCAGCCTTAGCTTGCTCATCCAAAAAGGAAGCCATTGGAGCAGGGGGTTCAGAAGTTCTTAGAAAGGTGTGATGCATTTGCAGATAACTCTAAAGAGTCCTTCAGATCATGGTGAAGATTTGGGGGGTTAAAATATATAGTTTCAGAATCAATGATAATTATTTTTTTTTTACTGCAGAAAACCTCACCACTCTTTTCCAGGTGTCTTTTCAACACCCTCAATATTATTTTTCATTGTGTTCTTGGGACTGTTTTCTAGTTTCAGTTCACATATACTTACACCCTCTACTTTGCTCTCTAAGTTGAGAGTTCACCGGGAAGAAGTCAAAATGAAAGTGAACCGCCCGCCAAGCTGCCAGTGACTCTCCCCTGAAATAACAAACCCACTAAAGCTGAGCCTCTTGCTAAAAACTTTAGGTTCCTTTCTCTCCTCATGCCAATTTGTTCACAAAACCTAAACCAAGGAAACAGTGAGATTTTAAAGTCAACATAAATGTTTTGTGAAGTTCTCGGTCTCTCCTCTTTCCCCAAGCTATTCACCTCTTTGTTCTAAGGTAAAATATATTGTAAATAAAATTCAAGGGTGCACTAAATTCATAGAAATTTTAGCACTGGGAAAAAACCTTGGTTTAATCTAACTCTATTATTTTTTGATTTTATAATTTGTCCCAGATCATCAAGATATTTCATAATAGACTTGACTTACCTGAGAATTCTCTGGCAAATGTATATGATGAAAAAATGGAGGAAAAGAGAAAGCTTACTTATATCTAATACATTGCAATCTTTCTATCTCTCTTTCTCTCTCTCTCTTCATATGTATACACACACACTCATTTATTTCACATTTATATCATTTATTAATAACCCTCACCTCTGGCGTGCAAGGTTGCCATCATAACCTTCATTTTAAAAGATGAAACATATTTAGAAGTTTTTGAAAGCTCTGCTATATATGGGGATTGTCACCTGTGGGTTTCCCTGTGAGGTAAATGATTGGACCATTTTGGAGGAAATATCCTGATATTGGTATCTTCAAGTCTCTTCTCTTGGGCTAGTCAGATTTCTCAAATAAGAATCTTTGAATGCTCTACCTGAGAGGTACAGACTGTCTACCTGCCCTCTACAGGTAACGAGGGAGCCAAGGAGATGAAGAGGACTAGGGAAGTCTCAATATTCAGCACATAAAATTTCCTTTAATCCTTGTTTTCAGGATGGCATGGCTGTGATCTATTTTGACCCACATCCTCTAGTTCAGAAACTATTAATATCTGCTTTATCTCTTCAGAATAGAATTCCAATCCTCTGTTGGGGCTGGAGAGGGGGGCTTTCCCTTCCATGCAGGGCGAGGTGACAACCCAGGGCCTTAGCTACTTCTAAGCAGAACCCTCCTGCTCTCAGCCCCACCTGTATTCCAACTTTTGGAGGCTTCTGATAGAGACAATTCCTACAGACAAGCTTTTTGCAAAATTGGGTTGTTTCTCAACCTTTCTCACTGATGATTTAGAAACCAACTTTCTTTGCTAAGTTACTCCTTATGGTCTTGCTTTCTAACTTCCAAGTTTTTGCTATGAAACTTAGAGAGTTCTTGTTCTCTTTACTTTTATGGGTCATTACCTTAATAATTGTTTCACTGATGTGTTAACTGAATATTTTTAGAGGGGTCTAAGGCAAATGCTTTGTTGTGTGTAAGAGTGTTCTCCAAGGCACTGTTTATCATCGCAAACCTAGACAGTGCCTAGTGTCTCCACGTCTCAATTCCTCAGCAGAAAACCAGAACAGCAGCCTACTTTATACATCAATTATACATGTAAGGCACTTGTAATAGGGCTTGGCATATAGCGGGCACTTAATGCATAATTGTTGTTACCATCTCTGTTGCTCCAGCACAATTCTGACAGCCCCTCTGGCTGCTGATTGGCACTGAGGGGCCTGCCCCACGGCACCAGTTCTCTGCGGGACACCCACTGCCCCCAGCAGGCCACGTGGAGTGACTCCCACCCAGACATGACAACAGTGAGAGCGCGCACATTTGAAAGAGTACGTGCATAAAAAATTCACTTGTTAAGTATATCATTCTCTCAAGATAGGAGATAATTGAGCAATGCTATTTTTATAATGGATATTTACATTCGTATTTACTGATTTCCAATTCCCAGTACATGTGGTAAAATAATTTTGGTAGGTAGTGTGTGCTCAAGTGTGAGAAATGTAAAGATACAGATGTATATATAAAATATATATTTATACATATATTATGTATATACTTATATATCAGATGTATACAGATATTGATTTATACACATATAAAATCCACTATGTATACTTAATTATATTTATTATATATGTATAAAATCTAGACAAAAATGAGGAAATGAGAGAAATTGGTCACTTCATGAAAAAATTCAACTGCAAGACTCCTGATCTCATCTAGTAGTTAAAAAGTAATTAATTAAACTTTTAAAAGTACAATTCATATTCAGTATTTCAGGGGCACGTATATTTCATTACATCAGGTACACATGGCAAATAATTCACACATATTTATGTTTGAAAGTCTTAGTTATTAATGCCTACTGATCTTCCAACACAAATTCTAAAATACCAATGCCTACCTTGGCCACAAAGAATGTGCCTATAGGCAGATTAACTTAGGGAGATTAATCTTTTTAACTCATTCGATTATTAGAATCTTAAAAATTCAGCACTAACATTTTCCAAGCGCTAAAAAAGGCCCAACACCATGACTCAGAAAACGAGGACAAATGAATATAGTGACTTTAACTAAGACCATGTCCACTTACAAAAGAATTCAGAAGAATTTAGTTCTAGTCAAAGAGGTTTAAATAAAACAACTGGTTATCAGCCTAGAAATAAGGCTTTGATTGGAAGATTTTTTTAAAAAAAAATTTAAAACCTCGCACAAACTACTGTGTTCTCCCAAGTTCGCTAGAATCATTTATCAGTGTATCTACTTTCCAGACTGGGAAAAGAAGCTTGTTACGTCAGCGTTTTTTTTTAACCTTCTCCTCTCCATACATTAGGCCCTTCTTGTGTGTGTCTTCCAGAAAAACTGCATAAAAAAAGGACATTTTAATCACTGAAGAAATGTCTTCTTGACCATACCAAAAATCTTTCCCCCCGAATTCCAAGCCACTAAAACTCAACCAAGTTGTATAAATGATGGAACCACAGCCATAAATTCTGCTTCCTTCCCCTACACCCAGCTTAGTGATTTTATTCTTTTCGATTTTGTTTCAGTCTCTTCTGGAGATCAATTTTCCCTGCAGCTCAGTGACAAGATGAGGTAAGCCACTCCTTTCCCAAACCACAGAGATCTGAGAAGGCAAAGGTTGAGAGGAAATAAGACGACTCCAAAATAAGTATCGAGGCAAACACTCCTTGCTCCCAGCTCTGGCCCACCAGTAAACACACGCTCACAGCGTTTCTCCTTTGTAGATTCTGAACAAGTTTCATGAGCCAGTATCTCACAAACATCTGCCTTCATTATAATTATATTTCTATTTCAGCTGCACCAAGCTATTTACAGATGAGCCTGTTCATAAAGAGCTTTATAATTAAGCAAACAGAAATATCTTTTTATAGGATGCAGATCTAGGGGTGATAATCACACACAAAATACACAGCAACAGTTGCAAATAGAGTGTTTAACGCTAGTTATATAGTTAGTGATGTGCTCAATAAAGCCTGACATGTCTTTGTTCCTAAATACGAGAAAATATGGTCTTTGCTACACAGCAGTGTAAACTGTCTTCTTCTCCTATTTTTTTTTTTTAAGCGAAGGCCATATTTGTCAGGGTGGGTTCTTAAGATGTGTGTGTGTGTTTTATGTAACAACAGGGTTATAACACACATTCTCTGGCTTAGTAGGGTTTGAAATCCGCCTGGTATTTGGAGAGAGAGAGCTGATTCTAAATATAAGCAGCAATGTATGGAGGCGCAGAGTGTGACAGATTAAATTAGTAGATAGTAGACATTATCTGTTGGTACTATGGAAGTAGCTGCCAGACAAAAAGAATCATAAAATACTAACCGCAGCATAAAAAAGAATTTCTCGTGTTCCAGTGAAAATCTACCCAGGCCCTTGGGCATTTCTCAGGAAGACCAGTCTTTGCTCCTGTATGTAACAGTAAGTCTCACCTGCCCCTTCCCCTCACCAACACTTGGAAGCTTTTGTTTGCTGTAAATTTTTGCTTTATCATTTTATAGATCTTGTTGGCCATCCAGAAGTCATGTGACCCCAAAGACTAGAAAGGAAACATAGCTGTTGTTTGCTAAGATTTAGCCTTGTCATAGAAAGGTGCACATATATCAGAAAAACACTTTCTTCTAAAAGACCAAGACAAAAAACTACATGTATGCCCCTAAATCTATTGAAATAATTTTTAAAAATTTATAATGATTTAGAGAAATGTTTACTATACAATATTAAAAGAGAAAAGCATGGTGAATTACACAATACAATCTCAACCATGTACACATGAAAGCACAATAGATGGGAAGAAATATATCAAGATGTTGACAGTGATTAAATTAGGGAGATGGGTACAGATGGATTTCGTTTTATTCTTTTCAGTTAAACACACTTTCTAAATGAGTAAGCATCTACTAATTTCAGGTTCTATAAAGGCTATTTTTAAAGCTATAAGCAATCTCAATATTTATATTAATAATAATGATAAATTGAGTATTGTTCAGCTATGTTGTAGAAGGCTTGCATTATGTTTTCAGATGACTGACTCAAGTAATCAAACATTTTCTATTACTGAAATGTAGACATCTCTAGGATCCACTTTGTATCCCATCTGTCAGGATAGGCATGAAGGATTCCAGGGGTCTAGAGCACATGTCCTACACATGGCAATATTTGTTCTTCAAGGAGAAAGAAATGAGACCACTGGTAGAGAAGTCCGTGGGTATGCAGGTATGTGCACGTGTCATTTCAACACATTTTGTCTGCTCATTTGCTTGTTTCTCCCCTGTTATGCATGTATGTGTGTGTTTCTTATTTTCCTCCAAGCCTCTACGTTTCCTTAATCACCCTATATCTACTTCTTCGGACTTTCTTTCTCCACAATTCCTAACAGAGGAGGAAGAATTGACGTCCACTGAGTTTGTGCAATATGCCAGCTGCTTTTCAATGTTGTGAATCTCTTCTTCTTCACACAATCTGCGAGGAGTGGTCATGAACCCATTTTAAAGTTGAGCAAACAAAGGCAAAGGGACTTTGGTCCAAGCCATCCTACTGTTAGGAGTAAAGTCAAAATTCAGATTTCTGATCTGTCTAGCTCTAAATCCCAGCTCACCGAATGAGTGAATTCTTCTTCCATGTTTTCAGTGTTTTCTTTCTGATATTGGACTCCAAAGATCCACTGTACGGGGACTTCATGTGAACTTGAAAAATTAGAGTATGTTTCCCAGGTCCACGCACAACCCAATGTATGTCAGTCACCCGTAAATTTACCTAATCCACTGTGCCTACTTCCACATACAGCTTTGATAACTTAAAAAGTTAAATGTAATATTTGGTAGGAATAAAATAAAATAATAAATAGTTCCAAAGCAGTTTAAGAGGGTGGACTACTTGGTGTTATTTGACATCTGATTGCCCCACCCAGTAGGTGAACCCTTCCTTAAGCTTTCTAGCCACTGTGTGAAGACCTACTTACTTTTGGTTTCATTAAACTTGCTTACTTTTTGTTTAAAGATACATTTTCGAATTGCTGATACCTGGGATTTGATAAACATGAATCTTTCGTGACGTTGTGGGCCTAGAGCACATTCCCTGCAATTCCCAGATCAAAAACTGTCTGGGCCTCTTGGTCTGTCCAGTCATCAGCAGCTTTCCTGAAATGAAGCTGCACGCCAGCTCTGCGTGTGGCTCCTTTCCAAGTTATTGCTCGTGCCCGCCTTCTTCCCTGCAAAACACATTCCCAGAAGCCCATCTCAAAAAAGAAAGAAGAATCCTCGTTTGACCAGACGCTCCTCTATCTACCATCGTGATTCCGTCCTTTCGCACCCTTTTATTATTATCTTCTCTCCGAAACCCTGGACTCTAACTACATCCTGGCTGGGCCTCCACTAATGAGCAGGGTCAGCTGCATGGAGATTACGGAGCCCTCTACTTTGTTTAATGCTCAGCTGTCACCATCCTAAAAGTCTTACTAATTTTAGGACAAGGGGCCCCCCACATTTTAATTTTGCACTGGATTCTGAAAATTGTGCAGCCATGGCTCACTTCAGAGCTAGTCACAATCTCCCACCCAACTGCCCCCTTCTCGGGTTCCTCGCCTGTGAGTCTCTGGAACACATACCATCAGCTGCTCCTCCCCAGGCTCCTTGCTGCTGCTGCTGTGTTCTGTTCATCCGTGAGTTCCTGTGAAACAGTCTTGCATCACAGACCTCCTCTTAATCCCAGACCACGTTCCTTTTGCTTTGCCAAGCATCCCAATAAGGCACAACCCCACGTGTCCACACTGGCCTTGTATGTCCCTCTGCTCTTTTACTGGAGTTTGCACTATGCCTAAAGCTTCATCTGTCACTTCTATGTGAGTGGAAAAAAAAGTGTCTTCCATGACTTTCCTCTCCACCCATCAAACTTGAATTTTTAGGTGCTTATTTGCTTTAAATCTTAATTCTCCTAACAAATCAAACTCAACAAATGTAAAGTCCCGCTCATCATTGTCTTCCTTCAACTGGTTCTTTCTACAGAGTTCTTTCTTTGGTCAATGAAACTGTCATTCTATATGAGAGCCACGCTTTAGTCTCATTTCTGAAATTTTTCCCATGGTTACTTCCCCCATCCAATCGGTGGTGTACTCTGCATAAATTCACTCTCCTAACAAACCCATTGTTGCAAAACCACCCAAAGTCAAGTTCAGCCCATTCACAGTCATGACCCAATTTTTGGTAGGTATCTGAGGTCTCCAGTAGCTGGAATTAGTAAGGGCTCTGAGTTCTTTCCCTTAAGATTTCAGGTGCTATGTCATAAGAGAACAAGGCTCAGACTGGATCCTGACACACACACACACACTTATTAATAAGTAGACGCAAATGGCACCCAACAGCCTGTTGGGTTGGTTTGAGCCCGGCTCTCTGTCCTTTCCAATGCTGTTTTTCATGAAATATTCACTCAACGCTGATGTGACAATATTCTAGCAGCACCATTCAGCTGACATTCTAGTTCAAGTCAGATGACAAAAATCCTTCCAGAACCAGCTAAAAACAGTCGGGCTTGGAACCCTAAGCCTGGGAGTCTATTCCAAAGGATGTTGGCAATTAGGCTTTCTGGATTTTTATCTCTTGTTCACACAAGGGTAGAATTGACTGCATGATATTTTGAGCCAGTCCACATATGTTTCTCCATCAGTTTTATTTAATTAGTATTTTAATTTTGTATTAAGTTCTGATACATCCACCAGCTAAGAAGTAAAAAGACTAATGCCTTGGTGGTAAGCCACGTCTGTGGCGCTTCCAGTCCAAACCCAGCTTCACCCGGAATAAGCAGGACTCTGGGGTCAGTGTTCCCTTGATTTCCTGCTCATGCACACCCATTGGGTCGGCATGTGTGCCTAAAAAAGCATCTATGCATATTTTGATTTTATTTATTTTTAACTTAAAGATATTATGTTGAATGCAACCTTTGGAACTTACTTTTTTCACCTATTAATTACCCTATTAATAAGTTATTAATCTTCCTTCACATTGTTGCATGTGGCTGTAGTTTGCATTGTCTATTTTATAATATCTATTTATGCATCCACTTTCTTAGGTTACTCCCAGTTGTTCTTTCTCCTTTGAACAATGCTGCTACAGGCATTCGTGTACATGTCTCTTGTTATGCACACACAAAAGTTTATCTTGAGTATGAATTGAGTTGCGGAAGACCCAGCCTGAGCAACTTAGCAAGACCCCATCTCCACAAAAAATAGAAAAATTACCAAGCATGGTGGAATGCACCTGTAGTACCAGCTACATGAGAGATTGAGGTGAGAGGATCACTTGAGACTGTGAATTTGAGGTTGCAGTAGCAATTATGACACCACTGCACTCCAGCCCAGGCAACACAGCAAGACCTTGTCTCAAAATAATAGTAATAATAATAAGAATTAAGTTGAGTTGTGGAATTACTAAGCCAATAGGGAAGATGAAGGTCTAGGAGAAAATGCCAAATTGTCCTTCATTATGGTTACAAAAATGGACTCTATTTCCAGCAATGTAAAAGAGCTCTTCTGCAATACGCATCTCTCCATCACTTGATATTGTCAATTTTTTAATTACTGCCAACCAAATGTTATAAAATGGTATCTCAGTGTGGTCTTGAGTTGCATTACCATGATCACAGAAAAATCAAGTATGAATTGACTAAGAAATGTGTTTTCATCTTTGGACCATTTTTCTGTTGGGTTATGTTCTTAAGGATTTTAAAGAGTTTTATGCCTTCTTGACATGACTATATGTATCTTAAACACTATTTTTTTTATTTCATCTTATTGTTATGGGGATACAGAATTGCAGGTTACATACGTTGCCCATGTACCGCCTTTCCCCCCAAGTCAAAGCTCCAGGCGTGTCTGTTCCCCAGATAGTGCGCGTTGCACCCATCATGTAGGTATATATCCCTCCCTTCCCCACCCCCCCCTTCCCGAGTCAGCACCTTCAAGCGTTACCATTCCCCAAACGGTGCGCAATGCACTCATTGTGTAGGCATACCCCCATCCCCTCCCCCAACCCCCACCTCAGTCCGATATCCGATTGGTGTCATTCCCAGATGTGTATTTAGGTGATGATCAGGGAAACCAATTTTCTGGTGAGTACATGTGATGCTTGTTTTTCCATTCTTGGGATACTTCACTTATTATAATGGGTTCCAACTCTCTCCAGGAGAACCATAAAGATGTCGTATCTTCATTATTTCTTATAGCTGAGTAATATTCCATGGTATACATATACCACAGCTTACTAATCCAATCATGTATTGATGGGCATTTGGGTTGTTTCCACATCTTTGCTATTGTGAATTGTGGTGCTATAAACATTCGAGTACATGCTTAAACACTATTAATTTCACCAGTGAAAAATCACCCACCTTTTAATAATATCCACCACGTTATTTAACAAACCCTCTGATTATAATGGGAGTTAAGTAGCAGAAGGGCCTCCTCTCTAGTCTGGGTCTGATGAGTGCCTGTCCCCAGCTAGTGTATGCTAAAGGTCAGCTAAGTGCCCTTTGGCTGTAGTTTAGTTTGATTTGCATATCGTGTGTATTTACATACATTCATATACAAGCGCACACACACACAACACACTAAAACAAACCACAACGTGACACTATTGCTTTCTGATTCCATGGCCACCACCCTGTTGCCCTCACCTATACCTTTGCAGTGGCTTCCAAATGGGCTCCTGCCTGCAGTCTGTTTCCTCTTCAGTTCAGCCTGTCCGCTGACGCGGCTCCCCCTTCATTCTCTGCTAAATAAAGCAAAAAGGCCCACTTGGGACTGCAGTGTCCCTTGACCCTAACCTTCCTTCCCAGGCATCGCTGCCCCTGATTTCCCACAGGAAAGAGCCTCAGGGCACAAGCTTTGGGACCAACACCTCCATCCCAGCCCACCCAGCAGCTGCCTGACACACTTAAGTAAATCACTCACTCTGATGAAAGCTCAGTTTCTTCTTCCATAAAATAAGGATAATCATAGTAACTAAGTCAAAGGCACATACGATCAAGGTAAAGATTAAGCAAGGCAATGTCATCTCAGCACTTAGTACAACGTCTGCATAGGAACAATACATGCTTGTTGTTTTTCATGTACCTGTTATTGTTGTCATTGATATTACACTGCAGCCAAATGATTCATATCTTTTGTCCCCAAATATCAATGGGCATTCATTTGGCCACTGTCCCTCAGCATCTCCATCTAGATGTCTTCCTCAGCCGTGCATATGAGGAGACAGAATGCTATGACCTTCAGACTTTCCAAGCACTTTGTTAACACTTCTCATACAACACCTTGCCTTGCACATTCTCATATAAACACATTTATCTTCTTATCATTAATGTGCTGCTTGAGAACAAGGACTATGACATCAGTCATCTTCTTCCTCAGGACCTAGGGCCAGGCCTAGAAGAGAACACGTGTTCAGGAAACATATGTTGTTTGAACGTCTTCCTCTTCTTTTTTTCTTTTCTTCTTTCCTAATCCCAATAAATAAATAAAACCAAAAAAAAATCCTACTTGGAAAAATTCTTCTAAGAAATTTATTTTTATCTGTAACCCCTATAAAACTATCACTCATAATGTCCAGTCTGGAAACATTATAATTTAAAAAAAAAAAAAACAGCTCAAATAATCATTCACCAGTTGAGAAGTTTATTCTTCAAGATCCTAGTGCAAGCCTTCATTTACTCCTAGGTTTCCAGTAACACATTTCAGAGGCAGAAAAAACAGACCATGTCTGTTACCTATTCTTAAAAATCTATTACATTAAGGATAAAAAGAGGAGGTAGGGTGGTGTAAAAGAGAGTAACTCTATGTAAATGATGCTATGATTATGTACATGATCATACTCTTGGAAATCATTACTCAGGAGTTCTCATCTCCCGCTGCGCCGTGATTATGTGTATCAGGATCTAGTGCAACAGAGAGGAATTGCTCCAGGTATTTGGAACACAAAAAAATTTAATACGAGGAATTGGGCGCTCACAAGTTTATCCGAAAAACTAGAGGAATGGAAGTGAAGGAGCTATTTCTGAGCTGTGGGCACCACCATAGCTACGAGCCAGACGAGGGGAAGCTGCTGCTGCCTCCACCACTGGCCCTCACAGACTCCCTGGAACGTAGGGTGTGGACACATGTCAAAACACCTTTATTCCAGGAGCTGCAGGGGTGGATGGGGGCTGCTACCCCAGATCTGCCTTCCAGATCTCACAGGTTCTTCTGACTGCAGGAAGGCAATTTTCATTCAAAACTCCAGCTGCTCAGAAATAGAGTTTCTAGCTCCCCAACTTCTCCAAACAGAAGAGGTGAGAGAGGTTGAGAGAGCCAATCCACGGTGCAGTACGGTAAAAAGGAACTGGCTTCATGTTGTGCAGAGCTGGGTTTAAGCTCAGAATCTTCTCTACCACTCAGATTGTTTTTGAGCAATTCTGTTAATATCCCTGAGCTTCAGGTTTTGTACCAGCAACATATTGTCCTTGTCAGTGTGTTGGAAGTATTGAATACTATGTATGCAAAGCACTGGTATAGAGCCTTGAACATAGTAAGCGCTTAATAAATCGAAGCTTTTATCACCCTCACTCAAGGATGATAGAGTGTGAATGTCATCAGTTAAAAGACTGTTTTCCCCACTCAAATGTGTAACTGTGGGTGAGACAAACACTGATCAAGCACTAACTATGTGCTTGGATGCTTCCAAAACTTCACCCCAGTCGATAACCACAAACCCCTCGGTGCACATCTTGTTGCCACACTTGGCTGGTAAGGGGGTGAGGGACCAAGTGTCAGGAGAGCATGCAACTGCAGGAGGTGAAGGCAGGATCCCCTCCACCGACCCCCACTGGTGCACATGCTCCATCTGAATAAAGTGCCACTCTGGCACTTTTTTCTCTTATGCCACTCCGGAAGGGCTAATATTGATGTCCAGTCCTTTCATTCACTCCCCTCCTCATGGCTTGTAGGAAAGGGGCAGGTGTGGGCTTCTCGTGATCACAGTCCTGCAGTCTGACCTCCAGTCAAACCTCCAGCTCACTCTCCATTCTCCATCGCTTTGCAGTTTTATGCTAACCTGTTCCAGTTGTTTGCAATGACAGAGAACTTTCCAGCTGTGTCATTTGTTCCTTCCCTCCCAGCCTTCCAGCCTTGGGGACTCATTCATTCACGGAAGCAGCATCTTCCATTAGTGTCTGCTAAGCGAGGAGCCCTGGTGGAGGAGACTCAGAGATAAGCAAAGCTCAGATCCCCCCGTCAGAGGTTCACAGTCTCGTCAGGGATAAAGATGCACATCCAAATTCCTGCAGTGACATTGGAGAAAACGTTATTAAGATGCTTGACTTCAGACTGCAGCAACTCTGCAGGGCGTGAGTACGTCCACCCCATGGGTAGGGGAGAGGAGGCAGGACCGGCGAGACTTCACACAGAAAGTGGCTTTATTTTTTTACAACTTTTTTGAAGTATGGTCAATGTACAAAGCACGGCACATATTTAACATGGACAATGGGTGAGTTTGGACATATGCAAACGCCTGTGTTACTCTCACTACAATTGAGGTAATAGACATATTTGACACCCCCAAAGGTCCCTTCTGTCCCTTGTTTTGTTTTGTGGTAAGAACACGTAATATGATATTATTCTCTTCACACATTCTGAGTGTACAAGACTGTATTATCTATAGGCACTACATTGTACAGCAGAGCTCTAGAACTTACTCATCTTGTATAACCAAAACCTTACAGCCGTGGAGCAAGAATCCCCATTTCCTCCACCCCCAGCTCCTCGCAACTACTATTGTGTTCTCTGTGTCTATGCAATTTGACTATTCTAGATTCCTCATGTAAATGTAATCACACAGTGTCTGTCCTTCTGTGTCTCCCTTATTTCACTTAACACAATGTCCTCCAGGTCCATCTGTGTTGTCGCAAATGGCAAGCTTTCTTTCTTGCTCTAAGGCTGAATAATATTCTATTGTATGGATATGTCACGTTTTCTTTATCCATTCATTCCTCGGTGGAAACTTACATCAATTGCATGTCTTGGCTATTGTGAATAATGCTGCAATGAATCTGGAAGTGCAAATATCTCTTCAACGATCCTGATTTCAGATCTTTTGGATGTATACCCAGCAGTGGGATTGCTGGTCACATGGTAGAGCTGAGCTTTGCCGGAGTGATGTACTTCCCCAAGTGTGGAAGGAGGAGGCATCTGTGTGGGCATCCTGAAGCCGAGGGTGGCTCAGTCCTCTGCAGCTTCACATTGGTAAACTCTGCCTACGCCATGCAGGTCATATCTAGACATTATGGGGACACTGCATTTTGAGAAGGAATAAGAGTTGTGGTTTAACCTTTTAAATGGCCTTTGTCTCTTGAGTCCTGGAAGTTCTAACCCATTGCTATTGAAGGATGGAAACACCATCTGGGCCATACAGCCAACACCTGGCAACACTCAGATGGCATGAAAGCATGAGCCAAAATCTAGGGCAGGAAGACCCCGGTTCAAGGAACAGTAAGTGGTTAATGGGTGGGTTGGGATAAGGGTTGGGAGGAGAGGAGGCGGGAGAGGTGAGGAAGAGGCTTCAGTGGGACGGGCCCTAGAAGAGGCATATTGGGCCTGTGCTACGGAGTTCTTGAAAACAAAGACAGGGAATCCAGACCTCATCCCAGGTGCCGGGGGACGCCCTTTGCTGCTTTCAGTCTTACCTACAGCAGGCAGCCTTCTCCAGCCACTGCCAACCCCAGAGAGCTTCTGCTGCCACTACTGGCCTCATGTTGAAAGCACAGACTCTCTCCCTCATATACACACACATGTGCACATCGTTTTATTATTTTCTGATGAATCTGTAATATCTCTTTACGTGGATCCCATGTCTAGATTAAGAAGCTGTATCTGATTTAGTTATTGTGTTCTGTTCTGGGCTGCTCTGATCACAAGCAGAGCTCCAGGTTGAGGTTTTGTGGGTGGTTGGTCCTCCACCAAGGGGAGGCCTCTGTCAGCATGGCCAGTTTGGGCCTGGCAGGAAGCCGTCCACTGGCCCATGGCCTGGCCCACAGTTTCTTAGCCATCCAGGCCTAGAATTCCACAGAGAAGGAGACACGTGTCCCCTGCATCTAATCTCTGAGGGCCAGAAACTCCTCAAGCACCGAGGACACCACCAAAAGTTTCAGGGAGGGAAGTGTGAGGCTGGAGAGCTTTCCAGTGGTAGCCATGAGCACACGCAGACGAATTATCACCACCACCTCATCCAAAATCCAAAACCCAGCCCAGCACGGTGGTTTGAGAAGATGTGCAGAATCCCGGAGCATGGCCCGGTTTGACAGTTGGTTTTACCACTGTACACTGAGGAGACCTTGGGTTTATATCCTGTACTCTCCCAAACCCAGCTCACGTCCTGCCTCTTCAGAAAACCACCCTGATTACCCCCGGCTGCTGCCCTGATCCCTCCTCTTGGAAAGTCCTAACACGTCTAAGGTGTAGCCCACAATTCAGCACCTGGTGGATTCTGTGTTATGCTGACCTGAGTATTGTAAAGGAGTTTTACCTTGTCACAAAATGATTGCCAGTTAGAAGGAGGAGTGTTTTTCTCTATTCCTCAGCAACAAGGACAGTCCACAGCATACAATAGATTCTCAGTAAGACCTTGTGGACTGGCTGTGCCATGTAGGACCAGGCCTCTTTTACTCTACAGCCAGCAGGTTGTAATTCCAAGGTATAAAGTGATTCTTAAGGCTGAAATTACATCTAAAGGAAGGACCTGCTCTGGCTCCAAAACAGAGCTAAACATCTAACTTCTGTGACCTGATCCTATGGACGGCCCACCATCTGTCCTCTATGCAAACAAAACAATCCAGGTTTGGTCATCACCTTTGAGTTCTCCTTCCTTCCTCCTCAGCCCTTGCGACCCGTTGGCCCCCAGGCCTTATCAGTTCCAATGCCCACCATTTCTCAGGTTATATTACTCCTGTCCTGCACCAAGGAGGCTGCCGGGGTCACCCCTCATTCCAACCAGCTTTGCTGTAATCTCAGCTTGGTTTCACTGTCTGAATTCCCTGTGGGCAGCTTCGTCTACCTCCTTGGCTTAGTGGAAGGCTCACGGCTCTCATGTCCCTACTAGATGCCAGATATTAGGTTGGGAAGTAACCTCATGAGTCCCAGACTTGAACATGTGAGTTCCTAATTGTATATGTCCTCTTCAGTGTCCCATCTAAAATCTAGAATTTACTAAACTTGTCATCTTTCTTCTCAATTCAATTATCCGTCTCTTCTTTCAGTGAAAAGAATCATTTTCACAAGTGTAATTCTTATTTCTCCAACTGTCAAATGTCCACATCCAGTCAAGCCCTATGGCTTCCACCTGGTATATCCACGACGCTACCCAATTCCCTCCACCCCCAGGACACTGCTCTAGCCCAGGAGACGGTCAGTTCTCTGCTGGGTGATTCCAACAGTCTCCTTATCTCCCTGCTCAAATCTACTCTCCACATATCAGGCTGCTGTTTCACAGTGGCATCACCCCAATAATTAAAGCCCTTCAGTGTTTTCCAGTGCCCTCAGGCTAAAGGCCAAACTCTTAAAAGGCTTACAATGTTCTTCCTGATCCCTGCCACTCAGCCTTCAACCTGATAACTCTCTACACCTACCCCTGTAATCTCTGATCATGTTAAACCACTTTCAGCTCTTCAAAGATACACTGTCCTCTGGGACTCCAGGCTCGTTCACATAAGGCTCTTTCATTGTAAACATCCAGCCTCTTCTTCCTACACGGCCTGCAGGCCTCCTAGCTCAGCCAGTATGTCACTCCCGTAAGAGGCCTCCCCTGCTCCTGTGTTGGGGCCCTTCCTTTGTGCTTTTAGTTTTATTATTTAGTTTTTAATTTGTGATTTTAGTTTTCATGTAATAGGTCTGCCTTCTCTTCCACTCTGAAAGCAACAGCTGAGCTGCTGGACAGAAGACTGGCAGGGGGTGGGGTGTGGAATGAACAACATCCATGAGTTTCTTTCTTTAATACAAGTAATTGAGTAGTTTCTCAGACTCACACTAAGTGCTCTGTGATGCACAGGGTGAAGACAATTCTCTCGTATCCCGAGATCCAGCTGTGTTACTTTCTTCTGTCTGTGAGCCACTCCTGTGTGTGCATGGCAGAGATGTACCATGAGCTCTGGGAGACCAGATATTTTGTCCATCTCATTCATGGTTGTATTTCCAGTACGCAGTAGCATAAGCTCTAGAAGAACATGTGTAGGATGTTGGACGAACGCTAAGCATTCGGCTAATCAATAGGCGCTCACCAAGGATCCGATACACCTCGGGAGTAGGGCCGGGATATGAGGGGAATATAAAGATACACCCCCTGCCCTTGGCAAGGCCAGGATCTGACTAAGAAGACATAGAACACATAGCGAAAACATCACCACAGCCCAAAACATTATCTCAGAGAATCTGTGAGAATGACTTGGCCATTGCTTAAAAAATCAGAGAAAAAAGAAAGAAATAAAAGGAAGAAATAGAGAAAGAAAGAAAGAAAGAAAGAGAGAGAGAGAAAGAAGAAAAGAACAGAACAGAACAGAACAGGGAAAGGGTAAACGCCCCAAGCCATGACAGCAGACTAAAGTAAAAGGAAATCAGTTTGACTGTATTCTAGGATGAGGAAGCCATGACTTGGAAACCGCAGGGCGAGGCAGGAGGAAGTGCCAGGCATCGGGGGCTCTACAGAGAAGGAAGAGAGAAAAAACAGACACTTTTGAATAATACCTATGAGCACATTACAATTTCATGTGAGTTACTCATGTTGTTTAATTTAATGCACTAGATTAAAAAGAAATGTCATTTATTCTAAAAAGTGTCCTGTTTTTACAGATAAGGAAAATGAAGCTCAGAGAATTTAAACAAATTTCCCAGGAGCCTGCAAAAATAGCAGGACTAGGACGTGAAGCCTGACTCATTTGACTCCACGTTTCTTTCTTTCTTCTGGCCTGGCAGATGAAGGCCTGGCCGGGCAGACTTCGTACAGGGCGGTGGTGGGGGTCAACACGGAACACAGCGCGGTGGCCCATCTCCGTCCCCAGTTCCCCGTCATCTCCATTCTCCCCACCTGAATTCCTTTTCAGCTTCACTGGTTTGAGAAATGTAACTGAGTCCTCTGAGCGGTGGCAATTAGACCATTTATCACACTACCGGCTATAGGAATCTTCTCGGAGGAGGGAACCTCTGGGATCGCCCTCACTGGGATTTTCAGGGATTCGTCTGCGTGAACTTGTTCCCGGGTAACACACATGAAGCGTTAAGCGGTTTTTAACATTTGACTGTCTCTCTTGCTCTTATAGGAATCCGTAAGACTGACTCAGTTAATGCTTAAAAAGTCAAAAGAGAAGCAGAAAGTCTATGTAATAGTCTTTTGATTTATTGCTTGTGTCCCTTACTCTCTGGGAAGCTGAAGTGTCACTCCCCATGGATAAGGGATTTGCTGAGCATCCAGAGTCACGTGCTCATGGAACCTGTCTCGAGATCCGCTTCCACCATGCAAATGAGTCCACCTGTATTCTCATATAGAGCGCCCTTTTCCCCTTAGAATGCATAACTAGGTTTTCATAGCATGAATCGTGCCAGTGAATACTCTCACATATTGCTGGTAGGAGTCCGTAGGGATTCAACCCTTTTGAAAGGCAAGTTGGAAATATGTAGCAAGAACCCAAACATGTCTCTTTGGCACAATAATAACATTTCTTTGATTTTATTCTGAGGAAATTTTCAAAGAGAGATCCAGAAAACCTGGATATCAAAGATACTCATCATGAGTCATTTGTAAGAAACATAAATGATGAACAAAAAATGACCTCCACATAGTCACTTTTATTTTGATGTGTCTAGAGTGACATGAAGCAGGTAACGTAAAGGCAAGTGGAAAGGAAGGATATAAAATTGTAGATAGGGTTTGAGGACAACTGGGAACATAGCTATGCGCTAAAGAAGATTTAATTAAACTGCATCAAAATGCACTCGTTGTTAGGGTGGTATAGCCAACGATAGATATTTTTCTACATTTCTGCATTTAATAAATTTTAAAATGACCATGTTTGTTTCTATAATCAGAAAACATGTCTTTATTTTTTAATGAGCTTTTTCTTGTCAATATTATAAGGCAAAGAGAATGGTAGAAATTGAGAAATACTAATTTTATAAGAAGCAAGAGAAAGACCTTAAAACATATTTCAAAAGAGACATTGACAAAAGAAAGTTAAGTGACAAGCAGTCACGGAACAGGTGTGGTCAGACGTTGGAAAAATCTCGAATAACCTCCAGACACTCTTCCCGTTTCCGAGAGAGAAGAATCTAGACAGTAAGACGTCCCCACAGAAATCCTGAGCAACGATTTGCACCGACTCCTAAAAGAAAGCGAGCGCCTGTGGAGTTGAGTCAGGCTGCAGAGAACAGAGGGATGTCTAACAAACAGATAATTAGAATCTTCTAAGGAGAGGGAAAATGTGATATTCACGACTAGCTTTAAAAATAGGGATCTTCAAATCCTGAGTAGCGTCAGCGTCGCATGAGAATAGGTGGAACCTTGGCAGGCGAGTTAGACGGGTAAACAGAGAGTGAGAGCCTCAGAGTTGTGATTCAGTAAATATGTTTTCAGGATACTCTTCCCTCGCCCGCTGCCAAACCCGCACTGTCTCCCCCGGTGTGAATTCCGAGCAGCAGCGGGAGTGGAAAGAGCTGCGAGTCGGTCTCCCTGGGTCTCGAGGCTCCGGAGTCTGACAGAGCCGTAGGTGTTGCCACTCGAGGATGAGATCAGCCACTTCCTGCAGCCAATGCGGAACTGTCACTCTCCCAATATAGCAGGGACTGACTAACGCGGCAGTAATGCTGAGATAATGCTGGCACGTCTGGTAGAGCCCAGAGATGCTCCGTGGCCTGGGCAGAAGGCTGCATCACAGGGGCGGGTGTTACAGATTGAGGATTTTTGTAGAAGATGCGCCTGAAACCTCTCTGGCATCATTTCACCAACACTTCACTTGAAGCATGTTTGTCTGCGTGTAATGCCACAGCCCACCACGCTAAGCCACACGCAGACCTGTCCTAGACTACTGTTCATCATTCACGCTGCAGAAAGCGTAACCACTTTATTCATTCAAACTCTGATGCTCATGAGAATCACCTGTTAAAATACCTGTCCTTTAGTTGATACTGCAGGCCTCAAAGGAGGCCCAGGAATTTGAATTTTAATGAGAGTCTCAGTCTATTATGATAGAGGAAATCCACAGATTTAACTAAGAAATGCTGGGGCGTCTATCAGTGAACAACACTTTCTAAACTGCTATCTGTTTCACAGTATGATTCAAAATCATCACAGGAAAAACTACCACCAGCTCTTAATAAAACTGATGCTGCAGGTTCTATGCTGACTCTGGCTACTATCAGTATTTTTATTAAAGAGTTGGATGGAGACAAACTGGAAGATTTTATGTCTCTGAAATCTTCAGATCATACCAGGCAGAGTGAGAATAGATAGCTGAATTGAGATTTTATAAGTTTCTGACATATTGGGAACAACGGATCAAAGCTAACCAGATGAAAATATATAGGTATCAATATCCAGTCCTGTATTTTGCACCAAATAGTAACGCCCATGGATGAAAGCACCTGGTTTAGTAGGTAAACAAGGCCCGGAGGTTTGAAATGAGCTCCCCTGGCCTGACAGGCTGCAGTGCCAATGTTTGGTGCTCACCACGGAGGAAAGAATAGCCCACTACATCACACGGTACAGTCCACGTCTGGGGAGCTGGATTCTGTGTTGGAAGCCACATTTTAAGGAGAAAATTTGCAAATTGAGACATATCCAATAGAGAAAATTGTGATGGTAGAGGTCTTGGAAACCAGCCCACATGAGGAAAGAGTGAAGGAATGGGAAGTGTGTAGCCTGGAAAATAGAAGAGTTGGGAGAGAAATTAGGGCTGTTAGCAAACCTATGAAAAGCACTCATGAAAAAATAATTCAATCTTCTCTTCTTTGTTCCAGAAAGTAAAACTGAGGTCAGAGGGAAGAATAACACGAGCTGTACGCAGTCCGAGGAGAGTGGAGCTCCCAGGGCCATCCAGCTTCCCCCACCATGGCGCCCCCACACGCCCATCCCCGTCTTGCAGACTAGCCACTCCCTCCCTCCGCCAGGCCTTCCTCATGCTCGTCCTTCACTGGAATGGGCTCTCTTGTTTGTCTACCTGGACAACACCTACCCGTTATTGAGGGCACGATTATCTCCTCCTCTGTGAAATCCTGGCCCCAACACCGCAATGCAAAGACTCCGCCATTCAGGCACCGTGTACTTGTGTACTTCTCCAGCACCACGGCCTCACATGGCGAATTCACAGCTGTGCACATCCGGCTTCATTTGCTGAGCTACCACTGGCCCTTACTGATTTTCTTACACCCTACACCAAACAAGTCTTTTGGAAATGCAGAGACAGAAAGAGAGATGAGAAAAAGAATTACTCATCCACAACTAACTTACTTACACCTCCCAGGTGAGAACTAAATCAGGAATAAAAACCAAACTAAAAGCTTCACTCTTAGAAAAGGTTTTTCAAGCATGGCTAAGACATGGTGTTAAAAGAGACTAATCTACAGAGATGAGAATTCACTCTGATGCACCACCATGAACTCTCTTTCTATGAAAACCACATGGCAAATTGGCAATGAACTCTTGGTAGGAGATCCAATGAGAAAGACTAGAATGTTGTTCCTTAAAATTCAGAAGTGGCCCTTGAAGCAGAAGGAACATATTCTTGATTATTTGTTTTACTTTAATTCTCTAATTTGAGTGCTAGTATTTCTAAGATAAACTAGGGTCTTTATACTACTGATTTTTCCTGAACCAGTAGTATTTTATTGTATATAAAGACAATATTATGAAAATAGAAATTATCCTAATCAAGTACATAAAATGAAGACATTAAAGTTGAAAGCTATATTATATCATGTTGCATTGAGTATATGTAATAACAGATTATACTGTCTCATAAAAGTGGTTATATATTACTTATTGTTTAATGGAGGGGGAGAGTAATAAAACTGCAATTCTAATGTGTCATTAACTATACTGTCTTGTGGTTTCCAAAATCCCAGACTTTAAATTATTTTCCAATTGCCCTACCCTGGGAGGCCACCAGACAAGTGAAGACAAATGGGACTGTGATGTGCATTCTAACAGCACAACCTTAAAATTTAGATTTCCCCAAAGAAGAAACACAAAGGGTCGATGAGGACATGAAAAGATGCTCAACATCATTAGTCATCAGTGAAATGCAAATCAAAGCCCGATTATAATAGATATCACTTCACACCCCACTAGGATGGCTGTAATCAAAAAGGTTATAACGTGTTGGTGAGGATATGGAGAAACCAGAAGCCCCCTGCACTGCTGTGGAAATATAATACCGAGTAGTCTTTTTACAAATAAGTCTGACAGTTTGTCAAATGATTACACATACAGTTGCCATTTGATCTAGCAATTTTGCTCTTAGGTATATACCAAAAAAAATAAATAAATAAAAGATGTTCACAAAAATCTTGTACACCACTGTTCATAGCAGCATTATTTATGATAGCCAAAAGGTGGAAATAAGTCAATGGACCGTCAGTCGATGAATGGACAAGATGTGGGTGTATACAAAACAGAATATTATTTGGTCATAAGAAGGAATGGAACACTGATATATGCTATAACATGAAAGCATTATGCTAAATGTAAGAAACCAACCACTAATGGCCACATACTGTATGATTCCAATATGTGAAATGTCCCAGATAGGCAAATCTATAGGGACTGAAAGTGGATTAGTGGTTGTCAGAGCGAGGAGATGAAGTTACCTGGGGAGTGATAGCCAAAGGGTACTGATTTCTTTATGGAGTGATACAAGTTTTCTAATATTGATCTTAAGAATGAGTCCATAAGTCTGTGAATATATTAAAAACAATGGAACTATATACTTCTGTGGGCAAATTGTACAGCATGTGAATTATATCTAAATAAAACTTTTAAAAAAGATAATCAGAAAACTATAGGGGACAGGAAACTCAAGAAGATATTTTTCAAATGTTGCGATCTTCTGATTTTTAGAAAAGAAACAATAGGATAGATTCTGGACAGAAGGCCCTACACAACTTTTCTTAGAGTTTAATCCTAGCATCTAAGAAATTGGGCAAGTGTTCCCCATGGAAAATATCCAGTGAACCAGATAAAATTTCAAACATCAATTAAAGGTTAAAAACAAATATGAAATTCAAATATTTAGAAGAAAGTATAAATTGCCTGGTAAACAATAACAATGTCTCTAGAGAACACACAAATTATATAACTGTACCATCTTGGAGTAAAATCTCTGTGACAAGAAAATATATCCCTGCCCATCCAGCCTTTGAGCGTGTTTGGATCAAGAGATATTTGTAACAATAATACGGCCATCTGAAGAGAGAGGTGATATTTTCATCCTTCTCAGAACCATCTCCATCAACCCATGTGTTTTCTAGATGAAAGGCCAAGGCCCAGCATGAGCAGCTCCCTCTGCCCCGGTCACTAGCCCACACGTCTGCCTTCTCACCTCCACCTCCTCTTGGCCTGTGCTGGGACTTCGGGGGGCTTGCCAAGTCCTCCTGCAAAGACCCCATGGTCACTTCTGGTTTCTACAGCATTTGTGCTCAGGCTGCAGCCACCTCTGCTGTGCTCTGAGGTTAGTTGGCATGAGGGTGGGGAGAACCACTCCATAATAGAATATTTCCCAGAGAACACTTCCATCTAAAGCTTTCTTTAAGCTGGATTCTTGTGCATGGGTCTCTCATCTGTGGGGTTGTTTCTTTATTTCTCTTTAGTGAAAACATTTATCCAGGGCTCCGAATTCCCCATCCATCATGCACTTTTTACCCAAGTGGGAACAGACCGAAGCTCTGGGGCACAGGCACAGCGTGTCCTGCCCCTCGTGGGCTCCTCCCCACCTGCTCAGCGTCTTCTTGTTGGAGGGTTTTCCACAGGGAACGGGCATGTGAGCGGTGAGCTGGTTGGCCGGAGTCTGCCGGGTCACTCAGGAACACAGGCAGGAACCCGCTTGCCAATGCTCCTCTTTCTCCTCCTGGGCCCTGGTCAACATTCTGAGCTTCTGCCCCGTTCTTGGTTACACGTATTAATAAAAACATGTTCACAGCAATAGAACACTTTCGCTTTCATAAACAAAGTGGAAAAGTGAGTCTCTTGCTCTTCCCAGCCACTGTGAAGCTCCTCATTTGAGATCACTTTATAGTTAACCAGCTGGGCCCTGGTCAATCGGCAATCAGGAAGTGGAGAGTTCTCAGCCTCTGACTCCAGCCTGCTAATTTCACACGTGTTTCCTGTACCACGATGCCTCCCAGTAGCCTGAACCATGACTAGGAATAGCCTATTCCCACAATAAATGCCTGGTTCCTATTATTTGCTGGATCTCCCATGATTCTCAGTCACCGCGGACATGAGCAGGGCCTCTTGCCATGCCTGGAACAGCAAGGCAGAGACTCTCCCTCAAGGCAGAGACTCTGGCTCTGATGCCGGGCAGTTGCCTGGCTGGCACATTGGTGCCATGTTGTGCCCACAGAGCAGACCACGAATCTGTCCCCAGCTTGTGTCTTGTTCATGACAGAGTCATGTTGCTTCCCACCTAAGATCGTAAGAGAATTTCTCAAATAATTTCCGTAGAGAAAAGATAAACACACTTTCGTACTGTACAAAGCATCCTTGCCTCCTCGGCTTTCTCAGGACACATACAGGCAGCCTAGCGTATAGAACATCTTTTTGTCATCTTTCACCCTAAGAAAAATGTTTTAGGCACACAATGGATTTCGGAATGGAAGAAGAAATTTTAGATCCTACTCTCTACTCTTTACCAACAAAAAAATCTTACCTCAAGTCCCCAATAAATGCGGAGGACTGAAGGATTGAGCAGTTAATAAAATTTGCAGGAAGTGAGTTGATTCCATGACCCAGATGCAGGCCCAGTCAGCCGCCTGCACACTCACGCGCCCTGCACTGGTTCCTCACTGACTGAGCATACGGCCCACAGGTAAACGGGGAACACTGTGCTAGAAACCCTGGGCATTTTCTGGTTAAGAAACAAGCCTTGACTTAAGTAGACAAGAAAATTCTATTGGTGGAAAATGGGTTTTTTTAAATATATAAAAGCTTTGTGTGAAATTATGAAGGATATTGTATGTTAATTATGATACCAGTTTAATAAAATATTAGTTTTTCCTGGATTCCATGGCCTAATGAGAAGGATGTGTGAATATCTAACACATACTAGAATTCAAACTTGTTTACTTATATATGCCCACTAGAAGTTAAGTTAAAGCAGACCCTACTTAAACCATTTATTAAACCTGACACATGCATGGATCGTGAATGAGTTCCTTATTTTTCCCTGTTGAGAACGTAGCCAACATCCCATTGTTAACTCCAGCATGGGTATATTGAGCCAACAGTCCATAGTCTACACAGCATGAACAATGCCCATTTAACCTTTAAATTAGCAAGAGTTCAGTCATTATTTATGACTCACATGCACAAAGGCATACGGTACAGATTTAAGCAGAGGTCATTCTGGAGACTAAATCAACAGCAGAGTTAGTTAGCTGGAATTCATTAAAGATGAACAGTATTTGGCTGATTATGCAAAATTCCTAAGGTTTTCCTATTTCTAGATCAGATTTCAGCTTTACTGGGTACAATTCTTTGTGCAGTGATTTTTTTTATTAATGATGTTAAAAGGATTTTGGTGTTTTAAACTTTGTACACAAACGTAGCAGGCAAAATCTTTCATAAACATATTCTAAGCTCTTGGCAAACTTTCCTCAGGAGCAAATATTAACTCCAGATAGTGTTTATTAGCTTTTATAAAATAATCACTGTAATAGTGGCGTGTAACTGCTAGAGGTAAATGCTTATCTAGGCCAAGAATTAATCAAGTTTGAGCTCCTTAACAAAACCCAGTCAGAAATAATTTATTTCTTGCACAGTTTACATTTTAAAATAACAACGTGATTTTCTCCTGATTTTGCTTTGCACTGTGACAGTGACTTCACGAAGATGCACTTCATCCTGCCTGTGCTGTAACACAGGAACACACGGAAGCGAATGCTGTGTTACATAACACGGAAAAAAGCTATGAGAGACTCTATAATGTGACTTTTTGCCCCACATCTCCAGGACTGGCCTAAAACTTGCAAACAGATTCTCTCAGTTGAAACAGTTGCTATGCTCCCATATTTATGAATTATTTTCACTACTTTCCTAAATATTAAGAAGTATATACTGATGCAAAACACCTGCTCTCCGTGAGACAACCCAGCCAAGAGAAGAAACGCTGTCAAATTATTCAGAAGCACGTTTGCAAGCAATCCAGGCTTCGGGGGAAAACAGAAAGGCAGACAAACTTTCCCGCTGGGCAGTTCCCAGCAAGCGAAGGGAGTGGGTCTTTTTAGCAAGGGAGGCCACTGCAGAACAGTGGGGTGAGAGACTGAATGCACACACAGACAGTGGCCAGACCACGGATAAAAGCAGAACTCCAACCCACCACCTGCAGCCAGCACCTCAGGAAACCAACCCCTTATCTATGGTAGACAGTCCGGGAAGCCACCTGCGGGAATCGGACTCGCAGAAGCCGGATGCTCGTTCCTAGTGACCATCCAGGAATTGAAACCCCAAGGTCCATAGCAATTGGCTAAAGGCCAAGACTCAATTAAATAACTGACAGGTCCCCTAATTTTTGTCCCTTTTTCTAACTTAGGACCAACCAGAGAAAGCCAATTATGCTCCCAAAACCAATGTCATAGGAGGCCCTGCGCTAGTTAGCCAACTCCAGCTTCCCTCTGCCACCAGCACCCCTGAGAGGGCCCCCCTGAAGCCCTCTCTTTGTTCCTCATGAAGCTGTCCCACTCCTCTGCCAGCCTCTGAACGTCTGCCAAAATGCAAGTGACGGTGGCCGACTCCCTCGCAAGAGCAAGCTCAGAATAAATAGCCTTCGCTTTTCTCATTTGGTTGGTCTTCATTGATTTCCACAGGTGAAATATTCTGTTCGGCTCCTTTGCTTCGAGGGACAGAGATTCATCCAGGTGCCCTCAGCTATCCTTCCCCTGCCTCTCCCCTCTTCCTCTTTAGCCCGTTATTGTCCTGCTAAGACCTCCAGCAACCTCACAGCTGGAATCCGTTTCTCTCACGCAGTGGCCCCAACAGCAAGGTCTGATTCCTCTGCTTGCTCAGCGGCTGGGAAGGCGAGTTCCTCTGCACGCAGTCGTGAGGCAGGTGCAGACCCCTGCTCCAGTCACTCATGATCATGACATTAAGATTCATTTTTCTTAAAGCACAGGGCTTCTTTTCTCAGAAACGAGGCCAGCAAAAGTACAGACTAGAAGTCCACAGGTTTCCTCCCACCCCCACAAAAACAAAACAACAAATGAAATAAAACGTCCCATAAAGTTAAAAATTGTTTAACTATCGCAGTGTGAGAGAATATCTAGAATTACATGAATCAGTACACAAATTGTGAACCATGTCCCTGTTCTATTTGTTTTGTGAACGTGTGGAATTGTCTATTTTTCAAGATAGAAATATTGCCCAAGTGAAAACCTTGAGCTCTTTGATAAATCCCTGCCAACAAAGGCATCTGATCTGTGTGTAGCTGTGCATCCTCCTCTGGGCTGGCTCTAAGTGCACCTACCCATGGGAACTTCTTCTTTCACCTTGATGTTTCCGAGTTTTGCAGAGCTCCGTTCCCGGTTTGCTCACCCCTTGTCAATATTTTGACATCTAGATATGGTCCAAGTAAGAATCACAGTGTTGGCTCCCTGGCACTATGTCAGTGGCTGCATCTGCCCCACATCCTTTCTGCATTTCCCCTTCTCTCCTTTCCTCCGATCCTCTTCTTCCCCCACCTCCTCTTTGTCTCTCTCCCGTTAAAATTTCCTCCTTCACCTGATTGAAAATTCCTAAAAGAAGTAGAACAGTAACGAGCACTTCTCCAGAACCCAAACCATCGTATGTTAGCACCACCTGCCATGTGTCGCCTGCCCCTCACCCTGTCACTACTTTGAATGGCGTCCCACCTTCCTGCAGGGAACAGGGAGACCAGGCACCGCCAGGAGGCCGCCAATGCTAAAGCCTGAGCTGGGTCTTCTCTCTCCCACCACCCTGTGCGCTCCAGCGAGGCCCTGGAAAGTGTCTCTTGCTCCCTCATCTATAAGAGGAGTGGGTTGAAAGGCTGATCTTTTAGCTTCTAGCTCCAATGCAGTTTGATGAGAGACACAAATGCTGGCAGCACAATACGTTGAGGGGTCGTATAATTTTTTGTCTAATCCAGGGCATTTTTGCAAGTGATGAGAGGGTGCTATTATAATTGCACTGGGATAATAAAAATGAACCTGAACATCCCGGGAAAGCTAGAATATATGGTCACCTTATCCATGGGCTATGGTGAAAGAGCATCAGGCCTTTCATGGACAGATTGTGCCTAATGTGAAAACATTCTTGTGCATAAACAGGAAAGTTATTTATACATTTTATGATGTACATGGCCCATACTTGAAAAGTAATGCCTTATATTTACAATGATTTATAATTGGCAAGACTTTTCTATATTTGCTTTCTTTTACCGAGATCTGATAATGTTCAAATTGCTATTACTTTGAAAAAATTTAGTAATTTTTCCAAAATTACATGACTACTTATTTTACCTCCCATGTTCTTCCTTTGCAAAATGGAGGGCACACTACATCCAGCAAGGGTCTTTGAGACAATGAAATAAGATCACATAGGTACGTCACCCCACGCAGTACCTGGGACACGTGAGGCCCTCAAAAACAGTTTCTTCTTTTCATTTCCTACCTTGTACGTGATATATTCAAACGACCAGGGATAATTCCCATTAAGGGAAATAGCCTTAAAAATCATTAATGTGCCATTTTTATGCTTTCTTTTCCAACACCTATATTTTATGTAATCTGAGGTTTTCTTAGTTTGTTGAGAATAAGGTAAAATGAGCACCTACTGCTACTGACTGTGGCTGACTGTTCTAATGGCTGAGAACAAGTTGAAATCGTCATACTCTGCTCCCGCCCAGTAGCAGCATATGAAGAAGTTGAAATGAGCATCTACTGCTTGGTGGTATTAGGTGTGGACGTGCTTGAATTTCACAAATAGATTGACATGCCCATAAACACAACGGAAGCTTGCAGAGTCCCTACTGCCGTAAGAAATTTTGATGTTAAAGCTAGAAATACACTGTGAGGACGCCAAGAAAGACCATGTCTGGAACCAAACAGGCACTACTTTCAAGCTACACCTGGTGAATGGACATGACGGTGGCTGAGAGGAGCAGTCAGTTAATCATGTGGAGACACAGGCGAAGCAAGGCCAACATTTCACAGAACTAAACAAGATACAGATTAGTAGTCTGTTTCACTGTTTTTTGTTTGTGTCTCTTTTCCAGTTTCACAGAAATGGACAATGAGCCCAAACGCAGCTGTTGATTTGGGAGGGTTGGGCCGGAGCCTGAGCTTCTGCATTTGTGACAACTCCCTGGATGATGTCACAGTGCTGGTCCTCAGATTTGCTACTTTAAGCAGCAAAGGCACAGCGGGGAAAAGGGACCCCAGCCAGAATAACTTCAGGGAGCCTGGATAGCCCCCACATGGTCATAACCCTCCTGAGAGGTGCTGTGTGTCCTGGAATAAAATGCTAACCTTCTCTGGACTTTGGCTTCCTCATTTGCAAGCATAAGGACAGGAAGGGCCTCCATGGCCATTTGCAGGTCTGTGACTGTTCCACCTCAATTCTCATGGCCTTTGCTCCAGGCAGCAGGGGAAGGGAGGAAAGTCCTCCGTAGTCAGTCCACAGCACCAGGTCTCGGAAGCATGGTATGTGACACCAGGTTTGTAAAATGACTTATTTTTAAAAGGACACTTGGCATTAAAACTAAGTTTAAAAATGGGCCAGTGAGACCTCAGTTTATTAAAATGAAGTCAATTGTAATCAGACTTTGGTTTGAAATATTTCCTTCTGTAAGGTACTTCCTGAGTGCAGAGAGAAGAGAAGCAGGCCCTGGCAAGTAGGTCACTGGGGCTGTGTATGATCAGTGACTCATTCAGGATTTTGAGCGTGGACTGGCTTGGGGCTTCGTTGTCTCCGTCGGGGAGGTTAATAACCTTTGTACTGAACATGGTGGGTGAGTTATTAAAGCTAGAAGGACCTCTAGGAATTGTAAAACCCTTTGGTTCCTAAAAGCTATTTTTTGACTCTTCACTTCTTTAAAATAATTTTCCTACAGGGTCCAAATTATGAGGTCCTCATCACCCACTAAATTGGTTGTCATTCTAATCAATTCCCTTCATGTTAACCCAGAATCCATAGAGGAGGTGGCGTAAAAGTAGGCCAAGTTCACTGTGTGTAATTTATTTGGTGTCAAGAAAATAAATCATCATCACATAGCAGAATTTATACAAAGCACATGATTCATACCCAAAAACTTGTCCTTTTAATTGGCAAAATGCCGTTGGCAATGCAGAATATGGGTGAGTGAATTTCTGAAGCTACTTTCAAACCCAGGCTGGAAGGCGCGGGTGACACCGTGTGGTACAGAGCACCTGCTGAGCTGGCCTTGCTGGGCCACGCATGGCGTTTGGATCCCCATGTGCAGGAGGGGTAAACGCAGTCACTGTGCTCGTGGGCTGACAAGGATGCCACTCCCTCGCAGACAGTCTTGCACTATCCCACTTTTTACTGATGTGGCCTCTCTCAGGGCGATGCTGCAAACTGCTCTCATGAGCAATTTAGCTAAAATGTGCAGGTGAGCATTCTCAGAGTTAGCAAATTGGACGAGGTGAGCCCTTCGGAAGGCTCTGAAAAGCCCCAAGAATGGAATCTTGAACTCAGAAACACAGATGGAGCTGGCAAGTCCGAGGAAACATCCTCAGGGGCGGGGCGGGGGGCGCAGGAGGGAGAGGAGTCTTACAAAGACAACGTCCCCTTCCAGGCAGCTCCAGCCAGACACAAAGTAATCACAGTAATAGATACCACATGGGCATCTACTGTGGGCTGCACTGAGGGGCTTTGCACATGTTACGTCACCTAACTTTGCCTTCACGATGTTCTCATGAAGCGGTTAGCACAGTATTCCGTGTATACCTGCAGCACCCAAGATTCAAAAGCATTAATGGCTTGTTCAAGGGTTACAAGAGGTAGAAAGGGAACTGCTGGGTCCCACCCCGTGTCCCTCCCCCTGGCTGTGCTGCCCACACCTTGGAGGCATTTCCATGTCTTGACTCAGCTCCTGGGACTGCGGTCAGGTTTCCTAATGGGGCTGGGGATCAGGTCCCTTGGGTCACCACGGCCTATTTCTCTCGACTTCAGGGTTCACTCACCTTGTCCTAAAAGGGTAAGAAATTCTAACAAAAAGGAGTTAATGAAGGCATTTTTAAGAGAAACCAGTAAGTTTGGCAGTCCAGTATGGCAGTTGTCTTAGGGTGTTTTATGGTCATTATGTGACATATCATTCCCTGATACTCCCCCAAACACACCCGCATCTCCAAACAATCTCTATTTGAAAGCACAATAGTTATTAACCACACTTTGCGCCCCAAAATACCAGATGGTAGAAATAACAAAGAGAAGCAAAAGGAAAAAAAATTAATGTCTCTGAAAAAACAGCCGCGAAGCAGTGTCTCTGATGTTACAGGCAGCAGCTTCGACTATAGTCAGAGGATAAATCAATTTGCTGCAGCTGCTAGGTGCGACCAGGGCACGGGGCCAGAGCCATGTTAAGGAAAAGAAAAAATTCTGGTTGCAAATCCACAGCTTTAGATTGTGAAACTCCCAAGGTTTCCTATCGTCCCTGCCACCCGCCTACGGGAAGCCCGCGGCCTGCCTGCAGCCTGCCGTTCCTCACTCCCGTTGTCCTTTCTGTTTTCAAATTGTGAAAAGGAGATGTCTGCACAGAGGCAAGCCACACCCCAAAGTCACTTTGGCCGCCCCCAGGGAACACAGAGGCTTTCCATCGTGTTCTTTCCAACCCTGAACAGAACACAGGCAAGGAAGGAGCTTCTCTCCTTGAGGCAGCCTTTGCTCCAATTCTATTTGGTAAGATTTGAGCAAAGCGGGGCATATTTTCATGCCATGTTTGTGATCTACCTAATTTTCCAGAGAAGGAAAGGTACACTAAAGGGTCTTTCTGAGGCTGTTGCCACACAGGTTTCTCACCCTGTCATTTTAAGGCCACTATTCCCACTGTTCCCTGAAGCCTGCAGAAGCCCACAGCCCAGTGTTTGTGGACGGCCACCTCCGAGACAGTTCTTCTGGGGAACAAAAGAAAAGCAAATGACACGAAACTCCATCTGTTAGGCTATGTCCGATGTCCTTGTCCGGGGTGGGGGGGACAGGGGAAGACGAGAACACACGGAACCCGGAAAACTCGCCCTGCTCAGGGCAGCCACAGGGAGGTGGCGCCGCACAAGGCTGTCCCCAACACACTCAACGCAGGCTGTGCTGGGAACAGCGAGGCAGAAGGACCACAGAGGACAGGAGAAATTGAATGGGACACACAGAACGAGCCACAAACAAAAGCTACAGTCCTGCTCTGCCATATCTGAGAGTAGGTGAATCAAAGCTGGGGAGAGAGTGGAGCCGTAGTGACAAGGGAACCAGCATTTATCGCAGCCCTGTCACCTTCCTAGCCCGTGTGCCAGGCAGCAAACGTGTGTATATATGAGTTACAAAACTGACAGATAAATCTTGTTTAACTCTTATTTAACAAACTGTAACTGAGTATTATCCCCAACTTACAAATAAGGAAACTGAAATTCAAAAGGTTGTAGAGTTATTCTGTGGTCCCACGGGGTGGCATGGCCACCAGAGTTATTGGGGCCCTGGCTGGGTCCCCTGTCTGTGTTTCTTTCCACCCAGGTTCTGTGGGAGGAATGTTTTTCCCTCCCTTGCAAATTCCTGCTGCTCTTCCAAGACTCCTCTCCAAAGGGTCTCCTGACTCCTCCCAAACTCGCCACCAACCCAGGAAGAAACGCTCACACCACCACACCCCAAAGCAGCCTTCCGGAGTAGTACCTGGAACCTTCTGGGGCTCTGGTTTGTCCACAAGGCGTCTGGCCACCAGCCCACCAGCGGCCACTGGGCAGCGCCCTGAGTCTGTGCTCGGCCTCCGCACAGACGGAACTCTCTGGAAGCACGGACACAAGCCTCTTCCCACTGCCCCATTCCTCCGCGTCACGTGGAACAACAAGAAAATGACATGAAGCACAAGAGGGCCCACGTCAAAAGTCCTAAAAGGCAGACTAAACAGGTGTCCAGTTCTTCTGAGAGCTGTCTCCCTATTTTAGTTTTCCCAACACCTGTCCCAGAGGTGGAGGGCCCGGTTCCTCCCTCCTGAGTTCCTGCTCTCTCAAGTCTATGTGAATTCACCTGGGTCCCGAATGTGATGAAAGAAAACTGTGCCCTTCCCTGATTCGGGGAAATTGGGAAATTTCTTTTATTGATAAGAAGAATAAGAGTGACATTGTTTGGCTGCATTTGTACTGGCTGAAAACATTTTGCTCAGATTAGCTGTAAAGATTTCAACACCAACTGCATCATCTATCAGAGATGGGAAATGTAAGGCGGCCCCGCAAATCAGCCAGCATTCGAGAGTTGGAAAGAACTTTGATTAAACAAAGGGAACGTCAGGATGTTTCCTGAGCCCCAGACTGAAATGCCATTGTCTGGTTAAAAACTGTATTCAGCACAGCCCTGGGCTTTGCCGTCCGACGTGGCTTCGCCTGGGAAGCGTGTTCTGACCGTGAACCTAAAGAGAGATCCGCAACTGTGACTAATTGTTTTCAGTTCTCATTGATTGTCAAGACTCCTGACAAAATCCTCAGAAATAGAAACTGAAATTGCTGCATATGCAAGACTTTCTCAGTGTGTACGAGAACACTCCCAATACAAGCCCCCTTTCCATCTGGTTCGAGAACTCCTCAGAGAGAAGGCAGGGTGCATACAGAGCACCAGAGTAGCAGCGATAACAGATAACAATTTCCTCCAGGATGAAAGATTCCCTCGGCCGAGGCCGGAGGAAAATCTACGCCCATGCAAGCGCACACGTAGGGACAGTGGAGCCAGCCAGGTAAGACTGGTTTTGTGAATGAATATAAGTCACTGGTCCAGCTGCAAAACGAATCTACCAATGTGACTCCACCACTCTGAAACAGCTGAGCCCATTAAGGTTCAAACTGGCAGCCTTCTACTTCTTACTGAGGGAAGAGAAGGGAGCCAAGTTTTGAACAATTACAGTTTGTCACTTTAAAAGGCATGCAGGTTGCAGGGGAAGTGTGCCTGAGTGCTCAGGTGGAAATGCCTCCGGAGCCCTTGGAAGCTCCCTCCTCTTTTGAAAAGCTCATCCCAGGAAGGCAGGATTGGATACCACCTGGAAATGAGTTTGCCCTTTTGAAAGTCAAATTCTCTTTCACTGATGAAGGCAAAATATCACTCTATTCCGGAAGCTAAAGGTAAGAACACCTTCTAAGAGAAACTCGAGTCAGATGTTAGGACTCCGGACTGTTGTACAAACTTCTGAATTTGCAACAAAGCCTTGGTGTCCGTGATGAGAACAGCTGGGTTCTATGTTGTCATTTGTTGGTGGCCAGTAGTGAAAAAGAAAATACTGTATACATACACGTACATATGTGTGTGGCCTGTACAGTCATACTTACACTCACAATCTATGTTAACATAGTAACAGCACTTGCCTTTTTATGTGAGCATATTCACAGAGGAGGGGGATATTGGGAAGTCTAAATCCTAACATTGATCCTTGCAAGGTAAATTCATAGGAGACTTCAATTCCTGCTGACTGGAACTCAACTAGGGCATTTCCTGATTATTTGGGAATTTTCATGTATGGACCAGGGACTGGATTTGCATAAAATATGTGTCGAAAATGCACACTTGGAATCTTATGAGTATATCTGGAAGTGTCTGTAAATCACAAGTTCGCACAAATGATGTCTTCAGGACACTCATCCCCACTGGACTGGCCATGGGCGGAAGGGTCTGTACAGGCACTGGGCTGTTCCAGGCTGGCACCGCCCAGGTGGACTCTCGCTACCTCCAGGGCGTGGCCACTCCACAGAGCCCACCTGCAAGTCCACCCAGGAGGGGCGCTGGGCGGGGCTTCAGGTGGAGAGTGGCTGCCTGGCAGGTGGAGGGGAAGAGGGGAGTGGGTAGGAATCTGCTGGGCCCTGCCCTCCCTGGGGAAGCTGTTCCTCCATTTATTTTGCATAACAGGTTTTCTAAGGTGGGGGGGGGAAGGAATTTCACAGTTTAACTAACTGGGGTAGATTTTGGAATCCACTGGGCTGGGTAGTTTGTAAGCATTCAAGCTTAAATCCCTGTAGTGCTTCCTCTGGGTAATCTGCCTTTCAGTTTTCCCAAAGTATCTTAATAAAAATAGAAGCCCTTCCAAACTGTGACATGCACAAAGGATGAAATTTTCAAAAGCGCCCTAATGTCCTTTGATGAGAAAAGTCCTGCCTGGCGTGGAGGCCTGTTTTTCAGGAGAGCTGCTATTATGGCAGTCAAATATTTTGGAACCTACTGACCTATGTCAAAACTCAGGGAGAGGATGCATTTGTCACTGGGTCTCATTTCCTATCTGCACTCGCCAGAAGTTTCCAGAATGCATCATTTTTTTTATCACCGAGTTTCATCATTTTCTCTCTAGACTTTCATATCTTCTTAGTGGTCCTTTTGGCAAACCTTACACATAAAAAGTTACTCCACGGCTTATGAAATATGTTATCTCATTCGATCTTCCCTCTTATAAAAGGAAGTATCAACTATGTCTATTATTTCTCCTCCAAAATTATCACCTCAAGTATGAAAAAAAATAAAAGAGAAAAGAAAAAAAAATGGTTGGAACAGATATTAGACTTTTTTCCATTGCAAATTATCTTTACAAACAGGCGGCTTGGGCTCCGCTCCAGCGTGACGAGAGGCAGCCTTTGATTAAGTGGTGTTTCTAAGCGACGTTGCCGGGAAAGCCCGTGGGCACCGGGGGCCAGATACTGCTCTGTCACTTCAACCAACACGCTGCTTCTGCCGGACGTGCATCCAATTTGATGCTTGTTTTGTTTATTATCAGTTTTTACATGAGAATCTTAAAAGGTGCAACTGAAAATCACGCAGATTCAGGGTTCCTCCTGACATAGATCGCCGTCTATCCTACCCCACTGGTCCAGCCAAATACCAGCATCGCCCTTCAAGCAGATGAGCAGCCCGTTTTCAGAAGTGTCTCTCTCCCAGACACGCTGCTGGAGCATGGTGTGGGGCCATGCACTAGCTGCCTGCTCTGAGGCCCCTGCCTGAGGGTCCGAAGCTTCTCACCGTGGAGGTGTCAGTCAGCTCAGGTCATCAGCTGCTATTTCTGAGCAGATCTCCTCAGGCAGCCAACGTAAAACGTGGCTCCTTGCAGCTCATCCTCTGCCAGGAAAGAGCAGCAGGAGCAAGGATGAGAGTCAGCAGTGCCCAGGATTTTGTATAATATCAGTGCTGCCCCTTGGCAGTAATGGTCATTGTCACAATGCTTATGGAATAGGCACTGTGTGCCACACGCTGCCGTACAGCAGTGACAGGCCTTGAGATAGCTCTGAGACAGATGTTATCATTCGTATTTTAAAGATGAGTCTTAAAGGACCTACGTCATTTGTCCAAGGTCCCCTAGCAAGTAGGCAGAACCTGGACTCAAACTCAGACCTATGTGACTCCAAACCAATGTCCCAGTCGCCTGCCTGGATCCTCAATGCCTGTGGGGAGACTCGGTTTACACTGATGTCTAAACCATGAAACCATTGATGAAGGCCTGTGAATTTAGTGTCAGCACCAAGCATAAATAAAAGTGTATACAATTCTACCCTCCCTTTAAGGAGGAGAGAAAAACCTATGAACTTGCTTTACTTTTTTGTTATAAAATAGTTTGTCTTTTTTATGGGTAGTGTTTGCAAATAAATCCTTCATGGAAAAAACCCTTTCATCAGTTCACATCCCAGATCCTGCAGGCACCTGCGTTCCAGCTCTTCAGGGAGGCAGGGGAGGACGCGGCATTCTTTCCGGGCGTATCATCCCGCCCCACGTGTTCAGGAGAAGAATTCGTCTCTGAACAACTTGCTAGGTCTCCAAAATAGGCTACCATTTTTGTATTCAGAAAGACTAAGTCCTCCTTAAAAGAAACTTCCAAGTTCTGTATTCTCATTTTCAAATTTGTGGCAATGATTTGCTCATGCCGTAAAGCTCCGGCCACATGCCGCCTCTGGAAAGCATATTGTGCACTTTCCCTTCTTTGGAAAACCCCCCACTGATCTCGCAATCCCATAATAGCATTTTTCAAATCACAAACCAAGACTTGTTAGTGGGTCAGGAAATCAATTTAGTAGGTTGCCATCAGCTTTTTTCTTAATTAAATAGAAGAGAATGTAGAATAGTCTAGAAAAACATGAGAATGTCTCATCTATGGCATTCGTTCTCAGCCAGGAGTGAGTTTCCCCCAGGGCACACTGGCAGAGTCTGGAGACACTCGTGGTTGTCGTAACAGGAGTGGAAAAACTACTGGTGTCTCCCGGGCCAGGGACGTTGCAAAACATCATCCCACAGCACACGGGACCACTCCCGCCACAGAGAATGACCCAGCCAAAATGTCAGCGACACCGAGAAGGAGAAACCCTGATCTACGGTAAGGGTGAGTTTTGTTCCTAAAACTATTATTCTGTTGTGGGGGTTGGGGGGGAGGGAGTGCACTGGGCATGATGGGAAACTGAAAATGGATTTTTGCTATGTGCTGAACTCTCAAAAGGTTTCGCAAATGCTGTTGTAAAACGCGCACGGGGAGGGGTGAGGGATAAAACTTACCTAGCGGGCACAGTGCGCGCTGCTCCGGTGACGGGCACACTGGAAGCCCAGACTTCAGCATGATACAATTCGTCCATGTAACAAGAACACTTGTACCCCCTAATATTTTGAAATAAAAATTATTTTAAAAAATAAAATTAAAAAAAAACACAGATGCTCATCTCTCTTTCTAGAACGAAGGCTTGAGTGCAGGGCCATGCGGAGACCCCCTCTGGGAGAGGCGAGAACACGGGCTCTGCAGACCGCGGGTTACGTCTTGCGTGGGGCAGCTCACATACCTCCTCGGTGTGTTCTTCATCCCCCGAGTCGTTTCCCACCTGGACCTCCTCACAGGTAGACCGTGAATGGACGAGGTAAGCCTTTACCTGCCGCCAGCGGCTCACGTGCAGGGAGTGCTCAGTAAATTCTGGCTACTGTCGGGAATAGTTTTCTGCCGAGGGACCTTCAAGGCAAAACCGCTCCTACTCGGGGCCAGCAGCCCATGATGGAAAGGCCAGAACTTTGGGGTCAGAATACCCTGGACTCAACGCTGCCACTGACCACTTTCTTTATAACCTTGGCCAGGTGACGCCATCTGGCTAAAGCCTATCAAATCATTTGTTAGTAGGTCAGCAATGAGAGTACCTAAACTCAGGTGGTTTTAGGGAGAATTCCATGAAATAAGTCATATCACAAAGCAACACACACATACACACATGTACATACTTACAGACACACATAGACATACATGCTTGTACATGTATACACATGCACACACATGCATGCACACATGTGTACACACATACACAGGTGCACGTGCATACCTACATAGACACATGGACATATGTGCTTGTACATGTACACACATGCACACGCATGCGCACACATATGTACACAAGCACGCACGCTCCATCCACCCAATAGAAATTAATCCCACCCCTTTTCTTTTGAGTATAAGTACTTAACAGAGTAGTAAGTACTAACAGAGTAGTAAGTACTTAACACACGGTAGGTGTTAAGAAGTAAATGCCTTGTCTGAAAGCCCTAACTTGCGAACGTGTCGATATCCTCACGTGCTTCTCCACATCACATCCTGAGGAATTCCCCTCCTCCTTTTGCAGATGGGGAACCCGGGGAGCCAGGCAGGAAAGGAGAAGGGACACCACCGTGGAGCTAGACCCCGTCTCTTCAATCAGATGGGCCCAATTTCCTCATTCATTAGCTAGAGGGGGCAGACTAAATTATTTCCAAGTTCCCCTGGATGTTTGAAATCATGACAACGCAACAGTCTTTCCTGGACATCAACACTGCGCCAAGGGCCACCACAGCAGCCCCCACCCGACCAAATGGCCTTGTGGAACACTTAAGTAAAACATGTAGATGTTCACTCTTAAAAAAGATGAATTTGTGTAACACGGCACTTGGAGAAAAGGGCCCGAGTCACATTGGCAGAACTCACTGAGGGTCTCCTTGTGGAAGGAGTAAAGCTTTGGGCCAAGGACTCTGTTGACCCAGCATGTTTTGTAATAACCAGATCATAATCTCATCGGTGAGTTCTTATCTGTGTCAGTTTACAATGGCACATTCTTAATCTTTGAGGGAGCAGCTGACTTGACGATCACGCTGCTGCTGTTATATAAGACTGTAAACAAGTGAATTTTGAAATGTTCTTTTTGGTCGCATAGGTTGCTTCAGGCACAGAGCCCAGGGATCCCAGAGCTCTGGACGCCATTGTCTTCTCGAAGGGTGCACTGTGGCATTGCACAATGCCTGGACTTCCGTGCCAGTAACTCACCCCAGCCCGTTGGTGGGACACTATCCCACCATGAGGTAGCTGCTCTGGAGATCCCAACCCAGCTGACAAATGAGCAGGAGCCCATATGGTCAATTTGACCTCATCACAGCTGGTCATGGTTCCTGTGCTTTAATTCTTTAAAATGCTTCCCACACCTACAGCACAAAGACCAGACCCCGCGGCGTGGCCTCCAGGGCCCCTTCCCAGCCTCACGGTCCTCGAGCGGGGCCCACTCTGGACTGCTTCCCTCTAGGGTGCCATGTCCTTCCCATTCCCCTGCTTGGGAACCCCAGACTGCCTCTGCCAGGAACGCCCGTCCCTCTCCTCTGTCCTGTGACCAGCGTTCTCTCCAGCTGACACTCCCCCTCCCCACGTGCAAAGCCTACACCGCTGGCTCCAGTGAGCTCACAGCAGCCTTCAGCATCTCTCCTACAAATGCCACCCCACACTGTCACTTTTAACCAACATGCCTGCCTCCTACATGGAGTTGTGACCTCCAAGAGGTCAGGGTCTGTGTGTTTGTAGGGTGCTGTGGCCCCGGGACTTCGCCGTCCATACTCCCAGTTACCTGGTCGGTGCCCGAGTTCTCTGCTTAACTGTGATCTCCATAAAGGCCAGGATCGGATCTACCACGTTTTCCTGCCCAGCACACAGTTGTGACTAATAAATGTTTATGAACTCTGTGAATCAACTATGAGTTTCTAGAGGGAAAAAGAACTTCTCCACTTCTATGTGTGTTCCCCAACAGTCAGCATAGTGCCTAGCACATGACAGGTACCAGAAAATGTCTGAATTAGCAACAGAAAAGGAAGTTGAGACCTGCTACGATTCCGGTTTAACGGTGGCCAGACTTTGTCTACCTTGGCAAGGTCTGGCCTTTCAAGGGCTTCTCATGAAATAATTAATTGAGGCTTGTTGGAGGCCTTGGAGCTCAACAAACAGTTCAGCTTGGCTTGACTTATGCTCTAGTCTGTGCAGAATTTCTTCTGCGCAAACATCACATGTCCCAGGATGAACCCAAGGGGCAGACAAGGAGGGCAGGGGACTGATGGCCCGGCCTTCTAGAAGGCCGACACTCTGTTGACAACACTTTTGAGGCACTTGCCCAGTATAATGCAATTTTCCCATTTCAGTGTTGCCACTGTCATGCAGCCTTAAAACATGAACTGTCCCACAGGAAATGAAAATCAGCTGGGACGTCTCAGGTTGCCACCTATGTCAGACCTTCCAGAACCGGAGTCTTTAAAAGTTGGCCATCTGTAAGCTGTGACTTCCACCTGTGCTTTTCTCCTGCAGAATTCGACTGGTGGGGATGCCTTTGTATTAAAACATCTGTATCAACATTTCCCACAGGACTGCTCCTGGGACACTTGTCCTCAGGGTGACCCGTGGAGAAAGAGTTCCCAGGTCAAATAAATCTGGAGGTTTAAAGGCTCTTCCGGGCCCTGCGGTCCAGTTCTCTGTTTAACTTTGTCACTCGGCATTTCCCAAACTCTGGCCGTGGACTCCAGTCTGTCTCACTACCTGTGTCTGTGGAAGGCACTTTGGAAAACAAGAAACAATGCTCTGGAAGAGATGTCGGCACACCTTTCTATAAAGAGCCAGACGGGAAACGTTCTCGGCTTTGCAGGCTGCATGGGGTCCCTGTCTCCTGTTTCTCTTTTGTTTGCTTTGGTTTGTACAAGAACAGGCCCAGGGCTACATTTGGCCCCAGGCTGCAGTCTGGGCGGCTGTGGCGGATTTTCCCCGACAAGCCGTTGCCGGAGTGGACTGCAGTCCGGTGAGCTCCTACTGGCACCACGTCCACAGTGCTCTTGAGAATCTTTCACTCCTTCCCTTTTGGAAGTCTCTGGAAATGTTTCATCCTCATAAAAGCATTTCCTCAGCAGTCCCAGGCAAATGCTAAATGACAATGCGCATTATTAGAGAAGCCCCATCACACCCAGTTGTGGTCACTTCCTGTGCGAGGAGCATGGTTGTGCCTGCCATGTGACGCGGTGACTCCCTTATTCCAACCCTGGCCATCCAGCTGCCCGCCGACTGCACGGTCCGGTCAGGCCAACTGACCACAGACAGGGCTGACTCTAAGCAATTGTGCAGTAACCCTGGTGCACAGGGCAGAGAGCCCACGCTGGGACCACCTGCACAAAGCGTCATCGCTGGCCGCAGACCAGCTGCCCCACCAGCCCTTGCTGTGGGTTTTTCCCATAGAGCCGTGTCCAGTCAAGGGCTACAGAATCAAAAACACCTGTGTCCGAATCTTGTTTCCATCATAACACCATTTGTGTAATCTTGAACATGTTAATAAATCTCTTTAAGCCTCAGTTCTTTCTCCCAAAAGTGGTACCACCACCTCCCTTGCTGTGTTGCTGGGAGGGGCCCCTGAGGCCGAGGTGGGGGGAGGTGGGAAGGTGCCAAGGATGCAGAACAGAGTGGGCCCCGCCCTCGGCTTCTGAGACAGCTGCACTGAAAGAGCACAACGAAAAACAACATGGAACAAAGGCATGTGCGTGGCTGGGGAAGCACAGGGTGGGGTGGTGGATTCCAGCCAAGGAGCGGGGAGGACCTCACAGGGGCCATCTGAGCTAGAATCTTGGGGAAAATAAGATTTGACCAGTTGGAGAACAGAGGAAGACAGACTTGGGGCAGAGAAAACAGCAGAAGATGTAGAAGGTCGGGGGCACCAACCTGGGGAATGGCGGCTGTTGGCGTGAGCCTCAGAGGAGGCTGTGGAAGAGGCAGGAATGGCCCACGCGTGTACACGGGCCCTGCGTTGCTGCCCAGGCTCCACCGTGGATTTAATCTGTCCATGAGAATCCAACGAGGACACGGAAACCCAGTCAGGGGCCTCCACGCCCTTCCCACTCCCAGGGGTCTCTTCCCCAGCCCAGCAGTGCAGCCACAGAACGAAGCTCATTCTGCCAAGAAGAACCCCCCAGGGGTGAGCTGTGGCCTTCTCATCACTCTCTTCCCCACAGTGTGTGTAAAGCACTTGCCTTCACCCTTGCCTCGCATGCTCAGCCTTCAAAGTAGGCTGTTGAAAATAAATCTAGTAACAGATAAAACTGGTTCATAACAGAATACTTTGGATTTTCCCGTCAAAGACATCTTAGGTCCACCTTCTGCTGAATTCTGCATCTCTAAAATGTATTAAGATCCCTTGATCCTCTAGCATTCTACCAGACCCTTTCATAAAAAAATATTTTAGTTAAACCTCCAGGTACCCTGTTTTCCTCATTTACAGATAAAAAACAAATCAGCCTTCATTGACTAAGTAGTATGTCCAAGCACACACAGCTGGTTGCAGGGAGAACGAATGACATCCTAGCAACACCGCACAGCGCCGTGTTCACTTTGCCATAATGAACACACAGAGTTGAGAATTTGAACTCGGAAGCAACAAGGCAAACGCCAACTTCAGCCTCTGTTCTCCCTCTTGTCTCACCCACAGCCTGGTGTATTTTCACGCCCCCTTCAGACAGACACACACACGCACACACAGAGGACCCAAAATATTAAAGATGTGTCCAATGAAGACGTGTTCTTTCTGTCATGAGGAAACAGAGGGAAAAGCAAGAAAACCTCCGCAGTGTTTGTTTTCTGCCATTACCGCAGCGGAATATACCCAGGCGTGCTCACAACGCCAAGTACAGTTCACGTCCTGCTTCGAAAGGTCCCAGGGAGAAAACGGGCTCCCTGACCTCCAACAAGTCTGTCATTCCTAGTAATTTCCCTGGAATTTTTGTGCCCTCAAAAATTTTCCAATTGCAAAACATTGTACAGACAGAACGGTGCCATCTGGAGCGTCGATCTGTCCCTAACGCTGTCGGTGCCCTGAACCGCCCTCGGGGCCGCCAGAGACTCTCAGTTTTGCCCAGTCACCTTCCACCCCAGCTTCCCTGTGCCTGCTCTTCAAGTACCCAGCCTGCTGGCCCTCGAGTGAACCGATAGGGACAAGGCCTCAGGCTCTGTCTCAGCAACAGGGGTGGAGACACACGGTGTGGACCATCAACAGCACTGTTCTGAGGTCCCCTGCGTGGTTATAAATGCCCTGGCATTTGTTTACCCACACTAGACAGGAACCAACATTCAGATAAATGAAGTTGGTGCCTGTAAGATTTATGATACACTTCTGTGCTCAGCAATGTTTAATCAGGAAGTTAACATAACTCGGTGTAAAATCCTTTATAAGCACGTACAAACAGAGAGCCACCAGGAGGACTTCGGCAGGCACAGGGGGTCCGACGGGACCTCCAGCCTCTCGGGGAAACTCGGGGACTCTGCAGACACCCCACTGGCTGGCAAAGAGAATTAGCAACAACACCGGGGCTCTTTTATCCTGTTTTGTTTGTTTGTTTGTTTTATTTACTTCGGGTTAAGGTTCTCATTTTTGAAGCGGCGAGGTGGTAAGCGGGAACACGTGAGGGGCCTTGTCTCCAGGCACCCCCACCCACCGCCCCGAGTGAGGAATTAGGGAAGGTAAAGAGGGAGGGGAAAGCTGGTGGAGTTCAGAGCGTCTGGCAAGGCTGGGAGTGTGCGGAGAATCCGCGTGAGGAATCCCACCTGGAGGAGGAGGCCGCCCAGCCCCGTGCCACGAGCCGGCTCCGCGCAGTCTGGCCAACATCTGGAATGGATACCAGAGACTCGGGCGGCCCTGGCTGGCGCGCCGGTCTACCTTTGTACTCCCGCTGCAAATTGAAAAGCAAAACAGACATCAAGGATATATTTATATAACTGTCTTCAAGTTGCATTTTCTACTCCCATCTGCTGCACATGATAAGTTTCAAGCGTTTTCTAATAAAAAAAAAAAAAAATGGGAGGGCGGGGTGGAGTGGAAGGGAGGCAGGGTGAGCGCGGTTATGCCCCGGCACATGCTCCTTATTTGGTGTGGAGACCCAGCTTTCTCGGGCTTCACTTAAAGTTAAAACGTGCAGTCTCTGAAGGTATTGCTGTTTTAAAATATCCTGATATTTTACACGTCACACTTACTCAAAAATGTTCACTAGAGCACATTAAAGGAAAGGAGGGATATTTCTTACATCCTTAAACTCCTTGCTGGGGTGGAGAAGGTTGTGGGGAAAGAAGCACATATTTTTGTTGTTAAGTCTTTGGAGAAAAGAGAAATGTGGAGGCGTGAGATGGTGGAGTGAGATATTTAGGGAAAACGTACAGCGCAAGACAGAAATGCATCAGGCAGATCCAAGATAATTTAGGTCCGTCTACTTCAGGTAAGTACGTGAATCCAGATGTGACTCTGTTGATTATTCACGGACAAAGCTGGAACCACCACCAGCCACGTTTAGCACGGCGTCGGACAGTCCAGTTACCGTCCGGGGCTGGAACCAGCCCTCTCTTTTCAGTCCATAGGAATGGGAGGAAAGAGCGAGGGTGGAGGGATTCCATAACTTTTCTTCCACCGCTAGCCCGTGCTTAGACGCGGAAAGCAAAGCAATGAATCATGAGACAACTGCCCAGATAATTCAGGATTTATTAAAACTAACAAACCAAGAAAACAGGCCTAAACATTTGGATGTGCTGGGTAAAAGTAAGGTGTTCTCCTTGCTTCGATTAGCTGGATATTTTTGCTTGTCACTTTAAAGGGGACGGTCCGTGTCGAATATCGCCAGAGGAAAGGCAGAATGCCCAGTTCCTCTAGCGACTGGTCCTCAATCCGTATTTCTGCTGGTGACTTTCCTCTGTGTCCAAATGCAGACGGGTTCCTGCAGACCCAGAAATCCCAGGCCCCACCGTAACACAGCGGGGGAAAGGCCATTCGTGATGTGCGCTCGCCTGCTCAGGAGGCGTGAGGGCTGACTTCGGACTGCAGCCAGCAGGAAGTGGGAGAAAGAGCAAGACTTTGAAACGAGGCAGACATGAGGTCAAATCTGGGCTCCTCCACTTGCTGCTGAGTAACCTCGGCTTAAGCTTTTTCATTCTCAATTACCTCATCTGGCAAATGAACCTGGTAATACGTATGTCACGGGGCAGTTAGAAGAATTGATGGGTTAACATTTATAAAATGTTGACAGTGCACTTTTAGTGGGACTTAGTAAATAATTCATATTTTTTACCATCCTAATCACTAGTCCAATAAGAGACACGCGTGCTGCCTCTCAGCCCCTGCTTACCCACGGCTGGCGTCCTGATCTTCTCCTGCACACTTTCCCCCCGGGAGAGGCCTAAACCTTAAGATCCTGGCCATCAAGCTCTTCAGACACCCACTATCGAGTGATCAAACTTGTCACGCCAAGGTAAATCTATTTGTCATGTTGGTCTGACCTGGATCAGACCCTCCCGTTAGCAGAGAGGGGACAGTTAGGGCTGTGTCAGTATTTGTTGAGGTGCCTGTGAGGTGCCTGCCACTGGGACAAGCACTTTGTATTTGACTGGGGGCTACATTTCTCTTCTAGTGGTAACAGGTGAAGGGCACCTGGGGTCCTGAGCTCTCTCACCGGGTGTTCTTTCTCCCCTCCATTTCTCCAAGTTTACTTCCCCTCTATGAGCCCTGACTTGGTATGAAACCTACCAGCAGGACTGCAGATGACATACAGACGTGATAACGAGGATTTGTGAGATCATGGGACTCTTAATAGCTAAAGAGACCAAGCCATACACTTGCACAAAGTATTTAAACTCGGGAACTGTTATTTTCAGATCACATATAATTATTTTACTAAAAGAATGCATGCTTTAGCTAAGAATTCTACTTCTACACTTCTCAGTGCAAAGAGAAAAGAAAAACTCCCAATCATAAAATACGACTTTGTGTTTCGTTTTCTCTGTCAGGGAAAAACCAACAGCAGACAGAAGCCTGTGGTGTCACAGGGTTATCTGAAGCCCTGGGTCACTCCGAGACCCAGTCAGTCGCCTGGCATCTGTCCTCCACGGGCACAGAAGCCCGCGCTGGGGGAGCGACACCCGGGGCAGAGGAAAGCCCAGGGGGCGCTCTGGGCTCTCCGTGGAGACTAAACAGAGAATCCGGCAGGAGACGGCTCGTTTCCTCGAGTTTCACTCAAACAAAAGGTAGCAGAAGGGTACAGGGAAGAGCAAACACGAACCCCTACATCCCCAGCACCAGCGATTACACCAGACCCCGCGCTGACCCCACTGACTGTGCGTGTGTGCCTCAGTTTCCTCCTCCGTAAGACAGGCCACGACAGCACTGACACCCACAGTGCTGAGACGCTGCCTGAGCGCTCCCCGCCCACTTCAGAAGCAAACACAGAATGAAATGCAAACCCCAGCCACAGCCGAGGCGATTTCTGATGATTCTGTGCATTGTTTAAAAAGGTGTGTATATGTATTTATGGTAAAATTAAAATACGTTAAATGTATTTATTTGTGTGCACTGTTAAATAAAATGTATAGGACACTGATTTGGACTGAGCTCTTGCACCAGGCCCAGCAGGTCACACCGAGCTGGAATCACTTGTGCCGAAGCCCACACCACTGGGCCAAAGCCAAGCTGTCATCTGATCTTCCAAGACGTCAGGAGAGAGCAGCATTAGCCAAATCCCCAAACAGGCCAGTGTTCACCGGCATAAGACAGTCCCCTCTGTTTTAACCCTACGAGGACAGTCACTCTGAAATGACCGATCTGCTTTTTGTTTTCCACTTCTGCTTTCCCCAGCCCTTCCCTGTCCGTGAAGCCGACTGCCTCTGCCTGCCCGTCGGAACACTCGTTCCATCTTATATAACAGATTGAGGGGTTGCCCAATTCTAGAATGGCAAATAAAAGCCAGTTCAGATCTTTAAACTGAATTTGTTGTAATTTTGTCTTTTGACAACACACACACTCACACACACACAATGTTTTCTCATTTTCAGCCCTCGTGTTTTCTGTTGCCTCTTTAGTTAGGGGGAAGGGTTACAATTACATAAAATTTTGTAACTTAAAAAAAAAAAAAAAAAAAAAAAAACGTTTTCCCCAAGGTTAAGCAAACACATTGCTATTTGGCCATGAACTTTGGTTGTTTCTCACTGACAAAATTTCCAGTTTTGCTCAATTTCCAAAAGAAGAGTTTAGACTCTTACCTAAGCTGTGTTTGTCCAAAGAGGTCAGGATCAAGCCTGAAAGACGTTTTGATCCAAGAAAGAGTAGTCATGCTTTGTGTCACCCGGACACAGTCACGGAAAATTACAGCACAGATGTTCATACTGGATCTTTCGTCTCTTGCCCAGTGCCCCACGAAGCTACAGAACAAAACCAGGAGAAGGAGAAAAATGAGAAAGGCCCATGTGGGACACGGAAGAGGAAGGCACCCATGTGGCAGTTAGTCCCCCAGGCCGAGGGCGGCAGAGGGAGGGAGGGAAGCCGGGAGCAACGGGCAGAAGGAAGCTCGGGGTCTTTCTGAAGCCCGGTGGAGGGGACGGGCCGGTGTCCCCGAACGCCGATTCCAGCAGGGCTGGGTGGGCGTGAGTCGAGCTCTGCCCTCCGTGCCCGGGGACTGCGAGCACACCGCTCCCTCCTCTGCCCGTCTCCCCATCTGCAAAGTAGGAATGAAACAGCAGCTCTCTCACAGCGTTGCTCTGGGATTGAACAGCTCGTGTACACTAAGTGCTCGGAACAGTAATTAGCACAAAATGTGTTTAATACATTTTGCAAATAAAATAACATGAAAGGACTGAAAGGAATTGTCTCCAATACTTACAATGTTAAGATACCAAAGCCGACAGCAGCATGATGCTGGTTGACACGGTCTGGGGAGAGGGGAAGAGGAGAGTGACCACTCACTGGGTACAGGTTTCCTTTCGGGGTGATGACAATGTCTTGGAACTAGATAGAGGTGGTGGCTGCATGATGTTGGAGACATACTGGGTGCCACCGCATTGCACACTTTCAAACGGTTAATGAGACCCAGGCCAAGCGGTGCCTCGTGAAAAACTGTGAGAACAGGATCCCTACAGGTCCTCTTCTCCAGGGTGGGTCTTCTTCATGTTCAAATTAAATCATTTTGGAGGGGGTGGGAGCCCACTCCTTGTTCTGTTACAAGAAGACGAAAAGAATAACTGTCACCAACTCAGGCTCAAAGAAGCCATGGAGACCCCCAGCCGCTGAGCCCACCTGTTTTTCTTAAAAGAAGAAAGGGCAGGACCGCTCCTCCTGCATCTGGAGGCAAAGGAGGAGCTGGCAGGTCTTTGGAGGGGGTCACGGATCCAACAGGCCAGCCAGCAAAGGCTTGCAAAGGCGCTTTACAGCTCTGAGCGGACAGCTGAGCGCTTCACAATGCTCTGAAACAGCATGTGCCCTTCAGCTGCCTGCCCAGAACCGCACACCTCCAGGCGCAGAGCAGCGCCCGGCTCAGTCCCGGCGGCAGCCCAGCTGCCTGAGGCTTCTCCCGCCAGCCCGGACCGGCAGTGCGCAGCCAGCAAATGTCTTCCGAGCCTGCAGTCAGTTGCTAAAGCATCCTTGCTTTCTTGTAGACTTTGTCCAAAGCCTCTCCCTTTATTTTGGTGCTATTTTCCAAAGTCCTTTCTGTTGTCATCACGTCCATTCATTCCATAAATGTGTCCTGAGGACCTTCTACGCATCTATCTCGAGCACGCTAGGACTTAGAATGTGAAAATAAATTAAAAGTGATCTTTACCCGGTTTGGGTGAGGGGAGCTCTGTACAGAAACGCGCGTGTACCGCAGTGTGAGGAGTGTTGCGGCTGAGCCGCCACGGGCTGCAGAGGAGGCTGCTCCCGAGTCCGTCTAAGCCGGGGGTTAGAAGCGGGTCCTACTAAGTCTTCAGATTTGGTAAAGACAAGAGATGGGAAAGGGATTTCCTGAAGGAATTTCCAAGCAAGGCGATCACCAAAATTATATGAATTGGGGAAAAAATGCATTTTAGCATATTTAAGTTATTTTTTTTTCGTGGCTGAATTGTGTTTATCTTTTAACTGGGCTTAAATCACCAGTAGGAAAACAAAGCGAGAGCATGAGCCATATCAGAAGGAGGGAGGGAGGGGAAGAAGAGAGGAAAAAGAGCATAACTTATGACTTTGTTCTAATATCACACACAAGGGGGTCACCCAGCAAAGAAATGTGAGAATACCCTTGTGTGAGTATACGTGAGGTCAGGAATCTCAGCAAGTAGCAGTCCCGGTTAATTAGTGGCCGAGACATTCAGACCGTGGCGTGCGCATCAGCGGAATGACTTTGGCTCATGCAGTGATCTCCTTCCAAAATGTGTCGTCTTCTCATCCTGTTTTACAACTACATGAGGTTCTAGAGAGCATTTTTTACTGAAGCCACAAAGCCACCGAGAAGATGAAGCATCTAAAAATGAACTATAATCAACCATAAGTTAGGGTAGACTTTAAAATAACTAAAAGAGTGGAATTGGAATGTTCCTAACACAAAGAAACGATGAATGCCAGAGGTCCTGGATACCCCAATTACCCTGATTTGATTAATTCACATTGTATGCCTGTATCAAACCATCACATGTACCCTGTAAAGATATACAGCTATTAGGTACCCATAATCGTTAAAAATAAAAAATAAAGTAAAAACAAAGCCACAACAAGGTAATGGAGAGGCTCGGTGTGTGTAGGACAGGGACAATACCCAGGGAGGCATGACGGTGTCCACTAACATCCACAAAAAAGTGCCTCATTCATATTTATCTTCAACAATGAGAACAGAGGCACCATCTGCCTCTTGAAAGACTCAGCTTTCTATTCACCCAAAGGGGATCACAAAGAAGTCGGGACTACCAACCTCAGCAGTGAGTTGTATGCTATGGGAAGTTAAACCCCAGCTCTAAAGATCACTTTTAGTCCCAAACTGTGTAATTCTCATATAGTCTCTCTAACAGGAAATTTCATAGACTCAAAGTTCACCAGGAATAAAAGGCTAGAACCAAACACTGTTTGCAGATGACAGGTGAGTCTTGTTTCCTCAGGTGAGGATGCGGGAGCTGTAGATCTGTGGGGTGGAGTCTCCATAGAGAGGGCGTCTAGGATGAAAGGGGCACTGGCGGATAATTTATTAAAATTCCATTAAGGTTTGGGAACCTCTAAAATACGTTGGTTGGGTTGAGAATCTGTCTTCCCTCCACCTCCACATTTCAACTGAGCCGTAGCTAGAGCAGAAGTCTCCCTCCTGCTCTCCATGCATCCCTCTGATAAAAACTCCAGCTCAAGTCCAAGTGCCATACAGACCGTAGGGTGGAAAAGTTCTCACTTCAGAAGAACAATTGTCTGCTGCAGAAATAAAGTAATGCCATTCCTACGAAATCTATAAACTCAAAACAGGGACACAGAACTAGTGGTTGCCAATAACTTTAACTTCATTTATCTATATTTGGCAAAAATTGTGCTGCAGCTGGAGATGAAATGCTGAGCTCAATAACTGCAGAGACGTGAGCTCCAAAACAGCAATTACTAAGCTGTGCTGCCTTGTGTAAGATTTCACTTTTATTTATTATATTTAAAGCAACTCTCTAACTCTGTACAGTACAGACGGCATTGTCTGTTCAGGCAATAGCTGCTCCTAAGAGCATGTCCACCTTGCTGTTTGTCCACGCAGGTGCTTTCAGGGGGGGCAAAAGATTTCTCTTGCGGCCACGTGAACACAGCTTAGATGGCAGCCTCACCACCAAATGCACCTCTCCTTTGTCCGTAATTGGAAGAAACTATTCTCATTTTCAACTCAAACTTGGCTTATCACATACTGTGCACAACTCTGATGATGCCTCTTTTTTTTTTTATCAGTGGAGATATTGATAATTATAATTGGAAAGCTGAAGAAGAGGACTATAAATATCTCATCAGCTGCCACAGAGTGGGGGGAGGAGAGAGGTGGCAACCTACGCCTCTGAAAGGGGCTGGTGGAGGAAGATGGATCTCACAGCCATTGTCTACCCAGCCCACATCTGTTTCTTATAGCGGGTGATGATTCTCATAGAATCACAGAAATTAGAGATAGAAAAGACCGATTAGGTCATCGAGCACAGCTCCCTGCCAGTGTAGGACGATGCTCCATGAGGAAGACGATCTCTTTGTTCTCCTACAAAGCCACGATACTCACAAGTGGCTTCCCAACAGAGGATGGCTTTAAGTGGACGCCAGAGGTAGAGGAGTTGAAGCATTATTAAAAACCTACTTCTGTATAACAATAGTCTTTTATATGTTTATAAGACATGGCAAGACGGAATGTTAGCAATTCACAGAGCCTAGCACAAATGTTCAGACTCGATGGACTCAGAAGAAACTCAGATTTTTTCTCCCCCCAGAAAAAGGAGGAATAAAGAGCTGGCCAGGCAGTTATTGAAGTTATTTTTTAATCCAGTTCTAAAATTGTTTCCAAAAGTTGAACTTCCTAGGATTTAACACACTTTTTTTGTGACCATCACTCAGTTTTTTCAAATAATGACAACCTAGCTCAACATTTGAGTTACTAAATAAATTGATGCCTATTTTTGAAGCAAATTCCATCTCATGTGTTTGATGCTGTTTTTTGTCTCTGAAACTTTACTTGCAAAGCCCATATATCTGCCTGGCCTTTGAATCTACCCCCTTATCTCCCTTGTTGTCGCAACACCATAGGAAACGCATCCGCCTTTGTGTTGACTTGGTTTCTAGTTCTGATTCACGCTCTTTTCTTTGGAGGAATCTTTAACGTGAGAAAATCTCCACTGTTTCACCTACAGTCTATGCTTTCTAATCAGTAGGAACCAGACCTTATTTTTTCTATCTTGCCCCTTTTCTCTAGTGTTAGGCAAGAACTCACATAACCAACTTCACACACATTCATGATATTCTGCTTATGACATATGACTCAGTAAACATCAACTCACAAAGTGTGATTTAGCCTGGTAGAGGTACATGGTCTGAAAGAGTGAGCAAAAGAGAATGCTGAATCAAATCTGGAACCCCAGCCAACTGGGATGAGAATTAACAACCTCATTCCTCCCATCCATACGTAGCTCGTCACTGTCCTTTACTGAGTGATTGAGTCATACTTGGATCTGAAATATATATTTGGACACAGGTAAAGCACTTCTTTGAAGTTTCCAAAGGAAAGTTTCTTTCATGCAATCTTGTTGGAAGGAGTAGCAATAACCCAAGATTTGCTGGTAATATTATTGTTGCTATTACCATCATCAAAAGATATTTAATTAGAATCTGTTTTGTATGTGGCAGATGAAGACAGTTGAACAGTCACACTTATTTAAAAGTAAGTGATTTTTGAGCTCCTATTACACACAAAGCTGGGCTGGGAGAGGACGTAGAAAGTGGCACCGGCCCCATCTTTGACAAGATCACAATATGGTGAGAGGGGCAGGGAGCGAAAGGCACCTCCTAATCCTGTATGTTGAGAGAGGTGAGTTCAAAGTGAGATGGGAGCACAGAAGGAGGAGTGGGTGACTTTGTCTTACTTTCCAGAAACTCCCACACTAGGATGGGTAATAGTTATGTGAACTTGTGGAGACATGGTCTATGGAAGGAGGAATTTGTTTAAATATGTAGAGATTTTGTGATAACTTTCAACTAGTGACTCTATAACCAAAGCCCAGAGAAGCAGGTTATACTGGCGTCATCAGAAACACATTCCTTTTGGTCTTAACTCAGGAGCTGTCTTAAGTCAGGACACAGAATAGGAACTGCGAACACCGGGTTTTGTCCATCTTACCACGTACTGACTGAGTCACGCAGGGTGAGTCGCTCATTTGCTTGCTCAGCAGGTTTTTGCAGGACCCACCCATGGCAGCCCCCTAATGTCTCTGAGGACCAGATTCCATAAAATGGGCATGGAGGTATCTACTCTGTTGTGAGGGCAAATTCGATAACATACCTGACCTGAAAAGTCTAATTCCAATAAATTTGTGAAGAAATATTATTGATTATCTCCTAAATCTATAAATTTAATCCATTTCTTAATTATCTACGCATGTTGATACATAGTTAAAGACATTAAATTGATGTGTTTCTAAGTATCTTTTTTACCACTGTCATGCATTTTCCATTCTTCCACAGGTATTAATATTGAGTTGCATCTACTATGTGCTCGAGCCTGGGCAAAGTATTACGGATGATTACAAAGAGTCCCTTGACTAAAAGGGCTTAATTTTGGGGGACATGCTTAAAATCATATTTTTGATACTCTGGATTGGTTCTGCGTCTACTGCTGCTAAGTTTCTTATGGAAACTTCGTTATAACACACCATGTGGTCCTGCTAAGATCACTCTAGCCAGGCCTGGTTACGAATGTACTTTCACACCTGTGCAGGAATTTGTGGTCATACGTCCCTCTGTGCGTGGGCTGGGCTCTCTCGGAGCGGCCCTGGCAACGTACGTCCATCCAGACTGCCAGGAAGCGATGCGTTCACCACTTCTAAGAGAGTCAGTGACAGGTGCCGCTGCCTTCACCTGTCAACCTCCCAAGGGATTTCCCACCCAAAATCAATTTGTTCCTGATGTTTCCTCCACCCAGGAAATCATGCATGGCCCACAAACAGACTCTCTTGGCCTGAGAAATAAGATTGCAAACTGGCATCTTCTTGCTTTTCTCTCTGCAGAAAACGCAGCCTGCCCTGAAGAATTCTGGAGTGTGGCCTAATAACATTCATTCTCTCCTCCATTTCCAACTTCATCGGCTTGTAAATAGTGCTTCTTGCCTCTTCCCTGCATTTCCTCATCCTTGATTTTCAGGGTGGAAGCCTCAACTCATTTCCTTTTAACAGTAACTTATTGCAAAACTACCAAATGGTTCTGCTCTAAGCAGACAGCAAGCAAAGCCGAACTCTGGCTGAGGTGACGGAGACGCTGACCCTCCGTCGTGAGGGCGAGAGGCTGGGCCATTCTGGCAGCTGCCTTGTGTGGTTATTTCACTCTTCCTTTACTCATCCTTTTTCTTCAGTTTATGCTACTTTGCCAAACTACTTTGAGTTCACGAAGGCAAGAACCATGTCTGATTCATCTTCTAACATCCCTTATACCCAAGCACTGTTCTGGAAAATGTCCACCCAGTGCTTGAGAGGTCGTTTGCACTGATCCAGCTGCCCTCCAACCATTGATCTTTTCGGGTTGAGTGCTGGGAGCAGCACAGCCCATTGCCAAGGGACAGACGAAGCCAACTCCTCCACAGTGAAGCCGGACCAGCACCGCCCGCAAAGCAACACAGACCAGCCACAACAATGAATAACCACATCTGAAGGCACATGCAATTCCAGAGGGTTTGCATTTTCATTCTTTTATTAAACTATAAAGATTTGGGTGGTCTCTACCTGATGAGCTAAGTTACTTGGTAATTTTAGGCGAATTACTCAACATCTCAAAGCCTCACAATCTTCATTTCTATAATGAGATGGGTGAACAGCCTACCTCCCAGGGACCTTTCAGATGTGAAATTCTTGATTATGTTTCTGCCAATGATCACTCAATAGTGACTGGAAAAGGTGAGCTGAAAAGCAAAGGTTTACGATTTGATTCATTTCTCGAAAGAAATATTACAAATTTATTTTGAGCAAGGTGCCGCGCTGGGTGATAGAGGAGTCCTAAGAGAGGGCATGACAGTGCTTTTGGAACTGGGGTCCCTTCTCCGAATGGCATCTTAAAATTATCTTGCAATGCAGGAAAAGACACGGGAGAGAGGAAAAGTGGTTCTTCAGCAGTTATGCCCCTGCTGTCCCGTGATCAGCGGGAGCCGTGCACGGCTGCATCGTGGGCTTGTTAGGGTCGGGCTTTGCTGAGGCTGGACGGGTCTCGCTTCTCCCAGCTAATGCTGCTTCCCCTCCCCCCTCCCAGCACGCAGAGACCTTTGCTGCAAACTTCATGCTGCTTCCTCCGTGTGAAGCAAGACCAATACTCTGGGAGCTGTTTTTCCTCTGCTTCTCCTCGTAACTACGATTGACCCCTTGACCCGCAGGTCATTGTGCCCAGAATCTCCACTGCCTTCCCCGGCTCCCGTCAGCACTATGCTCCCTCCTCTGTGCTCCTGCCACCTGGGCTTTGATGTCCTTTTCAGCAATGCCACGGATCACAGTGGTTTTTCAAGTGGAGGTTTCCTTCCCCACGCTCTGAGTTCCCCAGGGACAAGGGCTGCCTTTCTAATCGACCTGAACCCGACCTTTAGTGTAGGTGGGCGTGTGTACCCGCTAGGAAAACGCTTGCCCTTTGCCGGTACCCAGGCCAAGTGCCACAGATCCGTCAGGTGCTTTCACAACCCCACTGCTGAAGAAGAAACAAGTGCCTGTGCACAAGCCAGTCTCACGTCTGGGAAGCTGACATCACCGTCAACTCACCCCTTCCTGTAACACTAGAAGGACCTCGATGAAGGCACTGACCTTGAGCCCTACCTCAGGGTGTCTGGCAGAATGTTCGGGAAGCCAGGCAACCTCAGCCCACTGGTAAGGGTCTGTCTTGTCTCTGTCTCTTTCTTCTGTGTGTTACAATGGCCAGCGTGTCCTCCCGTAGGACTGTCCTCTTCCTGAGGGCAAGGACGGTCCCACCCAGCGTCTTACATCATGCAGAAGCCAAGCAGATTGCAAGTGCTGAATTTATTGTAATTGCTAATGTGTTGAACGCTGCTCTATGGGCTTCACGTGCAGTAACTCATTTAATCCTCAAAGTGGCTCAGCAAGGAAATGCAGTGGTCAGGCCTCTCCAAAAACAGAGCCAATAGGTTTGAGAGACATATATACACGTGTGTGTGTGTGTGTGTGTGTGTGCGCGCGCACGTATGAGAGAGAGACATTGATAAGGAATGGGCTCATGCAATTATGGGGGCTGCAAGTCCAAACTCTGCAGGGTAAGACCACAGTCTGGAGACCCAGGGAAGAATTCATGTTGCAGCTTGAGTCTAAAAACATTCTGGAGGCAGAATTCCTCCTTCCTCAGCAGCCCTTGGTCCTTTTCTTTTAAGGTCTTCAACTGATTAGATGAGGCCCACCCGCACTGTGGAGGGTAATCTACTTTACTCCAAGTCTACAGATTTCAGTGTTAATCTCCTCTAAAAAATACCCCTATGGCAACATCAAGCCTGGTGTTTAACCAAATATCTTCGTATTATGCCCTAGCCAAGTTGACACATAAAATTAATCAACACGAGAAGGTACCATCTTTACTGTCATTTTTACAGAAGGGGAAAGGAAGGTACAGATTGTTTAAGTAACTAGCCCCAAGTCACACAGTGATACGTAGCACAATTGGGATTTGAGCAGGCAGTTGTCCTAGGAGCTTGTATTAGGTTAAACTTGTATTAGCTTAAACTCCGAGCTAAGCCATCTTCCTGCGAATTCCAGCACATTATTCACTATTTTGCCATGAGGCTATAAAAGGGGTAACTGCTGAAAATGAGCCATCTCTTTCTGACATTATCCAATGGGTAAAGTTTTGAGACAAATGTAGCATTGAGCCAAAAATGCAATTCCAAGAAACAGAGACCAAGTGGATGACTATGAACTTAGTCTGGTCACATGATACCAGCCCAAACATCCACCCAAACCAATTCACCGAGCCCTGCATGGCTGAGAGGAAGGCACTTTCGCTGGAAGCTTCTGGTTCACCAGTTTGTTTTGGGTTTTGGTGTGTGTGTTTATGTACATTCTTCTTAAGGAATCTGCTGCTGGTTCTTTGGGCACATTGATAATGGAATTCTCTCTTTCACCATCTACAACTACTTCCTGCTGCGTAGGATGGAACCCTAAGAGGCTCCTGTGCTTGTCCCAAGCCTCCACAATAGCTGTATGGGTAAGAAACCTATGGTTTGAATTGAGCCTCCGTCACCTACTAGCTAAATACCCTTGGACAAGTTAGTTAACCTCTCCAAGTTTTGGCTCCATCTATATAATGAGGCCAATCAGAGCACCTGCCAGAGCCAGTCACCCTGGGGACTTCGAGGAATGACGCATGGAAAGGATGCGGCCCAGTGCCTGGCACAGGGGCGTGTTCGATGGATGGTAGCCATTATTTAAAGGATGATTAATGCTTTATCATCAATATTTCCTCATCACAAACTTTTTTAAGAGAAAAATATGCCTGAAAAAGCAATCTCCTCATTAAGAATTTGCAATGCGCTGCAAAAAAGTCAGAATTATCTGAAGGTTGCCTTAGCAAGAGCTTATCCAGCCAGGTCTGCCTTGCTCATCCCATGCTGGCTTTGGTGGCCACTCGCCCAGGCCACCACCCCAGAGTGAAGCCCTTCGCATTCTCTCTCTGCACAGTGGCCATTCACCTGCAGTGGTCCCTTCTTGGAATATGAAAGCCTGGCCCCAGCTGGAGCCTGCGCCAGGGTACCTGTGGGGACCATGTCCAGTCTCCTTGCCACTGGCCTGGTTCTGGCAGAGCAACTGGACCCGAGCTGCCCCACGGCTGCTCCGAGAGGAAAACGTTGTCAGGGATCTTCCACAGGGCACTGACTTTTCTCAGTCTCCTGCAGGAGATTAAGTGATTCTGTCTTCTGGGCTCTGACATCATTTCAAATGTATGAACATTGGCCTGAAGCTTAATAAATTTCAGCCATCGTACATTCTCAACTTTTGCTCAGGCTGCAGTGCCTCTGCTTAACAGAAAACAGTCACAGACCAGATGAAAGCAATTTTTCCACATGGCACCTTCAACTTATTTTCCAGTCTCTGAGTAAAAGACGGCACCTCTCACCTCGCAGCTATCAGAGAACACGGGAGTGTGGCCGTCTGCACGGCGCTCACAGGAAATGATGCACATTCCCCAAATTCCTCACAGGACAAAGGGGCCTCCCTGCTCCTGCCCCACATCCTACAAACCCAGGAGGTGTCAGAGGGCAGCAAGGGCAGAGACCGTCCAAGGTGTTGGTGTCACTAGGGGTTGGACTCCCTCATAGACAAATTGATGTTGAGCACCTAGCAATGTAAGGAAATCCAGCCACTTGCTGGATTTGCAGCTGTGCCCGAGACAGCCCTGCATCAGCCCTCCTGAGTCTTACCTTTCTTCAGGGATGCACAGTTAGTCACTGTGATTGTGACTGCGACACATGCTAGGGAGGAGCAGGGCAGGACAAAACCTGGGCCCTGGGCAGTCTGGGGGTCATTAAAGTCTGGCCTAGGAAGGGAGACTTTGGTTGAAATCTCAAGTACGATTAAGAGTGAGCTTGCTAAAGAAGAATCTGGAGAGATTTGCAGGCTGAGCTGGAAAAGATGTGGTCAGCCACAGTAGAAGCATGTTGTATTCTAGGAACTAACCAGGTGCCTGGTGGCTGAGGTGCACAAAGCCAGAACACCTGGGGCCTTGTAGGCGACATTATGATCTTTAATTTTACCTATAAGGCAAGGGAAGCCACTGAAGTTAAGTTTAGGCAAAGGGGTGAGAAGATCAGATTTATCTTCACAAAGATTATTTTGGCTGTACAGAGAATGAAATAGTGGAAGGAAGAGCAGGTGAGATTCAAACAAAAATAGGCACATTCGTGTGCATGCAGCGCTATTCACAACGGTGAGAGGGGGACAGACCTGAATGCCCGTCAGCTGACCCACGCAGAAACAAGCGCGGCACGTCCACACCCACAGCGGAATACGGCTCAGACAGGAAAAGGAACGCATGCTAACACATGCCGCAACACAGATGCACCTTGACATCCTTGCGCCAGTGACAGAAGCCAGACACACACAAGGCCACATACAATATGATTCCAGAGCAGGCAAATCCACAGAGACAGGAGGCGGACTGGTGACTGCCAGGGGCTGAGGGGCTGGCGGAACGGTGAGTGACTTCAGTGGGTGCGGGCTTACATTTGGGATGATGAAGACTTCTAGAACCAGACAATGATGATGGTTGTACAGCTTGGTGAGTGCACTTGTGGCATCACAGAACTCTACATTCAACACAGTTCCAATGGTTGCTTTTATGTTATGTATATTTCACCGCAATAAGAAAAAAGAGCAAATGAAAGAAGAGCAATGAGAAGGCTGCTGTGGTGATTCAGGCAAGAGCTGAGCGCAGCGTGGCCAAGGGCGGCAGGCAAGTCTTGACCACCCGGTTGATGGAGCAGGTGACAGCTTGGCAGGCTGGGCTCTCATCAAGTGGGGCCTGCAACGTACAATAGCAGGAAGCCCAGGGAGCTGGACAGCCGGCACCAGAAACTCAGCCACGGGAGCAGGCAGGTTTCCTGCCAGGACGTCGGCTGAAGCAAGCCCAGAGCGCAAGAGGACCGGGGGTGGCGACGGGGGCCTCACCCACGGAAAGGGGCCCCGCTGTGCAGCTGCAGAAGACGGTTGCTATGTTAGAATGGGTCCCGGCATCACCAGATCTTCTGAGAAGCTCAAAATAAAGATTTTTATGTGAAATTTCCCAATTTTTAAAAGTAGCAACTCATTCAAAAGCTTTAAAACATACTTGGGCCGTATAAAATATATCATACTAGGCTTGCCATTTTGCAACCTCTAGCTTAACACACTCTAAAATTTATAATGTCATTAAACCAGGTCCCTTGCCTTCAAGAAGTTTACAATTTAGACTGGGCATGGTGGCTCATGCCTATAATCCCAGTATTTGGGGAGGCTGAGGCAGGAGGATCTCTTGAGGCCATGAGTTTGAGACTAGCCTGGGCAACATAGCAAGACCCCATCTCTACAAGAAATTAAAAAGTTTGCCTGATGTGGTGGTGTGCACCTGCAGTCCCAGCTACTTGGGAGGGTGAGGAAGGAGGATTCCTTGAGCCCAGGAGTTTTTTGAGGTTACTGTGAGCTATGATGCTGTCACTACACTGGGTAACAGAGTGAGACCTTGTCTCAGAGAAAAAAATAGGAGTGGCAAACAAAGCCATAGGGATCAGTGTCGGATGAGCGGTGGAATCCGCGCTGTGTGGGTGCTGAGGGAGGAGAGAGCAGTGAGTTGACACACGGTCAAGAACAGCGGAGGCTTACAGAGACAGGGAATAAGCCAATGCAGCATGTACACACGTGCACACACACACGAACACGCATACGCACACACAGGAACTGGGATGCATACACAGAAATAATCGAGGCCGAAACTCACACACATGGAACGAGACAGGACCAGTGCCTGGGACAGACACACAGGATTGACCCCAAGGAACAAGGCAAGCAGCGAGTGACTGAAACCAGGTCAGATCGGCCAGGGCAGGACAGCCCAAGGTGCCTCCCTCTGTCCTGTCCGCCTCCCCGTCCCCTATTGGTGGGGAGGGATTCCTGCCCTAGGGTTACGCGCATGGCCGAACACATGACACACGACACTGGACAGACTTGCAGCAGTCCATTAGTCACGTATACTCACAGCCCGGGGAGAAGGACACACACGCCATGCAGGGCCACATGGGGGTGGCACCCAAGAGTAGAGTGAGCACCCAGGGACTGCGGGAGGCAGGCTTCGTAGGACCAACAGGGCGGGGTGCCCCTGGTTCCCAGGGGGATGTGAGCGGCTTTTTTGAGTAATCTGGCAAGCTAGCAGGAAGTGAAACCTGTTAGGTTGAGGACAGAGAGTGTGATAGGGGACCTAGCTGGGTTAGGAGCCCTTTTCTAGGAGTAGGGGCCCCCTAGGAGTAGGGGCCATATCTGGCAAAGGCAGGGAACTCACAGCTAGGCCTTTGGGGTCCCGTAAGGCTCAAAGATGTCACACCAGCACTTGAGATTTTAGGCCTCATATACACCTTCTCAGAACCATCTTCTCAAACACAAACGGGACAATGTCACTCCTGCTTAAGGCTCTTCCACTCCTCGCATAGGAGGCAGGCAAGCTCCTTGGGAAGGCTCTGATCAGCCCTGCCGACTTGTCCAGCTCAGCTGCCCTGTGCCCCTGGGTCCGTGCAGCCTCGCCGGCTCTCCCCCAGCCAGTTCAGGCCTGGCTTGTCCCACAGGGGGACAGTGAGGACGCTGGGAAACCTGTTCTCTCCCTGCCCTTGCTCCAGGCCACCCCTGCACATGGACGCGCAGGTTGGTTATGTTGCTAAGATCAGTATCACCAGCCCTGCAGTGAACAGGACCCTCCGGTGCCCAGAGAACCTGCTCACCTCTGTTGCTGCGTTTCTTCTGCTCAGCAATCCTTACAGTAGGTATTGCAAACTGCATCTCACAGATGACAAAATTGAGTTCAGAGAGGTTAATTAACTTGCTTAAGATCCAGCTGTGAACAAATATCAGACCAAAACTTGGCTTGTAAGTCTTTGGCCTGAAAGTCCAATGTCGTTTCCCCAATACCACCCCTTCCATCCCGGGAAACCAGACGTTCCCATCTCTGCCCTGTCTTCACCCGATAATGTGAAAACTCTGTCTCCTTTCGATCAGAGGGACAAAGTGCTCCAACATACTCATGAAAAACATCCTTCTGTTGCTTAACAGATCACCTAGCGTTTGACTGTACATCCCAGTAGGTTCTTAACTGGAAAGTGTCACAGACTATTTCCTTTGTAAGGTCTCCAAGCTGGAAGCAAATGTTCTAGAGTTCAGGGACCATATTATAAGAGATGGTGTGTATGTGTGTGTGTGGTGTGTATGCATGTGTGTGTCCATGTGTGTTCTGGTCCCTTTAATCCTAAAAATACGTGTCCTGTAGAAAAACACATCACACGCCTATGATAAATGCTTATGAAAATAAAATTAATATGAATTCACTTAAATTTCACAGATAGCACTTCTATTGGCCATTCAGTGCTTTGGGGAGAGCCAAATAGCCTAACTCCAAAATGAACAAGCTAGTGGGCGTCCTCAGGGAATGTTCTGGTTCACTTAGGGAAAGGATTCACCTCTGACCTGGACAATGAAGCGAGGTCCATGCAGAGCACGGGTGCCCATGGGACAGAAGTCACTCTGGATTTAGTTTTCAAAGGTCACATCGGCTGCTCCTACCCCTGGCTCCCAGAAGATGATGGGGGACTTAGGTCTATGAGGAGCAGGGCGTGCTGAGACACTCCTCCTCCAACCCTAGCATCTCATGTCTGGGGACTTGTCTTGCAGGGACAAGCTAAGGCATTTGTCCACAAGGGCCAAGGAGATGTCAGTTACCAAAGCTTGACATCCACCATGCAACCACCACCAAGAGTAGTCACGAAAGGCGCCACAGTGGAGACCGGAGAGGACGAAGGTGTGTGAAAAGGAAGCAAGCAACAGAAGACAAAATGACAAGAAAGGGACGTCGGAAGCCACAGGTAGGCTCAGAGGTAGCGGCTAAGCACATGAGTTGCTGAGAACCAGGTTGAAGCTCACACACAAGTGCTCTTCCTGTTCTGCTCTTAGTGGGTCATTTGTCATAAAAGTCACACCACCGACTGTGTCGTGGAAAGAGGAACAGAGGCACACAGCAGGGGGTTTCAAGTCTCTTCCGCCAACTGAACTGCCTGGCACTGAGCACGTCACATCGGTTCCGAGACTCAGTTCTCTGTCTCCACGGCGGAAGCAGTAGCTATTCCACAGGAGCCTCGGGAGGATGAAATAAGATGCTTTGTGTGAAAGTGCTCAGAATATTAGTTGAATGAGAACGTGTGCATGTGATTGGAAAAGGTGTGTTTGTTGAATGAAAATAATGATAATTCACAGTTTCAGGCATCTTACCATGTGCTTGGCTTACCTGAAGAGCTTTACAAGTATTATCTGCACAAAATTACTCCATCAGGAAGGAAATGTTATTATCCCCATTTCACAGTGAGGACACTGGCTTGTAGAGAAATTTAGTGACATGGCGAAGGTTGCACAGCCAGGCAGTGCTGGAGAGGCAGCCCCGAAACAGGCAGTGAGATCTGCAGTCCACGCTTTAGTCACACAATGACAGTGAGGAGGAGGAGGAGGAGGAGGAAGAAGACATATGTCCCATGGACTGTCTTCTTTTATCCCCACAACAGCCCTGTGAGGTAGCTATTTTCATAGCCCCATTTCACAGGTGGGAAAACCGAGGGCACAGAGGCTGGTTCAGTTGCACTAGAGGCACAGCAGAGAGAAAGCAGACGGGGCCTCGGGAACCACAGGTGGTCTGTTCTCCTGAGGAGCAGCACAGGGTGGTGAACGGGAGAATGGGCCTCACAGCCAGACTTCCTGGGTTCAAAGCCCAGCTCTTTCACTCGCTTGCTGTGTGACCTTAGGCAAGTCAGTTCCCCTTCCTGTGCCTCAGTTTCCCCATCTGTATCCCCAGGATCATAATGGCGCGAACCGCATAGGTGGTTGTGGGGGTTAAACACGTTCATAGACACGGCCGCCCTGAACCCGCCCCCAGGGGATCTGTGCACACAGCCGCCCTTCAGAACAACACACGGCGAGTGCCCTGTTGGCGCAGGCCTGTGTTGTCATCGCAGCCGGGCGGCAGTGACGCCTGGGACATGAGCCAGATAAAGGAAGTCGGAGCGAGATCGTGACAGGCTCAGCCCAGGAACTCGGGGACCTGATGGTAACAGAGGGGCATGGAGGGGCCCTGGAGAGTCAGAGGTGGCCGACACAACTAAGACCACCGTTTAGAATCCTCTTCCATAAAGCCAAACAACCAAGCAGCAAATGAGCAAGCACTCACCTGGGAACCCTGGACAGATCAAGTTTCTCCTTCTTCCTCTCCCCCACTGGTGGGTCAGGACCTGAAATGAATCAAAAGAGACAGCTCATGAGAAAGTGTGTTAGAAGCTGGGAGCGCTACGGAACCAGCCGTCGCCTTCCCAGTGGAGAGAGCACTGGACTCCCGTGAGCTCACCTGGCCCGGGGATTCCGAACTTTACTTCAAGAGAGATTCTGAATCAGTGACCCTGGGTGTCTGCGTCTGGGGGCAGAGGCTGAGGATGGCTAGGAAGAGTCCCAAATCTGTGTTTTTAGAACATCCTCAGACGATTCTAAAGGGAACTAGTGATTCAGCTCGGCGGTTCTCAAACGTGCGTGCGCATCAGAACCTTCCCCGGGGGCGACTCCAACACAGGCCCTGCTCCTAGAGCTCCCGATTCGACCAGCAGGTCTGGGCTGTGCTAGTTTGCTCAGGCTGCTGTGACAAAGTCCCACAAACAGAGACACCTGAACAACAGAACTTTGTTTTCTCACAGTTCTGGAGGCTGGAAGTCCACGATGTAGGCGTTGGCAAAGTTGTTTCCTTCCAGGGCTGGTGAGGGAAGGGTCTGCCCAGGCCTCTCCCCCCATTCTGTTAGTTTTCCAGCCGTCTGTGGCCGTCCCTCATTTGCAGACACGTCACCCCAATCTCTGCCTTCCTGTTCACATGGCGTTCTTCCTCTGTGTGTGTGTGTGTGTGTGTGTGCACACGTGCGTGTGTGTGTGTGTGTGTGTGTGTGTCTCCAAACTCCCCCTCCTACGAGGACACCAGTCATATGGGATTGGGGGCCCACCTGCTCCAGTGTGACCTCATCTTAACGAGTCACATGCAGCCACCCAGCTCCACATACAGCCACACTCTGAAGTGCTGAGAGTTTGGACCCCAACATACTAGTTTTAGGGGGACACAGTTCAACTCCCAGCACCTACCTCGCCTTGAGCGTAACTCACAGCCCACAAACCCTGATGGAGTCTGGATTGTTTTGTCACCGAACGATCCGCAGCACAAGAATTTCTTTCTCCTCACCCCATTCGGCTCCCTCTAAATACACACTTCTTTGCTGTTGTACCTTCGCCCCTGGACTCCTGCAAGTCTTCTGGCAACAGAGCCCCAGGCCTCCCAGCACGACTTCTCGGAGGGGTCGCCCGACAGTGCCCACCTCTGGGAAGGCGCCATTCATGGCTCAGTGGTGCTTTGTCCCTCCCAGGACCTGACGCTTCCCGGAGCAACTGCCTTCCCCGCGCAGCTATAGAGCTGGAAATCTGCGGTTACCATGGTTAATATTTCTGACTTGATTGGCACCACCAGTAATTGAACAGCAGTCTCTGGAGTGCAACACGCTCTATTCATTAGCTCCTATTGTGTTGGGCCATTGCATCAAACCACATTATTTTTCTGCTTAGCGCAAAAAAAAAAAAAAAAAAAAGAAGAAGAAGAAGAAGGAGAAGGAGAAGAAAGGAAGAAAGAAAAGGCAGTCATGAATACAACAACGCCGTGTTGCCATATGAGATGTTGCAGTTTTGCTTCGAGGGCGAAACCGTTCTAGACGGAATGTAATGTTGTACCAGCGCTGGCCCCATCAAGAATGGTGAGATGTAAAGTGAGAAATCTTAATTTTGGTGGCACAGTCACACAGAATCAGCGCTCGAAATCAAAACTAGCCGAGTCCCAGTGTTTGTGTCATGAAGGCAACTGCTCGTTTGTTTACCCTCCTGTCAACACGCACGGAGCCATCTCCGCAGCCGCCTCCCGCACGGCTATTTATACCCTCCCGCTTCCGAGCACTTCGGAGATCTTTTGTGAGCCTGTGGGAGTTTTTATTGGATGAATTAATAAAAAGGGCACGAGTTGGTAAAGTTCTTGGATTTTTATCTCAGGTTTCTACTTTTCATAATCGTGACAAATGTTTTGTTTGTGTTCAAGCTGGAGGTGCTTCGCTTCTCTCCCCTGGAATTCCACTTTCTTCGAGTATCTTTCCTTCCTCGCGCACCTCACCCACAGTTCCTGGAGAGGTACTAACATCAGACTGCGCGTCTACGCAGTCACGTCTTAAAGAACACAGAAAATGCAAAAATAAGAAAAAGTGGGGTTTTTGGTTTTGTTATATTTTTAACATTCCAGCATTTAATTGCAAAACTATTCTGGTTTTAAAATTTCTGGCTTAGCTGATGGGAAATGGTAAGACTCCAGAACTGAGCGTAAACACCCTTGACTGCTGGGCCGCGTCACTGAATGCGGAGAAAACAGCTCTACTCTACGGACCAACACCACGCAGAGCCTCCTTCTGCCCAACACCGGCCCTTCTCTGTGCATGGGAATAGTACTATTGGGGCTCCTGTGGAGTCTCTCTTCTTCACACCCTGCCTCAACTTACCCCTCCAGCTGTCCCTCCCCCCTGTTTCTTAATGTACCTGTTTGGCGCCTTCCTACAGAACACCCCTCCCCATGCAAACCACGTCAGCTCCCTGCCTACTTCCCTCTTAACTTAGTGGATGGCTAACTTCCTAAAACAAATTATATTTCATTTCCTGAGAAAGTTGGCAATGTTAAAATTATCTCCCAGCTAGAAAGCAGAGTTGAAAAACTCAAAGTCCAAGGACCACAGCCACATGCAAAGCTTCATTTTTCCAGCACTAGGTTAAGAAATATGAGTCTGGGATTTCCATGGCCGCCCGCACTGTCTCCCCACAGGCTTCCCCACTCCCTGTCACCCTGCTCTGGAATGTTCCTCGGGCTCAAAGGCTGCCTGGCCCTGAAGGCATGGTTGCACTTGACTTCTCCATTGCTGCTAAATGCAGCAAACTTAAACTCACCCAGCTGGCTCTTCAATCATCCAGACATCGAGGTCCCCCCATAGTCCAAATCCCTCACAGCCACGCCGCACGTGACTTTGTTCTCCCCCCCCCCCCCCCCAGTGAGGCTGATCTCCAAAGTGCTTATTTCTGTGTCACAGCCTCACACCCAAAAAGCATCTTTCTGGAGGTAAAAGCCTCATGTAGGTTGCTTTGGCCCCTCCCCTTCATACATCTAAACTCAGCCACACTCCACTCCCAGTTCAAGTCCCTGTGCCCTTCTTGAAGGCCTCTCTGCCTTCGTCCCCACACCCGTGTGCCCCAGGTCAGTCCTGCACGGCCCTGCAATGCCTGGGCCAGGCTAAGTCCGTCTAGCTCCTCTGAAAGCTCCTCACTGGCCGACTGCAGGTCTGTCCTGCCACGCACCATAGAGCACTGAACACATAGCTGGTATGTACTCAGCAAATTCTTTAAAATGCCATAAAATCTGTGTAATGAAGAAAATAGATACGATGTATTTTGCTCTAAAAGTTTCTTCCCAACACAAAATGAAATTTCTCTTCTCTTTAACTTCCTAGGAGTCAAGTTGCATAACATGCACTTCCAAAGTCCAGGGAGGCTTGCGGAGTGCTCCCGGGGCACCGTCTGAGCAGTGCTGGGAAACGGGCTACCGATTCTCCAGCCCCAGCAGCTGCGTCTGTTGCATCATGTCAGGGTAAAGTTACAGGAGGACACAGGACTCTTCCACGCTTGACCTGTCCCCAGCTCCAGGCTCTATCCCCAGCGGGCTCCATCTCACTCCCCAGACTCGACAGCCCTAACCCCACCTTGACCCTGACCTCTACACTCCCTGCCCTGTGCTCTCTTTGCGGAACGCCCTTCATTCACAGTACAAGGCCAGCTCTGCTGTCTCTTCCCTCCTCCACCCAAGTGCAGCATGAGGCATCCTCATCTCCTCTGGGCTCCTACAGCCCTTTGAACTTGGCTTTTCATTTTGTTTGTTTGCTTTGCTGTTCCCCTTCTGTCTACACTGAGGCTGAGTCATCATTTTGCTTTCCTCCCAGGAATTCCTCTTATGCCACAACCTCTCACCCTCTTGCCCTTGAGTTTCTCAGATACCCACCTTGGATCTTCCTTCAGTGGAAATCTGCAAACAACACAGGAGCAAGTTGGGGCCTTAAACTCACCCCTGGCCCCTGACCCGTCTCCCTGACATAAAAAGTACCATATGTAAAACCGCAGAGCACAAGATCAAGAAAATAGTAGGTGCTTTAAAAAAGGCTAACGGCTTTCCTTCTTTCTCATGCAAGACATGTGAATTCTAACATGATGAATTCCCAAGTATTTTAAATGATAATAAAATATTTCCAGTCCAAGTAGATATTTCAATGAGATCAGTTTTTCTAAGAGTTTAGAACTGGAAAAGGCCTGGAAAATGTTACCATAAAAAATCTCTGGGCTTTTCCTGTGTATTCTCTGATTAACTCAGCTGGGAACATGAGCCTCAAATGAGACTAAAGCCACAGGTTTAGTTGCAGTCTTGACTTCTTCCCTCTTCGGCTAAATGCCAGTCCCAGCCGGGTGCCTGGCCAGAGTCGGGGCTCTGAAGAGGACCTGCCCCGAGAGCACAGTCCAGCCCTCGCCTTGACTAATGAGGAGACCCGTGCATCCAGAGAAGTACAAGTGACATGGTCAAAGTGACAGCCAGAGCCCTGACCATGGCTCCAGCCTCTGCCCAGGACCATGGACCACACTGGGCCATCAGGTGGATACTGTCGGCAGAATATGACAGCAAGGGGCAGAGGATGGGAGGCAGAAGGTGAATGGCTGGCCCTCCAAGAGGGGTTTCAGGACGCCGGGCAAAGGCGTCTGCAGGGCACTCCGTCCCTCGTGTGCACTCTCTGCCTAGGCAGTGGACTCCAGGTGCCCGGTCTGGCTGGGAGGGCACTTCCTTTCTGAGCTCTCTGGTGGAGTGTGTTCCAGAGGAAGTTTGGTCTGAGCTCGATTCTAGATCTTCACTCCTTTCTGACACATCACCGCATCATGCTACTGTGCTTGTATGCATACGAGTGTGCGATGTGCATGCACGTGTATACACACACGCGCGCACACACACACACACACACACACACACGGTCTTTCCTCTCCATCTAAGCACGGTGCTCTTAAAAGTTCATTTTTCCAGGGTTGACAGCAGGTTGTCCAACACAGCCCTGAAACTATTCATTATTTCAAGGAAACTAGATACAGAGCTATTGTAACTTAACTTCAGCAAATAATTTTAATTCATTAAATCAGACTTTATCAAATCTCAGCTAAATTTTGATTTTAAAAAATTATTTATATACGTACTGTCTCCAAAAATGTCTGTAGCAATTCGATGTGGATCTAACACCAGCATCTTCTGGTGACTTAAGTATTACTTTTAAACCAGTGCTCTGCCACAGGTCATTTAGTTGGCACACCTAATAATAACCCATTCTCTATTATCTGTTTTATTTTACATTTTGTAAAGCTTTTAAGTTCCAGATTCTCACTCTGGGTGTTTCCAATATCTACTCAGCATACACTGAGGAATCTAATTAATTTTAATTTTATTCAAAGTTTAAATTTAATGTAATGCTCAGTTTAAAATGAAGATTATGTATAAATCATAATTTATAATGCATTCTAAAGTAAATTATTGTCTGGGGGTTATTATTTAGTAAGCTACTTTTTTAGTATATTAAAAAACATGTCAATGGTCAAATCAATCCTCTGGGGAAGGAAAGGACAGGGGCGGAGGGACAGTGGGCCCTCAAGGCCACGGCAGGCCCTGCCAGGTCCCCTTGTCTCGCTGAGCCTTGCAATCCTTGAGGGGTGGGCGTCCTGAGGAAGACGTTTGGGACCTTGTGACAATCTAGATGTTGTGCTCGTACCTGAATCTGTCCTCACGAGCTTGTGTAGGTCTGTGTTTCTCGTGTACTCCGTGAGAGCCGCAGAAGATAGTGAACATGCTGGGAAGAGTGAACGGCTGGTCTTTTCTATTTAAGGGAATCTCAGAGCACATGCCATAAATTATCCTCTCCTCGGTTTTCTTTACGCACACTGAGGAGGCCTGGGTCCACCCTCCAGCTGGGTCTCAGGGGCGGCATTGGTCCCAGGGCCCCTGGTCTGTTGGATGTTTGGTTTACTAAGGCCACAGCCAGACAGGGACCTAGTCACCCCACAACAGCAAGAACAGAGTGCTTTTTATCTTAATTTTTTTAATAAAAGCATACTTAGAGTTTCCAAGATACCAAATTTTACTGAACACTCTAATCTCCAAAGACAGTCTCTGTGAGAAAAACATTTTACCTGGATCCTCCACACCGCTTCCTTTCAAGAAGTGCTCCCTCCCCAACTCCCATTAAAGATTCTATTAATTTCCCACAAAAGGTAATTGTATACAATTTGTAAGTAAACAAAAGAGTCTCCTAGCTTGGCCCTTTCTTATCTGGAACTCAAAATGGGGGGAGAGTGGACATCTGACTAGGCCACAAACGGCGCCCCGGGGTGTGCCTGTTCTCTTTCCTCAGCGCAGCAGCACCTTCCGGACTCAGTGGGGCTCCCACCCTGCAGCCGGCTGCTTCCCTGACCTCCAGCTCTTCTTCCCCCCAGCTAATATTCCCAACACGCAAATAGTTGCATTTTAAGAATAGAGCACAATTCTCGTCCTCAGTTTGACATACTAAACTACTGGCCAAGATGTATTCTCGGGACAGCTTTTTAAAGTCTGTCTGCAAACAGCACTAAGATTAAACGCGTCTCCCCAGCCTGAAAACGGGGATGGCGCTTCTTGCAAAGAGCGATCCGGCAGGCCAGGAAGATCACAGCTTGGGCCGAACACCATCGGCAGGTCTAGACAGCCACTGTACTAATTCTGGATGTAAAGGCGATTAGTGGAGCCAACAAGTGGTGTGATTAAATATCCACCTATTATGGACACAATTAAGTAAGTGAGATGTATTTATGAATTCAAAACAGCTTAGTCATTCTTTAAAATCAGAGTTAAAAATCCAAACTGAAAATATTCATATAGTTTCTCCTTTTAAGATACAAGGTTTTATATAATGTATGTGAATGAAATATATTTTCCAAAGTGAGAATAGTTGCTTTGTATTTAATTAGAAAATAACAGCATTTTTGTGGCTGCTGAGTAGTCTGCATAGATAGACAGAGTCTAATTGAATCCCTTCCTCCACTTTTGGTTTTCTGTGTTCCAAGTTTTCTTGTTTATAATCCTATTGCTGTATTCATTAGAATATAGAAATGCTTCTATCTTGGCCTGACATTCACTTCTAGCTGCATTATGGGTGTGATTAAAAAGAAAAAAAAAAAGCCGTTAACTAGGCGAACGCTTCCCTTCCCACACTGAGCCTATGGTGGCGGCACATATGTTAACTCTTTCTAGTTTTGGATGAGAGTGGGTGAGCATGAGACTTAGTGCTGGCCACATTCTGTCCTTTCTTTTTTTTTTTAGCACAGCAAATTGATCTAACAAATATCTTCTTTTAGTTGCACGATGCTTCTGTAGGTAAAAAGAGTAACAGCCTATCATTTTGTACCAAAGAGAAATTTTTACATGAAAGAAATCACCACTGTGAACATTTAGAATGGAGTAGTATACATCCAACAAAATGAAGTCTATAAAATGAGCTATATACATTTATATTTATAATACTAGAAAAAAATCTTATTTTTAAAATTATTTTAACAGTAAAAATGCAAAATATTCTATAACAATACACAGTTGAAATTATGCCATATATGTAGAATTACATAATGTTTGTATGAGACTTTATGTGCATGTGCGTATCTATCTACACATGTAAATATGATTGTGTCAAGTGAGAAGATCAGGGTGACTTTTAATTTTAAAAATATGTTCTTAAAGATTCTGAATTTTTACAAGGACATCATATTTTTATAAGCAAAATAATCTTGTTAAAAATCACATTTCAAATAAAACACATTTATTTCAGCATTCCCTTTGGCAATAAAGGAACAAAGCAATATTGCCTAGTTCTCTAATTCTGGGGATATTTTAGCTTTTCAGTTATTCCAAATAATAATTCACAGGTAATAAAAGGAAGAGATATTTCCCAAGAGGTTTAGGAAAAGCCATTCCTTCCTATGACTTATGATTTTTAAAATTACGCTGCGAAATCTACAGCAGAGGGAACGACCAAAGCCTCCATTGCTGTGAACATGTTCCTTTTCCACACTCTACTGGATTGTGGTATATTATAAGCAGCCACTATAAAAGAACTTATGCTCTATTTTCTTGTTGCCACAACAATTAGTTGAAAACTGAAAGGCTCAGTCGATTGAACACACAAGGACTTACTAGATGCCACTCCTGAGTCCTGCACTAGGTAAAATGCAGGGGCCGGGATGCAAAGGCAGGAACATTAGAGGATCTAAGGATCACACCAAAGCACTTTCACCTGAGACTTTTGAAATTAGTATTTCCTTCAGAAGGTGGATATCATTCCCGGAGGATTTGAACAAATGAAGTCGTTGCACGGATGTGCACATCTTGGCTTAACAAAACCAACCTCCTCTAGCTTGCTTTCCTGGTTCCCAGAGAGCTACCCAAACCAAACAAACCTCAAATCCTTGACCTGTGAGTGTTGTTTTGTTTTGCTTTTCCTTCTTGGGAAAGTGTCCTCTGTGCAAAGTGCATGATAGGAAGTATCCCAAATACGTCCCCAGAGAATCTGACCCCACACTCCTTGTGTCCCTGCCCTGGCTGAGGTTGTGATCTTGCCCTCTTCTCTCTGCATCTCCCTTAATTCACCATCAGCTGGAAGGAAGGAAATTAGTACAGGCAGAGAGAACAATGAACACACTGTAATTTTTACAATACACCAACAGTAATATTGTGACAAACAGTTCAGCAGTGTAATTCAGCGCCTCCAAACACTCAAGTACAGTGGAGAACAAGAGCTGTATTTCAAGAGCTAACAAATGATTTAGGGCACCATAGGCACTCGATAACTACGTGCTGAATGAAAAATAAACAAAAGAATGAATGAATGTGTGAACGAATGGAAGCAGATAGTATTTGAGGACATCCAGGAAATTCTCTTCTAATACATTTTTCAACGAAGCTCTTTATATATCTGTTGTGAACTGTTGTTTTTTTTTCTTTACTCAAATATCTTTATTTTTAAACATAAGCCGTAAAGAAATTTCAAGTAGACCACAAGATACAACACAGCAGTAAGGTTATATCAGAAGAATCATTTTAAAAGCCAAAGTAAATTTTCCCAAATACATTTTATTAAAGAGAATGGAATAAAGCATTTATAAGTTGCTAGAAGATTCCACATTTAAAATGCAAGTAAGTTCCTCAGAAACAAAAGTATACTGCTAACTCACCCACCTTTTACATATGTATTTTCCAGTACAACATAGCCCAGTGAATACCACATTTAGAATGGCAATTATAATGGTGTATGAAAAAATAGTATAATTGTGGAATTTTTGCACTCTAAATTCTCTCTTTGTAATGTAGGGAAAATTAAATAGCAAGAGCTAAAACAAGTGATGTAGTGCGTAAGCTATAAAGCAGGCGATCTTCAAACGAGCTCTGAGCTATATTTTAAGTATCACTTGAAATATTTAAATATTAATTTCCCCTATCAAATTATATAAATGCAGAAAAAGATAAATTATATTTGGCACTAGAATCAAATAGAAAAAAACTGAAAAAGCTCTTTTATATATATTGAAAAAGACTTTTTACACTTGTAATCCAGGTACTTGTTAATTTTATCTAAAACACTATAAGTGTTTAGGTATAGTTTCTTTAAAAATATGCATATTTAAGGATACCCTGGGTCAGAAAAATAGGCTTTGTTTAGATAGAAAACACAACTGAATGCTAAGGCTTTCCCAACTAATGCCATGTCCATTCAGCCTGGCACTTAGACTTTATAATACAGTTTTCTGGAAAATACCTTACATTACGTTAAAATGTGAACTCATAAATCAGAACTAGGATAACTTCAGCAGCAGTACCAGTGACTTTTCAAACATCCCAAATTTCCTACCTCATAATAGGCATGATAAACTCAACCGAGGTAGTAAGGTTTATGCATATCTTAACTAAATATGGGAATGAAAAAATTCTCTCTAACCTTAAAATAATTTTAAAGGAGAGAAAATAGGCAATCCTGATTATAAAAAATAATACCTGCTCATGTAAAAATTTCTTGAAAATACAAAAATAGAAAAAAGAAAAAATTATCTTTGATATTTTGATCCTTTCCTTTTAAAGTCACACTGGGGGATCATACTGTACACAATTTTGTATTTAGTTTATATTTTAATTTAATGTTGTATCTTCAGCACTCCCTGTGATATTAAATGTTCTCTGAGGACATAAATCACAATGTATTTAACTGTTCCCCTACTCTTGGACTTTAAGGTGGTTACCAGTCTTTTGAGATCATAAGTAACATTATAGTGAATGACAACAGAAATGTTATGTTACACCATTAAATTAAAAGCACAACATGCAACTGGGCACAATCCAATCTGAATTGAATTTAAATTGTTTAAGACAGCAAGATTATTATAAATCCTGGTTCTACCCATTCCATTTTTTTATGATCCAAAAACTTAATGACTGAGGCTTTAAATGCCTTCCCTGTTCTCACTGCTCAAGTTGCTGGAGGGTCCAGAGCAAAGCCGGCCCCACCACACTTCACCAGGCGGTCACTCAGGTTCGTGTGAATACAGTAACCAACGTGTTAAAAGTTCTTCTAACTCTTGTGGCACCCAACTCAGCCTTTTCCTACTTGTACATGAGAATTCAATAAATATTTTCTCAAAAGTCAACTAAAAGCTGGGTAACAGTGTGAACATCACTCTCCCTGTTTGCTGGTCTAATACCGTGATCAAAAGGGATGAATGACCTATATTTAGCACAGAGAGGAAATGTATGCGAATTCCTAATGATAACTTTTTTTTTATACATAATTACTTACAAACTGTCAGCCAAGAGAGGCCACTTTATGCCTCAGTTTAAAACGGGGAAAAAAATATTAAAAGGAAAAGAACAAGACAAAAATAATAGTGTCCTAACAAAGAGAAGTTTATTTCCCCTGCAGGCCAGCACCCCTCGCTGGGTTAGCTCAGAATTCCAGAATGTTCTCCCTCATGTCTCCTGCTTGTCTACAGGTGCTTCTGCTGTGGGCAGTAGGGAAAAGTGGGCTCAGAGTCACCTCTAGCAAGTCAGGGATCCACCCAGGACTGACATGTGTCCCCTGGCTCTGTCCTCAGGGTCCTTCCAAAGCAAATCATTAGCCCACAGTGAACTCCAAGGAGGCAGAGCTAATTTCCCCCATGTGTCTGGTTGTTTGGAGAACCAGATATTGGTGAGTTTTCATGCCTACTATAGAGATCTAGAACCTTCCCAGGAACCAGCATTGCCTCTTTCTCTCTACAGATGCTGGGATTTCCTTTTCCCCACTTGATAAAGCAGAAGTGGACTCCTCTTCTCTGGTGTGGTCTCAGCTACATGGTTGCTCAAATACTCCCAACAGTGGTTCACAGCCAGGTGTTTTGGTATTGTATTGACCTGGATGGTAATAAATCAAGGCCCAGAGACAAGAAGTTAGTCAATCGGTTAGGCATTACCGCCGTTGCAGAGCAACGGATGTTTTAGGAGAAGGTTCTATAGTTTAGTAGAATTCAAACCCCAGCTCTGCGTCACAGTTAGATGGATGGTGTTGAAAAGCATGCACCCCTGTGGGTAGGAGTGGACTCCAGGTCAGCTCACACTGCAAAATGAAGATAGCTGTTGATTCTCTCAGCATCCTTCCTTTCTCTGTGATTTACAGAGTATTCTCTGAGGACCATGCAGTTCCTCAAGAAATAATAATAATATGCCTAATCACAATAATATAATAACAAAGACTTACACAGTAGTATTATTAGATGCCAGACACTGTTCTAAGTACCTTTCACATACAGTCGGCCCTCTGTATCTGTGGGTTTTGCATCCGTGATTCAACCAATTATGGATCAAAATCACTTGCAAAACATCGCATCTGGGCTGAATGTGTACAGAATTTTTTATCCTCGTCATTATTCCCAGTCTAAACCATACAGTTCAACCACAATTTGCAGAGCATGTATATTGTATTAGGTATTATAAGCAATCTAGAGATGATTTACAGTATATGGAAGGAAGTGTGCAGGTCACATGCAAATATTGTATCATTTTATATCAGGGACTTGAGCATCTGAGGATTTCGGTGTCTGTAGGGGATTCTGGAACCAAACCCCAAAGACACAGGGGATGACGGTATTATTTACTGACCTTCACATCAACATTTTGAGGTAAGCATTACTGTTTGCCCCATTTCAGATGAAGAAACTGAGGTACAGGTAGATACAATAGCTCGCCCAAAGTCACACAGCTAGCAATTAGGGGAGACAAAATTCAGACCCCAGCCGTTTGGCTCCAGAGACCCCCAGTCTCTTTCACTGTACCAAGATGCTTGGGGTATGTTGTCCATAACTCCCAAGATAAACACAGAAGTTTCCCTCTCTCCACTGACAGTCACAGACCTTGCCCAAGGTCACCACTGAGAGCACCGAAGGAGGATTTGAACCCGGGTTGAACACAGCTCCACGGCCAAGGGTGTTTCCACTCCGTCAAGGCGCTGCTGCCTTGACTGCCCTGAGACCTCAGACCAAGTTTGCTTTCTTTCTTCCCCCTGGTTATATTTCTAGCAGTAGTGACAATGCGTTTCTTCCCACACAGCCTCTTTCATTTCATTTCACTCTCCAGACCTCTTATAAAGAGCCTTATTGCTTACTGCCTTTGACCTTGCTTTGAAGACCTCTTTGTCTACAGCGGATTTTTAGCTCTCTTCAGGGAAGCTATTTAATTCAGAATCTCTCCCCTAAAGAAACTTGAATCCCTGAAAGCTGACACTCATATTTCCTGCGACTGACTAAATTCTGTGTTCTCCAAGTGCTAATTGCCCTTGAGATTTCCTAGCAGACTTAACCCCGAGCTCAGCAGATTAAAACCCGCCTTTTCCCAAGTGAGGTCTGCCCTTGGCAGCCCCTGCCACGTGGAAGCAGAGGAGAATCGCCCGATCCTCTTCTCCGTGGGCAGCTGGAAAAGGGCCTGGTCGGAGGGAACAGGACAAAAGGTAGTCGGTCTCCTTGGGACAGAAATCCCAGAGCGCCCTTTGATGAGCTGCGCTTTAACTGACTGACTCTCGATCCAAGCTTTACCTAATATGTCTATTTCCTGATTGAAATTTGGAGCTATTTCCACCCTTAGGAGCTTTCGATGAATATGTAGGATGGCTAGGAGCTAAGCAGATAATTGAATTCACAAATATTTGCTACAGGACTATAATTTAATGGGAGCATTATAATTTACTAAACACCATTACAGTGGCATCACATCCTATTAATCAAAAAAATGAAAAAGATGCATGCGGCAATTTTTCTTTATTATTCATAGTAGTTTTTATTGGGTGGTTCCCTCTAGAGTAGAATGGATGGAATCATTTTAGCTTCCAGATTCAAATACTTTAAAGCTAAGTCAAATTCTAGTTCCTCCAAATCCAATTCATCCAAAATCTAGTACCAGCAAACTGAGGTCCAATTTCTAAATGTCTCCTTTCAAACATCACATTCATCACAGCTTTCAGCTCTACAAAATAGCTTCTATTTTTGTAAAGCAATAAATAAGAATTATGTATTGAGGTTGAGATATGTGCCAATTATACGGGGCTGGACGCGTTATATAAATATATGGGGGGTGTTCTAATCTGAACAACGGTCTTAAAATAAAAGTATTATTATATCTACATTTAGAGATGAGAAAATAAAAGTTCAGAGAGACCTCATGTCATCCAATTAGTTGGTGAGGAGGCCAAGCCTGGGGACCTAGCTCTTTCTGCCACTAGGATTACCTGTCTCTGTGGGGTTTCTCCAATGGAGACAAAACAGCTAGTGTTTTCCAAGATGCTGCATGAACCCACTCTAATTGGTGACTTCCTGCCGACATTATTGATTAATGACCAACATGGTGGAGCTCCAAAAACAAAACCGGTAAACCAGCCAAGGCAGCAGGCCATCTTCCCCCACAAGCACCAGGGCAGGGGCAAACTTCTGTTATCTTCATTCCGAGGGAAGAGTTCTAAGGTTTGTAAAGGAGAGCCACTTAGAGAAGCAACCATGTTTAGCCCTATTCTCATCTGCTAATATTTACAGAGCCATGCACTCTTCAAACAGAGCTGCTGAGAATTTTCATCATTCATTTTAGAATCGCAAGTGTTCTCAATACCTGCTCCCTGTTTCCGTCGCAGACTTAGCGTGCGTTCCATGGAATCTGCTTCCAGGGCAGGTTGGGAAGAGCACGCGCCACAGCTACTGAGCCCTCCCACAGCCTCCTCCACTCCTCTCCTGACACGCCTCGGCCTTGAAAAAGTGCAGGCCACATATTTGGGGCAAGGGCAGCATATTTTGAACAGTGCTCATATCCGAACAGTGACAGCCAGAGTAACACACGTCGCCTGTCCAAGGCTCCACGTCAACGTGGAAAAATGCACATTACACACGGTTTCTCAGAGGCCGCACTAACGCAGTATTAGGGATAAGGCCCGAAAGAAGAAGGGGTCACATTATCAGTAAAATTTACACTGCTCCAGCTCTGCTCCAACTCCACAAAGCTGGAATTATGTCCCCCTGAAAAGTTCTCTTCGTCCTAGAAGACCTCAGGGGGGCCTGTATGAACTTTCATAAGCGAGTCCTGTCAAGCACACACAGGCCACCGCTGTCTTCCTCTCCAGTACCAGACACTTTTATACCAAGCTGCTGTAACCTGCACAGCAACAGCACGGACGGCCCCGGTCATGGCCTTCGGCGTCGATGAGTCCCCAAGACTACCCCAGCCCAGGCCCCGGAGCCAGGGCATCCCCAGAGTCGGGGCATCCCAGGAAATACTGAAAGACACTGTTTTAAAACTCCGTCACTTACAGTGTCAGGACCCAACATCTCTCCAAGGAAGGAGCAGCCATCAGCCCCTCTCGGCCAGGAGAGGAAGGACATTTCACATCTAGTAGTTCCCGCTGCAAACCCCACACCCCCAAGCCCCTCCAGCATGCATGGACACCCCGCCCGAGCAGCGCCTTCTTGCACACATGTCACGTGGCTCCTCTCTGAAGCACGTCACAGAACACGCACACATGCTCTTCCTCTTCTGCCCTCGCCCTTCGTCCTGCCACCGTGTGGGCTATTTATCTCTGCTCCTCAATTTCCACTGCCGTTAGCCTGGGACACCGCTTCCTGAGCCTCGTGTGGCCTCGTGGACTCTGGTAACGGGTTCTGAGGCAGCTGGCATCCCTGGGGAACCTGCCCTGTGCGTGAGAGAACACCATGGCCAACTTAAAGTTGTGCTTTGGCACAGCCTCCGGAACGGGCTGCCAGGTGGCCCTGACACCCCCCGCATAGCTGGAGAAGAGCCCTTGAGGACGTGACACGGGAGAACTCCCCACTCAGGCAACACGCCGCCCTCTCCTCGCTCTTGCACAACTGCTGCTTTACCGAGATCACTCTAGAAGGCCTGTGTGGCAGGCACTGGGGCGAGGAAAAGGGACCAGCACATCTATCAAAGGGAAGAGCCAGCGCACAGATACAGGTGACGCTGTAGAAATGAAGGTGAAACCTAGAGGCTAAACGCATTTTAGGGACAGAAACTGATTTAAACCCGGCTCTGCTGCTGACCGCTGCGTGCCAGCGGGCAAGTGGTTTGATATTTATGTCCTCGGTGTCCCCATTGGTGGCATGGCAGGGCTGCACAGATGACTCTTAGATCTCGTACAGCTTTGGCATTATCTGAGGCCCCAAGATAATGTCTTTAGAGTGACAGATAGAATGAAGTCGTGTCTGGGGCGGGGTGCTGATGGCATCATTTTATGACAATGAGATGTTTTGAAGGACGCAAACGTCGAGATGTTAATGAAGAACGTCATCGGCAACATATTTGCACACAGACTCAGGGCAGGGGTAGGTTTCAGATATAAATTTAATATTGAACTTGAACCCAGCTACTGTCTGCAGTATAAATGGGAATTTGCAATGTGAGAAAGGTGGACTTTCGAAGCGACAAGGACTAATTCTTCAGCAAATGGCATCAGGTTACGTGGAACACGGGAGAGGAAGTCAGGTCTTTGGCTCCCTTCTTATTTCAAAATTTTCCCAACAGGATCACAGATTTAAAAGTAAAAATAGTAAAGAAATGCACCAGAAGAAAGCATGAGTGTTATTTTATAACCTTTAGGCAGAGAAAGACTTTCTAAATATGCCTGAATAATAAAAAAATACACATAAAGAAAAAATTACATATTCAATTTCAAATACGTGTTTTATGTATATAAATATGTTTATACAACAGTAAAACAACAAACACTTTTAGACAAATGGCAAAGTAGAAAAAGTGTTTTCCAGGCGTGTGTTAACAAAGAGCTGACATCACCACTGTGCAGAGACCGAGGGTCCACGTGAGACAGTTCCCGGACATGCTCACACTGTACCCTCCACGAAGGCAAGAAAGTGTGCCCTGGAGCTTTGCAACAGATAAGCCTGAAGACTGAAAGAAACTTTCCATGGAAACAAGGCCTTTGGAACATGTTTAGTGAGAAAGTTGCGGTGGCTCTCCCGGCAAGGCCTAGACATGCAGTGGTGCGGTGTTGGCGCCAAGGTGCCCGCAGGAGGATGGAGGGAGCCCAGGAGGGCTGCAGGGAAGAGCATGGAGAGGTTGAGGAGAGAGGGCTGAGCAACATGGGGAATGCTTGGGCCAAAGTAGAAGAATAAATCTGGGGCAATGCCCCAACGCCGGGACTAGCCAGGAGACTTGTGAGCAGAAGGAAATGGGAGTCTATCGCTCTCCTATGATGCTCACACACTGTCCCCAAACTTTCGCCAGAGTCTGCTGCATCCTGTCCATGAGCCAGTGGCACTCCGAGAGCTCAGACGTTGAGCGTGGCCACACCTGTATGGGAAGGAGCAGCAGCACACACAGGAGGTGACACAAACAGTGGGCGGTGAGACTTTAGGGGCAGCAGGAACACAGGTCGGGAAGCGGCTGGGAGAACTGTAATCATCCCAAATCCTCAGCCTCAGAATTGCCAGAGATGTTGTAAAGAATCAATAAAAAGGATCCTTATCCAAACCTTAAAGGCTGAGATGACTCTTAGCAAATTGTAAGACTTATAGACATTGAGAGGCAGAAACCTAGTTTTCATATGTAAAAAAGTCTTCAACCACACTAACAAAAAAATCCAAATTAAAGCAAAGATATTCTTAGCTAGTATTATTGTTAAAATCCAGGTATATTTTGGGAATAGTTTATGTATTTCCACCAGTAAGAGTAGAAAGATCTTGCAATACATGAGGCATCACATAGAAACTTCAGGAATGTGAGACCTTCGCAGTGGTGCTAAGCTGATTCTGGGCCAATGTCTGCTCATATGCACTTTAACAAAGCTTAAAAACAGCCTCCAGGGACTCTGCTTTTGGAAAGATGGAGGAGACATACTTTTCCCTGATCCTTCACTAAGTGCAAATTGAGAATTACATATGAAAAACAAAAACCCACAAGAGGACTCTAAAAGGCGGAGAGAAGAAGGCAGACCAGGTAGGGACCTTGGGACCCAGAGACCCCTGGGTTTTCATTTTGTTTCATATATTCCACTCTCAAGCTGAAGAAGCTGGCAACACAGAAATGCCAACAAGTACAGACAAAAAGAGCCCTATGCCCTCTCGCCAGCGGTCCAGGAAAGGGTCAGCCTAGAAAGGAAGAGACTTTTCAACAGCACCTGCTCTATTCCAGCCAAACACTACCCACGCCCACACCAGCAGGGGCCGAGTGTGGGGCTGGACCGCCACCCTTTCTGGGCTGTGACCAGGCACCCACACACCCTGGCTGGGGCGTGTGGAGGAGGAGGTGCCTGCAGGCGGTAATGAGCCCAACCCCCTTCCTCAACTCCCTCAGTGCCAGCGGTGACAGTGTGAGGAGGCTTGACTTCCACCCCCACCCCTGTAAGTCAGTGCCCTGCCCCTTACCACAGGGCTGGCATCAAAGGAGGCCAAGAGCAGAGTTGGGAATTTCTGCAATGCCCAGTGGTAAAAATGCCACCGACACACAGAGTCAGCAGAAGTTACACGACAAGCAGTCATGAAGCACTTCCATCCTCGGTGTTATCAGCGGAGGCCCAGCGGGGAGCCGGGAAGTCCACCCACACTCAGGAAAGAGAAGCCCCTCCCTGCCCAGGTGTCACGGAGGCTGAGTGGGGATCCCTGACTTCTATCCCCACCTGACAGGAACGAGGCAGAGTCACCCCTTTCCCTGGAGGAGGAGTATGCTAGAGGAAGCTGGGTAAAAGAGATTTCAATAAAATCCAGAGTCTCATAATATTAATAATGTCCAGGTTTCTGTCAAAAATGACTCATCCTACTAAGAAACAAAAAGATTTCAAACTGAGTGAGGAAAAAAAAGTCACTAGACTCCAACACCAAGATGACAGAGAAATTGGAATTATCTGACAAAAGATTTTGCAGCAGCCATTACAAAAATGATTTAAAAAGCAGTTATGAGTATGCTTGAAACAAATTAAAAATAGAAAGCTTCAACAAAGAGATAGAAAAGAAACCAAATGGAAATACTTGAACTAAAAAATATAATAACTTAAATAAATAAACCCAGTGGAAGTGCCCAACTGTGGAATAGAGGGAAAAGAGAAAAAGAAATTCATGAACTTGAAGGCAGAAGAACAGAAGCTACCCAATCTGGACAAGAGAGAAAATCAACCGAAAAATAAATGAACATATTCTCAGGGACCTAAGGGACCATGACATAAGACCTACCTTCCTGCCATCATCTTGGGGTGAACAAACAGTGTGGGCTGAAATAATACTTGAAGAAATAATGGTAGAAAAACTTTTCAAATTTGGCAAAAGGGACAAACCTATATATGCAATAAGCTGAGTAAACCCCAAATAGGGTAAATGCAAAAAAAAAAAAAAAAAATCCAAACAAAGACACAACATAGTCAAACTTCTGAAAACTACAAAGAAAGATCTTAAAAGTGGCAAGATATAAATCACATCTTACCTACAGGAGAAAAATAATCTGAATGACAGCGATGTGTCTTTTTACAAAAAGGAAGCCAAAAGAAGGTGGCACAACATTTTAAGTGCTGGGGAAAAAAATCATAAACACAGAATCCTGTACCCAATAAAAATATTCCTAAGAAAAGAGAGGGAAATCAAGACATTCTAGATATTAAAAAAAAAAAAATGAAGAGAACTTGCTGTCAGGAAATCTATCCTAAAAGAATGGCTAAAGGAAATGAATCTTGGAACACCAGGAAATAAGAAGCACAGAAAGAGTAGAAATCTGAATAAATACATTTTTCTTCTCCTCTTGAGTTTCTTCATTCATGTTTGATAATTGAATCAAAAATATATATAACAGTGTTTGATGTTGTTCTAAATTTATGCGCAGGAAATATTTAAGGCAATTATATTATTACAGGGAGTGGTAAACGGATGTAAAGGGAGGTAAGATTTCTTCCCTTCACTCAAACTAGTACAATATTGACACTTGAAATAAGCACACATATAAATACATATATAGTTGATAGACAACCAGACAGAATATCAGCAAGGATGCAGATGAGCTCCAAAAACCATCAACTAACAGAATCTAATTGACATTTTAAAAAACACTCTTCCCTCTCCTCCCCCAAAATAGCAACATATACATTTTTTTTTAAATATTCACAGAACATAAGCAGAGATAGACTATGTCCTGGACCATTAAAACAATAAACCTCACCAAATTTTAAAAAGTGAAATCACACATAGCATGTTCTCTGCCCACAATAGAATCAAACCAGAAATCAAGAACAAAAAGATGGCCAGGTGTGGCAGCTCACACCTGTAATCCTAATACTATAGGGGAGTCCAAAGTGGGAGGATTGCTTGAGGCCAGGAGTTCAAGACCAGCCTGAGCAACATAGGAAGACCCCCCCATCTCTGCAAAACATTAAAAAAGAAAATTATCTGGCATGGTGGCATTCACCTGTAGTCCAAGCTATTCATGAGGCTTAGGTAGGAGGATTGCTCAAGCCCGGAAGTTTGAGATTGCAGCAAGCTATGATGATGCCACTGCACTCTAGCCCAGGCAACAGAGCTAAACCCTATCTCAAAAAAAAAAAAATAATAATAATAATAATAAGAGGAACATCTAAACATACTAAGAAAGTAAACAACATATTTCTATACAGTCCACGGGGTCAAAGAGGAAGCCTTAAATGGAATAATAATAGTATATTAAACTGAATGAAAATGGTACAACATAACAAAATTTAAAATGAACAGCTAAAGCAATGTTGAGAGGGGAATTTATATCACTATGTTTGCTTTAGAAAAGAAAAATTTCTTAAGTCAGTAATCTAAGCTCCCACTTCAACCCAGGTGGGGAAGAACAAAATATACCCAAAGCAAACAAAAGAAAAGAAATACTAAAGAAAAGATCAGAAATGAAAATAGAAATGCAACAGAGAAAATCAGTAAAAACAAAATAGCTGATTCATTAAAAAGATTGATAAAATTGACAAGTTTCTAGCAAGACTAATGAAGAAAAAAGAGAAAAGTAATAAATTATCACCATCCAAAATAATGGACTGTCACTACAGACCCCACAGATGTCAAAAGCATATAAGTGAATACTGCAAACTACCCTTTATCTATAAGTTTAACCACTTAGATGAAGTGGACCAATTTCTCAAAAAGCACACATGACCACAACTGACCAAAAATGAAATACATAATTTGGACAGCAAATAAAGCAATCAAATGGGCAATTTAAAATATCCCAAAAAAGGTGGAATGGGAATATCCATATGTTACTGTATTAATGTCAGTATTCTGGATGTGATGTTGTACTGTGGTTTTGAAACATATTGCCTGTGTGAGAAACTGTGTAAAGAACGCATGGAATCCTTTTGCACTATTTCTTACAACTGCATGTGAAGCTACAATTATTTTAAAATAATTGTAAAAATTATTTGCTTTGTAAAACTTTTGTAAAAATGTATAATAAATGAAATGGAAATAAAATTTAAGGAACATTTTAAAATACATTAAAATGAAAGATTTAAAAAAACCCACAAAACTAGGATTTGGGGCAAGATGGCAGACTAGAAGCAGCCCACATGCTGCTCTCAAGGGAAGGATCAAAAGTTGCAGGTGGATGCCCACATACTGGTGGGCCTTCTTGGAGAGAGCACAGTGAATCATAGAAGTGATGGGGGACAGTGAGTGAAGGCGAAGGTGACAGGGTGATCCACTCAGCAAGGTTGGAAGGTACCTGGGAGAGGTGTCCACACATGGGGAAGGATGGAGGAAAGAATCCTGGGGCTCTATGCTTCCCCCAACGACACTGCAGCCCAAGTGTGAGGGATTCCCCCACCACTGCAGACCTCCAGGCTGATCAGGGAGCTGCTTCGAACCTGTGCAAAAACACAGCACTGGAGAGCAGGGACCTGGGGGCTTCCTTCCCAGTCACTGCAACTGACACCATTCTGAGCTCTCAGGTCCAGAGCACCTAGTGTACACAGGGCGTGGCTTTACCACGGCCGCCTCGGCATCATCCCAGCCCGGCCAAGGATGAAGCAGGAAGAGTAGACATTCTCACATGCCCCATGACTGGAAGCCGAGCAAGCCTCTCCCCCATGGGGGATTCAAGCAGAACAGGCATCACCAAAGTCACATGAGAAGAAGCCCCGCAGACACTGCCCCTGTGGGACCTGGGCAGGGGGAAAGCCCTGGCTGCCTGGTGGCCCTGCACCCCGGCTCTATGGCCCCACCACCACAGCTCCCATGCTGCTGTTCAACACCACGGTCTCATCCCCATGGCTTCAGTGCTGCCCCTGTGGTTCCCACCTGCTGCCTGGCAGGTGGCTCCACCAGGAACCCTCTAGCCACAAGCTTCCATCACCCTGGACCTGGGTGGAGTAAATGCCTGCAGCCCTGACAGCCACAACTCCTGCCTAGTAGCTTTGCCCAGCTGCCACTGCCATTGCCACAACCACAGGGAGACGTGGGCAGAGCAATCTGCCACAATGCCAGCCTCCATGGAGGGGGCGTTACCCAGCCCCCTACCTGAGCTTCCAACAGTGGCCTGGGGAACAAGCCACTACTCTGCACAAAGATCATTCAGCACCAGTTTAGATTGTGACAATCACAGGGGAATGGGACAATGCTGAACAACTCTAGTAGAGGCTCTCAGCACATATGCCCCTCTCCTACAAGGTCAATTTTCTAGACTAGGTCACAAAGTGCCATCTAGGAACTTCTCCTTCTTCTAAGTAGGAGAGTTCCCAGCAAAGAAGAACACATGTGCCACAAACCTATCTGCCCTGAATTAAGAGAAGAGGCTTCAGATGAGAAGAAACCAGCAAAAGCACTCTGGCAACATGAAAAACAAGGTAGTTTGACACCCCCAAAGGATCATAATAGATCTACAACAATGGACGCCAAACAAAAGGAAATCATTGAAAGTCACAAATGAAATTCAGAATATGGATAGCAAATCAGATGAATGGGGTTGAAGAGAAAGTTGAAAACCAACACAAAAAAGCCAAAAAAAATTCAGTACATAAATGAAAAAAAAAGAAAATTTAGCTAAAGAGCTGGGCAACATAAAAAAGGATATAACAGAACTAAAAGAAATGAAAGAGTCATTTAGGAAATTTCAAAATACAGCAAAAAGTTTCAAAAACAGGATAGACAAGTAGAAGAAAGAATTTCAGAGCTTGAAGACAAGGCTTTCAAACTAATTCAGTCAAAGATGCAGAAAAAAGAATAAATAAGAATGAACAATAACTGAGAGAAATATGAGACTATGTGGAGTGAGCCAATATATGGATTGTGGGTATCCCTGAGGAAGAAGAAGAAAAAGAAAAAAGCATACAAAATCTATTCAAGGGAATTATTGAGGAAAACATCCCTGGTATCACCAGAAATTCAGATATACAGATACAAGATGGTGATCAAACACTGAGAAGATTCATATCACATAGGACATCTCCAAAACACATAGTCATCAACATGACCAAAGTTAAAATGAAGGAGAAAATTTTACAAGCTTCAAGACAAAAGCAATGACTAATCTACAAAGGAAAATCCATCAGGCTAATAGCAGACTTCTCAGCAGAGACTTACAAGGTAGAAAGGACTGGGCCCTCATTTTGAATCTTCTTAAACAGAACAACTGCCAGTTAAGAATTTTGTATACTGCAAAACTAAGTTTCATAAATGATGGAGAAATAAAGACTTTTTCAGACAAGCAAACACTAAGGGAATTTGTCACTACTAACCTATCCTACAGGAAATATTCAAAAGTGCATTCATTATACATGGAGCAGCACAATAAATACCCACCAGTGTAAAAATCTCCAAAAGTTAAAGTTCATGGCTCTTATAAAACAACAGAACAAGACAGAAAACAAAACAACAAGATATTATCTGACATAATGAACAAAACAGTATCCCACATCTCAATATTAACAATGAATGCAAATGGTCTTAATCCTCCACTTAAAAGACACAGAGGGGTTGAACAGATGGAAAAACACCACCCAAGTACATGCTGTCTCCAAGAAACACATCTAACTCATAAGGACTCACACAGACTCAAGGTAAAGGGATGGAAAAAAATATTCCATACAAATGGAAACCAAAAGTGAACATGTGTAGCCATTCTCATATCAGATATAGTAGACTTTAAAAGCAATGGTTTTCAAAAAAGACAAAGATGGTCATTATATAATGGTAAAGAGAGAAATGCAACAAGAAGACGTAATAATCATAAATATATGTGCACCTAACACAGGAGCTTTCACATTCATAAAGCAAATTCTACTAGATCTAAGCAAAGGAATATACAATAACATCACAATTGTTGGGGAGTTCAACACCCTCCTGACAGAACTGAGCAGATCATCAAAGCAGAAAATCAATAAAAAAAAAAAACACTAAACAAAAATGAGACTCTAGAAAAACTGAACCTAACAGACATTTACAAAACATTCTACCCCAAAGCTATTGAATATGCATTCTTCTCACCAGCACTGGGACATTTTCACAGACCGATCATATCTTAGGCCACAAAACATGTCTCAGCAAATTAAAAAACAAAATCAAAATCAGACCATGTACCTTCTAATACCACAGTGGAATAAAATGAGAAATCAATTCCAGGGTAAACACTCCAATCTACACAAAGTTGTGGAAATTAAACAGCCTACTGCTGAACGATCCTTGGGTAAATGATGAAATTAAGATAGAAATAAAAATATTCCTCAAACTTAATGACAAAGTGGACACAAGCTTTAAAAATCTATGGAATACAGTAAAAGCAGTCCTAAGAGGAGAGTTCATAGCCTTAAATGCCTACATGAAAAAAGAGAAAGATCACAAATTAACAACCTAATGTCACATTTCTAGGAACTAGAAAAAGAGCAAACCAACCCCAAAGCCAGCGGTAGAAAAGAAGTAACCTAAATAAATACAAAAAAAATCAATGAAACAAAAAGTTGATTCTTTGAAAAAATAAATGAAATTGATAGACCACTAGCCAGATTAACCAGAAATAGAAAAGACTCAAACATGCTCAATCAGAAATGAAAAAGGAGACATTATAACCATACCACAAAAATACAAAATATCATATGTGACTACTATGAAAACTTCTATGTACACAAATTAGAAAACATAGAGGAAATGGATAAATTCCTAGAAACACACAACCCCCAAGCCTGAATTAGAAAGAAATAGAAATCCTGAAAAGTCCAATAATGAACAGCAAAATTGAAGCAGTAATAAAAAAATCTCCCCCCAAAAAGCCCTGAACCAGACAAATTCTACCAGATCTACAAAGAACAGGTACCTATCCTACAGAAATTATTCCATAATATTGAGAATGAGGGAATCCTCCATAATTCATTCCATGAAGCCAGTATCATCTTGATAACAAAACCAGGAAAAGATAAAACAAAAAATAAAAACTATAGACCAGTATCTCTTATGAACATAGGTGCAAAAATCATCAATAAAATACCAGCAAACTGAATTCAACAGCACATCAAAAAGATAATTCACCATGATCAAGTGGGTTTTATTCCAAAGATCAATAAATGTGATTCACCACATAAACAGAAACAAAATCAAACACCATATGATCATCTCAATAGGTACAGAAAAAACATTTGATAAAATCCAGTGCCCTTTCATGATAAAAACCCTCAAAAAACTAAGCATAGGAGGAACATACCTTAAAATTATAAAAGCCACATATGAGAAACCCACAGCCAACATCATACTGAACCGGGAAAAATTGAAAGCATTCTGCTCCAAAACTGGAGCAAGACAAGGGTGCCCACTGTCACCATTTCTATTTGACATAGTACTGGAAGTCCTAGCCAGAGAAATCAGGCAAAAGAAAGACGTGAAGGGTATCCAAACAAGAAAAAGGAGGTCAAACTATCATCCCTGTTCACTGATGATATGATCTTGTATCTAGGAAACTCTGCAGACTTCACCAAAAGACTCCTAGAATTTATAAATTCAGTGAAGTCTCAGATTACAAAATCAATGTACACAAATCAGCAGCATTTCTATACACTATTAACAGTCAAGCTAAGAGTAAAATCAAGGAGTCAATGCCATTTACAATAGCTGCAAAGAAAATAAAGTATCTAGGAATATACTTAACCAAGGACAACAACGATCTCTGTAAGGAGAACTATGAAACGTTGATGAAAGAAATCACAGATGACACAAACAAATAGAAAAATATCCCATGCTTATGGATTGGTAGAATCAGCATTGTTAAAATGTCCATATTGCCCAAAGTGATTTACAGATTCAACGCATTCCCATCAAAATGCCATTGTCACATTTCACAGATCTAGGAAAAATAATTCTAACTTTCATTTGGAACCAAAAAGGAGCCCAAATAGCCAAAACAATAAAAAAAAAAAAAAAAACCCAAATCTGTAGGCCTCACATTACCTCACTTCAAATTATACTACCAGGCTATAGTAACCAAAACAACATGATACTAGCATAAAATAGACACATAGACCAATGGAACAGAATCGAGAACCCAGAAATGAAACCATCTACCTACAACCAACTGATCTTTGACAAAACAGACAACAACCTACATTGGGAAAAGGAAGTCCTATTCAATAAGCAGTTCTGGAAAAACTAGACAGCCACATGCAGAAGAATAAAACAGGACCTCTAGCTCTTACCATATAGAAACATTAAATTAAGATGGATAAAAGACTTAAATGTAAGGCATGAAACCATAAAAATTCTAGAAGAAAACATAGGCAAACTATTTATGACTAAAACCCCAAAGGCAAATAGAGCAATAATAAAAATAAATAAATTGGACTTAATTAAATTAAAAAGGTTCTGCACAGCAAAGAAAATAATCAACAGAGTAAATAAATAACCTACAGAATGGGAGAAAATATTTGCGAACTACACATCCAATAAAGGCCTAATATCCAGAATCTACAAAGAACATAAACAAATCAAAAAGAAAAAAACAAACAACTCCATCAAAAAGTAAGCAAAAGACATGAATAGAAGTTTTTCAACAGACTAGATAAAAATGGCCAATAAACACACGAAAAAATGTTCAACATCAGTAATCATCAGGGAAATGCAAATTAAAACACAGTGTGATACCACCTTACCCCTGTCAGAATGGCCATTATTAAAAAGTTAAAAACAATAGATTCTTGCAAGGGTGCAGAGTGAAAAGAATGCTTATTCATTGTTGGTGGGACTGTAAATTAGCACAACCTCTATGGAGAACAGCATGGAGATTTCTCAAAGAAATAATTGGAGACTTAAAATTTGATCCAGCAGTTTCACTACTGAGTATCTACCCAAAGGAAAAGGAAAAGAAGTCATTTTTTCAAGAAGACAGCTGCGGTCAAATATTTATCACAGCATAACTCAGAATTGCCAAGATGTAGGATCAGTTTAAGTGCCCATCAATTCATGAGTGGATTAAGAAAATTAACACACACACACACACACACACACACACCATGGAGTACTACTCAGCTGTGCAAAGAAATAAAATAATGTCTTTTGCAGCAACTTGGATAGAACTGGAGACTATTATCCTAAGTGAAATATCTCAGGAATGGAAACACAAATACCACATGTACTCACTAATAATTGGGAGCTAAACGATGGGCACTAAGGATGTAAAGGACATTGGAAACCCAGAAGGGGGGAAAGTGGAAGGTGGTGAGGGGTACAATGAACACAATTCTGGTGATGGGCACACTAAAAGCCCCACCTTAAGCATTATACAAAGTATCCATGTAACAAAAATATTTGTACCCTCTTAATATTTTGAAATTTTAAAAAACCACAAAACTTACTTGCTGTATATAAAACTCTAGTATATACTATACTTATATAAAAGTGTACAAAGAAATCTGCAAGCATTTACAGTGGCAAAACCTTAATCAAAATATAACATATGATTCAAGTAAAAAAAGAACAGCAAGCCTCAAATAATACCAACTAACTTAACTGCATATAAAACCAAAAATCCACCAGTCTTAAACATACACAGACCCCAAATACAGTAAACAACAACAATACATTCACAATATCTAGCATCCAATACAAATTTACCAGCCATGTGAAAAGCATGCATTTTTCCATAACCAAAAATATAATAATAAACATAGACATGATAGATATAAGAGCTGTCATAAGATATAAATAAGATGTAAAAAAGCTAATTTAACTTTATTCCATATGTTCAAGAAGTAAGACAAAAGCATGACCAGTATAAGGAGGAAAATGAAAGATTTTTTTAAAAAGATCCAAATAAAACTTGCAGAAATAAAAATAATGTTTTAAATGAAATATAAGCATGCTTGATTAAGATCATTTTAGACTCTGCATAAGAAAAGATAAGGGACTTTAAGGAAATACCATAAGAAACTACACAAAATTAAGAACAAAGGGGAGGGAAGAGTGAAAAATAAGCAGATCATCAGTGACCTATGGGACAATATCCAGTCCCCTAGAATTCTTGTAAGTAAAGCGCTAGTAGGACATGAAAGAAAAAGGAGAGAAAAATATTTGCAGAAATATAGATGAAGATTTTTTTTACCAAATTTGATGAAAACTGGGAATCCGAACATCTAAAAGCTCAACTAACCCAAGGAAAAGTAGTATAAGGTAAGGTACACAAAGTCACAAATTTATGGAAATTAGTAATAAAAGAAAACCTTAAAAACAGCCAGATAAAAGGATATAATAACTAAAAAGAACAAATTTTTCTCTGCTCTTCCCCAGAAGAGAAGGCACAGCTATGATGTTATGAGATATCCCTTATCTGTTTCCACAACCAGTGATTTCTGCTATAACTCTTTGAAACTTTTTTTTTTTCCTGCTTCATTTTGTTCATTCTCTCAGATTTTCTCTTTATGTCCCAGAGTGTAGTTTTAGCCATGTGTGTCTTTTGGCTTCTTATATTATAATAAGGTTCTCATTACCGTGATGATTTTTGTCTTACGTTTAACTCCTTTCTGTCCTTATCTCTATTGTGAGGACTTACATTTCCCCTTTGAGCTTTTACTTGAGAAAGATCACATTTTCATTAATATTTTTGAATCCATAGAGAGCTATTTGTTCATGTATTTCTCAAGCTGTGTGGCAGCATTTCTTTCTGGTTTATATTTTTCTATGCCCATTCCTTCTCATATTCTGATTCTCCATGTGCGACTGGAGTAGATTCGCGTGGGTCCTATGCCTTTGGATGACGAGGTCTTTTCGAGAGAATCACTATTTGCAGGAGAGTGTTGGGGATGGGAGGGGATGGAGCCTGAGTGGCCAGAAATCTGAGCTTTAGTCTGTCACCCCTAAGCGTTTTCTCAGCAACTGGTTCCACCCGAGGCATGGCCCTTCTGCGGCCCACGAGTCATAGGTTTTAGGTCAACTTTATTTTCAGCTCTTAATATCAGTAGCTGTGTTTCCCTTCTGTGCATCTATGCTGATCACCGGCTGTTTTCAGAGATGCTGAGTCTGTGCAGCTCCTTCCCTTCCACAGAGCCACGTGGAGGGCAGAGGTCTAAGGGCCAGGAGGCTCCCAGAGCTTGTCCAGCAGCGTTTTCTGCCTGCTCTGGACAGCAACTCCCGGTGTCCACCTCGCCCAAAGTTCACGCAGATGCACAGTCTCCACCAGTGCCCTTCCTTGCCCTGAGTATCACCAGTCATTGACACTCATACCCTTAAAAAAGCTTTTAATGCTGTAGGGGTAGGTTGGCAAAATAGCAAATCATAAAAAAGATACAAAAATCATATAATTGGAAATGGGCAGAAAGTATCAAAATAATAATGATGGTAATTATTTCTGAATAGCAGAATTATGGATGATAGTCATTTTTTATATTTTTAAATTTCCTACAACAGCTACATAATGACTTGTATAACCACAAAAACATGATACAGAATTAAGTCTATAGTATGTAATTCTGCAGAGTACAATCTTGACTATCTGTGTGGTAATACATCTTTAAACACCACATTCAATAATTTTAACTATAATAAACGCAACCCACCCATATTTTTCCCTTAATCACAAACCACCAACTCCCAGAACAAGGCCAAAGACGAAGATCATTTCTAAATTATCTCTAAACATTTTTTAGAAGACCTAACTGTAAACAAAGAAGAGACTGAACATTTTAAAATGACTGTACATGGCCAAGCTTCCAACTGTTGGATCACTTCCTGAATTTTCTGTGCAAAAACATCAAGTTTTAAAATAAGAACTACTGTTTATGAATGCAAAAAAAAAAAAAAAAACAACTTTCCAAATGCACCTCATGTCATTAGATTAATTTGCTATGCACCTCAGGCAATTATATTAGTGGCAAAGCTATTCTTCCAGACCTTGTCCCCAAGCAGGCACTATAATTAGAGGAAGCCACGTCCCAACAGACAAAACCTCTGCAGACGGGAAGGCAGAGCCCATTACGTTTGCCCCGAACACCTCTGCCTCTCTCCGTGAGCCGAGGATGAGGCAAATGTGCACTCTGAAAATTAACACAGCCAGAAAGGAAACGTCCCACAGGGTGAATCAATACCCAGCAAAGGATAATGGGATTCCTGTTCAGGCAGCTGTGTCCTGCCCCCTCCCATTAGCACCTGTCAGTGAGAGCAGTCAGGGCCAGCGACGGCCACCCGCCTCCCAGCTCCGCTCTCAGGGTGATCATTAGCTCCAGCCGGCGCAGCGGCACCCCACGCTGCCAAATAGTGTCCTTTTCTCCTTAAATGCAGACAAACAATGGCTGCTCCTCTAATAGCTGGCACAGACCTTGTTAATCTTTCTTGTTTCACTTCTGTTTTGCCCTTTGCGCAGTGTGTAAGAAGAGATCAACGTGAAGGTAGAAATTAGGTTATTCAAGTTAATTTCAGGACAGGCTCTGTTCGGAGGCTTAGAACCACCTAAGCTGGCCTGCGTCACTTAGGGGTAATCACAGGATGGAAATGACACTCCCCTGATTCTGTCAACTGGTAAATGATCGATAGACCCTTTGCAGCTTTTTTATAATCATTTTCTAAAAACAGGACTGATTGATTTCACGTAGCTAAAAATCTCTCCCGTCCTCCTTTTCCCTCTTTTTTCCTCCTTTCCTTCCGTCCTTCCTTTCTTTCTTCCTTCTTTCCTTCCTGTCTTTCTCTTTTCTCCATCCTCCTTCCAAAGTAGAAGTCAATAATCATTGAAAGGAAAACTGGACATTTAAAATATCAATCTCAATCGTGGAAAGGGTAACATTTTTCTAAGTGCTTCTGTTCACAGACAGAGCTGTGGGGGTGTGTGTGCCAGTCTGTGGAGGACCCCAGAGTGGAGTCGGGGACAGGTCAGACCCCCACCTACTAGTCTGGTAGGCCCAGCTGCTTTAGAAATGGCTGTATGGTAAAGGGCTAGGAATTCTAACATCTTCCAGAAATTCACAAAAAACTGTAATTTTTACCCAGGTATCTTATATTCTATCCAAGAGAACAGCAGACATACTTCTAAACAAAATCGGCAGCCTTTTTTTGTTTTTGTCTCTTCCAGTAGACCCTATTTTCCTCTTAACAGTAAGTACATATGGACTTACAGCCCAGCTGTATCCTATGCTTAGGACAAACCAATTGGTTTCATTGGGAGGAAATCAGCAAAATTTCAGAACGTATTGCATCAAATCATTTAATCGCCCTCCCTTCATGTGCTCATTCCCTCTTCATTCACATGTATTTATTGGGCACCTACTGTGTGCCAGGTGATTGCACAAAAAAGGAGATCTCGCAGTTTCTTTGGCAGAATCGACTTAGGACAGGGAAGGAGAGGGAAGGATAGGTATTTTAACTGCCTGGTGATTTCTAAAGAACTCTGGAGACCAGAGACCAAAAATCTTCAAATTTACTGATACACAATGTGAACAAGCTCCAGATCCAATCCCTTTTTGCAATGAAAGAAGTGCTGCTTCTGGAGCACCTAGGATTTTTTTTCTTATGAAAACAGTTATGCACATTCATTCTAGAAAGTATAGATATTAAAAAGAAAAAAATTGAAATTGCCTACAATCACCATCCAGACCTTGGGTGGATGGCTTCCATGTGTAGGGGGAGGGGAGAGGGTTTCTTTGTCTATGTACCTTGAACCATTGGGAATTGCTGACATCTAACCATTTTGACATACAAAACATAAATTTTATATGACTCAACTGCACATTGTAGATAGGTTTATTAAAATGGGAACATAGTATACAAATTGTATCCTGATTTTTTTCATGTAGCTAAATAGCATAAATTCCTCTGACAAACATTTTAGCAGCTTGAAATTAAAATAATTTCAATGGCTTACTATTTTCCATTATATTACTACAAAATCAATGCTTAATTATAGCAGACAGCTTAAAAAAATTTTTCTGCATTTTTCATATCGTTGTGAAAAACATCCACATCTCAAGCTTCTTTCAGTCATATCCTTGATGCTTTGAAGTCAAACATGAAAGATGAGCTCTCCAAGGCAAGAGCAAGCATGACCACTTAGCATTTTGTAAATTAAGCTCCATCTTTGAATAATGCCTGTAAATCAAAGACTGTTACTATTTGCACTTGACCCTGACCTCCCTCAGAATGAGTTCTTGCAATCAACAGCTTGTGCTGCCTAAATATTTAACTTCTGCCATCCCTAAGATACATGCCACAATCTATTTGTTGAAAATTCTTCCTAATTTAATAACGTCCCTTCACTTGGGGACGCCTACACTGCAATAAACGCAGTGCTGACTCCTGAGAGCACCACTGAGGAAGTGAGCTAAAATATCCCTTCCCAGCTACCTGAATAGGGTGACACCCTCATAAGATTGGAAAAAAGAGATGAGCTCACACAAAGTCACAAAATGAGAACAATCGTTTAAGAAGCACTTTGGGGATCATGCACTCGAAAATCTGAAATAGAGCAAATACTTTTATTTCATTAAGGCAAAGCTACAGCAGCTTACGGTGGGGGAGACGGTGCAAGCTGAGCGCATCTCCGCCTTCCCCAGGAAATCTTACATGGGATGAATCACCCGCTACCCATATGCTTTGCCATATTCCACCAAGCACATGACGGAAAGCAACTTAGAAAACCCCCACAAATGCCGCGCCAGCCCTCCACCAGCCCTATCCATCTCGAAAATGGTGGAAATGGGAATCCAAAGATAGATTTTGTGTACTTGCAATGATATGTTTTTAAATGGTTAAAAATGAAACATGAAATCTTTCAAGAAATTTCAATTCCAAGAAACTAAAAAGAGTCTTAAAAAATGGTTTTGCCTTAGATAGTTGCCTAGGTTCAAATTTGAATTGAAAATGTGTTTATTTGTTGAGTTAAATTCACCCGGTATGTCCATATACATGGAGAGTGTTTAGCCAAATAGCCTGAAACGTCTGCAGCAGGTATAGTCTACATTTTCTCACTCTCTGAAAATTGCACTCCTGATTTTCTCTGTTCCAGGCAACATGTTTTCTTTGAAAACTCTTGAGTTTGCTAGGGTGCTGTTTCAGTATCTCGTTTAGAAGTGGGAGGAAGAAGTCAGCTGTTTGTAAACAGAAGGCAGAAACTGATAGGGAATTATAATAATTGTCACTTTGATAGTATCTTGCCTTTGAGAATGTGGAAAGCTTTGCAAACTTATAAGTATTATTTCCCTTATTTTTTTTTTTTTTTTTTTGAGACAGAGTCTCACTCTGTTGCCCAGGCTAGAGTGAGTGCCGTGGCGTCAGCCTAGCTCACAGCAACCTCAGACTCCTGGGCTCAAGCGATCCTCCTGCCTCAGCCTCCCGATATTTCCCTTATTTTTATTAAGAAGAAAACTGGGCACAGCCACCCAAGGTAGCAAGTTAGCTAAAGTCAATAGTAGAAGCAGTAGGTCCTGAGGCATCTTTCTTTGCAGGCCACTAAATCACGCTCCCCGTAAGTCCTGCCAAGCAGGGAGATTACATCATTAGGGGTGACCCCTGTCAGAACAGCACATACATAAAACCCTTGCGAGCACATGGAAATCATTGCTGGTCCTGGGGAAAGTCTTTTGTTGTCCATGAGATGATTGATCACATGTTCACAGCTGGAAATTAAACATATCCCAACATGTAGTGGTTGCCACCTCTTGCCATCATTCCAAAAAGAGTAGTAAGTGGGGGACACCAGGAACCCAACCTCCTCCACACGTCCAGATGCTTCTACTGGGTGCTTAACACTAATTATATTTTTAAATGTCAAATGCTATTTATTTTGACATTAAGAAAAATGTCTCTGAGAGATAAAATTGTGTCTTTAAAGATGAACAATCGTGGTAGTAAATTTACAGCTATGAAAGTCAGGATTTATCTCTCCCTGCACCATGCTGGCGGTTTTGAAATCTTCTGCAAAACAAGAAATAACACGGGTCCTCAGAGTCAGTGTTTCCATACATTAGCCAAAACTTAAACTAGCACTCACAAGGAAGCCTTGTTTATTTCTAAGAATTACAGAGATCATACAAATAAACATGCATAGTCACATGCACATCCTAGAAAATCAATATCTGCTGAATCTATTTTCTGTTTTTCAACCAATGTATCAAATTAAACATAAAGCTGGTTTGCTATAGGAAAAGTTAGTCCCTTAGGCCAAATTTGACCTGCCTTTTGTTTTTGCCTATAAAGTTTTATTGACACCAAGATACACCTATTCATTTATAGATTGTCTATGGGTGCTTTTATGCCACAACAACATTGTTGAGTCATTGACATAGAAAACTTATAACCACAAAATATGTGCAGAAAATTTTTGACAATCCCTGGTTCATGTATAAGATGGGTTAGTCATAGAACACGCTAGAAAATTACAAAGAGAGTAGTCACCTCTTTGGAGCAGATTCAGGGGAGGTGGCCTGATTTAGAATACCTTTCTGATTATGGCCATCATTCATGGTACCCACTCACCACCATCTGTGACCACTGAATTGCCCGTGGGGTGAGCGCCCATCACCAGGGCTTCCTCACCAAAGCACACACAGTCTTGGAAATGTGGTAGAAGAGAGTAGCCCCAGGTCATCTGATCCAGTCCCCTGCACTATGGAGGAATCCTGTCCCAAAATCCACGCAATAGAGTCTGGGAAACTGCTAGAGTCCTAGAGCAACAATTGCACAATACACACATCTCATTTCATCCCTGAGCAATTCTAGGCATTAGTAGTTACTTAATGTCAGGCAGAAACCTTCTTCCCTGTTACTCCATCAGCACTCAGCAGATACTGGAAAACAGCCACCGTGACTCCGTGGACACATCCCCATCCTCTTGTCACCAAGCTGAGCAGCCAACTTCCTTTGGCTATGGCTCACAGCCACTGTCTTGACATTTAGTGCTCGTCATCCCTCTTCCAGCCACCATCCATGATGCCTTCCCTGCATGGCCACACAGCCCCTCCCTTCTGATTCTTTTCTGTTAGCGTATGAGCACGTCGTCCCTGACAGTGAACAGGCGGAAGAGCTCCGGAAGCTAAGGCACGTGACGCTGTTGTTGCTTTACGTTGTCACACTTCCTGAGTCACATCTCTCTGTGACCCCAGCTCCCCTTGCTAGGAAGGGTGGTGTTGTGTGGCTCAGTGCAAACAGCACTGGACTAGAACCCCAAAGAGCTAAGATCTAGTCCCATCTCTGCCACAATCTGGGTTTTATGAGCTCAGTGAAATTGTCTAATCTATGTGGGCCATTGTTTCCTCATCTATGAAATTTCCTCATGGAGAAAGAAATATGGCCATCCCCCTTTCTGGAGTTAAAGAACAGTTTGAGAATCCAACACGTTATTTACTCCCTTTCCCTGAAAAAAAAAAAAAAAAAAAAAACATGCCTACATGTTCTGTGGGTTGAGAGGGCAGGGGGTTAAGAGGCGGGTGGACTTTAGGCCCTCAAGGTCACCCTGCATATCCTTTCAAGCCTCTTGCCCTTTATCCTCAAGGCTCTGGGACCCTCATTAAGGCTTTTAACACAGGGCAGTAACATTATCATATTTCTATTGTGAGAAATTAGAAGGTTGTCGTGACCGTAGAGATCAGGGAAACAGCTGATATTCTATTAAGAGCTTCAAATTCTGCATGGTTGTCACTGCCTGAAATAGGGGCCACAGGAGGAAAGGGACTGTGAAGACATTGTCGAGTTCCTTTTGTGACGTGTTAACTCGAAGCACCTATAAGACTTTGCTGGGGTTGTGTCCAATGAGCACGTGGAAATACAGGCTTAGAGCTCAGCAGACAGGTTATTAGTAAAAATACAGATTTGGAATCCAAGGTGTAGGGATGGTAGTTGAAGCTGGAAAAATGATGATGTTGCCCGGAGGGTGGGGGTGGGGAACAGATAAGTAAGTAGAGAGGATAATATGAAAAAAGAAAATGGGGCAAGAAAAAGAAGAGAAAGATATGAGTACAAATCCTGAAATAACCACCAACTGGGAGCAAAGAGAGGAAGTCGAGTCCCTCAAAAGGATTTCCAGAGGGGCAGAGCCTGTTATTGACCGTTGTCCCCCTCTGCCTGTCACACTGGCCTTGACTCAGCACACGCCGTTCAGTCAACACTGTTCCAGGCTTCAGAAGCCGCGTAAGGTGAGGGCAAACGGTCTGCCAATTTGGCGACCAGGGGACCAGAGGCCAGTGTAGGGAGAGCAGGTACAAGAAGGTTAGAAAGGAAGATGAGAATGAGAAGAGGGTCCATGTGGAAAGACTGCCGGGTCTCTGCAAGAAAGAAGATGAGAGAAGAGTGTTCTACTTTGAGGAGGAGACTTGTTAAAAGTAGGGTTTTGTTTTGTTTTGTTTTGTTTTAAGGATGGTTTATAGTTCAGTGTGTTTCCAGGCTGCGATGACGTATCTGGAGCAAAGCCAGAGGTGGACGTCAGGAGACACAGAGCAGAGGCGAGTGGCGGAGCAAGGCCTCGGAGGAGAGGGAGCCGGAACGAGAGAAGCTGGAGGGCTGTGCCTGGACGAGAGGTGGACCCACAGCGGCTACGTGGACTCCACTCGCCGGGCTCATCACAAGCCAGAGGGCAGGTCAGTGGAGGGGAAAGGCAGCCCCCAGTGCGGCGAGGTCCCCGCGCAGCTGGCCAAGGGTCCAAGATGAACTGACATTTATAGTGGCAGCTGAGCACCCAGGTACACTAAACAGCATTCCAGAGACACCTGCAGCTCCTGCCTTCGCTCTGTGCTCTGCGTCCTGGGACATCAGTCTCAGGCCTTTCAGGAGCACCTCAAAAACCGCAAAGCTGTCCTTAAAGAAGCGACGTGCATATTTGCAAAAATCACATTTGCCTTTTAGTGAGACTCGAGCTCTTTAGCTTATAAACCAGGCCAACGTTTCCGTACCTGTATTTAGACAAGATGTAGAGGAAACATCATATTTCGTAAAAGGCAAAAAGCCTAAAAATGGAGAGAACAATTAAACAGAGGAGGGAGCCCTTTCTTTGTTGACACTGACTCCCTGTTTACAATAGCGCGTTCAGGAAACCTTCAATGATTCCGACAGAAAACAAAATCAAGAAATTACTTTGTCAAAATGTGCAAATTTAACCTCCAGGGATTTGGGGAGGGGGCGGCGAGAGCAGTTCTGTAATTACAAGTCGCATGGAGGTACTTCGTTCTTGGCAGTGATGGGGATGCGCAAATTGAAAACTATGTAGTGACAGTTGGTGGCAGAAATCCTAGAGAAAACGCAGCCTGCCAGGTACCAATCCGTGCATGACAGGATCATCGCAAGTGTGTGCTCAACTCACGGTCCCCCCTACAATTTAATGCTGGTTCTACCATATGCGGTTTTTGAGATCTTATGGTTACACCTGGTGTCACACGTGGTCTCAGGTGACACCACAACCTTCTTCCTGCTCCCTTCTCTCAGGTCAAAGATCCAGAGAGGCAAAAAATAATCATTTGAGGAGTGAAACATCATTTTGGGTTTTCTGAGAGGTATACAAAGAGTTAAACTCTTCTGGTTTTAAAATTAACAATGAGAAATAAAACTAAAAAAATAAATTAATTAATTAACGTGGCATGTGTTAAGTATCGTATTAACAACAAACATTGACTGGGAGCCCGCACCCCAAGTAGGGGCAAGGGCTGTGCAACTCCGCGTGTTATTAATATTTCTCCCTCCTCCTATTCAGCAAACGGCCGCCAGGCGCTGCATTGGTTCTCTAGGGCTGCAACAAGGTACCACCGACTGCGTGGCTAAAACAGCAGAAATGTATCAGCTCATGGTTCTAAAGGCCCAAAGTCCCCAATCAAGGTGTCAGCAGGGTCGGTTCCTTCTGGGGGCTGTGAGGGACACCGTTCCAGCACGCTCTCCCCGCCCCGGGGGGCGTTGCTGACTGTCTTGGGTATTCCTCAACTTACAGAAGCGTCACCTGCTCTCTGCCTTCGTCCTCACATGGAGCTCTCCTCTGTGTGCGTCTGTGTCCACTTCTCCCCTTTTTATAAAGACACCAGTCATAGTGGATTGGGGCCCACCCTAATGACCTTATCCTAACGTGATTACCTCTGTGAAGACCTTGTACACAAGTAAGGTGCCATTCTAACGTGCCAGGGTCTAGGACTCCAACACATGGCTCTTTCTCTTCTTCTTTTCTTTCCTTTTTTCTTTCTTTCTTTCTCTCTCTCTCTCTTTCTTTCTTTCTTTTGTGGGTAGGGACACAATCCAGCCCATACCAGGCAATTACTTTAAACTTGGCACTAGACTAGGTGCAGGTGGGTGCTGGTGAACGAGAGAGTGATAATCCTTGTCCTCACAGAGTTCATCCTTAGGGGAAAGGTCCAGTCGTTGAACGGGCACTTAGCAAATAATTTCTTCATTACCGTTAACGATAATTGCTATGAAGACAAAACAGCAGGTTATATTAATACGTATAATGGAGGAGTCAAAACAACCTAGGGGGCAGGATCTGTCTCCCAGGACATAGCGTTGAGAGTGAGGACGGTGTGTCAGGTGCAGAGCGCAGCCCTGGCGGGGGCCGGTGGCAGCAGGAAGTGGCTTCGGCAGCCGGCGGGAGTGGAGCACGTGTCTCAGTGCCACAGTCGTGGAAAAGGAGGGAAAAGACTTAGCGTTTCTCCCTGGCTGCTCTCTTGTCTCCCCACAGGCTGCTGGTCCCTGGCTTACCCACTCCCTCTTCCTTCCTCCTTTCTTTTTGCAACATTTAGAAGTGTTTAGTTTTGTGTTTTATTATTTTTCAAGAATACATTCATGACCTATCCAAGGCTAATGGCCTGTTTTCAGCAATGGTGTATTCCCCATACCTGATTTCCAGCTACCGCCTTATAAGAAGGAAGCCTTGACATCCCCCAGCCCCCAGGCTGAATTGGGTACTTCTTCACTACCTTCTAGCATCTTCTATAGCGTACTCATTAAAAGCCCAGATTCTGGATTCAGACTGCGTGGGTTGGAAACCTATCCCTGCTGTAAGTTAATCTCTCACAGTCTCAAATTCCTCAGCTATAAAACAGAAATGGTAAGAGTACAGTATTCTGAATATTCTACTTCACAATTTGTTGGAAGAATCAAATGCGTCAATACACGTAAAGCACTTAGAACAGTTCCTGGCATATAAACACACAAGAAATATTACGATAGCACTTAATGCAGGTACTGCCTGTTTTACACGTCTCTTCCACTCCATTTTAAGTTTCTTAAGGGTCATTTAACCCAGCACCTAACAAAGTACATGGACTATAGTATATGCACAATAAATACTCCTTGAGTGAATGAATGGATGAATGAATATGTTAAAGCAATGCCTGAAACACCATAGATTCCAATTTCTGCCTCAAATAGGAGATGGCTTAAATGAAAAGAGTAAGGCCCTTTCTATAAGGGCCCTTTAAGAATCTTTAAAGAATGAGTTTATTCACATTCTATTAACTTATGGATTTATAACTTGAAAAAATAATCTGACCCACAAATGGATAGGCCACAACTACTGAAAAAACTCTGTGCTTGATTTAAAGTGTTTTAAGGTAATGATTGTAGGTTTGTATTTAAAAATATGGAAATAACATGCCAATTAAATGTGCAGGGACATTCTGAAAGCCCCCTTGTGAAGAGGCCCCACATCGGTCGGATGGGCACTAGGTCCGTTCAACCAGACTAGGCACAAGTATGTTCGACAAAGCGTGCCGGGTATTGTGGACCACAGAGATCTTCAGGAAGAAGTCGTGATGCATCAGCAGGGATTAAGTGTCAGCTTTACAGAATCCCATTTGATCCTCACATAACCGTGGGCGGTGAATTTTATCACCAGGCTGTGTGATAGCGGAAGGACACAGAATCTGATTCAAAGCCAAGTTTCTCTTCAGAGACTTGTTTCCAAATTGCCATTCTGGTTTTATCCTGGTAGTGTGTTGTTTAATCTCTGCTTCGAATTTGGTTCACAAAGGCATACAGCAGGTTTATCGTGTGTGTGTGTGTGTGTGTGTGTGTGTGTTTTATTGACACATAGTAATTGTACGTTTATGGGATACGTGTTATACTTTGATACATGTATGCAATGTATAATGATCAAATCAGGATAATTAGCATATCCATCCCCTTGAACATTTATCATTTCTTCATGTCGGAATCATTTCAAAACTAATATTTATTATAAAATATACAATATATAGCTAACTGTTGTCCTGCTGTGCTCTGGAGCACTAGAACTTATTCCTTCTGTCTAACTGTATGTCTGTGCCGTTAACCAACTTGTCTCCATCCCACCCTGCCACCCTTCCTAGCCTTTGTCATGCTTCCTTCTACCTCCATAAGATCCACTTTTTTAGCTCCCACATATGAGTGATATCAGGCAGTATTTGTCTTTCTGTGTCTGGCTTATTTCACTTGACATAATGACCTCCAAATTACATCCATATTGCTTCAAATGACACAATTTCCTTCTTTTTTATGTCTGAGTAGTATTCCACCATGTATATGTGCCACATCTTCTTTATCCCTTCATCCATTGATATTACACAATAACTCCACCTTTGCTTTTCCTCGGGGCTGGGGTGGATATTGAGGAAGAAAGTGCACACTAAGCATGGTGCTTGCTGTCCTCTAGCAGCTCAGGGATGTGGCTCTAGGAGCAGAGGAAAAGAAAGGTGGAACCCAGCTGGGGAAGGTAGAGGAGGACCACCCACACTGCAGGGGGTTTGAGCAAGGACAGTCCCTCACATGGGGTCTGCCCTGGCTGCTTCCCCACGTAGGAGACAGTGGTACTAGGTGTACCAGTCACTTCCCAGACACCTCTGAACCCAGATCAATATTCCCCATTCCCCATGAACACAAGTGTAAAAAAATATTGACAATATTAGCAAACAGAAATCATCAATATATAAAGAGAATTATTTACCATACGTGGAGTTTATTCCAGGTATGTACAAGAATGTGCAAATGTTCAACATTTGAAAATCAATGCAGCCTGTCATATTAACAATCTAAAATAGAAAAATCCCAAGATCATATCAGTTGTTGCAAAAAATTCATTTGACAAAATTCAATAGTTATTTATGGTTAAATCTCTCAGAAAAAAATAGGAATAGAGGGAAACTTCCTCAACTTGATAAAGAATGTCTACAAAAAATATATATAGTTAACTTTATATTAACTGGTGAAAGACTGAATGTTTTTTTCCTAAGAGTGGGGAACAAGGCAGGGATGTCCACTCTCACCACTCTTATTCATCATAGCATTGGCAGTTCTAGCCAATGCAATAAGGCAAGAAAAAAAAAATGCATACAGATGAAAAAGGAAGAAATAAAACTATCCTTATTTGCAGATACTATGACTGTTTATGTAAAAAATCACAAAGAGTCTAAAAAAAATACCTTCTAGAATTAGTAAGTTCAGCAAGGTTGCAGGATACAAGATAAATATCCAAAACTCAAATATATTTCTATATACTATCAATGAACATGTGGACTCCAAAATTAAAAATACAATACTATTTACAACTGCTCAAAAAGTAAGAAATACCTAGGCATAAATATAACTAAACATGGAGAAGACTTATAAGCTGAAAACTACAAAAAACTGATAAAAGAAATCAAAGAAGATGTAAATAAATGGAGACACATACTGTGTTCATGGATTAGAAGACTCAAAATACCAAAGATGTCAATTCTTCCCAAATTAATATGCAGGTTTAATATAATTGCTATCAAAACCACAGTGATATTTTTGGCAAGTATAGACAAAGTTATTCATAAATTTATATGAAAATGCAAAGAAACTATAATGGCTAAAACAACTTTGAAAAAAGATGTATGAAGTGGTAGGAATCAGTCCACACAATTCCAAGACATTATATAGCCATGATCTGACATTGGTGGAGGGATCGACATATAGGTCAATGAAACACAATGGAGGGAGGACCCAGAAATAGACACACACAAATATGCCCAACTAATTTTTGACAAAGGCACAGGAGAAATTCAGTGGAGAAAGGGGAGCCTTTTAAATAAATGGTGCTGGAATAATTAGACATTCATAGGCAAACATTCTCAAGTATCTCCAAAAATCTTCTAGAATTAATACACAAGTCATAGGACACAAAATAAACATGCAAAAGTCAATTGTATTTCCATGATTTCTTCAACCTAAACTTCACAGCTTATACAAAGAAAAAATTAATAATTTAAAATGTATCACAGGTTTAAATGTAAAACAGAAAACTATATAATGTACAGGGAAAAATATAAAGAGAAAATATTTGGGATCTTGGGCTAAGCAAAGATTTCTTAGACTTGACACCAAAACATGAACTATAAAAGGAAAAATTGGTAAATATGGATATCATCAAAATTAAAACTTTTGCTCTATAAAAGATCCTGTTAAGAGGATAAAAAGGCAGCTAAGACTAGGAGAAAATATTTGCAAACCACATAACTAACAAAGGACTACTCTTTAAAATATATAAATAAGTCTCAAAACTCAACAGTAAAATAAAAAAAGTTAGAAAATGTACAAAGGACATGAACAGACATTTTCACTGAAATGGACATACAGACGGCAAATACACACATGGAAAGATGTTTAGCATCATTTTCTATTAGGGGAATGCAAAGTAAAATCGCAATGAAATATCACTACTTCACCATTAGATCAGTTAAAAAACAGTGACAACACCAAATGCCACCGAGGGTATGGATAAACTGGATCATTCGTACGTTGTTGGTAGGAATTTAAAACGGTACAGCCACACTGGAAAAAAGTTTGGCAGTTTTTTAAAAAACTAAACTTGCAATTACCGTACACTCAGCAATTGCACTCCTGGGCAATAATCCCAGAGACATTAATATTTATGTATTAATCGGGTCAAGGGAACATGGGATCCTTCTGGATTATTTCTTACAACGGCATGTGAATCTACAATTGTCAGAAAATTAAAAGTTTACTAAAAATAGTATAATTCTCAAAAGCACAAAGATTTACAGGCTGCATATTTATCTGTTTCTTTTCTGTCTCCCCACTCCTCACTGCCAGAATGCAGTGACACGAGAGCTGAGGTGTGGTACATTTTCATGACCTGTGTGTCCCCTGCAGCAAAGCGGTGCCTCGTGGGCAGCGGACGCTCACATCTTTGTTGAATAGGTCAAGGCAGGGGCAGCAACTGCAGAACTGCAGAGAGACTTTCCTAGAGCAGGTTTGCCAGGGTGAAACCTAGCAAAGAATTCCACAGGGCGGTGCCCTGCCCACACTTGCAAACACGCCGTATACCTATGCTCCGCCGTCGCCAGGTGCCTTGCCTGGCTCTGCTCCTGAATTCCTCAAGACACCTGGAGATAATGCAGACCTAGTTCTCGTCATCCCAGTCCTGTCTTACGCGGCATGTCATGGGGCTTGCCTTTTCAATACATCATTAAAGTCGTATCCTATAATGAGAACAATGACAGCTGACAGTTATTGAGCATTTACAAGGTGCAGGCCAAATTTCTGAGTACTTTTTATCTATTTTTTCATGGAAGCCATACAACTCAGTAATCCTGATAACTTCATTTTAAGAAATTGAGGTGAAGAGATACTAAGTAATTCACTGAGACTTAGAAACCACCAAGTGTTTGATGTGATGTCCAAACTCTGCGGTCCGACTCCCGGACACTTTCAACCATCTCAGCACACGGCCTCTTGTAGAACAAGACTGACCCCTGCCACTCAGAGCAACAGCAGGGGTTGACCTCCGTAAATCTCGCTCTCACATAGAGCATTAGATATTTCAGCAGAAGTCATTTGTACACTGAGTGTTGACAGCCTCCCCTCCCCTCCCCCACTCCCTTTTTCTCTATTTCTCCAGCCCTCTTTTGACAGGAGCTATTATCTAACAGACGATTGTTCATTCTGAGCATATAGACATACAAAAGGAAAAAAAGAATTTTGTAAACCACCTGAAGAAACTAGAAAAAGAATGTCTACCTAAGGCCATGAAACTATATAGAGTTATAAATTCTTCCTCATTCTATTTTTGTAAATACGATGTTTTAAAATTGAAATGTCAATGAGTAGTTTCTCATTTCATAGAATTTTATATTTTATGATATTTGGTACAAACGGCCAATCAGTCCTAGGGGTCAATAGATGTCAGTAGAGCCATTTTATTGTTATAGGAATTTTTAAGCCTTCTTTATTACTTTAAATACCCCACCCCAGTCTCAAGACAGCGAGTCCAAGGAGGGCCCTTTGTTTTCTGCGCAGGAAGGGAGGGCAAAGGGTGACCGCTGGGAGGAAACACACTGAGAAGTAAAGAAAGAACCGAATTGTTCCACATGAAAAGTAGAGTGAATAGATGCTAGGGAAAGATCTGGAAGAAGGAGGAGACTCAAGCTAGCAAAATGCAGAGGCTGCCTGAAGAGAAGGGTGTGAGGAACAGTTTTGAAACAAAGAACTTGGCCCCATTGCTGTACAGAGAGAGCACCAGGAGGAAGAACAGAAATGTTGGAGGAAGATTTTTTGAGGTTTCACCATATGGTGTGCAATGGAAACCATGTTCTCTGGGTCTCCCCATAAATTCCATAGTAAAATTCCCATCTTCAACAAGTTACCTAGAAAGTTCAGAAGTTTGCTACAATCTGGTAACAAGAAATTTCAGATTGTAAGGCACAGGCAGGAATGTCTATTAATTAATTTATTAATTAAAAACTAAAAAATTTTGGTATAGATCTTAAGAAAATTGGTTCTATTTATTTGGAATATCATGAAATTTAAATCTAAGCTATGGTATCATTTATTACAGCTCATTCTCATTTAACTTTCTTCTAAAGTTTTTAAATAAAAGACCACCTCGCAATGCTGTACTAAGATCTACTTTAATAGATAGTGATTCATAAGAATAAACCCATAGAAGCCACTGAGGCATTCAGTGGGGAGCCTACGCTGACCCCTGGGTCTGGCCCTCGGAGTTCCCTCAACTCTGTAGCTGTCTCGCCCCAGGGCAATCAGGGAAAGAGCTTGCAGGCTCTGCCAGTGTGACCAGCAATGTCAAGGTCAACGGACCACAGCAGAACCAAATGCAAGGAACAGGTTCTACGCAGAGCTTTAACGACTCTGCATGCGTTAGCTCATTTGAACTTCTCAGCCCATCATCCTATGACTCGGGCTCCCCATGCAGATTAAGAACCTCACAGTCCTCACCACTGGTAAAGTGAAACTGGAAATCAAACCTAAGCCACCCTTTTTCCTAATATCCCATGTTGCTTCCTAGATGACTCAGAAAGAGGAACTGAGTCACCGGTCAAGGCTCAGTGTCACTGTGTCCTGATTTCTCCTCTAGAGTAGTAAGTAGCCACCGGCCTGGGCTGCAAGCTCCTCTCAGGATGAATGCAAATGTCACTGGGCCACTTGCCACGAAGTCACTCTCAAATGGATTAAACTTGAATAATTGGAAGTCCAATGCGCTATCCATTGCGCCACAGGCAGGACATGGGCAATATATATAACCTGAACTTTTATACCCCCATAATAAGCTGATATAATAAAAATAAAACTTGAATAATTGAAAGTATCTTTCTGTTAGTAGGAAGGAAATCCCTCCTCAGCTAGTAGTCGCCCCAGTCACTTGGGCAATTGCTGGTCTTGGACACCAACTGATTGATACCCTCCCCAGAAAACAGACCTGTGAATGTTAAGTCCTTTGCATTTGAATGTTCATTTCTTTTCAACTACTTCTCCAGGGGGGAAAGAGTGCTGACTGGACAATAAGGAGCAAAAGAATAAGAAAAATTCTGTACAAACAATTTAATTTTCTGACACATCCACAGAGTTTGGGTACCAGCCATATGTTGGTTTTTTTTTTTGTTTTGTTTTGCTTGTTTTGTTTTGTTTTGTTTTTGATGATCAATCCCATCACCTGTAAATACTTGAGTAAGAAGCTACTGTTCCTGATTTGGTCCTTTTTCTATGAATCTCAGCAAACTATTCATCTTCTTGGCTACAAGCAAGCCCCCAAGTTGTTTTCCAAAGCTAGAGCTATTGACATCCACTAGTCATAAGTCGACACTGACATGCAGGTTTTGTTTCCTAAGAATTTCCCGATGGAGTTCCGCCTCTGTGGCCCCAGTTCTTCTTTGAATATGCTCCAGTCCGGTTCCGTTCTCTCCCACCCCACCGGTGGCAGCAAGTGTGTGACATCCATTTCCAGCGTGGAACCACCAGAACCAGAGAGCAGCGGCTGGTGGGCGTCTCCCCCATCACAGCCGGTTCTCCCAGGGCACTCAACGTAAGGAAAACACACGAGTCCTGGGATATGAAAGGTTTCTGGAAACTGTAAATTGCCCTAGAAATGTAATATATTATTATCGAAAACATAAAGATAATCTTTCTCCTCCACACCCCATTCTACACCCCATGTTCTCCTGAACTCCTCACCCAGCCAACTCCCCAACGCCACTGTTGATCCGAGCTGTGGATGGAAAACAGGCTGGATTGCGTTTGGCCATTTCCACCTCACATTCCAAACAGCTTGTATGAACCCAGAGCATTCGTGAATTATTTTTTTGTATATCACAAACATTTCGGTTTTGCTGTTATAGAGAGACAAGATAACTGAATGTCCGAACTGCTACCATTTTGAGAGTGCAAGTCAGTGTTGTGATTATTCTCGGACTTGAATCAAGAATGAAGACGACACGGAGCAAACCAGGACATGTGGTCAGGCTGACTGCAGCCTCCTTTTACAGAACCTCTAGCTCGGTGCACGCACTACTTTACAATGAAGAGATAAAAGCTGATTAATTCTGTGGCTTAATGTTTTGTTTTCTTTCTCATTACTTGGCATTCATTGTCCAGGTGTATCTAGAGAAGAGAAAATTCTTCTGTGGCCATTTCCACTGTTTTTATCTCTTTGGTCAATTGTTTTCTATGTGAGCTAGCTCCTGCCTAAATTGCACCACTTTCTATTTCTCTTTGCCAATACTTCTTCAATTGTATCTTTTTTTAACTAATGTAGAAATGTTATACTGTAGGTGTTTTTGAAATCATGTCATTTCCATTGGGATGGTATCTTTTATTTTAAAAAACCTAGAGTTGCTATTTTGAGATCTAATTGTATGGCATTGAATATGCTCATTGCTCATTTGTTTTAATGAAAGCATCCTTAAACTCGGGCTTCTGGGTTAGGACACACCTGCTTGGAAACATTATGTTCCAGCCAAAAGTGTAGAAGGGAGAGAAGAGGGGAAAAGGCTGTCAAGTGTCACAAGAGAAGGTGAGAGAGCAGGTGCATCCTCCCCCTGGGGACTGTGCGGGAAGCCGTACCTGGATTTTAGACTTCGTACATGATAAAGGGAATTTATGTTCTATGAAGCCTACTTTCAAGAAACCAATTTGGTGAAGAACAGAAAATAAGATGATGAGAATGTCATTGAGAAATCCAAATGGAGACTAGATTTGGTGAAGAGTAATACATTTATCAGAATAAAATATAGACAACAATTTCAGCCACAAGGGCCGTCAAATGAAGCAACCAATGTGATTTCACAATCTTTTGCACCTCCCCACCCGCCCGCTAAAAAAATCACAAAGGGATGAGACACTTTACGCCACATGAACCAATAGAATGCCTCTCCCTGAAAAAATTGCTTTAAAATAACTATCCTTATTTATATTTAAGCTAAAACTTCCATTAAGGTAGGTTTGTTTTTTAATTCCTCTCAAAAAAAAAATGTGGTAAGGAAAGTAGCATATAAAACCAGGAAAAAAAGTTGGCAAAAATTTTTAATTACATAGGAAGGACATATTCAAAAGACAGAACTCTAAATAGATAATACAATTTTAGCCATAGTAAAAATGATTTACACACACACACACACACACACACACACCCTATAGTGAGCTCCATCCTCAAAAGACTAGAAATGAATAAACCCAAATATGCATCATGGTTGCCCTTTTCTTGATGCTGGAATCACAAATTATTTTTTCTTGAATCCTTTATCCATTTCAGAAATTTCCACACTTTCTGCCATGAGCATACTTTACTTTTAAAATACTTTATCACACAAAGAAACAAATAGGGGAAAAAATAACAGCACCTAAAAGACTAAAAGCTCCCTGAAAGCTTTTTAAACCAGAGGTCTGAGTAACAGCTTTCATCTACATGCCCTTCCCCACCTGCATCCCCCCAGCTGAAAATCTTGGATATTTTTCAAATTATGAGAATCCCATACACCATAGTGTCAGGACATTCCCATATTAACTCGGCAAACACTATTAGGTCTGCAAAGGCAGGTTAGGTGGCTTTGACCAGACACCTTCTGACAGTGCTGGGTGGGTTGAAGTACAGTGTCCCAGCCTCACCGTAGACAGCAAAACCCACACTCGCCTTCTTGAGAACTACCCAGCTGGCTCTCAAGGGCCCTGTGAGAGAGGACATGCAGTCACAGTCACAGGCCCTGGTCGGTCACACGCATCCTCACAGGTGGACAGCTGAAGATGCCGAATGCATATCCATACCAGCTACAGGGAACAGGCACGCTTTCCAAAGCCCCACACGAAGTCTTCATGCTAAGAGGGACGTGCTGTCAGAACAGGCACCACCGTTCCCCGAGTGTTCATACATCTAGAAGGATTCAGAATCTGCTTGAATTGGCAGTTTCTCCAAGTCGTGAGCAATATCCATCCAACTATGTGCCACGTGCTGAATTCATTTTTGTCCGTGGAACAGCTGAGCCTCTTAAATTCCAGGAAGCAGTTAGTGAAGGGTTTCTCCCTCCAGCCTCTGCCCCCACTTCTGTTTTAATGATAGACACAGACAGAAGGAAGGCAAAGTGACAATGCAGCTCCTTTGTCCAAGGAGAGAATAGCCACAATAACGTCCCTTTGCAAACCTCCTTGGTCTCCCCGCATTAATGAATCTCATTAGTATGTGCAGGTGTGTGACCTCCGACTCCCACGATTTTGATGCGCAGAGGTCTTGGGGAGAGGATTTCATTTACTGGAGGGGATGCCCTAATCAGCAACATTCTCCTCCTTTGTTGGTAGAATCGCCGTTAGGACAAAGCTGCAAATCTAACGGGCGCTGTGTTTTCCCTCCCCTGGCTCTGCTCAGCCCGGGCAAAGATTCCACACCCCACCGTCCCCAAAGCAGGAGCTGTACAGATCAGTTCTCGTTAAAGTGCTTTGTTCTGTTAGCTAAAATTGACATAAGCAGACTGAATGGTATGGGGAGCAAGTTATAATACTCATATTTTCAAGATAAATAACTGTAAGATCACTAGGTCAAAATTCCCAGCAAGAAGGAGGGTACATTAAAATCAAGTTCTGGCAAATATTCCGGGCACTGAGTTCTAGCTGTGCCATTAGCTTTGCAAAGAAGCACAAATGTTCAGGAGAAGTCTGTTCTCTACAACACACATCCCCTGTGCTTCTTGTTTGGTGCTTGTCACATACTCTTTGGACCTGTTAATCGTCTTCCCTGCATGCGTGTCCTCCCGGGAGACTAAGATCCAGTTTATCTAACTGTGCTTCGTAATCTCCTCGCATACGTAGTGCATGCACTGTACTTCCGTGTGCATTGATCTTTTACATTAAATATTAAATGTAGGAGAACACAATGGATAAAAATATTAAGTAGCATGGCTTAACAAAAACATCACAGGCTTTACAGTCTGAAGACCGACTTATAACTCACAAAACAAGTCACTGTAGTTGCTACTCTGAGAGCAACTGGATTCCTTGTCTGCAAAAGGGGATAATCACCCATATCTTACAGGATTATTGAAATCTTCGAGGTCACGAATGTGTGTCACGTTAAGTGATAGCTGTGGCTGTTACACTGCATTTCCTAGTCGATATAAAGCTTTTTTCCTTGGATAAAACTTTTTATTACTTATATGGTAGTACTTTTTTTTAGTTCAGTAATTGCTTAGTGTTTTACTATTATTATTATTTTTAAAACACTAAAATAACTATTTGAGAAAACCCCTATTGCCTGGGATACTGTGGGATATGGATACAAACAGAAGTCTCTTCCCTCTGGGAGCTGAGACTCTTAATGCAGAGCCGAGTCTCACATGACACAGGCGTCTAGGGCCGAAGCCAGTCGGACCAGAGGAAGCACGGTGCCCACGGAGAGCCATCCGTAAGTGCAATGAGGCCACAGTGCGTGACTGGGTTTGTAAGAGACGCGGGGAGACTGAGTCCATGGATAAGTGAGAGAATGAACGGAGGGTGCTCAGTGGCCCCAGTGGTCCGTAGGTGGTTCCGTGACAGGCGACCAGCAGGCGTATCAGCCTCAGAAAAGAAAGATTTAGGGCTCTGCGATGGGTATTCCGCCTGTCTTTCCTAGGGCCAGTGGTGGGAATTACTTTACTTATTTCAGCCTCGAACTCTGTACAGGAGACCTCTCTGGTTAGCTGAGGTTGTTCAGAACTGTCTCCCAGGAAGGAAGATGCCCATCGCCCTATTCTGTATCCTTCCTTCTAGCACAGAATAACAAGAGCTGAGCCGGTGTCATGGATTCTAGATACGGTGACTCAGGCCTGAGTAATGAATGGCCCCACCTATGTGGGATGGTGCCCTGGCACGGTGCCCTGGGAGGCCACAAACCTGGTTCCGGTTCCAATTCTGCCGCCCACCAGCACACCCAGGCCCAGAACTGCTCCTGGACCAGGTTATCTTCTCCCCTCACAAAAGGCACACACGTCTACTTAGAACACTCAGGAGGCAGGGTCCGAGCACTCGGGCCTGAACTAGGGAGACAAGTGGTGACCACAGTTCCAACGTCTGCCCTCCTGCCGGCCACGAGAGAACCCCGACATCTCGGAGCTGGAAGGCCCCTCCGAGGTTCCCTGCAGCCCTCTTGCCGCACAGAGGAGGAGCTGCACACTGCCCGGCAGCCGGGACAGGGACAGAGGAGGCGCCGTGCCGGCAGCTGCTGCCTCGTCCGCAGGCTCCTGAGCAGTCATCGGATGTTATATTTAACGTCGTCACATTTGGCCAGCAGCCTATGCACCAGACACAACCGGCTCTGGGACGTTCCCCACGTAACTTCAGCACCATTCCGAGGCTGGTTTAGGCCACCGTCTGGAAGCACCCAGAAATAAGAAGTCATGACGTTGCAGAAACAGCAGCCCCTTGGTGTAAGAATAGATCTACTTATGGAGCTGCAGGCGGGCATTTTGCACCCAAGAATTCTATGAGGTGAAAAAGCATTAATATGTTGCTCACAGTCTTCTCATTAATAAGCAAAAGAACCAGAATTTGAACTCAGTTCTGCCTGGTGCAGGTGCCGTGGGGTGAGTTTCTTTGTTTTGTTTTGTTCACTCACCGTGACTGCTTTGTGCACTGCAGTTGCCCTTAAATCCATTTTGGGATTCGGAATCAATAAGATGCCAAGATTACAATTTGTGCCTGAATATTGGAGTCTTTCCAGTTACTTTTTATACCCTGTCTCTACCTCGACAAGCTTTGTGCAGTCTGGCTTGTCCGGCCCTGCCACCTGCCCATCCGACTGGCGCACATCAGGAATACTCAGGCGGGGGAAAGCGCTTATTATCGCAACCTGGAGGCGCAGAGAAGAGCTCCTGGCCACGGGGACTGGCGGGCTGTGGGGTCAGGACAGGACCAGTTTGAGTGGGGCGGGGGCCGTGGGCACGGGGGAAGCAGGATTGCAAGTGGGCTGGCGGGGCAAAGGGCCTCTCCACAGGGTGACGCTGCTCAGGCTTTTTGCACTTTCTATTCGAGCGAGAGCACCAGCCGGACGCCTTTCTCCCCAAGCATCAGTCACAAAGGAGCAGGCAAGTCGGGGACTCACGGGGTTCGTCGCCCTCTGTGCGCTGCCCACACTGTGCACCTCCTACACTCTCACTTGTTCCTTTGGTCCTTCCTCCATCTCTGTTCAAATTCTATTTTTCAAAACCGAGTCCAACCCAAAGCTGCCTCCTCCCTGAAGCTCCGTGTCCCAGTGCGCTGAGCTAACTGCGTGAAGGGGAGGGCTGCCCCGTGCCAGCGCTGTGGCTCCTGCAGCACCTTCCCGCCGGTCCCAGGCACCCGCAGACACTGACGGAGAGTCTGCAGGAGTCACCCGAACTCACTCCTAGGCCCAGGGACCAGCCAGTGACTGACACCCAGAGGGGAGAGGCCAGAAGGTGTTTAACTGACAGAGGGGGTTTGACTCACGGAAGAGGTGAGTGTGCTTAACGAAGCCAAGCGGGAGGCAGAGTGGGGACAAGGGGGTGACGTGGGAGCTGGGCAGACCTGGGCCACCGTCCAGCCTCCACCGCGACCTGGCTACAGAATGGGAACAAGAACGCTGTCACTTTCAGAGAGTTCCGTGAGGATTAAATGAATAATGCACAAGAAAAACACTCGGTACTTTCTAAAGTGCTCTGCAAATGTTGGTATAAAACCCCGACAAGTGTAAGCTGTGACCAATGGCAGTAGGATCATCATTCCTCCTTTCCACGTGGCCTCGGTCATTGACGGCTGAAGCTACAACCGAGCTGCTGAGTGCGCACTCAGGGTTGGCTCATCTGAAACCAAAAGTGACTCCAGGGCTGGCCTCTCCCTGGAGCGGTGGAAGGAGCCTGGGGCTGGGTGGTGGGGAAAGGACCCCACCCTGGCCCTGGCAGGAGAGCCTGGGGCTGCCCAGGACGCTTGTCCTCTCCTGCCTCCCTCTCCTCCTTGGCCTGGTGGCTTCCAGGACCACGTCCAGATGGAGAATCCACTGTTCCAAAAGCCCTAAGGTGAGAACCCTGGAGTCGTAGGGCTGCCAAAAGTACACGGACGAGTAACACCGCTGGCTGGCTCTTACCTTGCTTCTCCGTCTCTAGTTCTACCAGAGGAGTGTGACTTTCTCAGGAATGACAGCGAGTGACTGCTATCTGCTCCAGCTGCTGAAACAAAACACCACACAGGGGCGGCGTAAGCAACAGAAATTTATCTTCTCAGGGTTCTGGAGGCTGGAAGTCCAAGAGCAGGTTTGGTTTCTGGGGAGGCCTGTCGACCTAAAAGCAAGAGGCTGAAGCACAAAATATGATGTAAAGAGTTCACTGGAGCAGGTGTGAGCCCAGCTGCCAGGAAGACTCAGACCCTCGTAGCCTTGGATGTGAGCTCCCTTTGGCCTTTGTGACAAGCAGGTTTTTTTAAAGGCAAAGGAGGGGGACAGGGAGTGGGCTGACACAGAGCTTTCTATCTGGAATTCTCCCTGGTTCACAGAGATAGCCCTGGCTGGTGATTGGCTACACTCTGCTAAGCTGTGGAAGGGGGTGGGTTACCAGCGTCCGAGGCGGTGTTTTTAGGTTAATTCACAGCTACGTGAGACAGTAGCAAGCAGTCTCCAGAGATGGATGTGTAGCTCAAAGGTGGAGTAGGATGAGATCGCTGTCGCATTGTAGTGTCTCTCTGGGCCTGATAATTTAAAGGACTCACCTTCCTCAGATAAAAGTTCTTTTCTTTTCTCAGGCCTGTCTTCCTGTCTTCCAGACAGTCGCCTTCCTGATATGTCCTGGCGAGTCCTTCCCGTGTGTGCACGGAGAGCGAGATCTCTGGTGTCTCTTCTTATGGGACCAAGGTCCCGCCCTTACGACCTCACTTAACCTGTATCACCTCTTGCTGGGCCCTGTCTCCAAACACAGTCACACGGGGGCTGGCACTTCAGCATCCCAATCGGGAGGGACACAACTCAGTCCACAGCAGTGACTGTCCCCTGCGTGTGTTCTGCCACCAAACACTGACCAGCCCCTCTCCTGCCCTCCCACACAATCCAGTGTGGCAGTGACCACGGTTTGTCCCCATCTACAATTGCTGCAGAAGGAGTCTGGGGGCACTAACAGCCCAGGCCAGGAAAAGAGGGGGCCCCCGCACAGGGTTGTGAAAAGCACCTCGATTAACGCAGGTGCTATCGACAAACCCCAAGTTCTCCTTGGCAGCCGCTCCCTGGTGGAGACTGAGTGGAGGAAATTACCAGCGTCCAGGCCGAGCCCCTGATCTCGGGGCCATCGTCACACCCACTGGAGTCCCACAGTGCCTCTGCCAGGGTGAGGGCGCCCATGGCAGGGCCTGGAAAGTTTCCACCTGGGGACTTTACCAGGCCTGAAGGCTTCCCCACCCACTTCCCTCTGAAACACTATTGGGTGGCTGAGTCATTTCCAAGCCTAACCATAGTCACTCACATTAAATCAACAAGCACAGACTCCGCCTCCCTCTGGGCACCAGGCTCTGGGCTCCACCCTGGGGACCCCTAAAGAAGCCCTGGAGGCTCTTGGGGAGAGAAGGAGCTCACAAAACCTGAGACTGTTAAAAGCATCAAACCACATGAGCACTGTGTCAAAGACTAATTGTCAAAAAGGGCCCACCGTTAAGAAAAGCTGAAGGAAAGGCCAGAAGGAGGGTCTGGGAGGGAAGGCTCCAGAAAGATGGATTCATGCTGGACCCACAACCAGGTAAAACTCCACACAGACAGAGAGAAGAAAACTCACGAAAAGGGAGACCAGCAGGCCCACCCTTCGAAGGCGGGAAGAGACAGGAGGACTTTTAGAAGTATGTCCACTCTATGGCTATAATTTTACCCTCTTCACATCTCACCAGAGCCTGGGAGTCTGAGAAGCTGAGACATGGTCCGTTTTCTGACGTAAACATACCAGGCAAGGCTTGGCAGGGAAGGCACTGACAGCCGAAACCTCACCAGCGTCGGGTCAGGACATGTGGCAGGGACAGTGAGTGTCGGCCCCAGGCCCTGGCACAGGCCACGCAAACTCTCTGAGCCTCAGTTTCTTCATTCGTGAGTGGGCAGTGACACCAGCCGTCCCTCCTACTTGGCAGGGTCCTTGCAAGAATCAAAGGAGGAAATGGACGTGCCAGGGTGCCGGGACCGCAGGTGCCATGTGGCCGCGGCGCTGGCTCCAGGAGCCGGGCCAGCGGCAGAGCGAGAAAGTCCTCTGTGGTTCAAAGCCCCCGGCTCTGCACTGGAGGAACAGCCTGCGTGTCAGCCCGGCTCAACCACTGACGGGCTTGATACCGCACAGCACACTTGTGCTGCAGCCAAAACAGGGCCCCACCAGCCTGTCTGCACTGTTTTGTTTTGGATGGTAACTGGTTTTTCTTTTCTGACTTTGCATGTTCCTAGATTCTAGAACTAAAGGTTGTTAATAAGCCAATCATAAAGAAAGATGTTCTCTCACTCATTCAAAGGAGATGAAAGTGATCCTTGCACGGCATAGGACTAGATAAGTCAATACTTACGAAGCCTCTAGAACATGTTTGGCCCAGAGTAAGTGCTGCATTACCATGAGCTATCAGTAAGTACAGCAATTTTTATTGTTATTGAGAGGAGCCAGTAATTTCTAGCACTCAGAAGCCCCGGTGCACGTGCAAAACGGGAGTCGCACCTCGAGGGCCCGAGCACCAGATTCCAGGCTGGGCCGTCTTTCCTCCCTGTCTGTCTCTCGCTTGGCCTGGACGCCCTGTTCTCTCTGACCCTCCTGCTTCCCTGTGCTGTTCCCTCTGCCTGGAGCCCGCTTCCCTCTGTGGGGCCCTGGCTAATTTCTGCTCATTCTTCTGAGATGTCACTTATCCAAGAGGCCTATTAGTCTGGAAACCTTGCTCTTCCTGCTGTGCCCACCTTCACGGCACTGCTCCCTCTCTGGACAGCAAGCTCTGTGAGGACAGGGAGATTAGGCAGGGTTCTCCAGAGAAACAGAACCAACAGAGGAGAGAGAGAGGGAGAGAGAGAGAGGAGGAATTTAAGGGATTGGCCCACAAGGTTTGGAAGCTGGCAAGATCTGCAGGAGGACAGGCTGGCAGGTGGAGGCCCAGGGAAGAGCTGATGTCACGGCCTGAGTCTGAAGGCCACCTGGAGGCACAATTCTTTCTTCCTCTGGTGACCTCAGTTTTCTTCTTTATTAATTTTTTTTTCCTTAAGGCCTTCAACTGATTAGATGAGGCCCACCTACATTATGGAGGGTCATCTACACTACTCAAAGTCTGATTTATATGTCTCTCTCATCTAAAAACACCTTCACTGCAACACCCAGACTGCAGTTTGACCCGGCATCTGCAGGATGCGGCCCAGCCAAACTGACAGGTAAGATGAACCCTCACAGCAGGGGCCACCCTCTCTCCTCACCCGCTGCTGCTGTCGCTGAGCACAGGACGTGGCGCTTAGGAGGTGCTCGATAAATATTTGTCAAACGAGTGAACGGATGGACGGATTAGTGGCTCTATGTAATCACTTAGAGAGAAACTATTGTATTACAGAGATAATCTGTTTTAAATATCCGTGTTTAACTGGTTTGGGCACAAAACAAATGGACTTTTGAACAAAAGCATTTGTTCTATTTTGAGTCTTCCCCTGTGGACCCCAGAGGCCAGCAGCATGCACGGTCCAGGCCAGCCTCCCCTCCTGTCCTGGCTCGCACCCCGGTACAAAGGGCACCACTCGCTGGAGGGCACAGTAGGAGAGGGCAGGAGACACTCAGCTCCTGCCAAGAAACAAGCCACTGCTCTTCTGCCGCAGGAAACAGCCAAGGCCGAGAGGAAGCCACTGCAGGTGTCTGATCCAGGGCCCCTGTGTTTGTGCGCATTCCCCTGCACGGGGAGAAACAATGGCGCAGACCTGGCTGGCCAGTGTTTTACAAGTTGTTTGGAAAACACACTTGTAAATGTCTGATCAGATACTTTATATGCGTGTGCGTCAAATCCAAAGTGCCCCCGAGCCAGTCGGGGATGGTCCAGGTTGCACAGAGTTTTCCTCTGTGTTCCCCTTGTGACATCTTAAATATCGTACAGGATAAGGGTTGGGACCACAGCAGCTTACCACCCAGGGAATCCCATATTTGCTCCAGGATATATTTCAGACCAGAGAATTATAAAACTTATGAATTGGCAGGAAAGCTGAGATCACCCAAACACGGGATAAAGTAGAGACCCAGGGAGACCAAGTTCGAGCTCAAGGTCACAGGGCCAAATGGTCCTAGAGCCAGAACCAGGCTCCACTCCTCCTGCCCTGTCCAGAGATTCGCCATTATTCTGTGGTTTGTCATTGGTCAGGAGAGGCACAGCCTTTCCTGGACTAATAACAGTAGCCAGTTGGACTATAACTTGCAAAGACAGAAAAATGCTTTCTGGTCTAAAATCCAACTCACAGTTTAGATCAGAGATAAATTCCATGATTTCCCCCTTGCCAAAACCAGTATTTATGGCATTTGAGTGAGCAGTAAATTACCAGTTGCAAGCAAAAAATGTGCTTTCTACATGTTCACAAACATATCATCACCTCCAATACTGCATCACTATAATACAGTATATGGCAAATTAGCTTGTGATATTTGTGGTAATTTAATCAACCGTCTAATATATATTCTACCAACGCGTGGACGTGACTCATAATTACAGTGTATTGATTCAAACAACTTCATATTAATGAGCCAACAAACCATTTGAAAATGAATGTTAGCCTTATCTCATATATACATGTTTATTTTATAAACTTATGCATGTAGGTTGCTGTTTAAATGTGCAAAAATACATTTATCTTTTCAAAAATTCCAGTGACATCTAGCTTCAGAATAAGGCCCCAAAGCCTATAAGAGGATAATATCCATTTCAGAGCCTCATTCATCCAACTCACTAGGACAAAATTTTCTGTGACTAAAATATCCTGGGTTTCATAAACTCAGTTTCCTAAAAAACAAAACTCATACGCATGCACCAGGGCAATCAGAACATTTTTGGCATCTGCCCAGTAGGTAAGCAGTTGACCGTGAGGTTCACGCTCAGAACATGCTAAGACAAGGTGTGTGGGAAATGAGAAGGCTGCCCTTTCTCTTATTAACACAGGTATGTTATGTCAAAGGAGAGTATTTTCTCCACGCTCCAGGAAGGCCTCACTGTGCAGCCTCTGGCCTGTGTGGAATGAGGCCGAGTGAGTCGAGCCCAGGATGAGGCGTGTTCTCCGCCTGCAGGTCTGACCCTGGAGGTCATGCTCAGCGTAGACTCACTCACACTCTTCCTTCTCTTGTGCTGGGAGGACACTGTGTGGCCTTAGAGACAACTGGGATGGTGAAAGGACAGATGCCTGAAGTTTGAGCCTCCTGGCTACTGTGCCACCCCACCTCACCCAGGTGGCAAACTCTCTCTTCACTACATTTGCCAAACGGTCCCTACTAGACACTTCCCTAGTCAAAGCAGTTCTCCCTGATACTGTTGATTTGCTAATCAGCCCACCCCCTTTCTCAGCTCAACCCTCTTGATGGTTTTTTAATTAGTTTGGTTTACCAAAAAGACCGGGAATTTCACACTTAGCGGCTTTGGCATTAACATAGCTAATGGTGATTGCCACAAATCCAATCGAGGCACAGAGAGGAGCAGAGATGCCATTTCACTGGTCAATAAATACCTCCGATGTCTGCAGGAACACCTTCCCATGGCAGCAGGGCACAGAGGGAGAAAACTCAGGCTTCTTCCCCAGGTGGAATTCCTAACAAACTCCATCACTCAACCAAAGGGAACAATCGGTGTTTCTGTGTGGGAATTCCTTCCCTGCTTTTTGCTCAGGAAATTTATGTTTTTCTGAATCCCAAGTTCTAGGAAAAATCAGTTGTGAAAATAGGAAAACCAGATTATTACGATGTTTCTGCAAGAAATGGAGTGAGCAATCAAGTCATCGTTGGTTCAATGGAAGCCACTGATTCAAGTCAAAAGTAAGAGCAAGAGGCCAGGCGCGGTGGCTCACGCCTGTAATCCTAGCACTCTGGGAGGCCGAGGTGGGCGGATCGTTTGAGCTCAGGAGTTCGAGACCAGCCTGAGCAAGAGCGAGATCCCATCTCTACTAAAAATAGAAAGAAATTATATAGACAGCTAAAAATATATATAGAAAAAATTAGCCGGTCATGGTGGTGCATGCCTATAGTCCCAGCTACTTGGGAGGCTGAGACAGGAGGATCCCTTGAGCTCAGGAGTTTGAGGTTGCTGTGAGCTAGGCTGACGCCACGGCACTCACTCTAGCCTGGGCAACAGAGTGAGACTCTGTCTCAAAAAAAAAAAAAAAAAAAGTAAGAGCAAGAAATGCCATACGTGGAGTCCAGGGTTGAGGTCAAAGTTTCTAGGAACCAGATGGGCACAGAGCTGAGACGCAGCATGATCTAATCAGTTCGTCTTGCTTGTAGCTGTTACTGTGTTATCTGAGGGTGTGCTCCCCCTGTCTGCTGCTAATGGTGTGTTATGATTACAAATAAAATAAATATTAATACCTTTATACACTGAATATACCTTACAAAAATCCCATGAGTGGTGTTCAAGAAATAACAAGTTTTGGAAGCAAAATAAATCCTTAAATTGGCAGTAGTGACACATGATTCTGTTTACTTCTGTTAACCATGCTAGGAGATCCCAGTGTTACATTGTTTGAATAATGCCCTATAATATTCTCTAGTGTTTTCCAATGTTTAAATATTTGCTATAGGCTACAGTTAGTTCTTTGCAAATATTTTATTAGAAGAAATACAAAGATAAGACAACAATGTTGCGGAATACTACATGAAATCAGAAATTGGTATAAAATTTGAATTAGCAAAAGTAATATTGATTCCAAAGGCAAAACCAAAATCCGGGCAAGTAGACAAAATATTTTCACTGTTAAAAAAGAAACAAGCAACATGTAACCTCATGCTCAAATTGAAGGTGCTTTTGAATGCACATTTATAATTTCACCAACTTAGCACAAAATGAAAGAAAATTGTCTGCATCTGCAATATTTATTACAAAACAAATAGTGAGACTATGGTTGTTTTAAAATGTTATCTTTAAGAATGGCTACTTGTAAATATTAAATATTTGTGATAATATCTTAGCATTTTAATTGATTTTATTTGGTGTATATTTTGTGCTAAAGTTTTCTTCTTTTTATGGTTTCTATTATCACATGCCTCAATCAAAAAGAGATCACTTTTGCAGTTAGCAAAACATGTAATCTTGTCACAATACATCAGTTCATAATACTAATAAACCACACACTTATTATTGTAGATTTTGCTTACACAAAGCTTCTAAAACTTTTAGTATAGCTCTATTAGGGGAAAAAATGATTTGCTACTTATTATGATCACTCATAATTTAAAATACACAATTAAATATCACAGAAAGACAGACTAACTTGTGATTTAGGAATTCCCTACGCGTCCCAGAAACTCCAATTACTCATTCTTAGATCCCAAATATTAATGTTTCTTGGGAGTCTGGAAACACTAGGTATGATGGTTAAGAAGAAAGAGGCAAGATTAAAGATTAGCAAGGTAGGTTTTGGCAGATAGAAAGTACAATTTTTGCCGAATAACACTATCCAGCATTGTAATAAAAGTTAATATAAAAAGACATCCAAATTTAATAAAAGATGAATAAAGTTAATAAAATGAAAGCCACATTACTTTGATGATATAAAAATAGAAGGGTAAAATGTCTCTTCCAATGTGTAGTGCTTGTTTAGAGCTAACTTCTATTTCACTTAGAAATGCGTGGAAGAGGTGATTTCTATCAATAGTAATGATAATAATAATTTAAATAAAAATATAAATCCTTAGAAATTTAGGTTCTAAACTTACAAAATGCATTCTTTTACTCTAAATCATTGTATATACCTTATTCCTTGATATTGGTGGAAAGAAAAAAAGGAAGAAAGCAAAGAAATAGAAAAGAGGCAATTCTTATATAATCTCATGGAAAAGTATATTTCCTTGAAAACTGTTTTTGGAGAGAAGCCTCGGTTCTGAAATAATTCAATAAAGTAAACATCCTCTGAGCTATTCCTAATTTATCTTTATTCATGGTGGTTGCAGATTGGACTGTCTAGGAAGCAGACGCTGAGGCAGAGTTAAGAGTGTATTTGGTTTTCAGGGAGGAACACCTACTAAGGAAGAAAAGGGAGGGAGCAGGATTGGGCAGGGGGAGCTGGCGGATAGCAAGGACAAATGACATGATCTAGGCTCTGCCAGAGAGACCGGGGCAAACGTCGCCTTTAGGGGAATCCCATGTTGGGCATAGTTGGCAAGGTCTTTGTCTCACCTCTCTGTAGGGGCACCGGCTGGGGCCACCCTGAGAACAGCATGTCCTCAGCTGCAAAGCCGAGCCAAACCTCCAGGAAGCTAACCACACTCCCTGCAGCAGGAAGCAAGTCCATTTTTTGAACGGAAATCCAAACAGCACAACTCTGTATCCTCCATACAGCAAATATGACCAAAAAAGCAAAAACAAAAAGTCAGTAAATATTGACAAGATTTTCCCAAGGCCCCATCTTTAACTTTAACATAGTACTTTTGTTAAAAGGAGTAATTTATGTAATGGATGGAGTAGGTGTTTACAATTTGGAGTCAGGGGCATATCAAAAAATGCACCCTACTATTAAGTCAGTGACGTAAACAGCCAAGTTTCAGTGGAGTCTCATATTCCTCTCTGTGAACAACAGAACTAGAGTAACCACTTCAAAAGGTTCTCTAACAAGTATCATGTAATCATGGAAACGTTTCAGGAATTAGAACCACTTTGGGTATATGTGTCATAATAAAGTAGTAGAAGAAGTAGACATTGAAGTAGTCAGTCACATTTTGGGGTATTAACTAATTCACTGATTCCAATATATTTAAATTTCTTCCTAGAATGGAAAAGTGTAGGAATGTTGGCACTAGATTACTGACATCAATTGGTGTGCAGTAAATAAAACTATATATTTTCTCCATTTCTTGCTGGGGTCATCTTATATTTGCAAAGGCTCTCAATGAGATAATAGTCCAGATTTGTAAAGGGGACTCTCCATTGTCACCCTGCAATTAAATGGAAACACAAAAACTGCCCCCACAATTGCCTAATTGCAGGTGCAATCAGTAGCTGGCAGGTGCAATTAGACAGGACCCCTCATTCACAGGCTATGAGTGACAGATTAGTCAATTATCCAATAGCAGACACAATGATTTTCACATGCAATTTCGTGTTCAAAGCAATTCATAGGCTCCAAAATTGATAAATAATGGGATAGACTCATGAAAAATTTCTTTCCCAAACTAATTGTCTGTCATTACAAAAGAAGAGATTGATTTGATTCTTGGCCTTACTTGTGAACTTGGGTTAACAAAAGAGAGCAGTCCAATCCCTGCCTTACCCCAGACTTCTTCAGAACCCTTGAAGAAGGGAAAATTCAGGATCATCTTTGACCTTTCAAAGCTACTTCTGGCCTTAGCAGACCTTTAGTAACCTCCCCTCAAAGCTCATGCCATTGGCGCTAATCCAAAACTTGTCATGCATGCATCACTTATTCAACAGAAGGCGTTAAGAGCTGTCCTTGTGTCAGGGACTGAGATATAAGGGTGAATTGGACATGGTCCCTGCCAGGAGCTTCATGTGCTCACAAGACATGTAGACTTATAAATGCACAGATGCAGTTAGATGCGATAACTGAAGAGGTGTGCAGGCAGGGACAGCAGATGAGGAGCCTCACCTGCCTCAGGTAGACTGGGAGGACTCCCCAGGGTGGCAGGGGACTGAGTAGGGTCGGACAACAGGCTTCCAAGCAAAAGGATGAGTGTTCATTTGAGAGCGTAATCACCCGTCAATTACCAAGGACAAAATGCCATCCAATAATAGCATATTTCATTCCACAATGTGGTTTAAAAAGAGTAACTCATTTTTTTAAAGATTATTCTTCTGTATTAGCTAGGGTAAACCGAATGCTTTAATAAATAAATCCAAACATATGTTTGACTCTAATGCCACAGAAGTCCATTTAACAAGATAATAGCTTTCAAATCAAATAATCGATAATTTTTATTAAATACAAATAGACTATGTGCTATAAGAGACAAAGATCATCAGCCTGCACTTACAAAAAGCAAAATGCTGCCTATAAGAGACATATCTTCATATAAGGATACAGAAAATTTCAAAGTAAACAAATGGAAAAAATATATACTATGCAAACACTCATACAAAGAAAGCCATTGTGATTACAGAAATATTAGACAAAATGACATTTCATTATGATAACAGGATCAATACAACTAGAAGACAACCCTAAATTTGTCAATACCTAATGATATAATCTCAAAATATATAAATTAAAAAAATGGCAGAACCAAAGGCTAAAAATATTAATAAATCCACAATCACAGTTAGAAACTGTAAAACCTCTCTCAGTAACTAAACACCTCTCTCAGACTAAAAAAGAAAGAAAAATAGAAAAAAACAGTCATAAATTTCATCAGTAGAGACACTGGAATTGTGAACAGTGCAAATAACATATGACAAAATTAGCATATATAGAGCAGTACACCCAGCAACCAACAATATACATTCTTACCATGTGCACTAACTCCAGGGCTAGTAGAGCCCTACTCCTAAGCTGTGACGTATCTGGCATCTCTATTGAATGCCCCAAGCATTCAATGAGGTCCATGGACTTTGATTGGATGGAACTGGAATATCTCCTGAGACCTGTATAAGCTCTAGGACTTGCTCATCTTACACCTTCCCAGTCCTTTTGCCTGACATCGTGGAATTTTATACTCTGCATGTTCAGGTAAGTCACCAGCGAGACAATCGAAGGGAAACCAACGCAGACCTTTGGCACTGTTTCTCTACACAGCTCCCTCTGCCCCACCGGCTCCAGCACCTCCAGCTGCCTGAGCCCTGGGGTCTGTCTCCTCAACTCAGCAACACCACCATTCTCCGCTCAAAATCTGAACCCTACACTGTGGTCGGGAAAGTGCCCCCCGCAGGGAACCCAGGGCTGTTGTTTCCCCTCATTTGTTTCCATTTTCTGTAGTCTGTTCTCCAGGGCCTGAAAATAGTTGTTTCGCATAGTTGATCCAATTTTCTGCTTGTTTGTGGCAGGATAGTAAGTTCAGTCCTCATCACTCCATCACGGCTGCTTGTTTTATTTTTTAATTCTTTAACAATGTTTTATTGGTCATTGATGTGAGTGGGCTCACTGAACAGTCTTGATGGAAGTGTTCCTGTCAAATTTCACCATTCATGAACTGTTCATTTTTCATTATCACGAAGAACATACTTCATCTTTGGGATGCCATATATGGATCAATGCATGCACGAGTCTATGATGAGCAGGAGTCCTAGAATTTTACAGTGGTTGAATTTAGATCTAAATGGGAACTTACATGGTCTAGTCCAACCCCTCATTTTTAAAGGTGGGATAGAAACTGACTAATTGTTCATCAAATCTGTTTCCCCTTCTTCCTGGCCCCAACTGGAATACATTTACCAGCCTCGTGTGCAGTTAAGTGTGGCCATGTGATTGAGTTGCAGCCAAGGAACTGTGAACAGCTATGATAAATGGGTATGAAAAATCACTTCCCACATGATCTTCAGCTCTTTTCTCATCCGCCAGTTCATGGCAAGGATGATGCTGCCAAAAGGAGGGCAGAGCTATGCAGTGGAGAGATCCTTGATCACTGAATGACCACGTGGAAGAGCAGCGAGCAGCAAAACACCCGACTGCCCTCTGTGCACATCGGAGGCTTGAATGCTTTACAGTGTTAAGCCAATGGGATTTGACAGCAGCAACTGTGACCTTAACAGATGCACAGGTGGAAACTGATGCCCCGGAAAGAAAAATGACCGTCCATGCACCCAATATTTGTTGTCACACCAAAGCTGTTTCCATACTGGTTCTGTAGCAAGGGCCGAGACTGTACCTGATGTGTTATTCAATCACTTTCGGTACCTACAATAGTCCCTTCTTAACGTGGCTTTTCATGTTGTATACATCACACGCCAGTAGAATATGGTGAAGGTCAAAAGGTCCATTCAGTTTTCCACGTGCCCTAAAATCACATGGGCTACCAGTGATGATCTCCACAGCCTTGCCCTAAGCAGATCTGGCCAAACACATGAAAGGAAAAAAGATCTTCCTCATAAAAACTGACAGGGAGTAGATTGGTGACTTTCTTAGTGGTAGCTCTTTGCCCAGTAAATTTTTAAGAAGAGTAAATTATGAAGCCAAGTAAATAAGCAAGTACTTGGTTTATATAACCATTAGAGATTCTTGAAAACAAACCATTGGACGAGAGCCACCAAGCACCTGTTGTCTCATGTCTCTCCTCCTGACTATTCCAGGCAAAGGGAAACCACGTCTCAAATAGGAAGTGGTTTTCTTCTTCCTACCACCTATGACTCCCAGCAGCACATGCTGTCACCCCTCAGTATCCATGGGGGGTGGTTCCAGGACCCCCACATATACAAAATCCTCAGATGCGCAAGTCCCTTATATAAATTGGTGTAGCATTTGCATATAACCTATGCACACCCTCTGTGTACTTTAAATCATCTCTAGATTACTTGCAATACCTAATACAATATAAATGCTATGTCATTAGTTATTACATTCCATTTTTTATTTGTGTTCCTTTTTATTGGTTTATATTCGAATGTTTTTGATCTGAGTTGGTCAGTTGAATCCACAGGTATGAACTCATGGCTATGAAGGACCAACCGTACTACACAAAGATCTTGGCCATGTAATTCAGCCTCTGTGCCCCTTATTAACCTATTGCCCTACAGCTCCAAATCTGCCTTTCTCTGGCCTGTTTTGTTGGACTCGAAGACTGTCAGTGTTCCCATCTGAACAATGGGAGATGATATTAACACTCGCCTCCTCCATGTCAAAGGACCACTTGAAGTCCAGATGCAGTTGACACCAGTGTTTCTCATCCCGTGTGAACAGCCACCTCTGCGTGACTCTCATCAGTACGTGCAGCCTGATGATGGGAAACTATTAAATGTCACTACTTCTCTCACAGGAGGGAATTTCTGTCCTGGAAATATGTCATGCCCTGGTAATATACAGTCACATGGAAATAGGAAGCTGGCAAGCACTGCTAGTCTGTCCCCCACATCAGCTGTTTTCTGGGCCCTTCTGCTTTTGCAGCTGCCCCCAACACTGTAAGTCATGTGGAAAGTCCACGCTTGGTGTCAGTTCCACAATGGGAAGAACGAGGGGAAGGAAGGAAACGCTTCTTCAGCCCCTCTGACAGGTGCGGGACTCTAGCGGGTGTAGGATGGTGTGCTCTCCCTCCCCTTTTATTGAAATAAACGCTCAAATCCTGTCGTGAAAAGGTAAAGCTCACATTGCAGTATCATTTCCCGGGACATTTATACACCACAGCTCAAGGGTCAGGTGTGGCCATGAGTGTGAAGTTGATCAACCGAACTGTGATGAGGCTGACTGAGCCCTTGCCCCAAGTCAGTCATTGAAGGCAAAGAAGCGCAGGTGTGTGGCTTCCTGTGGCTGAAATGACTGGCCTGGTGGAGACGAGGCAGTGACGTCTGTGCAGAGGACGTCTCAAACCACAAGCAGATCGGGCTGGGGCCACGTGGCCCTGGAGCTCCCAGCCGGCCAGTCCCAGGCTCCCTCCCAGGCTCAGGGACCCTCTGCGGAAAAACAGGTGTGAGGGAGCGAGGGCAGTGAAATGGCCTCTATTGTTTTCATAACAATCCCTTCTCATTTTCTATACTGCAGCCTCCAGTCCATTAAATGCAATTTCCTGGCATCATCCAACTTTGAAAGGCCAGATCAAAAGTACGGAGCGTCCCAGCTGTGTGGGCCTCATTCAGACCGAACATTAACCACAGTCCTTGCAAATAATTTATTCCATTTGAGACATGGAGACAGGCTGTATGCTTCCTCTCTGCGGGATCGGCCTCATTGTTCTCCCTGCACTCCAATTGTGAACACATTTCCTTCATGCACTCATCTCCCCCCGCCACAAAACAATTCTGCCCCTGCCCGGGTTTACACCTGTCAGCCACAAAGACAGGGACAGCCTGGTGGACCTGGGAGATCCCACGGTGCTCAGACGGACAGACTGGCTCTGTGCAGAGAATCCCTTTCATTCCTCACGTGAGACGACTATACAGAAAGGGTTTGAATTCACATTTGAGGAAACACGATGACTCAGAAAGCTGAGTTTTCTAGCAATGATCACATTTCAAGCTTGTATTTAAGGAACCTAAAAAAGAAGATACAGTGTGCTTGGTATACAGTAGGTGATAAATAAATGGCAGCAGATTCGAAGTAATGGGGCTAAGGGGAACACCGGGTTGAAGCAAGGACCCTGAGGGTGACTGCAGCACCAAGCGATGGTTTCTAGCCGCTGTCGCGCTCAGAATCAGTGCTCTTCCACCCTTTGTGTTCATAATCACACTCGTCACACAGTTTTCTGACGCCCGTAAAGTCGCTGCAGAGGGACCGCGCTCAGGACTGAGAGCTCAGTTGAGGGTTGCATTCACTTTTCCTCCCAAACCGGCTCAAGTCCTCTAACCGCTCTGGGGCCTGTCTGTTAAAATTGGCAATGGCAGCTCTGATCTCCTACCTCCTGCGGGCTGTGGCGGGAACCAAATGAGATCAGGTAAAAAGAAGCTTCAGGAAAGGTAAACCACTAAGCAAAAGGAAGAGGTTATTTTCACCAAGTAAACAAGATGACCTAAAAGTGTAATGGATTATTTTGGCAAAATCTGGGCTAGCTAAAGAAGCAGAGCTCTCCACCAGACACGCCGGTAATTGCTCTTGTTCAGACACTTCATGCAGCTGTTTTAAGACATGACACTTGTGTGTGTCTGTTTCAAGACACGACACTTGCGTGTGGCTGTTTCCCTACGACAAGGCCAGTCAGTCACAGGCAATACTTCTCCATAAGCAGCAGGTGCATCTTCCAGTTCCATTTCTCTCCCAGCATTTTTACCTCCAGATCAGGTAAACTGCATCCTCTTCCTCCGATCTGCCTCATTAGTAACAAGGAAGGTTTATCAGGACTTAGGGCTGCTACGAAACAGCTGCATTTCCATGGGGGTTTCTCAAAGAGCCCACATATGCAGAACCCAAAGGGAGAGGGTTATAATGGTAGGATGACGGGCAGCAGGGCTGATATTTTGGACCAATGATCTGCCCGATCTCCATTCACGCTATCAGCACCCCACTCCTCCAAGAGTTCTGAATATGGCCTCACTTAAGGAGAAACTTAGGGTTTGGCTGCTGTAACAAAAATTACTGCCATCTGAAATACTTTTATAAAAAGATCCTTCTAGAATTAAGCAGCATAAAATAAATGGTAAGAACAATGACAACAACAGAAGAAAAGACTATCAAATGTTTTTTTGGAACCCAAGAAGCCAAAGCTTTGGAATGCCCAATTCTCAAACCCCCGACCTCAAGTGATCCTCCTGCCTCGGCCTCCCACATGCTAGGATTATAGGCATGAGCCTCCATGCCCGGCCAAATGCCCAAGTCAAACCCAATATGAAGCAGTGGAAGATGGTAGGGTCTGGTTCCCAGACTTGCCTTGCTCACATGCCCTTAGTGTGCCTGTGCCAAAAGAATTTTTTAATGGTTCCCTTTATTAAGTAATTAGGTTATAACCATTTATGTCCCAGGAAGTTAGAAGCTATTTGAAAAATAATACACAAATTGAAAGTAAAGATACCATTTTCATTTCGCCCCCAAATAGTCACTTACTAACGGTTGTGCATCCTCTGGGCCCCGTACAACTTCTCACTCCTTGGACTCAGAATGGACGTGGCCACCCCCATTTCCTGTCTCCTGCTGACTTTTCTGTAACAGGGGTTTTTTGCCTTCACAACATTTGAAAGTCCAGTTTTGAAGGGTATGTCATTAAAAGGAGTGCAGCGTGACCCAATATTGAAACCGTGAACTATCTCAAGCTAGCAGTTCACACACTGTCAGACAGATATTGATCTGACAGATATCACTATGTTTTCCTAGAAAACTGAAAATTTAAAATATACCACAGGACCTGTCTGAGTTCACTGTGCTGCCCGGGGGTGCCTGAGAACACAGACTCAGAAGCAGGTCTAGTGAAGACCCCTGGACTGGGGAGTGGGAGGCCTGGGTTTGGGTCCCTGATGCTGCCCCAGTGAGCTGTGTAATCTTACACCCAGCAGCAAACCTTTCCCGGCTTCAATTCTCTAGTTACAGAAGCAAGGTGGGAATCCCTAAAATCACAATTTACTCTAAAATTCTCGCCCCAGAGGAAGTAACTCCAGACTAATTCACGTATATTGACCATCAAACTATGCTCCAGTTCCCCAAACCAGTCCACAGATCTCATTAAAAACAGAGACACGAGCTGTGCCCATGGGAGTTCTGATTCAGGTCTGACAGGGGCCCCTCAATGTGTATTTTTCAAAGTTCCTCCAGATGATTCTGTTGCCTGGATTAATTTGGGAATCATTTCTTACTGACAGCACAGCAAAACCGAGAGTCTCATGCTCCAAAGCACAACGTCAGCACAAAATGTTTGTGCGTATTAAAATCTATCTCATTATTTGCTCTTAATGATACTTCATTATATTCTCTTTCCCCTTTTAATTTGATTGCATCAGTCAAGTGGGTTTAATTCCCAGTTTCTCCTCAGCTGATAACGCCTTCCCCTGTCCTTGTAGAGCTCACGGGGACAGAAAAACCAGAGTCACCCCCAGCATGGTTGGCACCCAGCCTCCAGCTGTCCCTTTGCAAAAGATGTACGAGCATTTTCATTTTCATAATAGTATCTTTAAATGGCTTAACAAGATATCCACATTTTCTTGGACAGTTTCACTTCTGTAACACGGAAGTTCAGGTCGAGGTTTTTTAAAGATAATGAGGAAAGGGCTAGCCAGCTGCTCAGCTCTGCCCTCGCTTTTGCTGCTGATGAGCACAAAAGGAGACACGAAATTCCGATGCAGAGAAGCCGTTCCGTTCCCACCAAACTCAGCTGGAAGGCTATAAAGGACATTTGAAAAGATGGCCATCCATGCGAGTTATCTTTTAAAACATGAAAAAGAAGAGAGTTTTTAAAGCAACATCCGTACAGTCAAAGTGTTCCCTCCTCAGTGAGGATTCGGTGCCAGTTACGAAGTTCAATGTTTGGGGTTAGGGTTTAATGAACATATATACAGATATATATTTTGGGCTAGTTATACAAAGCCATAATGCATGAAATACAGCAGATATCTCATGGGCCTAGTTCTGCACGCATACAAACATTTAAAATTGCACTTGTGGTACATAAAAGATTCACAGTGATCTTACCCTGAAATATAAATTTTGTCCCACACAGGGTAGAAAGATCTAGAAGCAGAAGTAGTGAACAGCTGAATGTGAGCACAGAGTCATAAATTCATAACTCTTACAGCTTTTTAACAACCGCATCATAAATGTGACTGATTTCAATTTGATTTATGGGATTTTGCAGCCGGGTCCAGGAATGTCTTTTGAAAATTAAAAATTTAGAAACAACAACACATACTTTGGATTTTCAAGAAAACATCTATGGTTGTCAGGTGACTCTGACAAGATGACACCCGGGTAGTCCTTGGTTATGCAAAAAGGCCTTGGGGAAATCCCTAAAATCATTGCAGCAAACTGCAGGCGTCAAAAGCTCAGAGCACACACTCATGTCCAACCCCGGTGCATGTAACAAAGGCTTTGCAGCAAGTTTCTAGGGAAACCATCAGGTAGAGCAGGAAAAGCCCTCATTTATAAGACAGGCAAATCCGTCTGCAAAATCCAGTCACTTCTCCTTAGCTGAGTGATGATCACACCAGGGATACAGGTCCTTTTAACCTCACTTTCTTCATTTCAAATAAGGTATCCATCAAGCACTACATGCTGAGCAGTACGCTAAATGTTTGCATGGATTCTCTCTTCTCAGCTTCACTACAACTTCACGGTGCTTTTTAAAATCCCATTTTACACATGAGGAAACTGAGGCACCCAGGAATTAGCCCTTTTCCTAGATCTTAGAGTTTGCTCTAAGATTTGCCTATAGGTGGCCAGACTCTAAAGTTCTTCTGTTGATTATTGTACCAAAGTCCTTCACTCTAAATGCAAGGACCTGGATCCATTTCAGAAAGTGACATACTGACGAATAAAGTACCCAGGGCAGCGCTTCCTAGCTCCCATTTCTGCGATAACACAATGTCTCATCCACTATCGTTTTCAATAATTCACTGCACTGGCCCAAATTTAGGTGACAGAATCTGACAAACGACTGGCCGCTGATCTGCCTAGATGAGATATCTTCTTTCACTCAAGGAGGCATGGCCCTCATCTCAACCTGGGGGTCAAAATGTAATGAACCTTTGTCCCAGGCAAACTCTGCATAATCCCTCAGTTCTAAAGGACTGTTAGGGACAAGTGTTTTAGGTTTTCGGTAAAAGTATATCTCATCTTCAAAGAAGAGTCTGTGTGTGTCATCCCAGGGCCCTTGCTACCATATTCACTTATTACTTCCTCAAAGAGCAAACAAACGTTGGTCAAGCACCCACTATATGTCAGGCATGGTGCCACCTGCCACAGATGCCAGAGCACACCTGGCCCAGATGTTGCCCCTAGAGCTTATGGTTCAGGATGGAGACAACCAGGGAGCAGCAACATCAGAACTGCAAGGGCTGCTCCTGCAGGGTGGAGGCTGGAACCATCCACCGGTGGGAAGTTGGTGGTCACCAGAGAGCTTCCTGGACGATATGACCTCAGAGCTGGCACCGAGCCTGCAAGGAGAGCCAGAAGGAAGTCAAGAGAAGCCACTCAGGAAGGCACGGAGACGATGCATGGCTGCCATCAGGACGAGAGCGGCCCTGCCCAGGAGGAAACGAACATGGAGCGAGGAGTGAGAAGGGAGAGAGGCATGCTATCACCAAATGTCACACCAAGGTGATGCATCACTTTTTCACTCAGTAAACAAACTCCATGACGTGCCAGCGCATTCTGAAACTCCACTATAAGCCCTGAAAATAGAAAAGACACAGCATGAAATGACTGTACGGCTCTTTGTTCTGGATACAACCCAGTTAGAGTCGAATACAACGGCTTGAGAATGAATCAGAAAAATGATACACTTGTTAAAACTTGTGTTATCAAACTTGCTTTGCAGTGAAAATTAAGAAGTTCTAATGGTCTTTGCTTCCCTTTTCCCTAAACCCAGCCCAAAGTCAACATTCTGTATCCCAAAAACGACTTTGCAAATAATACCTTGCATAGGTCTGATTGACATGCTTGACGTAGATTTCTGTATTGTACAAAGCAAAATTCCATTGAGTAAATGGTACTTGATATCTTAGGGAAAAAAGCAAAGAGTAATAATTTCTTTCCTCTGAGTCTGGGAGTTAATTTCCAAGCTGGACAATATTTTAATAACATTGGATACACCATGGGGTTTTCGGAAGTTCATTTAGTTGTGAACTCTCTTAAGTTGTAATTTTTCTTTTAGCGTGGATGAATCTTCTATCTGTTGTACTCTTAACACCCCTGCTAATCTTAGCATAGAAAAGCTTCATAATTTGAAAAAGAGAAGTTTAACAAGACATGAAGCTGATTGTTTGCACAATCAGAACATCTAATTGAGCTATAGTATTCTAAACCATGCTTGCGTGCAGGGAGATAATTTTTCCTTCATTTCCTATTTTATCAGAAAATTAACCTTCATTTGAAACACTGTGGTCTAAAACACTTTTATAGCTACACTCTCTCTGCTGTTCATAAGAATTTGAATTTTAAATTTGCCATCCTGGTCTTTAAAAATGAAACAAACTGTGGATGCTCTAGGGACCAGGTGTTTATGATCAAGCAGACATCACAATGTGACCTGTGTCCAAAGCACCACAACTGCCAACCAAGGGGACTACGTACCCGTGTCTGTTCTTATTTTTCCAACCTTTGGTGAAATAATGAGGCTCTGCATTTGCATAGCAATCTTTTTGTCTGAGACCCTAAGAGCCCCATGGATACTTCATTTAATTATACAAACATTGGAAGCATTTATTAAGTATCTCTCTGCATGTGGAACTCAGCTTGGCCCCAGACAAGCCAGATTTGAATCCTGCAACGATGACACAGAGTTGGCCACGGTACAAGAGAAGTTAGGTAATTCATTTTACAAACAGTGCACTAAGCACTAACCACTCATGACACATATGTAACTCGAGTGGGCCCAAGTTCATCTGGGGTCACCTTGTGTTGTAATATCCTGAAAAAATACCCAGACTGTAATTTCACAGATTGCTGATATTTCTTCCAGAAATTCAGTCTCCGTCAAAATGTTTCTGACGATTCTTCGATAGGTGAAGTTTAGGAGGGGACACAGCTTCACGTCAGGCCATCTGTCATGGGTGGAACTGTGCCCTCGAAATGGCTCTGTTAGAGTCCTAACCCCTGGTACCTGTGAACGTGACCTCGTTTGGACCTAGGGTCTCTGCAGGTGTAATCAAGTTAAGATGAGGTCATGAGGACGGGCCCTGAGCCAGTAAGACTGATGTCCTTACGAGAAGAGGGAAATCTGGGCACAGACCCACAGAAGAACAACTGTGATGACGGAGGCCGGGATTGCAGTGATGCAGCTACGAGTCGAGGAGCACAAGGGCTGCCGGCAGCACCAGACACTGGAAGAGGCCACAGACGATTCTCCTTTACACTTGAGAAAACGAGGTGCCCAGAGACGAGCCCCTTTCCCAGATCTTACAGCCTGTCCATAGCCTAAGATTTGCACGTACGCAGTCTAACCTCAAGTTCTTGTCTTGACCATTGCTCTAAAGTCCTTCACTCTCAGATGCAAGGAACTAGATCCACTTCAGAAAGGTTTCAGGTTTCAGAGAGACGGTGGCCATGGAAACACCTCGATTTCGGACTCCCAGCCTCTAGAACTCCGAAATAACAAACTCCTGTTGTTTTAAGCCAGCCCGTTGGCTGTACTTAGCTACAGCAGCCTAGGAAACAGCACCATCTCCGCCCTGTCTTCCCCAACCATCCAGCTCCACAGGAGAGCAGGATCCGGGTCTCCAACGCCCCCAGATACCCCGATCCAGACCTTTCCCAAAGGTCTGGGCACAAAAGAGGGGGATGGCTGCACAGACCAGAAATAAAATCCAATGTTTCTGCTGCTGAAACTCAGGGCCCTGGGGAGGGGGGGGGGAGGGACACATGTTCCAGGCTGTCACTTTTGACAGGGGCCAGCCAGCTCCTTCCCCGGAGATCTTATCCTCCCTCCCACCACAATTCTTGACTGAAATCCCTGTTTCTAGGATTTGCCCATAAGTCGATCCAAATCACTTCATAGCAAAACAACCTGTCCACCCCAAGGAGGTGCCTGTTTTCCTTCTATGCAAGACACCTAAAGCCCTTGCTCCCAACCTCCCAGAACCAGACTCTTCTCAGAACCACGATCTCATCAAATAACCCAAAGGTCCCTTCCCACAGTGTTCTCACCACAGGGGGCTCTGGGAAAGGGTTTGCAAAGAACCCCTTGCATCAGAATCACTTTGAATGTTTGATAAAAACTGCAGACCCCTGGGTTCCACCCCCAGCCCACTGAGTTACAGTTGCTGCAGGGGGAGTTTAGGAACCTGCACCTGAAAAGGATCCCAGTGACTGAGAACCACCAGCACCAACTTCACCCCACCATTACAATAGCAGTACTTTCCTTCTTGCCCTGTAAAAATCCCTCAGGTGAAGAGACTGATATGCCTCCCGCAACGTCCCCGTGGGCCGGGTCCCACTGGGCTCCCTGTCCTAGCACAGCACTGCAGCTCCGCACCCTTCCCGCCAGCCTTTTCTCCCTGTGAAGGCTCCCCTGGGTCAGGCTTTGGCCATTGAACTTGAACTTGCTGCTGATGCTGCTTCGCCATGGAGACATTGGGTGCTGCCGTCAGAAGAGCCACTTCCTGCTCCACTCTCCTGCCCGCCCTGGGCCCTGTCAGGTGGCCTGTGCTGGGGACCAGTCTGCAGGAGTAGGTGGCAGACGCCAGCGTAGGCCACACTCTTAGCAAGGCCTTCCTCTGTCCTAGCATCTCCTGAGACTTGCTAAGGTCACCAACATACGGTTCCTAAATTAACTTAATGAAATAATTCAGACCAGGTCATTTGATACTTTATTGGAATTTCATACTCCAAATAACCCTCATACCCAGGCCCATGTGCCCCGCCCTGGCTCACGAACACACAGATGAAGTTGTGCAACAGCACCAGCCGTGAGCTCGCTCCTTCCAATCTCTTCCCTCCTGTTTATCACTCTAGGTAAGAAGGAATCACACTCACTCTACGAATATTAACTGAACCTCTACTTTTCTCCAGGCGGTGGCATAATAATTCAGGGACTGTACCTTTGAGAAGGTCACAGACTTGCAAGGAGAGAGAAGTAAACAAAAGATACAGAATAAATACGGACCACGTGCTATTGGCATTCAGAGAAGGGGACCACTCAGCTCTACACGACCTAGCCAAGGACCCAGTCTCGAAGTCACCCCAGGTGAGGTATGAGAAAGAATGAACCCTTAGGTCCTTTTGCTTATAAGCTACAGAAACCAACAGCATGGTTGAAACAGCTCGAGGGCCAACGTGGCGTGGGCATTCGCTTCAGGGAGTTACCTAGCCTTTCTCAGGCTTCCTTTTCTCATCTGTGATATGGAAGTAAGAAGAGTTTTTGAAACATGTAAAATATTGCATGTACAGTGCTTAGCAAAGTACATAATAAGCTCTCAGTAAAGACATGTTACTGAGGCAAAGGGTGGGTTTTACAAAGATAGCTCTCAGAGCAAAGGAAAGACTGACACCCATGCCCATAGCAGGCCAGAGCCCAGACAGCTCCAAGCACCCACCGCGGGGGCCAGCGGGCCCCATTCACGGCCCTCAGACGGCTCTGCTCCAGGCCCCTGCAAGATAGGGCCAACCAACTATTGCGATTCCCAGGAGAGAGTCTGGTGGCCAGCTTGGGGCAGAGGGTGGGTCCCCATGACACGACCCCAGAGGCTCAGCCATCCACTTTGCAAGAATATTCCAGACAAGAAAACTGACAGATCGGTTTAGGGGACAACCCAAGAGGCTTGGTATGGCTGCAGCCTGGGGTTTGTGTGGAGAGTGGCAGGATGGGAAGAAGTTTAGGGTTTGTCCCATGGGACAGGAGGGCTGAGCACTCTTCCAGAGACAGGGGTCTGGGGTCATTGCTCAGAAAGCACCATCAGGCATTAAAGCCCAAGGAACAACCCACCTCACACCTGTCCCCAGCCCCAGCAGGAAGTCCCAGCCCACCAGGCACTCTGGTCTCCCCCAGGAGTGTCTGAGGATGGGCCTTTCATGCCCCCAGGGTGTCTGGATACACAGATATCGATGTGGCCAGGGTCAGATCCACCTCCTTGCATGATAAAGGTCATTTCTAAAAGGCTATCTTCGCTAATGTGCACACAACTAAACTACACAGTGATCCTGGAATTCAAGATACAATTTTCAATCTACTTGGCCCCCAAATTCAGTAGAATTTGGATCTTTTCAAGTGTTTTAAAAACAATCTGTGCTAATGGCACAATGTTCTTGCTAATGCCCTTTAAGGGCCAAATTTTCAAAAATGGCAAATAAATTTGTTTGTCATTTGCATGTGTAGTTGTATGGGTGGGTATAAATACTGCAGTTGAGATAACAAGCTGATTTCTCCTTGCAAACATTTACACTCGGATCAGACGAGGAGTAAATTGGAAAGATGGTCCCCGTCTAAGGAGAAAGGGCAGGGCCATTTTGGGCCGGGGGCACGTCAGACTGCGGGTCAGAAAGGCTCTGACGGAGCAGAGCGCAGAGCAGAATCTTCTTCCGCCAATCCTCAGGAGAAACCGGGCAGGGCTGTCTACACAGCAGGCCTCGGGAACACCGGATTTGGCTTGTCACCTGACTCAACTGCCTCCTGCCCTCCCTTCTCTCACCCCGCCTCAGGTATTACCCCAGACATCGCCAGAGCCTGCAGCTGCCAGGCTGCCTATCCCAGAGTACCAACTCCAACTCCTAAATGTGCCCCAGGACTGCCTTGTTTGGACAACAGGTTTGGTATTAGACTTCACACCTCAGTGAACTTCCACCCCACATCAGCCCAGGACTCAAGTTTGTTTCTTCCTTTAACCTCTGAGTCCCCAGGAACCTAAATGAGACCTTCCCTACCAGGCTGAGGCCCCTCAGACTCCTGTCAGTGGACTAGTCCGCGCTGTGTCCCCCAACCCCACGCTTCCTGTGCAGATGCAAAGAAGGGTGGAATCCAGGTAACGGGTGCTTTGTGCTCTGACTCTTCCTAGACTTGCAGCGTTAACATGAAAGACGCCAGAGCAAACAGCAAGATTAAAGACTGGGTCACGGGTCTTCATGTTCCTCTCTCCCCAACATATTAGTGGAGGCTGGAACCAGGCTGTGCACTCCAGGGTATGCCAGGACTGCGGGACCAGACCCTTGCAGGCAGCTGGTGACTTTCTACACGGCCACACCCACACTCCCTAGTCGTTGCATGTTGTCACCAGCAGCCTGATGGTGCCCAGGGTAAGTGGGAAGCAAGACAGAGGTCAGTATTGGAGTCCAGTTTCGTCACTAAGGCCAGGATGATGGGGACCCTTGGAATGTGAAGTGGCGTAAAACCCCCAAGGCTCAATGTCCTGCCTCCTTCCCCCAGAGGAGGAGCAAGCGGCGACTGCAGGAGACAGCTGGCTCTGTCCCCTGCTGAGCAGGCCGGGCTGGGCACCTGGCAGCCGTCAGGAGGGAAGGGGTGCTTAGGGCACTTTAGTGGCCACCAGCGGCCAGGCCCTGCTGCCGGCAGGAATGTGCCCTGAGGTCTTCCCCCAACAGGAGGCCCTTCTCCCCTCCAGCCTCTCGCTGTCCTCACACAGTGCTCTTGGCAGCGTGTGAGCCAGGTCTTTATCAAGTGAAGGCACAACGTCCTCGCTCATGCCCTTTACGGTCAAATTTTCCAAAATGGCAAATAAATTTGTCCTTAGTCTGAATCCTCAAAACCCACCTTGAAACTGGCCGTGCACACATACTGCCCCCGGCCACGCCCGGCCTCCCGCACACGCCTGCACCTCTGGCCGCCTTCCCTCCTCCACGGGACGCTGCACGGAAGCTCAGTGAAATGCTTGCTGAATACAACACATAGTTTGTTTTTGGATAAATTCAAAATTGTATTAAAAAGTAAAATAAGTTCCCCACACGGAACGTTAGCATGAAGGCCGGGCCTTCGGCTTCTGCCACTCTCACTCCCCAGCACCTGCTCCAGCCTGCGGTGTGCAGGCGCCCAGGAAATAGATGCTGGCCAGACAAATAAATTAATCTAGTGAAATAGTGAAGATTTCCTAGGACTGGCAACAAAAAAATTCATGCAGCTAATACTTGATTCTCAGATAAACGTTGTGTTGTTGCCCGTAAGTGCCCTCGCTCATTTGCATAGCGAAGATTAGGTTTCGTTGAATGACTACACTCAAATCAGTTCACCAAGAATTACGCAACAGAGGACTGGATCGTAGATGTGTTTGGTTAGGAAGTTCCTGGCTTCACAGAAGTTAGTTCCAGTTACTAGGAATTTTCCATGCATTTTCTCTAGCTTTATAAAAAAAGATCTGATCCAATCATGATTTTCTCTCTCCCCAGAGTTTCTACATTTAGCTTCAGGATTTATCAATGACATTTTCCCAAAGCAAAAAAGACTCTTGAGCCAACGGTATATCTGTTTTAGAACAGAAAAGTTGATTCCTTTTTTTTTTTTTTTTTTCCTTTTTGAAGCCATCGGCGAGTCTCTGGGAGCTTATAGGCTCGTCACCAGCTTTTCTGGGGTGGTTTTGGGAAAAATAGCGAATTTGGAATCTCACTTGCCTGTGCTACAGACGCCACGGTTCTTAGTGGCATCTTGCCAAAGGTCATTAATCACATACAATCCAATTGTCCTAATTAGCGTGCCCCCGAGCGTGGCCATGTGTGGAATTTGGACTGGCTTTTGGCGCTGAGCTGCCCTCATGAAGTTCAGGTCTTCACTTCCAGCAAGCTACGTCATAGAGGAACTGCGGCGCTGAGCCTTCTAAAGGTCAGGAGCAATGTGCTCAAGGGCACGTCGCTGCCAGCCTCCCGTGCCCTGTCCAGGACCAGGTGCTGGGCGCCGGCGAGCCAGGCGGAGAGGTGATGTCAGATGTTCCCACCGAGAGCCGACTTCTGACTAAGCACCTCCCGTGTCATGGCAGAGCTGCCTCCCCGCTGAGCTTCCACCCTGCATCCTCGCAAGGAAGCACCAACTGGGTTTAGCCACAGACATAAAGGTCTTACCCCTTCTTTGGTGCTCAGGAAAAAAGAATCAACACCTCCAGACCTACCCTAAAGCTGGTCCCACCTTGACTCACTCTGGATTTATTGTGACCAGAAGAAATGCTTACTTTATAGTTTTTGTTTTATAAATAAGTACCCCAAAAACCACTCTGTGATAGATTTCTGCATAATGGAATTGTAAAGAAAAGAATAATTATCACTCCTTGTTTCTGACAAAAACTAGACTTTTGTACTCAGACTTCCTTTGCTACTGAAATAGTAGACAAAGCATTCAGAGATAAATTTATCCAAAGATTAAATTTTGTATCCTGACATGAAATGAACCTTGGACGCTCAGCAAAGCTCTGCATTGACATAAACTGCTGGGACAAGAACTCACTAGACTCCACACAGCACGCCACTGGGAGTGCGTTGCTCACCCTCAGTTCAGACGGGAACAGCCACACTCGCACAGAGACAAGTTTGACGTTCGTCACGAGCCCCTCTGTCCTGGTCTCCACAAGTACACGTCTTACTTTCCAGCATTTTAGGCTTTGCTCAACCTCAAATCAATATTGGTCTCTGTGTCCTTGGCACCCGGCGCGGAGCCTGGTGCGGGAGGAGGAACAACAAATGTTTGCCGAGTGAGCGGTCATCGCCATACCTGGCCACCGCAAATATTTGTTCAGTGAAATCTGTTTTCAAGCCATGATGAGCGTCATTGTCAAAGGCAGCTTTGCTGAGACCAACACAGCGATAGTTGTGGTGTCTCTAGACCAGCACACCCTTTACATGGACACACTCTGTCCCTAGGAAAATTACTCAGGGCTCACTTGTGAACGTCTCCCAAAACACACTACTTGGCACCCACTGAGTCCCTCTGGCCTCTGTGCCACCTGAGGCCTCTCCTGCCCAAGGCTCAGCCCCCTCCCCTTTCTGCACGGCCACCACCCTTCTCGGCTGACAGCGTCCCGGCAGCCAAGGCAGGGCCGGCCTCACTTGGCTCGGCGTCTGGCAGGGAGATACGATGAGCCGGGAAAGCCAGCACGAGCTCAGCGCAGGAGCATCAGTGCCCACGGCTACCGGATTCTTCCCACGCTACTCTGGCTTCTCCCTCGAGGCCTGGAAAAAGAATCCCAGGGCCCAGCCCCAACCTGAAATCCTCCATCTCATCCTGGAGTCCCGGCACAGAAGGTCCCAGGAGCTTCTAATGTGCAGCTTGGTTTAGAACTGCCTGTCTAAGGCCTTGTTCCCTAAAGTGCGGCCTCCAGAGCAGTGGTCCAGGTGTCAGCTGGGGCTGCCCGTCATGCAGTCTCGGGCCAGCCCCACCCCGCTCGGTCCAAGCCTGCATGTGACCAGACACCTGGGGGACAACGCACAGCAGGGTGTGAGGAGCCCAAACTGCTCAGCCCCACTGTGTTGCCCCCACTAAGCACCCAAACTGGTGGCTCACACGGAGGAAGGTGTTGTCTCACGGTTCTGGAGGCTGGAAGCCCGAGATCAAGGTGTCAGCAGGTTGGTTCCTCTGAGGGCTGTGGGGAAGAATCTGCCCCAGGCCTCTCTTCTTGGTTTGTAGGTGGTGGTCTTCCCTCTGTGCACCTGTCTCTGCATCCAAATTTCCTCTTTCTATAAGGAAATAGGTCATATTGGATTAGAGCCACTCTAATGACCGCATTTTAACTTGATTACCCTATAAAGATCCTATCTCCAAATACAGTCACATCCTAAAGTCCTGGGGGTTAAGGCTCCAGCACTAACCTGGAAGGACACAGCTCAGCCATAACACCATCTGAGCCTGACCCTTACCCCACCCACGCCCACCGCAGCCCTGGGCAAGGCTCTGGGACACAGGGCCTCCAGCCGTCCTGCAATCACAGTGGTTCTCCCCAGCCCAGTCTCCTGAGGAGCCACCTCTGCTGACTGTAACACTTAGATCGAGGTCACTCCTCTCTGACAGCTTTCCTGACCTCTGGCTCCGGGGTTCTCACCCTCTGGAATCCTGCTCCAAGCTCTGACTTCCAGGCTGTGCCTCCCACCCAGCTCCAGGGCAGGGCTGGGCCTGAGCTCGCTGGGCTCCCTTCTGCCTGGCTCAGGGTAGATGTGTTTTCCTAAGCAACCTTGGCTATGAAATGAATGAGATGCCTTAAGGATCAAAGCCTAAACTCAACATCAGGAAAGTCCCTAATTTTTACACAGTGGCTGAAGAGCAGGCAGACAGCAAGCAGTCACCGGTGGAGACAAAGAAGACATCTCGATGGCTTTCACACTGTGCCACTCAGCAACCAGGGCTCACTTAGAGGTGGGGATCTAAAGGGGAAGGCCCTCCCCCACCAACCCTGCAGCTTCTGCTCACAGCCCACACCTCACCTGCTCTGCTCGCTCCCCGAGAAATCCTGACCACAGCACTGGGGCTGTCACTCAAGTCCCTGTGTATTTTTAAGAAGTGGCTCCAAAGCACTCATGAAATCTCCTTGACATCACAGGGGCTGGAAAAACGACGACTGTGTCCTGAGAAAGGCAAGGTGTCCACGATCCTCAGGCCCCGGCAGGGCACAGTCGCAGCCCGAGTGCACGCTCACCTGGTCGGGCTGCTCCTTCCAGCGACAGGTGTTTGGGGAGGTTTGTCCCTATGAAATTTCACAGGCACAGAGACAATGGTTTCCCTGGGGCTCTATTGCAAGTCATCCTGGACATCATTTTTAATGTCAAAGTCTAGATTTTTTCACATCCCAACTCACATCCCAAATAAGTTCATCTTTATTAGTTTGATTTTCCACCTTGTCCCCTTCATACAAGAGAACACACAACACCTCCGACAGACAAACACGGAGCCTGTTGATTTCTAATAACAGATGCATTTTTAAAAGTTAGCCTAAGGGGGGAACAAGTTAAAAGGGGAAAACTAAAGCCAGTGTGGAATGAGTTCGCAGCAGGCAGGTGGCTGGGTACGTGTCAGGGCAGACAGACACGGAGTTACAGCCAAGATCATTACAATCCTAATCTGCCATAACCCTACCGGCCGATGGTGTGCAATCCACAGCAAATTTGCTCTGAGATGTGCAGCCTTCCTCCTTTCTCCCTTTCTTCTCCAAAGGTAAAACATACCCCAATGCAAATATGGTCTTTTATTAATACTTTCCCTGAGACTCGGTTATTCATTTCTTATATTGTGGGAAAAAAGTGCAGTACGCCAGGTGAGTTCACACACACTCCATTCTTAAAATGCATGAGGACATAGAAATTATTTTCTCTTGACCTTAGTTGTTTGTTTGTTTTAGGATAGGGCTCTCTTTCTAAATCCGTCTTTCTATGCCTTCTCTCCCTCTTTCTCCTCTTCCCAGCTGATGTTACACGATGGACCATGCTGTCTAGATCTGAAAATATGTGAAAAGCTTGAGCCTGGAGAAGCCGTGGCATTTACAAATGCTTACGCAAGTGCGTTTCCAATGTCATCAAATAGAAGATGCATTTGGGGGAGGACAGAAAGACAGGCAGTAAAACCTGAACTCATTTAAAATTTAAAAAATATGTATTTACTCATTGCTTTATTATAAAGAGACAATTTTCCCCCAAATTCAACTCTGTCATAAATAGAGCTATTTTAGAAGTCATTGTGAGGAGGAATATTGCTTTTTTTCCTATATCCAAGGAAATGTATCTTCGGCTCGGGGCGGGGGAGAAAAGCAATATTGCTGCCTCCTTTCTATGGGGAAAAGGCAGCTTCTTATTTTTATGTTAAAGAGTTGTCAAGACACTTATATTTTTCATAGCATTAAAGTTATTTTTTATTCTACTTAATTGTTCATTGAGATTTCAAAACCAAATCTGCCTCCTTGCCAAATATCTTTGTACTGTGTACATTTCACACTGGCTTATTATAATAGGTTTTCTCGTGGGATCTAGCATTCCGGCATCTGCTTTGTTATGATATTATAACAATAATTAACATTCAGCAGTTACTGTATAGCCAGCCTTTGATCCATATTTTTTAACAAAATGTAATAACAATGCTTTTTCACACAGCATCTTTCATCTCAGAGCCTCACAGTAGTTGGCAGCATCATATTACAGCCTGAGATAGTTGTATTCACTCCTGAAGCCCTCCCAACGCCCCCATGGGGTCTATGCACAGCAGGCATATTCCTTAGGGGGAAAGAGGAAAGAAAGGTCAAGTGAATTGCCAGGCGGCAACACAACATCAGCAGAGCTGGGAATAGAATCTCGCCCGTCCCTTCTCCTCCTTGGTCAGGGACTCCCAAGCTTCAAGAGCATCTATTTTTAAAATAAAGGGATAGGGAGTGAAGCAAGAAGCATTGAGCTTATCATGACAGGAGTTGGGATAGATCCTAAAAGTCTTGCTGTATCTTCTGAAATGAATCCCTGGGGACAAAAGTCTGATTAGATTACGAGACGCTCGTTCAACAAACACTACTGAGCACCTACTTTGTGCCACATGCCGGGTCCTCCTTAAGAGAGGGGTTGAAAGGAGGTGCATGAAGATTCTAAGAATTCTGATATTCAATCTCTCTAATCAGGGAAATTAGTAGACACCAAGAGGCATCGCTCTTACTCAACACTCTGCTGAGTAGATGACCAATATGAATCAGTTTCGCCCAAGCTGCTGTTGGAAGCGTTATTTTATCTCTTCTGCTTTTCTCCTGCCCCCAAACTTTCAGACATTCTTACACGAAAAAGAAAGCTTATCACTGGGTTAAGTCTGGATTATTTGGGAGGATAATTGGGCATGATAACAAATCAAAAGAAGCCAGTTGTCACTCTTAAATTCAGAAGGATAAGTGTGGCCATGATGGGAAAATTAACCATCTACATAGTCAATCAATGCTTAATGGATAGAGAAAACTTTTCATCCTGTCTTAGCTTCACTCCAGTTTACAAAATCTTAGGCAGATGCGGAGGTGCAGATGTGGGTCAGAGACCAGCATGAAAGGAGCAGGCAGCGTGCCCACGTGGTCCCAAGAAGCTACTCATAAGATCTCTCTGGATGCCTCACAGTGAGAGCTGCAGAATGAGCAGGACCGGAAAGGCGGCTCCCAGGTGAACGAAATAACATCAGTACCCACCATCACTAACACCCGCTACATAGTGCTTTGTATGAGCTGAATCGCTGAGTGCTCTAACAATCCTCCCAGGCAGGGGCTATTATGTTATTATCTCCACGTACGGGTGAAGAGACCCGGGGTCCATGGAATTTAAGTCTCCCCAAATCACAGAGCCAGTTAGCCGTGGGAGCAATGGGAACAGTCTGACACAGATGTACCGGAGTCATGGACGTGCACAGCTTCTGGGGAAAACACCCACAGCCTCCACCAAGTAGTTTAGATATGGTCAATGGTGATGATGATGATGATGATTAGTATGGCAGTTAGCATGTGTGTAGTTCTATGTGCCAGGCACAGTTCTAAACTATTTCTATTGACCTCATGATAACCCTCTGAGGCCAAATTGTTATCCCCATGCAATGGCTAAAGAAAGTAAGTCCCAAACTAACACAGCTAGTGAGTACTTTATTTCATGGATCTGTTTGCATAAAATCACCTTTTGTCCCTCTCCCCTTCCTTTTCTCAACGACAGGGAGAAGGAGAAGACAATGTCACTTTGTCGGATCTGATTCTGGAACAGCAGCAGCCGCGCCACGGGAGAGAGGCCTGTGTCCATTCCTGCGGCTCTTGTTTGTGTCTTCCGAGTGTGCGGAACGCCACGAAGTCCACTGCTCTCCGACCCCGCATGGTGCCCCAGTTCCCACTTCCACTCCAGTGAGAACAAACACATTCAGAAAATGAGTGACTCTATCAAGCACATTCCAGGCCAGTCCTTAAAGAAAAACTTCAATTCAATTTTAAAATGAATTTACCCCATTTTTACCAACACCGTATGCATCTTGCTGGGCCTGCCTCTGAGTAGATTCTCATTCCACATGTAAATAAAGATAATAGTGCCCATCAGAGCACATCTCTGAAAGGGAAACTTCCTCGTAACAAAGAACACAGCAGAAAAATGTGCCTGGCTGGCCTCCAGCGCCCCGGCGTCAAAGTGCGAAGTAGAAGCGTGCACCGGTGTAAACTCTTCAGCGAAGTTATTAGCCTCGCAAAGCCCGACAGCCATGCTAAACTGAAAACCAGAGACCACACTGTTGAGAAACCCACGTAGAATTTCATTTCTTGTAACTCGGGGCAGTGAGCTTAGAGAAGTTATAAATACTTTAATTTACAGAGAACTATCAAATGGCGCCTCTGCACGCTGGCACCGACTTGGGCTGCTGCTTGTTGCATCTTAAAAAGAATGTTTTGCCATTTGGGTAAGTTTGAAAATGATTCAAATTAGACTGACGTAAGTCATTATGATTTGTCCCCATGGGATGGCATTCTCATCGTTCACAACATCATATCATCCCCTGGAATAGTTTTTTGGAAAGAGTCTTTATACCATTGACTTCCTACAAAAGGAACTCACAGAATGAACAGTGGTTGGTGTAAAAATCTTTACCATAAAAGCCACTGGGGAAACCGTGGAAACCGTGGATCGTCTAAACAAGGAACAAATGCTCTCCGCATGGCAACGTTGAGAGGCCCCGTCCTCGAGCACATTGATGATTAATTCAATCAGAAGAAAATAAGGCACGCCGTAAAGTCATATGCCGGGGTGTAGGTGGTGTCCTAGAACGGGGAGTCCTGCGCAAACGAAGCAGCTGAGCGTCATGTGTTCACAGCTCGGAGAGCCACACGCCAGCTCCAGAAAGGTGTTAGGATTCTGTCCCCAAAACACACACCCGCAAGGCTTTCTACATATTCAGCCAGCAGCACCTTCCCTGGAACCTTCCAGAGCTGCCTCTTTCCCACTGGGTTGTAGGAGGGAAATGATCATATGCAAAGAGTACCCGAAATACTCACTGTGTTTCTCTGGCTGCTGAAAAATTCTAGGGAAAAAGGCTCCATCTGAAACATAACACTGTTTGGGATCCTACTCCGTACCCCTCCACAGTCATATTTCTCCAAACTTCCTGTGGCCATCAGGTAAAAACAGCTGCGGCAAATGCTACCAAGCCATGGGGAGGGAGAGGAAGAGGGTGCTGCTCAGTGATTCGGATAGAAAATAAGCCATTTGGAAATTAATAATTCCCCTCCAGTCCCTGCTCATAATTCTAAACAAAATAAGCCATTTCAGATTTTGACTTCAAAAGGTTGCAACATTATTTGTTGAGGCAGAATGTTGTTTAATCAAACTCATTAAAAGCTAAGTGTTAGAATAAGGGTAAAATTGGAATTGGTTATGTGATATGGGAAGCTGCTCTCGGTTTAAAATGTGCTCACCTGTAAGAAACTGGAATGTAGTATCTTTTATAGCTTCCTAATCTCTCCCTGGCTACAGCGTACTCGCCGAGCGGAGCACAGGCAGCGTTTAGACCTGTACCTGCTCTTCAGGGCTACTCTCCTAGCAGAACCCAAGTTTGCAAGATGGCATCAATTTTTGAGTAGCCAGAATCTAAAACTTAGGAGGGAGCTCAGTCATTTGATTAAAAATGAAGCCGGTCGTTGACATGACTTGAGATTTGGGGAAGGGCAAGTTATCAGGGCTTCTACTCCAGCTCCTGGGCAGTTGGCCGAGAGGAAGAGGAGGGTGGCAGGGTAGAAGGAGAAGGATGGAGGACAGGACATATTAATATGAAAATTAATGTCATGCAGCGGGCTGTTTCTCGTAACGCAGAGGAGAGAGAACCACAAGAGATTACTTTGCAGAACGATAAAGCTTCCTATCTAGTTCATGACCCTGGGGAGATCTGGAGAAGTACGGGTTTTGATTTGAACAATAATGAACTGGTGAATGACACAGCTTCCAGCCGTATAATGACTGCAGTAATTTGCCAGCTCTGGTGTCAAACCCCAAACAGAGGCCCCGAAGAGATAGGACTGTTATCCAAGCAACAATTAATATACTGAAAATGCTATTTAGAAATAGCTCCATCGTTCACTCTGCTACCACGAGCATAACTTTTATTCGTTGGCCATCTTTATAAATTCTCATAAAGTGTAATAAACGTGGTATAATCTAAGGGAGAACAGGGTTGTCATTTACAAATAAGTGACAGTTTCAATTTTAGTTTTAGATCTCAAACTTGAAAAACTCATTGAAAAAGAGAAACTGCTCCTATATACCAACTTACATTATTTCCCCAGTTTAGGAAAAACGTCTTTGCTTTGATAAAGAGATCGAATTTTCACCTGTGCCTGGCACGGCGTCAGCAGGGGAGACCCTTATCTGTGAATTTGCCAGTGACATCACTTTTCCCCCAATGGCACTTTTTCTTCCCCACAGTGAGAAAACCCCTTTCAAGGCGAATTTGAGTGTTGACAGGCAGCAAAGAACACAACTGAACTTCAGTGCCTACTGAGGATTTGTCACTGCATTTGCCGAGTCACCGCAGTCCAGGTGGGAACTGCTCTGAGGCTTGATCGGGTTTTATACAACTCCTGGGGAAAAGACAACCCGACCAGCTCAAGGGGCTGCCTCATCAGCAGCCGAAGCGCAGCCTTAATGGTGTGATTAGTCTATACCGGATTGCAGGGATTTCCAGCACATTCTGGAGTGCAGTTACTGTATGTTCAGGACTCACCTCCAGAAAGGCATTTCGGAGCTGGGGATGAAGAAGGGTGCGATTCGGGGAGTGTTCGGGGGTTAGGCGTTGTCTGTGCCGATGGATGGCTCAGCTCTGGGCAGCCCACTGTGCTGGCGACATCCCAGGGTGCAGGTCTGGAAACGCAGCCTGCTTGTGTGCCGAGAAAAGCCCCGGGCTGAGCCTGACTCCACCATCCCTCCGTGTGTAAGGAAGGCAAAGACCAAGCCCTGCCCAGCAGGTTGGCTGGCAGCTTCTCATCTCTTCATCTTCCAGAACATCTGGCCCCAGAATCCTATGATGCACCCGGAACGGTGAGGAGGAAAAGTGGAGCAGCGGCTCTCTTCCACCGGGTTCCTCCTCTCCCCACAGGGCGCTCTCCCACCCCAACCTCCCCCAGCACCAAGGTTAGACCACGGAGTGGTCAGGGCAAGCCACCCGGACAGAGTGCCTGGGAAACAAACGTGGCTGCCATCTGCTAATTGTGTGACCCTAGGCCAGATGCGCTCATTTCCTAATTCTCCATTGCAAATCAGAAAACAGGGAAAGTAGAAGCATCTGCTGTATAGTGTTGTTGTGAGGTGTACATGATTTTACCCTGCAAAGGCTGCGTGGGTGGCCAAGCCATCAGCACGGGCACTGTTACTAATAATGCCTGTGGGTGGGTCTCCCACTTCCCTTCCCTTACATTTGTGGCCTCACACAACAGTTACATTTTCACCTGTGTGGGTCACTCCTCTCACTAAATTGTGGAGCCCGTGGAGGAACTGGGCCACGTGGTTAAACAGGTGGATGGGTCCTGCCTCCTGAGCAAATTACATATTATGTTTCCTTTCTATACCTCCATTGAAAATAAAAATAAAAATATGTTAAAGAAAGATCCCAATAATACCAGCACCAAAGGGCTGTTGAAAGAATCAAAATGTGATAACAATAAAAATACATTTGAAAGCACTTTATAAACGTCTATTACTATAACTATTGGGTATGGAAATATATTTGTTAATTGTTTGAATCCATGATCCTGGCTATGGGCTCTCCTGGAGCAATGGGAAAGTTGATTTGAAATAGGACACCCTCACTAGCATCCCAGTCTGCCTGGGGTAAAAGGCTTGACAGAGCCAAATCGATTTTTCTCCTCTTTCCCCACTATACTCTGCCCAAACCCTATGAAAGAAAACTCTTGTCAAGGCCCCTTCCTGCCATGGTTATCTTCAAGCCTTTTGCTACAGACAGGGACCTGAAGGAATCCTACACTCAAAGGTCTGTCCCCTTAAAGGACACACTCAAAGTCCTTTCAGAGAGTGTTTAAATGAATAAAGCAGGCAAGCATCCTCAAAGGAAAGAATCCTTTTGTTGCATGCAAAGTTGTTTTTCCTGAAAAGGCTAAAAGCACTTTTGCATCAATGACCTCCTGACCTGCACCGATCTCTAAGGCAGGTATTGGCAGCTTGGTTTTGCTGGTGGTGAAACTGAGGACAGGGGGTAAAGTGACCTGCCAGGCACCACAAAGGCCTTTGTAATCCTGGAGAAGCTGGGCAGGAGAATTCATTTGGGAGAAACAAATGCCCAGAGAAAGGGAGAACAGACCGTAGAGGTTGCTGGCTATATCTGTCTCTCCCCAAAGGTAAAAATTACAAATCGAATCTGTTTAAAGAACTGCAGCGTAAAGGAAGGGTGGAGCCCTTGGGCTTTTGAGCCAAGTGGGTAATAGAGTCTATAAGAAAAAATAAGAGTAACGCTTGGGCAATTCTGAACTATTTTCAAACTTCCTGTTCTGGGGGCCTCACCTGTGGTAGCAAATACCCTGTCCCCAGCAGACGCCACCTGGCCTCTCGAGTTTAGTCCATTAGACAGACCACTGACAGGACAGTCTTCCGTGGTGAGGTCTCCTTTATCCTCATGGACCACAGGGGTCTTCGGTGGCAACTCGCTGCCTGGGGACGAATCCAAGGCTTTGGTGAGTGTGCACCCCCGTTAGTTCCCACCCCACCCAAGCTCTCCACTCTGCGGGGCAGCCCAGCGATGCCGCCCCCTAACCTCACTCAAGCCCATTCCTTCCCTCAGCACCTGTGCAGACCCGACCTCTCCAAAAACGTTTTCCTGATCATTCCTGCCCAGACTCCACAGCCTCAATTCTGAACTCACTCCTTCAATATGTTAATGGGAAAAACTTGAACTCTGTAAAATAATTTAAAGAGATTTATGCTGAGCCAATGTGTGTGACCGTGGCCTGGGGAGCGACACTCAGGAAGTCTTGGGCAGGTGGTCCTGCAGTGGTTGGGCTGCAGTTTGGTTTTATACATTTTAGGGAGACAGGAATTGCAGGTAAAATCATAAATCAGTGAGGGGAACGTGTACACGAGTTTGGCCCCAAAAGACAGAACATCTTGAAGCTGGAGCTTACAAGTTATAGGAGGGTTCAAAGATTCTTTGATTTGTAATTGGTCAAAAAAAATACATAAAGCTTTGTCTAAAGGCTTGCAATGTTTTAAGTTAAGGAAATCTGTTAATCAGAGGCAAGCTGACGTACTCACTCAAGTGACCTGTTAAACAAATTGATGGCCTTAGGTCCTGCTAATAATGTCACAGCCCAGTCAGGTTCACTGCACACTGCTCAAAAGGAAGCCAATACACTGAGACAGCAGGGGTTACAGCAGAGAAAGAGTTTAATATCACAGGTGCCATGCGAAGAGGGGGGAGGAATTTCTCAAATCCATCTCCCCGAGAATTTGGGAGCGAGGGTCTTTAAAGACAGTTTGGTGGGCAAAGGGCAGGCAATTGGGTCTGCTGATTGGCTGGGTTCAGAGTAGAATCAGAGGGGTGTAGAAATGGTCTTCCTGGGTGGGGGCTGCAAGACCAGTTGAGTCAGTGCCTCGGTCTGGGCCACTAGTCTGGGTGGGTCAGGGGGTCCCTCGGAAGGCAGGGCCCAGAACATACCTCAAAAGCCAGTCTTAGGTTTCACAAGGGTGATGTTATCCACAGAAGCAACGAAGCAAGCTAAGAACCTTTATGACCATCAGCTCTGTGACTCCTGATAATGAGCAGTTATAGGAAAGCCAGCTAGAGAACACTGGCTGGTTAGAGAGAGAGAGAGAGAAACTATGCCTGTGCCTTTGCAGAGTTCAGGCTCCTACCACAGTCCCCACCTTGTGGCCCTTCATTAATTTTATAAAGAGTGGCTTCAATAACTTAGTATCTTATTGTCCCAGGCACATGCCTGACCTCCCTTCCCTTCATGGCCAGGAGCTCAGTTTTGAGGTCTTTCTGGGACCCTCTTGGCCAAGAGGGGGTCCGGTCAGTCAGCAGGGAGCCAGGCGTGGTTGATGGGAGGAACATGCAGAGACCCTTTTTCTTCTTACATCCTTCCGAAATATCTGCTGTGTGTCACTGATACTGACTGCTGCTCTTTATTTGTGCACCAAACGCCTGCCCACGAATGACAGCTCGTCTTTTGTCCATCAGCCCAGAGCACTTACTGGGTACCCGGGGGGAAAAGGGGGGTAACAAGCCAAGGTGGAAGCGGAGCTGACCGAGGTGCAGCTCGCACTGCCCCAGTAGTAGCTGTGCCCACAGGGGCCACAAAGCACAGGGGTGCCCGGCCCTTGCCAGCTGCAGCTGTGCAGGCTGCTGGCACCGCTCTGCTGACGGACCCCTGCTCAGTTCCTGATGGCCCACCGAACACGCATGCAAGCCCCCAGGGTTTGAGCATTCCAGAAGAATCTGGCCATGAGCTGGGCTTCATCTCTGACAGCCACAGGCTCACCCGTTGGTCTCCAGGAAGGATGTGGTCCAGGCAACTGAGACCCTTCCGGGAGTTCATTACTGATTACTGACATTTGATGTTGGAAATCTAAACTTGCATTTCTACACTTCCCTGTATATACAATAACACACATTTCCCCAGTTAATTCACACACAGTGGCCTGCAGGAGACCTTGCTCTCCTTGCTGGTACAAGACCGGGTGGCAGAGGCTGTAGGCTCCCTGCCCACAAGTGCCTCCCTGCGGGCCTGAGCTGGGGCTGAGACTCCCACTGTGACCATCAGCTCTGGGAGAGGTGAGAGGACACGCTCTCCAGAGCATGGAAAGGTGGGGAGGATACACCCACACAGCAAGATGAGACACGTTGGAAAGGGAACTTGGAGGGGTGACACACGGAAAGGGCATTTTGAGGGCCACTCGCTGGAGGAAAGCCCAGAATTTAAACATGTGCCTGCTACTATTCAGAGTTTGAGTAGCACTTTTAATTACAGGAGAGCAACAAACGACAAACGCCCATGAGCGATCGTGACTGGTTCCATTTTTAACTCGGTGAGAGGTGTGTGAGGATTGGTCCACTCCGTGCTGCCAAGTGGGAGCCAGGCCTCCCCAGACTCCAGATCTCCGCCTGCTGCCGACTGCGGCAGCATCGCCCCCAGCCTCGCGGAGGACTCTGCTCCCCTCCCAGGCTGCCGCCCTCCCGTGGGCTTCTGGGTCTCCAGGCTCCCACGGCAGCCTTGGCCCAGCTCACACGGCTCCCTGCACAGGTGCCCATCCCCAGGCCGGCTTCGCCGAACACCAGCACGGGGGAGCCAAGAAGGAATGTCTGCTTCCCTGGAAAAAGAGTGGTTGCTACAGTAGAAAATTTCAGTTGCCTCCTCTGGATCGGAGATGAATAGCCGCAGACCCAGGGCTGACCTGGCATTTCTCTAGGACACAGTCACAGAGATGGGGAGGGAGGAGGACGGATGTTGCAGAAGCTCAGGTTGGGATGCGGTCCAGTCCCCTTACGGAGGTTTCTCAGGTATCACCAGCTGCGCTGCCACTTGTCCTAAGATGTGAAGCACACGGTTTTGCCAAACTCCTGGATCAAGATTTATTTTCCAAGTAGCTGTTAATGAGGCCAATGTAGAATCCATTCAAGGTCAGAGTTTCAAAGTATCCTTCCATCTACTGCAGTTTAGGAAGACGAGAATACGATTTCTGCCCAGGTCATCCGGCTTGGTCCAATGATTATTCTCTCCTAGAAATTTTGTATTTTGCATTTAATTAATTGACACTGGCAGTTGGCATGCAACCTTTTAAAAATTTACTGAAATGTCAGCCTCGAAAGAAAAAAAAAAATCATTTGATGGATGTAATCTAAGTGCCAATAAAAGCACAAACGTTCCCCACGGGCCTGTTACAACGTTGGAGGTTCACGATTGATGGCTCGAGAATGAGCAAACTTACGCAGCAAAATATATCCTAGCTAAGCAAGCGGTATCTAATACCTACAACATGCACGTCCAGAGTCACACCTGTGTCCTGTAGACTACTAGAGCCTGAAACCAGTCAAAATTAATAACCAAATAAAAGCAAAAACCACTGAATTTGTAAGACAAGAATACTGGTAAGCCAAGAACACGGACTTCATGCTGCAGAAACGCAGAACTAAACAAGAACCGAAGACCCATCTTCCCTCGTTCGACGCACGGTTGCGTTGCAGGAAGGAAAAATATAACCAGAATACGATGCCGTCAGCAACTGACTCCAGGTGCCATCTGCATATATTCCTGGCACTATTAATTTGCAATTAACAAGGGCCTTATGTTTAATCCCCTGCAACCCGCTGTCTCAAAGTCTGAGGGAGGGGGTTTAGCGGAAGGGAACAGGCAGGTGGGTGGTGAGCCTTCTCAAAACCAAACAATTCTGCTTTTCAGTACTGAATCACTGGTATGTAAGCTGCTCTCTCAAACCAATGAAAGGTCATTCGTTGAAGGAAAATGGAATATTTCCACGATGTCACCGTGTGAAGCAACTCCTCTAAAGTGTGGTAGTGCATTGCAGAGTTGAGCAGTGTGCCATGCCCCAGGCTGGCGATCCCTGTCTGCTCTAGACACATCCACATGGAAAATCCAAATGGGCCATTCAAATTCCTAACCTCCTGACCTCCTGAAATAGACAAAATGTGCTGTAGCCTGTGAGCACTGGACAGCGCAAAGGGTGGGCGTTCTAGATTTGGTCATCCCTGCCTTCTGGCCCTGGGCCTGCCACGGAAGCTGTAAGCTACTTAACTTCTCTGTGCCTCAATCTCCTCCTGCACCAAATAGTTAAAAAGCTCACTGTGAGGATTTAATGAGAGAATTGTGAAGTCTCTGGCACAAAATACGTACCATAAATGTGGGTTACTATGTGTCAGACACTTGGCTAGATCTTCATTTGGTTGTTTCAAGGTTTATCTATAGTTTTAAAAATATGTCAGCCACATTTTGGTATGGAGAGCAAGGCCATTCATGCCCACTGTACTGAAAGAGTCCGAGTGCTTCCTAGCGTTCCTGTCGTGCGTGCACCGTCCTGCACACGGCACCACGGAAAAGCCGGGTTCGTCCAAAATGGAGGGGCACTTCCCGTGCCCAGCTCTCCGGGACAAACTATCTCACTACGGAGTTTAAAAAGCACAGCAATTCCTATGCCCTAGTTACATTTATCAGAACAGCTCATAGTCTGATTTGATCTTGTTCTCAAGAAAAAAAACCAACACAACTTTGGAGTGACAAAATCTTAGAGAATTAAGCGGTGAATCCAGCTGATCTGTGATATAAAAGTGGAAACTAGATCGAAAGAATCCGATCTCTATCTTTTTTGCTTAACATATGGTAATCTACGCAGCAACAGACACCTGCTAAGCATTGATTAAACGCCGGTGTAAAGGGAAATAGTTAACCAATAGTAAACTGGAAAATCATAACCTATTCTAGAGCAACAACTAGAGTTATTTAATAAAGCCCACGTAAGTAAGAATAGCAACAATAAGGCACTATTTCTAACCATGTGTTCTGCCCCTGTCTTGCAGCCAGGACAGTAGATAAGCAGAAGCTCTGTGACACTCAGAAAATCTAACGTCCTCCAAAGCTGGTAAAGAAACGCAGGTGTCTCTGCATCACCCCCTAATCCTGCCATTTGCAGAAAGGGCATTTCATGGTTGCTGGAGGCTGGGACAAAATCCTTGAACACCCACTGCCAGGCCAAACGCTGAAGGACATGACTCATCTGGAGTGAACACGGCAATTTTCTGTGGGCAAAACTTGTCTCCACCCCAGATGTGAGCCAAGTTCTGCTTAATTAAGTAAGATTCTGTGAGCCTGAACACGTACTAGCAAGGCTTGCAGTTTCCCTTCAACAACCGTGGGGAAGGCAGAGCCGGGCAAGGGGAGAGGCTGTCTGCTCACACACTCGCTCAAACCACATGCACTCATGAATTTCAGTTATTTGCACAAAGATAATTGATCAGGAAGGTACCATTAACCGTATGTAGGGAACTTATGCTTCACAGAAAGATCAATTGAATTCAAGATGTGCTTATTGATCATCTATCATGTATAAGAAGATTCTGGAAGAAAAATGTTTGGGGTTTAAAAGGTGGAGCTGTGAGGAAAGGAAGTGAACAAAAATGTCAAGGAAAATATTTCTTCCCTGATAAGCTTTCAATTTTGGGAGAGAATCTGCCACCGGCAACTACCATACAAGAAAGAATTATAATAATATGAGCTAAAGAAAAGTTTAAGAAGCTTTCTGTAGGAGGGTAGATGAAGAACTGATTAATTTTCACTGGAAAAAAAAGTTGGAGGGACTTCACGGAGGCCCGTTTATAAATGATGCCCCTGCTAGCATTTTTATGAATTATACCCCATGGTGCTTGATGATAAATATCTGATTTGTATACAACTTGTTTGTGCACATCTTCGCTGCTTAAAATAAACTGTAAACAAACAACCAAGGTGTCATGGTTTGAATTTTGTCCCCCAAAAAAGATGTTAGAGCCCTAAGCCCCAGAACCTCAGAGTTCGACTTGATTTAGAAGCAGGGTCTTTACAGAGCAAATAAAGATAACAGTCACTGGGGTGGGCTTTAGTGCAATATGACTGGTGTCCTCACAAAAGGAGGAAACCCGGCAGAATGATTACTGAACGTGTGGTATATATCTAGTCCACTTGGACGCGATGACAATTGCTTTCCTTGAGGCTATGGACAATGGAACATGTGATACCTCTCTCGTGCTGAGCTAAGGTGAGCCTAATTGATCAAAGTGAGGGACACTGGAAATATTAGAGCATTGCTCTTCAATAGTGGAGCAATCTGGGATTTGGTAACAGATTGAAGATTTGAAGTCTGAGTCTGACACTAATTTCATGGCCTGGAGTAAGTTCCCAACCTTTATGAGGCTCAGCTTCCTTACCTGTGAGTTGGGGACAGTACCGCACTACCTAGGACCATGGGAGGACGCAACAAGGCAACGCATGGAAGTCTCTGGTCCACAGTGACTACTCAACAAATGTCTAACAGGCACTTTTGAATCTATTTCCAATTCTGTTAATTACCTTCATTCCTTCTCTCTTTCCTGCTAGCCAATGTCCATGTTCTAAACACGTTAATATTTAGAACACTACTGAGTGGTATTATGGAAGAATCAATTTTAAAAAAGAAAGAAAAATAGTTAAAATGTGACCATCTTCTTTCTTATGGTTCCCTCTGTAGAGTTACTCAATTTAGTGTTGACACTGATGACAGAAATAAGATGTGTCACCCAGGTGATTTCAACATCTGTCTCCATCATGCCTCAAAAGAATCAAGGGAGAAATGGCTCAATCCATGTTTGGTATGGATTTTTTATCTGCTGTTCAGAGATGAACTGGGTTCATTTCTAGCTTCTTCTCCAGCAGACAGGCTAATCTGTCAACAGTGTCAGGAGGACCAATGAAACACAATCCATCAATGGCGGGGCCTGGGAGCTGGCCTGGCAGAGCGGAGAACAGAGGGTGGGGAGTGAGCTCTGCCGGAGCCAAGCCCCTCACCGAGGAGACACAGTTCACATTCAAGTCATCACGTCCCTTCTGGAGCCATCAGTTTCCTCAGTTGTAAATAGTGGGGCTCGAGGCTTTCTAAGGAAACTAGTGGAAGGTCTAACATTTTGAGAACTTCTTTTGATGAACCCATGGCTCCCTGGACATAGACCTCAGGCCTGTGGTTTGGTCCATGTTTAAGCAGATTTCTCCGGGAGGGAGGCGTTCCTGTGAGCCCCTGGGCTGGGTCCCTTAACTCTGTGGGACTGACTCTAAGGAGATCGCAAGATGCTGAGAGAATGGAGCTTGTTCTGGAGCAGCACGAGACTATATCAACAGACGTGATCACAGGATCGGCTGGCAGAATGTAAGGGGTGAAGAAAACGTGGAACCCAAAATGCTGAGAGGACCTCACCTATTCCAGGACATAATTTCAACAGCCCCCTCCCCCAGCATGGTTAATTTTCCATCTGTGCTACATCTTCACGCCTACCCTAAACATGGTATTGTTTCTCTCGTCCTTCAGAAGTACCCTCTTGACCTCACTCCGCCTCCCGCCAGCATCCCTTCCTCTGTTTCCTCCCCCGCAGATCTCCCCAAGACGGTGTCTACACAAAGGGCTTCGATCCTCCAACTCCCATCCTCTCCCAAACCTCCAGACTTTCGCCTCCTTCCCGTCGCTGCAATTGCTCCTGCCAAGGGTCACCAATAACTGCCACCTAAGAAAGTTGCAGAAGCATTTGACATTGCTGTCTCTTATTCCTGGAAACACTTTGCTCACCTGCCTTCCAGGGCACCCCGTGCCCATGGTTTTCTTCCTGTCTCTCTGGGTGCTCCTGTCCAGTGTCTTCTGCTGCTCTTAAATCTTTTCCCCAAACCCTTCATGTTGGGGCAGCCCAGGCCCAGTCCTCACAAGACATCTCCCCTCGGTCTATCTCGTCAGTCTCACCAGCTAAGGATTCTAAAATTCTGTGTCTCCACTCTGAGCCCTTCCAGGAAACTCTAGATGTATATAGATCCACCTGCCTGCTTGACATCCCTGCTTGGATGTCTAAAATTAATCTCAAATATAATTTATTCAAAATTAAGGCCTGACCTTCTATCCCTCAACTTGCTTCACTTAGAGTCATTTGAGTTAGTGGAAACTTGTCTTCTAGTTGCTCAGGCTAAGAGTTTAGATTCTCTCTTGACTCCTCTTTTTTAATTCTCTTCTTCCAATCTTGCCTGTCACCAAATCTTCATGGCATTCCCTTTGAACCATACCTCAGAGACATGGGGTTCAGTTCCAGATCAATGCAACAAAGCAAATAAAGCAATACAGCCAGTCACATGAAGTTTCCGGTTTCCCAGTACATGTAAAAGTTATGTTTGCACTATACTGTAGTCTATTAAATGTGCAATAGCATTATGTCTTCAAAAATGCATATCTTAATACCTTACTTTAATATACTTTGTTGATAAAAAATGCTTATGATCATCTGAGTGATCGTTCAGTGAGTCCTAATCCTTTTGCTGGTGGAGGGTCTTGCCCTAATGTTGACGGGTGCTGACTGATCAGGGTGGTGGCTGCCAAAGGCTGTGGCAATTTCCTGGTATAAGATAATGGTGAAGTTTGCCACATCAATTGACTCTTCCTTTCACGAAAGATTCCTCTGTAGCACATGATACTGTTTGAAAGCATTTTACCCCCAGTAGAACTTTCAACACTGGAGTCAGTCCTCTCGAGCCCTGCTGCTGCCTGACCGACAAAGTTTATGTTAATTATGAATCCTTTGTTGTCATTTCAACAATGTTCACAGCGTCGTCACCACGAGCAGTTTCCAGCTCAAGAAACCACTTTCTTTGGTCATCCGTAAGAGGCAAGTCCTCACTCCTTCAAGTTTTATCTACATTCAGGAAGACCTGAGGACCAGGCCCAGAACACCCCTCAATTTCTCTGAGTCTCAGATTCTTCATCTAGAAAGTAGGAATAATAATATCTATTTTCCAATATTGTTATGAAAATGCAAGTAAAACAACTAACCCAGTATCTGTCACACGATCAGATTGCAAATAAGCTTAACCATTTTAACGTCCTTACCACCCCACCAAAATAAAACTCCAGAAACAGCAGACGCTGTCATTTAGTAAGTAATATCAGACCTTCTGCGACTTCTCCCCAGTCCTCAGACTGCAATTCAGACACTTCAGTATTTTTATACAGTGAGTGTAAGAATTATACACCCCGATTGGCTTTATTCAGAACGTTTAGAAACAACTGTGCATAGATAAAGCCGTCTCCTAAACCTCAATTTAAGAACTATATAGAATCATTGTCTGCTCTCAGTTACGGGGAAGCTGAGCTATGCTCGCAACAAGGAAAGAGGCTGAGGCTTATGAAAGCGGCCACATTGCTTTGTCCTCCCCCCCAACACACACAGACAGTTCCCACCTCTACCACTAACATTTGAGAAACAGGAGTGAGTGTGAAGGGAGGGAGGGTGGTGTCTTTCATTTTCAGATTCATATGGCAATAGCATCACTTTCTGCAAAATGACTGCAAGCCCAAGCATCTCAAAGGTCCCCTTTAAGAGGCTTCATTCACAGTGTTCCCTGAATTTGACTTAAACAGAACCAAATCGTGTTGTTTTCCAATGAGATTTGGGACCAAATCCTTATTTCAGATTATAAGCAAACTTTGACTTAGTTCAGAAAGACTCAAACGAAAAGTCTTAGATTCAAATATCAACTACGACCTGACACCTGGAAATCAAACATGTGAATTAGAAGTGACCACAATATTGCTATGAGGAGTCATAATGTGTAAGGTGCCCAGGGAGGTGACTGCCACATTGGGCACTTCTCACCCGACCTCCCGTCCCCCTGGGAAGCAGACACAGATACGACTCACCATTCCTTCCCTGGTGTGTGCGCCGGGCCCGGGAGCAGAGAGGAGGAAGTGACTGCCAGGAACCAACGGATGTTGGAACAGGGTGGGCTCCAGATAAGGACACTTTCAAGCTGGGGGATATAATCTCAAAGTGACACTGTTGGAAAACTAAGCCACCTGGAGCTGCAGTTTGCTCTCACTTTTGTTTCACCCCTGGGGCTAGGGCTGAATCTGCCCATCCCTGGGCCGCCGACAGCACCGTCAGATTTGCAAAGACTGCACGAGGCCCCGGGCTGGCTGGGGAGAGAGAACCCTCGGCTCATCTCAGGGCTCTGTCGGACCCCAACATTCTGAAACGTGTGGCAACCCAGGACCCCAGGTCCTGACATGTTCAGGACCAATTTGAACAAATGCCGAATCCAGGAGAGCTGGTTCCCAGCACACATTGCCCACCCGGCAGCCCCTGGGGACAGACTCCCACTGACCTTGGCCTCACTCCAGTCGCACCAACACCCTCCTGCCTCCCCTGCACCCCAGCTGTGCCCCGTTACACCCCAGTGTCGGTTGGAGAGAAAACAATTGTTCAGGGAGATTGAAAACACCCCTCTTGCTTCTTGCCAGAGAATTTGCATTTTTGGAACAGGTTCTTATTTCTTTTTAAGGCCCAGAGTGAGAAGCTTTTAGAAAAGCTAAAAATATCTGTTAACGAAGAAGAAAAAGGAGAAAAAAAAAAAAAAACTACCCAGCTTTCTCTTCTTTCTGTTTAAGAGGCTCAGCAGCACCCGGAGGTGCAGAGTCAGCTCTTAGATTCTCTCGTGGGCTGAAAGCACCGGGGAGGAAAAGGTGGCATCGAGGGCTGGATCTTTTAGAAACAGAGACTCATGAAGATAAAGATAAAAGAAACCAAGAGCACACTACGAAATCATGGGAGTTTAAAGCCGGAAACGGTCTGTAGAGTTAACTTAATATAAATTCCTCCTTTTACAACTAAGGAAACTCAAATGCAAACAGATTAAATGGCTTGCCCAGAGCCACCGCGCTGAAGCCACAGCAGCTGAGACTAGCAGCCAGGCCTCCCAGCCCAGCCAGGGCCCTTTCCCTGCGGGGGAAGATGTCCCAGCCACTGGCACAGCCCTTGTACCTACAACTGCAGAACGACTTTGGGTGATCTGGTTTGACCACTGCTGAGGAGACGTCACCTGGCTCACAGCCTCGCTGATTTTCCACCAGGCCCAGGTTTCCCCTGCAGCCTGGGTGAGCTGCCGCACTCTGCGGTGTGGGGACCTGGCTTCCAGAACTCAGTGGAAACATGGATACTTTCAAAGGGAGTTTCCACAAGGACCACAATGTCGGCAGGAAAGTCACTAACCCGTTCAGAATCGGGAGAATTTAATTCTCAGTCGCCTTCAGAGCTGAGGATTAAATTCTCTTAACTTAGAATGACTTTAGAGCCACACCCTCAATTCAGGAGGCAGAAACGGGAGCCAAGAAGGGGGACGTGATTTGTCCAGCCGCACCGACAGGTCAGTGCAGGGCTGCGTGTCACACTCGGCTTTCCCAGTCAGAGGTGCCACGCTGCCTCTGCTGAGCCTGCCCTTTGTTTGGGGTTTTTCCCTTTGCTTGTTCTTGCAGTCAACACCCTCTAAGTCCCTGTTATGCCCCGGTCACGGTTCTAGCACTAAGGGTGCATCGCTGAGCAAGACGAGGTCCCTCTACTCTGTGGACTTCACACCCCATTGATCCCACAGCGCCCGGATTGCCCATGGGACCCAGGCTCCTGCACAAATGTAAGGAGATGCCCACGCCTGGGCTTCCCCTCGCAAACTCCTGCCTCCCAGTGTCTGAGCCCTGCCGGACGGCTCCTGGTCACCTACACAATGCAGTACGAGCTCCCCACCTCTGTGCTCTGGCCTCTGCCCACCCTTCCCCCAATTCTTGCGGCACCCCCAGCACTGTGCCCCAGCCACATGGATCCATGCAGGGCCCCCGTGACTCCCTGCATGGGACATGCTTAGCCTGCCACCCCCCTGGGGCGCCCATTTTTTTCCTCTTCCAGCACGGACCGTTTATTGGGTTCTACTTACATGCCAGCGCTCTGTGAAGTGCTCTCTACAGATGCCGCATCACCTAAGCCCACAGCATCACTGAGAGACCACTAGTTCTCAGCCGTGCTAGCCCAGGAATCACCTGGAGGAGATTTAAACTAAACTGCCTGGTTCCACTCCAAGATCGTGACGTCATTGCACTCAGGTGCTTAGGGCAGGCTGGGTTGTAGATGATTCACAGGTGATTTGAATTTGCAACCAAGTCTGAGAACCACTAAGGTAACATTCTCTCCATTTTGCAGATGAAGAAAGAGAGGTGCAAAGAAATTACCTAACATGCCAATAGTAATTCGGTGATTCCTATTTATGTTTAAAAAGACAAAAAAGCAGTTTAGGTGGGAATGGGCTTTCCCTCTCAGGTGTCTGCTATAAACCTAGACCTCCAGTATAGGCGGGCCAGATTTGGCAAGTAAAATGCAAGATGCCAGTTACATTTGGATTTCACATCAAAAACAAATAATTTTTTAGTACAAGTCTGTCTCAAATATTGCATTGGATATACTTGTACCAGCAGATTTTTGTTGTTGATCTGAAATTCAAATGTCATTGGACGTCCTGTGTTTCATCTGGACACGCTACTCCAGTGGATCATCATGAACTGAAGACTATCACAGTCGTACATAATTACAGGGCAAATTCTTACAAAGTGCTTTCAAGTTTTTACATAAAATTTGACTTTTGCTCTCAATTTACCTACAATGTCACTTATTTACTAAGACTCACGAGCAGAATATTTATAATGCAAAAAATAAAATAGATGAGCCTTCTAGACCTCTATATACTACTCTTTTATGTGCCTAATAAATCTCTCAGTCTAGGTTTGTGCTGCATTTAAGATTTTTCGGTGCATTTTATATATGCCCATTATCTCTTTGTCCTCATAACCCACATGTAAGAGAAACAGGCACTGATATTGGTAATTATTAAAAGCCACATGGATATATAGTTGGAGTTAGAAGCCACATATATTAGTATCAATGTGCATATTTAGATGACTTGTAGTGCTGCTACAGGTGGAGGCTTACTCTGAGGTTTCATGATTTCAACTCTGAAGTGCACAATTTTAAAAATGCAGTAAACAAATGTCTAGCTGAATAATTAAACTAATCCTATTTCATAAAATCACGCCCTCAAGAAAGGCAGGTCTTCTGAAAGCTAATACCTTGGCCTTGTGTTCAGCCAGCACCACTCCGGTGAGCGAGGGCCTGGCCGACAGCCCCCACCCAGGACGCCTGGGCTGTCCCCCTCCAAGGACTTCCTGCAGAACCTGGCCCTTTGCTTGCCATCCCGGAGCCTATTTCTTCCCACCCTGCCCTCAGGAACACAGGCAGTGGCTCACCTTCCCCTGTGCATAACACCTCCATACAATTCTTGTAACAATTCAAACAATCCCAGCAATCTCAAACAATCATTGAAAATCTCTCAAGCCCGTGATCTGAAACATCCGTACCAGATATTGGCCAATTGTCCCACTGCCAACACCAAATGGAACAAACAAGAGTGACATGGATGTAGGTGAATTCTCTTCCTGCTCTCTAAGCTCCCACAAGCACCAGTCACCTTGGGTGTTAAAAAAGCCTTCAGTTTGGTTTAACAAATCATCTCCAGACTAGACAATGACGGTCCCTCTGCCAGTGAGCCAGCCCCTCCCCTGTCTTGTCCCATGAGGCAAGAAACTGACCCTCTGATTACTCCTCCAGCTTTAGGAGAGGCAGCCTGGTCGGTGCCACAACGTGTGCCATTGCTACGCTCTGGCCCCCAGGCAGGCCACACGGGAACAGCGGTGGCCATCCATGTGTTAGTCAGGTGTCTCCGGAGAAGCAGAGCCAATAGGCTGTATATAGGTAGATAAGAGGATCTATTAATGGCCGGGCGCGGTGGCTCACGCCTGTAATCCTAGCTCTCTGGGAGGCCGAGGTGGGCGGATCGTTTGAGCTCAGGAGTTCGAGACCAGCCTGAGCAAGAGCGAGACCCCATCTCTACTAAAAATAGAAAGAAATTATATGGACAGCTAAAAATATATATAGAAAAAATTAGCCGGGCATGGTGGTGCATGCCTGTAGTCCCAGCTACTCGGGAGGCTGAGACAGGAGGATCGCTTGAGCTCAGGAGTTTGAGGTTGCTGTGAGCTAGGCTGACGCCACGGCACTCACTCTAGCCTGGGCAACAGAGTGAGACTCTGTCTCAAAAAAAAAAAAAAAAAAAAAAAAAAAAAAAAAAAAAAAAAAAAAAAAAAAAAAAAAAAAAAGAGGATCTATTAATATATCATGGGAACTGGCTCCCAGGACTGTGGAGGCTGAGAAGTCCCATGATTCGCAAGCTGGTGGTGCACTTCAGCCTGAGCCTGAACACCCAGGAACCAGGGGCACCAACATAACAGGGCAGGGAAAGACGAGGGCCCAGCTCAGAGAGAAGAGAATTAGAGAATTCTCCTTCCTGCACCGTTTTGTTCCGTTCAGGCCCTCAGCGGATCGCACGATGCCACCCACGTTGGCGAGGGCAGATCATCTTTACTTAGTCTACCAATTCAAGGGCTGGTTTTTTCCGGAGACCCCCTCCCAGACAGGCCCAGCAATGTGTTTAACAGCCACCTGGGCAACACTTCGCCCAGTCAGGTTGGCACATAAAAGTAACCATCACATCCAATTATACCTTTGGACCCCAGCTAGTTAGCAGAACCAAGCCCACACAGCCTTCTCCTCTCCCCTGCGCTCGAAGTACGGCCCCAGGGTCAGTTTTGAACTGGAGCCTCAAAACGTTCTATAAAGACAGAAAACAGAAAGGCAAGAAAGAATAGTGTCTGTCAACAGCCTGTGTATTCCTCACTCCAGTGACAGAGCTCCTCGCAGGTAAGTTTCACCTGGCAGACTGGCACATGACCTGCACACACACGGGCCTACACACAGACACACACACACACACACACACACACACAGGTTAATCCTGGTATCATCGGCTGCCACTGGATTCCTAAGAAGCTTAACAGGGCATGTTCTGACTTCAACAATGACCTACTAGCGGTTTTACTTTTCGCCCAAGTATTAGAAGCTATCTTTATCACTCGTGTCTCCTAATGAAATCAGTAAGTTGAGGTGGCTGCAGGGACACTGCCGTGTCCTGGCTGAGTGCAATGCCAGGGCCAAGGGCACCGTGGGACTCTCCTCCGCTCAGCCACAAATCATCCTCTGGAAGCGATTATCAAACCTTGACTTTTGCTCAGAGAAATGAAGTTGCAGCTCTCCTGGCAAAACAACATTTCTTCCCATTTTACTTAGAAAAGAATGAGCCCCATACAGCTGTGACTTTGCTAACGCTGAGAACTCTCTCTCACTGAACACTATCCGTGTGTCTTTTAGGCAGCCCGTGGTAGCAGCTCGCAGGGTTTTACCTTCAGTCCCTTTCTAAAGTATGTTCATGGCAATCGGCTCTCCAGGTGAGAGGTTCGGGTTTTGTGCCCTTGAAGTTTGCCCTGACCTTTTTTTTAAAGGTTCGTGACTTGGCCCTACATTCATCTTTCTCTCCAAACAGCAAAAGCCATTCTCTATATTTAGTTAACTTATTTCTTCCTAATCCTCCCTAGCTCTGGGCACATCCCGCAGTCCCCATGAGCCACGGCCTTCTGCTTTACGGCACTCCTGTGGCTTCTCGTTACTCTTAAGGGAAATGACAACGACAAAGTCCCTAATCTGACCCCACCTACCTCCCCCACCGCATTCCCGTCTCACCCCTCCTCCGGCTGTCTGGGCTCAGGCAGGCCGGCCCACTGCCAGCTCTTGTGACATGCCATGTGGCTTCTAATAGGGAGCTGTGCACACGCTGCTCCCTACCCAGAGCGCCCCCAGACCCCCCGCCTGCCGCCAAGTGGGCTTTTCTTCAGCCTCAGACCTCGGGCCAACGGCCCCTTCCCCAGGGCCCCCCCTGGCCTCCCTCCCTGGGTTAACTCCCCTTCGTACACTGGGTCCTAGCACCGCGCACCCTTCCTGTCCTGTCGTACCACTGGTCCAGCTATGGTTTTACATTTATTTCAGTGCTTATTCGCTTAGGACCCGTCTTCTTCACCAGACAGTAAGTCCCATGAAAGTAAAGGCTAAATCTCCTTGGGATCTAGCACAGCAACCAGCACCTCGGAATCATTCCATAAATATTCCGTGAATGAAAAACACAGGAGCCCAGGCTAGTTAGAGGACAGGAGGAGTCGGATGTTATTTTCTCCACTGTAGTCCTGCTCCCACCGATGCACAAACGGAAGCCGGGCCTGGGGTGAGTGTGACCCGGCTGCCACCATTCCCAGTCAAACGCCCTCTTTACTCGGAGTCTTGGCTAAAGAGCGGTGTCAGTTTACCCCAGCTAAGGCCAGGTTGGATCGGCCTTGGCCAGAGGAACAGGGTCGTTCGACACAGACATAGTTCCAGTGTGCTGCCCCAGTGGGCCCCAAAGCCTCCCCCAAAATAAGAGGCAATGAGCCGAGCAGCCACCCCAAAGTTACGTACCTGCTTCCTGTCACTTAGCTACGTGGGAAACACATGTAACACTGACCCCACAGCCTTCTCCCACGCACACAGCGCTGTCCCCATCTAACAGATACCGATGGAAACACAGGCCCCTCCCCGGTGAAGACAGGCCAGGGGGGCCCTGTGGCAGTGCCACACCACCTCTGTCCCAGCCTCTGTCCCAGCGGCAGAGGCCAGCATCCCAGCGTATGCTCACGCCTCCTGACATCCTTTGTGATGGTGACCTGTAAGCCAAACAATAAATGTAACCCACAACACACTGAAATCAGGAGTGAGGAAAGAAGGAAAGAGAACAAACCCACCCCCACCCCGCAGGCTGGGCCCGAGAGGAGAGTGGCAGCGTCTGGGCGGGGCGAGACCAGAGGACGGGCATCGTCTGCTGGCAAGCGCCGCAGCACTCGAGGCGGCCCTCACCCCGTCTCCCCACTCAGACCTCTCCCCGTTCCTCCCAGCACAGGTGTGTGGTGTGTTCCAGGCCAGCCCTCCAGACTGTCACATGCAGATGAATTCTCTAGGGACAAGCTGGGGAGCAGGAGGAGTTCCATAGGCCTGAGGTTCTCCCCTTTTGACGAGCTCCTTAGTGTACCTCTGCCCTGGCCCAGGGGCCGCACTTTGAGTAGCGGGGTCTGGGATCCATTAGGCGTCCGTGCAGCTCTGAATCGGCTAATAAACAGCCGGCAGCCCGTCCTTCTGTCTGGCTGTCTAACATACGTAAGCCTTGAGCCCTCAGAGTTCACCCTGCCCTCGACGGCGTCCATGAAATGACTTCCACCTCCCACTTTGCTGCCCAGGGAGCAGCTCGACGTCCTCTCTCAGGTGCCTTTTAATTCCCAGTTGCTGCTCTTCCCACGGGCAGCGCTTGTCCCCGTCTCAGCTCATCTGACCTCACAGGGCACTCTCTTTCCTCTGCCTCCCAACAAACCCGCGGGGCTGGTCTGCTGCCCAAACGCCACTCTCGCCCGCGGACGCCAAGGCGCTCGCACAGTGCTTGGCGCACTGCCGAAGGTGCGGAGTAGGGGGTGTGTCACGTGGACTTCGCTGCCGGTGACACAAACGTTGACTTTTTAGATGTCCTTGTTCTCAAAAGTCCTGTCAGCCCTGTAATAAAACATGTTTGCTCAGCTCCACAGGCCTCTCTGCCCACCCCAGCCTCAATCGTCCCTTCTGTCGTGTGCAGAGTAGTGTGTTCTCATCTGTTTCATTGTTTTCTTCCCAAACATGCCTTTCATGCCAAGCAAGAATTTTGCTTAAAAAAAAAACGGCAATTACTGAGAAGAGAAATTTACACTCTTCTCTTAAGGACAACACACTGCAGTTCAGGTTTGCGTTTAAATATCTTTTCCTCTGCTCGACACAGGTTAGACTGAGATATGTAAAATCGCTTATTCCACTGATTTCCGGTAGGTGACCTTGGACAGGCCATTTCAACGCTGCCTCTGCTCCCTCGTCTATAATCTGTGACCAGTAACACCCTCCTCACAGGTAGTTATGACATTTCAAAAAGCTAACCTGGTAAGACACCTGACTCAGTCCTTAGCTGACCACGACCTTCCTACCACATGCTCCTGCCCCGCTTCCCCCGAAATTGACTTTCGTGACCATTTCAACATCAGCACCTGTAGCAAAATTAGAGCAGCAGTCCTGACAAATTGAAGGAAAGTGTCCAGGCCGTTCATTCATTTGTATCATCCATGCCACCCCGCCTTCCAGCATCATGGATAACTGAAAGTTGGCCATACCATTAAATTAGCATCAACGTTAAGCTTTCACTTTAATTAAACCTGCATTACATAATGCTTTGGTGGCAAGGGGTAAACGCCTTAGTGACCAATGAGTCAGTACACCCCAGCCTGGGTGTCGGCTTTGTGCTCGGGGAACCAGCCCACGGAGGAGTCCCCAGCAGCCCTGCACACAAGGAAGCCTCCTATTCTTATTCTGAAAGTCCTGGACCAGAAATCAGAAAGAGCAGCGGGAGCATCCGAAAAGGAATTCACCGTTTGGTCTGCCTCCAAACACACTTGTAAAGACACACGCCCTTCTGTTTCTGCATTTTTTGCCTTCATATCTATGATGTACACAAACAGTAAGACAAACGTCCCCATAAAGCACATTAATAGGTAATAACAAGAAGCACAAGAAAAACAACTGGGAGGAAGCCCCCGGGGCAGGCTAACCGTCCGTCACAGCAGCACCCTGGGATGTTACTTCAGCCACGGGAAAATACGAATCAAGAGGGGTGGGGTAGAGCCACCCCGTGCGGCTGCCTCCCAGCATGGCCTGGGGTGAAGTGCTCGCTGTACCAAGTGCCTCTGGACTCTGTGCCTCGTCACGACTGGCAACTCGAAAGTGAGTTTCCTTTTACCGTTTTTTCCCTTTGAACAAACGAAACCAGAACATGGGCATTCATGCAGCTGAACCACTTTATAAGAATCCCAGCTGCCCAATCAGAGAAGGACAGTGTCAGAATGACAGGAATCGGACCCAGGGAGGGTTGGGTCCCGGAGGGGTGGGAAGCTCTAAGGCAGCCCCTCTGGCATTTGGAGGACACCTGCCACAATTGCACCAGCAACTGGGCTTTAGAGGGAAAGAAAAAAAAAAAAAAAAAAAAAAAACAGGGAGAGAGGGGAAAGATAATCATAGAGTACAGAAAACTTATCGTCCCAGCACAAGATTTGACTCCGACCAGAAGAACAAGCACAGTCCGGCCAGGACTTCACTCTCAGGACCCTTTCTGCAGAATGAATGCAACCCTGTGGCTCAGTCCCCTGCCTACTCAGGGACAGAGATTCTGCAGAGGGAGGGTCACAGCGAGAAGTCACTGTGGGAATGTTCTGGAAGAGCCCCCAACGGCCTAACTGACCTTCAGCCGTCGAGCTGCTGGCCGTCCTGCCTGGTGCTGACGGCATCCGAGGGCAGGGCCACATAGCCCATGTGGAGAGGGCTGCGAAGGGATGTTAGTTCCTGATCTCATTTCACCCCAGCGACTTGCCGATGGTGGCTGGGCGGTGCCGTTGTCACCCTCACTTTACTGCTGATCACGTGCTACACACAGTCAGTGGTTGCAGCACAGAGATGTCTCCAGTCCAGGTCTTCTGAACCCCAAAGTGTGGGACTCTGGCCCTTTATTATGGTGACACAGCAATGGGTCCCTCCAGCCTATCATTACGTGACCAGGATCTATACACCCACAGTGTTTGTACAACATCCATAAAAGAAACAGTGAGAGCACGTTTTACAGTAATAGTTTCCACACCGTGGTCAGTAGACATTGGAACTAATCCAACAAATCTTTAAACATTAGAGGAAAGCCCTTTGTCCTTTGCTTTATGATAATAAAATACAAAATCAACACAGAGTAACCTACATGTCATGTTAACTTTAAGGTATAAATAATCGATGACTTCCTTTCTTATCTTTTTTTCTAAGCAGTGGATAATAACAGTGCTTTGCGTTCACGGAGACTGTTGGTCAACAGCTTCTCAAGCATTCTGTCAAAGGAAAAAACAAAAGCAAAAAACTTGGAACTATGTTTTAAAAATCAAAACTAAATTAAGCTATTTAAGGTTTATAATACATTGATTTCTACTTTGGCCCATTATGATTTATCATAGGTACACAGGGATGGTTCAGTATCAGAAGATCTAGCAGCGTAATTCACCACACTGACAGACATAAGGAAAACAAGTCATAAGATTAGCTCAACCGATACAGAAAAAGTATTCAGTAAATTTCCAAATTCCTTTAAGATTAAGGATAAGAAACTTAGCAATGTACAATAATTTCCTTGGGAACAAAAAATAAAATACAGCATGTTCTCATTTATAAGTGGAGCTAAACTACTGGCACACGTCTTCACACGGAGTAGAATAATCAACAATGAAGGCTCCAGAGGTGGGAGAGTGGGAGCGGTGGAGGGTGGAGAATTACTTACTGGGTACAGTGCACACTATTTGGGTGACGGGTACACCAAAATCCCAGACCTCACCCCTACACAATGTATCCATGTAACAAAACTGCACTTGCACCCACTAACTATGTCAAAATGTAAAAACAAATGCCCAGTTGCCTTCGCTGGGTTCAGAGTTGAGCCCCGTCTCTCTCCTGGGCCACCTTAGTCTTTCACAGCCCTGAACAAAATCTTCCTGGCTGCTTTCACAAGTGCCAGAATATTTTTTTCTTTGTCACTACCAGTAAAATAGGAATGATAATATAATTTACCTCATAGAGGTAAATTGTCACAACAATGAAAAGAGTTCATACATGCAAAGTTCTAAGAAGAGTATCTAGCACTTAAAAAACACTCTATAAATTTTCATGATTTTTACTACACAGTTATGTATTTAAAAAACAATGAGTGGAAAGCAACAGACAAAATTTTGGAAAAAATTCTGGAAAACTACAAATAAATTATTAGATATGAAGTTGCTGGAATACAAAACCCATTTTAAAAGCTAATAGCATTAATAACTAGCACAATGTTTTTAAGTTAAAATCAAATTATTGCCTTCCTCAGTAACAGAAAAATATAAGGGGCCTAGAAATAACCTAAAAAAAGATGTGTAAGATGTTTATGAGTCACAACATAAAGCATTTTTCTAAGACAGGAAGACCAAGGTATGTTGAGAAATATATTATGTTTATATGTGTAAATACTCAATAATATATGCCAGTTCTCTCAAATTAATGTATAAATTCAATATTATTGCAATCGATCTCTGTATTGTTTTTCTCAGAACCTGACAAGCAGACAAATAGCAGTATTTGCACTCTCAGATATCAAGACTACCATAAAGCTCTAGCACTTAAATTGCTTGACATTGACACAGGTATGGTCTAATAAATCAATGATACAAAGTAGAGAGCCCAGAAAGAGACTCATGTAAAATAAAAAATATAATTTAAGTATGATAGTTAACACTCATTGAGTATCATGTGCCAGGTTCTGCATGAAGGAATCAAAGTCCAGCATTGCTCATTTAATCCCCAAAAGGTAGTTACTAATATTATCTCCTTTTTGCAGATTAGGGGAACTGAGGCAGAAACTCAGAGAGGTTGTGTAACCAGTCAAAGATGCCACACTTCGTAAGTGACAGAGCCAGACTTTGAACCCAGGAGGCCTCTACAACCACTGCTGTAACACGTCTTCTAAAACCGTGGTACTCTACAGACGCAGCATTAAAATTCACTACATAAAGGCGAGAATATTCATTAAATTGTGATGGAACAATTGACTAACCATATCTAACACACACACACACACACACACACACACACATTCAGAATGATTAGGCCTCAATTTAGAAAGCAAAGTTTTAAAAGATTTAATTGAATGTCTTCATGGAATTGGGAAGAGTTTTCTTAAACAAGTTATGACAGAACTAACATTTTAGAAAAAGATTGATAAACTTAGCTTCATTAAAATTTCAAATTTTTATACTGTTTCTCATACTTGTGCACAAAGATTTAGGCACACAGATGTTCATTGGGGTAGTGTTTCACTAGAAAAATTTTACCACTAAATGTCTAACAATACGAATATCACTATGATGTGCTGTGTTTATATAATGATATACTTATACAGTTATTAAAATGAATGAATCAAATCTATGTATATCAATATGATGTATTTCAAATATGATGCTAAAAAAATTAAGAGAGAGAAACAGAATATAAAACATTTATGTAAGAAAGGAACAAACCAGGGTAGATGGAATACAGTTGGAAAAAAGTTAATCATTGTTGGAGCTGGTGATAAGAACATGTGAATTCATTTTTCATTATCTCTCTGTTTTTATGTGTGTTTGCTGTTTTCTATAATTAGAATTCTTAAAATAAGAAAAAAACATATGTAAAGCATAAAAACACATCACATCATACCACCCATCCTTTATGAGCACCTACATATGATGAAATATAAAAGCAGGTAGAGAAGGACACTCATTTCAGGATAGTAGGAAGTGGAATGAGGCCTGGGATAAAAGATTAAATTAAAGGGAATTAAATTAATTGAGGATTAAAAAGGGGGTAAATAAAAGACTTCACAAACATGGGAGGATTTATTTCTTGAAAGGTAATGATATGAAACAAAATGTTAAGTCTGAGTCGTAAATACCTGGATGCTCATTTTATTGTTCTTTGAATTTGGGGATTATTTGAAATACTTGGTAGTTAAAATAGTTACTAAACTTCACTCTTGGGTGGAAGGCAGACTCCAGAGGGGAAGAGTGGGAGCAGAGAGGCTGGCTGGGAAGCTGCTCCCTCAGCCCAGGCAGAATGGGGGACATTGGGAATAGAGGGAAGGCAGCCAGGATAGTAGCTAATAGATTCCATGTGGAAGGTGTGTACAATAAACAATAGCAGCATAAAATGATTCCTGAGTTTTTGCCTTAGGTGACAAGGTAGATGGTGGAGCCACCAGCAACAAAAGGAAGGATGCAGATGAACAGGTTTGGAGGAGACATTGAGTGTTATGCGGCTATTTTAAGTTTGAGATCATTATTAAACATCCAAGTGAGTTGTTGTGTACAGACAATGTAGACATATAGGATATGGATCAAACTTGTAGCTCAGAGGTAAGGTCAGGACTGGAGATATAAATCTGGAAGCCACCAGCTCAAAGATGGCATTTAAAACCATGGTCCTTGGGAAGCTTTTCCTGAAGAGTGTGGGCAGAGAAGTGAAATGGGACAAAAACCAGGTTTAGGGCTGGGGAGAGGGAGCGTGGCCGGCTGAGTAACAGCCTCAGAGAGGTCCACGTCCGCATCCCCAGAGCCTGCGAATGTGTCATTTTACTTGGGAAAAGGGGCTTTGCAGATGTGGTTAAAGTAAGGATGCTGAGGTGGGTGAGATTATCCCGATTGTCTGGATGGGCCGAATATTGATATGACGACAGGGGTCCTTGTGAGAGGGAGGGGAAGGGGCAGAAGCAGAGAAAGATGTAAGGACAGAACCGGAGGCCAGAGAGGACAGAAGACGGGAAGTTGCTGCTCGGAGGAGGTGGCAGAAGTCAAGGACTGCAGGTGCCTCTAGAGGCAGGAAAAGGCAAGGAAAGGACTTGTCCCCTCGAGCCACCAGAAGGGACACAGCCCTGCCAGCTCCTTGGTTTTGGCTCAGAAAGATCTAACCTACAGAACTGTAAAATACCAAATCCGTATTGTTTTCAGCGACTGTGTCTGTGATCATTTTTTACAGCAGCAATAGGACATTCATACAGGGAGCCACTAAAGAAGAAAGAGTGGCCAGGGAACCCGGGGAGAACGGCAGACATGAACTCGTGTCCTACGAGTCAAATGGGAAACTATTTCTCAAGGAGAGGAGGGCAACTCTGTTCAGCTTTGCTGGGAGATGCTGTTCATGTAGAAGAAAACTTCCTTCTGCATTTGCTAAGGTGAAGGTTGTTGGTGACCTTGACAAAGCAGCTTCTTGGAGTGTAGACTTCCACCCTACTCTGATCAGAGGGAGTCAGAGAGGATGAGGAGGCAGCGTAGAGAGGAGACAACATCTCAGTGCAGGTCTCTCATCAGGAGCTCCGGAGGAACAGGTGGCCCCACAAGGCTTCTGGGTTTACTTTAGAGGAGTGTGAGTGCTGGTGGGAACGTCCCTGTGCAAACTGAAGAATTGATCATCTTACAAAAGCAAAGCCTGGGAGCACTGGGAGAGGGGGAAGGAACGGCGGGGCACGCTCCCCGGGAGGGCCTGGGTGGGGCAGACACCTGGACAGCATGGGCGAGAACATGGGTCAGTAGCTGGGGGCTTCTGAAGGCTTAGGGGTGTGGGAAACCAGGTGCTCAACTGAGATGGGGGAGAAAGAAGGGAAGGGGCTTAGAAGGCTGGAGGGGATCCAAGACGTGAAGTTGCCATTTGGCAGGGCACGAGAGTGACACCCCATCTCTCAGGTGTAAGACCAAGGAGAGGCTACCCATCCGCACTGACACTCCATCTCTCCAGCTTCCCTCCATCCCATTCCTCAATGGGTTCTTACCAAAGTGCAGAACCCACTGCAGAATCGCAGCATCGATAGTCCAAGGCAAAAGGAGATTAAAGGAAATTGTGGGTTTTCTCTTATATTTTCTAGCAAAAGAAACTTCAAGTTCTCCCAAATGGCATACCTTGTATTTTGATGGAAACAAATTTTAAAGACAAAGCCTGTTTCTAGAACTTTGACAGCAGGAAGGACAGTCCTAAACAATTTGAGTACAACAAACTCAGGGTTCTCTGGAACGAATTCACAACATTAAAACTTAGTTTTCAGTTTCACAGTTTTAAAAACAGCAGGCATGAAGCTTTATCATCAGCTATAAAAAATCTGTTATCATTTCTTAGCCTTTGGAGATTATATTTAAATGTTGAACTATGTGTCGTAATTTTCATGAGTCTACGTTACTCACCATATGTTTTTACAGGAGAAGGCTGTTTTCACTGCCTCCCCCATTTAATGAACTATTTTATAACCATGAAAGTGTGATTAGTTTATTTATATTCAATCAAAACACACTACAAAAACTTGATAACTTACTCCTGAGAGTTGTGCATCATTGATGACAGATTAGAAAAAGTATTCAGCAACTTAATCTGATTTGCCATCATAAATATTCAAATCTTACGTATTTGTTCCATAAAACAGTTGTTTAAGTGGCTTTAATTTATTTTCAATTTTATTGTCTCAACTGTATAATGCAAATCAATTGTTGAAATTGTTTGGTAACATCATCCAATAAATGTTGAAATCTCTCTCTCTCCTTCCCTCTCTCTCTCTCTCTTTCTCATTAAATGAATTAAATGAACATGATGGAGCTTCAGAATCCTGTAGTCCATCCTGCCAATTTCAAAGTATTTGTATCCCATCATTTAACCAGTTCTCTGAATGTACAGAATGAGAAGATACTAAAATTTCATCATTATTAATAATTTCTTTGTTTAAAAAATTATCTCTAATAGTTCTGTTGCTAGTTATATGGAAGGCTAAGTATTCAGATAGAACACTAAAAACACTAAAAACTCTGGGTAAAAATGTTTTTAAATTCTTAAAAAAATCTTTATGATATAATAAGAAATTATCAGGAAAAAATACAAGAGAAAGTCAGAAAGAAGAGAAATTAAGAACAGTAATGATGCATTTTTGCCTTGAGAGCAAATCTGGTGAACTTTCATTTTCGTGGCCTTTATGAAAAAGCCCAGGTCCCATTAAAATGTGGGTGTCCCCTAGGAGAGCCTCCCTCCATACTTCCGGGATCCCAGAAGACTGGAGCCTCACCGTAAGGATGTAGAGGAAGCAAATCACACACTCATGCCCACAGGGACTGCCTTGGTGCCGGGAAGACTGGACGGGGGAAGGCTTTGAGAATTTGTAATGAAAAATAAGCCTTTTAACCAAATTAATGCAAATTTACATTAAAAAAAACAAAACTCAAAACTGACAGTTTTTCCAACTTTCCTGCAAACACGACCAATAAAATCATTGGAGCTATGTTGATATCAGAGAAAAATAGACTTTAAAGCAAAACATCATTAGGGATAAAGAAAGTCACAACAAAATAATAAAAGAAAATGTACTGGGGATTTTTTTTCCCCTAGTTTTATTTTGTTTTGTCTTATTTTGTTTTTGTTTAGGAGGGAACTATTTTTACTCTTTTTTTTTTTTTTAATTTGTTTTTTGTTTTTTTTTTTCATCTTATTGTTATGGGGGATACAGAATTGCAGGTTACATACGTTGCCCATGTACCGCCTTTCCCCCCAAGTCAGAGCTCCAGGCGTGTCTGTTCCCCAGGTCGTGTGCATTGCACCCATCATGTAGGTAAATGTCCCTCCCCCCCCACCCCCCCCTTCCCGAGTCAGCACCTTCAAGCGTGACCATTCCCCAAAGGGTGCGCAATGCACTCATTGGTAGGCATACCCCCATCCCCTCCCCCACCCCCCACCTCAGTCTGATATCCGATTGGTGTCGTTCCTAGATGTGTATTTAGGTGATGTTCAGGGAAACCAATTTTCTGGTGAGTACATGTGATGCTTGTTTTTCCATTCTTGGGATACTTCACTTAATATAATGGGTTCCAACTCTCTCCAGGAGAACCATAGAGATGTCGTATCTTCATTATTCCTTATAGCTGAGTAATATTCCATGGTATACATATACCATAGCTTACTAATCCAATCATGTATTGATGGGCATTTGGGTTGACTGATAACAAGAATCTATTTAGAACTCAGGAAAATCAGCAAGAAAAAATCAAACAACCCTATCAAAAAGTGGTCAAATGACATGAATAGAAACTTCTCAGAAGAAGATATAAGAATGGCTAACAAACATATGAAAAAATGCTCAACATCCCTAATCATCAGAGAAATGCAAATCAAAACCACAATGAGATATCACTTAACCCCAGTGAGAATGGCCTTTATCAAAAAAACCCAAAACAACACATGTTGGCGTGGATGTGGAGAGACAGGAACACTCATACACTGCTGGTGGGACTGCAAACTAGTGCAACCCCTGTGGAAAGCATTATGGAGGTATCTTAAACAGATTCAAGTAGACCTGCCATTTGATCCAGCAATCCCATTATTGGGCATATACCCAAAGGAAAAAAGGTCATTCTGTAACAAAGACACATGTACCCGAATATTTTTACTCTTGCTCTCATGATTTTTTCCCAAACAGTTCATATATTCCCTAAAGCCTTTCTATTTTCATAAAGGCCTAGGCTTTGAAACTAGAAAGCCAGCTATGGTCCCTGGAAAGAGAATCTGAGATGCACAACTGCACGACAAAGGTTCACTGGGGAGTGTTCTTAAAAGACAGCTCTTTAAGGAGCAGGGGAGGCAGGATGGGCAGAGAGAGAGGTGACTCCCCGTGAGAGATCCAGCCTCCTAGGGAAAGCTCTGCAGGCTGGGACGGGCCTTCAGAGTGGTTCCAGCTGAGGCCAGGGGGCCAGGCCTTTGTATTTGTGTGTCAGCTAGAAGGCGAACACGGGCCATCCTCTGGGAGGCAATTTAACCTTGAATGAGGCAGGAAGGAGCTGGGCAGCACAGCACAGCAGCCACTGCTGTCCACCCAGGCTTCAAATTCACTTGCTGCTTCTAACAGGTGTGCCCCATCAGGGAACAGCTCCCCCACGATTTCAAGAAGACTTGGCACCTGGGAGACGTACAACAGGAGATCAGTAGAATAAACTTCAGCCTCCGCTGCTGCAGTTGATCTCGAGGCTGTGACTGACAGGCATCCTCCTCTTCCTCCACCACTGGTTCAAGGTCCCCTCGCTCTCAGCTTGCACCTCTGCTGGTCTAGGTGGTTTGCCTGGGGGGGTGGCCCAGACCATCATCTCTGCAGTGTCTGAACCCCTGGTTGTCACCCCCTTCTCAAGCTGTGACTCCTGAATGTGACCATGTGCAGCCAAAACTGAGCATGACAGCACAAAGAGACACCCCAGCACGTCCTCTGAGCACCCAGCACGTGCTTCCCTGGCCCCTGGGGCACCTGCAGCCCCACTTCTCCCATCATTTGTCCTGTCTGGATATTGCCCTTCCTGGTCTGCTGGCCCGTATCATGAGAGATGGGAAGTGACCTGGTGGCTGGTGAAAATTAAAGTTCAGTAGGATTCTTACATGTGCCCTGTGGAGGCATTCCTCCTCCGCAAGCCAGGACCTCTGCACCTACAGAACCCACACGGCAGAGACAGAAAGCCACATTCCCCAAACCGTCACTGTAGTGATGATGAGTAAGGCCACTCCTGCTGCCATCCTTTGGTTCCCACCCACTAGGGACACGGCATCATTGACAGAGTGTGCATACTGCATCCCGGAGGACAATGGCCCATCCTGCTAGGGCAGCATCCCTAATCTGGACCCCACTTAGCTATCTCCACCTCTCTGTCAAGCTGGCAGCTTCTGGAGGTGTCATATATGATGGAGACAGCAGAGCCCATGGTCACGTGCCTACTGCTGCGTCTCCACTATGAAGAAGTCGGTGCCTTGACCTGAAGTGGTGTTGGGCGGAGTCCTGTGCTGGTGGGTGGTGGAAAGGCAAGCCCATGCCAAGACTATCTGACGATCCTAGTTCAGACTCATCTAACCCCTTCATGGTAGAAAGGGTCCATGTGGCCAACTTCCTACCAAATGGTTGGTTGGTCTCCTTGAGAGACTAACATTGGCAGCTCAGTTGCTCCTCCTTGCTGCTAGCAGATTAGACATCCAGCAGCACAGTGCTTAGAAGAGGCATGGAGGGTGGAAGCCCATGCCCATGGGCTCTTTGTGGCCTCATCTCTGCCACTACGGCATCCATCATACCTGTACTGGGACAGGGGGTGATGACGGGCTCACATATATCAACTGGCCACATCCTCCTGCCTGTTTGGTTGCCCGCTGTTCCTCTCATGATGAGTGCTCCTCCCACGGTGAGTGCTCCCCCCACGGTGAGTGCTCCTTGGTGGGCACCACCACGTGATACATAGACTTCCCCTGGATGCTCAGCCCTACAGGTCCACACACAGGCCTTTTCCCCAGACCTCCTTATCTCCCATATTCCAATCTCTCTCTTTTCAGAACATTCCACTGTCTGTGAGCTTTGCCATAAACATCACGTGGCATATATTCTTTTCTCAGGCTACTTTGCTTTCCCCAGACAGTGGATGACCAGATGGCCTACTTAGGTAGAGGTGCCCTAGAGCTGCCGTCCCCAACCCCTGGGCTGCAGACTGGTATCAGTCCACAGCCTGTCAGGAACCAGGCCGCACAGCAGGAGGTGAGCAGCGGGCAAGCGAGTGAAGCTTCATCTGTATTTACAGCCACTCCCCATCGCTCACATCACCCCCTGAGCTGAGCTGAAACCTTCCCCCTTACCCCTGTTGGTGGAAAAATTGTCTTCCATGAAACTAGTCCCTGGTGCCAAAAAGGTTGGGGACTGCTGCCCTAGAGGACTTCCCCTCACCGCTGTTTTCCAAGGCCAACCCTGAGGGGCACTGCCTGCAGTCCACACACACCACTGAATCAAGCCAGCTGGCCCCACAGACGACCACTGGTGTGCGGTGATGCAGAAACACCAGAGCAAGAATGGCGGATGATGTGACGGCCGAGCCAACCATTTGTGCAACTTCCTTGTTTTCTGTGGTCCTGGCCACGCTCAGCCCCGGCTATCCTACTTCCCTACTGATGGGCCCACCCAGCCCAGCCACGTGGTTACTTCCCCTCCCACAGTGAGTGACTTGCTGCGTCTCTACAGCAGGAGCTACTCTGCAGATGGTGTAGACCCTTCTGGTGCTGAGGGCACGGCCCTTCTCCATAATGCCAGTCGTTATCCTACAATTCTCCCAGGGCTCGTCACAGCTCCAGGTGGTGTCCTTTCTGTCACACATACATCTAGGACCACAGAGATCTCATATGCCACACCGTATCTGCCAGAGCACCACACAGTTGTCCGAGTTGTAGGACACAAACAGCAGGATTATTTGCACCGTCACCTGGACCTACTGGGGGTGCTTTGCTCTCCTGGTCCTACTCAAACATGGGAGCCCTCCACGTCACCCAGAACCTGGGTCCAAGCGGTATTCCTCAGGGCGGAATATGCTTCCTCCGCGGGCTGCAGGTCTCCTTAGCACTGTGCTGCTTCTTTCCCAGGGGAAGGTGCGAGGCGCGGTCATCCTTCCCTTTGGCAACGCTGTCCCGGCAAACCCCTAAAGGGGCTGCTCTCCCGGCCTAGGATGCGCCTGGATCTTACCAAGACCCCCAGACTAGTTGCCACTGCTTGCTCATCTGGTCCCATGAGCATGACACAAGGATGTCGCGGATAAATGTGATAGTTTATGGAACATCCAGATGGGCCAGGTGACTTCAGACTAAAAAAAATGACAAAAGTTATTGAGCTTAAAAAATACCAGAGATTCTAAGACCCTCAGAGAACCGAAATTTGCCTCATTTTAAAATGAAAGATACAAGGGCATTTAAAAACATAAAACCAATAAATTGCAATGCACAATTTAACCTCCAGCATTAGCAAGTCTCATGATTTTTTTCCTTTATTACATGAAGAGTCTGTTTTGGAAACAAATATGCAAAATAAAACATAAATAAGAATTTTAAAAATGACAAAAGCAAAAGAGTCAATGTGGACCTGGAGCAGGACCATAAACACATCCTTTGTTTGTTCTAGGTCAGGCCGAACTGCTTCTGATCTTCCTCTGTCCAAGGGTGGAAAATAGCACCCTCCCCCGTCAGTGGCTCCCTTGCGCACGCCGAAGACTCTGGTAACCTCCTGGCCAGGACGCGACGTCTGGCCCAGCAGCTGCAAGCGGGACGACGACTCCGTTCACTCCGAGGAAGTTCACGGTCTCCTCACTTTCCATCAGGCTGAGTCTGGGCCAGACGGGCGAGTTAATGAGGCTATGACAGGAACCACAGCTCCTGCGTCCTGTAAGTCTCTGAGGGTGACGCTCATCTCTGACGTTCCTGCCACCAGCACGAGGCATGGTCATGTATATGGTTTACGCTTTTGCTGGAGAAGGAGCCTTCCTCACTACAGTGTCTTTTATCCTAGGCCACAGACCAATGACGAGCACATCTGTTCCTGTTGTCCTTGAGGACCAGGGCGACTGGAACCTGAGCCAGGACTCCATGTATTGTCTGACCCCCTGGTCTCCAGTCTAATAATGGGTTCATGGTAGCATCTTGGGTCCCCAGTAGCAATGTCAGTTCGGTAATCCTTGAAGAGCTTGGGTATTCCTCTTTCTCAATATGCATCTGCCTGAAGAAATGTCCTAGATCCCTTTGGGAAAGAGGTGGGAGTGACCGCTGAAGACTCTTGCTCTGATGTTGCGTGTTTTTCCCTGGGAGGAGTCTGCTTCTCCTTTAGTCAACATGTTCTGGGGCTGAGAATTAGTTCAACTCAGGAAACTAGGCAAGAGATCCTGACTATTGTGCCCCTCGGCAATCCTTACCTCATTTCTTGTCATTTTATAAAGGAAGCATCATCCCTGTTGGCTGCCCCCTGACTCCCTGCTAGAACAGTGTGTCTGGCCATCCCCACTGCTCATGTAGGGAGGTGCTCCCGGGGTGCCCCACTGACATTGCCTGTCACCGTGATCATCACCTCCGCCTCGCCTCTGACAGTGAGCACAGCACCCTGTCACCGCATCGCTACTGGGAACCCGTTCTGTGATTTCATCGCCGTCATCAGCTCTGACACACAGGGTGCAGCCATTCCTGAGTCAAGGGTGCTGGGACCACTCTCCCCAGCGCATGCCTCTGGACGTGGAAAGTCCTCCAGGCCATCTCGGGAGGGTGGTCAGCATCATGGGAACAGCAAAGGGAACAACGAAATGCGCAAGGGAAGGGGAGCCTCCCAGCACACCATGTCACAGCGCGCCAAGAATCACCCTCTCCCTTCCCTGCACTCCTGAGATCTCCTTCGTCTTTTGTACCCGCTCTCTGCCCACCACTCAGACATGTCTCAAGGGCTGTGTCACCATCTTACATGTCCCTAAACCACCAGTGCCCAGCACGGTAGCATCCAGCAAGTATTAAATAAATAAACACAATCGTTAAGCAAGTCACCCATATTCACTATGGTCATTTATATGATCAGGCTTAACCTTCTCTGAGGGCCACTGTCATCACAGAGCAGAGCAAGTGCCACCAAGAGACTTTGACCTTGCCTAGCAAGTGGGCCCTCAAGAACAGGCTTGCACAAGAGCAACCCCCAAACACTGGCACGTTCCCAGCTGAGCCAACACACATCTGACCCACCCACAGGGCACTACATCTGAGCCCTCCAGAAACCAATTTGAGCACTGCTTCTTGTGGCAAGTGACAGGAAACCAAGAGGACACAGGGACCGTGTCGAGGTTAACAGGGAGGGTCCTGCAGCACCCAGATCTCTGGTTTCTGTTCCTCCCCAGCGTTCGGTGCCCTCCCACTGCTGGTAAGATGGAAGGCCATGCAAGGTGCAGGGAGTGCCCCCAGGCCGCACAGAGGTCAGGGCTGTGTCCTCCCGCTCCATCGCAGGGCCTCTCGAGGGGCCTGGCAAATGGGACGAGGAACAGTGGTCACTTCTGGTCCACTGGGAGATGCCTTGGAAGGTCTTAACCTGTACAAAACCAGCTTCCCCAGGGAAAGGGCTGAGAAGTTGGCTGAGACTGCCTACCTTGAAGAAGGCAGGAAGGCTCTAAAAAGGACAGCTGAGCCCTGTGCAGGGCCAGCCCACCTAGGACGGCCAACAGACTGTGCTCCCACATGCACAGCGTGCAGAAGGAACGGGACAGTGGCCTGTGCAGCCATGACAATGGCCAGAACACAGAGGAGGACAACTGCAGCAGGAACCTGGGGAGGGAGAGGCTGAGTTGCAGCTCGGGACTGAAGACTCCGGCCAGGACCACGCCAGATAGTCTGTGCCTAACATGCTTTGTCTTTTCCCAGCCTCGCAGGACAAGTTACCAGGTCTCAGGCCAGGCTGATGACAATACAATGGAGTGGAGTCTGCAGAGAGCACATCAGAGCCCCGACTACCCCTCATGTGATCACCCTGACATACAGGACAAGCGTGGTCTGCCATATTTCACACTACAAAGCCATATGTGTCAACATGTGCACAGAGAATGGGTTGCTTGGCTTTAAATTCTGGCTCTGTTAGTTACTAGCTATGAGACCTTGGGCAAATTACTTAACCTCTTTGTATTGCGGTTGTCTCATAGGAAAATGGGATGCTAATAGTACCTTCCTAACAAAGTTATTGTCAGGATTACATGAGTTAGTGAGTGCAAGTGTTGAGGCCAAGGAAAAAATTTCTTCTGAAGGTTCACTGAAAAATCAACTGACAAAAGGCAGATTAATTGGATAAAAGTCATATACAATGTATTGACGTGTACATGGGAAACCTCCCAGAGGGATCACCCAGCGCCCAGTGGGTGCAGAAGCTCACACAGCACCTTGAGGCTACAGAAAGAACGGGGGCTTGGATGGGGGCAACCCGGTCATGAGAGTGGGGGAAGATGAGGCCTGGCTAGCAAGGGTGGTCTTGTGATACAGACGAATCTCACAGGTAGCAGCCCTCAGAGAGAATAAATGGTAATATTTCTTTCAGACCTTTAACAGTTTCAACTCTCAGTTACTCATTTCTAGCTCCAGACAAGGGAAGGCCTGGCTGGGTCCGTGCAGATTGTACAGATGCAAATCTCCCCACAAAGACCCTTGGAGAGCTGCTGTTTGCTGACAGCCATCTCAAACTATGTCAAAGAAATGTATCTTGAGGTGAACCATTTTAATTTCCTTCAGTCATTGCAACTTTAAAAGTTTCACACATTAAAAGCCAAGTTGACAGCCTTGGAGAGACTGGGTTAGAGGTCATTAGACATAAGCAAAAGAGTGGGGAGAAAACAAATAGGGATAAGCAGAAAAGAGCAAATTTAAATATATCATCCCATATCTTCCGTCGTAAGTCTCTTACTCCCGAGAATAGACCAGTTCGGTTAGACAGCTGCGTCCCATTCCAGGAGGTGGCCTTGCAGATGGGCCAGGCCTCTGTCCATGATGCAGGAAAACAGATCTTTAATAAGAGGCATTTCTATGGAAACAGAAAAAAAACATAGGTTAATGTCTGGAGTAGTCCAGAGACTAGTTTTTTTAGAGTCTCTGAAACATTTCAGATTCAGCGCCAATCTTACAGATGTTTCTGGACTGGAGTTTGATCAGGTGTTCGAGTGAACTTTCTGGGTAGTCTGTACATCAGCAGGCACCAAGGCCGTTTGTATGTAAGTTGCTGTGATTTCTCCCAAAGTTCACTGAAGTTGTCTAGCTTCAGTTTAGAGGGTATTAAGCAAAGCACGGTTTTCATTTCTAGCGATTCCAAGTCAGAAATAGGGAAGAAAAAATTGAAAACATTAGGCTGGAGACTTGTATCCAGAAAAGCGTTCAGAAGTCAGTCCAACTATAAAAACTCAGAAACAAGGGGCAAGGCTAAAATCTAATAACAGATGTACTATAGTTTTCTTTTGAAATATAATTTCCTCTCTCTCTAGTCCCCCATTTCTACCAAAGACAAAGTGTAGTGGGACCAATTTATTTGAAAAATAAGTTTTAGTCTTGTTATGCTTGGCCCGATTATTTGCATAAGGTGCAGCAGGGATAGTGACTGGCCATATAGACTCTTTTTTAATTCACTTTGCTGGAATTTTCTATTAAGAATCTCAGATTAAATTTTTAAAAGCCTCAAAGCTATGAAGCCAAGCCAAAGATTTGACATCAGACCTGTATGAATTAGGTTAATTCTTCTTTTCTTGAGGTCCCCAAATAACTTCAGTTTCCTGAGTCTGTCAGACAGTGACATTCTTTACTTACCACAAGTCAGAAACCCTGTGATAATCACATAGACACGGTACCAGTCTAGTCTTTCCAAGGGGCTTCTTATCAGCCCTATAAAGTCCACCTCAATTCCCGAAAGCATTCTGGTCGTATATGAAAATATTTCATTCCAGCCAAAGCCTTGGTAAAGGACCAGTGTCACCAATTGTGTCCTGTTACAACAGAAAACAGATTCTTATTGAACTTATGCAAATAACTATATTGCCATAAATTAACAATACACACTAACAGTTTCCAGATTCTGGAAGAATCAGGTAGAGAAAAAGATAAATGCTTCCAGTTTTGCTCACAAAAGTATACTTGACCCAGTTGTTGTCAGCTATAAATAGCTCAAAAGGAAAAAAAAAAAGTTTTATTGACTCTGGAAGACAAAACATAAAAAGAATCAGGAATGAATGGTTCAAACAAAAAGTTCATGAAAAAAGTTATTTTAGTCCTCTATCGGTTCAGTCCCACATAATTAACTCTTGTTCCTCTTGATGTCGGGTCAGCAACACTCGTGAACCCAGCAGCTTTCCAATCCTGGAAGTTTTTACCTAGTGCAAAGTCACCAGAAACCTGTCCTCGGCAGCAGTTGTCAGTCCTTTCCATGACTTTCCTTGAAGAAGCAGCAAATTTTTGGACTGTACCTGATTATAAACCACTTTTTAAGAAGAATCAAAATAAAGTGATAATTGTGAATGACTAAAGTCTTAGAATAGTCATGGTTAAAGACACAATTGACAAGGAAATGTGGTTATTTCTGCGGCATAAAACAATTTAACATAGTAGTCATAATTATCATTGATAACACATACTAAGGCATATCAGGAATTGCACACAATTTTGGAACATATATTAATAACACATTTATACAAATATAACCCAAAGAAATTTAAACACCATTTCATATTTGACAATGCTTTCCATATAGTTTTAGCATACCAAATAAGCCTCATCTGTCTTTCTTGGACTTCCAGGGGACTTAATATCCAAAAAGTTAGTTTGAGGACAGAAAGACTAAATTCAGAATTTGAAATTTTGATTTTGTAACATTTTTCAAATATCAAAGGTTTAAAACACTTGGCCAAAATAGGATCACAGGTCACTGTGATATAATAGTCATTAATTTAGCCAAAGTGATAATACAAAGATTTCCAAAAGCAAAAACCTTTACTCTTTGGTAGAGAGGAGACTCAGTTTCCCAAACAATCATAAGACCTAATAAAGACAAACTGAAGATGTCTCGCCCTTCTTTTTTTTTTTTTTTTTTTGCAATTTACTCAAAAGGTAAACAAAAATCTTTTGCTGTCTCTTATTAATACTACATGAAAATCTTGTTCAAAAGTGAAAACTAAATTCTACCTTTGCATTAGTGAATTATTAATGCAAAAGCTAATTTTAATAAAAACTTATAAACAAATCTATCCAATCTTATCAACTCTGACCACAACATAAGATTTCCATAAACATTTTATAACCTCTTACAATTTTTCTCATTTTCTTTCTTTTCCCAACTTTCTATATCCATTTAGTTTTACCTATTTTTTCATTAATTTAAAACAACTTTTAAAAACCTCTAAACTAGGCAAAATTACTTTCCCTTTTAACAAAAACCACATTCTAATGCCTTTTTATAATCTTTCTTACCAAAAGCACATTTTACTTGCCTTACACATTTTGCATATAGAATTTTTTTATATCTAACAGTTTAGTTACATATATCCATTACAACGTTAACTCTTAGTAACCTTTATTTTTAGTGAAACCCTAGGAAGTAAGCAATTTTAATTACTTACCAGGTCAGAGCCCGGGACACAGGACAGTGCTGTGAAGCCAGTGCCTAGAGGATCTAACCCCTCCCAGCACGGCCAAGAGGCACAGCTGGGCTGGGAGGACAGGGCCTGGGTACTGTCCCCAGGCCTCACTATGGTCACTTGTCTAGACCTCAGAATCTAAAGGCTCAAATACAAAGATATAAGGTCACAGACAAATTAAGCAAGTATCAAAAATATCACAGAAGCAACAGTTAAAATATCTATCAGAGACAGTATAAAACCTGTTTAAACCATAGGCCAAGAAAAAAATGTCTAAATTAAATTCTGAAGACATTTCTCTTTTATTTTACCAACAATTTTAAAAGTATCTTTATTTACCAAAGATTACTAAAATCACATGAACTAGGGAAGCATTTGAGCTTATTTAATTCATTTGTGAGTACTCCTTTCTTTGAAAGTCAAGTTGATATCACAAGGACAATGTATAAACATAGACATGTACACATGGGTACACAAAAATACGGATGGACAAAAATAAAGGCTTCAGAGCTTGGATTTTTGCAGTTGAAGCCATGAGACCAGTAAAACTCACTAGTTTAAAAGGACAGCCAGATTTCAGTTATTGTGCCTTTGTAAATGGAAAGTCCCACATGGCCCTAGCACTCACTGAGTTTTAGAGAAAACAGGGTAGCAAATTTACATTTCAAAGTGCAGAGAGCATTTAACCTTTTTTGAAGAAGGAGTTTGGGTGTGTTAATTAGAGGAAGATTAAAAATGGGTGCCAAGGTAACACAAAATCATAGGAATTTACCATAGGATATTTTTTTTTTTTTTTTTTTTTTTTTTGTAAGGAGACCAATTTCACTTAGCCAGGCAGCTTTTAATTTACTACCTGTTTTTCAATTGGATCACTGAGCTCAGTGCAGAGCCCACTAACAAGCAGGGCCAACAAAGCATTTGCAGTTTTTAGGGCCTAATAGTTTAAGTATGTGAAAAGTAGGCACAGTTGGAAGACAGAGCATCTAGGTCTTTAAAACTCAAGGATTTCACTTTTACAATGAATCTCAGGTCCCCAAAAAAGGGAAATGTCATGGGACCAGGCCACATAACGCTTTGACAGTGCACTTCACTACAAAGACATTTCCCTAAGTGTTTGCACTGTGCCTCTCTAGTTGAAGCACACAAGGGAATGAACAGCCCCCTTAGTAAGAGCCGCTTACTGTAAACGACGGTGGTTGGCCACCTCCAAAACCGTGACTCGCCAGTGACTCACCAGCGTCACACACGCAAGGGTCAAGCATTGTCTCTCAGTACGAAGGAATCTCTGGCACCCCCAAAACCAAAGCGGTCCCGTGCCACAATGCAAAAGAGAACAGAGCCTTGGGCCTGAGAGGAACCTATCCCTGACTCTGGAAACACCACAAGGAAAGCAGAAGACCCCAAAAAGGGGTTAAGTGGCACCTTTTTCTGTGTTCTTGAAGGTGTCTGAGTCATTAGAAGTTCCCTCTAGATCCTTCCATGTGGTATGGAGGATGGCAACAAGGAGGGAGGAGCAGGGAGGATATTTGTCCCCTCCAATCTCATGTTGAACTTTGATCCCCAGGGTCAGAGCTGGGGCTTGGTGGGAGGAGTCTGGGTGGGGGGGGCAGATCCCCCATGAGCACCTTGGCACCGTCCTCCAGGTAATGAGTGGGTTCTCCCTCTATGAGTTCCCAGGAGAGCGAATTGTTGAAAAGTGCCTGGCTCCTCCTCCCCTCTCTCGTGCTCCCCTCTCACCATGTGACACACCTGCTGCCCTCTTCCCTTCCGCCATGAGTGGAAGCTTCCTGAGGCCCTCACCGGGTGCAGGTGCTCGTGTCACGCCTCTCATACGGCCTGCAGAACCGTGAGCCCCACTTAACCTAGAGTGGGCGTGAAGAACAAGAACCCCAGCTCACCACTCCGTGGCAGCCCACGGTGATCTCACAGCAGCTCTGAGAGGCGGGCCCTGAGTGGCTTCATTTTACAGGTGGGGACAAAGACTCCCATGGGAGGGGGTGGACTGCCCTTGAGCTCAGGTCTCTTGACCCCTGGGGTCTAGAAAAATTGCCAAAGCGATTCTGGGGAAGTGAGCCCCAGAGATGGGGAGCACCGTGGAACTGGGATCCCACCAGGAGATGAGACGAGTGGGGGGGGGTCTTCCAACCCTGTTCTTATCAACATCCTGAGCGTCCGCCCTCACATGGTTAGCTGCAGTGACAAGGCAGATCTAGGACTCGAAGGATCTTTGATGTACAAAGGCTCATCTGGGGGGAGGGAGTGTGGGGGGAGGGAGTGTGGGAGGAGGGAGGAAGTGGCACGTTGGTGGCTTTTGTGCAATTATTTTCCAAGACTAACAGGATGCTGCTTTCTTCAAACAAACCTGATGTCCTTGTGCCCTATTGCCCTTAAATTAGATCAGTTACAACGACAGCTTCCCCCAAGGAGATCGGGCATGTGACTCTCCTTTCAAAGTGTCCTTCGGTGTGCTTTGATGTCCCGGGCCCCTCCCTCGGGCACGTTTCCTTGGCACAGTCGACTGTCAAGTAGTTTTCGAAGTAGTTTCTTTCGATGGTAGTTTGTTTCAAAAGTTGCCTTTTTGAAGTAGGTTTTCGGTAGACATTTCAGCATCAAGCCGCACCCACGTTTATGTAAAATGCCGCTCCAGCCACCCATCGCTTCTCCTGAGGCCCAGAGCAGTGCAGGGCTTATCACCATCCTACTGTTCTGCCCGTTAAGAGGGGAGGGCCCGTGCCACAGGCAGAGCGGAGGCAGAAGCAGGAACACAAGGCCATTTTACTCCTCCATTCCCTCATCCATTCATCTAAAAAACTGCATGATGAGCCCAAATCTGTGCTGTGTTCTGTTCTGGAGATGAGCGAGACAATTCCTGCCACCAGGGTGCTGGCAGAATAACAGGGGAGGCGGACACAGATAAATGCTGTGAGGACAGGGTGCGGGGCACAGTGGGGGGCTTCGAAGGAGAGAGAGGCTGTTGGCCGAGCCTGGAGAAGGCCCCTGAGATGGGACCCAGAAGGAAAAATAGGGTGTTCTCTGCTCTTTATCTCTGGAATTCGGTGGCTTGCCCAGAGGTGCGCTGGACAGAAAACACTGGCTTTGTAATGTCTGCCAGTTCCCTTGGTGCAAACACTCCCAGCTACTAGGGGCAAATTTCAAGTTACCGATGTAGACAGATGTGACATCACTGAATGCAGAGGCGGGAAAAGATACGCAGTGGCCACTGTGACATAGTATGTCCGCCCTACAGAGACAGTGGATGTAAGTGCCTTCACGAAAACAGGTCCCAGTGAAATAATTAGGAAGTAATGAATTTGAGAATTTATTATCTTTGTTTTACTATCATTTCTTTTAAGTTGCTATAATGTATTTTAATAATGGCTATATTTAATAATCAGCTCCCTAAATCCCTCAAAGTTTAACAATCATCTCCTAGGACGAGGTGGCTCGCACACCTCTGGGTCAGTCCTGCACTTACCCTACAGCCGCGGTTTGAGCTAGGGTCAGATCTCAGCAGGAACATTACACCACCCTCTACCCGGTCCCCTCGCCCCAAAAGCAATGGCTGCTCCTCCCACTGCACGCACTTTGCAGCCCATTCTCCGAGTAGAGTCGCAGTAATCTTTCCCGATGCAGTCGTGTTACTCCCTGATTAAAACCCTTTAACGGTTCTCTACAGTTTTCAAGTTTCTCCACGATGTGGCCCCCCTGCCTCCCCCACGAGTCCCCATCCCCCCCTCCTGCTTCCTACACGCACAGACACCCCGGGATGCCCCTGCCCAGCTGCTGGGAAGCCCCTTCTGTGATCCTATACGATTGCTGAGCTCCTGCTTGTTCTTTCAGATCTCCACAGAGATGTGACTTCCTCGGGAAGATTTTCACTGACCCCCAAGACCAGACGAGGTGCCTCCTTTGGTTCCCAAAGTGTCCTGAGCTTGAGCCCCGGAAGCGCCCAGCAACTGGATGGCAGCCACCTGGTTTACAGCATCATGATGCGGACTGCCCAGGTGCGACCCCGGCTGTGCCACGCACTAGCTGTGTGTCCTTGGAAAAGCCACGGCACACTTCTAAGCCTCTTCCTTCTCTGTGAAATGAGGATACAGCAGTGTCTCCCTCGTAGGGCTGCTGTGAGCCTGGAATGATTCCTGTTCTCTGAATGCTCAGAATAGTTTCTGCCCCACGGTGAGTGCTGAGTGTGTGTTAACGGACACTGGCTTTGCCCCTGGTGTTCACCCCTTCTGACGGATGCCCGTGCAAGCAGGGGCTGTGTCTGTCCTCTCGCTGTTGTCTGTGTGGGTGTAGCGGGTGTGGGGCACTCAGCAGGTGCTCGGCTGCTGAAGTGGAGTATGTGAAGGATGAGTGGATGGACAGAAGGCAGAGATGCGGGCGCTGCTGCTGCGAGCCCAGGTGAGGAGGCCGGCGCGGGTGCTCGGGAGGGCAGGGCGGAGCACTGGGGCTGCTGCGAGCCGAGGGGCAACGGCAGGGGACGCTGGTGGGGGTGGTGCACAGTCAGCAGCTGGCTTTGACCTTCTTTCTGGAACATCTACCTCCATTCCATCACCCCCCGAACTGGTCGGTTCTGCTACTACGACAAAACACCACACTCTGGGGGACTGGGGTCGGTGGGGGGGGGCAGTGGGGGGCGAGTGTTAAACAACAGAAATTTATTTCTCATGGATCTGGAGGTTGGACGTCCAAGATCAAGGTCTGGCAGGTCAGTATCTCATGAGGACCACCTTCTCACTGTGTCTTCCCAAGGCCATTCCTCGGTGCGTGCGTGTGGCGCAGAATAGGGGGACGCTCCCTGTTGTCTCTTCTTACAGAGACACGAATCCCATGGGAGCAGGCCCCTCCCTATGACCTCATTTAACCTTAACTACTTCCTCAGAGGCCTCTCTCCAAATACAGTCCAAATACAGCCACGGGGGGCTAGGGCTTCGGCACAGGAACTGGGGGCACACAAACATTCTGTCCGCAGCAAACCGCTTGCATCCCCAGCTCTGTGCACAGGAGGAGCAGCTCTTCCTCACCCCGCTCGCTGCTCCCTGGGTGGAGAGGCGAAGGGGAAAACCATCTTCTCTGCGCCACCTGAGCCCGCTTCCAGCAGGGTTGCTAATGACCAGCTAAGTGTGGCCATGGCTTCTGGAAGCCGAGAATTTGTTTTTTTAGCAAGGGGCCTTATTAGCTGCTAACTGCTGAGATGAGAAATTGTGGTCGGGCCATTCAGGTGCTGGCCTTTCAGCTGAAGTCCCCTCTCTGGGGCCTGCCTCTGCCTCAGAATTTTCCAGCCAGTTCAGTTTCTGTCAAATAATTATTTACAAATTAGATTCCCAGGGAATACGTGATCAGGGAGTGCAAGCGTTATTACACCTGTAAATAAGAACAAACAATTGTTCAATAAAAGGCAAACCATTCTCCAAATAACCATGTCACTGGAAAACTCAGAGCCCTGCCACAGTGCCTGCCCAGCACTGAGAGCATTTGTCACGCTCGGTCTTCCTGACAGCAGCTGAGAATTTATACGGTGAAAGTGACGGATAGATGCTCTCTGGTCTTAGGGTATCATTAGACAATACTTTTTTCCCAAATCATTTTCTCAATTCAGAACACTTGGGCACTCAGTAAAAATGGGAACTATTGATCTGTGGTTTCATTAAAGCTGTAATAACTGCTTATTTTAAAGCATCTACTACTGATAGGAATCGGTTAAGTCTGATGACAGCCTGCAAGATGTCTCCAAGTACTCAGGCCTCTTCTCTACAGCAGAACTTACATTATACAACGTCACTGGTGCCCAGCTACAGAGATGACCGTTGCCAACTTCTCTCCAGCTAGGTGTGGCCATCTGAGCTCTGGCCAAGGAAGTGCAAGATAAAATGTATGCATGGGGGTGGGTTGGCAAGAGAGGGCTTCCAGAAAGGTCTGTTGAATAAAAGCAGAAGGGAAGGGAGTGGTGCCCTTTTTTCCTCTTCCTCTTTTCTGCTCTCTGAAATATGGATGTGATATCTACAACGCCCACAGCTATCTTGAACATGAGGTAACCTCGAGATTTAAGCAAGCCATGCACTAGGATGGATAATAAGACCAGAAGTGGCCTTGGTGTGGGTGACTGGGACCCTCCACAGCCTACACAGTGAGAGTGAACTAGCCTGCATGTCCTCTGAGCCATGTTCCTGGCGTGTCCTGGGATGTGCACCCATACCCGACCCTAACTGATGCCATGCCCACGCCATGCTAGGGCCACGCTGGCAGAAGCATCTGAAGCCTGCAGTTAATTTACAGACAGCACATTTGTAATTCTTTCATTGATTCTGTTCACTAAACTTCCCAAAGCCAATTCTGTACCCTAAGTTTCCCAATCTAGTTTAGATGTAAAATCAGCCCTTATGTTGTTGAAATGTAAGGCAAGATGTCCTAAGCAGAATGACTCTCCTCTGCTAGAATTTTATCAGCGTCAAAGTACTAGAACTGGATATATTTGGTTGTTCCCTCTTTTTGAAGGCCTGCAGGATAGAGATTTGGAGGGGACGTAGGTAAGAAGGAAGTGTGTCTGTGTGTACTGCGTGTGCACATGTGAATGCTCGTGCATGTGAGTGTTTTGGAGGGTGGAAGAGAGAGACAGAAACAGAAGAAAAGCATGTGAATCTGCAGATAAATGCAACTGAATTAACATTTCCTCTCCAAAGCACCATGATTCATAACATCTATATCTAAGCTCTAACTTATCTGCACTAAAGACTGTTAAAACTCTAACCACCATAGCAAAAAATTTGGTGTAATAGCTCAACTCCATATAATTTTATTATTTCCAATAAAAACAAAATGTTAAGTATTTAACTAAATATGATTGAGTTTTTATGTTTATGGAAAAGTTCACATAATTAGACTCACCAATCTGTGCACTGCATTTTCTACCATGACCCCAAATCTTGATGTAAGAAGGGTGATCATCATAATCTCAAGACACATCTGCACAATTCTGGGAAACACCCAAGTAATGATGAATCTCTGGCGGAGAGTGGGGGGAGTCATGTTTATATTCCTCTGATGTTACTTAATACTAAACCCACATATTTTGAAAAATTATCATTATTTGAAATGAAAAATAATATTTATGCCTAGAATAAGCCCTACTAACATGTGAGTGCGGCTCGGAGTTGGTAACCGGCTACGTCACATGCTTTACACTGAAATTCCACTCTTTTTCAAGAGTATGTTAATGGCCTCTGCCTGCAAGTGTGGGCCCATGTGCTTTTTTCCAAAAACCAAAATGACAATAATTAAACCGGGCAGCTGCTGCCCCTAGCAATATGACAACCTCTCCCCGCTCTCTGGAATTTGCTGGAATCACCCTGCTCGAGCTCATCCCATTCGAATTAGCTGCTCCCTCCCTGGGCCCCCGCAATCTGGGTGAGTTTCCCATCTATTAGCTGAATTATTCAGATGTTTTCCCACAATGGCCCTAGCAGTGCTCATATAACTAGTTTCTAAATCAACAGTGAATTATATCATTGACAATCTGAGCAGATTAATTAAGAAATCTGTCAGGAGTGACGCGATGAGAGCTGGCTCCTTTTCAAGGCAGATCCACAGTCTTGGAGGCAGAAGCACACCTGAGGTGACTGCGGGAGTGAGAGGGCCGGGGACAGCGGCAGACCCAGGCCCGAATCGCTCCCACTGGGCTTAGCGGGAACGCCAGCGTGGGCAGGGTGGGCCGGGGCGGAATGTCTCCTGCCCACCCCGCGGTGAGGCTGCTGGCCGGCTTGCGGCAACCACAGTGCAGGGCTGCAGAACACATTCTGCACACAGTCAAGCACTGTTTCATTTTGTGCTGTGTGTCATCGCTATTCCCACACACAGATCCCGGTGACAGGAACCATGGGAACTGCATCAGAAGAGGCTACTTGGCCTTTTGGGCTTTTGAATGCTTGTGCTTTGGGGAGGGGGTTCAAGCCCCCTAAAAGCAAAGCAGCCTAGGAAACCCCATTTGGTGCCCAGGGATAAGAAAGCAACTTTCATATCTACCTATTTTTTTCCTTCTTAATAAAATTTTTGTTGATTTCTCCAGAGAGTCTTGCAACCAAAATTCCAACATAAATGCAAATAAATAAATTAATTAACATTAAAAATCAGAATATCACAGAGCTCTGTTTGATTTAATTGATTTAATTTGAGGATTTTTTTTTTTTTTTTTTTTTTTTGAGAGCCTACTGGATCAGTCAGTGACAATTTCGCAAATTTACAATGGATAACACACAGGATGTAAATTTTGAAATCCTAGACTTAAGTTTGAACTGTCATTTAGTAACTGGGTGGCCTTGGACCTGTCACTCCAGCCCCCAAAGCTGAGTGTTTTCGCCTGCAAAGGAATGATCTCTGCCTCCCAGGCTGCTGTGAGGATCAAGCAGAAAAATGTCTGTGAAAGAGGGGAATGGTTGGATACGCCTAGGGCCTGTTATCCAACATGCAACTAAATGTCTCATCGCATTTAATATTTACAACCACCTGCAAGGAACATACTATCTCCATTTTCAGAATAAGGGCATGGAGGCTTAAGGCAGTCAAGTATGCTTTTCAAAACCACAGAATGGCTAAGAGCTGGGGCTGGCCCCACCGCCCATCACTGGGGCTGGGAGCAGGCTGGGGGGCTCCCCAGGACACTGGGTCAGGCTCCTGAGGGTGGGCCAGGGTTTCCAGGAGGGCGGGAGCATGTGTGGGTGGCAGGGCTGGGAAGGAGGGTGCTCTGGGGCACCCTGTAGGGAGGAGACCACGAGACCAGGGAGGGGTGAGTGCCTGGTGGTGTGTGAGAACCAGCGAGTGGCCTAAGGGAGCCAGGCCAGGGGAGCCAGGTAGGGGCCAAGGAGGGTCCGTGACAATAACACCGATGATGGGAACAGCAGCAGTGGCGACCTACACTGGCGGGAGTGAGCTGTGGGTCAGGTGTGGTTCCGTGTGCGTCACAGGTGTGTTAATGGGTCCAGCGCTCACATCACCATGTGGAAAGTGAAGAAAGTAGGATGTCATAAAACAATTCTGACACCTTGTCCCTCCCATCTCCAGCGTCCAGGGCTCAACATTGGGGTCAGTCTTCCCACCGGGTGCTTGTCCAGGCCCTCGTCGTGGGCATCCAGTCACCTAACACAACCTGGGACAGGAAGGGTGGAGTTTATTGACACCAAAGATGGGGCTAGAATTCGAAGGAATATCTTCCCAGATCAGGGATGAGCCTGTTCCATCCATGATGCCAGGCAGTTGGGACACATCAGGGGCTGAAGAGAAGCTACCGGAACACAAGTCAGGGTGAGCTTGACCAGAAGGAACCAGCACAAATAAGATTGTCCCAGAAAAGACTCAGGCTACCCGCTGGCCCCGCTCAGACAGGGGGAAGGGACCGCTGATTCAGAACAAGAAAAACTCCAATGCAAAGTGGACTCTAGAAGCCACTGGAGTACAGAGGCGTCGTATGTGATCACTCCCGCCTGTTTTCTCAGTAATCTGCGTAGCCTTCAGTTCCGTTATTTGATTGAAACATCAGGGCTCTGGGGTTCCCCTCAGAGCCTTGGGGCTCTGAACATCCTTCCTCCACCTTCCTCTCAACTTTGCCAGAGCAAGACTCTCTGAGAGTTTGGCTGCTTTAGTAGTTTGAAACCACCACTCTCCAAAACACTAGGGGACTACTTGCTCTATGACACCTAATTCCATGCACTGTGCTGAAAAATTTTGGGTGATGACAATGAAGATTTTGACATAACAGTGTCTTCATTGTCTCTGAATTCTTAGATTCTGCGTTTTCTATCTGCTCCGATTTCCCGCTCCCACTCAAACTGTGACCGTCCACACTTGCCTCCTTGCCCCAGGTTTTCTGTGGTTGAAATTTTATCTTTTCAATGAGCTGGAAGAATTTTTGAAAAAAATTGGAAAGGGGAAAATCTTAAAATGACAAAGCATATGGGTAGGAAAAATTCGAGACAAGAGAAGAGACGGAAGACTCCAGGTTTCAGTTCCTGAGAAATTCTTCCTGACGTAGCCGGCCGGAGGAGCGCGACAGGGAAGGAGGCGGCCAAGTTCATCACACAAAGAGCCACCCCAACCTCTCCTACAGGCCTTCCCGAGTACATACAGATCTCAAGGCTTTACTCACAGAGTGGAGACTGTAATCATTCCCTCGGGTGCCACAGCACACCTTCAAACATTCCCCCTTCAAACCGTCATTCTGGGTAACGGATCTGTGCCATTCAAACGAGCTCATCAACATGATGCATAAGTTGGGCACCAGGAACATTTTTAATATTTCAGAGTAAATGGTGAATCCTTAGGAATTCGTCCGTGCAGAAACCAACAATTGGACAGGAGGAGGCAGTACTTCTCCTGTGGTGCTTTCACCTGTGTTATCTAATTTAGTCCTTTAACAACTCTGGGGGGAGAGACATTATCTCCATTTTATAGAAGCAAGACCTAGGGCTCTGCAAGTTCCCATGAGCCTCTTGTCCAAAGCTACCAGGACCTGAGCCCAGGTAGGTTGACCGAGCATCTTGCATTCTTGCTACTACCTGACAGTTTTCAAACTGACCCGTAGAGACCCTGAAATGACAGCAAGAGTAATAACGATGATCACAACAACAATGGTAATAGCTCACATGTGTTGGGCACCGACTGTGGACCAGCCACTCTGCTGAGTGCTTGAGATATTTTATCTTTTTAAGTCTTCACTGGAATCCCATGAATAATTCCATCACTTGACCGAGGTCACACAGATGACACGTGGTAGAATGCAGCTGAAACCTAGGTGACCACAGGGCATCAGGTTTAACCCACCACACCTGTCCTTCCGTGAGTTACTTCAGGGACCATTTCCGTGGGTGGGAACATGAGAGGTGAGCCAGGGGCCGGTCTCAGGGCCCCTAATTTTCCTTCAAACAGAGCAGCTTGTCTTTCTGCCTTGGGAGTCCACGAAGGCAGTGACAGAGCTGAGCGTCACAAGAGGGCTTTGAGATGGGCCTTTCTCTGGATTCAACAGTCTCCCATCAAGTCACTGCAAATAAACACATCAACTACTAACAGGAAGACATGAGATTCTTTGCTGTGCAAACACAGGCACAAGGCAAGTCCCCACGTACCTCTTGAGATTTCACTTAAAGAAAGAGTTCTGAGGCAAAAACATATAAAGTTTTCAAACTGCTGCAATCACTGCTAATCAATAATATTTCTAATATTCCAAGAGGACGTGATCTAGACTCTTACTTCTCAAAGAAGCAGCCCACTGACCGGCAGTGTCGGCCCACCTGGCAGTTAGTTAGAAACTCAGAATCTGGGGCCCCACCCCAGACCTACTGAATCAGAATCAGTGCTCTAGCAAGATCCCCATGAGATTTGCATGGGCATGAAAATGTGCAGACTGTGGCTCTAAAAGATCACCAAGTACAGTGATTTGAGAAATGGGACAAGATTCCAAAAATGTTACGTGACTTCCGTCACTGGCTTGGGACCTCCATGCTATGTTATCCATTGGATGAAGACGGTGCCTTCAGTAATCCCTTAGCACTTGTCCATTTGTCCTCATTAACAGCACATAGTTTATCACAGACCTGTCCTGGTACGGCTCGTGCCCCTGAGAGTGGAGCGGGAGCCAATCATGAGAGCAGCACAGAAACGCATGGCTTTGGTTTAGTCCTTGAGGGGAGACATGAAGGCATCTCTGTAGGTCTGAAGTTGTCAAGGATTAGATAGTTCTTCTTCAATAAAACACAGAGGGCATTACATCCAGTTTGATGCTTACCTTAAAGGTTTCAAATAGAGCACAGATATGTTTAGATTCAGAGTCCATAAAGAGGTTTAATCAGATTTCACATGACCTTGGGCAAGCTACATAGACTTTCTGAGCCTCAACTTTTTTCATCCACAAAATAGAAATAATAGTATCAACAACTTCACAGAATTAACTGAATTAGCATGTAAAAGTGTCAAGAACACAGGATAAGTGTGTGTATATATACACACATATATATGGAACATGTACACACACACAAACATATATACATACAGACAGAGAAAAGAGTTAAAAGTTAATATGTGTTATTTCTGCCTGGTTTAGATTCCAGAAGTAGAGTAGTTATTATTTTCTTTCTTACACTCTTATGTATTTTTAAATTTTCTACAATGACCACTTGTTATTTTGATAATCAAAAAGTAATCATTTTTAACAAAAGTGATGTGCACTGCAAATGGCTAAGAGACAGGCACGGCTCCTGAGAGCCGGGATTGGACGAGCTGTGGCAAGTAATGGGAAAAGCACAGAATTGCCACTTCTTGGTGATTGTCCTTGGGGCAAGTTGCGTCACCTCTCCAGACCTCATTTCTTCATTGGCAAAATGGAATCATGATGTTTTCTCTACAACTCACCGTGGTTCTAAAAGGATCAGATCTTATCCTGTGTATAAGGTACTTGGTACGATGTAAAGGGCACCCTTGTCATCATTTCCATTGTTGTCATTATATCACTATTATTATTTATGGACAGGGAACTTGAATACGCAAGAACAAATTATATTTAAATTTTTCCTTCACATGAAAATGTTAACATAGATATTATGCATTCTTTTAGGAATATTTTATTGCAGATGAAAATAACATGGACCTCTTCTAATACGGTTGCATTTTACTGATACTTATTTGATATACGTTCAACTTTTAAAATACAATTGTTAAACAGAAAGCTTAACTAGGGATATGGAGAGTAAGAAAAAACTCTCCTCACATCCCTCGTATCATTTTTCTCAGTTTTAAGATGAAAAACTACGGACTATTTAACTTAGACTGGAGGGTCCTTCAATAGGAACATAACACGCTATTGAGGATAATTTGCCCCTGGGCAGTTGTCCTTGGTCTTGACACTTTATCCAACTAAAACATGCACCTTAGCAAGTTTATCCCTTTTCAGAAAAAGTAAAAAATAGTCATTTGAATAATTATGGTTTTATTTATATTAAAATTATTACTACATGAACCTGCAGTGCAAAATACTTTCTAATCCCACACTTCAAATTAAAACAAATAATTTGTGCAGACTCTTCTCGATTCACCACCAAACAAATGTAGTTATAAAGATGGAGTCTTCCCATTTCAGATGATTCTATAAATGTAAACAAGAGGTTTGTCATTAAGTGGTATTGATAATACTCACAGTGTTCCTATGTTTGTCAATTTCATTAACCTTTCAAATTAGGTATTCATAATGTGTTAATGACAGCATAACACATCATTACATTATTCAATGTAATTTCATGGATATTATGTATAGTTGATAATGTTAGAATCTCTTGTCTTTACAGCTGTTAGAAAACATTATACTTTCCAAGATGATTAGGGACGTGTGAATACCAAGCAGCTAAATCCACAGCTCAAATAATGGTCCCTGCTTGGCCTTGAATTCTGATCAGGGTATGACTAGACAGTTTCCACTGGCAAAGGGCTAAGCTCCCTTTCTTGTGTTATATAAGAACTGGAGACACACACAGCCGATGGAGAGCTTGAGAATTTGTTCAATGAAATCCCTTGCCTTCAGGTCGGCAGTGGAAAACTGGATATCGTTGAGTAAATAGTCACTCCTACTCCCCCTGGAACAGAACATGCTTTGCCGCCCCCCTGACTATGGGGTTGGCCAGTGCTTTGTTCTGGCCAAGGGAGGGTGGGAGGACGTGATGGGAACAAAGGTTTTAAATGTGCTGACACAGCTGGTTTGTCCCTTTGCACTCCTGTGATCCGGCATTAGAAGAGCAAGGTCCAGACAGCCACTTCCCCTTTAGTGGGACCCCAGAATAAGACCCATGGCGCAAACCGTGGGCCTGACATGAGCTGAGAACCAAGCCTGCCCAGACCCAGTAAGATCAGTAGAAACCCGGCCAAACCGTGCTCCCCATTAGATCACTGAGAGCCTCTGGAAATGTTTTCTGTATAAATAAATAAATCTCTACTCCCATAGCTAAGAAACATACATATTCATTACAAGACACTGAGAATTCAAACTTGTTTGTTACACAGCATTGTCAGGGCAATAGCAGACTAATATGATACAATGGCAGAACTATTTAACTGTCCCGTTAAACTGCTAATTGTAACAATAGGATCATGGAACGTTCTGAGGTTTGATTTTTGAAGAATACAAAATTTTCGTCTCCTCTATTAAAATCTTGGCACCAATACTAAATGATCGTGGGTACATGGCTTAATTTTTTGTACGTACTTCAGTCATTCATTCATTAAGTAACTCACATATTTTTCTTTAAATTCTTTTTATGTTCCAGACATTATGCTAACCACTGCAGATAAAATGAGGAATAAAATAGACAAGGGGTTTAAAAAAAAAAAAACCCTCCAGGGACTCACATTCTACAAAATGGGTAAAACCGTTTCATCTACTAACCTCATGAAGTTAATGTGAACAAAGACATTCTGAAAGAGAGATTGTAGTAAGATCATGTTTGTGAAATCACAATACTATAAAAGACTTCAAAGACATGAGCAAACATTAGGGAATCTTACTTTGAGTTTTAGGACTTTCATTGTTCAAAATCTAGCCCCAATTTTAAAATATCCGTGATCCTGTTTATGATAAATTTTACCTCCAAGTCTGAAACAGACATTCTTACCTTCAGCTTACAAGAAAATGGAAATCTCAATTTGTTTCATCAAGTATTGCGTGTGTTTGTTATTAACCAGCTTCTGAACCCAGCACAAGAAAGCTAGGAATCCCTTGTTTCATCTCTAAGACTATTAGAGAAAAGATGAATGAATTTTTCCCTTCCAATTTCTTCTGATTTATTTACATTTTTCAAATTTATGTGTGAATCGATGCTAATTCCTTCACTTTGGCAATTGCCTAGTAACGAGGTTTAAAATGGATGCATGTTGATGGCAAGACTTTGGGAAGTGGGTGTCAGTGAAGTGAGAGACAGCCCTGGGATCACAGACAAGCAGGCTTCCAGAGCAGGAAGACACCGGAAGTCTCACCCCATCCAAACCCTCACCTGTGCACGCGGAGACTCAGACTCCGCGGGGAAGTGATGTGTTTGGGAAGAGCCAGGAACAACATCCACAGCTCTCTACGCACAGCTCCGTGCTCTCGCTGTAGGAGAAGTTTCACAAAGCTAAACAATCAGCTAAGAAAAAATTAATAAGTGTGTATCTTTCATCTGCAATGCTCAGTTCTGGGGTGGGAGATATAGAGAGTAGAGATTTATTTACTTCTCCAGAAAGCATTTCCAGAGGCTCTCGGCAATCAAATCAGCTGGGCCACGCAGTCCTTCCCACGGAAGCCGTCTCCTTTCACAGTTACCATGAGCTCCTTCTCCCTGAACCCTCAGGACCCAGCAGTCAGCAAAGGCCCTTGCTTCTCACCACTGGGGTAGCGATGTGTCACTGACAGCCGTGTAAAGACCCGGCAGCAGCCCACCGTGGAGACCCTGGATACTCTCACTATCTCCTGTCTTTGTTTTCACACTTTCCTGTCCTGCCAGCGTTCTGTCCAGGCAAAAGTAAACTCCTGGAAACCACTGTCTCTGCTCCTGGCCCTGCGTATTCCTCCTGTTAGGGATGAGGAAATTGAAGGTCAGAAATTAACTCGCCCAGGGTCCCTGTTACAAAATATCTGAACCAAAATTCCAATCCAGATCTGCCTTCAAAACATTTCCCCTTGGCATGAAATCGCACTTCCTAACAAGGGAGGGAGATCTGCCGCCGCTGGGAGGGGCTTTCTGGACCAAATCCTACTTCTAAAATCCACAAATAGCAAAGTGAAGCAAGACGAGGAAAACTGGGGAGTTCACTTACATTTCCCTGGGCTCCGTAGTGTTACCTGTGCTGATAAAGCGCATCTATATTTCCTCTGAAAAGGAAACCAAAAGGTCCTTTGTAGTACCTGAGACTTACCAGGGGTTTTGTCATCCCGTCTCCCAGGCCTCAAAGCCCCATCCGCAGCTGCCTGGAAAGTATCCTTTGGTCATCACAGTTCGAAAGAGGCATTAATCTCAGGAAGCTACTGGAAGGGTGAGTTAGACAAGCAACCCTGGTAGGGTTTAAAAAGTACACGCAGCACGAGATGTGATCACAGCTCCCAGGGGAGGCGTGTTCCCTGAGGCTGGGAGAGAAGGCAGGCGGGTTCGTGCCTCTTGCGAGCCAGGGCCGAGCTCAGCCCGGTCGGTAACCGGGGCCGAGCGTTTAGTTGACTGCACAGGGCTTTGAAGGTGAAAAAGGATCTTAACCCCACAGCTGCCTGGAGCACCCTGGTGGCCACCTCAGAGCAGCCGATGGAACAGCTAACGTCTCCCAGAAGGGACAACAGTGGTGGCTGTAACCTGGTGCGGTCCCTGCGCCTCGCAAATTCAAGACAGGGAAAGAAGTCATTTTTGCATCAGCTAAAAAAGGAAAAGTAATGACAGTTCTGCTTGCACAGCTAGAGGTCATGACAGCCTTTCTCTTAACGGAGGGTGAAGGGGGGAGGGAGGGGGCTACTTTGACCCCCTGCGGCTGCCTTTCTCACCTCTGCTCACACTCCCTGGGACTGTCCGAACACACACGGCCCTGCTCTCAGAGGAGAGAGCCTTGTGTGTCATCAAGAGATGCCTGATAGACACAGCCCACCAACGTCCCCAGGGCAGGACTTCAGCCGCCCTCCCGACGACGTGGGACTTGGGAGGTGACTGCCGCATTTCCTGCATGGTGAGAACCAGGTCCCCTCGGGTCCTGTGCCTGGTTGAGATGCCTCTCAGAGCCGAGCTGTTCTTTTCGCACCTTCAAAGGAAGCCACATTCCGTTTGTCAGTTTCATGGCACCGTCATGCTCGTCAGGAGAGGCTGTTGTACCCGCAGCCCTGCCTGCAGCTGCTCCTGTGCCTGCTCCAGCCCCCAGGCCCCCACTTGGTGAATCCCGTTTACGGAGGCTCAGCGTCTGGTCCTTCTCCTCACACCCCAAAGGGCAGCTCTGGAAGCGCCGTGGTGACAGGGCGGGCAGGTGTTCCTGGGAGAAAGGAAAGAGTCAGATGTTCTTACTGTATGTCTGGCTTTGATCTTTCATTTAATCTGCTCAACAATCCTGTAATGTCAATGTTGCCATTGTCCCCATTCTCCAGAAAACCAGAAAGGTACGGTCACCCCTCCAAGGTCACACCTTAAATACTGTGATGCAAACACAGTCGTCCTAGAGAGGCCACTCTCTTAAGCACTGTGACATACTGACCCCTCCAATGAAGCTAATGAGTTTCAGGATTTCAACTTGAAACTCTGTCATCCCATGGCTCATTTTTGTTTTGTTTTGCACCAGAGAAGCTGGAGTAAAAGAGAGTGGGCCAAGGTATATGACTGCTGGCACGAAAGCGCAGAAGCGACCGTAGGAGTGGGGAAGGCATCTGCAGACTGAGAAAACCCAGGTGACAACAGCCACACGGAGACCTGACTTAGCTCAGATCCCCTGCAAAGCAGAACCCAAGGCAGGCTCAGACGCCAATTCATGAATAGCTTAGACGCTATTCATGCAATTCCAGGGTAGAAACGAGGAGGAGGAAGGGGAGGATAGAAACCAAGCAGCCATTGCTTCATAAGCCACCAAGAGAAGAAGGGTCCCCATGCCACGTGGAACCTCCGCAAACAGGCTGCACAGAACCATGCCCTGGGCTGGCCACCCAAGGGGGCAGTGGGGAGGAAGTTGTCTGCCAGCTGTCTCCGTCCACCATCAGCCACAGTCACCCCACAAGCAGTGACACCCACACTTCCCAGTGGCTCACCTGGCTTCTCCAGGTAGCTATAGGGGTGCAGATCCCACTCCCAGGCATTTTACCCTGGCCTGGGAGGGTGTGGGGCTCAGAGTCCCCATGGGCTACTACGGCCCCTGCCTTGGGGGTGGGAAGGTGGCTGCCCGGAAGCCTGTCCTCCCCTCACTGGGGGTGGGGGTGCAGGGAGGGTGGCAGCTGCTGGGGCACTTCACCAGTGAGAGCCTCGGGCTCCGGCAGACAGGTGCAGCTGGAGAACTCAAGAACAGGCTTAAAATAATGAAAGGAATGTCCTTCCAGGAGGCTGTGGTCCAAATATTCCCTGCTATCCATTCACTCACTCATGCATTCGTTTATTCAGCAAGTATTTGGTGAGTATCTGCACTGTGCCGGCCAGACTCCGCAGATACGGCAATGAACAAGAAAGGCAGGAGCCCTGCCCTCATGGAGCTTCTCTTCTGGTGGGGGGTGACACGCATCCAAGATACCGAGCGTCGGGAAGCGCTGTCACCTGCAGCACCCGAGTGCCCACTGCATCTGCACAGTGCCAGGGCCCTGGCCTGAGTCACTCCACGTATGGGACAATGAAGCCCTGTGAGGCTCACCATGGCCACCTAACTCCTGAGTGCCCAGGCTGGGATTCCCACCCAGATGGAGCCGAGGCCAAAGCCCACCCGCTTTCCACCACCAGGTACCTCAGAAGTCCAGACTAGCATTAATTGTAATGATAATATTAATTAGCTACTCTTGGCTCCAAGATAGAGCGGCCGCTTCCTCTGGTACAATATCAGGAGAGCACACCAGAAGAAGAAGAAAATGAATCGCACACCACCCACAGAGATAAACTGGCCTCGTGATCGGCGATGGGTTTTTTTTTTTTTCAACACTGATAAACAGGAAAGGAGTTTTGGTTTCGAAAATCAACCGATTTCCTTGCTGTAGCCGTATCTAGGTTGTGTATCGAAGAAAACAAAAATAATTCTGGGCACAGAAAGGAGATGGAATATTTCTGTGCTCAACACTGGGCCAGTTTGGCTCATTCCCAGACATAAAGAATTCTGGTGTCCCTTTTTAAATAAAAATAAATAAAGTGAAGCAGTTCAACCCGGAATGGGGGGGGGGTGGCACGAGTTGCAGAGCCGTGGGGGGTGGGGGGGGGTGCGGAAGCCTTTGGCGCTTGCTCTTGGTGGCCCCGGGTGGCGCACACAGCTGGAGGGCAGCACAGGTGCTCGGACTCAGCCAGGCCATTCCCACGGGCACGCCCACTGCCCGGGACCTCTGGGCCGCAGCTGACCACAGCCAGGCTCCCAGAAGGGGAGGCAGGCGTGGGAGGGTGGCTTGCAGCCAACCCCCACGAGGGTCAGTCCCTGCTCCCCCGGCAAACGCCCCTGCCCCCAGCTGCCCCGGGCTCCTGCCCAACCCGAGGCCCAGCTCCCAGACCAGAGCCCGGGGTGGAGGCATTGCTTCTCCACTGCTTCCTGGTGCCCGAATGGCGAATAAGCAGCTTACTTAGGCTAAAAGATACCAAAGGCCAGTTAACAATACTTTACTGGATGTTTTCAGCCAGCCAGAAGAGAGGATTTTGGAGGTTTCCAACACAAACGATGCACGTTGGAGGTGACAGACATGCTAAGAACCCTGAATGGATTATTACATATTGTATATGTGTATTGAAATATCACTTTGTACCCCATAAACATGCACAATTATTGCATGTCAATTTAAAAAAAAAATACCCAAGGCACAACTAGGGTGGGCCTGGGCTTCACGGGGGATTCTGGGACATTCCGTGTGCCAGGCCTGGCGAGAGCGAGCGAGCCTCCCCCAGCCGCAGGCTTCTGGTCCGTGCTTAAAACAACATAGACAATCTATGTAGGTATCTCGGCACGGCAGCGAGTAGTAAAAGTGTCCGAGGACAATGTCAGCCGTGATCCCAGGGCAGATTTCTGGAAGAACTTGAAGAAATTTAATAAAGGCAGAAACCTCCCTTCAAGCTCCCGCATGGGGCCTTTGAGTGCTCAGTTCCCTGTGGGCCAAGTCAGACACAGTGATGCTTGTGCCACTGAGAAAGAGCCTAAGAGCCGCGAGTGGGCCAATGAAGCCAATGAACGCAGCACGTTACAGCTCCACCGCGGTGCTGAGAACCCCAGCCTGCAGGTCCTCGTGCGCATTCGGCTGCACCAGCTCCCACGCGTGCTGAGGGCAGCCCACAGTGCGATGGTCCTGGCTCTTCTCTCCAGCCACAAGGGGTGGTCTTGGAGCACCCACCAAAGGACCCAAACAGTGACCATCTCCAGGGAGTGACCAGCGCCACCTCCAGCGGCCGTGAGACTGTGTGAATGCATGTATTTGTGTACCTGATTCCTTTATGGCCACACGTTCTGGGTTTATGAGAACCCTCCCTCTGCCATTTACTGCTAGCTATGTGGCCACACCTAAGTTACAACCTCTACTGACCTTGGATTCCTCATCTGTAAAAGTGAAGACAGCTCCGTATTCCTCAGAGGGTGGACGTGAGGATTGAATGACACAATTATGTAAAGCACATAGCACCATGCATGCATGTCACCAGTATCTAGTAAATAGCATGAGTTCAATGGCCCCCTGGCCCAACAGCAAGGTACAGAATACCTCGGTATTGTCATCTGCACTTGACCAAGATCCACAGATTCAAAAACGAGTGAGTTAGCACTGAAGAAAACAAACGGGCTGAGGTAGGGCGCTAGAGGTGCCATCACAAGCATTTTAGGTGACAGTGCAAAGCCAGCTTGCTTGTGGCAGTGCAGTTGTCATAAATGCCCCAGACAGCTGAGGCTTTGGCTAGGAGACAGGCAGCTGCCATGCAGCCCTGGAACCAGGGTGTCCATAAATGATGCATCAGGAGCAGAGCTGGCTACAAACCGTGGAGATACAGGCCACGAGAACATCTGTGCAGATGGAGGGACCTCACAGCAAAGGCAGCCCCAGCTGCGCAGCCCCCGCACCCCTGCACAGCCTGGCCCTGCACACGCTGCTCATCTGGACCGTGCCACGGTGCACCCCCAAGCAAGTCTGCATGGCCGTGGCTCGGGCTTACACAGCAAAAGACAGTTACTACAACCTTTAAATTTATCATGCTTTAAAGAAAAAAAGGCATACGATTCCCCAATGGTAGTCCACGCGCTTTTCTCTACTATAATATTAGGAGTTGTGAGGATGGAAAGGAAATCCCACCTCTAACTCCCAACACTGAGCCCTGTGGGAACAGCCCCTGCCTGGTGACCCCAGCACACAGGGTCCCAGGAGAGGCTCGGGGCAAGTGTCCTTACAGAACCCTCGACTGGGCAGCCCGGGCTCCCTGTGCTCCGGGACACTCGCCTGTGGGAGCCAGGCATCGCCTTGCCCAGCCCTGTTTCCCTGGAGACCCTTCATCTTCGAGTCTCCACCCAATCGGTCTTGAAGGAACCCTAATTTTTTCAGCAATTTTAACCTCAGAAATAGAGAGGAAAGGAGCCTAGTACACGTGGAGAGGAAGATCCCGAAAATAAGTAAATATCCTGACACTTGTGGGTGTGATCCGAGATCCACTGGTGCTCTGTGACCCGCTGGGTGATTCTTCAGCGCACTTTGCCATTTCAGTCGTGGACCAGAGATGAAGACAGTGCGACGGAATCTTGCTTGTCCACTGCAACAGCTGCGGGACCCTGGGCGAGTCATTTAACCGCCCCCCTCCCCGGGGCCCAGGCATCTCTGTCTCTCGTGGTCGCAAAGAGGACCGAGCGAATTATCACTGGTAAAGTGCTTTGGCAAGACTGCCACGGAGGAGGCACTGTATATTTTCAATACTGGTTTCAAATTAAAATAAAACTGCCAAGACTTAAGTGCAAACTTCAGAAACCCTTAATGCAATTATTATTTTTTCCCCATAGGGAATGAAAAGGGTGCTGCAAATTAATATAAATAACATGCTTATCAGACAAGAATCCCAACTGACAAAGGATATTTTAAAAAGGTGAGAACTAGCCCAAGAGCATATCTGTTTCTGTGCTCACTTCTTTTATATAACTATTTGGGGTAAAATGTTTTCATTCATCATAGAGTCAAACAAATGCTAACGCTCTGGAAGTTACTTGAGAAATCCATTGTAAAGTAACAGAAGATGAGATTCCCCACAGGCAAATCCAATGGGAAGTTTCACTTGGTCCTGAATTTCTTCATAAAATTATTAAAAATGCTCTTTTGTTCCTATTCCCCTTTGCTACGAATTTAAAGGAAAGAAACTGGGTCATGCCGAAGGAAAGAGGCCGTACGACAAGCTGAGGGTGAAAGGGAAGTTTCCTGACATTGCACATGGCCTCAAACACGAAGGGTAGAAAGCGCAGGAAACACGGGCTCAGGAGGCAATTATTTTTGAGAGTCAAAAACGGGAACACTGTTTCAAAGAGGAGCAGGGTTTAGAAAAGCAGTTAGCAGTCTGCGACTGCAGAACCCAAGATATGTCCAGAGCCCTGGCCACAGGTCAAGCTGCAGGGAGCGGGCTTGAGGCTGTTATCTGCTCGGAGTGTGGTCAGCGGTCAGCGGCCAGGGCTGCACGCCACTGCTCTGCGCGAGGGGCGGCTCACCCGAAGGCCACCGCCACAAAGGAGCCTCTAGAACACTCGCCCTGCCCCAGAATGAGAAAAGCATAAATAGTAGCTGCTCTCCTGTGCGTTGCCAGTGTCACCACCTCAACGGCAGGGCACGCCTGCCCAGAAAGACCGAGTGCTTGTGCTCGAGCTTGGTGTACCTTCCTGCAGAGAGGGCCAGCAATGTTATAGCTGTCCCCCTAAGCAGAGGGCGAGCTGCCCGCCCGGCCACCCAGACCCACTCACCGTCAGTTTCCTGATGGCAGAAACAATGCATTACCCATTGCTCTGTCCTTCCTCACAATATAGTCAAGTACTTTGCACTAAGTAGGTGCCCAGTTAAAGTCAGTGAAATAATTTAATAAAAGAACAAGAGGGAAGGATCTCCCCTCCACAGATCCAGCTCAGCTTAAACTCGATGAATAGACCAGCAGTTCTCAGACTTTTTGGTCTCAGGGTCCCTTTGCACACTTAAAATTGAAAATTCTAAAGAGCTTTTGCTTATGAGGGCGACTGATATTACCACGACAGTGCAGACTTTGTCACAAGGAATTGAGAGTAAAAAGATTCAGTGTTCAACCAAGTTTCCAGTAGGTAAGACGACAGCAGGCGTTGGGAGGCGCAGAGGGAAACTGCAGCAAGCTGCACAACGCAGCCATGCCCCAGGCTCCCGGTGAAAGCTTCACACGCACACTCGCTACAAACCACGCTGTTGAAACCAATTGTGATCCCTTTTAAGAGCTCAGCAGCACTAGCACGGGGTGTGGCACTGTGCTGGCATCTCACATGTGTCAGCTTGGATGACTCTCATAGCAGCCGGCAAGGATGGGCATGGCCCTCCTGTATCAGAAGCCACAGAGAAGAGTCGATGAGATCAACTGCAGGAAGGCCAAGCAGCTCCCAGATCGGGGAGAGGGATTCCGAAATCCGTGCTCTCTCCGTGGGATCAAGCCATTTCCCTAAAGCAGATCGTTTCTTCATCGAGGGCCCCCGGACCCCTGCTCCGACTGCTCAGAGAGCAGCGACGTGGGAATGCTCGTGGCATTCTACCCCGATAACCTCTTCCTTTGGGGGGTTTTCTTGGGGACAAAAATTTTACTGTGTGAAAAGAGAGCGGTCACGCAATGTTTTGAAATCAGAAACTACCTTTTTAAAATTTCAGAAGCATCATGAAGTGGTGGAACTAATTCCTGTAAATGTATATTCCTGGACAGGGCCGGCCCCCCTGCCCCCGGGGCTGGGATAATTACTGACTCACACGTCCCCAGGGTCCCGTTTGGTCCTGGCACACAGAGACATTCAATATACAGTTGTCGAATCGCCTATTAAGTATATGTATGACATATGTTGTAGAATATATACATATGTAGATAAATAGATTGTCTTTGATTTAAATTTTTTTTTCAAATTACATTAGAGTCACACTACAAGAAAACTATTAATATAATCACTATTAATCTTGTAAGGTCAGTGGAAAGGTTACAAGGGTCATGATGAAATTTTCCGTCTCCTTTAATCATTGTATTGCATTAATTATTATTACTAACAGCTACCATATATTGAGCCCGTCCCCCTGCCAGGCCCATTTCTAATGTATTTGAACGACATGTGCTACATGCTTACTAGTTTAGACCTTTCTTATAAATTAGCCAAAACGCATGATTTCAGGATATATATGAGAAAAATTTAGACATAGGATAAGAAAAGGCACTCACTATCCTAGAATATATTTTAAAAAATAACATTTGCTAAAACTGAAGTTTTCCTGCAGAATGTCCTTCTGGAACACCCCCAAGTTGCCAAAGAGCAATAAGGCTCTCGCTGCTGCCGATCAGAAAGTGGGATTGAGGAGAGGTGTGGCGTGAGGCTGGGGTGGCTCTCACCTGGCAGAGGGGGGCACAGAGAAACAGAGCCATGTCCTCTTGTTGTGAAGAAGTTATCTATGCACAGTTGTGAGCTAATACAATGAGCAACAAGGAAAAAGAGGACACTGGGACTCCCGAATAACCATTTGATGAGCATTTTCTTGACCATTTCCAAACCTCGAAATAAAATAAACTGGGCCTTTTAAAAGAAGCAGCAGAAAGAGACTCAAGTCAACAAAGCCTCAGCCTTGGCTTCCTACCTCCCCCGGCTCACGCCTGGCCTCCCTATCAGCTTTGTATTTCAGCGTCATCATTCTTGCTTTTTCTTTCTCTTTGATTCAGAGATTAGCCCAGCATATTCGATGTGTATTTCCCACTTCCTGCCCACATCCTTTTATCTCAATTTCTTCAAGGTCTCACAGTGAGACACCAGCACCTTCTTTTACAATGGATGCCTTTTTCTTAGCCAGCTCTTCTGTGATCATTTCTCGTTGCAATTTCCAGATAGCGGAAGTGCCTTTGTCCATTCAACGGATGTTTGACAAGCTTTGTTGTAGGTACCGAGGACTCAGACTTGAACAGGCAGAAGAGGACCTTGCCCTCACGGAGCTTGCATTCTACGCAAAGAAAAGGGACAGATAAGAAACAAGGAAACAAACATTAAGATATTTGCATGCAGTGATATGTACCCTAAAGAAACTAACAGGGGTTATTGGGTTAGCCTGGTGTTGTACTACATAGGACAGTTTAGAACCAGAATGGCGAGAAGGAACAGGCTATGTGACAATTTTCAGTAAGAACATTCCAGAAGGAATTGAAAATACAAAAGTACTTTGGGCCAGGAATAAGTTAAGCATGTTCAAAAAACTAAAAGAAGTCTAAAATGGCCAAGGTACAACGACAAAAACATCCCAAAGGCTTTAAAGGTCATGGTGAGGAAATTGCAATTTACACTAGGGGCAATGGAAGCTCATGAAAATATTTTAAGCAAAATAGTTAGGAAGTGTGATTTAGCTTTTAGAAAGTTTTGACTAATGCTCGCAAGAAATACATGACCTAGCTCCAAATTCTGCTTTAAATGGCGTTATTGCCACACAGACTACGTTGTGATGGAGGACAGGCTGTTAGGACAGCTATTAGAAATTCCATTTTTAATAGACTTCTGATTCTAGCAAAAAAAAAAAAATAGCTCTAGGCTCATACTTGGCTTGGCATATATTAAAAATCTGTTTGGAAGCAAACTGTTTTTAAAGTAACTTTGGTTTTAATTAGTTTAGCATTTTAATTTTAAGAAAGGATGGAAAACCTTAATAAGAAGCATTTTCCATTTGGGTGTTTCAATTTGCACCATAATGTTACATTAAAATAGTTTCTGGTGTGTTAATTAATAATTATCTTAGGAATACTGCAAATGTGAAAGGCCGCCGTGACTCACCGGGCTTCATTTGTGCTCATTCCATTTGAAAATTCTATTAATCCTTGTTACAAATGACAGGATCATTTGATTTCTTAAATGAGACATTTTTATTACACATAGCGCCTTTCATTTAAGTGAATTTATTGGCTATGGCAGGTCCTAAAACTCATCTTTATTTTTCAAAATGCATTTTGTCAAATATTTTGCCTGTAATGAATATGATCCATGTTTAGATTCCAAACAGATCCGGCTGTCCTTCTCCAGGTCTCCTCCCAAGGACACCCGACTTACACACAGCTCAAGGGGTGAGAAGGGGGACGAGCAGGTGCCAGTCCAGGTGGGTGTGGGAGCTCTGCCATTACAGCCACGGCAGCCACGTAGAATGCACTTCCGTGACCAGAAATGGCCCTCACTGTTTTCAGTTTGCAGCATACAGATAGCAGCGTGGACAGGATAAGATCATCTGAAATGTCAAAAAGAGAAATACGTCGACATTCATGGCAATTTAGGGTACATTAAGAGGCTTGTGCTGGAGTTAAGGAAAATCAACATCTTCTGAGAGGCGACTGTCCATCTATCTGACGAGTGCCTTCCACAGTCATTGACACTGATTTAAAAAATCAAAATACTTAAAATATTGTTCCTGAAGGGATTCCCTGGTGAAAGGCTCTAAGAGTTACACTCACCCTTGTGCTAAACCCGCTCAACCAGCCGGCATTTTCAACAATGCAAACCGGAACTCTACGGAGCCTGCTCAACTCACAGATTTCATTATCACTCGTTCATTCTTCCCGTTTCAGATCTCCGCTACTTGCTCAAATAACGATAGGAGGAGCAGCTCCTGTGGGTGGAAAACATGCTTTGTTAGCCGGTGCTTTGTGTTTTGTTCACTTATATAATCCCTGCCGTGGCCCATATGGCAATTCTGCGGATAACCGCGTAACAGGTGGGACAAACAGGCTAAGAGGGATCGAGGCACTCGCCTCAGGTAATGCCGGATTCCCACGCAGATCTTTCCAGATCTTTCCACCACATCCCATGCTGCCTGCTGTGCAAGGTTGTTGTGACTTGAGGCCAAGGCTGGCATGCCGGCACTGGTGCTTTCTGGGTCCCACACGTCGAGCACAGCCCAGGAGGACCGGCTGTGGGTGGCGAGTGAAAGAAGCTGCACGTTCTTTGACTCTTCCCCCACAGAGAGACGGGCCCCACCTGCCTCCCCCTGGCCTGCGCTGTGTGACTGCCTTGCTAAACAGAGGATCGTGAAAGTCACTCCAGGCTACGGCGGTCAGGAAAAATACCAGACGACCAGCTCCATCCGAATTTCAGATAAACGACAATTGTTTTTATATAAGTGTGTTCCACACAATATTTGAGACATACTTATACTAATCATCATTGTCATTTATCTGAAATTCAAATGGAACGGGGTGTCCTTTGGTTGTATTTGCTAAACTTGGCAACCCTACTCGAGGCCTGTTCCAAGACTGGCCTTTAGGAGAACTGGAAGCTTCTGCCTTAGTCTGTCTAGTCTGTCGGAGCCCTGACCTGCCGCATGAGAAGTCCCTACTATTCTCCATGTGGAGAGACCACATGGAGAATCCCCGGGAGGACACGAGGGAGGTACCACTGAGCCAGCCGTGCGGCCCCCCTGCCAGGACTCTAAGCATGGAGGTGGAGCTGCCTGGGACGAGGAACACACTGAGCAACTCTGGCCCACGGCGGGTGAAGCAGAAGAACCGTCAGCGAAGCCCTGCCTGAAACCCTGGCCCACAGCAGCATCAAACACCAAACATGGTCACCGTGTTTCACTACATCGAGGGGCAGCTTCCGAGCAGTGACAGATAACTGGAACACCACTGGGAAAGGAAGAAGAGGAAAAACGGAAGTCAAAGCTGAGGCCCACAGTCACGGGAGAGTAACGAAAATCTCAAACGGCTCTGAGACGTTGGAAAATACGCAACTGCTTATTCCACATCCCTTTTTAAATGAACATGTTTAATTTGTTGTGGCTCAGCCTTGACTTGAGCTTTTTGAGTGAAAGTGGATAACTCACAAATATGGTTTATACAATATGCCCTGAAACATAAAAATAATTCTAAGGAACATTTCTCAATTTTCACCTCTGTCGACCTTTCCTTTTACTGCGTGGTACTTTTTAAAAAATAATTTAGAATAGCTTGTTTATGAGGTATCAGCAGCTGTTGATTCATTTGCTAATTAATGATTCAGGCAAACACCAGTGTATCATATCCAGGGATAACCAGTTTATAATTATGAGTTCTTTCCTTGTCATAAACCTTATAAATCAGACAGTTTTAGAATTTTTACTCATCATTGGTTGGCAAATAGGCTCTTTGAGTGATTCTGTTCATATTTCATCAATTACACCCAAGCAAGAAACCTGGGCTTTTCCTTTGTTCCCTTGGTTATCTCCCAGGACCCCACCTGTGGCTCCCGCCTCCCAAGTTGCTCTCAAACCCACGCCCTTCTCTACACCCCGTTGCAGTTTTCAGTCTTTGAACTGGTTGTCTTGCCACCATCTTTGCTCCCTGCGGTCAGCTCAATAACATCCGCATCCTAATCCCTGGACCCTCTTTAAATCTGTTGCTCTATATGGCAAAGGGGGCTTTGCAGCAGTGATTAAATAAAGGATGTTGAGATGGGGAGAGTATTATGGATTATCTGGGCGTGCCCAGTGTAACCACAAGGGACCACGTAAGAGGGGCAGCAGATCGCAGCCAGAGAGAGATGGTGGTGTGACGGCAGAACCAGAGAGAGTCCGGAGTGATGCATTTCAAAGACGGGGGAAGGGACCATGCGCCTCGGAATGCAGGAGGCCTCTCTCTCTAGAGGCTGCAAAAGGCCTGGAAACAGTTTCTCCCCTGAAGCCTCCAGAAGGAGCATGGCTCTGAGAACAGTTAGATTTGAGACTTCTGACCTCCAGACTGTAACAGAATAAATAATGTGCTGTTTAAGCCACTAAGTCAGCTGTAACTTGTTACAACTGCAATAAGAAACTAATACACTTCCTTAGTCAGTTCTTCACTTTGACAGATCTCTGTAAGACGTGAATGTGTGGGTATCACTCTCTGGCATAAAACTCTTTAGAAAAGCTTCCATTTGACATTGGAATAGGATCCAGATTCCATAAGCAGACTGCAGGAGCTGTCCCAGCCTACCCATGTCCCCATTCTCTTCATCCTCCCACCCCTTTGCTTGCTAAACTCATTCTTTTTGCCCCTCAAACAGCCCCAAGTTCTTACTGCCTCAAGGCCTGGGACAGAGATCAGAACACATCAGTCACCGAGTCCCATCTCTTTTCTCCCTGGTCCCAGAGAAGCTGGACTTCGAGTCTCCCGACAGTTAACTAGGGCCATTTGTCCCCCGGCCCATAGACTGAATCCAAGAGCGATATTCTCCCCTTCCAGCCCAGGTGCCTACAGCTCGCCCTTCCCCAGTCCACTCTCTCAATCTGCTCCCATCTACGGCCGGATGCACAAGATGTTGAAAATCTGGAAAGTTTTAGAGTCGCATCATCAGTGTGACTGAGTGAGTTTTACTTTGGTAGTGGTGTGTTTTTTTTGGAGGAGGGGATTGATTGGGGTAGAAAAATAGGAGGTAGAATGACCAGTTAGTAAACCACTGGTAAAAAAATAATAATAATAAATATTCATTATTAACATTTATTTTATCTTAAGTATACACCAAGCACTGTACTACGAATGTAATTATGTTAAAATCATTTAATCTTCACAACCACCATGGGCGTAAGATGATGTGATTATGCCTATTTTACAGATATGAAAACTGAAACAGAGAGGTAGAGTAACTTGCCAAGATCACACAGCCAGTGAGCAATGGAGTGACGACTTGGACTCAAGGAGTCAGATGCCGACTCCAGTGCTTTCACTACTTAACACTGTGGTTACCGTCACTTTCAAGGACAGTGGCAGCAGAGACAGAAGAGAGATTCCAACATGAGGAAAAAAGGTGCCAAGCAGGACACCAAAGGGTTTACCCACAGTGAAAACAAAGGAGGTATATCATGTTGGCTCTTCTTAGTGTTTAGTCTCCTGCACAATCTCTGGATACCAGATTCCCTTTCTTAATAGAAACCAAGCCTGGAAATATTTTTATTTCAACTAACATTCCCACCATCAAGGTGCCCTCGCACATGTGTCTGGCTACCAGCTCACCAAGCGTCTCCCACATCCTCTAAACAAGAGGGGTTTGCAGCGAAACAAACAGACAAGGCAATCAGCGGCGAAATGAGGAAGGTGCTTCTTGGGAGGTTTGAATAAGCACTTGGAATCACTCCCAATAATTTTAATTCCTAGGTGCATGTCAGCTAGGCCCTTCCAGTCCTACTCTTGGAGGTGGGTATATATGTATATAAATAGTACCCAGTACCAGGTGACATTAATAGAAGGCTCCACTATAGTCCTGGATTCATAAGATTTCTCTGCACTTAGGACCTCTGTTGATTTGATCACAAGCCTTCTGTGTGTGTGTGTGTGTGTGTGTGTGTCCCCAAACAGCAAGTCTAGGCGTGTATGCAGGCTTGCTTCAATTAGGGGCCAGCACGACAGTAATTGTAATTTTTTCCTTTGGTATGCATGAGCGTTCCTATGGGAACATGATTTAGCTGGACATATTAAATCATGTCATCGGCAGTCACAAGCCAAATGAATTATTGATCAATGGCTGTGAAATCAAAGTGCATCTGCAGAATTACGTTTGGAAGCAGGGATTCATTTACAGTAAACTTTATTCTGGAAGCTTTCCATATGACTGAGTGCTGGCTGGAATGATCTTTCGAGGGCTTTGCTTTTTATACTCTAAGTATCTGTATTATGTCTTTGAAAGGGCCTTGTACACTCTAAAGTAAACACAAATGCTGTAGTGACTATCATTTTGGGCAATTGTCTCGTATTTATGAGTAGAAATGCAAAATTGGATTTTCTTGCCTGTGTATTACCTCCACTCCCACCTGAAACGACACATCCCCACCCAGGCACCGCAGCACCCCCGGAGTGACGCGGGGGCAGGCGCTGCGCCCACTCGCACGGCTCCCTTTCCGTGGCCTCTCCTGCATCACACCGTTTAATCGCCTCCACCCTGTTAGGCCGGCACCATCGTATCCCCGTCGGACAAACAAGGAAACAGCCGGGTTAAGGAACTCTCGCAGAGCTGCACAGCTAGGAGTGGGAGAGGCCAGATCCAAACCCGGGCAGTGACTCCAGAGCAGACGTGCAGCACCCGTCTCTGCCGTGGGGGACGGGAAAGGCCTGTGTGGCAGGTGCTCGGGGAGCCTGCCTGGCTGGTTTCTGAGCATGCCATGGAGCGTCGGGTGCGGTGTGGTCCCATCTTCACATAGCTCCTCCCCTTCTCCAGTCGGTGCTTCTCAAGTTTGCACAGTGATCACTGGACTCTTCTTAAAGTACAGCTTCTGCCTCCATTGGAACCGGGTAGGCCAGAGATTCTGCAATGCCAGCAACCCCCCGGTGTTGCAGACGCAGCCAGTCTGTGGCCAGCTCCTGAAGAGGCCAGGTTCCGAAGGTCCGCTCGGGGTGAAGGAGGCGCAGTGAAGAGGGGCGTCAGGGTCCCGGCAGGCAAAGGCGGTGCGTCCAAACGTGCTGTTGAAGAGCTTGGTGAAGACACTGTTTCCAGAGGGGTGGGCGGGTTCAGGGAACCGATGGGGTGAGTTGAAGACCCAGGAACTGGAGTAGCGAGAAGCTGTTACCCAGGTCTGAGGAGGGACGAGGAGGGAGCGCTGGCCCTGGGTGGGGGACACCATGCAGGCATGTGGCCCTAGCTGAGGGACACGGCCTTCCATGCGTAGGGCAGCAGGGAGGGAGCAAGGGAACAAGTGCCCTCACTCCCCTCCTCCACAGTTCCTCAGGCACCTCTTCTGGTCCAACCCTCGCCCAACCACTAAGCCCGAGGCAGAGGTCAGGCCCGAGAAGGACAGATGATGAGTTGGGAGGGGGCCAGTGGAGAACACCTAGCCCTGGGGATTGTCCACCACGACCAGCTGCCTGACCCTGCCGGGAGGCATCCCTGCCCTCCCTTTGGATCAACCAGGCTCACTGTCCTTTCGTCTGAGACATCTACGGGCGCCTTCAGCATGCCCGCTCTCTCACAGGCAGGGGAGATGGCGGGGCCGGAACGAAGCCCTTCTCCTCCTGGACCTTCCGTGAGGTGTAAGTCGTGGGGAGCTATCCGGGGGGCAGCAGGTGTGTATCAGACGTCAGGCAGGGCAGGCATGCAGAAGAATGAGGCGGAGTAGGGAGTGGAGAGGGACAGGGGCCCTTGTTTAGGTAAGCGGTCAAGAAAGGCACCTTGCAGCGGGGAGCATGTCCACAGCCACCTGAAGGAAACTGGGATGAGTGTCCCAAGCAAAGAGCAGCCAGGGGGCCAGTGTGACTGTGCACAGCGAGCTGGACCAGAGAGGGAGGTCGCCTGCCTGGCGCCAGCGCTTCTGCTAAGGGTGTCTCCACACGGCTGGTCTGTGTGCTTTGCTTGGGGTGGTGCCCAGCTCCACCTCGGCCCCGAGCAAGGGAAGCCCTGCCTCCCATGGGCATCCCTAACCACTGTCCCAAGGGTCCTGTGCTTCCAGTAACTTTCGTGCTCTTCCATATGGACCCCAAAAACCTTGGGGACCTCTTCTATGCCTTCTACGGGCCTTAGGAAGCTGGAATGGGGTGAGGGTTCCCCCCATCTCTCTCTCAGTATGGTCTCAGCTTGTCCCCTGCCTTCAGAATCTCTGGACCCCAAACAGGCAACAGTCTCTGTGGTCAAACACATCTTCAAACTTCAGGGAACCTGCCTGGAGCTCTCCAAAGGACCGTCCCCTTATTCCACTGTGACAGTAGCACCAGGATGGACCCAGACCCTTCTGGAGCTCAGCGAGCATCGGGACAGGGAATAAGCGGCCGGGAGCTTTGTTCTGCAGACACGTCCGTGGGCTCTAATGATTCCCCTGGAGACTTGCCCTTGACTTCAAAGAAAGAGATGCCACCCTCCACCAGGGACCCCCACCACCAGACCCCACACGCCCCAGAAGGCCAGCCACCCCCCCTCCCTCCTCTTCTCACATGGCCAGGGCGTGGGTGCGGCAGGGAGTGGGGTGGTGTCAGCGAGACCTGTGGAAGGCGTCCAGCTTTAATCTCTAGCATTCTCTTTAGAACATGAGAGCGCTTAACACATTTTCTTTTCAACTGTGGGTCCCAGTCGCACAAGAAAGTCCTCACTCATCATCTTACTGCAAATGAAACTCGCACATGTCCATAGGTGCACTTGCTAACAGCTTTGGTAGAAGTGTGGTCTGGGAGAGGTGCTGCACGTTCTCAGAGACAAGAGCATCAGCTTTGGGTTTTACTGCAGTTCTCACCTTTACCGCAGCTGTGACTGAGTCTCATTACAGATCCTGTGTGTTTCTGCTTCCCAAGGGCCTTGTGCGTGGCAGATCCTCAAATGCTTTCTGATATTTGTAACGCAATGCCATGTCCTTTGACCGTGGGCCTTGGGCACATGGTTAGAGGTTATAGCTGAAAAACCAGCAGAAAACTGAGGTCCTTCCTCCTCCATGCAAAGCAGCATTTCCTCAGAGAGTCCACAGACTGGGGAGAGACACCGAGAAGTAGGAGAAGGAAGGGAGATCGCCACAGGCAGCTACACCAACAAAGCAGACACGGGCCCTGGGAGAGGTGACAGATGTTGCTGCCAAAGCACGTCGTCATGAGCATGGTAACACGGAGCTGACGGTGTGTACATTGATAAGATTGACACATGAGATTCAAGTCGTGAAATTTGGGAGAAGTTTGTATAAAATGATCAAAACAAATGCAATTTTTGCCAGGAGCTCATCTTTCCATAGATTGTTGGACGGCATCTGGTTCAGGCTATCCTGATGACTCTGGGTGGGTTTTGCTCTAAGCAGATTTTATGGCCTTCAGACTCCAGGAGGCATGATGTCCACTTTGGAAACATTCCTAGCTGCTTAGGCACCTTCCCAAGCATGGCACCCTCAGTGCCAGGGGCACATGTGGTTACGGAAGGCCCAGTCTGACATGGTGTTTGTCCAGCCGAGGAGTAGGACCCCATCTGAGTCTGGGCTGCTAATGGAATTATAATAATCATAATACCTAACATTAATTGCATGCTTACTGCATACCAGGCACTCTTTTAAGCACATTACATTTGTCATTTCACTTAACCTTCCAACAGTCACAGGACATAGGTACAGATGAGGAAACTGAGGCACAGAGCAGGATAGAATCCAGTGACAGGTGAATCACTGAGAAAGAGCACAGATGAAGATCTCACGCATCTGTTTAACCTCTACTCCACATTTCTATGGGTGATCCTTTATTTTTTCCTCTCTGCTGACCAGTAGGAGATAAATAACACTATATTTGCAACAAAATCTCTCAGGTATTCATGCACAGTTCAATTTCACTCTGTTAGTCTAACTGTAAGACTTCTTTAGGGAACTCAACACAACACTATAGAACTTGTAGTGATACAAAACAAATAAGCCTCGTTTGCGGTAGCCAAAGATTGCTTTGCCTAGTAAAGCGTGACTTTAATAAGCTTTAAATGTTGCATTTGCATAATTTACAATGGACATTTTCTAATAGCACTATTTCTATAGCTAACATCCTGGCAAAATGTTCACAGCCTAATTTTCATTATAGAAATTATATTCTTTTTTGCAAATAGCTTCTAAATGAGAAAAGGCATTTTTATCAATTACTTGACACTGGAGACATAGTATTGACCTACAAAATGAATTTCAGAAGAGGGAGATAGGAAGAGAGAGGAAAAAATAATTTTAAGCAAATTGCGTGCAGTGCCTGCCAAAAGAGTATCTTGGTCCCAGCAAGAAGAGAGCCTCGTTACTCCGAGGCAAGTGACATCTCCCGCGGCCACCGTTCAGCCTCACCTGACACCTGCTCCCGCTATACCTCATGTTCCTTATTTACCTGCTGAGGCAAAGCCTTGATCATGGACATGGACACAGAGGTTGCTTAGAAAAAGCAACATCATGTGACAGCTATGTGGTATTTACGAGGACATTTAACCAAGCCAAGGGAAAAAGCAGCCACCTGGCCCAGAGGATCAGAGCCCTGCCCAGTCCAGCTGTGACACTAGTGGAGTGACAAAGTGAGCGGGGAGAAGAGCAAAAACAACCCCCCAGGTTCTCTTGGACAAGAAGCGGAGAACCTCCCCATCCCCTCCAAAAGCATAACTAGTGTATTACACTTTCCAGGTTCCTGTCGATAGAGTGGAATCCCCGAAATCTAAAACTCAGAAATGGCGATTTCTAGGCAGATTCTGGCGTTCTCCGTTCCCCGTTTCCCCTGTTCTGCCCTACACCACGCGTGCGACAGATCCTGCCGGAAAGAAACGCTCCAACCGGAGGCCACACGTCAGTCAGTCAGTTCCGGCTCCACAAGACACAGACAAATGAGGGTTAAAGAATGGGAAGAACAGGTGTCTGAAAAGGGCTGCCACCTGGCCCCACTCCCAACAAGTTCTGTGACCTTTGCCCTCTCATCAAACCCTGCTCCCAGCCTTGTTTCCATATTTAAAAAAAAAGTGATTTTTTTTTTTTTTAAGTATCTTCTCTATGTCAGGCTTGGTTTTTCTACCCAGACTTGTAAATATCAAATGAGTTCCTAATGCAAAAAGGTTCTGTAAGTTGTAAACCCAACCAATAAAGCCTGACTCACAGACGGGCTATACATGTCAGAGCCTCCTTGTGGTTAGCTAGGGCCTTTTGACTGCTTGGACCAATAGAAAGGGTAGAATTGTATTTTGCATGTGTGAAGGACATGAATTTTCAGGGCCCAGAGGGTGGGTTATGATGGGCTGAATTGTATCCTCCCCCAAAATTCTCCATTAATGGCAATGGGGACTGAAGAACTATCTTGGTCCACCTGTGCTGCTATAAAAAATACCAGAGAGTAGGTAATTCATAAAGAACAGGAATTTCTTTCTCAGTTCTGGAGGCTGGGAAGTCCAAGATCAAGGTGCTGGCACCTGGTGAGGACCTTCTTGCTGCGTCCTCACATGGCAGAAGGCAGAAGGGCAAGAGAAGACCCACTCCTCCCATCAGCCCCTTTAAAGGACACCTAATCCCATTTTTGAAAACAGAGCCCTCATGGCCTAATGACCTCTTAATACCACCACATTGGCAATGCCTGAATTTTGGAGCGGGCACATTTAAACCATCGCAAGGACCAATACCACGAAGTTGGCAGAGATGAAGACAGGAAAAGGGAATGGAGCTCATAGCCTACAGCTGGCACTTAGAGAGAGGCCTGAGTTTTGAGGCCAGTCCAGGGAAGAACAGAATAGGTGATATGCCATGGGGAATAAGGGAGAGATTGTGAAAACGGTCACTAGGCTAGAAATGCCTTCTTGCCCTCACTGTAGCCTGAACTGGGGTACTGTTTCCAGGTCCTCCTGTTCAAAGACAAACCCTCCCAAGTAGTAACAGCCCATTGACAAAGCTTCTTCACAGGAGGGGAAGGAAATGATGGGACAGCTGGGAAACCATCGGTGCACCCCACAGTGACAGGGCATGAGGGCTTCCACCAGACTCTCAAAGAGATTGTGATGCAACAATTCTCCAGTAAGATTTCCTTGTAAGTGCCAGCATATCACTGGTTCTCACAGAACTCCCACTAGTTGGGTGAATTTATCCAGATTCATTGATAGTTACACAAACACCTATCTAGCACCAGGTCCAGGTTGGTTTGTCTAGAGCCTAGCAGGAGGTGGAATCTCCAGGATTCAGAGCTGAGAATGGGCACAGTTACTGGACAGGTCAGGGCCGGCCTGAACAGTAAGGAGACCCACCAGCACAGGTGGGCACAGCCATGATGAGGAGCCAGGACCCCACTGTGGGGACCAAGAGTCAGACCAGTCTGGTTGGCACAGCACATGACCTGAGTGCATGATAGGTGGACAGTGAGGTGACCATCTCAGTGGGCAACGGATCCCAGGAAGGGGGCTTTGCAGAGCACCTGTGAGCAAGCTTCAGGGCTGCAGTGACCACAGCTGGATGGGAGGCACATGACAATGCCAGGAAGATCAACAGACGAGATGGTGCTGGAAGAACCAGGGTGCTGGCAGATTACAAGGCCAGGACTCAAGGACAGGAATCAGCAAAAAAAAAATCAAGCAGCAGTGTTGGGAGTCAGGAACAAGGCAGAATTCCAGACAGCCACGCTGGGCAGCCCCTTAGCCAAGCTCCAAACACGGAACTCCAGAAGACCAAGCTCGTGTACCTCTGGCCACAGTCAGGCTGGCCCTGGGGACAGGGGACAGACAGGGCTGGTTAGCAGGAGGACAAAGGTGGCCCTGGGATCTAAGAACTGAGGGATTTCAGAGTGTTGCAAATAAGCCCAGGCTGATAGATAAAACCGACAGCTATAGGGTTAGTTTTTCTATATAATAAAATAACAAAGTCATGTTGTTTAAAAAAGTCAGATAGTAAGCAAAAACACAAAGAGGAAAGGTAATCCATACTTCTTCCCTTAAATGATATCCATCATTAACACCCAGATATGTAAATTTCCAGATTTTTCCCTATACATATATATACACACATACATTTGCAGGTTTTACGTACATCCACATGCAAATCTTACACACAAAAGAAGTATTCATATGAACAGACTCTTTCGTGACCAGCTTTTTTAACTTAGCAATATATAATGCATATTTTCCCATTTCCATAAATATAGATCAATAACATTATTTTAAATAACTGGTATAGTATTTATTTTATACATTTATATATTGAGACCATTCACAAGGCGTTTCAGGCCATCCTTAGCTTGTTCCACCCCCAGTAAAATCTCAACGGGACAGACTTGCAAATCACCAGAGCACAGACCTCAGGAACCACACAAATCATATTTTCTTGCGAAAATTTATGTGTTTTGATTCATAGGGTTAACAATTCTAATTTTTACTTCTGTATTAAAATCTTTTCTTAGTAATTTTTAATATTCCATTTGAATATACCTTTTGTTTCTCACAATTCATACCAATGGGCCACCAAATCAATCTGATAACATAAAAAAAAGTTGCTTTACAAAAAGCATTGAATATGACCCTCATTACTTGATTCAATTGCAGCAGAATTAACAGTCCCAGCCTTGTGCAGAGGCACCGAATCACGGTTATAAGATAAGATGAAAAGCCACCTGGCTGCGTTGAGTGCGGATTAGAACCATCATGCACGTCCCACATAGACACAACCTGTACTCAAGGGGGGTGTGATCCAACACATAAGCATAATTATTGGGGAGTGCATAGATCTTCTTCTCACAGCAATGTCTAACTACTTAGGATTTTAGAGAAGAGAACGCTTGAGGGAAAAGAAACACTACAACTTATTTAAACTTTAAAAATATATATTTCCTAAACCCCCTAAGGTTATATGTTACTGATAGAGATGTACTTGTCACAACTGGGACATTGGGTGAAAACTGGGGAAGACAGAGATAGAAGAACACAGACTGAACAAGTGACCATACCGTGAAGTCTTGGAGCTCCCCTTAGTCTATGTGGGGCTACTTACTGTCTGCAGGAAACTTCCACAAACCCACTTTTAAAAATAAATAAATAAATAAATAAATAAAGGAAGGAAGGAAGGAAGAAGTGAAATACATCTAAGACAATATATTCAGGAGAAATAATCTAAATCAGGATCTCACAGGGGCCAGTGATATAACAACAGGTAGGTATTCTAAGAAGATGTCTTCGGATAAATAATTTAGGGAAACACCTAATTCAATTTCTACCTCTCTTTCTTGAATATTCACAATGCACATTATCATTTTTAAAGCCTATAAGTTGTTCTTTGATGAAGAAAACCATCTTTAATTGTGTGCATCCCATAATTATTCAAAAACTCATTTCTTAAATGAGCACCTGTCATATTCACACAGGATACCAGTGTTTCATGAACCATAATCTAATCTATATTTCAAGATGCATTCATGAATACCAGAACTGTTGTTAATAACCAGTAGTATGATAGAAAACTGGTTCTCCATTAAAAAAAAAAAAAAATCCTGATTTGTAGTGTTTGCCCATTTCCATGGTGTAAATACTCCTACTGATTTGAAGGAAGGCTGTGTTTAACAAACAAGAAAGGTTTCAAGGAATTGGTACAGGTTATTTCTTGAAAGTCCAAGGTGCTTCTGCCCTCCTAAACACCAAGCCAAATACACATGATCATAAATGTAAACAAAAAACATTTGTTAACCTTTACACAGTTGACAATCCATTGTTCTTAGGGGGAAAACAATAAGATCAAATTAAATCTTTGTGAAATGATAAGTGAATTAATTTCCCCCTGAAATATTTCATTCTTTCTAGTGAATAACTCTGCAAAAAGAGATTAGAGAACTAGAAGAAAGGCAACAAAATAATCCAAAAAATTAGAAGAGCTTTTGTGTGAAAGTAGAGTCTGGAAATGTGAAGATTGAGTTTGAATTAAGATCTACAAAGGCGTTAAAGAGTTGATGGAAGGGGAGAAACATTTAAAAAAAATCTACCATTTGTTGATCGATTTTGTGTGTTGGGTAGAGATTATGCACACACACACGCACACACCTGCAGGGAAGGTGACTTCTGGCTGTGAGATGTTTTGAGGAGTGAGTAGGAGTTTTTCAAGCACACAAGGAGGCGAAGAGCATTTGAGGCAGAAAGAACCAATGAAAATCCCACAGGTATGAAAGAACCTGGTACACATTTATTTAATAAAAAATTAAAAACACCTCCTCACATTAACTTAGTGAATACCAGATTTGAACTCACAGCCTTGGGTCAGCCACTTCCAGCTGAGTGTCACCACCCGCCCCCCCCGCCATGATGGTGGAGACCACCAAAGGCGTTGTCACAGACCACAGGAACCCAGCGTGGCTGAGGAACGCAGACGTGCAAGAGAGCTTCCCGGGAGGCCCAGCCTAAGCACGGGCACACGGAGAGGAAAGGGTTAGTTAATCACTGGGCAAACTGTGAGCAGAGATGCACTAAATGGTTTCACAGAAATAGAGACGCTACGGCTCTACCCCAAACTCAACCATTCCCTGTGTTCAGCTCTGAGGCAGGATCACAGCGTCGCTGGGCAGGGAGGGTCTGCGGCACTGCCCGGCCCCTCCATGCCCGTGTCAGGTGGGCAGCGTGGAGCACAGGAAGCCGCACTTCCCCCAGCCAGGTTCTCACTCGAAGGCAAGCCGGCCTCGGGTGTCCCCCAGAGACCCAGCCGTGAGGACTGTTAACATCTTGTCAACTTGCTAGGCCTGAGAAACTTCCACTCCTCCTTACAGAGAATTTTAAAATTAACAATTCGGACACTCAGGATCCTTTCTTTCAGCCTTCACTTGCCGGTTTCAAACTCTGGGGTCCTGTACTCAGGGAAACCAAACCTCTAAAAACACATTACCTTGCTGCCCCAGTTGGTCCTCGGCTGCTAAAACAAAATATCTTAGCGCAGGTAATTTATAAATCATAAAAATTTATTTCTCACAGTTCTGGAGGCAGGGAAGCCCAAGAGCAAGACAGCAGCAGATTTGGGGCCCGGTTAGGGCCACTCTCTGCTTCAGCGGTGGCACCTCGTGCTGCGTCCTAACATGCTGAAGGGCAAAAGGGACCATTAATCCTGTTCTCGAGGGTGGAGCCCTCCTGCTCCATCTCTTCCCCAAAGGCCCCACCTCCCGACACTACTGCACGGGGATTAAGTTTCAACATGAAGTTTGGAGAGACACATCCATACAGCAACATTTTTCCCTACTAGATCTGTAAGCATGATACAATTTAGGAGCAATCAAAAAGTATACCATTCCTACTTTACACATTAACTGCCACGTGAGTTGCATTTAACTCACACTAGTTTTGAGCCCAGGGACTCATGAAGCATATGTAACTCACATGTCTTTTTACCTTGGGAGCCGCCTGAACTATTTTTCAAGTTGCATATAACTTGCACACAGAAAACAATAAAAAATAACTAATTTATTATTAAATTAGAAAGGATCGTTTTGTTTTTGAAGTTTTTATTCTATTTTCCTCATAAAGCACAGTAGCCCCAAGGAAAAAAAATTTTTTTGTAGTGTGGCAGACAATGTGTTAAGGTACAAAAAAATTCTGGACTTGTACTGTTTTTAATCAAGAATGGGAGATGGAAGTTATCAGGAGCTGCCCGATGAGACTGACACAGTTTCACGGGTCACACGGCACTCGGCTGCACGGAGCCTCCAGGGACCCAGCCACTAAGTACACAAGATGTTCATGCACCACAATTAGGATTAAATGAGCATATGGCAGAAGAAATCTGCTTGCAGGGGAAAAAAATGAAAACTAATATCGCAGAGAAAATGCCGCAAATTAGGCGGAGAGTCACTCGTGGGTCTGTGAGCAGAGAGGGCTGCCAGCCCAAGTGACAAGCGCGAGGAGCCGGGCATGGCGGGAAAGCGCCCAAGCGATGCACAGGCAGGAAGTTCAGAGCACACTTGGCTTCCACCTGCAGCTTGAAAACCCAACTGTCCTGCTCCGCAGTGATGTGCGTGTCTCTTGCAATGATTCAGCAAACAGGCTGCTGGCTCTGAAGAATTAATCCTTGTAACTGTGATTGAAAGATACCTCACAGAGAAGGAATTAGCAGCCAGTTTAATTTTTCACCTTAACTTATATTCCAGTGGCTCTGGCTTCAGAGGGGATTTCCTTGAACGCCCCACACAGGCTGACACCCGGGCCGTGGGCCGTCCGAGTCTGCGGGCTCACGGGCACTCCCTAACAGCAAGGCAGAATCGTCCTGCAAATGAGCCCTCATTTATTAAAGGCGGGCTTAGGGGCTTTACGAAAGACATCCTTTACTCCCAAAGTCATCTTGTAGCAATCAGATTGGCCAGAAACGTGTTTCTGATCTCCAATACTTATAAACTTTGGCCCCTGGTTGGGCTGTCCGGGGAAGCTCTAGACTTGGACATCGGGATGCAGTTGTCTGGCTGTAGTTACGGGGACCTAGGTATCAGAGGTGACACTCTTCTGGTCCAGTTTTCTCACACAAAGGAAATCTACTTTGTGGTGCCAATTGCCAGCTCAAGTTCTTGACAATCATCTCACGGATTCACATCACTCATCACGAGAAAGGTGGAACTCAATGCAAACCCAATATAACTACCTGAAAAACACCTGTCGTAACCACTCTCCAAAGTTGGCCCCCCAATTAACCATGTCTCCCAATATTTACGCCCGTCTGTAGCCCTTCCCACATCTCGGCTGGCTGGTGCAGGCAATAAAATGTGATGGGAGCTATACTGCGTGACTTCCAAGGCAGGGTGCAAGTTTCTGTGCCTGTTTTCTGAAAGGCTTGTTCTGAACAAAGCCAGCCACCATGCAAGAAGTCCACATACCCTGGCACTGCCATGCTGTGAGGAAGCCCAAGCTAGCGTGTGGAGAGAGGCCCAGGCAGTCACGGTAGTTCCAGCCATCCTCGCTGGGTGCCAGTAACATGAGTGAAGTAACCGTCTGGGACCCCAACCCAGTCAAGTTTTCAGATGAGTTCTGGTTCCAGTCACCATGTGACTGTCAGCACAGGAGACTCCAAGAGAACTGCCGGCTGAACTCAGCCAAGCCGTGGAGCTGTGAGACAACAATATACTGTTGTCTTATGCCACTGAGTTATACGGCAACAGATAGCAGGACTGATGCTCCCCTCGTATTTCAAACCCAGGCTTGGAGCACACCCTGCGTTCCAGAGGCAAGGGCATTTGCTCACCGAGCAGAGAATGTCCTTCCAGAATGAAGCGGGGCGTAGCAGCAGGTGGTAGTGTTATGCCACGAAGGGCAGTGGAATGCAGGAAACGGTGCCAAATGGGCTGCTGTCCCCACCTGACGGACTGGACAGAACTGGTCTGTGCCCACAGCCCTCCTACACCCTCCTGCATTCGCACAAGTATCCCCTTTGCCCAGAGTCCTGTTCTCTCAGTGTCTACCTGGAAAGTTCTCACCCATCATTCGAGTTGCAACCTCAATGCCCCCTCCTCCAAGAAGCCTTCCCTGCCCTTTTCAGGTGGTCATTGCCTGACCTCTGACCTTTTACTGAGCTTCATTCTGGTGCGTCTCACTTCTTTGCACCTTTGTCTCCATTACAGTGGGATCCTTGAGGGCGGAGATGGTATCTGTGCTAGTTTCCTACGCTGCTGTAACGAAGTACCACAACTGAGGTACTTAAAAGACAGAAATTTGTTGTCTCCCAGCTCTGGAGCCCAGAGGTGGAAACCAGGGTGTCAGCTGGGCTGGTTCCTTCTGCGGCCGCGAGGGAGGCACCTGCCCCAGGCCTCGCTCCTCAGCCTGCGACAGCGTCTTCTCCCTGCGTCTGCTCACACCATCGTCCCCTCTACTGTGAGCCTCTGTCTAGATTTTCTTTCCTTCCAAGGACACCAGTCCTACTGGAGCAAGGCCCCTCTTTGACCTCATTTTAACTTAATCACCTCTGACAAGACCCTGTTTTCAAATACGGTCACATTCTGAGGTCGTGGGGTCAGGGCTGCAACACGAACTGATTGGGGTGGGGAATTCAGCTCATAACAGTGTCTTGGCCCCATGTTTTCAGCTCTTAGCAGGTGGATGCTCCAGGAAGGGCGAGAGCGAGGAGGGAAGGAAGGGTGGAAAGAGAAGGAGACCAAGAGGGAGAGAACGTGGGAGAAGAAGAGTGTGGCGAAGCTGTGAAGAGACTGCCCAGTCCAAGTTTCCTGCGACTCTGAAAACGTAACTCCTAGTTCTCCCCACAATCTGGAAGAATAAAAGACAAGGCAACAACAGGACAGAAAAGACCCCCGTGCACAAGATGGGGAAAAAGGAACATCGGCAAGACATGAAAAGTCGTTTCAAGACTGAAGTGTAAGTAGAAGGAAAGGCAGGAAGCAGCAAGAGGCCAGTGTCACCAATGGAAGGTCCTGGTGACACTTAGTACCAGTGTCACTTAAAGGCCATCAAAGAAATAGACAAAATCTAATTCTCCCGCTTTGACTACCAGACTTAGTAAATTAAGCATTAGTAGAATAAATGGACAAGAGAAAACACAAAGAAAATAAGTACACAGGCCTCTGATTGATTCAAAATAACAGAATTTTCTATGAGCATGAGAATGGGAACATATCTGTGCAGACACACACAATTGTATGCGTATGGATATAGGTAACCACAGCACAAACGCATTGTGATGTTCGGTTTTGCTGCATTTCGTTTAAAATAATATAAAGAAATATTCTTAAATTGCTTTGCCTAATTATTCATAAAGAATTCACATATTTTGAAATGTAGGAACAAGATGGGAAAAACTCACCTTCCCCTCTGACTTTAATAGCATGAGAGAAAAAAATTATTTTACATCTAACTATGACATAAATAGGTATTTTATAAACATAGCACCAAGTAACTGTCCCGATCCCTACATTTTCTTCCTAAAATTATTTCAGTTGTTAAAAAAAAGCGTTAGGAAAATATTGGACATAAAGGATACGATTTATCACCGCCGTGAAGGGCATTGGCACAACCCATAGACGTTTAAGCAATACGGATGCAGCTGTTTCTAAGTTGATCTGTAACATGTGGCATGGCTGCATTGTAAACAGTATATTTTTTAATGAAACCCTCTAGTCCACTTAGAAAAAATAATTTTAAACCAGCAGTAACATATATAAAGAGCATTTGAAAGTTTTCAACACTAAAATGCGGATAGGCTCACTATGTTCTGTACATAACACTCCTCCAGTTATCCCTGCGCTAGGGTACCAGGCACTTAATAGCATGTGCATAAAATATTCCCCAAGTTACATATGGGCCAGAAGTCAAGGGAGGTGGGGAGTGGGGAGAAAATAGTCGATGTGCTTAAAAAATTCCCGGCTGCTCGTTATTAAAGTGCTCTCTGTTCACCTGCTGCATCCAAATCAAACTGCCAGGATTGGCGTCAGCTCTTGCCACTGGTATTGTCTGAGCAGTGGGCAGCTGCAGGCCTCCACGTATCTTGTCTTGTCAGGGATGAATCAATCATCTCGAAAGATGTCAGCATCTGCCCAAACCATTTTATATTAGAATAAATGGCAGATGGTGGTGTTTTTATATTTAATCAGTTCCACCAAATGCAGTTTCATCTCTTATAAAACGAAACCATCTGCAGCGTGTAGGTGTACAGGTTCTGCTAAATGCCCACTACTGAACCCTTTTTCGGAAAGGTAAAGCCATACATGCTAACATTTGTTGACATTAGGCACAGTAAGCCCAGAAATCCTTTAAAATAAAGCCTCATGTTTTCAGTAAATACTTGCATGGAATCATGCTAAATATTTATGGCTGGTGTGCCCTCCATATGAGGCTTGAAACAGAGGTTTTTGTCTCCTGCCCAGCATAGCTTTCAGCCATTGCTGGAAGCCTCTCTTTCTAAACTGCTTGAAAGTGTTCTCAAAACAAAAATGGTCATTTCTTTTGCCTGCGAACCATCCTTACAAGCATTTTATCTTCACTTTGACATGAATTCTTTCACAGCAGGTTAGCTATGGCTGCCACAGTAGTCAACGTCAAACACACGCACACACACACTCACACACGCCCACAACACCAATATAAAATATCATTAACACATACATTTGTGTATTGCCATCTGGGTGGGGTCTGACCAGATGTAAAAACTGAACTATTTATTTCAAAATGTTGGCAGATGGAACCCCTACTTTTTTGGCCACAGAAAGCAATAAGCAATCTTACCACCAACGGTACTTTTTACGCTTAATTCCTCTGAGAAGTGGAAGCCAGGTCAGCATCGCGGGGGGCCCGAGGGAGCTCTGCTCCCACCGTGGAAGAGAAGCGCTGGGCACTCTGTCCTCAGGACGGAGTAGGCTGGTGCCCGGGGGGCTCTGGAGCCTGTGGCCCAGCTAGGAGCACCGGGAGCCCTGTGCTCTCCGCACCAGACCCCGGGTCTCCTGGGGTCAACAGGTTGGACCCTGTGTAGCCTGACGATGTCCTTCCATTGTATTTTGAACTTAGATGAGCTCCAGCCCCTCAAAGCCCACGTTCCTTAGCTTGGCATCCATGGCTCTTCCAACCGGGCTCCTGCTCTGCTCCGCGAACTGCACATTCTTCAAAGCACCTCGAAGATGCCTCCACTCTGAAGCCCTCCAGTGCCACCTTGAGCCCTGCCCTCCCCTGGGTCCCCACTGCTCTTTCTGTTTATTTGCAACATAATATCTCATGCAACTGATTATTATTGTGTTACCACTCTGTCTCCTCTCCATAATTCCTCCACATCCACTGACTAGAAAGAGAAGGATGAAAGAAAGGAGGAAGGGGATGAGGTGGAGATTGTGAAGTAGCATTTAGTTGCTTAGAAGTCAAATAAAATGAAGACTTCTGCAAAAGAAATAGAATACAGTGTATTCCAAGATCTTTAAAGAAATACAGTGGTAATTAAGTAGCTTCCTATTAATTATAGCCAACCTGGATATCCAGTAGACACCTCAAATATACCAGGGTCCCCCAAAAGAAACATCCAGCAGCGCTCCCCACCCACACTACCTCCTCCCCCAGTCCTTTCTCACTCAGGAAACAGCCCCACCGTCACCCAGTGCTTGGGCAGAAACCTGGGAGCAGCAGGTGCCACCAGCCTCTGCTCACCCTCTAGCCTCTCTCTCCTGGCTCCCTGCCCTGGGCCTGGACCTCATCCCCAGCCTACTGGCTGCAGCATCTCTGCCTGTCCCCAACTCCTCCGGCTTCATTCCCACCCCTGCCCACCCACAGCCAGCAGAGCCTGCTGGATCCATCACTCTCCAGCTTAACCCTTCCAGGGGTTTCTTCGGCATCAAATCTGAACCAAGAGGCTCTTCCTGCTCATTGCCCCCCTCTTCTGCTCTCTGCCTGCCATGTTGGTCTTATCTCCTCTCCTTGCACAGAGCAGCCTCATTCTGCCCGGGGACTTACCTGTGTGACCCTCTCTGAGACTGTTCTCTCACTGTCTCACACGGCTGCTTCCTCCTCACCACTCAAGTCTCAACAGCAAAGCCATCTCCTCCAAGAAGCCCTCCAGGGCCTCTCAAACAAGAATGGCCCCTCCGCCCTGGCCATGTCACTCCCAGCGGCCTCGGCATTTTACATTTCCTTGGGCAACTCATCACCACCTGAAATCGCACTATCTGTTTGATCACGTGTCTCCCCCACTAGGAAGCGGGGATTGTCTTCTGAACTGCTGTATCGTCGACACCTAGGACGGCACTAGCCTATGGTAGGCACTCAGTAATTACCACTGAAGGACTGGTAGATTCTTTGAACGTAATCAATATGTCAGCTCTCTGTAGCTAAATGGCTTAAATAAAATTATATCTAGACTTTTAGGGAATCTCCTACTACAACTCCCATGGCAGATACATTTTTATCATTTTTACCCTGTGTGCATTACAAATAGTATCTAATTTAAAATCATATAGCAGTTCACCTGAAATATGCTTAAGCAGTGACCTTTATTCTATGTTTCTAAAGATCCTGGGCCTTCAGACTTTATCCATTCATTAGACAAATAATTACTCAGGGACTGAGCCCCGCCAGGCCCGGTGGGAGGTGTGTGCAGACAGACCAGGGTCTCAGAGGGCTGAGTGGGTTGGGAAGATGCACGCATGGGCAGAGCAGCTGCTTGCCCGGGGAGGAATCAGAAAAACTTTCCCTGAAGTGACAACTGAAGGATGTCAAGGGCATAAGTGTTTTTCAGGAAGGGGGCGTAGCTCATTGCAACACATGGAGATGTGAAATTGCTCAGGTGAGAGGACAGAAATCAGTCTGCTTGGAACCTAACCATCATGGATGTGTGTAACCTCATGCTTTCTAAAACAGGAGTTCCCCAAGCCTCCCAGTGTATCCTCGTGGATTCATCAAGTCATGACATCTGTTTCCTATCAACAGGCGTCCTAGAACCTGCCACGTGCAGTCTATTTGTATTGTTGAGGAAATAATCCCTTATCCCATTCACAGATTCTGATTCAGAAATTCAGACATGAAGTCTCTTGTAGAACATAGTGCTAGAAACGATGGGTATAATAGTGTCTTCCTCGATGGGGAGATCTTTATTGTCACTGAGAAACTGGTTTGCTCTCAAATTTCGCAGACTGTTTTCCTCTTTGCCCTGGCTGCCAGGAACCTCAGAGCTAGATGTCATGTGAAATCATGGTTATTATTATCTCCCTTGTGTTTCACCCTCTACTTCTTTCTTTATTGCCCAAAGTTTCTATTTCTATTTTATCTTTGTTAAACTTGATGAGTTCTCGCTGTTGTTGTTATTATTTTGGTTGGTTGGTTGGTTGGTTGGTTGATTTTCCATTTGTGTGTGTGTATCATATGTGTGACTAAGTGTTTTAAGGTAATTAGCCCCAGATTCTTTTGAAAATAGAGTTATATAATATAATTTAAGGTTTTAAATTTGATTCCTTTTAACCCGGACATGTGTTTTATAGGCGTGGGGTGGGAGCCGTTGAATTTATCCTACTCCGACAGTGGAGGGGGCCCTGTAAACCCCGGAGTCTGTGCTGACTTGTGAGCACAGCCCGCGCCCACCGGCTGATCCGGAGGGAAGAGAAGCCGGACAGTGACCACCCAAACCTGCAGCAGAAGAAATGCTGAACAGGGAAATAAAACTCCTTCTTACCCTCAAAACAATTTTGTTCAAACTAAATAGTGAAGAAAAGGAAAGGAGAACGTTTTTGTTTGCAGAAATTAGTAAATATTTCACTGCGAGCGCATCTTGGAATTCACAGCCATCCTCCCTCCCCTGCGTGTCCTCGGTTGCTGCTGTCTGCCCCGCAGCCCTGCTCCCGCCACCTCCAGTCGGCCAGAGGAGCCATCCCCTCACCACCCAGGACAGGCCATGCAAATCCCCCCTTGGGATGTGATGTCTGGACACCTGGAGAGAACAGCTGTTGTCTCTACTGTCCTCACCTGGGCGGGGCAGCCCGCCACTGCCGACTGCCAGAGGGAAGCAGGACAAGATAAAGAGAGAAGACGACGCTCACAGTAACTGAGTTTCCATCACTAGCAACTGCAAGAATGGTGACTCGCATAGTCTCACTTTACAAGTCGGGGAGAGAAGCCCAGGCAGGTGAGCCGACGGCCCGTGGCCACCCAGCAAGGACAGCCCGGCTGTCTCAGCTGTACCGCTCAGTCCCCCATTTGGACGCTGAGTGACCAACATCCTGTGTTCGGAGTTTGCCCCCAAATGAGTGGCTCGATCTTTAGTGAGCCCCTCCCAGTTCACTGCACCCTTCTCCTGCCCCCCTTCCCCATGTCCACAGCGAAGGAGACAGCTACACGGCTATTAGCCGTCTCCGAAAAACCGCCAGAACTGAGAATCAGCCGTTCTCCTGAGCCCCGCCTCTGGTGTAGACCAATTAAGATGCTCCTATTCCTTTAATAAGGAAGAAGTTAAGTGGTGAGATCCTGTGTTTATTTAAACAATGATTCATGTTTGTCTTGGCCCCTCTGGCTGAAAACTCCCAACTGCTCTGCAAAAATGGTACTTGCCACTCTCCCCATGAAGAAGAGGAAAACAGAGTGAGAAGGAAGCACAGGTGTCTCCCCAGGTCCCCCTTCGCTGGACAGAGAAGTGGCGTCCTGGGAGGAGCCTGGGCTCAACCCCTGACTTAAGCGCCAATTAACAACTCTGCCACTGAGCGAGTTACTTCCTACCCTGAACCTCCGTTTTCTCCACCCATAAAATGAGGATAATAGTAATGCGTATTTCAGACCATGACTGTGAGGTTTCAGTGAAATCACATATTCAAGGCACCAGACACAGGTCTTGGTACCTCTCAGGTCCTCAATTAATGTTAATTCCCACCTCCTCCCTGTCTCTGCTGATTAGGAAGAAAATGTTTCGCATGATACGCCAGCCTACCTGCTCCCAAGTAAGTTACATAGAATTATCATATCTTCTCATACATAAATATACATAAGATGAATGGTGTAACATTATTAGCATAATGAATATTCTAATTGTGGCTCTAACATTAAAGCTGGCACCAAACATTAATCCCTGGGGAATACCAATTGCCAAGGATGTAATTACCAACCTGTGATGGGGGCTCAGAAAGGATGGAACTTGTGAAATCAAGGAGCCATCACACTGTTCAAAACACAAGATGAAATCTGCTACAACAGAGCATTAACACACACACACCCCTGTTCCCTTCCTATCCCACTCTGATACCATTTCTTTTTCTTTTTTCATCATCTTACTGGATGATAGATCATGTGAGTGCCATAAATCCAACTAGTACCCCTGACAGATTTACAACAGGCTAGGAACTGGCTAGGAAACTTCCCCATGTCTCTCTAACAACAGCTCTAGGAGGGTTTTTAGTAGAATATTCCCTTTTGTGCACGGGGATCTGAGGTGTAGAGAGGTTAACACATTAACTGCCATGTGTGTTGTATTTAACTCAAGCTAGTTTTAAGCCCGGGCCTCGTGAAGCATATGTAACTCACACATCTCTTTACCTTGAGCCGCATGAGCTATTTTTCAAGTTACGTATAACTCACACACAGAAAACAATAAAAATAACACATTTTTCATTAAATTAGAAAGTATCATTTTTGTTTTCAAAGTTTTGATTCTGTTTTTGTAATAAAATACCTTGGCCCCAAGGAATAATTTTTTTTTCTAGTGTGGCAGTCAATGTGTTAAGTCCTAGTAACCATAACCAAAACAAGGACTAACATGTGAGTGTTTTTTATCAGCAACATTTCTGGAGTGATTTGCACGGATTACAGTTATTATCACCCCTGTTGTACACAATGACACAAATGCTTTGCAAAAGTCCTACAGCTAAACGTTGGAGCTGGAGCCAAACTGAGGTTGTCTTTGAAATGCTAAGAAATCCTTCCCACCTGTCCAAGCTCACACAGGTCTGTTGTCATGAGCTGTGATTCACCCAGCTCTAGCAGATACCAAAGTCTACACCCTACACAAAGCATTTCTGTCATTCAGCAATTAACTTGACATGATTTCTTATGGGTTTCTGAAAAATGAAAGAACCATAGGTTCAGCTGGCTGCATAACTGAACCAGTGAGTCCCGATTAAAGAATTTCTATTAAGCCTGAGAAAGGTCTGTCCCAGGGATTGTAAGGATCGGGATTTGGATAGGTAATTCAGATGGGAAAAAATGAGGTCATAGCTTATATTTTTAGAAGACAAAAATACAGGCAGAAGAATATGCAAAAGATCAGGCAGATTGAAAGGAAATTCACACTGACGTTGACCTCTGGCTCACACAAGGCACCATGTTACATGTAATGCCAGTTTAATTGAATCAGGTAACACTGAAGATACAAAATGCAAGACAGACAAATGCAGAGCCCTGCGGTTCAGTGACAGGGATCAGGATGAGAAGAGGATCGCCTGGCTTTACTGTGGCTATTTGGGAAAGTCATGGGAGATTGGTTCATTGCAAATGTGGTCAATGAGGAGCAAAAGTCCTCCTGGGCATCCAACAGACATCAACATCCTTTGATTCTGTGGGGTCCCTGAATCTGAGAGCTTTAGTGGGAAGAATCCAGGAGATTCAAATATCAGGGTCAACCTAGAGAACCTCTGCCAGAAAGCCAATCTTTTCCTTTTCAAAGAATCCTGTGAAGAGGAGCAGATGAGAGCTAAGGCTTGCAGAGAAGAGACCAGAACCCTGTGGGCTGCACAAGTCCCATAAGGACCTGCTGCTAAGGTAAGGAGAAGCCAGTAGAGGTATTAGACAGACTGGGGTTTTATTAATAGTAGGATAATGATGCTGGCCTGAGTGTGGAAAACGCATGAGAGATAAGAAAGTTGAAGACAGAGAGAGAAGGTAGGTGATTTAGATTAAACATCCAAGCAAGAGATAATCCATGAGGTCTGAAGGATGTGAAATTGACCAGACTTGTTGGCTGGTAGGAAACGGGAAGGGAAGGCAGGCGTAAGGGGATCAATTGGAAAAGCTGACACACAATTACAGGAGTCCCCTTGTAAAAGCACTATATTCTGTGCTAGTGATGACAAAATGATGTAGAGAGCATTTGTTCTTTAACATCTCTCTGATAACTTATGTATATAACATAGTATTTCCATTCCAAATCCTTCCGGAGGAAAGGAAAGTAGCAATGGGAGATGGGGAGAAGGGTGTATCTACATGATCAACACCCCAGATAGGGGCAGTTGTGCAGGTTCTCCATGACAGAGACAAGGCTGCCTGCCCAGGGAGTAGACCCCTCCACCTTAGCAGGCAGTAGCACGCCGGACCGGGTGGGTTGAGCCACTAGCAGAGTGTGGCTTCCATTCTAAGCCTGAGATGCTAAGAGTCATGTTAATGGTGTGGGTTAGAGTGACCCACCCTGTCCTGCTTGTGGCTGCCTGGGACCTGGGAGCCATTCAAAACAATGTGTTTTTAAAAAAATATCTTCATGTGCCCTTCCTCTAACCTCTGGGTTCCCCTAAACTCAGAGGCTAGGATGCTAACACTTGGAGATGCATGGCATCTGAACCATCTAATCAGGGACACTGGCCAGGCTTTGCCTGGACTTCAGGGTTTAAAGCCCAGCTTGTCAACATCCCCACTTGTTTCCCACCTGAGCCTGCTCTTGGCCTCACACACCCATGGGCAAGTCAGGTCCAGAAGCTTAAACCTTAAATGGATGCTGTACCTGCTCAGTTAAAGAAAGAGAGTGCACCTCCATCCACAGGTGGCCATGAGTGCTACATGCTGGGCCAAGGCTGGGTCCTGCTGTGTATCCAGCATTAGAGACCACATGGGACGAGCATTCAAGAACCAACGCCTGGTCCTCTTCTGGGGTTTCCAGTGAGAGGACTTCACAGCCACCAGAAGCCAAAATCATGTTTCTCTACAAACTATCTTCTTGCTTTCCCCAAGCCCAAATCAATTCTGCCATTAATTTGTCCATTCACTCACTTATTCACGTATTCACTATTCGTTCAGCACACATCCTTCCCAGGTGGTCCTACTGACCTCACCCCAGCTCCGGGAGGGAGCACAGGACCCAGGTGTAGACACAGAGCCTCGCACTCCCTGGGGTTTGCTGAGGGCCGGGCATGATCAAAGCCCACTGAAATCAAGCGTGGACACTTGCTGCTGGAGGCTCTCCAGGGGATGGCCTGAGGACAAAGCCTCAGAGAAGACCAGAGCCATGTGCCCAGAGCAAACTGCGTCTGATGACACCATGCCAAGCCCGCTCTCCATGCCTGAACTCCCTGGTCACCGCCAGTAAGTGACCTACTAAAGCACTTCCCCCATCCTTTTTCTTATTTTAAGCTTGCTTGAATTAGGTTCCCTGTCATTCCTTCTAGCAGAATCCTGACTTATAAATCAGCCTTCAAGGCCCAGTCTTGGCCCCGCCTCCTCCACAAAACTCCTCGCTCCATGAAAGGGTAGAAAGAATCCACTTACATCTCTCTCCTATGGATTGAAAGACACACTGCTTCGTATTTTTTTCTGATGCCTTCTTGAATAAATCCTGAGCTCCTCAACCAGGCAAGTGTCCAATTTTTTTATTATTCTGTGACTCCCACAAGACCCAACTTAGTGCTGAATAATAAATGCTCAATAAATATAACTTTCTGTGTGTTTGCTGTGTAGCATAAGTTTAGCTGCTCTGCCTTCCTTCAGAAGAATTTTCCCCCAAACAATCCATAGCTGGCCCTGCCTTTCAAAGGCAATATACTCTAATAGCAATTACTCTAAATAGCTCCCTGCATGCATGCCATCAGTGCGTGCTGTCTTGAGCCCTTACTATGTGCCAGACACTGGTGCTGGGTACAGGTGGCACAAGCATCAATATGTCCTCGTGGCCTAGCTGGAGAAGGGGACAGACAAAGAAACAAGTAAGTGCCCCTCAGTGTGTGAAAGATCATGATGAAGGACAAAGGATGGTGCAGGAGCCCAGAGGAGGAGGAGGCCAAGTCTGGCTTTGAAACTCTCTGCCATTTGGCTCCCCACGCAGGACTAGAGGATGGATATGTGTGTACAGACAGGTGGGAATGTAAGGAGGCTGAGAGAGCTGATAACTTCAGGAAAAATTTGCATACTGCTTGTATAATGGAACATATATTGAAATCCATCTGTCATGGTCTCCAAGGAAATACTGCAATATAAAACCAGTCTAAAGATACAAGAATAAGTAAGCATTCATAGGACATCATAAATAAATAGATTTGACAAATATTCATAGGATTGGCATTTTGGTATTGGAGGCCACAAACTCATGGCTCCCTCCAAATTTTAATTTGAAAATTTACAAATTCAGGGGAAAACATCTGCAGTGTATTTCCAAAATAATACAGCCCTGTAACCCCAGAAGTGTATAATCTCAGTTTCCCAGTGAACCAAATTAAAGGAATCAGTGTTGATATGCTCTTTCCTCTGAAATCCTATAGCAAATTCATCCAACAAATGCTTATAAAACCCTGTATGTGTTAAGTGATATGTTAGATGACAGCGACACAATGACATTTGCTCCCAGAACTTAGAGTCAAATCAGGAAACGTTCACTGATCACATCTTAAGCACTGTGACCGATTATCATTTATGCAGAATCCTGCAGGGTCAGTGAAGACAGCCTCATACTGTAGTGACTGGGTGTTGCTTTATTGTGTATATTGAAATATTTGCCTACCTAACACCCATAGCCTCTACTTTGGGGGAAGGATTAAGGTGACCTTTGAGGGTCCCCCAAGCCCCTCTCAGTCCATATGGTATGGCTGGGACTGCCAAGGAGTTCTGACCCCCATAATGGACAGGGTGCCCAGGCTCAGGCTGTCAGAGCATTCCATCTCTCTGGGCACAGCGACTGGGTCAAAGAAGAATGTGACCCAGTATGGGCCAATTAGAACCAGAGCATCAGCCTCCAGAATCCTGGAAGCAGATAGGGGGCTGAAGTTGTCTTTCCACTGGTTTATCTGACCTGGGAGGAGGAAAGCCTGAAGTCACCTCCATCCACTACATGGAGAACACACGCCTGAGTATGTGGCCATGGGGTGGGAAAAGGTTCCATCCCAACGACTTCATTAACCATTGCTCTAGTCCCACTCACTGGAACCAGCTAGTTCTGCCCTGAAACTTCAATTGCACGAACCAATAAATTCTCTTCTTTAGCTTAAGCTATAGAAAAGAATTTCTGTCCTTGTAATCAAAACATCTTAATGAATAATGTGTTGAATTTGCTCAGCTCTGGAGTCATCGGTTAGGGCATGAGCCACATATCTTTTTCTGTGTCCTCAGTGGCCCCTACCCTGTGCTCGCTGGAAAAGCCACTCAGAGAACTCTCACTACAAGGGTGAACAACCCAGATTATAACTTTGCCGGGTCATTGACCCCAGATCCACAGAGCACGATCCACACTTCGGTTCAAGTGTCAGTGACTGAGGCTGGAGAGCCGTAGTTAAAATCGGTCCTCAGCTTTGTGACTTCTCCCAAGCTCGAGCAGTTTCTGGGAAACGAATAAGTTTGGAAGAAACTCACAGGAGAATGATTAAAGCAGATGGTAATTTGCTAATAACCACACTAGCTGCCAGTCACTGCACAGTTACCATGAGACGGACTCTGAGCCTCCACATTTACACATCTCATCGCTGTTGCCGTATTATAGGCTCAGGAAAGAAAAAACTCCCTCGTCCATCTTCTCTTTCAGAAAGGGTCATGGCAGCCCAGGGTGGCTTTATAAGCAGAGGCCATCTGTTCATGCAGCGTAAGTGTCAGGTCCCTTAGTCGCAGGGGCCCCTGCCTCGGCCCTGCATGCTCTCTCCAAATGTGGGGAGGGGGCCTGCAGCACTGCCCCTGCCTGGGGCTTCCCCTCCAGCCTGGTGACGGTCCTGGGGTCGGGGCTGAGCATCCGGACCCCGTCTCGGACCCTAAGAGAAGAATGTGAACAAGTCGCTGTCTGGCCCTGCTCCTGTCTGGGGCTGTCACATCCCAGTCTCAAGGGCCACTCACCACCAACGACGACTGGGCTGGGGGCCAGGGCGGTCCATGGACCTGGCAGAGCTGCACCAGCGCTAAGGCTGCCATGTGATGTCCCACACCTGGAGAGGAGCTCAGGAAGCAGTTGTCTGAGGTCATCCCTGGAAAGCAGCTCTGCCCGAGCAAGAACCTGGGGGCAGTCCCGGCGTGCCTCCCCCGGCAGAGAGTCCTGCCGCTGCCACGCAGAAGAAAGACTGAATTCTTTCTACTCACTCACAAGAAAATAATATTACAAGATTGTTGTCATATGAAGAGGCATATGAAAAAGAACATAGAGCCAAAAATCTAGGGAGAAAAGGTACAATGGGGGGTGGCAGTCAGCTAACAATAGTAGGCCAGTTTGCTGGGATTCGGAAACGACTGTGATATTTTCAACTTTTAAATTTATAATGTTTTGTGATTTTTCCCTGTTCTTAATAAATTTTAAATTCTATAACTGTGTGTTTTTTTTTAATTTTGTATCTTTTTTTTAATAGAGTGCCAAAAACTCTATCAGCTTTAGACCTTGTAAGACCAGGATCTACTCTTGGCTTTGAGAAAGTCTGGCCCGTAACAAATCAGTCCGCATCGCTTACCACGAAGCCTGCAAGTGTATCCTTTATGTATCAACAGAGACGCATCCCTAATGTCAAACCCTGGAGTGGGGAGTTACTTTTGACTCTTCTGAGTGACACTCTGTTAGGTTTTAACTTTAGCCTAAGGAAGTTCACAAAGGTGTAAAAGCTGTGAAAGCCGGTTCAGGGCCTGGGACATACCCCTGGGGCTGCAGGAGGGTGGGCCCCTGACAGATGACAGGATGCAGAAGAGGAAGTGAAGTTGCTCAAAGAAAATTTTAGTCTGTTCCACAGTTTTATCAAGGGTCAGTCCTGAGGGCTCTAGTCCTCTTCTAGCTGTGGGCCTGCTCTTCAACTGCTGAGACAGACCTCCACGCCTCCAAATCAAAAGCTAGTGGGTGGTGGGCATTCCCAAGCTGCCCCCTCCCACCTCCAACTCCAGACCTGGCTGTCACCCACACCTGGGTAGCTTCCTGGCCCTGATTTGTGCCATTGGCCCCTGGCCTGTCCTTGCTGCCACCTTTCCAATTTCCTCCTCCCACCCACAGTCTTGGAGGGAAGAAGCTCCCAAACCGAAGCCACCTTAATCCTTCAGCCTTCAAGTTCAGTCCACTCGTCCTCTCCAGATGACCGAAGCCAGCTCCCCTCCTCTCCCCTGGCAACCTGCACCCACCCGCAGCCTGCACAGGGATGCCCTCTGTCCCACTCTCCCGCAGTTTCCCAGGGGCTGTCCAGCTCCTCCTCCGCGGCAAGCCGGACACTTCACCACCGCCCTCATCCCCTCACCTGGGCCTCGTTTGGAGCCAACAGTCGCCCTGCAGAATGTGAGTCCCCCTCCATCCCCCCATTCTCTGATTCAGAAGTAATCTCTAAAAAATGGATGCAAAAATCCAAGGACATAAACACACTCCACAGAAGTTGGTATAAAAAAAAATATTTAATTCTTTGATGATATGTCTCAAAAAGGGAGAATTAGTAAAGCTGTGACTTTGTTTAAATAGTGAACTCTGCGTAATGCACTGGCCTGGACACGCATGACTGTCCCCTGGGAGAGGGCCAGGCCTGGAATCCGTCAGGGTACTCTCGAGCTGTGCTATAAACCCCTCTGGGGGAGCCTCCCAGCAGATCCACCTGTTGCAAAAGCTCCTCACGAAAACACACAGATGAATGGAGCCATTTGCCCACGTGGATGAGCAGCTGCCGAGAGTGGGTTGAAGGATGCTACGAGGACGCTGGGCCCGAACATCTCCCCGACGTGCCAGCCCCGCACACCCTGGCCAGGACTAGAGGCCCCATCACAGGAGCCCCAGGCGCCCAGTCCTCTCAGTTACTGAACGAGGAGATGACGCGTCCGACATCTCCACTAACCTCCGGTCCCCAGAGCCCAAATGCAGGTGGGTGGTGCAACGGGTGCATTACCTGCAAGGACAGGAGAGGACAGACACGGAGAAGGGGGTCTCACCCCATTGCTTTGTTTCCCTCCTTTTCTTCCTCTCCCTTTTCCCCTCTGCCACGCCTTCTTCCACAGTGTTCACGGGAGCAGCAGGGCCGCCACCATGACCATGGCGAGGGTCAGTGTGAAGAATGACAGATTGGCCTTTGGGAAGCACAGGGAGCTGAGAGTGAGACCAGGTGCCAACAAAGCCCAAAGAAGAGGGGAGGGGACGAGAGCCACAGGGGCTGCGCCAAAGAGCCAAGGGCCAGGTTGGCCCAGGGAGTCCCAGGGAGAGGACAGAGAAGCCGAGGGGGGTTATTTTGTGAATCTCATGCCGTCCTTTCCGCATGAGGCACCCCACAAAGACACAAGACTGGCCATCCCCTTATGACCACGGTACACCCCAAGCCAGCCCCTCCCTGGCCAGGCAAGCCCAGTGGCCCATCTTCCCTTCACGTGCAGCTCCGCGACCCAGCACAGCGGCTACTGAACAAGGAAGCTGCAAAATCCTCTTAATGATTTAAAAGACAAATATTTGCATTCACAGCTATACTATAGTTTTGAAATATAAGAAGTGCATATTTAGGTTTTAAGGAAAAAAAATCTGTTAGAAGAATATAGCATTGAGTAATTGCAAGCACTTCCCAGGGATTTGGAAATCAATAACATATGCCCTCGCTCTTTTTCCTAAATAAATTTAATAATTATGTTGCAGCTAAATGCAAACTATTCAGTGTCCTGTCTGGCCACTGAAATTCAATCAAGAGACACTAAAAATCACCTGCTCCCCTATGGAAGGTCTATTGCATTTCTACCTCTACCTCTATGATGAGCAGAAGTGTAAATGTAAGAGAAAAAATTTGTTGAGGTTGCAGTTATGTGAAACTCCTCATCCAGGCTTTTCAGGTAAGCAAATTATAGAAAATATTTTCCATCCAAAGGTTGAGACTAATGCAATAAACCCAAATCAAATATGACATGGAGAAACCAGATATGCTGATGCTAGATAAACCCACTAAGCAAACTTTAACTTACCAAAGAATAAACCAGTCAAATGATACTGAAGAAATGTTATATAACATCTGAGTTAAATATTGGATAAGGTACTCACAAGCAATTCTTTACAAAAGGCCACAGATTCACTTTTGCATGTGATGCTATTCACAGTGAAACTTTAAAAATGCTGCTGATACTCAATATATCTCTGTAGTTTATGTAACTATACATTAAACTGTTGTACTTTCTAATCATGCTATTTTTAATTTTGATGTAATAATCATGTCAATCTACCCAAAGATCCTAACTTAATTAACTATACCTAGAGAAAATTCCTGAAAATTTTCTCATTAAGAATATGACATATTTAGCACCACCTGATGGTATAAAAGAGAGATGAGAATGGCCCTTAATATCTGAATCACAGAAAGGGAAGTTATGATTTATCTTATTAATGTACGTATTTTACAACATAAAATATTTTGAGAATTTTAGCATGGGGCATCAATTTAGGAATTGAAAATTTTAAAAATATTTTCTTGTAAAATCTATCCAAATTGTATTTATACAAAAAATTATAACTACATGAATTCCAATAAGATTCACAAGTAACATCATTATTTCTTCATATCAACAAAATTTTATTTGATACTCTAAGTTATAAACAATTTACAAGCCATATAAAATCATTTATTTAACAAAAATCCTTGAATTGCTAAGAAATATATGCCTAGAGAGGGTACCAAAATATTACACATGTCAAGGTGCAAAAATACTTCCCAACATTTGAACTCTTCTATATTTAAAATACAAAGACTTAAAATACAGGATGGAGATTTCCAGTTTTAATATGGTAGAGTAAAAAAGATCTTTCAACCCTCTTACAAAACATACCTGCAAGGTTTGACAAACTCAGAGGCATAGGTAACCCAGAACCATAACATACAAGGGATAGAAGCTAAATGTCGTGATGGTCAAAAGAAGAAAGGATTCCATGACTGCAGACTTTAGACAAGGGTGAGAGGGCAAAGGTCCCAAAGGAAGTGGCATATTCTGTCCCCTTGTTGGGGACAGCAGGGAGAGGTGGGAAGTGTGTGGCTTCCATGGACTGAGCTTAGCAGAAGAGGAAAGCAAGATATGGTGAGCTGGATGGGAAATCAATCAGACACCCCATCTAAGCAGGAAGCAGTCTGCCAGTGAGGCCAGAAGCAGAAGAGATAATCAGTATTATGAATGCATTATGGGCAAAGTTGCATGGGAACATTTCAGATGACTTTCAAAGTAAAGGCTGGGAAGAATGTTCCCAAAGAGGTGTGCGTTCTATGGAGAATTCCTGCTAACGTGTCCATGGCCCTGCCCTCCATTGTGCTACTCTGCAATTAACTGGACCAGAAAGAATTCGCCTTATTCAAATATAATTAATAATCAAAAAGGAACCAGCACCAAGATCAATTTAAAAAAATAGTGCAGGAAAAGGAAGTAAATAAAGCAAACATAAAACAAATGGAAGACAAACACCAACTAGAAGAATGTTACTGTGGAGAAGCACAAAGTTGTGATCTGCAATACATCACCGTGTATTTAAAAGAATTAAGCAATGACCTGGACAAAATGGGATTTCACAGTAGATACAAGAGCTCAGAGAAACTATGTTTCACCGAGAACAGGAGCTAAAACAAGTTGATAGCACTCAGAGAAGATGTGAAAGAGAAAAACCAAACCATCATAGAAACAAAGGCCACATTGGCAGCTCTGAGAAATAGAAACACTGCTGAAACCTAGCAAAGGACACAGCAATCAAAAGATTGAGAAGCACAACCATAATACAACTAAAATAAGCAAAGACTTAAAAGGGCTAGAGAGAAAATGAAAGATAACGTAGACAAACCAAGGGATCAAACATATGCCTAATTGGTATCACCGAGATGAGAGAGAGTTAAAATATGCATATACTTGTATCTATTTAAACAGATGTATTAAGAAAATTTTTCAGAAATAAAGTGCTTTAATCTAAAGTATCAAAAGACACGCTCCAGGGAAAATTGACACAGTCAATAAACATATTCAAGAAATAGAAGACTATTTCTATGAAGTGATATAAAGAAACACTAGAACAAAATACAAACCTTGCAAATTATTAAAAGAAATATACACATGAGAAAATATTAGGCCATGAAGAAAACCTCAATTAATTGCCAAAAGTAGAAATAATAAGATAAAATGCCCTGATCACAATGAACAAGTTAGAAATTAATAATAAAACTAAAACACAAAACTAACAAACAAATTCCTATTACTTGGAAACTTAAAGGCTCTTTGTCAATTCATAATCAAATAAGAAATCAAAACTGAAATTTTATTATAACCAGAAAATAGCAATAACTAAAATGCTATGTAGCAGAAGCAATGAGTTACATCTACAGCAGAGCTCAGGGAAAAATGCATAGCCTTTAGCAATATATAAATAAACAGAAAAAAATATATGATCAGATCATCCAATGAAAGATAATAGAAAATAGATCAAATAAAGCCAAGAATAACAGAAGGAATGAATTAGTAAACATAAAATGTGAAGTTAATTGGGTAACTGAAAAATGATAGTAATGATAAATCCAAGAACTATAAATAAGTGAATACATAAATATATGTCAATTATTGCCTAAAGTAATTTTAACAAAAAGCACAAATAAACACCATAAGAATGATAGACGGAGAAATCTTATTCGTAAGAGACCATTTTACTGAATTCTCTACAACTCTAAGAATCTGAATAGATGAAATTATTTTCTGGAAAATATAAATTACCAAAACTTACATCCAAAAAAATTAAGAATTCAAAGTAGATCAATTACTCTAGAGAAAATAGAGAAAGTTGTTAAAGTACTAACACCTTTCCTAGAGCAGAGAGTTTAAATGGTTGGACAAGAGAATTCTATCAAACCTTTAAGAAACAGAAAATTCCAACCTTCTTTCAAACTATTCTAGATCATGAAAAAATAAGGAAGGTGCTCCGTCTTTTTTTAGGCTAGCATAACATTGATTAACAGCAACAAAGAGGACACGCAAAAAGAAAATCTCATTGCTGAGTAACAATGCAAAATCCTTAACAAAAATATTAAAAGAACCATACACAACAACCAAGGAATATAAATGTCAGAATGTAAGAATTATTAAACATTATTGAATCTATTGACGTAAATCGTCTTAAGAATGTATCAAAAGAAAAAAAAAATCACATGATCATCTCCATAGGTGATGAAGAGGCATTTTGTATGTCAACATCCATCTTTAATAGCTATCCTTAAATATAGGAAGAGGTGGATGATTCCTCAATGTAATATAAAAATATAACATTTATTTTAGAATGTCAATTAAGTATACGTGAATGTGTATTTAGAGTGTGTATGTGTGTTTGTGTGTGTGAACCTAAAAGTTAGCTCATGAATAATGGAGAAAAGCTAGCAGCCTCCAATATCTGAAAAAGATAAGAATGCCCATGATCACAGCAATGGACGTTGTTCTAGAGGCATCCAATTGATAAGAAAAATACACCTGAAGTATACAAATTAGAAAAAGGAATTCAGATTGTATGACTCCTAGCTTGGAAAATAAAACAAAAACCATCACAGGCAATAAGATAATTTAGTAAGATACTAGATGCAAATTTTATAAGAAGAAGCCAACTTTTTATGACTAACAGTTTAATGAGATTCAATACACTGCTATGGACCAAGCTCATATTAACCTCCAGTGTATAATCTGAAGTGAAAATAGCAAAGTGCTAAACTACTTATACATAGTAAATTTCTATTTGTGCCCCACTCCCACCAAAAAATAAAACACAAACTACATAAACACATACGCTTATATATGCACAGAACATACACACAGAACCTCTAGAAGGCTGCACAAGAAGCACCTAAGGCCACCGCCGCTAAGGAGGCAGATGGGGAATGAGATGTGGAAAGGAGGCTCGCTTTTCACTGTATTCTCTTTATGCTTATGAACACTGTATATCATGTGGATATGTAAGAACTGTCCAAAATATAAATGAAATATATTTTAATCAATGTGAAGGAAAAATAGGCTTACTGGCAGTGTTTCTCATTCCATGGTTAGTTCTTAAGGATTCTTATCTTTGCAGCCTTAAAATGCTCATAAATAGTCCAGGTCTCAAAATCTTGGTAACAGTTGAGAACAATAATAGTTGCTTTAGTCATTATTATATTGTGATTGTCTCTTCCATTCGATGGCACGTTGCCTTCCTCAGGAGAGGGGTGTGCAGTGGTTGCCAGCGTAGCCGCACATCACCTGGCGGCCAGACTGCAGGACTCAAACCACCGCTCCGGCGCCTACTGGCCAGTGACCCTCAGCAAGTGCTCGACCTCCCATATCTCTCAGTCCCCAACTGCAAAATGAAGATGATCATAGTCTCTGCCTCCCAAGGCTGTCGTGAGGATTGAGTGAACTCATTCCCACAGAACACTCCACTTCCGCCATGGTGAGTGGGACCGAAGTGCAGCCGTGACGACTTTTTCAGCGTCTGGGTCTCGGGTCAGTTCTTTTGAAAAGCGAGCCCTCCTTAGATTGCCCGCTGAGGAACGGCAGCCCACACCCGCCTGACTCTTTCGGTCCTAATTCCCCATTTGTGGTTTCTTTGTGTGAGAAGGTGAGAGGTCTGAGAAGCAAGAAACCTGTGCCCTGCTTCTGAGTGTGGCAGAAAGGGCACCCACAGCCTGCAGACTTCTCGTATTTTAAAATTCTCATTCTCAAAAATAAAAACCCCACTGCTTTCTCCCATTGGGTCAGCGAGGCCGTAGATCACTTAGCAAAATTATTTTTCACCTTGGAAGAACCATACTGATTTGTACGTAGAGAGGCTTTTATAATACAGAGTAAACTTTCTTAGAGCCTAAAAATCTCATCCTGTCTCCAAGATAGCTATTAAATTACGAACTGCTGTTACATTTCTTGCTTCTTGTACTAATTGTTCCGTGTTAAAAGGATCTCAAGGAAATAAAAATTTAAGAGATTAATTGATTCTTCTGCAGACACAAATTTAGCCTCTGTTCTGTGCCAGGCTATGGTGCTAATTGTTGAGACCACAAAAGAATGCCAGAGTTCATTCTTTTGGGCAATTTGGTCTAGTGCCTCCTCTAATGTGCCAATAATCAAGGTTTTAAGATAGTAAATTAAAGAAGGGGTTTAATTTTGTATCATATCTGTGGTTTGGAAAGTACACTTCACCCAGATATCGTCTTTATAAATCCTGGTATGTATCCCTGTAGCTGAAACACCCTTTCCTACTTCTTTGTCTAAAGAACACACCACTCGGAAGTAGGTCAAGTGTCCTCTCCTCCAGAAAGCTGTCCCAGCATCCCTCCGTCCCCCACCAGTTCCCTTGGTTGGCTGGCACAGGACCCAGCCTCTCTGGGGAACCCCTGCCACAGTCCTGAACACACTCTGGCACAAGAGCCTTGCTCCCTCCTGGGAATCCCTGAGCTCCTTAGGGGCACAGCCTGCATTGTCCTTGTCACTATATTTTCAGCACCAAATACAGTGCATGGACTGCAACGCACACTTCATAAATGGAGGATGAAGGAATGAATGAGCAGTTCCAGAAACTCTCTGGCTTTCTCTTTACCCAGCTCAGCCTCAGTTTCCCCCCAGGATTTACACAACATGGTCTCTGTCTTAGGTGAAATCCACTGTGCACTACTCACAGGTGATACAGCCTGCCAGCAATTATTTGTAAATCTAAGAAATAGCAACAATCTGTAGGACATCTTTAGGCCATATCACCCTCAAATAGATTCATATAATGCCCCATAATTTTAGCAGAAACAGAACATCTGTATAAAAGATTTTATTTTAGGGCAAAAATGATAAAAATCTCCAAGAACACTAAAATCTACAGCATGCAGATGAAGTTCTTCACCATGAACTTTACCGTCAGCACGCTATTTGGAATTTCCTTCTGTCTTTGAAAGAGCAGACTTAAATTCAACCTGAAACCCTAATGTGCACATATGCAAAACCAATATGCAAATGAGTAAAAATGAGCTTTCCCCCACCAGGAAAGCCATCACCAAACCAAAAGGAAGCCACTGCTATACGTGGACTTTGAGACTCCAGTTTTGTAAAGAGTGGGTAATTGCCTAGAAGGGGCCAGCCAGTCCCCGTTACTCTAGACCAGTTCTCCTGATCGTGGTTCTCTGAGCCCTCTGCATTTCTCCCTTTCTGTCATTTTCTGGCCACTTTTCTACTCTCTTGATCATTTCAACACCAGCAGGAGGGTAAATGAAGCAAACAGAGATGGTATCATAATTCTCTTTTTTTTCCTCTAGTGGTATTTATGATAAAAGGCTTGAGAGAAAAGAGAGCTAAGTTTAACAGCTGCAGTAAGGACTTCGAACAACCCCGGGGTTGTGGTTACCTGTGCGATGATGGCTCTCCCCTGTTTTCATAGATATCGACCCAAGTCAACAAGTAAGTACATCCTGAGGATCTATTCCTTCCCAAAGCGCTAGGCATTTTTTTTTTTTTTTTAAGAAAATATAGCATGTCCTTTTATTCTGAGTGTGTGAAATATTTCAGGCATCTTAAGGTCTGGAGAAAACGGTAAGAAACATTTGTGTACTCATCATTCATCTTAAGAATCAACATTTTACAAAGACAAGGTTAGCAGCGTAGCATTTTCTTTTTTTTTTTATTTCAATAGATTTAGGGCATACAAATGGTTTTTTGTTACATGGCTGAATTGCATAGTGGTGAAGTCTGGGCTTTTAGTGTACCCATCACCTGAATAGCGTACATCGTACCCAACTGGCAATTTTCATCCCTCAGCCCATTTTGAGAAATACGAGAGGACCAAAGATCTGAGCTCTGCCCTCAGCAAGTTTCTCAACTCCTGAGTGGAACGAAGTTTGCATATGTGAAATATGTGAACCATTAAGAGAGTAAATGTAACCAAATGTTCAATTAAATAAGGCAAATACACGATAGAAATTTCCAGTGTCGGTTGTGTATTCTTGAGCCAGCTCTTCTCTCTCACCCCCAACTACATATATTTCCCTCCTTCACAATATATTCTTGCATCGTACTAAGACGCAAAAGCAGCAATATTCCGAAGTTCAAAACTGGTAGCGACGATGATGACAACACAAGATGTTTTACTAACGCAGATACCCCGTGAGCCCTGGGCGCCAGGTCAGGCCAACACCACAAGTTCATTTCCTGGTTTCCAGCTCTGAAGACTCTCGCTCAGGTGCCCGTCCAGCCACCGTCCGTTGACCTGAGAGCCAAACTGTCATTCTCTCTTCCCGCCACACGAAGAACTCCACGCAAGGACACGTGTTCTGTGGTGGTGGCCAAGCAGTCAGCGGAAACACTTTGTTCAGATTCTAAATCTAATTCTATGATATTGGTAGATTATAACATAGTGCACTTTTTCTTCATTCTCTTTGCATGTAAATTGATCTGCTGCACTGAAACGACTACTTAAAACAAAAGGGTTTGATTTATAGCCAGTCTCTCCCTCATAAATCACACCTGCGGCGTGGTGCTCAGGGCCCGCGGGCGGTGCCGGCACTTCCCTTTTATAAGTGATCTGGGGTGGCCTCCCACGGCGACGCAGCCGGATTCGATCCCACGCTCCCTCCTGCCTCCCACACTCGCTCTTCCTTGGCCAGTTATTCCCGCAGGGACCGAGACCCAGGTTCTGCAAGCATGCCAGTTGTGCTGTTTTGCTTTTATTTTTTAAATTAAGGAATGTCAAAATTAAAATCTATGGCTTTGCCTCCTATACTTTGCCGTCTATAGAAATATGGCTGTGCCACTTGTCCCCTCCCTTGCAGCCACAGTTCCTTTAAATGTCTCATCTGGGCCACTGACAGAGTCAGAAGCCCGACTTTTGAGAGCCTGCAGTGAGAGGGGTGGTCGCCGTCTCGTTTGGGAGAGGAAGCTGCTGATAACCATGGAAGTGTCCACAAGAAGTCCTGTTGGATCTAAGGGGACAGACGTCAGTCTGCCCGTCCTGTGCATGTGCACACGATGCTTTAGGAAGCCAGGCGGAAGGCGTGCCAAGGAAGCAAGGACTTGGGCCGTGCCAGGGAGAGCGGAGGTGAAGTCAGCCCTCGCCGGACCCTTCCCTGATGGAGGAGGCAGAGTCAGAAGAGGAAAGGGTGACAACACTCTCAAAGCCCAGGGTAGTGACAGCAGGCCTCTCAGCCCAGATCTGGAAAATCATTTATCTATCCAAAACGCTTGAGATGCTGAAGGCCCCAACACGACACACACAGCAGAGCCAGTGGCAGCCTCCGTACACGTTGCCATGTTGCAAATGGCAACAAGAAAAACTCTAGATGAATTAAACTTAACAGTTCAATTGGGCACAGAACGACTCTCAAATCGGGCAGCCCTCAGAAGCAGAAGAGACTCAGAGAGCTCCACCCTGTGACACGGTCAGGCAGCCTTCCTAGACAGAAAACAAGTGGGGTTCAGCCACAGCTTGTGGGGCACACCCAGCATTTGCCTTATTTGAACATGGTCTGATCAATCGGCTGCCTGCCATGGCCTGAAGCTTGGCTGCTGCGATCAGCTGAGATTTAGCTACTGTGACAGAAGAACATTCCTAGTGTCGGCTTCCAGTTAGTTCACATGCTGAGTCACTTTGCAGCTTGCTACGCGGGGACTCGAGGCATGGAGGCATCCTCAGGCCGCATTGAGTTTAAGAGTACTCACTCATCAGGAGTGGGCTACGGGACGCTCCTCCTTCCTGCCCAGGGACATGGGAGCCTCCAGTCCGCCCCCGCTGAGCTGTGCCCCCTCAGGTAAGCCACCCCACTCTCTAGGTATCCCTTTCTTTTCCAGTTAAATGAGGCACCAGGGCCATGATTTGACTCCCTTCCACTCTCCAGTTAAATTATTCTCAGAGTTACGCAGTCAAGGAAGAGTGATGTTTGTTAGAGCAGCTCTTGCCAAAGAATGCTCTGTAGAACCCGTTAAGGGTTCCCTGGTCCGAGCATTTGGGACATGCTAGGTTTCTTTATGGCAGGACTTCTCAGAACTTTCGGGGGTCCCCTTTTTTGATTATGTCTCTTTATTTTATAGGATTTTTTAATTGTAAAAAAATGACATGCTCCTTGTAAATAAATAATACAGAGGTTAGTTAAATAAATATTGATAATCTCACCTTCCCTACTCCAATACCACCGCAGAGGTAACCACCACTGGGGTTTGGAATATCTGCACCTTCCCCAACCTTATGACTCTCTAGGAGGGGGATGGGGCAAGAAAAGTTTCCTCAAATGGTTTGGCCACAGTGTCCTTTCTCACAGAGCATCGCACGGGGAACACGGTTCTGGTTCGCATACTAGGGAAGTCTTGAAATAGAGTGAAGGACTGTTTTTGATCAAACAGGATTCTTCTCCCGAATCCATAAGGAATCCACACAGGTAAGAGGCCAACAGACATAATACCTTTCAGTCCCAGGTCACAGGACCCGTTCCCTCTTAATAAGATTCGGGAAGATCTTTAAATCGTCTCCATGCCATAAATAGCTTCTTTGAAAGAGGCTCTCAGACCATTAGGGGTTCCTCCCTACGTGGGCTGTCATTTCACCTTGGGGTCCCCCTGTGTCAAGGATGGAAGATGTGACTCTAAACCGTCTCTACCTCACAAAAAAAAGGCTGGCGCAGGGTGACATAGTTATGTTTAGATTCCTCCCTCGAGCAGCCCCTTGTTCATAGCAGGTCCTTGGTGAGCACCGCTGGGTTTGTGGATACGGAAATACGACATGCGTTAATAAAATGAGAAAACAGGCAACGAGAATGTAAAACCCGTCACCTGGGTCTGGCCATCGGTCACAGCCCCTGTGTTCCACCTCGTATGAGCCAGACATGCCTCACATATATTATTTTACACAATCCATGTAAAAACTCTATGAATTCAATGGTATCATTCCCCTTTAGCTGAGGGTTCAAGTTTGTATACAAAACCTTGGTTCTATCACCTTACAGTTGCAAGCCAAGTGATCTTTTCACAACATCGTAGTTGTCTCTATACATCTTTCCTTCCAGTTCCACATTCGGGTCCTTACGGACTGTGGGTGTGCAAAGACAGCTGGACACAGGTGGCACACCTGAGGTCTCGGCCAGAGTGAAGGGTTCCTGTGCGGTCTTTGGCTGGATGACCTCTAGTGGCTTCCACTCCCTCAGTTCCTCTACGACGTCATCTGCTTGACTGCCCCCCTGCCCCCTGCCGTCCACCCGACCTTCAGTCTGTTCTCCAGTGGAAGTGCTTTCATTAGAGTGGTGATCTCAGACATTTTCCAAACATAAATAGCAACGCTAACATGTTATAATAAAAACCACAGGGAAATTATAAACGCTGCTATATGTCTTCCCAGGTCACAGACTGAACTGGATTTGGTATTGAAATACAAAATGTTCCTTTTGGCCTCTAAGCCATAGATCATTATGCTGCACTATCGTTTATTCAGTAAACATTTGCCACAAGATTTATCTGTTCCTGATCCTGAGCCAGGTGCCAGAGGCACAGAGGTGAATGAGACAGATGTCCTGTCCTCCACCCATTCTCAGGCTGGTGAGGAGGCCAAACTTGCATTTGCACCATCACAGTAGAGCAGGCAGGTCCTAACGGAAGAAGAAACGCAGGTGTAGACAAAAAACAAAACCCAAATGACAACAAAATACTTGCAATAAAATCCAGAAAAAAACATACAATATTTTTAAAGTTATCCCTAAGAACTGTATTTTAAGCCAAACTATCAGATTCCTGCTCTGGTTTAGTCTCTGTAGACTTACAAGTTTGCAACATACACACACACACATACATTTGCACAGAAGAGATACGTTACTTGTGAGGTTCAAATGGATTTCAAAATGCACTCAACTCTTGGTAGTGAAACAAAAGCTTATTCTTACACGGAATATCTCCTGGTGTATATGGAGAAAATTCCTCGTATCCTAGATTAGATTGACAGATGAAATGTTTTGTATTGGAGCGGTACAAAGGGCCCCATTCCAGATACAAGGCAAGGTCGGCACTATGGTATATGGCCTGGTCAATGCAGATCAACCTAAACTGTACAGCAAGATCATTTGTAAACAAACTTCAACTGAATTAAAGCCGTTTTCACATTTTATACTATTATGAGGGGCAGATCCTCTGGGACTTACACAACTCATACTACAAGTAGCAGCCTGCAGAAATTGTAGGCAAGAACATATTTTATAAATTTTACATAGTAACATTTCCCATTAACACACATTCATCTTTGTTAACTGTTCATTTTCATTTTTAGTTGTTTGTTGTGATTCAGCCAATAGTTTTATGGCTAGAAAGAAATATTTAAGTATAAAGTTCTCCTAAAGTCTAACTTTTCTACAAAATTTTTAATGACTTCTATATTTATCTCACATGGTGTTCCTAATTATCTATGGATTCTAAAATTAATGTGTATCATGAAAAGTTTTTTATCCTCCTGGGGGAGAAAAAAAAATTGCACAAAAGAAAGCCTTTCGGTGCAACGATTAGCAAAGGAAAATAGGCCAAATTCAAGAAAGCATGAATGTTAAGTTTCAGCCTGTTTTCACAAAACATTTTTCATTCCTTTTTTCCACTAATAATAGAAATTTACTGTTCTAGAATTTCTTGCTTGAAAGATGAGAACTAATGCCTGTGTCTAGAATAGCAATGAAGAGTCTTTTTGTAGTTGTTCCTGGGTTTCCACTAAGAACCACTGACTTACAGAAACATGCAGTGAGAACTATAAACATGTTAAAATTAATTTATTTTGGTTGGGTGTGCATAGCTTTTTAGAGAAAAATAAATACGAATAATTTTATTCATTGCCTTTAAAATTAAGAATAGGCAAACAAAGTTATTTCAGTAAAGTCCACAAACAATGTGCAAGCACAGTGGTGTGCTTTGCATGGTCTGTTAAACAGGAGGAGAAAATACGGAGAAAGGCAGATGAAAACACAATGGGAGAAGGAGAAGAGAAGGGAAAGTGCTAAGATATGGGAGATGAACAGAGAGGACAAAGAACGAGACATGCATATAAAGACCATGAGCTGGACAAAAACAATAATAAATCCTGCAATGGTGGTCAAAGAAGGCCTCTCTGAAAAGGTGACATTTGATCTGAGTATTGAACCTGAAGAAGGAGCATTCTCAGAAAAGGGCCTAGCAAAGGCCAGTCTCTGCAGCAAACAGGAGCATGGCCTAGAACAGAAAGAGTGGCTGGGACCAAGCAGCCAAAGGGACATAAAGATGAAAACTCAGAGAGTTAGACAGCAGGAAGGTGATGTAGTCCTTTTAAGACATGGGGTAGGGGGAACATTAGATTTTTATTATTAATGCAGTATAAATTCATTGGAAGATTTTAAACAGAGGGGTTATGTGCTCTGACATACATTTTTTAAAAGGTCACTCTGGCTGCTTTGGGGGAAAGGAATTTAGGTGAGAAAGAGTGGGTGTAGAAAGACCAACTTGAAATTAAGAGACAATGACAGTAATCTGGAAGAGAGGTGGCATCTGCTTCGTCAGGGTAGTAACGTTGGAAATGGTGAGAATGATGAGAGTGGAGAGGCTTTGGGAGTCAGGCTAATCAGACCTGGTGTCAGGTTTGATGTGGGGGTGAAGGAAAAGGTCAGAGGTGGACCCTGGGCTCATGGACAAAGGAGCTGGGTGAAACACTGCCCACGAGTGAAACAGGTAAGACTAGAAAAGCGAGTATAGAGGAAGGGATGTGGGACTCAGCAGTGAGCTGTGGGCTTGTTGATTCTGAGACGACGTAGAGCAGACGGTGAGACGCGTGAACGCGAGCTCCGTGGCAAGGCCTGACGGGGGTGCGTGCCTTTGCAACTCATCACCACACGTGCTCTCGTGAATCTGCTCAGCCGTGACACGGTGAGCTTCCCAGAGTAAATGTCATCCCATTTTCCAGGGAGGACACTGAGGCGCAGAAAGATTGACTTAGCTCTATGGAAGCTGCAGCAGCCAGTAAGTCACAGCACGGAGAGCAGAACCCACCTCCCAGGCTGGCACAGCACACGGACGACGGGGAACATGAGAGTGACCGGGAATAACCTGAAATTAGCATGTCAGAAATGTTCTACTTTGATTACACAGTACTCATTTCAAGTATGAGCACCAGAATCAGTTATTATCATGGTTAAGATACCCTATTAGGTATCTATCATCCCTTTTCTGAACTGAGAATCAGATGATATCCACAAAAATTGTCTAAGACTTTGAAATGGGGGAAAAAAAGATTATATGTCTTATCTAGTTCATCCTTCCAGGTTATCACTAACTTTCCCTGTCTTTCCAGGTTATCACTAACTTCGTTTATACGTTGTAAAAAACGAAGAGTAACGCAAATGATTTCTGTTCACAGAAATGCAAATTGTGCTTGCTGGCTGTGCAATTGATTATTTCTCTGTGGATATTGACTGGTTTTGCATCTATTTGTAAATTCACTTCAGTGTTCTCGATTGCCTGTGTGTGTGTGTGTGTGTTTTAAATTCTCTTTTGAACTGGTCATAGCATCTTATTGGTTTTTTCATTAATTAATGTGTTAAAATAAAGCTTCATGGGCATTTATTTGTATTTGTATAAGAGTCATGATTGGAACCTTTTTAAAAAATTATTTTAACATAGGTCACAGTTAATATTAGAAATTTAAAAATCATTTTAAAGATATATCCACACCCCTCCCCATAAATTTTGAAGAATTTATTCTTGGGAAAGGAATTACTTAAATTTTAAAGGTTTTTTTCAGTTTTTTTTTTTTTGTTTGGTTTTTTTTTTTTTTGTTTTTTTGTTTTTTTTTTTGGTAGAGACAGGGTCTTGACCCAGGCTGGTCTCAAACTCCTGGGCTCAAGCAATCCTCCCACCTTGGCCTCCCAGCGTGCTGGGCTTACTGGCATTAGCCACTACACCCAGCCTACTTAAATTTTAGAAAACTTTGTAATTTTAGAAATATAGGTCAATTTACCAGCAAATAACTAGTGAGACTTTCTTCTGTTTAACAGTTTGTAGAGAGATTAAGGCTTCCATGGCCCACAAATCATGAATACTGTATTCAAACCATTATCTGTGTGGTTTTAAATCTTTTATGGCTGAATGCCAAAAACTATTTGCTGCCCACCCCACGCGCCAGCCCTCACTGCAGCCACACTCGCACGACACTTCGTTGTCAGGATAGACATGTCAGGTCACCTCAAAACACATCTTTGTTCAGTGAAGAGGGACTTGAGGGTCTCCTTTAAGATCTAGGTAAAATTTTATATTTGGATAAAAGCACACATCTCCTCCCTTCTTGGTATGAATAACTGGCCACTGAAGATGGGGTTGAAATTTTTGTAAAAGAAGACAAAAGCCTACTGGGAAAAAAGACAGATCCTGACATTCAAAATTAAAAATCTGTTGGAAAGAATAGTGGCCCTGTCTCGAGGTCCCAAACAGGAATTCACCAGGAAGTCACTGAGAGTATTTGTTGGCTTGGCCTCAATACAAGGCCCAAAGGCTTTTTGGGGAGGGCTGCATCCAGCATAGCTTGTGCTGGTAATTCCTCATAACATAACCGCCCAGACACTGTGCCCTGCTCCAGGGAGAACCTGGCCAAGCCTGCCTGTATAACTGTGGGAACTGCACCCTGGGAGGTCACCATGGACCATCATGTCATCTTGTGCAGGGATGGAGCACACAAGGGCATCAACATACACAGACGAGCACCCACAGGGCTGTGCAGGGCTAATCTTCAACAGCGACACCATGTGGCAGTGAGGAACAGCTGCAATGGTGGCTACTAAGCAACTTTGGTTCCCTTTATGGCCGACATTTAGGAGCAGAACTGATAGAACCTTCAGAATAAGTATAAACCCCCTCTGAAAGTGCACTACATTTTGAAGGATTCCCTCAGAGGACAGATACATAGGAGCAAATGTATGTGCAATAAATTAATAGGAAATATAAAAGTGACATTATCACACTTTTATCAAGTGATTGAAACAGAGTATACAAGTTATGCTGGTCTTTCTTCGATCAAATTCTGTATTATGGTCCAACTGGATCTCAGAAGAGATTTAAAACAAAAAAACAGAATTGGGTAAAACAGGAATTGAATGCTCCTTATAGCTTTTTAGCTGCTTCAGCTCCAGTCTCTGCACCCTCTGAAGGACAGAGGAGAAAGAAGGCAGTAGTTACTGTCTATTACTGTGATGCAGGGAAGACTGGAGCCAGCATCCTGTCCCAGCAGATCAGAAACCCCTGGTCTCAGATCTTAAGACTCAGGGAAATTCTGTCAATAAGACCAGTACTCGGTGACATTCTGCCAATGATCGTAGAACTTGGAACAAAGTGCCCGTTATGGACAAGTGAGGTGGAGGGTATCTTTGCTTCTAATGCCAATAGAGCTTATGAGGACAAAAAAAAGAGATGAGGCTATGAACAAAGGCTTGTTGAGTTCTTTAAAGAAAGAGAGGTACTAAATAAGTACATACTGAGCCAGCCCTTCAGATAGGTGAGAGGAGAACCAAGTCAGAATCCCCAGAATAGATGTTGGGTGGCCGCCGCTGCCGTTTTCACTTCCACATGACCTGCAGTTGCACTTCCAGGTATGCCTGGTGGTTACTGGAAGGAACCCAAGGTGGTGGAGCTGTTAGTCAAGGTTCTCCACCAAGCCCAGCCCCACCTGCAACCACGGTTAGGTTAGGAGAGGAACTTCAAGTACTTCACCCAGAATGAAACTGGCTTTCAGCAAGAAATCCTTATCAACATATCACCTATTTCATACAGACTCAGAGTCCAGTCTCAGGATTAAAGTCCCTTGGGTTTCTTTATAAGTTTCCCAGTGGCCCACTGCCCCCAGTCTCCGTAAGATAGAAACAATTCAATGGAACTCGGTAGTTTAGTCTAAATGTCCATGTTTTTGTTAACATCAAGAAGATCTAGACTTTTGGAGGACTAAAAGCTAGAGAACTTTATAGTAATTGAAACAAGTCAAATGCCATGAGTTAAAAATCTTCTTCAGTTTCCTGTCTGGAGGAAAGAGAAACCAGGCTATTTTTAGCATTTTTATCTGTCCTGAATCCATCCACATGGCTACATTGGGGAGAGGTAAACAGGAGCACTTAACTGTGCAAAGCGTGACAAAGATCGTAATAAAACCTGAGCAGGAAAGGGGAGCACAGGAGAAGAGAGGGCAGGGCAGGAAACAGGACGGCGGGAGGGCGGGAGGGCGCATTACTCCCTGGCCAATCATTAAATCCACCCTGGCAGCGGTGAAGGGAAGGGAGCCTCAAACTGTGAACAGCGCGGAACCAACAGTAAAGACAAAATTTGATCTCTCTCCTCCCTCAAATTCCAGCCAAAGGTCCACATCCCAAAACTCTTCTTTCAACATTTATAGGGAAAAATGTGATATAAACAATATTCCCCTAAATAAAGCTTTAACTGTAAGATTGTTAAAATTAAGAGAAATAAATTACTGGACAGTAGCAGATAATCAGTCCTAACTGGCGAAGGAGAGGACGGCCGGGTGCTTTAACGATGTTAAGAATACCGGGTCACGTATCCCGAGCACAGCATCGTTCATATTTTCCTTCCTTCCTTCCTCCCTTCTGCTGGGAGCGGCTTGCAGCCTCGTGTGTCTCACACACAAATAGCTACATTAAAATGGTGTTAACAGTCCCAGAGTGAGCCTGTGAAGACACCCCACCCCCTAGCAAGTTCAAAAAGGACACAAACTGAGGTCGAAGCAGTTGAGAAGTTGTCGTTACAATTTAACTCCTGTTTTCAGTTTTTTAAATTAATTCTGCTGAAGCCGAGGTAGGACGTGAAACCGAACCTGGCTGTGGGCATGAGAAGAGGCTCGGACAGAGGCAGGATTGTAGTCACGGGGCTGGATCCATGCTCCGTGGGGAGGACAGGTGCTGCCTTGCTGTGGGCACGACAGCCAGCGAAACAGCAGTTACTGCCATTTATTTGGTGTGTACTATGTGCTTGGCACTTACTTACCTGCCAAATGGGGTAACCTTGTCAGTTCCCCTTTTACAGGTGAGAAGACAAAGGCCGAGAGGTTCGGTAACAGCACAAGGACACACACCTGGTCAGCAGTGGGCGCAGGCAGTGCAGCCATCTCTCCAACTCTAAAACTCTAATGGTGAGCTCTCAGCCGTGAGACAACCGCCCCTGCTCAAAAGACGTTCCATAAATGCAGAGGGGGAGGGAGGAGCGGGCTGACCTGGAGGGAGCTCAGTGGGAAGGAGATGGAGTGTGCAAAGCGCCAGAGTGAAGAGCACAGGGGCTGGTCCCAGTCGTCTGGGTCTCAGAGCCACCGGGCAGAGCGGCAGGTGACAGAGAGGTCAGGGCTAGGCTGGCACCCACCCCCTGGGGCCCTGGGTGCTCGGCAACTTGCTCGCACCAATCACTGCTTCTTTCCCACAGATACCCACGAGAGGTGCAGTACCAGGAAACGGTCGGCTTCTCTTCCCCGAGAATGCAGCACAAAGTGTGGTTTTGTCTTCTAGTCCTGCAGACAGCCGAACAGCAGCCTCCATCCCCTCAGTAAAGTCCGGCATGGGGGAGGCTAGGAGTCCCCTGACGCCACCATCAGTAAAGCCCAGGGACTTGCTCGAGCCTCAGAGCTGAGAGCCAGATCAGAGCTGGGAATGAGGCAGCTTGGATCCAAGCAGAACACTCGCTGCTCAGGTCAGCCTCTCACACAAGGAGCCCCTGCTCCTTCCAAAGGGCTGCAACCGGGTAAACCCACTCTGGGCCTTCAAACATGAAAAACAAAGTCACATGTGGCCAAAACAATCCAGAAGTCCCCTCTGTTCAATGGACAGGACGCCCTTCAGGGAGAGGGGCCCACCTGGGAGATCCTCTGTCACTTTCAGAAGTGACAACAACTTGAGTCAAGCACAACCTCGAATCACACCTTCTTGAAAGCCAACCCCATGCTTAGGTCTGCAGACTCCATCAGGAGACAGGCCTCCCAGGCCCCGCTCCATCCACAGCCCACTCTCCAGGGGGCCAGCCACGGGGAGGGGACGCACGCCCTGTGGACCCTTTGTGGGAGAGAGGCCTGCACCCCAAGAAAAGCTAACTTGTGGGGTCCCAGTGGGGTTCCAGCCTGCCCAGGAAACTACTGAGTGCCCCGACAGTCAGAACTCACTGACTTTAGGCAAACTCCTTATAAGGAAATCCCTTTTTAGAATCATAGAATCCCAGGATTTCAGAACTGAAAAAGCACTTAGTGTTTGTCTTGTGTAGTGGCTCATCTCAAACTGTGCTCAGAGGAATTAAGTACTCCTGAGAAAATGCTGCCCGGCAGGGGGTTAGGCAAATTTGTTCAGCTACAACATCCCTTTGAATAACATCCACTAGGCAAAGAGCAAACGGCACGTTTGAGCAAGGATACAGAACCAAATTCGTTAGGGACCCGCTAGCCCCCTGATTCCAGCGCAGCAGTCTGCCTGGGCAAGTGCAGGAGGGTCCAGGAGAAGCACCTCCCTGAGCAAATTCAGGCCGTAGTCCTTCAGGGGCCACAAAGCCAGAGGCCAAAGGTCCTCACAGACCCGAAGCTCAGAACCGAGCACACCCCCCATTGTGGGGATGGAAATGCGGGGCTCTGGGACTCGGGTGGATCCAACCTGACATCTTCCGGCCCAGCTGAGTCCAAGCTCCAGGGCGAGGCCTGAGGTACCAGTACAGGATCTCCTGTCCGGGAGGCCCCTGTGAGCCCCGTGAGGGGAGTGAGGACCCCGCCACACCCCGAGGCAGCGTGGGGACGAGCTCTGGGCTGAGCCCACCTCACCTGGCTCTCTTGAAGGGACTCACTGGTGGCTCACACCTGGCCTTTGCAGTTTTCGTGGTGTAACACAGCCCTCGTGCACATTGTCCACGCCTTGGGGCAGGACCAGCCTGGGAATGCGCCCTGAGGACGTTCCACAGGCGCCCGACACACTGTCCGTCTGCGCCCGGGCAGGGCACTAAAAGGCAGGGCACTAAAAGGCAGGGGAAAGCTCACTCGTGGCAGGAGACTGAAGGGTCAGAAGTCACAACTGCTCAGATGTGGAAGAAGAGGCCAGGAAGCTCCCATGTTTCCAGCCAACGTCACTGGGAACGTAATGAGGCCATCAAGAAGGGTGTGTGGAGGGCGGGCTGAGGAGCATCTATTTGGGGAAATAGCGCGTGAGCAGGTGGCACTGACAACAGCTAGGTCTAAAGGACCCGTCCCCCTCCCCGGCATCAGCGGTCCTTACATTCGCACTTGTGTGGCCCGGGCACAGTCCCTTAGGGATGATTCCACAGCGTGGGCATCAAAATAGGCTACAAGGTGCATTTTAGGAAGAAAAAAAGTTTAATTTTTAAAGCACTTAACAGGAAAAAGCACTCTCCTGATCCGAGGGGAAAAATTAAAAGAAGACAGAAACGTTTTCCGCGAAGCAAGCACAGCGTTGAAGCCCCCGGGAGCTGGCGTATGTTCTGACACTGACCTTGCAGCCCGTCCTAAAATGCGGCGTATCACAAACTGGAAATGAAAGTTATTACTGAAGCACTTTCCCGGCGCTTGCAGATGCATGTTCAAGATAGTATTCTGCAGAGGAAGGCAGACCTGGGTTCAAATCACGAGTCTGTGCATGATGACCGTGCGCAGAACTTCCTGCCATGGGCCTCGGTTTCCTCACATGTAGAACAGAAACCTGACAGGGCTCTTGTGAGGCTTAAAAGGGCGCTGAGGATCCCAGCAGCCGGTTGCAGTTGGCCTCTCCGGCGTGAGTGCTGTTCCTCGAGCTTCGCGTGTACAGACTCCTTGAATCCACACAGCAACCCCAGGGGCAAGTGCTGTCTGGACCCCAGTTATCAGATCCCAGGTCCCTGTTCCCTCCTGTGGAGGGAAAGACTTGGCCCCTGGAAAGCGCCAAGGACCACAAGGAATACAAGACTATTCTGAGGATGACACGGTTTGAAATTATAAGATGGAAACCAATATTGAGCAAATACAAAACGGAGGGAAAAAAGTTCCCGTTCCTTGCAGGCCAAACAGGAAGACAGACGCTCGTTAGGTCTGAAATACGCAGGTCTCTGTGCACACCCCTCTCACCGGTCGATTCAAAGGCCTGGAATCCCAGACTGGCCCCGCTCACCCCCTGACCCGCTGTGCAACACCACTACCATTGAAATCCTGGCTCTTACTACCATTGGTTCATGCTGGGCTTCGGTTTAGCTTTCCTTCCAGATCAGAGGCCTCACGAAGGCAAAACTGTGTTTCATCCTCCTTTGGATCCCCATAGTAGGTAGATGCTCAATATATATTTGCTGATTTAAAAAACAATTACTTGAAAATACTGAAGAGCCCCAGAATGAAGGGACTTAACACATTGGAAGTTTCTCTACAAGAAATTCATGTTGGCAAAGCAAGGAGGCTCTCTCTTTAAATCAGTTGAATGCTCTAAACGTGAAATGCAAAGTTATTGCTTTCTTTGAAAAATCATTTTACATGTTGTCAACATCTCCCTGTGCTTTGCTCCAGCAGCTAGGCCACAGCCAAAGCAGCAGTGACAATCTCCTTGGTCCTGAGTGACTGGGCCCTGGCAGGGAACGGGCACCTTCTTTGAAAGACCATGGAGTACAACTGGTGGGTCCTGTGTCAGCAGCTCCCATGGGCCTCTATCTTGCCAGCCAGTTTGGGGAGGTATGTGCGGGCAGGTGGGAGGGAAGGGGGAGGTGGAGGGCGGCGCTTTGTTGCTTCTTGGAGTTAGATCTGCCCCTTAGGTGTGCTTGGCTCAGCACCGGGACACAGAGGACGCCACCTGAGGGTGCTCCACGAGGCTTGGGTAGCTGCCAGAGTCAAATGAGGAAGAGGGTCTCACGTGCAGATGTCTCTGGGAGCTGTCTCTGACCCACCTTCTTTCTAAGGCACGAATGGCTAGAAGTTCTAAGAGCAAAGGTCACTGGAAAGGGCAGGCACAGGTAGCTTAATGGGGGTACAAAGAAGGCGGCCCATCACCTGGCAATTCTGTCACAGCCCAGTCCCAGATGAGCCCCAAGGGACTGTCGCCTCCACGGGGCTGACCCTCCCGGGGCCTGGGCTGTGTTGGTGAGCCCTGCCGGCCCCTAGAGCACCCCTGTCATTTTGTGTTTTGGGGGGGCCACATCAAATTATCAACTCAGAGTGTTACTGCGATGAGTACACCGCTTAGGATGCAAAAGACCTGGGTCCCCACGCCCCTCTGCCTCTACTTAGCGTGTGGCCTGGGCCGAGTCGCGCCGTCTCTGTGGGCCTGGGGTTCCGTGTCTGTCCCTCGAGCTAGCGCATTTGAACCTCTGCGAGGCTCCTTTCAGCAATGGTACCCTCGATTCCATGTAGAAACCCTGGCATTCCTGGAATCAGAACAGATTTCCCAAAAGACCCATAAAGCAATTCACGTCCCACCTGGTCCAGCTGACCCCACGAGGGGGTCTCCACTGTCCTCGTGAAATAAAGACAACTTCTGGGATGCCAGTCTGGAGACACGTGAAGAGCTCTGCCCAGGGTGGGCCGTAGCTGCACAGCAGGGGCTCGAAAACGCTAATCCCTCCCTCCCTCCCTCCCTGCCTGGCTCCTTCACGTCCCCTTTGTCACTCGCTGCTATCCCACAGCCAAGCCTCCATGATTTCCATGCAGACTGTTCAGTGTTTTGGCATAAGGAGGCTGAAGCTACGTGGAAGTCGAGCTGTGAGCCCCCAGCTTAAGTGCGCACCGCATGCAGCAAAAGGGACGGACTTTCTTTAAACTAACTTCCAGAAGAAGAAAAACAAGGCGACGTCTGTCATTGCTCACCCAGGGGCTCAGGCGCTTTACCTCCTGAGCTGCCCAACCTGGAGAGTCCACAGCTTTCGTTCCAGAGAACGGCTTCTCCAGGAAGCAAATCCAGCCAGCCCATCCTCGCGGAAAGGCGCGCTCCGGTTCCCACAGCATCCCACCAGAGCCCATGAGGAAGATTCTTGTTACAGTTCATTTAGGGTAAAAAAATCATTAAACACATGTCCCTGCAAAACTGTGAAATAGAACAGGAAATTGAAATGCCCTTTGTTCTGGCACAGAGGAGCACTGAGCGAAAAGAGCCCTGAATTCTAAACACCCAGGCGTCCCGGGCTGCCACTTAGCTTAGCGTTATTGCCTTAATGTTCTGCAGCCATACATAGTGTATGAGCAATCACGGGACTTTTATTGTCTGCCTTCCTAAATCTGTCCTGCTATAACTTAAAAAAGAAGTTACAGCATCTCTATAAAACTATTTGGTTTTAACTAGGTTGTTAAATTTGTTTGCTGAAGTCAGCTACGAGGCGTTAAGAATTTCAATAGTGCGGGGCGTCAGAGATAAATACTGCAGCCAGTGTGTGGCATTGCATGAGATTTATTTTGCAAACTTTGCCAGCCCAAAAAAGGAGATTATACGTGTGGGGAGATAGGGTGCCATGCTGTCGGTGATGTTCATTTAGATTTATTTTTTATACCCAAGGGCATTAAGTCCCCTCATAAATAATAACAAAAGTTTGTCACAAACCATAAGCCCCGAATGGCAGACGGGGTTGGCAAACTGTGCCCCCAGGTGCGGATTGTATCTTGGGGGAGAACTAGCTCCTCTCTGCTGTGTGGCAAGAATTATATGCTTTCATTCTTCCGAAAGAATTCGAAAATATTTAGAGTCAGCCCTTCCATAATCTTAGTTTTGTTTCTCACAGTGGCTGCGTATTTGGTGGCAGCTAAGATGTTCAGTTACCAAATCAACGCTTTTCCCCACCGCCTGCGACGTATGTTTGTGATGTAACAGGCATTCCAAGGATGCCACCCCCTTACACCTGTTTGTTTCTAAAAGTAAGAGAAAACATGAGCCTCTCAATGTTATTTCTAAAAATTATTTTATTTAAACCAGTGGATCTCAACCAGGGGTGATTTTGCCCTGACAATGTCACTTTCTTTTATCACACCTTGGCGGGGGGCATATTGGCACCTGGTGGGGAAAGGCGGGGTGGCTGCTGGACGTCCTCCAGCTGACGGGGTCACCCTGCCCGGGACGTCAGCGGTGCAGGGTGCCCCGACTGACAGAGCCTGTTACAAATGCTCCTTCTCATATACAGTTAGAGACCTTAATTATCTAGACTCGAGTTTCCAATGCACCAGCACTTTGCTAAGATTGTCGTAGTTAATCCTGCCTCCAACATAAGCAATCTTTTCTGATATGACCTGAAATTTATGTTGTACAAAATCCTAGTGTTATGGGAAATTGCCGAAGACCTTAGTATCCCTACGCTCAGCTGAGAGTTTTCCTCCCTCATCTCACTTAACTCTGGGCAGCATTCACCACTGGCACTCCCGTGTCCCTCTGGGAAGCCCTGTCTTCCTCTGGCGACTGTGTCTCTGGCCTGGCCTGGCCGGCAGCCTTCACAGCCTTCTCCAAGCTGCTCAGCGCTGCAGTGACTTGAGGCTCAAACGCAGGTCCTCTCTGTTGGGACATCTCGAGAGCAACTCAGCAAAGCCCTGAAAGCTAACCCAAAATCCTGCTCTCCCCTCGGAATTCTTGTCCTCTCCAGCCCTCCCTGGCTGGCTCGGGATGGCCCCATATTTATACACCTGTGGGGTCAGAGCCCACAGGCCATTATCCCTCACCCTTTCCAGCTGCCCAGAACCCAACCACCAACAAACTCTGGGCTGTCCCTCCAAACTGCTTCCAAATCCACCCTCTTCTCTGCAATCTCCATACCTTGTACACTGTACCAGCATCTCCAAACTGGGCAGCTGCCGTGGACTCCTGCTGGACTTCCTGCACCCCTCGGCTCTCTCTTCCCTGGAGCCGCAGCGGTTCTACCAAACGTGCATCAGGCCACCCTCGCTCTACCACCCTCACCGCGGCCTACCCACAGGGGCACGCACACAGGCACACGTGTGCACTGGTTGAAGCCCGTCACAGGCTTTCCATTGCTCCTAAAATAAAACACCACTTCTGAACTTGGCCTACAAGACCCTGTATGTTCTGGTCCCTGCTGTTCACTCTCTGTCCTCCACACACGCTGGCCTTGCAGTCCGTCCCTCACACCTGCCACCCCTCTGACCACAGGACCTTGGCCAATGCTCTTCCCTGGGCTGATCGCCTTCCTCGTGGGCCCTCGCCCATCCTCCAGCTCTGCATCAGCATCGCTCTCTCCGGGCAGCTGTCTTGCTCTCCCCACCAGCTCCCCGTGGCAGCCTCTCAGATCACCCTGGTCCGGCCCTCTGCACTCACTCAGGGGCAATTCCGTATGTTTTACCTGTGCTGTTGTTTGGTTGTTCTCTGTCTCCCCCACCCGACTACAAGCAACTGGAGGGCAGGAAGCCTGAGGCCTTAGAGGTTCTAAAGAACTTGACCAAGGTCAGTGAGGATTATAGCTGCCGTCTGACCGCGCAGGCCACACCGTTCCTTACCCCCCGGCTGTCCCACGCCATGGAATGCGTGAAAGGTGTATAAATATCCAAACTCTGGTTTAATCTCAATGTCACCTAAGTAACAACTAGACAAATCTTTTAAATAGAATGAATGAATGACACGCTCTCCATTTGCCCTCTTCGGGTACTTGATCCACTTTGATAGTTTTCGAGAGTTAAGAATTGGCAACCTAAGGAAACATATACCCACCTTCACGATTTGTCTTCTGGTTAAGGGTTGGGCCACCAGCCTTAGCACTGCGCTATTTACCGAACGCTCTTCCCTGTCCGGTCAGAAGCAGCAGCGCTCCCTCCGAGTCATGTCTTTCCGGGAAGGAAGGAAGCCCCTCAGCCTTCAGCGCTTGGCACACCTCGCTCAGCACCGCCTGATCGCCACGAAGGCCTTTTTGTTGTGTCAGCTTTACGGGGAGAAAGGCTTTTAAAATAAGCCTGGGAGTGTCCCTTAATAAAAGAGTAATTGGCAGCTGGCAGTGTTGCTATACCTGAGGGCCACTGGGAAAAGTCATGGCTAACTCCAACATCATACTGAATGGGGAAAAACTGAAAGCACTCCCACTTAGAACTGGAACCAGACAGGGCTGCCCATTGTCTCCATTACTTTTCAACATAGTATTGGAAGTCCTTGCGAGAGCTATCAGACAAGAGAGCAGAATCAAGGGAGTCCAAATTGGGAAGGAAGAGATCAAACTCTCACTTTTTGCTGATAATATGACGTTATATCTGGAAAACCCCCAGGATTCAACCATGAGACTCCTGGAATTGATTAACGAATATAGCAAAGTCTCAGGCTACAAAATTAATATACACAAATCAGAGGCATTTATATATGCCAATAACAGTCAATCGGAAAACCAAATTAAAGACTCAATACCCTTCAAAATAGCAACAAAGAAAATAAAATATCTAGGTATATATCTAACTAAAGAGGTAAAGGACCTCTATAAGGAAAACTATGAAACACTGAGAAAAGAAATAGCAGAACTTGCAAATAGATGGAAAAATATACCATGCTCGTGGATCGGAAGAATCAACATTGTTAAAATGTCTATACTACCCAACGTGATCTACAGATTCAATGCAATCCCTATTAAATTACCAACATCATTCTTTACAGACATAGAGAAAATAATTATACACTTTGTATGGAATCAAAGAAGACCCCGTATAGCAAAAGCAATTTTAAGCAACAAAAACAAAATGGGAGGTATTAATTTGCCAGACCTCAAACTATACTACAAGGCCATGGTTCTTAAAACAGCCTGGTATTGGCACAAGTGCAGGGACACAGACCAGTGGAACACAACAGAAAATCCAAAGATAGAACCATCCTCATATAGTCACCTAATTTTTGACAAAGTGGGAAAGAATATACTCTGGGGACAAGAATCCCTATTCAATAAATGGTGCTGGGAGAATTGGTTAGCCACTTGTAGAAGACTGAAACAGGACCCACAGCTTTCACCTCTCACAAAAATCAAATCACGGTGGATAACAGACTTAAACCTTAGGCGTGATACAATCAGAATTCTAGAAGAAAATGTAGGAAAGACTCTTACAGACATTGGCCTAGGCAAAGAATTTATGAAGAAGACCCCCAAGGCAATCACAGCAGCAACAAAAATAAACGAATGGGACATGATTAAATTAAAAAGCTTCTGCACAGCCAAAGAAACAGTCAAGAGAATAAACAGACCACCTACAGAATGGGAAAAAATTTTTGCATACTACACATCAGATAAAGGACTGATAACAAGAATCTATTTAGAACACAGGAAAATCAGCAAGAAAAAATCAAGCAACCCTATCAAAAAGTGGGCAAATGACATGAATAGAAACTTCTTGAAAGAAGATATAAGAATGGCTAACAAACATATGAAAAAATGCTCAACATCCCTAATCATCAGAGAAATGCAAATCAAAACCACAATGAGATATCACTTAACTCCAATGAGAATGGCCTTTGTCAAAAAAACCCAAAACAACACATGTTGGCGTGGGTGTGGAGAGACAGGAACACTAATACACTGCTGGTGGGACTGCAAACTAGTGCAACCCCTGTGGAAAGCATTATGGAGGTATCTTAAACAGATTCAAGTAGACCTGCCATTTGACCCAGCAATCCCATTACTGGGCATATACCCAAAGGAAAAAAGGTCATTCTTTAACAAAGACACATGTACCCGAATGTTTATAGCAGCACAATTCACAATAGCAAAGATGTGGAAACAACCCAAATGCCCATCAATACATGATTGGATTAGTAAGCTGTGGTATATGTATACCATGGAATATTACTCAGCTATAAGGAATGATGAAGATACGACATCTCTATGGTTCTCCTGGAGAGAGTTGGAACCCATTATATTAAGTGAAGTATCCCAAGAATGGAAAAACAAGCATCACATGTACTCACCAGAAAATTGGTTTCCCTGATCATCACCTAAATACAAATCTGGGAACGACACCAATTGGATATCAGACTGAGGTGGGGGGTGGGGGAGGGGATGGGGGTATGCCTACACAATGGGAGTGCATTGCGCACCGTTTGGGGAGTGGTAACACTTGAAGGTGCTGACTCGGGAAGGGGGGGGTGGGGAAGGGAGGGATATATACCTACATGATGGGTGCAATGCGCACGACCTGGGGAACAGACACGCCTGGAGCTCTGACTTGGGGGGAAAGGCGGTACAGGAGCAACGTATGTAACCTGCAATTCTGTATCCCCCATAACAAGATGGAAAAAAAAAAAAAAAAAAGTCATGGCTAACTCAAGTTGTTTCCACAAAGGAAAAGCGTAAAACCCTGGAGATGACTTGTAGTGTAGAAATAGGATAAGAAGAAAGCACAACTCCTAAACTAGAGTCCGTAGGAAAGTTGATCAAAGGCAGGTGCTCGAGAAAATGTACATCTTCTGGTTTCACCAGGGAAGGTCACGGTCAACCCTCCAGAGATCCTACCCCACATAGGACAGCTCACGGTAAAGCGGTGAGTAAACAAACAGGTGGCTTTATTCTAATTCATCTCTAAATCCATTGCACTGTACAGCTCAGCGTCTCAAAGTGCGTGTCAGAGAGTCTTTACTAAATTCTAAATTGCCTTTATTCATTTTTTTCTGTACTTAAACACGTGAGGTATATTTCCCAGAGCCTGTGAATTATGGTTAACTGTTAGGGTAGAAAGACCGCGGGGGCATGCCGGGGCTGCTGATGCCGCCCCGTGCCCAGGTGATGGGTTCCTGGCCTTGGCACAAGCACCTGTGTGAGAGTCTACAGGTGGGAATCAGCACACTCTGAAAACAGGCACACCTGTGAAGCCCTTGGTTCTACCAATTGCTCACGGGTCTCCTCTCCTTTCCTCCCCGACCCTCTCCCCTTTGCCTATAGGAGGAAGACTGGGCAGCCGGGTCCTTGCCTCTAGGCTCAGCAGACCCAGGCCAGAAGCCCAGCTCTGACCGCTCCCCTCCCCCAAGTGCCATGCCACACCTCCACTAGTGAAAGGGGTCCCTTGCCTGCCTCACAAGCCTATCACAAGAATTTCATGAGATGACCCAAAGGCAGCACCATGGACCATCCACCATGCTTGGTCACTTCCCCCAACTAAACTGGCCTAAGTCTGTTCTTATGACATCCTGCTGAACCGTCACTTTCCTAGACCAAAGCTCTCCTCTCATCCATTTCTCCCCTTGTTCTCCAACAACCTCACGACTGAGGACTGCTCTTGCCATCTATATACTTTAGAGGTTTATTTAGCTTCTAACACCACTGGACCAGAAGGGCAGCTAGCTCAGGGTCCACCACACCTAGATCATGGAAGGTGGGCATCACCAGAATCAGCTGCTCACGTACGTGCCAGGAAGTAGCTCTTCTCCAGGAGCGAGCAGGACTGACCACAAAGCCATACCCAAGGCGTGTTCCCCCAATGCCACTTGAGCAGATCATCTCATACGGGGCTCTGCACCCAAATTGCGTTTTTCTAAACAAGGCAATGTTTCTGCTGTGAAATCACACACTGTCTCCAGCAGTCAGAGGAAACACTTGGGCAAATGCAAACACGTCCCACGAGGACAGAGCTGGTGGGGGGAGGAGGGGAGGAGGAGGAGCATGGCCGGCGGGGCCGCAGCACCCCTGCCAGTGCAGCAGCTGGGGTCCCAGGAGCAGAGCGAACTCGAAGAGGAAAGGCAGGTAGAAGCTGGGATGGGAATGCAGATGGGTGGTCGGGGGGAGGCAAACAGAACACACCCCCAGACCCAGCATTACTGCACAGCTGCCCTGAGCCGGCCCCCACCCCCACCCCAGGCACCCCCTTCTGGAAGGTGACGGCTCACACTGGGGTGAGGAGTGTGGCTCAGTTATTAGGGGCAAGGACACACCAACACACTTAGATTTTTCAACTTGGTACCTGTCACTCAAAATCTAAGCTTTTCTTTCCCTTTTTTAGAACTTTGGCCCTATCGGCAAAACTTCTAATGACAGGCACTTTCCAGCTCATCAGAAGACTGTGTCCCCGTAACTGGAGTGAATTGCGGCCCATTCATGTGCTCGCTGTAAACGGTGGTTGCCAGGACTCCCCAGTCACATGGAATTAGAACTCAACGTTCAACTTAGAATTCAAAATTAAGTGAAAAAAGCACTCTGCACAATCGTGTCTGCCCCAGGATTGCAAAGGTGTAAAATACCGAGGCATGAGGAGAAGACAGCTTGGAGGGTGGGAGCATGTCTTTCCTTTTCTAAATTCTCTAACATAGTTGTATGATTTTGATAGTTCAGAATTAATTTTAAAATTTATAAGTGGCTTTTAAAATGCTTTCTTCTAAAAGTGCAATTTTTTGTGGATTTCTTTTTAAATTTCAGGCTGTATCCCATGAAAAAAATATTAGAAGGCATGACACGTTTTCCAAGCTAGCCCACGAGTTCCTTTTGCTCTGGTATGGTGATTTTACCCTTCATGGAGCAGCTTGGAAACAAACCCCTCTGTGGGTTTCACCATTGTTTCTTGGGAAAGTCGTTCTCCAGCCATGAGCCTCTGCTGTTCCCCCAACTGCAGACAGGGCAGGGCAGAGAGCTTGGGAGAAGCCAGTGGGGTTGGTTTCTCGGGGCGCTGGCTGACAGCAGGGTATCCAAACCACGGGGTGCAGAGCTGGAAGGTGACGACACAGAAGCCCCATCCACCACAGAGTACTCAACCCGCCAGAAGAGCCCACAACAGAGCATCCAGCCCGGGGCTGCTGCAGGGTTTGGGGGGAGAGAAGCCACACAGGGGTGAGATCAGAGAACAAGGGGAGGAAGGTGAGAAATGACAGGCCCCCTTGGGTCCTCCTGGAAGTGACCCCCTCTGCCTTTGCTTCCAGCAACAATCACAGAGTGTGCACATGGTGGGGAGGCCCCCAAGGGTACTGGTGCCCCCCTCGCTGTTTCTGGGACCACCCTCTCCCTGCCCCGGGCCTGCAGTGATGAGGGAAGTGGGTACCTCTCAAGCACCATTCCTGAATTGGGCCCTAGAAAGTAGCACCGCTGGCCACCCAGCCCGAATGCAGAATGACACTCTAGTCAGGGCACCTCCGTAGCAGGTCTGTAGTTACGGTGCCCTTCATGCACAACCTGACACAGAGGGACAGTGCCTCCCACCCACGGAGCTCAGCCAGTGCTGCAGAAAAGAATGCGCAGACCCCACCTGTTCCTACGAGGAGGAGAGCATTGTCTTTCATATCCACAAAACACCTCCCTGGAGGGCAACCATCTCCCACTGTGGCGAGCCGGCCAGGTGAGGTGGCCGGGAGCACCCTGGCACCACAGCCCAGCTGGAGAAAGACCTCAGCCCAGCCTGGTACACTCACTCTGCAAGAGGAGGCGTTGGCGCTGAGTCCTCGTAACGACAGCTCATTTTAACCACAAACATCTCCCGTGTCTCTCACAACACGCCTTTCGGTATTTTCTCAGACACTACTTAGGGAAAGCTCTAGCTCATTAAAGCAAATGTTGTCCCACCTGCTGTCCCTGCCCAGGTGCCCGGGAGAGTGCCAACTGGCAACTGCAAATGGCAATTTCTCCCAACTCCCCAGGGCTCCTCCACCAGCTCCCTGGGTCTTCCATCGCGGTCCCTTGATCATTGGCATGGTTGGAGTGGGCGACCTCTACCCCTAAGCCAGTTCACGGCAATGGCCCAGAATTCTGGAGGCAGATGGCTGGGGTCTCTGCTCCACATCTGCTGTCAGGGGCTTGACCTAAACCTCCCTTTCTAGTGCACATGCTGCCCTGAACTCTGGCTCAGACACTGTCTACTTGGAATAGAGAGAAATAAAATGGCCAGTGACTGTTGACCTTGGGCATCTAGCACAAAGCACCACGTACCCTTCCTGCTGGGATCAACCCTGGCTCAGTCACCTTGGAGGCAACTCCGGTTCAGTTACCTACCTTAACCCAAATACTTGGCATGCCTGATGGTAGAATTCAAGACGGAAAAAGAAAAACTTGAGAAATAACCAAAAGGGAGAAATAACTATAGCCCTAAACAGTTCAGAAAGAAATGACCCAGGCATCTCTTTTCGATGAAGCGACATTAAAAGTTTAACAATGTTCTTGGTACTGAGAGCTATGTCACATTGCCAATGTGCCTGGGCTCTCTTTCAAATAAAATCACAGTGTTACGTAGAAATGCCAGTTTATCAGGGACTATTTTGCAGTTAGTTTGATCAGCAGTGTCTGACACCTGTCCAACAAGAGGAAGTAAAAGGAGATCGACTCTCTCTGGCAGCCAATGCCCACAGTAGCCACCCACGAAGCATTCGTACCACTCATCATCCATTGTTCTAGCACAGAGTCTGCTCTTCTGACCTGATTGTGCTGCTTCTATCATTTCCTCTCACTTTCCCCTTCCTTTTCTTCCTTAAGTGTTCCCCTCTTGTGCTTTCAGGCCCAGCCCTCCCTTCCTGATGAGTAGATCAGCAGGAGAGGCATAAAGATCAGTAAGGTCCTTTTCCACTCAGGGTTCCCAAAAATATTGTCTTTGATTGGGGATCGATTTTTTAAAACTTGTGTTTGAGCCAAAGTCTTTGCTATAAGTCGCCTAATTTCTGAAGTTGTCCTGCGAGGCTGGGCTGCCCTCCACCCTTCCAGCCCCACGAGCCACAGCTCACTGTCTCAGGAGGGGCTCTGGGTAGTCCTGGAGCTCCCCCGCCCTGCCCCAGCTTGCCCCTTCTCACAGGCCCTGACATGCAGTCAGCTCCGCTCTGCCATCCCCAGGCCTGTCCCGCCAGGCTCTGGGACAGCACGACAGCCTTCCCTCTGCCCGTCCTCGTCACCTGGGCACATGCTCTCTCCGGAGCCTCCTTTTGACCACCGCAGCCTTTTCCATGGCAGCTCAATGTCTGAGACAGAATCGACAGAAGAAGAAACGCGGACCCCACTCATTCCCTCCCTCCCTCTTTGTTCATCGCCTGCAGCGTGCTGGATAAATGACTGGCACGTGTGTAGTTTGGAGAAATCCCAGAGATCTGCCCTCTTTGTCTCACTGGGTCACTGAGAAAGAGATGGCTGTTGTCCCCATTTAATAAATGAGAAAATCACACCTCAAAGGCACCAAAGTGACTTGAGCGGGTCCACCCAGCAAATAACTGGTCATTCCCATGCCCAAACCTAGGGTGTCAGCTTCCAAATCCTCTGATCTCTCAGTGTTACCCTGCCCCTCAGTTGCTGGGGAGTGAAGACACAAAGAAGTGAACCAAGGCCAAAGCTGCAACAGAAAACAGACCGCGACCAGGGCAAAGGAGCCGTGCCCACCGCAGGGCGTGGGAAGGATGAGACGGCTGGGAGGGGAGTGGTCAGGGACGCGGGCTTGAAAAGTGTAATATTGGACCTGGGTCTCGAAGGAAGCAGTAAACAAGCCAAAGGAGAAGGGTGACAATGTAGATCTGGCACGGTCTGGACAGGGAAGGGGAGGTGAGAGCAGGTAAAGCTTAATCAGAGAACAGGGGGAACCAGGCTGTCTGGAGGAGAGAGCCCACCCAGGAGCGGCGGGAACCAGGTCTGCGAGGGCAGCCGGGGCGCAGAGACCGAGTGGCAGCAGATCTCTCCCGCCTCACCGTCTCACGCCCTCTCCTTGGTACGAATCGTGTGCATGGTTGTTCCGTTTTACAAATGCTACTCACGACTGAATTTTTAAATATCTTCCTTTCCTATTTGTAATCTTTCTGTTGCCTACTTTCTCTTGTTTGTAATATCAGTGAGCCTCCATTATTTGCTAGATCTTAATGAACTTTTTCACATGTATTTAACATTAATGTAAAGACACTAGTTTCTACCTTCAAGTAGCTTATAGTCAAAGTAAGAATGTTGTGCCTTGAGAATAATCTTCCCCTAAAAAGAGAAGCACATTCCCCTTTCTGCTGGCGAAAACTGCACAACTAGCCTCTTCTCCTTCTTGCCATTGTTGGCGGGAAGCTCAAAGATAAATTCTGATTCAGTCACATTAATAATTTAATCCTCCTAGTTGTCATATTTGCTTGCCTCCTTTCTCCTTTACTTGCCATGCCCTGTGTGTCTGTTATCATATTGTCTCTGCATCCTCTGTTGAAGATCACCTCAAAGCATTTTCAGAAGGAGGCGAGGCACATAAACATCACCAACCAGGGGACAGTTGGCACTTTCCATCTCACTCGACTCATTCCTTCATTCACTTAATAAATATTTGCTTAGCATCTATTATGTGTCAGATCTGTGCTGGGTGTTTAGATCTAGAAAGAATGAAAAAGTTCCTGCTTTAAAATAGTTCACAGCCTGGCAGAGGAGATGGACTTAAAACCAATGGTGGGAACATATCGAGGGCCAGACTAGGGACCCAGAGCAGGGCGGTGGGAGCAGAGAGGGACGCAGGCTGCCAGCATGGCTGGGTCAGGGCGTGGAGGCTGGGATGGGGGCTGTCCAGGGCAAGCCCAGAGGAGGCACAGAGGCAGCACAGCAACAGGAGGGAAGAGAGGGGGACCAGAGAGGCAGTAGTCAGGGTACACAATGTCAGTGGTGGCAATGGTCAGGCCAGATTTTGAGGGACCCTGTTTGCCGGGTGTGGACTCCACAACCCTCTCTCACTTTTGTGTTCCCCACTCTTCCATATTCCTCCCACTTCAGCCACTCTTCCAAGTGGCCCCTGACCCCCAGCACCCTCTTATGTGACCCTAAAATTCCTGTCACAAAGAACTTGCTCCCAAGGGTGGGGAGCTCGTCTCACGCATCATGGTCTCTCCAGCCCCCCCGTTAGAGCACGGGGAACAGAGAGGGAGATCCAGGAGAAAGTGTTGAACAGGATGGGAGTCGGGAGAGGCCCACAGACCCCTGGGAGTGCTCTGTGAGAGCAGAGATGAAAAGCTAACAAGACACAATTGAAGGATAGGAACACACGCTTGCAAGGTAACGGTAACAGCACCACTTCACTGGGGCCCATTGGTGCCAGGCTGGGCTATGAGCTTACATGTCTTGCTTGTAGTCCCCACGGCCAGTGTTACCTTCCCCAGCACACAATGCAGACAATAAACGTCGGGGAAGTTAACTTGACCAAGAGTGCAGCCGTGAGTGTCTGAGCCAGGGCGGGAGTCCAGTCTGTCTGGACTTCCCACCTCCTCCCTTGCGCATCCCGACCCTCACTCTCACGTCCCTCCCACAGTAACCGTGGAGATGGCTTTCAATCCCCTACCTCAAAACTCTGTAATGTTCAGAAAGAACTTCCACGACCGTTCTACCTAGAGTGGACACTTCAACTCGTTATTCTCTTCCATCACATATAATTCATTGCACTTATAATTTATAATGACTGTTTTCAGTTATATTTAAATTATAATTACAAGCTATGCTTGTAATTTATAATTATAAACTATAATCATAAGATGCTCTTGTCTATTGCACGCTCCCTCGTAGACTGTAAGCTCCATTATCATATCTGGCACTTAGTACGTGTTCAATAAGCATTTGTTAAATGCATGGATGGATGCATCAAAGCCAACTCCAAAGCCCACGTTCTTTCCCAGCTCCACATGCTTAATAGATGAGCACCGTTGTTCCCAGAGAGCTGAGACAGCTCACAAGGAGGCTGAGATAAGCAACCTGGCCACCTGGGCTCTGGTAACTGTGAGACGTAGGATAGTTTCCATCTACCAAGGTGGTTAAAGGAGAAGAGATTAAGAGCTATGAAGAAAGGCTAAAGAAATTTTGATTATTTTAGCATTAAAAAAATTCAACTGAGTAATTCAATAAAGGCGTCAAGACTATAATTCAGAAGGCTTATTGCTTCTTCACCAAAGGAAGAAGATAAATCGATTTTAAGTTTCATAAAGTTAGACACAAGGGAGAATTTGCTGCACGAGAAAGCAGAGAAAGGAGTCCATTGCCCGGAGAGGTGCTTTTCAGGAGCACACAGGCTGCTCCCACACACCTGAGACACCTGCTCCCACATGCCTTGAGGCATCGTATGGGCCGCCCAAATTTGGTCTCACCTGTATTCTATTAGGGAATTCACCTAAGCAAAGCATTTTAGGGCTTATTATTCTAATTGACAAATAAAAGTTGTGTATATTTATTTTATATTTATATTTTATTTATATATGTTTCAAATATGTATACATTGTGAAATGGCTAAACTGAGCTAGGTAACATATGCATTACCTCACATACTTCTCATTTTTTGTGGTAAGAACATTTAAATATGGTCTGTTAATAAAATAATGTAGTATGTTGACTTATGTAAGAAGCGAAAATTGTTGAGTAAAGGAGTTCTTGCTCCAAATTAGAAAATATTTTATTTTAAAATTATTCTTAAAAAAATTCCAATGAAAATGATACCATTACCACTACCCACCAACCTACACACACACACACACACACACACACACACAAATTAAAAACTCAGTTTAAATTTTAAATCCTTTAAATTTTAAGTATTTTCTTTAATTTAAAAATGAAGCTTAATTCTTACACAAAGGAATTGATTTAAAATGACACACACCTGGTAACAGACCCACACCACACACGAGACCCCGGCCTGGTGCCCCGCCTTCCCGGGGCTGTGGTGAGGACACAGCCATGTTGGACGTCAAACTGCCCCGCAGGTAACGAAGCAACATGACAATGGCTACACGAAAACCAAGCATCATGGATTTTCATTCTTATTCAATATACTGAACAAAGTCGCCAACAGAGCAAATGAATTACTTTATTAAAGTATCTCACAGAAGACTGTGGACCACGACGGTTCTCAGACAGACCCAGGGCACACAAAGTCACGTCCGAAGTCATCACTCTACCTCCAGTTTCCCCAGTAACCAGTTCACTATCAGTATTTCCTGAGCCTCAAGATAGGAACTTTGTGTGTGACTTCACATTTTGCTACTCGCAAGGCAACCAATTAGATGTGACGGTTAATGTTATATGTCAACTCATCTGGGCTAAGGGATGCCCAGCTGGCTAGTAAAACAGCATTTCTGGGTGTGTCTGGGAGAGTGTTTCCAGAAGAGACCAGCATGTCAATCAGTAGACCGAGTAAGGAAGACCTGCCCTCACCAACGTGGGTGGCGTCATCCGATCCCTCGAGGGATCAGTGGAGGAAGGAAGAGTTCACGCCTCTGCTCAGGCTGGGGCCTGCGTCTCCTGCCCCCTGACATCGGCACCTCTGCTGTGCTCCGGTCTCCAGACTGGGACTAAATTACCCCCCTGCTTTCCTGGTTCTCCAGCTGACAACAGCAGCCTCCTCGAGAGCTGTTCCTAAAATAAATCTCCTCTTGTATATATCTATATTTATTTTATAGGTTCTGTTTCTCTGGAGAACCCTAATGGCTTATACTTCCCAACCCCTACTTTAATTGTCAAAAGCAAGCTGAATCTGATTTGCACAGTTTTGTTAAATAAAGATCCCGATGATGATGCAAATTCAGGTGATTGGAACAAGGAAAATTGAGCCAAAATTCTGTGTAACACTAAAAATCAAGAAAGGTTTATAATGAAAAGTTATCCTCATTCTGCTTTTCAATCCCATTCTGTACCTGCCGTGATGGATACAAACACATAGACTGTAAGGCAATGAGACCTCTCGTCCCATCCCACAGCGATGCCCGAGTTACCTGCAATACGCCATACGGATCAGATACCGTGAGCACTTGGGGAGTTTGTAATACAGACCTTTAATGTGTGTGAACTGAATTGCCAATAAATCCCAGAACAAACTCTAAAAAGGCAGCAAGATCTTTCCCTGCTGGATGTCATCAGAGAGAGTATCCTGAAAAGAAAATATTCAGCATGTAAATTAATTTAAAATAGAGCAGGGTAGTTTTACATGTTGAAAATAATAAGATTAACCAGAAGGAACCGAAAGAGAAAATCAATATCAAGCCTGAGTGGGAAAAAAAAATGCTTGAAAAAATATAGCCCTAAGAGAGCTGAGTCATTTTTGACAGAATTTCAAGGCCCTGTGAAAGTCCCCACTGTGGTCCGGGGGGGTGACATAAATCTATGTAGCCTCTTCTTCGAGCCAATCAACTGCTCTCCAGTCCTGCGATGGGTGGCGTCACTAGGAAGAGTTGGTGACACTGTCACACAGAGCAGAGAGCACAGCCCTCTTTGATCTTGATGATGGGCTTCATGGCAACTACCTTAGACTGAGCCAGAAATCACATCAGATGAAGGGCAATGTGCAAGGGACGACTTTTGACATGAGCTGGGGACAGGTGGTGAGACTTCAAGAAAAATGACACAAAGATAAGTGAGTTTCATATTCGATACTATCTTACTGTTCTGAAAACCCAAACATCCATGTCTTAGGGCCAGAAAGTAAAATGTGTAATGAAAAGGATGTGAAACTAGCCAAACAGACTATTTGTATTTCACCGTGATGCTAAATGAAAGTACAGAAAGTCCAACAGCTAAATGAATGTTTAAGGTTTCTCAGACAACATCTCCGAGGTCTCTCCAATTATAATACACAAATGCTGTTAGCAATAATAGAAAGCACAATTTAAATATGTGATTTAGTGATTTTTTAAATACATTTGGGGTTCTTCTGAGAGCTCTGAAATTTCCATAGAAGCTGCATACTTCAGACCTGGTGGCATTTGGGGAAACACTTGTCAAATCCATCTTGGAGCCAAAACTGCCCGTGTGCCTGTGTGAAAACAAATCTTTCCCTATTGTTAAGTAAAAATTCCATAAGCAAAAAATTCTTGCATTGTGTCCAGTAGGAATACATCTTTCCACTGAAAATGTTACCCTCTTACGCTTCACTGTAATGTTGACACTGGAAATAACAGAACACGCGTGCCCTTTCTCGTCTGTGACCTGTTCCCCTGATTTATTAAGAGGAGGAGAGCAAGCCGGCAGAAAGTCAACAGTGGGAAATACCACTGCTGTCCTCTTGGTCTCCAGGAGCCCTTGAGATGCCAGCCTGCGGCATCTGCGGCACACCCGTTTCCTCCTCCATGACATATAGTTCTTTAAGGAACAGCTTAGAAAGTTCTGACTTAGAACTGTGGCAACAGCTCTTGGCATCACATATCTGCAGACTCTGGCCCAAATGGCTGAAATAAGTCATTGCTAATTTATCAGCCAGTTCAGGCCTCAGCTGCAGTTTTCAGCTTTGATCAAAGCCGAAGCCCATATCATCGTAACATCATGTGCGAGCCTGTGTCTGGATCCGCAGCGGCTGGGCAGACCAAGGAGAAGCACAGAGGGGACCTCGAGCAGGGCTGGGCCACCTGCTCCCCTCATTAGGGCGGGATGGAACAGCGCAGCTGACTGGCTCAGGGACAAGGGGGTGTGCCGTGGGGCTGGAACACGGGAAGGTTAGCGAGGGGCTCCCAAGGGGCTGGAATTCCATCCCACCCGCTGCCACTTATTAACTTCGACTAAGTACCAGGCACTGGGCTTGGCACTTAGAGATGAGTAGGAATCCAGCCCTCGAGGACTTAGAGTCCAGTGGGGGCCCCAGACACACAGAGACGGCTAATTCTAACACACGTCAGACCGACGGGTGCACGCGCAGGGAAGAAATAAAAGGACCATGGCAAACAGAGAAAGGAAACAAAGAAATAGGGGAAAGATAGACCGCAAGGGTAGTTTGGCTGCAAGTTCACCCATGAAAGAGAAAATTAGAAGAGAAAAAAAAGCTTTCAGGGACATTTTCTCCCTTCATTCATATCCATTTATTAAGCACCTTCTGCAGGCAAGGCCCAATAGATAAGCTCCAGTTCCTGCCAGCCAGGACATCGAGACAGAAACCCAAACGATGTGGAAAATATAATAATGTGTGGTGAGTTATCTCCCCGTGCAGAGCACTGTGGGAGAGAGATTCTGCCCTAGGGGAGAATCCGGAGGGCTTCCTGGAGAAGTCAAGGCAATGAGCTCGATGGGTGAGTGGAGCTTGAACTTGCCAGGACGGGAGGTTAGCTTTGACTGACTCTTGGGAGCCTGAAAAAGTAACAATGCCAGATCACAGAGCTTTCTTCCTTTTACTGGAGATTCGAAGGAAGGAGGCTCACAGCCTGCAGGCTGCACCCCTGTGCTCTCTTAAAACCAGGGCTTACTTTGAGATAAGGCATCAACATTCAGAGAAGGTGCAAAGTGCAGCAGTCAGACCAGGAACTGGGGTAGTGCCAGGGGAAAGGACAAAAGGACTAAAGGACGGACCCAATCCCAGCTGCCCAGCACAGCTCCCTCAGGGCTTCTCACTGGGGGGCCGCCCTCTCAACCTCTGGGACTGCCTCCTCCCCCCACACTCCCGACATCCAGCCTGGCAACCTAACCTCGGGCAGCTGCCCCAACTGCTCTGCCTCCAGTTCCCCCTCTGGAAAACGGGGATAACCAAACGCAGTATCTACCGGGTCCTCCTGGAGAGCAGGGGGACTAGTGCGCAGTGCAGTACTCGGCCCCGACTGAGCGCACACAGACTTTCGTCATAGTTAATTATTATTTTATTAATAACTGATCTCGGCCACACCATGACTTCAGCATCATTTATAAGCTGGTAATGCCCACATCCGCACCTGCAGCTCTCCTCTCTTTGCTGATGGCCTGCCCTGAAGGTCCAACAGCCTTACGGACGTCACCCCAAAACTCTGACAAGCACCTCAAATTTTTCAGACCCAACTAAAACAGAATTTATTGTTTTTCCTCAACACTGGCCATTCTGAACTAGTTCTAATTCCCTGGACATGTCATGCCTGAAGACAAGCCTTTGTCTGCCCCACACCCAGTCCAGCTGGCTCCCCGGCCCCCGTCCAGCCAGCGCTGGGCACCTCCCTGTGCCCTCCTGAGGTTCTGGGTCTCTCTCCCCCTTGGGAGATGTTCCCTAAAAGTCAGTTTACTGCTGTTCTTCCCACTAATCTTGGAGTTTCCTGAAGTCAGGAATCATGTCATATTTGCCTAGGGTCTCCTGAGCCCGCCGGGTCCAATGTAGGCTAATGTGGTCTCCTGTAGCCCACCGGGTCCCATTCTGCTAATGACTGATCAACCCACAAATGAAGGGGCCCAACGTCAGCTGTGTAGTATAAACAGTACCAGCGAAGGGAGAAATTAATGTGGCATCTCTCTTTTTCCTTTTGGCTTTATTTCCTTAGGACTCTCCAGAACATGCCACGTTCTGTCTTACAAGAATGGAATGAATGGACCTTAGTTTCTCTTCCCCTCCTTTTTCTTCCAGACTCACTTCCTGCTGCCGCTGCATTGGCTGATTTTTGGAAGGTTTACCTTTCCCTCAAATTTCTCATGGCGATTAAGAAGTATAATCGCCACTGAGTGGTCCAGTCTAGCACAGAGAAAGTCACCCAACATTCACCAGCAGACTTTAAACGCTGACCGCCGAAACAGCCAAGAAAGGTTCATTAAGCGCTGAGCAACAGAAAGAGCAGGGGAAATAGAGACAGAACAACTCCCTGGGGCCTTGCAAGACAGCCTCTGTGATGAAACATTCCTGAAGGAATCTGGGGAAATCATGTTACAAAACTGCACCAGACGGCAGCTAGAACGGCGAGCCCCACACAACCTCACGGCGCCCCACGAATGCTTCCCGTGGAGGGAGCAGCGCACCACAGGGCCACTTGTGAGGCTGCTGCAAAAGTCTCCCCAACACACCCCAAGGTCAAAACCTTCTTGACTGCTTCTTTACAAATCATCTTTCCTCCCCTGGCCTAGACGTTGGAGGGCTGGAGAATTTGGGGAAGCAGGCCTGCCTATCCTCACTTTGCAGCTGAGAACTGATCAAGGAGAACCAGGTATATTTGGGTTTTTTCTAAAGGAGCCAGGAGTAAAACCTTTGGTCACAATGCCATGAATGACTTTGAAACAGATGGGACTGCTTTCCCATGCAGGACCAGTCAGAAGTGAAAATGCATCTTCAAAACTATGGAATAAATGCAATACGCAGAAACTGAGGGAAACTCTTGGCTTTTCCGAATATCTGTGAGCCAAGAAGGCAGCAGGGGGTGAACTCTGAGTAAGGTGACCATGTGATACATTGGCCAAAATATTTCATTTTTGAGAGCAATATCTAGATAGTCTTAAAAATTATTTTTGAGAGCAACAGGAGGCGTTATTACTTATTGCACCTGGACAACTAGTTGTAAACCAGCACTGCCCAAGCAAATAAGTGCCTTTGGTGGCCTCACTCTGAGTATTGTCCTCTGTGAACAAACTCCTGCAATGAAGAGGACACAGAATACCAAGGTTATAAAGGCCAAAACATACTTTTGTTTTAAAGAGGCTCTGTCTGGACTTAGCTCTTAGACTTTTTTCTGCTGCAGTTTCCACCCACATCACACAGGCATTTCTTATCAGCAAAAGCAAGCCATGAAATATGGGAAGGACCAGAGGGAAACGGGCCAGAACTCTTGTGAAAGTCTTTCAACACACTGCACGCCGCTGCGGACAGGAAAGCGTTTAGCAAGAGGTGCACGAGCTATTTGGAGCTGCAGGCAGATGATTCCAAGGTGGCTGTCATCTGACACACAGCAGCATTTCTCCCCTTTAAAAATGAGTCCCTAAAAGCAAAGCTTTGCCTCACATGTCCAAGTGTTTCTGCACTGAAAAACCATTTGCTTTCCAATCAGGTGATTTTCAAAAGGGGGTGGGAAACGGATACACAGCCTGAGGGCTGGAAACTTCCGAGTTCCTCAGACGTCAGAACCACTGACCCCACGGCGTGGCCTGTGCCAGTTACTTCCAGGGCAGGTGGTTTGAGACAAGCTCTCTTCAAGCCCAGCTCCCTCTCCTCAAAATAAAACCACCAGAAAAAAATCCAAAGTCAGGGTGACCATGATTTTCAAAAAACAAACAAAAAAGCCCAACAAATAGTATAAAAACAAAGCAAAACAAACCAAACCAAGAAGGTTGTCTTGCAACAGATTCTTCTGTTCAGTGGCTAAAATTTGGCTCCGGATTCTTCATCAAGAAGAATTAGACCTGAATCCTCTCCCCCCACCCTCAAATACAAACCTAAAGGAGGGAGGGGGGGGTGCCACCCATCTCAGACCTCCACTTTTGGGGCCACCTCGCCATGAGGCTCCTGGTGCCAGAACACAATGTGGGCGATGAGGACGACATTGTCCAGTTGCTCACGGAGGGGAGGAGGAGCCGCTGCCTTCCCCAGGTGGGGTCCGAGCTGTGAGCCCGGACAGCCCAGCCTCAAGGGAGCGAGGCCGCCTGCCCTGGTCGCAGCACTTGGTGGGGGACCGCTGGTCCTTCTGGGCTCAGCACAGCTGCTGGTCTTGAGCAAGTCCTTCATTGCCTTGAGACAAGCCATGACTCTGCTGGTCTCCCCGGAGGTTGAAACCGTGAGCAGCTTGCTGGGCCGCTCAGGGGCCAGACAGGCTGACCAATTCTGAACACTAGTACTCTGGGTGTGCGGCCCATGGAGGAAATGGAAGGTCCCTGAATGCTGTTTTCCACTTGCCATCCCCACAAATTCTATTAATCCCCAGAACCTGGCCTCTGCCATTTCCCCTTCCCTAGGCATGGTTCACGTTTTGGCAGAGGAAACCTGTTCATATGAACTAAAGTAAGATTTCATTAACTCACAATCCGCTGATTTGAATCATTCACACTGGGCTGAAGTTTAGCTTCACCCAGCAAATATTTTCTTCTTTCAGTGATTTAAATTTATAAACAGTATTTGGTGGGGGAAGTGTCAAAATACATCAGAGAATACATTGTTTCAACACATCTGAAGCACACACTCACGAATAATTGTTCCAGGAAATAAGTCATTGTTAAATATTCAGTCACTGTAGCTCCCTAAAGACCACTAAAAGGCAACATTTCTATCTTAGTTTCGTTACTGTAACTCTTTCCAAAAGTCTAATATTCAAATTAGTTGTTCTTTAAATTAACCCAAATGAGTGTCATCTCATTCTATTTGAAATGAAAAGGGTCCTGTGTGTAATAAACAACAACTGAACTGTCCGGTGTTTGATATTAGTCCCCAGTAAGACGGTGGTATCGGTGGTGCCGCTTTGTTTGTATTTGAAAGTGAAGATCCAGAGGTTTCTGATTGCTCCATCCCATGCTCTGTGCCCTACAGGAGATGTGAATCCAGCTGGAAAGGCAAGACTAGCACTTTTGAGAATAATCCCATCCCAAAGTCTAGCGTACTGAGTCCAAGCAAAGCGGAAAATCTCAGAAGGCAGGAAATTGAGCCCCTGAGCTCGGAAGACTGTCCCAGACCTCCAGACTGTCCCTTCGCATGCCCTGCATCTCCCTGCACCATGACAGCCCTTTCCCACCTCCTGTGCTGTCTGCCAGATTCAGCCCAACAACACCTCCTGGGGCCCCTCTGAGCCCTGGCCCACCTGTTCTAATTATGGCATTTGCGCGTCCACCATTTGCCTACACACTGCGCTTGCCTCTGTCATTGCACGTCACATTTCACGTCATCGTGGGCATCTTTCTCCACAACTAGACGGTGCACTACATGAGGGCAGAGGCCACGTGTATCCTTCTGGGAGTTGCCAGCATCTTGCAAGGAACCAGGCACAAATTAAGCTCTCAGTAGAGCTTTGTTCAATGAATGAATGAATGCATGGACTGATTCCAGTGTTCTAACCCTTTGGAAACTTCTTGGCTGTCAGAAATTAAGAAGTAAATCAGTGCTGCCACATTTTTGCCCAGGAGCCTTCCCGCGTCAGGGTTTTGCAGCCCTGTTGAGTGCAGTCATAATTTTTAAACATCAGCATTGCCAGGCAGTCACAAAGGTGCTACCATTTCTCCCTGGGTGGAAAGTCCATCAGCTGAGTGGACAATGAGATTTCTTTCCGTGACCCACGCCTGCGATTCCTCAGCCTCCTGTACATCACACGCACCAGACCTTGGGTTCAGCTGGCCTCTTTCGGCAGTCACCCACACTCAAGCATCCATCTGCAATCACCTCCATGGCAGCCACATGTCTTACATGATACAACCTGTTCATAACAATAAGTTTATCTCCTGGAAAAAGAAAGTGCAATCTCATCAATCACCTGAGCAGCTGAACAAAGTACAATGTTCTCAAGATGGGCTTACGTACGTCAAGACCGTCTAAAACATGGCGTGAATTACTTAGCCCGTGAATGCAAACAATGCATGGACGCATCAGGAAAGGGTTTTTAGATGCCTTCCTTTAGCATTTTAGCATTTCCAACTTCTCTGACCCAAGCAGTCAGATGGACTTAATTTCTTTCTGATTTCAGTTTTTCTATTGTTACCCTCCCTAATATCTCTGCTGCCAAATAACCTATAACCCAACTCTAAAATCTTATTTTAATTAAAAATTAATCAGCCTTTAATCTTTCATAACTTCATTTTGTTTCCAGGGTTGAGTTGCTCTTTAACCTCAGCCAGGTTCTAACTTGCAATATTTTGATTAAACTTGATTCTAACTTGTACTTCAATAAAAAACGTCCTCTAAAACCTGTCCTATGTGTGGTCAGGTATAATCACTGGATTCGGGGGTGGGAGGCTGCACAGGGCTCTGCCTCTGATGTGCCAAGACCCCCTCTCGGCACTGTGTGCACACTTCCAGCCCTGCCCTTGCCCAAGCCCTGTGCAGGCAAAAGACCAGAAAGTCAGCCTCCTCGCCCCCAGGAAGACAGAGGCGCCAAACTTCCATATGTCCACTATCTCTCCAACAGCATCCTCCTCAGTCAACTGGTCAAGCGCATCCTGGACTGACTACAGAGACCGGCAAGCTAACGGGGGACGTGGGGAAGGGGGGTGCCAGGGTGGCACATGGAAGAACCTCTGTCTCTGTGTCATCAAGCTGGCTTTAGTTCTGGCTTTCCTGCTAATGAGTCACGTAAGCTTTGAAAAGGTGTGTCACCCTCTGCACCTCAGTTACTCAGATGTAAGAGAGCAATAATAATACCTACCCCAAGGGGGAGGGGTCAGGAAGACTAATAAAGATGATATAATTAAGGCACCGGAACCTGGCACACAATAAACACTCAATAAATGTACACTCGATGTATCTATCAATCATTTCTGTGTATCTATGTCTAAATATATCTTATATCTTACACTTTTAATCTATTACTAGCTCTTGGAAGCAGACACCATTCCTGATTTATCTTTTCAGTCATCAGAGAAGGTAGCCACCAGGTGCTAATTGATTTAATGTTGTTAAATTCACACTCTAACCAAACTTGCTATCATTTTTTTTAATATTTTAATTACTATAAGACATTGCTAAACAAAAATGTGGGCTTCTCTTTTTTCCTTTCCCTACCAGACTTCCTGGGATATTTTTTAAACCTCTGTACATCATCCCACTTCTTGTGAGAACATCTGCAACCCAGAGCAACAAGAAGCTTGGGGACCAGCCTAGCAGAGAGTTGCCACATCATACAGGTAATGGCATGTGCATGGAAGCTCTCAATGCAGAGACAGAGGGAGACAGAGAGATAGAGACAGAAAGAGACAGAGACAGAGACAGATTCAACCAGAGGAGGAGAGACAAACAGAGACAAAGACAAAGACAGAGAGAGAGCAACCCCTGTGAGCTATTGCATTATAATCTGAAGCCCATCTTATTTGTTTGAGTACTTCACACACTCCTTCACTACAGACTACACTGCATCTGGCAAGACCAATGACCTGTTTATTTGGGCAAAATAGAGGCAAAAGGTAACCTATTGCATCAGTAAACAATAATTTTTGCCCTAACATACAGAGACAGTCAAAGTCAAGTTGTATCTGTTGGTTGGAAACAGCTGGGTAACTTTCAAGTGTCTACATCATACCACATGTGGAAGATACACTCCAGAGGAATCTTGAGCATTAAAGATATTTTTAGCAAAATGCCTATGAGCATTGACTATGTGACAGGTGCTTCAAAAGGTATGGGTGGCATACAGAGGTCCCTGTCCTAGCAGGGGGAGGTGGTAATGAAGCAAGGGCATCAAAATGCACCAGGCGCATTAGTGCCAGGAGAGAAGATGGACCGCAGGGACCTGGGGTAGGAAACAGGCAGTTCAAGTTTGCAGATGACGCTACAAATGGGGTCCTCTTTAAAAAGGAGATCAAGTAAAAATTCAAGTGCGTTCAAAATCACACTTGGCATGGTGTCCAGATGTTCCCAACCAAAACCAATTCATGAAAAACCCTGAGAACATGTGCCCAAATCATCCCTCTTCCATGGCTCTAATTGTCAGTTGGGGTGACACCCCACAGGCAAATGCCCAGCCCAGAAAGTGAAATGCCTGTGTCTCGCCAGTTTGCAACAGGAGGATTGAATCTACCCTGGGACAGAAAAGACTCCTGCACCAAGAAGGTTCCCAAACCTCACCACCACATGAGGAATAAGATCTTCTCCTCTCTTAGACCCCCACACTCGGCCTCCTTCCAGCCCATCAATGTGGGCTTCTCAGTCAATCAGCAAACACCACCGCATGGCCGCCATGCACAAAGCTTCAGGCCTCCCTGGAATACCACAGTGAAAAGATCCCACTCCTGAGGACACAAGCACTTGATTCTTGACCTTGAGTTTAAGTACTCACAGGTAGGCAAACTGCAGGGACAAAGATGAAATTGGGAAATCCATAGAGGGGGCTCTTGTTCTGCCTCTTCTCCAAGGTCAGGACAATTTCCCCTGGAGCTCTCTGGAGGTCAGAGCAGCAAGGTTGTGTCGAGATGTAGGAGCTGCTGCCTCCACGCAGGCGGCCCTTCCTACCCCACTGCCCAATGCCAGAATCCCTTCCCCGAGTCCCACCCCAGGAATTGCAGCTGGATTAACTTCTGGGGCCTCCTGCTCTGCCGAGCCTCACCCCAGCCCTCGATGAACCCGCACGACCTCTGGTTAGAACACGTCCCCGTGTTTGCCGTATGGTCCCTGCTTCGAGCACCCTCAGCCACTGGGCCACCCAAGTCATCCCAGGTTAATCTCTAAGCTCCCGTCTCTAAGCCAGTTGCCTTCTACCCCATTATTATTTTGCTGCCCATCAATCAATTGCTGGCTCATTACAAAATTAGCATCCCCACAGTTGCCACAACCTACAGATACTGTTTTTGTCTGAAGCTTTTTAAAAAGCAGATTCTTCAGGAGCTATTCTAGATAAACATATGCCACCCTTATATATAACCAGGATTTTGGAAGAGGGCTACGCATTTTACCTTCTGATGAAAAATGTCGTTCTTCCACCAACCACCAGTGCCCATCCGCCTCCCCGTCCCAAACCGAGTCTATTCTGGTACCTGAAATTCTACCTACTGCTTTGAGTTAAAACTCAGAGGATCTTTGGGAAACTGGATTTATACTATTTCATCTGCTATAGACTTCAGTGATCAGGTCAGTCATCCACAGCTGGTGTTGAAGGAGGGACCTGCTGGAAAGAGGGACAGAGGCGGACAGAGGGACCCCAGGACCAGGCAGTGCCACAGAGCCAAAGGGGGTGTCCAAGGCCCGCAGCCTCACATCTTCCTAGCAATACCTGGGCCTGGTGGAAAAGTGGAGAAAATACGACACCCGCATTCTCTGCCATATGTAATCCATTTGGGAGGCACCTGCCTTGAAAAACCACAGCTCAAGACCTTCTGTCCATCTCTGCCATTCCCTATCCCTCAATTTTACCAAAGTTATCATATGTCATTGTATCCTTTCACCAACTTTAAATGCTAGAAGTAATTTTTTTTTAATTTCTTACACTAATGGCCATATTTTGGCATATTAATGATGATGTCAAAGAAGCACACCTTGCCTTCCTTCTCAGGTATTTACTCAAGGAAACCAAATTTTTTCCCAACCAACAGCTTCATGATGCATTTCTGGAAGCAGAAGGCCCAGCAGGAGCCCAAGCCAAGTCTGCAGTTGGGGCTGAGATGTCTGGGCAGGTCTGGAGGCAGCGTGGGGTGCAGCCCCCAGGACTCCACTTGCAGCAGGAACCAAAGGGCCTCCTGGGAGCCCCCACCTGAGGTTGGAGAAGGGCGGGAGCGAGGGCCTCACCAGGCAGCCGTGTGCTGGATCCACGGGGGACGAGCATCCCAGCACTGGCATGGCCGTGACTCATACTCACCCTCCACGGGCTCGGGTGCACCGGGATCACAGGAGTTGGTGGTATACCAGAGAGGAAGGCTTTGGGCTGAAAGTGACAGAAAACCTAACCACAGTGGCTTAAATAAATAAGGGACTTGTTCATCTGGTTCAGCAGCCCAAGGCCGAGGTCTCCGGGCCTCTCCCCCGAGGCCTGCAGCGGCGGGAACTGCTCCAGCACATCTGCCTCTGTCCCGCCAGCAAGGGGGAAGCAGTTCCTGGGGCAGAGGTCCTCAGGGGCCCCGAGCAAACCACGCTTTGTGTTGCCTCCTTGGTGGGCACTGTGCCCACGTGGCCACTCCTAGATGGCAGGTAGCGAGGGCAAAGTCATGGGCAATAGAGGTTGGGACAGCCAGCCCACAGTATGCAGCCGGGGGGACGCCACAGCGGAGGAGCAGCTTTTGGAGTAAACAGCGCTGCTCTAACACCCACAGTCCCCCACCAGGAAAGCAGTGTCCTCCATATGCAAAGAACACAGCATGACTTGGACACACCGAGGACCGATTCGCGTCAGTGATGGTGCCACCCTCAACAGTGTGCCCCCCACCCCCAGGCCACAGTGGGAGGTGGTCCCAGGAGCTTTGGGACAGCCCCCAGAGCCATCGGTGAAGGCCTAAAGCACCCCTGTGGTATACAGAGGTCTCCCAAAGGAGCTCCAGCAGGGGAGGGGGACAATGAGAGATGCCACCAAGGGGAAGGGAGGAACTGTCCTGCGTCCACACAGGAGCCCTGCATTGTTCCGGGAATAACTGAGCGAGAGCTTGCCAGGGCCAGAGGCCCCACCGTGCAAGAGGCCATTGGTGTCTTTGGGTATTTCAGCTGGAGGAAACACAAGGAGCTCCAGTACCTGGAATCTACCGATTGTGTGACAGAACAAAGGGAAGACCAAATGACCACTTGCTGGGGCACTGAATTGAGAATTCATTTGTGAAAAACAAAGTCTTCTTTTCAGATGAAGAGAGAAACTAAAAATTTTTAGAGGGTCTAATGTACGCCAGACTCTTTGCACAGCTTGTCTTATTCAGTCCTTATAATGGCCCTATAAATGGGCACTATTTTCATTTACTGATAAGAAAACTGAGACTCCAAGATTTTGAAAAAGTTATCTAAGATCATGTAGTTAAAAGTGGAAGAGCCAATTTAAAGCCCAATCACTTTCCGAATCCAAAGTCCACGATCCATCCCGAACATTGTGTGTGTTCAAATGACTCCAATTCTATCCAAAGAACTATATTTAATATATGTAATTCCCCACCTATATCTAAGAAGATTTAAAATAGCTAACCCTATGAAAGCCCTGTCACCAGCTACCTTGTAATGTCTGTCAATGACAAAGATGATGAAGATGTTGGGATTTTCTCAAAGGCATGAGAAGGTTGAAGTCCGGGACAGACCCAGACTCCCAAGCCCCTCTAACAGTGCTGTTTACACCAGGGTTAGTGTCCCTGCTGCAAAATCGAGACAGTCACCCATAACATGGCTCAGGGCCAGGACTGGGGTGAAGCAAGTGAAGCACAATTTTAGGAAGAGCCAAACATCAGTAATCAAAATAAATGATAGTTTAATGCAATGTTTTAAAAGTAAAAATTAATGCAAAAAATCCAAAATGAACAAAACATAAACATTTTAAATAAATACAGGTTGTTTGTTCTATGACCCTGTGGTTTCCAATCAGTCATGGCTTCTGGGCACCCATGGCCTTGGTGTCCCCACAGGACAGCTTCCTGAGGGTGACAGTGGTGTGCAACCAGATTGGGCAACACTGGGCTTTAGATCTAGTCGTGGTTTGTGATTGCAGAGCTTCTGTTCGCTTTTTCTGCTTGGTTCAAAGCATGGGAGGACATTTTGACAAGTACATCTGGGGGTGCATACTTTTCCTTTAGCCCAAGACACCAGTTTGGCCGCACACGGCACTGAAACTGCTCATTGTTCAGCTGGCATAGGAAGGCCACGGGGAACTGAACCTATGGTGCCTTAGCGAGTTTACAGCCTCCTGTGGGCCAGGCCCAATCTCTAGTGAATTGCATCACGCCTTGCAAATGTCTCTGTCTTTGGGAGAGACTGTAGTTTTAAAATAATCCTAACAATGTTGAAACAACCCTGTTACCCCAAAAGACACCAGTATGTAGTAGGGGCAGATTCAAAACATGTTCCTTGTTAACAGGAGCACTGATAATTACTTTGCAGGTATTAGGCTGGGTACAAGACAATGCCAGGGAGACTAGATTAATTTGCATTAAAAAGATGGCAAGAGCAATTAGCAGCTCATTAATATGACATAAATGCTAATTTATACAGATCCCAAGTGACCCCCAAATTCCTTTCACCCGACCAGTGTAGGTAGTGGTTTAGGAAACAATGCGTGTGAATTGCCTGCCAGGCAGGGAGCAGCTACATCTGCCCGGCCTTGGCCTTTGAGGGGTACAGATAACAGGCACCATTGCTGGGCTCGAGTGTCCACTTAGCTGTCCGCGCAGTGAGACCACAGCGATGCTCTCAGATGAAATCGCCGCCTGTGGGAACCCCACTGCAGCCCACAGAAGGCTCTGTGTTCCGAGGGGAGCTTAGTGACCGACTTCGACACTGCTACACCCAACAGGACACAGCGACGTGGCCCTCGCCAGGGCTGCGTCTGTGCCAGGAGCGGAGGGGCTCTCAGAGAACTGCATGGCTGAGGTTTTCCACCCCAAACCCGCAGTTTGCAATGATCAAAGCAATTGCCTTAAATAATTGATTTATTTATACCAGAACAAAAATAATAAAACCCTGGAGGGCTGTGAATAGCATGAGATATAATCGCACCACTAGGGAATGAGAGCGGCTGAGAAGCGCAGTGTCTGGCAACGCCCTGGGGGTGTGATTAGGGCATCCTACATCAAAGGGTGGCGTCCCAAAATAGTTCACCCAGTAAATCATTTCATCCCATTTATTGTGAATGACACTGCCAAGAAGAAAAGTTCCCCAAGAGCTTCTTACCGCCCCTCTCCTCCACCCCCGGAGGAGGGAAAAACAAAACAGGGAAGGAAGAGCGGGTGAGTGGAGAGTAGGCGCCTCCCTGTGCGGAGAGGATGTCCCGCTGTCATTCTCACCTTCACTTGCAGGTTCACGGACATCCAGGGTGTGGTTAAACAGGCACACACTCACAAACACACTCCCACATGTGCTCACACACACACACACAGAGCTTGCTCCAGAATCTGCCTCCACTCAGGAATCGTCCTGGGTGTTCCTCACCATGTCAATGTTGCAAAGTTTTATGAAACTCAGCCTAGGGACAGGATGACAGCAACCCCTGACCCCTGTCCCTACAACAGCATTCATCAGCTCCACGGGTGACCCATGACACAGAAGAGAGCCCCTCAAATCCAGCTGAATCCCAGGATGTGCTGAGCATCTCGTGTGTTCAGGACACTCTGCCAGGCCCTGCGGGGTGACAAGGATGGGAGCATGTCCCCAGGAGAACATCACACAGTGAACCAGACGCCCCCTGAGGCCATTCAAGGCCTCACCAGGATAGAAAAGAACCCAGCCAGGAGCTGAGAGAGCTCCGTGGGAGAACTTAAAACTGGGCTGGTCCCCTTGAGGAATGAGGACATTTCAGCAACGCTAAGGGGATACAAGCACCCTGATGAAGGGAAGGAAGGAGACACAGGTGACTGGAGATGGAGGTCGGAACCTAGGTCTGGGGCCATGGTTCTTGAAACCAAAAACTGAGAAGTGTCCCAAAGGGGACAAATGGACAAGGAAACAGAACACCTGAAATGGGAACTGACCCAGGAAATGTGAGATAGGGTCACTAAATTGATATTTCTCAAATTTGGATCATCCCAGGATGAATTCTCAACAGTCTGTGGCTTTTTGAAAAGCGAAAAGTTTTCTGTTTTCATCATGATACCCATCCTAAAAGAAGACACTGCTCTGTGCATATTCCGAATCACCTAGTTAATTTCCCAACAACGCCCCCTCCTTGCCTATGGTCACATCTGCATTTAGGGTGGTGTTGGTGCCACGTAGCTCTGTTTAACTGAGACAAGAATAAAGGCTGACTTGATACACAAATAATATTAATAATGAAACTGAGCCAAGTGAAAGGTCCAATGACATCACATGGCACAGAATAAGAGAAGGTTTCGCAGAAGCTCAGACAGAAGACTCTGGCGGGAGACTCAGACAACAGGGACAGGGCAGTGTTCGAGGGCCTGGCCTGGCCACCAGCACTGAAGGACAGCCGTGTTAGCAAAGCATCAACGCAAACTCCAACTGGATTTCAGTTTGGTGCATACTTCATTAGAAAAAATGTTTTGTTTTATAGAAGTACAGAAATACAAGCATAAAAAGATCGATTCCTAGTTGTGTGTTCGTACAAACAGAATGTATTTAAAATGACACCAAGTGGCTGAGATTGTTTTCCTCCTTTCAAAGGGGTTTCTAAGTAACTCAAGTTTGAGAAACGCTACACCAGACCATGAGCTCAGTCTCTGCGAGAGCTTGGGCTCCAACCTTAACTTCTCCAAACTTCAATTTTTTCATCTGTAAAATAATTTTTTTCACCTCCTTCACAAGGTGCTTGTGACATTAGAAATAGTCTGCAAAGCACACTTGGTGACTGGCCAGTAGTGGGTGCCCAATGCATGGCAGCTGCTATGGTCCTAAATGCTACAGAGCCCGTGGGCAGAGGGTGACATGTCCCTTCAGTGCAGACCCATACTCTGGAGACCCTGCTGCGGAAGGGCAGGTGGGCCGGGAGCCCGGCAGAAATGCGGGCTCTTACCCCCTTCCCCAGCCCAACTGAACCAGCATCTGCCTGTGAGCAAGATCCCCAGGCAGCTGGTGTACACAACAGAGTTTGGGAAGCATCTGGACCAGAGTGGGTTTGGGCTCTTATCACACATACAAATAACCTGAGGAAATTTAAATAACCAATACCTGAGTCCCACCCCAGACGTATTAATTCAGAATCCCTAAGAATGGCGGGGGGCATGGGACTGTCTCATAAACTGCCTGGGTGATTTTAATGTCAGCTAGGATCAAGACCCACCGGCTGTTGTCAGAGACATGAAGCCTGGGGTACAGGACCTCATTGTGACTTTCGCAGGCATGAGCCCTTCTTGCCTCCTTGAGTCCCTTCCTCTATAAAATAACATTAAAAATTATATTTTACTGTATCTTGGTATAAAGATAAATATGTCAATACATATTAAGACATTTTCTTCTATCTAAAGCTTCCTTTTTTTTCTACTGATTAAAAAAAAAAAAGACATTAAAACATTTCACAGGTCCCTAAAAATTATTACAGTCCTTAGGCACTGTGCCCACCGTGCCTTATGGGGAAATTGGCCCTGCTCTGGGATATTACATAAAGGTAAAGGCGTCGCACCATTGATGGAAGAGAAGAGTTCTTAATGCAGCTATAAAGTGGAGGGCTCACATACATCCTGACCAAGGGGGGAAGAGGGAGAGGGAGAAGAGAGAAGAAGGAAGAAAGGAAGGGAGGGAGGGAGGGAGAGAAAAGGAGAGAAGAAGGAAGGAAAGTCCTATTTGAATATTATAAAATTCTAGCCAAATGGAGGAGATTCTAGGGAGGCCGAGGGAAGCCTCTGCAGACTGCACAGCCACAACTGCGCTCACGCAGACAACACCTACTGCGTGGATATCCACTCATCCCTTCCTTTAATCATCCATTCTCTCGTTTCTCCAGTTCACGGCACAGCCCCAAACAAATCCCAACAGCTTAAAGATGAGGAAGCTGCTGTCCCTTCCTTCCATGGGCCAAACCCTTCGGGCAGGCCACCCCATATCTGATTTATTTCACTGCTTTCTCAAGAAAGTTAATGCAAGATTTTCTGTTTCCTAGAATGACCAAACTTAATGAAAGCAACATGACTAAAAAGAAACCCGCTGGAAACACGTGGAAGAGAAGTGAAAGCTTCAGCTATTCCCTTGTAATTACAAGCTGTGTGGCCTGACAGCTGCACCCAGGGGAAGCTTTTGATAAATTATTTTTATTATTTAAAAAAATCTGGCATAAAGGACTGGTTACGAAAGCGAATCCTTGCCAGGAGAAATCTTGAGTGGACTGTATCCACACTCTAGTTGTCCAAACACAAAGTTGGGGTTGAAACGGGAGCAAGGAACCAAACAGAGACCCCACACAATGGTGAGGTCAAAACCAGTGGAAATAAGAATTCTGCTTTTCATGAGCACTTCTTTGGAAGAGGAAGGGGGAGAAAAGCAGCATTCAAAAGTTGCATTTAGGCTGGGTAATTAGAAATGCAGTACAGCTATTCAGTGCACAAAAGAGCAGGGAGTTTGGATGTGAAAATTAAACATTTTGAATGTGAAAGTTTCAAGTAAACAAAAGATTAATTACTATATGCATTGACTTTTGCATTTAAAGAGAAAAAACGCAGCCACCATGCCTGCATGCTTCTCGGCGATTTCCTGTGTAAAGGATAACTCTGAGTTTTCCATAATGAGATTTTTTTTTAATATGAGGAAATATATGCAAAATATATGCAGGTGGTAACATTTCCTAACTACGATGCCTTGCCAGGCAACATGCTAGAAATTGCTGAAACTCAGGAAAATGTGTTCGAACCTAACTTCACATTTGGTGCATTTATACTTTGCTTATTCAACACACTTTATAAATACTAACTAATGCTCCTTAAATTGCTATAAAGTATTATTTTGCCCATGATAGAAGCAGGGAGACCCAGATGCATCAGAGAGGATCGTGGCAGAATACGCCCTGGAACTCTCAAGTTCTGGGAAGTCATCGCACACTGATGAGACCACTGGGGAAGGATGACACAGACCAGGCTAGTTTTATGATCCCAACACTAGAGCAGCGCCTGGCACCGGGTAGGCCCTCAGTGAATACATATGGAGGGAGGGAGGGGGGGCAGGAGGTGGGCTGGGATAGGGTAGAAGAGAGGATAGAGTTGGGGGGGTCCCATGTTCAAAATCTGAAGAAATTATTCCAAGATCTTTCCTAGGGCAAAGTGATACAGAACAGTGTGGCTTTGCTATTAGTTTGATGGTGAGAATCAAAGGATTTATTGTATGTTTGTTAGAATCTTGAAAAAAAACGTGAATTCCTACGAAATGCAAGGGCTATGTAGTCACCAGATTCTTCAAACCTTGTCTTTCGCTGTCTTCATTTAACTAAGTCTCTAGCCACTTCTAACTTTTAAAATGAGTCCATTTGGGGCCTAGGGTTCTCCTCCCCTCTAGACTATGGAAGTCTGCTGGGTCTTCTGCTGTGCTCCGAGCGGGATCACGACCTCGGGCATGGCAGGTGTCACCCTGTCCTCCACATACACGCACGGAGGTGGTTTCATATCAATGCGGGGAGAAGGCCTGTGTACCCCGCGCTCTCCGTTCAGACAAAGGCGGAGGACGGCATCCTCCTCACCTTTCCCGAGAGCCCAGCCCACGGCAGAGCTCCTGTAAATAGCAACCCAGACAGAACTCAGCACAGGGCAGCGCAGCACCCGGCCCCCCACGGCCCAGCCAGCAACGAGCCCCGACACTGTCAGGCTATGGAGGGGCAGCTGCTCGACTCTCCCCAGTGGCGACTGGGCAGGCACTGAGGAAGGGGACACACGGATGTACAGTCCCTCAGACACAGGACAGGGCCCTGGGAGGCAGTGAGTACAAGGATAATGGTATCGAATTATAAATGATGCTGTTGCTAAGTCGCATGGTTTATTGGAGAAAGGATGAAAGCCCTGAACTTAAGGTGAAGTGTGCACGTCAGAGGAGCTCCCTGGCAGCGTGTCAGGGGACACTCACCTCCCTTGGCCATGTGGCAGGGAAAGCTGCAGAGCAGGCAGGCCTGGGTCACACGGGGAGCACAGCCCCAAAGAGTCTGCCATGCCCACTCCTGTGTGAAAAGGAGCAGGACCTCATCTTAGGGACATCCAGTCAATTCCCCCCACAACCTCGAGAACCCTCTGTGCCTGCAGAGCGGCCCTGTCCTCCTTGCTCAAGGCCACGCTCCCGTCTTGCTTGAAACGCTGCAGGGGCCTCTGCCCCAAGACACCGTGTGCACCTGGCCTGCTGCGGACACCCCTGGCGCCTGCTCCACTCCGCCTCCCGCCAACCAGCGTAACGAGGTCCCGGTCACAGCAGTGCCCACGTGGGGGGTGCAGAAGCACCTGCTGTGGGACGAAGGGGACGGCCCCCAGAGAAGCTGCAAGGCCGTGCCCAGAGGTACCGGCAGGAACCAGGAGAAGGCGCGGGCTGGAGCCTGCGGGTGCCGGGTCAAGAGGAGCAGAACCGGAGTCTGCCCAGAACAGGGCCTCCTCTTCTGATCCAGGGGCTTGAACTCTGGCAAGGCCCGAGGCAGTGCTGACCCCCTGCTGGGATGCCCCTTAGGAACTGGGAGGAAGCAAAGGTCCGCAAGGTAACGCAGAAACGCCCTGGACACCACCTGACCGTGGCACACAGAGGGAAAGGCCGAGAGAAGCGGGTGTCCTGGAGTAGATACATCCCGTCACGTTGGAAACCAACTATGTTCCTCAAGACAGCCCAGAAAACACTCCACTTGCCAGCTTGACAAAGACTGCACTGCTGAGGGGACACTGTCACCACTGTCACGGCTCAGGGCGGCCGTCCTGCTGCTACAGCACCAGACTCCCCAACAGAGATGGGGCTGACGGAACCCCAAAATAATAGAAGCTGGGGTGGCATTTAACTCGAGGCAAGGTGGGCACAATTATGTTGTGCATCAAGCCCAAGTGGCAGCCGGGAGGGCCGGACCCAGCGAGAACATGAACACAGCCTGCCTGGGGGTGAGGTACGTGGGCAGCCATCCAAGGCCCCACTCGATCTATATGCACAAAACAATTTTTTTCAAGGAAAAGTCGTCAAGAGGCTTGAAGGAATCTGCCCAGTAAAAAGCCAGATTTCAGCCCTGGACCTGGTATCCGGACCTGAGCCAATTTGCAGCCGTGGACCCCATGGCAGAAGGACAGGGTGAGTCCCAGGCAGAAGGACCCCCAGCGCCACAGCAAGGGCACAGGTTAGCGTCCCCTGGGTCCTCTTTGTAAAGAGACCCATGACCATTTAGTCAGGTAACCACATACTGAGGAGAGGGGACACCTAGGCATTTTGAGGACTGCTGGGCACGGGATCTGGGCTAAGGTTGATAACCGGAGATCTGAGGCCCGGTCTGGAAGCCTCCATGGAAGTGGAGGTGTGCACGGACCAGGTTCAAAGGACGAGCTGACTAGGCCTGGCGCAGAGTGAACGCCCTGGGTCTTCAGACCCAGCCAGTGGGCCTTTCCCCAGCCCCAAATGTGTAATTCAAAGAGACTTTTGAAATTGGCGGAACTACCGCATTGGTTTCTTGGAACAGGCAGTAAAAACTACCTACCGGAGTGGGGGAGATCCAGTGGAGGCCTCTAAAATGCCCCCGCCCCAGACCCACACACCAAGGTAGGAAATAAAAGATAATGTCACATCCCAGAGGAAATGCCAGAGATTAAAGATATAGAGGATGCAGGGGGTGGGCCCAGCACACACCTATCCAATTCCCCAGTCTGGCCGTCAGAAATCCCACAGACTCTAGAGCACGACAATGGACATTCACAAACTCCACCAGCGAGCGGCCCGTGTGGCACTGGCAGGTGGAGCAGCTTTACTGGAGCAGATTAGCATGGTGGCCTCAGGCCACGGAATGCAGCCCTGCACCTGGCGAACGCATTCTCCTCCACCCTTTTCAGGAGTGAGAACCAGGGCAGTGTGAAGTCATGTGGGGCACGGGAGGTTGCTCCGGACAGAAAAGGAGGAGCAGCAGACTGGGGCAAGGTCTGGGGGCAGCACCTGACCAGTGACGGGAGTGGTACAGAGTGTGTTTACACCACCTGAGTGCACGTACCACCGAAAAGAACAAGCAGCCAAGTGTGCACCTGGCCAGGTGCCGTCAGCCAGCCTCTGCCTCTGCCACCACGACGCTGGCACAAAAGGCAATTTGTTCACTGGAATCAATGCATCTTCCACGTACGGGCTGACTTTCCTGCCCAAGGGCTTCAGCCAGCTCCAGTGTCCACGGGCCCACAGAGGTTCGACCTGTCAGCACGGGACCCACATAACGTCACATCAGACCAGCGTCCTACCTTACAACAAAGGAGGTGCAGCACACGGTCACGGGATCCACTGACAATGCTTTTGGGTCCTGCTGCCACCCAGAAAGCTGCTGGCCTGATCAAACGATGGAACTGTCTTTTCAAGACGTAGCTGAGCCACCAGCTTGGAGATGATGCCCTGTTAGGACGGGACATGCTTAAATCAGTGACCATCAGATAGTGTTATGTCCCCAGCAGGTAGAATACAAGGACTCAGGGACAATGGGATGATGTAGGAGTGGCTGCACCATCACCCCCGGTCAGGAATTTGTACTTCGTCCTGCCCTGCACTCGGACGTGCTGAGCCAGACACGCAGACTCCCGAAGGGCAGTGCTTCCGCACTCCAGCAAGGAAAGGAGCTGCATCCAGCAGGAGGGATCCTCAGAAAGGTAAAGCCACCGCCACACGATGGGGGAGGGAGAAGAATATATCTGGCACTCAGGAGACCCATCGGGGGTCACTTAGCACTCCTGGCCCACTTCTGATGGCAAATGGACAAGGGAAGAGCTGTGGCCTGAGAAAGGCACGATGACCAGGGGGTCAGGCCCTGGGGCGTGAAGGTCTGGGCCCCCCACCCTGTAAGCCACCTGGAATCAGGACTATGGGATGGAGGTGAGGAGCAGCAGCTGTAGACCCAGGACCAAGTCAGAGACGGAGGCTGTAGTTCATCCCGTAACCATCCTGATTAATTTCTTCAAGACAAGAAAGCAACCAGCATCCCGGAAGAGCTGTTCCCACATGGGGTGGAGGTATTAGGTGAGGCAAGTGGATCTGAGCAGTTTGAGGGTGGGTGCTGTGGATGCTGCAATGACCCAAGACCCCCACGGCACAGGGCACACACGGCCCCGCTGTCAGGAGGGCTGACCCACAGCTGAGCCGCTTCTCAGGCCACCTTCCTGCACACGAATCTCCACCCCAGAGCCTGTTTCCTGGGGAGCTCCGCCTAAGACGCTGATGATATTTAAATCCCTGGGAACTGACGAAAGACCACCAGGAGAGAAGGCACAAAAAACTCAGCTCTGCAAAGCCACAGCACGTTAGAGGTGACGAAGCAGAGAGCCAGCAGGGAGACTGGAAAGGAAAGGCCAAAGGAGAAGGGAGGTTTGGAGGAAAGGATGTTCCTGAAGCCACGTCTGCAGATGATGTTTGAGTGACCAAGAAGATGAGGACAGGGGTGTGTCCTTTGAGCCTGGCAACACGGAGTAACTGGTGACCTGGTCAAAACACTGACAGAGGAAGGGCAGGGCTGAAACCAGGCTGGGCTGTGTCAGTGCCGTGGCTGCTGCGACAAATGACCACAGCCTTGGCAGCCCGCACAGCACAGATTCACCATCTCCCAGGTCTGTGAGTCGGACGTCAGGAGGGGCTTGGCCAGTTTCTCTGCTCTGGGTCTCACAAGGCCAACATCAAGGTGTCGGCCACCTGGGCTCTTCTCTGGGGGCTCCAGGGAAGAAGCCACTTCAGATTCCATCAGGTTGTGGGTAGGATGCAGTTCCTCGTCGTGTCACAGGGCTGAGATTGCCATTTCCTCACCATCAACTGGGAGTTTCCATCAGCAGCGACAGGCTGCGCACCCTGTTCCAGTGCCTCCTCCACCTGCAGTCCTGAACCCACAGATGGAGTCCTTCTCGTGCTTGCTGTCTCTCTCACCCACCTCTCCCTCCCACGTCTCTTCTGCCTCTCGCCAGCGAAAACTCTCTGCTATTAAGGGCTCTCGTGATTGCTTATACGGGGCTCACAGAGACCCTCTAGGAATATTGGCCTGTTTTAAGGCCCAACCTTTAGTAGATGTGCAAAGCCCTTCTGCCATGTAACACAGCACTCCCAGGTTCCAGGCACTGGGGCACCAACATCTTTAGGGGACCATTCTTCTGCCGACCACAGGTGGCAGGAAAGGAAAGAGCAGCTTGCGTAGAGCAGAGTTTTGAGAAGTTTAGCCAAGAGAGGAGCCAGGAAATGGGGTGGAGATGGAGACGATTGGGCATGCGGGGAAGAGCCAAGGTGCAAGAGGAGGGGGGGAGACCTGAAGGAGCAGAGCCACTCGGGAGAGGCCCAGGGAGGTACCCAGAGCTCCAGAAGGGAGGCTCAGCTTTTACAGGAGGAAGAGGCTTCTGCCACTGTTGTTTTTATTCATCCATTCACATATTTATTCAGCAAATATTTATTGAACATCAACTATATGTTAGATGCTGTTCTAGGCCCTGAATATCAGCAGTGAATAAAATGGGAGAAAAAACGCTGCCCGTGTGGACCTTAATTGACAGTAGTTCTCATTATTGTCATCATTGCCAGAGCATAAAAGGCAGGGGCTTGGGGTGCTGGGAATGCATAGACAAGCAGACAGACAAATAGATCTGGTTGCGCACAGAGGGCCTCGTAGCAAGAGAACCACAAGGTCAAATTCAAAGTCATGCTGGATGTATAAGGAAAGTATTAAAAGAGATAGACATATCTAGCAACTATGAGGCCACGAGACTAAATACGATGAGGACCTGAACCAAGACACTGGCATTAGAAAACAGCAGGGACAAATGTGACCAATATTTAAAAGGTAAACGACAGGACTATGTAGTTACTGGGCTGGAGGAGATGCCAGGAAGGGCTGTGTGTGTGTGTGTGTGTGTGTGTGTGTTGTCTCCCACTTTCAGGCTCGGGCAGCTGGATAGATAGGGCTCCACCAAGCAAAACAGGAACTTGGGAAGACGGGAGCTTTGGAATCGCAGAGTAGGGGAAACTGGTGGGACCCCCAAGTGGACGTGCGTGTGTGAATCTCGAGAGAGAGACTGGGGCTGGAGGTGGAGCATTCTCAGCACAGGCGGTGGCTGACACCGGGAGCGATTATATGAGAACTGGAGCACTGTGAGGAGCCCCGACCGTGTAGGAAGAGGCTGTTGCATAAATACAGCCAAGAGAATCTGAAACAAGCGATGTCACTGGGGATGGACGGAGATGCATGCGTGAACGGCCGGCCCATGACACTGTCAGCTTCGATAACCACAAAAAGATAAACGAACCCAGGCCTCGCCATCAGGAATGAAGAAGCATGACGGAGCTTTGTCTCTGTAAATGTTTACACTGATACGCAAATTCTCTAATTCCTTTATGACAATTCAGGTCTTTGTAATGAGCTTTGCTGCCCTCTTCCCTCAACAATGAAAGAAGAAAAAATTCAGTTCATACGTGGATTTTTATTATGAGACAACGAAATAAATTACTCTTATTTTATTTGATAGATTTTTAAACTCTGAGGAATTGGGATAATTTGGAGAAAGTGGCAGTCGTGGGAGGTCCCAAGCCTGCTTGCTGTCTGCTCTAGTACTTAGGGGAAGCACATCTGTCACCCAGAGCTGCCCCATGCACGGAGCCAGCGGGCAGCCCTCCACCCAGGAGGGAAATGGCTCTGCCTCACAGACCAACATGTCTGCAAAGGAACCCGTATCAACTGCTTTCCTCACCAACACAGTCCTTCATTCGTGAAGATTCAACCAAAAAACATCAGGTATTTGAAAAGAAGAAAATAAATAAATTTTAAAAATAACGATAAGGAAAGAGGACAACTGACCCTGGGGAAGAGAGGAATTATTATTGGAACGGAAGAGAACATAAAAAAAATTCTAATTGGCATTATTGGAGAGCTTTGAGATGCTATTATATCCATCTAAAAAGAACACACTGCTTTCAGAAAGGAGTGAGGCAGAGAACAGGACAGTATTGTGGACATTTAAAATCTGATTGTGAATATGAAAAATTCAATGTACAAGTTAAATAAAAGTGTGAGCATAGCTAAAGTCCAAGTTACTAAAACCAATGGCACAAGCTAAGAAAGACAAAGAGATGGAAAATATGAAAGGAAAGTTAAAATATAAAGAAGCCAGACCCAAATATTCAATATCATTTAATCTATCTCCAGAGAAGAAAACAAAGACAATAGAGGGCAGAAAATAAAGAAATAAAACAAGAGAATATTCTCTAAACTAAAAAGAGACCTGATTTTTCAAATAGGAAATGCATATCAAGTGCCAAGAAGGATGAATTAAAGGATATTTTTTAAAAACCTATCTGAACCATGTTAACATTTCAGAACCCCAAAAATAAAGCAAAAACCCTAGATGCCTCTAAAAGGAAACAAAATACCTAGATGGAACAAGAACTAAGTTGACCTCAGATTTATCAATAAAATTTAACATTAGGAGACAAAGGAGTAAACCATTCAAAATTTCAAGGGAAAGTTATTTTGAAACCAAAATTATATTCCAAACAACCAAGTGGAGAAGTGGAAAATAAAGATATTTAAAAAGTTGTAGAACTCAGAAAGTTTTGTTTCCTTTTCTGAAAAAAAAAAACCACAGAGCAGTAAATACTCAAAAGATATTTTGCTTAACATTTTTCATAGGTTAACTCTATGAGTCTTCATAGCAACTGTGTCATTATTATTATCCTAATTTTATAGATGAAGAAATTGTGGCACAGAAAGGTTTCACTCTGACAAAATGAAAAGGGAACTCAAGAAAAAAGATGCTATAAAATTAAACAAATTCTAACGAATGAAAAGAAATCCGAGTTTCACAGCTATGCAGTGAGCCTAAAAAGCAAAGGAACAAGTCAAAGAGAAAGTAAGAGGGTTTGGTGAGGAAAGTCTTTAAGATAGAAACAAATCCAATTACTTTATTGTTAGATTAAGAACCTAGAAGTTCTAAAAGATACATATGTCTCCTTCCATCAATGGTTACAAAATAAATAAATAAATAAATAAACAAAAAAAGGAAGCAAGAAATACCAGGGGGGTGGGGGATGTCAGAGGAAGGAGAAGATAGCTATACAAAACATGCATGGTCCAAATATAAAGCAGATTTAAAGGTAGCCTGAGCAATGGATGAAGTTTAGGAAAAGTAAAAATACATTTAATCTTCAGCCTTGGAAGATTATCCTTCAAATAGCATTGGCTCTGTGGCATAGGAATACTTTCCTTTTATCTGTTTTGCAGTGAAAAATGTTAAATAATCGTAATAAAATACATGCTATTTTTTAACTTTTTATTTTTATAATTGATTCTTAGAAGCATGGAAAACTTAATGTAGTTACAGTAAAACATACAAATATATTAAATCCCAATGATGTAAAAATAATGGCATAGGTGGCCAAATAGGAAAGAAAGACAGGCTATATAAGGGTGCTAATTTTCTCACATTTCTTAATGGAGAATCAACAGAGGATATCTAACATTGATGGATCTGTAATACCAAAGGCACAACCCATGAAAGAAATCATTAATAAGCTGGACCTCATTACAAGTTAAAACTTCTTCTCTGCAAAAGATACTGTCAAGAGAATGAGAGGACAAGCCACAATCTTGCGTAAAATATTTGCAAAAGACATATCTCATAAAGGACTGTTATGTAAAATATGCAAAGAACTCTGAAAACTCAACAATAAGAAAATGAACAACCCAATTAAAAAATAGACAAAATATCTGAACACCTCACCAAAAAAGATATACAGTTGTCAAAAAAGCATATAAAAAGATGCTCAACATCATATGTCATTAAGGAATTGCAAATTAAAATAACAAGATGCCTATTTCAATAGCTAATAACAATAACATATACTATTAGAATGGTGAAAATCTAAAATTCAATGTCTCAAGAAATAGAGAAGCATATTATTAACACTTTCAATTTTGAGGCTACAGATAAACTTAAAATATATATATAATCAGCAATAGTCAACATGTGACAGAGAGATGGAAGAGTATATAAAGGCATTAAATTTTTTATCTTGCTAGTGAAGGGTTAATACACACTGTCCAAAGTTGATTGATGAAGAATATAAAGTAAAAGTAATTCTAGATGAAGTTATGGTAGTAATTTCTAAAAGAATTAAAAGCAAAATTGCTTATCCTTGGGGCACAGGAGATGGACGATGTCTAGTGACTTATTTTTATTTTGTATCTTTCTGTGTTGCTTAGATTTTTTTTTTTAATAATGTGCAGGTAGTGCTTGTATAATTTAAAAAGCAATTTTTTAATCATCAGTAATTTTCCTGTTAGGGAAGAAAACAGCTGAAGGATGAAGTTTATGGAAATTTTTCTACAAGCTTAATAATAGATGTCAATAACAAAGCATTGCTGGAAATAATGAATTTTTGAATTTGGAAATGCCTTGAAGTTTTTCTCAAATTGCAAATCTCCCTGAGGATGTTCCTCCAAGTCTTACTTATCAGATGTACCTAAGTTCAAATTATAAAAATCTTACCTGTAATTGAAGCCAGCTGCAACCTTTTTGACAAGGACTAATTGCCGATAATGATTTAAGTGCTGTAAATTCACATGCCACAATTGTTTCAAATAGGGGAACCTCTCATAGCTTTCTCTGGAAAGAACTGTTAATCTTTGCTGCTGACTTATCAAATCCTTTAGTCACCTGTTTGCCATCATTTTCATGAGCTGATAACGTGTTCATTAGAGTCATAATCTGCAGGTGGAGGAATAAAGGTCTCATTTGATGGCACTGGAATTTCATGTAACATTTGTATGTGGGAAAAGTTGGCACGAGCTTCAGCCTTGGCTCAGTAGAGAAAGACAATAAAGGCACATATTATTTTTTTTTAATTCAAGACAATAAAAAGTTACATTTGTTTAAATCAGTAACTGTAGATGATGTAGCTGGGCAAAACCCATAATCTGTAAGGTTGTCCTTTTAGCCGGCTGCACGTGGGGAGTCCCTGGTGCTAAGCAACGCCCGAGGCTGCTGGTTTGGACTCCCTACTCCAGGCTCCTGCCTCCTCTGGGTGTGTCTGATCTTTTTTCTTTTCCTCCGCATAATATGGGTTCCCTCTGGCTGCTCACTGCTGGGTTATAACCTCTGGTTGTAAGCAGAGGAGTAATCTGGCAGCATATACTGAAAAGTTAACATGGCCTTTGACTTTGCAATCCTACGCTAAGGATTTATCTAAAGAAAATAAGAATGGTTTGTGTGCAAATTTTTAGCTACAAGGATTTTAATCAGGGTATTGTTTATAATGGTGGGAAACAGGGACAATCTAAAGGGCCAGCCTCTGGGAACTGGGCGACACCTGAGAGCTCAGAGGCGGGAAGGACATGCAGCCACTGTGGACACCTGGGCTCCACCGCCAGGGCATCCACGTGCACAGGCATGATCGTTAGCCAAGCGTTTAAGCGCTGCCAGCCTCAAATTCCTCTTTGGTATTATTAATAATAAAATGGGAACAACAGTACCTACCTCATCTGGTCATTGGGGGATTAAAAGACCCCGGAGCTGGTCACAGTGATTCACGCCTGTTATCCCAGCACTTTGGGAAGCGGAGGTGGGAGGATCACTCGAGGCCAAGAGCAGAGACCAGCCTGAGCAGCATACGGAGATCCCGTCTACAAAATAATTTTTTAAAATTAGCCAGGTGTGGTGGTGTGTGCCTGCAATCCCAACTACTCGGGAGGCTGAGGCAGGAGTAGGAGGCTTCAGTGAGCTATGATCGCACCACTGCACTCCAGCCTAGGTGACAGAGTGAGACCCTGTATCGAAAAAAAAAAGACGACGACCTCGGGAATATAAAGCATTTGTACAGTGCCTGGCATGTTGTACATACTTGATAAATGCTACTTAATAATAATAGTGGTAATAACAATGATAGTAATGGTAATGTTAAACCGTAAAAATCATGTTGAAGGGGAAGATGTACTGATGGAGAAAAGCACCCCTATGGGAATTAGTGGGGAAACAAAAAAAAATAGCTGTTCTTGACCTCCTTAAAGGAATATACGCATGATAAAAGACTAATGATCAAAGTAAAATGTCAACAGTGATTATCCCTGAGTGGTAGAGTTATTATGATTCTCTTTTTGATTTTCTGCATGTAAAACTTTCTACAAGGAAGGTATTTTACTATAGCAATTAAGAGACAAACGATATATTTTTTAGATATATTCCTGCTTTAGATTTCTACAGTTCCCAGAATTCCAGAACCAGAAGCAACTTTAAGTACCCCCTTTTCCAAACGTGTCACTCTTCTGATGCAGAAGGGGAGGCTGGGGAAGGAGAGACGGTCCCCACCCCTGCAGGGAACAAGCACCAGGAGCAGGTTCCCAGCGAAGGTGCCAGTGGAATTCGGCTCCAGGCACAGTTACCTGGGCATCTCCAGGGACTGGATGGCGGAGCTCTAGTCTTGGCTCTCTCCTTCTACTGCAGACACACGGCATAGTGCTCGGCACATAGTAGGAGCTGGATAAATATCTGTTGAGCGCATACACGTATGGGTATGTCACCTGTGCTCTGAAACGATCACTCGGTGCTCCCAAAACAGGCAGAGGACACACACAGAGCTCTGAAAGCAGCAGTTAATCTCCTAGTGTGTCCGGGAAGCTTCCTAGAGAGGTCACAGTTGAATCAGGTCCCAGACGAGGAGTCCCAGAGAGCTCCGGACCCAGTAAATAGCTACAGAACTGAAAACGCAGGTGTGCTGGGTTAAGAGGCTATTGTCTTCACCTGGCAAGGCCTAAACTCTGGGCAAGATAATGTGCTAGGGAATTAGGAAAGGAGAATTGGCCAGAACTGAGTTCCATTCTTCCATTTACTTCTAAGCCAGCTTGTGTGGCCAGTTGGTTATTTGGGGGAAATGATTTAAGATAAATTGCTACTAATAATGGCTCACTGGGTGCAGGTAACATTTGCATCTCCCCCCGGGGCCTCTCTGACTTCACCCATAGTCCGGAGAGAACTGTAGGTAAGGAGGGCGGTGGCTGCAGGGGTCCAGGCCAGGGGTGCCTCTCAGCGCCCCCCATAAATCACCACGCCTGACAGCTGACTCCCCTGCCCCGCCCGCACCTGCCGGTGAAACTCAAAAAAAGATAACCCCACACACCTTGCCACCAGCCGCCCCAACCCCGCCCCACCCACCCCTCCAACAAATGTGCTCTGGGGGACATTTTTATGATGGACTTTTTTCATTTAAAGTTAATCACATTATCCTTTTCATTTGCTCTTCTGTGCCTCTTATAATTAAAGAGAGGTTGAAAGAGGTTTAAAAAAAAAAAATACAGTCACTGATTTCCCAAGATTTGATTTTTCACCTCTAGGCCCCATTCATGAGCGCTTAAGACGTTACACTTTGTACTGTTGGAACCCATTATTTCACACGTCTGTTTTGATAGGAGTCATTTATCACCCTGGCGAAATCATCCCCCTGCTTGGAAGGCAAGGCCAGGATTTATGAATCCCTTTTCACTGGGAATGAATTTAATTCCCAGGGGTGGAAGTGGCATTAAAAGGTTTGGCCTGCCGCACATGTGGCATCTGAGACGGCGGCTCCCGGTGCGTGTCACACCCACCACGGCACTGTGCTGCGAAAGTCCTCCCCTTCCTAGCACGGGGAAAGCTCGACTAGGGCATAAAATCCAATTCAGTGTGAAACAATGGTTTTACTTAATAATGAATTCAGAGCAATAAAATTGACGTGCAGAGCATCTTTCACTCTACTTTTACTGTGCATGAGTTTTAAAATTATTATTAATTGAAGATATTTTTCAAAGTATCCGTTTTCAAAGTGTCAAACCAAGTTCTTGCCATACTGGGGCCAATTCCTTCCTGAAATTTGGTGTCCAGTTTCCTTGCATGTGTCACAGCCCAGGTAAGATGCTAAGGATGCACATTGGAATCTCCCAGGGAGCTCTGCAAGCTATTGATGCCCGAGTCCCACGCCAAAAGTATCTAAGTCTGAGATACAGTCTGAGCATCAGGAATTGTTTTAAGCCACCCAGGTAATTCTAATGCATAACCAAGTCTGAGAACCACGGTTGTAAGATAATGAATTTGATATTTTTGAAACAAGCATAGCAGAGTTTCAAATTAGACATCCTTCTTACAGTTGGTCATCTATTTTAAACAAACCAAACGTGACTTCCTAAACTCTTTCATTGATCTAGTCGGTAATTGGACAAACACGTCTTACATCAGCATGGACAAAGATGTGGTTTACACAATAAATTGTCTTCACTGCCTTTAAATTTGTGTGCAGGACAACCATTCTAGCTATTAGCAGTACTTTAGCCTCTAAACGGTTTCCAGCTCATGCAACAGTTCACTTGCATCACTTTAAGGTCATCCATTACTTGATAGTAATTCGTGGTGCCCAGTGGCGGTCACTGGCATTCTGTCCCTATTTCTACCCCCCACTCTCATCCATTATCCACCCACTTGTCCACCCATCCTCCCGTCTACCCAACCCTTGGTCAGGCACTGGTATTACAGCAATAAATGAGGCAGCCTCTACGCCAAAGGGGCTCAGAATCTGGTGCAGAAAGTAGACAAGTTAACAGAAATCACAGGGAAGGGTGAGAAATGCCACCAAAGCTGCAAGCCGAGAGTCTCAGGGAGCACAAAAGAAGGGCACCTCGTGCTGCAGGGAACATGGCTGCCACGAGCACAAGAAAAAGTGATGTGGTTTCTGCAGTCACTTTGCATCACTGAACTGAAACTATTAACATTGACTGTCATCTGTATAATACAGGTATAGAAAGATGCCCACAATACATAGATATAACTATTTCTCTTTGCATATTTTTTCAGTCGTTCATTGGGGCTAATATGTATTCAACAATTAAGACATTAGCAAAAATAAGAAATGTCAGGATTCCTGCATCCTCTGATTTAAATATCCTCTGTTCGGAGGCTAAGATATGTGCTACAGACTCTGTTTTGTTCTGGCTGGCTCCATGGTTCTTTTGAAAGTATAAAACTTACATCCAAGGACACATGTCCACACCAGTAAGGCTGCATACTTAATAGCTGTCACCAGGTCAAGAGTGCTGTGACCTTCCTGGGCTCCCTTTTAAACATCACTGACATCGGGGATTTCTTCACATTAGGAGGTCAGTGCATGATAAAGCATGTGCCTATTTTAAGACCAAATGCAGAATACTGGAGACCAGAACCAATGCAAATACAGAGAATTCCTGGGCAGTAACCTAGGAGAAATGCCACCACTGAGACACAGACAGAATGGAACAAAGTCACCTTGTCCACGCCCTTGCAGTGACTGCTTGCAGGGCTGCACAAGAGTGAGCACAAAATGGGATATAAATAAAAGTCTTGCGAGAGGGTTGATAACATAAACAAGGAGGCAAAGGCGGCTCATGTGGTGTTTTCCTTTCCCCATTTGAAAGGAATTTAGGATCTGATTTTAATTTTATGGTCTTAGAAAATTGGGACTCTAAGGGACATTAGAGATCATTTGTACATGAGGAAACTGAGGCCCAGAGAGCTGAATCCATGGCTGCAGCCATGCTTTGAGTAAGGCCAGGACAGAGCCGAAACGCCAGGCTGCTCAGCACCCAGCCCACGACCTTGCAGCGTCGACATGAAAGGTTTACCTGAAATCCCTACGGTGACTAAGAGCTCTGATTCCCAAGGCCACTACGAGAGCAGACTCACCACTGTTTAACGCTGCAAATCTTGGCCTACAGACTTGAGTGTATAAGAAACATGGTTTATCTATTTTTACAATGACAGATTTCATCTCAGAGTCTATTCCCTGCTTTAGAGGATTGCGTCAAATCTCTGGAGCACCCAGTCCCAAGATAGTGGAGGCCAGGGGAGGGACATCTGCCGTCCTGGCCCTCGGTTGCTGTCGTCGATCAGTGCCATTGCTTTCCATAACGTTCTCATTCCATCTGGTCTCAGGGGTCAGCCCCTGCCATCAACTGCTCCATGCTCCTGTCCCACTCATGGCCCCTCTCCAGGTGTGGTGGCCCCCGGCCTCCCTGGCTACAAGTCAACATGCCGTGCTGTGGCTCTCTGGACACTCGAGTGAGTAGAGGGAAGCTGTGAGGAGCTGCTCCAGGCCTGTCCACCTAAACCTCCAAGGAAACAATTTCACCTGCTGGGACCTGGGAGACGGAATTAAGGCTACTTCCTCGGGACTTACCCAGGGAACTTACAAAACGGAGTCTATAGTACATATATTACCCAGGACTTGCTTCAGGGGTGACAAGGGGTGTCTGTCCTCTAGTAGTTCTCAAGCATATCTAGGGTTTCTGTAGGGACCGCCCGTCATCCCCACCAACTGAGGACGTGGGACCGGCCAGGGTGTGTGGGTGACGACAGAGCCTTGGGCACCTTCTCCGATCTCTTCGACCCTTCTCCAATCTCTAGAACCTTTATTGAATCTCAGGGCAACTAGGAACAAAGACTGGCTCTGTGCCAAATGTACTGTTCATATCCTGAGTTCTTTTGAAATTCAAAAGCCAAAAATGGAGTTCCCTGTTCTGCTTCATTGCACATCCCCTGTGGCAACGAGTGCCTGGCTTCCCAAAATGGTAGGAGGACGTGAACCATAGGGAATACGGGGAAAGAAGTCATGAGGAATAAGTCAAATATTACTCAACCTCACCAAGGTCAAGGTGGCAACACCTTGGGGAGGTCCATCACGTGGCTTGTTTTATCGCCGCACCTTCACCCTCGACCCCGTCAGGTTACAAACGTCAGCCACAGAGGAGGAGCCAAGACCAGCAAGGGACACTAGAGAATTGGCACCGGCCATCTCCCACCAGGGCTGGCACGCAGCCTGCCAAGGCATGTCAGCAGTACTGTCTTTTCCTGAGTGCCACCACAAGTGACTCCTCTCAGCTGCACTGTCCTTACCTATGCAAGGCAGAGAGCAAGACCTGCCTTGCAGTGCTCTTACAAAGACTGCATTCAGGGGACAAAAGTCCTCAGCAAGGTGCGAGTGTATAATCATTGCACAGTAACAGCAGCCATTGTTTAAGCCTTTCTCTTCTGCACCACCATCAACATCCCTTCTGAGAACTGTGACATCTGCCCCCGGCATCCTTCTGGGTCTACCAGCTGGCACAGTATTAGTGGGGAGACACTGGGTCATAATTTTGGTCACAAAACAGGCCACATGGAGAAAGATGTGTTTGAGAGAAGCCTACGTTTATAAGATTATCTAGAAAATGTGAACAACTGCTGGCAAAAGTGATTTGGCGAGCGTTGGAATGACTCAGGCACATTCCCATTTCTGGACAAACTACTCAGACCACTTTGTCTGACCAGGACTGCGTGTGCAGCGCGGTTGCTACGAGTTGCAGCCATGAGCAACGCTGCACAGGCCGGGGGGCTCCGGCACCCCTCCCCGACGGCAATGCTGCGTCAGCACTAGAGCCACTGACTCTCACGGCCCCCGAGCCCACTCCCCACAGCCCCGATTCAGAATTATTACCATAAAGGGCTTCACAGAGGAGAAAGAATTTCAGAAAACATCTGCAGGCCTTGCAGCTGAGCACGCTTCCAACCACAGAAGGGCATTCCAGGTGAGAACAGGTGCAGCCTCGCCGGGCTGCTGGCCGCATCCCAGCCTGACTCGCCGCCAGCACGCACATCGGTCAGAAGCACACAGCAAGCCTCTGCCCAGCCCTCGGCTTCATCTGGGTATTCCAGAGATTTCCCTTTGACAAGTCACGCTACTCAGATACTTATATAAACCGACATAAGCACCATACTTTCTCATTTTTCATGTGCATAAGAGCCAGGGGTGTGTTGACTGATAATATCCTGAAACTGCATTTTATGTAAACTTGGAGCTAGCACTGGCTGCACACAGACCAACACCTCCAGGAATAGGTCACCCTTCAGTGGAGCCCTTGCCAGGGTGAATGAACAGTTTACGGTACCAATGTTCAGATCCAGTTTCTTCTAGAACTCTACTGAAGTCTCTCCACTCCAAACTTTCTAAAAACCTAAAAACTCACGTGAAGTTAACCAGCTATGCCAGTATGAATCCACTAAGTAACTAGAAACCCCAGAACGTACATTAGCAAATGCTTTCCATTCAGTCTAATAGTGAAATAGGTCAGTTTAAAAAAAAAGAAAGAAAGAAAATTCCAATTCACATACCAATAGCTGGATTGAGATCTATGGCTTAGCCAAACCACACCACAGTGTAGTAATGGCCAAAAGTCCTCATTCACACAGTGCTTACTTAGTCTCTAGCCCTGTCCTGAGCACAGTGGTTGACTCATTTGATCACACTGACCCTATAACATCAATACTATCATGATCCCCAATTGACAAATAAGGAAACTGAGGCACAAAGGGACTTCGGTCACACAACTAATGATTGGCAAAGCCTGATTCCCACCCAGACATTCTAACTCCACATTCTTGAACACAGATGTTCAGAAGGTGGAACAGCACAGCCCTGGCTGAGGACAAAAGGGCTCCAAAGTGAAGGGAAAAGATTTTCAGAAGCATAACACTCATTACACACATTTTATAAAAACTCCCCAAAGCCACAACCCTTTCCAAGGCAGCAGCATCTAATCACCCCGCCCACCCCGCAATCACCGAGGCTCACTCTTTCCATCTTCCTCCATTCAGTGTGTGTGCGTGAGGCCGCCAAGGGCCCAGACCAGGGGGCCCTGCCCGGCGACACGCAAGGCCCAGGTGCATCTCCACGCTGAGCAGCGGGGCCACTGCGGGAGGAAGACGGGCACATCCTTTATGGAGACCAGGGGAGTCAATGGCTCTCTCGTCCCTCACAGGGCCATTCCCCAGGGAAGGTCCCCAGGACCCCTGTGCCACCTCACAGGACTTCCTCTGGCCGTTCCCACTTCCACCTCCCATTTGGAACACACAGAGACAGGTCACTAGGACGGAAAGTGAGGCGATGCCATCCCAGACCAGCGCAGGCGTGTCCGTCTGAGGTGGGAGACAAGGAGACTTCACGAGCTCCCTGGGAACTTCCCCATTCCAACACCGGCAACCAGCTCAACATTCGCTTAACGGCAAAAAGTACGTCTCTCCACGAATTACTCGCAAGAAACCTAACAGAAAAACGTTGGTGTTTTTTTTTTTTTTTTTTTTTTTCATCTTGACCCAGATACTAAATACCACATAACTGACACCGCTCAGTGGAAGGTTCTCCTAATGTTGGCCACAGTGACGAGATGCTCAGATCTGGAAGTCAGAGGTGCTGACTAACCAGCGTTTAGGCAGCAGCGCCTGTCTGCTGGGGACGTTTTGGATATTTTTCCCTGAGTTCTCTGAAACTAGGACAGGCTCTCTCTGACGGGTACAATGGCACAGGAAGGGGACGCTGACCTCTCCCAGTCATTCTAGGCCAAAGCCTAACCCGCCCGGTACCACCCATTCTCCTGATTCTCTGGATCTCACTGAAAGGGGCAGGGACGGGGACCCAGCCACCCCACCTGCTCCTGGTTAAGTGCAGAGCTGGGCAGCAGAAGGGACCAAACCTAGGCCTTCCCAGAGCACAGCACACACTCAGCAAAAAGAGCACGGTTCAAAGTTTTCTGGGCAGGAAAAAGTCAAAGAGTGAGGTATGGGGATGAAGGCATCCAAGAAGATGAAAGCAGTCTGGTCTCAGAAACTAAACTGCCCTGCCGCCCAACCCCTTAGAAGGTTCCAGAAGGCAGGCCTGTCTGCAGGATGACCAGCTTCTCCCTGCCCTCCACGAGCGTCCACACTGCTCCCACTGCCACCCGGCTGCCAACACCCAGGGCTGCGTCCTCACATCCTCTCAGCAAATACTAAACGGGAGGGTGTTGGGGGCGTGCAGAGAAGGCTGTTTTGTTTGTAAAGCGGCTGCTCTGAAATTGTCTGTGATCTTCCAAAGCAGAGGTCTCGCCTATGCGGGTCACAAACCCTGCGGAGCGCTGGCACCCAGGCCTGCAGCCTCCATCACCGGCTATTTCACTGCTCATTTTGGCCGCCTAGTTTGGAGACGGGCAATGGACAAGTTGCCTGCTAGGACCAAGGGAGAATGGGGACACTTAAAAAATTGTCTCCCAGGAGATGCTTTGAGGACGTCGCCAGACCTGGCGGGGATAGCGGAGGTGCACACCGGGACTGCAGCAGGCGGCGCCCTCCATGGCCACTGGACAGGGACAGGGCACTTGCTGGCCAGGCCCAGGAGGCAGCCTCATCCACCACGAGGGTGTGGAGCACCCACGAGCTGCTTCTCCGCTCCGGGACCGCGCTGCCTCGCAATCCCCAGAGGGGAAACTGAGTCCCCGCCACCGACAAGTCTCCAAGAACTCAGTCCCTCGGGCCCTGGCATGCTGGCCCGGGCAGACAGGCTTCTTAAATCTGGGTCACCTGTGCCAACAGCCCTGGGCGGCGCACGGCCCCACACCTGCACCGGCCCGCAGCCTTGGGGTGGGGGTGGCCCTCTGCCAGGCTCCTGTCCAGGCGCCACGAGGGTGCACCTGGCCGGCGTGGGGGACAATCCGGGGGGAGGTGGGCGGGGCCAGGGGCGCGATGGAGCGCGGGGTTAGGGGGCCAGGGCGGGCACAGCTGTCTGGCTGTCTGGTGCCACCCCTCCCTCTGTCCCCACTCTCCCCACCCCGCGCCTGGCGGGTCACCCCAGCTCCTGCGGGACGCGGGGTGGGGGGGGGGGGCGCACAGAGCCGACCACGCAGGTCTGAGCAGCAGCTACACGTTCTCGTGCTTGTCCTGCCTCACTCACTGTATTGCATAGACATACACTAGCGTGCACGGAGGGGGCGGAGAGAAGCCACCGCGCACAGAACCTGCCCACGGAGCCACCTCCCCGCCAGCGGGCGGGGCCGATAGGCAGGGACCGGCCGCAGCATTCCTCAGAGGTTAGGTAAGGGAAGCAGGTGCAGCCTACCTGGTATTTCCCTTCTTGGCTTTTGCTTTCCAAAAATGTTTACCCTTTAGTACCTACTGCACCGTCCCTAGCGTTCCACTGGGTGTCAGGCCCTTTTCTGTGGGGCTGGATTTTTTCCTGGTGCCTTGTTGATAGAAGCCAGCGGGTTTGATTCCATGAAGACCCAGAACGACTCTCGCCCCACCCCCACCCCACAGTCTGCCCTCTCAACAAGTCGAGTGAATGTTCCAGGTGTTAAATAACATTGAATAATAAATATATAATCAGCACAAAAATTGAGTGCTGCATTTCCCCGCAGGAAAATACCTCCCATTTTCTGCCGGCTTTCTGTAACATTTCTTTGATCTCCCAGGGCCCCCAGCCCCACTATCGCACTATTTATCTTCTTATTGATTTCTAGTGTATTACTTGGAAGTCCTACTCTCCAACTGAGAGAATGCATGCGTTTTAAAGGTGACGTGTGAGCAAGCTGAAGGACTGGAGAGATTTGAGGAGGGTTTTTGTTTTTTTCCCCTTCTACAGATTTGTTCCTCCAGGTGGGAACAGGGTGGCTGGTCTAACGGGGTCATCTTGTAGACTAACTTGCTGTTTATTTGCCCACCTGGGCCTCTGGTTTTGTAGGTTATTTTTGTGTTTATGACATATTTCATACCAAATGAGGATTATTATTAATGCCTTCCTCACACCATTAGTAACATGCCCAGGATGGGGGAAGGACGTGAATCTCAAATGCTCATGTTCTCATGGTGCCCAGCCAGAAACGGGCAGGATGCCAGCCCCTGCCCTGTACCCAACGCCCGCCCATCAGCCCCTACCCTGGTGCCAGTCTGAGACCAGACCTGCTTCTGTAAGCCGGTATGCTGGAGTTCTAACTCCGAAGTGATGTCAGGAGTCAAACTCTGGCCTCCAGGCATTAAAAATTTGGTTATTAAATTCCACCCACCTCACTACCTAAGCCACAACTGTGAAGCACACTGACTTGACCAGGCAGAACTTTGTGAGTTGCATAAAATAATCAGGATCATTGGCACAAACCACATCAGCTCTGCAGAAGGAATTTTCAAAACCTATAGTGGGTCCCCAGACTTCTGTTTGGCTTTCATGATTGCATTAGTCCCTTCCATGTTAGAAATGCCACATCTTCCCCCACACTGGTCATGCAGGTTTCACGCCACCATTCTAAATGCACACACAGACACATGTCTGACACACCAAATCCACCCACGTGGCCTTCTCAATGACGGATTCCCTAAAGCAATCAGAAATAGAGAATAATGACTTTGGACCACTTGTTAATTTCATTTGGCCCTTAAAACACTCCTTATATTGATGAAATAAGCCCCGTTACTCAGTGGCCCAGCTAGTGCAGCGTCAGGTCCATGCCAGGTGCTCAGTAAACACTTCTTGTTGGACTCACACGCAGTAAGAGAGCCTCTAGCATTACTGTCCCTGACACCTCTTCAACTTGGGTGTTCCCTGAGAGCTTATAGAGGTGGGGTTTCTTCTGGTTCCCAATTCTCTTCATCTCTCTTACGTCTGTGTATCCCTGAGGGACCTCCCCTGTGAAGACAAACCATCTGACCAACGGCAATGAGCCTCAGGAGGGCTCCACAAGACACTGACCTTGGTTCCTCTGAAGCCAGCACACACACGGCCTCGACAGTCCCCTTCCCAAAGAACAGCACCATCTGTCTCTAATCTCCTCAAAAGGCTGCAGGGGTTCAAATTAAACAAAAAGTGCATGCTTCAAGGGCAGTATTTGCTGAGCTAATGAATAAAGAAAGAATAAACAGGGCCAGACATGGTGGCTCACGCTTATAAACCCAGCACTTTGGGAGGCTGAGGCAGGAAGATCACTTGAGGCCAGAAGTTCGAGGCCAGCCTGGACAACATAGCAAGATCCCATCTCTACAACAAAAATAGAAAAATCAGTCAGGCATTGTAGTGCAAGCCCGTAGTCCCAGCTACTCTGGAGGATGAGGCAGGAGAATTGCTTAAGCTCAGGAGTTGGAGGTAACAGTGAGCTATGCTCTTGCCACTGCACTCCAGCCTAGGTGACAGAGTGAGACCTTGTCTCCTAAAGGAAAAAAAAAAAAACCAAACAAGCTACTGCCAATTGCCCCCTTCCTGTCTTGTTCTCTCTGGACCAACAATTGGTTCCCTGACTTTTAGACTTTATAGATCACTAAATTTAAAAAAAAAAAAAATCTGAAGCCCACACGGAATTTCTTTTAATTTTGTCAAGGAAAGCTATTTTTGAGGGACCATTATCACCATCATTTCATAAAAGAAAAGGCAGTTTTAAAGAGTAAAAGAAAATCCTGTCAGCTAATTAGGAAGAAACTCTGCCATATTTTTCCTTATTTCACCCTGGCCATTGAGAACTCCATGGAGACTGAAGCTGGCCTGGGCAGAGCCAGCAGGGAAACACCCCCCTAGGTCATGCCCCCTGCTGGGGGCCGCACTTCCCAACCTGCCACTGTTCCCCACACCATTCCCTGCACCCCAACTTCTGTCAGTGGTGGCCTCCCCCTTTCTCCCAAACTCTCCACCTCTCTTCCTTTAAACCCTGTGAAAAGCCCCGGGTCTCTGTGAAATAGCCCAGACCTGCCTCCCTGGAGCTTTCCTGAGAACTGGGCATCTGGGGAAGGGGCTGCCCTTCCCTGCTGTTGAGGGACCCCCCTAAACCCACGCACGTCTGTTTCCTAACGGTCGGTTTTCATTTCCCGCCATGCCTGTGTTCCCCAGCGTCCAGCCCATGCCTGCTCCTGTCACTGATCCTCTTCCACTAAAGGTAAGGAAAATGAGCCCTAAGATGTCTTTAACTAGCAAAAGAACTAGATCCTTCAAATCTAGTCACTGTCCAAATAAGATTCCTTACAACTGATGTAATAGGCCAATTTATTTTAGAGTTTGAATAAATATCAAGTCACTTTTGGCAGCATTGGAGGTTACCTACCATGTCGCCAGCGTGCCCAACACAAACAGCGCCACAGAGATGTTCTGTCTGTTAGACATGAAGAAGGCAGTGTTTGGAGTTATTTGTTTCCCTGGCCTAAAGTGACTCCTGCCCCCTCCAAACCCTGCCAGCCTTCCAGAACTTGATGCAGGTCCCACCTTCCCCCCCTGAGTCTGTCTTGTCTGTTCCAGCTCCCTTGAATCTCTGCCGCCTCTGAATCCAACAGCACTGTGAGGCCTTCAAATTAGCACTTAATTATAAGGCTGTCTCGTCCTGTTCCCCATGGCTGCACGTGGGCTATTCTGGTCTCCCCAAGTGGAGTGGAGTGGGCAGGGCCAATGTCTTCACGCCTTGTTCTTTTCCTGGGTCCTGCCCAAGAGGACCGAGTGTAGCACTGAGAGCTGGGAGGAGCTCAGATGTCCTCACCAGGTGCGTTATCTGCTCTGTCCCCCGTGTCAGTCTCCAAGGCAGTTCCTTTGTGACCAGAGACAGGAGTCTGCAGAAGAGTTGGCTGGCAAGGTTGCCGTCAGCAGCTGGGGAAGGCATTTTACCCTGACCTCACTTTAACACCGTGGAAAACTATACCACCGTCTCACACGATTCTAGCTGTGTCCACAGATGGAGGCAGTGGCAGAAGGCACTGGAATTGAATTGTGGAATCAGACCAGATTCAAGTCTTGGCTCTATCATCTCGCTGTATGGCCTCAGGCACTGAGTGCTTTGTGGCTGGGAGTGTGGTCTCGGTCCTGGGCATGGCCTGGGAGCTTGCCGCACATGGATCTCAGGCCCCCCACCGAGGCCACTGGGGATCCCTCGCACATTAGGGTTGCTGTGGGGAAGGGTGGTGATCGTACTCCCCCTCCCCTGCACCGACTCCTTCCTATAGCAAATAGGGCCTCCAGTTCCCTTCGGAGGAAGGACCCCACCCTGTGAACCAGTCACCAAGTGGCCTGGGCTTGGAGCTAAGCTGACTGGTACATGGGCTCTCCCCCGCCATGGTGGCTGATCTGTGGATGGGCATGTGGCCCAGGTCAGTCCCATCAGGGTCAATTAGACCAGCCAGGGTTGGCGTGTGATCACTAGGAAAGAGGACCTGCTCTTTCTTTCTAGATGAGAATGAGAGAGGATGTTGGGGTCGTCGCCACTGGGCACCATCCTGGAGAGGACGCTGGGGTCGTCACTGCTGTGCACCATCCCGGAGAGGACGCTGGGGTCGCCACTGCTGTGCACCATCCCGGAGAGGACGCTGGGGTCGCCACTGCTGTGCACCATCCCGGAGAGGACGCTGGGGTCGCCGCTGCTGTGCACAATATTATCACTGCTTGGGACCCGAAAACGGACCCATGGACCTAGTAGGGAGAGCAGTGAAGAGATAAATACCTCTGATGGTGACCTTGTTTGATCCTGGGTAGGGAGACCTGGGTCTAAAAAACTGTTTAACTACATGACCCAGTAAATTTCCCACAGCTTGAAGGCAGGCGGGTTAGGCTTTCTTACACTGGAGAGCTAAACGCCATTGCGCGTCTGAAGCGTGCAGCATCCGCTCTGGCACACGGTGGGAGCTCGTGCAGGGAGTTGCTGTGCTGGTCCTGTCAGGGTGGCTGTGGTCCCTGCCGTGATCGCTGTGGAGTGGAGCTTGAACTTGAAGTCTCTGTGGTCTCTCAATGGCTCCGATTTATATAGGCAAAGAGGGAAGAGCTCCAGACCAGTTGTATGGATCTTTGACTAATGGAGACAAAACGGAGCTTTGGAGGCTCTTCTCTTGGGGGAAATAAAACTGAGACGACAAAAATTGAGGGCCTGCATGTATCTGAGAAGGAGATCAGCAGTCAGCCCTCGGAGTCTGTAAGACTAGCCTGTTCTCCTGGCAGACAAGTGTCTCTTTCCTCTCCTGATGCTTCCTTCCAGCAGCCTTTCCTGCCACCCCCTGGGGACAGAGAGTGCCCATCCACTTGGTATTTTAGGATACTTGACTGGGCAAGCTTGGTTCAGCTCTGCTCTTCTTTTCCTCTCTGGAGTGAGCCTGTTTGTGAAGAGTAAGCATCCTCTGCTGCTGCTCTGGGCGGTTGGTCATCCTGGCCAGGTGGTCACACCTGGGCCGGCCCCCATCAGCATGCACCTGCCCCAGGCTGGTGCCCAAAGACTGGAGAGCTAAGTCAGCCTAACCTGAGGTCAGTGCAGCAAGTGGCTTAGCCACCACACGCAAAGTCACTCCCGCCAAAGTGGCCTCCACCAGGAATAAAGATGCCTCCATCTGTACCCAGTTGCACCTCGCCAGGCTCAGAGCCAGGAAGGGAGGAGGGTGCCCTTTTGGAGCCCTCACGAATGCTGCAGGAGTCCGGGCACACTGGAGAGGGCGGGATGGAAGTAGGGGACCAGCTCTAGCTTTGAAGCCACTGCAAAGGCCTGAGGCTGTGCTGGCCACAGCAAGTAGGGGGAAGGACAGAAAGGGGCAGACGTGAGAGAAAGAGGAAAGGAGACCCCCACAGGCATGACATTTGGAGAAACACTGGCGGGCCAGGTGTGAGGACGGGGAGGGCGGAGGGGATCGGGGTTCCAGGGCTGACCATGGGAAGCAAAAGTGTGGGCTGCCGGCGGCGGGAGGGAGGAGGGGACCGCAGAGAAATCAAAACTGACAGAATGTGGATGAAATCCAGGGGGAATGTGGAGCATGAAAGCAGGTAAGGACGGAACTGCGAGGACCTCTGTGTTCAGGAGGCTGGAGAAGGAGGAGGAGCGGCAGGGGCGGGGGGCACTGCACAGGGAGGGGACAGGGACGCGGAGAGTATGGAAGCCCAGGGAGGGTGCAGCCGCAGGAGAGAAGACCCCAGAGCAGCCCCAGAGGCAGCAGTGGGCCCTGAGAGCAGCCGGTCCCAGATCCCAAAGAACGAGTCATCTCTTAGGAGGCCCCTGTTCCCCCTCACCCGGGAGCCCGTGGGACGAGGAGCAAGCACCTGTGAGGGCGGACGGCAGAGAAGCCTGCTCTGGAAGCTCCTCTGCCAGTTTGGATGCCAAGCGAAGACGGTCAGGGTTGTCCAGGTCAAAGTCATGGTGAAGTATCCCAGGCCGACCTGAGTGGGGTTCAGCCCCGCTGCGGGGCCAGGACACAGGAGCTCTGTCTGTTGCAAGCAAGGCCCCTCTCGCCTGCTCCCAAAGCCCTGCCACGTTGCTGGATGCAGCTCTGATGACTTCAGCTGAGATGAATCCCAGAGAGATGACTATTTTCTCAAAGTCGTGCCTTTTTTAAGCACTAAGTGGGGGGGGGGGGGAAGTTTAAGAAAAGAAAGAAATCTGCATAAAAAGAACCACAGGGACTACCCAAAAAAAATTTTCTGATAAGCTGCATGCAAATCACCTACTTAAGAGCGAAATTAATGTTAACTGGTAAGGTCAAAGAATGAACTAAAGACATGGCTCTGAATTTTCAACCCCAATTTTTCATTCTAGTCACACCTTATGACTTCTCTGTGGATTCCAGACATGGATTCTACCATGTGGAGCAGCAGGCACACGTGGCCCGGCCCTCGGGCCTGCAGGGTGGCTGCCTGCCTGCCTCCACCCGGCCCACAGTCCAGGCAATGGACCCTCCAACTGACACACAGGCCAGGACCCTCCCTTTACTGTCAGCCCCCAACCACCATGCGACAGCTGTCCGACGTGGGACATTCAGAGAAAAATTCTCCACGAGATAATCGAGAGTCAAAATCCTACTAAACCAGCTTCCCTGGGGATGAGATGCTTTGTAAAGGGGAGGAGTTCAACTAGCATAGAAGGAAAATCTTACCCAAACTATTTTATTTATTTATTTATTGAGACAAGAGTCTCACTCTGTTGCCCGGGCTAGAGTGCCGTGGCGTCAGCCTAGCTCACAGCAACCTCAAACTCCTGGGCTCAAGCAATCCTCCTGCCTCAGCCTCCCGAGTAGCTGGGACTACAGGCATGTGCCACCATGCCTGGCTAATATATATATATATATATATTTTTTTTTTTTTTTTTTAGTTGTCCAGCTAATTTCTTTCTATTTTTTAGTAAAGACAAGGTCTCGCTCTTGCTCAGGCTGGTCTTGAACTCCTGAGCTCAAACGATCCACCCGCCTCGGCCTCCCAGAGTGCTAGGATTACAGGCATGAGCCAACACACCCGGCCCACAAAGTATTTTAAAATTAGAAACGAAATCATACTTTCTGTTTTGCACTCTATATCACTCTCTCCATTGGTGAGAATGAAGGATAGGAAACGATTTGTGGCATTCTCTTTTTGTATGAGAGACATTCTTAACTAAAGCTTTTGCAGCACTGAGGATATTTTCAAAGACTCTGCAAGGCCAATTTAAAGAAACTATTTTCCCAGCAGCATTTCAAGAGAAAGTGAGTGTTCTACCAAAGTAATTTTTCTAATACACTTGGGCTGAATACTTAGACATTCTAGTTTTAATTTAGAACCAATCTTATTGTTATAGACATTATGGGAAGAGGACTCAACTTTCAGTGAACTGAAGAGAAAAATCCCTAATGCATCCATGCCACGTTGCCTGATTATTCAACTCATGTACTGTCATTACTACGTGCTCAATAAATACTCATTAAACCTTTCTCTAGCCTTAATTACTCAAAAGCAAATTCTTGCATGAAGTCCATATTAAAACATTATCACATTCTTCCACACTAAACTAATTGGGCACTATTTGCAGATTTTCTGCATTAAATTGAATCAGTCATCACTCAAAGGCCAAGCAAACACATCTGAGAAGCCGTCAGCACTTAGTAATCTTCTGCCTGGATCTCAGCTGGTAAGGTAATGATCACTACATGCCTTCCTAGGCAGAGTAGCAGACAGCAAGGCCTCTAATTAAAGGGAGCTGCAGGCTTTCTGCGGCACTCGGCACTTGGTTGAGGCTGTGCCTGATGTATTCTGGTGGACCAGAAATGACATGGTCCTGAGTTTATTGACAGTGCATTAAGCATCTCATGATACTCATGGGGGCAAAATCAAATAATTCAGTTTGAAGCGGGAAACTATCACTCTGTCTTCCATATGTGCGTGCACACACATCCACACACACAAAGGTCCTGCTCTCGGCAAAACTGTCTCCTCCCTCATTGCTGTTAACAATCAACTACCCCTTGTTCACAGCAGGAAAAGAATTGCATCAGTGAAATAGAAAGCAATCATTCTCTTTCTGCCACTTGCAGCTAAAGTCCAGCATCTCAGCTCCGCCTAGCAGGGACACTCATACCTGCCTGCTTTAGTACGGTTGTTACCGTTTTTGAGAAAGGGATGCAGATGGAGTTTCGCACGCTGTCTGCATGAGCACTGCTTCCTTCTCATTCCCAGAGGTTGCACTGCAGATTGGCTGCCATTGCTCACGTGGTTAAAGAATATCTTCCAAGAGAGTGGGCGACCCTACTAAGGCGGGCCCTGTAACATGTAGGTTTACACTTCAGTCTGAAACAGTGGGCAGAGGCTGAACATCATAGAACAATGACTTTGTGATCTACCAGGCAGAGTCCACTAAGGTTTTCAGACCCCTTCCTCTCTGTAAACCTCACTCAGCTCCTCGGGTTGTGATTAACATTTCTTACTGGAGTGTTTTTGGTTATGGGCCACCCACCCAAGCACTTATGCCACGTGTTATCCTAGACATGGGGAATAGAAAGCTGAGTAGGACCTAGGACATACCCTCCCATTGCCCATACTGGGAAGGTTTGGTGTTTGTCTTGTGACTGACTGTGTAGGGTTATTCTAGACCCCGAGAGGTAGCTCACTCAGACCTGAGCAGACTTCCCATTTGAGTCACCATTAAGGACGTACATGGAGACATAGATGCTTTCCAAAATAACGCACATGACCTCAAATATACGTAAGTGTGTAGGTCTTTAAAATGTTCTTTGAACTATGAAGCATTCCAAACATATAGAAAAGTATAAAATAACAAACACCCATATTAACACCACTGGTGAGATTTAATAATTCTTATCATTTTGACATATTTGCTTTGGACCCTTCATTTCAGAAAAGAAAAAGATAATCAAAAAAATACACATCCAGTTGAAGTCTTCTTTATAAACAATATGAATGTTGTTTGCCTGTTTGTAAATGTTACATACATGGCATGTGCTATCTTCCCTTCAATAACTAGCTTTCTTCGTTCAATGTTTTGTTTGAAAGAGTCATCCCTACAAATACAGTACATGAACGGTACCTCTTAACTGCTATATAGTATTCTACCGCTTGATTAAGTGACAATTTTTTTATCCTTTGCCCTGAGACGGACATTGAGGAGGTTTCCAAATTTTTGCTATTATCAACAATGCTGCCTGGATGTTTTGGCACATTGCTCCTTCGGCAGAGGCGTGAGAAATTCCCTGGGGTATATCCCTAGAAATATTAATAGAATTGCTGAGTCAAAGGTGTGCCGCTCTCCACATTGGCCAAATATTGCCACATTGTTCCCCAAAGAGGCCGTGCCAATTCACAGCCCCACACAGGGACGCGTGACAGTTTTCATTGCCTCACATCGTCCCCACTGCTGGGGATTAGGAGACCTGAATCCTTGCCAATCTGATGAGTGAGAGATGGAATCTCACTGTTGCTTTGATTTCTATTTCCCTGAGGTTGAGCTTGTTCCCATGGATTTAGTGCCCTTTCACGTTTCCTCCTCCATGAATTATCTAATCATATTCTCTGTCCGTTTTTCTCTTTGTTGTTCGCCTTTTCTGATTTTGAAAGTTATTCATATATACATTTTACTTTTTTGTAACAGCTTTATTGAGATATAATTCACATTTCATACAATTCACCCACTTAAAGTGTACAGTTCAATGGCTTTTACTGTATTTACATAGTTGTGCATCTATCACCACAATCAATTCTAGGACTTTTACATTATCCCAAACAGAAACACTCTAGCCATCACCCCCCTCCCCCATCCCTTTATTCCACCCGCCCAGCCCTAGGCAACCACTAATCTATTTTCTGTCCCCCTAAATTTGCTCATTCTGGATATTTCATACAAATGGAATCATACAATATGTATTCTTTTGTGTCTGGTTTCTTTCACCTAGCATAGTGTTTACAAGGTTCATCCACATTGTAGCATGTGTCAGTATTTCATTTATTTTTTTATTGTGGCAAAATATACATAACATAAAATTTATCATTTAAAACATTTTAAGTGCACAGTTCGGTGGCATTAAGTACATTCACATTGTTGTGAAACCATCACCACCATCCATCTCCAGAACATTTTCATCTTCCCAAACTGAAACTCCACACCCATTAAACACGAATTCATCCACGTTGTAGCATGTGCCAGAATTTCCTTCCTTCCCTAGGCTGAACAGCGCTCCACTGCATGGACACCACGTGTTGCGTTTATTCATTCACCCATCGATGGACACTTGAGTCGTTTCTGCCTTTGGCTCTTGTGAATAACGCTGCTATGGACATGGGTGTACCCATATCTATCGGAGTCCCTACTTTCAGCTCTTTCGGGCATAGACCTAGAAATGGATTATTGAATCCCATGGTAATTCTGTTTAACTTTTTGAGCAGCTGCCATACTGTTGTCTTATTTATATGTTCTTGATGCTTGTTTTTTATTGGTTATATTTGTTGTAAACATCTTCCCCCAAGATACAGTCATCTTTATCTTTCTTGTACAGGGATTCTTAATTTTAAAATCAAATTTATCAACGCCTTTATGGCTTTTGCTTATTGTATCTTGTTTAAGATGCTTTCCCACACCAGTGTTGGAAGATATTTGCTGTATTTCCACTTTTCCATATAAATCTATAATCCACCTGAACTGATTTCTTTATATGTTGTGAGCTAAGGATTTACTTTAACTTTTTTCCCATATGGATAATCAAGTGTTCCAAAATGCAAATCCAGACATTTCCTGCTGATTCGTGATTCTTCCTGGACCAGCTTCCCAGGGGGCGAGTCCGTTTCCGGGTTTCCCGTCTGCTCAGCTGATTCGCTTCCTATTCTCCCCCCAGTGTGGCACCGTCTTAATTACGGCAGCTTTTTGCTGAGGCAACATTGGGAGAGCAAATCCCACATCACACTCTTTTCCTTTGAAATTGTCTTATCTGTGTTTGGTCCTTTACTCTTGCATGTGAGTTTTAGGATTATCTATCCAAATTCCATGAACTGCATTGAATTTAGAGATTAATAGTTTAAGTGTGTACCAAAACCTTGGTGATACTGTACCTTCCCATCTGTGATTCCAAGATCCCAACTCCACCTGCTTCATTTAATAAACAAGGACGCCGTTGGCACCCCACAGTCATGCAGGAATCAGCAAAAGAGCCCAGTCCAGACTCCTTGTGTAATGGCCCTGCCCAGAAGGTCAAACATGCCCCACCCCGATGACAGAGCTCTGCCTTCTATTACCTTCCATGTAAGTCCAAGCAGTAGGTCATTCATTCATTCAACTAGCACTGCTGAGTGCCTACAGACCCTGTGGCTCTGCTGCGGGCACAGTCCCTATTCCCAGGACCCTGCAACAGGATGCAGCTGTGGGGGCTGGGCAAAGGCCGGAGCCATCCCTTGAGGATCAGAATTGGCTCTGAGCCCTGTTCATGGTCCGTGAAGAGGGTCAGGAGCAGCAGCTGGGAGGAAAGAGAAAGTGGGGGTGGGAGGGCCAGGGGTGGCGAATGTGTGAGGACCATGATCACTCGTGCCAGCCAATCCCAGGAAACCAGAGCTCAGAAACCAGAATGCCAATGTGTTAGTTTTTTGCTAAAACAAAACACAACCTCCAAGTTAACCAGCACGTACTTCCTATGGCCAAATATTTCCTCCTTGCAGACAAATTACACTGGGAAGCCAAGCTACAATCAGAAGTTAGTGCGATGACCTCAGAGAGAGAATGAGAACAATTGTTTACAGTTTGAATGTGTCCTCACATCAGGTGGACTTGTTTCTACAACAGGGCACTGCTGGCAACTGGAGGGGACCTGTCCCCAGGCCAGGGTCTCTCCCCGCAGCGCGGGGATATCAGGTCTGCATCGTGACTCTCTTCCTGCCACTGCCCACATGGCCATTCTCCTTCAGAAAATGTCTTTGGACACATCATGCCCCGAATGTGGCTGCAGTCAACGTAAGTTCGGAAGACAGACAGGTTCATTTGCTCCTCTGATTTGAATTACAATTGGATCCTTTAAATGAGGTATTTCTCATTTCTTAGGGACAAGAAGAAAGTCCATTTGGCCAGCAAGGAAACCAAGGCTCAAAGAGATTATAGGACTCAACTATCCAAGGCTGCCCAGATAATGATTGCCTGAACTAGATCACAACCCAGATTTTAATCCAACTGAAAAGGGGAAAATGTCTGAAAATGCAAAGCAAAGCAAGTGGCTAAATTTGGCACCAAACCACACCGACCTCTGCAGTGGAGACCCTGACTTCTACCCCTTGATAACTAACTTCCCACAGTACCTGGTCCCAAATGTGCTCGTGCAGGCACTTCAGACATGTAGCTGCTGAGTTCTCCCTGCTCCCCCAGATGGTCCCAAACACAGTAGAGACCTAGGACACTATGCCACATTATTTTCCTTTTCCCATCAAGTCACCTTTCAGCCTACACAGGGACTCCTTCAGGGAGCACCCAGGTCTCCCGGGGTCCCTTCCTAAAGGACCTGCTGCCATCCTCTCCCCGTCCCATATCCCTCTGGACCTTTCTGTTCCTCACCCTCATCCTGGAGACACGTGGTAATGACAGCTATTTCTGGCCCATCCTCAGAGGCACAGGCAAGTCCTGCCTGTGCATTCTGGACCGAGCACCTTTCTGTCACCAGAACCACCCCCTCCCCTCCAGTGTGGTGTCCCTCTGCTAGCAAAGCCTATGTGCCAGCCCCCATGTGACCGAAGATGCCCTGTCTACCAGGATTTTGGAGCGGAAGGAAAACTCCGTGGGACCACACATTTAACAGATATTTATTGAGTGCCTACGGTTTGACCTCTCTTCTCCTAGGTTTCCCCATCTGTAAATTTGGGTTGAATGATCTTTGAGCTCACTTCCGTCTCTGATAGCTCATGATTCTTGGTGCGTTAGCATTTTTAAGTATGATTGGAAAGTAGTATAAAATAAATAATAACTTTAGTAAAAACATACACAAAGGACTATATTCTGATGAGATGCAAGTTCTCCTAATATTATTATGACAATATTACACATGATTCTGGGTGATTTCATGGAAGTCATCCCTGCATGGCTTACAAGAGATGGCTCTAAGGGTAAAATCCCCAGCAGGGAAGGAAAAGGGAGTGATGCTACCATTTAGGCTTTCTAATATATTGTTGCATGTTATTTTATATTAACAGTAGGAAGAAAGGTCTGTCAGTAGCATGTTCAAATGAGTGGTCCTTTTTCACATGCACGTTACAAACAAGAGCATTGTCATGTAAGGAAATACAGCCCTGTTCATGTAAGCTTGTTATGTTCAAGCCAACAAATTCAGAATGTGTAGGCTGTACTGACCATGCAATGTTTAAATCTGTTTCTAATAAGGGTTCTTTCTTTTCTGACTTCTGGTTTCGTTTGTCCTTCTCAGGGGTTCCTGAACTGGGATCCATAGATGTTAAGAAGCTTATGGTTGCACTTCAGAAGCCTTTAACCCCTTAAAATTGTCAGGTACATGTACTCTTATATAGTAGCTTTCATCTGATTTTCAAAGGGACCCTTGACCCAAAAAAATGGCCTCTGATTATGCTTCTTGTTAATATGCAGGGGAAAAAAATTCCAAGCAAGACCTATATCTGAATAAGCGACCTGGCAGAGAGAGTCTCAATTCTGGCACCAGAGAGATCTGGGTTCAAATCAATTTTCCAGCTGAACTCCACTTTTGCACAAGTGACTTAAATACCGTGAGTCTCAGCGGCCTCCTCTCTATAAAATGTGGGTGATCTCACTTGCCTACCTCATTGGGTCATTGTGAGGATGAAATTATTGCGTATCTGTAAACCCAGCACCTTGTGCTCAGTGGCTGGTGGGCTGTGTGCACCCCTTCAACACCAAGAGAGCCAGAGCTGCCCGCCTGGAGTAGCTCCCAGGTGACCAGCACGTCCCGCATGGCTGTAGGACTACAGTGCAAGCACAATTTAGTAAACTAAACTGTTACCAAAAGCTCGGCACTTGTCCATGAGGCTGAATCAGAAGAATGAGCACAAGTAGTTTGGGGAGGAGGAAAGAGAATTCTTATTATTTTGCAAGCAAAGGAGGAAAATGGTATACCTTCTTGTCTCAAAATCCAAATTGCCTGAACACAGGCATAAATACAGAGCTTCTAAAGGAGGGGCCCTCAGTTCTAGGCTACTGTGGTTAACTGTTCTAATCGTCCAGTCTCTGCCAGAGACAAAGCCTGTGAACTCTGCCAGCCATCCACCTGGGGGGCTGGCACCACCTGGGATGCCTGGGTTATCTTTTCACAAAGGACTTAACCTGCCTCAGGGATGCAGGCCAGGCTGCAGTTCCCAAAAAGAGTGGGGGAAGTTTTAAAGAGACAGAAGATATTTTGTTTTTTCACCTCAGGCCATTCTCTGTGACAAAACTTCTGTGAGTTCAATATTTCTTTGCCTTCAGAAGTTAAATTCCTCTTCGCAAGTGGTTTCCATGCAGTCCCCACTGAGAGTGGACCGAGACTCTGGGTGCCAGGTGTCTACTCTCCAGACCCCAGCGCCTCCCGTGTGCGGCCGTTAGGAGAGAGGAGCTGGCTTTCACCTCCACCCCAAAGCCTCACTCTGACGCTGTTTCTCCTTCCACCTTTGCCAACAAAGCCACTTCCTTGTGCTTTGAGACACCTCAGGATCCCACTTCTACTTCTTTCTCGACTTTCATTTCTCATACCTTGTCCTGAGCCACATCCTCTGTGCTAGAAACAGCTCCCACTTCCTGCTGGCCCCGCACCTCCGAGCACTTCCTCTCCGCGGCTGTGCTGCACCAGGACGTTCTGCACCCGTGCTGCTGGGGGATGTTTCTAAACCCTGCCCTGATTGGGAAACTGGCACGTTGGTAGGTTCCCTATAAAATATGCTGTGTGCTAGAGACCAGGAGGCCTGTCCTGTTCCCCATGTCCAATTTGGGACAGTGCAGACCCGCTAGTTCCCTCCAAGCAAAAGCAAAAGAAGACTCCTCATGTGAGTTTCTGAAACTTGGCACCCAGCACTGTTCTTCCCATTGTGCTGGGACAAGGAATACGGGTCAGTGTTCGGACCGCAGCTCTACCACCAACTAGCTTTCGGTCTTGAACCCTTAACCCCTGTGAACCCCAGTCTATGAGGCAGATAAGATACAGTCTACATTCAAATACCAGTTACAAGGTGGGTATCAGATTCTGTGGTCAGACAAGCCAAGACCCACAGGAGGAAAAAAGGGAGATTCATCCTGACCAAGGTAAGGGAGCAGGGAACATCAGGGCTGAGCTGTTCCAATTCGTATGCACTTGGAAAGTCCTATAAAATTGGTTTTATGTAATAAGATTGTTATTACACATTAATAATAACAACCCCAGTAATTATTTAGGGAGTAGCCGCTTGACCGAAAGTGCTATACATGCATGGCTCCTTGTCCTTGCAGATGGACCTTCCTAGTCCCATTTCACAGACATGGAGTACGAGACTGGGAGGCCAGTGACCTCCTCCCCCTCCCCCCTCATCCTGGTCAAGCCAAGTCTGTCTGGTGCCCACACCACTGCCACACCCCACCCTCCCAGTGTTGTTTGTGGTTCTAGAAGAAATGCAGCACTCTATGGCTGCAGGTGCTGCCAGGTGTTGAGATGAGAGTTTGAGCCAGGAGGCCTCTGCTTTCCCTCTCTCTCTCCTAGCACAGTCCTTCTCTAGGGACAGAGCAGGTCTAAATCTCTGGAAAGAGGCTGAGCAGACAAGTAGCCAGGGAAAGGGGTACTCAGACCCCGGCTGGCACCAGCCTGCCTGTGAAGTCTTCCCCATGGGAAAAAGAAACCCACTTCTAGAAACCTGGTCTTGCTGAGGTCATAATGGCACCGTGTGACCTCAGTCACTTCCTCAGGGCAACTGGACGCACCCCAAAGCAGTACAGAATTCTCAGATGTGGTCAAAAGGCAGTGCTTGATTTTCTAGACTTATAAATCTGTTGATCACCCAGAAAAACAACCAAAGTGCAATTCTATTTATGGTAGTTCTGTTGTAAGACATTTTGCAAAGTCTGAGTCCTCTGCTTCAGACTGGAAGCTCCTCTCCAATTCCGGTGTCAGTTGATTAAAACTGATAGATTTGGCCCTTGGCCATGCCCAGGTAGACAGCGCCTGAGCTCCCTGACCGCTCACCTGTGTTTTCAGGTGAGACAATCCTATCATTTGCCTTAAGGAAGGGGGGTGGCACCAAACTGACGAGAGCTGCAGAGTGCTGAGACGAGGGGTGGACAAGGACACCCCCGAGAGGGCCGTAGGAGCTGCCGTCTGTTGGGAATACCGCAGGGCGACTTCCTCCGTCACATCCCTGGAGGCTGCTCTGGTGGGAAGACAGGAGCTCCCCAGCAGCCAGCAGCCGGGGTGTAGTCCCTGCTCTGACGTTTATTAGCTCTGTGACCTTAAAGAGCTCATTTCAACTCTTTTGCCCTTTGTTTCCTCATCTATAAACTAGGGTTAACAACGTCCACTCCATAAAGGTTTCATAAGAATTAAAGGAGATGATGTAGGTAAACCCTCTGGCACATAGTAGGTCTTCAGCAAAAGAGAGCTGGCATTATCATCATCACTTTGCTGAGTACTTGAAACTGGAACAACCTACAACTAAGCTCCTAAATGGAAAATTTTGAGAATAAAGTTCCCCATGGCAGCCAGGAACCCCTACAGCCCACACAAGCTGTGCGTATGGGCCCAGTGGGCCAAGCAGGGAAGAGAGCACCACCTCTACCCCAATGCACTAGCCCCTGAGGGCCCCTAAAATATTGCAAGAGCTCCCTGATGCACAAATTAGATGCATTTCTTAAAGGAAATTGCAATGTTTAGCTCCCCTTTGATTTCCAGAATCAAGTGCCCCAAATAACCACTTCCAAAAGCCTGAGCCTGAGATCTGCATTAAGTGCTAACAAGTTGTTAAAAGGTAGCTGATTTTCTTGTGGTTTCTCACCCCCTCACACCCAGTCCCAGCAGGTTTCCTTAAATGATTGATAGTCTCCATGGCAACCGTGGAAATCCTGCTCACCTGAAATCCCCACCCGCACTCGCCCAGCCAGCTTGTCAGACGGTCCCAACTCAGCTCTCTCCATCCCTGAACAAAGGTTATTTTGAAATGGCTTACGCGGCTGGGTGGTGAGTACTTTGTTCCTGAAACCAGGTGCTGAGATGACAAATACTTCCCCTTAACCGTTGGACTTTATCAAACAGGAATCGTAGGTCTGATGTGCATTAGAATAATCAGATGGATTGAAACGAGGAAGAGCGTGACCTGGGCCATCAGCCCGGGAGCCAAAGAAGCTCTACGAGGCTCCACAAGCAGCCATTGTTTACCCCGTGTATACAGTGGCACCACCTGAGAAAGCAGCCACTTCTTGTCAGGGCTTTAAGAAAAATACTTCCCTAAAATCAGCACAGCACAAGTCAGTAGAACGGCTGTCACCTGCTAGCTGTTGGGACATGCTAAAGCCTTTTTCCATATTCAAAAAGGTTGTTTCAGGCACATTAAAGCAAGAAACACCAACGAGGGAAAATCACACACCGTACATGGCTACAAGGCATTCAGAGGAGGGAGAAATCAAGCTCTCCCAACCCGCACAGTTCCCTGCCAAACAAATGACAATGACAGGGATTGAATTAAAAGTGAAGGGACACAATGCCCTTTTCACTTAACTTCCAGGGCGAGTTCTTTTGGTTCACGGCAACATTTGCCAACCCCTCACCTAGGATTCTCCCCAGGGATGTAGGAGACATTTCCAGCCTCTCAAAGGAGCCTACAGAATGGCTTTAGAAATAGAACTAACCTTCTGCAAGGTGAGAAGTCTTAGGGAGAAAAGAGAACTACAGGAAGCAAGACTCGAAATGCACCACAAAGAACACCAGCAACACACTGAATTCATAACTCTGAACTTTACCAAAGGACACATCTTCTCGCATTCACTCAGCCAGCATTTATTAAACTATCACCCACCAGACGCTGTGGGACTCACCAGGATGTTACCTGGTTAATTCTGGATCTGTGCCCTTCAGGAGCTCGTAGGGGAAAGACAGACACTAAACAAACAGTTACAACACGTTGGACCAGCACTTTGCCGGAGAGAGGCCTGAGGTGACCTGGGAACCAACTCCTCCACGTGGGGGTTCAAGGACGGGCGATTTTGCCAGATGGAGAAGGGTGGAGTCAGGATTAGAAAGGATGATGTTGGAAGCCCAGAAATGTGAGTTCCAGCCACACCTTGAAGCACACCTCTTACTTCCTCAGTGCCTTATGAGAATGCCTGCCCCACCCCGCAAGGCTGCAGAGCAGTGCAAAGCTTCCTACCCAGAGGTGGGAACCCATCCTGAGAAGTTTTAAGAAAGATACCAAAATCATTACATTTGAGAGCGATTTCATATTAGCTGGACTTTTGTCCAAATCAACATGATTCCATCTGGCACCATTTTTGTTACTGTTCAAAACTGACTTATTTTTTTTTTAAAGTGCCTATTTCCCTAAAGATCTTCAAATATATTTCTGCCTTTGAATCAATTAAGGAGGATTTACTGAATACCTCCCATGCGCCATGTCCTGTTTGACATCTATAGATAAATCTTCAAATGTGCGGCTAAGCAAGAGCGTATCAGTGACACCCATCTTCTGGTTTTCCTTTTCACTTCTATAGCTTCTGTCCTCTATAAGTGCGTGCAATTGTTTCTTCAAGAAGAGATTTAGCCGATCATACTTCTCTGTGCTTTTATCTTTTGTGTAAAGAGCCTAATTTGCAGTAGAAATAAGGACCAGGGCATTTGACAAGAGAAGCAAATGTCACACGTGGAGCCTGGGGTTTCACCATCCCCAGTAAATGAACTTACAAGTTAATGTGGAAAGTGGGGCTTTTGTGACGCTTCCAACAGTGACAGATGTGAGAGAGCCAGTTGGCAAGTGGCACCAACAAAGTCAGCAGTTGGTCTGGGTGGCCCAGGCTCAACCACAGGGCAGAGCCCACACTGTCCTCTGCTACGTCTGACGTTGGTCCTCCTGCAGCGTCTCACGGGACCCAGGACCAGCGCTCCTCCGAGGGCTCCATGACGACACTCTGACTCACGCCTCCCCCTTTCTGGTCTGAGTTGTAGCTGGGCTCTCTTTTTCTTTAAGGGGACAAAAGAGAAAGAATGCCAAGATTACTGGTGCATTAAATGATTGAGAAATGTTTGCCATTTAAAGCCGTTTCACTTCCTGCCCGACACCACAAAGAAGCTATTTAATGAAGTTAGCCTTTGCTTGTCTTAATGCCACTATGTGTCTGGCTCATTTTGCCCATTTTCTATTTTCTCAAAATTGGGTCTGATCGTGGAATGCTTGGTTTCCGTTGCTTAAACAATTGTATTGCAGATCAGTCAACTTAGGGGAAAAAGTCAAGGGGTGCCCAGAAGACAGAGTGGAGGGCTGGAGCCTGGGAGGACGACTGGAGCCTGGGAGGACGGCCGGAGCCTGGGAGGACGGCCGAGTGGGAGCGGGCCCAGGGCCTCACCCTGCTCTGAAGAGGCCTGGCTGCCATAAGCCGCCGGGCTCCTGTGGGAAGCTGAGCCCTCAGGCTCTGGAGGGACCATGAATAGTTACAGACTCCCAGAGCAAGGGCCACCCTCATTTGGCATGTGCCCCTGCTTACTAGGCCCTGGGGTCAGCATGTGACTTTCCCCAGCTTTAGCCAAAAAGAGAAACACCGTGAATTGCTTTGAGATCTCAAAGACAGTTCCCATAACAGAGCAAACCCGTGCCACAAGAATCCCATCACTGGGACACAGCAAACTTCAGGACAAACACTGCCCTGGCCAAACTGTCTACTGATACTAAAACCTAAGTTCTCCATATGACTTAGAGCAGTGGTCCCCAACCTTTTTAGCACCAGGGACCGGTTTCATGGAAGACAATTTTTCCCACAGACTGGAGGGCAGAGCTTGGGGGTGATGTGAGCAATGGGGAGAGGCTGTAAATGCAGACAAAGCTTCGCTTCCTCACCCATCACTCACCTCCTGCTGTGTGACCCAGTTCCTGAGTTTCACAGAAGACAATTTTTCCACGGACGGGGGCAGGAGAAGCAGAGCTCAGGCAGTGACGTGCTGCCCGGTTCCCAACAGAGAACACTTACAGAATATCTGGTTTAGAGTAACTGCAGCTACTGCCTCTTAGGAGCTTACTACGCCAGGTTCTACGCATTTTGTGCACACTCGCTCATTTAGTCTTCTCAGCACCCTGCAAGCGAGATGTTGCCGTCCCTGTTAATGGATGAGGAACAGAGACGCAAAGAGGCTGAGAGATTTCATCTGGGTCGGCTGCTAATGCAGCCACACCCAAGGGGTGAGAATGAATACTGTGCACGCTGTTCCAGGGCTTTCTGGTCTACGCCCACTACCTACACATAAGAAAGACACATTCGTAGCCGTGTGGCCATATTTATTCACTCAGCAAGCATTTATTAAGGGCCTGCTATTTGCAGGCACTGGAAATAAAGAAATGAGTAGAATGGCATCTGTCCTCTAGAAGTGTTCTCTTGAATACGGTACCACTAGCCACATGTGGCTACCGAACACACGAAATGTGACCGGTCTGAACAGAAGTGTGTGGAGTGTAAAAATACACACCAGATTTCAAAGACTTAGTATGAAAAAAACTGTAAAATATCTCAATACTTTTTCTACTGACTATATCTTGAAAGGATATTGTAAATATACTGGATTAACTTAAATATAGTTTTAAATTAATTTCATGCATTTCTTTTTTCTTTTTGAAATGAGGCTACTAGATAGTTTAAAGCTGCAGGTGAGGCTCATGCTGCTCTGCAGGCACGCACCTGGCGAGGATGATGAGGGAGCACGGCTGTCCCCAGGACACGGGCAGGCCCAGAAAGCAAAGGAGGCACAAAGAGAGGCCACAGGAGAGCAAGGAAATGTTGTTTTCCTTGGCGGGGGCCTGAAGAACTCAAATACGCAAGGGGAGCCCTTCTTGTCAGTGGCCTGGGTGACCGGACAGGTGATCTGCCACACTCTCCAGCGTCCACTGGACAGACAGACAACAGCCCGACAAAGTTGTAGGACTGGATTGATCGTGGAACAAATGTTGATGCAAAACGACTGCTGGATGCAGCTCTGGCTGCAACGTCGCTCGGATGTGAACTCTGCTCTGGCTTTCACCTTGATCTTGGCTTGGTTTGTATCAAAAAGTATTCCAGACCCCAAACCTCCCTCCTAAACTTCCAGGAGAAGTTTGAAACCCCATTTGCCTTACTTTTATAAACTCCCAGACGTCTTTGCAGGTGGTGACATACACTCTTTGTTGCCAACTCGACGTCCGTTCCTCCCGTGTCTCTTGCTAGCAGCCACTGGTTTTGGTTCAGAACCGCCCTGGGCCCGGCCCCAGGTCATGGACCGTGATTGGTCTAAGCCAGTCCTGGCAGCTCCCTGGTAGCTAAGGGCGTGTGTCACCCTGTTTTGACCACGACTGCTTTGGGGCCAGTATCTAGAAACATTGTTTTCTTTATTTATTTATTTTTTTTTTTTTTTTGAGACAGAGTCTCACTTTGTTGCCCAGGCTAGAGTGCTGTGGCGTCAGCCTAGCTCACAGCAACCTCAAACTCCTGGGCTTAAGTAATCCTCCTGCCTCAGCCTCCCGAGTAGCTGGAACTACAGGCATGCGTCACCATGCCCGGCTAATTTTTCTATATATATATTTTTTAGCTGTCTATATAATTTATTTCTATTTTTAGTAGAGACAGGTGTCTCACTCTTGCTCAGGCTGGTCTTGAACTCCTGTCCTTGAGCGATCCTCCCACCTCGGCCTCCCAGAGTGCTAGGATTACAGGCGTGAGCCACTGCGCCCGGCCTACATTGTTCTCTTTATAAAAGGGGACAGAGCAAGGCTTGACATGTCTCTTCTGCCCCAACCATCTCCACCCTGCCTCTGATGTGACAGCGAGGGCTGGCACAGCCACGGCAAACATGAGGGGATTCTCAGAAAATGGCAGAAGGCTGTCGCTAATGGCGTTGAGCTTGCGAACGAGCACCGACAGCCACTTACCTCCAGTCTTCCTGTTACGTGAGGAAAAATAAACCCCTCGTTATTTAAAGCAGTAGTCAAATAGCCACATAAGCTGTCACGTGCAGCCTGTGACATTCCCTACTAACATAAGAACCAAACATAAAAAGGGAAGACGGTTTGCCCCAAAACGTAGACCACGGCAAAGAAAATCCCTGCCCCGGCACTCCCTGCCGTATCGCCGAGTTTAGTCATGATCCCGGGAGCTCTGCGAGTTCCTTCCCTTTGTGTGCTATTGTGTCCGCCTGAGAGGTGGGAAAATTGAGGGCTCATGCTGGTACTTATGGTTGAAGAACTACATGAACCATCTTATTTCTACGTAAATTTCACAGTGAGAGTGACGGTTTCTCCTCACCCGTGCAACAGGTATCATTTTTTCGCCCATCAATCATGTATAGGAAATTACAGAGGATAGTTTATTGCTCCAAAACAATATAAAAGATACAGTCACTATCTGTCCCCAGAAGCTTAAAAACAAGTATTTCTTGTTTAAAAAAAAAAAAACAACCTTCCTCTTCCTCCCCAGACACTGTCTGGCTGCCGACCCCACGGCGGGTCCCCCTCACGCCTCACTGTCCAAAGCCCGGTTTCGTTCACGGCCATAGGCTTGGGTGACCGGGCCCTCCCTGAGGCCAGGCAGTAGGTCCTCATTAGTCCAAGCCGATCATAGCAATTCCCTTCCGCTTGGTGAGACAGGTTTAGGAAAAACACGCGACTTGATTCCGGCTAGCAGGCCGAGAGGAAGTCCGCCGTCCTGAAAAGGGGGCATCACGGGGAGCCAGGCTGCAGGACCCACCGATCTGAACCGCAGTCACTCAACACCGAGGTGCCCGTGCTTCGCTCCCACGGAAGCCTGGGGCCATTCCAAGTGGCTGGACGAAGTGGCCGGGCACAGGAAGCTCTGCTCTGTGCAGCTGTTCAGAGATCCAGGCCCAGGCTGTGCCACCTTCAACACGTGGCTTCCAGAGTCACCCTGAGGTCACACCCCAGTTAGCCAAAGGGGGCAAAGGCCTGGACTGCTTTCTGTGACAGCATCTTCTAGAAGTACAATGTAATGGCCCCAGGAAGAGTTGCATTGCTGTTGGATGACAGCAGCAAAGGTCACGACAGAACCCTCTGCTGAAACCGACAATTCTTCGTACCACCCGAACCAAGCTCGGGTGTGCATTTCAAAGGCTCATGCGCGGAGGTGCTGTTGGGCTGGGCATGCAGGTGGCACTCACATTCCATCAGGCTGGCTCAGCGTGGCCATGCCTCACTGCAGGGGCCCTGGGAGGTACGGTCTGGTTGTGTGTCCACAAAGAAAAGGACACAGCTTTGGTGGAAATGAAAACACGGAGCACTGTGGTCATCATCACCAAGAATTTCATAACAGGGGCAGCAGAGCGTTAAAGCAGTGCAGGACCCTGCTCAGCTCGGGTCCTGCACCTTCGCACTGGTTCAGCTCTGAACTGGGCCCTGGACAGAGCAGGTGGTGGTATATGGTGGGCAACACCCTCTCCTCCCTTCCTGGTCCCCATGGACCTACAGCCCATGCCACCTGCTTGCCCTTGTGCGTTCTGTTTTACGTCATCTTCCTCATAGCTCCTTGTGGTCAGGAACCACATCACATGCCTGAGTGCACTTAGGCACTTTGACTGGCTAAACGTATCACTTAATCAAATTGATTCTAAATGTTCAGAGAAACAATTTCACAATGCAAGAGAAAGCACACAGATTTGAAGGTTTGATGTGGCTTTGACAAAAGCAACTAAAATCAGTTTAGCAAATCAGGTTAAATTTGTGGCCTGCTTTCCTTGACAGCATCTCCTAAAAGTACAGCTTAATGACTCCATGAACAGTTGCATTTTTATTGGATGATAGTAGTTAAAGTGCACAAAATAACACTCTGCTGGAATCGAGAGTTCTTTGGCACCACCTGAACCGAGCTCATTTGTGTGTTTTAAAACAATTTGCACTTGGCCTCGTGCTATGTCGTTCTTGCCTGCATGGCCCTGGTGGCGCCAGTGTGGGGTCATTCTGCAATGACAAGCGTTCTCGTAGCCAGCAGCCTGCAGGCCCATCCCACAGACGCCCTCCTTTCTAGCCAGGTCACCTAACAGTGGCACAGACGTTTCCTGAAAAGGGTACAGTCAGGGGCACTCCTGGCAGCTTCCAAGCACTTAGAATCCAGGAGGAGGGAACCCGAGGCAGAGGAAGGGCACGGGCCACTCAGGCTCTGAGCTTCCAGGAGGACACCCGGCTTCATGTCCGTCTGTTCATCTCGTGGCGATGATGATGATGGTGGTGATGGCGGCCTCCTCTCAAGTTTAGCATTCCCTTATTGAGGGGAGTGAATTTGTGTTTGCAACTATTTATTGCCTTTTCCTCCAGCACGTGTGCCTGGACGTGGGGTCCCTGGAGGCGGCTGAGGCCCAGCCCTGTGCCCGCGAGGAGAGTGGGCAGGGAGGGTGCTCCCTGCTGCTGTGAGCGAGGACAGCAGCGCACTCCTGCCAGCGTGGAGGGGTGCGACTCCCTTCCGCCATCCCGCCTCTTTCTCAGAACCAAGAGACCCCCCAGACCCCACCCAGCATACACCCAGTAGGTACGAATCCTGCTCATAAATTAATCTGCAGCTTTTAGAAGTGAGTGCGGAAAATGATCTCAGATCCATTTACCAGATGGGAAAACACATACACACCACACATACACACGCGTGCACACACAGCAGTTGCACTGCATTCGCTACGTGTCAGGGACGACGTTAGCTCCTTGCAGGCATCATCTCACTCACGGTCCTGCGAGCGGTGTCGTCATCCTCATTTTACAGATGGCGTAACTAAGGCTCTTAAGGCTGCCCAGGCCAACGACTTTTAAGTCATGAGGCTGGGATGCCAGCACAGACCAAGTCTTACCCCCTGCGGTCCACTGCCCAGGACCCCAGACTGGGGGCCCAGGCAGAGGCCGAGAGGAGCCCAGAGGCTCCGGCACAGCCAGGGCATCCTACTCTAGGACCCCAGTGTGTGGGGGCCAGTGGCTGTCTGGGCCTCAGAGCTCATCCCCGTCCCTGCCCCCGGCCTCCTCTGCGTTGCCGCCGCGGCAGAGTCTGCAGCACCGGAGTCGGGGAGCCAGCTCGGGAGGTCCCCAAAGGAGACTGGGGGACCAACACGTCCTGCATTCTCGGTTGCAGAATTATCTCATTGAGCTTCTAGTAACTTCTGTTGCTTGAATCACTTTAAAGTGTTTTTTTAGGTCATACATGGTCATAGAAACTTAAGGGAAAACAGAATACTCTGAAAAAGAAAATGAAAATTAACTGTAATTACCTCATTGCCCAGCTATAGCCATTCCTCATATCTTGGTGCGCTCTTTCTGGCATATTTACAAGTGTGTGTATGTATGTATATGTGTCCTGTATATACATATGTTTTTACCTGATGGGATTACACTCTATCTACAATTTCATATCTAATAGTTTAAAGCTAATATTACAACATTAACATCTTCCTATATCATTAACTTCCTATATCATTAACTACTCTTCATGTGATTTTACTGGCTTTAAAATATTTTATTATGTGTACGTGAACACCAGAATTTAGTTATTTATTCCTCTATTTTGGACATTAAGGTTGTTAATTTTTAATTCTACACATGTATTAGTGAGATAAATTTTAAAATGAAAATCCTTGCACATAGATCTTGATGAATCTATCCAAATACTTCCTGAGAATGAAGTCCTAAAACTTAAAATGCTGAGTAAATGGCTGTGAACATTTTTAAGGCTCTTGATCAATATTGCCAAATTGCTCTCTAGGAAAGCATTACCAAGTTACGCTATCTTTGTTGGTTGCTTAATGAGCTTGTTTTGGATTTTATATATGTAGCAGGGAGTTTCAGCTGCCAGAGCTAAGATCTAGACCTCCACACCCTCCCCCAAACACAAACCTCAGTATCCATCTGCACCCAGGTATACAAAGGAGTTTTTATCTCGCAACGAGGAGAGTAGAGGGGGTGTTGAATGCAGGAGGGGCCAGGAGGTGAATAGAGGGGGGTCTATGGTATCTCTTCCCCCCTCTGGCCCCAAATTCATGGACATGGGTCGGGAGCCCTCTGGGAAGCAGAGCTGCTCCAGATCTAGGGATCCCTGGGAAAAGCCCATTCTGTCTCTGCAGGAAGCCTTGCACCCTTCCGGGCCGCTGAAGGTTGGATATTTGGGGAAACCTTGGAGGCAGCACCCTGCCTGGGACAGTGAGACTCCTGCTTCTTTATTCACAGGAAGCAGCCTTGGCTAGGAATGTGGCAATGATCCCCAGTGACCAGGAGTGTTCTAGAAGGAGGAGCATATCATCCCTCCGGTGACAGCTCCAAGCCAATAGAAAACTGAATTCGATATTCATAATTTTTAAGCATTTAATTGTTTTCTCCTGGCTGGAATCCATTTACCCATTCGTCCTCAGGCTGGAGGCCGAGCAGCACACTTGTGGCCTGTGGCTTCCTTGACTCCATTAACCTTAGCTGGGGAGAAAGGGCAGTTGGGAGGGCGGCTATCAAATCTCAAATCCGACTCCTTTCCCAGCCCAGGATGCCAAACGAAACCTCTACCCCGCTCCTGTGTGTCTAACAGCTTAACAGGGGCTGGCTGAAAGCGTCATCGTCATCGTTCAGCAGCTACAAGAACAGTGTGAGCGTCACAGTAAATTACACAAAGGGAGGACGAGTTTAGCAAAATTAAGAATAGTGCTTTAATTTACACTTCCCTAAAAATATAATTGTTTATTTAAGAAAGCTTTTTGCCTTGTTAACAGAAATTAGCAAATGAAAATGTATTTTGATGCCATAAATGTATGGAAAGTTCACAAATCTAACATAATAGAGACAAAGTCTCATCAATACATTGATTTATGAAGGTCAGAAATCAAGGTATAAGGGTTTTTCCTTAAAGTTCAAGGCTCCAAGAAACTTGCTCCAGAAGAGAAGTCCAAATAGCCACGATGCATTTACCATCGTCTCCTTGTTTCTGACTCTATAAACACCAGTCAGTACTTTCCCCACGTTCTTCACCCACTTATCCAACATTTAATATTAATAGCAACAGTAATAAGTATTGATTATCAAGTACTTATTACTTAAATGTCTTGCTCATTTAAGGTTTACATGTCTATGATGTGGGTAATATTGTTTTTCCCATGCAGATGATTTAACTATGGTAAGAACGCTGAACATGAGATCTACCCTCTTAACAAAGGTTTAAGTACACAATGGGCATTGTCGACTAGACACAGGGTCAGACGGCAGATCTCCCGAGCTGATTCATCTAGCCTGCCTGAGACTTGATGCCCATTGGTTAGTCTCCCCTTTCCACCAGCTGGTAACCAAAACTTTCACTCTTTGATTCTATGAATTTGATTCTTTTGGAGACTTCATATAAGTGGAGTCATGCAGTACTTGCCTTTCTGTTCCTGGCTGATGTCACTTAGCATAATTGTCCTCAAGGTTCATCCATGTTGGTGCATATTGCAGAATTTCTTTCTTCTTTTTAAGACTGAATAATATTCCATTCTATGTATGGACCACATTTTCTTCATGCATTTATCTGTCAGTGAACATTTATTTAGGTTGTTTCCATGTCTTGGCTATGTGGGCAATGTTATTAATCCCATTTCACAGATGAGACAACTGAGACTAAAAGATGTCAAGTAACCCACCCAGATTCCAATGTTTGGGAACTTGCTCAAACCAGGTCATGCCTAACTCCAGCTCCTACATGCTAATGCCTGATGTGTGCCAAGCATTTGCAGCCGCAAGATTCAAAGTTACCGGGTGCACATTCTATTCGACACACTTTATACACAGCCTCTAGAACCCAGCGAGCTCATCTGGCAGACACCCCCTTCCAGGAACGTTTGTGGGGGCAGCAAAGCAAGTTGGGAGGGCAGCCCAGGTCCCAGACCAGGCAGTCAGATTCCAAAGGCCTCTTTCTGCCACTCCAAGTTGTTCTTCTCCCTGCCTGCAAATAACACCACCTGGGAGACTTTTAAAATGCTAAAACCCAGGCCTCACCCTAGGAGATTCTGAATCCTTCGGTCCATGGCGGCCCGAGCTTCTGTGTTATTTTTAAAAACCCCTCAGGAGAGTCTAATAGTTCAGGGGGCGGCCAGGGCTGACCACGCTGCGCTGCTCCTCTTGCTCCGGACAGAGCTTTGTTCTGAGCCTGCCACGCCGTCGAGCTTGAGTGCGCAGCGCACTTCCTGCCCTCAGAGGCTGTGGGGCCAGCAGGGAGCTGAGTGGTGACCAGGAAGCCACAGCCAATAAGAGACGTTTTCTGACAGGGACATCGGAGGCTGCCAAGGGAGGTCGCAGGAGGCGGGTCTGGGCCAACAGTGTTTGGGGAGGGGATGGAACTGGCAGGAAAGAATTCTGTGGTTCTGTGTGAAGAGGGGACATTTATGATGAATGAGAGTTCACCAAAAGAAAAAGGGAGGAGAAAAACAAACCTGCCCCCTCGGACGTCTCCACTTCTCTTTATTGCTAAACGGGCCCGTATGAAACCCCCGCCACGGCCGGCCCTCGCAGCCCTGCTCCAGGCGGGAGGGGGCAGCGTGTGCCCCTCAGCCTGGGAGCCGCAGCCTCACAGGTGAGCTCAGCTCCACTGGACTCGGAGAGTTCGATTCTCACTTCGGCTCTAAAGAGACAAATGAGGATCTGGGTGAAGAATCGTTAGAGATTTTTCTCTCTAATTGGGAAACTCACCCAGCGAGGCTATGAGAGCCCAGATAATCTATTTCTTGGGCCACATGTAACAGGGCAGCCTTCATGTCCCATTCCGCGGTGATAAATCAGAACTTCCAGGCGGACCCGCAGGGGTCACGGGAAGTACCCTTTGCACAGACCTGTTCCCGTTGTCGGAAAGAACACGTCGGCATCCAATCAGCTTTCCAAGGGCCAAATCCATCACCTACATTTCAATTCCCTTTTCTCGTCAAATACCAGCAGTGAAACTGCCCGGCCCCATCAGGACTCTGCAGCCAGGGATGCTGAGACCACAGGAACTGAGAAATAGGTCGGCCTGCGGGGTGCGAAGGTTGCTGTGTGGTTTCATTTAACTAGGTTGCTGGAAAGCCCCCGTGCCCACAATTATCCCCTGAGTCACCATATCGCCATGGAGTGTAGATGCTCGGTCTCTGATGCTCATTCCTGGGGATGAAGCAGCGGTGTGGGGCAGGAGCGCTGAATCTGCTGCTGAATCCAGATCCTTTGTTCAGGAAAGAGCTCCCAGGGCCGTCCCAGGGCCGTCCCAGGGCCGCTGCGTGTCAGGCACCAGGAAGCCAAGCTAAGGGATGCTCAGCCCTGCCCCAGAGAAGCCCACTTTCCAGTAGCTCCGGTGGAAACAAGCCGCAGGCCCCTAGGATGCAGAGTCAGAGGAGGCCCAGGAGCCCAGCGTGGGGCTGGAGGTGGTCCAGGTGGGGATGAGCAAGGAGGCCACCTGAGGGCCGGGACACCTGAGCTGAGCTGAGGCTGAAGGATGACAAGGAGAAGAGAAAAGAAAGCGAGATGGAGCTGGGGTGGAGGTGGGGAACAGTGAGTCTGAAGACCTGGAGCAGCGAGGCCAGAACCCTCTGGGGGAGCCGGGAGGAAGCGGGGTGGGCCCTCTGTGGACCCCCATGCTGTGCCAGGGAGGCAGAATTGTGCCCTAAGACACTGGAGAAGTTTGGATGACCTTCTGGCAAAAGTGAAGCACCATCAGATGCCTGTTTCAGAAAGATCCCGCTCAGCAGCAGGGAGGATGGGGGGACAGCCTGCAGCCCAGCAGCGAGGAGCCAGGGTGCCCTGGGGAAGACGGGCGGGAGGCACTGGCCGATGGGAGGGACACAGGCTCGGAGCAGGTGACCGGATATGAGCAAGGAGGGAGGAGGGGGCTCCAGGATCGCAGGAGATAATCACGGCTGCCAGGTGGTGCCTGCTCCGCGCCCGGCTAAACCCTTGACTGCATCCCTCTTTGTCGTCACAATTCCTGGCCTTGGTGGCTGTTATTGTCTCCATTTTACAGATGAGGAAACAAAGACACAAAACAGCTCAGACACAGGGCTAGGAAATGCCATCTGAGGCCATCTGGTCCCAGGGTCCCCAGTTAACCACGGCCTAGAACACCCGGCCCACGCTGGCTCCCGGTGGGCGGCTCGCACGGCAGTGCGGATGGCGTTGCCAGTCCTGGGAAGGAGGATGCCAAGGGAGAAGACCTGAGCTGAGACACCAGTGGAACATCCAGGCAGCGCTGTCCAGGGGAATTCTGTGCTATGTTCTAGAATATTCTTTAATTCTGTGCTGTCCTGTACAGTAGCCATGAGTCACATATGGCTAGTGGGCACTTGAAATATGGCTAGTGCAACTGAGGGACTGAATTGTTAACTTCGTTTCATTTTAATTAACATTAATTTTAGTCCCCGCATGTGGCAACTGGCTACTATACCGGTTAGGGCAGACCTAGGGTTTGCAGCCAGTGAGTATTGACTGTGCTTCTAAAGCTCAGGAAGGCTCCTGTGTTAGCGATTTCTGAACGATGGTCTCCACCTGGCAGCTCCAGGTACTGCCTGCCTGGTGTCCCTTGGTAAGACAGCTAAGGCTCCGGGGGGCTAAGTTAGGTCCCACATTCATGTGTGGGAGACCAGGGCACGGCACAGGGGAACCCAGTTCTGGAGCCTGTGTGCTCAGCCACCCCTGCCCCACCCCCACATCTGCCACCAAGCAGGATGAGAACACAGGCCTCCCGGTTTGGGGACCGCCAGGCACAGGTGAAATCACAAGGCTGCATGAGATCCCCCCAGGTATGTGCAGAATATATGAAAAAGTGCTGAGGACCCAGTCGTAGGGGACACAGAGAAAAGGCCTCTAAGGGAGCTTGGAGGAAATACCCAGAAAAATAGGAGGAAAATCATCCTCTCATTCATTTTCTTAAACCGTCCACTCACTCATTTTTAGCTAACAGAAGAGAACTAGCCTGGTCCTCAGGGAGTCCCTGTTCAGGGGACCCCGCGACAAGGTGGAAGGAGACGTGGCCTGGGACAGAGGCTGGTGCAGAGCCAGAGCAGGGACAGGGAATCGAGTGCTGGCTGCTGGCAGATGTGAGCAAGGAGGGCTGCCTGGAGGAGGACAGCAGCTGTTCTTAGAAGCCAATGCCCCTTGCACGGGAAAGTGGAATTATTCCCTTGATTAACTTAAGTGAATTCCAAGTGGAACAAAAGTCGATGTCGTGTTTCTAAGCTCTTAGAGGCAGTCGAGGTAAGGTAATGCCTTACAGAGGAATGACCTGAAAAGTGCCAGTAAGTGGTTTTCACGAGGTCATTATTTTTATTGAATCATAAAATATGGAGCAGTTCTGTTCTTATTTTTAAAAAGAAGAACTCCAGAGATGGATTAGAATGCCAAGTGAAGTTTGTTTGTTAGTTCCATGAAAATATTACCTGCCAGAGGAAAGAATGTGCTGTAATTATCATCCGGGCCCAATGCGTGCTAAATACCATCTCCACGCGACCAGCGGTTTATATTCCTTTCAACTGCTCAGTGCTGCTATTTCAACCATTTCAGAGAAATAATCTTTAGCAACTTGAATTAGAGTTTAAAGAAATGAGACTTGGGCTCAAAGATAAATAGTATCATTGCCTCGATTTCATTGTTTCAAATACAAGATTTTATTTTGAGAAGAAAGTTTAATTAAGCAGAGGTGGCTCGCTAAATCCTTTCACTTCAAAATCGTACTTTCTGCAAGATTTCACCTGTGAAATTCACAGCCTTTAATTATTGCCTCACATGTTAAAAGAGAGAACCTTTCTTCTGAATGGCTAATAACGTTATTATAAGAGGTAATTACAGATCAGATGTCTGTGTCGATAACACCAAAGCATGTGCATGCCAATATTCTGGGTTTTGAACTTTGAAAATAATTTGTTAGGGAAACACTTTCTCCCCCAAAACAATGTTGATGTTTTGGATTTGTTGTGGATTTTTTTGCTGATCTTTTTTTTTTTTTTTTTTTTCTTATTAAGGGGGAAAAAGAGAAACATTTAGAAATCAGTCCTTTACTGGATGAATTTCTTCACTTCCCAGAAAGCAAGAAAACAATTGTTTCCTGTAATTGGACAGTTTGATTGGAGGCAGGTGGTGCTGAGCTGAGGCAACTGGAGCCACAAAGCCAATTTTGGCTTCGAGCACATTTCCTTTCGTTCTAAGCTCCCGCAGTACAACATGTAAATTGGCTCCACAAAAGCCGACTATAAATTTAGTTCCTGTTTCTCTAACAAGCACCTTATCAGCGATGAAAAGTTTTAGCAAACGGGGACAGAGTACAGAGCTGACATGATTATAAAGCTGCCCTGAGATACCCCAGCATTAATTTCTTGAGTATGTTCTTGCTGCCACAAAACAGGAATTTATGAGCAATTCTGGAAGCAATCATAAGCCATCATTTTAAAATATGGTGATAGTTTCTTTTTCCAGGTTAATTGGCCTTTGCATTGCTCGTGTTGCATTATCTCGAGTTAATATTTGCTTTCAATATTTCTGAGTAACGGGCCAAATCCACATGATGTCGCAGATTTCAAACATCAGTCCTGAGAAGGGGCCAAAATCTGAGGCCTGGGGAATAAATAGGAGCTGTTTATTATTCTCTACTGCTTCTCATCCCTCCTCTGAGTCCTTCCCTCATTTCCCTTCCCGTGTGTACAGGTTCATGCATTTTACCCCCGCAGGACAGCTGACAAGCAGCATTCCTCTTTTACCGATGGGGAAGCTGAGGCCCAGAGAGGTTAGCTCCCTCGGCCAAAGTCACACAGCAAGTCAGGAGCAGAGAAGAAGTAATGGGCCCAGACACCAACTTCCCAGCTCACTGTTCCAATTATACGTTTATTAATTTCCTCCCTACTATGGATCCATACTTGAAATCAGTCATTTATAAGAATCCTGGGAGTGAGGAAAGGCAGGAGGAAACTTACATGGTAATTCTCTCCAATTATCATCTTTGCATCCTCCACATATTCAATTAGTGATTTTAAAGGTCCAGCACATTTTATTACTAATTTCTGGCCATGCTTAAAAATCTAGAAATGTTCATTTAATGTCTAGGTGAGTTTTGAGCTTCGTATTTATTTTTAGAACTTGAAGATAACCTTTTCTAACCCCAATAGATTAGTGGCTGAAATGATAACTTCATCCTCAGATAAAGTTCACCTGTCAGTCCACATATTTGCACAGAATTATTTTACAAAAACAGAAGGCAGGATTTGCCGAGTGACTCAGAATTGCAACACTCTCCTTTGCCAAGGTGATTCCATCAAAAGAAATGCCACTTCCGAGCCAATGGATACCTGTGGTTCACAATCTTGACTTCGCTCATGAGAGTCTCAGCATCCTAATACTGGACGTTCACCAGAAGACAAGGGATCTCCTCTTGTGACGAGGACGCTTTTAATCCTTGGCTGAAGATACTCTCTAAAGACATGCTAGTCTAAAATCGGGATGATTTCTCTCCCAGGCTGTTGGAGAAAGAGTTCTCCTGCCCTTTTTCATGTTGTAATTGCCCTGCTCGGCCCAGAAGAGCAGCTTCACGTGGCTGCTACCCCAGTGGCTGCTGGTGGCAGTCAGGGACATAGAGAAGACACACACACAAACACTGTGAGCATTTTCTAAAAGGGTTTGCACGCTGACTAAACCTGTCAGGAGGCAGGCTGAGTTTGCACAAGGAGTGCTGGTTGATAGATAACTCGGCAATCTTGGCAACACTACAGAACCAATATTTTCACAGAGGTGGCACCGTCTTAAACAATGTCCTCAGTGTGCAAGACACAGGCAGCCCTGCTGTCAATATCCAGCAAGGGCGACTTCTTTCCTCACCTCTTCTGGACAAACAGGCAGGTGAAGGAGCCAGGAATGGGGGTGGGGGAGAGCAGGGGCGGACGGGACCCAGTGGGGAACGGGAAAGCCATTTTAACGATCGCTCTCAATAACGCAGCTACCTCCCTCCACCTGGCACAGACCCGGCCAGGCCAGGCTAAAACAGGTCGCAGCGATCAGCTGAAACCAGCCCCTCCACTCTGTTTGTTTTCCTGCACAGCCCTCGGGTTAACCACATCCAACCCGGAGCACGGTGTGTTTCTCCTCAGTCGGACCCAAGACCGGCCGCGGTCGCGGCACCTCCACTGCCAAGTGCGGCCGTGTCAGAAGTGTCAGCGCTGCCGGCCTCTTCCTCTCCTCTCCCGCTGATCGCCTTCTCTGGAAAGTTCCCACCTATCCCCCACAAGCGTTTCAGCACGCTTCCCCAAAATAGCTTTCTCTTTGTATAATGTCCTTTCTTCCCAAAGGCTGTACCTTTTCCTAAAAAAAGAAAAAAAAAAAAGGCATTCAAGCTTTTGACCATCCAGTCCAGAGGGAAGGTTGTCAGCAGTGGGTGGTCCATCCGGGGTAAGGTGGAAACGGTCTCAGTCCCCCGGCAGCGCACACGTTGGAGGTGGGCGGTGAGCTGAGACGGGACTGTCCCCACACAGCGGAACACCAGAGGAGAGGCTCCCGAGACGGGGGCTTCTGTGCGCCCACTGCAATAGCTTCCTGGGGCTGCCACAGCAAGCTACCCACGCTGGGTGCCTTCAGACACCAGAAACGTATTCTCCCGCGGTTCTGGAGGCCCAAAGTCCAAAATCAAGGTGTCAGCAGGGCCACGCTCCCTCTGGAACCTGCAGGAGAGAACCCTTCCTTGCCTCTTCCAGCGCCTGGCGGTGGCCAGCAGTCCTGGGCTCGCAGCTGCAGTGCTGCAGTCTCTGTCCCCATCATCACGTGGCATCTGCCCTGTGCTCTGTGTCTTCTCCTCCTCCTGCAAGGACACTGGTCACACTGCTGTAGGGTTCCATACCCCAGTATGACCTCATCTCAGCTAATTACATTGCAACCCTATTTCTAAATCAGGTCACATTCTGAGGCACTCAGGGTTAGAACTCCCACATATCCTTTGGGGTGACCACAGTTCAGCCCATAACACCCACCAAACCCTTCCAGCAGCTCCTCTGTGCTCAGAGAGGAGTCCACAGCCTGTGGTCTCACCTCCAGGCCTCCCGAGAGTTAGCACCTTTCCAGATTCACCCCCGGATGCTCTCCTGTGCCCTCCCTCCTTCACAAGTCCCCCTCTGCACCCGCTTATGCCCTTCCTCCCCCTGGGAACGCCCTTCCCCATCGACTCACAGCCTCCAGCTTCGTCTGCAGAGAAACTGAGCTCCACGCCCCTTACCTGCACTTCTCTCAAGGGACTTACTGTGGTCTACTTCACATCATCATAGCAAGTAATTTTGTTTCTCTTAGTCCTCTGCAGGCTCTTCAGGGTTTTACCCTCCCTCCCGGTGCCTGTCAAGTCACAGATGCTCAATAAATGTGTGATAGAGTCGGCAGACCCGGCACACACGTCACCTGCCATCCACGCTGACATCCGTAGCTCCTGCTCCTCAGAAGGGGGAAGGGAGGTGAAGGGAGCTCCGCAGTGCCGAGGGGCGGGAGGCAAAGGAGGGAGGAGGTGGGACACTCTGACTTCCCCTGCACCTGTGCTCATCATTCAGAACCATTGGCTGCAACAGCAGCTGGCCTGCAGTGGGAGACCGACTCTCATCCCCTCCCAGTCTGGTCACCGTCAGAAGTAAGGAAAAATGAGACACCTTCCCTGCAGTCGGAGATCACCGTCTGGTGGGGGGAAGAACCCGGCAGACAAGGCCTGCATGGCACGAGCCTGGCATTGCCCTCCCCAAAGAGAGCATGACGGGTCCCTTACACATACCTGGCACAGTTTCCCAGCACCTGGTCTGTCTTCCCATCAGGTTTCTGCCTAGATTTCTGGCCCCACACTTTTCTGGGTGCCCAAATCCTATCAGTTCCTCAAGCCCACTGAGCTCACCCTTTCCCAGCGCTTCCCAGCAGCCTCGTGCAGTCATCATGCCTACTTGCTCCTCCTTGCTTCATGTGGCTCAAATCACCAATTGTCTCCTGTGGCTATTAACCTTTTGATGTAACCATACCTTCCTCTCCAACTAGAATGCAAGGGTGTTGGCCATGGGCTGGAGCTGGGCCTCGTCCTCTGAGATCAGCTGTGAGTGAAGGCCATGTCAAGGCACGAGCCTCCCCTGCCCAGGGCTCTAACCGGGAACACACCTCCCCGGGAAGCAGTCCTGCTCCGGCCCCTGCGTCCCCAGCTCCCTGTTTAGCTTGGGTGGATTTCCAGCCGTGTCCTCAACAAAGCGAGCACCCTCACCAAACAGCAGGCAGACAGCCAGGAGGGCTGCTCCTTCCTGGTTTGGAAGGCTTCCCACTCCTTCCAAAGGGCCTGACTGATCCACCAGACCCTGGGCGCCATCAGATTCGGAAGTCCCCAATGTCAGACTCTCCTCCTTCTACTTTATCCCATCAAGGGGTCGTCTAACTTTTTCTTCAGTTTCTTCAATGATGGGCTGTTCCCCACCTGTCAAGGCAGCTCATTCCATTCTAAGACAGCTCTAATTGCTGGAGGGGAAGTACTGTTTATTGAGCTCTTGGCATACATCAGCCAGTCCAGGTGCCTCCAAGCGTGTTTCCTCTTTAATCCACATACCTTTGTGACTTATATTATACTACCATCTCCACTGAAGAAGAGGGAACCAAGCCTCAGAAGAATTAAAGTGCCCCGAGTCTCACCTGGACACGTGATGTGGTCAGAAGTAGCGTGTCTTTGGGCACCTCCTCCAGCCTCACCTCAAAGTGGGCACAAGGAGAGAGGCCACATCCCACATCAGGGGAAGGTTAAACAAGGAGGATGCAAAGCCCCTGGCATGGAGGAAATGTTCAAACACTAGTTCTCTTCCCTCTGGTTTCACGCACATTAGAGGCTGGCCAATTCTTGGCTATCCATGACAATCTTCTATCCCAAGTTAATAGTCTTGATACAGTATCAACAGACATCAGGGATCTAGAGGCACATTCCATACCCTTGTTAAAGCTATATAGCACTTCATCTTTTTAAATATTTTATTTCTTCTGCATAACTTTTACCCCATTTCAATTTACTTTATCTCTACTTTTAACTTTCTGGTTTTCATAAATCCCACAATAGTTAGGATAATTTCATCCCCACTGATATACAGAATGTCAGGGCCAGCTGGAGAGATATTGGAGACCTTCGTTCATCTCACCCTACAATAGACATGTCCTTACTTTCAGCAAGGTGTCATGGCCCACCTTTTGACAAGTCATCTACCACCGTGCCTTCTCCTTCCACCAAGAGGTACATAGACAAGTGGTTAACAGTGTGCATCCTAGAATCGGATCTCCTGGAAACAGATTCCAGCTTTGTCTTTTCTCAGCCACGGGCAAGTCACTTAACATCTTTAAGCTTAGGATTCTCATCTGTAAAATGGCAAGTAACCCCTAACTCGTGGGTTTCTCCTGGGAACTAAATATCATGCAAGCCAAGGGGAGGCCCGGAAGTACCGGAGAGAGAAAAGCCAAGTGGCGCCCCGTGCTCAGCAGCACAGACCCCGGCGCGGCAGCCCTTCTTACTCCTGACTGAGGAGTCCCTGGTGCAGACCAAGCACTGACTGGGAAAGCATCGCTCCTGTCGCACGAGTCAGAGGAGACAGGAGGAGAACGCCTGTGAGCAGCGGCTCAGCTGCCTTCTGGAAATTAGCACGTGTGGCACAGTCTTGGCACAGCCACCAAAGAACCTCTGCAGTCCCCTTCGGGCCTGCGAGCTGTGAGGGAGGTTTCTTTGAGCCTCAGGGCTCCAGGCTGGCCTCAGCATCCAGGAGTAGCACTTGGTGCTGAGGGACCCACCCCAGGGCCAGCTGGCAACCCCAAGCCTGACCGCCTTGCTCCCCTGAGCCACCGGCTGCCACACGGCTGCCCCGGGAGCCGGGCCTTGTCTCCTTCCGGTTCAGTCCACTGTGGAAAGGCCCTTGCCACAAATGGGGCTCTCATGATGTTGTCCTTTGCACAGCACGTGCCTTATAGGTGGCCCTGATATGCCCCATGTGGCCTTTGAGAGGAGTCAGAGCTGTCCCTGTGCTCCCTAATGCCACCGCCCACCACAACAGCCTCACCCAACTGCGTCCTCCTCGCTCCCTCCCTGCAGAGTCTCCTCTGGACACAGAAGCCCCTGGCAGCAGGGGCCACATCTTCTAATTCACGCATTTTGTCCGACGCAGACGTTGCATACATGAGCGAAAGAATGAAGGGAGGAAAGGCAGGAGGGTGTGAATGAAATAGAGTTTCACAGGTGTGTCTGCCCTCCTGCCTGTGCCCCTCGCTGGTTTCAGGCCGCCCAATCATTGATTCCTCGCCAGCCACGGGCTTCAGCCTACCACCTGTGCTTCTTCCTTTTCCTCTGCAACCTAGGGAGGAGACTGGTCAGGAGAGTTTTTACCTTAATATATACAACCAGAGAAAGGAGTTACTGATCACTTCCAAGTGCTTCTTGACATAATCCCTTGGCAAACAGTGCGTTGGAAGCCACGAGTAACAAAACAGCGAAGCTGTGTACTCAGGCCAGGCAAGCAGACCTTGAACTGAGTTGCTAGAACTGGAACACATAGCAAGCTGTAGCTCAAATTTCAGCTGGGTTCAGGAGGCAGACGGGAACATCTCGACATGGGTTCCCAGGACTAAACTCCTGCAGGTGCTGCACACCTGAGTCCCGGGGTGTTGTGCCCCTGACTCTGGGCACTGTGCCTCTTGAGTGCGAGGGTGCTGAGGCTCAATTCCTGCCTGACAGCAAGTCCCTCGGCCAGAGAACTCCCATTTCAGAGTCTGACAGTCTGTGGAGTGCTGTCCCAACCTTGCTCTTTCGATTCTCACCACAGTTCTATGAGCTATTGCTGTCACTTCCATTTTACATAAGAGGAAACTGAGGCCCAGGGAGCTCAAGCAACTTACTTCCCCAAAATCACCTGTAAGTGGGTGACAAAGCCAGGACTCAAGCCCAGGCCTTGGGACTCCAGACGTCACATCCTGTCTGCCTGAGCCCCTCACCCTCCAGGTGGGAGTGTAAGTCAGTACACATTTGAGAAAATGGCTATAGCCATATATATCCACAGGATTGGAAATGAATACGTTCTACACTTTGACCTGTTAAGCACCTTCTGGGAAGTCGTCCAGATGAAATATCCCAGAATATGGGTGGGGAAATCTTCATGCACAAAGATGTTCATTGCTTTATTACTTACTGAGAATACACTGTATTCTGAAAACTTGGAAAACATCTAAATACCCAACAATAGGGAAATGAAAGTACATTAAACTAAGTACATTTAACTATGCATTTATTAAAAAGACATCATTTAGAAAAAAATAGCAAAAATGTGAAAAGATACATTATAACTTTAAATGAAGACAGAGGACTCCAAAACTGGATGTATATTATGTTCTACAAGTTTATGCGAGACCCCACTGACTGAGCACCAACTGCAAGCCAAGCACAGTCCAGTATCAGGGACGAAACAGAGAATGAGGAGGACTCAGATCCTGTCCCGTGCAGCCTACGATCAATGGGTAAGTACAAGCACGTGAGAAAACTAATGTGTAGGAAAAAAATAGACCAAAACAAAATGCACCAAAAAGTAATAGTAGTTAATTTCTGGTTGTGAAAATATGGGTAGTTTCTTTTTTCTCTCTTCCTTTTGCTCTTTGCATTTCCAAATATTCAGCAATGACTAAGTGTTACTATTTTATTTTCTTAAATTCGTTCTCCCTCCTGTACCTCCTTACCTGGTCCACATCCAAGGCTTGTGGAGAGACTGTGGGTGCCAGGCCGTGGGCACCTCTCCTGTCTCCATTAGGTAGCCCAGAGCCTGAAGGGTCAGGGGAATTCAGCAAACGTCCCTGGTGGGGCAGCCCGTGTCAAGAGGGCTCTGCTTTGCACAGGAGAGATGTGACTATGAACCCCAGCTCAGCCACTTCCCTGCTGGCCTCTGGGCCCTCTGCCTTCCATTTGCTCTCCTGTGGCATGAACTCCCGCTCCCCCAGAGTGAGGTGGATGCTGCAGATGAAACAGTGTGCACAGTAGGCGCCAAATTAGTAAAGGTTATTATTTATTGAACTTGACTGAACCCAGGTCACCTTCAGCAGCTGCCCTAGTCCAAGCGCTCTGCCCCTGCTTCCATTTGACAGATGTCCCCAAGCCCATGTAACCAACCATCTCAGCAGAGTGACGCTAGGGCGCTAGGACGGTGACGAGAGTAATGGCCGAGGGTCTGTAAAGTGCCATCCACGTGGCCTGGGAGTGGCGGTGTCTCCCCAAAGAGAGAGACTCAGGAGCAAGCCCCTCATGGACGCCCCTCCCTGCGTGGAGAGACCCAGGCTGAGGCTGCCTGGTCCAGGGGGGGCTGCGCTCCATCATCCACACCCGACACCTTCCTGGGGAGGCGGCAACGCCCCGCCAGCCCCGCTCCCCTCTCCTCTGCGCACCTCACCTCGGTGGCCGGAAGAAAGCGCGCATGTAATTGGCACCGCAGTCTGCAGTGGAACGTGGACAATGCCAGTGATGAGGATAATTTTCAGATGATTTGAGATAAGGCAGCCACGCCTCTCTCTGACCCTCGCCGTGGTTTTCTCACAATGGGCGGATGATGACGTTAGCTGTGCTAGTAGCTGCCCCTGACAGCAAGGAAAGAGCAGGGAGAATGAACCCAAACAAGCAGAAGACGTTAGGGGTTAAAGGACTTGCTCTGTCTACGCCGGGCGTCTCTGAATCTGAAGAGAATCTCTCCCCTTCCCTTTCCCGTTTCCCAAAGGAGTGTGATCTAGTGACAAATACGCAGGAGAGGCGTGTGTGCCTTATCGTGGGAGGCACGTTCCCCCCTGGCCTGGCTCTGCCGGGGTCAGGCACAGTCAGCCGGTTGATGCCTAACTTCCCGCAAGCGAGGGGGGAGCCGGAAAGGCAGGCGCCCAGTCTGCCAGCTCTGGCCGCGGTGAGACCACGGCCAGTTTTCTCTGTGTGTTTTCAACACTACTGAACAAGCCGCCGTGCTCCCTGTCTGTCGTGTTTATTGTACCTCCTCGCTGAGCAACACCTGCCGGGGATGTGGGGTTCCGTGGCGCATGAACCCGCCAGCCCACCACGGAAGCGTCTGCAGTACGTGTGGACGCCCCCCACGGCGTGTCTCCTCCGTCTCCCAGAGGGACAAGCGCCAATTCCAAGTCCTCAGGACCCAGAAACCTCGCAAGCCCCAGTCTCATTCGTTCCACTCCAAACTACGGCCCGTGGAAGGTGCATGAATCCATGGTAACCAGCAGAAGAACATGTCTGTCCGCTGGTGTCTTCCCTCTGTGCAAATCCACACCGTGGCATTAGCGCCGGAAGCCCAAGACGAAGCCGTCGGCGGGGCTGCTTTCTTCCGAGCCACTCTCCCTGGCGTGTAGCTGCCGTCTTCTCCCCGTGTCTTCACTCATCTTCCTCTGTGTGTCGGTGTCCTGATCCCTGTTCTTATAAAGACACCGGTCATGCCAGATCAATGGCCTCATTTTAACTTAACCTCTTTAAAGACCTAGGTCTGGTATCCCCAAATACACCCCATTCTGGGGTACTGGGAGTACGGACTTCTCAGATGAATTTGGGGGCGCACAGCTCAGCCCGTGACATCCAAACCGCTGTTTTACAGAGGAGCCAGCTGAGGCCCAGAAGGCCAGTGGCTTTTCCTAGATTTCAGAGCAAACTGGCGTTAGAGGCGAGTGGAGTGGCCGTCCCCTGAGCCCGACGCCTCTCCTCTCCCGCGGTGCCTGGAGCCGTGCTCGCAGCAGCTAACGCCCCGTGCTGAGTCGAATTCCTATCTGCTCACTTGTGGAAAAGCATGGGATGTAAAGACAAAAAGCTCGTGGGTCAGATTCACTTGCCAGCTGGGCAGCCTCTGACAACTCACATAAAGATCCTGAAGCCGGAACGCCCTCGTCTGTAAAATGGGAAGGTTCACCCTAAATTCATAAGCCTTGTAGTCCGACACGTCTGCAGTGGGATGCACCACGCACAGGGGTGGGGACGGGGTGGGAGGGCGCCCAGGCAAGCAAGAGTATGAACAGGGCTCCCAGACTGCATGGAAACTAGCCGAGAACATGCTTTATACATGCTTTGGAAGTTTAATTTTATAGCAACAGTCTAAATTAAATCACAGATAATGCACACCAAATTCCGTTGGCCTCTTTGGGTTTCTATATTGTTTGTGAGAAAAAAACAGACTGTTATTCTTCTAGAGTATGCAAGACTACAGAGCCCCCAAACGATAGACATGCCGCCGAGTAGGCCGAGCGGCCAGCTTTCCCTGTCTTCTGTGTGTCACCTGTCGAGGAGCGGACCACGTGAGGCCCCCAGCATTCTAGAAGACAGAGAAATCCCAGGGTTCCGGATCCTGGTGCCATGTTGGTTCGTGATGTGCAAACTCCCTCTCAGGACTCCCTGTTGCTCGGCTATAAAATCAGGGGGAAGAAGGAGAATGTTTACTGTTCTCCGCGGCAATGGGTGGGGGAGAAAGGACGTGGCCTCGTGAATGGGGGGACCCAACCTCGACCTGGCATATGGGTGGACCTAACATCTGAGGCCCCTCTGAGTCATAACCGGTGATGGGGGCAAAAGAAGACCGTGCTGTAACGGGGCCTCGCCGTGCGCTCGTTCAGCTCCTGGCGTAAGTGAGCATCACATCGAGTTGTGAGTTTCCTCCAAATATTCATGCAAAGCTCTGGGAACAGGGTCTGGCACAGGGTGAGCATTTATAATATACATTGGTTTCCTCCACAAGTCCTGACAAGCACACTGCACGTGCAAGGCCCTCTCCAATCCAGCTGTGCAGATATTTGAATGCTACCTGAAAGGTGCAAAGTGCAGTTTAGAAAGTGCTTCACGGTGCCCAGCATTTAATGGGTGATCGGTCAGTGTCCTTGGCTAGTACGCTGGCTCACTTGATATTCTGACCTCGCGAAGTGACGTGACCTGCACTGGTGACCCTAACCTAGGTCTTCTGACTCCAGGGTCAGGGCTCTTGCCAGGATAAAACTTTTCTTCTTCCTTTGCATAAAGTCGGGTGACCTGTACTGCACGAGGACAGCGATGGCATTTCGAGGCCAGGACATCGAACTTGGGGTTCGCGTTTGCCTTCACACTACGTGGCCACTACTCCTCCCAAGGTTTCCCTGGAAGTTTGTTCGTTCGATTACCAGCTTTCTCCTAGCGTGGCTCCCTTTCCTTCTTTCAGGCTAAATGCTTCCAGCCAGTGGAACAAAGGGAAGGAAGGAAGGGAGGGTGAGAGCTTATTATATTTTTAAAAATATAAATATATTTGTATATACACACATATATTTCACCTTAGTGTTCTATTTTCCTGTTTCTTTACTGAGATGTGGATATAAACCGAACGTTTCCCTTTGAGAATTGAGTACTTCTTTCAGGTTTCAGCCAGTCAGAAACCTCCAACTGCCCCAGACGTTCCCATCGCCACTTTCCAACCCTACTCTGGCGTGTCGGGAGGCGGCGCAGGTGGGTCTGCCGTCCTGAGAGCCCTGGGACCTGGCTGCCACCCCCCCCGGCCGGCACCTGCTGCACTGCCCCCGGCGTGTGCAGGCTGCGCCATGTTGCCGTTCTCCTCAATTTGACGAGGCTTCGGACAAGGCGGGCTGTCCCCCTGGTAGGTGCCATCCTGCACCCTCGCTCACCTCCCGCTGCGGGTGCCGGGTCCCCAGGACCTCCCACACAATGCCACCACCCCCCACCTGCAAGGACAGCCACGTCCAGCTCCTGGCCCAGCCCAGCGGGCGGGCACTGCTGGCATTTGCTCAAAGGTTCAGCACGAGAGACTCAATGGCTAAATTCAGTAATAACACCACAATTTCACCAAAAAGCATTATAGTGATTACTGACTTATATTAGGAGCTTATTTAAGATAACATCTTATTTGCACAATGTAGTTCAAATAGATGGTTAGCGCAGTCAGCGCGATTGTTAGACTCCTCATGTACATTAGCATAATCACTCTGGAAGTGCAGTGTCGCTTTTAAACATGTGAACAGCTAAAACCGAAAGCATAAATATATGTCTTTTAAGGTGATGGCACAGTTAGAATAAGAGGGTTTAGGTTTACATGTAAACAGGAATTTAGTTGTCTCCTTCGCACAGTACAGTAGGATGCGAAAACCTCTCCGAGACCGCTCTCTCGGGGAAGCCAGATCTGCTGTCCTGAACTGCTGCATTTTATTAATAATAACAGTTTCTGTTCATCAGATACCTTCCGTGTGCTGGGCACGGCGCTATTCCCTTCGCAGCAATATCTCCTGCACTTGCATGAGGTCAACATCACGAGCCCCCTAGAAAGAAGACACAGTGGAGGTTCCCAGAGGCTAAATGACGTGTCCCAGGAGGCCACATGGCCGGGATGGGATTCAGACGTGTCTGGCTCCGACATCTGGCCCTCTCCCATCTCACACAGCCTCCTGCACCTCCAGCACTGCATGCAGAAGTTCAGCTCGTCCCCCAGGACCAGGAACCCCTGGATGATGGGGGTCCAGAGCAGGCCTCCAGTGAGCCCTGGGTGCTGTCCACTGTTGCTGCCTCCCAGGACCCACGCTGGCCACCACACAAGCTGGAAGGAAGCAGAATGCAGAGGCCTGGGCCAGGGAGCCTCCCCTCCTGGATGTGTCTCCACACTGCGCCCTGCCCCCTGCCCTCACAGGACTCATGCGGAAAAGTCGGGGCAGCCAGTGGGCAGGTCCCGGGGTCCCCAGTGGATGCAAACCCTGCAGGTCTTGTTGCATGTTGGAACCACCACTGAAGCCCCAGAGCCCTGCAGCTGCCTGCACCCACCTCTCCCCCTGCCCTGAGCATCAGGGCGGCTCTTCTGTGCACAGAGCCCTTCTCACCGGGTCCTGCCTCCTCGCCACTCTAGCAGATGGCTTGCTCTGCTGGGGTTTTCCTCCTAACAGAGAAACACGATTGTCCTCATTTCACAGGAACACACTCAGCACACGAGCCCCCAAGCTTCCGCCAGGCCTCCCAAGCCCAGAACCTTAACTGGATCTCAGACTGTTCTTGACCTTCCAGGCCATTCAAAAACGGTCCAAATGCTAATTTCCCCAATGTCAAGACCTGTCCCTGACTCCTCCCAACAACACTTGCCACCTTTTCCCTCCCTGAACTCAGGAGAATGCTAAGCAGTGGCCACCCTGACTAATTTGAGTTCAACCCCGACCCTCTGGCGAGAAAGCTGTAGGGCTGGAAATTAACCAAGAATCATACAACATAAAACGTAGCTACATGTGTTAGTTATACTTCACACAGAATGTGAATTCACGTAATGAAACATGGTGAACTCCATTGCAGACAAGCTGGAAATCTGCTCAGATGTGGCAGCATTTTCCCTTTGGTGCCCTGCACACTCCACGGTGAGGTCGACTCTACCGTCACAAAAGCTGCCCCGGGAGCCTGGTGGGGCCTGAGAGCAGAGGCCTCATCCTTCCCACTGCAGGCTGAGGGCTGGGCACCAAGGGCCCCATGGTGGGCGTGCCCTGCTGGGGACACCCAGTGAGAGATGGCACACAGGGGCAGCCAAGACCCCAGCCTCCTCGCCCTCAGCTGGGACAACTGGGGTGTGGCCCACACTGTTTTCTAGAGGCCCTGGTGGCACTGAGCCACACGGGCTGGGGACCACACACCCCTTATCGGCTTCCTTCCCTTCTGTTATGGATTGAATTGTGTCCTCCAAAGCGATACGCTAGCGTCCTGGCCCCAGCACCTCGGGAGATGACCTTACGTGGCATTAGGCCCTCGCAGAGGTCCTAGGGTGGCTCTAATGCAGCATGACTGACGTCCTTATAAAAAGGGGAAATATGGACCCAGAGACACACAGAGACAGACATGCACGGAGTGGGGGGGAAGATGGTGTGAAGAGACACAGGGAGAAGCCACGAGAAGAGAGTTGGAGGGACCCATCTGCCAGCCAAGGAGGGCGAGAGGCTGCCAGGGGCAGGAGAGGCCTGGCGCCCGGCCCCCTACAGCCCCCGAGGGAGCTGGCCCTGCCCACACCCGGCTGCACACTTCCGGCCTCCTGGCCTGGGACACAATACTGTTCTGTCTGGGATCCGCTCCCAGCTCACCTCGCTGAGATCTGTGTCCCTCTCTATTTCTGACAGAGCCCAAACCAAACCAGCCCTGAAATCGCATTATTTTAGCTTCTAAGTTGATACAGTGAAAATTCACAGAGTGGCTCTTTGTAAGACTGAACCCCCTGGTAGGACCGGGACAAGTCTGTGCGGCTGTGGCCGCAGCTCACAGGAGAGCACGTCAGGGACGTGGTAAACAGCTGCGTCCAGGGTGACAAGGGGCAGGGACACAGGAGGGCGGTCCGGGAGGAGAGCCACAGTCCTCAAGGACAGAAAGCTGGGGACACTCATGCCCCTCCCTTCCCAGCTGCGGGAAGACAGGACCCACACAAGGGATTCAGGGAGCAAGCGGGCACTTCCTGACCCCGAACGCCACAAAGCCCGGGCTGCAGAGGCTGCCACTTGCCAGGTTCCTCCCTCCAGCCCGCCCCAGCAGGACGGTTCAGCTCCTTCCTGCCCAATCAAGAGACAAACCCCTGTAGGCTCCACCCAGCTGGTCTCATACCAAAGGTGAAGAAGTGACATTGACTTTGCTAGAAAAAGGAGCGGCCCACAGGCAGAGCCAGGTCCTGCACCTGCCTCTGCCACCAGCCCCGACTGCAGGCCGGCCACACCCCCCATCACGTGGCGGTTGGGACCAGGAGACACCCAGGCTCCTGCCAGCTCTTTCAGGCTACAGCCATGACCCCGCAATACATATGGATAAAGAACCCCTCTAAACCTCAGTTTCCCCTTCTGTGTCGTGGGCACATATCCCTCTCAGGAGCGTGGTTTGTGTGGAATCAATGAGCTAACATTCACCTGGCCCCTAGCCTGGGTGACTGGCGCCCGGCAGGTGTTCTAGCCGAGTGAGTGTCCCCACCTCCTTTCCCCCTTGACCCCTTTTCTGCCATGGCAACCTCAAGGGCCGCACTCCCAGGTGTGACGGGAGCTCCAGAACGGGCCTCTTGCCTGGCGTCGGCACCTGACCAGTCTCGGGGAGCCTCAACGGGAGTGGGGGGTTCGCGCCCCCTGTCTCCTAGCCTTGGCCTGCGCGGCTCTGACCGCGTCGGGGGCAGGAGACACCAGGGCTGAGGTCTCCACACCGGAAGCAGCGACCACAGCACCGGCGGGCCCTGCGGCCTCTTGCCGCCGCTCAGGAATGTTAGAAACGGTAGCAAAGGCAATGAGAAAGCCCCGCTCAGGTGTGTCGCAAGAGCATTTCACTCACAAGAAAACTATTAGCAGCAAACAGAGCACCAGGCTTGCCTGCTCACAGCCTTCACCCACAGAGGGATCCTTTTTAGGGTGTCTACCTCAGTGTGGCCGACGGGAGCAATTATCAGCGACCACAGCAGAACCAGCTCTCTCCGCCTGGACAGGGCAGAGTCGGGAAGACTGGCAGAGGGGACTGTGGTAACTCCACGTGGCGCTTGTGGAGATCTGCACCCAAACTCTGAGCTCACAGCCCCCAGAAGGAAAACTGACGGTGGCCTCTAACCTGCGTGTCTGTGTGCATTAGTCCGCTGGCCGGCCACAACCAGGCACCCGAAATGCATTTTCTCCACTGCGTGACCTCGGGCAAGCGTCTTGGCCCCGTCTGAAAACCGCAGATTAGAACAGCACCAACCCCCAGCGCGCTGTGAGGATCCCACAGGGAAACACAGGCCGCCCCGGGCACAATGTCTAGCACTCAGCAAACGCTGAACTGCTTGTGGCTGCCACGTATGCTAGACATATAGATGTGTCTCGTTCTTGGAATGAGAGAATGTTTCTGTGCTGAGCGCACCCACAAAATTCCTGATCAGCTGTCCCAGTCTTGCTGAACCGCTGCGTCTCGGGGCATCCTCCGACTCTCCGTGGTGGACGATGAGACCAGAAGCCCTTGCAGCGTTGGTGCCTCGTCCCCATCTCACAGTTTTCGCTGCCCTCGTCCTCGTGCTGTGCCACCTCCTCCCCTGGCTGGAGGCCCTCAGGCCAGCCCCGTGTCATCTCTGTCCCTCCCCAGTTGCCCGCACGGAGCTAGCACAGAGAGCTTGGCAGAGGTGTATTTACTGAGCAGAAGTGGCCAAGTTTTCTCCTGGCTGACAATTTAAGTACAAGTTTCAGTCTGATTGCTCCAATAGCCCACCAAAGGTGCGTTTTAACCAATAAACACACCTGTGTTTAGCACGCGGGAGGGATCCACCCAGTGCCCCGGGGGCTGGTCTTGGAACAGTCTTATCAAAAACAGAACAAGAGGGACCCCCAGCACATTGAATCCCCCGAGGCAGCAGGCACCGCACAGGAGAGGTACGTGTACATGATCTCATTTCGTCCTTTGCACTTTGAGGTAGGTGGTGTTAGCCCCATTTTACAGATGAGCAAACTGATGCTCGGCAAGTCTAATTCACTAAAGGTCATGCAGCTGCTAAGTGTTTATCTGGGTCTGAGACTCGGAAAGCAACTGCTGTCTGTTCTAGGAACCAGGAAGCCTGATGCTGAGAACTCTTAAAAATAGCCCCGTGCACTTTCCCATTCTCGAAACAGGTTTACTAATCAGGGACACGGCTGAAAAAATCCAGCAAAATGACTCAGTTCCAAGCAAAATGTCATTTCTCCCCATCGCTTTGGGACAACCCCAGCAAAGCCTGCACAGCACAGAAGCAGAAAAAGAACGAGAGGGAGAGTGGAGAGAAGGAGAGGACGTGGCCGCGGTGGGCACAAAGGCCGAAGCGATTTCCCCCCTCCAGGCCCTGCAGCCCCAGTCGATTCCGGGGGTGCTCGCAGGCTAAAACACCAGCAGCAAAATCAAGGGCGCGCTGGAGGGCTCGTTTCCTGTCTTCTAAATATACTCTTGTTCCGATGGTATCTCATCCCCTGCGTCATGGAGAAGGGCCGCCCTTTACCTTGCAAATGTCTCAGGAACACCTCAGCCCAGAGGAAGCCGGGGTGTAGACGGCTAGACTTGCTGTGTGTCTTCAGGAACCGTGCTCAGGCCCTGGGTGCGGCTGCACCTCCTGCCCCTCCTCCTCCCCTCTCCTTCCCTTTTCCCCTCCCCCTCCCCGCCCCCCACCGGAGCACCCCCAGCCCTCCCGGTGGGCAGTGAATGTTATCAGAGGAAGCACTTGAGAACCTGAGAACCCAGAAGCAAACAAACCATTCTCCACCTGCTGTCACCCTGCTTCCTCCAGGCCCCCAGCCTCCATCCAGGTGTCCTCATGGGAAGAAAGGGCCCATTCAGGACTGCATTCTCCAGCCGAGCTCCTCAAACCTGGCAGAGAGGAAGGAAAGACACAATAGAGGTAGCAGAGCCTCCTGGCCAACCTCAGGGCTCAGAGAGATGCCCACCTGCCGTCGACTCTGCTGTGTCCTGGCTCGGTGGCCTTGGACGAGGCTTGATCACCTGCACAGTGGGTCACTAAGACTGTGACTACTTCGTAGGGCTTTATGAGGATGAAATAAAATTTTGCCCTAAACCACATAACATAGTGCGGCACTACCATCTGGAAGCCCACGTGGCCACCCTGAGCCTTGTCCATTCACATCATCTCATTTAATATTATTTAATATTTACGGCTGTGCCGCCTCCCTCCTCCCACACCATTCCAGCAGGGTGCTTCACCCCCTCCCTGGAGCGCCCATCCCCCTGCCCTGCAGAGCACCCTGGGACCTTTCCCACCAAGGCTGCCCGGCGTCTGGTCCCCTGCCACACTGCTCGGTCACGCTTGGTCCTCATTGACTCCATGGTCTTTTCCCCAACAGATTTCAAATTCTCTCAGGCCCGGACGATGCGCAATGAGTGCTTATTAATGCTTGCTAATGCCCATTGGTTCTCACACCTAAAACAGCACTTGGCACAGAGGAGGTGCTGGGCAAAAGCTCACTGAGCCAACGTCAGTAACGACGGTGCATCCCGCTGCTCCAGACACGACTCCAAGGCGCAGAGCGGTGAAGTGACCTGCTCCGTGTCACAGAGCCTGCCGATCGGAATTCTGAGGGAGGCTGAGCCGAGGCCTGCCTGGGGGGAGTGGAGGCCACAGTTCCCCAAGGGGGTGTCAGAGCAAGAGGCCCAGGAACGGAGATGGGGCGATGCCTATGCCCAGCCTGGGGTGCAGGACACGCGTGCCGCCTGCGCAGGCCTCGCACAAGGCCACGCTCCAAACAAGCCGTCCCCAAAACACGTGGAGGCACCCGGTGCTCAGAGACCGCCGACCTCAACGCAGATGATACTACAGTCGCTTGTATTTAGCGATCTCCACGCCGGCCGGGACTATTCCCAGCACGTATGATTAAAGTATCTGTAAACAGCTGATCCTCACAGCAACCCCGCAAGACCTAACTCCGTCATTGGCATTTTGCAGGTGAGAAAGCTGAGGCTGCCTGTCGTCACACTGCCAGGAGTCGGTGTGGCCCAGGCACAGACCAAGGCAAGTGGGCTCCAGCATCTGTACTTTTCACCAGTTTGGGTTTGGTATGATTTAAAAAAACTGCTAAGGAGGAGGTGGGGATAAGTTCCCAACGGCATCCATGGAGTCCCTCAGTTGTGGAGAGTCGATTCCTGGGAGTCCTTTAGGACAAGCCACAGGGACAAGAGACCAGGGATCCCCTGCTCCATCCTCATGGCTCCCCTACACCAGCTCGGACCTGGCTCAGCCACGCTGGGGGAAGGAGCTTCTGGGGGCTTCTCCAACACCCCAGCAGCAACCCCTGAATGTTCCCTCACCTGCCAGGACATGCCCTCGTCTCCTCCCTTCTTCCAGCTCCTTCCTGGGTCTCAGGGAGGAGGGGGAGCTCCCCCGGAGGGGCCAAGGAAGTGGGGAGCGGCTCCATCTGGGCCAAGGACGGAGTCCTCCCCCCGCCACCCAGGCAGCAGCTCTTCTTCCCCCCCGGCCCACAGTGGGAAGGTTCCTGCCACACATCTCACCCTGGAGGCGCTGAGAAACTGAGAGCTCGTGCACGGAGCCCAGAGGCAGGGGCCTTGGGAGGTGGCAGTTGCTGGCTGTGTGACTGCAAACATGGGTCACTGAGGTCCCTGGCACCAGGTGGGAAGTCATTAGTGATCCCTGCCAGGGTGGCCCCCGAAGCCTCTCCTCTGGGGACCAGACAGCGCATGTGGCTTCAGCCCTTTCCCCCTCAAGGTGATGTCATTGCTCCTCAGGGCGGCCCCCTCGCCTGGCAGCCCATGTGCAGCAATGTTAACCACAGAAATGAGAAAAAGCTGCAAATCAGGGCTTTTCATTTGGGGCGGGGGTGTCAGTGGTTAGACAGTTGCAGCATCCCACCCAAGCCCCGGGCAGCCGGGCAGACAGGATCCCAGCGTACACCGCCCTGTCCCCGCTATCCTCCTACCCTCCCCTTTGTGCCAGGGAGCCCAGCCAGGGACTGGAGACTTCCAAGTGGACCATCCCTTTACTGCGTCACGTGGAGTGCACACGTCTTGGACACACGTGTTTATATCCCAGCCCACCACTACCAGGTGGTCTCTGAAACATCATCCCAAGTCACAAGCTGGCCAACCTCCGTCCCCCCACCTGCAAACGGAGGCTCTCTGGGAACAGCAGATGGAGCAGGGCCTTGAAGACCAGGAAGGCCAGCGTCACACCAGACATCGCTGTCTGTGCCACCGTCCGCTTTTGCTCCTGCTTCGCCAAGCTTTCCACAAGTTTTCCTTCGGCCTAATTCGCTTTGATCTCTGTCGACCTCTTAGAAAAGCCTCCAGTGAAGTGCACTTGACGTCTGGCAAACTCAAGAACAAAGAGTTGCTCTTCACAGAAGTGCCCATAAGACTTGCCCAGCTCGGGACCCCAGCATGAGCTAAAAGGTGAGAAACTGCCCCAAAGCTGGAGGGCCCCTTCAAGCCTAGTACACATCTCATTTTACAATTGGAGCAACTGAGGCTTGTTCAAGGCCACAAATCGAAGTACAACAGAGCTGAGGCCTGAAGCACCAGGTGTCATGTGTTAAAATTGAGAGAAATAGTTGCTTTCCATAAAGTGTAATATGTTTCTGAGTCAAACTTTTCCTGAAGAATTAATACTGCACAAATACACTCTAGCCATCTGGCACCTGTTGGCATTGCTGTGTGTCCCCAGCTCTCTGCAATGGCCCATTTGTCCTCTCCTTTGTCAGATGGAAGAGTTGGAAGGCATCTAGAGTTCTGGATGAAAATTAGCTCCAAACAGATGCCTTTAAAAGGCAGAAGTGAGTTGGATGCCCTCTTCCTTCGGTGTTTGACTATTGCCGCTGCAGGTCAGGTGGTGGAGATGTAGGACTTCCCACGGCAACACCCCCGTGTCTGGCCTCCAGCTCCTGGGCGTCTTGGTCTGGCTCCTAATCCCCGGATGGCAGCTTTGGGTGTCCGCTCTGCGTCAGAAGCAGATGTAGCAGCAGCTTCTCGCTGCCACCCCAGCCCCAGTGGTAGCTCAGAGGCAGCCACTCTTCCAAAGGCCAGTTGTGTATCCCACTAGGAGTGAATCCAGAGGCTCATCTTAGAGCCTGAACCTTCCACTGATTGTGTAAAGAAAAAATTCCCTGTACTAACGCCCTTTCCATTTAACATACCGAGAGTGGTTTCTGTTCCCTGCCACGAGCTCTGACTGATATGTCCATTCTTAGATTCTCTTCGTACTTTGTGAATTTAAGGAATGGTTACCCAAATAACCTGTGAGTGTCCACATCGTCTTCCTGGACTCTACAGTCAGCTCCAGCACATGCTCAGGAAAATACTGAAGCTCCATCCTCCACTGGCTTTTCTATTAATGAGCATCAGAATTTACAGCATGTTGGGCTTTCTCTTGTACACACAAGACAAACAAAATACACACTGATAAGTTTAATCCTCTATTAAGGAAAATTTCAGAGGCTCAAACTAAAGTATACCCCACCTAAGACTCCAAGGGGGCAGAATCTTCCATAGACTGGTGAAAAGCTGGGGTATCATCCTCCCTGTGTGAAACCCTGCAGCTCAATTTTAAACCCAGGGCAAGGCCAGAGTCTTCCACTCCTGGCGGACAGAACAAGTCCTTGAGTCTAGCCATGACATGTCCCCTCCTGCAGCGTCATTACAGGTCCCCCATGACGGGGAAAGAATTGGGGTGGTAGTGGCTGGGACAGTGGCCTCCGTTCCTCTCTGGACTCCACCTCCATGTGCAGGGGTACAAATCACCCCCCCGAAAGCCCACTGTCAGTGAGATCAGCCTTAGGAACAGCAAAACCACATGTTCCTCAGCTCCCTCCCGAGTTCGTCCCAGTCATCTGATTCAAGAACTAATTTCAGATCATCTTCCCATTTCTGTTTCACGTCGTGTCGTCAAAGGCACATGTCCCGTTGGTTAGCAGAATTAGAAACATACGTCAGTCTCGACAGCAGAGCAAGGAGGGATTTTCCTGAGGCGTTAGTTTCCACACGGCCCTGAGGAAGATGAGGCAGCAAGAAAGTAACGCACACTCACCAGGTAAGTGTTGGGAAGTGAGGGAACCAGGCCCTTCTTCCCAGCTCCCTTCTCCCCGCGCTGGCTGGCCTTGAACCTCTGTAAGCCCCACCCGTTTCCTCAGCCCCACCTAGGCTCTAGGACAAACCCAGAAGCAGGGAGGTCTTCCTCGCCCCCCACTGTCAGCCCAGACTGCCCACGCTGGCTGCCCATGTGCCCATGCACTTGGCCACAGGAGCCCACAGAGGGCCTTGCTGGGGCTGCCCCAGACACCGTCTCCTGAATCAACTCACTCAATCTGGCATATTGTGTACCCTTCATTTCATTATAATTTAGATTTTTTTAATTAAATTTTTTTCATTGAAAGTCATATATACACATGGTAACAGAAAAGACAGAGCACAAAAGGACATATAATTAAAAACCAAGCCACTCTCTCTTCCCAGATCCCATACCCTATGCCCAGGGGCTATTACCAACAAGCCCCCCAGGGACCCTTCCCAGCAAGTCCTATGCCTGTGCAGGGCAGACAGCTGGCTAACTTAGTGGCTTTTTCACACCCTCTTTCCTTGCTGTAGGGATCAGAGAGCCAGGTCCCTGCTTTCCCAGCCTCCCTGGCCGCTGGAGATGGGCATGTGACCCTGTGCTGGCAGCGAGAGGAGGGGCCTGGTGGCGTCTGGGAAGCTTTGGCTGATCCCCTTCCTCATTCCCTGTAATTGGGTGTGACGTTGGGAACATGAGGCAGAGCGTAAGGATAAAAAGACACACGTTTCGTGAAGGGGCAGCAGAAGAGAAAGAACCCAGGTCCCTGAAGACATGGTTAAATCAGCTGGACCAACACCTCCAGCTGCCGACCTCTGGGTCCCGTGCGGAGGAGAAAAGTCAGCCCCGGCATTTGAACCGTGCTAGTCAGGTGTTCTGTTATTCACGGGAGAGCCCGTCCTAATGGATACGATGACAAGAGTCAGCGTGGACTCGCCTTCATGGGAACACATGTTTGCTTCACTCAGCAGCGTCTTTGCAATGTCCTCCACGCTGGTTCATACGGTTCTATCTCATTCTCCTCAGCCTCTCAGTCGTCCACGCAGAGATACACGTTATACGTGTTAGAAATAACCCTGTCATCCTGCCGGTGGGCATGTCCATTGGTGGCTTTCAGTTTTATCCTACTATAAACAGTGCTGCAACATCGCTGAGTCTGCATCTTCGTGCACATGTGGGGGTCTGTACGCTGAGTCTGCAGAAGAGGCCGGACAGAGACCTTGCCCTTGGACTCTGAACTCGCTCCCCACTCACTCCATGGGCTGCACGAGCTGGACCCCCCTTGACTCTCCCAAACCCACCGTCACCATCAAGGGCTGACATTTTGATTCTCCTTTTCTTCCACTCACTCTGCTGCCCGGCCTGGACCCTGAGACACCCACCACCTTGGCCACAGCCCTGGGATCCCCTGACCTGCGTCCCAGTGTGGGTGAATGGCTCCCGGCTGGCACGCCCTCCAGCCACCACTGCCCCCCAACCTCCCCCCAGCACCTGGGTCTGCACCCCAGTCCTGTCCCATCACCCCCTTTCCAGAACCTTCCCCTTCCTCCTTGGGTAAACGAGCCCCCGCCTGGCTGACGGAGGCCAGGCGAGGCTCCCACAGGAAGCAGAATGAGCGGCCCCACCCCACCGGCAGACAGGCTCCGGCCCGGTTTCAGCACCTGTAACCAACCTCAGAAACTCCCACCGAAACCCAACCTCGCGCCCCAGCCAGAAGCCCACGTGTGGACGGAAGCTGACACACAGACAGCAGTGGCTGGCAGGAAGGGACACCAGGGGTGGGGAGCACACGGAACAGGCACGCAGGTCTGTGTACAGCGGGAGGAAACGTGTCTCACGCGCCGTCACATAGGACTGGTGTGTGATCACCAGGCGGCTCCGCCAGCCAGGGCACGCTAAGAGCTGCAACGCACGGCGGGGGCGGTCTCAGCACACACGGGCCAGTCACATTTTCGGTGTAAAATCCTGTCTTCAAGGGCAAAAGGCCATCTCATCCGATTCGCAGATTTGTAAAGCCGATTCCCGTCTGAGGGGGGCGATCCGTGGGCCGCGGCCTGCAGGCCCCTGTCGAGCTCTCCCTCCCCATCACCCGCCCCACCAGCAGGCTGCCTGGGCCTTTGGGAACAGCCGGAAGTGGGGTGTCTTCTGGCCCGCCTGGTCCAGTCCTCTGATTTTACAGATCAGGAAACTGAGGTTCAAAGAGGTCAAAAAAGTCACTCAGTCACTTAATGACATGACCAGGGAGAGAAACGCTAAAGCTAACTCTACGGAGCACCTCCCATGTGCCAGGCACTGTCTATCTTGCCGCAAACGCTCACAGCTCTCCTGGGGGACATGAAGTGTCACCTCCATCTCACCGATCAGAAACTGGAGGCTGCTGGAGGGTGAGGAACTCGTCCAGGCCACGCAGCTGGTGAGGAGCAGCAGGTGGGCGCACTCAGCCGTCTCCACCCAGGGCCCTTCCGCTGCCCCACGACGCCACTCCTAGGAAAAGAGTGAAATCCACGGGCCAGAGAGGGGGAGAGAGAGAGAGAGAACGTGTTCACAAAAGGGAGGAGGTTATTATTAAGCAATGAAAATGCAAAAAAAAAAAAAAAAGTGCCTAAAACAAAATCCAACAGGTGTTCAGAAAAACTACCTTTCTCCTTAAGTAAGTGCTAAAAAACAAAAGGATGGGAGCACATCAAAGGGACTCAGAGATCCTGGAAGAGCCCCAATGGCCAAAGCTGGAACAGTTTGAGCAACAAAGTAACTGGTATTGCATTATAACCCGGAGAATAAAATAAATATGAGTTCCCACTGATATAAATGAGATTGAATAAATAATGGGGAGAAGAGACAGTTCACACTTACGGAAGAATTCCAATCATTTATGTCCGTACCCGCCTCCAAGGCGTGGAGTGCGGCCTCCCCTGCCCCTCTGCTGTGGGCTGTGCGCTGTGACTGGCTCCCCAAGGACACGTACGGGAAGGCCTGGGCGGGGGGACTTCGCAGTGGAGAAACCCGACAAACACAGCCTCAGCCAGGTGGCCAAGGTCAACAGCAACAGCGATCAGTCATGTTGACAGGTATGTACCCTTGATGCGAGGCGATAAAAAGGGCACTTCACCTCTGTGGTCTTCCTCCCACAGCCCATAACCCCTATCTAACCATAAGAAACGATAAGATAAGGCCCAGTTAAGGGGCGTTCTACAAACTACTTGACCAGTACTCCGGAAAGCTGCCAAGGTCACCCAAAACAAGGGAAGCCTGAGAAACTGTCACAGACCAGAGGAGGCTGTGGAGATGTGACAAGCAGATGCAACCTAGAGGGGATCCTGGGACAGAAAAACAGGTGAAGTCCAAGGAAACTGGGAGATTGTCCCGAGCCAGCACTGGCTCCTTAGCGGTGACAGTCACGCTGTACTAACGCAAGCTGTTGACATAAGGGAAGCCCGGGAGGGTATCCTAACCCCTGTACTGGCTTTGCAATTCATCTTAAATGCATGGCTATTCTAAATAAAAGGTTTATAGGATGCAAATACACAGTGTCTCACTATCTTGCCAGGACAGTCCTTCCCAGCTGGCCTCCCCGTTGGACAGGCTGGGGAGATTTCCAAAGCTTTCCCGAGGCCCTGCCTGGGATCAAGTGAATGAGAACCCCAGACTGGGACCTGGGTGTCACGTGAGAGGTCCCCAGGTGATTCCACTGTGCAGTGTGGGCTGAGAGCAGTGGCCAGGGTAAGACAGGAGTCAAATCCGCAGGGCTCCCGTGGAGTCAGGTAGGATTCTCAACAAGTACCGGCGTCCCTGGGAGGCTGGGAGCGAGCTGAGCCAACAGGCCGCCTCTCCACCCGACCCGAGCTGCTGCGGGGCTCACTGGATCACGGTTCTCTCTCGCTCCCTGTCCGGGGTCAGCTGCTGGTGGAATCAGGTGGTTGAGAGGTTCAAATTCCCTCTGGGTGTGAAAATGCAAAGTGACCTCAGCCACCCAGGAAAAGAGCAGGTGTCCCCTTTCATCCAGCTGGGGTCACTGTCCCCTAAGGGGCCCCAAGACAGCCCTTCCTGTCACACTGAGGTCTCAGCCTTCACGCTCATCCTCAGGACTTGGCTGAACTCCAGGCAGTCAACCCGGCGGCACTAACGCCGCAGCCCAGGCACAGAGACCCGGCCTCCCAGACCCCCGTTGCCCAGCAGAGGAGGGAGGCACTCCAGACGGGCAGGCTGGCCCCAGGCCAGCGGGTCCCCAGATGCCACGCAACACACACCTGAGCAGGGTAAGAGAATAGGTGTGTGTAAACAGTATTTGAAAAAGAAAATAGCTGTACAAATACAGCGCTTGTTAACACAGGTGTTTACAGGTGGAATTAATTTTCCAGGGCTGCTATCTCCCAAGCTTCTTTGTGCGCATCAGCTCACACCTGCGGGGACTTTCCTGCGAAGCAAAGGCACAAAGGGGAAGTGGATAGTCCGTATCGACTTCACCACGCAGGAGGTCAGCGGCCAGCGTCAGGCCCAGCTAGTTTTCATAGTTGCCCTGGCTGGACTCACTTCCATTTTCTCAACCTGCTCCGACAGGAATCGGCCTGTTCCCCGCTTCCTGCTTGGCTCAGGCGGCTGCTTGTGACCACCCCAGGGCAGTCCCAGCAGGAGGCCCGTCTCCTGGGGCCACAGAGTGCTTGCTGGCCGGCACCCGCCATGGTTCAGCCACGGTTGCCTGATCCTAGTCCCTTCCCCCCAATGGGAGGCTCAGTATTTGTATTTTATAGACAAGAAAACTGAAGACACTTGTCTGAAGTCACAGAGCTAATAACGGGAGGATGCTGTACCCAAGTCAAACCCGGGCAGAACCCAAAGCTGCGGCTGGAAAGGGCTCCAGATGTGTCCCCGTGGTGCCACCCCGGGAGCAGCAGTGCTCTGTGTGGGACACCCACAAGCATACACGCATTCGAGTCAAAACAGTGGAGCCTGTTATTTTGCACTGCCGTCTGGGGGTGACCAGCACCAAAGTATTAAAAATTGTGGAAGAGAGACTTAATGCCCCCCAACTGCACACTTAAAAAAGGTTAAGATGGTAAATTTTATGTTATGTGTATTTTGCCACAATTTAAATTTTTTTTCATTAAAAAAAATTCATGGAAGAGAAACTTAAAACTGAGAACATTCCATTCTATATGGAGACCTAGCACAAAGTAGGTTACTTTCGTCATCAGTTAGCCTGTTTTGGTTAATGCACCAGTTTTTGCATTCTGAGAGAGGACTGTGTCCTCTGGAAAGACTTTCTCTTAGCTTCGGCTTTGAATTCATGCAGATGTGAGGCGAATACTTCCCCAGCATTTGGGGGAAGCCCTAAAAGGCAAAATGCCCCAGATGCAGATCTTCAGAGCGAGGTGCGAAGTTCTCTGGAGTCTGAAAGGCAGGGGCAGGAGTGGGAGGAGGTGGGTGGGGAGCTGGGGAAGGGGCTCCTAGAAGGGCTTAAGGAGACCCCCGATGGTGCCCTCTGAAGGACCACCGGGGAATCCAGGAGCACACATGCAGAGGCTGAGTGGGCTTCCTCCCCTGCCATCATCAGCCCAGGAAAGCCACGGGGGGGCGGGGGGAGGGCCGGGGGTGAAGGGGCATCCACGGGCGGGTCTGCACCTGGAGGCTGTCCCGGGTTTGAACCCAGGTGTCCTGGCTCCTAGTGTGGGTTTTCCATCCTCTGGGTCACTTTCTCCCAGGAAAAGGAGGCTCCCCGTGGGAAAGGGGAGAGCCTGGCCCCCTCCAGTCCCTCCGGGCTCCTCCCTGAGGCCACCACCAGCCCCACCTCTCGCTCTGCACGCAGGTGCCAGGGTGGGCCGGCCGCAGGCCTCAGTCCCCACTGGGGCTCAGTGATTAGAGGAGAGCCCGGGGAGAGAGAGACCTGGATAAGAACGAGAACTTAAAACTTCACCACCGAGAAGCTGGAAGGTTCCATTTGAACTACAACAAGTCTCTAAAGATAGAGACTGGTGTCTAATTAGATGTTATTTTATGTCATTCCAACTAAGATGACCTCATATTATAATTACAATCCGATGCATTACTTGGAAGTAATTAGAATGACAGGCTGTGTCCTCCCTGCCTGCCAGTCTGGAAGCCCCAGGCTTCCCACTGACACGGTCCACCCCGACGCCTTCGAGCCGAGGTCGCCCTTTGAAGCGACAGCACGGACCAGAAATGAGATGGGCGCGAGCGGAAGCCTGCCCGGCAGGGGTCTACACCACTGGGCAGGTGTCTAGGAGCACCTATGCGCCAAGGGTGCCGGTCATGCCGAGAAATGGCTCTTTCATTAAATTATCCCTCTTGCTCCCTCGGTCAGGGATGTGCAAAATGCCCCCCCCGCCCCCCCCTCCACACACACACACACACACACAAGCACGCACAAGCACGCACCCCCACAGGGGCAGCTCTGCCATACAGCCTGCTGTCTGGTTTCAACCCCACACTCGCACACACCCTGGGCCATACCTTCGGGCCCCTCTTCTCTCCACAGCGTCAGCATGTTCCCTGGTCCGTCCTGGGTCCTCTGTAGAAATTCATTCACCTGCCACCACCTGGAACACACAGGCACGTTCTCAGGTGAGTCGTGTATGCATCTGTCCAGCGTGGGCTCCATGGGGTGTTTCCGCCTGAGCACCCGGGATGGGCGAACTCCTCTGACCCTGCCGGTCCACCTGGGGCCGCAGTCCAGCGGCACAGGCGGTGACAAGCAGAGGTGGGCAAGCTCCCCAGCCAGTGACCACCTCTCGACAGGTCGGGCTGTGTGGCCGCCCTCCCCAACGCCCCACTGCTTCCTGTCCCCCCAGCGACTCCTGGCTCCACGATGTGGTGACATGAGCGCCCAAGAACAGGCACGGAATAAAGGGAGATAATTACTATTTAGCTTTGCCAGAGGGAAGCACTTGGGGGGACCGTCTTTCAGTCAGAGGGGCTGAGACTTGGCAGCTGGAGGGCAGGACTAATTAGACGCATCAGGCAGTGGTGACAGGAGCTGGGAAACAGCTCGTCAGCTCCAAAGTGACTTCCATGGGACGAATACGCACCGCGTGGTGCAGGCAGAGGTGAGCCCGTGCACACAGGTGGCCTTCCGTTCCCCACTCACATCCTGGGCTCTGAGGACCCATGGTCAAGCTCAGGCCATCCGACTGCTTGAATACCCCCAGGGATGGAGTGCTCACTTCCGTTCCTGCAGCCTCGGGACAACAGAGAAGAGAATTGGGGCTTTGGTGCTTCAAAGGCCTGGATTCAGAGCCCATTTGCCCTGAGGCCCAACCCCCACCCCACCCCCGCCCTGTGCCCTCCTTCCTGGGGAAGGGTCTCGGTGCACACACACGGCGTCCTAGCCAGAAGCGCAGCACCACGCTAACCCCCTTGCCCTCAGACCCACATCCAGTCTATTACCTGCCCCCCCATGACCACTTGCCACTGCCAGCCACCGTTGGCGTTGTCCTGGCCTTTTGCAATGGCCTCCTAACCCAGATCCTTCCTCTGGTCCCCTCCACTCCACCCAGACCTCTCCTCCAAACCACTGTCTGAGTAGGAACACCCTCCTGACCACACACTTTCCTATGCAAAACTGCCACCTGCCTCCTCGTGCCCTGCAGGACAGTGGCCAGGCTCCTCTGCACGGCCCCCCTGGGGCTCCATACCCAGCCCCAACATCTGCTCCTGTGGCATCTTCAGCCACGGCAGGACTCGCCTGACTCCAGCCTTGCCCCATGCATGCACACACACACACACACACACACGTGCACTCACACACATATGCACATGACACACATGTGCACCCATGCACACAGGTGCGCGCGCACACACACACACACACACACACAAATCCCCTCTGGCCTTGGCTGCCAGTTGCTCCGTCCTCCAACAACTGTGCCTGTGACCTATAGGCCAGGCCGCTGACTGCACAGCCTGCCGCAAGTCACGGTCCACTCAGGTCTCCCTTTGCTCATCTGTAAAATGGGAACGATAAAATCGTATGTGCCTCTCTGGCGTGTGGCCGGGGGTTAAAGCTCTCCATGAACAGTGTGCATGAAGTCCCTGGGACCAGGCTTGGCCTGCGTAAGGAGCTGGGTAAATGCTGTTGCCTTTCCTCAGAAACGAGCCAGGGCTGCATCTTCCAGAGACAGGTTGGGGTGGGGAATGGGGAGGGGGAAGGAAATTGGGTGGGCAGGGGAGGGGCAGGGCAGGTTCAAAGGGCGCCAGGAGGCACACAGGTGGGTCATCCTGCAAAGCTTCCCTGAGACAAACTGCAATTACCCTTCTGAAGACGTGGATTAAAATATTTACACGACAAGCACATCTGAGATGAGAGACCTAAGAACCTCTTTAGACCAATGCGTTCAACACAAGCACCAAATCCAAGCTGCCTAAAAGTGAGAAGGAACGAGATGGGGTCTTCCTCCTCTTCCACCAAGACCCCAGCAGAGCAGCGTGGCCGGGGCCAGCAAGGCAGGGCCCCTTGTGATTACAGCGCCCGCCAGGCTCAGTCTCAGGGCCGGGAGGGTCCGGGTGGGTGGGTTTCTGAAGGAGGAGGATTCCTCCAGAGGGAGGGCCGCTCACTGCTCTTCCCCTGTGAGAACAGATCTTTCACAGCAGCAAGCGATGGCCGGGCCTCGCAAGCCCACAGGGACCCAGGCACCCGGGGCGAGGGTGGGAGGAGGGGGGAGGGGAGAGAGGGAGGGGGAGGGGAGGGAAAAGAACCACAGAGAGGCAGAGAGAGACTGAGAGACACCAAGTAACGGAGAAAGAAGGGGGAGAAAGAACAGGGAAGGATGGGCTGAAGATGACAAGAGGCACCGACTCAGATGGGGCAGGGCTGGGGGGCATGTCGCTTTTTCCCCTGAGCTGACGTTGGCTCAAATGGTACAAAAGCGATGGTGGGTGAGAGTGCGGGGGTCAAGGCGGTGGGCAGTGGCCCTCCACTGAATCCCTCCCTGCTGCACACGCCAGTGCCACTGAAGAATGTCCTCAGTGAAGCAGGACAAGGTATTGGTTTCTAGACGTCCCTATACGAGATTGCACATTTTTAAAACATTCCGTGTGATGAAGGGGGAAGGACACGTAAGACCTTCTGCCATGCTCCAAAGTGAGAAGTTGGTTAGCGGAAAGGCAGGGTTACAAGCTAAACTGGCCACTGTTTTCATTTTTACTTGACAACTGACCAACTACGACTCTTCAGACTTAGATATTTGGCAAACATCTTCTTGAAAATGAACAAGGTGGGCCTGTTAGTTCAAAGAACACACTGATAATATTTACTGTCAATAATACAATCTGAGATTTCAAGCGAAAATTGGGATTCTGAAAAACTTGTGCTTGACAGAGAGCTTTCCCAGATTTTTCTGCTAAGATTGATGATGATATTAATGAATGTGTCTTCTGCATGTTGTACTGACACGTGTCAACATTTAGAAGATCTGAATAACTCAGTAAACCAGTATTTTCCAAACGACAATGTAAAATCACGCATGGGGAAAGAGCCACTCAAAGATCAAGATAGACCAACAGACTTTAAGGGTACTCGATCCCTCTGAAGACCAGATTCTTCTCAGGAAATGGAAATAATAGCGTGTCTTGCAAGAAGGTGCTAGCAAAGCATCTGGCATGTAGTAGGCAGCTTCTGTCGTTGGGATTGCAGTGGTGGTGGACAAAGTACTGTAACCACGGCACTGCCCGTGTAACATTGGTGTACCCGCACACACACGCTACCATAGCACGCACCAAATATGATCCCAGCCCTTTGCACGTGGCTGGGCTGGACTGCTGGAGCCCCGTGCAGAGTGGAATTTCGGCAGCACACTGCTCATTGCTAGGCATCTCCACTCACAGGTGGGTGAACAGCCAACGAATAACCAGAGGCACCACTTCGAGTATTGGGCCACGTGTCTAGGTATCTCCGTGTGTGTGCGCACATATGTGTGTGTATTACTGAAGGAGAGCTGTGGGCCGTGCCTATGTCTGACTACAGAGAACGGAGTTAGCATTTAAATCTACTCTTTTAGCAATTTTGAAATATGCAATGCATTGTCATTTATTATAATCACCATTCTGTGCAAAAAATACTAAGTATGTGAAGCGATGGATTTGTTAATTAGCTTGATTTAATCATTCCACAATGTAAACATATATCAAAACATCACATTGCACCTCATAAAGATACACAATTATTATTTGTCAATTAAAAATAAAATTTAAGAAGCAGGCTTGCAGGGCACAGAGAGGCAGTATCGCCCTTGGCTCGCTCATCACTTCTGGAACGGATGCTCAGAAATACCCACAACACAGGTCTTAGCGCTGACTCCCAGCCTAGCGGACGGATCTGGCCCAACCGGGGGCTGTGGCCCTCCCCCCAGGGCCAGCCAGAGATGCAGAGATGCTCCCTCCCTGGTGGTCCGGACCAAAGACTGCGCTTGGGCCGCAGGACATGTGTCTGTCTCAATGGTGCCAACACTTCAGCCCAGCACAGGCCATTTTGTGACCCTCCGTCCTCCCTGACATGAGCAGAGATGGGGGTGATGCTGCTACCAGCCAAGCGGCACCAAGGACGGCCAGCAAACCGCCCGCAGCCGCAGCCGGGGAGAGGCCTGGGACCGTCTCCCTCCCGCCCCAGAGGGAACCAGCCCTGCCACACCTTGATCTCCGACCTCTGTGAGATGATAAGTTTCTGTTGTTTAAGCCACTTAGCTTGTGGCACTTTGCTAAGGCAGCCCTAGCAAACTAATAAAACTGTCCAGAAGCTATTATCACACCTAGTTTACAGGTGAAGAAACTGGAGCCCCGGGAGATTAAGAACATTGGCCAAGGTCACATGGCTAAAAGATAACCGAGCTGGGCTGGGACTCTGTCCTGGCGCCGGGCTGTGCGGGTTTCTGCGCGGACCGCCCTCCCTGCGGGACTGGCACTCGGTGATTTATTCCCGCACAAGCACTGAGGTGAGCAATCGGTTTCTCCAGCCTTACTGTGACAAGACCTTTAAGATGATAAAGGGACTTTAGCCCTGGCAGAGCCCAAGTGTGTCCCCAAAGGAGGGAGCTGGGCAGCTCCGCACCGAGGAGCCGCATAAATAAAGGCTCCAGCGCAGGGTCACAATCGCGGTGACTTTCTCCCGCTGTGGGACCCTGGCCCTGTGATTGAGTCTCTCTGTGTCCCGACGTCCTCATCAGTAAAACGGGATGTTGACGTTGTGAGAGGGATTACACGAGGCCATCCAAGTCTAGTGCACGGCTGTGGCACACAGCAGGTGTTTAATAAGTGATTTTGTCATGGTCATCATTATTTCTGTGCTTTCTCCCTACAATACCAAATGCGTTTATAATCAAATTAAACTCAGAGCCTCTGCCCCAAGGACCCAGCACAAGCCTGTCAGAGTCGCCTCCTTATTCACGGAAAGCCCCTCGGCAGCACGGGAAGGGGGCCGGGGCCAGCATGCGGGGGGGCTGACACCGGGACGCCTGAGGGACCCAGGACCTTCCTGCCACACGCGCTCCTGCCTCCTCGGCAGGCCCCCTTCTCAGCACTACCCACCCAGAAATGGGCCTTTGTAAACTCAAGGCCCGATGTGACTGCACTGGGGCCGGAGACCTGAAAGTCCTGCTGGCCAGGAAGGCCCAGGAGGGAGGACCGGGACCCTGGGTCCACATCTCTGTAAGTGGACCCGAGGCAAGGCCTGCTCCACCTGGAGTTGTGGCTGCTTCCCTGGAGAGACAGCTGTGCTTCTGGTCCTCATGGGTCTAGGAGTGGCCAACCAAAAGGACAGGCCTCCTGGGGAGCCACATCTGTCCTTCCCCAGGCCAAGCCATTTGTGGCTTCCCACCCCTGGTGGGACAGGATCTAAGCTCCATCGCGCACAGGAGAGCCTTCTGAGATGAGACCCTCCCACCTTCCATGGGCCCCAGATGGACAGCAACGGTCAAAGGTAAAGAACGTGGCCGGGAGCCACCCTGCAGGCTGGTGTTGGTCATGAGTTTGGGCACGCCGCCCGTCACTTGACCTCGGGAGGTCTCTTTGCCTCTGAGCAGGGAATGCACCGTGCAGAGTGGCTGGGAAGTGCCGCCGACCCCTGACCAGACTCAGCCCCGTGGCCACCCCCGCGGGCCTGCAGGCTGCAGAAGGAGCTGAGTCAGGGGCGCCCGGGAGGATGGGTCTGGAGAGGGAACCTGTGCCCTGGCAGGGGCCTGGCAGGGGCGGAAGGGGAGCCAGAGGCCAAGGGCCCTCAGGCACCGTCTCAGCAAGAGAATCAGGAACTGGAGCCCCAGCTGTGAGAGCCCTATGAGATTTCTTCAACTTTTGCCACTTCCCCACTTTTTCCCCTTTTGCTACCACCCTTCTGCCCTGCGAGACTGTCAGTTAACCCCTCACAGACGCAAGGGCCGGCCTGCAGGCTCAGCAAAGACAGGAGCCAGAAGAGACAGTGGCCCAGCAGGTTTAGGGGTGAGGGGGCCACGCAGGCCTGGAACCACTGGAGCCAGGAAGTTCCTGGGCCCCAGCCACCCCTGAGGAGGCCTCTGATGGACTTGCAGTCCTGACCGCGAACGGGCCCGCTCTGCGCGGCTGCCGTTGGAGGAGGAGGTGGCCTTGCCGTGCCTGCGCCTTGCCGGCTGCATCCTCGCCTCTCCCCACACCTGCCCTGCTGCCCTTGTCCAGCCAGGGTGGGAGAGAGCAGGAGGCCAGGGCAGGAAGGATGGGAGGGGTAGCCCACCAGGCCCCCATTGCTCCCTGGGCAATTTAACTTACAGCCAGGTGGTCTCTGCTCTGACTTGGGGAGGTCCAGAGAGAAGCAGTGGGCCTGGGAGAGGAGCAGAGCTCCCCCCAAAACACTCAGCGAGTCTCCTGGACGCAGAGCACCTGCTAGTGTGTGCACATGTGCGTGGGGGTAGCGTGTGTGCGTTTGTGCAGAACTTTTGAACTGAAAACACATTTTTACCACATATTAATCCCTCTGATCCTCACAGCAATCTCATGAGATAGAAACTCTGTGTCAACACCCAGATGGGGAAGCTGAGGCTTGGGCTGACTCCGTGACTGCTCTGGGATTCTCCCCCGCCTGTGGGGCTCCCAGGCTGGCCCCTGCGCCTGCCCTGAGCCCTCCTGCAGGGCGGATCGCGGTTACAAGGCGGCACTTGCCTGTCTCTGGGAGCGTCCGCACACGGGGGTCCGACTAGGAACCCGTGTGCGCGTCTGACCCTCGCTGGCAAAGCTCTTCCCCACCTCAACCCAGAGCCTCGCGCCGCGTCCGAGCCAGCTTCCTGTGTTCCGTCCCGAGCAGAGCAGAGAGAACCACCCACTCAACACCCATACTGTCAAAAGCCCTAGTCCTCGTGTGCTTGCAGACTTAGCAATCATCCTGCAGTCTCATCTTCCCCCAAACTTCCCTCCTGGTTCTAATTTTTCAGTCCTTTACTCATCTCTGGGGGCAGCGGCGGGGGGCGGGAGGCAGGTGGGAGGCCGAGCACACAGAGGGTAGCAGTGGGCAGGCGTCCCTGAGCCTGCACTGGCCCAGCCGTGCCAGAACCCCCACTGCCTTCAAAGGTGAGGAAGATCCACATCCCAGCCCCCGGCCAGGCATGGGGAAGGCACTGGAGGAGTGGCCGGAGCCGCACTGCACCAGCCCCTCCAGCCCCGCCGTGCCCTGGCCCCTCTCAACTCGGTGCCCCCCGTCCCACCCACACTGGTGTCCCAGCAAAGCATAAGTGTTCAGTTCTCTGTCCTGGGAGTTTGACCCCACTGCGCCGGCATGGGCCCCTGAGACGTCACCCTCAGACCCTGCTCCATGTAGTTGGGCACTTGGAGGCGCTGGCCCACCCAGCCTGGGATCCAGAGAGCTGGACAAGTGTCCCCCTAGTTCCTGGCTTGGGGGTGGGGGAGGTCATGCAGTGCAGAGCAACGGCCTAACTGAACTCAAGATAGGCGGCATCTATCGTCCCTGCAATCTGCAAGCTCGTCACTTTGCCTGGAAGATTAGATTAGTAAGAAACCAGTCATCGGAAAATCCAGCTCCGGATACCTAATATCTTGTTCTCTCCTGTCTGCACCCACAGTGTTTGAGACCAACTTGTCTGGCGTTTTTTCAAGTATAGAAGCAAAGCAGGCAGCAGCCTTCTCCTTTCCAAGGTTGCCACCCTGCCACCAGCATCTCCCACCCTTGGCTCTCGCCCACGTGCCTCCTCTGGCTGGAGTTTTCCAAAACGGGGCCCAGGCCTGACTCCAGCTAAGTCCGGGGGCCCTGGGCACCCAGCCTCCCGTTCCCCCTCCCGCTGGCTGGCCATCATCATTGCCCCTGTGTTTTCTGGAAAGAAGCACAGCCCGTGTATCTCAGGATCTTCCTCCTATTTCCTCTTAGCCTCCCGAGTGACGAGTGATGGGCCCAACACAGCCGGGCCCCCATGCGTCCCGGCACCTCCTTCCCAGAAAGGGTCGTCTGACAGGACTTGAAATACGACAGCTTCCCGTCCTGCTTGCACCTCATACACACGGAGGGATCAGCGAAGGTATGATTTTCTAGCAGACCAGAGCAAAGCAGCCCCTTTCTGATGGCCAAGACAAACCCCCAGGAAAAAAGTACAACAGCGAAGCCCTTCAGGTGAGCCCTGCCTGCCAGACCTTGGGGACAGGACCAAACTTGAGTCTTAGCAGCCTTAGCGGTGACGAAACCTCAAGAGGCCTCGCGGCTCCTCAGCCCTTGGACCTGACATCTCCGCAGCTGCAAGTCCCCAGGGAAGTGCCCGTTTCGCTCTGTGCTCCAGGAGGGCAAAGCAAGTCCCGAGCTGGTGCCCGCCAGGGTCAGGAGGGCAGGGCCCGCTGTGCTGCCCCACGGGCCAGCCTGCCAACCCCCCTCCACCTGGCTCTGCCCCGCCTTTTCCAGCCAGTGTCAACCTTGGTTAAAAGGACCCCACTCAGGCAGGGACTGACCTCTTCTAAGGTGTTGCCATCTTCGTCATGAGGGTCCCCGTGAAAGGACAGGGAGAGAAGGAGGCCCCTGCACCGGCAGGGGGTCAACCTGATGATGCCCCAGTGCCAGGATGCTGCGGCTCTCAGGGAAGCAGGGCGAACATTTCCAGTAACCGCCTGTCCAGCCAGCCCCCTCCTGCTGCCTGGCCGCCTCCCGGGCCTGGGCTCCCAGGAGAAAGGGATCCGGAATCCTTATCAGAGAGACAACCTGGTCAGGGTGGGGTTGAAAATTTCACATCTTAAAAACGTCTGAATTCCTTTCATTCTCTGGCTTAAGTTGTCAAGTCTCCTGCCCCCAAACCAACTAAGAGTGAAAGGCCTCCGTAAAACACTCAGAACCACCGCAGCCAACTGCTCCCTCTGCTCCAGCCCACTCCCCTCCTCTGTCTCATTCCCTCCCACCTCCCTCTGCCCTCCCCCCGCCCCGCCCCCACTGCCCTTTCTCTGGAACTCACACCTCTCCCCCTCCTGCCTTCCTCACACCTCCCTCCTCTCCACCCCCAGCCTCTCCTTCTCCACCTGCAGGAAGCTGATTTAGGGCCTCTCTCCCCAAATGAATCTCTCAACATCTACAAATGTTAACTTCATTAATTTGGGAAGGATTTATCAGTGCAGAGGTTAATTGTCTTTCCCTGACACATTTTTACTGAATACATCTGGGTGACAAAATTAATTTCCTCATTAGCTATTTTTGAAAGTGGAACAAGCTGAGGGGACTGGCTTGGGGTGAGTTTGTGCAGTGTGAGCTGTTCTGGCTCCCTGGGCCCCCTCCCAGGGCCCTCGCCCTCCCCAGCAGCCAGAGGCACTGAGGTCATGGGTCAGGGGCCAGAGGGGCCCCCAGAGCTCTGCGGAGTCCAGGCCAGGAGATGGAGAGGCGATGGGTTCTCTCTGGTCCTAGGAGCCCCAGGGAGGGGCCCAGGCCAGGGGCCAGACATGGCCCACCTGGCTCCCCAGGCCTCTCCCCGCCCCAGCAGGAAGCTCCTCCCTAGTGGACACCCAAGTTATGGCGCAACTGACCAGGAGTTGCAGACGGAGACAAGACGCCATGAACGGTCCAGCTCCAGGACCCACCCGGCCAGACACAGGGAGCCAGTCCCCATTATCACTAGTGCCGGGGCCGTGTCCTTCACCAGGTCCTGAGCAGCCAGCCCACCTGGGCCTCCGGGTGGTCCCAGGGTCTGTGCTTCTACCTGGGGGAGAAGAGGAGGTGGGAGCACACCAGCCCTGGAATTCAGAGGGGGGACATCTCCCTTGGGCCACCTCCTGCAAATGTGGCCACATGGGGAGACCTGCATTCCGGTGCCACATCAAGCAGCTGAGACACCTGGGCCCCAGCTTCTTTAGCTGTGAAGGGAACAACTGCCCCACAGCCCCCCCTTCCCGGTCCCATGGCAGCCCCAGCCCCTCCTCACCTCCTCCCTTCCAGAGTCACCCCCACTTCACTCTGGACCGTTTCACCCAACACTGCCCGGGACAGAGACGATGCCAGCATCTGGACCAGGCAAGGCCCAGGGTCCAGAGTCTCTGAGCAGAGCTCACTGTCCCCCACATGGAACCTTCCAGGCTGAAAGTCATGTGCTTTAGGCCTCATTCTAGAAAGGGAAGAAAATAGAAACCCAGTGGGTCAGAAGAGTGCTTGGGCCAAAGCCAGGGACAGAGTCCAGCAGCCCCTTCCTCTCCAGGCCAAAGCCCTGACCCCACAGGGGACCCCGGCCTCCTGTCACCCCTGACCTCACTGGAGACCCCGGCCTCCCTGTCACCCCTGACCTCACAGGGGACCCCAGCTTCCCTGTCACCCCTGACCTCACAGGGGACCCCAGCCTCCCTGTCACCCCTGACCTCACAGGGGACCCCAGCCTCCCTGTCACCCCTGACCTCGCTGGGCACCCCGGCCTCCCTGTCACCCTTGACCTCAATGGGGACCCCGGCCTCCCAGATTTTTGACCCCATCCTTTCTAGGAAGCAAGGCATTGGCTGCAGAGTCCAAACTGGTGCTGATACAAACCCTGAATTTCCTGTTCCTTTTAGCTGAGACACTACACATGGGCAGCTCTCCGACTGCCACTTCTGACCTCACCCAGAGAAATTTTCATGCTGCAGCAATTTCAGTAGCAGGAAAAACCAGACCCAGGGAAGCTACCTGAGTGTCACCAGCCAGTCGCCCGGGGCGGGACTAGGACAGGCTGCCAGGACGTCCCTCCCTGTCTTCACTCCTTTCTCTCAACCACCTGTCCCTCCTCAGGGCGGCAGCAAGAGCAGCACTGTGTGGCTTTCCCGCCCTCCCCTAAGGCCTCCAGGAGCACTGTCCCCTCTAGAACACCCTCCAAAGAGCAGCCCTGGGCCACCGAGCACTCAGGGGGGCCCCTGGTGACTACAATCAGGTGTGCTGCGCCCCCTCCCTCCCTAGCGATCCTTCGGCCAGCTCCTGTCCGCTGTGAGTCTGAGATGGCATCTCGGTTGCCACCAGGCTCAGGGGCAGCCCTCCCTGCCATCAACCTGCCTGTGCAGGGTTCTCTGGAACAGGAATTCAAGACCTCCGTGTGGGGAGACAGGACTCCTGCAGTGAAGTGGGATTCGGGAAGCGCTCCGGCGGGCCTGTGGGGGTGACTAGGAGCAGGTCTCAAGGCTCCCTGTGTCCCTCACACAGAGCCTGTGCATGGACGGAATCTGCTGTCAGGGATACAAGGGGGCCAAGGATTATCCCCAAAGGGAGGATCACAGAGCTGGGTTCTGAAGGATGCAGAGGAGTTTGCAGAGCCAATCAGAGGGAGCAGCATTTGCAGAGACCCTGGGACTTGGGAAGAACCTAAGCTGCCCGGTGCTGCCGCCACACGCCCTTCAGAAGGTCAGGACGGGGGGCAGGTGATGGAGGAGCCCGGCTGTCTTTCCCGGGAGGTCCTTAGCAGGAACTGAGCAGGCAGTGGCAGAATCCAACCTGCGGGAGCAACAGCATTTGGGAGGCTGGGCAGAAGCCTGGCCAGAGCCGTGGGAGCCACAGCTTGTTTCACCTCGAAACTAGGGTGCGCTGGGAGTACGAGGCCTTCTAATATGATCATCTCCTCTAAGAAAGAGAGTGGAGGGGCGTTTACAGACGTCGTCAGATGAATTCTCAGGAAACCTCAGGCCCGTCTGGTACCCCAGGCACGGCAGGTGTACCACGCTCCTGGCCAGTGAAGTGGTTTGCCCAGGAGTTTTGTGGAAACAGAAAAGTTAGATCTTGCCCTGTCTAGAGATGGGGAAACCGAGATAAAGGACGCTTCGGATCACAGCACTTTGGGGCCTATGCCAGGAATAGCACCCGGATCACCCTGAACCCTACACCTTTGATGTGGGGCAGCAGCTGCACACGTTTTCCTGCAAATGCACCTGGTGGCCTGTGTCACCTCCAAATTTGGGCATTTGGTTGCTTCTAGATGCCCCACCTTTGACCCCGTCGCCCTCCTTGTGAAGCCAGCAGATAGTGAACTGTGCAGTAAAAGATTGTGCTAAACCTGAGACTGGAGAGAAACCTTCCCAGTGGCGCTAGGGATGTCACACTAGCCCTAACTGCGGAACCAGGTTCTCACGTTCAGAGTGTTTATTCCCGTCACCCTCGTCCGTGTGCGGCTGCTGGGTGCAGGCGGCTCTGAGAACAGGCGCGCGGAAGGGGCTCAGCGCCTGCCCGTGGGCTGAACGAAGGACGGTCCGTCCCGGAGCCTCATTTGAACAGAGCTAAATGGAAGACAGAGCCTCACCCAAACATCCTGGAGCGGGTCCTTGAGGGTTCGCTTCTTGTGACCTGCAGCTTCCCTCTCCCAGTGCTTGTCATCTTTGAGCAGAGCAAACCCTGGTTCTGCTCAGAACTGCGCTGCAGAAGCAGGAACGGGTGGGAAGCAGGGAGTTTAAGGGCCATCCCGCAAAGGTGTCGTCACCAAACACCACGATTCTCTTGTATTCTAGGCCACAGTGACCTCCCACCTCTCCTTCCCACTCATCTGATTCCCGCTATGGACCAGAGAGTTCAGGTCTCGCCCGCTGCTCCAGTGGCCCCTTCTGGTCTCCAGCCTGGGACCCCCTGAGGGCAGGGACTTGGGCTCCGGTGCTGGGTGGGCCCTTGCTGCATGCAGCACGGAGCCTGCTGTCCAGGAGATGGATGGTAAATAGGTGTGGAGGGGACCGTTTAATTCTGCATGGGAGTATCGTTTTCGTTCCTCACAACCCACTTCTACCAATAAAATTAGTACACTCTACCAGTGGAGTCTAGAGCGGCACTTCTTGCCCTGGAGCAGGCGGTACGGCCACCAGAGAGCTGGGCAGCACCCAGACTGCAGACCCCACAGCCAGGGGCCCCAGCTGCGCGGAGGGTGGGGCGGGGCCTGCAGTTGTCATTTAGTGAAAGTTCCCAGGTGCTGCTGCTCTTGCTGGCGCTGGTCCCACCCTCGGAGGGGCACTGCTCTCTAGACAGGAGCCACCACCAGTAACAACACGCTGGACAACAACACTCAGGACTCAGTGATTACCAACATTTTGGGCAATTCTGAGACTATTTCACAGCATTAAAAAAAAAAAAAGAATGGACACATTCAAAGTTTTCTGTTCGGAGGAGTCATTTGCTACATGGCGGTGGGGGGGGGGTGTCCCTTCATTTTTGCAAATACCAGGAAATGAAATGTAAGATGTGACTGCACTATCCTAACCTGAAGCACAGAAAACTCACCGCAGTTACACTTCAGAGAGAATACGGGGCTCCCCGCGAAAGGGGCCAAGCTTGCCTGGAGTTACGTTCTGACTTCTCAAAACATGAAACCATTTATTTTGGCCTTAATGCATTCAAAAAAAAATTCCCTTATACCCCGTCCCCCTCAACACACACACACAAATCAGCTTTCGGTTCACAATGAATGTGTCGTGGGTCTTTTCTGGGTCTCACTCGCTGAGGCCTGGGGGGCCATGGAGGCACCTCCCCCGTGCCCCTTGCAGGAGTCCCTGCGTCCCTGCGTCCCTGCGTCCCTGCGTCCCTGCATCCCCGCGTCCCCACCGGCCAGAGCTGGTGAATCACCCAGCCCCAGCAGCCTGCGTCCTTTCCAATTACCATCGCTATCGGAGCCGGCTAAAAAACCAGTAGCAGCTGGCAGGAAATGGGTAAGAAAACTGACCACAGATAAACTGTAGGGCTCGACAGAGGAGCGGCAGATGGACTCGGGGACAGGAAGTCGCGCTGTGAGGCCTCGGCCCTCGCCCGCCCAGGGGCCACTGCGGGCAGTCCACAGGCGCAGGCACCGTGAGACGCAGTGACCGGCCAGCCCAGCCCAGGCCACAGCCCCTGGAGGGAAAGAAGTGGCCCAAAATGGGGAAGAAGCACCCGAGAAGTGCTGGCCTTCAGGGTCCCGGCAAAGGCGGCGGTTGTGATCCTCCAGTGGTGACGTAACAACAGCAGGCCACGCTGTCAGGACGAATCGACTGCTGCCGGAGCACTTCCTACCGGGGTCCCTGCAACCTGCTCTCGGGTGGGAGGCGCCAAGGCACGCCGAGACCGTGCTGGGGACGTGGCAAAGCGCTGCTCTCTGGAGTTACAGGCCCAGCGCTTTCAAATACGCTCACAGCTCTTCAGCCGATTCAAAGGGCAGACCCTTCAAAGTTCCTAATAATAGAGAAAATAATAGCTAGGCAGCGTGCCTGACCCTGCCATGCATTGTCCCATTCATGTCACAGATACCCCAGGAGGTAGACACCCCTGTCCCCATCTTACAGGTGAGCAAACGGAGGCTCAGGATCGAGTACACTTGCCCCGGGTCACGTAGCCGATGAGGGGCAGAGCCCAGCTTCAAAGTCTGACCAGGTCCCTGCCCTGTCCACTCTGCTCGCAGCGACCGTCAGGTGCCGGGAAGGGGGAGGGAAAGGGAGGTGAGCAGAGTAGGGGCTCTCACCTGAGCCTGGGCCCTCGCCCAGGGGAACGCTGGGCTGTCAGTGGTTAATAACGTCGTCCCAGTGGCCCGAGATGGATGCCCACCCCTGACACCACCCCAGGCAGCCCAGCGAGCGGGACACACCCTCTTTGCATCCCTGAGCAGACCCAGGGTGCTATCAGGGGAGCCAGAGCATCGTGGTGACTGAGGCCTGCCAGCCACTGGCTTGTCTGTGACATGCTTTGTGACAAGCTGCCGTGACAAGAAGCTGCAGCATCTGCACTTGAACTTGTGACCGGGTGGCAGTCCCCCAGAAGGAGCTGGGGCACAGCTGGGGCGGGGGTGAGGGTCCCTTTCCCGTCTCTGCACCTGCCCCAGGGGGCGTGCACGGTCCCCCTCTGCTGGCACCCGGTCCCGCACTCGGGTTAGCAAGATGGGAGTTCAGCTGGGTCTGAGTCACCCCTGTTCCTGGAACTCTGAAGGCGGGAGAGGATGCTGTGGGTAGGCTCTAACTGTATCATCTGGGCTGGGGCCGGTAGCAGATGGTCCTTATAAAAAAAAACATACTTCCATGTGTGCTTAAAATAGCGCAGCACTCACCATCAGCTGAATGGGGAAATGTACGAGCCAGTCGTTCACGTGGGAGTGGGCGCCGCAGGCTGTAGTTGGGACGAGGGGCCCAGACACCAGCCGTGGCGGCTGAGCCCAGGAGGCAGAAAGAGAAGGCTTGGTGCCCACTGTGTGCCTGGCAGGTGGCAGACCTCGAAACCATGGGACCTGCCCCACTGCTGCATGTGAGCCCGGGAGAAGCGACTGGCCCGAGAGTCCCCTGGGGAGCAGGGACAACACCAGCCTCCCCACCACCCCGCCCGCCTCTCTGTCATCCAGGGAACACCTGTCTTCATCCTGGCCGTCCAGAAGACCAGGCTACCTCTAGAGGATCAGAAACTACCGACTCTGAGGCAATGTCCCCCTTCCCCGGCCCACGGGGACCCGGAAGCAAGGCCCAGCGCCTTGGGAGCCTGACGGTTCGGAATCTGCCCTGGGGCATCTCAGATCTGCCCCTCACCACTGAGTGTCCTGGGGCAGGGCACTTCCTCCTTCTTGGCCTCGGTTTGCTTATCTGTAAAATGGACTGAAAACAGCCGTCTTCTCCAGGGGGGAGCCCAGCACATGGCATGCTCTGCAAACGGCACTCACGGCTCTGCCTCACTCCCTGAGGCGTGAGAGAGCCCTTGGCCTTTTCTCCCCTTAAAAAAAAAAAAATCTCTTTTCTCCTTATGTAAGCTAATGCTACACTTTGGCAAGCAGAAGTAACAGCTCAGAGTCCAGGTCTACTGTTGCCCGTCTGGGCTGCTGTGTAGACAGGAGGGAAGGGGCAGCAGGGAAGGCTGGAGGCTGTGGCAGCAGATAGAGCCAGGGTCCCCGGCTCCAGATGGGGGGTGGGGCTCCCACAGGCCACAACAGCCGCCCCCAGAGCTCAGCAAATCAGAGCCCAGGTCGCCGTGGCGTCTGAGGGCGGAAGACCTCCCAACGGCAGGGTGGAGGTGAGGAAGCCCCAAGGGAGCCAGAGGCCGTCGGGCTGCTCCTCCAAGACAGCAGGTGTGTCCCAGGTGGAGGGTCCCCCGAGTCCACCGTTGTGTTCTTTGGGGATAAGCAGTGTGGTGTGCTGGTAAATGTTTAACAACCAGCTCTGGGGAGGAGATTAAAAATAGCTCCGATCTGTATGATCTGTAGTGTGAGCCAATTTCTGTGGTATAAACTCCCACTGTGGCCGGTTTCATCACTGCACGTGAGGTTGGAAAGAGACGTGGAAATCGCTGCCGTGAGCTCCAACCGACAGGACAGCCTGTCGCACCTGCCCGGAGGATGTCTCGGGTTCCTCTGCTTCAACCTGCACAGCTGAGCTCAACACCCTCCCAGGCCCGTCCTGCCTGGGGGTCTGTGGCTTCCTCCCTCTTGCCCAGTCTGACCCACCCCTCCCAGCCCGCAGGTCCCTCCCCTTGTGTCTCTGTCTTCATCCTAGCCCTTGCCCATCCTTGCACCTCCACCCTTGCCCTCCAATCTGCCTTCCGCATCCTTCCAGGACGATCCTCCCAAATCTCAGATGTGCTCAGGTCACCCTCCTGCCAAAACTCCTGGGTACAGACCAGGGTCCCAGCGGGGCTTCCCAGGGCCGGCGCAACTGGCCTCAGCCTACCAGTCCCGATTCCTCTTGCACCGCCCCGGCCTTTCTCAGCCCTGGGGCGTGCCCGGTCCTCCCTCCCAGGCGCTGGGGAATGTGGTTGGCTCTGTCTGGAACCATCTTCGTCTCCCCTCCACATCCAGCCCTTCACCCCTGCGGTCCCAAGTCCAGCAGGTCCTTGCTCCCAGGGAGCCCCCTTCTTCCTCTACACCCCACCCCAGGACAGGTGCTGTGTCATCTGCCCCCCAGCTCCCTGAGCCCTCTCTTCACGGCAGTAATATGGATGGTAACTACGCACTTGCTTGCGTGGCTAAGTAACATTTAGCTCTCCCACTAGACTGGTGATGCCCAAAGGTGCTGCAGACTGGCATTTCAAGCAGGGCAATTTTTTACTCTGTGGCACTGTGAACGGCAGGAGGGTCCCTGGCCCCCACCTGCTAGACGCCAGCTGCACTCCCAGACCTGGTGACACACATCAGAGGCCCTCCTCCATTCCCACACACCCGGGGAGGCTGGGCCACCCCAGCGGAGACCTACGACCCGGGACACTAAAGGGACAGGAGCTCTGTCAAGGCTCGTTCAACCCCCAGTGCCCGGTAGGCTCCCAGCGCACAGTGGATGTCCAGGAAATGTTTGCCGAATGAATGGATGGGAAGCTCCTGCCTGCAGGCTTTTGAACGAGCTGCTGATTCCCCCGGCGGATGCTTCAAGGAGTTTGCGTCTGGGGTCCAGGAAGCCGTCATGCTTCTAGACAGTGATCCTCAGCACCCTGGAGAAGGGGTCACCCTGTGGCACCAGCCCAGAGCTCAATCAGGCAGGACCCAAAGCCAGGCCCTGCTTCGTCTCACCTTCCTCCAGCAGTCCAGGGCGCGGGCGATAAAGTGGGTCCTCCCTTGGTCAAGGGCAAGGTGCTACTCTCCTGTCCCTGGTGCTCAGGATCTCAGCTTTCTCCCTGCCTCCTGCCAGCCCTCTGCACAGCCTGCCCAGTGAGCTGGCCGAGACAGAACAGACGCAGAGTGCGAGCCAGGCCACAGGTGAGGCAGAGAACAGCTGTGGGCCGGGCGGTGCAGCTGGGGCCCGCACGGTGCTGGGATTTCCCCTGCAAACTCTCCTCCTTCCACCGTGACGAGCCTCTCTCCCCGTCATCCAAGTTCCAACCACTTCAGGGGACCTTTACAGTTAACATTCAGCTTCATGTTCCATTCCATCAGCCGGCGTTTATCCAGCACTCACTTTGTGTCGTGGGAGCCTAGAACTGGCCTTCGTGTCCCACTTCATTGGCCCTGGGCCTGTATTTGAGGCCGCTCTGGTGCCTGGTATCAATTCATTCCACTGGGTCTAACTCTGCACATGTTCTGCGCTGGGACGACGCTGGGCCCGGTCACACCGCAGCCAGAGATCCCCAAGGCCTGGCCTCCACGAGCTCCCGGCGCGTGCTGGATGTCTTGTCATCTGCCCACTCCTTTAATTCCACCCCTCTGCTCTGCACCAAGCACTCTGCCCAGCTCTCCCGCAGACCCTTCAGAACTGGGAAGACAAGAGTTTCCACGTCTAAGACCCCGACAGAACAATCGGAGAGCTGTAAATGGAGAACCGGGGCGCGGTGCAGAAGGAGAGGTCAGCATGGGCAGAGCAGGAGGTAGAAATCGCAGGCGGGATCAGCACTGCCCCCGGCCTCGAAGGGAAAACAATAATAACCATGGTGGTGTAGCTAGTACTTACTGATGCTGACACTTTCCTAGGCAATTTACAGGGACTCTCATTTAATCTTTGCAATTACTCCATGGCACAGGTGTTACTATCATTCCCATTTTACAGATGAAGGGACTGAGGCACACAGAATTAACTAACTGGCTTAAGGTTGTGCAGCTTGAAAGTGGCAGAGTCGGGATTTGAACCCAGGCAGTCTGGCTTCAGGGCCAGTGCTCGGAGGCACCACCAAGAGCGTCTGTGTGTGTTGGCTATCAGCAGCTGCGTAAGAAATCTCCCCAAATTCAGCAGCCTAACACAACACGTGTGTGCAGGTCAGGGACCTGGGAGTGGAAGCCGGTCCCTCTGGCTCTGGGTCCCTTACAAGCTGCTATCCAGGTGACGGCCTAAAGTCCCCCGGGGCCCGACTGGGGGAGGATTTGGTACCAAGCTCACTCACATGGCTGTAGGCCAGAGACCTCAGTTCCTTACTGTGTGGGCGACGGCTGGAGGCGAACTTCCTTCGGAGGGAGGAGTGAGCAGGGCCAGCTGGCGTGATGGGGACAGAGCCCCAGCGGTCTGCAGCGTGCTCACAGAAGTGGCCCCCGTCACTCTCGCTGTAGCCTGTGGTCTGTTCGTGAGCAGTGAGTCTCTGGGCCTGGGCCCTCTCGAGGGGAGGGCATTTCAGGGTCATGGACGGCAGCAGGGGGTCGCCAAGGCTGTCCAGGGCAGGAGATGGGAGACCACAGACACGGGGGTCTTTAGTTCGATTCTCCCCCCCAGGAGCCCTAATTGTGTTTGCTTCGGGAACAATAATAGCCTCGGAGTGAGCTCAAACTTGATTCCCAGCCCGAAAGGATGCTTCCTCCTGTTCCTCCCAGAAACCAAGTGCCAAATCAGACGAACCCTTCTTAAAGAGCATCTGCACGCTCCGCTATGTAAAGAAACACAAGTGTATTTGTATTTCGCTGGCGTCAGGCGGAAAACTTGGCACCGTCCCTCCCTCCTCCGCTGCCTCGCCATACGACTCCAGTCAGCCCCCGGCTCCTCTAACGCGTTTATTTTTCATCTTCCTTCGCTCCCCCACTGCCCATAGTGAAGAAACGCCCTGCTGGTTCCGGCGTTTCACTATCACAGGCAGCTGCCGAGAGCCGCAGTCGAACAGCCGAGTCTCTACTCGGAGGCCAGAGGGTGAGGCCCACGCTGGAGTTGGCAGTCAGGGCTCTCTACCCCGAGGCCCGGCCTCTCCCATGTGGCCCGCTCCAGTCCAGCTGGTCGTGAGCCTTGCACCTTCCTGCCTCCAAGCCTTCACCCTCTCCTTTCCCAACCCTCCAATGCTTTCCCTGCTTCTCTTCACTCAGCCAAATCTTGGTTGCCCTTCAAGGTCAAGTCCACGCCCTCCCTTCTCTTTGAGCCTCTCCGGATGACACCAGCTCTCCAAGACTGGACTTGGCGAAGAGGCATCATGGGCTCAGCAGGACCAGTGAAATCAGGGCACCCACCACGGCAAGCAAATGGCTGCGAAAGTTGTCTGAGTTCTCCTCCCTGCCCTGCCTTCACTGCCTGGTTACTGCGAATGGGTCACCCTGGGTAATGGTTCTCAGTGTCCCCTCTCTGAACACCTGCTTCTAGGCATCTAGGCAGCTCCACGCCCAAAGAGCCTGCTTCCTCCCTTCCCCAAATCTCCCACTCCCTGGTCCGTCCTCACCTGTCCCATCATGGCCAGGCCTTGCTGTCAGGACAGCGTTCTCCTCTAAACTCCCCCCGCACGGGCTGTCTTCATGAATCCTGGAGGCACTCCATACGATCCCTCGAGCAGGGCTTGATCTTCTACCTATTTCCCAACTAGACTTTGAGCACCTTCCTGGCAGCGCTGTGTCCAATTCATAGCTGAATCCAGAACAGGGCTGGCCAGAGGGCACATAGGTCGTGTCAGAAAAGATGAAGGAGATGAAACTGCCCATTGATAAGCTTTAGCCTCTTTGTTTCCGTAGCCTGCAGAAATGCAAATATCTTCCACTTACAATTTCAGAACATAAACTCAGCATCATGTGCACGGAGGAGGGAGAGAACAATAGTGCACAACAGCATTATAGGAAACAGCTGAAAGGCACCTTCGAGGTGCGCGGCTGAGTCCCCACCTCCCACGCTCAGAGGGTGAGATGGCGAGTGCAGACTCAGAGCTGGATGTTCAGCAGGGCTGCGGGAGGCCTCAGCAGCGTTGCACAAAACCCCCTGACATCGGCGTGGACCCCAGGTCTTCCTGGCAAGCTTACCGCTTCTCAGTCCCCACTAGATGACACCCGTATTACTCACTGCACAGTTCTGTTGTACTTTCTATTCCGCTGTTCTCTTTTCACACGTTGTTCAGAAATAAACACTGGTGCCCACATTACATTTTGCTTTAAATAGCACGCCAAAGAGGAGACATGCCCGGTGGTCTCCAAGTCACACCCCACGGGCTCCAGGTCATTTGCCTAACAGGCAGAAGTTGGACCTGGCGAAAGCTCTCAGGTAACGGCACGGGGTGGGGGCCCATGCACCTGGGCAGTCTCTCCCACCAGGGCCTCTGCGGAAGTCTCTTCACTGTTTAAAACAAGGCTGGCTTTTCTGAAAAGCAGCTGCTCTGAGGACCGCTTTACACTCTTAAAAATTCTTAAGCCTCCTAAAGAGCTTTTGTTCGTGTGGGTTGTATCTGATGATATTTACTGTATTAGAAATTAAAACTGAGGAAGTTTTTAAATATGTATCAACTTGTATCAAAAATAACAATAGTAAATTCATTGCACATTAGCATAAATTTCACATTTTAAGAAAGATAACTCTATTTTCCAATAACAAAAATAGCAGTGAGAAGAATGGCAACAGATTATACTTGTCCAAAGCTCCTAATGTCCTGACTTAACAGAAAACAGCCAGATTCTCAGCTCTGCTCCTGCCTTCACTCCGTGGCAGTGTGTTGTTTTAGTCCAGGTATATGAAGAACATTCAGCCTCAAACAAAACAGGCAGTTGGAAAAAAGAGCTCAGTTTGTAATAGGCTTTTCAGATAATTGTGTCTATTCTTTAATACTATCCTAAAACTCAAAAACTGGTAGTTTCTTAAAGGTTAGCTGCAATGTTGAACATGAAACCATATCAATTAATTTTTTTATACATGGTTACAGTAAAATCCACTAGCTGTCCTGCACTTTGAATAGATCATTTGCTTACCCACTCATAATTTTGTAACAAATTTGTCGTTTGGCAAATATTAGTTCATTAAGTTACACACACCTATGAAATGCTGGCACCTTTTGTTCCACAACATTGCGTTAATATGACCACTAATCTCATCACAAAATCTGTAGGTGTTAGGAAGCTATCAAGCTCACAGTGGTGGATACAAGTTTTCTAAATTTCTAATTTTTACCTGAAAGCTTCAATTTTATGGCAATAGATACTGTCAGGTATTTTTCCTGAAGTGACAGGCTCATGCTGTTTATTTTCAAGAAAATGTCTGCCAAACAGTTGGGGTTGGGGAGGTCCTTCTGAAATCTAAAAGGCCAGCCTCTTGTGGAAAGTTCCGAGGATCTTAAATGTCAGTGAAAGGCGGAGAAAGATCTCCAGGGAGGAATTCCCTGTGAACAGCTCCCACGACCGCTCACCGGAACCGGACTGTTGGAGGCCACGTGGAGGCCGAGAGATCAGCCTACTCCACAGCCGACCCATAAGCCTCAGACCCAACATCTGTCGTAGAAATTATGACAATGGCCAACACATCCTTCTGGCAGTCGGTGCAAGGCATGGTGCAAGAAGGCCAGAGTACTCATGCAGCGTGGAATGGCTGTCCCAGGGCCCCCTGCATGGTGGGACAGCCCCTAGATGTAGACAGGCTGCACTCCAGCCCTGATCACAAACGTCAAAAAAGCCGAGATGCAGAAACCTAGCCCCTTGCCGATGACCAGCGGGGTCTGGCCACATGAAACAGCTTAATTCATACCTCAGGGGCGGCTCCACTTAGGCCAAGAAAAACCAGGCCCTTTACTGTGTCCCCAAACATTTTTGTGAATGTGTCCAATGAATCAATCACGATTTTAGAAGAAATGTTACGATTTTTCACAAAATCAAAAAATCAGTGAAACCATCTTCATCATTTGATTCTTCTTTAAGACATTCTGAAAAGTCCATAGAATGTTTCTTTCACCCACGTTGTGCCTTTTCTGTTCGGGGTGTGGCAGAACAGCGAGGTAGCCAAGGTCGTAGACCCTGGAGCCGGGTCGCTAGAGTTTGAATCCTGGCTCTCTTACCTGTCAGATACCCGTGACAAGGTATCTAATTGCTGTGCCTCAGTTTCCTCAGCTGTGGAATGGGGTACAATACAGCACCTACCTCCTGCTGTGAGTTCCAAATAATCTCTTAACAGTGAAGCTCTTATGAGAGGTGGCTGTTACTACCACAGGTTCGCCATCTCTGAGTGGGCTCATTTCTGCAGAGGGGCTGTCACCCAGGGCCTTGCACCGCCATGAGAAGGCCTTCCTCGATGGCTGGCTCCCACCTGGGCAGCTCACGGCCTGGGCTCAAGTGACAGCATGCCCAGGAATCCAGGAAAGTTAAAGCAGGCTGCTCCCCCTGGCTCTCTCTTCCTGTCACCAAGGAGTGACAAATGTGAAGAGAGAGGAGGCCCAGCAATGGGCCCTGACCCCTGGACCCTTCCGCTTGGGACACCGACGGGGCTGGAGAGGATGCAGGCAGGGGGATGCCTGGTGCCTGCTTTCCCCTGTAGCTGTCCCCGGTGGTCCACAGCCACCACCTCCCCCTGTGGACAGTGTGCCAGGAGGGGTGTGTTGGATCTGATGCCTGCACTGGGGGAGGCCGTGTGACAGCCCACACTGCAGTCAGCATGGTCTCCATGGAAACGGTGAGGGCCACGCTCGCAGTTCAGGTCCTGTGGCCTCCTTGCAAAGGGTGTGTAAGGGACTCTGCCCCACTGGAGACACCCACTGAGGGGCCGGGGCAGGACTGCAGGAAATGGGCAGCAGGGCAGTGGGCGGGTATGAGCCGTTTGAACCTTAGCCACTCGGATAGGCGGTTGCAGGAGTGACGGATTCACCAGAGGTGACTCCCACAGGGGTACCCACAAAACAGGTAATAACACCTAGAGCCAAACACACACTCACACGAAGAGTACAGGGACCTGTCCGAACAGACAGGCACAGCCAGAGCTGCCCAGTGCCACTCTCCATCCTGAGGTTCCTCTCACCGACAACACTGGTGGCCCTCAACTTGCGGTGACCCTAGACCCAATCAGAACTTCCGTCACAAGAAATCTTTGTCAACGTTGTCTGCCACTGCTTTCAAATTCAGAAACTAAGGCGGTGCATGTAGCCACATCAGAAATGGAGGGCACATGTATCAAAGAAGGAGCAGGGGGAGGAGAACTCGGAGAGGAGCTGCAGAGGTGAGGAGGAGGAGGAAGCAGGTAGACGGCGGCTTGGGGAGGGCTGGGCATGCACTGGGAGCCACACAGTCACCACCTCACATCACCACAAGAAACTAGAAGCCAAAAGCATTATCCTCCTTTACAGACAAGCTAGCTAAGGGGCTATGTCATAAGTCACAAAATGGCAGATGGGCTTATGTCCCAATAAATCCACCATAAGATGAAAACATCATAAGTCAAAAATGCAGACTATCAGTGTTTACCCTCGTGATTGAGTGGCTGACTGGGAGCTGCAGCTTGTTGCCACTGCTGAGCATTATGACAGAGCATCATACCACATATTGTTAGCCCAGGAAAAGATCAAATTTCAAAATTTAAATTCTGGTTTCTGCTGAATGCATATCACTTTCGCACCATCAAACAGTTGAACAATTGTAAGTCCAACCATTGTAAGTCAGGGACCATCTGTACTTAAACTGTCAAAAGTCAAAGATAAAGAGAAAAATTTGAAAGTAGTAAGAGAAATGCAACACATCACATACAAATAAACCTGAATAAGACTGACAGCATATTTCTTAGCAGAAATTTGGCAGGCTAGGAGAAATTGGGATGACATGTTCAAAGTACTGAAAGAAAAAACTGCCAACTAAGAATTCTATACACAGCAAAACTGTCCTTTAAAAATGAAGGAGAAATAAAGGCTTTCCCAGACAAAACTGAGGTAGAACTGCTTTATCATAAGTGCTACAGGGAGTTATTCAAGTTGAAATAAGGGAACACTAAATAACAACACAAAAGCTTATGGAAGTAAAAATCTAACTGGTAAAAGTAAATATACAGACAAATACAGAATAATGTGATATTGTAATGGTAATACTTAATCACTTTTAATCCAACTGTAAAAGTTAAAAGACAAAAGTATTAAGAATAGCTCAACCACAAAAATTTGTGAATGGATACACAATATAAAAGGAAGTAAATTCTGACATCAATAACATAAAGGAAGAAGGAGTAAAAAGTGTAGAATTGAAGTTGTTATCAGCTTATAATAGACTCTTATAACTATAAAAAGTTTTTTGAAAACTTCATAGTAACCAAAAAGAAAAAATATATAGTGGATAAAAAAAGATAAAGAGAAAATAATCACAAAGTATACCATGACCAAAAAGTCACCAAATCACAAAGGCAGTTAGCAAGAGAGGAAGAAAGAAACAAAACAACTACAAAACAGACAGAAAACAATACAAACAATGGCAATAGCAAGTCCTTAACTATAAATAATTACTTTAAATGTAAATAGATTAAAATCACCAATCAAAAGATATAGACTGGATAAATGGACACAAAAAACAAGATCCAACTATATGCTATCTACAAGAGACTGATTTTAGATTTAAGGACACACCTAAGCTGAAAGTGGAGGGATAGAAAAAGATATTCCATGAAAATGGTAACCCCAAAAAAGTATTTATATTTATATCACACAAAATAGACTTTAAGTCAAAAACTGTCACAACAGACAAAGAAGTTTGATATGATAAAAGGGTCAATTCAACAAGAAGATATAACAATTATAAATACATATGCACCCAACAATCACAGCACCTAAAGATATAAATCACTTACAAATCTGAGGGGAGAAATAGACAGCAATACAATGGTAGTAGAATTCAATACTGTACTTCCAATAGTGGATGATCATTCAGACAGAAAAATCAATAAGAAACAACAGACTTGAACAACACTACAAACCAAGAAAAAAAGAGATAAGACTCAAAATTGGACAAATGGAATTATATTAAACTATTAATAAGCTTCTGAGCCACAAAGAAAACCATCAACAAAATGAAAAAGCAACCTATGAAATGGGAGAAAATATTTGCAAACCATATATTTGGTAGGGGGGGTAATATCCAAAATGTATAAGGAACTCATATAGCTCAATAGCAAAATAAATAATAAATAGCCCAATTAAAAAATGGGCAAATGATGTGAGTAGACATTTCTCAAAGAAAACACACAAATGACAAGCAGGTGTATGAAAAGGTGCTCAATATCACTAAGAATCAGGGAAATGCAAATCACAATGAGATACCACCCCACACATGTGAGGACAGCTATTAGAATAAAAAACAAAAGCCTTGCCAAGGATGTGGAGAAAAGAGAACCCTTGTCACTGTTGGTGGAGATGTAAATTGGTGCAGCCACTATGGAAAACAGTGTGGAGGTTCCTCAAAAAATTAAAAGCAGAACTACCATATGATCCAGCAATCCCACTTCTGGGTGCATAGCCAGAGGATTTGAAATCAGGATCTTGAAGAGATATTTGTACTCCCATGTTCACTGCAGCATTATTCACAAGAGCAAAGATGTGAAGCAACGTAAGTGTCTATTGATGGGTGAATGGATTTGAAAAATGTGATGCACACACACACTTACACATACACACACACACAGTGGAACATTATTCTTCCTTTAAAAAGATGGAAATTCTTCCATTTGCAATGACACGGATGAACCTGGAAGACATTACACTAACTGAGATAAGCCAGAAATGAAGCAGAGAGTAGGATGGTGGTTACCAGGGGCTGGGAGGTGGGGAGGGGAAAATGGGAAGATGTTGGTCAAAGCATGCAATGTTTCCGTTATGCAGGATGAGTAAGTTCTAGAGATCTAGTGTACAGCAGGGTGACTAGAGTTAACAATAATGTATTTCATACTTGAAATTTGCTAAGATAGTAACTCTTAAGTAGTGTCACCAAAAAAAATTAACTATGTAAGGTGATGGGTATTATTTAGGTTATTAAGTATAAAATGTCCAATTTCCTTAAGTGCTAAGTTTGACAGTTGATATCTCTGACATTTCCCTTTGACACTCCTTGTTTTATTTTTATTGTGAAGGTACATGCTCAGGCTTTCAAACACATGTTTTTGCTTATGATTATCTTTCAAAAAATTTTAAGAGCAACTTTTGTGAAACCATGGATAAGTCAAAAATTCACATTATTTTTGAATATGAGTTCTATTGTGGAACCAATGCAGCTCAGACAGCTCAAAATTTCAACAAAGTGTTTGAGAAGCATATGACTAATGAATGCACCATACTTCAATGGTTTGAGAAGTTCCATTCTGGTGATTCTAATCTTGAAAATGAGCCACAGGTGACCTAACACCAGGGTGGATAATGATTAGCTGAAAGCTGTGGTGGAAGCGAATCCATCTCCACCTACGCAGGAATTAGCAGCAAGGTTTCACATCACTATTCCAACAATATTGAACCATTTGAAACAAATGGGCAAGGTAAAGAAGCTGGATAGATGGGTTTCACATGAATTAAACGAGCATCAGAACAGAAATTGTCTCAAAGCTTACCTTTCTTTGCCGTCACGACATAAAAGCAAACCATTTCTACACTGTATTGTTAAGTGTGATGAAAAATGGATTCTTTTTGATAATCACAAGTGTTCAGCACAATGGTTGGATAAAGATGAAACACAGTCCAAAACCGAATATTCATCAAAAAAAGCTAAGGGTGTCTGTCTGGTGGTCCAGCGCTCGTATTATCCACTACAGCTTCATGAAACCTGGTCAATCTATTACAGCGGGTGTCTACTACAACCAGTTGGATGAAATGACGAGGATGCTTGCGATTAAGCAGCCGAGATTGGTCCATAGAGATAGGCCAATCCTCTTGTAAGACCACATGTCACACAAACATTGCTGCTCAAACTACAGAGCTGGACTTGGAAACTCTGTCATCCATTGTATTCACCAGACCTTGCACCAACTAACTACCACTTCTTCCAGGCTTGCGCCACTTCTTGCAAGGAAAAATATTCAATTCTCAACCAGCTGTGGAAAACGCCTTTTGTGATTTCATTGCCACTCCCTCTCCAGGCTTCTTCACTGCTAGCATAGACAAGCTACCGTGAAGATGGCAAAACTGTGTTGATAGTTTAGGCACATACTTTGAGTAATTGTACTGCTACTTGTTTGAGATATAACAAACCACACTTTTGATTCGAAATCACACATTTCATGTTTAATGATCTAAATAGTTTGATTGTGGCATATAGCTTAATTATGGGATTGCACAATGTATATTACATTGTACCCTTTAAAGTTATACAATTTTTGTTTGTCAATGATACCTCAGTAAAGCTGGCAATAAATAAACAAATAAATGAAATTGTCTAGCTCATAGAAGCAGAAGTTAGAATCATGGTTGCCAAGGTCTGAGGTGAGGGGGACATGGGGAGGTGTTGGTCAGAGGCCACCAAGTTTCACTTCTGCACGATGACGAAGCCATAGAGACCTACTGCCCAGGGTAGTGTCTGTAGTGGTCAGTACTGCACAGTATTGTGTACTGAAAAATTTCCCAACAGAATAGATCTTAAGTGTTCTTATCACAAAAAATATATAATATAATATAATATAATATAATATAACAAGAGGGTAGGAGAAAACTTTTGGAGATGAAAATGTTTATGGCATAGATTGTGTTGCTGGTTTTATAGGTATATGCTCACCCCCAAACTCATGGAGTTGTGTGTATTAAATATGCATAGCTTTTGTATATCCATCAGCCCTCAATAAAGTGGTGGAATAATAAGAATAATATTAATAATAAGCTGACATCCGGCACATACATCAGTTCCGTGAGCATGGTTGATGTGAGTCTGCCCAGACAGTGAGATCTGGGATTGGCTGGGCCTGCATGGCCAGTCCAGGCTCTGGACAACAGGAATTGGCCTGCTGGCCATGCGCAGCTGGCTGTGTGACCTTTCACATCACCGCCATCCAAATCAAACCCGTCCTAGCTTTGTGTGCTCGGTGACGTGCCGTAGCTGTGGGGAGCTACTGCATCTAAATCTATGGGTTATAAAAAGCTGACACACCATTATATCGGACAGCTGGCAGGTCTGTGACCGCAGCGTGACAAGACAGCCCAAATTGGGGTCAGCAGTCATTAGCCAGTGTACATGTGTCTGGACCAGTGCCCAAGTCCTAATAGGTAAGCAGTGATGGCGAGTCCCTGTCCTCCCCCGTGCCTGGTGGGGACACCCATGAGGGAAGACCCAAGGCAGCCCCTCGAAGGCGTCGGCACGCTTCTTACAACTCCGCTTCAAGGAGTCCTGAATGCTGGGCAGGAAATGGCCTCGCTGGGGAGGGGCTGTCTTCGGGGAGGTCCTCTAGCCTCCAGGGGTGGATCTTTGCGTCTGTGACCAGGAAATCAATGGCCAGGAGAACCAGAACGGAGCCTGCTCTGGGGTCTGGAGAGAGTCAGGCTGCTGGGCTGTGGTGGGGAAATAGACCCAGCTAGAGACTGGTGCTGGAAGGTGAGCTTAGCACTGGTGATGGAGAAGAAAGCCTTCACGGGACAACAGCAGGGACAAGTCGTAGCTTCCCTCCGGCCAAAATCCGTCAGGCCTCATGCACAGCTCGCTGGACAGCCAGTGAAGCAGCCATTCGCTGGTGCACAAGGAAGTGAGCAGCACGTCTTCCCACAGCCTGGTTCTCTTCATTCTCATAAGCGGTGCATTTTTTTCTTCATTCGAGAAAAGATAGATATTTCCATCTAATGGGGACAGGGCACACCATCTAAGGAATGGACAGCTTTGAAGCTCTGACTCAGGTGGGGCAAAGGCAATATATGTAACTGAAACATTTGTACTCCTGTAATATGCTGAAATAAAAGAAAAAATAGATACAGAAAAATCAAAGGACAGACACAGAGCCCAGAAAATGCCAGGACAAAGGCTAGCGTCCACTCAGGGGGAAGCATGCAGGCCAGGCCTGAGCCAACGGGAGAACTGGGTATGCATTTCTCTGGAATAAAAACCCTGTCTACACTAACATGTTTCCTATTAAAACTGTCCGGCTAAAAAGGCAGCGGTACACAGCAAAATCAGCCACTGCGATACCACTCAGGATAGGGAAAATTCGGAAGCAACCTAAATGAGCACAGAAGAGAATCGCTGAACAAAACGTAGGCTCTATACACAGGACAAAAGTACAGCAGCCACAAATGATGCTGTCTCACAAGGTTTATTGATAAGGAAATGTGTTTATAAGACGTTGCTACATGAAAAGGAAATGATTTCAAAGCTGTACATAGAATACGATTCAATTTTGGCAGAAGGAAATAAAAGGTAGAAATTTATGTATAGGCAGAGAAAAAAGAATGGCAGTTAATATAACAAAATATGAATGGTGTTTACATCTGGATGGTGGTGTAATGCGTTGTTTTATTTTCTCCTTTTTCTGTGTATTTTCCAAATTGTGTGTTGTGAACATGTATCAATTTTATGTTCTGGAACAAAATAAATGTTTTTGTTTCATCTTTCAAGTCCCATGGAATTGAATCATAGTTTACAAACCCTTTTGCGTTAAATTCCCTACGGGTGCACTGAGACAGCCCGAGGAGGCCGGGGAGGGGGTGCAGGCTGCTACGGCGCCCTGCCCGGAGCAGACGGGCCCTCCCTCCGTGGGCTCTCCGGGGTTCCCTCCACTCGCAGAACCAAACACAGATGGCAGGAAGCAGAGGAGGCTCCAAGACGGGGAAGCTTCTCCAGGGCCGAGCCTCCCTGGCACCCTGAGTCTGTGTCGTCCCCCTCAGGGCTGAAGACCACAGAGCAACGTGCCTCTCCGGCCCCTGGCCAGGCTCCAGCTGTTCCGTCCTGGGGTTTTTGTTTTTCTACGTACAGTCAGGTCACTGTTGCACCAGAGCTTTCCAAGGCCCTTGTGGACACCCATGGCTCTTTCAAGAATGTTCTGGCCACAGCCTCCCCTGTTCCTACTCCCAGCACTTCTATCTCAGCCCAGGAAGGTTTATGCCCCTGGGGTTCAGACACTGGCAGCGCTCTGTCCCTGGGTGCCAGGTCAGACCAGTCTGCTTAGAGGAGCAGGGCCCAGGAAATTTGGTCCTGCCCAGAGCTGACTAGAGCCAGGGGACAGGGATGTCTGGGACATGAGAAAAACACCTGGCAGAAGCACGTGGAGAACTCTGGCTGAGAACCCAGGACCAAGCCACTCCACAGAGGGCCTTCCCCACTGACTAAGACCGGGAGCCCTCTGAGGGGCTTGGGCAGAACCAGTTCTTCAGCCGGAGCCGGGCCAGACGAGGCAGCCATCTCTCGGGGTTCTGGGGAACCAGCCAAGCCAGGGCATCCACCCGGGGAACACCCATCGGTCCCACCGGGGCAGCAGGGAGGCCTGATGCCTGTCACCCTCCGCCCTGATGGTTGAACAGTGCTCCCGGCCCCCTGCCTGGGCCTCTCTGTTCCAGGCCGCCCTCGCCTGCCAACCGCAACAGGCCTGGTGACCGGCTCACGTTCCCAGGCGAGAAAAGCCTCCAGTAGGAGAGTCACAGCCCGGCACCATGAACACTCCATGATCCAGGCCCAGCCAAGTTTTCCAAACTCATCCACTCCACCCCACGTGGCCTGGAGACGGCAGTCACCCCACACACACGAGGCAGCCTCCACCTGGCGCCTTTCCCCCTGGCTTCCCGCTAGGATCCTGCTCATCCTTCTAGACCCTGCTAAATACTCAACTATTTCCCCAGGGAGTCCTCAGACACCCACCCCCAGAATCAAGCTGAGCCCTCCCCCCGCACACAGCCCCCACCCCGGCTCTGTTGCACCAGGTGTTTACACCTCTCGAGCAATCTGCCCCTGCCCACTTCTCCCACCCTGACTTCTGAAGGGCAGGGCCCACGTCTCATTCCTCCTCATGTCCTGCCACGCCAGCCCCCTCCCTTCTTGACCTTCAGTGTACACAGTAGGCACACACTGAAGATTCGTTCTATGGAAATAAACTCATGGCCAGCTACAAATTCTGCTCCTAACCTAGCAAAATTGCAGCGCTGTTTGCTACAAAGAAATTCACAGGTTAGTAGATGTTCTCAAAGGATCCCAGACCATCTAATTCTTTGAGAGTCTAGCTCTTCATGGCATCTTATTTTTTTAAATCTACTTCCATTCTTGAAAAGGACCCTAACCTTTCAGCCGTGTGCTGTGCGTGGAGTCTGTTCTGAACAGATGCAGTGGCTTGCCCATCTCGCCTTATCTCCCAACGCACAAAATAAAATCAGCCTTGGAAATACAAACCCAGAAGCAAGGCGATCCTTCACTGAAATGTCCCCAGAGGAGGCTTACCTTCCAGGACCATAAATTGTAGGCGAGCCATCTCCCCTACTGCGCAGCACTCTTCCAAACAGACCACCTGTCGCCATAGCAACCCTCACATCTGTCATTACCTCAGAGAGAGCGCACCTTTGGAAAGGAATCTACTTAGCAACATGTCACGTTAACTTCTGTACTTCTTAGACTCTCTCAGGAATCCAGGCCTGAGTACCCTGGGGTAAGCGGTGGCTCCGTGAACAATCTAGAAGACTTTGCCACAGCCGGTGGCGGCTTCTCTCTCCACCTGCCCCCACCTGTCTCTGGGTATGAGTCAGGTGCTGGGGCTGCCCCAAAGCCTGCATGTTGGCTCAACACGCAGGGCAGTTACACAAGCCGATTGTTACAAAAATAATAGCTACCGCTTAGGGTGCTTTGCATGCATAATCTCGCTTAATCCTCAGGACAGGCTTGCAGCGGGCACTCCCCACACTTAGGTGATGAGGGGCTGAGAGCCCCAGCCCCAGCCCCAGCCCCGGGGCTCCGGCCCCCTCCAGAGCAACCTGAGGCCTGCTGTGAGGGCCCGGCCACACCCGGTCCACGGCAGGCCACCTGTGCACTGTGGATCTGCTCATCTTCCTGACGACCCAAAAAGAAAGATTTTTTTTTAATTATCCCCGTTTTATAGAGGAGAAAACTATCTTGGAGAAGTGACATAGGTTGCCCGAGGTGTCTCCCGAGTCCGTGGAGGTGCGGAGACCAGAGCCCACCTTCTCTGCGGGAGCCGGGGCCGCTCAGGATTCACCGGTTTCCAGGCCGCCTCCCTCTCGGCCCAGGCACAGGGCACCTGGGGCCTGCACAGCACGGGGATCAATCCCAATCTCCCACTTGTTCAAAAGCTTTCCAGGCGGAGCGGCCCGCTGGCCAGGCTGTCAATTCTTCTGGAATTCTACGCGGAAATTTCTCTGTGTGTTTTGGGGGGGTGAGGACTTAGGGAAGCAGTTCTCAGGCTTGAATGTGCTGGAGTTCGTTGAAATGCACATTCTAACTCATAGGCCTGGGGCGGGGCCTGAGCGTCTGCATTTCCAACCGGCTGCCAGGTGAGCCGGTGCCGCTGGGCTTCACCCCACCTTCAGGAGAAAAGAGACAGGCACCTCTGTGTGGAAGAGCAGATGCACGGTGAGAAGGTGTGGAGTTGCCCCCAGGATGACCCGGGACTGCCGCGGGCTGTGTGTTGAGACCAGGTGCTGCTGAGGAAGCTCCGGAAAAGTCGAATTAGAGAGAAGACAAGAGGAGAGAGGGCCTTGAAGACCATTTCTCAAGTGGGAAACCAGCCTGTGGCGGAGCAGGTGGCCATTAGAGCAGCGGCCCCCAAACTCTTTGGCCGCTGGCAGGGACCAGTGTCATGGAAGGCGATTTTTTCACCAATGGGGTGGGGTGGAGGCGGAGCTCAGGCGGTGATGTGAGTGATGGGGAGCGGCTGTAAACACGCGCACACACAGCTCAGCTCCTGCCGTGAGGCCCCCAGTTCCTAAGTCTCACAGAAGACAATTTTTCCACGGACCAGGGGCAGCGGAGCTGTGAGGCCTGATCCCGAACAGGCCACGGACCAGTACCTGCCCAGGGGTTGGAGGCAGCAGAGTTAGAAGACCCAGCTCCACCATCAAACTCATCACTTAGGGAGTAATTTAAGGAGCTCAGAATCCAACACTCTGTGACCTCACCTAGTGATGGGGAGGGAGGCGAATATCTGTAAACAGCTTCCTCACAGAAGATTTCCCTTTGGTTTTGTTTAATAATTACCATCTAGAGAAAGTCACGACCTCACTCAAAACAAAACAAACAAAAAAACCCAGATGCTGCATTTGAACAGATCCCGAGGAAATTCACATTGAGGAGAAAAGAAAGATCATGGGGAAAGAATCAACTGGGTTATGAAAAAAAAAAAAAAAATTGGCTGAAACTACAATAAATCCCAGGAACGGCTGCCTAAGATGGATTTTTCACCAACAAAACACGGGATGGGTCCCCTCCTTGGAGAGGCAGGGGCTCCATCGTGGCAGTCACTATCGTCATAGTTCAGTTTGTTTTACTTTCACGGCGTAGGAGCTCAGCCGGGAGTTGCGTTAACTGTAAAGTTGGTTCGTTGTATCAGGAACATGAAAGCAGACTGTGTGAGGGGACAGATCTACTAAGCGGAGATTCCAGAAGCCTGCCCTGTCACCCCCCAACCAGAATCTCTCTTTCAGGTGCTTATTGCAGCACAACCTCTCTTGGTCAGAACGGCAGGGTGGACATAACTGGCTGCATCCCCTTCCTCCCGACACCCTAACAGATGGCAGCTTCCGGGTCCCCATAGGCTCCCGGAAGATTCCCCTGAGAGCTGACGTGAGGCCTGGTGGCCCAGGGCCTGGGAACCTTGGGTCAGAGACAGAGGACATGTGGCCTGCAGCCCGCCGTCCACCCAGGAGACAGCGACAACAGTAGCCCGTGTTCACAGGCAAACACGTCACTGGTGGCACCCAGCACACCTATGAAGAAGCATGAGCTTTCATCAAGCAAATCCAATGCAGACTTGGTAGCTTTGGCTTCCATGGAAGTGCTTGGAGGTGCGAGGCGCTTTGCAGCAGGAGCACCGGCCGCTCACACCCAACCCTACACTCAGCCACAGAGCAGCCTGCGGCCCGGGAGAAATCAGCAGGGGTTTCAATGGAATGACAGACAAGATAACTGAGCACGGTGATTCCTCCTCTCTGTCCTCCCCTCCTTTGTTTTGCCATCTTTTTTAATCCCACTTTTCATTTATGCTGTATTCAGGTATTGTTAGATCTGTATAACCCGGTTGAAAGTATTTTCGTGAACAGGGAGGGGGACAGCGAACTACACGAAACAAAGTGAACGGCGAGCGTCAGCTTATCACTAGGCTAAGGCGGGACTCGGAGCCCAGAGTGATGTCCTGTGCATCTGCTCTAGTAGAGCCTGGCACCTGCAGAGTCAGTCAATCTCATGGACTTTAAAGGGTTTGCAGCTTTGGTGGCTGGAAATGCCTCCAGAGGGGTGTTTCTACTAAGTCAAGGAACCAACATCACATCTTTGCTATTGTGAATTGTGCTGCTATAAACATTCGGGTACATGTGTCTTTGTTACAGAATGACCTTTTTTCCTTTGGGTATATGCCCAATAATGGGATTGCTGGATCGAATGGCAGGTCTACTTGAATCTGTTTAAGATACCTCCATAATGCTTTCCACAGGGGTTGCACTAGTTTGCAGTCCCACCAGCAGTGTATGAGTGTTCCTGTCTCTCCACATCCACGCCAACATGTGTTGTTTTGGGTTTTTTTGGTAAAGGCCATTCTCACTGGAGTTAAGTGATATCTCATTGTGGTTTTGATTTGCATTTCTCTGATGATTAGGGATGTTGAGCATTTTTTCATATGTTTGTTAGCCATTCTTATATCTTCTTTTGAGAAGTTTCTATTCATGTCATTTGACCACTTTTTGATAGGGTTGTTTGATTTTTTCTTGCTGATTTTCCTGAGTTCTAAATAGATTCTTGTTATCAGTCAACCCAAATGCCCATCAATACATGATTGGATTAGTAAGCTATGGTATATGTATACCATGGAATATTACTCAGCTATAAGAAATAATGAAGATACGACATCTCTATGGTTCTCCTGGAGAGAGTTGGAACCCATTATATTAAGTGAAGTATCCCAAGAATGGAAAAACAAGCATCACATGTACTCACCAGAAAACTGGTTTCCCTGATCATCACCTAAATACACATCTGGGAACGACACCAATCGGATATCAGACTGAGGTGGGGAGTGGGAGAGGGGATGGGTGTATGCCTACACAATGAGTGCATTGTGCACCGTTTGGGGAATGGTCACGCTTGAAGGTGCTGACTCGGGAAGGGGGGGTGGGGAAGGGAGGGATATATACCTACATGATGGGTGCAACGCGCACTGTCTGGGGAACAGAAACGCCTGGAGCCCTAACTTGGGGGGAAAGGCGGTACATGGGCAACATATGTAACCTGCAATTCTGTATCCCCCATAACAATAAGATGAAATAAAAAAAAAAAAAAAAAGAACCAACATCATAATTTCCTGGGGTGCCAAGAACACACTCAAAAACGAAACGCCGCCCCCTGACTCAGTCTCTAGGGGCGGTGGGTGGGACCAAGAATCTGCACTTTTCCAGGTAACTTTAGCTCAGTACAACATGAGCACCACTGCCCTAAAAAGGCCAGTGCCCAGCCTCTGCCACCCGCCAGCAGCTGCCCAGCAATACAGGCGCACTCCCAGGTTCCTTGCGAGGCCCCCCAGCACCTGCATGTCCTGGCTGCCACAGCTGTGCTGTGTCCTCCTTCCTGACCTCTGCTAACCTCCCTCCTCCCCCTGCACCCCCTCCCCTTCTTGGAGTCCCCAAAGCCCTGCAGAAGTCCCTCCTCAGCATGGGGACACCATGGGGCCCCTGACTGGCTCCTCGGTTGGTCTCCCCCAGTAATTACCTGCCGGCACCTTCAACAGCCTCATCTTGGCCTTCACTGAGCCGCAGACCGGGCCAAGCACAAGGTAAGTAAATGTTTGTAGAACAAACAGACGGAGCTTCATGACTTTCCTACAGGAACTCACTCACCCTGTGCTGCTCCCCATCCCCACACACAGGGCTTGTGACAAAACAGCCCCTTCTCCCTCCTCTCTCCCTGTGAGCCTCAGCTTAAATGTCACCTGCTCTAGGAAGCCTCCTTCGATTTCCTACTGTTCATTCCATGAACATTTCCTGAATGTCTGCCCTGGGCCAGGCACTTCAGTGAGTGGAGAGTAAGGTGGCAGTGGTCCCTGCCTGCACCCTCGAGGGCGGGTAAGTGCCACCGTGACCCTCCCCCGGCCTCTGTCAGTGCCTCTTGACTTCTGCATCTTTAGAAGTACACAGCACACACATGCAGCAGTGTGCACACAAGTACACACACACACACTTGCACAGACCACGAGCGAGCACTGAGTCTTGCTCATTGGTCAGGAGACTTAGTAAGGAAAAGCCCTCCAGACGGGCCTGTGGAATGAATGAAGCGTAGAAAGAAACCAGCCCACAGCTGGGGAACCTGGAGAAGGCTGAGAATTAAAAACTCACACCTGTAAGGACAGGGGCCACTCTTTCTCATGCCTTACTAGTGACAAAATGGAGCTCCACAGTTGTAAACAGCCAGGGGCATCTGGCTGGGGACTCTTCCCCCACCCCCAGCCCACAGATGGGACAGCAGGCCCAGAGCTGGCTTGGGGCCTGGGACTGAGCTGGCTTCCCCGGGACAGAGCTGGCTTCCCCAGGGACAGAGCTGGCTTCCCCAAGGATAGAGCTGGCTTCCCCAAGGATAGAGCTGGCTTCCCAGGGACAGACCAGGGCTCTATGTGAACCACCGGGCAGCTCCCTTTTCAGCTCATGCCGGCTGCCTGGGACCCACCACAGAAATCTGGAGCCTCCAAGGGCCCTGACACGCACAGCCTCTCGGGGAGACTGGAGACAGCCTCGAAGGCTCCACTGTGAGTGGACTCAAATGTCTGGTTCTAGTTCTTAATACCTGTGTGACCTTGGGCACATTACTTCACTTCTCTGTGCCTCAGTTTCCTCACTGGTAAAATGAGGAAGCCAATGATCATGATGTCCCCCGTATGAGAGTGCCATGTCGTTAAAACGCGGTGACATTGGTAAGAGCTCTGCAGAGCCGGGGTGCCGGCTACACCGATGGCTGTGTTGTTATGGTCAGCTGCCACTTCCAAGCACCGCCCCAGCCCCCCCATAATCCTCGAGTTTATTTAATCCCCACCTGCAGCCTCTAAGGAAGCATGACCATGCCCATGTTCAGATGAGAAACCAGCGGTGGCCTGGCTTTCCCAAGGTCTCCCAGGTCATGGAGGCGTTTGGGCCAAGGATCCCTGTCCCCACAGCTGTCATATGGCTCTGCCTTTTGCAGGTCAAAGTTCCTGAGCTGGAGCCAGGCCCGCTGTGGGTGCCGTGCATCCGGCCTGCAGCAAGCAGCTGGCCGTGCTGGCAGTCGAATTCCTCGGGTGGGGTCTGGACAGAACCTCCGCCCACTGGGTTTGTGTGAGTGCCTCCCGGTGGGGGGAGGGGGAGGGCAACCTGGACAGAAAAGCCCCAGGTAATGTAAATGGAAACTCTAACCGACAGCCCTGCACCTGGTGTTTTTGCATTTCCCAAGACAGCTGAAGGGATTGTGAGTGAGGCTTTGAGCTCACTCCCAGGCCACGGTCAGGTGTGGCCTAGAGGAAGCGAGCTGCAACCCACATCTCGGGACAGCTGGTCTAGGCCTCAAAGTCACTTCATGCCCCAACCTGGGAGTTCTGGGAGGGCGCTTATTTAAACCCAGTCCCTTGGGTGAGCGGACAAATGCCTGCGAGTCACCTCTGACCTCCTCTTGTAAGCCAGGCATTCCCAGCCAGAGCAGGGGACCTCTCTGGGTTCCAGGAAGGAAGGAGCGATGCCTGCACCCCGACAGCCTCCCAGGGGAGGAAAGGGAGACCCAGGGCCACATGTCCAGGCTGAAAAATGCAAGGGCCGCCTCTGCAGACTCTCCTCCCTGCAGCCCAGTTCACATCGCTGGCCACCCTGAGCATCTCGTTCCCTCTGATGACAAATATTGGGGTAGCAAAACCCAAAACATAGGCATCACAAGGAAAGTGGGCCTCCAAGAGCTTATGGGACTTGCCTAAGGTCACCATGGCTGGCAAAACCAGGACTCAGAGCCAAGCCCGCATCCAAGGCTCCGGCACTGTCACCGAGCCTGTCTGCACAGGCACCACAGCTGCTGCAGCTGAGGGAAACCAGCCGGAATGTGTGACCAGGCATTGGCCACTCTGTAGGGCCAGAGGCCAGAGCACAAACCTAGTCCCTGGGGAAACCCCAGACACACAGAAGACAAGGTCCCCGGCCTTGAACTACAATAGTGGGTGGGCTGGGCACAACCGTGTGCAAATGACAGCTGAACTCAGTGGCCTCAATGGAGGTGGCCCCAGCTGTGTGCAGGCAGACAGGCATGTGCTGAGTGTCGGGGACAGGGAGGCTGGTGACACCGTGCCAGTCTGTGACGCTGAGGGCCGGCTCAGGTATCTGGAGAAGGCAGAAGGCCTGCGACTCACACACACATCCTGCGTCCCTCCTTAGGGGCAGCCTCCCAATCCGGGCTGCAGGGCCCTGGACTGTGTCTGTCCCCACGTCTGAGCCCCACCCCCACCAGAAAAGGTGCAGCAGTGTGAGCGTTTGACCGACTTACCGCTTTCCCGGAACAGACTCCCGCCCGAGGCTGTTCCAATCCAGCAGCAGCCGGGCTGTGCCGACCTGGATCACAGCCCTCCTGCCTGTTAGGACCTTTCTCAGAGGGGCCTCTGGGAACGAGATAATGTCATTGACAACTCTTCCCGGGAACCAAAAGTTCAAAAGCTAAAAAGGCAAATAAAGGCCAGATGTTGGCCAAGGGGCCTTGCAGTTGATAAGAAACAAGCTCCAATTCAACCCCCAGCTAAGCCGGGGCAGACAGTCGCCTGGGAGTCTTTTCTAGCCTGGCCCCTGAGCTGTGTGTCTGACGGGCTCCCTCCTCTCGGGGTCTTAAGGGGCGTCCTCCCCACAGCACCCTGTCCCTGCTGTCAGGGTTCTAGTCACCTGCGGATCCCTGAGGACTTCCAGGACGCAGCTCCCAAAAGAGGTGACGCCCAGCCTGGAGAGCAGCCCCCAGCTTGTGCTCCACCACCACCGACATCATCGGGCAAACTGCCAGGAGCTGCACCCACAGAAGAAACAGGCCAGTGACATGAAAGCCAGAACAAAACCAAAATTGGGTGGGTTATATTCACCCTCCCAGAGATGTGCCGGGAGATCCCCGAGTCCAAAGGCCACCCCAGGCTCTGAGCAGACGTCCCTCCAGCTCTCACTCCCTCGCTCGTCCCCTCCCTCCTCCAGCTCCCCCCACCCCCAGGGAACTAAGAAAGTGGATCAGGTCAGAGCAAAGCATTCCTCATTCTGCCATCTCCACGGGAAAAACTAATTAGTCGCCAAATATTCAGAATGGGTAATTGCTACCTGAATTAATAAGGGCAAACAGCCGGCAAGAAAACAGTGGTTTACTATTTCTGAGAGCCTACCTCTCTTAACCCGGAGTTCAGCCTCTGCTGCTATGGGCCCACTGAGGCATGAGGCAGAACTCCCGCTGGGGGCTGGCAGAACAGGGGACATGGCAGCCCAGGGCGGCCCCTGCACTGGGGTCGGCTAAACACTGCTGTGGCTGAGTTTCCATCTGTCTCCTCTTGTACACACTCACGCCCAAACATGTGTGCACACACCATACACACACCACACATGTGTGCACGTGATACCACACATTCATACCACACATACATGCACACGCCATACACACCATGTACACCAGGATCACCCAAGGGTTCCAAGGAGAATGCATCCGACCAGGATCCTCCCCCAGAGTTTTCAACCGGTTGCCCCACGTCCTTCAGCTCTGACAAGGGGGTGCTCAGAGCACATCGAGGGGTCTGTGGGCAGAGGAGGGGGAGGGGGAAGGAAAGTTGAGGTGATGCTGACGAGGAGGCAGTCACCTAGGAAGGCTGCGGAGAGACTGGCCACAGCCCCAGTCCACCCGTCCTCCTTGAGGCACAGGGACTTCAGAGTCACCCCCAGAGAGTCACTACCTTGCTGTGTGACCTCACGTCACTTCACCTCTCTGCACCTGGGCTTCTGCCGCGTGAAAGTGAGGTGGTTCCGTGCTACCATGTAAACAGTTCTAAGGTAATGCCCTCTAAGAGGCTTTAAGTTTGGGGTCCTCACGGTCACCCCCTGCCTTTCAGCCCCTCCCCCTCCATCCCAGCCGAAGCACTTACCTCATTTGAATTAATGCTGACGGCTCCACGGCCGAAGGACTTCCCCTGGAGCAGTCAGCCAGCAAGTGACTTCCTCTGGGGTGGCCCTGGGTCTCCGGAGACGTCCCGCTGTCACGGGCAGCTTGGCCCAGAGAGATGCCGCCACGAAACTGCCGTGCAGTCCGCACGGGGAATCCTGTCTGCGTGCCGGGCTGCCTGCGCGGCCCTTGCCTCTGTGCGAAGCTGGGAGGGAAAGTTAAGTGGGTTCACAACACGCATTTGCATACAATTCAGCCTCTCAGCTTTTTCTACCCAACGACATGTTGTAAGCGGTTCTCACATCTGTACACAGAGAGCTACCTTGTCTTCTTATTTTTTTTTTTTTTTTTGGTAATGACCAAACAATAATTCTATTAAATGTCTGTATCATAATCTATCTAATTAAACTCCTCTTGAGGGACATGTCTGGTATTTCCAGTCATTGGCCTTTACAAACACTGCTAAAATAAATATGCTTATAGGTACTCATTTTGTATAAATAGAAAGTTCTGTGTGTATAGCTATCTCTATATATCTTTAAAGGAGCATATTTGCACAGGAACAAAGTCTGGAATACTACACACTAAGTTATTAACTCTGGTCACTTCCGAGACGTAATTAGGGAAGAAAACTCCTTAAACTTTTTGTAAGCAGGTATTATTTTATAATTTTTTAAAGAGGAATGAGTAAGGGAAAAGACAAGATGAAGTCACTCTTGTTGCAACCTCCTAGAGGTGGTTTTATAGGCTGGGATGGAGCTGGCAGAAGCAGGCACGTAAGCACGTGCGGGGAGGAAGGCCCAGTGTCTGGCGCAGGGTCCGAGGGCCACGCCCTGTCCTTGGAGATGGGTGCCCGGGGTTCCAATCCCGGCTGCTGGTACCAACCAGAGTGCCCTGACGGGTTATCTCACCTCAGGACTCAGTTTCCTCTCATATAAAACGGGAAGGGCAGGAACATCAGCCTCAAGGCTACCCTGAGAGCAAATGAGATGATGCGAAATTGCAGAAAGGCTGTCCTCAGCGTTCCTGTCTTTCCTGGCTCCCTGTTCAGGGCACAGAACACTCTTCTCTCCAAGGAGCTGAAAGAAAAACTGAATCACACCCTTGCTCCTCTCCAGCCTCCCACACCCGAGGGGCAGGTAGCGGGGGCTGGAGGAGGGGCATGGGGGGTGACAGTTCACAAACCCAGTGACCTTTCTCCCTAAAGAGGGCATTCCTGATGACACCAGGGCTGTCAACCATGTCTACAGATTTCAAGATGATTAATAATTGAGACAACCACCTTTGTGATCAATAACATGGCAATAAACCTACTAGCAAATATTTCTTTTTTTCAGGAAAAACTCGGTAAGCCCAAGAACACAGAAACATAGCAACTGCAGGATCCTGTAAGCAGGAATACTTTAAATAAGCCCAATATTGTCGATAAAGTTAAATGACTTTCCCCTTTGCATGCGTACGTGCTAAGTTAGACGCTAGGCTCCTGTGGCTCCCAAGGGACATCCAGAAGAGTCAGCAAGTGCTTAGTGCTGTGGGCCCCCACATCTGTCCCACAAGGTCACCAGACACAGGCCATCCCTGTGGTCTGTGTCACCCAATGCAGCTCCAAGGAGCTCACAGTCCTACTACCCAACTCACCTACGGCTGCATGACCTTGGCAAACCGATAGCTTTAGCCAAATGCCTCAGTTCCCTCACCTGCAAGGAACTATCTCCTTCTCCATGGGTTGTTGGGAGGATCGACGAGATAGAGCTGGTAGAGCCGGGGCTGAGTGTGGCTCACGACAGGAGCTCCCGAAATGCCTGTGGTGGCTGATGCTGCCAACACATTGCTGCAGGTCTCAGAGGGCTGCTCGTGCGATCAGATGGCTCCTGTCAGTGAAATGACGTGTTGACTATGAAAAGCTGGGCATCATTAAGGACTTTTGTCCGCTTCCCAGAGCCAACCTTGTGATTCTATCCAGAGGAATCCCCAAGGCTAGGATGGAAGTCACCCACAATCACTCCCGGTCACCAAAGAATCCTCAAGTCCACTTCTCCATGCTATTGACCGGTTCCCTCCTGCCCTCCCCGACTAGCCCCCTAGCCAGGCCCTCACCTGCTCTCCTTCCTGCCCCCAAACATATATCTCTCAGGTTCCCGGGCCACCCAGGAACCCCCTTTGGCCCTCTTCCAAGAAGCGCTTTGAACACCTCAAGGGCCCTGCTCCAGAAAACATCAAAGACGGCTGTTCCTATCACATCCTTAAACCCAATGACCTGTGGAAGCGCAAAGCCTGGCCGGCACAGTGCCTGCCGAACTTGACCTGGGAGCCCAGCTTTGATCAGTGACTGGCGGGCCCACAGGCCCCCGTGCCCCGGGTTCTTTCCTCAGGCAGGTGAGATGGCTCCCCCGTGCAGGTGGCTGAGATGAATTAGGCCTGGAATTTGCACCTTTATCCCACTCAACAGAGTTGCATCTCTGTAAGCCTCTCCCTCCATCTTATTATGGGTTAATGGGTTAAACATTTTTAATTTTAGAAATAATTGCAAACAATTGAACAGCACACACTGGCTCTATGTCTCACAGTTCATGATCTCTCCATGCATAAGGACAGCAATATTTTTAGGCCCTATTCAAGTTACCCACCCTGGCTGCAGATGAAATATTAATTAAAGGTTATACTTTCAGCCTTCGGAAAATGATTACTCAAGATAGCAATTATATTTCCCCCTTTTCTGTGTAATAAAACTGCACCTTGCTGTGCAGAGGAATTAATAATTCTGAACCCTGTTGTTACAGAGGCAGCATCAAAGCTGCAGGAGGACGCAAGCCCAAGAGGGGAAAACAAACACGTTCAGACCCACAAAGAAAGTGGGTGACTTCAAAAGAGCAGGATTCTGTATTCAGGGCTGGGATAGTTTCTCAAGGTCATTAACCGCTCGAGCTGTCTGAAAGAGTGGCCCAGTTACAAAGTATGCAGAGAAACAGAAATTAGAGCAGGACACAGCTACAGCTCAGACTCCGGGTCTCTAAGAAAGTCGGCACGGCCCACAGCCTGGCCTGTACCTGCAGCTGATCGGCCGACTCCTCCAGGGTCAATCCAAAGGACTCAAAAACTAGGGACAGGCAGCGGATTCAAGGGCCAACAGTTCATAACTTCCCGGGCAGTTTCCACAGTGAGAAGACAGCCCATAGTTGGAAAGTAGCAGTAAGGATGGCTGCTGTTTACTGAGCACCTGCTGTAAGCCAGGCAAGCTCAGTGAGGCGGGGCTTCTCTTCTTCATTTTCTAGATAAAAACACTGAAGCTCAGAAAGATTAAACAACTTGCCCAAGGTCACACCGTAAATGGCAGACTTGGGATTCAAGCCAGCGGACTGGCAGTTCCCCAGGGACTGGGCTGGGCCGGTCTTGTTCACTTTTGTGCTACCTAGCATTGGTCCTGGCACTGAGTAGGTGCTCAGTAAATTTGCTTTATTTAATGAATGAACGATTGGATTCCTGAATCACTTGTCCATGCTTAGAAGGCAAAATTCTGCAGCCCAGCAAAGCAAACTCTTTTTTTTAAATTGTTGTGACTTTCAGTGAGTCTCAGCATTCAGGGAAGTGGGGGCGGTGGGGAAAGGGTAAGCATGCAACTTTGCACAGGTCACTCTGGTAGGCGCTCACCAGCGCCATCCCCAATGCAGGGTTTAGTTTTTCCTCTAGAGGCACTGTCAAATATTTTCCATACGACAAAATATGAAATTAGTGGTATATGGTATAAAACAATTGTGGTTTATTTTGTTCTGTGACCATGTGAAAATGAGATATTTTTCACAAAACTCCCTCAGGGAAACCTTCGGTGACCACGTCAAACCACGCCCTGACCCTGAGGGGCGGTCCCAGGGCCCTTACACCCCATACCTGGGTAGCTGGGCCCGGGCTGGGGCAACAGGCCGGACAAGGGAAGGAGGCGTGCTGACCGACTGCAGGTGGGGGGAGCAGCTGGGGCAGGAAGAGCAGAGCTGCCCTGGGCTCACTGAGTGGGGGCTTGAGGCTTCCCCTTTGGCACGGGGACAGGCGGGGCTCCCACGGCCATGGTGGTGAAGAAACAGCTTCTTGAGGTCAGCTCCAGCAGGGACAGGAACTGCCAGGGCGTGGTGGGGCTGAGTCCTGGGGGCGTGGACTTTCAGGTCCAAGGATTCTTCGGAATTGCAAAGCCTCTGTGTGCAGGCCAGCAGCTGGGCCATCCTGCAGGATCCGGAAGCCCAGAAGAGCAGGAGAGGATGTGGGAGACCCCCAGGGAGCTCGCTAGTACAGGATGCAGCTGAAACTAGGAGTTCCTTGAAGTGGGCAGGCAGAATACCAGGAGCCCAGGTCCCACCCAGCGCCCGGGCTGGTGGCTGGGGGGGACTCAGATCTCACGAGCGTCCAGCATGGCTGGCTGTGCACCAGGCGTGGTTACAAACATCAAAAACTGCAGGCCCTGCGCATGAGGACCATGCAGCCCCTGAGAAAGGCAAACACATAAACAAACAGCTTCAGTATATCCCGAGTGCAGCCAGATGCGGACCCAGGGCCCAGAGACTCACTGCTTCACATGGGAGAAAGCCCAGGTCCCTGTCCTGGGCTCCTCCGTGGCCACCTCCTGCAGGGGCTGGTGTTTTCACAAAGGGCTCAGATGAAATGTCCCTGAGGCACCCCCCAGCCCTGCCTCCAATGAGACTGCCTTATCAGATCACCCTCTAGGGTGAGGACACCATGGCTAGAAGCGTGGATAATGCCAAGGTCAGAGCACTGCGAGGGAGGGGTGGAGGGAGGACAGGTCTGGGGATGCCTTGGCAGCCAGAGCCCACTGCCAGAACTAGGGCACAGGGACCCAGCACTGACTCGTGACCCACCGTGGGCACATCCTACCAGTAAGTGCATCATCACAGCAGCATCGGCCCTGAGACCCTGGGGAGGGGGAGGCAGCCCTCTGGCTTTCTCGGCCTACTGGGAAGCTGGACTCAAGCCTGCTGGGTGCTCTGCAGGGCTCTCTACTGTGCTAGAGGCTCCTGCCACAGTTTCAGGCATGCACTGAACCCTGGAGAAAGTTCCAGGCCTAGTTCTGTGACCTCCAGCAAATCCCTGAAGCCTCAGCTTCTTCCACTGGTCTACAGGGGACTGGGCCAGTGGGTCTCCAAGGTGTCTTCCAGGTCTGTCACTCTATGACTCTGTGATTCTGTTCGGTTCCTTTAAACACTTTTGTTCTTCTTGCTTTAATATAAGGGCACCGAACTGCGTGGGAAGGGCCCATCCTTTTTGCCTCTAGAAAAGGGATCCAGAGCCGCCTGCTCTTTCTGACACCCACTCTCCTTGGGCACAGAGTCCCAGAGCCGAGAGAGCGGGCAGCTGCCTCCAGGTGTCAAGGCCACCGGCCTCCCCTGCCTGAACCCCCAAGTCCTTCCCCGCTACGCCAGAGCTTGGCCCGGGAGGCAGCGGGAAAGCAGGCACCGCAGCAGGGGAGAGGACGAGAGGTGGGCACAGCCAGCAGAGGAGGCTGCAGGCAGGGGGCCGGCACCCGAAACTCCATCTTCAGCCTCCACCAAAGCCCTACTCCTACAGTTCCTCCGGAAGCCCCTGGAGACCCTCACTGGGCCTTGGAGTGTGCTGGGTGCGCAGGACAGTGGCCCGCACACAGGCTTCAGGTGAGACGCTGAGACCTCTGTCCCCTCTTCCAGCACATTGAGACCATTTTCCAGGACCGGCGAGGAGGTTGAAGAAGCTGCTCTTTTCACGTCACTCAGAAACAGGAATGAGGCACTGCCCCAAGCACGGACCCCAGCTGTGCACACGGGGCCCTGCAGAGGGCAGGGAGCAGGCGTCCCTGTCCAGAAACCCAGAGAAACGGGCCAGGGGCTTCTCCCGGGGCAGCCATCTGGAGGCAAGAGGGCTTTCAGTAGCCGGCTTCCTGCTTCTTCCTCCACTGCCCTCCGTCTTCAGGACTGCTCCGGGCCAGACCTGAGGCCCTGCCAGGCAGAAGACACCCAGGACACCTGAGGTGGGGGCGCCTGCAGCCCAGGGCCCAAGGGGAGAGAAGCAGCTGGGGATCCCAGGTGGAGGCAGGCACCCACTGCCTTCCAGGAGAAGCAGCCCGGGTGTCATGCAGCCTGGCCGGGGGGTGGGGAGGGAGGGGCCCTGCCAGCAGCGGTCTCAGGGAGGAGACAGGCACCCTACACACCCACGCAGGCGTTCCCTGGACACTTACCAATCCCTGGCTAAGCGCCAGGCCCTGGGCTAAGGTTGGCGATCAGGAGCTCATACCAGAGAAACTTGAAATCACAGGACCCAGTCCAGGGTCAGGACACAGCACAGGGCCATGGCCTGGGCTGCCAGAGAGACACAGAGAGGCCTCTGCCCAGGCCTAGGGCATGGGCTGGGAGTGCAGAGGAGGAAAAGACCAGGCCAGGAGGGGAGGGGAGGCTGTGTGCAGTCCCCGTGGAGCCAGGCATGAGGGGACTCCAGGGGGAAATGTGCCACCCCAACCCTGGGAGTCCCCCTGGACCCGGGTGTACAGAGGCCGCCCTCTTTGAGCGCCTGGATTGAGGAAGTTGGGGTCAGAGCTCCAGACTGGAGTCCTTCTTGCTGAATTCCCCTTCCAGACATTAGCGGCAAAGAGGAACCTTCCTTCAGCGACCACCTGCACCAGCACTTCCGGGCTGGGTCAGAAAAACAGGTTGTCCTCGCCCGCCAGCGCCGGCACCCACAGCAGGTTCCTCTTCTGAGCCTGGCTGGAGCGTGTGGCCAGAGCTCAGGCAGCGGTGCACCCCGGGACCCACAGGGCAGGGCTCAGGCAGCTGCCCCATGACCACGTCCGAGGCCCCTGCCAGCCCTCCAGCTGCAGGGACGTCCTCCAGCCCCATGCAGGACAGCTGTTACTCTCCGCACGCACTGCTCCTCGCCTCCAGCCATCCAGCCGCCCCGGCAGAATCACTTCTGTTTAAGTCTGTGTCACTGCTTAAGAGCATTCCCGGGCCTGGATATATTTCTCTCTTTTAACAACCCGGCCCTCGCAGTTGGTGCATACATCTAACCCTGCTGGTTAGACCTTGGCAGCTTCCGGCAGATGCCTGGAGCCCACTCACTGGGGGTACTTGGGGGTACTGGAGAAATACTTGAGGGATGGGGGCTCCCCGGTGATGCCCGTTTTGTGCCCGCAGAATGCCATGAGCCTCGGGTCTGGGACTCCTTTCCACTGGGGAGGACCAGAACGGGAACCCCAGGCCCTGCCTGTGGGAAGCAGCTGGGAAGGGCTCCTTCACCTGACTCGCTGCGGGCTGCGCATGGCTGCCGGGCCCCCTCACAACTGCATCCTGGGGAGCAATTCCTTTGGCATTTTGTGCTCCATAGACTGGGCACCGGAGAAGCTGTGCAGTGTGACGCCGTGGGCTCTGAGAGAGGGCCTGCACCAGGTACAGAGTGTGTGGACTTCGGGGCCACATGTTCAAAGTCTGGCTCTGCCACACGCCTTGGTTATGATCTTGAGAAAGTTGTCTAACTTCCCCAAGCCTAAGTTTCTTCAGCTGTACAGTGGGGACAAGAACAGCTATTTTGCAGACGTGTTCCAATGACCCGAGGAGAGGGTCTGGCACACAGTGGGTTCTCAGCAAACACCACTGAGATTAGTGGGTGCCCGGGTCAGCGAGGGTATTAAGAGCACCAGCTCTGATCCCAAATTACCTGAGTTCACGTCCTGGCTCTGCCACCTGTTTGTTGCATCACCTCCGAGGAGTTTTCTCACCTTTCTGGGCCTTGGTTCTCTCGTCTATAAACCGGGATAATATGCTGAGTGGTTGCAGAGTTTCCATTGGGTAGAGATGAGACGGTTCTGGAAATCAGTGCTGGTAATGGTTGCACAACACTGTCAGTGTAATTAACATGGCTGGATTGTACACTTAAAGTGGTTATAATGGCAAATTTTATGTCAATATATATTTTACCACAATTCTTAAAAATTAATAACATGCTGAGAAACAATGAATTATACAGTTTAAATGTGTGAATTGTATGGTATGTAAATGTATCACAATAAAGCTGGTTTGAGAAAACTTTTTAGACGGAGATAATGATAATACCTACCTGGCAGGGCGTCAGAGGAGGTTGGTGAGTCCAGCGCGTGCAACAGCGACCGGCCCCTGGTTACCAGCGTTGGCTGTCTTGTTAAAATACACCTTATACATCGTTTCATTTACTCTTTACAACAACCCTACATGATTAAAATATATTTTTATTCATTTTATGGGTAAGAAAATTGACAATCAGAAAAATTAAGTCATTTCCGTGTAGAAGTTGCCCAGCTGTCTGGCACCATAGTTAGTCCCTATTTTGGGGAGATTGCTGAGAAGAGGGGGTGGAGCTGCCTCACCTGGTTAAGTCCTGACAAGCAACAAGCTCAAGGGTACCCTGAGCGGAGAACTGTGGGGCTCACAGTGGCAGACGGGGGAGAAACAGCAGCCACTCAGCCTGCAGGTAGGGCCGGTAAACAGGCCTGGGAGGTGCATGAGGGGGTGGGGGGTGTCCGGCAGCCCTGGGGGTTGCAACTTCCCTGATCCATTTGGGACCAGAAAGACGCACTCACCATGGCCACAAGCTCCATCACTTTCCTGAGGACACAGAGGCCTGGCTGGCTTTGGGGATCTGTGAAAGTTCAGGTTTTCTAGGGCCTTTTTCACTGTGTTTTAGGATCCTTTTTTAAATATTACTACTCAAACCACTCAGAAGTGTCTGAACTTTCCACTTCCAAATTGGCTATAAGTCACCTCACAGGGATGTTTAGAAGTGAAAATTAAAGTTCTTGACATTTGAGAAGTCATCCTGCTCAGACACGGAAGAAAAGGTCACCTCATGAAGGGCACCCCACGAACGCTCAGATTCCCAGTTCCTGAGTGCGGAGCTCCGAACCCCCGGAAGTAGCACTCACAGTAACACCCAACAACACCAGAGACCTCCGAGATACCTGCTGTCAAGCTGCAGTGCCAGGGGACCCCAGGCAGGCAGTCTCACCCTCAGCTGCTTGGCAGAGCAGAAGAAGATTCTGGGCTCCCAGAGAGGGGCAGGCAGCTCTCAGAGGCTCCATGGGGAAAGGCGGGAGATGCCACATCCTCCGTCTCCATGTCCAGCTGGGCTTTGCCGGCCTCTTCCTGCCATTGAACTCACATCTGACCCCTGGGTGAGCCCAGCGGGTGCCAGCGCCGGGTCCAGGAGGCAGGACTCAGGCCCGGGACCAGAGGACGGCGCAGGGGCTGCACAGCCACGGGGCTCTGACCACTTCATCCTCACGGCAGCCGCAGGAAGCGCGAGCTGTAGAGGCTCTGGTGGACACAGACTGAAGCCACTGGTCCTCAGGAGGACCAAAACAGAGGGGGGCGTGGGGGCAGCATGGACAGGCACTTCCAGAACTTCAAACCAAGACAAGGTGTAGACTACATCAAGACATCTCGCCTTCAAATCTTAAAACAACCCAGATCTGGGCTAGGTTTGCAATTAAACCCAAAAACCAGAGTTTGGAGGCTCAAAAACATTCCAAGTCTATACACTTTTGCTTTAAAGCAAGAAAAATAAGGCTCAAAAGCAAATCTTGAGCTTAAGTTCTGCTGTGGGAACAGCCCAATCCTACAGCAGGACTTGGTGTTTCAGCCTGAAGGCCCCGCACCCACCTGGTCACCCGCAGCACAGCCACCTACCTGGTCAGGGGCAAATGGTGTGAGCCCAGACCTGGAAGGGCCAGCGCAGTGCACATCTGACCCTCTGAGGCTTTGGCTTTACAGGGGACTCAGGCACAAGGGCCAAGGCCGTGCCAAGTGAGCTCCAGGCAGGTGGAAGTGAGAGCTCCAACTTCCCTTCCCCCTGCCCTCCACCAGGCCATATGGGGAGGGGACCTCTCGCCACAGGCCGCGGGGCTGGGGGACCTGGCTCTTCCCCTACACAGCTCAACGTCTCAGAAAGGCGCCAGGTAGGAGGTAACCTGTGGCCCCCTCAACAGCACCACATGCCTCACTCAAGTCCTGACAGCCCGAAGTGACTGCTGTGTCTCTTCCACTCTGCAAGAGCATTTGGGTCTCCAGCAGTGGTTCTCAGATCTGCCCTGTCCTCTTGGTCCCCAACTCATCATCTCCCTCCAGCCATATTCCAGCAGCCTCCTGCCTGGTCTGCAGTGACCCCCTGGCAGGGGCCGCAGCACTCCATGTTGGGGCCCCTGACTTGAGTGCCACAGAGTTGTGACCAAGGCTTTACCCCAAATCTTGGTGCTTTAGGGCCCAGGTACAGCCAGGTGAAGCCTCCAGGTCCTCTGGTTCCCTGCCCTAAGCAGGGCTTCAGTCCTGACTTCTGCCCTCCTCCATGAGTCCCGAGCTCTGGTCCCTACATCCAACATCTCAGTGCTAAACACCAGCTCAGCACACTGTGCTCGGCGCTTTATGCCCGTCTCTCTAGTGCTCAAGGCCAGAAGTCTTCCCAGTTTTACAGATTTGGAAACCACACAGCGAGGCAGGTAGGAAGCCAGTAAATGGCAGAGCCAGATGTGAAGCCAGGCCTGCCTGATGGAGCCCTGTGCCACTGCTCTTGGAGCCCACCCTCGGTGGCCCACCGGCTTCCCTCTGCTCAGGCTCCACAATGACTCATGTCTCCATAGCCCCAGTGAGAAGTCACAGCCAGGATGAGTCAAAGAACTAAAGTGGTACAATGGCGCCATAGAGAAAGCGTGCCTGCCCTTCTGCTCTTTAAATGACCGTGCAAGAGTATTCCCATCCTCCCCCCATATGTACAAATACATACACATACATACCTCTCTCTCTCTCACACAGGTCAGGTGATACGCAGCAATCTTTCCCAGGTCTTGCACTATCCTCACACCACTTTCTGGCTTTCTGGAAGGATTTGGAGGGAATTGTTATACGTGTGCTTTTTAAAGTTCTATGGTGATTCTGTATTGTTGAAATCTAGCACCTTAATAAAATAACAATGATTGCTCATTTGCAATGTTTCTTGCTGTTTTGGAGGGTTCTGTCTTATAAATGGAAGCTGGTTCTTATAAATATTTGGTTAATTAGCTGTACTATCTGAAATAAATGTTTTGCTCTCAGTTTTGATGGTGGGTAACAGTTTGTGAAGCAGTTTTTATATGCATTAGCCAGTGGCTGGAACATAATCAGTGCTGAATAAAAGTTGATTGAATTGAATTGAGTTATCCAATTTGGTTTTCACAATGGCCTATGAGGGGTTAGGTTTTTGATGAAGGGAGAGGTTGCCCTTTCAGAATGAAACGCACACGCCCGTAATAACTGAAGTCAATCAATACAAAACGTTATACAACCTCAACTTAGTTCCCACGCGTTCATGCTCCCATCCACCCGCTGGAGGTGTTCATTGTCCGTGCATTTGTCCAGAAATCTCCCACCTACACAAACACATACAAATATATTTTTGCAAAAAAAATATCATTATCATGAGTTTTTGCTTTGTTGTTTTAATTTAATACATATCTTGGCATGCTTTTCGTACAAAATCTTCCTCATTCATTTAAATGTCAGCATAAGATTCCATTATATAGGTGCATCATAATTTACTTACGAAGCTTCTAGTTTATCACTGTTACAAATCTTGTTGCAAGGAGCATCCTTGTTCACATAGCTTTACTCACATTGCCAGAGTATCTCTGAAGGGCAAATTCCTCGTAGAACTGGAGGCTTCAAAATGCATGCACTTATGATGTTGATGTATAATGTAAAATTGTCACTAGATAATGTAGAATCTGGTCCAATTTATATAACCACCAACAGTGTTTGAGAGCCCTAGTCATTCACACCCCGTTGACTACTGAAGATGTTCAAACTTCTTCATCTTTGCCAATACAATTGGAGAAAAAATCGCATCTTGTTCTGACTTGCATGTATGAAGCAGGAAGTTGAGCACCTTCTCATGTTCACAAGATAATTGGTTTGTGATTTATTTTAAAACGAGGCAAAGGCTCAGTGAAGTGAAGTCACTTTTTAAAGGTTACTATCAATAGCTGCAGAGCCCTCAGCTACACCGACGTCAGCTCCAAATCAGTAACCCACAAAAACCCCAGTGGAGGGGCCGGCAGACACCACCAGCTGAATGCTCAGGCTAGAATGGTTTCTACCAAATCCATCTGCCAGCTGAGCTTCTGGGGGTGGGGGGAGCGGGGAGGATGGATTGAGCTGACTTTGCTTGGTAACTGGACATAACACTTAATCTTTCTGTGCTTCATGTTGCTCCTTCCAAAGAGAGGGGCCCGATTGCCTGGGTGTTTGCTGATCTTCGTTAAGCACACCCTCTTTTGGCACAAAAATGAAGTTAAGTTGGGAACAGGATGATGAGTTGTTGGAAGCATTATGTCTTATCACAACCAAGCAAATTTCGTCTTGTTCTTCCTGCTTTTGATTTTAACATTTTCTTTAATTTTGCTCTGAATAGGTGACACATTCACGTCACCTATTTTTTGTGTGGTTTTTGTGGTTCAAAACCCAAAATAATATAACCTGGTAAACTTTGACAAGTCTGCTTATTGCCCTCTGCCTGGTCATCTCATCCCCTGCCCTTGGCAATTACTCTTCCCTTTATTGTCAATAGTTTTTATGATGAAAAAAATAGTTTTTTCCTTCATTTTTCAAATTTCAAAATATGTAATAGTGTATAGGCTTTTTCAAATGTTCTTCAATTTTTCTGGTCACTCACCCCCACCCGGAAGGCATCGTCCTCCCTTCTGAGAATCCCTGGATGGGAGCTCTCCAAGGTCCTGTCCAGGACTAAGACCACAGGACACACATGAGAGGGAGCCAGACTGCAGCTGCCGTTAAAAACAATGTTTTGGCTGTCACCATTTCCCAGCAGGGAAATTGCTGTTTTGTGAGTGAGCACCTGATCCCTGGGAGCATTCAAGGAGATGCAGATTTCCACAGCTATCAGGAGAAAGGAATATGAGACTTCTTCCAAATCCAAAATTCCATGTTAAAATTCACTCATTCATTTATTCAACGAGCCAATACAAATGAAGCTTGGTATTTGCCTAGCAACATGCTAGGGCATGCCCAGAGAAAGCTAAATCAGAAGTCATTCCTGCGTTTAGGGAGCTTATTGTCACTCAACAATACATCCGAGTCCGGGGCTGTCATGCACACTGGTGTGGGTTTTGCGATGCACAAACTTCCCAACTGCACAGGGAGTGTGTTAGCAGACAGGCAGACAGACATGTAGAAAAGATGTCAAGAGTCCACGGGGGAGCTGGAGAGCAGGAGAAACAGGTGCAGACGGTAGGCATCCCTGCTTGCCAGGTGCCACAGCTGTACCCTCACAGAACGGGGAGGACACTGAGGTACGCTGGAAGTGTGACAAGAAGCAGGGACAGCACCCAGAGGCCTGGGCGCTGCCTCTGGCTGACATGGCCATCGACAGCCACTCGGCCTCCCCTCCAGAGTCCTCCTCATCTGAACGACCATGACATCTGGTCCCTTCTCACCCTGTGGACCCATCACACATGCCCATAGGGACCTGAAGGCCCCCCCAAAAAACATTGATCCTCTGCTGGTGGCCCTTTACCCAGACCCTGCTGAAAGAGAAAGAAGCAGTGATTCCATGAGATTCCCTCCCAAGACATGTGAAATATCTCTACAAAGAGCCTCCAAGGCTGGAACAGAGAAATTCAAAATCAGTGCAGAGCCTGCCTGTGCCCTGTCCAGGCTCGGACCACGCTGCTTCTCACGGTGAGAATTTACCCCGCGACGCAGCAGGGAGGATGGGTAGAACGCCAGGGAGATGTCCAGCAGGACCTCAGCCCAGCCAGGTGCACGCCACACTTGTACATCCAAGATTCTGTAGTAAATGGATGGATTGTGTCACCTCCAACAGTCATATGAAGTATCAACCCCTGTACCCCAAAATGTGACTGTATTGGAGTTGGAACTTCAGAAAGATCAGTAAGGTGAAAGAGGTGTATGGGTGGGCCCCAATCCAATAGGACTGGTGTCCTTCTAAGAAGAGGAGATTAGGACAAAGACGCACAGACGGAGGAGCAATGGGTGAGGACACATTGGGAAGACAGCTGTTTGCAAGCCAAGGAGAGAGGCCTCAGGAGGAACCAATCATGCAGGTACCTTGATCTCGGACTCCCAGCCTCCAGAGCTGTGAGAAAGTAATTTCTGTAGTTTAAGCCCCCCAACCTGTGGTATTTTGTTATGGCAGTCCTAGCAAACTGATAAATCATTACATATCCCCTTGATATATTTAATCGTTCTTCTATTTTGAGCAATCTGTGGTTTCCTTCACTCTCAGAGTAGATTAAAAATCCTTGTGAGGGGAATCCATAGGCTGTGCCTCCTACCCGCGTGTGCAAGCACACAGGTGCACATACACACACACACACCCCATCGTGCTGTCTACCCATTAGTCCCCTGGGAAGGAAATGCTCCCTCCTACCAATCGAAGCACTGGTTATGCTTCGTGGGTAAATCCGGATTTACGATCACACTTAAAAATAAGAAAGCCCCCTTACAATGCCACAGGAGGGGCTCACGTGTCAGCTGACCTGTGCAGTTAAACAAGCTCTATTTATTTCCTCCTCACTGCCCACTCCCCACACACCCTCCCACCCCATCCCAGGTGACCTGTCACCTCATAGGAAGCTTTTCTCGGGTCATTGTAGGCTTGCAAAAAGCGTCCTTGGCCATGTGCTAGGGAAAGATAATCGATCTTCCCTTCCTCTTCAATAAATAATGATGCGGATGTGATTTTAAAAGCAGATTCATCTCGTCCACAGGAAGGTGTCCCTGGGGAACACAAGGGCTGCATCTACTTCCTGGTGGCTCTGTGCGCCTGTGGTGGCTGAGCCAGGCCTGAGCTGCCTGGGACCTTCCTTGCAGCGGGGACAGGTCCCGTGTGGCCCCAGAACACTTCCTGAACTCACTCGTCCTCACAGGAGAACACGTCAGCTGCCAAGCCCTCAGAGTGTCATCGGGGATTTGGAAGCCACTTCAGTTCACTGCTAAAGACTGGTCCCTTCCGAAGGCAGCAGCTGCCCTGGAAATGAGGTTTACAGCTCAGCCAAAAGCAGATCTGCCCACCGAGCACAGTAAGCTGTTTCGCAGTGGCTTTTGTCCTTTAAACTTTGCACAGATATCATTTAGTGCAATGTGTAGAAGCTATCATGTGGACTTCTTCCTTTCTGTATAGCTCTACCTGGTAAATGTTTCTCCATTCTACAAAAACCTTTGAAAAAATACATTATAAAAATATCATTTTTACTTTTCACAATGTTGTTTTATTGAAAAAAACTGCATGAGACTAAATCAAGAACTGAAGTCCAAAATCGCCCTCAAGCCCAACCCCTAGTAAAAATTCATGTTACGGCACAGCAAAAGCCCTGACTTAAGCGTTATACAGGGTGTCCGTGTAACAAAAACATATGTACTCCCTTAATATTTTGGGGAAAAAAGAAGAATTGATAGACAAAACAAATTCATGTGTCTCCTTATCTAAATTATTCTCGTCCATACGCAGACGCAGTTTTCACAAAAATAATTTTCAAATAAAGTAAATAGCAGGTAATTGGGTTTTTGTTTTTTTCTTTCTGAGAAATGTGCTTTCCCTGGAAGGATATGTAGGTGATAACATGAAAATGAGCAAAAAGCACAGAGAGCGTGAGTCACAGGCTGTCACATGGTGGCCCAAGGCCCAGGGGTGAGACAGCCAGACATCGTCAAGGGCCACACGAGACTGGGCAGGAACAACAGAGTCAAGAGAGCCAGCTGGGGACAAGGCCAGCACAGGGGCCTCGGGTACAAGGAGGCAGTTAACAGGGCAGAGACAGAGCAGTCTGCATGGGGCTGGGATGTGGGGGCCAACCTGGAGTAGTGAGACCTGGCACGGGGACAGCACTTAGGAGTCCAGGTGTATAGACACGACTCAATATATGGTAAGTGTGCAACATATAACTGTGTAATATACAATGAGTCTACAATATACAACATACAGTGAGTGTGCAACATACAAACGTGTAATATACCATGAGTCGGCAATATATACAGTATGTGGCGAGCATGGAACATACAAATGTGTAATATATGACAAGTCTACAATACATAATATATGGTGAGTATGCAACATATAACTGTGTAATATAACATGAGTCTGCAAAATACAATACACAGTGAGTATGCAACATATGATGAGTATACAGCATGCAATGAGTATATAACATACAATTAATATAAAACAAATGATGAATATACAACATACAGTGAATACACAACACACCATGAAGGCCTGAACCCAGGTGAGGGGAGTGGAAGTGGGGGGAGTGGGCAGAGGGGCCTCCGGGGGACGTAACCAGGACTCGGCTGCAGCCAGGATGCTGGGCTTACGCAAGGGGCATCAGAGGAGACTCTCTGTCTCTGGTTTGGGAGACGGTCAGGGCTGCGGTGCCACCTCTGAGGCAGGGGGGTGTAGATTCTAAGAACAATTCAACCCTCCTGGAAATACTGTTTCCACCACTTCCCGCAGCCGTCCTTGGAGCCGGCCTCGGTCCCCACTGCTGCCACCACTGGGGGATAGAGGGGGACGTGAGGAGGCATCACCTGCAAGCAGGTGTGTGGGAAAACCCCCTGCCCAATCCCCTGCGGGGGCTTAACCTCAGTGGGTGTTGGGGCAGGTGGGGCGGGGAGGGCTCAGAGTGTCCAGAGCTGGGCTTCTGGCGCTTCCTGAGACCGACCGCGTTGGAGAAGCCAGAGTTCGAGTCCACAGGGGCAACGGGGAGGGCCTGGACGAAAACAGTCACAAAGTCCAGAAGTCGGAGGCAGGGTCACAGGTGGGAGGAGCCCCCAGGCAAGGTCACCGGCAGTCAGAGAGAGAAGAGTCTGGAACAGTCCGCCAAGCCCTGCCGCCTCCCAGGGCGACGCCAGGCTCCGAGGAACCAGTGAGAGGCGCCAACTCCTGGCGTTCCAGGTGGAAGGCCATCTTCCTCAGTCAGGGCCGCAGGAATCCCACCTGAGCCAATTTCAGAATTAAAACGCCACCAGGCCAACCCACGCACACCGCTAAACGGACACTAGGAACCGGGCCTTTGTCAACGACACCCGTGACCCGGCGAATGCTGGTTATTTTCACGGCTTCCACGGCAAACAGGGAAAGGCTGCTCTTTGCTATTATTAACTTGCCAAGAAAAGCCCCTTGCTTTCTGACAGAAAGATCCCCTGAGCTGGGCTGTTTACCCACTGGTCTCTAAACCCACCAAACACGGGCCCTCTGGCCACCACACTACCCCCACCTGGGCTCGGGGGTCTCGTGGCCATGGTGGCAGGGGTGGCTTTCCACCCTTCTGAGGGAGAGAGCACAGCAGCCTCCCGGGCCACACCTGCCGAAGGCCACTTACCTGACAGCAGTGGGTTCTCCCTAAAGGCCTCGGGCAGCGAGTCCCCGCAGGGCCAGGGCACCTCCTCTGGGGCGGGCCCCGGCACGTGGCGCACTGTGTTCACCCTTCTCCCCTGGACCCAGGCAGCCGAAGGTCTACGATTACTGTGGCACTGGACAGTGTCCACTCTGAGGAAGCCCCCAGACCCACATTTGTGGTGACGTCAGCCACCTGCAGCCGGCATGGCGATGGGAGGGGAGTGCACTTGTGGGCTGGTTGCAACTTCATGGTTACAAAAAACAAAATGGGAGACTCTGGCTCTGGATAGAACCACCCCATCTTTTTAAACCATGTCTCTGTGTGCACACTAAACACTTCGTCATTCAGACATCCGTGAGCATCGGTCCTCAGATCATCGGTTTTCTTAAAGATGATTCTTAAAACTTTACTCTCTGGAGGAAAAAAAAAATGGATAAATACAAAATCTGCAGACCTTGTGAAGACCAAAGAGTCATCCTTTAATGTAAATTTTAGAATTAAAAATAGTAACAAAATAGAAAGTAAGCTGAGTCTCCCCTGATGTGAGCACCCATCACCTGAAATCCTTGCTGAAACACTTGCCAGTGTGGGTTGGAGGTGAATGGCTTGGGTACCAGCCCCTCCTGTGCTGCTGAAGGGACTGCAAATTGCTACAGTCCTTTCCAGAAGCAGCAAAACCATAAGAATATTCTCAAAATGTTCTAACCATTTCACCCCAAAAATCCCCCTGCTGGAAAGCTGCCCTAAGGAAACAATTCAAACAAACAAAAATGTTATATGCACAAAATAAGTTCACTGCGGTATTCTCTATGAATTAAAAGTCTAATGCAAGGTAAGCATTCAACATCTGGGCGTCATAAGGTAAAGTATGTCACATCAAATCAATATATGTTATGCAGTAATTAAAATTGTAAGTAGGAAATGACAGTAACAAAGAAAATGTTCTTGACACGGAAAATATATGAATATTGGACAAGGTTGAGAAGATGCTTCCCAAAAGTGAAAGCCTTGTTTGAGCTCACTTATTTCCATATCTAACTGTTCTTTATTTTGTTCCAGAAAATTCTCAGGAAACCATTGTACACTTGTTTTGTTAGGCTATAGTAGAAATGGGGGTTTACTCTTTTAAAAACATTTTTGAGAATTTATTCTAAGGAGATCATCATGTACTCACTGCTATACTACTTCTATTTTTTTTTTAAGTGGGAGTAACATAAATGTCCAATACTAAGGGATTAGTCAAATAAATAATAGATATCCAAACAATGGAATATGGGTGCCACCAATCAAACTTATGATGTAGAAGAATCATGACATAAGAAAATGTTTCTAACATTAAATGAATAAAGCAAGTTACAAAATTGATTTTAAAGTCTGATTCCTGTTTTGCAAAAGTACATATTTTTCTTTAATTTTAATTCTTTAATTTTTTGGTTTATACAATAAAAATTATTTGAAAATGGAAAAAATATTCCCAGAGCTGAGCCTGATAATTGAAGGATAAAAATATCCAAGTGTTTAGAGCTCAAACTATAAAACTCTTGGAAGAAAACAGCAACATAAGTCTTCATGACCTTGGATCAGGCAATGGTTTCCTACCTGTGACAACCAAAGCACAAGCAACCAGAGAAACAATAGATAAACTGGGATCCATCAAAATTAAAAACTTTTTGTGTGACAAAGGACACCATGAAGAAAGCGAAAAGAAAATCCACAGAGTATGAGAAAACATTTGCAAATCATGTACCTGATAAGGGTCTAATATCCAGAATATATAAAGAAGTCTTACAATTCAACAATAAAAAGACAAATAACCCAATGCAAAAATGAGCAAAGGATTTGAATAGGCATTTCTCCAGAAAAGATGTATACATGGTCAATAAGTCCACACGTGCAAAGACGTTCAACATCATTAGCCATTAGGACAATGCAAAATGCAAACTAAAACCACCATAGATACCCCATTACACCACCAGGATGGCTAAAATAAAAAAGATGAACAATAGCAAGTGTTGATCAAAATGTGGAGAAACTGGAGCTCTCATACATTTCTGGTGAAAATGTGAAATGATGCAGGCAATTTGGCAGTTCCTCAAAAAGTTAAACATAATGTTACCATTTGACCCAGCAATTCCACTGCTAAGTATTTACTCAAGAAAATTGAAAACATATATCCAGGCTGGGCGCGGTGACTCACGCCTGTAATCCTAGCACTCTGGGAGGCCGAGGCGGGTGGATCATTTGAGCTCAGGAGTTCAAGACCAGCCTGGACAAGAGCGAGGCCCCATCTCTACTAAAAATAAAAAGAAATTATATGGACAACTACAAATATATATAGAAAAAATTAGCTGGGCATCGTGGCGCACATCTGTAGTCCCAGCTACTCGGGAGGCTGAGGCCGAAGGATTGCTTGAGTCCAGGAGTTTGAGGTTGCTGTGAGCTAGGTTGATGCCACGGCACTCTAGACTGGGCAACAGAGTAAGACTCTGTCTCAAAAAAAAAAGAAAACATATGTCCACACAAAAACTTGCACAAGAATGTTCAAAGCAGCATGATTCATAATAGTCAAAAAGGGAACACAACCCAAATGTCCACCAACTAATGAGTAGATAAACAAAATATGGTATATCCATACAATGGAATATTATTTGCCCCTAAGGAGAAAGAATAGCTAATGCATGTTACAATGCAAATGTACCATGAAGACATTATGCTCAAAGAAGCCAGACACAAAAGGCCACATATTTTATGATTCCATTTATAGGAAGTACAGCAAGTCCGTAGAGACAGAAAGTGGATTAGTAGTTGCCAGGGGCTGGGGGGAAGAGGGAATGAGAAGTGACTGCTCATGTTGCAGGTTTCTTTTCGGGGTGATAAAAATGTGCTGGAATTAGATAGTAGTGATGCACACCTTTGTGAATATACTAAAAACCACTATACTGTACATTTCAAAGGGGTGAATTTTATGATATGTGAATTATATCTCAATTTTAAAATTATGGTAAATATATACAGTCATGTGCTACAACATAAAGATGTTTCAGTCAACAATGGACCACAAATATGAAAGGAGCCCCATAACATTATAAGAGAGCTGAAAAGTTCCTACTGCCTAGTGATGCTGTAGCTGTTGAAATGTTCTAGTGCAACGCATTACTCGTGTGTTTGTGATGATGCTGGTGTAAACTAACCTACTATGCTGCTAGTCGTGTAAAAGTCTAGCACATACAATAATGTATAGTACATAATACTTGATAACGGTCATAAATGACTATGTTACCGGTTTATGTATTTACCATACTATATTTTTATTGTTATTTTAGAGTATACTCCTACTTATTAAAAAGAAAAAGTTAAGTATACAACAGCCTCAGGCAGGTCCTTCAGGAAGTATCCAGAAGAAGAGCTGTCACAGGAGGTGACAGCTCCACACACGTTATTGTCCCTGAAGACCTTCCAGTGGGACCAGATGTGGAGGTAGACGACAGTAATATTGTCAGTCCTGACCCTACGTAAGCCTAGGCTAATGTGTGTGTATCTTAGTTTTTAACAAAAAAACTTAAAATTAAAAAAAAAATCAAATAGAAAAAGGCTTATAGAATAAGGATATAAAGAAAGAAAATATTTTGTACAGCTGTACAATGTGTTTGTGTTTTAAGCTAAGTGTTATTACAAAAGAGTCAAAAAGTTAAACATTTTTAAAGTTTATAAAGTAAAAATGCTGCAGTAAGCCAAGTTTATTTATTATTCAAAATACATATTTTTTATAAATTTAGTGTAGCCTAAGTGCCCAGTGCTTATAAAGTCTACAGCAGCGTACAGTGGTGTCCCTAGGGCTTCACATTCACTCACCACTAATTCACTGACTAACTCAGAGCTACTTCCAGTCCTGTGAGCTCCATTAATGGTAAGTGCCCTATAGAGGCATATCGTTGTTTAGCTTTTATACCATATTTTTATTGTACTTTCTATATTTAGATATGTTTAGATATACGAATACTGACAATTGTATTACAGTTTCCTATAGTATTCAGCACCGTAAAGTGCTGTACAGGTTTGTAGGAGCAGCAGGCCATACCATACAGCCTAGGTGTGTACAGGCTATCCCGCCCAGGTTTGAGAAAGTACACTACGATTCTCACATGACAAGATGCATTTCTCAGAATAGATTCCCATTGTTAAGCGCTGCATGACCCCACAGATGAGTAAAATGTGATGAACCATTATTTACAGGTCATTTTACACCCACATAGTGGATACGAGGACTCTATAACTCAGTACTTTTGAATTTCCCACTAACAGCCACAAGAAAAACATTATGATGAAGTCAGCAAATAACAAGCCAAACACTTCCTCTTCAAGTTTAATAACAAAAAGCAACATTCATATGGAGATTTCAGACACTATTGTTAATTTAGGGAGAAAATCATGTTGGCTTACAGTGATCAAATCAAACTTTAGGTTTAAATACTCTATTGAACTAATCACAGATTTAGAAGTACACTCAAGTAGGAATTGCCAAACCCGAATTTTTATTACTAGTATTTATTATAAACCTAAAGTCTTGGCTTGAGTAATTCGTGGGCACACAGTACAGTAGCTACAACCCCCTGCGAGTCCTGGGAATCTGTGCTGAGAAATGCATCATGACGGGATATTGTCATACGAAAATCACAGGGTGCTTTCACAAACCTAGATGGCATAGCCTACTACACACCTAGGCTGTATAACCAGCCGGGGTTCTCTGTCCACACACGCTGTCCTCCGTGCCCTCTTTGCATCAAAGATTATTCCATCTTGTCCAAGAAAAAAGTATAGAATCCTCAGGAGGCCTGGAACTGGGCTGTTGACAGACAGTCGGCTTCCTGGTACTCAGAAACTGCTACACATCTGCTCTGTGCTCTGAAACTGCCGCTCAGGAACCTCCACCGGGCTCCTCCCTGGGCCTGGCCAAGGCACAGCACATGTGGACACAAGGCTCCTTCGGATGAGAAGGAACATCCACAGACGTGAGCAAGAGCTGCCTGTCCCTACAGCGCCGGGTCCTAACTCACCTTCTCTCCAGTTTGACCAAGAACAAACGCCGGGAGTGGCGTCTCTGCTTTGGTCGTGTCCACAGGGATGGCAGCAGGAGATCCGAGGTCCAGATGCCCTCGGTGGTGGGGGGCCTGGAAGTCATCACATCCAGCTATGACCACTCGGGAACCCTGTCTAAGAAGCCCTCCTGGTAGATGGTCCCACAGGCCCTGGGACCATCCCCGTGACAGGCAGCTTGAAGGGACTTACGTTTGCTCTTGGGCTGGGCAGAAATTTGTCTCACTGTCGGTTTGCACATCGGTCCGAGCTCTTTGCTCTGACACAGCACGTAGAACACACCTACCCCTAATCCACGTGGAAGTCCTTCAATATATGTCTAGGCCGCTGGTTCAGTGACACTGGGAGGAGAGAGTAAAAGACCTTCCGTCTCCCTCTCTGAACCTGTGTCACTGGGGGCCAGACACTTAAATTCTCTGTTGCCCACAAACAAAACACTGCATAGTGCTTCCTCGCCAGCACTGCAGTGAGAAATGCTTGAGGAGATACCCCATAAGGCACAAAGCCAAACCTTCCTATTTTATTTTAAGAGAAAAACTCCTGGTCGAATGCAGCCAGGTTTTTGAGCCTCGCTGGGACACAGGCAAGTAGCAATTGCCTTCTCCACGTTTCTCCTCCATCCTTGCAGAGGCTAAGGCGGGGTCCTCTCCGCGCTTGGCCCTCCCACCTGTTTCCTGAGATGGGGCCTGCTCAGGTGGCACCAGCAGTTGCACCTTGAGGTCATCCACAAGGACTCAGAGCTCGGGGCCGAGCCCCACCCCAGACACCACCGACAGGGACCGCAGACGAGTCCCTTCTCAGGGGCCCTCCCTGTACTCGTGTGTGAAAGGAAAGGGCTGGAACCCCTCCCGGAGGCCCCATCTGTCCTGCTCTCTTCCACCCAGCTCCGCCTCCTGTTTAGGGAGCTCCTCCCCCAGGCCTTAGCAGTGCTGAACACTACCAGCGATAAACCACCTTGATTTGCAGTGGCAAATGGGTTTGGCCAGGCCGGAGCCCATCGCTAGTCAACGAGGACGGCCTGGGCAGGTGAGCAGTGACACAGCAGCTGTGTTGATTTAGCAAGACATTCTCTTCCTTTATTTCTTGTAAAGAAAAAAAATGCCGCCAGATATTAAACTCATCTGACTGCCGGCCAAGAATAACTCCTTGCCCCTGAGAACTGCTCGCTGACACTATGAAGTCAGGTCATTCTGGAGGGAAACTGAGGACAAAGCAGACCACGGAGACAGCCCCACTTCCTGACGATACCTCCTGGCTGAGGGGTTGGGGGTTTGAGGCCTGGGGTGGGAGATGTGGCAGGAGGCAGCAGGGAGGGCTGGCAGCCCAGTGTCGGGAAAGCTCCCCAGTGGCAAAGCCAGAAGGGCCCGGCTTCCAATCCCGATTCTCGCTCACTTGCTGTGGGTCTCCGTGTGCTCGGAGCACAGGAGTGGGGGCTGCTGCCTGGAGCGCTGGGGCAGGAGGGTGGAAGCTCTGCCACCCTAGTGCCCTAGTCCAAAAGAAATGAAAAAAGACCAAAGCCAGAATCATGATTGACAGAAATTATCACATGCCCCCAAAGGCCAGCACTGGCCCAGCATCCTGCTCTGACGGTGGACAGCAGCGTGGTGGTCGGGTGACTTGGGTGGAAGCTGCAGGAAAAGCCTCCGAACAGCACGCACGTGGCCACGGCAGGGGTCAAGTCATCGGCCCTCAGAGCGCCAGGCTCTGCCCGCTTGTCCCTCCACCGTCCATTCGTTCATTCATTCATCTGACCAGCGCTTGCTGAGAACCTCCTCGGTGCCAGGACTGGGGGAGCCGAAATGAACAAGACACGGCCTCGGTGGCTGAAACCTACAAACTAATATAAAACAGCATTTCGGTGCATCTACCATGAGCCAGGCATTTTGCAGGTATTATTAATATTTCACTAAATTCCCTTACCATCTCTTTGAGGTCAGTGTTATCATCTTTATTTTACATCAGGAAGTTGTTGAGAAGCATTGAGAGGTTGAATAATTTGTCTTAAGTCACTGTCTTAGTCAACTCAGGCTGCCATAACAAAATGCTACGGACTGGGTGCCTCAAACAGCACAAATTCATCTCCCCGCGGGCCCAGCGCCAGCGAAGCCGGCGTCTGGTGGGGGCTCTCTCTCTGGCTTGCAGACAGCCACTTTCTCACTGTGTCCTCACATGGCAGAGAGAGAAAGCAAAATCCCTCTCTCTTCCTTTTCTTAAAAGACTACCAATCCCATTGAAGTAGGACCCCTCCCCTATGACTTCAATTAACCCCAAATACCTCCCAAAACTCCATCTCCAAATACCGTCACATCTGGGGTGAGGACTTCAACATAAGAATTTGGGGGAAACACAACCCAGTCCGTGACAGGCACTCTCAGTTTCAGAACAAGATTCAAAACAGGACACATCTGTCCCAGAGCCGGTGTCTCTCCACTCTGCCACACTTGCCACTAGCCACCTTCTCCTCCCTGACCACCTGCAAGTTAGAGACCCCTCCAAAACTATTTGGGGGGACATGCTGGGCCCCCAGCCTTGTACTGGGGACCACGAGCTCTTTGGGCAGTGCCAGCATTTCAGGATCAATGGGTGCCCACTTCCCGCCTGCTGATGAGGTTAGTGTCCCACATTAATTTTACTAATTTTGCCATATCCACTCCCAGTCATCACCATTGAAGAAGGAACGCAAACCAGGCATTGCCAGGCCACGTGCATTTTGGAGTTTCTGTTTCCTTGCCCTTTGTCCTGGGCAGGTATCCACCCCTGTGGGGAAGATCAAAGTGCAGATCCCCTGCCTGCCTCGCCTCCTAACAAAAACCACACACAGAATGCCCTGCCGATAGGACAACTGCGGCATGCAGCCGGAGAGAGAAAAGCCTGCTGAAAAAAGAGATACCATCAAGGCCCAACCTGAAGCCATAAAGATCTTAGGTGCTTTAACTAGGATTAAGAGAACTCTGGGCAGAAACCAACAGTTGATCTTTGGCCTGCCCCTTGGTTAACTCCAGATAAGCCCAAATCCTCTGTCTCCTGGAATTCCAACCCTGGATGTTCACGGTCAGTTTACGGTTTCTCACAGCAGGAGAAGATATCGGCCCTTTGCAATTATTGACAATATGCCAAACAGAGCATCACGTAATTTGGCCTCGCTGGGCCACAACCCATCTCAGTTTTTAATGCATGTTTCCTTTAAGCAGATTCTGCATGACTAGTTTTACTAATGTGGCAAAGAGAAAATACCTCAATAAAACCAAGTAATCACTCTAGCTTGAAATACTCACACAGTGCCTCCAATATGGACTGTAAGCCAGTGTGACCAGATAAACTGAAACCCACTCAGCTTCTGTGACGAGTGTGGAAAGCCTCCCGTGTTCAGTATGGACGAGTGCGGAGCCGGGCACAGGGCTCCTGTAAGAGAGTCGTGAAACATTAAGACTATAAAAGAGCCTGGTCCCTGGGCTACAGAAGTACAGACCAGCAGTTTGTGCTTGTCCTCAGGTCTTTCTTTGTCCCCTTATAACCTGAATGACCCTGCACAGATAACCCAAGGGAGCCTCCGTTTTTTCAGCCTATTCCTCGTGTAAAACAGAAGCAACAGTACTGATCTCACAGTGCGGGAGCAGCTGGGGGAGGGGAGGCGTGCAACAGTGTGGAGACATGTAAAAGCTACCTGCACACTGATCATAAAGGTGACCGTGCTGAACTCAAGAATTGCTAAACAGCATTCCCAACGGGAACATCTCCCCAGTGTCCGGACACATCCAATCTGACCCAAATCAACAGATGCTCAAACCAAGTAAATAATACAATATCGGCCGTGTATTGAGCTTTGGGCTCTGTGCAACCAACACCTCGTTCATCCCTCGCAGCTGCCCTCCTGGGTGTCGCCATTGAAATTTCATGGGTAAGGAAGCTAAGAATCTGGAACGTTCAGTTGTCTGCACAAGTACGTGGAGCTGGCTTTGAAAACCAGCTTCGAGAAGGAAAGAGAAGGACCAAGCACCCCACTCAAGGGAAGGCAACAGCAGGGGGACCCGGGTCCTGCTGAGAGACCCCAACTTTGCTCTTCTCCCTCCCACCCCAAGGAGGGAAACCCACGTGGCTGAGCGCGGCTGCTGCTGGGCAAGCGGAAGGCCGGGCACCGGGGCTGTCGCACCTACCACGCCATCGCTCACACAGTCGGGCTGAAGCACCTGCCCCGGGCTCGTTTCTGAGGCGCTGGCCATGCCATGGGACTCCCGGGATGCTCATGGTCACAGATGGCCCCTCGCTAGCCGAGCAGCGTTGTGGCAGAGCCCCCCTGCCTTTGTGCCCACAGGAAGAGGGGTTTGCCATCCTTGCTAACTCTTTCTGGCACCCTCGTTGGTCTGTTTTGGCTTTGGCATTTAATGGCGCTTGTACACAGAATTGCCCTGAAAGAAAATGCCTTCGTTCGATTGAAAAGCACCAAACACCTTCCTTCCTTCCATGAGCTTCCGCCTCGGGCTAAACACGCTGGAAAAGACCAAGCAGCACTTGGCTGAGGAGGTTTCTAGCTGAGATGTTGCTGCTGTTACTTTCAAACTGAGGAGAAACGTTTCCCCTGCTGACGGGGATCATAAAGTTTGTCGTCAAATATTGAGACACTTCAGAGCACACCACGGACTAGTGGCCTTGAACACCAAAAGCCCTTGTGTTACCTAGGTCACAAAAGCAGTATATCTTTCCCAAGTGATGCTTTTATAGGTTATTGTGGATTTTTTTAAGCTGTAAAGGCCCAGGGTGGGCCGGTCGGACTGCCCCCACCCAAGTTGGTGATAAGGAAACTGACGCCCAGGGAGAGGCCGGGTCTCGGCCAAGGTCGCGGAAGAGCTACACACAGAGCTGGAGCAGCCACAGCTTCAGTCACGGCCTGTCAGGGCTGAATTATGTCCCCCAAATTCATATGTTAAAGTCTTAACTCCAAGAACCTCAGAATGTGACTGCATTTGGAGACAGGTCTTTTAAATGGGTGATTAAGTTAAAACGAGGTCCCTGCGGTGGGCCCTGATGCAGTGTCCACATAAGAAGAGGCGATTAGGACACAGACACACACAGAGATGACCAGGTGAAGACACAGGCAGAGGCAACACCTACAAGCCAGGGAGCCGGGTCTCAGGAGAAACCGACCCTGTCGACACCTTGATCTCAGACCTCCAGCCTCCAAGACTGAGAACAGAGATTCCTGTGGTTCCAGCCCCCAGCCCCAGTGTGGGGTCCTTTGCTAGGGCACCCCCAGGACACTAATGCAGTGCCCCTCTCTGCTTCCCTGTGTCATGGCAGCCACTTGGAGTACGGGAATTTTAAACTGTATCGTTTCTGTGCACTTACTGAAATGGAAGACATGTTGGGCAAAGCACTTTTGGTTAGTAAATGTGGGAGAATCTGTTTGATATTGTTTGTATCGTGCAGATGGTAAGATAAAGTCATAGAAATGGCTTTCCTGTGTCACCAGGAAGCTATCTCTGCCATCAGTTCCCAAAGGAGCCAACCAAAATATCTGAGACGGTGATGACATCCCCGGAGTGACTGTTGGAGAGGAGTGGTGCTCGCTTTCAGGGATAAGATCAAGTTGTTTGTTTGAGCAAAGTCTAACGAGAGTCTCATGGATTTGTTTTTTTGCCTCCAAAGTTACAGAAATGGACCGGGAAGGAGAATGTAGGGGGTTTCTAAGGAAAAGGTGGGTGGAAGTAGTGGAGGAGGGAGCAGAAGAAAACTAGAAAGTGGAACCCGCCCACACGTGCGTCCGAGAGCCTGTGAGCGGGGACATACTCCAGGCCGCATTCCAGGGGTGCAGAGAGGGAGTGAAAGCGATGTGTGGCTGAGGACCCCGGGCCACAGAGGCCATGCAGCACAGCCGCCACACGTGTGGACCTGGAGCCTGCTTGCCTGCTGGCTGCCTATATTTGGGCAAGTTTCTTAACCCCTCTGTGCCTCAGTTTCCCCATTACATTTTTAAATAGAAATCACAGTGACACCTCTCACAGGGTGTGTTAAGGATCCAGTGAGTTAAAATATGTAAAGCTCTTGGCACAGGACTGGCACACAGGAAGCCTCTTAGCCTTCTGTCTAGTGGGTAAAGCCAGACTCTCTGAAAAGCAGTGACAATGACATGCGAAGAGTGTTCTAACGCAGGGCATGTGAAGGGCTCTGGAAACTGCAGAGGAAGCCCCTGACTCGGCCTGCAGATGGGCCGTGTGGTGCCCTGGGGGCCGACTCTGGCAGGCAGATCTGAGCCTGCTCTGGAAGAGAGAACACCTGGAGGCAAAGGCGGGGTTCGTGGAAATGCTGCACGTTGGGGAAACTGGGAGGAGTTTGCTGCAGCTGGAGAGAGCCCTGTTGGGGAGGGTGGTGAGAAAGAAGACTGGCAAGGTTGAGAGAGTCCAGCTGTGGTGACATTATTCCAAGAGCACAGGGGTCGCACCACTGGAAGAGGGTGTGGCCGGATCCGAAGTTTAGACATTTCCTCCTGCTGCCAGGAGGAGGCCAGACTGGAAGGGTGGAGAGTGCAAGCAGGAAGACTCGTCAGTCCAGCAGGAGACAACAGGGCTCTCGCTAGGGCCAGGGCCGTGGCAGAAGCACTGCTGGGGGCACACCAAACCCTCTCCTCTCTCGGCACACGGGGGGCGTTACATTTCCCAGCCTCCCAGGCAGTCAGCTGAGGGGCCAGGGGACTGAGCTCTGGCCCGGGGAAGGGGGCAGAAGAGATGGAACCATTTGCAGGCTTGGCCCCTAAAGAGCTCTCGGGACCCTCTCATCTGCTCTTCCTCTCTGCAGCCCGCTCAGGAGTCTCGTGTTTCAGGTGGCACAGCTACAGCTGGAGCGAGACAAGATCCCTGAGTGGCTGCCTGGAGGTGAGCGGCTGGGAGGCCCGCCAGCCCACGGCAGACTGTGAAGCCAATGAGACCTCAGGGACATTTGTTACCACAGCATGGCCCAGCCCACTTGACTGCCAGGGGGACTCTGAGCAGGAGGCTGGGGGAAGAGAGCAGTCTAGGGTGACGTGCCTGAGTGCCCAGGTGAACCGTGGCACCATTTACTAAGGCAGGAGATGCTGGACGACAAGTCACTACTTTTATTTTAAACAGGGTGTTGGAGGTGCTGTGACAATAAACAGATGACACTGAGAAAACACAAATAAAAATAGTGTCAGGAAACAGGCTAAAGCTGCAGCTGTGGATTTGGGGCTGTCAGCTTCTGGGTGGTAGTTGACAACCGGTGGGAGGAAAGAGAACATCTAGACGTGCTGTGGCGTGCGGAGGGCAAAGGACGATGATGGTCAGAGGAAGAAGAGGAAAAGGGGCCCACGAAGGAGCAGGAGGGACACTGCCACACAGGGAGGAGAACAGGAGAGGGTGCTTGGACGCTGGGAGCGGGGCTTTGAGAAGGGTTGTCAACGGGGCAAGTCCAGCAAAGACCAAAAAGCACACACCGGATATCGAAAACAGCAGGCCACCAACAGGCCACATGAGACCCAGAGCCATTTCAAGGGATGGAGGGAAGGAGGGAAGAGGCCCAGCAGACGTTGCTGGAGAAGCCTGGCCCGGAAGGGAAGGGGGAGGTGAGGGAGATGCTGGGCTGGGAAAGGCTGGTGCCAATGAGGGAGAGGTGGAAGGACCCGCCTAGCAGAGAGAGGTGACACCTGGTGCAGAGACATTGAACCAAGGAGATAGGGAAGGGAGCCACCATCTCCCAAGACCTTCCCAGGGCGCGTCCTTCTGGAGGCTTTCGGTTCCCTACGGTGGCAGCCGACTGGGACCGGCGCAGTCTCTGCAGCTTGGCTGGGCACGAGGAAGATAACAAGGCGTTTCCGACAGTCACGACCCTCGAGGAGTCAAGGGTCTGGGAGGCGAGATAGGGCAAGTTCAGAAATAACTCATCTGCGCAGACAGTGGTAAGTGGGAGAGGAGCAGATAGTATGTGGGCCGGCGGGGGGGTGTGGGGGTTCCCCAGCTGAAGATATCAAGAAAGAAACACTTGAGGCAGGGCCGCGGGACCCACACCTGATGTTCGGATGCCAGTGTCTCTTCCAGGCTCTGGAGTAAATTGCATCTGCATCACACTAGGCTCCCTTCTCGGTCCCATTGGCCCGTGCCCGCCACGGGGAGTGTCCTCTGTGTTTCCTGCATGATCAGCAGCTTCACAAATCGGATGTGGTGACAAGCGTGAAGTCACTGGTCCCCATAGACACCTCCTGGGACTGGGGACACAGGGGAGCTGACGGAAATTGCGGCAGGTGAGCATCTCAGATCTTCCAAGTCGTTGCTGAATTCAGGCCATGCAAGAGTGTCAGAACTTCTCAAAGGCGAGGGGGACAAGGCATCTTGAGTGTGGCACACAGCAAACTGAAAACCCACATTTATTTATAGAACGTAAATTTTTTAATATAAAACTGAAATGGGCACAAAAGTCAGTAAGTTTATTGAAGTGTTTTTGCATTTCTCAACTTGATCTCTTCTCACACTGCCCTTTGGAGTCACTGATGAGAAAACCAAGACGTGTGACATTTAGATCTACCTAAGGCCACAAGCTAACTGTGGGGAGACAGGCTTGTGGCAGAAACAGCATGGTGGGAAAAGGTGTTTGTCATTCTAGAGTAGCTCTACTTGACTCTGGGCAAAGGATGCAGAGGGAAGAAAAACTCTTTCCAGAGAATTGGGATTGTCATTTTTCTGTGTGTGCATTAGCTTCCAGGGGACAATGGTCACCTCCAAGGTCAAATTCTTGAGCCACACACTCAAAAAAAGGCCTAAAGGCCAGGAGTGGAGCCCCAGTGGGAGGCCCACCACATACATAGAGATGTGCTCGCCCTCCATCCTCAGGACCATCCTCAGGTGGTTCCTTTACTGTCTGAGCTGACAGAACGTCACAAATGGAGCTCCATGAGAGTGGGGATTAGACGCTGTGGCCAGCTAGAGCTGGACGGCCAGTCTCCAGCAGGGGCTGGAGTGTCTCCCTGAGAAACCAAGCCCCCAACAAGCCCCCTATCTGCAGATTAGACCTTCCCCATTCAGTTGAGGCCTGCTTCACACTCTTTGGGTGCCAGAAGCTCCCCTCACTCCCCAACACTGGACCAACCCCCAAACTTAAAAGTCTTGCTGGCTGCCTTCCCCCTTAAACAGGCAGAGTGGTGAGCCCCACCAGGCCAGCTTCCAAGCCCCCGCCCTGCCATCTCCAGGAGCAGTCCGCCTCGGGAGCATCATTTGGAAGCAGAAGCCGGTGGCTCCATTCGTTTTTATTTTAGAGCTGATCTGCTAGAAAAAGGTATTTTGCAAGGCGCGGTGGAGGTAGAACGTCTCCTCGGCTAGCCACTTCGCAGACATATGGCCTGCTATCCCACCAGTTAGGAAGTGATTATTGGAGCCGCACAAACAGACTTTTTTGTCAAAGTGGAGGTGTGATTTTCTCAGGTTCTGTGAGAACACACACACATATTTTTACCAACCCAGTCTGTTTTCCAGCAGCCGGGTGGCCGCAGGGCCTGGGAGGCCAACCCGGATGGTCGGGAGTCAGGCAGGTGTGCCCACGCAGTCCCCAGAGGCCTCGAGCCTACCTGCCGAGAGCCAAAGACCCCACGTTCACTCTGTGACCACAGACAGTGCCTCTGCCCTCCCTACCTGCCTCTGCCCTCACCTGTGATAGGAAGGACGGCCACAAAAGCTGCCTCATTGCATAGACAGCCACATAACAGGGCTCAGCTACTACACAGAGCCAGACCTTGTGTTTAAACTCACTATTGCTAGTTTAGTTCCAAGATCTCTTTGAGAAAAACGTTAAGACGTACAAGAGATACTAGGGTGAAGACATCAGGTGCAACACATCCTTTGCTTCCATTCCCTGTCTGAATTCGTCAAAACCAGAAGCCTGGTTTGGTTTGGTTTTAGTGTAGATCTGTACTCCCCAATATGGCAGCCCCTGGCCACGGGGACTACATTTACGTTTTTGTTCAATAAATTCTACACTTCAGCTGCACTAACCGCATCGCAAGTGCTCACAACCGCATGTGACTGGGGCTGCCACGGTGAACAGGGCAGGTAAAGAACATCCCCACCGTGGCAGAAGATTCCACCGGACAGCTCTGCCACAGACCCTCAAGGAGACGCCGGAGGGACAGCCCAGTGGGAAAGCGCTGGAGCTCGGCTGAGCCAGCAGGTTAAAGATGGATCCCAAGCTAGAATCAGAGGAGGCCACCAGCCCGCTCACCCTCAATGCTCACTAAGTTGGAGCAGGAGGACGAAGGAAGCCCACATACCCTGATGCTGAAAAAAAAAAATTCTAAACCAAGATAACAAAAGTATTTAAAGCTTAAAAAAAAATGCTTTCTATCCTCTACCTGGATACTTCTTGATGATGCAAGAGGCCAGTGCGTTAGCTTCCTGGGGCTGCTATAACCAAGGCCGCACACAGGGGTCTGGCAACAACGGAGATTTGTTCTCTCACAGTTCTGAAGACCAGAAGTCTGAGATCAAGTGTCAGCAGGATTGTTTCTCCTGAGGGCTGTGAGGGAAACTGTTCCGGGGCGTGTCTTAGTGCCCTGTGCTGACCGGCTGTCCTTGGCGTTCCTGGGCATGCAGCTACCTTTCTGCTCCTTCTTCACACGGTGTCTGCGGGCACCTCTGTCTGCTCATGGCGTCTTCTTCTAAGGACACCGGACATATGGCATGAGAGGCCCACCTTACCCCAGTGTGAATTTACCTTAACTAATTACATCTGCAATGACCATATTGCCAAATAAGGTCACATTCTGAGGCACTGGGGTTAGGACTGTGACATAGCTTTTTGAGGGGGACACACTCAACCCCTACCATCCAGAATCAGATTCGTGTCCTTCCCAGGCTGAGCTCTGACCAGAGCACAGCAGCACAAGGACAGCACCCCTCCCTCCCTCCATGCCACCCCCAGCCCCATCCTACCCCTGAAAGGCCTGGTCATTGCTCAGTGCAGACCTCCCCCCACTGCTCACGCCGGCAGCACCGGCCACTGTGGCAGGACGGGCTATGGGAAGAGTCCCGCTTAGGTCCTGGGAGCAGGGTTGCTACCATTTAGGGAAGTTCAAGGCCTCATTTCCCTGAAGGATGTTCCAGAAGGAGGGAACACGGTGCACGCTCTGAGTGGGCATGTCCTCTTGGCTCTTGGGAAGGGACACAGCTACAGAGGGAACTCAGCACACCCTAAAGCCTGTGGCCCGGGCCCAAGGGGGTTCCCGCCAGGAAGAAGCCAGACTCACCCAGCAACACCCACCAAGGGCCCCGGATCCAGGGGTTCCCAGCACTTCTGAAAGTGAGAGTGAAAGAAGAGCTAGAAACAGAATTACTTGAAAGTTTGCTTAAGAACCAGTTAGATCCTCAAATCCTGTTCCCTACCCCAGCAGAAAACTGTAGGTTTACTCTCTGGAGAGGGTAGAACAGGTCTCAAGGCCAGGGCACCACATGGGAACAGGGGTAAGCGAAGGTTTGTGTACTGAATCGACGCACCCCAGCCCACCCCAGCCCTCTTCTCTCACTCGGCCTCCAGAGTGTCGAGCCTGTCACCTCCAAAAGAGGACTGAAGGCTCTTGTGAACTCAAACCAGCCCAAGAAAAAGACCTGAAGATCCTGATATTGTTAGTTCCGTGAGCAAACAGCCAGACCATGTTCTTTTACAATGAAGCCACAATCGATGATCTTAATCATACAGTCAGCGCTTCCAGTCCACTTCACATACCCCACTCTTAAATATGAGCCGGGGACAAGTGTCTCAGACATCTGAAGAGAGTCCCTGACATGAGAGACAGTGACCACAGCACAGAGAAAAGGGGCAAACCGGCGGAAACAGAGATAACGCACACAGAAGAAAGCTTCAAAACAGGAAACCATGATCAATATCCTCAGATAGACAATAAGATATGTGGCATCCAGGAAAATAATACTTTTTGCAAAAAGAGAAATACTGAGAGAACAAAAAAGAGCAGTTAGAAATTTAAAATGTAGTATCATAAATAGAAAGCTCATTAGAAAAGTTGGAAGATCAAACAGAGAAAATAGAGCAAAAAGTGAAAGATCAGTTCAAGACATTCGACATATGAAAACAGAGCTCCAGAGAGAGAGAAAACAAGGAAACGCAGGAACGGAAAGCACTGAGGTACAATTCAGAAAGTTTCTGAGGACTGAAGGACCCAGTGAGTGCCCAGTACATGGGGGAGAAGGTGCCCACCCCGAGACAATCAGCATAGAATGAGAGCACATCCGGGATAAAAAGAAGCCCCGCAAGGTGTCAAAGAGGTAAAAACAGGCCTCATGCAAAGCATCAGGAGCCAGACTAACCCTGACACTAGAATACAATGAAGCAAAAATCTGGGGAAAATTATCTCCAAACCAGATTTCTGTGCCGAGCCAGGCTGCCCCCTGAGCCGCAGGCAGGATGGAGACAGCGTCCGGCATTGAAGGCACCACACCGGTTACCGCTCACCCGTCTCAGGAGGCCGTTGGGGGTTTGCTGCACCAGAGCGAGAGAGAAAACCCAGGGTTCCTTGATGTTCCATCAGCCGATAAAGTGGAGGCCTGAAGGAATAACAATATTGGTGTTTATTTTTTCAATAAGCTTCCTTTCAGAAGGACACATTATACATTGTCATCTGACTTAGTGGTACTCGTTTTAGGAGAAGAAACAATGACCCTATTCAAATTTCTCAAATTCCTTGAAACCAAAGTCAATCCCAAATTCAGTTTAGGTCCAGAGCTGAATGTCCTTATAGCCCACTTGCTTTTCTCTGTGTTTTCCCTGTGGATCTTATAAATGGCTCGTTTTCCATTTCCATAGTTTTCCACCATAACAGGCAGGAGTCAGGAGAGCAGAGACAAACGAAATTATTAAGCGGTCTCTCACACCCTTTCCTGACCCCATCATTTGTCCATCCATTCCTCTTCTAACTAAGGTTTCTGTCTGAGTGAAAGAACAAACGAGTGAAGAAACAGATTTCATCAGAGCTACCAGCACGTAACTAAACCGAAGGTCTCATTATCCACTTTCCCCACCAGCCAGATACGGCCCAGGGTGCCAGATGCAGCCCAGGGTGCTAGGTGCTGCCCCAGCCTGCTGGGTGCCGGCCCAGGGTGCTGGGTGCTGGCGCTGTGCACACAGCCCTGGGGATGGCCCCCGGTCTTGCTGGCTCACATCCCACCTCCCCTCCAGCTGCTGTCCCTCCCAGAGATAGTTAAACAACAGGGACCAGAGCCAGCCGCACCCAGGGGGACATCGCGTCGTTTTCCTGGGGACTCGGCTCCCTGAGCTTTCTGGATGAGGAAGCGGCGTTGATGGTTGATGGGGGCAGCGGAGCAGGGGAAACGGTGGCGATGTCTGGAGCCGGGAGCCTGAGCAGTGACCTCCCCCGGAAGCCGCGGGTCCTGGGGTCAGCGGCGTACCTTCCCTGAGCTTGGGATTCCTCATCTCTGAAATGGGGATGACGATGGCGCCAACCTCCCAGGTAAGCTGGGGCACAGAACAGAAGGCGGGCGACATGTCACTTTCGCAAAGCCGTGGTGTATTTCCCTCTTCTGTTGGTAAATTGGCCTTTTTTTTATGGTCCCAGAACAAATAAAATTTGACTAAAAGGTTTGCCATTCACGCTCCTTTGACGCACGTATCACATTTCCAACACTCACACATATTCTCCTTCCGTGTGGGAGGTGGGGGGATGGCCCCTACCCTGCAGCCACGCTTAGGGCCCAGAGCTCCCTCGTTTATTCACGGATCAGACCCTGAGTGAGGATCACATTCTAGAAGAGGGAGTGAAAGCACACTCTAGACAGCCAAGCTGAAGTTGTCTCCAGTTTTCTTGTTTTAATTTTGTGAAAATGAGCCCACTGAGCTCTCGTCAAACCGTGCTCGGAGAGATGGATTTCTCACAAACCCTCGAGCTCCCCCGCGGCACACGGAAGGTGTGGAAACCGCGGCCGGCGCACCCCGCCATGGGTCAGCGGAAGCGAGAGGCCGGGAGAGCCGGGTGGGCTCGGGGAGCAGGCACCGGAGCCCCAGCGGGTGCTCAGGCATCAGGAACGGGGCTCTGTGCTTTTGGGGCGTGGAGGGGAGGTGTTGCCACCAGGCCACCAAGGACGAACCCGCACCTGTGAGCACAAGCCACCCCTAAACCCACCTTACAAGGGTACTCAGAGGTGAGGACTTCCAAGGTGGCGGCAGTGAGGGGCAAAGCACTTTGTTTCTCGACACGCATTTCTCTTCCATAAAATTCAGGCCCTGTGGTCTCTAGGTCACTCCCAGTCCCGGCTTCCCAGCCTCAAATCTTGCCAACACACACCGACGTCTGAGCCAGGGCAGCCCCAGCCGGGTACCTGGTCACCCCCGCCCGGCCCCCTCCTCGAGGCCTCCGTCCTTCACGTCCTGGGCTTCTCCTCTGCAGGGAGCAGCCTCCCTCCCCTGGCCACACCAAGCAAGCCTCAGCCCAGCGGCCTCTGTGTCCTTGCCGCCCAGGGCCATCTGTCTAAAATGAGCCTTGGGAGGGAGAGGGAATCGGCACTTTGCCACACAGGAGGCCAAAGCTGCTTGGCCCGCAGCTCCGCGGAGGGACAGCGAGAGGAGGTGGGCACAGGCCCGTCCTGCAGACACCGCGTTTGGCCACGCAGTTGACCTGCCACCAAACTGTTATCTGCCCCAGGGACAGATATTTGGGATAAAACAGTCACCGGCGGTGTCTCCCCCTCTTTTTAAAATTCTGGGGCCAATATTTTTCATGTGATTTGGGAGGAAGAAACGTTCACGGATGTTTCTTACACAAGGGCGAGATCGGCGCCCTCCCTTTGTCTCCCAGATGCTCTCTGAGCCTTGGAGACACCCAGGGAATGAGGGCGCAGCTGGGAGGTGAAGAAGTGTTGCCTGCCACCTCTAGACTTCCTTAGGTGTGTGAACACCCAGACGTCACGGCATGGTTCTAATTTCTACTTGACATGTGGGTGTCTCGAATTTTAAAAGAGAAACTCGTGGACTTGAAACTTCCTTTCCTTCCTTCACACTAAATACTGACAGCCCGGGGGGCCCCTGCAGTCCGCGCTCTCTAGGGGCCTAGAACTGGGGGTGCTAGGCAGGAGCTTGTCCCACGCTCCACCCAGCAGACTGTGTGCTCCCAGCTAGAGCCTGGGCTCCACGTGACAAATGACAAGGAATACCTGCTCTGGCCTGGGGTGAAGTCCTCCCTTGCCCAGGACCTCCAGGCCACCAGCCACGTTCAGGAAGCAGCAATGTGCAGGCCTTCCTGCTGCCCAGGGAGCAGAAGACCCTGGGGACAGCCTGGGGCTGGATTTTGGCCCCACCACCCACTTGCTATGTGACTCTTGCCAAACTATTCAATTCTTCTGTGCCTCAATTTCCTCATCTCTGACTTGGAGATCCTTATAGAAGCCACCAAATGGATTCCTGGCGAGGATGAAGTAGAATAATGCATGTGGATCGTGGCATGCAGCCTCGACACTGAGAACTCCGTAAACTTCGCTAAGATTGTAACCAAAATGCAGAGTGCTCAATAAATGATTAGTGCTTGATCAAATCATTAGTAGAAATTTAATGGGAAAGAATCTGATTTTTTTATTTTACCCTAAAGGTCATTATACAGGAATCCGAAGGCAGCGGGTGTGATCACTCACTGAGCCACACACAGAATCAGGAAACATCTCTGCACATAGTTATACTTTGACCTAAAATGTATTTTATGGGGCCCTGGGCTTCCATTATTGCTATTAATAGTCTTACAGGTGGGATATACTCACCATTAAGGATTCAGGGAACAGGATTTTGACCCATAAAATAAAAATGTAAGTGCTAATGAATGTGCTTTATAATGGGATATTATAATCGGTTTCACTAGTTTAACTTAAAAGTCTCAAGATTTTATTTCCCAAAAACATTTACTTTTTAAAGTCCCTATTCTGGCTGAGCTGAATATGATTGCCTCCATCCAGAATGAATTATTCATCGTGCTAAAACCTGTGGGTGTTGAGGGGTTCACTGTAAATAAGGTCCCCAAGAAAACGGGAAAAAACACTCACATGGTTGGAACAGAGAAGACTCGGGGAAAGTGTTTTAAACTGGGACCTTTCCTTTGGAAGCAAGAAGTCAAAGGTTCCTCCCAAGGTGGCCTCTGCCCCTCCGAGACCACCGCTGCACCCTGCTCTGCCCTGGTGGCCCCCAGGATCCCTGAACACCCTGCGATCATTTCCCCCCTCCTCACCTCCCATGAATGTTAACCCCTGTGCTGGTGCTTCCTGAGCTCACGCGATGCACAAGACCACGGGGCTATGTCTGAAGCCAGTTAATGCTCCGAGACAGGCAGATCATGCTGGGAGAAGTTGCTCAGGAGCTCCGTGGCTTAACACACCCAGGTTACCCTCACTCCCAACACGCACCCCACAGGCTTGTGGGACCCAGCCTGGTGGACATGTGGCTTCCTGTCTTCTGGGACAAGGCAGAAGGGACGGGGATCTATATCAGTGTGGCTCACAGCCAACGTGTCCCTTGCCTCCCCTGGAGCCAAAAGACCCTTGAGTGCCCAGGAAGAAAAACCAGCAGGAGTACCAGGGACCTGGGTCACTTGGCTCTGGTCACGCCTGTGGATGGAGGCTTCAGAGCTGTTCTCAGTCACCAAGCCCCCTCCTAGCCCCTTCCCTGGGCCACCAGAGCCCCCTATGCACAGCCAGGTCCCTCTTCCTGCCTGCCCTGCTCGGCAGGGGCTCTGTCCCTCCCCAATGGGCCTTCCTGCTGCCTTGTCACAAACACTTTCCCTTCAGGAGCTCCTACAGTGCCCTGGGGCTGCATCCCTGGCACTGCCTTGCTCTAGGGTCACCTGTGCATGAACCTTGGCCCCACCTAGCAGAAAGCCCTGGGGACAGGTGCAGGGCTACTCCGCTTCCTCTGCAGCCCCCACGCTCTGCCCACCAGGGGCTCCAAACCCGTTTGCTTCCAGAGCCCAGAGAACGCCAGGCCCCCTCCCAGACCTCGAGAGGAAGGTCTGCACGCCAAGGGGTCACAGGTCGGCTGGCAGGAGAGGTGTGAAGAAGCTTAGTTCTCTGAGGCAGCACTGTTGAGTCATTGCCACAGTGGCAGACCAGGTGGGATGGTTCCAGAACCTTCCAGCTCACAGATCCCTTACTCCCTGTGGCCCAGTTTAGCCCTTGTACACCTGACATGGAGAACTGTTCTCTGAAACATGTCACAAGAAAAGATGTCACCCAAGGCATTCATTTTTCCATCTCTAACAAATTGTCACAAACTTAGTGGCTAAAAGTGACACAAACTTATTATCTTCCCAGTTCTGGAGGCCAGAAGCCTGCAGTGGGTCCCACTCGGTTACTGTCAGAGTACCGGCGGGCTGTGCTCCGTCCGGAGGCTCTAGGGCTGATCCGGTTCCTCTTCTTTTCCTGCCACCCTCAAAGCCAGCCACGGCCAGTGAGTGTCACGTCAGACGCCTCGTCCACAGGTAGGGCCCCTGTGATGACAGCCACCCACCGGGGGAGCCAGGCCAAGCTCCCATCTCAGCATCCTTCACTCATCAGCTCTGCAAAGGCCCTTCGCCACATACAGCACCACAGTCGCAAGATCTGGGCCTTAGGGTGTGGGTGTCTTTGGGGGCCCTTGTTCTGCCCACCACAGTCCAAGGAAGGCACCTTCCACAGGACACTTGTGACTACGGAAGCACCCAGAGCCCCGGGCCAGAGCCTGGGAGGAGCTAGACAGCCTCTGGGCCTCGCGCTGTGTCATCTTCGCAGTGAGTGAGCAGCACCCGGGGGCACCCCGTAGGCTCCTGGCGCTGGGGAGGCCCCTCCCAGGGACTGGCAGTCACGGAAGGTCCCGATCTGAGCAGTGGGTATGGTGTTCTTCCCATCCCTCTGCAGGACAGTTTCGTTGGGGAGGTGGCCATTTCTACTGCTTTGTAAGTCACGGAAGGGAAACCACTAGAAAACCGAGGTTTGTGGGGAGCACTCCAGCATCTGGGCCACGGCCCCCCAGAAGGGAGACAGGACGGGAGGCCCTGAGCTGCTCTGGCTGGGGAAATCCTCAGGCGGCGAGGACACCCCGGGGCCCCCCGTGAGGGGAGGCTTGGTGTGCAGAGTGCACCCTGAGGAGCAGGGCAGGCCCCGCGACACAAGTGCCATCATCAGAGAGGGAGAGACAGTCTCATCTCAGACCCAGAGAGAGGGTGCAGGGCACTGCCCAGCACAGCCCAGACAGGAAGCCAGAGGTCTGGACCGCGGCTGCACCCTCTCGGGACACGTGGGAAAAGGCAGCGCCCCACAGCTGAGAGCGGGGAAGCCCACCGGGCATGGGGACACGATGCTCAACGTCTGGTGTGAGGCACTTCCCACCCCTGAGCCCGGGCCGCTGGACCACCGATGTTGAGATCTTCAGATCTCCAGAAATCAGAGAATCATGCAACCTAAGGTGAATGGCATCCTAATCTGGCCTGCCCCACCTCCCCGAGGGAGGTTCCATTAACACTTTTACAGGTGCTACGAGGCCATCACAGCCACCAAGCAGGTAATGGCGGCCTTCCCCCAAAAGTCCCAAGACGTTGGGATCTGGGCCTCCAGTTTCCTGTCCAGGGGCCCTGGGCCTTGTCCCCAAGGCTTCAGGAGCCCGGGGAGTCAGTGCAGCTGTGGGGGCTCGGCTGGGAGGTTGGGGGACAGCAGATCTGCCCCCTTATCCCTGGCCCAGACAGTTCCAGCTGCAGGGGCTTCTGCCAACTGCTTACCCTCTCTGGCCTTGGTTTCCCCGGGAAAAGACGGGCTGGTCTCCCCACTTCACCCTTGGCACTCATCAAATACCAATTCCCTTCCCTCTTCTCTCTCCCTCCCTCCTCCTCCTTCCTACTTAATTCAAATCAAGCCAAACTGATTTTTCCTAATCAGCCTCACTAATTTCCTGCCCTGGCCGTTTCCAAAACTGAAATGCCTGTTGTTCAGAGCCTGAGATCTGAGCTTCCTGTGGTCTTCCCGTGTGGGCCGCATACTGGTGGGGCGACGGAGGAGTAGGGTCAGCCCCGGGACCCTGTGCCAGCCCCGGCCCTGCGGCAGTGGAGCAAATGGTCTAATTATTAACTCTTTCTCCCATGCAGCCAGCCCCCACGCCATCCGCGATGTGCTCACCCTCCGTCTCCTCCAGCACACTGGGCCGCCCACACGGCAGGGGCCCCGGCGTGCTTGGGCTCTGAGTCATCCCAACAGGGGTTTCATTCCTCTCAGGGGTTATTTATCATCAAGGATCACATACACTTCATATGTCAACAACTCACTGGGCAGCTGAACGTCCCTCGCGGCCTCCTCAGGGCTGCTCTGCCCGGCGCCGCTGGCTCCCTGCTCCTTCCTCCCAGCTCCAGTCTTCACAGCCCTCACCTGGCCCACCCTCTCTCCTTCCTCCCCGCTCCAGCCTTCACAGCCCTCACCTGGCCCACCCTCTCTCCTTCCTCCCCGCTCCAGCCCTCACAGCCCTCACCTGGCCCACCCTCTCTCCTTCCTCCCCGCTCCAGCCCTCACAGTCCTCACCTGGCCCACCCTCTCTCCTTCCTCCCCACTCCAGTCTTCACAGCCCTCACCTGGCCCACCCTCTCTCCTTCCTCCCCGCTCCAGTCTTCACAGCCCTCACCTGGCCACCCTCCCTCCTTCCTCCCCGCTCCAGCCCTCACAGTCCTCACCTGGCCCACCCTCTCTCCTTCCTCCCCGCTCCAGTCTTCACAGCCCTCACCTGGCCCACCCTCTCTCCTTCCTCCCCACTCCAGTCTTCACAGCCCTCACCTGGCCCACCCTCCCTCCTTCCTCCCCGCTCCAGCCCTCACAGCCCTCACCTGGCCCACCCTCCCTCCTTCCTCCCCGCTCCAGTCTTCACAGCCCTCACCTGGCCCACCCTCCCTCCTTCCTCCCAGCTCCTTCCCTCACAGTCCTCACCTGGCCACCCTCCCTCCAACCCCTTCCTGGTTGCAGCCCGGCTGGTCCCTGACCTCCAGAACACTGTCCTCCCCTCTTCACTCCTAAGCACCCCATTTCCTAAGGAAATTCCTGATGCTCTCCCTTCTGGGCTCACCAGAAGAAGGTGTAACGGGAAGGCCATTTCCTTCCCCCTCCTCTACCCTTGACAAACACACAAGTTCTAAACGTTCTCATCACACTCCGGGACTTGGGCCTGCAAAGCTCCCCACCACGCACCGCCCCAGGTCCAATTCCTCTTTCTGCTCCGTAAGACCTTCCGGCACCTGGCTCAGCACCTGGCTCAGCACCTGGCTCCACCCTGCACATCGGGTGAGTCCCCAGGCCCCCGCCTCCCATCCACACTACCCACCAGCACAGGCCGGCACATTCCTACCCCGTCTGCAACTGTCCCCCATCCTCTGTCCCCACCTCAGTGAGACCCGCTCCTCTATCCTTCAAGGCCCAGCCTCAACCTCCTTTTCCGGCGCTGCGGGGTGAGGCTGCTGCCCCGCCAGCCTGTGAGCACCATGCAGCATCGTCTCCACTCTCAGCCACCCCACGTCACTAGCGTCAGCAGCGCAGGACTTGCAGACACACGGCCAGGGCGAGGCAGCACTGGTGGTGTGGGGCTGCCGTGACAAATGACTATGAACTGGGTGGCTCAAAACAACGGGAACTTATTTCCTCACAGTTCTGGTGGCTAGAAGTCCCCAATCAAGGTCCTGCTTGCTCTGAAGGCTCTAGGGCAGGGTCCTTCTTTGACTCTTCTCAGCTCCTGGGTTACATACAATCTTTGTCATTTCCTGCCTTGTGGCTGTGTCACCCCAGTCTCTGCCTCCATCATCCCACGGTGTTCTCCTCTCTGTGTGCAGGTCCAGGTTTCCCTCTTCTTACGTGGACACCAGTCACTGGAAAACGGCCCACCCACATGACCTCCTCTCAACTTGATCACATCTGCAAAAACCCTACTTCCAAATCAAGCCGAGTGCACGGGTGCCTGGGTTAGGGCTTGGACATAGCTTTGCAGGGACGCAACACTAGCCATGAACCTTAGCCAAGTTACTTCATCTGCCTGAGTGCAGGTTTTCTTCACTTTAAGATAACATCCTCCCAGCGAGGTTGTGAAGGGAAATGAACTAACGCAGGTGACACCTGGCCGCTTCTCGGCGCAGATTCCTCAAGCTCTCTCCGTCAGGCCCACGAGACACTCTTGCGGGTAGAACGTCAGGCCCTGCAACCGTGAGAGTGATGATATTATGGCCAAAATCTAGAATCTGTGCTAATTTATTTCTTTAATTAGGGAATAACTGGCAAACTTTGCCACTTTAAAATGAATAACACTATGATTATGTAGTTATATAATGTGTAACTTACACACTACAAAATTTATATTATAAATTTTCTTGAAACTTATAATTGTTATCAATCTTAAACAATTAAGAGCCATCAGTTTAGAGCACAAAAATTGCTTACGGAGCATTTGTCCTCCCCCCACCCCCTCGGAGCCCAGAGTCACGGAGTTGGGCACAAGGGATCGGGTTCTGGGCCGGGACTGCCTGGGGCCAGATCCTCACTCCCTGCTAACTGTCTGCACAATGGTGGGGGCAGCGCTTCGGCTCCGGCCTCAGTTTCCTGCCCGTGACATGGGAGCACCCACCTCTCAGGGTTGCTGTGAGGGTGACACGGAGCAACGCTGTGTCACACTCAGGACACGCCTGGCAGACAGTGAGTGCTCGGTGCCTGGCAGCTGTTGAGAACACTGTGCACACACTTCTGCGGAGGAGAGACCTCAGCGTGAACCCCAAAGTCAAGGCCGGTGGGTGTTCTCCTCTGTGCCTGAAGGTTTGCCCTGTTCACCGAGAAGCCATTGGGTGAGAGTTACCAGAGACCCTGAGGACTCCCCAAAGCCACCGCTGCCTCACTTGTCACCCTAAGGAGGCTTCAAGAGATCGGAGTGGCGGCTCTTTGAGGGCTGATTGCTCAGGAGAGAGCTGACATGGAGTTAAACAGAAAAAATGTTTCCCAACGGCCTACAAGTCCTAGTCAGGCCACCAACAGCAAACACATTTCTAGCTAAGGTGAATAAAAACTAATTTTGTTCTGAAAATAACACGGTGCGGGGGCGGGGGTGGGTGGTGGTTGAGATTTTGGAGACCCCTGGGTGGTTGCGAGGCTGTGCTCAGAACTTCCCACATGCCCCTCCCAGAGTGTCCGCCTCACCCTCCTCACCACCCTCCTCCTCCTCCTCCTCCTCCTCCTCCTCCTCCTCCTCCTCCTCCCCCTCCCCCTCCCTGCCCTCAGCTCCTGTGCCCAGAACCTCCTCTCCTGAAGCATGAAAGAGACAAAGCCGCAAAGGCTCTTTTCCCTTCACTGCGTTTCCCCCCTCGCATTCCTGACGTGCTCTCCCGCTCTGCGGTCCAGCGCCAGCCTCTGCTCCTTCCGTCTGCATTGTACAAACTGGAGACTCTATAAGCAGTGGGAAGAAGGAAGCCCCGAGAGGAAACAGGAGCTAACATCCCAGTGAGATGTCAACCCTCGTCCGTGGGAATCGGTGCAAAGTGCCAGACTCGGTTCCCCAGAAACGCCGCCCGCCGCACCGCCAGCCACCACTCCTCTTCCATCACCTCCCATCCAGCGTGGTCGTGTTATGACTTCTCGTGTGTGTTCCCGTCCACTTCAATAGCAGTGTGTGGTTGTCTCCAAGTGGGCGTGGTAGGGGTTGTTTGTTTTGTTTGCCGGGCAGTTTTTTCCTCTCGTCGTTGTTTTCTCCTTGCGTAGATGGGGAAAGTGAAAGGGCAAAATTAAAGGTTTCTTAACATCGTGACTCCAGAGCAGTTTTACAGAAACGCTGGTGGAGTGGAACCCGACGGGTAGGCAAGACCAAGCAGGTCCTCCCGGAAGGGGGCTCTGCACACGGGGATGTCAGCTCCTCCTCCCTGGGGGCTCCCACCAGCTGAGAACACGCCCCCGCATCCAGCTGTCCCAACCCCAGGCTCCTGAATACAGGGAACACAGGCCTTTCCCATCAGGACGTGGGAGCTCCCTGAGTGTGGGTCCTGGGCCTTGCTGGGCCCGTGTCTCTCTCAGCAATGGGACATCTAGAGGCCAAGGCGGGTTCTGGAACTGATCATTGAGGGAGTAGCAGGTGGCTGGGCATGTCACTCTCACCAGTCTCACCCTGATGCTCCCTGGCCCTTACGGGGGAAATTATATTTCATATATATATATATATAGAGAGAGAGAGAGAGAGAGAGAGAGAAATCTCCTTCTGCCATTGGCAGCAAACAAATACAATATTAGTAATGTTGTTGTGTTAAATTAGAGCAGTTGAAGTTGATCTTTATTCCAGGATTCCTGAATTTAGAATCGAAGAACAGACAGGATGTCGTCCATTCAAGATCCATCAAGAAACGCTTCGTCAGCTCTGGGTGTCTTCCCTAGTTTAGCTTTTCTGAAGCCCACCCGCACACCCTGCGCCCTCTCTGACCCCCCAAAAACATCAGCGCTTCTCAGCAATATTGACATTCACGAGACTCAGCAATTACCGGGGGAATTTTGCCCCCAAACTGCCCTTTTCCCTCCTGGGGCCTCTGGAGCGCCCAACCGTCTCGCAGGGGCACAGACCCTCCGGAGGGATCCCCTGGAGACCACCGAGCTGGGGAAACAGGCTCCTCGGCACCCTCAGGGGCTCCAGAGGCTGCTGCTTAAAACTCTGCAGAAAACAGAGGAGGTGATTTAACTCCCCTTTCTGATAAGCTCCCTGGCTGTCTTTTGCCCAAATACAAAGGTCCTCATTAGCTTTCACTCGGGGCTTTGAACTCCACACAAAACCCTTCCTTCCCCTAACTGCCCGCTGGAGCTGGCGCTGGGGCCCCGCCAGGCCAGCCTGTCAGCATTTCCTTTGTTGTCTATTTTTAAGGTGTTTATAATGGAGCCTTTTTTCTCTCCAAGCTCACCCCGCATAGGTGAAATCTCAGTCTGGGAGGGTGTTCTGCACTTTCCCAAACACCACCAAGCTCTTTTTTTAATGCCTGAGAGTACAATAAGTTACTTTCGAGTACACCCATTTTTAGCACATTTCGGAGAGCCTAGGTCAATCGGGAGTGATGCAAGTGCCCCCACGTACTAGCCAGGCAATCGGCAAAGCCCAAGAACAAGGGCAAATGATGCCCATTTCTCCCAATGGCCCCAAGCCACCCACAAGCTGCGGTCCACAAAATTATAGGCAAGTTAAACAATTTCGATGCAAAATGCTTTTGTCCCTCAGAAGCAATATTTCAGCTGTCCTATGGGGCCCAGACTAGCCCCCAAAATTTGATTTAGTCCCTAGAGTTGCTGGTCTTCCACCCTAATGATGAGAGGCCCAGGACCGGGCCAGCTCCAGGAAGAAGGGGACCCAGAGAGCATGCTCCCTCCTCCCCTCTGGACAAGGCAGGCATCCAGGGAAACTGTAGGGGGGACATTTGTCTTCAGTGAGTGTCCCCCTTGCCACCTCTAGGCCCCTCTCTCCTTGGGTGCCAGATCCTGAACTCCACTTCCAAAGCCCACACTATAGCACCCTCTCCCTAGAGGATGGGGTCAGATGCCTACTCCTTACCCTGAGTGCCCCACTCTCGGCCCACACTGATCTCTGCTACCTGTGCCCAAGCACTGGGCTCTGCCTGCTCAGTGCAGCTAGGAATCCAGTCCCCTGGCCGAGCATCCTCGCAGGGAGGATGCAGCAGGGAGCCAAGAGCAGCCTGGCCCTGCCACACCTGGCCGTGCAACAGCAGACAGGTGACTACACCGCCCCCGACACTGCCACCCTTATCAAGTGAAGGCATCAGGGCCCTAGACCATCTCATACAGCCTCCTGTGCAATCGTGTGCATTTTTTTTAATTATTAACCTACATGAATATCCACCCAGTAGACTTTCAGGCAGCACCAAAAGACCCAATAAAAACTTACCTGGACAGTTTAGAAGAAGTTAAACCTTCTCCCACCCCACATACTCTGAAAGCTCAAGTTTTTCCTGATGCCAGAGCCTCCTCAGCAGAAGAGGCAAAAGCTGAGTTTACAAACCATGTGCTGGGGAAGCCGGGACCTCCTGTGTTCTGGGAGCCCCCAGGTCGTCAAGCCCCGTGTCTGCACACAGCTGGGGAAGCAGGCCTCTTCACTGCCCGTCTGTGATCAATATCATCTACATGATCAATACGGATCGCCGCAGTTAAGGACTCTCAAATGTCACACAGTTTGGCCACTACCAGCCAATGCCCTTGAATTCCCTGTGAATCGTATTATCTCTGTTCCCTCATGGAACTCCACATTGTGTGCAAAGGGATGCAATTTCTACAGTACCTCCAAAGACCACTGGGAATTCACAATGTTTTTTCTAGACTTGCACCTACCATATTTTAGGCCAACTCAGGATAGCGAGGAAGATGATGGTCCACAATACAATTAAATTCTTCACTTTATATAACAGGTTTGCTCTAGGCTCACTTGGAATAGAAAGGTGTCTACAGTGTGTGCTTAATACATTCTGGGATCATAAGTGAATCATTTATATACAGGCAGCTTTTCCACAACTCATTATCCCAGGAAGCAAATGTTCCTACAAGGATAATGGAGCATAATTCAAAGAGTAGCCCGGACTCACTTAACACTCTTGCCAGAGAGAAAAGCAGACAGCCCACGGCAGCCACGTCGCTGCAGCAGTGGAGTGTGACCTGCCCACGGAGCTAAGCACATACGAGCCTTAGAACGCCGCGTGTTGCGCCAGCATCCGAGACAGAGGTGACTCTCCATGCGGTGGGCTGTTCGGGCTTCTTGCTGCCTTCTGCTGCTGTCCCTCCCCCAGCCCAACTGGCTGGAAGAAAAGGGAACATGCAAAACCGTTGGAGTTGTGAGGAAAGACACTAAAGCCATGCACCAATCTGCTGTTTGGAATTCACTCGCCCGTCCTGTGCCAAGCTGTCGAAAATACCCCTCCACCAGCACGTGTTCACCACGTGGCTCTGGCCCAACACCAGGCTGGGCTCTGCAGAGTCAGAATGTCGAACGTGTGGTTTCTATCACCCCAAGGCAGGTAATTGATTCAGTTCAGTGGTTCTCAACCAGGGGCAGTTTGGGCCCAGAAGGGATACTTGGGAATGTCCGGAGACGTTTCTGGAGGCCACAGTGGGAAGGGATGCCACTGGCACCCAGTGGGTGGAGGCCAGGGATGCTGCTAAGCATCCTGTGAGGCAGAAGACAGCCCCTCCGCAAGGGTAAGAACCTGTGCTCTCGGCGAGGAGGGGAGCAACGTGGACTCAGCTGGGGCCCACGGGCACAGTGTCCCGCGCTCAGTAACTAGGCATCAACTAGGAGACCACAGAAGTTCAGGGACAGGGAGGCCATTAGAGTGGCTGTAGCTACACACCTTATTTCTGGGCCTCAGTTTCCCCTTCTCTAAAATAAGAGTCTTTAAGCTTGTGCCTACGAACGACCCTGGGTGCGGCTGTTTTTGCCCCTTCCTCTCCTAGACATAAAAAATCTCCTTCTACTCACAGCGTTTTAAATTAGGAATATTTGGTGGTGTGATCGTGTATGTTTAAAACCAAACAGAAATTTCCTGTTCCCCGGCACAAAATAAAATTCAAGTTTATAAAAGGGCCTTTAAAATCTCATAATCAAGCCCATTAGCCAAGCAAAATGCTCCACTTTGATTTCGTGGTGTTTAGCTTTCTTTTCTTAGCACCACTTCATTAGCGCGCTTTTAATGGATCTTCTCCAGCCTGCTTCTTGAAATTGCTGAAAAAGAAAACATACGATTTTAAAGCACAAGATACAAGAGAAATATCCCTTCCCCTTTAAACATGGAGGCTGGGAGAGAGCAGAGTGCGGAGACGCATGGGAACCCAGCTAGCACGGCCCGACCAGGTCCGACTGGAGCTTTGGAATCTTCTGCTGCATTTTTGCTGCTTGGCCTCATTGCCAGTGGGCGCACTAATTTCCAGCTCTTTGCTGCTTCAGCGGACCAGATTTTCTTGATTAATAACAAAAGGTTTTGTTGGGATCAGAGCTGTTTCCCACCATCTCTATGCAAACCCCGGCAACACAAACTGTGAACATTAACATTTCAAGGCGCTTCCTATTAAGGATGGCAAGAAAAGCCCCTCTTGGTGGGTAAAATCCATTTTGTCCTCTCTTGTGACATCTGTTCTAACTTTTAAAGCAGAAAGGAAACTAGATAATGCCAGAGAGTCCTTTGATTTACAGTACTTGCCCTTGGATGCCGCCGAGCTCTGAAAGCCCGCAGCCTTCCCTTTCTGGGCGTGCATGGCACAGACGTGAGAATCTGCAAATTCCCTTCGCACCGGAGAACTCCAGAAGTAATTCTTAACTTGTCGTTCAAACTTTTAATTGTCTTTTTCATGATTGCTTAATTACATTTTCAATTACTTCTAAACCTCACAAAACTGAGTCTCTTAAACTTCAATTTTTAAAAACACAAAATTTTGATGTTTATTGTTACATATGCTATTGCATTTCATCTCTAATTCCCCCCAAAGCTACTTTTGCTTTAGCGGAATGAGGAAATCGAAGCACATTCGGTCAGGCAAGTGAAATACGTACACAAATACGGAGGAAATCCTGCAAGCGATAGAATAAAAAAGACAAGAAGAGAGGCCCTGCAGAGGCCCTGTCTCCTCCTACCATCTGTGCTGCAAGCTCTGGGGTCCCTTACATTGGTCATCCCTAAAACAAAGCTGCAGGCAGATTCCAGCCGGTTTTCCATTCACTATTCATTCAGGGGTCCATCCGCTCCATATGCATTCAGCCAACTGCTGTGTTAAATCAGGGCCTTCTCCCAGAATTGACATGGTAATGAAGTCATGGTGTTGCTCAGTGAAAAGACCGCCATAGGTATGCCCCTCTCTGACAAATCCACCCTTTCACCCCATTGAGGCCTGAAAATTATCTCATAACATCCCAACATCTGTGCACGGGGTCCTGCCTTTTGGAGCTGGGCATGTTTATCCCTGGCCCGCTCACTTGGGCGGGGCAGGCCGGCCCCAGCCACTCCTGGGCGGCAGCCCACCAGCCCCGGGCCCCCTCCCGCTCCTTCCCACAGCCTTTGTGCTTCCAGAGCTGCTTGGCCCAGAAATGCTGATGCCTGGATGCTGCGCACCAGGAATTTTTGTTTGATCATTTTCAGGTGTTAAAGGTGGACCGCAAAGCTAAACTATTTCATGTGCACTTACTGTCAGAAAACCTTGTAATTAGTCAAGCAAGGAAAGCCGGACAAAAATGTGGGGTGGGGGCAGGGGCAAAGCTGGGAGGGAGAAGTTAGGTAATGAATTTTGCTCAGACTCTAGCAAATGTGATTTGCTCAGCTAATAAGTGTATTTGAACTATATTTAAACTGGTCCAGGTCAATAAAATGCTTCTAAAGGGAAGCAGGGGGATCGGGGGGACTTACACAAGGGCTATGCCATCTGCAACTTATATGTGTTCTGCCCCAATACAATGATTTCATTTAATCTGATTTGACATTTAGGAGCCCTTTTTGGAAAGAAAAATGAACATTTCTATATTCTATTTGCTATAACCTCACCTGACTCTGCACATAGCTGAGAAGAATAAACGTCACATTCACTGCATTGCAAACAGTTGTGGGTCATCCTGGAGAGGTGGTCACCAAGGCTGGGGAGGGGGGCGGTATACAAGCGGCCTCCAGTGAGTGCTCACAGAGTGCACGTGCCAGCCGACTCGGGCTCTGAGCGCTCAGGCTTGTTTTGTTTTCTTTCTCCGTGTCCAAATTCAAGTGACGGTTTGGATAAAATGTTCGTGACTGCATATGAGATGCATTTCTGGCCAACAGCCGGGATGCACAGAGAGCTCTTTCATTCGGGCGTCCAGGGAGCCCTGCTTCCACGGCAGGGGACAGAGAGACAGGCCAGCATGACCCGAGCAGTTTTCCAGTGCCCCTTTCCCTCTTCCAACACCTTTCAAAAGCTTTTGGGTCAAGACTGAGCTGTTCTGAAATCACAGGACCTGGAAATGTATCTCCGGCAGATATTTTTCCATCAGTCACCTTAGAAAAAGGAGCCCTCTGCCTGCTGGCCTGCAGGAGGTACAGAAAGGGTGAAAAAAGCAGGAGATGGAGGTGTCAGTGGTGATTTCACGTCTCAGGGGCCTCGCCCAGGAGCACGGTGGTACCTCACAAATGCCTCCTACGTGGGTCCCCCCCTGTATTAGTCAGAGTTCTCCAGATAAGCACAATCAATAGGATGTACAGGGGTACATGAGAGGAGATTTATTCCGGGAATTGGCTCACAAGACTACGGAGGCTGAGAAGTGCCCCGTCTGCAAGCTGGAGAACCAGGAGAGCCGGGATGCAATTCAATCCGAGCCCGAAGCGCTGAGAACCAGGGGCGCCCTGGTGCCACTCCCAGTCTGAGGCCAAAGGCATGAGAATGGGCTGTGGGAGTGCCGGGCAAGTCCAGGGGTGGGGAACCTTTTCATGTAGGAAGCCGCTTTAATTTAGCTGTAATCAAACTTCAATTAGATATACTTAAAAATTTACATTATTTTGTAAAAATCTACTATGTACTTAATAATTTCAAAAAAATGAAAGTTATTTGTTAATTTTAAAGTTAAATAATCTTTTAATGACTTTATTGTATCTGCTTTTTGTTGGAAAGCACTTGAATATTTGGTTGCTGCATAGAGGTCCCCTGTTTCAGTTTATCCTCCAGATGGGTATCAGTCATCTGTGACCTTGAGGGTGTCTTGCTTTGGGTTAGGTACGAGAATGTAGATTTGCAGCAATTAGTGGTTGAAAAGCAAAAAAGCATTTTTCAGGCACGTTGCCAAAGGCGTGAGTATTTTACTGCATTTTTCCACATCTCAATTGGATCTTTCTGAGCATCAAACAATGACTTTAAAATGTCATGGACTGAGAGCTCCATCAATTCCATTTGTAGTTCTTTAGGTGCCTTGGTGATATTAACTAGGTGAGGCTGAAATGCTAATTTGAGTGTGATGTTATGATTCTCAAAGTCAGTGAACCTTTCATTGTATTCTCCAATTAATAGGTCTGTGACAGCTGCGTATTCCTCAAATGATTCGCATATATCACCCTGGTCATCAATGACCTTTGCTAACTGGGGAAAGTGTTCATCTAAAATTTCCTTTTGAAGAAGTGGTGTTTTGAAAAAAGATAGCGTTTTTCAAAATGCTTGGATCTTTTGCCACATATCACATACAGACTTAGATTCCACCAATATTCAAGTCGTTTGCTTTAACATGCTGCATTCCTACAGAAACCTTCTTTCAATAATTCACATTGCTGATTCTGTTCTCCATAAAATGTAACTACCTGTTCTCACAGAGATAAAATTTTGGCCAACACCTGCCCCTGGGATAGCCAATGCACTTTAGAATGATATGACAAATCCGCAGTGAATACTCCATCATTCAATTTTATTCTTACAAAACTCATGATGTCATGTTGCATTTGCACAAATATAGTTAATAATAGTTATAACTTATTGCAAAGTGTCTATTAAAATAGTAGCTTTAGCACAGAGATGTTGCTGATGCAAGATACAATGAAAAGAAATGAGAGCGTCCAGATCTGTTAATACTTTTTTTTATCTGTGCAATAAACCCTTCATGTTTTCCTGTCATGGAACGTGCACTGTCTGTACATACACTCACTAAATTTACCAAATTCAGTCCAACCTCACGACATTTATCGTGAAAGTTGTTGAAGATATCTATTTCCCATGCACATTCCATTCATAAGAGTATCCAAAGTGAGTAACTCTTCGTAGCAAAGAAAATCTTGTTATGACACCAATGAAGTATAAAACCTGCATGGAGTCAGTAGTATCAGTTGATTCATCCAAAGCAATTGAATAATATATATTTTCCTTTTGAAGTATTGCATGAAGTTGTTAAGTTGAAGGCTAATTCATGCTGCCAGTCAGTTATGGTTCTCCTTGAAACAGGCAGTTGTTTGTACTTTGAAACATTATCAGGGTCTAAGCATCCTACAACTTCAACAATGCATTCTTTCACAATTTCTACATCACTGAATGGCTTCCTTTTTTCCCAAGTATATAAGCTACTTTGTAAATTGCTTCATTAGCATTATTTCCAGGTCTTATTGCTGCTTGAAATAATTTTCTTTGCTTTTGCTTTTCATCTTTTAATTTTCGTAATATGACCTTTCATGTCTATCTCTCTAATTTAAAATATTTGTGGTCCTTATGAGTGTTATAACACTGATGAGCAATGAATTTCTTTAATGTTGATATTGCAGTATCACAAAGCAAGCAGATCATCTTATCTTTAGCAGAAACAAGGTAATACTGCAATTCCCAATCTTTATTAAAACATGTTTTCTTCCTTCAGTGTTCTTTTGGTCTTCTTTGACATGATGGCCTGTTAAGCAGACAGAATTAAAACATACTGTCGATCTGTGCAACTATTCACAAATTCCACTTCAAACAGAAACACAGTGCACTGTTGTCAAAAGCTGATAACAGACTGGTGTAATCAACCCCCACAAACTCTCGCCAACCAGCCTCCTGCCATAGTGGTGCCAGTCAGGCGGGGGAATTTAGAACTAAGTCATGAATGTAGCAGCCATCAATTTAGCCCTTATGGCTTATAAATGTTCTAATTGCGCCAGTCAATCTGGGAGGATTATTTCATTGAAACTTATTTTATTTTTTGGTATTTTAAAGATGAACAAAAATGTATTAATAAAAATAAAAGGATTTGTTCTGTAAAATTTGGATTCAGTCCAAAGGCCATACTAAAGGACCTAGAAGGCCACAGGTTCCCCACCCCTAGGTAAGTCCCAGAGTTCAAAGACCTACAAACCAGGAGCTCCAATGTCCAAGGGCAGGAGAAGATAGGTGTCCCAGCTCAAGAAGAAACAGAAAATTCTCCTTTCCTCCACCTTTTTGTTCTGTCTGGGCCTCCAGTGGATTAGGTGATGCCCACACTGGTGAATGCAGATCTTCTTTACTCAGTCTACTGAATCAAATGCTCATCCCTTCCAGAAATATCCTCAGGGACAACCCCAGAAATAATGTTTTACAAGCTACCTGGGCATCCCTCAGCCCAGCCCACAAACAAAATTAACCATCGTACCACCTCTCACCGCCCCCCCCACCGTCACGACCAGGGCTTGAGCCTCAGCACCGGCCCCCCTGCCCCCCCCACCCCGAGTAACTGCAGCTTCCTCCTAACTCCCAACTCACCCTCCACCCAGCAGCTCAGCGAGGCTTCTAACACAGTACTCTGTAGATGTGGCTACACGCTGTTTACTGATGGGGTTGAACCCCAGAGTCTGAGGCCATTGTCTGGGGTGCAGCCTGCACCAAGAACCAGGGTTCTGGGGTGCAGATCTGTCTGCTGTGCTTCCCATGCTGCAAAGCCCTCCAGAGACTTCCTGCTGCAGCACCGCCCGTGTGCCAGCCCTGCCTCGTCAGAGACCCCCCCCGCCCCGGACTCACCTCCCCACCCTGCCCTCCTCTGCAGAGTGTTTGGAACACGCACCCTGTCCCGGCCCTGCACTGTCAAGGGCCACACTCCAGCCTTCATTTGCTGAGCTCTTCCCCACAGGACTGCAGGTCACTTATGGATTGAGTGGTTTTCCCCAAAAAGTTGTATGTTGACGTCTTAACCCCCAGGACCTCAGAGTAGGACCTTATTTGGGGACGAGGTTTTCATGGAGGTAATCAAGTTAAGGCAAGGTCCTTAGGGTGGACCCTAATCCAACATGACTGGCGTCCTTATAAGAAGAGGAGACTTGGACATAGGTACTCATAGCAGGAGGTGAAATGAAGAGACACAGGAGCAGACGGCCATCTACACGGCAAGGAGAGAAGCCCAGAACAGATTCTGCCCCACAACCCTCAGAATAAAACCTACCCTGCCAACACTTTGATTTCAGACTTCCAGCTTCCAGAACAAAGAGACAATAAATTCCTGTTGTTTCAGTGATGCAGTTTGTGGCACTTGGCTACGGTGGCCTTAGCAAACTGACACAGAGTCTGTAGGACGAGAGGGATCTGCCCACAGGGAGCCCACGCCCCAGCCCCTGACCCACTCCCTGAGTGCTTGGGAACACGGAAATCCATGCCCGCAGGGCCTGGCCCCCTGTGCAGGGCCTGAGCAGTCCTCTTCCCTGGGTGGGACCTCCCAGGGGGACCACGCCGCAAGCCCGAGGGCCAGCTTCTGCAGGGTGGGTGTCCATGGGCCACCCGAAAAGACCCTCCTCGATGGCAGACAGGCCCAGAGGCAGGAGGGGCAGGGAGAGACTCTAGACCAGGGACCACCGCTGTCCACCTGCCCTGGGCCCCACAGACACCAGGGTGTCCCCCTTCCAGCCTGGCTCCGTCATAGCTGGGTCATTCCTCATGGCAACAGCATCAGGGGCAGGGAGAGGGCAGACAACGTGGGTCCTTGCTGTGTCTCCTTCTTGTCCCAGGATGACGAGAAGCTGTGGATCCGGAGTAGTATCCTTGTTCCTGGACTTTCCCAACCGTCTCTCTCCCCAGGCTTGTTTCCTAATCAAGACTTGGCTGTCATGCCGCAGCCTCGGGCAGCAACCCTTTCTGCAAGCCCTGGGTTCCAACACTGGTTTCAGGCTCCCTGCGGAGGCCCTCTAAGCCCTGCCCAGGGAGTCAGCAAGCATGGGCTGACCCGTCTCCTCAGCGTGTGACCCAGGCCCAGGAGGGGCCACCCACACGCAGCGGCGGCTGGGAGTCCACAGACCTGTGCAGGCGGCAGTGCTCAGGGCTGGGACGGCTCCTCTCCCAGCTCCACCTCGGCCCAGACAGCACCGCCTGACCAGGCCGGGCAGGGCACGGGCCACCGGCAGACTCCACCGCTCCTCCCGGGTCAGGGCGAGTGCTGCCAGCCAGCATGTGACTCACGGGCAAGAGCCTTCCTCAGCAGCGGCCTCTGCTCCCCGAGCGTTACCCGCGGCCGCACCTGCCTCAACCCAGCCTGGAGGCGCCACGGAAGCAACAACCCACGGAACAGAACCACGGAGATAGGTTCCAGGACCCCATGGGTGCTGCTTCCCTGGGGTGTGGGCACAGGGCAGATGCTCACCGCAGCCGCGCCAGAGCTGCTCACCTGGTGCACGGCCAGGGCCTTCGACATGGCAGCGGCGGCTCAGCACCTCTGCCCTTCTGTGAGGACCCTTCCCCGGCCCCTCCTGCAGCCCAGCCTAGTGCAAGGACCCCAGCCCTTCCTCGGGACCTCATGGCCAAGTTGTTCCCGTCCCACACCCACTTTCACCAGCTGAAGTCACGGCCGGCCCAGGGGAGCCGGTCGCCCACAGCGTCCACTGCACCCAGACAGCCCAGGCAGGGCCTCCTCAGGCCTCAGGGCCAACGGTCCAAACGTTCCAAAGTTCCTCAGTGTTCTTACCAGATACTGAGTTTTTTGTTTGTTTGTTTGTTGTGGGTTTTTTTTTTTTTTTTTTAGACAGTCTCGCTTTATTGCCCGGGCCAGAGTGAGTGCCGTGGCGTCAGCCTAGCTCACAGCAACCTCAAACTCCTGGGCTTAAGCGATTCTACCGCCTCAGCCTCCCGAGTAGCTGGGACTACAGGCATGCGCCACCATGCCCAGCTAATTTTTTCTATATATATTTTAGTTGACCAGATAATTTCTTTCTATTTTTAGTAGAGACGGGGTCTCACTCTTGCTCAGGCTGGTCTCGAACTCCTGACCTTGAGCAATCCACCCGCCTCGGCCTCCCAGAGTGCTAGGATTACAGGCGTGAGCCACCTTGCCCGGCCCAGATACTGAGTTTTTAAAACAAAATAAAGCAAAAACCACCAGCCTGGGTCTTCCCTAGAGTCCCCAGGAAGCCTCTTGGGGACACACTTCCCCTGCAGGGTCCAGGGGGCCTTGTCTCTCCTCAGTCCCTCCTCTCAGGTGCGCTCGGCAGTCCTGCCCCCAAGACCGCCGGCCACGAGCAGAGGAGACAGCCCCGAGTGCTTCCCTGACGCCTCTGGCCCCAAGAAGAACCTGACGCTGACCTTCATCTCACACGTGCCCTTCAGGGTCCCAAATCCTCTCCGGTGAGACATCAGCCGCCTCCCTCCTCCTGAAGTCCTGTTTCCAAAGATGCCCCGCAGTCCCCTTTGTGGGATCAGCAGGTGAAGCAGGACTTTGTCCCTGCTCCCATCAAGGGGGGGTCCACCCGCCCCCCAAATCTGGGTCGGCCCATGGCTGCTGCGGCTGGTCCAGTCGGGCAGAACTGAGGCAGTGTGACGGGGCAGCCCTCCTTCGCCCTCTGGGAAGACACTTGCCAGGCGAAGACACTCAGGGTGGACTAAGGGGGTGAGGAGAGAGTCCCTGGGGGCGAGCGGCCACGTGGGGGCCGAGGGGCAGGCCCTGCCAGCAGCGGCTGCTGTTTCGGGCCGTTGTGTTTCGAGGCACTCTGTCACTCTGTCACTCTGTTATACGGCAGTAGATCATTTAACCATCTCAGCAGGCCTGAAACAGATCTAGGACTCTAGGTTACCAGTGTTTGTGTCTGGTTTCTGCTTTCTCCATTTCATGACCTTCCTACGTCACTGCTCAGGGCTTCTCCAGACGTCCAGCCTATAACAGCCAGTCTGTGCACTGCAGTCTCATTACAAAACCTATTATCTTCCTTAAATACTCCAGAACAGTGAAACTAAGAATATTATCAGTAGTCTTTCCACAGCATTCAACTTCCTATTTCTTTGACCTGAGTTTAAAAAATATATACATATACATATATTTATGTTTGTATATTTCATATATATATTACACACATACAGATCATTCTGAAGATCTATCTTTTGGGAAGATGTCACATAATCATTGGTTTCCTTCCTTCTGTCAATAAGCCCCCGCCTGGGCATTGGGTGCCTCAGGGCTCCCCCACTCACTCCCCTCGTCCTCCTCACCGGGGGTCCCAGCCTTTCCTGGTGGTTCCTCCTTCCTACCCCATGTTATCGGTTGTTTGACAGCACAAGTCACTTACCTCTTATTCAATCAAACCCCACAGCCGTCAACCAGCATTTGCTGAGGGGGCTCTGCCCTGCAGGGTGGGTGCCCTCCAGAGACCCCCCCCAGCCCGTCCTCCCCCTCCCTGTCCAGCCACGAGACTTCCCGTTCTGACCTGCTTGGTCTCCCAAAGCCCCTGCACTCCCAGGTGTAACCACCTTTCCTCTCTCCCCTGGCCCCAGCACAAGCGGCCAAGCAGAGACCAGCAGTCACTGGACCGTGGAAGGTCTGCGGTACACAGAGGAGGGGACACACCTGTGGCCAGTTACCTTTTTGAAACTCGTGGTTTATTAATACTCAGCAAAACCTTTTTAGCACAGTCATGCTACTTTAATCATTGGATGGATGCCCCTCCCTGACCACATGCTAAAAAAACCATGCAAGGCATAAATAAAGCACAGTACCCGACCTTGAAGAGCTCACCTTCTGGACGTGCCATGGGGACCTGCACCAGGCAGGCCACCGGGGCAGGACAGAGGGGAGCACAGGTGCAGTGGGGGCATGGGGGAGACCTGGGAGGGGCAGTTAGCCTACTCGTGAAGGACACTTGTGAGCAGGCCCTTGAAGGAGGAGATTTGCCAGGTAGAGAAGGGGGAAGGGGCTGCAGGCAGCGGCACTGGGGGACCCAGAGGCGGGAAGCTTTTGTCTGGAAGAGACAGGAAAGCCCTGGAACAGTGGACTGAGGGTGGGCTGCGTGGGGCTGATTTCCCTGAGCGAGTCTATTCCCTAACCCCGGCACTGAACCCGTGCTAAGTGATGCTGGCAGCCAAGGGCACAGTGGGGCGGCCCGAGGGCCAGGGTGAGGGTTTGAGAGCTGTGAGGCCTTGAATGTAGAATTCAAGGGAGTGTCAAAAAGTTCAGTGATCAAGACAAATATTTTAATGCAATATGTAAGAAATCAAAATGAATGCAAAAATCCATGGTGAACGAAAAACCAAATTTTTCAATAAAGACACGATCGTACATGCATAGAAACAGAGGAGAAGGGTAGTTACCTGGGGTGGAAACGGAGACATGTAGGTCAAAGGGTTCGAAGTGGCAGTTAGCGGGATGAATAAGTCCAAGCATTAATGAGCACCGTCTTAGTTCGTTTTGCATTGCTATAGACGAATACCTGAAACTGGGTAACGTATTTTTTTAAAAAGGTTTATTTGGCTCACGACTCTGCTGGATGGAGGACTGGGGGGATCTGGTGAAATTCTCAGGTTGTTTCCACTCGTGGCAGAAGGTGAAGGGGGCTGTGTGCGCGGAGACCACGGGGCGAGAGGGGAAGTGAGGGGGAGAGCGGGAGGTACCAGGCTCTTTTTAACAACCTGCTCTCAGGGAGCCAACAGAGGGAGAAATCGCTCACCCCCGCGGGGGGCACTGATCTATTCCTGAGGGATCTGCCCCCACAACCCAACACCTCCCAGCAGGCCCCACCTCCAATGCCAGGGACCAAATTTCCACACGAGATTTGGAGAGGACAAATACCCACATTACAACAAGGACTGTAGTTAGTAATACTGCACTGTACACCGGAAATTTGCCAAGAGAGTGGATTCAGGTACTCTTATCTCTCTGTCTCACACACACACACACACACATACACACACACACATACACACACATACACACATGTACACACACACACACACGGTAACTATGTGAGCAGTTGGATAAGTTGATTTGCTTGACTAATAATCTTTCACTATGTACACATATATCACGACATCACACTGTATACCTTAAATAGATACAAACTTTTTAAAAGACAGCATTAGTATTACTGATGTCTCCTTTTGTTTCTGGCTCATTTTCACAGTTAAAATGCAATTTTTTAAGTGTTCACAACTATGGGTATTAGGGCACTTGTCTTAACCGATAATCTCCTTTACTTTATTTCTAGGGAAAATGAGAGAAAGAAAAAGTTCTTTTGTACCAAAATCTCATTCATTCCTATCTGGGTAAACTCTTCTGCCTATAAATTCCTTCCACCTTTTGGAAAAATTGAAACATTTTTAACTGAATGCTCAGGTCGGGAGCTGGAAGCGGCCTTCACACCAAAGGCTGCGCAACACCCTCTTCCTCTGTCACCTAAGGATGGGCCAGGCCCGGGCGGAAGTGTGCGTGTCCTGTCGGAAGCTGCAGTGCCCGGCAGGAAGCGGCGATGATGAGGGGCACTGGGCCCCCACTGCTCCCTGAATAAACCTGGGCTTATCAAAGGAAGGTGAGTGGGGATGAATCTGGTCATTAATGGCATTTTCGTAGATTTCAAAGGAAAAGGGAGGAGGCAACTTGAACACCCCAGGACTTCCCTTAAAAGCACAGCCAGAAACGGGCCAGGCAGCCACTGGGCAGGTCCCCAAGGTCAGGGCAGCTGTGCCTGCGCCCTGGTTCCCCTTTGTAACCACCCACATAGACTTGGTCAACGTGCCTTCTCTCTTGCCATCACTGACACCTTCACTTTTCGAGATAATGATCATTTCGGAGGAAGTTTCTTACTCCTGGATCCTAGCCAAGAAGTGAAATTATTTTCCGAGTTTAAGGAAGATTTTCAAATTTCTCCAATTTGAAAGGTTCTTATTTCAACTGATTTTAAACAAAACTTCCCATGAGCAACAACATATTTAAATTGTGTGTTTCCATAAAAATGAATCAGCTTGGCCTCCACCAGAGGACAGGGCAGGGAGGGGCCGCCCTGAGATCCCCTGAGACACGAGACACGGGGAAAAAGCGCCTGTCTGCGCTCACCAGTGCTCTGGGGACTCCACGGCAGCCCCTGTGGCAGGCCACACCTGCCACACCTGCCACACCTGCCACACCTGCCACAGCCGTGAGCTGATCTGTTTTCAGAGCCGCAGGCTGACCCGGGCGAGCCAGGAGCCCAGCTGTCCATTCAAAGCCCACAAACGCCTACTGATGTGGAACTTAGAGGGCAAAGTTCAGAGGGTTCCTCTCTTCCCCGACCCTGAAAGAGATCCAACTGTAGCCTGTGGCACTGGATGGAAAGATTTAGACAAAAATCACAGAATGGAGAGGACAAAAGGTCGCACTTGGTTTCTATGGTGTCGCCAACTTGCCTCAAGTCGAGAAATGTGCACTGGACTCCCACAGCACACCTGCTGGATTCCTGAGGTCTACTCTGAGCCTCAGGATCTTCACCGGGACAAGAGGTGGGGCTGACCAGGTGTCCCAGCATGCCCTCCCTCCCATCTGCACACTGATCCTGGTTCCTCAAACCTTCCTTCCCTTCGCTCCCACCAAGGTACCCCCCACGCAGGCTCCAGGGACCTCCCTACAGATCGAATCTTACTAGCTTCAAAATCACCACTGAGCACCTCCCCCAAGCGCTTACCTGCAGGAAGCACCCGGCCCACAGGGTCAGCTCCACATTCCTGAGCCCTTTGGGATTTCACTCAGGCCCAGCCTGAGGTCCTGCCTTAACACTTATCACTTGTTCTAGGTGGCTGGGCTCTCCAATGCCCCCTCCCTATGCCCCCTGCCCTTTCTCTCTGCTTGAACACCCTATCTAGCACTCAAACTGCCAAATAACAGTACTCACCTCCAAAACCTGTTGTGGGTAAGGAGGACACAGGTACCGCCTAAAAAGTCCCAGGCCCAGTAAGTGTTATCCACTTACCTGTCATCATTATAATAATTACTGGGATTTCCCACCACAACTACCACCTCCTAAGACCCACCTCTCCCATGCCCCGTGCTCCCTAGGTTGGGCCAGGCCCCCTGCTCTGGGCTTCCTGGCACCCCAGCTCACCTCACATGTTAGAACTTAGCATATGGTGTTGTGACATACATACATGTCATCTGCCTCACCAACAAGCCTGTATCTTTCATCTTTGTTTCCTATGCTGCTCTCCTAGCGGTTGCCACAGCATCGATGTTCAAGTTTAAGGAAGGAAGAAAGGAAAGGAGGGAAGGAGGGAGGAAGGAAGGAAGGGAGAGAGGAGATATCTACCCCATAGTGGGCACACACACGTTAGTTTACTGTCGGTGTCTTCCTTAAGATATCTGATGATGACGTTAACTCGGTGCCCTGTTCCTAGGCTCGGAGGCTCTGATCATCGCAGTTACTATTTGTCCAACCTGCACCCTCTCTGCTACAGCTTCCACTCACCTGTGCACCTTCTACCAAAAGAGAGCGGAGCGTTGGATCTGTTACCGCCATCCGCACCACCTCGCTGCACCAGCTCTAAACCTCACCGTCTCTCCGTCCCCCCAGAGCACTGACTATCCCACTGCAACGTGGTCCTGACAATTCCCACTAACTCGTTCAGGAAACGCAAGAGCTCAATTTTCTCCGTAAGTAATGTCATATGCATACCCTTCAGAAGAAAGACTGGGGTATGAGCTGCCCAGCCACCGTTCAACGTGGCCTCTTCACTTCACAGCCGAGTTTGTTTTCTTTCAATCTGTTAGGAATAGTGACGTGGGCCAAAACTGCCTGGAGATGTGGCATTACGAGGACTGCCCTGCCACTTTGCTTTCCTTGGGTTGAAGGAGCACTGGGCAGTTTGGTTCAGAGAAGGACGTGAGCAGGCTATCACCTTTCATAATCCTTGACGACCCCTTGGAGATGTGCATGGATCACCCCTGACCTTTCCCTCAATTAAATAACCTCTACTTCCTTAATCTTTCTTCGAAAGGATCATTAACTCAGCAAGGGGGGAAGACATGTTCATAGCATTCAAGAAGGCAAGGCAGGAGCTGGCTCCCTCTTTAGTGGCGAAAGGTGCAGCAGGATTTGTGGGCAGGGCTGTTTTATAGGTGGATGGAGGAGCTAAACATTAACATTTTCATTTTAGTGCCAATTTCAGTGGCACAATCGCTCCTGGGACAATTCTCCACTTCCTGATCAACCACTAACTAGCTCTGAAAACGTTAGTTTTCATTAGATGACAAATCAGAAATTTCAAGGCATATTAGGCATGCTACCCAGGAATAAACTTCTTACGGAGTGACATTAAAACTAATGAAAAGGAAAATGTGCTTCCCCCTCCCTTTTGAAACATTCAAAACCAAGAACGGCGATGATAGGGTATTTCCGAAAGCGCAGTGCCTTTGGGCAAGACGACAGCAGAAGGTACCGACAGAAGCTCAGTCATCCTGACAATTCCCACGGTACTTGCGTCCCTGGCAGGCTGCGTTTCTGTCTTGCCTTGGGAAAGGAGTAAGCCAAGAGCCAGAATGAAAAACTGACTTTTACATCCTTCGCTCTTACGAAGTTAACCAACTAACGCAGCAAGGCAGCAGCTCATGCTGGCACTTTTCTCTCCTGCTTCTTGGGCGCTGCCAGTTCAGAGTGGCCGTGTGCTCCACCATGCCTAGCCCCTCTGTTGGCCAAAGGCACATGTGCCAGCAAATCTGGTGGCCAAGCTCTGGCTTTCTCAAGCCCAATGTAGTAAGTCAATCCAAATGTGACATCCGTCTTCACTCTAGAGAAAGGGGTGTGTAAGCTCAGGTCTTCCTGTTTCTTACAATGTCATGGATGCCTATGAATCGGTTATGTGTCTTTTATTCACTATCATTGCATTTCTGATGAGAATAACTTCATTCAATGAACGGGAACTAGAACCTCCATATGCTTGTCCCGGTGCAAGGTGCTGGGAAACAACAGTGAACAGGAGACACTGAGTGGTCAAAAGGAAGCAGAAATATCCATAAACAGGTGCCCAACACCAGCCCTGAGCTCGCCCCTGTATGTTCTTCATGCCCTGCCAGGAGGCGGTGCAAGCAGGGTACAGCCAGAAGAAGCAAGTGGCCCCTTCTAAGTGGAAAGCTGGGCCACAGAAGGCCTCATATGCTCAAGTCTTACGTGAGAGAACCGCCAGGCTAGACTAAGGCTGGGGACACACCAGGGACTGTGAAGGGTGAGATACCCTGACCCATCTGCCGCGAGGTCAGGCTGCAGAGGTGAGGCAGGGGGTAGGGAGCAGCTGTCCTAAAGAGCTGGCGACCACCAAGGGTGCAAAGCTCACACCTGAGTCTCTGAAAAACTGCTCCAATGGCAGATGGAGAAGAGCATAGGAAAGAGTTGTCACATCACTTGCTCACTGTTCCTCAGGAGCAGCGCACAGTGCCAGGCAGAGCAGAGAGACGAAACTGCCTTGGCAATGGCCCCTACTCTGGTTAAATCCATTCCATGACAGGGGTCGGCCACAGGGAGATCCCGGGAGGAGGTCCAGGGGAAGAGGAAAGATCTCCTTTCCTGGAGACATGCAGGAAGAGAATCCAATTCAATTCACAGCTACTCACAAATCATCAGCTCTATAATGGTCACTGCAGGGACAAGAGACGAAGGAGAAAACACGTCTGATCTCCAAGGCATCGGTGCAGTCTGGTCGGGAAGGTGCAAGACTCCACAGGTGACTCTGACATGGAACAAAAGGTAACAGCAATGGGACGGGGGTCAGGTGAGGATGCACTTGTCTGAGGGCAACAAGGAAGACCTGTGGAAGAGGAAAATAAAGACCGAGAGGAAGTTCCAGGGGCAGAAGGAGGGAGGAGGCACTCAGGGCCCGTGAGCACGTGGGGACAGGCAGGGAACCAATGGATCCTGTGGACCTGGGAAGTGATGCCCGGATCACGGCTCTGAGTGAGACCTGCAGCTGGGGTGCAGCAGTCTGACCTACGCTCTTCCGTGGGAGCTGCTGAAGTGCTGGGATCAGGACAAGGCAGGAGTCCAGTTCACCAGAAGAAAACTACTCTGGCCGCATTTGTGCGGAGGAGACTGGCCGGTAGGCAGCAGGAGCGCCAGAACGCGCAACTGTGGTCTCACGGTGACCACAGGGCTGCTGACTGCCAGCCCTTAGGTCTAATTCTACTTATCCCTAACCGCAGGGCTGCAAAAGTCACTCTATAAATGGTGCACACAGATAGTGGTGACACAACAGGGAACCATCAGCTCTAGTCACTGACTGTGATGACAATTTTGCATGTTTATGCTTGGTTGCAACACGTCACTAAAAATTCTTCATAATTTCATGCGATGCGCATATCGTGTTGCGCTCACCCAGATTTGTCTCTCCGCATGGCATGTGCTACGGTGAATGGAAACTTCCCCTTTGCCCAAGAACTGGGCAAAAACTGAAGAAAAAAAGGGAGCCACGTACCCCAAATTCTAAGAAAACCTCCAACACTTGGGGTTAGAAGCTTTCTCCAAACCCTTTCACCCCTTCCCACTCCCAACCCCCAGGAAGCCCCTGGAAGAAGAGGCGGGTCCATGTCAGCCCTGGTGGGCAGGGTGCTCCTGGGGAGGCCCCCTCACCCCCAGGATGAGCAGCTCCGAGGGCATCAGCATCGCTGCTGGAGACCAGGCTGCCCGGCCGGCGGGGAGGGTCAGGCGCTCCCCTCGTCAGCACTCGGGCCATCCTCTGGTCACTCCAGATCTGTTTCTCAATTACAGTTTTAAAAACAGCACAAAGTGGCCTTTAAGGCTTCTTTTTGGCAATAACATTTCATGAGTCTGTGAACATGACAAATTCAATGTCCTAGTCTGATAAACAACAAGCGTCACCCCTAGAATTCTGGACAGCGTCCACCCCTCAGGTCCTGGACTTTCACCTGCACCTCTTGCTGCCAATCAGGCCTTCTTGGTGTCATCTCCTAATCCAGTCAGGTGCCGCTGCAGGCCCCCGGGACCAGGCAGGGGCTGACCGGCCTTTAGCTGGAGCCCAGATGGACACACAGCCCCCTCTTGTTCCGGATGCTGGCTCTGGCCTTGTCCCAGCGGGTTGGTTGACATTTGATATCAAGCTATGGGTAACAGACTCTATTTCCTCTGAGTGTGCCTCCAGGACACAATGTCACCATCGGTGGCTCTGGCACGCCTATGCTGACGTCTGAGTGCCCAGGAGATGGCTGCCAGAGGGGCTGGACTGGACCTTTGCCCACCTTCCCATCTGGAGCCCAGGGCTCCCACACTCAGGCCTGCAACACAGTCCCCTGGAGGTTTGGTCAGAGCCCCTCAGCAGCCCAGGCTGGGCCTGAGACTTTGCATTTGTGACGAGTTCCCAGGTGATGCTGAAGTGCTGGACCACACTCGAGAACCGTGTCTCTCAAGCATCGAGAAAACAGGTAGCTCTGGCACCTGCCATGTCTGTGATCAAAGCTCCCTGCTCCGGGCCACCAATGTCCCTCTGTTGAAGGAACTCACAGAAAACGGCATGAGGCAGCCCGCCCAGCGCAGGCCAGGCTCTGGTGGAAGGGGCCCAGGCAGGGCATGTAGCCCAGGGGACCAGGGCAGATTTCAGAGGAGGTGACATCTGAGACCTGAAGCACAAAGAAGGCTCGGCCAGGCAACGAAGGGAGGATGAAGGGTGTTCCGGGGAGAGGGACGGGCGTGAGCAAGCACCTGGCCTTGGTTTCCTGGGGATGACAGGGACGGATGGCTGAAGTGGCACGGGGGAGGGCTGGGGGATGGGAGTTGGGTCTGGAAAGTGGTCCAGGCCCACCCTGCCGGGCCTCAGGCCAGTCAAGGAGTCAGGACATCACTCGGGTGGTGGGCTGAGCCGTACACTGCCCGCTGTAAGCTGGTGGGGCCGGCCCCGCACAGATGGGCAGGGCTGACATCAGGCCCTGGGCCCAGGCCAGAGTGACTGCCCAGAGGGAACAGGGACAGCCCCAGGGACCTGGGATTGAGGGGCAGGGAGGATACTGAGGAAGAAAATTTAGAGCTGGCGCTTTTTTTTTTTTTTTTTTTTTCTCCAGAAGCAAACTCAAAGCAGGTACTGCGAGTTAAAAAATAAACAGCAAAATAAAACTCTGACCGTGTGGGTTCCACACTTTTAAAAAAGTAATCAATTACTAACTTTCTCTTGCTCCCTACAGCATCAAATAACATTTGGTGTCCCTCCGCGGTGGTCCGAACCCATCTGCAGATGGCTACGCGAGTCTGTGTTTAGCTTCGCACGTCCTGTGCTTCCGTGTTGGATCTACGTTTGTCAACTTTTCCTTCTCCCTGGGATCCCTCGCTCACCCATTTTCCACATCCCCCTGGACTTCTCAGTACCCCATTATTGCTGATTTGGGGGGGCACTGGAGACACTGATCTCTTATTTTAAAACCAGAATCAGTGAATGCACTTTGATGCAGACAATTTTTCATTACAGCCAAGTTTTCCAGTGCATCTTCATTCCTTCATTCCCCACGTGCTCTGTGCCAGGGATTCTTGTGTTAGAACTGGCCTTTGGGGAGCTTATCATACAAGAACATTCCGAGGGCAGTAGGTGCTCTTCAGAGCACCAGGGCAGGTTGGCGCCACTGAGGAAGGGCACCCAGCCCATCTGCCCTCGTGGTGAACCCTGAGCCCAAGGTTAGACCTTCCCCCAAAACATCTCCACCTGCAAATCTCTATTTCTCATTCCTTACTCCCAGACCCTTAAAATACTCAGTGCAGAGTGAAGACATTTAAAAACAAAAGACAAAACCACCAAAAAAAAAACCCCAAACTCTTTCAACCTTCAAACTCCACCTTCTGACCTAAAAAGCAAAATCTTTCTAAAGCTACTTCAGCAGAAGAAAACTCCAAACTCTAAAAGGCGAGGAATCCGGCGTCTGTTCTCTACCACGTGAACACCAAATACCAAGAAACCATCCCGGACGAGGAGGCCAGCCCGAACCAGCTGCTTCAAAGAGGCTGCTCTTTCCCGAAGGCTTAACACAACGACCCCAGAAACTCAGAGGGGAAGCAGGGAGCTCCCGTGCCAGACCGGCCCTCGCCTCTCCGCAGGATTCACAGCGTTAAAATCCCATTTTCGGAGGCTGCCAAGTGTCAGCGGCTGCCCTGTCCTTTTTAAATAGCCACACTTGCATGCAGCTGAAAAAGAAAAAGAAAAGGAAAGAAGGGGAAAGTTCACTAAACTCAAAGATTTGGAATAAACTGTACCTCTCCCCGCAGATAAATAAAACTGGTGCAGCCCTAGTGGCAAAGACTTCAAACAAACGGAGCTGCTTCCTCCTGGGCTCTGTGTCACCCTTGAACTGAGGAGACGCATCCTTCGGCGGCTGTCCACATGGAAGCCCACGGCCCAGCGTCTCTGCCCTCCCCGGGCCACCTTTGGGGCAACAGCCCCCACTGCAGCCCCAGGGGAAAGTGGCTTTTCCAGCCTGGCCCTCTCGTCCTCCAGTTCGGGAGTTTGGAGATCTGAACCCTTTTCTTTTCCTTGGCATGTTTAATTTACACGGATTATGCTCAACAGTGTGAATGTTTACCATATGTTGGTTGTGTGGCAGAATATTCTGGCTCCCATAAAAAGAAAGGTCGCTGAGTCACGCTGAGTCAGGCAGCTAGAGAAATCTTGGGGGAGGTCGTAAGAAGCAGCTGGGGCAGGCATGGTGCCCTCGCGGCCTCCTGGAGGGACACAGGAGGGGGAGGCAGGACTGAGAGGCAGGCCTCAGCAGAGTCCCCAGCTGCCGGAGCACGGTGCTCACGGAACAGCAGAGCCGGGCTGAGATTCCATTCACCAGAACTTTGCTTGCGCTGGAGAGAACGCAGAGGTGGAGCCAGGGCAATGAACAGGACCAAGGAAACTTGCGGACAGAAACAGTGTTCGATAAAAAGGAAAAGCAGAACTCAATCACCATCGAAATACAAAGATTGCTTCAACTTAGTTTTATCAGTCCTTCATTCTCTCCAGTATTACATGGTTTAGGTTCAAAAGTAAACAAGCGAGTTTATTTTGATGACAAACATCATGGTTTTAAATGGAATATGGTTAAGCGCATCTGGTGAAATCCTGCAGTTCCGGCAATGTCCCCCAATGTTAGAAGCTGCCTTCGATCATGACACGGCCACTTCTAGTCACCACATGGCCATGACCAGTGATCATCGCAAAACGCCAGCGCACGCCGCACACTGCGGACGACTGGCTGGAGGACCGAGGCTCTCGAACTGCGTGTGCTTGAGGACCACCTGGGGAATCTCATCCAGGACGCAGGTTCCAAAGTCGCGTTTCCACCTCTGCTCTCAACTGAGGGTCTGGGGAGGGCCAGGAATCCTGTGGAAAATCTGAATTCTGTGGGCCTCCTCCCCACTCCACCCCAGATTCCTGCGGGATAGACAGGGCGAGGCCGGGCACGGATCCACATTTTCCAGAAGCCTCTGGACCATTCTCGTCAGCTTTTCCCCAGCGGTGCTTTCAAGAACAAAACAGTCAAGTGCCACTACCGCCCCGGAGGCTGCCAATGCCTGAGCAGACGTGGAAATGCCGTTCATGGGTTTTCTCAGTCTGCCCCACGTGAGAATAACTTTCCGCACTATTTCCCCACGCTGGACTGGAAAACAGGAGCCAGGAGAAGAGAGAAGCAGAGGGAGCGGGATTGGCCATCAGGACTTCGCTCCCTGGTGTCTCAGGGGCTCTGTGACCTCGGACGTGTGGCTCTACCTCTCTGAGTCTGTTTCCCGGGGCGTGGTGAGGACCGAGTGCACAGCCCCGGCCTGGCCCGGCTCCCGCCCGGCCTCTCCTCCTCCGCTGTCGTCAAGCTCAGTCGCCGTGAACAGGGAGGAAATAAACGTCATTCCTCTGAGCATTCTCGCTCCCTGGAGGGGGCTGAGTGCGATCGCTCGAAGTGGAAATTGAAACTACTCAAACTGTCCAGAGAACGTCTAGATTAGCCAAATATCAGCCCTTGGCAGCCATGGACTTTAAAGAAACAGTATTTTTTTGAATAAATCCAGTCAAGGAGGCTTACCCAGAACAGTTGTTCTTTCGTGTCACACGTGTTATGCAATCGTTGTGGTGTGGAGCACAGTATGACCACGCATGGGCACTGCCCTCTGGCCTGAGAACAGAAGCCTGGGACACGGCCGCAGGAGGTCCTTGAGTAGCCCTCCCCAGGCCTGGCCCCGCAGAGAAGTGACCACTCCGAATGGAGTGCCTCTTGCTCTCCGCACCGCTTCAGACTTTTCTACATGCTGAAACGACGAGCATCTCGTGTTGCGTATTTTAACACTCCGTCCACACCAGCATCATATCACACGGACTTCTGCAACCGGTTGTTTTTCTCCCTTCTTTATTTTTTATCTCCTTCCATTTTGCTATGTTCCCCTCTAATCCACTCACTTTCACTGCTCCATCTTACCCCACTGGAGGACTCTACCCAGTGTATTCATCCCCTCTCCTATAGACGTATATTTAAGCCATTTTCATAATGACAAACAAATGCAGCGCTAAACACATGTGCATGTCGAGTGCCCATGACTGGAATTGTGGAGGCCGGGATGGGCACATCTCCCCCTCTGCTCAGAAGGCCACCTTGCGTGCAACGCGGTGGGAGTGACACCCACGCCCACCAGCAGTATTTTAGAACTCCTACCGCTGCACATCCCCACCAGATTTGGCATTGCCAGACTTTTTAATTTTTGCCAAACTCGTGAGTGTGTTGCATCACTGTCAGCCATGTCCTTTCAATGGCCTATAAGGCCTTGTACCAACACCATCTGGCCGCCACCTTCTAACCCCCCACTCTGCCCCACCACCCCTCTTTACCTTTATTCCTTATTTCCTCCCGGACTCGCCACACTCCTGCCTCACCGGCCTCCTTCACATCCCCCGTATGCACCAGGTGCTCATGCCTTGGAACGTCTGTGCCGGCCGTTCCCCCTTCCGCAGATGCTGTTCCCTGGACACTGTCATGGTTCTCTCCTTGCTGTCTTCAAGTCTCTGCTCAAATGTCCCCTTCTCAATTCAGCCTACCAGGGCCACCTTCGTCAGAATCTCGCCCCATCCCTGCTCCTAGCACTTGTCATCCCCTCCCTGCCTTACTGCCACAGCCTCGATTACCTTCTGACACCCTGTGCCATTCACTCACCAGCTGTTTCTTTGTCTCTCCCAACCAGGATGTAATGACCCGGTGGTGAGAGATTTTTGTCAGTTCACTGATGTTTCCTAAGTTCCTAGGAGAATGCTTGGCACATAGTAGGTGTTCAGTAGGTACCAACTGAAAACCTGGATGGATGGATGGATGGATGGACAGATGGCTTCGAGCCCCATCTGAGATACCATCCACACTGCCTGCAGTTTCTGAGCTTGGAAAACCTGTCCTCTTTTCCAGCCTGAAGAAAGATCTGATTCCTCTTAAGCCTGTGACTTCCCCCCTTTAACCAACTTTGTTGTTTTACTACTGACATGTTTTCATCAGATATGTTTGCATGTTCATTAACTCATGTAAACATTAATAAAAGGACTATGAAAACAGCTTCCTACATGTTTTGTCTTGCTTTCATTCGGGAATAATTAGGCAAACACAGCATATACCATACATCCCGATGGGGCAATCCCCGTTACTGTGCTTCCAGATGACAATTCCTCTCTGGGAAGACACCCAAATACCAGATTTCTACACCCTCTCTACTCCCAATCCATTCTGCCTTCTGAGTAATTCAGGGGTCCTCAAATAAGTCAAAGCTTCAAAGCCCCTCCCATGGTTGGACACGGTGGCCAACCATGTGCATTCTCACCCCACATGGCCTAGGACTCCTTCTCATCTTGAACAGTGCTTTGCGAGAGGGGGACGGAGGGAAAGGCAAAAACCCACCTAACAGGTACAATGAACACATTTGGGTGATAGGCATATTTAATGGCCCTGACTCAAGCCATGTATCAAAAACATCTGCGCCCCCTTAATATTTTGAAATAAAAACAATTTATTATTGAAGAAAGAAAAATTTTTTAAATAAAAACATGAAAGTGCTTTGCAAAGTATAAGAGGATATTCAAAAATGGCATTTCCTCCTTTGCTGCACCCTTGTCACAACGATTCACCTATTCGGGAACACTCAACGCTACTGAATGTGACAGTGGCTTCTTGGTCCTGTTCACCCTACCCAAGTCGAGCATGCCATCCTTCGAGTTCTCACTACACCCCTCGCACAGGAAACCCCCCTGAATCACACGTGAGTGTCCTCACGGCAGCAAAGGAGCCTGCATGCTGAAGGGATGGCCGGCAGCCTCTAGGTCAGGGCGATTTTCTTCCTGGCCTCCTACCAGGCTGGACCTCCGGCCTCCCTTACGTTAGGTATGGCCACATTCCGAGTTCTAACTAGGGCTTCTCAACCGGGGGGGATTTTGGCTCCCCAGGGGACATCCAGCAATGTCTGGAGACATCATTGGTTGTCACAGCTGGAGGAGAAAGGAGGGTTCTACTGGAACCTAGCAAGTCTCAGAGGCCAGGGAACATCCTGGGCAATGTTCCACAATACCCAGGACAGCCCCCCACAACAAAACATACCATTCACAGGCTTTGTGGCTCTTTGGCCAGCTCAAGTCCCTGGTGCTGAAATCCTACACTAATAGTTGAGAGACCTGGTTCCAACCAATGGAATGTGATTGCCCTCAGCCAACGGTTGTCAGCCAATTCCGGTCTGGTCCATAAAAACCACCCCAGCGCGTTCTCCAAGCTCTTTCCTCTTCTTCAGGCTTGGTGGGGGTGAGCCCAGACAACTTGGAAGCCACACGTTGATTATGGTACAGCCACTAAAATGGGAAGAGCCTGCATCCTTAAGTTTCTGCTTGGATGACAACTCTCTGCCCATCAGTTAACACCCATTTTGAACTTTGAGTGAGAAAGAAATTTCTAGCATGTTGGAGTTCTAGGTTTGTTCAATAAAGTAGCTGGCTTAGCTAACTCAATCACAAATACTTTTACATGCTTTCTTCAGTAGGTTCTCCTGTGTGGGGCTATGCTTTAGCCAGTCCCAGGAGGAGCAGACATCACCTGGGGGACATCTGGAGCAGTCAGTCCCATTTCACATGGGAGACAAACCTTCAGGGAGTATTTCCCTAGAAATCGATTTATAACTGATCCAACAAGCTGGTTTATGCAAAGAGAAGGAGGGCATCTATGGGCCTGCCTACGTCTGTGAGGGACTTTTGAAATTGGGACTTTTTCAGCAAGATCTCTAAAGTTTACCTCTGGCCATTCTAGTCCTATAGGACTCAAATTAGAATTTCTATACTCGACATTCTGCAAGTTTAGTTAAAGATGTCTTCTCCCACCCAGTTATCTTAACCGGTCACAGCTTTATAAAAATAAATACAAGTTCCTATTTCTTTACAGACTTATTAGATGTGTCAATCATAGTGATCATTTACTGAGGAGCTTGCTAGATTTAGCAGATAAAATATAGAGACATACTTACACTTAAAAATGACTCATTGCCCATCTGAAACTTAAATTTAAATAGGTGTCCTGCATTTTAGCAGGCAAGCCTATTCGCTGAGCACTTATATTCTCCCAGGTATTACGTGTGCGGTACCTCGAATGCTAAAAATAACAATCACCTTCACTTTCAAACGAGGCCAGGATGCGACCAGGTACTTTCCCTGGGTCACATCCCACCTGCTGTCGTGCACCGCTAGGATCCCAAAGCAGGCTCACTCCAAACGCTCGGACTCTTCTCACCTGGTCCAATGCACAGAAGACTGCCCGCAGGCAGGAAGTTCTCCGGGAATGTTCTCGACTTCACCATCAGCCCTTTGAACCCCACAGAAAGCACGGTCTTCTTTTCCCAAAGGCAATCACCAGAACACAGTAGCTGCAAAGGAACCTGAAGATGTCGTGAGAACAGTTAAGAATATTTTGTTCCAAACTTTCATGTTTTAGAACTATTAGAAAATACCCGTGGTAAATATTTCCTTTTTTAAAGCTAGCATTTCTCCTGGAAATAATTAAATGGATGTGATACACTTTCAGAACATCATAGGAGGCAACTCAGCGCAGAGATTAGGAGCACAGACTTTGAAGGAAGACAGACATGCGCTGGGACTCTGATTCCACCGTCTCCTGGCTGTACCTGGGCACCCTTCTTACTGGCAGTTTGCTGGCCTGTAAAACGGGAAGGAGCAGTCTCGGTTGGAGGGTTTTGTGAGGGTCTAGTGGGGGAGCGTTGCCCTCCCTTTAGATGGGAGCCCTGGGGCACAGGGGGAGTCACTTGAGGACACACTGCCAACGAGGGGTGCAGAGGCTCCCAGAGCAGGAAGGAATAAAGGAGCTAGGAGCTTGAGCTCAGGGAATGGGGGGAGCCCTCAGCTCCAACCTCCCCATGCACCCAATGCCCACAACAGCAGCCGCAGCCAAAGAACCTCCGCACGTGTTCTCAAGAGGTTGGCCCTGCCGCACCTCTGACGAGGCTCCTCCCTGGAAGTGCGGGGTGCGTGGCTTAGAAGCAGGACTTGAGGAACGGTTAAGTGCATCACCCCACTCCTGACGGCTTCCTCAGGATCAGACACGGCCACACTGGGATGGTGTCTCTAGGGAAGAGCCGTCCCAGCAGTCCTTGGACATCAAGTCAACAAGACAATGGGACAGAGGGCCTGACCCTTACTATGGAACATCACTGCCCCACGCTCAAACTCTTCATGTTGTATATATTTTTAAAATGTTGAAATTGCCTTAAAACCTTGATGAAGAGAAGTGTTGCCTCTGAGATGTTTCCATGATACCGTTTCTGCAGTGTCTGGAAGCATCAGATGCTCTTACGGCCTTCCTGGGAAACTGTGTGGTCCAAATGCAGCCACCTCTCAACAGCTTGGCTTCCTGTCCTCTCCGAGGCCCCCAAGCTGTTGGGCCATTCATTATGTTTTGGTTCAAAACATATAATCATCATGTAGATGTGTACATCTGTGTATTGGGGGAAAGTTGGTAGGAGTTCTCACTGTCTAAAAAAGACCCACAGTCTATACTAGACACAAAATGTCAAATAAAACCCGTATTTCTTTTATAATTAAGGCACTTTTGTTGGATGTGGGGATACGTTTATTTTATGCACTATAAATCATTTGCTGTTCTGAGACTCTGGGGGGGAAAGAAAAGCCCAAATAAATTATCAACCATTACAACTACAATGAATGAGCAAAATTATACCTAGAAACTTTGATTTTCCCCCCAGTTTCTCTGCTGGAGGCCACTGTAGTTAGCAATGTAACAAACCAGCCCAAAACATAGTGGTTTAAGATAACAATTTGTTCTCCTCCAGCCCTCCTGGCAGGGCTCCGTGGGCACTCTCGCTCCGGGTCTCCGGTGCACGTCCTCAGTCGGTGGCTGGCACTGTGCTCACCACAGTCAATGCTCAGCTGGGATGGCTGGAGTGTCTGGGGCTGGCCCCTCCTTTAGCCCTTGCTGGTGGCTGGCCTCTTCGTGCCGCCAGCATGGACGTGCTCACAGCACGGTGCCCTCGGAGAAGTCTGGATTTGCTACATGACAATTATAAGAGGGAAGCCAAAAAACCAAAAACTTTTAGACAATAACTGCCCCATTCTAACCAAACACCACAGAAAAAAAATGTGGCCCCCAATCCCACACCCATCAGCAAAGACCGAGTGGAGAGCTAGACTCAACCCCCACCACCCGGGCCAGCTTGCTGTCAGGAGGCAGCACCCTGTATAGTAGGTGGCATCAGGGAAGGCAGAGTGGGGAGCAGACATTCATCCCTGCTGGTCAGACGTGAGCTCTCTCAACACAGCATCAGCAGAGGCGACAAGTCTACCCCACCTAGGGGTAACCAGGCACTGCTCTCTCCCCACTGGGGTGGTCTCAGAGAAAGCTGAGTGAGAACCAGGACATTCGCCACCTTCTAGTGGTAAGAGGCCTTCTCCCCTCCAGTGTCAGTGGGGACAGATGGGGAGAAGGAAGGAGGTGCCCGCTCCCTCCCAGCCAGGGTGGCCTCAGCAGAGGCCTGGTGTAATAGAAGACTTAAATAAGCTCCAGAGTCTCATAGCTTAACCCCCAAAATGTCTAGGTAAAATCACTTGTCATTCCAAGAATCAGGAAAAGCTCAACTTGAGAAAAGACAACCAACAGTTGCCAACACCAAGTTGACATGGATGCTGGAATTATCTGACAAGGATTCTATAGGAGCCATCGTAAAAATCTTTCAAGGAGCAATTACCAATGTGCTCAAAAAAGATGAAAAAAAATAGAAAATTTTAGCAAAGAAATAGAATATATGAAGAAGAACCAAGGGAAAATTTCAGAACTGAAAAATACAATAACCACAGTAAAAACTTAAAAGCAAAGTGGAGGGGGCAAAGGAAAAAGTCAGTGAACTTGAAAATAGAACAATAGAAATTATCCAATCTGAGCAACAGAGAGAAAATAGATCTTTTAAAAAAGGGATAGAGCCTCAGGTGTGACCATAACAAAAGGTCTCACGCTAGTGTCATCAGAGTCTCCAAGGAGAAGAGAAGGAGGGCGGGGCTGAAAAAGTATGGGAAGAAATAATGGCTGCAAATGTCCAGAGTTTGGTAAAAGAAGCTGAAAGAACCTCAAACAGAATAAACCTAGAGGAATCCATGCCAAGCTATATCATAGGCAACCTTCTGAAAAATTAAAGACAAAGAAAGCAGAGAGACGGAAACAAAACCTTACCTGCAGGGGAAGAAGTAATTTGAATGACAGAGGATTTCTCCTGAGAAACCTTGATGGAAGGAAGGACGGACCACACACAACATGCCAAGTGCTCAAAGAAGAGAACTGGCAATCCAGACTTTTTTTTTTTTGAGACAAGGACTCACTGTGTTGCCCAGGCTGGCCTTGAACTCCTGACTTTAAGCAGTCCTCCTGTCTCAGTTCCCCCCAGGAGCTGGAACCACAGGCTCTTGACACTATGCTGAGCTCAACCCAGAATTGTATATCCGGGAAAAATATCCTTCAGGACTGAGGGGAAAAACAAGTTTTCAGATGCAGGAAAACTAAGAGAACATGTCACTACCCTGAAAGAATGCTTCAGGACTGCTCCTGAAATAGAAAGGAAATGATAAAAGAAAGAATAGTGGAGCATCAGGAAGCAAGAAAGAACAAAGGAAAAAGTAAAAATGTGAGTAAATATAATAGATTTTCCCTCTCCTCTTGAATTTGTAAAAACAAATGTACAGTTCCTTAACAGGTCCAAGTTGGCTCGTTCTCACCCGGTAGTTTGCCCACGCAGGGCTGATTTAAGAAGCCAGTTATTCATCTGAGCTTGTCACATCGTGGTCCCTGCACCACCGGCATCAGCCTCTCCTCAGGACGCTCAAAATGCTATTTCCCGGGCGGCTTACCAAACCCACTGAGTCAGAATTGGTAGAGATGGGCCCAAGACTCTGGGCATAAACATGTGACTCTTACATACATATGCTAAGGCTTTAAAAGTCCTGAGATCTGAGTTGACCCTTGGTTAATAAAGGTCAAGCTAAGTCACTCAGTATTAACTTTGGAGGAAAGTGAGAACAAAGTGTTTTACAAATTCCTGGCTCTGGGCAATCCAGCCATCCAGAGTGAATAAATTTCAAGGTGAAAAAAGTAAGCAATACCACCCCTGGAGTCAAGGTCACACACCTCTGCACCATGGCAGGGTGCTGTCCTACGAAGTGTAGGCTGGAGTCAGGGCCACCAGAGAGGGGTCTGTCATTCATCTCTGCCTCAGTTTCTTCCTCTGTGAAATGCGGGCGGCGGCATCTGCCTTTCCAAACTCTCAGGGTCATGGTGAAGAGCAAAAGAGGTGAGTGGCACACAGGCTTCCAAGAGATTATTCTCAGCCACTGTAAATGTTTACCCTGCCCTTTAAGAGGCCCATCGTGTTGCCTTTTTCTTTGAAATAGAACGTCTCTGTGTTCTTCTCACAGACTCAGACAAAGGCAGCATGCTGCTTAAAATTAAATGTATGGGTAATTCACCGGCCTCTCCTCCAGGGTCCGGCAGCCTCAGGTATAATCAGAGGCCCCGGTGTCAGCGGCCATGGGAAGATCGAAGAACCCCACAGAGCTGAGCATGGGCGTCCTGCGCTCCGGCAGCACCGGTGCAAATCCCCTGCCCTGAGCCCAGGGCTGCTCCTCTACGAGCCCCTCCAGGTCCCTGCCGCTCGCTCATAGTGTCCCCAGCTGTCCCTCCCTGAGGATGCAGCCCTAGGTCTTGCCCCCTACCGCGGAACGGGTTGTGGTAACACGTGACAGGCGCGCGGCTAGGGGCTTGCAGAACCCGCGAGTGCGCCCTCCCTCTAACCGGGGAGGAGTCGGTGTGCAAATTGTCATTTTTATGGGGAAGGAGGCAGAATCCAGAAGTGAAAGCCTTAAAGATGCGGGAAAAGAGGGAAATAACGGGGGTCAACGTAATGGAAAATCCAAAGTTCACCAGCCAACCCGCGCAGCGTCGCGTGGGTACCGCTAGTGTGCGTGGGCGACGGGCACGCCGGCCTCTCGGGCGGGAAAGGGCAGTGCCCAAAGCTCTGCGGGGACAGGACGTGCGTCCGCCCAGGGCGCCCCGGGCTTGGCCCCAGGACAGGGCGCGCGGAGCGCGGCAGGGTGGCTGCCCCGGCAGGGCGCGCACGTGGTGCGGGGCGGGCGGGTTCCTCCCCACTGAAGTCATGGACTTGGCTCGCTGTGGCCAGGCCGGCGCGCGAACGAGGCTACGGCCAAAAAAAAAAAAAAAAACGCACACAATATGTTTCTTGTTAGGGACTCACAAGCCGCGGCCTCGGGTTTTGCCTTCGGTGCCACATTATAATATTAAGCAGCAGTTTGATTCCGGACGAGCCCGCCCTCGTCGCCGGCTGCTGCGGACTGCCACGGACGCCGGTGGGCAGACGGGGACGGCCCGAGCGCTGCGCTCTGGCGCGGGGGCGCACAGCGGACTGCGGGGGGTCCCTGCGGTGACCCGGTCGCCCCGCGGTGGCCCGACCCTGCAACGCGAGCCTCCGGGCAGCGCAGACTCGGTGACGCCAGCCTCGCACCCGCCAGCTCGCGGGCAGCCCGGGATTGTTTTCCAAGACCTTATCTCTCGCTCAAGTTAATTTTCTTTTTTAATGGTGACCGGAACAAAAGTCACAGGAAAATCCTTTGTGAAAGCTAAACGCGGCCACAAATCGGGGCACTTCACAGCATTGGTAACAAAATATTTGCAGTGCTGGTAGTTAAATCGGCCCCCTCGCCAAACTTCCCAAACTTTGCTTTCTTTGAACGGAGCTGAAAAGTGATCTCCCTAAAAGGGGATCAGACGTTTGCAGTGATTGGATTTAGCACGGCGTTTTACCCGGTGCCCTGGACACCTCGGAGCCACAGGACCGCGGGAATCCTAGAAGGAATTATGGTTGGACCGTGGCAGGGCGGGGGAGGAACGACCGTTCTGCCATTGTAGTAGCTGAAACGCTTTTGTTAATACCATTTATTAGCTGTGTGCGACAAGAATTGTAAGAAGTTGGGCAGGTCTTCAAAAACACCCAAAAGGAGAAAAATAAACATCCCCTTGTTTGCTTTTTGTGGCTCTGCTCATTTTCTTCCCCTCTCGTGGTCCTTCATCTAAGGCCGTTTTAAACCCAAATTCGGTTATCTGGTTTCAGGGTAAGGGCTTCCTCTTGCCAAGGTATTAAATAAACAAGTAAAGCAAAAACTCGAATCCTTATGTAATCCAGATGCTGTTTCCTCGAAAACCACAACAAACGCTGCTAAACTAGATAGCAGGACCGAGGACGGTGGGGAGCCCCCCCACACACACACACACACCCGCCCCGCAATACACACACTCCCTCCCCGGTTTTAGGACAGCAGAGGACATTTATGTCCGGGAACTCCTCTCCAGAACAGACGATAAATAACTACTGCTAATACTCTAAACTACAGATGAGCACCCTTGAGGGATCCGGATGCCATAAACTGTCCGGGAATGTTGGCATCTGGTTCTTAAAATGGAACTTTCCCTGGAGATAGAGCCGGGGCCGAGGAGGCGTCTGCGTCTGCAAGCTGCCTTGGAAGTTTCTGGCCTCTTGTTCTCAGTCGAAAGCGGTGCACTATAAAGCGGCTCAGTCTGGCCCCCGCTTTGTAGTGGTAATGAGGACGCAAACGCGGGCTACGCTCAGCGAGCCGACGCTCCGCGGAGCCAGAGGACCCGGGCTGCACATCCTCCTGCTTCCCCCGGGGCGGGGAGGGGGCTGTTCTGGAAAAATCTAATGAGTTCCAAGGAAAAAGCCAGTAGGACGGTGGGGGGGGGGCGCGAGTGGGGGGTCCTTCAAAGGTATTTTTAGGAGTCTGGGATCAAAGCCATCCGGCGAGGACCAAGATCCAAAGGAATAAATAAATCTCGCCATGCGCTAAGACAGTGACCTTCTCCCCATCCACCTCCCTCGCGCCAGCCCCACCCTGAACGCCTCGGTTGCAAAAGCAAATAAAATAAAGCAAAACCTTTTGCTCTGGCAACCTCTGAGCCACATTATGCCTCCTTTAGCAAAAGGAAGAGTTCTTTCTTCTCCCTCTCCCGGCTTTTTTTCTTCGTCCTCCCTACTCTCCCCTTCCCTTCGCTGTCCTCCTTCCTTCCCAAATCACTCGAAACTTAAGACGTGCAGCGGCTGCAGGTGCGCGCGGGCCGGCGGTCGGGCCAGGGCGAACCTGGGACAGCCGGGCCTCGCAGGCATTGATCAGCTGGGCGCGCGCGCTGAGTGACGGCGCGGTTGCCATGGCAGCCGCCTGAGCGGCGCCGCGAGGACAAGGCTGCAGGGCGGCGTGAATGGGCGGCGTCACGCGCCTGGCGCCAGAGAGTCTGCTCCGGGGCTCCGGCTCCGGCCCCGCCGCGGCCTGGCCCGCGCGCCGCCGCCGCCGCCGCCGCCGCCAATTCATCACCTGTCAGGGATCACTCGGGGGGTCACGGGCGGAATGGACACAGCTGTGAGAACAAAACCGGGGGAAGAAAGGCGAGCGCTCCCCGTGGCGCCAGATGTGCAGGGAGGACCTTGAGCCTCGCCCCCCGCCCCCGCAGGCTGCTCCCGCCCCCGGTTGCATCAGGCGGGGGCTGCAAGGGCCGCCCGGCCGGCCCGACCCGCCCGGCCCGGAGCTGCTTCTGATTACGGCGCGGGGAGCAGCGCGGGGCCTGCAGGAGAGAGGCTGCGTGAGTAAGCCCTGCGCCCGGGCGGAGGGAACCCCCGGGCAGCTCTGCCGCTGTCCACGGGGGCGTCCCTGTGTCCCTGTGGGTAAGGGAGGACGCCGTCTCCACCCCCCGCCGGAAGCCCTTCACACCTTCGCACCACCCAGGGGTCTAGCCCTTCCTGCAGCTGGGGCCATTTGAACTTTGGAGGCCTCACAAGCAAACCCACACAGACACCGAGTGACAGATTTTTAAGTGCGTTTTAACCCACCCTCAAAAAGCTCCAACTCCATGTTCCGCCACGAAAACGTAATTTTTAAGGCGATCTCCTCCCGGCCTAGGTGAGACAGACATACTAGCAACTGAGGCCGCTTTCCAATCATTAACTTATACAGCTTCATAATCCCCTTAAAATGATCTTTAAATGAATGTACAACTGGGTAGCGTGCCAACAGATTCGAATCAACACGGCCCAGCAGACTGGACTCTGACATGGCAGCTAAAGAAAGAAACACCAGAAAACTTTCACCATATTTAGCAATTTTACTACATCAGGGTACAAAAACGATCATGGGAGAGAGAAGGCGCTGCTTTAATCAACTTTGCAAAGTGTAAAGTAATACTGCACAATGCTCATTACCATCCAGCCCAGAGCCTGGCTGTTGGGATAATGAGGCTGGCACGGATGTTAACATACGGTGTCCTTGGAGAGAGCTAGGAATGCGTCAGTATCGAAGAGCTGCAATGTCCAAGAATCATAAGTAATAATTTGAGAATCCCAAAGATGTTTGTTTACATTGGCTATTATTGTAAAATAGTCAAAGTATAACATCATGAACCAAAATAGTGTCAAAACAAAATCTGTTCCACTGTGGCACGTATGTGACAGAAACACATGCACACAAGTACATCAAAAGGCTCAAACTGTGGGGGACTCAGATAGTAAATCACTTCCAGACTTAATATCAGAGATCTCTGTTAATCAGAGCACTGTCAGGAATGGAGTTGCGAGGCTTCTGCCCGGCCTTGCGAAGGGACTTCTCGGCTGGGCAGGAAACCATCCACCTGCATCCTCCAGACCCTAGTGGCTGGACTCCCCCCAAGGTGATACCACCTCAGCGCCACCAACTCTGCCTCCCTGGAGAGAAGCCCTGGGGCGCATTGCTGTCACATGGAGGTCAGAGACCGCCTGGCCCACCAGCTGAGGAATTAATCATTAATTGAAGGGAAAAAGGCCGTTTCTCCATTATTGAGCTTTGCTTTCAGCCTCTAGTTCTGCCCCTTTCCTTTCTCACATGCAGAAGGAGGTGGAGATTAAGGAAAAAAGTAAATAAGATACGAATGTTGCCTCTTCTGGGGTTTTCTAGTTTGTTTTCTAGAAAAATATTTTCAAAACACGAAACTAATATACTGTGGTTTTGTTAAGCTAGAATTAACGTGTGAATTAACAAAATATTTGAGTAAATAGCTGCAAACTTTTTATTTAGATTGAATGAGTTCTTAAGAGATCTGCAGAAACAAAACAAAACAAAAAACCCTGAAGCTCCATCCAGTACCATTGCTGAAAAGATTCCAAACCTCACACAAGACAGATTTAAAAAAATAGTATGAGATGTCAGTCAGTGGCTTGGACGACCTACCTATCGCAAAGCTTTGCTATTACTCTAGGTCCCAGAATGTGACACCAGAAATCTCGATTCGTGCATAATTAATCACATTACTTTGCCACCTACACTGAAGGGCACACACCGGCAGCTTTTCAAGGGCAGCGTATGTAAATGTAGTTTCAATATGCAAATTCTCCTAATGATTTCCGATTAACAAGATCATTGCAGTAGCCCTGCCTCGTTCTTGAAAACGGACCCCGAAAGTGCTCTGCCTCCGCGCTTGGCGACCAGCGCGAGCCGGGCACCGGTTCCAACGAGATCTCCTTTTACTGCGTTTACAGTAACGCCTCCCGCGTTGCTCCGGGTTGCAAAACCCCACACCAAACCTGTAGCTGAATGTGTGCGTGGGTGGCTTATTTGTTTTAACACTTCTCCTTATCTTAAAAGACAACCCACTCTGCAAACGGGGCTTTTCAGTGGCAAACTTAGGTGCGTTTTCACTTTCTTCCGAAATGCTTTCTGTCTTTCCCGACGCTCTCCGGTGGCGTGCAGGGTGCCGTGGCTCTCTCCTGCCGTGCTGAACTCACCCGTATCGCTGTGATTTTAGGGCTGCTGAAACCTCCGAGGTGTGCAGGGCTTCGTGGGGGCGCACCCCGGGACGAGGGTCCGGCCTCGCGTTTGGAACTGGCGTTAAGAGCGCACCCCCGGGCGCCGGGGCCTGCCCCTCCTCCCGCGCCGCGCGCGCCATACAGTACTCTATTTACCGCCCCAGCTGGGCGCGCGCCGCGCCCCGCCCACCCCGCGGGATTGGCTGCGAACGCGGAAGGACCGAGCGCTCGCCCCGCGCCCGCGCCTGCCAATGGGGGCGCCCGCTCGGCTTGATGGACGCGCCGCCTTCCTCCAATGGGGGCGAAGGGAAGCCCGAGCGTGTAGCCCCGGCGAGGGTGCATAAAAGCCGCCCCGCCGGGCTCGGGCTTCATTCTGAGTCGAGCCTGGTGCCGAGCGCAGATAGCTCAGCAGTCGGCGGCGGCCTGAGCTCCAGGGCAGCGCGCTCCCTCCCGGTCTCTCCTGCCACCGCGGTCAGCATGAAAGCCTTCAGCCCGGTGAGGTCCGTTAGGAAAAACAGCCTGTCGGACCACAGCTTGGGCATCTCCCGGAGCAAAACCCCGGTGGACGACCCGATGAGCCTGCTGTACAACATGAACGACTGCTACTCCAAGCTCAAGGAGCTGGTGCCCAGCATCCCCCAGAACAAGAAGGTGAGCAAGATGGAAATCCTGCAGCACGTCATCGACTACATCTTGGACCTGCAGATCGCTCTGGACTCGCACCCCACTATTGTCAGTCTGCACCACCAGAGACCCGGGCAGAACCAGGCGTCCAGGACGCCGCTGACCACCCTCAACACGGACATCAGCATCCTGTCCTTGCAGGTAAGACCTGCTCCTGGCGCTCCCGCCCCGCCGCCGCCGCACACTCCTGCGATCGCCAGGGCTGTCACTAGCAGATCCGTTGCCGAGACGGTGACTTTCAGATGAGCTAATTAACTTTATTTTCCTAAAAATCTGCTAGAGATCAAGCCGTGCGTGAAATTTTTAATAAGTTCTGATATGTTAATGCATCTGTCTTTGAATCTGAATTGTAGCGTAAACGTGCTTAATGGAACTTATGGTCTATGGACTACTTAAAAAAAAAAAAAAAGCCCTTTCTCCTTAAGATTGTCTAACATCTTGCCTTTTATCCTCTTTCTCTCCAGGCTTCTGAATTTCCTTCCGAGTTCATGTCAAATGACAGCAAAGCACTCTGTGGCTGAATACATGGTGAGTGTTTGCTTGTGCCACCCGTGGGTAAACTGCCTCTTAGTGTGTGTGCTTGCGCACGTGTGTTTTTGTCATTTGCTTGTGTGAAGGTACTTGTGTATCTGTAAAATGTTTGATTTGATAAATGCGTGCTTATTCCCGGCATTACCCGTAGTATATTGTCTCACTAGACATGAAGGGGCTTGTAGCCCTGGATACTCAAGATCACACATTTTCATTTAAAAAAGAAAAAATATATATATAGGATGCCGAGGAAAGTGTGTATTGGCTTTTGCAGCGAACGCAATGCCCTGCCTGGCTCTTTCTGCTATTCCTCTGGTACTATGAGGTACTAACCTCCACTGTAATTAATCTTATCGCCACAAATTCCATAGTGATCCGCCTTCCCTAAAACTGTAGTCCTCTGGGATTCTCTGGGCTAGCTGAGGATTGCTACCCTGTGCCTTAGACCCTGTGATGTGGGATCCCAGACTTCCCTATCTGTTAGCTAAAGGGCTGTTTTCAATCAAATAATTGTTACAAGAAGCAGACTGGCGCCTGTGAGCACTGCTGTTGGAGATCCATGTAGGAGATTGGGTTGGGAAGTTTTCCCCTTGAGTCTCTGCTATTTTAATGTTTAATTTGCACTGTCGAGACCGAGTGTGTGTGTTGCATCTGGACGCCAGGGTTTGCCCAGTCTTTGAGTGTTTGGTTAAATGTTCAAACTGTGGCTTCCTGCAGGCGCCAGTCTGGCCGCCTCTGCCCGTAGGTTACATTCTCCTAAACATGCCTTTCTCTCCCAATCTTTTGCAGGTGTTCATGACTTTTTTTTTTTCCTTTGCACAACAACAACAACAACAAATCCACAGAATCGTTTAAGGCGCTGAACTTACTTTTCAACCATTTCACAAGGAGGACAAAAACAAGTTGAATGGACCTTTTTAAAAAGAAAAAAAAAAATGGAAGGAAAACTAAGAATGATCATCTTCCCAGGGTGTTCTCTGACCTGGACTGTGATATTCGTTATTTATGAAAAAGACTTTTAAATGCCCTTTCTGCAGTTGGAAGGTTTTCTTTATATACTATTCCCACCATGGGGAGCGAAAACGTTAAAATCACAAGGAATTGCCCAATCCAAGCAGACTTTGCCTTTTTTCAAAGGTGGAGCGTGAATACCAGAAGGATTCAGTATTCAGTTACTTAAATGAAGTCTTTTGGTCAGAAATTACCTTTTTGACGCAAGCCTACTGAATGCTGTGTATATATTTATATATAAATATATATATATTGAGTGAAACCTTGTGAACTCTTTAATTAGAGTTTTCTTGTATAGTGGCAGAGATGTATATTTCTGCATTAAAAAGTGTAATGATGTACTTATTCATACTAAACTTTTTATAAAAGTTTAGTTGTAAACTTAACCCTTTTATACAAAATAAATCAAGTGTGTTTATTGAATGGTGATTGCCTGCTTTATTTCAGAGGACCAGTGCTTTGATTTTTATTATGCTATGTTATAACTGAACCCAAATAAATACAAGTTCAAATTTATGTAGACTGTATAAGATTATAATAAAACATGTCTGAAGTCAACACCTGAATTCTGAATGGTTTTTAAGATCTCTCTTGCTCACTTCTCTCACTCTCTCGTTGTTTTCTTTAACCCTTTCTCTCTAGTCCCCTCCACATCCCCTGAGCCTTGGGACTTGTGCACAGAGACTCTCCTTATCAGATGTGTGGTCAGTGCCAGCATAGTGGGGCAAGGGCGGCTGGGAAGGCCGTAAACACAGTTTTTCTTCTGTCCTTAAGGGACAACTTAGTTGTGTGTCTTGGGGCTGAGTTTAAACCTAAGAATGAGTTGTGGGCTGTGACTCCTAGGAGTTAGATCATGCAAAATAAATGTGGAGTCTGGAAAGATTACCTGCCCAAGTGGGTGTTAAGACACTTCTCTTGAATAAATGAAATGGCTTGTTCATCAGGAGGAGAAAAAAGGCAGTACAGAATTCAGAACATGACTTAAGACTGAGAAGCAAAAGGCCCCCTGGGCGTTACTCTTTGGCTCTTTGGCGCGGGAAGGAAGCTGCCCCTAAGCCAGACCTGCGGCTGCCGCCCTGCCTCCTCCACCTGTGGCTCACGAAGGCTCCAGACTGTCCCCTCGCCCTTCACCCTTGACTGCTGCCCTGGACTGCAGAGGGAGGGGGAGGAGAAAGACCTCTCCAGTTGGAGAAAGTGTCCCAGCGCGGGCATTGCTGTGTCCACTGCAACCCTCAGGCGGCAACACTGCGACCCTGCTTTAAAATAGATATTTAATATAGACAAGTGTTTAAAATTCATTCGTATAATACATTCATAGCCTATTAGTACTCCCAAACTGGAAGACACTTCTATGGGTGTGAAAGGGTGGGGATGGGGGAGGTTCTGGAAGGCCACCTCTGACCAAGAACTGGACGAGGGGAGAGGTGTCTCACCTGGGGCCCGAGCAGGTGTCTGAGTGGCGCCACCGAGTCTGCGCGGGCTGCGGCGGCCTCCCTGGCCCAGACACCGCGTCCGTCGCGGGGGCGCGCGGAGGGGACGAGGGGAGGAGGCCGGCCCCGGGAGGCGGGCTCTGGCCACCGCCCTGGGCAGGACACCGGCCTGGACCGACCGGGGCGGCGGGCCACCTCCAAGCCTGTCACCTGAGGTCCCGGCCACCTGCCGCCGGCCGGAGGCCCTGCGCGACCCGCCACCTGCGTGCAGCCGGGCCCGGCGGGGCGGGGCCGGAAGCGCGCGGACAGGTCGCTGCTCCGACCCCCGGCCTGTCCTCCGGGAGGGGACAGACACCAGCCCCTCGGCCGTCCCCAGCCTCGGTGACTCGCGCGTCGTCTGCTCGGACGGAAACCGCGCGGGCGGGACCCGGCCCGTTGGAGCAGCTGCGCGGCCACTGGGCGCCGGGCGCCTTCCGCCCGTTCGGACGAGGACCCGAAGCAGCCGCAGCCGGGAAGCGGCCCCTGTCGGCGACTCCTCCCGCCGAGCCGCCGCCCTCGCGGGCCCGGGCGGTGGAGGCCGCGCGCCACCTGCTGGCAGGCGCGAGGACGGCGGCTCGCGCGCGGCGGGCGTGGGCCTGGGGAACCCGCGGGGCTGTCGGCGGGAGCGCCGGGCCGGGAACACCCGGGAGATGCAGCCGTTTCTAAACGAGCAAAGCTAGCGCGAAGACTACACTTCTAGCATGTGCACAGGCGTTTCCACATGTGGATCTTATTTCACCGTTACTACTTACTTCGTAACACATAGGAGCCCCTTCTGCAAACCTGTACCTACGGCTGAACTCCATACTAGGTGCTGTCCCGGACTAGGATCACACAGGATCCTGGGCCTGGAAGAGGTTGTGACTGCATTGTGGAGGTAAATAAACTGTGAAGTCAAAATGAAAGCCAGAAAGCTTTCCTGTCTCTTTCCTTGAGTGTTTTTTTTTTTTCGTTTTATTTTTTCTGAACTGCTTAACAACATTAATCAGGACCTCCAATGTTACCTTGAAGTAACAAAGGGTGAGAGTCGGCATCCTTTTCTTATTGCAACTTTTCTCCATTATGTATGATGTGGCTCTAGGCTTTTGTTGTAATATATACTGTTTCTCAGTTTTTGGAAGACCTCTTCAATTGCTAGGTTTGTTGGGTTTTGTTTTGGGGGTTTTTTGTTTGTTTATTTGTTTGTTTTGTTTTTTAAGAAACTTAAATCATAATTTGGGGTTCAATTTGTTAAAATATTTTTACTGCATTTATTGATATTTTTCTCTGGTGGATTATACTGAATTTTCTGATGCTGAACTAGCTGTGCATTTCTAAAATAACTCTACATGAACATGATGTATTATTATTTTTATACCCACTGTGGATTCTGTTAGCCAATTTTTTTTTAAGAGATGGAGTCTTGCTGTTATGCAGGCTGGATTCGAACTCCTGGGCTCAAATGATCCGCCTGCCTCAGCCTCCCAAGTAGCTAGGACTACAGGCACACTAGGGTGCCTGGCTTGTTAACCAATATTTTATGTGGAATTTTTGGAAATGAAATAGAGCTTCAGTTTCTTTTCTTGTACTGTCCTTATCTGGTTTTACAATCAAGATCACACTAACCTCAAACAATAAATGTGCAGGTCAGTTTACATTTAATTTTAGTTTTCAAAGCCATGGGTATATCCTTGGAGGTAGGCTGACATGTAATCTATCCATTTTACAGAAACTGGACTCAGAGATGTACAGCGAGTGGCCAACAGCACACTACCAGTCTGTGGACAGACTGCCTCAGTCCAGTGCTATTTTAGGAATGTGAAAGAGACTTCCAAGTACAGGGCAAAGATACAGACTCTAAAAGAAAATAATATTCTTTGCAATAGGGAGCTATTTTATGGAGCTTTTAAAATTCAAGGATAATTATTCATGAGGCTCTCTGCAAAGTAGGTACACACTCCCAGAACTATCCAAGTCCACTCCAGCTGGACTCCCCATATGCACTTCCAATTTCTGATGCACTTTGCTACTGGAAAGGGGGTTTCAGGCTTTGAGTATCTTTCTAGGTGATGGTCTTGCCCAGGCTTTTGATGTAAAGATAATTCTGGAGAAAGTAAGATAATTTGGGCCAGAGACGGTAGGATGAGCGGAAAAGCTTAACAGCATGTATTCTGTTTAGTGCCAGCTAAAGTAGGCACTATAGGAGTACCACCTGAGACTGCAAGAAAGGAATGGGACTTCCCAGAGGGCACACATGAAGAAAGAATGGAAAGTCAGTGGGAAGAGTATATACACATTCATGGCAGTCCAGGGTGGGGGTGCTGATCTCAGTAAACCAGGCCATTGGCCAGGAATTGAAGACAAGGTTTTGCAATCTTGGGAAACAAACCATTGGAACTGAGACCACCAAATAGGCCCCATGATGGCCCGAAATCTCAATTATAGAATAGAAAATATGTATATACTCATTAACTCAAGATCATAAGAAAGCCTATGTGTCAGCCTGAGCTCAGGATGGGAATGAAAGTCTCCTTTGAAAATTTTTAACCGTAGATCTGTCCTTATGGGGGATGGAGACTCAAATATATACTATCCATTTGGTTTTAGAAATGCTTATGTTGAGAAATTAACATAAAAATGGGTTCCTGGCTGGTGATACCCTTGAGGTGCCTGGCAGTGGCAAATGCAACGCTTCTCTGTAGAGAAAAATCCTCAATACACACTACAGAGAATTCTCAGATTTAATAGTTGGGTTAAAGTCAGTTTACAACTCAAAAATTTAAAAAAACTGGAAATAATTTACTATAAGGGAGAATCAGAAGATACAATGAAGAGAAAGATTAGAAACAAAAGAACAGTGAAGTCTATAGAGTAAGAACAACTAAAATGCTTAAAGAAATTAAAAAAATAATTGAAAAACATAGGAAAATCATAAGATAGAGTACTATATAAAAAAGAATAGGAAGACTTGAAAATGAACAAAATAAAAGTGATAAATAGAGTTATTGGAATTGAAAACTCAATGAAGAGGTTAAAACCCAGATTAAATACTACTAGAGAGAGAATTAATGAACTGGAAGATGGATCTGAAGAAATTACTTAGAATAGAGAACATAGAGATAAAGATACCATAAATATGAAATCAAGGTAAGAGACACAAAGGATAGAAGGAGAGAGTCTAACACATAAGGCAGACTCTACCCATGTTTGCGGCAATAGAAGGGAGTACATCACACTAAGCTAGCAACTTGAATGTTAGACATGTCTGTTCTTAAAGGCTTCTAGTCAAGCTAGTATTCCACACATAAACGTGTTCTAAAAATTGAGAAGAAAAAGTCCAACAAGTAAAAATTGAAAATGGGCATACTTTTTTTACATATGTTTGGGAATGTTCATAATAAGTAAGTTAAGGGAAAAAAAACAGTCTTCTGTCCACTCTAGCACAGGACTCACCTGCAGCATACTTTTCCACAAAGTCCCAGCTTCCTGGCATGTTACTTGGCACCCTCAAGATTTCCTCTCACTGGTAGACCAAGAGAACTCTCCACCCTTCCAGCTCTGAGCTGCCTTCACACCTGCTGAGATGCCTCACTGCTTTGACAGGGATCTCACTATCTGGCAACAAAGAAAAAGTGGCCACGACCAAGAAAAGTCCCGCCTTCCTTTCCTCTTCTCCCCGCTGCCATTGTAAGTAGAAGAGACCAGTATGTGTATTTCCACATGTGATTATACCGTCTCTCGGACTGCATAAATAATTAGTTTTAAATAATTCTCCACCTAGAGATAATGCTGTCAATTTTATTTTACATATATAGTCTTCTAAATAAGTTCTAAATAAATTTCATCACTTCTGGAGGAAAGTTCTTAAACATTCACACATTCCTTCAAACTTTTTATGTTTCAAAATCCTATGGAAGCAATGCAAGCAACAAAAAGGGAAAGGCCATTCCTAATGTTCTAATTTTACCAGGGTTCACCAAAGCCTACCGGGGAAAAAATACTCATAAAATGTCAACTGAAACTTTAATCCCCTAAAGCAAAATATTTTAAAAAGTGAAAAATTTCAAGTTTAAATTTAATGCAAACTGGTTGAGTTGATCCAATTTAAAAATGTCTTGACTGAGAAGGAAATTTCTGGACCAGTTTGCCAAGCCCTGGCTTTGAACCTGACAATGACTTTTGACAGTCCTCCCAAAACAAGAATATGCCCTTGAAGACTCTCATTGCAAACTCCATCTGATGGGAAGAAGTTCCAAATGACACAGGCCAAAGGATAATATCATAGGATTCTTTCTACTAATGACTTTTGTTGGACACGCTATGGTCTGCAAGGACAAAAGGTCCACCCTAGCAAGCTGCCCCTGCTAAAACAAGGCGACACTTCTTCCCACTGAACAGTCCCTGGTGTGTCAATGGCGTTAACATTTATTAATCCGTTTATTTAGAATTATCAGATGCCTACTATGTGCCTGGCATTGAGGTGCTGTGGACCCAGGGGACGAAACAGACAAGGATCCCTGTCCCTGCAGCCCATAAACAAGTATTCTATAGGAGACATATTAATATATGTACATATATATGGGTGGTGAGTGCTATGAGGAAAAATAAAGCAGGGAAAGAGGAGAGACACCCTAGGCTACCAGTTACTAAGGTGTCAGGTGTCGTCTCAGCTCCAAACCCGCCCTTCCATCCGCACCTTCCAGCAGCCGGGTCCCTGCAGAGCTCAGCCGGCTCCAGCTCAGGATCACCAGTAGGGGGCGAGAGAGCGCAACTGCGGTAGAGGACCAGCGCTGCCGCTTCTGTGGCTTCCCGGGGACTTCCCGTCTACTTGGGGTTCCAGAGGCCACCCCCTCAACACTTTTTACCCTGGCCTTACTATGGCAGCAGCTGAATCCAGACTTCAGTTTTGCCAACACTCAAAAGACCCGTCTGCCGGCTCCCCTCTCCCCGCGACTGCAGCACTAGCCTCGCAGGCCCGTTCTTCCAGGGACCCTCCTGGAATTACTGACACGCGAAGCTTCTAAGTTTAATAATTCCAGCCTTCCCCTTCGTTCCCTCAGCCCTGGAGGTGGAAATGCTTCCTGCAGTCAACCTGAGTGATACCTTGGAGTTCTGGTTTTGCTTGTTCAGTTACCTGGTTAACACATTATACCTAGTTAACAATGTTATTCTCTCTCTTAAAGTTGGGGGGGGAGCACTCTGTCACCTGACTGGTACACTGGGCATCATTAAAGCAGACTTGAACGACACAAGGAACCAAACCACGTGGAATCTGCAAGAAGAGGAGCTCGGACCTTGGGCAAGGCAAGTGCAAAGTCCCTGAGGCAGGAGCCTGCCTGGGAAGCTCCACGCCCGGCGCAGGTGGCCAGCTTGGCAGGCAGCAAGAGGGGCGGTGGGAGAGGAGAACAGAGAGGGAGGGACAAGCCGGTCACGCCCAGCCTCTCAAGACACGCTCAGAGCTTTGGCTTTTACTCTGCATGAGCTGAGACCATTGCAGAGTTTTGAGCAGGGGAGAGATCGAACCATTTAGCAGTCAAAATTTTTTAATGTTTCTTGTACATAGTTCACACACCTGTCGTTATTATTGGCTTAATAATACTATGTCAAGATGAAGTTCTCAAAGTCACAACACTCAAACTTCACATTATAAAATTTTGATTACAACTCGTTTTATCACAACTTTACAGCAATTGAAATTAATATTATAACCCCAAAAAATGAATACATAGTGTGCACCGGAGGTGCCTTTACAAGTGCTTAGCCGTGTTTAGCGTAGATCACAGGTTGTCCTGCTTTTACAGGGATCTCTCCTGGAAATGAGTTAAATGAAGACATTGCTCAGAGGAGCTCACTAGCAATATATGGGCAGTTTCCGTGAGGAGGGAAGAAAACCGCCATACTTACCACTCTTAGAAACCACTGCAAAGTGGACCACATTATTAACCTGTAGGTAAATTCTGTTTGCATGGACTCAGCATATTAAGCGAATGTGTTTCCACATTTGATTGTATTGTTTCTCTTAGGATTTCAGTAGCTGTAATTACTACATTGCAATATGCACCAAAGTTGAAAGCCTCATTTACAATACACTTCTGTTGTTATCCTAGGGACTCGAAAATAATTCATTTTTCTCGTTCTCAAAAACCTTTCCCCTTTCCAAAAATACACATTTTCAGTTTTAAAATGTCTTACACTGGCACTCTCTTAAACATTATTCCACCTTTCATCCCATTAATTACCTGTGAGATAGTCTCATTCTATTTTTGTTATATTTGCACACGTGTGGACAGGAGCAAGGCATGACTGGAGGAACATATTTTCAAAAATTAATAGCAGTACCTTTGTTCAGTGTGACTTTGGGTGATTTTAATTTTCAGTCTTAATATTTTTCAAAAGTTCTTTAACTTGTTCTATTTTACATTTTAGTAAATATTTTATGTCCTAAAATTAACCACAAGCATAGCTGACCGAAGGATGCATCAACATTAAGTCGACCCCTATGGAACAGGATTCCTGGGCCCCTGAATCTCCCCTCTTCAGATTTTTTCTGGTTAGTCGGTCAGAAAGTAAAGGTCAATATCAAGGACTTATATGCCCAGTACTATGTGAAGCGAGAGAAATAGAGAGGGAGGGAGAGAGAGAGAAACTCTAAGGTCTCCGCCTTGAACCCCATGGTTACGTGGCAGAAAACAAGAATTACTTCAGTGAAGCCTTTAGGAGTGAGAGACACAGTGGATAACACGATGCCAGGTGTGTTGTCACATGGGCGGAGACCAGAGCTGGGTGGCACAGAGCCAAGTGAGCGGCTCTGGTCAGGAGCTGGACGGGGAGGGGGTGGGAACTTCGTGGGCAGAGGTGGGAGGAGGCGGCAAGGTGAGGAGACAAGAGCAGAGAGCCAGTGTCCACTCGGGGACAGCAACCATGCACAGGGAAAGCCATCATTTGTCACTTCCTGCATTTGATTCTGGAGTAACACCTGGTCAGTGGAGAGCAATGACCAGCCACAGAGGAAGGAAGACAACAGTTTGTGGGGGGCAGAGGATGGCCCCAAGGATGTCCAGGCCCTTAGAACCTCTGAATATGTGTCCCCTCCCGTGACAAATGGACTGTGCCACTGTGATCAAGGGCACAGATCTGAGGTGGGGAGATTATTTTGGATTCTCGAGGTGAGCCCAGTCTAATCCCTGGAGTCCTTACAAACAGAGGCCTTTCCCATCAGCAGGGAGAGAGATGAGACGACACAGGAGGGTCAGAGAGCTGCGAAGCTGCTGGCTGTGTAGATGGGGGCCCTAGAAACTGGAAAAGCAAGGACACCAATTCTCTCGTGGAACCTGCAGAGGGAACCCAGCCCCGCCCACACCCGTGAGACCCGTGGCAGTTCTGATCTACAGAACCGTAATGTAGTAAATTCGCATCATTTTAAGCTAGTAAATTGGTGGTGATTTGTAACGGAAGCAAGAGAAAACCAGTACAGGCTGTGTTCTTCCTGAGAACCGCAATCCATGCGGCGCCCCGCGCATAGGGGAATGCAAACAAATTTGCAAAATAAAATCAGCGAGGTGTTTGCACAGTGGGTAACTAGAAGGACTTGGTCTGGCATCAATGCACAGTGCAGTGGGTCTTAAATCCCGAGTGTTTCTGTAGATTCTGATACTTTGGGGCTTCCATGGGAGGAAGGGTTGGTGGCTCCCACTAGCTCGGGCATTGTAAAGTTTCTGACACGGGTGGCTTGAGGACCTGCCACTTTTAAAAATGAAGAGCAGGAATGGGCTGGTGGGAGGATATCTTCTGCCAACACAGGGAAGAGTAGCAAGGAAACTGGAAGTTTCCTCAACTACAGAAGATATTCTGCTCGAAAATTACACATTCATAATGGGTGTCTTGTGTTGCTGTAACGGAATACCACGACTGGGTAATTTACAACAATCAGAAATGTATTTGGCTCCTGGTTCTGGAGGCTGGGAAGTCTGAGAGCCTGGCACCAGGATCTGGAGGCAGGCTTCTTGCTGCGTCATCCCTCGGCAGAATGCGGAAGGGCAAGAGAGGGGAGAGGGAGCCGCACTTGCTTTTATAACAAACCCGACTCCCACAACAACAACGTTAATCCATTTAGGAGGGCAGGGCCCTCTTAAGCCCTCTGAAAGGTCCCACGTCTCAACACAGTTTCATGGGGGATTAAGTTTCCAACATGTGAGCCTTGGGGGACACATTCAAATCATAGCATTGGGGTTCCACACCTGAGGGGAAGAGGTGACAGCAGTTCAGGTCTGCCTTGCTGGGTGCTTGTCCCAGGGTCTGGCACACAGTGCCCGGTGTGTGGGAAGCAGGCACTAGCTATGGATTGAGCTAGCGTGAACAAGGATGCTTGAGTGGATCAGACCGTTGCAAGGGCTAAATTCCTGCCCCGAGACGTGTTCCAGCAGTGGCAGAGGGTCCTGCGTCAGGATGTTGTAGGAAAAGAGCTTCCTGCATTACACAGAAGCCCAAACCCCAGTTCACTCCTCAAGGCCCTTCCCATCCCAATTCTAACTGCAAGCCCCACTGAGACTTATCACGACACGGGGTGACATTCAGTGGATCCTAGAGCCCGGCAAGTGCTGAGCACTCGGTGCTGGCACAAGGTTAGCACAAGGGGCCCAGCTCAGGGGAGAGACGGCCCCACTACGACTGAGCATCGTGCAAGCTATACGCGTGCCACGCGGGAATGAAGAGGAGACCGAGAGAGCAGGGATGGGACCGTGGGTGATTCGTCCTAAATTCGGATTCACCCTTGTCTCGGACGCACAATGGAAGGCACAGGGGCTGGCTGAGGCACTCACATGAGCTTCATAGGCATTACAGGTCCAGGCCGGCATGGCCTCCATCTTTCCTTCCAGACTGATCCACAGTCACGTGCCCACAGTCTACATTCCAACCACCAGACCATGGTAAAGAGTTTATTCAAGCAGTTTCCTTGAGGAAACGTGTGTGTGTGTGTGTGTGTGTGTGTGTGGTGAAGACACACACTTGTTTTCTTTAGCGTTCACCCACCCTTACTCATGAGACTAACCAGCCCAGGCGATTTATTGGTCTGGTTACTCAGTGGGTGATCTCAGTCCCCACAGCCCCACCGTGACATAGGTGGTCTCAGCAGCCTTTAGCCTGAGGTTTAGAAATGCGGAGTGGCTTGCCCAGGAGCACACAGGGAGTCGGTGGGCAGCTGGGGCTCAGAACCTCTCCCAGTCCCACCCACGTGGTGCCGTCTGCCAGCCGCATGATGACCTGCGTAGCTGCCCTAGCACGACGCAGGCAGCAACAGGAACCCGGGAGTCAGCAAACCTGACTGTGATTCCAAGTGGGGATGTGACTTCAGGCCAGTGTCTTATCCCTTCTGTGCACCAGTCTCCACAGCTGTGAAACGGGTACCTCCCTCCTTGAGGGAAGCCAGCAATGTGCTGGCACACCACGGGCCAACACTGGGGTCTCAGTGTTGATTCTAAATGTTGGGTCCTGTCCCTTCCCAGCCGTCGGGCTCCAGCTGCACCAAGTACATTGATAGGACAGTCAAGCCCTCGAGCACTTCCTCCTTCCCTTATGCAAACTTCCTGTGCGAAGTGAAACCCACAGGGAGTACAAAGACCAAAGGCTCATCAAGTATTGGATTTAAAAAGAATTTTAGTCATGCATTAGTTATCTATTGCAGCATAACAAATTATCCCAAAACTTAGTAGCTTAAAGCAACAAACATGTATCCTCTTGTGTAGTTTCTGAAGTTCAGGAATCTGGGAGCGACTTAGTTTGGTGTCCTGGCTCAGGGTTTCTTACGAGGCCAAGGTCATTTCAAGGTTCCACTGGGCAGGAGACTCTGCTTCCCAGCTCTCTCCTGTGGTGGCTGGCAGGCCTCTCTCCTCAACTGCTGCTGGCCAAAGGTTTTCAGTTTCTTGACCTACGGGCCTCTCCATAAGGCTGCTCACGTCACGGCAGCTGGCGTCCCCCAGAGTGAGGGAGAGAGAACGCCCCAGACAGAAGCTGCACTCTTATAACCCAATCTCAGAAGTGACCTACCTTCAATATTGGTCACACAGACCAACCCCATGAGGCAGGGATTGCTGGGGGCCTTCTGAGAGGTACTTTTATTAAGAGCTTTGGGTTGCAGGGTGGGGTGGGATCAGGCCAGGCCAGATGTCCTGATTCCTTCGCTGTTGGTGAAAACCCGTGTAGAGACCCTGCGATCATGAGCAAGCACTACATTCCATAGGTCCTACAAGTAGGAAATGCCTCTTTAAAAAATGGCCAACTTCCTGCTGCAGACACCATTTTAGGTGCTCTGCAGAAACATTTGGTGGAAATGGCAGGGATAATTTTGGCCATGTAACTCCTCCAGGCATATCTTGCTTTGTCACTAAAACTCTCGATTTAGGAATTATGCTGGCATTTCCTCCAGCTGCTGAAATGTCTAGATGTCAATGGTTTATATTTGTCTTTTTTAGTTATATCCAAGATATTTCAAACATATTTACTAGACCACAATTAACTTGGTTTTTTAACCCAAGAAAATAGCATATTAAGTAATCACGTATCATTAGATCCTTTTACTTTTTCCCAAATAGTGCTCCCAGCTGACTGAAATCCCCGACCATCAATAGGACCTAGAGCTGAAGTAGATAATAATGTAATATTTCCACTTCTACGATGCCAAGGAGAATTTTGGCATATCTCAAAGACATGTATTTTTATTATGTTCATATTTATTACATAATGTATAGTTTACATTATTTTATTAAATACAATATATATTATCTATATCATATATATTACATCCTTCAGATGTGCCAAAATTCTCTCAGCCATTGTAGAATATATTTACATATGTTAATAGAATGTATCTGTTTCTATTCAGAAAAACCACACTATTAAATGATTTTCACTTGAAATGATTATTATAATAATAAATGAAATGACAAGGCAAAATGGGTCCACAGGTAGAATAGCCAAGGACGAACTCCAGGCGTCCTTCCCCCACCACATGCACGCAGCTCGTCTGCGGGAAGATCTTTTAATTACTGAAAGCTCACACACAGCTGATGGTGTTCCTCAGTCTTGGCATTGCAGGTGACAGCCCTCAAGGCCTGGTGTTTGGTTGAGGTAGACAGAAGGACCAAGGTGCTGGGAATGCAGCTAATGCCCTTGGCTATTTCCACACGTTTACACACAGGAAGATGGTAGCTTTTTCGTAATATCTAGATAGATAAAGACAAGGGACTTGAATCCTAAATCTTATGTTGATATGCAATCCCAAAATAGTATATATTGAAGATTTTTATACATTTCAACATTTTCTGTGTAAGGCCTTTATATTCTTAGTTATAGGCAAGAGCCCAAGTTTTCTGAGATCCCATAGCCAAATCATCAGTGAAATAGAAGAAGGGAAAAAAAAACTCTCACTGGAAGCCATATGCAAAGGGTGGCGAGAGTGTCTGCAAAGAACGCCATTTCTATTTTTTACATCTCTTCCACTATAGTAAGGGTGTGAATTTTAACTGACATTTTCCAACTAGTGAAAATCATTCCAGGGTGGGGAGGGGAACGGAGGCAATTAGACACCAAAAGAGGGCTGGAGGCTGCGATGTTGAAGGAAAATATCTACTTGGTTTCAAATATTTTCCACCAAGACAGCCTCCTGCCCCAAGCCAACCTCACAGAAAGCCTGTGGGGCACGAAGCTTAGGAACGTCGTGCCCTTTTCTCTGCTGTTTGCTACGGGGTGTGAGGGAGTGTGTGCACCAGCTGGCTCTCAGTCCACCAGAGGCAAAAGGAAGGGATCATTTCAGCTCTGTTCTCCTGCCCCGGATTAGCAGTTCTTGCGATCAAGCGGGGACGCACCCGACGTGCAGCAGACGTGTTTTTCCACTCATTTTATGCCATGATACAATCAGTCCCTACAAACTATTTGTCTTTCTTCTCCCTGTAGTGATCTGTGGCAATTTGTATCTTCCTAAAATGGCTGTAAAAATACTTCTAGTCCCACATGCTCTTGTAGAACCCTGCCACTCCTGCAACAGGAGGGGACATCTATGTCTCCTGCCCTTGAGTCTGAGCTGGACTTTGTGATTGCCTCCAATAGGATGCCATGAAAGGAAGTGACACTCTGTGACTTCCAAGACTAGGTCATAAAAGGTGCTAGGACTTCTGGCTGGTTCTCTCTCTTGGGACGTTCATCCTTGGTATGTAGCTGCCATTTTGTGAGGAAGCCCAAGCTGCAGAGAGAGACCATGCATAGGAGTTGCCACCAATAGCTGCCGTCCCAGCTGAAGCCAACATTGGCTGTCAGACACATGAGTAAGGAAGCCTTTGAGGTACCCCCCGCCCCAGCCACCATCTGGCCACAACTGCATGAAAGACCTGAAATAAGACACCTGGCTGAGGCCAGTCAACCCCAGAACTGTAGAACTATAAGAAAAAAAATATCGATAATAAATATCTATAACAAGCAATTGTTGTTTTATGTCATTCCATTTGGAGTTAATTCTTACACAGCAATTGATAACCTGAATATGGTCTGGAAAGGTAAGAGAGCAAATAGAATTACTATCTTCAAATATTTTTCTTTCTGTAAACCACTTAAAGCATTTTGAAAAACTATGTATTCGCTCACACATTTTTTTAAGTTGCCATCTAAAATTTTTGCTATCAGTTTAAATGTCTCCAAAAGAAAATTTCATGCCAAATAGTCACAGTATTCTCTCCAGTGCATCCACTGGAATATTAGCACCATTTAATAGACATGATCACCCATATTTAAAATACAAGAACCATTTCTTCTTTAACAGTCAAAAACTTCACATTATTTTTTCTCTCTGAACTGGTGTTTCTATTCCATTTCCCCCATGGGATTTTATTCTAATGTAACACTTGTTTATACTTTAAAAATTATTTATTGATTACCCTATCATACTTTTCTTAAAAAAAATATATATATAAATGTACAGAAATTACAAATGTTTTTATTTCCAGTGATCACAAATCATTCTTCAACACTTAGTATACTTTTTCTATAAACATTAAGATAATATTTTATATGAAATAATCTCTTAATGAGATGGGTAAGACTGACATATTTTTGTATAGAATGAGCTAGAGTTCAGCATGAACTTTCTTTCTTTTTTTTTTTTTTTTTTTTTTTTGGAGAAAGGGTCCCACTCTGTCACCCTAGCTGGAGTGCAGTGTTGTCATCATAGCTCACTGCAACCTCAAACTCCTGGGCTCAAGCAATCCTCCTGGCTCAGCCTCCCAAGTACCTGGGACTACAGGCATGCACCACCACGCCCAGCTAATTTTTTAGTTTTATTTTGTAGAGACAGGGTCTCTCTCTTCCTCAGGCTGGTCTCAAACTCCTGGCCTCTAATGATCCTCCTGCCTCGGCCTCCCAGAGTGCTAGGATTATAAACGTGAGCCACCATGCCAGCATGAATTTTATTCCTGCTTTTTTTTTTATTTGCATAGATATAAGTACCAAGAAACTTTATTCCCATAAATAAGTAGATGGAAATGGAAGCAGTTATGATGGAACAATATCATTGGTTCTTTCAACTTCTTCCAAATGATATGCTAGAAATTGCATAGTGATTCATCATCAAACATCATTTTCAGTATTCTAGCCAAGGATAGCTCAATTGCATCTGCCTTCAATTTTATTGAGAGTAAAGAATTTGAAACCATTTGGCTTGAACATTTCCCCAGGCCTTTGAGTTACTCAACTTTTCCATTTCTGAGAATTATAGTATAATAAAAAGGCTTCACCAAGATTTATCAAGTGACTATTAATTTTACCATTTATTCTTTTACTTGGGGGCACCCCGCTGAACAGCTCATGCTCAGAAAGGAGTGAGAAAATGGTAATATCCATCGTGTGGATAAGCCTTTCCCCAAACAATATTTTTGATAGAATGCTTTTTATATTGTGGGCTTTAAATACATTTTGTCAAAACTGGAAACACGGAAAGTTTGTATAATTATGCAAAATGTCCCCATAAAAACTAAGTGGTAAAGGGTCCTCATTGTCAAACAAGTCCGCCAGCTCTGACTTACTTTTTGTCATTAAGAAACTACCTTCATTTTTCCATTCAAAATTCAAATAGGCGTGTCAGCAATACCTCCTGGCAGCCAGGTGGCTGTAATTCTAATTCTGCAGGGAGCCCGGCCACGCGGGGGCGTCTGGGGACACGCCCCCTTCAGGTTTCCTACCGGGCTTGGGGGGTTCTCCCTCCGCAGCAGCGCAGCACTTCCGTAATTGAGGGAGGGAAGAAAGGGTGTTAAATAAAAACTATCATTCCTGAGCCCTTCTCTCCAATATGTCTCAGCTCAGAACATCCCAGCTCGGACTGACATTCCTTTCCTAGTGCGGGCCTCCCCGTAGCAGAATAAGACCCGGAAAGACCGGGTCCTACCGCAGGTTTGGGAGCCTCCTTGAAGCCAGCCTTGCAGCGGCCTTCAGTCTGCTGCCTCTGGGGTTCGCCTCGGGCGACGGTTCAGGCCTCTCTTCTGTGAAGTGGAGAAAGGAGGTTGTAAGACGCAGGAGAGGACGTGCTCCCACGCCCGCAGGTGCAATCCGGACCGCAGGTGTGATCCCGCCCGCAGGTGTGATCCCGCCCGCAGGTGTGATCCCGCCCGCAGGTGCGCTTCCCGCCCCACCAGCTCCGGGAAGAGAACAAGGAAAGGGAGGCTGTGAAAGCGAATCCCTCACCTCTTGCTGCCTGCGCGTCTCAAGTTGGCAGACACTGGGTTTAGCACGGAGAGAGGCTACACTTCAGTATTAGCCGCTCATCCCGGCGTTCGCTGACTGCAGCTCGTGAAGGAACGCGAGCAGGGCACTTCCGCCTACCGACCTGAAAAATCCAGGGGGTTATAGGAGCAACTATAAAAAAATGAAACTTGGATAGCTTTAGATATGAAATTTTTGTTTGTTTTCATTTTCGTTTTTAACCAAGGTAATATATGAACATAATTTAAAAATCCAAACAATACCAAAATGCTCATAATGAAAAACAGCATCTCTGGCCCATCCCATTGCGCCCATGCCTCCCACTCCCCGAGGGAAACCGGCTTCAGCTCTGCCGCCGTCCCTGGATTTACCTGCCCATAGCTAAATAGTGTGCCAGCTCCTCTTTCTGGATTTATCAATTTGGCATCCTATATTCACTTCCTACCCCAACAGCATACATAGACACTCTCTCTCATCTTCGCAGAGTTATAAGCACAACTGTTACTAAGTCAGCCGTTAGTGTTTACATTATTAAAACCACCAAGTAGCAAAACAAGACCATACCTCTATTCTTGCATATACATTCAGTTTTTTTGAAGCTGATTGTCATATTTTCTCAATTGTTTTCTTTCCTATAAACTTACTTTTAATTTCCCCCAAATTCTCAGATACATCTGTCACCTGTTTGTCAATACATTTTCCATACAATCAAACGTAATAGTCCTCCCCCTGTCCATGACGATTTTTTTGTCCTGCTTCAGTCTGGCTGCATGGCTGTCAACATGGAATGTACCTTTGCTATAATCTTGACATACCTGACTCTCTTCTCTTTGAGATCCCATTTCCTGGATTGTTTGTCTTCCTATTTCTTGGTTTACTCTTGTTTTGCTGGAGTATATCCTGCAGTAGCTTCCTCAGAAAAGTCCATGTATTGCAATCTATTAGAGTCCTTGCATGTTTGTAAGTCTTTATTCTACCCTCTCACTTGACTGATAATTTTTTCCTGGGTAGAGGATTTTAGGTTGAATGACATTTGTCTCTCAGAATTTAAAGGCTTGTCTCTCAGAAAGATAATTGTTCCAGTATCTTTCAGCTTCCAATATTGCTCTGAGAAGATTCTTTTATTTATATATGATTGTTTTATTTATATATGAATTATTTACATATGACCCATTTTTTTCTTTTCTGCAAGCTTTTAGAATCTTCTCTTTATCCCTGAGATACTGAAATTTCATAGTAATGTGCTTTGGAGTAGCTGTTTTTATTCACTATGTGGAGTATTGGTGGGCCTTTCCATCCTTCAGTTTAGGTACTTTTTCTTATAATATTCTGTGATAAATCCTCCCCTCTGTTTACTGTTTCTATAACTGCAGTTTGTTGGATATTGGATTTCCTGTATTGATTGCCTAGCTTTAAAAAAAATTTTCCCTTGTATTGTTCTTTTGTGATTTTATTGTACATTCTGGGAGATTTTCTGAACTTCATCCTTATCCTTTCCATTAAATTTTAAATTTTGTTCATTTATTTAATTTCCAAAAATCATTTTTTGTTCTCGAATTGTTCCCTTTTTATACATAGCATTCTGTTCTGGCGGCAGTATCTTCTCTTAGCTATCTGAAAATATTTATTGGAGTTTTTTTTTTTTTTAAGTTTCTTCTGCTCCTCTTTGCATTGTCTCTGTTTCTTTCAACTATCTTTTTTCTTTCTTTATTTTTCCTTGTTTGTTTGTTTTAGTCATTCTTTTTTATATTGGAAGCTCTCTTAAAGTGTTTCCTGATACTTGGATCTATTCAATCATGTAGCAAAAAAAGTTACATAGAAAACACAGAAGCTCTATGTTTATAAGATGGAACATGACAGCTGGTGGGCATCACTGAGGCGGGGGACGACACCCCCTGAATGTCAGGCTCCAGTCCTATTTCCGGACCCTGCAGTTGTTCTAGGATAGCATCCCCCAGTCTTCTGCCTGTGAGGGGACCTGGTCGTTAGCTTCCTGAGCACAGAGCAGGGCATCAGGCCTCCAGCTACTCCGTGCTGCAGAATCTTACTCAATCCCCTTGTTTTAGAACCTGTGCCTCGCCCTCCATTCCGTGTCACCAAGTTGGGAACTCTATACCAGTTTCTCCAAAGAATCAATGTCCCCTCTCCCCCATGCAGGGGGGAGGAGGGATTAGAGGGGCAGAGAAGGGGTGGAGCAGGGGCTTTGTGTGGCCATGTGAAAACTGTCTGCCAACCTCCCTAGCCTTACCCCGCTTTCCCCTCAGCCTCAAGGGAACATCCTCGGGCTGCAGGTTCTTTGAGGGCCTCGGAGGGCCCTATGCATCGACACTCATCTCTCCAGGGCCTTCTGCAAGCCTCGGGGATATGGCTGGTTCCTCCGCTGAGGCCCTTGTCATGCCTCATCCGCTTCCTGGATTGCCAGGACGGTGTTTGTTGAACCCTCCCACCTACTCTCCTGTCACCTCCCTTCCTGTGCTCTGTGTTCGTGGGCTGACAGCTGGGTCAGGAAGGAGAGGAAAGAGAGGCACACGGTCACTCTCCCAACCCGAACTGGCAGCCAGTGACTCGTACTCAGACCTGCGCAAATGAGCGTCTTATCCCTGAAGAAGAACCTCAGGCGGCCTCCTCTGTTGGAACTGATTTCGGCAATTAACATCATAGTTTTTTTAATATGCTCAATGGTGGATTTGATTTATTGAAATTGCCAAAAGTCATTTGGAAGAAAGCCCTGCATTAAGCAAGGCCCTTTTAGAATGTTCTATGGAATACTGTCCTACAGGTTGCTCAGGCAAAAAAAGGGTTTGGGGTGAGTTAATTTGCAAGAGATTGCACATTTTCTCTTCTTGGGGTTCCAAATGTACACTGAAAGTTCTAGTAAATTATGTAACAAAGCAACCTATTTGGTTGGATTTTCTAACTGGACCACAGATCTGGTTTACATGTGTGCAACACCTGCTAACATCTTCACATGCCCCGTCCTCCCCAGGACATTCCCAGAGAAAGGCTGAGCTAAGTGACAAAGCTGGTAACAGATTTGGGCCAGAAGCTATTGCAGCTCTTTTGGAAAACCCCCTTCAACTGGACGCCCCGCTCGGCTACCTGCGCTGCGAAGCCTTCTTTGCACCGTTGGGAGGGCGAGCACGATGCTGGGGATGGACGTCTCAACCTCCTGGACTAACAATATCACAGAGGTCAGGGGAACAAAGCAACGTGTTCTTTGTTTGTGATTTTGACATGTGCACTTGTTGGGGTCTTGGTAATGTTGTCATTTTCCAGTGCAAACTTTGATACTTTGTTTCTGGGTCCCAGAGAAAACACCAGCTCTCATCATCGAGTACTGTTTTCCTCGAATCCATGCTATTTTTGTCCAGTGTCCTTAGAAAGACTACAACAAATGCCAAGACTTTGATTTATCCATTTGTCACTCAAATTCACGGTATAGCTTTCAAAAAGTCTTACCTGATGTTTAAGTCGTCCCTCAGAATATGTGATCGTCTCTTAAAAGTTAACTCTTCATTCTCCCAGTACTTGTCACTTGGCTAAACTCACATCTTACCTTTCCCACGATTCTGTAAGTGACGGCCTGTTCACTTGGATTGCCTTCCATACCTTCCATACCCTGTTTCATTTTCTCGCCACACTGACTTTGGATGTCTTTCATTCCAATCAAGGCTCTTCATTATGTGTTTAAATTTTACATGAAAATTTAACTTCACATAAACTTTGATATTAATTCTTTGCTCCAGATAATGTCCGCTTTCTTTCAAGCCAATGCATAATAATACATTATTCTGTTTTTTAAGGCTGCTAGAGCAAAATTAATTTAGACAATGTTGAGATTAATGCTGCTACATGTTAAAACAAGTTGCAACATGCTGGAAAACATTTTGAGCCTGGATTTTTAAATTTGCAAATTAAGAATATTGGACCAAACTCCAACTCTACGGTCTTTTTGGAGACCTTTAAAATGCTTCGTCTATTGCTAAGCTCAGGACTCTTCTGTTTCCATAAGTTACACAAGAACATTCTTATTAACTTATCATTCATTAAATTTATCTAAAATTTTTTGAGATTCTGTTATGTTTCAGCCTATTGTAGCTCTTTCAGGAACAAATTCTGTTAACTTGCACACCAAGTTCAGGTTCGACCCTTGGTCCAGCGCCTTGCATATAGCAGTGACTGCGTGAATGAACACTTCCTTAGTCTGCAATAAGTTTTTAAGCTTCAAAGGTTACCCCCCACACACAGACAAATGCATTTCAATAGAAGATGTTGAGATATTGTGCCCAGAGGCACAGTGTTGCAGAGTGCGAGGAAGAAAGGAACGTGCGTTCTGGGTGCATGAAGTGAGGACAAATTCACAAAGATAAGGTCCATCTGTACATCTAGTTTCCTGAAGATATTTGGAATATTTAGGAAAAACTAGTTAGGTGGACAACTTTAGCTGAGAAGTCAGTTTGCACAGGAGTAAATTGGGGTCAGCCATTGCAGCACCTGAATGCCCACCTGGGTCATTAGAATTTGATTCTGCAAGTGACAGGGAGTCAGTGAACAGCGCAGGGTAGGAGGCGGCAGTGGTGAAGGCCACACTTGGGAGGCTCCTTTGGCGTTTCGGTGCCGAAAGGAAAAGGGGGGGCTGGAGGCAGGTGACAGGGACAGCTAAGTTAAAGATGGGGGGACCCCACAGGGAGCTGAGTGGTGATGTGTTGTGCAGTGGAAAACTCTCAGACTTGGAGTCAGAAAACCAGAGTTGGTGTTTTGTTCTGCTTACAGCTGGGTAAACTTGAGGGGTAGAGAGGTCTCAAATTCTTGAATCTTCTTTCCCCCCACCAAAAAATAGAGATAGTGATAATGTCAGTGTTCTAGAGCAGCGGTCCCCAACCTTTTGGGCACCAAAGACTGTTTCCATGGAAGATAATTTTTCCACCAGACAGGGTGGGGGGTGGTTTCAGGATGATTCAAGCGCATTACATTTATTGTGCACTTTATTTCTATTATTAGTACATTGTAATATATAATAATTATACAACTTGCCATAGGTTGGAGACCCCTATTCTAGGGGACAGTTATAAAAATCAAATGCATTGTTAGTATGTAAAAGCTGTAACCCTTCTGCATCCCAGTCTTCTCATTTGTGAACTAGGGATAATAACAGTATCCGCTTTATAGGATTATTAGGCCCTAACCAGTTACTCCAGGTGAAGGGCTACACGATGTCTGGCATGTGGCAAGTGCTCCAACTGTTAGGCAGACACTTGTATAAAACTAAAGTGTCACCAGACCATCTCAAACCACTATCTGTTCTGTTATTGATGTGTCTATTGGTCTCTTGACTCGTGACTGATTTGTCATTATGAAAGGGAGAAGGGTTCTCATTTTGCCTATTTCTTTCTCTTCTTTTCTTAGGAGAAATGACCAGAATCATTGGGGTAAAAACAAAAACAAACAAAAAACTCTACTGCAGTAATGATTTTTAAAATAGATATATATTTCTTATCTATCAACATTTATTAAGCATTAAACTGTTCAATAATATAGTATGAAGAAAAATACATAGAATGGTATTACGATTCTAACACAGAATACTGATAATGACATATAAAAGGGCAAGTATATGAAAACCAGATAACAATAGCATTGCAAATAAGATGATATATTCAACATTATAAATAAACTTTAATGCAGTGGTATAATCCATGAATAATAATGGGATGAAGGACATTAAAAATGTCAATAGATTTTTAACCAAATATTGAATGTTGTTAAAATAATTAGTAGGAACAAAGATGTCTGATGTTAAAAATAATCAAGACTTTTTCTCTATCAATATAATTTACATGGCTATAAATTTTTTTTTTTTTTTGACAGAGTCTCACTCTGTTGCCCAGGCTAGAGTGAGTGCCGTGGCGTCAGTCTAGCTCACAGCAACCTCAAACTCCTGGGCTTAAGCGATCCTACTGCCTCAGCCTCCCAAGTAGCTGGGACTACAGGCATGCACCACCATGCCCGGCTAATTTTTTCTATATATATTTTAGTTGTCCATATAGTTTCTTTCTATTTTTAGTAGAGACGGGGTCTCACTCTTGCTCAGGCTGGTCTTGAACTCCTGACCTCGAGCAATCCACCCGCCTCGGCCTCCCAGAGTGCTAGGATTACAGGCGTGAGCCACCGCGCCCGGCCTACGGCTATAAATTTTTAAGAGTTTTACCTTTCTAAAACAGACAACCCTCTGAGAGACTCTAAACCCCATTTTAAAACAAGAAAAAAATGATGATGATGATGATATAGCAAATAAAGCTAAAATTAAAATGTATCTTGGAAAAATGTGAATATTGACTCATTCCCAACTGGCAAGGAACAATGATGATAAATCTAGAACCCAGAGTGGGCATTCTGGAGCCACTGCCTGGGCCTGACCCCCGGCCCTACCACTTACTAGCTGTGTGACTTTGGGAAATTACTTAACATCTCTGTGTCTCAGTTTCTCATTCGTGAATTGAGGATAACAGTAACTATTTTATGAGCTTGTCATGAAAATTATATTAGTTACTACATATAAAGGCCTTAGAACATTGTCAGGTATACAATGTATGTCTAAAAAAGGTAAGCTGTTTCTATTACAATAAATGCATAAATAACCAAAATGAATATAGGATGAGGAATAACTAATAAATTTTCAACAGAAAATGTTGAATTTTGGGGTCAGTTGAATATAAATCATCACCAGCCTATTCATATTGCTAAAGATACAACTCAACATAACCAAATGTAACCATGCCATATATTAAAATAATATCACATTTCATTAAGTCTAACAAGATATCATCAACTGTAGGAACTTTAGGAACCATTAAAAAAATGCCACCATTGATATTATTGATTGCAAGACATACTCTAATTTCACATAAGTCAAAATGTAAAAAAAAAAAAATGTGCACCTTAGAATTGAAAAAAATGTATGAAAAAACTGGAAAGTGGTCCAGGGAATTGGACTGTAGAAGAGTTTATTTAAAAACAAAAATGCAGACATAAAGTCTAATTTCCCCACTGGCTTCTAAAGTGGGAGCTGTATTTCTGGGACAGGAGGTTTAGCGTCTGGTTAACTACCAAGCCCTGGGCCGCCAGGGACAAGGGCGTGCGCGGGGCTAGGGAGCCTCCCAGGAACACATCCTACCACCTCTGCCCGGTACAAGGAGAAGCCACCAAGAGTTACTGTTGCCACTGTTGGGGGTGGGGGGCGGAGGCTAAAGAAACAATAGCAACAGAATGTTTATATTATCAATATATATAATCAAATCTTAAAAATCGAGCAGATTCTGGGTGGGTTTGATGGTCTGGGAGTCCCTTGAATAAAAAGCATCTCAGAGGAGCTGTGAAACTTCATCTTTCCCTCCCTTTTTTTTTTTTTTTTTTTTGAGACAGAGTCTCGCTCTGTTCTCCTGGCTAGACAGAGTACAGTGGCATCATCATACCTCACTGCAGCCTCAAACTCCTGGGCTCAAGCAATCCTCCTGCCTCAGCCTCCCAAGTAGCTGGGACTACAGGCATGCACCACCACACCTGGCTAATTTTTCTATTTTTAATAGAGATGGGGTCTCACTCTTGCTCAGGCTGGTCTGGAATTCCTGACCTCAAGCAATCCTCCCACATTGGCCTCCCACAGTGTTAGGATTACCTGCGTGAGCACCTTGCCCGGCCAATCTTTCCCCTATTCTTTTTTTTTTTTTTTTTCCTGAGGCAGAATCCTGCTCTGTCACCCTGGGTAGAGTGCCGTGGCGTCAGCCTAGCTCACAGCAACCTCAAACTCCTGGGCTCAAGCAATCCTTCTGCCTCAGCCTCCTGAGTAGCTGGGACTACAGGCATGCGCCACCATGCCCAGCTAATTTTTTCTATATATTTTTTAGTTGTCCAGCTAATTTCTTTCTATTTTTTTTTAGTACAGATGGGGGTCTCGCTCTTGCTCAGGCTGGTCTTGAACTCCTGAGCTCAAACGTCTCAGCCTCCCAAGTGCTAGGGTTACAGGCGTGAGCCACTGTGCCCGGCTCTTTCCCCTATTCTTAACCTTGCCTGCAACCTGCTCTGCATTAGAAATTAAGCTTTTCAGTGCATGGAAAGAACTGGCTTATTGAAAACTACCCTTCCCTAAACCCTTCTTTGAGTTAGGTGTTATGATTTTAACAGACCTCATCATCGGAATAAAAACTGCACATAAAGTAAAACTTAAGAGATGTCAACTAGAAGAATTGACTGCTGTTCAATACCATATGAATTCACCACACGCAGTCCGCTGTGGATAATCCACGTCAACATCTAAGTGGCAAAGACTCCGAAACGCTCCCCTTCCTCCAGGGCGCACAGTCACAGATTTCCCGTCTCAGCAGGAGCCCAGGACTTAGGAAAGCCAAGGGAACGTGGGTGACAGCGCCATGTGCATCACGCACAGGCCTGGACACGTGTGCTCCTCCGCCCCGTCTCCTCCCCTAGGTGTGGACCAGGTGCAGAAGGGGGCGCAGAGGGCTCTGAAGCCTTGCAGGACGGTGGAGCCCAGGATGAAGGAGCCTGGGTCTCTGGAGTCTTTATGTGAACTTAGTTGACAGTGAATGTGACATGAGCAAAAAATAAGCTTCAAATGGATTAAGTCAGTAAGGTTTGGGAATTGTTGTTACGGTGGTTTGCCTACCTCAATGTGATAAAGAAATTTTCAACCACCACGTAATGACTCACTCATACATAAAGTCATCTACACGGAATCCCAGCATAATATGCTCATTTGAGGTCAGGGTGCTCTGAGGTGGGGATGACAGCCATCAGTGAGGACGGTCATGGGAAATAAGCAGCCTCCCTGAAGGAAAGGTTGGAAACTGGGCCCGGATAGCGCAAGTCGCATCCCAGACTTTGTGATGGTCCTGATATTATCCCAAAGAAAACGTACAGTGGAACCATTTAAATTTGATTCTAGAATTATATCAATTTATAAGATGGGCATCTTCACGAAGGACTAAACCAAGTACACAAAAGGATTTAAAAATACAGCCAAGAAGGACGCACAGCCTAGCACGTCATTAGCGCTTGTGGAGATGGGCTGTGGGTACCATCCCTGAGAGTTTTTACCAAAACATGCTGCTCTGTGTCGGAAGAGTCCTGAAATCATACACAGGACAGCTTACGGAGCGGCAGGTGGCAGGGTGAGTACAGAGTGCGGGGAAGCTGGGCCCGTGAGGGGCTGCAGCACCACCTCAGTGTGCAGGCGGCACGTTCAGTGTTTTGGGGGCTCTGGGTGGGATTTGCGAGCAGAACATCCCAGCTCAGCTCCCCACTTAGACACACTTGATTCGCTCACTCAGCAAGTGGTCACTGAATGTCCACTGGCCATCTGACACCTAGGATTTGGTCTCAAAGCTGTCTTGAGGTTTTTCCCGTGCTACTGCTCTAAGGAATGTTTTCTGGTAAAACAGGATGAGTACACGAAAACCTCAAAAAAAAACTTAAGACAAAAAAAGACTGAAAAAACCCAGGTAAGAGACAGCAGAGGGAGAAAACCACAAAGAACTCAAAAGAAAATTTCTTTCTTTCTAAATAAAAAGTTTAATTTGCAGTAAGTATAATAATATGCAGTCTACAAATTCTCAGAAACACAGCTAAAAAAGTGCAAGTATCAGGAATTATGATAAATTTGAAAATAATCTAACTTTTCATCAGATATCTGACCAAGAGGATGCTATCAGATATGAAATGTCAGTTATGTAGAGTTTATTTTACATGCTTCTTGCTATACATTTGGGCTTTTACCTAAAATTTCATAAAGGGAACACTTCATTGGAACTAATTTAAATTCTACAAGTACTGACAACAAACGGAGCTGGTAGAGGTGAACACATCTCTTCTCCGGCCGACTGGACAGCGGGGCTGCTGAACGGTGGGCAGGCCACGTCTTCTGTCCCCCCTGACATTTGGCGAGGAAGCCAACTGTGAGGACTGACCCACGCTGTCAGGAGAATGAGAAACGAGCTCGGGTCTACGGGCAAGGAACTAAGCTCTAGAGCCCTTGTTGCCTTGAAAGAAAACGAGGTAAATAAGTATAAAATGTTAACATGAGAAAATGATAGTGGACAATCAAGACGATCTTAATTACTTCAAACAGCTTAATTTGAAGAATATGGAGGATATGGTTCTATATTCTTTCTAAAGGTACAATGTCATTTACTCAGTTAATTCAGTTTGATGTTATTATTCCACGTGTTGCTGAGTTCCAGCAAAACTGAGAGGGTTCCTCATACCTATCACTAGTGTAAGTAACACTACAAGAAGCATATTTAACCAGGAGTAGAAGGACTTAAGTGTATTCTCCGTGAGCAAATGACTCCATAGGCAGACTGCGTATTTTGTGTGTTTGAAACAGTAACACCACCTGTACTTCACATTAGGTGACTCAGGCTATTGCTGATTTAGGTTGGTCTTCACTCCACATAGGTTTTTATTGACCTTTAAGGAGTCATCCTACTAATACTTTGGAAATAATTGCTCTTCCTCTTTGACCAACCCTTTCATTCTTATAAATTCTTCTTTTTCCAAAATGCCTCACTGTGCTGGAAATTCAAGACGGTGCTCACCCTACAACTACCCAGGCCCCACGCCAAAAGGGATTCTGCTCCAAGTTCCACAAAGACCCTGTCACGAAACCTTTCACCCGCAGCGCGGGTGTGTGACACACCAGACTCCCGTGCTGGAGTTAGCCAAAGTGGAGGTCTGCTAGTCATTTTACTTAAAAAGCTTTGACCATGTAGGTAACAGTATTTAAGTTCTAGCAATCATTTTAGACGTTTCTTGTGAAAGTGATGAGAACTATAAATTCTCTAACTGGTGAGAACTTTTTCAACAGCTAGCTTTAGAGTACAGTCATGCACCACCTTACAAGGGAGATACGTTCTGGGAAACTCATCGTTAGGCGACTTCATCCTTGTGCGAACATCACAGACGCACTTAGGCGAACACAGCGTGCGGCCTGCTACACGCCTAGGCTGTGCGCTCTGGCCTATTGCTCCCGGGCTACAAACCTGTAGGGCGTGTCACCCCGCTGATTACTGCAGGCAGCTGTAACACAATGGTAAGTAACTGTGTATCTAAACATGGCTAAACATAGAAATGGCACAGTAAAAACACGGTATTAGAATCGTACAAGGCCACCGTCACACATGCGATCTACTGCTGACCAAAATGTCTTTATCGGGCACATGACTGTAGCCGACTTTGAAAACTAATTTTTTTACATACCTTAAATTGTATCCTCTGAAGAGCTATCTATCTCAAGAACAGCATTTTCTTCCTAGGCATGAAAGGGTTTAAAATTACGTAAGATTCTAAATTCTCTATTTCATCAGTCTCAACCAGGGATTCTCAACCTTTGTGATAAGCCATTAAAAAGCCATCAGTGCTGGCTCACTGTTATCTATAAATTTCTGTTTTTCAGTTCATTTGCATAGTTATGGCCTCCGCTTAAAATCCTGAGGTAGGGGAGGGTAAAGAGGCCCTGGACCTGGAAATTAGAAACGAAGTCACTTCCGACAGCCGCCCAAGGCTGCCCGCCCCGCCCCACCCCGGCAAAGTGTGCAGCTGTTTCTTCCCTTCTGCCTGGTGGCAGGGCAGCTCCAGAAGGGGAGGTGCGGAGCAACGGAGCACAGATACTCAGTCTCAAGCGTTTGCCAAAGAAGTTAATTTTATGGCACCTTCCCTTTGACCTGTTTATTCTCAAGGTCACTCACCCCTTAAATAAAGGGGAACAGTGCATCTAGTTCTCTCCAGTTCTTGCTAGCTATGTCGACGTACTCAGGAGTTAGCCAGTACCTCAGGGATTTTTAAACTCTGGGATACTTCTAAATAGGCTGAGAATTCCTGGTGGAACTAAAAATTATGTGGTCTTAAAACCTTTTAAATTTAGTATGTTAGCCAGAAGGAAAAAGGATTTAATTTCATTCAAAATATATCTTCTAATGGTTAGTATTTGTAAGAAACAAATCATAATTACAAATATATTTTACTGCAGGACTGTAACATGCAAATGATCTAAAGAGTTCTCAAGATGAGGATGTTAGCGAATAAGTTTCCAAAATCATTTGGCTAGGAAAATAAAATTATTCTAACCACTATATAAATAAAACTCATGTAAGTAAAATATAACATGAAGACAATTTTTCCTTTTAATATTTAAAATGTTGGTTGTTATGAATGCTCAAATTTCCCAGTGTAAGAGAGGTGCTACTGAAACATCCAGCACTTTGTAGGTTGCTTCAGTTGAAAGATCAAGAAGCTTCTTTTCATTTCTAGTCTTCTCCTGAAGAAAGGTTGCTCTCATAGGTAGCACTCCAAAAGGCCAAGAACAATCTGCTTAATGTTAGGCTACATTAACGGACCTATCTGAGGCTTTAAGTGAAGGTAAAATGGCGTATAAAACATAGGCTCTAAATGAGACAGAATCCAAGGGATTAGCAAGATTAGAGCACCAATTTTCTTTTCTATCATATTTTACCCACCTTAAAGCAGAGTTTTGCATATGTGAGCATTGCACTGAGCTACGTATTACAAATAGACACAGATGAACACAAGCACTGACACACAGGTTCAAAAGGATAATGGCGTGTGATTCAATAACTCAGCTGATTTGTCATTTTCTGTATCAGTATGAAAAAGCAAACCTTTCCAGGATGTTCATGTAATAAACTGATATCCTCCCAGGATCTGACAACCTACCCCTGTGGCTACAGAAATGACTGCTCTGTGCTATCGGGCGCTAATGCTTCATGAAAGCACCATTCAGGCACTGGGACTTAGAAGCCAAGTTCTCTCAAAAAGGCTATTTGGGAACAGTTCAGAACACTCCTGCCAACTCCACGGCTGTACGTGAACCTGAAAGTCTTTAATAAACTTTAGACATACGATAAAATAAACACACAGATTACTTTTTTATTTTTAATCAAAATGTGAATCATCATCACTGTAGTGAATAAAAATTCATGACTCAGAATAGCATGCAATGTTTTATTGTTTTCTAAATCTATTTGTACACTTAATACTCTAGTCTTAATTTCACAAACAGTATAAAGAATGTGCTCTGATGATATTAAGCTGCTACTCACCTGAAAAGAAACAAAATATTGCCTCTGAAATAATTACTAGTTATACAATATTGCAAACTAATAAACACTATAAATATTAAATGTTAAGACTTCAATATATAATGTAAATAACATCCTGCCTTTTTTTAATTGCTTAAAACATTTGTTAGAGATCGTGCAAAATAAACACTTCATTAAAATGCTAGATTACACTCAAGCATCAAGGCAATGAAACACCAAAGAGCAACTATTTAGCACAATGACTGCCTAAGTAAATAATTTAATCACCACATTAATAAAAATCCATTAAGTGATAAACATTGCAAACGTAACACTGAATCTAGACAATCGCATATCTGTGACCTCACCGTCTCTGACCCTATCTGTGACTTGGGATAGGCTGCCAGAATTAACTCTACATGAACAAGCTACGTTAAAATGACAAAAGAAATTTCAGTACATGATGACAGGGTACATTTCTAGTCCACACAATACGTAAACATGATCATTCTCTCAACTCTGCTAACAATTAATGGAAAGTATAGTTTTATAGTTACATCAGTTTTATCTTTTTTTTAACCCCTGCTTTGTTACATGTTTTTAAACTTTTTTAAAAAATGTTTTTACTTTCTTATGCTCCTCCTCTAGAATTAATATGCTGATTTAGGAACAGATGAAGTAACAAACTCTGCCCTAGTAAAGGAAAGCAATGATTTAGTTTTACCTAATTAAATATTTCCTTGTCATTTGTCAGTTACCACTGACCTTTTTGATGTAATTATTTCCTCATTCACTCATTCCATAAATATTTATTAGTGCCTATTATTACCAATGTCTCCCTGATTTTCCAAAAAGAAAATTTGTGGGTTTTTCCCCCCCTCTCATTGCTAAGTTCACTAAGAAAAAGTTGGACACATGATTGAAAAGGGTTGCAGAACACACCAGGGTGGTTTCCTGGGCACAGATGGATGGTCAGGGAAGCCAGGTCTGGGGTTTGAGAAGTAGAGTATCCAGATACTGAGGAGGTTGTTGGCCCCTCCCCCCACCTACTGTAACCTATAAAATCTTATCTAGATTAAACCCCCTAAAAGCAAAATTTGTTTCTGCTTCATCTAGTACCATATCATCCTTCAAATATTTGATGACTGAATATTCTACAAAAGGAGTCCCTAAATTTTTATTTTCTTTGCCAAATTAAGCCCTTTAAATTTAATAGAATATTTCTGACCTATCTTTACACTCAGCTCATGCCTGCCTCATCTCAAAAAGTTTCATGGGGTTATGGGCCAATGGAAAGTATAATGATATTAGTGAGTTTTAAGCTTCTAATTGCAAAGACAATAGAGGATGACTGGTGTACCATCATTTCTTATGCTTCCTTGTTGCACAGTGTATGTCTCAATGACCAAGGGCCTTCCATCCATTAATTATCTGTAAATGAAATGTATAAAGGTGATGTGCACCGTCGGACGGATTCTGAATTCAGGGCAATTTTGTCACAGGGTATAGTAATACTACTCTGCTTTTGCGTGTTTCTCTTAAAGAATGCTTTCTCTTTCTTCTCCGAAGCCTGTGCTCTCAGAAGGGGCTACTGCATGGAGCTCTGAAGAATCTTTGGAGAGCCTCGTGTAACTCGGACGCTGGCTTCGCTTATGCGTCATGCTTTTTAGATTTTCATTCTGAACAGCAGTTGGGTTGGGACTGGAACTAGGCCTCAGAATGACCTGAGAAGTCTCCCTGGTCCCCTCCATTTCGTCGAAATTCTGATTGGCCCTGTTGGCTGGGGCGCTGTTGTTGTTCAGCGTCATGGTGCTGGGCGTGCGGTTCAGGTTGTAGGCTTTCTGGCACGCAGGCCAGCTTTCTTCAGGGCTGCTGGCTATCAAGCTGCATTCGGAAGGGCTTTTCTTGTCCTCTGAGCAGATGGACATCCGAGCTATGATCGGGTCCTGCAGGCCGCTCAAGCTATGTGGGATCCCACGCTTGCCACTGTGGCTGTCGTCTTCCAGCTCTATGAGATTCGCCTTTTCGAGCTGGGACCCATCCGCCGCTTCATTGTGAAGAGAGTGATTGGGGGAACTTTCGTTGGATCTCACTCCTGAATCTGAGGAATCCTTTTTGTCCAGGAGGGCATCTGATAAATACTCTTTTGCTTTAATGAAGGTTCTAATTGGCTCGGCGCTGTGTTCTGGAGACTTCGACACTCTCTCGACTTTCCCTTCGGCCTTTTTGTCTTTATCATCCTTGAGCAGTGGCGTATTATCTGATTCTTCCGTACCGGATTCATCTTCGTCACTGGGCAGTTTCTGATAGCGCAGCCCCCCTCCCTTGAGCTTCAAATCCGTCTGGAAGAGACTCGACCTTTCAGAGGATTTCTTGCCTGGGAGAAGCTTACTGCCTGACTGATCCGATTTTTCATCCTCTTCAGTGATAGGATCCAGGGGTGAGGCATCGTTAGTGGACACCCCTGAGGATGAATAATCTATAACATCTCCCCTCTTCATTAAAAAGGACTTCCTTCCATCATCTTGTTTGGGCTCACTCTCCTTCCCTTTCTCTTGTTCTAGATTAGAATGAATAGAGCCCCCTGACGAACTCTGACCCATGTAGTATGTGCTATGTGGAGAAGATCTGCCGCTAATCGTTGCAGACCCTGTACCCCCTTCTAACTGGGACATCTGAGCAATGTATTCTCTATAGGCGTCTCTATACTCGGCCTGCACCTTATCAGTAAGCTTTGAAATTTCAATACTGGAATCCTGGGAATTGAGACTCGAAAGACTTGGGGTTCTGCGAGTTTGTGACTGTGAAGACAGAAAAAAAAATAATTTAAAAATTCAAATAAGCAAAACAAAAAGCATAATAAACATCAGTTTAGAAAGATATATGTACACTAACAATTTTAAAAGTCATCAAAATACCAAATTCTTTTAAAAGAATTTTATATGACAGTTTAACAAAAGCTGTGACCTTATAAATAATTCTATTGTTATTAGAAAGCTTTATATAAATTTTAATAAAATCAGTTTATTGTTAATATTTAAAAGTATAATTAAACATAGTATTAACAAATAATCTTAGCATTTGTTTTTGTTTTGTGATTTTTTTAATTTAATTTAATTTTTTTTAAGGGACAGGGTCTTGCTGTATTGCCCAGGCTGGATTTGAATTCCCGGGCTCAAGCAACCCTCCCATTTCAGCCTCCCTAGTAGCTGGGACTACAGGGGCACACCATCACGCACAGCCAAAGCACTTGTTTTTATAAGTTCAAACTTTTAACTTTTATTAAGGTAAAGTCACCTCCATTGATAAAATATAATAAGCCATGAGACCAATAGTTGGGCCCTAGTAAACACAGAAATAACATTTTTTAAAGTTTGATTTCCAATATGAAGTTTTAGGACTAGAATTGCTTTAGATCCCAGAAAAAACTAATAAACAAGGAGTAAAAAGCATAGATTTGGAAAAGGGAAACAGGAGAAAAAGAATCAAGAAATTTTAAGAAAGGATGAGAACAAAGGTTAAAACAAAGTAGAAGCAGAGCAGAGTCTTCCTTCCAGAGGAAGAAGATGTCCCACGTCCCTAAGAAGTCCCCAGTGATCACATTCAGACTGTGAGGACAGCGCCATTCTCCACCCATTAGGACGGCTGTTCTTAAATGTGGCGTGTGCACCCCTTCCCAGGGACCGACAAGGTCAAAACTGTTCCTCTATGAATACGAAAATGTTATCTGCCTTTTCCATTCTCACAAGAGCATCCAGTGGAGTTTCCAGAGGCCACGTGACATGTGATGTCACAAGAGATTCGCCAGTGGAAGTAGGATGGGAACCTGGGGGTTTTCTATGAAGCCAGGCATTTAAGAGATTTGCAAGACAATACCATTCTCACTAAATTTTTTGTTTTGGAAAATATAGTTTTTAAGAGTGTAAGAGAGCCAAGATTAAAGAAAAGTTTAAGAACTGCTGCATTAAAGGGAGAGCTCTGAATTTCCAGGTCCTGGTAAGAAATACCAAGCATAGTGAAGCTAAAACTGAGGATTTCTTAAGAAATTTCAAAAGGAACCCTGGGGAAAAAGCAAAGAGCTACTGCCGTTGACACAGAGAGGTAAGAGGATCAAGCGAGGACTTCGCTTATTGTAAAATTTTTAACTTAATAAAAATTTTTATTTTAATAAAAGAGTAATTCTGTAATAGTCAATGGTTTCCCAACTTACAGAAATACAGGTAGATAGTATGGAGAAAAAGATAATAACGAAAAAGTATTTTTACTATCAAACGAAACACTGTTAACGGTAGACCTACCCAGTACTTGCTTTTCCTGAATACTGACCCCCTTAGTGTGGTGCTTCTTTGTAGCTACTTTTATTTTCCTCCCTTGCTTGTTTCCTGTACCCTGCTCTGATTTCTCCTAGAGTATTCTCCTTCTCCATCCCTTCACCTCCTCCTCCTCCTGTATCTCTCACTTCGTTCTGTTCCTGCTCCTCACCTACACCCAACACCAGGTAAGAAGAAGAAAACCGATGCCCATAAAAAGCATCCATATGCTGGAAAACCAAGTGACAGTGCTCAAAGGGAAACATGTGGCAAATGTTCCAATAAAGATGTATTCTGGCCGATGATTAATGAATGTAACAGGAACTTGCCAGTGAAAGGCCGAATCTGCCGACCACCCTCACTGAGGCAGCCCCGCTGCTGTCTACTCTCCCAGCCATCACCCTGATTGTTCCCCAGGTCTTAGCAATTTCTAAACGATCTCACTTTTTTCCTCCATTTGACTGACTGTCCGTCTCCAGAAGAAAGCAGCTCCCGGGAGACATGGCGCCCTCCACCTTGCCCACTTAAGTATACAGTAAGCATTTTCCGAATGACTGTGCAAGTGCCTGATATATTCTCAGTGAACTGAATAGTGTCCTTATTCTTCAATAATATGAAAAATGACATTTTATAAATACCTGCCAACTTAGGTTACTGTGACGTGGGGCACCTTCATCTAGGCCAAGTGTATTCAACTCTTCAAAGCTGAAGTTCAGGGTGTAGGGTGTCTGGCTGGAGAGCTCGGTGTGAGGCAGCTCGTTGTGTGCAGAGCGGCGAGTGGCTTCCCCGTGAGGAGCGGGGCCGCTGCTGTTCTCATTAAGGAAACGTGGGTCTTCAGGAACCACCTGGTTTTCTGCGTTTCTCATTTCTAGTATCTTAACAGAAGAAAGCATATCGTAAATATCTCCATTGCTCTTCTTCCTTCCTCCCTTCTTCCCTCTCTCCCTCCCTTTCCCTTCCTGAGACAAGGTCTTGCTCTGTCACCCAGGCTGGAGTGTGCAGTAGCATAATCACAGCTCACTGCAACCTTGAACTCCTGGGTTCAAGCAATCCTACTGCCTCAGCCTCCTGAGTAACTGGGACAGCAGGCACACACCACAGCATGCCTGGCTAATTTTTTTTAATAGAAATGGGGTCTTGCTATGATGTCCAGGCTGGTTTTGAACTCCTGGCCTCAAGCAATTCTCCCACTCTGCCTCCCAAAATACTGGGATTACAGGCATTAGCCATGTGCCCAGCCAACAAATTACATTTTAGAAGCTTTAGAAATAGCTTTTTAAAATAAAATAACATAAAATTATTACAAGGGAAATGAGTAAGCATACTTCTGGTAAGAGAATTTCTAGTGAATTTGTACTGTATCTGCTTACAATTAATACTAAAAGAAGTAATGGCAGAAATCACCATATATACGACCCCTTGGTTTGTCCATTGTATTATTACTCTAGTTTAAAACTTAACTTGAGAACAAAGCAAAATGCAACTGGAGTGTGTCAAAGAAAACCAGAACTGGACAGTACTTAGAGCAGTAAAAACAGATTTTATTCAGGACTATTGCAGTAGGGGAAGAGAGATCTCAGGGTAACAGCGGCTCAACTCTGAATACAGCATGGACAAATGGGGATTTACAGCCAATGAGCAGGGTGGGGCCAGTGACTGGAAAGTGACTAGGAGGAAGCATCAGGTGGGCGGGTCTGGCCAACCCAAGGCCAGGATGACCAGACATCACTTGGGGTGGAGGGGTGGGGAAGCTGATCAACTGCCAAGGGTGATCAGTATGGTTGTGGGGGGCGGGGCTCCTTCTAAACTGACCTAACAGGATTCTTGGTAAAGCTGGGCCAAGCAAGCCAGACAGACAGACACTGAAGGTCGGGGCCTAGAAGAGGCCAGAGTTAGGTCAAGGAGAGTCTGTGTTAAGTGAAAGCATGAAGAACTGGCAGTGGCCTCTTCCCCAAATTTCTGAGTGAAATGTCAAAAAAGGCAAAGGTTGCAAAGTGCTGCTGTGTATATTCTCCCTAACCCGGGGTGTACACAAGTATAAAATGTAGTTTTAACATTTTTTTTTAAATATGGAGAAATACCAGTTTAGACCAGTGCGTATTAGTACTGGTTTTATGCAATGTTATAAATAATCTTGGACATTAAAATAATGTTATAAATATCTTACTGTGCTTCTGAAAAGGTGCCAGTCTCCAAAATTCATATTCATCTCTTTCTTCAGTTCATCAATGTTACATTGAGCTAACACACGGCCATTTATGTTTGCCTGAGGAAAAACAAGTACAAGGACAAACAAAATGTGAAATATTCTGAATTACTAGTGATTAAGAGGTACGCTTACATTTCGTTTTACAAAAGTCATTAGAGACTAGAAAGGCTGACCCTAAAAAAGGTTGTCAACTCATGTAATAATAAGTAAAAAGCTGAATTTGAACAACATAAGCCACTCTGTATTTTCCCAAGTGCCCTAAGCATTCAAGTAAAGCAAATCACTCTTCAGGGACCGACCCAAGAATCCACCCTCCAACTAGTTCCAAAATCACCTACCCTGTTATGAGCAACAACAAAACTGCTAGTTTTTCTTTTCTGGCCTTAGAAAATATGAACATGAACACAAGCTGCAGGGAAGCAACAAACACATCTGTCCCCATAGGTGTGTTTGGTCCTGAGAAGTTTCTAAGTGAAATGTGCCTAACAAACTTGTTTATCAGTTACAGTAGATACTTTCAGCTATAAAGAACATCCGCCCACTATTTCCTAGTCTATTAAATTCACAAAAATGATTTTATCACTTTTGGTTCTCTGTAATCTTAGTTTTCCCCAAATAAGGAACATAGCATTTACTTTATTAATAATAGGTAGCTTACCGATTTTATGAAATATAAAACCTGCCTCTATTAACTGTGGTAAAATTATGGAATCCCTATGCTTAAAATCGATGCGATGTTCAGTTTCCAAGTTAACTCTGAAGAAAAACAGAGTAAGTCTGTGGGAGAAGTTCCACTATAACAATGCAAGGGAGTTTGCGGCATGTAAGAAACTATAACAGTCGCTATGACGGACTTCAGAAAGCCAGGGCCTGGGAGAAGGGCTGAGTGGGAAGGAAACCCCCGGCCTGATGGAAACGAGATTGCCACAGAGGACTACGTGGGAGACCTCACTCCTCCCTGACACGAGCCAGCCGCCTGGAGGAGTCGGTCTGCACGCGAGAAAGGCAGTGCTTGACTCATGCAGCTGGACCAGCACGAACGAGCTCTGTGAGAAAACCTTTCTGACTAAACAGTGGCTAAGATTAGTAAAATGGTATCTATATAGGCTCATAATTCTTTTAAAAACTTCTTCTAGAGGCCATTCTTTAAAGTGTGTAAATATCAGAGGCTTGCTTTTTGTTTTTGTTTTTTTGAGACAGGGTCTCGCTCTGCCGCCTGGGCTAGAGTGCAATGGTGTGATCATAGCTCACTGCAGCCTCGAACTCTTGGGATTGAGCAATCAGAGGCTTTTTATTGATGCTCTACTTTACTATAGTACTCAGATATAGAAAGTATAACTTAGAGGAAATATCTACTACAACTGGACTTGGTTAACCTCGCATAGGGGAAGCTGCCTCCAAAATCTCTGCCTCACTGCCCAACTTCCTGGTAGCTATTAGAGTTGCAAGAATAGGATGTTGGAAGAAATAAACTTCTGCAAATACATCAGCCTGGCAAACCCAAACCTATGTGGTTTCATCAAATGTGACATGATCCTAAGTCTTATATGACACAAAAATAAGAATCTGGGGAAAATGAAGCAAGTGTGGCTTACTTAAATGGAGTCATACATACAAATATTAGAATTAAAGAAAATGTAACATAAAAGAAAAAGTTCCCTGTTCCACACTGGAAAGGTGAGTTATTGATTTTCTCAATGCAAAATCCCTTAAAGCCTTACATTTCTTGCCAAGGCTTTCTTTTACTTACATTAGGTCATTAAGAAAATAACATTGTAATACAGCTATTTTATTCTCTTTCATCCATTTATAAAGAGATAATAGGGCAGTTCTAGGAAACAACACAGTAAGAGTCATGTTTTCCATTGAGAGCTTTCCCATGTCAACAGGGAACCCGTCTCTGAGACGCCATGTGGAAGGGTGCTCTGTCCACCAAGTTCTGTCTTCCACAGCCGCGGTCCCGTCCCTACCAGCATGTGAGCGGGTACGTCACCTTTTTGATTGTTGCACAGTACTGCGGCAGCATGCTCTGGTCCAGCCCTTCTATCTGTTTCAGTTTCTCACATACTGCATCCACACTGAGTGAATTCAGCAGTATCACTGGTCCTGGGGCCGGGCCTGATCCCTAGGTAAGTCGAGGAAAAACAGAGGTGTGAATACCATTTAATGCTAGATGCATGAGGTCATGTGACAGACAAACTCATTAAGTTGTACTATGAAGTAAAGTAAAAACAAATGTGTGTAACATAAGGAAACACTATCAGGAGACAGATTTAGCTATTCTTACACCCTAATGAGTAGCTTTTATTACAGCTGATACAGCCTTCTCAAAACTACTCTTCTAAGAAGATTAAACATTCCATGAACCAAGCTTAGGCCAAGTGCTCGAATGCTTACAGCCTAACCACAAGAGAGAAGGGTGCTGTCCTTAAAAAGAAGAAGGACAGAGATTAAAAAAAAAAAGCAACAAAGGGTGAAAACTACTGATGCCTATGTTATAGGAACACAAAAGATAAACCTAGGAAATCATTTTTCAAGTGCCTATGATAAACATTTACGCAGCTTTAAATGTTTCTACAGACTAAACAGCTGAAATTTTCATATCTTGATCATATTTTAAATCCAAGGGATCTAAAATTTCCTTTAGAATCTATATGTAATAATCATGTAAATATAAAACAGTATTATTTCTTAACATGTGAAAGTAAATACAGTCTATAATAATTTACTCTCAGTTAAAAGAAAACTCAAAATAATAAATAAGCCTAGTATTTATTTGAGAGAAAAACGCATCTCCTCCATTACAGATGTGCACACTGAGATCTAGAGTGTTAATTTAGGACTTCAAAGTCACAGAGTCAACAGCTAGTTAGTGGTAGATTTGGACCAGAACACTAACTTATCAGGTCTTTTAACTTCCTGTTTTCGTAGCTCCAACTCTCTATTTTTGATGAGGTTATATAAATTACAATCACAATAAAGAGAAGACAAATACAGAGGAAACTAATATAAAGGACAAAGATAATATGCCAAACAATCTGTCCTGTTTGCCATTCAATCTAATCTTCAAACAGAAAGTAAAATTTATCATATCCTCAGGGTATGTGAATTTATATTTTCTACGGCTTTTTATCCCTGTAAGGGCAAAACTAGACTACGGCATAGCCAAAAATGCCTTTTGTTAAACATTCTTTGTAATATGAAAGCGTAATGTAATATTCTTATTACTAACTGATAAATATATACACATAGTATATATACAACATATATCCGTATTACAGATAAATATAAATATAGCTAGGGAATGATACCATATTGAACAGATAGCTAGAGTAGCAGCTGTGTAGAAAGAGAGAATTAGGGAGTCTTAGCAAGTTTACAAGTATGACACAGGCCCATAAAAGTTTGGAAATTAATGACCTGGAACATAATGCAAACACATTTATTTATAGTTTGTTTTTAGTTAAATAAAAATTTTAAATATGCCATATTAATGGTCCAGGGTTCAACTGCTCCAAAAATACTAAGAGCAAAACACTAGTCTTTCCATAATTTAGTTTTCTTATCTCTCCATATAGTTCCATTTTCTGCCTGGCCAAGTAGAACCAATATTCAAAGTATTAATTATCCACTATCTACCAGGAAAATGCTTTCTATGAATTTTTAATAATTATAATTGTTTTATCTTTTCTTTTTAAATAGCTTTATTGAGATAGAATTCACACGCCATACAATTCTCCCATTTAAAGTGTACAACAGAATGATTTTTAGTATATTTATAAACTTGTGAAATCATCCCCCCAAACAGAAACTCCTGCACCCATTTGCAGTCATTCCCCATCCCCTCAACACCCACCCCCGTCTCCTGGCAACCACTAATCTACTTTCTATCTCTAGACATGTCATATAAATGGGATCACATACCTTTTGTATGTGACTTCTTTCACTAGTATAATGTTTTCAAGGTTCACACACATTATAACACACGTCAATACTTCATTTCTTTTTACTGCTGAATAATATCTATCTTTTAAAAGATCTTTAATTCTGTCTTTCAAATGCTTTTATTCCTCAACCTGTTTCCTTGCTCTGGAAGCATTTACACTTGTCTATATTTTTTTGGTTCAAAAATCACAAAAGAATGGTTTGATCAACAAAATAAATAATGATCACATAGGATTATACCTCACAGATAAAATAAATATCCATGAGTCCATACTGATATAATTAAATAATTGAATAAATAAATGAGTTAGGAAGAAGAGATAGCTTTTCCTTACAGGATTCCAATTAAAATATGTAGAAGAGGGAAATCAAAAATAATCATTAGGCAAACATAATAACAGTGATTGTACACATGATCCACTGATGGATGCTCAAATTAATGATCTAGAGTGTTAAGTAGAAACAAGAAAGATATTTGCAGCTTCAAAGTATCTCCCCCAACAGATTTTTTTTAGTTACAAAAGGAAAAACAACTCCTTACAGTGTTGAAACCTGGCAGACGCCACCTCAACCAAGTGATGGAGGCTAGCATTCCCAGTGGGAAGACTCGGGGACATCACAAAGCCTCCACTATGATGCACTGAGAAGGACACGGCATCATTCCTGCGGTTTTCTCACAATGAACAACCTCCTTCCAATCATGAGGAAACACTGGACAAACCCAAGTTGAGGGACACGTTAAAAAATAACTGACCAGTATTCTTCAAAAGTATTAATTAGGAAAGACTAAGGAACTGTCACAGATTAGAGGAGACTAAGGAGAAATAACAACAAAAATGCAAATAAATTGGATCCTGGACCAGAAAAATGGCATTAGTGGAAAAGCTGGTGAAATTCAAATAAAGTCTGTAGTTTAGTTAATGGTAGTATACCAATTTTAATTTCTGCCCTTGATAATTCTGTTTTTGATAACTTTAATTTCTGGTTATAAAAGATGTTTACATTAAGGGAACTCCATATTTTTTGCACCTTTTCTTTAGGTGTAAAATTATTTTAAAGGAAAAAGTTGATTAAAAAAATCCCCCCAAAGCTATTTTTGATTGTGCTAAAAAGGACAAGTAAAATATGTATGAACCAGATAAACTCTGTCAGATTAGAGGCCAAATGTAAAATATTAAAGAGTATTTTATTTCCATGGAGAATCTAAGAATTCTGCAACAGACACATGTTAATAAAGATACTACACTTTCCTGTAAAGCAAAAAATTCCACATAATGTTACTACCATAATCCTTTAAAACTTTATTAGTTACTTTAAAGTATATTTTAACCTTCACTGGGGATTATGTAGGATATATATATTACATCTGAATGATTTTTAAAAGCTGTATAAGAAAAGATAGACACACACACGGGCGTAAGATCTCTGTGACTACATCAAAACTATGGTCTGACTCTCAATTATTTGTAAGTTGGGCTTTTTATAAGGAATATATTATCAATTAATGAAAATGTGTTACAATATGCTTCTTTGAATAAAGGAGAAATGATAAACACCTGCCAGGTCTTTTCTAAAGTAATCATATATAATAAAATTATTTTGAAACTAAATAAATCCTATAACCAAAATAATGATTTTGGATAGGAGTCTCATAAAAGGAAGAAGAAAGAGTACAAAAGTGATAAGGAAACAGTAAAAAGCATATTCAATAATTCAGTAGGTAAATTCTTAATAGAAATTAAGATACTACTTTGAAAACACATGAAATAGTTCAAATAATACTTTAACATTTACCATGCATTCTTACTTGAAATTTACATGTAAGTCAAGAACAGATCATTTCAGCTTACTGATTTTATAAATCAGAATTTATTAAAAAAATTCTAATTTGGAAAACTGAATGCAGAAAATGTTAGTTTGTTTAAACTGTTAAATATAAACTTCAAAATGCATGCAGATTAGAATTTCCCCAGGTAAAAGTAAAGCTACCAAAATATTGAAATTAACTTGAGGTAACTGTATCATTTTTATATTGTAAGTAGATTAAAACTACACTCTGAAACATTATCATCTTTGGTAAATTTATCAAATAAGCTTAGAATCGATTAGCCAGAAATAATGCCATGCAATGGCCAGAAGCAACTAATAAAATAAACCAAAGGTATCGAAATGAGCAGATTTATAAACAGCCCAGCATGAAGTTGCCAACAAGATTGCTTATAGAAGTCTAATAACAAAAGTGAATAAGATTTCACTGAGAGTTTCTGTACCTGTCTCTGTTTGTTAAACCCAGAATCACACGACTTTAAGGAAGGAATAAAACAGAAGGAACAGAATGAAGGACAAGAATGCAAAGTAGCACATCAAATATACATGTATAAATGTATAATATACACAGGCAGCCCTTTGTCATTCCTTTTTCCCCCTTAATTTTGAACAGACCACTCAGCAGCAACACAGCAAGGAACACACGCGCATGTGCGCACACACGGTTTAATTTCATTAACATGCACTTGGTAATTCTCAAATTGTACTCTCAAAATTTATACTTTTTGTGTCAAAAGAATAAATCATGGGATATACATTCAATAAGAAAACCACGTAAATCAAACTTACTATGAAAAGTCAATATTCCTGCTACATACAAGTTTAAAATTAATTTTAAAACATTTAATAATAAAAAGGCTTAATTACTTGGGCTATCTCATGATCACTTCATAAAATGAAATACCTAGCTACACTACTGTTCGTGTTCATCAATACACCTTCAAATTGTTTTGTTTCATTGCGTATGTGGCACATAGCAGATGCACTAAGATATCATTTCAAAAGAAAGGCCCTGAGAGCCTCACAGGTCAAGAAATAACAAGCTGACTGGACGAGAACTTGCCAACTAGGACAACATACCCATTTTAGTGAGGTAGACTTTTTAAAACTCTCATTCAAAAGCAAACAATCACTGCTGTCAATGATTGTTCTGTACTTACTAGATTGGTGGAAAATATTCTTAAAATGCTTAAATGATCTAGAGATGACTGACAAGATTGTATCAAATTTAATTTACAACATTATTTTAGCACAATAAATGCCAATACTTTGCTAGCCTCATATCAGGTATCTTTCTTTTAACATATTCAATATCTGGAGTACTTCATGGGACTCTTATTTTTTAGTTTATATTATCAACCTTGTTATAAATAGGTTTTTAAAAAGTTACTATATATATCTGTGGAGACTTGCAAAAACACCAAAATAGGAGTGCTAATGAAATTACAGTTTACTCTAAGACACCCAAAACGCAAGAGAAACCTATTGTTGACCTAACTGGAAAATGTAACTTACACTTCAAACTACTTGAGAAACAATAATTAGGTCAAAGTTAACAGATAAGACACTACATTTTAAGGGCCATCATTTAAAAAAACACAAGTACTAAAAAACTGCGGTGAACACAATTTTGTTATTTTTTAACTTTTAACTGTACTCTATGATTCAATGATAACATTACTGTAATATCCTTTCTGTGAAAATATCTCAAGCAAGTTAGTTAAAATTTATTAAATGTTTAGGGAAAAGGTTTGTTTGAGTTGAAGTCTGGCACAAAGACCTTCTTCAAGCACAAAGTGAATACAATTTTTCACTACACTTCAATAAGAGGAAAAAACAGTAATACTTTTCCAAATTCAAACAGAATAATAAAAATCCACTTCTGAAATACTTTAAAAGGAGTGAATTTTACTCCCTACTGCAGGGAGTCCCGGAGAGCTGACACGAAGTACCTGTCCTGAGCCCGCAGTCTAAACAAAATCTAAAATGTCCCCGACTGCTTACCCACGGCATCTGTAACTTTCTTGTCCAAGTCTCCTGAATGATGAGAGACAGCTTGGTTGGACACATGCTTGTTTGAAAACAGGTTGTAAGTTCTAAACCAGTGGTGGAAATAAAAATGATCTACCAGTGAGCCCTATCTTTTTATGCTTTTTACTTGGTCCCTCCAACAACTGGATCCTGTTTAATGAAAACTAAGATCTTCACTTTTAATACCTTTATTAATCCAGTAGTGTTTATTCGTCTCTGAAGGTAAAGGCAATAGCACACTGGAAATTCTGATATTGTGCTGACACTGACTTTGCAATTCTGAAGTTCTTTACAATTAAACTTTGTGTTAATCATTGTCATGCCTTTTCAACAAGGTATAAAAGTGATCGAAATAGAGCCGTCTAGAGGTTCTAGTAGTATCGTGTAAACCCCGTGGCAGAGAAGGTCAAGAAAGAATGACTTAACGGTACTGTAACTCCCTCGGTGACCTCAGATCCACAACCTCCATGAAGGCAGGATTTTTATCAATTTTGTTCACAGCTGCATCCCACGACAATACTGCGTCTCATACTCAATACGTGTTTTTTTTTTGGTTTTTTTTTTGAGACAGAGTCTCACTCTGTAGCCCAGCCTAGAATGCCATGGCGTCAGCCTAGCTCACAGCAACCTCAAACTCCTGGGCTTAACCCATCCTTCTGCCTCAGCCTCCCGAGTAGCTGGGACTACAGGCATGCACCACCATGCCCGGCTAATTTTTTCTATATATTTTTAGTTGTCCAGCTAATTTCTTTCTATTTTTTTAGTAGAGACAGGGTCTTGCTCTTGCTCAGACTGGTCTCGAACTCCTGCGCTCAAACGATCCACCGGCCTCGGCCTCCCAGAGTGCTAGGATTGCAGGCGTGAGCCCCCGCGCCCGGCCTCAATACATGTTTGCTGAAGCAACGAATGGTTACATAGGCATCGTACTCAGTGCTAAATGATCCAGGGAAGAACAAAAGGGTGAAGAAATGCTGTATTACTCCTTCCTTTGAAAAAATGCTTTTCATTGAAACAGTTACTGACAGGAGCAGCATCCCTTAAGTTAAAACAGGCTACAGCACTCTTAAGAGCAATTCTTTGAGATAACAACATGCCACTGGCCAGATATAGGCCCTCCATAATGGGTCCTTCCTTGCATGAGGGTCATAGAATGATCCTCACAGCAGCCTCCAACTCCTTGGCTCATGTGATCCTCTGACCTCAGCCTCCCAAGTAGCTGGGACTACAGGCACATACCACCATGCTTGGCTTTTAAAAAAATTTTTTGTAGAGATGGGGGTCTCACTATGTTGCCCAGTCTGGCCTTGAACTCCTTGGCCCAAGTGATCCCCTCTCCTCAGTTTCCAGAGTAGCCAGGGCTACAGGCATGCACCACCAGGCCTGGCTGATTTTTCTTATTTTTTGTAGAGATGGGGTCTTGCTATATTACCCAAGCTGGTCTCGAACTCCTGGCCTCAAGCAACCCTCCTGTTTCAGCCTCCCAAAAAGCTGGGATTACAGGCATGAGCCACCATGTCCAGGCCAGTTCTGATACTTTAAAGCTTCATGGAGTTTGGCCTTTGGGTAGTAATAATAAAGTACTTAAAATATGCTAAGGCTGAGTAATCCTTAAATGAGACCTATGAGGTAGGTCTGCTTTTCCCACGTAAGAAAGTTGAGAAGCAGAGGGGTTAAGCAATTTGTCCAAGGCAAAAAGCTCATGGCCAGGGTCTACTTAACTCCAAAGACCAAAGACCTATCCACACCCAGTCTGCACGGGAGCGGAGCAGGCCACACAGCAAGGATAGTGGACTGTGACACAGGACTCAGGGATTCTAGTTCCAAATCTGTCACTAGCCCGTTCCCTCAGGTGAGCCTCACGTAGCTCATGTGTGGCGCATGGAAGCTGGACTAGACCTCAGGTGCCAGCACTCCCTCGGGGACGCTCAAGAGGGAACGCAAGTCCAAGGTGGGGGCCACCGTTTTGCTTTTACTAATTTATAAACTAGAGCTCTGATTAAGATTCCATTACTAAGAATGAGCTTCTGTGCTTTGAAAGTATGAAAAACACTGGCCCTTTCTAACACTAATATTCTGGGGAGCAATATCTTAGGTCTAATGCAAATTTTTTTTCCAGTTTCACAATGTGGCATTATTTTTCTCTATTATAAAATTATAAGGAAAAAAGGTAGCAAGTAGCATGGAGGCCGGGCACGGTGGCTCACGCCTGTAATCCTAGCACTCTAGGAGGCCGAGGCGGGTGGATCGTTTGAGCTCAGAAGTTCGAGAGCAGCCTGAGAAGAGCGAGACCCCGTCTCTACTAAAAAATAGAAAGAAATTGTATGGACAACTAAAAATATATACAGAAAAAATTAGCCAGGCATGGTGGCGAATGCCTGTAGTCCCAGCTACTTGAGAGGCTGAGGCAGCAGGATTGCTTGAGCCCAGGAGTTTGAGGTTGCTGTGAGCTAGGCTGACGCCACGGCACTCTAGCCTGGGCAACAGACTGAGACTCTGTCTCAAAACAAAACAAAACAAAACAAAAAAAGGTAGCATGGAGTCTTACATGTTAAATCCTCACCTTTTTGAAACACTGAATATATCTATAATTTATTAATATCTGATAAGTCCTTGGTTGGACTTCACTAGCTATACTCACTGCAGTACTCCCTAATGTGAGAAAACTCAATTATTTTCATAACGATCTGCTTTACGAAGGTTTATCAGAAATTGCTTATGGCAAAAAAAGATAGGACCACCCATATTTTGAAAAGAGTGTAGCTAGTTAACCCTTCATGGTCTGGCTTTTTTAAAAACCAAATTATCCTTTGTCTGTGATAACAATTTGTCCAAAAACATTTATATAGCTCCTGACTTATCTATAAACAGCTCTTCTCACCAGTGTTGTGTAGGGGACAGCTGAATGAGCAGAGATGGAATCAATGGGCCATCCTGTTGTCCCAAAATACAGAGTTTCCTACCACCAATCTGGAAAGCGCTATGAGCCATGAAGGGCTAAATACTTTCCTATCAAGTATTCTCTCTTAGTCCTTGACATTGTTCCCATGTACAGATTCTTCACATTTCCACCACTGTTTCAGTTGGCTTTGAACAAGTGTCTACTTACTTTTACTAGTCTTCTACAAAGCAAATTTTGCATGCTATTGTCATTGTTAATTTCTTAAAAACAAAGGAAGCTAAGTAAGCATCTATTATTCACTAATCACAAAACTATCTTTTAATAGTAAAAGAACAGCAAATAGTATGGTTATTTTACTACACAAAGACACTAATATATTCAGAGCACCTTTACTCTTTGTTATTGGGCTTCTAAACATGTTTCAAAAATTGCATTATTTCCCCTTTTCCAAAACTCATTTCAAAATTTGCTTAATGCTCCTTCACTGGTTCCTGAAAGAAACTCAGACACCTTTTAATGGCAAGTGTTTGTCTACATTCTTGAGCATGTGAATAGCTACTACGTTAGCAAACCTATGTCTTTAAGGCCATCAAATTCTTCATAGTATCTGATTTTCATCAAAAATTTGCTAGAGATTTTAGCTCAGAGAATTGCATTGCATACATGAATCTATGTATCAAAGGCTCTCTGACTAAACCAAAAGTCATTCGTGCAGACAGTGGTGATGATCCACGGATTAAAGATTCCTTAAACACTCAAATAGAATTATGGTGGTTTATTGTATCTATCATTCATGGATAACTGAAGTCACTCAAACACTTCAGTTGAAATGTGAATGACTTAAAAAGAATCATCAGCCCCTCAGTGAAAGCACCAAAATGATTCTCTTTTTCTCTCTCACATTAACTCAAAGGAAATTAAAGTTAAAAAACTATTGTCTACCCAAGTGCATGTTTTAAGTTAAAAATTAAGGATACACTTAGGATGCAATGTTTCACTATGTTAACCCTAACTGCTAAGCCACATTTCAGCATGGCTTTAGATTAAATTGACCGTATTTACATGGGTATAAGGTATTCTGTAAATAAAACAACCAAAGTTAAAGTACCAACTTAAATTCCACAATGACTACATGAAGATTTTAAGGCTCATCACAAATTTATTTCTTATTAAGTACAAAGTCTTGAATAATAATTTATGAAGTGATTTCCTCTACAAGATTTTTGTTTGTTTGTTTGTTTGTTTTAAAGAAACCTACAAGGTGTTTGCAAAACCTTTTAAGGTGTTTGCAAAAAAAAAAAAAAAAGTTTAAGTAATTCCCTTTCCATGCTGTTTACCTGGAAATTTTATTTTAATAAATATAAAGAAAAGTAGTACTACATTAATATTTACATTAAGACTTCACTAACTGTGGACACCTAGACTGAGTTACTAAAGATGCATTTTTGGTCTACACCATCTCACAATGTCTTCTTTAAGTTTCAAGAGTAATGTTGGATATTTTAAAAAATATTCTACACGTATAATACCAACTACAGGCTTAATAGAGACAGTCAAAGGTGAAACTAGACCCCAACACTATGGAACAAATACCACCAAACACTCCTGATGGCTGCTGGAAAAAGCCCTTCCTTACTGGAGAATAAAAAAGACCCCATCCTATGTCATTGAAAAAGGGGAAAAGTGGGAGGAAATAAAGGGTAAAGTTAAACATCAGCTTTTAATTAATTCATGAACCGTAATTGTTAGCACTCGGCTACTCTACACCCGCTGCCCACCACACCACAAAGGCCGAGTTAGTGAGCTGCTGTCATCACAAGTGAGACGGTCGTTACTGCTGCACAAGCAACGAGACACTAGCAGTCCACACCACAAGACTACTCTGTTACCCTTGAGGAGTCTGTGGGTGAAGAAAGCCCCTCGGCAGCATCCTCCTTGATAACCTCCTAACAACACAAAATGGGAGAGTGTGGGTGCAAAGGTGGAGGGATGAGCCAAACCATGAAGACACACGAACATGATGTCAAAATAATAACATACAACACTCAAACACTTCATGTGACTAGATTTTCCTTCGTAACATTTTACGATTTAAATAGCAGTATAAGTTCTTTAGCTTTTGCCTTCTAATGTATAAAAATACATTAAAAGGGAGTTTCTTTTGTAAATTATTAGTTAAACTAAGTTTACCATCAGGAACCCCTAACACTTGGGGCGCAAATATCTTTTGTTTTGGATTAATTAGATTCAACACTACATTTGAAGAATTTCCCTTATCCTGTTTAATTTCTGCCATTAGATTGAAATGTCCTTCTTTCAATACATCCTTTATTTCTTATACCATAGTGCTGATATATATATACAGATACCATATATGTATGTCCTTTAAAAAGATATTAGAAATTAGTAAATACAAAGATTTAGTTTTAAAAGTTTTGGTAATAAACATTGTATTACAAGCCAGAAATCTCTGGTTGTAAACAAGTCAACATTTATTTACTGAGACTGCTAGTCATTTTCCTTCCATAGATATTTGCCAGAAATGAAAACAAAATACATTTTATGTTATTAATAGCTTATGTTTCTTAAAACTATTTATAAAATAAGTTGCATTATTTTAGGAAATAACCAAACTTCTAATGCTATCTACGTTTATTATTAGATTAATATTTTAGTTACCCTTTTATATACTTACTAGGCCATTGCTCTGATCTCTGGGCAAATTCGTTTTTACTGATGGACGTGAGATGAGATGTTGGGAACCGCCAGGGTAATACCTTGGCGTGTAAAGGTATGGGGCAAAGAATGGCTATGGAAAAACACGTAACAAAAAAAAAAGGGGATAAACAATTACAGAAATCAAAGTGTAATGAGATTTAGCAAATGAAACTAACCAATAACATACAATTCTAAAATTTTTAATGCAAGTGACAAAACAAAAGAAAAAGTGCCTCACTCATATTTTATAGGATAGCAAACCCAAACTTAAAACATACTATTTACATTTTTCTATTATTCATTTAATATGAGGGTTTTTTTAAAAAAACAAAAGCAACTAAAATTTATCACCTTACCATTTGAAACAATAATTTCTCTTTACATTTAATATGTTTACAAGCTTACCGGGTGTCAGGCTCTAAGTGATTATGAATATTAACTCACAATCTCTTTAAAAGAAGAGATTCTTTACAATTAAGATTCTTTACAAAAAGTATTAGCTTAAATAAGACCAAAAAAAGGTCCGGATTATATGAGAACACCCCAGCACAGATTCCAAGAATAGTGTTATTCCAAGTTCCTGGAGTTTACCATCCTGGAGTTTATACCCTAAATAAGCAAGTGGATTTTTTAAAAAACAAGTGGGAGTCCACTGTTACAGGAGATTTGTAACTGCAGCATGCATCGTAAGCAGCTTCAATATAAGCAGGAGGCATCAGATTCTGTGGGGCAAACATAAAGACTGCACTACATTAGGTTTCAGTACACTGAGGTAACACCTTTTAGACTCCTACCAGTTTAGAAGAATTATCCTGCTTTTAACTTTAAGATTAAAAACTCAAGTAACTACAGAAAAAGTAACTAGAACTAAAAACAAGAGAAAATTTTAAATGTTTACAAATAATAAAATACTACTGAAGTATTATCACATTATTGCTATTCATGAATATAACATCTATCTCAGCCTAGATGGCCTGGTAATCTTTTTTGTTTTTTTCTCAAATGAACTTCTTCGTTTCAAAACTTCAACTGGCATTAATTGAGCCATCAGATTTTAAGACTGGTAAATAAAAACTTGCATTTCACACTGCTGACCACACAGTTAAAATTTATAAGGATGGAATATGTTATAAAATCCCATTGTTCCACATTTGTCTCGTCTCAACAGAAAAATGGAACAACATTCCTAGGCCTCCATGAGCAGTGCACCTAATTACTTACATGGCCAACATTTTTCAAAAACTGAAAATTTAATTTAAATTCTGGAATTCCTTTATTGCCGCATTTAGCTCATATGAAATTTATTTAGGCAGGCAGTTGCCTTCTATGAATACTAGCCCCTAAGTTCTCTTGAATTAGACTAAAGAGAGAGACAAAAAACTAAGAAGCTGCAATGGACCTTGGAGTACAGTTCTAGAAAGCGTAATGCCATGGTTCATGCATGCCCCATTGTCCTCTAGGAAACATCAGCATCTAAGATCATTAAAGTAAGAACAGATAGCTTGGCCTTACTACACTTGACAGGGTGTACCACCAATAATTAATTGTGGTTTCATCTTTTCATCTAGAAAACTGTTTTATTCATACTAAGTAAATAATTATACATGACTGAAGATAACTTGAAATAAACTCTAAAAGTGGGCTTTGGTGCTTATTTGGCAATAACATCTGAGCCCTATAAGCAGTATTTCCCCGTTATTACCTCACACTTAAAAGACATAAAATGTATTAAGTACAGGTTTACTGAACCATTGTAGGAATTTAAGTTTGTCATTGTTTTAAATGCTACTATAAATTATTATACAAGATATAACAAATGGAACATTTGTTTATAAACGGAGAAACAGATTCCTCTGAAGCACAGGATAGTCACTGCTGACCCTGTGTTCATTTTCTAATCAAGAAAATAAATTAAAGCAAAAAGCATCTCCAATATTCAGACTCTGTTGAAATCTAAAACACATTAAAATTCAACATTCTTTTCATTTTTAAAAAATCACGTATTTTACATTTGAACTTTACATTTTTCCTATTTTAAAGCCGAAGTATAGTTTCAAAACAATTTACATTTTTCCTATTTTAAAGCCAAAATATAGTTTCAAAACAATAATGGAATCCACAAGCAGAAAACTTGTATGACTTCTCTGGAATGAATCCTTAAAAGTAAGGCTGCCTCGACCTCCTTACCCTGTTGTAGAAGGGATGCTGAGGGCCCGTCATGCCGCTGTAGTAGCTGCTGTGAGGCTGTGGTGACACCACCCCACCTGGGAAGGGCCCGTTGAAGGACGTGGAAGAAGAGCACACAGACGGGGGCTGGCTGTACCCTGACGGCGGCCTGGGAGGAGCTTCGTGCAGAGGGAGTGGGGGGTACGCCAGTCCTCCTATGCCGATCTGCTCTCTCGCAGCACGAACATCTGCAAGAGCATCAAATCCGGAGGCAAAAGAAAACAGGACATTAGGGATAAGTCCGATTATCACGTCCTTCTTTAGCTGCCAGACAGAGACATGATTTTATCACTCTTGCTAGAGATTCCAACTGGATGTCTCTGTCTGGTAGCTAAAGAAGGACGTGATAATTGGACTTATCCCTAATGTCCTATTTTCTTTGTAAACTAGTACAGCCCCTGTGGAAACCAATATGGAGATACCTTAAACAGATTCAAGTAGACCTACCATTCGATCCAGTAATCCCATTATTGGGCATCTACCCAGAAGAACAAAAGTCACTCTATAAAAAAGACACCTGCACCCGAATGTTTATAGCAGCACAATTCACAACGGCAAAGATGTGGAAACAACCCAAATGCCCATCAATTCATGAATGGATTAGTAAAATGTGGTATATGTATACCACGGAATATTACTCAGCTGTAAGAAATAACAGTGATATGGCATCTCTTTGGTTCTCCTGGAGAGAGTTGGAATCCATTCTATTAAGTGAAGTATTCCAAGAATGGAAAAACAAGCACCACATGTACTCACCAGCAAATTGGTTTCCCTGATCATCACCTAAGTGCACATTTGGGAATAACACCAATTGGGTATCGGACAGAGGTGGGGGCTGGGGGGAGGGGATGTGTGTATACCTACATGATGAGTGAGATGCGCACTGTCTGGGGAATGGACACGCTTGAAGTTCTGACTGGGGGGAACAGGAGTGAGGGGAGAGGATGGGTGTATACCCACGTGATGAGTGTGATGTGCACTGTTTAGGGAATGGACACCCTTGAAGCTCAGACTCAGGGGGATGGGCATGGGCATGGGCAATATATATAACCTGAACTTTTGTATCCCCATAATAAGCTGAAATAAAAAAAAAAAAAAAAAAAAGAAAGAAAATTAACTTTTCTCCCTGCTGTGGAAAAAGCCAGGTTTGAATATATTTGTAAATTTGTCTCAGCATTACTGATTAACCTATGTAAGTGTGGTACTTTGAATTCCCCTTTGCACTCTTAACATCTTACTGGCTCCCTCATTAATTAATTAAATAAAATCTATGATACAAATTCAAAAAAAAAAAAAAGAAGACAGGAAATCTGAGTATTCCACAGAACTTTTAGTGAGAAAAGCCCAGTACTTTGCATAAAAGTCAGCAACATTTGGATTCTTCTCTTCAGTTATCAGAACTATTCATTTTTCTATGACTTGTAAAGGATTTATTTACTTGTGATATTCTACAATTCTTATGATTCATAAAGTGTTACCAACTATCAACAACTCACACTTGTCTAATGTTAATACATACAATGCTAGCTAAGAGTATTGGGTTTGGAAACTATGAGACACATCCAGCTCTGAACAACAACGGATTCCATAGCCACAAAATGCACCTTTGACATCAGCCTTATAACAGGCACCTAAAAAAGGAATGTAGTAGTTTAAGGCGATCTCTTCATAATTCCTGGAAAACTCAAAAGTGGGTCAGAAGAGCCCTGTTATACGAAAGATAGTGTTTCAATAAAGGTTCTGTGTGTGTGTGTATGTGCTTATAGTGGTACCTCAAGAACTTAATCCAAAACCAGCATCTTACAGTCATGACTATATGTTAAAAAGAATCTGATTCCAAAGTTCCAAAGTAAAGATTTGGTTGGGGTGGGGGAGCGAATTATAATTGAGTTTAACATATAACATTTTATTAATATTCCAAAAAGGATATCAAGATTCCTAATCTTAGCTGGACATGGAACACGCCTGTAGTCCCAGCTACTCAGGAGGCTAAGGCAGGAGGATAGCTTAAGCTCAGGAGTTCAAGAATGCAGTGAGCTATCACTGTGCCACTGCACTCCAGCCTGGGAAACAGAGCGAGATCTATCAAAAAAAAAAAGACTCCTAATTTTAATATCATCAATTCTCCTGTGTAGAGCCTGGTTCAATACTTCCTGGTTTTTTCATGGAGCAGGAGAAACTTACATAGCTAAGTTAGAAATAGGAAAAATTTTGAGGACATTAAAGAAGAAAAATTAAATTTACTACTAATACTCACCTGCAATAATTTCCCGTAATTTGGGATCTAGGTTTACAGTGCATGGCAAAAAGATTTTTACATCTCGAGCCACAAGAACTGGGGTCCTTGAAGACAGAAATACTTCAAAATTTCTTATATCTCCATCGATTTCAAGCAGTGGCTCAACATCTTTAGTTGTTGGAATATTCTTTGATATTCTTCAAATAAGAAATAAATGAAAAAGGTCATTAATGTCACTATTAGAAAGACAAATTCTACATGTAACTTAAAATTTGTTATTTATATAACAACACATTACACATCTTGCTCTCATCTAAAAAAAAGAAAAAGAAAAAAAGAAACCCCCCAAAGTGGTACGGTTACAAAAAAAGGTAACAATGAGTGAGGTCAGTTATACTACCGTTAGCCAAAGGCATGATATGGGCTGAGGAAACAGAGGAAGGAAAGCAGCATCTACAGCAGGTGTCACTGACAGGTGGGGACTCAACGAGTTATCACTTTACACATGAGGACAGTAGGCTGATCAAATAGCCTGTCCACAGTCACAAAGCTAGGAAAGAGAACGTGACTTGTTCTGAAACCCGTGTTTTTCTAGTAGAATACCATGGTTCTTCACTTTGCAAAGAAATAAAGAAATAATGAAGCACTTTTAAATAAATTATATAAACTAGAAAAAAGCACATATTTTTCCATTTTTAAAAAAGCATACCTATGCAAGCATATGTGTAAGACAGAAAAACAGAAAAAAACACATACTTTTACCAATCAAGACACAACAACTGCTAATGTAATGTGTCAGTCAGCCTTTTATTATGCAGAACTTTTTACATAGTTGAGTTCGAACAATATGTAAACTATTTTGTATGGATATGTACAAATTATTTTGTTTGTAAATGTAAAACCAACTAATATTCATTAAAAATATTTATTAAATACCACTATGTTGAACTATATGAAATCGCAATTTTTGTAGGCTAAAAGCAGTCACACATTGACAATTCTGTATGGTTGAACCTACTTTGCCAGGCAATGTGCTGATCTGAGGCAGTGAGCAAGAATGCATCACAGATATATAAAAGGATGGAAAATATGAAAGAGAAATTAAATAACAAGGAGGTAAATGAAAAAATAGAAACAACCTAAATGTCCACTAACGGAAGAATAAATAAACAGTGGTCTATAATACAATGGAACGTTACTCAACGATAAAAAACAATGAACTACTGAGACACACAACGTGGCTGAATCTCATAATCAATTATGTTGAGTAAAAGAATTCAGCCAATAAAAAGCACATAGTTGTATGTTTTTATTTCTATAAAATTAGAAAATGTAAACCAATCTAAAGTAACAAAGCAGATCAGCGTTTCCTGTGAAGTCAGGAATGTGGTGGAGAAGGGAGACAGGGAGAGATTACAAAGGAACAGGCAGAAAATTTTGGAAGTGATGGAAACTCTCCTAACTGTAGTGATGATTTTGTGAGTGCACACATACATCGAACTTGTGAAATTGAACAATTTAAATATGGCAGTTATACCTCAAAAAGCTGTTTACAAATCACTGAAGATATCTTCAAAACACTCACTGCCCAATTAATCAAGAACATTAACTGTTAGATTATACTGAATGAGTACAGTTTCAGAGGAGCAGTAAGATTTTCACGCCCTTCAAAAAGTAAAATGGGAATCAACTCCAATATTAGTAACAGTTATATTATTTCTTTGAGACTAGCACTTTACTGCTCAGACTCAATACTTGGCTGGTAGCCAAATATTAAAATCATATAAGAGAAAATCCAGAGAACAAAATTAGCAAACGAAAACAGAATAGAGTATTGGTAAAAAAATAAGGATAGCAATTTTACCTTAATGAATTTCAGAAAGTCCCTTTTATGAACTCACACACACACAAAACAAGAAACAGAAAAAGTCTTCTGAAATGGGATTACTTTTCATAAATTAAAATGGCATTCAACCTTATTATTAAATATATTTAGAATGAAATCATCTGTAGAAGTAGCCAAAATATCAGAGCTTAAACGGTTAACAAGGTAGTTCATCTATTTTAGGAGTTTACCACAAAATACTAGGAAGAAAGGATAGAAAGATTTAGATAAAAACACACAGCTGACAAGTCACATGAAACAAATTAACTGAATTTTAATGCCAGCTCTGCTTAAGCTTGAATGCGAGCAGTGTTCTCAGTGTGACGAACAATGCTGCTGTTCACAGCCGACAGGCTACTGCTGGTTTCCAGATTGAAGTCTCTATTCTAACCTTTTGAGCTCAATACATTAAACTCTTCTGCTGAAAGAGATATTTATGTAAATGATAATCTTTTGGCAGTGGTCCATCAAAATCATATGTGCCTTTATTTTTCAGATATTTTTCCAAAGATTAGCATTTAAAGAATTTAAGTAACTTCACTTTTCAATTAAGAGTGAATTTAAATTTCCAGCATTATGAATCATGTGAATTGAAGTTGCCGGCAGTTAAATGGCCACAGAAAGGATTATAAAGCCTCAGGCATCAGTGAGCCCCTAGTAAGCCTAAACGCAATTTCTGTCTATGCTACCAGTCTAGCAGTACTTGTTAATGCAACATCAATGTAAGTTAAAAGCATTTTGATTATAAATGACAGTGGTTTATAGAAAGTCCATATTAATTCCTTGGCAGAAATTACATAAGCTATTCATATCACTTTCATTCAAAATGAGGTTTTAAATTACATAAAAAAGATTTCTGTTTTAAATCAAAGTATAAACAGGTTCTTAGTGCATATTTATAAAGGCATTATTTATCATACTTTTTCTGAAAGTAGTTGCTTATTAATGTCATCATTTAATAAGAGATTAAAAATTAAGATAAATAAATTTTCTTTAAAAATTTAAACAGGGGAAACTCTTAAGTGCATTAAAATTTTATTACCTTAAAATAATTTCAAGTAGACTCAAATACTTTCTACCAGTGAATGACCAGTTATGAAATACCCTCTATGCACAGAACCACTGGAGCTTCTGCGAGACAGACAGATACACAAACAAAAACAGCCACTCAGCACTGCAGCCAAAGGGTCAAAAACAAAAGATAAAACAAAATCCATTTTTATTCCCACTGCTATCTGTGGAAAAACAATCAAAAACCCTAGACACCTCAGGAGCTAGCTACACTCTCCCCTTCCATCTTCACCCAGTTAATTCCTACCCATCCTTTGTACTCAGCGCAACCTCCCCAGGGACCAGCTCAAGTTCCTCCACTACAAGCCCACACAGCACACATACTTTCATGCATACCACATATAACAACTGAAATTCTATATTCATTAGTGGAATTATTTTCTTATTGTCTGTCTCCCCCTCTGGACTGTAAAGTCCATTAAAACTGGGAACAAGTTTGGCTTTGTTCACCACTGTATCTCACACAAATGTCACAATGCTGTCGTTCAATAAACATTTGTAGAGTGAATAAACTACATACACAAAATGTGTTCTTCCTAAAGAATTCTATTCTTTTAAAATAAAATAATTTTCACTTTAATTATCTTTTCTGATATTGACAAAACCTTGTGCTTGGGAAAGAATAGGTTGATCTATTTGGAGTTAATTTTTGTACATGGCATGAGGTAGGGTTTAACTTCATTCTTTTGCATGTGGAGATCTAGTTGTCCCAGCACCATCTGTTGAAGTGACTATTCTTTCCCCAAGTAACTGGACCTGGCACCTTTGTCAAAACTCAACTGGTCATAGAACATATGAGTTTATTTCTGGACTCTCAATTCTATTCCATTGGTCTATATGTCTATCCTTATGCCAGTGCCACCCTGTTTTGACTACTGCAGCTTTGCAATAAATTTTGAAATTGAGAAGCATGACCCTCCAACTTTGTTCTTTTCCAAGATTGTTTTGATTATTTGAGGTACTTTGCAATTTCATATGAATTTGAGAATCAGCTGTTTCTGAAAAAAAAAAAAAAAAAAGACTATTGGAATTTTGACAGGTATTGTATTGAATCTGTAGATCATTTTGGGTAGTACTGACATCCTAATATTCAGTCTTTCTATCCATGAGCACAGAATGTCTTCCCATTTATTTAGTTCTTCTTTAATTTCTTTTGCAATGTTTTTTAGTTTTCAGTGTACAAGTCTTCAACCACCTTGGTTAAATTTATTCCTAGGTATTTTAATCTTTTACAAGCTACTTAAATAGAACTGCTTTCTTAATTTCCTTTCAGATTGGTCATTGAAGGTGTATGGAAACACAACTGATTTTTATGTGTTGATTTGTACCCTGCAAACTTTGTTGATTTGTTTACTAGCTCTAGTAGCTTTCTTGTGGGTTCTTTGGGATTTTTTATACACAGGATTATTTCATCATCAATTAGAGATAGTTCACTTCCTTCCCAATGTGAGTCCTTTTATTTCTTTTTATTATCCAATTGCACTGGCTAGAACTTCCAGTACAATGTTCAATAGCAGTGGTGAAAGTGGGTGTCTTAGTCAGCTCAGGCTGCTATTACAGAATGCCACAGACTGGGTGGCTTAAATAGCAGACATTTATATCTTGAAGTTCTGGAGGCTGGAAGTCAGAGATCAGGGTGCCAGATAGTTGGGTTCTGGTGAGGGCCCTCCTTGATTTGTTGTGTCCTCATATCAAGGAAACAACAGAGAGAGGGAGGAAGTTCTCTGATGTCTTCTTAGAAGGGCATAATCCCATCATGAGGGCCCCACCCTCATGACCTCATCTAAACCTAATTAATTACCTATCAAAGGCTCCAACTCCAAACACCACCACATGGGGGTTTAAGCTTCAACGTGTAAATTTTGGTGGGACCCAAAAATTCAGTCCATAGCAGGGGGCATCTTTGTCTTATTCCTGCCTTAGGGGGAAAAGATTTTAGTCTCACCATTGAGTATGACGTTAGCTGTGGGTTTTTCATAGATGCCCTTTATCTTGCTGAGTAAGTCCCCTTCTTTTTCTAGTTTTCTGAGTGTTTTTATAATGAAAGTATATCGGATGCTGCCAAATGCCTTTTCTGCATCAACTGAATATTATCTTGTAATCCTTTTTATTTATGCAAGGTTGACAGTATTAATAGCTCCGTGTTCTGCTTATTTGCAAACGTCACTAAAATGGCTTTTCCTTCAACATGGCAACAAACTCCGATTTGGAAATGCAAATTCGCTCTCAGTCATAATTCTCTACTACATAAACCTGTGTTTGAATAATAATATCTCCAGTATGACCCTGTCCTTCTAATTCTCAGACTTGGAATTTTGTATGGTTTTTGTATGTTTCTGTCTCAACATTAAATCCAATGGTAGGAATATTGGTAACAACTTCGCCAACCTGTAATCCATACAAAATTGTGTTTTTTTTCCTACCCCATCTAATCCCCAAATTAAAATCCTCATTTCCCGGGTTCCAAACATACTGGGAAAAATATTTGAGAAAAATTCCCCACGATCAAGCACTGTGTACCCACCCACATCAATCCTCAGAGGCAGGCCCTAGGCTGGCGGCAACTCCTATTCAAGCCACCTCCACTCACCGTGGTCTCCAGCTCCGGCTCCAAGCCTGGACTTCCACATTGGACTAGTCAACTTGTTGGTCTTTTCAAATAAAAAACTTCTAATCTCATTGCTTCTATTATTCTATTCTCTATTTTATTTCTCTCCACTCTAACCTTTATTATTTCTTTCCTTCTGCTAGCTTTGAGTTTAATTTGTTCTTCATTTCTAGTAATTTAGGTGTAAAGTTAAACTATTACAACTGAAGATATAGCTATAAATTTTCCTCTGAGCACTGCCTTTGCTGCATCCCACAAGTTTTAATCATTCCTAAGATGATATGCAGTACTTTGATAACCATTCCATGAGTCACCTTTCATATCACGTTGGAAAGAACATTAGCCTATGGGGTCAGAAAACAGTCGCTTTCCTTGCCACCGCTAAAGTAATAAAAGTAACAAAAGCTGAAACCGCCCACATGCAGAAGACTGCACTCAGTGCACAACAACTTTCAATGGAGAAAAGAACTTGTTGGAAGAGAAAATAAAGAAGCATTTATGTGCACGCAGTGGTCAGAGCAGATTCTCACGACAACAATGTGAACAGTGCAAGGTGTTTTCACTAATACTTTCCAAAGCCTACAAAGATATGTTTACATTTTTACAGACAATCTATTCAGTAAATAAGCTAGGAAACAACACAACATTTCTATACTCTGCACACCAAATATATCATTATGACAAACTTTCAAGTGTGTTCTGATTTTAAACAAGACATTTGCAAATATTTAATGTATTTGACTTATGTGTTTAAGGATGGTCTATTTAGGGTTCAATAATGTACACCATGAAAGTACTTGTCTAAGTTGCCACAAAAACCACTGACAGAGCTAAACAATGTTATTTTTTTACCTGCTAGAAGAGCATACTCTACATTTAAAAAAAAATTATTTCCCATTGAGGATATATATTTCTAAGATGATCTATTTAGCCAAAACATTAGGGCCCCAAGATTACTTCTTTATGCGAATGGAGGAAACACATAGGCATGTTATTTATTTTTAGAGTCAGGGTCTTGCTCTGTCGCCCCAGGCTGGAGTGCAGTGGCACGGTCAGCAGCTCACTATAATCTCAAATTCCTGGACACAAGCAATCCTCCTGCCTCAGCCTCCCTAAGTGCTGGGATTACAGGCATGAGCCACCTCGCCCAGCCACAGGCAAGTCATTTAAAGGACAAAATATGTTCAATATTCAAACTTGGTAGAATGTCGTCATACACGCAAGTTGTCTATCTGCAGGTAGGCCTCAGCTAGGCTTTAACTGGGTAGCACAAGAATCTGGCGCTGGTGGCAGAGCCACCGCTCCATCCACCAACACCTCGAGCAACACAGCCCCCTCTGCTCCAAGTCATGTCCCCTCTTCCGGGTGGTAAGCCAGTGCTGCTGGCACAATCTTAGTTACGTCTCAGCTGCTCTTGCTTCTTATTTTGTGCATGAATAAAAAATAGGGTCAGAAACTGAAAAATTTATTAGGACTAGAAATAATAAGAGGAAAAATTTATGACCACAAAAATCCCATTCTTTATAGGTTAAAATAAAGCACTTCATTATTTTGACATAAAAGCATCCACACTCAAAAAGAAACAAGGCTTAGTGAATTTACAGTGATGATTCAATTTGCCAGTGTGTTCAATTAACTAGGAAACTTATTATATCCAATGTCTGGAAGGAAAACAATCTCTTGTTGAAGCTATTATATAAATTTAATACATATTTACAAGCTAGATGCTTTTCATTAAATGCAATTTTGATAAAAGCGGTAATTCTCGGGATACAGTGCCTGCATAAAATGTAACTTGGCTGTATTTTGAGACAAATGAGCACAGTTAAATACTTCAGTGCCTTCCCTTAAATCCAGACTTGATGATCTCAGATAACTTAGAAGATTGTACAGTCTTTGACTGTAAAGCAATGAGATTAATTTTTTAAAAGACATAAAATGTATTTAAGAGGCTGTGTCACTTGTTAACTGCAGGTGATTTGGGACAAAGCATTTAACCTCACTAGACTACAGTTCCTTCATTTCAAAGGGTCTGGGGTTGATTTCCAGGTGTGGCCCTATAACTGCTTCTGTGCAGACAGATGCTCTTTTCTCTCACACCAGTGAAGGAAAGCCTTGGCTTACACAGATCAGAGATTTTCCCTTCCATGTCTGAGCTCCCTTGGTTTTGGTCTAAAAATGAGACACCTGAAGCTTAATTCCACTTGGCTAGAAGGTTGCAATTTTAGTAACCACAGGGATGAGAAAAGATCAAGAAGCAGGGAGGGACTGGGCACAGTGGCTCACGCCTATAATCCTAGCACTCTGGGAGGCTGAAGCGGGAGGATGGCTTGAGCTCAGGAGTTTGAGGCTGCAGTGAGCTAAGATGACACCACTGTACTCTAGCCCAGGCAACAGAGCAAGACCCTGTCTCAAAACAAACAAACAAACAAAAAAACAAGCAGGGAGGGTAAAATACAAAAGCGCAGAGTTACCCCAGTTCAACTACAATACCGATGAGGCATTGCCTTCATTCGTGCCTATGATGTCAAATGTTCCCAGCAGGGTACATTTAGGGGCTTGGTATCCCTGTTGTTATATTACATCAACTCCAACAAACAAATACAAATTTAAAAGCTATGAAAAATACAGAGGGAAATAAAAAAGGAGCTAACATTTGTTTAATACCTACAGTGGGCCATTCTCTGAGCCAGATGCTTTACCTAGTTTATTTAATTTCCATCTCTCAACACCTCAGGAGGTATTATTTTAATTTTTAAAATGAGGAAACTGAGGCTCAGAGAGGTAAGCAACTGGCCCACGGACATAAGCAGCAGAGCAGGAACCAGCCAGCGCCTGCTTCCAAAACATAATAAAAAGAATGTTGTTACATGTTTACACATTAAAGATCAACACATAAGCCTTTACTAATATGTCATCCTAGATTTTTATTTACTTTCAGTTTTTTGCAGACTTTCAAATAAAGCTGCTCCTTCATCTTCATGCACATATTTAAATTGCTTCACCATTTTTTAAAAATCCAGGCCAGCACTTTTCTGTTCACAAAATTACACAAGCCATTATACTACTACAGCCTACGTGTCTAAGCAAAGAGCATAAAAATCAGTTAGAAAATTGCACAACATGACCCAGGTGACAGGACCTAGTCAGAGAGGCAACATCCAACACTTCAAATAATTTTAAGAAATGTGAGCAACTGTAAGATACTATTTGTGATTCACCTATAAAACAATATTCCCAATTAATCTTCTTTTAAGTGTCTGGATCAGATTAATTGTAAACATCCTGCCATTGCAAAGAGAATTTAAAAATTGGTCACTTTTGCATCTACTTACGATTTAGGATTTTCTCAATGTTATATTCCCAAAATTAACTATAGAAACAAGTAAATGTTTAAACTGATATACAATTGCAACAGTCATCCCCAACTCTTCAATTTTTTTTTTTTTATTTTTGAGACAGAGTCTCACTCTGTCATCCAGGCTAGAGTGCCGTGGTGCCGTCATAGCTCACTGCAGCCTCAAACTCCTGGGCTCAAGCAATCTACCCACCTCAGCCTTCACAGCATCTGGGACTACAGGCACGCACTACCATGCCTAGCTAATTTTCTATTTTTTGTAGAGATGGGGTCTCACTATGTTGCTCAGGCTGGTCTCAAACTCCTGGCCTTAAGTGATCCTCCCACCCCCATCTCTTGAAAAGTGCTAGGATTACAGGCATAAGCCATCACACCCAGCCCACAACTCTAATTTTAATATTCTTCAGAATAGCCCATTTTTCTAATTGAATTTATTAGGAAATGTTATAATTTGAATCAATTAATTTATACTAATTCTGATTTATTTATTGGGATTTTGGATAAGATGTCATCTGGAAAAAGGTTTTCACTGGGAGTACAAGTCTGAAAAACAGCATGATACCTACCCAGTTATGACCACGCAAGTGATTAGATGATAGCAATTCAGACGGCAAAACGGTAACTTCAGCTAGGGTAATGAGAGAAGACTTCAGTACAGAGGTAAAAGAGGCAAAACAATTCACAATTGACTCAAACGTGAAAATGAAAATGATATCATTAAAAATCAAAGCCTATTTGTTGGCATTAAGAGTTCATACTACGGCTGGGTGTGGTGGCTCATGCCTATAATCCCAATGCTGTGGGAGGTTGAGGCGGAAGGACAGTTTGAGGCCAGGAGTTACCAACTTGGGCAACACAGCAATACTCTGCCTCCACAAAAACTTTTTAAAAATTAGATGGGCATGGTGGCAAGTTCCTGTAGTCCCAGCTACTCGGGAGGCAAGAAGACCACTTGAGCCCAGGAGTTCCATCCTGGGTGACAGAATAAGACCTTGTCTCTTAAAACAAAAAGTTTATGCTATAATATTTAAAAATGTTCAGATGAAAGTACATGACATCAAATTTTCATACCTGTTTTAAGCAACACTAATAATATCATGAGTTGCTACCAAGTGATAAGAATTGTCTCTGTGATTATTGCCTTTAAGAAATCTGAAAGTGTACCACATTAATCATATATAGAACCAAATGTTCTGTAATAAAATTCTAAATAACAAGAATAGAGAATGGAGGCTCCGAATTCAAAATAAATCTCTGAATTGTTTTAGATTAAAGCAAAGCTTTTATTACATAAGCTATCTTAAAAGATTTAATGTCTAATAAGTATAGAACCCAAGTTCCACAATGTTTAAGATTTAATAGTTTTAAATCTAAATACAAATTTGTAAGCAGATCAACTTTTAAAACTCTTTTTTTCATATCTACCCTTTTCCCAAAATTTAAAAGAACTTTAGGAGAAAAAGGTAGCAATAAACTTAAAAACTCTACCATATGATTAGATAACCACTCATTTCCTTATGGTCATGATTCTCAGTGCTGATAAATGTCCTGTGAAGCCATTAAAAAAAAAAAAAAAAAAAAAGAAATTCAACCTTTCGTTAAACTCTACTTTTCACTTGTTTTCTGCTATAGAAAGGGGAAAACAAAATGCCTGACATCTTATTTCTGGCCAAACGCGCTAATGATGTTTCTAGTGAAATACTCCCATCTTGTGGACTCCTTGAAAAATGCTAACAGAAGCCGCTTTTGCAGCATAGTTTGACATCAGCACCTCAAGTTATCTTAGCATTTTAATTAGCTAGCATTTTTGTTGGACGTTACTTTTGTTTATTCTTGTATTTTAAAAAGTCTTAAAAATATTTTGATTTGAAATTCTGAAATCATAAACCTTTACTGAAAAAATTAACTTCAGGAAAAAAGTTAGCTACCTGATCTCTAAAGGTATATTTAATTTTTTTGATAAATCTGAATCCTTCAATCATCAGATTTGTTTTAAAAGTATAAATATACAAAATACTCTTATTGTATTATAATATAAACTGTAAACCTGCAAAGGTAATGATACTTTTTCACATATTAAATATTTATTTTTGGCCGGGCGCGGTGGCTCACGCCTGTAATCCTAGCACTCTGGGAGGCCGAGGCGGGTGGATTGCTCAAGGTCAGGAGTTCGAGACCAGCCTGAGCGAGACCCCGTCTCTACTAAAAATAGAAAGACATTATATGGACACCTAAAAAAATCTATATAGAAAAAATTAGCCGGGCATAGTGGCGCATGCCTGTAGTCCCAGCTACTCGGGAGGCTGAGGCAGTAGGATCGCTTGAGCCCAGGAGTTTGAGGTTGCTGTGAGCTAAGCTGACGCCACGGCACTCACTCTAGCCTGGGCAACAAAGTGAGACTCTGTCTCAACAAAAAAAAAAAAAAAAAAAAAAAAAAAAAATATTTATTTTTTTACATATTAAACCATGTATTTTAGAGAAACATGTAGTCCCAGCTATTCAGGGAGGCTGAGGTGGGAGGATGGCTGGAGTCTAGGAGTTTGAGACTGCAGTGAGCTATGATCATGCCACTGTACTTCATCCTGGGTGACAAAGCAAGACCCTGTTTCTATTGGCGAAAAAAAAAAAAAAAAAAAAAAAAGAAAAGGAAAAGAAAAAAAAACTACCTAGAAAAAAATTATAACCACTCAGTGGACATAAAAATGGTATAAACGCTTAAACAAACAGATGCACAACCTGTGAAAAGGCTAAATATCATAATTGATTTTTTTAACCTTTCCATACAAAACCTACTACAGTTGCTAAACACAATCAGAAGTGAATAAAGCCATTTATTTGAAGTTTTATATAAGTTGGTAAGAAGTTTGCATTGCTTAATAGAAAAGATAAATCCAATGCTCTAAAAAAATTTCTACCTACTGTAACATTACCACTGAAACACAATAAATTATTATAAATATTTATGGGTACATCAATGAAAAACTGAATAAAATATATCTAGAAATTTAAAAAATTAGTTTAGTTCTGCATTTCTAATACCCAGACCCACTGCCTCGCTCACAGATACAGAGGACAGGCTGCTGGCTTCCAGAAATGGGCCTGGGGAAGCTCCACAGTTAAAGCTGCGAGATCTTAGGTAACTCCCGTTCTCTGCCTCCTAGGTTACAAGGAAAGGCCGGATATCCCTTATCTGAAATGCTTGGGACCAGAAGTGTTTCAGATTTTGGAGTTGTTCAGATTTGGGAATATTTACAGTACTAGCTTGGCATACCTAATCCAAAAATCAGAAATCTAAAATGCTCTAATGAGCATTTCCTTTGAGCATCATGTCAGTACTGAAAAAGTTGCAGATTTGGGTGCATTTCGGATTTCAGACTTTCAGATTAGGGATACTCAAACTGTATTACATGTAATAATCTAGGTAAAATGCTTAATCCAATATGTGGCACATACTGAGGGTCAGGTAATATATTATCTAGTACTTTTATGAGACTGTGCTAGCACATAATATACTCGATAAATGTTTAATAAATGTAACACAATCAAAATGTTTACCATAACAAAAACGGAGTCATCTAAGTCATACAGCCATTCAAAACAATACTTACTAGCAACAGTCGGTAAGAAGAGACTGAAGTGGGAGGAACCCGTCTAGCAGTTGCCAAATAAGAAGCAACTCTACCAGACCAGGACATTCCTAAATGGACTGTAAATGTCAGAAACCTTAGAAATGCAGCTGAATGCAAAGTTACAGGTAATGCCTTCAAAAACACTGTGATTTTAGCATCACCGGACAAAAGGCAGAAACCACTAAGTGGTAGGTGAAATATGAAGTCACCATTCAGTCAGTCTATGTGTACTGAGGCCTTACTATGTGCCTGGCCCAGGGAAATACTAGCATAATAATAAAAGACACATTTTACCCACATATAGAACCAAAGAAAGAAGTGGTCTAGATGGACAGGATTCTTCTCAAGATAAAGTGAGGCTTCTCATCTACCCTCTTTCCCCAATACATGCTTTCCTCAACCCAAATGTCATTCTCTGATTTCTTTATTCTTTCAGATATACCCACTTCCTAAATACTAAGCACTGGTCTGGAAGCAAGGAATTCAGCAATGTTGAAGGCAGTAAGTTATAGTTCATGGAGCTGACGGTCTCATTCGGAAGAAAATATTAAGAAAACAGCAATGCAAATACTTGTAAGAGGGTACTTATGGCACGTGCTATGAAAGAACATACCAGTAAATAAAGGCCTCATCTAATAAAGTCTTGAAGAACGGGAGGTGCCTGCTTATGTTAGTCTTCCTGAGCAGTGGCATTTAAGACGGACCAGAAGGATGAGGCAGGAGAGAGGGAGGAGGGTGAGAGAAGAGCACAAGGAACAGTGGAAAGTAAGAGGGAGAACGGGCTGGAGCGACAGGCTGAGGACACTGGGAGCTGCATATGGATTTTGATCAATTATTTCCCTTTATCCTTAGAGCCCAATTTGATATAAGACCATCATTTCTACTTTATACTCTCCATAATTCAAATTCAACATTATCCTAAAAGCAACTCGGTTGTTCTCCTGTCTGACACCTTCCTATACCTAGCAGTCCTCAATGCTACACAAATCGCTCTTCATCCACTCACAACCAGGGCTTCAAACACCAGGGGGAAGATCATATAGTTGGCAAGCACAGGGAAAGAAGGCAATTTAAGAAATGATCCAAAAAGTAGGCTATAAATCCATCTTTTTATATGAAAAATAAAGAATAAAATGACCCTAAAAAACAAGAAACTATTGTAACAGGAAAGACACGTAGGGAAAGCTGTCCTATAAATTCTTGCATATGTTTAGAAAAACTAATTCACTTTCTTTCAGTACCCTGCAACAGGACTGTAGATGAAGTTTTTTTCCCCCTGGCTCTCTTGTAGGTGCCACTATGGGCCACTTGTTTCATATTTTTCAGAGACAGGGTCCTGCTATGTTGCCAGGTTGGAGTGCAGTGGCTGACAGGTGTGACTATGGCACACTACAGCCTCAAACTCCTGGCCTCAAGCAACCCTCCTGCCTCTGCATCCTGAGTAGTTGCACTATCAGCAGGTACTCCAGTGGCCAGCTCTATCCCTCGTTTCATCTTTACTGTGGGATAGCCAACTATGCTCTGCATTTTTCATTTACCCTTATTTCTCTACCCAGGTTCATTCCCGCCCCCTTCCCAGCATGAGATTCTCAAAATATGCTCCCTTAGATCAATAGAGTTCCCTATCTCAGGCCAAACTGCACTGAAACAACCAAGTAATAGGCAAAAATACCATTACTTCAATAATTTAAAGATATCAGGTAGGTCTATAAAGTCCATAAATTAGATGTCCATAGTGTCTGTTCAGCAAATAGCTATTTCAATGAAATGGAAAAAGGCTACCATTCTGAAGTTCCCTCAGAACCTATTCAATTATTTCTAAAAAATCAAAATAACATACAAAAATAAAGTATGTTGCTATCCTTATAACAAAATTATTCTGACCATATTATCTCAAGGTTACTTGAGCAGTATCAAAACAGAAATTTAAAACGTTATCTTCAGAAAACTACTTAAGTTGATCTTTTAAAAATCTCTATCATTGCTTAAAATGCTTAAAATATCAGAAATAAAGTTTTATACTACAATACTGTATATTTCAATGGTTGTCTAAAAATCTGTAATAAAAAGTAGACAGAAAATCTTTCCCTACAGTTTTTATTTTAGTCCCTCTTTTCTTACTAAATGTATGTTAACAAAAAAACCCTCAAATGATCTAGACAAAAGCTTTTAGCTCAACACATAATTGCAAGAAAATTACAATAATTGTACCAATTAAAATAATCTTGAATGAACAGTATGTCATCTTAATGTTCCAACGGTTTATAGAGGGATCTACTTAATTAGCTGAAATTGCTTTCCAGTGTTAGTATCAAATGTCATTTGTTAAAAGTTGAACAATTTAGAAAATAATTTAACAAAGCAATTTTACCAAACACCAAGAACCAACATTTTCTTTTTCAACTGAATAAAGCAAGCAGATGTGTCATCAAATTGCTATAAAAATAAATGAGGCTTTTTATAGATTAAAAAAATAAATTTTACTACTAGCGTTAAAAATACTATTTTCTGATTGTTTTTACCAAGTCATATTTCTTAATAAAATAAATGAATATCAATTATATACTGCTGCTTTTTGTCAGCTGTAAATAAAACTTTTTATTATTCAAATGACAAGCAATAGCACCAAAGAACTCTACCATGGTTAACTAGAAACAGAGTCATCTAAATTATTCTCACATATGCCAATATCTGGTTTTTCAATATGTTGATCAAATTGTCTTCCTATAGTTTTTTATTCCAAATCATCTAATTATATTTAATTATTTTAAGTCAATTCCTTATGAATTCTCAAAGACTACTTACTATATACTATCTTTCTCTCCTCCTTAGCCTGGCTAAAAAATATTTTTTGTAATTGTAGGTATATAAGACATACATGCTTATTTCACCAAAAAAAGAAAGAAAAAAAAAAAAAAAGCATCTCAGACTTACCCTGAATCCCACCAACTCATGAATAGCAAGCCACCAAGGGCCAAAGTCTAAACTAATGGGTTGCTTTAATGGCAAATGAAGTTCACATCACCTCTTTATACCTCCAGTAGATAATATTATATATTTACTTGAACAAAATAAATATCCCCCTATAAAAATTCACTCCAAATTATTTTTATTATATGATGAAAGATACTCCCCAAAATATTTCTTTCAAAAATGCTCTATTTCATAAGCAGTGTGTAAGAATTACTATTATCTTTAAACTGTTACATATTCTTTTTTGTTTATATGTTTTAATTAAAAATACAAATTTTTGAAAACTTCCTAAGAGATTCAAAATACAGAAAATTATAATGAAAGTTTTAAAAGGTTAAGCAATTTTCTATCAGCAACAACAGTAGTTTTAGACTAAGAAGTTTTCTACCATCTAGAAACAATGATCTAGCCTTATACTGATAAAACTTAACTGGCGCATTGTTGGAGCCATCATATTTTGTTTTCCTCTAGTTGCTTCAAATATGTTTACATTTTACCTTCACTCAGAACATAAATTCGGCAACACTCATGTATTTAGTGGCAAATGATATGCCATATGTAATTTACACTCACATGGTTTAGAAAAACATACGAACATTTGTGTGGGGGTGGGGGTGGGAATGGGTAGATGGAGACAGGTGTATAAAATACCTGAGAGAGAATGAGCGCACAGGAGGCAATGTGAATGCAAATGACAAAGCAAACGAAGATTAAAATGTTAACCACAGGTGAATCTGGATACAGGGTATATGGGTGTTCTTCATACTGTTCTTACTCTTGTACCTTTTTTTGTAAGTTTGAAAATATTTTCAAATAGAAAACAAATTTTTTTTTTTTTTTTTTTTTTTTTTTGAGGCAGAGTCTCACTTTGTTGCCCAGGCTAGAGTGAGTGCCGTGGCGTCAGCCTAGCTCACAGCAACCTCAAACTCCTGGGCTCAAGGGATCCTCCTGTCTCAGCCTCCCAAGTAGTTGGGACTACAGGCATGCACCACCATGCCCGGCTAATTTTTTCTATATATATTTTTAGCTGTCCATATAATTTCTTTCTATTTTTTAGTAGAGATGGGGTCTCGCTCTTGCTCAGGCTGGTCTCGAACTCCTGAGCTCAAACGATCCGCCCACCTCGGCCTCCCAGAGTGCTAGGATTACAGGCGTGAGCCACCACGCCCGGCCGAAAACAAATTTTTAAGTAAAAATATATAGGCTCCTCAAGGGCATCAGATGCTTTTGTACTAGTCCCTTCATTCACCCTGCCTCCCCAGCCAGCACCTGCAACATACAAAAGCACAAAGAACAACTATATAAGCTTTGGCTCCTAATAAAAACTCACACTAAATATATGTGAATGAAGAAAATGAACTAGTTAGTGTAGCCAAACAAAAACCAAGGGAAACAAGTTGACTTCTAACACCTACTCATCTTGGTTTCCTTAAGAAAAGAAGAGCCAAGACTTCAGGAAGACACGTCATATCCAAATAATGACATCCCCAGCATCTAGCAGCAGGGGCTGCGAACAGTAGATGCTTAATAAATTTTTGTTGGATAGAACTGAAATATAGACACTTGTGGAGGGCCTTTAAAACTTTTTGTTTATTTTCACATCTCTCCTGCTTCTATCTCCTGTGTCGGGGAACACAGACTCTCTTTCACTCTTACTACTCCCTTCACAGCACACGTAAAGCCATACAGCCCTTAGTGTGGGAGAGACCAATCAATGTTCCTATGACCCTGAGAGCCAGGATACTTCTGCACGTTACATTCAACTAAAGAAAGGTAAGCAGGCTCACCTGAGTCCTGTTCTGTACCAAAACCAAAGACTGACATGAACTATTCACTCTGTTTAAAAAATAAAGAAATGAAAGAAAAAGAAGGAAAACTGGAAAAGGTGATGAGTAATAGGTTTTTTTAAAGAGGGAAAACTGATGTTTTTATGAAAGCAAAGAAAATTTGCAGAAAATATAGCGATGTCTGCTACATAGATTAGTTATTAGAGTTAAGAAATAATTTATATTAATTGTCCTAAATATTAAATATGCTATTATAACTTGTAATATTCTAAAAAGAAATGGAGAACACAAAAATGTCAAAACTTCAGATCGTTAACTTCATGATAAAATTTCATTTTCTGAAGCGTGTCTGGCAGTGAAGTTTCAATACTGCAACGAAGGCACGAGGGGCAGCTGAGCCCACTTCAGAGCATGGGCTCTGGGGCCACAGTGCCTTGTTTCAAATGCCAACTCTACCACTCACTGGCTGTGAGACCTTCAGCAAGTGACTTACCTTCTCTGGGCCTCAGTTTTCTCATGTGCAAAATGAGAATAATAACAGGGCCTACCTCAGAATTTTAAGACTAAACGAAGTTAAAATGTAAACCACTTAGAACAGTGACAGGTTCATAAGTAGTATATGGAGTCTGAGAGGCCTGGATTGAAGTATCAGCTCTGTCACTTAAGAGCTGTTACTTTGGCAAGTTACTTAAATTTTCTGAACTTCAATGTTCCTTCTTAATGGCATGGAACCATTCTAACTACCCCTCTGAACTTTATAAAGATTCAAGAATACATAAGGTACCTAGCAGAGTACCTGGCGTTAAGGAAGGGAGGTTAGGGATGCTAAGCAACCTGTCTTCCTTAAATAGGGATTGCTGTGAGACAAACAATTCTCCTATTCCCAAGTTTTCACATTTCTTGAAACCGAGAAATATATTCCTAGAGTAATATATTACTGTTGGAACAATACCAATTCAGACAGAGTCTAAGAATGTACAGCAGTCTCAAATGATTTCCACAATTTCTCAAGCCATCCCTCTATTTTATCTGCAATTTTTTCTAAACTCAAATCCAGTCCACTGTTCCTAAATGAAGGCTTACCCTTTTTTTTGGCATATTTTTATTTATACACAAATAATAACAACAACAATCTCAAGGATAAATGAGAGTGTCAAAGAATTATGTTTATGTTAAATAGGGCTTTATGTATAAATATACCATGCGAAAAATAAATCCCATTATTTTGGTATGAATTATTACTAAGCAGTTAAAACTTTTTAAAAGTTCAGTTTTAACTGTTTAATTATTACTGTGCTCATCTAGCAACCACTCATAATTATCCAGCACCTGTGTTATAACAGATGCAGATGTTTACTCAGGAAATAAAACTTAATATTTTACTATACAACCAAGAGAAAAACCAATCATGTATCTCACAGTAAGATGATTTCTAAAACATCGAAGACCAGATGCAATTCAACACCACTTCTCCACAGGCCTATGGTACTTACGTATCACTGCATCTACTGGAACACCTACCTGATACAGCACACAGGGTTTAAACTACTGATTTAGCACAAACAAGCAAAACCTAGAGAAGCTCAAATCTAAAAACTAATACTACAATAACCCTCTACAGTTCTAAAACCAGTTATTTACTTAGACAACATTAAGTAAAATATGCACATAAAAAACAGGGATTGGAAAATTACCAAAACTATATGCTAACAATACTCTAAGAGAAGAAAAATTATTTAAAATCTTAAAAGTTTTAACATATAAACAATACACTAAATCCTTTGTTAGATTTAAATTTTCACTGACATTTTTAAAACAGTAGTTTCAATTATACCCCATTTTATAAAATTATTTGTATAGTTCCCTTGTATTGTCTTTTTTCTAAGAGATAGTTTATTTAGAATAACAATTGAAACCTTTGAAGTGTTACAAAACAATTGAAGTGTTTTGTAAAACAAAAGAATTATAACTTTGTGAATTTGACAAGAAACTGGTAACTTATAAAACTTTATATACCTGAAAAACAAAGAATGTGTCCAAATACAGTTGTAAATTTTACATGGTGTATATACCTGTGCTGATACAACTCCAATATTATAATGGAATTAATAAGAATGATCAGTTAAATCCAGAAGTGCACATTTTATACATATTTTATATTTAGTTTGCTTGATATGCATTAACTTTTTTTTGTTTAAACTCAACATAAGATCAAGTTAAACACAAAGAGGTCAAACAAAGTACCTTTCATAGATGGTTTTTAATGTCATTAGATCTGGAACACCTTCAGTCTCTTCCAAATACAATATGAGCCATGAAGTCCGGTACGGCCACTGCTCGGTAAGGTTGATCCAGCTAGCAAGCCTATCCCAGTTGAAACTAATCTGATTGGCTCTCAGTAACCGCCCTTTTAAAAAATGCAAAAACATTTTAAAATTAAAAGGTGTGTAATATTATGTTAAGCAAAACATTTAGTATGTTCACAAATAATTTAACTTGAAAATTTTTTAATCTGCCATTTAATTTATACTACAAATTCAATCTAGTATTTATATGGCTTCTAGAATCCAAACAGCTGTACCGTAAGGCCTTTTAGGGCTTAAAAACAATTCTGTTTAATTCTAAAGTAAATTTTTAAATTTGATTTGCCACTGGTGACATACACTTCTTTGGCCACATGGAGGCAGGCATATAATCTGGCCGCCACCCACAACATCAATTCACCCATGATGGGCCCTGATCCTCTATAGCTGCAGTTCCCAACCTCCAGGCTGCAGAGTTCTGCCACACCCCCCATTGCTCTCCCCACCCCTTTCATGGAAAAATTATCTTCCTTGAAACTTAAGAAGGAGGGATGGGGGGCACAGTAGGAGGTAAGTGGCAGGCGGGGGTGAGGGAAGCTTCATCACCTGAGCTCCACCTTCCTTCCTTCCCAATCCCCCACCCCACACCCCAGTCCATAGAAAAATTGTCTTCTATAAAACCGGTCCCTGGTGTCAAAAACGTGCCAGTGGTTTAAGGTCCATTGATAGGCTCTTAGCAGACTGTACTTTACAGCTGCAGTCCCCAACCTTTTTGGCACCAGGGACCGGTTTCATGGAAGACAATTTTTCCACAGACCAGTGGTGGGGGATGGTTTGGGGATGATTCAAGCGCATTACATTTATTGTACAGTCGAACCTCTCTGCTAATGATAATCTGTATATGTAGCCACTCCCCAGCACTAGCATCACCACCTCAGCTCCACCTCACATCATCAGGCATTAGATCCTCATTAGGAGAGCACAACCTAGATCCCTCAGCTGCGCAGTCTATGGTAGGGTTCGTGCTCCTATGAGAATCTAATGCTGCCCTGATCTGACAGGAAGCGGAGCTTATGCGGTGATGTGAGCAACGGGGAGAGGCTGTAAATACAGATGAAGCTTCACAGGCTGGCCCGCTGCTCACCTCCTGCTGTGTGGCCTGGTTCCTAACAGTCCCTGGCCCGGGGGTTGGGGACTGCAGCCTTAAACATATCCAAACATGCTAGTCCTCTCTGGTTTTATTATGGGTGAACGAGCAATCCCATATGCGTTCATCTTTATGTACTAAGAGTGGCCTATGTAAGTAACCTACCAACTGAGTTGTAATATTTCTCAAAATTATTTACACATTTTAAAACAACCCGGCCTCCTGCTGGGGTTTTCTGAGGACTCTAATTCAGTGTTCTACCGCTGGGCATGCTCACACGTAGGCAGCTGCAATCCTCAAACTTTCAGTGCAAATGCTTTGTTTCACTGCATCATCAGTTTCACCCTGATTTGGTAGGGATTCTGACTGCTAGAGCTGTTGCTTTTTAATTTTAAAAAACTGTCAGTTTTACTTCATCATTATCAACTTAGTTTGTATCTAGACTAAGACATCTATTTGTTTTGGTTCAAATGTGAGTTATTCCTTTCCCTAGTACTAATAGATATAAATAAGCAATCCCCACACTCTCATTCCCTCAGCAAATCTGCTCACACATGGAAACTACATTTTCATCACTGGATTCTTTTCCCTGGAAGGTGAGATCTGGTCTACTAGATCAGTGACAGGGTCTTCACCGTCCACCCAAGTTAGCTACTGTCACAAGCATTTGAAGGCTACAGAAACTCACAAGAGTCACAATCAATGATTCACTAGTGCCGGGGATAAAACATTCAACAGTATAGATATGGTCCCAGCCTTCATGAAGCTCATGCTCAGTGGAACAGACAAATAAATCAAACAAAAAAAGTATGAAATGAATTAATAAAAAATTGTGACGCGAAGGGAGGAGTTCTACTCTCAGTAGAGTGTGAACAAGTTAACACAGAACTGATGTTTAAAAAACCAGGCAACGAAAAGCAAAGCATTACAATAGGCTTACAACACTGCCAGTCTACTTCCTCTAGAACTTTTAAACTGAAAAAACTGATGAAAAAACCTTTTAGAACTGAATTGGAGACCTAGGGTACAACAATATATGCACCAGGTTTCTGTGTTACAAAACCTAACGGCCAGGTCAGTCCTTGAGGGTCTTATTTGACCCCATTAGCAGCATTTGGCAATGTGTTGGTCACTCTCCTCTTTGAAAGACTTCCATGCTTTGGCTTCCAGAATGCCACACTTAAGTGGAAGTCACCGGTGACCTTGAAAACGCAATTTTGCTATGGGACTGACAGCAAGAGAGTACTGGAAGAGCTGAGAGGGAATAGAGGGAGAGGATTATGAGACACAGGGACACAGTTCTTTCCAGGAGCTTTGCTAAGAAGTGGGCAGTGGCTAGAGACAGAGGTAGAGTCAAAAGGTCTTTTAGGGAAGGGAGAAGCAATCTGTTCGTGTGCTGATGGGAGTAATTTTCGAGAGACAGGGAATGCTAGCGCCTTTCTACAGTCTTGTTTCACGGCACACATCGTTATGCCACACAACATCTTTCTGTCTTCCCAGTTAGGGCAAGGACTTTACCTAGTTCACTGCCTATCTCCACAATGCCCAGACCAGTACCTGGCATAAGGCAGACACCCGCCACACATTTGTTAAATGACTATGTATACGTTGATAATATGCTAAACCATTTCCACGGCTGAAACATAGCAGGTAAGTATAGTGAGGTTTGAGATCTCATTTAGAAGGATTTAATTACCACAATTATTGTAAATACATTAGCTACAACCTCACATGGACTATTAGTCATAGCATGAACCCTAACATTAATAATAAAACATAATTCTAGTGTATCATAACAGAGTTAACACTAGTAAATATTACAAAGTACCAATCAATATCATATGGAGACATATATTTTACAAACTAAATTACAAGTATTTATGACTTCCCCAAAGCTAATTAGCAAGTAAGAATTAAGAAGATGGAGATCAGAATTCCATGCAAGGAATTCAGTCATACGGCAATAATCCTCAACATTACTGTCAATATTTTTACTTAAAGTATCATGTGAAAATTAAAACAGAATAACAGCATATAAAATCTGAATTTCAACATTTTAAATTGCAAGTTAATTATACTCAGTTATATAAATTGGCATGAAACTATCTTTATACAAAGAGAAAAATTACACTCAAGATGAAATAAAAGATTTTTAAAATCATCAAGTTTTAAAATAATAGTGTACAACTGATGGTTGATTTTCACTGTTAAAATTAATACTGACTTCATTAGATACACTTAATACAAATAAAGCTGGTATTCAGAGATGTAAACATATAACCGCAATAGATCCCTTCATCTTTGAATTTAAATTGCTTTGTTAATGTTAAAGCTTATTATCTACCATAGGCAATAAGAAACAAAAGTCACCTGTCACAGAAACAATATTAAGTAATCTTCTCATGGTCTGAGGACTGATGTCACTGAACCAGTCCTCGGTAACCAGCAGTTTTGTAAGATCAAAGGACATCTGCCGAGTGATCGTCCGCTGCATCTGCCTTCTGCGGTACGTATCCTGAAACAGCGCGTCATCAGTGAGAACGAACCTGCACTTCAAGTCTGAGAACTGAAGTCTTTCTGATAAGTTTATAGATGCTTATGACAACAACAAAAAAATCTAAATTTTAGTCAAAGAGAAATATTTATAAAGTAGTGATCATTAACCCTGAGGCTGAACTTTTATAGAGCAGTTATAAAGTGATATTAGCAGCAACTGTATCAAAAGCTATGATTTAGCTTCAGACGCATTTTGATTTACAGTTGTATAGTTAGAGAAAGCTCAATGCCTTTAAGATTATAAGCAAAACTGTGTAAAGAGAATTATATTCAAACTCTATGGGGGCTCAGTATTTATAGAAACACTGAAGTAATACAGCAAATAAGCCCTTGTCTGGTTTTAAGGACTCAGCATTTTGATTTTTAGGTTATTTTAAAGTATGTGATATTCACGTCAAAGGAACAGCTGCTCTAACTATCCTCACATCTCCATAAGAATTAAAGGCACTCCACTGGTGAGGTGGGCTAAGGAATTCTGTCTCCCAAGAGGACGAACAGGCACACCAAAGGCGTGTCCTTGTCTAAGGTCATGATGTAACCATGGGGTGCCCAGAGTCCAGACTACCAGTAGAGAAGTTCAAAATGATAAATCACTCCTCTCAATTTAGTGCCATTAATTGTCATTCATCACAACAACTTTGCATCCATACCTATAAAGGGTAGAAGCATAAAATCAAAATATTCATGAAGACTTTTTTTTAGAGCAAAATGTCCAAATTTAATGGTAGCCAATCAGAAAAAACACAATGCTAAATAAAGGCAGCCCGACTTACCCATTCCTAAGTGGAACTATTACCACAACTCTCCTGCAAGTGGACGTCTTCCTGTCATTTGTATGTAGACACATACAAGAACATGGCCAGTCAGACAAGATGGGAGAGGACAGGGACAACTAAAGTGCTGGAGGAGAAACCCAAAGTAGCTGGGAAGGGTATAAAAGTCTCTGTGTGGCTACAGACAAAAGAGTACACATACCACAAACATTAGGGAAGGAGGAAGGCCAGTAGGAAGGCAAAGCCAGGCTTTTGCTCACACTACAGACCTTTCTCTCCTGCAGCTATGGCAGCAACAGTAATGATCTCAACCTGACCAGGAGTGAACACAGTGGTTCCCAACCCTGGATGAAAGCATCTGGCAAGCTTTAAAATCTCACTCTCAAGAGGTTTCCATTCAATTGGCCTGGGGTCTGGAGCAGCACTTAGGCTGAGAATAGGCTGAGAGAGGACAGGGACTCCTATGTGATGTACAGTCATTAGGGCTCTAGGTGCAGACAGAAACACCTGAAGCTGAAAGGAAATTCAGTGGTAATACTTTTTTGAAGAGCTTAATGCAATATTTACAAAAGATTATCTAAGTGGCATCACCTTAATTTTATTTGCATTCAAATAAATAGCAATAACATATAGCTCAAAACCAATGGCATCTTACCCGTCTATTGAGGGCTGTCTTGCTACCAAGTTTTGTCATCTCCCCAAGGCTGTTTTGTGAAACTCTTCTGTCAGCATCTTCCTGTATTCCTTAAAGAATTTATCGACAGCATTGTTTACTGTAAAATTCTGTTGCACATTATATTTAAAGAGACATGAACTACTAACAATATTTTTTAGGTAAAAGGAGAATCACCATAAAAAACTAAAAAACGATTTTAAATTCAAAGTACTTTAGGAGCTTGATCTTTACCTGCAGTATCCGAGCATGGAATGTCTCCATTTGTTGTTGAAGTCACAAGAAATTTTCTTGCATTGCTTAGTCCACGACTATTAAGGAAAACAGGCAAATGAACTATATTACGCATATAGTCATGTCCATTTATATTTGAATCACGAAGCACACTATTGAGGTTCTGGTTAATTGCCTTTATGATAATATGTGGATCACTTGCAAAAATGGCAATGAATGGGCCTTTCGAAAACAGAACTCGGACCTGTGGTAGAAGAAGTAAAGTATGTGATATCCATGTCAAAGGAACAGCTGCTCTAACTATCCTCACGTCTCCATAAGAATTAAAGGATACTTGTATACTTGTGACATAAATTTTAAATTATCCAAAACAATAAGACAACTCTTCAAAATATGTACTGCCTTTTGGTGACTGTATTTTTTAAAAATAGTATTTCTTTTTCATCAGAATTTATACTACATGAAAGCAAATTTTATTGATAGCTCAATCTGGGTTTGCCACCATCTGACAGTGATTAAACCTGAAAAGAAAACAAGTAATACTGTCCTACTCTGAGACAATTACAGTCTGCGTAAAAGGCAAGATCAACACATGGGACACACACATAAGGTACTGGACGCACTGGTCTGCCCACCGTTAAGCCACTGCTGCTAATAACATAACCTTACACAGAGCTGCAGACACACCCTACTTTAACAAAAAACTCTACAAATTCTGTGGGTTCCCTAAATTATCTCAGATTCTAATCATAACTATCTACAAGGAAAAGCTGGAGCTACGACACGATGGACTTAAGAGATGTTCTCTTTATTTTTGCTGACACTGCCATTAAGCTAAAATTATTTAAATCTCTGTGATGAAACATTTATTTTTGCTATGTTTCTGTATAAAGAATGGCTGTTTTTACAAAAGAGAAACAAGTACTAATCAGATAAAACCACAGCTTCCATTCCATTTGAGATATTTCATGAAGTCACACATCCTCTCAGCTGTCACACGTAACAATGACAAGTTTTGAGATGGTCCAAACGTACAGTGTCCAGCATCTGAAGGACTTTGTCCTGCTCACAGGCATCTAATCCATCAATGATAACCACCAGCCTGGTCTGATTCTGAGTGAAGCTGTCAATGGTTTTTGCCATCCTAGCCATCAATTCCACTTCACACTTAAGAACCTGCACAAAGTATAGAAAGCATTTAAGATAGGAGGTTAAACGTTAAACACATTTCTTATCACAGCACAATTCACAATCGCAAAGATATAGAATCAACCCTGAGCATCTATCAACAGATGAGTGGATAAAGAAAAAACAAATAAACACACACACACATACACACCACACAGCACAGAGTACTACTCAGCCATAAAAAGGAATGAAATAATGTCTTTTGCAGCAACTTCTATAGAACTGAAGACCATTATCCTAAGTGAAGTATCTCAGGAATGGAAAAACAAATACCACATGTTCTCAGGAAAAAAAGAAATTCAGTCCTTGCTGCCAGTTGTAGTTCTACTTGAAACTGTAGTGAGTACATCACAATTTACAAAGTGACTACACATAAAGTATTGCACTTCACCCTGAGAACGACACTATAGACACTGCCACGTCCATTGTCATATCATGCCCGTTTTAAACAGTACAAACTGGGTCGAGTGACTTACTTGCCAAAACCACATATTCTGAATGTCAAAAGCCTCACATTTGAATGCAAGTCCAAATGACGGAAGACCACACTGTCATTGGCTCCCTATGGCATCTGACCTTGATCAAAGGAATGGACTGCAGAATTCTACAAAGTTCCTTCTAGTTTGAAAAGTATGGTCCTATTTTATATATTTTGGTGGTTCAATCCGCTATTTTTAAAAACTGATCTGCTTACTTCACTGGGCTGTAGAAGAACTTATATTATGAGGTAGCAACTGTCACCTGTGGAATAATCTGCTAACTCCTTTTTTTATAAAAGTATGCTATTGTTATAATTTTTCTTACTCTAAATATGTACTTTCACAGAAAACAATCTGGAATGAAATTTAAAATAAATGCAAGGACTTCTGTTTTCTGGTTCCACATACATGTAAGTATCTTGCAAGCGGCCAATCCCGATTATGTATTCTTATGTATATATCATGTACATATCCTATTACACATGCTTATACATGTGAGTGAAATTAATGACAGCAGTGATACAAGGAATGGGAGGAAGGAATTAGGATTATTTTGTTATTATAAAATACACTATCCATGAAGTGGTATAGTATTATTTGAAAGTGGGCTTGGATTAGTTGTAGATGTATACTGCAAACTCTAGGGCAACCACTGAAAAAAGCTAAAAAAGAAAAAAAAAAAAAGAAGTATACCTGATATGCTAAGAAGGGTGAGATAATGGAATCATATAAAATGCTCAACTGAAACCACAAATGTCAGGGAAGAAAAAGTGAAAGACAAAAATAAGAACAAAGAACAAGGGCAACAAATAGAAAACAGTAACAAAGATGGTAGATACTAATCTAATGTATACCAGTAATCACTTTAAATGTCAATGTTGTAAAGACAATTAAAAGACAGAGATTATCAGAGTTGATCAAAAATCAAGACCCAAGTATACATTACCTACAAGAAATCCACCTTCAATAAAAAGACACATGTAGATTAAAAGTAAATGAATAGAGAAAGATATACCACGCTAAGAGAATGGGAATAGCTGTATTAATTTCTGACCAGAAACTTCAAAGCAAGGAAAGTTATTGGAATTAAAGAGGGGCATTACATAATGATAAAGGAGTAAAATCTTCAAGAAGACACAGTAATCCTTAATATTTATACACCTAAGAACAGAGAATCAAAACACATAAAGCAAAAGCTGATGGAACCACAAAGAGAAATAGATCAATTCACTACCACAGTTGGAGACTTCAACACCACTCAGAGGTGGACAGATTCAGCTGGCAGAAAATCTGTAAGGACATAGTTGAACTCAACAATACCATCAATCAACTGGATATAACTGATAACTACGGGTACTTCATCCACTAACAGCAGAATACACATTCTTCTCAAACTCACATAAAGCATTCACCAAGACAGATGACATTCTTGGCCACAAAATACACCATAACAAATTTAAAGGAATACAAATCATACAATGTTTTCTCTCAGTGGAATTAAACTAGAAATCAAAATCAGAAAGATAACTGGAAAACCTCAGAATATGTAGAGGTTAAACACCACACTTCTAAATAACACATAGGTCAAAGAAGAAATCTTGAGAAATTTTAATATGTTTTGAACTAAATAAAAATGAAAACATAACTTATAAAAATTTGTGGGATGCAGCAAAACAAGTGCTTAGAGGAAAATATATAACACTAAATGCATGTATCAGAAAAGAAGATAGACTGGACGCAGTGGCTCACGCCTGTTATCCTAGCACTCTGGGAGGCGGAGGCAGGAGGATCACTTGAGGTCAGAGGTTGAGACCAGCCTGAGCAAGAGCAAGACCCCTTCTCTACTAAAAATAGAAAAATTAGCCAGGTGTGGTGGTATGTGCCTGTACTCCTAGCTACTCAGGAGCCTGAGGCAGGAGGATTGCTTGAGCCTGGGAGTTGGAGGTTGCTGTGAGCTAGGCTGACGCCACGATACTCTACTCAGGGCAATGGAGTGAGACTCTATCTCAAAAAAAAAAAAAAAACAAAGAAAAGAAAAGAAAATCCAAAAGAATCAACAACAAAAAACTCCTGGAATTAATAAGCAATTACAGCAAAGCTGCAGGATACAAGGTTAATAATATACTTTCCTATACACCAGCAATGAACAAGTGGAATTTGAAATTTAAAACATAGTACTATTTACATTAGCATACCAAAAATGAAATACTTGGGTATAAATCTAACAAAATATGTATCAGATCTATATGAGAAAAACTATAAAACTCTTTTGAAAAAATTCAAAGAGGAACTAAATAAATGGGGAGATATTCCATGTTTACAGATAAGAAGACTCAATATTATCAAGATGCCAACTCATCTCAACTTGATCTATAGATTCAATGCAATCCTAATCATAATCCCAGAAATTTATCAACAAACTGATTCAAAAGTTTTATTTGTTGAGCAAAAGACCCAGAATTGCCAACACAATATTGAAGAAGAACAAATGTGGAGGACTGATACTACCCAACCTCAAGACTTACAATAAAGCTAGAGTAATCAACACAGGGTAGTATTGGCAAAAGAATAGACAAATAGATCAATGGAACAGAACAGAGAACCTAGAAACAGACCCACACAAATATAGTCAAATGATCTTTGACAAAGGAGGAAAGGCAAAACAATGGAGAAAATATAGTCTTTTTGACAAATGGTGCTGGAACAGCTGGACATCTACATGCAAAAAAAAAAAAAAAATCTAGACACAAACCTTACACACTTCACAAAAATTAACTCAAAATGGATCACAGACCTAAATGTAAAATGCAAAAGTATAAAACACTTAGAAGATAACAGAGGAGAAAATCTAGATGACTTTGGCTTTGGTGTTAATTTTTTAGATATGACACTAAAGGCACAATCCATGAGAGAAAGAATTGATAAGCTAGATTTCATTAAACATTTCTGCTCTGCAAAGACACTGTCAAGAGAATGAAAAGGTGACTCAAAGAATAGGAGAAAATATTTGCAAAAGGCATAATTGATAAAGGACTGTTATTCAAAATATACAAAGAACTTTTAAAACTCAATAATAACGGCCGGGCGCGGTGGCTCACGCCTGTAATCCTAGCACTCTGGGAGGCCGAGGCGGGTGGATTGCTCAAGGTCAGGAGTTCGAGACCAGCCTGAGCGAGACCCCGTCTCTACTAAAAATAGAACGACATTATATGGACAACTAAAAATCTATATAGAAAAAATTAGCCGGGCATATTGGCGCATGCCTGTAGTCCCAGCTACTCGGGAGGCTGAGGCAGTAGGATCGCTTAAGCCGAGGAGTCTGAGGTTGCTGTGAGCTAAGCTGACGCCACGGCACTCACTCTAGCCTGGGCAACAAAGTGAGACTCTGTCTCAACAACAAAAAAAAAAAAACTCAATAATAAGAAAACAACCTGATTAAAAAATGGGCCAAAGATCTCAATGGACAATTCACCAAAGAAGTTACACAGATGGCAAAGAACCCATCTCTTCTTTATCCCTGAAAAGATGTTCCACAACATGTGTCATCAGGAAAAAGCAAATTCAAACAATAAGATATCAATGCACACCTATTAGAATGGCCCTAATCCAGAACACCAGTAACACCAAATGCTAGCAGGGATGTGGAGCAACAGGAACCCTCATTCACTGCTGGTGGGAATGCAAAATGAGACAGCCACTTTGGAAGACAGTTTGGCGGTTTCTAACAAAACTAAACATACTCTTAACATACAATACAGCAATTTCACTCCTTGTTATTTAACCAAAGGAGTTAAAAACTTAAGTCCACACAAAAACATGCACACAGAAGTTTACAGCAGCTTTATTCTGCCAAAACTTCAAAGCAACAGAGAAGTCCTTTGTTAAGTCAATGGATAAATGAACTGCAGTGCATCTAGACAATGGAACATTATCCAGTGCTAAAAAGAAATGAGCTATCAAAGCCATAAAAAGACATAGAAGGAACTCAAATGCTTATCATATTATGTAAAAGAAGCCAATCTGAAAAGGGTATGTACTGTATGATTCCAACCATATGACATTCTGGAAAAGGTAAAATTACAGAGATAATAAAAAAAAAAATCAGTGGTTGCCAAGGGTTGGGGGAGGAGGGATGAACAGGCAGAGCACAGAGGATTTGAGGACAGTGAAACTACTCTGTATGATACTATAATGGTGGATACGTGTCATTATACATTTGTCCAAACACCCAGAATGTACAACACTAAGACTGAACCCTAAGGTACTGTGAGCTTTGAGTGATTATAATGTGTAGGTTTATCAATTGTAACAAATGTACAGCTCTGGTGGGTGATGTTGATAATGGGGGAGGCTGTGCATAGATGGGGGCAGAGGGCATATGGGATATCTCTTTTAAATAATAGTCTTGAATGAATTAACATAATAACTAAACTAAAATACATGCAACCTGTTTAACATTTAGAGAGCATATGTCCTAAAACCCAAATGGGCATGGCAGTGGTGGCATATTCATATTACAATTTTTTCTGATAACCAATGAGTGCTTACTTTCATGAATCCTTCACTTTTCAATTTGTGTAGTTTGGAGGCAGCATTATGGAGGCGTTTTCTTTGAGAATTCAGGAGAGAGTCGAGCACTTGCCACCACGTACGACAGTTCAACACAAATGCCAACCCCACTATAGATGCGATTGATATGAGGACAGCATTCACTGTCAGATGTTTTGGGTCAACTCTGAATATAGTCAGAAGGGTAATTCCAGCAATAACACAGCCAATGATAAAAAGGAAGATGACAAAAGATGGGAGGCAACATGTCTTTTTCCATTTCTTTTTACCTATAATACAACAAATGGTTTTAACAACTGTTAACATATCAAATATCTAGAAAATTCTAGTCATTACAGGCATGGCATCTGATGAGTCTGATGTTCAAGCTGTGTTTTCATGAAAATAAACTAAGCATTCATCCCTCCCTCAACCCTTAAACATGACACCCAAAGAAGAAAAAGGAAGGAACTCCTACCCTGAGTATCTTCAGTCTTGAATACTCGAAAAAGCCTGGTTGCCAAAAAGCCAAACTCTCTTTCACACGCATCCGAGAGGGTCGCAATCATTTCAGCCAGCGATGTCTCTCCACCTACACTGGACAGCCTATTGTAATCTGTAAACAAAAACCTTGTGGAAAAGAACATATAAAACATTACTCAGGTAGCAAGTAATAAATAACTTTAATATATCTGTATCGTTTACCCTATATTTTCTTTGTCTCTTTCAAAATGTTTTTAAAGTTTCAAGGAGGGAAAAGAACTTGTAGTCAGGTAGCTTCTACTTATAACATCTTACATACTTTTCTTAGGAAAAAACAATAGAAAAAGTTAAATGCAGCAGAGTTATATGAAGTAATTCTAAGAAGGGTGGAAGGGAAAAAAGGTATGACAGAGCTTAGACTAGGAATATCAGATGCCAACAGATTTCACAATACGGTGATTAAAAGGTGATGGCCCATGTCGGGATGTGACCACAAAGAGTTTAAGTTTTCTAACGGAGATTATAACCTTGAGAAAATATTAATTACAGTCATTAAAGAATTATAAGCCCAGTAATACCATTTAAAAACTCAAGTTTTAGAATGTCTTATTTTATTTATAGCTTCAACATCTACCAGAGATTTAGAAATAGCTGTAAGATATTCTTTTCACAGTTGTTCTTCAAAATAACTGTATTTTTGGATTTTTAGTGTCTGAATCATTATTATTTCTGCATGAGTTCCTTTTTTCCCTTTCATCTCTAAATTAAACTCTCATCTCAACCCAGCAGATAAGCATTGCTTTCAAAATACAATCTAGTATTACATTGTACTATACTGTGTGGTCTTGATTGATGGTATTTTAGTTGTTCTAACTTTTAAAAACATTATCTCATTAATTTTGAGAGTTTTTATTTTCTATAAAAATATTTCCCCCAATTATTTTATTCTATTCTACATGTTTTCCTTTTAGCTTTTTCATTTTTAAATCCTTTTCTTAATAATTAATCCCATATGCTAATTACTTGTAAGCTTTCCCCTTTATTTTTCTCTCATATTCAGTTTTCATATGTTATCTGGTTTGGCCTCTTTATTTTCATCTTAAATTACATGTTTTATTATATTATAATTTTAAAATTCTTCATCTTTTAATGCATTTTTAATTTTTTTGCCAACTTTCTATCAAATTTCTTCTGCTTTTAATTTTCTTTTTTTTCCTTTCACTTTCGTCTGGAGCCCTCCACCTTTCCTTTACCCCTTGACTTAAGTGTTTATCATCTTTTCTGCTTTCTCATAAATTTCCTATTAAATATGAATAATTTTAGATACATAAATATATTTCCAGAGGTGAGGAAAGAGCAGCTCAGAGAAGCGAGCTGAGGTTACTGAGGCTATACGCTCGGATAAGGAGGGGCCAGGCCTCCAACCTGGAGCTCTCGAAGGACATAGGCTGGTGGCAGGACCCCATCCTTGATCCAGTCCTCTATTCAGAGTGTGTTCCAAATGACAGTAACAGGTGACACAAGGAGAAAAAAGGGTTTATGTTCAAATAAAATTTGGCAAATAAAAATTAAACAGGTTTCTTTATGGAAAAGTATCTCTGATCCTTTAATATATAAGGGGAAGATATACAGTATTTCCCAATGCATTTGACGAGCACATGTTTTTATTTTCACATTTTTCATAAAAAAGTTCCAGGTACCAATGTGTTTTGCAACATACACTGAGAAATGATGCATAATCACAAACTTTTAAAGTGAAAAAATTTTTTTGCTGAATCTTATTAAGGTTACTTCTGTCAAAGGGACCAACTCACCTCACAGGTAAAGCTTTAGTAGTTTGCTCTGGCAATTCAGGCGGATTCACAAACATCAATTTAAGGAGGAGTTCCAGATAGCCAATATGTCTTGCCAATCTAGTGCTGAGGACCCAGGCCCAATTCCAACTGTCTCCTTCCCGTCGTCCACCAAAGTAAATGACAACTGAAATGCACGGTTGTAAAAAATTATCCAAAACAGTCATTAGCCAAGCAGCTTCTTTTCTCCACATAGTAAAATAGCAAGTAATGACAGCTAAGCAGACATAACTTTTTGTGGTCCCCATACTATTTCCTAACTACTTCTCAAAGAATTCAATTAACCTCCCCTAAGATACAGAAGGTATGTGAAAAATGGAAAGTAAACTGACTCAAATATGACCTAAGAAACATAATCAGAAATATAATGCCTTAAACAGAAACATACCTGTAGTTTACATGCAAATGCAAATGACTGGATTTATCATTATTTGCAACTGGTGAAGTTACCAGTTCCTCTAACAGTAAATCTATTTCCTTTCTTGCAACTGAAGATACCCCCAAGAATAGGGATTATATTTTTTTTACTTTGCTTTTAGATAAAATAAAAATTTTAGTCATAGTCAAAATGCTCAAGAGCATGCCAGTGATGGCTGTGGAGCCTTCTTTTCAGAAAAGATTTAAATATAAATCATTAATTAACATATAAAAAGGTAAGTATAAAAAAATTAGAGTCTGCTTCAATATTCACAAGTAGTATACTCATGTATATGCTACTCTAGCCCCAGTCGTGACAATGTTCCTCTAGGCCAATTCATAAAACAGTAAAAAGATCAATTTTCTCATCCACTTATAAAAATCACATATAGGTTTTAAGACACAGATATAAATAATGTTTTAGTAAAACAATGAGTCTTGACATTTTTTCCATTTTTTAAAAAAGCCAAAAAGCAAAGACTTACTAAAGAATATATATAAGAGAGCCAAGAAGCTCAATGACACTGCTATTCCAAGATTTGGGTCGACTGCAAAAGCAAACAATAAACCAAGCCCTCCACAAAACATCAGGGTAAGAAATACTATGAGCCATGAAAACTGAAAAAGAGGTTCAATCTGTTGTCCTGCGAAAGTCTTCATTTCATCTGAAAAAGAAATATGAAAAACCTTATTCCTACTTTATTTAAGAAATGTAACTTTTAACTCAATTTGCAATGTTCACATTTTCAATAGAAACATTTATTGGGCACTTACTAGGCCCCTAGATAGAACATTGCTACTTACCATTTTAACCAACATTCTCTTGCCAAATATTAATATAAACATCTGGTTCCCCAGGGGCACAGCTACCATCCTCCTGTTTCACATTGAGGATTATAAAATCTCTTTTCATATTCTCCCATTTGTCAAGATTTTGTTGGTATTTAGTTTTTGTGGTTTGTATTAGACAACAAGGTATTGTTCCATATGCAAAAATGAAAATAAAACTCTGTGTCTTCAAACTACATATCTCCACCATTCCTCTGTTCCTCACCTCTTCTCCCTCCAATCACGTTCGAGAATACTGTTCTTAAAGGTGTGTGTTGAGTCCAAATGAGCCCAACTCATCAAGTCATTCTTCATATAAAACTTGGGGAAATTTATACAGGCAATACTGAAAACTCTCCTTGAAAAATGAGTAAGACTTTACAAGTAAAAAGGGGCGTGTGCTGGGTCGGAAGTAGGGGGTAAGCTGTCTAAGCAGCTCCTAGCAGAGGGAGCAACTCTGGAAAAGTGTCAGGTGTATTCCTGCAAGAGCATAGTCCTCTGTGACTGCAGCACACAGGGGTGCAGGCCAGAGGTGGTGCTGCCAGGTGGGGCTGTGCAAATGGACAAGTTTGTGAAGGGCCTGGAAAACCTGTCACCAAGGGTTTCACGTGGTGTTCCCACAGAACTGGCTCTGTATAGAAAGAGAACTCAAATGACCATGTGAAGGATCAACCAGAGGGGAGTAAAACCCTAACAGGCTCATGTCAGTAAACCATGTAACACACACACTCATACAGAAAGCTCTGCCTTTTCCTTTACTTCAGAAAAAGTCCCAGAAACCCTGTTAGATGTACAGACTTTGCATAAGCAGGCCCTTTACCTTCCAGTTTCTTGAGTAAGAAAGATTTCCCACTTCCCCACTGAGCATACAACCCCACACAAATGGGAGGCTGCATGGTAGGCTCACTGAGAATATCTGCCAGGGCGCTGCTGTATAAATCATAACCAAGCATGTCACCGTCGGTTTCGGTAGGAGACAAGTGTCCTGTAGTTAGAAACACAAAATATCCTTACATTAAACAGTGGCATTGCTATTAAAAAGGAACATCCATTCTCATTTTTTAATTAGAAAGAAAAAATCCTATTTTAAATGTTTAGACCTATAATTACTATTGTATTTCAGAGAACTTAAGTTATCTATTAATTATAAGAGGTATCATTTTTATGTACAAGTAAGAAAGAAAAAAAAATTCTGCTAAATTGCGACACAATGCTTTCTTTTCCGTTACTTACAGGACACATTTCAATTTCATTAGATGTTAAAATGTATTATAGAATAATGTATATTTTAGAATCAACAAAATATGATAATTAAAACACAAACTAGTACATAAGAATTTAACATGAGTAACACCCACGTAAAGAAAGTGGCAAACGTTACTAAAGAACGTAATAGATACGCTGAGCCTTTCTGCCTACTATGGCTCCAGACAGAAAGGTTCAGCAATTCTCCCAAATTAATCTAGCACTTTAGGGCAATTCTAATTAAAACCCATGAGAATTATTTAATTGAAAAGCAAGAAAAACATGTAAGAATAGCTAAGAAAAAAAATGTAAAGACTACCAAAAGGTAGTTGTCATTGGAGAAGAATAAAAATATTAAAACTACAAAAATTAAAACATCGTAGAACTCGTACAGGATATTAGCATAAGTGGCATTTCAAATAAGGGAGGAAAGAAAGGATGAATCAGTAAGTGGTTTTAAGAGAGTTTAACCATTTATTTGTTAAAAAATAAATTAAATTAAAATGCTACACAGACGGGGTTGGTGGCATGTGCCTGTAGTGCCAGCTACTCAGGAGGCTGAGGCAGGAGGATCACTTGAGCCCAGGAGTTTGAAGCCAGCCTGGGCAATATAGCTAAAAGTATTTTATACACTTAATAACCTCTATTAAAATTAAGTTTCTGAAACACTAAAAAATTAAATATTAAAAATAAAACCATAAAAATATTCAACAAAAATATAAAGAAACTTTTAAAAATCTTCGTTGGAAAAGTCTTTCTTTCTTAATATAATATCAAGGCCAAAACTACAGTAAAAGACCAAAGGATAAACTAGAAAAATGTATAACTTTTAGAGAGAGAATAAAAACACCATGACCATAAACCGAGAGTAAGCTGGGTAATGCAACATATAGGATGGTCCCAGGATCAACATTCATAACATATAAGACATTTAAAATCAATTTTTAAAAAATATTAAAAACTAAAAAGTGAGCAAAGGATGCAAAAAGGGAAATGGCAAGAATACAAATAGCCTATGAATATAGTAAAAGATCTCAATCTCACTAATAAGTTTAAAACACAAATTAAAATGAGATTTTTTTTCTCTTACTGATCTGATTAGCAAAGATTAAGAGGCTGGAAATACTCAGTGTTAGCAAGGTTGTGGGGAACCGTGCTGTCTCATACTGCCAACAGGGGAACAAATTTTTACAACCATGTTGGAAAGTCTGTCAAAACTGTGGGCATCCACTGACTTGGCAATTCTACCTCTAGGAATTTACCCTAAGAAAATAATCCTAAAAACAAGAGTCAATGAATACGTGTACAAAGCTGTTCACTGCAGCACGAGCTGTTAACAGCAAAATAAACTAAATATTCATCAATAGAGAACTCAATGCACTATGAGAATCTACAATGAAAGATTATGTAATAATTGAAATGTAATATAGTTCAGTATTAAAAACTTTTATATCCTAGTAATGACTCATTTTTTTTTTAAACTACATACATAGTATAAAACATTTCTACAAATGTAAAGAAAAGCCTGGAGAGTCATTCAAACAATGATCTACACAAGTTGGGAGACAGAGAACAATGGGGAATTTGGCACTTTCTGTTATACTCATGTTTTCATTCTTAAAATGTAATGAGGGTGCATTACTATTATAATCAGACAAAATATTTTAAAGTAGAAAAACTCATAATGAAAGAGAATCATATTTATAAATAAGATATAAGAAGCTAAACTGGAAGGTGATGGGATTCTACTAACTCCTGTTGGTTTCTGGGGCTAACATAATTTTTGAAATCTAGTAAAAAATTATTTCATATTTCAAAACGGCACATATGAATGATTACATTTTCCTGTGCATTCTTTTCAATCAAAAACCATTTTAAGCCAAGCACGGTGGCTCATGCCTATAATCCCAGGTACTTGGGAGGCTGAGGTGGGAGGACCACTTGAGCCCAGGAGTTCGAGGTCGCAGTGAGCCATGATCATGCCACTGCACTCCAGCCTGGGTGACAGGGCAAGACCCCATCTCTTAAAAACAAAAATTATTAATTATTTTAGTACCACATTCAGGGCATTCTACTAGATGTTACAGAGGACACAAAGCTAAGAAACAGTGAAGAGCTTGGGATTTGGAAGGGGGATAATTCTAAAAGAAATAGAATAAAAGGCCATATGTAGTAAGTATAAAAAAAGAAAAATAAACACAAGTGCTTAAGTATGCTATTGAGGCAAAAATTTTATCTGGTTAGGCCGATCAGTCAAAGTCACTGAGAAGGGAACAGGTGACACGAAATGAGCCTTGAAGGAGAGCGATCACTGTAACAAGAAGAGAGCATTCCTGAGATGGAGAGGGGACGACTGAGGGGGCAAAACACAAAGGCAGAGAACCAGAAATGCCCTGCCACATGCGGAAACAGAGAACGCTGTGATAAAAGCACAAAGTAAACTTGGAGGACAATGGGGGAAAAGACTTTCAGAAAAGTTGGCCAGATTTTTAGAGGTGTCCTTAAAAGCTTGGTTGATGACTCTGAATGTGCTTAATTTAGAACGCTACAGTACAATTCGGGAGAACTTTAGACAGGGAGGACAACTTTCCCACATTAAAATAATAACTTTCTAATCTCTGATATTCTCTAGTTGAGTGACAATGCAAAAGTGCCATTGGCCTCTATTTTTCATATTTTTTTAAATAGAACATTCTTTATTTAAAAGCTTGGTTAGGAGTAAAACCCAATACTTACTGGCTCCAAATATTTGAGTTAAAATGCTTTTCTGATGGCTACAGTCAATATTGTAAGGAGTCTCGCCTGCTTTGTTGGGCCTATAAAGTAACCGCCCATCTTTGGGATTTCTTAAAAGAAGTTCTGCCAGTTTCCGACTCCTTCCACGAATAGCAATATGCAAAGGAGTGTCTCCTTTCTGTAAAATAATAGGATGAAACTTGAACTTTCACGTTTTTATATGTAGTATACACAGAGTAACAATTTTCATGTTCTGTAAAATCATAGAAAATCTGACCTTTTCATATTTTTCATTTAGAGCACATACATAATACGAATTTTTATTTCTACCTTCCCCACAAATTCTTTCTCTAGTTCCTTCCCCAGCTTTTTGCAGATATCACTCCTCCCAACTCCCTCCAGAAAGAAGGTCATTCTTCTCCCCTTCCCGTAACTCACTGAAAGAGAAGAAGAAACAGGCTTCCTTCCTCCCTGCAGCGACTCCCAGGCCATGGATCCACTTCATTAGGATCTACCCGCCACCCAAATATTCATTGTCCAAAGATGTCAATCACCTTCCTCAACTAATTTATATTCTATTCCACAGCTTTCTTCATTTGTCTAGAAAGCCCCACGATCCATGCTTGAAATCCCGTCTAACGTGACGCATTCAGACAGCTCCCGTGACCTTCGTCAACCATTCACCACTATGATGAGCCCTCAAATTTCATTGCTTTACATTCTCCACCTTTGAGTCTTTTATGTAATATCTGTCTTTCTCTGACTGCTACAACCTCTTCCACTCTCCTCATCCTTTGCTTTTCCTTAACATCAGCCCACCTTCTTCCCTCATGAGAATCTCCAATCACAGTAGTGTCCACATCCAACACTAATAAAAACTAGTATGTAAAAACCAAAAAAGCACTCTTAGTGTGCAAAGTGCTCTCCCATTTATTAATATTACCTCACAAATACCTCTATTGAAGATAACCAATGACTCAAAACTTAACAAATTATATCCTCAGTTCTCACCACCCGATCTCTCTACGGCGCAACATGCAAATGACCTGTGCTGTTCTTTCTGTGGCTACCATGGCATGACTTTATCTTGACTTTTCTTCTAGATTCTCTCCCCGTGTCCTCAACGTGGCACAATAACTGTGTCTGTTGAGCTTATGTCTGTAAGGCACTGTGCTGACACTCTGGAGGATGCAACGAGAAGACAAAACAGTTCCTGCCCTTAAGTAGCTTATGCTGTAATACAAAGAGACTGGAGAAACATGCACAGCTGTACAACAAACTATAACATGACACATGCCATAAGAAGTTAATTCTGAGCTTAGCTTTGATGATCTTAGTCACTCCCAGCAACTCTCATTCCCAGTAACTAACTGCCAGCCTTGATTTCATGTCCAGATTCCAGCCCTACACTTCCTGATGCCTACCGGCCGCAGCCTCCTGAATGTCTCATCAGCCCTCAAACTGAAAACAGCTAAACCTGATTTCGTCACCTTATATTCCCCACCTCAACTCCAATTCTCATCTCTAAACCTGCGAGAAGGCAAAATATCATCAGTAGTATTCCTGGCAGACACAAAATTTCTGAAAAAGCAGGGAAGACATTCACATACCCTGATGATATGCTGAAGATAAACAGTGAGCAGTGATGGGCCACGTAAAAATAACATTAATCTTTACTCTTAAATTTTTTTTTATGAAATTCTCTACAAAGAGCCAGGTGCAAGACTTATACACGTTTGTATCTCGAATTCTGACAGGACAGCACCTTATCCGTCCGCAGTAAGAACGTGTTGAATGAACAACTGTTCCAACTATCGTGAGTTACTTGTCAGCAAGCGTCATGTGCTGACTGGGCACAGCAACACACAAAGGGATACCAAGACAGAGTCCTTCAGGAAACTTATTAATAAGTATGAAATAACCATTTATACATAACATATTACATAATTAATGAGGCTGTATGCAACCTTAAAAGGTATAGTCCAGTGGTTCCGTATTGCAAACCAGGAGACCAGTATCAGATATGAGCTAATAGCAGAATGAGGAAAACAGGCATTAGAGGACTTTTTCTTTAAGCTTTATACATATTCAATTTCAAAAACTCTTGTTTGATTTTTGTCCTTCCTAATTTTTAATATTAAAATTTCCTTTCTTTTATATGAAATTATATTAATACGATGGGTAGAGGGATTATTTTGGTTTTGGTTTTGTTTTTTAAATAATGTTGTAAAATTTGGTAAAATAAAAAGGCAACACATTGATTCTGTGCTTTTTGTTCAACAATCTCACAAATAGAAAGATAAACTTTAATTTATTATGAATTAGTAAAGCCCAAATCATAATTTACAATATTTCTTACTTCATAAATAAATCGCTTCTTTTCTGGAGGAAAATCAATTTGAAGTAGAGAAAGAAATAAGCCTGTTTAAAATGGAAACTAAAATGAGAGACCAATTCTATCAGAAGTATTAAGCAATTTAGAGTTAAATTTATTAGAGAAAATATGAAAATTTCTCTAAAAGGAATTTATCCCAAGGACACATGGAAGAACACTTTATCTCCTGCAGTGAACATTAATGCCCGTCTACTTTGAGAGTCTACCTTCTCCAGCCCCACTGGATTCTTTCCTTCTGTTTGTGTGCAACAAGCTCTACCCTAACGAAGGCCTGTTCATGTGGTGGTTCACGGCAGCTCCCAGTAACTGGCGTGAGCAATGGAAGGAAAACCTGAAGCAGCTTTGTTAACAGCACACTGAGCCGGTCCACTCCTTGGCACACTATCACAGCATCAGAATCCCACACAGACATCCCAGCAAGTAATCTTTCCCTGCACAAAATAAAATCAGACCCCCATACGCCCACTAGATACAGGGGTCAGTCTACCAGCAGCTTTCCAAAAAGTGTTCTGTAGGTTGGGTGCAGTGGCTCATGCCTGTAATCCTAACACTTTGCAAAGATTGCTTGAGGCCAGGAGTTCATGATCAGCCTGAGCAAGAGCAAGACTCCATCTCTACAAAAAATAGAAAAATTAGCTGGGTGTGGTGGTGTATGCCCGTAGCCTCAGCTACTTGAGAGGCTGAGGCAGGAGGCTCACTTGAGCCCAAGAGTTTAAGGTTGCAGTGAGTTATGAAGATGCCACTGTACTCCAGCCCCGGGAACAGAGTGAGACCCTATCTCCAAAAACAAACAAACAAACAAAAAGCCAAGAAAAGTATTCTCTACACAGATTTTTTTTTCTTTTTTTCTTTTTTGGCACAGATGCTTTACCTTATCTACAGCAGATACTTTAGCTCCTTTATCTAGCAGCAGCTCCACTACTTCAATATTTCTCATCTTGGTAGCCTTGATAAGTGGTGTTTCACCATCCTGTGGGCACAGATAATAAAATTTAACATATCAATAGCTTCACACCTAAATGCTTGTCATACAAATGCACTTGACAAGAAATATCTGACTCTGCTAACAGTCTATTATTTAAAATGTTCTCAAGAAAACATAGTTTAGGCCAGGCGCGGTGGCTCATGCCTGTAATCCTAGCACTCTGGGAGGCCGTGGTGGGAGGATCGCTTGAGGTCAGGAGTTCCAGACCAGCCGGAGCAAGGGCAAGACCCGGTCTCTACTAAAAATAGATAGAAATTATCTGGACAACTAAAAATATATAGAAAAAATTAGCCGGGCATGGTGGCGCATGCCTATAGTCCCAGCTACTCGGGAGGCTGAGGCAGGAGGATCGCTTGAGCCCAGGAGTTTGAGGTTGCTGTGAGTGGGGCTGACGCCACGGCACTCTAGCCTGGGCAACAGAGTGAGACTCTGTCTCAAAAAAAAAAAAAAGAAAGAAAGAAAGAAAGAAAAAGAAAACATAGTTTAAAAGCTAACAAAAAAGGTGCTTTTCCTTGCACAACTACCTGTTTGTATCAAAATAACATTTTATATCCCTTATCCAGCATGGGATGTGTCTGCCTGCTTATAAACCACACCTGACATCAGTCCCTGCACGCGGCAGCAGTGGCTGCTCCTGTCAACGCCCAGGTTCCCCTGCTGACCTCTAGGGCAGCCCCTCCAGAGGCCACTTCTCATTCTCACCATCTCCCCACCAACCAACCCACAGTCCAGCCTGTCAACATCCAGGCAGGCCAGTATCCTGAGCTTTTCAGAAATTTCGTCACTGCAGTTCTCTGTAAACCTAAAGACCTGTGTATAACGTTGGAAACCATTTAACATAAGCAGGATGCCTTCAGAAACCTCAAAAGAGTTTGTGATTGCTTTCAAAACCAAACCAAGGGAAATAAGAAGAGACCACAATTCAGCCCTGAGTTAGGAAAGACAAAAAAACTGATTACAAGCCACAGGTAGTCACAGGGCTGACACAGGGGTCCAAAAAAGGAAAAAAGATCAAGGAGCCACCTGCAAACCAGAAGGTATCCGGGAAACTTTTCTGCCCTAGGGTACTGGCGGTGCTGTCACTGATTTAGAAATATGCTGCTCCAGATCTCCAGCAGATAAAATATTATTTAATGACCTACCAGGATTGTCTTACAGGTGCCGCCATAATTTTGCTTTATTCACTGAGAATTCCTGCCATTTCAATCCAGAATTCCAATAATATTTTCCCCATGGAAAACTATTGTACATAAGGCTAAATACAATCACCAAAGTCTTACGTAATTTTTTATTTTTCATACGATTTGAGTAAAATAGGCTCCAGTAGCTGGTGTGGGGAATCAACCACCAGTCACAATTGTCTTTTAAATGGAAATGTGTTCTGGATTTCCAATAACAGAAACATAAAAGAATTTGGAGAAAATGATCTGCCCACAATTTATGAATAACTTATATTGTACTTTCTGAAAAGTATTTAATTGAAGTGAACAAATTACACACTATATTTTGCTATGAATACACAAATCCTGAAAGGATACAAAGTTACTCCTCAATTTAATATAGAATATTACCAATAAAATCAATATAACTCTCACACCAATCAAAGGTGATTGAAATAAAATGAACATGACTAATATTCAGCATTAGGTATTCCTAACAGAATAGAAATGCCATTTATACCTTTGTGCATATTTCAGTATCAGGATTGCATTGTAAGATATCTCTCACCATTGTTGCATTTCCTTTCTCAACAGCCCAATACAAAGCAGTTTTATTGTCCTATATAATTAAAAAAAAAATCAGCAATCACTTCATATAAGATACAATATTTACAACTACTATTTGTAAAACATCTTTTCTGCCAAAAAGCATTTAAACAGGCAGCATGTTGGGAAATAATATCAACCCTTATGCTATCTTGGATTTATTTTTGAGAATTCTTTATGAAAGAAACCTATGAAAACTTAACATTGCTTGACTTAAAAAGCAGCAGTCCCATATAGTTAATAAAATATACTTTTGTAATGCAAACAGATTTCAGGAACATGTACTGGGTGAGAAGTCATCAATGCCTGAACTCTGTAAACTTAGACAAGTCACTTAAATATCCTGACTCTTGGATTTTCATCTGTAATATGGTATAAGTGTACCTGCCCAATGTTTCAAAAGATAATGCATGAGAATGTACTTCATGAACATAAGGCATTATTGTTTTTATCATTTTTAGCTTTTTAATCTCCATCCACCCTGCACTCCTATACTTTCCTAATCAGATTCTTGAAAACCCTATCTTGCTCAAAAACCAAAAATTGATCCACACAGGCCTTGAAAGTTTAGCTAAAGAATAAAAAAACTGATTGAAACATAGGAAAACAGGATTGACAGACACACAGTAGTTAGATAAAAGTCTAAATAGGTGATCTAGAAACCATCTTTTAGTGAAAACATGATTTTAACCCAAAAGATAATGAATGACTTTCGGCTGCTGCCACATTAAGTTTCCTATACCAAAATTTCCCCAATGGAGTTCCCCGCTACACTATCCGGACAACTTTCTCAGGGTGGCCCTCAAATGTCTCTGGCCCTACCTTCCTTTCCATTTCAATTTCTCTAACTCCCACCCCCCACCCCAACTGATTTACTCACTAGCTGTGGAATACAGTCTTTCACTTTCCAATTTTCTCAAATGTTCTCATCTTATTACTACCGCCCTTGCCTGAAACACTCAGCCTTCCTTTTCTCTGCCTATCTAAACCCAACCCATCTTCAAACTTAGCTCAAGTTCTCCCTTCTTTCAAGTCTCCTTTCTTAAGGCCGTCTTTCCCCACCTCGAGACTCATACTTGAACCTTTCACTAGGCAATCAATCATATACCATCTTGTGGCTTCACTTTTTGTTTACAAAAGGCATAAAAATAAACATAAACAAACTAAAAGTTTCCAAATTAAAATACATATTTCTTAAAGGCAAAGGTCCCATGTTAGTTCCCCTACAACATTTGGCATAATATTTATTAGTTTGATTCAAAAATGGATTTGGATACAAGAGATTTTTTTTGGCTAAATACAAGGAAAAAGTGGGCAGAAATGTAGACTGTCCAACAAAAAAATGAGTTACCCAGAATATTTTTTTGAATCTAAAGCTCTTGAAGTATTAGACAAATTCACAACTGTGAGCAAGGCTTTTATCTAAAATCAATAACCTTTGTAGCTCTGTGAACTAGGACTATCTTAAGCAAAGTCCACAGGTACTACCAAGTGGTCCTAGCAAAAGCAAGCAGAATGGGGAAAAAGGAAAAGAAACTAAAACAAGAATGAAAGAATAGCATATGGATAAAGAAGACAAAACAAAGGGAAAAACTAATGAAAATAAATAAGTGCCATACACTCAACTGTCTCAGTATCACTACTCGTTTCAAGATTGAAGATATCTGTATGTTAGTAAGGGAGGCACATTCTAAAAACATGAGCTTCTTTTTGGCTTACTTCTATCTAAATTTAACTTGATATAAATACAGAAATTTTATAGTAATGGCAGTGAAACTTAATAATAACATATATCCATTAAATGTATTAGGGTTTAAAAGTTTATCTCCATAGGCAAGTGGAAAGAATAACATTATCATTAGTGGACATATACAACTGATCCTACTCAGAGATAACAGCGGCACTGTCATCACACATACCTGTCCTCTAATGTCTATATCAGCATATTTTTGGAGAAGTGCTCGAACAATTTCAACGTGACCACCTCTGACAGCTCCAATCAACACAGTATCCCCACTCTAAAAAGCCAAAAAACAAGGTGACTTGAGGAGGAGAACACATAAGCACTGTTTTGAAGTTAAGACTAATCATTTGTTAATATAATAGATTTTTTCGAAAAATTTCTTGGAAAAAGAATGTGTCTCCAACTAAGAGAAAAATTTTAATTACCTGATATTAACACCCCTCAGAATAAGGACTCTATGCCTCAAAATGAGGAGTCTGATATTCCATTTTTAAAAGTTTAGAAAGACAAATTATTCAGAACAAGAATCTATTCTCTTTGAAGGTAATGTTCCATTACAAATGTAAATTAAATACAATGACACTGTGGCTGTCAATGACCTACAAGAACATTTGGAAATTACATAAAAATCTCTTGGAATAATGCTGTATGAAAAAAGCCATGGATTCCAAAGAGGGAGCTGTAAAGCTAAAGCTATCAGTGGGTCTACAGCCATAGTTAATTAAGGGAAAGGTTTGTTTCCAGACCAACATCCAGGAATATCTAGTCAATTTGGCAGTTACAGTCCAGGAGGGTATAAGGCTGATTCATTCTCCAGGATAAGACTAACAAAGTTCACAACCTCTCTCATGAACATGAAAGAGAGGTTCATGAGGACATCTCTTTGCCCTGAAATTATATTCATCAAGCAACCATCAATTTTTTTTTTTTTGTTACATTCCAATGTGTTTTTAATTATCTCAACAGGTATTGCAAAAATACTTTTTTTTTTCAATTTAATTTTACAGAATCAAAGAGTCTAACAGTATATCTTGTTAGATACAGTATGTCCTCATAATGTATACATTATTTCTTGTACAATGATATGAAATAATATGGGAAATATTCATGATAAATTATTAAGTGAACAGTGCAAGTTAAAAACAATAGTTTCATATTTTTCCCCACCCCTCCTTTCCCGAGTCAGCACCTTCAAGTGTTACCACTCCCCAAACGGTGCGCAATGCACTCATTGTGTAGGCATACCCCCATCCCCTCCCCCACCCCCCACCTCAGTCTGATGTCCAATTGGTGTCGTTCCCAGATTTGTATTTAGGTGATGATCAGGGAAACCAATTTTCTGGTGAGTACATGTGATGCTTGTTTTTCCATTCTTGGGATACTTCACTTAATATAATGGGTTCCAACTCTCTCCAGGAGAACCATAGAGATGTCGTATCTTCATCATTCCTTATAGCTGAGTAATATTCCATGGTATACATATACCACAGTTTACTAATCCAATCATGTATTGATGGGCATTTGGGTTGTTTCCACATCTTTGCTATTGTGAATTGTGCTGCTATAAACATTTGGGTACATGTGCCTTTGTTACAGAATGACCTTTTTTCCTTTGGGTATATGCCCAGTAATGGGATTGCTGGGTCAAATGGCAGGTCTACTTGAATCTGTTTAAGATACCTCCATAATGCTGGCCGGGCGTGGTGGCTCACGCCTGTAATCCTAGCACTCTGGGAGGCCGAGGTGGGCGGATCGTTTGAGCTCAGGAGTTCGAGACCAGCCTGAGCAAGAGCGAGACCCCACCTCTACTAAAAATAGAAAGAAATTATATGGACAGCTAAAAATATATAGAGAAAAAATTAGCCGGGCATGGTGGCGCATGCCTGTAGTCCCAGCTACTCGGGAGGCTGAGACAGGAGGATCGCTTGTGCTCAGGAGTTTGAGGTTGCTGTGAGCTAGGCTGACGCCACGGCACTCACTCTAGCCTGGGCAACAGAGTGAGACTCTGTCTCAAAAAAAAAAAAAAAAAAAAAAAAAAGATACCTCCATAATGCTTTCCACAGGGGTTGCACTAGTTTGCAGTCCCACCAGCAGTGTATTAGTGTTCCTGTCTCTCCACACCTGCGCCAACATGTGTTGTTTTGGGTTTTTTTGATAAAGGCCATTCTCACTGGGGTTAAGTGATATCTCATTGTGGTTTTGATTTGCATTTCCCTGATGATTAGAGATGTTGAACACTTTTTCATATGTTTGTTAGCCATTTTTATATCTTCTTTTGAAAAATTTCTATTCATGTCCTTTGCCCACTTTTTGATAGGGTTGCTTGATTTTTTCTTGCTGATTTTCCTGAGTTCTAAATAGATTCTTGTTATCAGTCCTTTATCTGATGTGTAGTATGCAAAAATTTTTTCCCATTCTGTAGGTGGTCTGTTTATTCTCTGGACTGTTTCTTTGGCTGTGCAGAAGCTTTTTAATTTAATCATGTCCCATTCATTTATTTTTGTTGCTGCTGTGATTGCCTTGGGGGTCTTCTTCATAAATTCTTTGCCTAGGCCAATGTCTGTAAGAGTCTTTCCTACATTTTCTTCTAGAATTCTGATTGTATCACGCCTAAGGTTTAAGTCTGTTATCCACCGTGATTTGATTTTTGTGAGAGGCAACCATCATTTTTAATTATCGCTTCTCATTACTTCGAATACTGGAAATGGTTATTTTGGCAAATGGCATAAATATTTTATTTGCTGCTAAATTATAAATCAGTTGTAGCCTTTTGGGTTGGGTGAGCTCAGGAGCTGCAGTTCAATTCAATCCTTAAAGGGCCCCGATGTGCTATAAATCAAGAGGCAGGTCCTCGAGACTTGTTAAGTTTAGCACCACAGTGTAGTGTCTTAAATACCACATTAATAGCAGAAATAAACCCAAGGCAGACAACTCTTAGTTGAGAATGTTAGCATTAACATGGGTGCAGACTAGTAAATTAACAAAAGGTTACCAATGTTTCGCTGCTTACAATGTGCCATGCACCATGCTAGGCAAGGGGAAACAAGATAGACAAGGTCCCAGCTCTGGGAGAATTTACAGTCTGGCGGTGAAAGCCAATATACAATAAACAAAAAATTACACAAATGCTACGCAAAAAAAGTTAAAATAGGGTAATGTGATAGAAAGTGACCCAGTAGTTAGTATGGACTGGGTAGTAGAAGAAGACCTTTCAGAGGAGGTAACATTTAAGCTGAGGGGGATGACAAGGAGCCAGCATTTGAAGGTCAGCACCCAGCTGAGAGCACAGTTGGTGCAAAGTCCACAGGGCAGGAACGAGATCAGTGTGTTCAAAAGGGGAAAGGCACTAAATGTCTGCAACCTATTGAAACGGGGAAGAGTGGTATAAAATGAGGACAAGAGGGAGGCAAAGACAATGCTATGTAGCACCTATAAACTAAAAAGGTAACGTTTATCCTAAATGCAGGAAGAAGTCTTGGATGGCTTTAAACAAAGGGTTACATGAGAGAGTTATTGTTTTAAAGACTGCTCTGAGAACAGGGTGAAGAATAAAGTAGAGGCAACAAGAGAACCCAGATGCGATGTTATTGCTATAACATGGGAGACGGTGGCTTGGGCAGGGCAGGTGATGGTGGAGATGAAGGAGATGTTTTGGAGTCAACAGAATGTGCTGGAGAACTGGATGGGGTAGGTGAGGGAAGACAGAAATCACGGCTAATGCACATGACTTGGGGCTTTAACAACAGAGTGGATGGTTGTACCACTTGCTGAGACAGACAAGACTAAACAAAAAAGCAGGTTTGGGGTGAAAAAAAAGGTCATCTATTTGCCTTAAGAAGCCAAGTGGACATTCAAGTGGAGAGTTCAGGTAGAGTTGGATATTTAAGTGTGAAGCTCAGAGAAGTGAGGACAACAGAAAGAACTGTGAAAATCTTAAGGGGAAACAGTGGTACTTAAAGCCCTGGAACAATAACTAACCCGAGCCATGAACACCGCCTTCAGTGATGTACATCAAGGACAGTTACAGATGTATATGTGACGTTTTCAGTAACAAAATTTTTTGACAAGCAAAAAGTATTCAAAAAGATTGAATAATTTTTAACTTGCTAGTTTTAAAGGTGGAAATGAAACTTATCTTAAAACAAGTTTATCTCATGCATGAAGAATCCTGAAAGGTGGTAAGAGGCAATTAAAGAAACCTTCTATCCACTTCACCACTACAAGGCAATATGAAACAGGCAGCCTACCCTGTCAGGTATGTTCACGTATGTTCCAGCGTCCAGCAGATCCTGTACAATCTCCGTGTGTCCCTCCTTTGATGCAATCATCAAAGCTGTATTTCCATCCTTATCTGTTAAATTGACATTTGGATTCCTCTTTAAAATTTCTTTTACTGACTGTGTGTACCCTCCTTTTACTGCCACAATAAGTGCAGTCATTGAATTCTAAAAAAGAAAAAAGCAAGCCCAAGAAATTAGTATAGTCTAGAAAATACACAATGTATTCCATAATCATAAAACAGGTGTTTTCAAATAGATGCCTATTATTGCATTCATTTCTGATAATAAAATGCCAATACAAACAACCAGACATATACCAAAAATGGCCAGGAGGCATATTTTGTTTTTGAAGATACATTAATTCTCTTGAGCCATTAGAACTATTATTATAATTTTTTAAATGATAATCTGAAACTGGAGTCATTTACAATGAACAAACCCTCTCACTAACATAATTAAGAATAAAATAGTTGACATGGTGACTAAATTAAACACATTCTAAATTAAATAATCCAGAGTAAGGTAAATTAGACTTCAAACTAAGACTTCTTTATAATAAAACTCATATGAAAAACTGAAGTTAAACACTGAATTAATAGCTATAGGATATTTCAAGAAAAGTATAATATATACTGTCTTTTACAGTGATCTAGAAACCACACTTCAAAAACTGTCTGAAGTCATTCTTTTAAAAACTGCATATCTATTTTATAGCAATAAATCACCTAACAGAAGAATCTGGCTCATTACCAGACATGTTAAAATTGCTTCTTGAGGCCAGGCACGGTGGCTCACACCTGTAATCCTAGCACTGTGGGAGGCCGAGGTGGGAGGACTGCTTGAGGTCAGGAGTTCAAGACAAACCTGAGCAAGAGCAAGATCCTGCTCAATTAAAACTAGAAAAAAAAATAGCCAGGCATGCAGACACGCCTGTAGTTCCAGTTACTCAGGAGGCTGAGATGGGAGGATTGTTTGAGTCTAGAAGCTTGAGGTTGCAGTGAGCTATGATGACGCCACTCCACTCTAGACCAGGTGACAGAGCAAGACTCTGTCTCCAAAAAAAAAAGAAAAAAATTGCTTCTTGAGATGCTGATTTACTTTAAGATGTCATATGATTTCCTTATAGAAATATTTCAATTATTAGATCAGCCCCCAAAACTAAGCTGTCATTCTCTCCATATTAAAACAACACAGCTTTTCAAATCCTTTGGCAGTCAGTCACCATAGAGACAAGCCAGTCATCCACTTGACCAACTGTCCAGAAAGGATGAAAGTGGAAGGTGTGATGTTCACAGCTGCCTATAGATCATGCTGTCTCCACACGGCATGAAAACAGTACACATGGCTTCAAGGTCGGCAATTAGTAGCTTCTCTGCCAACATGGAAAACAGGAGGAATTGGTTGATATGCCAATAGAAAGAGTTTATCCTTAGTTAATTATAGCCAGAGACTTGGTAGTATCTCTTCTCAGAATTCTTTACAGTCCATCTTACATAATATAATACTTCTACAAATAGTAGTCTGTATAATGTTAACTGTTTCCTGTGCATAAATGTTGTTTCCTTTGACTGTATTCCTGTAAGCTCAAGGGAAAAGCAATTCGTTAGGCTTCTCCAGTTTCCCCGACACACTTGGCACAGGGGGATATACAGCAGGTGCTCAATAAGGAATTCATAACTGCTAGTCAATAAGATGTCTTTAACCAGTTTTTAAGCTTTAAGGTTTTGAAGGCTGATTTCTGATTTTTTTAAAATCTGTTTATTGATGACAGAAAATATGGCACAGCTGAAAATATCCAAAAAATTACAATATTAAATTTTTTAAAGAAAATGTACTTTAGTGGAGCATTACTTTTTCCATGACTAATATCAAAAACTATTTGAACATTTCTTTAAACAATTTATACTAAGTGTAGAAGAATACAAACTCAGTTTTCTTTTATACTCTCACAACACAAAATACTTTTGGTGACCAAATGTGTGGAAGTTTTTCCCCACCCACCAAGCAAGCAATCAGTTCTGCAGCAGACACTAGCTAGGTATTCTGCAATTCAATTCTGACACTACCTACCTGGAAATAGCGACAGATCCCACAGGTTGAGAGCTAAGTCCCCAAGACAGCCCCTACATTTCAATGCCAACTGAAATCTTCAGGTTGTTTTACCTGTGCTTCTGACCGACTGGCTATAAATCAGAGTTGCCACAACCCTCTCCTTGGGTTCTATTAATTTGCTAGAGTGGCTTACAGAACAGAACTCAGGCTTACTTAACATTTACCAGTTTATTATAAAGGATATTTTAAAGGATACGAATGAGCACGGAGATGAAGGGATACACAGGATGAGGTCTGGAAGGGTCCCGAAAACAGAAGCTTTTGTCCCCATAAAGTTGGGGTATGCCACCCTCCTGGCACAAGGATGTGTTCTTGTTCACCTTCCTGGAAGCACCCTGAACTCAGTCCCTTTGGGTTCTTACGGAGGCTTCATTATGAAGGCATGATTGACTAAATCATTGGCCGCTGGTGATCAACTCAGCCTTCAGCCCCTCTCCTCTCCCCAGAGGTGGGAGCGTGGGGTAGTGAGTTCCAACCCTCTGAGTACACAGTTTGTTCCCCTCACAACCAGCCCCCCCAGCGTGTGGTTATCCAGGGGCTTTCTAAAAATCACCTCATTAACATGAACTCAGGTGTGGCTGAAAGGGACTTGTTTTAAGTAACAAAAGACTGTCTTTCACCTTTATTACTCAAGGAACTGTTTCAAAAACCAAGCACAAAAGGCAAAACATTTTAACAAAAGATACTCTCATTGCTCTAGTCCCTTAGGAAATTACAAACGAGCAATGAGCTAGGAACCACAGACAAAAACCAAAATATAGTCATGTGCAACACATTTTGGCCAATGACGGACTGCATATACAATGGTGGTCTCATAAGATTATAATACCGATTCCTGTACCTTTTCTATGTTTAGCTATGTTTAGATGTACAAATACATACCATTGTATTACAATTGCCTACAGTGTGTATAGTACAGTAACTTGCTGTCCAGGTTTGTAGAGCAATAGGCTATGCCATATAACCTAGGTGTGCTCTACCATCTAGGTTTGAGTAAGTACATTCTATGACTTTTACATAAGGGTAGAATCACCTAACAACACATTTTTCAGAATGTATCCCCATTGTTAAGTGACACATGACTGTAAATATATCATAATATCATACTAATATTGCTAAAAGTTATTATTTATACTGTGAACTAAAATAAAATCTTAAGCCCCTCAGCTGACTGAATGGACTCTCTCTTGGCAAGGGGACCTAAGAAATACCCTAAAGCCGAGTTGCTGGCCTTGAGAAGGGAGGTCAGACATGCCTCATCATGCCCACCTCCTCTCTTGTAGATATCCTTTGCAACTCATTAACAGGCCTAAAGCTATACAAGGTAAAGCTTAAACCATACCTGCAAGTCATCAATTTACTTAACAGATCACTTGAGTCTGGGCATATGTCCGATGGTTTGTCTCTGATTAATAGACTTCCTTAACTTAAAACATTCTGAGCCTTTAGACAAAGCTTCACTTCTTTAACCAATTACAAATCAAAGAATCTTTAAACTCACCTATAACCTGTAATCCCCTGCTTCGAGATGTCCTACCTTTTTGGGCCAAACCAATGTACTACTTCCATGTATTGATCTATGACTTTACGTGTCATTCCTGCCTCCCTGAAATGTATAAAACCCAACCACAGCAAGACCACTTGCTCAAGGCTTCCTGGGCGTGGCTCTCCAGGCCATGGTCACACATATTTGGCTCAGAATAGCCTCTTTGAATTATTTTACAGAGTTTGGGTCTTTTTCCATTAACAATACTTTCAGCCTCACAAAATTTATATGCATTAGCAATAGATCCTTAAAAGCATATATTTATAGCCCATAATATTCATAATGTAACACATTTAGGATAAAAGAAAGAAAATGCATGTTTTCCTAAGTCACTATCATTCAAGAATTAGAGAGAAATTTTCCCAGACATATATTAATACTAAGGAAAAACAGTCTTTCTTTTAAAATCAAAAATATATCTATATCACCAGGAGTTAAAATATAAGATACTTACAGCTCCTTCTTGATCAACGTCAGCTCCCATGGCCAATAAATGTTTCACGCATTCCAAATGACCCTTTCTTGCTGCCCAAACCAAAGGGGTGGTTCCATACTGTGAAAACAAACAATAAATTTAAAATTATCAGAGGTATACTAAAAGAATCTATCTCTCAACATGAATTTTAATAAAAATCATACTCTTGAGTATTCTTAGATAACTGCATACACTAATCATAATTTTAATCCTAGATAAATACTATTTCTCCCAATTTATTTCTCCTGAACAGATGATTAACAACTGCATGAAGTATCTTTTTAACTTTTATGAGTGACAATTTTTCCATCATAAAATCATACAGCCCCAAATTTTCAATTCACATATCTCATGAAATAGAATGTCCAACAGACTGATTGCAGGTGAAAATAGTAACATCCAAGTGCCAAACTAAATTAGTTCTAACTACTTTACATGGGTTAACACACATAATCCTTACCACAAGAGTAAGTACAATTCATGATACCACATTTTCACAGATGAGGAAACTGCAACCCTGCGATGTTAATCAACAGGCTAAAGTCAGAAAGCTATCAAGTGGCGGAACAAGAAAGACCCATGAACCCAACAAGTCTGGCTGCAGAGTCTGTGCTCTTAACCACCACCCCCAGCCAAAATCAAAATCAGCCTTTGTACATGACAACTTCAGCCTAGAAACTGCACTCAAAAGCACCTTTCCCTGAAACATGATTGAAAAGGCATCAGAGAATATAAATCACACACAAAGGCAATGCTGTACCTTTGGGTGTCTGTCAATCAACAGACATATCAATACCCACAGTGACCTTTAGGTACCTGGGAGCCCACAGACAGAAATGAATATTTAATGAACATCTACTCTCTAGGGCAGCCCTGTCCAGTAGAACTTTCTGTGTTGATAGAAATGCTCTATAATTCTGTGCTGCCTGATATAGTAGTCACCAGTCAAATACGACTATTAAGCACTTGATATATGGCTAGTGTGACTGAGGAAATGAATTTTTATCTTATTTCATTTTAATTAAGTCTAAGTAGCCATATGTGGCTAGTGGTTACTACATTGAGCAGTGCCATGCTATAAATTATGTCAGACACCCCAGCAACCACGCTGTTGAAGGTTGTAGCCCTGGGCACTCTTCCTTGATGGATGGGACCTCGTGACAGCCAAAATCACAAGGCTGCCAAGACAGCACACGGGAGCAGGCGCCCAACAAAAAGGAAGAAAGTAATAATGAAAGGGAAACAGTTATGGCCACTGCCTCAAAGCAGGCTTAGAGAGGCGGAATACGGAGTAGAGGAGTAAATTCCCAACTTCCCTCCTGCATCTGTAGTCTTCTCCCAGAATTAAATTCCCTTTTCTAGCCTCCTCCCTTGTGGATAACATTTTCTCTGGCTAAAATGCCTTCCCTAACCTTATAAATCAAGATCTGAGATATCCTCAAAAATAACACACATAGACACTGACCTTTTATAAAACCTTTTTTAAATATACTAATTATAATTAAGCTCTCATCCTTTGAACACCTATTACATTTGATTTTTGCCCTTCTTGTAAAACTGAACAATACAACATTACAAGTCATAATTTCTATTCTTTCTCCCACCCCATCACATTAGCCAGCTGGCCTCACCCCTATGTTCCACAGACAATCTCACTTTCATCATGAAAAAGAATTTCTGACATCCAGCAAGACCATCCCTCACCTTGTTCCTGTCTACTTCAAAACAGCTCTGGAGTCAGCACTCAGAACTACCTCAATGAGGCTCTCTCTTCTCTTCTCAAATTCTGGCCTCTATCCCTCCCAAACCTAATCTCTTCATGTGTATTCACGATCCTACCACCTTCCCGTTTCACCTAGAACCTCACTCAATCTCCTCCCACATCTTCAGTCTTTTCTTCTTAGTCCCTCTTCACGTTAGGTCTCTGATTTAGGTCCCTTCAATTTAGGCCTCTCCTATCCTAACAAACTTTTCCAACAAGCTACTCTCTTAAGATACTAGTCGTTCTTTCTTTCAAATTTTTCAAAATAATTTATAATTCCTTACCAAAACCCCCTTGAAAACTAATTTGTTATAAACATTAAAAAACCACCATCCCTGAGGTCACTGATAGTCACCTAAACCCCAGATCTAAAGATCTTTTACCCAGTTCTTTCTTTCCTTCCTGAAAGCCCTGCAGTACTCTGAACTAAACTGACTGTCCCTTCCAACTTGAACTTTCAATTCGTTCATCACCTTTGACGTTCAGCCAGCCAAATTCTCCTACCTCTGCAGACACTCCTAACAATCAGCCCTTTGCTCACAGCACTGCAATGCTACTGATCTCAGTTATCAATCCACACTCACAAATTTCAGAATCACCTGCGTAAGCCCTTCATCACCAGCAGCCCACGCCTCCAGGTCCCCTATCTCGCAGGACACCTAACTACAGGTGCCCCTAAGTACAGGTGCCTCACCACTTCAAAGTCAACACATCCAGAATGAACTTCACTCCCCTTCTCTAAAAATTAGTTTGCATAGAAACCTGCCTATTTCTGTCGGCAATAAAAATGTTCTCTTAGTTTTCAATCCATCCCACAATACACTACCACACATTAATTTTTCTAAAACACCACTTTGTGCCAATCTACTACTTAGATTCCCCAGTGCTTTTCTGTGTCTACGGGGCAGAGGACCAACCTCTTCAGTGGGGTGTCCAAGGCCCACCTGAAGGTGGCTCCACCTGTGCCCCAGCTTCCTCCTCTCAGCTCCCTCCGCACCACTCAGCCCCGCTCCACCCACACCATCCATTCAAGGCCAGCTCAACACACCACACAAAGGACACCCTGGTGCTTTTGCTCTCATTTGCCCCTGTGCCCAGTTCATCTCCTCTCCTCCTCTTCACTAACGTAAGCTCTACCCTTTCCTCAAGGTCTAGAATAAGTCTCAGTTCTATCCAGTCTTTACTGACTGCTCAGCCATCAGTGAATTATCCCATCTTCAAACTCCTAAGTCACTTGACCCTTCGCCTTTGCATTTTATATGTCCCACTTACATCCCTGCTTCCCTGAACAGAGATCACTACTTCTTTGTTTTTGTATCTCCTGTGCTAAGTAAGGGTATAGGGCACTGCACACAGTAGGTGCTAAACATTTTCTCAAAACGCTAAAGAATGACAGGTTAGGTAGCATAATACCTGATTCTGGAGAGCCTTGAATGCCAAGCTACATATAAATATTTTTCTATAGGCCAGTAGGAGAAAATAAAGGTTTCTCCATCATATTAAATTGTCAAATCAGAAACATCAACAGAACTTGCCGCCATTTTAGACATACTTCAAACCTCAGTCAACCTGAATTAGCAAACAGTACAAAATACAATATTTCTAAATGCTGTATTATAAATATTTGCAACAGCTTCCTTATACTCCTCATTAAGCTATTATTTTATGCAATATTTTTAAATAAGGCATAACATGCATAAAGTGCAAAAAATATACTAATTTTCAGTGTACTACTTTGAAGATTTTTTACTTTCGTATCCACCTGTATAACCACCATCCAGATAAGATAAGGATGATTTCCAACACCCCCATAAGGTTAAGCAATACTGTTTCACTTAAAGAAATTTATGCACAGAATCTATTCCAATTACAAAAAACAAATCTTTAAATAATAGCTATTTTTCTGTATTTAGCTACATTGTTATTAATCTGAAATGAATATGATTACCCCAACAACGTGTTAAGTTCTAAGACAGCTAATGGAAATAATGGAGGCACAAAAAAGAAAAAAAAAGGACATTCCTTATCTTTATGAAACTTACACTCTAGAGGTAAGAAATCTGCAGAAATCAATCATTATAAGGCAACAGGTTACACACACAAATGAAAGTATGCACAGACAAAACTGACAGTACACAGGAAGGGGCACCTACGTTAAGGAGAAGGTAACACCTCAAATGAGCCTTGAAAAATAAATCAGAATTCATTAGACAGAGGAGGTAACATTTCTAGCAGAGGGAACAGAATAAACAAAGCAGCTAAGTTCACCGAATGTTAGACAAGCTGTTGTATCTAAAAGCACGGCATATATGAAAAGGAATGGCAAGAAGTGAGCCTGGGAAGGATGGCTGAAGCCAAACTGAGAAGCCTAGGCTTTATCCTGAAACAGTGAAAGCCATCAAAGCTCTCCAAAAACAAGGAAGAGTAAGATAACTAGGTAAGTACTTATTGAATATTTGAGGTACGTGTTAAAGATTTAAAAAAAAACAGAATAGGACAACATTCTAGGGAGCTTTCTAGAGGTGATGGCAAATGAGCTGAGGCTGACAGATGAAAAGCAACTAAGGCAGACGAGGAAGAGGCATGGGACGCTGCGGGTCACGTGGTGGGCTGGCGTGCAAGGAGCTGTGGGGTACAGAAGCAGGAGAAAGGAGAGAAAGGAAGGCAAGGCCTATCTTCTTCCATCACACCAGAGATGTTCTTTAGTGTTCTTTGGGATTTTAAGCACAAGAGAGAAATAACCAAACTTGATTTTAAAAAGATCATTCTAGCAACAATACAGAGAAAGCAGACTGACTTAAGGTAGGAACAAGCATTCCAACAGAAAACTTCAAACAATGAAGACAGGGATTCCATTAGCTCTGTTTGTTTTCTTGAGAATGATGAATGTGACATAAAAAACATCAAAAGGACACTTAGTACACAATACACATAAGGGATCTATCTATTAGGTACATATCTACATAAAATATATTAATATACAAAAACATAAAATGCTTATAACTTGACACACTGAGTGGACATAACATGGACTGGAACCTGGGAAGACTGTGCTGACCTACCTTATCAGAGCAGTTGACTTTAGCACCATTTTGCAGTAAAAGTTGCACTATATCAGCATGGCCTCTCCCTGCTGCCCAAATGATTGGGTAAACACTGTACTGCTGGGATAGATAGGTAGGTAGGCAGGGAGATAGGTAGATCGATAGGTAAGAAGGAAAGAAGTGAGGGACGGAGGGAAAGAAACAAAATTTTTTAGGTGGACATTCAAAACACATCTGCTAAGTAAAGTAAGTATCAAAGGAAGTAACACAAACTAATATTTTTTTTAAAAACATCAAGTTACAAACTATTCTCCACTTTAAAAACACTAATAATACTCATAATACATAAATGGTAACTAAGATGCACTCAACCTTAAATAAACGCATCATGAACATATTTATAAATGTGTGATTTATCTAGTCAAGAGGCAATACTAATGTGATTATCTAGTCAAGAGGCAATACTAATTAGAAGAAAGTAAAATAAGAGGATTGTGAGTATCTATAACAGAACATATAGAAAAAGGGTATGGTTATGTTGTAAATGTCTCTTTTCTTTAAAGAAGTTCAGTTTAAGGATGCACAATTACAAAAAAACAGGAAGATGACTAAAGATTTCAAAATCTTGACCAGGCGCAGTGGCTCACGCCTGTAATCCTAGCACTCTGGGAGGCCGAGGCGGGTGATCGCTCAAGGTCAGGAGTTTGAGACCAGCCTGAGCAAGAGTGAGACCCTGTCTCCACTAAAAATAGAAAGAAATTATATGGACAACTAAAAATATATATAGAAAAATTAGCCGGGCATAGTGGCGCGTGCCTGTAGTCCCAGCTACTTGGGAGGCTGAGGCAGGAGTCTCGCTTAAGCCGAGGAGTCTGAGGTTGCTGTGAGCTAAGCTGACGCCACGGCACTCACTCTAGCCTGGGCAACAAAGTGAGACTCTGTCTCAAAAAAAAAAAAAAAAAAAAGATTTCAAAATCTCTTTTTGAAATGTTATATAGTTAGTATTTAAACTCTAAGAGCTGCCTTTTTGTTGGACAAAAATTGAGAAATAAACTTACCTTAAGAAAAAAATTCTCATTATGTTTTGAAAGCACATTCTACATTATTATTGCTTAATAAGATTCAGAAAATTTCTATCTGCTTTGAAGTATAATCAACCTTAAAAACCCCTAAGAACACTTACCATTTATATCACAAATGAATTTCTTATTAACACTTACCAGACCAGTGACACTCGGATTGGCACCGTGAGAAAGAAGCAACTCCACTACTGCAGTACGGCCTTTGTAACACGCCCACATGAGAGCAGTCCACCCTCCCTGAAGGAAAAAGAAAGGGGGGGAAGGGAAGGGAGATAAAATTTTGGATCTTCTTTAAGCATAATAATGCCACTAATGATGTTCTTTCTGTGAATATATTTATAAACCAATGTTTGTATTATGAAGATAATAGTATGCAGTTTTAAATCCCCATATAAATATACAATAGTACATGAAATAAGCCAAATCTCTTAAGTCCACAAATGATCACTCCACAGTTTGTACTATATCATGAAAATTGAAATACGGAACATTCATGTTGGACCCTGCCAAATTTCTAAGATTTATTTTGGCTGTCTAAAAACTTTTCTTTAGAAAACTTTAAATGTCCCTAGATATTCTTTTCCTTGTATGAATCTAAACTTTATCCAGAGAGGAATTCCAATAACCATACTCTACTCCTGCATTTAAACACATCCGTTAATCCCAAGTCATTAGAGTTCCTCTTGCTAAAAGAGGGAAACACTAAGGCAATGATCTGTGATCAGGACTTCAGGGGTGGGCGAGGCCATTACGTAGAATTAACAGCATGGTAAACGTTTTATTTACTAAGCTGCAAGAGTGACTTTCTCTTTAGCTATAATGCAATTCAACAAAAGCGACCAATATAATCAAATCTTACCAAGGAATTATGCGTTATTTGGCTTTTTTAAATCAGTATTTGGACCAACCCACATTTGGTTCTGAGACTACAAATACTTTAATCCTTCTGATCGTGTTTCAAATGCTTCCCCTAAGCTGGAAAAGGCAAAACTGCAGAAAGGGCAAACAGACAGGGATTGGGGAGGGGGTGGCGGGTTGAATGCAAAGGAGTAGTCTGAGGGCCTACTGAAGTGAGGGGCCTGTGCAGACACATGACACTGCACATGCATCAAAACCCATCAAGTGTACATCATAGAGTTAATTTTACTGTACATGTTTCTAAAAATCAACCAAAACATGAAGAATATGGAGAGGAAAGATAGAGGTATCAATAAGGACCGATTTTTTAAAATATGTATGTATATACAGATAGATAGATAGATACAGAGATAGATGTATGCGTATGCAGAGTTAGTATACACATACATGTATTTCCTACTTCTATCCACTGAGATGGACTAGAAGCAGTGACAGCCCATTAGCAATAAGTACATCTGACACCTAGACATTAGTTTCTAAGCATTTTCCAATAAAAAGAGCCAGACTTCCTTGGAAAACTGGTGGATTTCAGTGCTAGGGCAGGGAAAATATAAAGTGAGCATGAGCCTGAAGCATCTTGATGTACCAGAAAATAAGGAAGTACTTTAAAAAAAATTTTTTTTAAAAGGACAGATAATTTTGAAAGGGCACAGAAGCCAGCCTGAAGGAGATCTCAATGGCCAAAACTGGACGTGAGCAACAAAATAAGTATAGTATGGATTATAGCACTGGATTATAACTCAAAGAATAAAACAAATACCCATCAGTCCATTAGGATGGACTGACACATATGTGTGTGTGTAATGTGTATTTCCATGATGAAATATAAATATATATTTATAATAAATATATTATATATTTATGTAGTATATATTTTATATAAACATTATATATATTTATAAATAAATATATTTATTCTTCCTTATAGAAGAATTCTAATTAACAAATGTAGAATAAATGAGGGAAATAGAAAATCAACATTATAACACCACAGTATTAAGTGCTGCAGGTAAGATTCATCAATGGATGATAAAACAAATGAGTGAAAGTTTAATTAGAAAAAGGATATTCGTTTCATCTCAAAGTATCTTCCCACAAATATTTAGTAATTACAAAGGGAAAAATAGTACCCTTCCAGTGGAGAAACCTGGCAGACAGCATCTTGATCGAGAGACCAAGGTCAGCATCACCAGTGATACATACTGGTATCACGTTCCCCCTAATGTGGTGTACTGAGAAAGGCACATCACCTCTGTAGCATCCTTCCTAATAAAGCACAACCTCAACCTAATCATGAAAAACATCAGACAAACCCAAATTGAAGGACATCCTAAAAATACCAGAAGCATGCTCTTCAAAAGTGTCAAGGTCATGAAAGACAAGGAAAGACTGACATAATTCATTTAGGTCAAATTATAGAGCTGGATATTTAGTCAAGTCTTACATACACCAACATTTAACCTGTACAATATCTGCCCTAAACTTTTTTAAAATCATGCCCTCACTTTAATTTGAATAATGCCCCTGTGTGCAAGAATCTATGAGATAAAATCTTAATCTCAAGAAAACTAATCCTAAATTCACAAAAATGAAAAACTCGAGACCAATTAACTCTAGTAATAGCTTTATTTTTCATGAACTCCTTCTTCAGATTGGTGCCCATTAAAGGTCCTCCCAGGAAGAATCGTTTCTAGATTTCCTGACATTACACCTGAAATTCTTCCTGAACCCCAAAGAACCTCAGTGGTCACTCTCCTCTCCTTAAATAAGTCCCAAAGACTTTGCCTTCCCTCAACTTGGTGGCTACGACCACCAAGCCAACCCTTGGAGGTTAGCTTCCCCAGGACTAAGTGAGACATAGTCCTCAGTTTCCTCAAGTTTTGGTGTTTTAAAGCCAAACACAAAGACCGTTTAAATGGTAAAAGTTTTGTGATCATTACTTTGGTGAAATAAGGAGAAATAGGGAGAGCCAAAAGAGTTTAAGAAATCATTTTTTTACAAATCTTGTCAGATTTTTACACATTTATAATGTATACTGTATAGTTCCTCACTCCTTTGGTAATATACATCGAAGAATGATAGAGGAGAAAGCTGTTCCAGTGGGCAGACCTAGGTTCAAAACCCAGCCTGACTGCTTAATAGCTGTGTGACTTTGGACAAAGATTCACTACTTCTAGTCTCAATTTCCTCATCTATACATTGAGAAGAAGAAAATTAACCCTAAGTCCATAGGATTGTTCTGAGAAGTCAATTAAATAAAACAGAAGGTATAAAGCACCTAAGGAGGCCAGGCATAGAATAGGTACCTTGTACTATTAATTCATCTGATAAACTGGTATGGTACGTTTAATAAAATATTCAGAACTAGCTAGCTTCTTGCATTTCCCTTCTACCTTATGTACCAATAAGATAAGAACACCACATTTTACTCTTTGCCTAGGTTACTGACATCATTATCTTCTCTCCCTAAACTTTCATTGCAGTGTACTTAAATTTCTTTTAGGAAATAGGATACCAGTGTTCTCTGTATCTTCATATAAAAATAAGGATACCACCCACTTCACTAAGCTTTGAGAACAAATATAAGTTTATAGAGGTAAAACCACCATGTAAATTGTAATATACTATTAAGTGTAAGATCGTGGAATGCTACAGTTTCTTAAAAACTCAGACCATCTGTACTTCAAAAAGCGTCATCAGCTAAGTAATGTATGTTTTATATATTGAGGCAGATAATTCCTTTCCTTTCTTCTACTGATAAAATTAATTTTTGAAAAGGTTGAACATTTTAAAGTAAGCCAGAAATAATCCTTTTCATCACCTTTGTGCTTTAACCAGATGCCAAGGTTAAATAAGAGCTAAGTGATAATTAAGGATCACATCTTATTAAACTTCTAATGTGTACAGATAGCATATCTGAACAGAATTACATTATAAAATAAATCTGTAAATATTACTCTCAAAATTTAAACTTCAAACTGACAAGTATTTTTAAACTATATGATGTCTCTCAGAGTACAAAAGGAATCAATTTTCTCAAAAATTCTAAAAACTCATTTACTGAAGGGGAATGAGTTGTTTTTAACACTATTTCAGAATTTTAAACTCTGAAATAAACTGAAAATGATGACTAAGAATATTTGTAAAAAGATACATCATGACACCTGGGTTCTAAAACATTCTGAAGGGTCATTTCAATGTCCAACCCCAAATCCTAAAAGCATTATGATATCACCTCACACATAAAAATATAAGATTTCACACATATCTATTATTGTTAATAAGATTTCACTTTATTAAGAACATACTGTAAAAACACACATACCATATCACGGTGCTCCAAGTTAACCCCACATTTAAGCAGTTCTTCCACGATGTGTACGTGCCCTTCCTTTGACGCAGATATAAGTGCCGTCCAATTATCCTTGAACACATACGCAAAAATGTTACCATTTTAAAACCAAAAAATAACATTCCAAAGTGAGGAAAAATAAATTTGAATTTACATACCAAATGATCATACCAAATGGACATGATTTGACCTACTCTAAACCACTCTAAAACAATACTGAAGTCTCTTAAGAATTTATCTGTCTACTTATTTCACTAATAATGGTGTAGAAATGGTTTCACAACTGTCCAGTCTTCACACTGGACTTCTAATAATATACTGTGTTTTGTAAAAAAGAGAAAAGATGAACATCGAAACCTCAAAGCTAATCCTGTGGCTAGCAACCGTTACTATAAATTGAAATCAAAGAGGCTGTAATCAAATTTTAGAGCACATTCACAGGCTAAGAAACTAGAGCGATCCCATATGATAAGTTTAGAAACTATGTGAGAAAAAATGAACTATTCTTCTTTATTTTTTAAATAAAGGATATAAGTATCCTATTTTAACTTTTATTCATAACTGTAATTTAATTCAAATGATCACTCAATTAAAAAAACAAAACAGATAAAGCTGTGTGATCCTCAAGAGCAATTCCAAGAAAAACAGGGAAAATTAGAGGAAATATAACCTCTTGGAATGGTTATACCCTCAGAAGTGATATCAGAAGGGACCACATCTTTCTGGCCATTATCATACGTAATGATATTTATTATAAGTTACCATTATGGGGCGTTACTTAACAACATGACTCATATGTGAATATATTCTAGGCAGGCATATAACTGTATGTATATGTGCTCTCTACTCTGCTAGTGCCATCTGTATACAAAAAACATAAAGAGCTGAGATCCTTCACTGAAAGGAAAAATTTCTCTCCTGTATTACTACTCTTTTAAAAAACTGATGTAGCCCATTACGCAACATCGAGATACATCTGAAAGTACAATTTTTAATATACTACTTCAGAATTACTTCTTAAAAACAAAGAAACATCAAAGTTAAGCAAAAGAAAATGAAGACAAATGAGTAAATTATTTTAATATATACCAAATCTTCCAGATTGCAGTTAGCTCCATTCTTAATTAATTCTTTCACTATTTCCAGATTGCCTTGTTCAGCAGCTATCATCAATGGAGTCTGGCCACACTGGGGAATATAAAAGACACAGGAAACTTACCAAGATGCTGCACGTTTACTGAAACACCACGGTTAAATACACCACACATATTTTCATAAAGGTATGTTAAGCACTAGCTGTGTTTACTATATTTATTTAATTTAGAAAAAGCTTTGAATCTTAAGTTTCAGTTTACTAATAATTAAAAAGTCAAAGAGAAAATAAAACATAATTTTTCTTCCTACAGTATTAATAATCTGTTTCTCGGCACTGCAAATTCATTTAAAATAAGTAAACATGCATAATACAAGGACCTGGAAAGTAATTACTGAAACATATATAAAATCTTAGAATACCTATGGTAATCAAATTCTCTAACAATACAGTTAGAACATAATATATAGAGTGTGTTTTTAACATATATATGTTTTATTTAAAACAGGACTAGAGGGAAAAACCTAAAATAAATAAAAATACAGGTGGTATATAGAATACACATATATAGTTCTTCAGAGCCTTCCCTTATAAACTTAATAGATTAAACTAAAGCCTCTGCTAGTTAAATCAGAGTTTCCCAGCTTCGTGCTAAGAATGAGTCACAGGAGTACAGAGACAGTACTCTCTGAGCCCTAGAGATGGGGGCAGGACCCAGACAGCCAGATCCCTGTCACCTCCGGCAGCAAGCCTCACCTACTGCAAGTGCAGTATCAACATCATCAATTTCTGTAAGTACCATGACAAAAACATATGCAGAAGCACCAGGTTAAAGAGTGATAATACTAAAGGTCCTAAAACATATTAAGGTAAATGAGAAAAATTTACACCAAAAATTAAGTTCAATTACACAAATATTTAAATTTAAGCACCTACTTATTATGTGTGTATCAGTGTGGGGGAAAATACCCGAAATTTTTTAAAATACCAGTATGACATCATTCCCTTGCTTAAAACCCTGCAATGTTTTCCCATAGCTCTTTTGGGTAAGAACCAAGGTCTTCACCGAAGTCACCAGTAGCCCTGAATGATGGCAAGGGCAGAGCAGTTCCCCCTCTCAACCCAGTCTGCACCACTCCCACCCCCCCATACGCCCTCATGCTCTTTCCCACCTCCTTACTGATCCCCTATAATTTCCCCTTCTATGCTAATCCTTGTTCGTAACCGCATTTTTGTGTAATTAACAACGGATTATTGTCTCTCTCTCCTAAAGCCTCTAAACTCCATGGGGGTGGGAAACATGCCTGTTTTGCTTATGGATTCAATACCATATATACTCAGTGTGAGGGACAGTCTGAGTAAATGAGTGAGCAAAGACTCAAAGAATTTAAAAATCTATTAGGAACAACATACAAACAATTCTAATAACTGGCAAAATACAACAGATGCTATTATAAGAATAACACAAGTAAAGAGTTAAACACAAATACTGGTTTAAATAAAGTACAAAAGTAGGTCACATTAAATACAGACGTTCTCACGTAACGATGGATACTAAATTATATGTGGCAGCCCCATGTCATTTAACCAGGGTCATTAGGGAATGAGGTATTACACTTAAACAGCTTTTCCAGGTCAAAACATTTATCCATTAAAAGCATTAAAGTTGATTATAACTTTTATGATAATCATCATTCTAAAAAGCAAAGTGCACACATTGCTACTTGTTAAACAGATTACCTTAAACAGTATGTTTAAGATTCTGAGTCACGACTACACACAATTATTACACCATGCCTGCCTCTGTCAGCTCTCAGTTCTTTGGCATACTTGCTACGGCATCCTTCTCCCTTCTAATCTACTGAGATAAAAAGTGATAAAAAGTCCCTAGTATAATATATAAATTAAACCAACAAACTCTGAATCCTTGGCCCTGACAATACATGAATTTTACATCATAGTTTTCAAAATTATAATTCCAAAGACTCAGAGGAGTTTTCTGTTTACTTTCTGGGGTCACAGTTACATTTCATATAGTTCACACAGGTAAGTGTTTCTAGAGAAGGAGAGAAAAAATAATGTAAATGTGTATAAGTACCTAAAACACAAATAAGAAAGATGGTTGAAATGTGATTACCTAGGAACATGTCAAATAAAACACTTGAATAGTCATAATTTTTCTTGCAGAAACTATTAGTTGTCTACCCAGTATCTAGGACAGGATTTTGTTGGGGGTGGCAATGAGCTCAGGTCAAAATCCCACGTTGTTCAGACACACTTGCAGCTGGAAATAACCCCGTGGCCCTGCTCCGGCTAGGCCTCCAGGGAAAGCTCCATAAGGGGACTTGCTCAGCTGGTCTGCACCCTTTTTCCCTCTTCGTGCCAATATGCAGAGACAATGAGGGAGCTGAGTCAGCATGGGTGATGGGAGGTCATCAGCTCACAGGGAGAGGTGGCCAGAAAGGCAGAAGCAGCCTGAGTCCTTGAGGGCATCCTGAAGCTACCACATCAGCCTAGGAATGGCTCCTCTGGCTTATTATTATATCAGAAAAATAAAACCTTAATTTGTGCATAAATTAAATTAAATTAAATAAATAAATAAAACTTTAATTTTGAGTGCTGTCACATGCAGTCCAAAGCAATTCCTAACTGATAGACATTTTATAGCTAAACTATCCAAAAAGATAATGGTTTTCAGTAAAGGCTGCCATAAAGTTTTATTAGATCCCCTAAGATAGAAGGATAGTTACCCGATAAGTTGGGCCTTAAAACAAAGCCTATCTTCGGATTCTCCCAGTTCTTGCTTAACCAATCTCATAAGTACAGTTTAGAGCTACAGAGTAGTTTATCATGTGATGACAACTTTATTCTTCCACTTGAAAATGAATCAACAAAGGTCCCTTCCATACTTAACCGCACACATTCCAGCAAATCCCATGCCTATCTCTTTCCAAAAAATATAAGATTATATAACCTACATAACCCCTGCTCTCCTACTTATGACCTCAAGCCAAAATACACCCCAAACAAAACAGAACACTATGCACCAACTGCAGTTCCCAACAACTGGTACCATACTTTATCTCAGCTTCCCAGAAGATTTCAATGCAAAAACATCTATCTACTCTTCAAGCATCTCTTCACTCTTCCCAATTTCTAGGTTCCCATTTCTACTTATTTAGGTGCATTAGACCTAAATAACCACTGCCTTTTAAAGCAGTCACCTTTGGAGGGTATATACTTCTTCCAATAATTGTAGTGAAACTAAAACATTTTGAAATCCTTTGACGTGTCCTTTAAAATCTATTTATAAACAAATAACATAATCTATCACTTAAATTTAAACTTCCAGTTCATTTTTTTAAACAGGAGAAAAATGTCCAGCCCCAACCCTACTCCCTTGTACCAAGGAGAGCAAAGAAAATGACTTTTTACAATTTTCAAAAATAAAATAAAAAACCCTTCACTACTCTATAAAGGGCGAAGATTAGCCATCACTAAGAATATTCCCAGGCCAAGAGGTTGTCAGGGCTGGGGAACCTGCAGCCTTGGGGCCACATGTGACCTTCTGGATCCTCGAGTGTGGCCTTTTGACTGAATTCAATTTACAGAACAAATCCTTTTAATAAATAAATAAAATAAAACTAGATTCTAGTTTATAAATAAAGTAGAAAGAAAAGAAGGAAACTAGAGTTTACTGATTGTGGCCAATTATGTGCTAAGCACAGTATCAGGCAATTTTAACCACATTATTTTATTTATCTAATATTTAAAAATCCTTTCGAAAACTGATAACCAAAACACATTAACATGAAGTTACTTAAATACTTTACTTTTAATAAGAAGGGGAAAAAATCCAAACTTTTTATAATTCTATAAAAATTAAATTTTATCAGAAGTTGTAGAAGCAAAATGATTTAAAAAAAAAAAAAGCCTTGAGAAAGCTACTTTATCCCCAACCTTCACATTAAGCCATAACTGAAAAATCTCAACTGGTTCCAAACTATTATTTTAAAACTCCAATTTAAATTGGTACAATGTTAAACTGGATATAATGATAATTAATATCCATTAAATGCTATCACATGGATGATCTTAAATTAAGCTCTATGACAAATATGCTTCACCCTTTATGGCAATAAGATTAATATAATTTTATGCTTATTGATATGCTGTTTTTCCTTCCAAGTGAAGCTATTTTCTCAGTATTCCTGAAGAAAATGTCTAGAAGTAAAACAATGTTTTTAAACTATCACATTGTTATTCCAAATATGCTAATATGTGCTAATAAAATGACTATTTCTATAATTCTTTTATAATAATCTCCAATTATAAATTTTATACCTTATCTATTTATAACAATTTTTGACTATTCATAATCATAAAAGGCTGCAATGATGTTGTCAACTAACCAAAACATATTTTGTTCGATACAGAAACACCGGAAAGATAGGCATCAACATTAGATGAACTTCCTTCGGAAGACTCAGAAAGGCAGTGGAGCTTAAACAGATTATAGTTTGTTTAAAGTCAAACAGGGGAGGGTTCAACTTTGAGTTCTACTAGATAATATCTTGGATAGGTAACTTAGGAATTAAGTCATAAATAACAGTATTATTCTTTATACAGTTGCTATGCAAATACATACAAAATACATAGCATTATATTTGTATAAGTATTCAATAAAAACATTAGCTATCATATTATTGCAATAACATTTTTAGATGACTTTTAACAAAATTAGGTATCCAATACCCAAAAAAAGTAACAATAAAGTAATAACTGTCAATTCAGCAGTTTTAAAAACATTTGTGACATTTACACACCCATGTTATAACAGCATTATTCACAATAGCCAAGGGATAGAAGCAACTTAAATTTCCATTCAAAGATGAATGGACAAAATGTGCTACATACATACAATGGAATATCATTCAGGCTTAAAAAGGAAGGAAATCCTATTACAAGCTACAACATGAATGAACCTTGAGGATATTATGTTAAGGGAAATAAGCCAGTCACAAAAAGACAAATTATATATGAGTCCATATATATGAGGTATCATTAGTCAAACTGGCAGGAACAGAAAGTAGAATGGTAGTTGTCAGAGGTTGGGGAAATGGGAAAGGGAGAGTTGTTTAATAGATACATAGTTTTGGTTTTACAAGATGAAAAAATTCTGGACATCTTTGCATGACAAAGTGGAAATATTTAACACTACTGAACTGTATCCTTAAAAATGGTTAAGACAGTAAATTTTATGTGTTTCTTTATAATTTACAAAAATTTTTATGTCTACACAGATACATGTATGTGCACATATATACATACATATCAATACACATACATACAAGTATAAAATAAAAATCACTCCTCATTCATCTTATCTAATGGCAAAAAAAATTACACTTTATTGAAAATACATACAGTTCTAAGAAACACGACTCAAACACATACTTTGCCACTTACTAATACAATATTTATACAAAAGTTTATTAGTATCTAAAACATGCCAAATAATCTTCAGCTTGGCTATTCATGATAAAATAAGATCAACTTTCCTTTACTCATATTATTAAATAGAAATATCTCATTTAAGTACATGGTTATTAATGTCTTATTAAATATAACACATAACCTATTTAACTCTCTCTTAAAGATGAAGGGTCTTTAAAATCCCATGTTGTGTGAAATGAACAATCAAGGAAGAGAGTTGGAGCTCCATTCAGGAAAATATTTCAAAAATTCCTAATTTTGTCTGGTTAATCTATTCATAGGAAGACAGGGTCTAGACGCTCTCTAACATTTCTTGGAAGCACTTCAGATTTCAGTAATCAAACATCCTGAATACTGATTATTCCATCAAGGAATAAAAAGTCAATGATAAATCTAAATTCAATATTCAATCATTTATATAAGTTAAAATGCACTCTAAAAACATGGCATTTGAAGTACTTTTAACTATAAGAAATTATACCATAAATACAGTCCAACATTACTGAGGGTGAGAACCACCTATTTCTTACCTCTACCCTTAGCACAGTGCCTTGCACATAGTTCAGTGGTCAACAAATCTTTGTGAAAGACTTTAATTTTACAGTTATGATCTTACCTCATTTCTCTCATCTACATCTTTGCATTTTTCAAGAAGAGCTTTCAGAGCAGGAATGTTTTCTTCTTCTACATAATTTATTACACTCTGTGATATCAGAACCGACATTTTCACAGAAAGCTGTAGTGATCTTTATTTCAATATCTGTTAAAATTAAATTAGACAAAGTACACATAATTTGTGGTTAGGAAAAAAAACTATGTTACTATTAAATATAGTAACATTCCTTTTTTTTTTTTTTTTTTTTGAGACAGAGTCTCACTCTGTTGCCCGGGCTAGAGTGAGTGCCGTGGCGTCAGCCTAGCTCACAGCAACCTCAAACTCCTGGGCTTAAATGATCCTTCTGCCTCAGCCTCCCGAGTAGCTGGGACTACAGGCATGCGCCACCATGCCCAGCTAATTTTTTCTATATATATATTTTAGTTGGCCAGATAATTTCTTTCTATTTTTAGTAGAGACGGGGTCTCGCTCTTGCTCAGGCTGGTCTCGAACTCCTGAGCTCAAACAATCCACCCGCCTCGGCCTCCCAGAGTGCTAGGATTACAGGTGTGAGCCACCGTGCCCGGCCTATAGTATCATTCTTAACATTAAACTTGAGCAAGTATACCTCCAGTGGCAGAAGTAAAAACAAGGCTCCACAGCTCAGCTGTCAAATGCTGACCAGATGTCTCTTCCCAAGACTCACACTCATCTCACTGTTAATTTTTCCACACCCCAAACTCCAGATCCAGCCAGGATGCCTCCTTTATCGCCACCTCAAATACAAGGAAGTGCTCCACTGCTCCTCCTACTGTCTCCACCCAGTAAATGGCAGCTCCGGGTCCATTCCTCCATTGCCAAAAACCTTGGAATTATGCAAGACTTACTTCTTTCTCTTATACCCTACATTAAATCTATTAGCAAATCCTTTTGGCTCTACCTATAAAACATACTTCACATCTGACTACTACTCAGCACTTCCATCACTACCACCTTGCTACAAGCCACCATGACCTCTTACCTGGACCACTGTCATGGCTTCCTGACTGGCCTCCCTGCCTCCAATCTGCCTTCCCTGCAGTCCATCCTCCACAACACAACCACAGTGACTTTGAAAACATAAGTTAGGCCAGAGCTACCAGAGGCTGAGGGGGCATCAGGGTGGCTGGGGAATGAGAAGATGTCAGACAAAGGGTACAAAGTTTCAGACAGACAGGAGGAATAGTTCTGGTGAACTACTGCACAGCATGGTGACTAGAGTTAATAATAATGTATTACAAATTTCAAAACTGCTGAAAGAGTGGACTTTAAATTGTTCTCACCAAAAGAAATGGTAAGTTTGTGAAGTGATGGATATGCTAATTAGCCTGGTTTGATCATTTCATAATATATACATGTATCAAAACATCACATTGTACCCCATAAGTAAATATTATTTGTCAACTAAAAATTATATTAAATTAAAAAAAACTTTGACATGCATCAAAATCACCTGGTGAGAGGACAGGTGTGGTGGATCACACCTATAATCCTAGCACTCTGGGATGCCGAGGTGGGAGGAACACTTGAGCTCAGGAGTTTAAGACCAGCCTCAAACTCCTGGGCTCAAGCGATCCTCCTGCCTCAGCCTCTCGGGTAGCTGGGACTACAAGTGCATGCCACCACGCCCAGCTAATTTTTTCTATTTTAGTTGCCCAGCTAATTTTTTTCTATTTTTTTTAGTTGAGATGGGATCTTGCTCTTCCTCAGGCTGGTCTCAAACTTCTGACCTCAAGTGATCCTCCTGCCTCAGCTTCTCAGAGTGCTAGGATTACAGGTGTGAGTCACTGCACCCTGGCGAGATTTAGAACTTTTGAGCTGAGATTTAAATGAAATCTGGGCTTTGGGCAAATGCTGTAATGATTTGAGATTTTGGGGGGCCTTGGGAGTGGTGAATATATTTTATGTGTGGGAATGAAGCCTGTCTTTGGGGGCCAGAGGGCAGAAACTATTGTACTGTATAATTCTATTTATATGACAATCTAGAAAAGGAAAACTACAGAGACAGAAAACAGCAGGGACTGCCGGGGTCTCAGGTGACGGAAACAAAAGTCCACTAAAAAGGGTGAATTTTACTGTATGTAAAATATACTTCTATAGACTTTACTTTTTATAAAAATCCTCAAAAAAAAGGTTATGTTATTTGATCCAATAATTTCACTCCTAGGAATTCATTTTAAAAACATGAGAAACATGGACAAAGATTTTAAGTATAACACAATTTTGTTCATAAGAACAAAAAACTTAGAAATGGGCATTATATAAATTATAATACATTCACACAGTAGAATAATACACAGTCATCAGAGGTGGGAGGATCACTTGAGGCCAGGAGTTCAAGACCAGCCTGAGCAACATAGCAAGACCCTGTCTCTACAAAAAATAGAAAACTTAGCCAGGCGTGGTTGGCACACACCTGTAGTCTCAGCTACCTGGGAGGCTGAAGCAGGAGAATCGCTTGAGCCCAGGAGTTTCAGGTTGCCGTGAGCTGTGATGATGCCACTGCACTCTAGCATGGGCGACAGAGCAAGACCCTGTCTCAAAAAAAAAAATATATATATATATCAAAATGTTTCCCAAAAATGTATGACCGAAAAATGCTTATGATATAAGAAGTGAGGGGAAAGATTAAGAACTACATATAGTTAAATCTACATATAGTTAAATATACATAAACTACATATAGTTAAATCTCAAGTATTTAAAATATACACATTTTTAAATACTGAAGTGCAACAGAACAAATGGCAAATGGCATTAGTGTAATTTTTATTTTCTTTAGAATATTTATTTCCTAAATTTTCTAGTATGTGATATTTGTACCATTAGAAACCAATAAGAGACTTTTATTAACAGTCATTATCACCAACACCCAACGCCTTCGTTTGTTCCCACTTCCTATGGGTTCAAGCCCAATACCCCCATACTCGATACCCAGGATCAGCTCTCTCTTCATGCCAGCCCCACCCCCACAGCCCAGCCAGGCTGAAGCACTCAAAATTGCTCCCACCTGTCATGCCACACCACGCATCTGCCTCTGCCCAATTTCCTCCCTTCACTTAGAACACTGCCCTGGTATCCACTCTACCAAAGCACGCTGCTCTCCCCAGAGTCACAGCACCATTTTCTGTCCAGTTCACCTCCTAACACCCGAGATCAGCCAACCCCACGCTCAGTGCCTTAGTTCTGGCCTTCACCATCCTTATTAATTAAGTCTCCTAAGGCTGCAAGAGACAAATTTAAACTAGCTTAAGCAAAACAGAAAAATGTATTTTAAGGATTCTGGTTTATTTCCCACAACCACACTACAGGAAATGTGGGTGGCACTGGAGCTTAAATGCAAGCAGAATTCTCTTTCTCTATTGGTTACTCTACTCTCATTCTAGACCAAATTCTTCTGCACAAAGGGGAATATAGCTTCCCACAGCTATCTAGCCTCAAATCAGATAGTTTCTAACACCAGAGAAAGCAGTCTATTCTTTGTTCCCAGATACAAAAGTCCCAGGAAAGGACTCTGACTGCCCGGACTGGGCCAGTTGCCAACCCAGAACCAATCAACTACAGTCACAAAGTTGGGAGGGGGTTACAAGGTCACACAGTATTGCCACTGTTTCCAGAAAAGAGGGAACAGTTGTGATCTAGGGCATGAATCCTAAAAATGTGTACACCATCTCTCCCTGGGATCAATGTGACAGGCTATCAACTCATGCCTCCTCTCTCCAGTTCTGCCCCTCCAAGCCATGTGCATTCCCCACCCCCACCAGCCCCCACCTCCATCCGCCCAACCCCACTTCCTGGAGCACCCAATACAGAGCAAAGCTTTGTTCCTTGAACTCCTCCCCAAGTCACCTAACATAAGCTCAAACCCTATAAGACCTTTCTAACAACCTCTTAGAGAGACTCCCCCCAACAGTTAGTGCCCTAACACATACTCTCCTTTACCAGAAGAAGTTAATGAGACCAACTTTGTTCTACTATAGGTATGGTACTGGTAGTCTCTGACTAGAGGTCATGGACAGTGTTTAATAAATTTCACTGAATAATCAATATTAAAATGTCATGTTTGTGGGCACATACATAAATACCTAGAAATTACAAAATAAAATTATAATACTAAATCCATATTTGTTGATATGTAGTAAAACCTATGATGCATTTGTCATGTTTAAGATTATATGTATAGTATGATTCTATTTGATAAAATAAACATACCACATACCTCTATATATTCAGTGTATACACATGAACAAGAAGAAAAGTGTGGAAGGACACACATCCGGCTGCTAAAATTGGTTATTTTAACAAGTAGGACTAAAAGGAGGAGATGATTAGCTTTGCCTTCACACATCCTTGTGCTGTATTGTTTTACTTGGTAAACTAAGACAACATTCATTTTCATTAGAAAAAAGAAAAAATGTTTCATCACAAGAAATCTGTGCAGCTTCTCATCTTTCACACTTCAGTTTCAATGCTCTCTCTTCAAAAAAGCCGCCTTCTTAAAGGGCAGTTCAGTGTAGACGCTAGAACCAGACCCCCTTGGCTTGACTCCTGACTTTACAACTTACTATTATATCATCTTGGGCTAGTTTTTTTATTTTTATTTTTTATTGAGGTATAATAATTATACATTTTAATGGGGTATATGTGATATTTTGATACATGTATACAATGTGTAATGATCAAATCAGGGTATTTAGGGTATCAATCACCTCAAACATTCACTATTTATTTGTGCTGGGAACATTTCAAATCTTCTAACTATTTTGAAAAATACAATAAATTGCTGTTCTACAGTCACCCTACTGTGCTATCTAACACTAGAACTTACCCTTCTATACAACTTATGTTTGCACCCATTAACCAACCTCTCTTCTTCACCCCTCACTCCCAGGCTAGCTGCTTGACCTCACTGTCTAAATTTCCCATCTTCAAATAACTGCACAGTTGCATTCAAAGGGATTAAAACGGTGCCTAACACATACAAGGTCAATAAATATTAACTATTTTACATAATAATACATACTAGCATTTCTTAACCACCCTTTCCTGGTAGATTCCCCTAACCTGGATTGCTCTCTATTATAGGATCCTTTTTTGTTCCTTCACAGCACTTTTATAAACTTGTAATTTACACATTTACCTGTTTAATAGCTGTCCCTCTCACTAGGATATAAGCTTTATAAAAGAAAGGACTGTTCTATACCAAATACCCAACACCTAACACAATTCCTGGCCCATAGAAGACACTGTATCTCTTGAATAAGTGGGCATCATTTGAATCTATTGTCCATGGCATTTTTTGTCTACTGGGAATATAAGGTCATACATTCTTGACATTATTTTTGAAAATGGCAGCTACAGTCAATAGTGATGCTAGAAAAAAAATCTTTGTGTTGTAGTAAGCTCATTTTTAGAAATTGCAAACAAATTTAATAGGCTGACAAAACGTTTCTGGTATTCAAAGTGCTTTCACCAAAAGGCCAAATGATTAACAGACGCAATATATAACTTCTCCCATTACAAACTATACCAAAGCAACACCAGTGACTACATTGCCCAATGCTTACTAATTTGTTTTCCTCCAGATACAACACAATCAATTCCTGAATGTGGCCTCTCCCACAGTTCTATCTCCAGCCGCTCTCCTCCTCCCTTCACCTAAGTCTCCAGCAACACTGACCCATTTGCAGTCCCCATAGCCTGTCCTGCTGCTGACAACTACTGGGCCTGGACCTCACCACTCCACACAGATGCTAGAGTGATCCTCCTAAATCATAAGTCTTCTTATGGCCATTCTGTGCTCAAAACTCCCCAAGAGTTGTCCTCTCACTCAAAATAAAATCCCAACTCCCTACTGTGCCTATAAGGCACTGCTTGATCTATTCCACCCCTTCCCCACCTCCTTGAGCTCATCTCCTGTCACTCTTCTTCCTTTATTCTGCTCAGGCCACTGAGTTTCTGTTCAGATGTCACCTGATCAGAGCATCCCTGACCACTGTGTATAAAACAGCCATCACCCCCTCTGCTGTCACCCCCCCATTCCATAGCCCTACTTTAAAAGTCTTCTATAGAGCACTTAGCATCACTCCACATACCAGGTACTTTCTTTTTCTGCTCCCTCTACCCAAGAAAATGTAACTCAATGAGAATGGGGACTATCTCAGTTTTGTTGCTGCTGCATCTCCAGCACTTAGAAAAGTGTCTGGTATACTGCAGAAACCAATACTTGCAGAATGAATGAGCATGCCCATGTAGATCCATCTACCTGCAATGCCTGACCCAGTTTTAACATTCTTAAGGAACCAAACACGTCCTTCAAAATCCAGCTCAGGGGTCACCTTTGAACTTATCTATTAAGATCTGTCTCCCCTTTGTTTTTATATCTCCAGAACCTATTATAGGTCTAGAATAAGTAGAAACTCAATAGGTAACTGTCAAATTGAAAAACCAGAGATGCCCCTTCTGAAGGACTTTGCCTGCTCACACTCCCTGCTACCCTCAATAGCCATGTTCTCTGCCATGGCCCATAACCAGGATGGGCATATGATCTGTGACATGAGACTGCTCAATCAGCTTCCTCTCTCTAGAACTGGGAATTAGAAACCAGAGACTGTGCCTGCTATTGTGGGCCATGTGTAAATGATACAGTTTTGAGACAGCCAGTCAGCAGAGAGAACACAACAGATATGAACAAAGAAAGACTCCTAAGTAAAAGAGCAGATGCGGCCCCTGAGACATGCAGCACATGGTGCTGCCCTGGACCCTGACTTCTTGCTGATTCTCATTCAATTCCATGTGCCTTGACGTAATAGATTAAGTTTCTGGTACCCGCCTTCTAAAGAGCACTAATACAGTAGCACATACAGTGGAGAAACTGACCATAGGAACGGGGGATAGCACACTCATACATGATCCTAGAAAAATTAATCTCCCAATAGCGTATGTGACCCAGACTGGAAAAACACAAAGAATCAGAGCCCTGGACACCAGTCAGAGAACCACTAAAACAGCCCACAGAAGAGGGACCAGGCAGTGGTAATGGAGACGTGAGAGATATTAACTTCAACGATATAAAATATCCAATATTTGACCCACCAAATATTCAGAAGAGATATTCTGGATATAAAAATAAAACTAACCATGTGACTGGAGAAGAAAAAGAACAGGCTGAAGATTGACTAGATGTCAAGCACAGGTGACTGGAGGATGGTGTTGCCCTTAGTAAAAGAGAAGTCAGCAGGAAGAGTAGACTTTTCTCTGCATGGTTATGCCTCCTCCTTCCCTGCCACTCTGGCTGGGTGAATGGGGGCTGTGGGTGTTTTGGACAGGCTGAATTTGAAGTGCTCCAAAAGAACTAGGTTGAAGAAATCCACCCAGAACTCAGAAAAATAGATCTGGAAATCATTCAAAGTGTACAACAAGGATTCTCAAACTTGTATGCATCAAAATTATTTGAGAAGCTTGTCAAATAGACATACCCCTTGGGCTCCTCCACCAGAGAATTCCACTAGGTAGATCTGGGGTGGGGCCTAGAAACTGACATTTTAACAAGCGCACCCCAGAATGATTCTGATGAAAGTAGTCCATGCTAGCAATGCTAGAGGAGAACAAAGAACACACCTTGCTACAGCATGGCTCTGCACCTCATACCTTAAGGTGCTTTTAAAAAATGTAGATGTCTGGTCCTCAGTGTTGTCAAATGTGGACAGAGGCACACTGAGGGGTAATTCCTGAGCCACACCCCAGGCAAAACTGGCAATCTCCGAAAGACTAAGAAAGGTACATTTTTAACAAGTACCCCTAGAGAGCAGAGATAGCTGCATGAATAATTATTAATAAGAAAAATTCTTCATTGGTTTAAACCTATCAAAACAACTTGAAAGAATAAAAATTCCAACACTGCAGGCTGACAAAGAAATCCTTTCCCTATAAACAAATCATGGCAACGTGGAAATCGATGGCTTGCAGATGTCTTGCCAGGCGTTTAAAAGGCTGCACAGGACAATGCAGCTCAATATGAAAGCAAGAGAGAAAACAATACCTCCTCGCCCATGGAAGCCCAGAAAAGAAACACAGAACGACTGACTGCCTTAGCGGCACCCGCTAAAGAGATTCTCCAGGTGGTGGGTGTGCCAGAGGCTGCCTGGCTAAAAGAACAAAAACAACAGTTTCACTAACATCCTTCACCCCCACCCCACCCCACCCCTGAGGGGCCTCTCCGCCCCCAGGGAGACTGACCACCTGAGATACCAAGTCCAGAAAACCTACCCGCACTCCAGCAAAGTGAACTCGCCCCGAAAACCAGACCCCGAGCGCCCGGGGCTCCCCTGCCCGGCCCTCCCCGAGAACCCCTCTCTGCTCGACCTCGCTCCCTCACCTCCCCTCCCCACCCGGCCCACCGGCCCATCCCTCGCCCGACCTGGGCCCCTCCCTACCTAGCCTCACCTCCACCCCGCCCGGACTCGCCCCCTCCCCACCCGGTCCGTCCCCCACCCCACCCTGCCTGAGCCCCCCCTCCCCTCCCAACCTGGGCCCTCTACCCACCCGGCCTCGCCCCCGCCTCCTCCCCAGTCGCGCGGCAAAGCCCCGCCAGCCGACCTCCACACTGACCGTCTCACAGCCTGGCCCAAGGACGGCGCCCTCAGCTCGCGCAGAACGAGCCCACTCGGCCGCAGGCGGTGTCAGAGGACGGCAAAGGAAGAGACAGCGGCTGTAAGCGCGTCGCCCTCACCACGCCCGGCGGCCATATTCCTCCTTCTCCGCAAACTGACAGATCACGTGGCCGCGCACCGGGGAGGGGCGTGGAGTGGCCACGCCCCCGAGGCGTGGCGGGCACGGAGGAGGCGGGGCTGGAGGGCTACAGGCGCAGCAGGAGGGTGCAGCAGTGGGGTGAAGGGTGAGTACCCCCTTCGGGCCTCCAAATGTGTGTATTTTTGACAAGTGCCCCAGGCAATATTGTTTTCACTCTCAATATCACTCCTCTTATAGTTAATTCATAATCCCTATTTACCATTATAATCAAGCTTATTCAGAGAAATAAACCACAACTGTAACTTCAGAAGACACTGCACATTCATTACAAATGCCCGAATCTGCAAGCGAGATCTCTCTGCCTTCTCTGAGCGCCTGTGGGTTTACACTCCGGTCTTCCAGAGCACCCACCGCCTCCCCTAGTCCTCCCTTGTCCTCTATCCTCCCACAGCCTCCCTCCGTCCTCCCTCTGTCTTCCCTGTCTCCCCACCCCGCAACCTTCCCCTTGGAAATGTTCCTTTCCCTGGGCTTCTGTGACTCTAATTCTCCTAGTTTTCCTCCCATTCTTCTGGCTGCTCTTTCTCAGATTACATCTCCCTTAAATTTGTTTCCGGTTCCGGAGTTCTGGCCAAAGTTGAACTTGTCACCCTCCCCCTCCAACGTGCTCCTCCCCTTGTATCTCTATTCTCAGAAGACCTGGTTCCCCCCCACCCCCATCCACCGAGAGTTGGAAGTCACCCTATGTACTTCCTCCCCAAGTCGTCTCATCAGCCCATCACCTGACTGTAGCCACTTTAATCCCCCAAGATCTATTTAAAGGCTCAAAAGCTCCCAGCCAGGACTACCCCCAAAGCCCCCAACTACTCTCCCTGCCTCCACCCGTGGCCCCTCTAACCATTTCTCCACGAGTTTGCTACATAGTGTCACTTCTTTCATTGAACTGCTCAGTAGCATCCATTTCCTAGAATAAATCCCCGGATGGTGCTTAGTTTGCAGGCTTTTCAGGAGCTGGCCCCTCCCTGCCAGACCTCCCCAGAGCTCTGACTACTATCCACCTCCCACCTGCCCAACCCCCCCACCAAGGCTGGCAAATATTTAGGCTTCCTGGAACTTTGGGGCATGCTTCTTCTCCTCTCCATTCTTTTGCAAAGTGTTCCCCCACCTCAACATTCTTCTCGGCCTGGTCCAACTGATTCCAAGGGACAATTCTATTGAAGATACAGGTTCAAAGGTCACCTCTTTTGTGAATCTTCCTGGTGGACCTCAAGCCAAATGTGTGGTTCCCTCCCCTACAGTCACTCACCTTCTTACTCCGCAGAGCCTAGGACACTGCAAGGACACAGAAAGTGTGTTTAGTAAAGCGCATTTAACCTGGCTATTTGTTCTCACCCCCACGCTAAGGCTGACTCTGTCCTCATATCCTACCGTACCCTCAATCTCCCACCCGCTTTAAAACATCACCTGGCCTTAGCATGCCATTACCGAAGAAATCACACCCTTTCCGACTTCCTTCTAGGTGGTGGGGAATTCTGTTTGACCACACCAACTCCCAATGAAGCCACAATCGTTGGCTTTTTTCCTGGCTTGCCAGGTAGATGCACCGGTTGATGCTACACAATGGTTCCCAACCTGCGCACATCACAAACACCTGTGGACCTATTCATGTATTTATTTAGAGAGTCTCGCTAGAGTGCCGTGGCATCAGCCTAGCTCACAGCAACCTCAAACTCCTGGGCTCAAGCAATCCTCCTGCCTCAACCTTCTGAGTAGCTGGGACTACAGGCATGTGCCACCACACCCAGCTAATTTTTTTTCTATTTTTAGTTGGCGGGCTAATTTCTTTCCATTTTTAGTAGAGACGGGGTCTACACTGTTGCTAAGGCTAGTCTGGAACTCCTGAGCTCAAGTGATCCTCCCACATGGGCCGCCCATAGTGCTAGGATTACAGGTGTGAGCCACTGCACCCAGACAGACCTTTTTAAAAATCAAAACTTTACCCTTGTTGGGGCAAAACCTAAGATGGTGTATTTTAAACTATCTCCCCAGCTGATTCTAATGAAATGCCATTCTCAGACTTGGTTTGGGTCCCCTTGTGTCCAAATCAGTAATTTCAAATACGAGCATCCCCTTTTAAGGTCAAGCAATTTTTGGAGGACCTGCAAAGGACAGTAAGTGTCCTTTTTGTAAACACTGATGTGAAAGCAACATGGGCACTGCAGTTTGTGGTCTCCTAGGGATTTGTAGCCCCAGGATGGGAACCTGTGCTCCAAACATAATGAACTATCTGAATTAATTGGCAAGCCATTTTGATGGGTTTTCTTGGTGGCTTTGTGGACACAAGGAAAATGTGGATTATGTAACAGAGGTTGGGTTAAAAGTCACTGGAAGATCTCACTGCTGTGTGTTGGTTGGTGAAATGGTGATTCAAGGAGGTGGGGTTCCTGAAGCTTTAAGTGCCTCCCCCATGAAACTCCATGTTGAGAAGGGCTGCCCTCATTATAATCCCCATCCTCACCTTTTAACCCACCTCACCCCCTAGCCTCTCTCCCTAGTAAGTTCTCCAGCAATATTGCTTGGTCAGTGACACTGCTGCTCCACAGCCAGCCCGAGAGACTGGCTTCAGGCAGGTCCAGGCCTAGGCCTAGGCAGAGCTCTGCCCACCAGGTGTGAACCATACTGGGTGTGGGTGATCCAGGACAACCAAATGCCGCTTTTGGAGAACTGGGAATACAACTATAAGCAAAGCGGGAGGGGTGTGGGGGGAGTGGTGGGTGTTCTAGCTTAGGTGGTCCAAGCGCTGCTGAACTACACTGAGGGCTTCTCGGTGAAGAGCTTTGCAAATCCCCATGTCAGAAATCACAGACCATTCAGTCCCAGACACTGATAAGACAGCTCCCCCAGCTACCCGAGCCTCTTCCTCCCAGCAAGCTGTTCCTTCTTGGGAATTTTTGTTTGTTTGATTGTTTGTTTGTTTTGAGACAGGGTCCTGCTCTGTCTCCTGGGCTAGAGTGCAGTGGCGTTATCATAGCTCACAGGAACCTCAAACTCCTGGGCTCAAGTGATCCTCCTGCCTCAGCCTCCTGAGTAGCTGAGACTACAGGCGCACACCACCACACTTGGCTAATTTTTCTATTTTTAGGAGAGACAGGGTCTCACTGTCGCTGAGGCTAGTCTGGAACTCCTGACCTCAAGTGATCCTCCCATGTCAGCCTCCCAAAGTGCTAGGATTGTAGGCTTGAGCCACCGACCAGGCCTAGGAATGCTTTTGAAAGCAGTGTTGATAATTGCCTGGAAAGATGTTATTCAAAACAGGTTTTACTTGAGCCATATTTTGATGGAGGAGGAGGGGAGGGCTGGACGCCAAGCGTGGCAGGTGGGTGGACGAGGAGACCAGCCCCTGCCCCACTGCGGGTCTGAGGCCGAGCACAGAGGGACCCACCAGCACCTACCCCGCTGCAGGATTGAACTGGGGAGGGGAAAAATTTTACATTCATGATTTTTATTATTATACTGGGCCAGGCATTTGATTACTAAAATGATAATTTTTAATGACAAAAAGTGGTAAGATAATATTTTATGATCTAAATGTGACCACAAAAATTATTAAAATTATGAGACACCCCCTCAAAGTGTCATCCAGGGATGGAAAGCAGTTTGCAGAAAGCAGTCCTGAGGAAAAAATAAAGCTGCTTTATAATCCTACTATACTGCATTCTCCAGCCTCAAATGATGGTTACCTTTAGTAAATTATCTATTTTGATATTTCCTGACTTAGGCCAAATGCTGTGTATTGCTTTCATACTTAAGAGCTCTACAACTCATATCTTAAAAAGACATAACCATTGCAAGACATAACAAAAATGCCTTCTCAGTTTTGTTGCATATACATCCCTCTTGCCACATCCTTTGGTCTTTCCATGCGTGGTTCATGTAGCTTGGGATTTCGTGCCCAGATCTTTTGGCAAATGCATCCTAAGGGTTTTGCTGCAGCAGAATCACTCAAATCAGTTTGAGCCTGGCTTCTCGACTTCTCATGTGGTTTGATGCAGAAAGACAAATATGTTATCTTTCCATTCCTCGCCACTCTCCCTATCAACACTATAATTTAGTCCCCTTTCACCTTTTTCCACAGTATCAGCACATTAGGATGATTTCAACAATCCCACCTTTTTACAGGTTTCAATTACATGGTATATCATGTTTTCCATAGAAACCTCAAGATGTTTTGTACACTATATTGCTTTAAAAATTGTTCTCCTCTGATTATAAAATAAGGCCGGGCGCGGTGGCTCACGCCTGTAATCCTAGCACTCTGGGAGGCCGAGGCGGGTGGATCGCTCAAGGTCAGGAGTTTGAGATCAGCCTGAGCAAGAGCGAGACCCCATCTCTACTAAAAAAAAAAAATAGAAAGAAATTATCTGGCCAACTAAAATATATATAGAAAAAATTAGCCGGGCATGGTGGCACATGCCTGTAGTCCCAGCTACTCGGGAGGCTGAGGCAGTAAGATTGCTTAAGCCCAGGAGTTTGAGGTTGCTGTGAGCTAGGCTGACGCCACGGCACTCACTCTAGCCAGGGCAACAAAGCGACACTCTATCTCAAAAAAAAATAAAATAAAATAAAATAAAATAAAAGTGTTCATTATAAAGAATTTGGAAAATACATAAAAATTTGAAGAGATCCTTCCTCTAATCTCACTGCTCAGAGATCTCTGACTTCTTAAACAGAGATTTGAAACATACACTTTATTGACCAAACTCATTATTTTAAACATTCACTATTGAAAAGGGAAGGGGCACAGGGATGCTCTTTAGATGTCATTTTTTGCCGTGGTGAGTGATGGCTGTCAGTATCACTTCTCTTAATGTCTTTGCCAGTCGCCCCCCTGACACCTTTAATCAGCATGTTGGTTCTACATAAAAAATACATAGGAGAAAAATACATAGAAGAAAGTTTGCTTAACCCAGGCAGGACACCAGAAAGAAAAGGAACATACAAGAGGACAGCATTAAGAACAGACGGGAGGTGCAACAGAAAAGGGGCAGATGTAAAACCCTGTGTTCAAGTGGGGGCGGAAGGGAGAGAGAGAGACTCGGCTGGAGGACAGAGGAAGCCGTAGGACTGAGTTAGTATCAGTTCATACGAAAAAGACTTCAGTTTCAAGAGATCACAAGCTTGACATGCAGGGCAGACACGAATACACGCATTCACACACACCCATGTCCTTGCCGCAGCTGTTTCAAACTCCAGAGCTTTTTTCATCATCAAATTCTTACCTACTAATAGAGCCTGAAGATTCAGAGCCTTCTTGAGAGTACGTCTAATCAGGGAGAGAGACAGTGATAGACTGATGGAAAATATTACCCGTACAAGACAGCATCGGCAAGAACCAAGGAAGTGATAGCTGGGAAGAGTGAGTGGTCGCTGGGAATGGGTGGGAGTTGAGCTGCACCTTTAAAGGAAGGGGAGGTCAAGTAGGGGCTGGGGGATGATGTTGACCACAAGGTGGAAATAGGCATTGCAAAGCCAGGGAGTTCTCTTCAGCATTGACATCCCAACCCCACTAATTGGGGTTTACAGTTTTATGTCAAAAATATTTTTTAAGGCAATATTAAATAATCAAGAGGTTCAATTCCTTCCTCCCCATCTTTGCAATTGGGATCTCTACCCATTTCCAGGGTCTTGGCATCTCACCCAATCTAAGTTGGCACCTGAATCCCTATTAACCTCCAAAGCCAAAGTTCACTCACAAGTACAGAGCCCCATAGAAAGGAACAAGAGCTGGAATAGTTAATATTGCATTAGGTTCATTGGTTGATTTTTTTAACCCGTTCAATTCTATGAAACTATAGGTCAATGTTTAATTTTATTGTGCCATAAAAAATATATGATTCAGATCCACTAGTTAGTATTAATACATGTTCTGAAATTTCACCTGTCCCCTACCTTCATCATAAAATTTAGCTTCATTTTATCATATCTGATCATTTGACCAGATCATAAATCATAAATCATCTGATCAGATCATAAATGATCAAACGATTTTTCCTTGCTAAAGATACATTAAAGATTTAGGTCAGCATGTCATTTAACAGCAGTAGATTCAACTTACTTTATTAATGATTAATGAATGGGGAGGATGTGCTGGAGGGATGAGAGGAGAGAAGGTATTAAATAGTGTTCTGAGAGAAGGGAAAGCAGAGTGAGTGACATGGAGACTTGCCTGACGGGGCTGGGCACTGCTAGGGTGACTATGCAGTGTGACTTCCTCAGCTGCCCAGGTGCAGGTGCAGGGGAGGAAGCCGTGGAGGAAGCCGGTAAGACGTAAGAAGGGTTGTTGAGCTTTCCCAGGGGATCTGATGAAGAGAAACAGGAACAAAGGAGTTGAGGGCACACACAATTGGCGAGTGGAATTACAGACCACAGTCTCAGAAGGATCCTCAGTAGCACATGAGCTAAGATCCATGGAACAGAAGTATGGGTGTCAAAGAACCGATGGAGTCTGTATACTGGAGGAGATGGAAAGTCTATACTGGAGGAGATGGAAAGTCTATACTGGAGGAGATGGAAAGTCGAGGTGGTCGAAAGTGGAATGCTGGCAATGGAGACCATTGGTAACAGCGAAGTCCAAAGCGTGTCTACTGGTGGCCTATGTGGAAAGGGGCACAAGATCATTGAAGGACGGCAGGTCAGGGAACTGAGAGACCAGAGTGCTGGAAGGTTCTTCTGTAAGGATGTTGTAGTCCTCAAGAATCATGTGCTGTGTTCGAGCGACACTAACCAGATTCTAATATTTTCTAGTTGGGAGTGACCCAGGAAAGTCTGCAGATGACAGCAGCAAGGAGGAATGGTTCAATGTCAGATGGCCTGACCCTCTAAACCCTTCCTTTTAGGAAGGAAGAAGGAACAATTGTCTGCATACAAGAATAAGGAGGAAGGAGAGTACCTACATCCCCTGGGGGCCCAGTGATGAGTGGGATGAGAGACAAACCAGCTGCCACCCACGAGGGCTACAAGGGAAGCTATGTCCTCAGGAGAGACCTGGGTTTTCATTACAGCAAAAGGTGAATGGTAGAGTTTGAGGAAATAGGAGTTTCTATATTAATGCCGTGCCATGAACTCCCAGGGAGGGTTTTGGGAGTTGGGGTGGAAGATGGACAGTACAGAGCTGCGTGGGGACAGCAAGCTTTCAATTTGGATATTGATAAAAGTAGAGTAGTTTTGGCAAACCTAAATATACTGACTGCTGTGACTCTGGACAAAGAAAGAAACTTCCGCGCAATCAGGGCAGCAGCGTTAGGTTCCAATTGTCCAGCCCTTCACACGGAAGTTCCAATAAAGAGCACCATCACATACTAACACCACCTACTCACCTTGTGGTTTATGGCCCACATTCCTTACGGAATAAAATGTCAGGATCATATGATTGTTGATACATAGTTCCCTACTTCTCCATCACTAGTCAGTTTCTCTGTGAGCAAACTGATTCAGAAAGTCAGGTGATAAGTCATACAGACAGCTTCCTTATATTACTTGTAACTTGAATTATTCCATCAGCTACTTTTCTATTATTCTGGATAAAAGATAATAAGAGTTTTAATTTTTTTCTGTTTACAGCCCTCCTGTCCCACTGAAAGGTGGTTTATTTCAGGAAAATACTGTGCACCAGGGTAGAGGAAGAGAAGTACATGGCATGGACCCTCTTACTGCTTCAGAGTCTACAAGTGCAACTTGACAACTTACATGTTAAGTTCCAAATGAAGTTTACAAAATTATTTTTTAAAACACAACTCTACCAGTAAGAAAAAAAAATGAAATGTACCACAATATTAAAATTGTTTATCAGTGATAGAATGATGGGTGTAGGTTTTTTTGTTTGTTTGTTTGATTTACTTGAATGCAGTTTACTATCTATGCCATGCCTAACAGAAAGATTAGGGGCAGGGACAGCCTCACTCACTCTGTGAGTGTGCAGAACTGATGAAATAAGTATTTAATCTTGTGTACAGTACCCCTGCAGTCTTAGTACTAAGCTTTTTAGGTTTTTTTTTTTTTGGCTGTACTGCAGATTTTCTAAAATTTATTTTCATAAAACTTTGTTGCTTTGTGTGACTATGCAATCTATTTGCTTCAAGAATTATAGGTTATTTCATCTCAGTATAACAATGATCGATTTTCTAAGTGATTCTGTTTATACTCAATTCAGAAATGTCTGCGTGTAGCTGGGCATGGTGGCGCATGCCACTGTGCAACGCTGTGCGGGCTGAGGCAGGAGGCTCTCTTGGCCAGCCTGGGCAACATAGTGATCTCATCACTAAAAAAAAAAAAAAAAAAATTATATATATGGTTAAGTGGTAATCATGCCTTAAACATGGCCTTCGGGACTTAAAACATGGGTATGATGAAATGTAGAGACTTTGGGAATTATATCTCTATGTCAGCGGCAACCAGTGGCTAGTAATGCAGCCCTTGGAAATGAAAGTCCCATAGCTAAATGAATTAGTTTGTTAAACAGTCTGATGTAACTATTAGATAATGCATGAATTTGTAGATTGTTCCACACTTAGTACTCTCCCTCCTTTGGTTGTAATGTATTTTTTAGTTCTCACCAAATATATACATACTAACAAGTACACCACCATGTGGTTAGTGTAAGGCACATATAACAATGAGTACAAAACCTGTGTCTGGAAGGCTCAGGAAAAGCTGCCTGTAGAAAAATACTTAATCTCTGAGGCCTCACATTCATCATAGTGCTTGGCACCCAGTACTGATTCATGGAACATTTCCTGATGAGTGACAAGGAAACTGTGCCCTGATGGTGAAGCAGACAGAAGAGGTGCGCAGGATGTGGCGTGAGAGCAACAGGCACGAAGACTAGGAGACAGAGAGCCAGGTGGAGGCAACAATTACTGCACGTGGCTGGAGCGTCAGGGTGAGTATGTGTTGGGAGTGAGTATGTGTTGGGAGTGAACTGGGAGAGAGGAGCAGGCAGGTGTTAGATCACGAATGTCTTTTATGCCCTACTTAAGAGTTTGAATTTAGCATAAAGGTTTTGGGGAACAGTTTCACTTCTGAAGCAAGGAAATAAAACCTTATTTGTGACTTTAGAGATGACGCCAGGCTGCGTTTTAGAGAAAGGGCTGAAGGAAGACATGGAGAGTGAAGTCCAGGGAGGAGGCTGTTGCTACGAACTAGATGAGAAATTGGGAGGCAAGAGCAGTGGAGATGGAGCTACCCAGGAGGTGGAGCACAGGTCTCTGACTTTGGGAACCATGGAAAATTTGTATTTAAAGAGACAGGGAGTACAAGAGGAATTACAAGCTTTGGGAGTGATGGAACGAGAGGACGAATTTAGTTTTAGATGTTCTGAGCTGGAGGTGCTTGCGAGAGTTTCAGGTGGAGGTTTTAGCAGGGAGCTGCACATATTGGTCAGGTAGGGGGAGGAAGAGGAAGGGCTGCAGGTAGGGGAGCTAGGTAGACGGAGATGCAGGCTGGAGGGAGGACCGGCACAGAGGACTGAGAGTAGGTAAGTGTGTGGTCTGGGAGGAGGAAGAGGAAGAGAGTGAGACTGATTATCCAGAGAGGCAGGAGGAGAAGCAAGGGAGGACAGTTACACAGAAGCCAAGAAAAGAATTTCAAGAAGAGAGTAGTTAACACAAATGCTACAGAGATAAAGTGACGTAGATTGAAACCACCAGAATCAGCAACAAAGCCAAAGATGAACCTCGTACAAGAGGTTCAGCAGAGTGCTGGGGATGAGTGAGGTGCTGACTACCCTTTTGGAGGCTCTGTGGTAAAGGGAGAGGGTGTGGGACAGGTTTCCATCACTTTTTAATCGCACCACCAGAGCCTTAAGCCGAGGGCAACGTGAGTATAATCGCATATAATCTTCTCCAGCCTAATGACTCATGCAGTAAAGAAGTGTGAGTGGCAAACAGGAACTCAAATCTCCATGGTCGCCGGGTGCTGGGCAGCTGACTATCCCAGTCATGGCTGTAAACAGCTGGCATCTGAGCTCAAATCTCAGGCCCGCTTTTTAAGGCTGCTCTCGTGTTCACCCTACAAAAAAGGACGGCAGTCAGAGAATGGCATCCCTTTCCTGGGCGCACTCTGCCCTGGCGGACCCATCAGGACCTGGCCCTGTGCTGGAGGTGAGTCTCAGCCTGTACCTGGAGATGCCAGTGGTACTGCTGTGGACGCTGTGACAAAAAGACACGAGGGCAAATAAAAGCATACTTGAATAAAAGATACACAGTTAAGAAAACAGAAAAGATTTTACCAATAAAGAGGGATGCAATATTTAATGACTTAAAAATCTAAGCTACAAACACCTAGAAAAGCTACAGATAACACAAAATTATTTTTTAAATCACACAGCTAAGCTCACAAGAAAGGCAGGCAACGGAATGCAAAGCTGCCCAGAGGCTCACTGGGCATCGCGTTGCTTCTGAGGAGGGGAAAGGCTGGGGGGGGGGGGGGGTAGGTATGCCGACCTCACGTGCAACATCCTTTTTATGAAAAAGGAAAGTTGAACCTGATATGGCAAAGCAGTAGCACCTGTTCAGTCTGAGGGCTGGGCACATGAGCGTTACATTGTTCTGTACTGGACTGTATGTTTGAAATATTTCATAAAGCCTTTTTAAAAAATCGGCTAATTTTTTTCCCATTATTCCTTTTCCTAATTTGGGGAAACTCATTGTTAAACAGATACACATATTGTTGGTACATAAGATCTAAACTTACATCATTCCCATTATTTTTATTCTATTTGTGTAGAATACTTTATAAAATGTTCTTTTAAATTTTACTTAGAGACAAGTTCTTGTTCTGTTGTCCAGACTGGAGTGTAGTGGCGCAATCACAGCTCACTGCCGTCTGAACTCCTGGGCTCACGCCATCCTCCTGCCTCAGCCTCCCAAGTAGCTGGGACTACATGCTTGTGCCACCGCACCCAGCTATTTTTTATACATACATACATATATATATATATTTCTTTCTTTTTTTGGTAGAGACAGGGTCTCCTATGTTGCCCAGGCTGGTCTCAAATTCCTGGCCTCAAGCGATCCTTCCACCTCAGCCTCCCAAAGTGTTGGGATCACAGATGTGGGCCACTGTGCCTGGCTTTTATAAAATTCTTGCCATAGCTTGTCCTTCTCTTCTAACTCCCCTCACATCCTTTCTCAGACCAGTAAAAGCCTTCCTCAAGAGCCCAGAAGCCAAGTCCTCTGTGGAACTACCCCAGATTCTTCCCGCAGTCCTTACTCCTCCCTCCCTACCGCAAAGGTACTTGCGGCAGGTCTCTAATAAAGCACTAACTGTATTACCTGGTAACTACTTACTCGCTCCTTGAGGACAAGGGCAGTGACTTATTCTTGTTAACCATCACATGGGTAGGAACTCCGTATCCGTACTGCTTGTGGTCATGGCCCTGAATCTCAAAATGGTGTAATTTAAATCTGGCGCGATACGCTAAGGTCTTCCAGAGAGAAGGCACTGTGACTGGACTTACCTGCAGGCATGTGTGGCCCAGCATCTCTGCACAACAGTAAAACTTAACAGACGTTTCCCCACAATTGTTCACAACAGCATAAAGAGGAGCCCCCAAGCATACTCCGAGGTTCTCCTAGGTCTATAATCATGATACAGAAGGGAGTATTTAGTGGGAGGCCCAGCACTCTGTCTCAATAGCAAAACCCAGATCCAGACATGAGTGCCGGGAAAGGGCCAACTGCAGGACTTGGAAGGTCAACTCTTCCAAGTCAGTGTCTTCTTCACTTTCAATGTCTGTTTTAGGAGAGAATACAGTCCTATATACTAATTTAATGTTGTTTTAATTACTTTCCAAACTGCTTATGACAATAGTTTCTTTTAAATAATTTTAAGCAATTAAAGAGTCAATTACTTAGATTTAGATTACCATATTGAAGAATTCTTCAATAAAAAAGACCATTAACTCTCATGATAGTCCCAGTATTCAGTTCTATAAATAGAATTAAAAGCCTCTGAAATCAGCGCACACACACATCTTTTTAAACTACTGTTTAATCAGTTTTAAAGACACACAAATTAGAAAAAAACATTTATATGTAAGTTTAAAACACCTTTAAAACTCAGCAGTAAGCCACCAGTGCAGCTCTGAGGACAGACTAGAAAGGAGTGGTTATGAAATTAGCACATCACAGTTTAACTGACACAGTGGTAATTTTAATTTACCATACAACAAGAACTAATTTATGGGTCTGTTGAAAAATAACACTTCTTTAAAAAAATATTCTGGAATAATAAAAACAGAAAGCACAGAACACCACATTCTATTCTCAGCCTGGGAAGGCAAATGCAAATACTGTCCACTCTGGCTGCTGGAGCTGGGTTTCTCCTCGTGTTTGGGTGACTGAGGTTCAACTACTGCTAGGCAGAGATCAAGATACAACTTTTAAAGGCAGGCAAGAATGAAATCATACATTTTCACTCTATATGGAAGACCTTCTCATTTCACCTGAAATATTTTCATTTTCACCCCTATTGCCTCGTATCACGCCCTCCTGACTCCAAGGGGCAGCCGCGAGCATGTGAGAAGATGGAGTAGACTGGTGTGGAACACATCTGTGTCCAACGTTTCATTCCTTTTTTGTTGTGATAAAAAGTCAGAAGCAAATGTACTTCATTGCTAAATCCGTGTATACAGACCAAAAATACTTAAAATTGGGGAAAAGGCATATTTTAAAAGTCTGTCAAACTTTCAACATGTTTGCCCTTTAATGGGAAAGGACAGGAAGTAATATTAATAAATCAATCTCTTAAAGTTGTTAACCCAAAATAAAGACTGGGCAGGAAGCAGTCGTTTAAGACTCCAGTAAAAAGCAGCCAGTCACTTTTTCCATTTCAAACGTGTCATTAAGAAACTGTTTAGTCATTTTACTTATGTTACTCTGTAACTTTTGGCTTTTCATCATAGTATTTCCATGTCTTTTTGCAGTAGCAAAATTTGATAAAACAAGTCTGCAGGGACGGCCTTGCGTCACTGAGCAAGCTGGACAGTGCTGGCTGGATCTTTCTACTGTCGCTTATGGAACAGTTGGTCTTGGGGTTTGTCTGTGTTCTGCTGTATAAAAGTTGGATTAAAAGAAGAGTTTATCAGTTTTAAAGACAAATTCACTGGCATAGAAATGTGTCTTTAGGCTCTGTTTCACAAAATTCTCCCAATCAATAACCTATGGAGCTTGTCAGTTCTTTACCACTGGGGTCTGTATAATGTTAAAAACCTATTAAAATAAATATTATTTTAAAACATATAAAAACATTATTAAGCAGCCTACCAATTAAAATGTAATTGGCTGCATCCTCTGTACAACAAGGACCTCAAAAAGCAGCTTAATCATTGATTATAAGAGCATTCCTACAAAATACCAACGTGGAAAATTTCATTTTAAAATTTCTTCTGTAATGAGAGTTACAGATTTTAAATTCTATAAATAGATTTGACTACTTGGTATTGCAGAAAAACACTGTAGAGACCCTCTACATTCTAATACCTCAAACTCAAATTTCAGAGTTTCTTTTTCTAAATGGAAATCTTTTCCTTCACCACTAGGAGCATGCAATGATACAAATCCACTTTTACCAAGGGCTGTAGAAAAGTGAAATTTCAGCATCTAAGGTAAGTGTATAAAGAAGATCAGCCACTCACTAAATGCACACTGGGTTAAGTGTAACAGTTTTATAAGGTACTTGAGGGCAGTTAAGATTACATTTCACAGTGTTATTTAGAATTCTGCACCTATGTTAAATCTGATGTATTAAATTTCCACCAGGATGGGCTACTAATGCCTGAATAAAACCCCACAGAATACTGGCTTATATCTAAAACTCTGGACAAATCCTTAGCTGACACAGCAATAATAGGCACCATTCCAAAGCAATTATTCTCTCAAGTAATGTTTTCTTTCAATTATAATGTAGAACTCTTAAAACCAAGTAATAATTATGAACAGCTGATAAGGAAACAAAAGAATAAGTATAAATGTTCAGATTTTTTCATGAATATACAACTTAAATATTTACAAAGCATGAATTTTAAATAGCAAAGGCTTTTGTCCTAAAAGTGAGACCTAGTCCTCAAGTAAAGTTTTATAATTATTTTAATGGCAACATTTTAAAGCAGTTATTTTCTGTAGTTTAAAATAAGGTGTGACTAAATTAAATATGCTTTAAATATCTTTGAATAAAAATTTTGAGAAGTTATATGGTGGCAAACCCTGTTCAGTAGCAATCTGTATAAAATATTTAATAGCATATATCTTCTCCAATTTTACATAACACAAACAGAAACCAAACAAAGCAGAGAAAGCAAAAGGAATATATGTTTCTTTTTTTCAGTAGAAATTATTTCACTATGAAAGATTCAGTTTAAGGGCTATATTCAGTAGAAAGGGTATGTTGCCATGCTCTCAGACTTAATGGATTAAAAGGTTTTCCACCATTACCATGACAACCTTTAGAAAAGTCAGGGTTTTGAATCCAAGTAGTGAAAGTCAATGACCAGGACGATAGTTTTGATTGTGAATCTGCCCAAGTCCTTGAATCCTCCAGACCTTACTAATGGCTTCCATTCATGATACACAACTGGTCCTAGACTCTTCGGAGCTAACCCCTTTGCTTATGGCTAAGGAACTTGAGGTGGACAGGACAGGTGACTCCTCCAAGCCCTATGGCTCATTAATGACAGAACCAGAATGAAGATCCAGGTCTCCTCCCAGGTTAATTAGTGCTTAAATGTGACTTACCCTCACTTTTTAGAAACCTTTTTATTGCACGTTTTCCTCAAGTGGTATGTGTGGTCATCCTGTGTGTGTCATACACGGTGGGGACCAATAATAAAAACATTTTTGAACCAAGTAGACAGTGGTGGCTGATAAGCACTGGCTGGACATTTTTGAAGCCCAATAAATCTTCTCTATTATGCTGGATATTTTAGAAGCTAAATAAATTTCCCCAATTACCCTGAGTTCCAATAAAAATGCTTCTTTTAAAAACAGAATGAGCCACTTGTAAATGGTGACAGCTGAGACATATCAAATTAACTGTTACTGTTTCAAGAAAATGAAACTGAAGGAAGAATAACTATTTTTGTTCACTGTTTTCCCTGAGTAGTATATAATTAACCCAAAGTATAAATATGATGTTGATTGATCATCTCTGGAGTGGTTTCATGATACGTGAAGAGTGGAAAAATAATATAAATGTATACTGAATCCTATTCTGATAATTAAAAAAAAAGCAAGCCCATATTATAACGAATTCCTTTATATTTAACGTAGTGGATATACCAGTTTTAAAGTCTTCTACTGTAAGTACCAGAAGAAAAATATTAATCTTTACAACATTCCAAGTAGATAATTCATTTTATAGAGCACAAAAAATTTTTTTCTTGAGGAGAAAAATCAAGTTGAGAATTAGAATTATTTCTTTAGTTTTTCTTCTAGATTGCATATTTGTGATTATTTCTCCAAATTAGAGGAGAGCCATCCAAAAACCATTTTAAAAAAATAACAAGTTGATTCAGGGAGATAAAAATCAAACTAGATATGTATTATCTTCAAAGTAATTGGAGAATTGATCAAAGATCTTGCTTTCTAGACAATAGGACTGTGACCATATTCTTTGAGCAAGAAATAAGCTAACAGTGATTTAGGTTTACAGGCTGAGAAAGTATATTCAGGTATAAAAATAAATGGTGATTATTTGTAAGTGGCTAGATAGGTTGAACAACAATAAAACACCTGTAAGTTTTAATTAAGCCTTCTCGTTCTCACTTATGACATGCCTAGGCCTGTCTTTTAAACTCTGAATTTGTTTACTTTCTCTGAATAGTGATCAAATCCTCTGCAGCATTAATTAAACTGAGGAGACATTTTGGGGGCCAGATACTTTCCATGAACATTCTTTTCTATCCGCTCACATTATAAAGCAAGCTTAACTTCCATGTATGGGAGAATAGAGAAAATTTATTTAGCTATCTATTCTTTCCTGAGAGAGAAGGGTTAGCCTCATCAGATGGAAAAAAATTTACCTTTACAAAAATAAAAATAGAGGAAGATATCTCTAAAGTTCTAAAAAGATACATTGATATTTTTGCTGATTAAGAACTCAAAAATTCCAAGTGCATTTGCTTTTCCTTTCTTTTTTAAATGAAATATTACATAGCTTAAGCCAGATTGTTGTTTTTGTCCTTAATTTCTTCATTTGCAAATTTATTAGTGACCAAAAAAAGAAGAGAGACACAGAGAGAGAGAGAGAGAGAATCTCACCATAGACAGACAATTTGCATTTCATTAAAAAAAATTAAGGCAAAAAGAAAAATAAATTTGACAAAAGATTGGTCAAATAAGGGTGAAGTCAGGCCTTCCCCCCCACCACCACAGGGCCGAGACTGCGAGGCCAGCCCCACTGCCTGCCATCAAACCCCCTCTCCTGCTTTCGGCCACTGCAACCATCACAATACTCGGGGATCACAGGAGACACTGAAGTCATTCAAGGCAAGATTAATCATGGTAAAAATGGCCCATAACATAAAAGCAAATTTTTCTACTTACAGAACTGAAAACTCACTTTAATGAGTTAACAGCAAAATTTTAAGGTGAGAAGTTAAAAGTTTGAAAATGAATTCATATTACTCTCAAAAAATGCCTTTCAGAAGCAGTGACTTTAAGTTTTCATTTTCCTAAAACTTTCCCAAATATAAATTAAATTTGATGGATAAGAAATTGATTAGCCAGATAGTAACCATACCTAGCGATTTCTCTTTTAAAATCCTTGAGCAATCTAACACTATTATTTTCATAACCCCTTTCTAATGCTATATAACTTATGCTTGATAAATTTCATTTAAAAGTCCAAAGTATTACAAAGTTATGCTTGAGGCCACAGTGCTTTCTTCATTCCTGCCTTCATTCTCATTCTCTCTCTCTCTCAAAATAAGCTTAAAATATCACATTACCAACCTTTAATTATGTTTAAGAAATTGCTCCTTGAAGGGCTGACTGACAAAAGGTAATTAAACTCTCCAGCAAAATAAGCCACCTATAATTTGGCATCCGTTACTGTTTACAGTTTCACTATATATTGTAGTCATTTGAGACATACTTTATGAAAACCCTTCAAATACTGAGATGTTTATTGCATTTTTAAAGTATCCACATCCTTAACTATCCTGTTTCAAATTTTTCCTAAATTTCTTTACAGCACACAATATCAACTACTGCAATAGTGTTCGCACAATTTTACACTTGAAAATACCATTTAAGAACAATATTTTAGGAAATAGAGGGCTTAAGGCAAGACATTCATTTGGAAAAGTTAATTTCTTTCAATCATCCAGATTGACACGATTATTTTTCCACCTCTTCAGTGCCTTGGGATACGCAACGTACATTCAGCAACAGGGCACAAACGTGACCCTGTGGACATATGCTGAGGTTGTGAGTGCCCACTGAAATACGGAAATATTTTTATATAAGGCGTGGCCCACAGGAACGTATCATGGCAGGGGTTATTTCACTCCATATCCAGTCTGGTATACAGGAAATTCCCCACCTATAACCGTCCCATTTCCCCCCAGTTAAGCTCTTTTCAAACAAACACAAACCCCTTGAAAAGGTGCTAAGATTGGTTTCTGTTAATATACAAAAAATAGCCATCAGAGCCTTTCCCCATCACTGCTTTAGTGATGAATGTCTGGAGGCTACTTCTTGATTCTGATTGCAAACATTGTTTGTTGTGGAAAAATTGTTCTGTCCCAAAGAATTTTCTCTTCCATCAAACTTTTTGGATTGTGAGAGCTGAACATTTTCATGTGTATTCTTTCCTCTTTGAGTTTTTTTCACCGGCAAAAACAATAATACTAAGAGACCAACAATGTGCAGGCAGTAATACCAGGAGCTAAAAAAAGAATGAAAAAAGTTTATTTTATTACATTCTGATAATAATTCTTAATAACTGCACACTTGTCAAAATGTCACTCACCACCGCCCTCCCCCCCCTTTAGGATGTGTTTATTTACTGTGTTATTCTCTTATTTTGCCCCCTCAGGACAGGAAACTCTACAGCATAGGCCAGGGGGTATTTATAAAGGCTGGATGGGCACGATACTAGGTATCCTTATTACATTCCTTGCAGGGTACGTGAGGTCATGGCTAACCAGAACAAAAAGGTACTTATTAATAGCGACAGCAATCGGAAAATCTCTCCAATCCACACAGTCAAAAGATGAGTATACAAGAGTACTGGGATAGTAAAGACTTACTAGTCTGGCCTCCCCTGCTATTTACTGTCTCTAAGTTACAAATATTCTAACAAGGTGAGTAAGAAATAAGCAATATTGCTTCTTGATGGTTACTTTCACAAAATAAAGGTCAAACTATTAAAAACAATATTAGAAACATCATCCCCCAAATAAAATATATACCAAATGTAACCTAAATGCTTCTATAGCTGGAAATTCAAGTGATTCTAAACAAAGTACCTGGGAAAGAAAATCTAACCAACAGCTCAATCACATTTAAAAATATGTAATAATTCTGTTAAAATGGAACTTTTAGCAGGATTTAATGTTTTACTGTATGCTTATTGTCGTATCTGACTCAATAATTTATGCACCACAAACTCTGTGCTAAGTCATTCTAAATGTTAGAGTAATAAAGAATTTATGAAATAAGTTTTTGATCTCAAGAATATCACTATCTAATATGGGGGGTAGAATTTGGTGGGTCAGGGAGTAGAGATTAAGCAGATAAACAAAAAAGATGGAACGTAAGACAACAATTTCTATAATATAGAGATCACCATAGTACCAATAAACATAAAAAAGTAAAAAAGAAGCAAATAAATAAAATATAAGTAATTAACTTTCTTTTAATTAAAGAAATTAAGATTAGTAATTCTTTGTAAAGAACTGTCTTTTCCAAACAGGTTGAGGACAATTAAGCTATGAGGTTCTTCATTAAACCTTTATGAGAGATTTGAGACAGTGGTTATATAGCTGGCATTTCTGTCTAAAGCACATTCTCATCTGAGGATGGAGTGGCATGAGTTGTTCTACAAAGAACTTGAGACTGCTTGGTTTAGGATTAAAAAGTAACTGATAATGCATAGAGAGGCAGGAAATGAGGCTATGGTATTATTTTTCAGTTCTACCAAGCAAGAAACTTTGAAAAAAAAAAAAAAAAGTTATTCCCACTGAAAAATTTGTTAGAGCAATACTTACCTGTAAAACATGAAAGATGGTTTTACAGAAAGAAGTACAAATGGCACAACTGTGTAACTTATTGCTATTTGAGTTATTATCCATGTTCCAACATCATAAAATAATTTAAGTTGGGGAGGTTTGATGAAATAATGTCTAAAGTTATTTCTCATCTGAAATAAAACAAAAATATTTGCTGTATCTTTAAATTAACATTATTTATGAAATTACACTGGTGATATCAACTGTTTCAAAGATGTGGAATAACTGAAACTCTGCTTCATTGCTGGTGGGAGTCTAAAATGGCACCACCACTAAGGGAAAAGTGGGTTCCACAAAAACTAATAAACACATGAGAGAGAAAGAGAGAGAGAGAGAGAGGATGAGGAAGCACACACAGAAAATGAAAACAACTGGGTAAAGGGCATATAGGAGTTCTTTGCAACTTTTCTATAGATTTCATGTTGTGTTAAAATGTTTTCCCAAAAAAGTTAAAAGCAACCCTGCCTAGAGTTTCTTAAATCATATTTAGTAAATTACAGTACATAAATCAAGTTTAATCTACTTTCAAAGTTACTTCTTGTTTCACCTCTGCATTTGTGAAAGACAAACAGGTACTCTACACTATGCTTAGGCCAAACAGCACTTTCTTAAATAAATGGCAAACACACACATCATTCATTAACGGAAGCTAGCAAGAGCTTCTCAAAAAAGGTGTTTTCTAATATCCACTACTTCTTCGATGCCTTTTTTTTTTTTTTTAGCTTTCAAAACAATCAAAACATCTCAGTTTTGAAATGTGCAAACTTAGACAAACATGATTTTTTTCTATTGTATTCCTCACTCTTCTTGTCTCCTGCTCATAGGTGAAACATGCCCCGCTATGAAGATGCCACATGAATTGTTCAGAGGTGAGTTGGTAAGTGGTTACTTTTTTTTGTTTCTATTTACTTACCTACTTATTTATTTATATATTTATTTTAGAGATGGGTCTCACCGTCACCCAGGCTGGGTGCAGTGGCACAATCACAGCTTACTGCAGCCTTGAACTCCTGGGCTCAGGAGATCCTTCTGCCTCAGCCTCCAGGGACTAGAGGCACGCAAGACACACGGTTAATGGCTCTTCCATACAGAGACCACCATTGTCAGTGGCCAGAGCAAATCCTGACCCCTACCATCTCTTGCTTAGCTCACTGCCGCAACAGGCAGTCACTCTCGATCCCATTCTGTCCACCAATGACAAACCCATTTTCCTGAGGTATGGCTTTCAGCGTTCCGTTCCCATACTTAAAAACCTTGCCTGACTCTCTGATATCGCAGACAGAATAGGACTAGGCTGTTTCCCAGCTTGGTGTTTAAGTTCTTCTATTATTTCCCTCCTCCTTTCTCCCATTTGCCTCTCCAAAATTATTCACTATTTATGCATACATGAATTCTCTGCTTCAGTTAGATTTACTTGCCATTCCCCAAATAAACCATGTACTTTCAAACTTGGTTTGGCTAACATCCTTCCCATGCCTAGAATGTCATCTTCTCCCCCATTATACTTCACTCACTATCAAAGTAATTTTCATCTTTCAAAGCCCAGATCCAAACACTTTCCTAATGAGGCCATCCCTAGTCAACCCAACCAAGAGATTTCTTTCATCTCTGAACACCTATGGTACTTACTATCTATAATAACCATGGAATCTATCATATGTGCCTTGTGATGCATGAGCCTGCCCACACACACAGACACACGCAAGCCGTATGTACGTATATATACATACATACACCTCATGTTCTGAATTAGACTACAAACTACCAGAAGGTATAGCCCTAAGTTAATATTTCTTGAAGTTTCCCTCATACACCCTCAAGGTACCTTAAAATTGAAATAGCAAATATCTGCTAGTTTGTTAATAAAGCTCTCTTACCTATGAGTGCCACAATGAGCTTGTTCAAACACCTTTTTTATCATGTCGCTTTCCTCTAACTGGCTTTCAAGGACTTTTCCTTTCGTCTCCCATGTCACCAATCTAATCTCTCAATTGTTTCCCAGAGTAATATTCCAGGTTCTAACCAGGCAGACACTCTAAAGAACTGCGCCCCACTTCTAATGTGGTATCTACCAACGGGGACAGCTCATCTACTCATCTTGGCCTATCCATGGTCTTCTCTTCATCTAAAAGCCAACTCAGGGGTTACAGCTTTCCGGAAACACTTCTAAAATAAACCTACCCATTCTGATCATCTTTATTTAACTCAGTTTTTATCTCTCCTTCAGAAAACTCCGTAAGACAAAGTAACATTCTGTGAGTGCCCCCAAGTGTAAAAACATGTCTTCTCCTCACGTGAACTAAGCATGGCGCCTAGCACACGGCTGAGTGTTCAGTAAACATGCACACAGTTATACACCTCACACCTAGTGGAAAACACGATGCTGATCACAGTCAAAGATGTAAGGTCTACCTTGTAAAAGATATTTACTCAGCCTTCATAACAGTTCGAGTGGACCACTGAATTATAAAATAAAATTCTTGATACTTACAGCTCGTGCTGCTAATGTCATTAACACCCCTGTTAGAAACGTTAGATAATATCCTGGGTATACCCCATGCCAAATGGCAGAGAGAATGAACGTCTGGATGGTTGGACTGAAGGTGGCTCGCTGATAACACACCCTAGAAACCATGAAAAACACAGAGAGCCAAGAAGAGTGAGTGACCCGAGCTTACGAAGCCCACAGTGATCATTCTTTCATTACCTGACAGGATTTAGGGTAACCAGAAAAACAAATACAACTTATCTTGGACAATAACTTGATCTGTGATCTCAGGGAGGTTATATTAATAGCTATTAAGTGTCAAACTTAGGAAAATAAATTTAATTCTCATCTTCTTACTGGTATATGTAATAACAAATCATTTCTAGTGTTTGAGAATCTACATAATTTACAAAAAATAAATTTTTAATAATATTAAAGTTGTTTTCATTCTATATTATTTCATTACTTTCTTGAAAAACATCTGACCTAATTACACTATTCTTTCTGGCAAATAGGCTGTGCTTAGTCTAAAGTTTTCCTATAACAGGGTAGAGAACTCAGATGAAAATAAGCTTTTCTTAAGGTATCAAATTTTAAAAATAACAACAAAAAAGAACAAAACAGATTAGCTCAGAGATTCAGCAGCCAGCGGGGAGACTGCAAAGCACCGTGAAGTGATGGTAATATATGCTGGCTATCTCAAGGAACAAAAATATTCAACTTGTCATTTAAAAAAAGATGCTATAAAAGAAGGCTGCTCAGAGCCCTACCATTACAGGGTATTTTATGAAATAAATTCAAGATAGGACAATGTGCTTACAGGGACAATGAGAGCAACTCCCTGGGAGTTTCTGTGCAATCCCCAGCTCTGTATTTCACACCTGTCACTCCACCTGGGCTGCCTGTGCCTTGCTCTTGTCCACTGGACACACTCCTGACAAAAATCCCAGCGCAAACATCAACTACTTCTAGGAAGTTCTTCCTTTTTTTTTTTTTTTTTTTTTTGAGACAGAGTCTCATTCTGTTGCCCGGGCTAGAGTGAGTGCCGTGGCGTCAGCCTAGCTCACAGCAACCTCAAACTCCTGGGCTTAAGCGATCCTACTGCCTCAGCCTCCCGAGTAGCTGGGACTACAGGCATGCGCCACCATGCCCGGCTAATTTTTTGTATATATATATTTTAGTTGTCCATATAATTTCTTTCTATTTTTGTTTGTGCCCTCACTGTGCCTGCTCTCTCTCCTCCTAATCCTCACTACAGGAATAGTATTGTGTCTGATTACACAGCTGTGTCTTTAGCAAAATTGTGAACTCTTTCACTTTCAGGGGCTGGGTCTTTTTGTCCTAGTCATCTTTGTATCCTGTGCCTAACATATAAAGATCTGCTGAATTGACATTTAAAACAGGAACTGTTCCAGCAAACCTAGGGCATATATATAGTGGTTGTACAGGCCTTTTTGAGATAACCAGATCGATAATGTATGAGAGTAGGTGCTACAAGAGGAGGACACTGGTGATCAGACGTCGGCAGAGGCCCTCAAAGGCAGGCTGAGAGGGCAGGAACAGCTGCGTTTGTGACTCAAGCCAAAACAGTTCTGATTTGATGGTGCCTTGCTTAGGAGGATGCTAACAGTGTTTCCTGGGTAACACTGAGGGCACAGTGTCACTCAACACACTGTAAATTTAATTAGGGATCTGAACTCAGTGAAGCCCAACCCCAAGAACTAGATGCCCAAGCACATCTAAAGATTGTTCTTGAAGGAACATACCTTTTGAGCCAAAGAGCTGTCTGAATATTCCAATTATCAAGAAACATCTTAAAACTTGTTGACATCTGAAAAACAAAGGAACTTTTGTCTTTGGGCAACAAAATAATGAAGCTTTAAATATAAGTAATAATATATTATCATGCCAAAAAATAAAATTAAAAATGACTTAACCATGATGGTAGTGTACTGATTTCTCTTTCCTTAATACAGTTTTTCTAATATAGTAACATCATTCTACATAAAAGGAGTTTATTTATTGTTGGGAACATCTATGAGGTAAATGGGTTATCACCATTTTCTCCTACCTGTTAACACTTACAAGAGTTGTCATGGATTATTCTAAAGAAATTCCTGATTGAGTACACAAACGCCCTTTCAATGGTGTTCCCTCTTACACTGAAGATGGGAGCACTGCCTCATTATCTTCCTCTCCCCACCAGGCTTGGCCACCATTCTGAGTGAAGTGGACATCCACAGCAATGACCCACCCCACTGCCCTCTCTCAGTTTCCTAGCTACTCTGAATCCTGCTACTCCTGAGAGAGTAGATCTGCACACACATCTTCCAGACTGGGACTTCCCACCTTTCCGGCTTCCTCACTCAAGTTACTCCCACTAAAGCTATTCTTTGATCTTAGAGGAAACCAATCTTTGTTCTCTGGGCCCATCTACTTTTATCCTATGTCATTCTCTCCTCATCTGGTCTTTACTTCCTTCTGACCATTTTAGATTCTGTGGTCCATTATTTACTATGCTTATCAGAATCTTTGATGGTTTTGTTTCTTTTTTCCTTTCAACTCACCTACCTATCAAAATCCTAACTCCAAATCAGCCATATCGTCCACCTTCCCTACCAGTAACACCTGAGTGCAGAATATCTCATAACATTCTAGACCTTTGTCGTAAGTTCATGGTTCTCAATTTCAACCAGACCCTCAGCCTACCAAACAACCCTTGTTTTCCTAGACAGTTCATTCTCTTCTTGAAAACAGATACTGGATTGAATCATTTGAAATTAATCTTTTTTTTCTTTTGTAAGTCAAAAAGAATAATTATCAGCAATTTCATAGGGTTCAGCCTAATACTTTAAAAGTTCCCCATTTATGGCCCTGGTTCTATCACCTCCTCCCTCCCTCACAACAGGTAAATTGGCCACCAACTTTATGGAAATGACATAAATCATCAGACTCCAAAGTCTTACCACCAAAACCCCAAACTCAGCAGCATACACACAGACCCTGCCCTCCTTCCTGTCTCCTTCCTCGGGGTCAGTCTCTATACCTCCTTTCTACCTCATATTCCTCCCTGCTTTCCATCTTCTCAGGGACCTCATTTATCGGTAAGTCTCTCTGTCCTTCAACTGTATTTTCACATTCTTCCTCGTCAAATATTCTCCTAATCAGTAAATATGTTTCAATCTACTTTAAAACAAAATTAAAGAAAACAAAAGGCCCTCCTCAATCGCTGGTTCCCCTCAACTACTGCCCTATCTCCACCCTCCTTCCCTTCATGGGGAGTGAACTCCTAAGGCTGTATAATCAATGTAGCCTTTGTGCCTATGCCTCCCCTGAAATTTCTGTTTACAAAACCATAAATGATAAGGGCATTTACCAGTCTTTATCTTACTTGATATCTCAGAAGCATTTAGCACTGAAGACCATTTCCTCCTTCAGAAAAATTAACTCCTTTCTTTACTTGTTCTTATACCATGCATTCTCAACGGGGTGGTATCGCCCCCATGAGGATAAAAATTGGTTCTTAAGGTGCCAAAAAACTTACTTTTTATGTACAAAGCACATATACACATATGGTAAATCAACAGATACACAGCATATCTGTGGTATTAAAATTTCATGAAGGGGATGATGAGGTAAAAGTGTCTCAAAGTCTTCTTAAGGTGGTAATAATGAACAAAAGGTTAGAAATGCTGCCAACTATACATCACCCAACCTCAACAATTACCAATTTCCCCATCCCCTTCCCCATTTTTATTACTGACATTGTTGTTAAGAGTATTTCAAAGCCAATACCAGATATCTTATTTCACCTGCAAATAGTTCAGAATTTAAGTGCAATAAATAAGGGCTTATAAAAAACCTTAATCAGACCTAACAAAATTGATAATAATTCTTTAACATCATCTAATACCCACTTTGCATTTAATATTTAAATATTCCTGATTGTTTAAAAAATGTCTTTTTCCCGTTGGTTTGTTCGATCAGGATCCAAAAAAAGGTTCATACAGTGCATGTGGCCAAGTCTTTTTTAATCTGTAATAGCTTGGGGTCATATATGCCATAGAATTCCCCACTTCTGGTTTTCTATACTCCGTATCCCCTCTAACTTTAGAAGGATCTAGAGACCTGAGTCAGGTTTACTTACGTTGGCAGACTACTTCAGAGATGGCACTATATTGCCCCTGGCATCACATCCGCTCGACAGCCCACTTTTAGTAACGCTAAGGCTCATCAATGAGTCCAGCATGATCCATTCATTATAAAGTTCCCTGTCAACCTTTTACCTAAAGTTCTGGTAATTTCTCCTGTTTGGAATAATCCTTTTCACAGGCTAGGGAAACGGTTTTGCTCTGCTCTCTGGCTACTCCTCCTGAATCGCCTTCCCTTGCCCAGCCTCTAAGTATTGATGCTCCTTCAGGGACTCTCATCTCATCTCACCCTCTCTCCTAGGCTTGAACTGCTACATGCTGAAAGTTCCCACATTACCATTCCAGGTGTCCCTGAGGCTCTGATCATTCATGTGCCTGCTGGACAACTCAGCAAGTCTGAAATTTGAACACATTATCTTTCCTTTCAAACCCGTGCCTGTTCTTTGTTCCTTCTCTAAAGTGAAAGGTATCACCAATAATCTAGTTTTTTAAACCAGACATGTAGGCCTGATTCATAACTCATTCTTTCTTGCTGATTCCAATTTGTCACCAAGTTCTGCGGAGTCTCTTACACAGCTCTCCAATATGTTAACTCTTTCTAGCCCCACTGCCAGTATCCTAGTTTAGGCCACCAACATCTTGGATTAATACAACACCCTTCTAACGGATCTCTCTGCCTCTGGAGGGCAACATATTCACATTCTACATGCCAGATCCTTCTAAAACACCTATATGATCACCTTACCCATCCACAGTGCTCCACTACTCTTATAAGAAAGTTTAAAACTTTTTTTTTTTTTTTTGAAACAGGGTCTCACTCTGTTGTCCGGGCCACAGTGCAGTGGTGCGATCATAGCTCTCTGCAACCTCAAACTCCTGGGTTCAAGTGATCCTCCTGCCTCAGCCTCCCAAGTAGCTGAGACCACAGGTGCATGCCACCACATCCAGCTAAATTTTATTTTTTTGAAGAGACAAGGTCTTGCTATGTTGTTTAGGCTGGTCTCAAACTCCTGGCCTCAAGTGATTCTTCCACCTCAGCCTCCAAAGTGCTAGGATTACAGATGTGAGCCACTGTGCCTGGCCTCCAAACTCTTATTATGGCCCCTAAGAATGTGTGTGGCCTGGCCTCTACTTCTCTAGCCTCTTCTTTCACTACTCTCTATACCGTGAGCCAACACGAGCCACATACCCGTTCTCACCCCCTCAGGCTGCTCCCTCTACTTGGCGTTTCTGGCTATCTCCTACTTATCATTTGCGACTCAGCTTAAGACGTTATTTTCCGTGGGACCCTCTTCCCTGAGCCACCTAACCTAAGCTGGATTCCTATCTCAGAAACACACACATGGCCCTCTAATCATCACCTATTTTTCTGTACTCTGTAACCCTAACTAGACTAAAGCTCCTTGAGGGCTCACATTGTACCTATCTCATTCACTGGCTCCTCAGTAATTGGGGCACATGGTTGACGACCAATAAATACTGGCTGAAGAATGAGTATTATTATTAAACATCCTTCAATATCACTCTTAGGACATCACATCATAACCTATAAAAGTAAACTGTGGTACTTAAAGTATCATATGGTAACTATTAATAATTTCTTAATGATTTACTACTACTAACCTCTATTTGCTGAATTCTCAAATTGGAAATTAAGTCCCAACGAGCTGCTCCGTTTTTGTCATATCCTCTGAAACCAAAGCCCGCAGCATTATTAATAGCATCAGCTGTAGCAAACAAAGAAAAAAAATATTAAGAACCTCCAAAACAATCTACCATATTCTCCAAGAAGGTGTATGTTATTATATATTATGATCGTTTATTATTAAGTAGGAAAAGTAGGTTCATTCTAATTTTTAGGAGAGGTCAGAAACATTATCACATACGATGAAAATAACTACCTCATCCAAAACAATTTGGTTAGTGAACAAAACATCAGATATTAAGCCTAAGTTGAAGCAAGGTAGAGTTTAAAAACTGGGGAGAACCAATGGGCTAAAGGTGAAGATTCAATATAGGAAACACTTCCCAATCTAGAATGTTCCAGAGGAATACAGTGGAGCACACTCAGTCATCTGTCAAGAAACCACTAAGGGGATGTTTTGCCCTGAGATCACCATGTTCTTTTTAATCACATAATGGACCTTTACTATAGAAAAGAATATATAAACAAGGTATAATATTTTCACTCCATTTTTTTTCTTTACTGGTTCACCAGAACCCACTCTATGTATTAATATATGTCTCCAGAATTTGTTTTCTAATCCTTTTCACCACAATGCTCAATAAGTCAATTTTGCTCTATATACCTATTTGATTAAGCTGTAAGGAAAGTTTCTGCCTTAAATGAGTCCTTTTCCAATCAACTGAAAAAGTGTTTATGATTTATGCTATTGGTGTCATGACTAAAGAATAGACTAACTGAAATCCATCAAAACTGATGGATATAATATGCCTACATGGACTAGATCCTAAGTTGTTTCATGGCTTGTTAGTGCTTTTAGTACATCAAACAAGACTTTTAAAAGATTATACTTTGGGGAAAAAGGAATAAATAAGCACAATTCATCCCCTGCCAGGTTTAATGAGGTCAGCAGCCTTTAGTCAAATAAATATGAGCCTTTAAGGTAAGCTTATCAATATAGTAGCATTCACATTCAATAGGATTAAAAATAAAATCTTTATTAATAGTATGGGCTGCAAACCAGCCCAAATGGCTGCTGGAGAACTTCTTCCTCCCTCGTGGCTGCCACCACTTCTGATTTCCTCACTTATTCATTCTCTCCATCTTTTTTGCCTACTGTGAGCAGAAAGCAACTAAACTCCTAACCAACTTCTCATCTGACAGTAGGACTGATCCAGGGTGTGGTCAACAGCGACGCAGAGAGAACTGGGGAAATCAAACTGCAGGCATCAACCTTCCATGTACCTCTGTCCCCGCAACTCCTATCACAGCCCACTCTTTACCTCAGGTAACCTAACTCCTGAGAAAGCTTCCATGTTTTCATTAATATGAAGATGAACTTAGCAATCTGTGATTCCAAAGAACTGACTGTTAACTTCAATTTAAACCTTAACCTGTCCCTACATGGGCTAAGTCAATGTTTTCTAAACTTGAGTTAAAGGAGGAAAACTGCTGAGATCCCAATAAATCATTTTTTGAAGTGGTAAAGAGGACACCACCACAGGGATGAGACTAGAGGCCTGATTCCTGGTCTTTTTTTTTTTTTTTCCTGAGACAGAGTCTCACTCTGTTGCCCGGGCTAGAGTGCCGTGGCATCAGCCTCACTCACAGCAACCTCCAACTCCTGGGCTCAATCGATCCTCCTGCCTCAGCCTCCCGAGTAGCTGGGACTACAGGCATGCACCTCCATGCCCGGCTAATTTTTTTTTTATGTATATATATTTTAGTTGTCCATATAATTAATTTCTATTTTTAGTAGAGACGGGGTCTCGCTCTTGCTCAGGCTGGTCTCGAACTCCTGAGCTCAAACGATCCACCCGCCTTGGCCTCACAGAGTGCTAGGATTACAGGCGTGAGACACCACACCTGGCCTCTGATTCCTGTTTTGAGAAACCCTGAATTAAGAAATTAAACAGTCTAGGTAGCCACTTAGTATCAACAAAACTGCAACCTAAAACATGCATATGTGGACACTAACATCAACAAGGTAATTATCCACATGATCCAGAATATACTTACATTGTTCTTTAAAAAATTATCATCAAAACGCATAAACCAAATTAAAGAATTTTGGAACTCTCAGATTCCCAAAAACACATTTTTGGACTTTCAGGAGTCATTAGATTTCAATTTGAGAACCAAAAAGTCAGTGGAACCAATTCGACTAAGTGAAGTATCCCAAGAATGGAAAAATAAGCACCACGTGTACTCACCAGCAAATTGGTTTCCCTGATCATCATCTAAGTGCACATTTGGGAATAACACCAATTGGGGGTCAGACAGATGTGGGGGAAGGGGATGGGTGTATACCTACATAATGAGTGCGATGCGCACTGTCTGGGGAATGGGCATGCTTGAAGCTCTGACTCGGGGGGATGGGGGGGCATGGGCAATATACATAACCTAAACTTTTGTACCCCCATAATAAGCTGAAAAAAAAAAAAAGTCAGTGGGGCTGGGCACAGTGGTTCACATCTATAATCCCAGCAGTCTGAGAAGCTAAGACAGGAGGATCACTTGAGCCCACGAGTTTGAGAGCAGCCTGGGCAACATAGCTCATCTCTACAAAAAATAGAAAAAATCAGCCAGGCGTGGTGGCACATGCCTGTAGTCCCAGCTACTTGGGAGGCTAGGGCAGGAGGATAGCTTGAGCCCAGAAGTTTGAGGCTGCAGTGAACTGTGATGATGCCACTGCACTCTAGCCCAAGCGATACAGTGAGACCCTGTCTCAAAAACAAACAAACAAAAAAAAAAAAGGGCAGTGGAGAGCAGAGATGGATGTGTGCACACAGGTGCCAAGCCTTTCAATCAGCTTCTCCACTGACGCAACATCAAAACGTAGACTTCAGGGTTTAACCATTACTAGGACCTAAACCATTACTTACATTGATTAAGACAGTACAGACACAGTATGAGTATTTATTGAACTGAATATCCTTATAGCCTTATGGCTAAGAATTACTTAAATTCTTTAAATGTAGTTCAAATTGTTACTCATATATTATATATTCTAATATATTTCCTTAAGGAGGAATCAGGGAAAAGGAATCAACTCTCATTTTCTTGGTTTTTCAAACCAAATATTGGGGCTACAGGATCAGAAGTCCCCTAAGAATCATTTTAATTATCATAACTAAAAGAAATAATTAATGATAACTCATGCATTTTTCCTATTTACAAAGATCTTATGTTTTCCTCAAAAGTCTTATGAATTCAATGACCTTATTCTACTAACAGTAGATTTTCAACAATTAGAGGTCCAATCAAACTGAAGAACATGCAGAATTCTTCTATAACTATAGTGGTTCAACAAACAGGTCACATTTCTTATAAAACCCTAAAAAGTCTAGGTTGGTGTGGAAAAATGTCTAGTTTCAATTGAAAGTCAGAATTTAAGTACTATAGAAATCTTATTTGGCATTACTGATGTTCATATTTGGCTAGAATAGAAACTTTCAATCTTTAAAAGAAGTATTAGTTTAAAATCTACACACAGTAACATTATATATTTTAATTGACTGAGAAAATGCCAGGTCAAATTAACTTTTAATGATGCTGTGTGCAGTTGTATGACAAAAGACTAAAAACACTGATTCCAGTCCCAAACTACGGTTCATGCAATCAAAATAAAACCAACAGTAAAATGCCAGTCCCGAGGCCTTTTTCTTGGCCTTGTCTGGCTGATGTGCTTCTTCATACAGTCATTCAAATATTCATCGAGTACCAAATATAAACAAGTCAAGCAGGACACAAGAATAAAGGGGGGCTGGGCGCGGTGGCTCACGCCTGTAATCCTAGCACTCTGGGAAGCCGAGGTGGGCGATCATTTGAGCTCAGGAGTTCGAGACCAGCCTGAGCAAGAGCGAGACCCCATCTCTACTAAAAATAGAAAGAAATTATATGGACAGCTAAAAATATATATAGAAAAAATTAGCCGGGCATGGTGGCGCATGCCTGTAGTCCCAGCTACTCGGGAGGCTGAGACAGGAGGATCGCTTGAGCTCAGGAGTTTGAGGTTGCTGTGAGCTAGGCTGACGCCACGGCACTCACTCTAGCCTGGGCAACAGAGTGAGACTCTGTCTCAAAAAAAAAAAAGAAAAGAATAAAGGGGTTTATAATCTTGTGGGTGAGATAAAAGACAACACATTTGAAGAGATTTCAATTTATCCAGTGAAGTGACTCTCCACTTCAGTCCAAATATGGCCAGAATTATCTTCTTTTGACATAGGATCAGGCCACCAACCTGCCTGAAGGCTCTTATGGCTTGTTCAGTAGAGCAGGCAAAGTCTTGTGAAAGCCCTGTTTCTCCTTCCCAGTTCCTCTCCTTCCCAGTTCCTGCATGGCCCCTGCTACACCTGTCACAGAAAGCAAGGCACTCCATGCCTCTTTGTTCATGAGTGCAGAACTAGCCACTTTTCACTTGCTGAAATCAAGTCAATCTTAAAGGCACAACTGAATGCTCTTTTCTCTAATACTTTACCCGCCAAGCATAACTGACTACCCCCATTCAGTGCACCAATATCATTTTATTGCTCATAAAGTACAAAGTATATTATACTATGGTTAATAGTCTAACATATATCATAATGAAAGGTTTAATAGCATATTATATTTTAAGTATCTTGAGGGTAGAGACTATGTCTTATACATATTAGTATCTATTCTGGCCAGCACAGAATCTAGCATACAACAGGCACACAGTAAGTATCTGTTATCTTTTCATTGATCCATTGACTTATTTTAACACACAAACAGAAAAGTCTGTTCACATGTTACTCACCTAATGTCCATGCAAAATAGTATTTGGGTCTGGCAGCCAATAGAGAGACATACAGATAGGTCACCTTTGTTGGCCATGAAGCTGTAGCTTGAAAATGCTCATCAATGTTGTACTCCACAGGCAATGTGTTAGAGATGGTCAAGTGAAACAATAAGGAAAGTCCACAGACTAAGAGCTTCTGAATAACTGCAATCTGAAAAGTGTAAGACGAGATTTCAGAAACTTCACCCATACTCCTTTTAATTCATTTTACATACTATCAACAGATTAGTCTTCTGAATATAGCATCAACCTGTAACTGTCCTGGTCAAAAATCAAAAGCTACACTGCATTTAGTATTTAAAGACCTCCAAGGTCTCACTGTATGAACATTTCCAACCTTATCTATAAGTACTACCTAAGAATCATGGCTCAACTCATATTAAAACCTCAATTTGAGTTTTTACAACTTTCAGGAAATAAAAAATCTAAAAACAAGTATAAGTGTATAGGTGTGAATGGAAATGGATACCAAAAAATTCATATTAATTAATTTTGGTAATAAATTTTATATGAAAAATGACATTTTTTCCCCATTGTGCTTTTTCTACATCTTCCAAATTCTAGGTATTTCACAGACATTAGTTTTACAATAAACAATCTATATATCTCTTTAAATCTGAAAGTTAACATAACTTTGTTCAAGAATGATAAAATCAGAAGAGCTACACATGAGAACACTAAAGATTTATATCAAAGACCCCGTTGAAAAGAAGAGGCCATTCTTTGCAATATTATGGTAAGGTTAAATTACCAGCTCGTGGTATTTTGTATTTTTAGAAGGCCAGAACATTTCAACCTCATTTAGTATAAAAGAGATCATACAGACCGTGAAGGGAAAGAAACAAGTAGAAAAAAGAAAAGGCTAGATTCAGATGAAGGTATGTAACAAAATACCTGGGTTTAGAGTGCCTGATATAATAACCAAATAATATTCAAATTAACTGAAGTAATTAATAAATGAAGATCCACATTTTAACATACTATGTAACAGTGCCAAAAGAATGGCTCAAAGCATATGCTATTTTCATTGCACTTCTAAAAAAACTGTTTTACTTGTAGGTTGCTCCCGCTAGGTGGTACTGACTGTCCAAGGACTCCTTGCTGCAGTTATCATTATGCTCATTTTCCTGGCTATCTTTTAAACCTTTCTCCAATAAAATAAGTCTACCTTTCTTCAAGCCTCCCCCAAATATCTATACATTTGAATAAAAAAGAGATTTTAAAAAGGTAATTAGAGAAAATTTGTAATTATAAATGAAGGGAGATAAGAAGAACAACCCCATACATTAACCTAACAATGAGGTATATCATTTGAGTAATGTAATAAGAAATATTGTAGGCTGGGCGCAGTGGCTCACGCCTGTAATCCTAGCACTCTGGGAGGCCGAGGCGGGTGGATCACTTGAGGTCAGGAGTTCGAGACCAGGCTGAACAAGAGTGAGACCCCGTCTCTACTAAAAATAGAAAGAAATTATCTGGACAACTAAAAATATATATATAGAAAAAATTAGCTGGGCATGGTGGCGCATGCCTGTAGTCCCAGCTACTCGGGAGCCTGAGGCAATAGGATTGCTTAAGCCCACGAGTTTGAGGTTGCTGTGAGCTAGGCTGACATCAAGGCACTCACTCTAGCCTGGGTAACAGAGCGAGACTCTGTATCAAAAAAAAAAAAAAAAAAAATTGTGGCCATTAGACTACATGCAAAGTTTCTAGGTCTAGGTTTAAAAAGAAAACTAAGGTAACATAAACCTTATCTCAGCTATGGGGGTGGGGCATGAGTACCAATGAGAATCCCAAAATAGGATCAGCCAATGTAGGCAGGGTGGATGGGGAGAACTAAATCTGGGAGGAGGGCTAGCAGAAAACCAGGTATAAACAAGTTTCTATAGCCTCTCTGCTTAGTGGGGTGGATGATGTGTGTTTGTATAAAGCCACCTTTCTCTCTCTATATATATGCCTTATATATATATAAAAGATATATTACAGATATAATTATATATAAAATAAATATATCTTATATATATATAAGATATATTATAAACATAAAATCACCTCACTTTATATATATAAGATATACCGGTATATATCTCTTAGTAAGGTGGATACCCCCACCATCTCTGGCAGGAAGCCAGAGAATATATGTAACCACAGAAGATACAGGTTAAGGAACATGGGTCTGGAGCAGGGCTGGGGTAGGTGCTGGAATGAAAATGTGGAGAACACAGAGACAGCTGTATCCTGAGAGGTGATATGACCAACCCCCTTCTCCTGCCCAGCTCCAGAGTACAGCCGTCAAGTTTGTGTGCCCCAGGAAGACCAGAGGATCTTTTACTCAAAAACCAAAATAGCCCCAGAGAAAAGACTCATAGACATCATGGCAGAGACTGGTAGGTGCTGCCCAGGAGCCATCCTCCCCTTCCTGCATAGCAAAGGAATTTTTACTTGTGCCCTTGGAAGTCTAGCTGAAGACGACATGTCAGCAGCCTCTTGTGTAGCTGGAATGTGGCTGTGTGATTATGTTCTGGTCAATGGGATGTGAGCGAAAGTAATGTGTACAGGGAAAACAGAGCTTGGCTCTCCAATGCCACGGGGCTGCCCTATTATCCATGCACAGCTTACATCTGAGCTGTCATGTGACAGAAAAATAAACTCACACTTTGTGAAAGCCCATTATTTTGGTTCTTGTTTCAGCAGTCAAACCTCTGTCTTAACTGATACAGATAAAGACAACTGGGAGGTCCCCAACAAAAGAGCCAGCTTGCTATGTGACTATCCTACTTCAGATCCTAAGAGTCTACAAACCACACTGGTACATAGAGCGCTTACAAATGCCATTAGAGGGATTTATGAATAACTACTACTATTTGACTTTGTCAACTATATGCATATGGAATTTAAATAAAAATATATTAGAACAATGAGATAATACATTAAGACTATCTGCCATTAGCAACAACTTCTGATTTATGATGTCTATAACCCAAAGGAGGAAGAAAATGACATTTTATAAGAGTGAATCTCATAAAAACTTAGAGTAAGGTGATAGAAGCAAAATATAAATTTGTATTATTCTTTGTTGAGTTTGATTTACTACTACTCATGTGTTTATATAGCACTTGATATTTTTCAAATATTTTGCAAAACTATTTGATCTTTATATCCTCTCTAAAATGGGGAAGACATTAAGATTCTCCTTTTGCAGAGAGGGCCCACACACATTAAGTGCTGTGCTGTTAATACAATGATAGCATCACTACTAGGTAGAGTGTTAAGAGTCATTTATCTTGAAAAATGTTTTTAAAGATATAGGTAAATTCAAAATATGGAAATATTAGTATCTTTAAATAAATAAGACTAACCAATACATGCTCTAAAGGCTCCAGATAAATCTCATGACCTTACATTTGGAGATGGCTCTGTTCTTTCACACTGTATTTCTTCCTTTCCATTTTCACTTGATTGTATCATATGGTGTGATCTGCCTTCAATGAAAGTAATGTAGTCTTTGTAAGAGCAGAGTGGGCCTGCCAGGATACCCATGAAGTTACAGTTGTAACTTAAATACTCCAGTAGGCTTGGCATGCGCCTGCAACAAAAAGACATGCAGCTTGTGAGAGATAAGTTTTCTGTAAATCTGACAGAAATAATAATCATCTACACTCACTACTCTTACCATTTCCAAAATAAGACAATCTTTAATTGTCATTTGCATCCAGACAGTAAGAATTTAAAAGATCTGGATGTAGTAACGCTCAACAGTAGTTTTGAATAAGAGAGTTTCTACACAGATCTTTATGAACAAATATGAAGGGTTTCTACTTAGATTTCTCACAATAAAACAAATCTAAGACAGATGTGCTAGCACAGAAAGTATCATCTCTTACTAGTCAATCATTTGCTCACTTAACAAATGTATGCTGTGCACTGTGCCCAGCGTGTTCCAGGGTCTGGAGATACAGCATTAAACAAAACGGAGGAAAATTCTGTATTCATAGCGCTTACATACCAGTTGCAGAAAATAGATAATAAAAAAATATATAAAATATTTTCAGAGATGCTAAGTGCTACAAAGAGAAGGTATTTTATTACATTAAGAAGTCGGAGAAGGCCCCTTTGGTAAGGCGACATTTGAGCAGAGACAAGGAGGAAGTGAGAGGAGTCGTGTGGATGTCTGTGACAAGGATTCCAGGCAGAAGGGATGATGAGTGGGAGATCCCTGAGCTGGGCACAGCCAGCAGTAAGGAGGCGGTGAGGCTGAGGTAGACTGAACCCAGGGAAAGGATGGGAGGAGAGGTGGAGAGCTGAGGTGACATCACATGGGGCCTGCCTTTGAAGCCGTGGTAGGAACGTCAGGTTTTATTCTGCATGAGTTGAAAAACCATAGTGGGGTTTTAAAAGACCTATGTTTCCAAGCATTATTCTGGCCCCTGTGTGTGGACCCATCAGGAATGGGGCAGCCACCGGGCAGGTGACAATGTCTGGAGAAGTGGGGCAGCACACTCTGCACATACCCTGGCAGCGGAGCTGGGGTCTGCTGACGGCTGGGATGTAGGGTGTGAGAGAGACGGGAGTCAAGGATGTCTCACAGTATTTTTAATTCAATTGCTTTGAAGTCTGTCCAAATGGCACATGGGATCTACTAATAACAGGGTAAAATGGTTAGTTAACACAGGAGACTATTTAGGCTTTCTGTGTTATATAAATGAATAAGAAGTGTATATTTTTATAGCTCTATTAATCAAGTCTACGGTCCACTGTCAATTATAAACTATCACGAATAAAAGACCTATACCTGGAGACAATAAGCAGGATTCTCAAACTTGTTACAATCCCTTTTTCCTCTCTAAAAATGATGCATATTATATATAAAAATAATCTCTCAACTCTTGTTCACAAAGAAGTTTATGTTTTTAAAGGAGACAGATTTAACTTATTTTTTAAAGAGACGGGGTCTCGCTACATTGCCCAGGCTGGACTCAATCTCCTGGGCTCAAGGGATCCTTCTGCCTCAGCCTCCAGAGTAGCTAGGACTGCAGACATGCACCACCATGCCCGGCTTAGTACATATTGCTTTTATTTAAAAAAAAAAAAAAAAAAAATCAATAGAACAACATAGTGCTTCCTGCACATCTGATAATATCTAGGTTACCCCTCAACCAAAACTCCTTTTCTAATTTTGAAGAATTTTTTCCCCATATTTTAAAATGTTGTATCTTAAGTATTTTTAGGGCTCAAAACTGATGACCGAAAATATTTCTGGTAGATTTTCTCTTTCAGTTCTTTCTATTTAATGCTGAAACACAGCAAGCACCAGAGTAAGTACCTGGAATCAGAGTTACAAAGTACTCCTTGTACTCCAGCAGCAGAGCTCCATTCTCAAGACCAATCATTTTAAGACCAAGTCAAACTATGTAACACACTTTTCAAGGACAGGAGATAATTCATAACCACAAAATTGGCTGAAGTAATTTTTGGCTCAACTGTTATATCACAAACAACAAGTTATTTTATGAACTAAAGTAATGACCTATAATATTTGCTATTAAAATGAGAACTTAGGTCTAATTGTAATATTTCATTTATAATATTAAACAAAAGATTCACTCATTCATTTATTCTATCAACATTTGTTTGACATCAACTATGTGTTATCTCAAGTGAGGGCTTCTCAACGACACAATTATTGACATTTTGGGCCAATGATTCTTTGTTGTAGGGGACTTCCCTGTGCACTGCAGATGTTTAGCAGCATCCGTAGCCTCTACCCACTAGATGTCAGTAGCATCACCCCTCCTAGTTGTGACAACCAAAAAATGTCTCCAGACATTGTCAAATGTCTCCTGCAGGCAAAATCACTCCCAGTGGGAATCACGATTTAGGTGATGGGAACATTTGCAGGGGTAGGGAAAGGGACAATTAAGTAAATATATTATGTAACATCAGACAGCAATACGTATTATGAAGAAAGACAAAGCGGGACAAAGGGATAGACAGCGATGTCAGGGAAGGGAGGGCATTTCTGACAGGTGGCCTGTGCAGTTAGAAGTGGACTGAGAGAAGGAGGAAGACTGGGGGAGCACTGGGCCTGTGGGGCCATATTTGCTGCAGTCAAAAGTGTGTCCTTCTATTCTAAATTACAGGGGAAGCCACTGGAGAATTTTCATCAAGGGAGGGGAATAATATAATCCAACACACATTAAAAAGATCTCTGGCTGCAAGGTGAAAAGTAAGCTGCGGAAGGCATGAGAGAAAACAGGGAGATCAGTTAGGGAAGCTATTCCAGTAGCCCAAGTAGAAAGTGAGGGTTTAGACTGGGACCAAACGAAAGGGAATGGTGAGAATCGGTCAGATTAGAGATTACAAAGGGCTACCTTGACTTGCTGGTGAAGTGGATTTGCAGTGAGAAAATGAGTGTCTGCCTAAATTTTCCCAAGCCACTAGTGATAAATGGTATTGCTATTAAGTAAGTGGGCGACAATGGTGGAGGAACAGATCGGGGGACAGTGAGGGAAGAGGCAGACAGAAATCAGAAGTTCTGTTTTGAATATGCTTTATTTGAGATGGCTCTCACTATCCATGGAAAGATGTTGAAAGGGCAGTTGGATACGAGAGGCTGGTGCTCAGGAAAGAGGGTTGGGGTGCGAATACAAATTTAGGGGACTCCAAACATGTAGATGGTCTTTAAAGCCAATGGACTGTCTGTGATCAACTGGAAAAAATTGAGAAGTCCAGGGCTGAGCTCTGGAGCACATCAAGTTAGTGGTGAGGCAGAGGCTTCTGCAAAGGAGCAAGTTAAGGGTGGAGGAAAATCAAAACAACGTGTCCTGGAAGGCACGTGAAGGAGGTATTTCAGGATGAAGCGGTCAGGTTGGCCAACGCTGCCAAAAGGCTGAGCCTCAGGCAAACTGAAGCCAATAGTAAAATGTGCCAAGACTGAGGCAACTCTGAAAGAGTGATTTCAGACCAAGTGTGGGAACAAAAACCTGACTGCAGGGCACTGACGAGAGAACGGGAGGTGGTGAGGAAGTAGAGAGTGTAGACAAGCTCTCAAGGAGTGTTATTCTAAAGGAGTGTGGAGTAATTGAGTGGCAGCTAGAAGGGAGTTTGGGATAAATCAAGCTTTTTTTCTAAATTGGTGGGAATGATCCAGCAGAGAGCGGGCAATTGATTGATGATGCAAGAGACAGAGATTAACTGAAGCAGCAAGATCCCTGAGGAGGTAGATTCAGAGTAGAAGTGAAAAATTGGCCTAGCTTAGATACCAGGAAAGAAAGTAGAGTGTTTTGTTACAGATTCAGGCAGTCTGGTAGATTTCATGGTTGCAGAATGAAGTAGGTAGGGTTGCTTTTATTTTTTCCAAAAAATAAAATTTTGCTACCATCCTGAGTACGGGGGAGGGAGTGTTAGAAGTCTGGGGAAAAAGGAGAATAAATCATCTTACAAGAGAGTGGGAAAGTGAGTAGGCTAAGGAAATGTAGCAGAATTGCTGGCAATACTAAGGATTGTAATTTTAAATTTGAGGTAACAAATTCAAAATAAGTCCAGTCAGCAAGACTGAATGTATTTCCACTCAGCTTCCTTCGACTGTTCAGGCAGGTGTAGAGCTGGATTTAACTGGCTTTGGGATTTGCTAGGTGGCCATGTGAGAAGAAGGGGAAAGAGGAGCTGAAAGGCTGTTGTGAGCAGTTACTGGGATGGCCCAAGGGCTCCTAGAGATCGCAGAACCCAGATCAAATTGGCCTCTCATCAGTTAAGTATACTCAAGTATATATTTACTAACCTATAAAGACTATAGAGAATATCAAAATAGAATTTTTTTTTTAAGAGACAGTGTCTTGCTATGTTGCCCAGGCTGGAGTGCAGTGGCCAGTTCATACCTCACTGCGGCCTCAAACTCCTGGGCTCAAGCAATCCTCCTGCCAAGTAACTAAGACTACAGCGGTGTACCACCAGGCTCAGCTCACAACAGAATATTTTTACAGATGAGGAAAATATAAGAAGATCCCCAAGACATGCTACCTGAATCGAAGATGAACACTTAGTGTAGGTCTATCTACTATCACAAACTTAATCTCATTATTCTATCAGCTACGCATGTATTAGTTCTAGATTTCGAAACAAGGTACTCCATAGGAAATTTTTCTTTAAGTAAAATGAGTATTTGAGCTCTAATTATATTAGATTGAGATAAATTCTGCCAAGAAATTAAGCCATTCTTTGCATTAGTCATCAGAGTACCTATAATAAATGAAGTAGAAACTTATCCCAGAATGCGTTTCTCAATAATGAGAAATATCTGACCCGTTCTTCATTTTGTCAAATGTGGCATCTACATGCTCTATTAATGTATTATATGTTAGGCCACTATCTGCCATCAAGTTACTGGTCTATAAATGGTAGCTGCTATAATTACTAGTAACTACGACATGGCAGTCATGAAGGCTATACTATGTTCCTGTTTTTAAGGAACTCAGAGTCTCACAGAGACAAAAAATTTAGCAGATAGCCTTGTGGTCCACAGGAGGTACACACTGTACAGTGACACAGGCAAGGTGCTATAGGAGCCTCAGGAAGGATGCCTAGGCCAGCCGAGGGAGGTGTGCAGAGGTAGCAAGGTTTGGTTTTCAGAAGTTAGTACTTAGCCACATAACCAATGTGCATTCTAGGCAGAGACAGGCTAAACCCTAGCAGGACACGATGCAAGGCACATACCTTACAGCCAAACCCCTCTGTGATGGAGTCAGATCTTCATCCTTTCGAAACATGCCTGAGAAACAAAAATAGGTACTTTGATCAATTATGATTTCTCTCAAGAATGGCATTTTTTCCCATTCATACTTTCACTGCTTTCCTCATTTGAAATTCATGCTCTATTCCCAATTTTGACATAATGATTGTTCCTTTCTTTCCCATGGCAACACAGACACAATCATGTGAAAGATAAATAGTATATGGTCAGGGAACAAAAGTCACTAAAATCTAATTCCTTTCTAAAGGAAATTATTAATAAATTAAAAAATTCAAATTTATTATCCTTAGTACTAAATGCTATGACTTTTCAAAAAGGGGCACTAAAATTTTTCTATTGTTGGATGAATTAAATGATTTGAGATTTATAACAAGGATCATCACAGCCTTATATATAATAGAAAAAAAAAGTAACAACCTAGATATACAACAATTAGGGAATGAGAAAACAAATAATTGTACATCTACTTCTGACAATTGTATAGAAAAGAAAACTATGCCTTACAGAAGATAAAAGAAATGAATCAAATATTAATAAAAAAGAAGGTTGGCTTGGCACTGTGGCTCACACCTATATCCCAGCACTCTCACTTGAGGCCAGGAGTTCAAGACCAGCTGAGGCAACATAGTGAGATCCCCATCTCTTAAAAAAAAAAAAAAAAAAAAAAAATTAGCTGGGCATGGTGGCATGTGTCTGTAGTCCCACCTATGATTGTGCCACTGTACTTCAGCCTGAGCAACAGAGCAAGACCCTTTCTCTCTTTAAAAAAAAAAAAAAAAAAGTCTGGCTCTGAGGAGTTTTCGGGGAGGGACATGGACAATCCTTTATTTTTTCTTCATGCTTACATGTATTTTTAAAATTTTCTTCAATGAGCATATACCTACTTTTTGTAATCAGAAGGAGAAAAAAAAACCACTTAAGATGATTGACGATGAGGAAAAAGTAAAACATCATTAGGAGGTAAGCCCAAGAAGATAATTGCTACTTCTGACAATTCTACTTTCTGTCCCTGTATCAGATACTCACATTGTTGTCTACCCTTTCCTAAAAAAACAAGAGCTATCTTTAGAAATGAGGATCAGTATTCTTTTTCTAAAAATCTCTTTATCCTTTCACCAGGCAAGTAGCATGTTAACAGCTTCATTTGTGATTTCAAGCTTTGCTATATACGAAATATTTTATTATGTTTAATTTAGCATTTCTAAGTGATTGGTACCACGTGGGGCTTTTAGTTTAATCTGCCATCTTGACCAGAAAGGCCATTATCATTTTAGAATTCTAAACTAACCAAGGAAAGTACATATACAGCTTAAAGGATAGATTTTCACAGAACAAATCTATGTTAAAAGTCTACATGCACAAGTCCAGCCTCCCTTCTCAGTTCGAAATTTGGGAACTTGCCAACAGAATCCCCCAAAACCAATTAAAGACAAGATATCACTTTTTAAAAGCTAGAAGTCTATCCAAGTACAAATTATGCAGTCCCACATATGATGAGAAACAAGAAGACTCTGAATACCAACATGACGTCACACTGTGGGTGGAGAGTGAGAGCCTGCTGCTGCGGGTTAATAGCTGATGCAGGTGTTCTGGTGATGCGCCTGTGCTGCTCAGTCACCCCGAACACGTTGTTTTCTCACTGTATTGATAGTATGTCGTATTTTTTACTGGTAAGTACTTACATGTGAGTAAGTATGAGAAGATGACTGCTTATCAGTTGCATGTAAATTCAGAGTCAGGAATGATGGTGATGCCAAACCACCACAGATTGTGGCTGACACAGTGACACCTTTACTTTCTGATGGTTCAGTGTACACAAACTTGGTTTCATGAACAAAATTATTAAAAATATTATACAAAATTACCCTTGGGCTATGTGTATAATGTGTGTATGAAACATAATTGAACTTTTTATTTAGACTTGGGTCCCATCCCCAAGGTATCTCGTTATGCATATGCAAATATTCCAAAATCCAAGTAAATACAAAATACTTCCGGTCTCAAGCATTTCATATAAGGGATATTCAACCTGTACAAGTACCCAGCTAGGCTGACATATTCCTATTATGAAGTGACATCAATGAAGCTGCTAGCAAGAAGACTAGCTACGCTATCCCTAAAAGCCACACTACAAGTCAGACCAAACACACTACCAAGTTGTTTTAGTCATCCTTCATCCTTAGCCCTCAGCCATTTCACATACATGATTCAAAACTAGAGGGTAGGTGGGCTCTGTTATGTGAGGGTGATGAAACATCTTAAAAACCACGTCTAGAAATTTTCCAAAATAAAATAACAGCTGCTCCCTGAAGCTGCAAGTATGAATGATGCTACTTGGCAGTTGAGAGATAGTTATAAATACATTTGGTTTCATCTAGGAGTGGTCTAGAACCAAAAAGACTGTGCAGAAAAGAATTAACATAGTTCTAAGATGCTATCCTTAGAAGGGCACTGCTTGTAAGGTTAGCTCATGGTTGGTGTCTGGAGAGTTGGCTGGTAAACCGTCCCCTACGCTGATATAAAATATTCCCTATGCCTAGACTGTGCCAACATTATGGTTTATTCTGAACACCTGCTTTCCTTCTGGGAGCCTGGAATTTTGGTACATGCTAGGCAGGGGGTGCCTATGCAAGCAGGTCCCAATAAAAACCTTGGGTACTGAGTGTCTAATGAGCTTCTCTGGTAGACATTTCACAGGTGTTGTCACAACTCGTTGCTGGGGGAATTGAGTGTGTTCTTTGTGACTCTACTGGGAAAGGACTCTTGGAAACATGTGCCTGGTTTCTCTAGACTTCACTGCAGATGCCCTTGCTTGCAATCTTTTCACATAATAAATCTTAGCCATGAATTCAACTACATGCTGAATGCTATGAATTACCAAACTGGGCGTGGTCTTGGGGTCCTCCAACACACAGATAATAAGGCCCTCCTCTGTAAGACTAGCTGAGAAAACACAGGATAGGGTTCAAGCCCTCCCTTGGGCACAAAGGGACGGTGGTGTGGGGGTGTGGGGGTGTGGCAGGCTTATAGCACACTGTCTAGCAGGCTGTACTGAATCAAACTGGAGGAAGAACCACTTTGAAAGCTAAAGGGTGTAAATTCCTCAAATCTTGTCAAGGTTAATCAACATCAAAACTATTCTAAAGAGATAATTACCACTAAATCCATTTAAAAGAACAGGTCACAAAATGGGGTCCTGTTGTACTTCTAACTCTGAGTTGAACACACATTGTCATCAGATGCTTCTAGACGTACAAAGTTATATCCCTGATCCATGACTTTCCTACATTCTCCTTCCAGCGTCACAGGAGCAGCCTGTGAGCAGCACAATGCAGCAGTGTTAGCGCCTGGAGATGACTGTATGCTTTCACCTGCAGCATTTTCTAGTACGTCTACAGCCCAGTATCAGGGTCTGGTGAGTTCTACCCGTTTCATTGTTCAGGATACAAGAACTATAACATACTATACATAAATTATAACCTATGAAAAAACTCTCCTGGATGGATCATATCATAAGTTGACAAATGAGAAAACTGAAGCAGTAAGAAGCAGAAATGGAATCTGAGCCTACATTTGCCCACCCTCCGTCCACATCATCATGCTGCCTCCTGTATGGAGAATTTTCTCTCAGTGGTGCTTCTCCATTTTCTGAAGGACACAAACAGAGCTGCTGTTTAAAATGCATACTTGATTAAACAAGTATTAGAAAATTTTTAAGAAGTAGTTAATTTATCTCCTTCCCTCCATCCCCTACCCCCCAAAACTAAGTAGTTACTTTTGTTTGTTAGAAACAAAAGGGAAGAAGAGGAAAGATACTTCCTTTCTTCACACTATTGCCCAGGCTGGTTCTGACAATCGGAGGGAAGCCTGGCTGGGGAACGGGCCCTGGACAGGTGGACGTACACCGTGGGGCTCAGCCCATCTCAGAAGCTCCCAGGCCACATGCAAACGACTATTCTAACAGGGATGCTCGTTCGACCTTTGAAGAAATCGGAGCCTAAATCTTACAACTCGGAGTCCTGACTATTAAGCATTTCCTATGGCTAGATGTCCATTCACTGAAGATATAAATATTTATAATAAAAATATATGTTAAATACATAATTATGCATGTGTGTATATAAAGGAGAGGAGGTGGGGGAAATGTATAAATTATAATAAAAATTTAACACAGAGATGAAGCAGGAATTAATAAAACTTGATTTGGACCACATGTCTATTTCCTTTATATTTTAAATTGTAACTAATGTGGGTCATGTGACTGACTCAAAAAATTTTACTTTTTGTCACTGAATTGAATTCACAATTAAGATAAAACACTGAAGGAAAATAAGCACACTTTAAAAACCCTAAGCAGAGATTAAATATATTTCCCTATCTCACCTCTATCCTCCATCACTTTCCTTACTCTAATAGCAGAAAGTTATGGTAATATTTCAAGCAAAAGATTATTTGAATAGAATTTTTTCAGCAATAAAAAATTAATTTCAAAATTCTTACCATCATGAATTTCATAAGCCAAACTAGTGATCTTCTGGGTAATGATCATCATTGGGCTGTGACAAGATAAAACAATATATTTTAAAAGAAGAAAGTTAAAACAATACCTACGATGTATGAAAAGAGTTTATTCTGTTTACAGGCCTACAAATCTTGAAATTTTTAACATAAAAACGACCTCCAAGGGTTTTCAAAGAGATAACCCAGGGGCTATGTGTTTGGGGAAGGAGATAGGGAATTCAGGCCTTCTCCCTTGCTTTAAAAAGAAAAAACAAAAGAGAACAAAAGGACCTTACCCCTAAAATAAACCTTCCAAGTGAGTCAGTGACCTAGTCCAGGCTCATTGTTTTACACACTATGAAACAGGCGAGAAGCTCGAGAAGCTCGAGAAGCTCGCAGGCCTGAGGTGGCCTCAGTACTGCCTCCAACTAAGCATGCCGCCTCCTGCCTCAGGACTGAATGTAAAGGTGAAAAGTGAAGTTGCCTGCGAAAAGGGGAATGAGTAGAAAATAAAAGGAGTATGGCTGGGAAATGTGAGAGGTGGGGAACACATCAGAATGAGGGAAACAGAGGAAAAGAAAAAGGACAGCCTTCCAACTCCCCAGTCTAAGAACTAGACACCCAGGAGTTAAAGACCCTAAAGACAGCCATCTAAAGCGCTGAAATCATGATGTATTTTAAAGAAAAGAGGACTTTCAAATCATATTTCAAGAAAATGGCAATATTTCCCATACTTTATAATTACTATAAATGAATGAATAACTTGGAAAGGAAAAAAAAACACAGAAAGCAACCAGAATGCATTTTATCCTTTAACTATTACATTAGCTTACAGACAGTATGAAAGAACAAATTAGTCCTAAGTTATTTATTTAATATTTTGAAACCAGGAAATGGTGTTTTGCCTAAGGGAGAATGTGCTCTCTGCATGTTCAGAGTTTACATGTTTCGCGGAATCCTCGCAACAGTGTGGAGCAGGCAGAATCATCCCCATGTCCAGCCAAGGAGAGAGGTCTCAGAGGTCAGCCGCGCGGCCGGAGCGGCAGAGGAAGCTCTGACCCCAGCAGGTCAAGTGCTGACCTGTGCCCCTCCACCAGTCCACACTGCTCAGAGCACATTCCTTAGTGCCCACTGCCATCTCTGGCAAAACAGCAGTGTCTTTAAACATGTCAAGGAAGATAAGGCAGCAAGGGTTTGTTTTAAACATTCCTACCACTGGAAATTAGATTCACAGACCTGGGCCCTTGAGCATTTACAGCTCATTCTCTTCACCTAACAGGCAAGGTCTCATAAATGATGACTGTTCTTAAACCTAGAAGTACTTAGAGGAGATTTCTTAGGTTCCCTTAAAGGTCAAGTCTTACATTTACACCTGCTCACTCTCAGGACATCATTTCTCAACCAACCTAATCCCCCAGGTTGCTCTGAATGCCTGGTTGCTGCTTCTGCTTTGCAAGATATCCTCTATGCCCTTGAGGATTATAAAGATGCCTTATAATTTCCATTTCCCTGGGGCAAAATAATCATTTTTCTCACCCTGCCTAAATCTCTTCATAGTTTAGTTCACCAGTGAATTACAAAATCCCCTTCAGTTCTAAATTCTAATTCCCATGTAGCCTTAAAACATAATAAAAACTGATAAAATAATTATTAAAATTTTATCAACTCAGTGACATATTAAGGTCTAAGGTATATATATGTAAGATGTTAAAAAAAATGGAAATATGTGCTTTTTGAGTGTATGTCCTTATTGTGCCCACCTGTGCCCCTGCACACTCATCCAGGTGCGAAGGATGCAGGCTCTCTTATGAAAGTGAGCTGTGCTGGGAGAACGGACGGTGTGTAGCTGTGTTGCCGATCACAAGAATTGAGCTTCCTAACAGAGATGTAGAGAAAGCAGGGAGCAAATCTGAATACTCTGGACTCTCCAAATGTTGCTCCCTCCACTTAGATGACTCTTCCTGGAACTGCTTTGCAAGGATAGCTATTTCTTCCTTCTTCAAGTCTCAGCTTAAAAGTCACTTTGTACAAGAGGCCCAATGGACAATTCCACCTCAAGTAGCTCCTCTCTGCCCAGACACGCACAAACACTCTCATTTCATCTCAGCTTCTTGTTTGTTTACTTCAAGGTATTTTCACATTTGTAGTTGTTTTATTTATCAAAGTATAGTGGTTACTTTAAAATCTCTCCTCTTTTTAGAAAGTTCATGAGGCAAGGAACCTAATGAATGGTTTTGTTCACCACTCAATCTCCAGCATGTAGCACAGTGCCTGGCACAAAACATGTGCTAAATAAATATTTTAAAACTATCAAATAAACTGAATGTAAGCATCCAGTCAAGAGCTATTACTTCTTCTGTAGGTTGATTATACTCCCTCCCATCTGTGCTTGAAGCATTTATTATAATATACTACAATTATTTGTTTACTTTTCTATCACCGCAAAAAAACATGAGCTACTCAACAGGAAGAACGCTGCCTTATTTATCTCTGTGTCTTCAGTACCTGGCACATAATACATGCTCAAAGTACTGACTGGTTTACAAAAATGCCTCCACAGTTTTTGGTTCACTTACTGGTGATCACCATACATTCCTTTTGGTTTTAAATGGGTGGCAGCCCCAGCACCTCTAGCTCAATCTGTTACCAAGGGGATGGAAATGTGAAAACAGAATGACAGAAGACAAAGTTATTACAGAGTGACTACGAAGGAGCATGTCATGGAAGAAAATAAGGAAAGGATTAGAGGAAAAGTTCAGAAAGGGTTGAGTAGATTAAAGAGAGCTCAGAAAAGCAAAGTGGAGGGGAAAAGGGACAGGTGAGTCCAATACAGAGCCCTGTACATGACCAGGAGACAGAGGAGCATGATGGGAAAGGACATGCCTCATCCCACTATGGCAGAAACCACTGTACAGAACACACCTAAAGGAAAACAAGTCAACTGTGCACAGAGAGATTAACTGCGGAGGGTCTTCTTAACAGCACATTTTGTTCATAAATACCTGTTTCAGGACAATTAGGGGACTCACACAATTATTTAGTTTACACCTTTATTGACGCTTTAATCATCTCTTGACTTTGTATTGATGGAACTTCCAATATCTAAGCAATTCCCAGGCCCTAGGAAAGTCTGAGATAACTTGACAGGAATCACAAGGAACCTCTAGTATTTCCCTAGTATGGAGGCTGGAAGCTGGAGAAGGAGGGCAGGGGAAGCAAAGGCTTCAGGACTTCCCCTGGAGTGAGGTCAGAGCCTTGGATAGAGCTTCCTCTTCCTTCTATAGCACATCACTATGTGTAAGTGGTATCATAAATATTTTCTTCCAAAGATACTCTAAGAATGTGGAAAAATAAGGAATCTTAACTATTTAAAATAAATACTTCAACTAATGGAACAGTTCCAGTTAATATAAAAAAATTCATCTGAAGTAAAAACCTAAAAGAACTCTAGACTTTCTGAAATGACAAAAAAAAAAAGGAATAGAAACATTCAAAAACACGACACTTTTTCCTCTACAAAGAACGAGAATAGTAGGATTTGGTTCTATTACACAGTAAAACTCAAATGCACTGAAACATTATTAGAGAATGCAGCTAAAAATAAAGAACTACTTTCTTGACTGTTCCATTATCTCTAGGAGGCTGCTAAAACTCAAATGATGTCTGTATGATGCTACAGAGCAAATACGAGCACCTATCAGATAAATGGTCAGCTTGCCACAAGACACGTGTTACCTACCAACAGAGGCTAGCTGTCAACTCCTTATTCTCAGTCATTTCTAAGTGCACAAGTACCCCTCCACACTCACAAACAACAAGATCCACCGAGACCAAGTAAACTCCATTTACCTAATGCCAAATGAATACACAGTAAGAGATAATGGAAAGGCCACTGGTCTGAGTCATCATCCATTCATTCACTCACTCCCTCAGTCAGAACACAAGTACTTAATGAGTGCCTACAAGGCACCCAGTACTGCTCTAGGTGCTGGAGATACAGTGTGAATAAGACAAACCAAGTCCTTGCTGTCACGGAATTTATATTGCACTGGAGAGAAAGAGATTATAAATGAATAAACAAGTAAACATATAGCGTATCCGATGTTGCTAAGTGCTGTGCAATAAATGAAGCAGAGTGAGAGGGGTAAGGAGTGCAGGACACAGGCGAGACCAGGCCTCACCCAGAAAGTGATAGTTAAACAGAGAACAAGCCACGTGGAGGCCGGAGGTAAGAATTTCCAGGAAGGGAGAAAAGCAAGTTCAACAGCCCTTAGGTAGAAAGAAGTGTGCCTGGCATGCTGGCAGATCAGTGAGGAGGCCAATGTGACTGAAACCAGTGAATAGGGAAGACAGGAACAGAGGCTGAAGACAGGTAGCAGGAGGTCAGATCTAGCTCCATCGGGTGCTGTGAGGACACCAGCTTGGATCTGAGTGAGACAGGAAACTACTGGAGGATTTCAGGCAAAGAAGTAACTTTGTTTTACTGGATACATTCTGACTCTGGAAAGAAAAGGCTGTGGGGTGCCAGAGGTGGGGGCTAAGGGGGCAGGTGAGACAGGTAGGTGAGGATGGTGGCTCACACCAGGGTAACAGCACAGGAGGTCTGGAGTCAACTCTAGACATATTCTGACGGTAAAGACAACGGGATTTGAGGACGGTTTGATAACGTGTTTGATGCAGGGTTTGAGACCTGATGCCACCAAGGTTTTTGACCAGGGTAACTAAAAGGATGGAGCTGACTAAGCAGGGAAATGAGGACGAAGGCATGCCTCAGTGCAAGACGGACAGCAGGTGGAGACATGAACCGGCAGCTGGGCTCAGAGGTCACAAAATTTAAACCTGACTCCACTATGTATTAACTGGAGAAAATTGGGGAGTTTTCTCAAAAAAGTTATTGTCTATAAAATGGGAATAATAACGCCACTGTGTGGATTAAATAAGTAGCATTATGACAAATATCTTAAACAGTATCCATTCTCCTCACATCCACACCTTCCTTTAATAAATACTGGAATTGCTATGAAGCACATGGCACTGAAAGGATACAATAACTAAATGGGAAGTGCTGTTTCTGAGAAGCTTTTCCTCTAGAATAGGAGAGAAATAGGTATGTGAATCACTATGTAAAAAAGTGTTAGGTGCCAAGTGAGGTATTTGAAGAAATGTGTAGAAAGATGAGAAATACCTTCAAATTGAGAGAGTTCAGGGGAAGCAGCTCAAACAAGAGATACTTCATCTGGGCCTTTCAGGCTGGGGAGGCTGGGACATGCAGATATGGTTGGAGGGGTGTTCCAAGCAGAGAGACTAGGATGAGCAAAAGTACCAAAGAAGACAGGGACACCCCGTGAAGGCTTTGCAGGCCAGTCACCAGCTTTTCAGTCTAAAGAAAACACTGCATATTTCTGATAAATGCTCAGGTAGGGCGGGGAACAGACAAATCAAACTGTAAATAGATCTATGTCTATTTACTCTTGGTAACTTGAACTACTAACAGCAGCTAGACAGAATGCTTCCTGAACCAAATGTAGGTCAAGGGCTTGGGAGACACTCCCACAGGATGGACCAGGATAAATGGAACACTAAAGTTTCAGGAGCAGTTGAATAATTTACTTCAACCCTATTTACAACACAGCTGCTGGGCACACTGGGAAGAGTGAGTACCCAGGGCAGCACGGGGCCTTCCATGACTCCTTCCATAGAATACAAAAGATGTCCACAATCAGACTCTGGACTTCAATATGGATTTTTGAAAAGGAGTGATAAAAATGACAATCACACTTATAGCTTTTAGACCAAATGGCCTATCACTTCTTATGTTTGAAAGAACTCTCATCAATACAAGTACCTAGCTCAGGCTCCAAGCACCTAGCAAAATGCACAGCCATATTCAATAAACTTCGCTTAAAAAACACATATGACTAACCAGCAGTAAAACATTTACTAAACATCTGATACCACTTGGCTAGCTCTAAGATACATTCTTGACTTGAATGCACATTTATTTCACATATGAGGGCTGTCTGGAAAGTATTCAGCCATTATTAATATAATGAGAATGATTACATGGCTGGGTATTTTCCAGATAGGCCTTGTATATCTTTTTTTGGTGTGTGCATTAAGCCATCATTTAGGCACCAAAGAAATCAACATTTTCCAGTCACAACTCATTATCTTACTGCCAAAAAAATCTGTTCCTGCTTCCATCTACAATTTATTTATTTACAAATGAGGGAAGGATTCACATTTCTTTTCTCTTTCGAAGTGTCACAATACCATTTATTGGGGAATGGAGCCAGGCTTTCCCCAGTGATTTATAATCCTATCACTATTATTCTGAATTTTCATTTCTTAGATCCATGCATGAGTCTGTTTCGAGGGCCTCTATCCTGGCTTCTTTGATTTGTCTATTTCTATGTCAGTCCCACAATATTTTAATGACTCCTGCTTTACAGACAATAGTATGTTTTTATATCAAATTCCTACTCTCAAGCATTTATTCGTTTAGAGAAATTTTTGAACCGATTATCTTATTTCCCTCAAAACTGCAACATTACCTGCATTATACTGAAAAATTAATATGAGGAGAATTTTACATCTTTGCAATACTGAATTTTACTATCCAAATAACCAACTTATTTCTCCAGTTACTCTTCTATGTCCTACAGTAAGGTTTTATAGTTTTCTACACAGAGGTCCCTATACATATCTTTTCACACAAAATTCTAGATATTTCATAGTTTTTGCTTTTGAAACTAAGATTCTTTGTCTATTATATTTCTAACTGGTTATACTGGTTATTGCTGATATAAAGGAAAGCTACTTAATTGTTTTATACTTCTCTAGTATCTATTTTCTGAGGCTAACAAGAGTGCCAACAACTTCAGTAGCTTTTCGATCTTTCTGCAAATACAAACTTCTATTAAGAGGCAAGTCCCTTTTATCTCATCAATATTTTAATGTATCCTGAATCTAACAATTTGTACATACACACACAATGTGTTTCTCCATACCCTGTGCAAGTAAAATTGTCCCATACAAAAGAAGTTTCATGTTAATTCCTCACCAAGAGCCTGGGCTTTACTTCTTGTGCTTTCTAGCTCCAGAGCAATGGGACAGCACAGCACAAAGGATGAGTCACTTTATTCAATTCTACCTTCTTCAGATACCCAACACTTTGAATGTACCTAATTAGGATCAAGTTATGATCTCTGCTCATGTGCTGTAACACACTCACGGGTTCCCAGTGCCTGAACACTTCATCAAGGGGAGAGTCTGCCTCTAAACGGTTCTCTTCTCCTGCATCCATTTAAAGGAAAAAAAAAAAAAGGAGCCCAAAAAGAACCCTTTGACTTAGTTCTGACACAATGGTTCAAGCCACTGTGCGCTCTGTTCACACTCACTACCCTCCCCTCCCAACCAACTTAATCAAGAGGATTCCAAGGAGCCTGCAAGAGGTGGAGCCACAAGAAGGAAGGAGCCTGGTTCCCCACTGTGTGCAGGCTCCCTTCTTAGCGGGCTGCACTGTGAATGAGAAACCACTGAAATTACCTTAATAGCAGTTAGCCTACCCCTAGCTAACACAGAGAGATAGTAGGTAAAGGGCTTGAGACTGACAAGAATTTGGGATAGCAGATGAAGGAAATAAAAAAGGTTGACTAAGATCAAATCAAAGGAGGAGCCGTGAAGGTGCAACAAAGACTGAGTCACACAAATTTGTACTTACACCAATCCATACGGTTGTAAATAAATTCAATTCGGTTGGGTTAAGTTACTTTTTAAATGCGGTGCTCAAATATTTTTAAAAGAAATATTATAATATATGGAATCTCAAGATATAAACTAGAGAAACAAGATGTAGTTAAAGCAAGACTTTGGCTTGGTTTTGTTTGTTTGTTTGTTCTGGATATAATCTCCTTTCATCCAAGCCTATTTAAAAAAAAAAAAATCTGCGTAGTAAAATCCACTTTAATCTCATCAGGGAAAAACAGATATTTCATCTTCTAAAATTCTCTTGTTTCATAGGAGTGATTTTTCTCTGAGTTCATATAATTCCAGTCCATTCTATTGCAGAAAAAAATTTTTTCAGAGGTACCATGATTTGTTTTGTTTTGTTTTTCCAATATACTTATCCTTAAATTGGATTTACTGCTTATTATTTATGCTGTCCAAATGACTCAAGACTAACAACAAAAGCAGGCCTTCTGTGTCTTGTTCAACAGAAAAAGTTATCAGGCCTAACATAAAAAATATAAAGATTTATTCTCAATTTCCCCACCTAGTACCAAGGTGTTAGCAGCTGTTCCTTTACAAAGATGGCAAGCAAGTTATTTCACAAAGGCTTGTACTGCATTTATCTCATAACAGACATTCAACCAGTTTTGTTACAGGACAAAGACACCCATCTAGTACCAGGAAGGCAAAGAATCCCCTCTGAAGGAACAAAAGCCAGAAGTTATTTCCACTACTCAACTGAATACTGATATTGAATGCAGAACACTGCACAGAAGGGAGATCCATAGAAGTAAAATAAATGCTTAAGTGTCTTCTCTAGGAAATTCAGACTGACCTCACTCAAGGACCTTTGAACCAAAGAAAGTTCCATTAGGTACTAAGAAGCAGAACAAGGGATGAGCTCTTATGATACAGAAGCTGGTAATGATTATACATAAAGGACTCAGGAATGGAAGCAGACAGGAAGGTAGGTGGGCAGGCAGGGAAGGAGGGAAGAAAGGAAGAAGAGAGGGAGGAAAGGAAGAGATGGAAGGAAAGGGTAGCAAAGGTGCGGGCTCATGGGGGACTGACTTTCAACAGTTATAAATGATTGCAGAAATTTCTACCAGAATTACAAAATGCATTCAATACCAAAATGTTGTAAGAAATTTAATTGCTATATATTTAGAAATTTTATATAGGACAATTTAAAGCACATGCTATTTTTGTGACTTTCATAGTATTATAAAAGACCACTTAAAAGAAGGAAAATTCTAAATTTATAAAGGAATTTTCAACTAAAATGTTTAATAATAGCTTTTCACTTGCACTACCAAATGCAACTATATTTTGTCCTTTAACTATTATGTTTGAATAGACAAACAGGCTACTGAATCAAAGTTTTAATCTTACCCTGAAAAATCAGCAGAGTATTGTCCATAATCAAAGATATAAACTCTAGTAATTTGGCACACTGTGAGGTATCCCAAAGCAAACACAAAACAATATCTGGAAAACAAAAATAAACTGGATTAGTAAAAATAAAAGATTCATTTTGTTAAAAAGCACATTTTAAAGTAAATTATCCACTACATGATACGGTTCAAAAATTACATATTACTACTAAATCTACTCTACAAGTAGTTTTCTTTAACAAATTATGAAAACTCTTTACTAGTATCTGCTTCAGTTTATTTGCCTGCCACCTTCAATGGTAAATCCATTTATCGCCTTTATTCATTTCCTTCTGAAAGACAACCACACATCAAATTCTGTATTTGAAAGTCATGATCACAGCCATAAAAATGTGATTATTGGTATGAATTCTGTTTATTCCTCCTTTCTAGAAAATAAAATTTAGCACAAAAATGTGTGGCTAAGATATACATTAAACAAATTCTTAATAGGATTTTTAAAATTTGTTCCCAATAGTCTAAAAGAATACATTCTTAGTATGGACCAGGTGGCATTTACTCATATTTTATAGGCATGAACACTTAGTGATTTTCACAAACTTAAGATGCTTGGGATAGACTTACAATAATCAAAAACATCATATGAGAAGAAGAATTTACTTATCAACAGAAGAGATTAGAAACCCAGAAACAGATTCTAGAATATTTAACATTGCAGAGGATAGAGGCTGCAATGCAATTATCAGGGAAAGGATGGATTATCACTTATTTAGATAACAATCTGGGTGGGGGCAAGAAACTTAAGCCTTCTCATACTAAAACAATTCTAGAGTAGAGCATGGTATCTTCTGACTGTAATCCTAGTTACTTGGGAGGCTGAGGTAGGAGAATTGCTTGAGGCCTGGAATTAAAGATCAGCCTGGACAATATAGCATCTCTATGAAAAATAAATAAATAAAACAATTCTAAATGGATTAAAGAATTATATCTAAAATATAAAACCACAACAATTAGGAACAGTGGCTAAATGTACAAAGGCATCATCAAGAGGAGGAGGCTATTTCTCTACCCATTTTGAATGTGGGCTGGCCTTCTAACCACACTGTAGATTATGGCAGAAGCAATACTTTATTAGTTCCAGGCATAGCCCATAATCAGCCTGGCAGTTTCTACTTCTTGCTTTTTGGGAGTTGGTTGTCATGAAAGAAGTATGACTATCCTAAGACCACTGCATGCAGAGATTCTGGAGGATGAGAGACCACGCCATGTGGAGAAAGAGAGAGAGGGAGAGAGAAAGGAGAGAGGGAGAGAGGGGGGGAAGGGTGGACCAAGTGGTTAAATATGTGAGTGAAGAAGCTGATTCCACGTGAAAAACAGACGACCTACCCAGGTGAACCCTTCCTGAATTTCTGACCCACAAAATCATAAGCAAAATAATACAGTACACAGTATAACAATATGTTGTAAGCAACTATGTTTTGATGTAATGACATAATTAGAACAGAAATTGGTGTACTAAAACACACAGCACTGGCTTTAAGATGGGATGGTGAATAGAATCAGGAAGAGTCTCGAGGAGACAACCAGTTTAGACTTGAAAGACAGGAAGGAAACTGCAACTAGAGAAAAAGCAGCCCATATTATACAGCAGCAGTAACTGGGTACCACGCTGCCTCCAGTCACATGGAAAACAGAAAACATACCTAATGAATACGACAACTGGTTTTTCTTAGTGCAGATGATAATGTATGGATAGAGATGAACTAAAAACAAAAGTATTCTGGGTTTTGTTTTTTTTTTGTTTTTTCTTTTCTACTCCCCCCTTCTATCACCAAGAGTAAGTATTCTGGTTTTGAACAGAATACAGAAAAAATAGGAAGGGCCCAGGACAGTCTTTCCAATCAGTAAAATATTCTTAAAATAATCAACATAAAGATAAAGTCAAAGGTAGTCTTTGACGCCCCCTCAGAAAGATTTAAGGGCACACCTTTATAGAACCCCTCAGGTAAGAAATAGTTTCTAAGAATCCTAAAGGCATGCCTCTTAGACTTTCTCTGATAGACAAAAAAAGTTTGACAGCAACCTTAAGGGTGCTGTCCACTGTAACTCTCAGACCAAAGTAGAAAGGGGACTGTCTAAAAGAGATTTGTAGATGTGGTTTCTGTGTAATGTAGTGGATTCTAATTAGGAAGCCCACATAGTTTTTTAAAGCAACAGTCCCCAACCTTTTTGGTACCAGGGACTGGTTTTCTGGAAGGCAATTTCTCCACAGACCGTGGGGTTGGGTGGGGGGCTGCCGTGGGTGCAGGGAGTGTGGTGCAGAGCTCAGGGGGTGATGTGCAGCCGTTTCCTGACAGGCCACACACTGGTACTGGGGCACAGCCTGCGGGGTGGGGACCGCAGTTTTAAAGGACTTACTAAGATTGGACTAAAAGGGAGAGAGTTCAAAACGAAATGAGATCTTTAGGTTCCCAATTTTTTGCCCATAATTAGCAGGCTAAGAAAGTTATTCAACTGCAAAAACTGGACATTTCTTATAAAAAAAGGAAGGCTAGGTCAGGGTGTGGAGCAAAGAACCCAGAGGATAGAGCCAAGAACCACAGAGGACCACTCAAGGAACTAGGTCTGGGCCCCAATCAAGGAACTGGTAACGTGCGTCTTTCAGGATTTCACAATTGCTATGGACCATGGCTAAGTGCCTACATGGCTAGGTGTCTACTTCAATTATCCTGTCCCTTTTCGTCACTGGATATTGGGTTTGTGAGGGGCAAAAAGCCTGCCTATTAGTTCACTGGTCCTCAGCTCAAGAAGAACTGTATTTGAGGAGCCACCTCAAGAGGCCTCAGCCATCCTAGACCTGACTTAGATGACAAGAGAGAGAACTTGAGCTTGATGCTTTAACAAGATGAGACTTTGGGGATCTTGGAGGGAAATAAGTATATTTTTTAATGTAGGATATATGTGAATTGTGGGGGCCAGATGGCTATCTCCCAAGACTGCTGCCATCCCTGTGGCAACTCTACATCAAGTAGATGTCCAACTCTACATCAAGAATTGGGAGTACAGTTCTTGCTACTGGATGTTTATTCCCTATAAACCTCATGTAGAAATCTGATCCCCGACGTTGGAGGTGAGGTATAATGGGAGGTGTCTGGGGCATGGGGACAGATCTCTCAGGAATGGCTTGGTACCCTCATGGAGGTAATGAGCGAGTTTTCACTCAGTTTCCTCCAGAGCTAGTTTTTAAAAAGAGCCCGGCACCGCCCTGCTCTCCTTCTTGTTTCCTCTCTTGCCCATTGACCTCTGCACAAGCCGGCTCTCCCTCGCCTTCTGTCACGAATGAAAGCAGCCTGAGGCCCTCACCAGATGCAGATGCCCAATCTTGAACTTTCTAACCGTAAGAATCATTAGTCAAATAAACCTTTTTTTCCTTTATAAATTATGCAGCTTCAGGTATTCCTTTATAGCAACAATAAATGGACTAAGACAATTCTCTTGAATCTGTGCTGGACTCAGTGCCTTGTTTTACCAATAGAATACAGTGAAAATGACTTCCTGAAACTTTAAGGATAGGTCACAAGAGGTCTGCAGCTTCTTCCTGGTCTTCCTAGAATATTTTTTCTTGGTACACACTGCCTCAGAGCCCTGCAATCATGTCTGGAGAAGCCATGGGCTCCAGTCAGCAATCCCAGATGATCTCCCAGACAGAGGAGTACACCACCCTGGATGTCAGGCAGTCAAGCTTCCAAATGCAGCCTCAACCAACATTTAATAGAACACATAAGACCCCAGCAAAAGTTGTCTAGCCAAGTCTAGGCAACACACAGAACCATGAATAATGAAAATAAATTATTAAGCCATTAAGTTTGAGGTGACTACTATGCTGTAAGATAACTAGAATAATTCCTTAATAAAACTGTGGCACACTAAAACTAATAGTAATTTAAAATACTAGGATACCCTAATTAAATAGGGTTCATTTGATAAATGCAAGTATGATTATATATAGGACTGGTAATATACATCATCATAGTGATGAGTCAAAGGAAAAAATAGTTATTAATATAACAGATACTTACAAGGGTATTTAATACAATTCAATAACATTTCAACATAACAAAATAAAACTCTTAGTAAACTAAGGGAAAAGAAGCTTCTTTAACATTAAGAAAAGTTTTTTGAAACAATTATCTTGTTAGCCTTGAAACACTAATGATTCACAGGAGAAGGCATATGAAAGTTTTGACGTGGGAATGAAAAAGTATATGCATTAGCGTGGCGTTAACTTACTTTTAGATTTATTTTGAAATGCAAATAACATTAAAGTCCACTCTCCTTAAGTTAATTTCTAAATTTAGCATGATAATTCCAATCAAACTTCTAACAGTACTTTTGGTGAAACCTAAGTAACTGATCTTCAAGGTCTTCTGGGAAATTAAATAAACATGATGAGGAAGACTTGCTCTATCCCAGCACATAAAGGAATATGCCTTGGTGATTTATAATGTAGTATTGTTTCAGAAATAGACCAAAAGATTAACAAAACAGAAGAAAGTTAAAAAAAAAAAACACCTCATTGTTCAACTGAAAGTTTTGTTTATTATAAAGTTGGCAGATGCAATTAGTGGGAAGATGAATGAGGTAAATGAGGGTTAAAAAAATTAGCTCTTATTTCAGAAATATATAATAGTTTACCAGTTCAAACAATAAACAAAGAAGTACAAAAATCCAGTCAGATTATGAAAAGATCTAAATGTAAAAAAAATAATGCCATAAAAAGTAATAGAGTAAGATATAAATCCTCAACATCCTGGAGTGGGGGAACCTTCATAAGTATGACAAAAATCACAAATGCCACAAAGATAAAGTCTGACAAATATTTATAAACATTAAAATTAATATATGACAGATGACAGAAAATTCAGTAGGTAATAGAAATTATTTACTACATACAGTATGTTAACATCTCTTATAAATAAATTCCACAAATCAACAAGAAACAGATTAAGAATTCAAGTGGAAAATAGAAGAAAATGAACAAATTATGGAAGAAAAAAATTGTAATAGTTCATTTAGAAAAATAAATGAGACTCAAGATAAGGAATAATCAGGAAAATAACAACCTAGAAATGAGTATCAGAAGGATAATATCTGTCGAATATACAACTGGCAAAAGTTTAAAAACAGTTAATGTCCAGGTTGGCTAGGGAAACAGGCACTCTCAAACACAGCTGATAGGGATAACATTTTAAACAGCCTTTTTTTGTTAGGTAATTTTATAGTATACATCAGAATTTGTACATACTCTTTGAAATGTCAAGTTCACCTTCTTATTTCACTTACTACAATTGTTACAAAGTTTTGTACAGTAAAGGTTTGTAACACTAAGGCTTGTGATGTAATGATGCAATTACCAGCTAATGATGTGCTACTGAGCATTTCGCTCCGATTACACACTCAAGGACGTCAAATTAGTAGCTTTCAATTTACTACGGTGGAAGTATTCAGATCGTGGAAATTGGCAAACACTATAAACCTCATCCACTGCCTATTTTTATAAATACATTTTTATTTGACCACACTCTAGCCCATTTGTTTACATGTTGCCTATGGCCGCTTTTGCCTGGTAACAGCAGAGTCAAATAGTCCTAACAGCAACTGTATGGCCCTCAAAGCCTAAAATATCTGGTCCTTTATGGAAAAAGTTTGCTAACTCTAATTTAGAATTAAAGTGATAAAGAAAATGATAATAATGTACATTAAATTTCAAAAAGTGTATCATGACTGTAGCCATTACATTGTGAATAGTAAAAAAAAAAACCCAAAAACAAAACAAACACCCCACACAAAACACCTCATTAATATAAACAAAAATATCAACCAACATTCATGTCTGAACACTCATATGCCAATGATATAAGCAACTACTTTATTGAAATGGATGGTAACCAAGCATTTATTTGTAGTTGATATCGTCAAATCATGGTTGAACTAAAACCAAAGGTTAGCTGTAAGAATTCGGCAAAATAATCAATGAAAGCATTCTGTGTGAACCAACTGGCTATATGGAATTTACAATACAGAGTATTGTATATTTCATTATTATTTACAATAATGGCAAATCTGTTAAATTTGTAAAATTTATAGTAAACCCATGTATGTATATTTATACATATATATTTTTTCCCAGAAAGCCAGTTGTTAAATATTTGCCGGCAAACCCTAGCATATGTAGTTACTGAGCTCCTCAAACGTGGCTAGTTTAAATTGAGACAGCAGTCACTGTAAAATATACCCCACATTTTGAAGAGTAAGTATAAAAACAAAGAATTTAATTTTTTAATTGATTACACTTTGAAATGACAATATTTTGAATATATTACCTAAAATAAATTATTAAAATTAACTTAATGTACTTCTTTTTAGTTTTTAAATTGTGACTACTGGAAAATTTAAAATTATACCTGTGACTTGCATTACATTTCTGTTGTACAGTGCTAGATAGTTTTCCTGAAAAGGGGGAGACAGACACAGCTGGTGTGGCTTTTCCCACTGTTGCCATTCCTTCTGCCTAGAATATGGATCTGATGGCTGCTGCGGCACCTACCCTGCATCCATGAGGTAAGAAGCTAACAGGCTGAGGACAGCACAGTGGAACAAGAGAAGAAACCTGGTTCTTGAGCAGCATTGCTGAGCTACTATTATACACTGGCTCTGGACAACCTAACAAGAGAGAATCCTAGCTGGTGGAGTATTGTTCTGTCATCTGCAACTGAATGCATTATTCTTAACTGACAAAAAGCACATCAAACTTCTGTCGTCTTTTCTTTTGAGTTATAGTGTAGGCAAGAATGTTGGGGAAAGCCTTTGATATTTTTCAAGTTCACACATCAGCAGAGAAAGCAGACATAAAAACCAATATGTGCATAATATTATTCTAAGTGCTATGGTCAATGCATGAGTTTCACTGAATGTCTTCCTCAACAACTTTTAGCAGATGTGTACAATTGTGTGACCATTACTGCCATCTAGTTTAGAGGATTTCCACCTTTTTTAGCCTTGCTCTAGAGGTCAGTCATGTGTCTGCATATCTGAGGCATCAGTGAATGATCAGTCAGAGTTTGTTTGACCCTGTGGTCAAACACCTTAAACCAGTAAGGCTTCTGGTCTCTGCTGAGGGATCTATGCATGGTTTGGAGAGTTCATTCAAAGTTCTGTCCCTCTTCAAGTCAGCCCCAGCTCTGACTTTTCCCCAGGACTTCTCAGGCCTCCTCTGTACAGAGATGCAGAATTTTATCAAGTCTCCCTATGGCTCTCTCAGTTCCAGGGCATCCCTGTTAAATTTATGGACCACATCCTCAGGATGGGAGAGGTGGAGGCATGCTCTGTTAGCCAATGCACAGGGTTTTCTGCCCTGGTAGAATTACTTTGCCAAGGGATAGGGAACAGGGTAACCCCAGGCAAGAATACAACAGATTTCCACTGTTCTTATCCCAAAGTCAGCAGTTTCTTATGAATAAATGCTTCTCAAATTGTTACTTGTTTTTGGTCAATTCCCAGAGCCTATGGTTTTAACAAGTTCATCCAGTTTCATAGCTGTTTTGTGGGAAAGAAAATTTGTTGATCTCTTCATGACTCAATAGCCGGAAGGTCCATTAATTAAAATGGGTTCTTGTAGACTAGTATGGAAACATTATTTCTGTAGGAGGTAAACTAAAGTGCCAACACGGATCCAGAAATCAGAAACTTATCCATACCTAGTAAAGTCCTGTTAGTAAAAAGAGATTGCCAGATCTCACTAGGACCGTAAACTGGGTTCTGTAAATGGGAAATCATCTCTATGTTTGCTACTTGAAGAGAAGAATTTAAAAAAAACCGCCTGCTTTACCAGCGTAAGATGGTCATTTTGTCTTCATACAAGATTCAGAGGCCCTCCTTTTGTGCCCAGTCACTTTAGAATGCCAAGGTCCTCTGTAGAGCAAGTTAACCATCTCTCTAGGATTCCATTTTACTAATGAATAGGTCTCAACAGGTCTTTCCCTGAATATAGAGACACCAGATTCTGGTGTCTGGTGACCAGAACACACACTTAATTCCTTTCTAGAGACTTGCAGATAATCTTCTGTTCCTCAGTAAAAACTGCTATTCCTAGGAAATCTGGGCTTGCTTGGTTATCTGCCTCTTCTGACCAGGTGTTCTCTTAGTTGGAACAAAGAGATCTCATGAGTTATAATAAAAGTGTGAACGATTTTGTTTGTTCTTTTACAAAGCCCTATTCATAAAAAAAAAAAAGTAAAGGCGCTTAGCCGTATTCACTATACCAAACACAAACAGTGACATTGATACATGAAATCACTCAATTTGTTCCTATTCTCACTTTGTTTACAGATGACAAAAATGAACCAATCCCTTTAGCTATTGTCCAGCTTTTTTCCACAAAATCCAACTTTTGTTCTCACATCTGCCTCATTAAGATAATGAAGTCACTTAACTGTTCTTTACAAAGAAAAATTTCAAAGTTGACTCAAATATACAAATAAAATTGGGCTTTGGTTATTGATACTAAACTATATAATTTTATCTTCCAACTGCTACTAAAACTAGGGCTCTGAAAGACATGCTCAGAAAAAGCTTTATATCACCCCTACTATACCCCAACTCCAAGATCTTGTACAACGAGAGGATTAGAACCTGTCACTGTTCCTCAGTGGCCACATTTTAATAACGGGTGCTACTGTTCTGATCTCCCACCCCACCTGCACAAAAGAGTACTCATTCTTCTACTTCAGTGAGAAAAAATATTTAAATAGAAAGTAGGAAAAGAAGGAAAGTAATTCAAATAATTCAGAAAACCTTTTGGAAGCAAGGGCAACAAGAAAGACTGTGGGTTACAGTTCTTTATATCTCATATTGTGATTCATAATACAAAAGATCCAAGAAGTGGGAAGAGGAAGAAGACACGACCATGCTGAGCTGGTCACAGTCTGATAGAAACTGGGCCCTGGAGGAAGCAGCACACACTCCAGTCTGCCCTCCAGCTGTAGACAAAATGAAATGGTCAGCTTGTGAGCAGTCTATTCCAGTTGTGTTCAATTATACACTACAATCCTCTAAAACTATCTGACAAAGTTCTGAGGATACAAGAATGAACAAGACTCAGTCTGTGCCCTCTCGAGTTCAGAGTCTAGTACGGGAAGCCAACGTGTACTGGCTAACCCACGCACAGTACTCACCAGGCGCCCCTCCACTGTATCTGATACACGTGTATTTTCACATTTTCTATCTTTGAAATCAAGAGTCCTTTCAAAATCGGCAGCATATAAAACTTTTTAATGGTAAGTAAAATAATGGTACATCTTATAATCAATGGCATCTTATAACTAATGGAATATGGTATCTCATTTAATCTTTACTACATTACTGTGAGGTAGGTCTTATTAATATTATTACTCCTAATTTACAAATAAGGAAACTAAGGATACAAAGACCAAATACCTTGGACAATGTGACAAGCCACTGGACAGGTAAGCAAGGATGAGAAGGATGAGATCTAGAGTCTGCACCCGAGCTGCAGTATTAAACAAGTATGCGTCATACAGTGCAAAAATGTGAAGTATACAAGTTGTACAAGGTAGAGATGATTCATTTTATTAAGAAAAGAGGGAAAGGGGTTAACCACAGAGGTCACAGATCAACAGGGCTCTGAAAGACCAGCAGGAATTCATGTTGGGGGCAGGAGGCGCCCTGCAAATACAAAGGAACCAAGTGTAGAACAGTAGAGCGTGTGTGTGTAACTACAAATGGTTCATTATGGCTGGGCCTGACTTAGTTAAGGAGCGAGTGCTGTAAACTGAGAGTGGAAAGGAAGGCACGGGAAGTCACAAAGGGCGCTGTGAAGCTGCCAAGCTAAAAGGAGCCAATACAGGGTCTGAGGCAGAAGAGAGGCATGGTCAGGCAGATATGCAGCAGAACGCAGGACAGACCAGAGGCCAGGGGGACCAACTGTCAGAGTAATGCGAGAGCGCCCAGGCATAAGATGGTACCTGGACAAAAGGATGAGTGGAGCTGAGGATCAACAGCAGAAGTGGCGTATAGGGAGGGAAATGATAATAGCTAATAATCGCCACCATTTACTAAGTGCTTACTATGTGCCCTGGTGCTGTTTTACATGCTTTACAACTGTCAAATCCTCAAAACAACCCAAGAGGAAACTGAAGCAAAGACAGTTCTTACCAAACTGTCTGTAGATGTAGAAATAAGAAAAAGGAAAAAGTGAGGATTTATTCCAATTATCTGGGCTGGCTCTTAGATGGAGAATGATGCCACAGAGAGTGTAAACAAGGAAGAAGAGACCTGAGGCTAAAGATGAGCTTGGTGTTAGATACACTGAGTTGGGTACAGCAATGAGCAAGACAAGGCACGGGGCAGGAACGCTCTCTGCCCAGGGAGGAACACCTGCAGACCATTACGCCCATATCCTCTTGCCAGTGGTCATTTTCCCAACTCCTTTTCATTCCTTTCTGCTGCTTCTTAAATCTTTACCCTACATCTTTTAGGATTATCTCCCAAGAATTATCTTTATCTTCATCTTAAAACTTTTAATGATAAATTTATACTGTCTGTTAAGTGCGCGAGGACAGAGATAAAGTGAATGGATTAAAGAAGGTGGCTGAGATTTAATCTTTGAAAAGAATGGGACAGGGAACTGAAAAATAATTTTCAAAAAAAGAATCACAGACTTAAGTGAAGTAAGAAATCACGAATCTGTAGTAGTTCCCATCATGTTGTGTCCCTCTCAAACACTTGGCTGCCCAAGTACAATAGAGATCTGTGTCCACCCAGGACTGGAAATCTGTGTGGTGCTGCATGGAATGCCAATGAGGCAAGGGAGCTGGGAGTGCCAGAATCATAGAGATGGTGTGTAACAGGAAGGGGCAGTCAGAAAGACACTAACCAGGAGCACAGGGAAAGGTGGAAGTGGAAGGACATCACCTCTGGTGTCCTTCCTAGCCTCTCAACTCTCGCGTCTCTTTGTCACCCACCACAGTGCCAGGCAGATGCCCAAACCTGGGTGGATCCAGTGGAAGCAAGAGAGTAAGCAAGCTCAAATACAGAAGGAGTGGTCTCAGCTGGCTACAGGAGTTACAGATTTCACGAGCAGAGTGGCACTAGACAAGGAAGTGGATAGCAAGGGTGCAAGGACACACAGAACTCTGATGAGCTCAGATAACCTCTACCAGAGGCTGGTGGGTCGTCCACCATCCAGATGATCAAGGAAGACCACAGAGCCAGCTACCATGAGGCATGAATGAATTCTAGAGCAGCTGTTCTCAAATTTTTTGGTCTCAAGATTCTTTATACCCTTAAAAATTATTGAGGAAACCAAAGAAGCATAACCCACATAAAAAACAGCCATTGTTATTTACCATATTAGAAATTAAAACTGAAAATTCTAAAATTATCTATTAATTCAATAATAATAAATCTATTACATACCAGCATAAATAACATTTTTATGAAAGGGAAATATATTTTCTGAAACAAAAAAAATTAGTGAGAAGAATGGCACTGTCTTATATTTTCACACATTTCTTTAGTGTCTGACTTAATAGCAGGTACTAGATTCTCAAATGTTTCTACTGCAGTAACACACATCATGGAGATTCTGGAAAGCCCCCTTGTGTATTCATGAGAGAATGAAAGTGAAAAAGGCAAGTAATGTCTAAGTGTTATTATAAAAATAGTTTTGACTTTACCACCTACATCCTTAAAGGATCTCAGGGATTCCTGGGGGGGGGGGGTCTCTCAACTAGACTTTGAAAAGACTGATCTAGAGGATGGTAGATGACAGCAATTTGGAGAGACAAAGACCAGAGCAGCCAGACAAGCCCCAAGATTGGAAGAGTAGTAAACAGAAAAGTACCAGTAGGGAGGTGGGAGAATTTCTACCTGATAGGTCGGCAGACATGAAAATTAAGATATCAAATTCAGTAGGCATCTTTTTTGTTTTGTTTGTTAGGTGGAGATGGAAGGGTGCGATAAATCAGAATCACTGTCCCAGTCCTCCAAAAATCCGATCTAACCCTCTTCTCCAAAGAGGTGAGAATTACTGCTATAGAAAGTACTACTACTAAATAAAATATGTTCTGTTAGATGTACTGGGGTTAAGGAAAATGGTTAAGAACCACTGATTTATCTATGGCTCTTACTTTTTACAGGAAGCATTAAATGAAGCCAGATAAGAAACTAAGCCAAGAACTAGAACTAAGAGCTACAGCTTCCCAATTCAGCACTCAAACTAACATTAATTTATATTATTTGCATATACACCAATAACAATGAAGGAAAACAACTCCAAAATAAAATAGTTGGGACACTAAAACTTTCCCATGGAAAATTCACATATTGATAAGGCTGGGGAAGAAATGGGTTTAGTAGCTGGGTGCCCAGAGCTTTGGCATTGAACAGACTTGGTTTCAAACGCCGAGCCTAATGGGTACTATTTATATAAACTTGAGGAAGGTACTCAAGCTCTCTGAGTCCATGGCCTATTAGGAACCAGGCTACACATCACCACCTGAGCTCCACCTTGCCCCCATCCCAACCCCCAACCCCTGGTGCATGGAAAAATTGTCTTCCATGGAACTTAGGAGCCAGGCCACACAGCAGGAGGTGAATGGCAGGCAAGCAACCAGAGTTTCACCTGTATTTATAGCTGGTCCCCAAGGCTCAAATCGCCACCTGAGCTCCCCTCAACCCCACCCCACCACTCCGGTCTATGGAAAAATTATCTTCCATGAAACTGGTCCCTGGTCCCAAAAAGGTTGGGGACCACTGCTTTAGAGTTTTCACCTTATTCATTCCTTAACTTTTGTTATTTCTTTTCATTGGATTTTATTTTTAATTCTTCAACTATTCTTAGGCTATCTGAAAGTGTTGAAGAGAGAGCAGAAGACCACATATGAATAAGAATTTAAAGAAAAAGACTCCATTAGATTCATGATAACACACTATCTAAAGTATCTAACATCTCAATCACTATTTTCATGAGGCGAGAAAGGACTAGAAACCATGTTTTCCTCTTTTTCTAATTAAGAGGTCATCCAGCACAGCCCTCAAGCTAGGTTTGCAACACCCAGATGATTTCCTCTTGGCTGATACATAGATGCTACCCGGCATGTGTTCATCAGACAGTCTCTGAGTACCCAGTGTGTGCCAGGACCATGCTGGGCACTCTGGGCTTCCACTGCGGCTGGCACTGTGGCATCATGTCGCCCACCTGACACGAGTGCGAGTTCACAACCATGAAGGCAGGCTAGAAAACCGTGGACAGGCAGTTTTGGTAGATAGTTCTATAGGGAGCAAGGTATTACAGGGCACGTTTTTACCACTGAACAAGGGGACTGGAGATGAGGAAAACCACCAAGTGTCTAAAGTTTTCATTGTTTCCCAAAAGATCTAATAAACCTTGACATTTAGGATGAACACTGAATATCTAGGATACTTTTAGCAGAGGCATAATACATAGGAGAGCAAAGTCACTCTAGCTAGGTTTCTTCCATTAATCTCAATGGAGCACCAGTGTTTCCCTTGGGGTCTCTTGAGTCTTTCAAAGATTAATGAAATTGTGTCTGTGTATGTTTAAAAGTATGTAAGGATGAAAATGAGAATAAACAGGAATATAGTGGGGAAAAAAAGAATAAATGTGAGCAAGGGATAAAAGATTTTAAGTATAAAACAAGAAATGGGATCCTTACATGAAATGCAAATACAAGTGCAATCAGTTGAAATGGGAGTCAAAAGTTAGAGAAATAATAGACTGGTTTTTAAAAGATCACTTGAAATTTTAAATAACCAGAAAATATAAAATGACATGTTTCTGTCTTTGTATATTATTTTCAATCAATTATCCTCTTCCTCCCTCCAATTTACTAGGGAAAAAACGGAATTACTAAGCTAAATATGCCTATGAAGGAATAATTATAGTAACTCTGTAGATCAAACACTTTAGCATTTCATGTCTTAAAATCTAAGCTACAAAAGTGCTTTAAGCCTGCTTTCTAAACATTTCAAAGCTCTAGTGTCTAAGAAAACTTTTGACACAAGGTAAAGTGTTACATACTAGCCTAAACAATAGCTCTCTGATCACTCTTGAGTTCTGAAAGAAAATCGTTCCAACAATGAGTTCCACACAAAATTTAAAAATGTTTCTGAGGCCAAGCGTGGTGGCTCATATCTGTAATCCCAGCTCTTTGGGAGGCCAAGGTAGGAGGACCACTTAAGGCCAAGAGTTCAAGACTAGCCTATGCAAAATAGTGAGACAAAAATATAAAAAATTAGCCAGGCGTGGTGGCACGAGCCTGTAGTCCTAGCTACTCAGGAGGCTGAGGCAGGAGGATCACTTAAGCCCAGGAGTTTGAGCTATGATCATACCACCGTACTCCGGCCTGGGCCAGAGCAAGACCCTGACTCTATTTATTTAATAAAAAAACAAAAACAAAAACAAGTTTTTGAAAGGCAATTTGTGCCTAACCCATCCTGAAACTGGTATTGTCTTCCTACTGCAAATCACACTAAGGCACAACTACTCTGTAATACCCAAAGATTAATTCCAGGCCAGGAAAAGACTAGCAATCTCCTCTCCTTTCTGAGACTTCATTAAATTTAAGCAAATGCTGAATTTTCACTATGAGAAATAGATGCCAGGCTCACTTGCTCTAATGTCCTTCACCAAAATGCCTGGCGTTTTTTCAGGTCATTAGGTATTTCCTCTATTACTCTTTGTCTGTCTTATCATAACTACTCTAAATAAGGACTGTTTAATAAACCAGCAACAAGTAGAAGGAAGTCACCATTGATTTCCCTACACAAAGTTAATTTATATAAAAGAATTTTAAAATTATATTTTTAGTCAATTGATATGAAAATAATATTTTAAAGTTTATATTTATTAGCATTTTAATAAATATCAACCTCAAAGGACTTATAAAAGTCTGAATATTTTTAAATAATCTACAATTCTATAGATTAAAATTACTATTATTCAGATGTTTATTTAAAGGTTAAAATCTTTTTTTAAAGCCCCCAACACTACATTCTGATGAAGAAGATTAAGAAAAAGCCAGTCACAATACATCTCAATGGTGCCTGTTATTCTTTCAAAAAATAAACCAAAATTTTTATGCTAACTGGTGTGCAAGTGAAGGTCTCTTTTTGTTCCTCCAACTTAAAGAAAAAATTCTTTCTAAGAATCTCAGTAAACAAGCAATCTAACAACCCCCAACAATGTGGATGAATTTCACAGACTTCTAGAGCGACCAGTTACTGGTTTTGTGATCTTGTTCAAGTGACTTAACCTTCTGGAACCACAGTTTCCTCACCTGTACAAGTATATAGCAACACCTCCTACACAGGATTGTTTCAACAGTTAAATGAGATACAGTATTTGTTTAAAAAAACAACAACAAACACTCAACACAGTGACTGGCACATATAAGTCATTCCATCATTCAAATTCCAAAGTCAAAGGCCAAAGACTCTTTCTATTAAATCATACTGTTTCTAACATAGTGAATATAAAACTTGCACATGTCAAGTCTATATACTTATAATGCATCGCACCACAAGTAGAGTTCATCATTTAGCAAGCCCTAATATTCCAAAGGAATTTCCTTGTTCCTTAATTAAAAGTAAGAAAATAGCCTAGTCACTCTTGCTTTTTTCCTCACAAAACTTCAACACGGACCATAGTTTTTACGTAAATAGCATGGTGTTATCACAAATGACTAAATGACTTTGTTCATCATTCTAATGGATAGTCACATAGGCTCTTAATTTTTCTTTCAGTATTTGGACAAGAATAATGATCTTAGTGTAAAATTAAGATGAGTTTCTAGAAGTACCCCAAAACAAAAGATGAGTCTTTATACTTTACCAATGAGTAACCTTCTTATTTTTAATTATTACAACTACCTGCTTTTATTTTAGTAATATATGATTATTATTTTCAAGACCAGAAAGATATACCATCTAATTGGATAATATCTTCAAGACTCTTTTGTTTTTTAATTACTTTGGAGCATTAGCTATCAAATCAACATTTTATACAGTCCTGACCTGACAGAGGCCCATGAGTAATCTGTGTAAATTCCTTTTTACTCTAATATATTCAGACATAACAGGAATATCCAGTAATGTCTTTATTTACCAAAGAACATGTGTTAGTCTTATCAGCATCCCTACATTAATATAATCCCTCTACTTCATATATTATAAAAGCCCTTGATCAAAAAAAAAAAGCTTCCCTTACTTCTCAAGAATGACTGCAACATTCTCAACAAGGATTCAGTTTACAATTCGAAGTTTAAAATTCAAATACAGTATCTCCAAAAGATACACTATACTGACCTAACAGTATATAAAGGATTATATTACCCTTTCCTGAGTGCAGGTTTTGATAGAGTTCTAAAGTTCTATGTTCTAAACATTTTTCAGAAATCCAACAGGACATGGACATTCTATTACCTATCACCAAATAATTCCCTATGAGAATTGAGAGTGTTTAAGAACCTCACATTCTAAGCACGGTATGCCAAAAGGCCAGTGCATTCTTTTGGATAGAGATATCTGCATATTTGCTCTGAGGACGAATAATCAACACATACACACCCCTGCCTTTGTGCAGGAACCCTTGGGGCTCCCACTACCTTTCCTCAATCTATTTAGGGTATTTTCTTTAGGGACACATTCTCATAATCATAATGGTTAATGCTTAGAAGTATAATAACACAGTGCAATGGTAAAAAGCCTGGGCCCTGGGTGGATTCAGACACACCTACCTCAAATCTCAGACCCACCACCTACTAACTTCTGTTTCTTGGTAAAATGGGTACACCACACATACCTCCAAGGGTTGTTGCTACGATAGAGTGGTAATCATGCGCTTAGCACAATGACTGATACACAGTAATTACTGAAGCATTAACTATTATAAAGATTACTCACAGTTTCCCAATGCAAATCCAACTTTTAGCTTATACATACCACTGCAATACCAAAAGGGCCAATACGTTTATTCCAAGCCACTGAAAGGCTTTTGAATGCGGTCCACACAGAGAATAAAATAAAAAAACTCTAAAGTCCACTTTTCTTCCTGCCACATTTTATTCTCTCTCAGGGGATCATGGTATTGTCCTCAGAGAAGTTAATATTTTCCCCACAGTTTCCGCTGAGCCATTACCCACTGCTAATTAACTTCATGAGGACAAATTTTGAATGACTTAAGGCTTCTGCCTGCCAAATAGCATTTCCAAAATCATCATTCATTCCTCGTAGAGTTAAGGCAGTTCCTGATGACATTTTAACCTAGGAATCCATATTGCAGGAGTGTGGCTAGTACCAGCAGATAACAGGTGAAAGTGGACCCCAGTACTATCTTGTTTCAGGGTCACAGTGGATTGAGACAAAGACCACATCAACCCAGACCGCCCCTTCCTTCCCTAACCCCACCCCACTTTTGCCAGTGACCACATCTACCTCTCTCTGGAGAGGCTGAGGAAGAAAAGCAAGCAGGAAGAGAGACAGAGAACACTAACAAAGCACTGTTACGTCAACCCATCAAGCATGCCACTCCATGCCAATAACATGAATGAATATAATTTGTTTATAAAGCTCTTATATAAACACTAGGAATCAATATCCAACTAAAAACAGACTTAAAAAGACTCAAAAGAAAGAACCCACAAATATTCAACAGAACAGAATACAACAGATTACTTACTGAGCTTCTATCATCGATATACTTAACAATGGGATTTCAAAAAAGAGTAAATTATGCCTGCAAGGAGTTCATATTCTGGGGAAAAGCAAAAAATGAACTGCAGCACATGGTATTAAATATGACAGCAAGAATGCTTAAAACAAGGTTTGAAATGACACCATCAGGAAGAAGAAAAACCCAGCAAAGTATTTTATAACTAAGAATGACCTTTATTTATAAATTTATTTTTTACAGATGAGGTCTCACTATTTTGCCCAGGCTGGCCTTGAACTCCTGTGCTCAAGCAATCCTCCCGCCGCCTCAGCCTCCTGAGTAGCTGGGACAAATGACCTTTGAAAGGATTTCACCCAGAAGTCTTCTTGGTAGCCAAACCCTTTATTCAAAGAACAGTTTACCTATATGCCCACAAAATGAAGCATGGAGGCACCATACTCCTCAATTAAGTCACTGATTTAATCCAATTTGGGCCCAGAAAGGTAAAGTGACTTGGCCAAGGTCCTAAAGCTAATAAAAATTTAGCAGAGTTTGAATTTAAACCCATATATATCTGACCCCAAACCAGCGCTCATAAAATCAATCACTAAGGCTATCCAGTGTAGCTCAGAGTTTGAATTCAATCTTTTCTCATGTCCTAGGCTGCTGTTTAATTCTATCATCAATAAAGCAGATTTCTGAGGAAAATATCTTAATATTTCCTAATATTTTATAATAATTATACTTTAGCATAATTATACTTAACAGCAAATATCTGTACCCTGTTTCTGACCGTTTTATTCTACTCAATATACACAGTTGGTGGCTGACACATAGTCTGGGTTTTACTACTTTCCAAGTTAGTTCTCCCTCAGCCCTCAGCACATCCTTCTCCTATAGCAGTAATCACACCGCAATGGCAGTTTGACTGTAAGCTCCGTGAAGTGACAGAGTATGTCTTTTTTATTCATCACTGGATCCCTACAGCAGCATAACAAATATTGGTTACAGGAATGACTGTCGTGATGTTCCCAACTCAACTGTGCATTTCAGAGGGCAAGGACCACACCTCCATTATCTTTTGAGTTTGTGGAAATACTGCAGCACACAATAAATGTTTGTTCACATTGATGGTTAGCTGAGCCATATGATGGTAGCTTTTAAATCACTTTCCTACAGCTCTCACAGTATAATCCTACACATAGCCTGGCAATCCAGTAGATACATGCAATTTTATTGTATATACTTACATCTTTTACATTTTTTCTCTAGGTCATTTACCTTGCGTTTTTTGGTTTGCTTTTGTTTTTGTTTGAAATGAGCGTCTCACTAAATTGCCCAGACTGGTTTGGAACGCCTGGGCTCAAGCAATCCTCCCACCTCAGCCTCCTGAGTAGCTGGGACTACAAACACTCGTGATAGCACTCAGTGATCCTGTTGAAAATTACTTGCCAAGATTAACAGGCTTTTCCATTCTTTCCATTTTAACTGCCCCACATTTCTGCTGTTTATGTTTAAATAATGGCAGTTCTCTTGTGCTGGGTTCCAAAAATCTGAGACTATTTTTTGGAACTCAAAACAAATCTTTCCCATGGAAAATTTAAAAATCAAAGAACAAAATACACAAAGGACACTAAGGTTCCCACATCCAACCATAAAAGCTTATTTAGCACAATTGAATACCACAAAACCCAGCCACACTGTGCTACCTTCTCTAGGGAAAATGCCTTCCTAATTCCAACTGGGTATGCCCGAAACACATTTCTCTTCCCCTTCCCTCAACATACAGGCTCCCTACATTCCTTCGCCCCTTCCCGTATCCTCACCCCTCTGATCCTGATTCCGCTCTCCCTGGGAACAGAGTAGAGCCGTCCAGCAAGAGATGGTCCAGGTACAAGAATTAGGGATGAGACTTTGCACCAGGGGCACAGAGGAGGAGACAAAGGACTCTACAGTGGCTACCCACACGACTCCCATAGCAGGCCCTGAGACGGAACCCAGTGGTTCTGAAGGAGGCAGAGGCTGTGGCCGGGAAGCAAGAGCTCTAGGAGGCTACTTGGACCGGGTTTGCTGTCATGCGTAAGTCATGTTATCACTCATTCATTCATTCATACATTCAGTAAACACTCACTGAGAACGTAACAATGTCCTAGGAACTGTGCTACATTCAGAAAATAAAACAGCATGACTGCTATCTCGGAATTTGCAGTCTATGAGGGCAAAACTCAGTTTTCTTACTAAAAACTGAGATAAATTCTCAGAAGGAAATGAACACAATTCCATGAGAGAGTGTGTAGTAACAAAGCACCTCCCCTAGACGGAGACTTCTAGGCAAGAGTCTCTAAGGATATAATGCTTAAAGTGAAATCTGGAAGCTAGTAGCAGACAAGACGGGAGAAGGAAGGAGAACACTCCGGACAGAAGGAACAGACTAAACAAAGCCTGTGGAAGAAAGAGAGAGAATGCTTTCCAGGAAAGGGAGAAAGCTCAGTCATGGGAAACGAGGCAAGGGGTTGGTAGAGGGTAAAGAAAAACAGGCTGTATCCTAAACTCACTCTTTTGACAAGCATTTATTGAGAACCTATCATGAGCCAGGTACTTTTTTTGCGAGGCCCTTGGGATAGAGCACTATATCAGACAGACAGGATCCACACTCAAAAAGCACTTACACTCAAGCGGGAAGGACAGACCAAGAAGTAAAGAAGCAAGATAATTTTAAATAGTGATATGTGCATTATGATTGCCACCACTTAGCTAAATTTCCATGTGAGGGAAGTCCGTGCACACAGAATATATCTACCATTGGAGCCCTATTTAAATGCTGGTAGTTGTAACATGCATGAAGACACATACAGGGATTGTTCCCATAACCAGATCATACATTTCTTATGAGCAAGGCACATGTGTGTCTGTTTTTAAATTATATCTACTAGATAAATGCTAGATAAAAGAACAATTTAGTCCTGTCTACATATGGAACATATTTGATGCATTTGTTTCTCATTTGACAGGACAGGGAAACTATTACACAAACAGTATACTTCTGCCAAGGAGGAAGAGGGGCTGGCAAACGTGATATAACAATATCACCCCCGTCCCTCCAAGCCTGTGCACACACACTCTCCCCACCCTATATGCCTATATGCCTTTGCCTGTGCTGTTCACCCTGCAATGAAGTCCTTCCACCTTACCTCTCCAGCTACTTAAGGCCCTTGTATCACTTGTATCAAATTCATGCACTATGTCCTCCAGAAAGGTCCTCACTGAGTTTCTTGCTCCTAGCTGGGCTAGCTATTCCTACAAACTCTTCTCCACCAGAGCTCTTAGCACACAATATTAAAACACCTGTTCACACGCCTCCCACCAAACTGAACCCCTTGAGGGGAAGACGCTGCAAGAGAGTGCCTAGCACATACAAGAGGAGTACGAAGATGATCTAATAAATAAGATGAATGAATGAACCAATAAACAAATAGCCTGATTTCCCAATTTACGGCCCTTACTGGAATTTGTCTACCATAAAACCATGAAGTGACCTTTCTACTAAATTGAGACTAGTATCCATGCATCTCAGGGAATTAACCTCAATTCTTTTCTTTTACACTTGACAGAGTCTGCTTGTTCCCCCACCCCATGTCTTAAGCCTGAGGAACATGCTCCACAGCTGAACCCGATGGAGGCCCGAAGCCCCAGCAAAGGGGCCCTCGAGTAAATCCGGCTGCTCACTCCTCCCAGCCTGGAGTTAGATGTCCTGTAAGTGCTAAGGCCAAACGAAACTGAAGGACAGAGTCAGACGGAATCAACTCCAGGGGGGGAACCCAGGGGGAAAGGTATCTTGGGACAGAAGGATGAAGGGAGACCCCAGGACAGGGAGATTGGGGCTGGGGCAGCTGGGCTACAGCTGCAGAGAAACAGGCCAAAGATGCCCGTGCACCTTCGGACCACACAGGTCCCAGGAAACAGGCCTTGGTAGCTGCTTTCCAGAGCACACAATCCCTGAGGAATAGGGAGGGCATCTGAGGTTGGAAAAGATACATGGCCAATCATTTCCTCCAAGGAATCTTAAAACATACACAAACACAGAATAAACTTTGGATGTCTCCAAAACATAGCATGATATGAAATCCCAGAGAAACTCACTTATACTTCCCCATACAACCTCTGGAGAAAGATTCACCTCTGTCTATTGATATCAGTAATTCCTTTAACAGCATACATTTTTCATTTCATAAAAAGAGATAAAGGGCAAATTGCCCGTGACAGATAGTATGAATGAATTTTAGTCAAACAAAATTAAATTACTTAAAATGGCATCTCAGCATAGAACAGATAGATGTGGGTTCAAATCCACCATTTCCTAGCTACATCACCTCAAACAGTCACGTAATAACTCAGTGTCCATTTGTTCACTTATGAAATGAGGCGTCATCACCTCTTGTGCAGTAAAGCACACAGTGGGCACACAATCAGCTCACTCTCCTCTTCCAGTTTTTTGTTGTTTTTTTTTTCTTTTGAGACAGAGTCTTGCTCTGTCATCCTGGGCAGAGTGCAGTGGCAAAATCGTAGCTCACTGCAACCTCAAACTCCTGGGCTCCAGTGATCCTCTTGCCTCAGCCTCCCGAGTAGCTGGGACTATAGGCACGCGCCACAACACCCAGCTAATTTTTCTATTTTTAGTAAGATGGGAGTCTCCCTCTTGCTCAGGCTGGTCTCAAACTCCTGACCTCAAGCGGTCCTCCTGCCTCAGCCTCTCAGAGTGGTAGGAGTTCAGGTGTGAGCCACTATGCCCGGCCCTCTTCCATGTTTAATGGGATATAAGAAGCGGTAAGGTATTGGGTATCCAAAGAGAAAGAATGGATGAAGTAAGGCATAAAAGACAAAGAAAACAGAGGAAGTCAATTTTGAAATTATAGAACTTCTTAATTTTATTTAGAGTTTTTTATGGATTTATGGGGAAGAAAAAGTATTCATAAGTATCTCACATTCTGTGACTCCAGCAGCTAGCTCCCCCTGTGCTTGTCAGGAATTATCATCAGAAGGAAATTCAGAAGGCATATGGCACTATCTCCTACAGCATTCAAAACAAAATGTCCCCTCAGCATCTTATTTAAATATCTCCAATGACAAATGCAATATTCCACAAATCACACTGGTAAACATTCTTGCTGCAACTGAGGTTGTCCTTCCTTGGGGAAAAAAAATGTACCTTTTCGTATTTCATCTGGCAGTATTGCATCTTAGCACTCCAAAGAACAAGTACATCTACTTCCTTCCAACATTTACAGATAGCTGTCATGTCTTCCCTTCAACATCTAGACATCCTTCCTTAGAAGGCATCTTCCTTTGAGGGTCAGTGTTCCTCCTGACCCTTCACTGTTACAATTAAACTCAGAAAAACACCAATGCACATGAACATCTAGAAATTTGCTTAAATGAAAAAATATACAAAATCCTTGAACCAATTTTCAAAACTGTGACTCAGTTTTATTTTAATATTGATCTTCCTTCTTGCAATTCCCTCTATAATGTTTATCTTTTTAAATAGCTTTGAAGTAAAATTTACATGCCATAAAACTTGCCTAAATGTACAATTCAATGTATTTCAGTGAATTTATACCACAGTCCAGCTTAAGAATCCATCCGTCACCCCAGAAATTTCCCTCATGCCCATTTGCAGTCAATCCTCACTCCCAGCCCCAGCCCCTGACCTGCAAGCACTGATTTACTTTTCGTCACTACAATTTTGTCTTTTGTAGAATTTCATATAAATGGGATCATATAAACTATAGTCTTTTGTGTCTGGTTTTTCTCACTCAGCATGTGGTTTCTGAGATTTACCCATGTTGTGGCATACAGCACGTTCCTTGTCACTGGTCGATAGTATTCCACTGGGTAGATGTACCAAGGTTTATTCACCAGCTAATAAACATTTGGGTTGTTTCCAATTGGGGCTGTGAGGAACAATACTGCTATAAGCATTCTCAGACAAGTGTCCATGTGAATGTATGTTTTCATTTCTCTTGGAGTAGAATTACTGTCACGGTAAGTATATGTTTAACCTTCTAAGAAATTGACAAATGCTTTCGCTCAGTGGTTACCCCATTATCCATTCCCACCAGCAATGTGTGAGGGTCTCACTTTCTCCACAGTCACCCACACTTGGTACTGCCACTGCTTGTGAGTGTGAAGCAGTATCCCATCACAGTTTTAAATTGTGTTTCCCTAAAGAGTAATGATGCTGAGTATCTTTTCAGATGCTTCATTTTCAGTTATGTATCTTTTTTGGTGAAACATCTGTTCAAATCTTTTACCCTTTTTTTAATTGGGTTGTTTATTTTCTTAATATGGAGTTATAAGAGTTCTTTATATATTCTGGATACAATCCTTTATCATACATATTTTTTGCAAGTATTTTATCCTAGTAATAGTGGCTTGTTTTTCTATTTTCTCAACATGTCTTCTGAAGAGTGAATTTTTTTTTATTTTAATGAAGTCCAAATCATCAATTTTCCTCTTATTTTCTTTGTGCTTTTACTGTCTTATCTTCCCCTAACCCAATGTCAAAAGTATTTTCTCCTATTTTTTCCTACAGATTGTATAGTTTTTGTCTTCACATGTAGGTCTCTGATATATTTTGAGTTAATTTTTGTGTACGTTCTGAGGCAAGAGTCAAGATGTATTATTTACTTACTGTTTGCATGTGTATATCTACTCGTTACAGCAGGATTTGTTGAGAAGATAATCCTTTCCCCCAATGACTTGCACCCTAACACATTTGTCAACAATTATTTGACCATATTTTCTTCAACTGATTTATACGTCTATCTCAACACTAGTAGTACATAACTTTGATGCTGTAGCTTTATGGTTAAGTTTTGAAATGAGGTAATGTTAAGTCATTAAACTTTGTTCTTCTTTTTGAGCTATACTAGGTCCTTTGTATTTCCATTTAAATTTGAGGACCAGCTTATCAATTTCTACAAAGAGCCTGCTGGAATTCTGACAGGAATTGCACTGAATCTGTTGTTCAAATGTGGAAGAACTGCCATCTTAGCAATATTGAGTCTCCCAATCCATAAATATGGTTTATCTCTTGATTTATTTAGGTCCTCTTTAATTTCTCTCACCAATGCTTTTTATTTTCAGTCTTGCAGTTCTTTTGTTAAATTTATTCCTAAGCACATTGTTCTTTCTGGTGCTGTGAATGGATTTTTAAAATTTCATTCTTGGACTGTTCATTTTTGATATTTAAAAACAACATTGATTTTATTATTCTTATTTTTTGGAGACAGTGTCTCACTCTGTCACACAGGTTAGAGTGCAGTGGTGTGATCACAGCTCACAGCAACCTAAAACTCCTGGGCTCCAATGATCCTCCTGCCTCAGCCTCCCAAGTAGCTATAGGACTACAGGTGCACACCACCACATCCAGCTAAATTTTGTTTTTTATTTTTTTGTAGAGACAGGGGTCTCACTATGTTACTCAGGCTGGTCTCAAACCCCTGTCCTCAAGTGACACTACCACCTCGGCTACCCAAAGTGCTAGGATTACAGGTGTGAGCCACCACACCCGGCCCACACTGAGTTTTATACATTGATCTTACGTCCTGTCATTTGAGTGTTCCCTTCATATTGTTTTAAATAAATATTTTTCACTCTAAGTGTTAAACATCAGGCCTTACGTTATTTTACTTCCTTTTTACACAAAAGCTACACCAAGAGGAAGGCAAACATTTCAACCATCTTTTTAGAAAACACTTGCTTCAGGACAATAACTCATAAAAAGTCATTAATAAACAAATTTCATATATTCCACTATTTGTGCTATAGCAAGTTTAAAATGACCACTTAGCAAACTTAAACTTATATTTCTGAAGCTAATAGGAAAAGTGTCTCTCTGCCTCCTGCTCTCTTAAAATCCCTGTGGCAAGAGTACGCCTACTATAAGGGTTGGCCAAATCTAGTCTACCACCTGTCTCTGTAAATAAAGTTTTACTGAAACACAGCTATGCTTATCTGTTTACATAGCATCCATCTATGGCTGCCTTTGCCCTAAAACAGCAGAGTGGAATAGTGACAGAACTGTGACCTGCAGAGCCGAAAATGTCAAACCCTGCTCTCGGAAATGCTAGATGAAATTTGGGGAAAGCTGAATTACTTCTGTGTTAATTAAGGAGAATTAATATCCTAATACATAGTGCTACAGACTGCTTCTGTTCCCCCCAAAATCCATATGTTGAAACCTAATCTATGAGGACGCTTGGAGGTGGGTCCTCTGAAAGATGATTAGGTAGTGAGTACAGAGCTCTTATGAATGGGATCAGTGCTCTTATAAAGAGAGCCTGAGAGCTCTCTTGCCTCTTCCCCCATGTGAGGTTACAGAAAGAAGATGGCTGACTATGAACCAAGATGCAAGCCCTCACCAGACACCAAATCTGCCAGCACCCTGATCTGAACTGCCCAGCCTCTAGAACTACGTGAAATAAATTACTGTTGTTTTTCAGCCCCCCAGTTTATGGCATTTTGTTACAATAGCCCAAACTGGCTAATACGATACTGTATCGCTAAATATTCTTTTCTGTGTCTCTGTTATTTCAATTTTTTCCTCAAAACTTTCAAAGCATATATAAAAATACAGACTCGGAAAAAGCAATGATTTCTCAAATAGATTAAGTGTTAAATATAAATTATCTAGATATGGATCAGAATAATAAAGCATAATATGAGCATTAAAGGGAGCTACAAAAATAAAGTTTATATTATATTAAAATATTTTCATTTACGCATGGGATCTGTTACAGAAAATACAACTACACTCATAAAGCAAAAAGAAAAAAAGATAAAATCATAAAGCAGCGACATGCAAGAATTTTAAAACTGTTAAGTACCAAAGTCCAAATGCTTCATTTTAGAGATTTAAACCCTGCATACTCATAGAAATATAGTCCATATACCTGCGGTCCCCAACCCCTGGTCCATGGACTGATACCAGTCTTCGGCCTGTTAGGGACCCAGCCGCAGAACTCTGTGGGCCACCCCATCCCCAGTCCCGTGGAAAAATTGTCTTCATTAAACTTAGAGGGGAGGGCCCCACACAGAAGGAGATGAGCAAGCAAATCTTCATCTGTGTTTACAGCCACTCCCCAAAAATCGTCTTCCATGAAACTGGTCCCTGGTGCCAAAAAGGCTGGGGACCGCTGACATATACCATGTAAAACTAGACTGAAGGAAATAAACAGATTGCATTATACAAAAACAATAACTTTGAACAACACATAGGAATGCTCGAAGTCCCATCTAGTGTATTTGGGTGAAATTCTTAAGGTCTGACCCATTAAACATTTTAAATTAATGTAAAGGCCTAAGAGAAAAAAAAGAGTATATATAGATAACAAGAGAAAATAAGAATAAGAAAAAGTCAAACATAAAAATACATATGAGTATAAAGTAAAATAGAAGAGAGCTAAAAAAAAAAAAAGAGAGATCAAAATACACTTTTTAAATTAATTATCCACCTGGTATTTATTGCCAACAATAGCAATTCATATGGCAAATGCTTGCTTACCCTAATTTGTTCCATTAATATTCCAACACTGAAATTCTATTTTAAATATCAGCAGCATATATATAAGTAGCGTTTTCTCCCTGAATATTTACTGCAAAAGAGTAACATTACTAATTTTATACAACTATATGTCTCTAAAGCAGCATTATCCAACAGAATTTTCTGCTCTGATAGAAATGTTCTCTATCTACACTGCCCATGTAGTCACTTCCTGAGCACCTGAAATGTGGCTAGTGTCAGTAAGGAACTGAATTTTAAACTTTAATTAACTTAAATTTATACAGCTATTTGTGACTAGAGGCTGTCATGGTGAACAGTGCAGGTCTAAAGTATTATAAAGTTAACTTCACAGACTGCAATTCCCTTTCAGAAAAAGAAACAATTTCTTATTACTAGACATGAATTTACTAATCTTCCAACTAAAAGCATTACTTTTGCTTTAGGCAGTAGTATATAAATCCCCTGTTTTTAGTAATCTAATTAGGCTTTCCTTCTACTATACAGAGTAAAAACATATCTTTTTCATCAGATATTTATTGTAGTATCACTTTGAACCTGTCATCTGTACAAGATTTTAAAAATAAGGTCACAATGGTATAAAAATTGCTTCATCTGAAACACCAAAGTATTCTTTCTTCTCTTTTAAAAATTAAAATCAAAACATCAAGAACCTGCAAGTGTTGGTTTACATAAGAAAGAGAAAAGCCTGTACAGGCAGTGTCAATAGAAATTGAGAAGACAGCACATTACAACAGAGGAGGTGACTGACAATGCCAAACACAGAAGACGCAAAATAGAATGAGACTCAGAAAAAAGATAATCAAAAGCTATAAAGTCTGATTCCTTATGTAAAACTCTCGTAGCCATATGAGCTTAAGAATTCAGAAATACAGTGCACATGTCATACATCACATCTCAGATATTAAGGATCAGCCCAGCAAGATCCGCTGGTACACTCTGTCCTTGGGTTTTCAACCAAACACATTTTACCCATCTCTATTCCCAAATTTCTATCTCTGGCCTAGCTATCCCACTCTAACTGCAAGTCTACATAACTACCCAGCTCCTATATGTCTTACAGATACCTTAAAGTCAGCATTCATTTACTCAGCAAAAGTTCACTGAGAGTTTACTACATACTAAGCACTGTTTAGGGGCTGAACATATATCCACTTGAAATGCTCTGTCCCCTTAACATGCTCCCCACTTGCAGGGCTTCCTACCTCAGAAAACAGTGCTTCCGTCTAGCCTACTGTTTAAACCAGAAACTTAGACCTCATTTACTACCTGCACCCATCAATCATTCAGTCCTTCGAAACCTCTCTCCAATCTATTCACTTCACTCTCTCTCTCCACTGCTATCAACTACAGTACCCAGCTTTTTTGGCACCAGGGATAGGTTTCATGGAAGACAATTTTTCCATGGACTGGGGGTGGAGAGGTGGAGTGGCATGGTGGGGAGGGGTGTAGGTGGCGTGGAGCTCAGGCAGTGATGTGTGGCCCCCTTTCCTAACAGGCCACGGACTGGTACCGGCTGCGGCCCAGGGTTGGGGACCGCAAACCTACAGAACTAAGTCAGTGCTTATTAACAGGAGGCAATTTCACTCCCCAAGAGACATTTAAAAATATCTAGAAACATTTATGGTTGTCACAACTTGAGGGGTACTATTAGCATCTAGTGGGTAGAAGCCAGGGACAGTACTAAATATCCTACAATGCAGGTCAGTCCTGAACATCAAAGAATTATCTGTCCTAAAATGTCAACAATGCTGAGGTTGAAAAACTCTGCTTTAGATAAACAGAAGAGTGATGCATACCAATGATTTTATTTTTGTATTTATGACAATTCTTCTTTAAAAAGTTATCACAATTCAGAGTTATTTTTGGTATAATAAATAAAATTCCATTTTGATCTAATTCTATTAAAGTTAAATATATATTTATATGAGGACAAAGTAAACACTTACTTGTGCATGTTTTCCACTCCTATTATGATCATGATACAGTAGGAAACTCCACTTTGTACAAGAAAATGTAAGGCATACCTATAAAAAGTAAGAACATTGTTAGAAGAGGGATACCCAGTCACAAACAAGTCGAACTAATCTTAGGTTAAAAAGTACTTATGTACAATATAGAACATTCCCAGATAAAAATAAGGAATAAAATCTCCAACATCTAAAATTCTGTGCATACCCTGGAGAGGCCCCAGAAAACCTGGAAAAATAAAATCAACCCCTAAAGCCATGCTCAGTGCCCCAGCATTCCACGTCTCCTAGCTACAGGAAAGCTGTGTGGGGTTATGTGGCTCAAGGATTACAGCTTTCTTCATACCTCAAGGCACAATGATAAAAAAAAAAGGAGTAATAAATATGGATTTCAGAATAGTCCTGAAAGAATATTAGTTGTTTTCCCAAACTAATATATCTAATATCAGCTTTGTACTCTGTCTTTATCTTAAAACAACACAAAGTATTAAATATTAGAATTTACTAAAAACACAGGTACACTCAAACCTATTTATTCTCAAAACATGGTTGCTCCAGCCAAATAAACTTTCTTGTATAAATCTAGTCATTCATGAATTTGTTGTAATGTATCTACAACACATTCTGGCAAACATGACACAGTATTTTCTAATAGTTTAATATTCTAGAAATCCACCATCAAATGAGAGAACTAATTTACCCACTCATTTCACAAAATTTAGACAGAACACGATTAGGATGTCTGGAATTAAAATCAGCCAAAACTATCGTTGAGATTATGTGTATGCACACATATACTCTTTCAATTTTCTTTCCCCTTTGGTGATATCAACAAATTGATGATAAAATTTTCAAATCATCATGCATGACTGAAAGTATTAATAAGGATATCAATATATGATTAAAATTACTTTCAAATCATTATGGAATAAACAGGTACCTTCAACATAAAAAAGTTATTTAAAATTTTGGACACTTTTTTTTCTATAGCAATATTATGTATCAGTAGCAAGCTCCAAGGCAGGCCTGTAGAAGAAACTTATTTTAGCCACTGTACAGAATATGTCAGTCTGCCTGTCTCCACCCCCGCCCCAAACATACACAACACACACAGTGAAAACCATGTTGGCCTGGAGTGCCAGCACTCAGAGGACTATGAGGAAGCAGAAAAACCTATGACTATAAATGGAAACAGAAGCTAAGAAAAAAATATATACACTTTTCAAATTAATTATCCACCTCCCATTTATTGCCAACACTAACAATGTGAAAAAGGACTCCTAGATACTTTTAAGGGCTATTTACATTGAGAGTAGAACTCATTAAAGGTGCTTAAACAAGAAACCATTTCTGAAGACTTGGGGAGAAGGTGGAATTCTCCTTTTCTATGAGTAAATTTCTTTGAAATATGAAGAATCTTACTTCTCAAACAATGCTATGGTGCCTTATATCACCTTATGGTGCCCATTCTCCTGGCATCACCATTCAAGTGAGAAGCTTGGCCATCTTTTGGATGCAGTACAGTAGTACTTGGGCAACCTCCTGTTGTGTAAGCCTTTCTTATCGTGACAATACAAGATTATCAGTAGAGGGTGGATCTGCATTCACCTGTTTCATTGACTTCCATGAAAAGCATCAAGTTGCTCTTCTACTCTTCTTTGTAATCCCATTCTGATCTATTCTACTCGTCCTCCTTGGTAAAAGCCGCATAATAAATACATAATAGCCACTTACGATTTTTTAGGATTAAGAGATAATACAAGAAAGTATTGACTGGGTTATCTAACACACAGTAAACACTCAACTAACAAGCATTATTGAAAAGTAAAAATTAGAGACAGAAGGTATCTTAAAGGTCTATTACAATCCAACCTTTATCATTTCAGAGTTCAGAAAACTAAGGTCATATACTTAGTACTTTAATTAACATTAAAACTCAAGTTGTTTCTAGGCAATTTTTCCACTGGCTGATTTTTCAAGGGATAGAGTGGGGTAAAAGGGAATCCCACAGACTGTGTATCATAATCTCACAAGCCACTTAAACAATCTGAAAATAAAAGAACACTTTATCATAAAATATCAGTTTGTTTTTGGATATCACATTTTACTTATTTTGAATTTAAAATCACACTAAAGGCAGATATAAAGTTTATTTTTAGCAAAAAGAGCACAAGTTTAAAAAAAAGATTGAACCTCTTCAGTTGTTCAATTAATCTTTACTGAATGTCTACTTTCTGAAAGACACTATACTGGACATTGGAAATATTAATACAAGAGTCAATGAGACAGTTTCCATCCTTGAAGAGCTTCCAGTAGAGAGAGAAAGACACAAATAAGAAGGGGCTTCAATACTGAATAATAAACGCTAAAAAAGAGACTGAATACACAAAAACTTCCAATCTGGATCACCAACTGGATGATGGTCATAAAAGATGACTGACCCAGAGTAATTTCCACACTTACAATGACAAGCCACTCGGCTATGCTCTTGCTATAGTTTTACAGATTTTAGGCCTCACAGTAATCACTGTTTCCACTTCACAGCTGAGGAAAATGAAGTTAAGAGGGGTTGAATAACATATCCAGAGTCACATGGCTAACAGAGCAAGGAACCCAGACTGGGATGCAGGCCTGTCTGACTTCAGAGTCTAAGCTCTATTCCAGGCCTATATTGTTATCAAGGACGTTTTAAATATATAAATAAAAGTATAAATTAATTAGCAGTTAAAAGAAACTTGCAGATGATAATTTTAAGAAAAAAAGGTAAGACTAAATACAAGTAGGTAAAATGATCAATTACAGGCAGACCTCATTTTATTGCACTTTGCTTTACTGCACTTGCAGATAGTAAGTTCTCTCCAAATCGAAGGTTTCTGGCAATGCTGCATCAAAGTCCGCACCATTTTTCCAACAGCATGTGCTCACTTAGTGTCTGTGAGTCACACTTCAGAAATTCTTGCAATATTTCAATCTTTTTCATTGTTATTATTATATCTGTTATGGTGATTTGGGATCAGTGATCTTTGATGGTACTACTATAATTGTTTTGGGGCATCACAAACTGCACCCACATAAGACAGTGAATTTAATTGATGAATGCTGTATGTATTCTGACTGCTCCAATTACTGGCTGTTCCCCCATCTCTCTCCTTCTCTTCCAGCGTCCTTATTCCCTGAGACACAACAATATTGAAATCAGGCCAACTAATAACCCTACAATGGCCTCTAAGTGTTCAAAGGAAGGGAAGAGTCCCACATCTCTCACTTAAAATCAAAAGCTAGAAATTATTAAGCTTAGTGAGGATGGCATGTCAAAAACCAAGACAGGCCAAAAGCTAGGCCTCCTGCACCAGTTAGCCAAGCTGTGAATGCACAGGAAAAGTTCTTGAATTAAAGTAAAAGTGCTACTCCAGTGAGCATACAAATGATAAGAAAGCAGAACAGTCTTATTGCTGACATGGAGAAAGTTTTAGTGACCTAGATAGAAGATCAAACCAGTCACAACATTCCCTTAAGCCAAAACCTAATCCAGAGCAAGTTCCAACTTCTCTCCAATTCTGTGAAGGCTGAAAGAGGTGAGGAAGCTACAGAATAACATTTTGAAGCTAGCAAAAGCTGGTTCATGAGGTTTAAGGAAACAAGTGGTCTCCATTACATAAAAGTGCAAGGTGAAGAAGTAAGTGCCGAATGTAAAAGCTGCAGCAAGTGATCTAGGTAATTGATAAAGTTGGCTATACTAAACAATAGATTTTCAATGTAGACAGAATAGCCTTCTGTTGGAATAAGATGCCATCTAGGACTTTCATAGCTGGAGAAGAGAAGTCAGTGCCTGGCTTCAAAGCTTCAAAGGACAAGCTGACTCTCTTGTTAGGGGCCAGCAGCCCCTGGCTTTAACTTGAAGCCAGTACTCATTGGTCATTCCAGAAATCCTAGGGCCCCTTGAGAATTATGCTAAATTTACTCTTCCTATGCTCTATAAATGGAACAACCAAACCTGAATGACAGCACCTCTGTTTGCAGCATGGTTTATTGGACTAGTATAAGGCCACAGTTGAGATCTACTACTCAGAAAAAGATTCCTTTCAAAATATTACTGCAGCCGGGCGCAGTGGCTCACGCCTGTAATCCTAGCACTCTGGGAGGCTGAGGCGGGCAGATCGTTTGAGTTCAGGAGTTTGAGACCAGCCTGAGCAAGAGCGAGACCCCGTCTCTACTAAAAATAGAAAGAAATGATCTGGACAGCTAAAAATATATATAGAAAAAAATTAGCCGGGCATGGTGGCGCATGCCTGTAGTCCCAGCTACCCGGGAGGCTGAGGCAGAAGGATTGCTTGAGCCCAGGAGTGTGAGGTTGCGGTGAGCTAGTCTGACACCACGGTACTCTAGCCCGGGCAACAGAGTGAGACTCTGTCGCAAAAAAATATATAAATAAATATATATTACTGCACACTGACAGTGCACCTCGTCACCCAAGAGCTCTGATGAAGATGTACAATGTTGTTTTCATGCCTGTTAACACAACATCCATTCATTAGCCTATGAATCAAAGAGTAACTTCAATTTTCAAGTCTTATTATTTAAGAAATGCATTTTGTAAGGCCATAGCTGCCATGGATAGTGATTCCTCTGATGAGTCCTGGACAAAGTAAATCGGAAATCTTCTGGAAAGCAGTCACCATTCTAGATGCCATTAAGGACATTTATGATTCAAAATACCAACACTGACAAGAGTTTGGAGGAAGTTGATTCCAACCCCTCATGGATGACTTTGAGGGGTTCAAAACTTCAGTGGAGGAAGTAACTGCAGACGTGGTGGAAACAGCAAGAGAACTAGAATTAGAAGTGGAGTCTGAAGATGTGACTCAATTGCTGCAATCTCATGATAAAACTTGAACAGATGAGGAGCTATTTCCTATGGATGAGCAAAGAAAGTAGTTTCTTGAGATGGAGTCTACTCCTGATGAAGATGCTGTGAACACTGTCAAAATGACAACAAAGGGTTTTGGAATATTACATATTTTAGCTGACGAAGCAATGGGAGAGTTTGAGAGAATTGACTCCAATTTTGAAAGAAGTCCTACTGTAGGTAAAATGCTATCAAATATAAACACATTGCATTCCACAAAGAAATCTTTTGTGAAAGGAAGAGTCAATCAATGTGGCAAACTTCACTGTTGTCTTGTTAAAAGGAATTGTCACAGTCACCCCAACTGTCAGCAACCACCACCCTCCCCTGCCTAATCAGTCAGCAGTCATTAACATAGAGGCAAGACCCTCCATCAGCCACTCTCGGAGGCTGAGGCGGGAGGATCGCTTGAGCTCAGGAGTTCACTTGAGCTCAGGAGTTCAAGACCAGCCTCAGCAAGAGCAAGACAAGCCTCAGGAAGAGTAAGACCCTGTCTCTACCAAGAATAGAAAGAAATTAGCCAGGCAACTAAAAATAGAAAAAAAATTAGCTGGGCCTGGTGGTGCATGCCTGTAGTCCCAGCTACTTGGGAAGCTGAGGCAGGAGGATCACTTGAGCCCAGGAGTTTGAGGTTGCTGTGAGCTAGGCTGATGTCACGGCACTCTAGCCAGGGCAAAAGAGTGAGACTCTGTCTGGAAAAAAAAAAAAAGACCCTCCACCAGCAAAAAGATTCTGAAGGCTCAGATGATCATTAGCATTTTTTAGGAATAAAGTGTTTTTTTTTTTTAAATTAACAAATGTATATTGTTTTCCTAGACATAATGCTCTTGCACACTTTAGACTATAGTATAGTGTAAACATAACTTTTATATGCACTGGAAACCAAAAATATTCATGTGACTCACTTTATTACAATAATCATTTTATTCTGGTGGTCTGGAACGGAACCTAAAAATATCTCTGAGGTATGCCTGTATATTTACAGAGTACTAACATGTTTTCCAAAAGGAAGGTAAGAGCAGATATGATTGCGTTTGAACCTAAAAACAAACTGCTGAAATTCAAATCAAAAGAATATTTTCCCATTAGCTAGTTCCAATTACCAGAGAGTTATTTTACACATGGTATAGAGGCATAAACTATCCCTATTCCCAAAGAAAGAAATACAAAAAGATTTCTCCTTTAAGAAAAGAACAGAGAACTCATTTTTAAAAACAGAAATCCTGGTTATCATGTATAATTTGAAACACTTAGGACTGCTTGACATTATAACACAGTGTCAAGCCAAGAAGGCTTCAAAGCAGAAGACAATACTTCCTCAGTAGAAGATTTGTAAGCAAAGAGATTCATCCTCATCTTTGATAGTACCAACATGTTACACAACTGTAGGAGATACTATTTACATTTTAATCTTCTCTCTGTTTCTACAGAGCACAAAGCCAATGGTGTCCCCTGGAGTTGGCCAATCTGAACTACAAGCCTTCCCCAACTCTTCTTGAAAACATACTGCCCAAATATATTACTGAATATGAAGTTATTTATGGATGAAATGTATACACTTGGATACGCTTCAAAATACTCTTGAAAAAGTGAGGAAAGGATAAAATATGAATGGTAAAATTTTAATAATTTGTTGAAGCTATGGGTAATGGGCATATGAGGGTTTATTATATTATTCTTTGTAGTTCTGTGTCTGAAAAACTACTTAATAAAAAGTTTAAAAATATATACACTACCCCATGGCATGACTTATGAGAAGTTTAAACAGTATCACCTGAGATACCTAAAAAAACTTTGATGATACAAATTTGATATTGAGAAAGCAAAAGACCATACTTAGATCTTACTTAAGACATCATATTTAAATCTCAGTATTAAACCCTTACCTACCATGGGCAGTGCCTGCCAGAGGTAGTATGGTAATATGGTAGAGATTGAATTAAGTTACCCCTAACAGATTTTTTCACAAGTTTCTAGGACACATTTGCAAGTACCAGAGGCAAAAATTAGATTAAGAAATAGTGTATTCCAACCCTCATAATAATCAAAAACATCATAGAACAAACACAGAAGTATTACCAAAGTCCCACAGATTCTACACCCACAACAAAAAACTACTAAAGCACAGACCAAGTGAGTGCATTTTCATCCACTCAGGGAATTTTCATCTCAAACAACAATGTGCAGTAGAGCAAACCTAGAAATCCTTATCTGTGAGTGGGTAAAGATCAGAGCCAGGGAGCAAGCAGCATGAAGACTCACTCAGGAAGAAATCACAAAGAAGCACTTCCATTAAGAGTCCTGCTGCCAAGACAGAGAGCTCTTCTCCTGACTTCTTGTCATGCACAACCACAGTGACCTTTAACAAACAGGGGGTATATAGTATTTCTGTAGTTAAAGCTCTCAGGGTGGTCCTGACAATTGAGAAAGGGAGCTAACTGAAGAAAACACATACACTGTCAGAAGGGTCAAAATTAAAGCTTTCCATCCTAAATAATTCTTCCCCACCAAGAACAAACAAATGAACCAAGAAAAGGCCTCTTTTCACTAATGGTAAAATCTAAAAAATGGCAATAGAGTTCTATCTATGGGCTTTACCAGACTCTTAAAAGCTACCTGAACAGAAAAAAAACAACCAAACAAAAACACATTTTAAATTGTTTATCTGCCTTAGATTTAAAAAAAATATATGCAAAATAGGTGAATAGAACTACTCATGACAGAATAAAATGTCTCTATATCCTTTTTTCATCTGTCCTTTTTCATAAATTATAAATGGTAAATCCCCTTCTAAGACCATACTAAAGAGAGAGCCCATTCCCCATCTTTTATTTATTCCCCTTCTTTAAAAACAAAGTTGACCCTGAGAGAAAACTTCTTAAATAAATATAAGAACAAAACCCTACATAATGTATCTTTCTACACACTCAATTCTCAAATATATCCAAAAAGTCTTCGTTTTAAAATGATCGAAATTACTTACCATCCAAAGCAAAAAAGTGCAAGATAAAGGCCCAAAAGGGTAGCAACTACATGTCTTATAAAAGAGCTAGTTTTGCTTGAACGTAGATAAGTTCGAAACCAAATGGCTGCTAGCAAGGCAAAGAGTTGGCACACTACAAAGTTGACCTGTAAAGAAAAATTAAAATTTTATATTAGCAACACAGACACAAATTTTTCATTTGATGTTACATTTAAATTCCCAGGACAAAAACAGCAAGGTTATATAAAATTAAGATCTTCCAGTTTACAAAAAATGAAAACAAATATCAGGTGCCTTCCCAGGGATGAGCCTCCAGGTCAAAGTGATAGGCCAATGACCAATACTGTCTGTGTTACACCTGGCAGGGGCAGGTGGTGTCCACAGGTAGCTAGGGGGGAGCGGGAGAGGCAGACAGGGATGGGCACCTGGAAGAAACTGGTTTGCAACACAGAGACAAAAAGCATGGCACCCTGTAGTTAAAGGAAAGAGAAACTAGTCAGTCTTAAGGACTGAGGCAACCCTGTAAGTGGTGGAAAAGAAGAGCCCCAAGTTTCCTCACAAGGGATGGGGAGGCATCGAGCTCCTGGAGCTCCCCAAGACTAAGGGAAGAGGAGGCCTGGGATCTGGTGGGGTGTACGACCTTCCCAAGGTAAAGTGAAGGGGAGCCTGCTGTGGCCTAAACATGACCACTGTGACCAGCGGGAACCAGACGCTTAGCTCTGAAGGACCTCAAGGATTGGCTGGGGGGTGGGGGGAGGGAAGAATGGTAAGAGATGAAACAGCCTTTAAAAAGCCCAAGTCTACCAATGTCAATTTTTAAATTTCCTCATAACTTTCTAGGAATGACACTACTGTTCACTTGCAGAAGAGAAATACACATTGGTAAGACTGCTGCTGCTCTTTTCTGGCCAAGTAAAAAAGCTGAGAATAAGAATCTCTGATCGTAGGTACTAGATAAAAATCTCGATTTCTCTTATGAGACATATTCTCATAGAATGTTAAGGAAAATATGTCTTGAAATCTATAAATAAAAGAAAAAATCCAACTGACACTAGGAAACTACAAAAAACATACATTTAAAAAGTCACTGTTTCAGGCACCTAAATTATAACAAATCACACTATCTACATGGAAGAAAGATCCTAGAAACAAGCAGATATCTTCACAGAGATTATCTCTGCCTAAAGACACAGACAAGTATGTTTTTTCTTGCATTACAAGGAGAAAAACAGTTGAACATTGTTGCACATTGCCTAAGAAACCACTGTTCTTTTGAAACAGACTCAATACAAGAAAAATGTCTAACAAGTCCTAGCATTTTTTCCCTCCTAAAGGGTTCTAAAAGTCTTTTTAAAAAGTAAGCAAAAAGGAAAACATTGGAAAAAATTAGTATTCTTGATATTAATAACTACTCACATCTAGTATATGTTTCTTACAGTTTAAAAACTTTTTTCAAGGCTGGGTGTGGTGGCTCACACTTATAATCCTAGCTCTCTGGGAGGCCAAGGCCAGAGGATCGTTTGAGCTCAGGAGTTTGAGACCAGCCTGAGCAAGAGCAAGACCCCGTCTCTACTAAAAAATAGAAAGAAATGATCTGGACAGCTAAATATATATATAGAAAAAAACTAGCCGGGCATGGTGGCGCATGCCTGTAGTCCCAGTTACTCGGGAGGCTGAGGCAGAAGGACTGTTTGAGCCCAGGAGTTTGAAGTTGCTGTGAGCTAAGCTGATGCCACAGCACCCCAGCCCGGGCAACAGAGTAAGACTCTGTCTCTAAAAAAAAAAAAAAAAAAAAAAAACTTTTTTCAAATATCTCTTAATTTCCTTCAAATAGTTCTTAATTTAATTAACAGATTATGTAGATAGTATCTACTATGGGCAAAGCATAGGAAATCTAAAAAATGCCTAAGTACTAGCCCAGATGACTTTAGAATCTAACAGAAAATGCAAATGTATATACAAGGAACTTCAATTTCAACATTAGTACCTTTTTAAAGGTTAAGTAGAAAGTACTTTAAGAACACCACAAAGGAAAGAGCCTGAAGGGGTGATGTCACAAAGTAGGTGACAAACAAGCTGGAGCCAGAGCAGTAGTTCCTAATCCAGTTGATCTCTACAACCTTCTGAGGAGATTCTCTCTCCCTTTTTCCATATTTGGATATTTATATAATATAAAACAAAATATTTAGAAGGATTCTAGGACCACACACATATAGGATTTTATAGAATATTTGTAATCACCCATTTTCAACATTGTCATCTTTCAAATCAAGAAAATGAGATCAGGCCTCACTCCAGACACTGAATCAAAATCTCTGTGCGAGTAGGCCCAAAGTCCATATCTTCAAAAATAAATAAATAAATACACGGGTTTTTAGAATCCTCAAGGTACGAGAAGCACTATGTTGGACAGTAAGGGAAAGGGCAATCTAAGGAAAAAAACATGTGAAGAAAGCACTTGGACATGAAAGTGCAGATGAGCACACTGTGGGCAGGAATGGTGGGAGATGAGGTTGAATGGGGGCGGGTTCAGAAAGTGAGGGGTTTTGTATTAATACGTCATGCTAAGGCATTTATAGTTGAGTCCACAGTGATGAAAAGCCATTGAAGATTTTTAAAATAAGAAAGTGATACGATCGACCCTCTACCTCTACAAAGGAAGGAACTGAACAAGGAGTGTGTAGAGCAGGTCAGGAGGCTGCTGTCCCAACCTCCTTGAGCAAGCAGAGCCTGGAGCTGCTGGAGGAGAGAGAGGAGAGGGCCAATTCAAAGAGCACTTGGTACTGGAACTGTCAGGGATGGTCCCTAGACAAGGAGATTGAGAATGGAAAAGGCAACAAGTCGTTGATGGATGATGACAACGTTAATCAAGACCAGGAAATACGGAGAGGAAGAGCAGTTTCAGGGGCAGGAATGATCTACCCGGGTATGCTTAGCTTGAGAGTGCCCAAGCAGACAAGCGTGCATACTCCAAACACAGTTTGGAAACACAGGTCTGGAGCCAGCAGGGGAAATGTAAATATTGGAATAATGGATACAGTTGAAGGAAACCTATGGAAAGACAAGAAGCCGTGGGGCAGAATCTTAAAGACCTGTAATGGACATGTCCAAGACCAAGTACCAGGAACAGGAGAGAAAGCAGAGGAGCAGTCTTCTCAAGAATGAGTAGATCTGGGGTGAGGTGCAGGGGTAGGGGTGTCAAGAAGCAGTGGTCATTGTCAAATGTCACAGGGCGTAAAGCCCAAAACCAGCCATCTAACTTGCCAATTGCAACTTTATTGATGACCTTGGGAGAGGTTGAAGAGGATTGTCCAGAGGCAGAAAGCCACATTGTATAGATGAGGAAACTAAGCCTCAGTGTTTAGGTGACCTATCTAAAACCATACAGCTTAAGAATAATTCACACATTATCCACTAAATGCCAGGATAACTGTGCAGGAGATATGAAGATGAATGGTATGTGGTCCTGCTCCAAAAGAACAAAGGAAGTGAGTCACAGACACAGAGCTAGAAGACCAGGAGGAACCTAGAGGAGCAGTCAAACCCCCTGCCTGGGGGGAAGCCTCTCAAAGGCATACTTGGCACTTGGGCCTTGTAACCGAGCTACCAAGGATAAGAAGGATTCGGGCAGTCAGACAATGGCAGAAACTCAAGGAAGAGGGAGCAGCATAATTCACATCAAAAAAAAAAGAAAAAAAAAATCTGTAGGACATTTAGATGGGGAAGTTCACGCTGTCACTTTACTAGAAAAGACTAGAATATATACACACCCAGACATGCAAATAACTGTTTTAAAAGGTCTTAAATGTCAAACTTTCCCAAACCAAAACTCTTAGTCATTCTTTTGTGTGGGGGGTTAGGGCTGGGGAGGCAAATGAACACAGGAGAGGGAGAGAGCAAGAAAGACCACGCAAGCACGTGCCTCCAAAAGTCTGTAAGGGAGTTTTTGCCCTGCAGACTAACACGGCTACGATTCATGTGCTGTACTTCCATCCCGCACTAGGTACTTCACACTGATTATCTCATTTAATCCTTAGAATAGGTGTTATTTCACCCATTTTATTCAACCAACTTATGTACTGAGCTCAAGGTCACATACAATAAGAGGTGGTGCCCAGACCCAAACCCAAGCCTGACCGACTCTAGGCTCTTCCACGGCTGCCTCTCTGCAGGGCTGGCCTCTACTCCCAGAGAATGTCTGAAGACCAAACTCTATCTATCACTACAGGGAAGATTCTAAACAAAGATGTTGTCAGCGACCAGACAACATCCTATTTCACAAAACATCAACATAAGGCTACTTTTTGTATACAATAAACACGATCAAAAATATCCTATGTGGAGTTAATATATGTTTGTTTTTGTTTGTTATAGGTCAGGCAGGATGCAGGAAGAAGCAAGGACTAAAAATCTTAGCTAATTGAAGATTTACTTATACCTCATTTTATACAAAAGATGATTTTCAAAAAAAGTTGAACATAAAAATATCTATGAAAGTAATAGTTTTAGATATACCAGAGAGGTTGTCCTTTAAGGTACTTGTTTTACATGAGGTGGTGAGGAAAGTATTTTCCTCAACACCAAGTGACTTAACTTGGCTCAACTTAACAATTAAGTTAGTGTCGAGGGACAAAGTTTGAAAACCTACTTACTGCTCAGTAATTTATGCCACTTTAAAGTAATAGCAACAAGATTAACCTATTTTTAAAGATTTTCAAAAAATTTTTTAATAATGCCCCAAAATAAATATGTAAGAGCATTTAGGTAGTTTAAAAAGCATTTCTAAAGAGAAAACAGACATCACAAAAGACTGGTAGATTTTTACCATATAAAGATTTAAATAAAGACTATGTATGGCAAAATGCAAAAAATGAAAATAAAAAGACAAACGAAAAGTGAGGGAAAATATCTATAAAACTTATGATAGAAAAGACCATTATTTATGTATTCAAAAGAAAATTATGAACTACCAAACAGAAAATATGAACTACCAAACAGAAAACTGGGCAAAAGGTACAATTTACAAATGTCAATATCCAATAAAATCTGAAAAATATTCTCTCTCAATCGTAAGTGCAAATTAAACGGTCAGTGAGGCACTATTTTCACCTAAGTGCTGCTGAGGAAACGAGGGAGCTGGCACCCTACCTTGTTGATCTGACTGTGACTTGATGCAGCTCTTCAAAGGAAATTGGACAGTGGCCATCATAACTTAAAATGTAATATCCTTTACCAAGAAATTCAACATCTACAGATTTACCCCAGATAAAATGGTACAAATAAATGCACAAGAGGGTTATGCATACAAAGAGGTCTAGGACAGCACTGTCCAAAGCAAATATGAACAGTGTTCATCAACAGGGGACTATTAAATAAATGGTCTATTTCACATCTATAGAAAAACAGCCATTTCCATTTCCCATCAGTAGGAAAAAAGCTAGATTATTCAATTAATGTAATTGGGGTAACTGGCTTTCCTTTTGGAAACAATTAAGTTACACCCCAGTTTTCCAAACTGTGTTGCTAATGTTAATGGCATACTTACCGTGCTAAGCACTGTGTGGGGGTGTGAGCACACGTCCCTCTATGCCTGGCCAGTAGCACAAAAGACTGACACCATTGTTTGCAGCACTCTAGATACCCATCACCAGGTTTGTGCCAAGGCCACACTTCCCACAGGCTGCTCTCCCAGCACGTGGGTGTGGCAGCGAAGGTAATGCAGGACCCATCCTAAGACACAAGACTCTCTTCTGGTAGGTGGCTTTGTCTGAGCCTCTTCCTACCCAGCCTTCCTTCCCTCCCCGTCTCCTCAGAGGGGTCAGGCTGGCAGGCAGCAGCTCTCCTACCTGCCTCCAGCTGTCTCACACAGGTATGCCCCGCAGCAACTCCTGCTCATCTAATTGCTCCTTGGCATCTGCTCCTCAGTCACAACTGTTCTAAGCACTTTACAATTACAGTCTATTTAATCCTTACAACAACCCTATGAGATAAATTCTATTATTATCTTCATTTTACAGATGAAGAAACAGAGATAGAAAAAGTTGAAACAGTTTAGCATAACTCGTTACAAATCAGGCAGTCTGGACCAAGAAACTGAATTCTTGACCACTACATTATACTGCCTAGTACGTTTAAAAATAAACTCCAAATGGAGTAACAGTCCATGCACAACCATACGGGTCATTAGGGCTAGTTACCTATATCTGGTTCTCCTCTCCTTCTAGGTAGATGGAAGGATGTATTTCCTAATCCCTTGTGAGGACTAGTTTTGGCTGGTGAATTGTTGGGCCAGAACTCTTAACTGCCAGGACACGAATCCTCAGAGTCGTCTTTATGTCTGTAACGTTACAGAAATGATGAACAGCAAAGCCCCTGCCAGTCCATGATTAGGCAAGTAGCAAGAGAGACCTTTACTGTTTTAGGCCTGTGAGATTTGAGGATGGTTTGTTACCCAGTATAACCTAGCTTATCCTGACTTGATGTGATAACTAAAACTATATATGTCCTAGACAAGAAGGTAAGAGATTATATAATGTAACATAAATAACAATATCAATTTTATGTAGTAAACAGATTTACTACATAAAAATTTAAAATTTCTATGTAATAAAAAACACTAAAAACATTGTAAGTAACAATATGGATGAAAAAAGAACATATATATGTACACATATGAAATATGTATCAAAGAATATCCAAAGTATAGACAGAACTACTAAAATACAATAGGAAAAAGATAAACACCAATTCAAAAATGGAAGAAGAAAATAACACAAGTCATAGAAACAAACTAAAAATTAGATTAAATCAGATTTCTTTTTAATGCGGTAAAAAGAATTACATAGGTCTGTTATGTTCTGACATGGAAGATCACCAAGAAATACTGTTAAGTGAAAAGCACAGGTTGCAGAATAGAAGAAACATCCAAACTATGTATATGCATTCATTCATTAAACACGCTTTCCTACTCTGTACTTACAATGAGCCTATTATACGCTCACTATGTGCTAGACATTAATATGGTCTCAAGGTAGTATGTCCATAAACACTATACTTCACTAATTGTAGATGTTCAACAAACACCATAAGTGTGCCAGGCACAGTGCAGTGCAATGTGCTCTATAAGGACAAGGTCATGTAATCCTCATGACCACCTTGCACAACCAGGCACCCTTATGCCAGAGCGGGTGCTATTAACAGTGTGCTGTTCTGCTTTCATATGCACAGGCCCAGAAAAGCCAGACATTAATCCATTAGATGTGACCATCTCTATGAAGGAAGTAATAGAGAAGGACACGGAACTTAAAATATTCCAATATTTCCAATTCTACATGTACAGTGAAGCCTCCTGGGCAAAGCTTTCCTTTCTGACCCTATTCCTTCCATTCCCCTCACCAAGAGGAACTACTAGCCTTAAGTACTGGTTACAGTATTCTCATGTATATTTTTATACTTTTATCACTTGTATATTTTATATGTTGTATTGCTTTGAATGTTTTAAATTTTATAAAAATGGTGTAAAACTGAATGTAGGCACCTGCAATTTTTATTCACATAACATTATGTTACTGACATTTATCAACATTTATGTATACATGTAGCTCTACCTCATTTACCGACCTGTATTATATTCTATTGTGTGAATACCTAGAGTAGGACTTACAGGTCAAGCAACGGCCACGTAACGAGATTATTACTAAATTGCTCTCCTAAACAGTTTGTACCTATTTACACTCCCACTAGCAGTGTGAGTTCTACTGACAACAGCTGGTACTGTCAGCTTTTAATTTTTCCCAAGTTAATAAACATAAAATGTTATCTCACTATTTGTTAATCTGTATTTCCCCTGACCACTAGCCAGGGTGAGCATTTTTCACATGTCTATTGGACACTTAGTATTCTGTTTATATCCTTTGCCCATCTTTGTATCAGGATATATTTTTCTCACTGATTTTTTTCTAATTTCAAAATATTAAGGGGGTACAAATGTTTCTGTTACATGGATATCTAGTATAACACAAAGTTGGGGCTTTTATTGTGCCTGTCATGACAACAGCATTCATTGTCCCTGACAGGTAAGTTTTTACCCCTTACCCACCCTCCTCCCTGTTTGGTTTCCAATGTCCTCTACATCTCTTTGTGCCTGTGTGTGCCCACTGTTCAGCTCCCAATTATTAGTGAGTATATGTCGTGTTTATTTTTCCATTCCTGAGACACTTCACTTACAATAATGGTCTCCAGTTCCAACCAAGTTACCGCAAAAGACATTATTTTATTCTTTTTGATGGCTGAGTAGTACTCCAAGGTGTATGTGTGTGTGTGTGTGTGTATATATATATATACACACAACATTTTCTTTATCCACTCAAAAAATTATGGGCACTTAGGTTGATTCCACATCATTGCAATTGTGAATTATGCCATGATAAATATGAGTCAGGTGTCTTTTTAATAAAATGACTTCTTTTCCTTTGAGTAGATACCCAGTAGTGGGATTGCTGGACCAACAATGGTAAGTCTATATTTATTTCTTTGAGGAATCTCCATATTGTTTTCCACAGAGGTTATACTAATTTGCAGTCCCTCCAATAGCGTATAAGTGTTCCTTTCTCTCTGCATCCATGCCAGCATCTATTGTTTTTTGACTTTTTAATAATGGCCATTCCAACAGGGGTAAGGTTGTATCTCACTGTGATTTTAATTTACATTTCCCTGATGATTAGTGATGGTAATTTTTTTTTTTTTTTGGTCATTTGTCTATCTTCTCTTGAAAAACTTCTGTTCATATCTTTTGCCTACTTTTTAATGGAGTTGTTTTTTTCTTGCTGAATTGAGTTCTTTGTAGATTCTGGATATTAGCCCTTTATCAGATGTATAGTTTGGAAATATTTTCTCCCATTCTGTAGGTTGTCTACTTACTCTGTTGATTATTTATTTTGCTGTACAGAAGCTTTTTAATTTAATTAAGTCCCATTTATTTTTGTTGCTGCTATATTTGTCTTTGTCTTAGTCTTAAATTCTTTACCTAGGCCAATGTCTATTTCCTACATTTTCTTCTTGAATTTTTATGGTTTCATGCCTTACATTTAAGTCTTTTATCCATCTTGAATTAATTTTTATACATGGCAAGAGACAGGGCTCCTGCTTCATTCTGCATGTGGCTATCCGGTTTCCCCGGCACCATTTATTTAATAGGGCTTCCTTTCCCCAGTGCATGTTGTTTTCTGCTTTGTCAAAGATCAGTTGGTTGTTGGTAGATGGTTTTATTCTGGGTTCTCTATTCTGTTTCATTAATCTATGTCTCTACTTTTATACTAATACCATGCTGTTTTGGTTACTATAACCTTGTAGTATAATTTGAAGTCAGACAATGTGATGCCTTCAGATTTGGTTTTTGTTTTGTTTTTTTTTTTTGTTTTTGTTTTTTGCTTAAGACTACTTGGGCTATTTGAGCTCTGTTTTGGTTACAAATGAAGCTTACGATTATTTTTTCTAGATCTGTGAAATATGAGGTTGGTATTTTGATGGGGATTATGTTGAGTCTGTAAATCACTTTGGGCAGTATGGACACTTTGACCATGTTGAGTCTACCAACCTATGAGCATGGGATGCTTTTCATTTCTTTGTGTCTTCTACGATTTCTTTCATCAGTGTACTGTAGTTCTCCTTGTAGAGATCTTTAACATCCTTGGTTAAGTATATTCCTAAGTATTTTCTTTCTTTTCTTTTCTTTTTTTTTTTTTTTTTTGTAGCTATTGTAAATGGTATCGAGTCCTTTATTTGACTCTCTGCTTGACTGTTATTAGTATATAGAAATGCTACTAATTTGTGTACATCGATTTTGTAACCTAAGACTTTGCTGAATTTATCAATTCTAGGAGTCTTTTGGTGGAGTCTTTAGGGTGTTCTAGATACAAGATCATATCGCCAGCAAACAAGGATAGTTTGACCTCCTTCCTCATGGTTTGGATACCCTGTACTTTCTTTCTGTTGCCTGACTTCTCTGAGTAGGACCTTCCAGTACTATGTTGAATTGAAGTGGTGACAGTGGGCACCCTTGTCTTGTTCCAGTTCTTAGGGGAAATGTTTTCAACTTTTTCCCATTCAGTATGATGTTGGCTGTGGGTTGGTCACATACGGCTTTCACAATTTTGAGGTATGTTCCTTCCTTCTATGCCTAGTTTGTTGAGGGTTTTTATCATGAAAGGGTGCTAGATTTTATCAAATGCTTTTTCCCTATCTATTGAGATGATCATATGGTCTTTCCTTTTGCTTCTGTTTATGTGGTGAATCATGTTTACTGATATGCATATGTTGGAACCATCCATACATCCTTAGAATGAAATCCACATCATCATAGTGAATTATCTTTTTGATATGCTATTGACTTCAGTTTGCTAGTATTCTGTTGAGGATTTTTGCATCTATGTTCATAAGGGATATTGGTCTGTAGTTTTCTTTTTTGTTGTGTCATTTCCTGGCTTTGGTATCAAGGGGATAATGGCTTTGTAAAATTAGTTAGGGAGGATTCCCTCTTTCTTGATGTTATGGAATAGGATAGATACCAATTCTTCTTCGTAGGTTGGTAGAACTTGGCTGGGAATCTGCCTGGTCTGGGGCTTTTGTTTGCTGGGGAGACTTTTTATTACTGTGTCAATCTTGCTGCTCATTATTGGTCTGTTCAGGATTTCTATTTCTTCCTGGCTCTGGCTTGGGAGATTGTGTGATTCTAGAAATTTATCTATTTCCTCTATGTTTTATACTTTGTGTGCAAAAAAGTTTTCATAGCATTCACGGATATTTTGTATTTCTGTAGTATCAGTTGTAATGTCTCCTTTTTCATTTCTGGTTGAGGTTATTTGAGTCCTATTTCTTCTATTGCCGGTTAATCTGGCTAGTGGTCTATTGACTTTGTTTATCTTTTCAAAGAATCAACTTTTTGTTTCATTGATCTTTTGTGTGTTTTTTGGTTTCCATTTTGTTTAGTTCTGCTCTGAGCTTTGTTTTTTTTTGTCTTGTTTTGTTTTGTTTTGTTTTCCTTCTCCTGGCTTTGGTTTGCTCTTCTTTTTCTAGTTCCTTGAGATGTGACTTTAGGTTGTTAATTTGTGATCTTTCTGTCTTTTTGATGTAGGCATTAAGGCTATGAACTTTCCTCCCTTAAGATTGCTTTTGCTGTATTGCACAGATTTTGAAAGCTTGTGTCTCCTTTGTTGTTCAATTCAAAGAATCTTTTGATTTCCATCTTAATTTCATCATTGACCCAAGGATCATTCAGCAGCAGGCTGTTTATTTTCCTTGACTTTGTGTAGATTTGTGTGTTTCTCTCGGAATTGATTTCTATAGTTTTATTCCACTATGGTCTGAGATAATACATGCTATGATTTAGATCTTTTTGAATTTGCTGAGACTTCTTTTATGGCCTAAGATATCATTAATCTTGGAAAATGTCCCCTGTGCTCATGAGAATAATGTATATCCAGTAGTTTTTGGATAAAATATTCTGTAAATGTCTGTTAAGTCCATTTGTTCTAGAGTCCTGTTTAAGTCCAGTGTTTCTTTACTGATTTTCTGCTTCAATCAGTTCTGTCAATGGGGTGTTAAAGTCCCTGGGAATTAAGATGCTACTATCCATTTCTTTGCTTAGATTTAATAGGATTTGCTTTATGAATCTGGGAGTTCTTATGTTAGTTACATATATATTTAGGATTATTATATCTTCTTGTTGAATTGTTCCATTTACCATTATATAATGGCCATCTTTGTCTTTTTTTATCATTTTTTATTTAAAGTCTATTTTAACTGATATGAGAATGACTACACTTGCTCGCTTTTGATTTCCATTTACGTGCAATATTTTTTCCATCCATTTACCTTGAGTCTGTGCAAGTCCTTGTGAGTTAATGTGTTCCTTGGAGACAGCATAAACTTGGCTTATGTTTTTACATCCATTCAACAGTCTGTGTCTTTTAAGTGGGGCATTGAAGCCGTTCATGTTCAGTTTTAGTGTTGGTATGTAGAATACTGTTCTCTTCATGATATTGGACAATACCCTGTTGTTTTGTTTTCCCTCTTGTGCTATTGTTTTATAAGAGCTATGGCTTTAACTTTCAGGTATTTTTACACTGGTGGGTATCTGTTGTGCTTTTCCATGTGCACGTAGGGCAGGTCTAGCAGTGACAAATTCCCTTAGTGTTTGCTTGTCTGGAAAAGTCTTTATTTCTCCATCATTTATGAAACTTAGTTTTGCTGGATATAAAATTCTTGGCTGGCAATTTTTCTGTTTAAGAAGACTAAAAATGGGGCCCTAATCCCTTTTGGCTTGTAAGGTCTCTGCTCAGAAGCCTGCTATTAGCCTGATGGGTTTTCCTTTGCAGGTTAGTTGTTGCTTTCATCTTGCAGCTTGTAGAATTTTCTCCTTCATTTTGACTTTGGCCAGATTGATGACTATGTGTCTTGGAGATGTCTTACTTGCTGTGAATCTTCCTGGTTTGGATCACCATCTTGTATCCAGACATCTGAATCTCTGGCAATACCAGGAAAGTTTCCCTCAATAATTCCCTCCAATAAGTTTTCCATGCTTATTGCTTTTTCTTCTTCTCCCTCAGGGATACCTATAATCCCTATGTTGGCTTGCTTCACATGGTCCCATATTTCCTTTTTTTACTCTCCATATAGCCAATGGACATAGTACCATATTTCTCTGATTGTTCATTCTTCTTCATTGTTTTTTCTGCATTTTTTAGTACCTGGGTTAGTTCAAGAGCCTTGTCTTCAGGCTCTGAAATTCTTTCTTCTACTTGGTCTAGTCTGTTGTTGAAGCTTTCTGTTGTGCTTTGAAATTCCCTAAATGATTCTTGTTTCTTTAAATTCTGTTATATCCTTTCTTATGTCGTCTAGCTTTCTAGTAACTTTTTCATTTTTTTCATTGATGTCCTAAAATATATTTTTTGGCTTGTGTTGGTTTTCAGCCATCCCTTCAATTCCATTCATCTTATTTGCCATCCATATTCTGAATTCCATTTCTCACATTTCAACAATTTCCTTTGGGTTGGGATCCTTTGCTGTAAATCTACTGTGATCCTTTGGGGGTATCACACTAACGTGTTTTTTTATGTTGCCAGAGTTCTTTTGCTGGTTTCTTTTCATTTGGAACCTCTTCTCTCAGCTCAGGGCAGATAGGTTTGTGACACACCTGTTTCCTTTGCTGGGAATTCTACTTAGTGAGAAGGAGGGAAGGTCCCTTGACAGGGCTTTTCTGACCTATTCCTGAAGACTGACTTGGCAGGAGAAGGGCAGACGCACTGAAAGCCTGCAATGCAGCTGTTCTGTATGGTCTCATTCCCCTGTCATTGCCAAAGTCCAAGCTAGTGATGGATGATCTTCGTGTGGAGTGGGGGCTTTTTCCTCAGGCCACTCTACGTAGACTGGCACTGTTGGAGCTGCTCTGCCTGGGTCTCCCTCTGCCAGTGGCAGTAGCAGCTGGGCAAGACTACCTAGACAGTGGTCACAGGTGTCAGGGCTGTGGACGTTCACTCCACCCAGATCCAAGTACAATGAATGGTGGCTCGAAGCTGGTGGGGCCCCTGGCGGAGTGTTGGACCTTGATGGCAGTTCCCAGGGATGGAGCCGCAGGGCCTGGAGGCAGCACGAGACCCACATGGGTGGGGCTGCAGGACCACAGGGCCGGGCAGCAGTGCAGGACCTGTGTGGGTGGGTCCGCAGGCCCTGAGACAGCACAGGAACCTCAGAGTTGAGGCCATGGGGTTGGGCAGCAGAACAGGAGCCTCTGGGGCAGAGCTATGGGGCTCCCCTGCTGCCCAGGTCTCACTGAGGCAGTCGCTGTGGGACTCCTCAGATGGTGTCCATGGTGATCATTCTGCTCAAATTCCCTGTGAGGGTGAGGGGTACTTGGCTCCCAGCCATGAGATGTACAAGAGCATCTGCTCTCCCTGTTCCCTCCTCGGCTCAGCCGGGGTGACGTGGAGGCAGCTGAAGCAAAGCCGAGCCCTGGACCTAAGAGCACAGAATAGCCTCAATTGCAGCGATCTAGGAACAAAAGCCACCAGGTCCCTGCTGTGCCCACTCTTCAGTGCAATGTTGCCGCACAGGCTCCAAGCAGCTCCCTCATCAGTCTGGGGTCAGGGGGTGGGTTGGGTTGGTAAAGGAGCCCTCAAAGCTTGGGCTGCAGTGTCCACAGGGGGACCATGGAGCCTTAGGGCTCTCTCCTCCTACCCTTCCCCACATGTGGATGCCTCCCCTAGATACCTTCTGATCTTGCCAAGTGGATCACCCTGTCACATTCTCCTTCACTGAGTGTCCCCTGTCACTTCTCCAATGATGTACAGCACTTTCTCCAAAAAGGCCCACCCATAGGTGGGCAACCACCTGTAACTTTTGATCCTCGCCTTGAGAACCGTGCCCTCGGGCTGCTTCTAGTTCACCATCTTGCCGCCCCCTCCAAAATTGATTTTTTTTTTTAAAAAAAAGAATTCTTTATGTATGTGAAACTGATCTTTCACAAATAGCATCTCTCAGTCTATGGCTTGTTTTTTATGTATGATGTCTTCCAATAGCGATTTCCTTTATGGTTTGTGCATTCTTTGTCTTTTGCTTTTTGCACTATACATACAACTGTATTACATAAATACCTGGACACTTAAAAAAAAAATAGTTCAAGTGTGACCATATCAGTGAGTGAGAGAAACTAGGAATTCTGAATGTTCTTCTTACGACATTAAAACATTTATTTATACCTATTTTCTACTTAAACCAAATATCTTAGTGCTCCCAGTGCTAACATTTTCTGATTCTGTGTAATAAGTGTTATTACATTTCACAAAACCAAAGTTACTCTCAATACCCATATGAGATCAGGGTTACCTCCGCTTTACAGGAACCAGCAGGCATGGCAGATTTAGGACCTCAACTTCTGGGCTTTCCATCTTACACTTTTTCCATTTGGTTCCAAAGTTGAACCTGATCTTATCATTTTCTCATTTTTACTAAGTGTACCTAGACTTTAATTAATGTATGGATAAGAAAACGTACAAATGCTATCCACAAATTCACATTCTGTCTCTACAACAGATAGTGTATTTTCTCTAAGTTTCTAAGCTTTAAATTTCCTTCCACTTATTAGAACACAAGAAGGGAGTTTCTGGGGTGTTCAAAATGCATATCAAGGTATGCATTTATCATTGAGCAATTTTCCAAACAGATCTGCACTGTTCAATATGATAGCCATTGGTCACATGTGGCCATGAGCACTTATATGAGGCTATTCTAAATTGAGATGTATTTTAAGTACTAAATACACACCAGACTTCAAAGATAGAGTATTAAAAACAAAAGAAGAATATAAAATATCTCACTAATAATTTTAAATTGATTACATATGCAAATAATATTTTGAATATACTGGTTAAATAAAATATATTATAAACATTAATTTTACCTGTTTCTTTTTACTTCTTTAATGTGTCTACTAAAAAATTTAAAATTATTGGCCGGGCGCGGTGGCTCACGCCTGTAATCCTAGCACTCTGGGAGGCCGAGGCGGGTGGATCGCTCAAGGTCAGGAGTTCTAGACCAGCCTGAGCAAGAGCAAGACCCCATCTCTACTAAAAATAGAAAGAAATTATATGGACAACTAAAATATATATAGAAAAAATTAGCCGGGTATGGTGGCGCATGCCTGTAGTCCCAGCTACTCGGGAGGCTGAGGCAGTAGGATTGCTTGAGCCCAGGAGTTTGAGGTTGCTGTGAGCTAGGCTGACGCCATGGCACTCACTCTAGCCAGGGCAACAAAGCGACACTCTGTCTCAAAAAAAAAAAAAAAAAAATTTAAAATTATATGTGTGGTTAGCATTTGTGGCTCATATTGTATTTCTATTGGACAGCACTGGTACATCTCATCTACTTTATTTAAAAGTGAAAAATTTTTCTTTATGAAAAAATGGCCACACATGCCAAACAAGAGCTTGTTAATTACCTTTACATCAGAATTAAGCATTCTACAATAACCCAACAATTAATAAATTTAGAGGAAAAGACAAATTTCAAGACAGCTCAAAGTGATCCTCAACAAATCAATAAAAGCAGCCCAAAACATCAATTGCTACACTCACATCTCTATCAATGAAATATAAAAATATGCTCTAATGTTTTTAAAATAACAAATAAGTAGATTTTGGATAACATATTTATATTCTTAGCCAGTCTTTCTGAGATCCTGCGCTGATGGGAAGGGGGAGTGGGCAGGAGTGAAGCATACAGCCCAAGGCCAAAGATCAAAGGGGCTCTGAAAGCTCCACAGGGAGAACCACCTTCAGTCTCACTGGCCATGGGCTGGAATCTATCTGTGTTAAGTCTAGCTGAGTAATAATCACCTGGACAGCTAGTTAGAAATAGATTCTTAGATACTGGTCCCAGAATTTTTTATTCTCCAAGTCGAAAATGGGACCTTGAATTCTTTCTCTCTTTTTTTTTATAGATTCCCCAGGCAAAACTTATGTGCAGCTGTATTTGGAAAACAAGTGTCCTCATCAACCAACCTCATCTGCCACAAACCAACCTCAAAGTTAAGTAGAGATAATAGAGCCCAAAGGTAAAGGAAAGAAACACTTTTTAAATCTTTATAATATAAATTAAACCCAAATAAGACACCATTATACACCCACCAAATAGCCAAAATTTTAAAGTCTGACAATACCAAGTATAGACTACGATGTATAACAGTGGATTTCTCATACATAGCCAACTACTTTAGAAAACAGCTCAGCATTTTCTTACAGGATTGAAGATACTCCTGACCAACCATTCCACTACTTACATGTATAACATGGGAACTAGGAGAGACATGCATAAGAATGTTCAAAACCAAGTTGTTCATAATAGCCAAATGCAAGGAAAAAAAACATTAACAGGAAAATGGCTAAATATACTGTGGTATATTCACACCACATGAAACTACACAGAACAATGACCATGAAAGAACTTTAACTTCTCACAATAACATGAACTGAACTCCAAACACATAATGTGCAAAAGAAGCCATACATCTCTTGAATCCATTCAGAAGAATACATACAACATGTTAACATTTCATAAAAAGTCCCAATAAGGAAGCAATAAACCATATTGTCTGGGGATGCCTACATAAGAGATAAAACCATAAAGAAGAATATGAAAATGATTATCAGTAAAGTCACTAAAGTGATTACCTATGAAGGGACAGAAGGGGTTACAATAGGGAGATACAGGGAACTTTTGTGGGCTGGTAATCTATTTTTTGCCCAGGGTAGTTATACAGACGCAGACTTTTTAGTTTTTTGTTAAACTTTATGTACTAATTATAGGTACTTTAATAGACAGACCCAAAAAAATATGTAATGGCTCTAGTGAAACAGAGGCTTACAAAAGTCCAAAGCAGGCTATTCCTACTCAAAGAGCTTCACTTGACCAAATGGAAAGGCACACCATTCTTAGGAAGACTCAGTATCATAAAGATGTCAATTTCCCAATATGTTAATCATTAAACGTAAGTCCATACAAGAAAAATGTCAACACGATTTTTAAAAAAGAAAAATTGATTTTAAAATTAATATAGAAATATAAACACATAAGAGAGCCAGGAAATTTATAATGGGGGTGGACTTCCCTTTCAGAGGAGAGTAAAGCACCTTTTTTAAAAGCTAGAATGAACAGATGAACAGACGGATCAGTGAAATATAACTGGAATTCCAGATACAGGTTCAAACATATAATGGGTATTCAGAATATGATAAACATAATATTTGAAAAATGTTCTGAGTAAAATTAAAAAAACTCAGGAACAATAAAAAAATTAGATACAATTACATTACATAAACATTAAAAATTCTCTCTTGGCAAAACACTACAAGCAAAGTCAAAAGACAAACAAAAAACTTAAAAGGAATATTAATATAAGTCATATCACCAAGACCTTATTTCCTTAATTTATCTAAAGCTCCTACAAATCAATAATAAAAAGTAACCACATAATAGAAAAACAGGCAGAGCAAACAGGTGTGCTCAGTTCTCAGCAATAGAATTACAAATTACTCATTCACATGAAAAGATGCCCAAACTCTATAAAGAGAAATGGAAATTAAAATCAGAATAAAATAACATTTTCACCTATCAGATAAACTTCAAAAGCAAACTGTATTGTCAAGTGTACAAGGAAACAGGCACACTGACACATTATTGGCGGAAGTACATACTGATTCAATGCTGACAGAGAACAATTTGGAAATGTGGGAGATGATGTACTTACATTTACGTATATGTACTGCTGCACTGCTATAGTAGGAAAAACTGGAAAAGATAGGGCACTAGTTAAGTATGGAATATCAAGTCAGTGGAATAAATGCGTAACAGCCATCACAAAAAATGAGGCAGCCTTTAAGTACCAAGATGAAATGATCCTTTAGATATCCCATATCTAAAGCAGCAGACCTTTTTCCCTTGTTAAGAGAACTCAGAGTTTGTTCGGTAACCAGGCAGCCATTTGCCACAAGAAAAGACCCTCACTTAGTCCCATGGGGTGAAGAGAGACTGGTCTCAGCCAATCACTGCCAACAACTAATTCAGGAAATGTACCTGTGCTGCAATTCTTAAAAAACAGACACAATAAAGATACTTGCTTTCTGCCTAGGGACTCTGCAATTTACATGAGACACACTGAATGGGAAAAGCACCTGGGAACCACGTGGGGAGCCGCCTGAGAGGAATGAATAGGAAAGCAGAACAGAAAGGTTAAAGAACCTAGGGCTTGATGACATTGCTGAGCTACTAAATTAAACACTGCTGGAAGCACTATCTCTGGAATTCCATGAAGCAATAAATATTCCCTCTGGAATATCTCTGGAAGGGTATCTGGTAACTGGTAGCAATGGCTGCCCCTCAGGGTCAAGGATCGGGTAAAAGGGAGACTTATTTTTCACCATGTACCCCCCCACCTTCCTTGCTATTTTGTACCATAGGCATTTAATATCTTACTCCCAAATAGGTGATTTTGTAAAAAAGTGATACATGCTTGTTTTCAAATTTCCAAACAAAAAACTGAGCACCAGGATTTAAGATAGTAATTAACTCATCTCCCTACACTGAATCTGCAATGCTAGTTTCATCCCACTAAATTTTATGCAATGGCAACCATACCTTAAAGGATATTAGCATTTTCAAATATTTCTAGGCCATCACCACAGAAAACCTTTTCAAGCAGAAAGTGAATTAAACTCCACTACTATTAATTAGAGCCAACTTTGGTAAGATAATACAAAACATTGAATTCAAGACTACAACCTCCTCACAAATAGTGAAAATGAATTCAAACCTGCAAATTGGAGAAAATGCCTTTTATAAACCATCATAAAAATATACAAATTACCTAGCAAGAATACCATTCTGCACAAAATTCAAACTGAACACATCCAAAACTGAATTCATCACTGCACCTGCTCCCTGACCTAACTCATCATCCTACCAAATTAGCCTCTTTCTTCCTAGGTCCCCAGTTTTACTTAATGGGGTCACTTCTACCCAGCTCCTCAAGCCAGAAGCTCTGAAACCCTGACTCATACTTTTTGGGCTTCCAAAATACTTTTACAGTAATTTCTATAAGCGCTTATATTAAATCATCACTTACAGGCCTAATTAGTCTTACTTTTCCCTTTAGACTGTGAGCCTCTCAAAGCTTGGGAACAAATTTTATTCATCTATGCATTTCTACCAATCCCTAAGTGGAGTGCCTGGCTCCATCTGTGCTTTTAATTTCACCTCAAGAATCTGCTTAAAACCAAGGGGAGTTGACTAAGAGTATAACATTTCATATTTATCTTCCAGTTTTCTTTCAAGTGCTTAAAGCTCTTAGTATTAATTGCTACAATTAAAAAGTTCATAACTAGAAATTTAAAATAAATACAAGATGCATAAAGACCCATTCTATTAAACAGTCAATAAACACTTCTTATATGGGTACAATGGATGAACAACACAGACATGGCTGTCCCTGTACGCACAAAACTTACAGGCCAGCAAGAAGACAATTAAATGAACACTAACAATGATGACCACTAAATTCTATGTTAGGTAAAGGACCGGCATCATGCAAACACAAAGTAAAGGGATTTATTTGGTGTGACTCTCTCAGGACTATTTCCTATCTTATGAATTCTATGGCTACTGCCCATCCTAATACCACATAAACCAAACACACTGGGTTCAGCCAGGGAGGAGCCTTATTCTGCCAGGACAGCCCTGTACGTCAGACACATCCTCTTCTCCTCCCCAGACAATGGCACAGAGCACTGCCAGGGTAGAGCCCAGATATCCCATAAACTCCTATTCCTTGCTAAAGCTGATGTTATTAAAAACAGCCAGACTACGTATATTCTCAGATCATCCACAGAAACCAACAAGTAGTGAGCTTTTCCAAATATACAGACACGGAAAGCAAGTGATTCCATCAAGACACCACAGAGATTAAAAGCAGTTATCTTCTACCTACCAGGTTCATGAGAGCTTACCTCATTTTGATCTCAGTCTTAACCAACTATACAAAATTCCTATAAACTAAGAAGGAATTTATTTATGCTCCCTTGTGAAATTAAAAGGTACTAGATTAACTGCATCTACAACTGCTAAACTATGAAATTCAACTAAAGGTGATATACAGAATTATAGTCCAGCTGAAAAATAAATAAATAAAGCTCAACATACATCCCAAAAAGTCACACAGAATACAAACACAAAGGAAGGATGGGTCTGCTTCCTATCCACAAAACTGTCAAACTTGCTCTGACAAATGAGTAACCAAGAAGCTCATCCCTGAACAGGATAAAGGGGGATGAACACAAGAACAAGGAACTCCTTTTATAGAGACGAGAGTTGGGGGGGGGGGGGGGGCTATGAATGTGTGTGTATTTAAATGTTTAGCCTCCTAGGTGGTTACAAATAATACCAGCAATTCAGAAGACCTGCTGAAGGGGAAAAGAAAGTAGTCTAAATTCACGACTGGAAAAACAAATCTGATACATCCATACAATAGGATATCACTTGACAATAAAAAGGAATGAAATATTGACACACATGATAGCATGGATGAATCTCAAAATAATTATGTTGAGTGAAAGAAGCTAGAAAAAAAGAGTGCCTACTATATGATTCCATTTGTATAAATTTCTAGAAAATGCAAAGTAATCTACAGTAACAAAAAGCGTATCAATGGTCACCTGGCGGTGGAGGGCAGGAGAGGCAGGAGGGAAACAGCACCAAATGGCACAAGTAAACTTTCGGAGGTAAGAGATATATTTACTATTTTTATTGTGGTGATAGTTTTATGGGTGGATACCTTTGTTGAAACATCGAATTTTACACTTTTAATATGTACAGTTTATTGTCTGTCATTTATACCTCAAAAAAATCTATTTAAAATTAAAAAAAAATTCACATTGACCATCTTTGGGTTTAACGTAAACCTTACAATGTGAGTGAGACTACTTTCACTTTTGAAGGATATTTCATTTAAGTTACACATCACGCTTTCTGGGCTAGCAATTTTGGAATGAATACAGATGTGGAATACTTAAATGTCTATATTGCCTCCCCATTCATCCTTTTCCTGGATTAAAAGAAGCTAGAAGCATTACAGTGAAAATTATCATCACTTCAAGTGTCTCACAGAGATTCTCTGGAACTCAATAAATGTCTGATTTTCAGAACACAAGGGACCTTAAAGACCATCCAGCCCAACTTTCTCAACTTAAAGACGACAACTGAAGAGCCCACCCTCTCCCAGGGAGTTCATCCAGCCCCTATGGCTATGAGGTCAGCTCTATATTGCTGACATCTAACTTTGCGATTTTAGTCTTGACCTCTCCGCTGAACTTCAGACATTTATTGAAGTGCCCACTAAACCACCTCACTTGAACGTCTAGTTAAGTATCTAAAACTTACTGTAGCCAAAGGGGAACTCTTTCTCCTCACCACCAACTCCTCCTCCCCCAAGCTCGCCCATCTCAGTAAATGTGCCATCATAAACTCAGTTGCTCATCTCCTACCTTCCACATGGAATCCATTCTTAAGTCTCAAAGGACATCTCCAAAGCTGCCCCTGGCTCCATCTCCACTGCTGCCATCATTCTCACCCAGACAGTGGTTCCCAGGTCTCCCAATTTCCTCTTGCCTCAGTCAAGAACAGCAGCCACAGTCATGGGATCATCAATCCCCAGATGTAAAATATTCTAACAGACTGCCCACCATGATTAAAACAAAAATCCTAACTCCTTGCTCTGCCCTAAAAGAACAAGGCCACCTCCACTAGCCTACAATAGTCTACAATGTTTCTCTCATTGACTACACTTCAACCACACTGATCTTCCCCAACACACCAAACTTATTTCTACCTCTAGGCCAAGACTTCCCCCATTTCGATCCCTGGAATACACACATATTTCACCATTTGCATCCCACCTCAAATATCACATCTTCTAAAGCTTCCCAGACCTCAAAATCTAAAGTACCATCCCCAGTCACTTATCACAGACCCCATGTTACTGTCTAGTAAGTATATAAACTTACTAATACTTTCCAGTACTTATCACTATCTAAAAGTATCTTGTAAATTTGTTTACCTACTTATTATACTTGTTAATAAAATTTATTTACTTATTCATTCATTCATTCCTGCTATGACTATCAGAAGCATTAGCCCAAATAAGAATTGTGATCCTTTCCTAATTTAACTTGAAAGCATTCATCTCCAGGCACCTAGGTGCTACTGGGTAAAAAGCAACCACTCTTTAAAGAAAAAAGTCAATTTTGATCCTTTTGTTCATAAGCGTGACAATTGGGTTTTCATGCTCATGTTTGAGATGTCCCTCCCTCAAACCTTTTTATGACTTGGGCACATTACTCCTCTGACATAAAAAAAAAAAAAAAAAAAAAAAAAAAAAAGAGGTTAATTTCAACTGTCCTATTAATTTTACAAGGCTTCAAATTATGCTTCTAAAGTACTGAAAAACTCACTGTATTCCTGGCCTACCTCATTATCATCAGATTTCAGTTCAATATAGTATCGACTTACAGAGACATGATGATTTAATTTAAAATTATACTGCCTCCCACTAAAATAGTAAGGATAAGGATCATGTCAACATAAAAAGTAATAACTGTTAATGATTAGCTTGGTATCTTGCCTTTGGGATCATTAAGCACCTATATAATACACTATCTAAATGAGCCAATTTAAGCATTTTTAATTTCTTACTTTTCTTTTTTAGAATTTAAAAGTTTTCAGACACTGCTATCAAAAAAAAATCACAACCGATTATTTTGCCCCTTGATGTCACACATTGTAAATGATCTTGTAGCAAATCATTACCATAATCACTGTAATATACATTTCACAAGGACAGGGATTTTTATCTATTTTGTTTATTGTATCCCCCAGCACCTATTCCTGGCATATTATCAGCTTAACATAGACCTGTTGTTATATACTTGCAAGTTCACATTTTGTTTTATCTTATGCAGATCACCATGTTATCTCAAATTTAGAGGGCACTGCCAATGATATTTGTAATCTCTTCTTGCTATTGCTTGATGCCATTATAATATTAAGCATGAACTGAACAGTAATTCTAAATCACAAGTATTTGACTTTCAAACTACACACAAACATGTCGCAAATTGATGGCAAGAGATCAACACAGATTCTCTCACATATGGTGTGCTGAGGGGGCAGAACTCAACAAGGAGTCATGACACGCTGACCCCACAACTAAAACTCCTAACAGTGTCTGCTCTAGGGCTAGGAAGAAAGCCACAGATAGAAGACCACCTGTACATCCAGACTTCAGACTGCCAGATGAGCAAAGATTTACACCAACTCTCAGGTGAATGTTCAGTAAGTTTACATGGCTAATAAAGAAGGCCACCATAGTTAAGCAGTCAAAGGCAGCAATTATGAATCATAGAAAAGTAGCTCAGTTTTGAGGTGTGCTGCAGGTAATTTATACTAATGATATTTAAAATAATCACGTTTGTGAACAATTTACTTTAATATAAAGATTATCTCCAAAACATTACTCTTTACCTCACATTTCTAAGGGGAAAAAAAGCAGTAGAGATGCAACTAGTTTGCTGGGAATCACAAATGACACTGTACACAAGTGGAAATATGTGCCACATGAATGCCATCTATCACATCACAGCAGGCTGACAACTGCAGGTCTGAAGCAAGCAGCTCATTACCACCTAATAAACCCGAAATACAAATCCTTGCTCCAGCCTTGACCAAGTAACCTGTGGCATTTACAATCTTTTAATGTCATAGTTTCCTAATATGAAAATAAGAATAACCCTTATCTACATTTGTCGATTATGAAATTTATAAAGAAAAACAAACAAACATATACTTCTGATCCTTTGATCAACATAGTCTGCCCACCTGGCCAGCTGGAGCAGGTTCAGACCCATTAGGAGAGCTCCAGTACACGGCAAGAAGACAGGAAAACAGGCAGTAATTTTAAAAAAAAAACATTTTATAAAATTATTATGCATTATACCACTTCACATTCACCAAGATGCTTAACAATCAAAAAGACAAATAACAACATCAACAAGAATATGGAGAAACTGGAACCCTCACGTATTGCTAGTGGAAATGCAAAATAGTAGTTACTTTGGAAAAAAGTTCCCCAAAATGTTAGAAATAGTTACCACAGGACCCAGAAATTCAACTCCCACGTATAAACTAAAGAGAACTAAAAACTTAAATCCACACAAAAACTTCTACACAAATGTTCCCAGCAGCAGTATTCATCGTAGATAAAATGTGACAACTCAAATGTCCATCAATGAATGGATAAATAAAATGTGGTATATCCATATAATAGAATATTATTTGGCATTAATGTGTACTGATACACACTCAGACATGGATAAACTCTGTAAACATTATGCTAATGAAATAAGCCAGATACAAAAGACCACATATTATATGATTCCACTTATATGAAATGTCCACAATAGGCAAATTTATAGAGAAAGAAACTAGATGAGTGGTTACTTAGAGCAAAGGGGGCTGGGAAAAATGGGCAGTGACAGCTAACGGGTACCATATTTCTTTATGTGATGAAAATGTCCCAAGTTAGACAGTGGTGATAATTGTACAACTCTGTGAATATATTAAAAGTACTGAACTGTGAACTTTAAATGGATAAATTGTGTGGTACGTGAATTGTATTTTGATAAAGCTATTAAAATATATTGTGTATTACCGTTAAATAACAATATATAGCTTTCAATCATCAAATGACATCTCTTGGCAAGATGAAGTATGTAAATGTTGTCACCTCAGCATCCCCATTCCATGTAGTTCACAAAGCCCTGTCACAGCCTCCCGGCCCCACAACCAAGAGGTCTCCCTGGGGCGTTTCTGCCAAAGCTACCAGAAAAGATGCTCTCTCTTCCTGGGATCACAAATGGAGCTGGTTTCAACTGGAGTTGCCTGCAGCCATCTCCCATCACAGCAAAGAGAAACTCTTCTGACAGGAGAGAATAGGCCAAAGAAAAGCAGAATGGGGGTGGAGGGTCAGATAAGGAGGGAGGCGGAGGGAGAACGGAAACAGAGAGATGAAGAGGATAACATTATTGGAGCATTTGCATGCAGCCATACTAACTAGTTTCTGTAACTTGCTTTCAGGAGAGTCTTAATATGTCATTTCATTACAAACTTTTCCTATTTAACCGATGAACTTTCTAAGGATCTATGCACAAGTAAAACTAAATCCTGGGCCTCTTTTGCTTAATAAAAAGACATATGAAATACTGGAAAGAGCACATATAGCTCAATGGTTAATGAAGTCAGATATACTTAGGTTCAAATGTGAGTGCTGGGCTTACCAAGTGACCTTAGATACACTATTTAACTTCTCCAAATCTTACTAGTTATCTCTTCTGTGAAATGGAAATCCTGGGTTTGGTTTCCTCACAGGTAGGCTGTGGAAAGAATTAAATGAGATAACCCATGGAAGCATCTCAATACTGTACCTGGCACATGTGAACAGCTACCATTACCAGTAAACTCATGATTTATCATGGACATACTTTTAGCATTGAAAAATTTTGTTTTAAAGCAAAAGTAATTTGAGTAAAACTAGTAGGTAAGGCCTGGAGAAAACTGTTAACATGCTTCATAAAAAATATTTCTCATTCATTTGGAAAACATTACCCTTAAGGTATGTTAGAGACTAAACCTACTAGTAGTAAATACATTATTAGCCAGACCCAAAATGTTAATTCATAAAAATAAATTCCAGTTTTTAGCTAACCTTGATTCAACATATACTTTTGCCAGAATAACTTTTTCTTAGCCTTCAGTCTGTAATCAGTTTTGGAAACCAGTCCCCACTTGCAAATAGTCAGCTCTAGAGAACTGTTTAGATTGCCAAGCAAAGCGTGCTTTGCTTCTATGACACTATGCATATTATTGCATCTACCTGGGGAAATTCCCTCCATCCATCTACTGCCTATGTGGATATCACTAACTTAGCTTAGACATTAGTTCTCCCCTAAAGTGATCCTATGATCACCCACTCTGAGGTTATTCATTCATTCAACAAAGATTTACTGAGAACCTACTACGTGCCAGGTACTATACTAGGTGCTAGACATGCAGAAGAGAACAAAACAGGTACTTCTCTGTGTCCTCACGGGGACTTGTTCCCTTCTCATCAGAACACTAACCACACTGATTTCTGACTTCCTAATTACTTCTCTGTAACCCCTACTAGACTCTAAGCCTACGGTCCCCTATCCCCAGGCTGCGGACCGATAGCAGTCTGTGGCCTGTTAGGGACTGGGCCACAGAGCTCGCCACCCCCCACAATAGAGAAATTGTCTGGGGGGAGGCCACACAGTGGGCTGGTGAGCGAGCATATTTATAGCTGCTCCCCGCACCCGTCATCACTCCCCATCATCACCTAAGCTCCACCTCCCCCTCCACACACCCCCCTCACCCCCATGGAAAAACTGTCTTCCATGAAACCGGTCTCTGGTGCCAAAAAGGTTGGGGACCACTCGTCTCTGCAACCTCAGGACAGGGACCTTATCTAATCTGATTTTCACTGTATCACACTGTTTTGAACAATAACTCATGAAAACAATGTTAAATAGAATTAAGTTTGTGTTTGTACAGTATAGCCACAGTACAGCTACTTGCATGGTCAAAGAGACTAATGCATAGCAAACTCGGAAGTGTACTGAGGCACAGACTTCACAGGTCACTCCCATCAGTGCTGAATACAGCCTGCCATATAGGTCCTGGCTGCGCTAGAACTTGATCCAAATTATATGATATAGATATTATATAAAATATATATTTATTCTTATAAATACATATTAGATGATACTTTCTATTGCAAATAAATTTACATAAGGTAAGGAAGAATAAAGTTGCAAACAGATTAGCTGAAACGGAAATTTCTTAGGTGAAATGCGCCAATTCCATAAAAAGACAAACTACTATAACTCACCCAATATGATATAGATAATTTCAATAGTCCCATAACTGTTAAGGAAACTGAATTTATAATTAAAAATTTCCTGGAGAAAAAAACAAACAAAAAAAGCCTCTAGACCTAGATGGTTTCACTGTAGAATTCTATCAAATGTTTAAAAAAGAATTAACACCAATTTCACACAATCCCTTGCAGAAAACAGAAGTGGAAGGAATACTTCTCAGTTCAATAAAAGGACTTTTCCAGACCAGGAGACTAGAGAGACATGAGAACTAAATGCAACCTGTGATTCTGAACTGGATTCTATTGCTAAACAGGACTTGGTGGAATAACTGGAAAAACCTGAATAAAGTCTGAAGATTTGATGGTAGAAATGTATTCATTTCCTAATTTTGATGATCATTTTGAGATTATACAGAAGAATGTCATTTTCTTATGGAAAATACCATGAAAGTATTCAGAAGTTATGGGGCAACAAATCAGCAACTTACTCTCAAATGGTTCAGGAAAAAGAAAAAGTTCTCTAAATTACACTTGTAACTTTCCTGTAAGTCTAAGATTTTTTCAAAATTAAGAAAAATTAGGCCGGGCGCGGTGGCTCACGCCTGTAATCCTAGCACTCTGGGAGGCCGAGGCGGGTGGATTGCTCAAGGTCAGGAGTTCGAGACCAGCCTGAGCGAGACCCCGTCTCTACTAAAAATAGAAAGACATTATATGGACACCTAAAAATCTATATAGAAAAAATTAGCCGGGCATAGTGGCGCATGCCTGTAGTCCCAGCTACTCGGGAGGCTGAGGCAGTAGGATCGCTTAAGCCCAGGAGTTTGACGTTGCTGTGAGCTAAGCTGACGCCACAGCACTCACTCAAGCCTGGGCAACAAAGTGAGACTCTGTCTCAACAAAAAAAAAAAAAAATTATTTTTTAAAAAGACAGTATAGGAGGAAATCTTTATAATCTCACTATGTAAAAAAAATTCCTAAACTATGTATAAAAAATTGCAAATCATGAATAAAATGTTATAGATTCAATAACATAAAAATTGAGAACTTTATAAAATGGAATATTATTCAGCCTTTAAAAGGAAAGAAATTTTGGCACATGTGACAACATGGATATGCTAAGTGAAATAAGCCAGTCAGAAAAAGACAGATGCTGTAGGTTTCCACTAATTATGAGGTATTCTAGAATAGTCAAATTTATACAAACAGAAAGCCAGAGTATGGGGCTAGGGGAAATGGGGAGTTGTTTAACAGATACAGAGTTTCAGATTTGCAAGATAAAAAAGTTCTGGAGATCTACTGTTAAACATTGTGAATATATCTATCATTACTGAGCTATACATTTTTAAAAGGTTAAGACAGTAAATTTTATTATTATTATTATTTTTTACCACATGAATAGATACATTTGTTAACACTATGAAGAAAAGCAAGGAAAATGACAAACACAATACTCTAGAAGTCACTCCTCTCTGGGATGATCTAAAAAGGACACACAGGGGCCTTAAAAAGGTTTTCCTTATGCTGGAGTATGAGGGTGGCATTCATCATCCTCTAAAAGTACATGGTGACTGTATACATTCTCCTGCAAATCTAATTTTCAAAATCAACTTTCCAGAAAAGGGAGGATGAACTAGTACAAAAAGCTCTAAAAATGAAAAACGTGGGGGAAGGGAAGGAAAAAAACCATAGATTCTCCCAATATTATTAACAGTGGATCAATTTCTATATAGCAACTTAAACTTTAAGTGATGAGTGGTACTAGTCAAATGTTATATAATTTTACACAATTACCAAATATCTTTTAAATATGGAGCCAAAAAATATAAATCCTTCACTCCCCCTACTTTGATCATCAACACAGGAGTCGTCAAGACAGGACAGCCAATCAGCCCCCACTGGTCAGAGAAGAGGGAGAGGAGTCTGAGTGAGAGGAAGCAGGAAGAAGCGTGGAGGGCCGGCGTTGTGCCCGGAAAAGGACGAAAGCTGGCAGCTACATCAGAAGGCAGCTTGTGCAGAGGCCTCCCACTCCTGACTGATTTCCCTTTGAGAGAGAAAAATGTAATACGCTGGCACACTGGCTGTCTCTGAGGCTCAAAAATATATGCACAGAATTCCTCAGGAGAAAAACTAAAATTTCCAATTCCTTTTCTCAAAAGCTTTAAGATACCCAAATCAAAGTCTGAATCTTCCACTGCTCAACTGGCTATATTAGCTGGGACTCAAAGTCAGACACAGAAAGGCCACTGATGCTGACTGAAAATCACCTATATTTTATTCTTATTTTTATTCACAGTGCTTTGAGGAAAAAAAAAGAGTCTGATTTTAATTTTTTTCATCATTCTAATCAAATTACCACAGGCTCTTTATCTCTATCAAACCAAATTCTTACTCTGAAAACACAATGGAATTCTTTAAAGATAAAATGTGTAACTCCCAAATAGCATCCTGAGCCCTTCCTATACCCTGACCTCCAGACTCACACCTTCAATGATCTATACATTTCTACTTAAGGTCTAACAAGCATCTGAAACTTAACATAGCCCAAAGAAAAGTCCCTTTTTTTTTTTTTTTTTGGTGAGGCAGAGTCTCACTAGACTCTAGCCTGGGCTAGAGTGCCGTGGTGTCAGTCAGCCCAGCTCACAGCAACCTCAAACTCCTGGGCTCAAGTTATTCTCTTGCCTCAGCCTTCCAAGTAGCTGGGACTACAGGTGCTTGCCACCACGCCCAGTTAACTTTTTTTCTATTTTTGGTACAGAAAGGGTCTCACTCTTGCTCAGGCTGGTCTTGAACTCCTGACCTCAAGTGACCTTCCCTCCTCACCTCGGCCTCCCAGAGTGCCAGGATTACAGGCGTGCCAGGATTACAGGCGTGAGCCACCATGCCCGGCCAGAAAAGTCTTTCATATCCAACCCTTCCCTCACTTCAAAAGCCACTTCTCTTCCAGTGCCAGCCCAATTATTTGCCTGGCTATTTAGGCCAAAAACTTAGGAAGCATCATCCTTCATTCTTCTTTTTCTCAAATCCACATTTAATCCATCAGTGAGTCACATCAGCTCCACCTTCAAGTATACTGCAAACAAGACCACTTTTCAGGACACCCAGTGTTACCACTATCACCCCGCCCGGACTGCTGCCGCCACAACACAGCTGCTCCCCGAGCCCACTGCTGCTCTCCATGCACTAACGAGATCTTTCTAAAAAGGTAAACCAGAGTTGCCAATTCCTCTATTCAAAACATCCCACAGCTTCCCCTATGCCTGGGCCACTCAGAATGACTCCTCCCAAAGAGCGCAATATGGAAAGTTGGGGTAAAAAAGAGAAGCTTTGCAGCAGAGAAATCTAACACTACCCTCAGCCAGGTGATCAAATTAACATCAACAGTGATCAATCACATTGAACGTACATACCCTTGACATATGTGATGAAAATGACACTTCATCTCTTTGGTCTTCCTCCCAAACATCTATAATCTCAGGCTAATCATGAGAAAAATATTTGGTAAATCCCACTTGAGGGATATTCTACAAAATCCCTGACCAGCACTCCTCAAAGCCGTCAAGGTCATCAAAAAAAAACAAGTCTGGCGCGGTGGCTCACGCCTGTAATCCTAGCACTCTGGGAGGCCGAGGCGGGTGGATCGCTCGAGGTCAGGAGTTCGAGACCAGCCTGAGCAAGAGCGAGACCCCGTCTCTACTAAAAATAGAAAGACATTATATGGACAACTAAAAATCTATACAGAAAAAATTAGCCGGGCATAGTGGCGCATGCCTGTAGTCCCAGCTACTCGGGAGGCTGAGGCAGTAGGATCGCTTAAGCCGAGGAGTCTGAGGTTGCTGTGAGCAAAGCTGACGCCATGGCACTCACTCTAGCCTGGGCAACAAAGTGAGACTCTGTCTCAACAAAAAAAAAAAAAAAAAACAAGTCTGAGAAACTGTCACAGTCTAGAGGAATCCAGGGAGAAACAATGATGAAATGTAATGTGGTAAACTGCACAAGATCCAGGAACACAAAAAGGATCCTGTCGTGGACCCTGTTTTTGTGCCTTCAAAATTCATACATTGAAGCCCTAAACCCCAATGCAATGGTATCTGGAGATGGGACCTTTGGGAGGTAATCAGGGTTTAGATGAGGTCATGAAGGCAGAGTTGGTGAGATTAGTGCCCTTATAAAAAGAGACATCAGAGAACTCGCTCTTCTAGCAAGAACTCACCTAGAAAGGGCCACGTGAGCATGCCACAAGATAGTGGCCATCTGGAAGCCAGGAAGAAAGTCCTCACCAGAATCTAACCATGCTGGCACCCTGACCTCATACTTCCAACTTCCAGAACTGTGAGAAAATACATTTCTGTTGTTTAAGCCAGGCAGTCTGCAGTCTATGTTATTTTGTTATGGCAGCTAACTAACGCAGACCTTAAGTAAAAACTAAAAAAAGTAAGTATAGAGTTCAGTTTATAATAATGTATCAGTATTGCTTCACTGGTTGTAACAAATGAATATACTAATGTAACATGCTAACACTAAGAAAAACTGTAGGTAGGTATATGCAAACTCTGTACCATTGTCATAACTTTTTATAAACTTAAAACTATTCTAAAATAAAAAGTTTATTTTCAAAAATTTGATTGCTTCTAATCATATTTAAGTTATAACCAAACTTCTAATCTCTTTCACTCATCACCTAATACCTATATTTTGCTTATTCACACTTACATTCACAGGGGTTACACAGGACATGAATTACACAAGTGTTATCCATTTGTTAAAACTGACCAAACTGCACATTTAAGATCTGTGTGCATTTCACCACATGTAAGTTATATTTCGATCATTTTTTAAAAATATACGAATGCCAACATGAAAACTCTGACTGCTTCTCAGCCTTCTGGCTAAGATCAAGTGTAATGAAAACTCTGATGAAATAAAAGTACCCTTGAACTTGGTGGCTTAAAACAACATTTCTTTTGCTCTTTAATTTGCAATTCGGGCAAGATTCAGCATGGATACCTCATTGCTACTCTACTTGGCATCAGCCACAGACTGGAATTATCTAAAGGCTAGCTCACTCACATGTCAGACAGCTGATGCTGGCTGCCATCTGAGACCTCGCCTGGGGCTATAGGTTCAAACACCTACACACAGCCTCTTTATGTGCTTTAGGCTTCCACACAATGTGAGTGGGTGGGTTACAAAAATTTTTAATTCAGTATGTGTCCAATTTTGTTACAATACACACACTCTCTCTCTCTAAACAAAAGCTGCCTCTGGATTGAAGAGGTGATCTTTAAGTTTTCACATTTATATATATTTATATTCAGAAATTGTATACAATAAAGATGTATTACTTTCTAAATCAGATACAAAATACACAAGCTAAATTCAGTTCACTACTAGGGTACATATAATACATTAGTGAAAACACAAATGAAATTGGAAATGCACAAACGTCAAACATATTTACATGTTATAAAAGAAGAACCAGCTCCCAAACACCAAAAATATTATGAAATACCTAATCCCACCTCATTTTACAGAACTGAAGTTTGGCTTTGCCCTCAGCCATTCAGCCCAAATCCACTGTTTTGCTTTCTTTTGGGTCTTGGCCTTCAAAAGGCCAAACAGCCTGATGCCTCCTTCCTGATCATCTATATTACCGCATTCCTACATTTGTGGAGATCAGTGATCATTTGACAGCCTAACGTATCAACATTTCTGACCATCAAAATAACATCAATAATACAAACAATGCATGTCATTCATATTTATTAAGCTATGAATATTAACTTTCAAATACATATAGATAAGCATTCTACATTTAACTTGGAGTGAAAATCATTTATATGATTTATATCTTAATATTTTATCAGTTAAAATATAAACTTTTATTACAAGTGTAAGATAATATAACTGATGAGTACGAAAACTGTTAACAGGGAAACAAACGAGTCAATGAGTACTTATAAAGGGTTCATTTATATCATAAGTTTAGGAAGAACATTATATCCTTTGAGTCAAATATTTTTAAAGGCAATAAAAGATTAGATTATTTCATAATACTATTATTTGTAAAATTGTTTCATATACTAACTTAAAACAACCTTTAAGAACTGTATTTGATTTTTAGTTATTCAGTTCTATTTAAGTCATGAAAAATAGCCTTTTTGAGAAGACACTCTAATTGTAAATGCTACACATCTGAGAATGAATTAAAAGCAGAATAGTTAGCTTTGTCATCTCAATTTCACAAGGAGAAAAAACCCTAAACTCACATAATATCCATAATGAAAATATATAAGGAATAGGAAGAGAAAAGGAAGGTGTTAAAGAAAACCAGGGTATCTAATATATGTATTGTACTCACTAATTAAACCTAAAATCAAGTCTTAGAATGTTTTGGGAAGATAGTGATTGTTCTGACTCAATAGAGGGAAATAAATGTTTGCAGAAATTATTAGAGGACACTGTCAATCATTTTCAGGAGTTGAAGACAAATCTTTGGGATTCAGCTTTAACTCAATGTTGATTTTAACACTCAGCCATTAGACCTATAACCACAAATTTAATTTGATAAACTCTTATTTAAATACAATCTTAGGCCAGGCAAGGGCTGTAATCCTAGCACTCTGGGAGGCCAAGGCGAGGCAGGAAGATCACTTGAGGCCAGGAGTTCAAGACCAGTCTGAGCAACATACCGAGACCTTGTTTCTACAAAAAATTTTAAAAATTAGCTGGGCATGGTGGTGTATGCCTGTAGTTCCAGCTACTTAGTAGGCTGAGCCAGGAGGATGGCCTGAGCCCAGGAGTTTGAGATTGCAAGGAGCTATGATCACACAACTGCACTCTAGCCTGGGTGACAGAGCGAGATCCTGTCTCAAAATAAATAAAGAAAAAGTGACTATGAAAAAGTGGGTTTATTCAGATCACTTCTGAATTATTGCAGGAAGTTTACAAACACCTAGATGACAATCTGTCTAATAACTACAACTATCCAGAAATTAAACTGGCTGCCTTAATAAAGAGAACACATTCTGCTTCAGCAAAAATGTTCAAGTAGAAGCCAAATGACCATCTACCAGAGATTTAGCAGAGAAAATTTTATTTCACACTAGTAGTATGCACAAAAGGTGCAATGACAGCCACAGCTAACATTTACAGAATACTCAGTATGCTCTATGCCCAGATAAAGTGAGGCTCAAGTAACTCACACAGCTTGTAAGTGATGCTAAGTGGTAGAACCACAATTTAAACACAGGCTGACTCCTAAACCCATGACCTTGGTCACCATAATCTTAATGCCTGAAACATGTTTTTTTTTAATTCACCAACCCTGCCCGCTCTACCCTCTGCTCTCTGAAATTCAAAGTGTAGCACAAAGCCTGGCAATCAATAAATACTGAATGAGTAAGCCTACCCCTTCTTTACGTTACAAACACTGTTTCCTTAACTATAAGTTATACTTTTGCTCTGGGATTCCAGGAAAATTTATCCTTCAAGATTTCAGCTCAAACATTACTTTGCCCTGAGCAATCCAACCCCCTGGCCAATTACAGTTGTTTTTCCCTAGAAGATTCCAGAGTGTGGTGGAACCTGCCCTATTCTTCCCTTGTAACAGGAACTATAGCTGGGCATGGCTCCAGATACATTATATATCCTAGCCACCCGCCACCCTCACCCCAGTAACCTGTGGCCATTATGACAAAGCTCTCAAAAAAGGGACATGAGCGGAAGTGATACATATGTGCCTTCCCTAGCCAACAACCTATCATCATAGAAATTCTTTACCCTTCTTGCCTGCTAGATGGATGGAACTCATCAGCAATAGCATCACCTGTGAACTTTTTAGAAATGCAAATTATCAGGCTCCAACCCAGACCTACTGAATCAGAAATTCACACAAGCTCAAGCTGAAGGAACACTGCCCTACCAGGCTCCATGAGGCTGATAACAATGAGACGCAGGTAGCAGAGCAGAGCATCAAAAGGAATATAGGTCTTTGTACGACAGGTGGAGCAGAACTACCTATTGATGTGGACCACTTCCAGTAGTCCCTGCTTATCGGGGTGGGAAATATATTTCAAGACCCTCCCCCTCTAGTGAATGCCTGAAACCACGGAGAGCACGGAACTAGTATACAAGCTAGTATATGACGGCTGTTGGGAAAGCATCCAGCCATTGTTTTTTTTTTTTTGTTTTTTTTTGTTTGTTTGTTTTTTTGAGTCAGAGTCTCGCTCTGTTGCCCGGGCTAGAGTGAGTGCCGTGGCATCAGACTAGCTCACAGCAACCTCAAACTCCTGGGCTTAAGCGATCCTACTGCCTCAGCCTCCCGAGTAGCTGGGACTACAGGCATGCGCCACCATGCCGGGCTAATTTTTTCTATATATGTTTTTATTTGTCCATATAATTTCTTTCTATTTTTTTTAGTAGAGACGAGGTCTCGCTCTTGCTCAGGCTGGTCTCGAACTCCTGACCTTGAGCGATCCACCCGCCTCGGCCTCCCAGAGTGCTAGGATTACAGGCGTGAGCCACCACGCCCGGCCAAGCCATTGTTAATATCATGAGAACTGTAACATAAGGTTGGATACTTTCCCCACAGCTCACGTATACTGCTTTTTCCTTTAAGTACATACCCACGGTACAGTTTAACTTATAAATTAGGCACGGTACGAGATTAGCAACAATAACTAATAATAAAATAGAACAAGCATAATAATATAATAAAAGTTATGTGAATGTGGTGTCTCTGTCTCACTCAACTAAAATTTTCCATTTAATAACTTGAACCGCAGTTGACCACAGAAAGTGAAACTGTACATCAAAACCGTTATGTGAGAAAAATAAACTTTTATCATCTTAAATTCGCTGATTTATTGTGGGACTTCTGTTGTAGCAGCCTTATCCAAAATAATTCCAACATATCTGTCTTCTGACACACATTTACACACTGTAAATATTAGTATTTATCAGTCTTTCTCTTCCCACTAGACTAGAAGCTCAAGAGCAAGAATCAGCTCTTACTTATCTTTGTATCTCTCCAGGGCCTAATAAAAGATCTGGCCTATACCACACATTCAATAAACAATATCTACTTATCCCTTTCTATCTTTACTACCAAATGGTAATTCCCAACATCTAAAGTGATTCCAATAACCCATCAAGTTTCCTTTTAAAAAAAAGTTCTACAATCACCAACATTGACTATAAAACTTTCTAATTCTACAATTCTCAGAATGATGCCACGTTTTTAAAGGTTTGTCCTCTATACCACTACTACATAGCCGACTTGATTCCAAGTTTCATCGAAGGGTCTTGATTTTGGTAATAATCTTACAGTAATACATAAAACATCTGGCTTTCATGTTTTGTACCTAGCCCTGTTACACTGTTTACTGAATAACAAAGACAGCTAATTTACTTGCTGACCTATGTTACCAACCTAGCAAAGGCACACTGACTTGTATGTACTACCTTTCTCCTTTTTATAAGAACTAAAACTCCAATATCACTCATTAACCAAATCTGGAAGTAAGGGACAAAATAATGAAAAATAGTTTAATATTTACATTACTTTCTAGTGGTTCCTACTTTCAATAAAACTAATACAAAAAGGAAAACAAACTAAGACCAGCCTCTGGCACTATTCTAGTGTATTTTGTCTTTGTGGAAATGGTCCCAACATCCTTTCATCTTTAATACTCTAAGTAGAATTTTTTAAATCTACTCAAGTGTTTCCTATCCAATGTAATATTCCTTAAAAATAATTACTTTATAGATTATTTATAGTCCTATGAAGTCTGAGTCTATGCCAAAAACCTTTTTGGAACATATGTCTCCATTAATTTATATTTTCTATACCTTAAAAAGAAACTACATCTTTAGAAATGAATCCCTCCAATCCATATAAAAATTGCAACATACATACAGTTCAACAATACCTAAAACTCCACTGTTCAATTTTCATATTATATCAGAATTTCCATTCAAGTCTAATGGAAGGCTGAAGCTCAATGTTTAGAAATTTTGGCTTTAAAAATATATTCTTTGGTAAACTTGGAAATTTTGGCTTTAAAAATGTTTTCCAAGAACAAAAGGCGAAGACATTACTAGTCTCGTCATACAGGAAATGTTCAGGGACTACAATTATAGCACTCAGAATTATAATCTTATACTTAGGACCTCTTAACTATCCCCAAAGATACTAAGTACCAGCTAAACTTTCCTTTACCTCCATCTTCTTGGCTCTACTCAGACACCAAAAATCTCTGTCACTTCTATTCCTGGGGTATAGCTAATATGAACAGCTGTGTCAGTCCTAGTATTAGAAAAGGCATGCTAACACTCACAGCAAAGCATGCTGAAGATTAAACTTAAACTCCAAAGTCAGAACAGTTATCACAAGATGAAACAGTGTGGCCAAAAATCAATATATACTCTAGAATATATTGACAGGAGCTTATAATTAAGACCTTTCCAAGTATTACTTTATTCCCCACTAGCTAGACTTATTTTATTTAAATGCCCCACACCATAAAATAGTCTTGACAATATAGAACAATTAATAGTAACACTGGGTCTGCAAAAAGAATAAAATGATAGTAATATGAAATTCCAACCTTCCACTTTAATGGGGTATTAACTTTCAAGATTATTGCCAAGATGTGATCCTCCCCCAAATGAAAAGAACTAGTCAAATAAAATTTAATTGGATACTCTTGACCAATTTAAGGATAAAATTACTAAATTTTAAGTAATGCATTTTCAACTACTGCCTGACATGGCTTCCAAGCATTCTGTAGTCCTCACTGCCCTGCTCTGATTATAATCTCATTTGTCAATGTTCCTTTTAAGTCTCAGAACAGAACAGTGTACTTCAGATTAGACCGACCACCAAAAACTTTACTAGACACTGCTACCTAATTTCTGGTGGCCAATAAGCTAAATCTGGCCTAGATATGTTGTTAGGGCTAAAAAAAAAAAAAAAAGAAAAAGAAAGAAAGAAAGAAAGAAAAAGAAAAAGAAAACTTAAAATTACAGCCAAAGTTTTAATAATCCTAATTTTACCAAAAAAATCTAGATTCCCATCTTCCTTTGAAAAATCAGCTTCACCAGTACCAAGCCAACATTCCTTTACAGCAAGCATTAGCAAAAGTGAGTAGGGGCATTCCCTTTAGACTGGGCATGGGCTTTCAGTATAGTCATCCTGTCCACATCTCAGAAAATTAATGCATCTACATTTACATTCATTTATGTTCCTTGCCCAGTACCCTCTAGGCATTTGAACTTGGAATTTATATTGGCTTAAGCTACTTATCTAACCCCATGACCTGGTTAGCTAAGCAACATTCAACAATAAATAAAAACTCCCAAGGATTATTGATAAAATGTATTGCTGGGCCAGGCACAGTGGCTCATGCCCGTAGTTCCAGCACTTTGGAAGCCTGAGACGGGAGGATTGCTTGAGTCCAAGAGTTTGAGACCATCCTGGGCAACACAGGGAGAACCCATCTCTACAAAAAAATAAAAAATCAGCCAGGTGCACTGGTGCACACCTGTAGTCCTAGTTACTCTGGAGGCTGAGGCAGGAGGATTATTTGAGCCCAAGAGTTCAAGGCTGCATGAGCTATGATCATGCCACTGCACTCCAGCCTAGGCGACAAAGCAAGACCCTGTTTCTAAAAAAAAAAAATTGCTGGTCTCAGGCAATTTTACATCCATACAATTAATTTCTAGACCAGGTCTTTACATCTTAAAATTTAATATTGTTAAATTAGATGCATTCCATTTTAATTACTATTTATTGAGCACCCAGTAGACAAGTAGTTTTGAAACTAGTGGTTTTGCAAAAGGCAGAGCCTCCTTCTCTCCATTCAGTTTTAACGAGTATCACTTGGATGTCTTTCACCTATGTATTGTAGTTCTACCTATAATTTAGTTTCAGAAAGAAAAGGAGTCAGAATTTTTTGTTTGTATAAGCACATAGCTATCTATTTTATTTTAATATACATTGTACATGTAACTGAACAATTTAAATATAACTAAAATTATATGTTGTCTATAACTCTGACCTTCCACAAACACCGAGTCTGGCACAGAAAATCTCCAAAACCTAAAGAAGTTTATACAGAATTATGGATTAAAACAGTGTTACATCTTTGTTCAATGCTTAGACAGGAGCAAGGCAAGCTGGTCAGAGGCCTGGGACTTTCCAGGAGTGTGGTGCACAACAGCCCCCTGGCTCAGCAAAGCTTTCCTCACTGCACAAGGACACTAGTTTACCTGCTCCTTTGAGCAGCCCTGGGAGGATCTGCTGATGACTCACCTGCTGTTAGCCAAAAGCCAGGCTTGCCCTGGATTGGATGGGATAGCTACAAGACATGGGGGATGGGAATATATTCCAAAAGAATCTTTTTGGAAGGCCCTACTAAAGGGGAGTGGGCAGGACACTAAAAGTGGCAGTACTTTGTGCTTTATGGATAAAGACAACTGTGTAATCTAAAGGCTTCTTCCATCTGAATCTTTTGATAAAAACGCTGATAAAGCTTCTCTTTCCAACTATCCCTTAACACCTAACACTGTAATCATTTAGCTGAGAACACCGGTACCTCCCATAGTTATCTTCCTTTCTTTTTGAATAATCAGCCACAGTCCCCCCATTTTCTCCAATACTCTGCATGTCTTCAGCATCCTTTTAAGTAATCTACTTGAAGAAAATAAAAGTCAGCCACAAAGGTTTATATCACTTACTTCTACCCAAGAGACATCTGCTGTGCTCTCCTTTGGTAGACATCTTTTTTTTTTTTTTTTTTTTTTTTTTTTTTTGAGACAGAGTGTCGCTTTGTTGCCCACGCTAGAGTGAGTGCCGTGGCGTCAGCCTAGCTCACAGCAACCTCAAACGCCTGGGCTTAAGCAATCCTACTGCCTCAGCCTCCCGAGTAGCTGGGACTACAGGCATGCGCCACCATGCCCGGCTAATTTTTTTTTCTATATATATTTTAGTTGGCCAGATAATTTCTTTCTATTTTTAGTAGAGACGAGGTCTCGCTCTTGCTCAGGCTGGTCTTGAACTCCTGACCTCGAGCGATCCACCCGCCTCGGCCTCCCAGAGTGCTAGGATTACAGGCGTGAGCCACCGCGCCCGGCCTTTGGTAGACATCTTAATGCTCAAGGCTCCACAGCCAGTAAGAGACACAGACTAGCTGCCAGAGAGAGTATGTCATAGTGACCAAAACCTGCTTTTGGGAGCCCAGTCAGCAGAGCAGCTCCTCAGCCAGTGAAGTGGGCCTCCACTGATTCCCTGGCTTCCAATTTGCCTTCTAGCCCAGGAGAACAGGAGAACCAATGGAAGATGGGGAAAGTACAGAGTTCCCAGGAAAAGACCCCTGGAAACACTCAGCCCAACCCCACCAGACCTCACCCCTTAGAACCTGGCTTTCCTAACCTCCTCTGGCAGGACCTGCCTCTCTCTACCAGGCTACCCCCTTCAAGGAGCTGCAGTGTTTCGAGTTTGAAATTCACTGCATTGGACTGCAGTCACTTTCTTCGTTGTGCCCTGTAGGTTTTTTTTACACACCATCTGGAGTACACTAGACACTAAAATACTTGTAAAATAGATGACTGAAAATGCTCTACTAGACTCTGAAGGATGTGAAGGATGGGCTGAAGTCTTATACAATACCGTGTCTTCCCCAACCCCTGGAAAAGTACTAAACAGTCCATAATACCCAAAGCACCTGTTCTGCCCTCTGCTTGCATCATCTCCTCAATGATAACCACACCCTTCTGGGTGTGGCCTACTATGTGCCACATTTTATAGACAAGGAAACTGAAGCTTACAAAAGGTCAGTACCTTGCTGAGAGCACACAGCTCACAAGTGACAGAATTTGAGCTAGTCTATGCTCGTCATCACTCTAGTCCCACATACTCTATGCCAAGAATGGCCCTAAGCAGAAGGGATACAGAGATGAGTAAGAAGCAGCCCCTATTCTTAAGGAATTTATAGCCTGGTAGGGAGACTTATAAAGTAAACAAAAAAAATTAAATGCTCCAGATGCTGTCACATCAGACTGAAGTGGGAGAGGGGCAGGAAGCAAGTGATCCGAAGGCCCTAACCAACACGGTAGCCAAGCAAAGATTCTAGTACCACTGCTTCCTGGAGTTGGAAGGATACTCACATTTGACGAAAAGCCAGTGGAAAGGGGCAAGGACCCCACAGGAAACGCTCCCATTAACTCCTTCCCAAGAAAGATATAGATGACACTGGGCTTCTGCTCTGCAGAAACGGGACGGGCGGGTTAGAGTCCAGAGCCAAGGAGTGAGGCAGAGCAGGACTACCAGCCGTATCTCTTCTCTCAGTGCTTCCCCATGGCACTGGCCTCATTATCCTGAAATGCTGCACAGGATGTAAGAAACAGCCCTTTGAAGGGGTGCCAAGTTATTAGCCCACCTGGAATGCTTGCAGCCTGAGGCAGAAGTATCGTACACACTGAAGAGTATGTATGTGCAGCATGCACAGGCACATCATACATGCAAGACACCCAAGAAGGGAGTCAAGTGACAAGAAACAATGCGACAAATCTTAAAAACACTTCATCAAGGAGGCACAGGTGTTAGCTGAACATTGAAAAATAAGGATTTACCAGGCCAAAAAGGGCAGAGGAGATTTCAGGCAGAAGAAATAGCTTAATCAAAGGGAAGGAGTTAAAAGGTAGGAAAACGTATTGAGAAAAATTTTAAATAATTGAGTATGGAAGTACTTCAAGCAGCAGCAAGCCAGGATTTAACTCCAGCTCACCACTTCTAGGTACATGGCTCTGGGGAGTTTACTTAGCATGTCTGGAAAGAGTGTGAGTGTCTGTGGGGGTGGAGGGTTTAACAAGCCATCCTTCAGATTCTAAGCCTATCAGACAGCGTTCTCAAAGGTAAGTTCATGGTAAGAACAGAATTACCGTATCATCCAGCAATCCTACTCCTGGGTATGTATCCAAAGTAAAGGAAATAAGTTTGTTGAAGAGGTATCTATACCCCCACGTTTACTGCAGTGCTATTCAATAGCCAAGATATGGAATCAACCTCTGTGTCCATTAACAGATGAATGGATAAAGAAAATATGGTATACAGACACAATGAAATGCTATTCAGCCATAAAAAAGAATGAAATCCTGTCATTTGTGGCAACATGGATGAGCCTAGAGGACATCATGTTAAGTGAAACAGGCCAGGCACATAATTGCATGTTCTCACTCACATGCAGGAGCTAAAAAAAGTTGAACTCATTAAAATAGAGAGTAAAACAGTGGTTATTAGAGCCTGGGAAGGGTAGGGGGAAGGAAGGATAGGGAGAGGGTTGGTTAATGTATCCAAAATTACAGCTAGATAGGAAGATTAAGCTCTAGAGCTCCATAGCACTGCAGAGTGACTAAAGTTAACAATAACTTATTGAGTATTTTCAAAAAGCTAGAAGAGAGAGAGGTTACCTAGTTCAATCTATTTCCTACCAGAGTCCTGAATGATACACATAACAGTAAGCAGAACACAAATGCCAGAACAATGGCAAATCCAAAACACTCTTGCAGATAAGGAAGCAGACTCATCAGATGAGCTTCAGAAAATAAATCACATGCAAGGTGCAATGGATACAGATTTCGAAGAATGGTTAGAATTTTGATAAGCAACATCCTTGATGCCTCTTCTGGTCTCCTGAATCCTTATTCTGTCCACACATCAGCTGCCCTGCCCCCTTTACACACACAACATACTGAGTAAATAAAGCCTGACTTTACTTTCACTCATGCCATTCATAACATCATTAAATGATCACTGTGCTGAGGGTCATATTTATGGCTTGCTTTATTTTGAAGGACTCTTACCAAGTTTATTATCGTAGAATCCCAACTGTTAAAACTGCTGTGCGTGAGTTGTTTCGATTATCTCCCTGGAAAGTCGGCCCTGACGGACCCGATAAGCAGAAACTAAGGTTATCTGTACCTACACAGGCAGTAACATAGGAAGCATAAAAAAGCAGGGAGACAAAGAACTTTTCAAGCAGTAACGAAGCAGAAAAACCACTTTTGACTCCAAATTCAAAACTAGACTTTAATCCTAGTTTAATCACTGTGTGGGCATATGACTAAACCTGAACCTTGTATTTCCCTTCCTAAAATGGAAGTCCTACAGATTAAAAATGGAATACATATGAACAGATGTTAACTTCTCAAAATAAAAATATAAATAAATTCCAGGTATTCCATAATTTGTAAAAGGGAAGGGATTGTGCAATGAACATCTCCTAGTAGCCTGGCATTTCACATAGGTTATGTATTTAATCTTCACAATAACCTACAAGTAGGTACTATTTGTTGTCATTTATATTTTATAGATGAGGAAATTGAGACTTGAAGAAAAATACAGTAATTTGCCAAACAGCACAAGACTGGCAGAGTCTGGCTGCAGATCTAATCGTGCCGTTTCCACTATACCACTGCCCTACTACTTCCCATTCATAGAGGGAATGGAATAAGAGAAACAAACCTACATTAACTGCAATTGTCAGGGCATGTGATTTTTTTTGCTTAGTTGCTTCAGATTAAAGAGAGAGGCAGTTTCAACTCTTTATTGTTGGAAAATTTCTTCAAAATTTAGTAGTCACTTTCTTCCCTTAAATTTTTATTTATTTTCCCTCCAACTTAGTCCAAAAAGAATTTGGAGAAGCTTCATCAGCTAATAAGCCAAACACAGAATCACATAATTTTAAAGCTAAGCCCAAAACACATTTTACATAGGAGGAAACTAATTTATGTAAAGTGACATATCTAAAATTGTTAACTGACAGGACCTAAAATACAGATTCAAGATTCTTAGTCCCATATGCCTTCCTGATAAAAAGGAATCTTCCACAACAGACTGTGTCAGTATTTCAGGGTTCTCAAGAAGACTTATGCTCGTTACGAGTGTAAAAAGTAGACAGGAGAGACAAATGAATTAAATATTTATGTCCTAAACCTAGAGCATTCAAATGGCAAGTTTAAAATAAAATAAACTTTTGATTTGCTTATTTTGTTGCAATTCACCTTTTTCTCCTAAAAAGTCATATTCTTAAAAGGCTTAACGCTGAGAACCTCACTTATTCCTTCATCCATAAAATGGGATTCATCACGGTACAGACCTGTAGGACAATTAAAGTAGTTTATGTTTTAAATAAACTACTCTTTTCCCTAACACATTATTTCACTTCATTGGTTGTCTCCGCAGTCCCCAACTTTCTGGCACGAGGTACCAGTTTCATGGAAGACACTTTTTCCATGCGGGGGCGGGCAGTGCATAGACGGGCATTCAGGCAGTGATGAGAGCGATGGGGGAGCAAACGTTGTAAATACAGATGAAGCTTTGCTTGGCCCCCCACCCCCACTGTTCACGTCCTGCTGTTCAGCCCCTAAGTTTCATGGAAGACAATTTTCCATGGGTGGGCAGCAGAGGTTAGGCCTCCCCGGGGGAGTGAAGGTATATAGAAAAGGTCAATCAACAAACTGACCAAAAAGGAAACAAGGACTTCATAAGCCTCCACACTTCTCTGTCACACAACACACCCCCAAACACACCCCCAAACACACCCCATTTTTCCTATTTCAACCATAACCACCAGCACTTCAGTGTTGACTTCAGGGGCCTTTGGAAGTTCTTGCTGTCTACTTCCCCCTCTAAAAATGTGTTGACAACCCAGATCTAAAACAATGATCTACCAAAAATATTTGCCACATGTTAAGACTATAAACTAAAATTGACCTTTTTATTCAAATGTATAATAACATACACACACACACCTGAAGCTAAATACCATGAGTTCTACCTGACTTCACAAGGTGTTGTGAGGATTTGATTAAATAATATAAGGTATGTGAAAGAGCTTTGAAAGCTGTAAAGTGTTAGGCATTATAATTATTACCTGACTTTGCAGGACTAGTAATATAACAGTTCCTCCTTCCCCCATCTTTTTCTTCCTCCTCCAAACCTTTCAAAGTACCTTGATTCTCCCTGCCCAAACAGTTCAGCATATTATGTCTAAAACAATGGCTCATGCCCCAAAACAGGGCTGTTCAATGACTCTATACAGGCCAAACTCAGCCCTAAACTGGCCTCTGCCAAGCATGCCATCCTGGATATCACATCACTAGGGAAATTTAAACCAGTTTCTTAGTAGTAATTACAGCATCATAAGAAATATGGACAGAAAATGGTTAAAAACAACACAAAGAGAGGGAGGAAGAGGGGATGTAACAGAACATATGATATGTTAAAACTGGGGAAAAAACACTCTAAAAGTTAAGTTGATTTGGGACATTCAAATATTCTCTCTTGTTTCATTTTGGTACTTGCTTTGGAGTCTTAAAAATCTAGCACATCAGCAACTAATAGAGAACACAATCAGCTGGGAGCGGTGGCTCACGACTGTAATCCTAGCACACTGGGAGGCCGAGGCGGGTGGATCATTTGAGCTCAGGAGTTCGAGACCAGCCTGAGCAAGAGCAAGACCCCGTCTCTACTAAAAATAGAAAGAAATTATATGGACAACTAAAAATATACACAGAAAAAATTAGCTGGGCCTGGTGGTGCATGCCTGTAGTCCCAGCTACGTGGGAGGCTGAAGCAGGAGGATCGCCTGAGCCCAGGAGTTTGAGGTTGCTGTGAGCTAGGCTGACACCATGGCACTCTAGCCTGGGCAACAGAGTGAGAGGGTGTCTCAAAAAAAAACAAAAAAACACAGTTATGTTTAATGCTATCTGGTATCTTCAAAGTAGCATGTTAGGTAGGCCCTTTTCTTGGCACAGCTCTCCCTTAGTTCAATTCCTTCCTCAAAACCCACTCTTCATATATCCCTTTAATCATAACCACCTACTAAACTTTACCCTAGAAATAACATCATCTGGAAAGCAAGGCCAACAAAGGGGAAAACATCAGATGCTAGAACTCCTGTCTTAAAAAACATCAGGTAACCTCACTTGATAATAGATTTTATATTTTTATTTAAATTTAAGGCCTACTAAACAAATACTATGGCTACCTCAAGTCAGTCTGGAATTCTCATTAAAGATTAAACAAACTAGGAGCCTAAGGCAACATCTTTTGCTCCTTTTCCTTCATTGGTCTCAGCCTTATTGCAAAACACTTCCTCCTTTCTCTGCTACCTTGCCCTACAAGGTGCATTCTTATATGCCATACATACCAATAGTTTCTATCATTTCATAAAGTTAACTTTTTCTTACCCTGAAGTCCTTTTCTTCCTATGACATCAAACAACTGCTTTTAAAATTTCCTAATTTTTCAAAACATTGTTAATTAGCACATACCAAATTAACATACTAACAAGTTATATTTTTACACTTTTCGTTTCCTGATTTGTCTTTTTCCTGTTGAAGCACACTATTTGATTACAACCAATTCTTAGGTTTTCTCTTAATTTTGACTAAATTATTTATGTGTTATAAAAATGCCCTACTGTGCTCAATTCTAAAATAACTAAATATTTATTCATCCAATTTTACAAAATGAGCTGTTATTGATTCCAAGAGCTTCATCAACAAAAAGTGATCTCTTAGATGCTTCAAAGAAACAACTGATTGTCACTGTGAAAAGTTAAGACCTCCATGGTATTAATGCAATATTCTTAACACTGGCTTAGAGAAAAGAAACAACTCAAATACAGTTTTGTGTCGCTTAATGATGGGGATACATTCTGAGAAATCATACTTAGGTAATTTCGGTGTTGTGCTAACATCATAGACTGTATTTACACAAACCTAGATGGTATAGCCTTCTACACACCTAAGCCATATAGTTCCTAGGCTATAAACCTGTACAGTATGTTACTATGCTGAATACTGTAGGCAACTGTAACACAATGATAAGTATTTGTGGATCTAAACACACCTAAATATAAAAAAGGTACAATATAAATGTGGTATAAAAGATAGAAAATGGCATACTTGCATAGGGCACTTACCACAAATGGAGCTTGCAGGACTAGAAGTTACTCTGGGTCAGTCCGTGAGTGGTGAGTGAACGTGAGGGCCTAGGATGTTACTATACACTACTGTAGACTTTATAAACACTGTACACTTAGGCTACATAGACTTACAAAAAGTATTCTTCTTTCTTCAATAATAAACTAACCTTGACTTACTGTAACACTTTTACTTTATAGATTTTTTATTTTTTTAACTCTTTTGTAGTAACACTTAGCTTAAAACACACACACTGTACAGCTGTACAAAAATATTTTCTTTCTTTATATTCTTATTCTGTAAGCTTTTTTCTATTAAAAAATTTTTTTTACTTAAAAAACTTTTTCGTAATCAGCAAGAAAAAATCAAGCAACCCTATCAAAAAGTGGGCAAAGGACATGAATAGAAATTTTTCAAAAGAAGATATAAAAATGGCTAACAAACATATGAAAAAGTGTTCAACATCTCTAATCCATCAGGGAAATGCAAATCAAAACCACAATGAGATATCACTTAACCCCAGTGAGAATGGCCTTTATCAAAAAAACCCAAAACAACACATGTTGGCGTGGGTGTGGAGAGACAGGAACACTAATACACTGCTGGTGGGACTGCAAACTAGTGCAACCCCTGTGGAAAGCATTATGGAGGTATCTTAAACAGATTCAAGTAGACCTGCCATTTGACCCAGCAATCCCATTACTGGGCATATACCCAAAGGAAAAAAGGTCATTCTGTAACAAAGACACATGTACCCGAATGTTTACAGCAGCACAATTCACAATAGCAAAGATGTGGAAACAACCCAAATGCCCATCAATACATGATTGGATTAGTAAACTGTGGTATATGTATACCATGGAATATTACTCAGCTATAAGGAATGATGAAGATACGACATCTCTATGGTTCTCCTGGAGAGAGTTGGAACCCATTATATTAAGTGAAGTATCCCAAGAATGGAAAAACAAGCATCACATGTACTCACCAGAAAATTGGTTTCCCTGAACATCACCTAAATACAAATCTGGGAACGACACCAATTGGACATCAGACTGAGGTGGGGGGTGGGGGAGGGGATGGGGGTATGCCTACACAATGAGTGCATTGCGCACCGTTTGGGGAGTGGTAACACTTGAAGGTGCTGACTCGGGAAAGGGGGGGTGGGGAAAAAATATGAAACTGTTGTTTTTAACTTGCATTGTTCACTTAATAATTTATCATGAATATTTCCCATATTATTTCATATCATTGTACAAGAAATAAAAAAAAAAAATCTTTTTCGTTATAAACTAAGACATAAACACACACATTAACTCAGCCCTACACAGGGCCAGGATCATCAATATCACTGTCTTCCACCTCCACATCTTGTCCCACTAGAAGGTCTCCAGGAACAATGACATGCAAGGAGCTGTCACGTCCTATGATAACAATGCCTTCTTCTGGAATACCTCCTGGAATACCTGCCTGAGGCTATTCTATGGCTTACTTTTTTCTAACAAACAGAAGGAATACAGTCTAAAACAATAATGAAAAGTATAATAAATTTATAAACAAGTAATATACTTAACATTATCAAATATTATGTACTATACATAATTTTATGTGCCATAGTTTTACATAGCTGACAACTGAGTAGGTGTGTTTACATCAGCATCACCACAAAAATGTGAGTAATGCACAGTGCTACATTACCATAGCCATGACATCACTAGGCAACAGGAATTTTTCAACTCCATTATAACCATACGGGACCACTGTTGTATTTGCAGTCCCACATTGACCAAAACCTTATGTGGCACATGACTGTACTATACAAATGGGTATATAAATTCAGGGTTATACGTGGCTATGCAAATTTATAGTCGTCCCAACGTACCAAGTTAAGACCATTAGCCAATAAAGAAGGAAAGACAAAAATGTTTTAAATCCTGTCACTTTCCCTTGATTCTCCTTTTTATTTCAGTACTGAAAAAGACTTCCTCTGGATTGCTGAAATGTTTAAATGAGTTCATTATTATTAAGTCACTTTAAAAGGTTACAAGCATTATATAAATTAAAAAGTTTTATTAGCACAGTAAAGAAAATACTTCATCATGGTAGGGGAATGTCTATGGCAGAGAGAGAGAATATAAGTATGTATCTGTCTCCCAAAAAGAAATGTAAAGGTATAAGCCTATCTCCCTTGCTCATCAAGAAAAATTTTTTAACAAATACCCACTCCGTATTTTCTAGTACACTGACAGCAACCTATTTAAATCCGAGGTGTAATACACTAAAAGGTCACACACTGCACTTCAGGTTGGAAAACAGTGGGAATCCTCCACAGGGCAAAGACAAAAAAAACCCCAACTTCTGATCTTTATTAATAAACAGAAGAATATTTTCTTAAAATAAAGGATAAATTTCACTACTGGTACTTTATTAGAATGATACACATTATAACTACTGTTCAAGATATGTTAGTGGGGGGAGTAGGTACTTTACTATTTATTAACCAAAAGTTATGATTGAAATATAAGTAAAGAATTCAGATTTCAACAGAAGGCAGAATTTTTTAATTCCGACATACTTAAGTCTATTTTATTTAAAACAGTAAAGCACAAAGCAGTTAGTATCATAATGTTAGTTTTCCAGCTTGCTGTTATGAAAAGCAGTCTGGACATGGAGGAATCCCGTATTATACATGAAAATCCCTGAAGACTAAATAACAGCAACACATCCGAGCCAAGGACAGTGAACCAGTATCCCTTGCGAAGCACAAACACTTCTAGATCAAGTACTCTAAAAACACTTGCAAGTAAAATTTTCAATTACCTTTAGCCTGGGGCAAGAGCATTACCTAAATATACCCCATCAACAACTCCTCTAAATCTCACTCTCACGGCAAAATACTCCCAAACTTTCTTTTCTGAATAAAAATGGCGCTGCTTTTCCCATCACAATACAGTTTATTTCTCAGTAATCCCTAGGCCCTGGAAACAATCAAACTCGATTGGCCTCATTTAAATGCCACCCTTCCCTAGACGTCGTCAAAAGCGTTCCTGAGGGCTGGAGGAAGAAGACGGTGGCTGTTCCAATCCACAAGGTTGCAACTTTCTCAGCTAGAATCCTGGGATTCACTCACTGACTTTTCCTCATCACCTCTCTGCCTTCCCCAAACTGTTGCCTCTCGGTTTCTCTTAAAGCACACTTCGACGCAAACTGTCCCCAAAGTGCGGCCCCTCACGCCCATCCACGCCGTCTCCGAGGCGCCCTTCACACCAGGACCCAGCCATCGGCCTCTCCGGAGGCTGCCGGGCGCCACACGCGGGCAGGGCACCCACGCCGGCCTCGCGGCCCCGGCCTTCCGCACCCTGTCTGCACCCCTGTCCATGTGCACCGCGAGCCGCTCCGGGACCCGGTCGCCAGGTCCGAGCGCCGCGGCCACGGACGGCAGTGGCAAGCATGCACTCGCGCACGTCTAGATAAAGAGCCCTCCCCAGCTGGCTGTCGCCGGCACCGCCGTGCCCACCCCCGCCTAGGGCCGGGGGCGCACGCCTAGGAGGGGACAGCCCAGAGCAAGGGGCTCCGGGACAATAACCGGCTTGACGCCCCCTCCCTTCCAGGGAGGCGGGCAGAGTGGCACCGGGCGCCCGGCCCCAGCCCCCACCCTCCTCCCGGGCCCCCGGGCGGGTGGCACCGCAGCCGAGAGGGGCGGCGAGGGCGCGACGCCCCAGACGCCGGAGTGCCCCGGGGTACCTGGTCGATGGGCAGCTGCACGGCGTTGCTGAGGGGCTGCAGCAGGGTGGAGCCCGTGGTGCTGGTGGTGGCCATGGCCGGGCCTCGGCGCTCCACCCGGCGCGCTCCGGCCGCCCGCTCGCCCGCTCGCGCTGTGCCGGGCGACGACGAGGATGGGGATGCAGCCGCGCGTCCGCCCCTGGGCCGCCCGCGGTCGGAGAGCGGCGCAGGGAGGGCCGGGGAGGGGCCGGGGGCGGCGCCCGCTTCGCACCTCCCCTCCGCCTGCTGCCGGCCGCCCGCGCCCGCCGCCCCCGACCGCCCCACACTCGCGCAGCCCCTCCCGCCAACGCCCCCGCCCCGCCCCGCTGCCCCCACCGCCCCCGCCGCATCCCCCGCCCCCGACTTCCAGCAGCTTCCAGCGCCCCCTCCCCACCTCGCGCGCTCTCGCGCCAGACAGCCCCGCGGCCCAATCGCGGCGCGGAGCCCCGACGACCGCAGCCAATCGGAAGGCGCCGGCCGCGCCGCGCCCCTCCCCCGTGCCGAGGACCCCGGCCAGGGGCCCGGGCTGCCGCCGGAGGGCGGCCGCTGGCGGCGGGAAGCGCGTGCCCGAGTGGGAGCTAGTGAGGGCATCTTTGCCTCCGTCCCCCTATATTTCTCCTCCCTGGAGAGTGTAGCGGCCCCCTTACCCTTCTTTGGGAGGGACAGTGGACAACAAAGGGGCGCGAGGTGGCGGCCAGACAAAGGGGCGATGTGAGGGACGCGATCGAGCCAGCGCCTGGGGAAGTTGGGGACAAAGCTGGGGGCTGGGAGCAGTAGGACGACAAACCAAAAAACTGACCTAGCTAAGAAATCCCTTTGTCTCTGAGAGTGCTGTGTAAAAGCCCAAACTTGAGAACACTTCCAGTGTGGTCTGACCCGTCAGTCACCCTCGAGCCCCACCTGGGCCTTCCAGGAGACGGGAGCGGCAGGAAACGGGTCACACCATTGCTGTGTTAACGCTTAGTTCTTTGATGGCCAGCCGCCCTCAGTAAAGGTCCCACAGACCTCCCGACACAAAAGTTATTTCTAAGCATCTGGTCAACCCTTGAGCTCATTCTCCTCTCAACTTGAATTCTGCTGTGTCCACATACCTTCAAAGGGCGGGGCGGTTGTCATGTATAGTCTATTTGCCCCAAACTTAATAAAAATAAATCATTTGAGCGTCTTGAAAATGCAAGCATCAACGTTTGTTCAGAAGACTTTAAAAGAGAAAAAATGCCAGAGTAGAGTTATCAGGAGAGCTCAAAATTCAAGGATTTGACAGTTTGAAATTTGGGTAGAAATAACTAACGTTTTTTGAGAATTTAACCGCATGCGATTACCATGAGAGAGAGATAGTATGGTACCTCAATTTCAGTCAAGGAAATTGAGTCACAGAAAATTTATGTAATTTGCCCAAGATCTCACAGCTGATAAATAGTTGGAATCCAAGTAATCTACCTCCAGAACTGACCTGTTAACACTAGGCCTTCTTGTTCCTCACACTTAAACCCATTCTGGAAATTCCCATCGGCTGTCAGGTGTAGCATTTACTTGATGACTAATCTGGAGTCTTAAATAATGAGACAGCACAGATACAAATGCACCTCAGTAAACCAGTCTGTGGACTTCAGCTGTCTCCGAAAAGGAGGGAGTTGAAACTAATCAGTACAGTCCCTTCCTGCCTAATATTCTTCCATTGGTTAACTTAACCCTAGTTTGGTAGATTCTCAGCCCAAACAGAGAGTAGAGGATGGAAGAATCAAAAAACGAGGACCATCATTCCCCTGGGGTAGGGTAGTGTTCCAATGAGAGTTGTAATCAATTAGAAAGCAAATCTGTTCAATGAGCTGCTTATTAAAATATATTATCCCAATAATCTGGATGTCTCTGTTAATGTAATCTTAGAAAAAACTATTTTTTCCTTTCTTCGGAGAAGTGTAGAGGAAGTGTACAGGTGGCTGAACATATAAACTGAAGGAAAAATTGAAATACCATTTTAAAAACTTAAAAAGTGGGTGTTCGGAACATATTGCAACCTAAAGTAAGCAGCATAAAGATACACTCTCTGAGCTGGAACAAATAATATCTACAAAAAGGAGTTTCCTTAGTCTGAATTTTTGTTTTAGTAGGAAATGACAGAACATAGTCTCTATTTGGGGGTGACTATATGAAATTATTTACTTTAATATCTATTAATAAAATGGGGAAGCTTTTAGCTATATGGGAAAATTTAGCTGGGTCAGAGTCATAAAGCTATAGGTAAAATACAGTATGGCAACTATTAATAATAATAGCTTAGATTTTGGAGTCAAACAGACCTGGGTTTTTTGCTGTCTCTGCCATTTATTAGCTACAAGATCTTGGGCAAGTTACTTAACCTCTCTAAGCCTTAGTTTCTTCGTGCATAAAAATGGTACTACTACTACATGTCATAAGGTTATAAAAGTGTGCCTATATGAAGATAAAACTTAAGAAATATTATATTAGAGTTCTCCAAAGAAACAGAACCAATAGGATTATATATAAACATGTAGAAAGAGATTTATTATGAGAGTTGGAGTCAAAATTATGGAGGCTGAGAAGTCCCGCAATCTGCTATCTATAAACTCCCAGAAAAGCAGATCGTATAGTTCCAGTTCAGACCCAAAGGCCTGAGAACCAAGGGAGCCAATAGTATAATTCAGTTCGTGTCTGAAAGCCCAAGAACCAGGAGCAACAATATCTGAGGGCAGGAGAAGATGGATGTCCCAGTTCATGCAGAGAGACTGAATTCACCCTTCTTCCACCTTTTTATTCTATTTGGGCCCTCAACGGATTGGAAGATGTCAGCCCCCAATGGTGAGATAGGATCTTCTTTACTCAGTTTACCAATTCTAATGCTAATCTCTTCAAGAAACATGTTCAAAGACATACCCAGAAATAATGTTCCATCAGCTAGCTGGGCATCCATTAGCCCAGTCAAGTTGACACATACTATTAATCATCCAAGAAATTTAATGCAATTCTGAAAATTTTTCCCATATTAAAAGTACCACATCTTCATGTTTTTAATGAAGAAACTGGAAACCAATATTTTCAGCTAGTAACTCAGTGATGATAGCATAAATTGTCTGCAGGCCTTCTGACCAGAATCTGCTAATTAGACCAGAAGCTCTTAAATGGAGATGAAAGAGGAAAGAATTGAACTAATTATATATAATGCCTCACTGTCCTACCTCAGATAGCATCCACCCTATAAAAAGGGATTCTCATGTTCTTAATTCTTAAAAACACTGACATTTATTGAGTACTTGCTATGTTCAGGGAACTGTGTAGGATGCTGTAAAGAATAAATGATGCTTATAATCAAAAGAAGAAAGTCATATTCACAGAACAGAGAGAGTAAAGTTTTAAAAGAAAAGTACCAAGTAAGGTCATTTTCTAAATGTTAAAATCAAAAGAACATATCTAGATGAAAGAAAGTTGGCTGGAAGTCAAAAGACTTGAACTTTAACCCTAATTTTTCCACCATGTAGCTGTGAACTTTTCTGTGCCTTAAGTTTTACATTATCAAATATGGATAATGGTAACCATTTGTCCTATCTCATAGGAGTATTGTGAATCTGAACATAAAATTAATAATAGACTAAATTATTTTAAAGCTATTAGTACTATTAGTATGAGAAATAATAACTAGTAGTAAAGGGATTTCAATACAGCAGCCACATTGTTAACAAGAGTTGCTAACTTAGGTCAAAGAGTGAGAACACTGAGCGGCGGTTACGTGTAATAGGATGGCAGAGTAGCAGTGTACTTGTCCTGGCTTCATTGCCCCTGCCTCCTAAAATGTCTATGATAATTAAAGCTTGCTAAAATGAAATTTTCCTTTCTCAACTTATTTCTAACTTTGAATAAACCACTCAGAAGAAGTGATCTGCCAAGCTGCTTTTGTTTCATAAACATGGTTGTATCATGAAATTAGAGCTCTTAGGCAATTATTTTGCCTATTCTATGCCCCTATACCCTGGAATAACTTTGATGATGCAGGGCCTTGAACCGTACACATAACAACCCCAGTTAACTGATTGGCATCTTTAAGCACGTACAAGCTTACCCTAACTTGAGACCAAAAAATGGAATAGAGAATGCCACTCTTTCAGACCTACCACGGTTGAATCAGTAAATCACAGAGTAGGCTAAACAAGAGGTAGGGAGAAGTCCTGGCTCTACTATTTTCTGGCTTTACCACTGACGTGGACCATAACAACAAATCACTTATCTTCAATTTCATTGTGTATATGTCAGGAGATTTTTAAAAAATGATTTCACATGTCCCCTCTTCCTCTAAAATTATATGATTCCCAAGAGTTTCTGGACTTTTTCTATCTTCCTGAGCCTACAGTCAGTCTAGGTTTATTTGGCTAAAAGATGCAAACAAAACTATTTATTATTCATCGGTCTGAGAATAGCATTGCTTTCTAGTTGCTATACAGATTTTAACAACTACGTCTAATTTATTATATATCTAATCAGTTTTCCTTCTTAAAAATGTCTACTATTTCTCAGTGGCCTGTGAAGATTTCTGTTTTATATCTGTGCATCTCGGGGAAACATTTCATTTTCCTCATAGATTTATTTGGCTTTTTTATTTTTATGCGAATAAGACAAATCTCAAAAGAACACTCGCTTTATGCTTATTTCCTGTATCATAAATGTGCAATCTGTAACCCCTGATCCCTAGGTATAGAAAAACAAAGTACAAACTCTTTCATGCTTCCATAGGTTTGCATAATAGTATTTGTGTCCAAATTATGAAACATCCTAACTGTAAACACCGTAACCACCCCAGGTTTCATCATAATCACCATTATCATTAGCAGCATTTATTCCATCTACTCGGGGCATTGCACTGGGTAAGGTGTCATTTTCTCTGTTCTGCCTATTATTTCAGGTTCTTTCTGTTTATCTATAACTGTAAGACGAGTCCCCTTCCTGATAGATGTTGACATATCACGGCTTTTCTAAACAGCCCCGTCTGGCTGCTGGGGGAGGAGTCACAGAAACCCTCTTCTGTTGCCAGCTCTGTAACAAAGAAAAAGCTGGAGGTTATTCTCCAGCCCACCGAAGGGTTCTGTGTGATCCCCAGACGCCCATCACTTTCAGCAGATGTCCCTCTTTGTGGGTAAATGTGTTAGCGTATTTTGTTGTCGATATTTTTTGCTTAAACCCTTCCTCCATTATTATCATTTGTTAGATGCTGCTTTTTGGTCCACAGATTACAATACCAACGCCAGAGCCCAAACCAGTAAAGAATTAGGAGCGAGAATCATCTCTACCCACGAAGTCTGTAGTTTCCACATGGAACCTGGTTCTCTTGCCAAAGAACTTGCTCTCCAAGACAGGTGATTCATCTGGCTAAACATGCGGTACCTGCTAAGGAATGGCCTTATAATCAGATAATGGCTTGAATTCGATTTCATCAAATTATCTTTTAATTTATTTTCCACTTTTAAGCAGATAGTTATTCCCTCTTATTTGGGATTCTGTGTATAAATTCTGACCTAGCCTTAAAATACTGTATCTCACAAGGCAGTTATTATTGAAACCACGAAACATTAAAATTAAAGGGAAACCTATCATGAAAGAGATACCAGATTCTCCCAAGGAAGCTTAAATTTATAAATACTGGGTTACCACTTCCAAAGTGAGAATGTAATCAGATGGAAATACCCACCAAGGGAGTATTTCTCCATTTGAAATATTGTCCTTACCTTTGCTGAGGCATTGGGTGGGTAGGATTATAGAAAGTACAAGGTTAAAGAAGTTGGGCACTGGAAGGAGACTGCCTAAGTTTGAAGTCCACTTATTTGATTTTGGGCAAGTTACCTAGCCTCTTTGGGCCTCAATCTTCTAACCTATAAAATGCAAATAATAATGATTTTTTGTGCCATTCAAGTAACTTAATACACTTAATATCTTGTCATACTGTAAGCTCTCAATAAATATTAGCCATCATCACATACATCATCATCATCACCATTGTTTTTGTAGGATTAGCAAGTCTTATGGTATGTGATCATATTTATCACAGGTATCATATACCAGATAAAAGGTATGTTAAAAACAAATTGTTGCTTTAGTCAGCTTATCCCTCCAAATTGAGAGGGAGAAAAACCACTGAGGGATATGGAGTATAAGAGGCACATTAAATTATTTAATAAATTCTTGGCCTACCTCACCTGAAAGCATTAATAGAGTTTTGCATTTACAGAAGTAAATAGGATGTCAACTAGTTTAAAACTTTTTCTTCTTAAATGCTGAAATACACTGCAGTGAGTTAGATTATTTTGTTTTTAGCTGTCAATATCTATTCTGAGTCTTTACAACCTACACAGTAGGAAAAGGATTTTAAAAAGACAAACAATAATTTATATCAGGACTTCACGGGTAAGCACTAAGCAAATGAATGCATAATTTATAATTTGGAGTTCAGTATTACTTTTTGGCACATTTAAAATTATTACTCTGATTAATGAATTTGAAAATTCCAGGCACCATTAGATTTCATCCTATGTAAAGTATTTCTCTAAATACCATCTTTATTCCACAAATATTTATGTTTTTTTGGTTAGCATCTAGCTAGTAACCAATGAACTTATCCTACATTATCTAGGACAAGAGCAAGGAACTTGATCTTACTGCAGAAAGCTACTCTATTCCTCTTTGTGTGAAATAAATTCAGCTACTGGTCCCTAGATACTTCTCTGAGAGAGCACTTAAAATTGTTCTCTTTGGAGTGTCGTTGAGAAATAAATTAAAAGACAAATAAAATCAACTCAAGTATTAGTATGTCTGATACAACCCAACAAGACAGTGCATCTCACTGGGGTCCGAGGACCATCTTTGTCAGAATCCCTCTGGATGCTTATTTACAACCCAGATCCCTGGGCAATAGTGAACACATAAAGAATCATAATTTCTAGGTCAGGGCGTTTCATCCGTGTTTATAGTTAATTCCTGAGCACATACCGAAGTTTAAGAACCACTGCTGTAGGCCTTTAATATCTCTTATTTTGGTAAGAACTTCATTATGATTAAGAAAATACAGAAATAATTCATTTGTGCTGATTGTTATACCACATCAAGTAATTTAACTAGGTTTTATTAAGTGTCTTTTCAATTTCCAAATAGTAAATCCATAACCCTTTTCCTGTTAAAATGTTAAGTTCAGTAATATTAAGTTAATACTACTAATAGTAACTATGACAACTAACATTACTAGACCCATTTTTGTTATTAAATAAAATAAAAATCAATGCTCAGAGTTAATTCTTATTGATTGTATATGTATAATAAAGATATAAATATTCCTCTGTATTTCTGAGTAACTAAGGTTTCTTGCAAATTTCAGAAACCTGCCAACTTTGAGATCTTGTATTTGAAAGCTAGCATTGGCCATTCAAGTGATAGTGCATTTGGACCAGGAAGACAGTTCGGAAGTAAAGGGAATTCATGGAGCACAGTGTTCAGTTTTAAGAGGCTCATCTAGATTAAGACCCATAATAATATATATGTGTAATATCTATGCCAAACGATGGTATATCTGAGGTCTTCTGTGAAGAAAAAGTAGTCATAGACAAAAATTAAGATTGTCAAGGAAGAAAATGAAGAAAGGAGCAAATAAGATGTTTTAGAACAGGGCAGCCATTTCTTTTCTCTTGCTTTTATTTTTTGAATTTCATTTCACTTTTATTTTTATTAAAATAATACATGTACAATTTTAAAAACAAATAGTACTATAAGATTTTAACAAAAAAGAGAATTCCCTGTCCTACTTCTTCTCACTCCTGATTTCTGCTACCCATAGTTAACACTTTCAACCCTTACAACTGTTTCTATTGGAATTGACCTCCACATTTTCTTGAAAACAAAAAACAAGATATTTATACTGCTGTTTCAGGACTTTTTCATTTTAAACATTATAAATTATCAGTCTTACTATATGGATGATGAGAATACAACTCTTTTTCCATTCTTCCTTCAACCCTATTCCCTATTCTCCCAGTATAATTATATCACTACCTTGAGTTAAATGAATATTTAGTATTTTCATTATTAAGAATTTATAAGTTATAGGCATTTCCCTCATTGAAAATTATTGCAATGGATAAACATGAGATAACAATGCATTTCACACATAAGAAAAGTTCATGTTATGAGAAAGGGGATTTGTACAATAAAACAGGAAACAAATGTGAACAGGCCACTCGGAACACACCCAAATCTATGCACTAAGATTGCACCCATCAGCTAGCTCACTGTGTGTCATCGTTTTCATAATCCCTAAAACAACCACTTATGAAATATAAGTGAGAACATTAAGAAATATGAGATCCATCTCCTGTTTCTGATTTTCACAATATCAGTGCCAAGCTCGTAAAACCATCTTCATCATTGACTCAAAATGTTAAATGTTTCCAAAGTAAAAAGGAAATTTAATTCTTATAGCCTGCTGAGTAGGTTTTGCTAAAATAGTGAATTTCATCTACTTAAGAAAAATCTTTCACAATTTATATTAAAATAGCGTAAGTAACAAAGAACACCAATTAAATGTTCTTTGTTACTTAATCACTTTGTCACTAAGAGTAATGTCTACACATATTAAAGTATCCATATGAACCATGTTCTAATTAAATAGAATGTTCACTAAATCAAACAACTTTACATATCATAAAATATAACTATCAAAGACTATGAATTCATCTATCAGAAGTTTCCAAATACTTGTTCCCATATTATTAATAATATTTGTGCACTAAGAATTATAGTTTATTCACAAAAGAAAAATAAAACACACATGCATTTTTATAATTTAAAATAGTTCATACTACAAATGAGCAATATTCAGATTTAAGTTTTGGACCAAGTTTACTTTTTCCTAAGTCATACTTATGTCAAGACTTCCTTACAAAAATATATCTTAAGTGAATGAAGTAGAAAAACTTGCTGTAGTATTTCCGATGCCAATTTCTTCTTATAGAGATTTGAAAACATAAACCTATTCTGAATTAAGATATTTGTCAAGATTCGGGGTGTAAACTTTTTTTTTAAACAGACATGGTCTCATTCTGTTGCCCAGACTGTAATGCAGTGGCATGATCATAGCTCATTGCAGCCTCAAACTCCTGGGCTCAAGCTATCCTTCTGCCTCAGCCTCCTCAGTAGCTGGGACTACAGGAGTGTGCCACCACACCTGGATAATTTGTTTTTATTTTTTGTTGAGATGGGGTCTCGACATGTTGTCCAAGCTGGTCTCAAACTCTTGGCCGTAAGGAATCTTCCCTCGTCGGCCTCCCAAAGTATTGAGATTACAAGTGTGAGCCACTGTACCTGCCCACGGGATATAAACATTTTGTCAGGCAAACAATTTAGTGAAAAAAATTGACCTTCATTTTAAAATAAATGCAATCTCATAATAAGCACCTGGACTTCCAAGTTGAAATACATCTTGAATTTCTAGAAAAGACATATGCTTTATTTAAAAGGGGGAGTGTGAGTTATAAATTTACCAACACATTGAAAATGCATTAGTTTTAGAAAAGCCAATACTGCTTCTGAAGATGTAGGCAGTGGGTTATAATGTGAACATGAATTTCAGAAAATATTACTTCTCCCCTTTATTCTTGTGGAAAGTGAAATACATCTTTGACTTTGGGCAGTGGTCTCATTTGATGATGTGGGTAATATATTTGATTTTTTTATACAAAACAAGCATTTCCTCCCCAAGCCCAAAATCACAGATCTTTTAAGAAGTAATAGCGATATAGCCAAATGAGCCACCATTCCTTATTATAAAGTAGAAATTCTGAGCAATATTTTCACCCATGGCTTTTTTGATATCTGTAAGAGCTTTAAGAACTTTGGCTCAAACTAAAATTCTCATCAGCCTATAAAAAATAGCAATGAGAACAACCACAAGGTCCATCATGGGAAGTTTTCCACTATTTCCAACATAAGTTCAATTAACCAATACAAAGCACAAGCACAGTAGTGCTGCAGGGAAAGACCAGGGCTCCAAGGTGACACAGGATTATGCAGGAGAAAAATATTCTTTCTGCAGTCAGGACCATTCTAACTTACTAACCATCTGGAGAATGAAACAAAACAGATTCCACTCGAATGGATAAGCAGAATTACCTTTAATGGTCCTAGTATTAGAAATTTAAAGAACATTGCTTTTGCCTTTAAAACTTCTACAGGTGGCAAAATTAAGATGAAATCAACTCACCAATATAATTGGGCAGCTCACTGAGTTGTCTGAGAATATTTTTAAAGGCATACAAAATTCATTAACTTAAGATTTCTGTAAGTATTGGTTATTTGTTCATTGATTCATTTATTCACAAAATATTTACTGAGTTCCTACAGGTGTCAGGTACTGTGTTAATCACTGGGCATATCAGAATGAACAGGAATATTAGTCATCTGAAGATTGGAATATCCTTATGTTTACTGAGGAGATCATAGGAACATATCTAAGTGTTTCTGTGAACTGCAACCTCCTTTATTATGTGCCTAACCTCAGTGTACGTGCACCACTTGTACTTTATTCTAATGCATGTCATAAGAGCTTTGACAATTGCCAAGCATGTTACTCAATGAAACACAATTTTTTATTATCTGAAATTTTGTTTCTGAATACCATAAATAGAACTTAAGGTACATTTTGTTACTATATCAATGGGCCAAATACTTTCAAAAACAGCTGACAGCTTTTAAATTTTTAATATAGTTGGCAGGTTAGATAGGTATAAAATAGACAAGGATCAAATTAAAAGAGAATTTATTTTTATTTTATTTTGTTTTGTTTTGAGACAGAGTCTTGCTCTGTCACCCAGGCTAGAATGCCAGGCAGTTAGCCTGGCTCACAGCAACCTCAAACTCATGGGCTCAAGCGATCTTCCTGCCTTAGACTCCCTAGGAGCAGCTGGGACTGCAGGTGTGGGCCACCGCACCCAGCTAATTTTTTTTTCAGTTGCCCAGCTAACTTTTTCTATTTTTAGTAGAGACAGGGTCTCACTCTTGCTCAGGCTGGTCTCGAACTTCTGACCTCAAGCAATCCTTCCGCCTCGGCCTCCCAGAGTGCTAGGACTACAGGCATGAGCCACTGCACCTGGTGGAGAATTTATTTTAATCAATAAAATAGAAGGCCTCCTTTTATGTCCATTATTTAAATCTTTTTTTTTTTATTTCATCTTATTGTTATGGGGGATACAGAATTGCAGGTTACATACGTTGCCCATGTACCGCCTTTCCCCCCAAGTCAGAGCTCCAGGCATGTCTGTTCCCCAGGTAGTGCGCGTTGCACCCATCATGTAGGTATATATCCCTCCCTTCCCCACCCCCCCTTCCTGAGTCAGCACCTTCAAGTGTTACCATTCCCCAAATGGTGCGCAATGGGGGTATTTTAATCTTTTAATAACAAAATATGTATTTCAACTAGACTTCTTATAACTTCAATCTGAAAACTGATCATTTTGACCACTCTTTCAATATATTTCAGCAAGTTTTCGCCCTGAGATTAGGGGAGAAAGAAGACTAAAACTCTATGGGCCTTTGATCAAAATCATTAGTGACAAAAATAAGATAGGAAATGAAGAATTATTAAATGAACATTATACTGCCAGAACCTCAGGCATGTTTAATTACCTTCACCTAATATCTTGCAAATGTTTCATGAGCCGCAAGGGAAGCTGATGGAGTGTGGATAGATTGATATAAAACCAACTTAACTGCTGAGAAAGACAACTCAAGTGTGTTGGGTCAGGGAATCAGCTTTCTCAGTGCCTCAGTCTAAAATCATTATCATGGTACTCATGGTAAAAAAAATGTCACCAAGGCCGGGCGCGGTGGCTCACGCCTGTAATCCTAGCACTCTGGGAGGCCGAGGCGGGTGGATCGCTCGAGGTCAGGAGTTCAAGACCAGCCTGAGCAAGAGTGAGACCCCGTCTCTACTAAAAATAGAAAGAAATTATCTGGCCAACTAAAATATATATATATACAAAAAATTAGCCGGGCATGGTGGCGCATGCCTGTAGTCCCAGCCACTCGGGAGGCTGAGGCAGTAGGATCGCTTGAGCCCAGGAGTTTGAGGTTGCTGTGAGCTAGGCTGACGCCACGGCACTCAATCTAGCCCAGGCAACAAAGCGAGACTCTGTCTCAAAAAAAAAAAAAAAAAAGTCACCAAAATAAAACAAGAAAAGGATCTATGATTGGTTCAACAAATGTATGCAAAATATTGCATCTAAGACTTTTGGACCCCCCCAAAATTGTTGAGTTTTTTTAATTTAAAAAATTGTGTTTATTTAGAAGCATTCAGAATGTCAACAAAGCAGCTGCAATTATTTTTTGTTTTGCAATTACAGAGTGGTTTCCAGTTAACAGAACAACAATTATTTCGTATAAGCTGCATCAGAGACAACTGAAGATGAACAAACTATTGCCATCCCCATATATAACTAATCTGTGCAACAACAAGAACCTGCTTTAAATTTCCATGCCAATTTACAAACCCCATACTGTACCAGGGGAGGTTAGTGGCTACTGAAAATACCACCAGGACAGGGCTAGCAGTAGTGTGACTATACAAAAAAAGACATTGCACAGTTTAAAAACAAATCTTACACAGCCTTACATTTCAATTTTTTTTTTCCTTAAAAGGAGTGAGTTGTCTATGGGGAGTTAAATGCTTTAATAGACAAGAAAAAAAGCTGCATAGAACCAGCTGATCCTCCTCCTCCTCCTCCTCCTCCTCCTCCTTTTTGAGACAGAATCTCACTCTGTCACCCAGGCTAGAGTCGAATGGTGTCATCATAGCTCACAGCAACCTCAAACTCCTGGGCTCAAGCGATCCTCCTGCCTCATCCTCCCAAGTAGCTGGGGCTACAGGCGTGCACCACCACACCTGGCTAATTTTTCTATTTTTTGTAGAGATAGGGGTTCACTCTTGCTCAGGCTGGCCTGGAACTTTTGGTCTCAAACAATCCTCCCAACTTCAGCCTCCCAAAGTGCTGGGATTACAGGCATAAGTCACCGCGCGCAGCCCATCATCATCTTTTTCATCCTCCTCCTCATTCTCATCCTCATCTTCCTCCTCTTCCTTCTTTTCCTTGCTTTTTTCAGCCTTGACAACTCCCTTTTTTGTTGCAGCAGGCTTTCCTTTAAGTCAGTATACAGCAATATCCTTGTATCATCTTTGCAGCCTTTTCATAAGGCTGCTTGTTGCCCATAGCAATTATCCCGCATCTCTCCCAGTTTCTTTGCAACATCACCAGTAGATAGGCTGGGATGTTCTCTTTTAATTTGGGGGCAATACTCAGAACAGAAGAATAAAAAGGTGGAAGGAGCCTTCTTGGGTGCACTGGGATCCTTGAACTTCTTTCATGTTTCTTCTTTAGGAGGGATAAAGGTTTTCATTTCTTTTTTATAACCTTTGCCATGTCTTCAGATTTTCCTTTCCTTTTAGCAGATATGGCTTTCCACCTCCCTGAGCACCTCTTAGAAAACTCTTCAGAAGTTGACCAAAGCACTTGGGTGCTTCCTCTTGTGCTCCTCCTGGTAGCTTTACACAAAGAATGCATATGATGACATTTCGCCTCTCAGCTGCTTAGGTTCCCCTTTGCCCATATTTAGTTATTTTTTCCTCAGCAAGGCACAGAGTCACCCAGTGCCTGCCAGGCTCTCACTTGCTCTGGCATTGTCTCTACCGAGCTCAGTGTCTCAGTGTACCACAATGGCTGTCGAATTATTTCAAATAGCTGCAGCCCAATATGATACTAAGCATTTTATTTATATATACACACACGTATGTATGTGTATATATATATATGAACTCATATCATAACTCTAAAATCTTTTACATGCTATATCTAGAATATAAAACTGCTTCAACATAATTAAACAAATACTGAACCATTGGTTTTAGAACTAGAAAAGTCCTCTACCGCCCTTCAATTTAACAAATGGGAAAACGGAGGCACAGAGATGTATGTTAATTTACCAAGTTCACAGGGCAATTGAGTGGCAGAGCAGAAACTTCACGCCAAATCTTTGCATCCGGAACTTTCCAGATCTCACGTGAGAGCACCCACCCTGTGCCAACATGTTACAAGGGGCATGAGAGAGTTACAAAGAGCTTACAGAGGACTCACCATGCAATTGAGAAGGCAAAATACAGACTTCCACACCCAAAACAACCCGAAACAACTAGGTGGCAATACAAGGTTGTACATGATAATTTAAAAAACAAAAACAAAAGAGTAAAGTGCTATGGGCATTCAGAGAAGGGAGATAATTTAGGTTTGAGGATGGAGAAATAGTTTCATGGACTGTATCTTAGAATGGTACAACTTATTCTTAACTTTTCTTTGGAAATAATTTCAGTCTTAAAATAATTACAAAAATAAAAGTAGTGCAAGGAACATTTGTATACCCTTTATCCAAATTCAGACTCATCTGCTGTTAACATTTTACCCATTTCCTTCATCATTTGTGTTCACTGTTTATTTATTTATTTTACACACACATTTTCCTGAAGCATTTAAGAGTAAATTACATACATTTCCTTTGTATATTTTTTGAAATTAGGATATTTTCTTAAATAACCACACTACAATTATCAACTTCATAAGTTATATTTATACACAATGCATTTATCTAATCTACCAATCTATAATCCATATTCCAATTTTTTCAGTTGATTTAATAGCATTTTTTAACTGTCAGGCATTTTTCCCATTACACCCATTAGAGGGTCCAGCCGAGGGTCAGGTGTTGCACTGAGTTATCAAGGCTCTCTCTGTAGCCTCTTTCATCTGGAACATTTCTACGGTTTTTCTGTGTCCTTCATAACACTGACACTTTTGAAGACTACAGTTCTAGTTTTTCTTTTCTTTTCTTTCATTTTGTGATTACCTGATATTTCCTTTTATCCCATTGGGGTTCTGTGTTGTTGGCCAGACCACTGCATGGGCAATGTTGTATCCTTTTCAGGGTGCCACATCTGATGGCCATGATATCCATTGGTCCTTCGTAGATGATGTTCATTTTGATTACCTGGTCAAGGTGTTGTCTAATCTTTCTACTCTATAATTATTGTTTATTTTTCTTCCTTGAAACTAATAAACAGTTTTATTAGGGCTGGCACATTAAGAACTTACAAATATCCTGCTTCTCATCAGTTATTTCCCTTATACTTAGCAGCTGTTAATTGCCTGATCCAGTCTTTACAAAGATGGTTACAAAATTGGGATTTTCCAACTACAGCACTCCAACCATATTTACCAGTCAGCCTCCCCCCTTCTCTCCCATTTATCTATCTATCTGTTTCTCTTTTCTTCCTTCCTTCTCCCTTTCTTTCTTATTATTGATCTAAACTCATGAATTTCTATTTTTAAATGATCTATAATTCTTTATTGTACTTAATTATTTGGGTGGGCAAATGGTCCCAGATTTTGCCAGTAGGATCCTCTTCAAGCTGGCATCTGTGTGTCCTTGGGACATGCCCGTATAATTTTTTTGAGCACATTCTCACTTTGTAGCATATGGAGCCGTTTCTGGAACAATAAGGTCCAGGCACATCTCAGAGGTACTCTGCCTCAGCTCTGGGGAAGGAAATAATCCAGAAACAACCAATTTCCTGTACTCAGACCTTTGGGTATTTTCTGAAGAAGGGTAAAATTTTGCTAGGCAGAGAGAATGGAAAATAATGTTTTAGCATATTCAAACAAGGAATATACATGATAAACACAGAGAAAGAATTTCACCTTTCCCCCTATATTAAAAGGGTTCTCCAGAGAAGCAGACCCAGTAGAATATATAGAGAAATATAAGAGGAGATTTATTTGGGGAACTAGCTCACGTGGTCCTGAAAGCTAAGAAATCCCGCCCACCATATGCCCTCTGCAGGCTGGAGAGCCAGGGAAGACAGTAGTGTCAATCAGTCTGAGTCCAGAGGCCTGAGGAGCTCCAACATCTCGGGGCAGGAGAAGATGGATGGTCCAGCTCAAGCAGAGAGAGAGAATTCACGCTTCCTCTGCCTTTTTGTTCTGTTTAGGCCTTCAACGATTAGATGATGCCAACCCGCATTGTAGAAGATGGATCTTATTTACTGGTGTACTGACTCAAATGCTAATCTCTTCCAAAAACACCCTCACAGACACACCCAGAAGTAATGTTTTACCAGCTAATTGAGCATCCCTTAGCCCAGTTGACATAAATGAACCACCTCACCTCCTTTGTATCGGTTTTCTATAGCTGTGTAGCAAACTACCCTCAAACATATTGACTTAAAACAACAACCGTTCTATAGATCTTCATCTGGGGCAAAGCTCAATGGAATGGTTTGTCTCTGATCCACATGGTGGCAGCTGGGCTGAACTAAGAGTACAGGATCCAAGACGGCCTCTCTCCTATGTCTGGATTTGGCCAATTGCATCCCTGTGCTATATTTAACATGTTCCTCTATCCTCTGTATTTCCTTTAAATTGATAGATCTACAGCCTTATTCAGATTCAGAGTTGATTTTTTTTTTTTTTTTTTGGCAAAAATCTTTCGTAAGTGGTAATATGCAGTTCCTATTGTATTATGTCAGGAGACACAGAATATTTGGGTGTTTCCTTTTCGGTGTTGTTAAGACTGTCCAGTGAGTTCAAGTGTCAGTGGCCTGATCCTTTCTTTACATTGTTCCCCCATCAGCCTTTGAATTACTGGTTTTTATTTTCAATGCTATGCTTTGATAATTCGATGACATCGGTTCTATAGCTCCTTTCATGTTCCCTAACTAAAAGCTAAATGCTGTCCAGAATTATATCTACATAATGCAGTACAGTAGAAAGAGTAGGTAATCTACATCTCAATTTATTCAGTATTTAGCTGACTAACCTCCAGTGAGTCACTCTTGGGTCTCACTTTCCTCATCTGTAAAATGAGGAAGTTGCAAGATCATCCCTAAGTTATTTTCTAACTCTGAAATTTTGTGGCTACGATTCCCACAAACTATCATAGAAATGGTACTGGCTCCAGAAAGAGCATTTGACCTTTCTCCATGTACACAGCTTCCACCCACTTCTCTATACAAATAACTTCAAAAGTAAGAAACCTGGAGTGAAATGTTTTGTTGTTCCTTTTTTTTTTTTTTTTTTTTTTGAGACAGAGTCTTGCTCTGTTGCCCAGGCTAGAGTGAGTGTCGTGGCGTCAGCCTAGCTCACAGCAACCTCAAACTCCTGGGCTTAAGCGATCCTACTGCCTCAGCCTCCTGAGTAGCTGGGACTATAGGCATGCGCCACCATGCCCGGCTAATTTTTTCTATATATATTTTTAGTTGGCCAGACAATTTCTTTCTATTTTTAGTAGAGACGGGGTCTCGCTCTTGCTCAGGCTGGTCTCGAACTCCTGAGCTCCAGCAATCCACCCACCTCGGCCTCCCAGAGTGCTAGGATTACAGGCGTGAGCCACTGCGCCTGGCCTGTTGTTCCCTTTTGACCCATAAATAAAATTTGGGTGCTCTAGCTGCTGAGGCTGCAAGTTCTGAGCAGTGAAACCAGTATTACTACTGTTCAGGCATGGGGGAAACATCTCCACCAGGTTATTGAGACTTCTGTTTTGTTTTTTGAATGATAATTAATATTTAACATTCAAGTCAATTAGGTCTTTTAGAGATTTCAAAGGGAACAATCTTGAGTATACTTGTTCAGGGAGAAATCTATTAGCTAACTCTGACTTTTGGGATGACAGTAACTACAGTGTTGTTACCATCTTTAAATGCCTCAACTTTTTGCTAGTGACAGTCCCTTTACTTCAAAGCCTATTGCTGTGTGGCCTATATTTCTTGAAATATAAACAGAGTAATGCACTTTGTATTTTATTTACCTTATATGTATATGACATACAATGTAAATATGCTCACTGTATATCAGGTAACTAACAGTACCCTCAAATCAGTAATTTAACGTGCACACAGGCAAGAGAAAATATAAATTATGGTTTTTAGTTTTAAAAAAACAAAAGCAAATGTTGGAAGAGCCATAGGAGAGGTAGCCACATTTTCCCTATCTAAGGATGCCTGGGTTCAAAAACGAAGTGCAAGAGTACTCATCTCTGTCACATAACATTTGTCTGCATTAAACCAAATCATCATTCTGCCTACCTCTTATGAGCTAGATTGTCCTTCAGTTTCTGGGCAAAGTGTCCCAGTGAGAGCCAGCAATATAGTCCCTTGTTTCATTTTGCAAATCTAGATGCCCTGAAAAGATCTAATTTAAAAACTCTTTAGTTGAGAAATTTCCATCTTTTTATTACCTAGAAGACAGATTATATTTCATGTTAAATTCTGATCATCATAAGCAGAATAAGAATGTTAAAATAGAGGTATGAGGCTCAGGGGAAAAAAAATCTGAATTCATTTTTAAACTACCTCAGACTCAAAATATATTTTGGAGAATGTTTTACTATAGAGGTTATTCTTTTGAAATAATTAGAATGAACATATATTAAAGAGGTAAGGCAGCATTCAGTTAAAGTTTATCTTCCACTCAATCTAGCAAAATATTCCTTCTGCCAGCATGGAATTTTTTTTTCTTGAAATTTGCTTATAGGGAAGAATACTTACTGAAAACAATACTTCTGATTAAGATTTTTGGTCTTAAGGATTTTAGTTGATAATGTGGAGAAATACAGGAGAAATATAAAATCTTGAAAAATTGGGCTGCAAGTCCACATTTTGAATGACATGCACTCCGTTGGTATTTCCTGAAATGGGACCTGTTGTGATGGAAGTAATGACTGACAAAGTTTGCTCTTTCAGTCAGTGCTTTGTAACCCCCTCCCCACCATAATGACATTAAACATGGGATGAACCTGCTAGCCGGGGGAAGGAGCACTTTGGAGGAGCAGGTATGAGAACCAGGTCTTAAATACTGAGCTAGGCTCTTGGTATTGAACCCAGCGTTTCAGAATAATAACTCTAAGAAGGTGTCCCATTTTTTTTAGGGGAGAAAAGAAGGAAAATGAATTGGTATACATGAATTTACATTTACCTCCTGTCCTCTTTCAAAATGGATTTGATGCAGAGTACCAGAAATGTTATGACTATAATAAATTATTAATATAACAATAAAAATAAAATGACCAAGTATTAGTGAGGAAACATAAGGAAAAATCATAATAGAAATGTTGGGCTGAGAAAATCTACTGCAAATAAGCACAGAACTAGCTCTGAGTTTCTCCAGGGTGGAGACCAAGAGGGAAGCATGACTGGTTATGTATTTTTCATTGTCTTAGAAAATGAAACACTCCAGTTCATCATGAAACAAACTTTCTCTGGCTCTGGTAGCTAAGAGCCACTTTTCAAGTGGGTAGATAGAATAATGAACAGCTTACTGGACAATGTCCCCCCAGTAGTTTCACAAAGAAGGCACAGAAGTTCTTTTTAAGACTGTTTCTTACGAGGCCTTTAGAGTTGAGGCATACTGTGAAGCCTTTCTTCCAGGATGAAGGGATAAAAGTTGAGTTCAAGCTTTCTAGAGATTTGACTTGATACAGGGATAAAACTTGGAGGACCTTGAGGAACAAGGCCCTTGGCAAATTATCAGTTGTCTCAGCTGGGTGTTTGACATAAATTGTGTTCAGATAATTCGTAATTTGAATCTCTAATAAGTAGGTGAAGGACAGATAACCAGCATTGTAAACTGAAGGGAGCTCCAAATGCTCTGATACCAGATCTGTAAGCAGCAGAGAGCCCTTTTGTGAGCCCTGAGGAGCCTGTGTTCTTCCCAAATGAAAGACCGTCCCCCACACCCTGGGGTGGGCCAAAGACACAAGCAGATACGTTCGTTAGTCATATAGATTTTTTATTTTTCAGATTTGGCTTTTTGCACTGGAACATTTGCAAGTCAATTTTACATCAGCGTGGTTCTAAACTGAATATCCCTAGAGGTTATTTCCAACTTCTCTATCATTTAAAGTGTATCTTTCCAAACCTTCCTTTTAGTCTATTTTGATGTTAGCCTTTCCACTAAGTGTTTTCATTTACTATACTTTAATAGGACTTTTTCTCCATAATATACCAAAAATTATCTATATTCTTGTTATTACAAATTATACAGATGCTACATCTGAATATTCAATGCGACATACTCTGGAGAGATGATCAGTGATCAATGATGTGCCTCGTGGGGGTTACTGTGGCTTCATCTCATTCGCATGACTTCTAGCTACCATCTTATTTCTCTCCCAGATACGGGTACGTAGACAAGATCCACTAGGATTGAAAGAAGTGAAAATGTATTCTGTGTGCAAAGCGGATTGTAGGACACAGCTACCAGTAGGACAAGATAACTGTCACTGCCTGGAACACACCCCCCCCCCCCCAACCCCCAGGAACGCTGACCAGATTGTAGGGAACTGGAACAATCCCTTTAAGTAGAACGTAAATAGATACGGAAAACCACCAGATGGTTTAACACTCTGGCAGTGACTTTTTTTTTCCCTTTCACTTTTCTTTTCATAGTGTAAAAGACTAGACAGGAGTCCTTTGCAGGCGCAGAGATCTACTTTGTCTTGCTGCCGCCGCAGACTAACTCATATGTAAGTTCCTCCTGCGTAAGTCTTTGACTGCCTACCGGCCTGGACTGGTCTGCCTCTTTCTTTGGGCTGAGCTTGCTCTCTGCTTACAGAGGGTGGTTCTTGGTTCCGGCAGGGAGTTTTCCCAACACTTGTGCTTTCCAGTTACGATAGCCATTACCTACATATGGCTATTTAAATTAATTAAAATTTAAAATTCCATTCTACTTAAAACTCAGTTGCACTAGCCACATTTAAAACGCTCAGTGGTCACCAGTGGATAGTGCTAGGGTATTAGACTGAGCAGAGAGACAGTGAGCAAGCATTTTCATCATCTCAGAAAATTCTATTGGATAGCACTGCTCCAAGAAATAAAATGAATGGGCTATTAGAATAAGAAACAGTATTAGTGAAGTCATAGCTAATAGATTAATGGAATTAGTGACAATCAGAATGTACTTGAGATCCAAAGAGAAAGGATTTGGTTTAACAAAAAAACAAAAAATGGTTAAAACGGTGGCTCATCTGGGACGAGGAGTAGAATTAATTACAAGGATCATCACCATCAAGATCAAGGTTCAGGAGAAGGAGGATCATCTGACCAAATGGAGTGGGGACGGGAAGTGCCTGGAGTGTATTTGGTGGGCTTTCTACTTACTGCACAAAGTGTGTTCTACAGTCCATCCACTGAGGAAAGTACGGGATAAACAAAGTCAGAAGGTTTTTTATTTTCTGGTCTCTTCTGACTCATTAGTATCCTAATAGCCCTAAGATTTATCCAGTGAATTGACCAGTATTCTGGGGAAACCCTCTGTTTTAGCACAGCCTGGAGGGCAGGCTCCCCTGTTCCATGCTGCTCGCTGTAGCCCTGCTCTCCCCGAACATCCTGTGACTCACAGGGTCCATGGCACTCTGTCAGCCAACGACATGTCCTTGGTTTGAAAGGTTCTCACCTATCTGTTTATTATTCAGGCGTGATCTCTCCTTCTATGAATGTTTCATGTCCTGGTGAACATATTTGCCCATAAATTGTGCCCCATACGAATGGTAGCACTGCAGATATTGCTGGAGTGTCGTGGAAGTGTTTCAAGCTGGATGTCAAAAATCAAGTTTTGCATCAAGGAGGAAAAAATGGTGATGAGAACAGAGGTCGATGATAAGCAGGCAATTAAGGGTGTTGGAAGTCCTGCAATATCTTGAGGGTATCATACAATAGCCTGGGAGGAATGACCAAGTACATGAACAGTGGCCGGAAGTGCCCGTGGCCTGGGCATGCAGTGACTGCTAAGGGTGTGAGAACATGACCGCAGTTGCCGGTGCATGAGGCCAGAACTCATCTTCACAGGGAATACGCATGCTGACCCCAACACCTTGTGCTGACTTGTGTACAGGTCTCACTTCCAGAAATGCAGTCCTGGGGCTAAATGTGGGACAAGTAGAATTCTTGTGATATGATTGGTCCCATTTACTAAATGCTTACTACGTGCTGGTAACTATGCTTACTACATGCTGGTAACTAGGCTATCCCTTTTTGTGAACTATCTCATTTAATCTTGACAACAACACTGTAGGGAATTTTTATTATCATATTTTACAGAGAAGAAAACTGAGGTTTAGCAAGAATAAGTCACTTGATCCTGATCACGCCTCTGGTAAATTGTCGAGCTAGGACTCAAAGTTTACCTTGAGAGTCTAATCTATATCACTATATCATGGTGTCTGGTATACAGTTCAACCTTTTAGAGTTGTAGCCTCTAATTTCCTTCATGTTATGGAGGTGCATTTTAACAAACTATTTGAACTGAATCATGATGGGCATAGTAAGAAAGAAGGTGTGCCTGAGAAAGGAAGTTGGCAAAAGCAAAGACATCGGGTCTTGGAAGTGTTTATCTTCCTTCTAAGCTTGTGGGATGGTTGGTGCTGCAGAATGACCCTGAAGAGGCAGAGGTGGGGAAAAGCCCAGTGCATTAAAATCTTCAAATAGTGATAGGAAACTCTCAATTCTCCACTTTTACACTCTTCAAGAAATATTTTATACTAACTTAACCATTTGACAACATCTTCCAAATTTTCCAACCAAGCTATCATGTTGTTAATTCTTTTATCACTAATATCTCTAAAAAATGTTTATTCTTTTACCATTTCCACTTTATCAACTTAGCCCAGGTCTGATCAGAGGTGTATCAGTCTGTCCTTGGACATAAAATAAGAAGACAAAGCACCATTTTATATGTTCATATCTTAGAACTAGCTTCTAGAAGCCGCTTATACTCTTAGTTCTTCCCTGGAAGAACACGTAATATCAAATACCTCAAAGTCAAAATGATTTCTTTAGCACTCAGATAGTTAATGTCAAACAATTCCAATTGATAGATTAACTTGTTCAAATGATTTGGAAGTTGTTTGTGAATAACTAATTGTACTAAACTCTCCCAAATGAAGTCTGGCTCAAAGTTGTATTTTTTACAGACGTGCTGCATTAAAGTAGAAGTCGGTGTCTGATAATCAATTTCTTTCCTTAAAAACCTTGTAGGCCTTTCCTGTTTTAGAGAGATACTCTTGGACTTCAGTCTAGTGATAGTGTGGACATTTGAAGAGATTCAGAATAGTAGCATTTTGTAAGTGTATGATGGGGCAAAGCTACCAAAGCACCTTTGCTTATTTCCAATATTTATTGGGATATGTATTGTTTTAGACACTTGGGATTCATCAGTAAATAAAATAAAGTCTCTGCTCTTATAAAGCTTCATTTTAAGGAGAAATTCACAATAACTATTTGGAAAGGTACATTTTTTTTTTTTTTTCTTTTTTTGAGACAGAGTCTCACTCTGCTACCCGGGCTAGAGTGCCGTGGCGTCACCCTAGCTCACAGCAACCTCAAACTCCTGGGCTCAAGCAATCCTTCTGCCTCAGCCTTCCAAGTAGCTGGGACTACAGGCATGTGCCACATGCCCGGCTAATTTTTTCTATATATATTTTTTTAGCTGTCCATATAATTTCTTTCTATTTTTAGTAGAGATGGGGTCTCGCTCTTGCTCAGGCTGGTCTCAAACTCCTGACCTCGAGGGATCCTCCCACCTCGGCCTCTCAGAGTACTAGGATTACAGGCGTAAGCCACCGTGCCCGGCCAGAAAGGTACATTTTAAATAATAAATTCAAATATGGAAAAAAAATTGCAGAGATTTTATATCCATTCATATGCTTGTGTTTAACAATTGACTATGGAAAAAAAGAGAGAGAGAGAGACCTGACTTGTAGTGTTTGCAGATTTCTGTGGTGTAAATACTGCAACCATGGCCAATTTCAGCTAATAACAAGATATCACTGAATACAGAGGAATAGAGGTGCGAACACAACTCCTAGGAACTGATGTAAGCCAATTCTAGCACACCACTGGATCTGAATCAACTTTGCCATAATTTATACTTTCAGACAGCTCAATGGAAAAAGTCAGGTGTAAAGGACATGGAATTGGTTAAAATAAAACTAAAATATATAAAAGTTTTACACATCAAATAACATGTAAAACAGAAGAATCTCTTATCTTTATCCTTGTAACATGTGATATAATAAGGAATAATAAAATTCAAGTAACAGGGAACAAGTTCTACCAGGAGGAGGGAAAATTATAAAGGCTCTATCAGTTTATCATTTAAACTCATTAAGACTGAGAAAATTTTTTCAAATACCTTGTTTTTATTCCGAAAACCTTCACACTCATTCTTACCTAAATTGTGCAGTTAACAATTACAAAACTTTAGAAATATGTTTTCATCAATTAATAGCAATGACCATGTATTTACTGAGTGCCTAATATGTACCAGATATTTAATGCCTCATTTGTACAAGTCTGCAAAGTAGCCATTATCCGATTTTTAGAGATAAAGAAACCGAGACTCAGAGAAGTCAAACAATTTACCTAAGGTCTCCCATTAGTCAACTTCCAACCTAGAATTCAAATCAGTGCCTGTCTGATTCAAAAACAACAAGTTTTTTTCATTTTGAATGCCTTTGTTTTATGAACAGGTTCAAAATAAAATCTAATTTTCAAAAATGCTTGATTTAATTCATCAATCCCCTGGGGATTTGGGGTTTAGGGCACTGCTCTAAGGTAGGAGGTGATTTTAAAGCAATGGAAACAGGTCCCCTGATACAGGTTTATGCTTTAGCCACTCCTAGGAACACCATGACAACACAGCATACCTCCCAGTACTGCAGGTGGGCCTGCCGGGGTTTATTAATTTTATGGTGGCTCCTAGGTTGTTTAATATCATAGTTGGTGGGCACCTGGCTGTACAGGGTCAACTCTGGGCAGTGAAACAAAAATACCTCTCCCTAATCCTGTGTTTAAGCAGCTCAGGGCTTCCTGCACGATCACACTCACAGCCCCTCATACGATACGTGGCACAAAGACTCTGAATCACTTTAGTGAACCCTCTAAAGCAATTGATATTTTAAGCAATTATAAAATGATAGAATTTTATAACTGGATAAGACTTTAAAGGTTATCTAGTTCAACCCCTTATGTTAGAGACAAAGAAATCGAGGCTCAGCAACTTCCTGAAAGTTCTCCAAAGAGTTGGCATACCAAACTCAGGCACAGCTCGAGGTCTCTGGATGCCAAGACAGATGTTCTTCCCATGATGCCATGTGGCGCTCCCTGATCATGTAACCAGCACAGGACAAGTCCCCAAGGACCACACCTGCTACAGAGTGTATTACCTTGCGTTTAGCAGATAGAACTGTGCAAAAAGCTCTCTGGATTCTCAGGCTTTGACAGCATAACTAGTAAAGGACACAATAATAGTATTTGTACGAGATTTTTACACAATTTTACATGCACCATGTTTGCTAATGATAATTCCTTATGTGCTTATAAATTTTATAATTTTTGGAATACTTTTAATGTATCATCTCATGAATTAAGCTTATTAAGTAGCCAACAATTATTATTCCCATTTTATAGATGAGGAAACTGAAGTTCAAAGAATTTCAATGTTTTGCCACACAGTTGGTGACAAAGATGAGGCCAGAGCCTAATATCTGATTCTTAATCCAGTGCTCTTTTCTCACAATATCTAATAAGAGGATTCAGAATAGCAGACTTTGATAAATTCATGTCAAAGACACAGAGCCCTAATTTAGGGATTTTATCCAAGATTATACATACGCTCTATGGCAGTTGGTCCAAGACCTAAATATTTCACAAGACATTCTTCCAACTACAACATAGGACTTTCCCAACCTTTGTTAATCCTGTGAACAGAACACTATTCACATATACCAAAAACATACCAGTGTCTCCAAATTTGGCAAATCTCACTCTGCGAGGCAATGCAACTGGAAAATCTAATATCTCAAAGGCGTTTGTGCTCCTGCCAGATTCAAATCTTGTGCATCTGTGGGTTTTTCCACCCCTTGTGTAATGGGTTTGAGTCTTTTTGGAAGGTGTCTCCTCACAAGCAGAGATAATAGACATTCTTTCTCTTGTGAGCCTTATGATGAAATAATTATTTGGCAGTTAACAAGCAAAATCTTTCCTGCCAATTTAAAACTGCACCAAGAAAAGAGTTGGGGGAAATTCCAAGATGCAGTTCAGATTTTGATCCTTAAAATGAAATATGAATTATAAAAGACTCTGGTTAAAAGGAGAACATTCCATTTTCTTACGAAAGTGGGGCAGAATCTTAGTGCATCTTCTGGAGAGTATGTGATTTTCTTTTTTGTAAGTGTCTAGAGAGAAAATTTCTATATTTACCTTTAGGAGATCATCACATAATTTAGAGTGGAATGATCTAGGTTAAATGTCAGAAGAACTTTTCTTGTGTTATTTAACTAGAGGATAATACTTTGTTTTACTGTGAGTGTATCACAAATATTTACTGTCATAAATTCCCAAAAATTCATTTATATCTTTTGAATTGTAAAGGATTCAAAGCAGAATTCATTATTCCTAATGCAAATATGTAAGAAGTACATGGACAGTATATTCGTGGAAATACAGGAAGACAAAAAAGAAAAACACCACCTAAAGGCATCCGATATATTCTTAAGGGTGCAATTAAAGCAGCTGAATAAACAATCTTTGTTTTTGATTCCATGCTTTTTGGAGATAGCATTTTACTCTGGGGCAGCTATATTATGGAAGTAATTCTAACCTTCTTCCAAATCCAAATTGTGTAGCATCTGCCATCTAAGTATCTCAAGATATCCCAGTACCCTGGCTGCATAACATGTAAAGTGTTTATCTCACGGCTCAAGTTATTTTAATGGTCTTCCGATATATGAAATTTAACTGTCTTCCTATATGAAATTTAGTTTTTAGACTATGTAATTTCTAAAATATATATATTACTGTCTTTGTACACTTCACTCATAAAGCACATAGGATCGGATCTGTTCTGATGGGTACAGAACTGCAAAAGTCACTCTTACTGGTGTGAGTCTGAAGCTCAAAAACATTTGTTAGTACTGAAACCCTGTAAATAGGCAAGGGAACCACAAGATTTACTAAGTACATGAGATTATCTCAAGGAAGCATGCAAATATTAGATCTGAAATGAATATGTTGGGCTAACCAATAGTTTAAATAAATAATTGAACAATTGCAACCCATGACAATATTTTGAGACACCTCCTGGAATACTTTGAGAACTCAAACTATGATACCAAGCGAAGTAATTACAAAACCTGCATAGAAAGCTGGCATTTGAATTGACTCTGCATGCCAAAAAGCAGATCTGTTTGTCTAAAGAATTTGTTGAATTACACAGCCTCTTTCTCTTTGCCAATTTGTTTGTTTGCCAACTTTTATTGATTACTTGGGACAGTCATTTTGAACTCTAGCTTTTAATACTACCTGACTTTCCAAGAACTTCTGCATTCTGTGTTTCAAAAGTCATCAGGTTTTAGGAGTTTGAGACTGAAAAGACTCAGAAAGATCTGTCTCTTTTTGCTACGATACGGAACTCTGTCCAAAACAACTGAAAACCCAGTGGCATTTTCACCTGCAGTAAAGAGCAATTTCTGATTCAGGAAAAATGTGTGAAATGCGCTAGACTGCTCTCCCAGGAGTATAAAATCCTGTATTTGTTCATTATGCTGGTTGTGTGACTGCCACTTATGCTAACATTGTCTTGAAAATAAACAGCAGAAAATTCACAGCCTTTTGTATACTGACTTTCTTCCATTGGGCCTCTAGTCTCTTTTGCCAGTCTCCTTACTTTGGGAAACTCTAGAAAATAATTCAACAGCGGATTTCCTGTTTTAAGACGGTAGATTGAAAGATGTTCCCACCTCCTTCTCTTGAAAATCATCCACAAAAAAAGAAACAAAGAAACAAAAAATAAATAAATAAAAGTTGTAAACACGAATTCCATCTTTGATAAAGTCAGGAGACTTCTGAAACCCCAAGCCAATATATGAAGGCTAATTGTGCAGAGAGCAGCACCAGGTTCCTGAGCAGAGGGGAGGACGGGGAGCCTGGGAAGGGGACACGGATGACAAATAGCTCTCACCTGCAGAGCACCAGGAAAGACTCAGAACTGAGCGCCCAGAGGAGAGGGGAGTCAGGGAGCTCTGAACAATCTGGCGGCTGCTGTTCAGAGGCTGCTCAGGAAATGGGGAGGTGATCGTGCAGTATTACCCCCACCTTCCCCTGTGCCTACTGTCCCGAGTCTGGGTGCCTGTCACCTGGGTGGATACGGAGGAGTCTTTTCAAACTTCCTAATAAGCACTGCTTCAGCAGCACCCCTCCCTAGCCACTCCCCACTGTCCCTCGCAGATTAAATAATCCTTTACTGGGAAACTGAACTGCCCTGGCAAAAGGTGCAGAAGATATTGATATTTTGCTTTTCCTTGTCCCTTGCCCCAGTGGCTTGCCACCCAATCACACTATGGTGAGGCCCAACGGTCCACACTCCTCTTCCAAGTCCTACCCACCCCAGTGCATGTGCGTGCACACACACACACACCCACACACCCCTGCCATTCAGCTTTTCTGTGTCCCACTGCTTAATATGAGATTTAAGGATTGCTGGACAATTGAGGAAATGTTTCCACATAAAAACATGAGGCTAAAACTAACCAAGGTGTGGGGGGAAAGAAAAACATCACCCAAAACCATCTGATATATTCTTAAGGGTGCAATTAACACAGCTAGATTAACAATCTTTCTTTTTGATTACATGCTTTTTGGAGGCAGCATATTTCTCTGGACCAGCTATATTACGGAAGTCATTCTAACCTTAGAAGTTAGAGGAAATGAGTCAATGTTAATATGAATTAATGTTAATTTCCTCAGAGAGATGAGAAAAGATATTGTATCCACAAAACAAGAACAGAAAGTTAATTTTTTTTTAAAGGCATAATCAGATGAAAAGAAAGATAATAGTGTACATACTGAATAGTGATGTAATCAAAATTTGTTATAAAACTATATGAAGTTTTCAATAAATGGTGCTGGGACAATTGGATGTGCACATGCAAGAATGAAATTGGACCCCTACCTCACACCATACAGAAAAAAAGTAAGTCAAAATGGTTCATAGACCTCAATTTAAGGGCTAAATTTATAAAGCGCTTATAAGAAAATATAAGAGTAAATCTTTGTGATCTTGGATTAAGCTATGATTGATGGATATGACACCAAAAGCACAAACAACAAAAGAATGGATAAATTGGATTATATCAAAATTAAAAACTTTTTTTCCTCAAAGGATGCCATCCAGAAAGTAAAAGAGAGAATTTACAGGATGGGAGAAAATATTTGTGAATAATTTATCTGTTAAGGGAATATATAAGAACTCTTGCAAATCATATATTAATAACTCACAACAATGAAAAGACAAGTAACTCAATTTAAAAATGGGTAAAAGATTTGGATAGACATTTCTCCAAGGAAGATATACAAATGGCCAATAATCACGTGAAAAGATGCTCAACATCTTTGTCATTAGACAAATGCAAATCGAAACCACAATGATGATCAACACTTAAGTGCACATATAGTAATAACATTCATCGGGTGTCCGGCAGATGGGAGAGCGGAGGAGGGGATGGGTATGTACACACCTAAAGGGTGCAATGTGCACCATCTGGGGGATGAACACGTTTGAAGCTCTGACTTGGGTGGGGCAAGGGCAATACACATAACTAAACATTTATACCCCCATAATATGCTGAAATAAAAAAAAAATTTAAAAAAAAAACCACAATGAGATACCATTTCATACCCACTAAGATGACTAAAATAAAAAAGACAGACAAGTGTTGGCAAGGATGTGGAGAAACTGGAACCTCCATACATTGCTAGTATAAATAGAAATGAGAAATGGTACGGCTACTTTGGAAACCAGTTCAGCAGTTCCACAAAACATTAAACATAGTTAATATATGACCCAGCAATTGCATTCCTAGGTATATACCCAAGAGAATTGAAAACATATGTTCACATAAAAACTTGTACATGAATGTTCATAGCAGCATCATTCATAATAACCAAAAAGTGCAAACAATGCAAATGTTCATCAATTGATGAATGAATAAACAAAATACAGTACAGGCATGCAGTGGAATATTATTCAGCCACAGAAAGGAATAAAACTCTGATACATGCTGTAACACAAACGAACCTTGAAAACATGGTGAGTGAAAGAAGCCACACACTAAGTGCCACATATTGTATGATTCCACTTACAATGACCAGAATAAGCAAATCCACAGAGACTGGAAGTAGGCCAGTGGTTGCCTAGGGCTGGGGGAGGGAAAAATGGGCAGTGACTGCTCACGGGTGCAATGTTGCTCATCAGGGTGATGAAAATGTTCTAAAACTAGATCGCGGTGATTGTTGTACATCTCTGTGAATATACTAAAAACCACCGAATTGCACACTTCACAAGGGTGAGTTGTAGGATATGTGAATTATTTCTCAACAAAACTGTCATACAAAAAATTTTGTTAGAAAAAAATTATGTTAGGAAGATGAAGGTAGGGGACGGACGATGATGGAGCTGAATCCTTATCTACCACTATCAGACATCAATACATTACATCTAAAATTTATCAATCAAAAGAATGCTTATTTGAAAATTATTTAAAAATATGGAGGTTGGCCGGGCATGGTGGCTCACGTCTGTAATCCTAGCACTCTGGGAGGCCAAGGTGGGAGGATCGCTCCAGGTCAGGAGTTCGAGAGCAGCCTGAGCAAGAGCAGGACCCCGTCTCTACTAAAAAAATAGAAAGAAATTATCTGGACAACTAAAAATATATAGAAAAAAATTAGCTGGGCATGGTGGCGCATGCCTGTAGTCCCAGCTACTTGGGAGGCTGAAGCAGAAGGATCGCTTAAGCCCAGGAGTTTGAGGTTGCTGTGAGCTAGGCTGACACCACAACACTCTAGCCAGGGCAAAAGAGTGAGACTCTGTCTCCAAAAAAAATAAATAAAAATAAAAGAAAGAGAACAGTAGTTTCTGTGACTTGTTATTACAGTACAGGGGTATTATTATTGTTACTGTGTTACACTGTATTAGACCACATATGAGCCACTATAGCACGATTGTTATTATTACTGCGGATGCGCTGCTCATCAGGGACCTGAGTTTCACACAAATCCCACCTAAAGATGTTCTCGGGAGCGTATCTTGTCCGTGACCTGAGGACCGCCTGTACTCGCTTCTGGGAAGCAGGGCGATAGTGGAAAGATAGGCAGGGATTGTTCTCTTTCATTATGAACCTTCTAAGACTTTTGGAAACATTTTAAACTATGTGCCTGTGTTACTTTGATAAAAGTAAAATTTTTTAATTCATGCTCAAAATTCCTAACATTACTCTAATAATAACATGCATAATTCAACTCTGCTTACTCCTGGCTCCTAAAACAGCAGGCAGAGGGCTCACGAAGAAGGGCTGTCCCAATTAAATATCTGGGCGGTGTGGCCGGGCGCGGTGGCTCACGCCTGTAATCCTAGCACTCTGGGAGGCCGAGGCGGGTGGATCGATCAAGGTCAGGAGTTCGAGACCAGCCTGAGCAAGATCGAGACCCCGTCTCTACTAAAAATAGAAAGAAATTATATGGACAACTAAAATATATATAGAAAAAATTAGCCGGGCATGGTGGCACGTGCCTGTAGTCCCAGCTACTCGGGAGGCTGAGGCAGGAGGATCACTTGAGCCCAGGAGTTTGAGGTTGCTGTGAGCTAGGCTGACGCCATGGCACTCACTCTAGCCTGGGCAACAAAGTGAGACTCTGTCTCAAAAAAAAAAAAAATTAAAAAAAAAAAAAAAAACAAAGTATACAAATACTGTAAAAAAGACCAGAGGGCCAGGTGTGGTGGCTCTTAAAAAAAAAAAAAAAAAAATATCTGGGCAGTGTGCAAAGAGCTTCCACAAAAGCTTCCAGCGAGCGGCAGGGTGGTGTGGCCCTCACTTGCTTTCTCCGCATAAAGAAAAGCCTTGCAGCCTCTAAGAATTTAAAAGTACTTCAGAGTCAGCTTAAGGTTTTATCCTAAGAATGGTTAGTTCATGGTTATTCAAAAGCATGATGTGAAACAGCCAGATAGTCCTGGTTGGAAATAGCACCGCGCACTCCTTCTGAGCCACTTTGTGTTAAGTCTCTTCTGATTTCTGCACCTTCATTGCTTCATCTGCAAAATGGAGACAATCAGCTCTCAGACAATTGCTGTGATGATTGCAGAAGGCATCTAGCACAGCACAGGAAAATGCTTGAAAATGCTGTTTTCATTCTTTCATTCATTAATTTGGTCAAAATTAAATGAATCATGATTCAAAAAAAAAAAAAACTACCTCAAAAGGCAGATGTGATCAGCGTGATTTTTTTATTCTCTGAAAGAAAAACAGAATTATACTCCACACATTGCAACTAATGTTCCAATCAAGGGGAAATTGCTTAACCATTGTGTGACTTCACATTTCTTAAAGTTTCTCATATAGAGTCAGAATAATTCATGAGAATTATTAATGATTTGTGACAGCTCTAGAATGCTTTAAATCCCTCAGTTAGTTACTATAAATACAAAGTATCCTTAAGGAGAAATGTCATATCCTCCAATCTCCTCTCTTTGTGTTCCCTACCCTTGGGAAGCACACATAGAATCAAATGGTGCAAAACTCTCTCTTTTGAGTCGAGGATACCTGGGCTCAAAGACGGCTTCCTCTGTGTACTTACACTGCGCAACCTCTCTGAGCTCTGACTGGCTCATCTGGAAATTTGAGATAACATATTATTATCCCCAAAGCTATTAATATGTATTATAACTTGCTGAGTTGTTTTATGGATTAATTGACCTGTGGTGTGTGTGAGGTAGTGTCAACCACATAAGAACACTCCCAATAAATATTCATTTCCTTCTTTTGACTTTTTAATAAGTGCACCTCAACCGCCTTCTTTCCTTACTTCTCAAAGAACTTAAAATATCTTCCAAGATATGACTTCACATTACTGTGAGCTCTTTCTTCTCACTTAGAGGCATTTTAATAGTCTGTCCAGATAATTTTCCTGTCTGCAATCATTATTGAGATAGCCTCACCCCCTCCTTCCTTCCTTTTCTGTACTTCACATACACACAATAGTGACAATGTAACCATTACCTTTGTACCCCACAAAAATCAAAATATTTTCATGTATTTACCTCAGATATATCTTTCTTTAATAATATAATAGAGTTGAAGCCCTCTGTTTTGAAGTTGGAATACATCACTCCTAGGCATGATGCTTTTTAAATTTAATTTTGAAATTAAATTTTGTTTTACAGACGGGGATCTCACTCTGTTGCCCAGGCTGGAGTACAGTGGCTGCAACCTTAAACTCAAACCTGAAACCTGAAACCTATGTTCTCAGTTACAAAATGGGGATAAAAACATACATTTTACCTACTTCACGGAGTATTGCAAGAATCAAATGAGAAATATGTGCAAATCCATTAAAACTCTATGTTATGGTATATCCACACAGTGGAATACTACACAGGTATGAAAAAGAACAAGGAAAATATCTGTAAACTAATATGGAGTCATTTCTAGCACATGTCGTTAAGCAAAACCAAAACCAAAACAAAACAAAAAACCAAAAAACAACAACAAAACCAGAAGGCAAAAGAGTATATATATTTTGCTATTTTTTGTGTATGAAAGACATACAGATATAGATATTAGATATAGATATATGGAGACATAGGTACAGATATCATCAGCTTATTTTTGTAAAAAGAAACACTGGACAGATGAAACAGAAAATACTGAGATTAGTTGCCAAGAGGGGTAGCTGGGAATCTAGTGGAACAGACAGTCCTACCTCTGAGTCCATCTTTTTGCATAGTATGGACTTTTAGAACCACATTAATGTTTATATACTTCAAAATTAAATAAAATTGAATAAACTAAGTCAATAAGGTAGAGGGGGCAAAATCCTAAAATGTAATAGACAAATGAACTTACTTGTATTTAAAATGGAAAGCATGACCACACTGAAGGAAAAGGGAACCAACCCAAGTCACTTAAAAAAAAACCATACCTTTATTGGGATATAATGAACATATCTCAAAATTCACCCCAAAGAACTCTTTGAACATAGTATTTTGACTATAAAGACAAAGCCAACTACCAACAAATCTTGAACTCTGTTTAGCAGGGTTTGTTTTGGCAGTGGTGTGGGTTAGCAATTCCAAAACGACTCTCTATTTATGGTGAGAGTTAGCAAATGAGCACCGGTATGGACAGTGCTGAGAAGGGGCACACAGGCACGTAATGGCAACAGGCCGAGAACCTGCTGCATTGGAATCGGCAGTATAAGCATTAACTCCTGCTTTTTAGATACTACCTCAATATAGTTACATTGGTATGTATGTGTGTGTATTCTCTAGTTTCTTCCTGCTGAGAAGATCTAGAAATGATTACACTGAAAAGCAACAAACACATCTAGTGCCTAGATGTTGGGTTCTATATACTGTTTTCCACTATAAAGAACCAAGACTTCTTGAACAAATGGCTGATTACAAGGCTGGAGCAGGGAAAGTAGAATATGAGCTTGGACCACTTTGTTGGGCCATAACAAATGAGGAAGTACTGAAAGAATGATAGGGACATGGTAAAAGGACATGGGAAACAGTGTGAAGCAGCTCCCACTGGACAAAGGCTGGGAAAAGTTGAGCGTCGAGATGAATAATGATTATAATGGATTATAACTGGGCATGTTGGCTCACGCCAATAATCCTAGCACTTTGGGAGGCTGAGGTGGGAGGATCACTTGAGGCCAGGAGTTTGAGACCAGCCTGAGCAACATAGTGAGACCCTGTCTCTACAAAAAAAAAAAGAAAAGAAAACTGGCCAGGCACAGTAGCTCACACCTAAGCAAGAGCGAGACCCTACCTCTACTAAAAATAGAAAAATTAGCCAGGCACAGTGGCACGCACCTATACTCCCAGCTTTCAGGAGACTGAGGCAGGAGGATCACTTGAGCCCAGGAGATTAAGGTTGCAGTGAGCTGTGATGACGACACCACTGCACTCTAGCCTGGGCTGACATCCTGTCTCAAAAAAAAAAAACAATTATAATCCATTGAGTAAAATAAGAATCCATTCATCCACATCAATTAACCAAACAAGTATTAATACATTAAAGGTAAGGGAAAGGTCTTCTAATGTAATTAATAAATTTAGAAAGAACGGTAGAATATTACCATTTTGAAACTATCATACAAATAATTGATTTAGGCAAGAATCATCAATGAATGCTCAAGCTAGTTATGGGTATCTCACCACAAATTGCTACCTTTGAGAGAAACCTCACTATGAGCTAGACAATTTATGGTTAATCAGCTCAGTGAGGGGAGGCGGCTACAATTGTGGTTATCTCTGTTTACAGTGTAGGAAACTGAAATGTAGATACTAAGTAACTAACGCCACATGCCCGGGAGACAGGATTCAAATCCAGTGTCGGGCACAGCCAGAGTTTTCCCTCTTCCCCCATCCTGCCTGGGCTGGGGGTCCTGGGGTGACTCCAGCTGCCAGGTGACCTGGCTCTCTGGTGTCCCAAGCCCTAATGGGAAGAGATGTGTGGGTGTGGATGATGGTCCGACCTGCGTGGGGGATACCTTGTGGCTTTGGAGGTCCCCATCGCAACAGCAGCTAGGCAGAGGCGTGAGGTGTGATGTGGTCAGGGCAACGCTGTTTGTGTGGGCCAGCGTGCAGCTGTCCCCATCGCACCTCCAACACATCCGTCCCTCCTAAGCCAGGCTCAAGGCTCTTGTTTTCCTTTAAAAGCAGCATTAGAGGAGGATGACGTTACCTGAATTAGCCAGATATTCATCTCAGAGTCTCTTCATTTATTTTGACCCACGTAAACACAGACCGAAAGGACTCCAGTCAGCGGAAATGCTGTGTATCTCTCTCCCAAACGTGGCTGCTAAGAGCAGGGCTGAGCCCTCGTACTATCTGCACATCGGGGCCTATTTACCAAGGGCCTCAGGTTCAGCTGTCGGGTGTTATCTCTGCCTGGATTATATAAATAGCTACAGAGATACACTGACAGGATTACAAGAAGATTTCCATCACGTGACTTGCGTTGTTAAGTGCAAACATTTAAAGTATACCTCAATTTTTATAATCCTGTTTCCTAACTATAATTATTCTATTTATTTATTTTTAGTACATCAGGAGCCTCAAAAAATGGAAGTGACGCAGGGGCTGTCTCTCTCTGGAGTCCCAATTTGTATGTCTGCTTCCTGCTTTGGAGAGTAATTTCTTTGAGGTTACTGAGGTCACATGATAGTCAATAGAGTTTGTTGAATAAAATAAAGATCTTATGTTGTCAATCTTTAACCAACAGATCACCAATTTTAGATGCCCTGGAATAACACCACTGATGATAAGGAGAAGAATTCTGTCAAAGAGCTACTGGATAGCAAAGGGAAAGTCTAGCAATAAATAGTCAAGATGACTGGCTGGCTTTGAGCCAATGTGATTACTATTTTTGCTAGAATGTCATTTTTTATGATTTTGAAATCATCATTCTTTTACTTATTAATTATCATGCTGCTTTGTTTACCTGCATTTAAAGTGGCATTTTTATTTGGGGATTGCTTATTTAAGTGATATTATAAATATCTAGCTGAATATCAAAAAAACAAATATTAAGTTCTATTTACAAAATGCTCTTTGTTCTTAATCGGTAGTTTTATGTTTTTCTGTTGGCTTAACAATTAAAGGAACATCATCTCTTAGAGCAAAACGATTCATCACAGTAATTAACACAAGAGGGGAGGCACACACAGGATGATCATACCCTTGGAGTTCAATGTCATTAAGAAGGACAATCTAGCGTTCCAGGTGCATGACTAGCGTCTTAAAGACTATGCATCCCTCTGATGACATATAGTGTCAATATGTCTGAGATCTCTGAAACACACACTCAGCGTGACAGGATGAAATCTGGACAAATCCAAAGGCCTTTACACTTCTGTAATTTAAAACATATTTGCTATCAGCTGTCCCCATCTCAACTACTCCCAAATTCTGATATTTTATCAGGTGCTGGGGAGAAATTAAACCAAACTAGATGTGTTCTTATTCTTTTCCCTAAGCTTAGGTATACAAACATAGTGTCAACTAATCTGTACAATCTCCCCTTTGTAGTAAATTATTGCTAGTATCTCTTTATCACTAGGGAAGAAATTATTTACTTAATTAGAAAGTAAGTTAGAGACCCAAAGGCACCTTTAAAAGGAAAATTTTAGAAACATTTTTTGGCGGATCTATGATATACCAGGTGCATTTTGTATGAGAACCTTGTACGATAAAATTCCCATTTTACAGAAGAAGAAAATGACATTGAGTGAAATTATTTACAGAGTTACAGTGAATAAATGACACAACTGGTATTTAAATCCAGTTCATTCTGTCTTTCCTATGACACTGCCCTTCAGAACTTTCTCCCACTCTCTGCCCCTCCAGATGCCTTCCCAGATGGTAATGTGTCACCAGACATTGCTTCTGTGACTCTGCAGAGTCCCAGAGAGGAACACCGAGATGACATTATGCATCAGCGGTTTCAAGAAGCAGGTACGGGAACTGTAATTTATCTTCTCTGTTACTCCCAAACTTCTCACCTGGGCTAGAGGCTGATTGCTTTAGATCCGTGGCTGCTTCCTGGGATGCAGTGAGCTAGTTGGGCAGATTCTGTCTGCAGGTGAGGCCATTGGTGGGGTCAGTTTGTTTCAGGGGAATGACAGCATTCTTACTTGCCACAAATCTAGGCCACATCCTCATCCTGTTTTTTCACAGTGATCAAGCTAGTGGTGTTTCCATCAGTCTGGGCTCTGTGTCTATTTCTCAGCTGACTTCAAGTTCTGGAAGGAAGCATTCTGGAGAAATGCTATGTATCTATCCCCTCTAAAGTGCCAACAGGTGTGAAGTCTTGTTGGTTGCACAAAACACCTGCAACAGAAAACTGTGAACTTTTGAATACTCTCTCCCTCTCAGTACTTTCGCACCTTCTCTTACCTGGAGGAGCATGTTCCGTATAATCTGGGCTCTGGGTTCGGCTACATGGGGCCTGTCTGTGTCACAGTCAGCTGGGGGTCTGCAAGGAGGATCCCTTTGTGCTTCCACATCGCCGGTACCTGGCACATAGAATGTGCGCAGCAAGCGTGGATTTGGTGAATAAGTGCAAGGGTTATATTGCATCACCTGGAGCAAAGACTAACACAGGTGTATGTTTTGGAAATGTCTTGGCATCAGCAGTGAATCAGAAAGCGTTTGTTTTGGCTTCTCCTTCAGAACACAAACAAGCAAAAGATGTGGTTTTTGAGCCCATGGATCTTACTGTTCTATTCGTACACATAGAAAGAAATAGTCATGATTCATGAGGGCATATGACAAATGCCAAATAAATTGAACAAATAGGAAGTGCTATAGATAATCCAAAGAAGGGTAGTCTCCATTGTAAAAGAGAGCTTTGAAATAAGTGGGTTTTGAAAAATGACTGGAGTTTAAGAGAGATTGTGCAATGAAGATAAGATTTAAATGAACAATGGTGTTGTTGGCAGGGGAATGAGCAGAGTAGGTTTGAAAATACAGAGGGCATGAACATAACCTCTAGGAATACAAAAAGAAACTACAGAGGACAGCAAGCGGGTTGCAGAAAGGTTTTAATTAAGAAGCAATAAGAAATACAGTCAAAAAGGTGAGTGAAGACCAAATTATATAGAACTCTGGACACAGTTCTTAGGAGTTTGAACTTCATCTCACAAGAAATAAGCACGTATGTTAGGATTACTGTGGCTGCATGTAACATAATAAACTGAGGCTAGTTTCAAAGGGAAAAGGAATTTTTTTCTGAGACAGAGTCTTGCTCTGTTGCCCAGGCTGGAGGGCAGTGGCCTCATCACAGCTCATTGCAACCTCGAATTCCTGGGCTCCAGCGATCCCCCTGCTTCAGCCTCCCAAGTCTGGGACTACAGGTGTGAGCCACTATGCGTGGCTGGAAAAGGAATTTTTTAGAGAATTTGGGATATCTTGCACATGGCAATTACCTTATATTCCCTTGTTATTAATATATTGAATTGAAGTTTTAGAAAAATATTCCTTTCAGATAGATGGGAAAAGTAAAGAGAAGAACAATAGATACAATGTGGAGAAAAAGAGGGTGGCTGCAAGGACATCCATTGGATGACATGCAGTGCAGCAAAAGAAAAGTCGAGATCATTCTGCGTCAGTGGTCTTTTGCCCCTCTCCCCATTCCTTAGGTACCTTGATCAGTCCCAAAAGGCACGTTTCTGACTGAGAGAAGGACCGGGTCATCACAGCTGTGTCCTCTCTGTGCCTCTGCAACCAGGGCCTTGACAGTTTCCCGCCAAAGGAAAACATTTTCACAGGAAGAACTTTTTTCCCTTTTCTCCCCATTTTGTTCCGTTGTCAGGACACAAAATACTCTCATCATGCCTCATTCTGCACAAAGCAGAAAAAGTCAGGCAATGTTATTATTCTGAAAAACCAAAGGAATGAACAATACACGGTATGATGGATAGTCATAGTTTTTATAGTGAATTTTCTGTAATTGGACATCTCAATCTTATTTTGTTTTGAGAATTAATTCAGAGGGTGAACTCCATTCTGCCTGTTAATATTAGAATAAGCAGCTGTAAAAGCACAACGTGTTTAAAAAGCTGTGGGTATAGGTCAGACAAAACCAACATTACTTTATTTGTTCAAAGAAGATACAAGAAAACATTAAAAGGAACACTGAGATCAGAGAGGAAAGCAGTTTGGGGAATGTGAATGAGAAAATTTTCTCATATCTTTTTTTTTCTTTTAAAAAACAATTATGAACTGGCGCAAGTTTATAGGAAGAAAAATGAAAGATTAAACTGCAATAACTTATTTCAATTTAATTCACATTATTCCAATTTCACTTCTAATCCTTTCATGTACATCTATAAACTTTACGTTGTCATATATAAGGTGCACCTAAGATGTTGTGTTGCGGGTTTTAAATTTTTTTTTATTTTACATATGTCCAAATATTGACATTAGTTAGCACATTCATCATTTTAATATCCCTATAGCATCCTATCATGTTGACATAACCCCTATATATTTGGGAGTTGGAGAGTGAGCTAGAGGGTTTTCATAGTTACAAGGCTTTTCCCCAACTCTAACTCAACTTGGTATGTGTACACATCCAGCAAGTAAGGCATTATAAAGGAAGAGCAAGGAAAGTACTTAGATGAAGGATTTTGTTATGATCAGTTTCAGAAGGGGCTTATTAACTTCTGCTTTTAAGTTTTGCTTTACCACAAAAAAAACCCACAGGAGCAAGATTACAATTCATTGAAGACTGCTGGAAGAGCACAGTGAAGAAATCTGTGCGCTAGCTGTGTAGTTATTACCTATTAGCTCAATCTCACCCTTTTACTCTCTCCTTTGTGATGCTGGAGCTCGGACTCCACAAACCACATTTCTGATTTGCTAACAGCTCGGACTCCACAAACCACATTTCTGATTTGCAAACAGCTTGTTTGAGTCTGTCAATAGGGGAACTAGGGGAAGTCTGTAACTCTGGAAGAAGAGATTTCTTTCTTCCAACTTGCTTCCTGTGACTTCCTGTCTACTTCCAGTGTGACCTCCTGTCTACTGCCTGTGTGACTTCCTGTCTGCTTGCTGTTCCTATGAACGTTATCCCAGCAATACTGCTCACCCTGGCAGCAGCAGTTCCTTCTCTGGATCCAGCTTGTGATTTTCCCGTTGTTTGCAGAACCGACTCTGTCCTCTCCCGTCATTCTCCATCCCAAGCTGGAGGATCCCAGCACCCGCTGAGCAGTGATCCCTCCTCAGAGGTCTGTTTCCCTTTGTTATTTTTCTTTGCTTCCTTTTTTTTCTTCCTGCCTTCTGTTAAAATATAACTTTTTTTTAAATCCCTTTATCTTTTTCTCCAAGGAGAAAGTGTACTTTTAATCCAAGGATATGGGTATTTCTTCATTTTATAAAATTTTCAGCCACTATTATTTCACTTATTCATCTCTGCTGGTTCTTCAAAGTTCTTCTTCAGGAGTTCAGATGAGATGTATATTTGAGCATCTCAATTTATCCTCCATAGTTATTCATTGTTATTTTATATTTTTATATCTTTGCCTCTCTGTGCCTCATTCCAGGTGAATTCCTTGTAATAACTGTCAATTCAATGAATCTTTTTTTTTTTTTACAGTGTCCCTCTAGAGTTTCTTCTGCCTGCTTAATTTTTATTTTTTATTTTTTATTTTTTTTTGGTGATGGGGTCTCTCTTTCACTTGTCTGGGATAGATTGCAGTGGTGTCATCATAGCCCGTAGCTCAAATTTCTGGGCTCAAGTGATCCTCCTATCTTAGCTTCCCAAGTAGCTGATACTATGGGCACACGCCACCATGCCTGACTAATTCTTCTATTTTTTTGTTAGGCGAACGTGATAACCACTACACTATGGAAACTCACTTGCAAATTTTTCTATTTTTCTGTAGAGACAGGGTCACACTCTTCTTGCTCATGCTGGTCTTGAGCTCCTGACCTCAAACAATCCTCCAACCTCAGCCTCCCAAAATACTAGGATTTTAAAATTTTATTTCTAAGTTTTTCAATTTATATTTTTAATATGAATCTCTTTCTTTATCATTTCTGCTTGCTTTTATTTAACAACATTTTATTCTTTAAAAATTAGTGTTATTCCTTCAGTTATCTCTTTAAGAATGCTAAACATTTCTAAAGACTTCTATTTCACAAAATTAACTTCACTGAGATGAAATTATGAGAGAAGTTTTCATTATTGATTTTTCTGGCTTTCTTGACATTTCTTCCTGTGCTTTGGAATTTTGATTTGCAGGCTCAGTTTGAAGAGGAGTTTGTTGTTGCTACTGCTGCTATGTTGGTTGTTATTATTGTGGTGAGTTGTGTTTTTTTTTTTTTTTTATCTCTTTTTCCCTCTGTGTTTTCTGGGCTGCTATGAATTGGATTTTTTTACATTGTATTTTCTAGTTGCACATAACACATATAAGAATAAAAATATTTTCACAGACTTCATATCCTGCAGTTTTTATAAAGACACGTTCTTTTTGGTCACTTTCTCATGTATTTCCTTTGAATTTTTTATTTAAAAAATGATAATTTCTTCCCTTTCTTGTGTTTATAACTCATTTATTTTTCTTCTTGAATAGCTATGTCTAGCATTTCTAATACTGTATCTGCCATGGTCTAGTCAGGAATACAGAAACCACAGAAAAAATTTAACACAAGATTTGCCTAAATTGGTTAAATTTTTACTGAAGGATGGGAAATGTAAAAAGAACACTGAGGTAATATAAGATTATAATTATAGGAGGAAGCTGGGGGAAATAAATGGAAGAGATTGGGTAATTGGAACCTGGAAACTTGGAGGAGCGAACCTACACAGTTGGGTCCCAGGTGTCTAAGGAGGGGGCACCATCAGCTACTGCTGGTGTTTCAGGAGCTTGGGGGAGTGGTTTTATAGAGTTGAGGCTCAAAATAGTGGGGGAGGGATTAGGCTGACTGCTGTTTATACTTCCAAATGTGTGCACTGAGGTTGGTTCTGCATGTCTAAGGAAGAAACCTGGAGATTGGAATCAACTACTACTGCTGGAGTGAAAAGCCATTGCTGGGGCAAACCAACAGGAAGAGCAAAACAGGGAGGATCAACCCCCCTCCCTCTATTCCTGCCCTCCGATCCCCCATAAGGCCTCCTTTTGATAGAACCTAACATGGAGCCATCTGGCAAACAGAGATGTTTTTTGCAGAGTCTCAGCCCCAACAGTCCCAGAGCAGCATATAGCAAAGTAAGTTTAGAACTGAGAGACAATGCCTTAATAACCGGCACAAACACTTAACTTACTAAAGAGGGTGATGATAGGCCATATCTTGGCTTTGTTCCTATATTTGAAGGAGGAGTGATGCCAGTATTTTCCAGGAAGTATAATGCTGAATCACTTTTAAATATGTACTCTTTGTCATGAAAAGAAATGAATACTTCATTCCCATTGTTTCAGATATTTACTTTTTAGTCAAGAAGAGATTGATTCTTGACATCTATGAAAATAATCATGTTTTATGTTAACATTTTATGTAAACATTATGAATTTTATAGCTGATTCTGTAAGTGTTATTTTAGTAGTGTATTACTTTTGGGTCATCCCGTGGTAGTTACAGGATGGAACTCCTTTATGCAAAGTTCTGTTTGGATGTTGAGACTGATGACACCACACACACTTCAAGAGGGTCTTAAAAGATTTGTTACTCACATAATGAGGCTTTCTGAGAGGAGCAGGGCAGGCTCCCAGGCAGGGACAAAAATGGCTTGAGAGATAAGAGAAGGGAGACTGGCTTGGTTTTTACTGGGATTAGAAGCTGGTCCTGAGGTGAGGGTACCCCTGCACAGGCTGAAGCTTATATGGTTTCAACTTTCTGCTGGTGCCAAAGGAAAGAGCACCTGGGCTTTCTTATCAGCTTCCCAGATGTGGGCAGAAGGGGAACAGGGAGGAGTAGGACTTGAAATGTACCAGCAGTCAAACATCAAACATGGAGTCAGACTATTATATGGTCTGATTTATATCTTACTTTGTGTTTCCCCAAATCCAAATGTGGTGGTCCTAATCCCCAGTACCTCAGCATGTGACCTTATTTGGACATGGGGTCATTAAAGAGATAATCAAGTTAAAAAAGTAATTATGCTGGGCCCTAATCTTAATGGTCTTCCTTATAAGAAGAGGAGATCAGGACACAGACGTGAGGGAGGGAAGACCCCTTGAGCACACAGGGAGCAGACAGCCGTCTGTAAGTTGAGGAGAGGCCTCAAAGCAACCTTGCCAATACCTTGACCTTGGACATCTAGCCTCCAGAACTGTGAGAAAATCAATTTCTTTGTTTAAACCTCCCAGGCTGTGGTACTTCGTTACAGCAGCCCAAGCAAACTGATACACTTGGTGATAATAGATACATGTTTTAATATATCATTAAATTTAGCTAAGATTAATCAAACTAGATGAACATCTTAAGATTATATTATGTTCTGAAAATGTGGTATGTTTTATTGGGAAAGAAGAACGAGATAACACAATGAATACCCCATCTACAAAAGAGAGGGGCGGCAGGGAAGTAAGGGACCTTCAGTAGCCCACACCTTGGCGTTGGTTTGGGCCAGACAATCCCCCAGCATCAGTTCGCCAAGTTCCTCTTCCCTGGAAGGTTTTGGCCACTGGGAAGATTTGTTTTTTCTGGTTTGCTTAAACACCACATCTGAGAAGAGAATTATAAAGTAAAGAACTTCCCTTTGGCTGAGGAGGTGTGTGTGTGTGTGTGTGTGTGTGTGTGCACTACATTCCTGACAGATCTCTTCCACTTACTGTCCTCATTCCTTGTAGCCATGTGGGGGATGGCTAAAGAGGTGGACATTCTCCACTGGGACAGGCAAGGATCGCTTATCACCAGAACTGGATTTGTTTTTTGTTTTTTTTTTCTGGAGAGGCAACTCCTGGGTAGCCAGAGTGGGATATCTATCAATTTCATCAGGGGAGACTCTGTTATAAGTAACATCAGTAATTTAATCCCATTGATTTGAGAGTCTCCGTGTCCAAAAGGCTGAGTGGGCTATATAGTGTGCTGGTTAAGAGTGTAGGCTCTGGAGTCAGACTGACCTGTTTTGGAATCTTGGCTTTTCCTCGTTAAGTGATCTTGTACGAGTTTTAACTCTCTGAACCTGTTTCCACATCTATAAAATGGCAATAAAAAATACTCATATAAAGTCATTTGTAAACAGAGCACCGAAAAAACTCAGGCATGGCAAATGTTAAAGACTGAACGCATTTTAACCATGATGTTGATGGGGAATAATGAGTTATGCCGGCTTAGGACTTTGCCTTTGTATATAGTCTCACCCTGCATCCCAATGCCAACTGGAAAAACCTTTGGAGGGTTTGAGGGATCAGGGTCCCACACTTCACCGTATTCACCCAGGTAGCCCCAGGCCATCTGTCGGAATGTCCCTTCTTTCTAGACAGGACATTAACTTTAGACACTGGAAAGTAGCTGATACGATAGTGAAAAGTACTACATTAATTACTCAATCTGGCCTTCTATCCTCCCAGAACGATAACCCTGCTTCCCTCTGTCCCTTTTAGAAAGACTCCTCTCAACATCAGTAAATAAACTGTCTTTCATGTCTTGAATATCTTCTTTAGTAGTTTTCTTAATTGCAGTTTCTGATGTCTTTGGTTATCAATATTATTACTAGATTGGATCTCATGTAGTTATCTAGAGTGGTTCATTTTACTGGCGTCCTTATCATTTGCTTGTATAATTTAGCTGTAATTTGGGTTTTCTTTGCTGGTGTGTTTCAGCCCACTGTGTCTTTGCAGCAACGGTTCTGCCCTTGACAACTCCCACTGATGTCTTAGGTTTCTCTAAGAACATTTATAGTGAGCTCAGTTTTTCAGAGGTACATGGCATTCCTTTTTAACAGTCTTTTTTCCTTTTTTCTCTTTTATGGAAGTAGCTGATAATCAGTTCATTCAAGGTTTGTTTAAGCAATTCTGCTGCTTCTGCCACTGTAGGTGTCTTGTCAGGGTTATTTTTCATTGTTTTGAGTATTTTTATTCATATTTTCCTTAATATGTTCAATTTGGCATGACATTACTTTTCTCTTTCTGGCAAATGTTCTATCACTCATTATAGTTAAAGGAGTATGTTTAAATAACATATCTATCTCATTGTGCTACACTACAGCTGATCTTAATTTTCTATACTTAGGTCTATTTAAACAAGCCATATCTTGTTTCCTTACACAGGCAATAAAACACTAATCTTACTACAACCTTATTTTGTCCAATTTAATCTTCAACTTGGCAAGATTCTGAAATATTTCACTTGCTCAATTTTCTAGTGATATTAGAAAAAGAATTTAAATAAGACTATTATAATAGTAACATTCGATAGAGAAAACAATTGTTACCATTATTTGGAATTCTTTGCCACCAAAAAACTCTGGAAGCAAAATGTGGCGGCAAAGAGTCAGTGACAGAGAGATGGGATACTGCAAAGGGAATCTGTGTTTCACGTAGATGCCACGACTGGGCAGTGCCTTCAGCACGGTTCTCTAAGGCACACGGCAGCTCTCAAACCCTGTGCGATGGTGTAGTGTATTACCTCTTGCTCTGTTGCTTCTCCATCACATTCTTGGTGTTATTTCTAGGCAAATACCTGAGAGGCAACGTTACCAAATAAAGAAACATCAGTTGCTAAATCATGACATCCTAGGGTCAAAGCAAAACCTACTGTAAGATTTTTGCTACTTCAAAAACGAACAAGCTTACAAGTGTCAAGCACCTCTTGTTCTCCTCTTCAAACCATCTTACCCCGCCATGGCTTCAGGGGCCAGCTTTGCTGTGATTGTGACCAGCTCTGCACAGGTGCACCCTGACAGAATCTTGCCTGAGGCCCACACATCTCACCACTTACTTGCTGCTGTCGCTCGCTGGTGGGGGAGAGCTGGGAGACTCTGCACTCAGGCATGCACAACCCACAAGTATGGGGCTTAACACCCCACTAGACGAGTGGGGTGGGGTGTGGGAGCCAATAAATAAATACCTCTCCCTTTGAACTTTTTGCACATTTCTGAGAGGCATTTCCTCAAGGTTCTCATGATCCTCACTTGTTATGATCCCAGGAGACTGAGAGCTGGTCACCTCCAGTGGTAGTTGTTGGGGAAATATAATTGAAACCAAATTTCCCAGCCCAGAAATCCTCTCCACAAAGATAATAGAGAAAGTAGACAAATTTACTATTGATTAAGAAATGAACCAGAATATCATGCACCCAGGCAATCCACTAAGAGATTGCAAAGACAGAAAGAAAGCTCACTGCCTTGTGTAGTCAAGCAGATATAACACATTGCATGCATGTCCTCGAGGTAAACAATAACTAGTCCTCAGGTAAGAGGACTTGATGGCACTGTTTGTCACACATAGTTCATCCTAAATTCACCTGGTAACTGGGGTGAACATCTGTGTAAGAGTATTATCTTTATCCAGTGGAAAAATAAACTTCTCATATCTTTATGACAGGAAATAGTTTTGCATACTGGGCAAGGAGCCCACAAAAATTAGTCTCCTAGCCTCCCACAGGACTTGAGAGATAGAGGAGCTCTCTTCTGATGTTTGCATTTTAAAGGGATAGCTCCCACTTTCTCCTCTAGAAAGATATTCCTGGACCATAAATCTGGGGTGGAGAAAGAGGCCAGCTGACAAAAGCTGAAGCTAGTCTTCTAAGGGATATTTGAGGAGATGAAAATATACTTACAATTACAAATTGTCTAAGGCAAATGGCCCGAGTAAAGAAAGGAGGAATCCATTTCCTCATTTTCAACAGAGAATCCATTTTAAGCCTCTTATTTGGGGGGTTGGGGGAAGAAATTCAGCTTTTATTGTTAGAATTTGACAGGCTTCAAGCACTTGTGATGGAGGGATTGTCACATTTAAAAGTCCACCTAGTAAGTATTGAGGCTAAAAGAAAAGCCTCTTGGTTGGTCCAAGTGCAGCAGTGTTTACAACTAATTGATCACAACCAGTCACAGATTCCTTTGTTCCCTCTCCACTCCCACTGCTTCACTTGACCAGCCTTAAAAAAATAAAAAATAAAAAAATGAAAAGCCTCTTATTTTTAACTTGTATTTGTCCTTACGTAGTCAATGCAACACCACATCCTTGTACTGGCTTTCCCTTCTTCCCTGTCCAGCACCCCTCCCTCACCTTTGCTCCCTGGGGTCAGTTGACAGAAAAACCACCAGCAACCTGGAAAGCCTGCTCAGCGGGGAGCCCTGGGCAAGGTACTCTATAACAAAGGTACTCTACAACAAAACATCATAATCAAAACCAAAAGGCAAGAAATTGGGGGAAGTATTTGTCATAAATTAAGGACAAAGAATTAATACTCTTAATATATTTTAAAAAATGCAAATTAATAAGAAAAATACCAAAGCCCAAAAGAAAATTGCAAATTTAAATTATAAATCTTTTTTCCATCAGTTGTTAAACATTTTAAAGTTATGAAACATTTTAAGCCATTTTAAACTGATTATAAGATGCATCATGGTGTTATGAGCCATTACAAAAGGAAAAATGCTGCATGTTAAACCACAACCCATATTTTTCACTTGATGTACATGTTTCATTTCATTCATTGAATTCTTCAGCTCCCCAGGAGTTTGAGGTTGCTGTGAGCTAGGCTGACGCCATGGCACTCACTCTAGCCTGGGCAAAAGAGCAAGAGTCTGTCTCAAAAAAAAAAAAAAAAAAAGAATTCTTCAGCTCCGGAATTTCTGTTTAGTTATTTTATGATTTCTATCTCTTTATTGATCCTCCCATTTTGTTCACATTTTTCTGATTTTTGTTAACTTGTCTATCTGTGTTCTCTTATGGCTCATTGAGATTCCTTTAAAAAAATTCTTTTTTGAATTCTTTGTCAGGCAATTCATAGATCTTCATTTCTTTGGGATTGGTTATTATAATATTATTGTGTTTCTTTGGTGGTGTCATGTTTCCTTGTTTCCTTGATTTCTCGTGTTCCTTGAAGTCTTATGTTGCTGTCTTTGCATTTGAAGAAGAAACAGTCACTTCCTCCGGTCTTTACGGACTGGCTTTGGGAAAGAAATGCTTTCACCAGTCAATGTGGTTAGGAGTTCTAAGACTCTTAGACCTTTTCTGTGGATGCTCCAGCTCCATAACTATTGTTCCCTAGGGGATAAGGTACAAATTCTTAGGGTGGTATGCCTTCCTTCAATCCCACAAAGCCAGACCAGGTGCCAAGAGCCTCCCATTTGTTTTCCCTAGGCAGTGCTCAAGTTTTTGTGCCTTCCCCCAATCCTGCAGAGTCAAGCTGACTGTTGGAGACACACACCATCTGCAGGGGGTGCTCAGGGAGCCAGTTAAGGGGTGGGGAACATGGAGAATTTGGGGTGTCATGGGCCAGTTGGGAGGGTCCACAGGCAAGGTGTTCCAAGTGGCTGGTGAGTGGGCTTCCTGGTGGAGTTCATATAGTAGTCAGTAGGGTGCCTGCTCTCTCTTCCCTGCTCCCGGCCTCTCATCCCTGCTCCCAGCCTCTCTCAACCACTCAGCTGTGCTGATCACCTTGGTATTTGGGGTGAGGCAAAAAAAAAACTGGATCTCTTGGGTAGCATCCTGCACAGATGGAGGAATTGGGTGCTCACGCACTTCTTTCTCCCTCCCCCCCCCCCCCGTTGGAGAAATCGCGAGCCAAGGAGGTCTCTCTTAGCACTCAGCTGTGCCACGTTGGGGGAGGGGTGATATGGGTAAAGTGAAACCATTTTCCTTTCCCTCTTCAATGCATCTATTCTTGGATTTTTTTGTTCCAGTGGTGTGCTGGAACTTCCCCACTGGACTCACAGACTCTCACAAAGGTGCTCTCATCCATAGGTAGTTGTCAAAATTGAAGCTTTCACAAGGAAATGATGGAGAAAGCTCCTATTCCACCATCTTGCTGATATCACCTATGTCCCAAATATAAATTAAACTCTAGCTGTTGTAACACTTTAATGGGTTGAGTACCAGCAACATACAAGTTTTGTGTTTTTTTAATAAGCTTTTATTTTAGAGGAGTTTTATATATGTAGGAAAATTGTGAAGATAGTACAGAGAGTTACCATATACCCCACACCAAGTTTCCCTCATTATTAATACCATACATTAGTGAGGTACATTGTCACAATTAATGAAACAATATTGACATATTATTGTTAACTAAGTCCATATTGCATTTGTATTTTCTTAGATTTTACCTAACACGTTGTTTCTACTCCAAGATTTCATCCAGGATACCACATAATACGTATCTAATTGCACTGGCTCCTTAGGCTCCTCTTTGTTGTGAAAGTTTCTCAGACTTTCCTTTGTTCCACATCTTTGACACCTGTCCCCTATAGACTGTCAGCTGCAATGTATAATAGCAAAGACAGTGGGAAACAACCTAAGTGTTCAGTAAAAGGGCAATGATCAAATAAAATACAAACTAGCTGTGAGAAGAAATATCATGCAGCCATTAAACATTATGTTTTTCAAGAATTTCTAATGGTCTTAGAATACTGTATACTGATGCTATGATGTCACAAGGAAAAAAAGCAAAACGTAATTCTGTGTATGCAGATACTCCAATTTCAACAATAAAATTCTATGTGTACATAGAATAAAGCCTGAAAGAATATAACACAAAATATTGACAATCATTCTTCTGAGCTGATTCTACTTTTCTTCTTAATCATCTTTTTAAGTTTTCTATAATGTATTAAATTTTTTTAAGTATAAATTGTTCTCCTCCCTCTGCCAAAAATATTTTTATATATTAGTCCAAAAGAAGATACTGTCCCTCATGAAATATAATGTACTTAAAGTTTCTCATAGGTCTAAAGATAAAATCAAGTATAACAGACTTTTTAAGGAGGAAGCAGTTTTAGCATTCTTTATCAGATATAAAATGATTTGAACTTCTCCATGACAGAAAGTTTGACTCAATTTCTCACTTGCTAGATATAAAATATGAGTACATCCTAAGCTGCTGTAACAAAAAGATTCTAAAACACAGTGGCTCCAGAAAGTTAAAAGTTTATTTCTTTCTCAAGTAACAGTCCAAAGGTGAGGTCTAGGATTAGGGAGGTAGATGCCCCAGGTTCCATTCCTCTGGTGTTTCTGCCACCTCCCAGGGTGCTGTGCTCATTGCGTGGTCAAAGCTGACTCACCATTGTTCGTGTCCATGTTCTGTGAGAAGGAGGAGAGAGAAACTCCAGGTGTCACTGCTTTGTCTCCAAGGGGTGACTCAGAAGCCATTCAGAGCACTCCTGTTCACATCCTGTCAGCTCAGGCTTAGTCATTTGACCACACCTACCTACAAGGAGGCTGGGAACTATATGATCTAGTTGAGTGGCCACATGCCTTGCTAACACTCTTCAACAGTGGTCCCCAACCTTTGTGGCGGTTTCTTGGAAGACAATTGTCCACTGATGGGGAGAGAAGAGGCTGAGGTGGAGCTAGCAACGGGGAGCAGGACCGGAAGCTTCCCTCATTGCCCCGCTCACCTCCTGCTATGTGTGTGGGGGGACCTCCAATCCTAAGTCTTAAGGAAGACAATTTTTCCGTGAACCTGGGGTTGGTGGGAAGGTGGTATGGAGTCTGTGGCCCCAGGCCCTAATGGGCCACAGACCAGTACTGGTCCAAGGCCTGGGGGTTGGGGACCGCAGCTCTTCGATGTTCCATCCCTAAATACAAGAAAAGAAGGAGGGGCTGGGTGCGGTGGTGTGCCCCTGCAATCCCAGCTACTGGGGAGGCTGAGACCATAGGATGGCTTGAGCCTGGGACTTGGAGACCAGCCTGGGCAACATAACGAGATCCTGTTTCACACAAAAAAAGAAAAGAAAAGGAGGATGGGCGCTACGCTGAGGTTGTCAAGACATCTGATATCAAGCTCCAGAGTGGAGACTTCCGTGGCCAAAGCTCTTACCTGCCAGTGTCGCCATCCAAGTTCCCCTTTCACATGTCCCTGCTTCCTGCCCTTCCCCCATCTCAAAGACTCCACTTCACCTACACAGACAAAACCATTCTATTCCTAAATCCTTAAACCCCCAAACTTTGAGTCCTTCTCTTTCTTGGGCAATACAGTTAATTCCCTTGAGGGCATAGTCTTTCCAAATACAAAACCCTGGATGGATCGTTTCCAGGGTGTCCTACTCAGTTCTGGAATATTCTCTCCTATCCTGTCAAATAGTAAAAACAAACAAGTGGCTCTCTCTGAGGGAAAGGAGATCTCAGGCATCCAGAGGATGGGAGAAATTTTTTACTTTAATTTATTCCAGATGTGTCTATCCCAACAAAAACAAACTGTAGGCAAATATCAATAGATCTCCATCTTACATTAAATTATAAGTAAATTCTACGCTAACATGTGTTATGGGCCCAATTTTATACCCCCATCCCCCAATTCACACGTTGGGGTCCTAACCCCCCCCCACCCCCGGCCTCAGAATGTGATCTTATTTGAAAATAGTCTTTACGGAGGTAATTAAGTTAAAGAAGTCATTAGGGTGAACTTAATCCATTATATCTGGTGTCCTTATATGAAGAGATTAGGGCACAGACACACACCAAGGGATGACCATGTGGGGACACAGGGAGAAGACAGCATCTACAAGCTAAGGAGAGAGGCCTCGGAGGAAACCAACTCTGCCGATACCTTGATCTCAGATTTTCAGCCCCCAGAACTGTGAAAGAATAAATTTCCGTTGTTTAAGCCACCCAGTCCATGGTACTTTGTCATCGTAGCCCTAGTGCGCTAATACAGCATGATGCTGTAGCAGGAGGTCTGCAAAGATTTGCTGATTTATAGTTATCGCTTATTAGCAGAGAGATTTAGCTCACGTACTGGGGGCTCTGGGTCTGGCCTTCGAGCTGAGGCTGAGTTGGGCAGGCTGAAGACAAGGCCCACGAGTGAGGCCTGGCGAAGGGAGGCTCAGAGGAGCCTGACGGAAACTCGGTCAAGGTCAGCGTCTTTGTCAGTGGGACTGTCTGTGATAACTGGTCACAACAAAAAGCTGCTGTGAAATCCTTTATCATTCAATTTCTTTCAATTTCTACAGAAATGATAGGAAAACAGTCTCGTTTTCCAAGAGAAAGAAAGGCTGGGAATCCAACAACAGTATTTCAACTGCATCCATTTCAGGCCAGTTACCTGCACGGTCTGGTCCTCGGTGAAAGCAGGAAGACAGGCCCTGTGGGCTGGTGCTGAGGTCGAACCGATGGCACCGCCAGCAGCAGTGGCCTTGGACTTGACCGGGCCTGTCAACTGTCCTGTTCAGAAGTTCCCTGGGCAGTTTTGGACAACCCAGAGGAGTTGGATGACACAGGAGCCCCAGGACTGACCGTGACCAAGAAAGTCTAACGTTATTTCAATCCAGGGTGTCACCATGTTTGCTCCTCTTCTGTCTGTCACCTCATGTTAGTCACAGCAGCTGCGGGGCACTCTGTGGGAAGGCTGCAGCATCCTGTTTCACTGGAACATGGATCTGTGTGAGGTGAGAATGCTGTGTTCACAGAAAATGTGGCAAAAACAGTGGTGGTGTTCCCCGCCTCCAAAACCTCACTGTTTCTCAGGGAGCTATTTATGACAAAGGCTTAAAACCTAATCAGAATGAGGTTATATAAACACTTGCTTTGCACTTATACATATCCCGAGGACTAAAACTAAACTATAAGAAGATTAAATAATGATAAAAGTGGAATGAACGTTAAGAACCACCTGGTTCAATGATTCTCAGTCCTAGCTGGATTAGACACCTGGGGAATTTGAACATCTTCACCTGCCGGGACTCCACCCCCTGAGATTCTGATTCAATTTTCTAGGGAGAGGGAGAGGGAGGACGCTCTGAGCTTTTAAAAGAAAACACAGATTAATGGACAGCTAAAAATATATATAGAAAAAATTAGCCGGGCATGGTGGCACATGCCTGTAGTCCCAGCTACTCAGGAGGCTGAGACAGGAGGATCCCTTGAGCTCAGGAGTTTGAGGTTGCTGTGAGCTAGGCTGATGCCACGGTACTCACTCTAGCCTGGGCTACAAAGTGAGACTCTGTCTAAAAAAAAAAAAAGAAAAGAAAAGAAAAGAAAACACAGATTAAAGATCCCCCAGGTAACTTTAATGTCCAACCAAAATTGAAACCATCCATCTATTTTAACCTCCACATTTTGTGGCTATGGAAACTGAGGCCCAGAGAAGAGCAGTAACTTGTGAAAGATCACACCGCTAATTAGTGGCAAAGCCAAAAATCAAGCTGGCATGCTGCAGCGCTGCAAATCTTAAGAGGCTTACTTAATTTCACCTGATAGCCTCAGTTTACTTGCAGTCCTAGAAAATAAAGATCAAAATCTAGAAACTTTTAACTAGTGTTCATCTAAATTCACTCATGATTTGGATGTGCTGATTAAAAGAATGTGAGGTTGACTAAGAGTAGTTGCAAAAAAGTTACCTTTCCATGCTTGTGTTTAATACTTTCTAAATATCTTTCTAAGTGTCAGGTCAAATATGTATCATTATAATATCATTTTCTGAAGATAACTGATACTAGAAGAATCACTAAAGAATAAAACAGGGACTACATTTTTACAGAAAATAGTGAAAATTTGACTGGAACTTTTTCTCAAGAAATGAAAATACACCTTATGTTTATAATGGTGATGACAATCTACCTCTTAGAATGAACAATGAAGGAACAAAACATAGTTGCTTTTGTTGGCATTATTTCCCCATAACAACCAACCTTATCCTTTACTTCCCACTTGCCTTCCAAAAATGATCTTAAAGAGAAGCACATGTGCAAAACCTTTCCAGAGCTTCCTGAGTCTTCCCCGTGGTTTAGCTTAGTCCTTTGTTATCCAAATCCTTCTCCTGTCCCACGTGTTTGCCTTTAGTCATCAACTGACCTTCGCTGAATATCAAGCATTCTTCAACCTCACTTTATCAAATTCATGAAAATCCCACATCTTTTGAAAAGTTTACAGTATCACTGCACAAGCAATTTGCATGTATGTGCATTATATTTCCATATATAATTACAATTTGTGAGATACGCAGGTGTAGCTAGAGTTATCAGGGATAGATGCTAATATTAAGTGGGAGTGACATTTGAATGGGGCCTGATTTTATAAGTGGTCAGTTCTTTAATGAATATTTCCTGATATAACAAAATACTAATAGTCTTCCCGGTACAGTCCTTAAAAAACTGTGGTGACCAGAATAATGATTGTTCAGATGATGAGGATACCCTGCACTAGGCGACATGTTGTCCGAGTGGACTCAGATGAAAATGGACACCTGCCCCCTTTGCGGGTGGAAGAAACAGGCTTGGCGTCCCATCCATCTGTGGTGGCCATTCTCTGCCTAGAATGCAGCTCCCACCCTCTGCCGTAACAGACCCCAAGCCCCTGACTATGGTGACTGGCATGTCACCGTGCTGGGTTGATCGTTATACCTCATCTCCTCCCACAAGTGAAAACTCCTTTTCTAAATGAGTCATTTCACGCCCAGCCTGGTGTCCCGCAGTTGTCCGTACAGAACTGGTTCATCCCTAGCCGCCTGGAGAGCTGAGCTGGAGATCACGGCTGAAAAGCCTGTGCGAGTGACATCTCCTCTGCCTGAAGGACTTGACGGCTGTGGCGTCACCGTCTTACTCAGATTTCCCTGCTGTTGGCAGGCGCGGCAGTTGTAGCCGTTCGATGTCTTGATGCTTCTTGTCCCGTGCTTTTATCAAGAGGCTGAGCAGTGGTCTTCCCAGGGAAAAGGAGATGGGAATGTGTCTTGAGGACAGAAACTAGAGGCTCCAATGCTCCAGCTCCCTTTGCCTGTACGTTGAAGGGACAAAGCAAAGGCATTTGGCACTATTGGGGCTCAGAAAATGACACCCCAAAGTTTAAAGCCTAAGAAGCAGCCTCAGAAGCAAAGTCTCTCGCTGACCTTCTCCTGCCCTCCTGCCTCTCGCCCCTCGTTCTCCTCCAGGCAAGCCGTAGAAACTGGAATCCCTCTTCCCCAGGGCAGGTCATAAAAACCAGAACCCCTTTCCCCCAAAGCCAGCGATAAAGCCTAAAAATATTCCTGTAACTCCCTCCCTCCCTCACCGCCTTTCTGTGTGATAGCTGGCCATAAAGAAATTGAGACCCTCATTCCAGAGGGGTCCTGCCCCATACCTGGGAGGAAGAAATGCTGCACAAAAAGGCCAAGAAGAATCTGGACAGACAGGCCTTGCTGAGCTTCCCCACCCAGTCTATTAGCATCAGATCAAACCCTTTTAGTCTAATCATCCTTCTGCATGGCTGTCTGTATATATTTCGTTGAACCGAAGCATAAAAATGGATAATTTTCCCTGTGTCTTTGGGTCACTCATTCTGAAGGCTTTCATGTCACATAAAACTGTATCAAATAAATTTGTTATGCCTTGCTCTTGTTAACCTGTCCTTGTTACAGGGGTGGCAGCCGTGGCCCCCATGACGGGAGGAAAGGGATCATCCCCTCTCCTCCCCTACAGCTCCTGCCCCTCAGTTCAGAATGAGCTGAATTTTTGTGGCTACAGTTGCTCTGTGGCCCAGAGGGATTTTACAGCGTTAAATAAAATAAACAGGAGGCCACCGGTTTGGACTGAGCTCCTGCACTGGGCCCAAGAGCCCAAACCAACGTAGAGTCACTCGTGCTGAAGTTTGACACTACCAAGCCGCTGAAATGAAGTTGTTTATTTGACCTTCCAAAAAACCAAGAGACAAAGAGAGATAATAGCCAAGTCCCCAAATAGGCCAGTTTAGCTGGCATAATAAAGTGCCCTCTGCTTTAACCTTGGAAAGTCACTTGGAAATGACCCACCGGCTTTCTGTTCTCCGTGTCTGCTTTCTGCAGCCCTTTCCTGTCTGCGAAGCCAACCGCCTCTGCTCAGCTCAGCAGAACAGTCATCCTATCTCATAGCACGCGGTGTTGCACAATTCTAGAATTGCAAAGCAAAGCCAATTAAGATCTTTAAACGAAATGTGTTGTAATTTCGCCTTTTGACAATGGGAAGATGGTTTCCACGGAGGTGCAGGAGTGGAGCTGAGGCGGGAGGTCTGGACCTGCTTAGTGATGCGGCAGGATGTGCAGAGAATTGCTCTCGGCTCATCCAGAGTCGCAGTAAACACTCTGTCTGTGCTGGGGGTGGGGTTGTACCAACTCCTCGGCTCTGGGGAGGAGGTGGGCATGCAGACAGAGTCTCCGAAGTCAGGTATAGACAGGTAGAGCACAGCCTCGCCGTGAGAATGACACGCTCCTCTCACCTGGGGGAGCCTCGGGCTGGGCAGCGATACCATCCGCTGGTTGGACTGGGGTTCTGGGAAACCCACACTATGTCTGTGTGGGGTTCTGCCGCACGTCACGACCTCCATACAATTCTTTACCCTTTGCCATTAAAGTAAGTTTATAATCTCTCCTAACTGCACCAGTCGTCAGTCACACTGCTGTCCCTTTGTGATCACCACATCTCGAGGTTTAGAGCAGTTAGGAAAAGGCATGACTGTTTGCGATTGTTGAACCTGAGGTCCACGAGCCTTGCAGGATTCCTTTCTTGCTGGCTGGTTAGGCCACACGCTGAGCGGTCCCTGTAGGCAGCCCCTTAGCAATTCAACGTTAGGACAAACACACCAGTAATGGGTCTCTTGGCTCTTCTCCTTTCATGAAGGCAGATATTTACTGAACAAGCCGCTGGCTCCACCAAGCCCCATCCTGTTAACCTTGTTGGAGCCACAGAATGAAGTTCACAGAACAAGGCAGTTCCTGTGATCGGCCAGTTGAGAAGATGGCTGGGCAGGCCTGACATTAGGCTCAGTGACAGAGTCACCCCGTCCCAGTGCTGCTGTCAAAAGTTCTCTCTCAGCCTGGAGGCTTTCCAAGGGCTGTGAGTCCGATTTCCCACTTTGACATGTTGAAAATCATTATGGGTTATACTGAAAATTGTTCTACAGATAGTTGTGGGTCCTGTGCCAGTGTAATGGCCCGTGAATTGAACCAAATTGCTCTTATAGCATTGAAAGGCCTATATTTTATCTGTGAGGGAAAAAAGACTTGTAAATTATTCCGCCCAACCTGGGTTATGTGGAACTTGTACCATAGGCAACGTGACCCCGTTAACTTGATTCATAAAAACAGCACCAATTCATTTCTACCACCATATTTCAGAAAGCGATTCTGTTAAACAGTTTCCCTCATGTATGGAGCCCTCAAAATTCTGCAAGTAATTCAAAAGCTATGAGGCCTTAAGCACCAAACCTGCATCTATAAACTATGAACCATTAAAAGCCTAAATAAAGGGCCATCGTGGGAGGACATGTGCCCTAATAGGCAAGGAACGTGTATAATCCCAGATAATTCAGTCGCTATTAGGACATAAAAGAAGATTGAAGACAAAATAGCCAGGCTTCATAAAGACTCACGCCCTGGGAGAGGCTTGTTGGTGTGCTCTGGGGTTTGGGGGCGCACAGGAAGGTGGGCCGTGCTTATGCAGTACTTATTGCTAGCAGAACATTGCTGGGGCTTCACCTCCTCCCTCATCCCCACTTCAAAAAGCAAAGACATACCTTGCTGAGGCTTGAGGTAAGGTTACTAAACACGGGTGTGGACATAGCGTTCAGAGGGAGCTAGAGAAAAGGAGGTGATGAAACTCACACAAATTCACAAATGGAGGTGGGGGAAGTCAGAGGCTCTCAGAAGGTGGGTGAGCACCACCCCGGCCCACTTAAACTCCCATCAAAAGCAAATTCTTGGAAGAGTCAAATGACAGCTTACCAAAAAAGCACCATGGGAATTCAGTTAAATCAGAAGAAGGACTTTTAGAAATTGAAATGAAATAATTTTCAGATTTAGAAATTTAATAGTCAAACTACAAAGACAGTGTTCACTGAGGCCTGCATTACGGTCTGGTCTATCAGACGGATGAAAGTCTTCTCTACTGAGAAAACCTACAAAGAGTTGGAAATCATGATGGAAAGGACAAGATGCTTGGAGGAGTCAGGACACTTAACAGGGAAAAACAAAAATTCCAGATGGTGAAAGATTAAGAGAAGAAGAAGAGTCATAATCAAATAATAGAAAACAATTTATCTCATCTGAAGATTAAAAGAGTCCTCCAAATCAAGCAAGATTGAAGAGAAAAGAGCCACATCTGAGCATATTCTCATAAAATGCTTACATTCCAAAGTGCAGGAATCCTTCCAAGAAATGGTGTAAACTCAGGAATGCTAGAGACTTGATTTTTGATGCAAACGCTCACACACACACTGAATATTCACGAATGTGCTGGTATTGTTGGTACCTTTCATTTGTCTTTGGAAAGCACAGCCAGCTGTCCAGCACAGTTAGGAGGGGCCCGAAGGGTATTGCAAAAATCTGAGAAAGACAAAAGTGGGCTTCCTGTGCCCAGTGGGCTGCTGCTCTGTGAGGGCAGGGTCATTAGCACTGGGCACATCCAGGACGATTTTGGGGGGCTGGGGGGCTGCATGTCCCACCGTGACTTGACTGCCTCATCTCTTCCTCCTATGGCCATCTCTGCAGAATGATTTTCATATCCTTTGCCATTTAAGGAACCTCCTATCCCTTAATGGTGGTCATTGGGGTTTTCCAAATACTGAGCATCATCCTAACATGACATAGCCATTTAGAAACAAAGTCTTCCAAGCTTCAAATTGGAAAGAATGAGTTACTTACAAAGACAAAAAAAAATCAGACTGGCATCAAAGTCTCATCTGAAACTCTGGAAGCTAGACAATGAAGTAACATCTATACACTACTGGGGAAAAAATAATGACACAACTCCAAGGGTCCTGTACCCAGATGGGATGAACAAAAAAGATATTGTGGATATGCAAGAAATAGAGATTATACCACTGTGTTGGTTAGCGTTCTTAGCTGCAGATAACAGAATCCACTCCAGCTAGTTTAAGCAGAAAGACCTACAGATGGCCGGTAGAATCACCGAGAGCACTGAAGAAATAGATTATAGGATTAGCTCCTGCGAAAAATTCTCAGACCCCCACTGCCTAGGCTTAGTAGGGCCCCCCAGGGCCATGCTGCCTCTACCTTGATCTACGTAAGATTTCTCACCCTCATTGCTAGGAGTTTGAATATAATGAAATATCACACCCACGATTCCATTACATGGCAAAAGAAAATTTTCGGATGTCATTAATGTCACTAATCAGTTGACTCTGAGGTAATCAAAAGGGAGGCTATCCAAGCAGCCCTAATATAATCCCATGGGCCCTTAAAAGCAGAGTTTTCTCTGGCTGGCAGCGTGAGGGCCAGTCAGAGAGAGACGAAGCGTGAGAGGGACTCAACATGTCATTGCCACTAAGGAGAAGGAAGGCGGGATGTGGGAAGGAACGTGGGCAGCCTCTGTGCATGGGAAGCAACCCTGGCTGATGGGTTAAGCCAGCAAGAAAACCAGGGACCTCAGCCCTATAACCACAGCCCTATAACCTCCAGATAAGAGCCCGTCTGGCTACACCTTGATTTGGACCTTGTAAGACCGTGAGCCAAAAACAAGTCAAGCCCTCCCAAACTTCTGACCTCCAGAAACTGTGAGATAATAACTGGGTATTTTCTTAAGCCACTAAGTTTGTGGTAATTTGTTATGCAGCAGTAGGAATCTAATCCATCTTGGTGAACAAGTCATGTACAGAACCCTAGCTGCATAAACACCTAGGAAATGTAATTTTTACCTTCTAGCATCTACTGTGAATCAGGCATTCTAGAAGGTGAAAGGAGTGAGTGTTGATTGAGGAAATCTGTGGTAAGGATAACCATCACCATGCACCTGTTTAAAACATAAAGCTAGAAGACAGGCCGGGAGCGGTGGCTCACGCCTGTAATCCTAGCACTCTGGGAGGCCGAGGTGGGCGGATCGTTTGAGCTCAGGAGTTCGAGACCAGCCTGAGCAAGAGCGAGACCCCACCTCTAAAAATAGAAAGAAATTATATGGACAGCTAAAAATATATATAGAAAAAATTAGCCGGGCATGGTGGTGCATGCCTGTAGTCCCAGCTACTCGGGAGGCTGAGACAGGAGGATCGCTTGAGCCCAGGAGTTTGAGGTTGCTGTGAGCTAGGCTGATGCCACGGCACTCACTCTAGCCTGGGCAACAGAGTGAGACTCTGTCTCAACAAAAAAAAAAAAAAAAAAGATAGAAGACAAAGAGGAGAAGAAACAGCATTTAAGGGGTCCTGTGGAAGCCTCCCAGAACGCTGTGCAATGCAGCATGGTGTGGGGAAAGCCACCGAAATCCTCAAGGCCCATTATGGGAGTGTAGATGGGCAGAGAGAGCGCCAGTGGGCTCAGGGGGACATTGCGACTGGTAAGGATGGTGCAGAATGTGCAGGCCTGGCACTGGACAACCTGGTAAGACCACAGGCACTGGCAGTAGATGACCATCTACAACACAAGGACCAGGTGAGACAAGGGACATCTCGGCAGAGGCCAGTGTAGACAGAGGATGGTTCGGACCAGACACCCTCTCCCCTTGGTGCTCTCTGGAGCTAACCAGGGGAAAATAAGGGGAAATCAGGATGAGTAAATTACTTAACCTGAGTTTAAATTGAAAGTGATCTGAGTTTACTCTGAATTAGCATGATTAAGTTTTTCCATTACTGAGTGGAAATGAGGGACTTCAAGAGCTAAGTTTAATTCAGATATGCAAAGATAAAGAAAGCTCACCTTTTACATACCTGAGTTTTATGACTATGAAATTTGTATCACTATATAATGATTTGTGATCAATTTTTTCATGCATTTCTATTATTTTAATGTCTATCTAAAATGAAGAATAATGTAACATTCAAAATCATAATTATGATTCTGATTATTTAAATCAACATAATCAGCATTTGTTGGAATCGAATTCTATCATTTCAGAAATGATAGAATTCAAAAATCGAAGAACCACTTTAGTAGTTTGTCAAAGACCTTGAACTCCCTAGTTGCTCACTTAGGACTCTTAAGTCACTTGGGTTTTTGAGTCACTCTTAACATAAGTGAGTCTTATGGGGAAAGGGAATATTAACAACTATATTCATTTCTTGGCCATTTAGTATTCTAGACTTTATGCGTTGTCTTATTTAATCTCTATAACAAACCTGTTCAGGGAGATATTGCCACCCCAATTTAAAATTGACCTCAGAAAGGTAATCTACCTAAGGTCATTCTAAAAGCCCATGGGCTTTCTATCACACTGTGCTTTCATTGCCTCATTGGAAGGTAATTTCTTTTGATTTAATTCAGTTATGATAGAGAATTCCTCAGCCTATTTCTTCCAATGATAAGGAAATAGGATTTTTTTTCCCCAAAGGCCCATAGTGTTTAATATCTCAGAGGCTCCTCCTGTGGCTCAGCTACCAGTTGAGTCTAGCTAAGCCACTACTGCTCTCCGAGCCTCAGATTCCTCACCAGCAGAATGAGGATGCTGGATTTAGTACCCTACTGCTGCACGACATTCTAGAATTCCAAGACTCCTAGGAGTCTTTGAGAGGCTCCACACTTCCAATAAAATGGATCCAACCATATGAAATATTGACTTTTGGCAGCCATTGTCAGGGAGTCCTGATGTTTACCTGGCCACCTACCCTGGTCCCTCCTTCTCTACAGTTGCTAAACTTCAAAGAGTTGAAGCAGATCTGTTCTATATTTCTCCAGAAATCAGAATTAAGACCAATGAGTAGAAGTTTTTAGGAAGCAGATTTCAACTCATCATAAGAAAAGACATTCTGAACACTACCAAAAATATCAGCTATTATTTCTTGCACATTACTTTGAACCTATTACTGTGATAATCACACACACATATATATATATATATTTATTCCTCATAACAAACCAAAAAAATCATATGATATCCCTATTTTTTCTATATCAGGAGATGGAAGCTCAGAGAAGTCAATTTATTTGCCCAAAATTATGTGGCTAGTAAGTGTCAAAAACAGAATTCAGTAGTGCCTGTCAAATTTTAAAAAAACTTTGTTCTAGACCACTGTGCTATACTACCTCTAAAAAGCCATCCAAAAATATCCAGGATTGACTAGGATTCTTAAATCTGCACATTAATGTTGTTCACTAGTAGCAGAAAATCTCAAATAATACCTCTTGAGATATTATCTTTTTCTGTCCACTCTTTTCCCTCTGGAGTCTGATTAAATTTAAGTTCAACATTCTCACTTTATCCTCTCTAAGTCTTATTTACTGTTTATCTTTTTGTCTCTCTGTGATGCATTCTGGATTTCTTCCGATTTAATTTCCATTTCATCAACTCTCTTTAGCTGTGTCTAATTAGTTATTAAACCCATCCACTGAAAGTAAAATTTTGGCTATTGTGTTTTTAATTTCTAGAAATGTTATTTAGTTATTTTTGAAGTCCAACTATAATTTTGTCTTTCTAGAGATATATTTAAGCTTATTTTTACTTCTTTAAACATAGTAAATTTATTAGTTTCCTATTACTACTATAACAAGTTACCACAAACTTAGTGGCTTAAAACAACATGAATTTATTATCTTATAGTTCTAGAGGTCAGAATTATGAAATAAGTTTCACTGGGCTAAAATCAAGTTATTGGAAGTCCTTGCTTTCTTCTGGAGGGCCATGGAGAGAATCTCTTTTCTTTCCTTTTTCAGCTTCTTGAGGCTACATTCCTGAGCTTGTGACCACCTCCTCTGTCTTCAAAGTCAGCAGCGTAGCATCTTATCTCCTCTCTGACCTCTGCTTCCATTCTTGCATTTTTTTTCTCTCTGACACTGACGCTCTTGCCTCCCTCTTATAAGAACCCTTGTGATTACATTGGACCCACTAAGATAATCCACAGTTATCTCCCCAATCTGAAAATCATTAATTTCATCATATTTGCAAAGTCCTTTTTACCATATAAGGTAACATATTCACAGGTTCCAGAGATTAGGATGTGGACATCTTTTAGGGGCCATTAATCTACCCACCGCAGTAAGCATACTTATTTTATAGTCTGTGTCCAATAATTTCAAGATCACTTAAAAGTATTTGTAGGTCTGTTTCTGTTGTCTGTTTTTCAGATGATTCTCACAGATGTTGCTTGCTTCATTATATGCTTGGTGGTTATATTTGACTGCGTGCTGCTCCTTATATTGGAAATGTATTTTTAAGAAAAATTTGAGGACTGGAATGAAGGGGCTTCATCTAGAGAGGATGTATGCTTGTTTTTTCCACATGACCCATACTAGACCATTTCAAACCAAGATCATGGCTTGGACACTCCCTTGATTAACCAGACCTAGCCAATCCTTGCTAGGGCTGGTTTACTTCTGGCTCAATCTTACTGCACTGTGGATCTCAGGGAGGCCCCATCTCACTGTGGGGAAGATCTCCCCTTAGAATCCCTGCCTCACGCTGCCCTGAGCTTTGATTTCTTTGTTACCCCGTGAAGCCAAGAAAAAAAGCTCAAGGGACTTTTCTAGTCAGATTCTGGGTTTCCATTCTCCCTTCGACTTTGGCCTAGTTATTCTTTACTATCTTGTCAAATCTTTGGTGCCTTTAAAAAAAGGTGTCCAGTGATAATTTACCTAGCATTTTTAGTTGTTTTTATTAGGAGTGTTTGGCCTGAAAAATAAGCCATCATAATCAGAAATTATTAATAAAAGTCAAGTCTCCCAGCAGTAATGATGAACGTATTGCACACTCAGCGTATGACACCGACCCGACTGTTTTCCATACATTCTATATAGGATGAGGCAACGGAAGGGACTGTAACCCTGAGTAGCAAGTTCCCAAACCCAGGACAGTTCAAATAGGGATAATGAGAACCGAAAAATAAATCATATTTACTGTGGAGCAATTGTTTCAAATCAGATGTTATAAAATGCTAATGACACCTGGGCAGTGTCTTGGAGGATAAAAATTAAAAAAAATAAAAAAGTAAAAAAAAGAAGAAAACAATAAAATGCTAATGAGTCTATGTAAATATCCTTATAGTTATTGCTAGAGAAAGAGCCTCATGTCCTTCACACATTCCTTTATTATTATTCAGCAGACATTTTATTGAATGCCAATTATGTATCAATTGCCCTGCAGGGGACTAAGAACACAAAGAGGAATAGAAACAATCTCCGACCTTCAGGAGATCACCAATTGCTTGGGAGAGCAGGCAGGGGAGCTGCTATCACACCACAGGGTTTGTGTGCAGTGATAAGGGAAGCACACAGGAGGAGGTGCCTCGCCCACGCTGAGGGCTCAGGGGAGGCTTCTTGAAGAAAGAGATGCCTGCACTGCATCTTAAGTCCTGGCGAGAGCTGTCTGGGAAAGGTTGGGGTGGCAGGAGGGGCTGTCAGGCAGAGGGTCTACGGTAAGCAAATGCCCAGTACTAAATGACAGTGTGTGCGTGTGGGTCAGGGGCCCAGGTGGAGGCAGCTGCCCTTAGGTCTACCCGAGCAGGCCCCTAACTCAGGCCCTGAGCCCACAGGAGCCCCATGCTTTGCAATGCCTTCCTCAAAGTTTCCTAAGTCCCCCCAGTTCCTGCAACTGAGCTGGATCTCCAGAGCCAGCCAAGAAGGGTGCCCTGAGTCTAGACCAGGGACTGTGCGGGCCCTGTCCTCATTCCTTCCCTTCAAGTTGCTCTCCAACCCTCCAGCCTGCATGCGAGGTTGAGAAGACGCCTTGTGGAGCTCCAAGACTCATATCTAAGGTGTTGTCCCCAGGGCCCAGGTTCCATGACAGCTGCCTGGGAAACAAGCTGCTCCAGCTGGCCTGTACAGTATTTCACAGGTCTTGAGGTGGGGCCACCAGAACGGTGCTGACGTGCTGATTCTCACTCACACTGGGCGTAGGATAAGTTCGGGACTCTGAATTACTAGGGATCCACGCTGACCTTTGTGATTGAACCACATCTGTGTTCCATGGGTTGGCTCCTGCCCTTCCGTGTTCCAACCACATGGAAACCACAGGCCTCCAATGGCAGCATCAAGGAGGGCAAGATGGCGGTGGCGGCATCCTTTACCTGTGCACCCACCCTCACCTGGCCACCTCACTCGCACTGCAGGCTCTGTGCTACATGCAGGGCAGTCCTCAAAGGGTAACAGCACCTGTCTCCTCCCAGGGCTTTGGAGACCTTTGCTCCACAATGTCAACAGCCCTTCTGATCCATGTCTGTTTTTGCCTCCATTTTCCGAATAGTACCCTCTCTTGCCTCTGATCATGGGGTGACAATTTGTTTTCACAGATCAGTCTCAAGCCATGCCAGATGAGGGATGGACATTCTTTGGGTAAATAGGGCCACTCTTTTTGCCCCTTGCCCAGCCTTCCCACTCCTGCTAGTGACAGTTTGTGGAACAGGTAAGGTCAGCATTCTAAGAATACAGCAATCATGGCCCAAGGTGATCAAGAGAAGACATGGCTGAAAAATGTACATTATACCACAAAATTTCAAACAGTAATTTTAAGATGACCATAAAACACTTTCTTGCACACTCTGGGTGAGACTTGCGTCTGCGGTCATCATAAATGCAGCACAGTAACAGTCGTTAGGGAGTCACCGGAAGCCAATATCTGCAAGAGCCATGACGGAGGATGCTGTGTCATGAGTAACAACGTACCCAGCGTTAAACAAATGATGTCAGGGAACTCCAGAGCCAAGGTGATCTATAGTTTCAATACTAACAGGTCCCAAAGAGCCATGGCATTGTGAGCAACAGCAGTGTTGCGACTTTTTCCTTATGATGGGAAATATGACACTGACCAGCAAAGGCACATTTGACAATGACCTGGACCTGCGCGGGCAGAGACGGTGCCTGGACACTGCAAAGACTCTTCGTGTGCGCTAATGGGATGATTAGCAAAAGCATAACGCCCTCTTTTTCTGCCAAAAATTCTAAATCTTTGTTGATAAATCAGTAAAATGATATGGCCCATGGATTTTTTTTTTTTTTTTTTTTTTTTGAGACAGAGTTTTGCTTTGTTGCCCGGGCTAGAGTGACTGCCGTGGCGTCAGCCTAGCTCACAGCAACCTCAAACTCCTGGGCTCAAGCAATCCTCCTGCCTCAGCCTCCCAAGTAGCTGGGACTACAAGCATGCACCAGCACGCCCCGCTAATTTTTTCTATATATTTTTAGCTGTCCAGATCATTTCTTTCTATTTTTTAGTAGAGAGGGGGGTCTTGCTCTTGCTCAGGCTGGTCTCGAACTCCTGAGCTCAAACGATCCACCCGCCTCGGCCTCCCAGAGTGCTAGGATTACAGGCGTGAGCCACCGCGCCCGGCCTTGGCCCATGAATTTTGAAATACACATTTAATCAAATTGTTTGTGTAAACAAGGCCCTGCAGAAACGTGTTTGAGCTCTAGACGGGTCCAGTTCAGATGAATGAAGCTTGAGGTGCCCGTGGGATTCCACACGTTCAGCAAAACCTGGCTGTACGATGTGAAGACCGAGCATGTGTAGAGAGGGGTTTGGCCATCGGTGCATAGGTGGTGGCAGAAAATAAGAGGGAATGTGAGATTCTTCCAGAAGGGAGTGCAGAGTCAGAACAGCAGTGGCCAAAACAAAATATGCTGAACTTGCTGACCATGGCTGTGGTTATATCCTATTCCTTCTCCTGACGACTCCAGGCTAAGTGGATAACAGCTATGACATTATACGTGTTGCATCATGCAATTTAAGTCCCTGGGATTTGTTTGCCAGCTGAGAGAATGAATGTACTTCTCATACGTAAGCACTAACGACAGGAACATAGCATCTATATTTCATGAAATATCTCGAGGGTGAAAACTCAGGACTAACTCGAACGAGGATATGAGAAGATAAACAAAAATAATCTCAGCATTTTGTTAGGAAATACTCAAGAGTTTAAGCATTTTGTCCCTTAGGGTGTCACGTGCAGTTAAAAAGCTCCTTCCTCTGGGTAATGATGCTTTTGGAAGGAGGTAGGTGACATCTTTTTGCTGTTTTTTTTTCCTTCTTAACAATTGGGTTCTTTACAAGGGAATCTAATTTTAGTTCTATTTTTGGTTACGCTACAGTATATCCATGTTAAAAGCCTTACTTTTTTTAGGTAAAAATAACAATCTCGGGTTAAATAAAGTAGACTTCACGACTGTAGACATGCTTAAAGTCAGGAGCACACAGTTACTGTTAATACCGAGAGAATTAACTATTCATATTAGTAAATTCCGCAGCCTTTAAATCCTCCTAGGATCAAAGCAGAATACAAATAAATATGAAGAAAAATGTGAACAATTTTTCCACTTTTCAACTCACTGACCTTTTTAACCAGAATGTCTGCATAAATGTTAACTGTGTTATCTAACCATGCTGGGAGAAATGTTTTCTTCAGTGACTTTTACTGTTAGGATGGAACACTAAGATGTACACCCAAGAATGAGGAACAAGAAACCATAGCTCCCCCAAAGATTGCTTTCTTTCAAAGACAACCTAATAACATGAAAGTAAATTCTGGAGGAAATAGTCATAATCTCACTATCCTAGTACAAAACTATTTTCCCTTTTAAAATGTACGTCTTCTATTCTTTGCCACATGTGACATTGCCATGTTGTTGCCATCATACCATACTTTTGCTTTATTAGAGAACATGGCAGTGAACAAACATCAATATTTTCCTTTACCACAATGCTATGGTTTAAATGTTTGTCCCCTCCAAAACTCGTGTTGAAACTTACCCCCAATGTGGCAGTATTGAAAGGTGGAGCCGTTAGAAAGCGTGGCTGGGTCGTGAATTAATGGATTAATGGTCTATCATGGGTGTGGGACTGGTGGCTTTGTAAGAAAAGGAAGAGAGACTCAAGCAATCATGTTAGCATGCTCAGCCCCCTGTGCCACCTCGGGATTCTTCAGAGTCCCCACCAGCAAGAAGCCCTCACCAGATGTGCCCCTTCCACCTTGGACTTCCCAGTCTCCAGACTGTAAGAAATAAATTCCTTTTCTTTATAAATTGCCCGATCTCACATATTCAGTTATAACAATAGAAAACAGACTAAGACATAGAAGTATATTGCTTTCTTTTTGTTTGTATGTTTTTTGAGACAGGGTCTCCTTCTGTCACCCAGGCTAGAGTGCAGTGGCGTCATCATAGCTCACCATAACTTCAAACTCCTGGGCTCAAAGAGTCCCCCTCAGCCTCCTGAGTACCTGGGACTACAGGCATGTGCCACTAGGCCCAGCTAATTTTTCTATTTTTGGTAGAAATGGGGGTCTCATTCTTGCTCAGGCTGTCTTGAACTACTGGCCTCAAGTAATCCTCCCGCCTTGGCCTCTCAGAGTGCTAGGATTACAGGTGCGAGCCACTGCACCCAGCCTACATTGCTTTCTAATAAGGTTGCAGGACAGCACCAGCTGTATGCTCCAGTTTCAACCTATCTTCACCACATGCAGCGTTATTGCTTTTCACGTTTTGATAATTTGGTGTAAAAAGTTCCCTCATGTTTACTTTGATTTGCATTCCTTTGGAAACTAAGGAGAAGGAATATTTTTTGCATGTATTGGTTTACTGTTATTACAGTGCTGAAAATAAAATGAAAAGGAAGAAAATAAATATGTAGTAGAGTCATTTTCATAAACTAACTACATAGATTTTACCTACTGACTGGAGGAGATTTATTGTGTCCCCATCTGTCAACTTCATTACTTCTTGAACAATTATAAATCCATATGTCGTTCTGGGTTTTTTTCCCATCTCTGTCTGCCCTTGCTCTGTCTAAGGAGAGGGCCATGTCTTCTGGGTACCGTCTGGCGTGGTCCCTGCGGCGGAATACAAAACAGCCTCCCTAAGTATAGTCCAGCTCCTTTATGCTTTGGCAGTACTGTTATCCCTACCCCGCAGAAAAGGAACTCCAGGCTATGAGAGGGCACATGACTCACTCAAGGTCATACAGGTAGTGATTTGGTAGAGCTAGGGTTTGAATCCAGATCTGTTCCTCCCAAGTTCACCTGCCGCCAACCCGGCTGATCACAAAATTAACCAGCCCCAGATAGTCCGAATGAACAGCTAGTTAAAAATTACTTCAACCCTCTTGGCAAACAGAAGTTTCGTATTAATTCTCAGTAGTGTTATTGTATTTTTCAGTGGTGAGTTCAGTAGAATACAAGGCTCTCTTCAAAGCCATCTCAGTGGCATGATCTCATAAAAATGGAGTGGGAGGAGGGACCCGAACTCTTAACCCGGTCTGGGCCCCTCTTCACTGCCACTCAGGAACCAGATAGAATTAACTCTTGCTGACCTGTCTCGTTAAGATTCAAGAACCACTGATTCAATCCAAAAGTGCATTCGCTGTGATAAAATCTAGTGGACAAATCTGTTGGTGTGTAAATTAATAAGACACACGACTCTTTCAGTTCCTTCGTCTTTGAGTACTTTCCCAAACATTCCTTTTGGGAGCTAACGCGTCTTTTAATTTTTTTTTTCTTTATGCCACTTAATGAGGTCTTGGTTACAATCCGATTCAAGGGAGTCACACTAAACAATGCTGCTCTATAAACACAGTAATCTGATAGGTGATTAGTGGCTGGCCCCGGTCGCAGGCACCAGTTTGGCTGGATTTCTTTCTCCCTTTCGGGGGCTGGATGGGGCTGACAATCTGAACAGTTCTCTAAACTTTGTGATTGGAATATTTAGGGCTTACCTAGGTTTTTCTTAGGGGGTAAGTACACTAACACACTTGAGATTCCAAAGATATTCATAGGAATTGTGAACTGGAGCGAATGAATATGCTTGATCTCTTGTAAAATATCGAATTGAGAGTGAAGACTATGACAACTCATAGCAAATGCTATTTAAATCCAGCGTTCCTTGAAACTCGAGCTAATAATCAGCCGTGTGATATGGAATATGTGACGGGAAAGTACCTTGTTTGCATTGATTTTAATCCCAGCCCCATCACCGATTATCTAAGGGACCTTAGCTCCTAATAACACTGGACGTGTATCAAGCCTGTAGTACGGGTCAGTCACTGAACGAAGTGCTTATTTATGAAACATACCTTATTTAATTCTCACATCCTACAAGGTAGAAACTATTATAATTCCCACTCAACAAATAATTTAAAAAGCTTGCCTAGAGGGCCGGGCGCGGTGGCTCACACCTGTAATCCTAGCACTCTGGGAGGCCAAGGCGGGAGGATCGCTTGAGGTCAGGAGTTCGAGACCAGCCTGAGCAAGAGCGAGACCCCGTCTCTACTAAAAATAGAAAGAAATTATATGGACAACTAAAATATATATAGAAAAAATTAGCCGGGCATGGTGGCGCATGCCTGTAGTCCCAGCTACTCGGGAGGCTGAAGCAGGAGGATTGCTTGAGCTGGGGAGTTGGAGGTTGCTGTGAGCTAGGCTGATGCCACGGCACTCACTCTAGCCAGGGCAACAAAGCAACACTCTGTCTCAAAAAAAAAAAAAAGCTTGCCTAGAGAGCCTAGTTTGTCCAATATTATGAAGCTATAAAGTGGCAAGAGCAAACATTTTTTAACTTTCAATTAAAATATAACAGGTATATAGAAAAGTGTACACACCTTAAGTATATAGCTTGATGAGTTTTTGTTGTTGATTTAAAGCTAAATAATAAGAGAACATAGTCTGTGTGATTTAAATTCTTTGACATTTTTAAGACTTGTTTTATGACTTAGCACGCAATCAAGTTTTATCAAAAGGTCCGTATACACTTGAAATCAAAGTGTATTCTGTAGCTGTCGGGGTAAAATATTCTTCTATGTCATTTAGATCAAGTTTGTTACGTAATTTTTTCAAGTCACCTATATTTGTTCTAATTTTCCCCTATTTATTCTATCATTTACTGAAAGAGGTATGTTAAATTTTCCTGCTATGGTTATGAATTTGTTCACTTCTCTTTATAATCTTTTGATTTTGCTTCTTATAATTTGAAGCTGTATTATTAAGGAGCATGCAAATTTTTGAACTTGTTACATCTTCCTGGTGAATTGAATATTTTGTGACTAGGATATATCCATCCTTACCTCTAGTAATGCCTCCTGACTTACGGTCTGCTTTGTCTGATGTTAGTACTGTAGCTCGAGGTTAAGGAAGTTCCTTCAATTTCCAGTTTGCTGGGAGTTTTTGTCATAAATGGTTGAATTCTGTCACGTGCTTTTCCCTACGTTTGTTGAGATGATCACAGGGTTTTTCTCCTCTTGTCTGTGATATGGTGAATTATGTCGATTGATTTTTCTAGGTATAAAACACGTATTCATTCATGCATTCATTCATTTGACAAGTATTTGCGAGCAATTATTTCACCCAGGCTCCGCACTGGGTGCTGGAGACACAACTCTGGCTGAGGGGAAGGTCCCAGCAAGAGTGTCCATCTAGCCCTCGGGCTCGTAGGTGATGTCATCGTCACCAGTGCCCCATGGCACTTCTGGTTTGAGGAGCGTGCTGCCAGGGCCCCCACTGACCTAAATCTTGCTCTTCTCTTGAACTTCCAGGGGAGAACGCGTTAATCCCCAGCTAGCCCCGAGAATGAGGCGAGTCAGGAGACCTTGGCTGGGGGAAACAGACGGCTAGACCGGCAGCTACTGCTGATAATTAAACTTTAATTCCAGTACCTGGGCTGTGACACAGTCCTGGGGGACACAGCATCTTGCCCCTGGCCCATCAAGGCTAGAGAGCGGAGATCCCAGCCCTGGTGCTCGCGACTTTCTTCACCTGAGAGGGAGAGGGAGGGGGTGACAACCCCTGAAGGATTTCAAAACTTGAAAACAACAAACAACCCCATCATCCTTTTTCACAAAGAAGAATTTTTTTAGATTAGAGAAAAAAAAACTAAACAATATCAAAGAGATACCCAACTGTGGCAGTGACCAAGGCCAGCGTCCCACCAGTCTTGGAGATGGTGACCATGATGCCCTCTCTGAAGCCTCGGGACGCCCTTGACGCCCCCGCTGGCTCTCACCTGCTCGCTGCAATAGCTTCGTGGCTGGCTCTCCGCCGCGTCTCCATTCCTGCTAATCCCCTCGCTCCAAGCCGAGCTGGAGGGCACTTCCTGAGCTAAAAATCCGGCTTGAAATTTCTCCACATAAACTTTCCCATGGGCTTCTTGTGACCTTCAGGATGAGACTCAGACTCCAGGCCTGGCAAGTGCAGGCCTCCAGGACCACCCTGGCCCCCCGCTGCCCAGCCTCCCCTCCCGCCGTTTCCGCCTGGCCCTCTGCACCCTCCCACGTGAGCCAGCGTGCCCGCACCTCATGCCCCTGTGTCTGCTCCACCATCACGTGCCCGCTACCCTCACCTCGGTGGACCCAACTTTCCAGCGGTGACCTGAGCTACTGTCACCCAGACAGTCATTCACACAAAACCAGCCCTTCTTCCCACCTGGAGCCCCAGAGGGTCACTTGACTACTGCATTCAGGTTCTGGTTTGTCGAACGTTTACCGAGCACTAAGCCCCACGCCAGGGCTCTTCAGACGCGCCGTGTGGCCTGCGCTGAGCTGCAGAGGGCTGGAGCAGGAGTCTCGGAAACGACAGCTTGAACAGCCGAGGCTTTGCTGGGTCCCTCCTGAGTAGGAAGCTCTGGTGTCTGGTGTGCAGCTGCAGAACGAGCACATGGCTCCCCAGCAGGCCACCCACCAGCTCTTTTGCTAGTTCTCTGTGGTCCTGAAGTCCTCCTTTGTGAGCGCTGAAGGACCTGTTAAGAGTCATCTAGCCCAGACCCTTACCCATCTCCTTAGATTCTCTCATTCCTGCTCTGTGCGTACATAACTAATGTTTGCTGAAAGCAGGCGCCCTTGTGGGAGAATTTATTCTCATTTTGAGCTCCAAATTTTCAGCTTTGCGTGTGAAAACGAATGGTAGTGTGTCCAGCAATAGCAAGTGGGTGGGAGAGGACAGGGGTGCATTGCAGTCTTTTTTTTTTTTTTTTTTTTTTACTCTTTTTGATGCATTGCAGTCTTGGTGACGTGTGCAAAGTCTTATAGTAAGTGGGCATGTGTAGTAACACCTGGAGGAAGTAATAATGGTATATGTTCTTTCCTTGCTTCTCAAAATGGGTTTGCTGGGGTCTGGGGAGCTAAGCCAGAGAGCGATGTGGCGTATCTTCCCGGTGGGCCGACTTTGCTCCAAGAGTTGGGGTAAAATCAGTAGGTTAACTGGTCAGTGAGCGGTTGAAAACATTACTTTTATATAAAAGCAAACATGGATACGTTAAAGGGTAGGACACAGAGACACTGCAGAAATCCTAAAACTAAGATGAGAAACTTCAGAGAAATGGGATCGCTTGGGGAACCTGGATACTCTTCTGGAACAAACCTTGCTCCTCTCTGAAGTTGGGAAGTTTGAGCAGAAGGGTTGAAGGGTGCTCGCAGTGGGCGCCCTGCAGCACCGCAGCTCTGCGAGGGAGCAGCGGATTGATGGAGACAGGTGCCAAGGTGTGACTGCCCACTCTTGCGAATGAGGACTTCTGACTTTGCTATTCTTGTCACTCACACCTTTTAACACTCCACGGGAATAAAACTGTCAAGTGGACATAAACCCGTCCACTCCTGTGGCCCTAACACCACCCTCAAGTGGTTTGGGTCTGGGAGGTACCAATCCGCCACTACCCCTACCCCCACCCCCTGTCCCCAGTGGGGCGAGAGCCGAGAGAACAGGCGGCGCTGGCCCTGGCAGCCCAGGCCTGCTTGATATTCTGAGGAGGAAGTCAGCAGTGTCCAAATCCTCAGCTGAACCTGCCCGGCTGCCCTGGAGGCTGGAGGGTGCTTGGCAGTGCGGCCAGGAAGTGAAATGACAAACAGTCTCCACAAGGCCCACAGTGGCCTCTGCTGCCCCCACGGTGGAGAAGCTCAGGGGGCAGGAAAGAGGAGGCGGCTGCTGTGCTGGGCTCCGGGCATCTTGCGAGTAGCCCAGCCTGGGGGCTCTCAGGGATTCAGCCGCCCCATGAGGAGGCCCGGCCAGGGCTTAACCACCCCTGGCGGCCGCTGGCTGCGCTGGGCACTGCCACCCTCCCTGCGCAAGTGACTCTATGTGACAGCAGATGAGGGTGTCAGCCTCAAGTCAGATCCCTGGAGAGTGACCTCTGGAGTGAGGGGGTGGGAAGGAGCCCAGAGGAAGTCGGGAGCACAGACGTGTGGAAGGCGGGCCGGACAGACTGCTGGTCACCCACATTTCCTGGGAGCCTAGACGTGTGGGAACAGCTTAAACCATATTAAAATCGCCAAGCAAAAGGGATCTGAGAGGAGCCCTGTGCAGCGACTCCGCACTGCTGAATAACCTGGGAGGGCGGCCCTCGGGGGAGAGCTGCTCACGACCTGCCTGGGAAGGAGCCGCCGTGGCAGGACAGCAGCAGCACAGCCAGGCCTGCCCCCTGGGTCCCCGGCTCCTGGCAGCTGGCTTCTGACTTCTCACAGCTCCTGCTGATCAACAAGGAGTGTCTCCGATGTTATCAGAGGAAACACCACAGGCAAAAGACCTGTGACTCAGCCCTGGGAGGGCCGAATGGCCGAATGTGCTGACGTGGCTCTGGCCTGCCCAGAAAGTGCCAGAACAGGTAAGCAGCAAGGACAAACACATGGAGGAAGCCCTGGCTGCTCTGACCCATGGGGGTCTTTGGGTCAAGGGTGGGAGGTGGGCATCTGGGAAAATGTCAAACTGGAGGGGCCAGAGTAGGCCCCGAAGCTGGGCCTGGAGCCAGAGCCCCGAGGTGCAGGCGGATGGAAACCGGAGCGAGCAGGTTGGGTGGAGGCGGAGGGCCCGGCTCTGCCCACAGCAGGTGCTGCTCTGCGGGTGGCCATGCCCACAGGAGCGATGCGGACCCTCTGCAGGCCTGAGAGCCAGGAGCTAAAGACCACCCGTGCCCTCTTCGTTGAGGGCAGCAAGGACAGCAACTTGAGACACATCAACTTTTCCATTATCCCCAAAGAAGTGGGAGTTCTTTTTGAAATTCAACCTGGGCAGCTGTTTGAGATGCAGATATCTAAAATGGCCATTTGGGGATCACTGGGCAGACGCGGTGGGTGGTAGGGAGACATGGGGGTGACCAGAAGCCCCCAGGGAGGCTCTGGGAGCTGTAGGGTCTCTTCTCCAGCCCCTCAGGCACTTCCTGCAACAAGACTTCAGCCTGCCCAGCAGCCCCAGGGATTGTTCTAGAGCTGTGAGTGGTCGCCATGGTTTGTGGACACTGAAATGTCAGGAATGTCAAACTCGGCAGGCATCTCCCCCAGGGCTGTCGGGGGAGTTGTTTAAAGGAAGTGTCATGGCTGTGACTATTTATAGTGCATTAGCCTGTGGTCGTGCCTGGCCCCTTCTGTCCCCTCTCTGTGTGTGCGTGCACATGTGTGTGTGTCTGTAGGTGTGCACATGCGTGTGTCCATCTGCTCCCAAGACTTGCCTGTCAGGATTAGAATGAACAGTCCCGGGATCTGGGTTCCAGCCAGCCATGCCCAACCAGGCCATGTGGCCTTAAGCCCATGGACTCATGGACGCTCTCTGGGCCTCTCTTCTGTCACCTTTAAAACGAACTCTAACCCTTTAGGGGTTGTCCAAGAATCAAGGAAAATAATAGATGTGAAAGAAAGCTGTCTAAAATTACTTTTTAGAAAGAAAGGGTGTGTGTACGGATTCATTCATTCAACGAATGAATGTCCGTTGTGCCAGGTGCTGAGAAGTTAGCAGTAAGGAAAAGAGAATCGGCATAGCCCTGGCTCTCATGAAGTTGACAGTTTAGTAGGAAAGACCTGAATAATAAACACAAGTACAAAGATTGTGCTCGACGTCATAAAAGACAAGAACAGTGCGCTCCGGGAGCCGGACTGAGGGCGGTATAGAGAATAAACTGCAAACACTGGGGAGGGGGATGGGCAGGACCCTGAGCCCCGGACAGCCCTGGAGGCAGGTCCAGGCAGCACGGGCTCACCAGGGGGATCTGGGGCTGGAAGTCTGTCCATAGGGGACAGGACACAAGGCCCATTAGTCAGAATAAGGCCAAGATCCTGGGAATTTTCCCCAACAGGGATGAGGCTGATGGTATAGGATGAGGTCCCAAGTGCAGACCAGTGTCAGGAAAGGCGCAGGGAGAGGGCGGCCCAAGAGGCAGGACAGGTGGTGCTTTGGGGGAGCAGTAGGGCCTTCAGAAGCCCAGCTCCTGGAGCAGTAGGGCATCAAAGTCAAAGAGGACTAGCCACAGGACTCCCCACTAGGGGCGGGGCCCCAAACCTCTGTGTCCAGGCCAGGCCAACTCTTGCCCACATGGCACAGCTGGCAGCTGACAGGGGGCTCTCTGCTCAGCCGCGGGCACTTTCCTTCTCCTCCCCTTGCCCAGCGTGAGGTCCTCTTAGCTCTGGCCCCAAGCACTACCCCAAGGCCCTAAACCTGACTCGGGCCTCCCAGCTCTGTGCCCCGTACTGCTCCAGGTCAGAGCCCCGTGCGTCAGCGCTGGCCTCCTGAGCCCCCACGCCAGCCAGACCTTCTCGCGCCCTCCTGCGGGGTCGAGCAGCGAGCAGGGCTGGCTGGGCCTCCTCATACGCCTCTCATGGGGCACCCAGTGGGTTTCAGAGTCTGAGACGGGGATAATTTTCCAGATGGAGGCTCAGTGATCCCAGACCAGCAAGCAAATGTGTGTTGAATGGATGAATGAGAAAAAATCCAGAGGTTTGAAAGTATTTGGAAACCCGGGGACCTTTCCTAGCTAAATGAAACACGTGGAGGCCAGAATTTCCAGTGTGCATGGAATGGCTACCCCCCGAGACACCTTGTTCCGGAGGGACTTCTAAAGGGTTAACAGACTCACACACCCCTAAACGGGTTTAACATTTTAGCCCTATAATCACAGAAAGCAAATGTGACCTGGCTCTTGACATTCTTATTATCTTCTTAGGTAACTCTAGACACAAAGTGAGGTTCTCATTTAACCATCATAGTAACACTCTGGGGTGGGTGGGCCTTGTGTCCATTTCAAAGGAGACGACCCAGAGTCAGCAGCTTCCGCCTTGCCAGTGGGCAGAACGCAGGCGACCACACTCCAGCTGTTTTAGACAGCAAATCGTCCTCTTGACCTTGGAGTTTGGCTTGGACAGTTTGCTGTTGGTTAATTTAATTTGTGTGACTAAGACTTTGAAATGACTTGGCTCCTCTTTTGTGTCTGTTTCCATCTTTGCAGGATTCGCTAAAGGTTGATCCCGGGCTCTAGCTGCCCCCACGTCATTCTCCGGCCACACGCCCATTCTCCTGACACTGACACTGCAAAGTCCCATGCTGAGGAAGGGGCTTTTGCAGCTGGACCCCTGCCTGGGAGTTGCGGTGGGCAGCCAGCCGCTGTCCTTTGTCATCGGATCTCCACTGGGGAGACAAGCTCAGCAAGGAATCCTGGGAGAGGCCTGGGCTAGGAAAAGAAACGATGTTTCTGTAGAGGAACCAAATATTCCAAGATACCTCCGTTAATTAAGAAAATCTAGGGCAGTAATACACAGTCCCCACAGTAGGTTATAAAACCATTGTGTTAGGCTGAAGCAAGTATTACAAAGAAATACACAATGTCATTACCAAGGCTTGGATGACAAGCATTCTTAGCTTGTCATTCATCCCTTTCTTACCTCTGAAAATGCTTTGTACGACATTCAGGCTTCCACTTTAAATGAACTAAGCTGTGTAGTGCTCTAAGAGCACTTTGGGGACATTGCAGAGACCCTCTCTGTAGATTTGAAACTATAGCTAAGAAAATTTAGTGAAGTGGTATGATCCACAGAAATCAAACACGACTATGCAACAAATATGACTTTATTTTTCTACATTACTAGCTCCCACTGTTCTGGGGCGTTAATAACTAATCTCAGTCATGTTGTCATTCCCGGCCTCCTTTTCTCTGGGGCTCCAGTAAGTTCCAAGGGCAGGGTGATGGGGGCGGGAATTATGCAGCAGTTCTGAAGCGATGGGGAAGGGGATATCGTGTATTCACTGTCATCTTTTCACACTGGTATCAACTAATATCAACTCGGGGTATTAACAGAGACTTCCACTGTCGCATCTGACCTGTGGCCAAGCGTCCACACAATTTGTCCACAGGGCCTTCTCCTGGCCTGTGTCCACTCTCGGTTATTCTTAATGTTACTCTTGGACCCACGGACATGATTCAGCAGCTCCTGTGTGGTGCCAGGAACAGAAAACTCTGGGAGGTGGACAAATGTCCTGTCCACCTGGTCACCCCCTGCCATTTCTTCTCCCAGAAGCCATTACTCTTAAGTGTTACAAACTTATTTGGGATTTCGGCGCCTCCCTCAGCTCACAGCCCAGGGAGTGTGTCACTCGGCCGGTTTTCCCCAGAACCCGTGCGTCTGAGCACCGTCCTCCCCTCCTGCTTCTCGCTAACCCAGGCCTTGGCGGAGGGGGGGAAGCCCGGCTCTTAGCCATGTTTTCCCCTCCCGTGTTTTCTGTGAAATATGTTGTCTATGCCCTGGAGTCCTTTCTGTTCCTCTAAGGACATCGGTTTGGTTTGTTTTGGTCTGAATTTTTAGACGTCACCTACCCACAAGAAAACGCGTAGGTTTGAAGCGTTTTCAGCGTGATACAGAACGTTTCCCTCAACCAAGCAAGTTCCCTCATGACAGGCCTAGACTGTTAAAAACAAAAAAAGCCAAAGGGTTCCCCCTTACTTTCCTCTCTCCTACTCTGCCACCTCCCCTGCTGAGGTAACAAGAACGCCCTGGAAACTGCAGCCACCTATCAGGTATATAAAGAAACGCCAAGAGCGAGGGGACCCGTGAGGTCATGTTTTAAGACAGTGTCTTCCCTGTTAATCACCCAATGACGAAGAATTGTCCTCGTGGCACTCAGGCCGCACATCACAGGGTACCGAGAGCTTTCACACTAGTCATCTCAGTTACCCGTACAATGACTTGCAAATTATCGCGCCCACTTGACCTATGAGAAAACTGAGGCTCAGAGTGCAGGTGTGATTTGCTAACGCTCCACAGCTGGTAGATGTCAGCGATGAGACCAGATCCAGGCTCAGGCACTATATTTCTGTTTCCAGGGAGTCTAAGCATTTCCAGCCCTCGGCATAGAGACTGGGAAAGGCAGTCCCTGATGCAGCAGGGTCTGAAGGGCTCCCGGGCCCCCTCCCCTGACCCAGGCCCCCTCAAGTTCCCTAGGAGAGGGTTACCTCCTTTTACTCTCCGTCAGTTCTTCCCGTGTGGTACAGCATCCAAGACCTCCTCGGCAAGCTGCCCCCGTAGAGGGTGCCATGGAGACAGGGCTTGGCAACTGTACTTCAAGGAGGAAAGGAGCGTTGGAAATGACGCCAAACAAGACAGTGGCCCAAAGCATGGCATGGGGCTGGACTCCCTGGGCCAAATCTGGTCTCTCTCACTTACAAGCTGTGTGACTCTGGGTAACTCGGCAAACGTGGTTGTGACTCAGTTTTCTCATATGTAAAGAGAAGGTACCACTAGAAGGGTTATTGTGAGAGTTACACGAGATCATGCAGGTAACACAGTTCATGCCCTGCATGATGCAGAGTGAGTATCAGTGAATGCTAACTAGAACCCTGGCAGGTGGCTGTCAAAATGCACAGTCACGGATGTTTCACTGGTGTGTCATTAGCACTGCGGAGCCACTACATCGCTGTGGTTGAAGCTAAATAAAATACAGAGCCAAATCTCTTCATTTAAAACGTTTTGTTTGGGAAGCAAGAACTGCAATTTGGGACATACGCACAGACTGGCTGTTCTTCAGTGTGTCTGAAGAACAAAGAGAAAGTCGAAGGTTTTATGAAAAGGGGAAACGTTACATACTATTTTTTGGGGGCGTGGGGGAGTTGGCAAGCTCTGATTGGTGAGTGAGGACAGTGGGTAAAACTATTGTTGGAGTCCCAGCAGGTTGTTTCAGTAGCTACTAGATAAAACCGGTTTCAGGTTACAACAGGCCATTTCGGCAGCCAGGCCTGCACAGAACGACATCCTGGAGCAAAGTTATGTGCTACTCTGAGCGCTTCCCTGCCCCCACTCCGCTCCGCCACCCAGCCCCTGCCTCTCAGCTGTTTTCGTTAGGCACTACCAGAATGACCCAATTGTGTGATCAACTTTCCCCCTGTTTGGTAAATCCCTTAGGAAAGCTTCCAGAACGCTGCCAGTTGGAAATGGAGGGGAAGCAGCAGGTAGAAGCCAACACCCCATTCTCCAGCGAGAGCAACCAAAGGTGAGCACTGCCGGAGAAGAGTGATGCTGTCCCTAAGAAGTGGGCCGGCATGAAACTGAGCCGCGGGAAAAGCCAGGCATGTCTGAGGGTGCTCATTCTGCTACCACTTGCCAGGCAGGGAGACGTGGGGTGACACATGACTGCGAAGGGCTCCTCGGCCCGGCGGGGTAGTCACCCAGAGCAGCTCCTCCCAGATGGAGACCGGGCTGCCAGCAAGGAGCGAGTGAAGGTCAAAGCCACAGAGTGGGGCTGAGGGGCCAGGAGCTGCCTTATGAGGTCCAACGGCAGGATTTGGAACAGGGCCCAGGGAGCCTGGCGGGGCTGTTGCGAGCTGTGCAGAACAGAGAAGACCCGATTCCGTGTGGGGGTCAGGAGGGTCCCTGCCTGCGAGAGCCAAGCTGCAGGGCACAGGGCCTCATGGCTGCAGCGGAGCTGGAGGTTTGAAAGTAAAGGGCCTTTTGGAGGCTGAGGAGAACTGGTTTGCAATTTTAGGAATTGTTTTGTTTTGGCTTTTTTTCTCATTAAGAAATTGGAATCTGAAAGCGCCTTTCAGCTTTTTGTTGAAAATCATCAGGACCTGAAAATTAGAGGCTGAGACACAGATTTCAGCAAATTTAAACTCACTGGAGCGAGGTGGAAGAAATTATGGGCAGCTCTCTTAGAAAATAGAGAAAGGGAGACTGGCCGTGTTACGCCCTTCCCTGGTGCTAACCCTGGTCACGTGTGACCCGTGATGCCTTTCTCTGCCGGCACTGAAAGGCCAGTTCTGGGTCTAACCACTGTGCCCCGGGGCCTGACCCAGCCTCACCCAGAGGAACACTCAACAAACGCTTGTGGAATGTGAGGACAAATGACCAGTCTGGAGAGCCTAAATCCATGAAGGTCAAAAGAACTCCCCCAGGCAGCTCATCACTTAGCACTGCACAGATAGCAATTTTCTAAAAAACTCATAATCATAATTTCTTATCTCTGTCTTTCACTTTAGTTTGCTGTTTTATGGCGTCTTAAACCATCCCGCAATTCCATGGACGTGCAGCACAAAGAATGGAGGAGTAATTCTGCCAACAGGCAGGAGGATACTAATCAGAACTGACATCCCTGTGACATTTCACAGTTCACAGAGCACTTCTGTCACAATTCCAAGGTCTTCAGCTTTGGAGGAGACTGAGCTGAGGGACATGGGAAAGGTCATTATCTTAGAGACACAAAAATGACCATGAGAAATTATTTACAAGTAAAACCACCTGAGTTTTGTTACTCGGCCACGCCCTCACTGTTTCCAGCATCCAGGTGGGTAGATGACGTAAATTCTCCACTAAAGATTGCAGAAGAGGCCGGGCGTGGTGGCTCACGCCTGTAATCCTAGCAGTCTGGGAGGCCGAGGCGGGTGGATCTTTTGAGCTCAGGAGTTCAAGACCAGCCTCAGCAAGAGTGAGACCCCATCTCTACTAAAAATAAAAAAAATTAGCAGGGCATGGTGGCATGCATCCGTGGTCCCAGCTACTTGGGAGGCTGAGGGAGGAGGATCACTTGAGCCCAAAAGTTTGAGGTTGCTGTGAGCTAGGCTGATGCCACGGCACTCTAGCCAGGTCAACAAAGAAAGAGACTCTGTCTCCAAAAAAAAAAAAAAAAAAAAATTGTGGAAGAAAAAGTAAAAGGAAAGGAGTAGGGGAGAAGCAGCCCAAGCCTAGACACCTGTCTGCAGTGGGCCCTTTACCCAGAGGTGAGCTGGGACTGAAATCTCTCCTGAGCATGGAAAACTTGGACCAGAGCAGCGGCCAGTCAGCACCGCCCTAAGCTGAGAGGCTCAGCTACGTGATGGTCCCCTTGGAGGGTGACCATGGGGCATGCAGGGAGGCAGGATGAGGGTGGGGTGGCGAGTGAGGCTGTTGCCTTATCTCTGGGGCTTTCCCTTGGTGCAGAGAAAATAATTTCTCTCTCTTCTCAGGGTGGGGAGAATTAATTAATGGTTGTAAAGACCTTTACAAGCCTTGTCGAAAGGTGCTCAGCCAGCTCTAATTAGCCAGGTTTCAGCTGCCCCTCGTTTCTATCTTGACACAGCATCTCTGCCCTGGAAGATGTCAAACGCGATTGCTCCATGCGCTACTGTCAGGAAGAGCCGTCACCAGAGCATGTGGCTTGCGTGGTATGTGTCTGCATCTCCACTCACCGCCCAGGATCCCAAACCCCCGCGGGGAGATGGTATCTTGTGCGGGGGAGGCTGTGACACCACCCTAACTCCGCCCAGCTCCACCCCAGGAGGAGGCAGCTGCCTGGGAGGTGTCATTTGACAAGTTCCGGAAAGGCCTCACACATCCAAAACAGCTCCCCCATACCTTGTCATGGGGCCCAGAAAGTCCTCCACTAAAAATCCACTCGTTTGGGTTTTGGTTGCTTTTCTGAAAGATCTAGGCTGTGGGAGTGGGTGGAGAACAAGCCCCGCAGTCAGAAAACCTAGTTCTGAGTTTTCTCCCTTGGTTTGCTGCTGGCTCTGCCCCCACTGGCCTGGTGACCTGGATAAAACCATTCTCCTTCTTTCTTGTTTTTTTTTCCCATCTAAAATGGCAACGCTAATGCCTGTCTCGCGGGGCTGCCGTGAGGATCAGATGAGATAATGGATGTGAAAGCCAAGTGTCGCAGAAATGTAAGGAGCATTATTATTCCTAAAATGCCAGTCAGCCAGGCCAGATAATCCCTGGTAGGGATTAGTAGAAGGCTCACCAGGCCCAGGCGGGCACCTGGGGTGGGCAGAACAGAAAAGCCCGGGGGGCCACAGTGGGCAGGGCAGAGACCCCAGGAAAGGAAGACGGAGGGACCCTCACCACTGGCACAACTACGAAAGTTTTGGTGGGGGAGGGGCTCGAGGTCTTTCCCCTCTGCCCCAACAACTGTGTGCACTTACAGGGAAAGTGCCACCAAGGACGTGCAGGACGAGGAGTGACGGCTGGTGGACACCTACTCAGTTAAGGAACCAATAAGAAAAATAACTGAATGTGCCAGGGTCTACACAGACAATCACTCAGGTAATTTAGACAAAGAAGCCCAGTTTTGGCACAAGTAGCCCATATACGTCAGACCGGAGTAATTACTTTCTTTGTCAGAATTTCCTGGATAATTTCCTGCCTTTGTTTGGCTGAAAGAACCTGGCCTTGCATGGGGAGCCTGCTTGCCAGACGTGATTGGGCCCTTAGAGATGAAAGACACAGAGTACACTATTTTCCGTAAACACACTGGCGCATGCATTAATTATTACAAGGGAGAAAGTCGGCCCCTGTGTTTCACCTGGGAGGCGGCGGGGAAAAGAGAGGACAGATCCTTGCAGGACCACGTTAGTGCTGCTCACTGGGACCTGCTGGGATCCAGGCTTTGTCCTGGGCATTTTGCATTAAAAATCTCATTTAATCTTCACAACAGACTGTGAGGCAGAATTCAGGAATGGGAAGAACTTGGGTTTAGAAGCTAGACATTGGAGAATTTGATTCTGTACTCTGCCATTTCCTGGGTGGACCAGGCAGGCTGCTTACTTGTGAGAGCCTCAGTTTTCTCATCTGTTAAGTGGAAATAATGGTGGCCTTGGTGTGTTTCAAGAATTCACTGCAGGGTGACTGTGCAGCAGCTGGGACTCAGGGACAGGAAGTCCCCTCACTTCACTCCAGAGTAGTCTGAGCACCTCCACGGCTGACTTGCTGGGACGCTCGTCCTCACTACAGGAAGAGCGATGGGCCCGAGGAGGATTGTTGGAGGTCACAGCAATGAACTCAAACAGGAATGGAACAAACTGGGGACCAGCAAGGAAGCTGGAGATGAGAAAACAGCAGGAAGATCAGATGAGATAAGGGATGGGGACGTGCTTTGAAATGCCAATGCCTATGAAAACGGGAGTTGCTTCTACCATAACAGAATCCTGGAACAACAGTGGGATTCCCGTTTAGGCTTCCTGGGGCTGTAGTGAGAAGGCAGGAAAACAAAGGCCAGGGCAGAATCCCGGTCAATGACACACGTGGGGGAGTGTGGCTTTAGAAGAGCAAACTCTGGAACGGTCCCCTCCTCCTCTCCCCACCCGTTCTCCAGGCACGTCCTCCGGACCTGAGGCCGCAGGGAAGAGGCTCCCTTGGCCCCAGCGGAACGCAGACGCACTTGACAAAGAGCCTCCAGTTAACCAGAGGGGCAGCACGGTGGGGCTCAGGCATCCTGGCCTAGTCCTCACTTCCCTTGAGCCTCGGTCTTCTCAGGGCCAGAGCCCTCACCAGGCAGGCTTTGATAAGAGGGAGAGCCCTGCACCCCTGCCCCAGACCCCAAGCCCTGCACTAGGCAGGCCACCACAGCCCAGCCTGTCTGGCCTGGCACATGGCATGTGAGGTATCGTGGCACAGGGGACGGTGCCTCAGACTGGAACTCACTGGAAGTTTCCCCCACACTCCTGGCTGAGCGCTTCCAATGTGCAAGAGCTGAGTCTAACATTCCTCGCTGCCTCTGAAGATGGTCCTGTGACCAGAACAGGGCTATAATGAGCTGGTGATTCGATCCCCTCCAGACAGAAGGCAAAGACTGTGCCTCTTGGGCAAAACATCAGCTGACCCCTAGAGGCCCTGGCTCCCAGCCTGCTGGGAGAAGTCACACGGTCACACTTCTCCAAACAACTGCTGCTGGAGGCCTTCAGAGGGCAGCTAATTAGGTTCTCACCTGGCCAACTCCAACCTGCAGTCACGAACTGGTGGCCCGGCTTCCTATTCCCAGTCCCTCTGGGCCTCTGCTGCCTCCCTCGAGGGGACATTTGATTTCCTTGATCAGTATAAACAAGAATTCTGCTTTATTCAAATAACTCCAATTAATTGAAAGATCTACTGTGTACAATACACTGTGCTTGCACCTGGTGGTAGAGTCAGAAAAGAAATGTTGTGTGCCCTGACGTTTAGGAGTTGAGAACCTAGTGGGGAGGTGGTGGACGACGTCACATGGTTAAGTGGCCGCCAGAACAGCGATGGGGACACGCATGCGGGTCAGGGGGCGCTTCTTGGGCGAAGTCGTTCATGAGCTGGGCCTTGAAGGGCAGGTGAACAGGAAACGGAACAGGACACAGTGAGCTGCCATTTTGCCCCACTCCATGGCACAAATTTAAGTCTGACGATGCCGAGTGCATGGAAGATGCGGATCCGTAGGTTGTCTTTACCTGTTGGCCGTGGGAGTATAAATCAGCCACTCTGGAAAACAGGTGAACAGCTCCCGGAGGAACACCCGCATACACCGCGACCCAGCCACGGCACCCGCAGGTATGCACCTTGGAAAAACTTTCAGACAGAAGTCTTCATAGCAAGACTGTTCAGGCACCCACCAGCAGAAGGCTGGATAAACCCACGGAGGCACGTCCACACGTGGGACCTCACACGGCAGTCAAAATACACGAACTACAGCGACACAGAACAGCTTGGGTGAAGCTTATCAACGTACTAGTAAGTGAGAAAAGTGAGTCCTGAAAGATTACATACAGCGTGACACCCTCTTAAAGAAGGTAGAGAGATAAAATTTAATGCATGCATTTTAGGACCACAGGGAATGATGAGAGGACAGAAAAGAAAGATGAGGAGATCACAAATTTACATTTTCTTTGCCCAAACCTTTTAATTTAAGCCTGACTTAAAAGGGTGTTCAGGGAGAAACTCATGCTAGAAATCCCAAATGTGGTTAGAGAATCCCACAGCAGGGGCGAACAGAGGCCTGTCCCCAGGCAAGGCCTGGGGAGGTAGCAGGACAGTGTCCCCTTTGCCCAGCACAGTGACGGGCCAGCAGGGACATGGTGGTAAGGATGGAGCTTCCAGAACTCCAGGGAAGGCGAGAGCAGAGGGAAACGTTCACAGAGCACCTGAGAGGGGCACAGGGGAGCTAAATTATTCTGCTGGAACCCCGCCGCCCTCGCAGTCGGGGCCAGGAGGCCGAGGCTGGGGCCTGCATGCACAGCCCGGCACAGCCCTGTGGCCCGGCTTGGCGAGTTAACCACAACCCTAAGGACGGGGGCGGGGCTGGGCGCAGTGGCGGGGAGCACAGGGAAGAGGCCTGATCTGTTGGAGATCGACCTCCTGCCCCCTGATGGAGTGGGGACCAAGTAGGCATTGAGACCAGTCACAGAAAAGTAAAGAAAATCAGCACGATGGCAAAGTGTGGTGGCTCTGGGGACAGGTGGCCTGAGTTTGCACCCCGGCTCCTCCACTTAGGAGGTGAGTGAGCTCGGGCAAGCCCCTTGATTTCTCTGTGCCTCAATTTCCTCATCCACAAACTGGTATAATGTGGGAGCAGCTGGCATAGATGGAATGGGGACGTACACGAACTATTGGGAATGACGCCTGGCCAAGAGTGGGTGCCCCGCCGATGTCAGCACTTCTCTTTTATCTGTGCGATTGGTATTTCTTGTTCCTGAGAGTTTGAGGACAAAGATTTGCACCAACTACTCTGTGATCTCCCTTCTCTGCTGCTCTTCCCGGCCGGGCGAGTGCTGCGGGGAGCGGGTGTCGGTGCCCGCGATGCCACCCAGTCTGTTTCCTGGGTCGGCTGTCCCCCATTCAGGCCTGGAGGAGTCTCTACCACCCAGCCCAGAACACTGAGTCACCAAGCACCCTCTCCGCCCCTACACGCCCTATAAACGTTTATAAATGGCCCACCCAGCCCCTCCGCTGTCTCACACTTCATCTGGGCTCAGCTCCAAGCCTCTCCCCGATCCTGTTCCCCAGCCTCCCCTCCAGCTCAGCCTCTCAGCTCCAGGCTGCTCAGCTTTTCACCAGCCTTACAAAGAAAATTCCCCTGAACCCTCCACAGTTAACATCCTGTCCTTCCTTCTCTGCTCATGCAAACCTCTTAAAGAGAAGTCCACGTTCCTGGTCTCCCCTGGCGTTTCTCGCATTTGCTACTCGGTTGCAGTCTGACTTGTGCTACGCCCACCCCTCCCAGCTCCCTGAGACAGTCCCATGTCCCATCAGAACACGATTGTCAGCTCGCGTCTCTCTAGCCGTCTCTGCCACTCTCAGCCTTCTTGATAACTCCTCCTTCTCGCAGCTCGGGACTCCACCCGCGTCCACGGTCCCTTGTTTCCTCCTACCCTGGGACCGTTTCCTCCAGGACTCCTCCTTCCATTTGCCCCTGAATGAAGAGTCTGTCTCTGGCCGCATCTTCTTCCCCTTTACTCACTCTCCTGGGATAATTCAACTGTTGACGGATTCAATATTTGCTCCAAATATTTGCTGATAACGTCTGTTCTCGTGTCCACCTCCCTTTTAGAGGTCACCACGTGGGTGCCCTGCAGTCACCTGAAGCTCACTCGTCAAAAATGGAATTCATGGTCTTTCCCCAAAACACACAACTCCTGTTCTATTTAACATTTCTTCACTTGGAAGGCCCCCACCCTCCCAGCCAATGTGGGATTCACCCTCGCTTCCCTCTTCACTGATGCTATCGCCAAGTCCTGCTGCTTTCATTTCCAAAATATGTCTTCTCTCCATTCCTACCATTACCCTAATTAGGGCCTTAACATCTCTAGCTACTCGGTGTCTGTAGCTTGGTACCCTCCTCAAACTCACCCTCTCCTCCAGAGCCAGAATGTTCTTCCTACAGCCCAGGCTGTCCTGCTCCCACTCCACGTGGGAGAAACGTGGGCTTCTGCACCAGACATAGAGGCCTGGCAGTCCCCATGCGCTCACTGCACCTTCTTCCTGCTCCGCCTTCCCCAGGTGGAACGGCCCCTGTGACAGCCCCTCCACCCCACGAGCCCCACGAGCCCCACGAGCCCCATGCATCCCACGCACCTGCCCCTTTCTCATCTCCTTGCCTGGAGGTGGCTGTGCCTCGGGCTGCTCCCTGTGCTCGTCCACCCCCTTACCCAGACGCTGCAGCTCACCCTCAGGGCCTTGGCCTAGGCCCCACCTCTTCCAGGGCACACTTCATGGCTCCCCAGGTGGGGCGGGTCCCCCACGCTGATCCCCAGACGAACACCCCTCACCGTACTTTCCGAGCCGTGTTTCAGCCGCCAGTTCATGTCCGCTGCCCTCAGCGGACGTGGTCAGGAGCTGGTCTTCCAGACTGAGGCCCTCTAAGACCTAGCGCAGCCAGTTTGCTGGATGAATGAATGAAAGACCTTGTGAGGCCCTTTCCCACTCGGAGCTCACTTGTTTGTCTGTTGACTTTAGAAACTGCTAAACTTTTGAACCTGAAAGGAAGCAGGAGAGAAGTAAAGATGGAGGAAGAGTGAAGCCTGAGCAGGAATCCACGCTGTGCGAGTCTCGGCGCTGTTCGAAGCAGGTCTGGTGGACAAAGACTCCTCCAAGGTGGTCCGTGGGCAGGTCAGACCTTGCTCAGAGGTGGAAACACTGAGCTGAAAACCAAGTTGCCCTACTGACCCTCCCGTACAACTCTAGGAAACAGGTTTCCATTCTCTTGGCTTCTATTTCCCATATAGAAAATGAAGGTAGCATTTCCATTTTGTGATTTATTTATTGAACGAGTACTTTGCATATGGATGTGGCTCCGTCTCTCACACTGTAAACAGCAGTTCAGTTCCAATGTGCCAAAAAGCAAAACACAGAAAGCATGCAAAAAAAGAAGAAAACAGAACTGCATATTTATTCCAGCAGTGGAGCAAAGATAAATTTCTGGCTCTTGAAAAATTGAGCCTGTCGTCAGACAAAATTGATGGGTTCAAATAAGTAAATCTTGGTACAACAAAACATATATTTAAAAGAAAACAATATAATGGGAAAATAAGTCACCAATATAACTGCAAACAACTTGCTGCCAAAATAATAAAAATCGGTAGAAATGCTTAATGCACAGGTCTAGATGCCCCTCCAGGAAGCGAGCAAAAGACAGTCCAGGTGGTCTGCTCAGGGGCCATTGTCACAGCCCCGGGAGCCATGGTGGGGCCTGGGAGAGCCCCAGCCTCAGTGATGAGTCACAGTCCACACATCCAACTTGCTTCATGAGCCTGTGTCTGTCCCTTCATATGTAAAACGGATATAATTATACCTACTTTGCAGGATTCTTATGAGGACAAATTAGAAGGCCTGTCACCATAGTGACCATTCAAGAAATGGGATTATTATGATCATTAGAGGGGAAAATGCACAGCATCACTGGCAATTAAAGATGTGGAAATGGTGACAATTTAAAGGTAACATGACTAGCTAGTAGGAAAAGATATTCAAGTTCACAAAAAGACTCAAACAAACATATTAATAGCCATTTGATCTATACAAACACTGGAAAGAGCCCAGATGGCCATTAGCGGATAAACACATTGTGGCACATTCATGCAGTGGAATACTTCCTGGCAATAAAAAGAATGACCCGCTGATACATGCAGTGACATGGATGAATTGCAAAATCATCATGCTGAATAAAAGAAGCTTTACACGAAAGATTTCATATGGCGTCATTCCATTTGCATGAAATGCTGGAGCAGAAAAAAACTAATCTATGGTAGAAAAAATCAAAATAGTGATTGCCCCAGATGGGGCCAGGGACTGACTAGGAAAGGGCACAAGGGAGTCTTCAGGGGTGACAGGAACATTCTCTATCATGCCGGGGGGTTGTGTGTGCATTTGCCAAAACTCAGCGAAGGTGTACTCAAGACACATGCACTTCATTAGATATGAATTTACCTCTAGAGGAAAAACTAGAAAACATATCGAACTCTAGTTAATGATGCAGTATTTGGGGGAAGTGTACCTGTTCTGCAATTTACTTTGAAATATATAAAAAGTAAGGGGAGTTACTGGATGGTAGACAGGTGGATATGTGATAACGCAAAGATGGTGAAATATTAAGGGTAGAATCTAGGTGGTGAGTGTTCACTATAAAATTAGTTCAACTTTTCTGCATGTTTGAAATTTCTCAAAATAAAATATTAGTTCAAAAAAAGAATTAATGTGTGTAGGACATTGGTGGAATGGTACATTCATACTATGTGGTGACCCTGAAAATACTGTATTGACCTTTCTGTGGAACGAGTGTTCAGGCCACGGGTATATATTTTGACCCAGTAATTCCACTTTGGATGATACACCCCAAAACTGTAGCGTGGGGCCCTCCAGGAAGGCAGGGGCAGGGGCTGAGGTGAAAGGAGATGACGAGAAGCTGAAACTGAGCAAGAACGAGCTACAGAGACGCCGGAAGGCTGCGAAGAAGGTGGCAGAGAAGGTGCCGAGCAGCAAGAGCCCAGTGGGAAGTGGCTAAGCCGGGCTGAGCAGCCACCAACCCGCCACTGCCGGCCGTGCGGGTGCTGGGGAGAGCCGGACAAAACTGACGCCACGAGATCCGCAGTCCAGCCGTCCACCAGCAAAAGGCCAGCAAAAGACCGGAACCCACACAAGTTCCACAATGACATCTGACTTGCTTCATCCAAGAGCACAGTCACCTGCGGCCTGGGGACCACCTGACTGACGTCGCCTAAAGTGGCAGGTAGATCCTGGGGGAACGCTCCTCCTCTGTGACCTCTGAGGAGAGGGGGTCAAGTTGTAGGTCATGGCCAGTTCCAGGAATCACAAGAAGAAGGGGTTGGTATCGATAACAAATGGCTGCGGGAGACATAATTGGAGCTCAGGAGAATCCGGGAAACCTAGGAGGGTGAGCTGACTCCGCGTCACTCCCCACAAGGTCACACTGCTGTCTTCTACCAGCATAAGTTACCTCGTCTTCACTTCGGCCTCAAGGATACAAGGTGTCGTCAGAGATACTGGGACTTGATCCGGAATGACTTCGTGAGGCAGAAATGTACCCTCCGCTCTAAGATCATCACGTGTACAAGAAGTTTCTCAGATGAGCTGGGATTCCTAGAGGGTGAAACTCCATGACGAATGCCAGTCCAGGGAGCGCTGGGGCCAAGCCTTTTGTCACTTACCACAACCAGCAGGGCATGAACTTATGAGAATTGCTCATAATAACTCCTCCATAAGGTAGTTGGTGGCATGGACCAGGTTTGTGGAGTTGGACGCTGGTTCTGGAATGAAGGGATTTATTTGACTCACAATCCTGAGTTCACCACCTGTGAAGTCTACGTGGCCTACGCAGACCATCGTGATGTCACGGAAATCACGGAGGAGATGGTTTCAGGGGCGGTGAAGCACATTACACCTGTCACCCAGGTGGCCAGGAGGGCCACGCCTAGGATGGTAACTTCCCCCACGCTTCTGGAGAATCAGCATGGCGGGCGGGCTTGAGAAAGCCCTGCGGAGAAGCTGCCAGAAACCAGCCTCCTCAAAACTAAAGAACCTCGCAAGATTCCTGATGACATCTGTGTGGCAAAAGCTGTTGGATGCCCTCCAGCTCGGACCACAGCCAGACCCCGGCATCAGCCTGCCCGGGAATTCCTGGAAATGATGTGCATCAGTCTACATTCATCTATGATCACCTAAGGACCCCACTCTAGAGAGGGTCCGACTGAGTGCTTTGAGCTATTTGTCCTGAAGACCGAAGCGTGCAATGCCTACACTGAGCTGTGTGTTTCCTTGCAACAACAGCTGCTTTTTGAAGAACAGGCCAAGGCCAAGGTCACCCATGATGATGAGGCCATGTTCATAGTTGAAAACTTCTGGAATACAGACTTCCCCCCACAGCTGGCTGGGGCATGGGTGCTGACCACATCCCCATGTTTCTCACAGACTCCAATTACTCCTGTTTCCTGCCATGAAACCCCAAGACAAGGAGAACGCAGCAACCACTGACACAGTGGAAAGCACAACAGTTGGCACTTCTGTCTAGAAAACAATAATTGCAAGTCATATAACTCAGGCATCTTTGCATTTCTGCACAAGATCAGGGTCTGCAAGGGAATTCTTGTGTGCTCTCTGTTTGACTGTCACAGTTAAGTTCATCCATCAGAACTGAGAAGAATTATGAATTCCTTTTTACTTCGTGTTACCAAATAAACCATGTCTCCTCTCTTTACCTTTGGAATGTCAACTTTTTCCCCAGACTGCTGGTCTAATGAGTGTTTAGGATTCTACCATCTTATTCATTCAGCAAATTTATATCAATGTCTGTTCTGTGCCAGGCATTGTTCTAAGGGACTGAGGACACAGCAGTGAACAAAAACCAAGTCCCTGCTTTCACAAAACTTACATTCTTTTATTTATCTAAGATAGCATAAAATTAATATCGTGGGTTCTCCAGAAATACTGCAATAACCTGGAAAGAGACACCATTTCATTGTGTCCTCACTAATATTGCATATAGTAGTTTTTAAAATGTAATCAGCTTGCAAAAAAAAAAAAAAAGAGTATTTGAGAATAGCATTTCATCAATAATGAAGTCACATTTTTTATATGCTTATTTTTGGTTTTTATGATTCTATTTATTTGAAAATATAAAACATAATAGAGGTTTTGGCTATTTTAATTACTTCTATAATTTGTTTTACTTTGTAAATCCTTTACCCGTTTTGCTGATAGAGAGTTAATATTTTTTCTTGATTATTATGAGCTCTTTACATATTAAAGACATTAACTCCTTAAAACATACACATATACAGTAGAAGAAAAGGTAGAAAGAAGATCCAAGAATATTGGTAGGAGAATAGACAGCAACTTCAATGTGCACATTAGCTTCACACTTAAGGTTTTTAAAATTTTATTGATGCATAATAGATGTACATAGTTTTGAGGTACATGTAATAATTAAATACATTCATATAATTTGTAAGGATCAAATCAGTGTACTTGGGATATCCATCACCTTAAATATTTGTGTTTTCTTTATGCTAGATACATTCAAATCATTCTCTTCTAGCTATTTTGAAATGTACAATAGATTATTGTAAACTGTAATCACCCTACTGATCTACCTAACACTACGTCTTGTTTCTTCTATCAAACAAGACCATATATTTGTATCCATTAACCAACTTCTCTTTGTCTTTCCTTTCCTACTGCCCTCTTGGCCTCTGGTAAACACCAACCTACTATCTATCTTCATGAGATCAAATTTTTTTAGCTCCCACATATGAGTGAAAACCATATGATATTTGTCTTTCTGTGCTTGGCTTATTTCATTTAATATAATGACCTCCAGTTCCATCCATGTTGCTGCAAATGACAGGATTTCATTCTTTTTTGTGGCTGAATAATATTCCATTATGTATATATACCATGTTTTCCATTAAAGTGAAAAATCCATTTATCTTAGGTTGATTCCACATTGTGGCTACTGTGAATAGTGCTGCAATAAAAACAGGAGTGCAGATATCTTTTTGCTATATTGTTTCCTTTCTTTTGGATATATACCTAGCAGTGGAATGGCTGGTAGTTCTATTTTTAGTTTTTTGAGAAACCACCATACTGTTTTCCATGGTGGCTGTACTAATTTACATTCCCACCAACAGTGTACGAAGGTTCCCCTTTCTCCACATCTTCCCAGCATTTGTTATTGCCTGTCTTTTTGATAAAAGCTATTTTAACTGGGGTGAGATGATATCTCATTGTTGTTTTGATTTGCATTTCTCTGATGATTAGTGATGTTGAACATTTTTCATACAACTGTTGGCCATTTATATGTCTTCTTTTGAGAAATGTCTATTCAGATCTTTTGCCTATTTTTGATCAGATTATTTATTTTATTGCTAGTGAGTTGTTTGAACTCCCTATATATTCTGGTTATTAATCCTTGTCAGATGGGGAGTTTGCAAATATTTTCTTCCATTCCGTGGGTTTTCTCTTCACTTTGTTGATTGTTTCCTTTACTGTGCAAAAGCTGTTTAGCTTGATGAAATACCATTTGTCTATTTTTGCTTTGGTTGCCTGTGCTTTTGGGGTCTTACACAAAAAAAATCTTTGCTTAGACCAATGTTCTAGGGTGTTTCCCCAATGTTTTCTTCTAGTAGTTTCATAGTTTCAGTTCTTGGACACACTTAGGGTTTTTTTGTTGTTTTTTTTTTTTTTGACAGAGTCTCACTCTGTTGCCCGGGCTAGAGTGCCGTGGCGTCAGCCCACCTCACAGCAACTTCAAACTCCTGGGCTCAAGCAATCCTCCTGCCTCAGTCTCCTGAGTTGCTGGGACTACAGGCATGCACCACCATGCCCAGCTAATTTTTTGTCTATATATTTTTTAGTTGTCCATATAATTTCTTTCTATTTTTAGTAGAGATACGGTCTCACTCTTGCTCAGGCTGGTCTCAAACTCCTGAGCTCAAACGATCCACCTGCCTCGGCCTCCCAGAGTGCTAGGATTACAGGCGTGAGCCACCACGCCCGGCCACACTTAGGGTTTTTTAATGCAGTTCCCAACTGGTGAGTCAGGGATCCAGGCTCTGCTATCTCATCTCCAGTGTGTGACCTCCTTGGTCGCAATGGAGGGAGAAGAAAGACACAGGTGGTTTACTCAGGGGGGTAATGACCAGGCCTGGAAGTGGCATGCTTCACTTCCATTTATATTGTATTGGCAGAACCCAGTCAAATTGTCCTAATTTAACTGCAAAAAAAAAAAAAAAAAAGGCTGATGTTCTTGTGTGCAAGAAAAGAAAAAAAGGATCATCCCACTCTTAGCCCAGGTGCAGATGTAATGCATCTCACCTCCCTGGTGCCGACCATGAAGTCTCACAATACATTTAGAGAAAGCCATCAGTGCAAGTAAAATGTAAATGTTCAGTGATTAAGCGAAACCAGGGAGGTCAGTCTAAACATCTCGTCCCAGATACCAAGCTGTGTGTCCCCACCCTCTAAGGAATGAAGACAGGTGTGTGCTTAGGCAGCAGAGGACAGCTTGCTCCAGATCATCACACAACATTCTTGTAGAGCGTTAGGGCTGGCAAGGCGTCTTCAAAACCACTTCATTCTATTCCCTCATTTTACTAATGAAAAGAAGCTATGAATCAAAGTTTGCGTGACTTTCCTACGTTCCCACGGTGAAATAGCAGCAGCACATCAGTTTTAAAACCCACATCTGTGGTCCCTTGAGCCCATTTTCCCCCCAGTCTCAGATCTGTTTGTGAAGAGTGTTTGCGTCTTATGCATCTTTCAAATATGCTCCTTTCTCTACACCAGCCAGAGAGGTAGGCCTAGAAAATGGGCCAGTGTGCACTGGTGACGTGGATAAATATTTGTAAAATAATCGAATGTAGCTCAGACATACAATAAAACTTACTAAGACTCATCAAGTTAAAATTCAGAGTCCCTTTGAGATGCATGAGTTTATGGAGAAGTAGTGGAAGGGTCACTTGTGGAAAAGATGCATCCAGTGGAAAAGCAGACTAGGCCTCCTCGTCCTCTGCCTTCTGCCCGCCGGTCAGCCGAGACTGACGGGGTGGAGCCAGGCATGCCTCAAGCAGGCCCCCAGCCTTGCTCACCGAGAAACAGTTACCGTTTATCGCCTGCTGATTACCTATGCCCTACAGGCACTTAGTGCTCTTCCTCTGATGCGCCTGGCAATCCCACCAGGTAAGAATCATTATCCTCATTTGACAAATAAAGAGGACGAGGCTCAGAGATGGTAAGTGACCTGCCAAAGGTCGTGTACCTAATAAGTGACCAATCCAGGGCTTTAATCAAGTCTGTCCAATGTCACACCTTTCCCCTTTTCTACTCTGCCAAGCTGCATTTGAAGAATCCAAATGATTTTGGCCAAATTAGGGTCACTCCTAAGGAGCCAGATGATGTCTGTCATCCTGAAACGACACGGCAGATGGTAAAAGATGGAACGGTTACATTTTCTTGGCTCTCCAGGTGAGATCTCTGGTAGCAGCTCCCCACTTTGCAGATCCGGGGGCCGGCCTAGGCCGCTGTGGGAAGACGAAGGCAGTCCCTGCTGGCTGAATCATGGGTGGCATGATTTCATAGTCACTTGCCAAGTCAAACGGTGCCAACCTGAGGCCTGAACCCAAGTTGAACCCTTCTCACCTGAATCTCCTGCCAGCTCAGCAAGAAGAAACTGGGAGAGGAGGGAAGAAGAGGCTGGCGGCCCAGCACTCCTCTCCCCCGAGAGTTTGTTTCTGTTGTAGCGGCCTCTCTCCACCCTCGCTCCAGCCTGACACACAGAAAGACACACACCTGTCCTCCGCGCACGCTGCGCTGCTCCTCCCGGGCCTGCCGTACAGACGAGAAACCTGAGCCCAGGCGGATCTATAGTTTGCTCTGTGTCCTCCACGACGATCCTCCAGAGGCCACATTTGGCTCCTAGAAAACAATCATACAAAAATGAATGATAAATGAAAACACACGTCCACATAAAAACCTGTACATGAATGTTCATAGCAGCATGATTCGTAATAGCCCCAAAGTGGAAACAACCTAAGTGCCCATCAAATGATGAATAGACCAAAAAACGTGGTCTGTCCATGCAACGGAGTGTGATTCAGCCTTGAAAAGAAGACCAACACAGGCTGCACCACGGAGGAACCTTGAGAATATTCTGCTAAGTGAGAGAAGCCAGACACAGAAGGCCACGTACCGTATGACTCACTCACATGACGTACCCAGAACCGGCAGATCCGTAGAGACCAAAAGTTGATGAGTAGTTGCGTAGTGAGGGGTCTGGGGTGTTGCTGCTACAGGGTGTGAGGTTTCTTTCTGGGGTGATGAAAATATTTTAAAACTAATTGTCGTAATGGTTGCACAATTCTAAATAGAGTAAGAATCATTAAATTGCACATTTTAAGTGGATTAATTGTATGGTATGTGAATTATATCTCAGTCAAGCTATTACCCGAATAAGTAAGCAAATTATAAAGTTCCTTAGACTCTCCGAGGAGATTGCACAGCTGCCTGGAGTCTCTCTAGCACGTTTCACTTTAAGAAGCTTCGGGAAACATGAGAGGCTAAAACGCAAGAAACTGGCTATCTCAGGCAATCTTGCTGAGTGAGCCCCGGTGAAAACCCACAGAAAGCCCATCTCAGTGAACACAGTGAACGTAAGGCATGCCCAGCATGGGTGACAGGACCCATGACCACGGTCCCAAACAGCCCTGGGTTCCAGCCTGACTCTGCTACCTCCCCGCTGCGAAATGGGAGCAGGTCCCCTGAGACACAGCCTCACCTGTAAAATGGAGGTGGCAATAATAGGATTGTGGTGTGACTTAAATTAACACTTGCACGTGGTTTGCATTCCAAAAGGTGGCTGTCCCTATGATAATCATGACACCACCCAAAGGGAAGACCTAGATAGTTAAAACTTGGCTGACAAGAGGGCGGAGCCTGTGTGTTCTTTTTTTTTTTTTTTTTTGAGACAGAGTCTCACTCTGTTGCCCAGGCTAGAATGAGTGCCGTGGCTTCAGCCTAGCTCACAGCAACCTCAAACTCCTGGGCTCAAGCAATCTTTCTGCCTCAGCCTCCTGAGTAGCTGGGACTACAGGCATGCACCACCACGCCAATTTTTTATATATATTTTTAGTTGTCCAGCTAATTTCTTTCTATTTTTAGTAGAGACAGGGTCTCACTCTTGCTGAGGCTGGTGTGGAACTCCTGACCTCAAGTGATCCTCCCGCCTCAGCCTCCCAGAGTGCTAGGATTACAGGCATGAGCCACCGTGCCCAGCCCTGTGTGTTCTTGTAAGACCTTCGTTTCGGCATTCCATGCATCCACAGGGGAAGGTTTTCAAGGGCACATCCCAAAGTGAGCAGGCCCTGTCTCCTCTTGTCTGAAACCCCAGAGCAGCAGAGTCCAGACGGCAAATTTGCACAAGACATCAGACAGTGTGTTATGACAACGCATAATGCCAGTCTGCCGTTTACGTGGCTTTGCCTAAGAGATTCCCCCCATTATCTCATGTTTTAAATGGTCACCAGGTGTGCACTGCTGCTAAATGCAAGGTGCTGCGCTGGATTCTGCACGGGATCCAAACGGCAAAAGCCGAGTTCTTACTCTCAGGGAACTCAAAGCAATTCCCTGACGTAGGCAGAGCTATCATCAGCATGTCCATTTTACAGATGAAACAACCGAGGCCCAGAGAAGCTAAATGCCCTGTTCAAGATCTTGTGGCTATTATAGTTGCTGGCAGCGTTGAAACTCAAGCCTCAGGGGCCCTGATCTCCAGCTTCATGTCGTCTTCCTGTGGCTGTGTGTTCTCTCTCTGAGACATCAGAGCGTGGGCTTAAGACTGTCCATGGCACCAACTGCCCCACAAATAACCAAGTAGTGAGGACGACAGACTGAGACAGACGCCTTGTCAGGACCTGCTACGTATTTTGCAGGGCCCGGCGCAAAGTGGAAATGCAGGCGCCTGGTTCACATATCACGGAGAATCTCAAAACGGCAACAGCGGAGCTTCACACTGAGCCCAGGGCCTTTCTAAGTGCAGGTCCTTGTGTGACTGTGACCACACAGGTCACACACCCCTGATGCCAGCCCGTCACACCAACGCCTAGCACAGAGCAGATGTACCACTGGGCGACTCCACTCTCCGGCTCCAGCAAGTGGATTCTCCTGGCCGGGGCGTGAGCTTCCCTGACCCAGCATCCCAGCACCTGCCCCGTGCACATGCATCTCTCGGGCAGCTGAGCCAGCACCCGCCAGCATTTCCGACTTTGCAGATTCGCAGTCTCTTGGCTGACACTGCAGCCTCCTTCTTTGCCTGAGAAACACAGTCTCGCTTGCCAAGGTTCAACTGCGGTGACACATAGATCCATTAACTCTCCCTCCAGGTACCGGGTAGTGGAAATATCTGCTTAAAGCCGAAGGGCTCTTTGGCAAGGGTGTCAGAGCTTCATTTTTCTTTAGAATTTTCTTATATTTTCTCCCAAGTTTGTAGTGTCTGGAGCTGTCTTGCAGAAAACAACACACTACACTGACACCTAGCTAACCTTTCTTTCCATCCATCAGGCAAGCCTTACTTTTTCTAACACGTACACAGGAACCGCAGACAAGCCAGATACTACTAGAATCTCACGCAGAAGAATGATCATTTGGTGTGAATTAAACACCGGGGGCAGACAGAAGCGAGTCTTGAGTCTTCTGCAAATGCAGTGACTTAGCTGCGAGAGTTAAGCAGGTCACAGTCCCCCTCTCACAGCTTGAACTGTCTTCTAAAAAAGGCAGCTGATTCGAGCAGTGCCTCAGTGGGAAACCTGGTGAGCCTTTTCCCCAAGGAGCCGGACACGGTGGACTCGATCACCCCACAGGTCGTCAAGATGTTCACAGGCTCCCCTGGTCCCCACGGAGCGATAAGGGACCCCTCCGTGGCGGAGACAGCCCAGCAAGTACGCAGAGTCCCACATCTAGAATGGAAAATACCTGCAGCCCGGAACTGTCGCAGGAAAGTGGGATACGGCATTGCTGCTTGTCCTCCTTTGGGTTAAGGGTGGCCTTCAGAAGCAGGGTTAAGTGAAGCCCCTAAGAAATAGCTTACGGGAGACCAAGCCTAGCAGCCCGAGGTAAGTGTGGCCATATGAGCACGAGAAGAGAAAGCGGAGGAAAGCAGTGTGTCACACGAGCGGGTCTGGTGCTACCGCCGTGCATGAGTCGGCCTCTGCAGGTCCCCGCCCCAGCTGGAAGCAGAGAAGTGGAAGGGACCCTATGAAGTTCCTGTAACACCTCCACCTCGTGGAATTGTCAGAAATGAAACCTTGAGTCCGTCATACCAGAGTGAAGAGGCGTCCCATGGAAGCAGAGGACCCAAGGCCCCCGTGGAGGGGCCAGCCTGTAGGCAGTCTAAAATATTTAAGGAAAAGGAAAAAAATGAAAATGTTGATATTTTTACTAACCTTTCTTTGATTATTCGTTCTGTCTATAGGATGGAGAGACAACTCCTTAGTGAGAATTTCCCCGGACTGTTGCTTCTTCTGTTAATCTGTCTTGGTGATGCGCTTGTCATCCTAAACCTTGTTCCGTGCGGTGTGTGATTTCTCGCATCATCTGCAGGGTGCAACTGATCGCTCTGCACTCAGAGGTCCCGTGTCTCTTCCTAGCCCGGCCCTGCATCAGACATCGTGTGCAAGGCGACAGCCCGCTTTGCCTTGCCAATCCTCACGTTGTAGTTACTGCTCGTAACCTTTTCCACCTGGTAATCTGTCGTAAATATCCTACCAAAGCTTTGCAGTGACATACACAGATATAAACCTTCCATCTGAGACATCACCCCAAATCAGCAGAGAAGAGCTCGATGACTATGTCGCCCCTCCTCCCACAGATATGGAAGGGAAATATTGACAGTGAGGAATATGTAAGAGAGGCAATGGCCTGAAAAAAATGGCAAAAATATTTTCTGTCTCTAAAACATCCTCCAGTCCTTTTTGAGAACTAACACCTGCACCCCTGCCTCAGGCCAGTGGTTGGGAGGGGCAGGGTGAGTCTTTAGTGCTTTGTGCTACAGGAGCTGGCTCAGCCCCTCCTGGGTGGAGGTCACAGAATTGTCTTCAGCAGAGATAGGAGGATTAGAATCATCAACTGCAGTTGAACAGAAACTGCCCAAGCTGAGAACCCGCCCTTTGAAAGCTCCATATTTCTGCTTATTATTAGGACGATGTCATTTTTCAGACAGTAGTCTCCATCCTCCTCCTTTGCCGACAAAGTAATAAACGTCTCTTTCCTTTTCCTCAAAAATACAAAATAAAATAAAATACAAATTGAATTCCTATCTCCCAGGACCTCAGAATGTGACCTTATTTGAAAATATGAGTTTGTTGCAGAGGTAATTAAGTTGAGGTCCTACTGGAGTAGTGTGGGCCCTTAGTCCAGTATGACTGGTGTCCCTGTAAGAAGAGGAGAAGAGGCACAGAGACAGGGGAGAGCCTGTGACAACAGAAGCAGAGGCCAGGTGATGTGTCCACAGGCCAAGGAACATCAAGATTGCCAACAAAGCGCCAGAAGCCAGGAGAGCGGCAGGGAGTAGAGTCTTCCTCACAGCCCTCAGAAGGAACCAACCCTGCCAACACCTTGATTTTGAACTTTTAGACTCCAGAACCGTGAGAGAATAAATTTCTGGTGTTTCACGCTACGCAGTTTGTGGCACTTTGTTACAGCAGCCCCAGGAAATTGACAGGCCCTCTTTATCTGAAACGTAATACAGCTGTTGGGCTGGGTGGTCTTTGGGGTCCCTCCCACCTCCGCATTTCTGACCACGATCACATCCCCATCCCATCCCCAGAAGTCACACTCTCACTCCAGTCAAACCGACCCAGTTCTTTCTGTTGTTCCTTCATTTCAGGGGATTCCTAGACCCCAGCAATCTGGGCCGTCACCCTCTGAAAGCTCCCTCATTTGTCACTTGCCTCTTCCACAGTCTTGCACACCTGCTTCGTGTCAGACCCTGCTCTGGGAAGTGGGACACAACGGCGAGCAAATGCAGACTGGGCTCTTGGCCTCATGAAGGGTGAATTCTAGTGGGAGACTGGCTTTGGACACGCAATCTCACCATGGTAGCCACCTGCCAGGAGGAGCCCAGTGAGTCTCACTTCCTGATGCCCACACCTCGTGGAGTCCCCTCCCTCTGTAACATGGGGCTGCCCTAACATCTGGTGACTGGAGAAACGAAATGTGGTTAAGTCCATACAATGGAGTAGGATTCAGCTATAAAAAGGAATGAAATTCTGACACATGCTACAACCTGAATGAAGTTTTGAAACGTGCTAAGTGAAATAAGAGAGGCACAGAAGGACAAGTACGGCAGGATCCCACGTGCCAGGCACCTAGGACAGGCAGGATTCACAGCGACAGAAAGGAGATTAGAGGTTACCAGGGGTGGGGAGAGGGTGAACGGCAGTTGTTGCTTAATGGGTAAAGAGTTTCTGTGAGGAGTGGTGGAAAACTTTTAGAAATAAATATAGTGGCTGGGCGTGGTGGCTCACGCCTGTAATCCTAGCACTTTGGGAGGCCGAGGCGGGAGGATCACTTGAGGTCAGGAGTTCCACACCAGCCTCAGCAAGAGTGAGACCCCATCTCTACTAAAAATAGAAAGAAATTAGCCAGACAACTAAAAATAGAAAAACTTAGCCGGGCATGGTGGCACATGCCTGTAGTCTCAGCTACTCAGGAGGCTGAGGCAGGAGGATTGCTTGAGCCCAGGAGTTTGAGGTTGCTGTGAGCTAGGCTGAGCCAGGGCACTCTAGCCTGGACAACAGAGCAAGACTCTGTTTCAAAAAAAAAAAAGAAAGAAAGAAACAGATATGGTGATGGTTGCACAACATTGTGACTATAATTACTACCACTGGATTACACATCTAAAAATGGTTAAAATGACATAGTTTGTTATGTATATTTTACCACAACTTAAAAAAACAAGGCTGGCCTGTGTGACCAATGGAATAGGGCAGAGATGTCAGCATGTGACCTTCAGATCAAGGTCACAAAGGCATCATAGCCTCCACCTAGGTCTCTGGGCTCACCTGTTCCGGAGGAAGCCCGCTGCCATGCCGGGAGGAGAATATAATGGGGCAGTAATAGCCCCTCTGATAACAGGGTGGGCGTCTTTTCTTTGTATCCTGTTGGAGTCTGTAAAGATTTCTGTATCCACGGCTGCATGCCTTCAGTCAGTTCTGGTGAATTCTCAGCTATTCAGTTATTGCTTCTGCCCCATTTCTTCCTCCTCTCCTTTTGTGACTCTAGCAACATGTGCGTTTGATCTTTTCACAACATCCCATAATTCTCTTAAACTCATTTCTGCATTTCCACCCTCTTGTCTCTGTTCTGGGTGATTTTCTTCTCATATGCCTTCTGGCTCCGTCTTTTCTGCTGTCAGCCCCAAATTCAAGCTGAGTTTTAATTTCAGCTACTGTACCTTTCAATTCAAGAATTTCCACTTGGTTCTTTTTTATACTTTCCAGTTCTCTGCCAAAAATTCTGAATCTTGCCTTTTAATTCCTTGGGGATGTTCATCATGGGTAATTCCATTATCAAGCCCCGCTGGGGGTCTGTTTCTACTGTCTGATTGTCTAATTCTTCTCCCTAGGTTTTCACTCCTGTCTTATCTTTTCTTACGCCAGGTTTCTTTTTTTTTTTTTTTTTTTTTTTTTTTTTTGAGACAGAGTCTCACTCTGTTCCCTGGGCTAGAGTGCCATGGTGTCAAGTTCACAGCAACCTGAAACTCCTGGGCTTAAGCAATCCTTCTGCCTCAACCTCCCGAGTAGCTGGGACTACAGGCATGTGCCACCATGCCCAGCTACTTTGTTTCTATATAGATCTTTAGCTGTCCAGATCATTTCTTTCTATTTTTAGTAGAGACGAGGTCTCGCTCTTGCTCAGGCTGGTCTTGAACTCCTAACCTCAAGCGATCCTCCCGCCTCGGCTTCCCAGAGTGCTAGGATTACAGGCGTGAGCCACTGCGCCCGGCCATGCCAGGTTTCTTTTACTGACTGTCAAACCCTGTGTGTAGAAAATTATAGAGATAATTGAGTCTCTGGCTATGTTATCGTCACCCAGAAAGGATTTACTTTTGCTGCTGGAAAGCAGCGAGTGCTCTCTGTAGGCCACAATCCAGGGGCTCTCAAACCAGCTTTCTTGACAGCACTTTTAATGTCCCATTAATTTTTCACAGTACTTCTTTTTTTTTTTTTAATCTTGCTTTATTATATTTTTTCACAGCCGACACCATACTGAATTTTCACAGCACTTCTAGGCCAGAAGAAATTCACAGAGGTTCCATTTATTAGGTATTTAGGTACAAACAACTGAAGTATTTGTGTTCTAACAACTTTGTAAACATTTGAAAAATAATTACACAAAATTTAAAATATTTTATTTCATCCTTAAATAACCATAATCACTTACCACAGCTATGTGTGTGCCTGTTGGGCACCGCATATTTTGGGGTGAAGTTCCCTGCTCTCCTTGTGCATAAGGAAACTAAATCTGATCTTCGTTAGTAGGAAGGCAATCAATAGTGCCCAAAATAGAAAAAAAAGTCAGGAAAAAGTGCTGAAACACATTACTAGAGATATGGGGGGAGATTCCAGCACCGTTAGAAGAGTTGAAAGTGCTTGCCTCTGAGGAGTGGAATTCAGCTGTGGAGGGTGAAACCAGGATGGCTATTTTTGTTAGAAGTGTTATAACTATTTGACTTGCACAACTATGTGTAGGTATTAGTTCAATAAAACAAAGGAGGAAAGGCTTTGCTTTATAACTGTTAAAGTAACAAGTATTTAAAAATAATTATCATGAAATTAAAACACCAAAAGCCCTGTTGACAATGTAAATATGTGCCTCCTGGTTTCATTTCCAGAACATTTCGAGAGCCATTCAAATGCTGGCAGCTTTTGACCAATTCTCTCACCCTAGAGCAGGGATCCATGCAGGTGAACAATGACCTATAGGCCTACCACCTATTTTTGTACAAGCTAAGAATGGTTTTTACAATTTTTTTAATTGTTAAAAAAATTAAAAGAAAAATAACATTTCTTGATGCACAAAAATGATAAGGAATTCAAAGTTCAGTGTTGGTAAACAATGTTTCGTCCTCATACAGCCCTGCCCATTCATTTGCACACGGTTTATGGCTGCTTTTGGGCTATAAGGGCAGCCTCACCTGAGACCATCTGGCCACAGAGCTACAAATACCATCTGGTCCTTCTCAGGAAAAGCCGGCCCACCCAGGTATGGAGTGGGCGTTGCCCAGTAGGGCCAGCTCACATCCTGGCTCCCCGATTACAAGCTGTGTCACCTCGAGCGAGTTAGCAATCTTGTCTGTGACTCAGTTTTCTCATCTGTAAAATAGAGATATTATAAGTACCAACCTCATAGGGCTGCTGTGGAGATTCAAAGAGCGACCAACGTCAATCAGAGCAGCACCTGGTACTCGGTGGCGGTTGACTACCATTGTTCCCCCAGGGAAATCACCAAGTGAGAGAGACCGTGCAAAATTTGCACAGCCAGTGCTACCTAAGGCAGGGTCCTGACACCTGGGTGTCCTCTGGCTGCAGCAGAGGCCCTGGACCAGTCCACGAAGTCACAGATAGTTCTGTTATGCTGCGACACAGACATTGGTAAACATCACTGTGCTCTGCAGAATCGTGTGATAAAAACCACTTGGCTTATGAGGAAAATAGAGTTAGGGACTTGGTCATTAACGCATCTAAAAAAGATAAGAACATAATAAAAACATTAGCACAGTTTTACACAGGTTAAATAGTTAAGAAATACAAAAAGGCTGCAGTAAATATGGTATTTTGCCTTTAAAAAGGCCTGCGGTCTGTTCAAGGAAGTGGGCATTGTGAGCTGGGGAAAGAAGGGTGATCTGGAATTGGGGAAAGTTCTAGCAGCAGAGGTGGGTGGGTGTGGCTCGAACACACTCAGTGAACTGTTAGAGGCTGGGGTGTGTGGTGCACTTGCGTATTCCTAAGCTTGGATCGGTTGGGTGCCGTCCTCTGGGCTCACCTCATGTTTCTGAGGACAAATTCGTGCAGAGCAAATGTGAACTTTGAAATTCATGTCATGCTCCAGTTGTTCCCTAATCTATCAGTTGTGTTGGAACAAATTCCCATTTGAAAACAAGCAGTCTAGCAGAACTGAATGCACTACATCCCTCGAGAACTCCCAGACATGTTTGGGGAAGGGGAACTTTCTAGGAGGCGGTATCAGCAGGCAGGGACTTGGAGCCCCCACCCGCTCTCCAACTGGGATATCAGTGGCGGCCCCACCCCAGGCCCTCAGCGAGCTGTCCCTGCAGGCTGTGTGAGCATAATGGCCCACACCAGGTGTGCAGCCTGCTGTTTACCAAGCCTTTCCACCACCAGGGTGGCTCCTAACAGCCTCAGGGGGACAAAGGGCAGGCCTTATTAATCCCCATTTGACAAAGATGGAAAATGTGGCTCAGAGAAACCGATGACTTGCCCAAGACAAAGCCCACGAATGGACGAGAGCACTTGGCATCCCAGCCTTCTGCTGACCCTCCCCCTGTCCTCCGCTGCGACAGGACCGGGTGCCCTCCCCAAGCACCGGAGGAAGCTCCAGGTGTCAGGCACGAGATTTGTCCAGGGACAAAGGCTGCAGTGGCTTCCTCTGCTGCAAGAGGAGGGTGCAAGAAAGCCAGGCCACCTGAGGGCACAGGCCCCACCTGAGCTCACCTCCTATTCTCACCCCTGTTTCTTCTTCAAACAGAAAGGCCCAGCCCCCCTCAGGTCTGCATCTTTAAGAATCATACCCAGTAAGGTTGAGGAATGTTCCAGCACAGCCAGGACATTAACTTCTTTGCAGCAGGATTGCAGCATTTAATTCAATCATGAGTCAGACAGAAGCCTCTTCTATAAAGAAGAGAACAAGCAGCTTGCAAGATGTTTGCGGAGCTTAACACTGACTCCGTGGCAGGCAGACGCTTCTATTATTAAAATATGCCTGACTCCCACCCCACATCTGCCCTCAAGCCTCAGGCTGGGTGTGCCCAGGGCCTCCACTTGCACGGGGAGTCGCAGCACTCACGTGTAGTCACGTGCTCACCCGCTCTCTGCATAGCAGCTCCCCAACCCTGTCCCGACAGCACAGCCTGGAGGAAGCCCGTCCGCGATGAGATGCCCACGGTCAGTCCTCCTTCACAGGGCCCGCCAGTCACTAGACGACCCCACGTGTCCTCCAGGGAACAAGCCTGCTCTTCCAGAATATGCTTCAGAGACCTGAGCATTCAGCACTCACCTGGGCCAGTGGACCCTCACTCTGTCTCACACACACGCACACTCACACACATGCACACACATTCACACTCACACTTGCTCTAGCAAAGAACCTCGGAAGCAGGAAAGGCATGGATACATTCATAACCAGATTCCAGCGTCACCTGCTTGGAGCATAAAATGAGGTCACATTTTCCTGCTTTTCAGATTAGATCTAACACATCTCAGGGTCATCCTTCCATGATAACTCCAAGATGGCCAAGCCCCTTCTCAGTCCAAAGGGTTAAGCCCTAGTTGTAGCACCTTGAGGAGACAACCAGCCAACTCAAGTCTGTTGTAGCGGCCACCAACAAGGGGTGTCACTGTTGAGAAAGGTGGCCCTCCAGCCTGGTGCAGTCCTGAGCTCATGGCCAGGTGGCCTGTAGGCCTGAGCCGCTAGGCCAGGTGCAGGCCCCTCCTGTCTTCCTGGCTCCTCTCCACCTCGGAGGGACCCACACGTCAACCCCGTGGTGACAGAGCACTGCACGCTGACCGCTCTTCTTAGGGGTGCCCAGTCGCAGCCCACACTGTGCTTAGAACACCCACCCGCAAGCTGCCTAGCCAGGTGGGGCGGGAGCCAGGCTCCCCCCAGCACCCACCCTGATTTCCTGCCCAGGAGTCAGTAATGTTTCTTTCAGGGGGAAACCACAGTCATTCCGTATTAAGTTTGAGAACATATAAATTACACCTGTGTGGTTGAAGGCATATTTTACTGTGAGTCTCTGTAATTGCTCTGAAAATCTCACCCCCAGCTTTACTCTATTTGGTACTTATTAGAGGTGTGCACTGCAGCCAGTGAGGCCAAGATCTTGTTCACAAGTGACCCCCAAAAATATTCGAGGAGAATGGAAATCTGGAGTCCGACTGTGTGATCGGGGAGCAGCTGCTGCCTTCCCGAACCTCAGAGGGCAGAAGTCAGAGGCCCAAACTGCAGAGCCTGGTTACCGGCATGTGCATTTATACGTACACACATACGTGCAGACTTGTGCATATGTACACACACGCATACAGTATATGTGCGTGCTTACATTCACATATACATGTGGTGTGTGTGTACTGGTATGTACATATGTGTATATATTATGTATGTTAGATATATGTGCTGGTTTGTAAATATGTGTATATATATATAGTGGTATATACGTGTGTGTATACTACTATGCACATATGTGTGCATAAATGTACTGGCATGTATGTGTGTGTCTATATAGACATATGTGGATATGTGTGTACATATATATTTACCAGTGTCTAGGATGTATATGTGTGCTGGTGTGTATGTGTGTGTATACTGGCGGTGGATGTGTGTTTGCTAACACACACACACAGGCAGAATGTTTTTGGTGGACCACACGTCCTCTGGTTCCCAGTCCCCACCCCTCCCTGGTGCCCTACACCCCTCCCGCCTCTGAGCTTAATTTGCACAGAAGTGTGCAGGCTCCGACCCGGCAGCGCCACCTCCTGGCCACCTCGGTATTTGTGGCAGAACCCGACTGGCCACCAGCCTCAGAGGGAAAGATGAAGCAGAGGGACTCCCAGAGGGAAGGGACACTCGGAATGAAGCCCCACTGAAGGACCACAGCTTTCTCACACAGGGGTCCACCTGCAACTCCACAGATAGACTCAAAAGGGCCGATGCCCTCCAGAAGTCAGGGAGTCCTTGTTGATGACTTGGGATTTAAAACAATTAATTAATTAAATAAATAAAACTAAATGAGGGGTTCTCAACCCCAAAGTGGGGAAGGCTCCACCCCAAAGGGGTACAAGTCTGGGTGACCGCAGGAGGGGCGGGGGAACTTGCTGCGCGGCTGGCCTTGCACTTCTGCAGCCTGTGGGGGAGGCCACCCCAGTCCCACACTCCCCACACCCAGTCCCGTGGCGGGTGGCGCCTCTGAACTGGGTGACAGCCCAGGGTGAGGGAGAGTTTTGCTTGCAGGGTGGAGAGGACAGGGGCATGGGAGCAGTAATCCAGGGGGGAGGGTAGGTTCCCGAGGGTCCCAGGAGTGGGGTGCTTGGAGCTCAGGGGAGTGAGCTGGCCCCGGGGGATCCTGGAGCAGAAGAGAATTCTAGAAGAATTGAACCAGGAATGGGGCCTGTGTATAAAGATCCAGGACCCTCAGGGTCCTCAAGGTGGCTGACCGGGGCAGGGGTGGGCTGCTCACAGCAGTCGGAGCTGAAAAGGCCAAAGTGGGGGCCTGTCCCCAGGCAGCACCCCTGGGGCAGTCAGTCAGAGAGCTCACCCCTCGCAGTGCTGCCCCCTGTTTCCAACACGGGCTCTCTGACTGCTACGAAGTCCCTCCCCGCCTCGGGCCAGCACCTGCCTTCTCATGACGTCCCCGAAGACAAGCCCATCTGTCTGGACGCGGCCTGCTCACCCTCAGGGTCTGGTCGGCCTCCTGTGCTTCCCGCCTCTCCCTCGAGTTCTGCCCTCCTGGCTGGGACTCTCGAGCCCGGGCCGTGTCACTCCCACACCCTGGTCTCAGATCCCTCACCTGCACAGCAGAGAGGTCAGACTGGACTGTTTTCAGAAGGTTTAACACTAAAGGGGGCTTGGTCAAATAAGTAAATGTTTGATCCAAATATAAAAATGTACGGCTAGATGTAGAAATATAGGCATAAATGTGAATGCACACATGCACACGTGTGTATTTACCCACACAGGTACAGACATATTTCGCTGAGCGGATCTGGGTTGGTGACCGCCCACAGCACTGAACACAGTTCATGCCCAGATATTGACTTTACATTTTATTCTCCACTGAAGGAACTGGGGCTCCCTGGGAGAGAGGCTGACTCCAGGGCTGGGGCAGGAATATCTTATGGATCCAGAAAGCAAGATGGCGCTCAAAGAACGAGGGGGCATGTCGGAAGGACACCCAAGCCAGCTTCAAGGGGCTCCCTGTTAGCCAAATCTGAGACAATTTGAGCATCAAATAAATAAGGATAATAACGTATTAGAACCCACTGAATTAAAGAGGCGTCCACACTGATATAAATGAATACATTGAAGGTCTGCTGAGGAACAGGATAGTCACAGTTTCCATGTACCACCCCGCAAAGTACTCACTCATCCCCAGAGGAAAAGAGTAACTTGACGAGGAGAAGCCCAGCGACACCACTTAGCCAAAGAATCCAAGTGAACATAGTCACTAATGGGACACATTGAGATCATGTGCCAGTCGAATAGCACTTCCAAGATGTTCCCGCCAAAGACAGATAACCTGCGAGCAGACCCCAAGGGAGCAGCAGACACACTCAGGTGGAGGAACACAAAATAACTGGCCCTTAATCTTCGAGAGTGTCAAGGTCCGAAACTCAAGAAGACTGAGGAGCAGCTTCAGACTGAAGGAGATTAAGGAGACGTGACAGCCAAATGCCACATGCCAATCTGAACTGGATCCATTTACTGGGAAGAAATCACAGGCCACGGGGGGACGTGAGCAGCAGCAACGCACCATGTTAACTTCCCGGTTGTGGGTGGACGTGGTGTTAGGACCCGCCGTGTAGGAGAAAGGCCTTATTTGCAGAAAATACACTGGGGGGTGAGGGAGTATTGGGAGTGTCGACCCTCAATGGTTACAGGAAAAATACGTTATTTGTGCTGCAGTTGAAGCTTTTCTGTAAGTTTGAGATTGTTTTAAATTTCAAAAAATTATACACACATCCACAAAATTATCTCTGGCAAATTCCTGAGAAGAGCAGGGCTGTCTTCCTCCAGTGAGCAATTTTTTTTTTTTTTTTTCTTTTTGAGACAAGGTCTTACTGTTACCCAAGCTGGGGTACAGTGGTGTCATCACAGCTCACTGCAGCTTCAAACTCCGGAGCTCAAGCGATCCTCCCGCCTCTGCTTCCCAAAGTGCTGGGATTACAGGCGTGCGCCACTGTGCCCGGCCCAGTGAGTGATTCTAACCGGGAAAACCTCCCCAGCCTGTACATACACAGCATCAGACCCTGGCCCGTGAGTCTGCTTCTCTGGCCCTGCCCTGTCTTTCCTGAAATCCTGGCAGGATTAAAGTCAGGGAAACATAACATCAGCGCACCTGGCAGCCTGGGCCTGAAGAATATTGCCACACACAGTACTAGTTGGCTTTTACCGAGCACTGTGTGATGGGTTTTGGAGTCAAGCTGACCAGAGATTGAATCTTGGCTCATATTAGCTGTGTGATCCTGGGCAAGTTACTTAACCTCTCTGAGTCTCAGCTTTCTGCTGTGTAAATAAGGACAATAATGTCTATCTTGCCAGGTTGTGGCATGGATTAGAGAGAATTGTGCGGAATGCCAGGTACAATGATGCTTTCTAGATATTGGGCCTTTGACAGTCTGCCTCAGAATCCCCTGGGGACTTCCTTACTAAATACAGATTTCTGCAGTCCACTCCTTGAGAGACGGATCGAGCTCCCCTGTTCAGTTTCAGTTCCACTGGTTTCATCTCTTCCACCTTAGGCTCAGACTAAACTATTAATATTTAGAGCTTCCCAAATGCACTATAGTACTACCTACTACCATGCCTTCCTACATAGAGTTCATCCATCCAGAATGCCCTTCCCCTTTTGATTGAAAAACTCCTACTCATCCTTCAAAACCCAGTTGAAATGTCTCCTCATTTGTGAACCCCCACACTTCCCAGTACTCCCTTCTTTGACCAGTTGTTATTGCATTAATAATAAAAACAATTACCTTTCACTTGGTGATCTATTATGTACCTCACATGTCACATAAAGTATGTCTTTGAACAACAACCGTGCCAGGGAGTAATTATTATCCCTGTTTTCATGTTTACATGTAAAAAAACTGAGCCTCCGAGAGCTTAAGTAGCTTGCTCCAGGTCCCACAGGCGATACTGGACGGAGCCAGAACCTGACCCCAAGCTGCCCAGCCCAGTCGCTAGCTCTTGGCATTATTTCTTCCTCCCACACGGTGTGGGCGCTTGGTTGCAGGGCCCATGCCCCATTTGTCTCTGGGCCCTCATCAGCCAGTACAGCCCCTGATGCACAAACAGCAGGGTCCGCACATGTTGGTATCTGTCTCCCAGGTCTGTGTTTCCATCACGACAGGCTTTCCCCGGGCGGGGTGGGAGGCAGAGCGGCCCCTGGGGCTGGGTCAGCCGCGGGGCTGGGGACGGGGGATGCAGTGCTGCTGTCGACCACCAGAGGGCGCGCTGCGCCACTTCAGGCACCGCCTCTGCCCAAGCAAGGACCGGGCGTTTTCCGTCGGGTGTGTGTCGCGGGCTGTCATCGTCAGAACTCAAGCTTCGGAATTCACAGATGAAAGAATTCATGCACAAACGACTGAACAAAAACAGAGAGAGCATGAAATCGATACTAAGGAATAGGGCACCTCCCTTCCGGGGAGAAACGTCCTCCCTGGTTCAGTACTAGTTAACTTGCCAAGGCTCTTGGGAGACTCAACATGGCGGTGCTCTCTCCTGTTGGAGAAGATGCCAGAAGGTAGAATTTGACCACAAACAACGGAGCACCACGACGGAATGTCGCTTGTGCGCTCGGCCCTGTGCTGGGGGTGCAAAGGCCCCAGCGTCCATCCCCGCAGCAGGGACCCCCAGCCGCAGGTGCCACACCTCACTGACATCGTACACGACACAGCTACAGTTTTCCAAGCCCAGATTCGGTACACATGTCCCAGCAAAGCACCCCAGATACAAATTGCTCTCTGGGAAGGGCAGCTGCGGCACCGACGTGCTGGCGTTTCGAGGCTATGACTGACGGGACAGGTGAGCGAGGTCTGAGAATGGGCCTGCCTGAAAAGCCCAGGTCAGGGGCCCAGGCCCGGGGCAGAGCGGGCCCCAGACAACAGGGCAGGCGCAGGGGAGCCCGGGGCCTCTTCCCTCACACACACGTCTCCTCCACAGACTCTCCGGGGGCCAGGGAAGCGCACTCTTCTTGTCCCCCCCACCCCGCATTCTGCCCCAGCCGCCTCCCCCTCTCTCCTGGGAAATCCTCCAAGTCCACGGCCTAAGTATCTATCAAAGATGCCCCCAAGACACCAGTACTGAAGGTACAGGCAAAAAAATAATAGTGATAAATGATTGCAGTGATTACACAAATCTACAGGTCATAAAATTGCATAAAACTCCACATACACACGAGATACCAAACCAGTGAAATGGGAATATGCTCTGTGCATGGTACCAGTGTCCAGTTCTCGGTGTTGATACTGTGCTATAGTTATGCAAGATAATAACCATTGAGTGGAACCGGAGGAAGGGCACATGAGACCTAATTGTACATATTTTGTAATTTCCTCTGAATCTGCAATTATTTAAAAATAAAAGTTAAAAAAAAAGATGCCTGCACGTCTGTATCCAGCCCACACCGCTGTCCACGTGTGCCAGCCACCTTGGCCACTCCAGATGCCCCAGGTTCCTCAGACCAGCACGGCTGGAAGGGACCCGGTCATCCTCCCCCAGCCACCACTGCTCCCCCAGGGACTCCAGGCCAGGAACTGGGGTCACCTTAGCTCCTCCTGCTCCCTCGCCCCAACGCCCTCGGTTCCTGAGCCCAGTGGTCTCTCTACTTTGACCCCTTCTCTCCACCGTACCGCCCTGACTGAGTCAGACCCCTCGCCTCGGGCCTAGACCACTCCGACTGCCTCCCGGCCCCAGGCTTGTCTCCACCCGCATCAGCGAGCCCTCCTAACACAAAAGCCACCCCTCATTTCCCCTTCCCTTTCCTGCTCAGCGGTGCTTTGGTCCGATTGTACGTCACACAGAGAGCATTCGTTAGGTAGACAGTGTCAACTCCACTTCTTTCACCGAGACATTAACACATAAGTTTTCAGGAGCAAAGGAGAGTTGAGATATTTGACTAAAGACAGACGGACAAGCTGTGGTCACAAGAGAGACCGTGTCTAATCAGTCAAAACCAAGTGGCAAAACCTGAACCTCTGGTTTTGAGGACTGGGTGGAGCTTCAGAAAGAGCCTGAATTTCCACTCTCAGGCCCCACCGTCTACAGATGTGAGGCCTTGAACAAATTACTTCCTCTCTCTGAGCGTCTCTTCTGTGCCACAGGGATAAGACTGCCTGGAAGTCATGCCTCAGATCAGACAGGACGACAGGCATTTCACGTAGCACACGGTACACAGTATCACGTTCCATGCCCAGCAAGCCCCTGCCACCCCCAGCCCTCCCTTCTGCATCCTCCTTTGGCTGGGCATCCCCAGCAACGGTTCTCCCTGACTTGGCTGAGCTCTGCAATCTGAATTTTTCTAAACTTGTACCTCAGTGTCTCAGAGACCTGATGATGTGACGGAGTTTGGAATCTGGAGGCAGTTTGAATCTCGGCTGCACCACCGCTGGCATCCACTTGACCTTCAGCAATTCACTTGCACTCTCCTCCTCCGTTTCTTCCTACGACAGTGGGATGAACCATACCTGCCCCACTAGACTTTCGGTGAGAAAGTGAGGAGAAACATCTAGATGGAGCGGATGTTTTAGTTTGAAGAGCCGGATGGTTTAGGGCAGCTGGGTGTGAATTGGTGCTGCCCCGTGTGACCTTGGCCAGGCTATTTATCCGCACATGCTTTGGCTTCGCATCCATGAGACCGAGTTATAACGCTCACCTGCTGTGCAACAACTGTGGATTGAGCTCATCTCTCCAGAGTGCTCGGCACGGCACCCAGCACACGTGAGTGTGATGTCAATGCTTTGATAACACAAGGTGTTGTTGTGGTCATTTCAGGAAAGGTAGGATAAGAACAGCATTCTCCAGCCAGATCGTGGGACAAAGGGGCCCAGAGTGGCCTGGAGACGGGCGCCAGGTGGGAGGCGATGAAGCGGGGGGCCGGTGAGGGGGAGGACGCCGGTGGGGAGCTCACCTCAGGCAGGAGCTCTAAGCGCCAGTTCAGCAGGTTCTCACCACAGCTGGGAAGGGCGAGAGAGGCAGGAATTCCACCTGCACCTTCAGCCCAGGAAACAGGCTCAGAAAGGTGAGGTGATTTTCTCAACTCCTAGTGGCCAAGGCCAGCTCAGAGACCTTTTAGGCCGTGGGCCAGTCTCTTCCTACCAGGAGAGGCAGACGAAAGTCCGAGACCTCAAGCCTGGGAAGCTGGGATTCCCAAGAGGGAGTTGGGAGGAAGAAGCGCTTGGGTTGGATTTGGGCCATGCTGAACCTGAGAAGCCCATGGACTTCAGGCTCCCTGCTGAGAACACCTGGGCCAGGCCTCCAGAGCTCCCCTCACCTGCACCCCCCTCACCTGTGCCCACCCACCTGCACCCCAGACTGTGCCCCAGCCTCACAGCCCTGAGCTCTGCTTCCCCAACTACAAATCGCACTGCAGCCCCAGAAACCTGGCTCCTGCCCCCACCACTCGCTAGTGGCCCTAAAATCCAAGGACCTTCTCCATCTGGCCGATCCCGCAGCCTGGCAGCACGAAGCTCCCAGCCATCCCTGGAGCTCCCTCCCACGTGGGCCTCCATGGCTTTTCCTTGGTCTCCCGTGTGGGCTCTTTTTTTAACTGCCTCTCCGCACTCCGTCCACGCCCCACCGAGCATGTGCGGTGACGGTGCAACCAGCGCCTCACCTGAGGGCCGGCGTGGACGCAGCACTCGCCTGACCCCCCCAGCCCTGGCTCCGTTCGCCGAGGGCCCCTGGCTTTGCCCTCTTCACGTGTGGCTGGTAGCAAGACAGCGATTTCAGTCTTCATAGCCACAGACAACTGTAGTCAGAGAAGGAGAAAGAAAGAAAGAAAAGCTTCTGGCCAGGACTTCAGGCAGGAGCCCTGACTTTCACCTGGACTGGACTTCTTGGGCCACGTGCCCAACCCCAAACCGATGGCCACAGCCAGGGAATGGGATGTGCTGGGAGGCCTGAGCAGCCAGGGCCCACCCAGCCGGGGTCAGCGTGGGCCCTCCCAGGCACACAGAGCAGCTGTGTCGACTGTGGCGACGTTGCTGTACCTGGCACCCAGCTCTGGTCCATCTTCCACGTCTGATCATATCATTCAATGAGGTAGGATGACTCAGCGGCCCCTCATGGCCTGCAAGATCTGGCCCCTGCCTGCCCCAGCCCCGCCAGGCACCTCCCCACGCACCTGCTCCCGGGCACTCAGCGCCGCCGGCTCCCCCGGCTCGCGATGCTCTTCCACCTCCCTTTGCACTTCAGGTACAAGAGGCTTCTTCAATACCAGCACTGCCCCGCGCCAGACCCCTTCTTTCTAATGACCTATTCTATCTCTTGGATTTCCATAGACCACTCCATTTCCCTTCTCCCCAGCAGCAATAATGTTAACATGTATAACATATATCTTTTGGTGGGGTCTTGCAACGTATTTATTACTGGAGTTTCCTGTGTGTGTACGTGTAATGCCTATAAATGGTATTGTTTCATATCTTCCACTCTGTTTCTTACCATGTTCTCTCAACACGGTGTTTTGAGACACCTCCCTCCCTAAGGTGTTTTGAGACACCTCCCTTTTGCTCTCTGCAGACTCATCTAGCTGTGATTGCTGCGCAGTCTCCATGGTGTGGGGTAGAACCGCGTTATGTGTGCGTTCTCCGGGATTGCTTTCAAACTGCCACCGCCACCAACACAGCTGCAGGGCACACCTTCGTATATGCCCCTGTGGGTCTAGGCGAGAAGTTCACTGAGCTCTACCCGCAGGAGTAGGACGGCTGGTCACAGGACAAAGGTGCCCTTGACTTGACAGCAACGCGGGAAGTGCAGCCGGCCCTGCCGAGCACTGGCTTTATCCCCGCCCCGGCCCCCCCCCCACCCCCCGACACCTGGGCGTATGCAGGGTCTACCTCTTGCCAGTCTAATAGTGTTTAAGTGCCATCTCCTAGTTTTAATGTCTTACTAATTTGGGCATCTCTTGATGTGCTTGTTTGATTTGGGGGAATCTTCCATAAATTGCCTGTTCCCACCCTTTGCCCACTTTCTTATTGTGGCTGCTGATTTCCAGGAGTTTCTTTGCCTCTTGCTCGTGTCTCTACCTCTGCACACGCTGACGCACCCCCTCCCTGGCACACGCAGGTGGTCAGTGCGCATTCAGTCTTAACAAAGTGTCCCCGGGCACTCACTGCGTGCCAAGCACGGTGCCAAGCATTTTCCAAGCATTATCGCAATTTTACAGCCCTATGTGGTTGGTACTTTTCATATCCTCCTTTTGCAGGTGAGGAAACTTGGAGAAATTAGGTAACGTGTGTCCAAGACCACACAGCTAGTGAATGGCATCCAATGAATACACCAAAGCATGAATGAATGCTTCCAACACTGAAGTTCATGCCAAGCACAGCCACTGTCCAGAGCAGTCTTCCCTGGCACAAAACGAATGTAAAATTACCAACTATTCTCCACAGACAGTGATGCCTACAACCGATGAGAGTTGCACAAGCCGGGGAGCTGAGTTGCTGACAGGGACTCCCCCCACGTTGCTGCTGCACACAGCCCAGGCCAGACTGGCTTTTACGTGTCTAATCTGCTAAGGCGCTGGCTGCACTGCCTGGGAATGACAGTCCCCACGCAGCCCTTCCGGCAGCACCAAGAGCGAAGGGCAGGGGGTGTCAGGGGCTCACCCAGGCTCCAGCAACTGCTGCCAGCCAGGGAGGGGCTCTGCCCCCCCCCCCCACCCACCGCAGTCACTGCTGCACTGCTCTACTGAGTGCCTAACTGGGAAGGTAGAGGGTTTCCCGGGAGTTTGTGGTGTTCTTGTCTGAGAAACGGTTGCGTTAAGAAGCCCCTTGGGAAGAGCAGGCTGGGACAGGTTCTTCCTGTAAAGAGCAGGTGACACTAACCAGGCAAAGTCCCTGGGGCCACTTTCCCATCTCCAGGACAGCCCCCTGGTTGGGGGGGTTGGGGGACCCTGGTGACGCTCAGTGGCTCTGTGCTGGCCTGGACAGGGCCGACCAGCTCCTGCCGACCCCCTGGGAGCACTACCCCATCAGTGGGCTCCCTGTCCCGCCACCCCCGGCCAAGCCAGCTACAGAGAACATGAAGCTTCGATAAGCAACCCAAGGCAGGAGGCGGCCTCCATGTGGAGAGACCAGGTATGTGGAGGTCATAAACTGGACCTCTCTCTGGAATAGTCCAGGGATCACTCTGATCCTGGTCTTCCTACTTACAAAGAGTGTGATTCAGGGCAATTTACTCAATCTCCCCGTGCCTTGGTTTTCCCATCTGTGTGATGGGGACAACAGCACCTGCTTCACAGTGGCCGTGGGGATTAAATGTGACTATGTGGGTTAAACTACTGCTGGCATGGAGGAAGGACCTGTGAATGCAAAGTGTGGTTATTCCAACAGCCAGTGCAGGATGTTTGGGTGCAGAGAAAGGCGCCAAGTCAGTCGAGGGGAAGGGAACCAGTGTTTGTCAACCCAACAGATATCTGCGGAGCGCCCAGTGCTCAGGCAGTGACCAAGGCTGTGCCAGAACGGCCCCTGCTGTCACGGAGCTCATTCTCCAGTGTGGAAATTGGATACGGTGGCCAGGAGGGGGCTGCCTCCAATGAATATGAAATTACAACCCGCGGTGATCCACGCTCTGCGGGGGCGGAACAGGGTTCTAAGCGTGGACTGACTGAGGCTTGGTGCAGGGTGGGCTGGGCTCTCTTTGAAACCTGTTCTACAGCTAAAGAAATGGTGGCTCAGAGAGGGTGAACAACTTGCCCAGGGGCACACTGCCAGGTGGGGACAGAGTCGGGAGGGTCAATCCCAAGCCCTTCAGGATGGAACTCGCTCCCCACCTGCCCTACTGCTCCTCAACATGCTGACCCCTAGAATTTTGTCTCCAAGAAGGTCATCATCAGTCTCTTTCCCCCCAAGAGGACAGGCTCCAGTGGCCACGAGGCAAACGGCTTTTCTGCCGCCCTGCAGCTGGCCGTGGCGTGGCCCTGGCAGCCCTGGGAAGGGCCTTGGGGAAGGCCAAACTGTCCTGGTCCAGAGAAGAGCCGGCAGCTGGCCCTGTCACTCAGGCTGGGGACGAGGAGGTGGCTGCCGAGGACCTGGAAAAGGACGAGAATGTAGCAGCTCTTGAGTGGCCACACCTGTGCCCCAGTACTGTCTGGAAAAGATGTAGAACCTGAGGACTCTAGAGATAAAATTACACTTCTCAGCAGGCTTGGGAGCATAATATTCAGAACCGATTGTTCCTTTTGTTTGTCCCAAATCATGAAAGAAAATTCTACTTTAAATGGCTGTCTCTGGGGCATATTTATTCCATTATTCATGCATCGAATATCAGAGTGCAGTGCCCAGGTGCCAGCACCACTCGAGGCCCTAAAGCTTCAGAGGAACAGGCGAGACCTCTGCCCCCTGGCACTCTCCGGCCCCGGGCGGACACATGCCACCAGCAGATGGTTCTAAAACAGCCTCCACGTTCAGGATACAGCCCTGCACGGATATCACGGCACCTTGACGGGGGACCTTCAATTCAGCCCGGGAAATTCACACAGGTTGCCTGGAGGTCGTGATGCAGAGTTAAATCCTAAACATTAAGGAGTGTTTGGTCCAGGACAAGAGGACAGCCCCGATGAGAACCCCAGGCATGAATCAGGGGGCCTGTGTGAAGAAGCCGCGGGCAGGTGCATGCCAGGAGCGGCGAGGTAGATGGGGCCAGACCCAGCCCTGCAAGCCCGTTCAGGAGCAGGCCCAGGGAAACTCACTTTGGAGGTCGGTGCAAGGGGTGTGGTGATGGATTGGGTGGCAATGAGGGAAAGGAAGGAATGAGAATGACACCCGGAATTTATCCCACAGATATCACAGATATGCGTGAAATAACATTCATTAGAGCATTTTTTGTAACAAAAACTAAATGCCAATCAGTGGAGATATGGTTAAATACTTATGGTGCATGGAACGCTACACGATTGTTAAAAATAAAGTTCTTTACGAACTGTGGTAGGACACCCTCCAAGAAATGTTAAAAGACAAAAATGCAGAATATAATCTATTCCCATTTTTAGAAACAAAAAAGATGAATGTGGTAGGCAGCCTCCTCAGTGGTCTCCAACGACCCTGACACCTGCTTGTGCAGGTGATGGGGTGACACTTCTAAGACCAGGTCAAAACCGACCGTGGCTGTAGTCATACCTGCCCTCTGTCACCCTTGTTCCCACTCACTCCGAGGGCGGCCACTGCCTCGTCAGGAACTGCCTGTGGAGAGGCCCAAGCAGCCGCAGCCGCGGGGACCTGAGCCTCCCAGTGCCTGAGTGACCAGAGGGGACGCTCCCAGCATCAGCGTGGCTGTGGCCAACGAGAGACCCTGAGCTGGAGGACCCGGCCCAGCCACCCACTCTCCTGACCCACAGGAACTGCGGCGCAGTGGGCGCTAAGCCACAGGGTTTTAGGGTAATTTGTTATGCAGCCATAGTAACTAATAAGTGGGAAAATATGTAAGTATGCCTGAATGATGCCCAGGAAATTGGTTTCTGGGGCGGGAACCAGGGATGGTTAAGGTCGTTAGGAATTAAGGCGAGAGAGGCTCTTCGCTGTCATACTCTGGTACCTTTGAAATGTTGAACCAAGTGAACATATTATCTATTCAGTAAACACAGATACAATGTAAAGAAGAAACTCTTAGGCTTTCCCTACAGACAAAGAGTCATGGAAGTAGGGGAACGGACACATTGATGCCCAGTTCCTCAATGCCAGCCTCCCTGGGACTGACCACAAACTAATCCAGGACGGACGGATCCAGGGAGCTGCTCAGAGCCCACAGACAGCTGCTCAGTGCTCCGCCACACCCCCACCCAGGGCACACACCGCAACTCACACATACCCACACCACACCCCCGACACACACACCACCGCCAATACACACACCCTAATGCACACACACCCACGCCACACCCCCGACACACACACCACCGCCCATACACACACCCCAATGCACACATACCCACGCCACACTCCCAACACACACACCACCACCCATACACACACCCCAATGCACACATACCCACGCCACACCCCCGACACACACACCACCCCCCATACACACACCCCAATGCACACATACCCACGCTACACCCCCGACACACACACCACCCCCCATACACACACCCCAATGCACACATACCCACGCCACACCCCCGACACACACACCACCACCAATATACACACCCCGATGCACACATACCCACGCCACACCCCCGACACACACACCACCGCCAATACACACACCCCAACACACACTTACCCACGCTACACCCCTGACACACACACCACCCCCAATATACACACCCCAAAACACACTTACCCACGCTACACCCCTGACACACACACCACCCCCAATATACACACCCCAAAACACACTTACCCACGCTACACCCCTGACACACACACCACCCCCAACATACACACCCCAACACACACTTACCCACGCTACACCCCTGACACACACACCACCCCCAACATACACACCCCAACACACACACACCCCAGGGCCCTATCTTACCTCCTCCCTGCCTACTTGCCTGTTCCCATGTATTTCGCTCACCAGGAAAGGACGACTATATATTTGAGTGCTGCAATCAATGAAGGAAATGGCCCCGATCACCTGTCCCCACACTCTCTCTGGTGCACTGAAAGCAAACCTTCAAGTCTGGGGACGGATAGACTTGGTGAGGGGTGCGGTGGGGTTTCCTGTCCGAGCGAGACAGCCTGAGCTGGCCAGGATGGGGCCCTGGCAGGGGGCTCCGCCACCCGACAGCCCCTGAAGGGAGGGGAAAAGACAGAAGGAAAGGTTTCCCCCTGGCCCTCCTGGCCCCCAAAGCCTCATCAGAATACCGGGGGTGTCTAATGACTAACTAGCTCAGCTACTTCCCCACATTAGGGAGACAAGGTTAGTGAGCTAAAGCATCCTTTTAGTGAAGTTTACCGACCAGAACAGGGATGTCATCTTCAGGGCGTCATCTGGACCCCAAAGGAGCCAGTGCGAATTTGGCTTCTCCTTCACGGGAGGAGGGAAACTTAACAGCACGTATGGAAGACCTCGCAGAGATGGCCTGACCCCTGCTTCTTCCTCCCCAACTCAATCCCTAAGATTCAATCATGACAAGCAGATTTTGATAAATCCCCTATGCAGCAGCAATTTATATACATTACGTCATGTAATCCTGTCTGGTGGCGTTAGCCTCTCCATTTAAAAGGGCTTCAGAGTCCCTGAATACGCTTATCCACGGGGACTGAGAGTCAGACTGTGGGCTCCTCTGCCCCCAAGCCCACCCCGTTCCCACTGTCTCCGGGAAAGCGCTGGGCCTGGCCTGCAGGCGCGGGAGGCCGCGCTTCCCCCGGGGCAGCTTCCCAGCTTTATGGCTCCATCAGTGTAACAGCGTGTTTTAATGAATGGACTTTCGACAGCAATTCATCAATTAGTTAAAAATTGCATCAGATCGATTTTCCCCCGAGGTTTGGCTGTAACCGCTTCTGGGAAGAGCGCTGGCTGCGCTCGCCATGTCGCATCTGTCTCCATCCGCCGGCTTTTGTCGAGTCTGGGGCCAGAGAGGAATAAATCTGTGCAAAGCCCGGGAGAAGTCCCTTTCGCTCCACCAAACCGGGCTGCTTTTGCAGGTCATTTTTTAAATCAACAAATCAAGCACTTTAGAGTTTAAAAAGGAAACAATTTCATTCAAAGAGTCTCCAATTGCACGATGCCTGTTGTCCTCAAGAGGGAGGGGTGGCGGTATTCGGAGTTCCAGGCCCGACGGCTCAGATGTGGGCAGAAGGGCAGGATGGCAACTGCTGGGCAGGCAGCGCGCCAGCTGGAACCCGGGGCCTCAGGAGGAGCCAGTCAGTAGCTTCTCCTAGATGCTTGACCCAGTAACCTGGTCACCAGGCCATACCGGCACCTGCTGGGGAATAAGCCAAGTCCGGGGTGTGGAGTCCCTTTCTCCTCCTGGGCTATTATTGGCCATTGGCTTCTCCTCTGGGCTAGTATCTTGTGACAGTGATTGAGAAAGACCAACTCAATAATCATTCTTCCTTTCCTTGTTAACCAAATCCAGATTTAATCCAAGGAAGCAATGTGGCCTGTTGAAAAGCTGAATTTCCCAGCCACTCTGCAATGATGTGTGGTCCTGGGACACAGTTCCTGCAAAGGAGATTCAATGAAAGATCTTGGGTGAGGCTTCCGGGAAATACCCTTCTGCCTTTTATCCTTCCGCCTCCTTCTTCCTGGAACATGGACATGAGGGCTGAGCTCCAGCAGCCATTCTGTGACCACGAAGGGCAACAAACCCACGCTGGGTGTGGTTGTAAGGGAGGACTCAGGGAGACTGGGTCTCTGACCAGCTGCCAAATCCATCTGAGACCACCCTCTACTGGCCTTCTTTTGCATGAGAGAAACAGACATCCCTAGCTTTAAACTACTGTTAATTTTGTTATCTGTTATTTACAGTCAAATTCAGTCTCTAGAAGCTGAAAAGGGAGTAGCCAAATGACATTAAGGAGGCAACAAGATGATCATAGCATGTTAAATAGGAAAAAATTCTTAGAAAGCGTCTTGTCCACCTTCTTCTTCCCACACCCAGGGAAACAGACTGCAAACAAGGGACTTGCCCAGGGTCACAAAGATAACATCCAGGTGGGGCCTCGCCCCAGGGCTCTTTCCATACACTGTGTGCTCCACCCCCAGCTCCCTGTCCACCCCGTCCGTCCCACTCTCTGCCTGCAGAGGCTGGCCTGGTCTCTCTGGCCCTCTGGCTTCTGTTTGGGCTTAGCCAAGGGGGAGCCCAGGTAGGAGATCAGGGGGAGGAGGAGAGTGAGATCAGAGAATTTACTTCCTGTCTCATGGACAGGTGGCCTTCGCCACTGTCACTTCCCACATGCTGGCAACTCCCTGCCCTCCCCTCGTCAGGCCTGCTGGTACTAGCCCTGGAGTCTGCAGCGTCCAGGCTGTCTCCCTGCACCCACTCTCCTCTGGGTCCTTTGTGAACAGCCCCTGTGTTAAACTGTCCTTGGAATATCACCCATTCTACCAGCTGGGTAAGCTGGGGCCACTCCCTCAACTTCCTCTAGGCTCGGTGGTCTAATGCCTCTTCACGGAGCTGTCGGTAGGACTAAGACACAACTGCTGACGTGTGATGTGGAATATAATCTCCATAACCATCAGTTCCCGGAGGACCGCTGGAGCTGGGTCCCCCCTTCCCGCCCTCATCGCTGCAGGCCACATGGTGAGGAGGATGACAGCTTCTCCTCCTTGGGGAGGATTCCTCGTAGCAGGGGAGAAAGCTTTGTCTGGGAGTTTGCGAACAGTCCTGGAGGGGAGGATCCCAGATCCCACATGTTGTACTCAATCCTGGACCACCTCAATCCTGGACCACCTCCGTAACTGGCTCTCCCGTTGACTCCTTTGGCCATTGACCAGCTGCTGCGGGCTGGTTTCCATGACGTCTCCTTCCCTCACCCCTCACAGGTCAGGCTGGGAGCTAAAAAGGAATCTCTACGTTAAAGCAAGTCCTGGCACACTCCCAGAGCTGTGCTGGAGCCAGCACGTCGTGACTCGCAAGTGCAAATGGTGCCCCTTCCCAACTCCATGTGCAGTGGTGGGTGGCTTGAAGCCAGCCGTGGTAGCAGTATTGACACCACAGAAGTGGAAAGTGCGTCACGTCCGGGCGTGTTCTCAGGAGAGGTGGTGCTTAACCAAAGATTGCCAGCATGACCGTGCTGCTCTCGGGAAACAACACTCGGGTGGTGGTTTCCAGAGTCTGTCGAGCACCAGATTCTGAGGGGTTGGTTGAAGACAGCATCCTAGGCCACACCCCGGTAGGTGTGACCCCATACACTCTGTCCACGCCCCACAGGCTGTCACACAAACAGGGAGCCTTCCCGCTGATGGTGTTTCTGTGTGCCAGTGCCCCTAATGAAAGAAAGCTCTGCTCTCCCACTAAATAAAAACCAGACACCTCCTTTCAGGAAACCTAGCAAACAGTGCTCCTCCTGGAGTTTATCCTAGTGGACAGAAGAAAGTGTCATTTTTGTTTGTTTTGAGGGATGTTGGAAAATGTGAACTGCAGTCGTTTTGCACACTGGCCTGACCCTAAAACTGATCACAACCAAAGCTCTGCAGTTGCAAAGACAAACCAGCATGGAGGGATGGGTGGAAGAGACTCGCAGGACTGCCGCAGCGCCCTGAAGGAGAGGAACAGCACCACCTTACCATCCACCTGTTAGGGCAACGGTGCCTTCCTGAGATCTTCTGGAAATAAACATGCACATGCCTCCCTCCATTTGGCAAAGGTGGTATGTGCCTAGGGAAATTCTTAGCTCAAGCTGTCGAAGCCAGACAAGCTGAACTAGACTTTCCTGCAGAGGTGCGGTGGGATTTGAGAGGAAGACCCTATTGGTTCAGATTGGACGGAATGAAAGCTGGGTTTCCCAGGTGCACCCCCCCCACCTGCAGCCTGAGTGGACACTGGTGCTGCGGCGGGGCCCCTGTACCTTGGCCTTGCCCTGAGAGCGGAGCACTTGTCTGAGCCCGTTACGGTTTCCATCCAACGGCGCATGTGCCCCGCACACTTGACCTTTGTCTCGCAGACACTGCTCAGCCCCGGGCAGGATGAAAGTGCTCATGGGAATTCAGAGGAGAGAACGATCTGGCAGAAGGGCTGGGTCCGGTCCTGACTTTGAAGGTTGGTAGGAGCGCTCAGGCAGAGGGAACCCCTGAGGGGGAGGGGAAACGTGACGTTTTGGCGGCAGTGCGGGGGGCCTGGCCCAGATGGAGTGGAGGAGGCTTTCTGGGCGAGACTGGTGTTGGGGGAGGAGGCTGAAAGTCAGCATGAAGCTGCGGACCCGACAGGAGGACAAGAACACCGACTTAGCCAATAAATAAGCAAATAATCTGAAGGCTTTCAGGGGATGTGAGATCAGAAGAACGAAGACAAGTGACTACTTCTCACTTCTGAAATACAAGCATCCTTTGGGCCCTTGGTGCTGGCTGCACGTGTCTCCCAGAAGCCACCTGGCGCTAACCCAGGTGGAGGTGCGGCAGTTAGTCCCAGGGACCTGGAAGTCCTCATTCGCTACTGAAATCTCTGCCTTGTCGTTCTTGTAATAAACTAGACTAGTTTATCAATCTACTGGGCTGGACTTCAGTAACTTCGTTATGAATACAAAATGGTTTATTTACTCTTTAAACAAACCTTGTTTTTAGTTACTAAAGTAAATTATGCTTGTAAAAATTCGAGTAAAATGTGTATGAAATTAAGAATTCCCCTTTGATCCTGTAGCTCAGAAGTAACCACTACCTGCTTCATTTTCACCTTTTCAAATTTTGCAATGAAATTGCATAAACATATCAACATACACTATAGTTAATAGATTTTTTAATTGAAATCTTTATTGAGATAAGTGTAGATTCACACACAGTTGCGAGAGATGTCATGGTGTTTCCCCCACTGGTAACATTTCACAAAACTATATCGCAACCTCACAAACCAGGCTGCTGCCCTGATACAACCCAGCGATCTTTGTCAGAGTTTTGCCAGTTTTACTTGCATTGATTTGTGTGGGTTTGGGCATGGACTAAGTTCTGTACAATTTTATCACCTTTCTAGGTTCACATCTCCACCACTGGAGTCAAGATCCCAGAGCGTTCCAACACCACAAGGATTCCTCCTGTTGGCCTTTAATAACCATGCCCACCTCTCAACCCACCCGCTTGCCCCATCCTTTTTGAGATTGATTTTTCTCACTCTGCCGAATTCCCTAGAGATTCAGCCAAGGTGCTGCGTGTATCAGCACTTTGCTCCTTTCCACTGCCGAGTAGCGTTCCGTAGCGTGCGTGTGTCATGGTCTAGTCTCCCTTTCACATGGAAGGACACCTAAGCTGATTCCTGGTTGGGGCTATTACAAATAAAATTATTATGAGTAATTTGTGGACGGGTTTATGTATAAACATAAGTTTTCATTTCTCTGGGAAAAATGCCCCAGAGTGCAATTGCTGGGTCCTACAGTAGTTGCATGCTCAATTTCTTAAGAAACTACCAAACTGATTTTTAGGGTGGCTGTACAATTGTACATTCCCACCAGCGATGTGTGAAAGATTCAACTTACCCGCGTCCTCATTAGCATTGGGTGTTGCCACGATTTTCCATTTAATCATTCTGATTGATGCTCAGTGATATCTCAATGTGGTAGTTAATAGCTTTCTAAAAACAAAAATAGGATAAACAGTTGTACACTTAGATTTGTATTACTTTACTGGCTGAATCACATTCCATTATATGAATACATCATAATTTATTTAACTATTTTCACATTGTTATTCATTTAGTTTATGATATTTTGCTACTATAAAATCTGTTATTACTGGCATACACATACACACGAGTATACACATACCTCTGTACATTCTATATTGTGCTTTATGTCAGTGCATATATGCATGCATTAGATAGATCTATTGCACATTTTTGTATGTATTTTTATGACTAGATTCATAGAAATAGTACTGCTATGCAAAAGACATGCACATTTGAAATTTTGATAGATATTACAAAATTGCCTTCCAAAAAGTTTGTACCAACATATGCTCTCAATAAGACTGCATAAAAATTATCATTTCCCTATAAACTCTCCAATAGTGAACATACTTCATTAAAAATATTTTCCCCAATATTATAGATAAAAAATGGTCTCTCATTATTCTAATTTGCATTTTTACTTGTGGAGATGAGCATATTTTCACATCATTGGTCATTTAAATTCTGTCTTTCTCTTATTTTATTATGCCTATTCTATTGCATTATTTTCCCATTTTTCTACTAGATTGTCTTTTCTTGATGATTTATGCTTTAAAAAACTTAACCTACACAAAATTTTTTAAAAATTCCCTCTTATAGGCCAGGCGCGGTGGCTCACACCTGTAATCCTAGCACTCTGGGAGGCCAAGGCGGGTGGATCGCTCGAGGTCAGGAGTTCGAGACCAGCCTGAGCAAGAGTGAGACCCCGTCTCTACTAAAAATAGAAAGAAATTATATGGACAACTAAAATATATATATACAAAAAATTAGCCGGGCATGGTGGCGCATGCCTGTAGTCCCAGCTACTCGGGAGGCTGAGGCAGTAGGATCGCTTAAGCCCAGGAGTTTGAGGTTGCTGTGAGCTAGACTGACGGCACGGCACTCACTCTAGCCTGGGCAACAGAGTGAGACTCTGTCTCAAAAAAAAAAAAAAAAAGAAAAGAAAAATTCCCTCTTATAATTTTATAGTTACTTTTCACATTTAAACCCCTAATTTATTTAAACTTTTTTGTTGTTTAGGATTGGAGGCAGAAATTGGAGCACAGGCTGTCAGCACTGCAGCCTCCTGGCGCGCTGAGACTCCCCCGCCCCAGGGATGGCCTCAGCCAACCTGTGCAGGGGACAGGCGGCCTGAACCCCTCTGTGACTTATGCTGCCTCTAGAGCTTTCCCCAGGACTGAGCCAAAGCCGCCCTCCAGGGCCTTTGCTAACCCCACACCTTTGCCTGGCCTCAGTCCTTCCCAGCCGAGCTTCCCTGGCCCCCTACTGAATTTTACAGGGAGCACTTCTCAATAAACCCCCTTCTCACCAGTCGTCATCCCAGGGTCTGCTTATAAGAAACCCACCATAACACAGAAGTTAAAATTTATCTTTTCCAAGTGGATAGCTAATTTCCCCAACATCCTTCATATATGTACATATATTTTTAATTAAAATAGAAAGACATGTTTACCCAACATCCTTTATAGAATAATCCAAACCTCTCCACCCATCAGGAATGTCACAGTTATTCGACGCTGGCGGGAGCAGCTTCTGGCAGAGCTCTTTCCTCCAGGCCCCCCCAGAGAAGAGGGGGCAAGGACCCCAGAGTCCTACAGAGTGACTGCCCAGGCCACTGAGGACAGATGTCAGCAGCTCCCATCAGAGTTCTCCCACGGGGACTCCGCACGTCAAGAACTTCCCATGCAGTCCATGTGATGTACCTTAACGCAGGTAGGGCCAGAGCCTAAAGGACTTGTTTCTTTCAAGAACAATATAATAACATGAAAGTAAATTTTTGAGGCAATAATCATAATCTCACTATTCTAATACAAAAACTATTTCCACTTTTGTACATGTCTTCCACTCTTTGCCACGTATGGACATTGCCATGTTGTTGCCATCGTACCTGCTTATATTTTTGCAGTCTGCTTTTAAAAAATTGTATTTTTTTCTTTATACATACTCTTAGAAATGATCATTTTTTAAAAGGCTACATGTTGAAAACTGTCATATTTTTAGACATTTTCTTGTGGTTGGATATTTTAGTCACGTATAAGCTTTTGCTTTATTAGAGAACATGGCAGTGGATAAACATCAATATTTCCTGCACCAGAATGCTATGGTTCAAATGTTTGTCCCCTCTGCTAGCACTTTAGCGAGCTCAGCCCCTCACCATGTCATGCCTGCACCACCGTCCAACGGTGCAGGGTCCCCACCAGCGGGAAGGCCCTCACCAGATGTGCCCCCTCAACCTTGGACTTCTCAGCCTCCATGGCTATAAGAAATAAATTCCTTTTCTTTATAAATTACCCAGTTTCAGGTATTCTGTTATATGCAACATAAAACAGACTAAGATATCAATAATACGTTTGTGTTTGTGGCGACCCAAGAAAGTCTCATGTAAGTTTATAATTCCAGAGGAAATGTGGAGAATGCATATTTTAAGCCACATACTCAGGTATGCAAAATGTATCTTTCTTTAGTTTTAGAGAGCTAGACTTAGCTGCTATCTTTAGCCCCCATTCCTCTTAGTCATAGAAAATAAAATCTTGCCAATTCGAAATTTTTTCAGTTGACTCACGATAAAATTAGATAATTTATGTGTTTCTGCTCCCTACTTTCTCTCTAGAGTTTCAGCTAATTTCCGTGGGGCATTTTTAGCATTAGGGCACGAGGGGAGGTATCTGGTTCCCTCTGCACTGGTATCACAAAGACGCCTGCTGCCCACGTGTGTATCTCTGTGGGACACTCCCATGAGGAGCTAGCTGTGCGCCTACTGGACACGGTTCTTCATGCTTCACAGATACCAGCCAATGTAACCCTCACAACTACCCTCCTAGGTGGGCAACAGTATTAGTCCCATTTCACAGATGAGGAGACTGAGAGGTTATGTAACTTGCCCAGGGTCACAGACTTAGAAGTGGTGGGTCTGGGATTCAGGCTCATGCATTCTAGCACCAGAGCCTATGCTCCTAACTGCTCTGCCCACCCAGCCATCAGTCCTGAGGTTCCTACCACATTCCTCCTTCCAGGCTATAAGGATCCTCCGGGACCTCCAATTCTAACATCCAGACACATGAGGAAAAGCCTCTCCACGCCCAGGGGCAGGGGCAGGCTGGAAGGCCACTGCAGGCTGGGCTGTCCAGCAGCTGCAAGCAGCCCCTCTGCCCTCGATCATGAACGTATCTGGAAGTTTCTCCCAAGCCCTACCCCATGCTGGGGCTCAGCCTGAGGAGGGCAGGGGGAGGCCCACAATGGTGCCCTCCTCCCTGGCGCGCCGGGAGGGTGGGAAGAACTTCTTCTAACGAACCACATGCTTCTAACGAACCACATACTTCTGCCTAACCACACGCTGTTCTGAGCCCCCTGCCCTGTTTCACACCTCCGTCACAGCTTTCCAAGCTGTAAAGCAGTGACTCTCAGCCCTGATGCACGTTAGAATCGCGTGGGGAGATTTTTTATTTTAATACTGGTATCTAGGCCCCGGCTCCAGGGATATTGATTCACGGGGTCTGTGCTGGGCCAGGCATGGGTATTGTTTTAAATCTCCCAGCTGATTCTAATATGGATCCAGGGCCAAAAATCACAGCTTTAAAATCGAGAATCTAACACCTTTGTTCTCAGGTTCTGTTATAACAATTTCCCCTTGCAGCACAGAAGCCTCGTGTCTCTGGAAGGCGAGCCGGGCAGTGGGGGGCGGCGCGGGGAGGCTGGGGGGCGGGAACAAGGTTCACGCAGCAGACAATTCTTTCTCTGTGGCCCTACAACAGCTGAATGCCCCGCCTGTATTTAGAGAATTTCCCACCTGTGAGTCTTCACGTGAGAAAAGACCCTTCTGCTTCTAGAAGCTGAAAGCCAGACATGCACTTCCCCAGAGTCCCTCGCAGCCTGTGCACTGCATGTGGCCTTGATCCTGAACTGGGAATTCATAAGGAAAGGAGCAGAGAGAATTCTCTCTGGCAGTGGCAGCAGCTAACTGTGAGATCAAATTTCTACCCTAGTGGTGGCATCCTGGCTCATCCACTAACCAGACCCAAGGGCCACAGTGTCCTGGGAAGACCCCCGCTGACCTGCAGTTTGGAGGAGCCTCCGGCTGTGCAGGGAGGCTGTGCAAGGCCCACCGGCCCTTCCGGAGAGTCTGTGAGTCTCCCATCACCAGCAAACAAGCCCCGTTCTACTTCCGTCAGCCAGATTTGGGTTCTGTTTGCTTGAAATGAAGCACCCCCTTGGTGCAAGGGTCAGAGGCAGGGGTGAGAAGGAATTTGGTCGACCCTTCAGAGCACAGCCCAGCAGTGCCGCCCGGCTCCTCCTGAAGCTGTCTCCCAGCCTCTGGAACCCCAGGCACCAAAAGAACGACGATGAAGGCCAGTGCCCGAATCCCCTGAGACGCTTGGTGAAAATCAGATTCTCAGGCCTCACCCCAGACCGACTGCGTCATAGTCCGAGGGTTTGGAGCCCGGATTCCTACATTTTCAATGAGCTCTTCAGGTGACGCTTGTGCACGCTGCAGTTTAAGACTCACCGGACTAAATGGTGAGTTTAAAGCCTCAGCATGGGCCTGCAGGATTAGTTGTAGGAATAGAGCTCTCATGTTGAAAAGCGACTGAAGACCACAGGGACAGAGCATTCACTTCCAGATGAGAAAAACGAAGTCTAGAGAGAGGAAGGGATTTGCTACAGACCAATCAATTCACAGAGGATTCTGGAAGACAGAGCATTGGCTCTGGGAGGGGAGGACATTGTGGTCATCAGTCAGGACCCACCAGGGATAGGAGACAGAGGAGCAGAGCTGGCTCACAGACGACCGCGAGGCAATCCAAAGACGGGCAACCACAGGAAGCCACTATCACCCTGGGTGACATTAGCAGAGCCAGGGCCAGGTCATGTGGCAGAGGATAGGGCCACAGCACGCCCACCCGCTGCAGCTAGAGCCATGGGGACCTGCCCTAGCTCCAGGCAGGTGGCTCCAGGCAGACCCACGGGAGAAATAGCCGGGCTTCTGCCTTCTAACCCCCTCCTGTCTCCCACCAGAGCTTCCCACCGGCCAAGCGCCCTGGAAGGCAGCTGACACCAGAGCCTGGGAACCAGCCTGCAGGGATCCGAGCCTCTCTGTACCCGAGAGGGGAGGAGGTAGGAAGGGTCTGAAGGGCAGCCCACGGCCTGAACATCTCGAGAGCTGGTTCTCCTTTGGTTTCAGAGGGGAAATGGAGGGCCTTCCTCAAATTAGTAAATAGCAGAAATGGACTAGAACCAGTTCTCTTAAGTGCCAGGCCTAGATTCTTGGCATGAATCACAGTGGAGTGGGCAGCTCCTATCTGCTCCTGGTTTGGGCTCAAGCAGCTGTTTCTCCCGTGGCCCCAGGGCCAGCTGCTCTTGAGGCATTTTAAGATTTGAATGGGGAGGAGTCGGGGATGTTGAGGATGAGAGTAGAGCACAGGTGACAGGTGGCCCTCACCCACTGTCTAACGAAGAGGTCACTCTCCATCCTAAGGCACTGTGCAGCATAGAGAAATAAGAGACTTAAACGCCTCTTGCCCTGAGAATTCCATGCACCACTTGGGATAATGTGTCACCCCTGCGGCCTCATAAACCCAGGGCTAGAACTGAGTTTGTCACCACCTCCTTCTCGGTTTGCTTGTGAAGCAAGGTCAACCTGATGGATATTAGGAAAGTAGAATTCTAGAAGGCGAGGGTTGGAAGGCTAGAGCCAGATCTTGAAGGCAGTGTCCTCACTCACAGAGAAAGGATCCTAATCAGAGAGGTGATGTGATTTGCCCAAAGCCACACGATGAGTTAGTGGAAGTGGGAAAGTTAGTCAGGAAAGGGACCTGAGCCTCTGCTTCCTCCATGGCCTGTTTGAGCCAAGCTGTGACCTTTCACAGCCGCCGGGCACAGCCGCCGTCAGCGGACAGGGGCTGGCCGGCCAGAGTGAGCCCTGGGCGGGGAGTCGGGAGGCCCCGTTCTCACCGTGGCTCTGCTGCGTACCTGACGTTGGGGAAGTCACTAAATGCCAGTGTCCTCAGGACGCAGTGACCCTAAAGTTCCCTTCCGGCTGTAGGATTTAATGAAATCTGTCAGCCACTTGCTGCTCTGCCTGCCTTTTATCAACAGTATCTGTTTGCAGAACAAGAGCCTTTCATCTCAATGTTGTGCTTTCAGCTCTGTCCACTTGACCCTCCGTCAATATTCGGCACAACAATAAGTCAGCGCCTTCCAGTCTGTGTCCCTGAGCACATCATTAGCTGGCCGGTCACTGGAAGGACGGCATTCTCTGGGCTGTGCTGTCGACTCTGACTTCAAAGACACAAGGACATGCAACACTTCACATAGTTTCCTGTGAGTCGACCAACATTTGAAAAATCTAAAGAGATGCCCCGTTGACTCTTCTAACACTGCATGAGATACGCCTTTCGTATTTAATCTAGGCTATTTGTTTTCCCATGAGATAGGCAGAAAGGTAGAAATTCTGAGCATTCTTTTTACCATAGGACATTTATCTTCAGCTGATTTTCGTCTAGGAACGTCAAAATACTTTACATCCTAAGACCATGATCTAAAGGTCTGGATGGAAATCAGGGGTTGGGCAGGCCCAAAGCACCAGAAATCCCCACTCAGCAAATAAGCCATTACTATTTGCCTCCAGGCCATAAATTATTCGTCAAAGCTTTTTTTCTTTAAATCTTCTCCTGATGTGATGAGGTAACCACTTGTGGCGGGCATTAAACAGTTAAAAGCAAAAGCGCAAAGAATGCACTTTCCTATTTTCTGCTAGACTTTGGCCCTGCCTCTGCAGAATAGAAGGAAGAGGACTCACCATGGAGGAAGTTTTCTTCCTGATGCTGTCGGGAAGCCGTCCATTTCTGCCAACTCAAAGAGGTTTCCCAGGGTTAGATAAATAGTCCCTCCTGCAGTCAGTGAGACAACTACAGAACGAGCGGCTGAGAAACCTGTAGGGACAGCCATGGCGACACAGCCCAGAGGCCCAAGACAGCAGCTAGGGAGGGGTCCGAGGAGCAGAAGAGTGATGTGAAGGGAGCCAAAGAGCAGGACAGGGGGGCTGTGTGGCACCTCCAGGGTGGGCCACGGGTCGCAGACCCAAGTCAGAGGAGCTGGGCATGAACTCTCAGACTTTCTAGGCCGGAAAGGTGGGTACACACACCTGGGCAGCCCTTCCACAAGGATTCCAACGCATTAAGCTCTAATGCCTGAAAACATTTGTTGCATGTGATGCATTATATACACTGTGTGTAACACATAAATACATACACATGGCATCCACTGTATGTAATACATCGTTGTGTGCATACATGCCATGTAATACACACACACAGCAATTCTCCTGGAGGAGGTTTGCTAGGGAATCCCCCAGGGACCGACACCTTGTGAGGGGGTGAAGGCAGCAGGACTGGGCGGAGGATTTCCACTGTGATGCAGGATGTGGCCACAGCAGGTTCCAGCCAACCCCAGGACCCTAGAACGGGGATGGACCGTCGGCGCTGCCTGTCCTTAGGAATGGCCTTGAGAAAAGGGGACCGAGAACACATACCCCTTTGAGTTACCAATCGTGGGACTCGGGCGACCACAAGAAGGTTTTCTGTGACGGGGGGCGATGTCTGAAGCCCTCAGCTGAGAGGTCAGTTGTCACGGGGAAGAAGCGTCTCAGCCCCAAAGGGGCTTCACAGTCTGGCACAGATGGACAAGTGAACAAGGAAAACACAGAGCAGTCAGCCACCAGGTAGAGGTGAGTTCAATGGGCGGAGGGAACTGCAGAGCGAGATAATGAACCCAGTCTGGGTGACAGGAAGGGGGCCCAGGAGCCCCCAGAGGAGGCCATGCTGAGCTGAGCCTGGGAGAACCAGTAGAGAAGGTGGTGAAGAAAGTGGGGTCCTGGGCAGAAGCTCAGAGGGACGGAGTGTGGCAGGCGCTGTCCAGGTCACCTCTGACTGCCACATTCCCACACCCCATTAACTCTGGTTCAACATTTAGATTTCGGCTCAGAAGTCACTTCCTCAGGGGCTTTGTTGAGGCGTGAAGGTGTCGGGGGCTCAGGAGACTTGTTGGACTTTGCTCCGGGCTCTTCTCTCAGCCCCTTGGCCTTGGGGTCTTTGCCTCACTTGGTGACTTGGGGATTGCACGGGAGAGTAGGAGAGTTGCCCAAGAAGAGAAATGAAACACGACAGTGAACCAGTCTGGGAACTCACGCTGTGTTCTTTCAGACAGAATAAGCAGAAAGTGCCTTAAAATTGCTTCCCCAACACACCCATCATCTAGCTGCGTACATCTGCATGCAAATGATTCCCACACGTTCTCACAAATAATATTTACATTTAGAATCCAGCTGTCGAGAGAGAACAGCTGCTATCAGGTACTTAAGGGCACCTCTAAGGCATGTTTTCAGATTTCAGAAAAATCATGTGAGCCCACACTGTTCAAACTGTGTTCTCATGGAAGTTTCAGACTGAAGCTCCTTTGTTCCTACCCAATGACTCACGGGCGCCCTTTAAAAGGGAACGAAACAGACATGTTTTGATGGGGAAAATACATAAAGAATGCAGTGCATTTTTCCAAACAGCCATCAGACCATCTAATTTAGGCCAGTGAGGGCAAACCCACCAAAGCTTCCAGGCTGACCTTGTCCTGGGCCGGGGCACACCGGTGAGGAGCGTACTGACCGAGGCAGGGAAGGGAAGGCCAGCTTTCCCAAGGCGACTAACCTTACTGGGGTTCCATGTTCTCCTAGTCTGCTGTTTTTCCGGGCAAATCATTTTCAGTAGCAGTGTGATGTAATCATCTTAAGACAATAAGAATCCATTTATGCAGCACTTACTATGTGCTAAACACAGTTGTACGTATGGTAATTTCTTTAATTCTCATAGGGTTCTAGATGAAGAACCGAGGCACAGAGATACTAAGTAACTTGCCCAAGGCCACACAGCTAGTAAGTGACATAGCTGGGGTGCAAACGGGGTAGCCTGGCTACGGAGTCTGGGCTCTGTGTGGTGGAAAGAACCTCTCACATTTGAATCCAGGCTCTACCCCTTATGATCTGTGTGCCCTTGGACAAGTCACTTCCCCTCTCTGAGCCTTGGTTGCCTGCTCTGCAGTTTGAGGTTAATGCTTCTCTGGCATGGTTGTGGGAGGAGCCACCGGAGTGGGCCCTCAGCAAACACGAGCAGGATCTGAATCCGAGGTGAGAGCCACACAACCTCCACGGGCCTTACCCGCTCTCCCAGACTCCAGAAGCCCTTCTGTCTCTGCGAGGCTGGATGGAGTAGCAGAAAAAGCAGGCAAGGATCCAGCAGGCCTCTAGGACTCAGCAATTCATTGCTGTGAAAATGGTCTGAACTGACAGTGTCCCCCCATATACATATACACATATATGGGCTCTTAACATGCACACACACACATGCATGCATACACACACACAAACACACACGCACAACTAACCAACAGGAATCCATCAGCACTGACCTGCACGGCACCCCCCTAAGCATAGAGAAGTGCCCGGACATGTACGGGCACTATCAATCTCATGCTGCTTATGTTGCCTTGGCTTTGTGACCCCAGGGCCTAGCTTTGAGTCCTGAGGACAGACACATTTCCAGGAAACGTGGGTGGTTTGCAACTCTGGGTCACTTCTCTTTAGTCTCTTTAAATTGGGGGAATCCCATGTGGTTGGTAAAGAGGAACCACTGACAAGATCACAGTGGTGAAAGGCACAGGAAACACCCCTCTGGCACAGGGCCCTGATTCCAGGCAAATAAGCGGCGAGTTATTCGGGGCTACTGGCAGCCCTGCTCTTCCTGGACTCTGGCTTCTCAACGGGAAGGAAATAATTTGCAGATGGGGCTGGGGGTGTTGTTACCTGAAAATGGCTCCCTCGGCCGCAGAGCAAGGTGGGGGATGAGCTGATTGGATGTGGAGCAGAGGAGAGGGGTGATGCCATGAGCAGCGGCAGGGACACTGGCAGGGGTGGTGAGGGTGATGTGAGTTTAGCTTAGACATGTCGAGTCTGGACATCTGTTCAAAAAGCAGTGAGAAATGCCATGGTGTGTTCACAAGTTGTTGATTAGGAGCGATGGTGTTTGGGACAGTACTTAAGAATCAGAGACGGGATTCGAGTCCCAGCTCTGCTCTTTCTTTTCTCTGTGATGCTGATCGCATTGCTTCGCCCTTCTGAATTTCAGAGGGGACAGTAACGATGCCCTCCTTGCTCTGCCTGTCTCACAGGATGACAGAGTAAAATTTTGTAAACTATAACATGCCATATACATATTGGTTATTACAACTGTTATAAAAATGGATACACTGTGTAAAAGCATTAAAAATCTGTGTTAACATAAGCAATGTTAACTGGATTAGAACCTTGGGATCATCAAATATTCCTAGGATAACTATAAAGACAATTGGAATTTGGTTCCTAAATGAGGGTAACAACTGCTCAGGTCTCAGTCGGGCCCCGCCGCTCCCCTGCACGAGATGGAAGCTTGCGTATACATTTTCCCTCCTGCCACGGGGCTGCCCTCCCAAGGCACAACCTGTCACTTATGAAAGAGACAGGCGTGGACTCGGGCGTTTTAAAACTTCATCTGTCACAACGAACAGAAGTCAATTATCTAACCCCAGAAATCGTTTCCCCAGATGATAGATGGAAGCTATTAGCGGGTCCTTGGCAAAGACCTTGCCAGACTTTGATGCTGCCTCCCTGGCCCGGCCAGGCCTGGCCTGGCTGCCTCATCCTCCCTGGGGCCCAGAGTCTGGGCTTCCCAAGAGCACGTGAGCCCCAAGTGGCTCTGCTGCAAGCCCACGACCCACTGTGTGGCTGTCCCAGGCTCTTTCCTCTAGTTTGTGACTTCTGCCGAATCATCTGGGCCCAGGACAGAATAGTGAAAACCCAGAACTTTAATAGCAGGGAAGGAGAAAGGTGTCTGCCCCACAGCCATGAAGGTGGCACGGGCCCCCTCTCTGCGCAGCACCACCGAGCAGGCGAGTCAGCTGAGGGGCTGGAGCAGCCCTGGTGGGCGAGGCCCAGCTGAGATCATGCACCACTTTGGTCAGTTTAGAAAAGCAGCTGTGTGACTCTAGACTCGGTCTGACTGACCTTTAATCGTCCACCAAGGTATTCTCTCCTGCGAGCTGCCTGGCAGGAAAGGGAGGAGGGCTGGGCTGCAGAGCAACCCGCACACGCTGCTCCCTTTCTGAGAGAGGAGTCCAGGTGGCTGGATCCCTGTTCCTGGCCAGGTGCTCATGGGGGACTCTGGTGAGGAGGACTCTGCAGTGCCGTCCTCAAGCGTATGGACCCCAGGCGGATTCTGGCATATTCTTCCTGTAGATAAATAGAAGACAGGTGGCTGCTCTCCCTTCTGATTCATGAGTCTATTTTTTTTTTTTTTTTGCTGATGGGGAAGATGTGATGTGGAGCTGGCTTAGTGTGAATGCTACACCACATATTTCTAGAAACTTAAAGGGACGCATTACTTTAGCACAGGCGCTGCTGCTCTACTGTCTGCAGCAAAGGTGGGGTCTGCACTGTTGCCTCCAGCTGCTGCAATCAGATTTAGAAAAGATTCTTCGCAGAAAGGCACGGGGACAGTGGGAAGCATGTGGGCTTTGGGGTCAAGTGACCCCAACTTTGTAGTCCCAGCTCTGTCCTTACTGGCTGGGGGACTTTACCGCATGCCACAATTTCTTCATCCATAAAATGGATGTTAGAATCATTAAATAAAAATTATGCCTGTCACACACCTAACACATAGTAGGTGTTCACAAATGTTACTTCCTTTCCCTTTTTAATGTCCAAAAATATTTGACCCCAAAACAGATTCTAAGGAATGGACAAGAATAAACTGTGCCTATACTTTTAGATAAAGATGCAGCTCTGCCTTTGTGTGGTTAAAAGTGGCAGCTCTTGCTTCCTTTATTATTTTCTCAGCCATCTTAGCCCTGGAAAGTCCTCGTCCTTCGTAAGGCCACTGAGCCAGTGACATAAGAGGCCTGGCCTTTCTCTCTGGGCACAATGTCCACCTGGGTACCTGGCTATTCCAGCCAGCAGTCAGGTGACAGCTGGCCACACGACAGCACTGGCCTCCCCCTGACCAGCACGTCTCTCCTCCTGTTCAGCTCAGTCCTCAGGGATCTGTCCCTCTGGTCCAGGTCCCCAGCAGGCCAGGAGGGACAGTCTAGTTGCCAACATGGCAGGAACAAATGGCTTTGGACCTGAGCGGTTAGAAGACTCTCCCTTAGGAAAATGGTCCATCTTCCCCAGGGTCTTTTCCTGTTCCTCACCACAGGTGTTCTCCTATCCTAAAGTCCTGTGATTTCAGGAAAGCCTTCTGAAGACACAGGAGCTGCCACAGTCCTTTTCAGCACTAAAAATGCTTCCACGAAACAGCCTGGTCTTCTCTCTTGGGCCACACCTGCTCCAGACCCAGGCAAAACTATTATCACTTTTTATAAAAACTATCAATTGAAACAGGTTATTTATCTTAAAGGGATAGTCATCAGGATATAACTGATGATTATTTAATTCACATATTAAACTCAGTTCAATAGATGGCTATCAAATAATAAAATTTAAAGCAATCCTGTGTGAGAGGTATTTTTGAAAGCATAACAAATTTGAACTGCAAGTAACTAACCCCATAGACATAGACTCGACCACACCGAAACAGCACTCACAACAATAACACCCCACGTAAGACGCAGGATCGTAATTGGTTTCATGTAAAACAGATCTCCAAAGAAAAGGAATCGTTTCCCACGAGAGCCCTGGGACGGTCCTTACCTGAACATTGCTTGGAAGAGGCAATATTTCACCCACATTTCACTTTGCACACTCACCTGCCCCACCTCAAGGTATGGAGTCTGTACTATAAGAAATGCTCTGATAACTGACATGCTATAAAATTCCAAAGAATTGTGACAAGCCAGCAGTCTGCCTTTTTTTTTTTTTTTTTTTTGAGACAGAGTCTCACTCTGTTGCCCAGGCTAGAGTGAGTGCCGTGGCGTCAGCCTAGCTCACAGCAACCTCAAACTCCTGAGCTCAAGCGATCCTCCTGTCTCAGCCTCCCGAGTAGCTGGGACTACAGGCATGAGCCACCATGCCTGGCTAATTTTTTCTATATATATTTTTAGTTGTCCATATATAATTTCTTTCTATTTTTAGTAGAGATGGGGTCTCGCTCTTGCTCAGGCTGGTCTCGAACTCCTGAGCTCAAACGATCCGCCCACCTCGGCCTCCCAGAGTGCTAGGATTACAGGCATGAGCCACCACGCCCGGCCAGTCTGCCTTTTTGATTGCTGCTCAAGAATGGGCTTCACATTTTATTGCCTATAAAGATAAAATCAAACATTGCTTTTGATCCTGGATGTTGCTCTGCTAATTTGATGTTCTCCTACCTTGTGTGTGCTTGGATGGTATGGGGCCACTTGCTTGCCTCTTAAATCGCTGCCCACTGGGGCAGGGGCCAGGACTTTTGATTTACTTCTTCATGGGTCTGTGCCAAGAGAGATCCAAGCGTAATTAAACCTTGCTGCTCTTCCCTTCATCTGCACCACCTCCTGATGTTGACATCCTTCTAACACTTAGAGCTCAAGAGCAGCTTTAGAACCACCATCGCAGGGTGTAGCCAGAGGGGCTCTCATCCCCTCTTTGCACTTCCAAATCCTCTCTAAGCACCTGACACAACCTTTCCTATTTAGTTTATTATGTGGTGCAATAGGAATTACAGTACATGCATAATAAGGGCTTTATAAGCATACATGTAACGTAGATGGCACATTGCCAGGCACACACACAAAAAAAAGATGCTTCATAAATATGTTGAGTGAATGAATGAATCTCAGTTTTCACCCATGTGCACATAGGAACAAAAACTGCTTGTAACCTCGGCAAGGGTGTTTACTGCTTGCAAGAGTCCAGAGCCTTAGCCCCCAAGCATGGGGCGGACGATGTGAACCAAACACCTCTGTCTAGCTGATGTTAAAACCCTTCCCCCCAAAAACAAGCCCATTCTTCCTTCAGTCAGTTAATCCTAACTGAAATCTGCTAGAAGCTACTTACAAATTATAAACTAAACCAAGTTTCTTATATCTTAACTAAAGACACACCCCATCTAGTTTATCAAAACTCCATAGCATCCTCACTGCTTCCAGACCACACTGAGCTATTGGTGTGACTGGGAGAAGGTGCCCCTCCCTCTAGACAGTCTGCTGCCACCCGTCCCTCCCCCAGCCAAAGCTGGATGATGGGTCTGACGGGAGGGGGCCCAGAGCCCTGCACTGTGCACTCTGCGTACCCTACCAGGGCCACTTCAGTGAAACCCACCGTCAGTTCAGACTTCCTCAACAGGCCTTTGCCCACACTTGGGTACAAAGCCAAGGGTTTCCCCACCACAAAAGATCGGAAGGATGTTTACAAGTCCTCCTCTTTTCCTTTAGGAGCCTGTTTGGTGAAATGGCTTATGTGTGAAAGAGACAAGCATCTGGGGCACTTGAAGCCCTTATGAGACTTCTGGGTCTAGGAGGAGATAGGACCCCCCCCATGGAGAGAGAAGACATGAAACAGAAGGAAGGAATCGCACGGGTCCTGATGTGCCTAACTGGACCTGGCAGAGGGGAGGGTGCTGTGTGAAGTTCAAAGATTTCAAGCTGAGTTTGGAAGTGGGAAAGGGCTCACCAGCTAGACGAGGGGCAGGGGGCCTCCCAGAGGGATGGACAGGCTTGTGCTAGGCCACAGGGGTGAAAGTCATTTGGGAAGCCATGAATGGTTCCACCTGTTCCCCAAACTGCAGCCAGAGAGATATTTCGAAAATGCAGATTTGCTTGAAATGGTTCTGTGGCTCTCCACTGGCCTTAGGTAAAATCACAGTCTTAACCCGGAATCTTCTAAGCTCTTCCATGACCAGGCTCCTGCTTGCCTCTCTGGCTTCTCTGTCGTCACTCACAGGCCACACTGTCCTTTGGTTGGCATGTGGAAACACTAAGCCCTCTCTCACCTTTGACTCTTTGCTCAAACTGTCTCTCACCACCAACTTTCAGCTCATGCTCCTCATTGCTCCCTAACTTCTCCAGGTCAGGGAGCCCTCCCTGGCCCTACGCTGGGTGACGTCCCCAGTATGTTCACCCACTGAACTCGATTATACCTTCTTGTTAGAGTCTGCCCTCCCCTCTAGATGGCCAGCGCTAGGGGGTCAGGGACTGTAGCTTCTTGGAGCTGGCACAGAGTCTGATACATGACAGGAACTGAGAATGAGTGCGTGCATGAGCTAAATGGGACAGTATCTCTGGATATAATTGAAGTTTGACGGGAAATCAGGCCGAACAGCCTTATATAGCGCACTAAGGAATTGGGATTTTACTCACAGACTGTGGGGAGCCACTGAAGGATTTTTAAGGGAGTGCCACACTAGATTTGCATTTTTGAATAAGCACGTTTGGGAAGATAATTCTGGCACACGCGTAAACAGGATAAATTGGAGACTTGTCTAAGCTGGAGATGGGAAGACTTGTTATAGCACTACATTCACAGAAATGCAGGGACGTGGGGACCGAGGATGGGGAACAGTTCTGTGGCTACTATGTAAGTGGAATTGTCAAGATCTGGCGACTGGATTTGCAGGACGAAGGAGGAAAAGGACTTTAGAATGGTGCCAAAGTTTCCGGTTGGACAAAAAGATGAAGAAGAAGAGCAAATTAAATTTATAGAACCGTGAAGTGAATGATCAATTCACTTTGGGTTGACATTGGCAGGGGTCTCAATCCAAGAACATCATGTTTTCTGTTGCTTCTGGTCAGCCTTTCTGAGCAAGAAAGCTGGAGTATCTGTGGTTCTTTTGCCCTGCTGGGGGACTCTTAGACCTAGAACTGTGAGAACCAAAAGTAGTCCAGTTTGCAAGTCAGGTGGGCTCTGAGACCCTCTCAACCAAGGACACCAATCCTATCCTATTACAGCATCAGCAGCTTTCGACCTGATCAGGGTGTCGAGGAGGCATCTGCAAGGAGCACTCTTTGCTTCCAAGAGCTCCAGGCTGGATTGCTGTGTCACATTCGGGAGCAGGGCACAAAGGAGGCATTGATCACTGGCAATCCTGCCCCCAATCCCTCCTTACTGCTCCGCTGTGCCTCGACCCCAGCACACTCAGACTGACCCCGAGTGCCCAACCGGCTGTTTCCGCGGGTCTGGCCCAGCCAGGGCCCCTCCTGCCACATTCTGGGCTCTGCCCAGTAGCAGTTCGGGACAGGACCCTGGTGCAGACTGGAAGCCCAGGCCCGGAGTTGCCATGCTCTGAGCCGCACGGAAAGTTTGAACAGGGCCTGAACAAACTGCACCGCTCGCTTCTTGGCACTGGCAAGTGGGACTCACCAAAATGCAATGCAGAGTCGGCCAGTGAGGTCAGCGTTGGCCGAGAACCTCAGGCAGCGTGGGAGAGTCCGGGAGAGGAAGGAAGGGGACGCTGCAGCAAATGGAACCAGGGTGTAGCCTGCTTCACAAACACCAACAGAAAAAGGAACCCTGGGAGGAAGAGGGCCTGGCTTCAAATCCCGAGGGGGCTCACGGTCTGATATCTGGCCCCTGGGCTGCCCGAAGCAGTTCACTAGACACTGCTCCCCGGCTTTTAACTAAGCTAAAAGACCTTAGAAAACAACTCCTATGCCCTTGGCAAAGAGTCACACATACGGTCTCGCAGACCCTGGGAATTCCACAGAACTGAGAAAATGAAGTCTCTGTTTCGAGCCATGACTAGGTCTCTCATATGACTAAGGGTTATTACTTCTGCTCAGAGTCAGAAAAGTATCCACAGATCCAAATCCTACAGGCCAACCAACCACTCTCTGGGTGGCGGTCAAGCAAGCACTTTCAGAATTAATGTTCGGCACTTTCAGGTCCCTCGGGACATTTCTCTCTCCGCCCGTGGGTTTGTCAGTGGTTCCCCAGAGACTTGAAAGAGTCCGTGTTCTATGCAAGGGATAAACTCACTAATAAACTCTCATAAACTCACTCACCTCTAGATTTGCCCCACACATTCATACACTTGTAAAGAAATCCAAAATCCTTGGGTTTGAGTTTCTCCTCTAAAAAGATAGATAAAGCTTCATAAACTTGCTTTATGTAAAATCTCCTAAGCACATACTAAAAATACGGATTTCCAGGCCCCTCCCCTGAAGGCTGATGTAGTAGGCCCAGGGTAGGGCCTTCTGGAATCTAGGCTTTTAAAAGGGTTCCTGGAAATCCTCATGATTAGGCAAGTGTCAGCAACGCCTCTGAGCCTAGAGGCACCGGCGGAGGAGGTGGGTCGTTTCCACCACACCCCCAGCAAGTGAGCCATGACACTGGCCCGTGTGACTGCAGGGACCTGTGCTGGGCGTGAGGACAGCAGTGAGGAAGGCTCTCAGGGGGAGAAAGAGCCACTCAGAGCAGGCTTGAGAGGTGGGGGATTCAAAGTTCACAAGAAGATCGTCCCTGAACAGTGTGTTCTAAACGAGGCTGCTGCTGCTCAGATGGAGTCGTGACTATAGATAGGACTGTTTGGACAGCACCTATCAGAGGACTTAGCGACAGGATGAAATAAATTAGACAGTCTAGAGAGTTAGAAGAAAATCTATTTGTGGGGAGGTTGCAGAGGCCCTTGACACCCAGCTCATCATGGCAGCCAGTAGCGGACATCCCATTTAGCTCAGGGCGTCTGTCTCTGTGCCACCCTGGGCCCCTGGTCTGCGGCTGAAGAATACCTCTCAGAACACCTCCTTTGCTTCTGTGCTCCCCTCGCACGGGTGGCATGCAGGCCGAGCGCCTCTGCAGGCACGGTGTCACCCTCATCTCTGTGTTCCCAGAGTCCAGCACAGTGGCTAGAACATGGTACATCATCTGTGAATGTTGGCCGGCTGGCTTTGAATTGGATCCCTTTATATAATTTGACTTTAGGGCTCCTGGCTTTGTGATGGAGATGACCAACCATACTTTCCTAAGAGACCTACAACCAGAGCAATAGTTGATTCTAATTTTCTCTTTAAGGCATCAGGAAATGCTCAGCCCTGTGAGAGGAATCGCAGTGTATCCTAACTTCATCTCAGTGGCTTATTCTCAAGGCAGCTTTCTGTGGCCGCTCCACTCCTCAGGCCAGGGCCTTAAATGCATGGCCTGGAAGACTGTCCTGGACACAGAGTCAATAACCAAACCGCCTGGATGCTGCCTCAGAGTGCAGGCTCTTCCTGAGGGCCTCCCCTGTCTCTCTCCAAGTCAGCAACATGCTCTTTAGTCCCAGCTGGAATTCATCAACGGAATACTGACCAGCATGAGGCTACTCTGACAGCTTCAATTACCAGCTCGAGGAATAAAAACAAAAGTCAGGGGAAGAGACGTCAGAGGCAGAGCAGCAGCAGAGAGTTGGGTCCTCTGGTGGCATGAATAATGTGAGGGAGTATGTTTTTCATCTATGTTTTAGCTCCGTTTTGGGAGTTTGCTTCCTGAAAGATTAACAAGGCCTTATTTGACCATTTTTTTTTTTTTAAAAAGAAAATGACCAAAGGAAGATTTATCTGTTATAGAATCACACTAGTTTTTCAAGGATGGGATATAAAACATATGACTAATATTTTATTGAGCAACTACTATGTTTCAGGTATTTTACCTAGATAATCTCTAATTCTTGTATCAAACCTGCTAGAATATGTGATAGTACCTTTCTCTCCTCATTCCACCTTTCCAATGAAAAGGCTAAGCCTCCCCGAGTAATTCACGCAAGATCAGAGAAGGCTGCAGGGCCATGATTTGAACTTTGGGCTCTGAACCCTGTTAATCTACACTTAAAAAAAAAAAGTCTTTAACACTTTTTATACCACTGATTCATGGGTTTTTTTTCTTGTTCCAGCTTTACTGAGATATAATTCACATATCATAGAATCCCACCATTTAAAGTGTACAACTAAATCATTCTTAGCATATTCATAGAGTTGTGCAGCTAACACCACAATCAATTTTAGAGGATTCTCATCACCCAAAAGAGAAACCCCGTCCCTTTACCTATCACCCTTTTGTTCCCCCATTCCCTTACCGGCCCCAAGCAACCACTAATCTACTTTGTCTCTACAGCCTTGCCCAGTCTGGAACTTTCATACGAATGGAACCATACGATATGTGGTCTTTCATGATTGGCTTCTTTTACTTCATACAGTTTTCAAGGTTTGTCCCTGTTATAGCATGCGTCAGTACTGCCTTCTTTTTTCTTTTTTGAGACAGAGTCTCGCTCTGTCACTGGGCTTAGAGTGCGGCAGCGTCAGCCTAGCTCACGACCTCAAACTCCTGGGCTCAAGGGATCCTTCTGCCTCAGCCTCCCAAGTAGCTGGGACTACAGGCATGCACCACCATGCCCAGCTAAGTTTTTGTTTCTATTTTTAGTTAGCCGGCTAATTTTTTCTATTTTTAGTAGAGATGGGATCTCTCTCTTGCTGAGGCTGGTCTCGAACTCCTGCCCTCAAGCAACCCTCCCGCCTCGGCCTCCCAGAGTGCTAGGATTACAGGCATGAGTCACTGCATTCCTTTTTACAGCCGAATAATATTCCATTGTTTTATGGGTTGAATTTTGCTCCCCCAAACTAATACATTGAAATCCCAACCCCCAGTACCTCGGAATGTGACTTTATTTGGAAATAGCGTTGCTGCCGCTGTAATTAATTAAGATGAGGTCACACTGGAGTAGGGTGAGTCCCTAATGCAATATAAAAATGGGAAATTTGGACACAGACACACACACACAGGAAGAACGTGGGGCAGAGATCCGAGTGATGAGTCTACCAGCCAAGGGCCGCCAGAGACGGCCGGCAAACCAGCAGAAGCTGGGGCCGAGGCCAGGACAGATCCACACAGCCTCGGAAGGAACCAACCCTGCTGACAGCTGATCTCTGATTTCCAGAATCTAGAACTGGGAGACAATAAGTTTATGTTGTTTAAGCCGCTCAGTTTATGGTAGTTTGTTATGGAAGCCTTAGAAAACCAAAACATATTGTATGGCTCTACCACATCTTGTTTATCCGTTCATCAGTTCACGGACATTTGGGCTGTTTCCACTTTTTGGCTATTACAATAATGCTATTAACATTCGTGGACAAGTTCTTGTGGGAACATGTGTTCTCCTTTCTCTTGGTATATATCTGGGAGTGAAATTGCTAAGTCATATGATAATTGTATGTTTAAACTTTTGAGGAACTGCCAGACCGTTCCCTAAAGTGGCTGCACTACCTTACATTCCCACCAGCAGTGGGAGGGTTCCAGTCTCTCCACAGCATCACCAACACTTGTTGCTGTTTTTGATTCTAGCCAGCCTAGTGGGTGGTATCACATTGGCTTGGCTTTGCCTTTCCCTGACAGCTAATGATGTTGAGCATCTTTTCATATGCCTGTGGTGATTTGTATATCTTCTTTGTATATCCAAAAGTCTATTTGGATCCTTTGCCCATTTCTTTTTTCTTTCTTTCTTTTCTTTTTCTTTTTTTTTTGAGTCAGAGTCTCACTCTGTTGCCCAGGTTAGAGTGCCGTGGTCGGCCTAGCTCACAGCAACCTCAAACTTCTGGGCTCAAGTAATCCTCCTGCCTCAGCCTCCCGAGTAGCTGGGACTACAGGCATGCACCACCATGCCCGGCTAATTTTTTCTATATATTTTTAGTTGTTCAGCTAATTTCTTTCTATTTTTAGTAGAGACGGGGTCTCACTCTTGCTCAGGCTGGTCTCAAACTCCTGAGCTCAAGCGATCTTCCTACCTCGGCCTCCCAGAGTGCTAGGATTACAGGAGTGAGCCACTGTGCCCAGCCCCTTTGCCCATTTCTTAATTGGATTGTCTTTTTATTATTGAGTTGTGAGAGTTCTTTAAATATGCTAGATATGAATCCCTTATCACCTATCTCTCATACAAATATTTCCTTAGCATCTGTGGGGTTTCTCCACTTTCTTGATGTGTCCTTTGAAGCACAAATGTTTTTATTTTCAGAGTCCAATTTCCTATTACTAATTAGCATTTTACTCACCTGCTTTGCCTCTATACTTGTCCTTCTATGATCATTTCTCCAGGAACGGCCAATGTGATCTTTCTTATTTTTGAATATAAAGCAAATCATGCCAGCCCCCTTCTTGTAGGAAAACCACACCCACAAAGGGTTCTAGGCCTGTCCACTTCCTCCAGGAAGCCTTCCTGATTGCCCTCTCTAGTGTAGCTATTCTCACCCCACACTGGATATTCTGTATTACATCACTCTGTTTCATTGCTTTCAATAGGACTTATCTGAAATTATTTTATTTTATTTTATTTGTGCATTTACTATCTGCCTTCCCCTGCTAGCATCTAAGTTCTATGACACCAGCAACCTTCTTTGGCTTCTTCATTGCCACATCCTGATTTTGGGGACAGTGCTTGGCATATACTAGGTATTTAGTAAATATTAGCTGAATTAAAGAGCATTAGAGTATAGCAGCAACTAGACAGACTATATTATAGCATGGCAATTCAGAAATGAAAGAAACCTTCATAAATCTTAGGATTGGGGAAAACTTTAATGCTTTCAGTTTTATTGAGACCCAGGAGTACAGTAAAGTTTACATAATTTGGCATACTGGGCTTCTGACATGATGGGAAAACCAAGTCCTTGCTTATGGTGTATCCTTTACGTACACTAGCAAAATGCTTCTTGATTTGATTACCTGAGGATCTCGTTAAAGTGCAGACTCTGATTCCGTAGGTCCCAGGTGATGCTGATGCCTCTGACCCAGGGACCACACTTTGTGAGTAGCAAGAGTTGAGGGGACAGGTGCTCCTTAGCTCATACATGTGACAGCATCATACCACCACCATGTTGAAACTGGAGCCATACTAAGGCCCCTGATACAGAGGGAGAAAGACTTAGATATTTCAGTCTCTAATGGGGTGGGATGACCCAGTCCAATCACCACTGCCCTTCCCAAGCGTTGCTTGAATTCTCTCTATAAATGTATCTTCACCACAACACTTGCGTGGACAGAGAAGACCCCATCATGGGGAAACCAATGGCTTAGCGCATCTCAAACCAATGGCTTTTCCTTATATTGAATTAATATATCTTCTCTCATCTTGTTGCTGAAAGGTAAGCACCTCCATGCAATTCAACTCTATGAACATTTATGGAGCACCTACTGTATACCTGCCCTGCTTTGGAGCTAGACATACAAAGATAAATAAAACACCTCCCCTTCTCCCAGGAGCCTAGTCTAGTGACAGCAGTGAGAAGAGAAAACAAACGTTCTAGTCATGATCTAATGTGAAAATTTCTATAATGAGAGAACGCAGTGCTTTGGGGGAACCTAAGCATTCCATTTGCAGGGTGAGCTGAGACTTATCAGTGCAATAGGGTGAGTGCTCCCATCTCGTCTGACTCATAATTTGGCTGAAACAATTACTTCACAGGCCAATGAGAAGAGAGAGGGTGCGGTGTGCAGGGGAGGGGGCAAGGGGAGCCCTACACAGCGGGCTGAGCACTGGACAGGGTGCTTCACCCCATCCCTCACAACAGCACTAAGCTACGTGTAAAGCACTAGGGAAACAGAGAGGAGATGGTGGTTCTGCCCAGAAGGTTCGAAAGAGACGTCCTGGAGGGGAGATTTAGGTTTAATCTTGAAAGATGATTGGAAATTTGTTAGAGGGACAAAAGGAAGATGCCCCAGACAGAGGTGTTGGTGTGGGGGGCTTGTGGCTGAGGAGCTCTGTAATGGACTCAGTGAACCATGAGAGAGAACCTGTCCCATGGGAAACAGATGTCAGGCAGGGAGAAGTGCATTCAACTTAACAGTTCGAAAGGGCACTGTGAGTTGGGAAAAATGGCAAGCTTGGTGTGGTTTGAGTGGAGCTGGCAAACTTTTTCTACAAAGGCCAGATAGCAGGGCAAATATTTTAGGTGTGTGGGCCATTTGATGTCTGTCTAAACTATTCAACCCAGCCGACACTGCTAAGAGGTAAAACGAACGATGTAGTGAGTGTCAATGAAACTTTATGACCACTCAAAGTTGAGTTCCAGGTAATTTTCATGTATCATGAAATATTATCCTTCTTTTGATTTTCTTCAACCATTAAAAAATGTCAAAACCATTCTTAGGCCGGGCGCGGTGGCTCACGCCTGTAATCCTAGCACTCTGGGAGGCCGAGGCGGGTGGATCACTCGAGGTCAGGAGTTCGAGACCAGCCTGAGCAAGAGCGAGACCCCGTCTCTACTAAAAATAGAAAGAAATGATCTGGCCAAATAAAAATATATATAAAAAATTAGCCGGGCATGGTGGCACATGCGTGTAGTCCCAGCTACTCGGGAGGCTGAGGCAGGAGGATCGCTTGAGCCCAGGAGTTTGAGGTTGCTGTGAGCTAGGCTGATGCCACGGCACTCACTCTAGCCCGGGCAACAGAGCGAGACTCTGTCTCAAAAAAAAAAAACAAAAAAAACATTCTTAGCTCAAAGGCACTACAAAAACAGGCTGTGGTCCGTTTCTGGCCCCTGGGCCACAGTTTTCCAACCCCTGGGTCAAAGCACAGCTGGGAAAGGGTTATGGTAGAGGAAGCTGGGGAAAAGGCTATGGCCAAGGAGTTTAAACCTTATCCAGTGGCCAAAAGGAAACCACTGGACAATCTTCAGCCCAGGGAGAACGTACACAGATAAGCACAAGTGGACTGCTCTGCCACCTAAGAGGCGGGCCTGCAAAACCTAAGAATGAATAAATTACTGCAAGCACGCTTTGAAAGCTTTAGTAAAACCTATTTACACACAGAGTGCTAATTAAACTTTTTCCCCCTTTTCATTAAAACAAACCACACCCTTTGTTGGCACTTGGTTGTGTTGTTCTAAGTATTTGAAAACAACACATGGCATATTCTTAATTACTCTAAGAAAAATAATTTTTATTAACATAAGTTGCCTTTGCTCATATAGTTCAATTTATTGAAGTTTTATTCTATATGTGTTTAATTCAATAAGCATGACTCAGAGTTGCAAGGTCCAGTGCCCTGCCTCTTGGCAGGGACGAAACAATTACACTCAACAGTGAGCTGGTAAATGTTTAACAATCTGCTCTCTGAAAAACATGTATGTGTGCACACACATGAGTTTAATTTTTATTGATTTAAAAGATGCATAGCACATAATTTATATGTAATTGTAAATTATACACTACTCCTTATTAAATTCCATATAGCTAGTTGATTCTCACAGAATGCTTTCATTATTTTTGCTAAATGCTTGCATGCATAGCCAACCTGTGTCTGCAAATTCAGCCATGATTTGATGAGACTGTGAATAAATGCTTGATCATTGCCCAATTCAGCAAAGAAGTTACTCATGTCATTGATAAATGAGTGTAGTTCCTACATGAATATTAGTTCACATTTTTGTTTATGTTAGCAAAAGTGTCCCCTTTAACAGCACAAGATAAGGGGAAAAAGAGAAAAGAAAAGAAAGATAATTATTTTAAAGAAAAAAAAGACAAAAGTGAAACAGTAAAAATGTATGCGATAACCTCATTCATCTGTCAATGACATGAGTGACCTCTTTATTGAATCATTTAATAGTTTGTAAGCATTGGGAGGCTATTTCCTCAAAAATTTTTACTATTCACAATGTAATAGCTACGGGCATGATATACTTCTAAGTTTAACCTGCACTATTAACATTTTCTCTATAAGTTTATTAAGTTTATTAAGTTAGACAAACAACAACATAAATCAGGCCTTGATTTTTATGATTTGCCAATTTTCCCTGACATAAATACTCCCACCAATGGAAAATGTGAAGCTACCAGAATGTAGAGTTGGGAGAGATGTTCACTAGCATGCCATTATATAATATTTCTACCATAGAGACACAATCAATAATTTGCTAATTTCCAGAATATTTAAGAATCAGCTCTCTGGAGTCAGCATGGGTTGATGGCAGCATATACTGATTATGCCTCATTTATCTAGAACTGTCTCTTGCAGTTCAGCAATGAGAATGTCATCTGTAGAAACTTCTTTTTAAAACAAAAAATGAACAGACCTCAAGTATCATTCTGTAAAATTAGTGAATAAATTTGCTTGTCATCTAAATCTATAATCTTAAAATGACCATGTTCTCAAAAATTAGCTCTAAATGTCACCTAAAGCATGCTCATTCTCAAAAGCCTAGGACCAATGATTAGAGTCTCAGTAGTAATAATAGCTCTCGTAGCATTTCTCTCTTGTGTCCAAACTAACTTAAAACATGGAAAATGGAATCATGAATACCAGAGCAGGGAGGTGCCTTAGAAATTAGCTAGTCTAATCTTCTCTCATTCCACAAATGAGTTGACTGAAGTCCAAGGAGGTTAATTTACTTATTACAAAGAAGCAATGCTATTACCAAAAGCTAAGTTTTCATTTGTAAAATAGTTTCTGAGTGCTAATTTTGTCCCCAATGTGCTAAGGCGAGATAACTGTGGTAAATGTATTTAACTTGCTTTCACTTTGGGGATAAATGGGTCCCTCTGGCAACGCTATTTTTGGTAGAGTAGTGTTAGGCTGTGGAAAAGAAACTTTCAGCTGTGCTTACGTACTCACATCACTAGGGCGTTTTGGTTTTGTTTCTATTGTGTCACACTGTTTACCACAGTTCTTTTAAAGCACAGATTTGCCCATCCAAGAGTAATCATTTATAAGTTAATAGCAAGTAAACTGGGCAAGTCTTGTGTAAACCAGCCAACCCTCAAGCAAATTTCAGAGTTAAGAACATATTTTACACCTTGATCTGAGATTGAAAAAAATCTCAGGTTCTTGTGAACTACTGGAGGCAGAAAATTCCTTTGGAAAATGGGCTGTTGGCCAATCTCAGTGGGCTGCTGAAAATTTCATTTCTGAGAGTTTCTTTCTTCTCTGGAAATGATGTCTGCAACACCAGGCTTTCTTTCTCCTTCTCCTTCTTCTTTTCTTAAAATATTAATAATATAGGCCTACAGTAGTCTCTTATCTGAAACCCCTAAGGCCAGATATGTGGAGATTCAGAATTTTTCAGATGTTAGAAAGGTAACACATGGCATATAGTGTATATTCTGAATCATCCCCAGTGTGGTCTGGGGCAATACTCTATAATCAAGCACGTTTATATTTTACAGCAAAATAAATATTCATATGATGTGGGATAAACAGAACTATACATAGCCACATGTTAGTGCATTTCCAGTAAATTTTACCACTGAGAATTATTTTTAAAACTAGCTTTTCAGGGCTTTCTAGATTCAACAATTCTGGAAAAGCGAGCATAGGCCTATAATGACATCATCAGCATATCTTCTTCTTTTGATGTGTTAAAACAAATGTGTATGTATAATGTATAATGTATGTATAATGTATAAAGCCATGTTAAACTTTAATTTTATTGTTATTTGTTGGAAGCTACTCCTTCTTATTATAATAACCTCAGAGACACATTAGCTATGTTTTGTTCTGGTCTTGCTTTAATTCCAGGCTTTTGCAACGGGCAAATTTGATTCCTAAGGGATGAGGGAGGAATACATTGCTTTAGGGTTCTAACAATCTGATGTCTTCTTTGGGCCACCAATGGTCTTGGTAACTACTTGTTTATTTGTTTATGACCAGTCTTCTAATCTACTTGCACAATGCAGCTTTGCAATTTATTTTTTGAGGCTACGAAAGGTTCCTATACCTGAAAAATTATATTAAGCTACAAAGAACAGGAGTTGCATATAAAGAGAAAACAGAGAAGAACACCAAGCTCAACTTTGTCCTTATAGAGAAGTCTTGATTAGTCTGATTAATGCTGTCCTAGATGCCAAGGAAAAATACTACTGTGTCTTCTTCAGTCCCTCATGGCCTCAAAGAGACTAGCCTTCCAAAAATCAAGATAAGAAAAGTTATCCAAGATTCTCTCCCACATTAAAGAATAAAAAGATGGTAGCTGGAAAACTAGGTAGCGGGGAACAGGATCTGCCCGGTAAAGGAGAGGATGTGTTAATATAAATCACATATACAGAACTTGAATTGTATTGGGTGGCAAATAGAGGAAATACCCAAAGACGTCAAAAGAGTGAAAAAACATAAAGGTAAGAAAGAAGCAGCTAAGTACAGTTTTTAAACTGTAACTTGTTGCCTACTGTGATGACGAAAGCTATCCACTAATACAGCTATTTTAGAAAGTTAAATTTCACATGCAGTGCTACTAAAATACCAAAGGCCATACATAATGTCTGACCCAAGCTGCCACCTCATATAGCAAATTCTTACATGGGAGCTTAAGAAAGGTTGTTTGACTGGTCCACTGTCCTGCAGCGTCAGGAGACTGCTTTGTCTGACATATTGAATTTCCAATGTCTCTCACACTTCCTCCTTTTCAGATGCACAAAAGGTTTTTGTAAAGTTTCTCTTGGTTTTATTGCTGGCAGCTACAGAAACCATGCCACATGCCTGGTGTAGGGTTATAGAGTGTGATTTTATTTGACGAGTGTCTTCAGAGCTTCTGGATTTTCAGATATAACTATGAGAATTTCCTTAAGAGCTGTAAATAAAAATCTGTACTAACTCTTTACTGGACCAGTTATGTATGAGGCTGGCCGGTTGTTGCATGTTCTCCATGAAACCATAATGAAAAAGCTCCTCCTCCTCCTCACACACTGCCTCGGTTTCCTACGGGAATACCAGTTGAGTGTGTTTAGTAACCTTAGGTTGGGCCCTGGCCTAGTACCCTAAAACTATTTACAACTAACTGAGAATAGCTATAATTGTACAAGTTTGGAAAACACGACCGGGACATTTATGAGGGGATCCGTAAGCACCCCGAAGCGCTCCGACTTTCAAGTCAAGCGACATGGGTTTGAATCCGCATTCGGCCATTGATTGACCTTGTGCTCTTGGGCAAATTGTCTTCTATGTAAAATAAGTACCCACCTCTTTCTCTGTCTCCTAAGGTTGTGAGGATTAAATGACTATACGTAAAGCAGACAGACTCTCACTATAAGGTCACTTCTTGTTATCGTGACCAAATCCCCGGAGTCCCGGGGTGCAGGGGACTTGCCGCGGGTGTGTCCCCGGGCGGAGCGCATCCTCCTGTAGGGGGCGCGCTCCTCACGCTGTTTCCTCGCGGGCCCGGCCTGGCCTGCGGTTTAGGTGGGGAACCCAGAGGGTTCCACGCCAGGGGTGGGGTTGGCACGCACAGGGCTGGACTCTGGCTGGGGCCGGAGTGTCTGAGCGCACCCCACACGTGCCCTCGCGGACCCCGGACCGGGGCCGGGGCCTCGGGCCGGCCAAGGGAGAGTCGGTGCGTGGCCGGCAGGCCGACCGGCCCGGGGGGCGCGCCCTCGAATCCCGGCGCGCCGCGCGGGGCCCCGAACGCCGAGACAATGCGGCGCGCGGCGGCCAGGAGCCGCTCAGGGGCCGGGGCGCGCGCAGCCCTCCTTCCTGCAGGCTCCGCTTCCCGGCGGCGCGGCGGCGGCGAGCGCGCCCATTGGCGGCCCGGCCCTCCGCGCCGCCCCGCCCCGCGCCCAGCCGGCCGCCGCCCCCGGCCCGGACCCGCCCCTCTCCGCGGGAGGCGCTCGGGGCCCGCGGCTGGGTGGCGGGCAGTTCCCGCCGGCTCTGCGCGCCCGCCTCGGGGCTCGCTCGGAGAGGACGCGGCGGCGGCGGACACGGGAGCCCTCGGCGCGCGGGCTGACGGGCCGAGCTGCGCGGGGCTGCGCCCGCCCCTGCTCCCGCCGCCGGGCCCCGCGGCGGCCAACCCGCGCCCTGCGGCGGCTCCGCGGCGACGGCGGCTCCCGCGCCCGGCGCTCCCCTTTGTCCGCGGGCCGGAGCGGCGGCGGCGGCGTCCGAGCGGTGGTCGGAGCCCGCGGCGGCGGCTGAGGCGGCGGCTCCCCCGTGGCCGGCCGCCCGCGCGCTGAGGCGATGCCGGACCAGATATCCGTGTCGGAATTCGTGGCCGAGACCCATGAGGACTACAAGGCGCCCACGGCCTCCAGCTTCACCACCCGCACGGCCCAGTGCCGGAACACGGTGGCGGCCATCGAAGAGGTGAGCAGCGGCGGCGGGCGGGCGGCTGCGGCCTCAGGTATTGCGGCGCCGCGCCCCCGGACCGGCTCCCAGCCCGCGGCGGCCCGCGCCCCCTGCCCGCGCTCCCGCATCCGCATCCCGGGAAAAGTTTCTTTTCCTGCAAAGCCGGACGCGGTCGGGCCAGCCCTGCCCGAAACAGAAGCCCTTTGTTCCCGTGTAGGTGGCTCCGAGGAGATGGTTGATGGCCACCTTGGGCCTTTTTAAGAACCCCTCCTCTCCCACCCTCATTTCCCCCGCGGGGTTCCCCTGCCCGGTCCTTCCCCCCCACCTCGGCCAACTTTGGCTGGAGAGTCAGGGTTGGCGGCGAGCGGGGTTCCCCTGCGCCCGCCGCGGCCGGGGGTCTTTGCTCCCCGGCGCCGACCTCCCCAACTTGTTCTAGAAGTGGCTCGGCGGGGGAGCTGTGTGCTCTGAGACCCCGCTGCAGCCCCGGAGCCCCGCATTGCGCGACCCTCCTGTCCGTCCAGGGGATCCCGGGCTGCCCGGGAAGGTGTGCCCACGTTAGTCAGGGAGGCCTGGCCACATTCCCCACAGTCCCCGGAGAGAGGAGTGCAGGCAAGGTGTGTGGAGAGTCGGCGCTTTTAGGTCCAAAGGGCCTTGAACAGGCGCTCCCCGGTTACCTGTGCCTTACCTGCTTGAACCCTGAATGCCTCCCTTCCCCCTCAACCTGGAAAAGGCCTAATTTTAGTAAAGTGCTTTCAAGGTGCAAAGTCATCATGCCTAGCTGCTACCCAGTAGTAAGTTTTCCGGATCCTGGGGAGAGGCAACACTTAGGAATGAAGAAAGAAGCTTAGATTGAAAATTAAAGCAGCTTGCAGCGCCAGGAGGGACAGAGGCCCCCCAGTTGGCTGTGGTTTGGGGCAGATCCTCACCTCCGTCCTCATTTTCCTTATCTACTAAACGGGATTAGTAATGCATCCTTTTCAGGATCAGAGACCTTGTGAGTCAAGGGCTTAGCACTCAGCTTGGTTCATAATAGGTAACTGGTTTATAAGCCACACGTGTGGCAATTGTGAATAGGTGATTAAATGTCTCTTGGCCGGAATGTCAAGTTACAATTTTAAAATTGGGTATTGTAGGTATTTTATTGATAGAAGAAAATGCCTGGGCTAGAGTGAGTGAGGGGAGGCCACCAAAGAGCTTTAAATTAAGCAATCGCCTTAATTTTTTTTTTTTTTTTTTTTTTTGTCCATTCGAACAAAGCATCTGCTGTTAGGAATTGCTTGGGGGGAAAAGTCTAGAATGTTTTTCCTTAATGGAAAAATTTTTTTTCTTTGTAGACATAAACAGTCAATAATAGGCTAAATCAAAAGTAACAGATTCAGAATTCTGAATGGTAAGTGCAGCCAGGTATCCTTCCTCCCTCCTTCCTTCTCTCTTTTTTTTGCAGAAAAGAGCTGCATGTGAATCTTTTGTAGTTGAGTGAACCCCAGATCACTTAATTCTACTTTTATCAGCAAGGCTTAAAAATGAAACCTTCAAATGAGGCAGATCCCAGTATGAAGTTTTTTCCAAAGTGCCAGTTTTAAAAGCAGGAGGAAAATATTCACAGTGTTTTGAAACTACACCAATAATAATGTTTGTAGAATGGTTGTAACCAAAAAGGTAGCTGAATATTTCTTAAGAGAAGGGAGCTTTGTACACAATGTCTTAAAAAACAAACAAACAAACAAAAAAAAAAACCACTTGATTATGTTTAAAGTTTTGTTGCTTTTTCCCACTGCAGTTTGTCAGTTAAATATTATTAACATTGGCAGATGTTGGAAAGCCAGGCAAATAGAAATTGCTATTAAAATTGGCATAGCCTTTCTCTGATTAATTTTAGTTTACAGTGTATAATTCCAAAGCTCTTTTTGTATGCTGTGCAAGAGATTACCCAAGAGCTCAGTTACTGAGCAGATTAAAAAGGACTGGATTTGGTCATTTTATTAAATTGCAAGCTTGCTTCATGTTGCCATCTAAGAACAAGAATTGGTTTACATCTCAAAAATGGAAAAATTAAAATCATTTCAGTTTTATCTCATTTTAGGCAAATTCAATATATATGCTATGATGATGGTATGTGTGAACTTGGATTTATAAATTTGAAAGTTGTTTACTTTCTGAATCAATGTGGTTTCCTTTAAAATAATGCTGTTTTGTGGGGTGTCTAATGTTCAGTTTCATTACCACAACTTGTTCTATGTATGGTTTAATGACATGATGCCCACAATATTTTGATTTTAAACAAACATCTACTTTTCATACTGAGAGAAAATATGAACTGGATATTGTGCCATAAAGATACTCATTGAACAGAAATAAAATTTGCAAGCCCTTGGTCCTATCTTCATATAGCTGAGTCATGGAATTAGTAAACAAATAAGTTTAAATTCACTAACCTTTGTGAACCTATTGTTTCCACTGTAGATGACGTCTGAGAAAAATCATTTTACAACTGAAATGTACTGTTTTGATTTGCATACCCGCAGCTGGAATATTAGTAACTATCAGGTCGCTTCCCTATACTGTGAACCTCATATCTGTCGTATTTAGTCCCCATCCCTGCTTTATAGGTGAAGAAATGGAGGCTCGGAGAGGTTAAGCAGTGTGCTCAAGGTTATAGAGCTAGTAAGTGGAATTTGAACTTCGCTCCATTCAGTTTTTAGAAGCTATGCTGCTTCCTGTTACTTTTAATAATGCTAAATTCTCTAAATTACTTCATCAGATTGACTGGGGTTCAAGTTCAGACTCTACCACTTGCCAGTGTGTGAACTTGAGCGAGGTGCCTAACGTTTTCTCATTTTCCTCAGCTTTAAAGTCTGGGTAACAATGCCTGTCTACTTCAGAGGACTGTGGTTAGGGTTTAATGAGATAATGCAGAGTGCAGTTCCTAACAGACAGTTGGTCACCAGAGTATGTAGTTAATCCACGACCCTGCTTGAGGGCCTTTGGAGTGAGGATGAGATTTACCTGAGTCCGGGGGAGAGTAGGGGAAATGGCTGAATGAGTAAGCGAATGAGAACTACTACATACCTATTAACCCATGCTTATTTTTTAACCAGTTTGTTGTCCCAGCAGCAGGTGAGAGCATAGTTGTGTTTAAAAATTTTTACTTGGTGACCACTTTCTCTGGGTGAAGTAATTATTTTGCACAATTTTAGCAAAGTTAGCAAAGTGTGGTGCTGTAACTGGAGTCTGCCCTTTGCTTTTGGAAATAATGGAAAAAATAAGTAGTTGTGGTATAAATCTGAAAAGTGAGGGTTTTTTCCTTTTTTTTTTTTTTTTTGGTTTCTTGGAGTCTCTGGGCACTTTGAAATATTCTCAAAATAAGGACAAATTGTATACATGCTTGGAATATTCATGTTTCTAGTTAGACCCTCCTTTATAGCATTATCCATTCTGTCTTGCTTATTTGGCATTGATGTAGTTTTAAAAATAAATTTGATGTTGACTCGTAAGTATTAAAATTTAATCTACTTCCTTCCGGGGCCATAATTCTCTCCTCTGTTGTCCTTGGTTACCTTGGAAATCTCATTGCTGTCACAAGCACAGGGTTCAGACTGCAGGGTGGAGTGAGCATCTGGGCCTGCAGACTCCCAGGGGCCCTGCTGTCCATGGGACCAGACCCCTCCAAGCAGCTACAGTGGGAACCAGACTTACGTGCTTTTTAGGCAAGAATGTGATTCTGAAGCTTAGCCCTTTGTGACTTGTTTGAAAAACAGCCCCTCCTCCCAGATTAACAAATTTTGGATCTGTTGTCAGAAGAACATCACCTTCTTGCTCAGTTCTGTTGGAAGTGAGCCTTTATGGGTCAAACAGGGTACCCTTTCATGCTGGGTTCTGAAATCAGAATTTATATATTTGAAAAATTCTGCATCAGTTAAGGAGGGAACAATCTACTACTCTTAGGTGTATCCTGCCCCCTCCCCCCCCATTCAATTTCTCTCTTATGATTAACAGTAAAAGTACTAATACTAGTCATTGTGGCTTCCAGACCCTGCCATTCATTTAGGATTTATTGAGTCTTTCAGTGTGCTAGGCTGTGTGTTCGGTGGTGGGAATAGAACACCAAGAGGAATATGGTTTTTTTTTTTTTTTTAACAACCTACAGTCTAGTGGGAGAAACAGACCTCTTGTAAACAAATAAGTACAATACAATGTTGTGAGGATTTGTGTTAAGGGTGTCCAGCACCCTTAAGTGTACTGCGTGGTGTGGCTGCGCGGAGGGTGGGGACCGTGGTTAGGGAGGGCCATGTGTGATGTTGTGTGATTGAGTCTTGAAGTCCAGGTAGTCATCTGTGGGTTACCTCATGCTGTAGTCACTAAGGGGGTTCATTATGGTCTTCTGTACCTGCCTCCCTGCCTTAGGTAAATATTTATCCACTCCTGAGGTGGTGCCAACTAGGCCTCTGTAGTAGGATTTTCATAGTCACCAATCCGCAGAGGGCTGCTCAGACCCAGACTTTGGAGACATCTTTTTTTTTTTTTTTTGTTGAGACAGAGTCTCACTTTGTTGCCCAGGCTAGAGTGAGTGCCGTGGCGTCAGCCTAGCTCACAGCAACCTCAGACTCCTCGGCTTAAGCGATCCTACTGCCTCAGCCTCCCGAGTAGCTGGGACTACAGGCATGCGCCACCATGCCCGGCTGATTTTTTCTATATAGATTTTTAGTTGTCCATATAATGTCTTTCTATTTTTAGTAGAGACGGGGTCTCGCTCAGGCTGGTCTCGAACTCCTGACCTTGAGCGATCCACCCGCCTCGGCCTCCCAGAGTGCTAGGATTACAGGCGTGAGCCACCGCGCCCGGCCTGGAGACATCTTGATTCTTCTGTACCCTACATTTCTAGACCCAGATGCCTTCCTTTGTGGAGCATGTGCATTCCAGACCTGTGCTGTCCAACATAGTAGCCTAAGATGAAAATTCAGCTCTTTCAGCCACACTAGCTGCATCTCAAGTGCGCATGGCTACTGTGTTTGTTCTCTGAAAAGTAGCATGGGCATCACCAGAGAGCTTGCTAGAAATGCAGAGCCTCAGATCCCCACCCTAGACCTGCTGAGTCATAATCTGCATTTTAATAGCATGCCCAGGTACGGATCTGCAGTTAGAGTTGAGAAGCACTGTTCTAGACGTGGAACGTGCCTGCACATTGGAGTCGCTGAGGGCATTTGTGAAATAGAGATGCCTGGCCCCACTTCCTGAAATTCTAGTTTAATTGCTTTGGGTGGGGCCTGGAGCCTTGGCATTTTTTAAAGACTCCTCCCAATAGGGTTGATAATCACTGATAAACAGATGATTGTGTAATGAAAATGTCAAGTAGTGACAAGTGCTGTAAAGAAAATTTATGCATAGTACAAGGATAGAAAGTGATTCTGGAGATCAGGAAACTGAAATCAGGAAAGGCCTCTCTGCAGAGGTAACATCTGAGCAGTCTGGAATGCAGAGAGGAAGCCACCCTGGAAGATCAGGGAGTGGAGGAACAGCTTAGGAAAAGGCCCTGAGATGCAAATGTGCGGGAGCATGGCAGGACAGGAAGAAGGCCAGTGCGCAGAGAGGAGTGGGTGAGGGAGAGACCTGGGGGGTTGGGGGGCAGTTCACATGGGGCTTTGTCTGTCTCAGGGAAGGAATTTGGAGTTTGTTCTGGTGTGAAGGGAAACTACTGGATTTTCAAAGACTTCTGTGGTTGTTACAGGGAAAACAGACTAGCAGAGTACTAGAGGAAAGAGGGAGACCAGCTAGGGGTTGGGGGGCTATTGCAATCATCCAGGCAAGAGGGTCTCGGACTAGGTGGTAGCAGTGGGGGTGGCCCAGTTGAGTTCCATTGTGCAAGAAGAGCAGTCAGAACCTGCTGACAGAATGTTGTTGCTGTGTGCTGGCGGTATAGAGGTGAACTGAGCGGAGTTCCTGCCCCACAGGAGGCAATAATCAAGTTCAGTCCATCCAGGCCTCCGAAGACTGGACCATCCAGTATGAAGCTGGCGGTGTCTGGTGCTACTTAGTATCAAAGCCAGCTGTGTCCTGCTGACATGACTGGTTATAGAACTTGTGTTGGGATGAGGGAGAGACTGAAGCATAGCTACATGGACTGGGGCCAGAGGAGACTGCCTGTGTGTGCCTCCTCCGCTCTCTAGGCAGGTGATAGCAGGTGGTGCTGCTTGACCATGTCCGATGCCTGGGATGCTGTCCTCATTTCATCATTTCAACATTCCTCTTCCGTACTAAAAAGAGGTGATACACTCACCTGGATATCATTCCATGATGTGAACCTGCCTCCTTTGCTTACCCTCTTTTGTGTAACGTGGTCTCACAATGAATTGCTAGGGTCCTTCCAGGTACCTTTGTACCGTGATCGTTTTTATCATGCCAGTAGTGTCCTGGACTATATGGACTGTATGTATGGAATGCTTGGGTTGTATGTATTTTTATGATGAAGGGACTTGACTGGTTGTATTTCTTCATTCATAATGTATATTGGGCACCTAGTGCATGTCACTGCCATGTGCCAGGGATGTAAAAGTGGGCAGGGCTAGCTTCTTCCCTATAAAGTACTTAATAATCTCATGTGTTGTGGGCAATTATAATTTATTCTCTTAACCATTTTTGTGCCATGGTCCCTTTGACACTCTGATGAAGGTGGTGTACCTCTTTGCAGAAAAATATTTTAATGCATAGAAGAAAATACGATTTCAGAGGAAACTAATTATAGTCATAGCTCACTTAAAGATGGGGATGCGTTCTGAGAAATGTGTCGGTTGTTGTGTGAACATCATAGAGTGTAGTTACACGGACCTAGATGGTATAGCCTACTTCACATGTAGGCTGTACGGCATGAACTATGGCTCCTAGGCTACAAACCTGTACAGCATGTTACTGTACTGAATACTGTACACAACTGTAACACAATGGTATTTGTATATCTAAACATAGAAAAGGTAGGATAAAAATACAGTATTACAGTCTCATGGGACTACCTGCTTGTATGCAGTTTGTTGACTGAAACATCATTATATGCTGCATGACTGTATATTGAAATTCAGTTAGCAAAATACCTTGACAATCTGTGCCACACTAAAGCAATCAACATCAAGATTTAATATGGGTCTAATAAATACCTTAATTTTGAAGTATTGATGAATGTAAATAATATTGTAACACTTTTAATACCCATAATGTGATATTAATATACCATACTGTATCTTATTAGAATCACTGCTAATTCAGAATTGCAGAAAATACTAAATTTCAATTAGATGCTAATGAAATTACACATACAATTCTTTTTCCAGTGGACCTCCTGAATTCAAACTAGGAATTCCAGACTTGATGGGAAGATTTTTTTAATTAATTGTTTTTTGGAGTGATGGATTCTTTAACAACTCTAAACGGGCTTCGTAATAACTGTACCATCATTGTCATGAATTGGTTCTAAGAGTCTAGCTGGGAAGAGTGACACCCTAGGCCAGTGTTCTGGAATTATGAGGTAGTAAAGGTGTTTAAAGTGCTCTTGGGAGTGTGGCAAGCCATCCACTGTGGTTTCACATCAATGGGGCACCCTGTATTCTTCCAGGGTTAGGCCTCGGGAGCTTCTTATATGGTCATGGGGGTTAGTTCATATGCTTGTGCGCGCCTCAGAGTGCAGCAGAACTGCGAGTTGAACCTTGGGAGTCATGTAGTAAGGACCCTGAGCTGGTGGCCTTTGCAGGCCAGCTCTTCTGTTGTGCCTTTCTTGTTTGTCTAGCATGTCATATGCTGCCCCTGACTCTGTAGGGTGAGCTCCATTGTGAAGTGATAGGAGATACAAGGGCACTTTCCACTTGGAATTTTAAGGGAGGCTTTGCAGTCTGTGTTGTTTTCGGTGAGGTTACATATTTGAAATGATGCTGCTGTTGCATGAGTGTGTTTGGCGTATCCAGAACATGATTGAAGTCAATGTCAGTTTGATATTGGGGTTTCCTCCTTATCTTTTCTAACATTTATTGGGCACTTACTGTGTGTAAGTTCTTTATATATATTAATTATTAACTCATTTAGTTATTACAGAAACCCTATTAAGATCCAGAGAAGTTAGGCCACTTTACCAAGTTTGAAGACCTCAGAGGTGATGAAGCCAGCTTTCAAATCAAGCATTTCGACACCAGCATCTGCTGTTGGTTTTAGTAGCTGGCTGCCTGTGTAGAGCCTGTGCCAGAAAAGGCTCTTGGTGTTGATGCCCCTGTGACCAGCGTGAGCTCTCTTGCTGTTGATTTTAGTAAGTTGTACCTACTGGTGTTGATGCCTCTGTGACCAGCGTGAGCTCTCTCTTGCTGTTGGTTTTAGTGAGTTGCACCTACTGCATCTCTTGAGCGGGTGCCTCTGATAAATCCTTGTTGCTACTCTGCCTCCTTTCTGCCTCATCTGTCCTCCTTGCCACAGGAATTGTTCCTCTTTACTGTCCTGGCCGTTCTGCTGACGTGCCCAGCCCTGCAGAGCAGGGTGGGGGTGGGGGGTGTGGGCTTTGCTCACACCCTGGCAGGAGGCCTGCCCTGCTAACGGTGTTACTAATGATGTCATCTTTCCACTCAGATGCTGAAGATGGCTTTGTCAATAAAATCGGGTGGTTGATGAAGACAGTTCCCTCTAATGATGAATTCCCTTGTCTTTTAGGATTCTAGCCTGCCAATCAGGATTTTGGAGGCCTCTTTCTCTAGCTTCTCAGAAGAAATAATGTTTCTTATTAGACAGTTTTTAAAAAATAACAATAATGACAATATTAGCTATCTGTCATTTCTTTGAGCCTTAATTCTGTGTTAAGGACTGTATTGTGTTTTAAATTGATGACTTGATTCTCACAACAATCCTATGAAGTAGGTCTTATAGGTCTGTGGTCCCCAACCCCTGGTATTCCAGTCCATGGCCTGTTAGGAACCAGGTCATGCATCACTGCCTGAGCTATGCACACTCCCCCCCCCCCCCCATGCCTTCTCCTCATTCATGGGAAAATTGTCTTCCATGAAACTGGTTCCTGGTGCCAAAAAGATTGGGAGCCATTGCTACAGGTGACTCCAGGTACCATGCTCCACTCCAGCAGTTGATAGAGCAGGAATCCTAGTCCTGCGGCCATGAGCCCCAGTGTCTGCAGGTCCTACTCCTGCCGATCATTTACTGCCCCACCTACCAGGCTCCTGTGGGGATCGTTGTTGCCTGTGAAGCTTCCCCTTTAGGCATTCCTCTGGGTTTCTTTAGTACAGGTTGATAATTATTGACCTTCTGCAGGCCAGTCCCCATTGTTGCTGACTGAGAGAATGTAACTGGCAGGAGAGGGCCATCAGACTCTAACCCCTGGGGAGGCACTTAGCATCAGAGGTGTTTATTAAATGACCTTAAGTGCCAGGAAGTGAGTTAAAAGCACTGATCTGGTCCCCTTTGAGCCGAGGAACTGAGAACACTGCCATGACTGTGTGTAAAGGACTCGGAGCCATGCAGGCAGTGATGAGACCTACAGAGAATTCCCTCTGCCAGCAAATCTGTGTTTCGAGAGGTGGCCACTGAAGGATGAATCATGGATGTGGCGTGTCTAGGCAGACCCAGGCAGAGAGGAGTCAGCACCCTGTTCCAGTTGGGGGACTTTGGAGAGGTTTTGAAAGGGAGAAGGTTAAGTCCTTGTACTATATTGCCCTGGTAGCCCTGATCTGTTAGTAACCAGCTCTTGGAACTGAGGAGGTAGCTTCACTGGTCCTGCCTCAGTTGCCTCATTTGTAAAACGAGGGTTGGATGAAATGAACTCCAGCCTTTCTGGCTCTTAACCTTCTGTGTCTACTACTGTCTGCAACACCATTCACTTGCCTCTTGAACATCTTCTCTACTTTTCTCTTTCTCTTGGCTATTTATGTTCATACTTTTCAAGAAGTTAGAGGTCAAAGTGAACTTCATCTCCGCCATCCCCACCTTCAAAGATTCCCTCCCCCCAGATATCACTGGAATCAGTGTGGTGATTGGCCCTTGAGCTGGAATTGCATTGGGTGCATTGCTAGTTTAAGTTCGGGACAAGTGGGGCTGTGTGGTTTGCCATCCATCTCACCTTGAAGCAGTTTTTTATTTTTAAAATTTTTTTTTCAGTCTTTGCTGCATGCCTTAGTTTCTTGATCATAGCTTTGTTGTGCTTTGCTTCTCTGGTGAAAAGTAGGTAGTGTTACTGGTCACAGGGTTTTGTGGTCATTAAATAATGTGGACTGTTGAACTTTAAGTAAATACTGATTTTCTCATGTCAAGGTTCCAGTAAGCTTTTCCCTAGATTTTGGGGAAGGCAGTATTCTCACCATTGAAAGCTGTGCTCTCTTACTAAGTGGTGATTGTCACATTTGCTCTGTAGGTTTGATTGTGTGGTGGAGTGGAAAGACCATGGCCAGGGGTTGGGAGAGCTGGAGTCTACTTCTAATTTGTCCTCCACTCTACACTGTCTGGTCTCTAAAGTGAGGAGTTTGGACTCGGTGGTCTCTGACCACCCTCCCCAACCAGAAAATTCCATAGTTCTTTGTACCACATATATTGGATTAGAAAAGGCCCTGGAATAAATAATAGGAATAAAAACCAGCAAGGAATAGCTAGTTTATAGTCCCAAAAAAACAGCATAGTTGCTGAATCATACTTTTAAGTTGAATTATTTTTTTAAAACCTTTCTCTGGCTTCCTGAGGTACTTACTTTTTTCTTGTAGTTGCTTTTTTTAAATTAAGATATAATTCACATACTATAAAAATCACCCTTTTAAAGTATCCAACTAAGTGGTTTTACTGTATCCATAAAGTTTTTTAGCCATCACTGCTATTAATTTCCAGAACATTTATTTATTTATTTTTATTTTTTTTTTGAGACAGATTCTCACTCTGTTGCCCGCGCTAGAGTGTTGTGGTGTCAGCCTAGCTCACAGCAACCTCAAACAGCTGGGCTCAAGGGATCCTCCTGTCTCAGCCTCCCGAGTAGCTGGGATTATAGGCACGTGCCACCACGCCCGGCTAATTTTTTCTATTTTTAGTTGCCTGGCTAATTTTTGTCCTATTTTTAGTAGAGATGGGGTCTTGCTCTTGCTCTTGCTCAGGCTGGTCTCAAACTCCTGAGCTCAAGCAATCCTCCTGCCTTGGCCTCCCAGAGTGCTAGGATTGTAGGCATGAGCTACTGTGCCCAGCCAATTCCAGAACATTTTCATCATCAAAAAGAAACCCCATACCCATTAACCGTCACTCCCTGTTCCCCTTTCCCTAGTCCTTGACAATCATTAATCTACTTTCTGTCTCTATGGATTTGCCTATTCTGGACATTTCTTATATGGAACCATACAATATATGGCCTTTTGTTTTCGGCTTCTTTTATTTAGTCTAATGTTTTCAAGGTTCTTCCAAGTTGTAGTGTGAATTTATACTTCATTCCTTTTGATGGCTGAATAATATTCTATTTTATGGATATAACATTTTGTTTATCCATTCTTCAGTTGATGGACATTTGGGTTGTTTCAACGCTTTGGCTATTATGAATAATGCTATTGTATAAGTCTCTGTGTGGACATATGTTTTCATTTCTCTTGGGTGTGTGCCTAGGAGTGGAATTGCTAAGTCATGTGGTAACACTTTTTAACTTTTTGAGGAGCTGTCAGAGTGTTTTCCGAAGAGGCTGCACCACTTTACATTCCCACCAGCAATATATAAGGGTTCCAATTTCTCCACATCCTTGTCAACACTTGTTATTGGCTGTCTTTTTGATTACACTTGTGGGTGTGAAGTGGTATGTCATTGTAGGTTTGTTCTGTATTTCCTTGATGGATTAGTCAATGATGTTGAATATTGTTTCATATGCCCATGGCTATTTGTGTATCTTCTTTGGAGGCATACCTATTCAAATCCTTTGCTCATTTTTATGTTGGATTATTTGTCTTTTTATCATTGAGTTGTAAGAGTACTTTATATATTCTGGACATGCCCCTAATCAGATAGAAAATTTGCAAATATCTTCTCCCATTTTGTGGATTGTCTTTTCACCCACTTAATGGTGTCTTTCGAAGCGCAAAAGTTTTTAATTTTGATGAAGTCCAGAATAGCTATGTTTCTTTTTTGGTTACTTGTGCTTTTGTGTCATATCTAAGAAAGTATTGCTTAATATAAAGTCACAAAGATTTATACCTATATTTTGTTTTATAGTTTTAGTTCTTACATTTAGGTCTTTGATCCATTTCAAGTTAGTTTTTGTATCTGATGTGAGGTATGGGGGTCCAACTTCCTTCTTTTGCATGAGGATGTCCAGTTGTCCCAGCACTGTTTGTTGCAAAGACACTCTTTCCCCCCTTGAATTCTCTTGACATCCTTTTTGAAAATCAGTTGATTTTTGATGTGTGGGTTTATTTCTGGCCTATCAATTGTATTCTATTGATCTTTATGCCTGTCCTTATGGTAGTACCATGCAGTCTTGACTGCTGTAGGTTTATGGTACAATTTTAAATCAGGAAGTAAGAGTCTTTGAACTTTGTTTTTCTTTTCCAAGATTGGTTTGGCTGTTCTGGGTCCCTTACCTTTCCATATGAATTGTAGGATCAACATGTTACCTTGTCAATCAAAAAAAAAAAAAAAACCAATTGGGATTTTCGTGGGGGTTGTATTCAATCAATCTGTAGATCAATTTGAAGACATCTTAACAATCCATCTTAAAACCTTCCATTTAAGTCTTAATTTCTTTCAACAGTGTTTTATAGTTTGGGGTGTACAAGTCTTAACACTTCTTTTGTTTATTCCTAAGTATTTTTTTCTTTTTGATGCTATTGTGAATGGAATTGTTTTCTTAATTTCATTTCTGGATTGTTCATTGCTAGTGTATAGAAATAGAATTAATTTTTATATTTTAATCTTATGTCCTGCAATTTGCCAAATTTGTTTGTTGGCGCTTATAGTTTTGTGTGTATGTATGTATATTCCTTAGGATTTTCTACATATGGGATATCATCTGCAAATAGATGGTTTTATTTATTCTTTAATAAGCTGGGTGCCTTTTACTACTACTTGTCTATTGCTGGATCAGTTCTTTTTTTTTTTTTTTTTTTTGAGACAGAGTCTCGCTTTGTTGCCTGGGCTAGAGTGAGTGCCATGGCATCAGCCTAGCTGACAACAACCTCAAACTCCTGGGCTCAAGCAATCCTCCTGCCTCAGCCTCCTGAGTAGCTAGGACTACAGGCATGCGCCACCATGCCCGGCTAATTTTTTCTATATATATTTTAGTTGGCCGGATAATTTCTTTCTATTTTTAGTAGAGACGGGGTCTTGCTCTTGCTCAGGGTGGTCTCGAACTCCTGACCTTGAGTGATCCACCCGCCTCGGCCCCCCAGAGTGCTAGGATTACAGGCGTGAGCCACCTCGCCCGGCCTGGATCAGTTCTTAATCATCTTTAAATGCCCAATGGTTTATGTGGAATAGGTGCTCAATAACTTTATTGAATGATTGACTTTGGTATTAAAAATAGTTTTCGTGTACAGCTGAAATTTCTTATATTTAATTTGTTTTGTTTTATTCCTTCTCGTTTGGGCTCTGAATATATTGAGAGAATGGGAGGATTTGCCTGCTTGGTCTTTTACTGCAGAGTAAAGTTAGCAGAAATGTCACTTGGATTTGCCAGTGGGTTTCAGATGTTTGCCTCATTTGGCCACTGTGCCTCATTTGGCTACAGTGTTGGTAGTCACCTGGGAGGTTTACAGTGAAATAGGAGCCAGGCTTTGTGTTCTCTGCAACAGCAAACTCTTCACAACCCATTGTTTTTGCTGGTTAGTATGCTTTGTTTTGGTTGCTTTCTATAAACATCACCCTGATTTGTTTCCCTTGGGAGACTGTTCACTTATTGACAAAAGGTAATTATTGAGATTCCTGGTTTTCTTCTCGCCTTGTAAATTGTTTTGTTTGTTTTTCTTTTTTGGCAATAAGAATGAGGTGTGTTTCCTTCTGGAGTGGTTGGGTTGTCAGAACCTGTAGCTTTTGTTTGCCTTGGTTGTAGCTTGCCAGGTCGCAAGCTTTTGATGTGGAGGTGGTACTGCTTGCTGGGTTTGTTTGCCAGCAAGGATAGCCCACGGGAGGAATCATCACTAGGCTAGGCAATGATTCTTCACTCCATCTTCCTTCTCTCCCTCCTCTAAGCTCCTGCTTCTGCCCTTTCCTAGGGACCAGGATGCTTATGCTGTAGCCCAAAGAGTGTCCAGCGCTTAAAATTCTCATCCCCTCTCCCCCTCTTTTCCCTTTCATTTTCTCTTGACCTTTTCTCGGTTTCTCGGTCTATTTCCAGACCCTCGCTGGCCCTGTGTTTTCTTTTTAAAAGAGGAGACTCGAGTGCAGCTTTAATTTGGGATTTTAGGCAGAGGCCTTCCTCCATCTCTCAAGTCACACTTGAAGGCAGCCTCTTTGGTAACGACATTTAAAGTTGGTCTCCCTTCCTACCACCCAGCCTCCCCTTAGTTTTCCAGAACTGGGTTTGTTATTCAATCTTGTAAAAATGATTTATTATCTTCTATAGCAATGTTGGAAGGAGCTTAAGTTTTGAAGTGCACAGTTTTCTTCTTTATGGTCAGAGCAAAGTAAAGGAGGTTTGATTGATCTTCTAACAAGTTTGCTTTAGTCAGGGGTGGGGAACTTTTTCATGTGGGAAGCCACATTAACTCAACTATAATGAAATAAGGCTGCATTCAAGAAACTTCAGTTAGATATACTTAAAAATCTACATTATTTTGTAAAAATCTAACTATGGTGTACTTATGAGTTTCAAAAGATGAAAATTATTTGTTAAAGTTAGCTAACCTTTTAATGACTTTGTTGTGTCTGCTTTTTGTTGGAAAGCATTTGAATATTTGGTTGCAGCATGGAGGTCCCCAGTTTCAGTTGATCCTCTAGATGGGTATCAGTCGATTGTGACCTAAGGGCATATTGATTTGGGTTAGGTATGAGAATGTAGATTCAAGCAGCAGTGAGTGGTTGAAAAGCAATAAAGCATTTTTCACGCATATTGCCAAAGGCCTGGGTATTCTACTGCATTTTTCCATATTTCAACTGGATCCTTCTTCGCATCAAACAGTGACTTTAAAATGTCATCTATTGGCCGGGCACGGTAGCTCATGCCTGTAATCTTAGCACTCTGCGAGGCTGAAGGGGGCGGATTGTTTGAGCTAACGAGTTCGAGACCAGCCTGAGCAAGAGCGAGACCCCCATCTCTACTAAAAATAGAAATTATATGGACAACTAAAAATATACATAGAAAAAATTAGCCAGGCATGGTGGCTGGTGGATGCCTGCAGTCCTAGCTACTCGGGAGGCTGAGCCAGGAGGATTGCTTGAGCCCAGGAGTTTGAGGTTGCCGTGAGCTAGGCTGACGCCATGGCACTCTAGCCTAGGGAACAGAGCGAGACTCTGTCTCAAAAAAAAAAAAAAGAAAAGAAAATATTAGCCAGGCATGGTGGTGCATGGCTGTAGTCCCAGCTACTTGGGAGGCTGAGGCAGAAGGATGGCTTGAGCCCAGGAGTTTGAGGTTGTTGTGAGCGAGGCTGATGCCAGGGCACTCACTCTAGCCTGGGCAACAAAGCAAGACTCTGTCTCAAAAAAAAAAAAAAAAAAAAAAAGAAATCATCTGAGAGCTCAGTCAATTCCATTGTAGTTCTTTAGGTGCCTTGGTCATATCAACTAGGTAAGGCTGAAATGCTAATTTGACTGTGATGTCATAAGTCTCAAAGTCAGTGAACCTTTCATTGTGTTCTCAAATTAATAGGTCTGTGACAACTGTGTATTCTTCACATGATTTGCATATATCATCCTGCTTATCAATGACCTTTGCTAACTGAGGAAAATGTGCATCCGAAATAAATTTCCTTTTGAAGAAGTGGTGTTTTGAAAAAAGATAGCTTTTTTCAAAATGCTTAGATTTTTTGTCACGTATCATATAGACTTAGTTTTACCTTGCAAAGAAATATTCACGTCATTTTGATTTGCATTCCATAGAAATCTTTCAATAATTAACATTGCTGTTTCTGTTTTTCATAGACTTTAACTGTGTTCTCAGAGATAAAATTTTGGCTAACACCTGTTCCTGCAATAGCCAATGCGCTTTAGAATGATATGCAAATCCACGTTGAATACCTCATTGTTCAACTTTAGCATGTTAAAAAACTGATGATGCCACCTTGCATTTGCACAAATATAGTTAATGGTACTTAAAACTTGTTGTAAAGTGTCACTTAAAATAGTAGCTTTAGCACAGAGATTTTGCTGAGACACAATGAAAAGAAATGAGAGCATCTGGATCTGTTAATACTTTTTTTATCTGTGCAACAAACCCTTAATGTTTTCCTGTCATGGAAGGTGTACCAACTGTATATACACTCAATAAATATACCAAATTCAGTCCAACTTCATGATATTTATATTGAAAATTATTGAAGATAAATATTCCCTGTGTTCTGTTTGCAGGTGTTCAAAGCAAGTAGCTCTTCGTAGCAAAGATAATCTTCTGTTATGACCTGAATGAAGGATAAAACCCGTGCTGAATCAGTAGTATCAGTTGATTCATGCAAAGCAATTGGTCTCAAACTCCTGACCTCAGGCGATCCTCCCATTTCGGCCTCCCAGAATGCTAGGATTACAGGTGTGAGCCACTGTGCCCAGCCCAGAGTGATTGAATAATATCATTTTCCTTTTGAAGTATTGCATGAAGTTGTTCTGTTACGTTGAAGGCTAATTCATACTACTGATCAGTTATGGTTCCCCTTGAAAGAGGCAGTTGTTTTTACTTTGAAATGTTATCGGCATCTAAGCATCCTGCAACTTTGACAATGTATTCTTTCACAATTTCTACATCACTGAATGGCTTCCCTTTTTCCCACCCCGAGTATATAAACTACTTTATAAGTTGCTTCAGTGGCATTATTTCCAGGTCTTATTGCTGCTTGAAAGAATTGTCTTTGCAGGGCCCCCCCACGGTGGCTCACCCCTGTAATCCTAGCATCCTGGGAGGCCGAGGCAGGAGGATTGCTTTAGCTCAAGAGTTTGAGACCAGCCTGAGCAAGAGTGAAACCCCGTCTCTACTAAAAATATAAAAATTAGCCGGGCGTGGTGGTATGTGCCTGTAGTCCCAACTACTTGGGAGGCTGAGGCTGGAGGATCACTTGAGCCCAGGAGTTTGAGGTTGCTATGAGCTAGGCTGATGCCACGGCACTCTACTCAGCGCAATGGAGTGAGACTCTGTCTCAAAAAAAAAAAAAAAGAATTGTCTTTGCTTTTGCTTTTCATCTTTTAATTTCTGCAATACAACCTTTCTAATCTCTCCCTCTAATTTAAAATATTTGTGGTCCTTATGAGTGTTATAATGCTGATGAGCATTGAATTTCTCTACTGTTGATATTGTAGTATCACAAAGCAAGCAAATCATCTTATCTTTAGCAGAAACAAGATAATACTGCAATTCCCAATCCTCATTAAAAAATCTGTTTTCTTCCTTTAGCATTTGTTCTCTTGGTCTTCTTTGACATCATGGGCTGTTAAGCAGACAGAATTAAAAAATACTGTCTACCTGTGCAACTATTCACAAATTCCACTTCAAACAGAAACACAGTGCACTGCTGTCAAAAGCTGATAACAGACTGGCATACTCAACCCACATAAACTCTCGCCAACCACCCTGTTGCAGTAGTGGTGCCAGTCAGGCAGGGGAGGTTAGAACTAAATTATGAGTGTAGCAGCCTTCAGTTTACCCATAATGGCTTACTAATGTTTTAATTGTGCCGGTCAATCTGGAAGCAGTATTTCACTGAACTTATTTTATTCTTTGGTATTTTAAATATGTTCATTTAAAAAATAAAATAAAATATAAAAGATGAACAAAAATGTATTAATAAAAATAAAAGGATTTGCTCTGTAAAATTTGGATTAGTCAAAAGGCCATACTTAGGGACCTAGAAGACCACGTGTGGCCTAAAAGCCACAGGTTCCCCACCCCTGGCTTTAGTTATAGCTAATACGAATTCTTTTAGGAGCTCCTGTTTTATTTGCTCTTTTAATTTATGAACCTCCTTGGATCCTTCAAGCATCTGTCCACTAAGCCAGTGAGGCCTGATATGTAACATTCAGGGCTTTATTTCTGCCCCTAATACACCATGAACTGCTGTAGGGTTCTGACACTGTTAGATTTTGGTTTGAATTAGGGAGTAGCCATGTCAGCAAATGTATGTTTCAGAAATTTGTTATTGTATTTTCCAAAAACAATAGCTTGAATAAGCTGGCCAACCATAGGGCATGCATTAGAATCTGGAAGAAAAAAAAAAGACGACCTCCAATTAAGAAGAAAGTAGCTATGATAAAGCCCATTTTGTTTCTCTGTAGGTCAGGCTCATGCCATCCTCAGGCTCCCAGAAAAGACCATGCAGTGAAGTAGGAACAGTAGCAGAGAACCAGTGCTCAATAGTTGAGGCCCATGGGAGCGAGGGAAAGAGAGGAGAGTTAGACTAGCTTGGAATAGTTGGGGCCACCTCCTAGGCTAGGAATTGGAGGGTCTCACTAAGCTACAGCAGAACGTGTTACTTGATGTATAGGTTGGTCAGTAAGAATAGTCGCAATACACGTCCTCTCCTTTGATGGGCTGGGAAGCACTAGGAAAGTTTCCATGAAAATAGTTTTTGAATTTTGCTGTGTAATTTTGATGAGCTTGAGTTTACTGAGAAAATTAATTTATGTAGAACAGCTCCTTCCTTTAGTGTTGGCCCAAATGAGACATTTAGTATGTCTTTCATGTTGGAGTTTCTGCCATAGCAGAATGGTGTAGAAATCTGTTTCTGGGACGCATAGCCTCATGTGAGTACCAGCCTGACCAGGCCCTTAGGTGTGTGAGTTACTTGTGCAAAGGGAGAGAGAAGCAGCCTGGTGAGTGACTTGTGCTGACCATGTGGTTTCCTGCTTGACCTCAGAGTACTCTGGTGCTTCCTTTTTGGGTTCAGGGAGCTTCCAAATATAGAGTTCCCCCTGTTTGCAGTTCTTAGTTTTCATGTGGGACCTCCATACCAGACTGAGTATGCCTAGGGTTAGAGACTAAGTATTATTACTGCTCTTTGAATCTGAGCAGGGTGCCTAGCACACATGGTTCTCAGAAAATGCTTGTTGAATGTCAAGGCCCAGGTAATCTTTTTGATTTTGTGACTTCATATCTTTCCCTTTAAAAGAATTGCTATATGTTTGGAAATAAATTCATTTTGATTTGCAGAATCAAGGTTGTCATGCCATCCTTTGAAACAATTAGATAAAAAGGAAAATCTTTTAAGAATTATCAAAATCTCTGATGTGTAAAGCATCCCACTTAATATCTAATTTCTTCATTGAAAAACATATTAATCATGTTTTGTCTTCTGTAAAAACCTCCCTTAACATTCCTCGTTCATCAGAACCACTTTCTTCTCTGAATGCTCAAAGCAATTAGTTATTCTTTTACTTTGTTCATCCCTTTTTATCCATCCCTCCATCCATCCTTCTGTCTGTCCATCCATCTGTCCATCCACTTGTCAGTCCCTCTTTGGGACAGACTTGGGGTGTCTACACTCTGAAACATAAAGTGTCCTATATCTGGGAAGTGTGGTGGTCTTCCACATGGCTATAGGCATCCTTTGGTCTAGGGATGTGGTCCTTGCTTCTCTCATCTCAAAATGTGAATCTCATCAAAGGAAGACACAGGAGGGCTTGAATTGAGGTTTGTAAGTTGGAACATCGCAAGTTGGGTTCAAGGTGCTCAGAGTTGTTCCTGTTTGGTCAGTGCAAAGGTCAGCAAACTGTAGTCCATAAAAATAAGCTCAAAATGTTGTTTACAGTTTTTAAGGGTTGTAAAAAAAAACAACAGAGACTGTATATGTGACCTGGAAAACCTAAAATATTACTGTCTGGCCCTTTCATTGAACATAAACATCCTGCTTGCTTCAGTGACAGGTATTTGCTACCTATCGAAGCAGCCTTTTCTTCTCTGGGGAGTTTATGTTCAATGAAAGCAAGTACTTTTGCCCTTTCCTCTTTGGTCTCACTTGTACCTCTTGAGTAAGTCCAGGTGACAAGCAGGTCAGAGCTGGATTATGGAGCGCTGAGAATGTCATTTGGGAATTTATTCAGGAGTCTATAGGGAAATAGCAAAGGCTTTCGACTAGGGAGGTAACATGAGCAGGGCTGGGCTTGTGGAAGACTCATCTGGCAGAGTTGAGGAGAGAGATGGGAGTGGAGGGGAAGGCCAGAGGCAGGGAGACCAAGAGGAGGCCTTGGCCACTACCAAGGGGAGGGGTTACAGGAGTCTGGATTAGGGTGTTGGGAATACAAAGGAAGAGATATATCACAAGACAGTTAAATGGCCACTCATTTGCTGACCATCTTCTAGTGTGTGGCCATCACCTGAGGTGGGTTGGTTTGTGGCAGGTTTGTTCAGGCCTCCTTCCTCCCTTCTTTAAGGCTCCGTAGAGCACCTGCTCCAGGCCAGGCCTGGGAGTCTGCAGAGTTCCTGCCAGGAAGGAGCCCAGGAGCTGGGGGGAAGGAGAAACAGTGGTTCTGCCAGGGGGACGGTAAAGAAAGCCCTAGGTAGGGGGGACATGGCATAAGCTCCTTGAAGGCAGAAGTTGTGTCCTCTGTGCTGCCTCCTGTATGCACAGAGTGGGACCCAGGAGGTTGACTGATCTCTGGCAGCTGGCCATGTATATAGAGTATAATGCTGTATACCAGAAGTGAACATTATGATAAAAATCTTAAAAATACAATCTTGTCTCTACCTTTCAGGAACCTACCATTTAAAAACAAAAGATCAACCATTCATTCATTCATTCATTCAATACCTGTTTATATAAAGCACATTATATACCTGTATATACATCTATGCATAGTAATTACCCAAATGCATATTGCAGGGAGCAGGCTCATTCCTTGAGGCCACACAGGCAGGACTCAGCACAGGTCTGCTTCCCACCTCTCTTGAGCTTTAATAACTTCAAAGGCATCTTCCAGCCTGGGGATTCTGTAATTTAGAAAGTCTAGCCTAGCACGCTGTCTAGTAAAGGGGGAGATGGGTGGCTGGCTCTGGCTGCCGGCCTCTGCCTGAAGGTCCTCCCTGGCTGCCATTGGAGGACTATCCTGTGTCACTTCTTCCTTCCCTCTCAAGCCCTGGAAGAGAGGACTCAGGGAACAGGTCACAGGGAACCTGGAAAAACTGAGAGCCTCCTGCCCATGTCCTGAAGACATCAGCAGTCCCTGCAGGGTGTTCTTCCCTTGCTTAGCGTCACCAGCGCAGGAGCTCTCACCCAGGGCCAGACGGCCTAGAGGTCTGGAGCGAGGTGGCAGCCGGTCCCTTGGTGAGGAGCCAGCCCCTTCTCCCACCTGCTGGAGGGGATTCCTGCATACCTGGAGGCCTGCATGATGAGCTGGGATGTGCACCATGGAGCTGGGACAGATGGTTGTCACTGGAGCCAGAGATGTCAGCCAGAAGGATGCAGAAAGCAGTGCCCAGACCCAGTCCAGGTGTCCCTTCTGCACCTGACAAGGGGGTGGTTTGTGCCAGGGGCCATGGGATGGCAGAGGATGTCCTCCCCACCAGTGGATCTGTAATCCTGCACGTCTAACGTCAAAGTCAAGCACGGCTGCTGTGCCTGGGAAGTTTTCATTTCTCATAGGCAGCCTCCATTATCCCCACTTTCTATACTTTTAGGGCCCTGGCCTCAGCTGCATCAGCCCCTAATCATACGGGACCTGCTCTGTGAAGGGAGGGACTTTGGGGCTGTGTCTGATATGTTTGGGTCTTGTGCTGTCCCCTAAGTGTTGCTCAGCGATGAGTCTCTATAAAACATATGCACCTTTCGCACAGGGGACCTGTTTCCTGTGTTTGTGTCCTTAATTTTCTGAAACCAAAACTGCAATCTCCTGAGAGCAGGAGCAATTTTTAATTTTTAAAATAATAAGCTCTTATTCTTATTTACACCTGGCTATTTTCAAAACACTGTGTGGGTAGGACAGGCCTTGAGCACATTTTATAGTGAAGGAAACAGCCTCCCAGAGGTTTAGTGGCTTCGTAAAATAAGATATTTAGGAGATGGCAGCCCAAGAGTTTAAACAGATCTTACAGCTCTTATCCAGTGAATGATCTTTCTGTTACCTAGAACCAGCTGAATATCTGGGAGGTGCTCAATAATAATTATTTGAGTTTTTAAAAAAAATATATGAGTACGATATTTGTATGTGTACATGTGTACAGATTCTATATGCTTAGAAACATCTTTGTCTGGTCTCTTTATTTAAAAAGGGATTTCAAGGTTTGTATGTGCATTGTTGGTTACGTGTCACTGTCTTTAGAAATGGCTGGAGAGGACAGCTTATTTAGAAATATTTGCATGTTACATCAGAAGAGCATTAATAGTACTGGGTTACTATTAATACTAGTGGTATTAGCTGTTCTGGGAAAAGGTACTGCTTATTCATAATGGCCAGATAATAGCAGCAAGATTGGAGGGTAGAGTCCAGATAACATTATGAATGTGTGTGTAATTATAATTTAAATGCTATGGGGGTGAATCTTTTAATAGAAGCTTTTAAGAATTTCTGAATTTTAGCATAAGGCATAATTCATGGCGTGTGTTTGATAAGGATGTACTCTTTGGCCATATAACCTTGGATAAGTCATAATCTTGAATAATTTATCATTGGAATGAATCATCCTTTTGAGAGAATCATGTCTTCCTTCAGTGTTAAAAATATGTTTATGTCATCTGTCATAGTGAGTATTCTAGTTACAGTGTATGTTTCTTTTTTTACATCCTGCCCACTCACTTGGTTTTATCCTTGAGAAAAAGATTTTAGATGATAAGTGGTACCCAATCTTTGAGTCTATAATCATATTCCCTATTTTTTTCCTCATTCCTTTTGGTTGCTATGTTTTGATGTTTGATCTTTGATCCCTTTCTTTGGGAAAGGGTGACTGGGTGACTCCAGGAGGTGTGAACCCATTTGTGGCTGATACATGATGTATTTTCATTATGCTTGACAGAGTAAATGTTACCCTTCCTCCTGCGGAGAGTTCATGTGTGATATCCAAATGGATGGTCTCTTTCCATCTGGCTGTCAAATAGGCAAAAAATGATGGTGCCACTGGAACACTGGATTTCTCAGAATCTCAAGGGACAACAGAACGTGTCTGTGAAGTGGCACACCCAAATGCAAATTATTTCTGTTGATACCTAATATATGTAAATTTATGCTGCACAGTTAACAAAGAAATTATGAATGGCACTGTTCCTACATATTGCCATATAACTGAAATTTTAGTTTTATAATCACAAAGTGAAGTACATTTATAGTCCTATTTCCTGCCAAATTTCTGTGACATTTCCAGCAGCTCCAAAGCCCCTCATGGGGCTACAGCCCAGAGGTGGAAGACTGGGTGTGCCCTGGTGTCAGTGCTGCCTGGTGCCCTTCTTGTTCTCTTAGGATACGGAATCCCCTGACTGGGGGTGGGACATGGACCATCGCGATAGAGACATGATTCGGCAGAGAGGAGGAGTTTTAGCACAGATCTGGGGGTGTTGAGACAAGGAAGACAGCACTTTGGTGGAAAGTTATGTTCAAAATTGCATCCCCCGCAGCCCCCGCCCCCACCTTCACCACATTGAAGTTCAGGGACAGAGAAGCCAAGCAGATTCAGAGATAGACGGGTGTGCCAGCAGAGTCGGGTGCAGGACAGTTGGCATGGGCTGGAGGGGACCCCACTCAGTTTGTGCTGTTTCCATGTGGGCTTTGCAGTTCTCTGGGAACATTGGCTACTGGACTGCATTTTGTGTGTGGCACCCATAGTGGTGAGCATTAGTCCCATCTCTGTTGCCTTCACTCTGTGAACTCCCTTGCACTTGGACAGAGGGTTTCCCCATCTGTTGATGAACCAACCTGAGTGGTGTGTGTCCAGCCCCTTACTGAACTGGGCACCGTATGGGAGTGTTGCAGGGGAGATAGGAGAGGTGGCCACCTTCCTTGGTGAGCTGCTGGCCTGGTGGTAGAGGCCCAGAGGGAGGGTGGGCCAGTGTGACCAGCATGGAATTGGCTGGTTTCCTATAGGGGCCTGAGCCTTGGCTGGACCTGGAAGGATGCATAGGCATTAGGCAGCTGCTGGGCACTGGGCCTGGCACACAGACCACTGGAGGGTGTTTGTTGAGTAAGTGACGGAATAATTGATAACAGGAGGAGACCAGTGAGAGTGCTATAGCGGGGGAGGTGGGGGGAGCGTGCCTGAGCCTCAGAGCAGGAGACAGGCTGCTTGGAGAACACTAAGGGGTGCAGAGCCCTGGAGGTGTGTGCCCCCCACCCCCATGTTCCCCATAGATGGGAGGGGTGTTGGGCCATTTGTGGGCCTGTCATGATTGCCGATTTCTGTGGCTCTGGCAGTTGTCAGTCTGGGCTGGGGCAGAAGTGAGTGTGTGGAGTGGGGAGGGGTCCTGGCCTCGCTCCCAGAGGTTGGGAAGGTGTTGGTTGAAAATAGCTTCATGATTCCTTTAAGAAGAGATGATTATTTTTGCTTCTTCTGTATCCTTCATGAAAGGTCTGCCTACTCTGTTCGGGCACTGGGGTGTTCACTGATGTGAATAGAGAGAGCCCTGGATTTCTAGGAGCTCACACTTTGGCAGTAAACAGATACATAAACAAATGATTACCATGTGGTTTGATAAATGTGGCAAGATACAGAGGCAGTTGCTATTGGCAACGCCAAGTCCCTCATAACCTTCAGTAGTGAACAGGGCGTTTGCTCAGTGTCTGGCTGGGGACTCAGAGGACCAGTGATGGGGATGTGGGTGGTCCAGCTGCCATCACAAGCTGCCACTGGGCAGTGCAGCCCCGACCCCAGTGGGCACCAGGGGCTGAGAGCCCAGACCCTGAAAGGTGTCTGGAACCTGCAGGAAGCAACCATGCTGGGACTGATTCCTCAGTGGGCAGCCCTGCGACTGAACTGCAAGCTGTGTTCCCGGTGAACTCAGCCTCCTGCAGGAGAGGTGGTGCAGGGAAGGAGAGCCGTGTCCACATGTGGACCTAGGTTCTGCCAAGAACTGAGATGCTGGGTATGGTGCTTCATCTCCAGAGCTGCTTGGTGAGGAGGGTGGTCCTTGTTTTCCATCACAGCTGGGAGTGAGGGCTGTTATGTGCAAGGAAGAGAAGTTTTTCCCCCTTAAGGGAAAGTTGCTAGGAAAATGCCTGCATTTTCTAGTCACTGGAGAAGCCCTTTCAGGCAGACCGGATTTTATGAGAACAATGGTGTTAGGGAGCAGCGAAGTTTTCAGCAGCAGTAAGCGCTCTAGCATGGCCAAGGGGTTCTGTGTGACCTGGGAGTGGTGTGGCTTGTTCCATGCCAGTGGACGGGCAAGCTTCTTGCCTCCTGGCAGCACAAACCCCCGCCTGTTTCCTGGAGAGGAGATGCCGTGCAGGCTGGCTGGTTTGCGGTTCTGTGTTGGTCACTTTCCCTGGCCATTTCCTTCCTTTTTCTTCATAGGCCAGTCTGGGCAGGAGGAATTTCCTTTTCCTGCCAGTGGGACGGATGGGGGTGGGGAGGCAGTGGTTGGCATTTCTGTCTGCTGGAAGGGTTTGCTGGTGTGAATCCTTCCCTCCGCTGCCATAGCCAGGACCATGTCACCTCCAGGGGCAGGTGAGAGTTTCCCTTGACTCCTCACTTGGTTTTCAGGCTCTGCCCTCTTCCGCTCCTCACCTGAGCCGTCCTCTGATCCCAGTCAGGAGGGACCTGCGCTAGGGCTTACTCAAGTCACTTCTAAATCCGAGCCGGTTTTAGTGAGTGTCTGGTGTGGTGTTAACAGCCTGGGCTTTGACAGACGTGGGTTTGCATCATGACATGGTGCCTGCTCCCGCATAGTGAGATGCTGCTGAGTGGTTGTTGTTTGTGTCACACACCTGCTGCTGCCTTGAGTCCAGGCTCTGCCTAACGCCTGCTTAGACACCTGGGCGCCGCCACAGCCCTATCCTGCTCTTGCCACTGCTCCTCCCGTCACAGGGCTCTGTTCTTGCTCATAGACTTCCCCAAAGCAGTGGCCCTGCCTGTGTGCTTGGTGATTGGGTATTCAGTGTCCAGCCCAGGTCCCCGCATCCTTTCCCTCTGCTTGTAGAGTTGACTGCTTTTCCGGCCCTCCTTGACTGTTCTGTAGGTTCAGCCCAGCACCCCTTTCTCGGAGGCTGCATTAGAGGCTCCCCTGAGGCTTCGCACCCGAGATACCCCTTTCGTAGCTGATGGCCCCATGTTGTATTCCGATCAACTGTTCACCTGTTTCCTTCACCAGCTTGTGACCTTGGGAGTGAAGAGACCTGGTCTGACTTGCTTGACCCCTGTGCTTAGAGAACATTTGTTGACGGGGTTAACTTGCTACTGTCTGTTCACTCAATCCTCATTTTTCCCGGAGTGGAAGCCAGAGTCCTCTGGATGAGGGGTCCTCCACCTGCTCCTGTGGTCTAAACTCTCCGCCTTGCTCTGCTCTGCGCACAGTATGGGGCTTCTGCTTCTGAGCTTTGCGCTTGCTGTTTCTTCTGTCTAGAACCATCTTCTTTCCTCCCGGATCCCCTGCATGGCCCTCTCCCTTGCGGCCTCCATATGTCACCTTCCTACCAGGCCTGTGCTCATCACTGTGCAGGTGGCGGCTCCTGCTTCCGGCCGCAGCTCCCTGACCTGCTGTCCTCCACAGCACTCAGCACCTCCTCACGTAGCAAGTAACTTGTTACATTTTTTATTTATTTTCTCTCCCTCCTTCCCCCTGTTGGATCATAAGCTTGGTGATCAAAAGCTGGGTGGGGGCAGGATTTTTGACTCTTATTTAATGTTGCATCTCTAGCACTCAGAGTCGTGCCTGTCACTTCATACGTGCTTTTAAATGTGTTTGTCAAATGAATAAAACTCACCACCAACTACAGCTTAGATTGCAGGAGTGAGACATGGTGTTCCTAGGAGCTGTGGTGTTACTGGTTCCTTGAAAGCTTGTTTTTCTGGCCACAGGGACTTGATTCGTAGAGGGGATGAGTTTGGAAGTTGAATTAGTGAGTGTAGGTCCCTTAAAAAGTAAGAACATGTTTGCATGTGCCCTTGTGCAGAAGGGGTTGCCTTGCCCCTCGGGGGGAAGGAACTCCAGGTTAGGCATGTTTCCGGCTACAGTTTTGTTCTGTATCCATCGCCACCAGGGCTCTGAGGATTCCTCTTTCTTTAAAATTTATTTTTATTTTTCTTATTTCTTTGGTTCTTGATTCAGGAAAGATTCCCTTTATATTTCCAAATTGCTGCCTTTTAGGAATGGAGAATGCTGCCAGTCTGTGTTATTTCTTTTATGGGGACCAAAGTAGTTCCACGTTTGAGAGATCCAGAGATACAGCTTTGAAACTGTTTGATTCATCTAATTATTGTCCAGGAGTGCTGGGAGGTTGACCCTGGCGGGTTGCTTTGGTGATAGTGATCGATGTCTGTGTGACAATTATAATGAAGGCCGGTATTATGTTGGGACTTTGAAGAGTCTATCAGATAGTGAAGAAATTGAGAGGCCACGGTCGTGTTGAGCTCTCTAAAACATAAACATCCTCAGAATGAAGGTCCAGATTAGAGGGTTACCTTGATGAGAGGCTTTCATGCTTTTTGTGCTTTCTTCTTTGTAGTCCCTGGTAGCTCTATTTATAATCTCTTTGCCGAGACAAAGTTTTATAACTTGTTCAGATTTTACTTTGTTACTAACACTTGTAAAACGTGTATGGTAGCCTGAGACCAATATGGTTTGTAGGAACTGTGGATAGATAGAAATGGCCTTTTCTTTGAGGAGCTTATGTTGTACCTCAACCTGTGGATGATTATAGCATCTGCTTTGGAGCCAGCTGAATCTGGACTCAAATATTGGTTTCACTGATTGATACCTTTGTGGCCATGGGCAAATATGCTCATTTGCTTATTTTTATTTAACAAATATGTATACTGCACTTACTATTTACCATGTGCCAGGCACTAAATGCTTAACAAACGTTAAGTATATTTAATCCTTACAGGATTACGGATCTTACAAGGGTAGGTCTTCTTATGCTCATATTTAAAGAAGACAGGAGTGGGACCTAGAGAGGAAGCACCTTTCCTTAGATCAGTGAGCAAGGAAGTTGTAAAGCTGGAATTTCATCCTCAGGTGCTCTGGAGTTCACACTTTTCATCAAGACACTATCTGTGCTGCCTCTCTGCTTTCTAAGCTTGCACTTCCTCATTTGTAAAATGGGAAACACTAATAACCAGACTGCCTAGGGATAGGATTGGGAATGCAGTGAGAAAACTGTGGAGAACATTTGGCCAGAGCCTGTGGCACAGTGAGGGCTGGAGCCAGGAGGGAAATGCCACTGCACACAGGTAGTGCCAACACAAGGTGACAGCAGTAGGTGGCTTTCTGGAGGCCCTGATGATGGTGGGGAGTTCAGAAGCAGGGAGAAATCACCTAGGAAGCTGTCATCATCTTGAAGGACAGGGGAGGGGACGGGTCAGACATCTGGGACTTGACCACCATCTAGGAAGTAGGCACTGTCCACATTGTGGAGATCCAGAAGCTGGGCTCTTTCTGATCAGTTAAAAAGCCCGGATCTGACTAAGTAGGTAGAGCCAAGGTCTAGGAAGATGGATTTGCTCGAGGGCCAAGTTAGTTCGACTATAGAGTGGGGGAGACCAGCTGCTCTGGGACCAGTCCCAGAGGGCCTGGCCAGGAGCCCACTTCTGGCCTTGCAAATGCTTGATTAGCTTTGCATGTTGTCTTTTTGTTCTCTCTCTTTAGAAATGTTCTCCCACACCTTCCTTCCAGTAGATTTCTAGAAATACCCTATTTTTCATGACTCACTGATGGAACACATCCTGTTTGGGGAAGTGTTGAGAGAGGAATTTGAGAATGGTGTGGCGTTTACTCCTAATGACATGTGGTGCAGGCGGGCAGTGGCTCTTCTCTCTGCCCTCCTGAGATGGGCTGAATTTCTCCAGATGTGGTGTTTCACTGCCTTCACCTGACAAACGCCAACCGGAATTTTTCCTCTTGTGTCCTAGGCAGGGATCTGTGTGTGGCTACAGAGTGGCTAATGATGGAATTAATCAAATTAGAGACGGAGCCTGTAGTTTTGAACCTGACTGAGTTAGATGACCTTTTGAACCAAACAGTCTTCCTGTATACCAGTAGGGCAGTGATGGAGCTGGTGCCAGGTGCCCCTGGACAGAGTTGCTTTGAGAGCTGCCTTTATAAGAGGTAATCAAGGCGGCTTTGCCTCTCAGGGCAGACGTGTCCTGGAGTGTGGAAAGTCAGCGCTTTCCTTTGGGTGGCCCTGATTTTACCCATGGCTCTGTTCTTTCACTCTCAGAGTTAGGATGTTGCTCATTCTCGCAGAGGCCGGATGTTTAAGTCATCCTGCAGTGGTTCTCTTTTGTATGGCCTGAGGCCTCTTGGCAGGCTGATAGGAAAGCTCAATGCATTAGGGAGTGAAGGGGGCAAAATAATAGACATGGAGGAGGGAGAATTGTAAACGCAGCAGGGGGAGTCCTGGGGAGGCCGCTGGGGCTTCACATGGAGCAGTGGGGCTGGGGAGGAGTGGCTGGCAGCCCTGGTGGGGGGCAGAGTGAGAGCTGCGTCAGCCACTCTGTATGCCGGGGGTGCCACGGGGTGCAGGCCGAAGAATTCGGTTGGAGGATAACCGGTGATGCCTTCCGGTGAATGGCAGGGCAGTGGGATTAGGCAAGAACAGAGCTGCTCTACCTGGGCAGTTGTGCCTCCCAGGGGACTTCTGGCAAGGTCAGGAGACGTGTTTGGTCATCACAACTGGGGGCAAGGGGTGCTCCTGCATGTAGTGGGTGGGGGTTGGGGATGCTGCTAAACATACAGTGCACAGGACAGCCCCCGCCACGTGATCTTGCCCCAAGTGTCCCTCGTCCTGAGGTTGAGAAACCCTGGGCTAGAAGGTTGTCGAGTGATAGGAGGTTTGGAGGGCAGGTCAGGGAGGAATGAGGGGGAGTCCTCTGCACCCTAACTGCTCTTGGGCTCCAGTTCCCTGGTTAAAAAGGGAGGGTCTTGGTGGGCCTGAGTCTCTTTTTAAGTTGTACAGGATGAAGATGATTTGGAAATCTTCATAAGCTGAAGCTCATAGGTAATCAAGTGCCGTGAAGTAAAGATCATGATTTTAGGCACTGGGATATATTAAGTCCATCGAGATTGTCAAAGGGTTGGATTAAAATGCTGATCCTCTTAGATGCCTGACATGTTCTCATCTTTGCCTGTTTTATTTTTTCCTGCCCTTTAACCTTGTGCTGTGCAGAATGCCAAATAAAGTTTTTTGGGGGTGTATTTTGATGTCTCTTATGAAGATAATAAAATTAAAATTTATTAGTACTCATATAAAGAGCTTGAACTTAATTTACTTTAACAATAAGTATCTGTATAGAAATTCTTAATTCAATGTCTATAAAGTAGGAGGACTTTGTGCTGGAGATCTAAAGGGAAATTAAAGATTGATAGAGTTTCAAAAAATTAAAAGCAACTATTACCCCCATTACCGTTTGTATATATGTGTAGGTGGTTGGTTGTGTATGAGAGAGACACAATACATTTACTTTTTTTTCTCCAAACACCCTGCCCTCAAAATTTGGAATTACCATTTATTCTCAGCATAGTTAAAATCCTTTTTTCCTTGCTTTTCTTTCTCCTTTCCTCTGTGGGAGAAAAAGTGTTTATTTTCTTCTGAAGATATGTTGACTGCTTCTGGCTTATTAATTAACCTTCTGCCTTAAGCTGAAGAGCTTAGACTTTATCGTTTTGGTGGGAGCAACGGAGGGCTTTCAGGTGAACGGGACAGGGCAGGATCTGAGTGTCAGAACGATCCCTCGGAGGCTAGGGTGGGAGACAGGCACGGGACCAGGCGGAGGCTAGTGAAGGTGGTCGGTTTGGAGAGGAGAGGACGAGCTCTGAGCCAGGGCAGGGTCGAGGGGAGGGGTGGCAGGAATGGCTGCAAACAGGCAGGAGGGGCACGTCTCTGGCCTCTTGGCTGTGGGGACTGAGGAAAGGGTGAGAATCCAGAAAAACACCTGTTTCTGGCTTAAGTGGGTAGAAGCTTTAAACAAACAAAAAAAGGTGGGGGGAAATCCCTGTTTTGTACATCCTTTGATGGTTAATGTTGCTTTCTGACTTTTGCTTTTTAAAAACTAAGTGAAAATGCGAAAGTTTTAACAGAGCCTCAACTCATTTCTCCTTTACGTTGTGAATTTTAAATACCTTTGGAAAGATTAGGTTGATTCTGCGATGGGTAAGGTGAAGATGTTAAAGGTGGATGGCATCCTGTGTCTGATCTGTGGGTCCAGAGTGTGGTTCTGTGGGCAGGTGTGTCCTGCATGTGCTGACTGTGGTCATTGTGTGGGAGGGGCCCCAGCTCTGGCCTCCCACTGCTGGGGCTTGAATCCAGGGTTCAGCATATACTAGTAGTTACCCGACAGGTGACTTAGTGATCTTTCACGTGGGTTAGTTTATTGATTATGCACAGAAATTACAAATTCAAATTACATAGTGTTTCCTTATATTCTGTTTTTAAAAACTCATCTCCTTCTGATCTCTGTTGGAAACTTACATGTTATCTTGGATGAGTCACTTCCTGTTTCTGGAGCCTCAGTTTCCTCATCTGTAACACCAGAGGCCTAGACTTTAGGGGAATCCCTTGTTATTGACAGCACTCTAGGATCTTGTTAAACAAATGTCCTTTACTTGTCCACCGTGTTCCTGGGCTGCGGCCACATTCACTTTATAAAACGTTGTCTTACCGGCCTTTGCAGAATCCTGATCCCTTTCATCCAGCCTCCTATGGAAGCTGTTTCATCCCTTGCATTACTTAAAATGTCTTTCTCAAGGACATTTTCTGAAGCACACGTCTCCCTCTAGGTGGGGAAGTAACAGCCTCTTGACTTACTTCAGGTCCCAGTGCAGTGCGGTGTTTGTGTGGGCAAGAGAGGCACCAGGGCTGCAGCCTGTAAGTTGAGGAGTGTAAGGTTTTCCCTTTTTTGGTCAGTTTTATTATGGTGTAATTTACATGCAGTACAATTCCCCATAAGAGTACACTTCGATGAACTCTGACAAATGTAAAGCCACATCATCACCACTACAATCATGAGACAAGATACTTCCATCACCCCCAAAAGTTCCCTCCTGCTAACCTGATTTATTGGTGGTTCTGGTGCTTTTTTGTAGATTGCTTAGCGTTTTCTATATAGATAGATGATCGTGTCTTCTGAGGACGCCAAGTTTGCCTTCTTCCCAGTCTGTCTGTTTGCTCTTGCTGTCTTGCATTCCCCGGGCCTCCTGTGCAGTGTGAGGAGCTGAGGGAGAGTGGACCCCTAGCCTCGTTCCTCTCAGCCCCTCACTGTTTGGAGGAGCGTGGTGTTAGCTGCAGGGGCTTTGTGGCTGCCCTGTAGCAGGTTTCCTTCTGTTCCCACTTTGCTGGGATTTTGTCATGAATGGGTGTTTAATTTCATCAGATGCTTGTTCTGCACTGACTGAGATGACCATATGGTTTTCCTTTTTTAGCTTGTTAGTGTGGTGAATTACATTTTTAACACTGTGACTACTCTTTGGTATGGAAGCCTTATGTGTAGGATAAGCACAGATTTTGTGTCATTATGTTGGGATTTGAGGATTAGCTGTTCTGCACTTCATAAGGATATAGTACATTCAGTTATTGACAGCAGCTACTCCAAGTAGTCTCTCCTGTGGGGTCTGATCTATTTAATTATAACTGTTGACTTTTTTATTCTTTTATTATATTTTGGGTAGAGTGACATCATGTGTTTGGAGGTGGGGGGAGATACTAATAAAAAACTTTTGTGTAGTATTTGTTATATGCCAAACACTGGTCTAACAAGAGCTTATTAATTCTTATCATAACCCATAAGTGTAGGTGCCATTTCCTTTATTTTACAAAGGAGGAAATTTAGGTCCTGCTTCTGGGAAGGTGAGAGAAGTGAATTCCATTTCTGCTAACATTAACTCAGTACTGTTTATGCCAGCCATTTTGACCCATCTCAGTGGTACAAACCCATTTAAGTATTAATAGCAGCATCCTCATTTTTATAGAAGATACTCATAGAGAGATTTAAGTAACTTCCCCAAGGCCTCATAGCTGTGAGAAGCAGGTCTTCTGCTTCCAAGTTTTCTTTTCCCTGTCTTCCTGATTTTTGGGTGATTTATGGAAAGGAATCAAGTCAGGGTGAAAAAGTTAGATAATTTCCCAGAGCAACATAGACAAAATTTTACCAGTTGGTCTTCACAAACTTGTCTAAATACTATAGTCCCCCCTTATCCTTGGGAGACATGTTCCAAGACCCCCAGTAGAAACTGAGGATAGTACTGAACTCGATTGCCATCCATCAGAATACGTCTCTGTTCATATCTTCTACGCAACACTTTTTCCATGTTAACTAAGCACTTACCACACACTGTGGCCATAACTTCTGCAGTTTGAGGTGTGATAGCAAAATTAGCATGAATCTATTTTTTTCTTCTTCACGATTTCATGGATAGAAGGCCTATTTTTGCTATAGATCTTAGCAACCTCAGCATATGATATTTTTCTCTTCCTTAAGTCAAGAACTTTTACCTTAAAGGAAGTACTTCTGGCTTTTCTTTGACATGTCTGAATAGCCAGCGTCACTGCTCTTGTGCTCTGGGACCATTATGAAGTGAAGTAAGGGCACAAGCTCTGCGATACCATGACAGTTGATCTGATAACCAGACGGCTACTACGTGACTCATGGCCAGGAGTGTCAATAGCCTGGAGACTCTGGAAATGGGATGATTCATGTCCCGGTGGGATGCGTAGGACGGCGCAGGATTTTATCACGATACTCAGAATGGTGCACAACTTAAAACCTATGAATTGTTTGTTTCTGAAGTTTTCCATTGAATATTTTTGGACTATGGTTGACTGAAACCATGGAGAGTGAAACTGAGGGAGACTACTGTATCAGGATGAGAACAAAAACACATGCCAGAATGAAATATTATTAGCTCACATATTTATCTTTTAGGACAGCAGTCTTCTTTCTTAATTTGGCATATGTCCAGGAAGATATTTTACCAATATTAAGTAATGATATTGCAGAATTTTGGTTGAACTATTGTGCCTGTAAAACATTAATTCTTTGTTTTCCTGATAATTCTCAGTGAGAGGTTTTCTGGTAAGTCATCCTGTTGCCACTTCTTGTGCCAAGCCATGGTGTGATTCTGAGTTGCTTATGCATAGTAGGAGTTGGGTGTATACATACATATGTGAGAATGAAGTTAATCGATTTCAGTAAATGCTCATGCTTCAGCAAAAAAAAAAAAAAAAAAGTACTGTTATTCTCCTATGGTGGACGTGTATATTTTCAGCTCAGCCAACACTTACTAATCGCCTACAATATGCCAGACGCTATACTAACTCAAGGAAAGGGAGGGGATGAGGAAAGAAATGGCATTTTGATCTGGACCTCAGAGCTTGATTCCAACAGGCAGAAAGAGAGCTAAGGGCCTGGCAGGCAGAGGATTCCATGGTTGTACATGTTAGGGTCCCCATAAGTTTGTTTCGAGGAGCATATTAGATTAAGAACTTTATCATTGATGAACACATGAATTTTAAACCTGATTCTACTACTTGGTAGCTTTGTACTTCAGGGCAAGTTGATTAGCGTCTGTTAGCACTAGTTTCCTCGTATGAAGAAAGGAGGTGAAGGTACAACATGTATTTATTTCATAGGTGTTCAGTGTGTGTGTTTTCTGCCTTGGAAGTGAGGCTAGAGGTCTGTTCTCTGTGCTAGAATGAACCTTTTTTTTTTTTTTTAGCCAGACAGTAACGGGCATTTTTTGAACTGTGATCTTAAGGGAGCAAGTTTTGGTGGTTTGGAGATGGAGATCTGGCCTGGTCCGTGGAACGTGGGGGTTCAGTCTCTTGCTGAGATTGTCAGCAGCTTTCCTGTCACCTAGCCCAGTGCCAGCACGTCGGTTGTGCTTGGTTGATGTTTGTTGAATAAGTGCACTACGGTTTTATAGTAACCTCTGGTGATGCACTTCTAGGAGCCTTTTCTTCTAATAGGGTCACACCTTGGGGAATTGGATGCTGAAAACCGTGAATAGACCCAGCACCCTGTAGCAGCTTTGTCCAGCTTGTTGGTGATGGGTACTTGCCGTGCCCTTAGTGTGGCCTGGAGTTGACATTTTGTGCTGGACCAGTGTATGAGCTGTGTTCTCCGAGTCTTCATTCTGAAGCTGTTGGGCAGAATAACTGGGTAGCCAGATCACTATTGGGAATGTAATCTGAAAGCCTGCGGCTCCTTTTAATACCAGGATAGATTCAAGGAGACAATCTTCAGTTGATCACCATTTTATCACTTTTTTTCTCTTTCCTTTACTGTTCCAGTCCTTCTTTCTTTTCCCACCTCCTTTATGGAGGAAAATTGACTTCTCTGGGGAAGCATAATGTTGGAGAAGTAATTTTTTTGGATTTTACAATGATTGTCAGGTGAGACTATTACGTATGTTCAGACCATTAGGTGTGAGACGTCGGTGTACATTAGCTCCTGTTTTGAGACAACTAAGGCCTGGTAACATAAAAAACAAAACACATTTTTGTACAGTAAAAAGAGGGATAAGCGGCCTTGTGTGCTTTCTTTATTTTGGCCTACCCTGAATGATGGCTGTAAGTAGTATTGAGAGAAGGCATGTGGATTAACAAAGATTTGTAGTTCAGTTTTCAAGTACAGGAATGTTTTGCCCTAGCGGGCCTTGATGACTTTTTTATAACGCACATTTTTGTCCACAGATTATAATTGTTGTTGGTTTAGGAACTCAGATGGAAAATGTGACTGAATCAGAGAAGTAACTGTTAAAATGATATTTTGTTTAAAAGCATCTGCTTGCTGCATGTCATGCAGATGAATTTAATTAAAATACTTCCTACGTCTAGTTTGGTGGAATATCAAAGATATAATTATATTTTGCATGGAGATTGGAGAATGAGGTAGTGTTTCCACTTATAGAAGCTGAAGCTTGTTCTGTTTTTACCTAGATTAAGTTGAGGCAGAATGAACGGATAACTAGGTCACTCTGGTGTGCATTCATTCATTTGTTCATTTACTCATCACACAGTTTGATTGTTTACTATGCCAGTTGCTGAGGATTCTAAATATGGACCTTCCAAGCTCACAGTCTAGTTGTGAGGGACAGACACAAGCAATTAGGAAATAGCGTGGCAAAAATAGCCAACAAATTTTGTTCCTTCCCCACAGTGAGAATTGGATTGTGTGTGTTAGTTTTTATAAAGTATGTATATGAAGTTTCCTTTGGGAAATTAGTAGAAAAGTGACTGTTATATAAACTCATCATTAGAAGAATTTGAGTATATTCAGACCTTCAAATGTGGAGTACCTTAACAAGAGAGTAACATTAGGATTAAGTTGAAATGCCTGCCTTTGGAAGACTAAGTGGAAGTTCATCTGCATAGGCAAAGTGGGCTCTGTAAAACCCTGAATGAAGTTCTAGGGCTTCATAATGTGACTAGAACACAGAACCCTTGATGAGAACCCACGCATAGCTCCTAGCACAGAGTATGGGACACAGTTATCACTCCTGGGAAGAACTTGACACACACGATACCAAACTGAGTTGAAGAGCATTTCCCATTAGGCTCCTCTGCCTCAGCGACACTGGCATTGCTGGGTTGAAGGACAGAGTCACCATGATTGTACCATGATGTGAGTGATGCTTAAGGACTGTGCCCTGAACACTTTCCCAGGTACTCAGTAGTGTTTATGGAAGAGCAGGAGGTAGACTGAATGTGGATTTATTTACAGTACAATAAGACTATGTGACATGAAGGCAAAACACTTTCACTAGATCCTTTATTAAGGCATCATAAAAACAGTGGTTTAGACTTGGTTACTTAGCCTTTCTGTGGAGAAGATTTGCTTATTTTACAGGGTGGCATGACGGTGTTTGAGTTCAATTGCTTTTAGCCAGTCTGTGTGACTGAATCAGAGAAGTAACAGGCCTGTAAATCATATAGACCTGGGTTTGGTTGTGAGCTTTTACCTCTTACTGGTAGTGTGGCTTTGAGCAAGTCGCCTTGTTACCCATTTTGCAGGACAGTGGGGAGGACTAAATATAGTAATGCGTGTGTAGAACGTGAAAGGGTTCAGTATAAGGTGGTAATAGTAATATTATCTTTATTAATCCAGATTCTAGAAACTATGCTTGAATTTGGGTATAGAGAGCTGGGCTCCTCCCATGCAAGTCGTTGAGGAGGGTATTTCTATGACTTTGGGATGGAGCTGTTGATGCCAGCATGTCACTGCTGCTGCTTTGCCTGTCTATGGGCTTAGGAGGACCCCAGGGGTGGGATGGGGGCTAGCTGGCACGGAGGCAGCCTGCACAGCCAGTTAATTACCCTGCGCTTCCATGGGCCCATTTATTTGCTAGGTGTGGAGTGTTTTGTAAAAACAAACCTTGAACGATTAGTCATGCAGTTATTTTTGGTCATTTCTCAAAGCGACAACAGTTACCTTCTATAGCCTACACTTAGTTTCTGAGTCTTTTTGGCGTGTGTTGCTCAAATACCACCTCATGTCTTCCTGACTTCCCTATTTAAAATAGCACCACTTTTCACTTTCTCTTTGTTCCTTCCGTCAGAGAATGCCTACTGGGTGCTGGTGCTACATGCGTGAACAAAGCATACGAAAACGTCTGCCTTGTGCAGCCTGCAGGGTTCTGTACGGTTTCTTTTCTTCCTAGAGGTCGTCAAAGTCTGACGTTATATGCTGTGCATTAGCCTTTTCACTGTCTGTCTCTCTGCTAGAATGACACTGGCCGCTCCCCGAGTGCAGAGACTTTGTTTTGTTTGCCACCAAATCCCCAGTGCCTGGGACAGAACCAGTTCTCAATAAATATTTTGATATTGTGGTTTTTGGGGCAAGAAAAGTGAGCATCACATTTGATTATATGGTAATGAAAACCTTAGGAACTAGCACACAGAGGGGGCGGTTATTTAAGTGTGGAAGCTCCTGAGACAAGGACAGGAGGGTGGTGTTATCGAGGGTGGGCTGGAGCTCTGGATTGGCCGGCAGGAGACCTGGCTTGGGGGCTGTGGTGTTGCCCCCAGTAAGCTGCTTGACTTTGGGCAACTCTTTATATTTGTGAATAAAAATTGCATGGGGTTCTCTGTAAGGTCTCCTCAAACCCTTACTCCCTCAGCATTTAAAAGAGGTGGACTTGGCCAACTTTTATTTGCACATAACTTTTCAGTGACCATCTCCTCCGCTGGGCAGGTAAAGCTGTCTGAAAATTTTCATCATTCAGCTGTACATGAGGTTTCATCCTGTGTCCAGAATAAAGAGAACTGTGAGCTGTCTTCAATTTTGTCATTGTTAGTACCAATGTACCTTTCTTGCTTTTCCGTCCTTAATGCTCTTGGTGCTTAGCTGCACATCCAAATCGTTTAGTCCCTCGAGGCTCCTGGGGTGGGAAAGGCTTGTCCCTGGAAGTTAATGGGTTCCACACGAGCCTTTGTACCACTTCGCTGTGTGCGAGAAAAATCATGCAGTGATATTTTCAGTTAAGGAGAAAGGTCTTCTGCCTGACAGCGGTCTGTCTGGTCAGGAGTTTTCACAGCACGGGCTGCAGGGAAATGGTGTTGCCGTGGCAGCAGCTGGAATCCTGAGGAGGATGAACTCTCTGCTCCTCAGTTAAGGGACTGGCTTGCCCTTCGCCAGAGGCCACCATTGTGGAGCGGTTCCAAGTCACCAGATGCCCAGGGAGTCTCAGATGGCCCCGGGTCCTCATTTGCACAAGGCAAATCAGTTTAGCAATTTGCCTGCCTAATAGGATATTGGCCTCATGGACCTTATTACCTCATGGGCTGCTTTCTGTTCATAGTTTAGCTTTTTGATTTGAGCGCTTCCATGGGCTTGCTGGCTGCTTCTGTTATTAATGGAAGGGTTTTAAGGCAACCTGGCACAGTGGAAGGAGTGTGGATGGGCACCTAGTAATCATATTCTGGGGTCCAGATCCCACATCTACAGATTACTGAGTAGCTCAGTGTTGTTGGTCTTAAAAAGCTCCTGTGGTCCTCAGAGTCCTCATTCTGAAATTTGGGAGTGACACTAAGTCATTAATTAAATGAAGCCGTGTTTAGAAATCACCTAGGCTGGTAGTGAATGGGGGAAGTTATTCCTGTTATTTCTTGCACATGCCAACAGTCCTATCCTTAGGTAGTCTCTGTCCTTAAACCCCACATCTCTTGGGTTTAAAATCTGGTGCTAAACTCGGCTGATCCAGGAAACTGCCACTCTTTGGCCCTATTCCCCACTCCCCTGTACACACACAACACTCTCTCTGGTAACCTCTTTATGATGTATCCTCCCAGCTCTTAGGCATAATTATGCCCCACTTATCCAGAGGTCAGACTTTTAGCAACCTCTGCCATCTGGAACATAGCCAGGGACTGGAAGTCAACAGAAAAGGCCTCTGAGCTCAGCTGTCCTAGAGTCTGGGCCAGACGCTAGGTGGAGATGGGCTGATGGGAGGCGGGCCAGCTGACAGCAGTGAGACATGGCAGGTGGCCCAGAGGACGAGCACAGCAGAGCGGGGCCTTGCGGGTGGCGGCCAGCAGTTCTGCATCCCACGCTAGCCGTGGAGGCCAGTCAAGGCCCATGGGAATCTTTGGTGCTCCCAGACCCTGAGTATCAAGGCACAATTATTAATACTCAGCATTCTCTATTTAATAAAACAGGAAAATATATTATTAAAATTTGTTTTCCACCCAAGATGGTTTTAAGACAACTCTTTGATATTTTGATGTCATTTGTTTCTCGATAATTAATGTATGTGCAACTCTTTGTTTTTCAAGTATGGGGAAAATACTAGCACATAGAGGGTAGAAAATGGGCCTTGTCACAGTCCAGGTGTGAATCTTGCTTATTCCTGCCACCAACTTGCTAGATGACCCATGAGAGTTAACTTTTTGGGCCTCGGTTTCTTCATCCGTAAAACAAGGATCGTGACAGAGGTGTGGGACGTTGGGCAGGACACGGAGAGGCGTCAGGTACATGGGCCCTCACTGGTGTGGGAATTCTTCCGTGTCCTCCTGTTTACCCTTACCATCACCTCCACTCATGTCATTGCATGGATGGGTCAGTTACTCAGCACATCTCCTTACCCCATTTGACACGTAGGTTGTATATTTCAATTAGATGATAAATTCTAAGGCCAGGGACCCGCAATTACAGTTTTTTAGTATCTCCAGATTCTTACCGATGTGGGCACTGCTGCTGCTGTTGATTCTGATGTGAGCACAGTGTTGGGTGGCAACGAGGCTATCTCTGTGCCCTGGATCCAGAAGGATGTAATTTGTGTTTAATAATGTCGTCATTAGACTTGTGCAATCCCCTCCCCACCCGAGACTTAGAACCTTAGACTCCTAGAGTTTAAGGTCTAGAAGAGATTTTCTTTTAGCATTCTTGTGGACAAATTGCATGTTTTGCGGCTGGGCCAGCCCACGCAGGGGCTGAGAGGTTGGTCACATCACCAAGGCCACACAGCCAGTCAGCGGTGGGGCCAGGGTGTCCCTTGGGTGTCTTGGGGTCTGCTTAGCTCAGGCTCCTTTCCTCTGGTGACAGCAGTGGCCCAATGCCTTGTTCTTCCTGCTGCGAGGCTTTACTCTCAAACTCCACCCTGTGAGGACCTTGAATGTGGTATGAACTTGGGGTGAACTTGGTCTGTGCACCGAGGTCTGTGGCTCAGCCTGCCCGGGACCTCTCTCTGTCTGCCCCATCCTGCCCTCATGTCTCCAGAGGGGACGGCGGTACTTTCCTCATACAGTAATTTTCATTTCTCTGATGATTGTGGTGTCTAATGGGTTTCATACTTATAAACACATGTGGGCTTGTCTTGTGCTCAGATGGAGAGTAATTTGAGGGATATCTCAGGGCTGTGTCTGCCCCAGACGCACCCCTAAGAGCCTGCCAAGATTGTCCTATAGGAAAGATTGCTGAGGTCATGTGGATAATTCCTGGCAAGGAAATGATAAGCTGACTCATCACATAGACTGCATGTATATCCGCAGTTTAGTGGGGTGGGGCACATAAGTGGTGCTGTGGAGGGCAGAGTGTTCACAGCCATGGGAGGCTGGGCGCTGAGCCAGAGTTGCTAGCACCTGTGGGGACACTGCTGTCTTCCTTGTGTGGCAGGCAGGTGTTCCCAGGCTGGCCGAGTGGATGCACAACCACCTCCAGAGGAGGGCAGGGCTTCTTGGGGGTGCAGAGGATGCCCAAGGGTGTGGGCAGAGAGTGGTTGCCCAGAAAACACTCTGCTCAGTTTCCCGATTTTTGTTTTGTGCTGGTCCCACAGAATCTATGAGAAGAGTAGGAATGTCAGGCTGCTACCTCTGCCCCATCAGAAGGCTGCATGCCATAGCAGAAGGAGGGCCAGGTTTGGGGTCCAGTCTGGGTTTACATTTCTTCCCATCTGTACCATTTTCTTATTTGGAAAATTTACTTACTCTCTTGAGCCCCGGTTTTACCATCTGTAAAATGGGGAAAATAATACCTATCTGAACTGCCTCGTAGGGTTTTATAAAACTAAAATAATACACGTGATCTCCTTGGAAGCAGAAGCTCGTCTTAACCATTTTTAGCACCTAACATGCTGTTTGACACAAAGTGGGCATTTAACATTCGTTGGATAAAATTCTGTAAACTTTAAGGAATGTTACACACATGGTAATTATCACCAGTAATTCAGCTAACAGTATTCAACCACAGACTTTATGCTAGGCACCGGGGAAAGAGCACGACATGTAAACCACTGTTGTTCCTAGGGCTCTGAGACTTCTCGTTAGCACCCTTGTGCCATGCGTGACTGGAGATGGGGGTGACGCGGGATGCCAGACATGGGACCCTTGGGCAGGGATTGGGCCCTGATCTTTAATCACTCAAGAAGCCTTGGAGGCATAGAGTGTTTTCTCATCCCACAGCTGGTGTAGAAAGGTGCCTGGCCTCCAGGGAGAAGGCAGCATGGTGGTCTTTCATTTAAGCTGAGGCCGCAAATGGCTATCAGATGCAGTTGGGAGCAGTAAGCGCTCAGAGAGGAGCAGGTAATCAGCCGTGGCGCTCAGGAGTTCTGAATCAGAACAGGATGGCATGGAGGTGTCTCAGCCTCCTGGTTGTTGCAGCTCGTACTGTTAGTGTGCCTTGTAGAATCAAACCATAACTGCTGGAGGGGAAGGGCCCTGGGGAGGAAATTCAGCACAGCCACTGCGGCCACGTCTGAGCAAAGGGCTGAGCCCACTTGGTGGAGATAGCGAAATAGGCAGGACAGGGCCCTTACATTCAGGGGACTTGAAACTGAACTGTGAAACAAGGCACAGAGAGGGTAGGGAGGCTCACAGAGCAGGGGGCATTTGGCTGAATCTTGAAGGCTCTGAAGAGTTTGGAGGTGGGGATTAGAAGTGAGAAAACACACTGAGGTGTGGAAACCCCGATCAAGGGATGGTGAAGGAGGAGTGGGGCCAGAGTGCTCATCCTCACAGAAGTTTTATTCCGTGAGCAGAGGTGGGCCCTGTTGCTTTTCCCTTTTTTGCTGTCCTTATAGAGGAGACTGAGGTCATGAGAGCGAGGCTGGCAATGAGCACGGAAACCCGCCTCCTCCCCACGCTTCTGTGCTCCGTCTGGCACAGTGCTCCAGTGTGGGCGCCCCGGGGGACTCTGCCTTCCCCGTGGGTGCTGGAGGCTTGGGAGTCTGGCTGAGTGTGGCTTGCTGCATGGGTCTGGGCACAAATGACCTGGCGAAATTGAGAAGCTTGAAGCAGAGCAGCTCATCTCCAGTGTCCACTGAGTGTGTATAATGACTAAAGGAAACATAGCCGTGTGCAGTGGCGTGCACCTGTAGTCCCAGCTACTCAGCAGGCTGAGGCAGGAGGATTGCTGGAGCCCAGAGGTTCAAGACCAGCCTGGGCAACATAGCAAGACCCTGTATCTAAAAGAAAAATGTTATAATTTATACTTTGCATGACCTCATCTGGTTTTTTTCTTTTCTCCACCCCATCTGGTAAGTCTGGGACTCAGTGACCCTTGGGAGGTGGAGGAAACAGTGGGGAAACTCACCATGTTGAATTCATGGGGACAGACATCCTGCCTAGGGACCTTTGGTTTTGTGATGGAGAAGTGGGAATGACAATGATGCCAGGGGACAGAGATTAGCAGGAAGGAGGGTTTAAAGTGAGTTTACTGGCTGTGGTGAGCTGGAGCAGAGATGGGCCTCAGGCAACTGAGAGGAGGTGTTAGGAACAGACGTTGTGTGCCAGCATTGCTTGTTTTTTCCCTTCCTTATTTTTGTTTTTTAAATTATCATCTGTAGCTCACTGAGTTTCTTTCATCAATTTTTGGGTAGTAAATTTAATATATTAATGCTCGGGACTATTGACTGGCAGATGTTAGAGTGGTAGCCTGCAGAACACTTTCCCTCTGGGAAACGTGGAAGTAGGGTCCTCTGCCATGCCAAGAAAGCCACATGCTGCGTGGATGCTGGCAGGTGCACCATGGGGAGGCCAGGGGGCCACACAGGGTAGACGGGTGCTGCTGGGGCTGTGCTGGGGCTGGGTCACTGAACCTTGGGGGGCGGGACAGATGACAGCAGGAAGTAATCGGGAACCAGTGACTGCAGGAACAGATACTTTGAAGGCCTTTGGAAGATACTTACAGAATTGAGGAACACGAGCAGATAGACAGTGCATGGGTCTGATTAACTGGTCCTGTACCCGAGGATCTTGACTTTTAGTAGTTCACTCCAGCCATCAAAAGCCACCTGTGCTTCCCTGAGCCCCAGCCAATCTTGAGGTAACAAAGAAGTTTTTTTTTGGTGTGTGGTTGTTTTAAAAGTTCTAAAAATCAGCTAAAATGAGGTATGCTCTGCATACAGTAAAATTCACCAGTTTTAAGTGTGCAATTCAGTGAGTTTTGTCAAATGTATTAATACCATGTGAGCACCACTGTAGTCATAACATAGCAGAGTATGTTACTGCAGGACATTCCCTTGTGCCCCCGTTCCTGGCCCCTGGCAGTCTCTGGTCTGCTGTCTGTCACTATAGCTTTGCCTTTTTTTAGAATTTCACAGTCATACAGTATGTAACCTTTTTTGTATGGCTTCGTTTCGCTTAGCCTAGTGCCTTGTAGATTCATCCATCGTGTTTCATGTGTCCTTAGGTTACTCCTTTTTATTGCTGTATAATAGCCTGTTATATGGATATACAGTAATCCCCCCTTACCTGCAGTTTCGCTTTTTGAGGTTTCAGTTACCCGCTGTCAAACGAGGTCTGAAAATATGACATATAGTAAGATATTTTGAGAGAGAGAGAGAGATCACATTCACCTAACTTTTATTATAGTACATTATAATTATTTTTATTATTGTTAATCTCCAACTGTGCCTAATTTATAAATTAAACTATCATAAGTGTGGTATATATGTGTAGGAAGAAACATAATATGTATAGGGTTTGGTGCTATCTGCAGTTTCAGGCATCCACTGGCGGTCTTGGAATAGGTCTTCTGTGTATAAGGGGGACTACTGCACCAAATTTGTCAGTTCACCAGGGGCATTTGGGTTTTTTCAGTTTTTGGCTGTTATAAATAAAGCTTCTGTGAACATTTGACTACAGGTATTTGTATAGACATATTGTTTTATTTTTTGACTTAGGTAAATACCTAGGAGTGGAATTGCTGGGCTGTATGTTAAGTATATATTTAACTTTATAAGATGCTGCCATACTGTTTTCTAAAGTGTATCATTTTTCATTTCCACTGACAGTGTACGAGAGTTCTGGTTCCTTCACATCTTCAGCTGTTGGTATTACCAGCCACTTTAGTGGGTGTGTAATGGGATCTCATTGTGGTTTAATTTTCGTTTCCCTGGTAACTAATGATGTTCAGCATCTTTTCATGTGCTTATTTGGCCATTATATATCTTCTTTGATCTGTATGTTTATACTTATAATGTAAATTGTTTTTAGATCATGAAATGCATCATGAGAGTAGAGATTCTAATGCATGTTGAATGCCTCTCACTGGAAAGGGCGGTTTGAGAGAAAGTGAACATTTAATTAACAATAATCTGAAACAAGATTCTGAAATAGGTACTCTGTGGAATAATACTGTAGGTATTCCCGGGAGCTGGGATAAATCATTCTTATAGGAAAAATACAAAGGTTCCTGCAGTTTACTTTAAAAAATTCTCCTATAGAGTTTTAAAGAGATGGCCTCGTAGATCATCTTAATTATTATGGAATGATCGATTTGATGTAAACGAATACTGGAGCTTAAAGAAGTAGCACTCTGGTTCTGTGTGTTCATAGCCATGGATTTGGTGGATGGTGTCCGTAGAGATCATGGAGTTCAAACTCCCTCCTAACTTCACAGAGGTGAAAAGAGTTGGTGAGATTATGGAAGGAATGAGGATAGAACTGATGGGAGGGCAGTGGTTCCCCAGAGGTTCTTCTGGGTTTTTGCCTAAACTCTAAACTGGTTGTATCTTTGGTATTTCCAGTAATTGTTAAAAATTTTTTTCAAAGAAGATTTGCACTCTAATGTTTGCATCCCATAGCATCAAGGTGATATTGGCCAAACATTTTACACTCTTGATAAGCATCGGGTTGGGGTACAAAGTCATCTGACTGATTTGTGTGCCTATTGGTAGCACATTAGATGTTGAGGGACTTAGGAACTGGAGTTTATAAGAAGGTTATACACTGTAGTTGCTCTGGTGATATAGTTCTAAAGTTAGGCTGTTTTTAATTTTTTAATGCCCTATTTTGATGAGGCATTCAGGTGGACATGTGTAGACCTGAATTCACAGAATGACCAGTGCATCACTGTGGTCTTCCTAATCAGTGACGCGATTCCAGGTTCGGACATATTCATAGAGGAGGCAGGAGAAAAGCTGCTTTAGGGTCCTCTGCAAAAAAAAAAAAAAAAAAAAGAAAGAAAAAATAAAAAGAGCAAGTTATCCTGGCAGCCCAATTAATTCATTTAATGAATATTTATTGAGTGCCAAGCGCAGCTCTGGGGTGATGAAGACAAAAAAATTAGCGCATTGGTGGGCGCCAAGATGTTAAAAGTCAGTGTTTAGCATGAGTGTGTATGTGCATGTGCTGCCTTCAGTTAAATGTCAGGCAAAGTAGCACAATCGACTGTACACAAAGAAATGAATGTTTAACATGTTATGCTGTGATCATATTGTCCATGGGCTTACAGTTAGTTACTGTAAGTTTCCGGTACTTCTTGTCTAACATATTTGAGATGAGGACTACAAGAAGATATTAGATGATGTTAGTGGTAGAGAGCTGGGACAAAATTCAAAGCTTTTGAATTTTGAATTTAAAAAAGAATATGTGGCCATCTGCTTCTATTTATACGTGCAAATCAGAATTTTCTCTGTCATTGAAATGAAAGTACAGGACACGGCATCCAACTGCAGATTTCAAATGAATGAAAACAGCCTCGGTGTTCCCACTGATTCAGTTTTGGGGATGCAATGTTATACATTTGAACATTTGTATTCTGGTAAGAGACCTTTATAGTCCGTGGCACACAGGAGTTGGGCTTAAGAAAAGCACTGACCAAGTGAAGGAAGCGCATGACTGTCCCTTAGCTGTTTGTTCTGTACATTCTCAGTCCTTGCTCATGTCCTTCCCGTTTCTTCCATGCAGACAGCCAAGTGCTGCTGAGTGGGGCCCACTCTGCCTCATTTGACCTCCCTGCCTCATTTGACCTCCCTGCCTGGAGCACCTCCCACCCTGCTAACAACTTGTCACTTTCTTCAGGATGTGACTGTGTTACTTGCTACAGGATATCTTTCCCTAACGAGCCTGTCACAGGGCCTTTGGTTATAAACTAAGGAGCAGCATTGCACAAGTTTCATTCCCCCCACGTTCAAGGAGTGTTTACACACGTCAAGCTCTGAGCTGGTGCTGGAGACTCTGATGAGAAGACTTGGTCCCGGTCCTGAAGGAGCTCGTAGTCTGTCTTTGTTCTCTAGGGTTCAGCTCATGAGAAGTCTCAGTTGCCTTGGGAAATCTCAAGTGTTTGAAAGCAGGGACTGTTTCCTAGTAATCTCAGTGGTGGGAACCTGCCTAATCAGCATTATGGAACAACCACAGGTGTTTAAAACTTCCCCCCCAAGATTAAAATAGCTTTATTTTCTTGGTTTGTTTTTCTTGACTTTTTAACAGTAGTTTACTTTGAACAAACTAAGGAAACAGCACATGATGTCAGAAAGAACAACAGGCTAGGAGAATGTGAAAGTAATTTTTGAGCAGAAAAGGAGAATACAAAGGTGGCATCCTGGTTTATCAATACCTCCGTGGCCTTGGAAAAATTACATAGCCTTTCTGAGCCTTGCTGTCTGCATTGTTATGACAATATTGCCTATGATACCAGCTGCCCACGTTGGAGGATCGTGAGCTGTGTATATGCAGAAGCAGTTTGTACTGAAAGCGTGTGCAGATGGACGGCTGTTATTACCTCTGTCCCTCCACCTCTGCTGGTGTTGTCATGTGTGTACCCTGACTTTTGAGTAATTTGTACTGACATACATTTTTCATTTCTTACCGTCTATTTTGAGAAATCCAAGCCAGGGAAATACAGTGGAATTCTTAGTTAAAAATTACTTTCTGCCATTACCAACTATTTGTTTTTGCAGTTGAAATAGGGTTATAGTCCCATGTTCACAGTATTCATAGTTATCAATCGACTTTTTTTTTTTTTTTTTTTTTTTGAGATTTTAGGGCAGGAGTCTTAGTTTCCTCTGGAAATCTAATCTGTGTATATAATATATGCTCACATGTATTTGGGTGTAATTGTAATATTTGTTCCTTGGAAAACTAAAGTGCAAACTGTTTTAAAGATGGCACTTTCCTAGAATTTTATATCCGGAACCTCAGAGCAGAGTTGACTTATCTAAGGCCACAGTGTCAGTAGGTGACAGTCCGGATGGTGTTTCTTTTCCCTGCTCCCACACTCATCCTCTCATTGTTCATGATCTGTTGTTTTCAACACTATAACAGAGTAAACCTTCCCCAATGCCTTGGTCATGTGGCTGGAACTGGCAGAATCCTTGTAAGCTGCTGACTTTCTTGTAGGCTGTTGCAGCTTCATTGGGTTTCTTAAGGAATAGTAGTAAATACTTTGTATATATTGGCTTCAAAGCAGAAAGCATTCTGGCCTGAGAAACATAGATTGTTTTCACTTTTATGGTTTATACCTTACATCTTTCTCTCTTTCTACTCTCTCCCCCTCCCCTTCACCTCTCAGACTACATACAGAAGCATTAAATGAAGTCTTTGTTCTTGGGACTGGGCATTTTGGAGTATGTAGTTCCACGTTCATTGTGCCGATTGGTTATGGCCTGGGGTTTTTGTGCCCCTGAGTGATGGCCTGGGGAGCACTCTCCAGAGACTGCAGCATGCATCAGTGGGCACTGTGTCTGGGGCGGGGGGGGGGGGCGGTGTGTGGAATGGACAGGACCCTGGGCCTGCCCTCTGACCTCTCTCCACAGTGTCTGCAGGCCTAAATGTCCCCTTAGCAGGGAAGGGAATTGTTCCAGCAGTGGTCCAGCTCGATGGTGGGAGGTTCAGCCTCCTCCCTTGCTTGCTGTGGCCCAGGGAGCTCTTTCCCTTGTTTCCCTCTTGTTCTATTAGCTAGGGTTTCGAATTTTCTTTTCTTTGGATGGAAAACAGACAAAGAAAGTAAAACTAATGTGCTGAAGCCATCCCTTGGGGAGAAGCATTCATCCCTCAGTGCTGAAAATAAACAGTACTTGCTGGACCTCAGCAGCCCAGCCAAGAGCTGTCCTGCCTTCTGCTGCACTTCCCATCCCCTCTACCCTGTCCCGCAGTGACAGGGGCCCTGCCCTTCCTTGCCTGTGCCCTCACTCTTGGCCTTGCGCCCGCTGCTTCGTCTGTGCCTGCTCTCCCAGGCCGGGGCCACCCCTCTTTCCAGGCTCCTGCCCTGCCGGGCCTACATCTTTCTTCTGGGCCATGGCCTCAGCTTGTCATCCTGTACTCCCAAGGACACAGTTATATTCAGGCAAAAACCTTAAGGAAAAAAAATGCACAGGACCTTCCGTACCTCCTGGTGGTCCCTTGCCTCTGTCCCCACCTTGCTCCTTCTGAAGCCCAGGTCCCTGCCCTATGGCTGGGCCACCGTCGGGAGTGCAGCTCCAGCTTGGGGACCCCATTCTGTCTGGGGCAGCAGAACTCAGTCTTTTGTGTGTGTTCCAGCACAGAGATCTTTCTCAGATGAATGCTTCTGAGGCCTACAGGTAAAGTAGCCCTGCACGTTTGGGGCCAGAGCCTAGGTGCGGGAGCTGATGGTAAACTTCCCCACACCTTCTTCCTAGCTCCCTTGCACCCTGGGCCCTGGAGGGTCCTGCACAGTTCTAGGGCTAAATGGAGTGGAATACAGAACCCAGTTCTAAAATCAGGAGTGGCTGGTTGCCTACTCCTTTCTCCCCTACCCAGGAGCCGGTGTGGCTGAGGGAACCCCACTTACAGAACAAGCCCCCAGGCAGGCTGGCCTCTCCCCCAGAGCCAGGCACTGATCAGATGGCCTGATGGCCTTGCTGTGCGATCCACTGGGAGGTGGAAGAGGAAGGGTCCTCCACTAACCTGGAACAGTCACCGTATCAAGTAGATATTATTGCTCCCTTTATTGGGATATGAAAACTGAGGCCCAGGAGATCTAGTAATTCACGTGTGGAGGTGTGGGAACAAAATCCCCTTGGTCTTTTTCTGTACCAGTGGCTCTTGCAGTAAGCCTGCATTGTGAGGATGACGTGGGAATGTGTGGACTATGTTGTCAGGGCGGGAAGGGTGCCTGGGTGATTCCTGTGCACCGCAGGACCTCCCTGTCATTGCACTGTTCAGATTGCAGGAAAATAAAAGGTTCTTGCCCCGAGATGACAGATGTGGGGGTGGGCAGCTGTGGGTGGGAGATGCAGGAGAGGGCCACAGGATCACCTAGGGCTTTAGAGGTACGTGGCCATACTTGCACCGCCACCTTCCTCTTTTCAGAAAACGATCTCTGCTGCAGACAGAGGTGGGCTTTGTGCAGGGCCTCAGCAAGACTCACGGTTCCTTCCTGCCTTTCTTCTCCCTTCCCCATTCTGGGGTTTTCTTCTCCTGCTTCTCACTCTATCATAGGGGAATGGGGCCAGGTTTGGGTGGGAAACAGGAACTGAGGACTGGAAGATTGAGAAATGGCTAGACTAAAGATAGCAGTGATTTAATTCTTCCCTTGAAAAGCCCAGGAATAGCGTAACCTGCACATATACAAATGATGACTTCTGGCCCCGACTCTCATCCACTCCCCTGGCCCTGGAAAGATTGTGAAACACGCAGGTGGTTGCCCGAGCAGGTCTGGGGGGCTGTGCCTGTGCTCCTGGTGGACTTTAGGTGCTAGGGTGCTGGGAGCCATTTGCCTTGCCCTCAGGGGGTCACGGACTGCTGGGGCTGAGGAGATGGCCCCAGCAGCTTTCTAGGTGAAGGGACGGGGTGGACAGTGCTCTTGGTGTGGAATAGCAGCTCCATGTGCCTTTAGTTCTGGCCTGGACTAGCAGAAAAGGGTTCAAAAGAAGCATGGCGGTCAATGATTTTCCCCGGAAAGCAGTAGCAAGTGTAGAATGGGTGCTGCCTGTCTGTGCCTCTGGCTTGGGGTGGGGTGGGGGGAGCATGGGTATGCGCACACACGTGTGTGCGCGCGCACACACACATACGAATACATACACAAGACACACATGCACACAGGTACACACACGTACACATAGGCACACACAAATATACATATACCCAGAGGCATATACTTGCGCACATGCACACACATCCAGACACACATGCACAGGCAAACACACATACATGCATATATGTACACATATATGCACACACACACAGTTCAGAAGCTGCCCTCTGCTCCTCCTCAATTTGCTGCAGCTCTCCTAGCCTTTGTGTTCAAAGCAAGTAAGTGACCTTGAGCAAGTCACTTAAACTCTTTGAGTCATTTTCTTCTACTTTTAGTTTGGGGAAACAAGCTTGTTATAAATATTGCAATAAAGACAATGAACGTTAAAGTGCTCTGTGGAGTGTAAATTGCCGTGTGGTACTTGGGATTGGACCTACACACTTGCTGCCTTCTTTTTGTAACTTAAAGGTATTTCTCTTCCGGGCTAAGGAGCTTACCTGACTGGCCCAGTAGTTCCCTGCCTGAGGAGCTCTTTGAGGACCTTGGGGGTCATCCAGTGCTGCCCACACTTCAACAGTGTGGTTGCTTGTGTGGGACGGAGCTTGACCAGGCTGGACTGCTGTGGTCCAGGGAGAGGCCAGGGCATGAGAGGGGAGGCCTCCTGGGAGCCTGGTTTTCAGGTGGGGTCCCCTCAGCCAGGGAGGCTGGGTAGAGGAGGAGGGCATGGGCATCTCACCCCTGCTCCTTTAACCCTAAGCATTAACGAGAGACGCCGAGTTGGCCCAGAGCACAGGGCCCTGCTGCTTGCCATGTGGCCCTCCCTGGGGGAATCAGACAATACTGGGAAAAGTTTTGGGATTTTTTTTTTTTTTTTTTTTTTAAGAGACAGACTCTCTCCCTATGTTGCCCAGGCTAGACTTGAACTCCTGGGCTCAAGTGATCGTCCCACCTTAGCCTCTTGAGTACCTGGGACTATAGGCATGTGCCTGGCTGAAGGTTTGAAAAATGTAAATGTTGATGGGAAAAACTTATTTGTGGAGATGAAAGGCTGGCATGAGCTGTAAAGGTATTTTGTTCTGAAGAGTTTTTTCACATTACAACCATTATCAGGCCTGAAAAGTATTTCTCCCAATGATTGGGACAGTCCTGGGGGACGGTGTGTTCTTAACAGCTACCTTAATTGGCAAGGTGTAGACCTAGCCCCTCTGAGAACCAGAGGAGGCTAATCCTCGCTATTAGTTACTGAGTGTCAACTGTGTGCCAGACACTCTCTACATAGATGATCTTATCCTTTGAGGCAGGTATTGTTATTCTTAATTTATACGTGAAGAAATGGAAGCCATGAAATGAAGTTATTTTTCCAAGGTCATTCGGTTAGTAAGTGGAGCCTGGTTTAGAACCAGGTCTGACTGACTCCAAACCAGTGATTTTTAACCACTGCACTCCTCTCCAAAGGGACCCAGCACTGGTTTTTCCCATTCTCAGTGCACCCATTGCTTAAAGCCTCTGGTCACAGTCACAAGATATACTTTTTAAGGAGCACATAAAACACAAATGTGACAGCCAGGGGACAGCAGGACAGGGACAGAAGCCTCAGCACGGGTGTGGTGATGGCATCTCCAGGCAGGCCTGCATTGCCACAGGAAGCGAAGTCCTAGTCTCCTGGCTCTCCTGTCTCCGTGCAAGGTTCAGACAGAAAGCTCCATTATCCCACGTCTCCTCTCCCCTGTTTATTTTATTAAAGTGAAGTTCATGTGGCTTGAGCTCGTTTCCTGGGGAAATCAGCCTGGCTTAGGATTCCATTGTCTTCTGGGACTGGGAAGATGTGGAAGGCTGACCTCATTTCCAGCTGAAGGTCACCTTCTCAGCCTGGGAGCCTGGCCTCCTGCATGACCGTGACCAGGGCCTGAGGGCCTGGCCCAGGGCAGGGCTGCAGGCTGCCCTTCAGTACTGTACTTGGCACCTTCTGGTGTATTGTCCCCTCTTTTGTTTGTGACCCTTCTCCTGAGATGGACCATTTCCTGCCTTGAATCTGCTCTCTTCTGTCAGCCCGAGGAGGCAGGGTTCAGAAACGTGGGTGTCACAAGTGTCGGGGACCCCAGGCTGGGCCCTCTTGTGCCCCTGTGGCTCTCCCTGGAGCAGGGACGTCAGGCGGCCCCTGCCCAGGGCCACCCTGTGCTGCTGCCTTTCTGCTGCGCTCTGCAGCGGCTATCTTGCCAAAGTGTGGCCTTCTCTTTTCCACTCCCCCAGAGTTCCCAGAAGCTTTTCTTTCCCCTAAGTAAGAATCAGGATGTGAAGCTTTTTGACAGAGTTGGAGTTCAGTTCACTGTCATCTGTTTCCGTTTCTCTAAAACAGTCATTCTAGTGAAGCCCATGTTAGTGGCTGGGTGTTCCCATCGACATCTCCAATGGACAGGCTTCATGGGGGTGCTCCGGGCACTTGGTTCTTTAAACTTTGTGAATGTGAAGGAACTCCTTGTTAATATGGCATTTTTACATAATGTGTGTGCGTTTAGAGCTACATGGGTTCTTTTTTCACTTCCCGTGTTCATACCATGTGACACCGTCCACTTCAGGCGTAGTAAACAGCTGTCTGGAAGGTAATCATGAGTGCACATGGTCTGCGTGGATATTCTCCTAGGCTGGGCATTTTGGGTTCTTGCTCATTTTTTTCTGTGTTAAAAGTACTGCGAAGAACTTCTTTGCAGAAACAACTTGTGGGAAAAGGAGGGAGGTGTATTTCAGCACTTGCCCTTGGGGTGGCCGGTCTTGCTGTGGCCTCCCCAAACCCGGTGCCTTCCTTCTGGGTATTTCTCACGTGTCTGGGACCTCTGATAATTTCCATATTTTGTGAGTTCTCAGCTCCCTGGACCCAGTTTCTGGTGGCCACTGTGGCTGTTTGCACAGTGCTTCAGGGACAGCGTCTCAGCCTAGTGGGTTGGATTCATGTGCTGTTCCTTTTTATTCCACAGAGCTGTCTTCTTTTTCATCATTTATTTGTCTTTACCACCCAAGTCGCACGTGAATACATCCTTGTAAATATTTCAAACAATACCAAAAACTGAGTTTCGGGTCATGATCACCGCCTTTTCTCCTCTCTTCAGGTAACCATTGTGACGGTTCCTTGTGCGACTTCCACGGTTTTTTTCTGTATATACTGTCGGCCCCCGCATCTGAGAGTTTCCCATTTAAGGGTTCCCCTAATCTCGGATTGAAAATATTCAAGGAAAAAAACCAATACAAGAATAATACCAATTTTAAAAAGTACAGTATGACAGCTATTTATGTGGCATTTACTTGCATTAGATATTATAAGTAATTGAGAGATGATTTAAGGTGTACAGGAGGATTGTGCAGGTTAAATGCAAATGCTACGCTGTCTTATATCAGGGGCTTGCGTATCCTTGGGTTTTGGCATCCACTGGGGTCCTGGAGCCAGGCCTCCATGGATATAGAGGAGCAGGTGTAGAGAAATGGGCAGATTTGAGTATTTTTCTTTACTGTTTAATCTGTTCCTTTGGCACATTTTTGTGCTCAAATTTAAACAAATCCTCAATACTCTGCTTGATGAGAGAATAGACAAAGGTAACAAAGTGTAGGATATTGATGTACTTTTCATTTTCCTTAATGTTAAAAAATTTCAAAAATAATATACTCATGCTAATGATAGTTTAAAAGTGGAGAAACAAAAACATCCTCCACCTTTCCCTACGACAACAATGATGATTTTCTTCCCGTATCTTTATGTACACACACACAGTTTATGTGTATGATGCTTAACTTGTCTATCCTCTCTCTTTTGTAACAGTTTACTTTTTTCTGGCTTTTATGATACAATTTCTGTGTGTGTGTGTGTGTGCTTAATTGGTTTAATAAATAAGCTTGTACTTGCTACTTACTAAGATGGAATTAAAATAAAAAACGATTGTCTTTTATCTTCTGCAGAGCTGCTTGTATTGTGTCCTTAGTGCCACTCGCACAGGGGCCGGCGTGCCCCTCCATGCCACGTGGCCCAGCAGGTGTGGGTGCACCTATGACCACACTGGCCTTTCTCTGCAGAGGCGCTCTGTGCCTCCACCCCCATTCTGTCCAGGATGAGAGCAGAATCCCAGAAATGAAAACAGTGTTTAGGAGACAAATAAGTGTTTCTTTGCCTGCCTTCAAGGGTCTCATACTTTAGGAGGTCAGAAAAAGTAATTTGCAAGATTAGATCAAGTAGTTTAGTAAGATTGCCCAAAACTGCCTCCCAGGGTCACTGGGAAGCAGCTGATGCTGCGAGAAAAGCCCCAGGCTGGTGCCGGCAGACCTGGGTTCAGTTTTCTCCTGTCTCCCGCTTCTTTCTGAAGGTTTAGCAGTGGGACTAGAGGATCGGTAGGTCCCCTTTTACTTACTGTGTATGACCAAAATGCTAGGCTAATAAATTATCTCTGAGGGTTCACTGTCACTTGAGCTACATTTTCTGGCTACTCTCCTAAACTCCAGGTTTTTTTTCCTTTAAAAAATGCTTTAAATTTACTTATATTCCTATTAGTATTTATTGTATTAGTCTGTTTGCATTACCATAAAGGAAATACTCAAGGCTGGGTAATTTATAAAGATAAGAGGTTTATTTGGCTCACAGTTGCAGGCTGTACAAGAGGTATGATGCTGACATGTGCTCTGGTGAGGGCTTCAGGGAACTTGCACTCATGGTGGAGGAGGGGGAAGGGGAGCCGGCCTATCACATGGTGAGAGAGGGAGCAAGAGGAGGGAGGGCATGTGACCCTTGAGGGCACACAGTTAAACACCCAGCCCTCTGGTGAACTGATAGAGAGAACTCCCTCATTACCACAGGGACAGCACCAAGCCATTCATGAGAGATCCTCCCCCATGACCCAGACACCTCGCACCAGGTCCCACGTCCAACTCTGGGGATCAAATTTCAACATGAGATTTCCAGGGGACAGATATCCAAACCATATCATATACATGTATTAAAAATATATATGTTCTATATATATGCGCGCGCGCGCACACACACACACACACACACACACACACAGCATTTAAAGAATTAGCATTATAAAGCCATCACCTGGTCCCCTGGCCACAGCCAGTATTCCAAGAGCGCCTTGCAGGCCCGCCCCATCCTATTACCCTCAGAGGTTGCCACTGTCCTGTCACACCATCTTCTTGCCAGCAAAATATGTACATCCCTAAACGCAAACAATTTAGTTTTGCCTATATTGCATGTATTCTTTTGCTTAACATTTTGGTCACATTCACTCGTGTTCTGGGTGGGTGAAGTGTCTTTTTCTGTTGCTGTGTAGCACTGTATTGTATGAAAATAGAACAGTTTTTCCATTTTACCATGGACAGACATTTGGGTGTGTTCAGTTTGGGGCTGTTTTGAAGAGTGTTATGAACATCCTTGTGTGCATCTTCTGTTGCTGATTTGTGTATACTACAAGGAACTTCAGTTATTTTAGATAAAACCAAAATGCCCTTCTTGTTTGTCCTTATGCACACATTTTCCACAGCTGTGATTTAGCGTGGATATTTATTTGATCTTAATTCCTAGTGACACCTGCTATTCTTCAGGCCTGGCTTTATTCCCAGAAGGAGGTAGGTCCATTATTGCTTGGCTTTAAACCGAGCCTGCAGACCACAGTGCGAGTCTGTGCCTCCCGAAAGGCTTCTGGAAATATCTAACACGATCATTAACATTCTGTATTATTTTCTGATAAGTCAGATATGTGATGACACAGAGCTGCCATCCTAATGTGTGTCTGACTCTTCTTGGCAGAGCGACCCTTGGGGCACAGATTGGGGTGTGTTTTGTTTTGCTTTGCTTTTGTCTCCTGTCGTTCAGAAATGTCACTTCCTCTCAGGCTGGCCCTTCGTCAGTGGAACAGGGGATATGCGATGGCACAGGAGGCTGGAGTGTGTGGGGGCTGCCTGCATGGGGACAGCCTGCGGTTTGCAGCCCTCCTTCCCTCCCCAGGGCAGCATCTTTGTGTTCCAAGAATGAAGGGCCCCCTTGCTGCCATGAATTGAGACCAACGGGTGCTGGGACCAAACTGGCGCTGTGTAGCGAGTGCCCCCTGGTTTGGACTCCTGTGGATCCTTGAGGCTGAGGTTGGCGCACTTTTTCTGTAATCGGCCAGATAGTAAATATTTTGGGCTTTGCAGGCCTAGAGGCAAAATCAAGGATATTATATAGGTACTTAGATAATAAGAGAGATAGTAAATTTCCACAAATTCTTTATTAATCAAATTCAAAATAAGGAAATGCAGGTGTACTAATGAGCAGAGTAGAATTCTTTTGGGGGGATAATATTTCTCTTATTTGGGGTTCAGAGTTGGTCTTCATGTCAATTGGGAATGGCCATTTATAAGACTCCTTAGCTCTTGGACATAGAAGAGCTGGCCCATAGATCATTGTTGCCCACCCCCGAGCCAGGTCACCTCCTCAGAGGGTGGACTTGGGCTACACTGTCCAGCCTCTCATGACATAGGATGGAGACACCTGTAGGGTTCTTTGGGGACCCAGGGTGGGGTGTGCCCCACAGGGGAGGAAGGTGTGACGTATGCCGAGCCCATGGGGGAAGAGAGCGAGGGCCTCCTGGGTGAGTCCGGTGGCCGAGGGACAGCCTTGGGGGTCATGCAGAGACCAGCACTCGAGCGGCCGGATTCTGCAGAGCTGCTTTGGTGACTAAAGAGGACCTAATGGCTGTTCATAGAACAAGGTTTGGGGACTCCGAAGACGTACTTTTAAAGTGGTTGAAAACAGTGTATTTTCCTTAGAAATATTTTGGACACAGCCCCACAGTCTTGTTTATGTGACATATTTACTCTGTGAAGCCTGTTTTACGCAATAAAGGTCAGCTCCCACCCAGCTCCTCGGAGTCACTTTGGCCAGACTTGAGCTGTTCACGGTTCCTGCTTAGGTCTTTATGGTCTGTTAGGTTTTCTGCCTGTGTTTGTAGTTCTTACACATAAGTTCTGGTAAAAGTTGCAGCTTTTTCCCCTTCTCTTGAGCTTCAGTAGATTTTTGGGGGGATGGTGGGGGAGAGGGCAGTAGGCCAGTGCCTCACCTGCTTGGAAATCTCAGCCTGATGGGCGGACACCTTGCTTTCTGGAGACTCTCAGGTTCTGTTATTTTTGTTGCTTTGAGATTCCAGTGCTGTGTTTACATGTAATTGACACAAGGCTTTTTCTAGTACTGTCTTAAACAATCATTCTGACTTCTCTCCCTGACCAAGTTTGATCTTAATTATCTATAAATATGCACCATAATGAAGGGTGTGTTTTTGAGTGGGGAGGTAATTACTTTTCCCTCTTGCAATTTTAATTAAAAATTACCTCTGCCTTTATTTCCAACCTCTACTTAACACTGTGGAAAAGCAGCAGTTAGTGTTTATCCACTCATCCCTGCATTCAGAAACACTACTTCCCCTTTAATGACCGAGGTAGAAGATTCTACAAGGTGGTATAGTTTTACAAGACTTTCATGCAGTGAAGGATCTGGGAGGGGTGTGTCCCACAATGGAATGTGAGAGGAAATTTGTCAGAGTTCAACTGTGTGATAAAGTATGTGTCATCTGTGATCAGCCTTCTACGCTGATGCGTACCTCCCCTCCAATATCCACCTTTCTCACCATGTTTGAGCCACACTCCTGTAGACACAAGATTGCTTTGTCCTTTCCGGGAGTGTCAGAGTGTCCTCGAGTGGAGTCAGGTTGAGAGAGGCAGAACAGATCCCCCTGGCTAACTTTCCAGAGTGGCTGCTGCCCAGTGCTGAGCCCAGATGGTTTTGAACTTTGAGTTCCAGCCAGTTCCCTCATCCTGGGGTAGCCTCTCCTGGAATCTGCTTCCCGGCTGCCCTGATCCGTTACCATCACGGTGGCCTGAGCAACCTTCAAGTACAGCTCTCCCCTCTGGGAAGCACCGTTGCCTGGCCTTTGAGCCTCTGCCTGTCTTTTGATCTCAGTCATTTACTGAGCTGTTTTTTGAGTCAGTTCTATGGCAGCCTCTCTGGTAGACACAGAGGATACGATGACCTTAGAGTAGATCATTAAAAAAAGTAAAAAGAAAATCAGTAAGATTGATTTTATTAATATTTTATGTGACCTAAGATGTCCAAAATATTACTGTTTTAACGTGTGGCACTAGCCACATTTCAAGTGCTCGGCAGACACATGTGGCTGGTAGCTACGAGAGTGGACAGCACAGGTCTAGAGCAGAGCCTGTCAAGTGAAAAAAGCAGTTCACTGTACACGGTGAGTCCTTTGTGTTTGTGTAGTGCATTATCTTTTGCTAGACTGTGAACTCCACAAAGGCATGGGCAGTGTCCTATATTACCATGGTATTGGGCTTAGTACTTGGCACGTAGTAGGTGTGCAGTACATTTTATCAGATGAAACACTAGCGCTGGGTGCTGCAGGAAAACCTAGGATGAGTACCTAGCCTATACTGGGGGAGCGGTGGGGGGTATCAGAGGCTTTCGGGAGGAGGAAACGCCCCTGAACCAATTTGCAAAAGGAGTTTGGGGCTGAGAGGAGGCTGCTGGGAGGATGTTCTAGGGAGCCAAGAGTGTACAGATGCTGGGTGTAGAGGAGTGGACGGCACAGTGAGGGGAGCAGCAGGTAGTTCATTATGACAGGAGCTCAGGGCACAGGTGGAAGTGGGAGAATGTTGGGAGGTGATACTGGAGTACCAAGGAGGGCTCAGGGTATTAGGTTTTTAAAGCTGCTTGTTCTGAGGACATCAGGAAGCCTTACAGTGACCGGGCTGGGAGATGCCCCTGGAACCCTTGTTGTGTGTTTTTCCTCTTCATATGTGAAGTTTCCTCCCTTTACACCTCCTGGCACATGAATAGGAATGTTGGTTGGCGTACGGTGCTCCCAGGCAGCCCAGCTGGCTGCTGTCCGCCAGTATCTTCTGCTGTGTGTGGGAAGGTTTAGAGAGAGGAGCGGCTTTTATCATTAGAACGTGGGTCTGATCCTGTTCTAGGCAACTGCACAGACTGGGCAGGACCAAGCTCTATCATAGTGCGAGGCCCGATGTTTCTTAGATCAAGTATTTTTTTCCGTAATGGTACCTCTCCTGGGATTGGGAACCCGATGAGCACATTGAACTTGTATCTTCCTGTGCGCGAGCTGTGCTCTCTGTCACAGCCCTGAGTGCACCCTCAGTCCGCCTGCTGGCGCTGGCAGAGCTGGGCAGGGGCCTGGGGGTCAGTGCCCGAGTTGTAGGATGTTGTTTGCTGGCAGACTGGGGAGGAAAAGCAGTGAGACTTTGAGAGAGAGTTCAAGAGTTATTTCCATGGGCTATTTACTGTTCCAAGTCCTCTTTTGTATCTCAAAGGAAGGTTAGGAATGGATTGGAGAGAACCACTTAGGGAAATAGGAGTTAACTCTATATAAGAGATTTTGACTATCTTGTATAAGTCCTTATCTTCTCTTTTCTACAGTATGGCAGAAAATAATGCCTTTTAAAAACAGACCTTTTTAGTTTTAGGTTCACAGCAAAATGAAACAGAAAATTAAATACAGAAACTTTCCATATATCCCCCGAGCCCCTCCCCACCAGCACCGCATCCCCCATTGTTAATGTCCCCCACCAGAGTGGGACACTCCTTACACCCAGTGGACCTACACTGACACATCGTTCTCCCCCAAACCCGTACTTTATGTTAGGGCTCACTCTTGGTCTTGTACATCCTGTGGGTTTGGACAAATGGGTAACGACATCATTATAACTTCTCTCTGTATCGTAACCACTCTGTCTAGTGTCTGGTGCCTTGTGATCATGTTTCCTTTTAAAATTGCCAGCACTAGTGACATCTGTTTTTAGCATCCAATAAGATTGTCATTGTGACCTAAGAACTAGGACTTAAAAATAGTGCTGTTGAAAACGGATTCAAGAGGTGATTCAGGAACGCTCAAGTCCAGACTCCATTTCCTCCATTCTCTGCTCTGTTTCAGGGGATAGGCTGTTGTAGTGTTTATGATCAAAACTCCCAATGGGTAGTAAAACTGCTATCAGGAGTCTCCTACGTGCCAACTATGAGGCTGGGTGCTTCATTTAGTCTTTACAGGAAGCCTGGGATGGGTGTCACTGTCCCACTTTACACATGTTCTCTCCCTCCCATCATAATTAAAAAATGACACTCTTTGTGTTTCTATGTTGTTTAATTGGGTTAAAAGGAAATTTTATCTTTGTATCTTTTGTGAAAGCAGAGGTATGATTAAATCTCTAGGTGTGATTAGTCATTGAATAAATAGTGTTTGAGCACCTACTATGTGCCATATACTACTATTATGTAGTAGTTGGTCTATAAATATTTGCTGAATAGTAAATAGGTAAGTGTGTCTTTTTAATTCAATCCTGCATTGTTGGTATTGTTACCACCAATTTCTGGAAGAGAAATCTAAGGCTTGGAAAGGATTAGGAACATGCCTTCTAACACAGCTAACAAACAAATTAATGTTGGGTCTTTCTAAAGCCAGAGTGAGTTTGCCTCCCACTAGACCACGCTGCCTCTGGATGCGGCAGGTCTGATCCTGCAAGGTGGCCGTCTCTTGGAGCCTGCTTGTCCAGGCTTTCTGCAGGGTGGGGCACTCTGTGTCTCCCACATTGCCTTTCCCTCTGTAGGGGAAGGCGCACCAAGGGCACACCTGGCAGACAGGCACATCCTGGAGCCTTGTTGGTACCCAGGGAGAATGAGATGTGGTGGAAGCAGCATTTGTTCAGCTTAACTCATTTCATGGCAGAGGGCTAATGTCCAGCAGGTGCTGGGGGCAGGAGGCAGCTCACTGCTTCAAGAGAATGAGGCTTGTGGGGAGGAGCTGGTTTTAGTAATTGCCAGCAAAGCTTCTGTTCCATGAGAGTTGAAAACCAGTCGTCCACACCATGCTGAGGATTTGTCCCACAGAAACTGCCCTGAGGGGCCTGGCTGAGCCAAGGCCTCACATGGCCGATCTCTGGTAGTTGTGGTCTAAGTGAAAACATTTTAATGAATATATTCTCTATATTTTAGGCTTTGGACGTGGACCGGATGGTTCTTTACAAAATGAAGAAATCTGTGAAAGCAATAAACATCTCCGGGCTGGGTGAGTATACATTCTTCCCTGGGGGTTTCTGTGTGAAAAACATTGCATTTGAAGTCCTGGTGTCCTAATATTGACCACCTTGAATGAGTTAATGAACTAAACTCCTCCTTCTGGGCACGCAAATATAGAGGTGAGTTGGGATGTTTATTTTTGATGAGAGTGTTTTGTTTTGCCACTTCTATTATTGAGGTGTGGGGGTTCATCCTCCATTCTCCCCTCCACACTCTGTCCCCTGTCATGCGTCCCATCTCCTGGAGTGCAGTCCTACATGGTGAGGACACCAGGCTCATTCCTGCCTCTGTTATTTGGTTTGTGCTGTTAATCATGTCAGGGTGCCCTTTCTCTTTCTCTCTTATCCAGGTCTTGCCTTTTCTAGTTTCGGAAGAAAATGAATGAATATACAAGCATAATCAGCTAGTTAAAGTAATATTTGATATAGAATTATAAGTATGTTTGGAAAAAACATAAAAGCACAAATCCTACAAGTGGTAGAAAATATTTCTAAAAAGTCAATAAGTGATGATACAGTTTTACTCAGAAACAAGAAAGCGGCAGCCTTGGGAGACAAGGAACTGTGAGGAAGCCTGAGAGATTGAAACAGGGCTGAAGGATTGCTCGTGGGAGCGTGCCCCTGCCAAGGTGCAGAAAGAGTTTGGGTGCTGAGGGCCCAGGGTCTGTTCCCACAGCAGCGGTTGGGCCCATTGATGTCTGTACCATGTCCCTTCATCCTTGTGGTGTCTCCCTTTAGCAAAAGTGGTAATTGGAGCAGGAGGACAGGGAATGCCTTCGGTGGTCGTGATGTCAGGAAGGAAGTGGAATAGTCTGGAAGCGCACATTCCACCTGACACTTGCCGCCCCCACCCCCGCAGTTGTAATAGTGTGAGCACAAGCTCCCATAGCCAGTCTTAACTTTCCTTTGATTAGGGCTGTGCAAGCCACCATCGTGAGGGGTCCAGTATGATCCCCAGTGCAAGATGATATTACAATTGAGCATTGCCAAGTGTATTCAGCAACCAGTTTAATAAAGATATGCAAGAACTCTACATTGACACCTATAAATTGCTGCTAACCTAAATTAAAAAGACTGAAGTGAGGAATATATGATGTACGTGGGTTGGAAGACTATATTGTTAAATGTCATTCCTCCCCAAATTGATCTCAAGATCCACCCCAATGCCAATCAGAATTCTAGCAGGGGAAATTGACAAGCTGATTCTAAAATTAATATGAAAAGGCCTCTAGCTCTTTTCTTCGATAAAGTGATGAGGGAAGAGGGAGAAATAATTTTTATTTCTTTGAACACTTTCTGTGTACCTTATGCTTTCTGTATGTTATGCTAATCTTGACAACAGCCCGTTTTTGTTACACAAACAAGGAGTCTTCAGACTCGCGGGTTAAGGGTGTTCCTGAGATGTCTGTAGAGCCAGAGCTAGGACCCTGCTTGTCTTTCTGCTGATTCAGGGCTGCGTTCAGGGGCCTGCTCTGTTTCGAAGCCACCACATCTTTGCGGTGTCTGGCATGCTGAGTGACTATCTTCAAGACTTCAAGAAATTATTTAGAAAGAAGATGCTCAGTTTTGTTGACAAGTACCAAATCCAAAAAGTATCTTGGGAGATTTTTTTTTTTTTTTTTTACTGTGTTCACTTGGGCATTTTGAGTTTGTAATTTGAGGGATATTGTATATATTATATAAAAGGGATATTTCATATTCTGGTCGGATTAAAAAAAGATTTTATAGTCATATGTTGAAAAAGCTGTTCTTATCAGAAATAAAAATGAAATACTCTGCTTCTTGTGCAAACATTGGCTGTGTGATTACTGCTAGTCCAGAAGAGGGACTTGGTGTGACTCCCAAGGTTAGCCCCACAGCTGGCGGCGCAGCTTATAAATAAACATGCATTGGAAGGGTGTTTTGGTGTCAGGAGGCTAGCCTTAAGAACTTCACAGCACTTCTGTCTAATTTGCCTGCTGACCTATATTGCTGAGCGTGTGCCACAAACCTCATTCCTTTTCCTGCTCCCCTGCCCGCAGAGTAATTTCCTAAAATGCAAACCCAGTGATGTTATTTCTCTGCTTAAATCTCTGTAGCATTTTTTCATTGCCCTCTTTGAAGTTCATGGAAGTAAGTTGCACAGCATGAGAGAGATGAAGAAGGCCTCTGTGGGCTTTAGAATGGTAGGGAGATTGGGAAAAGCACAGGTGAACAGGGTTCTTATGCTACAGAACTATCCCAAGATTGTAATATGCCATTGTGGACTGTGAGAGGCTATTGGTCTTAACCTTTCCAAGTTCACCATCTGTGAAACTGCCACGGCCTCCCTTGATCACTGCCCCAGTATTGCCTAAGGCGAGTAAATACTGCTGAACACCAGCCAGGATCCAAGCTCCTGTGAGTCACCTGGACCCAGACCACCTATCCAGAGTTCCCTCCCGATTCCTCTGTGCCCTTCCTTGAAAAAGCTTGCAGTTTCCCCAATGGGCCATGTTTTGTGCCTTCTTTCCTCTGCACATGCTCTTCTGTCTGCTTGAAATGGCATTTGCCACTTTATCAGAGGACAACTGAGGCCCAGGGGAATTGAGAAGTTTGCTCGAAGCCACAGAGCTAGTGAATGAGAGGGCCCGTGTCCTTTCCGAGGCACCACACATACAGCAGGCTGCCTGGGATCCTGGAGGGGGTCTCTTACCTTTGTTATCTTTTCATCACCTATTATGTCATGCCAAGTTTGAGTTATTGTAAGGTCGTGGGTCGGAGTTTTTTTTTTTAAAGCCAGAGTACTGATCTGAAATCTTTATTTCAGAACAAGTGTTGTCTTCAAAAAAGTCACCTGAGGAAACTCTGTACTTTTTCCCGTGATGCTGACATCGTTCACAGTGTTTTTGGAACTCTTCTCTAGAACTGCTTTTAGTAGCACATTCTTTTGAATATATTTAGTAGAAGAATCTAAGGATAGATTAAGTTTTTTTTTTAGAACTAGATGTCAGAAATAAGTCAGGCAGATTTTAAGAGACTAAGCTGTGGCTACCACAGTTGGCTAGGTGTGTCATGACTATGGAGTAATCATTGGCTCTTAATGCAGTTAGTTTCAAAGGAGAAGTTCCCCACAGTGTTTTGATTGTGAAGGAAACATCCCAAGGCAACTCCTTGTATGGGAAGAACACTCATTTTATGTATGATTAAAAGAACGGTGAGAATAAGTTAGCATTTGTGCCTCATCCTGCCATATTCCTGTTCCTGTCTCACATTCCTTAATTTCCTCGGGACCGGGACTTTCCTGCCTCCTTTCCTGATCTGCTCCAATGTCCCTTGCTCCAGGCTGGGCCTCCCACTTCTTTGTGACCGTGTGGTGGCCCCATGGCCCCACCCTGGGCTGTAGACTTGTCACCTGGGTGGGACCCATCCTTCCTTCCCCACCTGTCTCTGTCCAGGTGAGATTTGATCCAGCATTAATCTTCTTTGCCTCTCTCATGTATTAGTGTCTTCTTGGTGCTGTAACAAATTACCACAAACTGAGTGGCTTACAATGACATAAGCTTCCTTTTAGGTCTGTAGGTCAGAAGTCTGACATGGATCTCACTGAGCTAAAATCAGGGTGTTGGCAGCATTCCTTCTTGGAGGTTCTCAGGGAAAATCCATGTCTTTATTTTCTAGCTTCTGAAGGCCACCTGCATTCCTTGGCTTGTGGCCCCTCTGTCTGCAAAGCCAGCCATGGACAGTGAGTCTTTCTCATACTACATTGCTGTGACACTTGGTTTGCTTGGGTGCCATAACAAAATACCACGGACTGGTGGCTTAAACAACAGAAAGTTATTTTGTCACAGTTCCAGAGGCTGGAAGTCCAAGATCAGAGTGCCAGCATGGTTGGGTTCTGTGAGGGTTCCCTTCCTGGCCTGCAGATGGCTGTGTTCTCATCACGGCCTCACAGGGCAGAGAGAGAAAGCAAGCAAGTTCTCTGCCATCTCTTCTTACTAATCCCATGGCACTAATCCCATCTCTAGGGCCTCACTCTTATGACCTCCTCCGAACCCAGTTACTTCCCAATGGCCCCATTTCCAAATATCATCACATTGCAGGGTTCAGCTTTAATATATGAATCTGGGGGGACACACTTAGTCTCATAGCACACACTGATCCTTTTGTCCGCCTCTTCCATAGCTAAGGACACTTGTGATCACATTGAGCCCCCCCAGATAGCCAGGATAATCTCCCTGTCTCAAATCCAGCTGATTAGCAACTTTAATTCCATCCAAAATTTCAATTACCTTTTGCCAAGTAGCAGAATATGTTCACAGGTCCTAGGGATTAGGATGTGGACATCTTTGGGGGAAAGGTGTCCCTACTACACCTCACCTCTGAATTCTTATGGTTTTGGGGTTGAATCGATTTTGACTCTTCTGTTCAGCCACAAATTAAAGGGTACTTGATACACACGGACTGTTAACACTTTACATATTGCTCTTTATTATTCTCTAATAATTTTGTGTCAGGCCGGGCGTGGTGGCTCACACCTGTAATCCTAGCACTCTGGGAGGCCGAGGCGGGTGGATCGCTCAAGGTCAGGAGTTCGAGACCAGCCTGAGCAAGAGCGAGACCCCATCTCTAGTAAAAATAGAAAGAAATTATCTGGCCAACTAAAATATATATAGAAAAAAAATTAGCCGGGCATGGTGGCGCATGCGTGTAGTCCCAGCTACTCGGGAGGCTGAGGCAGTAGGATCGCTTAAGCCCAGGAGTTTGAGGTTGCTGTGAGCTAGGCTGACGCCATGGCACTCACTCTAACCCTGGCAACAAAGCAAGACTCTGTCTCAAAAAAAAAAAAAAAATTTTGTGTCAATCTTTGCCTCTTAATTAATTGCAAGCCCTTGAGGTCAAGGACCAATTCTGGGAGACAAGGCAGTTTAGGATAAAGAGCATATCAATATTAGAATCCAAGGAGCCTGGATTAAAAGCTAGGAGTGCCACTTAGAAAGTCTGTGACATTAGACAATTGTTTAATCTTTCTGAGCCTCAATTTCCTCATCTGTAAAATGTCAGTGAGCATTAACTGAGATAACATGAAAAAGTGACAGGTGTGGTTTTGGACACATACAGGATAAGCATGGCAGCTCTTCCTGTGTGTTCTTTGCAGTGCCTGGCACAGAGTGGGCAGATACATAGTAGGTGCCCAATAAATACTCAGTTGTATGTATATTATTTTGTTTCTGCTGTAAGTTCTTAGACTGTCATCATAGTGTAGGAGAAGCAAACTTAAAATTTTAGGTATAAACAGTGTATATATTATGACAGACCTTATAGTCTGCAATGTGAGGATTTACATGGATTTATACAGATGGGGGATTTAAGATGCCTTAGAGCAGGAGTCAGCAAACTATGACCAGCCATGTGTGTTTTTATGGCCTGCTAGCTAAGAACGGTTTTTACCATCATACCATGTTACCTACACGATAATCTGAATATTGCCTCAATAACCCTCAATATGATGATTGGAGTTGGGACCTTTGGAAAGTAATTAGGTTTGGATGGGGTCATGAGGGTGGGGTACTCATGATGGGATTAGTGCTGTGCAAAACTCTAAATATTTACTCTCTGGCTTTTTAGGAAAAAGTTTGCCAACTCCTACATTAGAGCAAGTGGTTTTAAACTTCAGAGTGTATCAGAATCCCCTGGTGGTCTTGTTAAAACAGGGATTGCCAAACTTCGCCCTCAGAGTTTTGGGTTCAGCAGGTCTGGGATGGAGCCTGAATATTTCAAAAAAGCTCCCAGGAGGTAGCACTGGTCTTTGAGAATTAACCTTAGAACCTGCTCCCCCACCCCCACTATACACATTGGAGTGGGCCAAAACGGCGTCAGTATGACCCACGTATATACAAATGATAGTGTTCTTACACAATAGCAAGTATATTATGTTTGTTCCCAGTTTTCAAAAGGATGACAACCCAGCCAGATGTATTTTCTGGAATGTCTTGTGTACAGGTTTGTAAAAACAGTTGTTATAATGATTTGTTGAGAATCTATTTCTACAATAGTTTTTCCTACTCATGATGAACTGCTAGCTGACCTCTTAAAAAAACAAAACAAAACAACCCAAGAGTTCATATTTATTTGAAAACCCTCAGTAGTCTAAAATTTGCCAAGCTCTGTCTCAGCCCAAAGGTGTTCCTGCCTGGGAAGTGGAGGCTAACATTTTTCAGCTGTGTTTGACATGTCTGTGGGTGGAAAAATTCATCTTTATCAAGAAGGAAGCAGGAGACTTTCAGTTTCACTTCCTTAGGAGTAGTCTGTCTTAAAGACTTGGCAGAGCATTCTTGCTAAAAATGGTAGCCCCTCTTTACCCTCCATCTGAATGTCCTAGAGAAATCCTCACATCCTTGAAATGAAAAGTACAAAGAAATGCTAATTTCTCCTCAAACCCTTCCTGTCTTTAACCTACAAAAGAACATGAGAATTCAACAACTCTGTGTTTCTCCGTGTTATTTGCAAAGTTAGCTAGAATACAGTATTAAAGTAAGCTTAAAGTTAAATACAGGGAATAATTTCTATTATAGATGTCATATAATTAGAATAGGGCAGTTCAAAAGAAATATATGTAATGGTTTAGGAAGTGAAGTTTTATTGTGCATTAAGGTATTAATACTGCATCTGGCATGATTTTCTACCTGTTAACATGAGAAAATAACTAAATCAGAATAATCCTCATTGTATGGTGAGAATGTGGTGGAACCGGTACTTTGCTATGTTGCTGTGGCATTGAATACTGGCACACAGAGTTTTTGGAAAGCAGTTTGGTGATGTATGTCAAGAAAAATAAACATCTTTACATGGAAAGAGATCTATGCACAGAGATGCTTATGGCAGTGAGAGAACTGGAAGTCTCCTATAAATTAGCATCTGTCTACCTGATGGAATTATGTGCATATAGCAACATGAAAAAAATGATTATGATAAAATCTTCAGGCAATAAAATTCAGAATACAAACTATATGTGTACCATATCCATGATAAAAAAGACTAGAAAATTATATGATGATAAAGAAAAGAAAGTATATGCTTACTGATATTCATGAACTTGAGGGTAGAATAGTAACAATAATAATAGTTGATACTCATGGAGTATTTGTTATAGGCCAAGTGCTATGCTGATAAAAACTTTACATATATTTAATCCCCACAGCGACATTGTCAGTTAGATGCTGAGTTGCCAGATGAGCTCCTTGAGGCACAGGGGAGTAATTTGCCCAGGGTTATATGGCTGGTGATTGCAGGAGCTGAGATTCAAAGCCAGGTGAGCTTCTCGCTTTCTGTTTCTGACCACACGGCTGCACTGCCTGGTGCTCAGGCAGAATGAAGCTGGGGATACACAGTGGAAGAGAACCACGCAGGCTCGTGTGGGAGCATCCTAGGTGCACCCAGCCCAGCCATCGCAGTGGTTCTGGAAAACCCCAGGGGGTTTTGGTTGATCACAACTTGATGTGCTGAAGGCAAGTGACGGGTGACTTCAGCCAAGTCTGTAGTGCTTATGAAAAAGGAAGGTCGCTGTCCCAATATTGAGTTGTAAAAGCAGCATTTTGAGAGGGACTTCCCTGTAGGAGGGACCGAGGACTCTTCGTTTGGAAGGGGTAGAAGAGGGTATATTTGAAGGGCTTTCTCTGGGGTGAGGAAGTTAGAAATATTATTTGTTCCTCTCTAGATGGGGGTTTAACAAGAACAAGTTTCGACTCAAATGTGAGGGAGAAGGTAACTGGGTGAGCAGCCGCGGAGGTTAGGAAGGTCCTCACTGCAAGGTTCCTGCACCAGGTTGATGGCCTCTGTCTCTGAGGAAGTGGTAGAGGGAGTGAAGAGGACTCGAAGCCCCTGGAAATGTCCTCCAGTTGTGAGGCTCTGAGAGTCCCGCTGTCTCATCTCTGCTGGTTAAGAGTAGTGGTTGGAATTTAGGTGGGTAACTTGTGGAATCCTGTCAGCAGTGATCAACGCATTAATCATGGAAGGGTAGTGAATCTGAAGGAATGCAAAGCTTTGTGACTTAAAGTCCAAGTATTAACATGAATCATACTTAGGGTCACCTTGTTGTTTTGGTAGGAAATTTAATCTCATCTGGGCTTGGGCTTTTTCACTTGGTGTGTTGGGTCTGTGGAGTATGGCTTAAGGGGTATGTACATCCCAAAACTATGCAAAGTTATGTAAAGGTACTTTTTCCTGGAGCGATCATCTAGAACATTCTTCTGGTTTTTATGGTTGTCTGTGATAGCCAAAAAATTAAATAACCACTAATGGAGCCAAACCCCCATGTTTTACAGGTGGATACCATCACCTAATTGGCCTTTGCCTTACTGTAAAATGTTGGCCAAACATCTCTGAACCTGTTTCCTCATCTGTAAAATCCCGCAGAGTTGATGTAAAGATGAAAGATTATTTTTATATGTATGTAATCTACACACCATGAATGGCAGCTATTGTTATATGAGGCCTTAGAGACCATAGACAGTCCAGGGCCTGCTTGTGCCTCCGGGGGGATGAGGGCTCTGGGGTCTTGTCTTTTCTCCTTGTGGCTGTCTGCTCCGTGGAGATGGGCTTGGGGCCGCCATGTCTTCTTGTGAAGTCATCACTGTGGTGAGCGTGTAGTACTGGGAATTGTGTCCCTCAGGTGTGGTGAGGCAAAAACTAAGGGAACAAAGGCGGAGAGCAAAATGCACATTCTGTAACGTAGCCGATGAGATTGCTCTGCCCGCTAATGGGCGTGGATGTAATTGGACGTAAAGTCTCTAATGGGACGTAAAGTCCCATTCTAGAAATGTTGATCTGTTTCCTGGCTTTGAACCCCAGACACCTTGGGGGGAGCTTGTCTCCTTCCCGGATTTGGTCCTAGAGCAGCTCTGGGATGGAAGTTGCTCTCTGGTTAAAGGGACATCTAGGGGTGAGTCAGACAGCCAGCTGCTCGGTTTTAATCTCATCCCATACTAGATTCTGAAGGAGGAAACTCCTTTAAGCTGTAAGCTTTACCTTCTCCAAAAAGCCCTAGCTGTCAGCAGCCCCCAGAAAATGGACTCTCTTTCTTATAGAGAGCTGTGTTTCCTGTAGTGCTGAGTAATTTATATCACAATGGGTTGTTTTCACACGTTTATTTTTGTCTTGCTAAGTTGTGAGTTGGCATGTACCAAGCTTTATTCATCTTTCTTAAATGCAGATCTCATCATGTCTCTTGAAAGCCCTCTAGCTGCCTTCTGATACCTGGGTGAAGTCCTTCAGCCTCAGGCCCCTGCCTGCCTCTCCGGCCTCCCCTGCTCTGGCCACCCCAGGCACCTTGAATTCCCCGAAGCCATCATTCTGTTTCCTTCGTGTCCTTGCCCTAAACTGATTGGTTTATGAGTCTTGCTGTCTTATTGAAGGCTTGCTCCTTGAGGGCAGGGGCTCTGTTTTATGAACCTATGTGTTCATTAATGCTTGCTGCATCCTGGGCTTTTAGCATGATTGGATTTTATTCTTTAGTGTCCAGAAACAGTCTTGACCCATAATGGGTACTTAGGAAATACAGAATGAATGAATATAAGTGAATGTTGATGTAGTCTCTACTCTGTGCCTATAATTGAAAGGGATTGAAAGCACCAGCATAAAAAAAATGTGCAGTAGATCAGTGTCCACCCTTCGCCCTCTCACCTGCCTTCCATGGGTACTCCTGCGCGCGCAGTAGGCGTTTCCCAGGTAGGTAATTGGGGTTGTATTGAGTTATTCAGACAGACTTTGAGCTGTCATTGAAAGGACAAGATCATTAATGTGAGGCAGGACCAAAGAGGAGGAGGTGATCACAGACAAGGTTTTCGTCTTTTAATAGCCAACCCATACCTTGATCTAAGAACTCCATTGCTAGGTGCCTGTGCCAGACAGAACCAGACTGGATACATCCTGGGGTGCCATCCACAAGGACTGGCCGTTCCTGAGCAGGCAAGGTCCGAGTGGACGCCCTAGGAGAGACTTAATGGAAATGAGTTTTCAGTGAGGTTTTGAAAGTGGCAGGGGCATGGGGTGTTGGAGAAGGTGGAGCAAGTGGCAGGGGGTGAAGCTCCGTGAGACTTGAGCAGGAGCTCAGGGGGCTCCAGGTAGGAAGGGCGTTCTCATTGAACCCTTTCTGGTTGTCAGAGACGACACACGCACTGGGCTCCAAAGGCTATCTCCCTCAGGTCCTCTTGTTCAGGAGAAGCTTCGGGAGAGAAAGACAGATATTTTTAATAGGCCTAGGCACAGAGAACTAAAATCATCTAGCAATTGGAGCTGATACTTCACATTTCTTTTTTAAATTTTATTTGTTCTTTACACTGTTCTCTTACTATAAAGATAACATAAGCTTCGTTTAGAAAATTCAGAAAAGCATCGCAAAATCTTGACCTGGGCCAGATCTCACTGTCCGTGTAACCAGGAGAGGCTCAGGTGAGCGTGTGGTCTGAGCCCACCAGTGGCTTTGAAGGAAGCTCCGCCTCCTACAGCTGCATGACCCTGGGCTGGTTCACACTCCCACAGTCTGTTTCCTCCTCTATAAAATACACACCTCAAAGAAATAAAGTGATATCAGCTGGTGCCTGAGAGGGAAGGTGGAGGCAGGATAATTGCTTGCGTCCAGGAGTTCAAGGTTGTAGTGAGCTATGATTGCACCATTGCTCTCCAGCCTGGGTGACAGAGCAAGACTCTGTCTCTTTAAAAAGATGGAAGGAAGGGAGGGAGGGGAAAGAAAGAAAGGAAGGAAAGGAAGAAAAGGAAGGAAGGGAGGGAAAGAAGAACTTCTAGAAAGCTCTTGGCTTAGTACCTAGCATATAGGCTACAGTTTATTAAGTGCTTGCTTTTTTTACCACCACTGTTAGCGTTTTGATGTATTTTACTTTCAGCCTCTTTCTCTACATTACAAAATTGAGACTAAATGTCCAATTTTGTGTCCTGCCTTTTTTTAACTTGGCATTCTGTTCTCACCATATTCCTATATTATGATTTTAAAAGCTGACATAATATTCCATTTTGTAGATAATACTGTTATTTAACCATTTCCGTACTGTTCAGCTTTATACATTTTCTATTTCCACTCTATAAATTGTTCTGTACACACCTGTGAACACCTTGATTATTTCCTCAGGATAGATTTCTAGAAGTGGGATTATGTGATGGCAAAATGTTTTTAAGAGTTTTTTTTTTTTCCCTTTTTTTTTCTTTTTTTTCTTTTTATTCTTTTTGCTCTCCATGGGTTGGATGTTTTTAAGAGTTTTGATATAGATTACCAAATTGTGAATGGAAAGATTTTTTTTCAGTGAATTATTTGGGATGACTCTAGAAGTAAAGTTCTTAAAATGGTTCTCTCTTATGGGATGTCCATAGGGTAGAGACCCTGTTAATAAATGGGGATTATCTTTGACTTTAAGAAATTGCTTTCTCATGAGATCATGTGCCCAAGTCACACCTGAAACAGGTGGTGCACAGGGCTGACAGCCCGAGGAAATGGTCTACTTTACATTGAGTTGTGCAGAATATCCTACCCTTTACACTGTGGTGCATATTTAAATGTTAATTATCATGTCACCTAGGGAGTGTCTTTTCAAAGTTGCTACCATGGAGAATGTATGGCTCTCCTTAAATGCTCCCTTTGCTGAGCTGTGTGGATGGCTGGAATGTTTGCATCAGCAGGTGATTCTTCCTCAGCCTGACCTCAAGTGGAGCAGGGCTTGGAGGGTCCTCGGTGGGTGAGCACTGAGGCTGGGGCTGGGCAGCCATCAGGCTGGTGCATGTCCCTCTTTTCTCTCTCACTGGTTACGGCCCTTGGTGTTTGGGTTCACGGTATGTGTGCTTGACTAGAAGGCTATGACATTTGCCTTAGCCGAGAGCCAACGATAGTGACACTGTCATGAGCAAATGAAGAAACGGTTCCCAGTGTGGGAGGAAGAGCACTGGACTGAGTCAGGAAACCTGAGTTCTTGTTCCAGCTTTGCTGCAAACCTGCTGTGTGGCCTTGAGTAGGTCGACACCCTCTCTGAGCTTTGGTTTCCATGTCTGTGGAGAGAGGACCCCCCTTTCAGGATCCTTTGGAAGAAAGGACCCAGCAGAGGGCATGGATGGTCCTGAGAAGGTGGGGACAGTGGGACCTGTGCTGCCCTGTGACGGTTTGAGAGTTGAGAGCTGGATGCAGGCAGGGCCTTGGAAACAGAGAAAGTGTTAACAGCCTGAACACATGGGACTGCCTGGTGTTCCCCTGGGGCTGATGCCTTCCCGTTTCTGTTCTCTGTTGCTTCTCTACTTGGCAGTTCCTGCCGACCTTGGAGCCTCAGCTCAATGTCCCTTCATCACCCAGCACGGTGCCTGGTGCATTGCAAGTGATCGGTGTGTGGAGTGATAAATCTTTCCCCAGGCATTCATCCCAGCTATCATGAGCATATGTGTCCTCGTATCCCACCCCAGCATACTGTCACACCCCCATTGCAGGGCTAGAAATAGCGTGTGAAATGTTTGAGATGAATGTTCGGTGGTAGAAGGGGAATTGGCTGTGGGACCCCCTTGTCCTCTGGCAGCGCTGTGTCCGTGGCTTGCTTCCTCGCTGTGCTGTGGGCCACACTGACCTGTCAGAGCTGTATCTGCGTGTCTGGCCCATTGAGGAGGAGCAGAGGGGCTGGCTTTTGTCCTTTTTGGATCCAGTGATTTTTGCTTAAACCATATGCACTAGGCCTTCTCCTTGAATACTAGTTTTTTAAATAACAGAATCAAGTAAATTAAAAATCACACAACAAAGGCTAATCCTTGCCTCTGACCTCAGCATGTGCACTTGCTTGCTGGCTTCATAATAGATTTTTCTGCAAGAGCCTCTCAATTCATCCCTTTTCGTGAATTGGTGGTTTGTGCAGTGAGGTGTGGGAGATAGGAGGCTGCTGGCTTAGCTTGGAGGGGAAGTTTCTGTGACTCAGACTCTCCAATGTCTCTTGCACGTCTGCGATTCTTGGATCTGGATCATTAATAAGAATTAGAATTTAAGTTATATTTGAACAAGTGGGGGTAAGAGAGTGAGTTCTATTTAGAAAAACAGCTTTCACAATTCTGTAAATAAAAACTGATAGACCCAGTTTGGGATCTTTCCAGAAACGTTATTCCCAAGCTATTTATTTTAGGTTCCTATTTTAAGGTTGTTTTTGGCAAAAGAAAACTAAAGGCACTCAACTGCTTTCTGTTCTCTGGTAGGAAAATCTCCAACTTTGGGCGATCTGGAGCAGAAGGTCGGTCAGTTATTGTGTTAAAGGAGGGTCTACCGTTTTTACAGTGGGCACTAGGCTCGGTGTTGTAGGAGGACACAGAGACAGAGGGCTTATGGGCTTTAGCAAGAAGCTTCACGTTCATCTGCAGGATGAAAAATATGCCTAAAAACCTCCAGCTAGACCAGCGTGAAGAGGTTCCCCTGACCTAAGCTGGGACATCAGAAAGTAATGATTGCAGTGGATCAGAGCACTTTAAATATAACACCATGACATGATGATGATGAGGACGACAAGCCTAAAACCTCATTGATCACCTTAGGATTGCTGGGGATCAAACATTAGTTTGAAGATTTATAAGGGAAAGAATTTTTTAAAAAAGTAAAAACCCTAACCTCCCCCGGGTGGTCAGTTGAGGAGCCCAGAAGGAGGGATTCTTGGGAGTTCTTTCATATTTCTTGCACTAGAACAGGAAGCCTTGGTTTTCTGTTTCTTCTCCATGCCAGGTTGGCTGACTACCCGTGAGAGAAGGCGGGTTTCTCTTCTGCAGGTTACCTGGGCCAGGAGGCTGCCTGCCTGGTGTAGACAGTGGATTTGGCTCCTGGCTCCACCTCTTGCCAACTGTGTGGTTTGGGGCAAAGGCCACTCAAAATCCCTGAGAAAGCAGGGCTAGTGGTAGCACCACCTCTTAGCGTTATCAAGTTAGACGGAACAAAAGATGAAAAGTCATATGCCACGTCCCTTCTCCTGGTTATTCACTCAGAGCAGCATGGAGGGTCTGGTCACCAGTTTGAGGGGCACTGGCCGTGGAGTCTCCGGCTTCTCTCCTGCTCTTCTTGTGCAGTCACACAGCCCAGCACCTTGAGGGATGTGACCAGGGCCCAGCTTCCCTCCGTTGGCCTCACTGGGAAGCCCGAGTGAGAGAGGAAGCGGGAGCATGGAGCTTGTCTCCCTGTTTCTGCTACCAGGGGCGTGTGCTCAGTGCCAGACGCCTGCCTGTGGCCATCACCTCCCTTCTCAGACCCACTGGACCTGCCTGTGTCTTGACCACCAGTTTTGACATAGTGAAAAAATAGTGTGTGGTTTGAAAGGACCTACCCTTCACTGTTAACCACATGTTCTAGAATGATAAATAAGTAAAATACAAGGAATTGTTGCTCCATCTGTGAAATGGAACTTTAAAAATCTAAAAATTGGGTACTTTTGGTTTTGGCAAGGCAAACTTATTTTTAGCTATGGAACAAACAGTGTAGCAGAGCAAAAGAAGAAAAGACTTTGGAATCACACAGATTTGTGTTTGAATCCCAGCTCTGCCACTTCCTGGCTGTTTTCGCGGACAAGTTATTTGATCTCTTTAAGCCACAATTTCCTATTAGCATTATGAGAAATAATACATGTCTTACGAAGTTTAGAAAATATATATATAAAGTTTGTGCTCTGTATGAATGACATGGTTGCTGCTGTTACTGTTGCTAGTGTTATTGGTTACGCACTGAGTGTGGCTGAACTGAGTATCTTTACCTTATGCGTTGACTCTTACCAAAACCTTGTGAGCATCTCATAGCGGGTCTTCATCCTTTACGTAGCCGATGTGGCAGGCCTGGTGTGACTGGGCCTTACCACGGTCATACAGACGTTTACTGGCGGACACAGGACTGGGGCCCACGTCTCCTGAGGGTTCTTCTCACCGTGCCACACACTCTTCAGGAGCTCTGTGTGTGCATGTGCATGCACACACATGTGTTTGAGTTTCTGTCATAATTTATTTGCGAATATGGGCTCAGAAATGCATTTAATTTATCTCTAGGACTCTCAGGCCTTTTTCTAGAATGTGGGGGGAAAAGGAAGAGGACTCAAACAGTAAATTAATTTTCTTTTGTATTTGCTGGATTCACACTAGAACCCTGTAGGTGGGAGAGCAGACCATCCATGGAGCATGGGGATTGGCTCAAGGACAGGAGTGTTCCCTTCTTTTGCCTGTTTGTCCGGCCCAGCACTGGTGTTGGGTGACAGTGGTTTTACTTCCCTGAGGAAGAACTTGGGGGCTACGGAGGGGCTTTCAGGATCTGTTCCTTGGTGAAGGCGCTCATCGCTAAGGCCATCTCTTTCTGGTGGAGTTTATATCCAAGTTTGTGCCATGCATCTGCCCGTCCTGCTGTGCCTATAAGTGGTTGTGTTTTCTAATTGAACTGATGAAAACATAGAAATTAGGTATCCATGCAAACAGAAGTTGTTTTGTTATAGACTGGCCGGTTTCATTTGAAAATGCCTGACCCATTAGTGAGGGAATTACATTCGACCACATTAATTTACCAGGATTACCTGTGTCCCCTATCCCCACCCCTCCCTGCGTTTCCGAATCAGAGGTCTGAGATGCGACTCTGGTGTCTGGAGTTCGGTACAGATCCGTGCAGGATTTTGATGTCCAACAGGAATTGAAAACCACTGAGCTGCAACCCAGAGTCTAGATGTTTCCTCTTTAAGGTGCTGCTTTGAGGCCTAATGATGGCGAAATGCCATCAGATGTATGACCAGGGTTTGCTTTTTCTGTTCAGACAACATGTACGTGTTGCCTTGTATTTCAGGCACAAAGACGAATACAACCTATTCCATATCCTCTGAGTGCTTCCAGTCAATGGGGACCAGATAGTTTGAATATAACATGCTAAATGCAAGGATAGGAGAGGTGCCAAGCCCAGATCCCCAGGGCTTAGGGCAGTCATGGAAAGCTTCCTGGAGGAAGCATGAATGTGTAGGATGAACAGGATTCGGGGAGGGGAGGGCCCCTGGACAGAGGGTGCATCCTGAGCACAGGCATAGAGCTGGCCTTTGCTGCAAAGACCAGTGCTGTTCCTGTGTTGAAAAGAGAAGTCGCTGTGGTGTGTGCCTGAGTTAGAGGCCTGAGCTTCAGGATGGAGAGAAAACGGGCGTCTCTTGTTGAATTTCTGGGAGTGGGCTGAATGTGTTAACTGGTGACTTCTGCCTCTGTTTTGGCCAAGGTGGAGTCCTCAGAGGTGTGGAAAGGTGGGTATCGCTGGCAGACTCATCTGGTACGCCGAGGACTGTTTCACATGGGCCAGGGCTTCCCCTCTGCTCCCCATGCTTATTCTTTGGGATCTATCACTGGCACCATGGGCTGTTGTCGGGATAGCAAAGCTGTTTCTGGTCGGGCTTTTCTCAGATTTTTATTCTGATGTGTTTGATTGTGTTCACAACTGAGCGGAACCTGGTGGGCAAGGAGGATGGCATGCCCGAGACACTGACAGCCTCTTCTGCGTTGCTCTCGCAGCTCACGTGGAGAATGAAGAGCAGTACACTCAGGCTCTGGAGAAGTTCGGTGGCAACTGTGTGTGCAGAGATGACCCGGATTTAGGAAGTGCATTCCTGAAGTTCTCAGTGTTCACCAAGGAGCTGACGGCGCTTTTCAAAAACCTGGTAAGTGTTCCTTGTATGCGTGCAGCTCTCGGTGTGGGAAATGCCCACAGGCACCTCGCTTGGGAAGGTAGCTCAGTAGAGGATGCTTATGGTTTGTTTGATAAACTAGAAATAAATTTCATAGCTCCTCTGGTACCCAAAAGAATTGTATTTTCTATACACATTGGTTCAGTTCATTATAAAGTTTAAAATTGTAACTTTTAACCCTAACAAGACTTTTTAAATTCCACTTGGCCTTTGAAATGTACAGGCTGTAGGACAAAATGGGTAAATGCACTCATCTGCTTAAGGGCCTCTGATTTCGATTTTTAATAGTCTCTAATCTGTGTAGAATAGTCTCTGTTTCTGGTAATTATAGCAGGCATTTACACTTACAGTATTTAATAAATATGTCTCAGACCCGTCTTACAAAGCAAGGTAACCTATAATCAAAGCACAGAAATTACCATGAGTATTTAAAGGTCTTTTATGCTCCCAAACGTAGAGCCTTAAAAAAAGCAGGACTAAAAGAAACGTCTGGCTTTCTAAGCAAGTAGAACTACTGCCTGTGGTCTGTGCTTGGTTATGTTGGGAGAATCGAGTCTTTCTTGTTGCTTGGCAGCTCTGTGCAGTCGTGACGGGAGCAGAATTCTGAAGAAGTGGGCAGCCTGGGAGGGCTGTTGGGGCCCTGTCCGGCCCAGCGCCTCCTTCCCGTTTTTCTTCCCCTGCTTCTCCTGAAGGTCGTGGAAGACCAGGTCGAGAACCCAGTACTGCGTTCTGTGCAGGTCGCAAACAACAGTGTCTTTTTCATTTCTCCTGTTAGGAAGCTCATAACAAGTGAAAAAATAGCTCATTCTTGAAATGGCAATGATGGTGGGTTTGTAAGTGTGGCCGTAGAAGGGCAGAAATTAGAGAGCAGAACGTGTGGGCTCGCGGGATATGGAAAGAACAGGCTCATTAAGGCTCCTGGTCCCTGCCCCCCTTCACTTGTAAATATTTCTGTTGTAAATAGTAAAAATAAAAAGCCGTTGTTCTGCTGAAGTTTTTTTGCTCAGAGGAATTTGAAATCTCTTGGGACTTTGGTCAAGTTCATCGCCCTTTGTCACTGCCCCAAACAGCGTGGTGGCTGCACGCGGAGCCCTGGAGCCCTCGCCTGCCTCGGCCCCGATCCCTGGGTGCTGGCAGGCGTGCACGATGGGCTCTCACCAAGTCAGAAAAGATGGGACTTGTTTTTTAAACTGAAGAAACTGCATGGTTCCAGGGTAAAGACTATAGATGCTGACATGGTGGGAGCTCCTTGTGAACAAGTCAATTGGCTGCCTGGTCTCCCAGCCCCTCGGTGGGGGGGTGGTGGGGGTGGATAAGCCTAGCACCTTACTCCTCAGTAGAAAGGAGCAGCCTCCAGAGTGGAAGAGGCCAGAATGAGCAGGAAAAAGAGCTTGGAGGAAACCCACAATGCAAAGAGCAGAAGAAAACTTTAAAGAAACTGCATTTAATTTCTCAGAGAAAGTAGAAGACATCAGATCTATCAGGGAAGAAGCGGGATGCAGCTTGTTAAAGGAGGCCACGGGAGACAATTATGTAAGAAAATACGAAATTAAAAATCCAACGAGAAGCGTTGGGGTAGAGGAAATGGCTCAAAAATAGATCAAAAAGACCAAAAAAAAAAAAAAAGATTAAAAAATGGGAAATAGATAAAAGACAAGGTTTACTCCTTAAGGTCCAGCATCCAGCTGAAAAGCATTTCAGAAGTAGAATAGAAAGAGGGGAGAACATCACTGCATCATCAGTGCAGCAGCAGAAAAGACAACTTTTGCAACAGAAGGATGGAGTCTCCAGACTGAGGGGCTCGCAAGTGCCCAGCACACCCCAGGGCATCTCAGCGTGAAATCGCAAAAGACCTTAAGAGCTTCCAGAAACCACACAGAGGAGTCAGAATCACAATGATGTTGAACTTCTCAACAGCAACACTGGAAACTTCAAGGCATGGAGTAATGCCATTAAAATCCTGAGGAAAATAACTCAACCTGGAATTAGACCCAGCCAGCTGAACATGAGAGTCGAGTTAAAGATATTTTCAGGCATATAAGGCTCAAAAAGCTTAGCTCTCATGTGTCAGTTCTCTGAAACTCCCAAAGGGTGTGCTCTAGCGAAATGAAGAGTAAAGCCAAGAAAGAGGAAAAGGAGAGTCAGGGAATGGGATCCAACACAGGTGAGCAAACTGCAGGAGGGGATCCCAAGAGGATGGCAGAGGGAAGTCCCATGGGGCCGCTGAGCAGTTGACCTAGAAAGCGGCTGGCCCAAGGTGGCTGTGGGGTAGGAGACAGGTGGGAGGAGGCCTGGGTTCTGCCTCTCGCCCCCCAGGCAACCAGCTCCTTTGTTCAGCTGATCTCTAGACCAAGATTTTCTCCCAGCTGTAAAGTGGAGATAATAATGCCATACCTGATTTTGTGGATAGGATATAGCCAACTGGTTGCTCATACACATTTTAGCTTATTTAATTCTTACAACAATCCCCTAAGGTGAATCAGTATTATCCCCACTTTATAGATTGGATAACTGAGGCCCTGGGTGGTTTAAAGAGCTTATATCTCTCTTCCGAGGCACGGAATCCTTGACTGTTTGCGGATGTGTGCCTCCAGGTGTACACAGGCCACCTGCAACATTCCACACTGTGGAATCCAGATGAAACTAGTTTGTACTCAGTTATCTACACAGGCAACTGCACAGTTAAATAAAAGCAGCCCCTTCCTTTTCTGTTTTTTATGTCTTCCTGCCAAAGCAGAAAGCAGGGTAGGGCCTGGATGTTGTAACTGCTACGTTGCTCACCGCCCTGGCCTTGCCACTTGCAGTACTTCAAAATCCACTGCAAAAAATTAGCCGGGCATGGTGGTGCATGCCTGTAGTCCCAGCTACTTGGGAGGCTGAGACAGTAGGATCGCTTGAGCTCAGGAGTTTGAGGTTGCTGTGAGCTAGGCTGACGCCACGGCACTCACTCTAGCCTGGGCAACAGAGTGAGACTCTGTCTCAAAAAAAAAAAAAAAAAAAAAAACATTAAAAAAACATTAAAAAAAAAAATCCACTGCAAATCCTCATTGCTGTCCAGCTTTCCACAGTGAGTAAAGACATCAGCGGCTGTGGTGTGATGAGCACTTGGCGTGACTGGTGCAGGCTAGGCGTGAAGGAGAGTCTGCCTCGTTTGCTCCTCAGGACAGCTGTGCAGAGTAGTTGATGTTACCTTCATCGTAAGGTAAGGCTCACACACATGTGAAGTCACTTACTGGGCCCTTACCTAGTGAGAGATGGAGTTGGGATTCACATCCAGAACGTAAAACTCCAAACCCACGTTGTTCCCATTGTGACTTTTACAGGGACCAAGGCTCTTGTTAACTCCTGGTGGGGGTGGGCTGATGTTGGACAGGAGGGAAAAGTGTAAAGAGAAATGCAAGATCAGGCCGTGCCACCGAGTGCCACAAGGGAGCCTGATGATCTCAGTTTCCTCATCGTAAAACAAGGATGGTGAGATCTGCCCGCCTCCTGGGACAGCATCAAGGTGACAAGAGTGAGTGGAAAGGGTTTTTGTAAATTAAAAACGCAACACACAGGCGACATTTTAGTGTCATTATGATATGTGAACTTATTTGATGGTAGCTGTAAGTACATGTTCGTTACTTTAGTTGCAGCTTTCACTTTATGGAGTCTGCATTATTGATCCTATTTCTTGGAAAGGATCAAAGAGAGAGAAAATCTCTTATTTTAGCCAAAATTAGCACTCACCGGGCCTGATTTTTCCAGACAAGTGCCAGTGTGGAAGCTGCGCGACCATAGGAACGCCATGTGGCAGCTCCTGAGAAGCTGGGCTGAGTGTGAGCTGATTATAGGAGAATTCTCCTTTTTTGGAATTTTGTATACCATCCTTCTTCCTATTTTTGGTCACATCTGTCCTATCTCATATTTTCCAAGCCTTGCTTTTGCTTTCCCTCAGGGCATTTAGAAAACATGTCAGTTCTGTATGGCTAAGCATCTCAATGCTACGTCCTGTCCAGAAAGAATAACAATGACCACCTGCCTGCTTTGAGGCATGAAGGAATGTTTATAAAGCAGTTGGAACATCTCCAGAGAAAGGCCAACTTCCTATAAAGTGAGATTTTCTTACCAATGGGTGAGAATCTCACCTTCAGAAAGTCTATGAATTTTCTCTGCAGTTATGTAGGATAAAGGGAAAAACAAGGCAGCTCCAGAAATATAACGTGTGAAATCAAGGTGGTCGTAAAGTGAGCCCAGTTGCTGGGATTCTTTTCTTCTTCCCAGGTGGATGTGAGGATCTGGAAAGACTTTCCCAGGGCTGCCTCTGTGCTGAGAAGTGGCTGTCTGATGAAAGGCCGCATGGCAGGACAGATTTCCAGAAGGCTAATGACAAATGTGTAGTCTCTGTCTTTGCTATCAGAGAAGTGGCAGCAGAAGATGTTTACAGTGCGCAGAACCCGCTCTGTGTGAAGACCAGTGTCAGCTGAAAGCAGGGGCTGGTGGATGCTGACCCAGGGATGGGGTTGCGCTGTGAGATACGGTGACCTTGGGCTGAGGAATTTCACTGCACCCACATTGAAAGAGGAACCTGAAAGTTCCACTCAACAGCATGCAAATAAGTCATCACCTTTTTAGTGCAAATGATATGAGTTAGTAGACATTATAGCCATACAGTAAAGGAAGCTAGTCAGGTTCTGTTGGGATGAGTGGCAGCTTGTGGCTTTGTATGTGCTGTGCCTGGCACAGAGGCATCCTTTCCTGCCGGCATTGGTAACGTTACAGCAGTACTCTTTGCCCACTGCTGTCGGGCTTGGGTTAAATATGATCTGATTCTCCAAATTAGCAAAGCTTGTCTCATCACTTCATACAGAGACCTTACTACCAGAGGTCCTCACCCTCAGTGCTTCTGTAGACTTTCCTTTAATTTCTTCTATTGAAAATGTCTTATATTTTAAAGTGTCTTACATTCTTTCTTATGAAACAGGGGTGATGATCATAACTTCATCTTTCTGGGAAGAAGATTTAAGTCACTCTTTTGGGCATAAAGTAATGAACTATGCTGAAATCCAGAGATACCCTCAGTAGCTTATGGCATATGGAACTGTCTACCCTTAGATTTCAGAATATTTGACTTCTATTTCCAAAATTTGCATCTAATATTCTGATTCTTTTCCTGTTAGTTGCCCCTTTCACTGCTATCAGTGCTTGCCTCTGATGTCGCTTGTCCTACCATGCTGTGAACAGAAAAAGGAGATGACATGGCTTGTTAGACTTGTATGCAGATTAGGAGTCCATAGGCTGTGAGTGAGCAATTTCAAGTGAGGGCTTGAGGGCTGGGGCTTCTCTGGGGGGGAGAGAGTGTACATGAATGGGCCTACTGACAGTCACTTTGGGCACCTAGAAACCTCTGCCACTTAAGTTTATGTATGGCCTCATTTACAGTTGGAAATTTCTTTTTTTGTTGTTGTTGTTGAAACAGAGTCTCACTCTGTTGCCCAGGCTAGAGTGAGTGCCGTGGCGTCAGCCTAGCTCACAGCAACCTCAGACTCCTCGGCTTAAGCGATCCTACTGCCTCAGCCTCCCGAGTAGCTGGGACTACAGGCATGCACCACCATGCCCGGCTAATTTTTTCTATATAGATTTTTAGTTGTCCATATAATTTCTTTCTATTTTTAGTAGAGATGGGGTCTCGCTCTTGCTCAGGCTGGTCTCGAACTCCTGACCTCGAGCGATCCACCTGCCTCGGCCTCCCAGAGTGCTAGGATTACAGGCGTGAGCCACCGCGCCTGGCCTGGAAATTTCTGTCTTAAGATTCAGAAGACTTGGCCGGGCGCGGTGGCTCACGCCTGTAATCCTAGCACTCTGGGAGGCCGAGGCAGGTGGATCGCTCGAGGTCAGGAGTTCGAGACCAGCCTGAGCAAGAGCGAGACCCCATCTCTACTAAAAATAGAAAGAAATTATATGGACAACTAAAAATCTATATAGAAAAAATTAGCCGGGCATGGTGGTGCATGCCTGTAGTCCCAGCTACTCGGGAGGCTGAGGCAGTAGGATCGCTTAAGCCGAGGAGTCTGAGGTTGCTGTGAGCTAGGCTGACGCCACGGCACTCACTCTAGCCTGGGCAACAGAGTGAGACTCTGTCTCAAAAAAAAAAAAAAAAAAAAAGATTCAGAAGACTTGAAGACTATGCTACTTTCTGTACTCACAAATCCCTAACCAAAAATAAAAGCACATTCTTAGTTTGATCAAGACAATGAAGAATAATAAGGCTGATGTTAGAGATCCATGTTTTGGTTGTAGCACAGCCCTGTAATTAGTATGTTTAAATTGTACTTTGATACTGTTTCTTTTGGGGGTGGGCCATGTTACCTCATCATAACCCCCATGGTACGTTGACTTCTAGTGGTCAGAGAAAATGGGGAGAGCCATAGTGGGAGAGGACAGGGTAGCAAGGCTTTGGACGTGGGGAGGAAGAGCTTGCAGAGTAATGACTGACTGGGTGCCTGCTGGAGACTTTCCCTGCTCTGGTGCTGCATGGGGCAGTGAGCTCTGATAACTCCTGTCTGGGTGGGAGACACACAGATACTTGCAGCGTGTGTCGTGGTGGCCACTGACAGCCCATGCAGCTCTGCGGGTGCAGCCTCGGAAGCATGCAGCAGTGACTCCACTCCTGGGCCTTGGATCCTTGGATCCCTGGGAGGTGTAGGAGGGGCAGGGAGTTCCATGGGCTCTTATTCGTGTCCTTGAGTCCATCTGCACACAAGCATGAGGACAAGGTTTAGAAACAAATGTCTCCACAACTTCCCAAATGTGTCTAGGACGTGCTGTTTCTCTTTGAAAGTATTAATGAACTTAAATGGATTTTTTCATTGTGTTTTCTCAATTGTTGAATATTAAGAGGACAAACTGCCATGATGTAGGTGATCTCAAACTTTTAAAAAAATTCAAGAGCTAGTGTGTGGAGAGGCTCGAGTAGAGGGTGTGAGTGAAGGAGCCAGTGGGCTGCATCCCAGCACAGGTGCAGAAGCCCAGCCTTGGTGGCTTCAGTGACGCAAGGCCACAGGGACTCGGGCCTGAGTTTGTGTAAGGGCAGAAGACAAGCTGCAGGTGAAGGAGTAAAGACAGCAGGTGTTCACTATTCTAAGGAAGGGTTGATAACGAAAGAAGAAAGCTAGGAGGGAAGGGGTTTCTAGGGTGAGAGAGGCTTGAACCTGAGTCGACGCCCCAGGGAAGGAGCTGGTAGCCGGTAGAGGCCAATGATGCAGAAGAGAGGGACTGTGTGTCCCCTGTTACCTCCTGTGGGTGATTGGCTCAGCCAGGAGTCAAGCCCCTGCCTCTCTAAGCACAGTCATCAGTGAGTTTATGTAGATGAATCCAACCATGCTTGTTTGTGTGCATTCCCCTTGCCTTGAGCATTTTCAGCTGTTTATTAATCATTCCTTAAAATTTAAAACCTAGCAAACCACATCAATACTTGTATATTCCAGGTTCTAGTTTACAAAGCACTTGACACAGTTTGTTTCCTTGACACCCCCAGAGGACCTGGCCTTCCACTTACAGAGCACCATTGGAATTGCCTGGGGCTTCTTGGAAATTCAGACTCCTCTAGGCCTGATGAATCACACTCCTCAGTTGCCTAAGATCCCCAGGTGACAAGCTTGAGAAGCATTGCTGTAGAGCAAAGGTTCTCAAAGTGCGGTCCCTGGACCAGCAATGCCTGGAACTTATTGGAAGTACAAAATCAGCCTCAACATCCTAATTACAGAATTGTGGTTCTCCAACTTCAGTGCATGAGTATCACTTGTATGATGTTAGACCACACCTTTTTAGGCTCCACACCCAGAGTTTCTGATTCCGCAGGTATGGGGTAGGGCCCAAGATTCTGCATTTTTAGTACATTCCCTAGTAGCACTGATGCTGGAGCCTGGGCTGGTGCTTCTGACTCTTACTCTTGGGGAGATTGGGACTTACGTTGCCCAAGGTCTCACTGAGGGCAGAGCAAATACTTTCTTGGACTCTTGGAGGTAATAAATTTGAAAAGGTGCTTTCAGTTTTGGTTGATGGACTTGAACGTCACATGGGGTTTAGAAGCGTGTGTTGCCTGACCCCTGGATTCTCTTGTGCTGCCCCCTGCCTCCTGGAACCAGCCTTCAGCAGGCGTCAGCGCAGTCGTAGGTAGGCCTGCTGATGTGCCCAAGCTCGTCATTTACTCTGGTGAAGAAAGGAAAGAGGACTCTATTTTCTCCCCACGTGGATTCTGAAAGGTGAGAGCAGTTGACTGCCAGAGAAGCAGCATTAAGAGCAGAAACCAGGTCAGCGATTTCTCTCCTTACTCTGGTGTGAAAGTTACCAGTGTGCTTTGGCAGCTGGTTGGTTTTGATCTTTCAGTTTGTGTTAAACACTCAAGATCAACGTGGGCTTCCCCCTTCTTTTTAATTAAACAAACTATCAGAGCAGCTATGCTGCCAAAGAGACAGGACTAGGTGCATCTGTTCAGGAGGGCGCCCTGTGAGAGTGTTTAGGCGGGACAGTGTGTGTGCGCATGCGCTGGCGGTAGACTTTCCGGCAATAACTATCTATAGCCCAGGGGAAGCCTCTTTACTTACAACAGAAATGAAAGTCACCTGGCTGGTGTTCCTGGCCTGACCTCAGGTCAGATGTGAGCCATCTTGCCCTGTGAGGACAGCAGACTCTTTAATAGGGACATGACAGGAATAGTTTGGCTTCAGAGCTCTCAGCCCAACTCTGCTACTTACAGTTGTGTGATTTGGAGGCAAAAAGGATAACGAGCCTCTCTTTTTTTCCCCGTACCTGTAAAGTGGGGATAACAGCACCTACTTCTCAGAGTAGTTGAAGGATTAAATGGCTGTGTGCCATTTGGTGGCTTATTCAGGCCAGTTTACCTAGTACCTTCTGCTGCTTCAAAAAACGTTCTGCCTGGGTGCCCATTCTTACAGGGAGGCAGCCTTTGGAAAGAACACAGAGAACTCATCTTTGAACCTGCCAGGCACACTCCTGCCTCAGACCGTTTGTGTTGGCAATGCCCTCAGCCAGGAGTGCACTTCTACCAGATTTCCACGTGGCTCTCTGCTTTGCTTCCTTCGTACTCTGCTCAAATGTCACCTTATAAAAGGCCTTCCTGACCACTACTTGAAAGAGTCCCTATCCCACAAGTGATCGTGGCATCTTTATTTGTGATATCTGTAGTAGCCCCCAACAGGAAATGCCTCAAATATCTATCCACAGATGTGTGGGTAAACAAATTGTAGTGTATCTGTATGATGGAATAGTACTTAGCAGTAAAAAAAAAAAAAAAAAAAAAATTTAAAAATTAGTTGGGCATGGTGGTGCACACCTGTAAGTCCTAGCTACTCAAGAGGCTGAGGCAGGAGGGTGCTTGAGCCCAGGAGTTTCAGGTTACAGTGAGCTGTGATCCGGCTACTGTACCCCAGTCTGGGCAACAGAACAAGACTCTGTCTCTAAAAAATAAAAAATTAAAAGGAAATGAACTATTGGTGCAACAACATGAAAGAATCTCAAAGTAATTATGCTCAGTCTCAAAATAATTATGAAAGAAGCCTGATGAAATGGAGTATATACCATGTGATTCCATATACCGCATATAAAATTCTAGAAAATGTTGCAAAGTATTCTGTGGCGACAGAAGCACATCAGTAGTTGCTGGGGACAGGAGAGTGGGGGAAGGTGAGGGGCTGGGGTTGCAGAAGGGGCACAGGGAAACATCTGGGGTGATGGGATACATTCACTATCTGGATTTTGATGATAGTACATGGGTGTATCCATATGTTGTAATGTACAAAATCATGCACTTTAAATGTGTGCAGGTTATGTTAGTTTCATCTCACTAAGGCTGCTTAAAACCTTTTAAAAGCCATTAATCAGAAGCGTTGCTGATCAATAGAATTTTTTGCATACATAGAAATGGTTTACATCTGCTTTGTCTAATGTTAAGTCGTCACTAGCCACATGTGGCTATGGAACACTTGAAATGTGGCTAGTGCAACTGAGAAACTCAGTTTTTAGCTTTAAATTTAATCAGATTAAATGTAAAGAGGCACATGTAGCTAGTGTCTGGCTTATGGGCCAGCACAGGTTCAAATCTTTTACATCTCACATCCCACACGTGTCCTGGATCTTGGGCTCCCACTTCCAGAGGTGACTGACTGGAAGCTTTCAGCCACTTGAAGGCTGTTTTGCGCATATCCTTGCTAATGCTGAAACCTGCTGAGGATGCCCCTAACTGAAACAGTGAGGTGTTACCTGAGGTCTTTTTGCAACTTCTCACCCTCTGGCAAGGAGTATTTCCTGGCCTGTGCAGAAGGTGGTTTGCCCTTCTTTGAAGCCTTGGCTTTTTCTGTTTAACTCTATGAGTGATCAGCATTTGCTCAAGTTGAAAAGAAAAACTCAGCAAATCTCAAAATGGTGCCTTTTCTACCTTCTGCCTCTTAAGTTTCTGGTAAATTGGGCGTATTCAAATAAATTATGTGACACATGTGAGTCTTGGATAAGACTTATTGGCCAGGTTTTATATAGTAACAAAATGCTCTTTTTAAGGAAAAGCTGATTATACTGAAAGAGAGTTTGATGCTGTTAAGGGTTTTGGAGAAGAGCCCTGGGAATACCTGTTATTTTCTAGATCCGTGAGGCTAGAGCTGGGAAGATTCTGCCCAGCGACTGCTGGGTGCTTCTCAAAAGTAGCCATGACGGAAGAATCCTGTCTAGGGTCAGGCTTCCGGTTGGATCCCTTTGGGCACGATCATTTGGCAAAGCAGAATTACTCACTGCCTGAGTAAAAGAGAAGGCAGCCTCAGCTCCTTGGGGGGCGGGCAGGCTGCATGGTCGGGGAGCCAGCGGTGGGGCTGGGGCTGGATCAGTAGCAGCCAGTGACCAGAGAGCAGGCAAGGTGGTGACCTATGAGTAGAAGTGACAGAGCTAGAGGCAAGGAATTTTAAGACGAAAACAAACACAATAGTTAGAAGGACAACATGAAGAGAATGGCTGTGTGGCTGGGTCTATTCCCCACCTCCATCTTCTTGTCTTTGTTTGCTAATCAGCTGTGGCATTAGCATAATGATTTTGTTCTTGATACCTAATAGCCTCGTCTGCTGCCTGCCCCACTGACTGAATCATTTTATTTCTACTAGTGAGATTACAGACCTTTGACTACTTAGTCATCTTGTCAGACATGTCCAAGTGAACTCAGGAAGAGTAGACAGAAGAGACAGGAAAAAGAGAGCACTGTTATTTTAAAAGATTGCCTATTTGTTGGTCCATAGTTAATAGCAGTGATTTAAGATTAATAATTTGTATTCAGGTTGTATTTGCTGTTTCAAGAAGCCATTTTACATAATGTGTTTGTTAAAAGTAGGTCAGTATAAGAGAAAGCCCAGTGCTTGCTTGGCACTAAGGAAAAGATTCTGGTTAGGTTACGCGGGGATAATTTAATTCTGCCCATAGATCATAAAAATTTCATTACACATAAATTGAGGCTGGAGCTGCCTGAGCACAAGGGATGTGCAATAATCTTTTGGCTGTGGTTTTCATCTCTCTCGGCCACGGTTGGTTCAGCTGTAGGCCTGAGGCTGCCTGGACACACACAGGGGAACACAGAGCCTGCCCAGCCTTCGCGCCGCAGGGCACACCTGGCCTAGCAGAGACCACAGCAGCCGTTTCCTGGAAGTTCTCCCTGAGTCATGAGGCCCGTGTGCTGCTCTGGTTATGCCGAGGGCAGATGGGCTAATGTCCAGGAGTGTGGAAGCTGTATTAGTAAAGCCATGACAGATATTCTATTTATGTTTGTTTAAGACTTTCTTTTAAGAAAACCCCAGCTCTGTTGAAGCGTATTTTACATATGGTGAAAATCACCATTTGTAGGTGATTTCTAGTAACTTTACTAAGTGGTTTGAACATCACCTTAAAGCAGTTTTAAGACATTTTCTCCTCTGCTAAGGTCCCTTTTATGCTCTTAACAGTTAATCCCAGTTCTCCCAGCTCCAGGCAACCACTGATCTAATTTTCTGTCTCTATTGTAATAATTTATTTTCTCATTAGAATAGTAATAGTTTCCTATTTTGGATAATTTGAATAACCCCAAAGAGAGAAACTGACTTTGAATGAAGCCAGAGCCCCTTGGTTGACCTGGTCCCCAAGCCCCTTTTTCTAGCTGCTGCCTCCTGCATCAGCACCGCGGGCCACCCTCCATGCTGTTCCTTTGCCCGGGCTACCCCCACCCCCATCTCACAAGGCAGATGCCCTTTGTCTTTTGAAGGTCGGTCTTACACCCCCTGCCCAGCATGATTTCCCTTGTGTCCAGGCAAAAGATCATTTTCTCTTCCCTGTAGTTCCATGTTTTCCTCATGGCTCTCAGAATTTTCACTTCATAGTTGACTTAAATATGGGGTTTATCTCCCTACTGAACCCAAGGGGAGAGGCTTTCCGAGGACTGAAGTCCTCTCTGCTCCATCTTTGTCTCCTAACTCCTCTGTACCTCCAGCTTCCTCTCCTGCCGCTACCTGAGGGCTACATGCACCTCCTTTGTAGCATCCATCACAGTTGTAATTGGCTGTTGAATGTCCCATCCACCGCTAGACTGTGGGTCCTGTCCCCAGCGCCCAGCATGCAGGATCACACTCACTGCTGAAACGAATGAAGAATGAAAGTGAGCTGGCCAAATGTGTTTGGATATCCATAGGTTGTTCACTCATCTCTACTTGAACATTTTGCTGTAGGTACCAAAGCTTAGTTTACCTCTTCTTACCCTAATATCTGTTATCAGTACCTAAGTTCTTCGAATTAAATAACAAATAATCTCAAAATAGACTCAGTAACCAAATTGTGATGATGTTCTTCCCTGCTGCAGAGAATCTTGTTTTTCCCACTCACTCATGCCTACGTTCATACTTATACACCCCCTTCATAAAAAACCTACTAGGATTCTTTCTAGAAACAGGATCCTTAACTTGTGAGCACCTAACTCTTTTTCCCCCCCGACTCACCTTTTAACTGGATGGTTTTGGTGTCTTCGACTCAGCCTGCCATGCTGAGCAACTCTGCTCCGCCCCTCTGTGCTGTTTTGCTGGCTTCTTTCTTGCATGTGCCTTGTCCAAGACGGCACAGCATTGGCTCCCTGCCAGGTAGTGTTCAGGACCGAGTCAACCTGTGCTGGTGACTCTGAACGTGGCTTTGTGTGATCATGTACATGAATGGGCAGCATCTCAAAGGTAACTGCTACAGTTACCCTTCTTCCTACGCCCAGATTGACTGCTTAAAACCAAAGCCACTGCTTCATCACCCTTCACCAATGAGGAGCCATTGGTATCTGTACAGTGTGAAATACGCTACTGTGGGTATGTCTTAAGAGTTTTTATTCTTGGTGTTATGTATTAATTCTTCCTCTGAAAGGGCAGGTGTTTCATTTGTCTTTGTAGCCAGCTGTTGCTGTCTGCAAAATAGGTACTCAATAAATACACCTGAATGAAAGAATTCACTTGTGCATTTGCTGCGTGTTGTCTGGCTTAAAGGTGTTACTAGAACTAAGGTTGTATCTGAAACCCTTGTAGATTCTGTCCCTTACGCATTATGTGCTCAGAAAAGTGTTTAAGGATATTGGTTTATCCCACCAATGTTATTCATCTACTCTGGGCCAAGCCCTGTGCCAAGAGTTATGGGGAACATAAAATGTAATTCAAGTGGATGCTGACCTTTAGAACTTACAGTATGAGATTGATAAGATGAGTACAGTAGAGGGGCTGCCAAGCGACTTAAGAAATGTAGAAAAGGGGGGGTGTGAGGGCGATCTGGCTGTGACATCTGCCACCCCATTGATCACCAAGGTTGATTTGGCTGATCAGGCTGGGTAGGCCGGTGTCTCCTTCCTCCCTCACCGTTCCCTGTGTGTCCCTCCCAAAGCTGCGCGCTCGGTTGAAGAGGATGACCTTCCCCGACAGAGGAGGACCGTACTTCGGTCAAGGGTATACCAGTAGCTGTGCTCCCCTGCTAGAACCTCCAAACAAGCTCTCAAGAAATATGGAAAAAGGAAAATATTGGAGGAGTCTGGAGAGGGAGGGGCCTCTTTCTGCTGTGGAGATTGGGGTTGCTTAATGGAGAAGGTGGCCTTTGAGTAACTCCCGCTGGAGGGGAAGGCTGTGAGCAGTAGGGACAAGGGATGCTGTTTCACTTGGATGGAAGAAATAGAGCACAAGCATAGAGTCAGAGAAGCAGAGAACAGCAAAGTGGCTGAAGATGAAGAGTGGCAAATGAGGATGGCTCGTGGGGGGTCTAAATGCAGGAATAGGAAGTGTAGTCTTTGTATCAGAGACATGATCCCAGATAAATCTGGCAGGACTGCGAAGGAGGGATTGGGGCAGGCAGAAGGTGGCAGGGAGCAGGGGAGGCTGTTGCCTTAGTCCAGAGAAGGGGCGCAAGGCCCAGGGAGGCAGTGGACACAAGAATGGCACGGAGGGATGTTGGTGGAAGGACAGGCCATGATAGAGCCAATTCTCGGCAGCTGGTTGAGTAGGCGCAGCGAGACCAGGTCAAGGAGTCCAAGACGACTCCGAGGTGTGGCGGGAGGGAGGGTTTTAGAGGAATTAAGAGCTGCAGGAAGCAGGGCTGGCTCAGCACTGGAGGAGAGAAATGTGCACTGAGAGGTGGGGACTGTGGCGATACCTGCACTACTGACTCCCATTTCTTCCTACCATGGGTGACAGTGGGAACCTGTGTGTGCTTGTTCTTATAGATTATTCACCAGCCACTGGTCCTCCCATTCTGTAAGACCTCGCCTTAAACTGAGCTTTTCGGTATTTCAGAGTTGAACTCCTAAGACTAATCCTAGCAAGTCCCAGCTGATTACACTGTACCTTGGAGGAATGCCAGGTACAGGGAAGTGTCGAGTTGTTTTATCCTAGAGGGAAGTTACCCAAAACAGTCTTTTCTCAAATGACAGTCGTGAATCAGTCATGTACTTGGCAGAACTGGTTGATGCAGGCATTATTACATACCTTATCGATATTTCTCATGGGAATTTCTGTCTCCATTTAAAAATTTAGTATGCTGATAGCATATGGAAATCAGATCCCATATTGCCTTTAAAATGGTGCCTATATTTTATTTTCTTATTTAAGGTAATTATACTAAAAATAAATTTTTTCCTTGGTTAATTATAAGAATGAATGTGCAAGGTCCCAGAGTCCTTCCTCTCGACTTCCTGCTTTCATAGCCCTGTAATCTAGGCGCAGGCAGCCCGGGGTGGCACAGAAGACACAGGGCCGCAGCCATGGTAACTGGCAGTTGCATCAATTTGAGGGAGTGATCTGAGCCTAGGGAGGGTCGAAAGTAGGTCTTGAGCTCATTTTCCACGTGCAGAGGGAATCTTGTCGGGTTTAGTAGCCGAGTCTGTGAAGGCCCTTCCTGCCTGAAGCTTTGCATCTTGACTCACGTTGGACCTGCCCGTGCAGCCTTGCTGGCCCTGAGTGGGCCTGTTTGCCAGGAGGCATACGCTCTGCCTGAGTGATCACCGTGGCAGTCCAAGTCACCGGTCTCTTGCTTCAGGGAGAACAAGGGGCACCTGGGCTCTTGCCCTCCTCTTTCTGTTTATCTGCTTTCCCCAGCAACACCCTCTCTCACACACACACCTCACACACGTGCACACCCTCACCCACGTCCCCTCACCCACGTACCATCACCCTCTCACACACACACACACACACACCTTCTCACACACATACACACCCTCACCCACGTACCATCACCCTCTCACACACACACTCCCTCCCACACACACACCGTCATTCTCACACATATACCCTCACTCACATCCACACATAGGCAAACACCCCCCCAACAGGTACACACTCACACACACACTCACACCTTCATACTCAAGCACGCAATCACTCACACACCCTCCCTCCCCCATGACACACACTCATTTCTTTCCTCATTGGCACTCAGCGTTGGCTCATATTGCTTCATAGCAGACAGACGATTCCCCCTGTGTCCCTGTGTTGGGAGCTTGCCGCAGAGACTGGGGTCTGGGGGCCCAGAGCACAGACCAGCATGGATGGGCTGGGCAGTGCATGAGAGCTGGGAGTGGGTGTCTCCTTTTATTCTAAGCTCCTGAAAGTGGTTCCGTCGTTGATTATTTTGAAATATTTTTCTTCGTTGTAATGACTGTCTTCTCACAAACTTCATAGCTTAACAATATAAGATTATTATTGTGAAAAATATACAGACCTAGCCTTTTCATTAGTTATATATTCATTTGTAATATTAAATCATTACAAAGAATTTAAGGCCGAATAAGGCAGTCGTACCTGCACCGGCCAGGTTTTAAGTGGAGGTTAATTATTAATATTACCTGATGTTCTCTCTAACTTCCTTGCTGTCCTTCCTTAAAAGTTGAATAGGAATATTCTCTTTGTTTTTGTTTTTTAGATTCAGAATATGAACAACATAATCTCCTTCCCTTTGGACAGTTTGCTGAAGGGGGACCTGAAAGGAGTGAAAGGGGTATGGCGCGAAACCGTGACATCGGGGCAGGTTTTACATCGTGTGGAGCCACCGTAACCTGGCCTGTTGGGGCAGCGGCCACGCTAGTGCATTCTTACCGGGACGGCATGGCTTTGATGTGCTGTGTTGAGACCACCTTTCTGCAGAACAGTGGTGACCTCCGGCCTTTCTGGCCGTCCTGTTGGCACGACAGACTCCATGAGGGGAGGAGAGTGGGAAGGGAGAGAAACCGCTATGTTGGAAACCGTAATCAGTTTTGGTCTCTCTCAGTTGAGCAGGGAAACCTCCCAGAGAAATTCTGTTTTTCTAGTTGGTGTGCTGTTGATTTACCACCAGGAAGGGATCCTAGCAAGGATATAGTTTCCTGATGGGAAAAATCACATTCGTAAGGCGCAGGCCAACTTCATTTTTCTGTCCTCTAGAGAATGTTGGCTGTGTAGGATGTGCCTCGCCACTTATAAACAGCGAGGCTGTGAACTGTTTCAGGAGGATGCGAGTGAGTAGCAGTCAGGGCTGGAGGGTGTTTGAGTGCGAGATGCTTTGCTTTTGCACATCTTGGCCCTGACAGATGTGCGCTGTGAAAGGGAGATGATTGTGTCTGCGTTCTTGGGAGACTTGAGTTCTTTGATTAGATCGGCACATGATGCCTGGGTCACATCTGGCACCACTGGAAGCCCAGTCTGGCCTGTGTCGGGGGGACCTCTGCAGAGGCCTCTCAGAGGCCTTCACAGAGTGTGCCAAGAGAGAGCCATTAGGATACTGAGGGACATACACAACTGTCCCTTTGGGGGCTCAGAGAACAGGCAGCTGAGTTACCCCAAGAAATGGGAGGCAGGGGCATCCTAGGCAGAGAACAGACACAGGCACGTACATGGAAGTAGGAATCCACAAGGCACGTCAGGGGCCCGTTCACGGAGGACCTTGTATGCCAGGCTGTGGCCCTCAGGCCTTACCGTAAGGCCACTGAAGAGCCAAGAAATAACAAGGAAATAAAACAAAAGAAGAGGTTTCTCTTCTTCCAAAAGAACCCTGTTGAAGGGAGCATACATAGGGGGAACCCATCTGAGGGAATTTCTAGTGGCTCAGTAATTTTTTGAGCCAGGCTTTATCAGAGAGTATGAAGTCCTGAGTTCCAGATCTCTCTGAGTGCTAGTTGGCCATCCCAGAAGAATGTGGGTGACCTTTATGTTCTTATTATTGGGCTCAAAGCATATGTTGAGATTCACATATTAATAAAAGAGTCCCTTTCTTTTAGAGAGATATATTGAAATAATTGCAGATTAAATGTTGTCTTTTAGGATTTAATTTCAGAATGAACCTAGGGCAGAGAGTAAGGTACGGGTGACACAGAGTGGGCCAGGAGTGTTGTAAATGGGCAATGGCACATTGCATGAGTTTCTGTGCTTTTGTGAGCATTTGGTATATTCTAAATAAGTATTTTAAAAAGAAAGGGGAAAAAAAAGGAATTCCCCCACCAGTCTACTTAAAAGTGTGTACTCTAGGTTCTTTATTTTTCATGGGCTTACACACATCATTTATTGCAGAAATTTATGCTCCTTTCAGGACTAGTCTAGGGATAAGTTTATCTTGCACAGAAGTTAATAATTAGTGCTGCTTAATTTATTGCTCTTTTTACAGGATCTGAAAAAGCCTTTTGATAAAGCTTGGAAGGACTATGAAACAAAAATGTGAGTGTTCTCATTTTTAAAAATATGCATAGGTAACTTGAGATTTCAATTTTAAATCAAGTTTTTATTGCTTAAAGGGATTGTCTAAATAAACTTTAATCCAGGAAAGAATTTACCTAAATCCATGTTGCTGTGGTTTGTTATAACAGGTGCTTCTATACTTGGTGTCTACATTCAGTGATCGTTGCTTCTTTGAACAAGTTTTCCCTTGTCCCTTTTTCTATAATGTCATTAGGGTTATAGAATGTTATTTTCAGGAAAGTTCATTGAGGAAAGTTAAGGCCTATTTCTCTCAGGAAGTGTTTCTTTCCTTTTTTTTTCCTTAATAATTTTTTTGATTTATTTTTTGAGACAGGGTCTCACTCTGTTGCCCAGGCAGGGATGCAGTGGCACAATCATAGCTCACTACAGCCTGGAACTCTTGGGCTCAAGCAATCCTCCTACCTTAGCTGGGACTATAGGTTCACACTACCAGGCCTGGCTAATTTTTTTATTTTTTGTAGAGATGGGGTCTTGCTATGTTGCCCAGGCTAGTGTTGAACTGCTGGCCTCAAGCAATCCTCCCACCTGGGCCTCCCAAAGTGCTGGAATTATAGCCGTGAGCCACCACGCCCAGCTCATTTTTGTTTTTAAACACTTTCTCCATCGTATTACCGTTTATGACAGTGATGCAGTTTTCAGACTTCATCTTCCTGGTGTTTTGTGAAAACTGTATGCTGTTAGCTTTGTGTCTGTGTTTCTCTGAGACACTGGTCCCCCTCGGTTTTATGGGAAGAGAAGTTGTTCAGCAGCCATCTCCTTCAGCTTTATTTGCTTGTTTCATCCACCAATAAAGAATCTGAGGAACGGACTAATTGATACTTAGATGTGTACCCCAATTTCTACTAAAGACAGGACTGCCAATGATTGACTTCAGGCAGTTGTTGTAACATTTCCAATCAGTTTCTCATTCCTAGAGTGGAAAGAGTCAAGCTGGACAGAACTGAGCTAGCAACTGTAGGGAGTAATGGTTTCAATTATTTTAAATACTGGAGAAATAGAAAAAAAATTTTAGTGCCTTGTATTTACCTTATAATTGCTGTGCCTTAAGCAATATGGAGTTTTCTGAGTGGAAACAGAAACTTTCACATGAAGCTATCTGGTAAAGTGAAAGGTTAAGAAGAAAGTCATTTCAGTTATAACTACCAGTATTTAAGTAGTTTCTTGTTTGATTTTTAAACCAGCCTTGGGTATCTTTTCAGTGGTGAAGGTTCACAAAGCTCAAACCAATGAGCACTAAACCTTTGATACTTAACTCAATCCTCGGAAATCTTAAATTTTGTACCTGAAGTTGCCTGGACCCCAAGTTCTGGAATTTCAGGGGGAAGCACAGGTGGCGTGTCAGGCTCGAGTGCCTTGGAGATCTGTGCAGCCCGGAGAGGCTCCAGCGTCCTGTCCCTGGCCCACTGGCATCTGTGTACCAGTTGCCAGTTCAGTGAAATAAATGGGAAGGATCAGCATATTCCTTCTTTACAGACAGGAAGCCAAGAATCAGTGGTTTGCTGCTGGTCAAACAGTATGAGAGTGATTGAGCCAGGCCAGGAAACGGGTTTCCTGATGTTCATTCATCTGCGGTCTCTGCCTGCTCTGGGCCACAGAGGAAGTGCTTCTGTGCATGACTGGGCCAAGGGCAGAAAGGGGTTTCTGAAGAAGATTGCCTGAGAGCCCTCTGGTTCTGAAAGGAAAGGGTTTGAAAGAAGGAGAACATCAAATTCTGTAACATCAAGACACACACAGATAGGTTGGGGACAGAATTACTCATGAAATCCCAGAGTTTAGGAGGAGGGAGCAGCACCTTTAAAACTCGAAATAATTCTAGGGTAAATAAGGAAAGTAATTCTTTACCTGTTAGTGTGGGAGATTCATTTGTCCCGAGAGGCTTTGTGATAAGTGACAACTAGGCTGAGAGGTCTTTAAAATTTCTCGGCAGTAGTCCCATACCTGATCATTAAGAGAAGTGACCAACTTCTGCACTGTGTCCTGCTGCCTTTGTGGTAATGCTGGGGAGCCTTGGAGCTGTGTAATTCTAGCTCCGGGGACCTCATGGGCCCTCAAGTCACACACCTTCCTGGATGCATGAACACGTTCAACAACATCCCTTCTAAGTGGTCTTCTGTTTGCATTCTTACCCTTGCAGATTGTTAGGCAGCTACTGTGTGCTCCAGGCTAAAGAAACAGAGAAATTATACTTCTTGCCTCTTGTTAGACACTCCAGCCCCCTGCCCCCAGTGACAGGGAACTCTGTGGAACCCATGTCATCGTTGTAGCCCATGTCATTGTTGAACAAGTCTTAAAGAACATGCTGTGTCTTTTAGTGCCTACCTTGAGGCCTTACAGAAAGTGCCTCTTGTCTTCATAGCAGCCCTTTGTATTTTTTTTTTTTTTGAGTGCTTTCTGTCCATTTTGTTAGTCTCCTTTTCTCCAGAATAAAAATTCACATTATTTCAAGCCCCTCTTAGCGCATGTAATTTTGTGGCTCCTTTTTACCCTGGTTGCTCCGCTCTGGCTGTGCTTCAGCAGGTTAGTTTATACTCTGAACTGCACACGTCACGTGTGGGTAATATCGCTCAGACATTAGATAAACGTGGGAAGGGGAATGAAGCTGACAACATGAAAAGGTGGCTTGTTTTCTTCTCCAGTTATGAGACTGTCATAAGTCAGGGAAGGAGAACAGGCGTGGCTTCACTACGTGAGGAGAGGGAGGAGGTGAAGACAGACAGGGAGAAAGTGTGGGGAGAGGAACGGGCGGTAGGGAAGTTCCCGTGGGGCCTCTCGGAGGACAGGCAAGCTCCCAGTGCTGTTGCTGAAGGAAACCTCCGAGGCGTGTGCAGACTTTCCACCCGCTCTGACCCAGAGCTGGCTCAAAATAGGTGCTTAGGACGTATTTGTTGAATAAGTAGAGGGAAGGCCAAGTTTGACGTTTTGGGGACAACACTCATTTCCCTCTCGTTCTGAGATGTGTGCTGAGCGTTGGTCTCAGCAGGCTGGGTATGGGGTGGCCTCGGCTGTCCACTTCGGAGTGCCATGCCGAGAGGCATCTTGACGTATCCTTTCTTCTTTCACACGTAGAACAAAAATAGAAAAGGAGAAAAAGGAACATGCCAAGCTCCATGGGATGATTCGTACCGAAATAAGTGGGGCTGAAATTGCCGAAGAGATGGAAAAGGAGAGGCGGTTCTTCCAGCTGCAGATGTGCGAGGTAAGACGCTGGGAAGCAGTAGGCCTCGAGAGCTGAGGCTGGCGAGGTCCACCCCCACCCACATGGGGACTTGCCCCAGGAGCGAGCCACTGCTCGGAGACCATCTGTCTCTGACATGTATCAGTGGATTCAGAGAAAACACCAAATGTATTATCGGACTCCATTTGTCCCTGCGCTGACATTTTATTTACTAGGGGAATCTTAGTCTCCTACAGGGTGGAATTAGGTTACTCTAACACCAACCTTTTATTAAAAGTAGAGAACAATTTAAAGAATGTTCTTTCTGTCCTCACACATACAGTCTCTCAAACTCACTTCCCCTCCCTGAAACTTGGCTAACATACTTACTGCTTGCTGTTTTTTAAATGAGGTGTCTGGGTTCCGCTTGTACCAATGGAGTCAGTGACCAGCTTAAGGTTGGGGGTGAGAATTCAGCTGGAAAATAATCCAGCTTGAGAGGTGACAGTCCACATCGTCCTCTGTGTCAATGTGTGATGAGTTCTGGGAAGCCACATCACCTGTCTGGAGCACTTCCTCCCAGACTGTTCCTGCTGAGTGTGGGGTGCTCCACCAGCCCAGAGGCCCAGGTGCTCTAGGGAGCTCCTCTCTGCTCCGCCCCATCCTGCAGCCTCAGCCCTGGCCTTGGGCGGGGGTGGGGGGGGTGGTAGACAGCAGCACAGGTGCTCTCAGAGTATTCGTTGAGATCAGACACCATCTGTGGCGAAGGCCTTTGCTCGCAGCCTTTCTGATTTCTATGTCTTGCTTGTAGGTGAGTGTTTACAAGTGGTGTGTAGACAGCTCCCACCTCTGCCTGAGTGTTTGCTGCTCCTGGCGGTGCCAGTGAAGCCCCTCATACCAGATGGCATTTGTTTCTCTCTCAAGGCAGTACCAGCTTAGGTTTTAAATGTACCAAGTGCACTGGTGGTATTTGTGACAGGCATTGAAACTGGTTTCAGTAGCTCTTGATTCCCTGTAAGCAATCAACAACAAAGCTAATCCAAAGTTTGTAAATTACAGCAGGAGCTGAGCCTTTATAAGTATATATCTTAGAAATATATTTAAATGAGTTTTTATTTCCAGAGCAAACTCTTAAGTTATCAGCAGAGGAGAATCAGTCCCAGGAACCATGGGTGGCAATTGAAAGCTTTAAGGCTTGTTTTGCCTGATGTTAATATAGCCACTTGTCTTAGTCTGTTTTCTGTTGCTATAGTTGAATACCTGAGACTGAGTAATTTATAAAGGAAAGAAATTTATTTCTTATAGTTCTGGAGGCTGGGAAGTCCAAGGTTGAGGGGCTACGTCTGGTGAGGTCCTTCTTGCTGGTGGGGACTCTGCAGAGTCCCAAGGCAGTGCCAGGCATCAGAGGGTGAGGGGCACATGAGAGATGGGCACACTGGCTGTTATAACAGACCCACCCTGTGATAACTGACCCACCCTCTCACTCCATAATCCATTAATCCATTAATGTATTAATCTATCCTCATGACCCCATCACTTCCCAGAGGTCCTGCCTCTCAACGCCGCCGCATTGGAGACCAAATTTCCAACACATGAATCATACCAAACCATACCACCACACCAGCTTTCTTTTCGTTACTATTTGCCAGGAATATCTTTTCCACCTTTTCAATCTATGTCTATCTTTGAATCTACAGTACGTCTTTTGTAGATAATGTAGTTGGATAATGTAGATAGTTGGATCATGTTTATCTAATGTAGTTGGATAATCTCTGCCTCAGGATGGGGTTGTTTAATCCATTCACATTTAATGTTACTGTTGATCTGGTTGGATTTACTTCTCCTGTTTTACTTTTTGTGTCTTACGTCTTTTTTTCTTCCTCCTTTACTGCTTTGTTTTTTGTTAGGTAAATATTTAGAAAGTTAACTAAACTCAAAGTGTTATCGTAGATAGGAGAATGGATTTTTATGCACATTTTTAAAATGAACACATCACATATAATAGTACCTTCCTCACCTACTTCATATAGTGATGGAGAAATCAGTGAGACAGTATAAGGCAGGGAATTAGAAAACTGCTGCGTGTTATACAAACTCAAGGTATTGTTTCATTTATTTAAGTGCTGTAACAAAGTTTTACAAAGAATCGGGCGAAATCAAGTAGTATTGTTTTACAAAGAGTGAATTTGGAAAGGGTGTGTGTATGTGTTCAGGTTCTGCCCTTTTTGTCTAGTAAGGTTGAAATCTACTTACCTAAACTCTGCAAGACTGCTTACAGTGTTTACTGAATTTTGAAATTGAAGCAGCATGTTGGGAGCATAGCCTTGACGTGATGGGGGACTGGTTGCCCGCTTGGCTCTGTCGTTGCTTTCTCGATGTGCGCTGTGCACTGATCACTTCTCCCCTGTGTCTAGGTGAGCGGAGCATGCGGACTGGCTAAATCGTTTATTTTGTTGGAAATCCACTGTGTACTTGATGCCTGTGAGTCACAGACTGCGCCAGTCCTCAGGTGTGGGGCCCAGTCTGTACCAAGCAGGCACCAACGTGAGGCAGGCACTGATGTTTTGCAGTTTGACAAGAGCCGTCCTATATGGACATGTAAAAGCAGAGGTGGGCTTGCCTAACGGTGAACTTGGAGTTTACAGAGAAGACATCTGATGAAGTTGGCCAAATAGTCATGTGTTATAGAAGAGCTTTCTGTGAGAAAGAACATTTGAAAAACAGTTACTTGAGAACCTAGCTCTGAAGTCAATTAGCTCGTCTCTGTTAAAATCATTTTTAAATTGTTTGTTTCTTCAAACTGAAGTTCTCAAGCTTTAAGTGGTTGATGTTATTCAGGTGTTTAAATTTTTAGTTGCCCAGGATCTAATCTAGAAGAGTGGCTTTCCAACTTCTGTTTTAAAGCTGTGGAACCTTTTCTTCTAAATGAATTTTATAGAGAAATTCAGTATGTCAAATAGGTGATACAGACCTTCTGTGAATGGAGAAGGTGTGAAAGATTTTCTCTTGCTATTTTATAATTATTAAAATTGTATACACTTTTTTTTTTTTTTTTTGAGACACAGTCTCACTTTGTTGCCCGGGCTAGAGTGAGTGCCATGGCGTCTTCCTAGCTCACAGCAACCTCAAACTCCTGGGCTCAAGCGATCCTACTGCCTCAGCCTCCTGAGTAGCTGGGACTACAGGCACGCGCCACCATGCCCGGCTAATTTTTTCTATATATATTTTAGTTGTCCATATAATTTCTTTCTATTTTTAGTAGAGACGGGGTCTCACTCTTGCTCAGGCTGGTCTCGAACTCCTGACCTTGAGCGATCCACCCGCCTCAGCCTCCCAGAGTGCTAGGATTACAGGTGTGAGCCACCGCGCCCGGCCAAAATTGTATACACTTTTTAAGAAAATTAGTCAATGTAAGAAAATATATATATAAAAAGAGTTAAAAATTGCCCCAAATTTTACTTACCAAAAAGATAACCACTTTGACATTTAAATATCCTTCATATATCCCTATGTATGCACTTACAAAAATAAAACAGATTGTTCTCTGCTGACGCTTTATGTATTATTTTCCCTCTCTAGCATGTCATAGACATCTCTCCATGTCAGAAATTCTGTTTTATTGGCTTACTGGCTGCACAGTATTTTTGGATGGATGCATCATAGTTGATGAATGAATTTCCCATTCATTATGTTTGGAATGTTGCTATTTTTCACTTTTACAAACGAGGCTGCAATGAATCTTTTCTATTCATCTTTGTAAACTTTTATGATTATCTTCTTAGAGTAAGTTCCTGTGAGTAGAATTTCTAGGTCAAGAGGCACACACATTTTAAATTTTGACACATTGCCAAACATTTTATTCAATTAACAACAAATAAATACCAAAAAGAAGGATGGAGAGAAAGATCTATAGACAGTTATTAAAAGCAAAAGGAAATTTCATAACTTATAGTTTCAGAGCAGCTTCCTACCTCCTTACTGGACTGCAGACAGATGTGAGAGGGCACCTGAACTTGCCCCCCCACCCCCCACCCCCCGCCCGAGCTTGTGCATGGGTGAGCAGCTTTTTCAGGGACATTTCATCTCAGAGATGAGATGTTCTCAGGGTCCTTTACACCGTCTCCTGACAGTGGAGGGGACAGGGAATTGCAGAGTCCTTGTTCTATAAACCTATAGGAAAGCACAAATGTATTTCCTGATACTGGTTCTGTAGCTCCCTGGGGCCCCCTGATGTCTTAGTGGTCATTAATGAACTCTCCAAGTTAAAAATGGCTTTAATTCATTTCAGTTTACAGTCACTTTTTTTTTTTTTTTTTGCGTGTAGGGGAAGTGTCTCAGGATTAAAGACATGGGTGACAAGGGTCTCAGCTGCAAAAGATTAGTAGTTAATATTCTAGACCTTGCTAAGGAAAGGGACCTGGGGTAGACGTGTGTAGACGGGAAGGTTCAAGATGATTAGAAGTCCCATTCATTCTCACCATTCTCCTTCTTCCTGCTACTACAGTGAAAATTTCTCCTAGCAGGTTAAGATAGAGTGTCTTATTACTAGGAGTTCTTGGCACTTACACATGTAATTAATTACCTGACCATCAGATAATTCATATAGCTCCAAACTATTAATGAAAGAAACATTTAGGTATGGCATCCAGAATATATTGTCAGCCATGAGCTCTACCTATTGTAAAAGACGTCAAAGAAGTAGAATACACTATCTCATTCCTCAGAAACTTCTATTAAGCTCATATTCTACTTATTTCTGTGACATTTCCTTTTTTTGTTTTTTAACAGTATCTGCTGAAGGTCAATGAAATCAAGATTAAAAAGGGGGTGGATTTGCTTCAAAATCTGATCAAATATTTTCATGCCCAATGCAAGTAAGTTCTTTTTCTTTGTTATGGATGATATTTTACATGTTTCTCTGTGTATGGCCACTTCTGGTAGATCTATAGTATGGAGAAAAGTAAACACTCATTTAAAAATCTATAGTAAAAGGAATGAAGTGCTGATGATGCCGCAACATGGGTGGACCTTGAAAAGATGTTTCTCGAAGGAAGCCAGACACAAGAGGCCACCCATTGTGCGATTCCACTGAAGGTCAGGAACAGGCAAGTCCATAGAGACAGAAAGCAGATTAGGGGTTGCCACAGCTTGGGGGAAGGAAGAAATGGGAAATGACTGCTGATGGTCTAGGGTTTCTTTTTGGGGTAACGAAAATGTTCTGGAATTAGTGCTGATGATTACATGACTTTGTGAATATGCTAAAAACTACTGAACTGTACAATTTAAAAGGCTGAATATTATGGTTTTAGAAGATTAAAAATTAACAGTATGTATACAATATAAAATTTTAAACTCTACAGCAATTGTCACATATATTTATTTTTGCTCTTTTTCTAGAGGGGAAAACTAGTTGATCTGTCCCGTGATTTTCAGATGTTTTTTGTTTGTTAAAAGGGAAATGATATATGTTAATGTGTGTTAAATTAAGAAAATGCTTTCATATATTACTTATCCTATGGGGCCCATGTCTGTGAAGAACAACGGAAGGTGTTAGTAGAAGAGAAACCTCCATGCTCAGGGACTGCCTCGGGTACTCACTCAGCTTTGCCGTAAGCGTCAGCCCTTCCCAGCCTGGCCCTCATCTGCTGTCCTGCTTCTGTTCCCCAGCCTCTGTCACTGATAGAAAAGGGCCCCTGGCTCCTCCAGTCACTCGTCAACAGACTTGTACTGAGCACGTGCTGTTTGTCAGGCCCTGTCCTCGGTGCTGGAGATAGAGTGATGTGCCATGGAGGCATAGTTCCTGCTCCAAGAATTGAGAGTTGAGCTTCAGCAAACACATTTATAATTGGGCATTTACTAAAGTGGTGTAAAGTGTAGGAATCTAAGAAAGAATATAATAGAAGGGAAATGAGGGAAAGATTTAGTGTTGGGATTTTTTTTCTGTTTTGTTCCCTGTTTTCTCTAACAGCCAGAACACATGGCCAAGCCGGGGCCCACAGTAGGTACTGAGGTGCTACATGAGCTGCAGGCCTCGTCGAGGAGGCAGTGTTCTGAAATCTAAAGGCTGAGGAAGAACTGGCAGTTAACATTCTGGGGGAAGTGGGGAAAGAACAGTCCAGGCAAAGAGTCAAAGTCTTAAAGCAGGAAAGATGCCAGGGTGGCGTAAGCGTAGTGAGTGAAGGGAGAGTAGCATGAAATGAAACCGGATAGAAAAGAGATAGGGATGGCCTTAGATGTCTTGTTAAAGGTTTTAGATTTCATCCCAAATGTCGTGGGAAGCTCTTAAACAGGCTTAAGCAGAGGACTCATTTGTTTAGAGCTCCTACCATGTGCCAGACACCTTAAGGTTCTGGTAATCCAAGAAAGAGGAAAACAAAGTTCTTACCCTCATGGACTTTAGTTTCTAATGCGGGAGACAAGTAGGAAACACATGACCAAATATTTAACTCAGATTTTAAAAAGGCGCAAAGCAGTGTGGTGAGAGAGAGAGTGGTGGTGTTTGGAAGCAGCTTCTGGAAGGCTTCTCTGCTATAACAAGGTTACTCTGCATGTTGTGGAGAAGGAACCATCTGGGACAAGAGTGGATGTGGGCAGCTGGGTGTGGTGGCGCCCGCCTATAGTCCCAACTACTGGGGAGGCTGAGGTGGGAGGATCGCTTGAGCCCAGGAGTTCAAGGCTGCGGTGAGCTATGATCACCCCACTGCACTCCAGCCTGGGCCACAGAATGAGACCGTGTCTCTTTAGAAAAGAGGATGTGAACAGTCACTTAGGTACCGAGCACCTGTCCCAGTGCAGTGCAGAGATGACGATGGCTTGGCTGGGCTGGTAACAGTGGGAGTGAAAGGTGTGGACTGATTTAAAAAATCTTTTGGACATCGAATTGACACATCTGTCTACCTGTTTACCTTTCCCCGAGCAGGCCATGCCCCAGGCCAATGTACCTTGTACACATTGTTCCTTTTCTTAGAATGTCATCCTGTTTCCTCTGTGCTCTCTCCTCTTCTGCTCTTCCTAGCACCTAGCTCATATATCGTTTCTACTTCACAGTCATTCTCATCTTCCCCAAATGGAATTACTTCTCTGCCTCCTGTGTTGCCACCACACTCTCTTCATGTCTCCACGGTGGCATCTTCCATGTCGTGTCTCTGTCTCCCACTGAACTACTTCTCAAGAAAGGCACCATGTCGTGTATTTATTTTTTTCTGTCTACAATGCATGGCGTGTTTACCTGGGACATATTTACAGCAGTGAATTGCACTGTTGAGTTGAACCGAGCTCTGCTTTGGAATTCTTAGCACAGCTTCAATGACATTGCATGAGCAGTTGAGGTCAAACTGCAGAGGAAGATATGCTGAGTGGTTCATCCTAGAGCTCCAAGCTTGGAGAAACAGTCTCAGAGGGTGGAAAAGACCTTGAATTTGTAGAATTGTCAAGATGAATTCTTTTACAAAGACTCAAAATTCTAACTTTGTGATTAACATGCAAATTACTTCTTCAGTTCTTATCCATATGTGAGGCAATTTAGGAAGTGGGTTGCTTCCTTGCTGATATTTTATTTTTAAGGAGAAGCTATTCTGGGATTTCCTTTTTTTTTTTTCCTTTATTTTGCCCAAACTGATCAGTTGGGTAGCAACAGACCACTTGTGGAAAAGTGAACTACTTGGCCTTTTATGGACATGAGCTGGGTAACCTTTAAAAATATGAATCTTCCATTACTTCCTTTTTGGATGAGAGTTTGTGTGTGTGTGTGTGTGTGTGTGTGTGTGTACACTGCGTGCTCTTCAAATCAGTTGAGCAGCTTTGACTTTTTTAATTCATATTTTGGGGATAAAACATGGCTTCTGAGTGACTCAGCTCCTGGACAAGAGGAGCTGGCAGCTGTGTGTGCATTTTTACACATGGGAGTGCTTCGTGTTCCCTCATCGAACACACCCAGTCTCCACTTCCCACCCCAAAGCACAGTGTCACCCGAGGGGTGCAGTGCCCTGGTGGGCAGAGGCTGCCTGCTCGGCCAGCGCTGCTTCTGCACACTGCTGTCCTCCGCAGGGTGGAGGCACGGCATGCAAGCCAGATCCTAGGAGCCGTGTTTGCGTGCTCATCCTTAGAACTACATAGATATGCATTATTTGGCTTTTGATTCATTTTTGCTTTTTACTTTAAGCGTTCTTGAAGAATACTTTATGTTCTTTGTCTTATTATTTCATTTAAGGAAAGAATGGACATCTCTTCCTCATTCCTGGAACATTCCAAAAATTTGTCTTACCAACCTTTGTTGTTGAAGGTTGAGGGTCCTATTCTCTAGTGGAATCTAGAAATAGGGCAATCCTTAAAACAGTAATAATAACACAAAGATGGCCATGTTCTAAAAGGTGGTAATGAGTGTTGAGCTGACGAGTTCTCAAATACCTGCTGAGAACCACTGTGACCAGCTGTTGCTCAGTGAGCTGGGGGTACAGAGTTGATGAGTCTGGGCCCTGGGGCCCTGGAGAAGTTTGCTCTCAGGACAGGAAAGGGCAGACCGGTCAGCAGACACCAGGAGAGGATTCAGCATGGTTCGGTGGGGCCCAGGGCTGGGAGAGGCCACCCTGCATGGTGGGACCTTGAAAAGTACATCTAAGTGGGCAAATTTTAAAGGTTTGAGAATTTGGTGAGGCAGGCTAGAAAATGTTTAATAGAAAACAAAATTTGATTTGATAATGTTGATGGTAAGATTCTTTGACTGAAGCTTGGAAAAGTGTTAATGGGCTCAACTTAAGAAAATTTGCCAGGGACTCATACTGAAGAGTGTCTTGGTGACTGCAGTCAGCAAAGCAGTGGCACAGCTCCTTAACACCCGCCCCCCCCCCCCCCCACCAGGGCTTACTGCGTTTTGAAGCTATGCCTGGGTGCCCGGACACACCTAAACAAGGAGGGTACAGAAAGATAGGGGATTTGAAAATCAGAGGGAGAAAGTTTTTCAGGTGGATAGATGATTAAGATAAGCGAGGCTATTGCAAAGGTGAAATCTAAATCTAAATTCATATTGTTACTCTAAGTGCACCACCCAGTGTCTTGCCGGAAACTATGTGACAAGAAGCATGTCCCTGAGCACTTGACTCCACTACAAGGTGCTCTCACCATAGGGAGAGTTGCCAGGTTGCAAAGGTTCTTGGAGCTGAACACCTGTTCCCTCTCCCCAGGAGTATTTTTGTGTTTATCTCCTGTAATATTTTTTCTACTCTTTATCTTAGTACTATCTTTCTCATGTTCTCTCTCTCTCTCTCTCTCTTCCTACCTATTTCACAAGAATTTGAACTTACTAAGGAAATAGTTAAATAAAGAAAAAAATGGAAATAAAATATAAGAACCAGATGAGTTCATGACAAAAGGGAGAAGCTCAGTTTCTCATTCCTGCACTCTGCAATTGTTGGCACAAATTGCCTTTTCAGTTGAAAAGAAGCATCTGGTACACGCTGGCCACTGTGCTGGGAGTGGACGGCACAGAGATGCGTAAGTCCTGGTGTTTCTGCCCTAACCGTGGCAGTAGACTGTGGCTAAGCATGATAACACTCTGATTCAATTGCTGTGCCAGCTACATATCTACAGGGTGTCACAAAAGCCACCATACATAGGGAAAATGGGAAATTGTAGCTAACTGTACCTTATTTATAAAATATTCATTACAAAATCTTTCCTTTGTATGGAGACTTTTGGGGTACGCTCTATATTCAGGGGGAAAAAAAACAGGTAAAATACAGGAACGAGAATATAAAATAATTATGTCTATGTCTGAAGATTAAGTAAGAACATTCTAACAGCCCAGGCTCTGTGCACATAATAACTAGCTGGTAATGGCACGTAACCCACATCCTGCGTGTGAGTTTTCCCTTTCCTTCCTCCTCGGAATTGCTGTATTCCGTTCCCTGCTTCGCTGTTTGCACAGCCTTTTCGCTCTGTGACACACTTGGTATGGGGAAGTCCCACAGGGCCATTGCTGGGTTTAAAAGAAGTGAACATCACCTCACATGGCAGGTGTGAAACCCAGGTCACTTTTTAAAGATAGTCTCCTTGGTATCTAGTAGATTGGGGGACGTTGACAACTCTCTTTCCTTCATTAGTTTATTTCTTCACTCAGCAAATACTGTGTGTTTGAAATGTGCCAGACTTTGTGGGTACTGTCCCTTCCCTCATAGAACTTCAGATCTAATGGAAGAATTATATTTTAAATAACCACACTCATGAATACATAGTGCAGTTTTGGTAAGTGTTTTGAAGGAAAATGCAAAATGCTTTGAGACAATATAACCAGACCTCTTTTAAAGTAGGGGATTGTGGAAGGCCTCACTAACAAAGCTCTATTTAGTGTAAAACTGGAAGAATGAGTGGGAATCAGCCAGGTGACACAGATACACTGCAGGGAGAAGCTTGCAGAGAGCAGAAACAGCCTGTGCAAAAGGCCTGAGGCAGGGAGAATTTGGTGGCCATGGATGAATAGAGAGAAAGCCGGTGTGTCTGGAACCAAGTGAATGAAGGGATGAAATGGCGTGGATTGGGGCTGGAGCCACAGACAGAGGCCAGATCACGGGCACTGTCGACCTTGTCAGGTTGTGAACTTTCTCCTGAGATCATTGAGATGCCTTTTCTTGATTCCTCTCAAAAGTGTGAAGCACAGCACACTTCAGAGACAGTGCTGAGCACCAGCCGACTGTCGCTGTGGAGAGACCTGTCTAGCTTCTGTTGTATTTCCTGAATCACTTGTTATAAATGACCTTACAGCATTGAGTTCTCAGCTTAAAAAAAAAAAGATTCCTTTGGATATTTGATCTCAAGTTCTCCATCCATGGTTTTTCCTACTCTGCCCACAAGGATCACAGCCGTTCTTGTGCATCAGAGTTGCTCGTTCTTCTCTGCCTTCCTTCTCTTTTCCACTCAGCTGTCGCCTGTTGAGGACAGTCCTTTAGTGCCTTACTCGTGTTCCTTCCATCTGGGTGCTCAGAGACTCCTGAATCCAAGCCCTTGCTGCCTTTTGTCAGTAGAATCCTCTTTCCTGTTATAGATCTCAAATACTTAGCCTTATTGCAGTTCCTTTTCTAGTCACTTCTAATTTTGAGTGTCATTTTATTCTTGGTTTGCCTGATATTTTTAAAGTTCTATTCATGCAGTGTTTTCCCCGAGGAATTACATGACTCTAGTCACTTTCTTTTAAAGAAGTTTTTTCTCCATCTAACAAAATAGTTTTCTCTTTCATGAATTGCAATCTCTGGTTTTCCTCCCCCCCGCCCCCCGCCCCCCGCCCCCTAGTTTTTTCCAAGATGGACTGAAGGCAGTGGAAAGCCTCAAACCTTCCATAGAAACACTTTCAACAGATCTTCACACGGTGAGTAGCTTCCCTCCCACAGTGGTGTTGAAACAATTTTTATGCAACAGACGTTTTCATTTAAATGTTGCTTCTGTGTAATCCTGTGTCTGCATGCCATGCTACCCAGGAGTAGCCTTGTCATGCCACATGGAGCATGGAGTTCCCGCTCCTGTCCTGTCGTGGTTGGAGGGAAGGTGTAACCCACAAGGGAGGCCGGTGCCCCATTTGTGTGCAAACGCCCATGAGCAGTAATGTTTCTCGGTGCCTCAGTCTCCATTTTCTGTTTTGTTCATTTTTTTTTTAAAAGATCAAGCAGGCCCAGGATGAAGAAAGAAGACAGTTGATACAGCTTCGAGATATTTTGAAATCAGCATTGCAGGTTGAACAAAAAGAGGTGAGAAGATTTAATTTTGAAATATCACTGTTATCCTGGTGGCTTGGAGGCTTTGGGCCTGGTGAATGTGAATGTCGTGTCTTCTGGAAGCTCACAGTTCACTGCGGGGCTGTGTCAAGGAGCACTAAAACATTTAGTATGTTCTCTAAATTTAGTTCTATAAAACCATCTTTTAAAATATGTTTATTTCAGTGGGGAAGCATTTACTAGAGGCGTGGCCTTAATGGCACTGTGTAAACGTTTTTTGCTCTCTCCAGTTGCTAGATGAGTAGCTCTTAGTGGCTTCAGCACAGAGACCACATGTCATTCGTGCCATTTATTCTGCAGCTGGCCATCATGGTTTTCCTGTCCTAATGTACTTAATACATGGCCTCTGTCCCTTTGGGCGTAGGCACGTAGTGGACGACCACCTGGGGCTCCTCCAGCCCTGGATTGTGTTCTGTAAAACTCGAGGACCTCGCTTTTCTTACAACTGCATCCTGATGGGCAGAAGTCCTCACTTTGTCTCACATCACCTCCTTTATATAGTGACACCTGTGTGCTAACACATTAGCAATGATAGTTTGTGCTTTGGAGGGCTCATTAGAAAACCATTAAAAATTACATTTTAAAGGTAATTTATTATATTTTCACTACAATGTAGGTATTATTATGTGAATTTAACAAATTCTCTCCCTTGTCAATAAAAGGAATGTGTCTAAACATATATAGTAGATTTTAGATCAATTAGTGAACGACTTAGCAGAGCATAAAGTTTACTCGTGGCAGTTTGATATGCTCTATTTTGTTGTAAGTTCTTGTACTATAACTGAATATTATTGTTTTTCTCCCAAATGCATTTACCTTTTGTGACCGAAGTCTAGGAGAGTAAGTAGTTCAGTATTTTAATTAATTGGAGAATTTTGCATGCTTTGTTTATGAACTTCAGTATCTGTCTATATATATATATATATACCTTCCTAGTACATATTAATGGCCAGTAGCAGTTTTAATTTTAACCCCTCTTCTTTCATTGTAGTAGATTTGTTAAAGGCTAAAGAGTTTGTATTACGAATATTAGTGAAATGGACATTTTCCAGGTTTACAGTTTATACTTTTGCTGCCATTCCTTCATGAAGATGAAGCAGCTCCCTCCCACCCCTACCCCCTACTGCCTACACGACTGAGTCCTATATGCCCTTCTAGTCTGAAGCCCTGCCTTTGATCTCCCCAGCCCACAGTAACCTGAGTTCATAGAGCATGTTCTGATTGAAGGACTCATTCCAGTCTCAGCCTGTTCCTTTTTAGATGTTGGCTGTGTCTTAAGTACACAGATGCCTTTTCTCCAGCTAGACCATGAGCAGCCTGAGGATGCCCCCACCTTCTGGGCTGCAGCACTCATTGTGTAGGCTCTTGGCAACATGGGCCGACTGAGCGAGACCTCGCAGAGCAAGGTTATGGGTAGTGCCAGAAGTTACCCACAGCATGCCGACTTCCTCCCAGACTAGAGAATATGTGTCCTGCCACTTTGATATTCCCAAGCATGGAATATGAGCACAAAAAGAAAAGAGAAGAAAAAGAACTTGAAGTATAGAGCAAATAGTGGCCTAATTGTAACTAGAAGAGGAGTGCTGGGTGTGGGACCCAGGGTGCCATCCAGGCAGGTGCTCCCGGGTGCCCTGATGGACGTGGCTGAGAGCCACTTTGGTCTGAGCAGGAGGATCAAACCCGTGAAGCAAAGCTCAGGTTTCAAGGAAGGAAGAGTAGCCGCTGGAGTGGAGTAGCCCTCTGGGTACGGTGCAAGGGCCATGTTTGCTTTGGCTGTGCAGAATTAGGAGGTTTGGGGAAACTGGCTGTTGGGAGAGAGCTGGTTTCTTAACAGCTTTGCATGAAAGTATTACAGATTTACCAGCACAGACCAGAAGTCTTTTATGGCTTGTTGGTTTTTTTGTTGGTCATCCCGTCTGCCCCTGACTGCACAGGGGTCAAAGGAACCTTCTTTACTGGTTCTCTCTGGCTTCGTGTCCAGCAGGCTCCATGCCGAGACCTAGCTCACCAGTCTCCTGTTGTCATTGTGTTTTCTGTGTATCATGCTCTGCATTGCTGTTTGGTGAATTCAGTGAATTGGACAATCTGTGAACACAGCTGCAAGTAATAAGCAAATGTTTATTCACATTTAAATTTTATGTGTTTTAAAATGATTTTTATCATGGGGGGTTCCATTTGTGTTCCTCTGATTACAATGAGAATTGACCACGCGGGCGTTGTTTAGGCTCTCATTCCCTTTGGTTGGCTTCTCTTCTGTGACTTAGACAACCAAAGGTGTTAGATGATTTTTATTCAGTGTTATAAAAATTCTAAGTCTGAGTATATAGTGTATAAAAATCAGGTTACATGCCTTAATGATTGGTAGAAGCCAGCGCTCCTCGCTCTCTTCTGGTAAATCTCAGACATCAGTCATTTGAAGAGATGAAGAGCATGGCCATTACAGCATGGTGGCTTCAGGCTGCTTTTTTTTGTCACCCTGTGGCTATGTGCTGGTGTGGAGACTGTGCCATTGTGGTCGCAGTGACCCCACACCTCCCAGTCACCTGACATTCATGCTTCATTGTTGATATTTTCTGCTCTTCGTAAAGAGGGTATTCCTGTTTGATTTTTCCATTCTTTTATTATGATTCTCAAACTTACAGAGACGCTGAAATACTGTACAATGAACACCTATGTATGCACCATGGAGTTTGACTTTTGGGAAAGATCCCATCTGAAAAGTTAAAACCCTCTCAGCACTGCTAATTTTGCATGATCTTTCTCCGAGTCAACCTCATCATCTTCTGCCTTTCTCATCCCACCTGCATCCATCTCACTGGAGCTCAGCTGGGACAGACCCTGCTGTGATGCCAGCAAGTCCCTGCCAAAGCCCCGTCATTGGCGTGCAGGCTCTTTGCTGTTTGATATTGAGAACCCAGACTTGTGCTACTGGGGGAGGGTCAGGCTCTGGGATATGGTCTCAGCACGTCCAACTGCTGAAACCACCGTGATCTTTCACTCTACAGATCTCAAACATGGTCTACGAGTCTCTTCTCTCTCCCTCCCTCTCCCTTCCCTCTCCCCTGCACAACGCACCCACTTGCACCCCACCCCCACCCCCTGGTTGCTTCCCCCTTTTCAAGCATTCTGTCTAGTAGGATGAGGTTGAATAGCTTGTGCCATCCAGGTAGCAAAGGTCCACCATGGCCATGATTTTCCTCTGACTCTGGCTTTTCTATCTGGGTTTGCAAACTTTACCATGCCCAATTCTGGCCTCAGTCAGAAACCTCTGCCAGGTAGCCACTTGCTGCCCCTCCTGCTGAGCTCCTGGGTGGCCTGGTCCTGGCCTTCATGTTGGCCTCAGTAGAGGACCTGTTGATTGATTCACACATTCAGCTACCCTTTTGTCCACTGTTTCTGTAAGCCAACATTGCACATACCCCACAATAAGATAGACACAGTTGTCACCTCTTTAAGGGCTCATGATCTGGGGGTGGAGACAGAGAGGCAATTAGGGGCACAGTGTGATGAGCACTAATGCAGCTCAGTTCCAAGAAGGGTGTCTGCCTGGTGTAGGGTGGGCAGGTGCTGTCAGGAATGACTTCCCAGAGGCTATGATGCCTGAGCTGGGGCTTTGGAGGATGATTAGAGTTAACAGACTCCCAGCAGGTGGGGACAGGTAGTTGGCCTGCGTAGCTGTCTAATGGAGCAGAAGAGCATGGATCTTCCTGTTTGAATCCTAGGTCTGCATTTAGGCAAGTTCCTGGACCTCTCTCCATGCCTTGTTCTCTTCACCTGTAAAATAGGAGTAATATGGGCCATCTCAGAGGGTTGTTAGGAGATCTGAGAAATCCTTTTTGATCAGCTTAATAAACAGGCACTAGTTCATTCATTCATTCATGCATTCAGCAGACATTGAGCTCCTTGATGTTGAAGATACAGTAGTGACCAGAAGAGACCAAATTCCCTACCCTTGTGGTGTCACACTCTCAGTGTTGAACAGGAACGGGTCCTGTTGTTGTCTCTGATATGACCCTCCTGCCCACATGGTAGATTTGTCCTCTGTCCTCATGGCACTGACCCCTCTCTACTCCTCCCTACTCGGGTCCAGGGGCATCCTATGTGGCTCCAGGCTCCTCCCCCGCCCTTGATTCAGGCCTCTGGCTGCCCCCACCTCACTGTCTCCAGCCTTGTCCCCCTTCTCCACGTGTCCACTCACTGAGGGGATGTGCTCCTCTCTGCTGCCAGGGCATTTCCTGCTTGCCTCACTTTTCAGGTTTTTCCAAATACTTTCCAAGCTTGACCAGTAATCCTTACAACCACCTTGCGGGGCAGGCAGTATTCGCTCTCATTTATAACTGGAGTCTGAGCAGGAGAGGATAAATGAGCTTGCTGGGGCTCACACAGTCTGGTTTGTTCCATTTCAGGCCTTTTATTGTTCAGCTATGTCATATGACTTTAATAACTCATGTCAGAGTCTTTTAAAAATTACCCCAAAATAATGGAGAATAAGTGGTAATGAGATTTGAAAACACTATTCTTAGAGCAGCGTTCAGGGCTTGCTTAGCACGTGCGTGGACACACCTGACACACCCTCGGAGGGTGGGGACCATTTGGACGTCACAGCCCTCCCCGGCAGAGAAACTTTAAGCCTCCAGGGATGACTCCTCCACAGATGAGTCAATCACAAGAGTTGTCTGAACACACTTTCTGAGAGATGGACAAAGTGTAACAGTTTTTATATTCTGGAGTCTTAGCTCAGAAATTCTTCTGATGCTGTGAGTAAACCTGTGTATGATATTTGTAATACAGGCAACATCACCCTTTCCCCCCAATTCCTGAAGATTTCAGATACTGAGTCCACTGTTCACCTGGGCGGATTCTGTCTTGGGAGGACCCAATGGCTAATACTTCATCAGCCCACACAAAAGTTACGATCACAGACAGTGCCTGGGATCTGAGAATTGGTCTGGATGTCACCGCATAGAGGATGTATGGACATTGATAGAATTTTATGAGAGCCTCCTGAGGTTCCTTAAAGTGCCTGCTTAACCTGTGTCCTTCACACTCACAGTCTCCTCACATGGAGGCACTCAGTCAAGCTGCGGGTTGTCCTTGTCCCTCTCAGGGAAGTACAGAGCGTGTTGGAGAGTCTGTGAGCATCAGGGCAACCCTTGGCAAGTTGCCTCTCTTATCTGTTAGATGATTCTTCTTCTTCTCGAGAGAAAGACTCTTTTCCCTTGAATTGTATTCCGTTAAATGGAAGCGTTGGTCATGCGAAAGGGCTGGCTTCGTTTGTCACCACCCCTTCACTTGCTTGGGTCAGGTGTTTTATACAGGTTAGAAAGGCTATTCTTGTCCAGTTACATAGAAGTCACCTAGGGGATGCTGAAATAATTAGCACTAAATTAGCAGGTTCAATTTTATGTTAAACAGGTTATATTCCTCTTCTTTATAAATTTTAAAATTGTATATGATAGCTTAGCTTCAGATTTGCTTGCATGCGTTAATTGCTTCTAGAAAGGCCTGGTCTAAAAAAAGAATAGGGCAGGGTAATTTCTTCCTTAACTTCCAGCATAGGGTCTGATTCTGTCGAAAAGAAGAATTTCCTTTATCCTGTTCACAAGACCTGCAAATAGTTCCGATTAATATGCCTGGCATGAATACTATTAGCGGTGTTGTCACGTGATTTCACCACTATTTTGTGCAGGATTTTTTCCTCCCCAAATCAATAGACATATTTCTTGGTTGTGCAGTTTAGTCTTTTGACAGGTTTATTTTTAGTCCTTCACAGAGATACCACACAGGTGAGCAGTATTTCTTCATTCTCCTTCCACTGCAGTGCTCCCAGCAATGTTGAAATCTGGGTTTGCTCTGAATTTCTCGTGCTGATGTGCTGCCCTTGAGAGGACGTGGGAACTGGCACCAGCCTCGCCCTGTTTGTCCAGAGGCCGAGTGCTGTGTGAACTCTCTGTGGAAAATGAGTTTATTTCTCCCATTTTGGGGTCTGCTTGTTTCAGAGTCAGTTGTCAATTCATATTATTGATTACTCAGATGAAGATTTTTTTTTTTTTTTTTAACAGAGTTTAAAAAGTCAGTGCCAGACACTCATGCTCCTGGATGGAATACTTAATGTTTTTATGACAGTACTCTCCTGCATCTGCAGATTCAGTGCAATCCCCACCACAATCCCAGCTGCTTTTTTGCAGAAATTGACAATCTGATTCTAAATTTCATATGGAAATGTGAGGGACTCAGAGTAGCCAACACAATCTTGAAAAAGAGCAAAGTTGGAAGACTCATACTTCCACATTTCAGAACTTACCACACAGTTCTAATAATGAAGAGAGTATAGTCCTGGCATTAGAAAAGGCTTATATGTCAAAGGAATAGAATTGAGAGTCCAGAAATAAACCTTTACATTTAGGGACAATTTATTTTCAACCAGGGTGCTGAGACCATGGGGAAAGATAGATGCCTGATAGATGGCATTTTTGAGTCCCTGGATGTGAATTTTATGTTCTTCTTTTGGTGTTGGGAGGAAAAATTTCTTTAATGTATATTTTTAAAAACCCAAACATTTAGGCTTAAGTTTCCTTTGTATACTGCTTTTTAAAAAACTGGGACCTGGGCAGGATTAAACACAAATTTCTGATCATTTTTTAGGACTCCCAACTTCGCCAGAGTACAGCTTACAGCTTACATCAGCCTCAGGGAAACAAAGAACACGGAACCGAGCGGAACGGCAACCTCTACAAGAAAAGCGATGGGTATGTGAAATGGTGTTACTAGAGTTGAAATGTACGTTCATTATCTCCTGTGTCCAAAATGTCTAAACTTTTATTGTTTTTCCCACTTATCCACAAGGATCCGAAAAGTGTGGCAGAAAAGGAAATGTTCAGTTAAAAATGGTTTTCTGACCATATCCCATGGTACCGTAAGTATTCTCTTTTACTCCATGGTGTCTGCTGTGGTTAGATGAAGTTGGTATTAGAGGACTCAGTGGAGTTAGAACAAGAGTTGTTGTTACAGTATCAAGGGTGTGTTTTAAAGAATTTCCTTGTTAGAAAAGCGTGTCTGGGTTCCTTCTCGAGTCGGTGCACCTGCATTCTGTATACGCTTTTCCAGTCAGGTGGAGCCTTGCTCCCTTTCACTGCCTAGCAGAGTCAGGAGTAACTGATAAGCCAGCTTGTCTGTTTAGAATCCTGTGACTTCCAGAAACCGCAAAACAACAAACTACTCCCCTGCTATTTTTGTCTCTGGAAATCGAACTTCTTAGTTGGGAAGATTTCTATTCTGCCATTAAGGGAAAAACATTTAAATGGTTAAGACTCTGGGAATCAGAAATCCAGGAGAGAATAGATTTCAGGAATTTTATTATAGAAAGCTTATATACTGTGCCCAATCTTAAGGCCTCTTTCTGTCTTCCTGTTTACAAGACCCCACGAGAGAAAAACAGAGCCCTATATATTGAGCTTATGGAAAACACAGGATAAAGTTCCTTACCAACCTGGCTTTCGTCAGAGACCAGGAACAAACACAGCCCCCCCGCCCCCAGTGATCTTTACACAGTGACATTAGGCATATTATCACCCCTCCTGGCTCCTGGTGTGGCCGGAGCTGGTGAAAACCATGTGGGTTAGCAGTTTGGGAAACGTCTCAAGGCCAAGCTGGTTGCCGTTTTGTTGGTAGTTAGAATGTTGGTGGTGGTTTGCATTTCTGTCCCCCAGGTGGATAGTGGCATGTGCATACCAGCAGCCTGGGTCACATTAGTGGATGGTAGTGATGGTAGTGCCTCCTCATGTCCCTCTGGTCCCTTGGTGAAGGCAGAGCTGGGCAGAAACACAGATGGGCTTTAGGCTTTTATAGAAATGTCATCACTCAACATGGGGTCCAGAGAAACAGCCCCGTGGTACTTAGGAGTAGGGAAATAGAGTAAAACTCCACTTGAAGGATGTCACAGAAATAAGGATTGTGTTCCCCTGGGGGTCCGTTTGTTTTTTGCTGATTTCATTATGGGGAGGGAGAGAGAGACTAGAACTCCCAATATAGCAAGAGTAGTCTGTGGGGACCTCTTGGTGACCTCTGGCCTAGGAGAATGAACATGTCTTTTGACTGGACAAATAAAGGTCATTTTGTTTTTCCCAAAATCCAGCTTTCACTGGTTGTGTGATCACCGCCTTACTCCCTGGACCACACAATTTGGATCTTAGTTTGACATTCCTTCCATATGAGTATATGCATGGGTGTGGAGGCATCAGTTCTAGACTAAGGGAAGTGAATTTATTCAGCCATCACTGGTCTTTAAAATTAAGAATGTTGGACTGGATAAGGCTGGGTTCCCTTCTTGATATAAACACCTGTGACTCTGTCTGTGGTTTGCTTTCAAATTGGTGTCAGCTCAGTTGTTTGTTTTAACGCAGATTGATTGCCTCTGTGTAGAAACTGTCATAGAGTAAGACTGAGTTTTAGTACATGCTCTTACAGCTCTAGTCAAGTGGCATGTTTGCTTCCTTGAGAGTTCTCCTAGACTCAGGACCTCAGCTTAACCCATGAGTGGCTCTCCTTCCATGACAGACGAAAAGGAGCCTGGTGACCTTTGCTGACAGAGTAAACTTCACTTTGAGCATGAGCTTCCTGGAGCCCAGAAGACACGGAGACTTAGTTTTCTTTACATTGTGATGGGTTGCCCCAGTTTTTAGCAGATAGTACAGTTATAACGAGCATCACTAGGATGCTGACAGCTCAGCTGTCAGACAGCATGCATATTTATTAATAACAAGTGCTTTGTGTTTAAAGGGGAAACCCTCCTCAGGGAATCTCTGATTCTGGGCGCTTCCTCATTCCTTGGCAGCCGTTGCCTGCCAAAGCTGCAGGAGTGGCAGGGGGCTCTGTCCTGATCCCTACCCCACTGCCTTGCAGGAAAATAATAGGTTAGTTTTCCAGCCCCCTGTTCACTTCCTGTTTCTTTTCTTGCCTTTCCTTATTTGCTGTTCTGTTCACTCTTGAAGTCAGACTCCTGAAGAATCCTCGTACTACTGCATCTGCAGAGTGTTTGCACGTGGTGGTGTGAATTAACCTGGACTGAGAAAGAGAGAATGGTGAAATGCCTTTTTTGTTTTGTTTGGTTTGGTTTGGTTTAGTTTTGATTTGACTCCTTGTGTAGCTTACCTGCTCAGCCAGCATCTCCTGAGTATGCCAGTTTACCATCAGGAAAAGGCAAATTTCTAAAGACTTAACTGAGTAAATGGGTCTCTAAGAGCAGTGTGTGGTGCACAGCTGAGAAGTGGGTCTTTAGGAAGTGAAAGCACACAGGGTGCATTTGCACTGTTAGGAAAACCCTCCACGGGAAGCTGGCAGCCTTCAGGAAATGAAATTGGTGTATTCTGTGTTTGAGCAGAGGGATGAGGATAACATCCGGGATGGAATCAGTGAAAGCCCAGCTGATATTCCCTGTTCCCCAAGCCTAATTGTGTTTTCTGGCACTGGGAAGAAGTCATCCTTGGGATGAAAGAGCTCTAATTAGTATCCTCTTTGCCAAATTCACAGCATTGCCGCACCACCAAGGTCTAGGGACTCTGTTATACTGGAGGAAATGTCCACTGGCTCCTACACAACCTAAAATTTTTAAAAATGATCATCAATCATGCAGAGAGAATATAAACTTTTAAAAGCCTGAAAAATGGGGAAAAAATAGAATGGCATGATTAAATGGTAGAATCACAAATGATCCATGCCTTTGTCGCAAACACTAAAGCTATTGAATCTTTCTTCCCCCCACTCCTTCTGAGGTTTTTTTTTTTTTTTACTAAATCATAGTTTCTCAAATTAAGTTTTCAAGGAATACTGGTATCTTGTGACTTAGGTAAAACTATTCTATAGTTGAATTGAATGATATTTTTTTCCAAATTGCATCAAGGAAGGAATTTAATGGATAGAATTTTCTCTCATAAATTTTCCTAACAGCTTTGCTATTAGCTAATACTTAATCTGAAAGGACAAATAGCAAACAATTATTAGTGTAAAACTTAGAACAGCTGATACTCCTTAAGATCAGCTTATATGCTTTGTGGACCCATTCTCGTGGTTGTCATTTTTTAGTATGGAGCCACATCTGTGCCTTTATAATTATCCCTATTTCAAATAAAGGCACTTATTTTTCTATATTTTATGGTATTTATATCCTGTGAGGTGAGGAATCTGTCTTTGACAGTAGTTATCTCAGTGGAGAACAAAAACCTTTCCCCAGACCTCAGGGAAAAAGGAGGACTGGCTGCAAGGTGGACGTGGGAGGGGAATGGGTAGTGATAACTTGCAGTGTGGGTCTTCGCTGCTCTTGAAGATAGGTCCAGGTAAACAACCACCTCCCCTGGGTACCACGTCGAGGACAGGGAGGGTGGCAGTTCAGCACTTGAGCTCTGGAGCTAGGCTGGCTTGCTCAAACACTGGCTTCCCTTTTCCCATGCTGTGTGACCCCCATCAGATTACTTAGTCTTCTGGGCCAAATGGTTCTTACCTCAAAGGGCACGTAGGAAAATTAAATGAATTAATTCATGAAAGTGTTTAGAACAGTGCCTGCCTCATATAAGTATTTAGTAATAATAGCTGAGTAAATATAGCTATTTTATTAAAAATCATTATCTTGTCCATGAAAGTGCCTCTATAGTTATCAAAGTGCACAAACCCCTTTTACTGTTTCTGTATCTAAGACTCAGTGGACTCCACAATTTTGAAGTCGCCCTAAAAATGCATATATACAGTTGTGTGATCACAGGAAGGTGACAGAACAGAAACAGACTCTGTGTGGGCTGTACATGTAGAGTCTTAGTTGCATACATGGTTTGGGCTCCTACTTGTCACTATAGAAATAGATCCTATGGTGCATTGGTTCCTGCATGAGCCAGGCAAAGTTCCAAAACTGGTGGTGCTTTTACTTGGAACGGTCCACATTGGCAAGATTAGGCAGAGCTTGGAGTCTTCTAATACTGATTTCTGATGATCCAGGAATTCTATTAGATCCGTGTACTATGGAGAATATTTAGTGACTTCTGTGTAGGAGATAAGATCAATACAACCACAAACTAGAGAGTCTAGTACAACCCTGTTTATCCAACTTCTGCTTATCCAAACTTGTGTTTATGAAAGCTAAATCCTTCACACTGCAAGGATGGGTCTAGTTTTCATGGAGACTCCCTTCCACTGCCATCCCAAATCTGTGGACTCGGTGAGAGAACCCGCGGGGTCTATAAATGTGTGTGGGTCTCACAGGTCTGTCCAGGTGTAGATGCGTATGTGTGGGTGTCTGGATCCCAAATCCAAGCTTTTTATCCTGAAGCAACTGGTGGCCACGGGAAGCGGGGCACAGGAACAATGGAAGTTTAAGACATTCTTATTTGATCTTTCCTTTAGCACCTTGGTAGGTAGGTAAGATAAGCCCATTCATATCTGGTGATTTCTCCTAAGACTTCCAAGAGGCATTTTGCCATTCAGAATTTTTGTTTCTGAAATTATCATCTTACCCTCTGCCCTTTGCTTTTTGAAACCAAGTATGATTTTTTTTTGAATTGTAATGAAATAGTCATTTTTGGCACATCTCTGACAAAGCGTGTTGTGATCTCTTGTTGCCATTGTGTGTTGGAGGTTACTTATATGAATGAAATGTGTTTTGTTGAAATGCAAGTGACAGAGATGGTTGGCATTTAGGAATATGACTCTATTATCTGTCATCACTTCAGACAGTAGGGAAAATTATTTCTCTGCCATTTCTATACTGTGAGATTACTTTCCCTGGAAGTGAGGTTTACACTCAGAAAAACTCTGTTACAATAATTGAGCTGGGTGCCCAGGTTACCTGGTAAACCCTCTGTGTCATTAGGAGAAATCAGAACTGAATGTTTAGGGCTTTAGTGATGGAGCATCTTGATCTTAGGGAGTCCACTGCCTGTGGCCTCAAAGCTGGTACTGCTCGTCCCCTGTCTGGATGGGTTTGTGCAGGCCTCCAAGTGCGCCCTTGCAGGGAGGTGGGTGCCCTCACAGGTTGTTGAGGTTCAAGGACTCTCTGCAGTGCGCCTCTGTCCTGCTTTCCTGCATAAAGTCTGCCTTTTGAAAGCTGTCTTTGCAAACTAGTAAAAAGCCTTCTCTTGCTGTATTTTCAAGAGGAATGATACTGTATGATTTTCCAGCCCTGCCCACCCATCCTTTTTTGTTTGTTTTTAAACAGGCTAACCGGCCTCCAGCGAAGCTCAACTTGTTAACTTGCCAGGTGAAGACCAACCCTGAAGAGAAGAAGTGTTTTGACCTTATTTCACGTAAGGCTCTTTCTGAATGCTGCACCATGGAGAAATTATTTTAAACCCTCTTCTGGGGCATGAGCCCCATTTCAAGCAATGCATTTTAAATAATTGGCATTTGAATAGAAATGCCCCCTTTTCAAGGGACATACACGCTCTGTGCTCCCACTATAACTGTTGGCTTGCCAGCCTCTCCTATTGAGGTTGGACTTTGAGGACTGGCCCTGCCCCCTGTGGGCTCTAAACCTGGAGACGTGCTCTCAGCTCTCTGAGCTTCAGCTTCCCTATTTGTAAACAAGGAGATTATACAAGATAAATCCCCAAGCCTAAGATTCCTTCACTTTAAAACACATTTTTAAAAAGGACAGTTCTGTTGTCAAAAACTTGCATAATTTGAGTGGTGTTAGAGATGCTATAAAACTAAAATGATTGAGTCCTCAGTAGAGCCCTTGAAACTTCATTTTTTGAAATTGTTTTATCTTCCCCCATGATTATTCTTTCTGTATACTTTTTTGTGGCATTCACAAAAGAATCACCATGGAGCCATCTATTGTGGCGAATGTTTATTAGCACCCCCTAATAAAAAGAAAAGGCCTTGTGCTGTCTAAAAGAAAACAAGATAAACCTTTTGTCCTTGGTAGTTATTTGTGGCAGTGTTACCGTTTGAAGAAGAAAGGACCAGTTTCCCCTTTGAAGAGGAAGTCACTAGGGGTTTGGGTACCAGAGTTACCTTTGCAGAGGAAAACGCTAGACTGTACCTTGTAGGAAGGTGGTGCTGTCCTACTCGCCTCAGTACTCCTGAGCAGGAGATGGCTGCTTTTTCAAATGTCTGTGGACTTACATTATTGAGGGCTAGGAAGTCATTTATCACATGACTTCATGCTCCATGTCCACTTTTCCCGTGGTGGCTTGTCCTCACCCTCCCTGCATTTCTCCTTTGCACACGCTCTGTGTCATGCTGGAGGGAGGGCTGAGTACCGTGATGTGTGGAGAGGTATTGTGTGGGTATTGCTCATTCTGTCCTTCAGACTCTAGACTGATTTGTAAAATAAAAATTAACTTTATCCTGCTTCGAATGCCCATCCCTACTCAGCTTTATATGGTCCACAGGTTCAGTTATATCTCCTCATCAAGGCTTGCCCTTCTTTCAAACAAGATGTTATAAAATGCCCTGTATTGACCATGGTTTAAAATGTGATCACAGGCTGGGCGTGGTGGTACGTGCCTATAGTCCTAGCTGAGGCAGGAGGATTGCTTAGGCCCAGGAGTTCAAGTCCAGCCTGGACCACACAGTGAGACCCTGTCTCCAAAAAAAAATAATTGTGATTGTTGCCAGATTACCTGCCTCCAGATAGCCACAAAAGCTTGAGTTAAAGGGAGAAAATTTGGTGGTGTAATCGGATGTCCACCAGTGGCTGGGGAAGACGCAGATGGTTTTAGGCCTTTCTGTTTTCTGAAATAGTAACCCGTGTGTTACCCTAATAGTAAAAGCGCCCTTCAGTAATCCATTAGCATGTAACAGTGAACTGAGATTGGCTGAGCCTTGCCCGCAGGTGGAGGTGGGGGCAAGGACTTCTTCCCCCAGCTGCTCCCGGGCCCTCTGACTCGCCCTTTAGGGAGGCCCGGCCAGATACCAAATGGCAGAAGCATTTACTCTCAGGTATTCCCCAGCCTACGCGTTTTTAACAACACATCCGGCACCAGGGAGAATCGATAGCGGGTGCGTGTGCATAACTCCCTGCCAGGCAGGAATCACTGCGTCTCTCATATGTGTGGGAAGGTGGTCCCGTGTAAATCTGGCTACACACAAGTGTTGTGACAAACTGCCATTTACTAAGATCCTGCTGGTGTCTTTGCTGCAGCCTGACACATAGTAAATATCTGCAGGAAGGACTTTGAGCCTGTGATACCCAGAAGGGCTCATCTAGCCCTGTTGGAGTTACTGTCATGAGTTTGCCAGAGTCCATTGTCATCTTTGAGAAAAACTCTCATCTCTCCTCCCCCCCTGCTTATCCTCCTGTGGGTAAAATGAATCCCAGTCCTGCAGATTCTTCGTCCTCTGCTACTTTTCAAGAGGTGCTACTCCCCAGGAGCATCTGTAGTGAAAGCACTTTGCGTGTTGCTGTGTGAGTTCGGGTGATTGTGAGATACTTGAAACATTGCACAGCGGTAGAAGCCCTGGTTCGGTGGGCGTCCTGGGAGGGTGAGGGATGTGGGGACAGGACCTGATCCTGCCTGACTCAGGAGAGGCTATTTCTGCCCCTCTCAGATTCTTCCTCTACTTCCTGCCCAGGCTAGCGGGATGAGTGTCACCAAGATATCTTTGAGCTCTCAAGCTTCAGGTGGTTGGACACAGGCAGCAAGGATGCTAGTTCAGGCATGGGTCTAGCAGGCACCCGACAAGTCATCCCTACCTCCTCTTCCTCTCCTGGTCAAGCTGTCTTGGCATCTGCCCCGAGAACCCAAGGAGGAACAGACTGGCTGGCTTCAGTTATTTCCTGCAAGATCATCCTTTATAATCCTTTACCCTAAACAGGGATTTTGTTTTGTTTACACCTGATCAAGGTGTAAACAGGCACTGGCTTCTCAAGAAGGGTATTTCTGTGGCAGGGACTGCCCTCCTGGGAGCTTGTCCAGTCACTTGCCCTTGGACTGACCCCACCCTTTGCAAATCCAAGTCCTGAGCCGTTATTCTTGAATCACACAGGCACCCTGGCTGGGGTGGGAGGAGCAGGAGAACTGTGAGGAGGTCCAGGGCAGTCCTCTGAGTATGATGGGGCCCAGAGGGAATCGGTGACTCTCTAGCCCACACGGCAGGTTAGTGGCCAGCTGGAGCCAGAGCCCCGGCCAGAAGCAGCCCTTCTGGGCCACCAGCACATCAGAGACCTGGTTGTCCCCCATATCCTGTTGTGTTTCTTTTCCCTGGTAGTTGAAATGCTGGAAATTGTTCTTTGGTTTATAGGCATCTTGAGAGAGAGTCTGTGGAGGGGATTCTTATTTGGAGCTTTTCACAGAGCTGTGCTCCCAATTCTCCATTTTTCACACATTAGAATGCAGAATTGACCAAAGGAAATGGGCTCCCCCTTATCTCCTCGATTTCCTGCCTGAGCTGTTCCTGGCCTGGCTGTGGAGTGGCTCAGACACAGGGTGCTGGTGTGAGTGCCGCCATGACAGCCCCTGGGAACTCTGGGATCCGCTTAGCAAACTACCCGGGGGCCTCCAAGTGGGGTGTGGATTGTGGATCTCCCCGCCCGCCCGCCCGCCAACCCCCGCAAGATGAGGCTGTTCACGTCAGGTCAGTCCTTGGGAACAGGGCGGAGTGGCCTTGCCCCTCCCTTCTTCCTTCAGCCTGGTTCAGCCACTTACATTGGAATCACAAAGTCAAGTTCATTTTGCTGTACTTGAAGCATTTCTCTTCAACCTTGTTCCTCTCAGTAACAGATGGGATAGAGAAAGTGTTGCTCCACTGCCCCAGGCATTTAAAAAAAAGGAGGGGAAATAGATGGCTCGGGCCAGGAGTCAGGAAACCTGAATCCTCTGCCACTGGCTACACTTGGTTTTGCCACCTTAACCTCTCTGAGCTTCAGCCTCAGCCCAGTCAACTCACCAAGAGTTGGTCTAAGAACCAAAGTACCTTCAGGAGTAAAAACCACTCCTAGAAGGTGGTGTGTTTGGTGACCTTAGGGGCACAGATGTTTATTTTTGTTTCCCCAAGAAACACCACTCTTCCATCTGCAAAAGCTGAATCTCCTGCCCTTTTTTTTCCACCTTTTTAAAATTTTCTTTTCTTTTCTACTCTGTTTTTGGACGGATTATAGATAGAAAATTTCCATATCTCTCATCCAGCTTCCCCTAATGTCTTAGTAGTTATCCAGTAGTATGTGGTGAATGTTGACTACCATAGATACCAAACCAGGAAATTAACACTGGTTTGATGCTATTAACTAAAAATTGTGTTCAGATTTTGCCAGTTTCCCACTAATGTCTGTTTTTTGCTCCAGGATTCTATCTAGGACCCCATATCACCTTTAGTCATTATTTTATCCCAGTCTCCTTCCCTCTGTATCAGCTCTGTTGCCTTCCCTGGTCTTTGTGATGCTTTTTGAAGAGTATTGATCCTTTCTTTGGTCAAATGTCCCTTAATTTGAATTTCTCTGGCTTTTCTCCCCCATCATTGGACTGAGGTTACGCATTTTTGGCAAGAACACCACAGAAATTAAGGTCTGTCTCCCTCTTACCCCTCTTTCACACACACACACACACATCAGCAGGCTGGCAAAACACTTGTAAAACGTTGCTGATGCCAGCTGTATGTGAGTGTAGGGTTTTATATCTGACTATTATTTAGCGCAATCCTCTTGCTTTAGTTGTATTTGTAATACACGATTACCCAGAGCATGTTATTCTTAGAATTTCTAATGCTAATTTTTTTCTAAGAAAGCCAGAAAACTTTTGAGATATTCTCTTTAGAAAAGGCTTTTATTATTCAAAGGTCTCTAACAGTTACTTTTTGGGGGCCAACTCTATAGTGAGTTTTAAATATAAAGCTTTTGAGAAGATAGTGGTGGTTTTCATGGAATAGCTTCCGTTTTTGGAAGCTGCATCTTTTTAGACTTGAAGGATAGAATAGGGCAGGTTTATAATTTGCATTACAAAGCCACTATTAGCGAATGAGGGCAGACCTTTGAAGGATGTGAGAGAGTGCTTGATTCTATACAAATCATTAATTTCCTAGCAGAGAGCTAAGATTATTCTTGAGGTTAATTAGAAACTGCTTTCTTTTGGAATTGTGTATGGATTAATGTCTGGGCTCACGGTTGATGAAATTCCTCTTGCCACGCAGATGACAGGACGTACCACTTTCAAGCAGAGGACGAACAGGAATGTCAAATGTAAGTTACCTGGAGGTGGGACTTGGGCTGCACTCAGCCGTTGTTCTTGGGATTGAACATGGTGTCGCTCTTGTTTTTCTAGATGGATGTCTGTATTGCAAAACAGCAAAGAAGAAGCTTTAAACAATGCTTTTAAGGGGGATGACAATACTGGAGAAAATAACATAGTCCAAGAACTGACAAAGGAGATCATCTCAGAAGTCCAGAGGATGACGGGCAATGACGTGTGCTGTGACTGCGGGGCACCAGGTGACCAGGGGCCCCCGCAACACCGCAGGCTCTAGGACAGTTAAATCCCATTCCGATTCACAGAATCCATTCATTGATTTTTCACTTTCATTTCAAACAAGAAATTAAGTGCAGCTCAGCCTGAGTTCATCCCATTACACAAATGCTTAATGAACTGTGTGCGGACCACAGCAGGGAGAGGGGTGGGAAGATGTTCGCCTGTCGGACCCCAGAGCAGGACACAGTATAGATGGCCTGATGTGGCTGAAAAGATTTAAGTGCTTTTTGAGCAGTGAAAACTGAAGGGCACAGTGAGGGTCAAATCAAGGTCATCTGGCCATTGCACCAGCTCAGGGAGGTGGCATGTGTATGGGCTTCTGTGCCCAGGATTTGCTCCATTCTCTCTTTGTCCTACTTTGTAGGACTTCTGAAGTAACTTTACACTACTGTCTACCTCTGTGACCCTGGACGAGCCACTTACTTTGACAGACATCAGTTTTCCTCTCTGTAAAGTAAAGGCACAGGTCCCTTCCAGCTGTCACATTCTGTGAAATGAGATGTTTATTTTTGCATTTGGGTAAAGTATATTAGGGGCTTCATTTTTAATGGGTATGTAGTGTCACTGTTGATTTTAATAACTAGCGTTTTAATAGCTTAAGGAGCTGACTTATTCTAATTAAGATGGGATGGTGTTGGGGGCCAGGGGAACTATGTAGGTGCCTTTTCTGAACATGTGTAAAATGAGAAAAATTGGGGCTTGGCTACAACAGTCAGTTACTTTTTCATTCCTCTAATTCTATGACCATTTTTATTAAAAAACAAATACAGCCAAAATAGAGTGGACAGTTGAGAAGTGTCGTTAGGTTCCTGTTACCCTGAAAGCTATATTTGGTCTTAGATCCATTAAAAATACCTTTTTGACAGGAGATGAGGTAGGTAGGGAGTAATAAGTAATGAATCGTGCTCTTTCTTGAGAAAAGTTAAAGGCAGTGCAGAACTTGGATTTTTAAAACACTTTCGTAAAGGACTCGAAACTGCACACTTTGTTGTTTTAAAATGCTAAGGCAATGTGCGTGATGTAAAAACACGATATAAAGTGACCTAAATGTATGCACGTAACGCCCTAAAAGCATAATAGATACAGTATAGCAGTCCTAGACAAGTGCAAACACAGATGCCCCAGAGGATTTTCTAGCATGGATAAAATTTTTTATAAATAGGATGTTTTTAAAATAGCTTCACGATTACCTGGTGACCAAGGTTGCGAAAATTACCTGCTGTGAATTTCTAAGGGCAATAAGCAATTCTGAAGAGTTGTACCTGTTGGCTGTGATAATGTACTCAAGTAAATTCAGCATTCATCTGTCAGGCATTCTAGGAATCCCTACTGTGTGCTGAGCACATAGTGGGATACTTCAGCGAGTAAGTGAACGTGCTGGGGGGAATGTGTGGCTTTGAACTCAGTTAAACACAGGGCTGAAGTCTGCTCTGCACTCAGTCATGACCTTGAGTCTGAGTCTGAGTGGCAAAGCTGCCTAAGCTGTACAGTGAGATAAGCATCCCTGTCCTGGTCATCTCATGGGGCTCTTGTATGCATTAAAGGAGACACCATACAAAAGTGCTCTGTGATTTCTGGAGCTCTTACAATGTGAACTGTATTGTTGCTGCTACCAAAATGCTGAGCACAGCATATCCTAAGCACCTAGTGTATGTTCTCTACTATTATTATTGGCATGAATAGACAGTCTATTCCCCTACAGTACTAGACTTTGGCTGTTCTCATGTTTTCCTCTTGCTGCATGCTGCCCCTGTGAGCAGGTTGGCGATGGGTATGGTCTGTATTCAGGACCTGCCTTGAGGAGTCCATGGCCACTGAGGTGCGGTGTCCTATTTACTTTTGCAAACATAGCACCTGTCACTTAAGTGAATGGAAGGATGGGGAGATGATGCAGGCAGAGGGACAAGGAGGGGAACAGACGTGTGTATTTGCAGATTACATGTAAATTGGTGGTAATTACAGGTGAATGAGGTTTCCAGCTGTGTCAAGGATCAGAAAATGCTCATGCTCAAAGCTCACGTTCAGTGACTATTCAGAAAGAGTTCTGGCCCTGACCCCCTCATACTGCAAGCTCAAATTTGCCCTGTTCCCTTTGGCAGATCCTACGTGGCTATCTACCAACCTGGGCATTCTGACCTGCATCGAATGTTCCGGAATCCACCGAGAGCTGGGGGTTCATTACTCCAGGATGCAGTCCCTGACCTTAGATGTATTGGGAACATCTGAGCTGCTGGTAATTTTTAAATCCTTGATTTTGGGTTGGGAATAAATGAACTAGAAGCTAAGTTTTTATCTTGGCATTCTAATCCATTTTGGTTTCTTGAAATTCCAGTGGGCTTGTGGTTATTGATAGGTTGCCAGATGGGTTTGGGTAATTAGAAATGCAGTGATAATTCCTGATCATCAGCTACTAGTAGTTGGGGGCATTTCTTGTTGCAAAATTTTATTCTTAAGTGAATAAAGGGAAGTGAAATCAAAAAAGAAGTGTTGAGACTGGTGTAAGATTCTGCTGGAATGGAATAGGATGGTGGCATAGTCCAGTTCACCTCATCCATTAGACGTATCAGAACGCAAAGCCTAAAGACAGCAAAGGATTCCATCTCCCTAAGTTGCCAGCTGATTCCTGACAAGGCTGTGGTCACTGCCTGCCTCAGCCCCGTGGACACTCCCCTGCCCCACAGTGTCTCCCTTAGGAGAGATGAGGGTCTTTGTTTTTACTGCCTTTGTTCCTAAAAATGTCTTTTCATTCTCGGTTTGGTGGTTACATATAAGCCATGGGATGGAGAGAGATATGCGGAGGTGGAAGCATTTTCTGGGAAGTAGCTTTCAGAGTATTGAGCCTGTGGCCCCACAAGGTTGTGCTTTTGGCCACCTAAGACATGAGCATTTAAGGACTGTTTCCAAAGTCCATAATTGCTGGTTAGAAAGCAGTGCTTGAAATTCTTCCTTGAGGCAACTGGGTGTTGACAGTAAATAGTAAGTGGATATTGATTGCCATTGATTTTAATGTTGAATTTAAAAGTTACATCTAGAGGATTTAATGTCAAGAGCAAGAGTCTTGACAGAAAGTCAATTATCAAGGTCCATATTCCTCTCAAGGTGCCATCAATCTTATTGATGATGTCTCTGGGTGCAATGTGTCTGAACTGCTAACACACTTTGAACTCTTTTATCAAACCCTTCCAGTCTTTCCAAGGAATTTCTTTATGGCCCCAAAAGAGAGTTGGGAGAAACTAGAGCAGAACCTGGCAACCCAGTTAGTAACATTCCTAGTTACTTAAAACATAAAACTAAGCTAGACTTAGCAAGACCCAAGCATGCATTCTTGGTTACATACTGTAATTATTGATAATGTAACAATGCGTATGACTGACATCTTAAAGGCATGTACCTGTGCATGTGGTTTCTCTTGGGTAACTGATGGTGGTGTAGGTTTGAGATTGTCACAGCATATTTTGAAAGAAACAATTACTTCTCAGTAAACACTGGTGAACTATGGCAGTTGCTACTTTTGCTGCTTTTCTTAAAACAATGGGAAGCGTCCAGTGATTCATCATGAAATAATAATTGCTTATTTTGTACTAGGCACTTTGCAAACCACTTTCTGTGTATTAGCTCGTTTGATCTTCGCAAAAACCCCGGATGACCTTGGTATGTTATCCCTACTTTACAAAGGAAGAAATTGAGGCTTAGAATATTTTAATATGCACGGGGTATGTGGCTATTAATGGGACAGATCTGTGGTGAGACCACACATTCCTGACCTTTGAGAAGTCTGGGCCATGAACTGGCCTTTCTGGCGTGTTGCGTTGCCATGTGGTAAACACTTGAACATCACTACTGTCCCTACCTGTTACCCACCCCCCACAAATGTTTAACAACCACCTCTGGGGCAAAAAGAACCCTGGTTTGCAGTCAGCCTCTTCTTATGGTATAGATATTCCCACCACAGTCAATTTTAAGCTACGCATGTGAATTACTGAATGTGAAGTTGGACAGAGATGTTTGATTACACACTGTTGTGTGGTACATCCACCATACAAATACAATGGACACAATAACTTTAAGAACATACACAGGTAATAGTAAAATATAGTAAAATAATTAGGAAGTGATGGGTTTTGAGTATCTAATACCTTAGTTTTTAATATAATTTATTTAGCTATGAGTTTATATTCTGTAATTTTTAATAGCAGCTGTGTTTAATAGTTGGCTCACAAAATTCCTGAAATTTTAACAGTTGGCTCTCGTGAGCTGGTAGAAGCCTGACCCCACCCCTCCATCTGTTATGACTGCTTAAATGTGTCTCAGAAATTTAACTAATGATCTTCACGAGACTCTATTGCCTACTAAAGAGGAAAACACCAAAGAAAGTTGAAAGGAATGTGTTTCCATCTTGATGAAACAATGAAGTGACTTCTAATCCCTGGTTCAGATCTCTGTTTCTGTCTTCCAGAGCCTCTGTCTATAAAGTTTGGCCAACTCGCAACCATGATGAGAAATCAGGCATTTCCTGTTTTATTAATATCTGCAGATATTTTCTAAATCTCATCTGCCGTGGTTACAGTCTCTCTCATCTCAGCCTTTTTTTCCTCTGTGGCTATCAGAAAAGCAAAAGGAGAGAGAGCACCATGGTGCGTTGTGTGGGATTTATCTTCCCTGCACCATACCCTGCACTCTGGCTGGTCCTCTGGTGGCCCACAGGAGGTGGACATCTCCCCAGTCTTGTGTGCTGTTGTTGTGCCATCGCGTCTGAAACCTTATTCCTCAGCCCTTCAGTTAGGCCTTAGGTGGAGAGAGTCAGGTGTTTGTGTTCTTTTGTAAATCATAGAAATTTCAAGCCTTTTTAAAGCCACTTGGGTTGCATTATTTTGCTTAGACAATCATATGCCTGAACAGTGGATTTCCTAAGTCTTGACACCTCTCTCTCTCTCTGTGTACGTGTGTTTAGAATTATGTCTGGCACATAGTAGGAACTATAAACTATTAGCTATCATTATTATCTTCTCCTTCAAGATGATTTTAACAAAAATGATCACATGTCCTAACACGTGATCCCATAGGGAGACCTCATAGGGCCTGTGCTGGTTGTCTGCTTTGCTACTGAAACTTTCCGATCCATAGAGCTGTGTGCAGTGCCAGAGCCTTTGGTTGACTTGTTCATCAAAGTATGTTTTCTTGTGCAGCAAATGTTGATTAGACCTCTTGGTACTCTGTGAAAAGAGATTGGTGGGTACACTCTGGACAAGTTGTCTCACAGGAGTAGGATCTCTCATCTTTTGAGTAAATAGGACAGCCCATGCCTCAGGGTGACGGGAGGTTTTTTTTAAAAATTTATTTACTGTTTTTTTGTAGTACATATTATGGTATATATGATGTTTTGGTATATTCATATATTTTGTAGAATGATTAAAGCAAGCTAGTTAACATATCGATCACCTCACATGCCTATTTTTAATGGTGAGAACACTTAAAATCTGTCAGCAGTTTTTAAGTATACAATACACCATTGTTAACTATAGTTACCATGTTGTACATTAGCTGAGATTTTGTATCCTTTGACCAGCATCTCCCCCATGTCCCTGGGTTACCATCATTCTGATCTCTGCTTCTATGAGTTTGACTTTTTAATATTTCATATATAAGTGAGATCATGTAGTATTTCTCTTTCTGTGCCTGGCTTATTTCATTTAACATAACGTCCTGCAGATTCATCATGTTGCTACAAATGACAGAATTTGCTTCTTTTTAAAGGTCAAATGGTATTCCATTGTGTGTACATACCACTTTTTTTTTTTATCCATTCGTTCATTAATGGGCACTTAGGTTGATTCCCTATCTTGGCTATTGTGAATAATGCTGCATTGAACAAGGGGATATGGATATGCCTTCAACAAAATGATTTGAAATCTTTTGGGTAAATACCCAGAATTGGGATTGCTAGTTCATGTGGTGGTTCTATTTTTAGTTTTTTGAGGCAACCCCATACCATTTTCTATAATGGCTGTGCTAATTTACATTCCTTCCTACAGTATGCAGGGATTCCCTTTTCTCCATATCCTAGCCAACACTTTTGTCTTTTTAATAAAATCCACTCTAACACTTGTGAGGTGATACCTCACTGTGGTTTTAATTTGAATTTCTCTGATAATTAGTTATGTTGAACATTTTCTTATATACCTGTTAGCCATTTGTATGTCTTCTTTTGAGAATTGTCTGTTTAGGCTCTTTGCCCATTTTTAAATTGGGTTGTTTTCTTGCTGTTGAGTTGTTTGGGTTCCTTATACATTTTGGATGTTAATCCCTTATCACAGTATAGATTTACAAATATTTTCTCCCATTACACAGGTTATCTCTGTTGATTTTCTTTGATTTGCAGAAGCTTTTTAGTTTGGTGCAATTCCATGTGTCTATTTTTGCTTTTGTTGTCTGTGAGGAAAGGGTTTTTAATGGCCTGAAAGAGACAGCAGGTATGTGAGCAGGACCTAGTTTGACTGTTTTTCCATTTTCTCTTGGCATTGAGTCCCTAAATAGACACATGCTCACCCCATAAATGTCACTCCAGCCCTTCCATATGGCCTCACCATGTTCCTCATGATAAGAGTCTTTTGCTTAATTCTGTGAATTATTTTATGGCCTCAGGTTTGTAAATAATCTCACCAGATGATACAGTGTTTGTTTCATCATTTCCTTTTTAATTTGTTTTTGTTTCAAAGCACATGTGTTTTCCATGTTAATTGAATGGATTTCAGCAGCATCCATGAAGGTGGCTGGTTAGTAATCGTTTTTTTGTTCCTTTACCTGTTTTTAGAGTCACTTCTTAGTCAATGGAATGGAACGTGAGAAGTTGGAGTATTAAGTTGATTAGTTCTGGGGAGTCATGCCGTCTTTACTTTTTTGGCACACACTGCCTTGATATCCTTAAATTTTAAAGCAAACCCGTTTCTAGAAAACCTCTGGTAAGCATAGATTTTAAAGGGAGAAATTTCCTCCTTAACATAGAAGATAAGTGATTTCAGCATTGATTTTTCAGGTCATAATGACAAACAGTATCATTGGTACTAGGGGACTAGCATCATATGATGCATTTCACTATCCTAAGTAAAATTAATAAAGGAAATCTTGATATTCTGAAATTGAATTGAATTTTACCTTAGCAAATATTTACTGACTCAGCTCTCTGTTTCTTGACTTTATCCTGTTTCAGCTCTCATGAGGCTGATGATAAGCTATCCTGTACTAAAGCGGGTCAGCCTGCAGCCAGGTCTGAAGGAGAGTGTGTAGAGAGGAAAGTCCCCCAAAGACCAAGAACTTATTTACAACTCATAACTGTTGCTTCACTTGAGCCACGCGGGATGCTAAAAGTAATTGTTTAAGGCAACAAGAAATTGACTTTCAGCTATCATTTATAGAATAACTGTTGGGCTCCAGGCATTGTCGTAGATACTCTACATACATTATATCTACTAACTATCTAAAACTCCGTTTTAGAAATGAGGCCAGAGAGGTTAGGAAACTTGCCCAGTGTGACTGAGCCAGGGTTTACACTCCAGACTGTTGGACTCCAGAGGCTATGTCCTATCCTTTTTTAAACATCATGGCTCTGAACTTTTTTAAACCACAAATCCTAGCAGGAAAAAATTGAGCACCAAAAAATAAACTTAAAATTATACCTATACTTACTAAGTATATTACATACTTTGTAAAATGTATCAGAAATAGAAGTTTTAAAGGCTCAGATACAAACATAATATGTAAACTTCTCTCCTGCACCCCAGAGGATTCTTTTGGCCAAGCCCCTTCACCTCTCTGGGCCTGTATCTATGTATATATCGAAGGTGTCCCATGTTCTCTAAGCCTTTCACCCTTCTGGGATCGAAGGGGCTCAGTGAATAACAACCCATTTCCCTGCACACATTTGGAACCAGTTGAGAGATAGGTAAGTTAAGCAAACAGAGATCTGATTCAGATCTGCTCTTGGCAGAGGCTGAGTTGATTTGCCGTGGTTCACAAGGTGGGTGACAGTGTGCTGGCCTGCTGACCCACCCAGGTCAGGCAGCGTGACTCTCCTGCCTCAGGAAGCCAGCATGGAGGAGGAGCTGACCATGAGATTGTCTCCTGTGGGCAGGAGGCTAAGGGCAGCTACCTTTGGCCAGTTCTCCTCTTGAGCTCAGCTGTCAGAGAAGTCTTGTTGCTCTCATGTGCTCATTCCTCTCCTGGGGTGAGTCAGACTAGAGAAAGGAGAAGAAAGTCACAGTAATTGATGTCCCTCCCTGTGGCGGCATGAAAAAGGGAACAGGAGGTTTCCCCCCAATCCACCCGAAACTCTAAAAACAGTTTCTAGGTAAAATTTTAGTCCTCTTTGTGGCTCAGGGGGCCCTGCCCAGGTAGGTGCTAAGGGTGTGCAAAGTGTGCGATTTCGTGTCCCTGTCTTGGGTGCTGCCCTCAGGGAAGGAGACTGGCCCACGTAGAATGACTCCCACTCATGGCGAGTGCCAAGGAGAGAAGTCCTCCTGACCAAGGGACTGCTCTCTCATCTGGACCTGACATCTCTGCCCTTGTAATGCTCGGGACAGACTTCTTTTCCAGCTCTCACTGTGTTGTGTTTCTGTCTTATTAATTCATCCCTGCCTCATTAGACTGAGTTGCTGTAGAGCAGGCTCGTGCCCCACGCACAGACGAGGGATGCAGGGTGCATTCACAAGGTGGCAAGAAGGGTGAGGGGCTGAGCTGCAGCCTTGCTGCCTTAGGTGCTATGGCACTTAAACACTCCTGTCTCTCCTCCCACATCCAGTCCAGCTTGATTTCTGCCCCCTCACAGCCCTCAAATTCCTTCTGGGTGAAAGTGAAAGGCACGGGATGTGAGGGCACAGGTTGACACCCCATCTTCCTGCCCCCTCAGCTTCTGCCCACCTGGCCTGCTGGGCCCCACATTTTCTTGACATAACCCTGCAGTCTCTGTGTGCAAATGCTTTGCTTTTTTTGGTGGTTCTGGAAGGGTTCTCTGTGTGCTGAAATATAAACTGGAGCTTTGCAGACCCATGAGGTGGCACTTTTTTCTAGTGTTGGATGAGTGTGACGCATGGATGTAGTGGCTCCCTGGACCAGCTGTCCCCTGGTAAACCAGCCAAGTCCAAGCAGAAGGGAAGCAGTTTTCTGGTTCCTGGGGAATTCTCCTCCACCCTCCCCACCCCTATCTGCTTAACACAGATGAGGAGGCACCAGGGTGGTCTCTGGCACATACAGGGTGCCACTTTGGCTTCCTCTGTCACTCACCTTTGGGAAAATGTTGTGTTCCACTGGGGACAGTGTCCACATTGTAAGATGGGGGCATTTGAGCATGCCTCGCTATAAACCAGGGGCTCCAATATTGAGGTTCAATCCTGGATCTGAGACCCATTGCCTAAGAGATCCTTCACAGGGCCTTAGCTTCATGGTACATGGGTACTTGTCACCATAAGTGGTGTGCCACCTGACCATTAGCACGTCCCTGGGAAAATTGCAACGCAGCATGTGGGTTTTTGCCTCCTGATGATGGTTTGAGGCCCCAGAGCCAGGACAGAGCAAGGAGGTAGGGTTGGTTAGCATTTGGTGCTTCAGGCCATCTAGAAAGCTTTGTTTACCTATCAAGGACCAGGTAAAATTAGGAAAGCTCATCATCCAACTATTAATCTACCCCGCTTGTTTAAAAAATTTCTTCCACATCCTTCACTATCCCATCCCACTGTTTGATGTTATTTGCCACCAGAAAATTCCACCATGTCTAACCCACATCCCTTTGGCTGTTCCTTAAGCCAGTTCCCTCAGGAGGGAAGCCAGACCCTTGAGGGAGCTGCAGTGCCCCCCAGAGCATCTCTGTTAACCCTTTGTCTGCATAATTAATTGAGAGTAGAAATATCAGAAGTGTCACTACTCCCCAACACATCATTTTCAACATGGAAATTAAAATAGCTGTTCCCTCAAAGCGCTGGACTCGGGGCTCCCTTCTAGTGTTGTTTCATTAAACATTTAAGGATGTGACCCGGAAGCTGACCTTGGGTGTGGGGAATGGGTTGAACCCTGCCCTTCAGGAGATCCTAGTCATTCATTCATGCATTCTAAAGAATGCCAGTTACCGTATTGTCAAAGTATCATAACATAAACTATGATTTTTATATCTGCCATAGGTTGAGCATTCCTTATCTGAAATGCTGTATTCCTTGTCTGAAATCCTACGCCCAAAAGTGTTTCAGATTTGAGACTTTTTTGGTTTTAGAATATTTGCATTGTGCTTTACACTTAAGGTGACAAAAATCTGAAATGCTCATTGGACATCATGTCTGTGTTCAAAAGTTTCAGATTTTGGATTTTCAGATTAGAGATGCTCAACGTGTATATGAAGGACAATGTGTGGTATTCAGTAAGCATTCAATTACAGTGTGTTAATTTAATATTTAAATGTCAGAAGATTGATTGGCAAGCAACGATTGGAGCTAACACACTACATTTTTAGTGCTTCAGTTTACTGGTTCCACCTAAATTGTCCCATTTGTCATTATTACAGCCCTGTGGGAGGTGTCATCCCATTTATTGATGAAAATTCTGACACTCAGGTAAACTGACTTGCCTGTGCTCACACGGTGGTAATAGAACCATGATTTGAACCAGAGTCTTGGCTTCCTAGCCCAGTGTCCTTTCCACTGGCTAGAACCACCTGGTAGGTGGCATAAATAAAGGTCGTTTGGGACATGTGAAACAGATCCACTCCATGTGGAACACAGGTTTTTGGGAGGTATAAGGGTTAGGATGGAAACCCACATGGGGCCACGTCACCGCTTCTCCCCGTCTCTATCGGTACTCTGTCCAGGGGGCGTTTATGAGAAGGCTCCTCTGTAATAGGCATACTGCTTCTCTTTAATTTTATGGATACCTTTGGGCTTTGGGTTTTGTCCATCTTCATTAAAGGCAAACCACTTTATTGCTCAATTTCTTAGTGGCCATTAAATAAACCATCAGATGTATGAGTAATAATGTAGCAGTGGAATGTATTAATAATTGAGTACCCTGAAATAGACTTTTATTTTTGCAGCTTGCCAAGAATATTGGGAATGCAGGCTTTAATGAGATTATGGAGTGTTGCCTACCAGCCGAGGGCTCGGTCAAACCCAATCCAGGGAGCGACATGTAAGTATGGGACTGGCTGTTCTTTTCTGAACAAAGATTTGCCTTCCACCAAAGCCTCAGGAGGGAGGGGACTGACAAGTGTTGGATACATCCATTGTTGCTTCTTTAGGGAATAAATCAGCCTAAATTAGGTTTTCTTGGTCACTTTAGCTTTTTGGGTGACCAAATAGAAATTTGTGGCTGTTTTTGTAGGAAGGGGCCAAAGGGAAGCAGGTTTAGCGGATGCTGTGCCTACATGGTGGTGGTGGTATGGTGAGGCTCACTTGCCGTTGTGTGTGTAACACCCAGGAGTTTGTGTTGTTGAGTCACTTTCTGATCTTGGTTCTCTCTGCATAAATTCTGAGCCATGGAGAGAGCTAGTTGTCATAGATAAGTGATTATGTATTCTTCTCTTTGCCAGTGTCCTTGCAAGTGTGGGGTTTTCTTCAGTACATTCTTTTGTGTGTGTGTTGTACTGTTTATACAAAACTTGATTGAGAAGTTTTTGTGCCTCTTCATGCATGCATCCGGCCCACCGAGGCAGAGCTTACAACAGGGAATTTTCTTGCCAGTTTTATCAAAGTGTAAAGTCACCCAGATCACACTGGTCTTTGAGAAGGAGATGGACAGGAAGACCAGTGGGTCTGGGCAACATATGTCCTGCCCACCTTAGACTTCAGCCCTGTTTCGTGTGACTAAATAGGTGGGCTCTGGGGTGGTTTACCTGATCTGTTATGATGCAAAGTGAGGCAGACCAAAGGAAGGAGAGAGAGGTCACCAGGCCAGTTAAAAGAGACAGTGCCTGCATTTGAATAGTGAGACTGGAGCAAGGTACTTTGGCAGGACAGGATAAGTGAAAAACATGTGATAAGAGAAAGTATAAAAATTCATTTCCAGAGACAGCATTTTCCATGGAATAAGCCTGAAATAGAATTAGGCACAGGTCTTCGAAAAGGTCCTTGAGTAACAGTGAACAATGTCTTTAAGAATGGTTTTACAAATATGTGGTAGTGTATGGGCCTTTTATAAAAGCAGAGAATTTTGATTTTTGGAACCATTTTGTGGGACATGTCTTTGGGAAATTGAGGCTGCAGGACCTGTGCTCTTTTGCGTTGTGACAGTGTGACTGGATGCAGTGAGAGAGCTGAGACTTTCTAAAGGAATGAATAGGTGCCATGGCCATTACTGGCTCTCTTCGGTGTCAGGTGTCAGGTGAGCGGTTTCCTTGGCATTGGATTAAAGTCAGTGTATGTTTGAATCCCGTAACAAGTGTTTGTGGTGTAGCATTTCCTTGAGATTGGATAATGTATGATTTTAGATACCAGGCACGAGGCTTACAAAGTTATTATCCTTTCTTGATGAGGATCTAAATTTCAAATCTGTATTTTTACCTAGACTCAGAGAGGCAGTAGGTACACAGATATCCCAGTCCCTACCTGAGTCCTGGGACTGGGTTAGGTTATTTAACTTTTCTGAGCTTGAGCCCCAGTTTCCTCTAATATGGAAAGGGAAATAACACTCCACCCTCCCAGAGGCATTGGGGAAGTTATCAGCTGCGGAGGTCAGACATGTAGCACTTGGTTTTCATGATGCATTGGCATTGGCGCCCAGCTGGCTCTTGCTCACGTGGGCGGTAGAGGCGACGCAGCTGCCCTGCACTAATTGTACATACCCTGAAACTTGAGGTCCTCTCCCGGTAGGGGTAGTTACCCAGAGGTGAACGAACTCTTCCTGGGAGAGCCTGAGGGTCCTGTGTAGCAAAGGAGCTGCCATGGCCCAGTATGGTAGATTGAGTTACTGCTGTGCAGTCGACACCTGCTCTTGCTGCTTGTTCATCTCACGTTGAAGGTTCCCATCTCCTGAAATGCTATAATATTGGTCAATTTTAAATAAAGTGTATGATAAATCATTTCTTCCAAGTACCTTATAAAAACAGAGCATTTGTTTCTTCTGGGGCTAGATGATTCTAAAAACTGAATACTCCCAAAGAGGCAGAGGCAGGAGGATCTCTTGAGCCGAGGAACTAGAGGCCAAGTCTGGGCAACATAATGAGACCCTGTCTCAAAAGAACAGGCCAGGTGCAGTGTCTCACACCTGTAATCCCAGCACTTTGGGAAGCCAAGGTGGGAGGATCGCTTGAGGCCAGGAGTTTAAGACCATCCTGGGCAACACAGGGAGACTCCTCTGTACAAAATTAAAAAGTGAGCTGGATATGGTGGCTTACACCTGCAGTCCCAGCTATTTGGCAGGCTTAGGTGGGAGGATTGCTTGAGCCCAGGAGTTTGAGACTGCAGTGAGCTATGATCATGCCACTGCACTCCAGCCAGGGGTAACAGTGCAAGACCCTGTCTCCAAAATAATTAATTAATTAATTAATTTAAAAACAAACAAAAATGAATACTACCTATTTGGAACTCTTCAACAGAAATGTTCTATTTGCATTGAGGTACTTCTCTCCAACCGTGGCACTATGGAAAAGGAAGTTTATATTCCTCCTTCCTTTCTTTTTTTCAAAATTAGGGTGGATGGCCAGTGGGATGGCAAAATGCCACCTCCTTTTGTTCCTCATCAGTTGAAATTAATTGCTTGGTTCTCTCTGCCCCTGTAGCATTTGGCTCTATTTTTTAAAACATTTTATTCTACTCCATAGTATACCTAGGCATTTACATATAGTTTTCTGATGAATTGCACCTTACTCATTTTTGTATTTATTTCCGTATCATCATGGTTCAATGAGTATTTAATGAGTCAACAAGTCAGAGAAATACTCCCAGCTCTATGCCTACTTAAATAAGCTAATATTTTACTTTCAGATGAAAAGGGATGTAGTGTTTCTAGGTTTATCTCAGAACAACACACTGTCTGCAGCTAAATCTGTTGAAGGGGAAACCAAAGACACCCTCTAGTGGCCTGTGAATGCCCAGATGGATTTTGGGGGTGTCGAGAGAATGTAACTGGGCAGGGAAAGGCCAGACACGTATCTGCCCACAGAGACCAGTCTGTTTCTCCGTCTGACCTGGGACCATTCAGAACCCTGTCCTTCAGAAGCATAAGGAAAGCTCCTCCTCTGAATACCAAATGTGTCATTATTTTAAGTTCATTGCTTTTCTCCAAAATGCTGTCTTTAAACAAACAAACAAAAAAAAAGGCAAGGCATTGCATTGGCAGAGCAAACCTTCACAAAACCAGGGAAGCTGGAGTGCAGTTAAACGGAGTCGTGCCTGTGTTTGTGGAAGAACCACCTTCAGGGGCCTCGAGCCCTGGGCAGATGAATAATATGTAAAAAAATAATTGCAGGAAATCCAGCTTATCTCTACCCCTTCCTGCAGGGGTCGCAGTAATGACTTTCCCACAGTGATTATTGAAAGTGCATGAAACTTGACAACTGTCCAGTCTGACTGCCTGTCACAAGAGACATTTAAATCATTAAACAGGCTGCCCAACACAACACGTCATCAAGCTAGGAGGCTCCAAGGGGAGAACCTACATGAGTAAAAGAAGTCTGCCCAGCGAGCTTGCCAGCTGTCAGAGAAACGGAATCTAATTTTGCCTCTGTGGATAGTAAGTCCTCACTTAACACTGTTGGTAGGTTCTTGGAAACTTCAACGTTAAGCAAAACAACATGTAAGGAAACTGTTTTACCATAGGCTAATTGATAGAAGCAAGAGTTAAGTTCCTACAGTGTATTTCTGGTCACAAAAGCATCACCAAACTTCTAAATAAAGACCCACAACAGTTCTAATATTAAACAGTGAGATAAATGTGAGCTATATATATGTTTTAAAAAGATGAATAAAAATTAGCAAGAGAATTATTTACCCCCTTATTCCAGTTTAGGGTCTTAGGTGGTCAGAGCCTGTCTCAGCAGCTCAGTGTGCAAGGTGGGAACTGGCCCTGGACAGGACTCTGTCCCATTGCAAGGCATGCTCACACACACCCCCACTCTCACACTAGGACAGTGTAGACGTGCCACTTCGCCTCACATGCATAGCTTTGGGACATTGAAGGAAACTAAAGTGCCAGGAGAAAACCTGTGCAGGCATGGGAAGAACGTGCACACTCCACACAGACAGTGGCCTGGTTGTGAATAGTTTTCTTACCAATGTTACAACAAAATGACATTAAGCAGCGTCACTGAAGGACCTGCTGTACTTATCTGCAAGGTGGAAATAAAAACTCATAGCACTGTTGTGAGGGTCCAGTGAGATGATGTTATCGCCACTCAACTCCCATGAGGTCATACATGCACAAGTTGCCCGGACCGCAGTCAGTGTAGTGTTCGTGTTAGCACCTGTGGGCAGAGGAGCGTGTGCTGCAGGAAGTCAAGGCACCAGCCTTAACCTGGGCCCTGCAGGGTGAGCAAAACTGGGGCTAGAGCAGGAGGGATGCAGCGTGATTAAAAGTGCTGGAGCACAAGTTCACCAGATGCCCCTGGAAGTTCTTCTTGGGCTGTGAAATGCACTGCCCGCTCAGTGGAGCCAGGGCTCTCAGATGCATTTTCCCCTGGACCAGCTGGCATCACACACGCCAGCCTGTCTGGGAGCAACACGCACCCAAGGGCAACAGTTATGAGGCCTGGCAAATGCTGGTAAGAGACACCTGCCCACTTGGTTCCATCTGGGCAATGTGAGTAACGGCCTCTCATCCTAGGCTGGCCTGTCTTCAGGGACCCTGAGGTAGGCAAGATCCATTCTCTGCCTAGAGTTCCATTCCCAGGTGGCTCAGACACTCCTCAGGGAGACAAGTAGTCCAGTGTGGACTTGGGGCAGGTTCAGAAAAGTCCACAGCTGCTGTAGCAGCTACAGGTACTCGCCATAGAGTAGGCTGGGTAAGAGGGAGGAGGTCAGAAGGGAACCGTGTGGGAACACCAATCCACAGGGAGCAGGTGCATGTGCTCTCGGTTTGTAGGTAGTGGTGAGTTACAGACTATTGGAACTGGTGTGCTCCTGCCTGGTCCTTGCCCTCTCAGGACTCCATGTGTCACTTGGGCAGTGGCTGTGAGCCTTCAGTGAGAATCAAGATTGCCAGGCTACTTGGATCTGCCTCCAGGTTCTGGTTCTCGGGGACTTGGGACCCTGCATTTTGTAAGCACCCCATGGTCTGAGGCCCACACATAGAGAAATGCAATCTTTAGGCCTTTGATGGGGAGCCAGAGAAGACTTCTGCCCCTCCCACCCCTTCTCCCCTTGAGCCTATAAGAAAAGAGAGTGCCTAGGTAAGAGGATCTGCTGGGAGAAGGTATCAGCCGTGGCTGGAGCTCCCGCTGTCCCCTGGGAGCCTGGAATTGACTTGCCCTCTTCTGAGCCCTGGTGCACTTGAGCCAGGACCCCTGAGATGTTAACAGGAGGGGCTTGGTGGCTGAGCAGGAGTGAGTGCGGGTGCGGCAGGCACTGAGCCGGGAAGAGCTGACCGGACCCTTTGACCACCCCAGCCCCCTGTTCATCCCAAGCCAAGTGTTACAGTAAGTACAGCTGGCCTTTCTAAAATGCTGTGCTCAGTGATTCAGCGTGAAGTCTCGTTAATCCTGCAACAGCCCTCGAGATAGGTGTGGTCGTGATTCTCTGTGGTCCCCAACCCCTGGGCCACAGATCAGTATCAGTCCATGGCCTGCTAGGAACCAGGCCACACAGCAGGAGGTGAGTGGCAGGCTTCATCTGTATTTACTGCCAATCTCCATCGCTCACATCACTGCCTGAGCTCCGCCTCCTGTCAGATCAGCAGCGGCATTAGATTCTCATAGGAACTCAAACCCTACTGTAGACTGTGCATGGAGGGATCTAGGTTGCACTCTCCTTATGAGAATCTAATCCCTGATGATCTGAGGTGGAGCTGAGGTGGTGATGCTAGCTCTGGGGAGCAGCTGCAAATACAGATTATCATTAGCAGAGAGATTTGGCTGCACAGAGACCATAATAAATCAATTGCTTGCAGACTCATATCAAAACCCTGTTAGTGAGTGGCAAGTGACAATTAAGCCGCGTCTGGTGGCAGCTTTAAGTCAGAATCCAACATTTATATTAGTCCACGCGTAGCCTGCCCATTATTTTATTTGCCACCTCCGTCCGCATCTCTTTCCCGCACTGTGCACTTATCCCAGTCACAGCTTTGCTAAGCCCACGAGCTAACTGTAGCAAAAATGAGTAAAAAACAAATGTAGCTGGAGAGCTTTTTTGAAAAGGGGGAAAGACCCAATGATGAGACAGCAGAAGATGCTAAGACTGCCAACAAAATGAAAGCTGCATTTAAAAGAAAATACCAAGAGTCCTACTTAAATTATGGGTTCATCGCAACAAGTGATTCACATTCTCCAAGCTGCTTTGTATAATACATGGTGACCAGCTATCCAACGAAGCCATGAAACCTTCAAAACTGCTTCATACATGGAGGCCAAGCATTCTGCATTAAAAGACAAGCCTTTGGAGTTTATCAAAAGAAAAAACGTGAACACGAAGAACAGAAGCAATTACTGAAGGCCACCACTTCATCAAATGTATCTGCACTGAGAGCATCATTCTTAGTGGCTAACTGCATTGCTAAAGCTAAGAAGCCCTTTACTATTGGTGAAGAGCTGATCCTGCCTGCTGCTAAGGATATCGGCCATGAACTTTTAGGAGAGGCTGCAGTTCAAAAGGTGGCATGTGTTGTTCTTTCGGCCAGCACCGTAACTAGACGAATTGATGAAATAGCAGAGGATATTGAGACACAGTTATTAGAGAGGATTAATGAGTCACCATGGTACACAATCCAGGTTGACAAGTCTACCGATATTGACAACAAGGCAACAAGGCTTGTTTTTGTGTGATATATTTTTCAGGAAGACGTGCCTGGGGATATGTCATGTGGACTTTTGTTGCTAACCAACACCACAGCTGCAGAACTATTCAAGTCTTTGAATGATTCCATATCAGGAACACTGAATTGGTCATTTTGTGGCGGTTTATGCACAGTCGGAGCAGCTGCCATGAGTGGACGGCTTTCTGGTTTCACTACTCGGGTCAAAGGGGTCTCGTCTGCATGTGGGTCTACACACTGTGTCATCCACAGAGAAATACCAGCTAACTGAAAAATGTCACCTGAACTAAACAACGTTTTGCAGGATGTGATTAAAATTATGAAGCACACTGAAGTACATGCCTGTAACTCATGTCTGTTCACTCAGCTCTGTGAGGAGATGGACGCAGAGCACACACGTCTTTTCTTATACAAGGAAGTGAGGTGGCTTTCTAAAGGTAGATCGCTCACCAGAGTTTTTGAGTTACTGAGAGCTGCTCCAGAGATTTCTCTTAGAAAAACAGACGCCACTGGCAGCACATTTAAGTGACACAGAATGGGTCGCAAACTTGCTTACTTGTGTGACATATTGAACCTTCTCAAAAAACTCAATCTGTCACTTCAGGGGAGAATGACAACTGTGTTCAAGTCAGCAGATAAAGTGGCTGCATTCAAAGCCAAACTGGAATTATGGGGTCAACAAGTGAACATGGGATTTTTGACATGTTTCAAACATAAGCAGAGATTTTGAAAGTGGCTGAGCCAGGGCCTTCTCTCTCCCAGCTGGTGCATGATCACCTGTCTCAGCTTTTGAACGAGTTTGAGCTTTACTTCCCAACCACAGAAGACCCCCGAACTGGGAAGGAATGGATCCTCCACCCATTTGTGAATAAGCCAGGTGAATTGACTCTGTGCTAGAAGAGGATCAGCTGCTTGAGATCGCAAATGACAGTGGCCTTAGAAGTATGTTTGAGACAACTTCAAATCTCCATACATTCTGGATTAAAGTCAAGGTGGAATATCCTGAGATTGCCACAAAAGCACTGAAAAGCCTGCTTCCATTTCCAATGTCCTATCTTTGTGAAGCAGGGTTTTCTGCAGTGTCAGCAACCACAACGAGATTACAGAGTAGACTGGACATAAGCAACACACTTTGGGTGTCACTGTCTCCCATCACCCCCAGATGGGACCATCTAGTTGCAGGAAAACAAGTTCACCGATTCTGCATTATGGTGAGTTGTATAATTATTATATATTACAACATAATAATAATAGAAATAAAGCGCATGATAAATGCACTTGGATCATCCCAAAACCATCCCCTCCAGCGCCTCCTCCTCCCAAGTCTGTGGAAAAATTGTCTTCCATGAAACCAGTCCCTGGTGCGAAAAAGGTTGGGGACACCTGATGATTCTTACTCTACAGCTGAGGAGGCCGATCAGCGTCACACACATGGGGAGTGGTGGCCCAGGCTCATCAGGAATCTGTACTTCCTCAAAGCTGTCCATCAGCCTGTGTACGATGTGGGCTCTTCCTTTCAGTTCGCCTTCCCATGCCCGGCCTGAAATGTCAGTGCATTTCACACCTTCTGGAAAGAACGGGCAAGAGAAACCAAAGGGAGAAAATTATACCAGGTTATTCTCTCTACATCCTTGGTAGATTTATTGGCTAAAATATTGTTAGTGGAATTTGGTTTTTCCTGACATTCCTTTTTTTTTTTTTTTTTTTAGCAGCTTTATTGAAATACAATTCACATACCATATAATTCATACCTGTAAAGTTTACAGTTGAGTGGCTTTTAGTACATTCACAGAGTTGTACATCCATCACCAGAGTCAATTTCAGATTTTTATCACCCCCCCCCCCCAAAGAAGCTCCATACCTGTTGACTCCCACCTGCTCATTCCCCTTTGTATCCCAGGCCTGAGCAGCTGTGTTGTGTCTTTACGTTGTGAGCCTGTTATGCACATTTCATGTCAGTGGATATTTGGGTGGTTCCTTGACTTTTCTGACTTGACTGTCACAGTTTAGCACTTACTGTGTCTCTCATCTACGTTATTTATCATTGCTGCTGTTTGTTAAGGTCCTTGGAGTAGTTGGGATTGTAGAATGCTTAGCGTCCTCTTGCCCAGGGAGCTACTGTTTCTCTTGTTCTCCCTCTTGAGTTCATCAGCACTTTGCAAGTTTCCTAGGACCTACTCTGTGGTCTGCAGGTATGTTAACTCATGTATGTCTTGAAGTTATACTATGAGGATCAATTGTATGTGTTTTCACAGATAAAAAACTTGAGGCTTAAAGAGATGATGCATCTGTTCAAGTTCAAACCATCAGTCTTTAGTGGGGTGGATTTGAACCCAGGCTTCCTTGGTTTCTCAGTGTTGCCGCCCCCAGGCTCCTTGGGTAGGGTAGAGTCTGAGCATGCTGCCACTTACAGGCCAGAAAATAGAACACAAAGAAGACTGACATCTCATTTTGGTTCATCTGACAGCCAGTGAGTGCCTTTGTGGCAGGCATGGTACCTACAAAAGAGAGAACATCGTCTGTGCGCCTGAGGAGCTCATTGGGCAGACAGGCAGGCAAACCTCTAGGGGAGAGTGTTGGAACAGAGGTCAGGCAGGGGGAGCCCTGAGGGCAGAGGCAGTGGCCTTCCTGGAGGAGACAGCCTAGGAATGGCCATGGAGGAATCTGGATTTTAAGCCAGAGGGACTTGGGTAAGAGAGGCATGGAGATGTGTATGAAGTGCTCAAGGGTCAGGAGTGGGCAGGGAGACAAGGCAGAGACTCAGATGGGCTGCAAGAAAGCAGGGCATGCCCCTCTGGCCAGCTCCCCCTCAGTACGGGGGCAGGCCACCATGTGAGGCCTTGGTGCTTCTCACCTTAGAAACTAGAGGACTTTGGATGCTTCTTAAATGTGCCCCAGGGTTTGCATTGAATGCAGGTACAACATGTGGCAGCCACTCCGCCATGTTCCACGGCCAGTGCTGCCCATGTGGAGGGTGGAGCAGCGTTTGTTGGAGTGTTATAGATGGGTGCATGAGAGTGAGTGCAGTAGAGGCCCTTGGTGAGTTACAAGGCAATTACTTTTGGTTTCAGGAATGCGAGAAAGGACTACATCACGGCCAAGTATATCGACAGGAGATACTCGAGGAAAAAGCATGCAGACAATGTGGCGAAGCTTCACAGCCTTTGTGAGGCCGTCAAGACAAGAGATATTTTTGGATTACTCCAAGCCTATGCTGATGGTGTGGATCTTACAGAAAAAATCCCGCTGGCCAATGGACATGTAAGGGTCCTTTCTTTTAAAGGAAAGAGAGGGGAAACCATGGTGGGGCATTGTAATTAGAAATGCTGACTAGGCCAGGTGCAGTGTCTCACTCCTGTAATCATAGCGCCTTGGGAGGCTGAGGCAGGAGGATAGCTTGAGGCCAGGAATTTGAAACCAGCCTGGGCAACATAGTGAGAGCTCTAGCCGTACAAAAATTTAAAAATTAGCAAGGTGCAGTGGTGCACACCTGTAGTCCCAGCTACTGGGGAGGCTAAGGCAGGAGGATCGATTGAGCCCAAGAGAAGAGTTCAAGATTGCAGTGAGCTATGATGATATCACTGTACTCCCGCCTGGGTGACAGAGCAAGAACCTATCTCAAAAAAAAAAAAAAAAATGCTTTTAGCACTGAGTTCTGTAGGAAGAAACCAGGGTGGTTTTTTTTAACTGACAAACAATAATTGTATATATTTATGGGGTACAATGTGATGTTCTACTATGTCTCCCTTATGGAATGATTAAATCAAACTAATATATCCATCACCTCACATAGTCATTTTTTTCATGATAAGAGCATTTAAAATTTACTCAATTTTGAAATATACATTATTGCTAACTCTAGTCACTGTGCAGTGCAAATAGATCTCCAAAACTTACCCCTCCTGTCTAACTGAAATTTTTTAGTCTACCAAACTGTACCACCAGCTCTGGAAAGAAAGCCCCTCCTGGGGTGGAGGGGAAGGTGCCTTCTCAGAAGCCCAGGCAGCCGGAAAGGAGCTCGTCTTCCATGAACAGGTTTAGTGTGAGCCTTCAGCCCCTGTGGAGAGCCCTGTGCAGCCAGGCTCCACGTCGGGTCCCCAAGGAGGAGAGCTCTCAGTGGGCAGGGGCGTGGGGGCAGGGGGGAGGTTGCTCCCTGGAGCCCAAGGGAACAGAGCACCAAGAGACCCTCCTGTTCTGGAGGGAACTCTCTTGAGAGGGTGGGCATTACTGTCAGGCGTGGGTCCACAGTGAGCTGCCAGCGCCAAAAGGGTTGGCATATCTTCTGACTCTGACGCACAAAGGCCCTGTAGACGCACACTCGGTCCCCTGCAACCTCCTGACCTCAGGCCTGGGCTCGCCGGTTATCCACCACAGAGCTTGCTGTGTGGGGCTGTTGTGTTTGCAATCCAGGATGTCATGGGGTTCAGGCTGTGTCCTTTCAGGCATCCTGGCCAGGGGCACTTTAGGGCAGCAGCATCTTTCCCCGGGTGACAGACACACACATGTGGGTTGTGGGGTGGGCCCGTTCTCCCCTGCTCTCTAGAGAGAACTCTCACCAGGCAGTCTCGGGCAGAGTGTGCTCAGCGCTGAGCTGTGTCATGGGGACTGAGCAGGCAGTTGCAGGCCGGGTAGGAGGTGCCTGCTTCTGCCCCATCTCCTGTCCTACGATTTTCTTCCCCTCCAGTTCTCTCACCCGCCCACCCACCTGAAGCAACCCTCATTTGTCTGTTCTCCCCCACCTGCCTAACGCACTTTCAGAAAAAGCAGTGGTGATCACGTACCCCTGGTATGAACTGAAGACAGTACAGGTATTAGCATTCACAGCCTTACCTGTAAGCATAGAATGAAAAACTTTAAGCCTACTTAAGAAGCATACATTTCTATCTGCTTGGAGAGCAAGAAAAGGGAGTGGAGCATAGGAGGCTGGGGAACCTTCCTGGACTCTTTGAACAAGACTCTACTTGCAGGCAGTTCCTCGTGCCGTTGAGGCTGGGATGGGGACCCACTGACTGTGAGGACTTTGAAGTGAAACCTCTGAGTCTCTCATTCATGTCCCACGGAGTAAGGAGAAATAGAACCAGTCTCTAAATTGCATGTTCCCAAGGGCAGGGAGTTTGCTTGGAGATTAAGGGAGCCTTATATATCTTAGAGATAAGTTGTTTTTCAGGGTTTTTTTGTTTTTTAAGAGACGGGGTCTCACTCTGTCGCCCAGGCTAGAGTGCACTGGTACCATCATAGCTCACTGCAGTTTCAAATTCCTAGGCTCAAGCTGTCCTCCTGCCTCGGCCTCCGAAAGTGCTGAGATTATAGGTGTGAGCCACTGTGCCTGGCCTGAGATAAGTGTCTTGAAGGAAAGAATAAAAAACTTTTGGAAGACAAATCTACGATTTCACTTGGTGTTGGACACAAAAGCTCCTGTTAGAATTCTGGAATGTCTTTGGTTTTCAGGAGCCAGATGAAACGGCCCTGCACCTTGCAGTCAGATCCGTGGATCGTACTTCTCTTCACATTGTAGACTTTTTAGTTCAGAACAGGTAGGTGTTCTAAAATTAAGGGGAGGTGTTTGTTTCTATTCCTTGGTATTTCTGAGGAAGGAATCAGATGCTGCTGCTTTGCTTTAGTTGTGTTGGCAAGAGAATCTTCCCAGATCTAAACATGAATTATTGGACAGAAAAAGTGCTGCCAGCTGTGGGTTGTTCCATGGCAATCCTAAAAAAGCCGTGCAGTGTGAGAATAGAAACCCTATGTGGTATCTGCAAGATCCCATTTGTAGTGTCTGGGCCTCAGGGAGACAACAAGTAGACACGGCTGCTGCATTCTGAGGGAAGTAAATGGCCATTTCTAATCAAAGCATGAACACATTTCTCAACCTAAAGAAAATGCCCATAATCCAGTGTTTTGGTTCAAGCCCTCTAGCTTAGACCAGTGGCTACCATGCGGATCTTTACTTCCCTCATACCTCTGCTCTGCTGCTCAAGACACTGTGCTTGGGCAGCATGAGACCCACCTCACAGAGGACAGGACAAGGAACGCACCTGTGCACAGAGGGTGGTCACGGGGTCCCCAGCACAGTCTGCTTTCCATGGCTCATCTCACACCTGCCGAGCACGAGCACCTTTTTTGGATAACTGGTTTTGTTTTACTTCGGAAGAACTTTTGAAAATCTTCTCAAGATGCCCCCTCAGCCTGTTTTCAGAGGGCAGTCCCAGGGCGAACAGGCTCAGAGCCTGAGCCTTGGGACTCAGGACTTTGGAAAAGCGGCTTTTCCCCTGCCTAGCAGGACTGTCAAATAATAAGATGGTAAAAGGCTCGGCCCCATCCTTCAGTGGGACAGGATGGATGAGTCATGCAGGCTTCCTGAGGCCCTGCGTCCAGCCCAGTGGGGCACAGCGGCTCTGGGCATGGCCTGTGAAGCAGGAAGGAGGCTGGGGTTCCGGGCCAGCCTGGGGGTGCACTGTCCCACCCTTGGCCCCTGCTCAGCACTCTCATTTTGGCCTCTTCTGTCATCACTTTGTTATTTCCCTGATCACCTTGTGCCAAGGCCTCCTTGTCCACGATGGCAGGTATGATGGTGCCATGTTGCACCTACCTTGTGGGATGGACAGTGTGTCCCATGTCGCACCCACCTTGGGGATGATTTAGAAAGACCATTCACCGACCCCGAGTTCCCTGCTGAGCAGTCCCTGATCATCTGGGCTGTGACTCACTATTCCTTCTCTTTTCCCTGTCCCTGTGCTTGGCCAGCGGGAACCTGGATAAACAGACGGGCAAAGGCAGCACGGCCCTGCACTACTGCTGCCTGACGGACAACGCCGAGTGCCTGAAGCTCCTCCTGCGGGGCAAGGCCTCCATCGAGATAGGTGAGCGCACAGGGTCCGGCCGCCCTCTGGCCTCCACCTCCTGTCTGCGGTTCCCACGCTGCTGTTGGAACAGTGCCAACACTTTGGACTCCTGTCAGAGCTGAGGAGAAAGGGAACCACCTCTGATAAGAAAGGGCCTGTCCCTGCCTGTTTGCAAGGCTGATGTGGTCTCCATATCGATTGGCCGTATTCATCCATGTGTCACTCAGACTTTGGGTGCATTTACAGGCGTTTTACAGATAGGCAAAGGATGGGCCTTGCAGCTATCCCTGATGCTGGGTGAATTCGGACAAGGTCAGGGAATTTGGACCTGTTCACAAACCCTGAGACTTCTCACCCCCACCTTGAGACCAGACTTAGTCCCTTACTTTTTTTTTTTTTTTTTTTTTTGAGACAGAGTCTCACTCTGTTGCCCAGGCTAGAGTGAGTGCCATGGCGTTAGCCTAGCTCACAGCAACCTCAGACTCCTGAGCTCAAGCGATCCTCCTGTCTCAGCCTCCCGAGTAGCTGGGACTACAGGCATGCACCACCATGCCCGGCTAATTTTTTCTATATACATTTTTAGCTGTCCATATAATTTCTTTCTATTTTTAGTAGAGATGGGGTCTCGCTCTTGCTCAGGCTGGTCTCGAACTCCTGAGCTCAAACGATCCGCCCACCTCGGCCTCCCAGAGTGCTAGGATTACAGGCGTGAGCCACCGCGCCCGGCCAAGTCCCTTACTTGACTCTAGGTTTTGATGGCTCACTGGATAGAGATGCCACCCACTGCCCCCTCGCCCCATCCATCCTAATTCTTACTCAGCCTGCCTTCCTCCCTCTGTCGAGGGACCTGGACACACTGACAGCCAAGCCACGGTTGTTATCGTCTCACGAGAAAGTATTTTTGAAGAACTATTGAACAAAGAGGACTAAGTAGAAGAAAGGCATATATCTCCTTAGGGCCATGCTTCATATTTTAAAATAAACCTCATTGACTGAGACTTATTTAGAAGTACAAAATCTCAAATTTATAGACTGCTTAAAAAAAGATGTAAAAGTTTATTACATTCAAATGCGTGGAACCAGGTTAGCAGTGCTTTGGGTAAGAGATTTATGATGAACTGCTTTATTCAACAGCTTACAGTTTGGATATTGATTTTAATTAGTTGGCTGCTTCAAGAGTTTTATTTTCATGAGCAGCTCAAACTTTGTTGTTTAAAATTTTACTGTTCTATACTCACCTGCAGTTCTATACAATAATAAGGCAAATTCAGCCCCAACTAGGTCAAACTAACTGCAGATCTCATTAATCGGGTTCAGTTTAATTTAGTGCTGCTTTGCTGTGCCTTTTGTGAATTGCCCCTAGATGTCAGATCTTTGCTGGGTTTTGCGGTAATGCCTCCTTGCCTTGCCCTTGACTTTTAGCCAACGAGTCTGGAGAGACACCGCTGGATATCGCCAAGCGCCTCAAGCATGAGCACTGTGAGGAGCTGGTGAGTCTCCGCCCACATGGTCAGGGCAGCGGGGTGGGGGGCCCTTCTGGACAGTGAGCTGGGCTCGTCCTCCTCGGGGAGGGTTTGCTCTGAGCCCTCAGCCAGTGTCACTGAGCAGATCTCAGTGTCCTAGGCAAGACCAGCCAGGAATCGGCCCGGCTTGGAGAACGTACAGTGGGGAGTCGTTACAGAGAAGGTGGCCGCCCCTCCTAGTGAGACATGGAACGTGGTTGGTATTTGCTGGTTGGACATGTTGATGACAGCGCTAGCGTTGTCTGGGCAACCGGAGCAGAGGCCCCAGGCTGGTCACACTGCCCATTCTCTGGCATCTGTAAGCTCTTCATGCATTACTTTGCAGCATCCCTAGGCTGGCTCCTTGCTGTGTTCCCTCCCACCAAATGAGGGGTGTCGTGCACCATCTTTTCCTTTCCTGCTCTGGAGTGAGAGGCAGTGTGGATGGTGGGAAGAGCCCACTAGGTCAGGTGGCCCTGGGCGTGCAGTGGGCCCCACCTCTGCGACTGGGAAAGGACACACATGCTCCCCAGGCTGCTCCGCAAATGTAAAGCGGAGTCGGGCGTGCCAGTGTGTGGGTGATGGTGAGAGTTACTGTTGAACTGTGTCGGCACACAGCGAGTGCTCCATGAACAGAACCAGCAATAAAGGCTGGGCGACTGTAAGATAAGTAGCAGGTGCTGTTGCTGTGCACTGTGTATCCATACCTCATTTGATCTTTATAACTACCTTATGCCATCGTTTCTACTGTTACCCCATTTTAGAGATAAGGAAACAGGCACCTTAAAGTGTAGTAACTTGCCCAAGGTCACACATCCACCATCTGGCTATGGGGAAGAATTGAGCCCTAAGTCCTAAGACACCCATTGTGTGTAATGAATTAACATCTCTTCTGCACACCCAGAGTGGAACTAGCTAGCCCCCTGCCTTGAGAGAATTGAGAAAACAGTCGTTCAGATCATTTTCTGCAGGACTTAGTCCTTTCATACTGGTCGAAAAGGCTGGGTTAACAGTGAATGAACACGCTTGTTCTCCCAAGATTGAGCTTGCCCTTGCATGTAGTATCAATACCTGCAGGCTGGTCATCATCCTTTAGATCTCATATATCCCTTGCCTGTGTCCTGCACTTTACAGTTTGCAAAGCCTTGCTGGGAGTTACCAGATTTGCATTTCAGGGTTACTCTGTGAATCAGGTAGAGGGAGGGGGCTTAACCTGAGACGCAGAGGTTTCAATGAGTTTGCCGGGGCTGCAAGGCAGGCTGCTTGTCCCTGGGCCCCTCTCCCTGTGCTGCCCGTTGGCTGTCCATCTGGACACCGTGGTTGGTGCCCCCTTCACGTGGCTGAGTGTGTGAGCAGCAGCACTGAGCACCCCTTTGTTCCCTCAGCTGACCCAAGCCTTATCCGGAAGATTTAATTCTCATGTCCACGTTGAATATGAGTGGCGGTTGCTCCATGAGGACCTGGATGAAAGTGATGACGACATGGATGAGAAATTGCAGGTCTGTACCCGGTTACCACACATTAACAGGGTTTGATAAGCTTCATTCAGAGCAAGGTGGGTCCCAGCCTGTAATTAAGGCAGAAAGCTGTTTTGTGGACAATAGAGGTTACTTTTTGCTTTCATTGATCTCAGTAGGTTTTGGGTTTTACCCTTCCTGGGACTACCTGCTGGCTCCAAGCTCCTGCACATGTTAATTTAAAGCAATGACTAATTATGTACTCAAAGGCAGCTGCTCACCTTTTGCAAGGAAAGAAAAGTATGGGAGGGCCTTTGAGTCCAGGGAATTTTAGAGGAAGCTCACTTGCTATGGGATCATGTTACAAGGAGCCAGGTTCCCCTGTTGGTCTTAAGAACTTAAGCTGAAAGCATTGAGCAGCCCTTCAAGCTCACTGGGTCCAACCCCTTCCTTTATCAGATGGGGACGTTGATGTCTCAAGAGAGAGATTGGCTCGGCCAGAGTGAAGCAACAGTTTAGAGACAGCTTGGGACTAGAACGAGGGTCCCGCCTCCTGTCCAGCTCCCCTCTCACCACACTCACTCCCTTGCACACCTTGGGGGGGGCCCAGGAAGGTCACCGCTTTCACACGGGTCTCAGGGTCAAACTCCAAGTGTGACTCCAAACCCCACTCTGAGCTGCGGCCTGTTCCCTCTTCCCGGCAGCAGCATGCCTGGATCGTATTCCATGTTGAAGTTAGTGGGAAATGCCATATTAAACACTTCTGTGGTTTAAACTTCTTAAATTTTTACTGTAGGACTTTAGAAAGACTATCTCAATGGCATTTCTGAACCCATGGGACTGTCCCTGTTTGTGGAGCAGTTAAAGTCCGTACTATTTCTTAGGATACAGAATAAGAAATTACTTTAAAGTTAACTACAAAACAGTATCAAAGTGAGAAGAGCTAACTAATTGCATACTTACCTGCCTTACAAAAAGAAAGCTTGAACCCACCTGCCCCAGCGTGCCTGTTCATCAAAGGGATGTGCGTCGCCGTCCCTTTTATGAGCAAGTGATAAAGCAGGTAGCAGAGTCCAAGTGTAAGTACAAGAGCAGAGGCTCTGGCGCCCTCACTCGCCCACCCCCCTCACTTGACTTCCAGCAGAGTGGCGGGTGTGGTTTGTTGGAATTTACAAGGGTGTGTGAAGAGCCACCGGCTGCTGCATTCTGCACACCTACACTGGGTGTGAGTGTTGATTTGGCCAGAACCTAGAATAGGTGGGTGATTCTGTGGGCGGGGGTGGGGGGGGTGGATGCCACAGCTGAGACTGAGCTGTGGCAGCCCCCTGCTAAGCAGCTGGCTCTGCGCTTGAGAAGCAGTTAAAGTTATAGCCGTTTAACAGATGAGAATGTAGGAGTGTGGGTCAGCAAGGTGAAGTGATTTGCTCAAGATCGTAACTAACATAACGAAGCTGACTTTTGCTATATGAGTTAGATGTAAGTTACCTGAGCCTTCATTCCATGCATCCAGTTCCAGTGAAGCACATGACTTTCAGGTAGAGCAGGGGTGGGCAAAGTCTTAAAGGGCCAGATAGTAAAATTTTTAGACTCATGAACCTAAATTATCACAGTCCTTATTGCACTTACACAGCTCTGCCAGGATGGCTCAAAAGCAGCCGTGGACAATATGTAAATGATCGGGCATGGCTGTGTTCCAATAAAACTTTGTTGATAGAAACAGGTGGCAGGCAGCCCACAGGCCACCGTTTGCTGTCCCTGATTTGGAGGAACCTCAGGAGTTTCTGTTCATAGGGGAAGAAAGCATTGATCTCTGCTGAATTAGCCATGTAGTGTTGGAGAGTGATTGCAGGTAGGTGGCCAGAGCCGGCTGTGCTGTGGTGTGACATAAGAAACCATGTTTAGGAAGGGGAACTTCAGGGAAAATGCAGAGCCAGGTTGAGGTAACTCTGGCTAGTAAGATGAAACAGCTTATTTTAAATCCTTCACAGAATGGAGAATTATAGTCTATAAATCACAGCTTGTTTTGGGGAGTGCTGGTTTTCAATTACAAGACACAAGAAGTTTTAAATCTTATAACTCATGCAATAGTCGAGAGCTCAAATGGTACCATGCCAAGCAGAAATGAATGTTAGCACCAAGAACTGTGTCTCCATCTCACACACCTCTGCTCTGACATTCCTCTGCAGCCTAGCCCCAACCGGCGGGAAGACCGGCCTGTCAGCTTCTACCAGCTGGGGTCCAACCAGCTTCAGTCTAACACTGCGTCTTTGGCAAGAGATGCCACAAACCTTGCCAAGGACAAGCAGAGGAGTTTCATGCCTAGCATCTTGCAGAATGAGACCTATGGAGCCATCCTAAGCGGCAGCCCACCTCCCACCCAGCCTGCAGCCCCCAGCACCACCAGTGCCCCCCCACTGCCCCCACGGAACATCGGCAAAGGTATGAGAATGTTAGCAGTCCCTGCGAATGCAGAAGGTCTTGTTTCGCTTTGTGCTTTGGAAGCTTGCAGCTGCTTTGCCCCCAACTAGGTGACATTTGGGCTCTTTTGTTTCGCAGTTATTTTCTGTTTGCTTCCTAAGGGGATTCCATCATTCTTAGGATGCCAGATGGTGGCAGAGTCTCATGAGTGGATTCTTATTCCGGGCAGAGGTGTGGCATCTGCGTGCTTGCGTAGTGTGGGGACTCCCCCAGGGCAGCCCAGGGTGCACAGTGGGCTGCCGGGGCTGGGAGCTGCGCTCCTGCAGATCTCCTCAGCATTCCTTTCTCTACTTTTCTCTACTCGCTCCCCCTCCTATGCCTTTGTTCTTCCCTTTTTTATTTCTCCTCTGCCTGCACCTGGGCCAGCTTGTGGCACCTGCAATCATTTCTTATCCCTGATCCCCATGAAATGAAGGATAAAAAGATACTAATTTCGGGAATAGTGCTCAGCCTGGTCGTAAAATACAAAGCTGGCCCTGTGGATCCTACCTTAAGGGCAAAGAGCTACCCTCACGTCAGCTGCTCTGCAGCACAGCGAGTATGATGCAACAGGTGATATTTTTGATTTTTATAAATATGGAAACTGAAGCTCCCAAAAGCTGAATAATTTGTCCAGTCCTGAAGACCAGCTGGCCACTGTGCTTGCTGAAGCAGGTCCGGCAAGCGACTGGCTCAGCTCTGGGGCTGCCAGCCGTGCCCCTCAGGTTTTCCCATGTGAAGGAGGGGCTGCTCTGGCTTTGTTGAGGGGTGGCCTAGGAAGGACGAGAGCCTCTAAGAGCATGGCGTCCAGGCGCTGTGGCTGCTTCAGCTGCTGTCCGTGTTGTGCTTATGCAGTAGCTGATAGCTGGGAGGGGAGGGCAGCTGAGTGCTGATGGTAGTGGCTGGGAGACCTGGCTCCAGGGGTGCGCAGACAGCTGCAGCCATCCCGCTGCATGTGTGCCTGGCAGTGTGGCTGGGCCCATCTTCCCTTGCCATCCTGGGTGTCTCAGAGACCCTCCCACACAGCTCTGCGCTGGTCCCTCGGGGAGGCCCAGAGAAGTGATGGTAAACCTGTCGCTGAATCACACACCTCAGGAGCACACCCGCCAAGGGCAGGCCCAGAAACCAGCTCGCTCACTGCCCCCACACACCCCGCACCCCAGACAGTGTCCAGCCTTGTGCTGGGTGAGGATGTCCCTGAGCAAGGGAGGCAGTTGCAAGATCAAGTCCCACAGCCGCCGCCTGCTCCCTGCCACCCTCCTCCTCCCGAGTCTTGTAGACGGGCATTAATTCTGTAAGGCCCAGGGTCAGACTGGTTTGGTCATCTTCATTCCCAGTAGTGGTTTTTACTGACTGTGTGTGTCATGTGAGGAGGGATTTTATTTTTCTCTGTTGATTGGGTCATGGAAAAGGCATGGTAAGCTCTTCATCTGCGTTTCTTGGTTTCCTGAATGAAGTCTTGGAATTAGAGGATTTTGATTTTTTTTTTTCTTTTCTTTTCTCTTTTGCCATCCTTCCTTCTAGCTTCAGGTCTTCTTTCAAAGATATATTAATAGATTGTACATCTTTTACCTGCTGTCCCCCAGCCACCTCCCCCTGCTCCTGTCTGGCCTACTTGTGGTCTAGGACGGAATTCCCACACTGTCAGCCTTGCACTTCGAGGCACACCTTGCTGGCCGTGGGAGAGTGCGAAGGCTTCCTCTGGACCCCGTGGCCTGGCCCTGGGAGGGTTCAGGCCCCTCTCATTTCCAGGCCCAGCCTCCCCGTGGGCTGTGCCCAGCCTCTGACATGGAGTCACACCTTGCACCTGGGTGCCCCCCATGTACCTGAGCTTGGAGCTTTGTGAGGCAGAGGAAGAGGAAAGTCTTGTGACTGGGGAAATGCTGTCCCTTTTGTGGGTCACCTAAACTACCTGGTGTCATCTGCCCTTCTCTGCACCAGCTTGGGCTGGGACTGGGGTGCTGCTCCTGGCATGGCAGTGACAGCCACAGGGAGGACTTAGTGGAAGGACAGAGATGAGCAGAAGTTCCATAAGCCCCGGTGTAGTGCTCAGGGGAGATCGTTGTGCCTATTTATTTCCCTCTTCAAACAATATTTATATTTGAGTAATAAAATCAAGAACTTTTAAATTTCACAGTCAAATTGAGAAAACCAGCTGGGAATATTTCCTGAAGCATGTCTGGTTTAGGGTGTAAGATCTTCCAGATACCACAGACAAGGATTAAAAAGTTCATCCTGTTTACTTTTCTAGAAGGGTCATAGTGACCATTTCACAAGGGAGAGGATCAATAACGCAGTGTTTTGTTTCTGTTTTTGTTCTGTGTGTGTGCATGCGTGTGTGTGCATGCGTGTGTGCATGCGTGTGCGTGTGGGTTTAGTTCAGACAGCCTCCTCAGCTAACACCCTGTGGAAGACAAACTCTGTAAGTGTGGACGGTGGAAGCCGGCAGCGATCTTCGTCAGATCCGCCAGCTGTCCATCCACCGCTGCCCCCTCTTCGAGTGACATCTACCAGTACGTTTTTTTCTTTTCCTTCCTTGCCCGTGGGCTTTGTAGATCTGGATGGCAGGGGGGCGTCCTCAGCAGCCACACGGGAGAGAGCCACGGGGCTGCACACTTGGCACAGACACGTGCCGGGTGCCCAGCGCTGTGTGGCCACCCATGGCTCTTCCAGCCTCCTCCCCCCAGCTTCAGACTCCTGTCTGTCCCCCGACCGCGCCCCAAGGTGGCTCCCTCACTCCGTTTCTCTGTCTTCTAAAGCATTTTAGCAGCATTGCCTCCTTTACACGCTACCCTGGAGTTTCCTTTTCCTTTGGCCATTGGTGATTTTTGATATTTGGGGACAGTCCTTTGGTTCATAATCTAGCATGTGTTTTTTTCAATGTCAACAGGTGGTTGAAAGTCTCCAAGACCTTGGGGGAGGGAAGCTGCAGGAGGAGGTTTTTAGGAAGAGGTTTTTCTCCAAAGCACAGAGCCAGGGTGTCTTTTTTTTACTGTCAGTGGAATAAGCCCAGGACACTGCCGTGTCTCCTGCTGCGTCAGCTCCAGGGGAGGAGCCCGGCATCTCGGGGCTTTCGTAGCTTCCAGAGCAGGAGTATTCCTAGGGTGAGCTGCTTGTGGCTTCTTTAGAATAAGTTAAAATAGAAAGCAGCATGGCCTGGGCACAGGGAGCGCGGTGTGCGCACGGCAGCAGAGCCAGGGACACTGTGCTGGGAGATCTTTGAGGTTGGCCACGTGGAACAGCCAGGGGGGCGCACAGCAGGCCAGAGCCCACTTTTCTGCCTCTCCGTCTGGTGGCCCTGGAGCTGGATTTGTGTGCTAGAGTCCGCCTTTTGACTTTTCCTTTAAAATGGAAAAAGGAAAGAAGGAAAAAAAGAAAAGAAAGACTCTAACTGGATCCATTCATTTCCCCCACCCCTGTCCCTTCCTGGCAGCTGTCCCAGCAGGGAGGAGCCCACCCTTGTGTGTTAGCTCCCGTCCTGAGGCAGATTGCCACTTCTAACAAGGACACAGGACGATAACTAGACACTCAGAGAGGGCTTTAATGCTCGTCGGAGAGGGGAGAGACTGGGGGAAGAAACTTGGCCTTGCTCGGGTTCTTACCAGCTCTGTCACCCTGGGTGAGATCCCCTTACCTCTTGGAGCCTCAGCGCCTCACCTGTGCAACAGGGATGTCAGTAAACCTCTTTGCCCTGCGCACTTTGCAGATTGTGGGGCCTTTACTAAGTCAGCTGCTTGCGCTCTCCGCTCCCTCTGGCCACAGGTCAGCCGAGGGGAAAGAGCGGCCCCAGGAGCCCCAGGGCCCCCGGGCAGAGGCAGCCTCGCCTGCATCCTCTTAGGGCCGAGAGCAGAAGGCTGTGCCGGCTTCCCCACGGGGAATTCTAGCTGAGGAAATACTCACTGGCTAATAGAAAAATCTTCACCATAACTATAGACTTGCAGTTTCCTTGTTAGTTTGGAAAGGACTCCCTGCCCCCTCCTCAATAATACGGTTTTCTGAAAATCAGCAAGGAAACAGCGGCGGGTTTTTTCCTTAGGAAATAGCAATAGAAAAAGGCCTCCAGGGAGAAGGCTGGAGGGGGAAGCCCTGGGGCTGACTCCTGTGTTCCCTCATTTTCTCTCCACAGATCCCCTGACGCCCACGCCGCCGCCTCCTGTAGCCAAGACGCCCGGCGTGATAGAAGCCTTGAGCCAGCCGAGCAAGCCCACCCAGCCCATGGGCTCGCAGAGCAAGCCTCCACCTCTGCCCCCGCAGCCCCCCAGCCGCCTCCCTCAGAAGAAGCCTGCTCCCGGGTAAGCCTCGCCTGGCCGGGTGGCCCGTCCCCGCGCCTCGCATGCAGAGAGCTTCCGGATGGCAGTGGCCTAGTGGCCCTACAGCTGCACCTGCTGAGGTTGCCGTAGGAACACTTGCAATCCCGTGTTCCTGCTGCTGTAATGTGTGAGGCCAGCCGTCACCTAAACTAATTCATCAGGTCTCAATTCTTCAAGAATTTTTAAACTATAAAATATTTCTTACAAACGTGTATCTTAAATCCACATAATGAATGTAGAACTGGGATTTTTTTCGAGGTAAAGTCCTCAAGACATGGGACCCTCGGGGCTCTCTGCTGCTCACTGGCAAGGTTATCTGGAACACAGACCCTCTGCAGTGCGAGGTCTATGTTTCCTACCAACAGGGACATTCTTCTACACAAACACACTTCCACCAGCAAAATCAGGAAATTAACATGGATGCCTTAGACCAAATTCAAGTTTAGCCATTTGTCCAAATAATGAATACCCTTTACTGCAGAGAGATGCGATGCATGGCTCTTCCTCTAGATCTTTATGGTGGGAAATGGTGCGTTTTGGCGGGTGCTAGGGGGAGTGTCACAGCTCCCAGACAGGCCCTCTGAATGGTCAGGACTTGGACACCCACACAAACACACACATACACACATATGTGCATACATGCATAAATGTATATACATAAACACACACACACCACTTATACTGCATATCTTTCTATGTCAAAATCCCTGAGTTCACACTGTTACCTCCAACTTCGGTTCCAGTAACAAACCACACCGACACTGACAGACACGAGCCCCAGCCGGTTTATTATGCCCACAGACTCTCAGGAATCCTGGTGGCACAGTGGGGCTTATCTGCTCCGCAGTATCTGGGGCCTTAGCTGAAAAGACTGAAAGGCTGGGTGGTTCCACACAGGAGGTGACTCGTTGGTGGGACTGGTACCGTCGGAGGCCTCTGCCTTCCGTGCATCTGGTGGTTGACACTGGGCTGCGGCTGGAATACCTGCACGCATGTGGCCTCTCCGTGTGGCGTGGGCTTCCTCACAGCGTGGTGGCTGGGTCTAAGACAAGTCCCCAGAGACAGGCCTGGTCCTGGAAACTGGCCCAGAGTTATTTCTGCCATCTGTTACCCGTAAACAGTGACAGAGCCTGGCTGCCGTCAGGGTACAGGGCTGTGGAGTGGCACAGGGAGTCAGCCCCACCTCGGTAAAGAATGTGGGGCAGTGTTTTACAGTCACCATGGGGTTTATTCTAATTTTCTCCCTTCCTGCACTTGTAACTTTCTTTCTGAGGGCGAGAATCTGGCTCCCGTATTTACTTACTTGATCAGTATTCCTTTACGGACAGACCTCCCCTCCCGCCTCCACCGCCGCCTCTCCCTGCTTGGATCTGACTCCGGTTCCAGGACCCCCTTGGGTGCTCGGGCTCTGACTTCCCGCCACGTGATGCCTTCCTCACCCCACGGGGCTGGGCGCTGCAGTCAGGCCACCCTCCCCCACGTGCCCTCAGTGTTCCCCTCAGGCCGCCTTGTCCCCCCCCCACCCCCCCACACACACGACGCCGCCTCTCCCTGCTGGTCTCTGCAGCGTAGGTGCATGGGTGTTTCTGTCCGTGCTGCCGGACAGACAGCCGAGCCTCTCAGCCTACAAACTACAGTCTTCAGTTCTGAGAAATTTCGCTGATTTTTTGTATTGCCTTAAGTTCTGTTTTTTTTCTGTTCTCTCTTTTAATATAATTCTTGCTCTTCAGAAGTCAGACCCCTAGGCCTTTCCTCTGAATGTGTCATCATTTCTCTTTTCACTGGTGTCACCTCACTTCTCTGACAGACTGCCCCGGAGCCTCCATACTTCAGCGCAGGCAAGGTGACGTGATGCCCACCCTGAGTTCAGCGCATGTGTTCTCCGTTGACCCTGGTCCCAAAGGTGGACCCAGACCCCGTCTGTGGCCTTCCCCACCATCTTCACATCCCGGGCCCAGGTTACTTCTGCAGGGGGAGAGGCGGTGGGCGGGGAGGCCTGCTGGGCGTTCATGCCAACTGACCCGGCTGGGAGTGCCGCCCTGGGGCCGGGAGTATCCTCTGGCCCTCTGCCACCTTCTCCTGTCCTCTCCTGCTTTGTTGCTTGCCTGTTTTAAAGATCTGAGAGATTTTCTAGATTTTTGTCTTCCAGTTCTTTTATTGAGTCTTTTTCATGCTTACTCTGATACAATAACTCTCAAGTTAAATTCTTTTCATAGCAGCATCCTGCTTTTGTCTCCTGAGACCATTTTCTCTTATCTCATCTCTCTGAGAATAGTCATGATGGGTGTGTTTGTTTAGTTTTTGCTTTTCTGCATAGTGTGTTTCTTCCACATTGTCTTGACCTGTATGTTAGAAGGTCTCCCCATAAATCTGCTCCAAGTTCCTCTGTCCCTGCTTCAGGGGAGGCGCTGGAAACTGGCAGACGCGGCCCACCGCCCAGGGCAGCCAGTGCGGGCTCGCTGGGGCGTGGCCTGGTTGGGCCATTTGGTTGGGGAACTCCCGCATTTGGGCCTTTTTTTCGTGGATGACTCGGGTTCTTTGGAGAATAGTCTTCTCGTCTGTTGTCTGAAGGATGTAGGTTTTCTGGGAGTTGAGTAGAGAAATAAAGTTCAACTTTTACTTCGTCCCTCTGCTTTTCAAGATACTCCCAACACCTGTACCTGGCACTCCCCAGTCCAGACACCCTGTATTTTACACTCTCCAAGCATAGAAACTTCTGGTCTTTAGTAGGGTTGGGGGTAAGGCAGCAGCCAGGCTATTGAGAGAAGAGGGGGGATTCAGTAGCTCCTTAAACAGACATCAGACCAGTCCTGTTGGTGGCTCTGCCTTACCCCCGGCGCAGGGCAAACGGCAGCCGGGGCTGTTCGCTGCTGGTCTTGGGGCCCTTCCTGAGGTCAGCTGGCTGGACTGTGATCTTCCTCCCCTTTCCAGCTTCCAACATTTTGTTTCCTATTCTCTTTGTTCCTTTTGGTTTATTTTTTTAAAATCCTTTTCCTTGGGAGGAAGTAGAAGTAAATGTATTTCAGTCTGCCACTTTGAACTGGAAGATTCTCAGAACTTTTAAAATGCTGCTTTGCAAGATAACTTTCTAAAATACAACACTCATATCCGTGCCTTCCTGTTCTTTAACAGCATATAGAAATATAATTGGTCATTGAATTATCTTAATGAATATGCCCACACCTCTTATCAGCTTTCTTTCCTCTTCCCATACAACACCCTTGGATTTGCTCTTTCCAAGCCGCTGTTTTTCAAGAGATCAAATCATGTGCTGAAGTTCTGGATAAGAAACAGTCAGCCCCCAGCACTCAGAGGGAGCTCTGAGAACAGGGGAGGCGGTCTGTCAGTGCAGGGTTTGGGGTGCACTTTTTCTAGCCACTCACAGGCCTCTGCTTTCCTGGCTCAGAGGAGTTCTAGCTGGGGCTACTGGATGAGTTTCCTCCTAGCACGGTCTTTCCTGGTTTCAGATCTCAGTGCAAGGCGAGGTTGGGCAGGACGGAGCAGGTGAGGCTAGAGTACGTCTAAGACGGATGAGGACGGGTGGAGTCGTGTTGCCGGTGCCCAGTGGAGTGCTGTTTCTAAGGGAACACACGGGTGCGTCTTCTTCGGAAAGGAAGCAGCACCTCCCCACCCCCCAGCAATAATCTTGTCCTTGGTATAAACCTGGGTTTCACACCCGCTTTCTTACGGCAGGAGTCGGCAGACGCTGGCCCACAGGCCAGACCCGTGCGGCCCACCTCCTGTTCGTGATGGCCCAGGAGCTAACAACGGCTTTCATGTTTGTACGTGGTTGGGCAAAAGTCAAAACAAGAATATTTTATGGCACATGGAAGTTATGTGAAATTCACATGTTGGCATGCACAGATAGTTTACTTGGAACACGGCCGCTCTCGTTTGTGCGTGTGTCTGTGGCTGCTCTCACGCCGCGGTGGCAGAGTCGAGTAGTTGTGACAGAGACTTTCTAACCCACAAAGCCTAAAAAATTCACTGTCTGGCCCTTCAAAGAAAAAGTCTGCTGACTGCGGTCTCAGAGGCTCAGGCCTTCCCTGTGTGTGTTCTGTAGCTGGGGGTGACCTCGGGCCAGGAGGCGGCCGGGTCAGCATTGTGATGGCTGGGGAGACATTCACACCCAGAGACATTGATGGGAATCAAATGGCGAGATCGGCTGTGTTTGTGGGGCCTTTATTTTTATGCTTTTTCGCTTTCTTAAACATATGAGCAAAGCCAACGTTATGTTTTCTCCAGCTTCGTTCTGAGGCTGCAGCACCAAGGCCCAGGCGGGGTTCACTGGGGCAGCAGAGGAAGAGTCTGAGCGTGCAGTGGGGAGAACTCCAACCTGGCTTCTCTTCCTCCCCGGCCTTCCCCTTCCACCTCTCCACCCCCTACCCCCTTTGCGCACCACGCCCCTGTTGTGCACCCAGCACCCTGCGAGGTCCGGCAAGACCCACCAGGGAACCAGAGAGCTCCTGTCTCAGCTCCTCCCAGACATGTGGCATTGTCCGTATTTCAAGAGTTGACGGACCTGATGTCACTCAACACCTTTTGCGGATGGATGGAAGTGCCAACTCTTGGGAACACACTTACCCAGGTCGACCAGACAGCAGGTCTGAGTTTGACAGACCCCACCTGTCAGCCCTGAGAACCGCTCCCTTACCTGTGCGTTTCTACCCCATGGCTTTGGAATGTGCTGAGCCTGTGGTCAGTCACGTTGGGTCCCAGCAGCAGGGACCACAGAGGCACGGACCACGCTGTTCAGTGGTGCTCGGGCAGGTCCTGGCAGAGCCTTCTGGGCCTGAGATTAAGATCCAGCCCTTCCCTTTCACATGAAGGGACCAAGACCAAAGCAGGGAAGGGGCTGAGCAAGCTGGGGGCAGAGCCCGTGGCTAATGCCCAGCTTCTAGCCCCGACCCTGGTCCTTGGCACGGGCCCACGTGGACACCCTGGTTGTAGGGTGAGGACCTCGCATTCCTCTTTTTTTCATAAAAAAAGAGCGAGCTGAATGGCAGTTGAGGAAATCAGCTCACACATTTCGGCATGAACCCAGATGGTTCCCGCACTAACAGGGATGCACGAGGGGCTGGGGTAGCAGTAAGTCTGTTTTTCCCTTTCTTTGTAGGGCTGACAAGCCAACTCCACTGATCAACAAAGGCCAACCGAGAGGACATGGTAATTATTTAATTTCGGGCTGGGTTTGCTTCTGCGTAGCCTGTGGGGCTTGTGGGGGGGATGTTCCCAGCCAGGCGGTCAGTACGGAGGGAGGGCCCAGCTGTCCTCCGGTGTGCAGCCCCCCTGCCTGCCTCAGCCTCTGACACTCTGCTCCTGGGCAGCTTGGTGCTGGGCTCCTCACTCCTGTCCCATTCTGCTGACGGGGTGGGCTCGGGCAGGCCCTGAGGGACACCTAACTCACTTTGGGACATTTACCCACCTTGCACGATCTGTAAGGGCTGCATCCAAGGCAGAAGATTCTCAGCTTTTAGGGGACTTTTCCCTCAACATCTGGGAAATCTGCTTTTAGATAAGACTCTGTGGCTTTTATATTTATTGTTTATATCTCATGTTTATGATTGATGAGACATCTTGTAAAGTTGCTTCATTTTTGCCCTAAAGCAATGGACCTCTCTGGAACAGAAGCTCTGGGTCCTCTGTCCAATGCCGTGGTCCTGCAGCCCCCTGCACCCATGCCCAGGAAGTCGCAGGCAGTAAGTGGACGAGCCTCCTTTCCTGCCCCTCTGCTCTGGCCAGAAGGGCGCAGGGGAAACAGATCTTTTCCTCTCCCCCTGGTTGCAGCAGGGCAGGGGTCTTCGTCCTGGTACCTGGCTGCTTGGGTCTAGGCAGCTGGTGGGCGTGGCTGTCCCACCACAGCTTCAGGACAAACTTGCCACAAGCACCAGGCCTGGCTGCTTCTTCCCCAGCTCTCCCCTTTCTGCTGGGCTGGGATCGTCCCTGTTCTCCCCCCGGCTCCCGAGCTGCACTGACCTGCCCCACTGTGGGCTTCCCAAGCCCAGGCCCGGGACTCCCGAGACCAGCTGGACCAGAGTGGTCCAGTTCTCTGCCCCAGGAGCTTAGGCCTCCTGCCACACTGACCTATGCCCCTCTCCTCTCCTGACACAGACCAAGTTGAAGCCCAAGCGGGTCAAAGCGCTCTATAACTGTGTGGCCGACAACCCAGACGAGCTGACCTTCTCCGAGGGGGATGTGATCATCGTGGACGGGGAGGAGGACCAGGAGTGGTGGGTGAGTCTGGGTTGGGCCAGGTGGGGTCCCCGGGGGTTGAGCTGCATCCCTGCCCACCTGGCTGGACAGATCTGCTCACAGGTGAGGTTCTCTCCGTCTGAGGGGTCCAGTCTTGGTGCCACCGTTCAGTCCTCAGGCCACCAGCCACTCTGCCCCTTTGCTTCTTCAGGTGTCTCTTCCTCCAGGGACACCCACTTCTGAGCAGGCCTGATTATCCCCCAGGTGGCTTCCTCCCTCGCTTACAGTGGGCAGGCCACTTGGGCTGCAGCTCACTCAAGGGCCTGGAGTGAGACCCCTTCATTTTGAGGCCTTGAGTTCCTGTGCCTTTACCTGCCCTTGCTGGATTAGTGGAGTCCAGTGTCTAGAAAGGGAGCTGACCTGGAGGCCAGAGTCTGGGGCGTTGGTCTGGTCCTGACGTAAGCTGTGGGCTGCTCAGGCATCCAGCTGGGATTGGGAGCAAGATGAGCACCAGGGTTCCCCTGGTGACCCTAAGAATTCAGACTCAGCCACTTAACAGTGTGGTGGCCCCGGACAGGTTGCTTTTATCTTTAAGCTTTAGTGACATCATCTGTGGAAGGGACTTTGTGCACAGCACTGCTGGAAGGATGATCCCGTGAGCACGCTGAGAGGCAGCTGTCTCAAATGAGGGTCGTAGGGTTGACTGACTCGAGTGAAGCAGGCGCGTAAGGCACTGGGCAGCGTCTGCCGCACGCTGGGTACGAGTGGCCCAGCCCTGCAGACTGACGACTCAGGCAGGACTCACGGAAACTGCTCTGCTTTGACAAGTGCAGGGAGTTTGCATCCTGTCCTAGCAGAGCTTCTACCTGTTTAAACTGGAAGCTCTTAGCCTCCAGAGGTTTTGTGAACCCCGAGGGCCTTGCAGCACTGCTTTTGGCCTGGATTCACCAATCCTTCTCGTGGCCTCATTTCCCCTTGAGGAATCCGAAAGCTCCCGCAGCCGTCAGTGTGCTGTAGCTCTGGCACAGAAGGGCCCCAGCGCCTGATTGCTGGGTTCCAGCAAGGAGAGTGCCGGCTGCACAGAGGCCGTAAGAACCCGAACTTGCTAACACCAGCCAGACCCCCTGGGTTGGCAGAAATGGGGCTGGCCTGGCTCCCACACCTCTACAATTCACTGTGGGGTGGGGGGCTCCAGTTTGGCAACGGGCTTGGCCATATGGAAAATGCCTGTTTATTTGCCAAACTATGGAAGTTACAGAAAGCTATAAAGTAAATGTTGCCCATAATCACAGCCCCCTACCCTCACCCCCCCCAAAAAAACCCACCATTTATATTTTGGCAATTTTTAGGCTTTTATTTGCCTACATAGTTTGTTATTGAGATCATATTTGGATGTAATTTATATAACTTACCCGGAATGAACATAAATAGATTTATTGAAGCCTTCCGCAAATGCTTGACTAAATTCACACGGAGCCAATTCACACCTTTCTGTGACTTTGTACCTCACAAACTTTGGAGTTTCTTCATTCATTAAAAAAAAAAAAAAAAAAAGGCAGGTGGGGAGTGGCGGTCAGATAGCTGACCTGTGTGCCCCCGGGGCTGCAGGCCGAGGAGCGAGTGTCTGGGACACGCCTGATAGGAGTTCCTCACACAGAGCAGCGTGCGTTGTTGCAAATGTGAGTGAAGAAAAAAGGAAAAAATAGTTTAGATGTTTTACCTAAGTAATTCTTTGTCAGAAGAGATTCTTGTGAACAAATCTCTTTTTTTCCACCAAATGCTATACGTAATGCCCTGCAAAGTTACCAGCATTTGGAATTTTTATAATAACCTAAATTCTATTCATTCCAGATCGGCCACATTGACGGAGATCCCAGTCGTAAAGGAGCATTCCCTGTATCATTTGTGCACTTTATTGCTGACTAAATTGCTACTGAACAAAAGCATTTCCTGTAACAGTTATGTTCCTGTTTCATTATTGGTACCAAAACCCTTGCCAGATATAACCAGTTTCATGAATTGTACGGTAGCCCATTTTCTCTAATACTACTGTTCTGTTTTTAAAACTCAAAGGCAATTTTTACACATAAATGGTTTTTATAATTTGTGGTTTTCATAAAACATTGTTATGCTTTTATTAGAAAAAACTAAGTTTCCCTAAAAGGTGAACTGAAAAGTTATTTTAACTACATAATCAAGATCCTGCATCTATAGAATTAGTAAAACCTAAAAATGTTTGAACTAAGAGTATTAGAAATAAATTCTTCCTGCTTTCCTTGACCCAATTCTGGAGTTGATGATCTTTTTGCACAATTATTATTTTAAAATAAGAAGCCAGTAAACTGCTGCTTCAGAAGTCTATAGCTCAGCCCTGGACTTTCTCAATAAAATGTTATCAGTTCACCTTTTAAAGACAGGTATTCCTTTGTATCCCATCCAATGTTTATTTAAAGCAACTTGGAAATTTACATGTTAGCGGTGTGCTTTCTAGCCCTAATTTGTGAGGTTGCAGCTATCATTATATTCTGCATGTGTGTATAACCTGTTGTGGTGAACAATCATACTTAACAAAACTACTGATGGTTTATTACAACATATGATAATTGCAGTTAGTTCCAGGTTATATAAAACTGCATTTCCTGAATTTGGTTAAAAACTAAGGATGATGGATTGCAAAACAGTTCTTTAAACTAGTTTATATGCTTTAGGTGTTTTGGAATTTGCCTTCTTAACTTCCTTAATCCCACAGAAAGCAACTGTACACAGAATTCTGTGGCACAGACCACGATATATTAACATATCACCCGCTGTTTCTTGTTGAGTGTACCACTGCCTTCCCTTCCTAGCCCATGAGAATGTTTACTCAGTTTAGTGTCTTGTATTTATATAATATTCCAACAGGAATGGTAGTTATACTGTCTTGAAATTTAATCTGTCCATCTGTTTATAATCAAAAGCATATCAGAAATCTGTAGGTCCCAGGTAATAAAATATTCCCAAACATCCCAGATTTTACTATTTAGGGCCATCATATCATTCTTAAGCTACTTGGGGAGGGAGTGGGGGAGATTAGGTTGTATGTTATAAAATCAAAACTCATTAGTTTAACGAAATTGACTGTCATACCTCTATTTAGTAATTGTGACCATAAGATTCATAGTAGGAATGAATATTGGAAATTTTGGCACTCTTTGAGAATAGGCATATAATGCCCACTTGGACTTTTAACAAAAGTAAAGGAGTAAATTTAAGTATCGGCTTGGAAAGCAAGGAAAATGCTATTACTGCATTTGTTATGATGGTACATTTGATTGAGGCAGCCTGTCTTTAGTATGCAAGACTCTTGTAAGTGTAGAGTTCTTTTTTTTTTTTTTCTTCTTCTTGGCATTGTACTTTTTGTTGCTATTATAAAAGAAAACAGAACAAACTGGAATGTTTTATGATGTTGTGTAGCAATTGCTTTTTGCCTTTCAGTTCCGGGTAAAAATGTGTTAGATCTGTAATTAAAGTCTTTTTTTTTTTTAAGCACTACATCTATTTTCACTAATTGTTAATTTCTGTTGTTTGAACCCTTCATTTAGTTAATTTTCTCATAGGTTCAAGAAAGTAAACATATTTTGCACAGTGCACTTATTCTATTTTAACAATCCTCCTGCATCTGTCTTATAGTCAGCCTTGTGACTACCTGGTGCCAGCTACATAAGGAATAAAGTTGATTCCTATCAGCGTTTGAACTCCAGTCCCAATCTATTCTATCAGGTTCACTGGTACATAAATATTTAGGAAATATTTTTCCAATCTACAATTTGGTGGTGCTATTGTGCAGTAAATAGTACTCTTGCCAGAGGAAAAAATTATATTAACTTCCCTGCTAATATCCTTTCTTAGTTATTTGCTCTTTGCAAATTAAAAAAAAAAAGCAACTGAGAGAAAGGAAAACATTGTAGATATCTATTTATATTTAAAGTTTACGTTTCATGAACTTGAGCTGCAGGATTCTGGCATTTTGCATGCCATTTGCCATCAGATCTGACTTCTAGGGATAATGACTGAAATATGTGCACAGACTAATACTGTGTGACCTGTTAAGGGGTGGATAACAATATGCAGCTTAGAATGCTATTTTGAGATGTATGATATTCAATTCATTCACTTGATTACTTTGGTCTAGTTGCAGCGCAACTGTATATATTGTATAACCTAAATCGATTCTTATTTTCATTGTCCTTAATGCAGTGATTTATAATTAGAGCATGTTTAATAAGTTTACTCTTCTTGTTAACTAGTCATTTGACTGGAAAAAAATAAAGTACTTTTAAATGGACATGGTCTTCTTTAAAGTGTTGTATATTAAGTCCTTTTTTGTTAAAAAAAAAAAAAAGTATACTAACATACTGTACATGAGGTCCCTTGAATATCAGTTACTTGTGGCATGAGCAGCAATATTTTAAGCTTCTCTTAACTCTGAGGTAAACATTGTGATTTAATAGTGTGTGATCTTGACAACACACTTCTGAAAAGTTGGCACTATCACTGTCCCACGCCAGCACGAATCCAGGTCCCCAGTCCAAACCTCGGACTCACTGGAGCGCCAAGCCAGTAATACCACCTCACTGGGAAGCCGCTACGGAACACGTTCATTAGTCTTCCTCAGGTCCTCAGTATTATTCACTGAGTGGACTTTTATAACACTTAGGTGTTAAGCTTATTTCTGTTTGAAAATGACAAATGTTTCTTTTTTTTAATCCCAGAAAGTAGATGACTTCGTTGAGAGTAAACTCACTGTATAATACAACACATTTTAATATAAAAGCAAATGATTGATTTTATACATTGCATTTTCTTCAGAAAATCTAGAGCAAGGACTCACTGCGTATTTCCATAACAGTTCAGCATTACAGATTGAAAACAACTGTTCAGAAAACAGCTGAACTTCCAGATGAAGCTGACTTCCACTTGATTGCAGAATTCAAGATTTCTCAGATGTTAATACGGAGTCAAAAGCAGTGGATAAAACTTTGCAAATTGCTTGTGCTTGTTCCTACAGTATGTAAAAAGATTCAATAAGAACAATGTTCATGTATCTCTTCCTGAACTTAATTTGACCAGCAAAGGTGTAGTAAGCCTGACCCTCTTGGTGCCTCTCCTAAACCTACACAGCAGCAGTTCGGGACCGCCATCTGCACTGCTGCCTAGATAGGTGGACCCGTGCTGTGGGCTCCCTTGCATGTGGGCCCTTTGGCTTTCCTTCGGCGAAGAGCATACACAGTAAATGCACAGATACTGCAGCCTTGTGAAGGATGCTCACTGAGTCAGCGAGGACGACAACAAACAGAAATGAAGGAAGCCTCTGGCCCATGGAGGACACACCACTTCTCCTCCATGTTTTACTTTTCCTCCACAGGTTTACCTAAACCTTTAAATCCAGGCACAAGTGAGGGCTGCTACGGGGCCTAATGTAAATAGCTCACAACCTGCACTAAATCTGGACAGCTGGCAGACCTAGAGCCTAATATTCATTGATTATTACTGGCCAGGTATTACATACATAATGGATAGCATTTCTTCAGCCCTTGAAAAGAATGTAAGTAGTCCCTGGGTTTTGCCACTTGACTTGATGAATAGGAAACTAACCAAGGTAACATAAAATCTCACCAGGCTATTGCACTGATAAACCCACAGGCTGTATTCTTCATTGCTTGCATCTGTGGTCTTCAGCGCCAATAAGCTTTTTCCTGCCCCCAGACCATCATCATAACACACCATCCGGATGATTAAATATAGAGCATGCCTGTGCAAAACATCCTGCAGAAATCAGGAAAAATTCAAAAAGATCATGACTATTTTAAATGTTTCTCAGTTCTTATAACACACATCTTTCCAAGCAGATTGTACTGTGAGGCTTTAAACAGCATATCCACGGATCTGGCAGAAAGTAGCTATATAGGTTTCTCACCCCAAGGGACGTTCCCTTATGGTCCATTATGGGGCAATTTGCCTTCGGGATCACACCTTCCTACTTAAATCCCAGAAAGACAGGAGTGAAGTGATCTAAACTTACTATCCCTGTCTCTGTGCCCACCTTCCAAGCTGACAGCTGCTCTTGACTGCTGCAGGGTCCTAGGTTAAATGCATTAGAAGCCATCAATGGGGGCTTGCACAGGCCCTACCTACACAGGAGGTGCCCTATTCACCCTATGAAACTGGTCACGTTTGAGACCAGCCACCAGGAACGTTGACAAACCAACCACGCTGCAAACAGGAGCAAACCTAGTTGTAAGTGTGCTCTTAATGGCCTGAATTCCCTTTTACCTAAAAGAGATTTTTTTCCCTTAATAAATTATATTACTTACATACTGATCTGATGTTGATACTTTTATACCATACTTGGAAACTCCCATAATAAATTCTTCCTCCAGAGGAACAAAAGGCAACTTTCCATCTTGCTTTAAAGTAAAAATAAATTACAGGATAAACATTAAAATTATGTTATAGTCTCAAGTCTGATTAGTCACCTTTAGTATCTGGCCATCACAAACCCAAAAGCCTTTAAAGAATGTAGGGTACACGTTAGCTGGGCAAGAATTTCTCTCCAAAGAGGCAGAAGAAAAATTACTGCCCCCTTTTTTACAGCCCACAAATCTGAGCAAAGTCCAGATCCATTCACTTCATGCGTATTTCTATCCCTTTGTCTTGGACTGGGTGTTACCCCTAATTACAAGTATCTGAGATACTTCTCACAGATCCTGGTGAGGTTAAAATATTTGCATTAGAAAAATAAAGGTCTGTATTTCAATTCTGAAATACTCAAAGCTTATACTAGTGTCAGCACATGGACTGATTAGGAAGCAAGGCCTCAGGAACCGTTTTCTCAGTCATTTTGTGTCCTACCCAGACGGTAAGACTCATCTGGTTATCCCCAGGGCTCGGCACTTCGGGCTGGCAGACGCTGCTGATGAAGGGTTACCCGGCTCACAAAAACATTAATCAGTATCTTTAGTTATTCAGAGTAAAACAGCAGAGAAGGCATGATGGTTTCCCTAGTAGATTATCTATAGTTTTATGTCCTAAATCAGAATACTACCTAATTTGTCTCCTCTAAAATAAATAAGAAACTGTTGGCAATCAGTAGAAGTTCCATATTGTAAATGTTTTTATGGAACCATTTGCCTACGTTAAAGAAATTACGGTAAATAGGCCGCATCCAAATACCTTAATTCTCGGGTCCTCACAATGTGGTAAGTACCATCTTACCAATCATTCTCACAGTAAGTTTAAAGCAATTCCAAGAATCAAAATCCAGGATAATAGTAATGCTATTATCAATAATGGAATTTTACAAGCAAAAATTCTGTGGTGATACGAGAAATTTAAGTTGTAGGAATGAACATAATCCTAGTGTATTTTTGAGGGGAAACACTATTAGTAATCTTTCAGCAATACTTAGATTAGTTGTTGCTTATACAGTAAGTCCTCAGCATCACTCACAGTTTCTTGGAAATTACTACTTTAAGCAAAACGATGTATATAATGAAACCGATTCTTTTCCGTATCAACATTATAACGAAAGGACCCTGAATAATGAGTTATTCGAGGACCTGCGGTAAGTCGGTTCACTTAAAGTCACAGTTAGCAAAAACTTATTGACAATGTTAAGTGAAGACTTACGGTACTTTGTTGGAATGACTTTATATTCCAAACTGAATGCTGGGATACTAATTGTTAGTCCAGACTACCAAGAGTTCTCTGTTAAGTGGCAAATTAGATTCACTGATTTCCTTTAAACAGAGGTAACTTCCATTACTTTCCTGAAGACATGAAACATATTTAATGTTCTCACTCTCCATGATTTAAGAGATTGTACATTAACTAACACACTATGAACAGATGAAGGACTCTTTCCATCACAGTAATATCCCTTTGTTAATGAACACATAAAAATGGAGTTTCATTTTCTAGAAACTCCGGAAGCAATTTACTAACTGTGTTATTAGTCCTTAGGCTCATCTATTTCTACCATTGGCACGGGTACAGACCTTAGAATATTTTATGCACCAACTTTACATCTGTGATTTATCTTAATTTTCATTCATGATGATTTCTTTATTTTTTATCATCTTGACCTGGATATATTTTTGAAACCCACCTCACCTCGATTCTTGTTAGAAACAGGGTATGAATAAACAAATACGTTAGGTCAACATCACTATGAATTAGATTAAGAGATGAAACGAGTTCAATGGAGATACAGTAAGGTTTTCCCAGATTGTCTTAAAAGAAAAACCTCTGGAATGTAACCAGTCACTACAATCAGCTCCTCATTTCAACAAGGAAATCAGTCAGCCCCATAAAAAAAAAAGTACTATGTTTAAAGGAAGGAACAGTGTCTGTGTTCCTGTGCGGCTCGGTCTCTAAGACACCTGTGCCACCAAGGAGCACGGAGCTCAGTAAATATTTGCAGCAGTGATGAAATCGTGGCTTCGGGGTAAGACAGTGAGCACAGTGCCACCCAGTGGGCCTGAAAGAGCAAACATCTTTCTCCAAAGCCAGGATTTACTCTACAGAATCTCATAACCAGAGGCTTTAAATCGGATTTTTTTCCTTTTTTTTTTTTTTTTTTACCTGGGCACCATCTATATAATTTATCAGGTCTAGTGGCCCTTCCAGACATTTTCCCTCAGATAGTTTCAGCTTCTCAATGGCACCAACATATTTTATTCGAAATTCTGCACAGGTATCTGAATTATTGTTGCTTTGTCCTAGAGATAAAAGAAAAGTTATGATGGTAAGATTTCAAAAGAAATATCTGCATTAATGGTATCCTAAGTCCCTTCCCAAATAAGAACCAGACCGTGTCATTAGAACATAACCTTTAATTATAAATTTTTATAATGCAAAATTTTTTGATGTAATGGGAACTTAAAATTTCACTAACCTTTTTCCTCACTGACTTACAACTTACTAAATGTATAAAGGTCTCAATAATAGGAATGAATTAATAACGTTCATTTCAAAACAAATGGGAGAAAAGTCTACTAGAGAATGATTACCTTTATAATGCACAACGATACTGAATTATTTTCTGGTTCCTTCCCCCTCCCTCTTCACCATGTTAACTTTCTTTCCTGATTGAGGAAGCCTGCTCTTTACCATTCAGTCAACAAAGACCACACAATTTTTTTTTTAATGTAGATGGAATAATGCTAGGCAGGAAGTCCCTTAACAGATGGCAACAAGTTGAAGAACTGTGTGTGCTGTAAAATCTATCCAATACAAAAATTACCACAAACTACCCACCATATTAAGGAAATACTTTGTGATTACTTTTAGCTTGTTTATATAATGAAAAGATACCCACATCTTTAATATTTTAAAGGCATCTGGAAGTCAAGATAATGGACTTAATGCTACAACATTCTCTTTATAGACTGATAAGTCTATGATCCTGAAGGGAAAAGTAGTATTTTAGGCAAGAAAATGAATATAGTGTATTTCCAGTTAGTCACCAGCTATTTATGGAGCTTGGGTTGAAGCCATTTTTGATTTCTAAGGAGCTAGTAATTTGGGGCAGCTGCATAAATGTTGCCAGGATCTGCAACAGATGCTCCCCTTAATTACTTGTGTTCCTTGTGGTCATGAGCAAGTATATCTCAGGGTACCTCGGGGTAAATGGCTCCTTAACCCTTTAATCACCAAGACATTTGTCCCATTCCCCATAAACAACATAAGTCCAATATAATTCACCCTCTACCACCCCTTTTCTTAAAAAGCTATTTGAAACTTCTAAATTATTGCCCACAATGTTTTCAAACATTTTTACTCTAGAACCCATTAAGAGCATTTTGCTAGAATGCCTAAGCCAACCTCCAAGCCACTGGTTTTCACCAACAAGCTACACCCCCAACCCACGTCCCACCAAATCTTGGCCCATTTCTAAACTCTGGTCAAAAGTGGCAGAGGAGAGGAAAAAAACTGCGAATGCACAAGAACTCATTGTGTGACACTGGTAAAACTATACAAGCATAAGTGAAAAGGCTTAGACAAGAAATGATCCAATCCTTGTATGTACCTGAGCTTTTGGTGGAATCTGTATCAAGGCTGGCCACAGTGCTGGATCGGGAAAGACCCCCAAGGCTAGAATCTACAGACTGAGATATAAAAAAACAGATAAACAAAAAGTCTACACATAAGAAGCTTCTCTGAAGTTCACTACCACACCCGTTCAAGTTACTTGTGATAGATGAGCCGACACATACAAAGCAGGTCAATTATTCAGGAAGATTGACTACAACAGATTTTTCTAAAGACAAATTCTATAGCAAACTTCAAAGAAACACATAATCCCAACTGCTCTTCCCATAACACAGTGTTGGATAAATGTGGCAGCAATATTCTTAGTCCAAATCTAAGTCATTTTCTCCACCTCCTCACAAGATGCCTTATGTTAATATCCCCTGTGAAAAATCTACACCTTGCTTTCACTTTCTTTCCACTGAACCCAAACCAACCATGTGCAGAAAGCCAGGCAGGGACTATTATCCTTATTTAATAAATGAGGAAAGAGACCAGAGACATTAAGTAATTTACCAAGGTCACATCTAGTAAATACCTCAGAACTCAAACCTAGATCTCCTAATTTCTAACCCAGTGCTTCCGAGATGATTCTGACTAGTCAGCGGCCCACAGCAGTAATTCAGAGGCTAACCGGCAGACCAGCGCGTAACTGTCACTGTGAACTGCAATGACAATCAACAAAACTGCTAAGCAAAATACAAAGAATCACGTATGCAAGTGCAATTTGTTCTACAGAACTATCCTCTCAATGTGCTTAATTTTCTAAGAAATAACATTCTGTGGAAACTTTTGATTTAAAAAAATGAGTCACTTTTTTGCAACTTAGATCAAAATTAAATTTTCTAAAAGTACATTCAAAAGTTTAAGAAGTGAATCAAAGATGAATGCAAAAATGCATCAAGTCTTAAGTATGTTTCTTCCCTTTTTTAATAATTGGACTTCTTGGAATACACTCTAAAATGAGAACAAAGCTGAAGTATGCACTAAGATACTATGTGCAGTACTGGAAAATTGGACATAGACTAAACATTCAATGGGCAGGAGAGGGGGGAGTTGGAATTAAGATGCTATTACAAATCCAGACTGGCTCCTGGGATGTGCACAGCTCCTGAAGGGAGGAACAGAGTCCACCAGGAAAACAGCAATTCCTCGTGACCTCTGAATAAGAGAACAGGAAGGAAGAAACTGATCTATTTTCCCCATGTTCAGAATATTAAACAACAAAAGCTTACATCATCCTAAAACACAAATCTAATGGTTGAAATTTTGCTTAAAAACCACCCAGCGCTCCGCCATCATCTTCAGGATAAGATCCTCACCCCTGGCATGGTGCACCACGGCCTCTTCCGCACTCCCCAGGCCCCTGCCCAACTCGGGGGCCTGAGCTGGGTCACCAGCCACATCCCAAGCCATTAGCCAGGTCCTGGCAGGAATCATAAAATGCAGGCTCTGCTCCTGGCTCTGCAGTAGCAGGCCTTGAAGTCTCTGTCTGTTTTCTAACCCAGAAAACAAGATATTGGGCCACATCACCCATTCCCCTCTGGGGTCCTCCCTCCTAAGCCTATGAAAGCAGCAGCAGGGAGGTTCTGTTTGTGTTGACTAGCCCCAGGAGTTCAAAAATTTTAAAGAAAATGGTTAATTTCTAAGATTGCAAAGGATTCCTAAGTTGTCAAGTTTCTGTGCTTCTGGCTGGACGTCCAGCCACTCAGCTGTGATAACATTGCTTACCCTGCCCTGACTGGACATTCTGCACGGCAGTCCCGTGTGTTGCCGTCCCATTCGAGGGAGGCCGTTACTACTTGACAGTGTGGTACTTGACTTAGCTGGACTACAGTACGCAGATATCTGATCAAACATCAGTCTAGAAATTGCTATGAAGGTGTTTTTTGGAAGAGATTAACATTTACACCAGGAGACCGTGAGTAAAGCAGACTGCCCTCCATAACATGAGCGGGCCTCATCCAATCAGTTGATGATCTAAGAGAAAAGGACTGAGGTCCCTTGAGGAAGAGAAAATTCTGCCTCCAGACACCCTGTGCACCTGAGCTGCAGTATCAACCGTTCGGGCTCCAGCCTCCATCCACCCTGCACACTTCAGCCTTGCAATCCCCGTGCTCATGTGAGCCAAGTCTTTAAAATAAATTATTTAAAATAAATCAACCTCTCTCTCTCTAGTATATAAACATATCCTGCCAGTTCTGTTTCTCTGGAGAACCCCAACTAATACAACTTCCTTCGTGACTTTAGCCCTATCATCTCCCCATTCTCTGCACTATTCAAGTAACACTTGTCGTTACACCACACAACTTCACATTTGCTTGGTTACTGTGTCTGAACTATCTCCTGTTTATTGTGAAATCATGTCTCAAACGGTAACTGGCATCCAGGTGGAAATACCTGGAAGGATCACTTTTCTTCTCTTCCCACAGCACCCGGGACAGAGCTAAGCACCACAGACAAACATTAACAAGTATTAACCCACATGCCCAACAGCTAGATCATGGGTGGCACCTGCTACCTCAAATGTTTCTACACCTACCAATAAGGTCAGGAGAGGTAAGTATGCAAAAGTGATTTCTACTTTACAAAGCACGTCAGCCAACTGTTGTTATTTTAAGGGTTTAAGCTTGATTCCTCTTTTTCTGATACTCCACAACCAATCTATCAACATGGCCTGTGACTGCTCATCTCGAAATCGTGCTAGAACCTGAGCTCTCCTCACCACTTCCTCCACGCCCCGTCCGAGCCCTCACCTCTCTCAGGTGATTCCAGCATCCTCCCAGCTGGTCTCTCTGCTCCTGCCCTGACCCCGCCGTTAGTGGCCAAAGTGACCCCAGTTAAACTTACATAAGATTCTGTCACTGCCCTGCCCCAAACACCCTGATGCTCCCCTTCTCACACAGAGTAAAAGCCCCAGCTTTCTGGGCCGACAAGGTGCCCTGCCACCCAAGTCAGGGTGGTCTCCCTGTGGTCCCTCAGACATGCGGCACGCTGCTCTGCTGGGCCTTTACTCTTGCTCTCTCCTCTCCCTGAACCACTCTCCCCTGCATCTCATCACAGCTCCCCTTCTTCTGGGCCCTGCTCAAATGCCATCTAGGGAATACACGCTTCCTGCCAGGCTGTTTGAAACTGCATCACTCCCAACCTCCCACCCTTTTCCATTCCTACAATTTCTTCCTCCCTTGTTAGTTTTCACCACCTGACATTTTATATTGCACTTACGTATTCATTATTTCCTCCCCCAACTGGAATGTTACCTCTGTGAGCCCAGGGATTTTATTCTCTTCTCTAACTGCTGTATCCCCTGCACCTGAAACAGAGCTTGACATCTGGGAGTGCTCAATAAATACACACTGAATGAATAGTTAGCTCTCTTATGTCATTGTCCAGGAGGTGGAAAAGAATGTTATTCTTCTAAACACCAACAAAATCGGTGTCAAAAACCTAAAATTCTTAGAATAAATATAATTCAGCTATCATCTTTAAAATCTTTTTTTAAAATTTTATTTATCTTTTTTACTGCCACTTCTACCCCTTTATAATCTTATATTGGGAAATTCTGTCAGTCAAAAAGAAATCACCCTATTCTTTGAACAGGAGACCAAAGAGGCCAGCTGAACAGATCCTCAAAGGTTTGTTTTGCATAAATTAAATCCATGCATACCTTCAAATAACATTCAAAAGTCTCTGGTACACACGTATTTGCCAATCTCATTCTTAAGTAAACATAGCTATGTACACTACAAACCCTAGAATTCAAGAGATCCAGCCCCTTAATGCCTGCAATTTCTATATTTAAAAAGTTTTAAAAGCAGTACTTGTTTCACTGAGACCATTGATAGATTGTGTCCCATCCAGTTTAATGAATTTAAGAATTTCAGAAAATCTACCAAAACAAAATAAAATAAACCAGGCACAGAACATACATTAAAACACATGTAGTTTGAAGACTATCAGGAGGTCTGCCATGGTTAGTAACCCCGTGCACTATCAGTTAGAACAAACAACATTCTCACTGCTTTATGATTCTGCTCCAAACTCCATTCCCCTTACCTTGCTCTTAGTACTGATTTCACTACTTTGGGAACTGCTACTGCTGTGTCGTTTTTTGCCTTTCCGAAACATTTTTCACCATAGCTTGATCCAGAGAAGATCACCTGAAAGTACAAATGTTGGTTACAGTTACATCAAGAAAAGCAACTTTAAATCACTTTATATATAATAGGAATGGAAAACATCAATTCCGTTCAGTTCCATGAGTGTACTCCTTTGACTTAAAACATAAATATTTTCCCTTAGATACTATTCTTTTTCATTCTTTCTTTCCTATTAAATTACAAAAAGCTAACCCAACCAATCAAAAGGCAGAAAACTTCTTGTCCTATACAGAGGTGTGAAAAGCACTTTTCTCATAAGTATCAGACATAATGTCATCTAGTCCTCAAAAAATTCAAGTGCCTTACTCCTGTTTGATTGATTCAAGATTTTCACAAAATACATAATGCATTCATTGGTTTATCACCTGAGATACTGAGTCTCAGGTTCACATTCTGTACTTGGTTGGGCTAACAAAAGACATACACACCTCTCAGAATGTGCATTTTTCTTGAAGTCTTGAAATATCTTTAAGGCTGACATAAAAATATTCCTAGGTGCTAGCTCCTCATGTCCCCGCTCCAGTAAGGACAGGTAAGGAGATGACCTTAAGTTTCCCACAGTCTTTTGTCTCATTATATCCTCTGGCAACCTTGTTCATTTCCTCTACTGATGTTTCGTAAGGGCCTACTATGTGCCACACACTGTGCTGGGGCCCTAAGCCCTTCCCTCAAGGGGTTTACAGAGGGTGGGTTATAACCCGCCTTTGACAGATGAGGGAGCTGTGACCCAGCATTCGGGAGGATTTATGGATAAGATAACCTAACAAATTTTTATTGAATTCTACAGAGGGAACAAGGAAATCTGCTTACTATAGAATCGAACACTATTTTATTGTCTTCAAAGGTTCTACAGACAGCAGTCTGCACAGAGAGCTTCTTTTCATTCTGATATGGTCAATTCTCTTCAGAGAAACAATTTTCCTGGTGAAGAAAAAAGAATGAGTAAGTTATGGGGCAGTGAATCAAAGCCCCTGGACCAACTCAGAGTTTCTCTCATCGCTGGGGACACCCCACTCCGAGCCCGCTTACGAGTGGATACCCTTAGGCCACTGATCCCGTCTGACTCCTGAGCCCAAGCTTTCGAATCAGCCTCGCCGTCCCATTTCCTACCATATATTCCCTTTATTTGTGGGGGAGCATGAAAATCTGATTCTTTCATTCATTCCTAAATAGTCAGTGAACACCTACTAGGTGCTAGGACACACGACTGAACAAAACAGACAGAGGCCCTGACCTCAGGGAGCTTATCTTTAGAGAGAGTAGAAAGACCAACAAGAAAAACAAATATAAAACATAGTTTTAGGAAACAATAATTGCTATGAAGAAAACTAATGCAAGTTAAGGAGATACAGAGGGACTGAAGGAGGGGGTATTTCAGATAGAAAAAGATGCTCTGAGGAAACGAGATTTAAGGAGACCTGAATGAAGTTGAAGGCAGCCATAAACAGAGGCGGAGGAAACGCACTGCAGGTGGAGGTCACCAGTGAGGCAGCAGCTGATGCTAGGGACAGCAAAAAGCCACTCTGGCTGGAGTGGGAGCGGGCAGGCTTAAGGAACCTGAACTTTTCTTGGGAGGTGACACCCAAATAATGACACGTGCCATGCACAGCGCTCGGGGCTACAGATACCGCTAACCCTCACTGATCAGCAAGGCTGCAGCATGACAGCCCCTTTCAAAAGAGGACACCAAAGCGCCAAGAGATTCAGTGACCTGTCCAAGGTCACCAGGTTAAGCACGGATGGGGCCAAGTTTTGGACGTCAATAGAGCTGGCTCCAAAGCTCTTCCCACACACCCTCCGCTGCACACGTATTTTTCGCTGTATGGAGTGCCGGCCACGTGCTGGGTGCGGAGGCTGTGACACCGCGGGGAGAAGGCTGAAGCGGTGCGGAGAATGAGCAAGCTCAAAAAGAGAGTGCGCTCTAAGCCTCGCCTTCCCCCCGGGGCCAGACCCAGCAGATCCGGCCAGGGAGACCACCCCGGGCGCCCGCACCCGCGCGGCAGGGCCAGGTTCGACCACCGGCGCCCCAGGGGCGGCGGCCCCTCCTCACCCCGGCCTGGCCCTCGGCCTCCCCGCCGCCCGCTCGCGTCGCCCAGGGAGTGAAGGCGGGCCCCCGTGGACACCGCAGGCTCCCACACGGCCCCACCCATCCGTCCCAGCCGTGGGCACCGCCCTCGGGGCCGCCTTCCCGCCAGGCGCCCGCGAGCATGGCCCCGGCTGGAGCAAGGGCCGGGGCGCTCACCTGGCTGCCGCGGGCCCATCCCTGGGGCCGCCTGCGTTTCGGGGAGAGTCGGAGGGCCCCGGCAGCTGGTGCCCGGGCAGCTACTCCAGTCCTCACTCCAGCGCCAGTTTTTCCAGCCCTCCTGCCCCGTCCGCCGGGCCCCGCCTCTGAGACTAGGCGCAGGCGCAGTCTCGACGATTCGCCCCAGGTTCCCGGACTTCGTGCGGGCGGGAACCGCGCGAGCTCGGCCCTCCGACCGGAAGTCGAGGGGAGGTGCCTAGTGTCGCGGCCTCCCGAGTGCCGGAAGTTATGCTCTTGGTGAATGGGGTTTTTCCTTCTTTATTTCCCCGTGGCTGTACTTCCAATTTAGAAAGATTCCGGCGACCTGTTCTTCACCCCCGCTTCGCCCTCAGACTTCCGGGATGTCTGCGATTCCTGCGGAGGAGAGCGACCAGCTGCTGATCCGACCCCTGTAAGGGACCTGCGAGAGAGGGAATGTAGCCACACAGGCTGTGAGAGAGGCGAGGAAGGGTGACCGGAGAGGTTGGCCTCCTCCGTCTCCCCCCACTCCAGCCTGCCCCCGCAGCCTGCCCTCAGTCCGCGGCTGTGGGCCAGGCCTCTCAGGCTCAAGGGGTTTGGAGGACTGTTGATCGGAAGGGGCCTGCTAGGTCGAATGGGATTTTGCTTTTTCTTCAGTTTCAGGGGAGTTGGAGGGGGAAAGTTTTCTGGGGCCCCTGGGCGCTTTCCTACACGCTAAAAAGCGTTGTCAATTAGCACAACGGATCTCTGCGCATCAGGGCAAGCCATGAGGGAACCGGTGATGCTGTTGAGCGACAGGTTGAGAGGAGGACCTGAATGAGGCTGTAACCGTGCAAGGAAGAACTAAATCTATTTCTTAATACCTGCAGGACTTGACCTGTGCCAGGAAGTGAAGGAGAAAATAAATTAGGGATTTGCTATGAGTTTCGGCCTTCTAAGCTCAGACTCTAACAGAATTAGGAAAGTGGGAAGTTGGAGAGGAGAAAGTGCAGAAGTTTTAGGGACAAAAAAACTTAGCCGTTGATTGACCATAGGAGACTCGGTGCAGATGGCCTTCGGCATTCTGGAATGCTGCTTTAGGGGAGATATAACTGTGGAGAACTTGAACTCCTATAGAGGAACAATTCAAATCCACAACATTTTTATTGTTAGATATCAGTCAGCACCACATGAATGTATACATTTTCCAAGAGGTAGAAAGTATCTCCTTTACACATTCATTTAAAAGGCTTCATTGAGCACCTGCTTGAGACATAGCCCGTTTCCTTCTGCTCGGTTCACACCTGTCATCTCTTCTTGTGTTCAGCAAGTGTCAAGCACGGCGTGTGGATACAAATAAGGCAGAGGGCTGAATTAATTGCTTTCACCAATTGGAGGGAATTACAGTGCAAAGTGGGAAGTACTGGAGAGACTCTGGAATAATAGGAGACCATTACTTTGGAGTCAGACCTGAAGTCCAGCGCCTACTTTTCCACTTATTAGGACAACAACCTTCGCTGAACCCACTGCCTCATATGAAAGTAATATAACAACGCTTGAGGAGTAAAGATCATGATAGGTGCTTAGTAAGTGATAGCCAATATAAGAACCCAGGGAGGCATTACACTGAGCACTGTGAAAGTACGGAAAAGGGATTTCTAACAGATTGAGGAGGAGAAAATGATATCTCGTACACCCTGCAAAATGTAATGCTTGAACTGAGTCCTAAAAAATGAGTAGGAATTAAAGACAATGTAGGGAACAGATGTTCCAGGCAGAGAAAGTAGACAAAGTGGCACGTGGGAAAGAGTGGTCACAGCTTGTGGCCATATTCCTCATGTTGTAGCTAAAGGGTTAGCAAATGAGGTGGGACAGGCTATCGAGGTCTGGTTTATGAAGCACCTCGTATACATGTTAAGGAGTTTGGGTCTTTACTGAGTCAGTTATAGGGAGCCCACAAAGGATTTTAAGCAAGCATGGGATATTGTAGAAGTTATGTTATAGGAAGGTCACTCCTAGCAGCAGATAGCAGATGAATAAAAGGATGGGTTAAGTGGAGGGGATCTGGTAGGATGTAGTTGAAATAATCCAAGACTAAGCAATGACAGCCTGTAATGAGTGAAATGAGTGGTTTGAGAGAGTACAGAAGTGAAATCTTCAGGATTTTGTAACTTATCAGGTGTATCTGAAGTGATGGTTGGGGGGAGGTGTGGGGGGTGGGCAGGACAGAGAGGAATGTTAGGATGACTCAGATTCCTAGGTTGGGCAGCTGGTAAAGGCTTGTGTTATTCGATGGAGGAGTACAGGAGATGGGGCAGGTCTGGAGTAAATTTGGGAGTTTTTTTATTTTGTAACAGCTTTATTGAGACATAATTCACGTATCATACAACTCATTTAAAGTGTACGATTCAGTGGTTTTGAGTATGTTCAGGGTTGTACACCACAACCACTAACAACAGAACATTTTCATCACTCCAAAAAGAAACCTTGTACTTATTAGCAGTCATGCATAATTACCCTAACCTCCCCAGCCCTATGCAACCACTAATCTATTTCATTCTCCACAGATTCGTGTATTCTGGACATTTCATATAAATGAGATCATACAATGTGTAGCCTCTCTGGCTTCTTTTGCTTCATTTCCAAGGTTGACAATTTAGTAGTTTTTATTCATTCAATAAGTATTTCTTGAGATTTACTACATGTCAGGCACTGTAGCAATACAGCTGTGATCAAGATAGCCACTCCGAGGCCGGGCGCGGTGGCTCACGCCTGTAATCCTAGCACTCTGGGAGGCCGAGGCGGGTGGATTGCTCAAGGTCAGGAGTTCGAGACCAGCCTGAGCGAGACCCCGTCTCTACTAAAAATAGAAAGACATTATATGGACACCTAAAAATCTATATAGAAAAAAAAAAAAAAATTAGCCGGGCATAGTGGCGCATGCCTGTAGTCCCAGCTACTCGGGAGGCTGAGGCAGTAGGATCGCTTAAGCCCAGGAGTTTGAGGTTGCTGTGAGCTAAGCTGACGCCACGGCACTCACTCTAGCCTGGGCAACAAAGTGAGACTCTGTCTCAACAAAAAAAAAAAAAAAAAAAAGATAGCCACTCCGTTTTCTGTTCTAATGAAGCTTTCATTTTAGTAGTGAAAAACATGCTATAAATAGATACAATAACTTTATGTAGTTGTAAATATTAAGATAAAATGATGCTGGACTGTGGCTTGCTGTGAAGGACAAATTAGAGGAGGTAGGGGAGAGCCTCTGGGAGGTAACCTTTGAACTGAGACCCAAATGATACAAAGGAGCTAATCATGTCACTATCTGAGGGCAGAACATTCCAGGAAGAAAGAAGAGCAAATACAAGGGGACTGTGAAGACTAGCTTGGCATATTGAATATGAGGTCCCTGGGAGATATTCTGGTAGAGATACCTAATGTCAGTTATGTAAATATAGGCTTGGAAGTCATTGGCATGTCAAAAAGATGAGAGGGAAGGTTATGAAGAATGAGATGGGGGCGAAGGAGAGAACTCTTGAACATCAACATTTAAAGGTTGAACAGAGGCAGCTGAGTGTGTGAAGGAAACTAAGGAAAGCCAGCAACATGGGATGAAAGCATGGAGTCACAGAAGTCAAGGGAGAAGTGCTCGAAGAAGCACATAGTTAGGGGTGATAAAGGCTGCCAAGAGAACAAGTAAGGTAAGGACTGACACCTGGAGTCCCAGCTACTTGGGAGGCTGAGGTGGGAGGATGAACTTGAGCCCTGGAGTTCAGGTTTTTAAAGAAACAGACACACGCACACACGCACACGGACTGAAATTGCTATTTGCACTTAGCAGTAAAGATAGTTTCAGAAGAGTGGTTGGTAAAAGCCAGATTGTAGTGAATTGAGCAGTGAGTGGAAGGTAAGGTAATAGAGGCAGAGTGTACATAGCTCTTAGGAAGCTAGCTAGGAAAAGAATAAAGTGGGAACTAAAGGAGATTACAATCAAGGAATTTTAATTTTGGGATGAGAATGACCATAGCCTTTTAAACTCTGATGGTAAAAGGCAGATGGGCAAAACAAATGTCCATGATATAGCGGTGTTCAGTTACTCAAAACTAGAGATTATATAGAATCATGATGAAAATACTCACCTTAGAAAGAGATATGTTTTATTGATATAGAAGAAATGGAAAGAGACAAAGGTGTGGGTAGGTTGGTAAATGAAGTTGAGAATGACAAAGGGACTGTGTATTTTTTTGATACAGATAATGACCCATGCCTCAAGTGAACAAGATAGACGGTTGGGAAATTCAGGAAAGGGGAGAAAGTTTGAAACAGTTGCTGTGGAAACTAGAAAAGAAAATTGAGCTAGGCACACTTAAGAGGCAACATCAAGGGCGATTTAAAGTGGAAAGCCAGGATATCTGTAATAATTAAAAATATATTTTTTTATTTTCTTAAAGTATAAGGTCAGGAATTCATTGTAGCTCTCATCTGCAGTTGTTTGATTTTCTTTATCAACAGCCCACTAGGAGGTAGGATCTCAATTTGGGGATGAACCCTTTTCATGTCTATCTCCTAGTAGACTGAGTTCCTTGAAGTCAAGATCCATGTATTAGGCATTTCCATATCCTAGGCACTTAATACAGTGCTTGGCAAATAGAAGCTGCTTAATGTTGAAAGAGTGAGTGAATTGTGAGCTAAAATGGTTGGGAAAAGGCGTCAAAGAAGGTGAAGGATTTGAAAAACAGGTGAGGTTTAACTTGAAGTATGCCTTGTAATCGCTGGAAATTATGGCTGTTTTATTAATGTAAGAAGAAAAGAGGCCGGGCGCGGTGGCTCATGCCTGTAATCCTAGCACTCTGGGAGGCCGAGGTGGGCGGATCGTTTGAGCTCAGGAGTTCGAGACCAGCCTGAGCAAGAGCGAGACCCCATCTCTACTAAAAATAGAAAGAAATTATATGGACAGCTAAAAAAATATATATATAGAAAAAAATTAGCCGGGCATGGTGGTGCATGCCTGTAGTCCCAGCTACTCGGGAGGCTGAGACAGTAGGATTGCTTGAGCTCAGGAGTTTGAGGTTGCTGTGAGCTAGGCTGATGCCACGGCACTCACTCTAGCCTGGGCAACGGAGTGAGACTCTGTCTCAAAAAAAAAAAAAAAAAAAGAAGAAAAGAAAACTAAGTACTGGTATAAAATATACTGAAATAACAAGGTGGAAAAAGGGACGGAAAGTATGAATAAGGAATCTATTTTTTGAATACATAATATGATCTTAAGATGACAGAATTTTGAAGTAATAATGGCTCTATACTTAAGTGCTAATTCTAAGCTATTACATAATCTGCATAACTGTTAGTTTACATTTTAAATATATTATAATTTAATCTTAACATTCAGAAGATTGAAGCTAACCTTTGGGCTTCTTGGATCTGTACCACCTCTCTCCAATTTTAACAATTGCAAAATCCCTGAGCTTCCAAGGATCATTTATCATCTTTTCCCACATTGACACTGTTCTTCCCTATCTTTGTAATTTTATAGAACTGTCGTCTGCCCCAAATTTTTAAGTGAATGCTGTCTCAAACATGTCATAGTTTAAGTTGTAAAAAAGTTTGAATTTATTGAGCTTGGATTTGGTTTTTTAATCATTTTTACTTCTCCCCTTGAATGTTTACAGTGGAGCTGGGCAGGAAGTGGGAAGATCATGTATTATTCTGGAGTTCAAAGGAAGAAAAATAATGGTAATTATTTTTGTAGCCGGGTTAATAGTATGGCTCTGTCTGCATTGGATGTTAGGTCTTTTCTAGTAGACTAATTATCTGTTTAGCTCCCAGAAAAATGTTATAGTGCGTGTAATTTATGCTGTAGAATGTTAATGAGAAAAACTAATACACATTTGTACTTAGTAATCTGACAAAAGAGTAAGTGAATTAAGAATATATATTCTCCAGCCTGAGCAAGAGCGAGACCCCATCTCTACTAAAAATAGAAAGAAATTATATGGACAGCTAAAAATATATATAGAAAAAATTAGCCGGGCATGGTGGTGCATGCCTGTAGTCCCAGCTACTCGGGAGGCTGAGACAGGGGGATCGCTTGAGCTCAGGAGTTTGAGGTTGCTGTGAGCTAAGCTGACGCCACGGCACTCACTCTAGCCCGGGCAACAGAGTGAGACTCTGTCTCAAAAAAAAAAAAAAAAAAAAAAAAAGAATATATATTCTAAGATTACAAAATTATCAACTAGATCTGCTGAACTATTGTTTCTTCAAAGTCTCTCTTCCACTCCTGGAGAGTTAAGCCAACCTAACTGCCCCATGCCCCAGTGAAAGGTCTGCCCCAAGAAAGAAAGAAACTGCCCTAAACGTGCAGAGCTCTAGCCATCCCCATGCTGCATGTGGTAATTGAGCCTTGGCTTGGGAGCTTGGGTACCCAATTAGCATTTAGGGCTTCTGGCCTCAAACAAGCACTCTGCTTCTCTAAGCCTAAAAGGTAGAGGGAGTAGAAAAGATGGTTTTTTTTTTTTTTTTTTTTTTTTGAGACAGAGTGTTGCTTTGTTGCCCTGGCTAGAGTGAGTGCCGTGGCGTCAGCCTAGCTCACAGCAACCTCAAACTCCTGGGCTCAAGCAATCCTACTGCCTCAGCCTCCCGAGTAGCTGGGACTACAAGCATGCGCCACCATACCCGGCTAATTTTTTCTATATATATTTTAGTTGGCCAGATAATTTCTTTCTATTTTTAGTAGAGACGGGGTCTCACTCTTGCTCAGGCTGGTCTCGAACTCCTGACCTTGAGCGATCCACCCGCCTCGGCCTCCCGGAGTGCTAGGATTACAGGCGTGAGCCACCTCGCCCGGCCGAAAAGATGGTTTCTAAGGAACTCATTAGAAAGGCAGTTCAGTGGCTCATGTTCCTTTGGTTCCTCTATTTTCAACTTTTCCCAATCTTAAAAGGACAGGTGTATGTCAATACAGTCATCTTTTTAGTCATTTATTATATTAATTTGGTAATAATGCCCTATAAAATAAGTAAATCTTTAATGACTGACTCTTAGGAATTTGTTCCCTAATGCCTTAAAATATTTAAATTACCATGATCAGGGAAGTTTTCCATTTCTAATTATTATCTTCTCACAATAGTCAGATCTGGTAGTAGTAATTCTATGAACTTTTAAAGTGCCCACCATCTTCTGATAATCAGAGTTCTTGAAAAAGAATTCATTTATTGTTAGAGTGACTACCAAAAGAATCTAGAAAGGCCGGGCGCGGTGGCTCACGCCTATAATCCTAGCACTCTGGGAGGCCGAGGAGGGTGGATCACTCGAGGTCAGGAGTTCGAGACCAGCCTGAGCAAGAGCGAGACCCCGTCTCTACTAAAAATAGAAAGACATTATATGGACAACTAAAAATCTATATAGAAAAAATTAGCCAGGCATAGTGGCACATGCCTGTAGTCCCAGCTACTCGGGAGGCTGAGGCAGTAGGATCGCTTGAGCCCAGGAGTTTGAGGTTGCTGTGAGCTAGGCTGACGCCACGGCACTCACTCTAGCCTGGGCAACAAAGTGAGACTCTGTCTCAACAAAAAAAAAAAAAAAAAAAAAAAAAAATCTAGAAAGATGTCTTGTATTTTTCATCATGTGACCCAAAATATGAGCTATATTTTTGTTTATAATTTGGGAAGGTAGAATTGTTTATGGCATATTTGTTACATTTAATAAAAATTGTGGTCCAAGTGCTAGTGTATGGAATCCATCTTGATTATGTGGGTGATGAATCAGTTATAATTATTGTCTATTTGCTAAATGAATTTTAACCAAATGTGCAGGAGATTGTGATCTTTTTTCCTGTCTCTTTCAGCTAGACTGTGGGATCCACCCTGGCCTAGAAGGAATGGATGCTCTTCCTTATATTGATTTAATTGACCCAGCTGAGATTGATCTCTTGTTAATTAGCCAGTAAGTTTTGTCTTTTAATAACAAGACTGTTTTTCAAGCACTTTTACTGTCAAGATCATTCTTGACCAGATTTTGAGATTTGGATTTTTTAAAAGTACAGTATTTTCTACTAGGAGGCATATTTCAGACATCTACATCAAAGCCATCACCGCACAGTGTCATCACAGGCTAGACAAGTGTTTACTATGAAAAACTTACCTACCTCTAGGTGTAAGCAGTGAATAAGTGGGAAGGAGATACCTGGAATTGTAAAACATGAGAACAAGAAAGCCGTTTTTCAGGATATCTCCTTGTGGTCATTATCTTGCACTTCTAAAAGCACTTCATTTAAAAATAGTGACTTGGTTCAACTTTATTTCACTGAAATATTTATTGTAATGCTAGCTGCCAAGAGTGTTTTGGGCATATTTTTCCCTCTCTAATTACACACTAATAAACTTTTTTACTGTTTTAAAAAAATTTTTAAATCTTTTTCCTATACTAGAACTGTATGTATTATTTCTTCCCTCGGCATATACCTACTTTGGGTTTTCTGGTTTTCTGAAAGTATCGGTATATAATTGTCACAGAATTTTTTTGTACGGTAAGCAACAGTTTCATTACATATAGTATCTGATGGATAATATTTTTTAAGAATTAATGCAATCTATTTGTTTCTTTTTAAGTTTTCATTTGGATCACTGTGGAGCTTTGCCCTGGTTTCTGCAGAAGACGAGTTTCAAAGGAAGAACATTTATGACTCATGCCACAAAAGCTATTTATAGATGGCTTCTTTCAGATTATGTCAAAGTTAGGTAAATTACTTTATTAGATTATACATGCATTTTGCTCTGCACGATACATAGAGTTCAAGATACAGACCATTTTGTGTTTTTGTTTTTAAATTTTAGAATCCTATTCCTTAAATTGAACATTTTGTGTTTTAAAATAAAGTGCTCTCTTTTTGTTCACAAGGATGTCCGTAATTTAGTCATTCACTAACAAAGTCATTAAATACATATTTTGTATCTAGCACCTTCCTGACCTTGAAGTCTTTATATAGTTTTTATGTCCTTTTTGATCTTTGTTCCATTTGTGTGAGCTTTAAAGTCATGATAGAAATACTCAACTAGCATTTCACAATTTTTTTGAAACTTGAAACCAAATACATTATATAGCATTATATACTGAATTCTTATTCTGGATTATTTCATCAGAGAAAATTGATTGTCTTAAAAAGTTCCCTGGGGGAGAGTTCTTATCAGTTCTAAGAGGAACATCTACTCTTCTAACAAAAAGTTTAGAGCATTTTTGTGATACTTACGACATAAATTATTAACTTTCAAAAGTTGACTGCTTAATATTCTGAGAGTAGCTAAAATTCTATTTTTATTCTTCATATGTAAATACAAAGGATTAGAAAAGTTATACTTACTTATATTAATACTAGTTAACACATATATAATGCTTACACACCAGGCACAGTCCTCAGTTCTTAATGTACATTAACCCATTTAATCTAAACACCAACTCATGATATAGGTTCTGTTATAAATTCCATTTTACAGATGATGAAACTGAGGCACAGAAAGTTTAGGTTATTTGCCTAAAATGGTCACAGTAAGAGACAGAACTGAGCTTTGAATGCAAGCTGTATGGCGCCAGAGTCTATGTCCTTAACCACTATTCTCTCCTGCTTTTTAGGAATTACATTAACATAATTTTCAGGAGAAAAGTTATGCTAGACTTTGTATAAAAATCTTTTCACATCTCAGTGGGAGAAATCTCTGCCGCAATTCAATGTATATGAATGTGTTATATCTCTCAGGAGTGTTGGGGCAGGAAAAAAGGTTGAAAAATGCTATTAGAGTATTTTGTCCTAATTTACCATGTGTATTACTTAAAATTGAGACTACTTTGAATTTAGTATCTTAATTTACTGTGTGCTTTACTTAAAATCAAATTTTATAGCTATTCACTTAAAAAATCTACAAAATGTCTGATTCTAAATAGCATAATTCATACAGTATATTTTTAAGAAATATCTTCATGGATGTCATCCACAGACAATTTCTTTGCGTTCAAAACTTAAAAAAATCTTATTAATTCTTTTTGCTGTCATCTTTCAAAATTTAGTAACATATCAGCGGACGACATGCTGTATACTGAGACAGATTTGGAGGAAAGCATGGACAAGATTGAAACTATCAACTTTCATGAAGTTAAGGAAGTTGCAGGAATCAAGTTTTGGTGTTACCACGCAGGCCATGTCCTGGGAGCCGCCATGTTTATGATTGAGATCGCGGGTGTGAAGGTACCTCTGGCTCTGGTGCTTTTCTCCCCCAAGAGAAATGAGTGCAGAGCTTTGTGCCATCAAGGAGTATTAAAAAAAATTCCCTAAGACTTGCAAAGTGTCAAAACACTGAAACATAAGATAAAAATAAAATTGATACTTTTTCCTTTTAAATATCATGATTCCTACCTCTATTATAATACTTTGTATATCAAGACAGAGAAAAGAGTAAAACAAGCATCTCAAGGAGTAGGTTCCCTGACACCCCATAGGATTTCCTTTTCAGTGTCCGTTAGAAAACCAATTAGGGAAGAACTGTCTTTGTGGCTGCATCCACTTAAAATTAGAGCATAATTTAGTATTCATGTCCTCTTGATGGCTTAATATTCACAGATAAGCCCCTGAGCAGAGTGTGCTGCAAGAGTGAGGGAGATTAATTAGGAAAGATCTTTGTTGCCATCCTTGATAGAAAAGCGGAATGGGAGTCTGGAACTTCTGAACGTGTGGGTGGACTAATAGGTTTCTTGACTCTAGAGCAACAGTTCTGAACTCTAGCTGCACATATGAATCACTCAGGGAGCGTTTAAAAAAATACCTATTGAATCAGAGTCTGGAGGTGTAGCTTGGCCTTTTTCTTTTCGAGTTTTGTAGGTGATTCTAGTGTGCAGCTAGAGTTGAGAACCAATACTGTAGTGTAATATTGTCCTGAATGTTTTGCAGCTACTCATACATTTGAAACTTTTACACATTGAATTATATAGTTTATCACTAAAGTACAATTCTTGCAATTTGTTCCAAGGCACAAAAAATAAGCAAGAAATAGTATGAATGCAGATCTGAATTTTCATTTGGAATTTGATGCATATTCTCTTATGATTTTATCTCCTGTTTAGACAGTGCTCCCATGTACCTCAGTGAATTCCTTTCCTTATCAGCATACCCCTTTTTTCTAAGAAGTTCAGAGCACTTCTCAAGTTTCTTAATAATACATAGGTTATTTTTGTGGGATGATTCTGGGAATGTATGATTCCCATTAATTAGATTAAATAATGGAAACACTGAATGGTTTAGTGACTTAACTAAGTTATACATTTTGAATTAGATACAAGCAATGCATCTAAATTTAATCAGTTTTAGTCGATTTTTTTAAGTTGTACTTTTAGATTTTATGAGCTTAATCTATTCACTAGCAAAGTGAAGCCTTCCACCAGTCCTGACTTTCTTGCTTTATCTTTTTCATAGCTTTTGTACACAGGTGATTTCTCAAGACAAGAAGATAGGCACTTAATGGCAGCAGAAATTCCTAATATTAAACCTGACATTCTTATCATTGTAAGTATTAATGTGCTGTATTGTAATTAATATAATGTGAGCAGAATTTTTTCTAGTGGAAAAAATATTTTGATCTTACTTTCATAATATGTTATTAGATATAAATTGATCCGGGTTTTTTAGTGTTTTTTTTTTTTTTTTGAGACAGGGTCTCACTCTGTTGCCCAGGCTGGCATGCAGTGGCATGATCATAGCTCACTGCAACCTCAAACTCCTGGGCTCAATCAGTCCTCCCACCTCAGCCTCCCAAGTAGCTGGGACAACAGGTGGGTGCCATCACACCTAGCTAATTTTTAAAACTTTTTGTAGAGATAGTCTCACTATGTTGCCCAGGCTAGTCTTGAACTCCTGGCCTCAAGCGATCCTCCCGCCTCAGCCTCCTAAATTGCTGGGATTACAGTCATGAGCCACTGTACCTAGCTGAGATTTATTTTTTTTAATCCTCAGAAAAAGTCATTATTTTCATGGTAACATACTTTAGAGCAGTGCTTCTTAAACTTTAATGTGCTTATGAATCATCTAATGATGTTGTTAAAATACAGTAAGCCTAGGCTTGAGATTCTGCACTTCTAATAAGCTCCCAGAGAATGCCAGTGCTGCTGGTCTGTGGAGCATACATAGTAAGGCTTTAAGGGATATTCCTAAACAGAAGTATAAGAAATAATATTTCTGATTTAAAAACTGGCTTATCAGAGGTAGGAGAAATATCCTTCCCCCTATCCGCTGTGGAAAGCAAAATGGTTAAAAAATAATGACATAGGGAAGAAGATACATTTTTGGACTATTTCTTGGTTCTATTTTCTAAAAAGTTCTTATTACTTAGATCTGAATTCTAGCACTCTTGTTTGCTCTTCTTTCCAATTAGTATAACAATATGTGTTCAAGTAAATGGCACGTTAATAGAAAAACGAATTACTTTGCTTCAGCATTTCGTTGTTAAACTTTTAGATTCTTTGGGATCATTGGTCTTAGTCTCACACTTCTGACATGTTATTTAGGAATCTACTTATGGGACCCACATCCATGAGAAACGTGAAGAGCGAGAAGCGAGATTCTGTAACACCGTCCACGATATTGTAAATAGAGGGGGCAGAGGTCTTATTCCTGTCTTTGCTCTTGGAAGGGCTCAGGAGCTGCTCTTGATTCTGGGTATGCTATTTCCCTTTTATCATTTTGTCAAGATAATATGGCCTTGGGTAAGTCATTCCCCTTTCTGGGCTTCAGTTTCTTCATTTAAAAATAGGGATTTGGTGCTAATAAGAACCCAGGGAAGCAGCAACTCACATACACTGCTGCTGGTTATACAAGTTGGTGTACTTTTCCGGTTACCCTCTGTATCAGAAATCTTAAAATGTGCACACCCTTTAACCAGCAGTTCCACTTCTGGGAAATAGTGAGATGTGTATAAAATTTTGTCAGTAAAAATATTCATCATTTTAGTATTTTTAAAGAAATATGTCAGTATATATCACATTGTAGGAAAAAATCATATTACAAATGAGCAATTACATACTTTGACATAATCTGTTAAGGAGACCAGAAAATTAGGGTTCAAAATTATATATACTCTGATTCTAGCTAGATAAAAAATATACACAGAAATGGCTGGAAGGATAATAAATCTGCATATTGGAAAAGTAGATGATTTCTTTTTTGTATTTTGTTTTTCTCCATTTTCCAAATACTTCAGTGAACATATATAACTTTTTGTAATAAGAAGCAAAAGGTGTCACTTTTTAGCCTCATTTGTACTTAATGATCCCTTCTAACTCACATTCTATGGTTCTGTTTGGGGAAGACACTCTTAAAGAGTAAACGAAGGTGCCTCGTGTATAGAGCCTCAATGTGCAGAACTAGAAATGATTGCCTCGTAAGCTCTTATTCTCAGTTCTGCAGTCTTGGTGATGATAAGGGTAAATAGAATCCTTGTTACACTGAAAAGGAAAACAAGCAAGGGAAGATGGAATAAATGGCCCCAGATCAAAAGCAAATCTATAACAGAGACATGACTTTCTGCAAGCTAAATTTTCTAAATCCTAATCCAGTCAAGTCTTTTGATCCTGGTTGGTTCTCCTTTCTAACTACAAGTCAAAAAATTAGTCCTGGCCGGGCGCGGTGGCTCACGCCTGTAATCCTAGCACTCTGGGAGGCCGAGGTGGGCGGATTGTTTGAGCTCAGGAGTTCGAGACCAGCCTGAGCAAGAGCGAGACCCCACCTCTACTAAAAATAGAAAGAAATTATATGGACAGCTAAAAATATATATAGAAAAAATTAGCCGGGCATGGTGGTGCATGCCTGTAGTCCCAGCTACTCGGGAGGCTGAGACAGGAGGATCGCTTGAGCTCAGGAGTTTGAGGTTGCTGTGAGCTAGGCTAACGCCACGGCACTCACTCTAGCCTGGGCAACAGAGTGAGACTCTGTCTCAAAAAAAAAAAAAAAAAAAAAAAATTAGTCCTTAGAAGTCTTGAAATGAAAAGTCTTCATTACCAATAATATGAAGAGCAAAGGCAATTAGGAAGGTGAAACAACCCACCATCAAATTAGGTTGCCAGATTTAGCAAATAAAAATATAGAACATCAAGTTAAATTTTAAGTTCAGATAAATAATGAATAATATTTTAGTATAAGTGTCCCAAATATTTAGTATATATTTTTATCTAAGAGTCTTTTGTTATCTGAAATTCAAGTTTCATTGGGCATTTGGTATTTTTATCTGACTACCCTATCATCAAAGCATGTATTATAAATCTTTTCATGAACCAGGACTGCTCCATGTAATTTGGTTGCCCTTTTTCCTTAAATTCTCCCTGGTAGTGTAGTATAATGGAAAGAGAGCAGCCATTCAAATCACTGGTTTCAAATCTTTTCTATGTTCTAGCCATATGACCTTGGGCAAATTAATCTTTTTTTTTTTTTTTTTTTAACTGTTGAAAATATACTCATAAAAATAAAAAAAAAAAAACAGGAGGTTATAATGTGATCTTGGAATGCAGTCTGCTTTATACAGTATATGAGAAATCTTAAGAGTATATGTTGAAAACTTTGACACCTTTAAAAATGTTAATTACATCTGAAAAAATCATGAACAGGATAAACCAGAGGACAAAGCAGGAAATGTATTTGTAATGTGGATGACAGAAAAAGTCCTTGTCCTTATACAGAATTATCACTTATACATGAAGTAGAAAAATAACATTCACACGCTATTCAACCTTTTTTTTAGTCTGTTTCCCTGTTTCCCAATTAATAAGATGGGAAATCTTCTTAAAGTTATATTGAAAACTAGAAATGATAAATGTAAATTACATACTGCGCATTTAATACATACCCTAAATGCAAGTGGACTTAGTGGAATTAAATGCTATCTTTGGGCCATACTACCTTTATAAAATTTTGGGATTTAATGCGGGTCCTCCCTTAAAATAAGCCTTTTGAAGTTATATTGCCCACTGCTATCATTATCAGAAACTATTTGGTTAGTAGTTTTTAAAAAACATAATAATAGGCCAGTCCCAATGGCTCACATCTATAATCCTAACACTTTGGGAGGCTGAGGCAGGAAGATTGTTTGACGCCAGGAGTTTGAGACCAGCCTGGCAACATAGCAAGACCCTGCCTCTACAAAAAATTAAAAAATTAGCCACGTGTGGTGGCATGTGCCTTCAGTCCTAGCTACTTGGGAGACTAAGCTGGGAGGATCACTGGAGCCCAGGAGATTGGGGATACAGTGAGCTATGATCACACTACTGCACTCCAGCCTGAGTGACAGAGTGAGACCCTGTCTCAAGAAAATATATATAATAATAGAGTAATATGACTATCCTTTTTTTTTTTTAAGTGTTCGAAATTGGTTTAACTCTTTGGCAGTCCTGTTTTGTAATTACCAGGTGATAGATCTGTTGAAATATTAATAATATGTTCTGATTTAAAACCATCACAGAATTTAGTGTCTCTGGGGTAATGTTATGGTCTGTTATTCAGTATAAACTTATACTGAATAATTTTTAAAAGCTTTCACATCTTTGGACTATGCTCACAGCATTTATCTTGGATTGTACACTGGTGTTTGGAAATAAGTTTTGGGTTTGTAAGTTTAAGTTAGTAAGGACCAGGCTAATTTTTCTTTAATTCTTTAAAAATTTAGTTATATACTTTATTTCTTGGTTGTCATGTGTTTCATTTATTATTTGAACTCATAGAAAACAGATGTTTGTTTCTCATCTAATCTCTCTAGATGAATATTGGCAGAATCACCCAGAACTACATGACATTCCGATATACTATGCGTCGTCTTTGGCCAAGAAGTGTATGGCAGTGTACCAGACGTATGTAAATGCAATGAATGACAAAATTCGCAAACAGATCAACATCAATAATCCTTTTGTTTTCAAACACATTAGTAACCTCAAGGTGAGTGTGGAGGAAAGAAAGACAAAGTTGGATAAAACACACATTAGGTGTTGGTAGGAAGAGGTTCCTATAATTGATTCTGTGGCTGAATCCTTCTTGCTGAAGTCTTACCTTTTTTGTAGCAGGCATCATTTTTCTTTAGGAATCAAAACTCTAGCAACTGGCATTCTTATTTTTGCGTAAATAAATTTTGCCACTTGCTCCAAGTCTCCATATGTTCTCAGTGTTTATAATTGCTAAATAACTTGGATCCCTTTTGCCATAGGAATAAAAAGTCCTAACAGGAAAAATATCTGTGTTATGTATGTTTACTTTTCTAGAGCATTCAATGAAATCTAGTTTTATTTAATGTAAAAAATATTGTTTTATTCAAACTGATGCTTTAATCATAATAAAATAATTTAAGTCATAAGTGGTCTTCCTGTTATAAATAGGCTTTGTTTGTAAAGCATATTTTTTCAGTTAATTGCTTAAGAATTAGAGCCAAATTCTCCCTAAAACAGTGATAAACCTTTTGATTAGATTTTCAGGCCAGCTAAAAATATTCATGAAGTACACAAAGCCATTGTGGGTCTTTAGGAATATTCCTTCAATGTCTATCTTGGGTGGGTAGAAACCCATTTGACTCTTGCTTTTACTTTTCTGCCTGCCTGCTAGGCCCTGAGAATGATCTAATGGTCCTGGTGGCCCCCTAAGTACCAGTAGAAGATTTTGAAGATCAGTATGAGCTTACCCCTTATCACTTTGTTTTTTTTATCATTCCTAGGCTAAAGTATTTAGGAAATTGGACTTAAAATGATTTCTAGTCTTGTCAAAGCCCTTTTAGTAGTGTGATTAATCTTTTATCTAGCTTTTTGTTATTCTTTAAAAATAAAGAATGCTTTGTCAGACCCTGATAGTTAACATGCTTTTACTATTCCTTTTTCTCTCTTAGAGCATGGATCATTTTGATGACATTGGTCCCAGTGTTGTAATGGCCTCCCCAGGCATGATGCAAAGTGGCTTATCCAGAGAGTTATTTGAAAGCTGGTGTACTGATAAGAGGAATGGCGTCATTATAGCAGGATACTGTGTAGAAGGGACACTTGCCAAGGTCAGTTATAGTCTCAAGCTATTATATTTTTCCTAATCAAAATCACAGAGGTGACAGTATCCTCACAAGTTTTTCCATTGAAGTAATTCTTTAAGTATTACAAGTTTTGATTTTAAAAAATGAGGATGGAAATAGATAGCTAGAGATGTGTGTAGGATGAGGAATTATGCAGACGCTGAATGGCCTAACAAGATTCCCCAGGCACACATTAAACTTTGAGAAGAGCTCATTTGATTGCAAATAAAGAAAAATGAATAGGAACCTATTTGAGACAAACACATTGAATACCTTCATGTAATGAAAAAGAGATTTACGAATATGTATTGTCTTAAAAAGCTGTAGAACGTGTTTGGGTTGATCTACCTAATTTCCTATTGGTATAAAAGTGGTTGATGTTAGCTATTAGGGATGTAGACATTGTAGAAAATATAAGCAAAGCTTTAAAGGCAATTTCTGAACGTCTAAGCATCACATTCTCATTCTCTTACCATTAACATCTATTTTATTTTTAAAAATGATTCCTCATTTTGATCATTTTTATTACTTTACCTTATTCTATAAAATCCTTTAGTGACAATACCTGCCATGTATTTAAAATAGATTTCCAGAATGGAAACACATCTGTCCTTTATACAGATCCTTCTATCTGGGAAATGACTTTCTAGATCAGGAGAGTAGTTGGGAATACAGGTTTATCTTTCTAAGCATAAGAATCATAATTTTCATTGCCAGTACTCCAAATACATTGAGTTCTAGTTAATCTGCTTACTTTCCTTATTAAATGTTTGCTTTACCAAATAAAATAAGTATTTGTTATTTACTAAGTCAGTAGTGTTAGAATGATTTTTGTGCTGAAGTTCCTAAACTTAACATAAGAGGTTATGACTGCATGAAAAAAAAGAAAATGTATCTTTTATTTTCTAATTGGATAGTTTATTTGTTTTGCTTTGTTATTTTTCTTTATTTTTAACAGCATATCATGTCTGAACCTGAAGAAATCACTACCATGTCTGGACAGAAGTTACCACTGAAAATGTCTGTTGATTACATTTCTTTCTCTGCTCACACAGATTACCAGCAAACCAGTGAATTTATCCGTGCTTTGAAACCGCCTCATGTGGTCAGTCTGTGAATTTGATTTATAGTATTAAACGGAAAAAAAGCATACCCAAGAAACCACAAAGCAGCCAGTTCACAAATCAAGCATCACCCTCTGTTAATGTAGCACTTTATGAACAGAGCATTTGTATTTGCACTTGGATTTTACCTTTATAGCTCTCTTTTGAATTAGGCAAGCTACACACTTTAATTTTCTCCATTTTACACTGACTCTTATTCAGACCTACCAACCCCAATTCTAGTTGTTTTTTCTATTATTTTCTGTTGCCTCTCCAATAATTTAAGAGCAAGACTTTGGAGTACAACTGCTTGTTTTGAATCCCAGCCCCTTCCGTAACTTGCTGTGCAATCCTGGGCAAGTTACTTAATCTGTCTGTACTGTATTTGTAAGTAGGAATAGGAATATCTCATAGGTTATTGTCAAATGAGAGAATGTATTTCTAAAGCACTTAATATGGTGCCTGGCATGTAGTAAATGCTTAATAATAATATCAAATAGGCAGTGCAAGCATAATTTGGAGAAACAAGAAAGATTAGTCATGTAATAGTAAAACCTGAAAATTTAATAGATATGAAATACATAGTTCTTTATTGGTATGACTTATTTATATTTTTAACTTTTATGTAATATGAAAGTAACAAATACATTTTGATGGGATTGGAAAGAGGGGTAAGCTGAAAAAAATATATATTTTTAATTAGAGAAACACTAATGAAATTTGTCTATAGAAAATAGGTAAAGTACCCTTTCTGAATGTATTGGAAAGTAGCTTAGAGGAAATGACCTTTTGTTAGGTTTTTTTGCTTGTTGCTTTCCAAATATTTTTAACTGTGGTAAAATATATGTAACTAAAATTTATAGTTTTAACCATTTTTAAGTATACAATCCCATAGCATCAATTATATTCACAATGTTGTACAGCTATCACCACTAGCTATTTTCAAAACTTTTCATCACCCCAAACAGAAACTGTACCAATTAAGCACTAACTCCCCATTCCCTCCTCCCTCCAGCCCCTGGTAACCTCTAATCTACTTTCTGTCTCTGAATTTGACTATTCTGGGTCTCTCATATAAGAGGAATCATGCAATACTTAAGATATTTTCAGGGTTCATCATGTTGTAGCATGTATTAGAACTTCATGCCTTTTGTGGCTGAATCATATTCCGTTGTCTGTTTACCACATTTTGTTGATCCATTCGTCTGTGGGTACATGCTTGGGTTGTTTCACCTTTTGGCTAGTGTGAAGTGGTATCTCATTATGGTTTGATTTTCATTTCCCTAAAGACTAAAGATGTTGAGCATGTTTTTGTGTACTCTTTTGTTAGGTTAAGTCCCTTCTAGCATGATAGTCCTCAGGGGTACTTGCCATAGGCCCTTTAACAAGCAGGTTCTTAGCGGAGCAAATCACTCACCTATTCCTAGCATTGTAGCATACAGAGTTTAGTTACAGTGTAGGCTCCTCCCTGATGTTTTGTGGTATATGTGGTTTATGGACATTTTCCCAGATTTTCAAGGCAGGAAGGAAAAGTTGTATTGCTCTTTCTCACTGGTGTCACCACCTCATCCTCTGTCCCATTCCATCTCATTGCTCCCCAGGTTCTATTTCTGCTGACAGTTTAAGTTCCTGGGTTGAACTTGCTATTTACTTCCTCCAATAACCAGCTTTAGCAAAAGTGTATCTACATGATAAAATTATACTATAATAGTAGCATTGCTGGTAGTAATTAATATTAGCTAGCATTTATTATTTACCATGTTCCAGGCACTGTACTTGTGTTTTATATTAATCAACTTGCTTAATCTTCACAACCAACAGCTGTTTTATAGATAAGAAAACTGAAGTGTTAAGTAACTTGGTCAAGGTTACACAGCTAGTAAGTGGCATTGACAGGATTGATGTTCTGTCAATACAGATTAACAGAACAATTTGTGTTCTGCAGGCAGCCAGGCCTGGGCTCTTCACCACTAAGCTCTCAATGAGATGTATGAGTTTTTCTATATTTCAATGCTTCTATGTTCACATTGGTAAAGGGCTGGACCAGGTGACTTCTGTAGTCTCTTCTAGATTTAAATGCATATGACTCTTGTATAAAACTATTGCTACACCTACTATCTAAGAAAATACTCAATAGTTTTCTTTAGTTTCTTAATAAAACTTTCAAAAGAAGCTTTTTGTGAAGGAAAAAAGTGACTTCTGATACTTCCTTCTGTTTATTAAAGCAATACTTAATAAAATATTTCAGAACCAAAGATTAGATTAGAAAATTTCTTTGCTCTCTGTTGAAATAGTTCCCCATAAGGATCTTTTAAAGCTAAACAGAATGAATATGTCTATACAAGTTTGATTGGCTAAAGTTCCTTAAAAGTAGTAAAGTTTTGTAACTTTACTATGTTATGTTTCTGTTTACTATATATGTCTCTATTTCATGTATTTAACTCACTCAGATAAAGATCATCATTAATCTGAATGAAGAATGTTTCCCTATGCTCTTTTAAAATTTATTCTGTGTAGATTTTAGTCCATGGAGAACAGAACGAAATGGCCAGATTAAAAGCAGCACTGATTCGTGAATATGAAGATAATGATGAAGTTCACATAGAGGTTCATAATCCTCGGAATACAGAAGCAGTAACCTTAAACTTCAGAGGAGAAAAACTAGCCAAGGTAAAAGGTTATGGTTCCTATCTGTCCTATCCATGTTTTTTCTTCAGGAAAGAGTATACTTTTTAAGAACATAGACCTCCTTTAATCAAATTGAGGGACTGTACTTATTTCTGTCTACTTAGTATACTGGAAGAATTTTATCCTTATGATTTTTAGGCTTCTTTTGGTTCTACTAATTTGTTTCTTAGGATGAAAAATTTTCATATAGATTAGATCTTGATGCATTTGAATCTGATAGCTCTTTAATTCACATCTTCAATTATTTTTCCTTCCACATTTGTCTGAGAGTAAACAAATGTTAATTAGTGTTTTTTACTATATCCAATACAGTGCTGTGTCCATCTCTCATCATTCCCCCTAAGAATCTAAAGATAGGCCTATATCTCTAAGTATGTGTTTGTGTGGATATGATTAATATATTAAAAATTTGTCTTTCTAAAAATTAATCATTTTTGGCCAGGTGTGGTGGCTCATGCCTATAATCCCAGCATTGGGGAGGCCAAGGGGGGAGGATCACTTGAGGCCAGGAGTTTGAGACCAGCCTGAGCCACATAGCAAGACCCCATCACTACAAAAAATAAAAAAAAATTAGCCATGTGTAGTGGTACACACGGGTAGTCCCAGCTGCCTGGGAGGCTGAGATAGGAAGATTGCTTGAGCCTAGGAGTTCAAGGCTGTAGTTAGCTATCATCATGCCACTGTATTCTAGCCTAGGTGTCAGAGTGAAACTCTGTCTCAAAAAAAAAAAAAAGAGGCCAGGCACAGTGGCTCATGCCTGTAATCCTAGCATTTTGGGAGGCCAAGGCAGGCAGATCATTTGAGCTCAGGAGTTGGAGACCAGCCTGAGCAAGAGCGAGACCCCGTCTCTACTAAAAAAATAGAAAGAAATGATCTGGACAGCTAAAAATATATAGAAAAATTAGCTGGGCATGGTGGCTCATGCCTGTAGTCCCTGCTACTCGGGAGGCTGAGGCAGGAGGATCGCTTGAGCCCAGGAGTTTGAGGTTGCTGTGAGCTAGGCTGATGCCACAGCACTCTAGGCCAGGCAACAGAGCAACACTTTGTCTCAAAAAAAAAAAAAAAAAAAAAGAATAGTGGGTTTCATGTTTGTGAGATTTTTGTTTTTGTTTGGTTTTGAATGGTTGTTACTCTGTTCTCTTCGAAATGTTTCTCCCTCAGTGTACCATCTCATACGTATCTATCTTTATTGTCCTGTTTATTCAAAGGTGCTGCTTCTTTTAGTGTTGGGTTGAGCACAGCCTCCCACCTGTGTGTTAGTGGTGCTCACTCTCTATGTAGAGTTTGATGGCCAGCCTGGGGGAGCACGTGCATTTCGGCCAGCACTTCTGGTCCTTCCCCACTACTTGCAGCTGTTGAGAGCTTTCTTACCCTCAGCACCTACTAGGTTTACTTGGTTGTTGAACTGATTGGACTGAACTGAACCTAGCCATTCTGGCTGGATCTGCCCCTGTGACTCTTCTTTTTGATACCTTGGTAGCAATGTTACTGCTCTGGTCCATGTGTGTAAAACATTTTGTATTTTTCGTAGTTAAAGTCACATGTTGTTTTCATAGTTCAGATGTCTTATGATCATCATTATTACTAACTGCATTTTAGTGCTTGAATAACTGCATTTTACAAGATTCTATTTTCTTCAATTTTTCTGTTTTGTTTTTTTTTTTTTTTTAAATAGGTTATGGGCTTTTTAGCAGACAAAAAACCAGAACAAGGCCAACGGGTCTCAGGAATACTTGTTAAAAGAAACTTTAATTATCACATACTTTCTCCTTGTGACTTGTCCAGTAAGTATACTATTAAATGTCAAATATCATCTTGACAGCGAAAGAAAATCTATGAAAACTTCTCTTAACCTAGTAACCAAACTTTAAGTAACAAATAATAAAATAGGAATAGGTGAGAGGTAGTAATCTATTAAGAATTAGCTTTGTGGTGAGAAAAAAATCTTCCTTGAACTGCGAAAACATTTCAATTATTTGTGAGATCACCGTTTTTGTAGTTGGAAGCATAAGTTCACTTCTAAGTCAGGTTAACTACTCCTGCTCACCTTTAGCCACCCTGTTTTCAACGCTTTACAACAGAGTATTGGTGCTTTTCTTTTCTGAAGTAACTTTGGACTCCCCAGGTAAGCATGTTGTTCTTTATGACCTGTACTTTTACATCACTTGCTGGGCCTTCCAAAAGGAGAAGGAAACAAAAACTTTTATAATTTCTTTAAAAGTGAAAAATTATTAATGTAGAGCCTAAATTTTTCATTGCATTGGAACTTTCATTTTTCATCCAAATAAGTAACGCCAAATATATAGTCCAAGCCTGTAGTGTATATAAATTGAAGCTCATAGAGAAAAATGAAAATTTGAGCAAAGCTAAATAGGATTACATTTAAGTTTGTAAATTGCTTTTTTCCCCAAAGTTTATAAGCATTTCTATGTGTGTTCTTGGTGTAAATACTGTTATCAATAAGTAATTTCCCAATAAATATGGTATTATCTTCAGGCAAATACTGTGCTCAAGGTTATTTACATAGCACTAATAAATTATAAGCGTTTTATGAAGAAGTAGGAAATAGCAGCAGTGTGGAGGTGTTCACCTGTGAGACAGGTCAACTGTCAGCTTCCAGACCATCACAAGTCGCTATCTCTGTTGCTTCATTCAGCAGCTAGGGCTCTTACTCTCATGCCAGGCATTAGGTGCTGGAGGACTAAAGATTTATTTAAAAACAAGAGTCCCAGCCCTTGAAAAATCATCTCTGTCTAATGAGGAAAGCAATGTTGGGAAGAGCTAATCACAGTATTGCTCAGTGACACACAGAAATGCATGATAACTGTGTGAGGAGAGACTGGGCCCAGAAAGTTGGGAAAAGCTTTGTAAATCAGGAAGTATTTGAGCCATGTGGTGAAAGATTGTTAGGAGTTGCCAAGCAAAATAGAAGGCAGATGACAGCTGGCTTAGTGGCTACTAGACATCCAAGAACCTGGAGTGTTCAGGGGAATGAAGGTGCTTTCTTAAGGCTGGAGCAGAAGTTCACTGGGGGTGGGGGTGAGGCATAAGGAGATAAGTGGGAAAATGTGGGTGGTACCGTATTAAGGAGCATCTTGTTAGCTTTCTGAAAAACTTTTTCTCACCTACCTTGCTTTTACTTTTTCTTTTTTTACTCCTGGTATGTTTGCAAATTGTATTTTGTGGGACTAGTATTGTTTCATTAACTATATTTACTCTAATTTTCACAGATTATACTGACTTGGCCATGAGCACTGTGAAACAGACCCAAGCCATCCCATATACTGGTCCCTTTAATTTGCTCTATTACCAGCTACAGAAATTGACAGGTATGTGTATGTATTGAAATGCCTTTAATTATTTTCTGGTTTTTAGTAAGATAATTCTATATCTGGGAAAGAATGTTATTTAATTTTGGTAATTGTCTCAGAATTGTACAAATTTTATTTTTACACATGGTCATGTTGTTACTGCCTTTAGGTGAAATTTTTGAAAATATACTCATAAATTTTTTTTAATTCCATTATACCTCTTATCCTTGATCCACTTAAAATTCTAAAAATATCGGTAGTCTTTGCTCCCTGTGTTTTTTTTTTGTTTTTTTGTTTTTTTGTTTTTTTTGAGACAGAGTGTCTCTTTGTTGCCCAGGCTAGAGTGAGTGCCGTGGCATCAGCCTAGCTCACAGCAACCTCAAACGCCTGGGCTTAAGCAATCCTACTGCCTCAGCCTCCCGAGTAGCTGGGACTACAGGCATGCGCCACCATGCCCGGCTAATTTTTTTTTTTCTATATATATTTTAGTTGGCCAGATAATTTCTTTCTATTTTTAGTAGAGACGAGGTCTCGCTCATTGCTCAGGCTGGTCTCGAACTCCTGACCTTGAGCGATCCACCCGCCTCGGCCTCCCAGAGTGCTAGGATTACAGGCGTGAGCCACCGCGCCCGGCCTGCTCCCTGTGTTTAAAATATATTTTAGTTGACTATACCTAAAATTTTATTTATTTATTTGATCAGTGCAAATAACTTTTCTGGTTCCATCAGTACCAATCTATACAGAAGGTTTTATTAGAGCTTAATAACCACTGGCCAAAGACCAGTGGGAGAACAAACCTATTCTATTTTCATATTAGACCATTTTAAGTTAGAGATTTTTGTGTATTAACATAATGAGGGCAATGACTAAATTAAAAGGCATGGAGACTCTCTAATAAAGCAAGAATATTTCATATTACAAAATACACTTTTGATCAGTATGTTCTTTATAATTCATATAGTAAAGTACTACCATAAAATAAACCAGTAGAAAGAAATTTTTTTTTACCTTATAACCATGTTAGAATTATAGGTCATAATATAGGAAGTTAATAAAATATATCTAAACTAATTCTTGATTAAGGCCAGGTGCGGTGGCTCTTGCCTGTAATCCTAGCACTCTGGGAGGCCAAGACAGGAGGATCGCCTGAGCCCAGGAGTTTGAGACCAGCTCTGAGCAAGAGTGAGACCCCATCTCTACTAAAAATAGAAAAATTAGCCAGGCGTCGTGGTGTGCACTTGTAGTCCCAGCCACTTGGGAGGCTGAGGCAGGAGGATTGCTTGAGCCCAGGAGTTTGAGGTTGCTGTGAGCTAGGCTGCCACCACAGCACTCTACTCAGGGCGACATAGTGAGACTCTGTCTCAAAAAAAAGAAATTCTTGATTAAGGGGACACTAGAAAGTAGCCACGCTCCACGGCTCATGCTTGTAATCCCAGCTACTCAGGAGGCTGAAGCAGGAATTTCGCTTGAGGCCAGGAGTTCTAGAACAGCAGCCTGGGCAACTTAGTAAAACCCTGTCTCTTTTTTTTTTTTTTTTTTTTTTTTTTTTTGAGACAGAGTCTCACTCTGTTGCCCAGGCTAGAGTGAGTGCCGTGGCGTCAGCCTAGCTCACAGCAACCTCAAACTCCTGGGCTCAAGCGATCCTACTGCCTCAGCCTCCCGAGTAGCTGGGACTACAGGCATGCACCACCATGCCCGGCTAATTTTTTCTATATATATTTTTAGCTGTCCATATAATTTCTTTCTATTTTTAGTAGAGATGGGGTCTCGCTCTTGCTCAGGCTGGTCTCGAACTCCTGAGCTCAAACGATCCGCCCACCTCGGCCTCCCAGAGTGCTAGGATTACAGGCGTGAGCCACCACGCCCGGCCACCCTGTCTCTTTTAAATAAAAAAAAAAGAAGAAGAAGAAGACGACACTAGGAAGACCAGAAAAGTCTCATCTTTGACAATAGAATTTCCGTGTAGAATTATTGAACTTATGAAGACAGAAGGGAGAAGAGACTAGTTGGCAGTAGTTGACTAGTTTCATACCAAATGTTAAGATGCTAGTGGAAGGCTAAATCTCTTGTTACAAACATGTATGTTTGAACATCACCTGAGTTTGCTACTGATAAAATATTTAATGTCCAAGGTAAATCCTACCTAGTTATATGAATTTTTATAATACATGTTGAGATCTTTCAGTTGCTATAAGCAATTAACATAAAACTTACTTAGCTGTTTAAAAATTGAGTACAAATTTTATTTTTTCATTGTACAGCTGCTTTATTTCAGTTCTCTCTATAAATGAATAGTTATGCCTCTGGAAGATTATCAGAAAATTATATACACCTTGTAATCACTCCTTTTTTTCAGGTGATGTAGAAGAATTAGAAATTCAAGAAAAACCTGCTCTGAAAGTGTTCAAAAATATTACTGTAATACAAGAACCAGGCATGGTGGTATTAGAAGTAAGATAAGATCGTTTACCTAAACAAGGAGGAAAAAAGTTTTAAAAGAGTTTATGTGCAATTCTAGAGAAAATTCGTTTCTTCCCAATTAGGAAAAAAACATTGGTGGAAAATATATATGTAAATAATTTTTCTTTCCAAGATCAGTGTTAAATATAACATAGCTGGGCATTTTCTATGTAGTTACAACAACACAGAAACTAATAATAAGTTAAGGCTTCATATTTAGTAGGTGTGATAAGTATAGGTCTCACATGAGTAAGCCTCAACTGATTTTGTGGTACTACAGGATGTCTTCAGTTATATCAAAAGATCTTGGAATTCTCAGACAAAAATTTAATTCTGTTATATTAAACAAATTGATCATGCAGCACTACTTAAAAGAGTGAAATTTTGAAGATTCAAGTAAATGGTAATAAAGTGACCCAAATCAAAAAAGGCTAGAAATTATCAAATTAGGCAAATGTGGTTCCTACTGTTAGAATTTTAAGTCCCTACCTGTAGAGTTTGGAAAACAGACATCAGAGGAATTGTAGGATTGACTTTGATAGATTGGCACCTGTTAAATATAAAGAAGAACTTTAAGTATAAGGAAGAACTTTAAATATAAAGAAGACTCACTTTAAAGTGAGTCCTGGCAGTGAATAATCCAGGAGAGCACCTTGTCTGTTTCTCTGCCTCAGGGTAGAATTCTATGTAAATTTCCAAGATATATGGTTAACTATTTTATTTATATATGCTATTTTTTAAAACAAATAGAAAAAGATCTGTCAGCTCTGGTCCCACTATAATTCTGTGATTTAAGTCTAAATTTGTTTCAAGGCTAAAAACAACTAAAGAACATGTCAAAAGGAGTAGTTATCTATAACATAGAGTTACATACAATAATATATAAAATGTTAATATCAATAAAAGGGAGAAGTTATTAGAGACATTAATTTAGCTCTTACTACCGAATACTGTTAGAGAATATACTTTTGTTCCTAGAGTTAACAGGTCAGAGAGGACCTTAGAGAAAGTTGAAATGCATCAAGTTGCTTATAAAAGTATTCTTTGCAAAGATAATAAAACAGGAAGGGCATTCAGCTGCTCTCACCCTAATCTGGAGACTTGGAAAACTTTGTTGGAACACTGGGCCGAAGAAAGAGTATCGGGAGATGTTAGACTTAGTGTGAGAAGCAAAAGTAAATGTTTAAAAATATTACCCTCTTACCATATTGTCTGTGCTACTAAAATATAGTGATTAGGAGTTTGAGTTTAAATCCCAGCACCAGCAATTATCTTGTGCAAGTTATTTTTGAGTAAGTTTCTCTTTTATAAAATAAAGTTGTTAATAGTTATTTTTTTATGAGAACTAAATGATAATGTATATAAAACACTATGCCACAAAGGAATTGTTCAGTACATTTTACTTTTGTTATTAAAAGAAAATTAGAACAGTGTAGCATTATTAATTTCAACAAACAATGAGTAAGTTAATTTCAGTGAAAATTCGAGAAGCAGTAGTCCCATATTATAGTCCGTGGATGGATGGGTAGTATTCATAGCTTTTGTGGTTGGCCATAGTTGTACCTTCCTAATTCTGCCTTTTGCTTTCCAGTGGTTGGCAAACCCTTCTAATGATATGTATGCAGATACAGTAACAACTGTGATATTGGAAGTTCAGTCAAATCCAAAAATAAGGAAAGGTACGGAATTATTTCATTTTCATCAATTAATTCTTTTATTTCTCCCATATTTCCATGAAGTAAAAAGCAGTAAATAGAGTCCTAAAGAATTTAATCTCCTAATTTTTCCATTCCTTTGTAATTTTAAGATATATGCATAGCAATACGTATTATTGGTTTTTTACTTACTTTTTGTCCTAGTTTTGCATTCATACTTTAAATCTGGTTGCAATTAACACAAGATAAAAATCCCTTTAGAAGCAGTCCTAACAGACATGCTGGTTGTTAAACAATTTAATCAGAAATTCCAAAATACTGCTGAATTGAATCAGCATGTCTGTTAGGAAGGTATGCTACTATCTCTGCATTTAATAAAATCAGTTGACTAAAATGGAATCTCCCTATGGGACACTTTTCAACCAAAGAAAACACCAGTGTTTTTTCTTATCTTAGGTGGCAAAAATAAAGGTGCACAGTGTGGGAATGAGTGAGAAGGGAGGACCTTTTAAAAAGGTCATAAATAAATAGTGGTGCAGAAGTTAGTAACAGTGAAGGGAGGATGAGGGTTTGGTGCAGAGAGCAGAAATGAAAAGATTAAACCCAGAGGGTTTTGGCCTCCACAGTTTTCAGCTCTGAAGCACCCCCTGCCCTCCAAAAACACAGCTGGGTTTCACTTAATATTTTAGTTTGTTCAATTCAAATCATATGCTCCTGAATTGAATTGTATTTTAGCCACCAAGGTTGCTTTCTGTTTATTATATTCTGATAACCCTTTTGTAAAATGAAGTATTTTTGTACAATCAACTAATCAGAAATTGTGTACTTTTCTGAAAAATGAAATTTCTTCGCAAAAATGTTAAAATGTTATTTTTTAGGCCAATTAAGATGTTGTGTTGTCTTTAGTGACATTTAGCATCTGAACTCTTCAGCCCATTTTCCATGCTGAGGAGGGGTCACAGAGCATGTTGTCAAAATGTCATCTGCTGTTCTGATGAAGGCTGTGCCTAATGATGATGCTGAAAAACAAAAAAGATGCCGTCGTTTAACAGATAATCACCAAATATTTTATGTCTGTGTTGTACAGGAAGGCGTGCATGAGCTATCATAGACTTGTTTGACTTATCTTGAGTATTTCTCTTAGTACTCTGGTCCAAAGTGAAAATGTACCTTTACTCTGATTTGTACTAATTGAATTAAAAATAATTGTCACTGTATTATTAGTGATCCATCTTACACTAAAAATGAAAACATTCCTTCATTTGGTTAGCCTCTGGGCTTTTCAGCAGAGGTTCAGACAGTTAGAAATAGGCTTTTTCCATGCGTTCCTTATATTAAGCATCCGTTAAACTAGCTGGCTGCCTTTTATTCCCTACTGCTTCTCCATTTTGTAGTTTATGGAGAATGAGATTTTATATTCTTCTACAGTGATGACACGTATGCATATTTTCATTTAACAGTTATTTGACAAATAATGAGCACCTGCTACTTGGCAGGCATAATTCTAGATGTTTAGGCTACATTAGCAGCAAACAAATTCCTTTCCTCCAGGAGCTGACATTCTGGTGTGTCCCAGAGCTGCTTGACAGGGTTTGGAGTCGGGGCAGATCCTGTGGGGCCTGGTTGGCCATTGTAAAGACTTTGGACTTTTAGTCTGAGTGAAATGGGGCTACACTGCAGAGTTTTGAGCAGGGGCCAGACATGATCTGACATGGTTTTTAAAGGATTGCTCTGATGCTTGCTGAGAGTAGACTGTTAGGAGGGCGAGTAAGAAAACAGAGGTTCCCCTTGGAGCTTTCTCAGTCATCCAGGTGGGAGATAGTGGTTCAGACGAGGGTATCAGTGGTGGGAGTAGCAGAAAGTGGTTGGAGTCTGGAGATATTCTGAAGATGAAGCCAGCAGTATTTCCTGATGGATTAGCTATAGGGGATGAGAGAAAGAGAACAGGCAGGATGAATTTTAAAGATTAAGACGATAATCCAACGCGTATATGTGATATGTTAGCATAGAAAGTTGTCACACATGGGCCTAAGGGACAGAGATTTTAATAAATAATACTTGCTTCATTCGAAGATGAAAAGCAACACAAGGACTGACACACATGATACTCAGGGTGCACATAAGGAAGTTTATTCTATATGTTTATCGTGTAATGAATTGACTTGTTCCTGTCCAAGCTTGGGATTTTAACAGTTAGAGCAGGGTCAGCAGCTATGGCCCACGAACCAAATCCAGCCCCCCACCTGTTTTTGCAAGTGGTTTACCTGTCGTCTAATGCTGCTTTCATGCTACAACAGCAGAGTTAAGTAGTTGGAAAAGAGACCATGTAGTCCTCAAAGCCTAAAACCCCATCTGGCTATTTACAAAAAGTTCGTCAATCCTGTTCTAGAGACCCTTTCTGTGAAACAATATGATTCTTCTTCGATAGCATCTTTCTCCCTTTTTATTTCTTTGCCTCCTGACTATTCAGTCCAGTTTCTGGAAACGCATCTCGTATTTGTATGTGCGTGTGTGTGTGTGTGTGTGTGTGTGTGTGTTTTACCACCAACTTCAGTTTATGTCCCCCATTCTTACCAAAGACATATAAGAAAGCTTATACATTTTCAAAATGTATTCTTTTATGTTCTTGTATTCAATCACGTTCTTCCATTTTATGCTGTACCTGTTTTTCAGCTTGTCTGTGTCCTGTTTTGACACACAGACCTACTAAGGACAGGTACACGTGTCTGATTTTGTGATTTCCCATTTAGTATATTCCCATGTGTCTGAGGAGTTCATCGAAATATTAGTGAGGAATATACAAATATATTTATACACACATACTTTGCAAAGTTTCTTTTAATAGATAATTTCATAGCTTATTTATTTTTTAATATATTTTATGAGATTGTTTTTACATGTCAGTTAAGACCTTATTTTTAAACTTAGTAATAGAATTAATTATAATTAAACTATAAAGGTTAATTGAAATTCATGAATTAAAAACAATTAGATGAATTATGGTCTGAAATATAGAATAGTTTAGGAGAAATGACAATTTGACTCTTCCATAGAGTAGATTTAAATATATATGTGCGAGTATTGAGGTCGTTAATAAAGCTACACTTATATCAAAATATTCAGTGGTATTGTGTGATAAAGTAATTATCTGGGCTGAGAAATTGAAAACACGTTGAAGTCTTTTTAAAATGACAAAGTCGTATTTCCCTGTTTATAAGTGAGGCCATAAAATTATTTCTGGCATTTTCTTCCATGATATATATGTAGTGTGTGTGTGTGTGTCTGTGTTGTCTGAAGGGTTGTAAAATTTTGTACTATTTTTATAACAGCTTTATTGATACCATGCAATTCACCCATTTAAAGTGTATAAATCATTGATTTTTAGTATATTCAGAGTTGTGCAACTATCACCACCATCAACTTTAGAACATTTATATCACTCCAAAAAGAAACCCTGTATCCTTTAGTTATGATCCTCCAATCCCTGTATTACCCCCAACTCAAAGCAGCCACTAAACTTTCTGTCTCTATGGATTTGCACATTCTGGATATTTCATATAAATGGAATCACACAATATGTGTTCTTTTGTGACTGGCTTCCTTCACTAAGCATAATGTGTTCAAGGTTCATCATTTTGTAGCATAAATCAGTACTTCATTCCTTTTATGGCCAAATAATTTCCCCTTGTATGACTATAACACATTTTGTTTATCTGTTCTTCAGTTGGTAGATATTTGGGTTGTTTCTACTTGTTGGCTATTATGAAAAATGCTGCTATAGAAATTGGTATATATTTTTGTGTAGATATATGTTTTCATTTCTCTTGGGTCTATATGTAGAAGTAGGATTACTGAGTCAAGTGTTAACTCTGTTTAACTTTTTGAGGAACTGCCAGACAGTGAATTCTGCACTATTTTGCTGTTAGTGATGGACTGGGAGGTATTTAATGATGTACTAGAACACACTACAAACTCCAGATTAAGGATGGCTCATCTTCCTGAACTATCCTATTACTTTGTTTTCGGGGGAAAGCTAAGTTATTTAATGGGCAAATGATTTTAAATATTAATTTGCATTAAAAATAAGTATAGGTATGTTATATATAGTAGAATGCTAAATTTCTATAACATTTTAGGTAAAACAAAAGACTTAAGAGATCTTTGAGCTTGGATATATATACCCCTAGAATACCTGGAGTTATAATTTTATTCACCTCTGGTCATAAATGTAAAGTTTGAGCAACATTGAAACTGAAATTAAAAGTTAAAAATAATATTAAATGTCATTTTGTGATTCTTTAGTAAGAACATGAAATAAAGTGATGAAGAAATCAATTTGGCTTAGCAGGTAGATGATCCATACACATACCTGTCACTTTCAGGATTCCATAGTTAATCACTTTGGTTTATCAGCAACCATGTTCTGATTATTAATTTGGAAATTATTCTAAATAGGAATTTTGTAATTAAACTCTGTCACTCTTTTTTTCCCCTAGGTGCAGTACAAAAGGTTTCTAAAAAGTTAGAAATGCACGTTTATAGCAAGAGATTGGAGATCATGCTCCAGTAAGTTCTTCTCCCATTATTGCTCAACAAGGTAGTGAGGATGGGGAGGAGGAGCCCTGGATTCGGCTGGACTCACTTAAGGACTCAGTGTGGCTCAGACCAGGCTACCCCACGGCCCCCAGGCCTGCTTCTCCATCAGGACAGAGAACAGTTTGAACTGCTCCCTTACAGCTCAGCACTCCAGCTAGTTCCAAGTGCTTGTGACCTGCGTGGTCAGCCACTTACGTTTCCTTTAATATATTGCCTCAGAATGTTCTCACAGGGCAAGCGTAGTCAGCAAAGATGAAAACATTATCATCAAGGATATGTACTAAAATCTTAGCCAAATGTTACTGTGCCTTTAAGAATTATTTTATATATTTACTTCTTAAATGTGAATTCTTTGTTAAGAATGATTTCTTAGACTCTTCCCAGATAGTAAATCTGTAAACTCTGAATTACCTTTAAAGTTAGTATTTTCTAAGCACCAGGTAGTAGATCTTTTACCTTTCTGCAGATACTCTTTAAGCCTAATTTCTGAATGTTTCTCCAAATAAAATAATCATGTAAAACTACCTCATAGTGGATAGCTACAATTTAAACTTATATGTTATACTGAAAAAGGAAAAATAAAAAGATTTGTATTTATTAATAGATTTATAATTTCAATGTCTAGCACAGCGCCTTATACATAGCAATTTCTCAAATACTTGTTTTTTTTTTTTTTTTTGAGACAGAGTCTCGCTTTGTTGCCCGGGCTAGAGTGAGTGCCGTGGCGTCAGTCTAGCTCACAGCAACCTCAAACTCCTGGGCTTAAGCGATCCTACTGCCTCAGCCTCCCGAGTAGCTGGGACTACAGGCATGCGCCACCATGCCTGGCTAATTTTTTGTATATATATATTTTAGTTGTCCATATAATTTCTTTCTATTTTTAGTAGAGACGGGGGTCTCGCTCTTGCTCAGGCTGGTCTCGAACTCCTGACCTCGAGCTATCCACCCGCCTCGGCCTCCCAGAGTGCTAGGATCAAATACTTGTTGAATAAATGACTGATTCTATTTTTAAACTGAAAGTTAGTTAATTAGACATCTTAACAAAATAAGGTGTTCTTCAGGTTTGGAAGGGTGGTATGTTAACATTTGTTTCTTCCTTTCCCCGAAATTCTACCTGATAATCTTTTTTAAAGCAGCCATTTAGTGGCTTTTTGAAAAATAGATGATAGGCTTTAAGTGGTGACTTCGCTTAAAGAATCTATCACACATCTTCAAAAAAGTGTTCAGGGTGTTGTCATTTGATTTTTAAAAGCATCCTTGTTATACAAAGCCAGCTAACAGGGCAGGAACAGTGATTTCCATTGCCACTGAAAAGGCCACAGATTTGGTTGGGTCCCAACCCTGTGACTGTGGTAGCCCCTGGTTCTCTTTCTGTTTTTTCAGAGGGCTTTACTCTGCCAGCCTTAGAGTCTAAATGTCTTAATCATTTTTAGATCACTGACCCCTTTGACAGTCAGGTAAGGCTGTGGAACTTCTCCCAGGCAGGGGGAATACACACAAGTGCCATTTTACCTTTCATTTCAAGAAGATTAGACAACCCCCTGCCCAAAGCCCCTCCTGGGACCCTGTTAAAGAGCCCTGTTGTAGAAGGTGGGTATTGGTGCTCTCCTATGCCTGACTAGGGATGTAACTAGAACAGTTGTGCTGTTGGCAGCTCTGTTCCCAGAGGCTTTGCAAAAATAGAAAACCTGTGGTGCCCTGGAATGCCACAGCTCTCCCAGGTACAGCAGTTGGAGGTGCAGAATGGAGGAACATACTGCCACAGCTGCTCTCTTCGGGTGTGTGGAGGGCAGTCTGCAGGAGGCTGCTGGCCCGGCCCTTCACTTTCCACTCTGGCTTTCTTCCCCAGTCCTGTTACACCACTCCTCCCGCCCCCTCTTCCTCTCCACCCCCTCCCACAAACACCCTTGAACTATTCATCTGTTAGGAACTAGACTATGAGACAAAGAGCCACAGCTTATATTCACCTCAAGAATGTGAGATACCAGTGTCTTTAAACTTCCAAGTTGATCATGCCCTTATATAGGTAGCTTTATCTTCACAATTGTTTAAATACTTAGGATTGTATGGAATAAAGGTATTGGTTTCTTTAGATGCCAACAATTAATCACATGAATATGAAACCTTTTTTTCCTATCCTTTTGAATATATTTCTGTATTTAAAATAGACTATTTCTTTTTAGTACTAGGTTACTTAGCCAAGTTTATTCAAACATATTATTAACATTAACTGTCTCAAAGAGCAAGCAGTTGACCACCACCACCCGGCTTTAAATGCGCTGTTGTCAGTGCTTAACTGACCGAGGATGACCATTGTCTTTGTGAGTTTTTAGATTCACTGACTACCTTTTCTTAACTGCACCCAGCCTACTGATTGGACTACTGTTTTCTAACACTTCTGTAATGGGGACAATGTTGAAATTAATGATTAAACTGTAGCTCCTCAATGATAGAGACAATGTCAGTGATTTCTGTATCCTAGCACCTGGCATGTGGAAGATGCTCAATAAATACTGAGTTTAAGTAACTCAAAGTAGGCATTTGGAGTGATGAAAAGGAGAGGACAGCTAGAGTACTTGGGAGCAGTTAAACCTAGATACCTGGATTTGAGTACCAACTTGCTGCTTACGAGCCATGAGGCTTTAAGCAAATTACTTAACTTCTCTGTTTCTTTTCTTCATGTGTACAAGGGGATCCTTACCAAAATTATTATAGGTAAAAATAATGTATATAAAGTGCCTAGCACAATGCCTGTGAATAGAGCATTCTTAAGAAATGATAGCTGTGTAATTTAAATGTTTTATAAAATTAATAAGCTATATCAAGGTAAATAAGAAGAAGTAGATCTCAGGTATAAATACAAGTGTTCTACTTTAGAACTAGGACTTCTCTTCAATTTTATTTTTCCCCAAATATGTAAAGCTGGACTTTTCCACTAATATTGCATCTTTTTTTTTTAAGGGACATATTTGGAGAAGACTGTGTAAGTGTAAAAGATGGCTCTGTTCTTAGTGTCACAGTGGATGGAAAAACTGCTAACCTTAACTTGGAGACACGGGTAGGTAGCTGCTCCTTCCTGCATCTAAACACATTTGGGAAATAAAGTAAAGACAAAAGCTATGATCTCATACCTAACAGTTTACTTTTGTATTTTGGTATTTCCTTCCAGTGTTTCTTACTTTTTTTTTTTTTTTTACATAGTTGTATTTATATTACTATATATAAAATTTTCTGTGTTTTTCCAAGTTGCTACATAGTACCTGGTTCCCATGTATATTATTCCATTATTTTCCTTTTCCATAGTACACCTTAATTCATCTCAGCATTTCCCTAGTTTGGCATCAGCTGGTTCTAGATTTTTCAGAGAAGCTGCTTTTCTGTTTGCACCAGAAAGATCAAGTGGCTTTTCCAAACAGTAGGGTTTGAGAGTGGGGCCTACTCTGGTCTCACACCAGCATATCTTTCGTAATTATTTCACAAGATGAATGAATAAGTGTATCTTCCTTGCAGGGTTGTTTTTGAAGATTACAGTAGTTCTAAACAAATAACTTATGTTTTAAATTTCTTTTCTATGATCTTTGACTATATAGGTGCTTTGAGAAAACACATTAGATTTATTATACCTCAATAGAAAAATAAGCTAAGGACATGAACAAGTAATTCACCAGAGAATATAGATAGCCAATGAACATAAAACAAATACTCAGATCCACTGACAGCTGGAGGACATACAGATTTAAAGTATGAAATACCACTGCCTATCATACTGGCACAGATTAAAGAGAGTGATGGGGCCCAGTGACGGTGAAAGAATGGGGAACAGTTACCCTCTCATGCCCCTGGAGGAAGGGGAGTGTAAATTAGGCAGCGCTTTCTTTCTGCAAGGCAGTTTGGTGATGTGGTCAAGGCTTAAGAAAGCAAGGCCTTTTTTCACAATTCCATTTACTGGATTCAACCAAAGAAAATAATCAGACAAGTGAGCAAAGATATATATACAAGGATGTCTATATTAGCATTAAAACAATGGCAAGATACTGAAATATCCAAGAGTAAGAGATAAATAACTTACTTACATATACTTACATATACATTACAATGCGTAATGTATATGGTGCATCCTTACACTCCCAGTGCTGTATATATGGTCATCAAGGATGACGATGGCGGCCACACCAGTGGCATCAAAAGGCCGGGCCTTCTGGCCGTGCACGCAAGGAGCTTGTCCTCGAGGAGCTTGTGGCTTGGCAGCACACCTACTAGAAGGCCAGCGGCAGACACCTGGAACAGAGACAAGACTCTTGGGCCCATCCCGGCTCCATCGACGGGGAAGGGCCCAGCTCTGCTGCGCCTGCGGCGCGTGCTTTTGTGAGCCCCTCTGAGCTCCACCTCCTGATGGTAAAGTGGGGAAACTCAGCCGCTCAGGATATGGTGGGGGAATTTTTGGCCCTGAGCGGCACGCAGGAGGCCCTAGGGTGGGGCCCCTCCTCCCTCCAGATTCCGAGTAACATGGCCAGACCTTGGGGTCCGTTACTGGAATGCTGCTTTCATTCTGCGGAGCTTGTCCTGAATCTTCCGCAGTGTTTCTGGCTTGGAGACGTGGTAGAAGTTAGCCCTGTCGTCTGCCACTAACATGGAAGTATCTACTCCGCTGAAATGGGTGATTCTTTGCTTGCAGCAGAATTCTCTGCGTCTGAACTGAAAGCACAGGTGAGACTGCCGCGGACTGCCGGTGCCTACAGCCGCGGTGGACACACAGAGGACTGTCTCAGCCAGGTGCTCCAGCCCCTGCGAGTTCTACATGGCCGTGGCAAAGTTCCTCTGTTCATAGCGAGATTTTGCAGTCAGCAAAAAATTGGATAGGAAGTGCAAATGCAACTGAAACAAGAAAACGACACAGCAGTGTCATCTGGTTAAGGTGAACAAATAGGAAATATCTGAGATCCTGTTAAAGTAATCTAGCTTCAGGGCACAGAACAGCGTGTACCTTATCACGTATGTATAAAGGAAGCCATTAGGTGGACACAGGTCTGAGTGGTGGCCGTGGAGGGGCTGGGGCTGGCGGGCTGGAGTGGGCATTACTTGAAACGAAACAAAACAGAAAGGCAACACCCCGTAAGCGGAAAGATTTGAAAAAAAGGCCAACCTTGCTTCTCATAAGCAAAATCTTACCAGGACAAGCCTCCCAGCTCCCAGTTTGCTAGAAGAGGAACAAATGGGAAGAGTCAAAGTTCTAGGACCAAGAAAGGCGCCCCCACCCAGGAAGACGGAGCAGACGCGTCCAGAGGCGAATAGGGAACAAACCAGCAGCTTCTCAGGCAGCTTGTCATCGTTCAAGTGGCCTGTTGGCTGCAGGAGGGATGTTTGTCCAGGATGTGGCCCCTTGAGAGCCGCCCCTTCCTCTGTGGCTCCCTGGCTGGCAGGCACGGATTGCCAGGTTTCAGGGGGACACCTCACGAATGCACATGCTGCACCAAGTGGGATTCTTACTCCTTTTCAGAGCAGTCCCAAGAGGCTGAATTCTTGGGCCCACCTTCAGGGAAGATGTTGGAGAATTCAGCTGACCCCTCATTTCAGAGCTGCCTCTTCCTGAGGACTGTCACCATAGCTGGGCCACAGGTGGGAACAGACTGGACGCCCTTCCACTGGGCTTGACTCTTGTCTGCAGTGATTCTGATGCAGTCAGAGACCACACAGGTGGGCTCCTGGAGGTCATTCGCAAATGTGGCCTCCTAGCCATCCCGGTTGAGCACCTTTTAAAGGATCTTAAAAAAAACATTTACTTTACCTATTCCCACTTTTTAAGTTGACATCTCAGTTTTTTTCTTTGTTGGTTTAAATAGATACAAAGTATGTAATTTTCAGATAAAACTGTTCCATCACTTAAAAAAAGAATAATAACACAGATTTATTAATGTGCAGAATTGTCTACCATACATTGTTGAGTGAAAAAAGTTATAAGACAGTATATATGATCCCATTTTGTTTTTAAAATATATATATATGTGTAACTAAAAGTCTAGAAGGTTATACACTGAAATATTAACAGTAGTTATCATTAGATCATAGAATTAAAGCTTTCTTTTTTTCCTAAATTTTTTTATGGAGAATATTTATGGTATGATAAAAAATTACCAGGTACAGTGGCTCATGCCTCTATTCCCAGCTTTGGGAGGCCAAAGTGGGAGGATCCCTTGAGGCCAGGAGTTCAAGACATAGAGAGACTCCATCTCTACAAAGAATAATAAATAGCCAGGTGTGATGGCACATTCCTGTAGTCCAGCTACTCAGGAGACTGAGGCAGAAGGATTGTTTGAGTGCAGGAGTTCAAGGCTGCAGGGAGCTATGGTTACGCCACTGCACTCCAGCCTGCCCAACAGAGCGAGACCCTGTCTTTATAAAATATATATATATGTAGTTTAAACAACATGTAGTGTTTTGTAATTGTAATTAAGAAATAACTAGAAGATTATTTGTGAGTTTAAATGAAATTGAACACCAGCGTACCCCTAAAATTTGTGCAACTATTATGTTGATAAAAAAATTAATACCAAATGACCATATCCATTTTTTGCTAAGTAATTTGTGTTGCACAGACTAACTTCCTTGGAGTATCATTTACTGGATCAAAATATGGGCTTTGAAGTACATGTAGTTTACTAGACTTTTCCCCAGTCTTTTTCTTTTTCCCTCCAAAATTCATCTCTAATTAGACCCAGTCATTGTGCTGTAGGAAGCACTTGGCACCCAGCTGCGTGCTCACAGGTGTGCAGTGCAGCAACTCTGCTTCTTGGTAATACACAGTGACCTCCACCGGTACAGATTATTGTTCTTAAAGAGTATTCATTTATCTTCCATGTAATAATTATAGGCAGTTATAATAATTCAAGGCATGTTTGTGCTTTCACTTTCAGACTGTAGAATGTGAAGAAGGAAGTGAAGATGATGAATCTCTCCGAGAAATGGTGGAACTGGCTGCACAGAGACTATATGAGGCCCTTACACCAGTTCATTGATAACTTTTTGTCTGTGTATGTTAAAACTTTTTAAAAATACTTGACTCTACTGCTACTTAAAATAAAATATGTTAGTTTCTCTGGGCTTGCCTATTGACTTTCGATGTCAGGTGGCCTTAATTCCAACAGCCTGCATACTGCTAAATTACCAACTAATTTGTCCATTAGTCTAGAACTAACTACTAAACTACACCTTATGTTAGAATTTATTGATTCTGCTTCCCGGCATGTATGCAGCTCCCACTGAAACCTTTAAGCTTTGCTCACAGCAACTGAAACAGAATTTATCTTACTGTACTTATTAAGGAAAGAAAATACACAGTGGTTTGTACTTTCATATCCATATTCTAAATTTAAATGAACAGGGATTATCACTTAAAAGTGTTAAGCACCTTTCCGTTTCTTTCCTCCTGACACTGTTGCTAAATTGCTTAATTTATGCATTTGTAAAATTAGGACTTTTAGGACTCAGTATTTTGTTTATATTGTATCTACGCATTTAACTCAGGGATATTCACAGTATAATTTTTTTTTTTCTTTCCAGAGACAGGGTCTTGCTCTGTCTCCCAGGATAGACAGAGTATAACTTTTATGACTCAATTTATGGATATTCAGGTGTCATTTGTTTGTTTCATATGTAAGCCATTAGGCCAAGTACACGTAATTCAGACTTGCAAGTAACGACACAGGAGTGTCTGGTGCTGAGGGAGCAGCCCACTCTGCCAGGGGTTGCTTTGGCATCCACTTCAATGAAAATGGCCTGCTTGCTCCCGCTCCAGAGGAAAGGAACAGGTGTACTGCTAGCTTCTGTTCACAGCCCGACTTCAGAGTTGCCTGCGCTCACTGTCAATCTACAGTCATCAGTTGTCCAGTCACTAACCTCCACCGACACTATTTCATCCTCATTTTGCCTCACTGCTTATAGTGACAACTGTTGACCACTCCCCTGCACTCTGGTGACAATCTTCAGTGTAAATCTGACTCTGTTACTTGAAATGCATTTATTTCTATAAAATAGCCTACTTATGTTCTCTTTGGCTCATACTAAAGGCCTAGGGGTTAAAGTCATAAGATTTTATTGTGATGGATTTTAAAACGTTTTCAAGTTACAAAAATGCACACAATATATACTATATACAGCAAGTACAACAAGAAGGGAAGTGTCCTTTCCCCTAAGGTAACCAATTTGAGTTAATAACTACTCGAAATTGCTCTTGAATCTGAATCTTCATCTCCACTGCTGCTGTTTGAGCCCAAGTCATACTCTTCCCTCCCCGAATTCCTGCAACAACCTCCCATCCCCACTTCCTACAGCTGAGTCCTAAAATAACAGATCTGGCCTCCTGCTTAGAGTCCAACAGGAGGTCGTCATCATGATTAGGATGAAGCCCAAGCACCGTGCCCCCAGCAGGTGCTCTCAATCTGGGCTGCACATGGCAATCACCTGGGGCGCATTACAAATGCACTGATGCCCAAGTCCCACCGCAGAAGTTGAGTCAGTTGGTCTGGAGTGAGCAGCCCTCGGCAGTACGCTTTTACAGCTCTCTGGCTAACCCTAGCTTGGAGCCCAGGAACCACCAGCCTGGAACTGCGGTCACGCGTGACGCCAGCTACACGGAGTGGCTCGGCTGCCCGGCCCTTCTGGTTTTCCCCAAAAGCTCCGTGGCTTCAAGACATCCTTCTGACCCGTTCTGAGCACGGCCCTCCCACTTCATCGCACAGTTGAGGTAAGAACGCTCGATAAATGACCAAGTTTTATTTAACAGATGAATTCCTTGTAAATAAATCAGCCCTCCGTATTGGCAGGTCTCTGCAGACAACCCACAGCGGGGGGGAAAAGGAGAAAATAGTGGCTGAGTCTGTACTGAACAGGTGGGCTTTTCTCCCCGTCATTATTCCCTAAATACAGTATGGCAACTATTTACATCGCATTTACACTGTATGCAGTATTATAATCAACTCAGAGATGGTCGAAAGTATAGGAGAGGCTGTGGGTGGGCGATACGCAAACACCACGCCACTTAGTGTCAGGGACGTGACCATCCGCGGCTCCGCAGGGACCCTGGATCCAGTCCTGCGCCGCGCCGAGGGCCGACTGCACTTCCCACAGGGCCTTCTCACTTCACACCACTACCACGTGCGGAAACGGCTCCGCAGGCCCAGCGTGGTGTTGGCTTTGACCGCGACGCCAAGTCGCTTTCCTTCGGGGTTCGTCTCCTTCTGCGGAACTGCCCGGCGCTGCCGGCCAGAGGGTGAGCTGGGGCGCGGGGCCCGAGGCCCTCGCCCAAGCTTAGCTTCGCCCGGGGGGCGCGGGGTCACTCCTGCAGACTCGGCTGTGAGCGAAAGGACGCAGTAGGCCGAGTTTCTTGTAAACGGACAAAACTGAGGTCTCCAAATGGCCACAACTGTCGCGTGTCTTAAACTTGACTGACTGGCCACTGTGCCGGGAACGTCGGGACCGCCCGGCGGGACCCACCTGCGCACGCGCATCTTCCCGGCGAGCCGCGCGGGCAACCGGCCGCTCGCCCCGCCCCCGCCGCTCGCCCCGCCCCCGCCGCTCGCCCCGCCCCCGCCGCTCGCCCCGCCCCCGCCGCTCGCCCCGCCCCCGCCGCTCGCCCCGCCCCCGCCGCTCGCCCGGATATCCGGCCTGGTCCCGCCTCTCCGCCGGCCGGACTATGGCGCTGTGCGAGGCGGTGGGCTGCGGGAGCTCTCTGGTATGGCCTCGCGTGTTGCTTTTCGGAGACTCCATCACTCAGGTACCGCCGCCCCGGGGCGCGTCCTGGACGCTCGGCTGCCCAGCGCCGCTCAGCCTGCCACACCCGCGGACTCCTCGGGCCTCCCTGTGGGGTCCGCTGGCGCCGACGCTGGGCCCCCAAGTCTCCTACTGCCCCAGGGTCCCTTCCGTGCCCCCGCGAAGGCCAAGGAGGCGGCGGGTTTGTCAAGCTTGCTGCCTCCTGTGAGGACCCCAGAGGAACGGCGGGTCCCGGCCGTCCCCAGTGCCCTCAGCGAACCCTGGCGGTGGGTCTCCCCCTAGTGGCTGAGACCTTCGGGGGCGTGATGTCCTGGAGGGCCCCCGCGTTTTCATTCAGTCCTGTACAAAGACCCGCCCCTGGGAGAGACGAGGGGCAGGGAAGTGAAGGGTCTCCCCTGGCGAGAGGCAGAGCCGACCCACCGGAGTTCCGCTGCTGTTTCCATTCTGTGTCACATTTCACGGGGGGTTAGGATGACCCGGTACAAATTGTGTATTGTTTTCAGTGTCTTCCTTGGCGGTGGCTTCTGGGCACGAACAGTGTGTTGTGTCCCCCGGTGAGACTTCCCCTGAGGAGTCACCTGCACGGACTTCGGAGGTGGCTGATTCACTTCCCACAGTTTTTGTGCAACCTGTATGCTGCTTCTGGTGGAACAAACAGGTTGAGCAATTCAAGGTTGAATTTTTTACTTTTTATTTTTTTTAAAGTTGGTTACGCTCTGTCGCCCAGGCTGAGGTGCTATGGCGCAATCGTAGCTCACTGCAGCCTCGAACTCCTGGACTCAGACACTCATCTTTGTCTCAGCCTCTCCAGTAGCTGGGACTGCTGGCCTGTTTCACTCGCTGTGTTGCCCGGGCTGGTCTTGAACTCTCCTTGGTTCAAGTGATCCTCCCTCCTTGACCTTCCAAAATGCTGGGATTACAGATGTGAGCCACCACGCTGGTCAAGGGTTGATCTTGAAAAATAAAACGCCTTCAAGAATAAAGTAGACAAAGATAGTATTTTCATCCAAGATCATTTTTCAGTTCCCACTAAGAAAAAAATTCTTCCAAATAGAAGCTTTTTCTTCAGGGAGGAAGTAGACATTATTTTCCTGTGGTATTTTGTTGTGGGGTTTTTTTTTTTTTTTTCCTCCTAACACTCAGACATGACTTTTCTAAACCAGTTTTTCATGGATGTGCCAGTAGTTGGTAACATTATTTTTAGGCATCGGGGGCAGTAAGGGCTTTCCATAGTCCATGGGAATGTATAATCCACGTTCACCCTAAGCTCGGTCGTTAATAAAGCCATGAATTTCCTTATTCTTTCTGCTGTGGCGAAGTAGTATAGTACAGACTTCATTTCCTAACTGAACACATAGTTGATTTTATCTCTTGTAAATAAATTTTCTTAAAGCCACTTTTAACTAATAGAGAATAAAAATGCACCTTCTTTCCAGAGTGCTGCCAGGTGTAGATACATGTAATCCCCCAAAATGACGTCCCTTGAATGAGTCAAGTGATGAAGTCCAAGAAGTCAGGGAGTGCAAAGAAAAGAGAAGGGGAGTCGCTCATCAAATTTCCCTTGCTGAAATGTTGTAATTACGTTGATAAGTAGTAATAACAGGCTTTTCTTTCTCCAGTTTTCTTTTCAGCAGGGTGGATGGGGAGCATCGCTGGCTGACAAGCTCGTCAGGTGAGAATGGTTTCTAGATTGCTACTTGAGTATTTATTGCTGGAAAATGTCATCTCAGGAAAAAAGAGTGAGGGATAGTTTAAACACTAACTTCCTCTTTTTTTTTACTCTTTGCCTGCGTTTCCTAGTCGGTGTATATATGGGAGGAGGAACAGGAAAAGGGCAGGTACTCACGGTTCAGCTAATGGGACTTTGCCACCATATGAAATCAAACACAAAAAGTTGTGGAAAATGTATTAGAGGTTTTGGATCCAAAAAATACAGCTATTTCACCATCTACAGAAGACAGATTCTTTTTCAGTTATTACAGTAGATGTGATTTAAGTGATCAGTGAGGTGTTCATATGTATTCTTCACTCAAAGTTGAGTCCACTTTGGATACTGATCCAACGTTCTTCAGTAGCAGAGCCCCCTGGGAAACGGGGAAGCCATGGTAAGCTGTATCATGTCCTAGGATGCTGGGATGTTGGATGGCGTTGGGGTATTATCTCTACTCACTGCCAGAGTTCCAGAACAATTCAAGTGCACCTGCCTTTTTTAGGATGTCTGCTTCAGCCATCTGCATAGGCCTGAACTGATCCCAATGTTTTAATTTAACCTAATTGCTAAGTTTGAGAGTGATTAGGAGACATCTTACTCAACTGTCCTCTTATACTGCCTACACTAATATTAATAAATTTTAAAATACAGAATTAAGCTGGGCGTGGTGGCATGAGCTTTGTATTCCCAGCTACTCAGGAGACGGAGGTGGGAGGATCGCTTGAACCCAGGAGTTCAAGGTTGCGGGGAGCTATGATTGGGTCACTGCACTCCAGCCTGGGTGACAGAGCAAGACCATATCTCTTATTTAAAAAAAAAAAAAAAAACTGAATTAGGTATACAGTCCTCATCCCATAGTGTTACCCCTAATGTTTGGTTTTAAAACAAGATCTATTTCACAAAAAGCATTTTTTAAATCCACACAAATTATTTTTAAATTTATTGATATTTTCAATTTTTTTAGCCTTATCCAAGTATTTTTTTAAGCACAAATACTTGATTTGAAGGAGTTTAGGATAAACTCACCTTTTTCAGTTTTTAAAAGCTGCTGCTGTTTGCTTTTAAATATGCCCTCACCTATTAAGTATGGAATGTCCAATTTCCTTAACTACTAAATGTGACAGTTGATATCTGTGACATTTCACTTTGATACTTTTCATTGTGAAGGTACATCCCCAGTCTTTTGGATGCACATTTTAACTTGTGATTATCTTTCAATTTTTTTTTGACCAATTTTTATGAAATCATGGATAAATACAAAATTCATGTTATTTTCAAATATGAGTTCCATCGTGGAACCAATGCAGTGCAGACAGCTCAAAATATCAATGAGGTGTTTGGGACGGATGTGGCTACTGAACGCACAGTATGTCTATGGTTTGAGAAGTTCCATTCTGGTGATTTTAATCTTAAAAATGAGCCACATGGGTGACCTGATGCCAAGGTGCATAATGATGAACTGAAAGCTGTAGTGGAAACAAATCCATCTGGTCCTACATGGGAATTAGCAAGGTCTGACGTTACTATTCCAACAATATTGGACCATTTGAAACAAATAGGCAAGGTAAAGAAGCTGGATAGATGGGTTCTGCAAGAGTTAAATGAAGGCCGGGCGCGGTGGCTCACGCCTGTAATCCTAGCACTCTGGGAGGCCGAGACGGGTGGATCGCTGGAGGTCAGGAGTTCGAGACCAGCCTGAGCAAGAGCGAGACCCCGTCTCTACTAAAAATAGAAAGAAATTATATGGACAACTAAAATATATATATACAAAAAATTAGCCGGGCATGGTGGCACATGCCTGTAGTCCCAGCTACTCGGGAGGCTGAGGCAGTAGGATCGCTTAAGCCCAGGAGTTTGAGGTTGCTGTGAGCTAGACTGACGCCACGGCACTCACTCTAGCCTGGGCAACAGAGTGAGACTCTGTCTCAAAAAAAAAAAAAAAAAAAAAAAGAGTTAAATGAGCATCAGAAGAGAAATTGTCTTGAAACTTGCCTTTCTTTGCTGTTGCAACACAAAGGTGAACCACTTCTATGCCATATTGTTACATGTAATGAAAAAAGGATTCTTTTTGATAATCGCAAGTATTCGGCACCATGGTTGGATAAAGATTAAGTGCCGGAACACAGTCCAAAACCGGATGTTCATCAGAAAAAACTAATGGTGTCTGTTTGGTGGTGTTATCCACTACAGCTTCACGAAACCTGGTCAGTTGATTACAGTGGACGTCTACTGCAACCAGCTGGACAAAATGATGAGGACGCTTGCAAGTAAGGAGCCAGGATTGGTCCATAGAGACAGGCTAATCCTCTTGCAAGACGATGCTCGACTGCATGTCACACAAACAACAGAAGCTGCTCAAACTACAGAGGCTGGACTTGGAAACTCTGCCATCTACCACATTCACCAGAACTTGCATTAACCACTTCTTCCAGGCTTCGGACCACTTCTTGCAAGGAAAAACACTCGATTCTCAACAGGCTGTGGAAAACGCCTTTGTGATTTCTTTGCCACTGTTCTCCAGGCTTCTTTGCTGCTGGCATAAAAAAGCTACCATTACAATGGCAAAACTGTGTTGATAGTTTAGGCGAGTACTTCAATTGTACTGTTTCTTGTTTGAGATATGGTAAACTATGCTTTTGATTCAAAATCGGACATTTCATATTTAATGACCTATAAAATACCTAATTTACATTTTTCCTGTGAAGCAATCTTACAGAGCCTGGATGCTTTAGAAGGAATCTTTAGTTAATTCTTACCCTTTTTCCATCTTCATCTGGATTTAAATACCCATTGGTACCCATGAATTTATGTAAAAGCCTTTAATTTTCCAATTTCTTCAGCTTTTTGGATAACTTAGACACTATTGATTATTTTATTCAACCCAGAGAATTCACGTATGCATCCCCTTTCAGAAGAGAACCTTCATAGTTTCAACTCCTGGCCTCACTAGCACTTTTTTCCTAGTCTTGATTCACAAGCAACCTTATGATAATTTTTTAAGAACCTGTGATGGCTGCACTTATTGAGCTCCTTGTGTGTCTGGCCATTACCCTTAATCTTCACTCAGCCCGGCAGATTAGGTATTATAGTGCTGGTCTTTCACACTTGGGTGGACTCGGGGAGATTAAGTAAATCACCACGCCAGTGCCTCGTTGCTAGTCGAGGACAGGAAGATCCAGGCACTGGCCGCTCTGATTACGGCGGTTCTGCTACACCACATTGTGGCAGGAAGCTGTTTTGCTGTTGAAGTGCTGGAGTCACTACATCATTGGGTGGGTGTCGGGCAGACTCGCCTTTCAGAATCTGGAGTCCTCCATTTCCAAGTATCGTAAGCGACTGGAGTCTTCAAAATGGCTAGTCAGCTTTTTGTAATATTTACAAATAAAAACACTCAATGTCACTCAGAAATAAGGCTGAATTTTGTTGTTGTGCCCAACTTTGTAAATGCTACCTGAGAGCTTCAGAAGAGTAGTATAAAAGCGGGTCCCCTCCTGCTGCTGTCTTTGGAGTGCATTGCCCGGCACCGTAGCCGGCAGCCGCTCGCTGGTGCCCTCGCTCCTTAGTCGTGTATATGTAGGAATTTGAACCGTACACCAAAATGTGCCACATCAATTTGCTAATCACAAATTGAACCTCAAGATTCATTTTATTTAAAAAAACACCTTTTTTCTGGATACCTTTAAACATCTACAAAAGCAGAGAGTATAATGAACCCGTCCATCCCTCCCATCATGGATTATTCTGAAGCACATGTGACTGATACCTTCTAAAGTGTGTTAAACGTGTTGCCTGTGTAATCCTCACAGTGATTATCCTCACTTTACATGGGAGGAAGTAGTAACATGCCCAGGGCACGCCTAGCTAGAGATGGAACTAGGATACAAACCCAGGAAGCCTTGCTCAAGATTTATGGTTGGTTTTTTCGTTATGCCATACGGTACTATGAATGAAACTGTTTTTAAGGAAAAAAATGCCTATTAACAAACTGGTTTAAATTGAAATACAACTAATATATTCACTAAAATTATTCAATCAAAACCAAAATTTCAAATATTCTATATATGAATCCCAAACTAAACCATTACATTTGTTCCAGCCTGTAGCGGCTTTCTACCTAAGATACTTGCTCAGATTAATCTGTTGAAACAGGTAAAAGCAAGTCAAAGCGTCTGCTGTGCCGTGTGTGCAGTCAGTTGCAGACTAAATCGTGGCCGCTTTCTGTGTAATGACTTACCACGTCTCTGATTGAGGAATGTGGCATATTAACCTATATCTTTGAACAATTTAGAGATCACGCTTCAGCTGTTCTTGCTCTTATCAGTGTGAAACCCGGGGCCCGGGTGGGAGCTTATGATGGGATTAGAAGCCCCAGAGCACACCCCACTGAAAGGTTGGCTGCCAGGGACTGTAAACAGTTCTTTACCCACAGTTCACCTTTGTAACATTTTTCATTTCAGAAAATGTGACGTTCTGAATCGTGGATTTTCAGGTTACAATACCAGATGGGCCAAAATTATCCTTCCAAGATTAATCAGGAAAGGGAACAGTTTGGACAACCCAGTAGCAGTGACAATTTTCTTTGGTGCCAATGACAGTGCACTAAAAGGTAAAAGCATTTTTGTTTTTCTAGCTTATGTTTAGTCATTTATATGTAACAGCAAAATTACATACTTTTTTCATCCGTTAATCTCCCAGTAAAGTTTTGTTAAACTTATGAATTCCCCGAGTTTGTTTACACTAATATGTATTTCTTCTGGCTTTAACGTCGGTGGCTTTTATCCCCGACTCATCTTCTCTGTGCCTCCGCCGCCGGCAGACCTAAACGTGCAAACGCTTGTTTTCTGGAGTCTGTTAGTGCTGTGCCACGTTTTGTGTGTTTTTCTCTCTAACTGACGTGGTTGGCATCAGAAGGCTCAAGTCGCACACCTTGCAGTTTGCATCACACTGGTGGGGGAGGCGCATCTCGGGGCAGCGGTAACCCTGACCTGGGTTAGGCTTGAATCCTGGGCGTGGCAAACACGGGTTCGGAAAAGGAGGATGGTCTTTCCTTGTTTGCTGAAGAATCGCTGCTGTGACTAGAGCAGAACTGGCCACGTAAGAGGCCTCTCTCTCCCCCCTTTCTACTCTCTACAGGAGAGCCCTCTGCTTGCGTAATAGAGAGGAAAACCATCAGCCTTTGTTTGGGGAAGTTGGGTAGTTGCTTCCAGAGATCCCTTCTGTGCCCCTCGTGGTGTCGCAGACCAGCATGTCTGCCGTCCACAGGCAGCTGTGGGGCCTCGCAGGTGAGGCCAAGATGCACAGTGCCAGCTGCCCTTGGGGGATTCTTGCTGCCTAGAAGGATTATATAAATTACAGGTATTGGGAGAGAGGCTGTAAACTATTTGGAGAAAACAAAATAAATCTTCCCTTTATAGCTTACACCAAAAACCATAAGAAAACTCAAAAAAAATTTTTTTAAAGTGAACTTTTATCAAATTTAAGACAAGACCTAAGCATAAAAGGAATGGAGAAAGTCACAAAGGAAAACCAGGCTTAAATAAAATAGCTTCTGTCAGAAAAAGCTATGAGAAAGAAAAATGGTATGTCGAGGAAAATATTTGAAAAGTACAGCAGACAGAAGGGTGGTAACGTCTTTCATGTAGGAATCAGTGAGAAAAATACTTCAGTAGAAAAATCGGCAAAGGACAACAGATAATTCACAAAAAGAGAAATTTAATGGCCAATATGTATTTGAAAATGTGTGAATTTCACTTACCAAAAAAATGCAAATGAAAACAAGGAATTTTGTTTTTTTTAAGCCATAATACTTAATGGCTGACAAGCGTGCAATAAGATGGGAACGTACTGGCGGGAGAATAACTTGTAATCCTCCTGGAAAGCTGTTTGACAGTATGCATCAGACTTCTGGCATCTGGAAATCCAGCCTAAGGAAATAGTAATGTAGCCACATATATGTACAGAGATTTCTATGCATTCTTGTTTATGATAGAAGATTAGAATGCTGTATGGTAATGAAATAGAAATATCAATTATGGTCACACTATGACTAAATTTCATTTTAGTAAGACTATGGATATTGAAATGTTCATAATGTTATATGGAAAAAAGAATATAAAGTATATCTTCAGTGTGATCTCATTTTTTAAAACTATGCAGGAAGGATGGGAAAGAAGTACGTCCAGATGCCAGCAGTGGTTTTCTGGGGGGTGGGATCATCAGTGACTTTTTTCTTCATACTTCACTTACGTGTAGTTTGCGAAGGGTCTGCAAGGAGCCTGGCAATGCTCACGTGAGAGCAGATCTAGAACAATCCTTTGCGATCGTGATAATGCAGTAGTGATGGCCGACGTTTGTTTACTAAGCACTTGCTTTGCGGGAGGTGCCCTGTGCTTGGTGCTTTACACACTTCGCTGATTATGAATAACTTTCATAACAACGCTAGGAGGGAGACCCTACTATCATCTCTATTTTCCCAAGGAGGAAACTGAGGTACAAAAAGGTTAAGTGTTTATCTGAGGTTATGTGGCTAGTCAGTGACAAAGCCGGTATTGGCACCTGAGCACTCCACAGCCTGGGCTCTTTTTTTTTCTTTACAAATTCAACCTAATTGATTAGTAACAATTTGGACACTAGAGGAGAAAAGACAAGAGTACTTAAAATGCCCCTAGCCAGAGCCTCCAAAGTTTTGTTTTATGAAAAACTGTACATTTTAATTCAAGAAAAGGGGAAAATCTTCTCTTCATGCCCTTGGTGCTAATGACATCGTGAGTAGTAGGCATTTGCAAAAGTGTATTTATCTTAATTGTTGTCACCTATAACAAATAGACATTTGAGCTGAAGTGTTGAAGTTCCTCTTGAACAGATGAGAATCCCAAGCAACACGTCCCCCTGGACGAGTATGTTGCGAATTTGAAGAGTATGGTGCGGTACCTGAAGTCTGTGGACGTCCCGGAGAACCGAGTCATTCTTGTCACGCCGCCCCCGCTCTGCGAAACAGCCTGGGAAGCTGAGTGTGTCACGCAAGGTAAACAAGCCAGAGCCCATCCCGTCACTCGTCACTCGGGCAGGAGTGCTCGAAGCAGGACTTTGAAAGGACAGTGGTGTCCTGCCTGTGGGCCTGAGCTGCTTGGGGGTGGGTATATCCCTGTCTGTCTGTTCTCAGTCTACCGAAAAGTACAGCTTCCACTTTATGATACCCGAGGACTCTCTTGACATAGAAAAGGGATTCTGGCTTTGGATAACTTGGGAGGGAACTGCCGGCCTGGCGTTGCTGACCTTTGTAGTTGCCGAACTCTAAGGTGCACGTGAAACCCACTGAGAACCGTGCAGCGAGGCCAAGTGAGGAGTCGGGCGAACTGCAGGGCTGAGACTGAGGGGCTGGCTGTGCCCTTGACTTGTGCCTCCACCTTGGGGGCGTTTTCCTGACTTCACGGCACCGGGAGGCACCTGCGGCCATTTGCTTTTCCCATTTGCATCTGTAGGTGACCAGGAGAGATGGCCCTTTCTCTACCCTAGCCATATAGATTCTTCTCTTTGCTGCCTATTTGGCATCTGGAGAAAAAGTGTAGTGGTAAAATCTTTGTTTTCTTCTATATAAAGATGCCATTATGTAACTCGAATCTAATAGGTCTCTCATGCTAATATACAGTTGTCCCTCAGTGTACTCGGGGAGACTGGTTCCAGGACCCCTGAGTGTACCACAATCTGTACACACCAAGTCCTGCAGTTGGCTGTCCATATACTCAGGTCTTGCATCCTGCAAATAGTGTATTTTTGATATCCCTTTGGTTGGGAAAAAAAAAAATTCGTGTATAATCAGACCCTCACAGTTCAAACCTGCGTTGTTCAAGGGCCAGCTATACCCAAATGGTTGAAACGGTGCTTTGGGAATTTTTCTAAGTTGCCTGGAACTAAAGGAGAGCAGGTGGTTCTAGGACAAATGAAAGGCTTTACAACACGGGACAGCTGTTTCTCAAAGCATGGTCTGACTCAGGGTTAGCTATTTAGTAGTATTTTCAGGTAGATTTCTGGGCCCATTTAAGCACTCTAGATGTTTCTTATGCACACCACAACTTTATGGAACTGTTACTCCCTCTTAACCAATGGGGAAATCGAGTCTCAGAGGTGAAGTAACTTGCCCAAGATCACATAGCCAGTGCAGAACCAGGAATCAAATCCAGGAAGTCTGACTTCAGAGCCCAGGTAATTGTCCTCTGCGGGGTAGAGCAGCACAAGTGAGGAACCCGAGAGACCCATCGCCTAATTCCCCAAACCCCGTGGCTGGCCCAAGTGGGGTCAGTATTTAATGGAACTTTGAAACTGTCTGGGTCAGTAGAACTTACACAAGCAGCAGCACTTGGGTTTATCATTTCTCACCTGAATTTCCTCTCTTCAATAGGTTACAAATTAAATCGCCTGAACTCAGTTGTTGGTGAATATGCCAGTGCATGTTTACAAGTGGCCCAAGACTGTGGGACTGATGTGCTTGACCTGTGGACCCTGATGCAGAGGGACAGCCAGGTACAGTGACTTGCTCAGTCCTCTCAGCGTGAGTGGGATCACACAGAAGTAAGCCAGATGTGTGTACAGGTTTTCCTAGAATGGCTCTGCTTAGTTAAGACCGTTGTCCCTTTCACCAATGAAAACAAACTGGTTGGGGGTGAAGGGGAGGCATGGAAGGCTCCAGGACAGCTCACAAACCCAGTAGCTTATTCAGCCTAGTTTCTTAGCCAGCAGTTACTATCTGGTGGCATAAATGAGCAGTAAATGGTTCATATTTAAAAACATCCAGGGCTGGGCAGGGTGGCTCACACCTATAATCCTAGCACTCTAGGAGGCTGAGATGGGAGGATTGCTTGAGGCCAGGAATTTGAGATCAGCCTCAACAAGAGTGAGACCCCATCTCTATTAAAAATAGAAAAATTAGCCAGACACAGTGGTGTGCACCTGTAGTCCCAGCTACTCGGGAGGCTGAGGCAGGAGGATGGCTTGAGCCCAGGAGTTTGAGGTTGCAGTGAGCTATGATCATGCCCCACGGCACTCTAGCCAGGGCAACAGAGCAAGACTCTGTCTCAAAAAATAAATAAATCCAGGCCAAGTTATTTTATATATGGAGTAGGGGAAAGTTAAAACAGTTATTAACAGGCAAAACAATGAGTGTTAAGTAGAATATAGTATGGCTAATAAATTCAGTTTGAGCTATGTAGTATTGACTTAAATTATTTTGCTTTAAAGCCTGAAAGCACATTTACAAATATTAAAAGGTGTAAAAAGCTGGTCCCCATGCAGAATGGTGCAGCTACTGGAACACAGCTGGACAGTTTCTTACACACTTACAGAGGACCCAGAAATCCACTCCTGGGTATTTGCCCTGGAGAAATGAAAAAAAACTAGGTTCACATAAAATCTCTATATAACTGTTAATAGCAGCATTATTCGTAAGTGCCCAAAGCTGGAAGTAGCCAGATGTCTTCCCGTGGAGAAATGGATGAGAGATGACAGTGTTGATACACACAACTTGGATGAACGTCAGAGGCGTTTCACTGAGGGAAGGAAGCCGGTCTCTAAAGGTTACGTACTATGTGATTCCATCACTGTGGCGTCTCAAAAAGACAAGACTAAAGTGACGGAACAGATGGGTGGTGGACAGAGGTCAGGGTGTGAGAAGGGATGACTACATGCAGGTGCCACGTAAACACTGATGAACAGTACAGAAGAGGCATAAGCGGCACTCTCCCTTTTCTTTATTCTGCGACCTTGCACCCTTGGTGAAGGGCTTGTGCTGCAGAGCACATAACAGGCCCTTGGATTGCTCTGCTGAGAGCCAGACTGACTGCGCCGGGACTGAAGGCATTGAAGTACTCGGGAGGGGGAGGGGCTGGTAGATAGGTTCCCGGTTACTCAGAGCTGTTGGCTTTGGCTACTTGGACAAAGGAATGTAGAAAGAAAACAGCCAGGAATCACTAAATGAGGTGCCAGCTTTCTCCGCTGCCCTAAATCTTAATCCATACAATCCTTCCAATGACCTAGTAATTTTTGATATTTACGTACTTATATTAATACATCTGTAATGGGGACAATGGTAAAGCAGTAAAAAAGTTATACTACCCTGTGGGTACTGAGCATCACCAGTCATCTACGGTGGCCCCAAGAGCCCTGGCTTTGGTGCCAGCTCTGTACCCGCGTAAGTCACTGACCCCCTGTGCCTCCAGTATTCCTCTGAAACCTTGTCTAAACTTGAACCTTCTAGGATTCCCAGCTCAGGAGGGACCTTAGCAGCTTGAGTGCTCTAAGATTCCATCTGAGATGGTCTAAAAAGGTTGTGCAGAAAGAAAACTGTAAACTATTGGGCTAGTTACGCTCACATGTCCTTTAAGATTCTTGAACTGGGAGGGTATTTGTTAGACATCGAGTCTCACTGTGCAGATGAGAAAGCCAAGGCCTAGGGAGAAGTGCTACTGGAATCTGAATTCCTGGTCTGTAAGTCAGAAGCTGGTGGCCCACTAGCTATGTAATAGGGATGGGGAAGGGAGCTCTTACCTAGTAAGAAAGATTCTTCCCCAAGGGAGAAACGGCTCCAAGTGTAAACAGTCTTCAGTTCAGGGGAGTACGGGGGAGACTGGCCTCTTGTAGCCCAGCAATTGTTGTTCTAGGCTGGACGGTACAAGTTGTTTACAACTAAAAACCTACCACTTTAGTACATAGGCTAAGAGTCAAAAACCATAACTCACTGGAGCCTCGAGCTCTCTTAACACCAAATTTTTTCCCACTGATTACAGTAATGATCTGTGTTCACCCATTAAGACTCTTCCAACTGATAACCTGAGAAACCATGTCCTGTAATCCAAAAGACCTAGAATGACGTCCCAGCTCGGACAGCTAGTGGAGTCTTGAAGCTCACTTCTGTAATAGGGAGGTCGTACTGCAGCACTAGGGAGGGTTCCGTGTGTCCGAGCACCTGTGTAAATGGCACAGTCCCAGGCAATAAATGAAAGGGGCTGGTGACCTTTTTGTTGCAGGGCCACAAGTAGAGTGGCACACAATGGCATTTGGAAAATCATACCTTACCTGAATTTTCTTTCCTTATAGGACTTCTCACCCTACTTATCAGATGGACTGCATTTGTCACCAAAGGGAAATGAGTTTGTGTTCTCACATCTCTGGCCTTTGATAGAGAAGAAGGTCTCTTCTCTACCTTTGCTGCTTCCTTACTGGCGCGATGTGGCAGAGGCAAAACCTGAATTAAGTCTGCTGGGAGACGGAGACCATTAGCCAAGCACCGGAAACCCAAGTCTGCCTGGCAACTCCCAGCACGTCAATGGAAGAGTATTTTTTTCCCTCAAGCTTAATTATACTTGTCCTTATGCGTCTGGATCAAAAAACATGTTTGTCACCAATATTAATAAAAATATATTTTTTTCAGGGAAGTTTTGTATTTAGGTATATTATATTTTGATATTAAATACGGACTGGTGCAGAAGTCATTAATGCCAGGGCTATAAGATATACCCTGAGAAGCTTGTTAATTCTATATATGGCAAAAAAGGTAACACAATTGTTTTTTTAAAAAGTCACAATTTTATAAAAATGTTGTTTTTTTAACATTCAGCTGAGAACTGCTTCACTCTCATACATACACCCACACCCCACTCATATGAAAGTATAACTAAAATATAATATTGTGACTAGTTAAAAGATAGCAAATACCATAAGGTACAAAGTTCAAGTATTAGTGTAACAAGTATCTGCGTAACAAACGTCCTTAGAGGGAAAAAAGGCATGATTTGTCACAGGTTTGGTTAATTGCCCTCAAAGTTTACAAGTTATCTCAGTTAAAATGTGTTGGCTGGGGAGGACATTTGAGTTCTTAAGGGGAAAAAAAGCTTTAAGTCAGGCTAATGATTTTTATCCTTCACATGGTAAATACAGATTATCCAGAATCACTAAAGCAAGAAGTAATTCAAATACCCACTGGTGGGTCAATCAAAAGGGTTTCTGAAGCATCCGTTCTTGTAGGGACAGACTCCAGCCTAGGTTCTGGTAAGAAATCTCTCACCCTCTTATTCACTAGTGTTTGAAAACAGGCAACCATGCTCTAATTGTACTTTTAAGTAGTTTAGGGATTTGTAGACAGTGAATTTTTCAGGAGCATGATAACAGTATTAGGGGTACATGAAGATGCTTTAAAACACAGAAAAACTTACCAGCACATCAGGGCCCTAAATAGCTGGCGGGATTCCGAAACCCTCCCCATAAGATGGATTGTTTTAACTCTAGAAAGTATTAGGCTCAGAATTATGAAGAAGCATATTAACCCGAATGATTTCTAACTTCAGATGTATAATTAACGCTCTGGGTAATAATCAAAAATAAACCCACGTTTTAGAGACAATGTAGAACTAGGTCTAGCTCCTTTGTCTCTACCTGAAGGCAAAAAAAAAAAAAAAACCTGTTTTCCAGTTGCCCTCACAAATAACTGCTAAATGCCTCATTATAGTCAGCGGATCAATTACAGTGTATAAAAAAGAAAAACTGATCATCTCCTTAATCAGTGCTATTATCGATATAAAAGGTTAATTTACAAAAACGTAAATATTTATAACCTAATCCACCTGTATTTTCTGCTTTTGCGCCACAGGTCAAAGGATATTTTAAAATTCACAAAAACTAAAACCTGAAAGCCTCAAAATAAGCTAGAGTCACCTTACCTCTTCAAAAGGAAAAGGGCCTAAGCACACAGTATTTACATGCAGGAAGTTCAAACACATGACCAGCATCTGCTGATAAGTCACTTCCTCATTCCTCCCAAATCTTCACAAAACATGTGCTGTGATTTTAGGTGAGATCTATAAAAATATTTTGTGCACTTAAGTCAAAGAGCTTAGAATGCGAAGCCCTAAACTAGCACTCTGTTTCTTTGCTGTCGACACGGTTCTGACGCTGCAGTTTAAAGGAGGTGGCCTTTTCACTTCTGGTGACTGGATGGTCTGTGAGGTCCTCAAACGACTTGGCAGCTGTGCCGCTATTCGGGAAGGGGTCCTTCTCAAAGCCGTCCTCGTCCACATGCGAGTCTGTGCTGGGGTCCTCCTGAATGGTGTCCATTCTCTGGTGGTCCAGCTTCGGAGCCACCGGCGCCGATGGGATCACGGGGGAGGCCTGCAGGCGGCCTGGAGTCGGGGGTACGGGGAGGGGTTTGAGGACGCGAACCGATGCTGAATCCATGCTGCTGAGCATTTCGACATTCTGTAAAGATAGGGGTTCGACAGATGGGGATAAAGGATGAACCGAAGGCCCTCACAGCTCCAACCTCACCCACCAGGTGGCCTCATTCTGTCGGCACTATGATCCCTCTCGCAAAGGACGCCGGTGAAGCTCGCTCAACCCAGGGAGTAACTGAAAACACCTTTCATGTGTGTGACAGCTCACCATTCCAGAACCCAAAAGCCAACTCAGACCTATCAAGTTAAGATCCCAAGACAGGAAACGCTCTCAAAATATTAACTAAGTCAGTGCTGAACAGCTAGATCACTTCTTATGGTTGTAGGAGGGGCAGAACAGCACTTTTTTTTTTTTTTTTGGAGACAAGGTCTTACTCCGTCACAGAGGCTGGAGTTCAGCAGCATGATCATAGCTCACTGCAGCCTCAAACTCCTGGGCTCAAGTGATCCTCCTCCCTCGGCCTCCTGAGTAGCTGGGACTATAGGTATGTGCCATCACATCTGGCTAGTTTTTAAATTTTTTACAGATACAGGGTCTCACTGTGTTGCCAGGCTGCTCTCAAACTCCTGGTCTCAAGTGATCTTCCTGCCTCAGCCTCCCAAACTGCTGGGATGACAGGCTTGAGCCACCACACCCAACCCCCTTCTCTTTTAAATCTCTGTCCATGCAGCTAATCAAAGTTCATCACTGCTGGTGTCAGGAGAGTTAATATCCAACCTAGACCCTTCCTGCTGCAACACGAACTTCCAGTAGACAAAGAAAGCTCAGCTGTAGGGGCTGAGAGCTCTTGCTGGGATGGCCAACTGAAGGTCTCTGCTTTACAGGATCTCGAGATGCAACTGGAAATTATTTTTTCTTTCATATGGTGTACTTACACTGGGGTGAAATAGCGACAGAGATTCATATTGCTTATCCAATTTCTTATCCTAGAAAGAAAATACCAAAAAAAAAAAAATCATTCCTACAAATAAAATTCAGTTAATAAGTGCTCTTTCTTCACAGGCTGCTCCTAATATTAAGAACTTAGAACCTAAGTTGTAGAAACTGGTAGCCGGCTCAACAGATGAGAATGCATTTCTTATGCAAACTTTCTAGCTGTGCCACCAGTCTAAAACTGTTTGCTTTGCACTCCAGTGCCTTTTTGACATTAAGCACAGCAAGAGGCATGGTTTAAATGCCATTTTTCTGAGAGATTCCCCCCCACCGCCACTGTGGCAGGAGAATAACAAGGGCGTCTTCCTGTGCATGCAGATCACTGTCCCAGGTCCTGGTGGGCTGCGGCCTCCCCCAGCACCAGCCTCACACTGCCCTGCGCACGCTTCTCACAGCTGTCTCTTCCAGTGTCTGCTGCCCACACTGTTCCACATCATACTCTGCAGAAGGCTGAACACGCGGCCATCTGCTGCCTCCATCTCTGCCTGTGGCTGAAGCATCACACGTGACAACGGGCAAGGCAGGGCAAAGAACCTCGGCCTCGGCTTCTCATCTGGCTACCGTGAATGTGTTCTGTGGCCAGAAACAGCCTCCCTCCACTCAGAGGCTTTGCTCTGAAATCAAGGGTCACGCCTCACGGTCCACAACTTCCACCGCAACACAAAGGATCTGACCCTCCCGCGAAAGCATCAGGATGGAGGGCACTGTCATCCAGAGACATACTCCTCTGCTAAAGCTTCAAATACGTCACCTTTAAAACAGCTTTGCGTCAAGAGAAGTGCTCGCTAGGGACGTCCCTCCCCACACCCATCACACGGCACCACGCGCTGAGGAAGAGGCCCATCGGCAAGACAAGCCGTGGAAAAGAAAAGAAAGCAGAAGGCCGGACAAATGCCTCTTTTCCGAGAGTGAGCTGTGCTAGAATTTTTAAGGTGCTCATAGGAGGGGCACGTGAAAGTTTCAGAGAACAAGTCTGGAAGCCTGGGTCTGGCCTCCTCATGTCTACAGCAGACAGATCCCCACTCTCCATAGATGTAAGAGTGTTTCCTCACAAGGGCCTCAAACTTATCAAGTATCTGGAGTTCCTCAGACAAAGCCCAGCTCAACTTCTAGAAGAGACTGCTCACTCTTTAGCTGGAAAAATCTGAATACCCTACACAATGCAAAGACTCTATATGGCATATGGGGAACACCTTTGAAATGTTGATGCCTGATATTTGCTCTATTATAACAAAGTCAGCCTGAAAATGCCTTGTTTATAAATGAAGTCTTACTCATTAAAGGACCTAGACAAATCCAGTTAAATAGTCTCCAGTGCTTAGAAGTATAAAATTCCTAAGAATATAGTAGAATAAAATAAACATATTAGAATACAGAAATAGAATAAATATATTAGAATAAAACACAAAAAAGTATCCTTCTTTTAAAAGGCCATTAGCTAAGCTTTCCACAAGACAGGCTCTCCTAGAGATAACACCAAAAAATGTCATTGGAAACATCAGGCAGGACTTTGCTAAGAACAAATTTTATCTTTTCCAAAGATTACATGGTTGGAGTTGCTCAAAATCTTAATAAAATGTTTAATTATTTAAAAATTGGTGACTTACCACACAATGGACAAGAATGCTGAAAGGAATCCAAAATATCAAGGAGAAAACCAGGACGGACCCTACGATGTTGTCTGCTAAAAACTTCCCTGTGAACAATTCCAAACAGTAAATGTCGTGACCAAGTAGTTTACAGATCTAAAATGAAATGCTCTTAGATTATCATCGTTGTGTGAGATGCCACAGTTCCTGGCTAGACACTGCTACTAGCACAGTACTGGGAAGAGCATCTAGGCCACCGATAGTACACCTGACCCTCCCTGCACACCACCAAGTTGCTAACGCCCTGGTGCGCTTGACGGGACTGCGGAGTATTCCACATGCTCCTGCAGTAACTGTGTCAACAGACTAACCATATAGAAGGCTACTACTAGGACAACTGCTTAAGAAGACAAGGTTTCTGTTAACTGGATATTATTATTTTTGCGATTTAACTCTAAATTATGGACTCTTGAGGACACAGTACATCCTCACTTCTGCAAGATACGAGGCCCACTTAAATAAAAGACCCATCAAGGAGGATCCAGACTTACAGTCTGTAGGCTTGAACCATGCTATGCTATCATGTGCACATTTTTTAGTAAAGAAGGAAGCCAATATTTTGACAAATTATTTATTTCCCTCGTTGGAAAATTTGTGCATCCAAGCTACACAGGGACAGACCTATAATGAATCCATTTTATTCTAGCCAACAAAGTTGTTTCATAACAAAAGCGGTGAATATTTTCACCTTCCACTGCAGGATTCGAGCACATCACTCTGAAACCACACTTTTCTAATGTCTTAAAAGAAATCAGCTAAGTGCTAACTAAACAATCTGGGGAAATCACCTACCAAAAGTATTGATGCTCAGCTGGTCAATGAAATCCCAAAATCGCTCAATTACATCCTGTACTCGTTTCTCGCATTTGCCCTGTGAAGGGAAAACATACAGCATTATCCCTCAACACGGGATGGCAACCTGGATTTATAAAAATAACTTGACACTGGCAGGTGTGGTGGCTCATGCCTGTAACCCCAGCACTTTGGGAGGCTGAGGCAGGAAGATCACTAGAGGCAAGGAGTTCGAGACAAGCCTGGGCAACATAATGAGACCTTGTCTCTACAAAAAAACAGTAGTAATAATTGAGATGTAAAGGGGTTCATTAAAACCAAACATTTCGGTCTCTTTTTTTTTTGTTTTTAGAGTCAGTGCCTTGCTCCCTCACCCAGGATGGAGTGCAGTGGCATGATCAGAGCTCACTGCAGCCTCAAACTCCTGGGCTCAAGCGATCCTCCTGCCTCAGCCTCCCAAGTAGCTGGGACTATGGACACAATTCACCATGCCCAGTTAATTTTTCCTATTTTCTGTAGAGACAGGGTCTCGCTATGTTGCCAGGATGGTCTCAAACTCCCAGCCTCAAGTGATCCTCCCGCTTCAGCCTCCCAAAGTGCTGGGTACAGGCTTGAGCCACTGTGCCTGGCCCTGGGTCCCATCTTTGACACAGGGGAATAACTTGAGGGTAATGAGTACCCAAGAAAGCAGAACATACTGTAGCTGATGCTTTCATAATTGGTTCATTATTGTAAGTGAATTTAGAATTACAGTAGACAAAACTCAAGAAAACCAGTTTGCCAAGGATGGGGTATTCTAGTAAAGACAATACTGATCACACACAGTGGACAGTGAAGAACACAGCCACGCTCCCCAAGAAGCCTCTCTAACCATGATACCCTTTCCTGTCATTTTGCATGAAAAAAAATTATGTAGAGAACAAAAGCATCTGACGTAGGTAAGTCAAGCAGCCTTCCAGATCTTTCCTACTCATTCAGAACCTGTTTCAAGATCACACCTTGAATAATTTTGTAATCTTAGTAAATTCTCTAAGTAATCTAGGGAAGCATAATTAGGACCCACTGCCTGAACCCAACCAACTTCAGTATGAAGTCCCCTCCCCCAGGTCCTTCCCGGTCTCTGGGTTCAGAGTCTCCCACAAGGGAGTGAATAAGCCCCACCAACCTGAAAGCACTTGGTCTTTTCTTCCTATTTACAAAATCAAGTACTTACAATATAAAAACTTCCATGCGGCTGTTACAGAAAAGGCTGTATGTAAATACACACTTACATTCATGTCACAAAATCCTACTGTGCAGGGCTTTCCTTTCCTCAAAAATAAGTTCTTTTGTTCAGCATCAACATAGGGCACACACCGGCCGGAAAGGTCCCTGCAGCACACCTTGCACGAGTTGTCAGTCTCTGAAAGAGAGAGCAGGGGTGACCGCCGGGGTCTTCTCAGAGACCCGCTCTCCCCCCCACTCCCTGACCATGCTCCCAAAGAGGCAAGAACCCACATTTACTTTTTCTTTCAAAAGCGAATACTATCCACATCCACACTCCCAGGAGTGCTTTCTGAGCTCACACTCCTCCACCCTTGGTTACAGAGGCCACAAGGTTAAACAACTTACAGAAAGGTCTCTGTTACAGATTAAAAGCCTCTCTTAAAAGTCAAATTATTCTCTCTACTTGGAGCCCTTCACAATGTTCCTATAAATGTGTCCCTTTGTCCCAACATTCTTGCTACACGGCAGGTTCCAGTCCTTGGCTTCTCAGTCTGAAATGTGCCCTGCAGGGCCGGGGGCTCCACCAGAGCCGGAGCAGCTGCAGCGGCGTCTGCCTGCGGTGCACAGCCCACCCCGTGACTCCCGCAGAGCCAGCTGGCAGCACAGGGCCTGGACAGCCAAGAGCCAAGTGGGCACACACAGGAGTGGCAGAAATGCCAGAAAATTAAACTACCAGCGTAACTCAGGAGACAGTCTTTTTTCGACCCAGGATAAAGTCCATATTTATACTTAGGAGAAGACAGAAATCAACGAGAACACAAAAACAAAACAAAAACCTTTTCATCATTCACTCATTTATCAAACATCTCCTGGGAGCTTACTGTGTGCCAGGCTGTGTCTGCCCTTCCAGGGCACCCCGAGCCTCTTGCCACTCACTCAGATCACTTACTGGCCACCTCCTGTGTGCTGTCGTCTTTATTGACATGTTGTTCTTCCCAGAGGAGCCACCTACTCCACTGTATGGATGGTTGGTTCTCAACTCAGTGATTTTAACTACTGGGTTCTTGGTCTATTTTGTTTTTCTTTCTTCCTTTTTTTTAATTTCAAAGGATCAGTGACAAGCTTTGTCTATTTTGAAAAAACAGAACCCTCTCATCAACTCATGCTCTCTGTTGAACTTGGGTGGGAAGCTCAGAGGCCAGCCAGTCCCTGAGGCCCTCAGACCAGAGGTTCCAAAACAGAGTGTGGAAAGCTAAGGAAAACTGAGAGGCCAGCAGGAGAGAGGCTCCTGCCCAGGCTGCTCTGGAAGAGATTAGGAGGGAGTGGGCCCAGCCTTGCTGACGACGGCAAAAATTCTGATCTAGTGGGGTCATATCCTGGAATCAGCTCTTTCTGGTTGAGCTCTAGAAGGAGCACCCTAGTTCAATGCCTGTGGAATACAGACAGCTACTGTTGTTTTCATGGTTTACATAATACAGGGGAGAGGAGGGCAAGGAGCGACATCCACCCACCCTCCCTCCCACCCACACTCAACCACAACAAAACGCCCTCCTCTCCCACCCCAAGGCCTGCCATACGGCCTGAAAATGTAGCAGGAAAGACCAGGAGGACAGTTTTCACAGGTGGGCTGGAGGAGCCAGGATCTGAATGCAGAGAGGTCTGTCTCCAGACGCCACTCTGCCTGCCCCCCTCGGCTTGGTTCTCACGCCCGCCCTGACCGGCAGTGGCAGCAGACACCGCCGGGCCTCCACATCTCCTGCTGCGGACTCCATGTAACACTGTCCTCACCGTTACATGCACAGGACTCCAGCTGCTGCTCCCTCTCACAGAAGGGGATGCACTTCCCATCTTTACACTTGCCCAGATCCAAGCAAACGGTGTCATCTTCAGCATTTCCTGGAGGGGGACACTCACTGCTGTTCCCTGGAAGCAAACACCAATCAGCACGCTGAGTCACAGGTCCACTGGTTCTACAGAAGCACAGTACGCTGTTTCTCATATAAGAAGCCAGCACTTCGCAAACAGCAAAAAGTGATTCAATTGTTCACATTTTTTTCTTTTATCCTTTTATTGTGAAACGTAACATACATATAAAAAATGTATTAAATATATAATGTCTGTGCATACTATTATCACTAATAAACACCTACATGTCATTATTTAAAATAAAATGCAAACTCCCTATGACGGCTTAGAAGAGCTGCGTGGCCTGGCCCAGTCTGGCCCCGACGTCACTGCATACAGCTCTCTCGGAGCCCACCCTGCTTCAGCTACCACGGCCTCCACGCACGACCTCTAATACTCCAAGGTTTTTGTCACCAACATTAACAGATACTATTCTTCCCACCTGGAATGCTCATCTTCCACTCTTCTGGGGGAACTCGCTGGCTTTTTCTCATCATTAAGTTCTGTCTCAAAGGTCTTTTCCGAGACATCTCTGAGGATGCCAAGTTGCTGTGACCTCCCACTTCCACTATGAGCTATTACCATACACTCTTTCTCTTCTTTGTATGTTTTGCAATTTCTATCTGATTGTCTACTGTTATCTTCTGTTTCCCTCCAGTAGACCGCTAAGCTCCATGAGAGCAAAAATTAAATCTATTAATTAATCAACCTATGTCCAATCCCATCATATGGGAGGTAAACCATTAATATTTTTTGAATGAATCAATGATTCTTAAGGACACAGAAAAGCCCCCAAAGAATGGTAAGCCTGGGGAGGAGAGGATGGAATGATGACTCATTCTGGAAAATCAACAGCACAAGCAGTTAAAGGTCAACACAAGAAAAGGAGAGAAAAACTAGTGCATGAAAGCAACGGACTATACCCAGAGCTCTGGACTAGCCTTTCGGCAGGACGAACAAACAAAAGAATTCTGACTTAAAGGCCTCTGGAGCAATAACACACAACTTAAATCTGGCCTGTTACAAACAAAAGCAGTTGTTTATTAAGTACCTAATACATTACCAGGCACTCCGCCTCTGATCTCATAAAACCCTTTATGGGCACTAGGTATTTACAGCATGAACAGTCATTTAACAAACTGCTACCAAAAGCAAGCTCCGGAAGACGTTCAGTGAGCTCAGTGAAGGTCTGTACTGTGGATCATTATTGTATTTTCAGTATATGATGCTGCCCTGATACATCTTTAAAAGTGCTCAATAAATATTTGTTGAATATCTGTTCTTTTTGTTTTGTTTTCTTTGAAACAGAGTCTCACTCTGTCGCCCAGGCTAGAATGCAGTGGCATCATCCTAGCTAACTGCAGCCTCAAACTCCTGGGTTCAAGTGATCCTCCTGCCTCAGCCTCTTGAGTAGCTGGGACTACAGGCAGGTGCCATTACAGTGAGCTAACTGTTTTCTATTTTTAGCAGAGATGGGGTCTCGCTCTTGTTCAGGCTGGTCCCGAACTCCTGAGCTCAAGAGAGCCTCTTGCCTCAGCCTCCCAGAGTGCTAGGATTGCAGGCATGAGCCACTATGCCTGGCCTGAACATCTGTTCTTAAAAGACTAAAATCAGAGTATCAGACAAGTAGGAAAATAATTTAAAAAGCAGTATAATCTATTTGACACAGTCCTCAAAGTTTAGCATGCATCAAAATCCCCCAATGGAATATGGTAACACAGATCACTGGGACCTGTACCCAGTTTTTAATGCAGCTGATTGGGGAGGGGGCTGAGAATTTCCACTTCTAACAAGTTCCCAGGTGATGCTGATGCTGCTAGTTAAGCAATGATTTATTAATAACAAATTTATGTTCTAGCAGCTACTCTGTATAAATATCAAGGAAACAAAAAGCTGTTTGATAAGTACAAACACTTTTTTTCAAATTGTTTTATTTCTTACGTTTATTTAAAAAGAAAACATCTTTCTGAATCCATTTTATTATTATAATAAAGACTAAAACACAAGCCAGTTAGAAAATGTTTTTTCAAAGCTTGATTGAGATATTCAGGTTCCTGGAAAACTAATGTGATACTGACAGATCTCAGAACTTAAAAATCACGAGCAGTATGTTACAAAATGATGCAAACATAAAAACCAAAGGAAAAGCCAAAATAAGACACAACTTCACATTCACTACGTCCCTGAAGACCTCTGGCCTTCTGTTTGCATCCTTCTCACAAAACCTAGACGGCCATAATCAGAAAGACAGTAACAAGTGTCAGCGAGGATGTAGAGAAATGGCAACCTTCATACACTGCTGACGAGAACATAAAATGGTGTAGCCGTTTCGGAAAACAGTCTGGCAGCTCCTCAAAAGATTAACACATTGCCACACCAGAGAAAAAAATTTTTCCTTGGGGCCACAGTGTTTTATTACGAAAACACAATAAAAACTTCAAAAACAAAACGATCCTTTCTAATTTAATGAAAAATGTGTTATTTTTTATTGTTCTCTGTGAGTTATGTGCAACTTGAAAAATAGTTCTCATGGCTCTCAAGGTGAAGAGACATATGAGTTATATATACTTCACGAGGCCCAGGCTCAAAACTAGCGTGAGTTAAATGCAACTCACATGGCAGTTAATGTGTTAAGCACAGAGTTATAGTACCATATGACCCAGCAGTTCTCCTCCTGAGTATATATACCCAGGGAACTGTCCACACAAAACTTGTACATAAATGTTCACAGCAGCATTATTTATAACAGCCAAATAGTGGAAACTGCCGAAACGTCTATCAACTAATGAATGAATAAACATAATGTGGTATGTGTGGTATATCCATGCAATGGAATATTATTCAGCAATAAGAATAAAACACTGATACATGTTACAACATGGATAAACCTTGAAAATGCTATGTTTGATAAAAGATGCTAATCACAAAAGACCACATATTGATGATTCCATTTATATGAAATGATCAGACAGACAAACCCATAGAGACAGAAGGGTTAGTGGTTGCTTTGAGTTGGAGGGAACACAGGGATTGGGGGACCACAGCTGAAGGACACCGGGTTTCTCTTTACAGTGATACAAATGTTCCAAAGTTGATCGCGGTAATAGTTGCACAACTCTGAAATACTAAAAATCATTGAATTGTATACTTTAAATGGGTGAATTGCACGATATGTGAATTATGTATCAATAAAGCTGTTATAAAATCCAAGCAACCAACCAAAAGAGACAGAAATTTTGAAAAAATAAGAATGGGAAAGATATACCAGACAAAGAGGAATAAAAAACCTGAAGTAGGCAGGGCGCGGTGGCTCACGCCTGTAATCCTAGCACTGTGGGAGGCCGAGGCGGGCGGATCACTCGAGGTCAGGAGTTCGAGACCAGCCTGAGCAAGAGTGAGACCCCGTCTCTACTAAAAATAGAAAGAAATTATATGGACAACTAAAATATATATACAAAAAATTAGCCGGGCATGGTGGCACATGCCTGTAGTCCCAGCTACTCGGGAGGCTGAGGCAGTAGGATCGCTTAAGCCCAGGAGTCTGAGGTTGCTGTGAGCTAGACTGACGCCACAGCACTCACTCTAGCCCGGGCAACAGAGTGAGACTCTGTCTCAAAAAAAAAAAAAAAAAACCTGAAGTAGCAAACTGAATATTGTTTTTTGACAATTTAAGTCAAGAAAACATTACAAGGGTCAAAAAGGAACATTTATACTGAAGAACAGCAGCTCAAGAAGATGTAGAGAATGTGTCCATTTATGTGCCTAATAATATGGCTTTGAAATTTTTAAAACTGACATGACTACAGAAGATACGGGTAACTCAGTAAGGACAGATGGAAAGGTTAGCTCCAGAGAGACTGAGGTCCTAAATGTAAAAGGAAAAATTACGAAGCTAACAGAAGCAACTGTGGAAAGTATCTTTGTAACTGCCCACAATTCAAAAATACACACACACCCCCCAAAATGATGGATTTGATTACATTAAAATTAAAGATTTCTGTTCCAGAAAGGACAACAGATAAAGGAGAGGGATGCGCAAAACCAAATGGATTATTACACAAGAACTCCTCCAAATCCACAGGAGCAAAAATGCAACTCAATTTAAAAAAGAACCAAATATATGAACAGGCTATTCAAAGGAGAAATCTGAATAGCTCACAAAATATAAAGAGATGTTCAAGAAAAATGTAAATGAGAATGAGGAATCACTTTACACTCCTCAGATCGGCAAAAATAAGCCAGCTGGGTAACACCAAGCGTGGCCCGGGACATGGGCATGCAGGAACCCTGAGGCACAAAGCACCCGCAGTGCCGTCCTGGAGAGCTGCTCTAGTGCAGTCCCTGCCGCTGTGACCAGGCAACCCCTTCCTCAGCATGCACCCAGGGAACCCTTACATGGATACCTGAAGGAACACAGGAGGATGTTAACCAGTCCTAGCTATAGTATCAGGGCGATGAAGGCAATCCAGGTAGCTACCACTTGGTGAATGGATAAGCACAACATTAATAGTAAATTCCACAAGTAAATACTCTGCAGGTGCCCCCGGTGAGCTACATACGCAGATACACAGACAGACATGTGTGGCACAATATAGGTAATTCTTAAAAACATGGTACTGAATTTTTAAAAAGTAGTTCTGGCCGGGCGCGGTGGCTCACGCCTGTAATCCTAGCACTCTGGGAGGCCGAGGTGGGCGGATCGTTTGAGCTCAGGAGTTCGAGACCAGCCTGAGCAAGAGCGAGACCCCATCTCTACTAAAAATAGAAAGAAATTATATGGACAGCTAAAAATATATATAGAAAAAATTAGCCGGGCATGGTGGTGCATGCCTGTAGTCCCAGCTACTCGGGAGGCTGAGACAGGAGGATCGCTTGAGCTCAGGAGTTTGAGGTTGCTGTGAGCTAGGCTGACGCCACGGCACTCACTCTAGCCTGGGCAACAGAGTGAGACTCTGTCTCAAAAAAAAAAAAAAAAAAAGTAGTTCTAAGGCAGAATACCATTTTGGTACATTAAAACACAAATAGACAAAATAACACTGTTTATCTTTCAAAGATACACACACATCCAGGCATATACCAACACAGTAGAATGGATGTCTGTGAGGGGAAAGAGAAGGAGAGTGACGAGAATGAAAGAGAAATACAAAAAAATGGGTCTCACATACACCAACGCCAATGACGGAGTACCATAAACTCGACTCTGCAAGTGAGGTTAAAAAAGGATTGCTTTCATCTGGACAAAACATAATCTTGTCTTTCAAACACACACATATCCACTTGAGCCACAGGATTCCAAGAGAAGCAACAAGAGCACATACCTGTGCAGTAAGACACGCCTTTGCAAGTAGCATTAATAGCCTCCTGGCACTTCTTCTGGGCAGTCTCAAACTGACAGTTTTTACAGCAAGGACTGTTCCTATCACTGCAGAAGAAGAGCAGAAGGGACGGTTCAAATGACAGCCCCACATCAAAAACTACGGCTATGTTACAGGGACCTGAAGATCACAGGGCAGACCGCCTGGCTCGCTCACTGCTGCATAATCACACTTCCCTGGTGTTGGAAGCGCCTGCACACACCTCGTCTGTCCCTTCCTAATGTGGATAAGGCAACGTCAATGCTACAGTTTAGTAGAAAAGAGTAAGTGCACACAGTGGTCATCTTTAAAACATCTCAGTGTCCTTGGTTTTCATTTAACTAAATGCGTTAATTAAAAAAAAAAAAAAGCAGGGACCCACAAGTCAATCAATCAATGGCTAAGAAACTAGGCAGCCAGAGCCCTACTCCCTATCAGTATTTACAGAGTTAATGTGCACTGTGCACAATTAAAACTAACTATCCACCGTAAACTAAAGCTTCCCCTTCTACTTCTAAGCCAGGCACTGGTCTACAAGTGGACATAAAAATGGAACTATAGGTAACCTTCTAACTCATAACCAGCTTCCTCTGCAAACAGTATTTTTTTTAATTTTGAGACAGTCTCATTACGTTGTACAGGCCAGTTCTGAACTCGGGCTCAAGTGATCCTCCCTCTCCTCCATCTCCCAAGTAGGTGGGGCTACACACTCACATCACCACACTTGGCTCATTAAATAGCATTTTTTTCTTTTCGTTTTTTTGAGAAAGAGCCTTGCTCTGTCATCTGGGCTTGAGTGCAGTGGTGTGATCACAAATCACTGCAACCTCAAACACTCCTAAGCGATCCTCCCGCCTCAGCCTCCCTAGTAGCTGAGACTACACTTGCACACCATCATGTCTGGCTGATTTTTTTTTTTTTGATAGAGTTTCGCTATGTTACTCAGGCTGGTCTCGAACTCCTGGTCTCAAGCAATCCTCCCATCTTAGCCCCCCAAAGTGCTAGAATTCAGGCATGAGCCATTGCATCCAGCCCACATTCAACAGTATTCTACAACACTATTCTATTATATAGATACAAGATAATTCATCTACATCCCAAGATTGTCATTTGCTTGTTTGCGATATTTTGCTAGTATAAAAGAATGTAGTCATGAACATCCTTGTTAAACCATCTTTCTTGTATGTCTCTGTTTTCTCAAAAAAAGATTTTTTGAACTGTGGGACTGTTGTATCAGAGAGCATGCAGGGTCAAGGATTTGTCACACAATGTCACACTGCTTTCCAAAAAGCATTTTCATGCTGTGAAAAACAAGAGGTAAACGTACACATACACTGTATGCACATATATACCCTCCAGTTAATTTTAAGTCCCTACATGTTCAACGTTGTTATTTGAACACCTTGTCATACCAACTCCCCAAACTCACTACGGGAATATCCTCACCTGCACTGGACACCCTGCTTCAATGTGCAGTCGCTGTTGCAGCAGGTGTCGTTGTTCAGGTACATGATGCCAGGATCACACTCTTCTCCTTCGTCCACCCTCGAATTCCCACACACCTTGTTGCTGCGTTCTTGAAAACATTCCTGGGCCTTACTTTCAATCGTCTTATAGATTGACTGTTTACTGCAGTTTGAAAACATCTTAAGGGAAAAAAGGCCACAAGGACCCAAAATAACATCATAAAAATTAATTTCCATGTAGTATTTGTGCCTCTTTAGGGACAAATTCTTAACGTAAAAACCACCATCAGCGCCACCCTGGAATTGTCAAGGCCATCAGAGTCACCTCCAAATGCCACAGATATGGAACTGAGTGTCTCCCTCTGCAGGGCACTAAATGGCTGCTGGGAACATGGTCAAGGACCTAAAAATTCTTCACATGAAGGCCAGCAAGCTATGCGAGTGCTGAGCCCACACATCCCAGCCAGTACGCTCCAGGGCACAAGCAGTCTAGCAGGAGAGAGCTCAAGAATTCCATCGACTCAAAGCCTTCCCCAACCCCAGGCAAGCCACCGATGCAGTGACATGAGAATTAGGCACAGGCTGTCATCCTCCCAGACAAAATGACTCAGGAGAACAGAAGAGGTTCTGTTTTTGGTTTACTCCATTCTCTTTCCCTGGCTATTTATATGGATGATCCACATTTAAAGTTTTTAAATATTTGAGCTTAGTAAGAGGCATGATATTATACACGGTCCACTAAAAAAAAAAAAAATTAAATCCCAAACTGTTACCTAAACATTTCATGGGTCAGCAAGATTTTAAGTTTCTCTGAGTTTTGCTACAGTTGACCAGTGTCTGAAAGGAAGATCCTAGCTTCTCACCTTGGAGTACAAATGGCCCCCTTTTAAGTTTAAGAATCTTTCCAGGAGCTCTAAAACTGAAGCTATTTTCCAGACCATCTGAAATTATCAGAAAAAGGGTAAGGCCAGGTGTGGTGGCTCATGCCTGTAATCCCAGCACTTTGGGAAGCTGAGGCAGGAATTTTGAGACCAGAATGAGCAAGAGTGAGACCCCATCTCTACTAAAAATAGAAAAATTAGCCAGGTGTGCTGGTGCGTGCCTGTAGTCCCAGCTACTCAGGAGGCTGAGGCAGGAGGATCGCTTGAGCCCAGGAGTTGGAGGTTGCTGTGAGCAAGGCTGACGCCACTGCACTCCAGCCTGGGTGACAGAGTGAGGGCCTGTTGAAAAGAAAGAAGGGGAGAGAGGGAAGAGAAGAGAAAAGGAAAGAAAAGAAAAGGAGAAGGGGTAAGAGGCTTGGAGAAAACCGAGTGTGGTTACTTCTTGGGGCAGGGTCTCCATAGCTCTCTGAAGATGCTAAAATGGATTCACTTTCACGCCAGACAACAATCATGAAGCCCCCGAGAGCAGAGGACAGGATCCTCCAAAGACACCTGTGACCACTGAGTCAGACACCAAAGGAATTACTTTCAGAAAGATAGTGAAGACCTCATCACCCTAAACAGAATTACTAACTGGACTTTTTAAAAATATCTTCCAATTTGTTTTTATAGTTAAGGTGTTTAAGAGGTCTGGTGATTCCAATCTGGGTCTCAGGCAGTTGGAATTTTGGTGGGTTTATTCGTCAGCACTGCAGATCTATGAGCTCCGTTTTATCATTTCACCTCTAGGAGGCTCAGGTCCTAATGAATTAAAATTCACAGTAAAAAGATAAAAAGGCCTCTTCACTAATTTATCAGCTACATCTCCCACATAGCTGTAGCCCCTGGATAGTGCTAAGGAAAAAGGGACAAATCCTCAACTCTAGCATTTAGCTTACATGTTCCCTAAAGACCTGCAGGCCTTCTGTGTGCATCCCCATCGTAAAACCTCCTCTTCCCTCCAGTTTACTGTAACCTCCTTCCTAGGAGGTTACAATCCCAAAGGTCCCATGTTCCTTTTCACTAATGTCATCTTTCCACAGCGAAGCCCACCCATGGCTTCTGCTTTTCAGCGGCTTATCTAGCAGAGTCCTGTCTTTCTAGGTCAAAGAAACTAGAAACTACTTTTGTCCCATAGCCCTTTTCATCTAGTTAAAAACATTTTTATTAGGGAATTCATTTAAATCATAGATTAGAAGATACACATTATCTTCTTACAAGGGGACTGCTACTTGGGAAAACCAAACTATAAAAACATACACTAAATGTGATGTGCTCAGGACAAAATAAGTAAATTGTTCTTCATTGATCTAGACTAGCAGCTCCAGGAAAAAACAGCTCTGCCCAGCCTCCATTCTCATTAGCATGTTCTTACAGGGCCATTCTGAAGGGCCCATAGGGGAAATTCCACTAAGAACTTGTAGCAGAAGAGTGAGCAACATGTATGCTCACTCAGGCAGAGTTTGCAAAGTAAAACATTTTCCCCCAAGGTTCTGACAACCGTCTTCATAACCAAGAAGCAAGTGACCTGTCAATCAGAGGAGCACTGTCCAATATGGTAGCTACTAGCTATATGTGGCCATTTAGATTTTCCCCCCAGTCACAAATTTTACCCTTTCTATTACAGAAGCAATCAAGCACCTATAAAGTGGACAGAATGGCATCGCAAAAGCCCACGCGCCTCAGCAGCTTCGACAACAGTCAACTCGTGGCTTCATGGCTCCTCTATATCCTCTGCTCCTACACTAGTGTTCTAGTTTGCTTTTTTTTTTAAGCTTATTAAGGCATATTTTACATTATTACAAAATTCACTCAAGTGTACAATTCAGTAATTTGTGGTAACTTTACCGAATGGTGAAACCATTGCCATAAATAAGTTTTAGAACATGTCTATCTTCCCAGTAGGGTCCCTCGTGTCCTATTACAGTTAATGCCCATTCCCACTTCCCATCACAGGACATCACTTGTAAATGTAAATAAAACAGAATTAAAAATTCTGTTTCTCAGTCTCTAGCCACATTTCAGTTGCTCCACAGCCACACATGGCTGGTGGCCACTGCGCTGTGCAGAGATGTATGGCATTCCTGTCATCATAGAACATTCTGTTGCACAGCACTGGACTGTAACGAATGGGACTAGAAATGCAGAGGCGACCTTTGAAAAAAGGAGGAAAATTCAACAGGGGCTTTTATAAATTGGAAGAGTGGCCACAAAGGGGTAGGAAAATATTCCTCAGACACGAGTTGTCAAGCAGAGGAACAATAAAAATATAACCCACAAAACAAGAGAGGAAGAGAATGTTTAGACATAAAAACCAAAGAAAATATACATAATAACAAAAAAAAATCAATCAAAAAAGATCACAAAAAAAAAAAGGAGGCAGAAATTTTGAAAAGCAGGGTGTCAGGGCCGGGAAACCCCGCCCCCCTGCCCCCACCCCCCCCACACACACAGCCCGGCTCACAGCGCGTCAGGACGATATTCTCCCTCTCCCCTGATCACACCCAGACTCCTTTAGGGCCTCCCCAACGCAGCAGCACAACTAAAGTTCTCCTCACACTGCCTTACACTGCTTAATTTCAAATAAAATGAAAGAACTAGATATTTATTAATACTTTTAACTTTGAGTTCAGATTCTAAGAGTTAGTCACAGGCAATTCTGAAGTCTCTGAAATTGTTTACAACATCCCAAATCAACCAGTCTACTCTATCAGAAACCCTCAATAGTAAATCGTTCAACTATTTACTTAATGAATATTTAAGTGCCAGGTACTCCTACTAGGCACAGGAGACAGAGCTGTGAACAAGACAAAGGGCTTTCCTACATGAGGCTTCTAGTCTGGCCAACTGTGTTTTATTGCAAAAGTTAGTAAAAATACATAAATTGTGGAGTACTGTAGAGTTAAAACGAATGATAACTTAAAACGAAATGACAGGAAATTTTTAACAAAGTCTAAGCCCACCAGACCTTGAAATCTAGAACTCTAACAAAAACCATTACTATTAGTAATTTTTCTTAGATCCCAATCTGCACATGATTAAGCTTGATAACAGTCCAAATGAGAGCTTTAACCAGATTGACTGATTTATTTATTTTGAGACAGGGTCTCACTCTGTTCAGGCTGGAGTGCAGTGGTGAAATCATAGCTCACTACAACCTCAAACTCCTGGACTCAAGCAATCCTCCTGCCTCAGCCTCCCCAGTAATTTGGGACTACAGGCATGTGCCACCATGTCCTGCTAATTTTTAAAATTTTTTGTAGAGAAGTCGTCTTCCATGTTGTCGAGGCTGGTCACAAACTCCAGGCCTCACATGATTCTCCCACCTCGGCCTCCCACAGTGCTGGGATTACAGGTGTGAACCACCACATCCAGCTGCTTTAGTCAGATTTAGATGGACCACGTTTCACTCCAAAACACACAACCAACTTTCAAGGTATTTTGTAATTTGCAGACTCATCCTTAGGGAAATACCTAGGAATGGAATACTTTTCTCAGCTCTCATTATATCATCACACAGCCTCTTTCTTTCCTAACCACATAAAAAAGCTCCCAAACATACACATACCTTATTGTTTTCATGATCGCCACTCACAGCTATGGGATACATGACGTATTTTCCTCCCTGGTCCTCATTGGGGGCACATTCTGCTAGACCATCTGGATCATGTTCTGCTCCAAAATTGTGTCCCAATTCATGGGTTGTAACCAGGTCAGCTTCCTTAAGGATCATGCAAAGACAACATTATTTCCCAAGATCCACCCATCAGCTACTTTTTTTTTTTTGTCATCATCCTACATCGTGCTTTGACCCTCAGCTACTTTTGCCAACTGGGCCCATGCTGTCTTAAATAGAGAGCTCTAATCAGAGCAACAAAAGAGTAACAACTGGACTATGACTTTTCCTACCCATTACAGAAATTAAACAGAATAAGTAAGAGCTTATTTAGTATTATCAAATAGTATCAAAAGGACTAATTTAAATTAATTTAAGAAAACAGAACTTATATACTGGAAGATTCATAACAAAATACCAAACATTGGCCATTCCAACCGTATACTGTCTGGTGCTGATCAGTCCAACAGCTAACTGTAGTTATCTGTCAAGGCCTTCCCACCTGCCCCTCATCCCAACCACATTGCTGTTAAAATCTAAAGCAGCTTAAAAAGGGGTGAAAAAATAAGACAACTAAGGAAGAAGAAAATAATGTTTTATTATCTCAGTGACTGAATTCACATTCACTAACAATCTTAATGATGTAAAAGATTTGGTTTACTTAGAATCCACTTGCAGAACTGTACTTAATCTATCAGATCATCACATTATTTCTATGTGAATAAGAATAAATTCAACCACAAAAAGATAGGATTTTTTTCCATATTTATCTGAATAAAATAAAAGCTACAAACATAAAATTCCTGATCTTTTTTCCTGAGGAGGGGGGAAAAAAATCACTCCATGAAACTTGAAAAAAATATTTCACATGTCATTTGTCTATACAAGAAGAGTCTTTCTACATGTTTATATTAAAACAATAGTGGAGAAAAACTTAAATTTTTAGCAAAAAGCACTCAAATTCCAAATGTATAATGCAGAGAAGTAATTCCTAACTGTGCTTAGGAAAAATTCATTAGCAGATTTGCTAATGACATTGTAAAATATCTCAAAGATTTCAAAGCAAATTTATTTTTTGGTCTATGTATTTTTTAAGAGAAAAATTCTGGAAGACCAAGGAAAATATATCATGAAATCAAACGATTAAGTTGTAACACCAAAAAACTAAAGGCACAGGCAAAGAAAGACATAATTTTGGAAATTAAAAGTTTCCCTAGGCCGGGCGCGGTGGCTCACGCCTGTAATCCTAGCACTCTGGGAGGCCGAGGTGGGCGGATCGTTTGAGCTCAGGAGTTCGAGACCAGCCTGAGCAAGAGCGAGACCCCATCTCTACTAAAAATAGAAAGAAATTATATGGACAGCCAAAAATATATATAGAAAAAATTAGCCGGGCATGGTGGCACATGCCTGTAGTCCCAGCTACTCGGGAGGCTGAGACAGGAGGATCGCTTGAGCTCAGGAGTTTGAGGTTGCTGTGAGCTAGGCTAACGCCACAGCACTCACTCTAGCCTGGGCAACAGAGTGAGACTCTGTCTCAAAAAAAAAAAAAAAAAAAAAGTTTCCCTAAAACCGATTAGTGTCTTTTCCTTCTCTCACACCACTTTACACTGTTGCTGAGGGTTTGTTTTGCTGCTGTGGGTTTGTTTTCTAAAGAATCAGGGTCTAACTACCTTGGCCAGGCTGCAGTGCAGTGGCTATTAACAGGTACCATCACAACATACTACAGACTCAAACTGCTGGCCTCAAGTGATCCTCCTGCCTCAGCATCCAGAGTAGCTGGGACTATAGGCAAGTACCCCCAAGCCTGGCTGTTCCTGTTTCTTAATCACCCAAAGTCCAAAGTTTATATTAGGGTTCACTCATTGTGTTGTACATTCTGAGTTTTGACAAATGCCTAATGTCTTACGTCCACTGTAAGATACTATAGTATCTTACAGATTATTTGCACTGCCCTAAAAATCCCCTGCGCTCTATCCGTTCATCTCTTCTTCCCCCAACCACTGATCATTTGTAAAGCCTCCATAGTTTTGCCCTTTCCAGAATGTTATATATTTTCAATCATACAGTATGTAGCCTTTCAGACTTGCTTCTTTCACTTAGTGGTATTCCTTTAAGCTTCCTGGCTTGACAGCTTTTTGTTTTTATTTTGTTTGTTTTTTGTTTTTCCAATGTCTGTAAATCCCTTCATCTTCCCAAACCCACTGAAGAATTGGTCACATCACAAACAACCCCTCCTCCCCTTCATAAAAAGGGAAGTGAAGCATATTATAAAAAGATCTAGAATTTGATTACCAAAGAACAGTTAAGATGAAATGTTACAACCCTGTAGAAAGAATAGGGCAGAAGAAAGAAAGGAACAGAGAAAGAAAAAATTAATTACTAAAGAGTAAGAATATTGGCATTTCCTCCTGGACTGCAAAAATGTAAAGGAAGATAGGTCACAGGCTGGGAGAAAATATTTACAAAAAACACATCTCATAAAAGACTGCTATCCAAAATATACCAAGAGGCTGGGCGTAGCACCTCATGCCTATAAACCTAGCACTTTGAGAGGCCGAGGTGGGAGGATCACTTGAGGCCAGTAGTTTGATACCAGCCTGAGCAATATAATAAGACTCCATCTCTACAAAAAATAGAAAAAGATTAGCTAGGTGTGGTGGTGCACACCTGTAGTCCCAGCTGCTCCAGAGGCCGAGGCAAGAGAATTGCCTGAGTTCAGGAATTTGAGGTTGCAGTGAGCTGTGATGATGCCACTGCACTCTAGCCTAGGCAAGAGAATAAGACCCCATCTCAAGAAAAAAAAAAAAATTACAAAGAACTCATAAAACTCAACAATAAGAAAATGAACAACTCAATTTAAAAATAGATAAAAGATCAGAACAGATGCCTCCAAAGATATACAGACAGGAAACAAGCAAATGAAAAAATGTTTGATATCATATGCCGTTAGGGAACTGCAAATTAAAATGACAAGATATGACTAGTAGCCTATCAGAACGTATAAATCCAAAACACTGACAACACAATTCTGACAAGGACATGGAGCAACAGGAACTCTCATTCATTGCTTGTGGGAATACAAAATGTTACAGCCACGCTGGAAAACAGTTTGGCAGTTTCTTACAAAGCTAAACACACCTTTACCCCACTATCCAGCAATCAAGCTCCTTGGTATTTACCCAAACAAGTTGAAAACTGAGGTCCACACAAAAACCTCCTCAAGAATGTTTCTAGCCGCTAATTCATAATTTCCGAAACTTGGGAGCAACCAAGGTTTCCTTCAGTTGGTGAATGGATAAACTGTGGCACATCCAGACATGCAGACGTTTTCTTTCTCGTCCTTTCTCCAACAAAGGAAGAGAACCATCTTGAAACTATGAGGTGACAAGCATGAGGACAAAGGCGTTGTGCTTAGAATAGCTGAGTGAAAGTTGAGAGCTGCTATACCACCTGGGGAATGCTATCCCTGAACTTCTTGTTGACCAAGACAAAGAAACCCCTAATGTAAGCCACTGTTTACTGATTTTCTGTTATTTATAGCCAAACACGTTTCTAACAGATATATCTGGGCAAAAACAAGATCCTAAGATATTCCAGAAGGGAAAAAACAGGTGACACACAAAGGATAGGGACTCAGAACGGCTTCAGAATCCTCAATAGCTACATGAACACTAGAAGACAACAGAGAACTAAGAATAGACCCAGCAAAACTATCAATCAAGTTTAAGAGTGGAATAAAGACATTTTCAGATATGTAAAATCCCACGAATATGCACCTCATGTACCTTTTCTTAGGAAGTTCCTGGAGGATATACTACACCAGTATGATGGTATAAATCAAGAAAGAAGACGACATGGGGTCCCCGAAATGAGAGTGCGGGATGCCTCAGAGTGACAGCTGTGCTGCAGGACTAGGAGACAAGGAGCCCTGAGAGAAGCTTCAGGTCGGAGGGCTCCAGGAAAAGCAAAATCCTCATGTCTCAAAAGAAGGCTGACAAGTCATTTCAATATTATTCTCTATAAGTTTAATTTTCTTATTTCCCACCAAAAAAAAGTGTATTTTATTTAGGCAGAAATAAAAACAGTATGCATTACCTTTTTAAGAAAATACCCACATAAATATACAATGACTGAGTTTCTACTACAATGTACTCCAAACTATCCTTTTAAAAAATAAAAGAACATACCTTTGTAAGGATGGTTTTGCCGTAATTCTTTGTGCTGGTCAAACCACTATTCAAATAGATATTTTTCTTCCCAACTGGACTATAATAAGCTAAAAGCAAAAGGAAACAGAGACAAACTGCTTATAAAATACAGAACTATAACATAATCCAATCAACTTACTATTCTAGCGTCATATGCACACAACAAATGGAAAAACTCACCCTTTGGACAAACACCTCCATGACTGTTTGCTCTGGGAGAACCAACATAAGCTAGTCCAAGAGTTCCCATGTCAAAATCTTGATATGTGAAAAGATGTGCCAGGCAGACTTTAGATGCCTCCTCAGCTATATCAAAGCTAAATTGCTAAAAAAAAAAAAAAAAAAAAAAAGAAAGAAAAGCATTATTAATTAGATTAACAATTACATCACACTAAAAGATGTTTTAACTAAATACTACAGAAGAAAACCACGACTGACTGCAGTTCTGCACCAGCAACCATAACCCTGTGCAGTGTGTTGCTCACTCCCTGGGTGTCTCACCCGCCTGCACAGGGGAGAGGCACATGCTTTCATCTGGCAGGGGGCAAAAAGGGAGGAGCTGGGGAGCTTTTTCCAGCTGTTCCGAACTCACTCACTGCTCCTCTGAGGACTGCGCTGAAGACATACCAGCCCAAGCACCGGAGATGCCCCAATTCTGCCAGGGGATCGCAGCACCCCATAGCAAAGCAGATTCAAGGATTCTATTGGTTTTACAGGAATTTTCATTTAAAATTTTTTTTGGTTTCATAATATATATATAAAAGTTATAAACTTATAGGAAAGTACATATACCTAATTTTATGTTACTAAAATAAAGATTTTAAATCCATTGAAATCAACACTGTGGGTTTGTGGGGTTTTTTTTCTTAATTTAAAAGGAAATTAAGAGGTTTTACTTCTTGTGGAGACTTGAGAATGTGAATCTACACTTAAAGAGATAATATGATTAGAACATTTCCAGAAAAAAAGTCACCAGACTGAATACTGCATTATCTGTTCAAAAAAGATTATCAGTCCAGCTCCTCCCTTTTTGCCCCCTGCCAGATGAAAGCATGTGCCTCTCCCCTGTGCAGGCGGGTGAGACACCCAGGGAGTGGGCAACGCTCTGCACAGGGTTATGGTTGCTGGTGCAGAACTGCAGTCAGTCGTGGTTTTCTTCTGCAAAATTTAGTTAAAAGTGTTTTAAAACCAAAATTCATATATTATGTATTACCTTAAAAACCTCTACCATGACAATCCAGAGGCTCTAATTTTAAAACTTTGTATTTATTTTTTATTTTTTTTTGAGACAGGGGCTTACTATGTTGCCTACAAGGGCCTTGAACTCCTGGGCTCAAGCTATCCTTTTGCCTCAAGTGCCTCATGTAACTGGAACTATAGGTGCACACTACCATGGTAGCCAAACCCTGATTTTTATAATGCTTAAAATAAGAGGTCAGAGAACCCTGTATGAGTAATGAAGTATGGCTACACTGGGAATTTTGACAATTCCGTGGTAACAGAGTGTGGCTTCTGGGAATATTCTAGGGAAGAGAACGGGAGAGGAGCATCTGTAAACGTAAGGCATTCTCCCCTCTGGTTCCTCCCCTTACATGGGCTGCCTGGAGGCCCATAGGAAAGCAGGGAGGTGCAGTCGTTCAGCTGTTCTAGGAGTCAGAAGACCTGGCTGCTCAATACTTCCTCTGCCATTACTAGTTGCATAACTAACCACAGGCAAGTCATTTAACTTTTTTGTTATGGACTCGCCACCCCAAAATTCATACGCTGAAGTCCTAACCCCAAGGAGTACCTCAGAATATGACTGTTTGGAAAGAGGCCCCTTAAAGAGGTAATCAAAGTAAAATAAGATCATGTGGGTGGGCCCTAATCCAATATGGCCGGTGTCTTTATGAGGAGATCAGGACACAGACACACACAGAGGGAAGGACCATGTGAATGTGAAGACACAAGGAAAAGACAGCATCTTCATACCAACGAGAGAGGCATCAGAATAAACAAACCCCGTAACACCTTGATCTTGCACTTCTGGCCTCAAGAACTGTGAGAAAATAAATTTCTATTGTGTAAGCCCCCCTGGCCAGTGGTATTTTGTTATGGCAGTAGAGATGACTAATACACTTGCTGATCCTCTTTTTAAGACTAATGGTGGCCGGGCGCGGTGGCTCACGCCTGTAATCCTAGCACTCTGGGAGGCCGAGGCGGGTGGATCGCTCGAGGTCAGGAGTTCGAGACCAGCCTGAGCAAGAGCGAGACCCCGTCTCTACTAAAAATAGAAAGAAATTATATGGACAACTAAAAATCTATATAGAAAAAATTAGCCGGGCATAGTGGCGCATGCCTGTAGTCCCAGCTACTCGGGAGGCTGAGGCAGTAGGATCGCTTAAGCCCAGGAGTCTGAGGTTGCTGTGAGCTAAAGCTGACGCCACGGCACCCACTCTAGCCCGGGCAACAAAGTGAGACTCTGTCTCAACAACAAAAAAAAAAAAGACTAATGGTGCTATCCCAATGATCTGCTCTCAGGGTGGTAAGCAGATCAAATTAGGTAAGGTATGTCGGAATATATTATACAGATACTGCACATTGTGGTTTTCAATCTGGATAAAGAGTGGATAATACCCTTTAATTCCATTCAAGCTTTTAAAACTTGATTTCAGCCTCATGAGACCCTAAAACAGAGAATCCTATGCCTGGACTAACCCATGGAAACAAGATAAATAAAAGTATTGTTCTTTTTTTTTTTTTTTTTTTTGAGACAGAGTCTTGCTTTGTTGCCTGGGCTAGAGTGCTGTGGCGTCAGCCTAGCTCACAGCAACCTCAAATTCCTGGGCTCAAGCGATCATCCTGCCTCAGCCTCCTGTGTAGCTGGGACTACAGGCATGTGCCACCATGCTCAACTAATTTTTTCTATATATTTTTAGTTGTCCAGCTAATTTCTATTTTTAGTAGAGACAGGGTCTCACTCTTGCTCAGGCTGGTCTTGAACTCCTGACCTTGAGCGATCCTCCCGCCTCAGCCTCCCAGAGTGCTAGGATTACAGGTGTGAGCCACCACGCCCGGCCAAGTGTTGTTCTAAGCTGCCAAATTTGCGGTAATTTGTTAGAGCAGCAACAGGAAACTAGACATCAACACAATAAAGGTAAAAACTATCACTTCATAGAAGGTCATTTTACAACAAAACAATAGTACACACAAACTCAAGACATTTGAATCATGTGGCAGTATCCTGTTATATGCGCGATTCCATACAACATAGAATGGGTAAGTTAACTATCTTTAGATTCATTACCAGACTAAAAACACAAAAATTTAAAAATCCTTTAGAGACCTTTCAGATCTCCAAGTTATATTTCTACTCTCCAATACATGTTCCTAGCCTGTTTTAAAATCACTGCCCTAGGGGATAAACTGATAAACTTCAGAGACCCAAGCTAACAAGACAGGGTGCAAAAAATCTATATATTGGGTATCCATGTTATTTTCTAGAGAGGATCCACTACCTCACTAGATTCTCAAAGACTAGGAAGCATTGCTTTATAGTATTTTTCTTTTTCACAGTTTTTTTGATATTTGCTGTCTGCCCTACTACAGGGGATGGTGGTCACCGTTGGATCAGCTGGGGGTTGGGGGACTGCTCCTGGTTTTCCATAATCATTTTTATAATACTATGCTCCTTCATTAATGCATAGAATTCATGTATTAGAAATCACAAAGTGTGAACAGCACCATACCCAGGATTCCACAACTTACCTCTAGCAACATCTTCACATCCCAAGCATCCTTTTCTTCATTTGGGTAACTTTTTGCCATATTATAGTGCCTTTCACCAGGTTTTACTTCTTGTGGAGACTTGAGAATGCGAATCTATACTTAAAGAGATAATATACTTAGAACACTTCTAAAAAAAATCATAAGACTGAATACTGAATTATTTTATCTGTTCAAAAAAAGACTATCATTCCAGAAAAAATGTTCTAAAACCAAAATTCATAAATTTTTTAGCTCTAACAGTTAATGTTTAACAAACTGAGAAACATATGGTATGGAAAACATGTATGTTCATGAATTATTTATAAAGTTATAAATGCACTCCTAAATTTTCATATCCCCTATATTTAAGAAAATGATTAACTTGGGTTACATGAGCCTAAAATATTTATTACAACTACAGTGAACAATTTGGAAAAGAATGAAAAAATGCACATCACTTTGTGCACCACAAGAATAAAAGATTGTAATAGGGGTTTCTCTTTGTACATGCATTTCAGACAAAATTATATTAAACTTCCTACAGGGCCGGGCGCGGTGGCTCACGCCTGTAATCCTAGCACTCTGGGAGGCCGAGGTGGGCGGATCGTTTGAGCTCAGGAGTTCGAGACCAGCCTGAGCAAGAGCGAGACCCCATCTCTACTAAAAATAGAAAGAAATTATATGGACAGCTAAAAATATATATAGAAAAAATTAGCCGGGCATGGTGGTGCATGCCTGTAGTCCCAGCTACTCGGGAGGCTGAGACAGGAGGATCGCTTGAGCTCAGGAGTTTGAGGTTGCTGTGAGCTAGGCTGACGCCACGGCACTCACTCTAGCCTGGGCAACAGAGTGAGACTCTGTCTCAAAAAAAAAAAAAACTTCCTACAAAGAAAAAAGGTAACAAAGCCTTAGTGAGTTTGAGATAAAGAAGAAAGCCATCCTCAGCTCAGTGGTGTCTGGATGTCTCTCTTCCTGCCTGCCTGCTGAGAGGGCCCATCCTGATCTCCTCTGCCACTGTGTGGCAAGCTGACTGCGGGATGGGCTCTGTAGTTCTGGTGTTGGGTGGTCAAGGGCAATTCTGGGGTTCCCTTGGAAGCCCACCATGACTGCACATCTAAACCACATCCTCTAATCCATCTTTTATCAGATGTAAAGAAACTGATGTTTTTATGTCTTATATTACTCCTGTGTTCTTCAATTGGTTCTAAGTTCCTAAAGCAAAAAGGAACTTTATTTATAAGTCCCCTAAAACTTGAACAAGATGCAGCTATCTTAAAACAAGTGAGGCACCTTTATTTATATCAATATGGAATAATCTCCACCACACTGTGAAATGAAAAAGCAAAGTGCAAAAGAGTTCAGCATACCACCATTGTGTCAAATACAAACATACATACACACACTGTACATGCATACAACATGTCTGGGAAGACACATTTAAACTAGTGATGTATGAATGTCTTTGGGAGAAGGCACTGGTTTGACAATGGACAAAGGTTGCAGAGACTTACTTTTCACTGGTTTTTGTACCATGTGTATATATTACCTATCCAATAACAACTTAAAAAAGAAAATGCAAACAGCAAAAGAGAACAAGAAAGGAAAAATAATTCTCTTAGTTTTACACAAGTACTATCAAAGTTTAACATTTATAAGCATGGTGCATGATTTCAAAGGTTAAAAAAAAAACCTCTATATTCTATATTGCATACAGAACCTGTAAGAATATGGTTTAGTACAAAACGCCTGGAAAAAAATTGATAATGATTTATATAATTTACATACCAAAATGTCTATCTGCCCAAAGCAATACCCAATGTCAGGCAGTATCTTTAATTATTCTTAGCAATTTGAAACAACTTTTGCCACGAGACATAATTAAGATGACATCAATACATCATTGCTGGACATACTCTATTATGGAGGTATTTAGGGAAAAAAGACTTAATGGTTCTGTATATATAGATGCCTCGCAAAAGTACACGGTATTTTTGAGGAAATTTTCTGACTAAGGATTCAACAGTATGTACTAGAATTCTAATTAAAGACTTAAAGCATAATTACAGGGGGAAAAACACTACAGGGAATGAAAGGGCCATAAACTCAGAGAAGCGAGAGAGGATGGTGGCATTAAAAGACTTTCTGCCTAAAATGAGCCTAAGGACAGAAAACTTCATAATATACAATTAATATCAAAAATACTGCACAACTTATTACAAAAAAATTGGCATTTGAGAATATTTATCATTCATGTTGAAAACAAGGTTTTTGGGTTTTGAATACAAGTGACAAATATTTACCTCATATAACTGAGTAATATAAGCGATATCTATTGATAAATACCTGCTCGATCTGTATTCCATAGCCTTTAAAGCCCGCATTGTCCCATGAAGTGTTCCGATAGATGTCATCAACTCTGTCAATTAGCTCTATCTGTGTGCATAAAAAAAGACATTATATAGCTCTTTACCACTCTTTGCAATTTAATATAAAATCTATAGGAATAAAAACTGTTCAGAGAAAATGCCATTGTAAAAGTTTCTTCTATTACAAAAACTAGCATTAAAATATTACTCTTTATCACACGGACATCTCTAACAAATTAGTCCTAGCCCTTAGCCTCAAACTTAAAGTGTTGTTAACAGAATAAAGTAATAGTACAGTTTATCCCAAATTTCAGGTAATAAACAGCATATAGAACCAAAATAACAAGTAACAGGCTTTTTAAAAACTACCATCCCAGTCAACTATAAAACATGAAATTTAAAAGTCAATCAATTTACCTAAAATACAGGTGACCCTTGAACATGGGTTTGAACTGCATGAGTCCACTTACATGTGGATTTTCTTCTGCCTCTGCCACCCCAAGACAGCAAGACCAACCCCCTTCCTCCTCTTCCTCAGCCTACTCAATAAGGATGAAGACTTTTAAAATGATCCACTTCCACTAATGAATAGTAAACATATTTTCTCTTCCTTATGATTTTCTTAACAACATTTGCTTCTAATTTACTTTATTCTGAGAATACAGTATATAAAACATATAACAAACAAAACAGGTGTTAATCAACTGGCTTGCTATTGGCCGGGCTTCCAATCAACAGTAGACTATTAATACTTAAGCTCTGGAGGGAGTCAAAAGTTATACACAGATTTTTGACCACACAGAGGGGTCAATGCCCTCAAGCCCAGGGTTGTTCAAGAGTCAACTATATTCCCTTCTAAGAAGTATTCCACCTTCACTCTATCTCTTGGCAAGTACCTCAAATGCCTTCCCCAGAAACAGGTAGAAGGCAGTGTAGACAACTGCTAACCTCATTCCTCCACCCTCACCCCGCAAAGTTCAGCACAGACAAATGGGTAAAAAGAGGGCCAGAATGAACGAGCTCATTTCAGCAAATCCCATCACGTTCCCTGATTTGGGAAGACTGGGGTAAGAGGGATGGCATAACCCCCAAGGACTACATGAGAAAGAACAAAATGCTAATTACCTATCTTTTCCTCAAAGAGAATATTTTACTGTTCAAAAACTGGGTTCATAAGGTTTGTCCCAGCAACTGTGAAGCAAGTCATAGGTCTAAGAAACTGCTCTTTGCTTATAAGTAACTGTAAGAAATGCAATTTTTAAGACTAGACCTCTGATTATAATATTTGTGATGTAATGAACAAAGAAGTAAAATAAGAGGAGCCCCTTAAAACAAAACCCAGATCAAGAGAAAAGCTTTTTCCAAGAAAGAATCCTTCTTACTTAGAAACAAGAATTACAATCATCCTCATAATAAATTCACTTGACATGGAAGGGAACGGAAAGAAGGGTGAGGGCGTGTATGAATAAAATGGAGAGAATGGGAAAGGCAGGGCACTAGGCTCTTGGTTCATGAATAGATGCATTCTCTTTTATTCCCTCATTTTGGTCAGTGCCAACTTACCATGACAAATGAGATCATACTAGCAAAAAATGTCAATGAAAAATGATTCCCTTGACTTTAAAAAAATAATAGTTAATGCTTAAAAATCCAGTATCAACATTACTTAAATCATTCCTTCATATCTCTGCCCTAGATTAATTATGACCATGAAAGTCTCATATATTTCACATAGTTAAAGTCCAATGATTAGCTCTTTAACATGAATAAAACTGACCTTCTTCTCTGAAATACATATAAAAGCAAAAAAGTACAAGCAGATTTATACAAATACTTATTTTTTTTTTTATTCTAGAGCATACATCCACACATGTGACATCACAGGTTCACTGCCATCACAGCAGTGATGATTTTAAAGAGCTCACTTGTATAAAGAAGGACGGATCACATTAAAACCTCTCCCCAAACCTAATATGCATAAAAATTCTTATGTGTAGAAAATATTAGTTCAAAGGTAAAACGGGTTTTCATAACTTTGAAACTATAATTTTCATATAGTAATATAAAAACCTCAGAGAACAGCCTTCAACATTCTAGGAAAATAACAGCATCTGGAATAGATCTGCTTTCATTAAGTTTCAAATTATCACAGCCTCCTCTTAAATGGAATTTACCCACCCACATGAATTTTCTGTCCAATCATTTTATCAAATATCAAATACTTACTAAGTAATTTGTAGTTGTACTCTCTTCCCCTCTGCCCATGTATTTATAAAAGCGATGATCAGCTACCACCAATAATTTACATGTGTTCTTCATGGGATTTGGATCAGCTCTTCTCTTCACCCGATGAACAAGCTCTAATATGAATTTGTATGCACTATTAAATCAAAATTCATCAAAACAAGGAGTTTTTTATAGTAACACTTTAAATCTAGTATATTTTTGAAACAAATATTATTTGAGCTTAGTATCCTTAACAAAAAAACAATTTAGAGGAAGACAGAAAACTAAAATGTAATACGTAGTTTTAAAATTGCAGAATTCAGCTGGGTGCGGCGGCCCACGCCTGTGATCCTAGCACTCTGAGAGGCTGAGGCAGGAGGATTGCTTGAGGCCAGGAGTTCAAGACCAGCCTGAGCAAAATTGAAACCCCCATCTCTACAAAAAAATAGAAAAATTAGCAGGTGTGGTGGTGCACGCTTATAGTCCCAGCTACTCAGGAAGCTGAGGCAGAAGAACTGCTTGAGCCCAGGAGTATGAGGTTGCAGTGAGCTGACACCCCACTGCACTCTATCCCAGGTGACTGTCTCAAAAAAAAATAAAAAATAAATAAAAATTGTAGAATTCAAAACAAAGGAACAGTACCTCCTTAATTTTTAAAATATGGAAACTTTAAGAAGTGCTTAACAGATTAAAACGATCACCTATTATCTGGGCTATGAAGCCATCAGTCATTTTCTTCTAGAAAAAGTTTCTGAATTAACCAAAGTAACAGTACAAATGTCAACATCAGACATTAAAAATTAGTTTGTATTAACAGGACATCTCTCTAATCAAATTGTTTCAGATTCTTTATTTATATATTAAAATGCTAGTAATATTTTCTAAGGTCTTCAAAAATGAGAACATCTTCAAGATGGTTATATGTTTTGTAAATGACCCTAAATATTGTAAGCTCTAGTTCTGTTTAATAAATAAATGACCTTAAATAGATCTGTCCCAAGACAGATAACGTTCTTGTGGTTCATAGATCTCTCTTGCTACCAACTAATTTCTTATAAACTTGCAAGACTGCCTTTCAACAGTATTACTCTGTCACTTCTAAATACCTGCAAGGATATTTTCCCTCATATCATTCAACTTCCCTTTCACCCAATCTTTTTAAAAGTTCAATCTTTACTGTTCCCATTAATCACTAATATTTTCAACTCTTACACTACAGACAAAAGAATTAGAGTTTCTGGAACAAAATCTATTTTCAAGCCAAATTAACTAAAGTTAGTTGATAATCCCCGACAGTTGAAATATGCTTGTTTCTTATTTGGAACATATTTTAAGTCTTACCTTCAGGGGGCTCTCTGTCTAATAGCCCTTTTGGAATCAACTCTTCATTATCCACTTTTAAATAACCACACACTTTTGGAGACTCCAAACGTGAAACATTCTTGATATCTTCAGACTTATAAACTAACATTCTTTTGTCTCTGGTATCATTAACAAATCTCCAAAGTGGCTAAAATAGAAAATATATATGACTGAGATGCAAAAATAAGAATTCCTAAATACTAAATTTTTCCAACACTCTTTGCTACTTCTTAGATAACATTCATTTCTAAGTAAATTGACTAGCATTTTATCCAAAATAAATCATTTCTATCATGTGGAGTTCCTATGCTGGTAAATACATAGACTATTCAATTCACTCTGATGATTTTATCTGTATATGAAAAAAGCACTGCATACTTTGCATAAGTTATGAAATCTTTAAGAGGATCCAGAAGAGAAAAATGTGTATCCTTTTCCATTCATTCATACAAAAATATCTAATGCCTACTGTATACTAGCACTGTTATAGGTGATAGTGATATAGCAACAACAGTTGGGTTTCTATTCATGTGGCATATTCATTACGGTTTCCTTAACATTCAGGTATTTGACACCTTTTTGCCATGCTAGGTTTTATTGCACAGGAAAGAACAAACATATTTTTATGAAAGAAAACTCAAAACTTGCAACAATATACCTGAAACTTACTGGTTTCAGAGAATTTTTTTTAAAAATCTGCCTGTATAATGTTGCAAGGACAGACTAAATCATAACTAATATACTCCAATGGTTACCCCAAGTCAAAAGGATGTTTCTGTTTTTTCAAAACGGAATTCTTCTCTGTAACAACACTGGTCTCATCAGAACCAGGAAGCTTGTGGGGAACGTACAAAAAAAGATATTTACATTTCTCTATCAGGGAAATGCAAATCAAAACCACAATGAGACACCACTTCATACTGTCTAGGATGGTTATAATCAAAGACCTCTCTTAGCCAGTGAGGGTGTGGAGAAATCCAGAACCCTCGTAGACACTGTTGAGAATGGAAAGTGGTACAGTCACTTTAGAAAACAGTCTGGCAGGTCTTCAAAGGTTAAAAATAGAGAAACCATTTGACCCAGCAATTCTGCTCCTACTACATACCCAAGAGAAATGAAAACACATGCCCATATGAAAACTTATTCACAAATGTTCACAGAGCCATTGTTAGTAATAGCCAAAAAGTAGAAACAATCCAAATGTCCATCAACTGAGAATGAATAAACAAAATGTGGTCTATCCATACAATGTAGAAGTACTGATACGTGCTACAACATGGATGAACCTTGAAAACATTAATCTAAGTGAAAGAAGCAACACACAAAAGACCACATATTATATAATTCCATTTATATGAAATGACCAAAACAGGCAAATCTAAAGTGGACAGCAGGGAGGAAAGGGAGAAGAATGGCTAAAAAGTACAGGGTTTTTTTTTTGGGGGGGGGGTCATAAAAATGTTCTAAAATTGTGGTGGTCTTTGTAGAACTCTATGAATATCCTACTACAAAAACTATAAAATTGTATACATTAAATGGGTGAATAGTACTGTGTATGAATTATATCTCCATCAAGCTGTTAAATACACACACACAAACACACACATACATCCCTTCTTTTGTAATTCATATATGAGGTAGATTTAAGAAATAATGGTTCTAGAATCTCAAGACTAGCAGAGACCTCAAAAGTTAACCAACCCAACTCCTGGGCTATAAAAATCTTCCACATTTAGTAAAGCTCATTTGGTCTATGAATAGAAGAGAAAAATTTTTTCTTTGGGGCCAAACATTTCTAAATTCACACAGATTGTTTCCTAGTATGGCCAGGCTAGCATAGAAAAAGACAGGCTTGGGATGAGAGAAACCTGAGTTCAAACCTCAACCTAACCTCACTATGTGCCTTGGACAAGTAAGTTAACCTGAGCATAACTTCTCTCTTTAGGTAAGGGAGTGATAATACCTAACTTGAAGATTATGTAAGATAATAATCTAGTTATATCTTAAGATTTCAAAAGAAAGGTAACTGTTAATAACAGCAGCTAATCCTATTATCACCATTACTAATAAGCTGCTGGAAAAAACATCATCTGATGAATAACTAAATAAAAGGCAGGAATCTTAACTGGATCCTGGATTAGAAAACAAACAAAAAAACCTATGAAGGAGATTTTGAGGATGACTACAGATTCTGACTACAGATTATTAGATAATACTGTAGAATTATTTACTCTTCCTCAGGTATGTTACTTTTATTATGGCTATGTAAAAGAATGCCTTTATTCTTAGGAAATGCACATTGAAGTACTCAGGTGTGAAGTGTCTTCATGTATGCAACTGATTTTCAAATGATTCAGGACAAAGGTGAGAGAGAGAAAAACATGTGACATCCATTACATTAGCAGTTGATTAAGGGTTACAGGGTATTTTTTTAAGCTTTCTGTAGATTTGAACATTTTCAAAACAAAAAGTTGGCGAGAAAAAAGTTATCTTATGATTCAAGTTTAATCTAGTCTTACTGACATAAACAGTGGAGTAAAATCAGAGATAATTTAAAATATTTTATGATGATATGTTAAAAATAAGATATATACATTTTCCTGCCCACTTATGTCTAAGATTTTAATACAGATGAACAATGATTTTTACATCAAGGTAAGTGCAAGTAAGAATTATACAATAGGCCGGATGCGGTGGCTCACGCCTGTAATCCTAGCACTCTGGGAGGCAGAGGCGGGAGGATCGCTTGAGGTCAGGAGTTCGAGACCAGCCTGAACGAGAGCGAGATCCCGTCTCTACTAAAAATAGAAAGAAATTATCTGGACAACTAAAAATATATACAAAAAAAAAAAAATTAGCTGGGCATGGTGGCGCATGCTTGTAGTCCCAGCTACTCGGTAGGCTGAGGCAGGAGGATCGCATGAGCCCAGGAGTTTGAGGTTGCTGTGAGCTAGGCTGACACCATGGCACTCTAGCCTGGGCAACAGAGTGAGACACTGTCTCAAAAAAAAAAAAAAAAAAAAAAAAATTGTACAATAAATAATATGAAAATCACCATTCTAAGTAATAAACCACTTTGTCAACTAAAAATTATTACTACTACTCAGGAGGCTGAGGTGGGAAGATCATTTGAGGTCAGGAGTTCAGGACGAGCCTGGGAAACACAATGAGACTCCATCTCTAAAAAAAAATTTTTTTAATTCGACAGGTGTGGTGGCATGTGCCTGCAGTCCCAGCTACATGGGAGGATCAATTGAGCCCAGGAGTTTGAGATAGCAGTGAGCTCCGATCGTGCCACTGCACCCTAGCCTGAGCAACAGAGTGAGACCCTGTCTAATAAAAAAATTATTTTTATTAATCTCTTGCAAAAGTCCCTCAAGGAACCTGATGAAATTACTTTTAAGTAACCACCTAACAGTAAAGTATTAATTATACTCATTTTTATACTGAGTGAAATGAAGGTATGGATGGACAGAATTCGTAATTCTCCAAAAGGAAATATTTGAAAAAATGAGGACTCTGAGTAAATTTAACTTGAATCCTAAATGCACACGTCTTGAATTAACAATTAACAGATTTTTCTAAGGAAATAAGCAGACACATGCACTGTGGCAGAAACAATGCTGTGTGTTTACCACACTGCTTTCTCTTTCTGAGCTCCAAAGACAACTATTGATACCTTTCCCAGCCTCCTTCGTAGTAGGTCAGAGACAAAGCATTCTAGAATGTGAGCGGAAGGCCACTTCCAAGCCTGGCCCTTAACAACATCCTGTGTGATTCTCTAGCTCTGTTTCCCTTCTGTGGCAGCTGCAGAGGACATGCGTCCAAAAGTCAAAGCCACAAGGTGGAGGAAGACCACACCAAGCTTCAAGACGTGAGAAATAAACCTTTGTTGTGTTAAGCTACTGCGATGTGGAAGTTTATATGAAGCCCTGGCACAGTCGAGAGCTTCCTACAGTTTCCTCATTTAACTACCCTCATTATTACCTATCACCCACACTATTTCAACTAAATATTTATACATGCCTCAAAAGGTATGCCCAAGGCTGTTCATTATAGCATATTTTATTTCAAAAATTAGAAAGAAAACAATTGAGCATCAATGGAGAATTGGTTAAGCAAATGGTACAATATTTTGATGGACCAACAAGAAGGCTTTATTAAAAATCCTAATTTAGATCTATATTAACATGAAAAGATGTTTATAATTACTAAATGAAAAATATCTGAAGACAAACTATATATATAGTATGGTCCTAATTTTGCAGGAAAAAACAGTCTGTATAATGTATAATAGTCAGTATACCTATTTGTGTACACGCATATAGAAAAAAACTTGGAGTGATGTTTGTCAAAATGTCAGTAGTAATTATCTGTCCAAGCACAGATAATCTATTAATATTTTCTGAATTTTACAATGAGCATGTATTTTTAAAATAAAGGTATTTTTAAGAAATAAATTGATTTGGAAAAACAAACCAATTTAAGACACTCCAGTGATTTATTTGCCTATTCTAGAATGAATACACTTATAATATTAGCTCCTTTACTTTGTACTGAATTTCTGACTCTTTCTGATAAGCTAGACTCCCCCAAACATTGCCATTAGACAGTCTAAACATTAACAAACTATAACATACTGTAAGGCCACAGATTTCTTTCTCACAATGATAGACAAAAGACTAGTGGTCATGTAGTTTGGATGTTATTAAAATGTGTAATATTTAAGCACCCTGTCTTACACTTATAGATAGCTTCTTAGAGATGTAAAAAGAAAGAAGCTAGATAATTCTCACCTTTCCTGATCAGCACTCAAATACACCTGAAAATTTCATTTGACCAACCTCAATCACAGTTTTCCCACATGTGCTGTTTTGATGATATCATCAAAATATTCTCATTTTCCAAGAAACACAGAATCAACTTTAATCTACAAATACGTGGCAGATGTTTTGTTTTCTAGACTAGTATCTGACAGATGGATATGCATCTTACACAAATGTGGCTACTTCAGTCTTGATTTCTACTGACAGTACTTCAACGGAAGAGTGACTAGGGCCTGAGTTCCTATGTTTTCCCCTTAATTTCTCAGACCATCAACTATTACCTTTTATTTATCTAGCATTTCCAGGGTGTCTAGCGGAGAAAAAGACAAATAGAGAAATAAGACTTCACCTTCATCTTTGAGAATGTTTACACTTATAGATTACTTTAGAAAAATTTTAAAAGTAGTCAAGAGGAAAAGGAAGTTTTCTCTTCCTATTATCCAATCCATACATGACTCTCTCAACTACGGTACTTAGAAATACAGTATACATCTTAAGACAGCTTCTTAGAGAAGTAAAAATTATTCTTTTTTCAAAAATCTACTTTCCAGGTTAAAAAAAAGCTTTAAATACAAAGAGAAAAGAAATAATTATAATTACTTTTCACCTTTGCCATCTTAAAACAACTGAGAAGCTTTTTAAAAATTAGAGAGATAAGCTACTGAGAAAAATCCACATGTAGATTTACCTCTATGTTATATTCTGCCCCATCTGTGTTGATTCTTATTGTAACATCATCATCTCCTATATGGGCTAGAACCCTGGAGTCAGGCTCACCTTAAGAGAAAAAAAAAATTTTTTTAGTATGAAAAATACTCATATAAAGTAATAAACTATACACTATCAATAAAAATCAACCAAACCTTTCATCAGAGTGGAATTTGCCTAGGTACTTTGACAGCTCTGCAACCAAGAAACAAAGGCCCCAGAAAAGAGCTAGATAATTCTTGCCTTTCCTAAGAAGTAGCCTCAAGTCTACTCATTAGAAACCTATCCGTTTCCCAAAACAAGCGAAATTGTAGATTTTCTTCTGGAAGAACTTTATCTACTTCTGAGTAAGGAAGAACTAAGAGAAGGCAGAAAGCATGATTTGGAATTTACAGGCTTTGGACTGTACTATTTGAGGAAGTCAATGCCACTTCTTTTACCTTATTACAGAAAAAGGTCAAAAAGTAAACTGTAATTGCTTGCTTGATATATTTTCTCAAATAAATACATAAAAGGATTATAAAGTAAATTATTTTATCTCCTCGCTTCCCTGTTTAAAATCTCATAAAGGAAGCCTACAATCCTTGCTGAAGACAAGAGAAGATTAAATTATTACCTGAGAGGAAATTAATTTTAATCATCAAAACAGCCAGCCAGTATGACATGTTAAATAATACCTACTTCTTCCTATTAGAATGTTTTCACTTTCAAACAGGCAAAGCACTTCTATGACACCCCTTCCCCCAACCCCACCCAAAAAAGAATAGGCAATCAAGCTAAATTTGGAGACCTAACACCCTAGACCCAAGAGCAAACAAACAAGCTCCATACTAACCAACCACATGTCCACTGAAGAAGTCCTGCCATTTTACGGTGTACTGGCTTTCATCTTTACCATCCACCACCACAACTTTGAAATTTTGTGAAAAGCGTTCAGTACTTGATGTCAGGTATAATTTAAAATGTCTGAAGAAAGAATGCATTCATATTTACTCTAAACACATAAAAGCCCCATTTTCATTTAAACTTTCTTTTAAAGTCAAAGAGGTGACATTAATAAAACACCATGCAAGTTATAACTAAGGTTTTACTTAGAGTAATATATCTCCTGTAAAGACAAATAGACTTATTTGTTAAGTTGTAAAAACTTAGCAGATCAAAATAAACTATTATTGGGGGAAAAAAATTTCAAAGAGTTTAGGCATGCATCTTTTCTGGAAAATTCAGAATAAGGAAACACACATCTGGGTAGTTTAAGTCAGAGTCATGCTTATCTCAAAAATTTATTATTAAAGACTAATATCATTATATACCATTTACTGAACATTTACTTAGTATTAGGTACTCTGTATCCATTATCTCCACTTCACACAGTGAAAATTAAGGATTGGAGATTAATCAATCTACTCAAGGTTATACAACTAGTAAATAGTAAAACTGGAAAATGAACTGGGTTTATTTCAAAACCCTGTACAATGCTGCCTCTAGCAATCAAGCTGGGTGGAATATAAGAAAATTCTTATTGCTTTGCAAAATTAATAAATGCTGCTTTCTATTTTTAAAAGCTCTCATGCTTTTTTTTTTTTTCTCCTTAGAAGAATATATCTTGAAAAAAACAAATCCATAATTACTGTTAGGGATATAAATACAAGGTATCCAAGATAGACATTAAAATCTACACTCCAGTTCTTTAGTTGGCTCAATATTTTTTGTTTTCTACAAGTTTCAGTCCTGAAATAAAAACTAGGAATAAGCAAGACTTTTTCAATCATTATTTACAGAACCCTTTCAATGTGTTCATGAACACCAAAGACAAAGAAAGGTATGTTATTCATCTCACAGGAACAAATTTTGTCAGCTGTGGTGCTGAAAATATGAAGTGTTACTTCCCCGTGGGTTTGCATAAGTCTTTAAACTGCCAGGAAGAAATCTAGACTGGGACCGTATCCATGGCAACAAATATTTTTAACTTTTTGAACATAACAAGGTAATTTTAGTTTGCTTGTGGTTTTTTAATGGTCAAAAGGAAAGAGACACAATAGAACATTATTTCATAAAACCTTGAAACATTTTCTCCTGCTATCCTAAAATGTATCTTCCCACACATTGTTATGATTTTTTTCTTCAGTTATGCTGAGTACTTTGAAAAGAAAAACATCCCTATTATAAAAGTGCCTTATTATTTAGTTTTAAAGCTCTCTATGAGTTGCAATATTACTTTTACTTAATGTTCTTTCCAGAAAAATCACTGGAATTGTATTTTTCATTTTCTACATTAAGAATCTGCTCTTTTAGTAAAGATAAAAACAGTGATGGTAAAATTCATGTTTTTTGATTTTCCATTCTTAGCTTTTGAGCTGTAAAGCCTCCAAGAGGATATGACAGTCAAAATTTCTTTTCCTCCATCCTCCCAAAATTATGTGACATCATTTACTTACAGAATTCTTGAACATCTTCATGTATCCTTCTTTCAATTTATGGATTTATAGTAACTACAGATTAGTGTGAATCAGAAGTCTGAATTAACATTTTCCTAACCATTTTTAACGGTCCATTTAGCTGGGTATATCACTTTCATTTCTTTATCAGTTCAACACCTCCTTAAATAATCTGAGATATTTCACTTTTAGGAGAAACATTTAACTTTTTCAAAAAAAAATTCTGACATTATCAAAAAAGTACCACAACAGTATCTGCAGCTTTTTCATTACTTTAGAATAAGTGTATTTCTTGATTACAACAAAGAGGAAATCTAACTTGTAAGGCAAATTTTAAATAGTTTTTTTCATAAAATCACTTCAATTCATTATACCATCTCTCAGCATTTCCACGCCTTTTCAACTTCTGATAGTCACATCAAATTTAATGTAATGATTTTGGTTTAACACATTAACTGTCATGTGAGTCGTAGTTAACTCGTGCTAGTTTTGAGCCCCAGGCCTCGTGAACACAGGTAACTCACATCTCTTCACCTTGGGATTGGTGAGAACTATTTTTCAAGTTGCATATAAGTCATGCACAGAAGACAATAACAAATTTTTTATTAAATTAGAAAAGATTGTTTTGTTTTCAAAGTTTTTATTCTATTTCCATAAAACACTGTGGCCCCAAGGAAAAAAATTTTTTTCTACTGTGGCAGTCAATGTGTTAAATTACTTTGCTATCTAAAAACAGAATCTTCTCATTTACCATCACGATCAAGTACGGAGTGGCTTCACTTAGCTAAGTTCAGCCCTGATACAAAATAATCATTTTAGCTACCCCAGTATTTTTTTCAAGAAGCTTAATTTTTTTTTATTTTTTTTTGAGACAGAGTCTCGTTCTGTTGCCTGGGCTAGAGTGCCACAGCGTCAGCCTGGCTCACAGAAACCTCAAACTCCTGGGCTCAAGCGATCCTTCTGCCTCAGCCTCCCGAGTAGCTGGGACTACAGGCATGTGCCACCATGCCCGGCTAATTTTTTTTTTGTATATATTTTTAGTTGTCCAGATAATTTCTTTCTATTTTTAGTAGAGACGAGGTCTCGCTCTTGCTCACGCTGGTCTCGAACTCCTGAGTTCAAACTATCCACCTGCCTCGGCCTCCCAGAGTGCCAGGATTACAGGTGTGAGCCACCGCGCCCGGCCAAGAAGCTTTAATATTAATGACACAATATGATAGAAAGGAAAGGACATGGACTTTGGAGTCGACAAACTTGGCTCAAATCCTACCTTTACCACTTACTCACTGACCTTAGCCTTAATCTCTGAACCTGAATATTCATCTACAAATGGAAACATCACCTATTAGCTGAATGGTTTTGAGGGTTAAATGAAATAATCTATTTTAAAGCATGTGGTACAAAATTCTCATAGATCGTTAGATACATTTCCCATTAAACATTTAAGATGGAAACTCTGTAAAAAAAAAAAAAAAAATTACAAACTTTCCCCACTTCCCTACACAGAGAAACGTGGATATTGTTTAACATTTGCTTAATGAATCAGTATCATCTATGAAACATGAAAGAGAAATATGTACAGTTATGGAAGTATTTGCCCCTAGAGTAAGGATTCTACAGGACACCTCAAATCAACTTTTAACAGAAACCCAGAAAGCTAAATTTTGAGTTCTTATCATTTTATCATTTCCTCTGTTTTTTCTCGCTCCTACTCATTTCTTGACACTGTATCCACTCCTTCACCAAAGCACCCGCCCCCGAGTGTAGCAGAAATAGCACAAGTTTTGGAGTCAGACCTGTGTTCAAATCCTGTATTTGCTATTTACTAGATGAGTGACCTTGGGCAAGTTTTTAACCTCTCTGAGCCTCAATCTGAACCTCAAATTTTTTTAATTAGGTTTTCTTTCTTTCTTTTCTTTCCTTTTTACCTTCAAAGGGAACAACAGAGTATAGTGAGAATTAGAGATATTAATAACTTATGCAAAGCACTTAGCAAAGTAAATTATAGAAAATAAGCACCTGACAAACTATAACTATTATTATGACCACTCTGCTCGAATTTGCTATAGGTTAAAAGCTAGATAATCAATATTATAATGTTTTGCCATATCTACCAAAAAGAAGCTATTCAAAAATAACCTAAAGATGATGGCAATAGCTAGGAAAAACAAAAATACAGTAAAAAATTTGCATAAAATATCCGTAACATGTGCAGTAATAAACCAATTTCCTTAATATGCTAAGCACTACTATAATTCAGTAGCCACAAGACAAAACCAATAGAAAAATGGTCAAAGAGTATGAAAAGGCAGCTCACAGAAAAAATAACAATTTACATATGAAAAGCTGCTCAAATTCACACAAAATGAAAATCAAAACAACTATGAGGTACCATCCCTTCTCAAAGGGGTGAAAGTTAATGGCTGATAAAACCTATTATTGGCAATGGTAACAAGAAACAGGTAAATTCATATACTGCCTCTAGAAGAATAAATTGGTCTAATATCTTTAGGAAGAAACAGCAATATCAATAAACATTAATAGTAAACATATCCTTGACCCAATAATTCTTCTAGGAATGTATCCTATAAAAACACCTAGATAAGGTATATATTTACTAAAGTATTCACTGGAACATTGTTTGTTATAGGAAAAAAATCACTTTGGTTAAATAATATCTGTAGAGTACTACTAGTAAGTTATTACAATTCTATGCAATAGAAATATTTATGCAGCTGTTTAAAATGAGGGAAATCTATGTTATCTATATCACTAAGATACATACATAGATCTAAATGCAAAACATATACGTCAAAATTTTTGAAAGTTTACACAGGAGGCCTTTCTGGGTCTGAGAAGTGGGACTGAGTTAGAAAGCAGTAAAAACTCTATATTCTCTGTAGTTCGTTTTTTAAACTAGGTGCACATTTTTTTTTTTAATGTGGTAGAGAAGGCCTATTCTATGAATAAAGAATAATTCAGCCCATTTATATTCTCATAGTGTTGTGTGTTTTGGGGTTTGTTTTTTTTTTTTTTTTTTATATTGGACAAAGTTTCCTAAAAAGAATTTAGAAAGAGGCCTGCAATTATGGAACAGATTTCAATCTGTAAAACACCACAAGCAATATTAAAATTTCTGCCCAAATATAACATAGTTTATGTTATAAAGTAAGTAGAACTCAATGCAGAACACTAAATTCTAGACCCAGCTCACCACCAGGCTGTGGGGTCCTAAACAAAACCTTTAACTCTTCATATGTAAAATAAAGATAATATTTAGTACATGGTATTAATAGACATTCTAAAGTAGCACCAAAAATGTAAAGTATTATAAGCATTCAATTAATTTTAATTATTTCTTAGAATTTCATAAACATTACCATTGTTAATACCTCTGGAACACCCATTTAGTTTTTAAAAATACTCATCAGTATGGATTTTAGAACAGGCATTATACTATGTAAGAATCATATATGACAGACTAATTACTTACAAATCTTTTTTTCTCATTATTTTTATTATTTCAGCATACAGTAACAAATCTTTAAAATATAATTTTCTAAGATTTCAGTAGCTATTCTTATTTTTCCACTGTTGCCAAACCACATCCTCCACTCCCCCAACATTCTATGAATAATTCAAATTACCTTTTCAAAGCTGAAAAAGTTAGTAGTGTTTCTAAATGTGTCGAGGCCTGTAGATCCCTTTTTCTTACCGAGTGCTGCTGGATATTGGATAAGGAGAGGATATCATAGTCTGAGAGCAAAGAATCAAGCTTCTCTGAAATAAAGGTAAAAAAGGTATTAGTACCTAAACCTACTAATCAATTGCAATATCACTAAAATTTAGAGTGCCAGACAATAAACCCTTCCTGGCGTAATACACTAGGAAGTGCCCAGAACAAACCATAAATCCCTTCTCATCAACAGAAGGCTGCCTCCTCCAGAATCAGGAGATTTTTAGAAGACGATTTGTGTGACCTGAGTCTCTAAAAACTGTCTATGGCTCACACCTCGGGAGGCTGAGGCAGGAGGATAGCCTGAGCCCAGAAGTTGGAGGCTACAGTGAGCTATGATCGTGCCATCGGTTTTATCTGACCTGGTGCTTTCCTTTTCTCTCAACAAATATCACTGCAGAAGCTACAGTATTCAAAATCACTCCAATGGGCTTAGAATGTCCTCAAAATACAGCAGCAGGAGCTTAAAATACAAGTTTATTGCTACTGATGTTAAATATGCTCACAAAACCCATTTTAAAAGAAAGAATCTCAACTCTTATGCGGGAGCTAAAAAAATGGATCTCATGGGAGGTAGAGAGCAGAATGGTAGTTACCAGAGGCTGGGAAGGGAAGAAGGGGAGATGAAGAGAGATTGGTTAAGGGGTACAAAAATAGTTAGATAAAAGGAATAAGCTCTAGCATTCGATAGTACAGTGAGGAAATGAAAGTTAACAATAATTGGCCGGGTACAGTGGCTCACATCTGTAATCCTAGCACTCTGGGAGGCCAAGGTGGGAGGATCACTTCAGGTAAGGAGTTTGAGACCAGCCTCAGCAAAAGTGAGAGCCCATCTTTACTAAAAACAGAAAAATTAGCCAGGCGTGGTAGCATGTGCCTGTAGTCCCAGCTACTCAGGAGGCCGAGGCAGAATCACTTGAGCCCAGGAGATGGTGGTTGCAGTGAGCTATGATGACACCACTGCACTCCAGCAGGGGTGACAGAACGAAACTCTGTCTCAGAAAAAACCCCCAATAATTTATTGTATATTCCAAAACAGCTAGCAGATTTTTAATGCTCTCAAAACAAAGAAAAAACGTTTGAGGTGATGGCTCTCCCAGTTACCCTTTGATGGTTACACATTGTATACAGGTATCAAAATATCACATGTACCCCAAAAATATGTACAACTAATACATATCAATAAATAAATATAAAACAAAAAGACAAATTAAGTAAATTTAAATATACCACTGCTAAGAGACACCCCCTTTCTAAAACCCCCTCCCTATCCTCCACCCAACATCCTACCCTCTTACCCTAACAGCTCCCAGAATACTGGCAATTAGGCCAACATTCCAGAGACATCTGGAAATCTGACAATCTCAAATGAAAGTCCTAAAACTCTGATATCAGATGTTTCCCAAATGGAAGCCCCAACCACATCAAAAAAAAGAAAGAAAGAAAGAATAGACCCAATACTTTTCTTTCACTTTCCCCTAAATATCCTCAATTGGTTCATTCATCAATTCATTCACATGCTGCTATGACTCAGGCACTGGTCTAAATGCTGAAGTACAGCATTAACAGAACAAAGGTCTTGCCTAATGGAGCACACATTTTAATGTGGGAGAGACAGACAATGCACAAGAAAACATATGTCAGTGCTGTGGACAAAATAAAAGAGAGAGGGAATGTGAAAGACGAGTTTATATAAAGTGGTCAAAGAAGGAAAAGCACCTCACTGTTATGTAATATTTAAGCAAATATGAAGAAAGCAAGGGGCAGGCTTGCTGCTATCTGATGAAAGTAAATTTAAGCAAAGTTCATTCAAGGTTCTAACTCAAGATAAGATTAAATAAAGTGGCAGCACATTTCACACTTCCTAGATATCACTTATTTTGTTAAAAAACTTTCCTTTTAAATTTAATTCAAAGGAAAGCTGTTTCAGAAGGCATCGATCACTTCTATGGCAATGAATGGTTGCCGGTGATTTGGCCTTGCTAATTATAATGCCTAGCAACACCAATGGAAAACCTTCAAGAAGTTTACCATTTATTCAACAATTTCTGAGTGCTCCCTACAAGGTACTGTGCTGGGTGTTTTATTACACATTATCTCCACAAACATCCCTGGGGTATCATCCTTATTTTACAGATCAAAATACAGATTTCAGAGAGCATAATTTGTTTAATATTGCAAAGCACAGAACTGGGCTTTGAACTTGGGCCTTCCCAGCTGAAATACCCACACTTTATTGATGTCATACTTTTGAAACTCTTTTAAATAGTCTTGCTCTTCTGAGACCTTCTATTTCTCGGTCTCCTACATTTTGACATGTCAACCAAAGAAGACCTCTCCTTCCTCTGAATTCTAAAGCCCTTTGTTTATACTTTTCTTGTAGCACTTTTTGGTTATGACATATTTATCTTATCTCAAAAACAGATTATGAAAGGGTGAAAAGGGTGCTATGCTTTATTCATCAGAGTATCCTTACATCATAACACTCAGCACTAAACCTTGCACTTATCAGCACTTACGTGTTCACAAACTACATGAATTCTCAATGCTGAGATGCCAATATGATCCTACAGCTCTTCAACTTCCCTGTACAGGTTGATACATGAACTCAGTTTCATTGAAGATCATAATCACTCCCACTGACTTAGAAACTTAACCTGAAAATTGTAGTTTCACTGTCAATAACATAGACCAGTAGTTCTCAAAGTATAGTCCCCACACCAGCAGCATTAGCATCACCTAGAAACTTGTTAAAAATGCAAATTTTGGCCAGGCGAGGTGGCTCACGCCTGTAATCCTAGCACTTTGGGAGGCCGAGGCAGGAGGATTGCTCGAGGTCAGGAGTTCAGAGACCAGCTCTGAGCAAGAGCGAGACCCCGTCTCTACTAAAAATAGAAAGAAATTATCTGGACAACTAAAATTATATATATATATATATATATAGAAAAAAAATTAGCCGGGCATGGTGGCACATGCCTGTAGTCCCAGCTACTCGGGAGGCTGAGGCAGAAGGATCGCTTGAGCCCAGGAGTTTGAGGTTGCTGTGAGCTAGGCTGACGCCATGGCACTCTAGCCCGGGCAACAGAGCGAGACTCTGCCTAAAAAAAAAAAAAAAAAGAAAAAATGCAAATTTTAGGGCCTCCCCTCAGACCTACTCAATCAGAAATCCTCCCAGTGGGGTCCAGCAGCATGTGTTTAGCAAGCCTTCCACATAATTCTGATGCACACTTAAGTTTGAAAACCACTGAACTACGCTAAAGTAAGGACAGCTCAAAGTAAAGAAAAAGCCTTTAAGCACAAAGACGTCCATTATTCAGCCCTGCATTATTTTTAAGAAAATCCAAATCAATGTAAATTAATAACTGGGAAATAGGTGGATAAGTTACAGCACTTCCAAAAACAGGTGAAAAAAAACCTGCAACCATTTAAAATGCTGTTGACAACAGCTCTTTAAGAACATGGGAAAATACTTATGCTATAACATTAAATAAACAAAGATAGATTTAAAAAAACTAGTCATATTGCATGATCTTAAGTTATGTATAAAAATAGGTCTAAAAAAGAGCAAGATAGTAACGTCATTGGTTATTTTGGGTATATTTTCCATAATAAGCATTTTTTAAACGTAGCTTGTTAAAGCACTTGAAAATAACTAGTATGTTTCAATTGAAATTTACTCTCTTTTAATAACTGGATATCTCAAATTGGAGATTCTGGAGCCATTATAAACATTATAGTAAAAACAGCTCTCCCTTTGGAGCCAAACTGGAGGTACTTACTGCTCTTGCTATTGTTTTTTCACTAGCCAAGTAACCTCTCTCAGATACTCACTATTTCATTGCACTTTACTTCCAAAATTCTAACCATTGGTAATCTCAATTTTCTATAACCTTTTCAACAGAATTTATATTTACCCCCACCTCCCAAGAGTTCAGCTCTTATCCACATCCAAATCTTTCAATAAACTTAAGTATAAACCACCTGTCTTCTTATAGTAGAATTTATTACATTAATCCTAGACAATGCTATAAAAAATGTCTATCTTAGCTCAGTGTCTGGCCATATTCTTTTTTTAAAACTGTGGCTGGGCATGTTGGCTCACACCTATAATTCTAGCACTTTGGGAGGCTGAAGAGGGAAGATAGCTTGAGGCCAAGAGTTCAAGATCAGCCTGGACAACATAGCGAAATCTCTTTTCTACAAAAAATTTAAAAATTAGCGGGCCACGATGGCGCTTGCCTATAGTCCCAGGCTATACTTCGGGGGCTGAGACAAGCAGACCATTTAAGCCTAGGAGTTTGTGGCTGCAGTGAGCTATGATGACACCATTGTCACTAATCCAGGCAACAAAGTGAGACCCCGTCTGGAATGAATGAATATGAATGAATGAACAAATGAATCTCCACAGTGGCTCCCACAATGGGTGCTCTCTAGAATGAGAACATCTGCCTATAAATTGCTCTAGCAACCATCCTTAACAACTGAGCTTTTCTCATTTCAGCTAGCTACAAACACAAATTAGAAAACAACAGGCATAACTTTTTCAAAAGGTTGGTGTATTATATTATTTAGATGCCCCTACCCATCCCTCCCTGCACTTCTCTGCCAAGTGCTGCAGTTTAGTTTCCCTCACTTGGCCGCTTGCCTACTGGTCCTTAGAGATCCTACCCTTCCTCACTGCTTTTGTACCTTTTCCATCTCCCCATCTCTACCCTTCCTTTCTTGCACACACATTCTACACTTAGTTTTTTCTTCCTTCCACCAGAACCCATTTACTCATTTATTCAACAAATATTTACTGAGAACCTCCTACCTTTTAGGCACTACGGATACAACAGCAAGAAAGAGAAATACATTTCCAGTATTGTGACACTGGGAGAAAGACCATCACACAAAATATTATTACAAAGTATGTCACATGCCAAGAGAGAAGCAGCTGCAAAAAGTTATGGAAGGACACAGCAGGGGCATGACCTCCGCCTACTGAGTCAAGGATGCTTTCCTCGGAAGCAGTACTGACATTAAGACCAAAAGGACAAGGCAGCAGCCAAAGAAGGGAAAGAAAGGAGAGGTTCTCAGTCGAGGGCAGAACATAACACTCAAAGAAGTGGAAATGACACTGTAGTGCAGAGCACCATGGAGGGAATATGATGAGGTGTGAGGCTAGATAGACAGGCAGAGACAAAATAAAGATGTTAGATTTGGGATAAGATCAAGAGCTGTAAATTCGAATTTCATTGTGACTGCAGTGTGGAGAATAGGCTACAGGGGAACAAGACTGGAATCTGGGAAATCACCTAAGAAGCTGCTGAGCAAACCAGGTGGAGACCGCTAAAAGACTCCTAGATTTCTGGCTCAGGTACCTGGCTGGGTACAGAAGACGGGCTCTTCAGCACTCCCCAAAACACATGGTAGGACAACGAAGCTGACTAGCCAGGCCATGCAATAAGCACCAGGCACAGGTGAATCCTTCCTTGGGACTAAGGGATAAGAAAAGGAGAGTAGCGCTCTCTTCTAGGCCAGGGACCCCAGAGCCTGGGAACTAAAAACTTAATTTTATGGGTCTATACCAGTAAGGAAGAATGGAGTATGAGCTGTTTCAACTAATTCCCTATCAAGAGCTCTTCATCAGGGCTTAGACTTTCCAGCAAGACCAGTAACCCGGATGTAAGTTCAGGTTAGGCAATGTGACTATTTCCACAATTCCCAGCACTCCTGCCTAGCACTAGACTAAATCTGCCTCATATACTCATTCTTCTAGTCAAAAGAATAAATCATACGTAATTTTGGACATGTTATAAGAAGTGCCTGTGAACACTGAGGTGGAAACATCAAATGGGCGGCTGGATATCGAGCTTCAGAGAACAGGTCCAGCTCAGAGATACATGTTTAAGAGTTAGCAGAACAGTCAAATGGGAAGTGAAACCAGGGCAGTGGATGAGACTTGTCAAAGTCTATGACTCCTGGTAAAAGATGGAAAAAAAAAAAAAAAAAAAAAAGGAAGTCGGGGCAGGAGGGAGATACCCATCTCCTTGGCTGATTTTAGGACTAAGTTAAAAGATACAGGGTAAGTAGCCATTATGTAAAATGGTTGGGACCAGAAATGTTTCATATTTTGGATTTTTTTTGGATTTTGAAATATCTGCATACACATATATATAAAATGAGATATATTGGGGATGGAGCCATGTCTAAACATGAAATTCATTTATGTTTTGTATACACCCCATACACATACAGTCAAGGTAATTTTATACAATATTTTAAAATAGTTTTGTGCAGGAAACAAAGTTTGTGCACCCTGAACCATCAGAAAGCAAAGGTGTCACTATCTCAGCCGCCCATGTGGACAAGCAGTGGTTGTTTGGCATCACCATCATTCCTGACTCTGAATTTACATGCTGTAGATCAGTAATCATTTTCCTACACTTATTCACACATAAGTACTTAACAGTAAAAAATCTGGTATATCATTAATACAGTGAAAAATAATCTGTTAAGGGTAACTTGTGGTCAGTGCTCAAAAAGTTTCAGATTTTGGAACATTTCAGATTAGGGATACTCAACACTTTCATATTACTTCCCCGCCTCAGGGAAGCCCATTTCTGTCCCTCCTTCTCTACCAATCTTTTTCAGACTTTCTTCAAAGTACACTTCCAGCTGTACACACTTACCAACTCTCACAATACAAAATGGTGAAGGATCAAAAAAATCAACCACACTTGGCCTTGGAGGACACTTACAGTTAACGTTTTGGAAAATTCTGTAAAAGCCAAAATAATTTCTCCAGTTTCCCCATCACAGCTCTCCGCTTAACTCTTTTCTCCACTCTATTCTAGAAATACAGTTTCTCTCTTTGACTAGTGCAGAGTAGAATTATATTAAATCTCCCTTGGAGCAGCTAGGGTGGTTAAGTGTTTAGGTTTCAAAGGAATGCAGCCTATAAGTAAAATTAAAATCAAAAGAGGAAGCAAGGCCAGGTGCCTGTAATCCTAGCACTCTGAGAGGCCCAGGCAGGAGGATCCCTTGAGCTCAGGAGTTTGAGACCAGCCTGAGTAAGAGCAAGACCCAGGCTCTACTAAAAATAGAAAAAATTAGCCAGGCGTGGTAAGTCCCAGCTACTTGGGAGGTTGAAGCAGGAGGATTGCATGAGCCCAGGAGTTTGAGGTGGTTGTGAGCTAGGCTGACACCATGGCACTCTAGCCCCAGCAACAGAGCAAGGCTCTGCCTCAAAAAAAAAAAAAAAAGAAAAAAAAAAGAAAGAAAGAAAGAAAAGAAAAGAGGAAGGAGGAAGCCAGTCTGACCCTTGCTCTAATATATATTTTAAAAAAAGGCAAGCCAGATGTCAGAATACTGAGTAAAATGGTGCTGAAATGAACACTGCAATATGGAGAATCCCCACGCCAATAACCTCAAGGTAAATTTCTTTTTTTTTTTTCTGTCTACTCCCCAAGGTAAATTTCAATATGTATGTTTCAGATACAAACTTCCATCCCTCATCTGTGACCTATATTTTTTCCTTCCACCCACTACATCCTCTTTTATTAAAAGTAACACAAAGGGAAAACAATTTTGAAATCAAAGTGAGACTTATACACTCCAGCTGCAACTTCAACAAGATATCATCATGACTAAACTCATATGACTCATAACTTTCCAGAATTATGCAATTCATAACAGTTCAATTGAAATCATTTTTGGTGACCTATGGAGTACTCCAAAAGCCAGGCTTCCATTTATATATTTTTTGCCCTTCAGAAAAATGTTGTCATATGCCTAATTAATATTTAGTACTGCCATTACAGTAACATTTACAGGACAATAAACATTAACAATAAATAATCAGCCATGCTCTTTAACTATAAAACTATTTGTTGGTCTTGACCAACTCAATCTAAATAATGGTAGGGTTAGCAATAAATTACATCCTGAGCTGTCAAACAAACATAACAAAGTCATTCTTCAAAAGAAAAAATATCCACAAGGTATATGTTCATCACCAACTGTGTGAACCTAACAAATAACTGCATCTTTCTATGGCTCATTTTTCCTGCCTATTTATTAAAAAACTAGACATGATCTCTAAGGTTCATTTCAGTCACTAAGTCCTAACAGTCTCTAAGTTCCACCATCAGAAATGTCTTTATTTTCCCTCTTCACCTACCAAACCTTAAAGTCTGGGCTCAAGCACCACCTCCTCCAGGAAGCCTTAACTACCTTCCCAGGCTAGGTTCGGTGCCCCTTTGTGATAATACCTGTCATAATGGGCTCTAGCACTCTCCTCCATGTTGCTCTAGAAGTGTCTGTTTAGATGTCTGTATGTCTATTCCAATATACCATAAGGCTTTGAACATGAATACTGTCTGATCTTTGTATTTCCAATGCCATGCATAATATTAATACTTGGCAGACAATATATGTTCTTCAAATACTTGGTGAATAAATGGGTAAGTCTCTCCATTTTTCTGATACACATGGTCTGCACTTTGCAAATAAAAAAACCACATGGTCAAAAAAAAACCCTTTATGATCTGTAAATGCTGTTGTGAATCAATCTAGAAAGTAGTATTTTTCTCTATACTGTATGCTTCCCTAGGATTCATGTTTTCCACCTGTGAACAAGAGAATAATTACATAAGTGAAACAGATGTGTTAGGGTGGTGCAAATATTATTTTAGTACTTCAAAATACATGTTTATTCTTTTTGTGTGTGTGTTTATTCTTTTTATTAACATTTATGCTTAAAATGAAGCAGATCCTCACTTTATTGCTCCATCTAAACCACACCCACACTTCGAAACTTTCCTTCAATTTGTATTGACTTATCACTTCTCAGCACTTCCTAACTGGCTCCCTTGACTTTCATTAAACTAGTCACTTGTAATCCATTTCAATTTGAGACAATACGAGGCAGTTGTTCAGGTGAGAACACTTAGTAGCTTTAATATACATATCAGTCAATTACAACTTCTGTCCATTAAATAAGAAAAAAATGTCAGGTAACAAACTAATGCAAAAATTTTGATTAGCCATAAAGAAAACCCACATGGTGTCTCCATCTGCACAATACTATACTTGGTATCATGGTGGGATTTGGGGACCAATACAATCATGAAAAATGACAAAGCTACAACTTCACACACTCGGAAAACAGACTGTTTCACACTTTTGTTACTAAGTAATCAAACTGTCTTACATGTCAATATTTGAAAGATAAAGGACCCTAAGATACACTAAAAGTTTATATAAATGACTTCCACCAAACTTCACATCCTTAAAGTTTGTCCATCCTTAAAATCCAATCTCTGTGGAAAATCTAATTAAACAGAAACCCTCTACTTTCCAGGCTCTAAACTGATCAAACTGGTCATCCCTGCGAATTTCTTTGTTTGAAATTGCAAGGAAAGCACGCACTGCGGCAGCATCACGAGTTGGCTTGGCAGGTTTTAGCCTCCCCCTAGCTCCCAAGTAGCTCCAGTAAGTTACCACTTAAATAACCAAGAACGTGCTTATGTTGTTCGCAAAACGCAACTCCAAGACTCTAACTCCAGCAACAAAAGCATATGAAACGACTCTAGTCGCCGCCTTCCAACCAGATTATTGCATAAGTACCTCCTACAGTAGAAATTCTAGTTCCCTCCAGAGGAAGAACTCTGGAGCTTTGGGCCCTTCCTTTCCTTCTGAAAGTCTTGCCTTTGGTAAGAACACACAACACATTAGATTTGTTCCTTAGCAGGGCAGGGACCTTGGCCACATCTCCCAATTCAAACACGAGCCAACCACCCCCTCCCCAACCCCCTTACCTCTTTCCCCACACACTCCACAAACGCAAACTCAGGGAGCAGACCCCTCCCAAACCCTCAGTCACTACAGGAAGCCCCTCCAGTACCCCTTTCCCACATGAGAGACAAGCCCATCTCCTTTATTCTTTCCCTAAACTCAGAGAGCCACACCCCCTTCCTACCTTGAAAACTTAGGGACGAGCCACCATCACCCAATACCCCGCCCCCAAACACCTGACAGATCCAGCTCCCCTGCTCTTCCCTCAAAGCAGCGCGCTCCAGGCGCCGGCCTACGCCAGCTCCCCCCGGGTCTTTACCAAGTCGCTGATGGGAGCCGAAGCCTGGGTCGTCCGGAGGTCGCGGTGCCAGCACGAAAGGAACCACGCTGGTTAGGAAGAGAAGACACTGCTTCATGTTCCCGGCCTGGCCACCGGCTGCACCTCTCTGGACAGCCTTTGCCGGACGGGGGTTCGGAAACTACTCACATTGGGGAAGAAGGGGATCCGCCCGGCCCCTCAAACCTCTTTCTCCTCCCGCGCCGCCTACCGGGAAGACGCTACAGTCACTCGCTAGGTCTCCGGAAGCGCAGGTGGCGCTCCTAGAGGCCGGCTCAGCCCGCTTCCGGCCGCCGCCGACACCCGCCTTCCCCACCCACAGCCGGAAACCGGGTGCCGCGCGGCCTGTCGGGACACTCGCTCGCCCCGCCCCGCGCCGGCGTGCAGCGGGCTCCAGGTCTGCCGCCCTCTTGCGGCTCATCCGCCAGCCCCGCTCGCTTCGTCCCGCTGGGGTTTGGCCGGCGCCTGCCTGGACGCGGCCCGCGACGTCCTAACTCGACCCCGCTCGGCCTTGCGTCTGTCCCCGGGTGACCGCGGAGAGGGTAGGCGGGACCTCACGAGCTGGTCCTCAGGCGCATCTGGCCGCCTCCTCTATCTCGGTCCCATATCAGATTAGGATCCATGCTATCCTTTTTACTAAAGGAGCTGTAAAAACCTGCTTGGGGCCTACCGACCTGCGGACGAGGGTGCGTGCCTGGCCCCATGCCGCCAGCTGTCTGCCGGGTGTGCTCAGATGGGAGGGCGAGGGCGTGAATGTAGTCACAGGAGTGCCCAAGGGACGAAGGCTGGGCCCCAGGAGGAGACCCACGACAAAGGGGCTGCGCCTCACCGGGTCCCGAGCCCGAGCCCGAGCCCGGCCTCAGAAGCCCGCGTCCACACAACCCGCTCCTGCGAGACAAGCCTCCCGGACCCAGATCAGGTATCCAGGTCACCGTCTGACAGCCAGAGACGTCAGTGGCCTCTGTTCTTCCATTATCACAGAAAGGCTTTGGGGGAAAAAAACCAGGCATTGCCTGAATGCACATTTGCTTCTTGCCCCCGTTGTAGGGAGAGGGTCTGCAAGTATTTCCAGAAACTAGAGTCCAAGGAACTTATCTGTGAGTACAGAATCTGGAATCTTACTGAGAAGTGGCTTACTAATAATCTATTTAACACATTAACTGCCACATGAGTTGTATTTAACTCACGCTAGTTTTGAGCCCTGAGTCTCATGAAACATAAGTAACTCACACGTCTCTTTACCTTGGGAGCCGCCAGAACTATTTTTCAAGTTGCATATAACTCACGCACAGCAAGTAATAAAAAATAACAAATTTTTCATTAAATTAGAAAGGGTCATCTTGTTTTCCAAGTTTTTATTCTATTTTCACAATAAACACCATGGCCCCAAGGGAAAAAAAAATTTTTTTTTCTAGTGTAGCAGTGTATTAACAGAGGAAAATCCTATCAAACAGAAAGTAAGGAAAATAAACTCACAGCACATAAAACACGACTACCCTTTGTTTTAATTAAAACACATGTGGGCTAACTTGTTCTAAGACTTGCTTCTCAGCCTTGAAAAGCCCTATGCAGACAGTCAGGGTGTGAGCGCCCACTTCAGTTCTCATCAGTACCAGATTCTAAGGACTCAGATCAGCCGGCCTCACAGAGAAAGAAAAAGAAATAAAGAAGACCTGTAACAGCTCTGCCACCGCTTTTGTTATTAGCCTGTTAAAGTAGGGGGGAAGAGCCTTTACCCTTTAAAACTCCAAGCAACTTTTCATTAGCTGCTGACTCTGTGTTGTGGCCATTCCCTTCTTCTATCTCCAGCTCCCTCTTTTTCCCCCCTCCCCAGGAAAATAAATAAACTTTATTTTTTTATCCTAACCTCTGTGTGAAAAATTTTTTTCCAACCCACGCTGTGAGCTTCTCATGAGGTCTCCACTCTTTCACATGGTGGCCTGTACAGAGAGGAGAAACTGAGTCACTTTTCTGTCTTTGCCTCCATACAAGAAGCTGTTTTCTCTTCTGTCTCTAGACTGCTCCCTCCTCTGCTACACAGCTCCCAGAACTTCATTCTCAGTGCTCTCATTTAGAATTTGGTAAGTCTCTTGGGCACTAAAAATGGTCATATGTTCAAGGTTGGGAGTGACAGTTTTTTGGTTTGGTCAAGGATGAAAAACCCAGCACTGGGTCTACCACGTGGGAGGGTATTGGTGGGGATGGGTGGGGGGAGTCACTTAGAGGTCCAGGTCTGAGTCATAACTTGAGACACCTGTTTTCTGGCCAGATATCTAAGTCACAGTCTGATTCAGACTTTAGGGATGCCTGATGTCTGGTCAGAATTGCGAAGGCCATCTGAGTTGGGAACGCCCGCTCAGATTTCCATTTTCAACATATGACCGTCCCTAAACATCCTTTTCCTTCTCCTAGTTGCCCATAGGCAACACTGCATTAAATGAAATTTGGCCCAAGAATGGATCTCTTAATCATAATGCTATTTTGCCAGTTTACCTTCTATTGCCACCAGCACAGCAAGGGGGTCTAAAGTTCCCTACATTCAGGCTTTTCTTTAAACTTGCTAGACTTTCTAATCTTCACTCTGCCTGCCACGTTTTACTTCTTAACCGTTTCATCCCTCTCGCTGTCTTCACTTTCCAGATGAGGTTTCTCTTTCATTTCCCTCCTTCAGTATACTTCCCCGTATTCCCTCTCCTCCTCCATCTCTGCCACTCTCTCCTGGCCACACTCACTCAGACTGCCTACTCCAAACTCCGTTCCTGCCTTTGCACCAACTCTGTCTCCGGAAGGATATGGGGTCAGAAAAAATCCAGTTTTTTCTTTCACAACTGCCTCCACTACAACTCTGGGTCACTGGAGTCAGGGGTGCCCCGGCAAGTGGACCCTGCCCTCACTACAAAAAGGAAAGACTCCGGAAGAGGCAGTGCCTCTTTCTAAAACGGAAGATCATACTTGCGTTCCAGACCTGGTGGGCCCCCTAAACCAATTCCCTCCATACCCATGGATCTTCTGGAACTATTTCAGTCTAACAGACAGCTTCAAAACCAACTTCACAACATCGAGATGACAGAGCCTTAGGTAACTATTACAGATAAACAAATTGATTTTAATTAACACTGGAGCCACTTACTCTGCTCTTCCTAAAATTTCAAGACCTCTATTTCCCTCCCCTATCTCCATTGTCAGAATGGAAAGTAAAATGCAAACGCCCTGTGTATTCCACAGCTCCTCTGCTTGCTTGGAGACCAAGTCTTTGCTCATTCCTTTTAGTGCTTCTCCATTACCCACCCCCACACCCCACAGGAAAAAGAACTTATGGTTACATTAAACACCTAACTCCTTTAACAACACAGACTTCCTTTCTCAGGTTCTTGGAAAAGCTTAACTGGGACTTTATATTGAACCTTCTGTTTCCCTTCATCTAGGTCTGAAGACCTGCATCTTACGCTTTTAAAAATAAAAATAGGATAGAGAATAATAAAACAAGAGAAAGAGATAAAAAATGTAGAAATATACTTACGGTAAAAAAGGGTAAAAAGAAAAATAATATTGTGTAAGAAGGGATATTATATAAAAAATTTTTGTCCTAAAATGACTGGTTATTTAAAAACAATTTTGGGGACAGAAACAAAAAACTTAAATATGTTAGAAATGGTCAGTACAAGTCAAGATTCACAAAAGAAAACTTATAAAAAAATTTTATATGTGATCAAGTTGACTATAATTTTTAAAAGTTTCTGGCTAAAACAAAGTTTTCTGTTCTTAGTTGTGAGACTCTGTTTAAAACTTCTTAAATTTCTGTTCTTGTACACATTTAAACTAATACACAAAGTACATCCAAAAGTTCAAAACTCAAAGGGTCAAACTCCCGCTATATAATTAAAATAGAGTTTATTAAACTATCTTTATATTATTCTGCCTACTTAAAGCTGCAGTTGCTAACTTACTGGTGTTAAGATAAAACTCACTGTCTACATTAATTACGAATCCAAGGTTATGTAAAACAGCCAGTTCTGACAGCAGTGTGAACATTGAAAACTCATTTAAAACTAAAAACAAAAATAAAATTTGGTTTTCTCTTTTACATAAATTTTCATACAATATTAAAAATAACAAAAGATTTTGTTCACCTTTTGAAAAGGGGGTAGGAGAGAAAACAGATTCAATTTGCCTCCTTGTAAGCTGAGTCCCCTCTTAAGAGTAAAATTTTTTTTGCCATTTAAAGTTTTGTAATTGTCAGTCTGGCTAGGTGAATGACTACAATTTTATGGTAACCTGTGATCCTGTTTCATGACAACAAGTGTTTTATGACAGAATATGGTCAAAAAATTTAGTCATTTGTTCCCCTCTTTAAGGTGCTAATTTTTCTTATTCACGTTCCCCTGTATTACACTATTCACTCATGACCCTGGACACACTCTGGACAAACCCTTTTCATTGGGTTTGACTTCCAGGTTGTCTGGATGGGCTTCCCATAAAGAACAGACAGACAGAAAACACTCACTACAGAAGGTTTTTCTTTGCCTTTTTGGTAACTGGCCCGAGACAAGAATTTTTGTCAAGATAATCCCTGTGTGGTGGGGCACAGTGGCTCACACCTGTAATCCTAGCACTCTGGGAGGCCAAGGTGGGAGGATCGCTTGAGGTCAGGAGTTCGAGACCAGCCTGAGCAAGAGCAAGACCCTGTCTCCACAAAAAAAAAAAAAAAAAAAATAGAAAAAATTAGCTGGGCAACTAAAAATAGAAAAAATTAGCCAGGCATGGTGATGCGCACCTGTAGTCCCAGCTACTAGGGAGGCTGAGGCAGGAGGATTGCTCGAGCCCGGGAGTTTGAGGTTGCTGTGAGCTAGGCTGACGTCCCTGGACTCTAGTGACTCTAGTCCGGGAAACAGAGCAAGACTCTGTCTCAGAAAAAAAAAAGATAATCCCTGCATTGTCTTTGTTGGATTTTTGACTAACTAGAAAGACTAAACTTTGAGGGTTGAAATTTATACACATATAACTTCCCTGCGTTGCCTTTAAAGTCTTCTGATGACTATCACTCTTGGCTAAACGAAGGCCATTGTTTTATAGTGATTTGTGATTCTATTTAAACAAATGTTTTAGACCTGTAATGTTTGGCAGCCTTTTCAAGAACGAAATTCTAAATTCAGCCCTTTTAACCTCAAACTGGCTTTTTTTTTTTTTTTTTTTTTGAGACAGAGTCTCACTTTGTTGCCCAGGCTAGAGTGAGTGCCGTGGCGTCAGTCTAGCTCACAGCAACCTCAAACTCCTGGGCTCAAGCGATCTTCCTGCCTCAGCCTCCCGAGTAGCTGGGACTACAGGCATGCGCCACTATGCCCGGCTAATTTTTCTATGTATATATTTTTAGTTGTCCATATAATGTCTTTCTATTTTTAGTAGAGACGGGGTCTCGCTCTTGCTCAGGCTGGTCTCGAACTCCTGACCTTGAGCGATCCGCCCGCCTCGGCCTCCCAGAGTGCTAGGATTACAGGCGTGAGCCACCGCGCCCGGCCAAACTGGCTTTTAATAATAGAGCCACAAAAAAGAGAAACTTATTGGGCTCATTGGCATGTTAAACCATACAGGTATTCATTGTCAAATATGAGATGGTGTTTAACTTTCTTTGGGTTGTATTTGTATAAATATATTGCAAATATCTGTTCCAAGGCTATGTGAGATTCCTAAAGTTCTAGTATGCCTTGGTATATATTATCAATAATAATATGTACGCTAGATTGTTGTGTGCCATGGAGATGGACAGGTCTCCTTTGTGTCTTTGACCATGGCTAATGTAAGATTTTTTATCATCCACAGACAATTATTGTTTTACTTTGATTCTTCCTAAACAACAGTTTATAATCAGCTATGGTCCAAGATTTGCTTCTTCAAGAAATATTATGGAAAGAACTAAATTTTTTTTTTTTTTATTTTTTGTTTAAAAACATTACTGATTTTCTTACTTTGTTTTCCAAAGTCATGACAAGTATCAAGTAAAATAAGAAAGTTTATCTGATGTCTCCAGGATTTAAAACTATTAAATCCTGCCTGGCCTAACCTTATTTATTGCTACTAAAACTACAAACATTCTTCCTCTAGGCCCGGGGACAAAAAAAAGACAGATGTGAAAAATTGTAAGGGTCTATTTCAACAGATAGAATTAGTTCAAGCTCCATATCTTCCCTAAGACACCCTTGTTTCCCAGGCCCCTTTAAATTTTTATATGGGAGATCAGTCCTCTTGTCATCTTTCACCTCAACTTCCCCACCCCGTCTTGGCACGTACCTGCTAGTCATCAAACTAACTCCACAACTTCTTAGAGAATATACAGACACACACCTTCCTAAACCTCAACTTTTTAATTTAAAGGCACTACAACATTTACAGCCTGGAGACTGGGTCTTACTCAAAGATCTCCCAGGACAAACAGGGCCCCTTCAACCCCCATGAAAGGACCCTTTTCAAATAATTCTCACCACTCACTACAGCTAAACTTATGGGAATTCCGTGCTGGATTCACCTCTCCCGGCTCAAGCCTGCAGATCCTCCAGAGGAGCCTTCTTCGCCCCACCACGAGCTCCCTGAGAGTCCACCAACCTCACCTGCCAGCCCATCAGATACCAGACTGATTCACCTGACAAACAGCATCAGATCCGTGAGCTTTAATAATATGCTCTGGTATATATGGCTTCTTATCACCCTTTTTCTCTTTATACTTTTCGGATGGCTCTACAAATTCTACAAATGTTGCCACAACACAGTTCACATACCAGGCCGATCCTATTTCTGCCCATGCTGAAAACCTTAATGATAATCTTGCTTTTTGCACCCCCCACCATGGGCATTATACAACATCCTTATTTGCCTACAGTCCAGGAGGACCTTCTACTTCTTAAAATGTGGACCTTTCTCGGTCCTGCTCAAAGTGTTGGATTAAACTGCCTCCGCCTAGACTCTCTGCATAATAGAGCTAACTTTAATCTCCAGGGAGCAATATTCACCTCAGTCTCACTGGTACAACAAGATCCCCTGTGCCTATAAGTCCATCTTGCCCAGGCCCTTTTGCAGGAGAGTTTCCTGATGGCTCCCAGGCTCACAGTCAGTCACACTGTCCAGCTGACTGCTAACCATGTTTAGGTTACTATACCCACCCGAATCCCTTTTTATAGCATATATTTTCCTAAACCCCATAATGTCACTACCAACTGTACCCAAACAAGCTATTTGGGAACTAGCATTTGTCCCCCACCCCACAATCATGCCCTTTTAAGGAGAAAAACTTTTGATTCCAACCGAGTAACATCAACCACCAGGGATGTCAAAAATTAAAAACCCCTCGGGCCTATGGGGTAGGATGGAATCTTACTATTCCTTCTTTCAATTGGACATGTTACCTCTCTGCTATTCCTACATATACCTCATGTTTACCTCCATTGGCTGAAATGACTAACTTATGAAGGCATAGAACACTATACAAACCACCTTACAATGCTTTGTTTCAATATATCCATAGATATTTGTCTAAATCCCAAAAACCGAACTTACTTTCCCTGTGGATCAAATGCTTATCTATGCCTCTTGACAAACTGGATGGGAACTTGTACTCTGGCTTATATAATCCCTAACCTTACTCTTATCAATATCTTTCCTCTCCCCATTTACTCCTCACACCCCTGATCGAAGCACGGTGCCTTTGTTGTCCTCAAAATGATTGGAGTAGCAACAGGGCTTGCTACTGACACTGCTAGCTTATTTAATTCAGTCTTTACAACCCAAAGATTGTCTTTAGAAATAAGCCAATCAGCCATGGACTCAGCCCAACAAATTACTATACAACAACAAATAAATCCCCTGGCAGTTGTTGTTTTGCAAACTAGGTAAACTCTTGATCTGTTAACTGCTAGTCATGGAGACACATGTGCTATACTAGGAGAAGATTATGTTTGTTAACTAGTCAGAAAAAATACAAACTAACATTCAAGACATTCTGAAAAGGACTGATACACTTCATGAACAAGGAACTTCTGGTGTATTTGACTGGCAGGATTTTAAACCCAACCTGTGGCCATGGTTCTCTTGGTTAACACCTCTATTAGGGCCCCTCGTGATTCTGCTTTTAGCTCTTGTTTTTGGACCTTACATTCTCCGCTGTTGAATAACATTCATACAAAACCGAATTCAAGCCTTAGCAGTTTCTCTTCAGTGAAACCCCCATTCTGCCTCTAATCTTACTTTTAAAACTGTCCGTCTTCAACTCCTCACCATTCGTGACCCAAATGAACTCTCTACCCACTGACCCAGCAGAAAACAACTACCAAAGATGAGACCTCCATCCATATTCCCCAGTTTCTGAATTCATTAAATAAAAATTTTAATTTTAGGCCGGGCGCGGTGGCTCACGCCTGTAATCCTAGCACTCTGGGAGGCCGAGGCGGGTGGATCACTCAAGGTCAGGAGTTCGAGACCAGCCTGAGCAAGAGCGAGACCCCGTCTCTACTAAAAATAGAAAGAAATTATCTGGCCAACTAAAATATATATAGAAAAAATCAGCCGGGCATGGTGGCGCATGCCTGTAGTCCCAGCTACCTGGGAGGCTGAGGCAGTAGGATCGCTTAAGCCCAGGAGTTTGAGGTTGCTGTGAGCTAGGCTGACGCCACGGCACTCACTCTAGCCTGGGCAACAAAGCGAGACTCTGTCTCAAAAAAAAAAAAAAAAAAAAAAAAAATTTTAATTTTAACCAAAGACGGGGGAAATGAAAGGTAGCCTTACTAATAACTTATCTAAAAGAGGAAAATAAACTATCCTTTAAAACTCCAAGCAACTTGCCCTCAGCTGCCCATTTCCTTCCTCTGTGTGCTATGGCCTCCCCCTCTCTTTCTTTCTCAGGAAAAAACTTTGTACTTCTTTCTATCCTAAACTCTGTGTGAAAATTCTTTCTTCCAACATGTGCTGTGAGTTCCTCCTAAGGGCCCCATCCTGGCACTTCCCACTAACTTCTTACAATTCAATCCTACACTTGGTTCCTTTAGCTTAGATTGGAAATTTCCCAAGGGAGTTTGTGTTTTGCAGTTCTTTGTTTAATTTTAGTTCTGTGTAGTTTAGTTAGTGTTTATGGTACTTAACAAAACATTCTAGCCATGTTGGATGCATATTGTTCAACTAAACTTTATACAAGTAGGACATAACACATTTTCCACTTAGGAGTGAGGAGGACAGCTTTATTATGAAATGGTAAATTGTAAGGAGTAAAACATTGGTCCTGGTCAAGTCTCAAGGCATATTTCTAATAAAATACTCAAATTGTCATTTAAATTTATGTTCACTGTGGTATGCTCCAGTAAAACATCAACATATTTTTTTTGCAGTTGTATCCATAATTACTGGTTTTGTACATTTTTGGCTTACATCAACTGAACCTGTTCTATAAACCTGAGGGATAAAATGCCTTCATTAAACATATACATTGGGGCATACCTAATCAAAAAGTAAATAGAATTTTACCTCCTCAAATTGCATACAATTTTTTCAAAAACTATTCCATAAGAATATGACAGTTGTGTGTAGTTTTTTTGGTATGCAAAAAAAAATCATTTCTTCTCTGAACATCCAGGGACCATACTCTTGAGCTTATAACTTCAGTAGATTGTAGATTATATTCCTTTGGTGTCCCCACAGCTCTTGTACAGTGCCTTGCTCATAGAAGGCACGTAGCTATTTAGTAAATGCCACTAACAAAAACAAAACCAAACAAACAGAAAAAAAGAGCTCTCAATCCATTTTCTTATAACCAGAAGTCCTAGATTTTCAGAGACAGTCTGCATTTCAAGTAATCTTTTCAATTCACAAATCAGGACCCAAATTTTGATTCCAATTTGAAGTTCATCTTTCATTTATCAGTTGTCCATATGTTTAAGAGAAAAGAACACCACATGGGGGAGATGAAGAGCCAGAAGAACATGATTAAGAGGGACACACTGGATAAAAGGCAGACTACTAGTAGAAGTCAATGGTCTTCAAACTTATTCTCTCACCTCCAAAAGAATTTTTAAAAATGATATACCCCCAGGCACATTTTAAAAATTTTCATCATAGATGTTAGTAGTTGCAAAGTTTGAATTTCCAGCATAAGGTAAATACTGACATTTAAAATTAAAACTGTTAGGTCATTCTTTTATTATTTTTAACTTTTATTTTTTAAGACTAGTCAAGTGCAGTAGTGAGAAGTGGGAAAGAGTAGCAAGGAGTTCAATCTGTAACTGACTATGAACAATTAAAATAACTCGCCTCCTTAGGACCAGCCAGGAAGGTAAATAACTTAGAGATATTATAGACACTGTGGTAGCCAGCCTCCAAAATGGCCTTGCGTCCTGACATTCACACTGTAGTATAGTCAGTCCTCTTCCACACTGGACCAGGGTTAGTTTGTGTGACCACTAGCGTTCAGCAGAAGTGATGCTATGTCACTTGCAAGATTAGGTCGTAAGAGACTCTGTCCTCCTCCATCTCAGGTGCTCTCTTGCTTGCATGTTCTCTCTTGGATCACACAGTATGGGGGAAGCCAACTTTCATGTTATGAGAACACTTAAGAAAGCTCTAGGGAGCCCAAAGGAACAGGTTGCTGCCCAGCCAACAGCCAGCAAGGAGCTGCCAAGACTATGTGAGTGAGCTTGGAAGGAATTCTGTAACCCCAGGCAAGGTTTGAGATCACTGCAGCTCCTTACAGCCTGACTGCAACTAAGCCACTCTCAGATTCCTGACCCTGGGAAACTAGGAGATGAATGTTTGTTGTTTTAAGCTCCAAAATTAGGGGTAATTTGTCACATAGCCACTATTTTTTTTTTTTTTTTTTTTGAGACAGAGTCTCGCTCTGTTGCCCGGGCTAGAGTGAGTGCCGTGGCATCAGCTTAGCTCACAGCAACCTCAAACTCCTGGGCTTAAGCAATCCTTCTGCCTCAGCCTCCCGAGTAGCTGGGACTACAGGCATGCGCCACCATGCCCGGCTAATTTTTTTCTATACATATTTTTAGTTGGCCAGATAATTTCTTTCTATTTTTTTTTTAGTAGAGACGGGGTCTCGCTCTTGCTCAGGCTGGTCTCGAACTCCTGAGCTCCAGCGGTCTGCCCGCCTCGGCCTCCCAGAGTGCTAGGATTACAGGCGTGAGCCACCGCGCCCGGCCAAGCCACTATTATCTGTTCAAAAAATACATAAACAAGTTGACTGGATCCTGGGTTCTTATGCCTGAAGTGATTCTTTTAATTTAGGATTTAATAAAGAAAGTAAAAGATGATTTGAGATTCCCCAATCTCATGCTATGGAACGAATCACTCACAATTTAGATGCTGCAAGTGAATTTAAGAGGAAAATAAATATTTGCAATTATTTAAAACATATAATCTGGGCGCGGCAGCTCACACCTGCAATCCTAGCACTTTGGGCAGCTGAGGCAGGAGGACAGGTTGAGGCCAGGAGTTCGAGACCAGCCTGAGCAAGAGCAAGACCCCGTCTTTACTAACTATAGAAAAGTTAGCCAGGCATGCTGGTGCACACCCTGTAATCCCAGCTACTTGGGAGGCTGAGGCAGGAGGTTCACTTGAGCCCAGGAGTTTGAAGTTGCAGTGAACTATGATGATGGTACTGTACTCCAGCATGGGCAACAGAGCGAGATCTTGTCTCAAAAACAAAAACAAAAAACCCATATAGCCACATACTGTTCTATAATTAACTACCAAACACACACAAGTATTGATAAAACCTTTAGTCTAAATGACCAGAAAAAATGACTGTTTGTTCTGGCTTGGGGTTGTTTTTGTTTTCTGTTGTCATCCCAGTTCTGTTTCTCTTATTAGCCACTTCTTTGTCTTACACCAATCTCACCAGTCCTTATAGATGTATAGAGCCTTCCTCACTCTTTTGCTAAAATGCTAATTATTCCTACATTTGTATGCTTTCTTATGCATGAATAAGCATCAACAAGTATGAGTCGATCCACACATCTCCATAAGACAAGAGATGCCACTTACTGAAATATGACGGCCTACAAAGTCATGTACCCATAACTGTAGCTTCCAGGGCTTTAGTTCAGAAATTGTAATCTAGTTCAGATCCTTTTAGGAAGAAAAACAAAAAATATATTATGCATGGGGCAAAGCAGAGATATTTGCAGATCCTCAGTGATAAATGATTTTGGGGGGAATTTTTTTAATGGGTAAGAAAATAATCAGGCCTACTTGAAACTGGAACAATATTTTCCAAAAAAGAAGGAAACCAGCCATTTAATTGAGAAATGAATCACACTGTTATTTCAAGAAGATACATCTCTAAAATTTTGCTAGCCATTACCACCACCGCCCCCTCACACACTTTTTTCTATCTCGATTGTCAGGCATCCTTGTCTTTGTCACAGAACTATTTGCAGTGGCTAACCCGGACATCAAGTGCAAAAGCATCATACGTCCTGTGCATCGTATGCCACACAAAATAGGAAGCCATGTTGGTTCTCTGCCTTCTTAAATCCCTGTCTCTCTCCCTTGAGGTCGCAGAGTAATTGAACCACATGAATAACTGAACATAGTAGGTTGGATAAAGAGAACAAATGGAAATTTGTGCTGGTTTGAAATTACCTCAGGTCTGAAGTGGCCAAAAGTCATTACTCTTGGGTTGACAGGCCCCAGAGAGGAGACGCTCAACAATTACCCTCCAGTTTTGCAGCAGCCAGAGACCTTAATTGAAAACCTGTTCTACTTAGTGCTCTTCAGAAAAACTGAACTCAGCTGTTCAATGCTTAAAATCTGATAAAAGCCAGGCGTGGTGGCGCACGCCTGTAGTCCCAGCTACTCGGGTGGCTGAGGTGGGAGGATTGCTTGAGGCCAGGAGTCCAAGGCTGCAGTGAGCTGTCACTGCACTCCAGACTAGGCCACAGAGCAAGACCCCATCTCTAAAAAACTAATAATAATAATACCAAAGAGATACACATTATACCTTTGTCCTCAAAGGACTTATATTCTAAAAGATAGATACTAGGAACACAAAAACACCCAAAGCTGATAGTGGCTTAAAAAAATTGGGAGGTTGTACATTTTTTTCACTTTAATTTTTTTTAAATGAATTTTTATTTTGGAAATTTTTTTTTTTTTTTTGAGACATTGTTTCACTCCATTGCCCTGAGTAGAGTGCTGTGGCGTCAGCCTAGCTCACAGCAACCTCAAACTCCTGGGCTCAAGCAATCCTTCTGCCTCAGCCTCCCGAGTAGCTGGGACTACAAACATGCGCCACCATGCCCGGCTAATTTTTTCTATATATATTTTTAGTTGTCCAGATAATTTCTTTCTATTTTTTTTAGTAGAGACGGGGGTCTTGCTGTTGCTCAGGCTGGTCTCGAACTCCTGGCCTCGAGCTATCCTCCCGCCTTGGCCTCCCAGAGTGCTAGGAATATACTCTTCATCCAGCTTCCCTAATGTTAACATCTTATATAATCATGGTATGTTTGTGAAAACTAAAAAACTAACATTGGTATAATACTGGTAACTAAACTGCAGACATTATTCAGATTTCAGATTTTGTTTTTTTGCAGTATCTTTTATGGCCTTTAAAAATTGTGATAAAATACATCTAACATAAAATTTACCACTGACATTCAATACATTCAGTGTTGTGCAATTACCACCATCATCTGATCACCATCAGAACATTTTAATCTCCCCAAAAGGAAACCCGTACCCATTAAGCAGTCATTTGTGGGCCATTCCTCCTCCTCCTTGGCAACCACTAATTGAATTGCAGTATTGCCACTAATGTCCTTTTTCTGTTCCAAGAGCCAGTCCAGGATACTACATTGCATTTAGTCACATTAATGTTTTACTCTTTAGTTCATATAAAGCTGCTTTAAATATTTCATTCTGTAGAGAAGCACTCGTTAATATACTCAATTGGTGTTCAAGAACCATCCAGCTCCTTCTCTCTCTCTTTCTAATTCGTCTCATAGCACCTCAAGTAGCTTGCTTGCGTCTGGTTTCCTCCCAACCAGTGCCTCTACTTGTCTTCTGTAACACTGGCTGTCGCCTACTCGTGGACTTTTATAATCCATTCTTAATTTTATCCGATCTTGTTGTGTCTCTTGATGGTATTTTGCTATCCTCCACCAAAGCATGAGTTTCTAAGGCGAGAACCCTACACCTTCCATATCAAATAAGTGTTGTATATAAGGTAGTCAGTGTATTAAATAAATACTATTAAGCTGTCTGACATACAGCCAGATATCTCACAATTTCCCCATTTAAATCAAATACATGAGACAATGTAATGCTTACAGTGGGTTGAATAATTATGTCCCCCCCAAAAAGATATGTTCAAGTCCTGACCCCTGGTACTTGTGAAGGTGACCTTATTTGGAAATAGGGTCTTTGCAGATGTAACCAAGTTAAGATGAGGTAATACTGGATTGGGTGGGCCCTAAATCCAAATATTGGCAGCCTTTTAAGAAGAGAAGTGACACAGACACAGGGAGAACACCTTGTGATGATGGAGGCAAGAGACTGGAGTTATGCATCAGTAAGCCAGTGAACACCAAAGATTGCTCACAACCACCAGGGGCCAGGAAGAGGCAGGAAGAGGCAAGCCTTCCCTGGAGCATGGCACTGCTGACACCTTGAATCTGAACTCTGGCCTCCAGAACTGTGATAAAATACTTCTATTGTTCTAAGCCACCCATTTTGAGATAATTTGTTACAGCAGTCCTAGGGAAACTAATAAATACAATGCTCATGGAACACATCTTGAGGTCACCTCCTCTTCAGCCTTTTCTTCTGGAATTCCTCTTGCCTGGAACATCCTTGCTCTGTAGTTCCAGCTATCAAAAACCTACCCATCCTTGGCCATGTAAGGTATTGTTGTAGATTGCAAAATCTCCACCATTTCTTAGTAATCTTAAGTCTTCTTAAGATCCCATTTATTCTCTCACAGTTCTGGAGGCCAATGTTCAAAATCAGGGTATCAGGAAAGCTATACATTGGGCAAATATTTGGTCATTTGAAGCCATTCTGACATACAGAGGATGATGGTGTCAGGTAGCCAGCAGGGAGAGAATAAGTTTACATCTTTTTCTACTCTTGTCTACTTCTAAGTCTCTTATGATTTAATCATTATTGAACTCATCCTGAGGCCTGGTGACAGTAGATATGGGCCCAGATATTCACTGCTACTCTCTCCCCATGCACTTTGCTTCTGTTCTTCGCCTGGCGGAAAGCCCTCCTTATCCTGGGCCAGATATACTGTCAGGACACGGGGACTGACTCCATTTAAGAAAACTTACTTCATTTATCTGTCCCAGAAAAAGAAAACACAGTAACTAGTTAACAGTCTTAAATAATTTGCTCTTTGCTTTTTGGCAAATTTTAGTTTATTCTTGCTTGAGAAAGAATAGTATTAATAAATTTAAAAGCAATTCCCCATTTTCAACCTAGCCCAGCAATTTCACCTCCTGGCTTACTTTGCCAAAGCTACTATCAAGTAGCTGTATGCCTGGCCTCCTCCTCTTTCTTCTCCTCCATCCTGCCCACTGGCAGAGCCTCTTGTGAGTTCTAAGATGACCAAGATATTAGGCAGTGGGAGACTGAAGGAAAAGCAGCAAAGCCCTGGGTAACAAAGGCCCTGAACAAGAAGTGTCAGGATCTTAGGGGAGTGCCTTTTATATCTTTGGAATTGTTCAGTAATTTTCCAGAGAGATGCATGTTTGGGGCCAGAAGAGTGGTGCCCCACCCACAGTTAGTGCTAATAAAGGTTTATTAAACAAAAACAAATTTAGGCTTGGAGAGTCCTGGCTGATGAGAGAGGCATGTCCATCCTACTCAAACAAAATGGATCATTTACCTATAAAGTGGCTTAAGAAAAAAGAGGCCGGGCGTGGTGGCTCACGCCTGTAATCCTAGCACTCCGGGAGGCCGAGGTGGGCAGATCGTTTGAGCTCAGGAGTTCGAGACCAGCCTGAGCAAGAGCGAGACCCCATCTCTACTAAAAATAGAAAGAAATTATATGGACAGCTAAAAATATATATATATAGAAAAAATTAACCAGGCATGGTGGTGCATGCCTGTAGTCCCAGCTACTCAGGAGGCTGAGGCAGGAGGATCACTTGAGCTCAGGAGTCTGAGGTTGCTGTGAGCTAGGCTGATGCCACGGCACTCACTCTAACCTGGGCAACAGAGTGAGACTCTGTCTCAAAAAAAAAAAAAAAAGAAAAGAAAAAAGAGATGATCAGGTTGTGGAAAATCTGTTTACTGCAGACCCTTTGGCTCAAGGGGGACGGCATTCACATTGCAGCTACTGTGAGAGGTGTCCCCGCAGCTGTGCAGTCCACAAGCCCACCGCAGCATCCCTGGGGGGGCCAAGAGGTCAGGGTCTAGGGCCCTGATCAATGAGATCTGCTTATGAAAACATCTTAGAATCTAGACTGCAGAAAGAAGCACTCTTGCTTCCACGCTGTGCAGATTACGCATGCAAAATGAGCGAGAACTGCTGGTGCGCTGTGCCTGGTGTGCCTCTCAGCCCGTGTGGGGCTTAGAAGTCCCGTAATTCTGATCTGCACGGTCACTACGCAGTTCTGAGCTTTGTTTCTGAGGTCACCTTGAACAGCCAGACTATAAAGGGGTTGCCTCCAGCGGACATTACATTTATTGGCTTACTCTGAAAGACAAGTAAGTTGATGCAGAATTACATTAGCTCGTTATCATTAATAGTGTCATGTGCAGCCCTCGATATTTGATCACCATGACTGTCTAGTATGTATTTATTTATTTACATTCTGCCTTGTTCCGGAAATAATTTCAAAGCAGAGGTCCATTAAAAACTCCAGTGAATGACACAGACGTGAATTTGAAATATGCTGAGGGATGTGGATGCCATCTAGTTCAGTGATGTTTTCAAGACCCCATGTTTTGTTTTTGTTTTAGCTGTAGTACCCTAACTCAAAAAGAAATATTTTGCAGAATCTTAGTGTATAAAATCAAAGCAGAGCTATTGAGTTTGAAGTACTCCTGAACCATCTCCTAAAATCCTTACATCTTCCTGGAGTTTACAGAAAAAGACATTGTGCAACTTTCCTGAAGCACAGGAGAGTTAGTGGCAGGAATAACGATGCAGGCCTCCTGATCTCCAGGTTTGGATGCCTAAACAGTAGCATCTCTTCAGACAGCCCTGAAAATGGGCCCTGGCAGGGGCAGGCTAAGTACTGATTGCCACCTGACAGATGAGTGTGGGATCCCATAGTTGCTACTACCAGAATCATCCACCCTGCACCATATATTCAAAAAGAACAGCTGGAAGGCCAGTCACTCACTAATTGACACCCTTAGTGCCTCAATAGCAGGGCATTCAAGTTGAGCACTTAATGCAAAATTCAAAGGAATGAGACATCTATTGTGGGAGACATGCGAGGGTACAATGCTCTCTTACAGTCAAGAGCTCTTAGGCAGGGCGCCGTGGCTCACGCCTGTAATCCTAGCACTCTGGGAGGCTGAGGCGGGTGGATTGTTTGAGCTCAGGAATTCGGGACCAGCCTGAGCAAGAGCCAGACCCTGTCTCTACTAAAAATAGAAAGACATTATATGGACACCTAAAAATCTATATAGAAAAAATTAGCCGGGCATAGTGGCGCATGCCTGTAGTCCCAGCTACTCGGGAGGCTGAAGGCAGTAGGATCGCTTAAGCCCAGGAGTTTGAGGTTGCTGTGAGCTAAGCTGACGCCACGGCACTCACTCTAGCCTGGGCAACAAAGTGAGACTCTGTCTCAACCAAAAAAAAAAAAAAAAAAAAAAAAAAAGGATGAATAGGAATTTGCTAGGCAGAAAGGGAAAGGAAGGACATTGTAGCAACAGTATTTATTAAGGTGCACAAGCATGACTCTTGATGTGCGGCAGTATGAAGTACACAGTACAACCTACAAATATTTCTTACCAGAAAAAAATCTAATAAAGCATCTAATAATTAGCTAAATAAAACCAAAAGGAAGCAAGAGACAAATCCAAAATGGCAGACATTCTAAAGAGACCTGGCTTCTGCAACAACACAACGCCTCTACTCGAAAAAGGAGGATGCTCTAGACTAAGAGCCACTGTGAACAAAAGTAATGTGTGGGCCTTGTTGGAATCCTGATTCCAACAAACCACTCTACATGTATTTTTGAGACAATTGGGGAAATTTGATTATGAAGTGAATTACAGATAATGCCAATGAATGAATGTAATTTTGTGAGGTGCAATGACTGCTATTATGAAAGGAAATGGTGTACTTCTTAAGAGATGTACACTGAATTATACGGTAGTGACAAGACATAATGCCTGCTGTCTACTTTAAAATACTTCAGCATAGAAAAATAAATTATTTCATAATAAAGAACTAAAACAAAATGATGTATTGGCATGAAACAACTAGTTACATTTAGGAGATATCAAGTTCCTACTGTGCACCAGGTACCAGGTCCTTGTCTACTTTTTCCCCTGATGTCTGCCACACAGTAATCGAATACTTGTTGCATTCAGGATGCATAAATTACCTCATATAATCCTATAACAATCCTTTAAAGCTACAGTCCCCAACCCCTAGGAACCACGCAGCACAGCAGGAGCAAAGCTTCATCTGTGTTTACAGCCGCCCCCATTGCTCCCCATTGCTCACATCACCGCATAAGCTCCCTCTTCTGTCAGATCAGCAGCAGCATTAGATTCTCACAGGAGCAGGAACCCTACTGTAAACTGCACATGGAGCGATCTAGGTTGTGCTCCTTCTGACAATCTAAAGCCTGATGATCTGATGGAGCTGAGGTGGTGATGCTAGCTCTGGGGAGCAGCTGCAAAAACAGATTATCATTAGCAGAGAGATTTGACTGCACAGAGATCATAATGAATCAATTGTTTGCAAACTCATATCAAAACCCTATCAGTGCCAGTGTAATAACAGAAATAAAGTGCACGATACATGTAATGTGCTTGAATCATCCCCACCACAACCCCGGTCTTCCATGAAACTTGTCCCTGGTGCCAAAAAGGTTGGGGACTGCTGCTTTAAAGCATTCTCTATTTTACAGATTAGGGGACTTGTCCAAGGTTGCACAACTATTGAGAGTCAAGATTTAAAATCAAAGCCATCTGACTTCACTTTCCTTAACAACTAGCACCTATATAGGAAGTTGGCATCACTTTGGGAACTCTCATTAACAGGTGGTAGAAAAACTCCTGGACAATGTACTACATTTGGATCATCCTACTTCCTCCACACTCCTGCAGACTGTAGTCTTCTCCCTTTCCTAAACTCCACAATTTCTCCTTACATACTGTATACGTTCCATTCACTGAATCTGAACTGCTGCCACACAACAGGCACTGTGTCTTGGTACATTTGGTGTTTTGTGTGTTCATCTTGTCTCCCCACACTATAAACTTGAGATGAGGCTAGCTCTTTTATGTTTTCATATCCTTTGTTGCCAAACACAGGATGACTTCTCTATCCTTTTTATTAACTTCAGTTACCTGTCACCCTTCAAGAAACACTTGTGGTTTGGCCTGAAATAGCTTTCTGCTGATCCTTCTCTATAGCCCTGAACCTTAAAAGCAAGAGAAATGTCAACACAACAAATACTAAATGCCTACATATTATTACTATTAGAGAGAAAGTTTGTTCATATTTTTGCTTTAAACCATTTAGGAACTGGAGGGATGAGTGAATACAAATAGAAGGAATAGCTGAATGCTCCAACTTGCAAGTTTGACTTACAGGACCTTTATATCCATTAGTCAGCTCAGATGATGCCAGAACAAGTTTCTGAGCCTCCTGCCCATTGTTGGGATACATCCCTGGCTTCCTCATTCAACTTTAGGCCAATCTCCCATCAACACTGATCTCACTGAAAGCTGACCCCGACCCCACATCCACCTGCCAGCCAGATCCCCAGCCTTCTTAACAAAAACCTTAAGAACCAACTCTAACTCATCCGCTAGACATCCTGACGCATGAAATCTGCCCAGTCAGGACTAGGATAAAACAGTATTTTACTTTAATACAAAACAGTTAACATGGGCAAATGACTAAGAGGGGCAGAGAATTAACATGTGAGTCTCCTGTGCTGTGTTGTTTTTTTTTGCATATATAACCCAATTAATTTCAATTGGCAAGAATTAGTTTCAGGTGGGCAAAAATTCCAACAGCGTGGACAACTCAGACCCAAAATTGTTTGACTTATTTTTATTTTATTTATTTATTTTTTTTTAAGAGATGAAGTCTATGTTGCCCAGGCTGGAGTACGATGGCTATTCATAGGCACAATCATACAGAACTGCAGTCCCCAACTCCTGGCCTCAAGCAGTCCTCCCACCTCAGCCTCTCAAGTAGCTACAGGTGCACCACCTGGCCCTTTGACTTACCTTTTACTACCCTGCTGTGAAACTCCCCTGATCTTTGGCCTTCATTATTCAGGCTTTCTTAAAACAGCAGCTCTCAAAGTAGCAGGTCCTGATCAGCAGCATCACCTTGGAATTTGTTAAAAGCACAAATGATCCATGGAGCCCCACCTCAGACCCACTCAATCAAAAACTGTGTGTTTTAGCAAATCTTCCAGGTGATTCTGATGCACCCTAAAGTTTGAGCACTATGGCCTTGAGGTACTTACCAACAGTTAACTCTTGACCAAAGAAAAACAAAGACATTTCTTCTTAGCACTTGTTCCCTGGGTCCTGGTTTTTCTTCACTTACTTCAACAGAATGACCTGTCTCCACTGTATTCCATCAGATTGCTAATTAGAAGCAAAACCATTGCTTAATAATTTTTTTTTAAACTTTGCATTCCCAAGTTACACCGTCATTTTCTTTTTGTGTCTATGTCCTTGAAAATCTAGGGCAATAGGTCTGCTCAAAGTGTTGGTGATTTTCTTATCCGCAAGACTAGTTTCACTTTATTAGAACTTTCCAGTTTCAAAATTAGGCTGTCCTGCTACTCACTTCTTTCCCGTCTGGTTCCACTACATGTATTCCACAACCCTTTACACCTGGAAATACTTTCACACATTGGCTTATAGGCCAGATAGGTTGTCAATAAGGCCACAGCTATAAAGTAGTGAAATTTAAAGTTTAGTAGCTAGTACAGCCCCTAACTCATAAAATGCACTCAGTAAGCTAGGTCTTTCACTTCTAGCTGGTCTTCTTTCCATCAGCAGATCACACCGTCTCTCATGTAGGGTAGTTGTAGAAAAAGACAAGTCTAGCTCCAAAAAGGGTTAATAATCTTTCCACCTTTATATTCCTAGTTCCATCGCTGTGGTGTTACCACCAGTCTCTAGTGGTCTTCAGAAATCTTTCCAGTGAATCCTACCAAGTTCCAGAATAGCTGCAAGAACACCACGTATCAAGGAAAATGGTTGAAACACAGGCCCTCGTCTGAAGACCCACAGAGCTGGAATGGAGGCGACCTGGCAGTACTAATTCCAGATGGGTAAAAGAACCTGGTAACATTGGCAGAAAATGAGAAACAATCTGGCCTCCTTCCTGGCTGCTTGGACAGGCTGAAAACCAAGAGTCTTTCATTTTGTTTCCCCTGTTTTTCTGTCTGTATTTTCACATTAAGCACTAAATTTCCAGTACCATCCTGGTGCATGACTCAGATAGTCAGATGCGTTGATTAATAGGTGCAGTTTGGCAATGACAGGTTTTAATTAAATGCTCTTACATAAAGGAATATGGCCTCGAATGTAAGCTGCTACGTGGTCATATTTGTTACTGTGATATTATGGTACTTTTAAAGTGTGTAAGTATACCCTTGTGCTTTGCTATTTTTTTATGCTTCCTGGAATTTGGGGACTCCTGAGGACACTGGAGGTTAGATAGAGTCCTGCAAGTGAGACGACACTACTTGGCTGCAGCTGCCAAAGCAAGAACTCAAACACCAATCAAGTTGTGGATGTAACTACTTTGAGTAAGATTGAGAAAGCCCAGAGGACATCATCTGGGCGTTGACAGAGGTGGTATATGAATTTTGGGACCTCTGCAGTCCAGATCAAAGGACAGCTGTTTTTCTTCCCTTTTTTCTTTTTTCCAGAAATGTAACTTTTTTGTCATGTTAACTGAGCACATCATGTAACCTGTCGGATGAGCAACCTAGAATTGGGATGAGTTCTAGGTACATGTATTTGCTGATTTGGGGGTAAACTTCTTTTATGTAATACAGTCTCTGGCTATGAATGCATGTGACCTCTTCAGGGGCCAGGATATGCTGGGGAAGGTCATGGGGTCCCCAAACTGATAGGAGGCACCTTGTAGGTTTAGATAGTGTCCATTCTAGGTCATCAGAGCCCAGGCCTCACAGGGATTGAGATCAGAGTTCTAACGTGTTATTATAAAGTTCATTTGCCTATAAAACAAATGCTGAAAGCCAATTTTTAGAATCTTTGTGCAAATGACCAAAGCCATTGACTTGGCCAGGAAAAGATAAGGTAAATAAACTTTTCAGAATGAAAATTAAAAAAAAAAAAAAAAAGTCTGGCCTCCTTCAAGGACTCAAGTTATTCAAGGCAGATGGTGGGGAGTAGAGCCCACAAGATGAGTGAGGGGCAGAGATTTTTGTAATGAATGTCAGCTTCAAGTACACTTGTCCACAGAATAGGGAAGGTTAACCTGAACCTAATTAAGTAACTACTCTACTCCTTTGGTAGTAGAAAGAAAACCAGGCTACACTGAAAGTTAAATCTCAGTTGGCCTTAAACAACCTTTCTAGTTTTCAACATTGTTATCTAGACATCAACTGTAAGCTGTCACAGAAAGAAAAATGCATGATTTTTTTTTTTTTACATGGGCGAATTTCAAACAATAACCATGACAGGACATTCTAAGTACCCTAGCTACCCGTGGAAGCTGCCATCAGTGGCACATATCACAAGCAGAGCAAAGCAAATGCCCCAATGAAATTAACTAAGCCAGCGCACCACAGCCAAGCATTGCAAAGAGTCTACAGCACACATTTTCACATGTCTAAATCAGCAAGGAAATTCCTAAAATCTTTAGCTAAAATTACAGTAACAACTCTTTTGATAAGCATTTAAGAACCCTAGATATTCCTGAAAGAGGTGTATTCCAGCTCAAATAAAAGAATTTAGGAGCCTAGAGTATGAAGGCCTATTGTACTGCTCAATTTTTACTGAGGTTCAACCTAGTTTCAACCCTTCTTAGTAATTCAAATCCCACGAAAGCCTTTATTAGCCTCTTTGCTAGTTAAATAAATCCTAACTCTGCCACAACTTCAGGGGTTTAAGTACTTCCATGCAGGCCAAGGCTGTGATATGTTGCAGAAAGTATCTGAGGACAAAGAAAAGATAAAAGAATTAACTATTTCTGCATAATCTTTTGAGCAATGTGTAATAAAACTATCACACTGAAGGGTGCAAGTCTCCCCCTTTCTCTAAAGGGTACTGAGGGATACTCATTGCTCAGCACATTCTAAAGTACAAAGTGTTACCATTGTCACAATTCTCTAAGTAGAAGAGATCCAACAATGCCATCCTTAAAAACCTCTGGAATTATTCACAACAGTAAAATTATAGCCCTACAACATGGACTGCAGAAATCTTCAAGAAAACCTAGAAGAAATGGTTTTCAAACTCCTCTGAAATCAATTTTACATCACAACCCACTGGTCACATACATGTGTAAGGTGAAACTGGTTTCACAAAGTTTATTGTTCTTGTAACATGCTGTATATTTTCCCTTCTATTATTAAAAAAAAAAAAAAAAAGCTGGCTGTGACCCATTAAGTTTCCACTACCCACTAATTGGTCATGACCTAGAGTTTAAAAAGCATCGATTTACTATTATTGTTTTAATCTCCCCCAAAAGAAACCACAAACAAAAACATAGCACAGTAGCTAAGAGCACCAACTTTGAAGAATAACACCCGATGTTCAAATCCTGGCACCACTGCTTACTTAGCTGTGACAGCTAGGACACGTCACCAGCTCCTGTGCTTCAGTTTCCCCATGCACAAATCAGGAGAAACCTACTTCAAAATTTTGTTTTGAGACTGAGTTGTATCTGTGAAGATGCCTAAAAGCAGTGTCCTAGTAGGGAGTTATCTGACAAATAATGCTGGACAATAAAGGTTTAATTCCTTACTTCCTGAAGATTACCAGAGGGTTTGCACCTTTAAAAAAACCTTACTAGGCCGGGCGCGGTGGCTCACGCCTGTAATCCTAGCACTCTGGGAGGCCGAGGCGGGTGGATCACTCAAGGTCAGGAGTTCGAGACCAGCCTGAGCAAGAGTGAGACCCCCCGTCTCTACTAAAAATAGAAAGAAATTATCTGGCCAACTAAAAAATATATATAGAAAAAATTAGCCAGGCATGGTGGCGCATGCCTGTAGTCCCAGCTACTAGGGAGGCTGAGGCAGGAGGATTGCTTAAGCCCAGGAGTTTGAGGTTGCTGTGAGCTAGGCTGACGCCACGGCACTCTAGCCCGGGCAACAGAGACTCTGAGACTCTGTCTCAAAAAAAACAAAAAAAACAAAAAAAACCTTACTAGAGAAATATGGACCCGAGCCTTCATTTTCTAAATCTGAGAGGCAAGGAAGAATAAAATAATTTTCATTGAGAATTCTTTTCAATTTAGCCAGTAGAGAACTAAGAATAAAATAATTTTCATTGAGAATTCTTTTCAATTTAGCCAGTAGAGAACTACTGAGATTTGGAGTTGTTTGCTTCTGATTCTTTTGTCTACTTTCAGGCCAAATATTAACATTAGCTAGTTGCTGGGACCTTGGGAAAGTCTGTGATCTCTTTGGACTTGTTTCTTTAACGGTTAAGATGAGCATTATTCCAAAACATCCTAACACTCTTTGATCCCAAAACACAAAACTGATAGACTAAGGAGGAAGTCAAAGAAGATAAAAACAAAAACCACCCCCAAATTGGGGGGAAAAAAGAAGATAAATAATTGTATTTATCTGCCATAGTAAGGAAGCTGAAGCACCCACAGCACACAATTGTAGCATAGAAATGAACTTGGTATTTGAATTCAAACTCTGGTTGGCTGCTTAACACATAATACATAACTTTGGGCAAATAATTTCATTTTTTTCTAATCAGATTTCTATCAGTTAAGGGCACATGAGAGGATTAAATATGAATGTGCCTAGCACAGGTACCAGAAAAAAATTCAACAAATGTTGGTTCCATGTAACTAAAACAAAAGGGCTAGACCATTTACAGACATGCTGAAGGTGGTACAATTTTAAAATGAAGATGGGGAAGTCTCCAGCTTTTCCCTGTGGGTATTTATTATTACTTATCCAATTTAAAGCATTAGCTGAGGGTATAGCCATTTTTTTAAAAAAGAGATGGGGTCTCACACTGTTGCCCAGGCTGGGATGTAGTGGCTCCATCCTAGCTCACTGCAACCTCAAACTCCTAAGCTCAAGCGATCCTCCCGCTTCTGCTTCCCAGGCAGCTGAGACAACAGGCTCACACCACCATGGCTGGCTGACATAGCCATTTTAAAGTGAAGTGTGGTTAAGGAGTAAATGCCAAGTTTGCCCCAAACTGAATTTCATGATGATGATCTTCAAATCTTCAGAACTACCTTTAAGAACCTACTGAATAGATCAAAAAAGGTTACTGTGGTAAGTGGTTAATATTGGTGCTTAATTTTAATGTCCCCCCATGTACAGTCATGTGTCACATAACAACATGGATACATTCTGAGAAATGCATGTTAGTAAATGTCGTCTTTCTGAACATCATAGAGTGCACTCACACAAGCCTAGATGGTAAAGGTTATTACTACACACCTATGCTATATGGTATAGCCCATTGCTCCTAGGGTGCAAACCTGTACAGCATGTTACTACACTGAATACTGTAGGCAACTGTAACACAATGGTAAGTATCTGTGTATTTAAACACAGAAAAGGAACACTAAAAATATGGTTATAATTTTATGGGACCATCATCGTGTATGTGTTCTTGACTGAAACATCATTATACGGGGCCTGACTGTACATGATATACACAAACTCTCCTTTAACTAAATAACACTAATTCCAGAGAAGGCAATGCTTACCAAATACAAATTCTAAATGGAAAGATGACAGAGATAAATGGCAGAATAAAACATGCAAAATAATTGTTTTCATCAGTTTAAAGTGAAAGTCTTCCTAAACCATAAACAATAACGAGGCTACATCAGAATATGATCAGACTCATAATTTAACAAAAAGTCATACCTTTAATAGGCTTTCCAAGATTTTTGAATAATTGGCTCAACTCCTTAAAAAACTATCAATTTTGGCTGAGTGTGGTGGCTCACACTTATAATCCCAGCACTTTGGGAGGCCAAGGTGGGAGGGATCACCTAAGGCCAGGAGTTCAAGACTAGCCTGGGTAGGCTATGAACATAGCGAGACCTGTCTCTACAAAAAAACAAGAACCAAAAATATCTGGAAAAAGAAAATCAGTCCCTTTTAAAATAAGTGCCCAGAATTCTGATATTCTCAAATTTTTTACTCTTATTTTTACACATCTTTAAATGGTATTCCTAATATTTTTTCACTATTTTAAAAAGTAATAGTTTCTACTGATAAGTATTTATAGACATATGAGTGTATTCTGTTAGCCCTATCAAAAGAAAATTTACTGATATTCTTTGTCAACCTAAGATCAACAAATGATAGCTGAATGTACAGTCTGTTGAAATAGAAATTGCTATGCTTCTATTTTGGATAGTCAGTGTTACAACACAATCTTTAAAAATCATTTTAAGTAAATAAAACCTAAATGCCATTTTGAAGGAAAAGCTGCCAAATAAGTTCTAATTATAAAATAGGTATAACATTTAAAATTTAGGAGCTTTTTTTTTTTTTGAGACAGAGTTTCGCTCTGTTGCCCAGGCTAGAGTGCCATGGCATTAGCCTAGCTCACGGCAACCTCAAACTCCTGGGCTTATGCAATCCTTCTGCCTCAGCCTCCTGAGTAGCTGGGACTACAGGCATGCACCACCATGCCCAGCCAATTTTTTCTCTATATATTTTTAGTTGTCCAGCTAATTTCTTTCTATTTAGTAGAGACAGTGTCTCGCTCTTGCTCAGGCTGGTCTTGAACTCCTGACCTCGAGCGATCCTCCCTTCTCAGCCTCCCACGCGCCCAGCCAATTTCGGAGCTATGTCAGAAAGTAATTTTAAAAAGTTAAAAGAAAAGCTCAAACATAGCTTTAAATGCTCCCCTCACCCCAATACTTTATTTACTTACGCTTTCCTGGAGGAAAGGTGTCCTCCCTCCTACTGAGTTCTCAGCAGTGTTCCATAAATATCCTCTTTGTCTAGTGCAAGGAGGCTCAAAAAGCAGAGAGGCTCAAAAGAAGACACCACAGGCTGGGCCTGCTTTTAAAGCAAGGAGACATTTACATCCGGGACTAAATGCTGAAAATCATCTGTTCCTTAAGAAGGCTATTTAGCTTAACTCATAATTGATACCTTTACTCAGTACTTACCATGTTGCTGTTCTTAAGACATGATAATTTTTTCCCCCAGTTCACAATGTTCTTACCATCTTTACCAAAATTTTTATTACAAAGGTAATGTCCTACTGATTTAAATTTTGGGGGACCAAATTCCTATTAACGTAATTTAAATGGGTACTATCCCAAGTCCTATTGAATTCTGCCTTTTCATTTCCCCTCAGAAAAAAGGTGTAAATGAAGCCTTATTTCATATTCACATTTTAGGAGATAAAGGACAATCCTAACAGCTAATTTTCAGATTAGCTTCTGATTTAAAAATCAGATCTCAAAGTATTTAAGACAGGTTAGTAAAATAGCATTTGTGATACTATAAAACCAAAACTATCTGGAACTCAGTAACAGTACAACTGAATGCTTACAAAGGAATTACAGACAGTCCCCAACTTAAGATTTTTTGACTTTACGATGGTGTGAAAGTGATACACATTCAATAGAAACCACATTTCAAGCACCCAAACAACCCACTCTGTTTTTGACTTTCAGTATTCAATTACATGAGATATCCAACACTTTATTGTAAAATATGCTTTGTGTTAGAAGATTCTGCCCAACTGTCAGCTAATATAAGTGTTCTGAACACATTTAAGGTAGGCTACAATAATAAGCCACGATGTTCCGTAGCTTGGGTGTATTAAATGCATTTTCAAGTTACAGTATTTTCAATTTACGATGGGTTTGTTGGGATGTAACCTCAATGTAAGTCAAGGAGCATCTATATCTGAAAACTAAACAAGTAAGACACTCTTGAACTCTCACATTCTTTTTGAATATCACTGAAGCACAATTCTAACACCAGCCAACGCACTCACAATCACATAATTAGCTTTGCTAGTTTTAAAATGTCCACTTTATTCCATATAACACTTAACCAGATATCATTTACATCTGAGGAAGAGATGGCCCATGAGATTGATCTACAGTAAAACACTCTAAGAAATGTAGTCCAATTTTATACATTTCCAGGCATCCCTAGACAAGTATATCACAATGCAGAAATATGGGTATCACTACTACATTTTACATAAGATAAAAGGGAAGTATCAATAAACTTCAGAAAGTAGTAAATTCACCTGTCCCTTAAAATATGGGTATGCAATTGTTACAAAGCCATAGTAAATGGTTTATAAAATGTAATTTTATTTTATGTTACTCTGCTGTTACATAGGGCATAACATTTTCACAAGGCTTTTTTGGGACTACAGTCAATGATTAGCAACACACAATAGTGGTCCAACTCTCTAAGTAACAATCACTAGACACACTGGACACCCTCTCATATGTGCACAAATCTGCATGGAAAAGTACTAAAGTTTTAGACTTGGACTTGTGTACTTCAATTTATTTCTCCTTTCTAGTGTATTAAGAAATGACATGCACTTTAATTTGCCAAAAGCAATGCTTGTATTCTGGCAGGAACATGCTACTTCTATTACACAGTAAAGTGAATACCAGAACTACAAAGGCAGGAGGTGTAAGTGAATTTTTATTGGGAAGGGAAGTTGTCAACTTAAACAGCAGCAAATGAAGAGTGAATAAGGAAACTCCCTGTTGTCACAGATATACATGACCTCCATAATATATAATATAGGAGGCATTTCAATTTGTGACTCCTAGCCCAGAAATGTCAAGTGCTTTTCCATTCAACCTAATACTTCTGAATTCCTACTAAAAGGGAATACATTAAGAGCATGGAAAAGTTGCTTACCAAAAGAAAAATCCCCAAAGAGTAAAGGAGGGAATGTAAAAATTACGAAGTTATGTAGAACACTCTTTAAATTGTAATTAACTACATTTTCATATCTTCACAGTAATACAAAACACAGTCACTTGCAGAACTGGTTCAGATTACTTAAATACCAGATACATTTTTAGTCTTCTACATAAGTGTTTGGGAAGTTACTTATGTTTATATGAAATGAAGCTATTAATACTTTTCTACAGCAGTAACTGCACACCAGGAAGGCCAAGACAAACACAAATCAAGGAATGGAGTTTTCCCAAAGCTGCAGTGTGAAAAGACTATAAACAGTTGATTCCATACACATGAATGGGTTTCTTTGCTATAGGAAATCCAAGTGGAATAAGGAATGGAGATGTGTAAAAAGGTTTCTTGAAGGGAAGAAGGATGACACCCTGTATGCATTTAGTTTTCAGCCCCTTCTGCTGCATCACATTCTTCGCCTGCACTGTCTGATGTCCATAGCTAGAAAAAAAGAATCACATTACATTACTATTCCTAGATTAGACAATTATATCTAGTCCTACTGTTATATCAAAATGTAATTGTGAGAGTAGTAAATTTCTGAAACAATAGAGATCTTGACTAGGGCCAGAAAGTTTTCTCTCTCAAAATCCCCAAAGACACATTTACAAAATGACACACATATACATACATACCACTGGACTATGTCTTTACAGGTTACTTTTTTTTTTTTTTTTTTTTTGTCTCGCTCTGTCACTGGGCTGGAGTGCTGTGGCATCAGCCTAGCTCACAGCAACCTCACACTCCTGGGTTCACATGATCCTCCTGCCTCAGCCTCCCAAGCAGGTGGAACTACAGGCGTGTGCCATCACGCCCAGCTAATTTTTTCTATTTTTTTAGCTGTCTGGCTAATTTCTATTTGGTTTTGTTTTGTTTTGTTTTAGTAGAGATGGGGTCTCGCTCTTACTGAGGCTGGTCTCGAACTCCGGACCTCAAGCGATCCTCCCACCTTGGCCTCCCAGAGTGTTAGGATTACAGGCGTGAGCCACCACGTCTGGTCTACAGGTTACTTTTTATTTAAAAAGCACAGTAATTTCAGAATAAACAAGGTCATATCCTTACAATTTAATGTTCTCTCCAATCCCAGCAGCTAATTCCTCTTCTTGAAAGCACTACTGCAATATAATTTACTAAGCTAGTAAGGCCAAAAACTTTTACAAGGAAGGGAAAACCATAGCCATGGTAACTATTTCCAAGTATGTGAAGGCTAACAGATACAAAAAGAAGCAGACTTATTTTGTCTGCTCTAAGAGTTAAAGAGAAGTGAGTGATGGAAGCTATAGGGAAGCAGCATGTGTATATGTATGTATGAAGCGGGTCCTTTAATTAGGTAGGATGCTAAAACTAACATAATTGATCTCCAAGGATCTTTATAATTTTAGGATGGGCAGATGAAGTGAAGAAAGGAACAGTCAGTATTTATTGATTATAATCAGTTCAAAAATGCATTTTATTAGATAAGACACTACCAGCAATTTTAGAAAAGCTAGAATCTTACATGATCTGTAAGTTATTGTTAAGATACTAAAATAACTAAAAACAAAAAACCAAAACCTCTTGAAGAACCGTCTCCATAAGAGAGAAGACAAAATAAGACCATTTAAAACACAGTTAGCTCCAAGGTATAACTGGGAAGAGGTGTAACCACCCAGTTTGCTCTCCTCTTGAACTAGCTATGTGCGGATCATCTTCTATTGTCCCCTCACAACTACAGGTATCTCTCATGGCTAGAAACCCAGATGTCTTCATTTCCCTTTCAGTGGATACATAATTTCCCTGTTCAACAAAGTTGACATGGTGCTTTTATATATATATATATATATATATATATATATATGTGTGTGTGTGTGTGTGTGTGTATGTATGTATAAAAATCCTATCTAGGAAAAGATAAAGCACCAAACTAGGGGGCTGGGAAGACTGCATTTATATTAAAATATGTATTCCCCCTTCTTTTACATTCTGGTAGTCTAAGACTTTACCTATCAAATTTACTTGAACCTATAAAAGAATGCTAAAATAAAGCTCAACAGTGCTTTTTCTCAATTACTTCCTTCTCAGCTGCCTACCCAAGAAGCAGGGAGAAAAACAAAAGAAAAAGACAAAAGAGAGGCCTTGGCCCAGAAGCAGAAGTGGAATTAATTAATTAATGAGACAGAAGTGGGATTTATTTATTTATGTATTTCTTTTTGAGACAGAGTCTTGCTCTGTCATCCTGGCTAGGTACAGTGGTGTCATCATAGATCACTGCAACCTAAAACTCCTGGGCTCAAGCAATCCTCCTGCCTCAGCCTCCTGAGTAGCTAGACTACAGGTGCACACCACTGCACCTGGCTTTTTTCTTTTTAGTAGAGATGGGGTCTCACTCTTGCTCAGGCTAGTCTAGAATTCCTGAGCACAAAGGATCCTCCTGCCTCAGCCTCCCAGAGTGTCAGGATTATAGGTATGAGCTACCACGCCCAGCCTGAGAAGTGGAATAAATTTAGATACAGATTCATTCCTTCTCAAATGCTTGTACAACATCATGCACAATGCACAAAGTAAACTTCTATCAGAACGAGGCGCTTCAGGCAATTTTAAGAAAGCCTAGGTACCTAGATAGTTCCTAACTTGCTATAGCTAATGTGCCCAAATTAAAAAAAAAAAAATACTGGACATTCAAAAGCTCTCTATATTAACATAATTCTTCAACATCTTCATTCCAGTGAAACAATCATGTTAATATTCTGAATTCCTATAATCTTAGTACCTTTTCAGGAAGGTTTGATAAAATGCCTATTCAAATGTCTACAAAACCTGCCTACAGAATAATGGTTATCCTATACAAAATTGTCCTATACAAAATACTAACAAGCACTTAATACTTTTACTTATATATCTATATATTCATTTTCTAAGAAACTGTAGCTCTTATATAACTGCCCCAAAAGATAGGAAGCCCTAAATAAAATATATCTTTGTTCCCAAAAAGGAAAAAAAATTAAAAAAGTGAACAACTCACTGTTAGGTTGTCTCTAAGCAACTGCATGATGAGGGTGCTGTCTTTGTATGAGTCTTCATTCAGTGTATCAAGTTCTGCAATGGCCTCATCAAAAGCCTGATAAATATTAATATCCATGGTAAACAATATTTGCATCAACAGAATCTGGCTAGTCTGTAACTACAAACCACTTTTAGAAAACAGCTCAACACTCCACCTTATGTTGTACTATCAATTAACAACAAACTCAGTGGAACCATTCCCTCAGATTCTCAGTTTCAGAACTTCTAAGTATGACCTGACTTTTGAAGTTACACATACTTAAGTAAACAAGCATCTGTTGGTTCTTTAACAGGACACACAGCACAGAAACAAAGCTGAATATACTTCTTACCAATAAGCACTAGCATTTATTTATAAAAGCTCTTCTTTACTCTCCCATTTTGAGACACTTTGAGGAATGCAGATAATGCAGCTATTCTAGTGACCAAACCTGGCAGGCATTACTTTCCAATCTTCAGTTTCTTTCTTAAAGTTATTTATACTTTTATTACTCTGCCCAGCATGCTCTTTAGACTGATACTATTGCTTATAATTATAGTTAGGGGAGCATAAGGTGCTGTGTGAGGGGCAGGAGTAGGTGGTCACAGTGGTTAAGAAAAAGAGATTTCAAAATAAATACAGTAGAAATCATCACTGAGTAAAATACCTAGAAATTAACATACCTAGTATCTCAAATAATCTTAGCCAAAGAGAGTAGTTCCTGGACTCACTTCTTACCGTTTTAGCCAGCGTACAGGCGAGCTCTGGGTTATTAAGGATCTCATAGTAAAATACAGAAAAGTTAAGAGCCAGCCCCAGGCGGATTGGGTGTGTGGGTTGCATCTCTTTCTTGCTTATATCAAATGCCTCTTGGTAAGCTCCTTGGGAATTATCTATCGTTTCTGTGAAGGGAAAACAAAGCATGATACTGAAAATATCCATCCAGCATATAGCACATTAACAACTTTAACATATGCTACTAGTTCTTGGGAGAATCAAGATTTTTCTCTGTAGCCTTCTTTTAAAATCATAGTAGCAAACCAAAAGCATCATCTTGTACTGGATATTCAAAAACTAGTTTATAATGTTGCTTGCTTATAATCAGCTTAATTAAAAAAAAACACGAGAAGGACGGGCACAGTGGCTCACGCCTGTAATCCTAGCACTCTGCGAGGCCGAGGCAGGAGGATCGCTCAAGGTGAGGAGTTCGAGACCAGCCTGAGCAAGAGCGAGACCCCCACCTCTACTAAAAATACAAAGAAATTATCTGGACAACTAAAAAATATATATATATATATGTATATATATATATAGTTAGCCGGGCATGGTGGCACATGCCTATAGTCCAGCTACTCGGGAGGCTGAGGCAGTAGGATCGCTTGAGCTCAGGAGTTTCAGGTTGCTGTGAGCTAGGCTGATGCCACGGTATTCTAGCCTGGGCAACAGAGTGAGACTCTGTCTCCAAAAAAAAAAAAACCACAACAACAACAACAAAACCCAACAACATGAGATAGTATATATCAGATTTTTCTATCTAGGGCTAAAACTATTTTCTTCTTTCATATCTTTTAATTCTATTACTTGGAAACACAGCAATTAAAAATTATTTGACTAGAATACCCCTTCCCTAAATAATGAAAACACTTTGCAAAAATCAACCACCACCAAAATCTCTGTTTTTTTTCCTTTTCTATTTTTTTTTGGGGGGGGGGGGGAGAGGGAGCTAGAGTCTTATTCTAATGCCCAGGTTACAGTGCAGTGGTGTGATCTTAGCTCACTGCAACCTCAAACTCCTGGGCTCAAGCAATCCTCTTGCTTCAAGCCTCCCAAGTAGCTGGGACTAGGTAGGTGCATGCCACCACATCCACCTGATTTTTCTATTTTTTTGTAGAGATGGGGTCTCACTATGTTTCTCAGGCTGGTCTCAAACTCTAGGCTTCAAGTGATCCTCCCACCTCGGCCTCCCAAAGTTCTAAGAATACAGATGTGAGCCACTGCACCCAGCCAAAAATCTCTATCTTTTAGACTTACTACTTATAAAAACAACACTGATCCCTTGGTATCAAGATGTATTACATGAAAGGTAATATAAAAGTGCCAGTACATAAAACAAACTCTGTTTTGACAAGAATTTCATTACTGGCCTAATAAAAAATGTCACACATACTCTCTAAAGAAATGTTAAGTATTACCAACATTAATCTGATTATACTCATATTTTGAAAAGATAGTTTTCTATATGAGGCCATTGGCCTGCTAAAGCTTTAGAGATACTGACACAGCAGAAATTAAGCTATCCCTTTATGACCTAAATGTGTACATTTTCCTTCCTCTGAAATGGCTTATTTATTGATCTAATCCTGATTGGTACAGAGTTCATGTAATAAGCTCTTGCAGCCCGGCACATAAGAAAGCGGTACAATAGTAGTAATAGAGTCTCAGCTCTCAGGCTGTAGAAAAGCCTACCTACAAACCCCAGAGCATCAGAATGTACAATGGGACTATGTGCAGAACCTGGAAGTGCCAACAAGCCTGAAAGGGTTAAATCAGATTAAAGTCGGGCCTATGTCCCAATTTCCCAAAGACACCCCTTAACTTGCTGACACTTAAATACTCAGTTCTGTGCCAGTATTTTCACATCCAAGTCTGCTTTTCTTTATGGCAACAGAAATCATACATCAGTAACAATAAGTAAGTTTTCTATACAGATTTTGTGAAGGCAAGGTACAAGTTTCTCAAGGTACAAATTCTCTTTACATCTTACATTGGTATTTAGGATGATAAAAATCTTCTCACTTTCAGTTAGTAATTTAGTAAGAGGTCATAGTAACTACTTGTGGGTGTACACAATACAAATACTTTTGTATGGGACAAAATTAGAACAAAATAGTAACCTTAATGGAAAAAATAAGGAATTAAGAGATACTTCTACCTACAATTCAATAAATTTGGTAGCAGACACGTACACAATATTTAATGGGATATATATTATACTCAGCTACCAATACCCCAGGAGACTGAGATCATTACTAATAAATTTACTTTCACTTTTTATCAATCAAGTTAGGCAACTGGATGACTCTTTTCCCCATATCTATGTTTTCTTTCATAGTCTAAGGAAAAAAATAGGTATTTCATACTTGAATCTATTTTTGACTGCTACTTTATTAATCACAATTCCTGTGTATTCAACCTTACAGAGTAAAACCTAACCATGTGGGTCATTCAAATTTACTGTGGGGCTGGAACAATTATACACTAGCAATAATACACTCAATCTCATCCCCCCTCCTCAGAAATTTGGCTACATATAAATAGCAGTAAATGTTATGACTCTTTAAAATAGTAATGAATTAATATGACAAACAGAAAATGCACGTTCTGTTTCTATATTCTATATGTAATTTCCAGTTATCTTAAGCTTTTTTCCAGGAACACGTGCACTTTATTGACTCCCACTATAGACAGATATGTGAGTATAAACTGCTATATAAAGAGGTAGGGGTCCAGTGGGGTAGGGCCAGCAGCCACAGGGTGTAGGCTCAGCAGTGAATGGTGGAGCACATGGGCACTACTACTGGCCTTCAAGATCCTTCATCATCTGAGAGATCGCTTGAAAGGTTATCATTGAGCTAGAGGTGAAAATCATGATCAGTGCAATGATCACAAGGATGCCAGGGACCAGGGCATAAACATTTACACACCTGACATTGGAGGCGTAAGCCTGTGCCCAGGTCAGATCGCCCACCACGTTCCTGTCTCTAGAATTCACGGAGTAGGCGAATGTTACAAAGCCCAGGCAGCATCAGTTCATGAACAGGGACCTGACGACGTGAACGGGCATGGATACCTCACTGCAGACGTGGATCGGATATCGAGGAAGCGGGGCTGTGGAGTGACCCCAGCACAACTAACTCATGTTTATCCTTAAGTATCTCATAGTTTGGGGGGAGGTCAGTGGTGGCAAGGTAAAGAAAGTTTGGAAGTGTGGTTCATGGTGCTGAGAGATCAGCAGGGGTCTGGAAGCTGGGACGCTGCTCCTAGTCATCTTAAGATTTAAGGCACATTGACACTAAAAGCCATTTGAAATACAGAATCATTTATAAAGTATATGCAAAAATCTCTAGAGTTAAAAAATATGGTGAACTAAAATTCTAAAGCATAAAAGATTAAGGCCATTTTAATAATACGATGTCAGATTATAATCACAGTTCATATATGAGTTTAATTTCTTTTAAGGGTATATGATGGAAATTCATGACTATATTTTCATTTTTTAGAATACTTGGTAATCTTTATTTTCTTGATATAGATTCCATAATTATTTTAAGTTACAAAGAGCCTGAAGACTAGTATAGATTACTGTCAGTGTCCCATTTATCCCCACTTCTTTTTCTATACTTTAGCTTTACCCATATACCAAACATACTCACGTTTTCGATCATCACCACATGCAACTTCAGCAAGGTAACGGAAGTAATCTCCCTTCATTTTCAGATAGAAGACCTTACTCTCTGGATTAGTTGCATTGGCTATTAAATACTTATCCAACAATTCCTGAAATAAATAATATAAAACATTAGGCACTAGTAAAAGCTATTTGAACACAGATGGGAACTTATAATATACTTCTGCCTATCATTCACTTGAATCATTAATTACCACCGTAATACTATACCTACCACCCTGGACGTGAAGCATGTTCTTAGAGCAGAGGTCAGGCTGTTGCCACTAGTTACTTTGACAGGCTTTGTATCATGGAGCCCATAGTTTTTAATGGCAAAGCCAGATTACACCTAACAATGCAATCTGAAAAAGCCTGTCTGTTCACTCATCCATTCATTTAATATTTACTGACACCTGCTAGGTGCCAGGTATTTGACCATAATGGATATAAAGAAGACATAAGGTAAGATCGCTGCCCTCAAGAAGGGCACAGTTTGTAAACACAACATTAAGCACTAAAAGGTAAGTGAATAAGGTGATATGGAAGCACACAGAGAGGCGTTATCTGGCTCTGCTGGAGATGGCCTCTGGTTAGACAGGCTTCCTGGGGAAGGGATATTTGAAGTGTCGAGAAGGAACGGTAGATATACAGCAGGCAGAAAACAGAATATGCAATCACTTTAGGGAGGAGAAACAAAATGTTTCAGACATCAAGTATGAGGAGAACAGTACAACCACAAATGGCCCAGGTCAGTGTTGCTCAGTGCCCTTTCGTATATAAGTATCCATCCAAAACAAGGTAAGTTCAGGAACTAAGAGCAAGGGGTTCAGAAACTTATTAATATAGCATCTGATGAAGTAATTTGGTCTACTGACTCTATTTAAAAAATTAAGTATTTAAGTATGTCTTTTATCCCTGATTTCACACAAAGAAATTTTCACTTTTAGAGGGACAAAGTATGCTTGGGAATGTAAAAAGTCACAGAAGGCAAATACAATAGATATCTTTGTAGATTATCAGTGTCATTTGCTAAGTAATTTTAAAATCTTTTTGTATTAAAAAGTATTGCAAAGTAGAATGAAATTCTCATTAAAAATTTAAGATAATACCTACCTCAGTGGTTTGTGTTGGAAATAAAATCCATAAACAGTTGTCAAAGCCTACAACAGTGTTGCATGTTAAGTGCTCAGTAAATGTTAGCTATTGTCAGCCAGCTCCTCTGCCTACGTGCACAATTTGAGAAGCAATGCTCTAGGCAAAGTGAAACTACCAAGGAACAGAGAAAACCACATTTACATTTTGGCAAAATAGCCACAGATACTGTTAATGTTATATAAAAATACCAAGTATGATACAAAACTGGGGAGTTTGGAGAACGACCCAGTAAGACTATTTCCAATTGACATAATTACTGAAGAAAAAGAATGCTGTTTACAGATCTAAAATAACCTAATTAAAATGGCCTAAACAAAATGCAATTACTGCATCCGTAAGTTATTTTTAAAGAAAATAAAGAGAAATTTTTTTAAATCCTTAAATTAATAAAACGCTTTAAATGTTTAAATTTTTTAAAAGTATTTTTTAAAGGCCTGAGGCCAGGGGAAGTTAAAGAAAAATAAATAAATAAATAAATAAATAAAATTAGTGTAAAATTACTTAACAAAGTCCCAGAAGTTTGTACATTATAAAAGGGTCAAGTATCAAAATTGTGACTTGAAATGGAAAGTTGGTGAGCTGGGAGTGTGGCAACAGAGGTCATTACAGCTATACCCAAACTAAAGGCAACTGTAAACACAAGTGCTGTGCCTGCACTACCACAAAAAGAACTCAAGGACCAGATTTTAAGAGTATCTTCCTTGCAACATCACCAATATAATTTTAATAGTTATTTAATAAAACAAACTCGAGAAACTTCTTCAGAGTCTTAGAAAAAAATTTATACTACTTTAACTGTTCCCTCTTATATATCATGGATGACTTTTGGTTTAAAAACTATTTTTAAGAAATGAATTCAGGGTGTTAGGGGGAGGCAATAATGAGACAGCCACAAAAAAGTTCTAGATCTCAAACTGACTCAGTCATTGGTATCTTTAACCAAGAGTAGATTCTGCGAAGTATTATATCTAAAGCAAACACAGTATCTATACTGAGGGAAACAGCTCCTCTGCCTGTGCCCATACCACGGAACTATAACGTAAAATAACATCGCTCACTCTTCTTGTTCCCCCAAGTGAGTCAGTCAGTTACAATGAAATCACAGATCATCTCTGAAAAGGTGCCACCTCTCGCGAAGGTGTTCTTTACAGTCACAAAAAAATGCTACTTGGTACCTTTAAGATCTAGCATTCTAATTAAATGTGGTAGAAGTGTGGGAGCAGAGGCTGAGAAAAGTCTGACTAGAACAAGGGCTTGGAGTGAGGATTAGAGAGAAATTTCAATTCTAGCATGACTCCCTCCTGCCAGATGTGGGGGTGCTGCTCACAAGGATTCACAAAGCTGCTAAACAGCTACTGCATTAGTTACAACACAGCCACTTATGAGCGAACTATAACTTTTTCTTTCTAAAAATTATTAACTTTGACTACTAGTTTGCTTACAGCCATTACGTACGATTTACAGTGTTGGGCTTTTATAAAGTGACTTGGGCATTACTTCCATCCTGGAGTTTCAGCCAGGTATCATGGTTCTTTGTCAGATGTCACTAGCTCTCTGTGAAGGAAACAACAGGTACAGAATAATTCTGTCTTTTCACATACTATCAGTAGTAGAGATGTATATTTTAGCCCAATTAAAAGATACAATGGATTCTGCTTCATCTCTTACCAAATTGATCATGGCTTATCTAGTATTATCAATACCAGACATTATTAATAGCAGATAGACTATGGTATATAAATACTTAAGATATATAGCCTGCTTATACAATTTAATTTGTAAGAATTTTAAAATTATTTTTAAAAACTCAACACAGATCAGAGACAAAAACCATCAAACAGACATGTAGCTCCCTGAAAAACCTTCCCAAATAAGGTTACTGGTAGGAAGTCAGGGAGGACGGGAATCAGTTTTATCATCTATATACTTAAAAGTTTCCACTAATTTCTTCTGTTCATTATTCTTATCCATTAACCAGAACCTCCCCCTTGTAAACGCTTCAACTAGCAAATTTTATGATATTGGGAGGGGTCAGAGGGCTAAGGCTGGGGCTCCTTCCAGTGCTCACAGTGCTACTTAACTAAAGGGTAGAATGCAAGTAGCAGTATGTTCCTTTTTGAGTATTTGAGAGAACTTTAGAGAGGTCAGTATTCTACTCACAATTACAAGATGGACTAGTAATTTAGGACACTCTAGACCATAGAAACAAGGAAAACCAAAGGAAAGAAACTGTAGGTGCTAAAGGACCTCAGAACAAGTTTAATCTCAGAAAAATAGGATGAGAATAATCATAAAGACTATATCACAAAAGGATAAAAAACTATTTAAGAAATGAACTTGTCAAGAAATAATATTAATGCAAATTTATGATAGTAACTATTCCTCCTGTGTCCCCCCATCCCCATGTCCTAGCAAAAAGGCTACGAAGAATAAGAAAACCCCAGTACTAATTTTATCTTTAAAAGTTAACTATTTTTGCATATAACAGTCCTACTATTACTTCAACAGCTTTTCCAAAATAATTCATTTGGTTTCAGTGGCAATATTCTATGGCCCTCAAACTAATCTTTTTATCCTAAATTCATAAGTGATTTCTGTTTAACAGACACCGTAAGTTGCTTGTCTCTCACTATGTATCTTATTTTTTATATACAGAATTGATTTATTTAAGAAAGATTAGATAATCGAAAATACAAGCAAAATAACACGAAACAAAAAAAGTTCTGCAGATTTTCAATTTCCTCTCTATCCGTTTACTGAGGTTTATTAATACACTATTAACATGTTCAATCTCTAACTTTAGGTATATATGCTGTGTATAAGTCATTATCCGTATTATTAACAGTTTAATCAGCACATAAATATACCCTTAAATGGAACACATCTTCAAGAGATAAGGCCGTTTAGAGATTTACTTTTACTTACTAAAACAAAATAGGACATAGTAACAATTATTTCAGAATGTAGGAGCTTTAGAAATTAGATTATCATTTGTGAAACTGACTTTTATGTTGCTGTTAATACTATGATCTTATGGAAAGTCAAAGCTTCTCTCAAGTGTCTGTTTCTGTAAAGATGCAATGAGAGTTATGACCTAAAGGCCTCTGGTCTCAGAAATTGTCACCGGATGGCCCTGACAAAGCGGATGGAAAAACTTTAACAGGTTTTTTTTTCCTTCTCTTTCCTTTCTTTAACCATTTTTCTTTAGTATTTGTAATCTAGAAGCACAGCTGCTCAAGGATATCAGGTGGCCCAAATGCTACAAATAGCCACGTGATTGCTTGCCAGCTGCCAGAAGTTTAGATGCCAGAATTTCAGACCTGCACACAGCAGGTGCAGACCGGAGTAGGTGACCTCCGGTTACCTTTAACTCATTAACGTATTATTGCAATACTAAAAATCACTCCCCCAAATGAGAATCGCCATTTTCTTCTGTACATGCAATGTATGATGATGCATGTATGTGGGCTGCATCTGTGCATGTGAAACTCCACACCCTGTACATGCTTACACACCACCTCCACCCGTATCTAACTCTTTAAAACCTGCACACTCCCTTTGCTCAGTGAGAAGGTACCTTTAGAGAAGCTCCTCCTCCACTCTTTGGCCACAGAATAAAAAAACTCGAATGCCTTACCAATTGGGAATGCCTTACCAATTGGATGTTCGTTCTTTCTTTGTGGCTGATAAAAAGCAGAGAAAGAATACAGGTTTTTGGTAACAAAATTACCATTCTATTAATATGAGTATACCCACTAGGGTTAAATCTCATGAAGTATTTGTTGTCTTAACTAAGGAGGCAGTGAATCACCTAAGACTTGATACAAGTTGATCATAAAACATCAATTCATCAATGGAAATATTTTCTACCATTAATAAAATAAATCCATTAAACAATTGTCCTTGCATTATTTAAAAACGTTACTGATTTAGAAATGTTAAGACTTAGAATCCAAGAATGATGAATCCTGATTCCTCTCTGTTGCCCATTTAAGTTCATTTTTTAAGAAAATTGAACTAAGAGCCTGGCGCTGTGGCATGTGCCTTAAATCCCAGATGGGAGGCTGAGGCGGAGGAATCACTTGAGCCCTGGAGTTCAAGATCAGCCTGAGCAACATAGTAAGACCCTGTCTCACAAAACAAAACAAAACAAAACAAAACAAAGGAATGAAATAAAAATTTTCAGAGAGACAGAAGCAAACCTTAACCAGTGTGACTGATCCTATGGACTTGTGTGATCTTACTAACATCACATGGCAGAAGACGGCAGAAGACATCAGTCAAAGCTCAAACTCAAGTTGTAAAGCCTACTCAGACCCTTACTTCCTTGTATCCTCAAGGTTAAAACTTTTCATTGAAGCCTATGTCAAACTCCAAACCTCCACAAACAAATTTTAACAATGAAGTGTGCTGGAAGAGGAGAATGACCGTACGACGTGGTCTGCCCAGGACTATCCCAGTTTTAGTCTGGTGCCTTAGTACAGGCAGATCTTATTTTATTGCGCTTTGCTTTATTGTGATTCACAGATACTGTGGGTGTTTTTGTTTGTTTGTTCTTGTGGCAACCCTGCATCAATCAAGTCTATCAGTACCATTTTTCCAATAGCATGTGCTTACTTCATGTCTCTATGTCACATTTTGGTGATTCTCAAAATATTTCAAACTTTTCCATTATTATTATATCTGTTATGGTAACTTGTGATCAGTGATCTTTGATGTTACTACTATCTAATTGTTTTGGGGCCCACTACTGATGTCCATATAAGACAGTGAACTTAACTGAAAAATGCTGTGTGTTCTGACTACTCTACCAACTGGCCATGCCCCATCTTCTCTTTTTCTCTCTCTCCCTAGTTCTCCCTATTCTGAGATACAATATTGAAATTAGGCCAGTTAGTAACCCTACAATGGCCTCTAAGTTTTCAAGTGAAAGGAAGGCATGTCAAAAACCAAGATAGACAAAAGCTAGGCCTCCTGTGCCAAACAGCCAAGTTGTGAATGCAAAGGAGAAGTTCAGACCACTAAAACTTTTTCCATATCAGCAAGAAGGCTGTTGTTTCACTTTATCATCCATGTGTTCACTGGAGTAGCACTCTTAATCTCCTTTAAGAACTTTTCCTTAATCATTTCTAGTTTACACAGGTCTGTACCCCTATGCATTAAAGGATGGCCTGTGTCCACTCAATGTCAGTGCTGCGCCGCCCCCCCACCTGAGCAGAAACACTGGGTGAAAGGTATATACAAAAGTGCTATGGAAGCTCAAATAGGAAATAATTATATTGTTAAGAAATTTCAAGAATTTTTCTTAAGGCATCAAACGAGAGGCAGAAAGTGTGGAGGGGAAAGGTACTCCAAGGCAAAAATTCCCCTAGGCAGGGCTGGTAAGGTTGAAGCTGCCTCCAAAGCAAGGAGACTGGCATATGAAAAAGCACAACTGCAAAAAGAGGTAGAAAGTCACTGAAGGTGGTCATCTTTGTAAACAAACAAACAAACAAACAAGGAAAAAAACCCTCTCCAATCACCAATATTACTAAAGGCACCAAATTTCACAATATTCACTATGAATTATTATACGTGAGTAACTCAGTGGAATGAGCACTGGGCTAGTAATTTGGTTCTAGAGTCTGAGTCTAGATCGAGTTTCTTAGCTCAATCTCCTCTTCTACAAAATACAGTTGACCCCCTGAACAATAGGTTTCAGCCGCACAGGTGCACTCACACATGGATTTTTTTCAATATATATAGTCAGCTATCACTATCAGCGATTCTGTATCCGCAACCCAAACACAGATGGAAAACACAGGATTCACCAGATGTGAGGCCCACATATGTGGAGATTAAGCAGCACAGACTGAGGGACTTGGTATCCATGGCAATCCTAGACCCAATCTCCTGAGGATAGGGAGGGACAAGTGTAATCAAAATATTCTCAGTTTTAAAAATCTACACTAATTTTGGCCATGAGTGGTAATTAGGCCTGTAATCCTAGCCCTCTGGGAGGCCAAGGCAGGAGGACTGCTTGAGCTCAGGAGTTAGAGACCAGCCTGAGCAAAAGCAAGACCCCATCTCTACTAAAAATAGAAAAGTTGGCTGAAATGTTATTCTGAGACAATGGCAGAGCTAGACTCTGTCTCCAAAGAAAAGGAATCTACACTAATTCTAAGGTACTAAATCTAAAGGGGGAACCTGTTAAATAGATGAACTTCTAGATAAAAATGTTTCCTCTGCTTTTCATTCACAAAATTTAGCACAGTGCCTATCATGCAGTAGGACGCAGTATTTGTCAGTGAACATCAGCTATGGCATGGCAACATGCTGAAATGGATCAACAGAAATGGAATTTCACATAGTACCACTTTGAAATGTTAGTGCTTTTACTGAATTGTTTTAATTCTTTATTTTTATAAAAATCATATTGTACAATAGCTAACTACCAACTGAAAAATTTCTAGGAAAAATGATACTTTTTCCGTTCTGCCCCATTTCTAAGCTTCTTCAGGGAATTTATTTTTTAAATCCCCGCCTCATATTGATATGTTCAATTAAAATCTAACACAAGATTCTTCCTTTGTTATCTTCTCTTTCACACATTGTGGTTCCTGTTAAAATAATGCACGTATTTCACATAAAATTCAAGTGAAAAAGTTCCTCTCCCTTTCCTGAGTCCTTAAACATACAGTTCTTCCCCCTCCTCAAGGAAACCATCATTACTAGTTTCTTGTATATTCTTCCAGAAATTCAAACTATTTAAAACACATGTAGTTCCCCTATCCTTCATGTTAGCATACTACACATTGTTCTACACCTTGGTTGTTCCAAATAATGATCCCTCTGAAATTACTCCATATTCACATATTTATAACTGCCTCATTCTATATATAACACTGTAGAGTATTGCACTGTATGAGTACCCTAATTATTTAGTCTCCTCTGATGAATGTTTTATTTTGATTTTATTATTATTTTTTTTTGGAGACAGAGTCTGGCTCTGTTGCCCAGGCTAGAGTATCGTGGCGTCAGCCTAGCTCACAGCAACCTCAAACTCCCGGGCTCAAGCGATCCTACTGCCTCAGCCTCCCAAGTACCTGGGACTACAAACATGCGCCACCATGCCTGGCTAATTTTTTCTGTATATATATTTTTAGTTGTCCATATAATTTCTTTCTATTTTTTAGTAGAGACGGGGGTCTCGCTCTTGCTCAGGCTGGTCTCGAACTCCTGACCTTGAACGATCCTCCCACCTCGGCCTCCCAGAGTGCTAGGATTACAGGTGTGAGTCACCACGCCCAGCCTTGAATTTTTTTTTTTTTTTTTAAGAGATGGGGTCTCACTCTGTTGCCCAGGCTGCAACACAATTGTAGCTCACTGCAACCTCAAATTCCTGGGGTCTTAAGCAACCCTCCTGAGTAGCTAAGACTACAGGCATGCGCCACTATGCCTGGCTAATTTTTTAACTGTTTGAAGAGATGGGGTCTCGCTGTGTTGTCCAGGCTGGTCTCGAACTCCTGGGCTCATGCAATCCTCCCGCATTTTGGCCTCCCAGAGTGCTGGGGTTACAGGCATGAGCCACTGCACCCAGCCCTCTGATGAACATTTAAAGTTGCTTCCAATCTTGCTATTTCCAACAATGTACCAAACATATACTTAATCCTTAGGATAAATTGTTAAATTGTCCTCCCTGGAGGTAATTTCAACTTAAATTCTCACTAGCAACATGTTAAGTGTTCCTGCTTCTCAACATCTTTCTGAACCCAGGTTATGAAACTTTAAAAATCTTTTCAAATCTAACAGGTGAAAATCTTCCTACACTTTGATTAGCAGTTTTATTATAAATAAAGTTGAACATCTGTATGTCCTTTTTAACCAACAGAGTGTTTATATCCTTTATCATTTTCCTAATGCATTTTTTTCTTAGTGATTTGTAGGAACTCTGTATGTTAATGATATTAGTACATTTTCTAAATATATCTTATGAAACTTCATGTAAAGATCTTGTCTGACAATAAAACTGTATTTATTAATATTTTTCTATTATATTATTTAATAAATCAGATAAAATATCACCAACCTTTCTGACTAATGTCAGAAACACAAGTTAATGTGCCCACTTGATTTCAGCACAAATAAAATACACAAACAGAAGACTTTTAATTTAAATGCAAGTCTGAATTTGTATTTAGTGTATTATCTACCTGACCATATGAAATGCTAACACATTTTACATGTTACTTTTAGAGCACTGAAAAGTAGTGTATCAGATTAAGCACACACACACACATCTCACTCTCCTGGAGCACCTAATTTGTGATTCACAACCTTAAAATAGATTCAAAGAAACATGACTTTCTGGTTCTGGCAACATAGTGAGACAGCTTAAGCAGAGTATCTCTTCTACTAAAAATAATCTAAATGCTAAATAGAAATAGATAAAATATGAGGAAAAATACAGTAGAGCTCCAAAGAAAGGAGGGAGAGATATATCCAGGTGCTAGACAGAAAGATGAGACAAAGCTAGATGAAAAAGCAGAAGTTTACAACACAGTGACAGTGTGTGGGAGGGTAGAGACCCCAGACAAACTTTGTCTATCATCACTGAGAAGTAGCAAGAAATCTATTTCCTGGGCTTTTTGTCGGGTACAGTCTCCCACAAAAAAACTAAAACCCAAACCCAAACCCATGTTCTGTACAGGTACTATTCAGGGGTTTATTTTCCTTTAATCAAACAAGTAACTGCTTTTAAGATTACATTTTCTAACATGTGACAACTGCACTATAATAATTTGCTCCAGGAGAAAATACTTCCATTAGAATAATCAAGGATCCCTAATACTTCAAAAGCCTACTATCCATTTTAAGGTAACAAGACATGGGTTCATTTGAGATATTCACTGGCATGACTTTAACCAATTAGCTACATGCTAGTAACTCACAAAGCTGCCCTCACCTAGTTGTACCACGGTTTCTTCATCTATAAAATAGAGTTAATCACAGTTACTACTTAACACGGTTGTTGTGAAGTTAAATGAGTTAATAAGAACACTCCTTGGTATGTAACCCTCCATCATCATGCAACATGCCAAGGATCTTTTCCTTACCCACCAAGCCAAGTGCCTCCTATATATAGTGACATCTGGATGGACCACTGGAACTTTCTACCCTTGATCCTCCTCTACTCAACTTTCGAAACCTGGGTATAATCCTACTGCTTTCTTTGGCCTCACTCTCCCTGCCTCCCATATATTTAGTCACCCAAGCCCTCAAAAGTAATTTCTTCCAGAAAGTCAAGGTTGCATCTGGAAACCTCAGAAAAGTAAACACAGTATATGTTAGAAATATATATCTCCCCTCTCTGAACTCTAAACTCCTGAGGGAAACGATTTAGCTTGTCTAAATTTGATACATAAGGACAGACACTGCAGGATCCAATATATAGTCTACGGGAGAATCAATCACAATCCATGTATTAACAAATCCGTCTACTGTGGAGATGATGGCCATCAAACATTTGAGCAGCCGTTCAATTTCTCCTGTTATTTTACTGAGAAATTTCCTGATTATGACTTGATTCCTAAGTGAGTCTATCTGCCTCCTGAAAGAGAACATATTGGTCATGCCAACACAAGTATTGCAATCTTTGTGCCAGTTATTGCTCACTATAAATGAATAAACTTCCTTGTTTTTACAAACCAGTCACATGAGCTTGATTATTGTGGATCTGTCCTTGAAAGATGGCTCCACACTAGCATGTTTTGAGTTCGTAAGGCTAACGGCCACAGCATAAATTAAAGTAACTCCGAGAGGTAATGTAATCCCTCTCCCACCTCTCATCCACACTCCCACCTTCTCTGTAGTGTGAGCTGAGTATCCTTTTACATTTTGATATATGTCTGTCTACCACATTTCAACATGCCCTAAACAGAAGTTTGTTTTCAAACATGTTTCTAAACTTTATTACTTATTTCTACTAATTATTTCACCACCCTCCTATCTCCTAGCCACCCGGCTCATCAGCACTACCTTTCACTCTTTGTTTCCCATCCCACCACCAGCTGTCAAGTCCAACCGATTTTACCTCTGTAAGGTATTTTTGATCTGCCTTCTCAGTCTCATTCCTATTTCTATTACCCAAATTAACCATAGCATTTCACCTCAACTAATCTAATAATCTAACTGATTTACCAGGTTTTAGGGTTCTTCTTTCTCTAATCCATTTTATACCCCCGCTGCCAGATTAACCTTAAATTCAATTGTGGGCATAGTAACTCCCTGCTCAATAGCCTATTAAAAAATAAACTTAAAGCTTAGCACTCAAGGTCCTGCAGAATCAGACCCTAGCCTAGAGCTTCCAGGTAATTGGAATGGTAAAGAAATATTGATCCCCTCAGTTATCACAGCAGCAGGGTGAGAAATCCATTGTCCCCAGTGCAACATACAAATCAGTATTTTCTCTTTTTTCTAAAAAATTTTGACATGGCAGTCTTGTTACATTACCCAGGATGGTCTTGAACTCCGGGGCTCAAGCAGTCCTCCTGCTTCAACCTACTGAGTAGCTGGGAATACAGGCGCATGCCACTGCACCAGGCCAAATACCATTATTCCCTGTGTGCCAGTACACGAAAGGGGTTGTAAAGTACTGTCCTAATTGACCGACATCACCCTTATTTCTATAATGTTACTACCATTCTTGCACCAACGAGAGCATGGGGCAATAGGGCAATAACAAAGTGTCTCTCAAATACTTACATGGCATTCTAAGAAGTAAAACATATAAACATCCTTTATGTTAGATGCTAGGAATAATACAGCAGGTACTGGGGGCGGGAGTGAAAAAAGAAACATGGCAGTATCTACAGCACTACTCAAAGGTGAGCTACTGTTGGCCAGGCCTGGTGGCCCTTCAATTTACATTTAAAAATTCATGCAACTATGAAGCATTTATTAACGTCAATATGCCTTTCTGGGGAAAAGGTTAGGATAAACATTGTATTTGTACAGACTAAAAATCACATTGTACAGAAAATTTTCAAACTTTTGAGATTTGAGTCTAAAAGTAACAAAAGACCTAAAAATCCAACACTAGCTGAAATATTTGTCAAATTAATGTCATGCATTAATATGATGAATTGCCATCACGTCAGAGAAGTAACATGGACTCCTCAGACTCAGTGGGATACGTGCCACTGTAGTTATAGTGAAAGTAAAAATAAGCCAAAGAGTAGTCTATGCAATCAAGTGGTTATTTTTGTGGGCAAAAGCAAATAAGGAGATAAAACCCACAGGATAAACAGGCAAGGGGAAGAGGAAGAAGCAGGTGAAGAGAATCCAAGACTGTCAATAAAAGGAGTAAAATTTTATTTATCTCCCTACCCCAAATATTTCTAAATGCTTTCTCCTGGTCCCTAAGACCTCTAGCCACCATGATTCCATGACCCAGGCAAAATTGCAGTAGTACCGCTATCAACATCTGCTACAGCATCGTTTATAGGGGATGGGACAGCCCTTTTGTGAGCATCACGCACTCCTCCCCCAAAAAACCAATTAACCACTTCAAAAATAAAGATGCACTTGTGTAAAAATAAAAATGTTCATCCTATCTTCCAACCCAGCTACCAAGCTGCTGTGACTGCAGTGGTAAAGACACATAACAGAATGGGTACAGCCTCTGACAAATAATAGGGCAATAAAGTAAAGATGTGTTATGATCTGCAACGTACCAGTATTAAAGAAAATCAAGGTCTTTGTCCCTTAACTTTACCCAAAGCAGCTAAACCAATTCCAGATATTACTAGAAACAAACATAACGTCCAGTCTCTAACCTCTGTCTGCTATATCCCCACATTTTAGCAGCTGGATACTCAGTGGCCATACCTGCAATATAAAATGTTGTTATACCTTCTACTCCAAGATATGCAGGTTTGGTGTTGTTATTTATTTTATTTATTGATCTATCTATCTATTTTTGAGACAGGGTCTCGCTCTGTTGCCTGGGATACAGTGCAGTGGTGTGATCATAGCTCACTGCAACTTCACACTCCTGGGCTCAAGCAATCCTCCTACCTCGGCCTCCCAAGTAGCTACAGGTGCAAGCCACAATACACAGCTGATTTTTCTATTAGTAGAGACAGGGTCTCACTCTTGCTCAGGCTGGTCTCAAACTCCTGAGCTCAAGCTATCCTCCCGTCTCAGCCTCCCAGAATGCAGGCATGAGCCACCACAACGGCAGCCAGCCAAGACATGCAGGCTGGGCAGAACAACTTAATACATCCACTGGAGACACTAATACTACCTTCCAAATATGTTTATCTGTATTAAAAACAATTAAACATACACAACTACCATTTTGCAACATTTCTAGCAAATACTAATGTCTATACATACTTTCTTTCCCTTAAAAAACTTATAATTTATTAGTGTACACAAGCTATTTTAGCCACAGATTTGCAAAGGAAAGGACAAATGATAGTGAAGAAATAAAGGATTTTCCTTAAAAGAGAGGGGGAAGAACAGGAAGACAAATCTTGGTTTGGTCATAAATAATCAAACTGGACAGACATCCTCATACTTAACAGAAAGGATGTTCTTTAATTAAATACAGGTCAAAATTGCCTTTCTAGCTTAGTATATATGAGTCAAGTTTTGCTATATGCTAGGAAGACTACTAAAAATAGAAATTGACTTATACTAGCAAGCATACAATGTGTACTTTCATTTGAGCTTTGTACCTCTATGATAAATTGAATTAAGCCACTACTACATTACAGAAATCATTATTTGCATGCTAACTTTTCCATATAGTTAACCCACACACAGCACATACATTTATCTCTGCAGCTATATTATATACAATCCCTTCCTGCCTCTAGTCTATCAACTCTGTTACAGGGCACAAACGAAAGAACAAAGTCAACGGGAATTTAAGAGCCTGGTAAGAATATTATTCTGCACTGCAACCAAACTTACATGAATTACTGATTATATTCAATTCAACTACTGGACATAGCATAAAAAATAAGCTTGCAAGTATAGTAGTATTTAATTATACATAGAGGAAAAAATAAAGTCCTTATTCTTATATAACCTTATAGCTTATCAATACTGATCTGAATTGGATGTGATTTATTTTGGGGGCAGCCACAAGAAGAACTTAGGACACTAGTAAAGTCCAGACAATATATAGAACTGAATTGAGTCTCAATACTAGACTTGGTGAAAAAGACGACACTACCTAAATACAATCCCACATTCTTACATGAGAGAATTAGAGCAAAGGTAAGAAAGTGCACAATACAGGAGACATCCACAGATAGTTCCATGTAGTCGGAGCACACACAAAGGAGACTGAAAAAAAAGGCTGGAAGGTTTCACTGGTCCTCTGAGGGAACCTGGACTCCATCTTACATGGTAATGGTTGCGTTAAAAAGCAGTAATTATTCCCTGTCCCAAAGTCTTTATAAGCAATATCAGTACATATTAAAATGGATAAAAAGGAGCCGCTCCAGTTAAAAAGTATGTATGTTTAAAGCCCAGATTCTTTTCCACTTCTACACAAGAGAATTCAGAGAAGAAAGGAGAGATGATTTCAGAAGAATGGGGTCTATAAAGGAAGGCTCTATAATGAAAGGCAGTGGGGGAATGGAAGGAGCACTATTCTATTAATAGAAAAGTGCATTTGAGTTCCATGGCTAATTAGGCATGTAACTGAGTAAATTAATATGCCTCAGTTTCCTTACAGGTAAACACATGTCCCATCTACCCATAATTGCACACAGGATGGTACAAGGTTAACAGATCTGAAGTATTAGTAAGCTATAATTTGTAACTGATTATGGACTGTAGCGGCACTTAAATGACATTTCATAGGATGGGTGTAATTTCAACATACAGAAATGGGAAAGGAAATGCATTACAAGTGAAAATGGCAGTGAGTAGAGGGATGGAAACAAAACACAGCACTCTGGGTGAACAATCTGGCTGAAGCACAAGAAACAAAGGAATCATGCGTTTTCCTTATGTCCAATTACCTCTGATTATTTTTTCCAAAAGTGTGAGAATTTTAGATCAAGGATATATGAACTGGTATTTCAGCAAATAGGACAACTGGATATTCAAATGCAAAAAAATGAAGTTGGACCCTTTCCTCACTCCATATGCAAAAAGTAGCTCAAAATGGACCAAGGATCTAAACATAAGAGCTAAAATGATAAAGCTTAGAAGAAAACATAGGTGTAAATCTTCATGACCCTGACAATAGTTTCTTAGATATTACACAAAAAGCACAAGCAAAGAAAAAAAATTAGACTTCAAAATTAACAACTTTTCTGCTCCAAAGAACAGTAACATGAAAGTCAATCCATAGAATGAAGAGAAAATATGTGCACATTATCTATCTGGAAAAAGTACAGCATCCAGAATACATAAAGAAATATTACAACCTAACAATAAAAAGTCAACCCAATTTAAAAATGAGCAAAGGGTTTGAATGGATATTTCTCCAAAGGTAATATAAATGGCCAGTAAGCACATGATACCACCTCATACCCACTAGGATTGTTGGTGAGGATGTAGAGAAGCTGGAACTCTCAAACACTGTAGTGGGAATCTAAAATGTTTCAGGCACTTTGGGAAACAGGCTGGCAGTTCCCTAAACAGCTAAACAGAACTACCATAAGACCCAGATACATAACCAAGAGAAATGAAACCATGCACACACAAAAAAATTGTACACAAATTATAGCAGCATGATTCTTAACAGCCAAAAGGTGGAAACAACCCAAATGTCCAACAATGGATGAATAAATGGATGGATAAACAAAATGTGGTATATTATCCATACAATGTTATTATTCAGCCACAAAAAAGCACAAAATTCTGATAGATGCTACAACATAAACATGCCAAATGAAATAAGCCTGACACAAAAAGACTATTATTGAATGATTCTACCTATGAGGTACCTACCTAGAATAGTCAAATTCATAGAGACAAAAAGTAGAATGGTGGTTACCAGAGGTGAATAGGGAGTTATTGTTTAATGGTGTAGAATTTCAGTTTTGTAAGATAAAGAGTTATGGACTTGGATGATGGTGAACTGTATGCTTCAGAATGATTAAAATGGTAAATTTTATGTTACACGTATTTTGTCAAAATACAAAAGTTTTATTTAAAAAAAAAAATAAAAAGAAATGAAGTACTGGCCGGGCACAGTGGCTCACGCCTGTAATCCTAGCACTCTGGGAGGCCAAGGCGGGTGGATCGCTCAAGGTCAGGAGTTTGAGACCAGCCTGAGCAAGAGCGAGACCCCGTCTCTACTAAAAATAGAAAGAAATTATATGGACAACTAAAATGTATATAGAAAAAATTAGCCGGGCATGGTGGCGCATGCCTGTAGTCCCAGCTACTCGGGAGGCTGAGGCAGGAGGATCGCCTGAGCCCAGGAGTTTGAGGTTGCTGTGAGCTAGGCTGACACCATGGCACTCACTCTAGCCCGGGCAACAAAGTGAGACTCTGTCTCAAAAAAAAAAAAAAAAAAGAAATGAAGTACTGAAGGATGCTACAACATGAATGAACCACGAGGACGTTGGATTAAATGAAAGAAGCCAGACCGCCTGTAATCCTAGCACTCCACTCTGGGAGGCCAAGGCGGGAAGGATCACTTGAGGTCAGGAGTTTGAGACCAGCCTGAGCAAGAGTGAGACCCCCATCTCTATTAAAAATAGAAAAATTAGCTGGGTGTGGTGGCACATGCCTGTAATCCCAGGTACTCGGGAGTCTGAGGCAAGAGGATCGCTGGAGCCCAGGAGTTTGAGGTTGCTGTGAACTAGGCTGGTGACACAGTACTCTAGCCTGGGTGACAGAGTGAGACAAGAAAGAAAGGAAGAAAGGAAGGGAGGGAGGGAAAGAAGGAAGGAAGGGACAGAGGGGGGGAGAGGAGAGGGGAGGGGAGGGGAGGGGAGGGGAGGGGAGGGGAGGGGAGGGGAGGGGAAGAAAGCAGACATAAAAGTCCACTTATTATATGATTCCATTTACCAGAAATATCCAGAATAGGCAAATCCACAGGGACAGAAAGTATAATAGATTAGCAGCTGTCAGGGGCTGGGTTAAAAAAAAGGTGGAGAGTCACTATTAATGGGTACAGGATTTTCTTTTGTGGTAATGAAATGTTCTGGAATTAGTAGTGATAGCTATGCAACTTTGGGAATAAACTAAAAACTACTGAATTGTACACTTTAAAAAGGTAAAATTTATGGCATTTGAATTATATTTAATTAAATATATGTATAAATGGACATTCCAAGTTATCAAATACAGACAATGAAAAACAAGATTGAAAGCTTCTCTAAAGGAGACAATATCTGCAACTAAGCCAAATTATTCTATAAACATTTATTTGAAACTTTAGGGGAAGATCATTAAGCTTCCCTAGAGGAATGAATTTTAAGAAAGGAAATTATTTGTATAGTAATCTCTATTTGTATAGCAATTACTATAACTTTGTAAAACGTCATTATAATTTTTAGCGTTGTCTTTGTTTTATTTTAGGAAATGTTAAAAACAGAACAAACAGGCCAGGTGCAGTGGCTCACATCTGTAATCCTAGTACTCCAGGAGGCCAGGACAGGAGGATAACTTGAGGCTGGTCAGGAGACCAGCCTGAGCAAGAGGAAGCCCATCTCTACTAAAAAAAGGAAAATTAGCCTGGTGTCTGGAGTTTGAGGTTGCTGTGAGCTAAGGCTGCCATCAAGGCGTTCTAGCCTGGGTGGCAGAGTGAGACTCTGTCTCCAAAAAAAAAAAAAAAAATTATTAAAAACAAACAAAAAATAGCACACAAGACCAGAGAACATTTGTTGAATTAAAAACCAGTTCTGGGCTTTTATGGATTAATTTGTGACCTCAACCCATACACCCATCCCCTTAATCCTAATTTTCTCCATAAACTCTCTTAATTCATAAATTTTTACTATCACAACAAAGAGAATATTAACTATATCCTATTGAAAACTATTTTGAGAACCTACATTAACCATCTTATTAGGTCTGTCAAAGACTCAACAGATTTTGGGGCTGAATATGCTGCTCTAAAATCTTGATATAAACTTAAAAGAAAAGCATAGTAATTTTATCAATAGCTAAAATAGCTTTATGAACACTTGCCAGGCCATTTAGATTAAAAGCAGAACTTTTCAGAAACTTGTCCCAGACAAAAATAAATCACTATTTTTTGATATCTATATAAGGAGGATCATCTATGACTTTTTCTTTTTTTTTTTTTTTTTTTGAGACAGAGTCTCACTCTGTTGCCCGGGCTAGAGTGAGTGCTGTGGCGTCAGCCTAGCTCACAGCAACCTCAAACTCCTGGGCTTAAGCGATCCTACTGTCTCAGCTTCCCGAGTCGCTGGGACTACAGGCATGCGCCACCATGCCCGGCTAATTTTTTGTATATATATATTTTAGTTGTCCATATAATTTCTTTCTATTTTTAGTAGAGACGGGGTCTCGCTCTTGCTCAGGCTGGTCTTGAACTCCTGACCTTGAGCGATCCACCCGCCTCGGCCTCCCAGAGTGCTAGGATTACAGGCGTGAGCCACCGCTCCCGGCCTTTTTCTTTCCAGAGATGTACAGCTAGCTGATCATAAACAATAAAATAGAGGTAGTTTTAACTCTTCCCACCTACTCAATTATTCAAACTGTACCAGTTTACTCTACTTAAAATAGAAATAGCTCCCTCCCCTAAACCCCCTCCAAATAAAAAAAATAAAAAATAAAGGAAAAAAGAAGAAAAAAGATTAAAATAGCAATAATTAAAGATTGAAAAACTATTACAAGAAATAAGGTAATACAAAATGCTATTTTCCTCATCCATGTAAAATAAATCAAATGTAAACTTGGATAAACAATAAAAAATATTTGCTGAACAAATAAATATTGCCATTTAAATATGTTCTTTAATCTTAAACTTAGCCATTGGGTCTTGCCAAGGCCCATTCGTCTACCTCTTTCCCTAATCTATTAAAGTTGTTACTCTCTTCATCCCTTCCTTCTTTAATTAAATGGTTCTAAGATTCATTCCTACCCCCAAATATCTTGGCAGGTATGGGGGAAGGACAGGAGAAAATAAAAATTTGCAGTAAAAGCTACCCCCAGTAGTTTTTGATAAAGACTCCCCTCCCACCTTGTTCAAGAACAGAGTCGCTTTACCACATGCCATTTCCATTTCCCTTTTCAAATGTCCTTGGATATTGAAATGGTAAGAATTTTAAGAATATATTAGAAGTTAAATTATGTAAATAAGAACTTTCACATAGCATAACTATATTAATGGGATATTTAGTCCTTCCAAATACTTGGTCTCTGCAATCAGCCCCAAACAATCAAGAATATTTTCTAACTAAAGATGCATAAACCCTTAACATTTCCTTTCTAACCTCTTCACTAGGCCATCAGAATCCTGAGAGGGCAATATGAACACTGAGGATCTAAAAAGTATTATATATTCCTGAATAACTGGAAATAGTACTAGGCTGAAAGATCAGAAAACCTAGTATAAATACGTTTAACTGCAGGTGTCCAATACTATAGTTTTTTTTTTTTTTTTTTTGAGACAGAGTCTCACTCTGTTGCCCAGGCTAGAGTGAGTGCCGTGGCATCAGCCTAGCTCACAGCAACCTCAAACTCCTGAGCTCGAGCGATCCTCCTGTCTCAGCCTCCCGAGTAGCTGGGACTACAGGCATGCACACCACCATGCCCGGCTAATTTTTTCTATATATATTTTTAGCTGTCCATATAATTTCTTTCTATTTTTAGTAGAGATGGGGTCTCGCTCTTGCTCAGGCTGGTCTCGAACTCCTGAGCTCAAACGATCCGCCCACTTCGGCCTCCCAGAGTGCTAGGATTACAGGCGTGAGCCACCGCGCCCGGCCACCAATACTATAGTTTTTAAAAGAGAAAAAATTCTCTGAGCTGTGTTCACATAATGTCTGTTTGGTGGATGGGAGTAGTAATTCTAGATGAGTAACCCCAATAAGAGTTATTTTGGCAGTAAAAGTCTAATCTGAAGATTGTTATACCTTATAGTTTTAAAGCATTTTCATACCCTTTTACATTTATTTCCTACAATCACCCTGACATTTACGAACAATAATCTATGACTGTCCTTTAAGAAGGCATTTTTATGAAATTTACAGAAGTCCTTATTGTCACAGTCTCACCACTTGCACCACTGGTTCTCCATTTCTCTGAGTAAAGCCTGTAGCAAATGCACAGGAGACAACGTTCAAAAGTTGAAGTTAGTAAACTAATGAAAGATATCTTATAGAATACATATTTAGTACCACTGTATGCCAAACTCAACTGGAGCCGAAGATCCACATAACAAAGAGATCATGGTATACTACTCATCTGGATGGAAAAAATGTAAATGGAGAAGTTTTACTGATAAATGCTTTGATCAATGTTGGCTAACAGCTAACCAGACTTACTGTCTCCAAAAGCTGTGTATTTTTCAAGCCCAAATGCAACCAGCTCCAAAAGACCATTATCCACATATTTCATGCATGTCAACTCTGCTTTTTGGTTGGGTGTTGGGGAGGGGAAGTGAAGAGAGTATTAACCTTACATTATCCTTCCCAATATAAGGAAGCAGAAGCCATTCCAACCTACCAGTTCTTTAGCTGTCCTTCAGGGATTAACAGGGACTCTTACTAACCAATCTCTAACATCAACTTGTCTCTTTTCTTCATTATCATGTTTATGTGTTTCTGGTCTCCAAACTTACATTCCTAGGATAATTTTGGGTAAAGGGGAAGGGAAATAGGAAAGGAGGGGAAGGTTTTACAAATTTTATCATCACATAATGACTACTCAGAAAACAAACTGCTCAATCACCCAACCACACTAATGAAATTCCCCTAGAGCAGCAGTTTTCAAAGTGTGGTCTGGGGACCTCTAGAAGTCTCCTCCACATTCTTTAGGGGGAAGGGAGAAAAGTCAAAGCATTTTCATTAATACTAAGATGCTACTTGCTATTATTCCACTGCCATTCTCTCATGAGTGAAGTTTTCCAGAAACTACGAGAAATGTGATATTCAAATAGATTGAATGTAAAGCAATGGCACTATTCTCATTCAATTGTTTTGTTAAAGTCATTTTTAATTTTTAAAAAGGGGTCCTGAGACCAAGAAGTTTGTGAACCACTGCACTAGGAGAATATGGTCAATTATGGAGGTCTTCCACAGCATCCTGTAACTCCACCAATCTAATTAGCACTCATCACCAAATAAAAACAAAAGCTACAGTGCCAATCTATCGTTATCAGTGTCTTCCTATACATTTTCATATTGTGAGGACAAGACATGGATTGTATGATTTTTCTTGCTATCAGTATTAAAGACATTCAGCCAGTACAGTGAAATATCATACCCCTAAAACATGGCATCAAAAATTACAATGAATACCTATACACCTACCACCTAGTTCATACCATAAACCTTTTACCATACTTGCTTTATCACATATTCGTTTCTAGTACTTTTTATATAAACTGAAGATATCAGTACATGCATGTCACTAGTTTTCTCTGTTGAATCAAAATTTATGTACAATGAAATGCATAAATCTTAGGTGTATATTTGCTGAATTTTGACATATGCATATACCTGTGTTACTTAAACCCATTATCAACATAAAGAACATTACAATCATCTCAGAAAGTTCCCCCTGCCCAGTCTAGTCAATTCCTGCCTTTATCCTCAGGACACTACCCTTTTGATTTTTTCCACCATAAACCAGTTTTGCTTATTTCAGAACTTAACATAAATGGAATCATACTTTTTATACAGTTTCTTTCTCCTAGCATGTTTTTGAAATTTATCCACATTGTAGTGCATCAGTAGTCCATTCCTTTTTATTGTTGAGTAGTATTCCATTTACGAATATACCACAGTGTTCACCCATTTTCCTGTTAATGGATTATTTCCGGTTTTCTGATCTTAAAATAAAGCTGCTATGAACTTTCTTGTACAGGTCTTTTTCTGAAACTATGCATTCATTCCTCTTCTGTAAATACCTGGGAGTGTAATTTTTTGGGGGGGAAACCCTCCTTTTATTATGGAAAATTTTAAACATACATGAGAGAATAGAATGAATTCCCATTAAAGCCAGCTGCAACTATATTACTTCATTGACACTTGTTTCATATCCATACCTCCCAATTATTCTGAAGTCCTTGATCATCATCACTTTGTCATTAAGTATTTAATATACAAGCAATGCTTTCAAATCTGGGGGTTATTTATCTCGAAAGAAACATTCATCATTGGCCGGGCGCAGTGGCTCACGCCTGTAATCCTAGCACTCTGGGAGGCCGAGGTGGGCGGATCGTTTGAGCTCAGAAGTTCGAGACCAGCCTGAGCAAGAGCGAGACCCCATCTCTACTAAAAATAGAAAGAAATTATATGGACAGCTAAAAATATATATAGAAAAAAAAAATTAGCCGGGCATGGTGGTGCATGCCTGTAGTCCCAGCTACTCGGGAGGCTGAGACAGGAGGATCGCTTGAGCTCAGGAGTTTGAGGTTGCTGTGAGCTAGGCTAACGCCACGGCACTCACTCTAGCCTGGGCAACAGAGTGAGACTCTGTCTCAAAAAAAAAAAAAAAAAAAAAAAAAGAAGCATTCATCATTGATTTACCTATGGATTAAGAGTAGCAGTAAATGAACTATAGTTTTTCTTCACATCTTTCAAATGCCTCTCTACCACCCCCCTTGATATCCAGAAAGTCAATGGCATAAATTCAAAGATATTTTGTCATCATTTTGAAAGAATTAATGTAAAATACAAAAATTGGTCTTAATGATAAATATCACAGAGGAGTATCAACATAGTCAAGGACATTTCCCAACTCTCATCTCTTGAATTAACTAATCCCACACTATGGTATCATTTCATAAGTGAAACTGTGTATGAGACTTAAAAATAATTAGTTCTGGTAAACTAGCCCTTTGTGAGAACCAAGGTAGTGTCCCCATTACATCTAATACTGAACAAGGAGATAAACACTTCAATCCTTCCAGCCCCTAGATTTTTATCCTTAAAAACCTCCCTGTGCTGGAGAGGGTAAGGGGAAATGACCATTCTCAACCACTGCTGACAGTGTACACTCATATTTTTTCAGAGGGCTATTGGGGGGGGGGGGATTGCAAATCTTTTGATTTGTAAATTCCACTTTTAAGAACTTAAGGTAATGGCCGGGCGCGGTGGCTCACGCCTGTAATCCTAGCACTCTGGGAGGCCGAGGTGGGCGGATCGTTTGAGCTCAGGAGTTCGAGACCAGCCTGAGCAAGAGCGAGACCCCATCTCTACTAAAAATAGAAAGAAATTATATGGACAGCTAAAAATATATATAGAAAAAATTAGCCGGGCATGGTGGTGCATGCCTGTAGTCCCAGCTACTTGGGAGGCTGAGACAGGAGGATCGCTTGAGCTCAGGAGTTTGAGGTTGCTGTGAGCTAGGCTGACGCCACGGCACTCACTCTAGCCTGGGCAACAGAGTGAGACTCTGTCTCAAAAAAAAAAAAAAAAGAACTTAAGGTAAGTAAATCCTAGTGCAAAGCATGCAACCAGGATGTTCTTCCCAATGTTGGTTATAATGGAGAAAAATTGTTTACAACCTAAATATAGGGTAACAGTAGCGTTATGCAACATCCAAATAAACACATACAGGTTTAAAGTCTGAACCAGGCTAGGCACGGTGGCTCACACCTATAATCCTAGCACTTTGGGAGGCTCAGGAGGGAGGATCACTTGAGCTCAGGAGTTGGAGACCAGCCTAAGCAAGAGCAAGACCCTGTCTCTACAAAAAAATGGAAAAATTAGCCTGGCCTTGTGGTTTGCATGTGGGGTCCCCGCTACTCAGGAGGCGGGAGAATTGCTTGAGCCCAGGAGCTTCAGGTTGCAGTGAGCTATGATGATGCCACTGCACTCTAGCCTGGGCAACAGAGCAAGACCCTGTCTCAAAAAAAATAAAAAATAAAAAAGTCTGAACAACTGCCAAGCTATTAATGGAAGTTATGAAGGAAAGGGAATATTTACTGCTCATCAATTTTCACTGCATCTTCCTAATAGATTCCAATATTAATTTCAGTCAGTCTTTTTTCTCTGTGCCAAGTTTTTTAAAAAAGCCAATCTCAGCGTATTGGAGGCTACCATGAGGTAGCACTTTGAAAATACAGGACCTGCTGATTAAGTTCCAGTAAAGTGAACTACGGAGTTAAACTGCATACACAAATAGTGACAAGGAAAAAAGTGGTATGTCTAGACAAAGAGTTCAGATAAGACACCAACACCTCATTAAGAATCCAAAGGACAGGCACAATACAATTCGGTACAATTTAATACAGCTCATCTTATTTATGATCTAACCCAAGGTTTCTCAATCTTGGCATTATTGGCATTTTGGGGTGGGTAATTGTTTGTCTGGGGGGTGGGGGATGTCCTGTGCATTATATGATGCTTAGCAGCATTCAGGCCTCTGCCCAATAGAAGTTAGTAGCACCCCCAAGTTTTAACAACTAAAAATGTCTCCAGATGTTGCCAAGAGTTCCCTTGGGGCTGGGGAGTAGGTAAAATCACCCTGGTTGAGAAACCTTGATCTAACCTTAAACTTACAATATTTCATTCCATTTTACTCTTCCAAAAACAAACAAACAAACAAACAAAAAACTCCAAAATCTCTGGGCTTTAAGAAGCTTACAATCCAAGAGCAAAAAACCCAAAAATTAAGGAGGTTTTTTTTTTTTTTTTTTGAGACAGAATCTTGCTCTGTTGCCCAGGCTAGAGTGCCATCGTGTCAGCCTAGCTCACAGCAACTTCAAACTCCTGGCTAATTTTTCTATTTTTAGTAGAGACAGGGTCTTGCTCTTGCTCAGGCTGCTCTTGAACTTCTGACCTCAAGCGATCCTCCCACCTCGGCCTCCCAGAGTGCCAGGATTACAGGTGGGTGTTAGCCACCACGCCCGACCAGTTTTTAAATTTTATTGTAATATACTACATACAAGGAAAGCTTCAATACTACAGATTCATGGAGCTTTGCCCACCACAGATCTATCTTCCTTCTCTCCTAAGTTCCAAATATAATATATTTATTAAAATGCATAAATTACTCAAAACATATTCACACTTTGGTCTTCAGTCTGCTACCCTGTATCTAGGGCCCTGTGTTCCATTTCACTTCATTCGGAGTCACACCATTTGAGTTCAAATCTTTCTCTACCACTTACTTGCTTTATGCATGTTACTAACTTCCTTATGCTCCAGTTCCCTCGACTTTACAACAGAAATACTATCAATGTAACTTACAGGAACAACACATGTATATAAAATGCTTAAAATAGTGCTTAGTGTCCCATAAATAGTGTCCAGTAAATGTCAATTATTAGCTATTATTCTACCTACAAGCCTATAAAAACAGGCACCATCATCACCAACTTACAGATGAAGAAACAGAGGCTGATTAAAAAACTTGCCACTGTTCATGAAACTATAAGGTAATGCAGCAATGAATCATTCCAGACTGCTAGAATCAGAGCCCATACTTTTTCCATTATGTCAATAAAATCACATCAAGATTCATTAACTATCAAGAATAACATTATCAGTCTTACTCAAAAATAATGACCAGTATAAGAGACACATTTTCATTAAAAGAAATTAATTTAATTTGGAACACAACTAAATTCAAGCATATTACTGAATTAAGGTTATAGAGCTTTAACAATGACAAACAACTTTCACAGATTCTCTACATACTATTTTAAGTGATTCTTTTTTTTAAAATACATAATATAGACTTTAGTTTCTGAAATTGTTTTCCATTATACTGAAGCAGTCTACTGAAATTATTCTACTATTTAATAAAATTAGTCTACAGGAGAGGCTAACATGGTGTTTGAGACAGACGTTACCTTGTATCCACTAAATGTCTGGTTCTTATTCCAAGGTCACCTACTTTGTAAATGATAGATTTTGTTCCCAAGTCCCTTTGATTTCTTTGATTTGCCCTTCCCTCACACCCAAGTTCTTAGTGACTCCCAAACATCTTACACGTGCTATTTAACTACTGCCCAGTTTTTCACTTTAACTTTGCTCTTCCTAACACTCAGTAAGATCAACTATTACTCCCACATCACTTCTTCCCAATCTCATTTCACTAAAGCCACCAGTTTTTCAGTATTTCATGTATTGTTGACATGTTCTTCAACCTGAACTTTAAAAACTACTCATTTTAGATGTGGAACAAAGTCAGAGCAAAGGTCGAATGGCTAGGACCTATATAACTTTATAGCCCAAAGATATCAAAATTGGAAGAAACCTAGAATGTTCAGTCCAACTTTCTGGTTTTACAATGACACTGAGTCACAGAGCTAACATTGGTGATATAGTCTCTAACTTCTCACAGATTTCCATTAAGAGTTTGGTCTTGGCCATTTTGGCCCTCAAACTCATTTGCTCTTTAGAGAAACTCATTTGGATTTTAACATTTTTTTCTGCTTCCACAGTTCAATAACCTCTCTCAATACAGTAATTATTGAACATGATTGTCTACCATGTTCATTTTGAATAAATGGTTCCAATAATTCCATCCCACCTAGTCTATGAAAGGGAAAGAAGAAACCAAGAATCTCGGCTATTTTGAATAATTTTGGCTATCCTTCCGGTTATTTCTACTGGCCTTCTATAACCAAGTCAGTCTCACCTAGTTCCTCCACACCAAATTCTCCTTCCTGTTCACAATAAAAAAAAAAGAAAGAAAGAAAGAAAACCCCCTCCATTATAGCATGCATGTTCAGAAATTTTAGGTTTCACTTTTTCCTCAGTATTTTGATAGATTCCTAATTAAGTTACTAATTTATCAATTATCAGACTCTTGTTCACTGGTCTATCACTTCCCTGTCAGTTCACATTACAGACTGGTTAGTTAGCAATCAAACCATGACGCTGCTACATGCACACCATCCAACAATCTTCAATGTCTCCCCACTGCCAATCAAATGAGGAAAACCCCTCACTCTGACCTTTTCTTATAAATCACGGTTCCTAACTTCCTTTCCAGGCTTTTCTCCTGCAATGGCTGTCACATACTCTGCGCAATCACACTGACACATTCTTCTCTGAACAAGCCCTATCCTGTATGTTCCTTCTGCCTTGAATACTGACAACCCCCATCCTCCTCCCTCAACACTCATTCCCAAAGCCACTATCTTTGTGAAGTCTTTCCAGAAGTTTCTGTTTCCTTCAAACTATGTAGTGATTTGTTCATAACCATCTTGTGGGAATCATCTTGTATTATTTATGTTTGGGTATTTCTCACATGCACTCTATATTATAAATTACTGGAGGATAAAATCTATGGTTCTCAGCTTTCTTCTTCCCCATACCGCTTAGTACTCCTTGCACACAGCAAGCTCTCAAATAAGTTGCCAACTTGAAGATGCGCTTTCCCAGTTTATTTTTTTACAGGTTGGCCGCCAAGCCACAATTAGTTTCTCAAGTCATTTTACTAATAACATGTTTTATTTATGCCTTGGTATCCCAGATTAATGAAGCTAAATTCTTCTATTTCCTCTTGGTATTAAAAAAAAAAAAAAAAAAGACTGTCCTAATTTCAGAGGTTCCCTCCTATTGAAATTATCTGTATGAAAGTTCTACTTTAATATACCTGGTTTCTATCTTAAGCCACGTATCAACTCAGCAAAATTCTCTTCCACTCCTTAAGCCATCCTAAAAACCAAAATTTATAAAAGCCACAAAATAAAACAAATATTCCCTTGGCTCAGAGTTAATTTGCTAGAGAACAGGAAAAATCTCGTGGTAATTCTGAATTGCTGCCTAAGCTAACTAACAAACTAGTAAAAGTAACAACTGAACAGAGAAAGACTGAAACATGCTGAGAACACCCAAAAGAAATACATACATAGAAAACCTTGTTAACATGTGGAACTCTTATGAATCTTATAGTAGATGAGGTTGTCAATATCCACTACCATACGGTATTGAATCTTCCATCACTTTGAAGTTGGCAATTTTTTTTTTAATACAAGCAATTAGGTCCAAAAGGCTTCTATAAGTGCCTCCCTCCACTATGCCAAGCAGGGACTGGAAGCTAAGAACACACCGATGAATATAAACTCTCACCTTTATAAAGTACATAATCCCAGTAAAAGTTTTCTCCACTATACTACACACTGTCTGCCCCTTCACCAGCTATCTCCATCAGCCATGATTTTCTTAAGATCTGCCACTACATTAGAAAAACAAATAAGTCAAAGAATTTTTTTTTTAAAGAGGGGGGAAAACATATTTCCTGCCCCACCATTCTGATGGGATGAAAGAGGAAGGCTGGGAGGAAAGAGAAATTTTTTCCCTTCTATTCTCTTTTGAAAAAATCACCAATCTAGCATGCTTGCCTTTCAAAGCCCACCTAAAATACAATGTGAAACAAATATGTTAACAATTAGTAGGTCTCTTGTAAAAGTGGCACCTACAGAAAGGAAACTATCAGATATTTCCTATTTTATTTGCAGAAACAACTCTTTGCAGCATTAAAATGTTTAAAAACACTCTAGGATATGACGCTGGTATTTAAATTTTTAAAACTCATCTTACCAATCAAAAGATCCATGCAATGACAAAGCTAAAAATGTTCTCTCTCGCTAATAAGGGTGAATCACACAGACACCTACCCCACCCAACAGTCGCCCTTGCTAAGACTGGACAGTTCAAAACCTGGAAAGCTTGCCTTGCCTACTCCACATCAGAAATGAATTCACTTCAACACATGAGGCCTTAAGTTTAGCTATGCAATAGCAAGGAAATGTTATTAAATACTGAAATTTACCAGAACGTTTTTTTTTTCGCGTTTACCAAACTCCCCTTCTCTCCTGTTTTTAACAAGGAAAGCTCAACAGATACTCTTACTTGAAAAATGAAGCATTTGTTCAGATTTTCCAAGTAAATTTTCATTATCAGCTTTCAGAGGAAAACCTACCACGGTTGTCTCTATCGAAAAGGTGCCTGTACCTCTTCCAACTGCATGAACCCTACGAACACATTTAAAGGCTTCACAGATCTCAGTACGCAGTCTCCCAGCACAAGAAGCTTAAAAATGATTTTCAGTCTTGTACAAACCTACGCGGATGTTTCAAAGTTACACCGTGTGGCAGCCACCCAGCATCTGGGAAAAAAGATTTACTCACCCTTGGAAAAGCGGCTTGAGTCTCAAGAACTGAAGTAACATATTAAAGGAAGCTGGGGCCAGAGCTGACCTTCTCAAACCCTCCACAGCGGCAGACAATCAGGCCAGCCCTGGCTCACGTTCCTTTCCGAGCCCACGAAATTCTCAAAGGCATCACACAAAAGCCCTCGGCTCCTGCCGCCCCTTCTCCCCCCACCGAGGCCAGCGCGGACTCACCAGGACCGTGGTGCAGATGGACCTCAGCTCAGACTCCACTTTCTCCCGATAGTCCTTAATCAGCTGCAACTTCTTGTCGGAGGTGTCGGTCTTCTGCTCGATGCTCGAAATGACCCTCCAGGCGGACCTGCGGCCCCCGACCACGTTCTTGTAGGCCACCGAGAGCAGGTTGCGCTCCTCGTTAGACAGCTCGGCGCCCTGCTCGGTCACCGCCTTCATGCAGGTGGCCATGTCGTCGTAGCGCTCGGCCTGCTCGGCCAGCTTGGCCTTCTGGATCAGCTCCGTCTTCTCCATGGCGGGCGGGCGGCGCGGGGCCGGGGCCGGGGCCGAGGACGAGGACGAGGAGAGCGAGGCGAGCGCCGACCCGGATCGGGAGGAGTCCTCCTCGAGAGCTGCCGAGGGGCGGGGCGGCGCAGGCGAGAACAAAAAGGAGGGAGGGGAGCGGCGTCAGACAATGCGGCCCGCCGCCCGCTTTTGTCTCCCGCACACGCGGCCCAGTTGAATTTCCCTCGCCCCCGCCCCCGCCCCTGCCGGGCGCCCGGAGCGGCCGAAGGCCCCGCGGCGCGAGGAGGCGGGGGCGGCCCGGAGGCCCGGCGCACCGGGAAGCCTGAGCAGGGCCGCTCCCGCCGCCCCCGCCCGGCCGGCCCAAGATGGAAGCGGCCGTTGGCCCCGCACCTTCCCGCCGGAGCCGTCCCTGAGGAGAGGCGTCGGAAGCCGGCCGCACCCGAGGGCTACGCCTCCGCCCGGCCCCTAAACCCAGCACGGCCGGAGGAGCCCGGGGGCCGACCCTGGCGCTCACCTTCACGTCTCCGCGGCCGCGACGCGAGTCCCACACTTTGATCTGCTTTTGGCTTTAGCCGAGGACCCTCCCGTCTCAGCCTACCCCGGAGCCGAGGGGCATGCCGCCGCCCAATGACGCGCCGAGCTGCCCCCCAAGAGTCCCGCCCCCCGCCCCGCCGTTGGCCAGTGAGGACAGAGCGCGCGGAAGGGGGCGAAAGGGGTGGGGCGGGAGGGGAAGCGGAGGCTAGGAGGGTGGGTCGGCTTGGGAAAGTTCGGTTGGCCGGCAGGCTGCGGCTTCGGCCACGGGGTTTCCTCCAATTAGATCCAGGGTAAAAGGACGTCACTGTTGCCATGGCGATGCTGCTACCAACTCCCCTCATCCTCCCCGCCACCCCAGCACTCCTGGGTGCGGCACGAGACCGAGAGGCGCGCACGACCTCCGTGGCGGTGGCCGAGTCCCCTGCTGCAGCCGCCGCCGCAGATGGTGCATTGTATCTTGCTGGCCCCTGCATCTGCGGCTCTGGTCTGCCTGGCCGAGGCTCGACTTCTGGGGGTGACATAATCGGCTGTTTTGTTGCACAAGCGCCTTTCTTTCCTCCACCTCCCTATTCGTGACAAAGGTTTGAAGCTCAAGACACTAATCCCAGACTTTAACGACATTACGATTAGGGCTGCGAATTAGAAATAATTCCATCCCCATTAAAGAGGAATTAGTTCCTGGAGAAAGTGGCTTCGGTATGGCCTTTACAGGTTAAATTCAAGTTTTCAGATGGGCACGTAAAACCAAAAATTTCCTTGTAAAAGGGTAGGATACCAGAAGATCCAGGCAAGTCTCTGTGGCAATGCCAGGTATACTGATTTTCTTTAGAATGGGAAATGACGTTAAGCACAATGTGGAAGAGAACACCCATAATTACTCTTGCCCCCCAAAAAATCTGATAGCACCCCTCCTCAAGAAAAGCAATTTTTATTATTTCTTTCCAAGTCATGCACCTAAATACATAATTTTTCATGCCTTTGTCTTATGTATACACGCTTTTTGTTTCCTGGTACTATTTTTTGAGGGGACACTTGAAAAGCTAAAACTCTCTCCCTGAATGTTAATTTCTGATTTTGTCCTCAGGAAGTGAGGAAGATTGCCCCAGATGCCTTGTATTCAGAGTCATCCCTAGCTTTTCCCTTTCTCTTTAAACCACGCCCTGCTCTCCTGGCACTAACCCAGTCCCCCAACTCCAAGTAAGGTGGCTGTCCTGCTGGTCTGGGAAGTGGCCTTTGTGCCATCTTAGGATGAGAATTAACCATCTGGGCTCACACTGCTATGATCCCAATTCCAGCACATCCAAAGGAGAATGGATCACATAATAGAAAGGCAAAGAATGCTACAGGCAAGAAAGAATTTCAAATTCTAAGCAGAGACTGGAGGAGATCTGGAGAATCTCTGGAATGGAAGATCTGAGAGGGCAAACAGATTGAGGGGAGAAGGTGCAGAATTTCCAGAAAACAAGACTCCCTCCAGGTGCCCTCCCTGTCCTGACTTGTAAGGGTTGCTTTGTGCTTTGACAGACAGGAGAGGCCTGGATTGGAAAGGGCCTGTGTCTTCATGCAGAAACGCCTTACTATGTTCCAGCGTTCTAATGGAGGGCCCTGCTGTTATTTCTGGAACCCCTGGGGCCAGGCTGTAGACACACGAGTGTTTATGGCCATGTGGGCTGGGGTGGAGCCGGACACCGAGAAATCCCAGTGGAAAGAATTTGCACGTGGAAGGTCAGATAAAACGATTTCTGTATGACCAGTGGATTTCAAGCTTACTGAAATTAGAGATGGCCCAGATCAGGGGAGAAAACAGAGGAGGTGGATGGGAGATGGAGACCCTTGAGAGGAGATTGTCAGGGGGTTAAACCTCTGTGGTAGGGAGACAGGGTCTATCCAGAAGGGGCAAGCACACTAAATTCTTTGTCAGAAAGCATAGTCTGTGCTGCCATCTCCCCTGGTGACCTGGGGCAGGTTTTTGCTGCCTTCTATACCTCAGTCTCTAAAATTTCTGCTTTCATTCAACCAAATATTTATTGAACATAATATTTATTATTGAACATAACTCATATGGTTATGGTCATCTGGAATCATGGGTGAAAACTGCTTTGAACTAATGATGCACTATGAAATTGCATTTTGTGAAGGCCCAGAGGGACCCTCTGCACACCTAAAGACTTCTGTTCTTTCAGAACTCAGGACGGAGAAAAATAAGACTCTGGGAACTTGAAGTCCCTAGACACAGAAAAAACTAACATTTATTGAGTGATTACATGGGTCAAGCACTGTTTTTTGCAACGATCTACTCATTCAATCTACTTAACGCCAGCCACAAAGTAGATACTGTTATGATCATCATATCCATTTCGCAGACAAGAAAATTGAGGCACAGGGCAGTCAAGTATTACATTTAGGGTCACACAGCTAGCTAGCGGCAGAGCCTGGATATAGACCGCTGCAGTCGGGTGCCAAAGCCCATCCTTTATCTACTGCTGCAGCTGCCCCAGCTACTCTCCCCAGATTTCCGCTAGGTGCTATAGGAATTCTAGGAGGGATCAGATTAGTCTGTCCTTTCGGGATTGCATCATAGTAAATATGAAACCTGATAGGCATCATATCCAACATGCTGGGAAGAATTCCAGAGAACAGCTAGCAAAGACAATACTGAGAAGTCATTGCCTTATTTATTTAAAGTTCTTGTAATTTTTTCTAGATTACCTGGTATGAAGAAGCTGTTGGAACTAGAGGGAACACACTGAACTTGAAGCCAGAAGATCCTAAGTCGCAGCCTTGCTATTGATTTGTGATTTTGCCGTGAATACCCTGATCCTCTCTGAACCTCAGTTTCCTATACCTGTAACCTATAAAAATAATCCCTACCTCGAAGAGCTGTCGTGGAGATTAAATGAGCTAACACATAAGAAAGGGCTGAGTATATAGCAAGTGTTCAGTAAGTGGCAGTTTTTTTCTGCTTCTTTGCCTCTGCTTGGGGGTGAAGCATGGGGGAAGGGGGGATGCCTGTCTTGCTGCAAAGAGCCTTAGAGCCTTATAAAATCTTAGTGAATGCTTATGTCTTGAATCATTGTTGTAATTAGTGGAGTTAACGGTCTGCAAAAAGGCTGTATTCAGTGTACATTTCAGAATGAATGATTCCTCCTGGTTGAGTTTACTGTCATAAGTTGTTGCAGTGGTTTATTTGCCCCGGGCAGTGGATCATCAGAGAGAAAGTTCTTCCTCTCCTCCCATATGGGAGCAATTCTACTGACCAACATTTGAGTTGAACTTTCCACCCAAATTTCCCATATAAGTATTATCTGTGCTTCTGTGCAGTGGGCACTTAAAAGAGTTGCCCACAGTGTGCACCCCACCTGGAGGTGCCGAATGACTCCTGCAGAGTCAGGACAGGTGGGGAAATCAGGAACGCTGGTCAGCCAGTCTCTCTGCCCATTCCCTGGCTTTGGAACTTGACTCACTTCGTTCAGTGCGATGGTTAATTTTATGCGTCAACTTGGCTGGCTCACAGTGCCCCGATATTTAATCAAACATTATTTTGGGTGTTTCTGTGAGGGCATTTTTGGATGAGATTAACATTTCAATCAGTGGACTTGGAGTAAGCAAGTTGCCCTCCCTAAGGTGGGTGGGCCTTACCTGGTCAGTCAAAGGCCTGAATAAAGCAAAAAGACCAGCCTCCTTTGAGCAAGAGAAAATTCTCCAGCAGACTGCCTTCGGACTGGACTTCATCTGCAATATCGCCGCTTCCTGGTTCTGCAGCAGACAGCCTTCAGGCTCGGAATGGAACACGAGCTCCCCTGGGTCCTCAGCCTGCTGGCCTGAAGATTTCAGATTTCCCAGCCTCCATGACTATGTGAGCCAAATCCTTCTCTCCCTCTCTCTCCCCCCATACACACACGCGTGCGCGCGCGCGCAGCGCGCGCACACACACACACACACACATATGCACACACATACACATACACATACACATATATTCTCTTCATTCCGTTTCTTTGGAAAACCCTAATACATTCAGCCAATACTGAAATATTCAGTCAATACTGGAAGTATTCAATACTTTTTCTTTCCTCAACAAATGATATGGATGTCTTTTAATAGCTTTAAATGTGTGTCCGTGACATACCAGTCTCACCTGTCTCCCTTGCCAGACCATGGGCTTATTGAGGTTGAGGATTTTCTTTTTTGATCTTTTATGCCTAGTGCCCCCCCAGCAACTTGGTAAAGTTAGGTACGTAATCCCTGCTGTGTAGCTGACTAAACAGATGCTCAGAGAGGTTGAATTACCTATCCAAATTGGTAAGCTCTAGAGTTAAGATTCAAAAACAGGTCTGTCTGATTTCAACAAACAAGACTCTGTGCTCCTTGCAATGGAAGATAGAGGCTCCAATGTTCGCTGGCCAGGGAACAATGTTTAGTTATTTGAGACTGGTAGGTGGCTAAGTATATATCTATTGGTGAGTCATCGACTGATTTTATTTTCACATGGAAGGCTCTGTTTTTACACTCAACATAACTGCAGTGAGTGGTGCCTCTGTGTCCTTTGCCTACTCTCTTTATTGTTGACATGTTTCTCTCCCACCTCCACCGTCAGACTGTGACCTCCCCATGGGCAAAGTTACATCTTATCTCTGTCCTGTGAAGGTTTATTCTGAGAGTGGATCCAGGCCATCAAGGGGACACATTTCCAGTTACACTGGCTGTTGGCAGGCACTATGTGCTTACTACATGCCCAACCATGTACAGAGTCACTAGAATAGTGGTGAACCCACAAAAGTAAAGCACACAGAGCACAGCTGTGTCCTCAGCAGATATTCCATAAAGACAGGATTGTATCTGAAGAGCACACACAGACTCTTGAAGCTGGCACAGAAGGTCCCCAAGCCCTAACTCAGATTTCCTGTTAAGTCACTCAGTAAAATATTTAAGGGTCCACCATGCGCCAGACACCGTCCTCAGGGCTGAGGTTTCCAGAATGATGAAGACACAGTCCATGCCTACAAGAAGCTTGACCAAAAGCACAAAGGTGGGAGCCTAACCTGGAAGTCACTGAGGGCAGGGAAGGTCCCCTTTCTTTTCAGTTCTGAAATGCTCAGTCACCTGGTTTCCCAGCCCACAGTGGCCCAGAAGTGGCTACTTAGAAGGCAGGAGCAGAAGGACTCCTGAGGGTCTCTTGGCAGAGGACTCTGAGCAGAGGAGAGCCAGGGCTGTGGGGCCAGCCCAGACCTGCTCCCTGGGTTGCCCTGGGATCCAGTCCACTTCTACGCTCTATGTAAGGCAATCAGTTGACAGGGCAGAGACAGAAAACCCACAAAGAGTTAATGAAAAAGCTGAAGAGGCCAGAGCCAGTTGTGTAGGGACACTCAGCCCGTATGTCTCAGGCAGAACCTAGGTATGGAGCCATGAGCCTTAATCATCACAAAAAAAATCTTCATTGTGTTCTCATATTTTTTGTTGAAGAAGTCAGACATATACCTACTACTTTTTTTTTTTTTTTTAACATCCAGAATGTTGGGATTTTTTTTTTTTTAATTTTGGTACATAACCATCTCCGCAGTTATGACTCATGCCCAGACAATTTCGGATAGTTGAATGGATGAATGAACAAAACACAGCTAGAGAACAATGCACACAGGAGGTGATTGTGTGCCTCTCACAGAAAGTGCTATGGGAGTTGAAGAAGGAAACATGAGTGTGGGCTGCAGCGATTGCAGAGATTTCAGGCCTCAGAAGGCTACAGGGCGAAAGGAACCTCTCTGGGAAGACGGGAGAGCCACCAAGATGTGACAGCCTGCACTTCCACCCTTCCTGCTGCCCCAGTGGAGAGGCCTCTGGGAAGGGGAGGAAGCCACAGCTGCTCCTCCCTGTGTTGGAGTTGCCTTTGGACGGGGCTGAACCCCAAGAAGTTGGCTCTGGACGAAACATGGGAAGGCGAGCACCCAGAAGAGCTAGGCACCTGCCCCTAGCCTAGCTAGGGGAGGAGGAGCCCCTTCTACCCCTCCAGCTCCTGTGCCGTAACCGGCTCAGCCGCCCCACGCATGGGCACTTGACCAAGCCAGGCCGTGCTGGGGAGACTGGCTGGGCTACCTGCTGGCCCCCCTTTTTTTTGAGGGTGGCAACTTTGTGGAAAATGCAAGTCTGTCCTTCACATTGCTTTGCCACTTAAAACCCTTCTCCCTTATTCAGCTGCAGCTCAGCATGGTGACTGCACTCAGGAGCCAGGTGCCCTGGATTCCGATCACGGCTCCACTACTCACTAGATATGTGATCTTGGGCAGGTTACCTGGCCGCTCTGTGCCTCGACTTCCCCATTTGTAAAATGCGGATGATGATGGTAATAATCCCTACCCCACAGGGTTGTTATGAAGACTCAGTGAGGTAACACTGGTAAAGAATCCTCCCCTCCCCCCCCCCCGCCCCCGCCACCATGCTTCGGACTCTTCTGGGCTTTGCCCTTGCTGTTCCCTCTTTCCTCACATCTCCGCCTGGCTACCTGCTCCTCTCTCCAGTCTCAGCAGAAATGACACTCCCTTCCCCAGGGTGTCCTTGGGCTCCTCGCCCCGCTCGGCTAGGTGAGCACCCCCTGTCCTGTGCTCCCCAAGCAGGCAGCATACTTGATGTCACTTCTCTCAGGCACTTGTGTGCATGACTCGCTTGAGCAGGCCCAGTGCCTAGCAGGTGCTTGGCAGACACATGGGGGACCAAGAAAGGGATGACCGAGTGGGTGAATTAACAAAGGATGGCAAGAGGAGTCACAGGCCAGCACCCAGTGCCTAGAGGACAGGGTGAGCTGGGGCTGCTGGTCAGGACAGCTTCAGGCCCTGGCCGGGGTCCAGCCCACAGCTGGAGGCCCCCGTGACTCGTGACTCTAGCTGGGAGGAGCTGGAAGATCCAGGCAGTCCCCAACCGCCCAGCTTCCCTCAGTCACGTCCAGTTCTGTAAACACACTCCCAACTGCACCAGAAGGCCTGGCAATTCAGAGAACCCAGTGAAGAAACATTTTGCAGAGGAAAGAACACTTCTGAATGTGAACAATCTCTCTGATTTATTTTGACAACTTCTTTTCTGGATTTCCTTAAACCAGGGTAAGCCCAGGTAAGAAATTTGGGGGCCTCATACATCTAAACAGAAATACATAAAAGCTTGTTCCATCAAAAGGAGTTGTCACCACCCTGCTCAGCTATTAATACGCCATGAGGTGCTCTCTCCCTGGGACAGCAATTGCCATAATCAATGTTAATGAGCAAATGATCCCAGCCACGCTCCCTGCTCATGGTTCTGAAAGTCAGGGGTGCAGCCAGCCAGACTGATACAGCCCGCCTCACTCTGAAGGATTGCACAGCTGGCAATTGCTGGAATGTGTTCAGAGTCCAGTAGCAGCAGCTGCTACAACTGTCGCACAAACTTCCTGAAATAGCGAGGAGAAGGCAGCAACTTGTCATTTCTTAAGCCAGACCTACAGCCAGATCCAGAAGGCAAGACCAAATGAGAGAGATTAAAATAAAGAATACAGCATGTCAGTGAAATGAGAATTTAGCTCATCAGGCCAAAGCAGGCAGTCTTGGGTCCTTGACTAAAAGTTGTGTCTGCCATATGGGCATCCCCTGCAAGAGCTGGGGGTCAGAAGGCTGATCCTGAAGCTCAGTATGGAAAGATGGTGACGAGGCAGGGGTTTGGCAGCCCCTCTGCTCTCAGAGGTCTGGCCAGCCCAGATGAGACCACCACTCCAGGGTCCTTAGAGCCGCCGTGAAAAAAGCACATCCAGGTATGTTAGCTAAAATTTTCACAACACTACAAAGCACTTAGTAGGTGCTCAGAAAATGCATATTTTCTTTCCCCTTCTTGAAGACCAGGGGCCCACCTTGGTCGGTATTAATTACCGTATCAGAGTCCTCGTGGCAAATAACGGAAACCAACTCTAGTTGGCTTAAACATAAGACTATTACTTCTTACCGATTGGGGGAAGACTTGTGAACCAGGCCTAGAGAATGAGCAGGCACTGGGAGGGTGTGCAGCTAGAACCATGGCCAAGGTCACCCCATAGACCTCACCCAGAGAGGTCCCTGTTGCTTCTGCCACTGGACAGCAGATGTCAGACCATGCCGTCCTGACTCCTGGGCACCAGACGCTGCACCACAAACCCTGGACCCCGCCCGAATGCTCCATCCTCGTTGAAATCCACTGCCCCCAGAAGGAATCCTCCACAATCCCTGCTTCTGTGGGTCACTCCAGGTTCAAAATCCTGGTTATTGTGCCCCACCACGCCTGAGTCACATGTGCACACCTAGGTAGGAGTTAAGCTAGGAAAGTAGGTATCTGGAATGTACACCTTTCAAAGAGGAAGGTGGGCTCCACCTCCCTCTAAGATTCCTAAAGTAGGAAATTCCTCCAACAAAGGAGTGGCTTTAGAGGCTGGGCAGCCTGAAAACAGCACACGTCCCCTGCAATTATACCTGGACTTTCAGTCCACACAGTGGAATAAAGCAAAAGCCAGGGAGAGTGAGCAAAAGCTGGAACCTGGGAAAAGACTTAGCTTGGATCCAATTTTTTCTTTCTCTGGAAAAGGTGTGGGGAGCTCTGCTGCCATTGATGTCCCTACCTGGAAGGCTATTCCCAGCTCAAATTTGACCTCCTCCAAGACCCTTGTTGAAGACGCTATTCTACTTCTAGAATGCATCACACTTTTTAGCCATTTGCCATTTGTGTAGTCATTCATGTAGGTCTTGTCAAGCTTCCCCAGGATAGGGACAAAAATCTTATTCATTAAACACTTAACAAATATTTACTGAGTAGGCCTTGGGGAGACCAAAAGGACAAAGACACAGCTATGCCTTGGAGAAGGTCACAGTGATTGCCAGGTACGTGGCGATGTGAACTTTGAGGAAGAGGTGGCTCTGGCTCGGTTTAAATGGGTCTTAAGATTAAGACGCTCTTAGCCATTGAGCAGAAGAGAAGTGCATGCTAGAGGTAGGGACAGCACGGCCGGAGAAGGCATGCAGTGTTTGGTAGCAGATCAGTCAGGCAGGAGACAAGGCTGCTAACGAAGACGGGACCACATTCTGAAGACCCTTGGCTGTATCCCTGAGGAGCCAATATTGTATCCTGGGAACAGTAGGAATCATCAGATACTTTTTATTTTTTATTGTGATAAATACTTATAACATTTACCATTTCAACCGTTTTTAAGTGTACATCCAGTGGCATTAAGTACATTCATAATGTTGTGCAACCATCACCACCATCCATCTCCAGACCTCCTTTTATCTTGCAAAATTGAAACTCTGATCCATTAAACACCAATTCCCTGTTCTCTGTCCCCCCAGCCCCTGGCAACCGCCACCTTCCTGCTTTCTGTCTCTACTGTCAGATGCTTCTAAGCCAGAGAGCCGCCTGATAGGATTTCTTAGAAGAATCCCTCTGGCTACACTGTGAAGGCTAGGTTGGAGGACCTGGGGTAGGAAGCAGTTGCAGAGAACTCCAGAAGAGCTGAGGGTGGCACAATGGAGGCAATGGTGACGGGGAGTGGGGGGAAGGAGGAGAGATATTTCAGAGACACGGGTTAGACATAGGAGTCGGGAGGCAGCTAAGGTCACTCCAAAGCGTCTTTTTCTTTGCTTTGTTTGTTTTTTGTTTTGTTTTGTTTAGAGAAAGGATCTTACTCTTTTGCCCAGGCTGCATTGCAATGGTGTGATCACAGCTCACTGCAGCCTCAAATTCCCAGAACAATCCTGCCTCAGCCTCTCCAGTAGCTGGTACTTGACGTGTGCCACCATGCCTGGCTAGTTTTTTTTTTTTATTTTTTGTAGAGACTGGGTCTTGCTATGTTGCCCAGGCTGGTCTTGAACTCCTGGCCTCAAATTATCCTCCCAGATCGGCTTCCCAAAGTGCTGGGATTATACACATAAGCCACTGAACTCAGCCCCAAGGCATCTTTTTCTACTTTATTTTCGCTATATTGACCTTCATACCCCTTCTTGCTTGAAGAAGGGAGAAGATTATGATTTTACAAAATTGATTTTTCAATAATCTTCTGACCCTATCAGCTCACAAATATTTTAAAATTACAACCTATTTAGATGGCAAAGTACATCCTCCTATATCATTACTGTAATATGTGTGAGAGGACTTTGGGGCAGATTTGATCATTGCATGCTTTTTTCCATTTTATAAAAGAGAAATCATTTACAAGAGTAGTTTACAGACATTAAATGTGCAATGGCAATTCAGAACAGTTTCTGTGCTAAGAAAAATTATCGGAAGCTTGCATTCAAAAGACAGCTGACTATTCCTGGGGTCTGGAGCAGATCTCAGAAGACCTGGGTTCCAGCCCCCTTCTGCCATTCAGCAGCTCTGTGACCCTGGGCGAGTTTGTTAACCTCCCGCATCTCTGTTTCCTCTTTAGCAAAGTGGCTGTAGGATTAAAGGAGATGCTCCTATAAAGCACTGTGGAGAGCGTCTGAGCCACAGGAAGTTCTCAGTTCACGTTGGCTGCCGTTGTTTGTTACGATGACAGCGATCATCGTCATTATCTCCAAGGACTCATTCAGCCCTCACACCCTGTGCTCTGCAGTCCTTCTCCAGAGGGATTTGGAATTGCCTGTTCCGTGTTGTTCTGAAGATGTCCCACTCCCCTGCAGGGCCTGCCCCTCCCGGAGACTCGGCCTCAGCTTTTGCTCAGCAGGATGTTTCTGCCAGCCTCATTTTCTTCCCTTCTCACTTCTTCTCCCAGCTTGCTCTGGTCCCAGATCACCCTGCCCAGTCACCCTCGGCAGCTGTGCTGTTTCCTTTCCGACCCACAGGTCCTTTCCACCCAAGTCCCTGGCGCTGGGAGCGCAGGAGGCGGAGGGGAGCGAGGCCCCTCCTCTGTCTCCTCTGTCAGACTCCAGACCCCTCCCGTGCAGCTCCCCTGCCCCTCTCCGAGCCTCCCCTTGGGGGGCCCCTTTGAAAGGTATGTTCTGGGTACGGGGCATTGTCTAGAGCCTCAGATTATGGGACTTACCCTGTGAGAGGCCAGGCTGACAGGGCCGAGGGACGCACTGAGGTCTGAGGAGGCTGATGTGTGAGCAGGTTCAGGGCAGACATCCCAGACAGAGTGGGCTGCACGTGAACTCCCCGGACTGAGGAGAGACTCACGGGTGCGAGGGTGAGTGATACACGGGTCAGAGGCATCTTGAAAGCTCACGCAGTAGGAAATGGCTCAAGCCTGGACAGTTCCCCTAGGGCTAGGATCTCCCTGCATTTTTCTTCTTTACAGTGTTTAGTTTTTTGTGTTTTGTTTTTTTTCTTTTTCAGGGTCTTCCGGTGAGGACCAGAAAACCTGCTAGACAAATTCTTAAAGAGCTGTAACACTTACAGTGTGTGGTTTTAAATCATTTGCTTTGTAGGCAAAATCCACAGGGCTGGATGTACACAATTGACTGATTGATTAGAGAGTCAAATATTTGTTGATAGAAAAAGTTTTAAGGTGCTTTTAAAAATTGCTCATTGATCTGAATAGACATTTCTCAAAAGAAGGCATACAAATGGGCAACAGGTATATGAAAAAATCCTCAACAATATTAGTCATCAGAGAAATGCAAATCAAAACTGTAATACAATGAGATATCATCTCACCCCAGTTAAAATGGCTTTTATCAAAAAGGCAGGCAATAGCGATGCTGGCAAGGATGTGGAGAAAGGAAAACCCTCAAACACTGTTGGCGGGAATGTAAATTAGTGTAACCACTATGGAAAACAGTATGGTGGTTCCTCAAAAAACCAAAAACAGAACCACCATATGACCCAGCAATCCCGCTGCTGGGCATATATCCAAAGGGAAGGAAGTCAGTATGTCCAAAAGACACCTGCACGCCCATGTTTATTGCAGCACTATTCACAACAGCAAAGATTCGGAATCCACCTTCGTGCCCATGAACACATGAATAGATAAAGAAAACATGGTACATATACACAATGGAATATTATTCAGCCATAAAAAAGAATGAAATCTTGTCATTTGCAACAGTGTGGATGGAACTGGAGAACATTATGTTAAGTGAAACAAGCCAAGCACAGAAAGACAAATCTTGCATGTCCTCACTATATGTGGAAGCTAAATATTAAAACAATTGATCTCATGAAGACAGAGAGTAGAATGATGTTTACTAAAGGCTGGGAAGAGGGATAAACTGGGGATGGTTAATGGGTGCAAAAATATAATTAGATAGCTAGATAAAATGAACAATATTGATAGCACAACAAGAAGATGACTATAGTCAATAATAAGTTATGGTATATTTTCAAATAACTAAAAGAGTGGAATTGGAATGTTCCTAACACAAAGAAGTGATAAAACTTGAGGTGATGGAGACTCCAATTATGCTGATTTCATTAATACACGTTGTATACTTTTGTCAAAGTAATATATCACATGTACCCTATAAAGATATACAACTATCATGTACCCATAATAATTAAAAATTAAAAAAAACAAACAAAAAAACTTGGTCGTTGAAGTTAAACATCATCTATTCTGAAGGCACTTTGGCTGTGAGGCTTGAGGGTCTATTTCACCCTGTACAGTTTACTTTTCAGGTCCTTACATTTTTCAGTGTGGTTGAAAAGCAGTTTTTTGTCCACCACGTGCCATGGTAGTTCCCCAACTTGAGGTAGAGACTATGTTTGTGTCTCTCCCAGCACCTAACATAGTGTTGAACACATAGCAGGTATTCAATAAATATTAATTTCAGGCATCTTTTGTAGCAAAAATTATTCATTATAGACCATTAACCTCAGAAACTCCACCTGAGTCACTGCCAGGTCTGATTTTTTGATTCGAGCAAGTGAGACGCCATTTGGGGCTGCTGTGGGTAGGGACACACTGGCTGCATTCACTGGTGTCTTCCTGGATTCCAGGGTGACCAACCAGTGATCGAGAGGTGTGTGTTCAGCTGGCGATGAGGGATCAGCGCTTCACCAGAGACCCTTTTCACACATGCCCTTCACACTGTGATCAGTTTTGCTGGTTTCTGATGATGGCAAGTATTTGCCTACATTTCCTGGTGCAAAATTCTAGGCCCCTGACAGCTTTTGCGAAAAAGTTCAGGCAAGAAAACCATCACACACTCCAGAGTTCTTTGCAAGGGAGTTTCATCTTCGACCAGAATTTCAAACGCAGAGTTGTTCTGTTCGTTAGCATGGAAGAACATTTCTGACCAACAAAAGTTCCTTCCAGGTCTAAGTCTTGTTTAGTCTAATCCGAACTCTGCTTCACTCAGACCAGGGTCCTCACTGTTGTTGCTGAAGGATCTAGGGACCTAGGGACCGATATCAGAGGGCCGCCCCCACAGTTGTGTGGGAAATCCATCTGCTCCCGTGAGGAAATAGTTGTTGCCCTCAAGCCTCATGAATGTCCCCTGTTGGTCCCATTCCTTCTCTGGCATCCTGTAGACTCTCCACACCTGACCCAGCAACACAAGGGTTAACGCCTGGCCCGGCCCTGGGGGTGGGGGCGGGGTGGGGATCCAGCTCCGCTGCTCCTGCTGGGCCAGTTGGGTGGGTGGTTATTTTGGCTCTCACTCCTGGGCGCTGGGTTTGGATCCGGAACACTAGAGAGTTGCAGTGATGCTTTAGGGCAGTGAAGTTGGCGGCTGTTAAGGGTTAACGCTTCGGATGTGGTAGCAGGAGGCTGAGAAACCCATAAAACAGCCCTTGAGTGGTGTTCATGAGAAGCAAAGCCTCTACCTGCCGAGAGCTGAGAGGTTGTGGCAGATATAATATTACAGGGAGAAGAGGAGGATGTCGCTCCCACATTTAACCCCCTTCCACGGCTCTCCGCCCCTGTCAGGATAAGCCCAGACCCCTACGTGTGGCATCAGGCCGTGGTCTGGCCCTTGTCTGCCTCTGCCCTCTGCACTCGGGCCCCCTCCTTTGCCCGCCTCCCTCCCAGTGTCTTGCTCTTCCCTCTACCGGGAATGTCCTGCTTCCTTTGTTACTGACAAGGATCTGCTCATCCTTTAAGACCAAAGTCCTCCTCTTTTAAAGTTTCCCTGACTCTTTTCCGAACTATCCTGACCCTAGGGGCTGCCACTCACCCCATGGTGCCTTTGCAAGGTTCAGGAAGAGACACCCAGATACCCAACACCCTGCGAAGGTCGGGCCGGAGGGTACAGGCTCTCTTTGAGACTCTGTCCCCTCCTCAGTGAGGGCCCAAGCAGGGCACCACCTGCAGTGCCTGCCCTTGCCCTGCTCCCTCATTGCACACTTGTACCTGCTAAACCTCAGCATTGCATTTCGTGCTCTCTCCCAGCTCTAGGTTCCCTCCCACTAGCACAAGAACTCTCCCAAGGCAGACCGGTGACACTGGCTTCCGTATCCCAGAAACCTAGCTGAGTAGCTGGCCCCCCCTGGTAAGTTGTCCACAAATGTTTGCTCAAAGGAGAAAGAGAGCAAGAGGGAAGGAGAGGGGAGCCCGGGGCAATCCAGCCCCCCCAGTGCTCTGGTGCGGGGGCTGCTGTTGAAAAGGAAAACCGCCATCGATTACTTGGCACAGCAGCCACCTGAGACCCCCACCCCTCACGGAAGACCCAAATCAGCATAACACTAACCTATCACCTGGCCCATCAACTAATCTATTACCTGGTGCATCAGCATAACACTAACCTATTACCTGGTCATCAACATAATACTAACCTATTACCTGACATATCAACTAGCCTGTTACCTGGCAGGCATTAGTCACCTGAGACCCCCCACCCCTCAGACCACCCCAACTTAATAAAAGTGGGAAAAATTGGGTAGACAGGGCTCAGAATTTGGTGGCGAGACCCCTCTGAGCCCGCTGGCGAATAAACCTTGACTCTCCAACCCTCCGTGTGCCGCTCGGTTTGTCCTCGGGACCACCCGCTGTAACACTTGCTGTAACGCTGTATGGGCGGGGCAGCCGCGGAGGGAGGAGTGCAAGTGAGGGCAGAGCCGGGACTGGAGAGTGACCTTGGTGCGTCCTGGCTGCAGAGGGTTTCTCACCCGGCTGCTGCCACCAGCCAGCCCCTGTGATCATGTTTAAGTGCAGGGAAGAACGTATCTCAGGGGGAGTATTCAGGGAAGGGATCTCCTGGGGATAGGAAAGCCTGGACCCTTCAGGGGACCAATGCCAGAGCTTAAGGGAAGGGGAAGGGACCTCCCCAGATGGGGTGTCCGGCACATCCTCTAGCCTCCTCAGAGAAACCAGGTGCTGTGGGGCATGTTAGAGCTGTACCCACCTTCCTGAGCACTGTCCCAGGCTGGGGCCACAAAGAAGAATAAGGAGCCCCTGCCCTTGGGGAGCTCCCAGTTCAGTGGGGCTGGGATAAAAATCCATTACTGTACAATTCAGTACAGACAGAGGAAAAGGTTGTCCACAATGGTAAGGCAGCCCCAAAGAGGAAGAGACCAGTGCTGATTAGGAATGGAAACATACATGTCACACGGAGGAAGGAAGGTCAGGAGGAAATGACACCTAACTTGGGTTTTAAAGAATAAGTAAGGGTTAGGTATGCCAGTGTGGGGTGGAAGGGAATTCCAGGTAGAGGGAACAGCACATGCAAAGACACAGTCATACATGGAAAACAGCATGCTCAGGAGGTGACAGGCAGAGTGATAATGTTGGGAACTTGGAGCACTAGGCAGGGAGAGTGGAGACGGCAGAGGAGGCAGGCAGGAGTGAGAACACAAAAAGATGGCAAACATCTCGTCTCTGCAGAGAGACCTGGAATTTACCTGTTGTATTCATTCAGTTTACAATTACGTATCGAGCTCTTTCTATTTGCAAGATATTTTTCTTCTGATCTTCCCAGCAATCCCTGTTCATTTCTTTCACTAAGTCACGGGCACATCTCGGTCACCACACACAGTCTGGACCCATTTTATAGAGGAGGAAACTGAAGCCCAGACTAGTTAAATGTGGTATCTATGAGCTTCCAATTGGTTAGAGACAGAATTAAGCCTTGAATCCAGATCTCCAAATTTCCCAGCCCTGGGTCCTGTCCCAGTTTCCTGCATTGTGTGTGCACAGCAAGCCCTTCCAAGTTGAAACCTTTTCTTAGTTATTTAGCGCTGAGGTGGGCCATGAAATGATACTCAGACAAAGGAATCCAGAATCTCTTTTGAAGGTCAGAAATCAGAGGAACCTATGGCTTGTTGAAGAGACTTCCACTACATGTGCACAAGCACAAGCAGAATTCTCGATCTGAAAAAAAGCCGGGGGTGGGGGTGCTTGTGGCCCCAGGCCTCCTTCCACGTTCCCACAGAAGCCCGCTTTTGAGGCCTGCCTGTCACTTGCTCGATAGTGGTTCCAGTTTGCGAACGATTCACCTTCGGGGTGTTGATTCCCCTCTGGTTCTCTCACTGATGTCCCTGTCATTGAATGACTGGTTTCAGGACCGCTCCTGTTCTTTCTCAAAGTCACCCTCAGATGCCATCAATTCCATCAGCATTCTTTGCAGGCTGCAGCCTTATTGGTTTGCAGAGACAGCAAATATCGAGACATTAGAAACTGTGTTCCTGGCTTTCCTGAGAAGTGCTGGGACCTGCATCCGGGTGGGATTTGCCGAGACAGAGACAACGGGCAGGTGGCTGATTGTCGCCAGGCTATAGCTACAGTCCTTAGGGCCTCCTAGGCTGCTCATGTACAATTCCTCCCTGCTGGACACTGTGACTGCACCTTCTTGCCTCTCCAGCCAAGCTCCCCATGCCCAGGGTGCCACCTCCATAACCAGGAGGCCAGGCTGGAAGTCAGCAGGCAGCCCCTCTGCCCAGCCGTGCTCACCCTGAGGGCCTAGTCATGTGGGGTAGTGGGCAATGCCCAGGTTTGGTGTCAGACAGACAAAGTTCACATCTCAACTCTACCAGTTACTAGTTATGTGACTGTGGGAAGGTTACTTGCTTTTTCTGAGCCTTTATTTTTAAAACGGATATCAAAATGCACTAACATGGTAGCCACTAACCACATGTGGCTATTGAAAGCTGGAAATGTGGCTAGTCTGAATTGAGGTGAGCTGTAGTGTGACATACACCTGAATTCCTCCCTTGCCAGGTGCAACAGCGACTGACAGCTCCCAAGGAGGCCTGCTTGGAGGCCTTTATGGAAGGCCCTCCTCCTGACCCGTGACTCAGGGACAGCAGACATTGAGGAGGTCTGGTGGGTGCTGCAGATGGCAGCCTCTCTCGGCTCAGTGGCTCGGCCTGGGCCCTGCGGCAGCATGCGGCAAGGGCAGATGGAGCGCCGCTATGCCCACAGGAGTTCCTGGCTCCGCCCTGCCACCGACTGCACCCACATCACCACTCCTTTCACACCTAAACCTCCTCATCTGGAAACTAGACTTGCCTCCCAGGGCACCCGCAAAGATACAATGAGCTCACACCTTTGAGGTGTTAGCATTGTCCTGACACTTGGCAACACAGCAGAGACCAGATGGAGATCAGCAATCACTGGTCGGCCCAGGGACAGCTCCACCCACTCCGCCCCTTCTCCCGGGGCTGCACGGCCCCAAAGTGCTTTCTGTGTATCCCGATTGTTCCGTCTCCCCCAGTACCTGGCACCTCCCTTTTCATGTACACTTGCTAGAGGTGTTTAAGCAAATGTGCTGGGCTTGGAAGATGCGGCTGAGTCAGGGCTCCTTCAGCTGTATTCTGGGGGTGAGGTTGCTTTGGGAACTGGAGTCCATGTGTGGCTGTCCATGAGGGGCAGTTGAAGCAAATGGCAGAGTGGCAGTGACTAGCCGCTCTTGACTTTGTCCTTGGTGGAGGATGAGTGGCTACCAGCTACAATCACGGGAGCCCCAGCAGGAAGTGGGGTTGGAGTCCGTCTGGGCCACTGGCTCTCAAACTCTTTGGTGAGCATGGAGTCTCCTCTCCACGAGGAGTCTTACCCAGAAGATGCCTCCACGGAGCTGAGTGGGCTGCAGTAGCCCTTCTGTGCCCACTGACACCCCCACCAGGCAGCCCAGAGGCCGCGTACCCCACCTCACCCACTGCTGGCGCTTAAGACGCAATCTCTGGGGCTTCTCTCTCCAGCACCAGAGCTTTTTCTCAGACTAGTTGCTCAGTTTTCATTCATGTATTTCACTTATTCTTTAAGCAAATATATATTTATACAAGGTCCATAAATGCTTATCTCTATTATTTATTTATTTTATCAGATATATCTGAATTAATATATTGGCATATTTTCTACAAATAATATATTAAATGGAATCATGCAATATGTGGCCTCTTTCACTTAGCATAATGTCTTCAAGGTTTATCTCTGTTGTACTTCATTTCTTGTTATTGCCTAATGATATTTCATTGTGTAGATATACCACACCTTGTTTATCTGTAATGAATTATGCGTAACGCTGCTATGAGCATTCATGTACAAGTTTTTGTGTGGACATATGTTTTCATTCCCTTGGGTGTATGTCTGGCAGCGGAATTTCAGGGTCAAGGGGTAACTTCTGTGTTTACCCTCTTGAGAAACTGCCAGACTTTTCCAAAGTAGCTGCCCCATTTAACATTCCTACTAGCAGTGTATAAGGGCTCCAATTTCTCCACGTCCTCATCAACACATTATCTGTCTTTTTGATATGTAGCTGTCTTTTGATGAGTCCTAGTGGGTGTGAAGTAGTGTCTCATTGTGGTTTTGATTTGCATTTCCCTGAGGGCTAATGGCAAACTGAGCTTTGCCTTGTTACTTCATCTTCACCTGTGTCAGTAGAAGACAGTGTGTTAGATTTGGAGGGAACCTGGATATCACTGGTCTGACTGTCATTTTCTAGATGGAGAAACTGAGGTCCAGAGCAGACCAGTGACTTGCCCACCCACGATCACACAACTGGGCAGGGGCAAGCCTGGGAGTAGAACCCAAGTTTTTTGACTCCTAGGCCAAGACTTCTTTCTCCTGCATCTAGATCAGAAGACAGGTGCTGTGCCCCTCCAGGGCTATCCCCACCCCTCCTCACCTCACTGTGCCCATGGAGGCTGACCCGTACAGAAAGCGTCAACAGGTCCCTTGCCCTCTAGCTTCTCATTAGGTTCCATCAATGGTGGCACCAGCAGATTGGAGGATGGAGGAGCCCTGCCTGCTGTCTCATCTGCTGCTTCCCTCTGCCATAGCTTCTTCTCTCTCAGCTCCTCTCTTGGAGTTCTGCTGGTCATTTGTCCCCTTTGCCCCTTCAGGACTAGGAGTGGTAATGGCTCCTTCTGTTTCTTGCCCCAGGGAACTGCATTCATCTCTAGTTGATTTCCCTAAACCTTTCTCTCCACTTTTTAAATAGTTCTTGATTATACTCTCCTCCAATTTCCCAATTTGTGCATCTGTGTCCTGATGCCCTGCCTTACTATCCACCCATCATCCATCTACTCATCCAACTATCCATCCCTCCACCCACCATCCATCCACCCATCTGTCCATGAACCCATCCAGCCATCCTCCCCTCCATCCACTTATCCATCCACCCACCATCCATGCACCCATCTGTCTATTCACCTTTCCATTCATCCATCCATCCCTCTGCCCACCATCCATCCACCCATCTGCCTATTCACCCTTCCATCCATCCATCCATCTATCTACCCACCTACCATCCATCCACCCATCTGTCCATTAACCCATCCATCCATCTATCCATACATCCATCCACCCCTCCATCCATCTATCCAACCACCCATCTGTCTATTCACCCTTCCATCCATCCATCCATCTATCCATCCACCCATCTGTCTATTCACCCTTCCATCCATCCATCCATCTATCCAACCACCCATCTGTCTATTCACCCTTCCATCCATCCATCCATCTATCTACCCACACACCATCCATCCACCCCTCCAACCATCCATCCAGCCAGCCAGCCCGCCATTCCCTTTCTATTCAGAAGCACAGTGCAGAGCTAACTGTGGATGCTCAATACAATCGGCAAACACTGAGCACCTGCTGCTCAGTAGGTGGCCAGTGCCAGGCCCTATGCTAGGAAGTCAGGTAAGTAAAACACAGCCTCTGTTCTCCAGAAGTTGGTGACACAGTCTAGGGATAAGAATAAGATACAAGGCCGGGGGCGGTGGCTCACGCCTGTAATCCTAGCACTCTGGGAGGCCGAGGCGGGTGGATCGCTCGAGGTCAGGAGTTCGAGACCAGCCTGAGCAAGAGTGAGACCCCGTCTCTACTAAAAAATAGAAAGAAATTATATGGACAACTAAAATATATATATACAAAAAAAAATTAGCCGGGCATGGTGGCTCATGCCTGTAGTCCCAGCTACTCGGGAGGCTGAGGCAGTAGGATCGCTTAAGCCCAGGAGTTTGAGGTTGCTGTGAGCTAGGCTGACGCCACGGCACTCACTCTAGCCCGGGCAACAGAGTGAGATTCTGTCTCAAAAAAAAAAAAAAAAAAAAAAGAATAAGATACATACAACTCACTTACTAACAGTCCTGTGCATCTAGTGATCTAGTGGCAAAGCAAAAAAAAAGCCTGGAGAATTACTCAGCAAGATTTGGAGAGGGCTCAGAAGGTACATTATGGGCTGTGTTATTTTTAAGTTTTGAAGTAGTTTGGGTTTTAACTTTCTGGTTTCTGAGAGAGAGAGAGAGAGAGAGAGAGAAGGAGAAGGGTAGATAAATCTCCTCCTGAAAGAGGCTTCCTGCTGGCCGGCTGCTCACCCGACCACCCCTGACAGGCAGGTCTTCCCTCCAGCCCTGGGCCGGCCTCTCCCCACTCCCTGGCCCCCCACCCAGGGAGGCAAGATCTGAAAGCAAAGAAGGGGACAGGTGGTGGGAGGCAAGCCAGAGGCACTTTAGATTCACGGTGCAGGCCCTCCCATAGCTTCTTTTCGCAGTTCCCCCGTGGGGACCTGCTGAGGAGTAGGATAGCGTCACAGATGCCCACTGAGCTGCTGAAGTTAGAGCGGAGCCTCCTCTGACCATGAGCAAAGTTGCTTCAACTCAACAGGCCCTGACTGAGCCCCCCCAGCAGCGACTCCCATGCCAAGCTTGGCATTACAGAAATAAGGCCCAGCCTGCCCTCAGCGGCCCTACTGAGAATGGTGTACAGGAGGGGCGGGCACACACAGCCAGGCAGTGGGAGTCAGCTGCCAGGCAGTGGTGAGATTGGTTTGAAAACTGTCTATTGAATGCCCAGCACTTGTCTGGCACTGTCTGGGTGCTAGGCACAACGGGTGTGCACTGGGCATCGCAGTGGACTCTGCACTGAAGAGTGAGCGGGTGAATGCAGAGGGAGGGCCTCCCTCTCTCTTTGAGGGGAAGGTGGGGTGGAGGGGGCAGGCTGTGGGAGGAGGGAGAGTATGATGCTTCCTCCTGCACAAGCGCCAAAAACTGCCAAGAACTGAGGCTGATATGAGCTTTCACAGGGCAGGAACCTGTCCCACTATTCTTTGTACCTCTGGGGCCCAGCACATAGTAGGTGCTCAGTGAACTCAGCAGAATTTAATTGATTCTGATCTAAAGACAAGACTCTATAAAAATGGAGATGTTGGGAAGAGTCTGCATTCAAAATGCTACTACAGTAACAAGCAATCAGCAGAACTGCTCCGGTCGAAAGAGGGCTTCCTCCTCTCTCTCTCCTTGTCTATCTCTATGGTGACCATTAACAGGACTGGTCAAGGTCAAACACGACCAACCAAGCAGCAATACTCCTCGGGACCTTTGCAGCTGTGTCTTGGGTTTGTACCATTGTGTGGAGATCTTTTGTGTTTCAGATGATGAATATCTGCATGTTATATCAAAATCTTAAAATTATTGCACAGATGTGATAAAAGCATTAAATACATTTTTAAGAAAGAAAAATAAACCATCCTTTTGCCATAGAACTGATTTAATTCTTGCATTTCCCTTCTAGCCTTTGCCTATATGCATATGCATTTCACATTCAGTGGTAATCACAGTGGACATATAATTTTGTATTCTGCTTATAATGCCTTTTTTTTTTTTTTTTTTAAGGATTTGTTCTTTCATATAGATTCTATGCTTGGGGCCAATCTTTGCTGTCACATCAGTTTTCCTCTAAGGAGCACCGTCAGGGAAAAGACAATGGGAGGTGCTTTCGTGGCTTCTATTGGGTGAAATGTGAAATGCTTTGTTTTTCAGAGTTCCACAGACTAAGGAGTTAGCATAAGAACAGAACAGACTTTCACACCGATTATTTGTATTGTTATCTAAATGGGGAGTTTTATTTATATGCGAGGAAACCTCCCATGTAAATCAAGTGGACGCAGCTTGGGTGCAGCCTGAGCAACCAGGATTTTAATTTTGAGACTGTCACTTCCTAGCTATGTGCCCTTGGGCCACTTTCCTAATTCTCTGGTCCACAGTTTCTGTCTCTGTAAAGTAAGAACATCTACCCGCTAGGACTGAGGAGAGGAGAGGTTTACGAGAGACAGAGCTCATGGTCTGTGTGTATGACCGTATACAACTGTAGCATAACGCTCCCCACGTGATGCTAGGACGGACCTGGGGCAAGCCTCTCTGGTCCTTAGTTTATATATATTCGAAATGGGGAAAATAAAGGTCCCAGTGAGACTGAGTGAGACAATGAGTAGGTTATAACGCATCTGTCTGTCCATCTGGTCATCCATCTGTTTTCTCTCAGCCCTAGCAGGTGGTGTGGAGGAAAGTTCAGGGGTGAGTTGTGACATGTGTCCCACAGCTAGAACCAGGACAGCCACTGACTGCATTGGGCCAGCAGCTTCCAGAAACCAAGCTTGGAGCTTGGCATCCCTCCCCGGGCCCAGCTTCAAGTCCCGGGTGCTGTGCGGAGCGGGGCTGGGAAGCTGCCGCCTCCCCTAGCTGCCTCTGTGCACTGCTCTCCCAGGGCCCCTGGAGCATGAGCTGAGGACTCCACCAGAGCCAGCCCCCTGAACAGCAGCAAGTGGGGCACCCGGGGACAGGGACAGCCCGGCCCAGCCCAGGCAAGGGGAGACGCAGCAGCAACAGGTATTGGCTGAAAGTAGCCTCCCTCCTTCCTTTTTTTCCACCCTCCTTTCCTTCCCCCTCCCTCCCGGCTCCTCTGCTCCCCTTTTCTCCCTTATTCCACAGTGCTTATTGTCACCTACGTGGTGCCAAGTGTCATGCGATATTAGCAACCACACTGTGCTCACCCTGGACAACTGGACTCTTCTGCTCTGGGCTTTAAGATGAGGACGGCTGGGGGTGTGTGCAAGGGAGCAGACAGGGCGTGGGGAGGGGTGAAAGGTGTCGCAGAAAGTACTGGAAGGAACTAGGGCTACAGCTGGGAGGAGAGAAAGCTGGGGGGCTGGGAGGGAGTTGAGTTGGGGAGACCTGAAAGCTATTATCAAGTATCTGAAGAGTCCGTTGAAAGAGGAGCAAAAAAAAAAAATTTTTTTTTCTGTGAATCCTAAAAGGAACAAGCAGGCAGAAAGATTTCAGCTCCCTGTCAGAAGAGTTCTTTCATGATCTCAGTTATCCCCAGAGGCTTCCCTGGAAGGTGGTGAGTTCCTTGTCACCAAAGACACTGGAGGACAGCCTGGGCCACTCAGTGGCGGGTGCTGGCCAGCGGAATTCAAGTTTCTGTGCAGTGGGGTGGTGGCACTGGATGACTTTCAGATTCTGGTCTTCCTTTCAATCTTTGAGCTCAGAGTGGAAGAAAAGTGTGACTCAGCTGTTCGAACAGGCCACAACCCCAAGCGTCTCTAATTTTTGTTCTGATTTTTATCTCCAGTAGCCGACTGGGCGTGAGTAACTCCAACTCCCTGTGCTGGGTGGGCCAGGATGCGCTTCACAGGCACAGTTCAGAAGAAAACGGGATCCAAGGATCCAAGCCCACCCTGACTGTGGTCACCAAAGATGCTTTCCCTGGCTCTGAGGGAAGGAAGGGACCCTGGGAGACCCCTGGGTGTGCCCAGACCCCCCTGACATGACTGGCCATGGGAGTGGTTCCCTCCAAGGTTCTAAAGAGTTTTTAGAATTTTTAGAAAGCATTTACAGCAAAACAGAATCAATTATCAAGTTTTGAGTCACCCCTCCTGCAAGATAACCTTTTCTTTATGAACTGCTTCTGCTGGGAATGGAAACCAGGGAGAAAACCATTTACAGATTATCTTGGACTTTCAAGTGAGAACCACAGGCCTGACCCCAGTTCACCTACCCTGGGGCTGACGCTACAGTCAGCAGCTTCAGGGATGCTGGGATGAGTCAGTGCGAAGCAAGAGAGGACTGTCCTGTACCTCCCTGCCGTGCTCAGCCGCCCTGCGCCTGGACAGAACCCAGAGAGACCGAAGCCATGCATCTGACTGATGTGGTGGTCAGTAACTTTCCTTTTTAAAAACTTTCTTAATTGAGGGGTAACACATCTGCCACTAAGCATGCTTCCGGCTGCTCCTCCAGTCCATAGAGTTCCTCTGGTTTCTGTCCCCCCTCTCTCACTCTCTTTTTTTTAGAGATGGAATCTCACTATGTTGCCCAGGCTGGTCTCAAACTCCTGGCCTCAAGTGATCCTCCTGCCTCAGCCTCCCAAAATACTAGGGTTCTAGGCATGAGCCACTGCACCTGGCCTTCTGTCCTCTCTGAAGCTTTGTCCGTCAGCTTTTCCATTGACGCTGTGAGTTACCCCATATCCAGACGTTGCTCCTGTTGCTTATAAACAAAGGACCTTGATGAAGAGACAGTGCCCTCTTGGTCTCCATAGGCCCAGGGCCCATGTGTGGCCTGACACACAGAGGGTTAAAAAATGTTGAACTGAGTTGAATTGTGATAACTCTTCCAGTCTGGGGGCCACACAGACAGAGTCACCTGAATGTCTTTGATGGAAGGAGCTCTGGGTCATCATTTTTTCCCAGTCACTTTGTCTTGGACAGTGCTCTCAGGAGGCCCATCCCAGCACCCTGGCTCACAGGCCTGGGGTTCCGGGTGACTCCATGCAGAGCTGGGCAGAAGCTAACAGGCCCTCCGCCCATCTTGGAAGCTTGTTTCCTCCCTCCTGTTAGGCATGGGCCCAATGCCAAGGCCCTGTGACATTCCAGCCCAATTTTCCCACTTCTCGCCTTCCCAAAGTACCACCTACTTTATCTCCCGTCTCTCTGTTCAACCCCTGACCACCCAGTTCTGCTTTTTCTAGGTGTTCTCAAAACACTAATATACTGTTTGAGTATATTAGGTAATACAACGTACGGGTATCTTAAGAATCAAAAATCAAATTGGATTTTTTCAGATGGGGGTTTAGAAAGAAGGTTTTAATACAGGCAATTCAGCTGTAGGCTCCAGAATGGGGGGAGGTGTGTGGTCACACACCTATAGTCCCAGCACTTTGGGAGGCCAAGGCAGAAGGCTTGCTTGAGGCCAGGAGTTCAAGACCAGCCTGGGCAACACAGTGAGACCCTGTCTCTACAAAAAAGTTTTTTAAAAAATTACCCTGTCGTAGTAGCACACCCGTAGTTCCAGCTACTTGGGAGGCTGAGGCAGGAGGCTAGTTTGAGCCCGCCCTGGAGTTCAAGGCTGCAGGAGCTATGATTGCACCACTGCACTCCAGCCTGGGTGACAGAGTAAGACCCTGTCTCAAAAAAATAAATGAATAAGGGTTCCCACTCTTTGTAATTAACACACGTGTCATTGTCTTTTCTTCTGGGTTTTACTTTCACAGCTCTCCTTCCTGGGACCGTCTCCCAAATAAACTGCCTGCCCCCTAATCCTTGCCTCTGGTGCTTCTCTTGACGGAACCCAATCTAAGGCACCACCCCATTGCTCATAAATCGTAGTTGGATCCAGACACTCAGCCAGATTCAGCTTCCTTCTTTTCTCTTTTTGGCAAGTTGGCTTCTTACCAAGGTGGTGCCGTTGCCTCCCGTCATGTCACAGCAGCCAGGAGCCGTTACTCTGTCGGTGGCGGCGTAGATAGAGGAGGGGGCCTGCTAGTCTTTGCGGAATCAGCCCCAAAATGTCAAGGATCTACCTTGAAGACTCAGGGACCTGATATTTCTTTGTAACCCACTTTGGAGCTACTTTCCCTGCTTTTATAGCTAAACTCTTCCAAAGCCGGTTGATACTCTCGCCTGCGGGTAGCGGCTGTTTGCTCTGCAGAGGGAGACTGGCTTGGCTCCCCCTTTTGCTCCCCCGTAGGAAGCTCACAAAGCTGCAGTTTGGGTCCCTTTACCTCACCAGGGCCTGATGTGTGAGTCATTTCTCCTTGGGGTGTTATGTTTTCAAGTCCACATGGATGGGACACTTAGTGTCACAAAAATAGAAGCTCATCAAAGGTGCGCTTTGCTCGGCTGGCTGGCTGTCACCAATTCACATGAGGCTTAGCACCTTGTAATGGAAAAGCAGGGACAGGAGATCAGCTAGGTGAGTGTGCGTGCGTGTGTGCCTGCATGCGCGTGTGTGTACCCCCAAGACCTCTTTGCCCCTGAGCTGGCAGAAATCACTGCCTACTTGCTACAATTAATTTCTCCTTCTGAGACACCTTGGCCCTTCTGTGTTCCCTCTCCCTATCCCCAGTGAATCGCCTGCTGTCCTGAAATGCCTCAAATAGAACATGTTAAAGTGAGAGGTAGCTTGATAAGTGAAGATAGCAAAGCATTGTTAAGCGAGAAGACCCAATCATTTGCTGTGTGACCCTGGGTCATTCACTGAGCCACTGTGGGCCTTATGTTTCTTATCTTTATGTTGAACATAATAAAAGTATGTACATGAGAATGCTTTGACTTAAAAAATCAAATGAGAGTATGCATAATGAAAATAGAATACTGTACACAGTAAATCCTTGCGTGAATGAGAGAGGGCAATTTTAGGCCTCAGTGGGAATAGATTTCAATTCTCTCTTGGACAGGCTTTGATAGGGGAAAAAATGAAGATCGAACCAGGCGGGGTTCTTAGTCACAAACGAGGGAAGCAGACCCAGGCTAATTGAAGTAGAGAAGAGGTTTATTGGCAGCATATTGAGTAGGTCTTGGACTTGCCAGAGGGCTGCAGAGCCAGGGTGGGCAATGATTAGGAGACAGGAGCTCGGGGCAATGACCACAGCTACTGGGGTCTCCCCACCCCCACCCACTGATTGATGGGAAAAATAATGTCATCAATCAAGTTCAAGAACATGATTGCTATACACGATCTGATCTGTTTATTGAAATGGTCCCTTTAGGCAATTGTCTTTCACTTGGATAAAAATGCTCAGTCTCTAAGGCTGCCTGTCCCTTCACCTCTTTTGGCTCCAAGATGGTGTCTGAGTGTTTGAGGGAAGGGCATACATTTTCTTACAGCAACAGCAGAGATTTGGGATGCTGGATAAGGGCGTCCTCTCTCCCTCTGCTCCCAGGGTGATGGGTCTGTTCCCCCTGAGTTTCTCCTGCCCTGCTGAAGTCTGAGGCTGGTGCACCTGTGACTTGGTCGGGGTTCGATAGGGCTCCCTAGCTGTAGTCCCCCTGAGCATCTGCCCTGTCCTGTCCCCTTGCCCTCCTTTCTGGTTGCCATCCCAGCTTCTGCCTGGGCCACCTCATCCTGCCATGGCAGGCCCCCTGGGTACAATCATCTGCCCTTGATATCGCCTTGAACTTACTTAGTGCTGCCATTCCCCATCCAAGTCCAAGCCTGGACAGAGGACATGGGGAGTCCCACACCTTCCTGCTCTCCTTTTACTTCTCTATGTCACCTCTTCCTTTGTCCTGCCTCCAGCTACTTTAGCGAAGAACTGGGGTCTCTCCCATGCAGTACAGGCGAACTCTGCAGGCTCATGTGCCAAAGGGATAAAGGAACTTGGAAAATCCTTTCTTTAGACAACAGTCTGGTTTGGAAAACAATTTCCCGCTGCCTAACGCTATTTTTTAGTGTAGCAGCACAATGTTACTCCATTACTCTTTTCTTGGTATTCCATTTATGACAAACACTAACTCCCTCAGTAGACAGATGAGAACTAGGGCAAAGGTTTTTATATTTGTGAAAACTTTTTTATAATTCTATTTTGGGGATCCTTTGCTTGGCACTCAATCTGTCTAAAACCAGGCACTTCCTCTTCCACTGCCAGCTCAATTTTCCTAAAGCTATGCTTTGATTGTGTCACTCCTCCACAAAACCTTCAATGGCTCCCTGTTGCCCTTGCATGAACTCCTTAGGCTCTGCCCCTCTCTACCTGCTTCTCCCCAGATTCCCCTTTATAACATTGTCCTTGGCAATATTGCCAACTCTTTGCCTTCCTCCAAGTCTCTGCTCACCTAAATACATCTCCCTCTTCTTTCTGCCTGTTCTTCCAACATGTCCCCAAACCTCTACCAATCCCATCCCTTCCATTCCCTTCCTCGACGTTGTTCGGATCAGCCAAGTGAAGCCTGTCCCTTCTGCTCTTCCACAGCACTTGTTGGGCACTCAGCTCAGCCTGCTCTGTTGAGTTGGCACAATGGAGGTCATGCCTGGGAGGTGGCCCACTGGGGACAGGAAGACAGGTCCAGAGGCCAAGAGTTGAGCTAGTTAAAGCAGTACATGTGGATAAAAACCGCAAAAGGCACAAAGCCTCCTAGGAAAGGGGCAGGAGGAGCCAGACTCAATGACATGATCGTAAGCTAATCAGTAGTACTAATAGATTAAATACGAAAATGTGTCAGTGGAAGAGAGAGTTTAACACGTACCACAGAGCCAGCCGAGCCGTGTGTCTCTGACCAGGTGACGTAAGCCCGTGGTCCCCACAGCAGCCTGGCCCTGCAGGGGAGAGCGTGGCTGTGGCAGTCACTGGGTGACCCAGCTCGGTCTCTGACTTCGGCCTTTCACTGGCATTGTCACCTGTGTGGACAGCCCTAGCGGCATTGTTGGTCCAAACATTCCGGAATGCTAGACAGTCCTCTTTTGGCCCATAGCTCATGCATTAGTGACATGTTAATCCGTCCGTCTCATGAGCTTGGTTGTGTGAGTCAGTCTCCGGTGCTCACCCTGGATCAGGGCCTGGGATCTGATGGCTACGTCAGTATCCCGTCTCCAGGGAGATTTGTGTAGACCACAGTCAGCTTCCCTGGGGAATACCTCGCAACACAGCGAAGCAGCCGTTTTGTTTTCCCAACAGATTCTAGGTGGTCCTGGGCGGGCGATGTTTCCACTGTAAATTTGTACCTACATAGTGCACAGCCCCCTCCCTTGCAGTCAGTTATAGACACACAATGAATATTCGTAACTGAACCTGGAAACTGCTCCTGAGAAAAAGGAACTTGGAGAAATTGTTAACCACAACAACAAAATATTATCGAGAGGCAAGATCTACAAAGGAAAAGGGTGGGAATAAGAAGGAACGAAGGTATGTGTCCTCATGGGCATGTCCTAGTGGAAGTGGAAATTATTGAAGAAGCTGGAGGAATTCCATGATCTTCACCGGGCACTAGGCCCAGAAGGGCTACAGAGATGAGCAGCATATAGGTTCTGGCCAGGGACTCTAATAGCTCACAGGCCATTAGGGACAAAGAAATATAGGTATACATTCTTGTCATATAGGGCAGGTTCCCTGTGAAATTTTCAATTTATAAAAATTTTACTTATGTCCAACTTTTTAGGAACCATCTTCTTTGGTGGAAGCAACTCAACTGAGTGAAAAAGAAGGGACTCCAAATGCATCATTGTGGGGTTCGGGTGTGTGGCAGAGTCTTCCACAGTGGAGATTTGACTCAGGGTCTTCTTTGGTTTCTTGCCAGGGACAACATGGGCCGCTGCAGAGAGATATCCCAGTTGATCCAGATGTGAAACAGCTGCACTGCAAAACCCTAGGGCGGTAGAAGCATGGGGGCAGTTCTTAACCCTAATTGTTCCAACAAAGGGAGCATTTGAAGGGAAGGGAACACAAGAAGGAACCATGGGTGAGGAAGGGTCTCCCATTCAACTCTAGAATGTGTCTTTTCCCTGCCTAACACCAAGGAGGTCTATAAAACATCTTCTGACTTCTGCAGCTGTAACAGACATTTATGGAGGAGGATTTGCAGAGCTGTTCCCACAAGAAGAGTGTTCCCAGAGAACAACATCAGCATTTCAGCTTCACTGGGATCCTGCAGTAGCAAATGGAACAGGAACCTCCAGAGTGACAGGACCGCGGGTCAAGCTTGTGCCGCTGAGAAGGGATTTTGCAGTCAGAGAGAATGAGACATCTCTGCAGCTACTATTGTTGACAACAACAAACAGTTGTAATATCGTGAAACTTATGGGGCTGGAAATGGATCAAGCACGAAGAGAATGATGAGAAAAACTGATGTGAACCAGAACCGGGGAAGACCACACCGGACACTGCCAGTTAGGGATCTAACTAAGTAGCACCTAGCGGGTGAGCTCTCTCTGGAGTGTGATTTTTATATCTGGAGTGATATTTTTATTTTACACGTGTGTTTATATCAAGAATGACCTTTTTATTTTATATGTATGTTTCTGAGCCTGGATGTACCTGAACAGTTCATTCTATGGGTTCAGTTCGCTGCAAGTGAACTTTCAGATCCCAGAGCAAAGTCCAAAATGCAGGAACCTCTGAAGGATTGTTCAGGCGAAGACATGTCCTGGGTCTACTTCCCTTTCTGGAGAGGAGCCTGGGAAGGGTGAGATCTGTCCAGACAGGCTATGCCTCGCCCTTGCTCCTGATTGACCTGCATTCGCTTTCCTTGGGCTGGTGCCAGCCCGAGTCAGAGATCTGGGTTTGCTGCCCAGTGGACTCCTTCCCGAGGGCTGTCGGCGGAACCTGACACCTTGACGGAGGTGCTGAGACAGCACCGGGGCTCCCATCAGGGTGACTGGAGCCCCAGGGCTGAACAGTTGCCTCGAGATGACTCTTGATTTAGAACGTGAAGATCTGAACCTGCAGCCAGCAAATCTGCACTGCTATGCTTTGCTGGCTTTGACTCCCTAAGGTTTTGTTTACTCATGAATCTAAAAGGAGATATTTACTTAAAAAGTAAACAGTTTTATGCAGCTGAGTAAACACTGACAGAACATTTCACAGAGTCTTTGGATGCCCAATAGACTCTCAAGATGAACGCTCTTATTTTACAGAAGGACACAGCAGGCTCATCTAATCATTAATTCACGAATGAATGATATGTATTCTGAGCACCCTCCGCCTCAGCTGCCTGGGCTTGTCAGCTTCTACTGCACCCCTCTTTGCACAGCCCCCGAGCCAGCCTCCCCCTGGCCACCAAGTGAGCTTCCGCTCCTGCACTTCAGGTTTCTGATTCTTTCGGAGAATGTCTCTCAAAGCCTCCTTGTCAGCACAGAGAAGTACAAGTTTTCATTTTCTTGTCATGACAGATTTAAGGCGCTGTGAGTCTTGAGTTAGAATTACTCCCTTGATACTCTTTAATCCTTCGTAATACCCTTCTGGGCAGCTGTAGCCGTGGGGACTGAGCCGTTAGTTATTTTCTGGACACGACACAAAGTAGCTGATGGATTTCTCAGACCCTGTCATTTTTTTTGAAAGACTAAAAGCCACTACAGTAGCCCAGTGAACAGTAACCGTCACTATGAATTTTTGCTTTGTAAAAGTTCAATTTAAGTGCAACTTTCCTAAAATGTGCTGATTTTATAACATAAGGGACACCAGCATGTTGCATATCGGCCCCATAAGTACAAAAAAGGCCTTCCCTGTAAAAGACAGGTGAGACTGGGTTGGGCCGGCCTGCAAATGCCTGCACATAACAGAAGTAAGGGCCCGAAAATGGGCAAAATGTATTACACGTTGTTGCATTAACCGCCCCCCCCACTCTTTTTGAGAACTAAAACCTGCATCCGAGGCCAGTAATCAGAGAGACAGGGGAGCGTTCCTTGTTTTTTGTACCAGGAGATGGCTCAATGGAATTAGCCTGGTGAGGTCACGAGGTTGCCTGCACGGGCTTAACGCTGGGTACTGGTGTTGTAGGACAGTCATCAGGGCCCTTTAGCACTGGTGCTGGTGATGATAGAACATTTGTACTGGAAGTGCCCCCGAAGCTCTTCAGATCCAATTCTCCAACTTTACAGTAAAGAAAGCTGAGGTGCAGAGAACAGCAGTCATGCCATGTCATTCTTGTTGTCACCATTATCACCGTCATGGGCAACCGTTCATCTACCACCTCCCAAGTGTGTGTATCCGAGGCCCCGGAAAAGGATCAGGTGTGGTCCTGCCCTCAGAGCTTGCAATCTGTTGAGATAATGAGTCTTACCAGGAGTTAGTGGCTGAGCTCTGACCAGAGCTCAGGGCTCTCTCCAAACTCCTAGGACAGTACTTACCCCATTTTACTGCAGACTCTTCTATCCCCACAGTGGCAGAAGTGATATGATAGTTTGAAGTACAGATCCTAACAGATAAAATGATCATGTCCTTGACAATGGTAATGTGGGCTCAATGCTCAGTATAGGTATTGGGGTATTATCTGGGCTGGGTGTCAACCAAGATAAGTTATAAAGAACTCCTAGGCCGGGCGCGGTGGCTCACGCCTGTAATCCTAGCACTCTGGGAGGCCGAGGTGGGCGGATCGTTTGAGCTCAGGAGTTCGAGACCAGCCTGAGCAAGAGCGAGACCCCATCTCTACTAAAAATAGAAAGAAATTATATGGACAGCTAAAAATATATAGAGAAAAAATTAGCCGGGCATGGTGGTGCATGCCTGTAGTCCCAGCTACTCGGGAGGCTGAGACAGGAGGATCCCTTGAGCTCAGGAGTTTGAGGTTGCTGTGAGCTAGGCTGACGCCACGGCACTCACTCTAGACTGGGCAACAGAATGAGACTCTGTCTCAAAAAAAAAAAAAAAAAAAAAAAGAACTCCTAGAAAAGGATCTGATAGGCCTGGTTTGGATCAGGTGCTCACCTCTGTCTGGGCCAATCATCTGTGGCTGGGAGTGGAGTCATATGGGAGTATGGGAGCTCCTGCTGGACTCAAGGGGTTAGAATCAAAGGCGGGACTGTGCACGGTGGCTCATGCCTGTAATCCTTGCACTCTGGGAGGCTGAGGCAGGAGAATCGCTTGAGCCCAGGAGTTTGAGGTTGCTGGGAGCTATGATGATGCCACAGCACTCTAGCCCAGGAGACAAAGTGAGACTCTGACTCAAAAAGAAAAAAAAGAATCAGAGGAGGAGCAGTTCTCCAAAGGAAGGGTGCTTTTCCCAAAAGAAGGGAAGATATGTCAGGCAGACAAAGCAATAAGCATCTGCTACAACTGTAGAAGCTCATTAAAAAAGATACTAAAGATGTTGGAAGAGGAGAGAGGCTGTGCCTCACTGGGATCAGGAATGGCATACCACACTTGGCATTTATGATGGAAAATGAAGGGGAATGAGTTCACAAAGGCCCAGGGGCAAGAAAGCAAATGGCAATGCAATACTTGTAGGAGGTAGTCGAGCTTGTCTGGAAACCAAACTGAGTACAAATAAGGGAACAGGGAGTGGAAAATGAGGTTCCCAGAGGGGAAAGTCAGGAAGGGGCTAAATCCTGGAGAACTGGATGTTGGCATTTATGCTTTAAGTTGTAGCCGTTGGGGAGTGGGTTGCCAGATGAAATTCAGTATGCCCAGTTAAATTCAAATTTTGGAAACACAAAAAATGCCTGCATGAACATGCTTATACTAAACAATTTATCATTGTGTATCTGAAATTCAAATTTAACTGGGCATTCTACATTTTTATTTGCCAAATCTGACAATCCTAACTGGGGAGTCAATGAAGGGTTTTGAGACAAGACTTGCCCAAGGCCATTGATTCAATCCGAACTCCAGCACCTCTTATTTGTAAAATCCTGGGTGATGAAAAATGATGCTTATTCCAATGAGTCAGGCCTTGCCAGGCACTCAGTGTTGAGTTCTCCCAGAAAGACTAAATCCCCATTATGAAGCATTAAGCACAGTCTTTGAATGCCCCCATGCTTTCAGCTCTGGCGCATCTGTCCTTTGTAACCGCGGTAACTCAGTTGGAGCCACAGGATTCAATTAACCAAATGCCCCCTTCCCTTGAGGGTGACCCAGGAGTCAAACTCCCTGGGCTTGCTGACGTATTCATGATTTATTCCCTCAGCGAGCTCGGGTATAAACACAGACAGACATTAGCAAAAAGGAATCACAAATGGGCAAACATGTCGCCGGCTCTTCTGTGCCCCGTCCTTCCCCCATGGCCGGGAGGTCGCGGGCTGGGCCTGAGAAGCCGCACTGCCTGGGCTTCCCGGACAGCCATGGAGAAGGAGTGCAGCAGACCTCGCAGCCAGGACGCCGGGGAGCTGTGATGAGCACACCCGAGAGCCACCTCGCTCAGCAATTACCACCTGCAGCAGAAAGGGGTCTCTTGGGAAAACATACAACCTCTTCAGTGGAGCGATGCAGATGACCTGGTCTCAGCTGTGGCTCCCACCTTCTCGAGCCCTCCACACACGCTCCACCACAGGAAGGTTTTTAAAAAGCCAATCAAGGACGTGGAGTTTGAGATCCTGCTCAAAGAATCCTAGAAGGTGCCAGAAGCAGCCAGAAGCTTCCTCTCTCCCAAGTAGCCTTCACTTTGACTGCAACCAGTTCTTTCAGCCTGGGGCCTGTCTACTGCCCTCTGCCCAGCTGGCTCCTACGGAGCCTTAGACCCCAGCTCACACATTGGCTCCTCCAAAGGTGGTGCCGGGCCCTGCCCCTTATCCCAGAAAACCGTACTCCACTCTGTCACGCCTAACACATTGTACCCAGGCTGTTCACAGACCTCTGACCTCATGATATGGGGGCTGCTCGAGGTCAGTGAATGTGACTTTTATCTCTGTACTCGCAGGATCTGACACGGCACTAGGTATAGAACAGATGATCAGTAACAATTTCAAACTGGTCCAAAAAATAATTCCAACATTGCAGAAGGCAAAAATACATAAAGTTTCCCTGTCACTTCTCAGTCCCACTCCTCAGAGGTGTCCACCTGCATGAATAGAGCATCTCTCCAGGTATTGACTGTGCATGAGCAACCACGTCCATGCACAGGGCCATGTCACACATGCTGTTCCAGGCTCTCCCTTTTCACTTTAGCAATATATCTTTTAAAACTTTCCACATCAGTATGCATAGATCTACTTCATTCTTTCTATCAGCTGCATAATATACCACAGTAGAAGTCTAGAAAAGTGTGTTTAAACCATCCTGTATTCATGAATATTTAAATTGCTTTTTTTCTTCCCATTTTAAACAATGCTGTGTGGATAGTCTACCTTTTTAAAAATTTGTTTTTAATTTTTAATTTTTATGGATACATCAAAGCTATATCTACCTTTTTGTATGCACCTTTTTGCTCTTGTGTAGGAATAGTTATAGGACAAATTTCTAAAAATGGAATTGCTAGGACATAGAAAAGGCATTTAGAATTTGTCAAATGCTCTCCCAAAAGGTGGCAACAAATTAAACTCCCACCCACAGTGCATGAGTCTTTTTCTAGAAACTCTTGCCCACATGATGTAGTCACCTTTGTAATTTTTATCAGTCTGAAAAATATAACTCACTGTTCTGACTAGCATGAATTTAAATAAAGTTGTACTTTAAAAATATTTTTATTGGCCATTTGAATTTCTTTTTTGGTGAACTGCTTAGTTACAATGTCTTTTACCCATTTTCATATTTGGTTATTTTTCTCTTTCATAACTATTTGCAAGGTCCTTTAGATATGAAGGAAATTAGCCCACCTCATTCCTTCAGGCCCTGGGCTGAGTGCTGGGAGCTCGGGAAGGGGGCAGCACTCCTGTCTTCAGACCCCGGTGCTGGTGCTGCCACTGAGGACGCACGTGTGCGCCTGCGCAGGTCTGGCCAGCCCCGCCTACCTGCCGCACTCCACGACGGGCTGCCACCCCCCACCCTGAGTTCTCCGGCTCAGGTCCCAGGCCCTGCGTCACTTCCTGGGCACGGGCTCTTTCCTCATGGCCTGCCTCATGCTCAGGATGCCCCAGCCACTCCGCCGCCCACCTGCGCAGGTGCTGCTGCTGCTCTGTGTGTGGGCCCCAGACTTGTGGGCCCCTGCCAGCCTTTCTGCTGGCCTCCCCCAAGTGGCATGTCAATGACAGCAACGCAGTGGGACGCTCCTTCCCGTCTTGGTCCATCTGGGCTGCTGTAACAAAATACCATAAACTGGGGGGCTTATAAACAACAGAAGTTTATTTCTCACGTTCTGGAGTCTGGGAAGTCCAAGATCAACTCGGTGTCCGGTGAGGGCCTGCTTTCTGGTCCACAGATGTGTCCTCGCTCGGTGGAAAAGGGAAGGCAGCTTTCTGGGGCCTATTTCGTAAGGGCACTAATCCCATTCATGAGGGTTCTGTCCTCATGACCTAATCACCCCACAAAGGCCGCGCCTCCTAATGCCATCGCATTGCTGATTAGGTTTCAACGTACTAATTTGGGGGACATGAATGTTCAGTCCATAGCACCTCCCCCCACATTTTGCCCAATGAACACATACTTATGATTAAGCTACCGTTTAGTGAGTGTCTGCTATATGCTAGGCTCTGCTTGAGCCTTTGTACGTATTATCTCATTAACTGTTCGCCAACAGCGCTTTGCGTGTGGTATTACAGCCCCTCTTACAAACCAGGAAGCTGGGAGTCAGGGAGACGACGTCGGGCGCCCCCCGAGATCTCCTGACTTTGAAGGAGCAGGGCCGGGGTTCCAACCTGTCTCCCCTGAGGCCCTTCAGGCCCCGGGCTCCACCTGCTGAACCGAATTCCTGCTGGGGCCTGCTGTGGGCCTGTCCCCCAAGATGTTGCCCCCACAGGGAGCCCGAGTGGTTCGGTCCCGTCCTTCCCAGCCCACCCTGAGCCACCTACAGCCATCCTGGGGGAGAAGAGTTACTTGGCCTCCACCCTGGCAGATTTCCACAAATGTTAACACCAAGGGGAATCGAATCCAGTTCTCCATCCCTCCCCCCAAAAGGGGAAAAACTTAGGCTCTTCAGAAAACCTTGGAAGCAGAACGGGCAGCATTTCCCTGGTCTCTCCAAGGCTCTCCAGACCACACCCCTTGGGCACCAATTTGAGCCCCGCCCCCCCACTCCTCTCCTCCCAGGGGACAAACCTGGGGAGATCCCCTGGGAAGGGGGTTGGCGTTACTCCAGCGGCCTGGCAGGCGCTCAGGCCTGAAGGAAGGAGCCACTAAACTGAGAGAATGGGCTCGTTTCTCCCATTTTGCTTCACCTTAGAAAATTGTTTAGTCATTGAATGAAACAACTTATGAATACATTATTGTAATAGATTCAAATACAGGCACGTACAGTAAAAACTTGAAGCTCCTTCAGGGAGTCCTTAAGCTACAAACTGTTTTTCATGATACTGAAGTGTCCTGCCCTGTTCACTGTGCTGACCTTTGCACTGATGGTGCAAAAGCAATGGCCTGGAAACCGCTGGCGCCCCAGCACCGGTCAAGGCAGGGCCCCCACCTGCCCTAGTGGTCATTGCGTTCCTCCCCACCTGGTAGAGTGAGAAGAAAAGCTAGTTTCACTTAAGAATATCCTCGATGAAGCCACAGAAATTATTAATTTTATAAAATCTCAACCTTTACGTACGTGGCCTTTTGATACTTTGCATGAGGAACTGGCAAGTGATCGAAAGCACTTTTTATACATACTGAAATGTGACATTTGTCTGAAGAAAAGCACTCGTGTGATGCAGTTGCAGACTGAACTAGTTGCATTTTTCAGGAAACGTCATTTTTATTTGAAAAGGGCAAGTGACAAATAAATGCTAGCTATTCCGCCTCGAATGTTTGGCAAACATTTCCACAAAAATCAACCAAGTGAGCTTGTCACTTCAAGGAAAACAACTGACAGTATTTGTTGACAATAATGCAATTTGAGTTTTCAACTGAAAAATTTGAATTCGGAAAACTTGTATCTGCTACCTTCAGCTAAGCCTCCCAGTACTTAAAGACTGATGAGCTGTGGATAAAGATTAATGAGTGTGGTTTTTAATATTATATGATGAATTGTGTCAATATTTGAAAGCTCTCTATAACTCAGTGAATCAATATTTTCCAAATAATGAAGGCATTATGTTCCAAAATTGTGCATGGATAAAAAGATCCATTCAAAGTACAAGACAGACAATGAAGTTTAATGTAATAGACTATAAAAAGTTTATTGATATGAATTCAATATCAATTGCCACTACTGTTAAGAAACTACCACTTATTAAAGTTTTATATAATGTCAAAGAAGAATATTCACAATTATCTGAAAAAGGCTATTAAAATAATCCTCTTTTTAAACTGTGTGTCTCTGTGAGGCTAGCCATTCATTAGATACTGTAACCAAACCAATAAATCACTATGATTGAACGCTGAAGCAGGTATGAGAATCTAACCGTAAGTGTGAAATAATGCCACTCTTCTCATGGAATTTATTTTTGTTTTGAAAAATAAAATTATTTCTCAAAAAACTGTGTTAATGTGTAATGGGTAATTATTATTTTAAGTTCATTAATACATATATATCTCAAAACTTTTGTCCATTTTAATTTCCAATATACTAAATACTGATAGATAGAACCCACATAATTAAAAGCTCTTTGATGATAATTTTTTCTTTTTTTTTTAATTTCTTTCACTTAGACTCAGAAACTTTAATAATTTTTAAGAATGTAAAGATGTCCTGAGTTCAGAAAGTTTTAAAATTGCTGCTATAGATAATGTGCACTTAGACCTGGAGTCTGAGTTGTAATACTAGATGCTGCTTTGGCCAGAACAGGTAGCTTAAGAATCATTCAGAGACCAAAGGTCTTTAGAAATTATCTGTGTCCCTGTCTCTGGCAGACCCTCTTCAATGCCCAACACACACACACACACACACACACCCCCACCCCAAACAAATAAACAAACAAACCCACCACATTTTTGTTTCCTGGGAAACCAGATAAATAGATCTGTTAAAATTAAGTATAGGCCGGGCGCGGTGGCTGAGGCCTGTAATCCTAGCACTCTGGGAGGCCGAGGCGGGTGGATCGTTTGCGCTCAGGAGTTCGAGACCAGCCTGAGCAAGAGCAAGACCCCCGTCTCTAATAAAAATAGAAAAGAAATTAGCCAAACAACTAAAATATATACAAAAAATTAGCCGGGCATGGTGGTGCATGCCTGTAGTCCCAGCTACTTGGGAGGCTGAGGCAGGAGGATCACTTGAGCCCAGGAGTTTGAGGTTGCTGTGAGCTAGGCTGACGCCATGGCACTCTAGCCCAGGCAACAGAGTGAGACTGTGTCTCAAAAAAATAAATAAATAAATAAAAATAAATTAAGTATAAATTTGAATCAATAGGCTTTGAATGAGGACACAAGACAGTAAAGTGCTTGATTTTATAACATCCGTTTAGGAAACTCAGGAGCCCTATTTTAGAAACTTACAGGTCCTCAGTGTTTCCTGGGAAAACGTCCTCTCCAGCCTTGCCACTCAGAAGTGTGGTCCCTGAACCAGTTGCCACTTGTCAAAGATGCAAATTCATGATTCCTCTCCCTAGACTAAGTCGGAATGTACACTTTAAGAAGATCCCATTGTAATTTTTATGCACATTAGTTTGTGAAGCATGTTCTCTAGTATGAGAATTTTACAATCTAAAGTCTAAAATTTAAAAAAGACTTCTAATTTCCAGAATGGTTGGCAGGCTATTCGGATCAATCTTTCTATTGAAAGTAACTAAAAAAATGTGGATAAGATAAATATCATCATAAAAGCATTAAAGAGATATTAAGACAGCAAGAAACTACCACATCAGAAATGAAGGGAACATTCTTTCAGAAAGGTAAGCCTGAACTGGAGATGTTTTTGCCCGAGGTCATTTGCTAAATCCAGAAAATTAGAATCTAAGTTTGACAGATTCTAAGGGTGTGAGATAAAGAATAAAAGCTGGAAGTGGAAAAGCCCTTGGGTCAGAAACTCTCAACTTTTGAACTTGGTAATATTCCAGGTGCCTGGAAAAAACAAATACAAATCCTCTTTGAGGAAGGTATCTTTGTCATGGGTGGCGAATTATTCCTAGAAATAATTTTTAAATGCAATGACTAGTACTATCAGTACTATCATAGATAACCAGGCTCTCAAGGAAACTAGGCTCCAAGAGCATGAACCAGACTATAAGATGATTATGTTGACTAACAAAATAAAAGCCAGACTTGAATATATCTTCAGGCAATAGGAATCTATCAAAAGTCATATAGAAAATTTGAAAAAGACCTTAACAGAACTTGTAGACACAATAAAATATAATAATCGAAATAAAAACTAAAAGGATGGATTTCATAGCAGACTGTATATGGCAGAAGAGATATTAGTGAATTGTGAGCTAGGTTAGAAGATGTTTCCTAGAGTATGGCATGGAAAGAAAAGACGGAGATACAGAGTGAAAAAAGCCACTAGATTTATGGTTGGAACCCTAGACAGAGAAGAGAAAGAAATAATGGCAGAGAATTTTTCCAGAACTAATAAAAGACACCAATCCACAAACTAAAGAATCACAATGAATTCCATGCTGGATAAACAAAATGCAATCTATGCTTAGATATGCCACTGTGAGACCTCAGAAAAACCACCAAAAACTGATAACCTTAGAAGCAACCAGAGAGAAAAATGTACACGAGCCACAGTTAAGACTGAGAGCTGACTTCTCCAAGCAACAGCAGAAGCCAGAAGGTAACAGAGTTTAATATGCAGACAATAATTGCTAACTTAGACTCCTACACTCAACACAAAAAGACCTAAATTCCAAAGGATGCACTTCAGGTCAAAGAAAGATAATTCCAGTTGGAAAGTCTGTGGTGCAAAAAGAAATGAGGAACAAAGAAACTGGTAAACGTGTGAATGACGAACACGGACTACATTAGACAATGATGATAATGTCCCATAGGGTTTAAAAATAGAATTAAAATGCATGACAACAATTGTATGTAAATTAGGAGAGGAATAAATGGAGTCAAAGGGAGGAAGGAGGGCAAAAATATTGATTAATGTTAGATTTACTTAAGCTAAGAATTCATGTTGTAATTTCAAAGGTAAAGTCTAAATAAATTGAGACAGCGTATGTAAGTTCCAAATGAAGCGGGTGGGGGAAAGCAGAATGTTAAAAAACAAGCAGTCTAAAAGAAGGCAAGATATGAGAGAAAAGGAAACATAAAATAGGCAGAACAATTAGAAAGTGTAAAGTAAGATGGCAGATTAAAGAAACACCTATTATTTTGGAAAATTTAAATACTACAAAAATAAAAAGCACAGTGTAATGAACCTCATACACCCATTATCTTAACACTTAATAATCTAGCTTCACTTATCTCCCCCATTTTTTTCCTGAAGTATTTTAAAACAAATTCTAGACATTATATCATTTTATTCATAAATATTAGTATGTATCTTTATCAGATAAGGACTTTGAAGGTACAGTACCAAAATGCCATTATCAGAAAAATCATATATTTAAACAGAAATTATGTTAAATGCAAATGGATTAAATAATCTTGTTAAAGACAAAGATTGTGAGACTGCATAAAATACAAAATCCCACTTTATGCTACTTATATCTAAAACATAAGCATTCAGAAATGTTGAAAGTAAATAATGGAAAAAGATATATTCTGCAAATATTGACCAGAAGAAAACATGTACAGATAATGAAAGAAAAATATATTTTATGTATATGATAGAAAAAACTTAAGCGAAGTTCTTATACCAGCAGCTTCCACTTCCCAGGAGTGGATTCACATTCTTTATCTAGTGTTGTTACAGCAAGTGTTACAGCCGGTGGTCCCAAGGACAAACCGAGCAGCACACGGAGAGTCGGAGAATCAAGGTTTGTTCGTTTGTTCGCCAGCAGGCTCAGAGGGAGTTTTGCCACCAAATTCTGAGCCCTGTCTACCCAATTTTTTCCGCTTTTATTAAGTTAGGGTGGTCCGAGGGATGGGGTCTCAGGTGACTAATGCCTGCCAGGTAATAGGTTAGTTGATGTGTCAGGTAATAGGTTTAGTGTTATGCTGATGTGCCAGGTAATAGATTAGTTGATGGGCCACATGATAGGTTAGTATAATGCTGATGCGCCAGGTAATAGATTAGTTGATGCGCCAGGTGATAGGTTAGTATTATGCTGATGCGGGTCTTCCGTGAGGGGGGGGGGGGGTCTCAGGTGGCTGCTGTGCTAAACAATAGATGGGGGTTTTCCTTATCAGTGTGACAGGAGTGAACCCCAAGGAGTCAACTTTAGCTCTGCTCACAAATTAAGAGCAAGGGCTCAGGAAGCTGGCTGGCCTGAGACCCCCAGCTGGTGAGGGACAGAGGCCCCAGCGCTAGTGGAGTGCGCCTTTCACACGCCACAGTGCCTCCCCAGGCCTGAGGAGAAGGTGTGGGGGTTTCTGGGGAGGAAAGGGAGGTTCAGAAATAGCTGGGAACACGGACTTCTAGGTCCCCGTCACAGATAAAGCTTGGGAGTCACTAAACGTGAGGACAAGCGTGGGGAAGCCCTGGCTCCGGTGTCCCCAGCGAACGACAACTGGAGACAGTCAGGAAGACTGTGTGTGTCCCCCTGGCATTCACACCCTTTGAGCCCTTGTTTGGTGCGGTCTTTCTTGGCTGAGGGCAGGAGGGAGGCAGTCCGAGGAGGGGGTGCTCAGGCCTCGGGCACTGCTAGGAAGAGAGCGGTTGAGTTCTGTTGGCCCCTTTTTGGACACATGGACACTATGGCCCTGATACCCCAGGAACACAGCAGGTCCTGAGGCAATCCCGGGACACTTTGTTTCAGGAGCCTCCTACAAATCAGCCTCAATCTGATTTTACTCTGCGAATTCCAGCAGACAGAAAGGAAGTGCAGCCCACGGGGAATTCAGAATTTGTGTGGGAATTCAGAATTTGTGATTCATCCAGACCTGTCCAGACCCATCTGGAAGGAGAGTGGTGTAGCTTCACGGCGAATCCTGGCAGAATCCTACTCCTTGCTGACGGTCCTGACAACCTCGTCGCGCTGGGAGGAGAAGCCGAACTGGTCCAGCCGCAGGGTCCTGAGTTGAGATTTAGCCTTCCCTGCACACAGGCACAAACACGGACGCCAACAAACTTAGGTTTTACACACATACACACACACACACACACGCACTATACAACACACGCACATGCGTGCATGCACGCAATGCTCCTACTTGGACTTAGCTACGTAAATACACAGACCTTTTAGTTTCACTCTCCTCCCCCGCCAAGTCTCAGGTTTTAGCTACATTCAGACAGACAGACACATGCACCCAGAGTTACATGCACAGACACACCCGGTGCTAGTCCAACAATTCGCCCCACTTTCAGCCCTCTTCACTCGTTCACACTCCCGGCCCTGCCCCGTGCATGTTCATGTTGCAAAGCTTGCTTTCCATAGTCCTCAGTCACCCACAGGGGTAGGAATAAATATTTGAGAAGGACATTAGATCTGGAAGGAACCCCTCCTAACGCTAATCTTGTCCAGCAATTTTTAAACTTTTTGAGCAGAAATAAAATCTAACCCAGAGGCATAAACAGACGACAACAGCGCCAGAACGTCCTGATGGAAGCTGAGCTTGCTGTAACTCGGTCCCATCACAGTTCAGGTGAGGAAACCGAGGCTCAGATTGGACATGTGGCTCACGCCCAGAGTATTCACTGCAGAGCCAGGATGGATCCTCCGAGCCCCACCCAGAACGTGCACCTGCCCACCCTGTGAGGGCCGGCAGTGGCTGAGGAACGGTGGGAGAACAGGGTGGGGATGGGCATGGAAACAAGACAGATTCCCCAGCCTCGTGAACTGACCCCCGGGACCCCTGAGGATCGGCAGGAGCACTGGGATTAACGCTGCATGCTGCAAACACTCACAGGTTCTTGACATTATTGGAACCCCTGACGCCACGATCCAAGTGGAACAGAGCCAAGTGTGACACAGCAGGGCGGCTTAAAAGGCTGCGTCAGGAACTTCGTGTAAAAGAGGCAGACTGTGCTGGATTAATGAGATTGCCTCATCTTTCAAAAGGACTTCAGGGAGAGCCAAGCTGTGAGTCAGGTCAAGGTAAGATCACCGCGCACTTCTGTTCAGACTCCTCCGGAACAGCCCGGCAATCTGGGCTGCACACAGCAAAAGCCTCGAAGGTGAATGGCCTCAGTGATGAGGAATTTGTGATCTCATGCAACAAGCATGAGATCTCATGCAAAGGCTACGACTGGGCCCTTTTCTCCTTTCTTCTCTGCTGTCCTTATCCCTCAGGTTGACTCCCCGCCTGGTGAAGCTGTGATGGACCCAGATGTCACATTTGCATGACAACCTCCGGGGACTGTTTGCCAGAGCAGACTCCCTTTCATTTCTTATGGCCCAGAACCGAGTGGCAGGCCCTTGCTGCGCGACTGCTGGCCAGGAGACTGGTCCCATCCGCACCGGGTGCTGGGGGCTGCCCACTCCTGAGCCCAGGCCACAGGGACACAATCTGCTCCTGCCGGGAGGGAGGGGGAGGGAAGGGCTGTCAGGAAGGTCCCAGCAGGGGCTCCTACAGCAGGACCGCCTTTCTTCTGGAATTCTCCAAAGCTGGTGGAGCAGGAAGAGGCAGAAGTCACATGTATGTATATGTTGTCTCTGTGGAATCTCTCAAAAGCCATAACATTCTGATTTGAGAAATGGGCATCACAAAAAAAGCAAAGCAGTGGGTTGAAGGTTGCCAGGCTTGTGAGTGAGGACACAGAATCCAAGTCCAGGGCTTTCCAACCCCCGAGGCCCTGTGTCCCTCTCCCCGAAAGAGTGTGGGGAAAAGATGCAATTGAGGGGCCGGGGGCCTGGTAGGAAGGAGTCCTGGCCCTGCCACTACTTGCACAAAACCTCCCTTCTCTTAGCCTCAGTTTCCCCATTTGTAAAAGAGAGAGATTGGATGCTGAAATCCTTTAGGCTCCTTTTAGCTCAAATACTTGATTTAATACCTTCTACAAGGGATCTGGGGCCCCAGAAAAAGAAAGAAAGAAACTAGCACTTCAGCACGGAGGCCCCTGGCAGGCCTGGCAGGCTTTGGCTCCACCTATTTCGGGCCCCATGAGCTCACCCTGAGGCCCGTGCCAGCCCCTGTGGTTTCTCATCTTTCCATGCTGGTCTGGATGACAAAATGGCTAAAAATACCGAGCTCCCTGCAGGCCCGCCAGCCGGCTAACACCCTCCCTTGAATCAATTCGTTTTTCAGTCCTAGGTGTGCCTCGGATGGGAGCCCGGACAAGCCACATTTGGAAGTTCTGACTCCCAGCAGCTCCACTTTGGTTAGTCAGTGTGGCCGGGCGGGAGGAGCACATTCGGGCTCCAGCACTTCCCACTTTCCAGGGAGTAAATCCGGCATGTCTCGGCCTCAGTTTCCTCATCTGGAATTATTGTTTCCAGAACTCCTCATCTCACAGCTGTTGTGGTGAGAATTAAGTGAAATAGCACGTGTGACGAGACCCGGGTGCAGACCTCAGGCGGGGCAGTGGGCTGGGCCTGCAGCACGTACGCACTCACTGGATCCCACTGTCTGTGCTGAGAATGTACGTCCTCAACTGTGCCTGCATCCTCCAATCCAAGCACGGCGTCCTCAACTGTGCCTGCCGAGGGCTGGATCTGTGTCGCTTCCCACTTTCCCTGGGCCTCTCCTCTGTGCTTGGTCCCTTTTGGAGAGTCTTTAATTAAAAACTTTTTAAAATTTATATTCAAGACCAGGCTGGTCTTGAACTCCTGGCCTCAAGCTATCCTCCCCCCTCAGCCTCCCCAAGTGTTGGGATTACATGCGTGAGCCAGCACCCCCAGCCTGGAGAGTTTTCTCACGAGGCAAACCTGGCCCTGTGAGGCTCAGATCTCCAGATCGACCAGTCTCACTCGGGCGTTCCCACACTGCCTTCTGAGACAGCCACGAAGATGAATCGCTTGTGTGGTCACTAAGGGGATGAAGGCGCCACGGGTAGGCCAGCAAATTGTTCTGTTTTGCGTCCGTGCTCCCCATTTCACTGTGCTGTGCCTGTGTCTGTGCAGCTCAAGTGACTGAGTGCCCAGGTGCCAGGTGCCAGGTGCCAGGTGCCTCCCGCTTCCCACCTCTCTGCTGGTGAGTTCTGCGAGGCCTCCTGGAGTGGAACTTTACAGGTGACGTGAAAGACAGTCGGATACTCTGTCCTTAGGTGAGAGCCAGCATGGCGGAGTTTGAGAACATCCTGTCAACCACAACAACCAGGTGCCCGGCAACCGTGGGAACACTGTGTAACCTTCCAGGCTGTCAGTATTGCCTTCTGTGCGACGAGAAGATTAAAGACACCTCCCTTGCACAGAGCACGTGAGGACCAGGGCAGCTGAGTCTGTGAAAATTACGCACACATATGCACTTAGTTGTTATTTATACCAGAAACCAGCCTTTAAAAGATACACACACCAGATGTGAGATCAAATTTAACTCTATGTTTGTCCATGACACACATTTATCAAATGTTCAGAGCACCCAGTGGGTGCCGGGTCGTTGCTCAGGCTGGGGTGGGGCAGAGGGGAAGGAACAGAGTGGCCCTGGGCCGTGTGGGGCCCCCTGTCACCGGGAGAGAGGCCAGAATTGTGTGTTCCCTGTCACAGAGGTGGCATGTCCACCTCATTGCTTATTGGTTTGCAATATGCTCCCCACAGTCTTGCATGGCCAGACCTTAGGGGCTTGTGCATTCTCGCTGCCACCGGGAAGCTTGTGTTGTGACAACTCAGGCTCCAAAGCCCGACGGCAGTCAACCTGCCATGCTCCTCAGGGCTCCCCCAGAGCTTTCTGCGTAGGAAGGCAGCTGGTCACACACCCTCTTTTCTCCTTTTACTTTCTGTTTTATGCACATATACTAAACAGTCAATAGCTCCAGAAGGCAGGTTGTGAAAACACAGGAGGACTGCCGGCCCCTGCCCACCACGCCCTCTCCCAGAAGTGGCCTCTTTCACTTCATTTACCTGATTATTTGGGGATGGCCTCTCTATTTCTAGATGACATGATTGCATGATCACTTTTTCATTTTTTTAGCATGGACACTGTTACTGACTTCAATTATAGAAGATAGAAATTGAACCCGTTTTCTGCCCGCTGCTCCCCCAGGACGTGAGAATCCTTCCTACGCTCGCACCCGTATTGAATCATCATCTGATGTCGGTTGGGTCCGCAGTCAGTCTCCATCGTTAAGCCACGGAAACATTTTGGACAGGTTAAAAATAATGTAGTAAATGATGACTACTTTTCTTCTCTTCACAAACTCTTATTATCCCTGAAGTCAATAATTGTCTCTTTTTATCGTTTAATTTTCTAAGTATTCACCACTAATTCAACTCCAGACTTTTCACCAGCTGTCTCAGGTTCCTTTCAAGACTCTCTGATTCATTAGAGCTCCATGGGTTTCATGCTCCTGAAGCCGGCTGTCTCTCCAGGCACTTTCTGACCTGTCACCCGTGTCTGGAGCTCGGCTGTGTTCCTGGTGTCAGCCTTTGCCTCGCCTGGGGACTGCCCTGTGCTGCCCTTCTGCATCGGGTTGCCTGTTTTCCGTGTCCGGTGGCTGCCTGTCTCTTGGATTGGCCGTCCTTTCCAAGGGGCACATTCTCCATAGGTTCCTGAGAAGGGAGTCCTTGCACGTAAGCCTTCCGCGTCCTTGCATGTGTGAACATGCCTTGCTCGTACCTCTCTCTGATGAGTAGGTTAGCTGTTGGCAGCATTCTAGGTCGTAAATCACTATCCCTCTCATTTTGACTCCATGGCTCTCCCATCTTCTAGCTCCCAGGGTTGCTGTGAGAAATCAAGCCCCTTCTAGCTCCTTGCATTTGGAATGTGACTTGTTTCCCCTCTCTGGAAGCGTGTAGGATCTTCTGTTTGTCCGCAGTGTTGCAGTGATGAGCCCTGGTGTGGGTCTGCATGCCTGGATGAGAACAGGCACCCCAGGGCCCTTTTCTTTAGCAAAGACATTTCCAGTCTCCTCACAGAGGGGGAGACCCAGCTCCAGACCTCAGGGGGGGCCGTGGGGGCAGTGCTCTGAGGCTTCAGCATATATACATTCCCTCGATCCGACTGTCTGCGGTGAGAATGTACATCCTCAACTGTGCCTGCATCCTCCAATCCAAAGCGCCACTTTTTGGCCGGGCGCGGTGGCTCACGCCTGTAATCCTAGCACTCTGGGAGGCCGAGGCGGGTGGATCGCTCGAGATCAGGAGTTCAAGACCAGCCTGAACAAGAGTGAGACCCCATCTCTACTAAAAATAGAATGAAATTATATGGACAACTAAAATATATATATACAAAAAATTAGCCGGGCATGGTGGCACATGCCTGTAGTCCCAGCTACTCGGGAGGCTGAGGCAGTAGGATCGCTTAAGCCCAGGAGTTTGAGGTTGCTGTGAGCTAGACTGACGCCACGGCACTCACTCTAGCCCAGGCAACAGAGTGAGACTCTGTCTCAAAAAAAAAAAAAAAAAAAAAAACCAAAGCGCCACTTTTTACCCTTCTCCCGAAAATAAACCTCCAGTCTTCTCCTGGGGCAGGAAAGGGTAGGTGCCCATTAGCGAGGAGTGGAGAGGACCCTGGGGCCCAGCTGCTTCTCTGGCTCCTTTGAATTAACCCTCCTTATGCTAGCAACCCCTTTACCCCGAGTTCCACAGGTTCTTGATACTTCTAATTTCTTGAGAATTCTGAGGTGTGCATCTAGTTGGTTCTCAATTTTCTCTGCTGGGGGTTTGAGATTTTGCTTTCGTGGGTCTGCTAAGGCAGTTACCATTCGTCCATTCGTGTTCTGCATTCCAAAACGTTGCAGTGGTCGGATTCCCTGTTGTCTGTGTGCGCGTGCCTGTGTGCCTGTGAGAAGCTCTTTACTACAGCTCTAGCGGGCTTTTGGGAGGGAGTGGAATGAGACGTTCAGTCTGCCACCCTTCACAGTCCAAGGCCTCGGAGCACAGAGTTCACACCATAAACCACACAGTGATTTTCCCATCACGGAGATGACAAGAACCTTTTCAGGCTGGGGAAAGGAGTTTAGAGAGAATTTGAGAAGAAAACAAGAGTGCTGGTTGCTGTTGTCGGTCCTGAGTGAAGGGTGGGAATCCCGGGTGAGGTTGGGAGCGGCACACTCCCCGGTAGGTGGGCGGACTGTGCAGGGCAGACAGGGTGGCACGGTAGGAACAGCAGGACGAGGGCCTGGCATCCCACACCCGAGTGTTCCAGAAAAGCAGAGGAGGGGACACCGAGAGAGGGCCCACACTCGAACACCAAGTAGAGCCAACCCTGCCTTAGGCTGAGGCCAGCGCTGGCATCAACAGGGAGGGTGTCAATTCCCAGGGCAATCGGGTGCCCCTCAGGAGAAGGGAAAGGGGACCTGGCATCACATAGCCATCAGGTTGTCAGAGCTGGGGCTCTCCGATGTCCCCATTTTATAGAAGGGGATTGTAGGGCTCAGAGAGGGAAAAGGATTTGTCCCAGGCCACTCAGTGCAAGACAGTGCTCTTTCTGCGCTGCCTCTAAGGAGGGTTGGTAGAGTAATGGCCTACTCATCTGGAAGCCCTATCCTTGACCTGACCCAATTTTGTCTGCCCTGAGGAAGCTGTTTGTCTAGAGCTTCCTCAAAGCCATTTAGATAAAGCTTATCTTTTTCACCAATTACCCTAAGCTTACCTCAGTTTGGTCCTATGACTATACAAGGGGCCATCTGAAGTGGGCCTTGGGGGAGGAGTAGGAGTTCACCAGCCAGCGTAGAAAGGACACGTGTGGCAGAGGGTGTGCGAGGGTGTGCGCACAAGTGAGGAGATGAAATAAGGAATGGTGTGTGAGGGAACACACCTGCTCTCCAGTTGTTGGGCATCCCAAACCACGCCCCGGGCTGCCTGGGGCCAGCACCGCGCCCATGTCCAGCTGTACGTGTCATCATGGAACCCGTCTGGGGGGACCACCGATCTACACTTCCGTGGAGAACTTTCCCCACTGCCATGGACCAAGGCATCCAGAGAAGGCACATGTCCCATTTGTGACTATTTCCATGGTGACTCATAGATCTTAAGTTTAAAAAAAGGCTGATGACTGAGGAGGTTTCTGGTCCTGCACTTTCCCAGCTGGTTCTGCCGGCGCTGGCCCCAGCTTGGGCTGAACCCTACTGGAACGCGTGAGGGAGAAGGCCCGCCGGGAGTGAGGACGACTCCAAACCCCCTTCTCCTTCCCTTCTCCTTCGTCTCCAAAATTAAAAAGTAAAGGACTGGGAGAGAAAACAGAAATTCTAGCACTTCTTTTTTTATGAAACCTTATTAAAATAAATCGTTTTCTCATCTTTGTGCTTCCTTTGGAAATATCTTTTAGCTTTTGGAGTCTAACAAACCTAGGTAGCTTTTGGCCCCACTGCTGTCTAGCTGAGAGATCTTGGATATAGTTACTTAACTTCTCCGAGCCTCACTTGTTGGAGAATTGAGAAAACGTAGGCGAAATGCCTTCTGGGTCTGTACTTGAGGTATAGTAGGGGTTCAGTAAATAGAGGTGTCCCTCTTCTTTTTCCATTAAGGTAGCCTTCTTTCTTTCTTTCTTTTTTACTTTTTGAAACAGCGTCTAGCTCTGTTGCTGAGGCTGGAGAGCAATGGTGCCATCATAGCTCACTGCATTCGCAACCTGCTGGGCTCAAGCAATCCTGCCTGAGCCTCCCGAGTAGCTGGGACTACAGGCATGAGCCACCGCGCCTGGCCTTAGTGTGTTTCTTATTAGCCCATTTTTTATAACACCTTGAGATCTACCCGTGTTGGTGCTCACACAGCTCTAGTCTGTCCTCCTGAACTGCTGTCTGGGATTCTACTGCGGGACCGTTTCACAATTTATTTATCCCTTCTCCTGTTGATGCTTATGTTGGTGGTTTTCAGTCCTTCCCTATTACAAACAACACTGTGACAATGCTCCTCGTATTGTCACCTTGTGCGCTCAGGTGCAAGCGTTTATCTAGACAACGGGAAGGAGACCTGCTGGGATGTAAGCTATGCACGCTTTCGGCTTCACTGGATCCTGCTGAACTGATGGTGTCAGTTGACACTCCCAGCAACAGTATAGAGAGGACCTGTTTCCCTCAACCTTGCCAACACTTGATGTTGCTAGACTTTAATTTTTGCCAATATGATGGGTGAACATGGGATCTTGTAGTTTTGTTTTATTTTAGTTTGTGACTCAGATATCTTGTAGTTTTAATTTGCATTTTTCTTTATTTTTCTTTTCTTTTCTTCTCTCTCTCTTTTTTAGAGACAGGGTCTCACTCTGTCACCCAGGCTGGAGCGCAGTGGCGTGACCATAGCCCACCACAGCCTCGAACTCCTGGGCTTAAGCGTTAATTTGCATTTTTCTGGTTTCTAATTCTGTTGAGTGATCCCTTTGGAGTTTCTTCTTCTGTAAATTACCTATTTGTAGATTTTGCTCATTTGTCTTTTCCTTGTTTTACAGAAGTTCTTCAAATATCCTAGATACCACTCCTTTATCTATCATATTTTGTGCATATTTTCCTCTAGTCCATACTTATGTTTTAACTTTACTTATGGTGTCTTTTATCATACAAAAGTTTTAAATTCTGATGTGATCAAATTAGTCTATTATTTGTGCTTTTGGTGTCTGATTTAAGTACACTCTGTCTATGCCAATGTCATAAACTTGATTTTCTTCTAATTATTTTACAGTATTTTTTGTCTCCTTTAGGTCTTGAATTTATATTTTTGCATATGGTGTGAGGTAGGGATACAATTATATATTTTTTGTATAGATAGCTAATTGTTTCAGTACTGTTTGTTGACTAGTATGTCCTTTCCTTACTGATTTATGATGCCATGCTATCATAAACCCAGTTCTCATATATACATGAGTCTTTTCCTGGACTCTATTCTGTTTTACTGCTCTGTGGGATTATTTATGCATCAATACATGTCTGGTTTAAGAGACTGATCTTTCTGAATCAACACTGTAACTCCCCTGTTCGAAAGTCATCAAAGGGTTCAATCAAGTGGCCTACAGGATAAAGTCCAAACTCCTTAGCATCATGTGCAAGGCCCTTTATAATCTAATCCCGGCCTATTTTGGGCCATGATATCTCTCTTATCTGTCCCCAAGTCTCTGTGGCACTATCAAAATCATATGCACCCTGGCTTTGCCTCAGTTGATCTACTGGCTGTGCCCCAAACCCATGCTCATGTTTTGTGCTCCAGCCTTTATATACACGGTTCCCTCTGCCTGGAACGCCCTCCCTCTCCGCATTTTGTCTGAGGGAGCTTCACTGAAACAGGTTTTCGCCACCTTCCCCAGCTCCCCAGTCGAGGTTCTCCTTGGTGCCCCCAGCACTGTGCTCGTCTCCATCAGGGCTCGTAAGATGTTCTACGTATATATTTTATTCCTCTAGCCAGACTCCTCCACCGGAGAGACTAGGAGAGCTTCTCAGGGGCCAGGAGGGTGTCTCATTCATTTCTGTATCTGCTTTCCCTTGGCCGCCCACCCCAGCCGGGTCTAGCTTGTCTGGCATGTAGAAATAACGGCTCCATTCACTGAATACCAGCTGTGTGCTATCCACTCTCCTATTTCCTACTTACAGCAAACTTTGAGTGTGGTAGCATTATTCCCACTCTGCAGATGAGGAAACTGAGGCTCAGAGAGGTGATGTAGCCCGTAGGGCCACATAACTGTGGGCATCAAAGCTGAGACCCAGACTCAGGCCTTTCTGGCTTTAGAGTCCCTGCCCTCCCAGTACAGTCCGTCTACCCCAGGCCCAGGAAACACTCGTTGAATGAAAGAACAAACACTGCAGAGCCCAGCCAACGGACAGCATCCCCCAGGAGGGGCCGAGGGCCCCAGGCGCTCTGAGGGCGGCTTCTGGTGGTAGCTGGGCAGACTCGGATCTCAGGCCTCAGTCCTCGCCACCTTTCTGTGGCTCCTGTGGGCCACAGTTTGCGGGACAGTCTGCACTGTGTTGCCCAGGAAACGAGGCATCCTGCCACCGCCACTCCCCACCGCTGGGCTGCCAACACCCACCACGCCCAGCTCAGAGGTTTGGGCTGGTTCCCGTGGTGCCCGAGTTGGCTTGAGAAACCCTGGCATGCAGACTCTGCTTTGTATGTTGTGGGTTTGCTCACCAGAGCTGCCCAGGGGCGGGTAGCTTGTCACCTCTGGTTCCTCAGTGCCACCCACTGACGTCTTTTGGCACTGAGTTCTCACAACTGGCTCCAGGGGAGAGTTGATGGCTGATGGTCACCACCATGTCTCATGGTCCCTGAGCCCCCTGATAGCTCCCTGTTTTGGCAGGTACTGTCCCCTCTGAACCAGAGATGGGGGAGAACAGGTGGCAGCCAACACCCAGAGCTGGGGAGCCTCATGACTCCCCCCTCCCTCCCCACTTGGCTCAGCTCACCCCTACGACCTGGGAGGACCTTAGCCGCCCAGCAATGGATGCCGGGGCAGCCGAAGGGGCTTGACTTGCAAGTCCAGAGGCTAACCTTTGACATCTGGAGCCTTGGGCAAGGTGAGGAACTCCTCTGGACTTAATCTCCCCCACCTGCTGGAGCAGCTGAGGATCAAAGAGCAGGGCCCTGGGTTCCTGGAGGCAGGAGAGGGAGGGTGGTTGTCTAGGGGGTGTTTGATGACATTTCTAGAGAAAATTCTGGAGTTTCAACAGAATCAGCACCTGGGAATGTGGGCCTGCCTTGCTGCTGGGGAGGGTGGTGGCTGGAGAGTGGAGAGGGAGACAGGAACAGCCTATCTCTGGCTGCGGCCTGGGCAAGGCCCCCCCTCCACCCCATGCCCCTGCTTCCTGCCTGTCCAGTAGAGGACCTGGGCATGACTCTCAAGGGTACGAGTCTGTGCATGTTCCCAAGTCAAATCCAATCCAATCTGTGCCCCACATCCTGCCATCTGGGGGAAGTACCTTAAGTTATTCTTGGGTTCTCCCCGCCCCTCCACGGTGTGCAAAACCCGAGACACCTGCTGCCTTGCTGCTTCCAACCCTGGAGCCTGGGCGTGGGGATGCCTGGGGACCAAAGGCCCTGGGCCCTGAGTGCAGCCTCCCTGGGCACCCCTCCTGAGGGCCATTGCCATCAGGCAGGGGCAGGACCTCCAGCCCAGCAGCCCTGGCCAGCTCTTTACCTGCTTGACAGGCCCCCGCGCCCCCTGCACCCCTCCTGTGGAGGACGTAGATGCCTGGGCTGCCCCAGTGGTTCAGGCCCGAAGGAAACAAAGGCCGGGGAGAACAAGCCTGTGACACAACCTTCTGCAGCTTGGGACAGAGCCTGGCTCTTCTGATGGGGGGAGCGGGAAGGGAACAATTCGAGGGAGAAAATCCCTCTTTCCATCTCCTGAAACCAGAGCCTCTTTCTGTCATGGGATTTGGAGACCAACAGTCTCACCTCCTCCACTCTCTATCGGGACGACCTCATGAGGATGACCTCAGCGTCATCGTCATCGGATGTAAAACAGGATGACGATCACCCCCAACTGGCTAACTCTGTGGGGTGCTAGTTGGCATTTTGAGTGGGATAATTTCTTTCGGTGCATCTTACTCACTTCGAAATATTCAGCATGGGCACGAAGTCTGGACACCCTGCTGGACACAGCGTCCAAGGTCACCGAGTGTCCATGTTGGATTCCGAGCCTGCGTGTCCAAAGTGGCCTGAAGCTTGTACAATTTGGGAGACCCTTTACAAAACGAAGAGAACAAAATATGAATACAAAATTGATCATAAAAGTAAATATTTATTTTGGATTTACAAATTTTTTAAGGTGATAACAAATATTACAAACAACACAAAATCCAGAAAAATAATAAATTTTTATTAATCAATTGCCTGACTCATTTCCACAATACTTTTTCCTTACATTTTTAATCTGAGTATTCTTTATACATGGATTAAATGTGTACATTGAAATGTGTACATTAAATTAAATGTACATTAATGTGAACATTAAAAATGCATACGGCTGCGTACTTCTTTTGACAATGATCATGTATTATTTTCTATAGAGACAATGATCAATAATTGGTTTGCATTAAACATTTGACTTCACACAAAGCCAAATTCACTCCTTTTAGTACCACTACAGATTTATGCCCTTAAAAGACAGAAATTTGGATTAATTTTATTTTGTAAGATTTCAATAGAAAGAGCAAAAAATTATGGTGTGTTTATGTATTTATAACCGTAAATGTGGCATTATTGACTCTGTTTGGTTTTTTTTTTTTTTTTTGAGACAGGGTCTTGCTCTGTTGTCTGGGCTAGAGTGCAGTGGCATCATCACAGCTCACTGCAACCTCAAACTCCTAGGCTCAAACAATCCTCCACCTTCAGCCTCCTGAACAGGCACATACCACCACGCCTGGCTAATTTTTCTGTTTTTTGTAGAGTTGAGGTCTCACTCTTGCTTAGGCTGGTTTCGAGCTCCTGGCCTCAAGTGATCCTCCCACCTTGGCCTCCCAAAGTGCTAGGATTACAGGCGTGACCCACCACGCTCAGCCTCTTCTCTTCTTAGAAAAACACAAGTCATATTGAATTCAGGGCCTACTCTACTCCAATATGACCTCATCTTAACTAATTACATCTGCAATGACCCTATTTCCAAACAAGGTCACATTCTGAGGTTCCAGGAAAGACATGAATTTGGGGGTAGGGGGGACACTCTTCAACCCAGTGCACAGGGTAAGTCAGAATGGAAAGAGACAGCAGCCTTAACCCACCGTGGTTGAAATATCTTGCTTTTGCAAATTTTACAAAAGCACTTCACCTTGAGAACACGTTGCTCGGCCCCTTCCAGGGCCTGGGAAGGCACCTGTGCAGCAGTGGTGGTGGGGGGGTCTGAAGCGGAAGCTTCCTTAGGGTCCCAGTGAGCACACCTTTTGGTGTAAGCAAAGGGGACACCTGAGCGGAGAAGGACAGAAGCCAGCAGGATCAGGCTGTCGGAGCCCAGGGCCGGGCGGCCTTGCTCGGGGCAGGACAGGAGGAGAGAGCGCAGGGTCCAGGGAGCCGGGCAGGGGGAGGCAAGTGCTAAAAGGGAGCAACAGGGCTCTTTGCTTCCATCTGGGGGAGGCCCAGAAAAGCCAGGCGGGTCATGGCTCAGGAGGTTGTGACTCAGAGTCCAGACGATGTGAGAAGGGCGGGCACAGCCTTGGCTCCCCGCCTCCCCCAACCCCCTCTCGGCCAGCCTCCGCCTCTTTCCCTCTTCTGGGAATCCTGGAAAACCACATACCTTCCACATGGACTCTTCCCCACACTCTTCACCTGGTAACAAGAACAACAATAAAAATCACTATGGGAGCGAATATTCAGGGCAACTTGGATCCACACTCCCAGGCTGCGGTCCGCAATCTTGGCCCAAATATTATTATATTAAAAACTCTACCGCCATTTATCAAGTTATTCATTCATTCAGTAAATGCCTATTGAGCACCTACTGCGTGCCAGGAATGGCCCTAGGTACCTGGCATGCGGCACAGAGCAACAGAGATGAAGATGCAGCCCTTGCAGAGCCCGTGCCTCAGTGGGACAGATTCCGATTCCGCAGGGAGTGGAGTCTGCGCTGCGTTAGGAGGCGATGGTGTGTGGGGGGAGTGGGCAGTGGACTGGGGGGACAGGCCTGGCCACACCGGAAGGACCTTGGCCTCTCCATGAGTGGGACAGGGAGCCACTACTGCAGGGCTGGAGCGCGGCGGTGACGAGATCTGACGGGTACTTTACAAGGGTCACTCTGTTGGGAACAGTCAAGGAGGGCAGCATCAGGACACCGCGACCCTCTGGGTGGGAGGAGGAGGGGGTGGCCACACAGGCACCAACCAGAGAGGGTTGAATTCTAGACGTGGGTTGGAGGTACAGCCACCCGGGCTTGCTGACGAGTGTGGCAGAAAGCAGAGCCAGGGTGTGGACGGCCCGGTGCTGCACAGACAGTCATGGACAACCCTGACAATCCGGTTTGACGGACGAGAGCCAGACACAGAGAAGTTCAGGCGCTTGCCGTGGGTCACACAGCCGGGCTTGTATGGGAACTGCCATCTGCTGATTCCACAGCCCGTGTGCCCTCCCTCGGTCCCTGGGCCTCAACCTCGCCAGCCGTGGCATTCGACAGGGGGGTGTGAGATCACAAGACTGTTCACGGCACCGTCCCCACACCCCGACAGTGCAGTGACTGTCTTGCAGGCAAGCACAGCACAGGCGCTCCCAGACCTGTCCCTCCCGTTCGAGCCTCCGGAGCCAGGGCCCTGGGCTCAGATCCACCTGTTCACAATCTTGGCTTTTACCCTTTCTGCTCGTGTGACCTTGGGCAAAGCTATCAAGTCTTGCTGTGCTCCGGTTTCCTCACATGTAGAATGGGGCCACGACAGCCTTTTCAGGGCTGCGGTGAGGTTTAGAAACAATATTAAGAGCCGGAGGCTGCCCTTGGGCCAGGTGCTGGGTTGCAGTTTACCTAGGTTTCCCCACTTGGGGCCCTGACATCACCCTGGGGACCTCTTTGGAAAGTGTCTTGAGAACCTGGGGCAGGTGGCAGTCCAGGCTACACGTCTGTCCTCAGGCCCCCCAGGCCCTACAAGACGAAGGCTTTCCCCACCACCAAGGGCAGCTCGCCTGGCCCTGCCTCTGCAGCCTACAGGGGAGGGGGCACCAGCAGACCCTGAGCCTGCACCCCCCACCAGGACAGCCCCACCAGCGGCCAGAGCACTCCTTTCACTTGGATTTTGCTGTGATTTATCACCTCCTGGAGATGACATGTTCTACTTAAACAGGAGATTAATTGGAAAAGCACATGTTTAGAGGGCAAATCATTTTATTTGAACACATTTCAGATGAAAGCCAGTGCGGACAGCACAGGAGTGTCCACTCTCGCCTCAGCCGAGCAGCCTCTCCTCTTCGCAAACCAAGCTGGTCCAGGTCTCCCCGGTGTGTTTGCTTTTATCTGTGCTGACACCCCAGGTGGGGTCTCCTGTGAGTCCAGCAGGGCTGCTCCCGTGCCACCCTCCTCCATTCACACACGGCTGCATGGAATATCCCACAGGAGGGCTAGACGCGCGCACACGCAGAAGATGCAGAATGTACTTTTCCTGAGTGCCTGAAAATTAGCTTAGTTCTGTGCATGTGTGTGCACTGTTAGAGCATTTGGCTTGCTATAAAAATACCCGCTTTCAAATTTTGTCTTTTGTGTCATCGTGACCTTTAATGTCTGTGCTAAGACACTAAACTCTCTGAGGCTCAGTTTTTGCGTTTGTCAAGTGGGGACAGGTGGCTGCTGTAGGCGTGAAAGTGGACAGGATCACGCTTCTGGGGACCTTGGCCCAGTTGGCGGTAAGTAAATAACCGGTATGTTTATCCCTCCTTTGGGAAACTTATCAGCTATTCATCTTTTGGTTTGGGAATATATTTTGGAAAATGTTGGTCTAAATGTATACTTATTCATCCATCAGGTATGCATTCAGGAAACATTGATCTGTTACCTCTTCAGTGATTGGACATGACCTTGTGTTGAGGAAACAAGAAAGGCATTGTCTTACCTTTGGGGGGGGGCGGGTCTAGCTCTAGTGGGGGAGGGGTAAGATGCGTGACCAGTCTCCACCCGGCCCCTGCGGTTATCCCCAGGCTGCCCCAGGTGCAGCACTTGTCCTGAAATGCTGCCTGATCCGCCCCCTGCCTTACACTCTGTGGCTCCCTAGCCCCTGACAGTTATGTCCTCGCTGACCTCAAGACCTCAGGGCTCTGTGGCCCCTCCAGGCCCACATCCTAGCTTCCACTGCCCCCTTGCCCTTCACCCTGCAGCAGAGCCTCGCCTCTAGAACATGCCCTCTGTGTCCTTGCACACTGTTCCCTTTGTCTGAACTGCTGGCCAGCTTAGCTCCAACTGCTCCTCCTCCTCCCTGCGTGATCCCATCCTCCCCTGAGTGTCCCTGTCCCTTAGACCCATCATAGGCACTGATGTTTGCTAGGACACGTCTCTTGCCTGGGGGGCCCTGGAGGGCAGCAGCTATATTTTGCTTACCTAGATTCCCTGGGGCAAAGTGCAGGGTCTGGGGCTGGTGCTCAACACATTCAGTTGCCTTGAACGTTTGTTTTGAGAAACAGGCTTCTTATTTTAAATGTCCCTTATTAGTCAGCAGTTTTGGAAGAAGAAACCACCCCCCAGAAACATGTGGCCCTCCCACTGGGCCTGAGGCGGAGGCGGCCCCTGGGAGGCCAGGATGCCGCCTGGACCCACGGGGCCATGGGGCCACGGGGCCACGGGAGACGGGGCTGCCTGGGGACCCAGAGCCTCGTGCCTGCTGAACCGGAGTAACCCTGACTGCCTCCCTCACCCTGCGTTTTCTGTTTCCAGCTCTGTTTTATGCATTTTGCCTTTTGGCAGGTCATTGCGGAAAGAGGAAGGGGCTCGTTTCTGAGCGCGCTCGCTGATACTCCCCGAGGGCCCGGGGAAGAATCTGCAGCAAGTTCAGCGTAGTCTGAGCGTTTCCAGGGCGCTACTCTGCTCATGTCTGCCCACTGCCCGAAAGCCTTCCACAAATATTAATATTAATAATAACAATAACAAAAGCGGTCAACCTCTGAGAGCCTCGTGTGTGCTAGGCATGGACATAAACTCATTGCAAATAGGATCTCTAATCCTCACGCCCACCCCATGAGTTAGAATTATTACCCCATTTTATAGTTGAGGAAACAGAGGGCTTAAGGATTAAGCAGCGAGGGTCAGGCCCTGCTGCCCCTGAAACCCGTCTCTGCAGCCAGGCTCTGTGGCTGAACTGGCAGGGAAACCGCGGCGAGCTGGGGATGCAGGTTTCCTGCGAGGGCGGCTTTGGCTCCGGGATCCCTGACTGCCCTGCCGGGCTCTGTGAGACGCTTCCCCGCCACCTTCCTCCCCTCGTCTCCTGCTTGGTGGTCCGATGGCTCTCGCAGCCGCCATGTCCCCCTCCATACGTCCTTACTGGCCGGGCCCTGATCAGTCTCTCGAATGGCCAGTCCCGTCTCGGTGTCTCCTTCTCTGAGGGCCGAATGAGGCCACCCAGCTGAAGAACAGTGGAGAACGTTCTGCTGGCTGAAGCCCAGTGTCTGCCCTCCCTTCTCCCACGGGGTGGACCATGGCCCGCTCTTCCCAGCCTGCCTTGCAGCCCTGGCAGCCTCCTGGCAGGCTGCGACCTGTGGGCTCCAGCACACGTGGACTCCGCAACTCCCGGGTTGTGCCCTGAAAGGGAAGTAGGACGACTGGTGTCCCTCGTGGACCCTGGGGGGAGTTGGCACCTTCAGGATAGCAGAAGGGGGCCGGGCCCTGATGGCTTTGCAGAGCAGAGCGCCGTGCCCGTTCAGACTCTACGTGAGAAGAGACTCGCCTCTTGTTTAAATCTCTGTCACTTCGAGTGCCTGTCACACTTACACAGCCAAACCCGGTATCCCGACTGATTCAGATTTGAGCGTAAGCTTAGTTAACAAACCTCTGGATTTTAAAGGACCTCAAAAGCCACATCATTTGTGGAAGGCAGCCGGGGTGGAGGCAGGGAGCATGGCCGGTTCCCGCCCTGGAGGCGTCTGGCACAGAGGAGCCCTCTGTAAACGGGAGGTGTTACTGTGACTCCGTCACTATTGTTACTACTGCAGTCATTCAGGCAGGGGGGTGACAAGATTGGCACTGAGGGTGGAGCACTGTCTGCCTTGCTCTGAAAGTGAGGCACGAGCTGAACTAGGGCAGAGAAATATTTTAAGTCAGTTGTGAGCAGTGAGTTGATGACACAGCAGGATTAAGTTCAACCTGGGGGCCCAGGGAAGCGGAAGTCGGCCAGCACTGCTGGGTGGTTTGGGCTGCTGCATCACCACCCCTGCTCCCGCCCCGAACTCCAGCACCCCCAGCTGCACACTGCTGGCGCATTCCTCAGCCTGAGTGACCCATTTTGGATGCTAGTCCCATGGGAGGTCTCCAGCAATCAGATCTTCCCTTGTCCTGTGTACACCTAGAGGTAGATGACTAAGTCACATGTGACCTACTGCCCAGAGGACAGGAAAAATCCAGCTCCCCAGCCTGGCGCCCAGGGCTCTTCAGGACCTGCAGCACCCAGGCTCACTCCTGTCAAACCCAGCCAGATGCAGTTCTCTCCACCACCCCAGGCCCTGCCCCTGTGACTCTCCTTTTGCTCGTGGCTAGCCTCTCAAGCCTTTCCCTCCTCTCCCTCTGGCCAGCTCCTATTCACTCTGCAAAGCCCAGCCCAACATCACACCCCAGGAAGCTCAGCTTTCTGATTGCTCCCTCACTCTCCCAGGATCCTGCTCAGAGGCATCTTTTGCTAAACAGAGGGCTCCCAAAGGGCAAGGATTCCCGCCGTTTCTTTTTCCGCATCCCCATAGGCCACAAAATGCTTGGTGCAGGGAAGGGCTCAATAACTTTTTTGCTCGATAAATGAAGAAGATTCAAGCCACTTGCCAACAAGCCCAAAATCATTGGAAGTGGAGTGGTTTACCCACATGCTCGTGCAGAAAATGACAGGAAATCATCCAGAGATACTGGTGACAGAGGTGAGAGCTGTCACCATCACAAGGTGCCATGGAGACGGGTGTGGACACTTGGCTTCTGGGAAGCCAACTCTGGGGATATGGCCACATTTACTCAAGAGCAGGTCATTGATTCCCCACCATGCTGATGGCGTCGGCCAGGACCAGAGGAGCCCACGGCAGTGACACAGCGTCACTGATCCTGACACTCTCGCGGGTCTTTTATTGTAGCTAACACCGTGGTGATAATGCAGGCAGAGAAGTTGAGGCCCCAGAGCCGAAGAGCCAGGTCACCCCGGTCGTAGGGCCGTGAGCATTTCTGGCATCCTGCTCTGCTCCTGGGCCACGTGGGCTCATGGAGAATATTCCAGACTTGGAGTTAAAATTTAAGTGTGGCCTCCACCACACTTAGTAATGACCTTGCACTGATACTTTTCTCCCAGGACTCTACAAAATGGGGGAAAATAAATCCTTTCCTCATTATCTCACTGAGATATTGGATCAAGAAAGAATATATGTGAAGGTACTTTCCCAAGTGATAAAGAACTGATCCAAACAGAGATTTCATTTTATATTTTCAGCTAAGGGTTGCAAAATTAGAAGCAAGACTAAGAAATCTAAAGAGTGTGATCAGTAAAGTTAGGACTGAAAAAGAAAAAATACTTGGGAAAAAGCATATAGGTGAGAGAGAGGTCAGTACACGATTAGCTAAGAACCCGTGGGCAGAGGTAGAGCAATTTCTGCCTCATCCCAGATTTGCCTTTAAAAATCTAGGTAATTTGACCTGGTAACCTAAGGACACACGGACATATGCCTCACACACACCACACATACAGCACACATACACCATACATTCACACACACCACACCCCCTCACATTACACACACAACACACACACCCCATACGCTCTTACACAGACACATAAACACACATGTGCACACACACACACAGCCTGGCCAGACCTTGGCTTCTAGAGTGAAGTCTGAGCACCAGGCTTTGTGATTGCATGTGAGCCACTTTGAATTTTATCTTTCACAAACATAGTAGGTAAAATCTTGGTTTCAGCCACTGCTTCTTAGACAGACGTATATTATTATTAGCTACCACTAAAAATAACAATAGGAAAACATTTGCTTCACATATGATAGCTAATGGGTTTGTGTACTTAATATAAAAGAACACTTATAAACAAGAAAATCAGGAAAATATTCTAATAAAAAATGGACAACAGACCCAAGATTAGAAATGTAAATGTTCAATAAACATTCTTACAAAATCTTAACCTCATTAGTGATTTTTAAAAAGGCAAGTTAAAATAACAAGAAAATATAACAAGACTAAACATATGGCAATATATATCAAAAATCACAAAAGTGTATTTTGCTACAGAAATTTTACTTCTAAGAAAGCATACTAAATAATCAAGAAAATGCCCAAAGATTTAGCTACAAGAATGTTCAGCCCTGATAATGCTATGTGTTACAGTGAATAATTGAACATAACCCAAAGAATTAGTGATGAGGGATAAAAGGCCAAGGCACCTTCTTTTGACAGATTACTTAAGAGCACTGAAGTGATGTCACAGAGCACCACGCACACGCACCCACACCCGCACCCACAAATCTAGCAGAATGTACACAAACCTGTTAAGTGGTTCGTCTCTGAGTGGTAAGATTATGGGTGACTTTTATGGGTTTTTTTTTCCTTATCTTCATTTTTATACTTTACCTGCAGTGAAAATGTTAAAAATACACAATAAGGACAGGTTTGTAAGTGGCCTCGTGAGCGAGTGCCTTCCAGGGCCCCGTGCTGTCTTCCTCGGTCCTCACTGGAGAGAGGGCAGGTGGTCCTGAGGGGCCACAGCTGGCGGGGGAGCTGGGCGCGGGCTCAGACCTGCCTGGTTCCGAAGCCAACGTCTTACCAGGCTGGTGGGGAGCCGCGTACATTGGTACAGGGTGTTTTCTCTAGCTCCCCAGAGAACCAGAGCTTCCAGACATTTCCCTTCCAGGCGTAGAGTGCTCCTGAGTGCGGGCCTTCAGTGCTCCCTGGAGCTCTATTTAAACCAGACTCATTAGAACTCACCACACATGGTCCTGCGGCTGTGGGTGTCCCAGAGGCCCGAAGCAGCCACCCTCTGGCAGTTCAGAGCCGCCCCTGCACCCCTGGAAGCCACAGTGTGGTGCACGTGAACCGGTGGGGCGGCAGCTCTAGCTGGGGAAGAGCAGGAGCCCAGGGCCTCAGCCTGCCCTGCCCATGTTCCTCCCGAGCGGAGAGACTTTGGGTAAGTCCGTTTGCCTCATCAAGTCTCATTTCTCCAGCCTGGAAATAGGGGTGGTGTTTCCTGTCCCACCCCCTCCTGGGGCTGCTTGAGGGATGGCCTGGGTGTCCAATAAATCGCTGTTAAACACTTGTGGGAAGAATGGATGTAAAAGCGCTTGGACACTTAACCTCTTGGGCTGGAGTGGGAGATTCTTGTTCTCCTTTAGCAAAGGTCCTTGACCTGCCAAGCCCACAGTGCATCTGTGTCACTCACTGTCCCTGGTGCACGTTCTTACGGGGAGAGCGAGGGCAATGGTTACACGTGGATGGTTTTAAGGGGGGCCAATGACAGGTATCCAAACACATCAGTGTGACATCCTTGGCACAAAACGGGGAAATTAGTGTGGACTAGATGGCAATTTAACTTCTGAATCATCAGCTTTTGTGTGTGCGAGTGTCAATATGGCGGCCACGTGGCTATTTAGTGCTGAAGCAGCTCTGCGGCCCGGGAAGTGAAGTGGGGAGATGGCCGTGGTCGTGGAGGGGTTCTCTTTGGTACAAACACATACAACATTTGGTGATATCCAACCCATACACCCAGCACTGGATTTAAACATAATTTTGTTTGGTTACCCGCAGTGTCGCAGCACTAAGAGTACAGGCACAAAACTTAAGTGCCACAGAGGCTCTGTCCTTCCTCCGTGCCCAGGGGGAGGAAGTCCATGCTGTGCCCTCCTCAGTGGGTGGGTGGGACCGTTGTTGGCAACAGCACCTGGCCCCGCCTCCGTTAGAGGCACTCAGCAGGTCTGGGGATTCGATGCCACCTGACTTGGAACTCTGGGCTGGCTCAGAAGTGTTTCTGGATTTAGTGAAATGCATGTTGGATTTGGGACACACAGCCTGGTGGAGACGGTTTTCTTTGGCACCTTGGGTTTCTGACAGGCTCTGAGCATGCCCAGCTCTGGGACCAGGGCTGCAGGGACCAGAGGCCCCAGAGATGTGAAATGCTGGCAGAGCACAGAAGCCCCAGCACGTCCTTTATGTATTCACTAAGTCTCTGTGTAACCAACGTTTTGGGACAAGGATCACGTGCCAGGTGCTGGTAAGTCCTAACTCTAACCTCCACTAGCTGTGTGACATGGGGCAGAGAGCGCCTCTGCACACTTCAGTTTCCTTGTCTTCTAAATGGGTCCCGATCTTACCACTTTGCAGGGCCCAGAGAGGCTGTCTGGGGCAAGACTAGAGCTCTACTACTTTGGGGTTCCTGCCTTGGAGCAATTTATTCCCTGGCCTTGGTGGCTCATCTGTAAAATGGGGTAATAACCCTGTAATGACAATGTGATTGCTATGAGGAATCCCCAAGATGAAGTTTGCAAAGTGCCTGCCCCAGCCCAGACCCTCAATCTTCCAGAACTCTCATCACTGTAGTCTGAAGGGGGATCCACCTCCGACTGGCTTTGTTGAGGACTGTGGGTGGCTTTTTAACCTGAAGATGAATTTTTATCTAAATCTACTCTTCCGGCTGGAATAACCTTCCTCAGGATGGTTTAATTCAGCTCTCACAATGGACAAGGCCCTGGATGCTGTTTCTGGGCATGCACAGGGACCAGCCTTGTGGAACGTGAAGTTTAATGAAGGAGGTGGACAGACACACAACTAAATCGGGGCAAGGGACAGAATAACTGAAGGTCCATGAAAGGCACAGGACAGAAAAGAAGGGGTTTGAGTGGCCTGAGATGGGGAGGACCACACTGAGGAGGGGACACTGGGGGCTGGGAGGCCTTGACGAGGGATGTGTAGAGCACCCTTGACGTAAGTGACTCTATCTTAGGGAAAGACTCCGTCTTACATTTTAAAAGGCATCATACCAATGGGACCAGATGCTCCCCTGAACAATAGAGACTCCACCCAAGGACTGTAAGAAGAGCAGGACGTCACCAGTTCAACAGCCGTCTCACTAGATCCCACCCTGCTGTCACTCACGATCACACCTGGCATCTGCTGCCAAAGGCCCTGCCCAAATCAAGGACTTTTTCCTGTAAAAACACTGATGACCTTGAAGACCAGCCCAGGACAAATTTTTTTGTCCACATGGCTCTCCTTAGACTGGTTTGTTTGTTAACTGCTTTTCTTATCCCTCTTTTTTCTTAATGTTAAATGTCACTCTGATGTAAAAATTTTAATCTCTAACATTTATGTATTAATTAAGTACTACTGTGTATGGTTTACAGTACTGACTGACTTGTGGATTGTCTTGAGCCCGCGAGCCCACGGCAATGGCTATGGAGTGAATGGGCAGTACTAAGGAAAATCGTCTCCTTGGAAACTGCATATAGCTTGTTGCTTTTATAACTAAATAAACATCAATAAAAGTCTGACCTTGTGAAAAGGCACAAACGTGCATGGTTCTGTCTGACCTTGTGCCACTCACGACACATGGAAAAGGTGGGGAAAGTTATTCCTGCAGAAAAGCACCCTGCCCACTGGCACAGGGTGGTGAAGAGGTCTGTGCCCTTCCCCAGGCCCTCCTGGGGTCGGGGGAGTCATGTAGAATGAAGGGAAGTGTAGCGATAGGTGGAGCCGAAAAGCAACCTGGGGTCAGGTCGTGGAGGGCCTCGAATGCCACGCTAGGGAGCTTAGGTTTGATTCTGATGGAGGAAAACCCCCTGGGTGACTTCGCCAAGCAGAATTCCAAGGGACTTGTACCCACCGGGGGTTCTCTGAGGCCTCAGCTTCCGTGGGCAAAGCTGACCTTGGAGGATTCCCTCCATAGAACTCAGAGGGAGGAGGAAGAGGGAAGCAAGGTCTTCTGACCCTTCTCTGGCCCTCTATCCTTGCTGGTGGTGACCGTGGGGTCAGGGAGCCCTCCAGCCTCCTCCATACTAGGGGTTTCTTGACTCAGGAGCCAACAGTGGCCAAGAAAGGGTGGGTGAGGCCCGCATCTGCGTGGTTAGCCAGGCAGATGGAGCTCTGGGCCTTGCAGATTTGGAAAGGAATCATTCTCTCTGAAAAAGTTTGCCTGATGTTTTTGGAGAATAGCGGCCACTTCTGAAAGACGAGAGACTTCCTCATTAAACTCTCCATGGGCCCCGGAACATTTTCTCTTCTGCTGTCATCCTCTAGAGAGCTAGAGATTTATTTACTTTTAATCGGTGAGATACGGGAGGTGGGACTTACTACCCCACCGCATGGGTGAGGCACACTGAAGCTCGGAGACGTTGGCTACCCTGCCCTGGTCACAGCTTGCTCACAACAGACCCAGGAGTTCTCCTGCCTTCCAAGTCAGCAGCTTTTTTACAGCCCGCCCACACTCACGATGGTATTTTTAAGCAAGGGCTTTAATCCCTGGTTGAAATGATGGCTTTTCTACTTCCTGGTCGTGTGACCTTGAGTGTGTTATTAATAGGGTGGCCAGATCCCATACAGGATGCTCAGTTAAAACTGAATTTCAGATAAACAGTAAATGGTTTTTTAGTGTATGTCTCATACAAGATTTGCTGCTGACTCTGGCAACTTTAGTTACTCCTCTCTCTAAAATGGAGCTGTGGTGAAGAGTAAATGTGATAATAGTGCATTAAAGAACCTGCCACAACGTAGCATTCGATGAATGTTAAAAAAAAAACAACAAACAAGCCCCTGTAGAAGGCCCCTCCCCTCTCCCTACCTCCAAACCCTTCCTAACCAGGAGTCCATAAGCTTTTTCTGTAAAGGGCCAAATAGTAAACATTAGGCTTTGTGGCCCACACAGTCTCTGCCATTGCGGCACGACAGCAGTCAGGGACAACACATGATAGATGAATATGGCTGTGGTCCAATAAAACTTTATTTACAAAGGCAAGTGGGGTGGGCTTTGGCCTGGGGAGTCTGTGCCACCTGCTCTCCTGGTGGTACCTGGGTGCCTGGCAAGTGATTTGATCTTAGGTCTCCGGCTTCTGTCTGTGTTTGCTCATGTTTGCTAATTGCCGAGCACAGGTGTTTTGTTCTTGTTTGTCAGAAAACCACACACACAGCTGTGGAGACCACAGGCCTGGGGCCTCGCCCGCCTTGCCTGCCCTTTTGGGCCCCATGTTACCCAAAAACTGCCCTTTCTGCAGCCACAGACACGCGGCCACCCCAACCGACAGGCAGCTGAAGCTGCAATTACTCCTAGCTGCAACGGCAAGCGATTACCATGGCAACCTCTGCTGCCTGCTCCCCAGCGTGGTGCTGGGGGTGTGCTGGCTTGAAAACGAAGTCCCTGGAAAAAACAAAACAAAACATTACCAATCTTTAAAGGAGTCAGAGGCCCCGAGAGACCATAGAGGGATTTGAAAGAAATAATACAAGGCCAATAGTAATAATGACAAAAGCAATGTCAAAATGATCTGTTGTGTCGTATAGGATTTGCCAGCTCACGATCTCAATTTGTCTTCCCCACCTGCCAGCTACCTGCCAACTCTGGCGTGTCGGGAACTCGGCTAGGGCCAGGGAGTCCATGATGAAGCAGACAGATGTTGTCTCTGCGCTCATGAACCTTATGGTTTAGTGCAGGGGGAAGGGGAGCCAAAGAAATAAAGAAACAAAATAACTGCAAATTGCGATAAGTGCAGAAGGGAAAACAAAGGGTGTAGAGTGTTAAACACGAATCACAGGAGGCCATTGTCGGGGCTAAGCCCCTGCACCAGGCCCCAACAGAACAGACCAAAAATTAAAGTGGATTCACCCATGCTAAAGCTCCACGTCGCCAAACAAAAGCAGTGATCTGACCTTCTGAAAAATCAAGAGACAACAGCTGATTTCCCAAACAAGCCAGTTCCAATCTCCAATCAGCACGACAATGAGGTTCTGCTGCTTTACTCCGCACACAGAACAGGCAGCCCGCAGTGACCTGAAGTTAACTAACCCATTATTTATCGTTCTGTCTCCCTGTTCCCACCCTACAAGGAAGGTCATTTTGAAATGACCAATCTGATTTTTGTTCTTTGTTTCTGCTTTCTTCAACCCTTTCTATCTATAAAGCCAACCCCTTCTGCTCAGCTCATTGGAACACTTATTCTATTTTATGGAATGAAGTGTTGCCCGATTCTAGAATCACAAATAAAGCCAACTGGGATCTTTAAACTAAATTTGTTGTAGTTTTTTCTTTTGGCAAGAGAAAGAGATTAATGTGTCTGTTGGGTAAAACTACCTATATAATATGGCAAGGGCTGGCCTCCCAGAGAAGGTGACATTTAAACTAAAGGGTCAAAGGGTTAGAATGAGTCATCTGTGGGAAGAACAGGGGAAAGGCCCTTAGGCAGTGGAATAGCACGTGCAAAGGCCCTGAGGCAAGAAAGACCTGTGTGTTCAAGGAAGGGAAAGGGGACCAGTGAGATTGGAGTTAGATGAGCAAGGAGGGTGGAATGGACAAGCCAGAGAGGGAAGGAGGGGCCAAATCCTGAAGCACCTTCTGGTCATGGTGGCTGTATGCCAGTATCCAGTCCATCGTCCAGGGAAACAGAAACCATTCCAGGTTTAATATGGGGAGTGGGTTACAAAGGTGTCAGAGGGATTAGAAAAACAAAAAGGAAATGAGTGGGGTGAGGTTTGGAGGAGTCAAAAGGAGAAACAGATTGTCACCCAGAGGTCAGAAGGAGGACGGTGGCCCTAGGTCCTTGAGCCACAAGCCCCAGCCTCATCAGACGGGGAGCAAATTGAGGCAGAACTTTTCAATAAAATTAAGGGCCCTGTTTTTATTATTTATAGCAAAAATAAAAAAACAGCTTTAGAAAAAAGTAACTAAATGAATGAAATAATAAATAAATGCTAAAATAAATAAAGAGCCCCTACAAATTATTACAAAAAAGACTAACCACCAATAGAAAATTAGGTACGGGCTATTAACAAATTGTTCCTTCAAAGGGAAACATAAATGGCTCCTAAATATTTGAAAAGATGCTCCCTTAACTGATAAGAGAATTGGAAATAGAACTGCAGGCGTGTCTTAGGGCTCTCCAGAGAGACAGAACCAATAGGATACACAGTCTTGTCTAGGCTGCTTATTTTATAGATGGGAAAACTGAGGCACCGAGTGGGAAGGTAATGTTCCAGAACATACACCACACAGCTCTGCTCACTTTATAGCTCCTTCTCTGTGGCAATTTAGACATGCTCAGACATGCTCAGCCCCTAGAGGGATCCACTGTCCCCACCTGCCTGGGACTAAGGAGTTTCCTGGGACAAGGACTTTTTGCAGCCCTAGGGTAGGTCAGTCATGCTGGCCCAGCTCCAGAAGAGACCCATGCTTGGAACTGTCAAGTATGAGGAAACTTAATGGGTTTTAAGAACAATTTTTAAGAACACTTGGTCATGGGTGTACACATATGTCAAAGCTCATCAAATTGTACACTTTAAATGTGTGCAGTTTATTTTACAGAAATTATATCTCAATAAAATTATAAACAAAAGAAAGGAAGGAAAAGATCAATCTCAATCAATCACTTGGCCCTGAGAGATGGGAGGTGGTCACAAAAGCACGGTGGCTAATATTAATCGAGCACTTACTATGTGCTAAGCACTTTACATGCATCGCGTCCTCCTCATCCCCCAGCGGGGGCTGGAAACCCCTCTTTGTTGTACCGAGGGGCAAAGGGGACCCAGGGAGGGCAAGTGAGTTGCCCCAGAGCCCACAGGGATTCTGCCATTGGTGTTTGCTTCTTTTATTTATCTCTTATGTGTATTGAGAGATTCTTGTTTTCTCATCAAGAAATGCAGGCAAATACAGGGAAATTATGGCTCAGATTGATCTGTTACACAACAGCCCGTTGCCAGAGACCCAGACAGCGTCCTCACAGACTCAAGGGAAAGAGCAACTGGAGTTCTTGTTCAAGCCTGTCTTTTTTTTGAGACAGAGTCTCACTCTGTTGCCTGGGCTAGAGTGAGTGCCGTGGCGTCAGCCTAGCTCACAGCAACCTCAAACTCCTGGGCTTAAGCGATCCTCCTGTCTCAGCCTCCCGAGTAGCTGGGACTACAGGCATGCGCCACCATGCCCGGCTAATTTTTTGTATATATATATTTTAGTTGTCCATATAATTTCTTTCTATTTTTAGTAGAGACGGGGTCTCACTCTTGCTCAGGCTGGTCTCGAACTCCTGACCTCGAGCGATCCACCCGCCTCGGCCTCCCAGAGTGCTAGGATTACAGGCGTGAGCCACCTCGCCCGGCCTAAGCCTGTCTTGGAAGCTATGGAGTATGCAGTCTACTGATCTTCCAGGCTTGGGTTTCCGACAAAAACTGAGCTGGGGCCTTATGAGCTCAGTTTTCCTGGTGAATCTTCCTTAGTAGAGGTGTCTGGGTCTCAGAATCACAGAGCTTCGAGACCCAGATTCACATAAATGAAATCAGAAAAAGACTCTAGTCTTCTCACTCCCCACTGGCAGATGGGACAAGCTGTGCCCAGAGAGGGGGTGTGACTTTCCCAAGGCCAAATGGCAAGACAGTGGAACTGAAGCCTCCTGACTCCCAGGTGGGCCTCCTCCACCGTGCTCTGATCATACATCCCCCGTGCAGCACAGAAGGGGACACCTGCAAGGCAGAGACCTCGAGGGCATCCAGTCTTGGGGTTCCCTATCCTGGCTGCACATTATAATCACCTGGGAGCTTTGAAAATACGCCCATGTCTGGACCACAGCCCAGACCAGACAAATCAGAATCTCCAGGAGTGAGACCTGCGCTGATATCCTTTTTAAAGCTCAAGTGACTCCAACATGCAGCTGGCGCTGAGAACCACTGTTCTAGCCGGACTGACATGAGCCCCAGAGGTGGGAAATGTCCAGGCCACAGTGACAGCTGTGAAGACCAGAGTAGATCTCACACCTGGCCTCCTGGCCCCACGTTGGTGCTCTTCCTAATCCAAGTACACTGCTACCCCCTAAAAAGAGTCTGACTTTTGATCCTCATCACAGCAGTGCCAAGCCCGGCAGGGGAGGACAACGTGCTCAGGTGGATTTGGAGCAGAGCGCCCGCAGGAGCAAAGCAGAATCCAGGGCGAATACTGAGCAGGTTTAGAATTCTGGGGTCACCGTGGCAGAGTCCACTGCTTTCCCGGCTCTGAGAGTTTTAGCCACCCCACTCTCCCCGACACCACTCTGTCCGCTCCCACAGCGGCAAGGTCTCGATGATCCTATTCTCACAATGGGCCTGCTGTGTCTATTGTTAGCGCCATTGAACGAATGAGCCAACTGAGGTCTCAGGGGTGTTAAGTGACTTGTCTGGGTCATGGGACAATAAGCAGCCCTGGCCAGTAATTTGAACCCAGCTCAGCATAAATCCAAGGAACACGTCCTTTCTCTCGTCTCTCGCTGACTCTGTTCGGCTCTTTCCTGGATAGGCTCAAAGATCAGCGTTTGGTCACTGTCCACGGGGTGCCCGTCCAAGCCCAGGCAGCCCCAGCGTCAGTCCCCGGTGGGCCGTGCTCTTCCTCGACCACAGCCACTGGCTGGATTGTGGTCCCGGGGCACACACGGGTCTGTCAGGGTCTAGGACTGAATCTGAAACTTGAGGCTGATCAAGAACCAGCTTTGGCTCCAAAAATCTGCCTCTTTGTCTCTGCAGGAGGTGGGTGAGGCTGGAATCAGCCTTTGGAAGGAGACACGTTTAAATTAGAGCTGAGGTTCAGGAGGCTTGCGTGGGAGCAAAGCCTGCCATCTGAAGCCTGGACTTTATTGTTTTTCATTTTAAAGGAGGGTGTTTATGCAAATTTGTCATGAAAGTTTAAAAATCCTGACTTGCCCTGGGGCCGTGCTCTGCGTTCCTAACTGTTAATGCTTACAGCCAATGCTCTTCTTAAAATTGCATGTTTTACAAGAGCGGCTCCTGAAAACATATAATTCTGATGTTGTGAAATCATTGGATCAATGCAGAGTTTTGAAAACATGGAAAGGTTCACCGGGGAGTTGTGACAGTCTGGGCTGTCCCTGGTTGTGATGCTGTCTGGATATCACGGAGAAGGAGACACAGGCATTTGTGGGTTGATTTCTCAAGAATACAGGAAGATCACTAATTCAGAGGCCGGACGAAAAGAAGAAGAAAGAGGATCAGATTAGGAGACCTGGCCACACTCTGCCCCAGGCTGCTGAGTGGCTCGAGGCAAATCTTCTACAGCCTCAGTGTCCTCAGCTGTAAAATGAAAGGGCTGGGCTGGATGCCCGAGTGACTCTGTGTTACTGAGAAACTTCACTCCTCTGGGCTTCCTTGTCCCACGTGGCAGAAGAAGGTATTGAACTAGATGGCCCGGAAATAGTCTGGTCCTAAAATTCCATCATCTCTGAAATTTTCTGGTTGTCACTGACCGATTCCCAGTCAGCAAGAGGCATTGCTGGGATTCACCTTCATCACACTGCTCTTCCCAGCGAAGTCGGAGCAGTTCCTCAAGCAGCCGCGCTTGGCGGGATCATTCCAGCACCGGCAATGCAGGGGAATTGAAGGCTATTTCACTGTCTCCTTTCAGGGTCAGTCACAGTCTCGCTGTTTTTATCCATTATAAATTCACTGATCAGCGGAGGAGAGAATGAAGGACGCGGAGCAGGAGTAGAGACACAGCCTTCCTTCTTTGCCTAAGAAATGAACCTCTGGGGATCCTTGGAGAGCAGAGTCTGCCAGAAGCCCCCTCTCTGCAACTGTGGGTGCTTATGAGAGTTGAGTCCCTGACTGGCAAGGCCCCTGGTGGTCCTCGCCGCCCATCACCCTCAGGCTCCCTCTCAGTCACGGTCACGGGCTGCCCTGGCCTCCCTCTTGTCCTCAGACGTGCCCAGCTGGACACCAGCGGGGGTCTTGGCTCTTGCTGTCCCACCGGCTTGGGGTTCTCCTCCCAGACCTTCTCAGGGCCACCTCCTGTCACTCAGGCTTCTTCCCACACGGCCCGCTCTGGAAGTTGAGGGGGCAGCTGGGGGGCTGTGCCACGGAGGGAGGGTCCGGGTGCTGGGCTCCGTGACTCAGCGCTTGCTCACTGCTCTGCACTGGGGTGTGGTGGGGGCTGCGGGTGACGCAGCTTTTAGTCAAAGCAACTGCAAAACTCCTAGAGCAAGTCAGCTGTTTTCCACACCTGGAAACTCGCCTGGATCCTTCTCTGATTCATTCCTGTTAGGCAGCAGCTGGCCTCCCCTCCCTTTGCTGGCGGAGTTGAGGAGGAGGAATGGGACGTGGACCCTCGGGCTCTCCTGCGCTGACTTAGTCTAACTTTGGCAGGCTGAAGTCCGGGTTCCTGGCACAGCATTTGAGGTCCCCGCTCTCGGGGCTAACCCCAGGCTCAGCTCTCTCAGCTCCCACTCTCGGCCCCTCATCAGCTCAGGGCGTGCCCCCTGCCTGGAACACTGTCCCACAACCCCAGGTTGGGGCAAAAGGAAGGGGGCACAGGCGGAGACAACACATGAGGATGCCTGCTCTGTGTCAGGCTCAGGAATTGCCTCTTTTAATTTACTCATCAAGCCCAAGTTTCAGCCCATTATGCAGACAAAGAAACTGAGTTGCAGAGATTTTAGTTAACTGGACCAAGTCACGCAGGGGAACAAGATTCAAAGTCAGAACTCAGGCCCCAATGACTCCAGAGTTCCTGGCACACTAACATTCACACACACACACACACAGCACACAGCCCTAACCTGTCCGTGCTGTTGTTACAGGAAGTGTTATAGCCAGTGCTACAGCAGGTGGTCCTGAGGACAAACTGAGCGGCACACGGAGAGTCGGAGAATCAAGGTTTATTCACCGTGGGCTCAGAGGGGTCTCGCCACTAAATTCTGAGCCCCGTCTACCCAATTTTTCCCACTTTTATTAAGTTGGGGTGATCCAAAGTGTGGGGTCTCAGGTGACTAATGCCTGCCAGGTAATAGGTTAGTTGATGTGATAGGTTAGTGTTATGCTGATGCGGGTCTTCCGTGAGTGGTGGGGGTCCCAGGTGGCTGCTGTGCCAAGTAATAGATGGGGGTTTTCCTTATCACTGTGAAGCACTGAGACAAGAACCGAGACCAAGAGGAGTGGAAGTGGGAAAAGACCCCTGGGGCAAGGGGAGGAAAGGGATTGCTGGATTCCAGGAAGGCCTGGTCCTCCAGCCTCACTCAGCCAAGGGTTCGAGGCTGGCCTCTGCCTTTATGGAGCAATGAAACTCCCGTAAACACAAAGCGAAAGCAGACGGGCTCCCGGAACCACCACGCTCTGGTCTCGGCTTCCCTCGCACCCAGCACGGTCCTGGCACACACTGGGAGCGGAGAAAAGGTTTGAGGCAAAAGGAAAAAAGAAACTGTGCTACATATTAATAGTATGTGTTATGGATTGAACAGTGTCCCCAAAAGCTATATCGAAGTCTGTTACAACCTGAACTGTGTCCCTCCAGAATCCATATGTTGAAGCCCTAATCCCAATACCTTAGAATGTGAATATATTTGAAGATAGGGCCTTTTTAACACATTGACTGCCACACTAGGAAAAAAAAAAATGTTTTCCCTGGGGCCACGGTGTTTCATTAAAACAAAATGATCCTTGGTAATTTGTTATTTTTTATTGTTTTCTATGCGTGAGTTATATGCAACGCAATCCACGTTTTTAGAATTAAATTGTCAATATTAATTGTAACAACAAGAACATCAACAAGTATGATTTTCACGAACCAACTGCAGGGTTTTGCTTCCTGAGGCCCTGGGCTCAAAACTAGCGTAAGTTAATACAACTCCCATGGCAGTTAATGTGTTAAATGTACTGTAATTAAGTTAAAATGAGGTCATATGGGTGGGCTGTAATCCAATCTGGCTGGTGTCCTTAAAAAAAGAGAAAAGCCAGTCAGGGTGGCTCACACCTATAATCCTAACACTGTGGGAGGCCGAGGTGGGAGGATAGCTCAAGACCAGGAGTTTGAGGTCAGCCTGGGCAATAGCAAGACCCCTGTCTCTACAAAAGAAAAAAGAGAGAGAGAGGATTTGGACACAGACATGCACAGAGGAAAGTCCATGTGAGGTCACAGTGAGAAAACGGTCACCTGCAAGCCAAAGAGAAAGGCCTCAGAAGAAACCAACCCAGCCAGCACTTGTATTATGGCAGCCCTAGAAAACTAACACAAAGTACTAAGAATGACCCTTCCTTGGAGCGAGGGTTGTTGCGGATGTAATGAGTTAAGATGAGGGCACACTAGAGTGGTGTGGGCCCCTAATCCAACACGACTGGTGCCCTTGTAAACGGGGAATTTGGACACAGACATGCACACAGACACCACATGAACATGAAGGCAGAGCTCGGCGTGATACTTCCACAAGCCAAGGCACGCCGAGGATGGCCGGCACGCCAGCTGAGGTGGGGGACAGGCCTGGAACAGAGTCTCCCTCACGGCTGCAAAAGGAACCAGCCTTGCCGACACCTTCATCTTAGACTTTTGACCTCCAGAACTGCAAGACAATGAGTTGCTGTTGTTTTAAGCCACCTAGTTTGTGGTACCTTGTTAGGGCAGCCTAGAAAACGAACACAGTATGAGAGATAAAAATATGACTCTAAGTTTGTCAAAGCAAGGAGTTTTCTGCCGATGGCAGCACAAAGAGATTATGTAAACACCAAAGAGCTGGAGACGAGCTCTCAGGCCCACCTGCCCACCACTCCTTGCTCTATCAACTTCCACCTCCTCCACACACACAGGTGGCTTCATTTTACATTTCTCAGTATCACCCCTGAGCCCGGCCACCCCCAGAACCATGCTCTGCCCGTAGACTCTCACTCGCAGCTAGGTTGTCTATCCAGAATTGCACGACACTCCGTGAAATTCCATCTCCAGCAAACCTGGACCCGGGCTGCACCCAGCCCTCCCAAGCAGGTGCAGGCAGCACACTTAGACCGAATTTCAGCAGGTCCAGCAAGGCCCCTGGATGCCAAACTTGAACCTTTCTGATATTTGCCGATATGCCCACCCACCGCTGGCTTCCGTTCTTTACCTTTGCCTGTCCAGTCACACACCTGTTCACAGCCCAGCTCCCAATAAGGAGCAGGTGAGAAGAACGAAACTGGCAGGGCCCTGCGGGAGGCCACGGGGAGCAACGGGAGGGGTCAAGGGTGCAGCTCCCTGCGCTGCGTTGTTGGGAAGCCCCATTCCCAGCCAGCGGCAGAAGCCAACCTGGGTGAGCAGGGGAGATGCCTGGGCCACTGCTCCTTGGCCCTCAGGGAGCACCTACATCAGCGGGGGTGCTGTGACGTGACGAGCAGGTTCGGATGCAGCAGGCGTAGCTGGGGCCCGAGACCTGCACATCCAACAAGCTGCGGCTGCTGCCAGTGCTGCTGGCCCAGGGACCAGGCTGAGGCGGGCCGTGCTGTGGGGTGGTTAAGGGTGGTTAACTGACCTGGGTAGCCTGGAGCAGGTCTGTCTGAGCCTCAGTTTCCCCATCTGTGAAATGGAGATGTTAACTGTGGGGAGGTTTAAGGAGATAACAAGATAACTCATTAAGCACTCAGCAGGCAGGAAAGGGCTCTCTGCCCAGCTGCGGCCTTGGGTAAGTCATTCCCTTCCCAGGCTCGCCCACCTGCAAAGTGGGGCAGTAGTTTCTGTCTGTCGGAGGCCCCCCCCTCCTGCAGGTCTTCCTCAACAGCCTTCCCACCCGTACCTCCTGCCCAGCCTGCTCTGTTTCTCCTCCTGTCACTTACCACCCTCTACATACTATTTGTGTATTTGACTAATCGATTTTGGTCACTGTCTGTCCCCTCCCTTAGAGAGGTGTGCTGGGAGCTGAGGGTTTTCTCTGACCTCTGACGGGCCAGTGTTGGCTCTGCAGGCACTAGGTTAGCAGCGGGCACTGACTGGCTGGGGAGGGAACTCAGGTGGAGTAAGTGACAGGTGTGTTCCTGTGGCGGGTCGCAGGGCTGGCCGGAGGGGCTGGGCTGGGGTCCTGGGGTAGCTCCTTCAGAAGACACAAGGTTGCATTTCAGATCTGTGAGTTTCTCCTCGTTCCAAACACTGGCTTCCTCCTCTTCCTGTTCCTCCCATGGGAATAATGGGAAGAAAGACTCCTAAGCTGTTGGGAGAAAATAGGGAAACCATAGCGACCGATTCTCAGCCTCTCCTAAATCAGCCGAATGAGAAGTAGATTTGGAGCAGCCCCTTGAGAGGGCAGCTGAAGTCTCCAGGGGTGCAGTGACCACAGACCCTTTCAACGGCTGGGAGAGGCCAGGCTCTGATGAAACTGCCGCAAGCCCACCTCAGCCACAGGCTGCCCTGAGTCCCTTCCCCTGGCTCAGGGCTGGCCAGAGAGACAGGGACGTTTTATGCAGGGCCCCACAGACGGCAGGCGTCCCACACCTATTGTCTCATTTCTCTGGAAACAGCCCCGTGAAGTAGGCAATGTTACTTTACTCTCTCTGCATCACAGAGGGGGAAACTGAGGCTGGAGGCCACAAACCCACCAATGGCCATGGGGCTTACGCACACATTGGCCAGGTCCCCCCCACCGTGCCTTTTCCAGTGTGTCCCCATTTTAACATTCTCCAGCCAGACACACACCAAGCCCTAAATGCTTCACTTGGTGGCCCCACTCAGACCATCCTGTGTCCCTCCAGTAGCCTCTGACCTCAGATGGGCCACTAGGCTCTTATCCCTTTTGGCCTCTCGAGATTACTTTGGTTAAATAACCCTCAACGCACTCCCATTGGCATTGTGTCTTTGGGACCTCATCAGAGTTCTTCAAGGGCAGGGATTGACGTCAGGCCCACTGCACGACAGAGAAAAGGGCTCGGGGGAGGATGAGATTTATGCAGGAGCCCGTGGTGGCTACAGGAGGAGCCGGCTGGACTTGAACCCCGGCCTAGGCCTTCAGCTGGCTTTCTCTCCTCTGCTCCTGGCAGGGTAAAGCTGGGTGAGCAACAGAGGCAGACCCACCTGCGGGCACCATAAGGCAATCTAGGTTTCAAGTAGGGCACTTTATCCATTGTCTTATCAACGTGAAACTGAGCTTTGAAACTGTCAAGTCCCGGGTTGAGCTGCCTAACGCAGAAGGTCCCGGGTCAGGGATTCCGGGTGGGGAAGGGAGGGGTGGGCTGTGAAGCCTCTGGTCAGTGTAGGTTCTGGAAAGGAAAGAAAAGAATCTCCTCTCCTCGTGCTCTTTGGTCTCTGAGACAGAGTGTCCGCCGTGCTGAGCCCCCGCTGCCTTCAGCTCATTATAGGACAGACCCCACCCTGCTGTTTTTACAACAGGCAGATTTCGCACCCAGATCTCAGATGGTGCTGCAAGTAGCAAATTCAGGGTCTGGGTGACTCACTAGCCAGCTGTCTAAAGTGACAACTTCTATGGCCAGACATGGTATGCGCACAAAAGAAGTGTGGTCACTCATCTGCTTCAGGACACAATTTCACGTATGACCTTTAGCACTGGTTAGCACCTACGGTTTACAAAATGCTTTCACACTCCAGGTCTCACCGGATCACCCCGCGAGGGAAGGCGACTATCAGTCATGGTTACCGCCCCTTTAAGGACTGAGGCTGGGACTGGCCTACTCCTCTCCTAGGGGTTTCTCCGTATCAGTGGAGGCCTTGAAACCAAAGAGCTTGCCTTCCAGAGCACTTAAACTGCATTTGATTTTTAATAACTCTTATTTACTTATCACAAATACAACTTTCAGTAGTATGAAATCCAAGTCACAAAGATGATTAGATTATAAGTGTTACTCTCTTCTGTTGAGTTAACTTCTCCACATTATGGTTAAGAGGTTGTCAGGGTTCAACTATAGCATCCCTACAGGGAGCCAGGAGGCTCATTCTCATACTCTCTAGAACTTTAGTAAAAACTCAAAGAAAGAGATATATATATATATTTTCTTTCCCTAGAATTTTCTCAGTGTTGCCACTAACCAGATACTATTAGCTTTATTTTCATCCATTCATTTGCTGAAGGCTGCATGTGTTTCAGTAACTGAGCTAGGGGCACAGTTGGAAGATTCTGTCCAACCCTTGTTTAGAACACTCTCAGTCTGGGGTGGGGGTCAGGGGGTGGCAATGGTGACATACACACAACAGACAGCCACAAGGTGATGTAGAGAGAGGTAGGCAGAGGGAGGTCTGAGAGCACAAAGGAGGCACCTAATTCAGCCTGGGCATATCAGGGAAGACTTCCTGGAGGAAGTGACATCTGAGTTATCTCAAAGGAGAAGAAAGTTAGCCAAGTGCAGGAAAGGAAAGACACTGCAGGCCCTATCGAGAGGCTGTTGAAAGCTCCGGGGCATAAGAAAGAACATTGCGTACTTAAAGGAGTGGTTTTGTAACTGGCTCCCTGAACAAAATGTCTTTTTGTAATTCTCTTATGTTTCATGTTCCCAGGCCAGTAAGATGTACTGACCAGAGCTTTGTAATTTTCTGTTTCACTGATCCCCTCCCTTTTGGGTTGTTTTTCAGAAAGGATGGACACTCCTTGCAGTAACGGGATAATCACAAGGTTTTACACTACCCGATTGTTCAGAAAAGTCAAGATAAGCCGCATTCCGCCACAAATCTTACCCAGGGACCCACTGAGCAGCCTACTCCCCACAACCTGCATGTGCACAGGCACTACTAAAACATCCACCCTGGGAGGGGCTTATCTGCCATTTTTTGATCATGCAACGTATGTGCCAGTGTGATTTCTCACTGTGCCTGCGTGCCTTGCACTCCACCCTGAACATGTCATGATGCTCACTCATTTCATGCATTATGCATTTTACTTCCAGAAAAACCCTGACCCCACTGGTCAGGCAAATTTGAGGTATTCCTCCCACCTCCTGGTTGATGTCCTCTGCAATAAATCTCCTTTCTTCCTTGACAATCCTCGCCGTCTCAGTACTTGGCTTTCTGTGTGGCGAGCAACACAGAGAACCTCCTTGGAGGCTCATTCAGTTTGGGGAGATAGACCTGAAGGAGCACAATGGGAGTGGGGAAAGCTGAGCCAGCCCTCCACCAGGGGCCTTGTATGCCGAGCCACTGGGAGATTTTGTTCTAAGTAAGACTATTTTTTAAGAGCAGTTTTAGGTTCATAGCAAAATGGAGCAGAAGGTACAGAGTGTTCCCATAGAGCCCCTGCCCCCGCGGAGTCATACATTTGTTGCAATGATGAACTGACACTGATACATCGTTACCACCCCCACGGGTAGATTCTGAGCCGGGAAAACATTCTCATATTACTTTTTACTTCTTCCTGGCTAGGAAGCAGAGTTGTTATTAGACAGTGAATAGTGTAGGTTGTTATTTAGCACTTCCCCTGAGAAAATATTATAATCTCCGTAGAACAGAGACTATGATGTCTCTTTTTCCACCCTGTAGATCTCTAGACCTAGCTCAATGCCTTGTCATGGCAGATGCTTAGAAAATTGGGGAGGTGAGGAGGGGAGGGGGAAAGAGAGGGGGAGGGGAGGGAGGAAGATAGCAACAAGATCCGTTGTGCATTTGAAAAGAATTATTCTGGCAGCAAACAGAGGAGATGGCAGAGGGGTGTGCCTTGCTGTTGGGGACAGTTGGGAGGCTATCGGCATGCTCCAGGTGCAAAGTGTAAATGGCGTGAGGTAGGGAGAGTAGGGGGGAAGAGAAGAGGTGAGATCTATGGCACCGGTGCAGAGTGGGTGCTTGAGGCAGAGAACCACCTGGGGGGTTTTGGTGCCCAGGCCCAACTCTCAATCTCTGAACTGCTGCAGTAGGGGTTGGCGTTTGTAACAACTCCGAGGGTTCTAGCTTTGGGGGAGAGAACACAGCAGGGAAGGAGAGTTTGGGAAAGTCAGGGGACATAATCAGGTAAGTTTGATTGAGCTTGATGTATGCGAATTAAGAAAGATGTCAGGTGGTTCTTGTTTATTGTTTAAGAAGCAAAGGGAGAGAAACAGAAAACAATGAGACATTTATTTTGGTTGGGAGTTAGGTAAGAGGCACTGAATCTCCTGCCTGTGAATGAGAATGATGCTGTGTGATGGGGCAGCAGGGGCCCCTTGGAGAGTCTGTCTGCAGGGTCATCGTTTGCAGGTGAGCCCAGGTGATGGGGAAAGTGAGAGGTGGAAAATGGGCTTGCCGAAATCACAGAGCAAGCCAGCAGATGGAAACCAGCCCTCCCCTTCCTGCCTCTGCTTCCGAGTTTCTTCTCTGCACACCCTAACAATACACTGACTTTTCTTCATAGCACATCCCTTAATGGGCTCTGGCGGCGCTGATGCAGCTTCCGTATCTCATTTGTTCCCTGGATAATGAGCTTAGCCTCAAAGCCAAAAGAGAAAGCCCTGATGCTTGTTAAATGTATGTGCATGGGCTGCCCGTCTCCTCCCCAAAACCTCCAGTCAGACATTGCACCAGCTCAGCAAGGCCTTTTGCATCCAGGCAAATGGCCTTTGGTGACTAACAGAAATCCAACTTTATATTGGCAAGCAAGGCCTTCGGTAAGCAGCGTTAATTTTGTTTGCACAGTGGAATGGAGTGTGTCTTTAGCTCTTTTTGGGGAGCCTGGCTTATGCTTCCGCAAGAGAGTGCTTCCTGGGGGCTCCCGGACATTGGAAACGCCAGCTGTAATTCATCTCGGAGGCTCCCTGCTCCAGCGTTTGCACACGGAGCACTATCTGCCTTTTTTTCCCAACTTCACAGCTCAGAGAGGACTGTGATGATGGGGCCACCTGAATTCTAATAACACTTCAGGTAGTCATTTGGGCATGATGCATTTGGCCTGATACAGACAGAACCACCACAGCTCACAGCGGGGATGGTTCTGTCTGCCCCCCACCCCACCCCAGAAGCCTAGAAATTAAGGCTGTTCTTTTCCATTTGGAGTCCTGGGATTTGGGTTATTATTGCCAAAGGCAAAGGAATGAGTTCCTAGAATTATTTGGAGGAACAGTGCACCAGGGAGAAAACCTAGGATGCTTCCAGAAAATTAGGAGGTGGGTATCTCTGCAGTGTACGCTGAATGTAAAAACCCAACCAATAGAACATTCTGGATGGGTGGAAGGCTCCTCAGCCCATCTCTACCAGGCGTTTTAGTTGATCTAGGAGGACAGGAAGGATCACTTGAATTTTAGGATTTTGCAGCACTGTTGGGAAAAAAGGCCTGTATCCTTCATGGGTCCCCAAGACACCTGCTCAGTGAGGATGTCTCGTCCCAAACCTCCGGAATAAATTCAGTGCAATTCAAATAAAATTGTTGATGTACTACAGTGCCAGGTGGGAGGTGAGTAAGACAGGGACAGGGGAAGGGATGCAGCCAGACTTGCTCTCTGGGCCTTGCCCCAGACGGCTGCAGCAACAGAAAGACTTTTCCCCAGTTAAAGCCCAAGGCCTTACCAGGGGAAGACCGAGGCTGAGAAGAAATCACCTGGAGAAGAACCTGGACTAAAGGGCTGTGCTTCATGCCAGGATCTGGCATTTTCTGTTTCCTGAACAGATAGTGTGGAACATGGGCAGAGACAGCTCATACAGTTGTGTATGTTGTCCACTGTGCAAGGGCACCCAGGTGAGGGGAGGAGTTGCATCTAGAATCCAGCCTGCCTTTGGATCACTACACTGTGTGCCCATGGGCCTGTGTCTGCCAGAAGGGGCGCCCTTCTCTAACTCACACAGAGAGACCCCGTGGGCTAGCTGGGGCCCTTGACATGAGAATTGAAAACATCCCAGGAAAGGATCAGCAAGATGTGGGTGGTCAGAACAGGGCGCAGGTAGGACAGAAGATACTTCACCACACTGGCTACCTGGTCTTCATGCTTTAGAAGGGAATGACAGGAACTGATAACAAAACTCACTCTTTCACATTCCTGTGTGTTGTATACATCCATGGCAAAGTTAATAAATTCTAACCGTGTCTCCTCCAGAAGTTTCGTTCAGTCATTCCCAACGAATCCCTGCAGGCGTTGTGAGAGACAGACCTCTGCATGGCGGCTTGTCCCGACAGCTGGAGTCAAGGTCACAGTGTCCTGACTGGCTGAAGCCAACCAGCAGCCCACTTTCGCCCTTCTGCCGGCTGTGCTACCCAAATACAGCACATGTCATTCTTTTTAATATTTCAGCCCTCTCTTTTTTCCTTTATATGTATGATTGAATTTTGCATATCACTTTTTTTCACTTGCTGTTAATATATGCTAAGCATTTTCCATAATGTCACATAGTTTCCACACTGTCATTGCAAGTATGGGCATACAATGTCCCACTGCGCAGCGGCGCTCTGCGGTCTGGTTAATAATTATCAAGTGGTTTGCTTAGCAGAGAAGTGTCACCCTGGAGGGAACTGTCCAGTGGCGGGCAGAAGTTCTCTCTTCAGCTCTGTTCTGTTCAACGTTTTTGCTGATAGACAAGGAGAAGGTGTAGCGCGCCAGCCGTGCAGCAGATTTGCAAAAGGCGCAGCTGGAAAGGGCAATGCGGTGTTTGGACAAAGGAATCCCAACTCCGGAAGTTTGCCCAGCAGCCCCTTCCCCGGGCCCTTCTTCTAGCCACCCCATCTGTGTGGGGTTTCGCTCAGCACCCACGAGCACAGCACCACCCTGCCCTGCCCCAGCAGGCGGCAACTTGTGCAAGATGGGCAGGAGACCCGAGCTGGGCCAGAGAAACCGCACGATGATTTCGGAATTGGGACTTAGAGACTCCAAGCATCTCCAGGCGGCTCGAGTCTAGCACCTCGGCTCCGGACACTGAGGCCGGGTTTTGTCTTGAGTAGAGGAAGCTGGTTGGGAGAGAGACTCAGTGAGAAGGAAGGTGCAGAGAGAAGTGAGAGGAAAGAGCGACAGCGAGAATCCTGCTTCATTCGTTCCTGAGCCCAATCACATGTCTGCCCCCACGTTTCAGAGAGTCCCGTATCGTGATGATAAAATCCCCGTGGCTGAACGGGCGTCTGCTAACTACAGCTGAGAAGGTCCTGGTCAAGTCAGCAGGCAGGAGATCTGAAGTCCTGGCTTGTAGGTGACTCAGAGTTCAGTAGATGAAACAGGCTGTGGAGCATCAAGCCCCAAAACAGGGAAGATGGTATTGAGGTGGCCCTTGTAGAGGGTCACCAATGGGCTTGCGTGGTGAGCTGGATGGCGTCTCCTGGTTCAGGGTCCGTAGGCAAAGAGGAAAGGAATTTCCTAGAAGTTAAGCCTCTGAAGATTCCACAGCCTCACTCCTCAGAGAGTGGTCTAGGGCCAGAGCACAGCTGTCACCAGGGCCTCGTACACACGTGCACGTGCCCTTGCAATACTCCCTCACACGTGTTCACACCCTCGTGTGCATGCACACACACGCCCTTACACAAGTACATACGTGTGCACACACTCACACCCGAACACACTCAGAGGAAGCTGCGTGGCGGCTTTCTCCCCAAGGCTCAGGCTTGGTCTGAGGAAGTTGCGGAGTCCCCAGCAGGTGAGCAGAGCTGGGCTGGCCTGAGGCCCTGCAGGCCGGGAGCCTGAGGACTGGAAAGTGGTGCGTGGGCCCAGCAGAGCTCCAGGGTCTGCTCCAGGCCGGGCTTGTCAGCGCAGCAGAGCAGCAGCCCAGCAGTGGTGCAGAGCGGCAGGGCAGCTGTGGGCCGCCAGTGAGATCTGCCCCAGCCATCTCCAGCCCGTCACAGCCCAGGCCACCTGCTCCCACTTCCTGCTGCAGGGCCAGGACTCACTGCCCCGCCCCCCACCCCGGGCTCGCTCCACCTCCCACTCATTTCCCAGCACTATCCGTGGAAAATCTTTTAAAGTGAGGCTTTGGTCATATCACTCCCCTGCTTAAAACTCAACAGCAACCCATTATCCTCAACCAAAAAGCACACATCCTGCAGCCTGGCGTTGCAGAATAACACGTTCATCAAGCACCGACCTAAGTGCTGTGACATACACAGTCAACCCTCCAGCATGCAGGTTTGAACTGCGTGTGTCCACTTACAGGTGGATTTTTTCCATGAAAGTGACACCAGCGTGCCCGCCTCTCCTGCCTCCCCTTGCACCTCCTCCACCACCCTGGACAGCAAGACCAGCTCTCTCCCTCCTTCTCAGCCGAGTCAAGGTGCAGACGACAGGATGAAGACTTTATGATGATCCACTTAATGAACAGTGAACATATTTAATATTTTCTCTTCCTGATGATTTTCTTAACATTTTATTTTCTCTAGCTTACTTTATTGTAAGAATATAGTTCATAACACATATAACATACAAAATGTGTGTCGATGGACTGTTTGTGTTGTTGGTAAGGCTTCCGGTCAACAGTAGGCCATTAGTAGTTAAGTTTTGGGAAACTCAAGAGTTATACACGGATTTTCGACTGTGCAGGTGGGGGGGTTGGCGCCCCCACACCCCGGCGTTGTTCAAGGGTCAACTGTGTTAACTTCTTCATCCTCACAACCATCCCCTTGAAGTAGGTACTATTATTATCTTTCCCATTGTATAGGTGAGGAAACTGAGGCACGGGATGTGGTAAATCACTTGCCCAATACAACAGCTAATCAGGGGCAAAGCCAAGTTCAAACCCAGGCAGTCTGACATCTCAGCCCACACTCTTGCATCTCGAACCAGTGCATCAGCCTCACCCAGGAGCTTGTTAGAAATGCAGAAGCTCAGGCCCCCCCAAGAACTGCTGAATCAGGAGGAGCCCCGGTGAGCAGTCGGAGGAGCCCTGCTAGGGCCTCAGAGCCCAGGTGCCTAACTGCCCCCCTGGCTCAGCCCCCGTCGGCCTCAGGCCTTTGCCTCTGCAATCCTTCAGCCTGGAATTCTTGCCTCTGGTGTGTGGACCCTGCAAGCCACCCCCACCTCCACGAGCAGCTCCCGTGTCACCTCCTCCTCTGGCCTGCCTGGTCTGCGGTGCCCCTACCCCCTGGGGAAGGATCAGTCCCTCCAGCTCCGGAGCTCTCAATGCGGGCCACCACTCAGTTGTAGTTCTGACATTGTGGAAGGTATTTGTTAGTGAGTTGGGCTTGACTAATTCCCCTTTTTGTGTGCACACATGCGTGAGTGCACACACCTTGTGTGTAACAGCTGGCCTCTGAGGCCCAGCCCCTGTACCTGTCCAGCCTGGGGCCCTGACCCCTTCCCACCTCCTTGAGTCCAGCTCTGAGGCATCTCATTCCCACACTGCCCTTCGAGCCGGAGCCTTGCCTGTTCCCCAGTGAAGTGCTTGAGCTCAGAACTCGGTGCATCATTACTCTTCAGCCTGGAGAAGCCTGACAGCTTTGCCTTTTTCTTTCCTTTGGTCACTTTCCTCTTTGATCTATGGCCCTGTTAGCAGCAAAGGGCAAGAAGGGGCCTCCCAGTAGAGATGGCTGGTGCCCTCTGTCACTGGTCACCCCTCCCTGGCCCTGGTGGCCGAGGGTGGTGGGCAGGGCTCTGCTGGGCAGCGGCGGGCAGCACAGAGGGCCCAGTCTGTGAGCAGACGGGCGGAGAGCAAAGGCTTTGGGGGCCGAATCCTGTCTCCAAAGTACCCTGTGACTTTCCGCCTCTGCACTCCAGTGTCCTCGTCAGCCGGGGAGGACGACACGCAGCCCACGAGGCTGTCACGAAGGTGAGAAGAAATGCTACATGTCAGAAGTAAGCATTTAGCCAACTGCCCTCAGTTGGAATTCTGGACCATCAGAACTGGAAAGTCTATAAGGAATCGTTAGCAGACAGGGAAACTGAGGCCCATGCCAGGTCACATGGCCAGATCACATGGCCAAGACTAAACTTCCCTTGTCCCGATGTCTTGTCCGCGGCCCTGTGCACAGCTCCCATCCTTTGGACGAGAACTGGGATCCGGGTGGTGCCCAGAAGATGCTGTGGATTTTGAGGGCCAAAGCTGGTTGTGCCCCGGGGTGACTGTGCGCCCTGGGCGAGAACTCGGCGAAGATGGCTCCAGAGTGGTCCCCTTCAGCCACTGCTGGGCCTGCACTTCCTCGGAGAGTGGGCCACAGTCAGGGCACTTACCTGCTGTTGGGGAAGTGAGAGAAAAGGAGCTGCCGTCCCTGCCTCTCTGACAGACGCGGGCAGTGTGGACCTGTCCCTCTGCCACTCTGCCGGAGAGACAGACAGGCAGACACACAAACTGAACCACAAGCCCAAAGAGGCGCAGGCACACGGATAAATACAAACCCACTCAGAGGACACAAGGCACGACGCACATTGAGTCATCGCTGGTGGCCCCCAACCCCACGGACCCTCACAGACACTGAAGTGTTGGTGCTTTCAACTCCTGCGCCTACACGCACGCACACACCTGTGCACACCCACACACTGTCACTCTGGCGGGGTGGGGGCAGGCACATGAGTGCGCACTGGTCTGGGCCTGAGCAGTGCGTGGGTGTCCCCTCCACCCAAATGGGGAGCCAGAGAGCAGGGGACAGGCCAAGCACAGTGGGGGTGGTGGGCGTTGCCATGGAGACGAGAGTGTAGACATAGCGCGGGGAAGGCAGGCTCTGTGTGGGCGGCCAGGCCTTGCAGATCCACGGATCTCGGGGAGGGAGTGGAGGCTCCAGGCTGGTAGGGGGGCTCCTGGAGTGGGGGTGCGGGGGGCAAGGTGCTCTGGGATGACAGGACCAGCTGCTGTGCCACAGGCCTGGGCACAGGTCATGAGCTTGTGGTCTTGGCTGGCGGCACAAAGCCGGACTCCGGGGCCTCTGCCTCCCCGTCAGTGCCACCCACCCCACTCCCTTCCCCACCACGGCCACGCTGGGCTCCCAGCCAACGCAGAGCCCAGCAGGGAGGGCCAGCAGAGGCTTTGGCGCTAAAGCAATTGCTGGTTTTGGGAAAGCAGCGAGGGCCTGGTTCTCCCCACCTCTCGCTCTCACCTTCCCTCCTCGTCCCTCCCTCGAAGTCCAGGGGAGTGGGAGTCACACGGGATTAGGAGTCGAATAACAGAGCAGGATGCCAGTTCCTGCCGACCAACCCTGGGCCCAAGAGCAACCTACTCCGTGTTTCGGAGCCTTAGTCTTCACAGCTGCGGAATGGGACGGAGAACTCTGACCTACTCCCCTCCGGAGCTGCGGAGACCAAACGGCTCTCAATAAATTCAACTTGACAGACGTGGACGGAATGCCTGCTCCGTGCCGGCGTGCTGTGGACTCCATGGAATATGCAGAGAACGAGGCAGGGCTCGTGGAACAGGTGCGAGAAGAGGGTACCAGTAATGGAATACAAGACGGCGCGAATGAGCGTGATACGCAGCCTATTCAAACAGCTCCTGTGCACACCTGCCAGGTCCAAGTCCAGGAGCCAAGACAGGCATGTGCGGCGGCAGCAGCTCAGGTGCTATGTGGGACTCAAACTCCTGAGAAAATAAAGGCCTTGTCCTGAGCTGCCTTCAAATGCACCCTGACCCATTTATCCTCCTAACAATGCAGGAGGAGTCAGTTGACGTTCTCTCCATTTTACAGGTGAGAAAACTAGGGTTCAGAAAGAACACACAAGGGTCACAAATGCAAACTTGCCCCTGGAGAGGCGAGGGCTGGGATTCAACTCCCCTCTGGCAGGCTCCAGAGTCCCTGCTCTTGGTCACTGTGCTCAACAGCCTCCCCGCCTCCCCCTTCCCTGTGTCCGTTACCTCCAGGAAGAGCTCGCCCTGCGCTGGGGTCTCTCCCCTGCTCCCTCCTCCACCCCGGGCTGCACCCCCACCAGCCACTCAGCCCTCCGCCTGCCCCATTCCCTCCTCCTCAACCCTCTCAACAAGACAGTGAGCACCTCGAGTGCAGGGACAGGGACAGACAGCACAGTGTCACAGAGCCTGACAGATCTGACTTCAGCTTCCCCTGCCCGGAGACGCCGCAGAACCTCTCTGAGTGCCGTTTCCCCGTCGATGGTGCCGAGGGTTGAGTGAGCTCTGCAGTCCACGCGTGGGCAGTGTGGGGCACCCCCTCAGTGCCCACGTGGTGGCCATGCTTCTGAAGGGGCCGTCTGTCCCCCGTTTCCAAGCAGTGGAAGGTGGGGTCTAGCCTGGCAGGATGGCGGCAGAGGCTGGGCCTTGTCACCAGAGAGACTGCGGCTCCAATCCTGCCTCTTCCACTCACCTGCAAGTGTCCTGGGAGAAGCCAAGGGTCACTCTGAGCTTTGTTCCTGGAGTCTCAGCCCAGGGCCCCAGAGGGGCTCCAGTGGGACCTGAGGGCCATGGGTCTGGGCTGGCAGGGTCTGAGGACTGAGACCTTGCCCTTCTCCAGAGAAGCCCTGCCCCTCCCCAGGTTCTCCAAGTGGCCCCCTTGGCCCCCCCTCCCCCAGCCCTGGGCGCTGTGCGTGGGGAGGAGGTAGGAAAGGTGCAGTCCCCTGGGTCTGCAGTGGGGATGGCAGACGCCAGAGGAAGCCAGCCAGGGCAGGGAGTGGGCACCTCGCGGCTGCCGCTCCCTGGGCTTGACTCCCCCAGTGCTGAGAGCCCGGGCTATGAGCAGACACATGCGGAGGGGGCTGCCCTGGTGGGAGCATCGCTGCCTCACCAGGCCTTGGGCACAACTTTACACAGTGCGGCTTCCAGAAACCCAGCAAGAAGGGCCCGCTCTGGGCTCAGAGGCCGTGGGGGGCGGCGTGGGAGGAGGAGGCAGTACCCATCACACGCTCTGGCATCTCTCGAGGTTGCTGGGGAAATGTTTGCTCTGGCAGGGGAAAAAAACCTGTTTCCATAGCAACCCAATATCTTCCTGCCCAAGCTGAGTCTTCAGTGGGAAAACAATCTCGAAATCCTAAGGATGTCTGGCTGCCTAAACTTAGGCTTCCTGGGCCCAGGCCCTGAGGCAGCCAACAGCCCTCCCAGCCCCACGGGGTGAGGGAGCCACATTCGTCCCACCACTCATTCGCTCAACACACACTGGGACTCCACCCCAGGCACTGTGCTGGGCCCTGGGGATGCAGAAATTCATCCAACTTGGTCCCAGAACTCAAGGGGCTCCTAGTCTGGTGGGGAGACAGGCGCATAAACGTGAGAATTTGGAGGGGGCGAGAGCTCTGACGGGGAAGTGGGAGGGTGCGTTGTAAACAGACAGGGGGGTGAGGAAGGCTGCCTGGAGGAGGCCTCCTTTGGCTGCATCTTTGGGCTCCTCTAGACCCTGGAAGCCCTTAGAGACCATGTAGTCCAACCCCCTGGCTGGCCTCCCACCCATTTCACAGAGGAGAACACTGAGGTCCAGAGTGGGTGAAGATTTGCAAGGCACAAGGAACAGAGTGGCAGTGCACTGGCAGTTAATATCCATACAATGAAAGGCGATTTCATGTCTGACCTGAATAAATAATTTATTTCTGGATTTTAATCATTTAAAAGCCTCCATTTCATCGGTGTCACATCAAAAATAGAAACTTTCTTCCTTTTCATTCTAGATTTCTTTTTAAAGTGGCAGGCAGGAGCAGAGGCAGGAGCAGAGGCCGGAGCAAGGGCCTCTGAAGCCTTTTGTGTGCGGTAGCAGCTGTGAGCCCCGACCTCTGGCCCAAGTAGCGGCAAGTGGCCATTATCTTCGAGCCTCCAATGCCCTCCCCCACCTTAGGTCAGTCCCCACCTGGTCCCAGACTGGTGGTCAGCACACTGCTGTATCCACACAACCCAGGAGGCCCCCCACATCCACCAGCCTCCCTTCCCTCCTGGGCACGCTGGAGATGAGACACCCCCTCCTGGAGTTGTTGAGAGAATTCAGCGAGTCAGTGTCTGTGGGGGTCCGGTCTCTGCCCCTTAGACCTGCCGCACAGTAGGCCCACAACCTGTGGAAGTTTCCATCCCCAGGCCCAGGAGAAAGGGAAGAGAACCAAGTCTCCCAGAGGCGTAAGAAGAAAAGCGCTGGTGAGAGAAAGGCAGACACACCAGCCCGCTCTTTGTCGTGGGGGTGATTTTTGTGGCTTTGCAGATGCGGACGGCTCCCCAGACTCAGCCGGGCAGGGGCTCCCCCTCCCTGCCTCGCTCCGCAGAGCCCCACGCTTGGTTGTCTCACCAAGCCAGACTCTCACAGACCAGCTTCTCTTCCAGCAGAAGGGGCCAAGGAGCTGCCAGAAGAAGGTCACATTCCCCAGCTCAAGCCAGCACCAGACAGAGTCTCAAGGAGGCCCCCAGCCACCGTGTCATCCGTCTTCCCTGCTGCCTACTCCCTAGAGCTTAGACATCACTGAACAAGGTGATGCCACTGCAACTCGAGGTCTTGCTCCCAAACCAGAACACACCCAAATCCAGGCCGTCCACTTCTCCTTAGCCTCTGCCCTCCCCAGCTCCCACCTGAGCATTTACCTCGCCACTGGAAAGGGTCGACCTTCAGCCCCAGCCTCCTCCAGCGCCCGCGTCCGTGACCTCCGTTCCTCCTGCTAGAACAGTCTTCGAGGGGCTGTCATTAGTAGCCAGCCTGCCAACCTCAGGGGAGCTCTGCAGTTTCCAAAGTGCTTTCTGTCACATTAATCCCCCCATCCCCAAACCATGCTGGGGGCAAATATCATTACTAAGTAACTTGCGGGAGGCCACTGAGCTAGGAAGTGGCAGAACCAGGGCAGCCATCGAGGTCGGCATCAGCCCCTGGCCCCGCACCCTGCCCCGCTCTCCTGCCCTTTCTCCCGTCTGGTCTGGGCAGATCCGGAGAGGGTCATCCCCCCTGTATAGGCCAGGAAACCCAGGAGAGTGAAGTAAGTTGCCGAAGTTCTGGAACAACCCTTCGGCCTCTGTGGGGACTGTGTCAATGTCCCGGGGCTGCCGTGACAAAGCACCAGCTGGGTGGCGTGGGCAACAGGAAGTTACTGTCTCACGGCTCCGGAGGTTGGAAGCCTGAGATCCAGGTGTGGCCGGGCCGGTTCCTCCTGGGGCTGCAGAGAATCCGCTGCAGGCTTCTCCCCAGCTTTGGTGGTTTGCTGGCCATCCTTGGCTTCTAGAAGCATTGCCCCAATCCCGCCTCCATCTGCACATGGCCTTCTCCCTGTGTGCTTGTGTCCAAATTTACTCCTTTTGTTGAGGACACCATCATGCTGGGTTAGGGCTGTCCCTACTCCAGTAGGAACTGATCCTAACTAATTACATCTGCAATGATCCTATTTCCAAATAAGGTCACATTCTGAGGTACTAGGGGTTAGAATGTCAACCTAGGAATTCGGGGGAGGACACAATTCAACCCATAACAGGGGCTTAGTGGTCACTCTCAAGGGGGCAGAGTTGTGCTCACCCCGTCTCTACCCATAGACGTCACCACTAAGGCATTGGCCTGGCCCCTGGAAAGTGCACCCAGGAGTCCAACTTCTACCAGAAGAGCGGAGCACTGCAGATGGGGAGGAAGCAGCTGCGGTGGGAGCCTCTCACTTCCCCAGGAGAAGGCGTTTCCCTAAAAGCCTGATCCTGGACTGAGGGACAGCGTCTGTAATTCCAGTCCCCAAGGGCCACCCTGCCGCCTGGAGCTTCCCGGGTACCTCTCAGCTCTCATGCCTTGCTGTCAGTGGCTCTGACAAGGGCGAGTCGGACTCTACTTGGAACAGCAGGGACGAGGACTGGCCCTGGGGGGGGTCGCAGACCTTGGCTGGGGCTTGCACTGTTCCCTCCTCACCCCAGAGCCCAGCTACACCATCCTGTCCCCTAGGCCTTGGCCAGAGATGTCCCCTCATCCTGGCTGTCCTTACCTACTCCTCTGCCTGGGGAGGTGGCACCTTCCTCCACCTGCCATGGCCCCTACCCCAGGAAGCGGCCTCCAGTCCCAGCTGGAACTGAGTCTGCCCGCCCCGACCTTGCCCCGGAGCGTGGACAGGTGAGAAGGCTCTGGAAACCTGGCTGCTCCTGCCTCAGCCCCACTTGCTGGCTGCGAAGCTGTGGACAAACATTCAGCCGCTCTGAGCCTGTTTCCTCATCTACAATCGGGGCTAACAATACCTCATTCCTGGGGCGTCAAGGGGAGGCGGTTAAATTCATATGTGGAAGAAATACTCCTGAGCATCTATGCAACGCCAGGCCTAAATACGTATAATTATGTGGCATTCATAAAAAAAGAAAATGCCGGGCCTGATTTTAGGCATCCGGGAGGCAGCAGTGAGTACGACAAAGTCACCGAGAGTTCACACTCGGGTTGGGGAGAAAGACAGACAGCAAAGGCGCCAACAGGCATAAGAGAGCTGGTGAGTGCGTCTGCAATGGGACTTTGGGCTGCCAACCTCTGCCCCTGCCCCCAGCTCCGTCCTGCCTCTCCCAGCTACAAGGATGCAGGAGGGGGGATGTTGCCGGAACTGCATCTTTAAAGCCATGAAAGAGTCAACCAAGCAAATAAGGTCACTCTAGGTAGGGAGAAAGGCAGGCAGTGTGTGTGTGTGTTTAAATGAGGAGCCTAGACTGTAGACTGGGTGACCCACTACCAGGCTCCCATCTTTGGCCCACAGAGGGGGTCCACAGCTCTCCTCTGGGATGCAGGCAGCACTCAGGAAATCTACTTCCCTGCTCATTTCAACACACATGCCCCAGAGCGGGCACCTCTGTGGGCCTGTTGCCGGCTGCCTGCAGACAGCATGGGCCTGGTTCTGACTCCCCTGCAGCAGAACCGGTCCTGGAGGGCGTCTGGGCAGAATGAGGCCCCCAGAGATGTCCACCTCCCAACCCCAGAACTCAGGAACGTGGTAGGTTAATTGGCAAAAGGAAATTAAAGTTGTGGATGGAATTACGGTTGCTCATCAGCTGACTGTGGGATGGCTCGTCCGGATGGGCTCCATGTCACCATGAGGGGCCTCAAAAGTGGGAGAGGGAGCACGGGTGGGCAGCGGGGCAGGCGCAGTTGTGGGCATCATGGGCATCGGAGGCAGCAGGGAGTGGAGCAGGGCCTCGGGGGCCTCGCCAGGGCCGCAGCTGCAGCAGTGGGGCTCCCTGCCTTGGCCAGAGGCCCGAAGAGAGCAGGAAGGGGTTGGGGGACCCGACCCTGGCCAGCCGCAGTCATGAATTCCAACATGGAGAACCTGCCCCCCAACATCAGCTGCCTGGTGTGCAAAGAGGTGATGACACTGACCACGGACCCACCTGCTGGCATCAAGGTCTTTCCCAGTGAGGACCTCATCGACCTACAGGTCACCATGGAGGACCCTGAGGGGACCCCATATGTCGGAGGTCTGTTGCGCATGAACCTCCTGCTTGGGACGGACTCCCTGCCTCCCCAGCCAAGGGCTACTTCCTGCCCAAGATCTTCCACCCGCACGTGGTGCCAACGGTGAGGTCTGCATCGATGTGCTCAAAGGGCTTGGACGGCTGAGCCGAGCATCAACACGTGCTACTGACCACCACGTGCCTGTTGGTCCGCCCCAACCACGAGTCTGCGCTCAGCAAGGACGCAGGCCCCTGCCTCTGGAGAGCTGGCAGGAGCGCACAGCCTGGGCCCACCTGCCCACGGAGATCCACGGGGGTGCCAGCAGGGCCCTGGCTGGTGTCGCTGCAGCCTCCTCCACTGGCCCTGGGGCCCCTGGGAGCTTGGGGGGAAGGACCAAAGTTTCCATGGCCAAGAAACGCACGAGTGAGCGTGATATGAAGCTGGCGGCCAAGAACAAGAAGGACAAGAAGCAGGTGTGGTGGCAGCCGTGGAGGGGATCTCCTTCCTCCCACGCCGGCCCCACCACCCTCTCCTGTCCCCTCCTTCCAACAGTCTCTAAGTTATTTAAATTATGGTGGGGGGGCGGGGAGGGCACAGGGAGCACTGGGACCTGGATTTGTTTCTCTAAATAAAGTTGGAAAAGCAAAAAAAAAAAAAAGCAATGTGGGCAAGGGAGGCAGCAAGGTCAGGGCCAGAGCGGTGCAACGTGGGAAAGGCTCACAGGCCGTGCCTGGCTTTCACGATGGAGGAAGAGCCGTGAGCCAAGGGCTGCAGGCGGCCTCTGGACGCGGGAAAAGGTGGGAAATGGCTTCTCCCCTGGCGCCTCTGCAAGGAGGACAGTCTTGCGGCACCTGGACTGTTGCCCAGTGAGACCCACTGTGGACTTCCGACCTCCAGAACTGTGACGGAATACATTTGTGCTGTCAGATAATACATTAGTGGCTTAAAGCCACTAAATTTGTGGTACTTGTCCCAGCAGCAATAAGAAACTAATACAAGAATGTATCTGTTATATTTACTAGTGTTCTCAGAGTAGCAAGAAACAAACGTCATCCCTAGCTACTTCTAACAAAAGGAGGAGGAGGAGGAGGAGGAGGAGGAGGAGGAAGAGAAGGAGAAAGATCCTGGCCCCACTCACAGAATCAAGGTGCTGAGCAACCACTCGTACACCAGCAGAGCAAGAAGTTCCTGACCTTGTCTCAGGGCACCTGCCTTGCTGACACCCATGCACACCCCCAGGCTCCATGAACCTGGATCTCGACTTCACTGGAAGAGCAAATCCAGACCCAGGCTCCACCTGTACCTGCCAGGAGGTGGAATTGCTGGGAGCCAGGAAGCTGCTCCAACTGGTACCTGCTACAGCCATCAGGAAGATGAAGTGACTTGCCCGAAGTCTCATTCTGGTAAGCAGCAGCCGGATCGGAACTTAAACCCATGGCCCCCAAGGCCATGAACTTCCCTCCAAGCCACGGTTCCTCTCAAAGGCAGGCTGGTGACAGAGACGCGTGGTGTGTGTAGCATGCAGGACAGCGGGAGAAGGTGAGGCAGGAGGGGGCATTGGCTCAGGCTGGCAGAGCCCTGACGCCAGCAGGAGAAGCCAGAGAAGCCTCATGACACCAAGGTTTGCACACTGGAGGCTCGAGAGCCACATTTGGCCAGAGACTGTTCTGTTTGTCTCTGCAGTGGACTCAATATACTGAGCACATTAACCAGATGGATTTTCATTTTCCCTTCAAATCATGTTCCCTTGCAGTCTCCCACCTCCACAGGGAGGAATGAGGTTTATGGCCTCAGGCAAGGAGATGGAGTTTCCAGCCAGTACAAAGAAAGAGTCTTCACTTTGAGACTCGAAGCTCACTTTTTGGGGCAAAGAGAATTTTTAGAGGTTGCCAAATTTTTCTGCAAGGACCTTGCCTGGAGCTAGGAGGTTGTGAGGGGGCAGGAGCTATTGCCTGGTAACAGAGGCGGCCAGACAGGTGGACCAGGCCGAGGATGGGTTGGGAGGCACAGCCAGACCTCGGGGGTGTCTGTAGCACCGGTGAGAGTGAAGGAGATTGTGAGAGGGAAGAAGCTTGGACCCAACAGAGCTAAGGGAGAACAGATGTCAGATCTCTGGCCGCAAGTGTTGCACAGGCCGAGCAGGGACGGGCAGACAGGGGTCGAGATCCCAGTGGCCAGAGGAGGCAGCTCACCAGTCCCCTCCCAGCCCATTTCACTCAGTTTTGGCCCCTGCCGGAACGCTGTAGACTCCAGATTTCCAAACCCGGGAGACGCCTGGGAGATGTGAAAGGGAGTGTTGGGAGCCAGAAAAATGGGGTTCCCAGGAGATGACTCAGGCTGCCCCAGAATGTACCTCCATCACCAGTAAAGTCCACGAGCGAGTCTGTGCCCGTCCCTCGGGATGGTGCTTCCCACGAGGTGTTGGTCTGCAAGCCAACCCCACAGTGACGCCAGCCCTCTAAAGGCAGCCAGGACCTCAGCCAAGTGCAGGTCCCGCGTTGCCAATACATTACGTGCGCTTTGGGCAAGTCAGTTATTTTCCTGGGGCTTTAATTTCCTCGTCTGTGTAATGAGGTGGAGTGGGTTTTCTACTGGGTCTGTAACATCCCAATTTTAAGATCTCAGTCTAATACTGATCTGTTTTAAAAAAAAAAAAATGCAACCTCTTCAAATGGCAAAACCCTCTCCGTTAAGTCCTTATAAAATATAAAAGGAAAATTAGCCAGTTGAGCACGGAAATCCTGTTTTTAGGGCAAATTTCCTTTGGGTTATAAATAAGCAGGTCTTAGCGGAAGGGAACCCCCCACGCTGGACCTGGAGGCCCACGGTGCTCTATCCTTCGCACAGACACACAGATTTTTAGCCATAGAGGATGTGACGTGCCAGAGGGAGGCACCGGTCCTGTGGACAGCTGTTGCCAAGGTAACCACAGGCCAGGCTGCAAGCAGGTAGAAGCAGCTGGCTCTTCTTACTCACCTTGGAAATCACCGGGAAGCTGATTAAATTTTCTTAGAATCACAGGTGGGAGCCAAGAAACTGTTCTTCCCAGGAAACTCACAGCTCAAAGCCACCCGTGCGCTGGGAATTAAGAAAGCTGGGTTTTCATCCCTGTATCGCCGTCACAGTTATACCTCGTTTCACTGCTCTCCACTTCATCACGCTTAGCAGGTGCCGTGTTTTTACAGACTGAAGGTCTGTGGTAGCCCTGCATCAGGCGAGACTATCGGCACCGCTCTCCCAGAGCACGCACTCACGCCGCGGCTCTGTGTCACAGTTCGGTCATTCTTGAAATATTTCAAACTTTTTCATTATCATTATATCTGTTGTGGTGATCTGAGATCAGCAATCTTTGATATTCCTACTGTAATTGTTTTGGGGCGCCACAAACCGTGCCCACGTAAGATGGCAAACTGAACTGATAAATGTGCTGTGTGTTCCAACTGCCCCACCTGCCAGCCATTCCCCCATCTCTCCCTCCTTGGGCCTCCTTATTCCCTGAGACACAACAGTATTGAAATTAGGCCAGTTCACAACCCTACACTGGCCTCTAAGTGTCCAAGTGGCAGGAAGAGTCGCAGTCGTTCACTTTATATCAGAAGCTAGACAGGATTAAGCTTGACGAGGAAGGCCCATCAAAGCTGAGACAGGCTGAAGCTCGGCCTCTTGCTCCAGGTAGCCAAGCTGTGAGTGCAAAGGAGAAGCTCGGGGAGGAAATTAAGAGTGCTGCTCCAGTGAGCACAGGATGATTAGAAAGCAAACAGCCTCTTGCCGATATGGAGAAAGTTTGAGTGATCTGGGTAGAAGATCAAACCAGCCACAACGTTCCCTTAAGCTAAAACCTAATCTGGATCAAGGCCCTAACTCTCCTCAATTCCGTGAAGGCTGCGAGAGGTGAGGAAGCGGCAGAAGCAAAGTTTGAGGCGACCAGAGGTTGGTTCATGAGGCGTAAGGAGAGAAGCCGTCTCCACAACATAAAGTGCAAGGTGAAGCAGCGAGCGCCCGTGGAGAAGCTGCGGCAAGTTATGCAGAAGATCTCGGTAACATCACTGATAACGGCGGCCACGCTAAATATAGGAAATACAGTTTTATCAGACTTCAATGAGAGCAGGTGTAGTATCAATTAAATAACAGCAATTAGATGGAAAAGATCACCAAAATTGCTTTTAAAGAGAGAAAAGAAGGCAAACGTCCTCTGCTGTGGGTGTTGGGGCAGCCGCTGGGAACGGAATGGCCCCCGTGCACCCTGCTGTGTCGTCACTTGGCCCTGGAGGCCTCCCCTCTCCCAGCTGAGCCCCAGGCAGTGATCCTTAAAGCAGTGGGGATGTTCTGCGGGGAGATGGGGACACCCCTCCCCTGCTTTGGATACCTGGAGGACCTCCAACCTGTCGTGTGAAACGTGTGGGAGAGAAGGGAGGAGGGGGACATTTTGGCGACAGCAGCTAAAAAATCAGAGCACAGCCCTTACCCTATTTTTTGTTGTCTCCAAACACAGTCTCATCCCAAATAGGATGAGACGTCAAAGGAATAAACACGTATAAAGGTTAAATTCAAAAAGTAACATAATAAAGTGAAAAGGATTTTTTTTTAAATGATCTTAACAACCGGTGTCAGAATTCCTCTTGGTACAGGGAGAGGACTGTGTTTGTTCAAGAAAATACCGTAAGTTGTCCCTGGCGTGGGTGACAGGCCAAGGCTCCAAGGCCTCCGGGAGGGTGGGAGCTGTTCTGCATCAGACGGGGCCCATCTGCTACTTTTGTTCCTAAACTAAGGAGGGCAGGGCGGGAGCCCCAGCGTGGAAGAGAAGGAGAGACGGGCAGAGAGAACTGAGATTTATGGACAGGACAAGCAGAACTCCGGATGGGCCAGAGGGAACAGAGCCCGGAGGCCACAGAGACCTTGGGGACTTGGGCAGGATGTGAGTCTTCTCAGGCTGTGGAGCTGGGAGGGCCAAGCGATGCAACCCAGGCTTCCGGGGTGGAGTCACGGTGCCCTCGGATTCCCATGGACGACGACCTTCCGCTGCCTCACCAGGCCCCAGCCGGACACTTGAACTTGGTCTCAGGCTATACAAGCCTTTGGGGAAAGCCAGGGCCCCTCCCCAGGAGGAGAAATCCCACCCCCACTCAACCACCCCCCGCACGGCTCTGTTGTTTCCAGAGTGGAGAAGAGGGGACCCATTGGAAATAGGGGTTTTTCCCAGGCCCTTCTACACTGGCGACCTGTTTCCTCCTCAAAAACAATCCTCCAGGCCAGCCCAGCTGCAGCTGTGCCCAAAATAAACACAGCAGGGGCCGGCAGGGCCTCCCCAGCTAAAAATACCTGGAGCTGCTATACCAGGACAGAGCAAAGGAGCCGCAGTGGCCTTGCTGTCTCCACAAGGGGATGGCCTCCCTGCTCCCCGAGCCTATCACACAGGACACGTAGGGCTTGCTAGGTGCCAGGTGCTCCCAGTCAAACCCTGCATCAGCCCTGGGAGGTGTACTGTTATCATCACTGTACAAAAAAGGAGGCATATATGCACAGAGAGGTTAATTAACCAGACCAGGGTGACACAGCTAGGGGGTGGCAGAGCCAGGACCCAAAGCTGGGCAGTCTGGCCAAGACTGTTGCCTGTTCCTCCTTCCAAGCCAGGAAAACAGTGAGGAGCTGAGCCCCGTCCCCTCAGGCATGGGCTAGAACAAGGTCCAGCTCTGCTGGAAGGCTGGGGCTGATGGTTCAAATCCCAGCACCGCCACTTACTAGTTGAGCTTTCTTAACCTCTCTGAACTCCAGTTTTTTTGATCTGCAAAGTGTAGTTAATAACGACCATCGTGCTGACTTCACTGAGGATTTTTAAGATGAAAAAGAGGGAAAGATATAAAAAGGTTTAGTAAAGAAGTACAAGGCTTTTACACAGGAAATTGCAAAACATCACTGAAAGAAATAAATACCTAAATAAATTGAAGAGACAATACTATGCTTGTGGATTGGAAGAGTTAATATTGTGAGGATTTTAAATTGTTAGTAGTATTAACACTACCCAAGGTGATGCACGATTCGGTGCAACATTAGCTTTAAACAAATTCTCACAGTCAGAGAATCAGAAGGTCTCCGGACAGAGAATAGAAGCTGCACACTTTTTTCACACTTTGATTGTTCCTGAAATGAGAGTGTATCTTATAATGGAGAGTGTGTCATGGTTGAAGTGTCACAGGGGGGCCTTCTCAGTGAGGCCAAGGGGACCTGCCCTTCCAGAGTTCACAGGCTTCTCCCAGGGTCTGTCCTGCTGGGGCTGAGCCGGTTCGCAAACTCCGGGGGCAGCTATGGGCAGGAGGGTGCCGATGACCACAGGCTGGGACCCCCGCGTGCATGCGTGTGTCCTCAGGGCTCGGGCAGTGGGGGTGAGAGAGGAAAGGGAGCAGGGGCTGGCTCACCCCACGTCATCATGTGGTGCAGAGCTCCCAGGAGTCCAGAAATTCTAAATTTGAACCTGGCCTTCCAGGTCCTTATGAAGGCGTATTTATCAAGGTAAGAGGCTGGAACATAATTTATTTCAGTTTGTTAGCTTGATGCATGGTTTTTAAATATTTAGACATAGACTATGTGAGCCTCTTCTTGTACTCTTGCCCCAGGCCCTGAAAGAGTTAGGGTACGGTCTGCAAATCACCGCCCTTCTCTGAAAACACCAAGCTCAGGGAGTGGTACAGGCTGTCCCCTTTCTGGAACACCCTCCCCCATGTGTCTGCCTGACCCGTCCAGTGTTCCGCTCAACTCTCAGCTGGCATCCAGATGCCCACCGAGCAGACAGGCCCCCACGGCCTGTGTTCCTTCCCTCCCTGCACTCTCGGGCCAGCCCTGCGCAGCTGTGCATGGGCCGTTGACAGCAGGAGCCAGGGCCATTGGAGGCTCTGACCTTAGCTGACTCCCCCCAGATTCCCACCCTGGCACAAGTGAGGGCAAGTGCTACCCAGGGCAGGCTTGGAGGATATATCCTGCTATTCATCTGCCCACCGTAGTCCAGTTGCTCGAGCCCACCCTTGCCCCTCAACTGTGATAGGCACACACATCACCTGGGCTCTTGGTAAACCGCAGAGTCTGGTTCTGTAGGTGTGGGTGGGGCCTGAGAGGCCACAGCTCTAACCAGCTCCCAGGTGGGGCCGATGCTACTGGCCAGGGACCACATTTTGAGTAGTGAGGCCTCAGAGCTCCTTAACTTCCAGAAAGACAAGTCCAATAGACGGGTTGCCTGTAGATAACACTTCAGCGAAACCAGACACAGCTGCCCAGGGTCCTGTGGGAGAACCCAAGCAGCAAGGCAAACTCACGGAGGGGGGCAGGGCAGGCACTCAGGGAGTCTGGGCTTCCCAGAAGTTGCAGGAAGGAGCTGGAAACCGGCTGCAGCTGTGCTCTCTGGGCCCAGAGGCTCCTGCGCCAAGCCCAAGGCCACTGCCGCTCACCTGCGTCCTAGGGGGAGACCCCAGTCTCTCTGGGCACTGTGTGGGTGAGAGGGAGAGAGGAAACGCTTTCAGAGGAAGGAGGGCCGGACACGAGGAGGCGTGATTAGCGCTGACCGTGGGCCAAACGCCATTCTGTGTGCTTTCCCTGTGTCAGCGTCTTTGACCCTCACCGTGCCCCTTGGAGGTCGGCACTCTGCTTATTACCTTTCCACAGGTGGGAAAACTGAAGCCCAGAGGAAGTAATTGCCACTAAGACCCCGGCGCCAGTCTGGCTCCAAGCCCCCTACTTAGCCATCTTGTCACCCTGCCTCTCCAGTGTGAAGCTGCGGCTGCCAGGGGTAAGAAAACGAGAGGGGTGGGTCGCAGCCCTCCCCGCAGACCACGGCCTGCAAAGCTCCTCAGAGTCCCCTGGCTTCGGGGCTCTGGCTGCAGACAGGTCCGTCCCGCCCCTGCCAGGCAGGCTGGGCCTCCGGAGCAGGTGCTGCCCAGATGTTCCTGGACGTGGTGGGACCTTCTGCTGGGCAGGCTCTTGCTCACAGATTTGGGGCTGGTGTTTTAAACCACCCTGTTGGTGACAACCTGCACTTCCCGCAGCTGAGTCTCTACCTCAATGTGTTGTCATGGTCTGTTTTCTTGTCTGTTTTGTCCCCTAAACTGTGCACTCTCAGAAACAGGACTGTGTTCATTTCTCCCTAGGTCTCCAGCTGAGTGCCTGGCGCACAGCGGGTGCTGAGCTGACTTGCACCCACCGGTTCCCATTAGAGGTGGGGGATGCTGTGGCAACGCGCTTCCCGATCTTGCCACCAGAGGGCAGGCACGGGCAGCAGCTGAGCGAGGGCCTGGCGGCAGGGGCAGCCGCAGGGGCAGCAGGGCTGGGTGGGTCCTGGCGCTGCAGCCGGCAGGCAGGCGGGGAAGGGCCAGGCGGAGAGGGTGAAAGAGGACAGAACAGGGGCTTGGGGCAAGTCCGCACCCCGCCTGAGCTCCCGTGCCCTCTTTTTCTCTTCCTTCCGCTCCATCTCTCCCTCTATCTCTTTTCTGTTCCCTTTTTCCCTTTCCATGTTGACCTGGGTTCAATGTTGACTTTGTGTGACCTTGGGCCGGACACCTCTTCCCTCTAAGGCCAGTTTCCTCAGCTGTAAAATGGGGAAATAATGATAATGCCCAGATCTGTGCATGTCCCTGGCTCTTTTCCCTTCCTCGGGCTGAGGGACCCTCCGTGCAGGGCTAGGCTTCTCTGCCCCCTGGGAGGAGCTCCAGACCGCAGCGAGGCAAAGTCAGGGCCCCTGCTGTGGGCTGCCTCCTCACCGGGGCAGCCAGGGGAGGTAGACTGGGACAGCCCCTCCTCTTCCCTCCTGGGAGCCGCCGCTGTGCTGGGGGGTGCGCAGGTGTCAGCTGGGCTGCTCCACTCAACGGAGGGGCAGGCAGGAATGAATGGATGGATGGAGAAAGACATTCATGCATGGCTTCAGAGCACTTGTAGCAGGGCGACTTTACCCACTCTCAGCAGCACCCTGAAGCCTCCTAGGCGTCTTGGAGTCTGCTCCAAATGCAGTCTTTTGAGGGCTTGTCTACCTTTGAAGCATCTTGTCCCTTTTGGACTTCCCACTAGTGGTGGCCCAAGGGGACCCTTGGTCTAAGCTTTCTGGGGGTGAGGGGTGAGGATTCTGATAACTGTGAGGGATTACTCTTTCATATTCATTCATGCCTCATCCAGCAAACACCACGTAGCCCACTCCCCGTCGGCCTGTGCACACGTCTGAGCCACGTGCATCGTGAGGGTTGTGCTGCAGGGGGCCCAGGCGTGCTCCACTCTGCGGGGAGTCAGGGGAGGCTTCTCTGAGGAGGTAGCTTTTGAGCAGGAAGCTTGTGCTTGGCTCCCCCAGAGGGTCCGCAAATCAGACTGGAGTGCTGGCCAGCCGGAAGAATCAGAGGCAGAAGGACCCCCTGCGATGAAAAGCCCAGATCCCATGACAACCCCAGTGGGCAGCAGTGCTGGGTCGGGGGACTCCAGAGCTCCCACCCCCCACTCCTGCCATGCTGCCTCCAAGGAAGGGGTTTCTGGGCACGCCTGGGAAGGGAGACTTGTCATAACAGGGGTGCTCAGTCCCAGCCGAGCTCAAGGCTCTGACTGCCAGGCCCATGTCTCTGGGCACTGGGTCCCACCTGCAGGGACTTGCCCATTGCTGACCTAGATTTCCTGGCCACTATGTCAACACCTCCAGGGCGGGGCAAAGCATGGCTTCTCAGAGGTCCAAACAGAGTTCGTGACCAACATCACAGAGACTCAAACTCCACCTGTCCTGGGGAGCCCAGCTCCACATGGGCTCGCAGGGCTGCTATGGGCTTCCTGGTGACTGCCCGGCTCTGGCCCAGACCCCTCCCTGAGGCTGTCCTCAGGGCAGTGAATTTAGGACCCTGCGTGAGCTGCCTCTCAGTGGGCAGCACCCAAGGGAGGCATTTAGAAACATGGAACATGTGCGTGTCTGGGACAGAGGGTGCGGTGGGTGCTTGAGGCCAGTTTCTTATTTGTGACTCTTCCGGTTTGCTTCTCAGAGAAGCTGAGTCAGCTTGGCCCTGGAGAAATGGTGGGCTTCTGTAGGGGGATGTCAGGGGCCCACCTCCCCTACAGCCCCGTTCCCGGTCCGTCCCAGGTGCCAGCTCTCCTGCTGCCCTGGGGTGACCCAGAGCCTCCCCAGCTCAACTGCCAACCCCACCCCCGACCTCAGCACACTCAATTCTCTTGGGATGGCCGATGCTACCACACAGCCTAGAAAATTCTGCCCCTGGCTTGGGGCTCTATTTGCTGAGCCAAGATGAGGCATGAATCACAGGGCTGTGTCACAGAAGCTGCAAGGTCATGAGCTGCCAGAGGCTGCCTGGAACCCACAGACATCAAAGCCTGTAGAGCCACCGCCACCGTCCCTCTACCCAGGGCTGTGCCCTCCCGCTCCCCCCAGCAGCCTCCCCATGGCCATGACGTCCTCTGGCTTCTTTCCTCCTCCTCACACCAGCCTGTAGCAGTTAAAACAGCCCCTTGCAGTTACAACCTCAGAGCCCGTGCAGGCCCTGAGAGCCCATGGCAGCTCCTGGTCCTAAGTGGTTCATTGGGATGATCAGAATACACAAATAGTATTCTTTTTAGATTTTTTTCTTGGATTACAAACTCCCAATTAAACATCTTTCTAGGCTGGGCCAGGTGGCTCATACGTGTAATCCTAGCACTTTGGGCGACCAAGATGGGAAGATTGCTTGAGACCAGGAGTTTGAGTCCAGCCTGGGTAACATAGCAAGACTCTGTCTCTATAAAAATATTTTAAAGGCCAGGCACAGTGGCTCATGCCTGTAATCCTAGCACTTTGGGAGGTCGAAGTGGGAGGATCAGATGAGGTCAGGAGTTCAAGACCAGCTGGAATAAGAGCAAGACCCCATCTCTACCAAAAAATAGAAAAATTAGCTGGGCATGGTGGCACGTACCACTTGGGAGGCTGAGGCAGGAGGATCTCTTGAGCCCAGGACTTTAAGGTTGCAGTGAACTATGATGATGCCACTGCACTGTAGCCCAGGGAATGGAAGGAGACCTTGTCTCAAAAAAAAAAAATTTTTTTTTAATTAGCTGAGTGTGGTGGCATGCCCCTGTAGTCCCAGCTACTCAGGAGGCTGATATGGGAGGATCCCTTGAGCCCAGGAGTTCCAGGTTGTAGTGAGCTATGATTGTACCACTGCACTCCAGCCTGGGTGACAGAGCTTTCTTTTTCTCAAAAGAAACAAAAAGTCTTTCTAAAGAATTCCTGGACTCCCAAATACCAGCCCCACCCCCCAGATTTGGGGAGACCCCAGTTAGAGAAACATTGAGAGCGCAGGGAGTGAGGGGTGGGAGCTAGCCTGGTGCCCACCTTCTGCGAGCCTGGTTTCTCATCTAAGGCTCCTTAGAGCTCCGGCATCCTCAGAGATGTCCCAGGCCCTGCGGCCAGGCAGACACTGTGCTTGGCACGGGGAGGCCAGCAGTTAGAAAAGCTCTGTGTTTCCCCATCAAGGAGGGGGACTTGGGTCTGGGCAGTGCCGGGTGCTGGTCTCTCTGGGAGGCCTGGCCTGGGCCGGCAGGTGGAGGGCCCACTGTCCCCAGGGGGGATGCCACCCAGGTCCCCCAGGACCCCCAGAGAAGCCTCCACAGCCTGGCACCTTCTCCTCCCTGACCTGCCTGAAATCTGGCCTTGGCTCTGCCCCTAAAGCCAGGAGAGGGAGCTGCCTTAGTTTCTCACACGGAGATTAGGGAGACGAGATGGGAGGGGAGAGGGGGAGAGGCTGCTCTGGAGGCCAAACCAGCGCTTTCCCTGCACACGCTGCAAACGTAGACATTGGGACCAGAGGCATTTAGAGCACAGCTGGCTCAAAGGCTTCACAGAAAAGAGGGCTGGCCCAGGCCCAGGGCCTGACAGGTGCACATCAGGGACACCTGGGCTTCCTGGCTCCCAGCCAGACCCCAGGCAGCAGCTCCAACACCTGTGCACCCCGGCGTCCACGTCGATGGGACCTATCTGAGAGTCAGGCCGTGCATTCAACACCCAAGCATCCCAGCAGAGGTGTGACAGTCACTCGCAAGACAGGGCTGGGCACATTTGCTACCTGGCCTCTATTTCCTCTTCCTAACAGTATCCCAGTGTGCAAAATTGGAATGACCTGAGAGGCTGAGGCAGCTGCTTGCTGGGGCTCCGAGTCAGAGGTCATGATTCCTACTCTGAGGCGTCTAGAACTGCCCTGGCTGCCACCGAGGAGCTTGAAGCACTGATGGTGGCGGAAGAGGGTGCAGTGGAAAGTCTGTAGAGTTGGGTCCCTCAGTCGCATCTCACTCCATGCAACTGGGTGACCACCCTCTCCCCCTCCACGGAGGCCACAGGTAGTCTCTGGAGAAACTGAGCCCACGAGGCGTAGACCTGGCCATGGGCCATGGGAGAGAGACGGGGACACAGGCAGTGGGAGTAAGTTGGAGTCCACGTGTCCCGCTGGGAGGCCACGGCTGCTCCCTCAGCTTCGCTCCTGGAGTGGACTCTGTCGGGCTCCACCCAGACGCCCTCAGGTCCCTGACTCTCGGGCGCCCCTCCCTCAGCGTCCGCCCTGCAGCTCACCTTGGAGCACTGGCCTTGGGCTCCTGCAGCCACCTGCCGACACTCGCTCAGTCCCCCTGGGTGGCCCTCAGACCAGGACTGGCCAGTGATTGTGCTGATGTGGTTTCCCATCCAGAAGCTTCCCTTCTCCCCGTGCCTGTCCACTCCCCCTCCTCCTCCATGGCCCCTCCCTCCCCACGACTCTCACTCTAGGGCCTGCTCAGCCCCTGGCTCAGCCCCCTTTGGGGGTTGTTTGTAAGGACAAAGTGCCTGAGGGAGAGGCAGCAGCACTCGAGGGGGCCCATGTAGTTCCTGGCCTGGCGCCGCTGCCCCTGCCTGCGTAGACAGCAGCCTCTTGCCCCATGCAGATAATCGCCTTTTGAATCGCACCGTGAACCTCCACAAAGCCAGCGTGTGCTACTGGAAACCTCTGGGGTCCGGCAGGAAGACTCCAGCTCTGCCCACCCACCCAAGTGACTGTGGGCCTCGGTCTCATCCTCCACTGGAAAACAAGGAGGACAGCTGCTGCCGGGGTGTTTATACGTGTCGCATGCTCAGCACAGCCACCGCACTGAGGTGGCCCGTGGCAGAGGCTGTGGGTGTCGACAGTGTGTGTCCTCTTGCCATAAAGAGCTGCTACAGTCTTGAGGGTGGCACCTCCCTGGATGTGGACAACCAGCCTCCGGTCGGTGTGCCAGGGGTAGCGTCCCCATCATAGTCCCATGTCGACTCCGACCTCAACTCTTTGCTTTTGGTGTGACCCTGGGCCGCCTGGGAGCCCCTCCCGGCCTCAGTGTCCTCCTCCGGAGCTCGCAGGGCAGCGGTGGTGACGACTGGAGGGCTCCTGGACCAGGCAAACTGCTGATACTGCGGACAGGCCGGGACAACTGTGGGAGTCTGTCCATGCCTGCCCTCGGGGATGACGGGCTGGCCCTCCGAGGACGCGGGCACCAGGCCCCACACAGGAAGAGAAGTTTCAGGCACTGTGGCCCCTCCAGTGTCCTCACAGTTTCTCTTGCGACACACAGTGCCCCTGGTTCCACGAGACCCCTCTGCTCTACGCACTGAGACCCTCTCCTAGGTGGTGACGGAGGGGCTGAAATGCCAAGAGGTCCCAGGGTGCAGGAGGCAGCCCTGCTCCGTGCCTTCCTGGTCGTGTGACACTGGGCAAGTCATTCAACCTTTGCAAAAGAAAACAAGCAATACCTGCCTGGCAGTTCCTGCCCAGAGGATGAGCAATCACGTCTGCAGGGAGCAGCCTGGGCCCTGCACACAGGTGCTCAGAGAGTGGCTGACGTTCCCTCGCCCTGAGAGATGGCATCACTAAGAACTAAAGCCTCCCAAACAGGCCTCGGACTCACTCTGATCCACCTGAAATGGGTGTTGCCTTCATTGTCTCCTTCCTCTACCAAACCCTGCCTCCAGAACCCTCGGCACCTGTGGGTGAAAACCCGGGGTCCCTGACATAGCCCTCGGGCAGGCACGCCAGGCCCCTGGGAGCAAACAGAGATACAGGCTGCCCTGACCACTGGGTGTCCCAGCACCACGACATTCCTGAGTCACAGCCAGGATTACCCCTGGGGGCTGGCTGGGGACATGCGCAGGGCACGGGGACAGCAACCGGGCAGGTGCTCACGGCAGCAGATGTCCTGGCTTTACTCATCGCAAGGAGGCGGCTCACAGGGAGTGGCCAGGGGATGACAGGCGGGGGCTGATGGGCGTGGGCGCGTGCTCTTTCGGCTCACTCTCGCTCTCTCTCCCTCTCTCTCATGCACGCGCACACACAGGGCATGCACCCAAGAAAGTGCATGCACATGTGTGGACAGGGCAGTCTCCGCAGCCCTCCTTGGTTCTCCATTTGCTGTTTAGGATATAAGGATGCCTCATGCTACGGCCACTTGTTTTTCCATGTATGAGCTTCTTGTGGGCAGAGGTGGTGTCGTGCAGTGACGAATCTCCGGGTGCAGGTGCCCAGTGAAGGTTTGCTGCTAGGATAGGTGGATGGGTGAACAGATGATGGGTGGGGTGGACAAGGCGGTGCTGGGCACCTCCCCATGTCACACTAGTATCACTTAGACATGCTCGTATTAGCGGCTGGAAACAATTCTCTGTAAAAGCCCACTTAAACAGCCTTTAAAATAACCTCCAAATTACCAGCAGAACTAATACCCCCCTTGCATGTGGAAACACTGAAGGGCATTTCTGACATGGGCATGGGGTAGACAGCATTTGAATGTGGTCTGCGTGTGTTTTCTTTTCTATCTTAATGAAAATCTTACAGTTTTACCCTGTGACAAACCGAGTTTCAGAATTCATGTAACTGATTTTCACAACAGGCATAAAAGTCTCTTTTGGGAGGCAGCGTGGGAGGGTCTCAGTGTTCTCTCTCTTCCTGCCCCTCCTCATCTCCCCTCATCCTGCACTTATGGTTAAAAAAAAAAAAAGAAAACAAAATAAATAAAACAAAACAAGATCAAGAAGCCAGAAGAGCCGAATTCTGGTCCTGGCTCCCTACCGCTTAGGGTGCGGCTTTAGCAGATCATTGACCTCCACCAGCCTCAGTTTCCTCTTTGTTGAATATACATGCCTCTTTGGGTCTTTATGAAAACCAAATGAATCTGTGTTGGTTTATACTTTTCAAACTGGGGTATAAATTCCCTTGAGAAAATTCAGAAACGTATTGAAGGCTCATGAAACCATAGGATGTACATGTTCCTTCTCACCAAAGTGTCAAAGATTTGAAGAAATTAATACTGTGTTTCATATTAAAACAAACACAATTTACAGAATAATGCAAAAATGCAAGATTTTTATTTTTTAGAGACAGAGGTCTCAGCTGTTGCCCCGCCTGGGCCCCCATCCTCCCTCTGCCCCAGGAGTAGGACCACAGGCACGTGCCACCACGCCCAGCTGAGAATCTTTGAGATAAAACTTGGGACTTGAAAGCAACTTCAAGTCAGGAACTCATAGCTTCAGGCTCTGCCCCTTATCTCACCAAAGCCGTTTCTCCCCGTTGCGGGTTGAATTATGCCCCCAAAGAGACGATTTTGTCCTAACCCCCAAACCTCTGACTGTGACCTTATTAGGAGAGTAATCAAGTTAAGATGAGTCCGTTATGGTGGGCTCTAGACCATCACTACCGTGCCTTATAAGACGAGGAAAATGCCGTGCGGAGACAGGCAGGGCTGCAGGGCTGCAGCTGTGAGCCCCGGACCCTGGAAGAGGCAGGAAGGATTCTGCCCACACCTCGGTTTGGACTCCAGGCTCCGGAACCGTGAGGGACAACATGCTCATTGTTTTCAGCCACGCGGTTTGTGCCTCTTCCTGGTAGCAGCTTAGGACACCAGCGTGCTCCCTGACTCGGGAAAGTGTGGGCAGCCCTGGGTTGGCCGCCGGGAGCAGACAGACCTGTCTCAGACCTGCGAGCAGGGCCCCGTCAGCCGGATCACTTCCCCACTACAGGTGAGCCTCGGTTTCCTCCTCCTCTGTCTGGCCCGTCACTGGTGGTTGCATCGTGTGCCACTGCTCGTGTCGGCCGTGCTGGCAGCCTGCTGTCATGTTTATAACCGCAGCAGCAGAATGCAAATCTGGACCACCGTCTGAGTGTGGCCTTGGTCTGGCGAGCCCTGTCTGCTGGAGCCCTGGAGAAGAGCTGGCAGCTCAGGCTCTCACAAAGCTCCAGAGTTCAGAGAAGGTGCCACCCACTCACAGGGCCCTCCACCTGCCCCGGCCACTTGGGCCTGAAATTAGTCGGGGAGCTGTGCCAGGGGGCCAGGACCAGACCCCAGAGAAGTCTCCCGTGCTCCCAGCCTCCAGAGGCAGCAGCGAGACGTCACCCCTCTGTCTGGGGAAGCATCGCTGAGCCCCCTCCGGGAGCTGGGTACCTCCCTTCACTAACACACATCGGCTCTGCACAGAGGGGCCAGGGAAGGTTTCCTAGAGGAGGTGGGGCTCAGGCCCACTCGGGGAGGGGCAGTTTCACTGATAGGATCTGTCTACCCGCCTGTGGTCTCCGCACCACTGCAAACTCCAGGGACCCGAGACGGATTCAGGTCACCCAGCACTGGGCCTAGCGCAGAGTATGGGATCGGGAAGTGTTTGTTGAGATGGTGAATCAAAGCTGGGTGGGAAGAAAGGGCAGGCAATCTTGCGAGGCTGGAGTCAGGCAGAGCGGCTGGAGCAGAGGCCTGAAGGTAGGAATGCTTCTGGCGACAGAGTCCAGGCAACAGCGCGGTCCCGTGGGAGGGCTTGGGAGGGAGGCCCAAAGGTGCTTTGAGACAAATGCCCCTGCACTGCCGTGGCTGCTGGCTAGAAAGTCCTGGGAGTGATCCCAGACATTGGGGCTCAGGAAGAGAAGGCCACCTGCCCACAGGAAAGGGGTGCCCGAGTGGCCTGATACAGCTCTGCCCTCATCTCCTCCCCGGACCAGCAAGCTGGCTGGAGGGGCACCTACAACGGGCAGCTGGCATGTGCTATGATGGCCCTAATCCTGGCAGCTCTCATCCTGGCCACGACTGGAGGGCAGCATCCACTGGGAGGCTGTGAATTGTTCTGGTGGCAAAGGCTCCAGCTGCAGGGTCTGGTTGTCCCTTCCCCCAGGACACATCCGTCCTAAGCCCCAGCCAGAAGGCTTGCTCAGGCTCCCTGGGAACATCTGGGCACCACAGCCAAGATGGGGCTATGACCTCAGCCCAGCCACGCCCTTCCTCCAGGCCTGGCAGACCCAGCACTCCCCGTGGTGAAACTGCCCAGGGGGTGGGGGGTGGGGGCGGCCCAGCAGCTTCCCAGCCTCCACTGTGCACTCGCTCCTCTCTCCGCCCGGAGTGAGAGGCCATGCGGAGGGAGATGAGGGGAGGGCAGTTTCCACACAGTTTTGGAAATGATCCCAGCTCACTCGTTCTTTTCCTGGAGCCACACTGACTGACACTCTTCTAGACAGACCAATCCTCACTCCCGCAGCGGGTGACACCTCGGGCTCAGATATATTTCCATGGTTCTAGTCTAGTGATGGGGAGGGGACCTCAACTCTCCTGTCTCAGGGTTCTCAACACTCAAGCCCTCCCGAAAGAAACTTGGGCAGCACGCCCCCTGCCTCATGTTCATTTGCTGACCCTCTCTTAGGACACTTGTAGGTGACATTCTCATCTACTTCCTGCTGCTTTGACCTCTTATCCTTCCACCCTTTGAGCATCTGCATGGTGCCTGACACCACTGAAGGTGACCCTGTCCCTGCCATTGGCCATCCCCCAGGCTGGCAGGGTGGCTGGCGAGCAGGTGACAGTGCACAGTGTGGAGAGTGCTGTGACTTGGGGGGTGCCCAGGGACCCCTGAGGGGAGACCCCTGCCCCAGACAGGTGGAGAGGGTTCCTGGGGAAGGTGCATCGGTGCTATTCCAAGTTAATCAGGTGAACAGCTGCCATTTTTTAGCGCCTATTAAGTGCCAAAAGTTTATGTCCCTATTTCCAAAGTATTGTCCTCTTTTTAAAGATGAAAACCCGAGAGGACAGAGCTGGCATTCAACCCAGGCCTCCCTGCCTCCCAAGCTCACCTGCATTGCCTACACCACGTGGCACCCCAAGAAGGCAGCACCCTGCCGCAGCCCCTGCACTATGGCTTGGGGGGGTGGGACCTGGGGGGAGAAGGGAGGGAGGAATGTAAGGACCTGTAGGAGTGGGGCCAACAGGACCTCCCCCTCAAAGGGCTGAGAACTTCTTCCCCTGGCAGGAGGCTCTGGGCCCCAATAGCTGGCTCAGAAGCAGGACAGGCTGAGAGGGTCTTCCCACCCCAGATCCTGCCTGGGCCCCCAAGCTTTGGGATCGTCAGCATTCAGAGATGAAGGCGCGGTGCCACGAGGTGGCGCCCTCATCCCTCGCTTGGGGCTAGGCGCGCTGGGACCCCCTGGATGAGTTCAGCAAGGGAGACGCTGGGACAGGAGATGGCTTCTGTCTAAAGGGGCCTCCCTGGCCTCTCAGGATGAGGGCGGCTCAGTGATCCCAGTGACTGTCCTCAAGGCAGAGAGAGCTCCGTGAGAACTGAGGGACGAAAACGTGTTTGAGAGACTCAGTACCCACCTCCGCTGTGCCTGACTGAACCCGGATTTGCCAGAAAGGTTCTAGTTTCAATCACAGCTTCCCAGTCCTCATGAATAACACCCTGTTCCTGTCATTTTGCACATCCCAATATTTCTGTTGGGAGGATATGGCCATCGGGTCTACGGGCCAAGCTGGAGAGACAGGATCCTGCAGACACGAGCCTGGAATGCCAGGGAAAGGAGTTTGCTGAGGACTCAGCAGATGTCAGGGAGCCTCCTAAAGGCTCCGGATCACTGTGGCCACGTGTGCAGGGCGGATGGAGGAGACCAGGGAGGAGGCTGTTGCAGTACTGCAGGTGGGAATGCGAGTCCTGCACTGGGCGCTGGGGAGGAGGTGGAGTGGACCAGGACGGTTCCCAGAGCTCTTCCTTCCCGTCGCCCTGTCCCCTGGAGGCGTCCTTCGCCTGCTGCCCTGGCACTCCTGCCCAGGGTCTTCACTGTCTGCCTACATCCTTCCCTAGGTGGCCACTCAAGGACATGCCCTCCCAATCGATGTCCTGTACTCCACCAGAGTTGGCCTTCTGACATCCCGTTCTGTCCAAGCTCTGCTAAGGGAGTGCCAACAAGGCTCACAGTCAATGTGCCCACATCAGCAGGTGTTGTGGTGACACGAGCATTCTAACAGGAGCCCTGAGCATTCAATGTCTTAGTCCAAAGGAGTGACCAATAGTGACACCTCAGGCAGTATGGCAAGCCCATATTTGGGGATGACCAAGTGTGGATGGAAGAAATCTCCTGAAGTCACTCAAATGAGAGAAATGGGCACACTGTGACAACCAGTAAAATCAGCTTACTTTTAGTCCAGGACTCTTCTCGGGTCCCCAAGAACATCTCCTGCTTAATTGGCAGTGACATTATGTGGACCAACTGGCCCAGCATTGGCATTCAGCTCTGCCCTGCCCCAGATCCTTACTGTAGCTAGAAGGTGGTGACAATTTGAACCCAGAGCAAGGGACCATTTTGTGGCCCAGCAAGATGAAGTCATTTACCCAAGGCTTTGTGACAAGTTTGCGTCAGAGCTAAGCCAGAATTGTGTCTCTTCGAGCTCCAAGATGGATGATATTTTTGTGTGCCTTCATAAAAGGAAGTCTCGTCATTAATTACTTGCCATAGCAGTTTCAAGAAGAGGAGTGGATTCGCTCAGTCCAGTACGTTTGGCATTTGGCAAAACCTAGTGAAGCAAGTGTTCTGATTGGGATCCTGTTAACACTTAACCATCCGACACTTCCGAGTGAATCCAGAATAAATGCACATCTCTCTCCTTTTCCCTTTAACTCCCCACCTCCCTTACTTCAGTGTGGAAATACCTTCAGAAAGATGATTACCAGAAGAACACGTCCCCTGAGAGGGCAGCCAGGAGGACAATACGCAAAAAGAAAAACTTAAAACTCCACATGAAACTAAGCTAAGGAAACAGAGCTTTCTAATCTATTAAGAAATGAGTCCATCTGTCAGGGAAAACAGGCAGGAAGGAAGGAAGGGAGGAGAGAAGGGAAGAAGGGATGGAGGAGAGGAGGGAAATGTACCCCGTTGCAGGCACTGCCAGGTCTACGTGAGGAGCGTCTGGTGGTGACAACCCGGCAGCCATGGCAGAGACAACGTGGGAAGGGTGGGTGTGCCGGCGGCCACACACAGGAGTCCCTCTCCATCTTCTTTCTCATGAAGCTGTCCCACTGCCAGGCTGGGCCTGATGCTGCCTTATCCAAACAGGAGGCTTACTTTTTGAGAAGGCAGCTGAACCTCCTGAGCCAGATGAACTGAGTGACATGATGTGGGTCAGAACAGTGACTCCTGCTTGTCAGTGTCAACTACCTGGGAGCCGAGACCGTTCCACCATCACTGGACCAGTGGGGATATTTTGCTCCGATCTCTGGGCATCACACACACCTGTGTCCCGGCAAATGGTCCTCCCTGGCCACCCTCACAGAGGCCAGCTCCAGGAGCTGTGAAGCTCAGCGCACTGACCACAGCGACCAGGATTGCTGCCTCCAACCGACCAAGATCGCTGCCTCCAACGCCTGGAGAGAGCTCCGCACGGGAGGGGGGCGTGGCTCAGAACTCCCCCCACAGGGAGTAAACACAAACAAGGGCCAAAAAAAAACCCAAAGAAAAATCAATACAATAGTAACACACTCCGTTTGTACCCTGTGAAAGAACTTAATTTTCTCCCATTTTCACTGACAGAATCAGAAGCAGGAAGCGGCCGTGGGGTTTAACCAGGTGGGGTGTTTCCTAAGGCCTGCTGCCCATGTGCGATCCCCCGGGGCCCACAGTCCCTGCACACTAGTCTCGTCTGTTCCTGAATCCACCAGGCACTTTCTGGCCTGCGGGTCTTGCCTGGCATCTCTCTTCCTTTTCTCTCCCTGGTAGAGTCCTAATTATTACTTACAGTCTTCTTAAACCACCTTCCCAGGAGCCTTCTATAATTCCTCTGGCCAGAATTTTTTTTAAAATGTTAAGTTGGCAATATTTACTAAATTGAACATATGCATACCCAGTGAGCCAGCGAGTCCACTCCATATCCAACAGAAACACATGCACACGTGCACTGAGAAACAAGTACAATGTTCACAGCAGCCATTATTTTTCCGGTATGTCCATCGAGAAGAGAGTTATAAAACAGAGTGCTACCTGACAATGAAAGTAGACAAACCACCACTACACACAATAACATGACTCTTGAGTCAAAGAAACCAGACAAATGTGTATCTATATAAAGTTCACAGACAAAATTAATGTATGGTAATAGAAGCCAGGAGACTGACTACCTTTGGGGGCTGAGGACCTGATAATAATATTATAATGTTCAGTTTCTTAACATGGGCAATGATTTACATGGATGTGTTCACTTTGCAAAAGTTTAACAAGTTTTATACTTATGATTTGTGCACCTTGACTTTTTAGGAGTTAAAAAAATAAAGGTGTGACAGTGGCCCACGCCTACAACCCTAGCACTCTGGAAGGCTGGGGCCAGAGGATTGCTTGAGGTCAGGATTTAAGATCATCCTGAGCAAGAGCGAGACCCCATCTCTACAAAAAATAGAAAAATTAACTGCGCTTGGTGGTGTGTGCCTGTAGCCCCAGCTACTTGGGAGGCTGAGGCTTGAGCCCAGGAGTTCAAGATTGCAGTGAGCTCAATGTGATAATGACGCCACTGTGCTCTAGCCAGGGTGACAGAGTGAGACATCCATAAATAATAAAGGTGTGAGCTTTCCTCCTTCATTATCTCTTTCTCTCTTCTCCCAGCTGGCTGCAGATGATGGTGGAGCAAGAGGATGAAAGGAGTCTGGATCGCTGAGTCACTGGGTGGAGGAAAGCTGTCCACACCCAGGAACAGCCACCTTGACTGAGACCTGGGCGAGAAGTAGACCTCTACCTACCATGTGTGTTTAAGCTAGAAAGCAGAAAGTGAGGAGGAGGAAGAAATGAAGCAAGGGAGGAAGGAAGGGAGAGAGGGAAGGAGGGAGGGAGGACATGGAGTTTTTATATTTCATTAACAATGTTTAGGAAAAGAAGAGCGTTAGAATGTTGCTGCTGTTACAAAGGTGGCAAACTCGCGCTGGATTTCTGCCTCCGTGCACCCTGGTGAATCTAGAGAAAGGCAGCTGAAAAAAGAATGAGAGCTCTACAAATTGTTACGGAATGATTTCCAGAATATATTGTTAAATAGAAAAAATAAAGCACATACATGGTATACTACCTTTTTCTGTAAGAAAGAGAAATAAGAAAATATACACAAATCTGCTTACTTTTGCAAAAAGGAAACACAAGAAAGGTAAACTAGAAACTAATAAAATTAATTACCTACGGGGGGGGAGGAAATGGAGTGGAAGGGAAGGGGAAAGAATGATATTTCTCTGGCTATAACTTTTTGCATAGTTTTGACAAACTTTTGGAATATTGTTAATGTGTTATATGTTCATTAAATAAAATTCAATCAGTATGTATGGGGTAACCTCCAAAATTGAATAAAGCCAAAATGAATAAATTAAACTATATATCAAATAACTAACATAACCATGGAAGAAAAAATAAAGCATCTCCCTATCTCTGTCTTCATCTTCACATGTCATTTTCCCGTGTGTGTCTCTATGTTCAAATTCCACAACCCTCTGCCCTTTTTTTTTTCAAGAGACAGGGTCTCACTCTGTTACCCAGGCTGGAGTACAGTGACACAATCATAGATCACTGTAACCTCCAACTCCTGGGCTTAAGCAATCCTCCCACCTCAGCCTCCTAAGTAGCTGGGACTATAGACACAAACGACCACACCTGGCTAATTTTTTAACTTTTTGTAGAGATGGGGTCTCATTATGTTGCCCTAGCTGGTCTTGAACTCCTGGCCACAAGCAATCCTCCTACCTTGGCTTCCCAGTATTGGGAATATAGATGTGAATCACTGTGTCTAGCCCAAGTTTCCCCTTTTAGTAAGAACACAGTCATATTGGATTAGGGTTCACCCTAACAACCTCATCTTAACTAGCTACATCTGCAAAGACCCTATTTCCAAATAAAGTCACATTCACAGGTACTGGGAGTTAGGACTTTAACATCTTTTGAGGGGAGATATGATTTAGCCCATAAGAGGAAGGAAAAACCTTGAGGTATTGGATTGTGAAGAGAAGTATCAGAATGAACTCATTTAAAACAAAAACCCGGCCGGGCGCGGTGGCTCACGCCTGTAATCCTAGCACTCTGGGAGGCCGAGGTGGGCGGATCGTTTGAGCTCAGGAGTTCGAGACCAGCCTGAGCAAGAGCGAGACCCCACCTCTACCAAAAATAGAAAGAAATTATATGGACAGCTAAAAATATATATAGAAAAAATTAGCCGGGCATGGTGGCGCATGCCTGTAGTCCCAGCTACTCGGGAGGCTGAGACAGGAGGATCGCTTGAGCTCAGGAGTTTGAGGTTGCTGTGAGCTAGGCTGACGCCATGGCACTCACTCTAGCCTGGGCAACAGAGTGAGACTCTGTCTCAAAAAAAAAAAAAAAACAAAAACCCATTTCCCAGCTCAGCCTGCTCAAAGAGGCTAGAATCCAAGTCACCCAGCAGCCCCACGCACAACTACTATCCAGATCTTGGTTTCAAAATATAATTATTTGGTAACGGGGACTGGGACTCCTTGGAGAAAATTATGTGTGTGTGTGTGTGTGTGTGTGTGTGTGTGTATACACACATACACAAAGCAGTGCATTTTCCAAGCACACAAACAAAGGGGTCCACACTAGAGTGGTTGTTTGTAGGGAGGGAATAATGGGAGAGGGGAATGAAGAGAAAGGGAATTCATTCGTGATTTAAATGAAGCGAGAGAGGGGCTTTCTAGGGACCCATCACGACCGTGTATCATGGACTGAGGAGTGTAGTCAGTGCCATTCTTTGTACCTGAGGTCCACAAAAGGAGGAAAGTTGGAAGATGGAAAAGCACAAAGATATGCAAAAATCATTGTCGCTTCATTACGCAGAAAGAAGCACAGTTAACATTTCAGTGTTTCCTTTTAGTGTTTTTTTCTATGCTCATAGAATATTACTCTTTCCTTTTCACTCATTTCCAGGTTTCGGAGACATAGAAGTGGGTCAAAATTCTGGGTTAACCACTTTATTAGTGGTGTCATCTCAGGCAAGTCCCTTTCCCTTGTCCAGCCTCAGTTTTCTCATTCTGAAAAGGAAGAATGATAATCACCAACGTCTTAAGTTTGTGCGATGATGAAATGGAATAATTGAGCCAGGTGTGGTGGTGCACACCTGCAGTCACAGCTAATCGGGAGGCTGAGGCAGGGGGATCGCTTGAGCCCAGGAGGTTGAGACTGCAGTGAGTTATGATGATGCCACTGCACTCTAGCTGGGTAACAGAGTGAGACCTTGTCTCAAAAAAAAAAAAAAAAAAAAAAGAAAGAAAAAGAAATATTTGCTGTGTAAAAGCATCTAACACATTACTGGGAACAGAGGAGTTGCTCAGTCCATTCCGGTTGCTTTTCCATTGACAGGTGTACTGAAGTGGGCCCACAGGGTTATTTTGCATGGCGTCACACAGACGGAAGGCAGGCAATAAATATTTGTCAAATGGGACTGAATTAAATTATGAGAAACCCAAACCTCATATTTGGTTTATAATCTCAAAACAGCTCCCTCCCCTGCCAGGATAAAAGACAGGACGTTATGTACATCACTCTTCTCCTGTGATCCATCCCTCACTTCCACACGTAGGGAAAAGAAACTCACTCTGTTGTGTCACACAGTTCCCATGGCAATGGTGAGCGACTAAAAAAACGCTTTTTGTCACTTGCAGTATTTTCCTGGGCAGAGTTCAAAAATGTGGAAATTGGCAGCACAAGAAATATTGAAAAAGACTTCCCGTCTGCTAGGAACGAGGATGTTCTCTCTCCAGGGCCCAGCAGCCCCCCCAGGCGCATCTCTCTCCCATGGAAGCCACCCGTGGCAATATGTCATTTGCTGGACGGCTGGGGTGCAGAGGTAGGGACTGAACAATGTCAGATCAGGCCACACCTTTAATGGCGACTCTATGCCCATTAAAGGTCGGGGAGGGGGGTCCCTCAATTTTTTTTTTTTTTTTTAGAGACAGGGTCTTGCTCTGTCGCCCAGGCTAGAGTGCAGTGGTGCAATCATAGCTCTCACTGCAGCCAAAGCCTCCATCTCCTGGGCTCAAGCCATCCTCCTGCCTCAGCCTCCAGAGCAGCTGGGACTGCAGGGGGCACCTACCACACTGGGCTCATCCTCAATATGTTTTCAGTTCTAGTGGGTTTGGCATTTGAAGTTCGGAGAAATTATATGCTCTAGTGGTATTTGTGAATCTGGGGTATTATAAGTTCCTAGAACATAGGCCTGTGGGGCCTCTAGGGTCTCTTGCCACGGCTCACCCGGATCCTGCTCTTCACACAGGGTTTGGTCTTGGGGGCCGGCAGGCACGAGCAGGAGCGGGACATCAGCCTGCGGGGCTTCAGCAGTCTGGTGACTCTCCCCTCCCTTCACAGGCCAGCAACCCCTCCGGCAGGGCCCAAGGACTTGCCAAGGTCACGCAGAGAACAGCCAGTTTGTGCCACGGGGTTAGGAGACAAAGGGTGAGATTATGAGAGCAAACCTAAGAGGCCGTGCAGACTCCCAGGCCGAAATCACAGAAGCAGTCGCAGAACCCGGACGCTGGCTCCGAGGGAGGCCTCCCTGCTCCTTCTGGGGCGAGAGCTCGGACTCTGCGCTTAGAAGGATCCAGATTCCAAACTCTAGCGTCTTTGTGCACTTGGGTAAGTTACTCAGCTTCTGTGTCTCCTGATTTTCTCCTTGGTAAAACAGTCTGTGCCCCTGCGTGGCCAAGACGAAATGACTCAATGCGCCAGGCTCGGTGCGAGTGCACGGCAGACCCGGGCCATGCGTTCTGGGCAGAGGCCTGGCAGGCCCTGCCGCCCACCGGGTGACTGCGTCTGTGGGGGACATCTCGAAGCCGCCTGAGCCTCTGTCCCCTCCACCGTCACCTCGGGGTGAAGGTGCCCACTCTGTAAGGACACGACGTGTGTGGAAGCACCCTGGACAGTGCCAAGCGCAGGCCGGGGCCCAGCACGGGCGGCACCCCAATCCTCATGTTTCACATCCACGGATTCAACTAACCTGGGATAGAAATATTTGGAAAAAAACTTAAAAAATAACACAAAAATATCCAATACAGTATAACAACGATTTACATCAACTTTACATTGTATTAAGTATTATGAGTAATCTAGGGATGATTTTAAATATACGGGAAGATGTGCGCAGGTTATATGCAAATACCACGCCATTTTGTATCAGAGACCTGAGCATCCGTGGAGTTTGGTATCCACGGAAGGTCCTGGAACTAATTAATCCCCCATAGATACCAAGGGGCGACTCTACTGTGATTACTATTAGGCACCATCTGGTCCTAAGGACAGACTGGGGCTGCTATGATTTGAATGTTTGTCCCCTCAGAAACTCACATTGGAACTTAATCCCCAGTGTAACAGTGTAGGGGGTGGGGCCTCTACGGGATGGCTGGGTCACGAGGGCTCTGCCCTCATGCACAGATTAATGGGTTAATGGATTAATGGGTTATCACAAGACTGAGTCAGTCATAAAAGCCAGTTTGGGCCAGGTGAGGTGGCTCACTCCTGCAATCCCAGCACCCTGGGAGCCGGAGGCGGGAGGATCCCTTGAGGTCAGGAGTTTAAGACCAGCCTGAGCAAGAATGAGACCCCATCTACTAAAAATAGAAAAAATTAGCCGGGTATTGTGGCACATGCCTGTAGTCCCAGCTACTCGGGAGGCTGAGGCAGGAGGATTGCTTGAGCCCAGGAGTTTGAGGTTGCTGTGAGTTGACGCCACAGCACTCTAGCCCGGGCGACAGAGTGAGAATCTGTCTAAAAAAAAAGTCAATCTGGCGGTCTCTCGTGAGCTCTTTGCCGTGATGCTTTCTGCCACGCAATGACAGAGCATATCACCTCACCAGAAGCCTGTTTGACTTTAATCTGAGAATCAATTCAAACCCAGGTCAGCCCGTCTGTCTATGCTGAACCCCACCAGCAAGCTTCCTTCAGTGTCCCATGCTTGGGCCACCTGCGCTCAGGGACAAGGCAGAGGCCGTGGCTGGGATGCGACAGCACCGGCTCATGAGAACCCGGCTGCTGCCCCCACTGTCAGCCCACGCAGGGCCCCAGGGCAGGGCTCCAGCTGGGCACCGGGAAGCCGAGCTGGCTGAGTCAGGGCTGGGAAGGCGTTAGCCGGGCAGTCAAGTTCCTCTTTCCTTCCTGCCACCAGAGCAGCTTATTGGCATCTACGGCCTCGGCCATGTTTGCTTTCACGCAAGACTGACACCCACGCTAACATGTGAGCACTTCGGAGATGGAAGGAGGCTGGTCCAATGTGCTCATATTCTTGATAGAAAAACGCAGCCCAGAGCCAGGAAAAGATCTTAGCCAGGGACACATGGGCCTGTGGGGGCAACGCTGGGATTGGAATTCTTATTTCTAGATCTCTTCTCTTTCTAGAACACTTTGCCCTTGGTATGAAAATTCTAGTACGTGCAGACTGCAATCTTGGCGTGTTCATTCTGAACTCAGACATGCTTAGCCCTTTCTAATATTCTTGTTTAGGGTCTTGGATGCAATTCAAGGAGTTAATTCCTGGGGTTGCGTGTCTTAAACCCAGAATCACCTAACCTTGGTGGCTTAAAGAGATTATATTACATATTAATATTATTACTTATATATTAACACTTGGTGCATGACTTTCCAGTTTAAAAAGAACTTTGCCCCTACGTCACGTTATTTCACTCTCTCAACAGCTCCATGGAGTAGTTATCACAGTTTCTGTTTTGCAGGTGAGGAAGCTGAGGCTTAGGAAGATGAAGCGGGTCTCTCAGTGGGTAGGGTCTACATGAAAACGATGTCTCCCCCAGCCCACAGAGGCCTTGCCTTCGGGGCCCACACTCCTCCACCAATGGCCAGACAGACATCCATTCTGGAGGTGGCAGATAGACTGCCCACCACGGTCAGACTTTTATTTGGCCTCACTGTTTTAAAGCAACCTGAGTCAGCATTTGAAAATTTTCCAGAGACTTCTTTAGAAGTAAGGATTTATGTCGTAGAAATAAAAAAATTGGAGGTTCTGGCAGCACTAGAGTCCAGCCCAGGCTTCCGGCCCCTAGCTTGGCAGAGCTTCCTTCATTTGGTCTGTCTGCGTTGCCGGGATCTTATCACTATGATTTTCAGCGATGCTTCAACCTGTAATAGAACTGTAGTAGTCAGTGTTTATGCAGATCCCTTCATAGGTCCCGGACAGGCAGCAGGGGGCTTTCTCAGTCTGGAATCTCTTCTGGGAACAGTAGTTGAGTCTCAAGGAAAGTGATGTGTTGATCTCTCTTCATGCACAGCTGTGTCTAGCAAACATTTAGGAGCACCAGCTGCGGCCAGGCTCTGCTGGGTGCCGAGGGGTATGGAGCAGAGTGGGAACTCCCGCTCCCTGAAGCGGGTCCCGCTGAACTGACAACACTTGGGTAAGCTCTGGCTCCAGTGCTAAACAGTTGTCACTAACTAGCATGTGTCCTTGGCAAGTCACTTCCTCGCTTGGGGCTTCAGTGTGCCCTCTGAGGAACAAGAGGGGGTGGCCGGCCACCCCCTCTGTCTTTCTTGGAGTCATTCAGTTGACAAAGGACCTGGTCAGGCGGACTCACACGCTGTTTGTTCTGGGCATCATCTTGCTTAGCAAGATGGGGAATGGATGCACTCTGCCCAGGGCTCCAGAGCCATCTTCAGTGGGAGTGTTTCTCTGGCTGATAATTTTCTATTTTTAATAAGACTGAAGAGCACCCCTGGGCTGGCCCAGTGGCTGGGTGGCTTATTAAGGCCGTAAGTCCTAGGAACAGCACAGGAAAATCAAATCTTGATGAAACTCCTAGGCTCTTGGGAGCACAGGCCTTTATCAAATCTCAGGTCTGCTGGTCACATTTCAGGTTAAAAAGAGATGTGTGCTTTATTTTCAGAACTGCTGTAAGATTTAAATCAACAGCCATGTGTGGAGTGTTGCCTGTCGTAGATGGTGTGGGGTGATGGTGCCTTGGCCTCAAAGGGGGATCAGCTGTCGCAAACATTTGAACAGCCTTACGGTTTACAGAGCATATTCACACTGCCTCAGTTGATCCTGAGCACAGCCTGTGAGGAATCAGAAACTCAGAGAGGTAAAGTGATTTGCCAAGCCACAGGCCAGCAAGAGGAGAGGCCAGGATTAACCCTGGGTCTTCTCACTCCAAATTCAGGGCTCCTTGCACTGTATCATGCAACATACGGATATAATGAAATTGTTATGAGACACAGGCTAAAAAATTTTTTAAATTATGATTTTTTTCATGAAAGTCTCTTTTGGAGGTGTTAGAATTTGACTTAGGTCTTCAAGCAGGTACGGATTTTTTTTTTCTTTTTTTCTATTTTAATAGGTTATTGTAGAAGATTCAGAAAGTAAAATAAAATGTACAAAACAAGGAAAAACCTTAGAATCCCAGTATACAGGTGCTACCACTATAAATTATTTACATTGTTCCAGTTTTCTCTTTGCATTTTTTTTAACTGGTTAAAACCGTACTCTGTTTGGAATCCTGTTTATTGCTTTAATTTATATTTTATCATATGCCTTTTGAATGGCTGAACTCCGGTAGGAAATGGTGGGGTGTGATTATGGAATTCTGGACTAAAGACGTAGCCCATGAAAAGGTGCCGAGAAACACAGGGCGTATTCAGGAAACAGTGAGTAATTCTTTGGGGATAGAATGTGTGACTCTGATGAGTCCAGGTTTAGTGAGGAGTCTAGAAAGACATTTTATATCAGATGACGGACAGTTTGGAATAATAAACTATTAGTTTATTTTCCCTAGAGAATAATAATATATGTCACATTGTACATATTTAGAAAAATGCAAATGAGAACATTTAGAAATAATTCATAATCCAACTGCCCAGAAGTAATTGCTATTAATGTTCTGATACATGTATAACCTTTCATTTTTTTTATACACATATTTCTTCTTTCATCTTCAAACAGAGACATAAAACCCATATTCTTTTCTAATCTGCTTATAATTCCATTAACATCTTTCTTGAAGTGTTTTAAACAAAATTCTACCAGGAACCCCAAGAGCCAAAAGGGGTAAAAGTAGAGCTCCTGTGATCAGAGCAGGAGTGGGGGCCCTGGCGCCCACCTGACCCTGTAAGACACCCTGACCCCACTCTGAAACCCACACTGTTGCATGATGTTGTTTTTATGGTTGCACTGTCAGGATATATCATCACTTATTTAATCAGCCTGCTCAGTTGTTTCCAATTTTTCCCTTTGTAAATTGATACATTCTTTGAGCACATCTCGTAATTATTTCCCAATGAAGGTTTTTGAACATGGGGTGTGACATAATCAGAGCTATTAGTGTGAGTGCTAAATACAGTAAAATCTTACCTAACTAAAATTCAGCTAACCACAGTCCTTAATTAACCAATTTTCTTTTGCTCAACTTTGGGAACATAAAGGAAACTCTCTCTCTCTCTCTCTCTCTCTCTCTCGTCTCTTTGTTACACACACACATACACATAGGATTATGAAATAGGGATACATGTAACAAATGTGTGAAATAGCTGTACTCTGAAAACTATAAAACATTACTGAGAGAAATTAAGGAATAGTGAGATATGCCATAGTCATGGACTGGAAGACTCAATATTGTTCAAATGCCAATTCCCCAAATTGATCTCTAGATTCAACACAATGGCATTCAAAGCCTTAGCAGGGCTTTTAAAAAGAAATTTAATAGGCAAATTAAAAAATTTATACATAGAATAACTAAAACAATTTTAAAGAGGAACAAAGTTGGAGGACTTACAGTATATGGTTCCAAGACCTACCACAAAACTAATAGTAATCAAGAGACTTTGACATTCAAGTAAGGTTTGACATATAGATCAATGAAACAGAATAGAAACTCCAGAAACAGACTCACACATAAATACCGATTGATTTTCAGCAAAAGTGCCAAGACAATTAAATGGAGGAAAGGATAATCTTCTCAATAAAAGGTGATGGTATAATTGGTTGAATGTATGTACAAAAATGAATCTTAACCCTTATCTCATACCGCATTCAAAAATTAGTTTGGGCCGGGCGCGGTGGCTCACGCCTGTAATCCTAGCTCTCTGGGAGGCCGAGGTGGGCGGATCGTTTGAGCTCAGGAGTTCGAGACCAGCCTGAGCAAGAGCGAGACCCCATCTCTACTAAAAATAGAAAGAAATTATATGGACAGCTAAAAATATATATAGAAAAAAATTAGCCGGGCATGGTGGTGCATGCCTGTAGTCCCAGCTACTCGGGAGGCTGAGACAGGAGGATCACTTGAGCTCAGGAGTTTGAGGTTGCTGTGAGCTAGGCTGACGCCACGGCACTCACTCTAGCCTGGGCAACAGAGTGAGACTCTGTCTCAAAAAAAAAAAAAAAAAATTAGTTTGAAGTGGATCATGGACCTAAATGTAAGAGCTAAACTATAAACCTTCTAAAACAGAAAACAGGATAAAATCTTCGTGATCTTGGGTTAGGCAAAGTTTTTTAAATAGGACACAAAAAGCAAAACCATAAAAGAAAATAATAATTTGGCCTTTATCAAAAATTGAAATGTCTGCTCTTTGAAAACAACCATGAGGAAAATGAAAAGGCAAGCCACAGACTGGGCGTCTGTGTTTCCAAAAAACATATCTAGTAAAGGACTTCTATCCAAAATGTATAAAGAATTCTCACATCTGAATAATAATAAAGGACAATTAAAATTGGATAAAAGGTTTGAGTGTCTATAGACATTTTTATCAAAAAAATATGCAGATGCCAAATAAGCACATGAAAAGATGTTAAGCATCATTGGTCATCAGCAAAATGTAAATTTAAGCCAAAAGGAGATACCACTATATACCCACTGAAGTGGATAAAATTAAAAAGATTGACAACATCCTAGCATTGGCTAGGATGTGGAGCAAATTGAACTTTCATACATTGCTGGATGAAAAACTGCACAATCACTTTGGAAAAACAGTTTAGCATTTACTTATAAATTAACCATTTGCTTACCATATGACTCAGAAATTCTACTTTTGGATATTTTCTCAAGAGTAATGAAAACATATGACTACACAAAGATTTGTACATGAACATTCATAGCAGCTTGTTCAGAGTAGCCAAAACTGTCCATCAGTTGATAAATGGATAAAGAAAAATCTATACCTAAATGGACTACTCTTCAGCAATTAATAGGCATGAACTACTGATGCATGTAGCAACATGGATGAATCACAAAAGCATTACTAAGTGAAATGCTAAGTCCATTTACATGAAGTTCTAGAAAACGCAAACCTGTAGTGACAACAGATCAGTGGTTGCTAAGGGTGAGGGGTTTGGGGATGGGATTGACTGCAATGTTCTAAAAATTACGTTTTTGGTAGTGGTTGCACTATTATATACATAGGTCAAAAGTCATCATTGTACACTTAAAATTGATAAATTCTGTTGCATGTAAATGATACTTCTGCTGGCATTCAGATTCATCTGTTTCTACTTTTTTGTCATTCTTCTAGCCACTTAGAAGCTTCACATTTTTTTTTTCATATGCATGAATTAGAAGAATCATTTATTATCATATTATTATAATTTCTTTTTTTTTTATTTTTTTTATTTTTTGTTTGTTTTTCAGCTCATTAAGGGGGTACAAAAGATCAGGCTATATACATTTAATGGTTCAGAACTGCAATGCCTGCTAGTTCCAAGGATAGAGTTTGTGTTTCTGTTTCTTATTTTCTTTTGTTATTTTGGGATGATTTTTGAGAGAAAAAATAAGTGGTGACATTCTTCCCTCACCAACTTAAACCTGAAACTCTTACAGATGTCAGTTAGAACCACAGGACAGAGCAATCCCTATTCGTTAATATATTCATTTACATTTTGAGACATTTCTGAGTTCCCACGTGATAAATAAGGGCTCCAAACTCCCCTATCTTCCCACTTCCTCTCCACCAGCCCCCCCTAACATAGTTATAAAACAATGCTAGTTATATCAACAGTCAAGATTTTTTTTCTTTTTTTGGAGACAGGGTCTTGTTGTTACCACCCAAGCTGGTCTCGAACTCCTGGCCTCAAGTGAAGCTCCCACCTCAACCTTCCAAGTAGTTGAGACTACAGGTACTCACTACTATCCCCAGCTGGTAGTCAGGATATACTTTATTATGACTGTACAAATGTCATTCACTAGAGAACCATTAACGCTATGCCCATAACACCTCTCTTATTCAGTTCTTCATCTTTACTGGAGCTGTTCATTTCCCCCCTTTTCCCATTTGTCTGATTTTCTACATATCTGCCGTTAAGTTTTACCAGTAAGTCTGCCTCAACTCCAGCATGTTTCCCATAATCTCGAACATGGCGTGTTTCTCTTATTCCTGGAGACCTCCTTCTCAGAGCTGTCCTTCCCTCCACGTGTTCCACTTTAGGCTGGTAGCTGGGTGGATGGCATCCCGAGGTTTCTATTCACCATCACCCGGGAGATTCATGTTGCCTTGTATGTTTTGGATCCCTTGCTTCCTGATTCCACATGTTCTTGTCTTGGTTACTCCCTAATTTGGTTGGATCATTATCTCCAGTGGCTCCCTAAGGAAGAGTACAAGAGAAGTAAACTCCTGTAGTTCTTGCATGTCTGAAAATACCTTATTCTACCCTCATTTGATTGACATCTTGGCTGAATAAAGAAGTGTAGAATGTAAAATAGAATATCGAAGGCACTGGTCCGTTATCTACTACCTTCCAGTGGTGGTGTTGAGAGGTCTGCTGACTTCTGATTCTCTTTTTTTCTCTCTGTAAGTTTATGGTATCTTATCTGGATCCTGGATATTCTAAAATTTCACAATGGTGTACTTGAAACTGGATCTGTTTCATTCCCGGTGCTATCCCTTTTGATTTGGAAAATGATGCTTTAGTTCTGGGAAATTGTCTTCTATATTTCCTTGATAATTTTATCCCAATAGCTCTCTTTCTGGCATTTCTAGTAGTTGACTTTCAACTTCCTAGCCTTATTCTCCTGCTTTGTATTATGTCTTCTCTGCTATTTTTTATCTTTCGGTCTTTTTGTTCTACCTTCTGGAAATTTCTCTGAATTTTTTTATATTAAATTTTAATTTTGACTCATATACCTTTATAGGGATTTCCCTTGTTTTGGGGATTTTTAAAAAAAGTTTTCTGGCTCTTGTTTCATGGATACAATATCATCTCTACCCTTTTGGGGGAAATTGTTAGTTTGAAGTTCAATTTCTTTCTTCTGTTAATTTATTTGTTGTGTTTTCTGTCTTTCAAGTTAGAAATTTTCCCCAGGTTTCTGGAGGTGCTTGGCCATCTGCTGTTGTTAATGACTGGAGTCTCGAAGTTCTTTGCACATAGCCAGGCGTGGCCCTGGTGGGCTTCAGTCTAGCGGGATGGAGCTTCAAACTGGCTGGTCATTGTGAAGAATCCCAATGGTGGTCTCTGAGGTCTACCCCAAATACGGCTAATCTCCTGCCTGGGTGGATGTAAAACTTGCTACAGGCGTTTCTAGAAAGGGGGGTAGGGGCAGTATTCAGATTTTCATTCAATTCCTGTTTCCAGTCTTGTGTTTCCTCCCATCCACCTGCCAGCTCCCAAATCACTTGACAATTATCATGGCCTTGTCACCCAGGTTTTTGGTCCTTGTGGACTTAATCCTTCTTATTTCACAGTCATTTCAGTGGGAGAAAAAAAGAAACAATCATCTATTCAATCTGGCCTGCCCTGTTTCAGTGATGAGGAGCCTGACCGAGGTTCAGAGAGGGTTTGCCTTCCCCTTGGTTCCCAAGTCACTGCTTCTGTCTGGCTCTCAATTTCCTCATCTATAAAATGGAAAAATAGTACTACACGCAGAACTCGGAGACCTTGTGGGTTCTGTTCTAGACCATCGCAATAAAACAAACATCGTAATAGAATGAGTCAGATGAATATTTTGGTTTCCCAGTGCAAATAAAAGTTATGTTTACACTGTAGTCTATTACGTGTGCAATAGCATTATATCTAAAAAAGAATGTATTAATACATACCTAAATTAGAAAATTCTTTATTGCTAAAAAATGCTAATGATCATCTGAATCTTTGTAATCTTTTTGCTGGTGGAAGTTCTTGTCTCGCTGTTGATGGCTGCTGATGGGTCAGGGTGGTTGCTAAAGATTGGGGCAGCTGCAGACATTTCTTAAAATAAGGCACCAGTGAAATGTGCTGCATCAATTGACACTTCCTTTCACAAAAGGTTTCTCTGTAGCATGTGATGCTGTTGGATAGCATTTTATCCGAAGAACTTCTTTCAAAACTGAAGTCAATCTTCCTAAACCCTGCTGCTGCTTTATCGACAAGTTTATGTAATATTCTAAACCATTTGTTGTCATTTCAACGATGTTCGCAGCATCTTCCCCAGTAGCAGATTCCATCTCAAGAAAACACTTTCTTTGTTCAAACATAAGAAGCAACTCCTCATCTGTTCACATTTGTCATGAGATTGCAGCAATTCAGTTACATCTTCAGGCTCCACTTCTAATTACATCTGGAATTACTTCCTCCAGTGAAGTCTTGAACCCCTCTAAGTCATCCATGAGGGTAGGAATCAACTTCTTCTGAACTCCTGTTAATGTTAATATTTGACCTCCCCCTGTGAATCACGAACATCCTAATGGCATCTAGAATGGTAAATTCTTTCCAGAAGGTTTTCAGTTTATTTTGCTCAGATCCATCAGAGGAATCACTATGGCAGGTATAGCCTTACAAAATAAAATGTATGTCTTAAATAACAGCACTCGAAAGTCAAAATTACTCTTTGATCCATGGGCTGCAGAATGGCTATTATGCTAGCAGGCATGAAAACAACATTAATCTCCTTGTACATCTATCTCTATCAGAGCTGCCGGATGACCAGGTGAATTGTCAATGAGCAGTAATATTTTGAAAGGAATCTTTTTTTCTGAGCAGTGGGTCTCAACAGTGGGCTTCAGATATTCAGTAAACCATGATGTAGACAGAGGTGCTATCATTCAGGCTTGGTTGTTCCATTTATAGAGCACAGGAAGTAAATTTAGCATAGTTCTTAAGGGCGCTAGGATTTTTGGAATGGTAAATGAGCATTGGCTTCAACATAAAGCCACCAGCTGCTTTAGCCCCTATCAAGAGAGTTGGCCTGTCCTCTGAAGCTTTGAGGCCAGGCTTTGCCTTCTCCTCTCTAGCTATGAAAGTCCTAGATGGCATCTTCTCCTAAAATAAGTTTGTTTTATCTACCCTGAAAATCTGTTATTTAGTGTAGCCACCGTTATCAGTGATGTTAGCTAGATCTCTGGGTCACTTGCTGCAACTTTTCCATCAGCACTTGCTGCTTCACCTTGTAGTTTTATGCATGAAAATGGCTTCTTTCCTTATATCTCACAAACCAACCTCCGTTAGCCTCAAACTTTTCTTCTGCAGCTTTCTCACCTCTCGCAGCCTTCAGAGAATTGAGGAGAGTTAGGGCCTTGCTCTGGATCGGATTTTGGCTTCAGGGAACGTTGTGGCTGGTTTGATCTTCTATCCAGACTATTAAAACTTTGACCATGTTGGCAATAAGGCTGTTTCACTTTCTTATCATCACGTGTTCACTGGAGCAGCACTCTTAATTTCCTTCAAGAACTTCTCCTTTGCACTCACAACTTGGCTAACTGTTTGGAGCAACAGGCCTAGCTTTCAGCCTGTCTCAGCTTTTGACATGGGAATGGCCAGGCAGTGGAGCAGTCAGACATTTATCAATTAAGTTCACTCTTCTTATACAGGCAGTTTGTGATACCCCAAAACAATTACAATAGTGACATCAAAGATCACTGATCCCAGATCACCATAATAGATATAATAATAATGAAAAAGTTTGAAATATTGTGAAAATTACCAAAATGGGACAAGAGACACGGAGTGAGTGCATGCTATTGGAAAATTGGTGCTGATAGACACGCTCAGTACAGGATTGCCACAAACCTTCAATTTGTAAAAAAAAAACAAAAACCCTGCCATATCTGCAAAGCACAATAAAGCAGAGTGCAATAAAACAAGGTGTGTCTGGAGCTGAATTTTAAAAATTCTTTCTGTTCTAAAATTGTATCTTTCAGAACATATACACACACACACACACACACACACACACGTGTGTGTCTCTCCAATCTCCTTTTTTGGATCTCTGCCACTCCAGAATCCATGGCCCTGGGCAGGGCTAAATCCACAGGTGTACAGACTGCCCAGTCCCAGGACCCCATACTCAGAAGGACCCCATGCTTGGTGTAACCTTTTGTTATTGCTATCTTGGAATTCTTACTAATTTTTAACAAAGGGCCCACATTTGCACTGGGTCCCACAAATTAGGTAGCCGGTCCTAGCCAGGGCGTGGTCCTGAGCCAGAAGTCACCTTTCAAGGGCTCATGGCTAGAAACCACAATTCCTGTGGCTACTTCCGTGGCTCTGTCACTCTCCTTCCTAGAAGGGAGGGTTTGCCCCAGACTATAATGGATAAACCAGCCCCCAACAGGTTCTGCAACTTGCCTGAGATCTTATCGCTCATGAGTTTGGGAAACTCCTGAGTTATTTAAGCCACACTCTTGAGTACCTCACACAAATATTATAATAGAAGATTGTTTTGCTTCTGTTTAATTGGGGCTATACCTTCCAGCTGTTGAGGTCCTTTGACAAATCCTTTTGCATCCAGAGTACTTTGTTCATTCATCCATTCGTTCACTAAAGAAACCTTTATGAAGCTCCTACTCTGTTAGCAGAAAGAGCAGGCTCCTTGGAACAGGCAGAACTGAATTAAGATTCCCTCACAGTCTCTTGCTGGCTATGTAACCTGATTTCGCCTCCTGAGCCGCTGTTTCCTTTACCATTTAATGAGAAGAGAAGGATTACTTCCCAGCTTGGTTATGAGATGACTTGGGTAATGGCCCTGGTACAGTGCCTGCCAGAGTATGTGCCTAGCAAATATCTATTCCTTCCCCTGCCCCAGGACTATGCGAACCACCCACACGAGGTTCAGTTTCAGTTGTGGACGGACCAGGCTACAAGCAAGCCCTGGAACACTCAGAGGACCCATCCCTAGGGGATACGCTTGATGTCCTCCTCTCTGCAGCAGGAATGTTGAGGGTGGCCCGGGGAGGAAGGAGGCTCATAGTATGCGCGTATCAGGGATGGTATTTGCTTTCTGGAGTATCCCTGTGCCTTGTGATTAGCATTTAATGGGCTCCCAGAAAGCTTTGAAGATAATAATATGTCTACCACTCCTTTGCAACTGATGATCTTGCAGCGATATACTTGTATCAGTAATGAAATTGGGAGGCTCTTGCAAGGAGCCATGAATTGCTCCTTATCTTAAAAAACCTTGAAGTCTAGTTATGAAAATTAAGCCCACAGAGAGGAGTGGACAAGTTTCTAAGGAGTTTGTCCTTAGAAATGCCTCCTCCACAGAGCTGTTTCATGGGACGAAGGGGTTGATGTGGTAAATTAAGCCTAGTGACAATTTATGGCATTTGGATCTCATTTTCAGTTTACAAAGTTTTGACAACACCCTTGCATATCCATTATCCCATTTGTACCTTACAACCCCCTCAGGTGGTTTGGAAAGTCATTATCCCCACACTGCAGATGAGAAGACTGAGGCTCAGAGAAGCAACGTGTCTGGGTCACATGGCTAGCAGGGCAGTATTGCGGCCAGGGTTCAGATCTACTCTCTTGATTCCAGAGCCTCTGTTCTGTTGCTCCCTTGAGCTAGTACGTAGCTATGTCCACAGTCAGTAAAACCTCTTTGACGAAACTGTTAGCCGAGTTGTCCTGGGCTCCAAGCCCTGGGATGTTGGTAGCCCTGGGGCTGAGGAGGAGCCAGTGGGATCAGCTCTAAGGTGGCCACACCCAGCAGACCAGGGCCCCAGCATGGCTGAGCGGTGGCCACATTCCTTGAATTCCCATGACCTGGTCACACGAGGATAATGCAGCCCCTCGGGGTGGCCTCGAGGGACCAGGCTGTGCCTCTCACTCACTCAAGGACTGGTTCCTGTAGTTCTCCGGTCTCTTATATAACTAACATTTCATTTCCATTAGCATAAAAACAGTACAATAGTTCGATTTTCAAGACCCTCTGTCCGTCAGCGTCTCTTTCAGCGTGGTCCAGGCCTCTGCTCCTCTGTTCTTGTCTCCTTTCTTCCTCCTCCCGTCAGGCCTTGCCCCCACTCCAATTAGACTTCCATCTTTATCACTGTACTGAAACCACTCTTGTCGATGCTGTGTACCCTGTGTCCTATGCTGAGCTCGTCATCTCTGGTCACCACACCCTCTGGGGCTCCTCCATCTCCATCATCTTTGCTGGCTGGGCCTTCTCCCTGACTTTTGAATGCTGCAGTGTCCCGAGACTCGGCGCCAGGCTCTCTTTCCCCATCTCCCGTCTGCTCTCGCACCCTAGGTGTCCTTGTTTCCTCCTGTGGCTTTACGTCCTCCGTGCACACCCATGACTCCCAATTCACATCTCCATGGAATTCCAGACTTGTGTGTCACCTTCCTCCTCAACATCTTGTCTTATATTTCTGATAAACATAGCAAACTTACCACGTCCCAAATCCTGATTTTCACCCCCGCACCTGCTCACACCCATCTCGTGTGCCATCCTTGAGTTCTCTCTTTTACTCACAACCACATCCAGTCCGTTGTCGGCTCCACCTTCAAAATATTAATACATCTATTTCTCGTCACCCCACTCCAAGTACCCAGCACCACCAGCTCCTGGCTGGATTCCTGGACAGCCTTCCAACTAGTCATCTTCATTCACCCTATCCTCTGCGGTTGGCCTGAATAAGACTTCAAAGCATAAATTAGATTATATTATTCTTCTGCTCAAAATCCTTCAATCCCTTCTCAACACATTTAGAATTAAATTGAAATGCCTAACCATGGTCTCAGAATATTCAAAATACCCATATTTAACAACTGGTAGAGGAATATATATTCATACATAAGTTTCTATATAAATCAAAAATTTTAAATATATTCCTTTTTGTTTTCTAAATGAACCAAACTGTATCTATTTGTCTATATAATAAAACTGCTTATAAAATGATATATTAGGTCATTAAATATGAAACATATTTCAAATCAAAAGTATAGGTTATTATATCTCAAACAAGAAGCAGTACAATTAATCAAAGTATGCACCTAACTATCAACACAGTTTTCCCATCTTAACGGTAGCTTGTTTATGCCAGCAGTGCAGAAGCCTGGAGAGCGAGTGGTGATGAAATCTCGAAAGGCGTTTTCCACAGCTTATTGAGAATTGAATATTTTTCCTTGCAAGAAGTGGTCTAAAGCCTGGAAAAAGGGATAGTTAGTTGGTGCAAGGTCTGGTGAATACGGTGGATGACAGAGAGTTTCCAAGTCCAGCCTCTGTAGTTTCAGCTTTGTTTGTGAGACATATGGTCGAGTATTGTCTTGCAAGAGGATTGGCCTGTCTCTACTGACCAATCTCGGCTGCTTAATCGCAAGCATCCTAATCATTTCATCCAATTGTTTGCAGAAGACACCCCCTGTAATCAACTGACCAGGTTTCATGAAGCTGTAGTGGATAATAGCAGCGCTGGACCACCAAACAGACACCATCAGCTTTTTCTGATGAATATTTGGTTTTGGACTGTGTTTCAGTACTTGATGTTTGTCCAACCATGGTGCCGAATGTTTGTGATTGTCAAAAAGAATCCATTTTTCATCAAACATAATGATACGGTGTAGAAATGGTTCGCTTTTATGTTGTGACAGCAAAGAAAGGCAAGCTTCGAGACGATTTCTCTTCTCACGCTGATTTAATTCATGCAGTACCCATCTATCCAGCTTCTTTACCTTGCCCATTTGTTTGAAATGGTCCAGTATTGTTGGAATAGTAACATCAAACCTTGCTAATTCACGTGTAGGTTGAGATGGATTTGCTTCCACTACAGCTTTCAGCTCATCATTATCCACCTTGGTCTCAGATTGCCCATGTGGCTTGTTTTCAAGATTAAAATCACCAGAATGGAACTTCTCAAACCACTGACATACTGTGTGTTCATTAGCCACATCCTTCCCAAACATTTCATTGACATTTCGAGCTGTCTGCACTGCATTGGTTCCACAATGGAACTCACATTCGAAAATAACATGAACTTTTGACTTATCCATGGTTTCACAAAAATTGCTCCAAAAAAATTTGAAAGATAATCGGAAGCCAAAATGTGCATTTTAAAGACTGAGGATGGGCCGGGCGCGGTGGCTCATGCCTGTAATCCTAGCACTCTGGGAGGCCGAGGGGGGTGGATCGCTCAAGGTCAGGAGTTCAAGATCAGCCTGAGCAAGAGCGAGACCCTGTCTCTACTAAAAATAGAAAGAAATTATCCGGCCAACTAAAATACATATAGAAAAAAGTAGCCGGGCATGGTGGCGCATGCCTGTAGTCCCAGCTACTCGGGAGGCTGAGGCAGTAGGATCGCTTAAGCCCAGGAGTTTGAGGTTGCTGTGAGCTAGGCTGACGCCACGGCATTCACTCTAGCCTGGGCAACAAAGCGAGACTCTGTCTCAAAAAAAAAAAAAAAAGACTGAGGACGTACCTTCACAATAAACATAAAACAAGAAGTGTCAAAGTGAAATGTCAGACATAGCAACTGTCAAACACAGTACTTAAGAAAATCGGACATTTCATACTTAATAACCTATTATATTATAACACATTCATCAAAGCAGTTTAACATTCTGTCATTTATTGGTTTTCAGAATTGGTATGGTTTTTTATCTGATGAATTTTTACTAACTAAATGACGACTCAATTAGAGCTATGAGTTGGCAGAAGGAAATGCATCAAACTCTTCCAGGAGCTTCCCCACTAAATCAGCAGTTTCTAGGTAACTTGTAGTCTCAAAATAGAGACTTTCTCAAAATAACAATTTTTTTTATGGTAATGAATTGTTCTTCAGCTTCTGGTGAACTAAAAACAATTATATTTAAAATTTTTCTGATCATTCTCCAATTTCATCTGAGCTTATTACATATTCAATGTCTTATTATTGGCTAGGTCACAGAAGTCTTTTGTGGAATGCCATATTTAGTTAGGTTGAGCCCAATCCTTCCTGAGAGTCATAGTGTGGTGGCCAAAACTGTGTGTGCGTCCCCACCGGGCTACTTGGTTTTGACCACTGGCTCAGCTGCTTACATAAATTTTAAATGACGTCCCTTTGTTTCAGTTTTCTCATCTGTAAAATGGGGAGATGATGATTATCATATTCAAATGAACTAATACATTTAGAATGGTGCCTGGGGCCGGGCGTGGTGGCTCACACCTGTAATCCCAGCACTTTGGGAAGCCAAGGTGGGAGGATCACTTGAGGCCAGGAGTTCGAGACCAGCCTGGGCAACGTAGGGAGACCCTGTCTCTACAAAAAATTAAACAAACAAACAAACAAACAAAAAAGAATAGTTCTTGGCTTGCAAAATGCCAGACATGCATCATCTCTCACTTTATTAATAAAATCAGTGTTGTCAATGCCCTTTTCGAAGGCGTGTGGTGGGTTTTAACAAACCCATTCCCCCTTAAATGGAGGGAAAATTCAGTAAGAATAGTGAAAAGAGGGAGCTGCATGCACCCTGGCACCCTCAGGCCCCAAATCATCTCCTTGGTCCCTCCCTTCCTCCATAGCCTCCCTCCTGTCGCAGAGCACCTGCTATTCCAATGGAGCCCCAAACACCTGGCCGCAGCCTGGGTGGGGCCCCCACTGGGGAAGGTCTCTCCCTGGCTGGGCTGTCTCTGAGCCCAAATCCCGTGAATGGGGCAGTCCCCACACCCAGGCACTGGGTAAGAGGGTGGTCCAAGGTGGCCTTGATCCAGCTGATCCACCAGGAGTCCCTCCTCTCTGCCCTGATAGGAGCCAATGATGGTGGCCAAGAGCTGAGACCTTCAGGGGACACCTGGTGTACAGGCATTTCTTTTTTCAAGTTCATGGAAACAAGTCTTTATTAAATAACTTTTAATGTCAGAAAAAATAGAACTCTTGTAATTCTCTTTACAGCAAACTGGTACATGTTTGCTCTGGCTAAGTATCAACCCTGTGGGCCGAAGAGACCTTCAGCCTTGCCCAGTCCTCTGACCTGGAGGCCTGAGACCGCCTCTCACCCATGACCCTCCGGCCACACCGGCTCCCTTTTGTTCCTCAAACACACCTTGCCGGGTGCTGCTTCAGGCATTTTCGTCTCCGTAGGACACATTCCCTCATCTTCCTGCCTGGCTCCTGCTCTCGTCCCTGCTCACCCCGCCCTTCTGTAGAGAGGGCTCCCTAATGACCCTATAAACATTCTCTTCACTTTCCCCCACCCATTGCCCTATATACTAACCCTGCTGTATGTTTTTCACAGCATGTAGCACTCCCTAAAGTTATTTTTTATATTTATCTGTTTTCTATCATCCTTCCATGATAAACATAGCTGAAAGATGACAAATACTCTTGCAAATACCGCTGGAAGATGTAGAAAACATTGCTGAAAATTTAGAAGAAACAAATCTTCGAACAAATTACACAGATTTGCCACTTGAAGCTACGCTATGTAGTTGGATAAAATCTAGATGTTTCTGATACATTTCTGCTCATGATAGCTGCTAGATTCTATTTCAATAATGGAATACAGAAAGAACTATTTGTGAGGAGCTGCTAACGGGAAGATGTGCCAGAGAACATACATTCTAGATGACAAATCATCTTTTATAAAAACAATATTTTGTGGTAAAATTGTGTCCATGTAACCATTGAAGGAGTGCCTGCTCTGCCTAGAATAATAAAAGAACGCTGAGATAAGATACCAATAGTGCAGCAGGTGAAATCCATCCACTGCCTCATTCACCAACAGGAAGTGACAGGGAAAGTTGAAGACAGAAGTGCACATGCTGCTGTAGGATTCGTGGGCGCAGTTGATTTTAGGAACACAAGACCATGCAGATGCAGTGGAATCATTACAATCATTGGGAATGTGCCAGTGAATATCCATGAAAGTCCCGTGTTCCCCATAATGAATTTGGACATCTCCTGGCAAAACACTTCAGTGACCTGCCAGGCCTCCAGATGCGTTAGCTACCTTCTTCTTTTTTAAACGAGAAGGTAAGTATTCCTGTGATGACAAGTGGTTGTCCGAACAAGACCTGGCAAATGTTGTTGAAATGGTGAGTACGCTTATTTTGTCCCTTCGGGGCAAAGGGGATGTTTTAACAAAGTGAACATCAGAATGTCTGGGTGCATTGACTGGCCTTATCTTTATGTTTATGATTGTAAATGTCAAGTGGGTCTTGATGCTGCTGGTAGTTTACTAGATTTTTGGTTCAACTCTCCCATTTCCAAAAGCTATTAAATATTATACCTTGGATCTCTCCTCCCCTTTCACCAGCTCAATGACAGCCCCTAGAAATGGTCATCCCTCTCTTCAGCACCATCATTTTCCTCCCTCTGAGAGTTCCTTTCCATCAGCTTACAAACTTCTTAACCAAGCAAGCCAGGAAACAATGATAGATGAATAAAATTCTCCCTTGACTTCACATCAGCTGCCAGCAATGGCTCCTCTGTTTCTGTTTGCAGCAATCCCCTCCCCAACGGTGGTCTTTCTTCATCTGTCCTTTACTGAACACACTCTACTAGGCTTCATCCTTTACACACCTGAGACCACTCCCATCAAGGTCACTGACAGCTCCCGTTCCCAGAGCTGGTGGTCAGCGTCCATCTTCCTCCTGCTGCAGCTCTCAGGAGCATGGTTGATGGATCCGTCCTTTTGGACACGCTTTCTTCACTTGGCTTCCAGAACACCACATGCTACTGATTCTCCTCCTACCTCCTAGGCATTCATTCTCAGGCTCCTTTACTGGATCCTCCTCTCTGATCCCTACTTCTCCACGTTGGAGGGCCCAGGTCTCAGTCCTCAGACCTTTTTCTCTATCGATACTCACATCCTTGATGCTTTTGTCCAGGCTCTTGATTCCTAGATTTATATCTCCAGTTGTGACATTTCCCCTGAACATTAAACTCCTTTATTCAACATGGTGCCCATCATCTCCAACTGAACATCACATAGGCATCACTAACTTAAACACAGCCCAAACTGAACTCTTGCTATTTTTCCTCCAAACTCTACCACATCCCCACGCACAAGTCTTAATTCAGTAAATATCAACTGCATTCTTACAGTGGGTCAGACACAGAACTTTGTGGTCATCCTTAACGTCTCTCTTTCTCTCACACCCACATCCAATCCATCAGGAAAGACTCTTGCTTATACTTTTTAAGTATATCCAGAAGTTGACCCTTTCTCATCAGCATCACCACTATCACCCGTCATCACCCCACACCTGGATTATTTCAATACCCTCCAAAGGATCTCACAGTTCCCCCTTGCTCCCTTACAACCTATTCTACATACCCAGGGGCACCCTTCTAAAATATGGCAGATCCTGTCACTCCTCTGCTGTCTCTCTCACTGAGAATAAAATTGGTTGCCTATATCATAGATTCTACAAGGCCCTGGTCATGAGCTGGCCCCTGGGAACCTCTCTGACCTCAAGCCCTCTTTCACGCCTCTCTGCTTATTAGAGGCCACCTTACTGTCTCAAGGTCTTCCACCTGGAGTGCTGATCCTGCATTCATTGCATGGCAGGATCCTCCACTTATTTTAAATCTCCTCTCAAATGTCGCCTGTATCAGAAAGGCCTTCCCAGACCACTCTGTCTGCTCCTACCCCCAACTTTCTACCCCATCCGCTTGCTTCATATTTATTTTTCTTCATGGCAGTTTTTCCCACCTATTTTATGGTTATTTATTTATATATTTATTATGTGTCTCCCCCAGCTAGAGTGTCAGCTTCATGAGGTGGAAATTTGTTATTGTTCGTTGCTTTATTCCCTGTGCCCAAAACAGTGTACATGCTAGGTGCTCCTTTGTTTAATGCATGAAAAAGTAATTACTTTTTGTGAGGAAACTTATGCTATGGAGAGAACATTCTGAGAATGAATGTTTGCAAATCTTTCCTGTAATGAAAACACTTGGTTCTATGTATATTTGTGAAGTATCTTTTTCTGTTATGATTGCCAGTAAAAAGTATTAAAATAAATTGAACTTAGAACCAGAACTACAAATCACTGTATTATGTAGTAGTAGTAAGCCAAGATTTTAAAAAATAATGAAAATAACTCTAATATTTTCAGTGAAGGAAAATTTTATTATGTTGATGAAATATACTATTTAAACTTTTATTTTTCTTGTCATTTAAATATTTATGTGTGTCCTATAATATACATCACTAGGACAGTCCCTGTGTATAATTTATACAAAAACATACATCCACATAATGGGATTACATACATAATTTTTTTTTCTGCTATGTTATTATTTAGAAGAGGACATGTCAGGATAGAGTTAGATCTGGGCACATGTTTTAGGTTTTTGTTAAAATACCACTCTACTTTAAGGACCAATTTCTGTAGCTTAGCTATTACTGTGTAACAAGCTACCTGGAAACTAAGTGGTTTAAAACAATAACCATTTTGTTCCTCCTAGCTCTTCTGTTCCCCCTAGCATCAGCTGGGATCATTCACTAGGCTGCATACAGTAAGTGACTGGGCTGGGTTAGGAGGTCCAAAAAGGCTTCACTCACATGTCTGATACCTCAGTCCTTCTATCACTTCTCAGGTACACATGGGCTAGCTTGGGCTTCCTCACAGCATGGTTGTCCCAAGGGACTTGGACTTGCTGTCATGACAACTAACATTTGGGAAGGAACATTCTAAGAAGAGCAAAAGCGGACGCTGCAGACATTGCTTTGGAAGTTGCACAACATCATCAAAAGAGCATTGTATTAGTCAAAGCCGGTCACAAGGCCAGTCCAGATTCAAGGGTTGGAAGAAATGTACCTCATCTTTCAATGGGAGGAGTGGAAGAGAATTTGAGTCCATTTTTGATCCACCACAGGCTTCTTTTGCACATCATTGTTTGTGAGTTTCATCCATGTTGTTATTGTATATAACAGTTTTTCATTCTTTTTCATTATTGTATTACATTATATGACCATACAATGTTTATCCACACTCCTGTGGATATGGACATTTGGTTGCTTGTAATTTTTTTGCTATTATAAAGGTTTTATGAAAATAATTGTACATGTTTATTGGTGAACATACACACTCTTTTGTCTTGGAAATAGATCTAGGAGTGGAATTGCTGGGTCATAATTAGCATATATTTAGTTCTCCTTCCAAACAATTTTCCAAAATGCTTCTTCCAATTTACACACCCATCAGCAATATAGAAGAGAACAAGTTTATCCATATTCTTGCCAAACCTTGGTATTTTCAGTCTTTTTAATTTTAGCCATTCTGCTAGGTGTGTAGTGGCATCTCATTTTGGGTTTAATTTGCATTTTTCTGATGAGTATTGATGTTGAGCATATTTTCATATATTTATTAACGATTTAGCTGTTATCTTTTGTGAAATACCTGCTCAATCTTTTGCCTATTTTTTTTTCCTGAGAAGGTTTAGGATACTGGATTTTGCCTATTTTTAACTGGATTATTTATTATTAGTTTTAACTGGTTTGTAGGAAATCTTTGTTATATAAATCTTTTATTGAATATATGTATTGGGAATATTTTCTCTGTCTTTAGTTTGCTATAACAATGTCTTGATGAACTGAAGTTCTTAATTTTAATGAAGTCTAATTTAATGATCTTTTCTTTTATGGGTAGTGATTTTTGTGCCCTATTTATGAAGTCTATTCTACCCCTAAGTAATAAAGATATTTACCTATGTTTTCTTTTTCTAGAAGCTTTATGGTTTTACCTATGACATGTAGGTCTATGATCCATTTGAATTAATTTTTTGTGTGGTGTGAAAAAGGGGCCAATAATTTTTTATGTGGATGTCCAATTGATCCAGAACTATTTATTGAAAAACTACTCTTTCCCTACTGAATTTTAGCAGCACCCTTACAAGGTTATGCCTGCCTCATAAGATGTGTTGTAAATCGTTATCTTATATGTATTTGTAAGTCAGTTTCTGGACTTTCTATTCAGTTTTATTGATTTTTCTTTGTCTATCCTTACATCATACTATCTAGATTATTGTTTGATTTTTTTTGTTGTTAAACTAACCTTGCATTTCTAGAATAAATCCAACTTGGTTGTGATTTATTATCCTATTTTATATATTGTCAAATACAATAAAGGATATAAATTCAATTTGGTGATATTTTGTTTGGAAGTTTTGCATCAATGTTTCTGAGAGACAGTGCTCTTTAATTTTGAGTTTTCTTGAAATATCCTTGTCAGGTCTGGGTGTCAAGATTATGCCTGCCTCATAAGATGTGTTGGTAAGTGCTCTTTTTCCATTATCTGGAAGAGATTATTTGTTTCTTAAAAGTTTGGTAGAACTTACCAGCTATGCCATTTGAGATTGAGGTTTTCTTTGTGAGATATTTTACTTAATTATTTTACATTACTTATGGAGTCAATTTCTTAAACATACACAAGATTGTTTGGATTTTGCTTCTTCTTGCATTGTCTTTTGATAACTTGTATTTTTCTAGGAATTTCTCCTTTTCTTCTACATTTTCACATTTATTGGTCTAGAGTTATTCATATCCCCTTATGATCTTTTTTAATTATCTGTGGTATTTTTAGTGATGCCACTTTCATTGTCCTGATATTGGTTAATTTTGCTTTTCTTCTTTCCCTTTTTTTAATTTTTAATTTTTATTTTTTAAAATGCCATGGGGATTTTTTTTTTTTTTTTTTGAGACAGAGTCTCACTCTGTTGCCCGGGCTAGAGTGCCGTGGCATCAGCCCATCTCACAGCAACCTCAAACTCTTGGGCTCAAGCGATCCTCCTGCCTCAGCCTCCCGAGTAACTGGGACTATAGGCATGCACCACCATGTCTGGCTAATTTTTTTCTCTCTCTATATATTTTTAGCTGTCCATATAATTTCTTTCTATTTTTAGTAGACATGGGGGTCTCGCTCTTGCTCAGGCTGGTCTCGAACTCCTCAGCTCAAACAATCCACCTGCCTCGGCCTCCCAGAGTGCTAGGATTACAGGCGTGAGCTACCATGCCCAGCCTCTACTTTCCCTTTTGATCAATCTTTCCAGGGTTTACTGAATTTATTAGTCTTTTCAAAGAGCTGATATTAGTTTGCGGAGCCTCTCTATTGAAGCTTGCTTTCTCTTTTATTAATTTCTCTAATCTTTTTCATTTCCTTCTTTCCATTATTTTTCAGTTTAATCTTCATTTTCTTTTCTTGTCTTTTTTCCCCACATGAGACCGGTAATGTGCCCACGTTGTAACAAGGTTTGAGGGAGGCACATCTCACACATGAGTATGGAAACTCAAACATCACACTTATGAACTACAAAATAACGTTCTGTCTTCTGGAGATGCATGACTATATCAAAGATCCTCTTGTCAATGAGATCTTTCTTGGCCACCCCATTTCAAATTGAAACCTCCTTTTTGTTCCCATTCTCCTTTTCTGTTTTTTTTTCTTTTTTCCCCCTGGCATTCATCACCATTTAACATACCATATAGCTTCCTTCTTTATTTTCGTCTTTCTCCATCAAGATACAATCTCCAGGCCGGGCGCGGTGGCTCACGCCTGTAATCCTAGCACTCTGGGAGGCCGAGGCGGGTGGATCGTTTGTGCTCAGGAGTTCGAGACCAGCCTGAGCAAGAGCGAGACCCCGTCTCTACTAAAAATAGAAAGAAATGATCTGGACAGGTAAAATTATATATATATAGAAAAAAATTAGCCAGGCATGCTTGCACATGCCTGTAGTCCCAGCTACTCAGGAGGCTGAGGCAGAAGGATTGCTTAAGCCCAGGAATTTGAGGTTGCTGTGAGTTTGACACCATGGCACTCTAGCCCTGGCAACAGAGCGAGACTCTGTCTCAAAAAAAAAAAAAAAAGAAAAAGAAAAGAAAAGAAAAAAGAAAGATACAATCTCCACGAAGGCAGGGACTTTTGTTTACTTTCTTCACTGCTGAATCCCTAGGACCTAAGCCAATTCCTGTTTAATGAATAAAACAGGGAATGAATGTGTTCAATGAAGGAACAATAAAAGATAATTTATTGAGCACTACTGAGACAGTATACGGACAGGACTCGGGCCTCACTTCTGACCAAGAGGGACAACATGGGCAGCATAACCTAGGAGTAATGTTTGTCAGGGCCACTGGAGCAAGATACTGACAGACCATAAGGCACTGGGCTGCAAAAGAACCAGACCTATCCAGATCCAACCACCTCAAGCCAGAAAAGACCACCACACTGACCTTAACCTGACTTTTCCTTCATTATAACCTCATTTTAATGGTAAAAATCACAGCAAGAGGTGGAGCTTTAACATGGTAATGAGATGCAAGCATGAAGAAGCCTGTAATAGAACTACTCAGGTGCAAGAACATCTTCACCTCTACATACAGGTCACCCATTTCCTGCGTAAGCCTCTTTAAAACTCTCCTAGAACTCCCGGGAGCCAGCCTGAGGACTTTTTTCTCTGTGTTGTCTTCAGTATGTTCGAAAATGAGCTCCAATAAAGCCTTGCCTGTGACTTCCTTTTGGCCTCTTGTTAATTTTTATTACATAGGGAGGCCAACGGCCTGCGCGGGTAACACTACTCCCAGCTATAAGGGACTCAGAGGTAATGTCTAATTCTTACAAGAGAGTAAACTGAGGCAAAAGCAAGCAGGATAGCCGTGATTAGAAATCTAGGTCTAACTCAACCACCTAAGTTCTTTCCTCCAAACCCCGATGCCTCTCCTTAAATAAGCCAGTAATGGGTGGAGAAACCAGAGGGGTGAGAGACCACGCTGGGGAACTTGGCTCGGGACTGCCCCCTCTTGCAGCGGGAACGACCCACCCTTGGAACACAGCATGATTGAATAACTCGGCAGTAGGTGTCGCCCAACTGCTTATTGGCTGGTTTTGGTTACCAAGACTAGGAAAAGAAGACTACGTGGGAGGGGGATGCAAGATTTGCAGAGCTTCGCCCCTGGAGCGCGCGGAGGTTTTCCTGCGGCCGCAGCGCCAGGAACCCAAAGTCAGGGCTCGGGGTTCCGGCCCGAGGGCTTCTTCCGCCGCTCCCGGAAGTTGCGCTGGCTGCCTGGGTAACGGGTCCGGGCTACGGCGGCTCTCGCGGCGCTATGATGGACCTAGAGGAGGCGGTAAGGAGGCGGTGCGCCAGGAGGGCCCCAACTGCTGGAGCCAGAGGGCAGTGAACCTGAGGAGGAGCGGCGGAGGACGCCGACGAGCTGGGGACGGCCACTGGCTAGAGGAGGGCGGGGCGGAGGGCGGCGGGGCGAGGGATGGGGCTGGCGGGCCGCGTGTGCGCGCGGTTTTGAGAAGGAGACTGGAGTTTCTGGCCCGGCGAGGTTGTGGGTGAGGGAGGGTGGAGTGTTTGTCCTTAAGGGTGTGTTTACGGAGGAGGATGAAGTTATGGGTTTTGTGGGGTGGCCACCCACATGGCTCATCCTTTCTCGACGGGACCACCCACAAGTTCCCTTTGATGCTGGGGTGGGTGAGGGAGGGGCAAGGGTTGGAACCTGAATGCCCCCAGGTAATTTCTGCCGGTCTCTATGGGAATCCTAGCCACTGCCTCTTACAGGGATTCCAAATGCAGGTTTGGGGACACCCCAAGGTGTCCTAGCATAGTTTTACTATGAGGTCATTGAAGAGTTTACCAAGTTGTCAAAATAAATTTGGCATGCATTTTTGACATACCGCATAAAATGCCACACTCTTTGATGGTATTAGACGGTATTCGGTAATTATATCAAGGATGATAAGTCAAACACCAAAGAGTTGTGAATCAGAGAATTAGGTCTGTGTATGGGCAGAAGCAGTATGGCGATAGAAGGTCTTATAGTAGATGCTCAGAAATGTTTATTGAATGATGGAAGGTTAACTTCCGTAAATGCTAGGTTGATGAAATTAATAATTATAACTCACCATTAGCCAGTATGTACCTTGTCTGTTTTGCTCACCATTGAATCCCCAGACCTGGTAAAATGCCTAGTACACACATAGTTGATACTCATTATATTGCAGGATGCATAAATTGAAACTTGAAACAAACCTGGTTAAAAAAAATCTGATTGCTTTGTGGCAAGTATGTGTTAGTGTTCTGGAGAAGTTCCAAATGGTATTTCTTTTTTTTTTGGTCTTCTCTATAATTAAATTTTATCATCTTTTTTTCTCACAGCATTTTCAAGGAGCTTTACTCATCTGTTTCCACTTTACTCCTACTACCTTTTTTCCTTTTTTTCCCCCCCTCACACACTGTATTTTAGTAAATTTTCTCTAATAGCTTAATTCAATTTCATACTGCTCAAGAGACTGAACTGCTCTTCTTGTTTACAGATAATCTCTCCCATATATTTTCTGTTACCTGAGATTTTTTATTTGTAGGGTAAAATTGCCAGGAACCCTCTAAGGAGAACTAAGTAAAACTGCAGGGTGTAGGTACAATGTATTGAATGTGGTTTGATGGTAACACCTTCTCTATCTTCTCCTATAGAAAGAGTTTAAGGAGCGCTGTACTCAGTGTGCTGCTGTCTCTTGGGGTCTTACTGATGAAGGCAAATATTATTGCACTTCTTGCCACAATGTTACAGAGGTAAGTAACACATAACGTTTATGAATTTGCTTATGTGTTAGAAACTGCAGTTTCAGCCTGATAAGTAGTAGCCTAATTCCCACAGAATCTGTATATTTTTATCACTCATGCCTTGCCCAAATTCTAAGAATGTAAATAGTCTCCAAGTGCTTACACATGGGTTAAGGAATATTTTTTTTTTTTTGAGACAGAATCTCACTCTATTGCCTGGGCTAGAGTGCCGTGGTATCCGCCTAGCTCACAGCAACCTCAAACTCCTGGGCTCAAGCAATCTTCTCCCTCAGCCTCCTGAGTAGCTGGGACTACAGGCATGTGCCACCATGCCCGACTAATTTTTTCTATATATTTTTAGTTGTCCAGATAATTTCTTTCTATTCTTTTTAGTAGAGACAGGGTCTCGCTCTTGCTCAGGCTGGTCTCGAACTCCTGAGCTCAAACGATCCTCCCACCTTGGCCTCCCAGAGTGCTAGGATTACAGGCGTGAGCCACCACGCCCTGCCCGGGTTAAGGAATTTGTAAATTAGATTGAGGATGAGTTTTTGAAATTATGTTGAGCCACATGTATAAATGATTTCCTGATTCAGACTGTATGGTTTAAGGGGAAATAATTAAAATTATACTTAGAAGGTGATGCATTTCTTTTTATAGTTAATATTTAAGAGTTTTTAATATGTTGTGATAGCTTAGAGGTTTGAAAGATGGAACGTTAGAAAGCTTGAGGACTATTGGGAGTATTGGAAATATGCTTTATTATTTTATCTTTGTATAGTATCTTACAGATTACAAAGTATTTTCTTATCCAGGATTTCATTTCCTTCTCATCACTACCTTTGAGATATACTGTTATGCTTATTTATAGACAGGGCAAGTAGGTTTCATGAGTTGAGTGAGTTTGCCAAAGTCACACAAGTATAAAGTATTGAGCCAGGACTTGAAGAACCTGAGTCTTCTGACTCCAGTGTTCATTTTACCCATCACACTTCCCTCTTAAAATATAGAAATTGTCGTACTATCCTGTGTAACCTTGGTAAATGAGACTACCTTCACACTGAGAGTGCTTGATCCTGTTCTGGTGACCATACCTGCCAGTGAATATAACCAAAATAATCAAGGGTGTGGGCAGCCTGCTACTGGACAGGCTAAACATGCCAGGAGTCTCTCTGTGGAAAGGATATGCTCAAAGTCTACAGAGCCAGCAAGGAACAAATATTACCTTTACCATATAGGCTTAAGAAAGGCAAATTTGGGACAGGTGAAAATAACTGTAGACTTCTACTACTGACCAAGATGGAGTAATAGGGACCAGATTTACCTTCCTACCTGAAACAACTAAAAAAAACCTGGACAAAATATATGAAACAAGTTTAAAAAAATTTATCCTTGAGAATACTGGTTAATTTAGCCTGCAAGTCAGTTACAAAAGTGCTTCTCCTTGAGACAATCAATGTTCCTTAGCCTACAGCTGGAATGCTTGTGTCTACTTCCCATTTAGTTGCACAGAATCTTAAAAAGATATGTATTCACTTGATGAAATTTTTGGGGTAATAGAGATGTTCTTCATCTTGATTATGGCAATGGTTTCATGGAGAGATATATGTCACATTGTACACTTGACATATGTGCAGTTTGGTCCTCTGCCTTGATGTGTGTTAAGGAACTAGTGAATTTACTCACCGTTGCTTTTGCACCACAGTGCAGATGTAAACACAGCAAAGAAAGATTGTGTCTAATGCACTATTTGCCATTAGCAGATGAAGTCAGCATACTAATTTTGTAGGAATTGAACTACATTTAATTAATGGCTTATTTGATTTCTGTTTTTGATAATATTTCTATTTGGTTCCTGTTTGATTAATTCTACTGCAGTCATCTTTTAGCTTGAAAGATTCAAATATTGCTACCTAGCTTTTCATTTGAAAGACTGTCAATTGCTTGGAGTATTATTACTTGCCAAGAATGTAGAGTTCTTGAAAGTGGACAGCATCTTTATAAAGGCCAAGTACCTAGCTCAGCGCCTTCCTTCCATACTGTATGCAAAATTGTGTGTTCTGTGACTTCAGTGGTAACTCTTGGATTTGTGGCGATCCAGACATTTTCTTCACACAGAATGCAATGTGGTTGGTGTTTTCCGGCTATGTTTAGTGTGGTGGTGTGAAATCCAATGGGCGGGGAATGGCCAGTGAGACAGTAGTTACACCTATGAAGAATGGAAGTCATGGTACAATTTGACCTATTTTTCTGCCCCTTTTATTGCCCTCGAGCTTTCTTTGTATATAATTCTTCAAGTTCTAGATACTCTGCGATCTGGGGAAAGGCCTTCTGAATTGGGAAAGGAACCAGAGTGTCATCCTGGTATATTTTATCCAGAAAAAAATTTAAGGCCTTAAATCTATCCAATTTAGACAATAGATATTTTTACAACTGTTTCATGGGCATTTGTAATAAAAAGATGTAGGTTTTTGTTAGGGTGGAAAGCCTATTAGGTGTTCATGGCACGAGTGGAGAAAGATTTCTCACACAGAAATTAAGATATAAAAGTTTAAACATTTATTTTATCTATTAGAAGGACAGAATGAGAGAGAGAGAGAGAAAGGGAGGGAGGGAGGGAGGGAGAAAAGGAAAGGAGAGGGGAGGGGAGGGGGAAAAGAGCAGGGAGACAGCATGGCATCCCAAAGAAAGAGGAGGGGATGCCAGCAGCAAGGCCAGGTGGCTTGCTGCTTTTATGGGGATGAAGAGAAAAAAATAGTGATGGTTGTCAGTTGATAACAAAAGCGGCAGCAGGTAAATAACAAAAGCTGCCAGGATGTCAAAGTCGGAGACTTGGTTTCCTGCCTTCCTTGGAGAAAGGATTACCACAGGAGATGTGACTCTGTCCCTGAGATATGGTTGAGGCTGTAGCTCATTCTTCTGCTGTTCACTCAGGAACTCTGTAAAAGCAGATTCTCAAAAAACAATTTTGAAAGAGAGAGATTTACATCTCTCTTCTGTCCATCTACGTTTCTTTAGAAGTTGTGCAAAACAGAACTCCTTCAGGGTACTTGTTAGTGAAGGAGCTCATAGGATTGATCTTTAACTATTACTGGGGAAATTGTGGGATTAGGTATTTTCCTGTTATTTTTGCAAGGCTGCGCCTTTCAGTTTTTATGATTATAAGAGCAATCGTGTTTACTGTAGAAAATTTGGAAACTATGAAGATGAAAGCTAAAATCACGAATAATCTCAACACACATTTCAGTCTCTTTTGTCCTGTGTATGAGAGGGAAAAAGGAATGTGAGTGGGTACTATTGAATTTTCTGTCTTAATGTGCAAAATACTTTTTCTAAACATTTGCAAAATTTTTATTGACTGTAAATATTCCATACTATAGCCACTCAGTAATTTAATTAATTATAGCTTTGAGTTTGGATGTTTAGCTTTTTCAAGTTTTTTGCTGTTTCACATTTTGTCTAGTCCAGATTTTAAGTCTTTTTTTCTTGGTACTCTTTATAAGCTTTACTTGTCTTTGCTGGTTAACTGGGGTTTTTTTTGTTTGTTTAGTTTTGTTTTTTTTTAAAGCTCCTCTTCAAAAATGGGTAACTTTTGATATTTATTCTGACGTATCTTATGTTCTCTGTGTGGCCAACCCAATATACCAGAACTGCTTTGAATATGGTTTCTATGACTAGAGAGTCTGCATTCCAAAAATCCTATTATTAGAGACATGTCTTTTTTATTCTTATTGAGAGTTAAAGGTGTAAACTTCATTCTAAATCTCTAAATTTAGAAAAATATGCTAATGTCCTCTGTTAGTTAAAAATCTTTACCTTTCTTCTGGCAATAAGACTCAATACTTTTCTTTTTGGTTGTGAGAGAGCCAGAATCTTAGGTACCTGCCCTTGAGAGTAATTGGGATTGAAGACTTTGTTATGAATTGTACTAACCATTTAGTCATTCTAAAATTCTGTAGTTTGATTGAAAATAAAAAGTAGTACTTTTATAATTTCAGAAATGGAAGCAGTTTTAGAGTGTTATTAAAGTACATGAAAAAGTAGGATGAAACTAATCTGTATGTAGGTTAGACATTGCCAGTTGTGATAAATACATAAATTGTATTAGTACCAAGATATATTTTGAGTGGAGAAAAAAGTACATTTGACATTTCATTTGGTTTGAAAAAGTTAAAAACTGATTTAAAAGAAAAGTTTATGCATTTAACAGATGGTGGTTACTGGGTTCCAGACACTGTTTTAGATACTGAGAAATTTTGAATGAAAAAAAACATAAAGATTAATCAGAATGTTAAAATTTTTATAATTTCCCCAAGATGTTGCCATCACTGGCCCTGGCACTCACAATTTGGTTCATTATATTTCCCAGAGCATACTTGGAAATATGCTTAGGGGTATGTAAAACTATCTTTTTAATGGTTTGTTTTTTGTTTCCTGCAGAGATCTAAGGAAGTTATAACCACTGAGGATATTCCTAATACCAGGATAAAAACCATTAACCGGGGGCTTAAAAGAAGAAAAAAGTTTGGTAAGCTCTTTCTTCATATGTGCTTACTGTTCTTTATTCACATCTTTCACCTTCATGATGTGGGGCCATGGAATGGAATTTTAAATAGATTCTAGAGAAAATTTCAGATTTTAAAGCAGATAATCCAAAATGAAATTAAAATGGGAAACTATTGATGGTAAAATGGAAAGCAAATGTCTTGAAGCATGTCCTTTTATTATCCTGCTTATTGTCAATGAGTTGCTTTTCCAGTGAAGCAACTATTGTGCAAAAAAGAGTATTAATAGCAAAGGGAGCATATGTGCTTTTCTATATCTATTATCCATTATTAATATGATTTTCTGTGCTTTTGAAGAAAAATGCTTATTTTATGAAATAATTCAGCTGAGGGATCTTCTGGTTAGGTGACTTAGAGATTCAGCTTTCAGAAATCCATTTCTCACAGTGAATTTTGAATACACACTTTAAAATAGGGAAAATTATTTTCTCTTAAAATAGCTTCAGCATGGATGTGATTTGAAAGGTAATATATTTCATTACTCCAGTGGGTACATATAATTAACCATTATTAAGAAGAATCTGAGGTAAAGTCTAACTGATGCTTTTTATTTTTATGGCTAACTAGGATCAGATTCTCAAATTTGAAACCAGGCTAATGATAATGGTAGACTCTTCTACATGAGGTAGCTTTGAGGATGCACACACGCACACGAAATATATGTATATTAGTGAAATATTTATATGAAATACATTGATGTTCTTAGATGAATAACAGGGAGAATGCCTAAATGCTAACTCATGTTCCTGTTTAACCCTTAGTAGTAATTATTTTCACTAAATTTTATCGGAGTTAACTCCAATTAATTCTGACTTAACCTATTTAAATAGTTAAAATGTGTAGTTTAAACCTAAATTGCTTAAGGAACTTCAGGTGCTTTATATTAGGTGTTAAGTGTCTTATAGTCATCCTTTCTTCATCTGTAAAATGAGAATGGTAATACCATCTGTTATGTAAAATAGGAACCCAGACTCATAATTTAAAATACAACTTGATCAGTTTCTAAGAACAGTTTACATGAACAAGAGAGAGCATATGTATATAGCTTAAAGAGTTTAAACTTCTTCAACTTCTGGATACATCAAAATTACAGGCCTTCCATTTTACTCATATAACCTGAGACCCTTCCTGGGAGAGAATCAGGTTGGTGAGCCGGGGTGGGGAGACCTTGTGACATTCAGGTAAGGGAGAAGAGTTGGAATCCTTTGACATTCTGCAGGGGAGAAGAGATCTTGGAGTCAGCACCAGACTTGAGAAGCTATGTGTAAAAAGTGCTGATAACATACTTTTCAAAGAGTTACAGTATTTGTCCAACAGTGCGGGGTAAAACATAAGGGTCCTGAGGACTTTACCTTTCCTTCAGCTGGTGATTATAGCTAAACATGTAGCTCTGTCTATTATGGTGGGAGATTTCTTCACAATCTCTTAGGGTGGTTTTTAGAATTCACTAAAATAACCTACTTAAAACAGCACATACTTGGTACCTAGGCTGAGATCAGTGTTAGTTTCCTTGCTTTCAGTTTCTCCCATTCTAGAACCATTTCTAGAAAAGCAGAATGCCATTGAACAGTTTATTTTCTTCAGATATTCTTATTGCTCTTTCCTGCACTTCTGGACCATCAGATCTTGACACTGGTTCTTTGGTTCACCAGATATTCATCCTTACCTTGTAAGTCGGAACAGAAAAGTGGAAGCACTGACTGAGTGCTTTCACTTAGGGTTCTGCTGGTCATTGTGCAATAAAATATACATTTTTAAAACTTACTTCACTTTCTTAAATATGTTAGCTATTCATTTTTCTTTTTAGGTTAATATTTCAGAACATTTGAAATTCGATAAATTATATAAAATGTTTAGTTTTAGCATTTGTATACAAATTTGCAAGATTGGAAATAAGAGAATGTAAAAATGGAAACTTTATTCAGGGATACAAAAAAATTCAAGTTGTAATGTGTAAAACACAAACTGTAACTGTGTAGTGGAATTGCAGTAAATTAGGAATGCAAATGTCTAAAACGTGTTATTTGTCATTTAGAAAAAGGCTGGGATTGGTATGTGTGTGAAGGTTTTCAGTACATACTTTGTCAACAAGCAGAAGCCTTAAAGAGCCTTGGAGTAGGCCCAGAGTTAAAGGTAAGTCCATTTGGGACTAGATGTTAGCTTTACATTTTGTTTTTTGAAGAAAAGTAGGATGTAGGGTGGAACTAGAGAGAAATCAGTAATAACGCTAGGGCTACTGGAAGAATTATTTTTCTGATATTTTTGCTTTAATCCTTTTACTATACCAGCAGTTCCTAAAGTGTGTTTTATAGGATGTAAATAAGCAATACATGCAAGAGAAAATTTAAAAGGTTTTAGTCTTCAGATATTATACTTAGGAAACAGCTGGTTAAACAAAGTAAAACAAATAACTTTGTGGGCTTATTAATATCTCTCTGTTAATGTGCTTTGTTTAATTGCCAGGTGATGTCCTGTGTGGTATTCACAATTTGAGAACAAATTCCTTTGGTATGTGTATATAGTGTCTGTCAGGACTTGAGTTCTATTGAATGCACTTTGGGCAGTCATACGGTAAACCAGTGGTTCACTGGAGTATACACCATAGTTACCTGGAGAGGACTTGTTGAAATGCCAATTGCTGGACCCTATTCCCAGAGCTTCTGAGTCAGTAGGTCTGGATTAGGGCCCAAGAATTTGCATTTCTAACAAGTTCCCACGAGACACTGATGTTTCTAGTCCAGGGACCATACTTTGACTTTGCTGCCTTCCTGGAGTAGCATAGTATTTCTGCAATTTCTTGAATTTCATAGTCCCTCATCTAGTTAAAGCCATTTTCAGGAATTCTTTTAACAGCTAGTTATTTAACAACAAGTTGTTATTGTATCCTTGCTTTGTGCTCTTCATTGGAACCCACGTTCTGAGAGATCCAGCCTAGTTGAGGAGAGGAATTTATGCATAGGTGAAATGAGTAAACATGAAATTAATATAACAGTATATACTCATAAGTGATATTAAAGGCAAAAAGAGAAGGGAGAAAGATCAATGTGGGCTGAAGTCACCAAGGAAAGATTTGTAGAGGAGCATCTGCTGTTCAAACCAGTATATGGAGAAAGCCAAAAGAGAATGACCTCTGGAGCAATGCATGGTCTGAAATGGACTCTGGCCCTACCCTTAAAAGCATTATAGGAATTAAAAATTCAGAGCCAGGAGCGGTAGCTCATGCCTCTAGCCCTACCTACTCTAGGAAGCTGAGGCAGGAGGATTGGTTGAGGCTAGGAGTTCGAGACCAGCCTGGACGACATAGCAAGACTCCATCTCTTAAAAAAAAAAAAGGAATTAAACATTCAAAAACATGAAACACCACAGACTTAACTTGTGACAGTCACTGCATTAGGTAAGATAGCTGATAGTGGGTGTTTATAATCTAGTCTATCCCTGCATAGTCATCCTATGTATAAATGTTTATAAATAGTTTTATATAATTACACTGAATAGCTATAGTAGGGTTTATTTCTACATAGCTTTCTATCCATTTCATTAGGGATTAATTCTGAAAACAGTTTTTCTGAAATTAGCTGATGAGAGTAAGAACACAGGCTCGGGAATCAGAACTGACTCCAAATTCTATTCATGGCTTTTCTATTTATTGGCTGGGTAATCTTGGCCAGGTTAACTCAGTTTCTTCAGTGGTAAAATAGAGATAGTAGCTATCTTACTGTATTGTGTTAGAGGCGAGGGATGTCTGGTACCTAGTAGGTGATGAATAAATGGAAACGTTTTTTTGTTTAGTTTTACTTCCACTTGGGACTGGTCAATAGACCTGGTGGCAGCTTTGCCGCTAACTAGAAGTATAGTCATGTATAAGTTGCTTTCTTTCTCTGATCCTTAATTTGTTTAATATACAAAAGGTAAGGATTCAACTAGGTGATCTTTAATGTCCTTTCCTTCTCAAAGATTAAGAAGGATTTTTTTCAGTGTTTCCCATATATCTGATATTGTGATAATTCTTTTTAAGGAAAAGCAGGTAAGAATACATTTAGATGGAAAACTTGTTTTAACAAGCCCTCCATGTGATTCTGATGCACACTCAAGTTTGGGAAACACTGGTTTAACGTATCACTCCCCAAAGTGCATTTTATGGAACTCATGTTCTGATAGACGCTACAGAAATATACCAAAGGATTTTGTTCTCTAATTGTGAATACTGCATAAGACATCCTTTGGAGATTAATATATAAAGTATAAATTCTGCAGTATGGATGTGCCCATATGTTTGTCATTATAACCTGAATCACCACCCATTTCCCTTCCTCATTAGAATGAAGTTTTACATAATTTTTGGAAGCGCTACCTTCAGAAGAGCAAGCAGGCATATTGTGAAAACCCAATTTATACCACTAAAAAGAAAGCTACGGTAAGTCACAAGTCTGAAAAGTGGGACTAAAAGACATGTCTGGTAAGATATAGAGAGGGAGATTGGTTCATGACCAGTTTGAGTAGCTGGGATTATGATGCTTGTCAGAGGATTTTCAGTGAAGAGGCTTCTGTTACAGTCTAGAAGGACAGGGTCACTGATCTAGACATTGGAATTAATTTTGACTTTTTATTAGACTGCTTGAAATATAAAGGAATTTGTGGTTGATTTTCTAGATAGAAGCTTAAGGAATTTCTATCATTGTACTATTGAAAGAATTTTTTTGCGTATGTAAGTCCTTTTGCTTGGAATACCTACTTTACCTGGCATTTCAAGATTCAGCTCAGTTATCTCTTCTCAGAAGCCTTTATGTGAAGAAAAAGAAATCTGGGTACTCCAGCCCCCGACATCCACCATCTATATTTTTAGCAGTTTATTTTTAACTACTCAATAAATGTGCCCTGTAACATTTTATTTGGGGTAGGGTATGGTTTCCCTGCTGAGAAAGGCAAGTGTGCTAATCATTGATGTGTTTGATGTGTGGTACAGATACTCCTCGACTTATAATGGGGTTACGTCCTGATTAACCCATTGTAAGTTGAAAATAAAGTCTATTTTATAGTAAAGGATTGAATATTACCTCATGTAATTTTTTTCTACTTGAGATGGAAATGATGTCTCTCATGTAATTTATTGAATACTGTACTGAAAATGAAAAACAGAATTGTTGTATGGGTACCTGAAGTGCAGTTTCTACTGAATGCGTATTGCTTTTGTAACATTGTAAAGTTGAAAAATCTTTTTTTTTTTTTTTTTTTTTGCATTTTCCTTTTTTTTTTTTTTTTTTTATTTTAGCATACTGTGGGGATACAAAAGTTTAGGTTATGTATATTGCCCTTACTCCCTCTAAGTTGAAAAATCTTAAGTCAGGGACCACCTATATTTAGAGAAGAGCTAAGAAGAGTTTCTGAATCTATTTGATACACATTTGTTTAAGAGCTTGGGAACTTGGCCCAGTGTTCCCTTGTTTCGTTGGGTTCTCACAGGTTCCACATGCAGAGTGTAATGATCTGGGCAACCTCTGAGCTACTCAAGCACCCTCACGTGATGCTGGTCCTAAGAATGAGAAATTTAGAGTAGTCAAGTAATGCAAGATACAATGGTTAAAGGGGGCATAACCTACAGAATTAGTTTAGAAAATGTTTTTAAATATGATACAATTTATTTAAACTCAAGAGAAATAACTTGAATTTACTGGAAAAGATATTTTATAATCATAGAGTTATGAAACATTATCCTATCTTGATATAAGAGACAGGTACCTCTCCAGAAAAGCAAAAAATGCTGTATTTCAAAGGTGATCCTTGGAAAAAGAAAAGAAAGAATTATTTAAACTGCTAAGAACTTGATTTTTAAAATTTCATAGCTATTTGTTGCTTGTATTTAAGTACTGGGACTTTACCTAGCACATAGAAAATATGAATTAGAACCTGGGATTCTCTCTGACATTTTAATATTTTTAGGTTAATTTAAGAATAAAACAGGACCAGGTGTGGTGGCTCACACCTATGATCCCAGCATTTTGTGGGAGAATCACTTGAGGCCAGGAGTTTGAGACAGCCTGGGCAACATAGCAAGACCCTGTCTTGAAAAAAAATTAGCCAGGCGTGGTGGTGCATGCCTGTAGTCCAGTTACTCAGGAGGTTGAGGCTGGAGGATCGTTTGAGCCCAGGAGTTTGAGGTTGCAGTGAGCTATGATTGTGCTACTGTACTCCAGCCTGGGTGACAGAGTGAGATCTTTGTCACCCAGTCTCTGAAAAATAAAATAAAATAAAAGGTTTGAGTAAACACCTGTGTAAGGTAGTATTAGCATCACACCCCAAAATCTTGGTGAAAAATAAGCAATAGGTAAAATTGTAAGCTGATATATAAGTTGGTAATATAATTTCTACTGTAAGAATACAGCTGTAGTGTATTATGAAAGGAAAAAGAAATAATTACTTTTAAATTTGAAGCTTAGTCCTCTCATATATATCCAGTAAATATTTTAATAGTGTTTTGGTGAATATAACCATTCCAAGACCAGTAAGAGGCCTGCACCTGAATCCTGGTCCCTACTTTTGAGTTATGTGATCTTGGATGAGATAAATTACTGAAAAATTCCAGAAAAGGCAAAACCAAGCAAATATACAGAGTGTGGCAGCAGGGAAGGGTGCTATTTAACAGAGAGTGGTCTGGGAAGGCCTTCCTGATGAGGGATCTTAACTAAGTGAGAGAGTAAACCATGGGGATATCCATGGGAAGAAATGCAGAATTTCAGACCTCACCCAGACCAACTGAATCCATATCTGCATGTTTGAGAAGGACTGCTCTAGATGTGACGTAAGGGTGGCTGGGGCCAAGTGCTAGCACTGAAGGTGGCAAGTGGTAAGATTCTAGATCAACTGAAAATAGAGCCTACAGAATTTCCTGTGGGATGTGAGAGAAAGAGGAATAAAGGACAACTCTGAGGTTTTTGGCCTGAGCAGCTGGAAGGAAGAAGTTGCCATCAGCTGAAGTGGCAGGTGGAACAGGAAGACCAGGGGTTCCGTTTTAGACATGTTAAGTTTGAGACAGCTGTTAGACATCCACGAGGAAATGTCAAGTATGCAGTTAGATATATAAGTCTGTAGTTTAGAAGAGAGGTCTGGGCTGGATATTAAATTTGGAAGCTATCAGTTTATACTATAATTATCAAATCTAAAATGCCATTGTTTGTAAGATACACCATTATTTTAAGTATCATCAAGAAAGAAAAGAATGCTACAAATTAAATTGAGACATGCCACTGATTGATTTGGATTGAAGGGATGTTAAAATATCGGGGGGAGGAGGTGTAGCTAATATTTGAAACCATAAGACCAGAATGACATCACCAAGGAATGAAGGCAGTACCAAGAACTAAGCTCTGGGCCACTGTAGGGTTAAGATGTTTGGGATAAAAAAGGAACCGGCAAAAAAGTTAGAGAAACACTTGTGAAGTAAGAGGACAGCCAAGAGAGTGAGAGGCATTCTGGAGATCAAGAGAACAAAGTGTTTCAAGAAGAGGGCAGTGATCAACTGTGATAAATGCTGCCACTAGGTCAAGAAGGAAGAGGGCTACAAACTGATCAATGGAGTGGGATCAAAAGCTCGATTGGAATGGGGTGTAAGGTAGATTGAGAGGAGAGAAATTGGGGAAAACAAATCTGGACTATTTCAAAGCATTTTGCTGAAGCACAAAGACATTGTGTGGTAGCTGGGATCAAGGGAAAAGTTTTTGAAAATGGGATTGGCTGGGTGTGGTGGCTCATGTCTGTAATCCCAGCACTTAGGGAGGCCAAGCCGGGAAGATCACTCGAGGCCAGGAGTTCAAAACAAGCCTGGGCAATATAGCATGACCCTGTCTCTACAAAAAATGCAAAAATTATTTGGGCATGGTGGCGGGTGCCTGTAGAGTCCTAGCTAATTGGGAGGCTGAGCAGCAGGATTGCTTGAGACCCGGAGTTTGAGGTTGCAGTGAGCTATGATCGCACCACTGCATTCCAGCCTGGGTAACAGAGCAAGACCCTATCTCTTTAAAAAAAAAAAGAGTGAGATAAATGATAGCATGTTTGTGTACTGATAAGAATGGTTCAGGAGAGAAGAAAAATGCATAGTGGAGAGAAAGAGGAGAAGTGAATCTTAAATAGATAGCTCTGAATGGATGAGAGGGGTAGGATAGAGTGTTCAGATGGAGAAACTGGCTTTAGATGGGAGCTTGGACAGTCCAGAAGAATCAGGCAGAGGGCAGAGTATATGGTAGATTTGCTGGGAGTGGTCACCTGTGGGAACCTGTGAAAGTTTTCTTCTGATTGCTTCAATTTTCTCAATGAGTCCATGCTCATCAGCCACCTTTATGGCATACCTTGCCTCTCATGTGGCTTGCGAGTGGAGAGGGGATGTGGTTGGCAGAGATTGGAGCATCTTATTTCATTCCCTGATTTTTTTTTTTCTTCATTCTCTTGTGAGCTTCTTTAACAAATGAGTCTTATTTCCTTGCAATAAAATCAAGTTTCTTGGCCTGTAGGGCTGAGATCATGGCTTTCTGACTGATCAGTTCCCCAAGGTAATGGTAGCTAAGGAGGTCTTCGAGTAGCCAGCCCACTGACCTTTTTAGGGACATTCTTACCACCATTTCAATAGCACATGTGTGAACAAACAATGGTGTGAGATAGTATATCCTTGTTGATTATGTTTTATAAACAGTATGTACTACAGGAGTTCAAGGAAATGAAAAATCACTGAAGAAGAGTAGGTTTTCAGTGGCATGAGAGAGTAAGTAATGAGTTGAAGAGAGAGAAAGGGAAGGGACAGTTCAGGCAAGAGAACCAGAATTAGCAAAGATATAAAGCAAAAATTCCCCAGGTAGGTTTGGTAAAAAGAGGCCAGCCAGTGTGCACAGAGTCGTTATTGATGCTCAGTGTTTTGATTGGTGAAGATGTTAGCACTGTGAGAGAGAGGTTTGTGGAAGGAGGAGATCTGATGTATGTACTGGCAGCCTGCTTCCTCCCTCATCTTTGTCTGTAGCCTTTCTCCCAGGAGCACTGCTGGGAGCTGTCAGGGAGTGTGTTTCAGAAGTAAAGGTCTTTCAGACTTAGGGTCTTGGCAGACAGTTGAAGTTCTCTAGAGTGGTTTCTTTTATGGTGTTTGTGATGGTTGGGAATTGTTTAAATTCACAGAAATTAACTGTTTTAAATTCCTGTGTAATAATTTTGTTTATGTTATTTTGCAAACAGGTATTAGAAGATAATCTAAGTCATTCAGACTGGAGTAGTGAGCCTGAGCTGCTAAGTGATGTTGGCTATCCTTCTTTTGTTGAAAGTGGAGCAGAGTCACAGTCTGACACCTACAGTCAAAAGCCTTTCCCCCTCAGCAACAGAGCATCACAATCAGGTAAAAATGAGAACCAAACTGTTTAGAATTTTAAAGTTAGTACTGTCTCTTAAAAATAATTTAGTCCAATCTCTTTTTTTTTTTTTTTTTAAATGATTTTTAAACTTTTTTTTTTTTGAGACAGAGTCTCACTTTGTTGCCCAGGCTAGAGTGAGTGCCGTGGCGTCAGCCTAGCTCACAGCAACCTCAAACTCCTGGGCTCAAGCGATCCTCCTGCCTCAGCCTCCCGAGAAGCTGGGACTCAGGCATGCGCCACTATGCCCGGCTAATTTTTCTATATATATGTTTTTAGTTGTCCATATAATTTTTTTTCTATTTTTAGTAGAGACGGAGTCTCGCTCTTGCTCAGGCTGGTCTCGAACTCCTGACCTTGAGCGATCCACCCGCCTCGGCCTCCCAGAGTGCTAGGATTACAGGCGTGAGCCACCGCGCCCGGCCCCAATCTCTTGATAGTCCAAAGAAGGGGGAACTTGCTCTAGCAAGGACACATGACTTACTGAATCACAGGGCTAAGAGAAAGGCAAATTAAATGAAATCTTAGTGCAATTTTTTTTTTATTTTTTTGAGACGGAGTCTCACTCTGTCATCTGAGCTAGAGTGCCGTGGCGTCGGCCTAGCTCACAGCAACTTCAAAGTCCTGGGCTCAAGCGATTCTCCTGCCTCAGCCTCCCGAGTAGCTAGGATTACAGGCACACACCACTACACCTGGCTAATTTTTCTATTTTTAATAGAGACAAGGGTCTCGCTCTTGCTCAGGCTGGTCTCGAATTCCTGACCGCAAGCGATCCTCCTGCCTTGGCCTCCCAGAGTGCTTGGATTACAGGCATGAGCCACTGCACCCGGCCAGTGCAATTTTTTAAAAGGCACATTGTCTCCATGTATTTTTGTGTGATTTTAAAGGGACATAAAGAGTAAGTGGATCCAGGAGGAGGCTTGCTCAAAAAAGATGATATATGTGTGAGCTCAAAATCTTCAGAGAAAAGTTGCAGCAGAAAAAAGTAATAACCAATATGGTAAGATAGACAAGAGTCAAAGATGATATGCCCAATTTCTAAGCATGTTTTGTGTGTATGTCTTACTTTCTGATTTAATTCGATAACTTAAAATAGATGAGCATATCTAAGGTTATAGACATAGACGTTCTTCCTAAAGCATTTATTCATTTTAGTTGTTCCTTCACTACATTTTTTTTTTAAAATCATGGTGGAAAACAGACCTCAGAGAACAGACCAGGCTTTTATTATAGATTACATGAACCTTGATGTGTACTAATAGAGTTCTTTGGGAAATAGCTTCCAAACCACCCGGTGTTAGGAATTGTTTATTGAAATCTGGGTTAAATGTAGTTATTTATACTTTAAACCAAGTTTAAGAGGGGGAGGGTGTAGTTCTATAAAATTTTCAACAAAACTTTTCTTGAATGGGCTGTTTCTTTGCATGCCTTTTGCCCCCGAAAGATTAAAAATTCCTTTTGTCAGTGTATCAGCATTTCTTGCTGGACTACACAGTGACACAGATATCTGATGAGTTACTTTTTGTGTCCAAAGAATTAAAGTGTTAGAATCATAGAATAGTTGAGCAGCAATGAATCTCTGGAATTTTTTTCTCCATGTTTTCAGGCAAGCCTGAACTCAAACAGTCCCAGAAGACTGACTCTAAAATCATCCAAACCTTTTAAAAAAAAAATGTTAATTCCTTTTAAAGGATCATAATTGTTTTGTTGACCTATGTTAAGGGTTTTTGTTTGCTTGTTTGTATTTTAGTAAATGATGGTCCCTGGAGCTTGCTTTTAGTTTTTACATTAAAGTAATTATTAATATAACTCTTTGTACAAAACTATAAAATGCAGATGGTCACAAAGAAAATAAAACCACCAGTTATTGTACCACCCAGAAAGAGTTTCATTGTTTTGTTTTGCAAAAATGTGAACAATTTTCTTTAAATTTCTAAATCAAAATTCTTCATGCATGTAATTCAGATAGTTCTATAAGTCTTACTATGAAAAATTGTAAAAATAAAAAATTTTTTAAGTTATAGTCCATCCTCACCCGGAAGGGTCCTATTCCCGAGAGGCATTTATTTTCCGCTGTTTTGTAACTTCCATATCTCTGTATCACATGCTTCTAGTAGCACATCTTGATTTCTGATTTGGGACATTAGCTATTGAATTCCCACCGTTGCAGAAGAAGTCTCAGCTCTTTCACACGTTCCTCACTGCCCTTCCTCTGCACATAGTGACCAGTTCATGATTGTGCATTTCTCATTCTCTGTTTTCTCAATATAATTATAATTTTTTACTAGATTGATATTGGGTGCTTAAATTATTATAAATGTATAAATGCCATTTAGAACTGAGCCATCCATGTAGCTTACTGTGATTACTTTTCCTATATATCCTTTTATTTTCCCAGAGTTGATAATTGTTTTGTTATTCATTTAGTTTTCTATTTTCTATTTATCACTAATCTATAATTTATTACTACTGTTTCTCCACACTTCCTCCCAGACCTTAAAATCTCTCAATACCTTAGATATTCTGTCAATTTCATCTTCTGGAAGAAGTCTCTCTGGAGCTTCTGACCTGCTCCTATCTACAGTGATGTCTCTAGACCTGTGGCCTGGCTGACTTTAGGATCTCTCTTTACCACCATCCTGAGATTTTGTCACGTCTCTTTTGTTGAATTTTTTATTTCCTGGATCCCGTTTTGTCTTCTTTCGTGGATTATGGCCTCATTTTTGTGGAGCATCTTTTCTTATTTTGCAAAAGATAATAATGATATTTCCCAACTGATTTGATTGTCTTGGCCTCTGCTTTTTATATTAGAGGCTTTGTTCAAATGTTTAATGAGCCTAAGATAGCTATTTTTCTCTAAAAATGGAGACTAAAAAGTTGATTGAAAGCTTTGTACCCATGGTAAGTCTTGTCAGCTCTGCTCAATATGCAAGGGTGATCTAGCTGGGTTATTTTCTTAGTGAACCTCCAGCATTATTATCTTTAAATCTTTCCCCCCTGAGCTGATCAGATTCTGCAGAGAAATCTCTTTGAGTCTTCTGTTTGGCAGGTGTGTAATCCTGGCTGTCAGTGTTCTGGGAACTGGGTGGGGAGAAGAAGGCCCGAGGGGAGTGTGTGGGGGTTGCCTTAGTACTCAGTATATAAACTTTCACTTAATCCTCCTGTTTTAACTTTTCAACTGTGCATGTGACTGGCATGCCCTATACCAGAGACCCTTCTCTCTAGAGAAGAAATTTCTAATTTGTGGCCAGGATTGGGGAGGGGAACTCACTTGGCTGCATGGAGTTGGGATAAGAATCTGGATATCAAACTGCTTCTTAATAAGACTTTCAAGCAGTCCTCCTGGTATTAGTCTTGCCTTCATCCAGTTTCAGGAGTACCTGGTTTAGCCAATTCCTGAGCCTTCTTTGGGAATGTCCAGTGAAAATTACTGTTTGGCTTTTGCCACAAATAGCTTTGGATTTAGCTTTGCCAGGACAGCTAAAAGAGTAATCACCTGTCCATATGCTTTATAACTTCTAAAATTTTATTGCTGTCGTCTCTTTTTTATTATTTGTTCTTAGGTTTATATGTTTTAAAAATTCCTTAATAATAATTTTTGTAGTGGGAGAGAGCAGAGGTTAAGGTATTTTCAATCTGCCATCTTTACTGGAAGTCCTTACATGTTGTAAGGACTATACAAAAAAGTATGCATATATTTTTTTAAACAATATTTTATGGAAATCTATGTCCTTATATACTTTAAAACAGTGATCCTTAAACTTTAGCATCCATCAGAATCACCTGGAGGACTCGTTAGAACACAGTAATTTGCATTTCTAAGTTCTCAAAGGATATGTTACCTGCTGGTCCAGGGACTATACTTTGAGAACCACTGATCTAAAGCATTATGAAAATTATGTAGTATACCATTGCATGGAATTATTTAATCAAACTTCCATTACTGGCACTTAGGTTGATCTAAATTTTTTTTTTCATATTATAAACAGTGCTGCCACAACATTCCTTGACCCTAAATCTTTGCATGTTTTTAAAATCATTTCATTAGGATGAAATCTTAGAAGTAGAACTGTTGGACCAGTTTGTCATATTGGGTTTCTACTTTGTGCTGGGGACTGGTTGTGCACACTGGGGACACAGTGGTGAGCGAGACTGCCTTCTAAGTGTTTATATTGTAGTGGGAGGAGATAGGCAGTACATACACAAGTAAAAAAGAAAATTTCAGTTACTGATAATTGCGTTTTTATATGAAGAAAGGATTTACAGGATTTGGAAAAAGGGATTTTGAGGAATGATTTCAAGAGTTTATGTCCAAGAAAGCTTAGAATTTCTCAGGGTCGTTCTTAGTTCTGCTTCTTTATCTACCCTCCCTCCTTAGGTGACTTCACCTAAAGCTGTGGCTTTAACCAACAACCAGCTATATGCTGAAACTCTAAAATTCCTATCTCTAGTCCCACCTCTCCTCTAAACTATAGGTTTTTATATTAACTGCCTATTCAACATTTCCACTGGTATATTTAATAAGATCTCACGTTTAACATGTACAATTCTGACATCTTGATTTCTCTCATCAAACTTGTTTTTTTGCTGTCCTCCTTATCTTGATAAACGGCATCTCCATTCTACTTGTTGCTCAGGCCAACATTAGAATTGTACTCATCTTCTCCTTTTCTCTCATGGTTTACATCCAGTCTATCAGCAAATCCTTTCGACTTTGTCTTCGAAATCTATCCAGAATCCAACCACTTCTCACCACTTGAAATGCTATCACTTCAGTTCAAATTCCTGTCATCGCGCTCCTGGAGGAGTGGTCTCCTGTTTTCACTTCTGCCCTCCTGTAACTCCATTCTTCCTATAGCAGCCAGACTGACCGTCCATAAATGAGGTCATATTGCTCCCATATTTAAAACTCTCCAGAAACTTCTTAGCATACTTAGAATAAAATCCAAAGTACAAATAATGACCTACAAAGGCCTATATAATTTCTTACTCTCTCCAGTATCATTTCCTATGAATTTCCTTCACCCATGATACCCTCACCACACTGGCCTCCTTGCTAGTTCTGCAAGTTCACTCCTGCTGATGTGTTTGGTATTCATTGCAACATCCTTAAAACTTACTTCTGGGCCCAGTGAGGTGGTTCACACCTATAATCCCAGCACTTTGGATGGCCAAGGTAGGAGGACTGCTTGAGGCCAAGAGAAAGACCAGGCTGGGGGATATAGCAAGACCCTGTCTTTACAAAAAAAATTGTTTAAAATTTAGCTAGGCACAATGGTATATACCTCTAGTCCTAGTTATTACTTGGAAGGTTGAGGCAGTAGGATCACTTGAGCCCAGGAGTTCAAAGCTGCAGTGAGCTATGATCATGCCCCTGCACTCCAGTCTAAGTGACAGAATGAGACCCTATCTTTAAAAAAAAGAGACTTTCTGAATTCATTCGGGTCTCTCCTCAAATGTCACCCTCTCAAAGAGGTTCCTCTGATCATTCATATAAAATAGCACATCTCTTGTCCCTTCCATCACTTTGTATGCCCTTACATTGCTGTTTTTCTATGACAACACTACCATCTGTCAATTATATATTTTTGTTGTTTGTTTATTGATCTGTCTCCCATTACTAGATTGTAAGTTCCAAGAGGGTTGAGACACTGTTCACTGTCATTTACTGAGACATAGAAGAGTGGCACAAAGAATGAGGTGAATAAGTATCTGTTGATTGAATGAATGAATGAGGATATGATATGTCATATGGTAGAGGATGCCCAGAGGATGGGGGTGGGAGGAGGTGCTGCTTTAGCTAAAGAGTTTTTTGTTGTTGTTCATTATTTGTTTTTTTGTTTTAGAGACAGAGTCTCACTTTTATTGCCAAGGCTAGAGTACATTGACATGATCATAGCCTGGCTAATTTTTCTATTTTTTATAGAGACGGGGTTTCCCTCAGGCTGGTTTGGAACTCCTGGCCTCAAGTGATGTTCCCAAAGTGCTAGGATTACAGGAGTGAGCCACTGCACCTAGCAGCTGAACAGTTTTGAAGAGGCCTCTCAAAGAAGAGGAGACATGGGAGTTGAGGCTGGGGTCAAAGGAGTTACACATTTTTTGCTTTGCATTGTAATTGTTTATTCTTTTACTTTAAAATTATTTTTCACTATTAAAAATTCAAATAGTTTAAATCCCTCTTTTAGAATCCCATCTCATCCCACTCCCACAGATAACCTATAGTTACCCCTTGGCTGATTTCCTTCTAAAACCTTTGCTGCTCTTTATTGCCAGATTGCTCTTTGTAAAGGTTATATCAGTTGCAACCTAACTTTAAGATATTTAAAATGTCTATTTGGATTTTTTGTTGTTTTTCTTTTGTTGCCCAAAATAATTGCTTCCATTTTTAAGAATCTCAATTTATCCCCTAAGAAATGGCGTCGTCTGTCTGTTCTGGATCTCTTGATGGAGTGGAATACTCACGACGAAAGGAGAAGGGAACTGTGAAGATGTCTGTGCCAAGAACACTTGCTCTCTGCTATCTATCGTTACTTTGGCAGAGAGAAACAATAACACTTTCAGATCTCTTGAGGTAAGCTGCACCTCTCATATGATGTTTTTGCTAATTGTGTGAATTAAGGAGACAAACTTTGGATGTTTTGAATTTTATAAGAAGGCTTAACTTGAGGATGAGCCTGGGAAAGTTGGGTGGCCTGGATTCTAATTCTGAAATCTAATCTTTCTGGGCTAGTAATTCATCTTCTTGATTTTTCTTATTTATAGAGCGGAAATAATAGTACTTACTTCACATTGGCTATTAGAAAATTAATTATTTATCTGTTAAAATGTTTTGAAGAGAAAGTGACATTAAAGTATCTGAGTTGTATTAACATTTTTAAGAAAAGATGCATAGATGATCTTTCCATTAGCAAAATGGTTGTTGTTATGGTAATGCAAAAGCATACATTGATGTCCATTAAGAGCTAAACTATAGGTTGTCTATGTTTATAAGGAAACCTTGAAAACAAAACTATTGGAAGAAGCTGTTATGCAGATAGGTAGTAAGCATTTATGTTTTTCAAGGTAATCTACACTTTTTATAGTTAATGAGTAAATTATGTCATTGTATGTAAGAATTTCTCATTTAATAGAAGATATGCCAAAATCATTAATATGTTAACTTTTTTTCCTTGCTTTGTATGTGTTCTGAATAATAACATTTGGGTTTAATCAATGTGTAGAGTGCTTTTAAGAGCACAGATTTGGTACTAGACCCCTGGGTTCAAATCCTGGCCTTGCCATTTATTTATTATATGATCTTGAGTAAGTTATCTAATTTCTCTCTGCTTCTGTTTCCTCATTGGTAAAATGGGGCTAATAATAATAACTACCTCATAGGGTTGTAACGACTTTCAATAATTAGTACTACATGAAAAGCACGTAGAACAGTGTTTGGCACATAACAAGAACTCTGTGATAGTCATTATTGTTTTTGTTTTCATCACCGTAATCATCATTATTATTGGCAGTAGGCCCTTTGATTAAATAAAATGCCTCCAGTAAGTGATGATACTGGCTTTGAATTTGGCCACATCAACCAAATAACAAGGCTTTTTTTCATGTGTTATTAACTCTGCAAGCAGATAGCCCATGATTCAGTGAATTTTACTTTTAAGTTTAAAAACCTGATCTTCCTCTGTGTGCCCTTATTGGGTGATCTCACCCTCTGCCAAGGCTTTAATTACCATCTATATGCTGATGACTCCCAAATTTATATCTCTAGCCCAGACTTGTCTACTGAGGGCCAGACCTGTATATCCATATATACAACTGCCTGCTGGGCACAGCTACTTGGATGTCTTTATGGTTGTCTCAGAGTCAACATTACTAAAAAGAGGTTCATCATCTATCTCCTTAATCTAGCTCCTTCTCCAGTGTTTTCTTTCTTAGTAAATGCCATGCACCCTGTTACATCCTACCCAGAAGCCTAGGAATCATCCTTGACTCTTTCCTTTCTCTACATGCACTGTTAGTCATTATGTTCTATCAATCATATGTACAAAATAACTCACAAAACCATTTTTCTGTCCATTCCCTCTCTATCCCCACTTGGATTGCTTAACAGTCTCCCACCTGAGCTCTGTGTCTGTGCTCTTTCTGTCCCTTTTCCTCCTGATAACCAGAAATACCTTACAGAAATATAAATGTAATCATGTCATTAGAACTGGATAAAGGGGCTAATCGTCCTACCCAGAGCAATCTATAAGGGGCTAACAAAACTTTCCTAGAAATCTAACAAGATAGAAAAAATAATATTTACCTGAAATTCTTCTCAGACTATTATATGTGGTTGGAAAAATGGAGGTAAAATCCTAGCCCTTCTCTCACTTCCTTGCTCTTTCCCTGTTCTTCCCTGCAATTTAAGGGAATTCTAAAATGCCTTCAAGGAGATTGGATCTGGTTAGCTGGGGGACTTTTATTTTGCTGTATGAGGTATATAAGTTCATGAACAGAGCTTAGTTGCTTGGGGCAGTAGGAGAAGAGGCTGTCACCATTGATCCTCTTTCTCTGCTTTTCTTCCAGAAAGAGCTCTATGTCATAGGTCCTGAAAGTGTGGACCTGATTAATAGCTTCTGCATCACCTAGGAACTTGTTAGAAATGCAAATTCTTGGACCCATACTAGACCTTCTGAATCAGAAACTAGGATAGGGCCTGGTAATCTCTGTTTTAATAAGCCTTCCAGGGGATTTTTATAGATGCTAAAGTTTGAGAACTACTGCCAAACTTTGAAAAAATATTTAAAGAACATTGATTTGAAGGGAGTATGTTATTAGCCTAACTGGAGTACTTACACTGATTGTGCATGTCACTTCCCTGTTCAAATCCTCTAGGAGTAGCCATAATCCTTAGGATAAATTTATAACCCTTCAAATAGCCTATAAAGGACCCTGCCTACCTAGTAATAACTAATAAATAAAAATAGCCAGTATTTATTCATTGCACAAATATTTATTGAGTATCCACTGTATGCAGGTGTTGTCTAGAGTCTAGACCCTTGAGATGCAGTTATAAACCATAGAGGTCAAGTCCCCTTTCTCATGAATTTCAAGACTAGAGGAAGGGCCGGGTGTGGTGGCCCACGCCTGTAATCCTAGCACTCTGGGAGGCCAAGGCGGGCAGATTGTTTGAGCTCAGGAGTTCGAGACCAGCCTGAGCAAGAGCGAGACCCTGTCTCTACTAAAAATAGAAAGAAGTTAGCTGGGCAACTAAAAATATATAGAAAAAATGAGCCGGGCATGGTGGTGCATGCCTGTAGTCCCACCTACTCGGGAGGCTGAGCCAGAAGTATTGCTTGAGCCCAGGAGTTTGAGGTTGCTGTGAGCTAGGCTGACGCCATGGCACTCTAGCCTGGGCAACAGAGTAAGACTCTGTCTCAAAAAAAAAAAAAAAAAAAGAAAAAAAAAGAAAAGAAGACTAGAGGAGGAAATATGACAAATACATAAATAAATAAGAAAATGATCAGACAGGGAAGGGTTATTCAGAAGATTGTAGTAGGATGGTGTGATCAAGATTGACTCGATGGCTACTGTAGATTAGTTATTAGGGAAAGCCTAGCTGATAAAGTAGAATTTAAGCTGCACTTTGAATGAAAATAGAGCCAAAATGTGAATATCAGAAGTATAGTAGTCCCTACTTATCCATAGGGGATACATTCCAAGACCCGCTATGGATGCATGAAACTGGATAGCACTAAATCCTATATGTACTATGTTTTTCTTATACATACATTCCTGTGATAAAGTTTAATTTATGGTGTAGGTACAGTAAGAGACTAACAACAATAACTAATAATAAAATAAAACAATTATAACATATATGCTGGCACCACTACTCTTGTGCTTTGGGGCCATTATTAAGTAAAGCAGGTGTTACTTGAACACAAGTACTGCAATACCATGACAATGTATCTGAGAACCAAGCAAACTGTTAATACAAGTGACTCATGGGTGGGGAGGGTCTATTCATGGATATGCTGGACAAAGGAAGGATACATATCCCAGGCAGGACAGAGCAAGATGCGCTGAATTTCATCATGCTACTCAGAACAGTGTACCATATAAAACTTATGAATTGTTTATTTCTGGGATTTTTCCATTTAATATTTTTGGGCTGTAGTTGACTGTGGGTAAGTTGCTAGTACCATGCCCCACAGCAAGAGCAAGCTCAGTGTGATGAAGGAGCAGAGGAGGGCTGCAAGAGAATTCTGATGAGGAGTGGGAGAGTGAGGGCAGAGAGAGAAGCAGGGGCAGATATCTGTTAGGAGATCCAAGTTAGGGGTTTGGATTTTCTTTTAATTGAAGTATAATTCATGTATAATAAAATTTACCCTTTTAAAATTACAATTCAATTAGCTGGGCATGGTGGTGCATACTTACAGTCCCAGCGACTTGGGAGGCTGAGGCAAGGCAAATCGCTTGAGTGATCTACAGCCTATGGCCACTGCACTGCAGCCTGGGTGGCAGAGTGAGACCCTGTCTCAAAACAAAACAAAAAATGTGCAATTTAGCAGTTTTCAGTATATTCACAAAGTTGCACAGCCATCACTTCTTTCTATTAATATTTCCAGGACATGTTCATCACTCCAAAAGGAAATCACATACCTGTTAGGATTTAAGTATGATGATAAGCCACTACAGCTATAGCAGGAGGGACATGATCTGATTTATGTTTGTAAAAGATCATGTGGAAAATGGATTCTAGGAGGAAAGGGCGGGCGGAAGCAGGGAGACCAGGTGGTCTTTTGCTATACTTCAGGCAAGAGATGGTAGCTTGGATTAGGATGCTGGTAATGGAAATGGAAAGAGGTGAACAGGTTCAGGATCTGTTTTACGGGTAGACACGACTTAAATGCAGTGCTTTTTCAATGATCTGCAATGAAGGACTAATTTGTTAAATTTCCAATCTGTCACAAATCAAAACTTTAGAAAAATACAAAATTGTAAGTAGAGACAGTGTTTCTAGGGGACACAGCTAACAGAGGCGTATGGGATGCTTTCAGTCTATGCCAATTGCTTTGTCAACTTCCTGGATTGACCCAGAGAACCAGCTGATAATACCAAAGAAGAGAAATAGATTGTTCAGTAGCTATCTTTTTGGAAAAATAAATATTTTTCTAAAAGGAACTTCAAATTCAGAAGGAAAAAACCTTGGAAAGAGGTTAAGAGCAGCGCTATTTATAAATGGTGAAACATCTTTTAAACTCCAGATGCCCAAGACTGCTCTGTGCAGACATCTCTGCTTCCCCTGGGCAGATCTCTCGTTCTTTCCTCTGCTCCTATAGCACTCAGCATGCCTCTGTGGTGGCACTTGTGGCAGGTGTCTCTACTGGTTCATCTGCAGGCTGTCTGTCTGACTCATTAGGATGGGGGTGTGGAGGACTCTTCATTTCTGAACCCCTAACACTCCACAGAGGGCTGGCATGTATTATCACATGGGGATAAAGTCTAAATAACTAATGAGCATATTAACATAATGAAATAGTAGATAGTTTTAAAAGTGGTAGTACGGGCTGAACACAGTGGCTCATGCCTGTAATCCTAGCACTCTGAGAGGCCAAGGTGGCAGGATCACTTGAGCTCAGGCATTTGAGACCAGCCTAACTAAGAGCAAGACCCCATCTCTACTAAAAATAGAAAAATTAGCCAGGTGCAGTGCTGTATGCCTGTAGTCTCAGCTACTTGGGAGGCTGAGTCAGGAAGATCATATTGAGCCCAGGAGTTTGAGGTTACAGTGAGCTACAATGACATCCCTGCATGCTAGCCTGGGCAATAGAGTGAGAACGTGTCTTAAAAAAAAAAAAAAGACCTACATTATATCCTATATATGAAATAATATTAAACCAAAAATATAGTTCTGAAATAATATGAATACTGATTACTATATATAAATACTTTATATAAACTAAAGATACTAAGGGAAAACTAGCTGCAAGAGGCTTTAACACCATTTTTTTACATAAAATATTTAATTCTTAACTTTCAGTAGGCTAAAAATTAAAGAAATCACATTTTTAATTTGAAATTAATATCAAATCAATTTTGTCCTTTACAATAGAACTCTGAGAGCCAAATATCAGCCAAGCTCTAGCAACAGCCAAGATTTTAAGACAGTACATTTTGTGTACTTATTCCAGTCATTTTCCTTAACAGTTGTCTTACTTTTAAAATCTTATATGTAGGTATATGGATATATATGACATGGTTGCAAGATCCCTATTCCTCATTCTCTAGTCTCCTACCCTACTTACTTTTCTCTTTAACCTCTCCCCCTACCTAACATACTATAGATTTCATTTGTTTGTTGTCTTTCTCTTCTCGCTGGAGTGTAAACTTCACAGGAACAAGAATGTTTTTCTCTTTTATTTACTGTTGTATCCCTGTAGCCTACAATAGTGCTGGGAATATAGTACTCAATAAATTTCTCTTGAGTGAATGAATAAATTATAAATAAAGATATTTGTTTATATGTATATGTTATTTTCTTCAAACTCAATAATTGGCTCAAAATATTTGATCTCATATTGTATTATGTGTACCGGACATTGGGATGTGTGGTGAGCAAACAGGGCAAGGTTCCTCCCATTGATGATTCTTCTAGCAATAAGCATCTACCATGCACCATGCCAGGTGCTGGAACCAGAAGGGTAGACAAGGGAAGTAGATGTGCAGTCATGGAAGACAGGGATCAAGGAAGGCCGCCCTGAAGAGGTGATTGACAAGATGAGTAGGAGCCTGTCATGTGAGGGGAGATAGGAATAGAAGGAATGCCATGTTGGAAAGCCTGGTGATGAACTGACAGATAAGATACCCACTTCTTAGACATATTTAATCTGTTTAGTCAGGAACTTAAGAGAATCGATTGATAATTGGCTAAATAGTCCCACGCATGGGTATGGAGAATAATAGATATGATCAAATTTATCATCGTTATAAATAAATATATGGAAGGTAGAATACACTTAACTGATTCTTACCTTATCTTTTTAAGAGACTCTTTTTCTTTTTTTTTTTTTTTTTCTTTTTTTTTTTTTTTGAGACAGAGTCTTGCTTTGTTGCCCTGGCTAGAGTGAGTGCCGTGGCGTCAGCCTAGCTCACAGCAACCTCAAACTCCTGGGCTTAAGCAATCCTACTGCCTCAGCCTCCCGAGTAGCTGGGACTACAGGCATGCGCCACCATGCCCAGCTAATTTTTTCTATATATATTTTAGTTGTCCATATAATTTCTTTCTATTTTTAGTAGAGACGGGGTCTCGCTCTTGCTCAGGCTGGTCTCGAACTCCTGACCTTGAGCGATCCACCTGCCTCGGCCTCCCAGAGTGCTAGGATTACAGGCGTGAGCCACCTCGCCCGGCCCAAGAGACTCTTTTTCCTGAAAACATTTACTGTGCTAAGTCAGTACATAGCACTCATTGAAACTTTTTCTTATTAAAAATACAGATTTGTTGAAGAGGACCATATTCCTTACGTAAATGCTTTTCAGCATTTTCCAGAAGAGATGAAATTATATGGGCGTGACAAAAGAATCTTTGCTGTAGAGGTAAGTTATTTTCTTTTTTTACTTTGTAGTTACTAATAAGACTACAAGAGTGGTTGATGATTTATATTTCTTGCCTGACTTATTGTTTGGTGTTGGAGTTTTTAAAAATGTCATCTAGGCCGGGCGCGGTGGCTCACGCCTGTAATCCTAGCACTCTGGGAGGCCGAGGTGGGCGGATCGTTTGAGCTCAGGAGTTCGAGACCAGCCTGAGCAAGAGCGAGACCCCATCTCTACTAAAAATAGAAAGAAATTATATGGACAGCTAAAAAAAATATATATATAGAAAAAATGAGCCGGGCATGGTGGTGCATGCCTGTAGTCCCAGCTACTCGGGAGGCTGAGACAGGAGGATCGCTTGAGCCCAGGAGTTTGAGGTTGCTGTGAGCTAGGCTGATGCCACGGCACTCACTCTAGCCTGGGCAACAGAGTGAGACTCTGTCTCAAAAAAAAAAAAAAAAAAAAAAAAAATGTCATCTAGTTTTTGTTCTATGCAAATATGGAACATTAATCATAATTTAATGAAGAGGATCATTATCTTTTATTTTCCTTATATGGCTCCTTCTAATCCTTTAGGTTATCCTCAAAATGTAGCTGTAGTGTGATGTGTGTACATTGTAAATGGGTACATTGTTGAGACTAAACTTGAGAAGTTTTATAGAGACCTTTAGGTGATTACATTTTTTTTTTTTTTTAAAAGATACGGGTTTTTTCATTGTTTTTTTGCACACTGTGTTGCTTTGAAGGAAAGAGAAGAAAGTTATTACCATGTTTGAAGAGGTACTGTTTTAAATCCTTAGCTTGTGTTTATCTTTTTCTACATGTGTTTTCGGATGTCTCCCATGGAAGGACTTCTGTCCTTTAATTGTGAGTTTTTATTACTATTTGTGGTGCTCAAAAGTTATTTTCCCTTTGTTCTTCATCAGAAGGTTTTCAGTATGCTAAGTATTCATTCTAAATATTTTCCTTCATTTGCCCACTTAAGGAATTATTTTCGTAGACCTTAATGACCTTCATGACCTTGAGATTGTTTATGGTTTAAGAGACATTTGTTGAGTGCCTGTTAGGTGTTTGTGAAATTAAGTAATATTTTTCTTTTTTACTCCTAACAACACCATAGTCTATAAGTAATGTTTATCACAATAAGGATGGATGTAAATTACAAGATGGTAAAATTGAGTCTCAAAAAAGTTAAGGTAACTTGCCCAATATCATATAATTGGCAAATCATGAGACCTGGATTTGGCCCTTGGTACTGTATCTCTCATGTCAAAAGTCTTTCCTGTATGCCACTATCTTTTTGTTCTCTGACAAAAACTACAGTCAGGAGAGGGTGGAATGTCCAGAGACAGTGGAGTAAAGAGGCTGCAAATCCTTTCCCCACAAACAAATATAGAATTTAATGAAATTGCCCCCCAAAACCTCAGGTCTCTGGAAATTGACCAAAGGCTAACAACAAACTGAGAAAGCATTTATTCATAAAAAACTGCAGCGGGAGTCTGTGGCATTATTCCCTAGGACTGCTCCCATCCCTCACCCCTACTCCCAGCCAGTGGCTGTGAAACCATTAACTTCGCTGTGGGAGGGGGGATGGCTTGATTCAGAGCAGAGGGCAAAACCCCCCTGTGTGGTGATGTTATCAGGAAAAACAGAAAATTCCATTAGAAATGTTCAGGGAGAGCTCACAGCCCTGTTAGCCTGAGATTGATGTACCACTAGTAGACAAGGCAGAAATTTAAGAGATCGTGGAAATGGAAAGGGCTGTAATTGTTAAGGTGACATCATAGACTCTTTACATTTGTAACTGCTGATTATTATTCCAGCTGGAGAGAATTTAACATAAGTAAAAAGTTAATATTTCCTTTATAAAAGTTGAGGTGCAGAGTGTAACTTATACTGCTTATATGGATATAATGACTTTCATCTGAAATCTTGAAATGTTTTCCATTACTATTTTATTTATTATTGTTCAGTCTCTGAAAGGCAGGTAGATTCCCTTCTTCAGAGAGAGAGAGAATTTGAGGCATTAAAAAAAAAAAAAAGATTGGAAAACCTAAGTAATCTAAGATTTTTAATTATTTAAGACATTAGACCAAGATATGTTTTCACTTCTCAGTTAATTCTCTTAGAAAATATTTCATGTTTGTTCTTTTACAGGTAAATAAGTTACCTCAGTAATTTACCACTTGGTAGTATGTGGTGGGGGAAGGTCTTTTTTGTCAGTTTTTATATTTCTTAAAAGGTTTGCTTTGAGAAAAAAGTCATCATAACGCAACAATATTTAATAGTGGTTTGACTTCATATTTAAATAAAAATATCTAATGGTGGTTTGACAGAAAATTAACCTGTATTCAAACATCCTTTGATGTTCAAGTTGATGTTGGGATTTATCCCTTTCCATCCTGTGAGTGTTAATAAAATGCAGATAGAAAGTGAAATTGCACATTTTACAAGTTCCAGCATGAAATATGTTGTCTTTGAAATTAATGTAGAACTGCCTGCAAATCTATCCATACATACAGGTCTGACAGAATTAGAGAAGTTTACAGTTGAAGAAGAGAAAAATCAGTGAGGGTGACACAATAGGGGCTTCCAAAGGGAAAATTTGAAGTCCAAGGATTAAGAGAGGTCCCTGACAAAGCGAATAGAGCCCTGGTATATTTTGTAAAGTGATTCTCTTTGGCATTATGTTGTAAAACCAAAGGAAATGGGAAGGATGTGTTATCATATAATTTTGCTAGAAAAATTACGCCCCCCAAAAATCAGTGTTTCATTCATTCTTTGTTACGAGAACTTAGTAGATGGGCATAATTATAACCTAAATTTTCTTCGATATAAGATAAAATAAACTTATTTGTATGCCTTTTGTTTCTCAAATTAAAGTCTCAACCAAATTCCTTTTTCACTATTTACCAGTAAAATTTTATCAACTGTTTTTTAATTAGATTCACTTTGAGAGACTTTTATTGGTGTGAATTATCTTTGGATGATAATAAAATAGGATAATGCAGTTCTGCTATGAAAATGACACTTCTTTTCATTAACAATAATCTAGACTGTTTCATTTAAATGAAGATCCTTTACTAAATTAGTCCCATTTTTGAAATTTTAGCAACTTTTTATTTTTCAAGAATTTAAAATTATTATTTGGCCTGTGTGTTGTCAATGCATACTATGTATTTGTTGCTAATAAAATACATTTTGTTTATGAGTTGTACTTTTACACCTCAAGGGAACAGAATGTCCAGATATGTAGGCCTTGATTTTATAGAACAGGTGCTTTCCTGAAAAATTGACTTTAAGGAGTTGAATCATGTGTCCCCACTGACATTCATTATGAAATTACAGACTCAAAATGTGGTGAAAAATGCAATCAAGAGTTAAGAGTATTGGTTTAAATTACATGTTTAAATTACTTTCTAATAAAACATGTAACAGTGCTATTCAAAACAAACCATGAATTATAGTGATTATATTAAAACTTAAAATAGCATCCTTACATCTGCTCTCTTAGCATTATATCTCCTTGTGCCACTTAATTTTTTAAAAATTTATTTTCAGGCCGGGCGTGGTGGCTCACTCCTGTAATCCTAGCACTCTGGGAGGCCAAGGCAGGAGGATTGCTTGAGCTCAGGAGTTTGAGACCAGCCTGAGCAAGAGCGAGACCCTGTCTCTACTAAAATAGAAAGAAATTAGCTGGACAACGAAAAATATATAGAAAAAATGAGCCGGGCATGGTGGCACATGCCTGTAGTCCCAGCTACTTGAAAGGCTGAGGCAGAAAGATTGGTTGAGCCCAGGAGTTTGAGGTTGCTGTGAGCTAGGCTGAACGCCATGGCACTCTAGCCTGGGCAACAGAGTGAGACTCTGTCTTAAAAAAAAACAACTTTATTTTCAAATATATCCTTCCCATAGTAAATATTCTAGTTTGAGATGGCAGGCTTAAACAGTGATTCTTTCCCAAAGGTTTTATCTAGTATGCGAGCTTTTATTTATTGAGGGATGTTAGTGGTTCTATAAGTAGGCTTTTTTATTACTGTTATTAATTTATTTTTTATTTCAGCATATTACAGTGGTAAAAATGTTTAGGTTACATATATTGCCTTTGCCCCACCTGAGTCAGAGCTTCAAGTGTGTCCATCCACCAGATGGTGCACACTGTACTCATTAGGTGCGAATATACCCATCCCCTCCTCCCCGCCACCTGTCCCAACACCTGATGAATGTTACTACTAAATGTGCGCATAAGTGTTCATTAATACCAATTTGGTGGTGAGTACATGTGGTGCTTGTTTTTCCATTCTTGTGATACTTCACTTAGTAGAATGGGCTCCAGCTCTTTCCAGGATAATACAAGAGGTGCTATTGTTTTTTGTGGCTGAGTAGAACTCTATGGCTTTTTTCTGGAATACCAATAACATATTAGACAACTTAATACTGTCCCACAGCTCTCTAAGGCTTCTGTTCCTTTTTTTCCTTTTTTAAGTCTTTTTGCTCAGTGTGTATTGTTTTGATGATTTTTATTGTTATGTCTTCAAATTTACTGATCTTTACTTCTTGAGTATCTTATCTGTTGTTAAACCCATCTAATGTATTTTTCATTTCAGATACTGTATTTTTCATTTCTGGAACTTCTATTTTAATCTTATTTCTTCCCTTTTTCTTCTCATTATGTTCATATTTTCTTTTATATTCTTGAGTATATTGACAATATTTATTACAGTTGTTTTAAGGCTTTTGTCTACCAATTCCATTGTCTGTTATTTCTGAGTCTGTTTTTGTTGATTGGTTTCCTGCTTCTTTGCTTGCCTGATACTTTTTGATTGGATGCAGATATTGTGAGTTTTACATCGTTGGGTGCCAAATTTTTGTTCTGGCTTATGTTAAGTAACTTGAAGATTAGTTTGATCCTTTACAAGCTTGTTTTTAAGCTTTGTTATGTCTGGTTTGCTAGTCCCTAATTTAGCCCCACTACTAAGGTATATCCCTTCGAAAGACTACTCCAGTGTCCCTAGTATTTTGAGGTCTCTGCACTCTGGCTGTTGTCTTCTGAGAACTCTGGAAATTGTTTGGTCTACTGCTTTTCAATGAGTTTTTACCCCTGGTCTCACTTTTTTTCCTCATACCTGCCTATGTTGGTATTCAACCAAAGACTTGAGAGGACCTCTTTGCAGATTTCTGGAGCACTCTGTGCAATTTTATCTTTTCTGGTATTCTCCCTGCAAATTACAGCCACCTCAGCTTCCAGGACCTCCAGTCCTTGTCCCCTCAGCTCAGCAAGACCACCAGCCTCTGTTTCATTTCCCACACCTGCAGTGAGGTTTGGAAACTGCCTCCGGGAAGTAAACTGGGCCATTGTTTCTCTTCTCTCAGGGATTACAGTCCCATGCTTCCTGTTGTCCGGTGCCTAAAACTGCTCTTTCATACCTTTGTTCCAGTTCTCTGTTGTTTACGGTAGGAAGTCAATTCCCATAGTAGTTAGTCCTTCGTGAGCAGAACAGAAATGTTCAAATGCTGATTTTTAGACCTTTAGAAATAGAATCAGTATTCAGATGCTTTTTAGGTGAATATTATCTGAACAGTTCTTTCTGGAATGCCTAAAAGCTTCTCAGTGTTCATTCATTCTTGGATTTTTTTTTTTTTTTAAAGCTGTAGTCTCTATTCATGAATATTGTCTCTAGTCTGATCTTTGCTGAATTTTTTTCCCCCAAATGGACCATGTTATTGGAGGGTCATAGTTTTGTTTACATAAAATACCTCCCTTAGTAGTAATCCCTTTTGTTGACTTTTTTTTTCTTTTTAAAATTAATATTATTTTCAATTGACAAATCATAATTGTTTATATTTTGGGGGCACATTATGATATTTTGATATATGTGTATGCCATGTGGAATGATTCACTCAAGCTGATTAACATGTCCATCACCTCAATTACTCATTTTTATGGTGAGACATTTGAGATTTACTCTTATTTTGGAATATACAATACTGTCATATGCTGCATAGCAGCATTTTGGTCAAGGATTGTCTGCATATACCATGGTGGTCCCATAAGATTATAATGGAGCTGAAAAATTCCTGTTGTCTAGTGATGTTGTACCCTTCATAGCCTTGTAGTACACTACATTCATTACTTATGTGTTTGTGTTGACGCTGGTGTAAACAAACCTACTGCACTGCCAGTCAAAACTACAGCAGGTACAGTTATGTACAGTACATAATACCTGATAAGGAATATAAATGACTATGTTACTGATTTATGTGTTTACATATTATTTTAGAATGTACTTTTTCTACTTCTTAAAAAAAAGTTAACAGCCTCTAGGCAGGTTCTTCAAGAGGTGTTTCAGAAGAAGGCATTGTTATCACAGATGACAGCTCCATGCATGTTATTGTCCCTGAAGACCTTCCAGTGGGACAAGATGGAAGGTAGTGATATTGATGATCCTAACCCAATGTAGGCCCAGGTTAATGTGTGTGCTTGTGTCTTTGTTTTTAACAAAAAAGCTTAAAAAGTAAAAAAAAAAAAAAAAAATTTAAATAGAAAAGTTATAAATAAGGATATAAAGAAAAAAACATTTTTGTACAGATATACAATGTGTTTGTTCTAGGCTGAGTGTTACTTCAAAAGAGTCCAAAAGCTTTTAAAAAAAATTAAAAAGTTTATAAAGTAAAAAAGTTACAATAAGCTAAAGTTAATTTTTTATTCAAGAAAGAAAAATATTTGAAATAAATTTAGTATAGCCTAAGTGTACAGTGTTTATAAAGTCTACAGTAGTGTACAGTATTGTCCTAGGCCTTCACATTGACTCATCACTCACTCACTGATTCACCCCGAGCAACTTCCAGACCTGCAAGCTGCATTCATGGTAAGGGCCCTATTTATACAGGAATAAATTTTTTCTCTTTTATGCTGTATTTTTACTGTACCTTTTCTATGTTTAGATACACAAATACTTAACCATCGTGTTACCATTGCTTACAGTATTCAGTACAGTAACATGCTGTACAGGTTTGTAACCTTGGAGCAGTAGTCTATGTCCCATATAGCCTAAGTGTGTAGTGGGCTTATACCATCTAGGTTTGTATATATACACTCTGTGATGTTCACACTATGAAATTGCCTTATAATGCATTTCTCAGAATGTATCCCTGTTGTTAAGCAACACATGACTATACATTATTATTGACTATTGACTATAGCCTATAGTCAGCCTCTAGTAATCATTCTACTCTCTACTTCTTTGAGTTCAACTTTTTTAGATCCCACATATAAGTGAGAGTGTGCGATATTTGTCCTTCTCTGTCTTGCTTGTTTCACTTAGCATGATGTCCTCCAGGTTCATCCACATTGTCGCAAATGACAGAATTTCCATCTTTTTAAAGGCGGTATAGTTTTTTATTGTGTATATATACCACATTTTCCTTTTCCATTCATCCATTGATTGACACTTAGATTGATTCCACATCTTGGCTATTTAGAATAATGCTGCAATGAACATAGTAGAGCAGATGGATATCATATTGATTTCAGTTCCTTTGGATATATACCCAAAAATGGGATCCCTGGATCATATGATAGTTCTATTTTTAGTTTTTTGAGGAACCTCCATTCTGTTTCCATAATGGCTACACTAATTTACATTCTAACCAACATTGTACAAGAGTTCCCTTTTCTCTACATCTTCACCAACACTTGTTATCTTTTGTTATTTTAAACTAATCTTAAGTGAAAGGACAGGGTAAAACAGATTTCTTACAGAGATTTTGGTGGAAAATGTAAGCATAATAATGGGAGATTATATCTTGGTAGCAACCATTGCACTTTGCTTTTTTCACTCATATCCTGGAGAGCTTTTTTAAAAAAAACTTTATTTTGAAATAATTTCAGATTTATAGTAAAGTTGCAAAACGAAAAAGGCAAAATACAAGATTACCCATATAGCCTTTACCCAGATTGAACTATTATTAACATTTTATCCCATTTGTTTTATCATGGCCATTTTCCCTCTGTGTATCTGTGTGATTCTATTTCTGAATTATTGAGTGTAAGTTACATCCATCATGACACGTTATTGCTAAATAGTATATATTTCCTAAGAGTAGAGATACTCTCTTACATAATTGCAATTTAGTTATAAATTTTTTTTCTTTTTAGAATTGCATAGTATAGATATGCCACAATTAACTAGTTCTCTATTGATAGGGTTTTGTGTTTGGGGAGAAGGCTAAAGAAGGCAGCTAGGCAATGAAAACACAAAACAAACAAAACTAGAAACAATCTAAATATCTATTAACAGGAAAATGTATAAATATGTGATATATTCATATAGGGTATATTAAACAACTATGAAAATTAATGAACTACAGCTACAAACAACATGAATGAATCTGAGAAACATTATATTGAGTGTAAAAGGCAAGACTTAGAAAACTACATATTATAGTGTGATACCGTTTTTTAAAAAAAGTAAGTTGATGATGAGCAAAATTCAGGATACTAGTTTCCTCTAAAGGGGGAGACAGAGGGATGGGATATAGGAGTACGCTGGTAGATACGATGATATTGGTAATGTTCCACTTCTTAAGTCAGGTGGTGATTCATGGGTATTCATTTTATTATGCTTCATAGCTTACAAATATATGTATTCTTTTGTATTTTTCAAAATTTTAAAGGCAGCTAGAGGCTGTTGTCTAAGTAGAATTTCTAAAAGAAAGGAGCAAAAGACAGTATGTGATGCATGGGTTTGTGTCTTGCATCCCCAGCTAAAAGGTGTCAACTCTTTGAGAGTAGGGACCATATTTACTACTATTTTATTACCTATAGGACCTAATATGATTCTGTATGCATGGTAAAGACTCAGTCTGTTTACTGATTAAATGATTTGAAATAGATATAAAACAGAATAGGTTTAAACACTTTATTTTTGGAAGATTTGAAACTGATTTGTTGAAATCAGATTTCAAATTGGTCTTTTCCACACAAGTAGGAAATTTCCAGACTGTTTCTGATATATTTATTAAATAATATATCAGAATGCCATTAAATAGTGGTGTTTGGTTAAAAGAAAAAAAGCATTTTATTAAATTTTAATGGTAAATTTATAAGGGATATAACTTCTGCTTATAAGCAGGGACATTTAAAAATAAGTTATGGGTGTGTCAGTATCACTCATTTGAAAACCACTGTGTGAAATAAATAATCTTATCAGTTTGTCTGTATTCTTTGCCAATATACTTAAACCAATAGTGAACTACTCAGATTAGAAAATGTATCTGTGAGGCTATTTTTATATTTCTCTGAGAATCATACCTCATAAGCAAAACTAGTGATTTTATGTGGATTACCTGTGATTTAGTTTGATCCTGGGCCAGTATACTCCAGTACCCAGTGTGCTCAGCCTGGGGCTTCCCTCACCTCTACATCCCAGGAAGAGAGAATGGGGATTTGGTGTTACACTAGCCTGAACAAAACTGAATAATGACAAAGGTAAATCTGCTGTAAAAATAATCACATGACCCTTCCAAAATCAAACAGACATTACTTGGGGATTATCTACTCTTCTGGATACCATCTTTTAATCTCCTTTACTACAGATATATGAAATTGGAATGTAGCTATACAACAGCAGAGTATCTGGAGAACAGACAAATCTTAGGAAGAAGGACTCCAATAGGTTTTTTCCAGCTCTGATTCTGAGGCCAAAACAAATTACTGTCTCCTTTTCAGTTGGCAAGCCCTCATTGGTCATCAATTCATAATTTGCATTTGTTCATAAGGTTTGTATTTGTCTGTGCAAGTTGACAACATGTTTCTAAAGAGGTCTCATCCTCAGGACCAAAGCTGTATTTCACAAAAAGTGATGTGTTCACCACAAACTTCCAGAAGACTAGACTCTGAACATAAAAAAGTATTTTTTAGGCCGGGCGCGGTGGCTCACGCCTGTAATCCTAGCACTCTGGGAGGCTGAGGTGGGTGGATCGCTCAAAGTCAGGAGTTCGAGACCAGTCCGAGCAGGAGCGAGACCCCGGTCTTTACTAAAAATAGAAAGAAATTATCTGGCCAACTAAAATATATATAGAAAAAATTAGCCGGGCATGGTGGCGCATGCCTGTAGTCCCAGCTACTCGGGAGGCTGAGGCAGTAGGATCGCTTAAGCCCAGGAGTTTGAGGTTGCTGTGAGCTAGGCTGACGCCACGGCACTCACTCTAGCCAGGGCAACAAAGCGAGACTCTGTCTCAAAAAAAAAAAAAAAAAAAAAAGTATTTTTTGTTACTACTTGGAAGATTTACAATCAGTAAGATAATTCTAGCAGACTAAGAATGCTAGGTGAGCTATTTTCTGAGTCATAGTACATGTGGAATTCATTTTTATCCTTCTTCCACAAATAATTACAGTGTTTTGTCATTGCTTGTGATAGTTTTATTCCTTATTAATTTTCCTTTGTTATAGAAAGTCTTGTTGTAAGTTTGGATTAACAGGTGCATGGAGCATTAGCTTTTTCTCAGCTGAATCTTTGCTTCAAAACAACAATAAGAATAAGTAAGGGCGAGGCCCTGCACTCCTTTTTTTTTCTTTTTTAAAATAGCAGAGCAGGAAGTTTGCCTCTGACAGGGTATTGTAATCAGGTTTATCACAGGAGCCTGCTGTTGTGTAACAGAAACTCTAGCTTGTCCTTACCTGTCTTAAAGCATTGCTTCATAAAGGAAAATAAACTCACTGGAATATTTGTGAAATTCAATAAAATACTTTCCCAAGCACTCAGTTTTTAATGCATGCTGGAACAATTTATTACAACTTCATGGTCTTTTAAAAAGCATATTAAACTTATGATTTCTTACTGTTGTAATTAAATGGATCGGTATCACTCTAGGAGCCCTGTGTGTTATATTATACCTTTTACAGACACATCTTCAGCCAAGTGTAGTATAAGTCCACACTCCTTCCCTCCTCCACTTTTTTGAAAAAAAAGGGAAAGGTTTGGGATACCTTCAAATGACTGTTTATTTAATTGACAGGCAGCTTTTCTTCATTGTATGCTTTGCCTTTGCTCACAAAAGTGCATTCACTATTCTATAATAGTATGTTGAAACTTTTAAATGGAAATGGCTTTCCATTAACAAAGGAGGCATTTTCTTCCCCCCTTCCATGTCTTAGCTTTCTCCACTAAGTCTTGGCTTCTTCAGCAGCTGTACCTCCACCAGAAATGACAAAAGGTGCAATTGTGCTAGGAGATGGCAATGAAGATAATGCCAGTGGAGTTGTGTGTGGGGGCTGCTGGGGACTGTTTTCCTTCTGTGTTTGGTTTGCTTTTGTTATTCCAGAAAGTTGAGCATACCTTAAAAACCAAAAAGGAAAAAAAAAAAAAAACCCTTTAAAAACCCTTCTCAAACCTTTATCCTGGGTGAGCTGTTTCTTTCCATTAAGTCGTTCTGTTAGTATTTAAGTGGACTTCTTTGTCTTAATAACAACATATCTGACAAAACTCACTTAAAACATAGGGGAATGGAATAAAGAATACAGAGTATTGATGTGGTTTGTTTTCTTTTTCCAAGCAACCTGTGAGACTTTGTCTTCCTGCCATTACCCTGACTTAAGAGCAAAGCTCAGGAGGGGAGATGGGTGTGCAAATTTAAGTTTTAGTATTTCTAATCACCTCCTTTTTCTGAGTTGTGATTCCCAACCCCAGGTAGATGGCCTTTTCATTTTATTTATTTACTTATTTAATTTGAAGATAACCTCCTCTTTTTTTTTTTTTTGACTCTGCCTCTTCTGCTACTTTATTTTTTACTCAAGTTTCTGGAGTATGGTGCTGATTTGAAGCACTATTCTAGCAAAAATCTTTCAGTTCATCTGGTAAACTGAAAATCTAGTCTCTTTTAGGGGTACCAGCTCTTCACAGTGTACCGAATAATCAGATCATTGGTTGAACCCAAGTATTGAGTCTAGACGTACTTGTCTCTTTAAGGTACAATTTATTCTGTCAGTGACTTATGGAAAGTAGAGCTACTTCTATATTTTCAGCCTTGATTTTCTTTACTTTTACATATTTTAAGCCCACAGACCAGTTTCTAAATACAGAATATGTAACATACATGTTATTCTACCATGGTCCTTGGCAATGTTTCTAAATCCTCTCAAGAATTAGTCATTTCATCATCCTCGCTGGACTCAGCAAGGAGGGATGAAGAGGAAACTGGAAATTCATTCTGAAGTACATCTCCAGTATTTTGAATGTTGATCAACAACATTCTGATCTTCTCTCTGAATGAGTAAAAAAAAAAAAAAAAAAAAGATGTAATACTGGTTCAGCCAAACCCACTGAGTGGCACTCTGCCATGATGATTCATTTTGCCTTAGAGCAGTCTTACACCCTTTGTGAAACTGGGTCCCTTTTGGTTGAAGGAAGAAACAGACTCCTCCAGAGCTGTCAGTCACTTCTTAAGCACCTCCAAATGAAGGCCTTATTGGATCAAGTTTTAATACACTCAGTCTTCAAACTTTACTCTAGATTTGTTCACCATCTCACTCTATAAGACACTTGTAGCCCTCGGGATTGTTTGTGCAATCTTTGTTAGAATAATAATATGACAGGTTTAAAATCTACCTGAGGGAAATTAAGGTGAGCATAATAACAACAGGTATTCTCAGTTTCCCTGATTCCCACTCCTTCCTCCCCGAATTACTACTGCCAGACAGCATGAGGAGAAGCCAGCCGGCTGATGTCGTCCTTTGTTTCTGGCCTCCCACTTCATCTTAGCCATCACCGGAAAGTGTGTGTGCACTTACTTCTCTTTTCAAGCTTGTTGGAATAACACTATTTGAGGATTTGTCCAGTTTGCAAGAAAAATGAGGATGGGAAACCACTACATTTTATTTTTTATTTTTTGCTTCCTACGAGTGGCATATTCTGTTCTCTAGGGATCCGCAGATATTTCATTAGTCTCCAGGGGCTCTCAAGGTTTGCATTAGTATGCATATGAATATCCTGGAGGGCTTATTTAAACTGCAGATTCCTAGACCCAATGTCAGAGATTGATTCAGTAAATGGAGTGTGGGACCTAAGAAGATGTGTTTTTCATAAGCATCTTGCAAGTGATTCTAATGGAGATGGTGCTTTGAGCGGTACAGAGGAGTCATCTCTCTCTGCCTGTGTCTTTTTTTTTTTTTTTTTAATTCCACCTTGTTCCACAAAAGATTGAGGTAGAATTAGACTAACTAGCAGGTAACCAAAGGGTCAATATAAAACAAAATGCTGTTATACCTTACTAAACGTGCAAAGTTTTAAACAGCATTCTGATAGACCTCTTATTCTACCCAATACATCAAATTCCACATGCCTAGTGAAAATATGGTACAGGCCGGGCGCGGTGGCTCACGCCTGTAATCCTAGCACTCTGGGAGGCCGAGGTGGGCGGATCGTTTGAGCTCAGGAGTTCGAGACCAGCCTGAGCAAGAGCGAGACCCCATCTCTACTAAAAATAGAAAGAAATTATATGGACAGCTAAAAACATATATAGAAAAAATTAGCTGGGCATGGTGGTGCATGCCTGTAGTCCCAGCTACTCGGGAGGCTGAGACAGGAGGATTGCTTGAGCCCAGGAGTTTGAGGTTGCTGTGAGCTAGGCTGACACCACGGCACTCACTCTAGCCTGGGCAACAGAGTGAGACTCTGTCTCAAAAAAAAAAAAAAAAGAAAATATGGTACAAATACCTAGAAACTTCTAAGAGACATGTCCCTTGGGTGTATTCTATAGATGCCTTTTCTAAAAGTCAGAATAAGCCTATTCTAACACATTCACTGCATGGTTACTGTAAATATTACATGATCATTGTCCATGTTTTAGAATCTTGTCAGAGACTAACTCCTCTTTCTGGGCTAAGGATAACTGAAACCATGCTAAGTAACAACGCTCACAGCCCTTCTGCCAGAGGTTAGATACCTTGCTAAGTTAGCAATCCAGGACCCCAAATTGGCCTGGCTCAGTTGAACTGGGAGCAGATGCATAGGGAAGGTTGTCCATAGCTAAGCCCTATTAGGTACAATTGAGCCACCACCTCATGTGTTGTTGGTGGCGGGAGGTAGCATTCTGATGCTTTTAGTGATGTCCCCTGGGACAGAAATGTTTGCAGTGGTGATGTGCAGTTGTAACTCTTTCCCCTCATTTGAGGCACTAAAAGGAAGATCCTTTTTAATCTTATACTAGAATCATTAAATAGTAAGCATGATTTTTTGGCAAAGAAGTCCTGAGCAAGAGATTCTGCAGATACTATATTTTCTTTTTGCTCAATATATTTTGTCTCCTGGTATAGACAGACCCATATCTTGGTGTTACATTTTTAATAGTTTAGTAACTCCATCTTTTTCAGCCTAAAAGTATGTTTCTATTGCTAAGAAATTTTATATAAGATTAAGGTAGATATTAGCAAGTAGTATAGATTTTGAATGTAGATTTGATATATGCTGAATTTTCTAAATCTTTACCTTTACTATACTTCTAATTATGACCTCTCTAATATGTTGGTTTTTTTTCCTTAGGCAGATATTACTTAGGTTCCTTTTTATACTTGTTTTTTATTGTGGCAAAATGTACATAACATAAAATTTGCCATTTTAACCATTTTAAGTGTACAGTGGCATTAAATATATTTATATTTGTGTGCAACCATCACCGCCATCCATATCTAAACTTTTTTCATCTTCCCACACTGAAACTCCATACCTGTTAAACCCTAACTTCCCATTCCCCACTTGCCCCAGCCCTTGGAAATGACCATTCTACTTTCTGTGTCTCTGAATTTGACTACTTTAGGTAGCTCATATAAGTAGAATCATACAATAATTTGTCCTTTGGTGTCTGTCTGGCTTATTTTACTTAGAATGTCTTTAAGGATAATCCATGTTGTAGCTTCTGTCAGAATTTCTTTCCTTTTGAAGACTGAATAATATTTTATATGTATATATTATATATGTATATATTAATACATGTAGACAGCTGCCCACACACATTTAGTTCATCCATTCATTGGTGGACATTTGGGTTGTTTTCTTTCACCTTTCAGCTATTGTGAACAATGCTGATAACTCTGATATACAAATATCTGTTCCAGTCCTGCTTTTAGTTCTTTTGGGTATATATCCAGAAATCCAACTATTAGGTCATAGGGTAAGTCTATGCTTAGTTAGACCACCATAATATGATTTTGAATGTTAATTTTTTTATTATTACTAAAGAGTAATATATTCAGAATGATTAAAAGTAGAAATGTAAAAAATAATATAAGTACAAAGGAGATGAAAATCATCCACAATCCAATTTCTCATGAATGCCATTAACATTTGCTATTTTTGATTGTCTTATTTAATATGCATAAACATATTTGCAAAATTAGGATTGAAGAGCATACCCAAATTTGTCCTCTTTTTAAAAACTCAATATTGTGCTATGAATATTGTCCTAAGTCATGGAACTACTTATGAAAACATTTTTTAAAAGCTGCTTAATATGATGCATATAACATATCTATCATAGATGGCTAATAATAATGAAATGATGGATTCATAGTGGGGAATATTTTCTAGTCACTCAAAATGATATTTTTATAGGCTATTTCATGATATAAGAAAATTCTTACAAAATACAACGTTAGGTGAAAATGTTGAGGATGAAACTAAATTCCTTATCCAGTTTGTATAAAAGTTCTCAGATAGAAGGGAGCTGAGCCTAAGAGCATGTGAACTGTTAGAGGGATTTTAGCAGGGGAGTGACATCAGATTTGCCTTTTAAACTCTCGCTCTGACTACCATTTGCAACGAAGCAGAAGCAGATGCGGGAGTATCAGGAGGTTGGTATCCAGGTCTGGGGTAGTATAGGTGGAAGTGATGAGAAAGTCTAGCATTTAGGACCAAGCTTGGAGGTAAACTGGCTGTGGAATGGAATGGAATGGATGTGGTGTGTGAGGAAAGGGAGGCATCAAGGATGTTCCTAAATGTTTGTTTTTTGTGACTGGGTAAGGAACACTGTTGGAGAGGGAAAATTTGGAATAAATAAGTTTGACATACTGGAGAGATATCCAAGTAGAAATGTCAAATAGGTTGTTGGATTTAAATGCCAATGTTATAAATACGGATGTGCCAAAAAAGGGCTGAGAGAAAAGTCCACCAAGATCCTAGTGGAAGTTTTCTCTTAAGTTGTCAGGGATTTTTGTTGTCTTCAGCGTAGTATTTTATATTTCATAAATTTTCTGTAATTTTAATGTATTATTTTTATAATCAAATTTAAATGTTGAAATATATTCATTGTGGCATTATTTATACTAGTTTAAAAATTGGAAACCTAAATGTATAACAATGATGGAAGATTGGTTTAAAAAAAGGAGGAATGGCATTGAAAACTCTGTAGTCACCTTTTAAAAACAGTAATTTTGAGTGTTATTCAAAAAGGAAAAGTTAGCTCTGTTTAAAAATAAATGAAATTTTAAAAGGTGAAATCTGCAATACTGAATTGAAACTAGGAAAATCTAGAATCTATACTATAGTATAAATAGGTAGATTTACATTATTAATAATTATTTTCTCCTCAATTTATATTTGTAAGGATGGTGACCTATTTGTCACCAGATGTAGAGTTTGCTGTACTAGCTTTTAGTGTGGAAGTTTTGAAAATACACTAAATCCTATTAGCCTACCAAATTGCTTTTCATTAATGACGTTATGCTTACTTGTCATGACTTTATCATCCATTAAGTCATTTTTTTGAGATGATTGTTTTTCTAAGGGGAACATTCCTGCTCTAGTGTTCTGCTTTGTTTACAGATAAAAATACTTAATTGCATCTCCTACCTGAATTATTTATCAATGAAAGGATTAGGGCTGCCATAAATCTTGTCAGTAATGTTAAAATTGTCTTAACTTGAAAAGACACTTCATATCACTTAACTCCAGTGAGAACGGCCTTTATCAAAAAGTCCCAAAACTATACATGTTGGCGTGGGTGTGGAGAGACAGGTACTCTCATACACTGCTGGTGGGACTGTAAACTAGTGCAGCCCCTGTGGAAAGCAATGTGGAGATACCTTAAACAGATTCAAGTAGACCTACCATTCGATCCAGCAATCCCATTACTGGGCATCTACCCAGAAGAACAAAAGTCATTCTATAAAAAAGACACCTGCACCCGAATGTTTATAGCAGCACAATTCACAATCGCAAAAATGTGGAAACAACCCAAATGCCCATCGATTCATGAATGGATTAGCAAAATGTGGTATATGTATACCATGGAATATTACTCAGCTATTAGAAATGATGGCGATATGGCATCTCTTTGGTTCTCCTGGAGTGAGCTGGAACCCATTCTATTAAGTGAAGTATCCCAAGAATGGAAAAACAAGCACCACATGTACTCACCAGCAAACTGGTTTCCCTGAGAGCACATTTGGGATTCACACCAATAGGGTATTGGACAGAGGTCAGGGCTGGGTGGAAGGGATGGGTGTATACCTACTTGATGAGTGCGATGCGCACTGCCTGGGGAATGGACATGTTTGAAGTTCTCTCGGGGGGGGGGGGGGGGGGGGGGGGGGATGGGGTGGGGGGAGGGGAGGAGTGCACACCTACATGATGAGAGTGATGTGCACTGTCTAGGAAATGGACACAACTAAAGCTCAGACTCGGGGGGATGGGGAGGCATGGGCAATGTATATAGCCTGATCTTTTGTACCCCCTTGATGAGCTGAAAAACAAACAAAATAAAAAAAAAAAAAAAAAAAAAAAAAAGAAAAGACACTTCAAATTCATGCAGAATGAGGCTGAGATTTAAATGAATTAATTTTGTAAATGCAAAGGAAGATATCTTCCTTCCAAAGGTCACTGGTAACTTATGTTTTCCTTTCTTCTCTTTTAAATTCACAGATTAGAATACAATTAATAATATTTTAGTATACAAGTAGTATTAGTCTATCTCAACATTTAAAAAAGACTTCCAAAGGCCACATTGCTACTTTGGATTGACAGAAATTTACGCTGTGTTCTTTATTACAGATTAATCACAGGTTGATAATATAGAATAAACTGAAGGACTTTTTTTTAATAAAACTCAAGAGTTTAGATACTGAAATAGTTGCATTGAAATAAATGTAATACAGAGAAGATTGTAGCTTCAGGCAAAGTAAAATCAAGCATAGTTATAAATCCTAGAAATTAGCAGTGTGATTGTTTTTCATAAGCATACCCCCATACTATTATAAAACCTTTCCCTGTGCTTTATAATTGCATATGAGCTGAATTTAACAAAGTAAAATTTTACAAAGAAATAATTCTTTCAGTTGGCTCCCAAACACATTCACACATTTAGAAGATAGGCAAGACATGACTTAACAGCAGTATTTTCTAAAACAACTCAGGCAATTTAATTGACTATAAGCTCAAATTGGGAAGCAAATTTTTACTTAGATGACAGAAGAACTTTTTAACAATTAGACCCATTAAAAATGAAATGACTGTCTTTGAGAAAGGTATTGAGTTCCCATCATTAAAGGTTCACAGATACCCTCCTGCTTAGGGATTTTGTAGGATTGGGCCTCCTGCTTTTTAAGGTCTTCCCAACTCTGTATTTGCCAGTTAGATTATTTCTTCCACAAAGGTGATATATGAACCAGCTCTCTTATACAAAATAGTTTACTTAACTGATATTATCTTTCCTTTCTTGTCTCTGCCCACCCCCCCCCCGCTTTTTTTTCTTTTTATTAAGGTAAAATAGACATAGAAAAGTCCACATATCATAATTGTATACAGCGTGAAGAATTGCCACAACCTAAGCACGGTCATGTACCCAGTACCTACGTGGAGAAGTATTACCAGCGCCCTAGAAGGCCCACCATGTGCTCCCTTACAGTCATGACCTCCCTACCCCCAGAGTGGCCCTGACTTTTAACAGCATGGAAGTTTAGGATGGAGTTGCTGAGTTTTGTGCACTATATAAGTGGAATCATTCTCTTTTTGCATATGGCTTTTATAAAAACATTATTATTTTGAAGATCATTCATTGTTACATGTAGAGCATTCATTGCATTGCTGAATAATGTTCCATTGTAAGAGTATATCAAAATTTACTTATCTTGGCTCCCTTTGATGGACATTTGAGTAGTTTCCAGTTTAGGGCTTTTACAAATAGCGGTGTTATGTACATTCTAGTTCATGTCTTTTGTGGACATGTGTACACATTTCTGTTGGGTATACTTAGCTAGGAGTAGAATTGCTTTGTCATGGAATGTACACATGCTCAACTTGAATAAATACTTGCCAGAAGGGTTCTAAAATGTTTGTATTCAGGCCAGTTTTAACAGGGTCCTACCATATCAGAAACGTTAATTTTCCTGAAATCCCATAAGCCTTTTGTTTATTTCTTACTTGCGGTACCTGACGACCTTCTGTTTTATACTATGGTTATTCACACACACCGTATCTCCCTTTCTAGATTGTAAACTCCTTGAGGGGATTGTCTTATTTATCTTTATATTTCCCAAAGTACCTTGCATAGAATAGGCTGTAAACTTAATATTTACATGTGAGTGGATGAGCAAATGAGGAAAAATTATATGTAGTATTAATATTAAGAATGTTCATAAATCACAAAAATGTAAATAGCATACACAAAAAAAACCACAAGAAAGTATGGTTTAGTTCTAAAGTTCTAGACAGAATGAATTTAGTGCCTTTGTAGTTTAGTATTATTACTGTTTAAAATAGCTAAGTTAGAATATTAAAGATTTATGGGTGTTTCTTACATTTTCCCACATTCCAAATTTTATTCAGTGAATGCATATTACTTTTTAAATCAGAAAATATTTTTAAAAATAATTTATGTCGCAAAATTTGCCACCATGATCTCTCTTTTATTACAGTCTTGGCCTGACTATGAAGATATCCATAAAAAAACAATTGAAATTGCCACATTTTTAGATTTGCCTCGTTTTCCAGACATAACTGAAGACTGCTATCTTCATCCCAACATCTTGTGTATGAAATACTTAATGGAAGTCAATCTCCCTGGTAAGTGTGTGGTATATATGGTGAGGAAGCTTTAACTAATAGAATTATAATAAACAGAATATAGAATTCTTTCAAATCCCAGACTGTTAGAGCCACTTGGAAGAATCCATAATTAATAACATAAAGCTTAATTTCAAAATCCTTTCTTAAAATAATTCAGACCATTTAAAATGGTTAAAGGGACACTGTTCAGAAATGGAGTTCTATTTTGGTGTGAGGGATTTATGCTTGAGATAATGTATCTGGTTTTTATCTTAAGTTTGCTAAGTGCAAGTAAAGTAACAAATGTTTCAATATGTCTTATTAATGACCTAGTCTCCCCCCTCAAAAAAACCCAGCACTTATTTATTTTCATGAAGCATTATTATTACATAATGAATTCTAATTTTTTAAAAATCCCAGAAGCTAAGCTATGGTAGGTAATGTTTTTATTGTTTGGTTACATGTGCTATTTCCAATCCCTAAAATAAATGGAGATGAAAGTCTGATCAGATCTCAGTGAACTCTTTAAGGCAATATATAGAACATAGAAAGAGCCTCACTATACCTGGTTCACCATATACCAAGACACAGGTAACCCCAATGGAATCTGCTGATGGAATCCAGTCCTGAATTTCTTGCTAGACTAGAAATGTGAGAAATTTAGGACTTATATTCTTAAGAGAAAATACAAACATAGTGTGACTGTACCATTGCTTAAGCAATATCAAAAATGGGATTGAAAATATTTTAATAGGACAAGAAAATACATATATTGTGTGAAAAAAGCAATATACAAAATTATATGTACCTTAACTATAAAAATAAATACAAATATGTAGTAACATATATACAAATATAAATATTATCTATAATTTTAAAATATTTTTAAAAACAGGAACAAAAATAATTTAAACTTTTCAAATGTATCATTTATAAAACTAAGGAATACATGTCTCTTGTTCAGATTTTCAGAAGTCAATAACTATTTAAGATTTCATAATTTGGAAGATCTCATTTCTGCATTTTGATGTGTTGTATAGGTCAGAATTATTGTTTTAGATTTCTTCGCCCCCCTCCCCTTGATGGTCCTCTCAAGTATGGAAATTTCCTGTATTCTGTTATAATTCCAAAATCTTCAATTTATAAAGAAAATACTAGGTTTTGGAAGGAATACCAAGGATTACCAAAATATAACTAATCTTGTCTGATTAATGGCAAACATCTATCTCACATGTTTATTATTAGACAAAGAGAAGGAAATGATATTTTCTGGCCAATGTAAACAGTTTGACAGTATTTCTTGCCTAACACTTCCTGAGAGTAACAAGTAGAATTAAATCCATTATTATATGCAAGAGACATTATTGTCATTTGATATTTATTAAGTGACTTTTGGGAATCATACTATAAAGAATCAGGGTAGAGAACTTTTACTCCTCTTAATCTGTTCAATAGAAATAATTTAAAATATAGAAAACCATTGTACATAAATATTGGTCCTTTTATTGGTAATATAGAAGATCAGAAACAACTTAAATATCAAACAGAAAGGTAAGGATTATGTAAACAGTGGTGTGTATATTCAGTAGAACATGATGTAGCTTTTAAAATAATGTTTATGAAGAATTCATAAAAGCATGGAGAATGTTTATATTATAATAAAAAATGAAACAAGCCAAATTACAGAATTATATATAACATGACCACAGCTACATAAAATGAAAATGTTCATAAAAATATTAAAAGTAAATACCCCAAAATATTAAAGTGACTATTTCTAAGTTATGATAATGCATATTACTGTTTTCTTTCTTCTACCTTTATGTTCTATGTTGAGTTTGTGTTCTTAGTGGGGGGAAAGCAGTAAATTATTTTTTTTAACAAATAGATCTACAAATTAAGATGTGATAGTCCCTGCGCCTTAGGATTTAGATTCTAAAATGTCTGAAGTTGGTTTGCAAACTACTCATCTGTGAGATTGTAAGGATCTGCAGGATATGCCATTTTCAAAATTTATAAATAGTGCTCTCAACAGTGCCGTCATCCATATGGTGCTGTTGATCAAAAAGAAGAGGGCTGTGTATGCGGTACTTTCACAAAGAGAGGTTTTACGGTTCCCAGAAAGCTAAAAGTGGTTTTAAGCACGCTGGGGCAACAAATACCCCTCCTCAGAGCCTTTAAAGGTGACCATGTAGCCTCTAGGGCTTGGAGGGGAAGTTTCAGCAGGTATGTCACGCATATTCTGACTGAATAAGCACTGTCCCTGTGATGGCTGTGAATGACTCAGATGTACTGTCTAGTATGGTTCCTCCCACAGCTACCGACGAGCCTACTGGGTAGAGTTTCTGGTGGCTTTCACTATCATTAATGTAATTTCTGGAGAACTTTGGAGCTTCCAAAGTGCCCCTAGGTGTATTCTCTCCTTTGTGAAGATGGGAAGAGCAAGTGGGGTTCCCATTGATCAGTGAGAGTTAGGGAGGTTCAGTGGCACCAGCTGGCAGGTGGCAGAGTAGATTCTTACAGCCCAGTCTTCCCATTCCAAGCCCTGTGTCTTTCTACATTATGCTGCCTCTCAGGATTCTACACTGTCTTTGCTACCTTTCTCATAATTTCTTCCACTTGCCTTTTTATTACTCAACTTTTGGTATAAGAGGAGCAGTTCAAGATACTAATTTTAAAAGAAGGAAACTAATTCAAGAACTATCATTCTTTTTTTTTTAAAGGTACTCAAATGTCAGTTTTATTGTTTATGCACACATTTATTTGCTACTACAAAGTAAAAATACAGCACATCAAAATTTCCTTTCATTGAAATTTTTTTTAAACCAGAAAATCTAATCAATTCAGCTCTAGCCAAACTACCCAATGTTTCCTTTCCTTCTCCCACAAGTTACTTTGCCGCAAATTCTTGATGATGTTGAGTTTTATCTCACTGACTTTAGGTTTCTAAAACACATGAGAATACTTCAGATCTATTGAGGATTCTTTGGGTGAAATCAAAAAGTAGAGCTAAAGTACGCTGAAGTTATTCAAATACATTCAAACTACACACATCCCTTATAAATTACTGGAATCAAAGTAATACGGAAAACATACAAGAAAAAGATATCATAGAACTCATCATAGATTATCAAAATTATTGCTATCCAGTCTATCCTAACAAAGAGTAGCTTTCTCAACTTGCTGTGTAAAATTACCAGCAAAAAACAAAAGCATAAGAATAAGGTTTATGGTGAAATTGACTTGGTGTCATAATTGCCTATTCTAGCATTTTCAGAAGGATTCCATCTGTGATACACGCAGAAACTGCACCTACATTTGAGTGGTTTGCTTCTTGATTCACTCTGCATTCCTTTAAGTCCAGTGTCTGCTAGTTGTCTTTCAAGCCGAGAAAATCTGTTGAGTAGAAGATATCCCAATCTTGCCAGCCTTTCTTTCCGCTCAGATAACAGTGTCCTTACTCCTCTTCTCCTATAAGGCAAGCCATCTCTGATATCCTGAGAGATGCCTTCTCTTCTAGCATGTTGTTGGGGTAAATCTTCTGGTAGAGGGGAAGGGAAATTGGTGCCAGCGTTGAGAGTCAATTTATCGAGGCTCTTTATTCAAGTTTCCAAGAAGTTATGAGGGGACTCTGAATTGTCTTAGGAATTTTCTTCAGTGAGCATTTGTGAAGACTCTGGGATCAAGGCTGGGTCAGGTATTTCTGATGGGTCCATCGTAGTAAGCTCCTCCTGGATCTTTGGGTCCCAGCAGAATGACAGGGAAACCTGGAAAGAACTCTGTAGCTAAGAAAAAGCCTGAAAACCTAAATTCCAACAAACAGTGGTAAAAGAACTAATAAGAAATATCATTCTTTACAAAATAGTATAAAATAAAATTAAATTAAATTCAAAATATGGTTTTGAATTTTAAGTTATCTGAGAACAGCCTCTAATACCCAATGTAGATAATAGATAAAATTTTAGTGAGTGCATTTTATTTATTTTTTTATATTGATACATTTCTCAGAAGTGAGTGTATTTTAAAATTAATTTTTCCATGTTTTAAGGATATGTGTTTAAGTGCTGGAATCCTATTACTCATTTTTCTGTTTTCCTCCTTTCTAGCACAGTGTTTTATACATAGCAGGCACTCAGTAAATGCTTGTGGAATTGACGGGAGTAAATTCAGGTGGAATCTGTAAATTGAAATTATCTTAACAATAGTAAGTCCAAATTATCACACAAAGATCTTCATGATCTGGTGCTGCTAACCTCTTTACACTTCAACACTAAAGACTTGTTGGACCACTTGTATTTCCCCAAAGCACCATCTCATCCTTGTCATTCTCCTTACTAGATTGCATTCTAAATATTTAACTGTTACTAAACACTGAGCTCCTTGAGGGAAAGGACTATATCTTTATCTTCAGGTACCCAGAACATACTAGTTGCTCAATAAATGTTGAAACGAATGAGTAAAAGCCCAGTGAAAACTTTAGCTAAGTTATTAGAATGTGTAATATTAGACATATAAAAATAATTTGATGCCATATTTTGAATTATCATTGTTATATATTTTCTATTTCTGTGTGAACATAGCTTTTTTTGTTTTTTTTCTCCAGACAGAGTCTCACTCTGTTGCCCTGGGTAAGGTGCAGTGGCATCATCATAGTTCACTGCAACCTCAAACTTTTGGGCTCAAGTGATCCTTCTGCCTCAGCCTCCCAAGTAGCTGGGACTACAGGTGCATGCCAGGATGCTTGGCTAATTTTTCTATTTTTTTAGTAGAGAACGGGGTCTAACTCTTACTCAGGCTGGTCTCAAACTCCCGAGCTCAACTAATCCTCCTGCCTCAGCCTCCCAGAGTGCTAGGATTACAGGCGTGAGCCACCGCGCCTGGCCAACAAAGCATTTTTAGTTAGTGAAAAATTTTTACTTAAATATTTCAAGAAAGAAATTAGTTTTGTATTTTGCTCATTCTTTACCATAAACATGTAATTAGTACCAATTATATGTAGCCTGCCGCAGTTAGGAAGATTGAGTCACTCTCAAATTTAAGAGGAAGACAAAGAAGTAAACGCTTAACTTCATTCAGGGGAGGGGTGAATGCCAGAAAAGCTGCCTTAGCACTCAGAAGAAGGCTGATCAAAGAAGTCTGCTGGTATTATACAAGCATTCTCAGAAGTGATTAGTATAACTGAGTTCTGTAAGCTGAGTGATAATCAGCCCAGCAAAGCTTGAGATGAGGAATGGGGAAAAGGAATTGACTCTCTAGACAAAAGGCCAAAATTACCTGTGCAAAGCAGAGAGGCAAGTGAAAATATGGCTTGTTTGGGGAACTATAGAGAACTACTTAGGCTGGGAGCTAAAAGTTCTAATGCATTCATGAAAGCAGGGGAATGAGATGATTGGACCACACAGCAGGGTAAGACCAGAACAAGAGACGCCATGTTTGAGGGTGAACTAAGGAGCAACAGTGGAGAGAGAAAAGGGGATGGATTTGAGAGCAGTCAGCACTTAGAAATGCTTTAGGTATATTAATTCATTCAATCTTCACAATAACTGTGAAGTAGGCACTATTGTTACTTCTTTTTATTCAGATTATTTTAAAAACTGAGGCACACATGGTCATGTAACTTGTCCCAGGTCACAGAGCTAGTGAGTTATGGAGCAGGACCTCCACTCCAGGCAGTTAGTGCCACAGTCTACTCTTAACCATGTTATTATATGCTACATTAAGGGAGTGGAATCAACAGGACGTGGTGACTGAATGGATGTAAGAGATTCAGTTCAATTCCATGCAAGTTCATTATGCTCTTATAAATAATGGTTCTCATACTTGAAATTAATTAGAATAAGATGTGGTACATATTAGGTACTTAGATTAGGTAGTACATAAATTTGTTTAGTAACTTAGAGTTTTCACTTGTACTATCTTACTTAATCTCAGTTTATCCTCATTGTAACCCATTTTACAAGTGAAGAAACTGAGGATAAGTGACTAATCCAGAAGCACAAAGCTAATGATTAGAAAGTCTAAATGTAGGTCCTTAGGTTTCCTGGTTCCTACTCCCACATTATTCAGCCTTGAATAATACATGCCGTCTATGCTGAGCATGTCATTTCTTTAGGAAAGCAGTATATCTAGTTAAGCACATGATGCGTTGAGGGCTTCCAGTATGCTAGCCAGGGTACCAGCCGATACATGTACATTCCTAGAGAAGGTTTTTGGTCTTTCAAGGGGATTATTTTCAGGTAAGCACACAGTACTATAGAAACATCGACGAGACATGGATGAAACAACAGAACACTGGTGTATAGCTGTCTACAGGGTTCCAGGATGTGTCCTACAAATAGTAGATGTTTTAGGAAGTCAGAATAGAAAACACTATGCCTTGCCAAGGTTCTGTCACTAGTTTGTCTATACAGATACCATTTTTTGGTTTATTCACAAAATGTATGTCTCCAGGCTCCAGCATAGTATCATATTTTAAGATAAAGGTTATCCTGTGGTTATACACATTAGTGTGGTCTAGTTAGCCAAAGATTTTAATTCACATTTCAACTGTTTTGTTCTTCAACAGATGAAATGCACGGTTTAGCCTGCCAAGTGATAAAAATGACTGGAATAGGAGACGTGGATTTTCTGACATTTGATCCTATAGCTAAAATGGCAAAAACTGTTAAATATGATGTGCAAGCTGTAGCTATCATTGTAGTAGTGTTGAAACTGCTCTTTTTATTGGATGACAATTTCGAATGGTAAGTGTATGTTAATATTATGACAAGTAACACTTTATTGTGCTGATCTTAGTTTTTAAAAGAAGCTAAGGAAAAAAACTGAATTGCTTTTACCTAATTATTGAGAGTAAAGGAATTCATGTTATCTCAATAGAAAATGGAGACTGTCAGTTGTTATAGAACATTGACTAGTAGTAACAATTACTTCTTGCATGATACTTGACTCAGCTGTTTGTCAGTTGTTTGATCATGTTTTATTCCTATTGTTCTTTAGGTAGCAATGTTTGTCATCGCATCACTGATTTCTGAATTTTAAAGTATCATAAATCCTAAAGAATCATTCAGCACTTTATCACTATGCCTTTAGGCTTCTGGCACTATATATTAATATCTCTCAAAGATTTTTTAGAAAGTAAAGTAATCTTCCCCCTCCCAAATGCCAGCAAAGAATGACAGTGTTTAGAGTGTCCCTGCTTCAGTGATTGCTTCTCCATTAAAATTTGGCATCAGTTACAGTTCTATACGTTTCTCTCAGAAGAATTCAAAATTAACTGTCCAAATATGTGATTTCTGAGTTGACTTGTTTTTTTTTTTTTGTTATATACAGGTCTTTGTCTAATCTTGCTGAAAAATATAATAAAAAGAACAAAAAAGGTACTAATTTTTATCAGTCAAATTCAAAGTGATTATAACTGATAGATTAAAATATGTAATAAATATAAGGAGGAAACTTTGAAAAATAGACATGTATACATATACATACACATATATACAAATTGTACCTTGTACCAGGATGATTTTTTCATATAATTATCTAATTATATCCCTAGGCTACTAAAAAAGTCAATGACTTCCTACTGTGTGTAAGACCAACCTGCTTTTTATTCCTAACTTACACTTACTAGTTATGCTAGACTCAACTTACTGGCTGCTTTCTGACCATCCTGTCTATTCTGATGCCTTCAGCCTTTGCTCTTTCTGTTCCCTCTATCTGGAATGCTCTTTCCTTTTTACCCTGTAGCTCCCCTTCAATCCCTAGCAAATCCCTTTTCATTCTTCAAGATGCAGCATAAATTCTTTTACCTGTTCTTCACACCACTTCACACCACTTCATCTCTTCCCAAATCAGAACCAATTACTCCTGTCCAAACTTATACTAGATATTTAATACATTGTATTATAACTAATGGCCTAAGTATATCTGTCCCTATTAGATTACCAATATTTGTAAAGTGCTTAGAAGAATATCTGGCATATAATAAATACATTGTAAGTGATAGACTAATAGGTAGATTGTGAGCCTCCAGAGAAGGACTATATCTTCCTTATTTTAAAAAATGTATCTTTAGTGCCTAACATAGTGACTGGCCTAAGAGCAACTCCGTGAAGTGTAGTGGAATATGTGAATTCTTAAATTTGATTCTAATTTCTTAATATTCTCGCTAGGATTTACATTCATTGGTTTTCGGAGCTTGAGTTTAATGGTGGTAATCAGTTTGTGAGTTCTTTCCAGAATATGTATAAAATACTTCTTTCTGTACATTGCTTGTGTTGCCTTCTGCATAGAGTGAAAGTTTGAATTAGCTGTCTTCTAATGTCCTTTCTGATATTGAAAGGGGATAGTAGACTGTGTAGATGTATAAAGTAAACAGAGCACTTTGACCTCTCTCCCTTGTAAACCTCAAATCTATGCTGTCGTCAGGGCAAGGATTGTTGTCCTCATTCTCTCTGCTGCCGTGCTGACTACCATCCCCTGCCTCCCCACATTATTGATTAGGAGATTGTGATTTAGAGAAGTTGTGACTTACTCAAGATCAAAGAACCTTGAGTCCTATTAATTGTTACAGTTTTCCTCTCTATAATTTTGGTAGTTTCCTTTTTTCAAGGCTTTATGGCCTACAATATCATATTGGATTAGAGGATGATTATGTTGGCCAGTTGAAAATATTTTTAATTAGACATTGAAAGAGATTATTTTCATTAGAGAATAATGGAGAATGATCCCCATATGGATTGAATAAAAGAGTGAGGAGTGAATTTTAATATTTGACTGCATTCAATTCTGCTGTCTCTCTGACCTCTACATCTTGAACACACACTCACACCTACTATCCGGTGCAATCTACTTTCTTACTTATCTCTAGATTCTTTGAATCATTAGGAAGACTAGGAAAAGAAGTTGATGAAACTGGAAGTCTGGATTCAGCTACCATAACACCATTTTACACATTTATCGATCATTTTTCCCGTAATTCATGTATTTGCCACATTGGAGCACCATCATGTGCCAGACGCTGTGCTGGGTGTTGGGTTTGGGGGGAGGAGGGGACAAACAAAACATATGTTCTGTTCTCAAGGGGGTAATAGGAATAGTCAAGTGTAGGAGAAACAGACATGTAAAGAGATGATTTCAGCATAATCTAGTTGGAGCCACAATATAGGTAGGAACTTAGAGGGGGGAGTGACAGATTGCTCAGGAGAATCATATTGGAGTATGCAGATAATGACTCCATCTATAATTTCTAAGAGTTACTATTTAAGTGTTTAGCTAGGTCATTGAACGAAGACTCAAATGAACAATGTATGTTATTATAATGTGATTTATTTGGTTAATAATGTTAGATTTTATTTCTTTCAGATAAGCCATGGTTTGATTTCAGAAAGTGGTACCAAGTTATGAAGAAAACTGTTGATGAGAAAAAACATAAATGGGAGGAAGCAAGGGCAAAGTATGTTATCTCTGCTGGTTTTAGACTCACCTACTTTATTTCTGTGTCTCTTACATTTTAAAGCTGAAGTTTCATTAGTTTAGATTCATCAGCTTTGTGACATTTTTTCTAGAAATATTAGCCCTACATTGTAATTAACTTTTTTCTTTTTTACATTACTATTAACTAAACACTAGATTTAATTTGGATTTCACCAGTGTTTCCATTAATTTCTTCTTTCTATTCCAGCATCCAATCTAGGGTACCACAATGTACTTAGCAATTAACTTCTTATAATTTGCATGAGTCTCACCTGCATTTCTAGTACTCCTCCCTATTCTCCTTTCTCAAATTTGGTCATTTCCCATCTACGCTTCCCAATATTAAAAAGATTACAAATGTTACCCTGTGACATATGTAATTGGAATATTCCCCGAAAATAAAGGTCCCTATGAAAATTGAAACAAAGGAAAGCAGACAGCGAGTACATTTAATGCAGTGAGTGTCACTGACTTTCTTTGAACCGTCATTCGCATATGGATTCACTGTGGTAGAGTGGCAAGAGCATAGCTTCAGCGATTGACAGTGCTAGGTTTGAATCCTAACTGCATTACAGACTAGCCATGTGACCATGGTGAGTCACTTATCCTCTTGTTGAGTCTTTTAGTCTCTGTGAAACTTTAAAGAAAAAGTTAACATCTCTGTATTTTATGTAAATTAACAATAATACTAATTTGATCAAGTAATTTTATATCCTTTGAGAAAAATCAAGGTTCCTGAGATTAGTTGAAATGATAATTTGTTTAGTTCCAGTTTCCACATCACTAAAATAGAGATAATGCCCACTTATATACTGTAATTAAGATCCAGTTGTCATGGTTCAGAGGTAGAATTAGATTATTTTTCCTCTAAATTGCAGAGGGCTTTTCAATAGAGAAACAGACTCTCGGGGGTGGATAAAGCACTGTGGGGAAGAGGATCCTTGCCAAAGTGGGAGGAGAGACAGGTTTTCCCTGGTCAGATTTGATGGACAGTGATAAAGGGGTGGAGGTGAATTTATTCTGACAGCTATGGCGTCCCAGGAAACTGGTCCTTCCTCTTCCTCACCAGAGAAAGAGCGGCTCTTCAGTTGGTGGGTCTCAGTGGCACAAGGGTAAGCAGTAAGAACAAGAGTTTGTTCTGTCATCTTAGAGAATCAGTCTTCCTATTCTTGGTGCTGGCCAGGCCCAGTCCTAACTGATCCTGAGGGCCAGGTGTTCAGGGGCCGTGCTACCCAGGTGTCTCATTGGTGACAAGGCTTTCCTTGGCCCAAACCAGGCACCAACTTCTACTTCAAACATAGCTATTGGAGGCCCAGTTCATGTTGTGGTGGTATAATCAGTTGCACTTCTAAAATTTACTGACCTTTAGCTATTTAAGGAAACATTTTAGTGGCCAAAGAAAGTAAGTCTAGTACCAGACGCAGTAGCATACACCTGTAATCCCAACACTTTGGGGGGCCAAGGCAGAAGGATTGCTTGAGGCCAGAAGTTCCAGACTAGCCTGGGCAACATAGTAAGACCCATCTCTACAAAAAATTTAAAAATCAGCTGGGCATGGAGGCACATGCCTGTAGTCCTACTTACTCAGGAGTCTAAGGCAAGAGGATCACTTAAGCCCAGGAGTACAAGGGTGCCGTGAACTATGATTGTGCCACTGCACTCCAGGCTAGGTGACAGAGCAAGACCCTGTCTCTTAGAAGGAAAGTAGGTCGAGTTATAAAATGGCATTTTCCAGGGAGGTACCAGGCCTCAAGGAGGAGGTTGTTCAGGGAATCCCTTACCAAGATCCTACTTCCTAGAGTATATGCTGTGGGCTAATAACGCATATGCAGTGTAAATCACCACTCTTTGGACTGAGTCCAGACTGGCCACCCCTGATCTGTAGGAACCCAGGTGACTCGTAGTCTTTGTCCTGGAGGGAACCCCAAGGGCCAGATCAATCCAGGATCTCCATTTTACAGAACCTCCCTAGCTGCCCTTCCCTAGACAAGAAAAGGTTGAGTCAGTGCAGGGATTGTTAGGAGACTGTGTCATCCTGGATCTTTCCTGAGGATCTTTCCTCCTCATTCACAACAGGAATAGGATGGATTTCCTGGTGTCAAGTGCCAGAGAGACTGGCACTTACTGTTCACTGTGTATGAGTTGCCAGAATCCGAAGTACCATGACTTAATCTTCAGCAAAAAGGCAACTGGGGCAAAGGCAAGGAGGAACAGTTGTTCCTTAGGCAGCTGTACTTTATGAGAGTGAGCAACAAGGGAAATTTATGGTGAGGCAAACCGTTTCCGTACTTTTTGTATTATCAAGAGCTTCTCCAAGATCACTCAGCATCTGGGAGGCTTTGAGGAGGAGCACACCATTCTACTGGCCTGCTCTCTCGGTCGGTGCTTCCTTCCAGGACGTAAGCTCAGGAGACAGTGTAGACATGTGCCAATAGGCCGTTCTGAGCCAGAACTATTACACTGAATATCAGGAATTTCAGATAATGCTTCAGAGGAGCTGTTCTCTGAAATATGTTTAGGTCCATTTCGTCTCCAGCTGTTTTTCTGCCTTGTACAGGTACATGTGGAAAAGTGAAAAGCCACTCTACTACTCATTCATTGACAAACCAGTAGTATATAAAAGAAGAGGTGAGTTGAATTTCCCCTTGTTAATATGAAATAACAACACAGTTGTGGAAAAGCTAAATATCTGGATTTGAACAGTGAATTCATAAAGTAAATTTTTTTACTTTTTTAAACAAATGTGTCAGTGCACATATACATCCAAAGGAGCATCATCCTGTGCAAGAAATCTCCATAGGAATCGCTTTCAGGAACATGCCATTATTCAAAACAGAGCTAAAGTTCCTACCAAATTCTAAAACCCTACATTTCTGTGACTTCTAGAATTCTTTGTAGAATTGCCATTAGATTGTATATTCTTTTTTTTTCAATTGTGGGCAGACACAGTGGCTCATGCCTGTAATCTCAACATTTTAGGAGGCTGAGGCAGGGAGATCACTTGAGGCCAGGAGTTCAAAACCAGCCTGGGTAACATAGCGAGACTCCGTCTCTACAAAAAATAAGAAACATTTGCTGGACGTGGTGGTGTGCACCTGTAGTCCCTGCTACTTGAGAGGCTGAGGCAAAAGGATTGCTTGAGGCAAGGAGTTTGAGGCTTCAGTGAGCTATGATTGCACCACTGCACTCCAGCCTGGGCAACAGAGTGAGACCCTGTCTCTAAAAATAAATAAGTAAAATTAAAAAATAGTGGTAAAATATACATGACATAAAATTACCATTTTAACCATTTTAAAGTAGTTCCCCCATTCCCCTCATCTAGTTTTAATTTCCCTTAATGTTATCCTCTTACATTACCATAGTACATTTGTCAAAACCAACATTGGTACATTCCTATCAAGTAAACTCCAGGCTTTAGTTGTGGTTTGACATTAGTTTTTATTTTATTCCTTTCCTTTTTTCCTCCGTTTCCAGACATGGTGGTGAATCTACAAAAACAATTTAGCGCGCTGGTTGATTGGACACCAACTGTTAAAAAAAAACCCTCAAGTTTTCAGTTCAACTGGACTGAAGAAGACACTGATAGAACTTGTTTCCATGGACACAGCCTCCAGGGAGTCCTGAAGGAGAAAGGCCGGTCACTGCTAACCAAGAATTCATCGTATTGGCTTAGTACGCAGAAATTCTGTAAAGGGTATGTAATGCTTTTAGAAAAAGTCACATATAATTTATTCAGTTAACTATAATAAGAGCCAGATAGGTTATTTGTTGGAATTAGAAGCTTCTTGAGCCTACAGTCAAGAAAATCAGAATTTATCCTTTGAGTTTTGTGTGAGAGTTTTAGGAAAGCTGATAAAAATCCAGAAAGATGACGAAGCACAATTAGCACAAACTGTTCCTCCTAGCTAAATTAACCAAACAGTAGAAGTGTCAGTGCATGCTCAGGAAAATGCACGGTGTTTTTTTGGTACATATTATTTCTTTTTCTGGATAAGTGACATATATCATGTCCTTTTTTCTCTTAATACTGTAAGTATTTCCTAAAAATAAGGATATTCTCTTAAGCAACCACAGTACAGTTATCAAATTAAGGAAATATAATATTGATGTGATACCTTTATCTAAATCACAGTCCATATTCCAATTTTGTCAGTAGTCCCAATAGTGCCCTTTTATAGCAGGATCATGTTCAGGGATAGATCCTAAGAGAAACCAGTGGGGAAGTGAATAATAAAAAAAATAAAAATAAAAAATAAAGTTCAAGAACAGATATGGCGTTTGTTTATTTTATCTCTTTAGTCCCCTTTAATCTGATTTTCCTCGGCCTTTGTCTTTTTTGACATTGGCCTGTATTCTCCAAAATGTCAAGTTATTTTATAGACTTTCTCAGAATGGTTGTGTGTAATGCTTCCTCACGTTTAGATGCAGGTTCTGCATCCCAGGCCAAAACCAGTGCTGGGTCTTCCTCGAGGTGTTGCTCCTCAGGGTATGGCATCTGGAGACCGGGTGTCCATTTGTCCCTAGGATGTTAACACTGATCACTTGGTCAAGGTAGTGTGTGGTTTCTCCACAGTATAATTACTATTTTTCCCTTTGCAACTAATAAGAAATCTCTGGGGAGACACTTGAGTGGCCAAATACCCTGTTCCTCATTAAACTTTGCCTCCTTGATTTCATGTTTTTCATGTTTTATGTTTAGATTATTGCCTCATATCTACTGAATGTGGGTGTGTGAAGTCTAGTAAACAAAGCATACTTTTATTATTATTGAGTCTGGATAAAGTGGGATTAAAGATAGGAAACCGTATTGAGGAAAGTAATCTATGTAGGACATAGTAAAAACCCTGTAGTGTCCAGATGGTAAGACACGCAAGCTTTTGACTACATCAGATTTAATTATCACCTCTTTGGCACGCTGGCTTCAGTGCATTCTCAGACTTCTGACTGTGACAGGCTGCCTCTTTATTTTCTCTTTACTTTTTCTGAAGAGGTTTATATTCCCTATAAAAGGTGGATATTGGAATAATACAGTATAAATTACTGTTAGGTCATTTATTTTCATATGACTCTGAAAATTTCATCAGGTAGTAGGTAGGGAGGAACTTATTACTCCCCAAAGCACAAAAGTTTTTTCTTTAATTGCACTGAAAATCAACTCCAAAACTATTTTTTGAATACTTGAAAAAATAAGGCACTATCCTAAATCCTAGGTGGGTACAAAGATTACTCAGGAAGTTTCTTTTCTATGTCCACTTGTAGAGAAGTTATCTTTTTTTATGAGAGTATGTTTTCCCCACCTTCCTTCTGTAGTGTCTTAATAGCTGTAAAGACAAGTATATGGATTTAAAACTACAGAGATAATTGGTGGACTATACAGGTGTTCATTGTAAAATTCTTTCAACTTTCTTGTATGTTGGAAATCTTTGGAATCTATGCTATGGAATCTGACTGTTCCTATCCCAGCTCTGCTACTTGCTAGTTGTAGGCAGGTTATTCACCATCTCTACATCTGTGTTGCCCCAGTTGTAAAAATGGGGGTAATACTGATCTTTTCCTCTTCTCAAAACCTCCAGCGGCTCCAGAAATGCGGTGGAGCCGACAAGGCCTGCTTGACCTGCCCCCGTGTGCTCTGACCTTCCTTGCTGTCACCTTGTGCTCGCAGTGACCTCCAAACTGCTCCTTGAACTTGCCAAATACTCCCCCAAACACCGGAGGCAGGCCTTTGCACCTGTTGTACCTTGTGCCTGGAATGTTCTTCCCCCCATATATCCACATGGGCTTGCTTCTTTCAGGTTTTTGCTCAAATTAAACTTCCTCAGAGAGGCCTTTCTTAACCATCCTGCCTAAAATAACACCAACCCTCCTCCCACACCCCTTATCACTCTCTGTCCCCCTGACCTATTTTATTTTTCTTTGTAGCTTTCGTGACTATTGAATAGATTACATATTTATGTCACTTATTCATCTACCTCCCCACACTAAAGTGTAAGGGCCTTGAGGACAGGGCCTCTGTTTTATTTAATGAAAAATCCCAGTGGCTAGACCAGGGCCAAGTGCACAGGAAATACTCACCAAGTATTTAGCGAATAAATGAATGGAAAATAGGACCTGCCTCAGGTTCTTGTGAGAATTGAATGAGATATTTGGTGTCTGTCACATAGTAAGTATTCAATAAAAGGTAACTTGATCATTGAAGAGTTTCACTCCCTGTGAAATGGTATCAATTATATATAAATGTAGAAAATACGGATGATACTATAAAGTTGTCCATATTAAAATTTGCTGCTTAAAAAGAGTTTAGGCCGGGCATGGTAGCTCACCCCTGTAATCCCAGCACTTTGCGAAGCTGGAGTGGGAGGATCACTTGAGGCCAGGAGTTCTAGGTTATAGTGAGTTACGATCGCACCACTGCGCTCCAGCCTGGGAGACAGAGCGAGACTTTGTCTCTAAAGGGGGAAAAAGAAAACAGTTTAGATGTACCTATAATGATTGAGGAGCAGCACTGTCTTAGCAGCAGCAACTATGAAAGGCCAGAACCCCAATCCAGGGATGGCTTTACACTTGAGGTGATACATTCCTTTGGTCAGTACAATGGCATTCCAGATTTTAAGATTTCATCAAAAGGAGGAGAAAAGGTTGTAGTCCTGGCCAGTGAGGAGTGCTAACATGAGGCCCCAAGTGAAGGCAGCGAGGTGCTGGCATGTGGCTGCCTTCTCCCTCTGGCTGCGGAGTCAATCCTGAGCAGCATATGGGGTGATCTATACCTTTGTGCTTCCTCATGGGGTACATGGGTGTATTTGTAGATGCTCTTCTTAGATTTAATACTGCAGTATAACACAGTGAGTTAAAATTAGACCTTGGTATAGTCAGTTGTCAAACAGCTGAGATTTTTTTTCTCTGTACAAACTATAAGCTAAACTCAACTATTGACAAAGTTTCAGTAATACCATGACTTTATGCACCAAACTTACCTGTTAACCTTGCCTATTTTAAACCACAACCTCAAATCACAGAGTAAGCAAAAAAGGCTTCAGCCAACCAATAAAAATATCACTGAGACCATGACTAAGCTTATGCACTTTTCTCATGAGCCCCATAGCCCCTCACTCAGAGCCTGCTGACTCTGCCTTTAGGCTGAGTTGTCTGATTTCCAAACTCCCAGCCATCCAAAGAAACAAAGGAGGTGAGTGTGAGAGGTGCTGTGCTGATAGACATCTTGACAGCAAACCTAAATGACATTCTCTGACAGACAGTAGAGGAGCCAGCATCAGAATCCAAAGCAGACAAAAGAACTCAAATGACAGTGGTCTGAAGTTCATTCATGACACACAGCTCATGACTGCATCAATAGATAAAGCTGAAATCTGTCTCTACTTCAGCACAGAGCATGCTCCAAGGTGCTGTGTGCATTTTCTTTGGGTTTGTTTTTCATAGCCATATTTTCTAATATTTCTGCAATAAAAAGGGACAACTTACAATAATTTAATTGTAAAGGCTAAAAATAATTATATTATGCTGAATATGCTATTTAAGACAACCAAGTAATATATAACTCAGTTTTTAAATATTTCTATCCAAAATTATAAAGATGAAAAGTTTTTAATGCTTAAGAGAGCAAATCTTAAGCTATGTAGAGAATTTTCTTATATAGGAGGACTTATTTCTGAGGGTTCAAAAGAAACGAGCATTTACTGTAAAATAATTATGACTACACTCAGACCTTGGGAACTAAGCAGAGAAAGTCCACAAGAGCACTTCAGATATGGGAAGCTGTTTATCCTTCCTACCTGAGGCAGAGCTAACACTTTCAATGAATTGAAAAGCCCTCACTACTGCTCACATTTATAGAGGTCCCATCTGAAACTAAACTAGGCCAGTTATGACAATTGGCTAGGTCGACAGACCTGCCATAGGCGATGGCGCTGAGAGGGGCAGTTCATGAGTCCTTCCATAGGAAGAGGTAGAGCAGTGGTTTTCTAATAGTATTCCACAGGGAAGGGAGGTGCTTTGGCTGTCCCACAAAAATTTGATTTGAATTTTTAAAAATTGAATTTTAACTATTTCTTAAAACTGTAGTAAAGAAAAATACTAAAATAATGTCATATGCTTAACCGGGCACAGTGTCACACACCTATAATCCTAGCTATTAATACTTGGGAGGCTGAGGTGGGAGGATCGTTTGAGCCTAGGAGTTTGAGGCTGTAGCATGCTGTGATTGCGCCTGCAAATAGCCACTGCACTCCAGCCTGAGCAACGTAGCAAGACCTCGCCTCTTAAAAAAAAAAGTGCTAAATTTCAACATATTTGAGACCACCAAAACATTAACTTGTGTTACCAGGTTTACTGTTTGTGTGCAGACTTCAAACTATTCCTTTTACTTATATTTGAACTTCTCATAAGGAAAGTTGTACCTTTACACTGCTCCCTTCTTTTAAATTTAGACCTATGTTTATCCACTTGCATGAAGTTTTTATATAAACATATTCTTACAACATCCGTTTGCCACGCCTTTATTTTAAATGCTGGAGCTCAAGGGACATCACTTGTTCTACTCAGTAAAATAATTGGCAATAGCAAATTATTATATGTTTAAACTTAGTTTTATTTCATGACTTTAGGATACTTTCCTGAGTTTATGATAAAGAATATAATCCATTATAAGGTATTACTAGTCAATCAGATAATTTGTATACCTTTCTGGTGTAGAAGTAGAGCTTTCCTCATGGTCCCCATGTAAGAGAAACAATACTTTTACCGTTTTTGTGATGACATTTTGTCTGAAAGAACCTCTCTCAATATAGCTGAAATTAAAATATTAGAAAAGTAGAAAAGCAAGAGGCCACCATATTTGTAAGAATTACTTTAAAGGTTTATATTTGATCTTTATTAAACCAATCAATGAACAAACATTTGAGACTTTTAAATTTCCTACCAGTGAACATGGTAGGATATTGGCTTTATTGTGTATTTTTACTTAAAATAGCCTTAAGATTTTAAGTGAAAACAAAAATAATCAATTTTTAAAGGAGAATAGGAGAAATGAACATTTTTGACCTGTTACTGTGTGCCAAGCCTTGGATTAAGTGCTTAATATATATTCTTATTTAATATTTTTATAAACCTTATGGAGTGTGTAAGTACTATTGGTGGTGGTGGTTGTTTTACTGTTTTAGAGTTGAGAGAAGCAAGAGTAGTTGCCCATAGTCACAGCTGATGGGTGGCAGAGCTTTGTGTGCAAATATAGATGTTCAGGAACTTAGGCATGCATGTTATGTAAATCAGTATCTCAAAGTTTGTAGCTTCTGTATGTTATTTGGTTACTTGTTTTTTAAACTTTATCATGGGCAACTTTAAGTGTACTCAAAAGTAGAAAGAATTGTATAAAGAACCCTCCTGTCCCTGTCACCCAGCGACAACAGTTGTAACGTGACTGGACTTGCTTTACCCAGGCCCCAACTCAATTCTTCACCCCTTGCCCCCCATTATTTGGAAGTCGATCCCAAACACCATAATATTTTTAAAAATAAAGCCATAATGCTATTAACCAGACATAAAAAAATTAATACTAATTTTTTAATATTATCAAACATGTGGTCAATGTGTAGATATTCCCAGTTGTCATATAATTCAAATAAGGCCCGTATATTATGTGGTTGATATAGCCCTTAAGTGTTTTAGTTCATAAGGTCCCCTTCTTTCTCTCTCTCTCTCTCTTTTCCCTTCTTACACTGTACTTGCTGAGTAATCCCCGTCATGTGTGTCCTGTAAAATTTCCCATAGTCTGGATTTTACTGATGACAGCCATATGATACTATTTAACTTGTTTCTCTATCCCTGGATTGCCTATAATTTGGTGTAGAGATTGACAGTTAGCGTTAGAGATTTGATCAGATTCAGGTTTGACTATTTTAAAATAAGTGAAATTGCTTGGTAAACTCTTTTTTCTACAATATATACAGAATTGCAAAGCTACATTATAAAGCCTGTGTTCTTATTTTGACTGAGAGTCAGGGATTATTTGTTTTCTTTAGTTTATTTTGAGAATATGTTCAGAATCTCTTCTTGTATGCTTTTGTTTGCCTTGATCATGGTAAGAAGGTGGGGTAGTGACCCATCTGGAGTGGAAGAAACTCTGGGTGAGGAGTCATGAGACCCAGCTCCCAGCACCACCTGTGTCCCTTACATGGTGGCCGTGGACACTGTGAAAAATTTTTCCTTCGTAGGGTTAAGGAGTTTTACCAAATTATTCTAACTTTCCTTCCAGCTCAGAGTACTATTTTAAGTCTGACCATATATATTTGCTAAATTATTTGGGAGAAGTTTAGGGGTTTGTGCATGCATTTCTAAATTACCATTTAAAGAGAACTTACTATTTTTTCTTTTCCTTCTAGCTATTGTAAACATTTGACAACCTATGAAGAATCAAATTTTTCTCTGAGTTACCAGTTTATACTAAATCTCTTCTCCTTCCTGCTAAGAATAAAGACCTCCTTACTCCATGAAGAAGTGAGCTTAATTGAAAAGAAACTTTTTAAAAACAAATACAGTAAAACAAAAAAGAAATCTAGCAGATCCAGGAAAGCAAGAAGGCATTGAGAAAAATGAAATGGAAACTTTTTTGGAAAAATACTTTAATAGTGATAATGTCAAATTGCAATATGACTTCCAAAGAATTGTGGAATATATAATTTTATTGCATATAGATACACATCCATACATATATACCTATGTATCAGTGTGCTTATAAAAGTTTATTTTGTGAAACAGGTGAGCTTTGTATTTTTCAAATTATGAATATTCTTTGAGAAAGTTAAAACAATAAATTATATAATGATATCTAGAAATTAGTATTTATTGTATTATAAAGCTAAATTTACTTTTTAAACTAAATCACTTCCTTACTCTTTATACCCCAAGTTAAATCCCATATCAAAGATCTAAACATTATAATCTTTTATATATAAATATATAAAAGTATTAGAAGAAAACAAATATGAATGCTTTGATGATCTTGGAACAGGGAAAGACTTTCTAAGCGTGTCTCAAACCCAGAAGCTAAAAGGAAAAGATTGATAACATGACTACAAAGTCAAAGACAAAGGACAAACTGGGAAAATATATTTGTAGTATATGATGGGACAAAGCAATAATTTCTTTAATGTATCAATACCTCTTCCACAGCAATGGGAAAAAGAGAAGTTGAGCAAGATATATGGAAAGACAGTTTTCTGAGAAAAACACAAAGGCCAACCCAAAAAACAGGATATTCAACTATACTCATTCAAGAAATACAAATTAAAGAGGTACTATTTCTCACATCTGTTGGCAAAGATTATAAAGACTTATAACGCCTGGATATTGGAAAAGCAGGCATTCTTGGTCAGAGTTTATTTATTTACGCAACAGAGACTGAGCAATTTCTGTGTTCCAGGCACGTTCTAAGCACTGAGGACATAGTATCGAACAAGATCCCTGCCTTTAAGGAGCGTATGGGTGGAAGCAGATAGTAAAAAGTATAATTTGGGGGCAGTGAAGTACAGTGAAGAAAAGGCAAGATGAGGGGTGATAGCGTGGTCCATTTTTAAAAGGATGGCTGAGTGAGGGAGGCTCCTCCGGGGAGGGAACAACTGAGCAGAGGCTGACTGGCCTGAGGCACAGTGGAGGGAGCAAGCTGCGTGGCTCTGTACTTATCCAGGGACGAGCGTTCCAGGCCAAGGAAGGAGGAGCAGAGGCTCTGAGAGAGGAGTGTGCTTGATAGAGTCAAGGAGTAGCAGATTGTTCCGAGCGGCTGGAGTGTTGCGGTTGAAGCGTAGCGGGCTAGCAGATGGGAGGGAAGAGCTTGCTCTCAAGGACTCTGGCTTTTATCCCAAGTGTGTCACAGGAAACTATTGGAAAATTTTAAGCAAAAGTATGATGCGATCCAACCTATGTCCTGAAAGTATCACTTTGACTACTCTGGTGAACAGACTGTAGGGACACACGGGCAGAGACGGAGAGGCCTCTCAGACACTGTAGAGGCTCAGGCAACAGAGTGGTTTGGACCAGAGTGATTGCAGTGAAAGTGGCAAGGAGTGATTTGATCCCAGACACAGTTTAAGGATGGAATAAATAGGGATTTGCTGATGGGTTGGTTGATTGTGGGGTGTCAGGAAAAAAAGCTCCTTAAGATTTTTTTCCAGAGTAATTGAGTTATGGTACTATTTATTGAGATGGGGCTGTTTTAATTGCCTCCTGTAAACCCTGTTGGCGAGGGAAGTTATTCCTGTCCTAGGATTTTGTGGGTGGCTGACCACAGGGCATCCAACACTGAACAGAGGAGATGGACGGCAGCTTATTAATCACGTGTACTCACACCCTGGGCGGACTCAGCACACTACATGGGGCCACACAGGGCTTGCACTTGGGACCAGGATGAACAACCAGGGACTGTGAGAGGCAGGCTTGTAATATCAAGAGGGTGGGGTGAGCCCTGGTTCCCACAGGAAGATGTGATTGGCTTGTTTGAGTAATTCCACAGGTTGGCAGGGAGCTGCAATCCACTACTCACAGATAAACAGGAACGGCTCCTGGTTCTTTTAATAAGGAGGTTGGTTTGGTTGGAGGACCTTATCCACGGGAGTAGAGTGGGGATGGGAACCTGCAGTTAGGCCATTCAGGGCCCTTCCAATTTTAGCAGATGTAAAGGAAACACTTAATACTGGGCCTTGATTTTAGGCCTTACACCACAGGGAACACTGACAAGAGTGGCAGATTGGGAACTCAGTTCTGTGCGGGCATGCTGAGTTTGAGATCTCGTTAGGCGTTTGACAGATGTCAAAATAGACAGTTGGGGAAAAAATCCATAGTGGAGAGGTCTGGGATAGAGATGTAAATGTGGGAGTCATCAGAATGTAAGTGATATTTAAAACTGTGAGACGAGATGGGATCTCCTGGACAGTTAGTATAGGTAGAAAAGGGGTCTTCAGGCCAGACACAGTGGCTCACACCTGTAATCCCAGCACTCTAGGAAGCCAAGGCAGGAGGGTCGCTTGAGGCCAGGAGTTCAAGACCAGCCTGGGTGACATAGCAAGATCCCATCTCTACAAAAAATTTAAAAAAATTAGCCAGGCATGGTGGCATGCACCTGTAGTCCCAGCTACTGGGGAAGATGAGGCTGGAGGATCCCTTGAGTCCAGGATTTGAAACGGCAATGAGCTATGCTTGTGGCACTGTACTCCAGCCTAGGCAACAGAGCAAGACTGTGTTTCTTTAAAAAAAAAAAAAAAAAAGCCCTTCATAGATGCTCTTTATCAGATTGAGGAAGTGCCCTTGCACTCCTAGTTTGCTGAGAGCATTTTTTAAAATCAGGAATCAACTTTTTTTCCCAGTGCTTTTCCTGCATCTATGAGATGATCATGTGATTTTTCTTTCTTAGTCAATTTAATAATTTGCATTGATTAAGGTTCACATGTTAAGCCAACTTTGCATTCCTCACTAGGCCATGATCTATTATTCTTTTTATATATTGTTGAATGTGATTTGCTGAAACTTTGTTAAGAATTTTTATATCTATGCTCATAAGGAATATTTTGTAGCTTTCTTGTGATTTCTTTGATCTTGAAATCACAGCAATGCTGGCATCATAGAATGAGTTGTGAAGCATTCTCTTTTTTTCTATTTTTATTTTCTAGAAGCATTTGTGTAGAATTGGTATTGTATATTCCTTAAATATTCAGTAGTGAAGTCAGTCTGGGGCTGGATTGGGAAGGCTTTCTTCATGTGAAGTATTTTAACTATAAATCCAATTTCTTTCATACATATGGAGCTGTTCAGTTTATTTCTTCTTAAGAAAGCTTTTCTCTTCAAAAGACACTGTTATGAAAATGAAAAGTCAAACTGGGAAAAATATTTGCAAAGTATCTGACAAAGGACTTATAGCTATATAAGAATTCTCACAACTCAAAAAAGCAAATGGGGGGATGGGGGGCAAAGGCAACATACTAACGTAAACTTTTGTACCCCCATAATATGCTGAAATAAAAAAAAAGCAAACCCAATTAAAAATGGGCAAAAGATTTGAACAGACACGTCCCCAAAGATGTACAAATAAGCACATGAAAGGTGCTCAGTATCATTAGTTATTAGGAAAATGCAAATTAAAACCAGAAAGAAATACCACTGAACACCCATTAGAATGGCTAAAATTTTGAAAAACTGATCATAGTAAGTGTTGGCAAGAATTTGGAGCAACTGATCTTACCACTGCTGGTGGTAATGTAAAATGGTACAACCATTTTAGAGAACAGTTTGGTAATTTCTTAAAAGTGAAAATTATACTTACCATATGATGTAGCCATTCCACTACTAGGTATATACCCCCCAAAATAAAAGTGTGTTTTCACACAAAGACTTGGACACAGATATTCATAGCAAATTTATTTGGAATGGCCAAAAAAGGACAAAAAACCAAATGACCATCAACTGGTGAAAGGATAAACAAATTGTGGCATATCCATACAATGAAATACTACTTAGCTGTAAATAAGGAACAAACTATTGGAACAAGCAACAATATCTCTGCTCAGAAGTAGGATCTGGGGGAGAATATGAGAAGCATATCTTTTTTAACTTAAATAATGGCTTTCTAAAGATTTGAACTGGAAAATCTTTTTTGAATATCATGTTATGGAATCGATATCAAGATTTGAAGTGCTATGGCACTTCTGTTGAATAAAAAGTTGAAGTTTTTAAGTTTCATATACTTAAAAATATTGAGACAGAGAGCTCAAAGCTGAAAAGTTTTGGGTGGGGGGCTGGGCACAGTGGCTCACGCTTGTAATGGCAGCACTCTGGGAGGCCAAGGCAGGAGGATGGCTTGAGGTCATGAGTTCGAGACCAGCCTGAGCAAGAGGGAGACTCCGTCTCTACAAGAAAATAGAAAAATTAGCCAGGTATGGTGTTTCGTGCCTGTAGTCCCACCTGATAGGGAAGCTGAGGCAGGAGGATCCCTTGAGCCCAGGAGTTTGAGGTTGCAGTGAGCTAGGCTGACACCACTGCTCTCTAGCTGGGGAGACAGAGCGAGAACCTGTATCAAAGAAAAAAAATTTTTAGGTCACCCACAAATATGAAATAAGATCAACAAATAAGAAAAGTGAAAAATAAGGCTTTACAATCTAAGAGTTGGTGTTTTCACATCTAAAAACAGTATTCAGCCATAGAAAAAGTGAATCTGTCTACTGCCAAAAAGGGAAGAGGGACTTACTATGACAGTAATAGCATGTATTGAGCACCAACTATCTATCTATAAAGTACTATACTAAATTCAGCCTTCTCAGCAGCTCTGTATGAGCTGGACTATCATCTGTATGTAATAGATGAGGAACTAAGGTTAGCAATGTTAAGTAGCCTGTCCAGGGATGCACAGCTAACACAGAGCTGAACTGAGATTTGAGCCCAGGTCTCAGACTCCAGATTCCAAGCTACATGTCTTAAAAAATCATGAACTGTAGACTCCTATTTCTTTAGCAGTCTACATGTCTCCCTTTCATTGGCGTTCTTGGGATAGAGGAATGATGGTGGATATACATCAATAAAGGTTTAAAAATCAATGACAGGATATGTGAATTAAGGAATTCTTTTAGGCTGCAATTAACAGAAAACTTAACTACTAAGTCAGAGGTATTTCTTTGTCTTACATAACAAAAATCCTGGGAGTAAGAGGCTCCAGATTGGGCACAGTGGCTCAGCAGTGTTACCAAGGACCCAGACCCTGGGCTCACTCTGCCATTGTCAGTGTGATGGCTTTTTGTTCTTCAGCGTGTTTGGTCATAAGATGGATACTGCAATTCCATGCAACCAAATTCAAGGCAGAAAGAGGGAGCTGTGATTAAAGACTTTCCCCAGAGTCTTTTCATCTGACAAGAAAAGCTTTTATAAACAACCGCCCCCACCCCCTAGTTTCCTACATTCATTGGCCAGCCCTGCACCACTTGCCCAGTAACTGGCAAAGGGAACAGGATTGCCACATCCGCTTTAGATTCATCTACAGGGGCATTTCATACATTTGGAACACAGTTGTGTGTCGTGTGTTTGTTTTTAATGCTCCCCAAAAATGTGTGTTTCTTTAGGCTGCTTGAGACTTGTTAGACTTAAAAGGAGTAGGCTCCTCGAGCCCGACCCATGGACATTGTTACAGGAACAACGTAATGATGGTCACAGGTTGATGACTACAGGGCTGCCTTATCGCCCTACAGGGTAGCATCTCTCTCTGGTCATTGCCACCCAGAAGGGGAGGCGCCTTCTAAGGCCTGAAGCAGGAGAGAGAGCCCAGGGCCTTCTGGCTGCCAGCAGCAGGAGGCTGCGAGTTCACCTGCAGAGTATCTGTGGTTCTTGGTTATCTTTTTTTTTCCCCCGCTATTGGCACCAAGCCACCTAGGAAAAAAATTTGTATTAATTCAACCCTATATTTATACAAAAAGACATATTGCTTAAAAGGAGAGAAGGAGCATTATTTCCTGAATCTTCAGGGACCTTGAATAGAATTTCCAAAGAGTGGCTGCTGTAAAAGTTCTGTGAATTATTATATATTGCAGATAGTTAATAGTGGGTATTTTTATCTTGAGTGTGTAACTGGCAACTTTTTTTTTTTTCACTTAAAATGCCCCTGTGCTCTTGAAAGCTGAGTAAATTCACACAGTATTAAGTCTCTCACAAAATGTATTCAAGAAGCTCTTAGTGTATGTTCCCTTGTTTTGTGCCTTTGTGAAGTATTTAAGCATAAAGTGGTTTTTGTGCCAGACTTACCTGATAATGTGCTACGACTTGAGAAGAGCTTACAAAACAGTGCTTTTATTGACTTTATAAATTAAGAACCTGGTATTTCCACTTAGTTGGCCTTTTGCCCTTCTGAAACAATCATTTCCTTCTGGAACAATTAGTGCATGTTTTATGGATATTTGCATTGAACTGGGTGACTCACAGATACTCCCAAAGGAATTTTTTGTTAGAATACCACTTAAATATAATTACCTTTTGTCACCATTGTTGTCCACATTAATTTAAATTAAGTGATTAATTTAAACATTACCTAAAAGGAAAAGCTGGTCTCTGAATTTTAAAACTCCCAAGGTTAAAAGTAGGAAAAAATGTATTCTTTGCCATGTTAGAGAATAAGAAAATATTACAAAACATGCTTACTTATTTTTACCTTTCTATCCTTAGAAACTCACACCAGAATAAAAATCTCCCTGGGAAGGTCCCTGAGCTCCCAGGCAGGCCTCCTGGGGGGCTGCTGGGGATCTAGGGGGTGGGCCCTGGGCTCCTTGCCCATCCCCCCAAAGCTCCTCTACACCCCGCAGCTGGTTTTGTGTTTTGTTGTTTCATTTAATTTTGTTTCGATTGCCCTGTACTCTGTAAGTGCAGCCCGTGGCCCCGTGTGGCATCGGAATCCCAGGCGGTGCAAGCATGAAAGGTTCTGGTCACCTACCCCTCCTTACCACTGCCCCAGAGCCTGCGGGGGGGGGGGGGGTGGCCTCAAGCACCCCTCCTTCTTTTGTCCCCTCACTTGCTCAGCTCCTCAGCACCCACGACACATCCCAGTTTGACATTCAGCACAGCGGCTTGTGTATGGCCTGCTTTACTAACTGCACAGCCTTTCAGGCTGGGGCCATGTGTCACGGCTCCTTACCGAAGCCTGTGTCCAGTAGATGTTCAACAAATGTCTTTGGTGAAAGTAATGAGGACAAAAGGGGAAAAACTGTAAAAAGCTTCCTACATTCTTATCAGTTACTGCAGTGCAATTTCCACCATTTAAGGAATAGACTCAGGGGTCTGCCTACCAAATGTTGGTTTGAATCAAATCGAAGTACTTTTAAGACAGAAGGGGAAAAATAGGCCTCACTTTTGCCCATGGCGTCCCTATGGCCACGTCAAATATCTATCTGGTGCTGAGGGTGGGCCGGGCACTGTTTTTAAGCACTTTGCATGTCTGGACTCTTATCCTCTTAACAGCCCTATGATGTGGTCCTATAATATCCTACAAACGAGGACGCGGAGGCAGGGAGGATTTCACACTCGCCCAGGGCTGCATGGTAAGCACTGGGGCCGGGACCTGAGCCGGGCAGCCTGGCTCCAGAGCCCGGGGCTTCGCCCACTCACGGCGCTGCCTCGCACACACGCCAGCCCTGTGATGTCAGCTCGGAATCTCAGGAGCCCAAACGAAGAAGAAAACATCAGTATTTGAAAACATCAGTATTTACGACTAGAGTCTATCCTCACCACCCCTCCTCCACACCTCCCTCAAACCTGTTCTTCCTCTGCCTTCCCCGACTCCCAATTACAGCATCATTCACCGAATTGCCCAAGCTATAAATCTCCAGCCCCCCCACCTGTCGCCCCCCCCCATCACAGTCGCTTCCCAGCGCCTCTCCTGCAGACGCCTCCCTCCACGGGCAGACTGCTCAGACACCCAGCTCTCACCAGTGGCTGCAGAGCTCTCTCCTCTCCAAGCATTTATCCTTCCCCTGCTAGTTACCTTCCAAAAACAGACTGAACAACCCCCAGAGACGCACAGTCCTTCCATAGCTCCTCGTTGCCCGCAGGCCCCACGGCTTGGCCTGGAAGCTCCCCAAGAGTGCGGCTCCTACACAGCTTCTCCTGTCTCCTGCCCTCCCCACACCCTCGGTCTCAGGCAAGCCATGGCATCTCATCCCACCGCCATCACCTGTGCTGTATTCTCTACCAGGAATGTCCTTCTCCTCTTCTGAGAAGGACGCTCTTCTTCCCTCAGGACCCTGCTCAAATGCTGCCTCCATCCAACCTTCCCCACCGCAGCTCCCAGGCACGGAGCACACACTCCCCGAGGGCAGGCACGCCATCTGCGCCAGGGTGCCGGGTCTCTTGACGGGCAGGGTTAGCTGTGCCTGTGACGCCTGGGCAGGTGCCTGGCCTGGGGCTCCCTCCCCTCTCAGAGTTAGTGCCCACTGCCTGCCAGTTCCCAAGGTGACCCCAGAGCAGAGGAACGTGGACTTTCACGCTGCTTTGAGGAGCCTGTATCACAAGGATTAAAGGATATCTCAGGAATGCCCGAGGAGCTCCCCAATGCCAAAGCAAGAGAGTACGGCTATGCCCACGATCAGCTCAGCGCAGACACAGCCACTCCCGCTCCCGAAGCCCGGGACCCCAAGGCCTGCTTCCCCACCAGCCCTTTCCCTCCTGCTCATCCCAAAATTCTCCCGATTTTTCCCATCTCCTTTTCTCAATCCCCAGCTCTTCCTTTTTAAAATCATCACAAATGGGAATAACTCAGAATTCCAGATGTTGGAATTGATAGTCTCATGGCTTAGAAAAGACATACAAAAATGAGACCCAAAAGACTTGAATTTCAAGTAAAGGAAACTGTCAGCAGGGGAGGGGTTATAGAAAAAACTGAGTTAACGACATGTCAACTTTGGGCAAGTGGCTTAATCCCTCCTCGCTTTCTCCCTCCCTATAAAGTGAAGATAACCTGTCTCTTGTAGAAGTAAGATGTGGTGAGAGGCTCCAACCATTTTAAATGGACATCATTTTATAATAGAGCTCTTTGATCACTAGGAACTCTTTCTTCAAAGAGTAAAATATGCAAATGTGAGCCAGCAAGCCTTCCTCTCAGCTCCCCTGTCCGGGGCGTTTTCTTGAAATGGCAGCAAGCCCAGTGGCTGTTTCCCACTTGGTGTCAGGCAGAGGCAGGAGAGGTTTACTGGAGGTGAAGGCCGTGCTCCTAAGCCTAGGGCTTGCTGGCAGCTGTGTTGCAACTGTCGAGCCTTCGCTGGAATGACTGGTCTAAAGTGAAGCCATAGGAGAAGAAGGTGAGATATCTGGGTTCCTAGCTGCCAACAAGTGGGTGACACCCAACTTTGCACAGCTGCTTCTGCCGCCATTCAGAAACAGGGAGAGCTGCTGACTTCTTGGTGATGAGTCTGGATCAAGTCCCAGGTATCTGACAAGACTCACCTGCGACGACAGTCCTCCTGGCAGTGGCAGGCGAGCCTGGTGGGGAGGGGGGCAACCCTTCATCAGCAAGCACATTCATGACAGCGTCACAGAAGACACCTGAGAAAAAAGCCACGGAGACCAAGACACGGACAATCCTAAGAGTCAGTGTGTTCTCTGAGAATCAGTGAACCATCAAATGCCATCTTCCAAGCCAGACACTGTCACCAGGAAGCACCAGCCATGGCCCTGCTGCAATTAATGTGTCCAGTGTTCTCTAATGGAGGCCACAGGCTAACGCCAGGGCCATCGCAGCACCACGAGAAGGGAAACGCGGGTTTGGGTTCAGGTCCTGAATATACCGGCTATGAGACTTTGAATACGTCATTTGATCCCTCTGGACCGTGTTTCTCCATCTACAAGATGGGCACAGCCCTGTCTACCGCAAAGGGCTGTTTTAAGAATCAAACGAGCTTGGGTATGTGACCACACAGGACAGTGAACACTGCCATTACCCACTGGACAACAGCAACAACTGTTGATCCTTTCCAGTGTGCCTGTCTCTATGCTAGATCATAAGGGAATTTTTAAAATATGAGATATACTTTTTTCCCTTAAGCAGCTTATGCTATAGTGAGGAAAAATGGGGAGGTGAAATGTTTAATATGTACTGAGTTCCTGTAATGTGCCTGGCATTGTTTGAGACACTTCTTACAAAAAATAAGCAAGCCCTTAGTGACAGGGACTATTATCCCATATTCCACGGTTGAGGACAGCGGGGCTCGCTCACGGAGCCGGAGGGAAGGGTGGAGATTCCGCACGCCCTGCCGCCCACACCCGGCCCCAGAGCGGAAGGGCTTTCATCTCACAGCGGCAAATGCACCAGACCGGGCTCTGGGGAACGGGGTGGGACAGATGCCCGGGTGTCCAGGCACAAAGCCTCTGCCAAGATCTTTCAGCCACTCGAGATGTCCCTTCATTATAGGCTACTTTGTCAGGGCTGAAGTCCCTAAACGTGCTGAGCCTACAGATGGCTGTCAGGTGATGACGAGGTCACATGCCCAACAAGCCAGCACGTGGAGGGAGTGGGCAGACTCCAGCCCTTCTAATCTCTAAAGAAGACGGAAGCCGTCGATCCAGTGTCTGTGTGCCAGGCATTGTGTGAGAGTCTTAAGTGCATTATCTTAGTGAACTCCACACCACGTGGTATTATTTTCCATATTTTACAGATGAGAAAACCAAGGCCTGGCAGTGAAGTAGAATGCTTAAGGTAAAAATAAGAGGAAAACCTGGAATTTGAATTTAGATCTGTTTGATTTTTTTAAACATTTTGGGGGGAGGGGGTTTCTTCCCATTTTTTCCTAGTTTTTTTAATGTCTGTCCCTCTCCTGTTCCCAACCAGTGCTCCATGAAAGCACAACTTGGATGTACTGTTTACCGCTATGTCCAACACCGATCCAGGTAGCAAGGAAAAGGAGCAGTAAGCGGCACCTTGGTTCTCCAGACTGTAGCAGCTGCTCCTGGCACCGCCTCTCTCTTCAGAATCCTCCAGGCCTTCTCTCATGGGGTGAGGGATACAATTCTGACCCTCTTGGGATGATCTCTGCCTCATTCCACTCAGAATCCAGGCAGAATAGTGGGTCAGAGTATAGACCCAAGTCAGAAAACCAGGAGTCAAATCCTAGTCCTTCCATTTATATTACTAGCTATGTGACTTAACATCAGTGACCTCAACTGTGCAAAGGGAAAGAGCACCCAAACATATATGTTAACACAGATATACATAAAACTCATGTATTAGGGTACCTCTTTCTTAGAGGCCGCCAATTCGGTGACATGAACCCTGGCAGGAACCTATCAGGCTGCTATAAGCCCATGGATTCAAGAAAATGAAATACTGCTTGTCTCCACTTTTTGTCCCTGACACTTTCTTCTGCCTACATAGGCCCTGCTAAGCTGACTGAAGAACTGGCTGTCTCTAGGTTTAACCATCTGTAGGTCTGTTAGATTTAAAATTCTTCTCTCAAAGTCATGCAGAACTGAATCAGTAAAAGACAGGGCAACTTGTGCTGAGTGGTTTAATAAAGGGATAGCTGAGCAGTCAGGAAGTAATTGTAACAGGATGGGGGCGGTTCCTGGAAAAGCGACATTGAGGCTGGCCTCTGGAGATAACCGACTAGGGCCGCAGTGGAGAGAGGGGTAACACAGGCAATGGCAGGCGCCTGAGGTTCAGGCCATATTCACAGAACTGTGACAGGGGCGCAGGGCATTGGGGGCTTTTAACTGGGACATCACATGGGAAATGTATGTTGGGTCCAGAGGCAGAAGGAACTTAAATGCCAGGCTAAGGAGCCTGGACTTCAGCCTGTGAGCTGTGGGTAGCTGTTATGGTTCTGACCATAGCAAACATTCTTAGCACCATGGCACACTGGCATGCAAGGAACCAGATGACCCGTCCAACTGTTCGCTTTTACTGAGGCCCAGAGAAAGTGACTCTACTGAGATCACTCTGCTGGTCAGTAGAAGAACCTGGACTGGAACCCAGGTCTTGCGACTTTCTCAAAAGATGCAAAACCTCACTCATAACTTTTTTAAAAAGGCAAGTCAATGGGAGGCCGAGGCAGGAGGATCTCTTGACCTCAGGAGTTCAAGACCAGGCTGAGCAAGAGTGAGACCCCATCTCTACAAAAAATAGAAAAATGAGCCGGGTGTGGGGGTGCACGCCTGTAGTTGCAGCTACTCGGGAGGCTGAGGCAGGAGGATCGCTTGAGCCCAGGAGTTTGAGGTTGCTGTGAGCTGTGATGACACCACTGCACTCTAGCCTGGGTGACAGAAGGAGACTCTGTCTCAAAAAAAAAGCAAATCAAAACAATGAGATGCTATTTTTCATCTAATAGACTAGTAAACCTTGATAGTGCCCGTGGTGGTGGTTCAGGGTGTGGCACGGTAGGCTGTCTCATACCCCATTGGTAGGAGTCTAAATGGGGGCAGCCTTTTGGAAAACAATCTGGCAAGATCCATAGAAATTGCAATTGTGCCTACCTTTTCCCCAGTAACTCCAATTCTAGGAATTTACCCTATGGCTATACTTGATCAAGTGTGCAAAAATGCCAGAGGAATGTTTATTGTGAATATTTGTAATTGTGAAAAACTGGGGGAAAAACTAATTGCTCACCAATAGAGTCTAGTTATTATATATACATTCTAAGAAATAATGTGTACTAGATTTCTGTGTGTTGACATGGAGAATGTTGAAGACATAGGAAGTGAAAACAGGCAAGCTGGGGAGGACTGTGCATAGTACAACTCCCTTTTGTGGAGGAGAATAAAACACATACATGCTCAAGTATACACAGAAAATTTCTAGAAAGATGCACAAAGATGATTAACAGTGGTTATCTTGAGGGTGAGGGACGGGGAGGGAGGAGAGAGAGGATTGTTTGGACTCTGTGTCCTTCTGTATGGCTTAAATTTCTTCCTTCCTTCCTTTCTTTGTCCCTTTCCTAATCCCTTTCTTTCTCTTTTGCTGCTTAAAAAAAAAAAAAAACTATTAGCATGTATTATTTTTATAACTTAAAAAAAATCTTAAAAAATAAAGGTTATTGCCAACAGCTCATAGATAGAGATTTTAATTTCTGTTTTGGAGAGCTAAACAATTCTGTACTCAAATTTACAAAGTAGACTCAAAGTTTTTTATTACTACATCTATGGTCTAATAACCTCGGGCCCTTCCTGTTTCTTGTTTTTGGTTTCATGGTTTGGTATTTCTTCGCTCATCCCTTTTTTGTGTGTGTGCCTACGACATATCAGGCACGAGGCCCTCAGTGGATGTCCGCAGAGCACCGTGAGGGCTGTATCCACACAGTCAACACTCGCTGGCTGTCTCCCACGTAGATACCACGCACTGGGCACATAAAAATGAAAGCAGCCCAATCCCTGCGCTCCCTGGAAACACTCACACTGTGGTGGAGACAGACACACACGAGAAAGCCTATTTAACAAACAATGTGGTAAACATGTGATGAGTGATGTGGAAGGTGCCAGTGGGTCACACAGGACATCTCGCCCAGCCTGGAGGGTCAGGGAGGCAACTTGGAGTCAGGGAGAGTCTGGAAGTTCAGAGGAGTCTGCTAAGCACGGAGGGGAGGAGCAGGGAGTGGGGCCGGGGTGACTCTTGGGCGTGAGCGTTTGGTACCGCAGGATGGCACAGGACGCTGAGCTTTTCATTTACACACCGTGCTCAGGAGTGTGGACTTGATCCAGAGTGTGACAGAATGACATGAAATCTGTGTTCTGTGAAGGTCACCCTGGCCACAGTGTGGAGACGGGTTAGAGGAAGAAGAGGAAAGGCAAAGGGTCACTGTCCCAATGGTTTGCATCACATCTGGGGACGACCTGTGCCATTAATATTTTTCTTAAATTAGCTTGCTTTTAAGATATAATTGATTTAAACAGAAAACGGGTGAATAAGAGGAAAGAACAGGCTGCATGGCTCCAGTGGTGTACCCAGGGTTAGAGGACAGACCCCGAGAGGGCAGTGAGAAGTGAGGCTGTGGTTGCTGATTTGGGCCCTGAGCCCAGAGCACGCACGGGGAGCAGAGGAGACGCTGGCACCGCGTGAAGGCCACCGCTTCCTCCTCGTTTCGCCTCCTCCCCTCGGCTTTGCGCCCCCCTTTCTGTCTCTTCCGCTCGCTCTTCTCCCTCCCAGCCCTTCCCTGTCGGAGGCTCCAGGATCCAGTGTCACTCCCATGCTCTTTCTGTCCTCACTGCCGTGGGGATTCACCCATCTCAAGCCTTTCCATTCCACCCGGACGCAAATGATGCCCAGAAGTGGAGCCTCAGCCCAGACTTCTCCCGCCCCTCCCGCCCGCCGCCGTCTCACGTCCAGCAGAGCCCCTGACCACCCGCTGGGCTCTCCAGTGCCCCCGGAGCTTAGCACACCCCAAACCTTCCACACCTGCAGCCTTTCTATCCTAGGAAAGCTTGTGGTCGTCCTGGACTCCGACTTTCTGCTACACTCATTTCCCACCTGCAGGAAATCCTGTTGGTTCTAGCGTCAGAATACACACAGAATTCGACCACTTCCCACCACTTCTCTACGCTACCATTCTCTCTTGCCTGCATCATGGCCATCGCCTCTTACCTGGTCCCCACCGCAAATCGACCAACTCCTTTAAAACTCAGGTGAGAGAGATCATGTCACTGCCCAACGCGTCCCCTCTCACCCAGCATAAACACCAAGGTCCTCACTGAAGCCCGCAAGGCCCTGCAGTTTGCTCCCCCGCGCCCACTACCCGTTCGCCCTCCAGCCGCACCGGTCCCCTCTGGTCCCCGCGCGCTGACTGCCACACCAGGTGCCCCCGCCTCGCGCTTGGCTGCTCCTGTGGCTGCACCGGTCACCCCCAAGGGCTTCCGAGCTGCGGCCTCGCCTCCTCCAAGTCTGGCAACCGGCTCCACCCCACCGCCCCGTCGGCCGCTCCGCTGTATTTCTGTGCAGAACTCGCCGCTTCCTAACATACCGCATCGTTGACTTATTTTGTCCATTGCCTGTTACCCCAACCGGGACGCTGGACAAGGCAAGGCACTTTGTGTCCGGCTCACGGCCCCGTCCCGGCATCTAGGACGGGGTCTGGCGTCGGGGCTGGGTCTCTCGCCAGGTGTCCGCTGAGCGAGAGCGCAGACCCTGGAAGAGAGAGGGGCTCAGCCCGGGAAGGGCAATTCGGGTCGGCCGGGTGGAAGTGAGCGGGAGTGGGCGGTCAGAGGAGCCGGGCTGCCTCTGGGCGGCTGGTGGCTTCGGAGGGCTCAGCCCCCTTGGGGCCTGCGTGGCTGGGAGGGGGGCGCTTGAGGAGAAGGCGGCTCCGCGAGGCGGTGCGACCACCGCACAGTGCGGCGGGGTTGGGAGGCTGCGGCAGATGTCCAGTGCCTGTCACAGAGTGGACAGCGCGAGGGATGAGCAGGAAATTCTAACCAGACACTGAGGGGCGCAAGGAGAAAGGGAAATTTGGAGACATTTCTCGGGAGAAAGCCGCGGGACTCGGGGCGTGACCGGCGGCGCGAACCCGGGGGCGAGAAGAGCGCGCGTCACGGGCCCCCGCCCGGCAGAAGCGCACCTGCGGCAGGCAGGGCCCGGGCAGGGCGCGGGGCTCTATACCCGCAGCCGCCGAGGGCCGGGGGCCCGCGAGGCAAAGGAGGCTCCAAGGCTCGGAGGGCCGGAGGGCGACAGGTGCGCGCCGCAGCGCGGGGCCTCTGCCCCAGGCCGGCGCCTAAGGTTGCGAGCCGGGCTCGCGCTCCGCACAGCCACGCTAGTCCCCCGCCCGCGCGGCTCGGCCCCATCAGCCCTGCCCCGGCGCCCCGCTCGTCGGCCAATCAGGCGGCGCGGCCGGCCTCTCTGCTCCGAGGCCCCGCCCCGGGCCCGAGCACCGCCAGCCAATGGGCAGCCGAGCCCGGCTCCCAGTGCGCGCAGCCCGCGCGGAGCCGGCTCAGAGCGAGAAAAGCGAACCTAACCCGTCGGGGCCGCCGCTCCGGACCCGCCGCCCGCCGCCTCCCCCCGGATCGGGTGTACTGTCCCAACCCGAAAGTCCAGTTCTGCGGCCCGGCAGCGGCGAGAGCGCGATGACACAGGAGTACGACAAGTGAGTGAGCGCGGGCGCGGAGTCCGGCGCCGCGGGCCCGGCCGAGGGGCCGCCGCTGCCCGCCGGGCCGGCCGCACCTGCGGCGAGCGAGCGCGGCGCCGGCTCGGGGCCCGGCGGGGCGGGCGGGCGCCGGGCGGGCGGGGGCGGCCGGCGTCACCCCTGCGCCGCTGTGGCCTCTGCCCCGCAGCGCTCCCGCCTCTTTGTTCGGTCGGAGCCTCCGGGGAGACCCTTGGCTCGGGAAACTCGACACCGGACAGCCCACCTCCCTCCTCTTCCTCCTCCTACGGTCGGGCGCGCCCCTCAGGGTGCGGGCGAGATTTGCACGGCGGACCCCGCACGGGACCTCTCCGCCTCCCCGGGTCGCTGGGCCCACTTGGTCTAATGGATCTCTTTGACGCGCACTCCTTGGCGGGACAGGTAGACTTCAGGTAATCTGTTGTCGCGCAACCTCGTCACCCGGAGACCTGCCAGAACTTCCAGAACAGAGAGATTTAGGGAGGGAAAGGTTGAAGTGCCCCGGTGTCCTGGCATTTTCTTTTCCCTGGCTGGCTGTGTGAGTGGGAAACTGCCGTAGGAGTTATTCTGCCACCTGCATCGTTGATGGTAGTTACAGATTACTGTGTTTTTAATGCTTAGAAATATAAAGAGGATAAACTTTGAAATCAGGGCGATAAACTAGACAGTACTGTACAAAGTAACATGCCTGTCGGAGTTTGTGATTTTTAAAAGTATGTTTACAAATGTAAGATGGTAGTGTAAGATGTGGTGATGTAAGACATTAGGGGAACTTAGGTGAGGGATATTTCTGTATTTTGTTTGCAGTTTTTCTAAATATAAAATTGTTCCAAAAAAAAAAAAACCTTACTAAAAAAAAAAAAAGAAAGAAAGAAAAATCACACCAGGCCAATCAGTGTATTTCAGGTCAGTAAATCCAGGGCAGATAAGTACCCCTCCCAGTTTCATAATTATTTGTTAAGGATCGTCTTAAGTGTGCTCTTTCTCTGGATAAGAAGATTAGGTATTAGGTATAGAGTGTCTTAAATACCCTTGGTTGTAGAATATGCAGTTAAATTATTGCATGAACTGTATTTCAGAAGTCTGAGAGGTCATTGATGAAAGGTTTAAGGCTCACCTGAAAGTAACAAGCAGCCTTTAGGGACTACAGCCTACTTCCTGACTGTCATGAGGAAGTAGACGAAGAAGGGCAGCTGGTTTTGTGTTTATTTCTTGGCCTATAGTTTAGATAAGGGAAAATTTCCAAAGCTAACACTTTGGCCTAAGGCACACTTTGGAAATATGGAACACCTTCGAGGTGATCCCAGACATAAAGCCATTTGAAAAATATTTATTTTCTGTTGCTTGTACAAATTTGGGTTGGGGTGAGAGAAGAAGGGAAGCTGAAAAACTAGCATTACGGGAATTGAATGAGCCAAGTGCTGTCATAGTCTTCTGGAAGTAGCTATTACATATTAATAATAGCTTAGCAGTACGCCAGTGAGTCACCCCAAGGTACCACTGGTTCAGTAGCTGTTATACTCTGGTCCTGGTGGCTCAGGGAATGCCACTTTGTACATTTATTTTCTTAAAATTTGAGATTTGTATAAACAATCTCCATTTTTAAACTATCTGCTTTGAACAACATTTTGTGTTTGTTTTGTGTTAAGATAGTATACCACCTCAAGACTTCTTTTCTTACCAGTTGTAAGCTAGGCTTTTACACCTAGGTGTGAGTAAAAACTTTGGCTTTGAAATAATTTTGACTGAGGATAAATTAAATTGTTGGATTTTCCCCCCCGTTTTTTGAAGATGTTCTCCTTTTTCTAAATCTGTATCTGTTTTTAAAGGGCCTGGGTGATGGCCAAACCCTAACCTTTGTTGATTACTTAAAAAGATAATCAGTCTTTCTATGTTCACTTTTAAAATAGGTAGGTCACCTTTAGGCCATTTACATATTTCATTAGTGTGTTGCAATGAGAACCGATCCTTACATTTGCTTGTTATTAATTCAAAGTAGTTCCAACCATTTAAAATTTATTTTTTCTTCTTTTAAAGAAACTTCTTTGGTTTGCTAGAGTCAGTGTTCCACTTTTTCACTTCATTGACTTATTAAATAGTACCAACTGAACAGTTACTGAAACTATTTACATTTCAGGTTTTTGGAATCAGTAATGTTTGCTTTAATTTTTTAAATTAAATCTTCTATAAGGCTTCACTAAGATTGCTGTAGATTTTTCTGTATTTTTCCCACCAAACTACAGTGTTAAAATGAAACAGTTCTTGCCCAATGTAAAAAGCTAGAAAAGATTTTTAAAAACAGGATTTCCCACCTAGTTTTTTAAAAAATCTTTTTGCTCAATGGCTTCATTTATTGTTGTAGATTCTTAAGTGTTTATCTCTGAGATAAACAGTTAACTCCCATGCCAGAAAATTATGCTTCTTTATTGATTTACAGTCCCCTTTGGCCACATTCCATGCTCAATCTCCTGGTAATCAGTAGAATATTCTATCTTTCTCATATACCCCCAAGGATTGAACGAAATATCCCATTCTCTTTCTGCACCTCCTCCCTCCTCGCTGTTTTTAGGTAGGAAATTTTTTAAGGTATGGCAGCCACAGGAGAAAGAGGGAAATAACATGTAGCAGCATGATGAATCTTACTATATACTCTCCTGAAGAGGGTACAGTCCTCATCGTGTGTTTGAAGAGAATAACTGTTCTGTTTTGCCTTACTGTGTTGTTGTGTTGGTTTATGTAAAGAGTTGAATAGCCTGGCATTTTCTTGGGGGTGGTTTTGTTTTGTTTTGCTTTTGCCAAATACTATATCCTGGGTTCCATGTATAAGTTAACTGTAGGTTCCCTGGCTGCCTAAATACCTTTTATCTTACTGGGGGACCCATTGGTCTGCATTTAAGTGGTTTGTCTTCTGGTTTTGTCTTAATCTAACTTCCTAGGGTCATTGATGAAACAATAGTCTATTTTATAGGAATGTCAAGAAATTGGTTGTTAGGTTCTTTAAAAATTGGCTATGATGTATGCCTTGCAGTAGAAAAGTATGATTTTTTTTTTTTTTTAAATTTCTCGGAAGCAAACGGCCAGTGTTGGTTCTTCAGAACGAAGCACTTTATCCACAGCGGCGCTCCTATACTAGCGAGGATGAGGCCTGGAAATCTTTCCTGGAAAACCCTCTCACTGCAGCGACCAAAGCGATGATGAGCATCAATGGAGATGAAGACAGTGCGGCTGCGCTGGGCCTGCTCTACGACTACTACAAGGTCGGTTTGCCTGCTCTGTGACACCCTTACCCGTCTCAGAGGCACCTGATTCAGCAGCATATAAAACAGTCATTTGCTGGTAGAATGTAATACAAGTTGCTTCTGTAGTGGCTATAAATAGTTTAATGAATACTTTGACTTACAGTGGTTCAAAGCTGAAAATCCAGGATCATAAAATCAAAGGGCTGTTTTTGAAACGTGTGAAGCAGCCAGTTGCTCTGGCTCTATCTGAAAGGTGAAGCTGCCATAAATGAAGAGGGTAGATGTGCCTTACTGGGTTTGAACATTTTACTGAAGGTGGTGCTCAGTGCCGTGAACAGTGGATGGGGCTGAGTTTCCTGTGCTCTAACCGTTGTTCCTATGTTGTCAGGTTGATTTCCGGTCCCTTAAATGATATTACAGAGCCTGTGATTTGATTGTAGGATTCATTAAAAGAAAAAAACATATTCTCTAGTCTGGGACTTTCTAGTTCTCAAATCAGGATATATTCTGTTGCCTGTTTCTAGAGGTTTGGATTCGTCTTAGTGAAATATAATCTATGATCTGTGTGCATCTCTGCATGGTTTTCATTATCTGGAGATGGCACCACTGATCTGTCTCAACATTGTCATTGTTGCCCTAATAATACGAGCTGCCACTCACTGGTGGCCTGGATTATGCTCGGCACGTTACCAGCGCGCGTGTGACTTCTCATTCTCAGGTCGTGCAGCTAGGATGTGTGTAGCTGGGCTTCCAGCACAGCAGGCGGTCTGCTTTGCCTCCGGATTCACATTGGCATCCTTCCTGCTGCCACTAGCAGATATTTGGGGATGGCCATTAAGACTGTGGGGATACTGTTTAAAACAGACTGAGCCGAAACACAGCTTTCCCAGGTGGCCTTTGTCACACTGCTGTTTGTAACTATTCTACATAACCATTTGTTGTCATCACTACCTTCATAAAGACAGGAACTTTTCAAGATTCTCAGAAGCGCCTTAATGACAGTGTCTACTTATGGATATAATATATATTTTTTACAGCTTATTTTTGCTGTATTTTTGTTTTGAAAACTTTCAAACCCACAGAAAATTTAAAATAACAAAACACTCAACTCCTGAATACCTTTACCTGATTCACCAATTGCTTGTGTTTCATTACATTTTGGCACTGTGTTTTTTCCCTGAATGTAAGAAATACAGAGAAAAAAAAATCAAAGAGGAATTTGATTATCAAAATTGGGGTGGTAACTAAGCAAAATATTTAATTATTTCCTGGTATGATGCCATATGTCCAACTCGTGTTTGAGGGATTCAAAGGTTTTTTTTCCTTTGAATATGAATAGAAACTTGTGTAATACCTAATGATTCTAGAAGAAACCCTTGCCTGGGCAGCACAGCCATGAAGAGTTCCTTTGAAGTAGAATTTATTGTATATTTGTTCTTATGGCTTGTTTTATTGACTTAATCAGTGTAAAAACTACAAGTTCCTAAGATGTTAATTATGAAGTTACTTTTTTTTTTTTTTTTTGAGACAGAGTCTCACTTTGTTGACCCAGGTATAGTGCAGTGGCATCATTGTAGCTCACAGCCACCTCAAACTCCTGGGCTCAAGTGATCCTCCTGCCTCAGCCTCCCTGCAAGCACATGCCATCACACTGGCTCATTTTCCTATTTTTTCTGGAGACAGGATCTTGATTTTGCTCAGGCTGGTCTCCAACTCCTGAGCTCAAGTGATCCTCTTGCTTCTGCCTCCCAGAGTGCTGGGATTACAGATGTGAGCCACCTCACCCGGACGAAGTTACATAGTTTTAACTGAAACTTTTGAGAATGGGAGAAAACTGGCAAGTTTAGTGCCAGAAAGACCAATGTAATAAAACTAGTTACAGTGGTTTTGTGTGTGTGTGTGTGTGTGTGTGTGTTTTAAATAAAGTGCCCTAAAAGTGTTTTACAATGCAAGAGGAGATAAATCCTCATGTCTGTCCATGAAGGGTGACAATTTTAGTAGTACTTATTTGTCAGGCTTCTTGTGATAAATGTAAATATATTTTCTTTTTTAAATGAACTGAATTATTTGTTTCAGTTCTTTGGTTGTAAGCATTAGTCATTATTACATAATAACTTTGGTAAAGCTTTAAAAGTACATTGCTAATACATGAAACAATTTATTTTGTCTTTAGTGGTGGAACAGGAGTGTAGGAATAGAAGTCTCACATTGAAAACCATTTTTAAGTATCTTAGCCATTTTGGAGTGCATGTGGGGGTTAAGTCTCAGTTTGGCTGATGTCTACAGGACATTTGCTAATGTTCGTCTACTTTTCACTTCCCTTGCAAAGAAAAGAAGAATCAAAAAAGAAATAGAACAAACTTAGTTAGATTTGACCTTTGGATAATGGACGTATGAATCCCAAAGGATCTGAAGACATTTATCACATGAAGCCAGCATTTGGATCTTGGAAGAAATAAACTGTTAACATGGCTGTTGCTTTTGTTTTTGCATCTGATCTGAAAGGAGAGTAGTAGGAAAGAGAAGCGAGCAAGTTGGAAGAGCTCAGTTGTGTTTTCAGCGGCTCCTTCTCTGTTATACTTTGTAGGTAAATGGGTAAAACCAGGGCAGAGGTATTTCTTTTAAGAGATGAAACCCAGACTCCAATGACAAAGTTAATTTGTGATGCTCTGAGTTTATTTGACAACTCAGTCGCTTTTTACATATCAACCAGATTGCTGAGCAGATTGTAAGCTCCTTGAGGGCAGACATTGTCTTATTCTTTGTGTGTCCCTGGAGCCCAGTGTTTGGTAGGAAACCAGTAGATAAATGAATGATCAAGTTTACTGAAAAATAAAAGGCTATATCTTTGGGTGAAGTATACTTCGTTAGATAAGAACTAAATTCTTTTCATGTGTGTTAATACGTAAGGTTCCCAGAGAGAGAAGGTCTTCAACAGCAAAGCCAGATGTTGAGCACCCAGAGCCAGATCACAGCAAAAGGTAATGTTTAATTTATAACGACATAAACTAGTACACTTGAAAAATGACATATTTCTGTAAAAATAAAATGGGAGTTTCTTTAAATGAACAAACACTAGAGGAAGAGATAGGAAAGTTGGACTCTTAATATCTAAATTCACATTTTATCAGTGATTTCCCTGTGTTACTCTGATTTGATTCTGTCACTCTGAGACATTACCTGTTTCTTTGGGCATAGTATTAATAGTTGCCTTTTCTAAAAAGACTGAAAGCACTAACTTCCTCCTCCTCCAAAGGGATGTTTTTAGTAATAACTTAAATGTTGCTCATTTTTCCTCGAGGTCCTCTTAAGGAAGTTGTGGCAGTGTTGGGGGGTCCATTAAAAATATTAAATACCAATGACTCTTGAATAACTGCCTGAGTAGAACTTAATGAAATAAGTTACATTGTATTCAAACTCCTGTTGAAATTATTTTTGAAATATTTTGGGGTAAAATTTTTGGAAAATTTAATTAAGGCTTGACTTTATAGCCATGAAAAAGTTTTTTTTTAAAAGATAACCTGCTTAAATAGCCCAGAATATTTATTAAACCAAAATTAATTTTATGCAGATATATCTACTGTACAATGTAATAATAGGTTTTCTTTTGGTGAAAGAGAAAGCCAAGTAGCATAGGTATTAGGAAAAGTGGTGGCCACGTAATAACATTTCATAGTTCTTGAACACTGTGTCAGGCATTATTATACACAGTTTAGCGTATCATCTCATTTCAACCTTGTAAGGACAGACACTGCTGTTATCCCCATATTACAGATGAGGATTTGGTTGCTAAGAGATGAAGTGACTTTGCTCAGGGTGACAGAATTTGAGCCACGGCAGTCTGACTCTGCACTTTAACCCGAACTGATCAGATCATGTTTGTAGCTTCAGGCTTCTAGTTAAAATATGGTAATTTTTAAAAAGATTATTGAAAATCAAGCTTATTAGAGGAGAGCTCTGAGTCCTCAGTATTTCCAATGAAATTTTCCTTATTACTTTTGGATTTTACTTGATCTGTAGCTGTAAAGTCTTTTTTTCTTTCTCTAGTCATGGGAGGTTGTACTGTTTTCTGTTTAGTTGGCCTTCTACCAAGTGTAATATTGCATAGGACCCAACCGCCCAATGCCAAAATAAAAATTAATAAAAGAAATAAAAATTGTCAAAGAACTCTGTCAGCATCAAGTTTGAAAATACAGGTTTTCTTTTTTTCTTTAAGAAATAGCATACCAATAGTGACGGAGCAGCCCCTCATTTCTGCTGGAGAAAACAGAGTACAAGTACTGAAGAATGTGCCATTTAACATTGTCCTGCCCCACGGCAACCAGCTGGGCATTGATAAGCGAGGCCACCTCACAGCTCCTGATACCACAGTCACGGTCTCCATAGCAACGATGCCTACCCACTCCATCAAGACCGAAAGCCAGCCACATGGCTTTGCTGTGGGCATCCCTCCAGCAGTCTACCACCCCGAGCCCACCGAGCGTGTGGTAGTTTTCGACCGGAACCTTAGTACTGACCAGTTCAGCTCTGGTGCTCAACCCCCAAATGCCCAACGGCGGACTCCAGACTCGACTTTCTCAGAGACCTTCAAGGAAGGCGTTCAGGAGGTACAGGAAACAAAAACATCTTCCCCAGACGGCTGTGTGTTTGTATAAGTATTGGGTTTCACCTTTTCCTTGTTATGTAAGCTTGAAACTCAGCCTCAAGTGAATGGATTAGGAATAAAAGATTTTTTTTTTTTAAGAGAAAAGGCCCATGGGTATAATTTGTAAACTAAATCTATAAAACCAGAAATTATTATGAAGGGCACATGGCTAATCTTACCAGCAGCTGAGTTAACAACTATGATTTCAGCTAAGTGATTTGCAGGATAAAGAGAAAGAGAACCCTGCACATAATCTTCCATTGACAACAGATGGAGTCACATTTTCAGCATTTGTCCTAGACCAAAGCAAGCTCCCCTGCAACTGGTCTTAATATAAAACGATTTATTGTGTCTTTGGTGCTTCTTGGTTGACAGTATAGTCAGGGAGATGGGTAGACCACAAAAAGTATATGAAATTTACAAATTAATTCCAAATAGTTCTGAAGGTTTTATGATGAGGAGTACCTCACTCAGATAAAAGTTAGGGGCTGAAGGTCTTTGAACCGGGTTTAATGTCTCAGTGGGGGAGAAGAGCATTTATCTCTGCTTAGAAGTAGAATAGTAGCCTTTCCTGAGAAAATGCACCCAATCCATCCAGCCATGGTGTGAACTTGATACTGTATCTTAACTTGGTACAATGATAGGGTGACTCCAAAAAGTCATGAAATTTTGGTTGTAGATTGTGGAGTTTGAACAGAATTGGGATACGTGAGAAAGATGGAAAAGGGGGGTAGTGAGTCCCAAGCACTTGGTGGGTGCACCTACATAGGTTGTCCTGATTTACTTGAGTGGTATATATAAGTGGATAGTTCCTTTTTTTAGTTTTCTTTTTGTTAATTTTAGAAAATTTTTGTAGATTGAAACTTTTTATTTGAAAATGAATATTGAATGGGTAGTGGGTTGCTGTATGCCACATCTATTCGTGCTGTACCAGACCTTGGTCTGTAGTAACGATGGTAACCAGTTACATAGTTGTGGCTCACTACGTTGATATTTCAGGTTTTCTTCCCCTCGGATCTCAGTCTGCGGATGCCTGGCATGAATTCAGAGGACTATGTTTTTGACAGTGTTTCTGGGTAATAGTTGCCTTTTAATTCGCAGCTTTTATGACTTACTCCTCTTTTGTTAATTTGATATTGATAAATCAGAGGTGGCTTTAGCGGGCTTTCACTTTTATCTTGCTATGTTTACTGTGGTAATATCTTGGGTAGAGGACATCTGCTTCAGGGCATTCAATTTTGAACTTTGTTTCAAGTCTCCTTAATTCTTGGTGTTGGTGCTTTTGCTTTCCTTTGGTTTCTTTCTGCGATGGTAGTGGAGTGGAGTTTAACAGGGGTATAGGGGATTAAGTTAGGTCTCTGAGGTCCTTTCTGTTTCCAAAACTGTATAATTAGGTGAGAATTTAGGAGTAAGGTCAAATGAATAAAGGCTTTTATATTTTTATTAGCCTCACTAATGATAAAATAAAGTCGTGTTTTTTCTGACTTGACAACTACTTTTTAGCCTCACAAAATTGTATCTCTGGGAATATTAGTATTTTTCCAATTTAATTGGAACTCCTTCAGATTTTTAAAAAGTCTAGGGTTTCATTTTATAATTTTTGCCTTGTGTGGTTTTTTACGTGTTCTATTTTGCTGTAGAAATTTTATTTTTAAATTCTAGGATTTTATGGGAATTATAGACCTGCCTCAAGGTCCATGAGTCACAAACTGAAATGCCTTTAGGGTTTAGGATAGGGGTCAGCACACAGTTTTCTGCAAAGGGTCAGATGGTAACTCCTTTAGGCTTGGTGGGCCATACAGCCTCTGTATGTTTTTGCAACTACCCAGCTTTGCTTTTGTAGTGCAAAAGCAGCCATAAATAATACATAAAGAAATGGTGTGGCTGTATGCTAATAAAAGATCTATTTACAAAAAATAGATGTAATTTGCTGACCCCTGGCCTAGGAAGGTTATTAAATAACTTTAGTGGCACATATGGGTGGTAGCATTAGATAATGGGTAATAGAATTGTGGAGTGCCCATCTAAAGACATTTAAGTTACAAATAAAAACAACAAAAAAATGTTGTGCAGGCCAAATTGAATTTAATTAGAGGACTGCCAACCACCTGTTTGCAAGCTCTGCTAGATAAATAACAGATTGGCAGCTTGTGAAGGTTTCCTTCCAAAGTCCTTTTCATTTATTGGTATCTTTAATATCCTTAGCCCCAAAACATCTAATTGTTAGTATCCATCACATTGTAGAAATTCTAGTTGGCAATTTGTAGTCACACATGAGAGATTTCAGGATTTATAGTTGGTAAGACTTTTGTTTCAGATTTCATTTATCATGAAAAAGTAGCAAATGCTAGTTATAATATGGTGTGGTCAGTTGGATGTTTCCTGGCAGTCTGCTATCTCAGTACATCCACACTGAAGCATTTCCAGATTGTGTTAAAGTATGTAGATAGGAACCTTCCAATAAAGTGGATCAGAGATGTATGACTTTTTTTGTCCTTTAGGAACAACTTTGAATATACCCTAGAAGCTTCAAAATCACTTCGACAGAAGCCTGGAGATAGCACTATGACATACCTGAACAAAGGCCAGTTCTATCCTGTCACCTTGAAGGAGGTGAGCAGCAATGAAGGAATCCATCACCCCATCAGCAAAGTCCGAGTAAGTTGTGCTCTGAATTCTGTTCTCTAGGAAGGCTAGTTCGAGCCTAATATTTCCAGGCCTGAAGTAGATCTGAATGAAGGCCTGAAATTACAGTTTTAAGCCTTATTTGTGAACGATAATACTAAATAAATTTTCCAAAAGATACTCACCCTGTAATATCTTTACATTGCAATACATTCTCTCTCACAGAGTGTGATCATGGTGGTTTTTGCTGAAGACAAAAGCAGAGAAGATCAGTTAAGGCATTGGAAGTACTGGCACTCCCGCCAGCACACGGCCAAACAAAGGTGCATTGACATCGGTAAGCCGCCAGGAGCCTGCTTCTGTTCCCAGAGGTGCAAGCATCCAGTTTTCTAAATCCAGTTATTTTTGGCAGTGATCAACTTCCTGCCAAAAGCATTTGAATTTTTATGCCAGCCACTAATCTGTTCCAAACACTGTCCTTGGCCTCCTGGAACCAGTGCTCTCACCCCGACTTCCTTCACAGGACATGTGCCCAGGCAGTGGCTTCTCATAGGAGGCTGGGGCAAGAAGCCGTATGGCCAGCTAACGTGACAGTGTCCCCACTTTTCAATGGGCCATTTTTTTGGAGGGTAATGTCTTGTGTAAGAGATTCTGATTATTATTTGGTGATGATGATACGATGGAGACAAAAACAAATAAGTAAAAGAAAATGCTGCTGATGTGCAGTTGCCTAACAGTCTTCCCTAGTCATCTGCTGAACGGTATTTCTAGTTTCTTACATCTGCGAATAAACCCAGGGATGCACCACTTGGGGTATAACAGCAAACCCAAGCAAATCTGTAGTCACTGAAGTAGCTTTATGTCTATTCTTGTTGTTTATATGGTTTTCATATAAAACCATTGTCTGTATCACAGATGGCTGTTAATGTCAATGTTACTTTTTTTCTTTACCTTTTGTAATGCTCATGTTCTCTTTTCAGAAGAATTAAAACTGAGTTCTAATCTTGGTTCTGCAGGCTACTTTTGTGACCTTGGGACCATTATTTAAACTTTTTAGACCTAAATTTCTTAATTTTGATATAATGGAATTGAATTAAATATATCTAAGCTTGCCTTTATTACAAAAATTCTGTGATTCTTTTACTTTTTGAACTTCTTTTAATGCAACAAAATATCAATTTAAATTGTCCAGAGGTGGTGAAAACAAAACTGGAATCTTACTTTGAGCTGCTGTAATCTCATGTTGAAACTAAAAATCCTGAATTTCTTTTTCTTTTTCATCACTTCCTATAGCTGACTATAAAGAAAGCTTCAACACCATCAGCAACATTGAGGAGATCGCTTATAACGCCATTTCCTTCACCTGGGACATTAACGATGAAGCAAAGGTAGGTGATGGAGCCGGTTCTGTGTCTCCAGCTGTTGGAGACGTGGGAGGAGCCTAATTATTGGACAGCTGATTTCTTAATGATGGTTTAATGTGTTTTCATTCTTGGATGTTATGAAACTACCCTTTCCCCCTTCGTAGCCTCCTCCAGAACAGATCATTTTTGTTGGTGTACTTCAACACGTGGAATCCACCTGCACACTTCAGGATGGAGCTGGGCTGTGCGGCTCCTCAGTGCTTAACCTTGAGTCTCACTCCTCATTCGCTTCATTTCCTCGTTTGCAAAGTGGAGTTAATACCTGCCTCCTCCCTCAGTTCTAGGATGATGCAAGGATGAGTGAAAACGTTCCTATCAAACTGTTGGAGCTTCTTCGAAAAAGGCTCTCAAATACAAGTTACCATTAGCAATACTCTCTTTCTTATGGTTACCTTGTGACTGCAACTCAGTGCCAAATTCTCCTATCTTGGGCTTTTACAATTGAGGAATTGCCTCCAATTCAGATGGTCATTTGGGTAATTCTAATTGGAGATTTTAGTGCCCTCTAAGTCCTTTCTGCCTCCCACAGCATACTTCCCTTTTAGTATAATTGCTCTGTTCACCAAATTATTAAAATTCTGCTATTTATTCCTTTCTTTGGATGGCTTTAAAAATTGGGAGCTCAAGGAACACAATAGAAACAAGTTATTTTTTGGACAGTTGTTAAAATAAGGTTGATCTTTAGTTTTTGTCACAATATTAGGGGTACTGTTCTCTCAAGGACCCGATACACAGTGATGTTCCACATTCTATCCTTTTTCAGACTCTACTTTTTATTTTTTCTTTTATGTATTCAACAAGAATTTTAGTAACTTACGGAATAAGACACCGTATTAGGTAGGTGCTGAGCGTTAGAGTTTCATCTTAGACTGCCCGAGATTGCTTTTAAAAATCATATGACTGAGTTCTTGAGAGTCATGTTAAGCTTGTATTGTATTTGTTTTGTTTTCTTGTTGTGGTCATCGTGTCCAAGGCAAAAGTGTGTCTTTAAGACTGCAGGATGTAGTCGGTTGGGCCCACCGGCCTGTGAGGAGTCTTGAGTGATTGTAACTGCAGGCGGGTTTTCCTGCTGGTCACCGCGGCACACGGCATCAGCAGGCTGCTTTGTCCCGAGTTTGGTTAAGCAGTGAATTCACTGCTGGGGAGCTACCTGTGGAATGATAAACTTTCCATCTTATATAATTACTATGACAGTTATTTTAAAATTAAATATCCCAGTAGGACTCGGTGCACTGGTACTAAGAACAGCCTATAGGAAGAGTTGGTCCTGTGCTCCTCAGATGCTTCTGTTCTTAAAGCAAATGGGAGCAAGACTTCCTGGCTGCCCCCGGGGACTAGCTGAGAAATGAGGCGGTGGCGATGAAGGGCGCACAGGCCTGATTTCGCGTTTTTGACTTGTTTGTGACCTTGATCAGCCCCTCAGTTCACTGGCTCAGCTTTTCCCCCTCGCTCCCCCTAGAAAATGTAAAAAGCTCTAGTGGCCAACTGGTTCCTTTGTTGGGGTGTTGTCAGCATTAATAGGCACTTGTCAGAGGCTCGGAGATGTTGGCTGAAAGGCCCTGCGTGTGGGCAGGGTGCGTGGTGTGTGTGATGTGTCACGGCAGGGCGGCAGTGGGAAAGCCCGGATGACGGCAGGGATAATGGCAGGCTTCATTCCGGAGGCCTGCAGCATGCTTGTCGTGGAGAGAAATGTTGTTGGAGGAGCGTCTTAAGTAGGCTTAATAGCGTCGCTAATTGATGTAGGTAAATTCAGTTTCATTTCCTCTTCCAGACCCCCAGCACTGATGTGATTCTGAGCCTTCGCCTGCTCCCAGAAGGGTGCTGGGCCCTTTCTTAATGAGGCTGCCGCCTTTTGAAGCTGATATCAGGCATCAGCTTCAAGTGTGTGTTGCAATTAAGTATCTAGATTTTTTGCTTTCCCTGGCCAAGTTGATGTTTTCTGTTTTTGTACTTAGAGTAATTAATGCCTCAGGGCAGCTAGAGTGAACAAGTGTACATGCAGAATCCTGTATAATTGGTTTCTTTTTAAAATACTTTTTTCTGAAAATATCTACTGTCCTTGCCCACTTTTCTGTTCTCATTTAGGATACATTTGTTGATTTTTTTTAATTTTTAAATTTATAATTGGCACATGATGTTAGAAATATTTATGGGACATTTGTTGATTCTTAATCCCAGTTCCTTTTCCTCCATAGTCATAGGGGTCTACTGGAGCCATGTGGCATTTCTCCCTGCTCCCCTTTTTAATGTTTACCCTTTTGGCCAGGCCAGGATGAGTGAAGCCAGAACTCTGGCCCGGTGTCAACATCTGACTTTTACCAGTAGCTTCTGCTTTTCTCTTTGGAGGTGACACTATATTGAGGACATATTAGGTTGAACCCTAAAGGTCTTGGATTGTATTCCACTCTGGGAAAAACACTTCCCAGGCTAGGACTCATCTCATACGCCCCCGTGCACACCCTGGTCATCAGCATAAACATATGCCTGCCATCGCCACGGGAACTTTAAGAAGTTGTAGAACCTGGCCGGTCGCGGTGGCTCACACCTGTAATCCCAGCACTTTGGAAGTCCAAGGTGGGAGGATCGCTTGAGGTCAGGAATTTGAGACCAGCCTGGACAACATAGCAAGACCTTGTCTCTACAAAAAATAAAAAAATTAGCCAGGTGTGGTGGTGTGTCCCTATGGTCCCAGCTAGTCAGGAGGCTGAGATGGGAGGATCACTTGAGCACAGGAGTTTGGGGTTGTAATGAGCGATGATTGTGCCATGGCACTCTAGCCTGGGACCCAGAGCAAGACCCTATCTCAAAAAAAAAAAAGTTATGGAACTTGTGAAAAATCATTTGTTTCCAAAGCGATGAAGGAGAAGGAATTTGCTATGAAAAGCAGAAATATCTTAGAAACTGTCCCCCAGGGGGCACCGATCTATCTACTACGTAGACCTATTTTGTTCCTTTTATTTTCCTCTCATAAAATTGGAGAGGTTGGGTAGTTAGGTGTCTTTTAAAGAGTCAGAAGCATCTGGACAGGTTAAAGTTCATCAGCCATTCATGTTTCATTGTGAAATAACTGAATCAGATTTCCTCCCTCCTGATGCACAGCTGAGGTCAGCTGCTTGAGGTAATTTTGGCAGGGAGAAGAGCAATTGCCTTTGAAGCAGTGAAAGATGGAGCTCTGCTAAGGTGCAGAAGTTTAGAATTTGTAGGGCAGGACATGAGGGCACTGGTCACCTGGAGAAGAGAGGACCAGGAGACAGGGGCCGGGGTGCACACAGCAGGGTGGCAGCAAGGTAGACGCACACTCAGCCCTGTCAGCGTTTTCTCTAGGGCCAGCTGTGCATTTCTGCAGAAATTCAGACCTTTATCCAACCAACACCTGAGTGCCAGTGTGTTCAAGGCACTGTGCTGGATCCAGGCTACTAACACTAGTACTGGAGTTCAGGTAGATTGTGAGTTACATGGGCTTTTGTGGGCCTGAGATCCTAAATATGACATCATGATTTCCACGGAAAAATGTGTTTATACCACTTTGCAAATGAACTTTGGGGACACAAACAATTTATAAAGTGGGGCTCTCTGTTCTGCAAGTTTCAGTATTTTCTAAACCAAGTGAGTCATCCTGAATAGGCTGCACCTCTTGGCCCAGAGTTTAATTTCTTGCTTGGGTTGTAAACCTTAAGAGTTTACGACAACACTGAGATTCAGTTAGTGATATGAAGTAAGGACCTCTCAAAGCCTGAAGATCTAAAATAAATAGAAGAAAAAGAAGTTAGAGAGAGAGAGAGAGAGAATTAACTGCTCTGAGTGCCTGCTACGTAGTAGGCACTGTGCTCAGGGGCCTCACCTGTGCTCACTCAGTGAGGCCCCGCCGCTGCTCAGTGTCCGGAGAGCAGCGCTGCGTCCTCCAGATGGTTTTGTGTTTGCTGCTCGTCGTCAGAACGAGGCCTTTTCTGAAGAGGCCAGAGTCTAGACCGCGAAGTGGGTAGGAAGTGGTCTTGACAGGGGAGATTATTTAAAAGCATAAGAATTCTTATTCACAGAGCAACGTTATGGACTCACTAATACAGATTCTTCCAGTAGAAGAGCCCTTTTTCTAGTAAGAAATAATTTACTTTGCCTGTTGGATGAGTAATGTCGAAATACAGAGGAGTGGGAATAATAAACCGAAAAAGCAGCCGTGTTGGAGTCCAGTGAGAATCAGGCAGTCGACTCGGAGGGAGCAGGTAATCTGGGACACGAGAGGAAGGAACGTCTGTTGGTGGGATGGGAACATCTTTGGTAGAGCTAATTGGACCGTATATACTACAGCTAGCATGGCAAGTAGGAAAACTGCTGTGGTCGAAGCAAAGCTCACGAGTTCTTTGGCTATCTCTGTGTAGGTGTGACCGTCGTGAATAGGAAGCAGACTTCTAAAGGATGCCGTGAATCCCAGGAGACAAAATACCTAGCTGATGGGTTTTTTCTAGTGGTAACATCTAAATCCTTGTATCTAAGGTAGCTTTTGTTGCAGCTGCCATTCACACATTTCATTTTCAAAATATTAATGGCAAAGAGCTTCCTGTCAAACGAGTGCCAGCACCCTCTGGAGGAGTAGCGGCAGAGAGGTCCTTAGACATGGGTCTGATTTTGTTTTACTGTACTGTGTGTTCCGTGGCTTAAAACGCCCTGGAGATGTGGGCATTTCTCCTGCAGTGCCGCTGTGGGAGCTGGTGGCTTTTTGTAAGTCTTTATCGCACCTTCAGAGGGAAGCTCTTCGGCCCAGTTTGTGATGGTGTCGCTTACGGGCAGATGGAACTGCATCCCTTTCTTGGTGGCGTGAGCTTATCTCTGGCCGTGACAGAGCCAGTTTCCGCACACTTGTCTCTTCCCGGTTCCGTGGTGGCAGGGGTGGTCAGAGAGAGCACAGAATCAGACCCTCCTGCTCCCTGGGAAACCCTGTCAAATAAGACAACTGTGCATTGACTTTTTATTATCATCTGTCAGCTATACGAAGGCATTCCAAGGCACTCGCAAGGGTTGTCCCTAAGAGCCAAATGGTTCATGTCATGGAAGGCTCGTATTACGAAGGAAAGAGGATTAAAATGGAATTTGGAGCCCAGATGGAGTAACTAGGAGCTTTACCGTGAGGGAGCCGAGTGGATGGAGCTTTGGTATCTGTCCCCTTTGTCTCCTTGTCTCAGCAAAAGCCCGTGGAGTTCCTGGCGAGGATTATCAAGGCTCGCAGAGTTCACTCTGTAAAAGAGGGGTGGAACCTTTCTGGCAACTTGAACTTAAGACTTTTTGTGTGTGCTTGTGGGATGCAGGTTTATGGGTTTAATAACAGTTTGTTGTTTTGTCTAAGCATAATATTTGGAATTCGTTGTGAGAGTAATTTTTAATTTGTTTGGACTGAACATATTGCTTGCATTTATAGGGATTCCATTCTGGTGAAGCATCAGTCAAGTGTGCCATTAAAATAAGGTGTTGCCGTGTTTGGTTCCATTAAGCAGGGACAGGTTTGGTTTGTTTCACAACTTTAAATTTCCAGTGTGAATAGGAGGGAGGAGAGAAGTGAGTCAAGTATCTTACTTGCAATCGCAATTAAATGAAGGCAGGAGATTTAAAACTATAAGTGTGTACTCCCTGGCCTCAATAGAGAAAGACATCAGGAAGCACTGTTACTTTTAAAACAAAGGATGAGAGACTCTTCGAGTCTAGGCGGTTCCCAACACTGGCTCGGGTGAACCAGATTATCTGTGTGCTTCTGTCCTTAGACCCCAGAGAAAACTCAAGGTGGTTGTGGAGGCTTCCAAATGGAGAGTCATTCGACTCCAGGGGTTTTCTTTTATGAGGTTTGAAAATACGTATTTATTAAAATAAATAAAATTTTTTTTGTACCATAGAGATAGTCATATTCCTTTATAAGGAATGAATAGTCTTTAAGTTGTAATTCAATCAGTGTTGGAAATAACAAGAAAATTTTCTCGATTGGAAATTTGTGGAGAATGCCTTTCATTAGGTGATATGGAACAAGTTCTTGCTTTGAAGAAGCTGTTCTGGGTATGATCGTGAGGAAGATTTCTCCCTGAAACGTCCTCTTTTTTTTTTTTTTTTTAAGCTAAGTCTGTTGGACTTTTGCTCAAAAGCATTTCAAGGAGTATACTCTGAAGCGTCTGTGCGGATGTAAAATAAAATACATTGAGTCATGGTGGAACTTTAGAACACACAGGTAACAATAGCGCGCATTTATCACGGCACATGCCCGAGGGTAAGGGCCAGGCGTGAGCTGTCTCTGATTGGACAGGGACGCGCTTGGCAGCTGAAGAAAGCTTTAGTTTGGTAGTGAAACTCGCGTCTTGTGAAACGGGTTTCAAGCACCCATGACTACGTAGACTCTGTCTGTGCCGTCATTTGAATTCGTTTTTCTTTTCTTTTCTTTTCTTTTTCTTTCTTTTTTTTTTTTTTTTGGTCAAATTTTCCCCCTTCCTCCACTTTGCCACTGTCAAGAAACATTGAGCTCCTCTAGAGAACTTTCTTCTTTGACAGCTTGTCACCCTAATCCTCCCTCTCCTCGGTCCTTCCTGGAAATTCCATCTACGGTGGCTTTCTAAGTGTGTCATTTCTACCAGTTTTGCTGCCTAGAAACAAGCGGAGAGCTTTGACTCTGGCCTGACGGCGGTAGGGCTGTTGGGTAAATCGGCATAGCGATTTCAAGGCAGCCCGGGGCCTTGGGGTTCAGGTCTCTCCCAGGCGGCTCTTCCGCCTGCAGGGCTCCCAGGCCTTGAGTAAACACAGTGAACGCTCTGCATTAATTTAGGGACTTTTTCTTTAGCTTTTCCTTTTAAGGGGAAAATACCTTGTAATTAGAACTTTTGGTTGGAAGTCAGCTGCCTGCCAGGTCTCCCATTTCTGACCCACAGGCCTACTTGTCCTGTTCTGGACCTAGTGATGGTGGAATGTGGTCCGTGTTTGCCTTGTGTCGCACCTGCACCCAGTTCTGCATATTTCAGAGTAAACATTCTACTTATTTGGGACAACAGGTGCCAAATCACTTCATCTGCCAAGTGTCCTTGGGTTCAGCAGGTCCTGCTTACAGGATCTGACGGAGGGAAGAGAGCATGCAGGTACTTCCAGATCATTCTTTTCTCTGCCTCGCTTTTATCTCCATGACTTTTCCCCTGGCTCCCTGCGCTCGGCAGAAACCAAGACCACGTGTGGGCGGTGTGGGAAGGCGGCGGTGTGGCAACAGCCAGGCTGCTGACTCGTCCTTGTTGTTCTTCAGGGAAACGCCCCACGTCAATGTGGGAAGATTTCAAGTTAGCGCTTCTCTCTTCCCACATCCCTGTTCTCCCCACCCCCTCCTCCCAGGTCTGTTGCCTTGGTGGGCACTTGGTAGTCTGAGAAATAGCACCAGTGCTGGTTGTCACTTGAAGTCTTCCTGTTTGTGGCTAGCCTCCTGCAGTGGGATATTTCTGTCACCTCCCATCATTAGAGTGGCAAGGAAGTGGGACGTCCAGGATTCTCTGACGAGTCGGTAGTGGAGCTGGGCTCTGCTTCTGAGTTTATGACTCAGTCTCTGATACCTTCTTGGGCTTCATGGATCGACGAAACCCACACACATGGAGTCAGAAGCGGGAACCGGGGGCTCAGACAGAGCTAAGCTAACAGTGTTGGTGTGTGTGTTTGTTTTGGTTTGGGGGAAGGAATGCTGATCATGATTAAGTGTCTGCTGTATAATGTTCAATAAAGATTTCTGGCTAATTAGGCTTTAGCCAAGAGTTGGATCTTGAGTTCTCAGTTTAAACTGTTTCCCACACCACTGGCTTCAGATAGAATGTATAACTTCATATACATGTATTAGAAAAATGGTGATTTTGTTCGCTTTTATTAGTGCTGTTGGACTTGGGGTCAGAATAACTACATTTTGAACCTCACATTTTAGTGTTGGTTGTCAGGAGGTTTCTACAAAACTTTCTTAGAGCAATCTTTTTGACTGATTTGGAGGAGAATTAAGTTGAAAATTTTTTCTAGTTTACATTCAATTTAGTAGATCAGTTACATTCTAGGAACATTATAGATATTAATCTGTATTTGGCTACGCTGAATTTAAATACTAGAAAGAGTTAAAGTGACAAAGGTTCCGAGAGGCAGCTGGGACCATGTCCAAGATGGCTGCAGCTGTCTCTGACGGAGCCACGCCGGCAGCTAAGTCTCGTGACTTATGTGAAGTCAACTAGGAAGTTTGGCACAGACTGGCTATTTGGTTTGAAATGTAGGGACCTTTAATTTCATGCCTCATGCTCCCAAAACAACCTGCTCAGAACCATGTGTAGGGTCACCTTTTCCCTAAGTGTTTGTACTTCACCAAACAGTGTTTCCATTAGGTGCTTCTCCTGCTTCACTTCGTGTCTGTCATTGTAGCGGTGTGGCCTCCAGAAAAGGGCTTTGAGGTTGGGGTCAGGAGATGTGGGTCCTGGCTTTGGCTTTGTCACCTCTGTTACTGTGAGTCTTTTACTGACTGTGTCTTTAGAGTAGAGCCTCAACCACAGCTTGGCAGTGTCTCTCTTGAGTTAAACGCTTTGATAGCCAGAGACTATGCACTGTATGATACTCCTGGGAAAGGTGAATGTTTCTAGGCTAAACAATAAGGATACATGCATTTTTGGAACTTAAAACTTTTTCAGTTACCAGCTTTCTGAAGCATCTTCCATAGTTAAATCACTTTTCTTTTTTCTTTTCTTCCTTCTAACAGTTCTTTTCTTGTAATATTTACCAGCAGTTAGAATGCATTTGATTGCTTGAGCCCAGGAGTTTGAGGTTACTTTGAACTATCATGACGCCACTGCAGTCTAGCCTGGGCGACGGAGGAAGACTCTGTCTCAAGAAAAAAAAAAGAACTCATTTGAAACTTTTAATTGGGCGTTATAACACAAATGGGAATATATAATATTGACGCAGAGCACACTCCCAGCTCTCTAGGCTGATACTTTCGCAAAAGCCTGCTGTGTATACTCTGATTTGCAAAAGCAAAACACCATTCTGCTTTGAAGTTTTTTTCTTCCTCTCATTGTAGGCCTAGTTTATTTCACTCATTTCTAACATCCTTCCAGGAAATTCTACACAAGATAATTTATCTACTGCTACTATGTAGAAGAACTGGCTTACAGAGTCATGTTGCAGAGTTATCTTCCCTAACTGCATATTCATTCATTCAGCCAGTTTTTCATTGCACTGCTCCGTATAAGCACTGGGAGGAATAAAAAAGTGATTAAAGCATCAAGCCTGTCCCCAGAGGAGATCACACTCTGTACACTGATACATGTCATAAGTGCGGTTAAAAACATGCTCTGGTGATTTCCAAGGAAAAAGTACTTTCAGCTAAGGGAATCACAGAAGACTTTGACTGTGGAATATTTTTGTCAAGGATGATTGATTGGACCTCTTTTCTTTATCCTGACATTTCCCCCCACAGCATAGCTATTGTAAATTTAAGTGCAAAAGAGACAATTGAAACAGCATAGTCCGAAGAGGTGCTTTGACGCACCAAGGCCTTGACGTTGGGTAGTGCGGGAAGAAACATTCGCAGGCCTGTCTCTTGTGCAGCACTAAGGCACACAGGGTCTGAGAGGGTCATGGATGTTACCACATCTGTAAATGCAGCAGAAAGCTGTAAATGAAGGGATAACCTATATTTAATTATTGAATAAGAAGTTTAGGTACCTGCAGTTTTTGTAAAGAAAGATGGTCACTGTAGACAGCATTTGAAAGTGTAAAAGTGGACACGTGCAACAGGAAACTGTCATGGCCTGTGACGAGGATTTCCCAGAACCTTCCCTTACATATCTCAGGGAGCCTCTAATACCATAATCTTTTCAAAAGTAATTCAGGGGATACAAATAGTTTTTTTATTCTGCAAATATTTATTTAATGTTCAGTATGTGTGAAAAACTGCTTGGCATTTTAGATTCTACCCAGATGACCTAGAAGTTCAGGTCAGCCTAGAGGAAAGATGTGAGCACAAATAACTTGTGAACTTGGGCAGTGAGTTACCTAACAACCTCCAAGCCTTGATATCCTTGTCTATAAAATCGGGCCAGAATAGTACCCATTTCATGGGTTATTTTGGGGGTCAAAGAGCACATTGTAGAATGGACTACATGTAGCTCAAAGATCCTAGCAGCATGCAGTTTTATTTGGCTGGAGTTTAAGGATTTGGGGGTCATTCATTCAGGAATTGTGTATGTCTTATTGGCCAAGCACTGCCAAGATGCCCTGGGAACGCACAGATGAGTAGTACCCAACCCAGTTCTCACAGAACTCAGAATTTAGTGGGAGGATTGCCACTCAGTAAACACAAAGGAATGGAACCTCACTTGGCAGAGGACGATCAGTGAAGGTTCCTTGGGTGGCACCTCAATGGAGTACTAAGGGATAGCAAGAACCAGCCCAGCATTCAGGGCCCAGGATGAGCCTGCCAACTTGACGATGTACGAATGCAGAACTGAAAGCCTGAGGCAGGCAGCGGTGCCGGGGTGCGGGAGGCAGGTCTGGTAGGGACCCCATCATGAAGGCCCTTGTGGGCCCTAGTAAGGAGCTTAGACTTCACCCTCTTAATGAGCTTGTCTGATACAGAGTACCTAAATCAATCAATTTCATCACTTAGCTTCTGACTCAACTACTTATACTTTTTATAACTTTTGACTGATAAATTCCAAGTGCTTTGTTAATGCTTTCTTTTCTGTGAATTAGGAGGATGAAAAATATTTCTGTGATTTCCCTCCACAAATTAAGTCCACTTGCTGAAGTTCACGTATCTAACTACTCTCCTTAGACGAGGCAGTCAGCAAGTTTTATCAGAATTGTGCCTTGGTTTGTGGTGTTAATGATAAAGCCCAAAAGAGCAGGTGATTTGGAGGTTTATAAAATCCGATCTTAGTTGTTTTCACTGCACCTGCGGGAAGGAACCTCTGACCGTGATCTCTGTTGTGAGCATCTGTTTCCTTTTGTCTTTCTTCTTTTTTTCCTCGAGGACTAACAGAGAAGTGGCAACTGTGGACAGGGTTGCTTCCTGGGAGAATCATTATAAATTAGTTCAAGATCTGAGTTCTTGTTGTTTGTAAGCATTTAGAATAAAAATCCATACAGGTTAATCCTTTGATAATGGAAATTAGTTTATTTTGTCATTTTCCTCTCATTTTCAAACTGAGGTTTGAAAACCAAAAAACAAAAAAAAAAGCTAAATCTTTTGAAGCATTCTAAGTACGTGAATTCTCAGCCAAGAATGAGGAACTGTCCTTAGAAAAATGGGCTGGACTTTAAAAAGGAATCTTGCAGAGCATCTTCGGCCTGTTCAGCAGTTTGTTTTTGTGGTTAGTTTTTTTCTCTTCTAATAATTTGGGTGGGAACGTTGGTTGCTCATCTTTTGAGACTACTGTTCCACTTAGTTGAATACAATCAAACTTGTTCTCAAAATATGTGGCAAGGCAGTGTGAAAACAGAAACACCATCTTCTGAGTTCTTACAGTTCCGTTTCAGAGAGCTCACGTCATTCTGGAGAAGGAAGGTTGTACGTCGTTCCGCCTACTCTCAGACTTCTGAAACAGGGCTTTGTAAGAGTGTGCATGTGTGCATGTGCGTGTGTGTCTGTGTGTGTGTGTGTGTGGGAGAGAGAGAGAGAGAGAGAGAGAGAGGAGGAGTTGCATGGGTGAGCATCCATCTTTTTAATTCTTTCCTCTCTAGGAGATGTTGGAGCTTTTTCTGCAATTACGTCAATGGAGAGTATTTGTCTGCATGGTGAAAATGGTCTGAACGCTGTTTTATCCAAATTTGGGCGACTTGGCCTGTTGTCTTGCTCATTCAGGATTGCCCATTAGGTAGAAACAATCTTAAGTGTTAAAACTGTGAGGGACAAAATATGCCCGCCTTGCTGCTTCCACAGGCCCCCGAGGAGAGCTCTGGCTTGTGTTTCTGCACCTGCCGTCTGGCCTGTTTGTGCCCTGCTGGCTAAAGAGGCCGCCCTCCTCGGGTAAGGATTCCCAGAAGCCGGGCTCCTCCTTCAGAGCTCGCCCCGGTCCCTGAGATGAGTGTAGTTTGTCTGGTGGGGACATGTGGCTCCATGGTGAGTGATGCATTCATGAGAAGTACGCACTGGAGAGCTTGCCAGGAAGTCGCTTACATGGAAAGTGGAAATATTAAATTATAAACAGGAGCTCTACCTCCTCCCTTTTTACCACATTGTGATGATGTAAGGGTAAATGGCGTCCAAGCAACTGAGAGAATGGTTTAGATCAGTGGTCACAAACTACAGCTCTCAGGCCGGGCCAGCTAGCTGCCTGTTTCTGTAAATAAAGTTCTATTGAGACACCAGTATACCCATTTGTTCACTCATTGTCTGTGGCGTCTTTTACACTATTCCTGCCTGCACAGTTAAGTGGTTGTATCTGGCCTACACATGCTCAAATATTTACTCTTGCGTGTTTTACAGAGAAATAGTCAACTCCTGGTTTAGATAAGTATATGAAAGGGTATTTTATGTATCTACATTGTACTTCTTAGCCATATTTATTCACTTCTCCTTATGCGTTGTCCTTTTTTTATTAGAAATGTGTGTTAAGCATGTGCTCTGTATCAAGCACCAGAGACAAAGAGATGATTAAGATATTGTCTCCTCAGGGAAGTTATAGTTTAGTGAGGAAGACATCACAAATCATGCCTTGTACTGTAGTCAGGGTTACAACTTTAACCCTGAGCTGAACACATGAGTTGATCCATAAATGTAAACTCCATGAAAATCAAACATGAGTAATAAAAGTAAGAAGTAGAATTTAATAGGTTTGTAATAGGCTTTTTTTCTGGTTAACATCTTATGAACTTAGAGTACTTGAAGATTTGCATGACCTTGTTGAATAGTAAGGTTGAACAAAATGCTTTAATCTATATCTGTTCATTAAATGAATATTCTTATTTGATAGGGCTGTGCCTCTGTAAAAAATTTTTTTAATTTAAAAAATCCTGATTGTATATAAATACAGGTTGAATATCTGAACTCTTTAGAGAAAGGAAACGATGTATTGGGACTTGTTTTAATAATCTCAGAGTTTTGGATCCAAAGGAGACCTTTTATGGATCAAAGTGTGTAAGTATATAGAAGGTTAATCACTTCACAGCAGTGGTTTGATCTTGGCTGATCACTTGAATCACCCGGAAAACAGTCGTGATGTCTAGAACCCACCTAGGCCAGTGAAACCGGAATCTCGAGAGGTGTGGCCAAGGCCTTGGTACGGTGCTCAGTTCTCCCAGGTGACTCTAATTCATCCAGGCTGTGAAGCACAGTTTACAGACGCGTGTCTCACATTCACGTAGAACCACCTGGAGAGCTCGCTGCCCCACAGCCTGCCTGAATGTGCTGATTCAGTGAGTTGGGGGTAGGCACGGGATCTTTGAAAGCCAGTGCTGTGTGAGAATCATAATTTTACGTAAGTAGTTGCTATGGCTACTGTAAATGGCAACCTAACATGGCACTTTTAAAATAATATGATTTATAAAACGTTGATTGGTAAATGTATTGCACACAACTATCACCAGTAAAAAACAGAGTAAGAATATAGGCTTCATCCTCTTTCAATATAAATATATAATCATAGGCATCTGGAGGTCAAAGTGATCTAAAGATCATCTAACTCACCCACCCTTGGACAGGTAAGGACTGTCGCCCAGGGTTGAGGTGCTAGTTAGGACAGAGCTGGGACCAAACTCAGATGCTTTGATTTGCAGACCTGAGCTGCTTCTAGTGACACATGACCTCGTGCTAGAACAGAACACAGGGGCACGTTGCTCCCCTTGCAGCCTCTGGTTGAGGCAAACGTGGCGCCTCTGTCCCGTCAGCACCAGCTCGTCCCCTGGGTTGTCCCGCGTGTTCTGGCCTTGGGTCCTGCCGTAAGAGGCCTTGTGAGCGCTGTCCCTGTTTTCCTTTCTTGGGATCTTCAACCCACTGTCCTTGTTCCTCATGTCCCTGGCCTTCCGTGCTCATATTCCACATCTTTGTCACTATTTACTAGTATATTTGTGTATTTATCTAGGCAAGTGGTGTTTTTAAATGCTGAGTTAGGACTGCTAATTTAGTAAATTTATAACTAATAACTAAATTTATAACTAATAAATAACTAATTCAACAAACTTAAAAAACTGCCAAGTTTGGAAAGAATTGATTTTTAAATAACAGCAAAATGCATAAAAGGAAGAGATGGCACGTAATCATGAACACTAGTGAGAGTAGAGCCTTTCTGAAGGCTCCGTATTTATGCTGATCCTGGCATTTGGCTCCTGCTTATTTTTGCTTTGAATAGAAACTTGATACTGGGACAGAAGGGGAGGGTTAGCTTTTGGGTTGGATTACCATGAAATCCTCTTGTTAAGGGAATATCACTTCGGGTCGGGCTTCCTGGAATTGTTGAAGGTAAAGTCTAACTTTCCCAGGTAGCTGTTTTTGAGTTAGGAATTGAGGCACGTGGCTCAGAATGACAGAAAAGTTTAGATTTTTGCTATTTGGTTGTAAAATGAAAAATATGGTGGTTTGGTTACTTTGTGTGCTCAGTTGTTTGCATGGACAACTTTCTTCTTTTCTTTTCAAACCTAAGTGTGTTCCATAGACTGTCTCCTTACCTCTGATTTGTGTATTTATGGATTATATATGAAGTATGTTCTTAAAGTAGGTAAGAAAAAATACAAAGTCACAGTACAAATTTTCTGTAATGCTATTGAAATTCACGTGTCACGTTTTGCGTATATATCTGGATCTACATCTATTAATAGTTTTTTGTTTGTTTTGAGGAATGTGAGCCAAAGTTTTATTTGTTCACTTCTTGCATTTGAAGTACTCTTCACTGACATCCTTGGCTTGAAATTCTTTGCTGTACTGCTTTAAAAAAATTACGTACAATTTCTTAACATTTAGCAAGTCACTAAGTTCTTAGCACTAGTCATAGTGAAACTTTAATAATTAGCTATGTCTTAAGAAAATGATTCCCATAATTAAAATTTGTTAGAGCCATTTTCAGGGATCTTAACAACTTTAATGTCCTTAAGGCTCGTAACATGGCTTTACTATTGCCAGCTTTTTTTTTTTTTTTTTTTTTTTTTTTTTGAGACAGAGTCTCACTCTCTTGCCCGGGCTAGAGTGAGTGCCGTGGCGTCAGCCTAGCTCACAGCAACCTCAAACTCCTGAGCTCAAGCGATCCTCCTGTCTCAGCCTCCCGAGTAGCTGGGACTACAGGCATGCGCCACCATGCCCGGCTAATTTTTTGTATATATATATTTTAGTTGTCCATATAATTTCTTTCTATTTTTAGTAGAGACGGGGTCTCACTCTTGCTCAGGCTGGTCTCGAACTCCTGACCTCGAGCGATCCACCCGCCTCGGCCTCCCAGAGTGCTAGGATTACAGGCGTGAGCCACCGCGCCCGGCCTACTATTGCCAGCTTTTTAAAACTTTCTGCAGAAGCACATTCAGGTAATCACATTCATTGGCTGGCTTTAGGTCTGGGCATTTTAAAAATTACAGCAATTCGCTTATTTACTGGAAATAAGTTAAATGGAAAGAAGAATCATGGCAGGCAGGATCAGGCGCCGTACTGAGTGTTGAAAGGGACAAAGCACAGGTACAGACCCAGCCTACTAACTCTTAGTACCTACAGTCTCGCCAGGGAAGGAAGCCCACGCATATCCAGGTAGTAAGTGAGACCCAGGATTATCCAGGGAATCGAGCAGGTGGCAAAGAGGCAGCAGTGTGGAAAACGGGGAGAGTCCTCCGAGTTCACTTGCTTTCAGCCTTGGGACAAATGTAAACATCTTTCTGGGCTTCGTCTGTAAAAGGAAGATACCAGGGTGGTGGTGCTGATGCACTGAGGTCCCGGCCAGCGGTCTGTGTGCTACGTGAAGGGAACCACGTGTCGGGTGGGCCCTGAGCCGGGCCTTTGCGCATGGAGGTAGCCAGAGTGGTGGGGGCCGGGGGGCCTGACTGGACATGAAGGGAAGCCAGGAGCAGGAAGCATGCAAGGTCGGAGAGGCAGGAATGAGTGTGCAAAGTGCATCCCAGAGACAATGAGGAGACTGTCTGAGATGACTTTTTTTTTTTTTTTTTTTTTTTTTTTTTTTTTTGAGACAGAGTCTCACTCTGTTGCCCAGGCTAGAGTGAGTGCCGTGGCGTTAGCCTAGCTCACAGCAACCTCAAACTCCTGAGCTCAAGCGATCCTCCTGTCTCAGCCTCCCGAGTAGCTGGGACTGCAGGCATGTGCCACCATGCCCGGCTAATTTTTTCTATATATATTTTTAGCTGTCCATATAATTTCTTTCTATTTTTAGTAGAGATGGGGTCTCGCTCTTGCTCAGGCTGGTCTCGAACTCCTGAGCTCAAACGATCCGCCCACCTCGGCCTCCCAGAGTGCTAGGATTACAGGCGTGAGCCACCGCGCCCGGCCTGAGATGACTTTTAAATCTGTTAACTTGGGCAAAGCCTCAGTCTTTTAAGGATGTTTTGGTCTTTCCTGCTTAGGAACAGTATCTAGATTAGAGAAAGGCTGGGAACCCTACTTCAGCGTTTTGCATACCTTCCCGAGAGCGTTCCGTGTCCCTGGGATTCTGATTTCTCCTTCTCTTCCCGCTCCCTTCCTTCTTGTTCATCTTAATGTTCTTATCACCCTCCCGCAATAACTTAAACTTATCCCCATCTGCATCTTAGTTGGGCCGGTGACACCCAGGGCTACTTGTGGTAGACCTGTTCTTGGGTGTTGGGCCCCAGCAAGTTGTGGACCCACGGTCTAGAAGGAATCTGTCTCACTTAACGGTCTTGGAGATGTGCCAGCATTAGTTTTAACAACCGTAATTCCAGTCATGTCCACTCTGTGGTGCTCTTGCACCAGAAGTAAATTCTAAAACTAGCAGAAAGGGAGCTCAAAAACATTAAAAAATCCAGAACGACAAAAATAATTCATTTTAACTTTTGAGAAAATTTACTGGAAGATAAGCATAATGGATTTGGAACCCAGGACAGGGAGAGGAGAAGAGAGTACGGCATCTCCTGATTTCCTCTCTGAAAGAGGAGACTCCTGCCCGGAGAGATTCCCACCTGCTCACTGTGTCGCTGATTCGCAGTGGGCAAACCTGCTGCCCTAGCAACAGTCTGTGAGAATTCTCGCGGGCGACTGGTGGCTTGAGCACCGACACAGAGAAGAGACTTTTGAAACCCCGGCTTGACAGCCCGAAAGCCTGGTTTGGACAGTTTTCTCCAGCATCGTTTTGTGATTGGCTAGTGGAACCCGTCTCTGTTGCTTAAAGAATTGGGTTTCTCTTTCATGGAAATAGACTCGCCAGCACAACACCTTCCTGGGTTAGTCTCCTAGGAAGTTTTGACCACATCTATGCAGAACTTCCTCCAATGAGGAGTGTGTTTGTTAGTATTCTATGATCATTAAATTCTCAGCCTGTCAGCAAACCTTACCACTTTCATCTTAGTTTTAACCTGTGCATGTAAAGATAAGAATCCAATTGTATTTAAATAATGAAAAGACCTTTGAGCTGATGGTGACCACTCAGAATGGAGATATGGAAATTATTGTAAATTATAAATTATTTCCTAAGGACTGGGACCAGTATGATTCTATAACCAAAAGGACAAACTGCAAAAAAATTAAGACTTTTTAGCCTGGTTGGACAGGGATTGAGAGAAAGCTTCATTGGAATCATATAATCATAAAAAGTGTGGATCAGAGGAACACTGATTTCATAAGTTCTAAAATATTAGGATATAGGGTACTATAGGTTATCCTAAGAGGTGGTATCAACATAAACATAGGTGAATTCCCAGAGTGTTTGTACTAAGTTGTGAGTAAAGCTGCAGCTGCAGAGAAAGCTATGCTGCTGGTAACTTGGAAAATGACATCAGGGAAGATGGCCACCACCTCGTAAACTTGTCTCACCTGTTGTTAAGTAGAGATTCTGGAAGGGAAAGTGAATAGAGGTTCAGAGTTGCTGTCTGTTCTTCTGCTTCAAAGAGTGCTATTCCTGTAACCTAAAGTAGTTTCAAAGTAAACTCTTTATTTCCTCTTTTTAAAAGTTTCTCGTGTAAAAGATGTTTGGGTAATTTAGCAATGTTAGTACCTTCACAAGCTGTGCTAGGGTGACTTTTGGTGCCTGTTGCTTATGGAGCCTTCTGTTCCCTTTGCAGGTTTTCATCTCTGTGAACTGCTTGAGCACAGATTTCTCTTCTCAGAAGGGTGTGAAGGGGTTGCCTCTTAATATTCAAATTGACACCTACAGTTACAACAACCGCAGCAACAAGCCAGTGCACAGGGCCTACTGCCAGATAAAGGTCTTCTGTGACAAGGTAAGGTCGGGCAGGGATGCTTGGAATGAAGTGTTTGAGACTCTCTCACAGAAGACGACCAGGGTCTTTTTGCTATTTAAGTAACATCAATATGAAAGTACTGCTGCTAATATAAAATAGCTTATTTTAAATGAGCAACTATTGTTTTAGCCTTGCAAAGACACATTAAATAGGCATGAAAAAAATCACATTTTAACTAAAAGATTAAAAGCGTTGGTAAATATGTTTTGCTGGGCATGTCTCATGCAGTAAGGGAGGTGCACACAGGTTGCAGGATCAGTAACCCGCTCAGCTGGGCTAAATGCAGGAGTCTAGACAGGCCGTTGTATCTCGAGAGCAGTAGCTAGAGGCGTCTCTGAGAACAGGGAAGCAGTTGTGGATGAATGAATGGTCCATTGAACTAAGACTGAACATGATTTTGACTTTTCCTACTCAAAAATATTGGACTTTTTTTTTTTTTTTTTTTAGCCAGTTCTTCTCTTTTCATCCTGTTAAAAAAAAAACAATAACCCCCCCCCCTCCCTTTTATTAAGATTTTTAGAGGGTACTAGATCATTGGAAAGGTATTCGCTGTCAGGGGCCCAGGCTGTCATCCTGACTTTTGTGCTGGGTACACAGAGTGCAGCATCTGAGCACAGCACGTGAGCCTCAGGCCTCCCCAGGTCAAAGAGCTCTCTCAAGCACGCAACTCGGTGGATTTAGTGAGCACCTGCCCCGTGCCTGATGACGTGGCCAGGTGTACTCCTTTCCTGTTGTTAACAAATGAGCCCAGACTTAGTGGCTTAAAGCAACACAAATTTGTCATCTTACAATCTATGGGTCAGAAGTGTGACATGGGTCTCGCTGGGCTAAAATCAGGGTGTGGGCTGGGTCTCATTCCTTCCGGAGGCTCTCGTGGGACATCGCTTCATTGCCTTCTCCACCTTCCAGGGGCCACCACAGTGCTTAGCGTGTGTCTTCTTCCATCTTCAGAGCCACGATGGCTGGTCGAGGCTCATGTCGCATCACCCGGTGCTCCTTGTCTGTCATCTCTGACTCTCCTGCCTCCTCTGCGTTTAAGGAGCCCTGTGATTGCCTTGGGCTTGTGTGGATGATCTGGGACGGTCTCCCTGTCTCCGAGCCAGCTGTGCGGCAGCCTTACTTCCTGCTGCCTTGGAATGACCTGTCTCCAGGCTCCCGTAAGGAGTTGGGCGTCGCTGGAGCCTCGGTGGTGACGAGCCACGGCTGGCAGGGCAGGGGTTGCCGGCCCTGAGTCAGAGCTTCATGCTACGTTCCTCTTTCCAGGCAAAAGAAAACCTGAAGAGAAACTATTGAATGTCTATGTTCTTTTTCTAAAAATCTAGAGAGAAATTAAGGTTTTATTAGTTCAATTAAAAATATTTTTTCACATCTACTGTTTCTAAAAAATTGCCATGTCTTGTAATAATTTTCCTTGACATTCTTTAGAATTCGTAAGTTCACTTCTTGAATGCAGGGAAGTGTCTGTGTTTCATCAGACCGCTGCTGACATCAGGCGGCCGGCGCCGGCCATCCTTGCCTCCTTGCCGCAGGCGTGCCAGGGCCGCCCGCAGGGCCCGGCTCTGGGACCCGGCTTCTGAGATGGCGCTGTCAGAAGACTCTTTCCAGAGGGCAGGTCCTGCATCAAGGACTTTCTTCCACGTTCAGTTCCATGATCTCTTAGGGACCTCTCCCGTTATCAGTGGTGAAAGACCATATTTTTTATTTCTAATCTGTCATGAACTTCTGTAAAATACAATGAAAATTCAAATGAATTGCTAGAAATGCAAAGTGGCACCTAAAGTCATATAGACTACAAACCCCAATTATTTATTTTTAAATATTTATTTATTTATTTATTTTTGCAACAGGGTCTCTCTCTGTTGTCCGGGGTAGAGTGCAATGGTGTGATCATAGCTCACTGCAACTTCACACCCCTGGGCCCAAACGATCCTCCTTGCCTCAGCCTCCTGAGTAGCTGGGACTACAGGCATATGCCACCACGCCTGGCTAATTTTTCTATTTTTAGTAGAGACCAGGTCTCCTTCTTGCTCAGGCTGGTCTCGAACTCCTGACCTCAAGCAGTCCTCCAGCCTTGGCCTCCCAGAGTCCTAGGATAACAGGGGTGAGCCACCACACCTGGCCTGTTTTTTTTTTTTTGTTTTGTTTTTTTTGATCCAGTAGATACAAAATTATTCTATCTAATCGCTTTCCAGATGCTTACTTACTTTTAGATGGATCCTTCCCCAGACCTTAACAGTTGGGGGCCGACACTGGCCGACAGATCACACTTTGAATGTTGCTGTATCAGAGGATGTCAGCATGACTTAGCGTGAACTGGAGTTTTCCATATCAGATGTTAAAAATTGTATAACCAGTTTTGAAGGGAAGGAATAGTATTGATTCATGCTCTTAAACAAATTTGGTTTTAGTATTAAGACTTTTCAAGGGAGCCTCCAAAATTGGTAGCTCGTTGAGAAAATAAAACATAGGAAGGGTTTCATGAATTGTCCAAAGTTACTCAAGCAATCAGTGGTTGTACAAAATTTAGATACCACTTCTTTTTGCTATGTGAGTACTTTAAAACCACATACTAGTGTATGCTGTGAAGCAGAATGCCTTCTTCCAAGTTGCAAACTGGAATGTGGGACATCACGCGATTTCATATCCTGGTGTCACCGCTTGCCTGCCCATCTGTTCATTTAGATCATACACAATAGGAACATAGTATCTGAGGTTTTGGATAGCCTGTCAAATGTGCGGGCCAGCGTCAGTCATCGTTTTCTCATTACTTGTGTATAAGCACTACAAAGTTGGTAAAAGAACATCACACAAAGCCGTGGTTAGAAAAAGAGGCGTCTGCCTCTAGTGGTGCTTTGTGTGGCCCGAGTCAGTAGATACTCAATAGCCTCAGCCTTCATGGGTTGTGGCTTTCTTCATGAGACCGTTAAAATATTTATTATTTTTTCCCTACCTCCCTTGGTATGTAATTCTAGAGATCTACATGGAGATGAAAGTTGTTGGTCTGATCTCTCATGTTCTGCCCTTATGGTATATAGAAGTGGTAATAAGTGTGTAATAGCAGGGCACGTAAGGTGAAATTATACACCAGGTTTTCATCCCTGGTTTTTGATCTCAGTTATTATGGGTAGATATAAAATCCTACATGAGAAGAAATTATCATATACCTGCTGTGTGTAACTAATTTTCAAAGTCCTTGAACCTCTGAACCACATGAAACCCCACATGACCTGACACCCACTCCTGATTCTTGTACATTTGGTTATGACTTTTCTGTCATCGCTTTCTGATTGTCATTGCTGTGTCTGTCCTAGGTTTGTCCCCTGCTGCCTCGTCTCTGGAATATCCCACCTGCTTCCTTGATTCTGTACTTTCTGAGATTTGACTCACCTGTTGTTTGGTGCCTATCAATTCACTACCCTCTGCTGGCTCTTAAAACTCTCACATTCTATTTTATTTTATCTGGTCTATGTTTGCAGTAAGAAACCAAAAGTAAAACATCTTTTGGTATCTTTCAGAGGTATTCACGTGATTTTTCTCTCCTGAAAAGAAAGTTGTATCAGCACTTTATTATGAGTTGCTTAATTAGTTTGATAAATGGAATTTTCTTTTATTGTAGAAACAGCAGCAATTTAGTACTTTTTCAGAGAAAACAGGAGCAGAAATTGGGTCTCTAACCAATGGAAATTTGGCAGCTCCTCTTTCTGTGAGCTTGTGTGTATATCCCTAGTCCATCCTAATAGAGAAGAATTTCATTGACACTTATTTCCCACAGGAGATTTTTTTTCTTCATCAGAGTAATGTTTATCATAGCTGTAACTGGAAACAGATGTTATGCATTAACGTTTTGGGATGACACCTGATGTAATTGCCCAAGATCAGTCTCCAGTTGGTGACTGAGTCAGAACAGCTTGCATTTAAATGGTTCTCCATAATGTCATGGACTTCCCTTAATATTTTTTTGCAGTGTGTGCTACTGGTGATGAATTCTTACAGCTTTTATATGTCTGAAAATTCTTTATGTCACCATCTATTTTGAAAGATCTTTCTGCTGGGTATAAAATTCTAGGTTGACTTTTTTTCCTTTAGCACCAGGAAGGTGCCATTCCACTGTCTTCCAGCTGACAGTTTCTCTAAGAAGTCTGCTGTCATCCTTTCTTTGTTCTTCTGCATATCATGTGTCCTTTTTTATGATTGCTTTAAAGATTTTCTCTTTTTCACTGGTTTTGAGCACTTTGATTATCATGTCTCTTCATGTTTCCTATGTTTGGAGTTTGGTGAGCTTCTTGAATTTGTTGAGAATCTGTGGGTTTATAGTTTTCATCAAATTTGGAAAATTTTCAGCCATTATTTCTTATATGTTTTTTTCTTCCCCCTTCTTTGGGGACCCCAGTTACACATATGTAAGGTGTTTGAAGTAGTTCCGGAGCTCACTGATGCTGTTCTTATTTTTTTGAATTGCTTTTACTCTCTGCTTCATTTTGGATAGTTCCATTGTTAAGTCCTAAAGTTCACCAGTCTTTCCCTTTGCCAAGTCTAACCTGCTGTTAACTTCATCCAGTATCTTGTTCATCTCAGATATTGTAGTTTTCATCTCTGAAGTTCAAGTTGGATGCTTTATATCTTTCATATCTCTACTTAGCATGTTTAGTTTTTTTCACTAGCTTTTCAAACATATGGAATGTAGTTATAATAATCATTTTAATGACCTTGTCTAACATCTGTGTCAGTTTTGGGTCATTTTCAGTGGTTTGTCTTCCTTGTTACAGACAGCTGTATTTTCCTGCTTCTCTGCTTGCTGGATACTGGACATTTTTATATTCCTGTGAATCTTCTTGAACTTTGTTCTGAGATCTAGTTAAGTTACTTAGAAACTGTTTTTTTTTTTTTCCTGGGTTTTTTTTTTTTTTTTCTGTTTTTTTTTCTCTCTCTCTCTCTTTTTTTTTTTATGAAGGGGGGAGTGAAGAGGGGGACTTAGTTTCCTTTTTTTTTTTTTTTTTTGAGACAGAGTCCACTCTTTCACCCCAGGTAGAGGGTAGTGGCATCATGATAGTTCACTGCAACCTTCAACTCCTGGGCTCAAGCAATCCTCCTGCCTCAGCCTCCTGAGTAGCTGGGACTACAGATACATACCACCATATCCAGCTAATTTTTCTATTTTTAGTGGAGATGAAGTCTCACTCTTGCTCAGGCTGATCTCAAACTTATGAGCTCAAGCGATCCTCCTGCCTTGGCCTCCCAGAGTGCTAGGACAACTTAGAAACTGTTTGTTTAATCCTTTCAGATCTTATTTCTATGATTTGATAGCTGGGTCTGGAGCTATGCTCAATGTAAGGCTAATTATTCTGCACTCCTGAGCAAGATTTTCTTGAGTGTTCTACCCAATAGCCTGTGAATTATAAGCTTTTCCAGTCTGGGAACAGGTACTGCTTTTGGCGCCATGTGAGTTTCAGGCACTATTTCTCTAATCTTTTCATATATTCATCCCCCCCATCCCAACCCCCTACTCCCATCCCATCCCCTGCACCCCCCTCCCCCAGTATGAGGTAATTTCCTCCCACCCGCACACCTATCAGTACTCTGCAGAATACTCGGGCAGTGGGGGGGAACCCTCTGAAGATCTTGGAGCCCTTTCCTCTTTGGTACTTTGTCCTGCTGCCTTGATCACTCTGGACTTTCAGCTCTGTCTCCTCCACCCAGGGGATCTGGACTGAGAGACCACCCAGACTCCCCCTCCAGTGTCCTAGCCTGGGAACTCTGGAGGCTGTAAGGTGGCATAGCTGATGGGCTCACCTCATTTGCTCCTGTCGCAGGGGTCGCTGTTCTTTGTTGCGTGCCGGCCAGGGCCTTCAAAGTTCTTGTTTCATGCATTTTGTCTGGTTTTTGTTGTTGTTTCAGAGTGGAAGATAAATCTATGCTACTCTATGTCAGGTTGAAGCAAGAGAGTTTCTTATTCTTTATAGATGCAACAAATAAATAAGAAGGGAATGTCCTGTTTTGGAAAACAACCTTAGTTTCTCATCAAAATGAAGTTATTGTCAGACTGTTAGAAGGGACTGGGAGAGATACAGACCAACTCCATATAATAATGGCTAGGAGATTGTGGATATTTACCTGTTTTTCTATCTCAGGAAGGTAATGTTTGTGTCAATATTACTTAGCAATTTTTATAAGTAGATTGTATGTTTACCGATGCTATATTAGTATGTCAGCCTTCTAGAAAAGGCAGAAGGTGGTTTTGTATTCTGTTTTTTCAAGTGTGTCCTTAGTATATAATAATGCCAAGATCAGTGGCTGATTGTTACCGCCTCTCTTTGCTGTCAGTGAATTTTATTTAACAGAAAAATAAGTGCTCAGTTCATGCTTAACTGGATAACTTTGTAAAGAAATCTGTGCCATCCAGAAATTAATGCCAATAAGTCAAGCAAAATGATTAAATGTTATGTTTTTTAGTTTACTTCATTTGCTTGATTTTTAGGTCATGTTTATTATTAATATGGTTCTTTCTTAAATTGTGGGTTCAGTTGAACGACACTGTCATTCTTTGCACGTTTGGTTTACATAGTACAGAGGTGTCCTGTGTATAGGACTCCAAGTACACTTTTTCTCTTTTAAGTGATTATGCAGATTTCTAGTGACACCTTCCCTGATGTGAATTCTAGTTGGTCGTATCTGTCACTTGGTGCAGAACCATGGCCTGCAGTAGCGTTGCCCGTAGAGGAGAGTCCACGCAGAAGCCGGGTCGCCTTGTGTTTTGTCTTTCATTTTCTTTTCCTACTAGACAAAGGGAAAGGCCCTCGGGTCTGCAGGCAGTGTGGTAACATTAGCAGGTTTTCTCAGCTTTTTAGTTAACCTGGCCATCTCCATTAATGAAAGGAATTTTGCTCTATTTTGTTTTCAAATAAATGTTTTTCCCTCTGATTTCATATAGTTAATTTTTAAGAATAGGCTTTTTAGAGGAAACTGCTATGATAAGCCCCATAAATATATTAATAGTAAGTGATGGAGTTACATTTGCAGAGAAGAGAGATTTTCTTGCGTTGGTCAGGGTAAGAGTTAAGTATTTTAAAGAGGATCAGATAAACAGAAGCATATCTTGCCTTCTCTTGACCTACAGGGAGCTGAGCGGAAAATCAGGGATGAAGAACGAAAGCAGAGCAAGAGAAAAGGCAAGTGCACTGACCCCAGCTCCCAGGGGGACGCCTGTAAGTAGAACAGTTCCCGCCAAGCCTCAGACCTTGCTGTTCGCACAGGGCTGCAGTGTGCAGGCAGGAGATACGGCCGTGGGGCGTGGTGGCATTTGCCTCCTTCCTCAGACATGGCAGATGAATGGCTGAACCGGGTGGCTTTCCTGGGGAGCTACTGGAAGGGTCCTTGAGGTTTCCAGAGCTCAGCTTTTTTGGCTGTGGGTTCTAGTTCAGGCTGCTGGTTCCAGTCCTGAAAAATAGTACATGTTCCAGGTGAAACGTTAAAACCTGTTAAAATTGAGACTTGTCTAGACTTTTAAAAATGATAATGGCCTTTAGAATCCAGGCTATCTCGATTCCAAAATAAGGGTCGTTTTCTTACATACAGTGCAATGTCTTAACATTTGCAGACTCTATAGGGCTTCTGTTTGGATGTTTTACCAGGAAAACTTTTTTCTTTAATGTGACCATTATTCATATTCACAAAATCCTGTATCTAGAAGAAACAAAGTCCTGCTCTGTGCCTGTAGGGTTTCACCTGGGGCACGTGGGCTTCTGGCGTGTTCTTTGTGCAGTCTGCCTGGCTCAGCAGACGTCTGCCCGCAGCACCCGGTCAGGGTTCTCCTTGCACTGGAGTGCCAACTCCCGGTGTTGCTTCAGAGGGCAGCTAAGGAGGAAACCTCGTTACCAAGTACTTCAGGGCCACACTGCGGGGGAAGATGGAGTCTGTAATTCAATAAATTAAAAATTAGACAGGCCTGCATATGCTTAACCTCAGTGTCGAGTTTTTGATACGTTCTGAAGTCACAAGGTACATTACTGTTAAAATGTAAATTATTTAATGAGGACAGCTGAGGTGAAATTACTTCACAGTTTTATTTATACAATTATAAATTTTAGCCTTTCCAATGAAAACTAAATATGGTTTGTCTCTGTCACAAATCTTCTGTGTGTCTGTGTTTAAAGATACCTTTTCTTTTTTGATTTTTGAAACAACCTTCAGTTGATTTTAGCGGAAATACACACAACAAACTCCCTCACATACACTGTGATTTTTAATCCAGGCGTGGTGGCTCGAGTCTGTGATCTCAGCCACTTGGGAGGCTCAGGTGAGAAGATCACTTGAGGCAGGAGTTGAAGACCAGCCCGGGCAACACAGGCACTGTCTCCGGAAAAAAATTAAACTGTGATTTTTCTCCTAGTCCAGACAACACGACCTGTGTCTTGCAAAGTGCTGCAGTTTAAATTTCTTACATGTCAAGGCACGTGCTCTGTGGCTGCACCCAGTGCTGTGGACAATCTGCTGACCTTGGCGCGCTCTCTCCTTCCAGTTTCGGATGTTAAGGTGCCGCTGCTTCCCTCTCACAAGCGCATGGACATCACGGTGTTCAAGCCCTTCATCGACCTCGACACTCAGCCTGTCCTCTTCATTCCTGACGTGCACTTTGCCGGCCTGCAGCGGGGCACTCATGTGGGTAACCAGCGTCCTGGCGGAGGGTGCAGGGAAGCAAGGCACAGCATGGTAACGAAGCCAGCGTAGTGAGGTTTGAGCAGTTAGTCGGCTCTTTGGAATATTCAGCTGGGGTAACATGATGCCCGTGCAGTAAAGTACATTAAGTCAGCATCGTCCATTTGCAGATGCAGTGCCAGACCCGTCAGCATAGTTCTGCTTGTATTCATTCATTTTTATCCTAGCTCATTTAAAAGATTCTAGAATAGGAACATAATTTGGAGTTTGCATCTACACTCTTGTGAGTTTAGGTAGGGGAATGCCCGGGTTAGGGAGCCTTGATGTGGCACAGAACATGGGAGGCTCTTCCCCTGGCTCCACTCAGTGGTCACTGGTGTGTGTATATAGCCGTGTGCATACAGCCGTGGGTATACAGCCGTGCGTATACAGCCATGTGCATACGGCCGTGGGTATACAGCCATGTCTTGGCAACTAAAGCTAAATTTTAAAAATAGTCACAGCTCATTTGCGGCAAAAGCTTACCAGAGATAGGAACTCGGTAGAGTGGAGCATGCTTTTTATGCTGAGTTCAAATAAACATGAAAAAGACAGTCTTCCGTGCACTTTGCAGACAGGTTTGTAAGGACTAATGATTGTTCAGAGTTCCTGGAGAGCCACTGCCAGTATGTTAGTTTCTAACGGGAAGCCCCGGGGCGAGCAGGGCTGGCACAGGGGTTCTGTAAAGGGCCAGGCCGTGAGTATTTCAGGCTTTGTAGACTGCGCAGTCTCTGTGGTGCTGCTCAGCTCTGCTGTTCTGGTGCCAGAGCAGCTACAAACAGTATGCGCGTGAGTGAGCCTGGCTTCCTTTCAGTGAAGACTGTTTATGCAAACAGGCTTTGGGCCCCATTTGGCCCAGCCCCAGCGTTGGAGGAGTTCAGAAGATCTGTAAGAATCTGGTCATTGAAAAAATAAGGCTAAAGGATTTTGTATCAGATTGGTCAAATTCAAAATTATTTTTATTTTAGGAATAAGTCACTTATGGTCAAACATTTTGAGCATACATTTGAAAAGCATCTATTTCTTTGGTCTTAGGTCCTTCCCATTGCCTCAGAGGAATTGGAGGGTGAAGGGTAAGATTTATGTTTTGTTTTGTTTTAGTAAATTTGATTTTGAAACAATCTCAAACTTGTAGAAAACCCGCAGGTACAAAACAAAGAACTTGTCCCCCACCCCGAGCCATTGAGTTGCAGGCCGGGTGAGCCACCACTCCTGCCTACTGGGTGTTTCCTGCAGACAGGGACGTCCCTCTGCGTCACAGTCCAGTCAGGGTATTGGCATCGATGCAGTAGTGCCGTGTGGGCCTCGGACCTCTTTCAAGTTCAGCCAGTTGCTCCAATAATGTCCTTTGTAGCAAAAAAGGATCCAGCTCAGAATCCCATGTTGTGGTTGGCTGTCACGTCTCTTTCATCGTCTGCAATCTCAGCCTCTCCTTGACTTTTCCGACCGTTACTTCTGAAGATTACAGACCAGGTGTTGTGTAGACTGCCCCTCAGTTTGGGTCTGTCATTTGCTCGTGATTAGATTGAGGTGCTGCATCTGGTGGGTGTCATAACAGCAATGCTGTGTTCTCAGTGCAGCCTGTCAGACGGGGCCCGGTTTCCGTCTGTCCCCTTACGAATGGTGTTCACTTTGGTCCCTTGATTGAGATGGTGTCTGCCAGCTTCTCCCCTAGGAAGTTGCTCTTCCTCCTTGTACAATAAATGTTGTCAGGGGAGGGGGCATCGTAGCTTTGTAAATATCTCATTCCCCTTCAGGCTTTCAGTGGATTCATTAATTTATTCATATCAGTATGCACTCATAGTTTCGTGTTTTATTCAGCAAGTTCTAATCCATCGCTGTCATGTACTTTGACACTCTGATGGTCCCAGAATGGGTCAGTGGAGCCCTTCAGCCTGGCTCCTGGCCCCCTCTGACTCGCTCCTCACGCTTGGGGCACTTCCTTATGCTCCGCACTTGCATTTTCCCTTTTCCAGCCCTGGGATCGGCCCCTTCCCCAGGGAACGCTGCTCGCTGTGGTGGAGAATGGCATTTAGATCCGGGAGCGTGGGCAGCCTGCTCGCCCTGTGGGCTCTGCCTTCGCTGCGGGGTGGCACCCACTGACACGCTCTGCCAGGCTCCCCATGCCAGCTTGCTCAGACCCCACCTTGCGTGTCCTTCCTGGTGGCACCAGGACTGAGTTTTTCAAGAAGGGAAGATTTCCTTTGGTTTTTAAATGTCCCTTTTCTCTGGACACCAATCTATCTTCAGGAAAACGCACCGTGACAGAAAGAGCCGAAGTTTGGGGAGTGTTCGTCCCTCATTCCCCTCTTCCTCATCTTGATCCATTCCCAAGACTTGAACTGTCATTTCGGGGACACTCACCCCACGCCTGTTTCCGACTGTGCCTTCTCTCTGAAGGCCGGGCCCTGCCGCCTTGTTAGTTCTTAGTGTTTCAGACGTGAGTCCTACAGGCACTTCCGCCGGCGCCTGTCACGTACCAGGAACTGGGGTGGACAGAGCACCGTGAGCCCCCGTCCCTGACGGGATCGTTCTGCTCAGAACCCAGTGCGCCCTCCTTCGCCTTCAGTGACTGACTCTCCTGTCGCTCCCCCGACCCGCCCCAGCGGACCCTCCACGGCAGGTGCCGCGACCGCCAGTGCTCAGAGCCGAGCTCTGCCCGGGTGCTCCTCTGCCCGTGCTCTTTTGTTTCCACCGACGCTTCTGTATTTTGAACCTTTAGAATCTTATGCTCTGCTTGTCACCAGAGTCCCCCAACTGGTTATTCTGCTCATAGGTCCTAGAGTCCCTCCAGTCTTGGCCACATGCTCTGGGCACAGCATTCTGTCTCACCAAACCGTCACAGAGTCCCTCTTAGCTGCAACATACAATCTGTTCTTCCTGAGAGCTGAACCTTCGAGATATCAGCAGTATAGCCAACCTCCCTTTCCAGATCTGTCTTCCTGTGGGACATTCTGTCTCAGCCAGCCTGCCCTTGCGTTTCCTGCTCACGCCTCTCACTGTTTGAAATGTCCTCTCCTTTAGTACCACGCATACGAGGTTTTTTTTCCCTGAAAAGAGGCACTCTGTCCTTAAGCAGGCAGCGTCCTAGTGTGGGAGTGTGGCAGACGTCAGGTGGGAGGTAACCTGCGTGTGGCCCCAGCTCTGCCTTTAAGTGTCCAGGAGCCCTGGTCCGGTCAGTGTCTTTCTTCGGGCCTCAGAGTTTTCGTCCACAAATCCGGAAGCTGGACCACATAAAGAATGAAAGTCATTTCAAACCTAAAATCCAGTGACATGCCCTAAAACGTCCCCCTCGGTGTGTTTTGGACTGCCCGCAGCTCCGCCTTGAAAAGGGGACCATATGGCACGGAAGATGACTTTGCTGTCCCACCTCCTGCTAAGCTGACCCGGATAGAAGAACCAAAGAGAGGTGTGTTGGTTTCCATTTGGCAGTGGGTTCTGAGTCTGTCAAAAGTGTAAACTGTTCAAACGCATCTTGTCCAGTTTCACTTTTTTGAGATTTCTTCCATCGAACCAACATCTAGCTTGAACTGGGAAGCTGAAACATGTATTCCTTAGGACAAATTTTATATTGGTTTACGCTTGTCATCCTTGATGTGAATGTTTTTTATTTTAACCAGTACCCAAGATCTATTTTCCTATTTTGCTCGTGTGAATTAACTACATCCTATTGTTCTTTTTTCGCTTCCTCCTTCCTGGCTGGGGATTGATTAGTGCTGCTCTATGTTCGAAAGGAGTCAGAAGAAGTCTTTGATGCTCTCATGCTCAAGACCCCGTCTTTGAAGGGCTTGATGGAAGCTGTAAGTAGAATCCACTCTGTAATCCCCTTTTAAAAATGAAAGCAAACTTACACCGGAGTCCATTGAACCAAATTTTAGCAGCTCCAGACTCCTTCGGGTCTTTGCTGGAATCGTTGACATTCACTCGGGGGTCTTACCCCGCTGCAGTCTCCCAGTCGTGTCTGTTCCACTGAATTGAATGGATTTGTGGTGGCCTCTGAAATAGTTTAATTTTATATACTCTATTAAAGGGAAAGTGCCATTTAGCAAACCATTTAGAACTTAAGAAAAGTTATATTTTATCAAATGAAATCTTGAAAACTTTATACATAAAAACAGTGGCTTCTCAGTCTGCCTTTGAAACTCCTGACTGTAGGGAATTACCAAACTTGTGTCAAACCTTACCCAAAACATCTTTGAGAAAATTTAGGGCTGTAACCAGTGATGGCCATAAATCCTTCCTACAGGGTGTCAGCACCGGGCTGGAGTGACTTATCCCATATTCCCTTTTAGGATGTCAGTGAGAGAGGAGACACGGAAGGACGCTGTGTGGCTCCCCATCGTGGCTTTGCCCTAGGGTAGAATTCAAGTAATCGGCACCATAGCCTGATGTTTACCAACCTCAGTCCCCTGGAGACCATAGAGATCTTTGAGCCACCAGGCAGATGCAGTGACTCACACCTGTAATCCTAGGAGGCTAAGGTGGGAGGATCGCTTGAGCTCAGGAGTTCTAGACCAACCTGAGCAAGATCCCATCTCTACTAAAAATAGAAAAATTAGCCGGGCATGGTGGGCGTGCCTCTAGTCCCAGCTACTTGGGAGGCTGAAGCAGGAGGATGGCTTGAGCCCAGGAGTTAGAGGTTTCTGTGAGCTACGATGATGCCTCTGCATCCTAGCCCAGGCAATAGAGCAAGACTGTCTCGGAAAAAAAAAAAAAAAAAAATCTTTGAGCTCGAAGTGTGTGCATAACTGGGCTGGAAATATATCTCCCTGGCCCCTGACAACCATGGTGCATTGGATCCATTTCACAAAACTTGATTCCAGGCTTGCTGTGTGCCGGGCACTTTTGTGGGCTCTGGACTCACAAGAGTAAGGGACACGGTGCCAGGTGGAGTCCACCTCCTAGTTGGGAAGACAGAGACAATAAAGTAAGCACGAAAGTTAAGATGTCATTTTGCAAGTAGAACAAGTGCAATGAAGAACGAAGCGGGATGAGGGATGTGGGTTTGGGAGCTGCTGTGTGTCTCTCGGGGGCACCTGGAGCCCACAGACGTCACTCAGCATGTCCCTGCTCACACCACAGACACCGCCACCCCCCACCCTCACTTCTCCAGCTTCTCTTTATCTTATCTCTTGGCGACCCTTTATCATTTCTCACAAGTTATGAAACTCTTGATTATGGGGAGAGAGGAGAGTGGAAAAGATGGAGAATCACTGGATTATATGCAAAGTTATCATCCAGTGATACCGAAAAGGAAAAGCGCTTGCTTGGTTAGAGCACAGAGCTGCGAGTTGGTCTGAAATGCACATTTTTAAAAGATCAGCAGGGATCTGAGGGTTAGTCTGCCGAGGCCCAGTTCTCAGCGCTGCCTTGAACTTCGCTCCACAGATTGAGGTGAGGCAGTGACCCTAATTCGAGAGTGGTCTAGACAACAATTCCAAATAAAGTATTTGATCTAGACTGTTTGTCCTTGAAGTCATGCGCCCATTCTCTTTAAAAATAGCCTCTGTGCCCTGAAAGGAAGACACCCAGAGTTTGCACAGGGGTGATGTCACTGCATCGGGGTCCACTCACAGCCCCTTACCCGGAGGGGCGGCCAGGACTGAGGAGAGGCCGAGGGCCCTCGAGGGACACGTGTGGGTCTTTCCTGTGTCTTTGTGTGTGTGTTTTTGAAAAACAAAGTGACACACTCTGTATATAATTATTTATGTATATAAATAATAATTCTACATGTATTAAATATATGTAAAATGATTGTTTTTGTTTGCTTTTTAAAGCCATGAAAACAGCATTATAATTATTTTTCTTTGCTCTTTCAGATCTCAGACAAATATGATGTTCCCCATGACAAGATTGGGAAAATATTCAAGAAGTGTAAAAAGGGGTGAGCAGAGACTGTTTCCCGCGTGACTTTGAAACACTGACACCCCCAGTGCCAGTGTGGCCCCCCCAACGCCAGCCACACACATACGTGGTGCCCAGTCCAGAAGCAGCCATAGAAATGGGAATGCTAGAATATGGTTATTCTTACTAAATTATTTAGATAAAATTGATCTGCTTTCAGATCTTTTGGATTATTGTCCCAAGTAAAGTTTTTATTTGCTGTCCCGTGCCTGGCAGCAGCGAGGCTCCATCCTCGGGGATGAAGCGCACGGGGGACAACGGTAATCGCTCCCCCGGCACAGTGAGCCCCGGCGCGAGCCAGGCCCTGGCCCAGGCACATCCCGAGCTGCTTCCCTGAGTTTTCACCTCGTCTGTCCGGGAGGGGCGCACTGTCTGGGAGGGGCGCACTGTGCGGGAGGGGCGCACTGGGCGTCGTTTGCAGACAGCCGCTGAGGCTCAGAGCTGGAGAGGCTGGTCCGAGGCCGTGTAGCTTCTTACGGTGGAGCCAGGATTCAGGCTCAGCTTTGACTGCCCCTAAAGCCTTTGTGCTTTCTGCCCTGCCATCCTGCCCTGGGGCATAGTTTCAAGTTACATAATGTTGCTGCTGTGTCCAAAAATTGTGCTTGTCTATGCTGTTTGGCACGAATAAGCAGGGGATAGCATAAAAAAAATTTGGCTTAATTCTGAAACAAATTCTACTTGGAATTTTCTAGATAGGTCTAGTGGAAAGAGTTGAACTTTCCATGATCGTAGATCATTTAAACTTTGGGGAATACTTACCAGACAAGATAATTTGTCAGGGAAATGTGGCTTCAGATCATGCAATTAATTTTATTCAGTTGCTTTCCAAAGCTGGACCAATGAAACGTTCCTTGTGTAGATTTATTTTGTTATGTTATAATAAGTACCATTTATAAGGGACCACCACATGCCAGATGCAATAACACATAGCTAGTATTTTTTGTTTACCACGTGCTGTGATGTAAGTGCTTAACTCAGTTCTCTCTTTATTTAATTTTCTCAACAATCTTACAAGGTAGGCACTATTATTGTCCCCATTTTATAGATGAGGAAATAGAGGCTCAGGGAGGTTTAAATAATTCGCCTCATATGTCCCAGCCGGTAAGTGGCAGAGCTAACGTTGGGTCTAGGTCTGACTCCAGAGGGGCAGGAACGAAGTTGTTTGTCTTGCCTGTCTGTCTTCCAGGATCCTGGTGAACATGGATGACAACATCGTGAAGCATTACTCCAATGAAGACACCTTCCAGCTGCAGATCGAAGAAGTGGGGGGGTCGTACAAGCTCACCCTGACTGAGATCTAGAGCCGGAGGGCCCGCAGCCCCCCACGCGTTCAATGAAGGTGTGGCGAGATCTTACAGCCCGGCGAGCCCCGGGCTCCCCAGTCAGCAACCTCGCGAACACAGGCGAGTGTCAAGGGAAGGGATTCCTTTCGAGTTGGTGCTGGAGCTGCATTTGGCTTAGAGCATTTAATTTATTGCATTGGCATTTTTCAGATGACAGAGAAATCCACATACCACTATGTTTGAATTTTCTGATATATTTAGGATTAAAAGTGAAAAATTTGTTCCAGGATTTAACAGAGCCTCTGGGAACCTTTAGGATATCTGCTACATTATTTATCAAAATATTGGGCTATCTACCTTGTCCCTGCGATACTGGTGAGCCCGCTCGCTAGGGGAAGTCAGGAGAGCAGCAGGCTTGGCTCTACGGACGGGCGCCCTTGCCTGGACTCCGTGAGGCTCTGCTGCCTCACGTTCATGGGCACCTGAGGTGCAAAGGGGTGAGTCCTTTCTCCCTCAGCCTCTCACCTCCAATAAATGTTTACTAAAATAGGGCATGTTACCAAAATCTTCCTTTGCAACTTTCTTGGACATATCAACTGCCTTTCTTATGAAGAATTTAAATGGGTTACATATGAAATCAGTTAAGATAAAGCTGCATTGTATATAAGTGCAATATATTTTTGAAGGTCTATGTCTGTAAATGTGTACATACATGTCTTATATAAATATATAATATATAAATATGGTGTCTGTGTACATACAGTGAAGATATGCAGTAAGATCTGCCTTAAAGACTTTCTCTAGACAAATGGTTAAGTTATTTTTGGTAATGTATACCAACCACATAGAATTCCTTGCTTAGTGGAAACCCTCTAAAAACCTGTTTTCTCTTGTGTTTTCTCAAACACAAGCAATCATTCCATAGCGTAACAAAACCTCCTCAAATGATAGATTCTGTTTGCTATTGAGAATGTTATCATTTTTATTTCTGCACTGTGTAACAAATGAAGTAAAACACTGCTGCAATTCATGTCTGCTGTATATGCTGGTATCAGCAGCTGTACTTACATAGGGTGAACACACAGTAATTGCAACACAGATGTTGTAATGATTGTGTACCAAGTGACACAACTCAAAATGGAGTTCTTCCTAATCTTCCTGTTATAAGAAATGATTATTTCATCATGTTCAGAGCCTTCAAGCTTTATCTTTGTTGTTAACAATTCTAGAAAGCATTCACAAATTTATGAGAATATATTACCATGGCAGGGGAACATTTTGTATACATGTTTAAATATATTAAAATACTAAAAAATGTAATTTTATAACCGAAACAAAAATCACGGGTATCTTTAGGTTCAGGGAGCTAGAATAGGTCATTTATATAAGTAGGATTGATAGTGACATTCTTAGGTTAAAATATTCTAATGAAGTATGTGAACTAAGTTACTGGTTTTCTAAAATAAGGTATGGGATGTGGGTTGTATAACTTTTATATTTTGTTTTATGAAGTTGATTTTGTCTTGTTTCTAATTATATCATTGAAGATGTATTTTAAGCTAGAGGGATTAAATTTTATATGTCTATTTCATAATATGTCATTTCCTATTATTCAATTTGACTATATATTTTCATTAGTAAAACAAAATTTGAGATCTTCAAATATTGGAACAGAAAAGGATCTCCTTATAGCACTTTTGCCTTATTTTATTTCTTTTCTTTTTTAAGAGACAGAGTCTTGCTCTGTGGCCCAGGCTAGGGATTTTACGTGTTACAAGCTCAGAAATGAGTCTGGGCTGGACTTACATCAGCAGCTCATTACATATGAATTATGCAATTACCTCAATGAAGCTTTTTTTTTTTTTTTAATTAAAAGATGACTTGAATCTCTACCTGGGAATGGTCTCCCTCTCCCATTTCCCACAGCTCCGGTCCGCCTGCACCCAGAGTTGACATGACCCTGTCTCTCTTAAAGACAGACTCCCCTCGGTCCCTGTGGACGTGATTCTGCCCTCACCTGCCTCTGGGCGTTGGCTCCCTGCACCCCTGGTGAGCTGCCCTTGTCACCGCTGGCTGTGACCTCGCTTCCCGATCGGCACCTACTCACCACTCTCGCGTCCAGGTGGCCTCCCTGCTGTCCCCAACCCCTGTGTGCCTACAGCCACTGGCTCCAGAGGGCAGCAGGGCTGTGTCATTCTCTCCTGTGTACCAGGAAATTCTTAGCAGGAGTTGGAATCAAGTAGCTGCTGGTTGAAACAAACCCAGCAAAACCCTGGGAACAGCGGGGGCCTGGCGGAGCGCCCGAGGCACGCGCATATGATGTCTGTGTTCCGTAGTCCCGGCCTGGGGGCATCTCGGCTGACGTAAAGTGAAAGGTCACTGCGGTCTGCCTCACAAGTGACCTCTTTCCCAGTTAGCAGACACCCTCTGGACACACTGCACGGCCCCCTGGCCGCAGCCTGATGTGGGCAAGCCCAGCTGAGAGAGGAGACCTGTCTCCTCGCTGTCTCTGTCTCTCCCCGCGGGAGCCTCTGCCTGCAGGTGTGGGGGCCGGACGGTGAGCCGGAGCCCTGTGGGGAGGCCCCACACCCACCAGGGCCCTGTGCAGCCATCCCCTCCACTCCAGCCCCCTGCACCCTGGCAGTGGCTCACAACGCCCTCCTGCAGGACAGCCAGGGCCAGGACCTGGAGAAGCCCCGTCCAGGCAGGACGGGGAGACCCGCAGTGGGGCCTCCTTCCCACGGTCCTCCCCACGCCGGCCCGCCCGGGAGGCCAGGAGGCTGGCCAGGCTGTCCGCACGTACGCGCAGCCTTCCCGGTGGCCGGCGGCCAGGCAGAGGCTGGCCTGTGGATGTCTGGCCCAGCTGGCCACAGGCCACCTTGCTCCCGCTGGCCCTGGCGCACAGCCCCACTGTTGGCGCGACGCTGCGACCTTTCCCCCACTTCCAGCTCTGGCCTCCAGATGGTTCTAGGCCCCTGAAGTTTATCTTTCTTTTTTTTTTTTTTTCTTTCTTTCTTTTTTTTTTTTTTTTTGTTTGTTTGTTTGTTTTTCTTTTGGCCCCTGAAGTTTACACAAGTCACCATGGCTGGCCCAAGGGCTTCCCACTGGTTCCCTCCCTGCTCTTGGCTGCCAGGGCCGCCCTAGAGGGCAGGGACAGGCCTTCACCCCAGCAGGGCCAGCCGCAGGGTCAGGGCAGGCTGAGCCTGGCACGAGGCCCACCCTCCATGTGGGGGGCCAGCAGCACCCCCGAAGCCCACAGCCCAACCTCTCCCCAGTGTTCCCAGGCAGAAAAGACACTCTGCCCTGAACGTCACTGTCACGAGGGCGGGGGCTCAGCAACCTGACACAGACGTGTCTGTGGGTCTGTCCTCAACCAAGTCCCCTGCCTGAGACTCTGGCCTCTGGCCTCCTGCTTGGTGCCCACACCTGCCACCCCAGCCAGCCTCTCTGCTCCCTCCAGTGTGTCACAACCCCCCAGGGTGCCTCCTCCCTCATCCCCTGCCTGTCCTCGACGCAAGGAATGACAAGAGGCCCCGTGCACCAGTCCCTGAGGAAGACAGGGATGACCTCCCCACCACAAAGACCCACAGTGGGGGCAGCCGGGCCGAGGTCTGCACGCAGAGCTCCTGGCCTTCACAGCTGCACCACGCAGGGGCCAGATGGAGAAACTGAGGCACAGACAGGCAAGAGACTCCATGGAAGCAGGTGCCAGATACATTGGCCTGGTGACCCCTAGCCCCAGGCCCTGCCTGGACAAGGACTTGGGACCCAGGAGCACAGAGCAGGGGTGGGAGTGCAGGGGGTGGCAGCTCCCACTGCTCTCAGGCCTGCCCCATGGCCGTCCTTGGTCTTCAGGTCTGGGGCAGGACTTAGCGAGCAGACCTGGGAAGTGGCATCCACCGAGCCAGAGCCACCCCACAGAGCCTCTTGTCTGCCTCCAGGGCCCTGGGGTCTGTGTCCTCCCAGGCCACGGCTCCTTGGCCTCCCAGCCAGCGCGGGTCTGCCCGCACCTGCCCAGCTCCGGGAATGAGCTGTCTTAGTCTGTTGAGGCTGCTTTGACAAAACACCATAGATCAGACGGCTTGTAAACAACAGAAACTGTGTCTCACAGTTCTGGAGGCTGGAGGTCTGAGGCCAAGAGCCAGCAGGGTCGGGTTCTGGTGAGGGCTCTTCCGGCTACAGGTGGCTGACTTCCGGTGGTGTCCCCCCATCGTGGCAAGAAAGGAGCTTTCTGCCCTCTTCTCATAAGGCCACTCATCCCAGCACGGGCTCTGCTCCCTCGGCCTAATCACCTCCCGAAGGCCCCACCTCCTAAGGCCACCCCCTTGGGGGTTAGGATTTCAACATAAGAATTGTGAGGGGACATAAACCTTCAGACTACAGGGGCTCCCACCAGGCAAATCTGGGACAATTTGAGCATCAAAATAAATAAATGACTGTCACATATAACTTATTGAATAAAATAGAATATCACAACTCCATACTGATAGTTTTTTTATTTATTTCAAAATATTATGGGGTATCCTGATATACATTAATACATGAAGAAATTGAAATTTTAATGAAGAATGGATATTTACATAATTTCAAAGTACCTCCCTTCAAAATACTTATTAATTACAAAATAAAAAGACTAACTTTACATGGAGACACCTGTCAGCACCTTAGTCAAGAAACCAAAATGAACATTGTTACAAACAGGGAAAACCATCACTGGACGCCGCTGGGGCACTGGGCACACGGCATCGCCTTGGAGATTTCCCGTGACGACGCACAACCCGAACCTCATCGCCCGGAGCGCTGGGCAGACCCACGCGAAGACCCACGGAAGGCATTTTCCCTCCTACGGACACCTCAGAGAATTCTCTGGCCCGACAGCTTCCTAAAATTCAGTCTGATGTCGTCTGTTCCCAGGGCATCTCCTTTGCCTCACCTTGCCAGTGTACTCACTTCCCCTTGCCAGTGTAGACAGAGCCCAAGCAGCTGGGAGTGTGTCCACGTGGAGAGTGTATGGACACTGTGTCCGGGGAGGGGTGGGGGGAGGATAGAGTCAGAACTGCCCCCAAATCAGTGAAGGGAGGAAGAGGGGGAGAAGGCTTGGATCCCAAGGGCAGAGGGGCATCGAGGGGTGGGAAGACAGGGAGAGAGAGTGGGTTCAGCGTAGTCAGGGAACCCAACAGAAGGCTCCCCTGTAACTGGGGTGCTTGAGCAAAGGCAGCCCCAGCACCCCTGCCGCAGGGCAGAGTCTCATATGGCAGCCAAAGTCTCATGCACATAAGGAGCAGCAGTGACAGGCGTGTGCATGTGCATGTGCTGGAGTGCACATGTGAGCATGCATGATGCGTGCATGTTCACGTGTGTGCATGTGCGTGCGTGCATGTGTACGTGTTCACATGTATGTGCATATTCACACGTATTGTCCGTGCACGTGTGACGTGTGCATATTCACACACGTGTGCATGTGCACGTATGTGCATTGGGGGGGTTAGCCTGGCTGGTTTGCCTGTGGCCTGGCTGCTAACTTTGGGAAGGGGGGGACCATGCAGGAGGGTGGGCCTGAAGCTTCTCGGGAATTCCTGCAAGAAGTTACAGCAGTAAGCCTGTGTCATGGGACACTTTTAGCTACTCTGTTTCTTCTCCAGGGAAATTTGCCATCAGGTGGGGCATGCCAGCCCGGAGTCAGAGGGATGCCTTCCAAGGAGAAGGAGGAAAACGATGGCGCATTTAGGCAAAAAACAGCTCTAAAAATCCATAGGAAAGCTGGGAAAACAGACAGGAGCACAGCCAAGGTCCCACCCCAGGAACCAGGGCCAGGAACTGCCTAGGACACACCCTCCACCCTACCCCACTGCCACCCAGGGGCAAATCCCGCTCACTGGCACCTCCTGGGACATCAGCGCAGAGGCAGTGTCCCGGCAGCGCATGGGCTCAGCCTGCGCCATACACCCAAGCCCTGACTGCCAGGAAAGGGGAAGGAGGCTCCGGTGCGAGACTGCACAATGGTTTCCTGGAGCCAGGAAGGGTGGGGTGAAGGCAGCCGTAAATGACACAAGTCCCTACCCTGCCCGGGTAGGGACTTTGAAGGTGGTAGAGTCAGGCAATTAAAGCATCTGGACCATCAGGAAAAGCCCAAGGGAGGCCCGAGTGGCTGTGGTCTGGAGACTTCACGGAAGAGGTGACATGATGTGGGACAGGAGAGGCTGAGCAGGAGCTCCACGGGAGGAGAGCGCGGGGCAAGGCCTTCCAAGGCTGGGCGAGGCGGGGCAGGAGCCCGGCCTGCCTCAGAGGAGCGGCGCTGTGATGTGAGGGGTCTGGGTGGGGACTCGGGCTGGGGAGCTGGGGGGAGAACGGTGACAGAGCTGTTTGCCTCTTTCCCTTCCAGGGTCTCCTCCCACATGTGAGGGTGGGGTCACCTGGCCAGGCCCTGGGCACTGGACCCTCCCCTGCCTCACCAACTGACATGGGGCACCTCCCCGGCACTTCCTGGTGCACCCCCACCATCACCAGCAAACAGCAGCCGGCTGGGCCCCAAACCAGGCCTGGGACTCTGCATTCCTCACTCTGCTACTAGATGCGTTTGGAACTGGTCCAGAGGGAAGGGTGGTGCGACAGAGGGGTTTTGAGCAGGGGAGTTCTAGACCAGCTTTGGGCTGCAGAGAGGTGATTCTGGCTGCAGCTGGGTGGTGGATAAGAGGCTGTGAGGCAGGAGTCCCGACACAGACGAAATGAGGGCAGGGGACGCGTGGGGCTCCGTGAGGGCAGGCAGAGAGGAAGGGCTGCCCAGCATGGCTGACTGGATGTGGAGGGTGACCGGGAGGCGGCTTTGCAGATTAAGCCTTCTTGTCCCGGGAGGCGTGGAGGCTGGAGCTCCACCTTGGATGCTGCTCTGCCAGGTTGACTTTGATCTTTTGATTAGCCCCGTTCCTGGATTGCTCTAAGATTTCTGCTTTCACTTACTTACTATAAATCCTGCCCTTAGGCCAAAACAACCTTGATGCTATGGTAAACACACTGACTATAAATCCTGCCCTGAGGCAAATTCCCTGGGTGTCCAGCCCCGGGTCTGGGGGTAGCAGTGCGGAGGCATCCACTGCCTCGGCTTCTGCTCCTGAGTCCCTGCTCAAAGTTTCTTTCTGAGAAACTGGATTTGTCCGCCTCTTCCCTCAGCCTCTCGGCTCCCTCGGCCTTTGGGGGTAGGTTTACACAGACCTGCCGTGGCAGGACAGAAGGCAGTGTGGTTTTCAGGCCACCCCCAGCCTGCCGCCCTCTGGCCTATCCTGGCACCACCTGTGTCCTCAGGCCTGCGCAAGACGTGTAGTCTCCTCCCCAGAGCAGGGGCCTGGCTGCAGGCTCCCAGCCAAGGGGCCTTCTGGGAAGGGGCCTCTGTTTCCTGGAAGGCCCAAGCAATAAACACGCAGCGTCCCTTTGCACCTGCCCCTGCGCTGGGGCCTTGGCTCAGGGAGATAAGGGCACATGCACAGCGGTCCCATGAGCAGCTGGTGGGAGCTGACAAGAGGGACAGGGAAGGGGTCGGAGGGCACGAAGACGGAGGAGCTATTGTGCTCTCCCCACAGGGCTGCATCTGAGACGTGGATTCCCGGCCAAGGCCTGAGCACAGCAGTACCTGGGAATCCATAAGCGTGCTGGGCATGGTCTGCAGACTGCACGAGTCGTGTGTGTGTGGCGTGCATGTGTGTGCACGCTTGTGTGTGCACACAAGTGCCACGTCACTTACTCATCTGCTCAACATACGTTCACGGAAGTGTTCCAGGCCCAGGGCAAAGGACTGGGATGTAGCAGGGAGCAAGTCTACACTCCTGCACGCACAGACTCCTCAGTCTGGTGGGGAGACACGCAGCAAGTTGCTTCAGCAGATGCCGGAGTTACGGGAGCACACGGGTGGGCCCTGGCCCAGCCTCCTGGGAGTTGAAGAGGATGAGGCTGCCATGGGGAAGGGGCAGGTTCAGTTATCTGTTACTGAGTGACAAACCACCTCAAATCTCAGTGGCTTGAAATGGCAGTGCTTTATTATTTCTCAGGATTCTGAGGGTTGACTGGGTGGTTCTTCTGCTTCGTGCGATGTGGGCCAAGGTCACTCCTGCGGCTGCTCGTGTGGCCTTTCCCTGCTGTGGGGTAGCCTGGCTTCCCGAGAGCATGCAGCTGGGTCCCAAGTCCTCTGAAGGCCTGAAGCTGGCACAGCGTCATTCTGCCACATAGTGTTGGTCAAACAGGTCTCAAGGCCTGCCTGGATTCGGTGTGGGAGGGGCTACAGATCAGGACTAGCGGGAGGCTCACCAAGGGCCGTGGGAGCAGCATCTACTGCAGGAGGTAAGAAAAGCAAATCCCAGCTTTGATGGGGAATCAGGGTCTCTAAAAAATACGCCTTGCAGGGTGGCCTGCTGTCTCCGAATGTGTCCTATAGCAAAGATGGGTGTCGAGTACCCACTCCTGGCAAGGCACAGGGCTTCGCCACACTGTCTAACTGGACGCTCACAGTAGCCCTGTGAGGCGGGTCTTGCCGGCCCAGTTCACAGACGGCGCGGCGGGGCAAGGGTGAGCTGCTCGCTCAAGGCCTCACAGCTGCTTGGTGGCACCGTCCAGCCGCGCGGCAATCTATTTGCCTGGGGGGCTGAGAAAGGGGTTCCTGTTCTAGGTTCCCCATAGCTGGTACGATTCTGCAACACTGGGTCTCTGAAGGGGGCTACAGCCATCTTGAGGGTCTCCCTGGGTTAGAAGAAGAGGAAACTCTCACTGAAGGGGGGACTTGCCTCCCAGTCCACATCGTTTTTCTTCCTACCTTCCTTTTGGCAGTTTGCCTGGGAGTGTCTGTGCTCAGATCATGTCCCTGCCCTCGCGTGCACGCACAGCAGGGTGGGTGCTGTGCTGTGACTCCGGGGAGGCCAACCGTGGCCCTGAGGTCCCTGGCTGTGTGGGTCCCACTGCGGGGAGGTCGCAGGAGCCTGGCTCAGCCACCCACATCACCGGGGCATGGAGCGGACATGGGTGCGCCGTGCTCTTTGGAAGCCACCTGCCCCACCTGGACCTCGGTGTCCCTACCCTCAAATGAGGAGGCTAAACTTACAGGTCATCTCTACGCCAGGTTGGGTCCAGAGACTCCTGTGTTCATCCACATTTACCCAGGTTTTGGTTCCCAGAGTGCTGTCAAGGCTTCTTTCCATGACCCTTGGTAGTGCCGCTCCTCTGTGAAAGTCACAACTGATGCAGGGGTGTCCCTGGGCTGCTGCCCTGTGCTGGACACTGGGGACAGGAAGGAGGACAGGGCATGATCTGTGAGGGAAAAGGCATGTAAACATGTGCTACAACATAAAAGAGCAAGTGTGGAGGGGTGCAAATTTGTACAACTGTCTAGAAAAGTCATTTGGCAATGCGTACCAGGAAGTTCACAATGTTTATGTCTTTGGAACCAACCATTCCACTCCTGGGAACCTAACTTAAGAGACTAATCGGAACGGGGCAGAACGAGGTGTTTATCTCGGGATTAATTAGAACTTGAAAATAACCAATACTAAATAACAGAGACCTGGTTAATTGGACTATGTCACAGACAATGAAATATTTCAAAGCTGTTACAAATTGATGCTACAAAGAGTTTTTGGAAAATACTTTTTGAAATGATATTAACTGAAAAATGCAAAACAGATTGGAGGAGACAGGATTTGAGCTCCATTTAGGGAAAAATAAGAAGTGAATTCAATGAGAGGGAATTTATCAGATTACCAATAGTGATCACGTTTGGGTAACAGATGATTTTACGGGTGATTTTAAAAATTGTTATTTTTCAACTTTCCCAACCATTTTTTAAAGCCTAGTGCAAAAGGAATCTCCTCCATGAAGCCTTCCGTAATTCCCCCAGCAGGGATCTCTCGCCCTCTGATGCCTGGGAGATTTGTCATCTCTAGCAGCACCCACCGTCTGTGCTGTGCTTGTCTGTCTTCGCCCTTACTCCAGGGTTACCGCACTGAACCTAAAGGGTGTCCTTTTCAAAAGACTGAAACCAGAGCCGTGGTTACCAGGGGCCAGAGTGGGGGGAGGAAATGATGCTGGGGAACGCTTTGGGGTGATAGAAATGTTTGCTGTCTTGATCGTGGTGGCGATTATATAACTGTGTGCATTTGTCAAAACTCATAAAACTGTACACCTAAGAAATGATGAATTTCACCGTATGTAAATGACACCTCACTAAATCTAACTTTCAAAAGAGGGTGGTTTTTCTGAGCAGTGGAATGCCTGGTGTGTACGGCACAGTCTCTTCACTCTGGCTGGTCAGAGCCCACCATCCCCACGCCTGTGCGGCCGCTCAGCTCCCAGCTCCCCCGCGGCGCCCGGCCCACCACCCCCTCCCCACCCCCGCCGGCTTCCGGCTTCCAGGTGGCGTTCTGTTCCTGTGCAGTCTAGGACTTGCTCAGAACTCAAAGGGACTCCTGACTCCTGTGCAAATGCCTGGGGCTCCTGCTTGCTCAACTCAGTCCTCTCCGGACCCACAACTTGCAGCCACCTCGGTGGCCCTGAACTCCGTCTCTGTTTGCCCCGGAAGATCGCTGCTCTCTGGCTCCACTTCCCTCTGCTGTGTTCAGAAAGTGCCTCGGCTGCCTTCAGGCAGAAAGCCAGAGTGACACGGGAGCTCCTCACGTGTGTCCTTCTCTAGGGGTCTCAGCCCTGTGGGGTCATCCATGCTTGAACACAGTTGCTTCATATAATTTGTCTGGGGGAAAGGTAAGTCTGACAACTGTTACCCTCTTACGGCCGGGCCAGAGGTCCCAGCAGGGCTCTTGTTTCCCTGCTCAACAGTGCACCCACATGGGGTCCATACTCAAGCAACACGAGCGACCCCCCGAATGTCCGTCCCATGCTCAGAATGCCTGTTGTGGACTTTGTACATGCTTGTCCCTGAATCCCAACACACGCGTGCACGAACACACACATGCATGCACACACACACTCACCCTCATCTTCAGCTTCCACTTAGACTCCCAGGAGGCTGGGCCAGGGCTCACCTGTGTGCTCCTGTAACTCCGGCATCCGCTGAAGCAAATTGCTGCGTGTCTCCCCACCAGACTGAGGAGTCTGTGCGTGCAGGAGTGTAGACTTGCTCCCTGCTACATCCTAGTCCTTCGCCCTGGGCCTGGAACACTTCCGTGAACGTATGTTGAGCAGATGAGTAAGTGATGTAGCACTTGCGTGCACACACACAAGCGTGCACACACATGCACGCCACACACATGCACGCCACACACACGACTCGTGCAGTCTGCAGACCATGCCCAGCACGCTTATGGATTCCCAGGTACTTGGCAGAGCTTCATGGCCCCGCCATGCTCAAGCCAGATGCAGCCCCGTCTGCCTGCAGCTCCCCTACCTCTTGCCTGGTCACCCCACCGCCACCCCTGATGGGTACTGGGTCGGGGGCAGCAAAAGATTGGGATCTCCCAGGACCAGCTTGGACCTGGCCCTCAGTGTGGAGCTGTTGAAATAAAATAATGGCCTTGGCATGGTGGCTCAAGCCTGTAATCCCAGCACTTTGGGAGGCCAAGGCGGGCCTCGCACCACTGCAAGCCTGGATCACTGCACGCCAGCCTGGGTGACAGAACGAGACCCGTCTCTCTAAAAATGAAAGAAAGGAAGGAAGGAAAGAAGGAAAGAAAGAAAGAAAGAGAGAGAGAGAAGGAAGGAAGGATGGATGGAAGGAAGGAAGGAAAAATAATGAAGATTGTGTCCACTTTCCAGATGGGGTGGGGGTCATTTCACCTTTCATTCCCTCTAAATGAGGGGTGGGAGTGACACAAGAATGAGGCAATCTTGGGAACAAATGCTTCCCAACCCCATTCCCTGGGCTGATACTTGCTGGAATCAGAGAGGCTGGTTGAAGCCCACATGGGCTGTTTTATCTGCACTTCTGCCACTTCTTTACCAGCATACTGACCATGTCCTCTCATCCCAGAAGGGGAAACTGAGGCTAGGGCAGACAGGAGCCTGCCTCCACACACCACAGTCGCACACATAACACTGTCTGCTGAAACAATCGGGCTGGACGTGTCCCTCTGTAGGGGAACTGGCGCCCAGGCCCATACCCCAGGGATTTTTTTCCCCCAGGTCAGGAGCTTCTTGACTCCCAGATAGCAGGCAAAGCCCTCAGGGAACCCCTGTGGGACAGGGGCTCCTGGCACCCCCTTCCCACCTGCTTCTACCTAGAGGAATGTACCAGGCCTGAGACACCCTCGTCCCCTCCCTTCCTTCCCTGCCAAGCCCAAGCCAGGAAGCCGGAGGGTTGGGAACTTGAATGGTCTCCAACCCTGCTCTGCAACAGCTGAGCAGGAAAGTGTGCGTGTGTCCAAAAGTGGCTCCAAGGCCTGGTGTAGAACAGTCTGCTCTTGAAGAGGATCCAGGACCACCCCAGCTGAGGCCGGCCCACCAGCCTGGGGTGCAAGCTCAGTGGTGGTATTTGATACAGCAGTTCCTGGGGTGCCTCCACCTGCCCCTGGACTCCGGTCCCTGCCAAGGTCTCAGGGGTCCCACAGGCTGGGCTGACAGATTCAGCTCCACAAAGTACGAGGCACCCCAGCTGTCCCGTTCTCCAAGCATAAAACAAAATGCACCTCCCCCATACACACAAACTGTTTCTGGCATGAAAGGAAGGTTGGGCCCAGGAAGCCAAAAAAATAACCTGTTCTGGGCAGGCGTAATTTGGTAGCCTATAGGGCCATGTTTTATGGAACATCATATCTAATTCTCAAAACAATTCGCCTAGGGAGGTATTATTATTCCCATTTTTTTTAGAGACAGGGTCTCCATCTGCTGCCCAGGCTAGAGTGCAGTGTTGTGATCATAGCTCACTGCAACCTCAAATTTCTGGGCTCAAGTGATGCTCCTGCCTTAGCTTCCTGAGTAGCTGGGACTACAGGCACATGCCACCACACCCAGCTAATTTCTTTTTTTTAATATTTTATACAGACGGAGTCTTGCTATGTTGCCTAGGCTGGTCTCGAACTCCTGGCCTTAAGTGATCCTCCTGCCTCGGCCTCCCAGAATGCTGGGATTATAGGCGTGAGCCACCACGGCTAGTCTTGCTCCCATTTTAGAGTTGAAGAAACTGAGGATTCACAGTGTCAAGTGGGCTGCTGGAGGGTCCGTGGGGCTGAGGAGCCAGGGCTGTAAGTCTGAGCCTAGATGAAAGGCGCCCAGGAACAAAAGTGCAAATTGCAGTGGAATATGTACACCTTTGAATACATTCATGGGTAAAAACATTCCAAACCAAAGAAAATGAGTGTGTGTGTTTGTTTACATACAGAGAAAGTCCAGCGCTGTTTACCTGTTAGGAGGTGGAAGAATGCAACGGACTGAATGGTTGCACCCCACAGACATCACATGTTGTTCTGGTATTAGGAGCGGGGCCTTTGGGAGGTGATTAGTTGGTGCGTGGGGAGCCCTCATGATAGGATCGTGCCGTCATAAGGCAAGGCCAGAGAGCTAGCTCCTGTCTCTGCCGTGAGGACACAGTGCGAAGGCGGCTGTCTATAACCCGGAAGGAGCCCTCGCCCAAACCTGACCTGCTGTGCTCGATCTCAGACTTCCAGTCTCCACAGCTGCGAGAAGTCTGTGGTTGCTAAGCCACTAGTTACAGTGTTGTGTTGCTGCAGCCTGGACTAAGACAGGCGGAATGGAAGAGGGGAGGACTTCGTTCCTTCACAGAATTAAAGAGATAGAGGTGGAGGGAGAAGAGGAAGAGGAAGGAGGAGGAGGAAAGGTGGGAAGAGGAGGGGAAGGGGGAGAAGGACAGGGAGAAGAGGAGAAAAATCCTTTTCCTTTCATGTAATTTCTGTATTTCTCTGTTTTCTATAATGAGGATGAACTGCTTTTGCAATAAAAATATTACACTTTATCATATAAAACTATTAAAATAAACAAATCTTCAATTGTGCCAGCTGCAAAACATTATTGGAGGATCTAAATAGGAGATTCGCCCCTGCCCACAGTACGTGGAGGTGCCGGCCACACACTCGCTGGGTGGGCCGGGCTGGGCGGGGCCCTCAACACCCCCCTGTCAAATGGGGGTGAGGAGACCTCCAGTACGAGCTCTATGTGACAATTAAATGAGATGGCAGCAAACTGTGTATGGAGCAGTGCCCGGCACACTGTGTGATAAATAGTGGCTGACATGATTAACTTTGTGTTTGTTATAGGAATATTCTTAATATTGTTCCTGCAAATAAGAATGATAAAATGGGAGTCTTTGCATAAATTCAAAGCATTTTGTTCAAATGCGTCTTTAGTCTTCACATGCAAGTTGATCCCTTACACATATTTTAAGCCAAAAATTTCCAAGTGGTATTTATCTGCCTTCTCCCATCTCATTCTTGCATTTTAATGAGCAGTTAGCAGGTGTTTCTCCTGAGGGGGCCCTCACGCAGGTGTCAGAGGTACAGAGGCCTTTAGTTCGTGCATCCCACCTGGTGCCCTGCCCCGTCTGTGCGGACACCAAGCTGATTCCACCGTGGCAGAGGTCAGCGGGCAGAGACATCCCCTGGCCACACGGCTCTGCCACCTGACCGCCCACTTGGACACCCTGTGCACCCCAAGGGTCGACCTGGCATTGAGGACCCAGTGAGCCATGTTTAAGGGGCAGCCTTGGGGAGCTGGGAGCAGCCTGACACCTGCCCAGAGCCACCTGCCCACTCGCCCCAAACCTCCCTGCCAGCCCTGCCTTGTGGCCACTCCTCTGGGATTCACCCCTGGCTGTCTTGTGAGTGTCTGGCAGGTGCATTAGGGGCCCGCCTTTGGGGTACATCCCTCCAGCTCCCTGCCGCCATGTGCTGACCTCAAAGGCCTGTGGTTCAGAGCTGGACCAGGTGAAGACAAATGTTGGCAGCCCAGGTGTGTGTGCTCCAAAGCTCTTCCCATCACCCACGTGTCTGTGGACAGCATCCTTGGAACTGAACGTTGGGGACAGTGTGCCTGCCCCCAGGGCAGTGCTGTGAGGTCTCTCAGCAGACCTGGGTCCTGGTTAGGCCTCGGCCACCACTGCCTTGGTGACTGGCCAAACCACTCAGCCTCTCGAACCCTGTCTCCACCTGTGAGCCGGTGACAGGGGATAATGGAGAGGAAGAGCCTTGTAAGTATGTGCGTCAGGGATCGGCATGTGCCAAGCTCCCAGCTCGCAGCCTCCGATCTGGGCGTCAGGCCCTGAGATCACACAAACCAGGAGTCAGAGGTTCCACCTGGGAGCAGTTCGGCTGCCTCCTGGCGCCCCACAGTCACCGCCCCGGTCAGAAACCCCTGCCCTGGGAACGTGCTTCCTCCCGCAGGGCAAGAGCTGTCCCCAGCCCCAGTAGCCAAGCCACCCTGCAGCCAGCCCTGGGGGGCCTCCAAGTGCCAGCAGGGCCAGAGGCCTCAGGACGCCCCTGGTAAAGGAGCCCCCAGAGCAAATAAGGTGACCAACGTGCAGCACACAGGCCAGAAGCGGGAGTGTTGCGCAGGCCCTCCGGAGGCTGGGGTGACGAGGCGGCGTTTCCTCTGCCTGCTGGAGCCCGTCTGGCCAGCCACAGCAGTGAGAGCCATGAGGTGCATTTCCTGAGTAAGGGGAACCTGGAGGCTCTCCCCTGGTCTGTTGGTAGCCTTCGGGGCCACCACCTCGGTAGAGGCATGAGCTTTAGAAGGACTCCCTGGCGGGCACACGCTTGCTGAGCTGCCTTACACGCTGGAAGGGAGGTGGCGAGCCAGGCTGAGTCCCAGCTCGAGGACTTCTGGGGCATGGCTTGGGGCAGATCACATGGGCAACTCTGGCAAGAAGTAAGGAGGGGCTTCCCGGGCACGAGGGCTGTCGCTCTACGCTAGGACAGGCTGCCAGGCGGCATCACGCAGCCCGGTGGCACTGCATGTCTTGCCAAGAACTACCCAAGGCTCCAGAGACACAGTGCCACCAGGAGTCCCCAGAACACGGACAGCCCACCCAGGCAGGAATCCTCTGCACAGCCCCTGTGGGATTTCTGCCCGGTCTGGCTCAAGCACGTCTCACACTGGGGAATCCTCCCCTCGTGGGGCAATCCAGGCATCCGTTACAGTCCTAACACCTGGTCCCGTCCACCGTGAGTGCGGAGGGAGAAGCACGCGGTTAGGTGAGGCGCTGGCTGCAAAAGTTGCTCCAGTTAACTGGGTGGGGTGAGGGAGCTGGGCGGAGGAGGAGGAGGATGGGGGCACAGCACACAGGGAGAGCAGTTCGCTGGAGGACAGAGGGTCCCGGCTTTTCAGGACAGGAATGTCCACGTTAAGTCATCAGTCATACTCTTCCTTTGCCCCGACATTCTGTCCAGCTGTCCACACACTCAGCACTCAGCCGTGAGGGGACCGGGCACATCCAAGGGTGCGAGGTGCATGGAGACAAGGTCCAGCAAGGAGCAGGTTCTCAGAGCCAGAGGGGATGGTGAGAGGTTTAGCCCTCAGAGGGTCCCTGTTCTTAGAGAACAGGTGGTCTCAGCAGGCCGGCGGGGGACGTGGGAACAGCCTAGACAGTCCCACGGTTAGAGAAAGCTGCAGACTGGGCAAATCGGGATAGTCCCTGAGAGTTGGGGCGTCTGCGCTGACCAGTGCCACCCATCCGCTTTCTTGGAAACGCAAGCTCCTCAATATGGCTTAACAGAGCCTCTGCCACCATGGCCCTGCCCCCCCCACCCCGATGCCCTAGATCAGCTCCTCACACGGTTCCCCAAACCTCCAAGCTTGCCCCTCAGCCCCCCTCGGCACACACGTACCCTCCTATATTCTCTCTCCCTCTCTCTCTCCCCCCACCTGGAAAACTTACTCTGACTCAGCTCTGACAAGTTTTTATTTTGGAATAATTTGATTTACTGAACAGTTGCAAAGACAGTAGAGAATCCCACGCACCTCCAGCCAGCTGCCCCAGCGTTACCTTTGACATGGCCACGTACATTTGTCAGAACTAAGACGTTCACATTGTTACGACACTAGACCAAACCGCGGACTTTATTCAGATTTCAAGGGTTTTTCCCTAAACGCAGTGTTGCTATTTCCGGATCCAGTGGGGATACCACGGTGCCTCCAGTCACCAGGCCTCATCTACCCGAGGTGGGTTCTCCATTCTTTGTCCTTCGCGACCATGACCCTTCTGGAGAACGCAGATGGGGCGTTTTGTAGAGCACCCTTGATTTGGATTTGTCCGATACTCTCTCAAGATTAGACTGGAGTTCTGCTTGTTTGGAAAGAATGACTTCTCATCACCTCATAACGGAAAGTTTGCGATGTCAACACACTTTATCACTGACGACGTTAACCGTTGCCATTGGATTAAAATGGTGTCTGCAAGTGTTCTCCACTGCAAAGTCATAATTTTCCCTTTCCACGCTTGGTTAGACATGTGTTACTAGGTGCAGCCCACACTCGGGGACAAGAATTAAGCTCCACTCCCCCGAGAGGAGTTGCCTGTCTATGTTATCCCAATATCCTCCGTGCAGAACTGCCCTTCTCTCCCACCCACTTGTTTACAGCGCGTTACCGTCTCTTTAAGGCCTTCATCGCTCTCCTGCCTCTAAGGCCCACCCCCCCTTGCACAGCCCTGGCCAGTGCTAGGGAAGTGCTCTTTGCACCTGTTGAACCGCATCACAGTCATCACTTTCCTTGTGAGCTTCCCTATCATAGGACAGCTTCAAAAAAAAAAAAAAAAGTCACCATTTATTGAGTAGTTATTACATACGTGGCAGGCACCTCTGCCAAGCATTTATATGAGCATGATCTCATTTAATTCCCACGACATTCCTGTAATTAGAATATTTTTACCATCCCCACACTACAGATGAGGAAACAGGCTCAGAGAGGTTAAACAAGTGGCCCAAGGTCACACAGGAGTCACCGATCTCTCCCGAGCACCCAGCCCATCGGCTGCCCGAACTTCAGGCTTCATGGGAACGTGCCTGCCGGAGAGCAGCCACCGGCGAACAGGCACAAAACAGCCAAACAGCAACCCTCGGGCTGCTGGCAGTAACTGCCCGGAGTTACGTCTATGGTCAGTGAGTCCCACCGAGTGTCTCCCACCTTCCTGCCCAAAGTCTTCGCTCTGCTGCCACTGGGCCCAGCACCACCGAGCAAAGTTCCTTTGTAGAGTGGCAAGTTGGGGACGAGGGCAGGTGGGGTTAGTGAAGGAATGACTCCTTCCAAACGTGAGTGTGAGCAACTGCACGCAGGGCTCTGTGTCTCTCTCAGCTTCCCTCCCTGCTCGGAGCGGCCCAGAGTGACCCAAGGGGACCCTGCACAGATCTGTGAGTGACACTGAGCCAGGAAGCTGTCTAAGAGGGGGCTCCAGACCAGTCCAGGCCCAAGGCCTTTTTCTGAGCTCACGCTGGGCAAACGGTTTGCTGGTGTCTTGGTGAGGAGCAAGCCCGGTCCGCGCCGGCCAGCTCAGTGGTTAGATCGCCTCGTTCCTTGGAGTTGGAGCTCCCAGTTCCGGGCAGATGCGAAGTGGTAATTGTAATAAATTGGCGGAGTGGCAGAAGAGATGCCACGTGAAGACACCTAGGAGGGGCACTGACTGCAGCCCGCGGGGAGGCAGAGGGAGAGCTGTTGTCACTGAGGAACAGCCCAGAGGAGGAGCCGGTGGTGAGGAGTCCCCCGGTGCCAGGGAAGATCCTGGCAGAGGGCCAGCCTGCCTGGGGGACGCTGGTGCCTCCTCCTGGTTTTGTTGTGTTCAGCTCTGCGCTGGGGGCTGGCCTGTCTCGGACCGGGCACCTCCTTTGAGTAGTTAAAATCTGTTTTTGTGCTGAACCAGGAAGCTGGCCAGCTTGGGGCCTTCCCTCCCAAGGCTGTGTGGCACACGAAATCTCCTGTAAATGCCCACTGGCCTGAGCAGAGACCCGGCTAAGCACCAGGGCTCAGCCTGGCACTCCCCAGGGAGTGGGGATGGGAGCAGACGTCGACAGATTCCTGCACAGGCCCCTGCAGGGACCCACACAAAGTCACCCTGTGAGATGTTTCTCTACTGGCCACTCTGCCAATGCCTTGAGCTCCTGCTCTGGCTGGTACTGCTGCCCCATCTGAGCTGGTGCCAGCACGGCACTGGGTTGCTGGGGAAGCCGGGCTGGCAGCACCCCAGTTGCAGGCAGCTGGCCGGGCAGACAGGCTGGGCAGCCACGGGACACTTGGAAGGGTGCCCTCCTAGGCCACTAGGTAGTTTGTGCTGTTGCCCAGTGCCACACTGGCCTCCCAGCTCTCTTCGAGAGCTGTGCCTGGGGCATCTGTCCAAGAGGCGGCAGGGTGGCACTGCAGTGTGGAGCAAAGGCACAACGCAGGGGGCCTAGTCGTTTCTCTGCTCACACTCGCTGAGCGATCGAGACAAGCTGTTTCTGTTCTCCGTCTCCACTTCTCTTTCTACAAAATGAGGGGTTGGACTAGAGCAATAGCTCTCACGGTGTGATCCCAGGACCAGTGGCATCGACACTCCCTGGGAATTTGTTAGACGGGCAGACTCACAGACCCCATCCCCGACCTATTCCATCAGAAGCTCTGGGGTGGGCCCAGCCACCTGTGTTTTCACACCCCTTCCAGGCTCACGCGTGAGAACTGCTGGCCTGGAGAGGTCGTCAGTTTGTCCCTGGGCTTATTTCAATCCACTGGTCATCCACTGTGTAGGAGGCTCCGTGCTAAGAGCTGGAGAATGCAAAGGTGGATGAGATGTGTCTTCAGTAGCAAAGGGTCACCTCCATTTCCTGAATAGCTACCTCCTACTTGTCCCTTAACACCCTGCTCAAATGACGTGTCCTTTGGACACTGTCCCAGACCAGCCCTCTCACCAGTTCTGCAGGCAGGAGCAAGCGGGTCCCCTCTGCTTCCCACCGCACCTGTGCCAGCATGGCCCTTGGTACACAGCACACTGCGTTGTCTGTGGGCCAGTCTCTCCTGCCAAGGGGTGGGGCGCTGAGGGGCAGAGGGTGGGTCTTATTCCTCCGTGGTCCCCACAGCCCTGAGCACATGGGGCTGTCCTGCCCTGCACCATAAACTGTACTAGTCCGGGCTCTTGCAAGGCCCCTGCCAAGTGCCCATCCCCTCAGAGAAGCCTCCAGGGGCCTGCTACACCCACAGCTCCATTCTGGAGCTTTCTTTTAACAAAAGTTGCAGGTTGGAGCCACGTGGCCCCTCCACCCCAGGCCTGAGATCTGAACCACAGGCACAGCCTGGTTCTCCCTCGTGCAAGGGCTGAAGACGTGGCACACAGAGAGGGGGTGCCCCAGCCTGGAGACACAGGAAGAAGGCAGAATGCAGCAGCCACAGCCACCACGCAGAAGGTACACTGGGGTGGGATGGGGACTGGCCGGCCACAGCAGGGACAAGCAGCACTTGCTTCCTCATCCCTCCCTGGGAGGGACGGAGAAGGGAGCATCCCCTCTTGTGCCTGGTGGAGACAGCCCACACCACCCCCCAGGCCCACGTACAAGGACGCTGCACCTGCTCTCAGCGGCTGTCCAGGAGGCGGCGGTTGGGAGGAAGCAGCATGGACTTGAGCTGGACGGATCCTGGGCCCACCACTAAGTGGCCAGAGGTGAGGGGCGTGTGGCTTCACCTCTCTGTCCCTCAGCTTCTTCACTTACACACCGGACTGAAATTGGAGGATTAAAGGACGAAGAGCTAGCATCCGCACAGGACTCGGCCTACTTCTGGGCATGTAACACATGTCTGTTGACCTGACCCTCCCTTGTATCTCAAACACATCAGCAAGGCACCGTGATGATTTCCTTCCTGGGCAAAGTGGCTCGATGTGATGTTGCTAGGATTCAGCTTCCCCATCTGTAAAATAGACAGGTTGACCTGGACGATATGAGCTTCAACTGCCCCAACAGGCCCCTCTGCTTCCCCTCAGTCACTGCCCCCAGGGCAGGGAGGCACGTCCAGGCAGTCACCCACCAGGTCTGTGGATTGGTGGGTCTGTGGTTCATTAATCCATCCACTCAGTCCATCATTTATTAGGCCGTTTAGTTAACCAGACAGAGCCCGACAAGCAGCTAGTCAGTTCACAGCATGTTCTGGTCCTTGTGCAGCTTCCAGCCCAGTAAGCTCAACCCAGAGAGAAAGAGAACAGCAGGACGCAGGGGCCAGATCCAGGCCTCTGCGGGCAGCCAAGCCCCCTCCCGCGTCCGCTCTCCCTGGCTCTGCCTCCCAGCCTGGCAGGCAGGTAGGGGCAGGAAGGGAAGCCTTCGGGAGCCACTTTGTCCTTTGTCGGCTCCACAGCTGGGCGCTGGCCAAAGGGTGAAATACTCAGGAGCTAGGGGGAAGGGGCGCAGAGGAGGGAGTCTGCCCACTGTGGCTCCTTGCCCCTCAGCGGCTGCCAGGCCCAAGGCAGGCCTGGAAACCAGCTCCCCCAAGTTCAACGTGGAAAGGAGACCAGCCCTGGTAGAACCATGGATCATCACAGTTGGGAGGGACCTCCGAACATATTTAGTCCATGAGTCCCAGATTTGCAGATTTGGGGATTTTCTTTTTTTTTTTTTTTTTTTTGAGACAGAGTCTCACTTTGTTGCCCAGGCTAGAGTGAGTGCCGTGGCGTCAGTCTAGCTCACAGCAACCTCAAACTCCTGGGCTTAAGCGATCCTACTGCCTCAGCCTCCCGAGTAGCTGGGACTACAGGCATGCGCCACCATGCCTGGCTAATTTTTTTTGTATATATATATATTTTAGTTGTCCATATAATTTCTTTCTATTTTTAGTAGAGACGGGGGTCTCACTCTTGCTCAGGCTGGTCTCGAACTCCTGACCTCGAGCGATCCACCCGCCTCGGCCTCCCAGAGTGCTAGGATTACAGGCATGAGCCACCGCGCCCGGCCAGATTTGGGGATTTTCATCTGACCACAGATTTCAGAACAAATTGAAGGGGCTGCCATCGGTTGGCCAATATTTTAACAAGTTAGGGCATATGTGCCATCCATGATCACCATCTCATCCAAAAGGACATTTTAGGAAGAAAAAATTAAAAAGATATAATCTCAGAATAAATGATAATTCTTAAATTATACTTAACTGTCTTAGTCTGTTTTATGTTGTTATAACAGAATATCTGAGAAACTGGGTGATTTATTTATTTATTTAAGAGATAGGATCCTGCTCTGTTGCCCAGGCTGGAGTGCAGTGGCTGGATCATAGCTCACTGCAGCCTAGAACTCTTGGGCTCAAGTGATCCTCCCACCTCAGCCTCCCAAGTAGCTGAGACGGTGGGCACATGTCACCACACCTGGATAACTGCTTCTTATTTTTTGTAGAGATATTGCCCAGGGTGGTCTCAAACTCCTGAGGTCAAGTGATCCTCCTGCCTTGGTCTCCCAAAGTGCTAGGATTACAGATGTGAGCCGCCATGCTTGGCCTAAGGCTGGGCAATTTATAATCATCAGAAATTTACTGCCTCACAGTTCTGAAAGCTGGGAAGTCTGAGATAGAGGGGCTGGCATCTGGGCAGGGCCTTCCTGCGGCATCACCCCATGGTGGGAAAGAAAAGAGCCGGTGAGAAGGAGAATAAGATGGCGGTAACTCATCCTTTTATAAAGAACCCACTCCCATAATAACAGCATTAATCCATTCACAGGGTGGAGATCTCATGGACTAATCACCTTTTAAAGGTCCCACCTCCCAACACCGCTGCATTAGAGATTAAGTTTCCAACACATGAACTTTGGGGGACACATTCAAACTGAAACACTGTATGAAAGAAAAATCCATTCTTTGACCTTATTTTTTCTGATTCATAACAAAACTGTGAAAACTAACTTGATCATAGTTCAGGTCTGATTAGAAACAGAGCTGGCCGGGTGTGGTTGCTCATACCTGTAATCCTAGCACTCTGGGAGGCCGAGGCAGGAGGATCACTTGAGCTCAGGAGTTCGAGACCAGTCTGAGCAAGAGTGAGACCTCATCTCTACTAAAAATAGAAAGAAATTATCTGGACAACTAAAGATATATACAGAAAAAAAATTAGCCGGGCATGGTGGCGCATGCCTGTAGTCCCAGCTACTCGGGAGGCTGAGGCAGGAGGATCGCTTGAGCCCAGGAGTTTGAGGTTGCTGTGAGCTAGGCTGACGCCACGGCACTCTAGACCAGGCAACAGAGCAAGACTCTGTCTCAAAAAACAAACAAACAAACAAACACACACAGAGCTAATCCAACTCCATTTTGCAGGTCTGAAAACAGACTCAAAGAGGAGAAAGGGACTTGCCCAAGGTGACCCAACACGTCAATACCAGGACCTATGACAAGAACCCCATTTTTTGTCCAGGGTCATTCTAAAATTCTAACTGGGTTCTCAATGCCATGGGCCATCAATCCTGCCACTTCTCCCTGGCTTAGTCTTTCGCACATTTCTCTGGGTCAGTTTCGAACCTTTCTCTTCTCACCCGGTCCCAGTCTCACCAAGGTCCCTGCCTTCAACAGATGGCTTGTCCTCACAGGTCACCAAGGTGGTAGATCACATGTGAGCACCCTGACCTTCTCTCTTCTCTATCCCAAAACCTTCCTGCATCTCTAAGCATCTTCTCTTCCTATCCCATCCTCGCCCTCTGATGAAGCAGGTCCTTCCTCTGCACGGGGCTGGCTCCCTGCCGGGAGCACTCCCTCCCCACCCTCCTCACCCTCCCCACCGCTCCAGCCTCATTCTGCTATCAGCTCCCCCTTGCATTGTTTCATTTTCTCCACTCCTTCCCTTCAGCATGGAAACATGCTCAAGTTTTTATACTACCATTTAAAATTCCTTCTAAAGTTCACAGGAAATCAAGATGGCTTTCAAATATATGAGACATTCTCAAGTCCATCAAAGAAATACAAAATAATATTATAAACTCTCATTTTTTTCACTTAGCTTGGTAAATGTCAGACAACCTAAGAAGGCCCAGGTATCAGTAAAAAAATGGGGAACTGGGCTGGGCGTGGTGGCTCGCATCTGTCATCCTAGCAATTTGGGAGGCCGAGGCCAGAGGATAGCTTGAGGCCAGGAGTTCGAGACCAGCTTGAGCAACATAGCAAGATCCAGTCTCTACAAAAAATTAAAAAATTAGCCGGGCGAGATGGTTCATGCCTGTAGTCCCAGCTACTGGGGAGGGTGAGGCAGAAGGATGGCTTGAGTCCAGGAGTTTGAAGTTACAGTGAGCTGTGATGACGCCACTGCACTCTAACCCCGGTGACAGAGTAAGATCCTGTCTTAAAAAAAAAACAAAAAAACAAGAAAGGAAAGAAATCGGGAACTGGCTTTGCAGTCCATCGTTGTTGGTGGGGTAAACAAGCAGGACAGCACGTTTGGAGGGCAAAATGATAGTATCTTTCCAACTTAAAAATGCACATACCCACATATCAAAATTTTCATAGCAGCTTTCTTCAAAACAGCCTCAGATTTGAAACAATACAAATGTTCACCAACAGAAGAATGGACCAATAGATTGGGGTATATTCTACAACAATGAGAATAAACAAATTCCCACTACATGCAGCAAAACACTGAGTGAAAGAATCCAGACCCCAAATTAAACATATAGTATGTTCTTTGTAAAAGTTTCAATACATGCAAAACCCACCACGGTGTTAAGAAGTCATCATAAGGATTATCCTGTGCAGGCGGGTCAGAGAAGAGGGAAGTACTGGCTGGAAGGGGCTCAAGGGGTTCTCTAGGATTCTGCAAGTATTCTGCTTCTTGGTCTGGATGCTGGTGACACAGTGCAGTTGCTTTGTGAAAATTCACTGAATTGTACACATTTTTGCACTTTTTTTTATATCCATGCTATACTGTGCTACACTTCAATAAATGTACAAAAAAAAAAAAAAAAGAAGAAGAAGAAGAAGAAGAAAGAAAAGAAATGCACAGATCAGTCACCCAGCAATTCCAATTTTAGGATCAGATGCTGTAGTTTTCCTTCCATGTGGGCAATGGATGGACATGATGTTCCTGGCAGACTGGAAACATGCTAAATGTCCTGGTTATGTAACCAGAGTGTTAAATAAATTATAACACATCCATATGATGGAATATTATTTAATAAGGTTGATCTTTATGTACTAACAGCAATAAATTCCAAGATGTATTTAATATTATAAAGTCAACAAGCAAGGCACAGAGTATAGAGCACTATCCTTTGAGTAAGAATATGCGTGCATACCCATAGACTCTCTGGAAGTAAGCACGAGAAAGTGGTGGCCTTCTGGCCTGTAGTTCAAGCTTTCTGCATAGGAATTATCTGTGGCCACATCTAGTTGGCCTGCCAGACCCTGCTCTCCTCGAGGGTCTGTGGGGCTTGGTGCCAACGAAGTTCTCAGTGATGTCTCTCAGGGAATGACTCCAAACTGTCTTTAGTTTACACATTCCTTATCCTTCTCACTGTGGGCAAAATCAGGGGTCTGGCAGTGACCACAGCCCATCTACCCGGAAGACTGGCTAGACCAGGGCAGAGCAGGGGCTCATGTCTGCAGCCTGAGCCAGCCTGCTATCCACGTTCCCACATACGGCTGCCGTCCAGGGAGTAGAAACAGAGCCTGGGACGAGAAGCCAGAGACCAGCTCCTGGGAGAGCTGCCCCTACCTCTTGTCCTGTAAGAATGAGTCAAGGTCAAGGTCACAATGGCAGAGCAGGGATTTGGATCCAGGTCTGACTCCGAAGCCCATGCACCCTGCCTTCTGCTGAGTCAGTTAATCATGCTCACTTCATCTTCACTCTTACTTTCAGCAAATACCTCTTCAGCCTACTCAACCCCCGTGCCTAACCAGAGTAGGCCTATGAAGAACAGTTGGTGGCAAGAGGCCTGGGCCGACCTCAGTTTCCTTCTCAGAATGAGGGGGACACTCTGCCTTCTCTTGTGAGTTTGCTCAGGCTGGGCATGTCTCCGTGGGCCCAGGGCTTCTCTCACTCAGAGCACAGCCCCCGCGGATCAGGGATGCTGTCTACGCTCACAGGCTGTGGGCTTTTAGGGACGAGGATCCTCACTGCGGTCTCCTGCACCTTGCACTGCGCCAGCCCATGTCAGGGCTCTGCAAAGGTGGGCTCCATGGACGAAGAGGGGGATGTTCCACTGCTGCACTGCAGGCTGTGGCGATGCAAACACCTGCTCTCCAAGAACTTAGCGCTGCAGAAGTGGAAAAACCACACCAAGAGATACGAGCAAAGTGCAGAACAAAAAAAAGGTGCAGTGGCACAGGACCAGTTCTCTCATTTAGGCCTGCGGACTTCCTGGAGGGGGTGGCATTTCCACAGGGTCTGGGGAAAATGGGCGGGTTTTACCCCGCTCCTTTCAGGCAATTACCCATCCTGGCCTCCCCTGACCCTGTAACAGGGTGGCAGACTTCAGCCCAGAGACGCCTGAGGAGGGGCGTCCGCAGAAGACCCCAGTGGAGCTTGGGCTCTGGGTGTCAGTAGAATGGAGCAGACGCAGGAATGCCACCTAGAACCAGCCAGCTCTCAAATCTCTTCCCAGTCAGAGATGCACTCCTAAGAGCCGAAGGTAGATTACCAGAAACTGGAAACAACCAAACCGGGTTGAGACCTCCAGATCGGTCCTTGCTACCCGGCGGACTCACTCCGGGGGGCCTGCGCTCCGGGCAGATGCAGGCGGCCCCTTTAAGTGCGGTCCCCCACCCAGCCCGGAGAGCCTGGCCCCGGCCCCGGCCCCGGCCCCGGCCCCGGCCCGACCCCGACCCCGGGACTTCCCGGGACGCCGCGGCACCGCCCCCTTCGCCCTAGCGCCCCCTTGTGCCGCGCTCCTGCCGCGCTGCCGCCGGGACCTTTCCCCTACTTTCCAGGGCCTCAAGCCCCGCCCTCTCGCTCCGACCAAAACACGTGCCGCATCCCGCTCCGCCGGATCACGCTGCGACCAGGCTGCGATCACGCGGCCCCCTACGGCGCCCATTGGCCGGCCGCGCACGGGCAGGTCACGGATTGGCTGGCGGCGGCAGGCCCCGCCCCGGAGGGGCGCGGTCTATTTTGGTTTTGCCTGCGCGCCCCGCCCCCTTGCGGCCGCTCTGTCCGCGGCAGCCCCGCCCCTCCCGCGCCGCGAGGGCTGCGCCGGGGCAGAGCTGTGCGGGCGGGCGGAGGCGCGCGCCGGCCGCAGGAGCTCAGGGTTCCCGCCGCCCGCCGCGCACGTGCGGCCGCTGCCGTGCGCCGAGCTCACGCCCCGCAGCCGCTTTGTTGCCTCCTGTCTGCCGGCACCATGCACGGGCCCGGCTTCTCGGGCCCGGGCGACGCGCGCGCGGTGAGTGGCAGGGCTGGCACGGGCGGGGCAGCCTGAGTGAGGGGCGAGGCGAGGGGCGCGCCGCGGTGCGGGGCCAGCGTGAACGGGTGGTGTGCGGACCTTGCCGCGGCTGCCACGGCTGCAGGGCTTGGGGCTCGGGGCGGGCTCCGAGGCCGGGCGGGGCGGTGGCCGCGCGGGGTCGGCCCGGGGCGGGGAGGGGGCGTGTGCCCCGCGCCGGCGGATGCGCAGCTTTGTCTAGCGCTCTGGCAGTGGTCCCGCCCCGCGGGCCGCGGGCTATTTCCAGCCATGACGTCACCCCGGTCCAGTGCGGAGGGCGGCTGTAGGGCGGGGGCGCGGCTGGCGGGGACGCGGCACGCGGGCGGCGGGGGCGGGGCGAGCCCGAGGGGGCGGGAAGGCGGGCTGCGGGGCAGACGGAGGACTGGGTCGGGAAGGCGGGCTGCGGGGGCGGGACCGGGGCTGTTGGCGGGAACGCGGCACGCGGGCGGCAGCTGCCTTGCGCACCTGGACCTGGGGGTTGCGGGGAGGCGGCCGCGTGGACTTGGGCCGAGCACGGTGGTCATGGTGTGCGGGCAGCTGCGGGCCTGAGCGGGGCCTGGCGGGCGTGGCTGGGCCTTCGTTGTGCGGGCAGCTGGCTCTCGGGCCCCTGAGGCAACGCTGGGCGGCCCACGTTGTGACTTCACAGTGAGTTTCGTGCACTGAACTGCCGGACGGAGTGGCATTTGTAAAGGCCTTTTCTTTACTCATTTGGTCTGGGGGGAACACGGGCAGACAGGAAGTTTTGGTGCTTAGGCAAATTGAGTGGAAATGTGTGTCTTTACAGACATTCTTTTGGAAGAAATCTGCTGATTGTATTCGCTTTCCTCCTCCCACTTAAAAAGAGATGGTGCCATACACCGGGAAGTGATCCCTCCGCTGGGTTGTGGCAGATCTCTTACAGACACTCTCTCATCCTCTGCCATCCTTGGGGCAGTCACAAGTGACAATGTTTCAGGGTCTGTTGAGGAAACAGGCTAAATCGCCATGGGATCTCCCTGCAGCAGCCCATGGAGTTCAGCCGCTGGAAATGCTACCGTGGGAGTCGCCTGCTTAAAGGGGGAGGGTGAGTGCTCCACAGAGTGTCTAAAAAGGCCTCTGTAGGGACACTGCTCTGGTGGCTTTGCCAACTCAGCCATCATCAGGGGATCTTACTCACTGGCAGACCTGTTAGATGGCGTCAGTATCAGTTCATCCTTCCTGTGTGACAGCTTCCAGGGGTCACTGTGGCTTATACCTCTTGGGTTAAAGTCCTACTAATCATTTACCCAAGAAAAACATGAACTTAGTGACCTTTTTTAAGACTGAGGGTTTTGGTGGAAACTGCTTGCCAGCTAAGTTCAGTCTTCAGGGTGTTGGCTTGAAAGCAGAGTTGTCGTGAGTGTTCCGTTAACATCTTTTACTAGAATGCAGAGCTGTTGTGTGTGGGATATTGCCCATGCATTACATGCATAGTACAGGCTTCTGGTGTGCGTGTTCACGTACCCAGCATGGGTTACCTTTCCTGTTTTTCTCCTGCACTGAGAAGCCATTGTATTGCCTTTAGGTCGACATCATGGACATATGTGAGTCAATCCTGGAGAGGAAGCGGCACGACAGCGAAAGGTCTACGTGCAGCATCTTGGAGCAGACAGACATCGAAGCTGTTGAGGCTCTTGTTTGTATGAGCTCCTGGGGTCAAAGATCCCAGAAAGGTGACCTATTAAAGATAAGACCCCTCACACCTGTTTCTGACTCTGGGGACGTCACCACCACTGTGCATGTGGATGCATCTGCACCTGAGCTACCAAAGGACTTCCATTCTTTATCGACTCTGGTAAGAGGAGGTGGGAACAGAGGAGGAGCATTTTTGTGAAATAACTAGAGTAGCTTAAATAAATGTGTTCCTCACAAAGTTCTTCATGGGAAGAGTCACTGGGATGCTAGCAAATAAGTTGCAGCCCTCCGTTTGTGTGGGTCGGGAGGAGTAAAAACTCCCTCTTCATCTCTTAAAAATGTGCTCTTTTCATAGCTTGCTAGCTCTGTAGTTAGTGTCCATAGGATGAACCCTACAGATTGATGGAGAAAGTGAAATTTACTTGTTTTCCTAGGGAATCCTGGGTCGGGGCTGAGATTCTCCCGGTGACCCAGGCTCAGTCTAGGATCAGGATGTTTGGGTGGCAGCTGGAGAAAGCACGTGCTTTGACATCAGGTGGCCTTAGTTGGGTGGCACCTCTGCTTTCCTGTAGCAGCCAGCTTCTTTTCTGAGTTGGATGCTGTAAATCACTATTTTTTGTCTCTCTCTCTCTTTTTTTTTTTTTTTTAAACTTGCTACAGCTGTCAAAGGACTTAGAGAAATTGTTTCTCAGCTTGGAGAATTTGAGAGCTAGAGGTTGCTAACAGTGAAAATTGTGACGTGATGTCCTGGGCTGGATGCTTGCACTGGAAGAGGAGTGTAGAAAGCAGATCTGGAGAGGGTTGAGAAGGGACTGTGGGTGGCAGACAGGGTGTTAGAAGTGTGGGCCTGGCTGCTGGGAGCCCCACTGAATTCCACAGCATTGGGATCTTCTGCAGGTTTGGGAGGGCTCAATGCCATAGGGAGAAGCTGAGAAAGTGAAGTGCCTCCTGCGGCCGTGAAACCTGCTGAGGTGTTAAGAGCAGGCTTAGACCAGTTTCCTCTAGATGTTTCTGTGTAAAGGTGTTGGGGACAACGTGATCAATAAAGTCTGTTTTAAAATTTAACCAAAATGACGTTTTCCCATGGTACTTTTGTTTTTAAGTGCATAACACCTCCTCAGAGCCCTGATCTCGTGGAACCATCAACGGGATTACCTGTTCCTTCCCAAGCAACTGATTCCAAAGCACGCAAAGAGATGGCCATCTCCCCGTCCTCTGCTGCTGCAGCCAGAGTGCTGAGCAGGAGGGTGGAGATGCGCTTGCCAGGTTTGAAGCTAGAGCCACTAGAGCCAGCCCCTGGCCCCCCCTGCAGGGCCGTGGTGACCAGTGTGATCCGCCACACTGGGGAGGGTCCTGTTCCTGTCCACTTTCCTGCCATCCAGACTCCAGAACGACGACTTTCTGACAACAGAGAAGGAGAAGCACAGTTTCTGGGACATTTTGAAGCTTTGCAGGACTCAGGCCTCACAGACAGATTACTCAACACTAACTTGGTGTCCTGTCAGCCTTGCTTGCGCAAGTCTGGGGGCCTGCTCCCCACTGACAAAGGCCAACAGGCAGGGTGGCCCATGGCAGTTCAAACCTGCTCACCAAAGAATTATGAAAATGACTTACCAAGGAAAACCACCCCTCTGATCTCTGTCCCTGTCCCCAGTCCCCCTGTCCTTTGCCAAATGATCCCTGTGACTGGACAAAGTGGGACTTTACCAGCTTTTTTGAAGCCCCCTCCCCAGTTGTCTGCGGGGACCGTCAAACCCATCCTGCCCCAGGCTGCTCCGGTGCCTCCACCTGTGCTGGTGGGATCGCCTGTGCCTCAGGGAGCCGTCATGCTGGTCCTGCCCTCGGGAGCGGTCCCCCAGCCTGCCACCTGCTCTGCCAGCGTCATGACTATTGGGAACACCAAGTTGTTGCCCCTTGCCCCTGCTCCAGTCTTCATTGCTTCCAGCCAAAATTGTGCCCCTCAGGTAGACTTTTCCCGAAGGAGGAACTATGTTTGCAACTTCCCGGGCTGTCGGAAGACCTACTTCAAAAGTTCCCACCTCAAAGCTCATCTTCGTACTCACACAGGTAAGTAAGCACTGGGGCAAGGTAGGGCAGTGGGCAGGTGAGACCCTGTGGTCAGGCAGCACACTTTGAGCCTTTGTGTGGGAGGGAAGTGTGAGGACCACTCGAGAAGGTGGAAGTGTGCTTTTTCTTTGGCTCTGAAAAGCCCTCATGATCTTCTAGGGGTTGGGTTTTCACTAGCACAGCCAACAGGGTGGCCAGCTGCTCACCCTGGGGATAAAATGTGTGGATCCATGATCAGGGTCCTTTGATAGCTTTTAGGGTGACTCACATTTACTGTTCCCATTTCAGTAGACATCTCATGCTTTGCATTCACATTCAGTAAATGCGTCTTACCAGTGTGACTTACCTAACGTTTACTGTGGGGGAAAGGCTTGTCTATACTATATAAAAGTTCAAATTCTAGAATATTTTAAATGAGTATTTTTTCTTTTGAGAATATATAGTTTTTAATTCACAGCAAGTCACACAAGAAACTAGTGACCTAATGACCTAGTGGCCTGTTACCTAATCAGCTTTGTCCAATAGAATTTTCTGTGACAATGGAAATGTTCATCATCTATTAGGGTAGGCACTGGCCACATGCACTTGAAATGTGGCCAGTGTGGCTGAAGAACTAAATTTTACATTAATTGAAGTTTACGTTTGTTATAAATAGCTCCATGGGACGGGCCGGTGGCCTCCATGTTGTCTAGCAGCAATCTGAGTGTTGCCTAGAAGAGAATCACTTCAGTAGATGAGGGCAGCATTTCTCAGATGTTCCGTGGAGCTTTTGTTCAGTGAGTTAGTGTTGTGTTGTTTTTTTTGGGGTCCCCTATGGTTAAGTTGTACGCTTGTTAAACTCGCTTTCCAGAAATTCACACATGCATTACATATAAGCACATTAACAGGGTGGTTGCCACTTAATACTTAGCATAGGAAAGCTCTGGTCGTGGTAGCCACGTGCACAGAATGAAGTGCAGTCTGGATTCAGGCCTTTTAAGAAGAACTCTGCTATTCCTTCACACTACAGAGTGGCTGTTTGCTTTGGGAATAACGTTCCAAACCTGTTTGCCTTTCTGCTTATGCAAAAACAGCCTCTCTCAGGTTCCGCATTTCTACCCTTCACCCTTAGCCCTCTGCCTATCTCTACTTGCTGGAACCTTCCAAGGGCCTTCCCAAAATCAGTTCTTAAAATGTTTCCTGGTCGTCTTTCCTTCTTTGACCCTAGTTGTTTATCGTGTGTCTCGCCAAGTTCTGCCTTTGCCTTTGACTCACTTACATACTCGTCTTCTCACCTGAATCTGCTCTTGGTGCCTGACACTAGTAATGATGGCCGGTGGGGGGTGGGCATGGCGGCTGTGACCTGCTTGGCGTTCTCATGGGCTGTTGATTTGGTAAGTGCTACTCTGCTCTGAGACTACTGAGGTGAACTTCAAATCACAGCACAGCGCAGCTTCCAGAGTTGAGAGGTGACTGAGTGAGGTTCTACTGTTTATTCAGTTTGCCTTCTTGGGTAGAAGTACTGATAAAATGGCATAAGATGTGGTGATCCAAACACGTTCCTTCCGTGTTGCCCTAAGTACTTCAAGTTAAATAACCATAATAAGCCTGGTGTGGTTGCATGAATCTGTAGCTACTCAGGAAGCTGAAGTGGGAGGATCACTTGAGCCCCGGAGTTAGAGGCTGCAGTGAGCCATGATCTCATCGCTGCACCCCAGCCCGAGCAACAGAGGGGAGATCTTGTATCTAAAAGTTAAAAAATAAAACATTTAAATAACCATAAAGGTTCTGAAGAATACCCTTGTTCCATTTTGTAAACTCAGTTGGTATTTTCATGGGAAATAGAAACTTTGGGTAAGATCACTTTTTGTATATTTCTACCAAGCTAAAAAATATTTAAATTGGAATAAGGTGGAGTGAATGGATGCTACATTTTTGTTAGGTTGAAAACAAGCGGGGAACTTTGTATCAATACATCCTATGCCAAAGGGCTGTTAGTCTCTGTCCAACACCCGGACATCCTGATATGCTGCCAGCCGAGATGGCAGAACCTGGGAACAGGTAGGGCACCTCATGCTTATACCATGGGGTATTTGAAATCATGAAGTTTCAGGCCCTGCTGCTTAAAATGGTTTGTGAAAGACCATTGTGGTGCTGAATCTTCTTGTTAATTCAACTCTGAAAAATCGCATATATTTAGTTGGTGTCTCTTAAACTGTTTGCCACCTACTATATGAAGTGATGTGCCAAGGGCTTAGCTGTACAATGGTGGATGAGCTGGACAAGTCACAAATCCATGGAAAGACAGGCCACGTAACAGCACATAGTAGCATTTTACAAATCAGTGGTCGCACGTGGTATGTGATAGTCATAGCTTGGGAAATGGAAGGGCTTCCGGTTGCAGGAAGAGATGCTCTGCTGCTGGCTAGGAAAGCCCCAGAGGGCTGTATCGAGGAGGGGGGCCGCATGGCACCCGGTGGAGGCTCCCTTGTGTACCTCTGTAACTCAGGAAGACACATGATGGTGTACTGTATATCATCTTTTGAAACATTAGTTTGCGCTCTTTGGGCCCTGACATACTACCTTTTAGGTGTGGCAGAAAAACTCATCTTGGAGGATTTCTTGACTTCTGAATCACACAATACCAGAAAAGTAGGTTATTGTTTTCTTCTTTTGAGATTTTGGTGAGCAAAATATTAAAACGACATGAACTAACCTATCCAATAAGGTTCATACTGACTCTGGGAGGCCGAGGTGGGCGGATCGTTTGAGCTCAGGAGTTCGAGACCAGCCTGAGCAAGAGCGAGACCCCATCTCTACTAAAAAATAGAAAGAAATTATATGGACAGCTAAAAATATATATAGAAAAAATTAGCCGGGCATGGTGGCACATGCCTGTAGTCCCAGCTACTCGGGAGGCTGAGGCAGGAGGATCGCTTGAGCCCAGGAGTCTGAGGTTGCTGTGAGCCAAGCTGACGCCACGGCACTCACTCTAGCCTGGGCAACAAAGTGAGACTCTGTCTCAAAAAAAAAAAAAAAAAAGGTTCATACTGAATGTTTACTTTAACATGTGTTTTCTCACCTCTTAGGGGAGAAGCCTTTCAGCTGCAGCTGGGATGGCTGCGATAAAAAATTCGCTCGTTCAGATGAACTGTCTCGCCACCGCAGAACTCACACAGGGGAGAAGAAGTTTGTGTGCCCGGCGTGTGACCGCCGTTTCATGCGCAGTGACCACCTGACAAAGCATGCCCGGCGCCACATGACTACCAAGAAGATCCCGGGCTGGCAGGCAGAGGTCGGCAAACTGAACAGGATTGCCTCCGCAGAGAGCCCCGGGAGCCCCCTTGTGAGCCTGCCAGCTTCTGCCTAAAGGTTGGCTGGGGGTGGCCCAGGGGGCTTTTAAAAAGCCTCTTTTCAGGAATGGAGCTGATGGTTCCTCTCCAAAAAAAATGGTCTTAGGGGCTAGGGGAAGGTTGGGGAGCTGGTTCTGATGAAAGTGTGTTAACTTTTCTTTTCTGGTTGGGACCCTGTTCAATATCTTTTATAGTTTGAGAATTTTTTTTTTAAGGAAATGGAAGAAAATTTGGTAATTTAAATCACCAGCATTCAGGCAGACATTTCGGCAATAAAGTTTACAAAATCTGGATTTTTACAACCTTTCTATTCATGTTTTGTAGAAATGAGACAGGGTACTAATTTTTATACTATTTTTTATAAGAATATTTATATTGATTGTTGGTGCTCCCCATCACCAGTTTCTAGATAGATGATTTTACAACCTTATTTTCAGTGATTAATAACAAAGTTTTTATATGACCCTGCCTTTAGTAAACTTGACACATTATTTAGCCAAAAAAAGAAAAAGAAAAAATCACGTTTGTTTATCAGGCCTTTTAGATCTAAGAATTTTTTTGAAATCAGAACAGGCTGAATAAGGGCCTCTTAAAGAAAAGGGAAAAATAAATTTTGCAATCAACTTCTTTATAACATTTTCAAGGGAAACTCCAGGCAACCATTCCTGTCACCCAAGGAGCTACAGTTTTGGTTGACTTGAAGTAGTGACTTGTGTCCATAGTGGGACTTGTGAAGGACGTACCCCAGAGGGTAGCTTAAGCCACTGGATAGATCCCAGGAGTGGGAGCCGATGCAGGATCAAGTGTCTGTGTGTGATGCTGCCTTTTGGGTTATTGCTCTGCTGAAAGCAAGGCATTCAGTTTCCTGTATTTGTACCTGAAACGCCAAAAAAGACGAGGTAAACACTCAAACCCATCCCCTTTGGCGACTGTCTTCTTTTGATGTGGCCTTATCCATACTATATTGTGGGTAGAACAACTTCTTCGAGAAAAAGCACATGTTTGTATTGGTTGGTGAACTTTCCACCGAAGTACGGCTTATCTGGAGTGAGGTGCATGTGCAGGTAGATGGCTCCAAGGATTTGATTCTTTATTAAATGTTAAAAACTGTAGGAAATGCAAGTTACACTAAGTGGCAGTAATACTACTCAGCTGCCCTTTCGTTCATTTTCTTTAAAGGAAATTGTTTTGATCAAACGAAATTACTTGGAATGGGGTTTTTTACAGTCTATCTAGAAAATAGACTGGGGACATCACTTACAAGCTGTGTGAGCACATGTCATACGTGTACAAGAGACTGTGGCCTCCTGCATCCAAGAAGCCACTGACACTGGTTTTTGTTAAATATTGGAAGTTCAGGCAACAGAATAAATGTAAGATTACGCAGAATGTTGCACTACTTTGGTAGCCTGAGAATATTTTTTTATTGTGCAGTATGTGTTTAGAGTTTGACTTGGCCTGTTAGTTATTGGCATTTACCTTTAAAATGATGGTCAAGTGAAATACTGGATAATTGAATAAAATTAGGTTTTGTGTTCAGGTCTTTTTAGTGTGATACGGCTCCCACCTGGTCATTCATTGTATGTTACTTATACCCATTAAGTTGCCCTTTACTATCAACTGTTATTTGACATATATGTATGTATTTTTAGGAGGTTTTCATATGTTTGGACAGTTCCATACGTGCGTGTTCCTGTTGTCCTGAGACGTAGCACAGTTGCAGGAGAACTGCAATTGGACGTAGCTCATCCGCCCCCATCCTTTCTCCTACTCATGTTAAATCAGCATAAACGTTTTTGACTGCATGCCATAAATGGCATCAAATTTGGATATTTTTCTTAATTATGACATGCAAAGTAATGTTAGTCCTACTAGTGTTTGGTGGATAATACAAGGCCTTTGAGTATTTGGTTGTTTTTCACATAGAACGTCATTCTCTGAGCAGTGTTGTTTCTGCAGAATAGATATGTTGAAGATGGTTTCAAATTATACTTCCATTTCCTGATTAGATTTGGAAATACCTCTGTAAACGATTCCCCACCGCCACCCCATTTGTCTATTGAAAGACCGTGTTGGGAAACAGTTCCTGTCTGAAAAAGACTCTCCTAGGTGCAGAGCCCTCGCGCACCGCTTCAGCGCGGAGCCCTCCGCGGGCGGCTCTGGGTGCCGGACGTGGAGCGGGAGCAGGAGGGTCCCCAGTGCACTTTATCGCCTGAGCAGTTTTGCTTGATCGTTTTTGACTTTGAGCCTTTTAAGTAGTTTCAATTATAAAACTTAAAATGTTTCGTAATTATGTTTTATGTAACAGACTTTGACTTACTATTTAAATGAGTATATGTAATATAACTTCTTTCTTTGAATCATATAAAACTGTCTTGATTTGCAAACTAGACTGTGTTCCTGTGTCATTTAACTGCTGCTTGTGATATAAGTACACCCAGAGGGCCCGGCGTGGTGGCTCACGCCTGTAGTCCTAGCACTCTGGGAGGCTCAGGCAGGAGGATTGCTTGAGACCAGCATGAGCAAGAGCGAGACCCCATCTTTACAAAAAATGGAAAGATTAGCCGGGCATGGTAGTGCATGCCTGTAGTCCCAGCTACTCGGGACTGAGGCAGGAGGACTGTTGGAGCCTAGGAGTTTGAGGTTGCAGTGAGCTGTGATAATGCCACCATACTCTAGTCCGGGTGACAGAGCAAGACCCTGTGTCAGAAAAAAAAAAATTGTATATCCTGCATCTGACCACTTCTCACCACATCTGCTGTTGTCACCTGGTCCAGGCCACCATTGTACCTCCTGGATTATTGCTAGCCTCCCTGCTTCTGTCTGGGCCCCTTCAGTCTGCCCGCAGCCACAAGAAGCACTTTAGAAACATCAGGTCATATGGCTCTCCCTAAAACCCTCCAGGGGCTTCCATCTCTCTCCAAGTGAAAGCCACAGTCCCCACAGCAGCCTCCACGGCCGTAGCTGACCTGCTGCTGCAGAGAACCACCTGTACACCGCTTTCCACTCCACCCAGTAGCTCTTCTCTTGGATGGTGACAGTGGCAGTGTGTCTTGGGTCAGTTTCCCTGGACAGAGACCTTCGAGACAGACTTTCCTGCAGGACAGTTACTGGATGAAACCCCCAGGAACACCGCCTGTAAGGGAGCGAGGGAAGAGGATTGGGCCCAGGGAGAAAGTGAACTGCAAAGCCAGTGCCACAGAGGTGGACCCCACGGGAGCTCTGGCGCTGGGAGGGCCCTGCGAAGGGGTCCCAGGCTGGGACAAGGAGCGAAGCCTCCCTCGTTGGATGAGGGCTGCCCCAGGGGAGGAGTTAGCCTCAGGCAAGGTAGCTGCCTTCAGGCAGAAGCCCACTCCTGACGGGCTTGCCACTGTCCCCGCAGCTGAGGGGCCCCCAGCACCCGCTACGCGTTGCTGGCACTAAAGGGGCCTCCCGGACCCGTGCTGTATCCACTGGCAGCAACACACCCCAAACCTACAGGCCCTGCATCTCAACCTACTCTCTTTCCTCCTTTAGCACCTTCTCAAATGTGTCCTAAATCTCTAAGAGTTGCCGGTGAGGTCCTGAAGGACTGTTGGACTTGGAACAGAAAAAGACCTAATTGAATCCAGGCTCGGCTACTTCCTAGCGTTGCAAACTCAGGCTTATAATGCTGACCACACAGGGGAGTAAAAGGAAGATGTGAGCCAGAGGTTAGTGGAACCCAGCAAATACATTCAGTAAATGCTCCAACATGTGGTCACCATAAGGGCAAGAGCTGTCATCTTCCCACTGCGATATCCCTTGGCCAGCCCCAGTGCCCGGCCTCAGTGCGCGCCGAGCATGTGTTTGAATGGCTGCCGCTCCTTGTGCTGGACTCTGTAAGCCCAGTGCTGGGCTGTCCATGGCAGGGGTGAGCTCAGCGTTGGCTTCTCGTCCCTGAGCTCGTCTGCAAACAGCCTGTGGGGTACAGCGGGCCTCCTGCTGGGGCTCCCTAGGCCTGCCGGGAAGGTGCAATCCCACGTCCTCGTGGGGAGGGTTGTAGTTGTGTGGCTGACACCAAGGCCCCTGCCTTCCAGAGACGCCTATCTGGGAGGTGGTGGTGGGGAAGACCTGGAGGTGCGATCTTGTCACCCACGCTGCTCCTGGCTGTGTGTGCCTGCGTATACGCAGCCCTGTTAGGGTTTAGTAAGTAACAGGGGTCTTGACACTCAGCATTTCACCCGAAAGTCTCTGGTTCCTCCTGTGCGTGGTGGCCACAAGCCTGTTACCCTCTGCTGTTCTCCCTCTGTTGTCACCAAGGTTCTTAACTCCTTTCTGGCCAAGACATTACTGTTCCTTTACTTTCAACCTGCCTCTTTGTTTGGGGATTTTTTTTTTTTTTTTTGAGACAGAGTCTCACTCTGTTGCCCGGGCTAGAGTGAGTGCCGTGGCGTCAGCCTAGCTCACAGCAACCTCAAACTCCTGGGCTTAAGCGATCCTACTGCCTCAGCCTCCCGAGTAGCTGGGACTACAGGCATGCGCCACCATGCCCGGCTAATTTTTTGTATATATATATTTTAGTTGTCCATATAATGCTTTCTATTTTTAGTAGAGACGGGGTCTCGCTCTTGCTCAGGCTGGTCTCGAACTCCTGACCTCCAGCGATCCACCCGCCTCGGCCTCCCAGAGTGCTAGGATTACAGGCGTGAGCCACCGTGCCCGGCCAGTTTGGGAATTTTTAAAATAAGGAACTTGAGACATTTTCCTAACAGCTGGGCCCCATCCTGGGAGTGAGCCTGCCCCCCCCAGGGATGTGAGACACCCAGTCCCCTAAGTCGTGGGGGTTCACTCTCAGCGTCCTCTCGCCGTTCCTCCAAGACGCCTCACCTGCAGACAGGCTTCCGCTCCCCGGCGTGGTTCTTGCTGAGCTCAAAGGACAGATTGGCAAAGATGATGACGAGGAAACGACAGCGCAGCGGGGTGCTTGGGAGGAGGAGCTGCACGTGCACCGTGGAGAGCGGCGGAAGCCGAGAGCCAGCGTCCCCTGCTGCCGGGCTCTGGGGAACTGGCCCAGGGCCCCCTCTGCATTCCTCCAAGACCAGAGATTCTGACCCCTACTAAGAACATGCCAAGCTTTACTGACCTTAGTTTATTGCAAATCTCATTTACCTGCTAAAATAACATCAGCTCCTCCATGACAGAGATACCACATACCCAGCCAGCCAGACACCCATCCACCCAACAAGCATTTAATGAAACCCAAGATGAATTATCCCAGTTCTTGCCCCCAAAGAGCCCACAACCGTGTGGGTGAGACATGGGAAAACACGTGATGCACAGAGCACCAAGCAGACCTAGAGGTGGAGAGAGGGCCGGGGAGCACCAGGCAGAGTGGCTGAGCTGCCTGTGCCACTGGAAAAGTCTGGGGACAGCTGTGCCTTGAAGGTCAAGGGAAGAGTTTTCAAAGCCTAGGACCAGAACAGCAGGATGCAGAACAAAGATGTCAACGTGCACACCAGGCGGTGGGGGCCCAGTGAGGTGGAGGGCTGGGAGGTCACTCTGAGTCCCTTGCAAAGGGCCAGCAAGCCAAAACAAGGGTCCCCCAGGGCAGGAGTGAGGAAGCAGCCCCATCCCCACCACACTCACCTGAATTCTGGTGTGGACTTGGGAGGGCTGTGGACATGTGCTGTTTAAGCCTCCGGCCTTTGCCCCTCTTCCCTCTTTCCCGAATTCCCAACACCCGGCCACCTCTCCGCGCCAGACAGCCCAGACACCTTTCACCGCACCTGTCACAGGTGATCACACCTGTCTGTGTACTATCCATCTCCCCCACAGAGTTCCCCGAGGACAGGATGGGAGCCCTTCCTTGGGGCTTGTCTGTGTCCCTAAGACCGGGGCCTTAGGAGGCTCAGGGGGTGCACCCGTCTGTGTGACATGGATGGGAACTGTGCTGTGGTCAGACTGCTCCGAGAGAGCTGGAGGGGTGCGGTTGGGCAGGTGAGTTGGGACAGGAGAGTCCAGGAGAGGACGAGGCAAGGATGGTAAGACGCAGATCCTGAGAGGCGGGGGCTGTGACATCTGGATGTGAGAGAGGAGAAGGCAGAGATGAGGGGCAGCCCCGGCCCGCCCAGCACGCACGTGCCACGGGGCAGAGGCCGCGGGCAGGGCAGTGTGCAAGAGGGCCCCGTCTTCTTCCCACCCGGGGCCCCCTCAGTAGAGAGCTTTGCTTTGGAGCGAGAGGCCTGGTGCAGGGTCTGTGCGTCTGGCTGCCACTTGCTGAGAAAGGGGTTTTGCCCTTCCAGGCTTCCGTTCCATTATTTATAGAACGAGGACTGAACAGAGACAACAGTCCGTGCCTATCTCAGTGTCAGGGACTTTCATATTCTGTGTAGAAGAAAGTCTTCGTTGTTTTCCACTAAAAGGAACCCGGGCTCCTGGAAGGGCAGCCATCGTAGGGCACAGACACATCAGAATGGCCTTAGAATATTCCTGTGTTGCCAGATGCCAGAGTGCCAGGGGCAGTGCCACGGCAGCAAAGACGTCAACTCCTGGGGCTCCCGCTGGCCAATGGTGACAGGCTGAACAGTGAAACAATGCCAGTCCCTCCCTCTGCAGTTTCTCCCCTTCCCCACAAATTATTCTAAACCTCCGGGGGCCCAGGGACCTTTCGACCTCCCCAGGGACTGCACCGTGACCCCTGAGCTACTGCTGTGTGTCTCGTTGCCACATGGCTGTGACGCTGCTGGGGGCCCAGATCATGCAAGGACAGCCTGGTCCCCTCAGCACTGCTTCGCCTGAGTCCCTGGAGACTAAGCCTTCAGGGCCAGCCCTCTCAGCCTCCAGTATTGCCACGTCCCAAGGGCCCGGCCATGCGGGGTGCTGGCCAGACGTTGTCCACCTCTTGTGGACTTCAAGTGCCACCTTCTCTCCCAGGGATGCATGCTCTAAAGAGAAGGCAGCTTCTCCTTCCCAACTCCTGAAACTAAAGGGTTTCGTCATGCCAGAAAACAGAGCCCCGCCCACCTCTTAAGGTCTGCCTTGTCCCCAGGGAGTCCAGACTGTCACCACACCTCCTAGAGACTAAAACGTGATTTATCCTCTTGATGGCAACTGTGACTTCTCTCCTGCCTAATTATTGCCAGAGTAGAAAAAGAAGAAAAAAAGCCCTTAGGTTTGATCTTCCGTGGGGTGCCTGGCTGCAACTCCTTGACAGTCCTACACTGCAGCGCCACCTGTACCTGCCACTGGGAACAGACACCGCACTGACCCACGAGCCCGGCCTGCAGCCAAGGGTCGGCCTGCGGCCTGCGGGCGCCCAGGCAACGTGTGAACCGGTGCAGCGTGCATGGGAAGAAGTGGCTCTCCGGCTTTGGATGGCAAAGGAGAGTGTCTTAGAAGGGTCGTCTCACAGTGAGAAGCAGGGGGCCTGGGCCAGGAGTGGAAGTGGGAGAGGCCAGGAGGGACGAGAGGAGAGGCTGGGAACACACGTGCCAGGAGGAGGGCAGTGGGGCGGCTCCGCTTCTTCCCCGAGAAAACACACAGCGTTTCTTGGAGCTGGGGTGGGACGTGTTTTCTCATTCCCAGGGCTTTGTAGCATCTCAAAGGAACTCTCAAGTCTACAAACCCAGGAGACACATTTGTGGTCACTAAGACTTTTCCAGACAATAACATGCAACATCATTTTCGACTCTGAGATGCTTCTCTTTCTGCCCCTGTTTGAGCCACGTTCCTACCCCTCATAGCGGGCCCCACACTCAGCTCTAGGGCAGGAGGCTCGGCCTCAGAGGCCACATCGGGGACCACGAAGAAACCTGATGGCACACAGTAGGTGCTCAGCACACTGCTGGGCAGGGGTCCTCCCTGGGCCCACGGCTGCAGCGACACCCATCCCTGCTGCCTCCAGCCCAGCCCCTCCATCTTGCAGGACAGGGACAGGAGGGCTTCCTTTGGCTGGCTGCTGTTCAGATGACACTTTTCCTGCATTCGGGAAATTAAAAAAAAAAAAAAAAGGACCTGAGCAAAACTGCCGTGACGTCTTGGCTTTGATGAAGTGCTTTCACTTTGCCATTGCCAGAGACTGTAACCACTTCAGGATTGTTTTTTCCTAACACTTTGATCTCATGAAGGGTTTTATGGGTTTTCCACCGGAAAATGCAGAGGTATCCTCTTTTTCTTGGAAACTAGCTGAACGTGTTCTATTTTAACAAAATAATGAGGTAAAATTGTAAACATTTACATCATTAAATTCAAAGCCTGATCTATCTGGTAAGAAATAAAATTTTAGCTCTTATTTTAAAAGAAGTATTTATATTATTAAAATACAAATGTCTTTCATCTTCATATCAAAAGAAATGGTTTGGGCTTAGATGAGAAAGGTCCCCAGCTTCCGGGAGGTTCCGAGCCGCCCTCAGGAGGGTGGCGCCGCTGACTTGCAGTGACAGTCTCCAGCTGCAGACAGCTGGCCAAGGCACGCCTGTCAGTTAAAGTTCACGGGAACCCCCGTCTGCCGGTGACGCGCAGGCCTGTGGGTCTGGGGACAGTGCCAAGTAGCTGTCTGCCGGTTCCCAAGATGCGGACTTCTGAGGACACGTGGGCTGGAGCTCTCAGGAAACCAAGGATGCCGCCCTTTTGTCGCGTAAGTGTGAGGTGAGCAGAGCCCTGTTCTGGCTTCAGCAAAAGCTGCCATTGTTTCCCAGTCCCCCTTTGGACGGTGGCCCTGGCCCGCGGCTGGGGAGGAGCCTGCCTCCCGGCCTCCCCACGGCTGCTGTCCGCCAGCTGTTCACCGCGCCTCCCCTGAGCGCCCTGCACCTGGCCGGGCCCTACCGCGTCCTCCTTCCAGCAGGGGCTCCGCCTCGCATCCACAGAGCGCCTCGGCAAGTCGGTTTTCTCCTCTGTCAACCGGGAACCTTCTAAGCTCCCTGGCCTGACCGCTGTGATTTCTACCTTCCACCCAGGCAGGAAGAGCATTACAAAGTCCCAGAGGCACCAGTCAGGCTGACTGCGGGAGGGAGAAGTAGCCAGCAGGTGGCTTCAAGACCCTTCCGGGTGGGGCCCGGGCGCTCACGCCCAGCAGGGAAGGCCGCGCTGAGCCTCAGGGCCGTGGGGGAAGGACAGCGACAGCCTGGAATTGTGTGATCCCAGATTGTCAGAGCTGGGGAGAGCCTCAAGGACCCTCCAGGGCTCATTTCCCAGAGAGGGAAACTGAGGCTCAGAGAGGGAAAGTGAGGAGCTCTACGTCCCACTGCTAGTTAATGCAAGGCCAGGACTTGCGGCAGGACTTGCGGCAGGACTTGCGGGGTCTGCGTCACCCAGCCCACCCAGGCAGCTGAGGCTCGCAGCAGCTCCAGTGCCGGGAGGAAGAGCCCGAGGTCTAAAGCTTAGGCTCAAATCCTCGCTCCTCGCGTTGCCGCAAGGGCTCCGGCAGCGTGGCCTGGCCTGGGAGCTGGTCAGAAATGCAGAATCTCGGGCCCCGCCGGGACCTGGAGAATTAGGACCAGCATTTCAACAATGTGCCCAGGCTGAACCGGGGTCCTCTGGGGAGACGGGGGTGAGAAGGCGGGCACAGCTCGGGTGCACCTTCCACAGCGGGAACCTTCTGGAAGTGCTGTGGGACACATGCTGGAGGGCTTCGCTTGTCACCCGTGCCTTGTGAGGCTTCCCCACCGTGGAGACAGGAGAGCCCGACACACAGCTCCCGAGGCTGAGGAGCGGGCGGTCTGGGCCATACCCTGCGGGTCAGCGCCGCTGCGTCCGGCCTGGGTCTGCAGGGCCGCCCGCCTCTCACCCGCGGCGGCCACGGCTGCGCTGTCCGAGTCGGATGTGAAAAGGTCGGTTCTGAAAGATGCCGGAGCAGCTACGTGTGGAGGGTGGGCGGGGAGCGCGGCCTCAGCGGCAGTACTCGCGCTCGATGCTGGCCATCAGCTCCTCCTCCGAGTAGTCGTAGGAGATGGCCGACTGCCTCTCCGGCCTCTTGTGACTGCTGCCCGGGGCTCTGCGGGCCAGAAAAGGGACAGGCTGTCAGGAGGCGGGTGGGGCCTTCCAACTCTCCCCTCTCCTGGCCACCACACAGTCCCTAACAGGTCCATCCTGAATCCCAAACCAAAAACCTTTGCCCTGGGGACACCTTCTGACTCTGTCACCCAGCACACGGCTGTGATCAGGCCTCTGCCTCTTCCCTGGCTCCATCTCCCGCTACGCCGACCTCCGAGCCCTTGCCCTGGGTGGGAAGCCAGCCCCTGCGGTGTTTGAGAGGGACCGTGGGCCCCGGGCGGCAAGACCCAGCTCTGCCACTCACCAGCTCGGCAACCTTGGGCAAGGCGTTGGCACCTCTCAGCCTCTGTTTTTTCCCTAAAAATGGAGCTTTATCCATTTCACTCCGAGGAAGATAATGCGTGGGCAGCACGTGCCAAAGAACCCGGCACTCTCCATCCCCTGATAAATGGGAACTGGCATCCGACGGCCGTCTGCCCACTCACACCCGAGCCTGTACCCGCTGGGGCCTCACAGGAGCTGCTGCCCTAGGACGGGACCTCGTGCTCGGGGTCCTGGCCAGTCTCTCCAGCATCCGGCATGAGTGAGATGGGGCCTGGAACACAGTTCCTGTTCCTGCCGCCTGAGCTCCAGGGAGCGAGTCCGCCAGCCTGGACCTGTCAGCCCACCCCCTTCTCCCAGACTCTCTGGACTTCGTCCGGGTGGTGCTCACTGTGCCCCTGGACTTCCTGAGGTGTTGGCATGTGTGGGGCCTGGCCTTGCTCCCACCCACAGCACCCAGAGCAGGGTGTGACGCCTCCGCCAGGCTGCGTGCTACAGCTGGAGGCTGCTGCCTTTGAAGGGTGTGCAGGTCTGCAGCTGCCAGGCTCTGGGGAAGGAGGCCACTGCCAGCGTGGGGCGTCGCCCTCCCAGCCGACAGCCAGAGACTCTGCTGTGCAAGGGAAGAGCCCCGAGCTGCTCTGCCCCCTGTCAGCCAGACAGCTGGGGCAAGCTGCTCCCCGCTTCCTGACCTCAGTTTCCCCACCTGTGAGCTGCGCTAAAAGGGCTCCAAGGCCCACGTGGCTGCTGTAGTCGTGCTCCTGGAGAGCAGGCTCCAGGACGCCCCCTGGCTCTCCCAGAAAGCAGGGCAAGAGCCAGGCCTGGACACATCCACTGGACTTTGTCACCCGGGGGTGCAGTCCCCAGGGACTTCACAGGAAGGATGCGCATGTTCTTGAAGGTGCTCACTAAATATTCCTTTTTGCCCCAGAGACACAGTGGAAAAAGCAAACCGCCGGGGGGCAGGCAGATCTCGCTCTGGCTCTGACCTGCAGCAGCTGTGTGGCCTTGGACAAGTCATTCACCTGACCTCAATCCTGTTGGTAAAAGGCAACAGCTACCCCACGCGGCTGACCTGCAGCTTACAAGAGGTGCTGCCTGCGGTGTGTCTAGCAGAGAGCTGGGCGCCCAGGAAGCACCGAACAGAAGTCACTGCCAGCGCTGTCAGCAACACCACGAGGTCCCAGCAACTGCCTGGTAGAGAGGACAGGGCTGGCCCCCGCCCTTCCTGCTCCTCCCCGCCCTCCTAGGCTCATCTCCGTGAGTACTGTTGGGAAGGGAAAAAATTGGGCAGGAGACGCCCCGAACACGCTCGAGGGCAACAGAGTCTCCTGGCCAAGCCTGGCTGAGCAGGAAGCCAGTCCTGCAATCCAGACAACACTTCTAAGCCAGAGACCCCCGCAGGAATAAAAGCCCCTCGGGGCTCACCCAGGCCAGCCCCGCTTGCCTGAGATGTGAAAGCTGAACCCAGAATGAGAGGTGGCTGCCCAAGGTCACGCTGTGACTCTCCTCCCTGTGTTCTTCCTCACTCAGCACCCCGACACACCCTGGAGTTGGGACCCCGGGGAGGAAGGGGCCCAGTGCTGAGCTTGCTTCCCCACTGCCATGCCAGGGAGGGGCTGGCGGAGCCCTGGGCACCGCACCCCAGCCCAGATTCTGAGTGCCTAGTGCCGTACTCGGGGAGCGCCCATCAATGCATGCTAAATGAATGAGTGAATGAATGAATGAATGAAGTCCTCCAAGTGTGAGGGGCATCCTGGAGTACGCATGTGTAAAATCAGATGGAAAAGAAATAGTTAATTCATTCAAGGTAGAATTTAATCCTAAATTCCTTGGGTTGATGAAAACTGTAGAGAAAATCACTGCCAACAACCACCTTGGCCTTGGCTGAAGGTGCAAGGGGCAGAGCCGTGTCACTGTCCTCACAGCTGCCACAGTGGTGGGACTCTACGTTCCACTGGAGAGCAATCGCCAGCCATCTCAGCGCGACATTCGAGGCCCTCCCCACACTGCAGATCCTCCCTCTCCCAGTTCCCTTCCACAGACCCCCTGCTGAACCGCCAGCCTGCGTGCAGATTCCTGGAAAGCTCCCACCGTTCCCGGGACCTGAACGCCCCTTCCTCCTCCTCCTCCTCCTCAGTAAACTCCTCTATGTCCTTCAAACCATCTTAAATGCTGGCTTAGACGGCGCGGTGGCTCACGCCTGTAATCCCAGCACTCTGGAGTCCGAGGTGGGAGGATCACTTGAGCTCAGGAGTTTGAGACCAGCCTGAGCAAGAGCGAGACCCCGTCTCTACAAAAAATAGAAAAATTAGCCAGGCACAGCGGCGTGTGCCTGTAGTCCCAGCTACTCGGGAGGCTGAGGCAGGAGGGTTGCTTGAGCCCAGGCATGGCACTCTAGCCTGGGCAACAGAACGAGACTCTGTCTCAGAAAAAACAAAACAAAACAAAAACACTGGCTCCTCCCACTCCTCCAGTGAGGAACTCCCTTGGAGCCCACCACCCCGCACTTCCTGAGTCCCAGGCAGCTCTCAGCACAGGCTGCTAAGAAAAACAAATCTGGAGCCAGAACTTCCAAACTCTTTCAGCTCCATGATCTTAACTGAGCCCCACAATCAGCCGCATCCGCACCATCTCGTGTCAGCTAGAAGTGAGCAAGCCACAGGGTGATGGTCGGGGTCACAGTCATCCTGGGGCCACAGCTCTCCATGTTGCTGGCGGTGGGCTGGGACCAGGCCTGGGGAATCTTACAGGAGGAAAAGAGATGGCATCCTGGCTCCTACTTCCAGCGGGTTTTAAATGCGTTTTCCTGAGGACGCTGTAATGGAGCTACAGGTGGGCAGCTGTTACCCTCGAGGCTGTGAACGCCTTAAGACCAAGAGCTGTGTCTTGTTCACAGCTGTAGCCACTGCACGTAGCATCACACTTGATACTGAATATTTCTGAATGGGTTAATGAGGGCGGGAATGGGGAACAGGGAGGGTCAGGGATGCCCTGGTCTGATCCAGCTCATGACCTTTTTAAGAGGAAGGTCGAAGCTGGGAGACGAGCCCTCAGCAATCCCCCGTGGCTGGACCCTCCCTTGAGGGCCAGAGCTTTGCGTGTACAGAGGGAGCTGCCTCTGGAAAGGGCAGGGGGGTGGGATGGGGGCGCTTTACAGGTAGCTGCAGTCAACAGAAAGAACCAGTAGCTTCTGGAATATGAGACGTACTTACTCGGAGACATTGCTGCTCCCTGGGTGGTCTCCTGCGCTCTGTTCTGAGGATTCCTTGGGAAGGATGAAAGGAAGAGACATCAAAAGCTTGTCAACAGTGCGGCCTGCCTGACCTCTGGATTTGTGCGGCCAGATGTCGGTCACCACTTTCAACCCAGGACCCATAGACCTCAGAGCTGGCAAGGCTGTCTCGGGCCAAGTTCCATTTCACAGGCAGGAAAACAGGCTGCGAGAGGAACGTGACTTACAAAGCTCTCGCAAAGAGCAAGTGGTAGAGCCAGGGCCAGACTTCCTGCATCCAGGACTGCCACCTAGCACGAGGGCACCCTGTCTCTCATCTCCAGGGACGGGTGACCACTGCCACCTAGCATGAGGGCATCCTGACATCCATCTCTAGGAATCAGTGACCACTGTCCCCTGGCACGAGAGCACCCTGACCCCATCGCCAGGGATGGGGATCACTGCACCAGGCTTAAGGGCATCCTGAATCCCATCTCCACCAAACACGTGACCCCCAGCCCACTCTAAGCACTGCCCAGAAGCTGTTCCCTGCCGCTCTGCAGCGCTTGCTCCTTTCCCAGCACGGTCTGTTGTGGACTCTGTTCCCTCTCTCCACTCACCTGCCCCGTGGCAGTTCCACCCTGTGTCACTACCATAAAGTCTAATGACAGGCCTTGATATCTGCTGGAGCAAGTCTTCCCACCTTTTTTCCTTTTCCAGGAGAGTCCTGGCAATTCTTAGTTGTTTGCACTTCCACCTACAGATGTGCCTCAATTTATAATGGGTCATGTCCCCATAAACCCATGGTAAAGCTGAAAAAATCGTAAGTCGAACCATGGAAAGTTAGGGATGGTCTGTATATGTATTAGAATCAGCTTGCCATATTTGGGACTGGGAGTGAACCTTGGGGATTTTGCTAGGGTTGTATTAAACTATAGACTGTTTTAGGGGGAACTTATATCTTTACAGTAAAAGTCGCTGAATTTATAATATAAATAGAGAATACCTATTCATTCAAGGCTTTTTTTTTTTTTTTTTTTTTTTGAGACAGAGTCTCGCTCTGTTCCCCGGGCTAGAGTGCCATGGCATCAGCCTAGCTCACAGCAACCTCAAACTCCTGGGCTCAAGCAATCCTTCTGTCTCAGCCTCCCGAGTAGCTGGGACTACAGGCATGCACCACCATGCCCGGCTAATTTTTTTTCTATACATATTTTTAGCTGTCCAGATAATTTCTTTCTATTTTTAGTAGAGACGGGGGTCTCGCTTTTGCTCAGGCTGGTCTCGAACTCCTGACCTCGAGCGATCCTCCTGACTCAGCCTCCCAGAGTGCTAGGATTACAGGCATGAGCCACCGCGCCCGGCCCATTCAAGGCTTTTTTAATGTCTTTTTTTTGAGACAGGGTCTCACTATGTTGCCCAGGCTGGTCTCAAACTCCTAGCCTCAAGCAATCCTCCCACCTTACCTCCCAAAGTGCTGGGATTACAGGTCTGAGCCACCTTGCCCAGCCTTTAATGTATTTTAAGAAGTTTTATTTTCCCTGTAGAGATACCGTGGAGGTCTCTTTTTAGACCAATTCCTAGATACCTACTTAGGTTTTTTCCCTTTCAGATTGTTTTTTTTTACTGACAAATAATAATCGTACATATTCATGGGGCACATAGTGACGGTTTGATACATGTATCATATAGTGGTCAGATCAGGGTAATTACCATGTCCATCATCTCAAACACTGATCATTTCTTTGTGTTGGGAACATTCAATATCCCCCTTCTAGCTATTAGGAATGATATATTATTGTTAGCTACAGCCATCCTACAGTGGTATAGAGCACCAGAACTCATTCCTGCTATCTAGCTTGATATTTTTAATGTGATTATCAATGTTATTTTTTTAAAATAAAATTTTATTTTCTGCCTGCTTGTTGCTTCAGAAATATTACTGAAATATATAAATGTATCTTGTGCTCAGCAGTCCTACTAAATTCTCTTAGTAATCCTAATAATGTATTTGTAGATTCCTTTGGATTTTCTTAGTTCCCGTTCACATGATCTGGGACTAACAACCATTGGTTTTTCCCTTTCCTTGTACATTTTTTCCGTAACTTGTCTGTGCTGGCTGGAACTTCCAGGATTACAGTGAAAAGAAGTGATGATGATTTTGGCTTATTCCTTTATTAAAAGGAAAAGTTTTGGCTGGGCAAGGTGGCTCACACCTGTAATTCTAACACTCTGGGACGCCGAGGCTACAGGATCACTTGAGCTCAGGGGTTCGAGGCCAGCCTGAGCAAGAGTGAGACCCTGTCTCTACTAAAAATAGAAAAATCAGCTGGGGGGGGGGTGGTGGGTAAGTTCTAGTGCTCTATACCACTGTAGGGTGGCTGTGGCTGGCACCTGTAGTCCCAGCTACTCAGGAGGCTGAGGCAGGAGGATCACTTGAGCCCAGGAGTTGGAGGCTGCCGTGAGCTATGATGACACCACTGCACTCTAGCTGGGGCGACAGAGCAAGACTCAGTCTCAAAAAAAAAAAAAAAAAAGAAAGAAAGAAGAAAGGAAAAGTTTTCAACATATCACAATTATTACTATGACATTTCCTGCAGTTTTTCTCTGGCTATCCTTCCTCAGACCCTGTGTCTCTGTGCTGGGTTCTGGGTTATTTCCTGGGCTCTATCTGCTCCTGCTCGTCTTCTCTTTATCTTTGTCTAATCTGTGAAACCCATACCGTTGGAATCTGTCATTTTCTTTATGTCAGTTTCCATTTCTAGAAGTTCTATCTGGTTCTCTCTCAAGTCTTCCAGGTCACTTTCTATAGTTCCTTGTCCTTTGTAGGTATTTATTTAAACATCATAAACACAGATGACTATAACCTGTGTCTGGTAACCCTAGTAACTGACATCTTCATTACTCTATCTTTGTTGCCTGTTGTTTCTTTTCTTTTTTGAGATAGAGTCTCACTCTGTTGCCCGGGCTAGAATGAGTGCCGTGGCGTCAGCCTAGCTCACAGCAACCTCAAACTCCTGGGCTTAAGCAATCCTTCTGCCTCAGCCTCCCGAGTAGCTGGGACTACAGGCATGTGACACCATGCCCGGCTAATTTTTTGTATATATATATTTTAGTTGTCCATATAATTTCTTTCTATTTTTAGTAGAGACGGGGGGGGGGGGTGTCTCACTCTTGCTCAGGCTGGTCTCGAACTCCTGACCTCGAGCGATCCACCCGCCTCGGCCTCCCAGAGTGCTAGGATTACAGGCGTGAGCCACCGCGCCCAGCCTATGTTGTTTCTTCTAAGTCTTCATTTGGTTTATTGGTAATTGATTATTTTTTATTGTTTGCTGCTTGTTATCCTTGAAAAGCTCTTTATGGATATTCTTTGAGGCCTAAGAGGAAGACGCCTTCCTCCAGAGAGTATGCATTTGCTTTTGCCAGGCTCCTAGGGGCATCCCTGGCCTGGAACCACTTTAAATTAAATCTCTGCATTGAGGGGTTTTGGACCACCCAGGTGACGAGGATTTAGGCTGCAGTCCTAAGAGGTGGCTGCCCTGGGCTTGTAACTGCTCAGGGCTGTTTAACCCCCCTGCCCTGTTCAGTGCCGCGACTCTTCTCCTTGCAGCCCCCGGGGTCCTAGAGTTCTGAGGGAGAGATGTCCCCTCACACTTTCTACCTTCACTGGGCCCTAACTTCTGTTCCCTTTTCTGCTGCACAGCACTGGGCCCGAAGCTCAGGCTCAACTGAGGCAAAAGCAGCTTCAATGTCCCTCTCTGGATTCTGCTTTTTTCTTAGGTTTTCGGGCTGGTGATTCTTCCCTATCTCGTCAGCTATTCGATGCTTCAGTGATGCTGTAACATTAATCTTATCCAGCATTTTAAGTTGTTCTCCGCAGGAGGGTTTGTCCGAATCACCTCCTTCCCTGTGTTCCCCAACATAAGGCACTTGGGGACACTGTGGGTCACCCCTTTGAACCACAAAGCTGAGCAAAGGCACGGTCCCACAAGATGTCAACCTTGTAGACAGGATTCCACCCACGGATACGGGCAGAAGCCTCTGGAAATCCTTACAGTGCACTCCTTGGCAGGACATTGACAATACTTCGCGTTCACTCATTGGTCCGTGTGATGCCTACTGTGAGAACGGCACTGAACCCCAGTGCCACATACGGAGCGAGGCTGCCGAGAACCCAGTCTGCAAGGACCTTGCGGTCCCTGCCGTGCAGTATGCATGATAGATCCTACAGCTGAGTTACGCAGGAAGGGCCCGGAGGGCAAACGGCCAGGAAAGCGACTCTGCCTGGAGAGGACACCAAGGGAGGCTCTGAGGAGTGACCTTTTAGCTGGGTTTTGAAAGATAATTTACCAGGTGGAAAAGGAGGGACGGGCGCTCGGATACGGAGCCATGTGCCAACGCACGGAGTCATCAGATGGCATTACACAGTGTTTCTTTATCAGCGCCTACGTGCCCTCCGTGAGCTGCGTCCACACCCGGCAGACACGATCCCTCCCAGAGCAGCTCGCAGCCGGGCAGAAACACCAGTGTGACGGAACTAGAGGGAAAACAGGTGCCAGACTGCGTGGCTGGAGCACAGGTGCTGCAGCACACAGGAGGCGCCATTCACAGATAAACCGAACACACGTGCCTGCTTCTGCCTTTCACCCGAGTCCTTGGCGATGACAGAACAGGTCACAAACAAACAAATCTATCACAGTCCTGGAAGACAAGGTGAGCCTCTGGTGAACCAGAGACGCTGAGGAGTTGACGGGTGACGGAAGACAGACGTGGGCTGAGGTAGGCAAGCACAGCCCGAGACACACAGCTCAGAGCTGCGCGGGCAGGGGCGCAGCTCCGGGGGCTCCCAGGCCAGAGGAGACAGACGCCAAGAGCAGCAGAGGGCCCTGGGGCAAGGGCAGGGGCCTCTGACCCCCGCCCCAGCTGTGCCGAACGGGGAGGAGCAGGGGAGCACACCGGCATTGCTGGCGCCAGGATAGGAAACTGTTCCCAGATGACAGGGGACCGCCACACTTGACCAGACACACATCCGCACTCCCCCATGACACTGGAGGTGGCTCCACAGAGAGACGTGCATCCAAAGTCGCATTAAACAGCTGAAGAAATCAGCACCACAGGACTCCAAACTCATCAGTAGGAAGAACTAAACCTGAGAAGAGAGGGTTTAATTAGAGCAGATTGAAAGCAACTTGAGGAGAATAACTAGTAAGCTCAGCAAAGCAAGAATAAGCTGTTATAAAAAATAACTAGCTAGAAATTTCAGAAATGAAATATATGATGGTAGAAATGAAAATATCAATAGGCTGGGTACAGTGGTTCATGCCTGTAATCCCAGCACTTTGGGAGGCTGAGACAGGAGGATCACTTGAGGAGTTCGAGACCAGCCTGGGCAATATAGTGAGACCCCACCTCTGCAAAAAATTTAAAAATTAGCCAGATGTGGTGGCAATCGCCTGTAGTCCCAGCTACCTGGTGGGCTGAGGTGGAAGGATTGCATGAGCCAGGAGTTCAAAGTTGCAGTGAGCTACGACGATGCCACTGCACTATAGCCCAGGCAACAGAATGAGACCCTATCTCAAAAGAAAAAAGAAAAAGAATAAAATCTCTATAGACAAAGCTGAAGAGTAAATTACCTGGACGATCGGACTGAGGAATTGTCTCTAAAAGCAACACAAAAAAAGACAAAGAAGTGGAAGAGAGAGTCACAAAATATGGATCAGAAACTTTGCCATTCACCTAATAGAATGTGTGAAAAATGAGAACAGAAGCAATGTGGGCCAGGAAGAGAGACGGAGCTGACTGTGGCTGTCCGTGAAGAACTGGAAGCAGGGAGGGAAAGGCTGCCCACACGGCTGCTCTACTCCGCAGCAACCTCTCCCCACTCCCCAAGCTGCCTGCCAGCGAGATCGGCCGCGTCCACGCAGAGCCTGCAAGGCCCTTCTGTTCAAGACGACTTGCGGGTAAACAGGCAGACACAACCACGGAGAAGCTCACTCCGGCGGCACATGCCGGTCACTCAGCCTGGTTCATAAACATAAATGGTCATAAAAGGACCCAGGACATTTAAGGCGGAAAGCGCATGAAAGAGAACAATTGAGATGAGCAATAATACAAATGACCTTGGATAAGACAGTGCAGTGAAAAGAAGAGAGAAGAGAGACGTACAACACCCCATTAATATCCACGTAGGTTTCTCAGAGAACACTGTCTCCATAGAACAGCAACAGGCAAATCTGTACAAAAGAAAAAGAATTTTTAAACAGGAAAAAAAAAAAAAAGAAGAAAAATCATTTCAACATATGAATTTTGGGGAAAAAGAACAAAGAAAAAAGAAGAAAAATCAAAGGACAGGAGTTCTTGTGAATTAAAAATAGGACTGCTGAAATAGAAAATTCAATAGAAGGGCTGACTGGGAGAGGCTAGAGACTAAACTAGCGGCCTGACACCCAGAAGATAAAGTCAAGGGCATATTTTAGAACATGGGAAAGAGAAAGGCAAGAAAAGAATAGAGAAAATCCAAAAGAATGAAAAATTAATTTAGAAGGTCCACCATTTATCAAATAGAAGCTCTAGAAGCTGAAAAGAGACAGCAAAGGGGAAGTAATATAAAGAAATCATAGGCCGGGCATGGTGGCTCACACCTGTTATCCTAGCACTTTGGGAGGCCAAGGCAGGAGGATCACTTGAGGCCAGGAGTTTGAGACCAGCCTGAGCAACATAGCAAGATCCCATCTATAAAAAATAAAAATGTTAGCCAGGCATGGTGGCACATGCCTATAAGTCCTAGCTACTTGGGAAGCTGAATCAGGAGGATCACTTGAGCCCAGGAGTTCGAGGCTGCAGTGAACTACAATAGCGCCACTGTACTCCAGCCTGGGTGACAGAGTGAGAAACTGTCTCTAAAAAGAAGAAAGAAAGAAAATAATAGAAGTAAACTTTCTTGAGTTAAAGATATTTAAGTCTTCAAAATGAAAGGACCTAATAAAAGTAAACTAAATGAATGAAAAACCACTGCAATCTAAACATTCTGGTGAAATTTCAGAATATCAAGGTGCTAGGTTTTGAACATGTACCCCCAAAATTCGTATGTTGAAACATCACCAGTGCAATAGTATTAAGAGGGGGGCCTTTAGCAGGGGGTTAGGTGCTGAGGGCTGTGACCTCATGAATGGGATTAGCGCTCTTATAAGGGAGGCCCAAGGGAGCCCGTCTGCCCCGTCTGCCGTGTGAGGACGCAGCAAAAAGGCGCCATCCTTGAAACAAACTAGTCTCACTGACACTCACCTGCTGCCACCTTGATCTTGGACCTCCCAGCCTCCAGATCGTGAGCAATAAATTTCTGTTGTTTGTAAGCTGCCCAGTCATAGGTGTTTTATTACAGCAGCCTGACTAAGACGCAAGAATAAAGGGAAAATCCTATAAGTGCTCAGGAGGGAGGCGCAGGTGGAGACAGGCCACCTACGAGGCGGCATCACACTGTTGGTCTGCAATCCTGGACACCACCGTTACAACGGCTTCAAAGATGTAAGGGAAAGTAATTTTAAAGTCAGATTTTAATTCTAAATAAACTTAATCAAGTTTTAGAGCAAACAGAAGATATTTTCTGACACACAAAGACTAAGAATTTATCTCCTATTATCCTTTCTAGGGGAAAAAATAAAAATCATAAAAGAAAAGGGCTCAATGAGCCTAATGGATTTAGACATGCAAAGGAGTAGAAACTTCTGGAAAGCATCCTGTCCCTATTTGAAGTTTCCAGGACACAAACTGAGTGATCAAGATAGCTGACTTGATTATCTGAAGAGCTCACGTGTGACAGAGGGAGCACATTCCTTCTGCCCGGGCAGAGGCTCAGCGTGTACACACTGCCGGGAGGTGGACTTCGGCTCAACCCAGAGAACTGCCAGTCGGAGCTGCCTGCCAGGGAGAGGCTGCCAGTCCAGCGGTTTGTTCCCGCCAGGCAAGACGCACCCCCTGGAGTCATGCATGGCCACTTCTCATTACCACGGATGTTCAGCCGGGGAGGCAAGGGAGTGACAGGGAGACACGGCCACACTCAACTCGCCCACTGGCCTTGCAGGCCTTGTTGTACTCGGGATGCCTGGGCGCCTCCCCAGGAGCCCCCCTCTCCCAGCGTGGCCAGGTGCCCTCTGACGGGTTTGGCTTTACGCTGACTTCTAGGGTTTTGTGAACCTGCCGGAGACTCCCCTGAAGGCAGGAGGGACCCCACCGCACCCAGCACAGGGCCTGTCTGTCGCCCTTCAGAGAGGGTAGCCAGACCCGCGCCACAGGGGCTTCGGATGCCCGGCGTAGGCACCTTCCTTTGCTCTGCTTGCTGCTAACTGGACGGCGCCGCAGCCGCAGGGCGGCCTTGACGACGGACACCATCTTGTGCGTGAACCGTACCCGCAAGCGCGGGGTGCAGAAGGAAGGTCGCGCTCTTTCTTTTCAGTTTCCCTGATGGCTCAGCTTTGTCGTATCTGTTCAGCTTCCACCTGTGTTTCTCTCTGTGCCTGCGGTTTGAATGTGGCCCTTTCTCTGGCCAGTTTGTGTAAGACTTTGACTTTCCGTATGGGAAACGCATCAGTCTCCCGGAACGCACAGCTTGCTGGCAGCGAGGACGAGCTGGTACAAAAAGCAAAGACACAGCAGCCCCTGGTGGCAGCTTCAGGCCTAATGCAGACACAAGCTCCTGCCACCAGCCACCGGCTGCCGGCCACCTGCAGGTCAGACAGACGCCTGCCTGGACGTGGGGAGCGCCTGGGCTGGGCTCAGGACGAGTGTGCGGCTGGATGTGTCTGTGCGTGCATTTGTGTGTGTGTACACGTGCGTGCACACGGACGGGGTGTGTGTCATCCCCCGAGATTTCTAGGGAGGCTCTGGAAAAACCAAACCCCAGCTGAACAAGAAGCAGAAAACATGAGAAGGGACCGAGTAAGATCTCTCAGTCTCCTTGACTCTTACAACCAAGCTTCTGTGAAAAGTACAGTTTCAACGGTTACTTTTGAGAAAATCCACTGCATATTTTATTTACCAAAAGAGATTATATCCTGCTTCTTCCATTGGAAGAGTTCTCTCCTTAACTTTCAAATTTTTTTTAATTTTTGTTTTTTTGAGAGAGTCCCATTCTCTCACCAGGGCTAGAGTGCAGTGGCATCATCATAGCTCACAGCAACCTCAAACTCCTGGGCCCAAGATCCTCCTGCCTCAGCCTCCCAAGTAGCTGGACTACAGGTGCACACCACCACACCCAGCTAATTTTTCCATTTTTAGTAGAAATGGGGTCTCACTCTTGCTCAGGCTGGTCTCCAACTCCTGACCTTAAGTGATCCTCCCACCTTGGTCTCCCAGAGTGCCAGGATTACAGGTATGAGGCACCTTTCCCGGCCAACTCTTAATTTTTAGCATCTTTATACACACACACATATGTATACATAGCAGTCATGTAGATAACTGACAGAACTACAGATGTCTGGTTGGTTTTTCTGTGTTTTACAATGGAAACCCGAACGCACACTGTAGGGAGAATGGCGTCATGGATCTCCTGCTACCCAATCTCCCGGTATTTGCCGGTCAGCTGCGCCGTTCACCGCCAGGGGGCACTGCTCTCCCGGCACAGCGGCCAGGGGCCGGGTCCTCTTGGGAAGTTCCACCTACGAGCTTCTGGGGCAGCACAAACTGGGAGGTGCAGGTGGTCTCCTGGTGAGAGTTGTTTTGCGTTGCTAAAATGACAAGGACTTGTTCCAACAGAGGCTCTGGAGAAACACCCCCTGGCTGTGAGACTGCCAGTCTGGGGCCGTCTCCCCTGGCCAAGGCCCAGGGAGGTGTTCCCAAAGCCACAGAGAAAAAAGGCAAGGGTGACCTAAAGAGCCACAGGAGGTGGGATTAGAAGAGCAACCATTACATTTATGTGGAGTTTTAGCACCTTGTGAAGCACGTTCACATGCATTTTCATATAATTCCTCTAAACCTCCAGGAGCAAACACTCCCTGAGCACTTGTCCACACTGGCATGGGATGGGCTGCAGTCAGTTTGATCCAAACCCCAATCTCCCACTGGCCAAGCTGGTGTGGGTGAGGTGACAGTCAAGTCCTTGTACTCAGTTTGAACCCTAGTACTGCCGGGAGAACTTGGACAATCGCCTTGCTGGGCCCCTAAGGCCTCCGATGCAGATGAGAAGGTGGGACTGAGCCATCTCTAAGGTCCCTTCTGCTCCACTCATCTTGGATTCTAACAACGTAGAGAAACTAAAAGGGCCCTGGGCATCTGCCATCAGGAGGCAGAGTTCAGCGGGAACCTGAATGGATGGCCTTGGTCTGGGGTGGCTTTCCTTGCTGGGTAATGGGCTCACAGCATTTAGGGACAGAAGGGCCTCTGTTCTGCTCTAACCACTGCTCTGACCCTCCTCCCCAGAGTCTAGTCCCAGCCCTATGGGAACTCAAAGCTAGGAACTCAAACCTAGGCTAAGAGTTCTTGGTCAGCATCTCTCCAGGGAGTGCGTGCTCTGGCACCGTCCTGTCCACGTTGTTTCCGTGTGCTGTTTCCTCTTTATAGAATGCACCATTCTTTCAACTGCTGGACAACTCTACTGATCCTTTAGAACCAACTCAGACTTCAGATCCACCGGGAAGACTTCTGCCTCAGGTGGGATCACTCAACTCCTCGGAGCACGTATACTTATTGGTGCATACCTCTGCCATAGTGCTTAGGCGCAGAATTACAAATGCTCACTTACACAGCCCTTCCCAGCACAGGTATGAGCAGGGGCTCAGCACCGTGTCTTACTCTTCCTTGTTTCCTAGATTGATCAAAACACTTACTGCCATTTAAATTTGTGTCCTGGGCCTGGCGCGGTGGCGGGTGATCCTAGTGCCCTGGGAAGCCAAGGCAGGAGGATGGCTCGATCGCAGGAGTTCAAAACCAGACTGAGCAAGAGTGAAACCCTGTCTCTACTTTTTAAATAAATAAATAAATTTATGTTCTTTGCTACAGACCTGAATGCAGACAAATAGTGACCATTTTTTTTTTTCTGCAAGTCCATTACATCAATATTATCTATCACTTTTAAATCCCTCTGGTGGGGCTGATTTCCAGCTAGCTGCTCATTTTGATTGCTCTGTTTTCACCTGCACATTCCACAGGAGCTGTATCCAGGATTCCAGTAAAGTCCCAGCTGGTGGTAACAGACAAGAAAGAATTATCCTGATCCTCCTTGGCTAGAGCAAAATCGAATCTTTGCAGAAACAGCAGACAACAGAGTCATTCAGCCTGAAGAGACGACATGATTGCCCTAGACTTTCTTGCAAAGAACAGGGCTATATTCCCAACACCAGAAAAAGTCTCAGATAATGTGCTTCCCTAGATCTTGGGTGGCCAGGTTTATTAGGCACAGGGAGAAAAAAGTCTGAATTACCACCTGGTAGTAAATATACTAAATTTATGTCTACGGGATTAAACCAAAATTTCTTGAAAAGTGGTGGGAGGAGGCTTCCCACCCTCAAATTTCCCTAGGGCATCTAATTCTCAAAAACTTCTCTTATCCAGCCCACTCTGGGACTGAGATTTCATGGCTAATTCGGTATCCTAGCAGAGCCCTCCTTATCTCCGCCTGCTACTATTGCTCTGTAAAAAGGGCCTTCCTGCAACAGCTGACCATACCGCAGCTCCTTGCTTCAGTTCCCCGTGAACTCCAGCCCTCCAGGTTCTCCTCCCGCCATTCTCTGACCAAGGGCCTTGGCTCCTCTAAGTGGCTAACTTCAGTGGCCAGCCCTCGGGCTGATCATCCCCTCCTTCCTCAAACACTTTCCTCCCTTGGCTTCCAGACGCCACCTTCTCTTGGTCTTCTCCCCCTTTGCTGGTCGTTCCTTCCCTTTAGGACGTCCTTTGGGATGTCCCTCATCTCCTCAACCTTTAAACACCACAGTGCTCGATCCCTGGCCTCTTCCCACATTGTCACATACGTGAAGCCCCAGAACAGTGTCGGGCACACAGTGCTTCCTAAGTGCTGTCACCGTTATCACTGGTGATCTAATCCCCTGGTATTCTAATGGCTCTCAAGTTAACTCCAAATCTGACCTCTCCCCTGAGTGCCAAACTCTTACACAGATCTATTCACTTGACATCTTTGTTTGGATTTCTGATAGGCATCTCAAATTTAACATATTCAAAACCAAATTCCTGGTTAATGACACCCAGACCTGCCTCTTCCATGTTTCCTGTGTCCTTACCTGCAGTTACCTCCCTCGAGCTGCTCCCGCCAGAACTCAGGGTCACCTTTGACTGCTTTCTCACACATCCCTCAGCCACCCATGAGCAAATCCACAATCCAAACAGTCCTCCCACCCTCCCCCCTGGTCCAAACCACCCACCCTTCTCACTTGGATGACTCAAAAGCCCCCACCCCAGAGTGCCTCCCAGCTTTTGTCCTGAGCCTGTCACCCCGCCCTCTCGTTCTTCAGCATGGCAGTCAGAGTGAGGCTTAAATGTCAATCAGACCCCTCTCACCTCCACAGCAGCCCCCTTGCTCTCGCTTCAGCCCCTGGCCCAGCTCCCTGCTCTTTGCACACACCCCACAGCCTCCCACCCCAGGCCTCTGACTTCCGGCTACTCTTTCTCTCAGAAGCATGGTGGCCCCTGGCCTACTGCACAGCTTTGCCCAAATGCCCCCTTAGTAATACCTCCCTGCCCACCTGTTCAATATGACAGCCCCACGCCCCCAAGCCTGCCCTCCCATCCCCCTGCTGCTTCATTTTTCTTTGTGTTACATTTTGTCTGCTGTTGGACTTACACGACCAGTCTGTAAGGACAGGTTTTGTCTGTTTGGTTCACGGATGTAACCGGCACCTAGATAGCACCTGGTACCTATAAGTGCTCAGAAAATACACGTGGATGGAATGAACCAATGGTAGACAATACATTTTCTTAATTAATAGGCCACAGATTGGCAGAGATACTGCTGCGTTTAAAAAAAAAATACAATTTGATTAAATAACTTAGTAAAATACAAATCCTAAGCTTTTCTCACATAATTTTCCCACCTTAAATATTTTGCCATTACAAGTATCCCACCAAAATACTGTTGATTTTAAAGTTTCATTGACTTTGGGAAAGGAATTCTGCCTCAGGCACCTAACTCTACTAGAGACAAAGTTGAAAATTAATCCACAACAGTAAAAGGAGATGGGAAAGGTTTACAGAATTAAGATATATGCATCTGATGGAGTATTTTACATTCATTAACTAATTAAGAATAGGAATGTGAAAAGCTGCTTATGAGATAGTTTAAGTAGAAAAATTCAAAATAGAATGTTATAATTTCAACAATATCAACATTTGAGATAGAAAGATATAAATTTGAAAAACAACAAGAGAAAACAGCTGATAAGTTAGAGAAAAGTATATTGGGAACCATTTTAATTGTCAATGATACAATATTGCCTTTGCCTTTAAATTTTTGTTAAGATTCTCAGCATTGGCAAAAACAAAACCAAAAAACTCAACCTGGAAATTGCCTAAATATCTAATAATAAGGGATTAATTAAATAACAGTACTCCATTAGGCAGGCATATTATAAGGACATACATCATGATGGAAGAAACTCTTATGTTTCAAAAAAGGATGCTAGGTTATAAATATTATATATATGCTATGATCTTAATGACATAAAAGATATGTACAGAGAGACAAAGTTGGAATACATCAAAATATTATCAGTAATGTCTGTGGAGAGTAAACTATGAGCTATTTTTATTTCCTTTTTTAATATATTTCTGTTCTCCAATTTTTCTACAATAAGCATTTATTCCTTTACAGTTGTAAAGGTAAGATAGGGCTCATCTTTTGATTTTAAAACATCTTGTTAATAAGATCACTTTCATTTTTTTTATTGTAGAGAACAATCAGGAACAAATTTTTTCTCATGTGCTTGTACATTCCCTATTCTAATTTTAAAAATAAACATTTAAAAGTAAGCACAACCTTTGCTGTACTAAACCAATCTTCAAGATTTGCAGTATGTCTTGCGGTAAGCAGGGCGCAGTTAAAGGTTCCTAGACCCACGGGAGCACAAGAGGAAACTGGGGACAAGTTATTATCCCTCCTGACGGCAAACCCAATTAAAATTCTAGCATAACACAGCACAGGGCAGAGAGTTTACTGTCAGGAAGACTTGGATCTGCTCCTTACACGGCACGGAGCCAAGTTAACTAACTTCTCTGGGCCTCGGTCCCCTCCCTTGTGAATGGAGTTGCGGGCAGGGGATACCAATTCTAGTCTAGTAACTTTCAGTAACATAATATATATAAAAAGCAAGCTCTTCGAATATCCCTAAGGAGTAGTGGCTATTTGGGGAATACCTTTTCCACATCTGGAAGAATTTCTGAGTGATTATAAGTGCACTGCAAGGCCCTCTGTTTCATAAGAATCAAAGCTGGTACAGGAGGAGGAATGGACCTCCCTCTCCTCTTTCCTTCCTCCCTCCTCTGTCTTCCTCTCCCCTCCTCCTCCCACTCCTTCCCCTCCTCCCCCACTCCCTCCCCTTCTCCCCTCTCTCCCTCCTCCTTCTTCTCCTTCCCTCTCTCCCTCCCTTCCCTCACCCTCCTCTCTCTCCCTGCAACCAGCAACATTCACAGTCCCATGAAAATGCTCAAGTAAAACAGACCCAGAGGTTTAGCGATACAGCACAGGAAGTAAATAATTGTAGACCTGCACAACTTTTAGTAAACACGGTATAAACCCCAAGCACATAAACACATGAATAAGCAGGCTGGTGGGGGGACATTCAACTGGTATGACAGGGCAAGAAGGGTGGTAGCAGACAAAATAAAAGTTCTTGATAAATTTGCTTGGGGTAAAAGTGATATAATCACTAAACACTAGGGATTAATGAATTTTTAAAAATTATACAGGAAAGGTCAATGGGGAGGGAAGTTGTTGTAAGCAGAGTGGTTGCAAGTGTTGGATCTGCCTTTTGACTCAAACATTTGGAGGAAAATGGAAAAGACGTGGACCATGTTGGGCTGGAGCCTGGCAGACCTGTGTACAAATTCTGACTCCCCCGAGAATTGGCCGTGCGACCCGGTAAGTTATGAATCTCTCTGGGCCGAAACGGCCTCATCTGTAAAACAGAGAAAGCAATATTCACCTGAAAAGGCTAATAAATATGAAATACCCTGAATACAGTCCTTAACACAAAATAGGTGCCAAAAAAATTCATTTCTCCCTGTCCCTTTGTTAGTATACATATTATCTGCAACAAAGCTAAATTACTTTCACAAGCGTGTCTCCAGTGAACAAGTATTCAAACTTAAAACTGCACAAAGGGGAAAATTGTTTTTAGCCGATTTGCATTATGGAACTGGGTTGGAAAATAGAAATATCAATGATGTTCTCTTTATTTGGTGAACTGTCTCAACTGATGTATTTTGGTGCATGTCAACACAGACACAGACACACAGACTGTCACATGTTTACCAGTGGCCTTGGTCTGCTAATCCCATTTTTCCCATGCGATCCTAAATTTCCTGGTTATGGGGATTGGTAATGTAATCCCAACGGAGAGGACAACCTTATCCTTTATGTTTGAATTTTACATCAAATCTGTCCATAATTCTTCCTAAGCTTATGATCCAGAGTGAAAATCCTGTTACCCAGTGTTTCATTACAAAGTTTTATGGTTCACATACAAGAAAGAGTTTAACTGAAGGCTGCTTCAGCCAAACCATAAGAGAAAATTTATCTTGATTTGGGGCATGTATACCACAATAGCTGAAAAACTCCACGGTTAGAGAGTTTTAAAAATTCTTCATTTAAATACTTCTTAAAGATTAATTTTAAGGTAGGCATGGTGGTATGTGCCCGTAGTTCCAGCTACTTGGGAGGCTGAGGTGAGAGGATCACTTGAGCCCAGGAGTTCAAGACCAGCTTGGGCAACATAGTGAGACCTCCATCTCAAAAAAGAATTAATTAAAAAAATTACCAGTTTTAGCAGAATATGGCAGCACTTCATTCTTACCCAGCAAACTTAACTATATCAGGGGAACAACCAAGAATTTAAAAATAAGAGAAAAGGAACACTTGAGCCACTACAATAATTGCCACAAAGCTCGTTCACAAAACAATGATTCTCCAGGCCAAGGAAGAACCTCCCCCAGGCCTTGACCTAGAGGTTCTGGCCTGTGAAGCACAGTGCTGCCCCCACAGTGCTCCCCTGATTCCCACAAGGCGGCTCAGAAAAGCATTATTAGGGCAGGGGAGGACTGGGGAATCGAGAAAAGGTGGGCTGGTAGCAGGTAGGCTGACAATGGTAAAAAGTGACAGTTGCAAGACTGAGGAAGAACCAAGGACAGAAAAGCAATGGCACGCAAACATCACAGCTGTCAGGGGCCATCTGGGAAGGGGCGGGGGTGAGACTGTCTGGGTTCTCATCTCTGCTCTGTCATAAGTGTGGGGCTTTGGACAAGCTGCACAGCCTCTCTGTGCCAGTTTCCTTGTTCTCATCTGTAAAAAGGGACAGTAATAATGGCAAAGACGAAAAGAGTTAATACAAATCTGAGACCCAAGTGCTCATTAAGATGCCAGCTACATTTATTTCTTGAACATACTCAAGTGTGATACATAATATTCAGAATGATGATTCAGGGATATACATAATCAATCTCTAATACATTCAAATCAACAGTGGTTAAAATTTTTAAATGTAGAAAATTAATAGAATAATTTTCACTCAAGTTTGATGTTCTCTTATGAAGAATCCATCTCTCCCCCCAAATGCTAGATAGTTATGAACCTAAGGAAGAGTGTCTTCCTTCCTTCCAAGAGAATCTATTAATAAAAATAGTGTTGTTATGCCCCCAATCAAAAAGCCTTTTCTCTGTTCTTGGGAACATTCTTTCCAACATTTTGAAGAATGGCCAGCTTCTATGTATGGGTTTCAATACTGACTCATCAATCTCCTAACTCTTTCCTAGCTCAGTGGTATCTTGTTAACTCAGAGTCTCGTAAAATGTGCAACTGCAGGGAGAATCAATGAAAGGATGTAATCGGTAAAGGTAAAAGCATAAATCAAGGGCACGGGCAGTAGCTTTCGAGCCAGTAAATTATGAGGCCTCCACCTTTTGACTTTGTCTCCCCAGGCCTGAAAATAATGAATTGGGCCCAAGAGCTCCCCTACAGCTCTAGTAATCTATGAGTCTGGGATTCATTCCTTTATTCCAAGAAACATTCCTGGTGCAGAGGATAAATACAACCACACTCCAAAGGGAAACCGCAGCTGGCTGACCTCACCTCCGCAATACCCTGACTCCAGCTCCTCTGCAAGCCCCTCACTGCTGCAGCTCCGCTTCAGGACCTGACCACCTGGATGCTGCAGTAGCCCCAGGTGACCATGTCGCCCCTCGTCTTACTCTGCCCAGTTCATCCTCCCCACAGCTGTTGGTGTGATCTTCCTAAAACACAAAGGGTCACGACCCGTACCCTTCAAAGATACCCACAGCTTTCACGGTAAAGTGCAACCTCCTGACGTGGACTACCCCTACCGTGACGCACCCGTGGCGTGGCACACACTCTTAAGACCTCTTCAACTCATGCCGCCCACACCAGCCGCCTGGCCACCATGGCCTTTGCCTATGAGGTTCTCTCTGCACAGAATGTTCTTCCCCTCTTGTTCGCCTGGTGAATGTCCATGGACTCTTCTGGATTCAGGTCAACTGTGGCCCGCCTGGGATGCCCACTTGCCTCCCCTGGGATTAGCTGCACCTCCCGTGGGCCCTTTGTATGCTTCTCTTGCCACACTGCGCTCTACTCCGTCCGCAGGTCTTTCTCCCCGTCAGGCCGCAGGTGGCTTCAGGCCAAGGCTGTGTGCCACATCTACCTGCATCTCTAGCCCCAGAGTTGCTCGAGCAGTAGTTGGGAAATGACTGAAAGAATGAGTAAGTCACCGTGACATTTGACGAGTCAGAGGGAAAAACATCCACTCTTGCTGTTTGCCTCTCACCTTCACCTCTGAGTTGCCAAAGCATTTGAAAATGAACACTAGAAGTAATTGCCTCCTTGCTGGGACAGAATTTCCCCCAAATCTCTCAACTGTTTGTCCATTTTTAGTGTTATATAACTGCATGCTGATGTAGTCTTAAAGGAATCTTGTTATATAATTCAGTCCTACTTACTGCAGCTCACTTTTCCTTTTTAAAAACCACGGAAGAGTAGCAGGGAATGGGGGGCAGGAGGAGAGAGCTCTGCGGGGTTGGGCTGTCCCACTCCCCACCCTCTCTGGGGCCTTTTCAGGATTCCAGCGCCAGTGACCGCTGGGAAGGCACTTCCCTCCTCCCGCAGTTGTTTCGGACTGGGGACTCCGGACTCAGGGGGGAGGACGCTGCCCCTGGCAACCTCCTCAAGCCCAGGAGCTGATGCTAAGGATCTTGCTCATTCAGCTCTGCTGGCGCAAAGGCTGTTTGTTGCCAAGCCAGAGTGCTTGTTTTTATTGTTTTTTAGAACAGTAGGTCTGTTATTACAAGTGTTCTGGAAGACAGAGAAAGGAAGCTCAAAAGAGATTCCACAGCATCTTATAAATAGCCGGTAATATGAGAATTGTCTGAAAAGCAAGGCAAAGGTCCGGATGAGTCGGACGCAGCAGGGGGTTCTGAACCACTGTTTGGCCATCAGTCCCACCCACTTAGCACCCTGCTCCACAGTGTCCCCGGAAAGGGCCAAGGCCAGGGACGTGAGTAAAAGCCTGCACCGGTGGCCAGCTCATACCCGGGCTGCAGGATGCTGCCCTCCGAGGGCCGGCATGCGGGTGCAAAAGGGAAAGAAAGGCGAGCTCTGGCCGAGAAGAAACGGTTTCTGCCCAGGGACGTCTGTCCCCCTGCCCTTGAAGGCTACTCCCAGCACCCCAGAAACTGGAGACAGACCCGCACCCAGAGAGGAGGCAGAGTGGGAGAAATCGAGTGGGTGTTAGGGAAAGTGAGGCCGTGTGATTCAGCAAGAGTCCTCGGAGGGCCTCAGAAGCCGGGGGGCACACGCGGGTCAGCGAGCGCTGTGCGGGCCAGGGCAGGCCGCGCGGGATACGGGGGCGGCAGGGCCCGGCAGGGAGGAGGACACGAGCGGCGCGGCGGGACAGGACAGCGGGGCGCTGCGGGCAGGAGCACGCGCGGCCCGAGGGACCAGGGCGCGGGGCGCGGCCCGCGGGTGGGGGTCCTGCGCCGCCCTGCGGGGCGCCCGGCCGAGTCCACACTCACCGCGCTCCCGGTGCCCGCGGCGGGGCGAGATCGGGGTCGGGCTGGGCGGCGCGGGGTCGGCTCCCCTAGGTCCCAGGCCGCGGACTCGGCCAGCAGCTGGTCCAGCAGGCGCAGGGTCTCTTCCCTGCCGTCGGGGGGCGCCGCAGGGCCAGGGTCGTGACCCGCCGCCTCCTCGGTAGCCACCGCGGCTGCCCCCGGGGCCTCGGCCGGCGCCGCATCAGTCGCCGACACACGAGGCTCGGTCCCGCCTTCCGGGGCTGCGGCGCAGGGACCCGCCGGGCGGCTCTCGGGGCCGCGCCGCCGCCTCAGAGCCCGGCCGCTCCGGCTGCTGCCGCTGCCCATGGCGCGCCCGCCGCCCGCCCGACCGCCGCCCGCCGCCGCGCAGGCCCGGGCGGGGGCGCGGCCTGGAGACGGAGGAGCTGCCGGGGCGGGGAGCTGGGGGGCGCGGCCGGGCGCGGGCGGGGGGCTGCAACCCCGGCGGGGTGATGCCGGGGCTGATGCTGGGGTTGCGGGGCCGAGCCCCCGGGAAGCGGGCCTGGCCGGGGGGCCGGGGCACTGGGGTGGGGGCATGACCGTAGGGCTGGGGTGCTAATCGGGCCACGGGGAGAGGCGAGAGCGATGCCTGCGGGCGAGGAGGGCACTGGGACGCGCGCGGCCCCCTCCTCAGTCTCCTTCCCGGTCTCCCTCTCCCCGCCTCCCGCCGCCCCGCTCTGGCTCTGACCCGCCGGTGGACCCTCCCGTCCACCCTGTCCCCGCAGCCTGGAGTAACTGAAAGCACTCGGGCTGCGACACGCTCCGGGCGACCCCGGCCGGATTTTGTTCATTTGTGGAAACGCTCCCCCGGGGCACACACTCGCCAACAGGCCTGTGCGAGGCAGTGGGGACAGCGTGGAGGTGACGTCCCAGGCTGGCCCTAGACTGGCCAGTTACTTCACCTCTCCCAGCCTCAGAGCCCTCAAATGTTAAGTTGAGGAGGGACCAGGGTGGTAGAAATACCTTTGAGGGGCCAAGATGAATGCGCAGAGCCTCGCACCCCCTTGCCTTTAAATGTCCCCGCCCCCGCAAACACAGACACGCACAGGCAGGACTGGAGGGGAGGGGGCCATCCTCCCGGACCGATGGTCGCCTCCCCTTCCCTCCTTTGCACTATCAGAGATTCGCTGTGTGAATGCTGAGTCTCATCAAAACCCCAAAATAGGAATCACTTTTGGGGAAAGAAATTTTTAAATGAGGAAAAGAGGGAAAGCAGCCCCCCCCCCCGGCCCCCGCCCCAAGGAAAAAAGCAAAAGGAAATACTAGTAGGTATTGTTCATAAGTCTAGCTTTTGGTCATTGGATACGGTTTAAAAAAAACCCGCACAAAACAACAACTACGCTTTTATTTTTAAGTGAACTAACCTCAAACCAGAAGTAGGAAACACTCCAAAGGTGTCTGATTCAGGGGTCCTACTGCTGGTTGTTCCGCTGTTTAACTTAGACCGGATTTCCTTTTTCCCTTCCCCACTTCCTTTAAAATCCAACCTTTCTAAAGCAGGGCAATTCAAATGTCTTGGGTTTAACTCACATATCTTGACTCCACATTAATCAGATCCTGACTGGATTGCAGAATAATTGTGAAAATGGAATTTTGGTTAAACTTTCCCAAACATAAACTTGAAATTTTGCTACTTTATCACTTTAGGAGTAGAAATTAAAAACTTTATGCCCAAGAAAATGGAATAAACATGGGACTCAGATCCATGTCCATTTATTTTTATTATCAAGAGAACAAGAATGCATTTATAACCGCCCCCACCCCGCTTTTTTCCCCTGCAGCCCACTTACCAAGTGACCCCACCCCTTTTTGATGTACTGTCTTAACCATCCAAATGTAGGACATGGGGCCAAACACATTACTAGATGTCATTTGGGTGTTCTAAATCCACAGATGTATCTAGTTTGGAAGCTATTGATAGAAGTATTCTCTTTAAGAAAACAAATCTCATCTTGAAACTCTTTAAGCCTGAAAAAAAATTCAGAGGGAAAAGAAATTTTTCTTGAACTAAGTTCAACTCAGTTTAATCATTTAAAGGAAAACATGTTTTACTTCTGACTAAGTGGAGTCTAGTCATGTGACTCACAGTTTAAATATATCCACAGCTCCCTGTGTTCACCTCCCAGGGTAGCCGATTTTTTCTGGCCACTCTTGATTCCAACCCTGTTTCCCCAGACTTGTCTAGTTAGCTCTGCTTCAGTGTAGAAATACTGCCAAAGCCTGTGTTCTTTCCACTTTGAGAGTACATTTAAAATTGACTACATTTGAGACCTGGCTTCCATCAGATATGCTATGAACCCAGATTGATTTTATTAGAAGCTTCCCATAATATTAAAGCAAACAACCTAAGCTTTTCTAGTATGACTAATGCCCCTAAGATCGTCTCTGGAAATAAACTAGAATCTTTGTCCCAAGGAGTTAGCAAAGTCCCAGGAATACTGGAGAACTGAAAATGAGGTCTACTCCTTATTAAGAAAACATCCCTGTGCAGTGACGGTCGTGGTGGGTGCTGGTGACGGTGCAGGGACGATGGCGCCCAGCTTGGGAACTGTCTGCTTGACTCTGGGAAAATAAGAACTTCTTTCCTGTAAACAAATTAAACTGTGGAAGACAACTGCAGTTAATGATACTTTCAGGAGGAGACAGGTCCCTGACGATGCTTTCCTTGGCAACAGAACTAGCCGGCACCTGGAGATGAAGCTGGCCCATGTTCACCGCAGCCTGTGGTCCAGTCCTGTAACAGTGGGCTGTCAAACCCACCCACGTTGTTTCAAAGCCCCACTCAAGTGTCCCTTCTTCAGGCCCCTCAGGTCTATTCTCCCTGCTCAGATCCTTGATAGTTTTCCACCATTGATAACACACCACAAGCCATTAAATAAGAGATGTGTTATGTAGGTACTGGTTATTATGAATATACAGAAAGATAGTATTTTTATTCAGGTGACAAATGACTACAGTCCCTAACCCTTGGGCCATGGCCCAGTATTTCCCGTGGCCTGTTAGGAACTGGGCTGTGGCATCACTGTCTGAGCTACCCCCTCCACCCCAACCCCTTACCCCTCATCCCCTGTCCGTGGAAAAATTGTCTTCCATGAAACTTAGGAACCAGGGCAGCACAGCAGGAGGTGAGCTGTGGGCCGGAGAGCGAAGCTTCATCTGTATTTACAGCCACTCCCCATGACTCACATCACCACCCGAGCTCCACCTCCCCGCCCCCTGCCCAATCCCCCATCCATGGAAAAACCCTCTTCCATGAAACCGGTCCCTGGTGCCAAAAAGGTTGGGGACTGCTGACAAATGAGGCAGCATTTGAAACATAAGCAAGCCATGTTTCTATTTTTAATGCTTAATCAGTAACTTGAGAGAGCCACAGTGCTATTAGCGCTGATATGTTTGGACTACAACATCCCGTACAATTGCTATTATCTTTTTCCAAAGTGTCCAAGCTTTTGCATTTGGTTTCATGATTTCACCATCGAGAGGGGAAAAGAAAACGTAAGGGAAAGTCACCATTATTCATTAAGGAAATTAATAAGTTACAGAACTCTTTTGCAATATTTACTCAGAAATAAGATATCTTAGGTCCTCGGAGTTGGCATGTCTAGATCATGGCTGGTTTGGCCCATTCTATAACATTGTAAAACACTCTGACCATGTGCAATCAAACAAGAATGTCCTGTACCATCTCCCCCTCCCATTTAAGCAAACGGTGGGAACTGGAATTTGTGATGCAGACTTCCCATACTTGACCAGTGCTTGTTGCTTAGAGAGACATCTAAGGGCTTCTGGTTCAAAACAGCAGATCGGGCGCAGAGTTGGCTTCTCTTGTTATTTGAGAACTCATTGAAATTAAGATGAAAGAAAAAGGGATAGAGGAGGAGTTGTAAGGGGAGGGAAGATCACAAATGAGAGACTTCACACATTTCTGGAAGAGGGAAAGCTGACAGCAGAGAGTTGGCAGATGAAACAGGCAGAGACACTGCAGCCTACAGTATGATGTCGGGGCTGGAGAGGAAACCGGGCCAGGCTGCTGCTGGATGAGGTCGCAGGTATGAAAGGAGATGGGAGCGAGGAGTGGGCAGAGCCCCGGGGACTGACTGAAGGTCTTTATGTGGGACAAGGGCATTTCCCCCCGCCCCCATCCCACTCGTGTCTAAGAAAAAAGGCCCAGGAGCTGACATGGTTTTACTCTGCTGCTGTGTACAGAAGACTCTTTTGGCCGGGCTCGGTGGCTCACACCTATAATCCTAGCACTCTGGGAGGCCGAGGCAGGAGGCTTGCTTGAGGTCAGGAGTTTGAGACCAGCCTGAGCAAGACCCCATCTCTACTAAAAAATAGAAAGAAGTTACCGGAACAACTAAAAATATATATATAAGAAAAAATTAGCCGGGCATGGTGGCGCATGCCTGTAGTCCCAGAGACTTGGGAGGCTGAGGCAGAAGGATCGCTTGAGCCCAGGAGTTTGAGGTTACTATGAGCTAGGCTGACACCACGGCACTCTAGCCAGGGCAAAAGAGAGAGACTCTGTCTCCAAAAAAGAAAAAAAAAAAAAGACTCTTTTCCTACTGGGCTCTACCCGGAGTAGGAATTTGACCACCTGTGTGGGGTGGGGTGGCCAGGGCTGCTCCTGGGCAGGATTGGATCAGTGAGAGGGCAGGAAGCTGGCCACCCAATCACTGGGCTACTAGAGGGTTAGGCGCCCACCCTTGGCCCTCCAGGTAGGATAAGGCGTCGCGTGGAAGGGCCGTTCCTTCTCTGGGAGCTGTGGACACAGCGATACAAAATGTGTCTGGACAGGGCAGGCACGGTGACTGTCCATGCAGTACCCACGGCTGCTGGCCTCAGTGAATGCGAGCTCCCTTCTCCTTGCAGATCTGCTGCGCAAAGATGAGCGTAAGCTGACTCACTTTGCCATGAACCCCCAGGTGTGAGCAGAGATTTGGAGGCTACTCACGACACATTCAGACTCTAGGCTTTGTTTGGGTCATTTATCACCCTGAGGAAATTGTGCAGGGAGAGGGAAGAGGGGAGAGGTGGGGAGGAAGAATTGAGCCTGTGCAAATTTGGTTATTAACACACAATGTTTCTTGTAGAGATTAGCCTTTGCAATACCACTGGCTAAAAGCAATGTGCAACAAACACAAAAAGTCCCAGTTTAAGCTCAAACACCCCCACCATGGATACCAACTCCTCTCACGTGGAAACTGCTTTGTTTGGACGGTCACTTTTACACATAACCAGCCCGTGGGCCACGAGAGCTGGGAAGATGCTTAAATTCCTATTTCTCATCAGAGATTTGAGGATTAATTAGTTAATTAATCAGCTGAAAGGAATAGAGGTCTCCAGTTAAAGCTCAGGTTAAATATTAAAAGAGTTTCTTGGCTCTTTAATTTGGAGCTCTTTAACTTGCCAAGTGGAGTTGAAGTCCCAGGCTGCTCCCAGGGATTACTGATTAATGCCTGCGCGCTCTTTGCACAAGTCCTGGCTGGAAGGCTCTCCTGTCCTCGGGAGTGCAAGCAACCCGCGCCCAGGAAGAGTCGCTAACACTTTCTGAAAGGCTGCCAGGCACTGCCTGTCCCTTTACAGAGCTTGGCTCATTAGATGAGCTCACGACAACTTTATAAGATATTGTCTTCCTCCATTTTATGGATGGCAAAACTGAGGCTCTGGAGAGTTGGGCGTTTGCCTAAGGTCTTGAAGCTGGTAAGTAGCAGAGCTGGGGCTCGAACCCGAGTCTGTCTGATCCCCATGGCCTTTCATTATGGTAGCTATAACCAAATAAATGGGAAACCTAGCAGAATATGAAGCTGAATTCTGAGTATAAGAAACTACCACTGGTACCCAGGGCCAGGCTAGGGTGACTAACAGTTTCTGTTTGCCCAGGACTGAGGGTATCCCCATGTCATGGGACTTTCAACCAGATGACTTGAGTTAGTCACCCTACATGTAGGGTTGTACAGGTTGTTCACTGAACAAGGATCCCTGACCAAGGAGAAAATAGAGGCTGCAAGCTAGCCATGCTCCACTCACCAAGCTGCCCCCCACCCTCTTCCCCCGTGTAGCAGGGCTGCATTCCCCTAGAGGGAGGTATGGTATGGGCTGGCTAAGGCCTCACTAGTTCCTCTGACCCTGTTAACCTAGAAGTTTGAGTAGTTCGGTGATTAGGGTAACGATTAGGGTCCTGTCTCAGCCTCCTAAGCAGCAGGACTTCAAGTACCTGGGACTATAGGCATGCGCCTCCATGCCCAACTAATTTTTTATTTTAATTTTCTATTTAGAGACAGGGTCTTGATATGTTGCCCAGGCTGGTCTTGAACTCCTGGCTTCAAGCAATCCTCCTAACCTCAGCCTCCGGAGTTGCTGGGATTACAGGCGTGAGCCACCTGCCTGGCTGTTTTTGTAAATAAAGGTTTATTGGAACACAGCCGCACACCCATTTGTTGTCTCCGGTCGACTTTGCATCGCTATGGCAGAGAAATACTGCCATACTTACTATCTGGCTCTTTACAGGAAAAGTTTGCCAATCCCTGGTTCAGTTGATAGTCCTCTGGGTTTCACCCATTAATCCCAGGTGATAAATACTTTATTCATGAAAGAAAAGGAAGTTAATATTAACCACCTAAGATTTTTAGTAACTTATTTCTGCCTTTTTACCTAACTCAGCATTGTCACCTGGGGCCCCAGACAAGATTGTTGAGCTATAAAACCCAAAGTAAAAAAGGTTCTTATAAATAAATCAGCCTTCATAATGTTTAAATTCCTCCTTTTGTAAGAACCAGAAACTAGATCTGAAAGTCATCCTTCTTTCTGCTTCTCCTACATTTCTTTTTTTCTTACAGATAAAATGTTAAAGGCATTTGCCTCCCCTTGTTCTTTCTCTTCCTCAAACACAAATAAAAGGATAAAATCTTTTAGATTTCCAGTTCTGCAAGCATCGACACTACAGGGTGTCCCAAAAGTCGTTATACATAGGGAAAATGGGAAATTGTAGCTAAATGTACCTTTATTTACAAAATATTCATTATAAAATTTTTCCTTTGTATGGAGACTTTTGGGATACCCTGTAGAAATCTATTAAAAGTTATTTTTAATCTACTCAAGAATACTTAGCCAAATATGTTTTGATTGCTTAAACTGAAAGTAAACTTACACCAAAATGAAATTATCAGAGAAGAAACAATCTGTTAGAGCAAGTATACACCCATATATTCAATTTAATTCAGCTCCTCAAACATTTGTAAAGACCTCCCATGTGATAAACGTGGGGAGCGTAGATGTGAATAATCCATAATCCCCACCCTCGAGGTGCTCAGGGCCAGTGGGAGAGACAGGTATGATAAACAGTTAAAATAACGAGAGGAATGTCAGGTGCAAAATACAGAGGAAGGAGGTTTTTGTTTCTTTGTTTTTTGAGACAGAGTCACAACGTTCTAATAAAAGTGCTCTCCTTTCCCTTGTTCCCATGTGATGATTCAGAGCAGTCGAAGCCTCAGAATATGAAATGCAGCCTTCCTCTCCTCTGCTTCCCTCTTGTTCCCCGCGGTGCCAGCCAGGGTCTCACTCTCTGCTAGAGTAGGTTTCCTTCAAAGGGGCAGCCCAGGCAACCTTATCCTAGACTCCATGAGGCTCCCCCAAATCTCTGGTCTCGCTGCCTGCTCATCTATTGTGTGACTTTGGAAAGTCTCTTTATCTCTTTGGATCTGATTTTTTTTTCCTTCTATAAAATAAGGGGGTAGGATCAAATGTGAAAACTTAGATCAACTGGGAAATTTTCTAAAATTATAAGTATCCAAAGTCAAGTAGGCTAGAAAGGCCTAGTTAAGAAGGGCTAGAAAATTAGGATAAACCAATAAACAGGAAAGAAATGGATTTGGAAATCAAACTTTTCCCCTGAAAAAGATAATAATCCCTCCAGGCGGGGTGGCTCACGCCTGTAATCCTAGCATTCTGGGAGGCCAAGGCAGGAGGATTGCTTGAGCTCAAGAGTTCAAGACCAGCCTGAGCAAGAGTGAGATCCCGTCTCTACAAAAAGTAGAAAAATTATCCGGGCGTTGTGGCTCGCACCCGGAGTCCCAGCTACTCAGGAGGCTGAGGCAGGAGGATCACTTGAGCCCAGGAATTCAAGGTTGCTGTGAGCTACGACGATGCCACTGCATTCTAGCCAGGGCAACAAAATGAGACCCTGTATTATAAATAAATAAATAAAATAAAGAATAAAATAAAATAAAATTGCACAGGATATAAAGCACAGGATGTTAGGAATACAAAGGAACAGATAAAACTGATATTTGTTTTTAAGATAGCCTTCAAACTATTAGAATAAATAGTTTCTAAATTCAAGAGTAAATACAAAAATTTAGACACCAGTGATGATGATCATAAATAATACTAGTAAAAGAACGTATATTATCAAAAATGGCTAAGAATAAATATATCCAATATAGCTGGAAACCATTCACAATTAAGAACTCACATAAAAATTAGTAGGAAGAAATGGGCGTGACACTAAGATTTAGAAACCATATGATAAAAACTATTAGAAATGGCCTGGACCTTATTTAAGATCTTTGTTTAAAATCTTAAAATAAGAAATAATTTTGTTAGTACCTTTCAAAGCTTTCAAAATGGGAGAGATTTTTATTAGAATTATGTTTTAGCTTGGAGGTCTATTTTATTTTTTATTTTATACGTATTTTTAAACCACAAGAAGCATCAGCTTAAACCACCTGAAACAGTTAACAGACTTCTGAACCTTCAATAACCAACTGGAAAATATTACAGGAGAAAAGGATCTGGTTTATGACAACAAAAAAATACAAGAGGCTAGTTGTGGTGGCTCACACCTGTAATCCCAGTGCTTTGGGAAGCCAAGATGGAAGGATCACTTAAGACCAGGAGTTCGAGACCAGCCTGGGCAACACAGTGAGACCCCATCTCTTAAAAAAAAAAATTAGCCTGGCCTGGTGGTGCACACCTATAGTCCCAGCTACTCTTGAGGCTGAGGAGGGAGGATTGCTTGAGGCTAGGCATTTGAGAATATAGCCTGGGCAACATAGTGAGACCCCTGTATCCACAAAAAGTTTTTTAAAAAGCTGGGTGTGGTGGCACATGTCTACAGTCCCAGCTGCTCAGGAATCTGAGGTCAGAGGATCACTTGAGCCTAGGAGTTTAAGGCGTAGTGAGCTATGATTACCATCGTAATCATAGAGCCTGGACAACAGAGTGAGACCTTGTCTCTAAAAAATAAAAAATTATAGTCTGGGGAGGAGGAAGAGGAAAAAAAAGAAAAAAGGAAAAAATAGTAAAAATAAAATAAAATAAAATAAAATTATTTCTCATTAATCTATGGGTAAGGAACTATTATTAGGCCTACTTTATATGGAAAACTATCTAGAAAAACTTAACTCAGAAGATAATTAATGTATATAATGCTAGGAACAAGAAAGCAGCAGGTATTTATAAACCTCCTGCTGTTACTACTGCAAACAGACCAAATCAATTTATTTCCACAAATATTTATAAAGTCCCTACCATGTACCAGGGACTATACTATGCACTGGGACTAAAAAGACAGGGTTAGTCATGAGCCTTGCCGAGGAACTCACAATATGGTAAGGCAGATCAATTTTTTACGGGAAAAAAAAATTACAAGGAGATCAGTAAGTATATTACGGGAATATAGAGTGTACAGAGAAGGAAGTGATTCACATCCTGCAAACTTTCTGATCTCAAAAGAATATTAACACTGAGTTATGCATTAGCCAGAAGAACAACAGAATGAGAATAAATGTAACAAAAGAGTGTGAGCAAAAATGAGTATGAAGAAAAGTACATAAAACCGAATCTTAGGCCAGGTGCGGTGGCTCACGTCTGTAATCCTAGCACTCTGGGAGGCCGAGGGGGGAGGATCACTTGAGCTCAGGAGTTCAAGACTAGCCTGAGCAAGAGCTAGACCCATCTCTACTAAAAATAGAAAAATTATCGGGGTGTCGTGGTGAGCACCTTAGTTCCAGCTACTCAGGAGGCTGAGGCCAGGGGATAGCTTGAGCCCAGGAGTTTGAGGTTGCTGTGAGCTATGATGACCCCACTGCAGGGGACAGAGCAAGACTCTGTCTCCAAAAAAAATTAATTAATTACTTAAATAAAAATAAAATAAAAGCGAAGTAACCAAAATTTGGTTGCTTGAAAGACTAATAAAATTGATAACAACTGGTGAATGATCAAAGAAAAAAAAAAAGAAGGCATAAGTTACCACCATCGGGTTATTATGAACAACTATACGCCAACAAATTTGAGAATGTATATGAAATGGACAACTTTCTATAAAAACAAAACATCAAAAAATGTAAATAGACCAATATTTTCTTTTAAATAAATTGAGTCTATAGCTTAAAACCTTTTCACAAAGAAAACTCCAAGTCCAAATGGCTTTCCCAGCGTATTCTTCCAAACTGTTAAGGAAGAAATAACATCAATGTTAAATAAATAACTCAAGAGAATAGAAACAGAGGGAAACTTCCTTATTCATTTTATGCAGCTTGCATAAACTTGATATCAAAACCTGACAAAGACAGAACAAAAAATGTATGTTAAAATGCCCAAGGCAATACCTCTCATGAATATAGATGCAAAAGATGCTAAGCAAAATATTAGCAATCCAAACCCAGCAATCTATAATATAAAAGGTTGGGTTTGTTTCAGGAATGCAAGATTGATTTAACATTTCAAAAATCAACCAATGTAATTCACCACATTAACAGAAGAAAAAAGAATAAGAAGCATATAATCTTCTCAATAAATGCATAAAAACATTTAATAAATTCAATGAAAATTCTTAGCAAATTATAAATAGAAATTTCTCTAATCTGGTAAGGGGTATCTACAGAAAAACAATAACAAGCATCACACTTAATGATCAAATATTGAAATTTTTCACCTGAGATTATGCAGGAGGCAAGGATGATCACTATTCCACTTTATTGCAATATTGTGTTTTGAGTCTTGGCCACACAGTAAAGCCAAAATTAAAAATAAAAATGGTTAGAAAGATTGAATAGGAAGAAGTGAAACTGTCATTCTTCATAAGCACCAGGACTATGAATGAAGAAAATAAAAAGGAGCCCACAGATAAACTAAATAACAAATTTATCAAGGTTGCTGGATCTAAGAGCAATAACACACAAACAAAAATTAATTTTTATATACCAGTGTATAGAATTAGAAAATGAAAAAAAATTAAATGATACTATTTACCAAAATATAAGAAATAAATACCTAGGAAACATTTTTTTAATGTGCAAGACCTCTACATGGGAAGTTACAAGAAAAATTACTGAAAAAATTTAAAGACAACATAAATAAATGGAGGGATATGCCATGGCCATGGATCGGAAGACTCAATATCACAAAGATGTTTGTTTTCCTAAAATTGATCTAGCAATTATAATAATGTAATCTGAATCAAAATCCCACTAGGTTCTTTTGTTTTAAATTAATAAACTGATTCAAAAATTTAGAAGGGAATTACAAAGTGCCAAAAATAGCTAAGACAATCTTTAGTAAAAAGAAAACTACCAGACATCAAGATTTATTATAAAGCTCCAGGCACTAAGACAGGACAGTACTAGTGCAAGGGTTGATCTATGGACCAATAGAACAGGGTACAAAATCCACAAACAGATCCACAGACATATGGACATTTGCTAAATGGCAAAGGTGACACTATAGAGCAATCAGGAAAGAACAATCTTTTAAATAAATGACACTGGGCCATTTGGATAACCACATGAGAAATAATGAATCTTGAACTCTCTCTCTCGCCTTTTGTAAAAATCAATCCCAGGTGGATTGTAGGTCTAAATGTAAACGGTTAACAAGGAAGCCGGTAAAATAGAAGATAAGAGATTAGCTGGGGTAGGCAAAATTCCTTAAATAGGACACAAAAGATAGCAACCACAAAAAAAAAAAAAAAAAGATTGAGAAATTGGACTACATTAAAATAAAAAAAGTTCATCAAAAGGCATCTTTAAAAGAATAAAAAGGCAGTCTACCAACCAGGAGAGGATGTTTGCATGTGTATAACCAGCAAAAGGCTCAGGTCCAGAACATACAGAAGCATTCCTAGAATCGGTAAGAAAAAGACACCAGTGGAAGAACATGGCAAAGACCTGCATGTCATTTCACAAAGGAAGATGGCCAGTAGCTGGGAGACATGGAACGGTGCTCAAACTCATTCATCTTTGAGAATTAAACTACAATGAGATAACACCTCACACCCTCTAAGATGGCTAAGATTAAAAATGAAGGTGGGCTGGCGCTGTGGCTCAGGTCTGTAATCCCAGCACTCTGGAAGGCCGAGGCGGGAGGATCTCTTGAGCTCAGGAGTTTGAGACCAACCTGAGCAAAAGTGAGACCCCATCTCCACTAAAAATAGAAAAAAAAAAAAAATAGCCAGGCAACTAAAGATAGAAAACATTAGCCGGGCATGATGGTCTACGCCTGTAGTCCCACCTATTCAGGAGGCTGAGCCAGGAGGATCACTTGATCCCAGGAATTTGAGGTTGCAGTGAGCTATGATCATGCCCTCGCATTGTAGCCTGGGTGACAGAGGAAGACTCTCAAAAAAAAAACAAAAAACCCAGAACAGAATAAAGGCTGAATTAGTCACTAGTTGGCACGTACTAAAGAATGTTCTTCAGGCCGGGCACGGTGGCTCACTCCTGTAATCCTAGCACTCTGGGAGGCCGAGGTGGGAGGATCCTTTGAGCTCAGGAGTTCGAGACCAGCCTGAGCAAGAGCGAGACCCCATCTCTACTAAAAATAGAAAGAAATTATATGGACAGCTAAAAATATATATAGAAAAAATTAGCCGGGCATGGTGGTGCATGCCTGTAGTCCCAGCTACTCGGGAGGCTGAGACAGGAGGATTGCTTGAGCTCAGGAGTTTGAGGTTGCTGTGAGCTAGGCTGACGCCACAGCACTCACTCTAGCCTGGGCAACAGAGTGAGACTCTGTCTCAAAAAAAAAAAAAAAAAAAAGAATGTTCTTCAGATAAAATGAAAATGATTCTAGTTATGGAGATGCAGGAAGCTATGAAGATCAATTGGAAGGATAAATAAGTTATAAATCTAAATGGGTATTGACTGAAAAAGACGGTAATAACAACAATAATAATAATGTCTTGTGATGTTTAAAATACTAAAATTAAAATACATGACAATATCATAAAATGGAGTTATTATGTTCTAAGGTCTTTGTATTGTTCAGGAAGTAGTAAAAACACCTATTGCTAGTAAGTCAAGGATGCAGGTTGTAATGTTCAAGTTGTAAAGTCTATGGTCACTATTAAAAGATTAAAAAGCTGAGGCAGGAAGATCGCTTGAACCCAGGAGTTTGAGGTTGCAGTGAGCTATGATGGCACCACTGCACTATAGCTGGAGTGACAGAGTAAGACTCTGTCTTAAAATAAATAAATAAATAAATAAAATAAAAAAAGAATGTATAACTAAGAAACTGATAGAAGAAAAGAAAACATAATAATAAAGAATACTCAATGTAAAAGAAGACAAAACAACATAGAAGGTGGGATAAATATAAAGCCAAAAGGAAAACATATCTGAACACAAACATATCAATAATATCATTAATTATAGTAAATATTTAAAAACTAGATTTTCAATTAAAAGCAAAAGATTGCAAAATTAAAAGCAAAAAAATCTAACTATATGCTGCTTACTAGAGAGACACACTTTAAATATAAGATCACAGAAAGATTAAAGGAAAAGTTCAGAAAAAGATATATCATGCAACACTATTCTTTATTATGTTTTTTTAAAAAGATGAGCATATATTTAAAAATGTTAACAACTATAAAATCTGATTGGTGGATATAATGTGTTAATATCAAACAAAGTGAACAGGATGTATTGTCAGAAATAAAAAGGGACATTTAAAATGATAAACGGATATATCAGTTCTAAATATGTAAATATCTTATACAAACTTAAACATTTTTGTTTGTTTGTTTTTGTTTTTTGAGACAGAATCTCACTCTGTTGCCTGGGCTAGAGTGCCGTGGCATCAGCCTAGCTCACTGCAACCTCCAACTCCTGGGCTCAAGCGATCCTTCTGCCTCAGCCTCCAGAGAAGCTGGGAATACAGGCATGTGCCACCATGCCCCGCTAATTTTTCTATTTTTAGTAGAGATGGGGTCTCACTGTCGCTCAGGCTGGTTTCAAACTCCTGACCTCAAGCGGTCCTCCAGCCTTGGCCTCCCAGAGTGCTAGGATTACAGGCATGAGCCACCTCACCCGGCCAAACCTCAAAATTTATGAAGCAATAAATTGCTTCAATACCTCTCTCAATAACTGATAGAGCAAGCAAACTTTACCCAACAAAGTTAACATAACTGACAATTATAAAACACATAACTTTTCAGATGTACACAAAATATTTACAAAACAATAACTACATGTTGTTCCTGAATACATATATGGATGAAAAATTATAAAAATAAGGCTGAAATAATACACACCACATTCATGGCAGTGTTGTCTTTGGGGAAGATGGAGGTGGAGATGGGTATGGGGACATAGAATGTGTTTAAGGGACAAAGGGAACTTCATTGTTCCCTGTATGTTTCCTTTCTTTTGTTTATTATATTTTCAATTAAATTGAAAATTTTAAATTTTCAAAGATAAAAATGTTAACAATTTGCTGGGTGTGGTGGCGCCGCACCTGTAGTCCCAGTGACTCACTTAGGAGGCTGAGGCAGGAGGATCACTGGAGCCCAGGGGTTGCAGGCTGCAGTGAGCTGTGATTGCGCCACTGCAATCCAGCCTCGGAGACAGAGTGAGACCTCATCTCTAAAAATAAATAAATAAAATGAAATTCTTGGTCTGTCACTTCTAATTTCTTATTTTTTATAGTATATGTAATCCGGTTGGTTTTTTCTTTTAAAGTAGTTTTACTTTGGCAGTTGGTTTCATATTCCCTGGGGCGAGGGTTACAGCTGCTCAGGCAGGGCCTGCCCTGGAGAATGGGCCCACCACCTACCATGAGTCACAACCTACCTACTTCTCTGATAAGGAGTCACTTGCACCCTTAGGGAGAAGGAGCCGTGGCCAGAGACTGAGCTCTCCCCTGACTGTGAGCCTCCTCATAGGATTGTGAGGATTCAGGGAGGTATTTCGTGTAAAGCACTGATGAGCGTGCTGGAACGTTGGAAGCACTAGATAAATATTGGTTGCCATTACTATGATTTATATAACCAATCCTCTATAACAAACCTGTAGGTCATTTCCAATTTTTCACTATTATAAACAATACTGCAATGTATATCTTAGTTTTTCCTAGTAGTAGAATTACTGGGTCACATGGTGTAAACATTTAAAATTTGGCTAGAAACTAACATTTCCTTGTTGTTTTAATCTGAACGTATTTGATTATTAGTGACATTGAATATGAACATTTATGTAATGTCCATTTATATTTCTTCTCTGAATTTAGTTATATTTGTCCATTCATTCATTGGGTTATTCATCATTTTCTTATTGATTTATAGGAGCTCTGTATGTTTTGCATGATAACCTTTTTTCAGTTATGTATGTTGCAGTTATATTTTCCTGGTATTTCATTTATGTCTTTTTTTTTTTTTTTTTGAGACAGCGTCTCACTCTGTTGCCCAGGCTAGAGTGCCGTGGCATCAGCCTCGCTCACAGCAACCTCAAACTCCTGGGCTCAAGCGATCCTCCTGCCTCAGCCTCCCGAGTAGCTGGGACTACAGGCATGCGCCACCATGCCCGGCTAATTTTTTCTGTATATATTTGTAGTTGTCCATATAATTTCTTTCTATTTTTTTAGTAGAGATGGGGTCTCGCTCTTGCTCAGGCTGGTCTTGAACTCCTGAGCTCAAATGATCCACCCGCCTCGGCCTCCCAGAGTGCTAGGATTACAGGCGTGAGCCACCGCGCCCGGCCCATTTATGTCTTTTCTTTTTAAAAAAATTATAAGCTTTATTTTGAAATAGTTTAAGACACATAAGAAGTTACAAAAATAGTACAGAGTTCCTGTGTGCCCTTCACCCAGGTTACCTCAATGTGTTACACAACCACAGTACATTGTGAAAATCAGGAAATTGACATTGGTATAATATTAACTAAATTATGAACCTTGTTTGGATTTCACCAGTTTCTACATGAACTCGTGTGTATGTGTGTGTGTGTGTACATGGTTCTTTGAAATTTTATCACATGTACAGATTTGAATAATCATCACCAAATTGGGATATAGAACTGTTCCATTATCACAAAGAAAATCCCTGTGTGCTCCTTAATAGTCGCATACACCCCCCAGCCCTAATTCCTGACAGCCACTGATCTGGTCTCTAGCACCAACATTTAGAGAATATTGTATAGATGGATCATATAACGCGTAACCCCTTGAGATTTGGCTTTTTTTCACTCAGCATAATGCCCTTGAGATGCATTCAAGTTGTTGAGTGTGTCAATAGTTTGTCCCTCTTCACTGCTGAGTAGTACATATTCCATTGAATGGCTATACCACAGTTTCTTTATCCATCCACCTGGTGCAGGACGTCTGTTAATTTTGTTTTCTAACTAATTAATTTCTTCCCTTATCCCCCCACCAACTTTGATTGGGTTTACTATCTTCTTTTACAAGTTTCATAAATCAAATTCTTAAATTCTCTTTTTTTTTGAACTTTTTATTTTGGAATAATTTTAGATTTACAGAAAACTTGCAGTTTTGCAGAAAGGTCCTGAATACCCTTCATTTAGTTTCCCCAAATGTCTATGTCTTCCATCTGTTAAAAGTAAAAGCTAACACTGGTACGGAGCTATTCCCTACAGACTTTTTTCAGTTTCCACTGGATTTCTCACCACTCCACTCCAGAATGCAATCCAGGATCCCACACTGCACTTAGCATGTTTTTCTTTTCTTTTCTTTTTTTTTTTTTTAAACGAAAACATTAATGCCCTTACATTTTCCTTTGATTACAGCTTTGGCCAAATCCCACAGGATTTAATAGATAGTGATCTCATTTTTGCACTTTTCCTAAACATTCTGAAATTTTGGATTTGATTTCCTTTATTACATTAATGTGGGTTATTTATAATAGAATGTTAAAATTTTTCATCTCCATGTGCTTTGATTTCCATTTTGGATTATCTTTTCAGTTCCATTCTCTATTTTGCTTTTATTGCATTGTGGTCAGAAAATGTGGCACGTATTTTATTTTTTAGAAATTAAAAAATACAAGGAATAATATAATTAAAACCACTGTTCCAGCCCTCAGATTTTGTAATTGTTAACCTTTTTTTCAATTTTTTATTTTTTAGGGATGGGGTCTTACTCTGTCTCCAGGGCGTAGTGCAGAGGCTCAAGGGACCCTCCAGCCTCAGCCTCTGGAGTCCCAGAGATTACAGGTGTGAGCCACCGTGCTGGGCTCAGACCGAGGATTTTAAATCAGCATTACAAACATACTGAAGCCTGTGGATTCTAGATTCCAAGACTTCAAAGCACACAGTTACGGTTCTAAAATGCTAATCTTTGCAAAGCGGTGGAAATTACATCCCCTACAACGATTTAATTTATGATGAAAAAGTTTAAATGTCAGTTCAAACGTGTGCAAAGGGGCACATCACTTTTCAACACCATTTTAGAGGTTATCTGAGCACAACGAAAACCACCGACCCCAAAGTCTGCGTCGCGCTGGCCGCCTGATTCTCACGGTGCCCTGAAAACGGCCTCTCAATGGCTGCAGCTCTCCAGGCTCCGCCCGGCTGTCCCCCAGGCTTCCTGGTAACTAGTTCCCACCTACTTCCGGGTGAGCTGACGTCAGCTACGTCACTAACTGCAAAACATAAGTGGACCGTCGCGACACCTCGGCTCCGGTGGCTCATGCTGGTAATCCTAGAGGCCCAGGCGAGATGATCCCTCAAGATCAGGAGTTCGAAACCAGCCTCAGCAAGACCATCTTTGAGGGAGATCCCCCCTCCCACCACTGAAAAATAGCAAGAGCCAGATCCCTGTCTCTGGCTGGGCCTGGTGGCTCAGGCCTGTAATCCTTGCCCTCTGGGAGGCCAGGAGGGAGGATCTCTTGAGCTCTAGAGTTTGAGACTAGCCTGAGCTGGAGTGAGATCCCTCTACCGAAAAGAAGGGGGGAAAAAAACCAAAGGAAACCCAGCTGGTTGTTGTGCCTGAGGCAGGAGCAGCAGAAGGACCCCTAGAGCCCAGGAGTTGGAGGTTGCAGTGAGCTATGATGACCCTCTTGGCCTACCTAGAACCGTGTCCCAGCTACTCGGGAGCCTGAGAGGCTGAGGCAGGAGGATGGCTTGAGTCCAGGAGTTTGAGGCTGCAGTGAGCTTTGATGATGCCGCTGTACTCTATCTCACAAAAACAAACAAGGCAACAGACCCCCATCTCTACTAAAAATAGAAAAATTAGCCCAGCCTCTTGGCCTACTTGGCACATGTCCCGGCTGCTAGGGAGGCTGAGGCAGGAGGATGGCTTGAGTCCAGGAGTTTGAGGTTGCAGTGAACTATGATGACCCTAGTGCACTCTAAAAAAAAAAAAATTAGCTTCCTCTTGACCAGATAAATGAACCTTGGGCTGTAACTGTTCAAATGAACTGTTTGAGTCTTACAAGAAAAAAATACGCTGATGTCTTCTGGAACTTTGTGAACTTGAATAACTATTATCTTTTGAACTTTCTTTTAAACTAATTTCTAATTGTTAAAACGTTTTTGTTTTTGTATTATAGCTTACTCTAATATTTCATCCTTTAATTATTTTAAAATAAGTTTTACATTGCTTAAAATTTTATTATATTTCAAACATTTTACTACTTAGATTTTACTTTTAGTTTTACCCTATTTCTTTGTGCCTTAGCTGTAGCCTGATGTTTTTATTGTCTTATTTCATTATTTACTTCATTTTAGCTTTTAAAAGTATGTTTATTTTGCTGATTTTTCTTATATTTTAAAAATGTATTATTTCATGATTTATGCACCGTATTACACCAGAAAAAAAAAAAAAAAAAAAAAGCTTAAGTGGGCTGGAGGCAAGCAGGGCCGCTCCCCAGACTTGTGGATGTGGCCCAGCTGTGCTGATGGCTTGGTCTGTGTCTGAGTACAGTAATAATTAAGAATGTAATTTGTTGTCCATATTAAAACAGTTTCTGAGAGTCTGGAATTCTGGAGTGGCTGGGCTGGGGTCTCTCAGAAGGTTGCAGTGAGATGTTGGTCTGGGCTTCAGTTATTGGACAGCTTGACTGGGCAGGAGGATCCCCTTCCCGGGTGGCTTCCTCGAATGACTCTCAGGTGGTGTTGGCTGTTAGCAGGAGGCCACCAGGCTTCTCCACAAAACTACTAGTGTGTCTCATGACATAGTGGCTAGTTTCCCGCAGAGAGACCTTTCATGAGGACCTTTCATGAGGTCAAGAAGGCAGCTGCAGTATCTTTTATGACTTAGCCTCAGAAGTCACCCACCTCTCACGTGGTCAATTCCACATTATTCTATTAGTCACTCAGACCAGCTCTGATTCCGTACGGGAGGGGGCCACACCGGGGTGTGACTACTCTAACGAGAGAATCGGTGGGCATCATCTTGGAGGCTGGGTACCAAAGAAGCCAAGATTTCGTCTATTGTCAAAACAAGCAGCTTAAAATAGCTCCAGAGAATAATCTATAAGTTAGCAAAATATTATCTCCGCGGTGGCATACAGTTGTGGCATACAGTTGTGCGGTTGAACACCCCCAGGATTTGTTATTGGCCAGACCTCAGTTCAAATCCTAGCTATATAATCACCTATGAAGTCTTCTTGCCAATAACTTTTAACCTAATCTAGGCTTTAGATCTCAATTCCAGTTTACAGTCAATAAAAGCGTTACCAAAACCAGTTAAATGACACTTCGAAGAAACAGGCAATGTATACTGTGGGACATTCTATCAGAAAACTAGCCCGTACTTCAGAAAGTCAGTGTGGTGGGGGAAAAGGTGGAGGTTTACTAATTGAGACCCAAAAGACGCACACCAGTAAGGCAAAATGGAAACAGTGTTGACTCCTACGGGGTGAGGGGACGCTGTAGAATTTGTCTCTGTGTGGAAACCATTCTTAAAAAAAAGTCAAGGTTGAAAGGCTCGAGGTTGAAACGCTCTAGTTGTGCGGTTTAAGGAGCTGTGTGACCTTGGGCAGTTCCCGCACCTATAAAACACCAACCTCCCGCGGTTGTGTGGATTAGTGTGTCGCCTGATGCAGGCGCCCAGCGGCTGTAGGGTCCCGCTGCCCTCACTGCTAACAGGACAATCCCACACCGCGTCCGGCGCGCAGGGGCTGCCGAGCGGCTCCCGGAAGAGCCCCCCGCCCGTTTCCCTGCCCGTAGGGAGGAGGCGGACGGGGAGGAGCGCCCCGAGGGAGCCCGCGTGGCCGGGGCTGGGCGGCCGCAGCGCGGGCAGCGGAAGTAGGCGGAGCGTGAGAAAGCTCTTTCCCGGCCTTCCTGATCGCGTACCTGCTGTGCAGGTGTCAATGTCAAACCTGGCATCCAAGGAAAAAGGGGGATCCCGGGGCCTGCGCGGCCCCTCGCGGTGGCTGGGCCGCCCTGGGCGGCTGCTGACCTGTCCAAGGGCGCAGACGGCCGGCCGGGGAGCGCGCGCCGGGGTGACTCAACTGGGCGCGGGGCGGCAGGACGGCGGCTTCCGCCTGCCTCTTCATACATACTCATCTTTCCAAGTTTTCTACAACAATGGTTGTGTGTATTTAAGTGCTCGGGAAATAAACTAAAAATGGAGTCATTTCTGGCTGCTTCAGAGTTACAGTGAGTATAACAGGAGCTAAAAATTAGCACATGGTGCCCGAGAGAACAACTAAAGGACCACTGTGGATACTGATTAAGGGAAATGGGCCTGTAATCCCAGCTCTCTGGGAGGCCGAGGCGGGTGGATCCTTTGAGCTCAGGAGTTGGAAACCAGCCACAGCAAGAGCGAGACCCCCGTCCCTACTAAAAATAGAAAGAAATTAGCGGGACAACTAAAAATATATAGAAAAAATTAGCCGGGCATGGTGGCACATGCCTGTACTCCCAGCTACTCGGGAGGCTGAGGCAGAAGGATCGCTTAAGCCCAGGAGTTTGAGGTTGCTGTGAGCTAGGCTGACGCCACGGCACTCTAGGCCGGGCAACAGAGTGAGACTCTGTCTCAAAAAAAAAAAAAAGAGAAATGGGAATGTGACTTGGGTATTAGAATACCAAGAAATTATGGATAATTTGGTGAGATAGTGGCTTTATCAGCCACAAATTATTAATAAAAAATATCCATTTCTTAGAGATGGATGCTCAGGTATGCAAAGGGTTTAAACAAATGATACTACACCAAAGTTTTAGTTGCTGCTTTGTGTAAGAGATGTGGTATTGACCTTTGTAACATGAGGATGCTTTGAACGCAAGTCTGTAGTACTTTAAGAAATGGCAGCCTCTTTAAAGCATGGTATCTAGAAAAGGCTTTGTAAAAAGTCCAGTGTCTCGCTCAGTAACAGCCCTGAGAATGTTGGCAGTTGGTGGAGCTTTCCCAGGTTAATCATTTCTTTCCTGGATCTTAACGTTTCTTTCTCTTCACTTATTTCTGGCATTTTGCCCCTTGCAAGGCAAACAGTGGCAAATCAGAAAGTCACATAGAAAATGAAATGAAAACTGTTACTAAGTTCCTGTCTCCACCCTGGCCCCAGTGGAGTTTTCAAACTTCTCTTTAGGCCTTTTTTTTTCTTTTTTCTTTCTTTTTTTTTTTTTAATAATATAAAAATAACCTACTTTCACCTTACACGAACTTTGACTATCTTTAGGCCATTTGATGCCCAATAAGTAGTAAATGAATTCCTAGTTCTTCAGTCATTCTCTGGACCTGCCTCAGGATTTTTTGCTGCGTTTGCAATTTTTAAAACAAGGCTGACAATAGGGGACAGTGGTATGACAGGAGACAGGATTTCAGTGGAAAACTGCACTAAAGGTGCTCCCTGTATCATTTAGTTAGTTTGAAGGTTTACAAAGGATTGTACAGTTTACATGAATCGTCTCATTTAAAGCTCTCCTCATTTTTCTAGTAACCCCACAGGGTAGGCACGGTTACAAATCCCATTTTGCCAACTAGGCCCTTGACTCTTTAAGAGGTCAGGTCACTTGTCCAAGTCACAGCAACCGGAGCCGTGGGGCACAGTAGCCAGCGGCCCTAACCATTGGGCTGCACGGTCCTCGCTGACCACCCCGCAAATCTGTCAGATCTCGGGGCCATTGCACCGCCACCCCCAGGGACACGAATCTAAATGGTCGAAGTAACGCTCCCGCCTCTCCCCCGGCCCCCCGCAGCCAGGAGCATTTTTCAGTCTTTTGCACCAACCTCATTTGCAAAGTTCCCTGCTGCGGACAAGTTGGGAAGTTTTCGGGGGGTGGGGCTGTGGGGTGGAGCTGTAGGGTGGGGGATCCGTTCCCGCTCTGGGCTCGGGCTCCAATCGCCGGGCCTCCCTCGCATAATCCTTAACGGTTAGAGCCCATGGGTGCCAAGGTGGCCGAGACACACGGGGGCTGCAGCCTTTTTTCCGGGGGTCCCGCGGGAGCCGGGAAGCGGCGTCCCTACCCAACCAGCCGTCCGAGGGGTCTGGGGAGGTCCTGGGGGCGTCCCCGGAGGTCCTCCGAAGGCGTGCGGCGCACTCTCCCGCGCAGGTCTTTGAATTTCTGGCTGGCTACGCGTCAGGGCCGGCGGAGGGGGCGCATCCAATGAGAGGCAGTGGGGGAAGGGCATAGTGCATTTAAGGACGCGGGACCACGGCCCAGCCCATGCGCCCCTCGCCGCCGCTGCAGCTGCGCTTTCCGCCGCCGAGGACGCCTCCCTGCCGCCGAGGACGCCTCCCTGCCGCCGAGCCTGCCTCCCTGCCACCGAGCCTGCCTCCCCGCCGCCATGCTCTCCACCCGCGTCCCGCTCGCCCCCCTCGGGGACAAGCAGCTGCGGGTCTCGCCGCTGAAGGGGCTCAGCCTCGCCGACAAGGAGAACACGGTGAGCGCGCGGGGCCCAGGCGCAGCCGGGCCGGGCGCTGGGCTGCGGGCGCCCCCCGCGGGGAGGGTGAGGAGGGCACCCCGCAGCCCCTCACGCGCGTCTCCCCGCAGCCCCCGGGCCTGAACGGGACGCGCGTCCTGGCCAGCAAGACCGCGAGGAGGATCTTCCAGGAGCCCGAGGAGCCGGTGAGTGGCGGGCGTGGGGCCGGGAGAGGAAGTCTGAGGACTGCTGAGCGTCTCCGCGCCAAAACCGCATTGTCTCCTCAGCGCCGCGCGCTTTTCCCGCCAAAGTGTACCCGCCCTGAAATGACCCCCTCTGTGCAGACGGACGTTTCCCACCAGTTCTAGCGTATATTCCTCTTAGGTTGCATAGGGAATGCAATGGGACTGTGAGTATTTATGCATCGAGCCACATGAAATGCCAATTGAAGGTACTTGGCCGAGAAAAATGGCAAGTTTATCTGGTTCGCCCTGTACTTAAATTTTGTGTTATTTTTCTTCCCCACCAGAAAACTAAAGTACCCGTCCCGGAGGATGAACCACTGCTGAGAGAAAACCCTCACCGCTTTGTCATCTTTCCTATCGAATACCATGATATTTGGCAAATGTATAAGAAAGCCGAGGCGTCCTTTTGGACGGCCGAGGAGGTAATCGGGGTCAGGAACGTGCGCGGGGCCGGATTGTGGAAGACTCCTGCAGGGGCGATCATCACTTGTCTGAGACGTACTTAGATTCCTTCTGGGGATGGCTGCCCGCCGAGGATGTTAGACGTTTTATTTGGCAGAGGGAACTCTTATGTGAAGGGTATATTCATCAGGTCATGCTGGTAGACTGAAAATTTGGAATTGCTTTAGGGTGAGGTCCTGCAGGCTTGAATCTCTTACCTTTGTGCTAAAATTGTGAACTTCTAACCTCAGGTGGACCTTTCCAAGGACATTCAGCACTGGGAAGCCCTGAAGCCTGAGGAGAGATATTTTATATCGCATGTTCTGGCTTTCTTTGCAGCGAGTGACGGCATAGTGAATGAAAACTTGGTGAGTTTCCAAAAAGCAACTTTCATTCCCTCGAAGATTTGGCGTAGACCTAGAGAACTAGGTTGCTTTTGTCTTTTTAATTTTTCCACGCTGAATATGCGTGCGTGTGTATATACACATATATATGTATATATATGTTACATGGCAATTCGTGTTTTGCAATCCAATTTGCACTTATTTCTCCTTATGATGTTTCCCCTGACTGGAGAAGCTCAAAGGCGATGTTAAGCGGTAGTGATAGGTTTACTCCTTATGGCCACGTTTGCTCTTTCTTCTTGTGGCTTTGCTGTTTTAATAATTTGGTTGCATATATTTTATTGTGAATGGATCCTTCTTGCTATGGATTAGGAAAGAATGAATCAATAATCAAGTGCTCACAGAAACCTTGTGAAACAGGAATCATCTACTTCCTGATCTGTAAATTGAGCACATATAAAACGTCAAGCTTTACCACTGAATTGTGAAAAAAATGTATTAAATATATATAGAAACAAACTACCCTGGTACAAAGAAGGGTCTAGGGTGATACCAGTTTCCATTGACCGTTGTGTTGTTTCTCTTCAAGCTTTACCACTGAATTGTGAAAAATTGTATTAAATATATATAGAAACAAACTACACTGGTACAAAGAAGGGACCAGGATGATACCAGTTTCCATTGACCGTTGTGTTGTTTCTCTTCAAGCTTAACTTTGATATTTTGCCACTAGGTGGAGCGATTTAGCCAAGAAGTTCAGATTACAGAAGCTCGCTGTTTCTATGGCTTCCAAATTGCCATGGAAAACATACATTCTGAAATGTATAGTCTCCTTATTGATACTTACATTAAAGATTCCAAAGAAAGGTGAGTGTTCAAGTGGTGTGCAAGATGTTGAGGGCTCACTAATTGTTAACTTTATTTCAAGTTTTTTAGTTCATACAGGGATAAAAATGACTCCAGAATGACTAAGCAGTCATAGACGTTTCTAGCACCCATGGGCATGTCTGCTCTTAGCAGGAGCCTAAATTCACTTTATTAGTCATTCACTTAAAGTTATGAGTGTACAGTTGAACAACCAATCGAGTGCCCGTGCTTTTTGAAAAAACATCCCTATTTCTCCCTATCTTGTGTTGAAAAAGGAAAAAACAAAAAAAAAAAAAAGAAAAGAAAAGAAAAAAAAATCCCTCAGTGCTGGGTATGACATAAAGTAAAACCCAGGTCTTGACAGTCTTTTTATTCCTGTGACAAACCTGTTGAGAACTTAGAATGTGGGGCTGGCGAGAGAGGAGAACTTGTCCCTTAAGGAGCTTGCAAGGTCAGCTTTAGGGGAAAGAGCCTTGTGTGGGTGAAAGTGGCAGAGCTGAAGCCTAAACTGGCTATTGCAGACTACAGGGAAGCGTATGAAGAGGGAAAATGAGCAGGAAGTTGAAAGGTCTGAGGAAACTCTGTGAGTAAAGAGATTTGAACTTGCAGACAAAAATGAGAAAAGGTAGAGGCAAGATTGGGGGTATGACAGGGGTGGGATCAGGAAAGTCGGGGGCGGGTAAGCCTCAAGAACATGGGACAGGCAGGCCAAGTCCCTCATAGAGCAGGGAGGGCATTGAGATGGAAAGAACAGAAGGAGCCCAGTATCTGGTGACCTTTGCTTCAAGAACACAAGGCCATCTGGGTGGGAATAGGCTGGGAAATAGGTAGACTCCCAGGGTGGGCACCAGGATGAAGGAAGCAGAGGAAGGTAGTAAGGAGGACCCAGGTAGGTGTCGGGCCCACCAATTTGCTTTCCTAATCTGGGGTCAGTGGGGTACCTTAGAATTCTAGTAGGAAGCAATCTCAGATGGTTTAGTTTATTGATTTAATTACGTAGATATAGCAATTGGGTCCCAAATAATGTCCCAGTGATAGTCTTTGGGGCCATTTACTTAGTGGGGTAATAGCATAGCAATTAAGATTTTATGGTTTTTCAAATTTAAAGAAGATAGGGGCTCTGAACTGTGATCTGGACTTGAAATAATTAAGACAATATTTCCTCTGGTATAATGGACTAAGTTTTAGTGTTCATAGACCTTGGAGCTCAGCATGGACTACAGAGTACCTAAACTTGTATTAATTAACATAAATGAATGTTGAGGTTTCTAAAGGAGCACTAGAGGGAGAAGCTAACCAGTAAGAAGAAAACATTTCAGTGTGAGTTCTTTTGGGGAAAGAATTGGCAAATACTTGAATCTGGCCTTTGTCTCAGCACTCTTATCTAGAAGTTTGTGATCAGAGGTCTTGGCTGTGATGTTGTAATTGCTGATGCTATATGTGCCTACTAGGGAATATCTCTTCAATGCCATTGAAACGATGCCTTGTGTTAAGAAGAAGGCAGATTGGGCCTTGCGTTGGATTGGGGACAAAGAGGCTACCTATGGTAAGGAGACCTTTGACCCTACTTAAACCTGAGCTTCATTGTTTAAGTAATGTTAGTAGGTTGTTGGCCCTTCCTACAAATACCAGCAGTTACTCACTAGAAACACTTTGCTGTTAACCCTTAAATAGGAGAACGTGTTGTAGCCTTTGCTGCAGTGGAAGGCATCTTCTTTTCTGGTTCTTTTGCATCGATATTCTGGCTCAAGAAACGAGGACTGATGCCTGGCCTCACATTTTCCAATGAACTTATTAGCAGAGATGAGGTGAGTCTAAATGAAATAACAGGCTAGCTTGTTCCCCAAACATCTACAACTCTTAGGCATGCTCTTCTGTTCACTGAAGGGGACCCAAGCTATCAGATGGCATTTCCACATTTAATATGTGAGTTCAACCATGTGCATACCCAGCAAAGAAGGAAATACTTTGCTGAAGTTATTTTACTTGCATTCTCAATATAATACATTAGTATATACATATTGCCCTAGAGGCTGGGATGCACAAAACTATAAATACTTGATGGGGTTTTTTAAAGGGATGTTTTATTATTCTTGTCTAGTATTATGTGATCCTATTCTACTTCAGAGTTCATGATAAGCGTCTCAGTGAAATGAGGGTTCATTTTCGTCCAGTGTCTTTGAATACTCTTGGATTAAACTGAGGAAAGGAAGGTAAAAAATGCCTAGGTTTAAGTCACATTTGAAAGGCAGGGAGCATGAACCCTACTATACTTGGAGCCCACTGGGCATATCAAACAGTTGATCTTACCTTATAGGAAGATCTTCCTTTCTATGTAGGGACGTAAGCTTTGAATCTTATCAGAGTTTCATACACTAAGACTCGACTCACTTAAAATTGCATCAGATTTCCTGAGCATCTAAATAAACTAACTAGCCTTGTCACTGAGGTTTGCCTTTCCTGCTGGGGGTAGTGCCAAAATTAGAGCTCACAGCTACAGAAAGAATACTTTGAGCAAAAGTTATGGCTCTTCTTGCCACCACACAGAGGAATAGACCTGCCTCGTCCTTATCTAGGTGGTAGCATTCGGGGCCTTGGGTGGGGCTGTGCCTGCCTCAGTGGCATCAGCAGTTGAAGTCATCTTCCCTTTGACAGTTTCAGTGCTCTCAGTAAGGCTGAGCAAGTTGTATAAGGAGAATGCAGAAAAAGATAAAGCATTTTCATATTCCATGCCAAAGTCTTCTGGCTTTCGTGATCTTGAACTTTTTCTTCTAGGGTTTACACTGTGACTTTGCCTGCCTGATGTTCAAACACCTGGTACATAAACCATCGGAGCAGAGAGTAAAAGAAATAATTATCAATGCTGTTAGGATAGAGCAGGTAAGTGGGCGATGTGTACGGGTCCCTCTAGTGCTTGCTGGATGCTCTTTTGCCTCAGTGGTATTTAGAAGCTATATTTTGGTCCCTAGGAGTTCCTCACTGAGGCCTTGCCTGTGAAGCTCATTGGGATGAATTGCACATTAATGGAGCAGTACATTGAGTTTGTGGCAGACAGACTTATGCTGGAACTGGGTTACGGCAAGGTAAAACATTGTTTATACCTTTCTGCTTCTTTTGAAATTGTTGTTCTGTATTTATATCTTGATGTGAACCTTTTCAGGTGTTCAGAGTAGAAAATCCATTTGACTTTATGGAGAATATTTCACTGGAAGGAAAGACTAACTTCTTTGAGAAGAGAGTAGGCGAATATCAGAGGATGGGAGTGATGTCAAGTCCAACAGAGAATTCTTTTACCTTGGATGCTGACTTCTAAGTGAACTGGAGATGTGCCCTTAATTTTGCTGATTTTTCCTTCTCATCAAAAAAAAAAAAAAAAAAAAAATCAGCTGAAGTGTATTAACCAGCTACACTCTGAATTATCCAAAATATTCATTAACACCATCTTTAAAACTGTGTAGCTACCTCAAAAATCAGCCCTGTTTATTAATAATACTAGTAGTAGCACCTAGAAGGAAAGAGTATTATAAAAATTGTCCGTTTTTGCAGGCTACAATTTCACCATAACAGTAAGAGTGGCAACCTTGTCCTTATATCGTGGAGACCCTAGTGAGTGTGGCCCAGCAGAATAAAACATTCACTTATGCCACAAGGCAGTTGAAAGATGCAGCCTCCCTGCTTCAGAGCATATTTTAAAGTTTACTTAACTTGTTTGTATATAAAACTCGCACTTTCTCAAAGAATAACATTGTTCATACTGTCAGGTCTAGCCTGATTTATTTGGTTTTTACACCAAATACAAAGTATTCTGTTTACTACCAATAAGAGCCAATTTGAAATTTACCAACTGACTATTGCAAAATAAGTTAAACCTGTGTAGACTAAGCATGCCATTTCTAAGCTTTATTTTCTTTAATGAATGGAAATACTCTTTAACCGACTTTAAAGTCAATCCTGGGCATACCTAGATACTAGTCTCTTGGTGCTACATAGAAGACAGGTTGTGTTCTCTATCCTGTAGCCTGGGTAGAGTGTTGTGGGATAAGAGATAAAGGGTCATCTTTTAGGGCAAGGATCTTCTAACCCAAATCATTAGGAATGATGATCTGGGCTGCCTGCTAGGGGCCTGGGTTTCAATATATATGAGGGAGAGAAAATACAATTTATTTTTTAAATTGAATTTTCCCCAACTTCTAGCTGATATGAAAATATCCTTGAAGAGTTTTCTTAGGTGGAGTGTAAGGTATTATAGTAAATTTTCTAGTCATCCTCGAATGGAATGACTTGCCTAAGATCTTGCTCTTGTTAAGTGATAAAATCAGGATTGAAGTTGGCTCTCCTAAGAGTTGTTTATTTTGGTTTTGTTTAATTTGCATGTAAGTATGTACTGTTGAGAGTTAATTCATTTATATTTACTATATCATTTAAATTGGAAAATATTTTTTTAGTATGTATATCCTTTTAGATTTTACCTGTAGTTTATGCTTTGAGATAAAACACCCAGTAGTGTCTTTAAGTTCATAATTGACTAAACATTGCTTTATGCAATTTCAACATTTGTCTAAATCTGAGCATCATCTGGTAGATTCTTAAACTTCAGTAGAAAACTAGCGCTGTATGAGTTATTAATAATCCATTTAAATTAATTTCAGAAGCTAGCATAAGCTAATAGATACAGAACTAGTTTGAATTAATCTGCTTTTATGTTTGGAAAAATAAAATGCTGAGACATCACATGGAAGATGATGCATGATAACATGTTCTTTTGGCCCCATTTGTTAACTGATTGTATTGTATATTGGCTGTTTGTCCACTGACTTATTGTTAGTTTCCTTCTTCATTTACTGTATAAATAGTCAATTTTGAAGTTCCTGTAACAAGACCCTTTTCTATCTTTTAAATTATTGTTACCGTCTGGGCGTGGTGGCTCACACCTGTAATCTTAGCACTCTGGGAGGCTGAGGCAGGAGGATCACTTGAGCTCAGGAGTTCCAGACCACCCTGAGCAAGAGCAAAACCCTGTCTCTGCTAGTCCCAACTACTTGGGGAGGCTGAGGTCGGGGGGATCGCTTGAGCCCAGGAGTTCGAGGTTGCTGTGAGCTAGTCTGACGCCACGGCACTCTAGCCTGGGCAACAGAGCAAGACTCTGTCTAAAAAAAAAAATTATTGTTACCTAAAGTTAATAAGTCCAGATTACACGATCCTTACACTTGTGCAACACTAAAATGAATAAATGCTTTGCCTTGCATTGTCAGGTACAGGCGGAAGTTGGAATCAGATTTTAGGATTCTACCTCCCATTAGCTGAGTAATATGTGAACTAACTTCTGCCAACTCAGATTTTTTTCCTGATCAGTTGAAAGGGGATCAAATTTTTAGCATAAGTCCCAACTTTTTTGCACTAGGGACTTGGTTTCATGGAAGACAATTTTTCCACAGGTAGGGGGAGGCGGAGCTCAGGCGGTGATGTGAGAGTGATGGGGAGCGGCTGTAAGGTACAGATAAAGCTTCGCTCGCCCTCCTGCTGTGTAGTCAGTTCCTAAGTTTCAGGGAAGACCGTTTTCCCATTTTTCCACCAGTGGGGGTGGGGGTGGGGCGGCTCAGGCGGTCACACACAGCAGTGTTTCTAACTGGCACCGGGCTGCAGCCCGGGGGGTTGGGCCATAGGCACACAGCATTTCAGTCTCAAAATTTAATATGGCACAAGTGGCAAATGGTGATCTTATGTCAGTTCCTTAATTGATAAAATTTGTATTTTAATTCAGAAAGAAAAAATTACTTTTTGTAAAGGCTTGTGAGCTCACTTTTCATCAGTTGTGGAGAGCAGACTTCGTGCCTGTTCTGGCACAAGGTGTATAGGAGACAGGTACACCTGAAAGGTGACGTTACATTGCACATGTGAAGCCAGGACCGAGTGGAACTTGCCAGCCATGGGCAAGCCACCTCTGGGCTTGTCTTCCCGTTTGCACAACAGATGGGGCCACAGGCCTTTCCCACTGGAGTTTGCTCTGTGCTCCCTCAGCCCACTGACCTGCGTGGACTTCCACGTGGGTTTGAACCGGTCCCTCTGTCTAGAAATGCCCTTTCCAGATTCAAAATCCCACCCACCTGCACAAGGCCTGTTAGAGGTCATGACACCTGTCCATTCCCAGACCAACCATTTATCCCTGTGTGTCGCACATGCCACTGCCATTCAGTTCCTTGGTCATCTGACAACCAGCTCATCAGGTGCTGTTCTCGGAGTGGAGGTGGGCGGTGAGCCGGAGGAGCAGTCCCACCCTGTGGAGCTTAGGGCTAGTTCTAGAGAGGAAAACTTCAGGTTTAGTCCTAAAGGGGAGTAGGTCTGCGGTATCACGTGGTGATGGAGTCGCGGAGCCAATATTGGGAAGGAGCCACAGGATTGTGAGATGGGTGGGAGTGATTAGGAGAGGTCTCGTGAAGAAGGTGACAGTTTGCGATGGGTGTGTTGGGGCTAGCGTGACTCCTGTGTGATTCTCATGAAGATTCCTTCCATGTCAGAATGTCTTTGTGGGCACAGGTTTTTATCCATCTCTGCATGTCTTAGCACAAGGCCTTCAAGGATCAGACACTCAAGGGGCGACTGGTGAATGAGGAACTACAGTAGTTTGAGCTGAAGTATTCTGGGGTGGATGATGTCATTGGCAAAGGCACGTGCTGTGTCCCAGAGGAATCTTGTAGAGGGCTTTGCCTTTGCACCCCAAAGGTGATCTGTGAATGTCAGGTTGGCGGCAGGCCTGTTGGGGAGTCCAGCCCACCGTGCTTCAGGAGGATCATCAGCTATTAGAACAGCCTCCCTGTGGGCCGCTGCAGTCCCGTCCTCCCCACCTGCACCCCCGTCCTCCCCACCTGCACCAGCTGCCCATGTTGTACCCTCCCACGCTGCTTGAGGGAGGGCTGCAGCAGGCATGGTGTGGTCAGACCACTGGGTCAGCTAGACACAGATATAATACTGCTGAGTACTCATTAGATACACACTCACAGGCCTTATCCCAGACCTACCAACCAGGGAGCCTGTGGTTTTAACAAGATTATCCCTGGTAGATTCTGGATGGGATAGACTTGTGATGTAACCAGTGGTTTTTAGTCCTGACTGCATTATAACCACCTGGGGGCTTTTAAAAAACTATCAGTGCCTGGATCCCACTTCTGGAAAAGGCAGTCCAGCTCATTTTCTTAATTTGTGTGAGCTCTAGACATGCTTGTGTAAGGGTTATATCTCATCACATGTGCAGTCGGGGCCCTGCTCCAGTGCAGTGGCCAGGCCTGGCAGCCGAGAGCAGACCTGTGAAAACCTTTTCCCTCTGCCTGCCAGGCACTGCTGTGGCCTTGGACCCAAGCTAAGGACGTCCTCCTTGTGGAGCAGGAGCCAGATGGGTGTGTGAATACCCTTGGGCCAGCAGCTGATACGCTGTTTGTATGTTTTTTGAGCATCAGTGGCCCTAGCAGTGTTGGTCTGGAGGACCTGGTAACAGCTTGTCACCGCTGAGCAAGACACGCCTAGCCTCTGTCCGTGGGTGGCTGTGGCTTTGGGGCAGTGGGATTAGGGGCATTGACCTGTTGAGACCAGACTGTCCCTGGGTGCAGAGGAGCCCTCCTGGTGTCCATCCGGACGTAAAGGGAACACATCTGTGGTGTCTCCTTGCCATTTCCGGAGGGGATACAAGGTCAGATACAGCCGAGGAGTGAGTCTGAACCGAAAGGGTATGCCTGAAGGAATTATCCAAAAGTAGGTGGAAAATAGGAAAGGACACAGAATGGGAGTGTGCACATTTTAAAGGGAGTTTTAAGGATGGAGGGAATGGATAGGCAGTGTTTGAACAGGTAATGACCAATGATTTTCCAGAATTGACTGACTCATCCTCAGAATCTGGAACCCTGAACAAATCCCAGGTCAGATCAATGAAAGTTCGTACCTAGACTCATGAGTGAAACTGCAGAACATACAGATGCTGAAGTTTACAGGAATGAAAGGAATGTTCCCTACAAAGGAACAATTAAACTAAGTAATTCAACAGCCACGGAAGCCACAAGAATCATATCTTAAATGCTGTGATTACTGGGCTAAACTATTATTCAGAAGTAAGATAAATACATGTTTAGATTTTGCTATTCACATCCCCTCACCAAAACAATTTCTAAAGAATATACTTTATGAAGTAAAGGATTAAGCCAAAAAAAGGATGATGAGAGAAATAGGTAGGCCCTCAGTGACTCTAAGCATTGATAAAACCAAATGGAAGCTGGGTGTGGTGGCGCTTGCCTGTAGTCCCAGCCACTTGGGAGACTGAATCGGGAGGATGGCTTGAGGCCAGGAGTTTGATACTAGCCTGGGCAACATGTCAAGACCCTGTTTCTACAAAAAGGTTTTTAAAAATTAGCTGAGCATGGTGGCTCATGCCTGGAGTCCCAGCTACTCTGGGAGGCTGAGGCAGAGGGATCACTTGAGCCTAAGAGTTGGACATTGTAGTAAGCTGTGATCACACCGCTGTACTCCAGCCTGGGTGACAGAATGAGGCCCTGTCTCTAAAGAAAAAAACGCATGGAATGAGATGACCTGCTTATCAAAATCATAAGCATAATAAATGTAAGTAGACTAGCCAGTTAAAAGAAACTTCAGGTTCAGTTAGAAGAATGTTAGCTAGAAGCTACATACCAAAGAATATAAAAGGATGGATAAAGGGGGAAAAACCTATGCTAAACAGTGGCATTATAAGAAAAAAAGGACATGAAAGCAAAAGACTTATTAGAAATAAAAGTTACTGATCTAAAGAACAGTCCATCCTCTGGGAAGATACAAGGTTAGTAGTTGCACCAGACAGCGTGGTCTCCGCGGTGTCTGGGTGTTATGTCATAGTCTGGCCTCCCCAGGGACCAGTGGAGTCCTGGGCTCAGTGACCAGAGGAAGCCATATCTCATCTTGGTGCTGACCTTAGTCACTGTTTTTATTCACTCATTGTCCTCCCCTGGTCCTGTACATAGTCCGTCCCTGGGTTGCTTTTAAGCCAGTTGCAGAGAATTTTCTGTCTCTATGGGATTGCTTAGAAGCTCACACATTCCTACCAGACATGAGCAGCTGCTCCATCCTCCCTGTTTAGCAGGACCACCAAAGTGTGCTTCCAGGGGCCAGCCTGGACCGGGCAGGGTGTAATTGAATGGCCCTTCACAAGGGAATGGTGCGAGTTATGCAGTTTGGCTACATTGTAGCCTAGGGACCAACGGGGCAGGGTCGGGGGTTGAGGCTGGGATGACACCGGGTGGAAAGTCTGTCACCAGTGACAGACTGGTTCTCAGCACACGCTGCAGTGGAGGTGCTGGGTCCTCAGCCTGGGGCAGGCTGAGCCTTCCTGGGTATGGGTGGGCCTGTGAATTTGAAGGACTGGAGCCAAGGCTGCCAGTGACCTAGGAAAGACCTCACTCTGGACCCTCTGAATAAGGTGAATTAGATGGACACGATGGCAGGTGTGCCTCAGGAGTAGGTGTGGCCTTGAAGAGGCTGGCTCTCCCGAGGCCACCAACTGACCCCTGTTGCCCTCTGTCAGAAGTGCCCAGCCATAGCTCCTGCCACCTGAGCCAGGCCTGGGTCTTGCTTTCAATTTGGGGGCGGGGGGGGGGGAGGGGGGAGAGGAGGCGGTGCTCTTTCTCCTGGCCTTGGAGTTGGTGGGCAGAGGGTCGGGCTGCTGCAGTGGAGAAGATGGCCTGCCTGAGAGTGGAGCCTACACTGGGGGAAGGTGACCGGATCTACAGAGAAACAGTCCCTATGACGCTTCACTTGAACCCAGCCATACTTCAAGTCCACACCCCAGACTTTTCACCTAAGTAAGCCAATAAATTCAGAATAGAATAAGGCTGATTTTCCTGCCACATGCACCAGAGTTCCGCCTGAACAGAACCCACGGAATCCATTTGATCTGCACGACCACCCTGGGCCAGAGGTCATCATCCCTTTCTTACAGGTGTAGCCACAATGCTCAGGGCGGTCACACACCTCATTGAGGATCACACCATGAGCAGTGGCTGACCAGGGCGTGAACCTGGGAGTCCAAGTTCAGCAGGGCCTCACTCTTGTCCCTCACTGCGCATACCTCTTGAGAGAACAGGCATCCCAGCCTCATTCATGCTGGTCAGCGAGCCTTGTGGGTGGGAGGTTTTGTCCCTCTCCTGCCTTCCTGTAGGGGTGGGGGCTGAGCTCTGCTTTGCACCTTGTCAACATGGCCCTGGGGAGGGGAGGGGTGGGGGGCCTGCATCTGTATAACACCAACCCAGCCTTCTGACCAGGGGCTCTGGTAAGGATCACAGGCCTGCGCTGTGCTGCACCGCACTAAGAAGGTGGCCTATGGCTACGTAGGAAAGTTGAGAGGTCCTCAAGTAAATGCGATCCCAGGCTCAGGAATGGGGTGAGTGAGAAGCAGTGACCTTGGAGGTGGAAAGCTGGAAGGTCCCAGCTATTCCCAGAAAGCCCTGGAGCAGTAGCTGCTTCTGGGTAAGGGCTTACCCTGAGCCGTTCCTCTCCAGTGCAGGGGAGTCCGGCCTCTCCAGGGGCCCCCAGGACTGAGCTAAGGAGGGATTTGCTTTGGAAGCCTGGGAACAGGACCTGGGGCTGCTCTGGCCTTCCCTTGGACCCCCTAACCCTAATCTCTTGAGTCCAGTGTCAGTTGCTGAAGGACATTTCCGTGCCACTGAGAGCCCACAGCATGTGTTAGTGCAGGGGCAGCTGCAGCAAAGGCTTTAGGAAAGGTCTCCCTCTTGAGAACTCGAGCCGGTCTCACCGCTTGTGAGAAGGTTGACCTTGGGGGTGTCACATCACCTCTTGGGCTCAGTTCCATGTTGAGAACCAGGACTAAATCTGGAGCAAACAGGCTTGTAAGAATTAGATGTGGAGAGCGCCTGGCATTCTTTAGAACTGCTCTTGAGATACAGTTCACATACTATTCAGCTTATCCATTTTAAGTATACACTGGTGTTTAGTGTTAATATAGTCACAGACAGGTGCAGCCACCCCATGATCCTCACTCTAGAAGACACCCAGCACCCATTAAGTCACTCCCTGTCTCCTACTGCCCAGGCCTGGTCAGCCACTGGTCCACTTCCTGTCTCTGGGATTAATCTGGTGCATTTTTGGGAGGCTCAACATGTGGGAGTTAGTATTGGCGAAGGCTGGATTTTCTTTCTGAGCGATCATTTAGAATGTTAGAGGCCACAGAGGGAAGTCTGATACCCATTTTAGAAGGGTCTTTCTTTCCTGACAAGGCAGACCACCTTGCATTAAAAAAAGATTCCCGGCATGTGGCCTGGGAGGGGACTTTGCTGCTATGAGCTGGCAACAAGCTGGCTGGGAGTGGGGGTGTTGAAGCCTTGAGTCACCCCTTTGGGGGGCCAGTAGGTGGATTTGGGGTCCGTCTTTCCTGTCTTGCTGGATGTGGTCCCAGGATTCTGCTTCTCTCTTGTTCCAGGGAGTTTGGCGGGCTGAGCTGTCCTGGGTTCTGCGGAATTGGAAACAAGTCCTAGAGCTTTTGGGAACACAGGAGTCTTCTGTTAGGCCTCCCTTTGGTTTCTCACTTGCACCTCCCCGACTCCTTAGGTCCTCATTCTGTCACCCCCAGTCCTCCAACACCAACCGAGCATGTGAGGCCAGGGGCAGGAGTCTAAGCCCGTGGGCCACATCTCAGCTGTTGCCAGGTTTTGAGCAGACCAGGAGCTAAGAATGTTTTATAAAAATCAAAAGAATAATGTTTTGTGGCATTTGAAGGTTCTGCAAAATTCAAATTTCAGGGCCTATAAGTAGTTTTGTTGGGACACAGCCACAGTCATTTGTTTATGCCTTCTCCATGGACAACACAGACTTAAGTAGTTGCCACAGTCTGTATTTTCTATCTAGACCTTTGCAGAAAGTGTTCGATGACCTCTGCATAGGACGTGGCCTTGTTCTTGAGGGGCCCAGGGTGGAGCCAGGGAGCAGGGGGGCAGTGGGTAGTCTGTGGGGGCCCGAGCTGGCCCGTGCCTGTGCAGAGAGCTGGCTATTGAAGCGAGTGGTAGCCGGTCACTATAGATACCTGAGGATCCTGTGGCCACATGGAAGACTGTGTACAGAATAACGATAAATGAAAATAGCAGAACATGAAACTAGGTACACTGTGGCTACAGTGCCATAAACGTGCACAAAGACAGCAGGTAGCACACACGGAGCGATGAAAATGGCGTCTGGGTGGTGGGAGTGAGAACAGTTGTTCTTTCTATTCTGTTCTTGTGTTTTAATTTTCCTGTAATGTTCTTATAATAAATATCAGTGAGCAGTTGCAGCCTAGGGGACGTACCTACCGGGCAGATGGATGTTCCCAGTCCTGGGAGGGGTGGAGGCAGAGGGAGCCTGCGCCCTGGACTTGGGTTAGGGAGGAAGTGCCTGGGGATGGTGGAGGTCGGCGCACTTGGCTCCCGTGAGCTGGGGGCCGGGGCTGTGCAGACCTGAGTTGTGATCCGTGTGTCTGCGCACTGTGCAGTCACCCCTGGAAGTTGCTTAGAAGCCTTGGGATCTCGTGGCAGCCGGGAGCCAGTTGCTTCTGTCCACGTGGGTTAGCTAGAGAGGGCCATTTGGGTCCCCTTCCGTTCTGGCTTCAGGCCTGATGGACTCAGCCGAGTCCAGCTCTGCCGTTGATGGGCTGTGTGCTGTGGGACTCGGGTTAAGTCTGTAGGTGGCAGAGCTGGGACCCGCCATCCACCCACCCACCCTCTGCCTCCAGTGTCCTGCTCAGAGCTTCACAGAGTTGGTGCCACCCAGCTATGCTCAGTGACATGCATCTTGGGCTTGGGCTGGGCTGAGATGATGTCCCTCCTGTCAGTGTGGTCGTCCCCAGGGAGACTGCCAGCCCCTCGTGGGTGCATCCATCTTTTGCATTGCATCCCTGGTCTCTGCCAGCAGAGACCTGGGCACATGGTGGGTAGACAGTGAATATTTGTGATTGTGATTGGATGGAGTGGGCTCGGTGCTTGGTCTTGGACTCAAAAGCGCTTGCCCTTAAGGGTTCCAAGGTCACAAGGAGGAGGAGGGGAAGAGCCCTGGACCTCTTCTTGCTAGCAAGGAAGGAGCAGGTGGGGGTGCAGGTGCTGTTCCAGGTGCCAGAAACAGCACCCATGAGGCGGCCGTAGCGTTGGGGAGGAGGGGGGACTGGGGCGGGAGCAGGTTGGTTCAGGTGCATTTACTGGGAGCCCTGCCGTGTGCGGGGTGTGCGTTCTGTTCCAGGTGCTGGGAGAGCACGAAGCACAAAGATGAAGTCCAGGCCCTCATGGAGACGGCACGCTGGTGGGGAGACGGAAACCACCACCCACACAGGGTGCTGTGAGTCAGAGGGTGAAGTGCTCTAAAGGCCTGGAAAGCAGGGAGGGGGAGGAGGAGGAGCAGTGGCTCTGTGCGTGCTCCTGTGGGGAGAGGGAACTGGAGGAGGTGGGGACAGACCACGTGGTTAGCAGAGGAAAGCAAGGTTCAGCCAGAGGGCAGGGTAAGTGCAAAGGCCCTGTGGCAGGAATGTCTTTGCATAGTCAGAGCAGAGTGAGGGGTGGCAGGTCTCACAGGGCCTTGTGGGTAGGCCCAGGTAAAGAGTTGGGATTTTGATCCAAATGGGATGAGAAGCAAGGGCAGGTTTCCGATCCTTGGGTCTGAAAGGAGCTCTTCTGTTTCTGTGTGTCAGGTATCCGTCGGGAGTCCCGGTGGAAGCAGGAGGCTGATGCATCTGTCCAGGTGAGAGGTGATGGTGACTTTCTCGGTGGGGAGGAGAGGGCAGCTGCGGAGATGATGAGCAGGGCGGTCACCTGCTCTTTCCTAGCTCAGTGAACAGCACCCCCAGGCCCCAGATGCCAGGTCAGAAATCCAGGCCTTACCGGCCTCTGCTGTTCTGCGTGTGGCCAGGCGAGGGAGCCTCCCACCTTCCCGTGTCCCTCAGCCCACAGCCCAGGCGGCGCGGTCCTGCCATCCACCGCCCAGCCCAGTGGCGAGCCCGGCCATATCCCACCCGGGTTCTGGCTGCTCCACCCCCAGTTCGCCCTTCTGCCATCTGTCGAGCACACAGCACCCAGGGTGATATCTTAGCACGTTAGATGAGGATGGGGGCTTTATGTAACACGGTGACATGCAGGAGGCCTGGGCCCTACCTGAGCCCAGGGCCTCGTGGACTTCACCCTGCCAACCCTGCCTCGAGCCTCCCTGAACTTGAGCTTTTCAAACACACGCCTCCCAGCCTTTCCCTCTGGCTCTTAGACCCGTCTACCTGCTCCTGATCTTCCGGGTCTCAACTTAGAGGCCACCTTCCCTAGGAACCTTCCCAGGCCCAGTGAGGCCAGATTAGGGGCCCCTGCTGTGCCCCCATGGCCTCCGAGAGCTTATCACACAGAATCATACTTGTCTGTTCGGTTCTCTGACACCCCGTGCCCGGTTGTGACTTCCCTGAGGGCAGGGATGGGGTTTGCTGTCCCCAGTGGGCTGGGACACTCAGTTCTGTCCATACATGTTTATTGAAAGACTGAGCACATGAGTGGCCCACGGCGGGAGCCGCTGTGTCTGGCACAGTAACGTGAGGGTCCCGCTGTGGAAACTAGTGGAGAACGTGACCGGAGCCCCTGTACCCAGAGTGGTGGCCTGTCAGGGGGTGGCTTCCGCGCCCCACTTCCCTTCCTCCTCTCCTCGGCCCTGTCCACCCAGGCTGTCCCACGAGTGCCTGTCCATGCTGACTGGATACATGCCCACCTGGCTGTCATTCTTCACGCACAAGGCCTCCTAGGGACTGTCCTGGAGCCCCAAGGGGTGGCTGGAAGCTGGAGCGTCAGGCCTTCAGGGCCAGGAAACTGCACGGAAGGCTGAATCTTCAGGGGACCCCGGCTCTGGGCCTGGCTGTGCTGTGCTCTGCAGACGGGAGTGGACGGAGGCGGCCGCAGCCCGCAGCCTCTCCTCGGGCTCTTCCAAGGTCAGAGATGGGGTCTCAGATCGACTTGCTGATGCATGATTTATCTCTTTCTCAATTTTCTCTGGAACCTGTGCTTGTATAGCTGATCACGTGACTGGTGGGGACTGAGTTTTACGAAGCTGCTGGCAGAGCCCCATGGGCATCCCTGTGCTTCCAGAGAGTCCTGCGGCCCGGGCTGCAGCTCCAGCTGCCGACAGCCGCCTGCCTTCGTACCGCGCAGCTCCGGGGCCCAGCAGCTCCCTCAGCCCCAAGCACGCTCGTGACCTTGCGATTCTGGCCCCGCAAGGATCCCGACGCGCTGTTCCCGTGTGTAGGTGGATTTCCTATTTTTAATAGCCAAGTTGTTGAGAAATTGTAAGGCTTCTACTTCCTTTTGAATGGAAGGCTTTCAGAACTATTTATTTATATCTTTGTTTCCATAGAATCCAGGAGGTCATCTTTGCCTGGGGAGGCTTGGCAGCGGAGGGGGTCACCTGCGAGAGGCCCCGGTATTAGCTCGCGCCTGCTGTCAGTAAATGTAGAACACTGAGCGCTGAGGGGGCCCAGCCAGCTGCCCTGAGGGAAGTCCCAGCTCTCCAGTGGGGGGAAGGCGGGGTGGCATGAAAGCAAGTGATGACCGCACAGGCTGGCGGGGGTGATGGTGACTTGTGCAAAGTGTGGGAAGTGTAGTGTAAGTGCACAGCCAGAAGCCCCCAAGGCTGCTGGAGAATCAGGGAAGACATCAAGGAGGAGGTGGCCTTTCCCTTGAAGTGTGAAGGATAAGTAGGAGTCTGGGGTGGGGTAAAGGCTGGAGGGAGGGCAGGGCGGGAGGAGGGCGGCTCTTACATGCCAGGCAGGTGTGCAAGTGCTTGGCGGCAGAGTTTGCAGAAGCCAGCAGCTCAGTTTGGTTGGAGTTGGCCGTGGCCAGGTCCTCAGGGGCTTTCAGTGCCATGCTGAGGGGTCTGAACTCTATCCCCAAACCCTCCCAAGTTTTAACTGGGTTGTGACTTGGTGGTGAGTTAGAGCTACGTTAGAGGGTTAGGGGAGGGGATGGGTGTATTCACACCTCGTGGGTGTGGTGTGCACCGTCTGGGGGATGGACACACTTGAAGCTCTGACTTGGGTGGGGAAAGGCAATATATGTAACCTAAACATTTGTACCCCCGTAATATGCTGAAATAAAAAAATATTTAAAGAAAAAACCCATGTCGTGCCTTTTTTTAAAACCTCAAAATGAAAATAATTTCAGAAAAAAAAACAAACGAAAAGGAGCTACGTTGTTCAAACTTTCTCAGATTGATTTCACGTAGAGACCTAGTGTGCACACGTACAGCCTGGGTGTCCTGAGCCACAGCGACCCTTGCTGTGTGCAGTGCATCTCTATTCTGTTCTGTTTCATTTGTCCTTTTAAAATGCCATTTGCAGTCTTCTACATTGATTTCCTGTCTCCCTGAATAGTTTTGATCTGCAGTGCGGAACAGCGCTGGATCGGGGAGAGGGAGATCGAGGCAGGAGCCCAGGCAGAGGCCGCTGTCAGGATGCAGCCAGGACGTGATCAGGGCACCGGGCGCCCGGCCTGGGGCGGACACCAGAGACTCCTGAGTGGCCGTTGGCCCCCAGGCCTCAGGAGACTAGAGGCAGCTCCCAAAGCAACAATAGGGGCCCATCGCTATGAGCCAGGCCGAGGATCCAGCAGCTGTGGTTTCATAACTCAGACACATTGCGTGGTGTCTGAAAGCCATTTCATTAAATGTCACATGGAATCAAAATAGAAATTACATCTCTGGGACAAAGCCCATTGAGCCAAGAGCCAGGCATTCTGAATTGGAACCAGAACAGACTCAGAAGCAGGACTGTGGCTCCCAGGCTGCCTGTGTCTGTGGGGCCAGCCTTCCCCTCCCTCTCGCTCACAGATGCGGCAGGTGGTCCTGGAGCCCGGCCCACCTGCAGTGAATCAGAAATGGCCGAGGGAGAATAGTGACAGCCCCCTTTCTACCACACCTCCTACGTTCCCTGTGCCAAGCCGAATAGTTTGCATTTATTAAATGTGATCGTGGATCCTCATCTGCCTTCTGGGAGGGAAGCACATCTTACGGATGAGGGCCCTGCAGCTCAGAGAGGTTAAGGTGATGGGCTGAGGTCAAGCAGCTAATGAAAGGCGGAGATGGGGTTAGAACTCCAAACTCTGTGGCACCAAAGTCCACCTTCTTTCCATACCCTTGGCTGCCTCTTTTCCTAGTGCTCCTTGTGTTTTGGAACTAGATGATCAAAGTGGAGAGACCGTGAACTGATTCAATCAGAATGTTTGGGGAAGGGACCAGGACCCTGGCATTTTTAAAGCTCCCTGGTAATTCTGATGTGCAGCTAGGGCTGGGTGTCTCTTCTCTAGTGGGTAGGGAAGAGGTGTGAGTGGCCCTGTGGCTGCCCTTTGTCCCAGCTGCCACCTGCTGGTCCATCCATTCAGCCATTATATGAGAAGGATCCTCTGCGGAGGGCTGGGTGTGTGCCAGAGCTGGATGGGGTGGGGGTGGAACAGGCCTTGAGGGGGTGCCTGATGAACCCAGAGGGGAGGGAGAGGAGGGCAGTGCAGGGGCAGTGACTGCAGGCATGGGTGGAGGGAGGGTATGCACAGGTAGTGAGGAGATGCCTGGGCATTAGTTTTCTAATCCATTAATTTTTACCTTTTTGTGTATTTCTTTCTGTCTACTATTTTTAGTTTTATTTTATTGGATATATAATTTCTTTGTTTTAATTTAAATTTTTAAACTATGAATTTTCCTCTGAGAACGTTTTTAGCTGAATCCCACAGCATCTGCTATGCAGTATATTCATTATTATCTCTGTGTGTTCTGCAGTTTGGGTTTTGACTTCCTGTTCAACTCATGAGTTAACAGAGTTTTTCTCTTCTCCCCCAAGATGGTAGCTCCTTTTTTTTTTTTTTTTACCAGGTTTGTCATAGATTTTTAGTTTTATTGCACTGTGATTAGAGAATGCTATTCACATTATTTCTACTTTTTGGAATTTATTGAGATCTTTGTGGCCTAATAGATGGCCAGTTTTTGTTTTTGTTGTATTGGTACTTGAATAGAACGTACCAACAGAAACGTGTTCTGTTTTCAGGTCTTCTGTATCTTTATTTGCTTTTCCTTTATGTCGTCTGTCATTGGCTTATAGAAATAAGTCGGCTTTCACTAATGTGTTTCTATTTCTCCCTTTATACCTTGTAGTTTTTGCTTTGCGAATGTTGATGCTGCGTTATTTGGATCATAGATATTTAGCTATTATGTCTTCGTTACAAATTATACTCTTTATCATTATCAAATTCCTTTTTGTGTCTCGTTTAATGCTTTTGTTCCAAATGCATTCTTGTCCATTATTATTAACATCAAAACTCCTGCTTTCTTGGTGTTTTCGTTTGCCCAACTTACCTTTTCCCATTCTTTTATTTTCAAAGTTTCGTTTTGTTCTAAGTTTGTCTCTTGATTACAGCACAGAGTTTGGTTTTGCTCTCATGTAATCTGAAAACCTTTTTCTTTTAATGGGCAGGTGTAGCCGATTTACATTTATTGATATGACAGATAATAGTATTTATTCTGTCATTGTTTTGTGTTTTTATAACTTTTATTTTATTTAATTTTTTAAATTTTTATTTCGGATATTATGACGGTACAAATATTTTGGTTACATTTTATGTCTTTGCCCCACCCAAGCGAGGATTAGAGGCACGCCCCTCCCCTCTACAATGCTCACCATGTCCATTAGTTGTGAGTTTACCTCCCCCCCAAACCCCCTAATCCCTGGGGAATATATCTACCATGTGAGCACCATAGTGTTGATCAATCAGTGCCAATTTGATGGCGAGTACATGTGGTGCCTGTTCTTCCATTCTTGTGATACCTCACTTCGGAGGATGGGCTCAAGCTCTATCCAGGAAAATATAAGAGGTGCTAGATCACTGTCATTTCTTATAATTGAGTAATATTCCATTGTATACATATGCCAAATTTTAATAATCCACTCATGAATTGACGGGCCCTTGGGCTGTTTCCACCTCCTTGCAGTAGTGAATTTTGACGGGCACTTGGGTTGTTTCCACATCCTTGCAGTAGTGAATTTTGACGGGCACTGGGTTGTTTCCACATCCTTGCAGTAGTGAATTGTGCTGCCATAAACATTCGGGTGCAGATGTCTTTATTATAGAATGTCTTTTGCTCTTTTGGGTAGATGCCTAATAGCGCTATTGGTGGATCGAACGGTATTTCTATTTTTAGCTCTTTGGGGTATCTCCCAATTCTTTTCCACAGAGGTTGCACTAATTTGCAGTCCCATTTTTGTAACTTTTATTTTTAAGTTTTTTATTTCCACTATGTACACTGTGTTCGTTTTTATTTATTTATATTTATTTTTGATAGGCAGGCTCTCGTTATGTTCCCGAGGCTGCAGTGCAGTGGCTGTCACAGCTGCAGGCATAGTGCGCTACAGCGTCGAACTCGGGGTCTCCGACACCCTCTCACCTCAGCCTCTCGAGTAGCTGGGACGGGAGGTGCACCCCACCCCACCTGGCTACTCTGTTTATTTTTTTGTGGGTATGTTTCTTCTGATAATTTGGTTCATAATTATGACTATATAATACTCTTAATTCCCTTTTTGTAGACAGTGTATTTCCTACTAAAATCACTTATGAAAAAAGTATATTTTTCTCTCATTCCCCCCTTTTTTGCCTTCAATTTTAGATGATTATATTTCTCAGTATTTACCTTTCTGTAGTGAAATCCCTCTATGCTGTCTTTTTCTTATTTTTGCCTCCTCTCCCATAAAGAAAGATAAATCAGCATACTTAACAACTCTCCCCTTTCTTCCTTCCCCATTTTTGTTCACTGAATCATTTCTAACCTCAAGGCTTATAATATTTATATATGATCTTCATTCTCACATTGGCCCTCCAGGTAGATTCGCTGCTCACTGTCGGTTCTTTTGCTGAATTTGTTCTATTTGTCTCTTGATTTGCTGAAATTCCTTTTCCAATAGTTTAATCAAGAGTGGCTCAGTGAAAAAATATTTCCTGAGTTCTTGCATGCTCAGAAACGTTCCTGGTCTTTGTGTTTGGCCAGCAGCTTGTCAGGATGTAAAATGCTTGGGCTGCACATTCTTTTCTTGAGAATTTTGAAGTTCATCACTCTTTGAACTCATCACTCTTCTGACTCTAGAATTAAATGCCATTGTGGGAAAGTCTGAGTCCAACTTGCATTTTTTACCCTTATAAAATATTTAAATTTTTGCTTGGTGGCCCAAAGGATTCTTTAGCTTTTTTCCCCCTTTCTTTTGTATTTTAAATGTAGTTACTTGTATGGAAATTGTTTTGGTATTGACAGATTTTTGTCGTTTTCCCCAAGATGTGGTGTGCCCTTTGAGTTTGTAGATTCCAGTCTTTTCTTCATTTCAGGAAAATTTTCTTGAATGATACCTTTAAATATCTATGTTCCCTTATTTCTGTTTTCTATTCTGGGGTGCACGCTGGCTGGCGCCTTTGCCGGCCTTCCAAACCTACGGTTTTCCGGAATCCCTCCACGCATTTCCTTTTGCTCACTTCTCATGCGGCTCTCAGTGGCCTCCGCAGTGTTTTCAGCAGTACTGATTCTCCTGTGTGCTGCTTGCCACTTTGTCATTGCTTTCAAGGTTTTGTTTTTTTCCCTTCTTTCCCCAGTTTCATTTCCCCCCTGAGTTCGCCTATCTCTGTTTAGTGCACTTGCTTTCTAGAGCTGATTGCTTTATTAATTTTTTTGTTGGTTAATTTACAGTGAAAGGTTCAGTGGCGGGTTTCTCATCTGTAAGTTTCATCTAGTAGGTTTTCCCTTGCCACTTGTTCTTCCTGTTCCTTTTTATTTTTTAATTCTTTTAGCTTCTTCCTATGGCTTCTGTGCTACTTGGTTTTTTATTCCTCATCTTTGGATAAGGTGAGCTTTTATTCAGCCGTCTGTTTGCCGGAGGCTCACATGGGAGAAGAGGGGGCCAGGAATTTCCCTATGGCCGGTGTTGTGTGCAGTTGTGGGGCTGCTCACAGGCAAGGTCTGGCGGTTCCTCTTTGCTTCCTGCAAACACTGCTTGTCTGTGGGATTCACCGCTGTGATTTGTTTCCTCTGCTTCTTGGAGCCAAACATGCCCGTGTCCCAAATGCCAGTCGTGAGCAGGTCACCCCACTCCTGTTGATGCAAATGAGGGACTTTGGGGAGCAGTGTGGCCCTTTTCACAGCTTCTTCCCAAACCTCTGCTCCATATTTCCTGCTTTCCGCAGCCCTCTGACTTTCTGGTTCGGGGTTTCATCTCTTCTGTTTCCATTGGAAATGGAGTTTGTATCCAAGGTGGAGTTTGCATTATTTTTTCTCTTTGTTACTTTGGGATAATTTTCCTTTTCTTTTCTTTTCTTTTCTTTTCTTTTTTTTTTTTTTTTCTTGGCTTTATTGAAGTGTAATTGGCATACAGTAAACTGTGCCTGTTTGATGTGTACTATTTAATTAATAAGCTTTGACATGTGTAGACACCATGACACCATCGCGGTACTGAGTATATCCGTCACCCTGCAGAGTTCCTCCTCCCTCACCCTCGGGCAACCACTCACCTGCTTTCTGTTACTGTGGATTAGTTTGCATTTTCTAGAATTTTATATAAATAGAATCTTACAGTATTTTTTTTCTTTTTGGCCTGGCTTCTCTCACTTAGCATAATTATTGAAGTTCATTCAGTTGTGTGCGGCCGCGGCTCATTCCTTTGTCTCGCTGTGTTGCGTTGCCCTGTTCAGGTGGGCCGCAGTTCATTTACCCGCTCACCTGTTGGTGGGCGTTTGGGTTGTTGCTGTTTTGGCTCTGAATAAAGCAGCTATGAACATTCACGTAGAAGTCTCTTATGGACACAGGCTTTCATTCCTCTTGAGCAAGCATGCGGGAGCAGAATGATGTATGTTTAACTTTTTAAGAAACTGCGAAACTATTTTCCAGAGTGAGTGTGCCATTTTACATGCCTGTGAGCACTCGAGCAACGTGAGAGTCCCAGTTGCTTCAGATCCAGGGGACGCCTGCCCTCCACTCCCCAGCCTCCCCTCGTGGGACTTCCTCCAGGACACTGGCCAAGGGTCCCCCAGAGCCAGGGCCCCCTGGCTGGGAGGGCAGTGCTGAGTCGGGGTTACCTGACCCCCACTGTACTCCCAGGGAGGTGTAATTATGTCCTCAGGTTCTCCCAACATTGGCTCTCCCTTAAGGATACAGAGCTGGGCCCAGAGAGCTTGTTTGATGTGTCCAAGGTCGCACAGACGATCGTCCAAGCCAGGTGGTGTGAATCCAAAGCCCATTAACTCACACTGCTGTCCCAGGGACTTGGTTCCTCCGGCCTGAGTCTGCTAGAGTCTACAGGAAGAGCCTTGAAGGCACCCCAAGGGGCCCCTCTAGACCTCAGAACTGTAACTGCTCTCAGAGCTAAATTTCCAGCCAGCCTATGATGGATCAGAGATGTGCACAGTCTTCTTAAAGAGGGACCAGCTTCCAGGCCTGTGAGACAGCAGGGAGCTGACCGAATGCTGTGAGCAAAGAAAGGCAGGCCTGGGCAGTGGGTCCTCTGGGTGGGCCCTGCTGTGTCTACTCTGGGGTTAGTCACATCTGAGTTGTCTGGAGAGCTGGGGGACAGCACGGCAGGGTCTCTTTGCCTTCTGGGAAAATGCTCAGCCGCAGGAAGAGAGAAGCGAGGTGCAAAAGCTAGGCCATGTTCATTCATTCATTCATTTGCTATTTAGTGGCTTCAGCTGTGTGTGAGGGACTGTTTTAGGTGCTGGAATGCAGTGACAGTGTGTTGAGGGGAGGGAGCCTCTGAACTCGGCCCATTCCCTGTACTTGGGTTTTCCCAAAGCCCCGGGAAGGGGCTGAGATGGAAGAGAAGGGAAGGGGGAATTGGCAGTGTCTCTGGGCAGCAGGGACAGGAGAGGGAGCCTGAGCTTCAGCATCGTGGAGGGCTAGGACAGCCCACGCCATTGCAGGGAGCAGAAGAGACCCACACAGGGGCCAGGTGACCTTGTCCAGAAAGAAGCCTGGGGTGGCAGAGGAAGGGACGACGGCCTCTCTAGGAGGAAGTAGTCCAGTGCACATCAGTAGCTCAGTTGCTCATTATCAATGAAAAAAAATGGCCTCTGGTTTACACATCAGCCATGGGAGCCTGGCTAATGTGAGTCTTCCCTGCAAGCTAATCTGTGTGCTGTTTCTGGCATGGCAGTGAGGTCTCTGAGTTGGGTCAGCTGAGGGGAGAATGCTGCCTGGGAGGCCTCTTGGAGGACAGCCAGCCGGCTTCAGTCAGCGGCAGCTCAGCAAGCAAAAGGTCATGTTGAGTTCAAGTGCAAAGATTTGTGAAGCCCACTGGGGAAAAGCCAGGTGAATTAAAGTCACCCTAAACTTTTCGCCAGCTTTTCTTTTTTTTTTTTTTTTGAGACAGAGTCTCGCTCTGTTGCCCAGGCTAGAGTGAGTGCCGTGGCATCAGCCTAGCTCACAGCAACCTCAAACTCCTGGGCTTAAGCGATCCTCCTGCCTCAGCCTCCCGAGTAGCTGGGACTACAGGCATGAGCCACCATGCCCGGCTAATTTTTTCTATATATATTTTTTTAGTTGGCCAGATAATTTCTTTCTATTTTTAGTAGAGACGGGATCTCGCTCTTGCTCAGGCTGGTCTCGAACTCCTGAGCTCCAGTGATCCACCCGCCTCAGCCTCCCAGAGTGCTAGGATTACAGGCGTGAGCCACCGCGCCCGGCTTCGCCAGCTTTTCACCAGCTTTGCAGCCTGGGCTAGGGCTGGGGTCATGATGTGAGCTGGGGAGAGAGAAGGGAGAAGACCTGTGTCATCCAGGCTCTCCCTCCCGTGTGCCAGCAACAGTGCTGCCAGGGGCAGGGGCATGCCTTCATTCCAACCTGTGCTTTTCCACCACTTTTTGAGACTTGAGCTCTGTGGGGCAGAGAGGTGGGTCCACCCGGTTCTTGCCCTTGAGGCCCTTGGGGTCTAGACGGGACCAAGGCGGCAGAGCACTGGGCTACCTGTGTGGGAAGGTGGGTGAGTTGCTCGTACCTGGCTCTTACCTGTTTGCACCTTCTGTCCTTGGTTCTTCTCTGCTCCAGAGGGTGGTCCTCGCAGGGCCAGGCCGTGGCAAGGCCAGTCTCTGCCAGTGGTCAGGTCCATGAAGCCACCAGGCCTGGAGGAAACACCAAGGTTTTGGAATGAGACTCCAAGTTTCTGCTCTCCCAATTCCTCGCTTTGCTTTTCCAGGCAAGTTGCTGAACCTCTCTGAGCTAGTTTTTCATCTGTGACTGGTTCTGAGAAAAGCCTCTGTCAGAGCACCTAGCCCCTGGTGATTGTTCAGGCTGACCCCTTCTCCTCCCCCAGGGCACCGCCCCGACCCCATCTGCTTTGCTCCCCTGATGGATAACCTGGCTCAGAAACCCTTTTTGAGGAGAAGAGCGGGGGAGCCCTGGAGGTCCAGGGAGGCGAGAACTGGAACCTTCTGCTATTCACCTGCCCACAACCCAGGTCGGGTTACTGGGAATTTGATATTCAGACCATTCTGAAATGCAGTTCTGGGTTACGTTGTTTCTGGGAGTTTTGACAGAATGCACAGAGAAGCTAAATTAAATTAAAATAAAATTACAATCACTGAGTTAGTGATTGTGACAATACAAATAATTCACAACCAAATTAATGTGATATTAAGTCTCATCATTATACTAATAACCTTGGCACAGCAATACAAACACAGCAGTTGTTTGGGGAGGAATGATTTGTTACACAGCAGAGCAGAGTTTTGGGAAAGGTTCAGAATTGTCTTCTGGGATCTGAAAAGGAAGAGGGAGGAGCTCAGATTTCTAAAGTGCCCCCTGGGTGCCAGGATGCAGGGCCACACCATCCCTGCCCTCGGGAAGCACCCAGCTCACGTGGCGGGATGGCCACATTTGCAATGACTGTGAAGTGAAGGGCCTTATGACAAGGGCTGTTGGGAAGGCTTCCTGGAGGCAGTGGCATTGAGCAGGCATCAATGGGTTTTGTTCCCCTTCCCCATCTTCCTTCTTTCTGCAGCCAGCTACAATCCGGCTTTTGTCCTCTCTTTGCCCCTGAAATGCTCTTATCAGGTCACCTTCATGTTGCCAGACCCAAAGGTAGGTCCTCAGGCCTCATCTTTCTGGATTCGCAGCAGCACGTGCTCCCGGAAGCTTCCACTGTCCCCTGGGACCCACCGTTCCCTGGTTCCCACCAGCATCACCAGCCCCCTGCTCTGTCCCCTTTGCCGGGTCCTTTCCCCTCCCAACCTCCTAGACCCCAGGGCTCAGCCCGCCCCTCCGCTCTTTCCTGCGTCGCTGGCTCCCGTGGGTCCCACGGGCCCACTGATGACGCCAACATCCTCGGCTTGTCCTGGCCCTCGTGCTTCCCTGGGATGTCTAGTAGACACTTTTTTTGAACCAGATAATGCAATACAGAAAAATGCGCACATCCTAAGGGCACAGCTCGATGCCTTTTCACCAAGTGCACGCACTTGCGAAGTCAGCCCCCAGATGGAGAAAGGACATCACCAGCCCTGGGAAGCCCCGAACCGCCCCGTCCTGACCACACTGAGACTTCCTTCCCCAGATACGAGTTTTGCCTGGCCTGTGCCTTGCATAGATGCAATCAGGAAAGACCACTCTTCCGTGCCTGGCTGCTGTGGCTGGCACGGTCTGCATGGGACTCCCTGAGTGCTGCGTGCTGCGTGCAGCTGTGGGTGCTCCTGCCGCAGACAGGATTCCCGCGCATGAGCGTCCCGCAGTTTATTCATCCTGTTCCTGACTGACATTTGTGGTGTTTCCAGTTTTTGGAATTATGAAGAATTCTGCTAGAGGGAGTTAATGGTGGTTTTACTCCTCATTCTGCAAACCAGCCCTGCCCTGCAGGGACTGAGCTCGTGGAGACCAAAGGTATTTTAACGGAGACCTTCAATGCCTTCATCTAATAGAGTGAGTGCCTGACGTGTGATCTCAGGCATCATAGCCAGCCTGCTTATTCTAAATAAACGACTGTGTGAATTGATGAAGGAACAAATGGACGAATGAATGCATTTCTGAAACACTACTAGGTGCTCCCCTGTGTCAAACGCTGTGCTAGTCACTTTCATAAACATCGCCATATTTAATCCTTGCCACAGTCCTTTGAGATGGGATGGTTACCTTGATTTTGTAGACAGAAAAATAAAAACAAGGCTCAGAGAATTCAGGTCATTTAACTTCTCTGGGCTCAGTTTCCCATCTGTGAAATGGGTAACAGTAGAGCTCAGTGGGTTGATGAGGGGACGACTGGGGTGACACACACAAAGCAGTCAGCATAGCCCTGGCCCAGAAAGATGCTGGAGAACTTTCTGTCCATTATTTTATTTTTTTAGAGCCAGGGTCTTGCTCTGTCACCCAGGCTGGAGTGCAGTGCTGTGATCATAGCTCACTGTAACCTTGAATTCCTGGGCTCAAGTGATCCTTTCACCTCAGCCTCCCGAGGAGCTGGGACTACAGGCATGCACCACCACACCCAGCTAATTTTTCTATTTTTTGTAGAGATGGGGTCTCACTGTGTTGCCCAGGCTGGTCTCGAACTCAAGTGATTCTCCCAGCTCAGCCTCCCAAAGTGCTGGGATTACAGGTGTGAGCCATTGTGCCTGGTAGTTATTTTAATGGTTTGCACTCTCGTAGCTTTAAGTGGGATTTGAACTTACCGCCTTCCGCCATCCCACTGCACGATTTCTGCCTCTCTGTGCTGCCTGCCTTCAGGAGGTTAGGTGAACAAAGGGGTCTGGCCATATCTTTCCAGCTTTGGCACTTGGTCCCTGAGCCCCCTCTGTCTTCTCCCTGCCCTTAGTCTGGGCCGTGGTTAAACAGCTCGGTTGGACACAGCCCTGAGACGCTGGTGCTCCCCTCCCCGCCCCTCCGCTACCCAGAGGATGAGGTTGGAATACAATTGCTGTGGTCTGGGCTCACTAATTTCATTTTCTGTGTCTGGAGTAATAAGGCCTCTCAAGCTCATTATGCTAATTTAAATTCAAATAATAACCAGCTGCGCGTGTGACTCTGGCGTTGGGGCCGAGGCCACACTCTGAGTAAGCGCCGTCCCAGCGGGGGGAGCAGCTTGGCGGAGCTGAGGGCGGCCTCCTCCGCCAGGAGTTCAGGCTCGGTCAGCTGTGACCAGGCAGAAGCGGATGCTGACCCTGACGCAACCCGGGCAGGGCCGGAGAGCTCCTCCCCAGCACCCCACCTCGGAGAACCAGCTGGTAGGTAGAGCAGCGCCACGGGGCCCTGGGGGCAGCCCCGGGAGCGCTGGCCCTTTGGATGGCTTCTTCCATGGATTTGTCATTTAAATCACACTCTTGTGCCAAGACGTGGAAGTTAGTTTCGCGTGGGGACCAAAGCTGGCCCCAGTTTTTGTTTACAGCTGGTACTGAGGAGTAAGGTGCGGGCGCGTGACATTTTCAAAGGTGTCTGTGTTCCCAAACAGGACAGCACCACTTTCTAGCAGGTGCAGATGTCCTCAGTGCAAGGGCTCCAGTGGTTGAAGAGCTGTGAGCGGTGGTCACTGCGTGCTGTGGGTGCCGAGACAATGAGCCAGGCCCCCAGGGGCACCCCAGGAGGCCACCTCCACAGTTGGCTCTTCCTGATTCCTGCCCTTCAGTTTCATGGATGTGCCCTGAATCCTTGGTGCTTCCAAAGGCCTCTTCTCTCGGCGGGTAGTATTTGCTTAGTGTCTACTTCTGTGCAGGCAGAGCTCGGCATGGTGTTTTCTGAAATAGGATTTTAATAGTGCAACAAGGAAAAAAAAATGGCTCCAGGAGGATTGAGATTTATTTCTTCCTGCAGGACTTCTCAGAGCCTTTATTGACTGCTGAGCAGTGTGAGTCTCCGAGAGGTGTGGAATGGGGCATTTTCCAGACATGTAGATCTTCTTTTCCTAGGAGGCTCTCCAGGGAGCAGAGCCCTGCTTCAGTTTCAGAAACGCTGGCCCAAAGGGGCCACGGAGCATGCCCCCCAGTTTGCTGCCTCACAGGCGTGCTTCCTGCTGACGGGAAGGGGGCAGGCAGGCTGTCTTCCTCAGGCCGCCACTCTGCCCGTGCCCTTCTCTGCCTGGTGCATCCCAGTGGCCCATGGGGGCACGTCCAGCCCGCTCACTGCCCTCCGTGGTGCGTTCCTTCCCTGCCCTGCATGGACCCTGTGTGCTCCTCCGTCCCAGGCAAGCCTGGGTGTTCCTGCTGTCAGGCTGCTGTCCTCTGCTCCTACGGGGCCCAGGCCTGGGAGGCCTTCCCTGCAGCCTCTGGTCCACATCCCGCACAGAGTTCAGGTTTCCCCTTCCAGGAAGCCTTCCTGATTGGCCTCTGGTACATCTTCTCATGGAGAGGAAGGACCCCTTCTTTCTCTGTCCCCAGAAAAAGCCCTGGCCACACTTTGCTGAGCCTGCCAGCCATGTTCGCACCCAGCTGTTGAGTGGGAAAACCATCATCTGTAGTCGGTTCAAAGCCCCCACTTGTTTCTGGCCACGACTGTGCATCTTAAATGAGCCTTTCGGTCGGTACGAGTCCGGCCACGAGACTTGGGATTGACTTGGGGCTGCACCTGAACTTGCTGGTTACCTTGGGCAGGGCATTTTCCCCTCTGGGCCTCAAGCACGCCCTCCTGACGAGGGGGCCGTGCTGTTCTCGAGGGTCCACCTGCACCAGCAAGTCTCGCCGGGTTCCCTAGGTGGGCACCAATGGCCTGCGGTGGTGGCCGGTCAGGCCTGAGCAGGAGGGGCCCTCCCATGTCCCCAGAGGCAGCGGGGGCTCGCTGGCTCCTCCAAGAATAGCAGGCACGGTGGAGAGCCAGAGCCGCAGGTAATTATGTGTGCGCTTTGTTCCCCGCACAAAGGAGCTCTCAGAGAACTTCCGAGAGCCTCTGCTTCCTGGCTGATTGGATTTTTTCAGAACTGGAGTGTGAAAGTCAAGCTGAACCTGCCTAATTGTGCCTGCGAAGGCTATTCAGAGCGTCTGCTCTTGGAAAGAAATCAGGACAATTAGCTCTTGGCTGTGGGGACGGAGCCAGCTCTTGGTGGCGAATGTCAGCCTGTTCCTGGGAGAAGCAAAGGGCAGTCGGGGGGTGTGGGGGTGGGCATCTGCAGCTGCCTCCCGGGCTGGGTCTGAGCCCACCATCTGCGCGGTGTCGGGCTCCAGGTGTGGGTGTCCGGTGGCCAGACTGGGGCAGAGGCCCGTCCAGGAGAGCGTGCTCGCGGTGCTCAGCGTGGCCCTTCGGGGCCTGGCTGTGTGACTTTGGCCGAGTCACGCAGCCCCTGCGGCCTCAGTTTCCCCGAGTCTGCAACACAAGTGCTGCATGAAATGAGCAGATGGAGCACATGCGGTACGGGGGGCAGCAGGGGGGAGCGGCGGGGGCCAGAGCAGATGGTGCCGGAAGGGCCTGAACAGAGAAATGCTGTGGCCAAGCGCAGAGCCCGGCTCTCCGGCCACCCAGGGCCCTGCCCCGCCCCGGCCTGAGCTGCTCTCCTCTCCCCTCCCCTGTTTTTTGTTTTTTTTTTTTTTTGCCTGGACCAGAGGAAAAGGTTTCTAATTCTAACGTGAGCACCTCATTGGGCTTCCAAGTCAGAGAGGTGGAAGTTTACATCTCAGCCTTGTTGCCTCTTAGCTCTGTGACGTTAGGGACAACCCTCAGCTTCTCTGAATCAGCTTCCTGGCGAAATACAGTATCTCGTGCTCTGTTGGCACCTCGTGGGTGATAAAATCTGTTGTCCTTACTGTGGCATCAGGAAATCAGGGTCCCGTAAGTTCATTTCCCTCTAACCAAAGCACTCGTGTGTGTGTGTGTGTGTATGTGTCTCTGTGTGTGTGTCTCTCTGTCTGTGCGTGTGGCTGTTTTAGATGGATGTGTTTCTAAATGGACTGTGGGTTTTCTCTACCTGTTTTGAAGGAAGCTTAGGGCGTACATTCCAGAAAGGTTTTGTATTTTAGAGAAGCAGCAGAGTGTTGGAACAGCACCGGTGAAGCTGGATGTCTGAGTGTGACTCTGGGCTCCACCTGCACCAGTTGTGTGTGATAATCACTTTGTCCCCCAGTGTCCTTGCTTGTAAGTAGAAATAGTGATCACACCCACTTCACAGCTGTGCTATGAGGATGAAACTCCTTAATATACTCAGAAGACTCAGAACAAGGACTGGCACTGAGTAAGTGCTCAGTAAACTTTAGCATCCTCCACATCCTCATTATCATTGTGTGACGGCTCAGGTCACACTATAAAATCCACACGAACTGGCAGGTGATGTGGGATGAACGCATTCCTGTGTGGCTGAAAGGAGCGCATCAGGGCTCCCGGCAAGGTGGGCAGGCTGGCGTCTGTCTGGACTGGTCTGTACTTGAGCCATGGTAGTTGTTGAATAGTTGGAATACCACGCTGGCTAGAGAGACAGAAACCTCAGTGCCACTTACGCATGCAGGGACAGGGAACAGTGGGTGCAGCCAGAGAACCCAGCCCTGGAGACAAGCCAGTTCTGTGACGGCCAGGGCCCCCACTGCCACTCCCCTGGTCCCACTGTCCACCTGGGACGTGAAGCTGTTTTTCAGCCAGGCACATGGGGACAGGCTGCCACCGGCAACCGAGAGTCGGCTCTCATTTCAGCTGGCCTTGTCCTGTGCTTCGGCTGTCCCCTCCAATACAGGGTTAGAATTCTGCCACACGGACGGGTACCCCACTTTTCTCTTTTAGTTTCTTAATAATCAACACTGGCAGGGCATTTGGGAGCCCCGTCAAACACGTTTCCCTGTGGGCACCTTCATCCTCTGGGATGAAATTTCCGGCTGGGAGGGGACTGAGAGAGAGCCACGTGTGGGCCCTCCCAATTTGTGGCCCTGTAGCCGTGTGACCTGGGCCTGGTGCCCTGGAAGAAGGTAGAACTAAGCGGAGCTAACAGGTGCAGACGTGACGCAGGGGCCACGTTCAGCTGACTCGGGACCCGCTGCTTCAGGGCTCCAGCCACTCATCTGGACACAAGGGAGACCACGAATATTGTCACGCCTACCAGAAATACTGATTTCAAACAAGCTGTGTAAACGTGACGTGCCCACAGGCCTTCGTCATCATCAAGACTGTCATCCTGTCGTGGGTGGCCAGAGTGACGGACCAGCCCAAGTGCCACCCATGAGGAAGCCGAGAGCTCCGGGAGCTCTGCCCCCGAGAGACCCGACGCTGCTCAGGGACTGGAAGGGCTGCTCTGGAGAAGATGCACGTGGCTCACTTGAGTAAATGTTGAGCTCCAGGACGTGTTTATTGCGTCCTGGGTCCCCTGTGCACCTGGCCTGTCACGACTCCCTGCGATGTCTCTCCCCCTCCGCCGAGGAGCTGGGGTGGGCAGGGACACAGACCTGGGCTCGCCGTGCAGACGCCCTTTCCGGCAGCCGCAGCAGAGGGGTCTGAAGACGGGAGCACCACAGCTTCGGGTGGCAGTTGGCTAGGTCGTCACCGGGGGCTCTGGGAGGTCCTTCTGCCCAGAGGCTGGGCCGAGTTGGGTGGGGTGGCGCAGAGCAGATAGAGCCTCTGCCCACCTGCGGGAGCACGTCGTCCTGTCTTAATGCCTTTTCAATAAAGCCTCAAAGGCAACAAGCCCCATTTCCTGAGCGGAGCTGAACAGTCATTTTACACTTCATCTAATTGATTAAAATGACTCCTCTAAATTAGCCAGGCCTTCCAGAGCCGGGGGTGGGGGGGGTTGACATCGGAAGAGCAGAGCGGGCTGCAGGGGCCGCGCGGGGCTCTGACAGCCCTTCTCCCCTTCCCTGCTCTCCCCCGGCCCCTCCCGGCCCCTCCTATGTCGGCCAGCTGGCTCCTAAGTGGCCCCCGTGTCCTCCCCCAAACACCTGGCTGCAGCTAAATGGGGCCTCGTCTCTCAGGGCTGGGGCAGGTCTGGGACACTGTGGGTGCCCACTGCTCCCTGTGGACGCGTCAGGCAGGTGGGGGAGGTGCTTGGCATCCAGGGTCTCCTTTAACGCCCCTGCTGCCGCTGGAGGCAGGTAATTAGGATCCCACTTCACAGCTGAGATGCCGAGGCCTGCCCGGGGGGCACAGCGAGGAGGCGGCGGGGCCGGGACCTGGGCTCAGCCGTTGACTGTGAAGCCCACGCCCTGTTCACTGTCGCACTCCAGCCACTCAGATGCTCCCACGGGAGCGGTGCCTGGATGTCGCCTTCTATTTACCCCACACTGACGGAACTCGATCTCCGCCCTCCTCAGTGTCTGGGCAACTTCACAAGCTCGTCTAGGACGGTGCCAGTTCACTCACAGTCTCTCCCGGAGAGGCTCGCCACCCATCAGGGCTGGGGGCGTGGCAGCGGGTGACCACTGACCCTCTCAGGAAGCGAGTGTGTCTGCAGGTGCCGCTTATGACGGGGACAGGCCCTGGTCACTTTGCTGGGGCCAGTGTTAGCATGATGGCAGATGCCCTGAGAACAGGGCAAGAACGTGTGTCTTTGAGGAGCTGGTGGGTGAGGTGCTGTTTGAGTCACACATGACACCTGTGCAGAGCCCGGTCACAGCCTGTCTCAAGATGTGCCCTCCTCCCCGGGCTCTCGGGGCTGCGTGTTCACCCCTGCTTGTTTATAGGGGAGTCCCTCCCTTCCCCCTCCTGACTATCTGCCTTGGTTTTTCCCGGGTCTGGCCCAGTGCCTGCCCCATAGTAAGTGCTCAGTAAATGGTTGTGAGATAAAAGAATGAACAAATTAAGGAATGAATGAGCAAGTGAAAAGTGAATGACTAGAAGGGAGTGGCCACCTTTCATGGGGTTGATCCGAGGGTCCAGGGCAGCTGCTCAGCTGGGACATGCCTCTGGCCCTGCCTGGCGCAGGGGGCCCATCCACACCTCCTCCCTACCCACGCCCAGAACATGAATACCAGTGGTGCCCTGGACCACGCCTGACACTCGCCATCAGAGCTGGCTGCGAGATTTGCTAAGACGGGCCGCGTGTGGAATTCGGGCACCGCGCTGGCCCGCGGGGTGGCAGGTGGTGGGTGTGTCTCTGCGTGTGGGCTGTGGTGGACGGTGTGTGTCAGGGCACGGAATGCGGTGGCCCTGCCTTGCTGTCTTCTATGCTCTTGAGCTGTGCACGGCCCTGGCCAGGTGCCCACAGAAGGCACAGGGATGGCGAAGGTCCTCTTTCCCTTGCCTGTCCTATGTCCTGGCTCTGCCCCCTCATGTCTTCTGCCCGGGTCAGGAGGGAGTGGAGAGGTGGGATCAGGGCCCAAGTCCCCAGCCCCAGTGGCAGTGAACTTGGACGACGGTTTCCCACCTTGAGTTCTTCATGGCAAATATTTATGGCCTGCCTGTCCCCGTCTTCCAAATTGAAGATGATTGTGGCGGTTCTGACTTCTCTTCCTGCACAAGGGCAAGGTGGCCGCAGCCTCTGGGATTTAATAAGCCCTTAGGCCAAATGTCCGCTTGCCCAGGGGAATGGTGTCCAGGGCTCTCGTGGGAACAGCTCTCAAAGCAACGCGTCAAACTACAGTATCGGGAGAAAAACTTTTCCTCTACCCACTTGGGCTCTGTGTTTGGGGGCTGCGAATTTAACTGAGAAGAGACAGAAGAACAGGAAAAAAGACCAAGTCTGTCCGTCTGCCCGTGGGGAGCGCAGGAGGGGCTCCCTCAAGAACCGGAGGTGGGGTTTATCTACAGCCTCTAACTTAACCGGGAAAGGGAGGGGAGAAAAGGCTTCCATGGGGAGAACAGATGAGGGACAGATGGGCTTTCAGGGGAACAAAAGGACAGACGAGATGGTTTGTGGTGCTGTTTGTGCAGTGACAGAGGTCGTCTCCATGACCAGACTCTACTTGGGCTCCCTGAACTCTTTTCCAGCCGTGGCGTTTGCATTTCCACGTTCGTCTCTGTGTTGTCCGATTTCAGCAAGAACCCTGCTCAGTCGGTTTAGCCAGAAACCCCCCCACATCTGATCCCCCTCGGTGTCTGTCCAGCTGCTCATCCCCCGCCGTCCCCAGGAACCGTCTGCCACTGCCCCGCCGCCCTGCCGTCCGCAAGAATCCTTCTGAGTCGGTTTAGCCAGAACCCTCACCCCTGGGCCCTCCTCTCAGCAATGTTCCGCCCACCGACCCCCCGCCCTGCTCCTTGGCTATAAATCTCCACTGTTCCCCATTGTATTCATGGTTGAGCCCAGTCTCTCTCTCCCACTGCGAAATCCCATTGCAGCGCCCCCCTTGAATAAGTCTGCCTTCTCACCGTCTCTAACAAGTGTCGTTGAACAATTTTTGAACAGCAGGTGCAAGTGGTCTTCTGTCTTCTTCCTGGCAGCCCCCTCCCTCCCATCCCCGGGATTTATGGCAGCCTCACTCCTAGAATTTCTGCCTTTAGTCAGATAAGGGAAGCTCCAAAAAGCTTCCTTCTGCATTGTTGAATCTCAAATGTCTTCAGTTTAAAATAATCTTCATACCAGCTCTGGGGGTTGGAGTGAGGACCCACTCCTCACACCACTCTTCCTACCTCCTCCCTACAAACAGCTATAAAGATGTGCTGACCCTGGCCTGGCCAGTTGGTTCCACCTTCTAGCCCCTGCACTGTTTATTCATTCCCTCCCTCTGTTCTCTTCTCTTTTCCCATTTATCCATCCCATCATTCCTTCCTTCTACCCACCCACCCACCTGATTACCTACTTATTCTTCCATCCTTCAACCTTTCTCAGTACCCAACCTGTGCAACCATACCACAGGCTCCTTCAGACAAGGGCTCCCAAGACCTAGCACAGAGTAGATGCTCAACACACACCCCTATTTTACCCATTATTCAGCAAACAGTACCCTTCTAGGCACTGGTCCCTAGCTTTTCTTTAAAAGTTCCCAAGTTGAAGCACCCCCTTCAGGTCTAGTTTTAGATATGCAAGAGGGGTGGAAAGTGCTAGATTAACTCCTGGGTCCGGAATTGCTCTGAAGAAGAGGACTGTCTTTGTTCCAAAAAATGCCCTCATGTGCGCTGTGGAGGCCTAGATGTCCCTGAGGTGCACTAAACAGAGAAGCCAGCACAATGCTCTGCGTGAGACCAGTCTCAGTTTTTGCTGCAGAGACAGGCAAAGACGGAAAGGCCGCAGGACGAGGTGGGGGCTGCTCCCACACAGAAGGCTTTCCTGGCCCCCAGGGTCCTCTGCACTCCTGAATGCTCTGCGCATGAGCATCCCTGGGCTTGAAGAGGAGCCGAGTCCACGCCCAGGCTCCTGTGGGGTAGATCGGGAGCAGGAGGCTGAGGCTGGAGGTGAGTCCCTGGGGACCTGGGGGAGTCCAGGAGGCAGCTTTAAACTTCTGCCCATGCTGGAACTTAGGGAGAAGAGGGAGGTGTGAGTCAGTTTTTCCTGCTTCCTGAGGGCCAGGGAGGCCTTGGCTGACCCTGAGTTTCTGTAGAAAGTGGCCCCACCTGATGGTCATAGTCCAAATCCTGGCACACAGCCGGCAAGGCCGCACTAGCAACCAGGTGCTGTCACTGCAGGCAGCGCGGGAAGCTCTCTGGGGCTCAGACTCAGGAGGGAAGGGGGTGCCTTTCTCTGCTGGGTCCTGCCTTTAAGGAACATTCAGGACACCCCCAGACTTCCCAGCAGTGAGCTCCTGCACCTGCCAGGGCCCCTTGTGACTCAGTCTACCTTCCAGGAGGACCCGTTCGCAGCTTCCCGATTAGCTTTCCCATTTCCTCTTTGGAGATGGAATTTGTTTTCGAGGCTGAGCAGGTGGCTGGGGACGTGGAACACAAATGCATCATGATCTGGGAGCTGACTTGCTTATCATGGACATAAATGTCCTCCCTCCCAAGAGGGGTTGCGTGACCAGGTCGCTTTGATCTCACACTGTGGTGAAGCCAGGCAGTCTCCAGCCCATGGGTGCTGGAACCAGGGGGGATCTCAGCGTGAGTCACTGATGCTGGGGGGCAGTGAGCGGACTGTCAGCCTTGCTTTCCTGTCGGGTGTGAGGGAGGAGGGGACAAGAGAATGATGCCAAGGAGGCATCTGGCCAGCTGAGCAGCTCAGCCCCCTGGGTGACTGCAGTCACTGGGTCTGCTGTGGGGACAGACACGGCCATGGCTGGGGGGCAGGGCACTTGTGGCCTGGGTCTTTCCCTCCCCTCCCTCCTCCTCCTCTCCCACCCACCTTCCCGCTGCTGGGAGGAGGTGTGCTGGCTCCCATGCGCCTGGCGCTGTGGAGAGCGCGGAGACTCCATAGCAGAGTGAACCCCTGATTAGGAATCAGACGCCAGAAAGAAGCTGCTGTCTGTTCCAAAGCTGAGTGGCAGAGGGGCGGCATCCTTTAACAACACAGAGGAAGGTGGCAGCCAGGGGGCTGGGCCCCCAGCAGCCCAGGCACCTCTCAGCCTGGCCAGGGTAGGGAGGCCACCTGGACCACTGCTGCGCTGGGAAGACACACGCTGGGCTCTCACCACGGGCTGCACAGACCCGGGCAGCTGGGCCGAGCCCCCTGTGCTCGCTGGTGAAGACTCAGCTCTGCCCCCACGGGCTGTCAGGAGGGGGATTAAACAAGATCATACACAAAGAGTGAAACCAACCCCATGTTAAGCGTCGTGCATTCGCGTGGAAGACACAGCACAGGGAAAGAGACAGAGGCTGGGGGCGCCGCTGGAGTGAGAAGCCACAGGTTTGGCCGCTGCTGCGGCTGCATTTGCCTTCTCGGCTCCCCAGCCTTGCTCCCACCCAGCCGGCCCTTCCTGCCGCTTGCGGGTGATTCCGCACTTGCTGGGAAAGAGGCCTGTCGAGCCGAGGTAAGCGGGTGCCGGGCAAAGTGGTACCCACGGTTAGCACCAGAGGCTCCTTCGTGCGACCCGCAAGATGGAGCCAGCCTGGACGGGGACGGGGGCAGTTCTGGAGCAGCAGCAGGCACTGTCCAGGGCGTCTGGGTCAGGACAACACGGGGACACCCCAGGGCCCCTGGTGTGGGGAGCTGGGCAGGGCATCTGGGCAGAGGCAGGAGTGATGCTCACAGACACCTCCCCACAAACAACATCACTAGAACAGTTTTCCCTCAGTAAAAAATACTGGGTGTCAGCCACGTGCCAGGTGCTGTTCTGGACACAGGAAGTCAGCGACAGGAAAATGGAAACCCTGGCCCTAGTGGGGCTCAGGATGAAAAGGACAGAGTGCTGTGATGGGTCCCCCAACTTGGCTGGGGTCTGGGAAGACTCGGAAGAAAGTGCTGCCTTGGCTGGTATCAAAGCCTTGGTTAGAAAACTGGACAGAGGAGCCAACTGCTCCAGGCCGGGTGATGAGAGGAGGCGGGGCTGCTTAGGGGGGCTCCCACCTGTAATCCCAGCACCTTGAGAGGCCAAGGTGGGAGGGTTGCTTGAGGCCAGGAGTTCAAGACCAGCCTGAACAACATAGGGAGACCCTGTCTCTAAAAAAAAAAAAAAAAGAAAGAAAGAAAAGAAAGGAAAGAAAAATAGCAAAATAGCCAGGCATGGTGACACATACCTGTAGTCCCAGCTACTTGGGAGGCTGAGGCAGGATTGCTTGAGCCCAGGAGTTCAAGGCTGCAGTGAGCTATGATGGCACCACTGCACTCCAGCCTGGGACACAGAGCAAGACCCTGTCTCTAAAAGAAAAAAGTAAAAACAAAAGCCAGTGTATTTTAGCATGAATACATTGAGAGAGGGAACGTGTGAGTTAACAGGGCATGGGTTTGGGAGCCAGACAAACCTGGCTGAATCCTGCCCCTGTAGCTACTAACTACCTGTGTGAGCTTGGACAAGGTAGTTAGGTTTCCTGGCTCTGGCTCAGGGGTTCTGGGTCCTACCTGCCTGGGGAGAGCCTGGGGGGAGCATCAGATGAGTCGAGGGGGCTGGGGCCAGCACCACGGTGGTCTCAGCCGGGTGCTGTTTCCTCTGCCCGGCCCGCCCGCTCCGGGGGGACCAGGAGGAGGACTCAGGATGGTGCCTGGGCTCTCCTCTCTCTGTCCGTGATTTATGGAAAGCCGGCTCAACCAGGAGCTCAGGGAAGATGGTGAGTGCCCTTTTGCTTTTAGTTCAGTTTTGTGAGCAGAAGGCTCCTGGGGCCAATAGATTTTTCCAATAATGAAATTGTAAAAAGAATTGAGTTATGCCTTTCCAGCTTAAAGGACAATCCGTGCCCTTTCCCCAGTCCTCCATGTGACATCAGCGATCACTCACCTCCTGTTCCTGGGCCGGGCCCCCTCCCCTCTTCCTTCTGATGATCTACGGTGCGGGCACAGCCTCTAGAACGTGGTCCCTGTGAAGGGAGGGGCCTGGTGGCTCGAAGATATTGCACCAGGACTGGCTACAGAATTTGCAAAATGAAAAGTGGGGTCACTTGTTGCACAATGATTAAGAATTTCAGGATGGTGACAGCAGAGCCTTAAGCTGAGCTCGGGACTCATCTGAGCAGGGCCTGGTGTGACCGCACAGGCCGCACGCCCGTGACACGGCCCAGGCTGTGCCCCCAGAGCCCACAGCAGTGCGTGGCAAGTAAGAGGCGCCAGGAAAATATCTGCTGTGGGAAGACCAGCCTCCTGCCTTCTTCCCTGTCCACCTCCAACCCCAGGCGGCTCTCTCCCCCTGCGTTGCACTCCACAGCGTGGGCTCTGGCGGCTGGGCTTCTGTCAGCAAGTGAGTGAAACTCTCTGTGCTCAGTCTTCTCATCTGTGAAGTGGGGAGAGCAACAGCTCCACCTCCTAGGGGCCAGGAGAATGACGTGCAAGAAGCGTGGACAGCATGGGCTCCACGGCAGGAACTCTGGGGGCTTCGGCCACGACTGTTATTCTTTCCCTTCTCTCCTCTCTGTCTCATTCCATCTCCCTCCTTCATTTCTCCCCAGTATGCACGATAGCGGCCAGTGCCCAGCCTTTCTTCCTGCCTAATCCCTGTCCCTGGTCAGCCGGTCCCCTGGGAGCAGGCTGGGCCCCGTCTCAGGCTCTAGGGCGGCCCAGCTCCAGCCCTTCCCTCCGAGCCCCCCATGCCCCTCCCTCGACAGCTTGGTCACCCAGGATGGGCCCTGAGCCTCGAGTAGAGAAGGACATGAGGAGAGAGGTGACGGGGGCTCCCCCCGCACCCCTGATGCATGTCCCCTCCCTAGGGCTCCTGATAGTCACACGGCTGGTGGAAGATTCTCCCAGAAGAATCCAGTACAACCCAGTTCAGCAAACTCTGGGCAGAAGTCATGGTTATTGCTCTTCGGAGCCTTCAGCCCGGTAGGGCCTGGTCAGGGCCTGGATCTGCCTGGGCGGCCCCGAGGTGATCGGGCAGATTCTGCACGGGGCGTGCACAGCCCCGGAAGTGGGAACGTGAAGGTGGCTGCGTGGACCAAACTGTGTCCTCTTGCGATTCTTATGTCGAAGCCAACACCCCCAGTGCGGGGGGGGGGGGGGTAGTATTTGTATTAGGAAGTAATTAAGGTTAAATGAGGTCATAAGGGTGGGGAGTTGATCTGATAGGATTAGGGTCTTTATGAGGTCTTGCTCTCTGTCTCTGCCATGTGAGGACACAGGGACAAGGCAGAAGAGAGCCCGCACCAGACACTGAGCCCTGAGTGCACCTTGGTCTTGGACTTCGAGACTCCAGAACTGTGAGAAATAAATTCCTGTTGGTTAAGCCACCGAGTCTGCAGGACTGTGCCATGGTGGCCTGAGCTAGGACAGTGGCAAGTGGGGAAAGCAGTGTCTGAGGATCCCCTTGGGGTGGTCCTGCTCCTGCGCTGACATCAGCACAGCGGAGTGGCCTCTGTCCCCTGCCCTCGCTGGCTTTGCTCAGCGCCTTGGGGAGCTGGGGCCGAGGCTCGCTCAGCTCTGTGTCCCCAACAAAAGCAGGTCCCACAAAGGCCCGTGGGGTGGAGGGAGAAACATTCCCCAAAGGGTCACTCTAATCAGAAGACCTCAATGACTGGAGACGACTGAATGTTTTCCATAAAAAAAAGTTTATATCAGGATGACTCCATTGTAAAGAAGAAAAAGAAAAAGTTTATAGCTGCTATAAATGTCCTCTTGTGTAATATAGCCTCATTTTAGAGAAAATTTCAACATTTGTACATAGAGAAAATAGAAATAAGAGGAAAATATGCCCAAACCCAAATACACATAGAAAGGCCCTACTAACACGCTGTTGTTTCTTCCGCTCTGTGATCTAGGCATAAGTGGGTTTTTTCTTATTTAAAAATGTTTGTTTAGGTGTAACATACGTGGAGCAGAGTGCACAAATCTGGAGTGAGCGTTTGATTAACTTCTACAAACGTACACACCCCTGTACCCGGCGCCTCTGTCAGGACAGAGAACACAACCAGCTCCCAGGGGCTGCCCCCCCTTCCCAGGCCACACCCCGCTCTCTCCAGTAACCACCGTTCTGACCCCATGGTCGCAGTATAGTCCTGCCTGTTCTTGATCTTCATATACACGAATCATGTTGCATATGGTCTTTGTGTCTGGCTTCTTTTTTCCCCAATTTATTGTGCTAAAATACACTTAAAACTTACCATCTTAACCATTTTTGAGTGTGCAGTTCAGTATTATTAAACACATTCATAATGTGCAACCATCGCCACCATCTCTTTTCATCTTGTAAAACTCAACTCTGTGCTCATTAAAACTAGCTCCCTATTGCCCCTCCCCAGCCCCGCTAACCAGCATTCTACTTTCTAGCTCCATGAACTTGACTGTTCTAGGTACCGCCTATGAGTGGGATCGTACAGTATTTGTGTTTTCTTGTCTGGCTTGTTTCACTTAGTGTAATGTCCTCAAGGTTCATCCATGTTGTAGCATGTGTCAGAATTTTCTTCCTTTTTAAGGCTTAATAATATTTCATTGAACGGATATCCCACGCTTTGCTTATCCATTCATCTGCTGACGGATACTCGGCTTGTTTCCATCCAAGTTTTAGATACTGTGAATAATGCCGCTATGAACATGAGTGTGCAAATATCTCTTCGAGACTCTGTTTTCAGTTCTTTTGGGCATATGCCCAGAAGTGGAGTTGCTGGATCATATGGTAATTCTATTTTTAATTTTTTGAGGAGCCACTCTACTGCTTTCCACAGTGGCCACACCATTCTACAGTCAGTGTCTGGCTTCTTTTGCTTAACATTGTATCAGGGAGATTCATCAGTGTGAATCAAACAGCGCTGATTTGTTCTTTTTAATTGCCATGTTAAGGATTCCATTGTATAAATAGAACGCGATCTATTAATTTCACTATTGATGGGCATTTGGATTGTTGCCCACTCTTGGCTATTGTGAATAAAGCTGCCGTTAACCTTCTTGTACACATTTCCTGGCAGTCACATGCACCTGTTTCTCTTGGGGCTATATTTAGGAGTGGAATTGCTGGGACATAAGGTAGGCAGTTATTTTGCTTTAGTACATATTAGATGTAAATTTTGAGGTCTTAAAATAGTACTGATCATATACATACAGTTTTGTGGTCTGCCTTTTTCACTTAATATTAAATCATTACTGCTTTTAAATTAAACCTTTTATTTGGAGATAATTGTAGATTCTCATGCAGTTGTGAGGAATAACGCAGAGAGCAGGGGTACCTTGCACCCTGTTTTCTCCAATGGTAACATCTTGCAAAACTGTAGTGCAATATCACAATAACTGCATCGACATTGATGGCGTACACCCATTTCATTCGCACCCATCTGTGTGTGTGCCTATTTGGTCGTATGTACTTTTATCACCTGAGCAGGTGTGTGGACCCACTGCCACAGGTCTGAGGCCACAGGATCTCTCCTGTTGTTGGTTAGAACACGATCCTCTCCCCCAACCTCTGGAAGCTGCTCATCTGCTCTCCGTCTTTCTGCTTTTGTCACCGCAAGAATGTTCTGTAAATGGAATCAAGCAGTTTGTAATTTGGGGATTGGCGTTTCGCAGTCAGCATAGTTCTCTGGAGATGCATTTGGGTTGCTATTGCTGTGGTCTGAATGTTGCTGTCTCCCCACATTCTCATGCTGGAACCTAATACCCAATGTCATTGTATTAAGAGGTGGAGCCTTTAGCAAGTGATTAAATCACGAGGGCTCTGCCTTCATGGTGGGATCAGTGCCCTCATGAAAGAGGTTGAAGGGAACGCCCCGTCCCCTTCGCCATGTGAGGACACAGCAACAAGGCACCTCTGTGAAGCAGAGAGCGCGCACCAGCAGGAGCCTTGATCTTGGACTTCTCCACCTGCAGAACTGTGAGCAATAAATGTCTGTTGTTTATAAATTAACAATCTAAGGTGTTTCATTATAGCAGCCAGAGCAGACCAAGGCACCGTGCATATCAGTCACTTGTTTTTGCATTGCTGAGTGACGTTCCAGGATCTGGATATGCCACAGCTGTGTGGCATTCACCCTTGAAAGGACAGCTGAGTGTTTGCAGTTTTGCCTGTTACAATACAGCTGCTGTAAACATTTGTGTGCAGATGTTTGTGTGACCGTAAGTTCACACAAGAATGCAGTGGCTGGTCGTGTGGTACTTGCCTCATAACTACACATACTTCTTGATTACAGTGGGGTTACGTCCTGATAAACCGCCGTAAGCTGAACATGTCGTGAGTTGAGAACGCGAGGCTGGCTGGGAGCTGCGGCTCGCTGCCGCCACCTGGCACGGGAGAGAAGGGCAGCTCTGACGGAGTGAGTTTCACCTTCGCACCACCGTAAAGTCGAAAACTTGTAAGTCGGACTGTCACAAGTCAGGGACTGCCTATATTTTTAGTGGAGCCCAAGGTCAGACGTTTCTTTGCCAATGACATATTCTGATGCAAACTTTTTCTGCGACCTTAAAGTCTTTATTACTATGATCCCGCATTTTGGAGGATTACGGCTTCCCTCTGTCTAACCCAGGTCTAGAGCCACCTCCTCAGGGAGAGGCCCCCACCAGAGCAGCCTCCCTCCCAGAGGGTCCCCAGCAACGACCCTCCTGTGGGGTGACGGAGCCCCAGGCCGGGCTCAGGTAGATCCCCTTCCCCCCAGCAGAAGGCCCTGCTCTTAGCTGAGGTTTGCAGCCTAACCCGCCTGGCTCCAGACACACCGGGTGCTATTGACCTGAGCGTGTGTCCCTGTTGTGTGGACAGAGGCCTTTGAGAAAGTAAACAGAGCCCGAGACAACCTCTTCCCTTTGGGAGAAGCTGACTAGTTCTGGTAAAACTTGTTCATTTGCTTCCAGGAGAAAATAACTTCTCAGTGAGGCTGGAGGTGATTTAACTAAATCTTTCTCTGTAGCAGAGAGACAGGCTGGGCACGGCCATTGTGTGGCCAACATCCTGGAGAGAAATCTGTGACCAAATGGTTAAAAAAAGAATTCGAAGTCATTCATTATTCACCCTTGCTGCATAATGCATGAAGCCCATGGCCAGGCCCAGTTATGTTTTCAACACTGGCCTCAAATGTCAGCCCCCTGCTTCGGGGAGCCACCCTGGGCGGGCGGGGCTTTGGCACTCTCGGTCGGCCCTTCTTCTCCTCGGGGACAGACCTCAGGCCTCCAGGCTCCTGCGTCCTGCTCACTGGGCTCTCAGCCTGGATGGTTCTCTCTCCTCTTCCACGGAATCCTCTTCATCCTTCGAGGCTTAGCCTGGAAGCGTCTGCTCCCTGCCACCTCCCAGGACAGGACGTCTCTGTCCCTCCCTGTCCTCCTGTGGGACCTCGGGGCTCTGATGGGGTATTTACAGCCACCACCATGACAGTAACTGGCATGACTGATACAGTTTCTCTTCTCTTCCAGACACTCAGCCCACACCCTCTCATTTAATTCTTGTAATGGCTGACGACGCAGATAGTACCTTTCTCAACTTTGAGACAAGGAAACGGGCTTATGGAGGTTAATTTGCTCAAAGAGGCCCAGCTAGTAAGAGGTGGCATCATGATTTGTCGGCAGGGTATGGTAATTGTCATCCCGTTTTTAAATTGATCATTCTCACCAGAAACAGATTAGTTTGTTCAGCCTTTTCAGGAACCAATTTTAGGTCTTGTGGATTCTGTTTCTCAGTTCACTAACCTGTATCATTCCCGGTCCTTCCTTCCGCTTGCTTTGGGTTTACTTTGCTGTTCCTTTCGTAATTTCTTGAGATAGATCTTAGCTCATTACTTTTCAATCCTTCCTCCTTTCTACATTTCATGCTAGAAATTTCCCTCTAAGTACTGCTTTGGTTGCATCCCACAAGTTTGATATGTGGGAGTTTATTATTCCATGCAAAATATTTTCCCGTTTTCATGGTGATCCGGCTGGGCTTGTGCTCAGGCCACAGGCCCCGCAATTGCTCTTTGTGAAATCCTTTCCTGGCTTGGAGCAAACCTTTGCACTCTGTGCCGCCCTCTGGATCATTGCGTCTCCCTGTCACCTGTGCCCCACCCTGCGCCCACGCTAAAGGCTGTGCCCTGGGCAGGTGGGCTCTGGGTTACGGGCCACTCATGCTGCCTGTCACTTCTTGCCACCCAGATTCACATGATGAATACACTGGGTGTGGGTCGTGTTTCCATAGGGATCCCACAAATCTGTTCCAATGCACCACGAAAGTAAGCAATTCATGAATCTGGTGTTTTGGCTATCATTAGTCATACGTTTTGAGGGGGGACCGCTTTATTTGACAAGATCCAGCAGCCCACCACCCACATACCCCCATTTTCCAGTGGAAAGGAAGAGGCATCACAGGATTGGAGGGAAGTGGATGAATCGCCTTGTGTTTATGCAGAGACATCGTCTTATTCCGTCTGGGCTGATGGAATAAAGTACCATAACTAGGTGGCTTATAAACAACAGAAACTCCTCTCTCACAGCTCTGGAAGCTGGGAGTCTGAGTACAGGGTGCCAGCCCGGCTAGGCTCTGGTGAGGGCCTCTTCCTGCCCTAGGCAGCTGTCTTCTCCCCGTGTCCATGCGTGGTAGGAGGGTGAATGGCTCCCATGGGCCTCTTCTACAAGGGCACCAGCCCCTCCTGAGAGCTCCGTCCTCACGGCTAATCTCCTCCCACAGCCCTGCCTCCGAATGCCGTCACCTTGGGGGTTAGGATTTCAACATACAAATTTGGGGCGTGCAAACGGTTGTTCCACGTCTGATACACTTGACATTACACCAGACACACCGAGGTCATTTCCCGACCATCCAGGAGGCCCTCCCATGGGCAGGGACGACACTTTGAGAACCACAGCTCTCAACTCTAAGCTCCTTGCAGGTCAGAATTGTGCCTTATGGTTGTTTCGTGCACCCCCATCCCAGGTGGGGAAGATGGGGTGACCAGAGGGCTCTGGAGGGGAGAACGGGGCAAGCCCACAGGTGTCAGCGAGCCTGCGGGGTAGGGACAGTGTCTTCTCTAGCTGGGTGCTGAGCTTGGGGGTAGCAATGGGACAACGCTCTGGAGGGTCCGATGGCCACCCAAGACTGACCACCCTAAGGGCAGGCTCTGTGCAGGATAACTCAGCCAGCCCTCAGAGAAGCCACTTGGTTATGCAGAGGGAGAGTCTATGTCCTGCCACCCACCCACCGCTGTGACAGGCCACGTGGCACTTCCTTGATCTCCCCTTGGATGCATTGTAGCTACTCAATTACTGTTGGCTGAATGCATATAAAAGTGAATTCTCATGTCTGAGATTTGCTTGAAAATATTCCAGCGAAACAAGCAAACAGCAAAGGAGGCTGGGCAGGGACTAGATGCCTAAGAACCCCGGAGTATCGACCGGCAGAGGCTGAGGCTGGGCGATGGGTGTATGGGGGTCATTGCACTATTCTCTCTACTTTTTATGTATTTGAAAATTGCTGTGATAAAGAAGTTAATAGAAAAAAGAAACAATGAGACACAAGTGACTCACTGGAGCCTCAGTTTCCTCGTCTATAACGGGAGAATAATGGAAATACGCCTCCCGGGCTGCGGTGAGATTTAAGTGAGGAAACAAGCATGAAAGCTGGTTTCACAAATGCTGGGCTTTTAAATGAGATAGTCTGAATTCGTGGCGAGGCGGAACTCTAGAAGATGGAGAGGAAGTAGGACCAGGATGTGCATGCATACGTGCAGCCCTGGGCAGCCTAACAGCTCCTCAGAGACGTCCCTGTCCTAATCTCTGGAACCTGTGAACGTGTTGCCAATGTGAGGATCCAGGTTGCAACATTCAGTCAGCTGCCGTTAAGACAGGGAGATTATCCTAGATTATCTGCGCAGCCCAGTGTACTCACAGGAGTTCCTAAAAGCCGGGAGGAGAAGAGAGCCAGGGACCCAGCCCGTTGCTGGCTGGGCAGACGGAGGCAGGGCCGGCTGAAGAAGGCGGCTGGTAGTGCCAGGAGAAGTGAGAACGGATTGGCCCTTAGCGCCACCGGAAAGGAACCTTGCCAACACCTTGATTTTAGCCCGGTGAGACCCACGCTGGACTTCTGACCTGCAGAACTGTAAGATGATTAATCTGTGTTGTTTTAAGCCATTAAGTGTGTGGTGCTTAGTCACAACAGTCCGAGAAAACAAACACACATAACTTTAATCAAAATTAGGCTAAGAGCTTAGCAGCATGTCCTTAACGGGACCCGCCTTGAGGACCGGTGATTGCACATTTGTGGCCTGGAAGAAACAGCGGTGGTGACTCAGTCCTGCCCACCCCCCCCCCCCCCGCCACCCCCGAGTCATCGCGGTGACATTCTGCTCAGTGTCCTCCCTCCCGGGCGGCTCAACATGGAGGAAACAACCCACACAGCCATGCCAAGGAGTCACAGGGACACTCGGACACAGGCCCTTTCAAAAGCAGCGAGAGGCCTGTGTGTCGAGTGTGTGGGGAGCAAGCGGCAGCCACGCCCCACCTGGCCGTCCACTTCTGCGCCGGAGGATTTCAGGTCCTGGCGGGATCCCTGGGGACGCACGGGGCTGATGTGACATCTGACCTCTCTGAGACCTCTGGGACGCTGGAGGGGTGCAGGCAGGTGTCTGGGCAGCATCCGACAGGAAGGGTGTGACCAGTCCACAGTGACAAGACCCCCGTGGGCCCGGGCGGCTCCCTCCTCCTTGCAGCCGGCTCCACCGGGATGAAGCCACCTCCCTGGATCCTCCGTCAGGGCAGCCTCTGTTTCTCGCGGGTTGACCCACTCCAGGAAGCAGGATCCCCATTGCTGGCGTCACTGCCTTCTCTGGCTTGGAGGGACAGAGTTTCGTAACACAGGAATGCACACGTCTTGCAGTCAGGCCTCACTGACCAGTGCTGGGCGACGGGTGGCTACTCAACCTTAGGACTTGCAGTTTATAAACAGCCTCTTCTTTCCTCATCTCCCAATGCTGGGTAGTCACAACAAAACTCGAACATCCTTCCCTGCCCATGTTCTTCCCACCGTCAACATGCACAGCCACCTCCCTGGGAGTAGGGAGACCAGCTTGTCCCAGATTGACCTGGTGGTCCTGGTTTTAGCACTGAAAGTCTGGTGTTGTGGCAGGCCCTCCGTCCTCGGCAAACTGGGACCGTTGGTCCACACTGCCTCTCCCCTGGGAGGCCCACATGGTGGGGAGGTCCACCTAGTCCTTTGAGGCCGGGGCAGGTGGGGCTGAGGCCTCCCTGCAGCTGCCTCCCGACCCCTGCTCCTCTTCACGGCTCCCTGCCGGCCGAGCTGGGAGGGGCCCGCGTGGGAGACCTGAGCTCTCTGTCTCTGTAGGTTCAGGGCAGGGCCAGAACGGCCCCCAGCCCTGTAGCACCAAGTGTCCCTGGAAGAAGCTTAGTGTCACACCTTGGGCCTAGGAGGGGCTCCACCAACATCTCATCCTTTCTTGTACAGACAGGGAAACTGAGTCAGGAATGGGAGGAGACTTCCTCAAGAAAAATTCTTGCAACTCAACTTCGCTGTGGTAGAGCACTTGTAGGTACTAGAATAGCACAGGTTTTCTGAGGGAAGACTGGGAGTTCAGCTCCATCCCTGCCCCGCACACCACCGCATGGACGCAATCAGTGTGCCCAGACTGGGTCGCCCAAAGCCAATTTGACAAATGGCCAAGCCATCAAATTTACTGGTTTCTTTGATCTATTTATAAAATAGAAAATTTATAGCAAATTGTGTAGGATGCAGTGGATTTGGAAGATTTCTGTGATGTTTTGTTTCACTAATGCTTATTTTTTCCTTTGTATCAGTATTTTAACAAATGCCTTGGGCTTCCTCCAAACAGGAGAATCAGCAGAGAGCTGCTAGCTTTGGCTCTGACTGGAGGAGGAGGGAGAGAGAGAGAGAGAGAGAGAGAGAGAGGGAAGGAGGGAGGGAGAGGCCCCAGGGGCAGAGGTGGGAGGGCCTGAGGAGAGTGGGAGCGAGACAGAGGGCATTGATTCATTAATATATTCTTATAAAGAAAACTACATGCAAAAACTATTCATTATAAAATTCTGGAATATATTACCACATACTTAAAAAAAAACTTTTTCATGATGGAGAATTTCAAACATAGACAAAAATAGATTGATATAATGAGCCCAGTGTGCCCACGTGTAGAGTCACAGAGATCAACACGCGGCCAGTCTCATCTCATCTCCCTCCCACCCATTCCCTCCTCTCCCAAATCTGGATTGTTCTGAAGTAATTCCAGTCATATCATTGCCTCTGTAAATATGATTGACTAAATTCTCAAGTATACTGAATACATTCTTGAACATACTAACTACATTCTTGAGGATGAGGAATTCTTACAAATATATTTTTAAATATCCTGCATCTCCCCTTCCTTCCCTTTCAAAGAGGTTCCTTTGTCTCCTCTTCCTCACTCCTCAACCTCTCCTCTCTGTCCTCCCCAGTCGGCCCTAATCTCCAGACCTCCACTCTGACCCTCAGTCTCATCTTCTGGGTGGTTGGCAACCCAGCCTGTGCTGGGTGGACCCTCCCCTCTGTCACTCTCCATGCAGAGGTCCTTGCTCTTTGCCTCAGTTTCCTCCAGTAAAGCAGCAGGCAACTGGACATAGACAAGTCCAACACACCCTGAATGCTCTTCTAAAGTCAAATGGAGAAGGGTTAGCCTAAACTCGGCAGAAATCTTTTTTTTTTTTTTTTGAGACAGAGTCTCACTCTATTGCCCAGGCTAGAGTGCCGTGGCATTATCATAGCTCACAGCAACCTCGAATTCCTGGGCTCAAGCCACCCTCCTGCCTCAGCCTCCAGAGTAGCGGGGACTACAGTCACGCACCACCACACCTGGCTAATTTTTCTATTTTTAGTAGAAATGGGGTCTTGCTCTTGCTCAGGCTGTTCTCAAACGTCCTGAGCTCAAGGGATCCTCCCACCTCGGCCTCCCAGAGTGCTAAAATTACAGGTGTGAGCCATTTCACCCTGGTGGCAGAAATCTTTAAAAAAAAAAACAAAAACCATCCATTATGAATCACTGTAAGGTTGTAAGTCATTAGAGTTAATGACACACTGAATTGCCTCCTGGTGTATTGACTTAGAGCCACGTGAGTTTGGATGAACTGATTTACCTTTTAGAGCCTCAGTCTCCTTCTCTGGGAAGTGGGGAGGTTTGGGCCTTAGTAGTAGTTTCAAACTGCTTTTGGAAGCAGATTTCCTTCTTTTCCCCAACCAAAGCCTTGGAGAACCCCAATGTGTACAGCAATTAAAAGCAGAGACCAGCAGGTCCATGGGAGCAGATGCTGAGACATGGCTGCCTGGGCCCAAGCCCCCCCGCCCCTCTGTGCCTCAGTTGTTCATCTGCCAAATGGGTCTAATGATAGAGAATTGAGGGGTGGTTGAGAGATTTCCTGGCATCAAATACCTGGAAGAGGCTCAGCCCGAGGCTTGGCACATAGTAAGTGCTCAGTGGACACCAGCTGTCATTGTTACTGCACCGTCAGAAGCAGGGTTGGGGGAAGGGATAGGCTGGGTCTTAGCCACGGCCCCTCCGCTCCCCTTGAGGCAGCCCCCACCCCTACAAACAGCCACGGGCTCGGGGACCCGAGTCTTCTGCGCTCCACGTTCTCGGGTCTCAGTGAGACTGAGCTCTGAACCATCCAAGTCAGGCACGGCCAGGACAAGGACCCGGGAGCTCTGGTGTCCGGGATTCTGTCCTGGGCTCTCAGGTCCCCCCGAGGGGGAGCTCAGGGAGGTAAGTGCAGTGCTGGGCGCCCGTGCCCCTGCCAAGGCCCCGCATGCAGCCAGCCTCTTTGAGGTCTTTGTCCAGCCCGGGGTCCCTTCCAGCTTTGTGTGGCATTTGCCTCTGCAGTCCTGGTCACTGAAGTCTCCAGACCAGGAGCGACCCAGAGGCTTGGCAACCCCCCACCCCCCACCAGCTTCCTGCCTCCTCCCTTCCCACCAGAAGGGTCCAGCGGCAAGATCAACTCTGAAGTTAATTGTCATTACGGACAACTGCAGCTCGGTTGTCATGGAAACCTGCCACGCAGGACCTTCCTTCCTACCTCCCCTGCGTTTCAACAAGCTCGGGGGAGCTGGGAGCCATGCTGGGAGGAGATGGTGAAAAGGCATCTGAGACGAGGAGGAGGCCGGAGCCCCCGCTCAGGGTGGGGAGGAAGGCTCCTCTGTGCCTGCCCCCTGGTTTCAGCGGTGGCGTCGGGGAGATGTGGGTGCTCTGAGGCCTGGGGCTGGCCTGCATGTCCAGGGAGGAGAGAAAGCAGGGGCTCCGGTCCCATGCAGGTCTGGGTGACCGTGTCACTTCAGGGTTCTGAGCCCAGGGTTCTTTGTCTGTAAATTGGGATGGTAACACCCACCCGCTGATCCGTCCTGAAGGTTGGATGGGCTGAGGCCTGGGCCAGCCACACCACAGGGGCTGGGCAGGGTCAGTCCCCTCCCCTCCCCTCTGCTGTCCTTGGCGCCAGGACGGCATCTGGGAATGGAGGCAGGTGGCTCTGACCAGCATTCCCTGATGCAGTGGTTCTCAAAGTGGGGTCCCCAGACGGCAGCACCTGCATCCCCTGCATCCCCCGGGAACCTGTTAGAAGTAAAAATTCCCCAGCCCCGAGCTTGACCGAATCAGAGGCCCCGAGGTGGGGCGTCAGCAATCTGTGTTTAACGCATCCTCTCGGGGTCTGATGCCCCGTGAGTCTGAGACCCAGCGCGCTAACGGTTTACGGATGAGAGGCCTGCACCCCCTCCCTGAGGGGCGGCTCCGCGTCCGCCCTCACCCTGAGCTGCAGCCCCCAGGGCTCCCCCACTCAGGGGGAGTCTGAGCTGGGCCGGGGTGGCGGGGCCGTGACGGGCCGCAGACTCGGTTCCCGGGGAGGCCGCCCCTCCTGCTCCCAGACGGGCCTTTGCGCTGTGCCCTCTCCTGTCTCCCCTTGTGCAGGCAGCTCCGGCGTCCCTTCCTCGTCTCATAAGGACACCAGTTCCACTGGGTTAGGGTCCCACCCTTAGGGCCTCATTTGACCTCAATCATCTCCTGAAGGACCCCATCTTCAAATACAGTTCCATTGGGGGTTAGGGCTTCAACCTGTGAACTTGGGGGACCCAGTTCAGACCACAGCAGTCAGCCTCCTGCCCCCCGGCTCGAGGCGCCTGCCTGCGTGAGGGGCACCAAGCGGCAGCGAGTCTCAGGGCCGGGGGGCCTTGGGCCGGGGGGTCAGTTTGTGGGCTGGTGTCTGGAATCTTCTGCTCCAAACACATCACCCCCCTGAAGAGAGGAGCACGGGGAGTGTGGTGTGTCCTCCTGATCGTCTTGGAACCTTCTGTTTGAGACGTCACAAGTCAAAAGGTCCCAGTCCTGGCCACGGCTGGAGGCTGTATTCTCATATGGGAACATGAATAGCTGATATTTGTTGAGCATTTACTATGTGCCAAGAGCTGTGCTAAGCGCTTTTCACGTATCAAATCATTTAGTCTCCACAGTACAAACGGGGGTCCCCAGTTTGTACCCCAGTCCTCAGATGAGGAATGGTGGCACAGAAAGGTCAGGTGAGTGCCCAGGGGCTCAACATTGAAGCCCAGGCACTGTCTGGCCCCAGACACACGCCCTGCCCCACCCAGCTGCACTTGTCACCCTACGGCAAGGGGGCCTCGCCAGGGTGCCCCCAGGCGGGTGCAGCGTTGGCCAGCCCCTCCCCTCCTGCAGGCAGTGGCCCTGCTCCCTCAGGGGGGTCAGACCCACTGATCTGGAGGCTGGAAAATTCAGGTGGAAACGGCCTGAGGGGGAGAGGGATGACTCATCGGCCATTAAACTGGAGCCATTTGGAGACTGCAAGCCAGAGGTGACACTACTACGCAGGGCAAGAAGGGATGACTGTGCACAGTTTGAATTTATGGTATTCCAGGACTGGGGCTCGGCTCAGCCTGGGTCAGGAGCCTGAAAGCAGATGCTGGGAGGCTGGTGTCATCGGTCAGGGAGGGCTCGGGCTGGGGCTCGTTAGTCTCCAGGACAGCCCCATCCTCCACCCACGCTGCGCGGCAGCTGGGTCAGGAGTGCAGCTCTTGGCCAGGTGATCCTGGTCGGGGGACTTCGGGGAGACAGGTGTCGACCTCACGTGGTGAGGACCAAACGAGAGATGTTAACATGTCTGGAACGAGGCTTGATGACTCTAGATGGGCGGGGACTTCCGCAGGCAGGGCCAAGCCCAGTTTGTCCCAACACCTGCAGCTCCAGGCCCAGAGCCGGGCGCATAGCGGGCACCCCTTCCCTTTACAGGGGCCTCAGGGGGTGAGGGTAACGGTGATGATGATGGCAGAGATGGTGGGGACAGAGTGATGGTGACGAAGGTGGGGATGGTGGGGACGGGGTGATGGTGACGAAGGTGGGGATGGTGGGGACGGGGTGATGATGGTGATGATAAGAGTGACAGTGATGGTGACGATGATGAGAGTGCTGATGGTGATGACGATGGTGGTAATCACGCCTTCTTGTCGTCTGTAGCTCTGTCTCTCACCCGCTCTGGCCTGAGCTCCATGGTGGCCACCCACCGTGACTATGAGGGCTGTTTCTACCCATGGAGTGAAAGTAATTCTAATTATGACATTTCCCTCCAAAGAACAAACCCCTGGGTTTTTCTGGCGCACAAAGTCTTGGAGCGAAGAGCAGCCTGCCCCGCAGGACCCTGGCACCGCCCGCTGAGCGCCTCCCGGCTACACCTGGGGGCAAGGCAGGCAGCAGCAAGCCTTGTTCAGTTCAGACGCCGCCTGTGCCCGTCACCCCCCGAGGGTAGGCTCTCAACAGAGCTCGGAGACTCCAGGGACAGCGTGGCCTTGGGCAAAGTGGGACACTGGGCTCCACTGTTCATGAGCTGTGTGACCTCAGCACGCTCCTTAATCTCTCTGACCCTTGCATTCACTTGGGAACGTGGCTGAGATCGGGCCTGTGAGAGGTCGCGGTGCCGTACAGATCAGAGTCTGTGATGGGGCCCGGATGTGCCGGTGGCAGCGCGTAGCCGGTGGGCCAGACCCAGAGCGGCTGCACCTGGGCGGGCCTGGTCTGCGGGAAGGGGCGCTGCCGGCCGGCGTGCGGGCAGAGCGGGGGGTCACTGCCCACAGAGGGAAGTCTCTGGGTTGGAGCAGACCCCAGGCTGATTCTCGCCGCTGGGACAGGGGCAGGGGAGAAGGGAGCTGGGGCCTTCTTGGCTTTGGGGCTTCTCAGCACCTGGGAGACCCGGGTCAGGTAGACTGTGCAGGGACCAGCCCACAGCCAGAGCTCAGGAACACAGGACGCGGGGGCCCTGCACACGGGGAATGGGCAGGAGGCCCCTGCTCTCCCCAGGCCTGGTGTGGGCGCCGTGGCACTCCCAGGGCCTGGCTACTGCTGGGGTGGGGGGCGTGGTGTTGACAGTAGGGGCAGGCAAGGACACACTTAGGGACGGCCCTCCAGTGGGGCGGCAGGAGGGTGGCAGGAGTGACCTTGGGTGACTCCATGACCCCCTGAGGGATCTGCGGGCCACCTTTGGCTGTCTTGCCACTGGTGTTAGGCCTGCAAACTGCATCTCTGAGGATCTCAGGAAGGCCCGTGTGGACTCGCTGGAGGTGGAAGGAGCGGGGCACAGAGGCTGGGGCGTGTGGGCAGCTCAGCTGCTTTGTGAGAACCAGAGCTCCCCGAGGCTGCAGCCACCTTCTAGAGAGCTCAGGAGAGAGGAGGGGGCGGGGGGCGAGGGGAAGGCTGTTCAGCTGAGGTCCTCTCGCCTGGAGACTGATGCGTGGGTTTGTCCCATCCTGCGGACCAACCCGAGTATGTGAAGGCCCCTGGCACAATGAGGGTGGGCAGCGGACAAACTAAAGCCTTCGGCAGGGGGTTTCTCCCTTGCAAGACTTCTCAGAACCTTTAATGGGCCAGGGAACCTGGTGATGCTGAGGCAGCAGCAGAGCAGGCAGGGCTTCTCCCCTGAGGTGACCGTGGAAACCTCTCTCTCCCCACAGCGACTTGTGCTGCTCCGGGGCTGGGGAGCATGCGCTGGGAACCCCCCCACGGGGGAGGGAGGGCTCCCTGCCTGGCGCCCAGCCGTGCCCACGGCGGCCAAGGTTAATGCCCTTTCCAGCTCCCTGGGGCTGGTTTCTTGGGTGCCCATTGTCCTGTGTGAGCATCTGGGAGGAAGCCCATTGCCACCCACCCAGCGGGGGAAGAACAAGCGTGAAGGCACCTGTCTGGGGTCCGTCCTGCCCCACCCTGAAGGCATCTGTCCGGGGTCCGTCAGTGCCCAGAGATGGTGCTTTTGGGCCCTGAATGCCCAACTTCATGGGTTCTAGGCCCCTCCTGTCCCTGGCTTGGCTTCCAGCCGGACGCCCTCTCCTCAGACAACCTCTATCTGCCAGCATGAGGTAGATTTGGCCTCTGACCCTTGTGTCCCTTCGGCTACAGATCTCCTGTGTTCAGGGTCTTCCTTCAGCCTCCTCCAGGGAGGCCACACTCTGCTCACATGGACCTGCCCTGGTTTCCCCCTCTGCTCTGAGCAGCCCCTAGACTCACCGGGCTCTGGCAGAGGTGTTTCTCCTGCAGAAGAACTTGGGTGACACGCCAGAGACCTCTGGTCACCTTGTTCTTCTTTTGCCAGCCCTCCCCTGTCTGTTCTCTGCTCTTCTCTGCCCTGCCTGGGTCTTGGGGCTGAGCTGTCTGGACTTTGTCGGTGACTCACCTGTTATTTGATGCCCGTGGGCGTGGGGGGCCCGGTGGGAGCAAGTGCAGGAGGGGAGCGTGGTCTCTTCTGCCCCTCCCAGAGCTGCTATCGGTGGGGCCTTCTCCCTCCCGCGAGCCTCCTCTCCAGCCTCTCATCTCATGCGGCTCCGGGAGGGCTGTTTCAGGCCTGGGGGTGGTGATAGGGCTGGATGCCAGCTGCCTCAATGTCCCGCGTGTGCCTCCGTTCTGCCCACTCCTCTGCAAATAGCCTCTGCGTTACATGCTCTCCCAGATGCCAGCCGGGTGTGGAGGCCTCTGCTCGGGGCTGCGTGTGGGCACGGCACTGAGACAGTCCTTGTAGCAAACACCACGGAGTGCCTACTCTATGCCCGGGACCTCCCGGGCACTTGTGAGTCATGGACATAACAGGGCTTCTGATGTTTTTTTCTTCAAGTCCCAAGTTCAGTTACTGAAGCCTGATGCCTGAACGGCACAGTCCGGCCCTGGGCTACAGCAGACCCTGGGCTTCAGATTTCTGGGCAAAGCCGGCAGCCGTCACAGAGCAGCACCCCCCACCCCTCCACCCGAGGGACAGGGCCGGGTTTTCTGAGAGCGAGCATGAGATCGAGTCGCCAAAACCGAAGTTGTCGAAAAGACCAGGAAGAAAGACTGCTGGGATTAACCGGCACGGGGAAGCCGGCACTGGGTGGTGTGAGATCCCTGGACATTTCTGTCACAGCTGGTCCTGGGCTGCAGCCCGGAACCCAGAGGCATTTCACAAATTAACATAAATCCTGTGGACCATCCGTCCATTTCAACGCTTAATGCCAAACATAAACACATTAAAGTCATTTCGGAATCTGGAGGAGTTGGAATAATTCAGTCCCATCATCATTTACTCCAAACGCCTCATTTCATCTCATGAGTCATCTTCGAAAGGAAAAGAGAGAGATGTACGTGGCCAGTAACGTGGCATCAGGACCAGGAGAGCTGGGAAGGCTTCCAGGAGGAAGGAGGCTGCCAGCTCCCTGGATGGACACAGCCGTGGCCAGTTTCCGGGCTCGGTCCTTGACAAAGGCCACCCAGGGAGATGGCCTCTGTGCAAAGGCCACGGTGCGAAGCTGGCAGGTCTGAGTCTGACTCCTGGTCGGGCCACTCACGGGGGTGGGGGCAGGTACTTGTCCTGGCCAGCTCTGCCATCGTCCCCTCCCCTCCCCCACGTACCCACCCACCCCACCCCGGTCACAGAGCCACCTGGCTCTCCTCCCTGCCTCCTTGGCGGGCTGGGAAAACCTGAGTTCGAGTTCTGGTTCTACCCCGCGCTTGACCTTGGGCGAGTTATTTCCTTAGCCTCTCGGTGTGTCTGTGTTCAGTGGCGGAAGGAGGAGGGTATCGCTCCTTCCACTGCCGTCTGGGGAGTGAGAGGCGCTGTCTGCGAGGCACGTGGCCCTGCAGAAGCCTCACGAGCCCGGTGGTCGTGGTCACTAGTTTAATCTACAGTCGGTTTCTGATTGAGTGGCTGAACCAGCTGGAAAGGCAGGCCTGTTTTGTGCTATTGTTAAACGTCTTCATTATTTAAAGTCAGACTCTCACGCCGTGTTACCTTGGGCAACACCCTGCAGCACGCGGGACCCATGTCCCCATCTGAGGCCTAACCAGTGCGGGGCCTCAGAGCTTCAGGAGGACACGTGGCTGGGGAGGAAAGGTGCCCAGGAGAGGGTGGGGTGGACCACGAGCCCCCTCCCCAGTGCGAGCCCAAGGCATTGGCAGTCAGTGGAACCGCGGCATTCCTTCCGTGGTGCTCCCGGCTCCTTGGAGAGAGCGGGGTTTATTCCCAGGAAGCAACCGCATTAGTGATTGGCACGGACCCACAGGAGCCCCAGGGCCTGATGGGTGACAGTTTCTGTGGCGACCAGCAACCGGGAGGGTGGGGTGTGGAGCAGTGCTTGCGAGTGGGAATTGAGGACGCCGTGCCCAAGAGGTAAGTGTGCCAGTCCAGGGCCAGCTGTCGTCCCACCCGGCAGAACCCTCGCCGTGCAGGCCCTGCGTGGGGTGCGGGGGGTCCAAGGATGAACAGACTGCAGCCCTGGCCCGAGGCCCTCACAGTCCAGGGAAGGGGGACAGGCAGTGGCCAGACAGGGTGGTGGGGCCGGGCAGGGCTGAGGCTGGGCTGCTGTGGCCATGTGCCACGCTAGGGCCACACCAGAGCTAGGAGGCCAGAGAGGCGTGAGGGCTGCAGCCCGGTGGGGATTGAGGGATGCCAGGGCATCAGAGCGTGGACCAGGGCTGGGGTCCTAAATGGGACCTATGGCCCACAGAGACCACGGGTTGACAGGAAGGAGACTTCACACAGCTGGGGCCCCAGGCGCGTGCATCCCCTCTGTGGCCACCCCTCTTAGCATGTCACCCCCTATCACTGTCACCAACGTCAGCCTTTTGTCTGAGAAGAGGCTCTGAGATCCATGGGGACCCGCTCAGCTCACCCCAGAAAGAAAGACAAGGTGGGCGTGAGCTCCAAGCCCTCCTGCCGCAGGGCTGTGCGACCTGGCGTGGCGCCTCTCCTGGCCCCTGAGGTCTGTGTTCACGCAACCCGGCCTCGCCTCTCACTGGCGCAGCCTCTGGGCCTCAACTGTGCCTCTTTCAAGTGGGATAACATCCCTGCCTGCGAGGGCTGTTACGTGGTCGTGGGTCGGGTGGAGTTGCGGGTGGGGATGCCCTGGAAAGGACGCTCGTGGGCGCTCAGTGCTGCTTTGTGACCATCTCTGGCCCGGAGGTCCGAAGGCTCCGCTGCCAGCTCCCCACCCCTCTCCTGCCTCTTCTGGGCTCTTTCTTTCCTCACGTTCCTTCTCCTGCCCAGCCAGTCTGGGGGGACTCCTGGGCGCAGGGCTTCTCAGACCGCCCTGGAGGACGCCCCAGCGGCACCGGGCAGCGGGGGACGGTGCACCCTGAGAGGCTCGGACCGGGGCAAAGCCGCAGAGCGCACACCGCACACCGAGGGCCAGAGGCTGCGAGGGGGCGCGGGGCCGGGCTGTGCGTCCTCGCTATGGCGCCTCCCCCAGAGCTCCTAGTCCTTTCGACCTTTAAGACGAAGTCACATCTGTAACACCGAAGCCCAGCACATTCTAATTCTCACCCCCATGCAGCAAATATCTGCTCCCCACGGTCCCCTCACCCCATCCTAGGACTCCTCAGGGTACAGAAGAGGCCTCAGAGGCTTGGCGGACTTTCCGGAAGGCCAGGCTTACGGAGGAAGAGCCCTCAGAGACGTCCAGCCCAGCACAGCCGGCGGGGAAGTGCCCCTCCCAGAGGCTGTCCCCTGGGTCCTGCTGGGCCGGCCTGTCTGACCGTGGACGTCTCCCGGGGGCAGGGCCCAGGTTCCCTTCCCCCAGGCACACTGTTAAGCACATCTGCTCTGCCTGGGTGTAGACCCCAACAACCTCCTCCCTCCCCGGGACCCATTTCCTGTCTCAGGACCGGTCTGTTCCCCGTGTGTGTCCCACGCACCCCATGTGGGAATGCACGCAGACTCCAGGGGGCCCGCCCACGGGGCGCACCTTCAACAGGACAGTCTTGTGAGGACGCTGCAGTCAGGGTCGGGGAGTCCTAGGCTTCTGGTCCTCCCCCTGCTAACTAACATTTTATCCCAGGTTCGTTCTACTTCAAAGTTTGGGGTGACTTCTGGTTCCGGTCTAGGGAGAAAGCCAGGTCAGCCGGTGAGCTGAGCTCCCAGGAGGCGGGAGGCCCTGCCGTGAGGTTGGGCCTCACTGTCTTTTTCTGGTGCATCTTCCTCCACGACCAGAACAACACATATTTTCCACCTCTTCTTTTTCTACGCTTGCCGTTGGCTCTTGCTACAAATTCTGGAGAAAGAACAGCGACTTTTCAGGCTGCAGCTTAGCCAAAAGGCCAGTGAGGGAGAAGTATTTGTGTCAGCAATGACAGGTGTGCCGTCCTGTCCCCCCCAGGAAATGTCACCCATCCACCAGCAGGGGCCGCACACCTGCCCACACCTGGCGCGGGGAGCGGTAATGCCCGAGAAAGCCATGGCTCTCGGGAGGAGCCTGCCCGGGCTAGTGACCAATTCATTCATTAGTCAGCGTGATGTGTTCATTATATCATCCTAGGGACAGTGTGGCTTAGAGGCTGCGTCTGAGGCCAGCCTGGCAGCTCTCGTTCCCTGACTGCCACCCACTGGCTGTGTGGCCTGGAGCAAGTTGCTTAACCTCCCCATGCCTCAGTTTCCTCAACTGTAAAGGGAGCAGGAAGTAATGACTGTGTCGACTCATAGATCGCTCCTGAGGGCTGAATGAATTAACGCATGTGAGGCTCTGCTCCTCTTTGGCCAAGGGGCTGGGGCATGTGGCCACGTCAGACCGATCAGGCTCTTTCTCCAGGGAACTTGAACCCTGAGCCTTGTGCCAATGGCAAAAAGACTCATGAGGCAGATGAGCCTCCCTCCCCAGGTGCCTGCTGAGGGTTGCGGGTCTGTTCCCGCCAGCTGGGCCCCTGGAGCTACCTGGAGCTCTCCGGTCCCTGTTCTAGCTGAGGCTGCTCAGCTCTCCTTGTGATGATCCATCGAACATACTCTTCTCCCCTGGAACTAGCCACATCCCAAGAACCCTAGCTGATACATGCGCTGGGGTTGAGACGAGCAGAAGATGGACCTCTTTCACCTGGGGTGTGGCCTCCTCTAATGAAAGAGCCCAACTTCTAGGGGAGACTGACCCATGATGGGCGTTGGGAGCCCAGAAGAGGCCCCATCCAGCCTGTGGGATCAGAGGAGGCTTCCTGGAGGAGGTGATGCCTGAGAAAGTATGAAAGAGTACAGGTGGGCACAGTCGCTCACACCTGTAATTCCAGCACTCTAGGAAGCTGAGGTGGGAGGAACTCTTGAGGCCAAGAGTTCAAGGCCAGCCTGGGCATCATAGCAAGACCCTGTATCTACAAAAAATTTAAAAATTAGCTGGGCATGGTGGTGCATGCCTGTAGTCCCAGCTGCTCAGGAGGCTGAGGAAGGAGATCGGTTGAGCTCAGGAGTTTGAAGTTGCAGTGAGCTACAATTGTGCCACTGCACTCCAGCCTGGGCGACAGAGCAAGATCCTGTCTCAAAAAATAGATAAATACATTTTTCTAAAATAAAAGGATAAATGGGCATGAGCCAGGTGAAGAGAACAGGGAAGGAGGCTCCAGGGAGAGGGAGCACATACGAAAGCAGGGAGGGATGAGATGCACTGGTGGGTGGGCAGCCGCCACTCTGTCCTCTGGCAGGAGAGCGAGCTGAGGCTCGGGTGGAGCACACACCTGAGCAGCCTGCAGGGCTTCTGCAGACAGCCGCGGGCTGCGTCCTGCCAGCCGGGCTCAGCACTGATCCCGGCCGGCCACGGGGTGCAGGGAGGTGGGGTTTGCTCTCAGAGGAGCTGCCAGCCCCGGGAGCAGCTGAGGCCATTAGGGACAGGATGCTAATGGATCGGCGCCCCATCGACTCTGCCTGGCTTTTGTGAACATGTCTGCACTGACTAATCTGCGTAATTACCCATTGCCGAGTTTGTTCCCAGTTGTCCTGTGCAGAAACTCAGTCTGTGGCTGGAAGCCAAACCCCAGGGTCCTCTTTTCTCTTCCAAGGTGGGGGCACTGGAAACTGAGGCCATGGCCCCCCTGATGTGCTCAGAGATGTCACCATGTGGCACTAACATTCAGCAGGCATTGCCCAAGATGAGCCAGGGGCAGACCCTGGGTGGGCCCTGCGGGGTCACAGAGGACCCAGAGGCTTGGCTGCTGGTCGTCCCCAGGAGCTACTGCTCTACCACAGATGAGGCACACGTGCGCAAAGTCCAATGGGGCGGGTGGGAAGCAGCCCTACTCAGTGTGCTGTGAACTAAAATAAACACTTAAGCTCCCCCCAGCTGACTGAATGGACCCCCTCTTGGCCAAGGGGTTCCCCTAAAACAGTTGCTGGCCATGAGAAGGGAGGTCAGACTCGCCTCACCATGCCCCTCCCTTCTTGTAGACATCCTTTGTAACTCACTGCCAGGCCTAAGGCTGCCCAGACAAACCTGCAGCTCCTCAGTTTACATAACTTGAGTCTGGGTATATGGCCGGTGGCTGGTCTCTGATTAAGACTTCCTTATCTTAACATAAAACATTCCAAGCCTTTAGACAAAGCTTCATTTCTTTAACCAATTACAAATCAAAGGAGTCTTTAAACCCACCTATAACCTGTAAGCCCCCCCCCCACTTTGAGATGTCCCACCTTTTCAGGCCAAACGACTGCATGCCTTCCACGTATTGATTCACAATTTCACGGGTAATTTCTGTCTCCCTGAAAAGTATAAAACCACACACACCGTAACCCAACCATAGTGAGTCCACTTGCTCAGGATTCTTGGGCATGGTTTGGGACCATGGTCCTCAAATTTGGCTCAGAGTAAATCTCTTTCCATTATTTTAGAGTTTGGCTTCTTTTTTGTTGCCAGTGCTTATTACAGTCCGGTGGCCTTTCTTATTTCGCCCCCGCCCCCCGCACCCCCCCACCTCCGCTCCCTTCGGCTTCTTTGTCGTCACCTTCTCTTGGAGTCTGACTGCTTCTCTGTGAATTTCTGCTGTCGTCCTGACTAGTCCAGGCTGGTGGCCAGGGGTCAGGGACCCAGGGGAGGAGGGGGCTGAGGCCTGAGCTGCAAGGAGGGGGCTGCGTGTCTATGATTATCCACAGTCCAAACCAGATGGGGAGTAAACATGAAACGGGGGGTGGGGTGGGCAGGGGAATATATCACAGAAGAAATGGCTTGAAAAAGTGGCAAAAATGTTTTGTGTCTCTTTAAAACATCCCCAGTCCTTTTGGAGAACTAGGACCTGCACCCCTGCCTCAGGCCGGTGGTCGGGAGGGGCAGAGGGGTGTCCTTTGTTCTTGGTGCCACAGGAGGTGGCTCAAGGGAATTGTCCAGGTGGAGGTCAGGAGATTGTCTTAGCCAAAGATGGGGTTGATCAGAGCCTTTAAAAGCTCTGTGATTCGCTCAGAAGCAGGATGTTGGTACTTTGAAACGGGAGTCTGCCAGTCTCCTCCTCTGCAGGCAAATTAATATACTCTTTCCTTCTCCTCAAACCATTTGTCCTCGTTCTTCTGATGTGGCCTCGGGGAAAAGTGCCTAACTTTCGGTAACAATCTCTGTCCTCAGCATGTCTGTTTAATCTTCCTTTCCCAGCTCTGAACATATTTTGGGCAGAACCCAGAGTTTTCGTATCATTTTCTGGTATTGAAATCCAGCTCGCTCAGGTGCAGTTAAAACCTCAACATCATATTGGACTGCATGATGGTCTTCTCCCCTCGGTCCAAGAACCATGGGCTTTGGACTGGGGGACGAGAAGGTGGGGAGGGGTCTCATCTTTTACTTTTCTGGGTTTTTTTTTTCCGTAACCCCCCTTCCCCCCCTTAGGGTGAAGGGTCAGCTCTACTTTTCTAGTTGTGAGTTTTCAGGGAAGGAGACAGGAAGAGAGACATGGAAAGGGAGCTAGATACCTTCTGTTTTCAGGAAAATGCAGTTTTGTTACAGAGGAAATGGCCTGAAAAAAATGGCAAAAATATTTTGTGTCCCTTGAAAACATCCCCCACTCCTTTTTGAGAACTAAAACCTGCACCCCTGCCTCAGGGCGGTGGTTGGGAGGGGCAGCAGAGTGTCCTTTAGTCTTTGTGCTACAGGAGGTGGCTCAACGGGACTGCAGGGGGCGGGGGGCCTGGGATTGTTTGAGGCAGAGATGGGGCAGAGATGAGACATCAGAGTAGTTGAACAGCAATTGCCTGAAGCAGAATGGCCTCCCTTTAAAAATTCTGTGTTTCTGCTTATTATTGGGAAAATTGGTACTTTGAGATGGGAGTCAGCCATTTCCCCCATTTGCCGGCAGATTAATAAACTCCTCTTCCCTTCTCCTCGAACTACTTGTCCTGGTTCTTCTGATGTGGCCTCGGGGACAAGTGCTGAGTGTTCGGTAATAGTCTGGATGTCTGGCAAAGACATATGGCAGAGATGCTGGATGAAAAAAACCAGTTTGGGAGTGACTTGTAAACACATCTAACCCACGGCCCAGCAATTGTAGTCCTAGACATTTATCCATGAGACATGAAAACACGTCTCCACAGAAAAAGACTTGTATAAGATTTTTCATGAGGGTTTTATTCACCATAACTAAGAAACATAAACCACCTAAATATCTACTAATACGTGAAAGAGTAAACATGGAACACATAGCTTGGAATACTGCTCAGCAAGGAGAGAAACAGAAAAAGAAGATAGTGACGGGACAAAGGGAAAATTCCCCTTTGCCCTAAGAAGGTTGGCTGAAAAATCAACTCTCAATAAAACAGATTAGTAAGAGAAAAGCTATCAAATTTATCTTAACAAATACACATAGGAACCCTCAGAAAGTGAAGATTCAACTCTCCAATGAGATACAGAGGTTTTTAAAGAATGGGGATCGAAAGCAGAAAAACAGGTTTTGGGAGGGAGAGAGGAAGAGGCTGGACTATTAACAGTTGGCAAAAGGGGGTCTTGTTACGTAAATGAAGACTTCTAGGTAGCAGCCCTCAGAGAGAATAGATGATAAATGTTTCTTTTCAGACCTTAAGCGTGTCAGACTCTCAGCGAATCTTTTCTAGATCAGGAAAGGACAGACCTGGCTGCATTCTCTGCAGATGGAACCCCTACTCCTGCAAGACAGCTTTGGAGTGTTCCTTCCACCTGTGAGGCTCCCGGCAGCCTTCTCAAAATATGTCAAAGAAATATTTTTGAGGTAAAATATTTCTAATTTCCGTCAATAGGTAGAATGCAGTCCAGAGACAAATATATGAAAACTATGAAAGAGGCGCGAAGACCTGGGGGTGGAGCGAGAAGTTCTGATACGCGCGTGACCTGAGTCCCAGAGGACACGGCGGCGGTGGGGGAGGGGCAATACTCGAAGGAGGGCACCAGTCCCTGGAGGCGGGAACCACGGCGATTCCCAAAGAGAATAAATCAGCAGAAATCCCCACCTAGATACATCGTCGTGAAAGTGCAGACCACCGAAGACAACGAGAAGATTTTCAAAGCAGCTAGGACAAGAGAGCCTGCCCTCGGAAGAACAACGAATAGCCGACAGCTGGCCTGTCAATGGCAATAACGGGAGACATGCAGCCAAAAGGAAGTAGACATCAACCTGGAACCCTATATCCAGCCAGGACATTCTTCAACGATGAGGGCGTAATAACGACGTTTCTAGATAAACAAAAACTGAGAGCAGTTATTACAGAGCGACCTTCGCTAAAGAGGATCCCCCCCCCCAAAACAATGTATTTCAGGGAGGAGGAGAGAGGGTTCAGAAGGAAGGTCTGTCTCCCAAACTGAACCCACAGCCGGCCCTCCCGAGCCTGCCTCCTCCTGGGGTTTTCTGCCTCCATGAATGGTGACCACAGTCCCCCAGGCCAGAAACACAGAAATCATCTTGGTACCCCCTTCTCCCTCACCCCGACAATCCAACTGGCCCAGTCCTGTGGTCTTTGCTTCCTAAACATCCCCCAAGTCCGCCCACTCCTCTCCACCCCACGGCGCCCAAGCTGCCGCCATGTTCTGCTGGCCCCCCCTGACCGACCGGAGCCAGAATGAACAAGCCCCTCCAGTCTGCTCCCCTCGCTTTCCTCAGGCAGCCTCTGCGCTGCCTTTGAAATGCAAATATGATTGTGTCTCCCCGCTGTTTGGAACACAGAATGACATCCCATTACTCCTGGGATAAAAACAAAAATCTTTAATGGGTCAGAGAGGTCTCACAGCCCGGTGCCTGCCCACCCCTCAGACTGGCCTCTCTGCGGCCCTCCAGGCCCAGCCTCTCCGGACCCTCTTGGTCCCTCACAGGTACCGTCTCTTCTGCTCATCTTGGCTCTCTGTGCTGTTTCCACTCCATAGAGGGTCTTTCCCTTCCTCTTTGTCTAGTAATGATGTTCATCCCGCAGTTCATTTGGCACCTCCTCCAGGAAGCCTGCCTTGACCTCCCTAAATAGGTCAGCTCTCCGTCATCAAATGCCCTCCTTGTACCACTGTCCCCTCATCAGTGACATTTATCACAGGAGCAATCTCACAATTTCACATTTATTTGTGTAGTTAATTGCGGTCTGGCTCCTCCAGGGGACGTTACTTTCCAGTAGGTAAAAGCCTCCCCCTGCTTTGCCCTCCACTACGCCTGCGGGACTAACGCAGCCACGGACACAGGGTACCCACGAGTGGTGCCTGCCATCCGGGAATTTCCCTTCTGCAGAATTCTAGGATATGCAGCTCACTTTTTTTTTTACCCCCATGCGAATTTTGCTTCTTGTTTAAATAAATTGTGAGCCAATAGAAGGAATTGGGGATTGGGAAGACAAAGAGGAGAAAAACAACAGAGGCAGAGCAGCAGCTTTGGAGGAGAGAAAGGAAGCCCGGGGGAGAGAAAAGAAGCCCAGGGGAGAACGGGATGGCAGGTGTTTGGCCCCAGGTTATCTGGAGCAGAGCTGAGACCACCCAGTCCCGGGGGGAAGGGGCTGGGCAGGAAGCCACTGGCTCTGCTGAGCAGATTAAATACAGATCATCGAGACCCACTGTTCCCGTTCTGAAATGTGCGTTGCTCTGTGTTGCTGGGGCTGCGGTGAGACCCAGGAGGCAGGAATAAACAATTCTGAGTCATAAAATCATTGAGGCATCAAACATTTGGAGAGATGAGCAGACACAAAAATGTGCTTCCTGTACACGTTAAAAGCCTAACTCTTTTGACAAGGATCTCACCAAATCTCTTGGGCAGAGGGATTCTGTAATGGGAAGTAATTGCACGGTACTCATCTTTGTTAATTTAAAATGAATAAGGGTTATTGATTCACTCTGTTTCATGAGCTGCTTTCATATTGAATTTTGGTGAACAAAAGTGTTTTCATAAAGATTTTCATGGGCCCACTTGCGACCTTTATCTCCCCAGCTGCAGAGCTGTATGTCCAACTGCCTATTGGACAAACTCAGCTCGCCCCCAGCCAACTGCCCCTCCTGCTGTGTTCCCAGTTCAGGGTCTGGCACCACCACCCACCCTGTGCCCAGCCAGATGCTCATGTATCATCTGTGATGCCTTCTGCACCCCGGTCCCACCCCACAGATGCCCAGAGAAGGGCACTAACTCCTTCATGTCTCCCCAGCCCGGGCTCTTCCCCCACCCCTGGATCCTGCCAGTTCAGACCTGTCCTATTTCCTGCCTGGTGGCCAAACTGGCCTTCCCAACTCCAGTCTTGCCCCTAGTTGGTCTCCCAACTGCAGGGAATAAATTTCTGCAAAGCTAATGATGCTACTCTCCTGCTCAACACTCCTCAATGACTCCCTATTGCTTTCTGTGTAGTAGACACTATTGCTTTTTCTGCCCAATCTCCTCTTTTCTTATTATGGGAATATACCTCTGGAATACTCTCCTGGAAGTACCCTCGTTTTGATAACTGTCTTTGTATCTTCTGGACTGTAGCCACTGTGTGTGTGTGTGTGTGTGTGTGTGTGTGTGTGTTTTAGGATAGGCTTCCAAATCTCCTTCCCAGTGGTGGAACACCCATTATATGCCACTCAGTGAGGGGCTGGCTCCCACCCCCATGGAGTCCCAAGCGGCTAAACAGACTTGTCCTCCCCTCCCTGCATACCAGACACTGACACAATCCGGGCTGGATCAGTGCTTCTGCTGCTCTTGGGGTAGCTGAGAGCTCATTCCAGGATGGCAGAGAGTCTTCGTAGGTGCCGCTGCTGGCTGCGTGGCCCCTTTTATCAGGGGGGCAGGGTCAAAGTCCGTGCCCACCCAGCTCTGCAGAGCAGGTCAGATAAAGCCGTCACAAGCCCCATCCTTCGCTCCTGCTGACTGGATGCCGGCAAAGCCTTCTCACCCTCCCTTTCACTCCCTCCCTGGAACCAACTCTCCCCTCCCCCGAGGGGACGAGGGGCCTGCCTGGCCCTAGCCCTGCCTGGCTGTGTCACACTCACCCCTCCTGGGACTGCGCGGCCCTAGAGGGCGGGGCCCAGCCCGGGCCGGGTTCCCCTGTCTGGTGCGCAGTCCGCGTGTGGCGAATCTGGGCGGATGGCTTGGATGGCCTCAGTTCAGCTCTAAAATCTTTTTCTTCCCATCAGGGTTCAAGGATCTTAACTGGTTCTCTCGCCACAGGGATTCGAGGGACCCAGCCCTCGGTGTGAGGGACACCTCTCAGGGAGAGCTACGTGGTGCTCACGGCAAGAGACCCAGAGTCCAATGAGCAGACTCAAGGGACGTCCCCCGAGCTACTGTTTGGTGTCTGGCATTTGTGTGAGAGAGCTCACCAAGCAGGCTCAAAGGGCCAACGATGGCCTCCAAACTTCCATATATTCTTTCATTTAACCCGGCACGGCCCTGCCAAGCCGGTGGCACTCCCATCTTCAGAGATGTAAAATCACGTACCCCAGGTCCCCTGGCCAAAAAATCTGCCACTTCCAACCGCACCCACCGCCGCTCGTGGCCAGGGTGGAGGGAACAGAACTTGCCAAGCCCACGGGGCTGTGGAGGGTGGAAAATTGGGGTGATGGAGCCCGAAGGGTGGAATGGTGTGTTTGTGTCCCCTCCGATTCATATGTTGACTCTCTAATCCCCAATGCGATGGAATTAGGAGGCGGAGGGAGGTGATTAGTTCTAAGGGGTAGAGCCCAGTGACGGGATTAGTGCCCTTACTGGACGAGGAAGAGACTAGAACTGTTCCTGTCTCCACCATGGGAGGACACAGCAAGAAGGCAGCCGTTCTGCCAATGTTTTATTTCTTGATGCAGGTCGTGGTTCTCAAGCAAATTCACTTTGTGAAAATTCTGTGGGTGGACCTGCCTCTTGCAGACCCTGGCAGCAGTGCGGCCAGGGAATTAACCCCCAGGCCCGGGCGCCAGGGTGTGGCCCTGCAGGGTAGGAGGAGGCCCAGAGCAGAGCCTGTAAGTCCAGGGTCCAGACAGCAGGGGCCCTGGCTGCCTGGGTCTAGGGGCAGTACTTAGGGCCACCAAGCGCTGGTGGCCTGGGATTGCTGGCAGCAATTCCTTCCTGTTATCTTGAAGGTGGGGTCTGACAAAGGGAGGGAGGAGGACAAGGAGGCAACACTTTGCTTAAGGAATTCTGACCGTGACTTTGGGGCTGTGGGGGCGGGGCTGTGCACTTAAATTCCACGGGGCTGGTGTCAGGCCCTGGGCACATCCTAGCCCCCTGTCTTGGAAGCTGGTGAGCACCCCTAGCCAGTGTGGCCAAACGCAAAGTTTCAGTCCAGTCTGAACCTTCTGTGTGGGTCTGGCACAGCCCTGTGCCTGTCCCCATATGATCTGATCCGGGACACATCACCTCGAGCTTCAGGGTCTTATCACAGGAAACTCTCAGCTTGTGCTTAAGTGTGTGGCCCAACCCAGAGGCCCAGGGCAGGGCTGGGTTCCCCGGTGGCCTCCTTGCTGGGGGCCCAGGAAGGCTGTTTCCAAACCCTCTCTGCAGGAAGACGCACTTCTCGCCTGGGATCCAGGTGGCAAGAGACCCCGTCACTGCGAGGAGCAGGCCAGGGGCCTTCGGTGCCCTTGGCTAGTTATCCTCCGGAGACATCCCGTCTGAGGGAACAAACCTCACAGGGGCTGAGGAGGAGAGAACAGGACAGAGACAGGACATTTCTGCACAGTCATCTGAGCCAGAGGACAATTTTGCACTGGACAATAGATGTTGCATATAATCGAAACCTCTGCTAAATACTCTGAAGAGTTATTTTTGTGCATCCTGGGATAAGATGCTTTTCTTGTGCTTTGGTTTCCTCGTCTGGGAGACCTGCTGTCTCCATCCAGGGCTGCTGGGAACGTCCTCTGGAAAAAACCACAAACGCAAGGCCCGGGACTTTTATTATCTGTATATGAGCATTTCCCAATGTGTTCTGGGGCGTGGGGGTGTCTCCATATGTTAATAGGTCTTAATAATTTTGAAAAGATTCCTTGGTTAATTAAGTTTACAAAACATTGGGTCAAAGAAAGTTAAGCAGATTTCCTTATAGCAGGACTTCTCAAGGCCGGTGTGCTCATAGGCATCCTAGATCACCAGGAGAGAGGTGTTCTATGTGGCATAGAACATGAGAAAGGGGTGTGTGCGTGGGTGTGTGTGTGTGTGTGTTCCATCCCACGGGGTTAGTTCAGAGAAATCCAGTGGTGAATTCCAATAGAAAGTGAAGAATGCCAATCTCACGGGAATACAGGTATTCCCTTCGCAACGCAAGTTTCCCAGCGCAAGCTGAATCTAACCAGACGGATTAATTCGGGAATGTGCATTGCTCTGCTCAGGCAGCTACTGCACAGATTGCTGGGGTGATGGGGACTGGTTCTGGGGGGGCAACTGTGGCTCACAGAGCCCCCGGGCACTCGGCTGCTGTGCGGATTCTCTGGCTCAAAGGACTCGGGGTGCCAGTGGGGCAGGAGGACGGGGAGGTGCTTCTTTTGCCTGGAGTGAAATCACAACAAGGAGGCCAGAAGATCAGCATGTGGCTAGAAAAATGCAAATGAGAAACTGTGGTTTTGGTGGTGTTTTCGGGTTTTGTTTTTGGTGAGTTTTGATCGATCAGTTTACTTTTTTTAAGAATGCAGTTTTTAAAGTGCTTTTATAAAAAACATTTTAATTATTTAAAATCCTGCAGGGAAAGGAATGTGTTATTGGGCATCTAAACCTCTCTAGGTCTTAACTCCTCGTTTCCTAGAGACACAGAGGTTTTCTATTATGTATTTTGGTGACATGCAGCTTCTGAGGGGCCTTAGTGGCCTTGTGTCGCAGCAGAGGAGGCCGCCGGCCACCGGCCACCTGGCTGGGCTGCAGGGGAAACTGAGGCTTTCGCTGAGTGCTTGCCGAGGTGTGGGCCGCGTTCTGCCTGCTGCTTCACTGGAAGGAGTGAAGCTCCTTGTCTAATTCTGTCACCAATACTAAATGGCCTTTCTATATTTTGCCACACTGAATCACCATGTCCGAGGCTGTTCCATTATTTATAATGGCTCGTGTTGGGGGATGATGAATCATGGAGTTCGTTCCCAGCCCCTGCCTCCCTGGTGGGCCCTCCCTCCTCTCCTGTCCACCCTTCTTTGGAGCTGGACCTGGGTGTGGGGCCCACGGCCGCCCTGCCAGTGGGGGGAATGCAGATGAAAGGGGGGCTCCGCACGCCCCAGGCCTGCACGCACGCAAGCCGCTGCTCAGCAGACGAGGAGTGGAAGGCAGTGCGATGCGGCAGGAAGACAGCATCCCTCGCCCAGGTCTCCATGGCAGCCGGGAGCCAGAGACAAGCAGCCTGCTGCCCCACGTGCTGGTGCGCCGGCCCGGGGGCCAGGTGTGCAGAGCCGGCTCTGCCTCTTCTTCTGGACACACACCTGCCCTCCCGTTCCAGTCTGGGGCAAAACAGCCCCCCACTGTCCTGGGAAGATGCCACCCCCACACAGCTCAAGGCCAGGCTCCTTCCCCCTGCCTGGGGCAGCTGCACGTGGGGTCCTGGGCTTCCTTGTGCATCCCCAGCCCCAGGCCTGGGCTGGCTGTCTGTGGGGCAAGGCTGGCCCTGCAGTCTGCAGTCGGAACTAACTAGCCAGCCCTTAGCTCATTTCTGGTGACTGGCCGGCATGTCCCCTGCCTGAGCCCTGGCTCTGACAGTGACTGGGTGCAAGGACAGCTCATGACATGCTGTGCCCTGACCAACCCTCAAGAGGCCCCACCCAGCCTACTCTCTTTTAATTTGGGACCATCTGTTTTGCGTTTCCTCCCTTCAAAGTTCTTCCCCAGGAGGCCACCTTGGACCTCAGGCCGGGGCAGGGCCCTGCCCTCCGCTGCTGTCTGCCTTTCAGACACCAGGTCAGCCTCTGTTGTCACCACCAGTCTGGGCTGCCTCCCCTGAGAGGCTGAGAACCCCTCACTGTCACGTGCCCTGCACCCAGAGTGCCTCACAAGGAAGCCCAGCGGCTTCCCAGGGCTGAAGCCCGATGCCCCCATCAGTGCAGGCTCCCCGCTCCTGGGAATGCACAGCCCATGTGGCTCTGCCCTGGGTGGCCTGTGCCATTCCAGGCCACCGCTGGCCAGAGCAAGGGGCTAGGACCTAGCGATGCTGGAGAAGTCCTGACAGAAAAGGGGTGGCTGCACCATCCAACTCACAGCTGGCCACTGCCACACTGGCCCCTCTGCAGCAGGAGCCCAGGTTCCTGCTGCTGAGGCCTAGGAGGTTCTGCTCCTGTGGGCACCTCTTTAAGGACTTTGGCCTTGTGATGGTTTGTAAGACTCTGCCATTCTGAGAAGCACAGCCACCGTGCATAGCCTTGGACACCGCTCCTAGACGGTGCCCTGGCCAGGGGACAGAATTCACCTGCTCTTCGGGTCCTGGCGTCTGCCACGCTGGATGACCTCCCAGGTGCACCATCCCTCACGCCCCAGGTGCTCCTATTTAGGCTTGAGCGGTGCTAAGCACCCAGCCCTGCTCTGCAGGTGTGATGGGGGCCAGGGCCCTCCCAGAGTGGTCCTCCCTTTGTGACCCTTTAGGAAGAAGGAGCTCCACGTCCAGCATTCGCTTGGACCTTCCCACGCGGATCTCATGTCATCCTCGCAAACATCCAGCAAAATGGGCATTGTTTTCCTGTTTACGGATGAGGACACAGAAGTTAGGGGCCTTGTCCAACGCCCAGAGGTAGTAAGAGCTGGGATTCAAACCCAGGGACATCTGTCTCCTGATGGCACGCACCATGCCAGACTTTCTGTGGATTATTTCTGCCGAGGGACCTCACAAAACCTAGGAGAGAGATAGTATTTGCTATGATGTGAATGTTTGTCCCCTCGAAAACTCATGGTGAGATTTAATTGCCATTGTAACAGTATTAAGAAGTGGGACCTAAAACCTCTGTGGAAAACAGTATGGAGAGTCCTCAAAGAACTAAAAATAGAACTACCATTTGATCCAGCAATCCCACTACTGGGTATCCACCCAAAGGGAAAAAATTCATTTTATCAAAAAGGCACCTGCACTCGAATGTTTATAGCAGCACAATTCACAGTTACAAAGATATGGAATCAACCCAAGTGCCCATCAATACATGAGTGGATTAACAAAATGTGGTTTAATATATGTATACCATGGAGTTCTACTCACCCACAAAAAGAATGAATTAAGGCCTTTTGCCTCCAGATGGACCTGGAGACCATTACCCTAAGTGAAGTATCACAAGAATGGAAAAACAAACACCACGTGTACTCGCTATTAAACCGAAACTAACCGAGGAGTGCACACCTGCACAGAGGAATGTAAAACCCAGTGGAAATCAAACAGCAGCAAAAACCGCCGAATGGGTACAGTGAGCACTATTCCGGTGAGCAGCACACTTATAACTGTGACTCAAGCATTACAAAAGCAATGCATGTAACCAAAACATTTGTACCCTCTTGATACTTTGAAATTTAAAAAAAAGGAGTGGGACCTTTAAGAGGTGATTAGGCCATGAGGGCTCTGCCCTCACAGGGGGATTAATGCCAGAATAAAAGGGTGAGTTTGGGTCCCTTTTGTCTCTCTTTGCCCTTCTGCCTCCCACCTCCCACCATGTGATGACGCAGCAAGAAGACCCTTGCCAGATGCCGGCACCTTGATCTTGGACTTCCCAAACTCCAGAACTGTGGGAAAATAAGTTTCTGTTCATTAAAAAGTACCCATTCTCAGGTATTCTATTACAGCAGCACAAAACAGACAGGACACTATTGCTATCTCTGTTTTATGGGTGAGGAAATTTAAGCTCAGAGAGGTCAAGCAACTCATTCAAGGTTGCACAGCTAGGAAGTGGCAGGACGGGATTTGATCCCAGTCTGTCTGGCTGGAACTCTGGCCGCATTCCCTGCTGCCTCCCACCAGCTAAGCGAGCAGAGGCCTATCCTGAGGGACACCATCCTTACAGGCCGGCCTCACCTCTGTCCACTGGTCAGCCTCGGCACCGTGTGCTGAGCTTCATTTTCCTTTAGAGGGAAACGCTGTTGTCCCCAGCAGGAGCCAAGCCTCTTCTCTGGGTCCTGGGCATAGCCTCCCACCTCCCCGCAGCAGGGCTGCAGCCGGCTGGGCAGGGCACGGGTTTCACAGAGAAGACTAATTAAAGCCGCTGAGCTATTCGAGCTGGTTTGCCTATTAAGCTGTTGTGAACATCCAGGCTGGGGCGGCCAGACGGGGGGTAATGACTGGTTGCGCACATCAGCAGAGCGTGGAGGAGATTCTGTTGTTGGTAAACAGTTTGGCAATTTGAAGAGCAAATTGTGGCTTGCACGGAGAGCGGGGAGGGTGCCAGGCTACTCCTCTGGAAATGCTGGGGAAGGAAGCGGCTGTCTGCAGTGGGGACAAGAGGCCGGAGGGAGAGAGGTGGTGGCGGCAGATGGAGATGGAGTAGGCATGGACCGACTGCCGTTTCCGCAAACTTCCAACCCTGTGGCTGGCAACGTGCTGACGCCGAGGGCTCTGGACCTGGGATTGTGGCCCAACAGAGACAGGCATGTAGGCAGGTGCCTAAAACACAAAGGCACGACCACAGTGCAATACCACCTTATGACCACTAGGATGGCTACTGCAAAAACCAGAAAATAACACGTGTTGACGAGGATGCGTAGAAACTGGAACCCTTGTGCACCGTTGGTGGGAATGTAAAATGGCGCAGCCACTGTGGAAAGCAGTCTGGTGGGTCCTCAAAAATTTAATCGTAGAATTGCCACATGACCCAGCAACTCCTCTTCTGGGTATGTACCCCAAAGATCTGAAAGCAGGGACTCAAACAGACTTTCGTACACCTACGTGTATAACAGCATTATCTGCAATAGTCGAAAGGTGGAAACAGCTCAAATGTTCACCAATGGATGAACAGATAAAATAGGATGAAGACATACAATGGAAGATCATTCAGCTCTAAAAGGGGAGGAAATTTTGACATGAGCTGCTACATGGATGAACCTTGAAGGCATTGTGCTAAGTGAAATAAAACAGTCCCCCAAAGACAAGTACTCCACTTATATGAGGTCCCTGGAGCAGTCAGTTCATGGAGACAGAGAGTAGACTGGTGGCTGCCAGAGGCGGGAGGGAGGGACAATGGGGAGTTAGTGTCTAATGGGGACAGAGATTCAGTGTGGGAAGATGAAAAAGCTCTGTGATGGATGGCGGCCACGGTTGCAGAGCAGTGGGAATGTGCTTCATGCCGCTGAATTGTACTCACAAAAACGGTTAAAATGGTAGATTTTCTGTCATGCATATTTTACCAGTTACAAAACAAAACAGTGCTTGGGTGGGGATCGCAGAGCCGAGAAGCCTCTATGGAAAAGCACAGCAATGAGGCAGCAGCCGATTTCTCCTGGGGGTGGGAGCGACAGGTTCTAGTAACAGATATTTGTGGTGTCACGCGCCAACACAGAGAACGTGGCCTGGAGGCCATCAGTCCCTGCCGACATCGGGGACACAGCAGGGCTCCCTGCGGGGGATTTTTGCCTTTCCCATTAGGCCTCCATCAATAGCGCAAGTAATTTCTGGTTTGGCTGAGAAAAATTCACTCAATCAGCCAGCGTCTATCATTTCCCCGTAATGACTGTTTTGCTCTAGCTGCGAGATGCCCTGAAGCACTTACTCCCTTGAACTCGGGCACAGCTGCAGGGGCTGCTGCGGAGCTCCCGTGGCAGGGGTCTCGGCCCTGCCTGTTCTTTCTCCTGCAGGAATTCAGCTTCCACACTGGGCGAATCAGGTCTCTGTGGCGGCTCCGTCCCCTCAGGCACCTGCTCAGCCTGTCCAGTGGGAGGCTGGGTGTCACCTGTGCAGTGACCTCCCTGGAGGAGGAGAAGTTAATCAGCATGGTGATGATGATGAAGATGGCAAGGACCCCTTCTAGGTGCTCTGCACTTCTCAAGTTTGTACCTCCAGAGTCACCAACTTGCCATGAGGTCTTAGGCAGGGTCTTTTGTGCTTCTGGTCCTCGGTAAAAAATTTAAAAAAATTAAAATAATAAAATTTGTACCTCCCATTCCCAATTGATATCTCACTTCATCTTCTCAGCCATCCCCAAGGGTCAAGGGTTATCCTTATTTTCCGGGGGAGGCTCGGAGAGGGTTGAGAAATGTGTCACCCAAATGTCATTGGTACAAATGGCACCCCAACCCCCACGTGACTGGTCCCACCACAGAGCTCACCCGTACAATGGGGTTTCAGGATTTTGTGGTGTGTGGACATGCCGTTTGTCCTCCATCAGCCAGGGGTGACACATGCCTGCCGGGCTCACAGGGGTGATGAGAAGAGCCAGAGGGACACGGAGGGCGGGGCGGGAGGGTGCAGGCTGTGAGGGGCCATCCCTGCCAGACAAGGGGTCAGGGTTGGCTCGGCTATGACTTGCTGCCAGCCGGCTCAGGCCACCGCCCCTGCCTCTGCACAAACTCGGATGTTGTGAGTCGCCCTCTGGGTGGGGAAATGGGGCCGGTGGGGCCCGAGCATCAGAGCAGAGTGATGGGTCAATCGCCTTAGTTACGAAGGGCAGGAACCAGCACGGCGCAATCAAGTGAGCTCCTGACAGAAGGATATCTCGGAGGGAGCCGAGGGGAGTAACGTGGTGACGCTGATTGGCGCTGCCTCGGGAGCAGGCTGCTGGCCAGCGCCAGCGGGCACACGGTGGGCAGAGGGGTGACGGGCTCGGGGCTGGCCCTCGCCATCCTCCAGGGCTGGGGGTCGGCAGAGCTGATGGCCTCGTTTGTGCAGGCCACGGTGACTTGGCGTCGTGTTACAAGTCCCTTCATCTTCCAAGGACCAGGTTGAGTGTGACTAAGAGCGCTGCATTCGACTCCCGCCCGGGAAGAATCCGGGGTGAGCGTGAGCAGCGAGGGAGGGTCGCTAGAGGCTCAGGAATGAAGTGTCCAGGGGAAACGGGCTTCTGTATTTGACCATCCCGAACCCTGTCCCTTCGTGGGGCCCATCCCCCTCCCACAGGCACCTTTGCCGTCGCGTGGGTTCCTCGCCAAAGGACAGCAGGTGCCTGAGGACGTCATCCAGCCCCTGCGTCCAGCTGTGCCTGAATCTGACGCCCCCCTGGACTTCCTGGTGTCATGAGCCAATAAATTCCCTTTTCTGCTTAAACTAGATGGAGCTGGGTTCTTGTCATTAGCAACCAAGAGTGTTCCAACTAAAAATACACTAGATATTTTAACTTCTTTAAACCTTCTTCTAAATTATGTATCACTCTTTTAAATATAATCATTAGTGGTTGGTGGTAATTTATCCTCAGGTCTTTTAATAAAATGTTCTGTTTCACAGAAAACCCTAATTGAGTGGAGGAACATTTAATAATGCCGCCTGGTCCCAAACACCTCGGGGCTGCCTAGCTTGGGCTGAGGACGCTTCAGCCAAACCCCCGTGGTGGCCGTCGCGGTCCTGGGGCCTACGAGGAGTGACCCATCCTTCGGGGGCTGACCTGGCAGGCCAGTGACGGCGAACAAAGTACTGGGAGGGAGGAAGCCCTGGGCTGGGCTGTCCTGAGGGTGGATCGTTCAGGCCCACCAGGAGGGGAGGGAACGGGCACGGCCGCCGTTCTCCAGCGTCCGGGCCTGGTGCTGTGCTGGTGCCGCAGGGGCTTCAGGTCCTACTCAACAGCGAGGCAGCAGGGAGGTGTCATTACCCCCGTCTCAGCCGAGAAGGGGAGGCTCCGGCCCTGCCGATGTCTTCAGCCCTGGTCCCCTGCCTCCTCTCACATCTCCTGCGGATTAAAGGGATATTCATCATCTCTGACCCTTACGGTTTCCAGGGGGCAGGAAAGAGATTGCTGTCCTCAGCCTACAGATGGGTGCCGTGTCCAGGGAACTCAGGACATCCCTAGGACACAAGTCTCTCTAACCCCCTGTAGTGAGCTGAATTGGGTCCCCCCAAAAGATATATCAAAGTCCTAAACCCCTGTGACCTTATTGGGAAATAGTGTCTTTGCAGATGTAACCAAGTTCAGATGAGGCCACACTGGAGTAGGGTGGGCCCTAAGTCCAATATGACTTGTGTCCTTACGAGAGAGAAGAGATGCAGACAGGTAGGGAGGCCAGGTGAAGGCAGATCGGAGTGATGCGGCCACACCCCAGGAACACTGGGGCTACCGGCAGCGGGAAGAGGCAGGAGGGATCCTCCCCCAGAGGCTTTGGAGGCAGCGGGGCCTGCTGACACTGTGATCTGGGACTTCTAGTTTCCAGAAAAGTGAGACAATACGTCTTTGTTGTTTTAAGCCACTCAGTTTGTGGAGCTCTGTTAAGGCAGCCCCACAGAACTCACCCCCCCCCCCCGCCCCCGATAAGCTCAGCGGGACCTGGCCCCCCGGGGAACGCAGCCGTGAGTGCAGAGTGGGGGAGCGGGCTGGGGGAGGAGCCGCCCCCACAGGCGGGCACCTGTGGTCACGAACACCGCAGAGCCTCAGCCCCCTGAGGGAGGCGCAGTAACACCAGCCAAGGAGCCCTGGATGTGCGCCCAGCTGCAGCCGGGGAGCCAGGAGCAAGGAATGCTTTCGGAGGAGAGAGGTCGTGACCCCAAGAAACATCTGGGTGTTCATTAAGCAGATATCCCCGCACTTGGGCTGCCAGGCTGGGTTAACTCCCTCCCTGCCAGGAGTTTCCCTCCATTCAGGGCTGGAGGTGAGTTTACCCCAAGTAAACTCACCAGCCTCCCCTGCAGTTGTGGCAGTCGCTCTGTTCTGAGGCTGAATCCTCCCTTTGTCCCTTGTCCCGGCTCCTGAGACCTGGCTGGGAGGCCCTGGGCTGAGGCCATAATGCCCACGTGCCTGGAGTCCTGCTCCCAAGGCCCCCACCAACCTGGGTCCTGGTTTTGTGCTCCCAGAGGGCATCCTCTGCTCTGGGGTCTCCCTGAGCCACCTCTGGGCCCCGGCAGGGATGCAGCTGTGTCAGGACCCAGGTTTGCCTGGCTTTGTGTCTGGCTTTGCCTGGCTTTGCCACCAGGCAGTACCAGCACGAGAAGGTCGAGCAGCCATCTGAGCCCCTGGGATGCACAGCTGAGTGACGCTGGTTATGGCCCTGAACTTTGCAAGCCTCTTGAACAGCATTTCGACTGCAACCCAGAAGCTTCTGAAATATTAAAATCCTGTTAGCTCCCCGAGCTTTTCCAGGGCTTCGGAGTCCAGTGACTTCCTCTGGTTACACAAGTCAAATTCAGGCCATGGCCATTCACCCCCCGCTTTGTAGGGCGAGCCTGGGCGGTGGGAGGATGCCCCTCCCCTGTCTCCATCTCCAGCCTTTCACTCCTGGCCCGCAACTCCTGGGGACTCTCCTGATCCTCCCTTGCTGCTCACCCAGGCCGCAGCGCCCTGCCAGGGAGTGCTGGCAGCTGCAGGGACCCCTGCGGTGGACTGAGCTCTGACCACCCCCTTCATTAGTGGGATCCAGCCCAGGGAGGACTTGCCAGGGCTCTCCGCTGCCCAGAGCCCTCTCACGTGGGATTTCTGCCTGTGTTCCACAGCTCACGGCAGACAGGGTGCTCCAGCTAATCTGTGCTGTGTAAGAAATCACCCCAAAACATAATGGCTTAAAACGCCACCAACATTTTATTCTCTTGCATGGTTTCTGTGGGCAGGGATTGGGGAAGCGTCCAGCTGAAAGATTCTCACTTGGGACCTCACATGGTTGCAGCCAGACAGGCCTAGAGTCGGAACAGCTGGAGCTGAAGCCTCTTTCCTTTCTTTGTTTTTGAAGCCTCTTTTCTTATAACCTCAAGGCCTTTCCATGTAGTCTCTTCTCCTGGGTTGTTTTGGGCTTCCTTACAACATGGCCGCCTCAGGGTAGTCTGGTTGCTTACATGGTGACGAAAGGCTCCAGGAGCAAATACTTCAATGAGCAAAGCATTCTCATTTCTGTATAGCAGTCCACTGTATGACCCTACTGTGATTTACCAATCCATTCTACTGTTCTATTGTCTATGGGCATTTGGGTAGTTTCATTTTGGGGCTAGTACAAATAGTGCTACCAAGAACATTCTAGGACATATTTTTGATGCACACATACACATTTCTGTTGGGTACAAACACTGGAGCTTGCTAGGGCAGGGGGCAGGTCTATGTTCCAGAAGGGTCTCAGAGGACCCACACAGCTGGATCCTGTGCTCCTGGGGCTGTGGCAGGAGCACTAGCAGTTGTGACAGAGCAAGCAGAGCAGCCAGCTGGGTGAGGCCCCAAGACCAGCCTCCACCTTGACCCCAAAGAGCTGTGAGAAACCCAGCTATTCAACTCCAGGGTTGGCAGCCACTGGGCCCCTGGCACCCTGGCACCCACAGCCACCACAGGAAATTCACACAGCACCCACGACACCCAGGCCTCTCTTGGACCTGGAGGAGCCAGAGCCTGGGGGAGGCACTGTGTCCCCGAGCCCCAGTTCCTACTGTGAGCACCTCTATGGTCCCATGAGTAAATGAGGAGCCTCTAGTTCTGGCATTCCCAGGCCATCATGTCCCCTCTCCTTCAGCCAGCGGAGGAGCCACAGAGTATCACCAATCTCTATACCAAAGGAGGACATTTTCTTTTTCTTTTTCTTTCTTTCTTTCTTTTTTTTTTTTTTTAGAGATGGGATCTCACTATGTTGCCCAGGCTGGCCTTGAACTGCTGGCCTCAAGTGAGCCTCCCACCTCAGCTTCCCAAAGTGCTGGGATTATAGGCATGAGCCACCGCGCTCAGCTCAAAGGAGGACATTTGAAAGCACAAGCAACCGCCGTCTGTTCTCCCCAGCGCTCCATAGAAGAGCGGATGTAGTTACACACCTCGGCACAAAGACTGGTTCTTTACATCGCACATGCTTGGCTTTAGGAGAAACTCAGCCCACAAACATGGTTCTCATTTTGTTGCAGGCCACCAAAAACGGTCACAGATGCACATCCCTGGCCCTTTCACAGGGCTCCGAGGTCAAGTTCCCGACAGCATTGCCCAGCCAGACGCAGCTCCTGTGTGCTGTCTCTCACCAGGATAGAGACCTCTGTGGTCAAGGCTCCGTCCTTGGGTCAGTCCGCTCCCGCCAGCTGTGGGAGCCAGTCAAGGCCACGACTTCAACAGACAAAAACACATCCAGAGTTGTTTTCCTGACCTTGCGGGAGGAAAGGCTAAGGGAGGCATAGAGTTTACACGCTGGCCGCCAGCCTGTGAGCCCGGGGCATTGTTTATGTCTTCCCAAATCTACTCCTTTGTCTCCCGAGATCTCTGCCTCAGACCTGCCTTCTTAGAGTCCCTCGCTGTCAGAGCTACTGTCTGGCGTGTCACCGGCTGTGCTAAGCCCTTCCTTCTGCCTTTGAGCCTAGCGCTTTTGCCCCTTAATTAAATGATCCGTGGTGTGTGTTGTCCCCGCCTTCCATTTCAGGCAAACGTTTCCTTTCTGTCTCCCTTTCCAGAACATCGTTTTCAATCAGATCTCAGCTGTGGGGCACAGGCTTTGAGACTCTTTGTTTTGACTGCCTGGAAGCTTCCTTCTGGTCCTGTCATGTTCCAGCCAGGAGACGTCATTGCACAGGTGCCCTGTGGGTGAGGAGACAGGTGCGAGAGCCACCTCCCCCGGCTCCTGGGAGCCCAGCGTTCACAGGGAGGGATTTGGCGAGCTGGTTGTTAAAATGTGGTAGTCTGGTGAGAGGTTTACACCACTGAAGCGGGAAAACACCACACGTCGGTGTCTGACCCCATCCAGCCCGGTGGGTTTCCGCCCTGGCTCACACGGGGGTCACCAGAAGCCTTCCGTGTGCCTGGGCCCCGCCACAAACCCATGAAACCGAAGTCTCTGGGAGTCGGGGGCACATTGGCACTGCGGATTCCCTGGGGGAGTTTAATGCCGAGGTTTGGGCCAAGGCAAGAGGCTCTCTGTGGAGACTGGGACCCCACCCAGGCCCAAGGCTCGCTGCCCAAAGCAGGGCTGGGGCTGACTGCGGGGCAGAAGAGACTTCTTCACTGAGGAAAGCTGGTTCGTGCCTCTGACCAGCACCTGCTTCTAAGCCCAGTTCTACACCCAAGACTTCCCTGTGCTCCGTATCTCCCTGGTCAATAAACGCACCACGGAAACATTGACATCAGGGGAGAGTGCCCAGCACACCTTTCCAGGGAAGCACAAACACACCTGTTTATTAGTGTGCTTGGCAGCCTTGGGCGAGTCCCGGCCCCACCCTGGGCACCTGTCCCCAGGAGTTAGGCTGAGGGATGGCCAGGCCCCTACAACTGTGGGCTGCAGGCTGCTTGTGCTGAAATCATGCAGCCTCTTCTCTTTTTAAACAGATGGAGACCGTCAGGGGGTCCTAAGACCCCGGACAGAGGAGGCTGGGCCGGGACAGGCCTCCCAGACATGTGCCTCTGAGGTTCCCTGACTCAGACGGCTCAGCAAGGAAGCCCTGAGACTGGGGCTCCAGGGACTGAGAAGTGTGAACAGGAGGAAGGGTGGGGACTCTGCGGGGACTCTCAGGGCTGGAGGACTGGGGTGGAGCCATCCAGGAACCCACCATTTCAGGATGTTTCCCTGCTCTCCTCGGAAGCAGCCTTGAAAGCTGACTCATCAACTCCATCTTCCTCTCTGAGACGCCCTGACCGAGGTGGGACCCTGAGGGGAAAGCTGAGGCTCACCCCCAGCAAGCAGCCGTGCTGCTCCTGTAGCGCCCTCTCCCAGTTTGCTCTGTGGCCAGCGTTCATTCCCACGTGCAGCCCTGACTCAGGTTAGTGCTGGAGCCCGCCTGGGCACCGTGGCCCACCAGGGTGCTGTGGCCCACCTGGGCACCATGTCCCACCACAGTGCTGTGTCTTACTTGGGTGGTGTGACTCACCTGGGCACTGTGCCTCACCTGGGTGCTGTGCCCCCGTCCCTCCTCCATGTGGCACCAAGTGACCAGCCCGGCCACGGCCCTCACTGTCGTGGCAATTCGCATTCTGTTCCATTCCACCTGGAATCGTCCTCGCAGTGTTTAGAGTGTTCTCTGTAGGACTGTAAGCTCCACAGGAAGAAAAAGGACATTTGGTTTTTTGTCAGCAATTCGGGCAGCGTGGAGAGAGGGCACATGAGTGGGACGTGGGCTCAGAGGGACCTGAGCCCCAGCCCTGATTCTGTCCCTCACCAGCCTGAGCCTCTTGTTCTTCACCTGTGGAGCAGATGATCCGTTGCTGTGGGAGAGGCTTCAAGCCCTTTCCAACTCCATTTCCTCGTCTTTCTAGCTACACTCCCACCCTCTTAACAGCTCGGTGTGAGTGAGTTCAGCGAAACACACACTTCTGCTTCCAGGGTGTGAAGAAGGTGGTGTGTCCCCTCCAAGCTCTGCTGATCTGCCAGCTGAATGCAGGGACATCAAGGCCCTCGTGGCTGGCGGACCCCAGGTGGAAGGAGCCTGGGTCTCTGCGTGGTCACTGCGTGGAGAGGAGCTCCTGGTGACCAGGAACCTCTGCCGTGACTGGGTGGGCGTGAGAAGTAGCCTCTGCTGTTGCTGAGCCTTGTACATTTTAGGTGCGTTTCTACAGCAGCTAGCGTCATCCTAACCAGGGCACTGCCTCACAGCTTTGTTGGGAAGATGAAATAAAGCTTGTGGAAGGGCCTGGCACTGTGCCTGGAACACAGAAAGTGTGGGGGTACTTACAGATTCCAATTTACTTCTTCCCTAATTAATATGAAATTGTTCCCAAGCACCTAGTAGACATGGCCGCAGACCTTTTCCATGACTCTGAATCGAAGGCTTACCTTCTAATTTTATTAATTAATATTAATGATAATATACATACATAATTGTAATTATTTAAAAATTATTATAAGCTTAGACTTTGTTAGGAATCCAGTCTTTAAGGTGCTGCTATTGGATGCTTTGTGTTCACAAAGCTGGAACAGCCAAGAGCTTTGGGCTGCAAGTGGCAGAAATCCATTTAAAAGTGGCTTAAACAAAATCCATAACTGAATGGTAAGTGAATACACAAATAGCAACGTATAGGCTCACGCTGTGTCATTCAGGTATGGCCGTATCCAGGCACTCTGGTGGAGCGTCCAGAGCTCTCTCCCCACCTCTGGCCTCACCTGTCCTCTGTGGTAGTTTACTCTGCAAAAAGGTTCTCCCGTGAGGTGGGGCAGGGCGGTCCTGGGCAGTCCCACGGCCACACCCTTGCAGCTTAGCACCAGCTGAACAGAAAACTCCTCCCCCAAATAGTGCAGTTCAGGGGCACGGACCAATTACTAACATGGCTTGTTTCCGCCCAAGTTAGGAATCAGTTGAGAGTTGACACAGTCAGACAGCTGAAGTTAGAACGTCACCCCTACTAATGATGAAGCTGGTTAGAGTCTGTGGCTTCAGATTTGAAACCAAGAGGATTTGCCAACACCTGCCCCTGAGCCAGACCTGCTGTCCCTGGCACAGCGGGACCAGCACCAGCCTTCCCGAGGGACAGGCAGCAAATGGCCCAGACCTAGCCCCGCTCCCACAGGGGAGACGGCCCAGAGCGGGCGGAGCCGGCGTGCTCAGCCCCTTGTGCAGAGGTGGCTGCTTCTCCCTCACACCCTGTGTTTGTGTTTCGTAAAGACACTCACATTTCGGATATCACATGTTAGGCTGCAGAGATTGAGGCCCTGCCAACTACCGTCCTGTCTCCAGGCCCCCTTCCTAAAACCCAAACCAGAGATACCTACTCATTCCCGTCCCTAAGGCTAGCTGGATGGAAAACCAGGTCACAGGGAACAAGCCGAAGGAAGTGGGGATGCTCTAGGCTGGAGACAGGCTGCTTGGGGGGCCACCAGAGCCGTCTTCCACCTCTGTGTGCTGCGTGGTTCTGGAAGGGGGCGTTGGACAGGCACAGAGAAGTGGATCTGGCTCCAAGTGAGGGGGTACTGAGGGCCGGTCCCAGCTGTGAGAGGAGAGGTCAGGACGGGGCGCTCGGTGGACCGGGCAGGCCAGGGCAGCTCGTGGGGAGGTCGGATGAGGGTAACCGGGACGGTGCTCTATAAACAGTGACATGCTAAACAAATGTCGCCATCCTCAGCCCAGGAACCTGCGAGGGCAAAGGGCAATGAGCTTCAGGGCCAAGGTGGGGTGGTGGCAGGCAGAGCCAGGCCTGAGGCCAAGCAGAGGCGCTGGCTGCGAGTTGCGGGGTGCTGCGAGTGCCACTGGCCAGAGCTCTGCGAGTTCCTGCAAGTGCCAGGGCTGGACCCCTGCCCTGAAGGGAGCGCACGTTCTAGTGGGGAGGGCCCGAGAGGGGACGTGGACACGACGGGTGCTCAGCAACGCTGTGGGCAAGAAGGCGGTGGTGCTGTGGGAGAGAGGGGGACGGGATGGGGGAGACTGGGAGTGCGTGTGAGTGAGCATGTGAGCGTGTGAGTGTGAGGAGTGTGTGTGTGTCAATGAGTGTTGCATAAGCCTGTGTAAGTGCGTGCTCGTGTGAGTGCGTGTGTGAGTGCATGCGTGTGAGCATGTGAGACTGCTTCTCCACGCGCCAGTGCAGCCGGCCAACTTCATTTATCGCACTCTCTGGAGGCACCAATCCCCGTGGGAGTCCCTCCAGCCGGGCCCTACTTTCCCAGAGACACCTGGAGGCAGCAGTGGCTGGCACCTTCACCCCTCACCCCTTCCTCACTACAGGGCACCATCCTCACCCCTCGCCCCTTCCTCACCACGGGGCACCCATCTTCTTCCATACATGGAGCTCCTGGACTCCCACCCATGTCAGCCAGGCATGGCCATGCCCCCTTCCCTTTCCAGCCGTGTCCACCTAGCTCAGGTACCCACAGCACCGACGGACCATCAGATGGATGTTCTAGATCTGGGGTGCTGTTGGGGAGAGGAGGAGGGAGCCCCTCTATTTGCAGCCAAGCCTGTTGGGAGTGTAATGGAGCCCGGGACCCTGTCTGTCGTGGAAGGTGGTTTCCAAACCCAGTAATGTTCACAAGCATCAGAAGGGTCTTGTGAAACGCGTGGCCTCCCGGCTGAGCTCGGCAACGGGCTGCCATGGGTGTGGGTGAGTCATGCCGAGTCTCTGGAGTGGATCCCCTGGAGGTGCGTTTCCAGGAGCTTCCTGGAAAAGTACAAAGCCATTACTTACAGGGCAGCGTGAAGCGGCTTTCTGTGACATTGTTTGTTGCTTGGGCTGCTGCTGCCGCTGCATACATTTCTGAAAATGCCTCTGGTGGGTGACATTTATCAAATCAAGTGCTTTTTAGTTTTATTCCCCAAATACATAGACAATTCTCTTTGTAGATAATGTTGCCAGCCTGCAGGGTCTGCAGCTGGATGATCTGATTGGAGGAGATGTGCCGTCTCCCGCCAGCATGGGAGCCCAGAGGGGGCTGGGGAATTTGCATGAGTTAAAGCACGTCCAGCCCACCCCCTTGCCCTTCCTCGGCAGTGAGGTGGTCCTGGGGTGCTGCTGGAGGGGCCTGGCCCTGCTGGTCTTGTGCACAGAGGCTATGAAAACACCCAGGCCACCTCTTGCCTTCCTGCAGCCTGTCCCTGTGCCCTGGGCACCGTGGCTTGGCCCCGGCTCAGGGAGTCAGAATGCGTGGACAGCAGCTGTCCCGGCCCGAAGTGCTGGCCCTTTCAGCCGCAGGGGCTCTGCCATGGGCCAGCCACCAGCCTGTGCACAGCCAAGAGGAGAGGTCAGACCCGTGACCCCACCCTGAATGCACCTTCCCTTTGCCACCTGTTTGAGGAAGAGTTGGCTACAGGCCAGCTTGCTGCCTTCCCGGGCTCCGGGCACATTCCCTAATGACGCCACAATAATGCTGACCTCGCTCCTGCTGTGTGCCAAGGCTTTATATGGCTGCTTCGTTTGCCCCTACAAGGTAGATTTTGGCCTCCTCCCATTTTATGGGCAAGAATACAGAGTGTTTCCTTGTCCAAGGCCACCCATCTGGTGTTGGGCAGAGCTGGGGTTCCATTTGTCCTCTGCCCCCACACTTGACCTTGACATTATGACGCTGGCTCTTCCTCTATGCACACAGGGGCTGCCCCTAAGCTGGCCTTCTCTTGGGACTGACCCTGCCCCTCTGGGATGGAAGAAATCAACCTTTTTTTTTGAGCCAAGGCTACAGTGCAGTAGCATCATCATAGCTCACGGCAACCTCAAACTCCTGAGCTCAAGTGATCCTCCTGCCTCAGGTAGCTGGGACTACAGGTGTGCACCATCACACCTGGCTAATTTTTCTATTTTTTGTAGAGACAGGGTCTCGTTTTTGCTCAGGCTGGTCTCCAACTCCTGACCTCAAGTGATCCTTCCACCTCGGCCTCCCAGAGTGCCAGAATTATAGGCATAAGCCACCATGCCTGGCCAGAAATCAACTTTTAACTTTTTTTTTATTTTAAAAAACTTTTTAGAGACAGGGTCTCACTCTGTCACCCAGGCTAGAGTGCAGTGCCATTATCATTGCTCACCACAGCCTCAAACTCCTGGGCTCGAGATCCTCTTGCCTCAGCCTCCTGAGTAGTTAGGACTACAGATGTGATTTTTAAATTTTTTGTAGAGATGAGGTTTTGCTATGTTGCCCAGGCTGGTCTCAAACTCTTGACCTCAAGCAATTCTCCCACCCTGACCTCCCAAAGTGCTAGGATTACATACAGGTGTGAGCCATCGTACTCAGCTGGAGGAAATCACCTTGAGACTCAACCTCACCCCTGACCTTCAGGAAGTTGCTCCCTTTCCTCTATGGGAAGAGCACAGAGAGGTCGAAGTGGCCTCTAAGCGCCTCTGGCTCCCACTCGCAGCCGTAGGGCCTTCTGATGTAGGATGGGGCTCGCGGCCAGTCCTTTGAAGGAAGACGGCTCCTTGAGAGTAGCCGCCGAACGGCAGCAGCAACAGCTCTGGCCGTTTGGACAGCACTGCGGGACTGGCAAGGCCTCACGTACCAGCTGCTCCTCACCTGAGCCCCCTGAGCCGCACGGCAGAAATAGCCACACCTGAGTGACAGGTAAAGCAGTGAAAGCCAGAGTGAGGGCCAAGCCCACGGCCCTGCCTGGAAAGGAGGGCTCTTCTCCTGCCTCTGTGGGAACGTGGAAGAGGGCTGTGGAATTTCAGATGGCTGAGGTCACCTAGCTCCACCCCATCTCTCTGTGAGTAAGAAACTGAGGCCCAGCGTGGGCTGTGACTTGTCTGGGGCCATGTGAAATGGGTGGCAGAGCCACCCAGGGGTTCTGCCGTGCCGGATGGGTCTCTGCTAGTCATGTGGATGTCTGCAGCTGGGTTGTCTTGGCGGTGTCCCTCTGGCCTGGACACCCCCACTCCCCTGTGCAGACCCCCTAGTTGGTGTTGATGGATGGCCCTGTCCACCCTGACACGCTGCCACCATGGGCTACATTGTCAGCTCCAGTGTTTCTAGGGCAGCGCTTGGCCCTTTCCCTGGTTAGTCCTAAGCCTGAGGTTTCAACCCTGTTTCTGGGTTTCCTCGGGGGTGCTGTGGGCTTGCAGGGGGAGGCCAGGGCTGGTGCTCCGGGCTGTCGGAGCCCGGAGCTGGGCCAGGCAGAATGAGCACGGGCTCCCGTGTAGGCCCAGCACCCAGGCTTAGGGGCTGGTCCTTCTACAGCCCACCCATGGGGGGACAATTCACCAGACAGGGGAGCTGGCTGATGGGACATCTTGGTCCCCAAAACAAGCTGTCCTCTGGCTGGTTCCTGTAAAGTGCCATGAAGTCTCCTTCTGCACAGGCCAGCTCTGTGCAGGGTCTGCAGGCGGCCCAGGCAGTGGGGACGCCTCCTCGGGGTCTCTGCCTGCCATGCTGGGGGCCTGGGGGCATCGTGCCCCCACAGGCTTCCCTCCCAGCCCGCCCCAAGGTGCTCAGGTAGGGAGCCTTTTCCACACCTACTTCTCTTTCAAATGGAAGGGAAGAAATAGCAGAGTCCCAGAAGTTCTAAAAGCCTTTCACAGGCTCCGGGCAATTAGGAGGCTGAGCTGTGGGAAGTGGCTGGAGTGCTGAGCAGGTTACTCGGGAAGCAAAGCCACAGGCAGAATTTTCCATTACGCCTCCCCCAACACCATGAGTGTCGCGCGAGGGCCGTCCCTGGGGAAGGCGCACGCGTCCTCTCTGCAGGGGCCCAGCGTGAAGTCCCCGGTGCCCCGCCGTCTTTGGCAGTCCTTCGTGGCTTCCCTCCATTTTCTTCTCCTACTGTGTGTCCTGCCCCTGCTGGGGGAGGCCGGGCCCCCCACCCAGAGGCGGCTCATGTGCAGGCCCTACCGACCACGCTGGGGGGAGAGGGGCCAGCACACTGGGCCTACTGTGTGCCAGATGCCAGGACAGCACTGGGGGCTTCAGAGGGGCTCACACGGTCTGCACTTGAGGGTCCCTGGCTTTCTGGGGGGTTAAAGGGAGGCAGAGCCCACCCTTGAGGACTGACCCCCACCAGGTGCCGTTGGCCTCCCCCTCTGCCCTGTCATAGCCTCATGGTGCAGGGGTCGCACAGCAGGAAAGGGTCTGGGGGCTGGAGAGAGTGGGCTTCGCACTCCCACCCTTCCTGGGGAGGAGCTGCCACGGGTAAGCTGAGGCTACACAACCGCAGGCCTCCCTCTTCACCCAGTGCAGCACGCCTGTCCCTGTCCGCTGAGCTACCCCAGAGCACCCAGCCTCCTCCTGTGTCCAAGTGACCAGAATCAGATCTGGAGGGAGGAGGCCCCGATGAGGCACTGTTTGAGCAAAGCCCAGCCAGGGCCAGCACATGAGGGCATAGATGCACCTGCCCCTAGATACTGAGCCCCAACCCTAACCTGAGTCCTAACCCCGACCCTTCCTGTGGGCAGCTCTGCCCTTCTGCCCTGCCCGCTGGTCCCTTGGGCCACCCGCTGAGGTCTCCAGGCCTGGGAGTGTAAGCTGTCCCTCCAAGGCCTGCCTTGCCTCCCAGGGTGCCCAGGAGCCTCCTGCCCTGCACCCCGGCAAGCGGTGAGCAGGGGCAGCAAACCTCTGCAGATAGGGGGTCCTGCGCCTCCTCCCTTCTTCCGTGTCGCCAGTAGTTAAACACCCCAGCCCAGTGGCTGCGGTCAGTGTTATCGAGAACCTGGCCTTGGAGATTAATCATCGTTAGCAAACACTGCCAGCCCTCTGGCACCTGGCCAGGCTGAGCCACTGTCTCCAGCACACGGGGGCAATGAGGCCTGGTGGGGCTGCGGGCAGAGGCCACGAGGGTGGGCACAGGCCACTCTGAGCGGGGGAGGCCCAGAGCAGGCTACCATGGTCGCTAAGGGTGCCCCGGAACAGGGCTGGGAGTGGGGTGAGGTCCACTCAGGGCCCACAGCAACCACCTGAGGGTGGGGCTCACAGACGACACCGCATGGGGAGCCCAGGTTGTCAGTGAGGAATCCGTGGTGGGCCAGGATTGGCCACCTAGGAAACTGGTGCTCTCACACTCTCCGGTGACCATTCACTAAGCCCCTACTCAGCCCTGCCCCCTACATCTCCAGCTTCCTTTCAAGTGGCCTCTTCTTTTTGGCCCAGGGATTCTTATAAACCAGGTCAACCCAGGGCACTTCTGACTTGACCCTGTGCTTCTAATAAATACTCATGTTCATGGGCAGCACTCACCAAGAGTGGACCCACACCGGGCTGTTGGTTTCCATCTGCCACGTGCCCTGGCCGTCTTGCACCAGCTACAGGTCTGAAGAAAAGTAAAGGGGGTGGCTGCGTCCCCCAGTTGTCACACAGGGGGTCTGCATGGCTGTGGGTGCAGCGCGGGCCCAGTGCTGTGATGTGTGCACAGAGGACAACTCTCTGCCCTTTTTCACTCTCGCCGCTGAATCATGGAACTCGGGTTCAGATTTTAGCTGAATCGTGGCCTGGTTATGAAGCCTCTCTCTGTGCCTCCGTTTACCCGACTGTAAGTGAGATGTTTGTGGCAGAGCCCGTTAAGGCCTCTGGCAGCTCTGGGCCATGCCAGTGAACGTGGGCCTCTCTGAAGGACACTCAGGCCAGTGCCTGCCAGCCGGGTTCCATGCTGGGGGGGCGGAGCCATCCGCCTGCCGGGTGCAGAGGCCACTCTCAGCCCCACCCGAAACCCAGGTGCCCCTTCCTCAGGGCCAGGGGACTGAAATAGCTTGAGGCATCTTGTCCTTCTCCTCTGCAAAGGTGGGCACAGAGAAAGGAGGCTGCCCCAGGAAACTGCATTTGACCTTCGATAAAATTAGGTTCCAAGTCCCCAGGGGCAATTGAAATGAGGATGAAATGAGAAAACAAATTGAGGGCATTGAAGGATGTTAAAAATATGTCTATATTAATGAAGGCAGTGAAAACGAGGACTCCCATAGCAGTGAAACATGTGTGTGACTGTCTTATTTTAGTTGCAGAATCATAGAATGTGGGGGCAGGAAGGGCCTGAAGGAGCACTGGGTTCCTCCGGGTCCCTCGTCCTACAGACGGGGAAACTGAGGCCCATGGAGGGCAGGGATGCCCAAGGTCTTTGCACAGAGCAATACCGGGCCAGGCCAGTCAGTGGCCAACACCCTCCCTCCAGGGGCTTCCTCTGGTCCAGAAAGTCAACAAGCAAGTAGGGTCCCCTCGGAGCCCAGCCCCTGCCACCCCCCTGAAGGAACTGGGCTCCATGGGGGCGAGGGCTGGTCAGGTCCCCATGGGCTGTCATGAGCTTATGAAAAGTGACGACTACAGTGTGCTTATCGCAGTGCCTGGCATACACTAGGTGCCTAATAAACCTCGGTTATTATTTTCATTATTAATATTGATCAGTGGAGTGGAGTGATATGAGAACCCTGCAGGAAATTATTTCTCCTCTGCAGACTGAGCAGGAAGACGCCAGGGCTGGCCCGGCTGGGGAAGCCCCGAGCCGAGCTGAGCCAGCGAGGGGGCCTCGGTGGGGGGTTCACATGGGCCCAGGGCAGCCCACGCCCACCCCGGCCTAGACAAGGCTGATGAGGGTTGGGCTGGGCTCCTGAGCCCCAAGGAGGCACAGGAAGCACTGGTCCCACCAGCTCCCCTCCGTCCTCGCTGGCGCTGACACATGAGCTGTGACCTGCAGAGTGGCCACAAGCAGAGATGCTGGCAAATGCTTGGCCCACGGGTCAATCCCACCAGCATGGGTGGAGCCCGGCTGGATGTCAGACACCAAAGGGGCAAAAGTTAGAAGCTGAAACTGGACAGACCGGCCGGGGCCAGCAGTCCCAGTCGGTGGAGAGAGCCCGGCTCACAGCGAGCCAAAACCCAAGCCCAAGTGACGAGGGGTGGCGCTGTGCTCTGGTGTCCAGACAGGGAGGTTGCTCTGGGCGTGGAGTGTCTGAGGGTGGTGGCCTTGACCTGGGGCACTCTGTCCGTAATATGTGACCCTGCTGGCAAACCTGTGGCAGAGGCAGGACAGAGGCTGGTAGGCGCCTCCAGAGTCTTCTCACAAGGAGTGTGTTTGCGGCGGCCCCCAGCCCATCCCCGACGCGGCGCTGCAGGACTGAAGAAAGCTCTGTGCTCCAAGGTGAGGAGTCCCCGGGGCCAGCGCAGCTACTGGATGAACCAGGGGAAGGTTTGCCCGTCTGCGGATGGTGACACGCTGACTCCCGGGGCGGGAGGGGGAGGCGCAGGCTCCCTCTCCTTCGCGCTGCGCCCTGACCAAGCGACAGCAGAGGCCATTTCTTACTCGGGTTTTCTTTCATAGTCACGCGTGACACTTGGCACGGGTGGACCGAGCCTCGCCGTGGGTGAGGGGTGAGGGGACTTCGTGGCTGGGGCACATTAGCAGGCTGGAGTCTGCAGTGGGCTTGTCATTGCCAGCCTAGACCTGCAGTACCGAGAGACACCTCTGCCTGCCACCCTCAAACTCTCTGCACTGTGAGGGTGTTGTCCCCACCTCCACCTACTCCCCACCATGCCACCCTTCCCGTGGTCATCGCCGGTATCGCTGCCATCATCCATTTGTGATGTCCTGTATTTGGTGGGCGTGGCCATGCCCCCCAGGCTGTTATGCACCGTATCTTGGTGGTGTGGCCTCAGCAAAAAAAGCACAAACACCAGTGGACCCGACGCAGCCAGCAACACACAGCACAGCCTTGCTGTCCTGCACATCGCATGGGGACATCATGGGAGGACGGAGCAGAAAGAGGGAAGGAGGGGAGCAGGGTGAGCCTCGCTACCCAAGGGCTGACCTGGCTGCAGTGGTGGCAGTGGGGGAGGGGAGGAGGCAGAGGCAGAATCCTGCTACAGACCCCTCCTGTGGTCCCCAGGCCTCGCGCCCCCGAGTCTCACTGCTCACAGTGGCACCTGCCTCTGCCCATCCTCAAACCCGGAGCCTCATGCTGTTTCCACCCCGAGCTGGGGCCCCAGGCTCCCAGCAAATGCAGCCTCTCAGAGGCCTGCGTGGGTGGGTGCTGCTGGGGGACACTGCCCATGGTGTGTGACGGACTCACCAACCCACAGCAGCCCACAAAGGATTCTGGAATATTCTCTCCAGAGGTAAGAGAGGCAGGTGTTCAGAGAGGCCCCGGGAGAGGCAGGTGGTGGGGGCGCGGAGGGGGAGGTTAAGGGTGGTCTCTCCTGGGCGCGAGGGCCTGCGCACGGAAGTATGCAGTGGTAAAGTCTTGGGGGGCCTTGAGGCCCGTGTGCTGTTTTCTTTCTAGAGAGCAAAGTGTCCTTCTGTGTCCCAGGTGTGTCTGTGTGTGTGACAGGTGCTTTGCAACGCCATCTCCTCAGACCCTCACAGCAGCACCCCACGAAGGAGGTGTTGGCACCATGTTACAGATGAAACAGAGACTCGGGGTTCTTTGCCCAAAGTGACACAGTTTTAATGAGGGAGCCAGAATTTGGACCTGCTCTTTCTGAATCCAAAGGGACGTCTCACCTGAGATCGTCCTTCAATCTTGGAGCCTGGGCCTGGCTGGACAGGTCCCTAGAGGGCAGTGGTGGAGCCAGGACCTCCCAGAGTCAGCCCCCTCCAACAAGCACAGCAGCCGCTCCCTGACTCAATTTTCCCACCCAGGGACCGCACTGCTGAGGATGTGCAGAACAGCGGAAGGTGCCTTCAGAGCTGCAGGGCATGGCCACCTCTGGGAGGACGGCTATGCCCATCTTTTTAGAGTACGCTTTGACCGTCTGGCACCCAGGGGCAGGGAGGAGTGTCATTAAACTGTTGTTGCTCTATTCAGTGTCTCTAAGAATACAGAGAACATTCCTCGGCCACAGAGACCAGCAATTACAGCCCTTTAGACCACCCTCCATCCCTGGGTAGTGGGTTCCCTGTGGGGAAATCACACCCCGGTGTCTGTTTCCCGGGTTCCCAGTCTTCTTTCTGTGGGTCCTTTTGCCACTTTCTGCCCCCTCCAATTGCCTTTAGACGTTGTTGATTTTGAAGCAAAGCCTTGATGACCTGCTCTGTGCCGAGTGCAGGCTGTGGTCCACTGACCGAACCTGCAGCGCCACAGGAAGCAGCAGGACTGGACCGGGACTCCGGAGACCGGCCGCGGCCTCCACCCACCTATTGTGTCCTGGATTTTTCTAGAAAAATGCTCTTTAGCCACCAATAGTAGGATCCTGTGACATTTCTGGTTAAATTAGAGAACACTGGACAAGGCTTTCTGGCTGAACACTTACTACGGAAAACGTACAAACGTTTATTAAGCACAAGCCCGATGCCAGGCACTGCCAGGCTTTGGAGAAACACGGATAAGTTAAACTGTGTCGTAGCCCTTGAGAAGCTCAGGGTATGGGGATACAAGAAATGTCCTAAGAGCCAGGCCCTTTCAGTTGCCGATGGAAAAATCTAGATCAAAAAGGAATGATTGTCTCTGGCTCGCACCATGGGGAGTCCAGGGGCTGGACCCGGGACTTAAATTCTGTTTTCTGGGCTCTCTGTGTCTCCTCCCTCTCTCAGTTCTGCTGTCTCTGCTGCTCTGTGTGTTGGCTTCATTAGTTCCTGCTTCAGACGTGCTCTAGACCTGCAGTCCCCAAACCCTGGGCCCGTTCCCATCCATGGTCCATTATGAAACGGTTCGTGCATCACCGCCTGAGCTCCGCGCCACTCCCCCCATCCCCAGTCCGTGGAAAAATTGTCTTCCATGAAATTGGTCCCTGGTGCTGTAAAGGTTGGGGACTGCAGCCAGGCTTAGAGGAGAAGCGGCTACTTCCAGCCTGAAGCCAAACTAAAGAGAAAAAGAACGCTCTCTTAGTTCCTTTTCTTTTGCTTATAACAGAATACCTGAAACTGGGTAATTTGTAAAGAAAAGGAACTTATTTCTTACAGCTATGGAGGCTGAGAAGTCCAAGGTTGAGGGCCGCGTCAGGTGAGGGCCTTCCTGCTGGTGGGGACTCTCTGCGGGGTCCTGAGAAGGCGCAGGTATCGCCTGGCCAGGGGCTGAGCATGCGGGCACAGGTCTCTCTTTCTCTTCTTATAAAGCCACCAGGCCCACCCCCTTGAGAACCCACTAGCCCACTAACCCACGAATGATTCATCCACTCTGCTCTCACAACCCACTCACCTCTTAAAGGCCCCACTTCTCAATATTGCCATATTGGGAATTGAGTTTCAACAGGAATTTTGGAGGGGACAAATGCTCAAACCATAGCACTCTCTTGGTTTGAATATGTGAAATCTCAAGAAAGAACTATTGTACCAGTTAGCTTTTGCTCCTAAGCAAACCTGTACAAAATTCAGCATTGTAAGGACTGGCTGGGGACCGGCGATCCGGGCTGGGCCCAGCTGGTTTGTCTCAATCTCTGCATTCGGCCAGACGTCACTCCCCTCTGGGGTTCCGGCCAGGCCTGCTCCCTGTGTGTGCACTTCGGGACTCAGACTGAGGGGCAGTGGCTACCTGGGGGAAGCACAGGGACAGTTAGGGGAGTGAGATGTTGAGGCCAGAACTAGGGAAGTGAAAGTGCAGAGAGGAGACAATCAAAAGACATTTGGCACTTCAAATGTTCAAGACTTGGTTTCTGAGTAGGGGAGATGAGGGAGAGGAAAGAATCCGGAATGATGCCCAGGCGTACTAGATAAGGTATCGCTAGCTGCTGTAATGGATGAACTCGATGCATCTCAGTAGTGCAACACAATAAAGGCATATTTCTTGCTCATGCAGAGGTTTGGGTGTCCCTGGAGGGGCAGCTCTCCTGGGCAGCTATCTTCCAAGCAGTGACTCAGGGACCCAGGCTTCTTCCGTCTTGTGGTGCTGTCCTAGTCAACGCATGGCTCCCCAAGGTCACCCTGGAGGTTGTCTCCCTTCTAGCCCACTGAAGGAAAAAGGGGCATGGAGGAAATGGAGGAGAAGGTTTTTATGGGGCAGGCTTAGAAGGTTGGTAAATCTCTTCTGCCTGAATTCCTCGGGCTCCATCTTGGTCTCAGGGCCACTCCTAACTGCAAGGGAGCCTGGGAAACGTAGTCCCCACTGTGTGTCCAGGAAGAAGAGGAAATGGCTTTGGTAGTCAGCTTGAGGCCTGTGCCACACCAGGTTTTTGGTTTGGGAAAACCAACACAGATACTGAAAAAACACGAAGTGTGTGGCGGTGCTGGGTTCCATGAATCTCGTCTGGGATGACGGGAGGAATGCCCGAGTGAACGTCCACGTGGATGCAGGGGGAGGCTTCGAGGCTACCGAGGCACAAGGAGCAGAGGTCAAAGCCCTGGGGAAGACCCTTATCAGGGCCCCGAACAGAGGAAGGGGAGCTCACACTGGAGCCTGAGAACTTAGGGCGAGGAAACGTGAACTTGATTGCAACTCTCTGAGCACAGGAGTGACCTAAGCAGAGCCTTTTAAAGGAAGACCCCCTCCCACTGTGGGGACAGAACGAAGAGGGTCTGGAGGCCCGAGGCCAGGTGGAATGAATGTGCTCTGAGCCCACGACACAGGGGGATGTTGGGTTCTGGCTTTTTAAATCTCGTGTGGAAGCTTTTTCCTTGTCTTGAAGCTATTTTTGCTTCTTGATTAAAGCCAAATCCACAGAACGATTCTTGCTAAGTGAAAACTCCAGACGTTAGAACCGGGGGAGGGTTGGTCTGGACTCCAGGCAATCAAGGTTTTCTGTCGCACATTTCTTCACCTTTCTGTAAAACACGTGACTGCTGATGTTGCAGCCCTCGGTGACAGCAGAGAATAAAGGATGAAAAAAATCAGGAAATTAATTTTCTTTCTCTCTAACTGAAGCCTAACCTGGTTTTCCTTTCATTTTCATTCCCTCATTTGTCATCTACCTCCTTTATTCTATTTTTGAATTCTCTTGTTTGCACTTTACAACCACTTCCTGAAACCAGGCTCCCCATTCCTGAACTTGGGCCTCGTGTTTTCTCTCATCCAGCCCTGTTCCGGGCTCTCCGAGGCCCCGAAGGCTCCAAGGGACGGAGGAGAGGCTGGCGCTGAGAAGGTCTGACCCAAAGCCAGCTGAGGGTAGGCCCAGCATGACCCTCCAAGTGAGTTTCAGAGCTCAGGTTGGCCCATGGCCTGCAGTCACAGTCGGAAGGGCTGGTGGCAGCAGGGGACCCCCTGGGGACTAGGCTGTGCTGGCCCTAAGTTTTGAAGGAGTCTGGAGAAAAAAGACTTGAGCTTCCAAAAGTTACGGATTTCTGTAATCACCGGGAGGAGCTTGCGTGCTCTGGATCTGGCTATTGCGAGGGTCACTCGGGTAGGACATTTTTGCTCTTCATGGTGACCTGATTCTGCAGCCGGACAGCTGTCAGGTGCTTCCAGGGTTGGGGGGAGGGCAGTGTGGGCCGCACCCTCTGCCCTTCTCCGGCCCCTCCCCTGCCAGCTGCGAAGGCACAGGGACACAGTCGCCTGTGCTGGGAAGCCCTTGGCATTGCCCTCACCCGATCCCTGCCCCCTGCCTTCCCCAGCACGTTCCTTGCAAGGTGTCCTGAGTGGGACATGTGGGCTGTGGTTAGTCATGGCCTATCAGACCTGAGGATAATTTGTCTGTGGATAGCGTGGTCCTCTCCTACGGCTGCTGTAACAAATTGCCACAAATCTGGTCGCTTAAAACAACGCACATTTATTCTCTTACAGTTGCAGAGGTCAGAAGTCTGAAGTCCATTTCATGGGACTAAAACCAACGTGTCGCAGGGCTCGGGGGGAGAATGGTGGCCTTGCCTTCTGCATTTCCCGGAGCTGCGTTCCTGGCGGTCCAGCGGTGGGACCTTCAAATCTCTCCCTGCTGCATCTGCGCACCGCTGGCTCCTCTGTGCCTCAGTCTTAGGAGGGGACGCGTGGTTGTGTTTGGCTGCTTGGGATTTTTTATGGTGCTATACAATTTTAGAATTATGTTTCCTATTTCTATGAAGAGTGTCATTGGTATTTTGATAGAGATTGAATTGAATCTAAAGATTGCTATAAGTGATATTGTCATTTTAACAGTATTCTTCCCATCCATGAGCATGAGACGCCTTTCCGTTTGTTTGTATTTTCAGTTTCTTTCATCAATGCCCTGTGCTTTCCTTATAGAGATCTTTTACCTCCTTGATTAAATTTATTCCTAGGTATCTTTTTTGTAGCTATTATAAATGGGATTGCCTTATTGATTTCTTTTTCAGCTAGTTCATTTTCATGTATTGAAATACTATTGATTTTTTTTTTTTTTGAGACAGAGTCTCACTCTGTTGCCCAGGCTAGAGTGAGTGCCGTGGCGTCAGCCTAGCTCACAGCAACCTCAAACTCCTGAGCTCAAGCAATCCTCCTGTCTCAGCCTCCCGAGTAGCTGGGACTACAGGCATGCACCACCATGCCCCGCTAATTTTTTCTATATATATTTTTAGCTGTCCATATAATTTCTTTCTATTTTTAGTAGAGATGGGGTCTCGCTCTTGCTCAGGCTGGTCTCGAACTCCTGAGCTCAAAGGATCCGCCCACCTCGGCCTCCCAGAGTGCTAGGATTACAGGCGTGAGCCACCGCGCCCGGCCTACTATTGATTTTTGTATGTTAATTTTGTGTCTTGAAACTTTACTGAACTTGTTTATCAGTTCTAAGAGGTTTTTTTTTGGTAGAGTCTTTAGGTTTTTCTGTACATAAAATCATGTCATCTGCAAACCGAGATTTCAACTTCCTCCTTTCCAATTTGGATGCCCTTTGTTTTTTCCTCTTGCCTAATTGCTCCGGCCAGGGCTTCTGGTCCTAGTCAGAGCTGAATAAGACTGGTGAGATGGGGCATCCTTGTGTTGCGTAAAACGCATCTTCATAGCCCAAAAAAGTGAGTCATTTAAAATGGAGTTTTAGAAGCTATTTCAGGATGACAGTAGAAAAATATGTGTGTGTGTCGGGGGGGTCTTCTCTGTGCCCCTCACGTCCCCTCCCTCGTGCACCCCCTGCTCCCTGAACACTGCCTGGGTGAGGATGAAACCCGCACACACAGGCAGGTCCCTTTCTTCAGAAAGGCTCTGACCAGTTTAGAATTACCCAGGAGGCTGCCCTCATGTCTGGTCTTGTTCTCCTTTTGCCTTTCTTGAGGGTTCATGAGGTTTCTAGAGTTTTCCAACTCACAGCTGGCAACTCCACAGGGAAAACCCCTGGGGGCCGCAGACTGCGAAAGAGCCCATGTTACCCCAAGCTGCCTGTGTACTGGAGATGGTGGCCCCCGAGCCCTGCTTTGTCCTGGGGCTCATCCCTCAGAGCTCCCAGGGCCTTCCTCAGGGGGCATTCGTCACCTTGTCTGAGGGATCCTGTCCAGATTTGCTGAGAATTCCTGAACATTCCAACTGCCTCAGCTACGAGTATCCAGGGGGTTCCATTTGAAGAACAGCTAATATAGAAAAACCACACGGGTGAAGGTGCTGGTGTCCTCAGTCCATGCTAAAACTCCACTGGCAATTAGGCCACCCTGCCGTTCCTCTCAGTATGCGTTTCTTGATGCATTTGAAATAGTCGTTCTGCAAACGCTTATTAGGCACCAGCACTGTGCTGAGCATGGGGCTGGGGTCCCCAGAGACAAGGACAAGAGAGAAGTCCCAACAACTATGACAAGGCAGGGAGCCAGGCCCAGGTGTGGGGAAGGCCAGTGGGCTGTCAGCGGAGGGTCTGAGGACATCGGCGCATTTCCCTGGGGCCACACTTTCCCAGTGTCCCCTCCACTCACAGGGGTCTCCAGGCAACACCTCTGTGGCGAGCCTGGTGGTGCTGCACAGCCAGGACAGCTTCCCTCCATGTCGGGTTACACCCTCAGCTGCCAGAAGACAGCTGCCCTGCGCTGAACGAGCCCCTCCTCGGCTCTGCCCTCCGTCTGCTCCCAAGCAGACGGGTCTTCTTGGAAACTTATGTTTCCTTAGTTGTCAGGGAGGAGCCTTCCTGCATGTGAAGGTTGACTCGGTGCCAGGTCCTGGGCTATGCGGACAGGCAAGACACTCTCCCTCCCGCAAGACGCCACAGCCAGGTGGGGAGGCAAACCCATAAACAAATAGTGGGACAGCTTGTCGCCAGATAGCTCACACATGCTAGGAGGGCGCGGGAGCCCCACAGGAGGGGGGTGGGGTGGGCGGCCAGCTCCTCCTGCATGTCTGCTTGCCGGCCTAGTCAGGGCTCACCCACCCCCCATGCCTGCACCCCAGCCTTGGCTCCATTAAAGTTCCAGCTAAATGCTGTGGGTGTCCTGGGAAGAGGTGGGGGGCACCAGTCCCAAGTCTCCCTCAACGAGGGCAGCCCCAATCCAGATGTTTGCTGTCGTGGTTGTTATAGTGCTGTGCCCCTGCTCCTAAGATGCTGTGACCTAAAACACACACCATCAAGTGAGTAAGAGCACGTGGGAGGGGGCAAAACAAATGCGATTGTAAGATACATTAGGATTTCACACATTATAACGTGCTGGGAGGCGGTACATTTTAGAATCAAGGAGATGTAGGGGCCGGGCGCGGTGGCTCACGCCTGTAATCCTAGCACTCTGGGAGGCCGAGGTGGGCGGATCGTTTGAGCTCAGGAGTTCGAGACCAGCCTGAGCAAGAGCGAGACCCCATCTCTACTAAAAATAGAAAGAAATTATATGGACAGCTAAAAATATATATAGAAAAAATTAGCCGGGCATGGTGGCGCATGCCTGTAGTCCCAGCTACTCGGGAGGCTGAGACAGGAGTATCGCTTGAGCTCAGGAGTTTGAGGTTGCTGTGAGCTAGGCTGACGCCACGGCACTCACTCTAGCCTGGGCAACAGAGTGAGACTCTGTCTCAAAAAAAAAAATAAATAAATAAATAAATAAAAAAAATAAAAAAAAAAAAAGGAGATGTAGGGATTTGCTCTGTGGTATGGTTGTGACACCAACCACACTCCGGAGTGTAGCACAGTGGTTCTCCAAGTATGGCCCAAGGGCGCCCCTGGGAGCCCCTATGAACCTTCTAGGAAGTCTGCAGCTTAAATCTGTTTCCATAACAATACTAGTACATTATTTGCTTTTTTATTCTCATTCTCTTGCCAGTGTACAGCGGAGTTTTCCAGATGTATGCACTATTGCGATAGATCAAATGCAGAAGCCAGTATTATACGTCAGCTATCAAGCCAGACATAAAAGGGATTTGCAAAAATGCAAAATAATGCCAAACTTCTCACTAAATATCTTTTGCTTGTTTTGGAAAATACTGTTTTTCATCAAAAATTATGTTACCACGCAATGGATTGATTATTTTTAAGTGAATTAAAAATATTTTTGAAAATTTTCAGTTTTAAACGCAGTAAATAAAGCATCTTTGGGGTTCCTCAATAATTTTGAAGTTTTGAAGGGGTCCTAAGACCAAAAAGTGTGAGAATGCTGGTCTAGTGAGTCTCTGAGCCGGCCCTGGCCACAGCATTAAGAGCTGCAGAGCTGTCACAGGGAATAGTGGAACCAGCTCTGAACTTGGAGCAGGATGTGAGGGCTGGAGGCAGCCTCTGCCCCACCAGGCCCCGCAGCCGTGGGCAGAGCACTGAATCTCTCGGAACCTCCATCCCCTCTGCCCAGGGTCATGATGCCACAGACCCACTTCAGAGCCATGGAGAGGATCAAAGACGAGGCAGAGTGTGGGGCACGAACGGAGCGTTGCTTCTGAGCTATCAGCTCTGTGCAGTAATAACTACCGCGTCACCTTTCATGCGGCTCTGCGCGATTCCCTGGGTATCAGGAGCATGTCACTGAGCGCCGAGTAAGTGGCAGGCAGGGTGTGCTCTCGTCCTCTGCTCTGTCCCTGCCCCCACATTTGTCCTCCTGCCAGTGGGCGCAGCCAGCTGAGGGAGGCAGTGAGGACACAGTGAAGGCCAGGGCCTTTCTCCTTGGCTGGTCCCCAGTCCTGCAAATGTTCCCAACCAGGCAGAGCTGGGACGGGTCTGTGAGGCCTGGCTGGGAGAAAGAACCCCGCTCTGGTCAGCTCCTGCTTTGGTTGGGCCCACCCTGTGCTAACCCACCCCCTGCACCCACGGTGTCCTGGGACACCCAGGGCTGGACACACAGGAGCAGAGGCGAGAGGGCAGGCTTGGGACAGGATGCCTGGCTCTGCAGCTGACCTGCCCAGTGACTTTGGACATGTCCTTTCCTCCTTGGCTTCAGTCTGCCCAGCTGCCTGATGAGCTCCAAATGAGGGTCTGGAGGCTGTCCCTGGGGGCCCTTCCAGCTGGAAGTGCCCAGGGACAGAGCCCGTGAGAGCTGCCTGGCTTCATTTGCCAGACTGGCCCAGGGTGTTAGCCAGTGGCCCTGTGTGGTGCCAACCCCCTTCCTCAGGCCAGCCCTGCCTGAGACACCCTGCTCCGGACCTCGCAAAGCTGATATCAGGCTGGTGGGGTGCTCGTGTGTGTGCACGTGCCCTGCCTCTGCTTGCACTAGAAGGACTCCTCACTGGCCTCAGGGAAGGCCAGAGCCAGAGGCCTCCAGACAGCTGGTCAGCTCCGGCCCTGTGCTGTGGGGGCCGAGCTCTGAGGCCAGTGGGCGCCACGTGCTTGCTCGTGCTCCCTAGCAGGAAGGGGGTCTGAGCGGGCACCTGAGTAGGTACACGTCGTTCACTCATATGTCACACACAGGATCCCTGTATCGATAGATTCTGTAAATTAGGAACCATTCTCCAGCTATAATCTCCTGGGGATGAGATCAGATCACGGAGACGAGTTGTGGTATTTTCTTGCGGTAGATTGTCCCCCCACGCCCCAGCAGGTCCCCCCACGCCCCTAGGGAGGCTGGTGCCCTTCAGAGGCCCTGCCTGTTAGGAGCCCTGAGCCCAATATGCCACTACCAGCCCACGCCTGGCTGTGTCCTGGCTGTCCCCCAAGTCCTGCCCTCTGTCAGCCGCTCCCAGCCCAGGGGGCCCTGGGGGACAGGCCTCGAGGGGTAGTTGTGAGCCTGGGTGCTGTGTGGTGGTCACATGTCCTGCCCCTTCAGAAGCAGGAGACCCAGGCACGGCAAATACACAAATGAGAGCAGCCTGGCCCAGGTCCTCAGGGCTATGAGCCCCATCCTCTTGGTGCTGGGTGCCGCGGGCTCACTGCTGGCTGTGAAGGTGCCACCCTCCCCACATCCTGGGGGCACTGCCGGGCATGGCACGGTGCAGGAGAGGGGTCCCATGGTACCCTGCCGCTGTCTTTCCACACACTGGAGTCCAGCACTCATGGCAAAGCTTTCATGAGGACATTGTCACACAGGGACAGACCCTCACGCACGTTGGGCTGATGAACTCCGGGAAGGTGGCTCCCCCAACCCCCCACCCCCACCCCGGAGGCCTCACACTCAGGTGGGACAGGGACCCACTGGGCCCTGCTTTTTCCTTTTCCCTCCAGGCTCCCTGGGCAGTTCATATTTTCCGGAGGGCTGAGTGGCCTCCCCACCCCTCTCTCACTCCTGTGCCTGTGGCCGGGCTAAACATTCTCCTCCAACTTCCTTTTACTCTTTCCAGCTGATGCAACTTTCCATGCTCAAGGCCAAATTACACACAAGGCACTCCCTGTGAGTCACTGGTGACAAGAGTCCCGTGCCTCAGGCCTCGGTGAGTGGCCCTGGGTGGCTTTGCGTCTCCTTGCCGAGGTGGGACCTGAGGGAGGCACTGGGGAGGAGAGGGGACCTGGGGACTGCTGCTAAACCAGAGAGTGCTTCTCCTGCCTGGCCCACATCCTGCCATGCCGAATGGCTGGACACCCCTCCTCCCTCAGACCTGCAGAGCCCATCCCCCCCCGCCCCTGCCTGGCCAGGAAAACTCCTATTCACCCGGCAGGACTCCACACCGTCTACTCCTGGAAGGCCACTGGGATCTCCCGGGTTGGAGTGGATGCTCATCTCCCTCCCTCACTGTTAAGGGGTGAACTGTGTCCCTGCCAAATTCATACATTGAAGCCCTAACCCCAGTACTCAGAATGTGACTGTGTTTGGAGATCAGGCCTTTAAAGAGGTAATTAAGGTAAAATGAGGTCATACAGGTGGACCCTAACCCAATAGGACTGGTGGCCTGATAAGAAGAGATTAGGACACAGACCTGCACCCAGGGACAACCATGCCAGGACACAGCCACAACACAGCCATCTACAAGTCAGAGAGGCCTCAGGAGAAACCAACCCCACTGACACCCTGACCTTGGACTTTCAGCCTCCAGAACTGTGAGAAAATAAACACCCATTGTTTAAACCGCCCAGCCTGCAGCACTTATGCTGACTAAACGCACACCGTGCTCTTGCACCTCCAGGGCTCCCTCCACCCCTCAGCACCAGGCTGGGAGGTTCTCCAGACGTTGCTCCTCCACCGGTAACTACCCTGGAGAGGAATTTACGTGGACACCTTCAACGCCTGGCTCTGCAGGTGTGCAGGAGACATTTACCAAAATAACGAAACTTTCCTTGGCCCAAACACGCATACCGTGTGCAGCTCCTAGGTGCAGCAAAGAGATAAATAGTTGGCCTGGGTCACTGACTCTTCCACCTGCTCCAGGTTCCAGGGACACCTGAGGGCACATAGGCTCCGTCTAACTGATGACCAGCCGTGCTGGCCATAGTGCTGGGGCTGCCGCAGCTGGTGGTGTGTTCACTTGTCAGTCGATTATGTCCCCAGATCCACTATGTTAGTCATACTTGTCATCATAGTGGCATTGTGTAATTGAATATACATAAAATGATAAAATATGAATACGAAAGAGAGTTATTTCTATGAACACTCGATTAAATGAAAAAGACTCGTTAAAGGTGAATTGCTTTAAAAACAATTGCTGTTGAATTAAGTTTGGCATGACAGCCACGTCTGAGATGGCCCCTAAAGATCCTTGTCTCTTGGTGTCCACACCGTTGTGCGGTTCTCTCCACAGTGAGTTAAGGCTCATCTGTGAGGCTGACAGACTGCAACGGAAGTGACCCTGTGTCTTCCAAGGCTAGGTCATAAAAGGCTTCACAGTCTCTGCCTACTTCTCTTGGGCTGCTCGCTCGCTCTGGAAGAAGTTGTAACACCCCGAGGACAGCTCTTTGGAGGGGCCAGGTGGAGAGGGGCTGAGACCTCCCGCCAACAGCTGGCACCAGCCTGGAGAGCTGGCACCGTCAGCCTCAGCCCGTCCTCATGAGGGTGGCCCTGGCTGACACCTGGCTGCAGCCTCAGAGCGACCTGAGCAGGCCAGCTGTGCAGCCCAGCTGCTCCCAAATTCCTGACCACAGACGCTGTGGGAGTGAGGGATCAATGATTGTTGCTTAAGCACCAAGTGCTGGCGTCGTTCGTGATGCAGCAAGAGATAGCTAGCACGCAGGCGGGACCTCGGAGAAAGGACCACAGAACGATTCTCGGTGGAGTCTGCGCCACGTTGTTGCCAGATGTCTGACGCTCCTGCTACGTGTTAAAGAAGCAGAAACTCGGAGTCAGGAGAGCGCGCGAGTCAGCGCACACGGGCTCGAGCCGTGCCCGGGGAAGGACGTGCGCCTACATCACAGATGTCCTGATGAGTGCATTTTGTAAGTTTTAGGTTAAAAATAAAAATTTTAAAGGTATGTTTGAATATTTTTTAAAAATAATTTCTCACTCTAAATGAAACCACCACCAGTCCGAACGTTTGGGGAAAGAGTGTTTCTGTGAGATTCTATGAATTCCAGTGGACGTCCCTTTCTGTGGTGACCTGAAAGGTTGCTATGTCAACCAGATTTTAAGACATTTGAGTGTTACTTTAAATATGCAGTTAATCGGGCAGCTTCACAAGGAGGGCCCCGTGGTGAGTCCCCTGACCTCTCTAGGTGCAGGGCCTAAAGTGGCTTGACAGGGCACACTTGCACCTTCCGTAGCCGAGACCAGGAATCAGACCTTCCTGCCAGGGGTGTTGCCGCTGCCGTCCCCAGCTGCTCCCTGGCTCAGACGTGTGTTTGAAAAGAACGGCGTGTTTCTTCCTTTACGTTTTCACGAACTGGAAAGGGCTGAGAGTAGGCGGCAGCAGATGATCCTGACTCCAGGCACGGGGCCACCCGTTCCCAAGACAGGGAATGCAGGGGCACAGGCCCGGGGAGGAAGAGAATTGACTTAGTCTGGAGTTGGGGCGCTCAGCTTGAGACCCTGTGGCCAAGCGGAGACGGAGACGTGGAGTCTAGAAGAGCAGCAAGCCAGGGAGGGAGAGAGGAAGCTGCCCGCCCGCAAGAGGTCTCCGGAGCCGAGGCTGGTGGGGCTGCCACGAGGACCCTCGCCTGCTGAGTCCTGCTCCCTGGAAGCCAGGGCAGGACCCTGTGTTTAGTAGGCCACAGGCAGTGATTTTGCTGCACCCTGGAGTTTGAGCAGCAGCGAGAGAGGGCGAGGACTGGGAAGGGAGGACTTTAGGCTGAGCCCTGAGAAACCCGCCGGCAAAGGGGCTCAGCAAGACCCCCAGACCCAGGGCAGCAGGGAAAGAGCGCTGAGGACCAGTGAGGTGCGGACCCAGGGAGGGCCAGGGTGGGTGGGGAGGGCGTGGGTGGGGAGCACAGGCCTGGGGCCTGGGAGCAGCTGTGGTCGTGGGAGGGAGGCTGACACCAGTGGACCAGGGACAGACGGAGGTGAACGAGTGCAGACCTGAGCCTTTTCAAATAAGATAGTCAGAAAAGGAGAAGACAGGGAAGGCCGCGAAGAAGAGCATGGGATTCGGGAAGAGCTGATGGTGAAGTGCAGGGTCTGTTTGGTTGGGTTTGGCCGCGAGGCCAGCCGTCCAGTTAGAAAGGCCCAAGGTGGGGTGTCTCCATCACCAGACACCCGCCCTGCCCTCCTGCCCACTGTCCCGTCCCCTTCCACTTGTGCCCCACAGGCCAGATCCAGCTCACACGGCCCCACCAACTGCCCAGGAGGAAGAGCAGGAGGGAACTGGTGGGCCATGGGCAGCCTCTGCCCATCGTGCACAAATATTAACGACAAATGCCAAAGTTGTAGAGAAAGGAAGATGGGTTTTGGTTTCTGATCCCTGAGAAGGTGGAGCTGGGGAGGGGGCTGCCCAGGCACAGGGGGAGGGCCCAGCTCCCCGCTGTGGAGGACGGGCTCAGGTTTGCAGAGCCAGCCTAGGAGTTACAGCGCTCTCCACCTGACCGGCGGCCGGCATGTCGCCAAGAGAGTCGGGAGTTTGACTTCCGTGCGCATGTGGAGTTCAACTGCAGAACGGGTCAGAGAATTTCATAAAGTCGAGATGACATTAAGACTTTGTTAAGAAAAAGGGATGGGGAAGTGAGTAGAATAGTGAAGGATGTGGAGGTTGCAGGCTGGTTCAAGAGAGGATTCAAGAGTGTGGTTGACAGTGTAGACGTGGACTCCAGGAGTGCCGGGAAGTGGCCGTGTGGGGAACAGAGATGACAGCTGTCGGAGTGGGGGTCCAGCGAGGCCAGCAAACAGCCTGGTGGGCACCTGGCCCACAGCTTGCAGTGTCAGGGTTCCCTGTGGGGACGAGCTTGAGCGCCAGGCTCAGGCACCTCCCGCAGGACGGAGCAGCCATGCGCAGGGCTGGCCATCTGCGCCTGCGAGGGCCTGGCTGTGGCCTCCTTTCCCTCCACGGGTTCCCAGCCAGCACGCCCGGCTGGGGGAGCTCCTCAGAGGCCTGGGAGCGGGTCTGGTGGAGGAGCTGGCACCAACGACACAAGCTTGCAGCAAATGTGGCCACAGTCTGCACCTTGAGGGCCACCTCGTCCCCTTCTCTGTGCCCCCAACTCACTTTTGGTGGGGCCACTACTGCCAGCCTGGCAGGCCCCTTTGGCCAGCTGGTATCTGGGCATTGTGGGTGGCCACCCTGAGTGCCAGCCTGTAGGGAAAGACCTGTTCAGCCAGGCCGACTCCACGGCCGACTGCTGCACTTTCCAATTCTGCCGCCTGAGTGGTCCTTCTCCAGGCCCCTCAGAGCCCCTCCCAAGCAGCTCCCCATCCCTACTCACCCCTCCAGAGTGGAGCCTCCTTGGCAGGCAGGGGGAAGTTGGGGGCTGCTTCAGTACTAAGGGAGGAGGGGGCTTGGAGGCATTAAGATGCCACTAAGCCTCCTTCAGGAAGACCCTGGGCTGCCACAGCTCTGGAGCTGAGACATGGGGGAGGGGCCTGAATCCGAGCCCACCCCCTTCCTGATATCCCAGGCCCCTCAGCCATTTGGGTGTGGGGAGCTGAGGCCTGCGGACAGATTTGCTTTGTCAGAGCCTGGCGCAGATGCCAGGCTGAGCACAAAGCCACGCTGTGTTCTCTGGCAGGCGCCAGTGGACCCCACAGCCAGTCGAAAACCAGTTCAGCTCTAAGGGGACCTGCACGTGATGCTGCCTCTGCAGGCTCCATGAGGGGCTCACAGCCCCCGAGATCTGAGCTCCCCTCCCCACCTGCCACCTGCATACCTGGCAGACACCTCTTGCACAGCAGCCTTGGGACCCAGATTCTCCAGGACAACCCCAAGGACAAAACTTCCTCTCGTGGTCAGACTGGGCATCCTCACTTGGGGTTTGGAAAATAGGGCCACAGGATACATGCCAGCTTACGCCCCAGGAGGTCTGCAGGGAACAGGCTGCCCGGCACCTTCATGATTATCCTGCCCCAGCTGCACGGATCTTCCTGAGCTCCCATCTTTCTGTCCACAGCCCTTCTGCGCAGGAAAGGCGTCATTCATGCGGGCGTTGTGGGGAGTCCCCCCGCAGGCTCTGTGAGCCCCCACAGCACCCGCGTGAATGACGCCGGAAACAGACACTCAGGCGAGAGCGGTCTGCCCAGGTCGCCCTGCAGAGGCAGGGTTTCTAGCGCAGGGGGGGTGCGAAGTGCTGCGGGACCAAGGCCCCCTGCAGACATGGGAAGGAGGTGTCCCCCAGTGCTGGAGCAGGAAGGGCTGCCTGGCAGAGTGACAGCAGTCGTGACTCTGCAGGGGTGCCAGAGAGAGTGTTCTCGCAGATGGGGGACCAGGAGTTCAAGGGATGAGTTCGCTTTATTTAACTGTGGAATCAGCTTTGGGAGGAACGCTGAGTTCCAGTCCCTCCTCAGAGACGAGGAAGCCCAGATTCAGAAAGGTTGTGCCACGTGGCCAAGGCCACACAGCTTCGAATGGTGTGCTGGGCGCTAAAGCAGGAAGGTCATGACAGTGGTCCGGGGATGGCATCTCAGAAATGCAGGGCCCAGACCCTGAGAAGTCACATGAGCCACTGTCAGCGGAGGCCTGTCTCCAGTGCTGAGTCACTCTGGCCCTGGCTGGCATGGGCAGGGGGAAGGCGGCTGCTGGCCTGCAGCAACGGCTCAGACCTTTGCTCCCCAGGCCCCTGCAGCCCCTGGGTCCTGTCCAGCTGCGTACGAGCCAACATGCTGCCCGCCAGAGCCTGGTGAGGCCACCGTCCCTCCCCCACCCCTGCGCCTCTCCCACTGCAAGTCACTGGGCTGGGTCCCCCCAAGGCCTTGGCAGACCCCTGCCCTGGACATGCCCTCATGGTAAGTGTGGGGTGCAGGCAAGAAGCCCATCAGCTCAAAGCCTGGTGACAAGTGCTGTGAGGGAGGAATGTGAGAACCCAAGCACAGGGCTGCAGGATTTGGGGGGGTGCCCTGGGCTGGCTGCAGAGAGGTGCCCAGAGGAGGCCTGATGTTTGCATTTTGCAGGATGAAAGGTTTTGAAAATGGAGAAAGCTGGAAGGGCCGTCCCAGCAGGAGCGAGCACCTAGGCACAGGCAGGCAGGTGAGGCCACGGAGGAGGCTGGGGTGGCGGGTGCAGAGTGGCGAGCAGTGCAGAGTGAGGGCTGCCTCGGCTGCTGCTCCAGCTGCTGGTGGCCTGCTGAGCTATAGGGGCCCTTCTCCCCCTGCAGCCCCCCTGACAAGGTCTGGGACAGCGCAGGGCAGGGGGGCTGGCGAGGTGGGGGCAGGCTCCTGCTTCCGGAGCAGCCGGCGGCGGAGAATGTTGGAAGGGCCCTCATGTCCTCACTGAGGTCAGAAGACAGAGACCCTGGATGCAAACTCTGCGGAGGCCCCTGCAGAGCTCTGAGCAGCCTTGCTGGGGAAGGGGCGAGCCTGGGAGCTGACAGGTGGGGGCAGGGCCCTGGCCCAGCAGGAAGGGGCTGGCTCCGCCTGGCTCCCATGGGCAGGCCTGGCCTCCGCGAGGCCATCACTTGCCCGTGGCCTTGGCCAGGGCAGCCACTCCCAGGGCCGCTTCCGGGCAGCCTGGCCCCTGCTGCAGACTCTCCTCCCTGTGCTGCTCATTCGGCCTCTATACTGCTACTGTCAGACCAGGCATCAGCCCTGAGATGACAGGGGACAGAAAGGATGGGCCCTCATGGATGGAGACTCCACCAAAACATCATAGGGAGACTGTGGTTCTTTTTTGGGGGGAGGGGAGACAGGGTCTTGCTCTGTCACCCTGGCTAGAGTGCAGTGGCATCATCATAGCTCACCACCACCTCAAACTCCTGGGTTCCAGCGATCCTCCTGCCTCAGCCTCCTGACTAGCTGGGACTGCAGGCGTGTGCCACCATGCCTGGCTAAGTTTTCTACTTTTTGTAGAGATAGAGTCTTGCTCTTGCTCAAGCTGGTCTTGAACACCTGAGCTCAAGTGATCCTCCCACCTCAGCCTCCCAGAGTGCTAGGATTACAGGCGTGAGCCACTGTGCCTGGCCAAGGCTGTGGTTCTAATCCAATTGCTCCTGGCTCCTGGGCACACAGCCCTGGTGCCTCTGAGCTGATGCTGTCTCTGGGACTTCAGAGAGGACAGCCAGGGCCTCCTGGGAAGGTGGAACTGGCAGCAGCTCTGGAATCCAAACCATCAAGTAGTCCCTTCTCCCAAATGGGAGCCAAACACCCCTGCACCTTAGCCCAGCACATGCTTGCGGTCTGCAGCAACGCAAAGCGAGGAACAAGCAGGTGCCTGACGGCCTGCAGAGCGCTCTCAGGTTCCTTGTCTCACTGGTGACCTGTCCACCCCCACCGGAAGGCAGTGATGGGGACAGCTTCTGCCCAGGGCTCACAGTGTGGTCCAGGAACATTCTTACCTCCCTCCACCAGTACCTGTCATGCATGGGATGTTTCAGACCCTAGTCCCCTGGAGCCTCCTGTGACCCTCTAAGCCGGTGGTCCCCAACCTTTTTAGCACCAGGGACTGGTTTCATGGAAGAAAATTTTTCTTCCATGGGGGATGGAGGAGGGATGGTTTGGGGTTTATTCAAGTGCATTACATTTATTGTGCACTGGGATGGGGGAGGGGTGGTTTGGGGTTTATTCAAGTGCATTACATTTATTGTGCAGTCAAACCTCTCCGCTAATGATAATCTGTATTTGTAGCCGATCCCCAGCGCTACCACCACGGCCTCAGCTCCACCTCAGATCATCAGGCATTAGATTCCCATAAGGAGCTGCAACCTAGATCCTTCGCACGTGCAGTTTACAGTAGGGTTCATGCTCCTATGAGAATCTAATGCTGCCCTGATCTGACAGGAGGCGGAGCTCAGGCAGTGATGCGAGTGATGGGGAGTGGCTGTAAATGCAGATGAAGCTTCCCTCACTCCATTGCCTGCCGCTCACCTCCTGCCATGCGGCCAAGTTCCTAACAAGCCATGGACTGGTACCAGTCCATGGCCCAGGGGTTGGGGACCGCAGCTCTAAGCCATGGTGCCTGAGAGGTTGGGGGTAACACCTCAGAGCTGGAGGATCTGTTACGCCACCAGTCTGAACTCCAAGGACAGGGGCACAGAAGGGGCCATTTTCTCCCTCATCAGAACAGGATGCTGCCCAGACCACCCGGGTTAGCCCTGATGATAAACCCAGGCCTGCCAGGCCTCTCAGGCCCCAAACAGCTTTACCTGAGGAAGAAAATGTCATTTAGAATGTCCCCTTCTCTGTTTTACTCTCTAGAAGGGGAGGAGGGTAGGCGGCGACACTGCATCCTTGGGCTCTGTTCTCTAGCATCAACGGGAGAAAAAGCTAATAACCGCAGGGGGGACCAGTGCGCAATTCAGCCAGTGACGGTAGGGCACGCTCCTTGTTGCAGCCTCCCAGGCTTTGGGTACAGAGATAAATAAAGAAGACAAGTCCCTGCCCCCAGGGAGCTCACATTTTGGTGAGATCACGTTCTTGGAGATGGCAGATACTCAGCTTATAACAGACAGTGGGGGCAGATTATTCCAGAAGCACATGCAAGCACGGAGGGGGCCTTCAGCAGGGCCACGGGCAGGGCGAGGTGCATGAGGTTCTCACCTCTTGCACCACATGTAAAAGGCACCAAAACTCAGTCATCACGAAAAACATTACTTTAATGTAATGTTTTTAAAACTCAAAGTTAATATAAAAATTTGTGATGAACAAAATATCAAAATTGTAAATGGAGACAAGGCTATTTGTTGTATAACCCTGTTATTGTGCAATGTGAACAAGTGTTTCCCATCAGCCCGTGGTTCCTGGCCACGTGGCCATCGAGCCCCCTGGACAGATTTGACGATGACACGGAGGTTTGACAATGGCATGTGAACAGATTGGGCAATTCAGGGCTCTCTGCGTAGCCACGGCTTTTGACTGTAGAGCTTCCATCATTTTTTCCACTTGATTTGAACATGGGGGGTGTTTTGCTAAGTGTCTAGAGGGGTGGGCACAAGTTTCCCCCAGGCTGAGGCTCTGTGCTGTGTGGCTCAACGTGGCACCCACCTTCGGAAAGGCATCTCAATGGGTTTCCAGGTGGGAGGGAGAGTGTTGCTTGAAGAAGACACTTGCAGAAGCGGTTCTTGCAACACTTGGCGAAGTGTTTCTTGCAATGCATGCAAAAGGCCTGCAGGCAGGAATTCCATTCAGGTGACCCACCAAATGAATACAGAAAAATGAAAAAAAAAAATTAACAGCTTTATTGACATATAATTCACATACCGTACAATTCACTCATTTAAAAAGCACATTTCAATGGTTGTCAGCATATTCACAGAGTTGTACAAACCATAAGTCTTAGAACATTTTCATCACCTCAAAAAGAAACCCACACACTTCAGTGTCACTACCCCATTTCCCTCCAAATCTAGCCTGCTCCCCGCCCCCAGCCCCGGGAAACCATGAATCTACTAAGAAAAAGAAACGATTTTTACACTGGATGGCGGGCCTTGCAGACCCGAGACCTGGCTCAACAGTGTTGGCACACATGTGCCCCAGCACGGGGAGCCTGCTCCTCACCGAGACAGCCCTGGGGTCTGCACGAGGCCACTCCCAGGTGTTTTCCCTTTTAAGCGCACACACTATTTTATTTCAACCACTTTTTCAGGGAAATTTTTCTAGGATATTGTGAGGACTGTCCAACAGTCATTGTCCTCCTGTTCCTTCATAGCAGGAGCTCAATTTTATGAACGGCAAGATCCCAGTTAAAGGGCATTTCCCAGACTTGCTTATAGGGAGGGAAGTCACATGGCTACACATCATGGCAGGAGGCTTGCAGCCATGTGACTATGTTCTGGCCAATGAGATGCGAGCCGAAGTGCTGTGTGGCGCGTGCTCTCTCTCTCTCTCTTTCTGTCTCTCTCTCTCTCATTCTAAGATACTGGGTCTTGATACATTGCTCAGGCTGGACTACTCCTGGGCTCAAGTAATCTTTGCAATTCAGCCTCCTGGGTAGCTGGGAGATACAGGCGCACCTTGCTCTACCATCTCTTTAGAAGTGTAGAAATGGCCTTTTTCCTTCTCCTTTTTCCTTATACCTGGAATAAAGACGTAAAATTTTCAGCCATTCTGGGCCATGCTGTGTCCTTGGGAATACAGACCAGGCAAGCTTAGCAAAGAAATGAGAGAAGGAGATTGGGTCCTGTCACCTGGAGCTGCCATTTTATTTCCAGACCTCCTGCCTCTGGGCTACTTTTTTTTTTTTTTTTTAAACACTTTAAATTAACTTTACTGAGTTGTAATTTACAGAAAACAAAATGTACACATTTTAAGTGTATAGTTGAATGAGTCTTGACAAATGTGTATTCCCATGCAACTACCACCTCAGTCAAGATACAAACACACCCATCACTCGCAAAAGCTTCCTGTACCCCTTTGCAGTCAATCACCCTGCCCCCAGTACACCTGCCCCAGGTAACCACCTGTCTGCTTTCTCTCCTGTAGATTCGTTTTCCCCTGGGCTCCTTTTACACGAGAAAGAACTAAAACATTTATCTTGCTAAAGCCAATATTTTTCAGGCCTCTATTCTTTGCAGCTGATTCTAATGCAAAACTCAATATAGATATATCACACACAGCCTCAAATAGAGGCTCCTAAACACAGTGCAATATTTCCTTGATAACTCCAGACCATTGTTACTCTGTGCTTTAGATCGGTTCCCTGGGAAACAGATTTGGAGATGAGATTTGCAGGCGGGAGGTTTATTAGGAAGTGCCCTCAGGGACACACCTGTATAGTAAGAACAGGGACACAGGATGGTGCAGCCACAACAGAGCCTCAGCCAACCCCCCAGGGGGCTCTGAGGCTGGGGTGGACCCTCAGAGATGTCCTGGGCAGGGGCCTGAGATGCTGTACCCCCAAACCAACCCAGTCATCAGACGTGGGCCGGCCCTGGGGCTGAGCACTCTTTCCACTTGAGGGCAATACCCAGGGAGTGACTCAGCCATGAGCTGCCAGCAGCGGAGGGGGTGGATGTCTTGCTGTGATGGGGAACCTGGGAGGTGCATCACAGCAGCCATGATACCGCGTGTGCCGGGTGGTGTCCTCAGGGGCTACTTAGATGTGTGGGTGCTGCTTGCACCTACCCTGTCCCCACCAGCAGCCACTCTCCATTCTCCTCCAACCCCAGGCCCCGGTAACCAGGCATCTCCTGCTGTCTGTCTCTAGGGACTCACCAGTTCATACTCCTACTACCTATAAGAAGGGGAAGACACAGATACAGACACATACAGAGAGAAGGTGATGCAAATTCACAGGGAGAAAATGCCCATCTACAGACCAAGGGACGCATGAGGTTACATGAGAGATGCGTGGGACTCAGTGTGTCCCAAAGCTCCGGGCAGTGGAGGCCTGTCCTCGGGGCATGGCCATGAGTTGTGAGAAGAGCGCCACTCCCCCTGGCCCCGCCCCCAGCTGCCAGCGCAGCCTCCTCAGAGCCACCTGGGGCTCCTCCTGGACCCCTCCCACATCGCCCCCACGCCTGGAGGCTGGAGTTTCAGACACCTCTCATCTGTCTTGAGCCTTGTTGAGGCTGAGTGTCTCCGGCTGTTGCTCCTGACGTCTTTCCACGTATGTGACTTTGGCAATGCTTCTGTCCTGGCCCTTCGTTATTCTAAACTTGATGGTGACTTCACTGACCTTCCTTGAAAGACCTGAGATTTAACATCCTTCTGAGCTACTCGAATTCTTCTGCCCTAGGAACATCCCACTGCTTCTAATGTTCTGCCTTTTCTTACCCACTCTGCCTGGGGCTTCTTCGGAATTGAGTACGCTGGCTTTGCACCCACCATGCCCTCCCCCCACAGCGGGAGCTCTCCCCTCTACTTGGCCGGATGCTATCCTCCCAAAGGGCGGGCTTCCCGGAACTTTAACTTCTAGAAGAGCTGGACGTTGCCTCAGATCAGAATCCAGACCGAACAACAGATAAAATAAGGGGCAAGGGAAATTATTCATGCTAATTTTTCAAAGAAAATATTTTGAACTACAGAGGAGTATGGAGAATAATATATCAGACATGTATGTATCCATGATGAAGATTTAATATTTGGCTAAGTCTTCTCCATATTTTTGGAGATAATACACGTCAGGTGCAGTTGAAGTCTCCGTTGTGTCTGTCAGCCCAGTCCCTTTCCCACTGTTGGGGTCCCAGAGCCTTCACTAATGGGGTGTGTGGTCGTCTCTTTCTGTTTTGATACTTTTACCACATTTGTATCTATACAAATATACAGTGTATTGTGTTATGTTTCAAATGCACACAAACAGTAACATACTATACAATTTCCATTCCTTGCCTTTTTGTCATGGCTGTTTTGGAGACCCATCCACACTGGTTCACATTTGTCTAGCTAGTTGGCTTTAACTGCTGTTTCTGGTAATTCATGGCAAGGATATAACCGCTTTGTTCACTCTTACGCCAATTGCTGGACATTGGGGCTGTTTTCAATTTCCACTCCTACAATGTTGCAATGACATCCTTTTGCACATGGCTTTTTGGCTTCTGCACAGAAGTTTTCTTAGAGTCTGTAACCTGAGAGAGTGATTGCTGGGCTGAAGGGTATTCGGCTCTTCAACTTTCCTAGATATTGCCAAATTGCTTTCCAAAATGATTGTCCCAATTTACACTCCCTGGCCCACAGTGTGTGGGGAGTCCCCCTTCTCCAGCATCCTGCTCCCTCCCTGGTCCCGGGAGTGGGAAAGGGTATCTTGCTGTCGCTTTATTTTGCCTTTCCTGGTCCTGGACGAGGTTGAACATCTTTCTTATGTTTATTGGCCATTTGGATTTTTCCTTCTGTGGAATTCCTTCTTCACTTTATAAAAGGGTTTCGTCCTTCAGCTTTCCTTTCCTGTCATGTTCTTGCAGTACGTAGAAGGTGTAGCGCACAGACCAGGAGAGGCATGGGCGGGAAAGCGCACATTAGCATCTGGGCATCTGTCCTCCAGGATCTAGCTCCCACCTGACATTTATTGTCAGGTAAATGTCTTGATTTACCTGACAATACCTGGTTTGAGGTAAATGTCTTTCCTCTGTGGGTTTTTCCCCTTTTTTTTTTTTTGGTTAATTTACTTATTTTTAAAGCATATAGTTCAGGTTTTTAGTATATTCACAAAGCTGTGCAACCATCACCACTATCTCATTCCAAGAAGAAACCCTGCCCCCGGTAGCGGTCCCCTCCCCCCACTGCAACCCCTGGAAGCCACGCGTCCAGGTCAGTCTCTATGGACTTGCCTGCACTGGACACCTCATACAGTTAGGCTCACACAGCACGTGGCCTTTGTGTCTGGCTTCTTTCACTTAGCGTGCTGTTTTCGAGGTTCAACATGTTGCAGCATGTAGAAATACTTCATTTCTTTTTATGGCTGGATAATGTTCCATGATATGGATATGCCACATTTTGTTTATGCATTCATTAGTTGATGAACTTTGGGGTTGTTTCTACTTTGTAGGTATTACGGATAGTGCTGAGATCAAAGTTCGTGCATAATTTTTTGTGTGGACATACATTTTGAATTTTCTTGGGTACATGCCTATGAGTGGAATTGCTGGGTCATATTATAATTCTATGTTTAACTTTTTGAAGGGCTGCCAAAGGGTTTTCCACAGCCAACACACCATTTTGGATTTTCACCAGCAATGCGTGTGGGTTCCGATTTCTCCACATCCTCACCAGCACTTGTTATTGTCTGTCCTTTTGATTCTAGCCATCCTAGAGAGGGTGAAGTGGTATCTCATGAGTTCTGATTTAAATTTCCTCGGTGACTGAGGATGTTGAACTTCTTTTCATGTGCTTATTGGTCATTTATATCTTCCTTAGAGAAATGTTTACTCAAATCCTTTCTTATTTTAAAGATTGAGTTATTTGACATTTTATTGTTGAGTTGTAAGAGTTCTGTATACATTCTAGATGCAAGTCTCTTATCATATATATGATTTACAAATATTTTCTCCCATTCTGTGGGCTTTCTTTTCACTTTTCTGAAGCACAAAAGTTATTTATTTATTTATTTATTTTTGGAGACAGAGTCTCACTCTGTTGCCCAGGCTAGAGGGCCGTGGCATCAGCCTACTTCACAGCAATCTCAAACTCCTGGGCTCAAACAATCCTACTGCCTCAGTCTCCCAAGCAGCTGGGACCACAGGCATGTGCCACCATGCCCGGCTAATTTTTTCTATATAGTTTTAGTTGTCCAGCTAATTTCTTTCTATTTTTTAGTAGAGACGGGGTCTCGCTCTTGCTCAGGCTGATCTCGAACTCCTGAGCTCAAATGATCTGCCCGCCTCGGCCTCCCTGAGTGCTATGATTACAGGCATGAGCCACCTCGCCCGGCCAAAAGTTTTTTATTTTGATGAAGTCCAACTGACCAAGTTTTTCTTTGGTTGCTTGTGCTTTTGAAGTCACACCTAAGAAACCATCGCCCAATCCAAGGTCACGAAGATTTACACTTATGTTTTCTTCTAACAGTTTTATAGTTTTAGCTCTTACATTTATGTCTCCTATTTTTGAGTTGATTTTTGTACATGGTGTGAGAGAGGGACCCAACTTCATGCTTTTATATTTGGCCACCCAGGTCTCTCAGTACCATTTGTTGAAAAGACGATTCTTTCTCCCATTGAATTGTCTTGGCACCCTTGTCAAAAATCACCTGACAATAAATGTGAGGGTTTAGTTCTGGATTTCCAATTTTATCCCATTCATCTGTGTGCCTTATGCCAGTTCCACACTGTCTCGATGACCGTGGTTTGTAGAAATGATAGTTTCCCCGGATGTCAACCAGAAAACACATCTCCTGCTTGCCTCCGAGGACTGTCTAGGCAAGTGGTTCACAAAGTGTTGTCCGTGGGCCAGCGGCAACAGCATTATCTGGCAACGTGTCAGAAATGTAAATTCTCAAGCAATACTCTAGGCTCGCTGGATCAGAAACTCTGGGGATGGGGCCCAGCAATGAATCTTTTAACAAGCCCTCCCTGGCATTCTGATGTGCACTAGAGGCTGGGATCCGCTGGTCTATATCTGTGCTGTCAGTATGATAACCACTGGCCGCATGCGACGAGCACTTGAATTGCAGCTGGTCCAAATTGAGTTGGGCTATAAGTATAGAACACAACTGAATTTCAAAGACAGTCTTAAAAAAGGAATACAAAGTATCTCATTTATATTTTTTTAGTTTGATTACATGTTATATTTATATGTACATATATGATTGAATACATCATTAAAATTAATTTCACCTGTATCTTTTTACCTTTAAAAATGTGCCTATCAGAAAATTTAAAAGCAAATGGGTTGCATTTTCTCTCTGTTGGAATTTGGACAGCATTGGACCAGGAGATTAAAAGAGGGGCAAACAGGCCTGCAGGGTCGCCACATCCGCCCCACATTAGTCCCGGGGCTGTGTTCAGGGAGCAACGCACCTGTCGTCCTGTGCCTGGCACATGCACCACAAGCTCTGTTTCCCAGAAGAGGAGCCACTGGGAGCAGGGCTGGAAAGGCAAGCAGCCTTTTCCGGTGCAAACTGGTTTGACGCAGCGGTCAAAACCACTGTTTGTGTTTGGCTTTGGGTTTCCTGCTTTAGCATAAGTGTTCTGCAGCCAAACGGACTCTGGGCTGCTCCCTCACTTTTCACTGCATGGAAAATACGCCTGGCGAGTTGTGCAGGGCCCCAGGCCTTATGTGGGGGCTGCAGGCTGCCAATGTGGGCCCCTCCCACACTGGGCAACCAGGAGCCCTGGCCTGGTGCCCTCCTCCACCCTGCTGTGTAAACCAGCAAGAGCACATGAGTCCAACCCAACTGCTTCAACTGTTTGCGGTCCCTGGACTGCACTTCACAGAGTGCAAAGCCGTTTACTGTTGCTCATTGTGTCCAACCTCCCTCAATCATCCCAGGGCAGAGCGCATGTGAGGAAACGTGCTCAGAGAGGGTAGGTGTCTTGTTCTGGCGAAACAGCTGAACACGCTGGAGCTGGGATCAACACCACGTCTCCTGTCGGTCATTGGGACAGCTTTCTTAACACATGTGTGCTGAGTGGTCATTCAGCCCCTGATGATGACAGTGATGGAAGGACACACTGGTCATTTATTGACACACTGGTCACTTACCACGCCATAGGCCCTTTGCATACATTGCCTCTTTTGATCCAAGGGAGACACTAATACTTACCTTTTATGAACTAGAAAATTGGAACCCTGGATTGGGGCCCAATCAAGGCTGCTAAAGAGAATGTTTTAAGTTTGCTAAACGGAGAAGTAATGTGGGGAGGGGACTACATTTTTTAGTTCAGTGAAGCCTCTCAGCACTCCATGCTTTACGGGGGAGGCTGGAGGCCAGGCCTGTCTGACTTGGAGTCCTGTTCCCTTTGCCCCGCATCTCCAAGGGCCACACACTTCAGACTGCACCTTCGGTGATGGCAGTGAGAGCCGACCCCCGCTACGAGCCATACCTGGCAGCCGCACTCCCGCCCACTCCCCACCTGCTCCCTCGCAGTGAGGTTGGGCAGATGGGTCAAGGAGGCAAGAGGGTGAAGAACCGCTCAAGGAACAAAACCGCGTTATTAAAGCCCCTGGTCCTGGAGGGCAGGGTCCCCAGACCCTAGCCCTGAGGTTAGAGAGGGGTAGCAGGGCAGACAGGGTGGGAACTAGAAGAAGGAAGGCTACACAGGGTATGCCCACGCCTTACGCTCAGGCTGCCATGATGAACTATTACACAACACTGGGGGCTTAAACCACAGAATTCATTTCTCAGAGTTCTGAAGGCTGGAAGCCCAAGACCAAGGTGCCGGCTGATTCAGTTTCCGGTGAGGCCCCCCTTCCTGGCTTGTGGACAGCCACCTTTTTACTCCCATGACCTTTCTTTCTCTTCTTCTTCTGAGACCACCAATCCTGTTGGACGGGGACCATAATCTTATGGATCATTTAACCTTAATTACCTCCTGAAAGCCCTATCTCCAAACACAGCCACATTAGGGATTAGGCTGCCAACACATAAATTTGAGGGCTGGGGACACAATTCAGTCCACAGCAGAGCAGCTGATCTACAAGAGGGGACACTTTCATTTATCTTGAGCTTGCAAGTACGAAGGGGAGAAGGGGGTCCATCAGAACCTTCCTCTGAGTCACAGTCCCTGGCGAGCCTCGGGTCACAGATCCGCTTCAGGAGCGGTGCCTCCGGGATAAACAGGATGACCGAATGATCCGATTTCCCCGGCTCTGACCCATCTCCTGACTCAAGGCAGGAGCCCGTGGTTCTGCTGGCTGACAGATCAGGGCAAATCTCTAACGTTCCCCTTTTCAGGCACCTCTTTGCTCTCTTGCTGCCAGTGGTGCCTGGAGTTCTCAGGCCATTTCCTCTGCCTGCAAGCTCCTGGGGTCAGGGGAAGGGCAGCCGGCCAGAGGTGCTGCCGCTGGCCTAAATGAGCATCCCCGCTCTGTTCCTGGCAGCCACATGTCTCCACTCTGTAATCACAAATGAAACTGGGTGACAGACTCAAAAGAGGACCTAGAAACAAGCCAGCCTCCGCTTCCTCAAACTGTTGGGAGCAGGAGTTTGTGAGCATGTTTATTTGAAAGATTCTGCCTAGTAGAATACACACTCAAGTTTATTAAAGTGCTACAAGCAATTTTTTCAAGAAACAGTATTTCTTCCAGAGCCTGTGTGGGCCCAGCACAATGACACTGAGTCTGGCTTTTAGACCTGGCTTTTACTGATTCTAATATGTGACCTTGGACATGTCATTTCTGTAAGCGTAGCTTTCCTCAACTGTAAAATACGGAAATAATCTCGAGAATGCTGGAGACAGCATATGCAAAAGTACTTCAAAAACAATACAGTCACAATCTCAATGACTTTTTGTTGTTGTTGTTGCAGAAATAGAAAAACCCATGCTAAAATTCATATGGAATTTCAACAGACCCCAAATAGCTAAAATAATCTTGAAAAAGAAGAACAAAGCTGGAAGACTCACACTTCCCAATTTCAAAACTTACTACAAAGCTTCAGTAATCAAGACAACGTGGTGCTGGAATAAAGACTGAGATATGGACCAATGGAATAGAATAGAGACCCAGAAATAAACCCTCGCATATATGGTCAAGTGACTTTCGGTAAGGGCGGCATGACTATTCAATGGTGAAATGATAGATAGCTTTTTCAACAATGGTGCTGGGAAAACAGGATATCCATGTGGAAAAGAATGAAGTTGGACCCTTACCTAACACCATACACAAAAATTAACTCAAAATGGATCAAAGGCCTAAATGTAAGACCTAAAACTATACAACTTTTAGAAGAAAACGTAAAGCAAAAAATTCACAACATTGGATTTGGCAGTGATTTCTTCGATATGACATCAGATATGGATATGACATCTCTTATTGTACAGACAATAAGAGAAAAAATAGACAAATTGGATTTCATAAAAATAAAAAAATTTTTATACATCAAAAGACAAAATCAGGCTGGGCATGGTGGCTCATGCCTGTAGCCCCAGCACTTTGAGAGGCAGAAGTGGGAGGATTGCTTGAGGCCAGGAGTTCAAGACCAGCCTGGGCAACACAGCAAGAACCCATCTCTACAAAAATAAGAAAAATTAACCGAGTGTGATGGTACCTGCCTGTAGTCTCAGCTACAGCTACTTGGTAGACTGAGGCCCAGGAGGATCACTAGAGCCTAGAAGTTCCAGGCTGCAGTGAGCTCTGATGGCACCACTGCACTCCAGCCTGGGTGACAGAGTGAGACCCTGTCTCAAAAAAAAAAAAAAAAAAAAAAAAAAAAGACAAAATCAACAGTGTAAAAAGCCAACCTATATAATGGGAGAAAGTATTAATATTTTCAAATCATATATTTGATAAGAGATTTATATCCAGAGTATAGAGAGAACTCCTAAAAGTCACCAACAAATGACCTGATTAAAAAATGGACAAACAATTTGAATAGACATTTCTGCAAAGAAGATATCAAATGGCCAACAAGTACATGAAAAGATGTTCAACGTCACTAATCGTTAGGGAAATGTAAATCAAAACTACAATAAAATACCACCTCACATCCATTAGGATGGTGCCTCTCAAAAAGAAACATAAGCAAGTGTTGGTGAGAATGTGGAGAAACTGGAATTCTTGTGCATAGTTGGGTGGGAATGTAAAATGGTACAGCCACTGTGGAAAATATTATGGTGGTTCCTCAAAAGTTAAAAATAGAATTATCATGTGACATAGCAATTCCATGTCTGGGTATGTACCCAAAAGAATTGAAAACGTGATCTCGAAGAGATAGTTGTACACCCATGTTCACAGCAGCATCATTCACGACAGCTGACCAAGCATCTAGTGACAGGTGAATGGATAAGCAGATGTGGCCCACACATATGATGGAATACTGGCCAGTCTTAAGAAGGAAGAAATTCTGCCATATAACTACAATATGGAGGAATCTTGAGGACATTACGCTAAGTGAAATAAAATACACACACTGTGTGATTTCACTTATATGAGATATTAGAGCAGTCATAATTGTTTAATGGGTATACGGTTTTAGTTTTGCTGGACCTGAATGGTGGTCATGGTTGCACAACATCATTGAGGTATTTAGTACCACTGAACTGTTTACTTAAAAAGGATTAAGAAGATAAATTTTCTGTTAGGTATATTTTTTCTTTTTTTTTTTTTTTGAGACAGAGTCTCGCTTTGTTACCCAGGCTAGAGTGAGTGCCGTGGCGTCAGCCTAGCTCACAGCAACCTCAAACTCCTGGGCTTAAGCGATCCTACCGCCTCAGCCTCCCGAGTAGCTGGGACTACAGGCATGCGCCACCATGCCCGGCTAATTTTTTCTATATATATTTTAGTTGGCCTGTTAGGTATATTTTAACACAATAAGAAAATTAGAAGAAATAGTCATAAAACTAAGATATTATTAGGAACAGTTATTTCTGTCTTAAGTGCTTACAGTCATCATATGGAAGACAAATTGCATATACAGCATGATGTTTTTTATGAACTGAATTTTGCCCCCACCCCCAAACATTCTAACATCCTGTCCCTTGGTACCTACGAATGCTACCTTATTTGGAAAGTGGGTCTTTGCAGATGATCCAGTGAAGCTGAGGTCAGTAGGGTGTGCCCTAATCCAATAATGACTGTGTCCTTATAAAAAGAGGGAAATTTAGACACAGAGGCAGACACGTAGGGAGAGAAGATGATGTGAATTCACTGGGAGAAAATGGCCATCTATAAGTGAAGGAAGGCATGGGGTTACCAGAAGCTAGCGGGGAGGCATGAAACAGACTCTCCCTCACATCCCTCAGCTAACCCTGCCAGCACTTTGATCTTGGACTTCTGGCCTCCAGAGCTGTGAAACAATAAACTTCTGTGGTTTAAGTCACCTAGTTTGCGGTACTTTGTGACAGCTGCCCCAGGAAACCATACAACACCTTACCGTGAATTCACTTTCTTCCTTGCTCTAGTTGATTAAATTCAAAAGCACTTAGTGAATAACTACTGTGTACTCTCCCTCCACTCAGCTCTGTAATGGGTATACTGTCCTTGTCCTGAAGGAACAGTAGGGGCAAAAAGGAAGAGACCAATTTCTAGCTCATCTGAGAGAAATAGACACCTGGAGTAAGAGGTTTGTGATTAAGGCTGTTTCTTTAGAAGATCAGAGATGCTGGAGGGCCAGTTGAGAGCGACCTGAGCTTTGAAGAATGGGCAGGTCACAGACTGGTGGGGAGAAGTGGTGAAGTCATACGGGGGAGAGGAAGCGCTGGGCAAAGTGTGGAGGGACAAGCGAGCCAGCCAGTTTCAGGAACATCTGCTTTTGAGCTTTCCCTGAACTTTCTCATCCCCTGCCCTGCCTCTTGCTTGTGGCCACCCTGCTCTGCCCCTCCTATGCTGACGTGGACTTCTCTTGGCCTGCGACTTGCTTGGGGAAAGTATGCTCAGTTTCTGTGGCAGGGATGTTGCCATGGGTTCACCCAACCCGCTTAGTTTTCTCCTGGGCACCTGGGAAGACCACCCCAGACCGCTTGCACCCAGGGGGGGCTGTGCGACTAATTCTGGTCCATGAATGCCCCCAGAAGTGATTTGTGCTACCTTCAGGCCTGGTTCCCAGACCATCCCCTTGGACCCCAGCTAGCTCTCTCTTCTCCTGTTGGAAGAGAGGAACTAATACAGGCCATGGAAGCCCTGAAGGGGATAGGGGAACCGCTAGGTGGAAGAAGCGGGGCTCCCCACTCAGGTTGAACTGTAATCTGACCACAGCACCACATAACCCGCTCTGTCTAACCCAACCCAAACAGCCTCTGCTGCAGTCACCCGGCTGATGGGCTGGATCTGGGCATCTGACTGAGGGCTTCTCACCTGTAACTCCACCACCCCTCTGCATAGGTATGTTACACGGGACCTTGCTGCTGCTCTCGGCTAGGAAGGAAGGCATGATGCCCCCGGGGGGCCCGGAGCCGTCTCCATCACATCGTTCACTGACTCTCAGTCATTATTTCATTTAATCCTCGCCGCAGGGCCCACGAGGAGACAGACTTCCTCTAGGTGTGGTGTTGCCATCCTGCCTGCCGAGCCCAGGGAGAAAGAGAGAGGGGTCAGCACTGGGACCACTTTCCCCGGCAGCCCCTCCAACTCCCCCCTGGAAGCTGCTCTTGCACGTTTCCCTCGCAGCCTCCTGCGTAGTAGGAGTGCACTCACCCCGCTTTCTGTGGAGGAGGATTTGAAGGAGGGATTTGAGTTTTCCCCTAGAGACGCAAGAAAGACAGTTTTGTCTCAGCCTAACACGATCGCCCAGCTCCACATTTATGGCTGTTTCTGTGGTTGCCTGTCTTCAGGGATGTGCGGGGCGGGTGTGGGCTGGGTGGGGTGGAGGTGTGTATCGATTTGCTCTTCTGAGGCCCAGTTTTTCAGGAGCTGCTGGGGAACGGGCCTCTGGGAAGTGCGGCCTCTCATTCCTGCCTTTTTAGAGCAGGTGGCATCTCAGGGGGCGCAGGAAGCTGCCCCTTAGACCCGGGAGGCTGGGGGCTCCGGGCAGAGACGTCGCGGAGCCCCTCTCCAGCATGGAGACTGGAGACCCATAGCACGTCGGGGGTGGGGAAACCCTAAGAAGCCTCCTCCTCCCCGTCCGTTTTATAGGAATCGAGGCCGAAGGGACTTGCCAGAACGGCTTAACGAGTTGCCAAAGGGAACTAAAACTGGAACCAGGTCCCTCTCCTCCAGGCCCCCAGCCCCTTCCCCGACCCAGGCGCAGAAAGGTGGGTGGCAGCTGCACACGGGACGGGGGTGGAGGGGCTGGAGGCCTGGGGCCACTCCGGCCTCTCTCCCTCTCGGGCCACCCGGAGCGCACTTCCTGCAGAGGACGCGGGGGACGGGGCGCGGGGACAAGGCCGGCCCCTCCCGGGCGCCGCCTCCCGGGCTCCCTCACACCCGCAGGCCAGAGGCCAAGGGTTAGGGAGGTGGAACCGGTGCTCCGCTCCGCCCCTGCCCCGAAATCCGCGCGGGGCTGGGGGCCGGCCGGGCGTCCGGTGGGCGCAGAGCTGGGGGAAGGCGAGCCGCGGGGAGGGCGAGGGCGGGCCGGGCGCCGAGCGTCCAGGGGGGCGTGGCTGGGGCTGGGGCGGGACCAGACCGGAGGCCGGGGGCGGGGCTCGGGCGGGGGCGGGTCCGCAGGAAACTTGAGCGCCTGCCTCCGGCCGCGTGCCCCGCCCCGGCCCCCGCCTCCGGGTCCCGCCTTCGCGTCCCTTCCTTCCCGGAGCTGGCAGGCGGGCCGCAGCGGCGGCAGGCGGCAGACGGGCGGACCGGCGGCGCCTCCACCTCGTTCTCTCCCTGGCTGCCGGCTTCTCTTTGTCCTTTCGGGCGGCGATGAGCGCAGGGCCGGCGCGGCGGCTGCGGGCACACGGAGGCCCGCGCTCCTAGCCACTCCTCCCGGCCTCGGCGCGCTCGTCCCGGGCGGCGGCCCGCGTCCGCCGCAGCTGCCGCCTGCGCCGAACTTGGGCTCGGGAAGCCGGCGGACCAAGTCCTGCGCCGGAGCCGGTAGGGAAGGGGCGGGCTGCGGGGCCGCGGGGCTGCGGGCGTGTGCAACGGCGTGCGCTGCAGTCGGTTTCTTAGCGCTCGAGCGTGTGTGTGTGTGTGTGTGTGTGTGTGTCGGGGGCGGGTACCGGTGTTTCTCTGCGCAGTGGAGTTGGGGATGACCGCGGACGGTCGTGTGGCTTTAGAATGGCGTGTACTCGTGGGGACCCGTGTGTGCAGTAGGGTGTGCACATTTTGGACTGCGTTTGTGGAATTGTGTGTTGGGGCGCAGTTGCTGGTGGGAACCGGTGCTGGGCGGGTGTCGTGTGTGAGCAGCTGTGCGTGGAGCGGGGGTGGCGGGGTGGGCGTGGGCGGTCCGGCCTCCTGTCCCAGTCGGTCGGCGCAGTGCGGAGCTTAAGGGCCTCAGGTACAGCTGGGACCCGACGGGGCAAGCGCGGGCCTCGCGGGCAGCCCGGGCTAGCAGCGCAGGGGGCAGGTCTGCACGGCCCACGTGGGTCGCCCGTGAGCTTCGGCCAAGGGTGGGGGCCCACGCGGAGGCGATCTGCTCCCTCCTCCCAGGCCGGTGGGGGGACGAACGGAGCCCTGCTCTCGCTCGGACCCGCACTGCTACTTGGGCGGGACACGCCGCGTCCCGCGTTGCAATTTGCTTCTCTTTCAAGTGGGGGCAGCTTGTCTCTTGGGGGCTGTCGTGACAGGTAAAATGAGAACTCACTAAAGATAGCTCTTGGCCCAGTGCTGGCACGTAGTAGGTGCTGTGTTAACTGGAGTAGCATCTCCTGTTTTTAATCTTTATTTTCCCTTTATCGTGTGTGTGTGTGTGTGTGTGGGGACTCTTACATTCCCCCTGCGCGTGTTTCGTGCCTGTCTCAGGCCCCAACTTCACGGCGACGCGCCCAGGTGGGAGAAAGTTTAGGCTGCTGGGTGCACTGCCTCCTCGCCGCACCTCCCGCGCGGCCACCTTAGGGTGCCGGAGCGCGCAGCGCGGGGCGCGGGAGCTTGATCCCTCTCCTGCCCGGAAGGCAGCCACTGCGGAGTCGGGAGCCCTTTTGTTCAACAAGTGCCTGGTCCCGGGGGAGATGCCGCTCATGGAGCCGAGAGCCGCGGTGCGAAAGTGGCGCTCCCCGCAGAGCAGATCTGGGGTTCGCGGGCATCCCGGCCGGGCCTGGTCTCGCTGAGCGCCACCCCCGTTCTTCCCGGCCGATGCCGATTCCACCCAGAGGAGGGTGTTTGCCAAGACGCCGAGTCCTGGGCGCTGGACACCCTTCGGCCCTACCCCCACCTCCCGCCCCCGCTCCCTGGCTGTCAGCCTCATGCGGGAGCCTGGGAACCGCTGGGACCCTTCCTCCTAGTCCCACATCTTAATTTAAAAAATACTTAGTTTTGAAACCTACTACTGGTAAATTTGAACCGCAGTGGATGTGCACACCGAGCTCTTTCCACGATTCGCCCTCGGGATTGTCCAGCGACCGCACCTCGGCGTTGCTCAGACCCGGCAGGGCCGGCTGTCCGGGGCTGCGGGGCACCCGCCGCTTGTGCCAGAACGAGTGATGCCTTCGCTCCGTCACCTGGGCTCTTCCTTTCAGGACCCTCGCGGTCGGAAAACCGCCTTTAACCAAAGGAGCGACAGACCCTGCGGTGCTTGAGGCTCCCAAGATGGAGCTGGCATGGGATGGGCTAGGGGAGCCTGCTGGCCTGCCTCTGGCGTGGGATGCTTTCCCCAAGTGCGCGCCCCGCCGCTGTGCTGGGAGAAGCCGCACGCTCTGCAGGCATTTCTGACACAGGAGCAGAAACCTCTGGTGTGATCGTTTGGTTCATCTTCCAGGAGGACCGAAGCCCTGAGATCTCAGCAGCTGTGCAGGCCAGGGGGATGGAATAAGCTAATTTTTCATCCTGGTTTGGTGACAGGGGCACACTTAGAATGCAATCTGTTTTCCATTTCATCAAATGATTTTATATCCTAGAGGAGAAAAGGGCTTTTGATCTGAATCCTACTCTTTCCCTCTAATGAGATTCTGTAATATTAAAAAAAAAAAAAAAAAAATCAGCCTGGCTTTCTCTGCTCAGAAGACAGACCAAAAAGCTGTTTTTTTCCCCCCTCAGTCAAAGCCAGCCCTTTGTCTCAAGCAAGCCAGTGTTTTGGCCCTAGATCTATTTCTGTTTCACTTTTGAAAGCGCCTGTAATTACTGCGCTCTTGAGGTTTTATTGGATAATGTGCCTGGGGAAAGGCCCGGGGCACTGTCTCCCTGGTGGTGGGTGCGGTGCCACGTTCCGGCCTGGTCTTCTCCCTTTGGATTCTACTTTTATGCCATTTTTAAGGTGGGACATAGATGTCAATGGGTGGTAACCATTTGGGAGACTCGGCCCTGGGAGTCAGATGCCAGGACACTCGACCTGTGGGGAAACCAGAACAAGTCAAAACCCCAGGAAAACAAGGATTTGCTCCAACTCCAGCCAGGGACCCATTTAATTTCCAGCAAGGCCTGCTGGGGAGAGATGCTACGAGAAATAAAAGAACTTGGAGAAATTGCTTCAGAATTTACCTCAGTCCCCCTTTCTGGCCACAGGGCTGTTCAGAATTAGAAAGATACACTGTGGCAGGACAAAGAGTGGGCTCCCTGTGGCGACTCCCCCCAGCCCGGGTCCTCGCACTCACCCAGCACCATTTTGGCCTGGAGCTGCCGTAGTTTCACCCTGGAAGCGGTGGTGCCCGCACGCCTTGCCTTGGGGCTCTGCAAACACACTTCCAAGGGTTCCCACACACATGCAATACCATGTTGGGTGCGTGTCAGGGTCGTTCTGTCTCCCTGTTACTCAATATGTCCTTCCCCCAAACTTATTCTGAGACCTTGTCGTGTTGCTACTCATAAGTGGTAAATAAAGTCCCACGCACACTCATGAACCAGTGATAATCCGGGCTTCTATCAGGGAGCCCCGGTGTTTATTTGGCACCGAAGATTAAGCTAGTTGGCAGCTGAATTTTTTATCTAGATTTGGGTCAGGTTTGTATTAAAACCCTGCATTCCAGCAAGCCCTAACCATGCTTGTTTGTTGTGGGATAATGCGTTCAATTTATGAGTTGCCAGCCCTGATTGCTGGGGGATTATTTTGCTAGTTTGTCAGCACCTGCTGTCATTGTGGTTGGGGAAGGAAGGCACATTTGGAGTTAGGATGAGCTGACACTTGGAGATTTTAATCATGCTCTACATTGGGGCTCCCCATTCCCTCATTGTCTCAGTGGGTTTCTCCGTTGTGTTCACATCCACACGTAAGGCTGTGCATCTGTGATCTCATGTAGCTCTTCCCCTATTCCCCTTGGGGTGAGTTTCTAATCTGGTGATGACAGAGGGTGATTGTATATGGAGATACCGAGTGGGCTTAGGGCTCTTTCAGTGCCACTTGCCCTATGGAAAAAAGGTTGCTTTCAAATCACTTTCCACCAAAAAAATTGGTTGGAATCTGGTGGTGCAGGTTGTAATATAACTTTAGGTAATCAATACAGTTTGACATTTGGAACATTTCTTAGGCGCTGATGAGCAAGGTACAAGTCTAAAGAATTTTTTTTTCCTATCATCTGAAAAGCACAGTAAATCCTTTTGAGAGCCCTACCTTGGCCATGTCGTTTCAAGTGAAATTGAATCTCAGAGGCAAAGCTTCAAATCTCTGCATTTATGAGGCATGACTAACTAAAGACATCCTTCCCAGAGACCTCGCTCTCTTCCTGTTGCCACCTTCCTCTGCCAGCAGCAGAGCAGGAAAGATGACTTCTTGGGGCTGTTTTCCTTTTCCTTAATTAGCCAAGTGCATCTTCAATGCTAGCTAATCCAGCAGCTGTATTTTCTGGGTATTTGTTTCTTTTTTGTGCTTGAGGTTCAACCCAAGTTGGCAGGAAGCCAGGATCCTTGGGGTGGAGGTGCCGGGTCAGCTCCACCTGCCTCAGATGAGCAGTCTTGTCGAGGACCAAGTGCTGGGTCTCTGACCCTTGGCTAAGAAAACTCAAGATTGTTACGTACTTATTCTATGGTTAAGGTTGCCAGGATCCTGAAGAAAGGAAGAAGGCTTTCAAGTTGTGTGTGGTCCTCCTCTCAGAAGTCGTTTCCAATTTTGCCTCAATACCCCATTGCCGCTGAAATCTTTCCTTGCTCTGCATCCCCTTTGGCAAGCAAGGTGCCGGCTCAGGCAGGCGCTATGCTGCGTGCATCTCTTGGCACAGTCTCCTTCCACCTGCCCAGGTCCCCTGGCCGAGCTCACCTGTGCTCGCATCTGTGCACTGGCAGGTGATGCACACCTGAGCTACCCCCCCTGCCCCACCCCACCTGCAGCTGCAGACCCCACGCTGTCTTCCAGGATGGGGCGGGCTCCCAGCTACTACACATCAGAACAGAGCCAGGAACTCTTCTCCCTCGCTGGAGCTGTGTCTTCTACCACTGTGGCCAGTGAGTGTCGTCTGCTCATTGCTGGGAATCTCAGGAGTGCTTGGGAGCTCTTGCGCCCTCTTCGCTCCACCCATCCAGTGGCCAGCCCTCTCTGTGGCCCTGGCTCTGCTCCCTGACCTCACGCCTCCTCCAGCACAGCGGAGCCCTGCCAGCCCAGCCTGGCTTCCAGTTCCTCTACCTCTGCCACGCTGTCAGCCATTCTCTGTTTCAAACACACATTTCATCATCTTACTCCCTTCCGCCTCCACTCTGCTCCCCACCCAGCTTGGTTCTCTTACTCAGTGAGTGTTGTCTGCCCTTACTGTGTACCTGTTCCAAGCTGGGCTCTGGGAAAGCCCGGGCGTCCTCTCTGCCTGTGTGGAGTTTAAGGTCTTGGGCTGGGAGACCATCAGACAAGCCTGTGGGTCTTGAAGTGCTGTGGAGGGGAGCTCCTACTCCAGGCTGGGGGGCTCTGTGGAGAACCCCCTTCTAAGCTGACACTGGGGATGGGAGGTGGGGGCAGGGGAGGGGCTGGATCATTTGGTGGCTTTCTTTCTTCTCTCCCACCCAGACTTCTTTATCTGCTAAACTACTCATCTTTTTTTTTAAATTGATAGCTTTATCAAGATATAATTCATATACCATAAAGTGTACCCATTTTAAGTGTACAGTTTAATGATTTTCAGTAAATTTACAGAGTTGGCAGCTGTCACCACAATCCAGTTTTAGAACACATCCATTGCCCCAGAAAGGTCCCTCCAGCCTATTTGCAGTCACTCCCCGTCCCCACCTGCAAGCAGCCACTGACAGACCCTCTGTCTGTCTAGATTACCTTTTTTTCCTGCCTGTCCGCTGTAGGTTTGGCTCAAGCGCCTCTTCCATGCGGCCTTCCTGGGGTCTTCACATCAGAACTGATTTTTCTCCCAGCGCTGAGGAAGTGAGGCGGGTGCTTGGCCATCTCCTGCCGGACGGTGAGCTCTGTCGCTGGCCTCTCATGCCCGTGCCCAGCACAGCGCTGGCACCTGCAGCATACCCAAGGCGCATTGGCTGGACGGACTGAAGTTGCTTTCCTCACATTTCTTTTGTCTAGCTCCTGAGTGTTGGAATTTATTAATCAAACACAGGGAGTGTGATGTGCCGGGTGAGGTGGGGCAGCTGTCTACACTATCTTGTTTGAGCAAGAACATGTGAGGCAAATGGCATCAAACCCTTCTTTTAAATGGAAAAACTGAGGAGGCCTTGAGCAAATACGTAGCCCAAGGCCATCAGCAGAAAGTTGAAGGATCAAAAATTAAACTAGGTCATTTTCTTTTCTGCCCCCAATTTGGTGGTAATCATATGCCCTTTTTTGGCCTTGCTTGGGCTGGTGTTCAGTTTTTCCTGTACGAGTCTTGTCATCCCTTCCCAAGCCGTGGCAGTTCCTTCTAGGGCAGGAGTGCTGCATGACACGTCCCATTTGCCCCAGTACCTGGTCCACAACTGAACAGGTAGAGTGGTTCAATACATGTGTGTGTGCAGAGAGGTTGAATAGACTGGGGGAGGGAGGAGTTGAGTGCTGTGTACTTTGATGGTTTGTGTATTTCAGAAGAATTTCTCTCCTTGCATCATTTTTATTCTTTCAGGAAGGTAGCAGAGGAGGAGATCCCATTTGACAGATGCCCAAACTGAGACACAGAAATTGTATACCCACTATATGCCAGGTGGATCTGGGTCTCACATGGTCTCTCGCTCCCACCGATGCGAGAACTCTCACGATGGACAGTAAGAACATCTTGTTCTTTTCTGAATGATCAGGACTGTTAGACTCTCATTTGCAAAATACCGTTGAGGAAAGATCGGGACATTGGGGTCAGGCAAACCTGAGTTGGAGTGGTGGTCTTTGCTGTGTCGTTTATTGGCTGGGAGATGCTCTCTGAGTCTGAGTTTGCTCATATGCACAAGCGGGTTCCAGGACCAGCTCGGACAATCAAAGGGGACACGGATGTGAGGACCCAGGTGAGTCTTTGGCTGGTCGAGTGTGTGCAGTAAGTGGTGGTGGCTGCCTTCGCTATTTAAACATTCTGGGATATAGTGCCACCTCTGCTCCTAAGTGTAGCATTCCTTTTCAAGTTCAAGTTTATTAGGTGTATTTCAAGCCAGACTGCAGTAGTGAGGCATTTGATGTTCGAGCCTGTGGGAGTTGTGTATGTGGAGACTTCCAGAGGGGAGCCAGTGCTGGTCACGGCATGGAGTTTGGGGACCTGCCATTTTGGGTTGTCCCAGCCTCACGCCTTCTGCGAAGAGTCTCTCAGGGTCCTTGATGCACCTGTGGTGACCCTGAACTTGGGAGGCTGTGCAAAGAGATCTGTGGGCTAGGAAATCCAGGTTCTCAGACATAAGGAGGCCAGGGCCTCTTGGTCCGCTCTCCCTCTGAGTGCTCGGAAAGCATCTGTCAAGTTCGGACGTGTTTGTGCTCTCAGGCTGAGGAAGGACGCCGGGCACACTGGCGGATCATGATTCTCTGCAGCAGAGTGTATGGATCACAGCACTCTCTTTCCTCTAGCAGCAAAATGCTCAGCTTGCTGCCCTCTTTCTGGGCATTTGACAGACATTTCCAGAAAAGAGGATTGATGACAGCCCCCACCTTTCCCTGTCACCCCCATCCTTTCTGTTTGTGGCCTTGTAATCAATTTTTGGAGGTAAGTGAGGATCTCTCAAAATCAATCACCTATGTTTAAAAAAAAATCATTTTCAACATCATGCAATTTTCTGTATTTTCTGCCTATGGCTGGAGAGACGCTCCTGGCATAGTGAACATGGGATGTGAGATTTCCAGAAAAGCCCCCAACCTCAGGGGCTGAGGCAGGGTCAGGGACGGCAGGACTGGTGGCCTCCCCACCCCCCACCCCTCGCCCCAGCCTGGTGTGGCAGTGGCAGGGGTGTCCTTACTGAAAGCCCTTCAGCCTCGAGGTGCAGATACCGTGCTCGGCGCTGCAGCCTGGACAGTCTGCGGGGGCTTAGCCTCCAGGTGGAGCAGGAAACACGGTGGCTGCTTTGGCGTCCATGTGCCTTTCTCCTTCCCAGTAAATAGAGGTAGAAACACACCTCTGGCAGGTGCTAAGGCCCTTCTTTCCTTCATGCTGTAACTTTGGCCCGTACAATCCATTCTTGTTTTCTGCTTTTCCCTGTTCTCTCTGAAGACAGGGATAGAGATTGCTGCTTTTATTAGCATGTGTTCTTGATGATGGTGCTATTGCCTGACCCCAACCAGTGTGGCCTGGCTGGTCATTCCCAGAGCGTGCCGTAAGAGGAAAGCTTTTTGGGAATTAGCGTCACCAGCGTTGGTGGGAGTCGGGGGAGGGGAAGTATAGCACAGGTGAGGAAATCCAGGTTCTCTCAGCCAAGGACCCCCACGGTGTGGCCCATAGCTCCTTCCCTTGTGGCTTGTCTTGGGCCAGTTGCTGGCTTTCCAGAACCACATTGTCACTGTCACCACCATCACCATCACCAAAATCATCACAATCACTATCACCGTCACTATTGTCACCACCATCATTACCATCATCATCATCACCATCATCATCCTCACCATCACCATCATCACCATCACTATCATGATCACTGTCATGACCAGCACCAGCACTGTCACTGTCACCATCCTCATCTAGTCTCTGCATTATTTCACAACCTTTGGGTCACTGTGTCACGTAGCCCATTCCTGCCGAATTGGCTGTTTGTTGTGGCGTCCAGCTGTCGGGGAGGGTGGTGATGAGGGGAGCAAGGACGGGATGATTGCAGGTCTAGAGCACCAAGTGGATGGATGCTGGTCTGATTCTGAAAGTGACTCCATGAGAATCGCTGATCTGGAAGATTCTGGGAGAATCGCACGCGTTCTTTCAGGCGCAGGAGTAAGGCAGTATTACCTGCTCTGTGGCATTGTCCTTTGTGCCCCCAGGGAGGACAGATTGTTCTCCCTTGAGCCCGACCTTACTGGTTGGGTATCATGCTTGCCCGCCTCGCCCAGGGCGGTGGGCCCCTTTAGGTAGGACCCTGTGGGTTTCTCCTCGGTGACACCCCACCCCAATTCCTGGCACAGATCCTGGAACAAAACCAATGCCCAGATGTGTGCCTGAACTACCCCCCAGTTCCTTAACAGTAGGATCGTGGTGCATTAAATTACTTAAAATCTTAACGCCTTGCCTGAAGGGCTTGCTTTGCAGGCCTGAATGGCCAAGTTAGTGCACTGGTCACGTTTTCTGTGCTCGTTTTTGATTGGTGAAAAAATGTTTTATGCGTTTGTTAAAATTGCAGGACAGTGGTCTGGAAGCCACTGAAGCTTTATGGGTTGGCGGAGTGACCCAATCCTATTATTCATGTCTGGCTTCTGACTTAGCACGTGGGATGTTTCCTCTCCACATCTCGGTTCCCTCATTTGTCAAATGGGGTTTAGGGCTGGATAACCGCTAAATCCTCTGTCAGCTCTACAATTCAGGGAAAAGGTTTAAAAATATAAACTTGCATTGTAGGATGCATCCAACACAGAGCATAGAGAGAGATTTCGTAGCTAAAATGACTGCAAAAAGATGAACCTCTTAGAAAATACAGACACCTTAGCAACTGCCATGATAATAGGCAGCATTATAATTCAGAAGAAACTGATATTATTGAGCAGCAGATTGTGGAGCGTAGATTAGAAGGAGCGGTAGGGGCTGGAGGGCCCTGAAGCTGGGAGTTAGGGCGGTGAGCTCTGTGGGTTGGTTTTGTCACCCAGCTCACCATTCAACCAACCTTTTCTGTTACTTCCTGTGTTAAGGAGGCTGAGATTAAGAAGACCAGGGCTTGTGGTGTGAAGGAGGAGACAGGCTGAGAGGTGAGTAAGTGCAGTGGGTTACCGCCGTGGGAACACAGAAGGCTGGCAGTGGGCTGGGTTCGTGGGCCCCAGGTCGGTGCCTTATTTATTAATAGAAGCTGCTTCACTGTCCCCGTAAGAGGATGTGCTGGCGAGAAGAGCCACCGCTGGGGATGCTGCCGTCTCATTATAATGATGTATTCACGTTCTTCCTGGGAGGTGACACCACTGATCATTTAAGAAACTGGTCGGCTGAACTTCTTATTTGGACTAATTGTGAACAGAGAAAAGTCAGAAATAGAGAGTACTGCAGAGAACAAGTAATTGTATTGTTTTCAGACACAATGGACGCAGTAATGCACAGTACCGACCAGGTTTTGCCTCAGATTGGTCTTTTTAATGAATTGCTAAGAATTATGGGAGATGAGCACAGTAGTGGTAGTAGCATAGTAGGTATTTGCTAAGGGGGCTGAAAATCAGCTGTTTAAACATTTCTCCCAAATGTGGGGCTGGGAGGAAAAATATAGAACTATACAGACAGTTTCATTTCAATTCTGTTTGGAAGGGAAAAAGTCAGAGAAATCAGGTGGGAAGGAAATATACCACTGTTGACCGTGGTTGAATCTGGTCGGATCGTGAGTGATTTCTCTTTCCTGCTTTTTTCCTATTTCTCTATATTCTAAATTTTCACCAATGGGCATGTATTATTTTTGCAATTAGAAATAAAAAAGGTTTTAAAAGGAACTCTAAACTCCCGTTCCTTGTTTTCCCTCCTGATTTGCCTAGCAAACTTTCTTGTTAATAGTCAGACTGGCTGGAGCCCTTAATTTTCAAACTTGTGATTATTTAAATAATGGAAATTTATCGTAATACCTTATTAGAATTTGTTAATTGCATCTAAATTCAATACTGAGTAAATCTATTAACTGGGATATAAAGAAAGGTCTCTTAAGAAATTCACCATTTCAGTGTGGCAGAGCGTAGAGTTTGTTTATGATCTAGAATGTGTTTCTCCTTTATCATTTGCTTGAATTTGGGCGTTTGCTTTGATTCTTGACCTGGAAGGAGGCTTGGTGGCTCCTGCTGTTTAACCTTGGGTATTTACTGAAGTGGTTTCATGTCCTGACACCGACGGCCCCTGCTTTTCCGGAGTAAGCTCCCTGCTGCTTGCTGTCAGGCAGACTGTTTCAGCTCCCTTTTTGAAAATAACTTTTCTGTTCCCATCCCTGCCCTTCTTTTATGACCACAGAGGATGGACCTGCTGCTCTCCAGCCCCTGTAAATTAGGGTACTCCTGATGGCGACTCTTCCTCTTGTCCCTGTAACTCAGATGTCTGTTGACTGTATTTCTTTGCTGGCTGGTAGGCAGGGCCACCTCAGCCCTTGTCAGGGCCTTGCCTGACTTTTGGTGGCGTCCCTCCAAAGGCTGCTTAGGCTATCACCCTCATCATTTTTCAGGGGTTCCATCTGTCTGAGTCCAGGATATTGAATCAGCAGTGGAAAGTTATGAAGACGAGGCCAGCCATCAGAGAAATTGGCTCATATGAAAGATTAATTCTAGGGGGAATGAAGGAAAGAGATGCCGGGCCCGGGCTGTCTCCCCAGGCAAATAACATCCCCCTGAGATCTGGGGAGCCAGAGGTTGCCTCTGCTACGTGCTCAGCACCTGCTTGCAGTTTCTTGGGTTAGATATTTAAAGAATCACATCTTTACAGCCCACTATCTGTATTTATGATCTGGAGAAAGCAAATATAATTGTCATCAAAATTCCATCATGCCTGGTAAATAATTTCAGGATCTTCCTGTCCATACAGATACCAAATTAAACAAAAAAATTAGCCTGGCTCCATTGTTCAGAAATTGCTCTTTTCAAGTGCTGGGTCCTCAGGTTATTACAGGATTTGACACAGGCAGGAAGCCTGCTTGCCCATCACAGGAGACAGGTAGGTTGCCATGGAGACCAGGTGTTCCCTGTTGTTTCCTGGGTATCCCAGTTGTCCTGGAAAAGGAATTGGCTCACTTTATGTGATATTTCTGAAATAGTGTGTGTGAATTAAGTTTTTCTAAACAAAGGTCAGAGGTTTTTAGTTGACTTACATTGTGTGGGGTTTCTGACATAATTTTGCCCTCAGTTTTCTTTGCTTAATTATGATTGCTGCTTTATCCCTGCCTTTTCCTGCCAGAAACACTTAAATGCATCAAGACCACTATCCAAGACAACAACAACATCATCATCTTTCCATAAAGCTGGGGGATGCTTGCTTTGGTGTGAGCGATGATTACCTCTTAAAATTGAGTGAATTAACTCGACAGTCACATGTTGTGTGCCAAGCCCTGGCCGGGGCCCTGGGGATGGCGTGTGGAGCAGGGCTGTTGGAGGCCCTGCCCCGTGGAGCCTGTATTATGGTCGTGATCCCAGACCACGTGAAGCCAGGGAGGGGCCCTGGGCCGATCCGCCCCTGGCTCATGGTAGCCTTCAGCCACCGCCAAGCCGCGGGGCACACAGCCTCTCTCACTGTCCCTGTGGGATGAGCGGGCACGTGCCTTGTTAGATGGATGATGTGTCAACTGTTTTGTTTGATCTGTTGTTACTTGTCGGCATTCTTCAGAGTGTAGAACAGTGCTTTATCAGTCTGCTTCTGATAATTTTATACGCTAAAAAAATGCTCTTCGTGCATATTCTTGGGTCCCTCCCTATTGATTAGTTTTTTTTTTTTTTTAAATTTGTTTTTTAGAGATAGAGTCTTGTTCTGTTGCCCAGGCTGGAGTGCAGTAGCTTCATCATAGCTTACTGCAGCTTCGGACTCCTGGGCTCAAGCAGTCCTCCTGCCTCAGCCTCCTGAGTAGCTGGGACTACAGGAGCCGCCACGCCCAGCCCTGGTTGAATAGTTTCTAAAGGCAGTCACGTGACAGTTGGCTGTGGAAAGCTCTTTGCACTTCCTGGGTCTTGTCAAATATTGGCAGTTTCCTTTCTCCTTTCATCTAGTTTGCCTTTAGCATCTGCAAAGCCACCGAAACAGAGCGTCCCACAACATCAGCCGCTGGAGGCCCGAGGTGGGTATCTGACCCACTCCTGCAGAAGTGACTTCTCTGCAGTCATTTCATGAGAAAAGGCAGCAGCCACTTTTCCTTTCTTCTGTGGGTTTGTGGCCTGCAAGGGTCTACTGTGGCCCCAGAGCCGGACAGCCCATTTTTTAAAAAATTTTTCTGCCTTTCAGTGGCATTTATTTATTTATTTATTATTTATTTATTTATTGAGTATTACAGGGGTACAAATGCTTTGGTTACATAAATTGCCTTTACACCACCCGGGTCACAGCTACAAGCATGCCCATCCCTCAGACAGTGCTTGCTGTATCTGTTGGAAATTTACCTTCTTTATATCTGTGAGGAATTTGCCTTCTCTCTGCCATCCCTGTGTGTGCTGGGACCACGCTCGTCCTTTTGATGGGCACTGCCTCTGTTTCCTCATCTGTGAAATGGGAACACAACCTCCCTTGCAGGATTGTTGTCATAGTTGCCATTAAACGTCTTATGAACTCTAAAGTGCAGTGTCGATGTAAGGGCCATCATTGTTGTCATCAGCACCGATCTGTCTGTATTCGCCTCCTGCGGCCCTGACACAGGTTGTCTGAAATGCAGGTTTTCTTGCTGGGTCCCTGTGGCTCCCCTTCTGGAAATTTGGGTTCTGAGTCCTCTGCTCTTTTCTTCCCATGGTCTGTGGTCACCCGTGATGTCCGGAGCCTCGCAGAGGAAATGGGAAGAGGTTAGCATCCTCTCTCCCCGCCTGCTCTGGAGCAGCGATCTTCTCCGTCTTTCTGGCTGGTGGGCAGGGGAGCAATTTGCTGTTATGTACGGGGCAGCCTGGGAACTGAATGCTCGGATGAAAAACACTTGTTCAAACACAGACAATCAGGCCTGGCTCAAATCAGAGCGTATATTTAGCAAGCAGCTCCCCCCAAGCAGCTAACTGTGTGATTACCTTTGTTGGAATGATGGGCCGAGGGGTGCGGGGTGGGGCACTTGCAGTTTGAAATTCGCAGGGCCTCGTTTCCGCCTTGTTTCCCATCCGATTATGCCTTGCGAGGCGGAGCTGGTCCTGGGCTGCAGGGCACTCCCTGCTGCTTATCTCATGCTCAGCACCGCCATTTGAGGAGGGAAGCATTTACTGCCTGCCAGCCCGGGTACCTCGGGGGCCCTCTTGCTCCAGCAGCCTCCCAAGTCCCCCTCCCCTTTCCCAGCCATGCTTGGGGACCACCTCCTCCAAGAAGCGTCCTGGGCCAGCTCAGGTACCTTGCCTTCCCTGGGCACCGCTGCTTGGCCTGCGCGGCAGGGCCTGTCGCCTCCCAAACACGAGTGGCATCTTTCTGCCTGGCTGGGGTCTCTGTAAGGGCAGGGACCGTGTGTTCGGGAGTCTCCGTTTAAGCAGCGACCAGGCCTGGAGAGAGAATCCCCCACTAGGGAAAGGTGCCCTCCCATCAGTGGGCCCCACTCTGGCCCCTTGGGGAGCGCCCATTCATTCATTCACATTGTGCCTACTATGTGCCAGACTCTGCAAAGAGAAAGATCCAGGCGGAAGGCCTGCCCTCTTGGGGCTTATGTTTTTAGCCACGAGCAACAGACAGTAAACTAAATAAGCAGAGTGTGCAGTATAATGTCATAATACTTAGCAGGTGATTAGACTGGAGGAAAAAATAAACTAGTGACGCAGGTGGTGGTATTGAATAAGGGCTGAGTGAGTGATGCAATTTTTTATTTTGGGGGAAAGTATTTTTTAATTAAGATATAATTTACATACCATGAAAGTCACCATTTAAAAATGTACAATTCAGTTGGTTTTAGTATAATGGCAAAGTTGAGTACCAGTCGCTACCATCTAATTTCAGAACGTTTTCATGACCCAAAAAAGAACTCCCACAGCCATTAGCAGTCACTCCTCAATCTCCTCTTGCCCTAGACCCTGGAAACCAGTAATTTACCTTCGGTCTCTGTGGATTTGCCTCTTTTGAACATTATATATAAACAGAATCATACACTGCGTGGCCTGTGTCTGGCCCCCTTTCCTGAGCATGTGGCCGTGTGTATCCGCACGTCATGCCTGTAGATGGCCGAATTATATCCCATGGCATGGGTAAACCACATTTTTAAAATCTGTTCATCTGCTGGTGAACATTTGTGCTGTTTTCACTTTGGGCTATTATGAACAATGCTGCTAGAAATATTTGTGTGCAAGTTTTTGCATGGACATATGTTTTCATTTCTCTTAGTATATAGAGGGATGCAATTTTAAATAGGGTGGTCAGAGAAGGCCTCATGAGAAGGTGACATCTGGGCAAAGGCTGGGAGGAGATGAGGATGGCAGGACGACAGGCACAGCCGGTGTGACGGGGCCCCTCCACCAGGAGGCTGGGAAGGAAAGGCTGGACCTCCCCAGCCGCCCCCCGCCGTGGGGCCCAGTGAGTTTGGGCTGTGAGAGGTTAGTTTCAGCCTGCTGGGGAGGGGTTCTCTTTACGAATAAAGAGCCAAAGTCCCGAGACTGAGGCTCTTGGCCCACCCTTCGTTTTCATGCCTGGAAAGCAGATGTAATTTCTGGAAGTAGGGCAGCATCCTGAGGCTGAAATCCATGTGCTAAGGACACAGAAAGGGACTGGGGCCTCGGTGGCATTCTCGAAGTGCTGGACTCCTGCCTGCATAGTTTTGTTCTGTGACACAAAGGAAACTCTTTCTTGTGTAAGCCACCGTTTGCCAGGTTTATGGTGTTTGCAGCCAGATGCATTCGTTGTTGACGGAATGTCCAACACAGACATTCACGTCATCCCCCAGTCCCCGGACAGAGCCCTGCCTGCTCAGACACCATGCAAGCCTGGGGGACGTTCTGGCCCCTTCTTCGCTTTCCTTCCCCTCCATCCTAGCTGCTCTCCCAGTTGGTTATCAGGGTTAAGGTCTCCCAGTGGACCCCAGGGTCTTCCACTCTACCTTGCTGAAGTGCCCTCACCACCACTTGCCTGCGTTGCTGTCTGGTTTTAGCAGGTCTCTTGGCCCCAGCCTCCCCTGGCTCCCCACGCCCGTTCCCCACACTGTCCCGGCATGAATGTGTGTGGGTCCTACTGCTCCCCGTTCCCAGACCTTGCCTGCAGAACCAGGCGCCAGCGCCAAGCACAGTGTGAGATGCCCTCCAGGATGCAGCCTGCTCCCTTGTCCTCCACCTAGTCCCCTCCATCCCGGGGTGCCAACTTGCATTGTGCATATTGCCGGTTCCTTGTTAGGCTTCCCCCTCGAGGCCTCTGCACTTGCTGTTCCTCCTGCTGGGGACCGTGTCTCCTCCCCTCTCCCACCCACACCTGGCCAGTACCACTCACCCTTCAAGAAGCAAGCAGGCTTCTCATGCCAGCGAGTCCTTTTCTGCAGGTGTCACCTGTGCACCTGTTCCATACTTTCAGCGTTAGAGCCCCTCTCTGGGGGAATGGCACTTAAAAAAAAAGTCTGTCTTTCCAGCAGCTGGACAGAGTCCCCTGGAGAGCAGAGAGCAAACACATCCCTTTCATCTCCATCCTGTGGTGTTCTTGCCTCGGGCCTGTACCTGGCCCTGGCAGCAGGTGCATGTTAAGTGGAACTGCTGAGGGTGGTGGGTGGCTGAGACTGTTACTGGTGTTGGCCCCAGGTGAGGGCCCCAACCTTACCCCTTACCCTGGGGCTGGCCCCATCTCCTTTGGGGCCCAGCAGTGGACTCCTTTAGCTGGGCACGAACCACGTCCCATTTATAATGAAAAAAACAAAAGCTCCAGTGACCGGCACTGTCTTAGTGCTTCATACACGTGAATCTGAGTGATGCGAATTAGCCCACATCCATTCCCTCAGCAGACATCGTGGCGTGCCTCCTGTACGCCAGGGGTTCTGCCAGGTCTGGGGAGACCTCAATGGGAAAACACAAAGACAAGTGAAAGTCCCTGTCCCCTTGAACTTACATACACACTTCCATTGTGGCTGCCTCATGGAAACACCTGCAACATTCTAATCTTTCTCATCTTTCATTTTAAAATGTGATACAGGAACGGAGTCTAAAAGGATGAATTTCAACTTACAAAAGGACTTGTCTCAGAAAGAGGATTAAGTAAAATGTACTTTAAGAAAGTCAGTTAAGAATTTTTCCAGTTAAGAAAATGTAAAATGATTAGCTTTCATCTTGCCTGTTTTTCAGGGTCCCGCCATTAAGAACTCATCACCTTGTTGTTATTAAGGGTGAAACCCAGACATTTCGTTGTGTAAAAGCCAATTAAAATAAATTAAATGCAAATACTATTTCATTGTAATGTTAATTTTGAGAACTGGATCAATCAGAGGTTGTGGAATTGCCAAAGTTGCTAAGACTTGGTTACCATGACAACAGCACTATAGTGTAAGTGGTCTGTTATTCAGAAATTCTTCCTTGGGTCAGGCTAATGTAGTGACTTTATTTCTTAAGGGAGGGAGTGGAGCTTTCTGGAGTCAGGTTTGGGGCCAGGAGACCTGGTGACCTAAAGCCCCAGGTTCAGCCAGAACTAGAAAGTCACTTCCCCTTCTGCCTCGGTTTCCTCAATTTAGGGACAGCCACTCTACAGCTGTGAGTATAATGTGGCATCCAGCACTTCTCAAAAATTGCTGGTTAATTTTGGGGATTCTCGATCTGCCCACAGGTTTTCAGCCCGCATTTTGGGGGAATGTGAATGGCAGAGACAGGGAAGGGGAGGAAACTGGCCCGGGTGCCTTGCCTGTCCTACCTGGCCTTGGTGAGAATGAGACCTCTTTCATCATCTGGGCTAATGGCCAGGGAATCCCTGCCTGGTGTTTGTGTGTTTTGTTTGGGGGTGCTCTTAACGCACTGGCCATTGTAATGCCATTTTCATGGGGTTTGCAATTCACGAGATGCTCCCCCACATCGTCCTGTTAGCTTGCTGATTTTTCAGCCCCAGCATCTGAGGCCATCATTATTTTATAGACAAGGACAGAGGGTTCTGAGAGTGACGTGTCCCGGTCTTGGGTCCAAGGCGGCAGTGCCAGGGTTTGCGGGGTCCCGAGTGCTGGGCTCTTCCCTCCGTGTTCCTCAGCCTTTCCTTGGCACCTGCTTCCGCTGAGGCCCGCTCAGAGCATGTCTCCAGCCACCTCCTTTGCCAGCGTCCGGCAGACCAGGCCTTGCAGGTTGCTCTCCTCAGTCCCCGGTGCCAAGCCCAGAGCTGCCTTGATGTTTCTTTCAGAGTGTCCCTGCAGGGAGGCCTCCTAACACAATGCATGATTTTAAGACATCACGAACCGCAGCTGTAAGTGCATAGTAAACACCTGCTCTCCTGGCTGGGCCAGGTCACCTGCCTCAGGGGCTGCCTGGCTTCCTCAGGTGTTTACCCCGTGGTCCTGTTTTCCCAGGCTCAGTTGGGGCTAATTAGTGCCACCGTTGGGCTGCGGGTCCATTTCCTTGTTGCATGGAAGCCAACGGGACTGGTCTTTTTCCATTCTGTGAGGGGCAGCTGGGAGATGAAGAAGCAGTTGGGGATTTTTGAAACTCTGTGTAGGCAATAGGTTGTCACACCAACATTTCACCCACTGAGCAGTCTTGGAGCGTTTGCCCGCAGTGAGGCCCTGGGGGATGCACAGGGCCATGGTGGCGAGACTCCTTCTCAGGGAACCTGTCAGCTGGACAGGATAAACCCAGAGGGCAGCAGGCTGCATGGGAGGACAGATTTGTTTTCAGTCTCGCTTGGGGGCAGAGGGTAAAGGTTAGGTAACTGAGCCGTATTCTCTTGGAGGTTCTTCTTCTCAAAATAAGTGCAAAGGGGGTCTCCCTGCGTCACGGGGCCACTGGCCAAGGGGCTGTGTGCGAATGCTGCCCGGCCAGCCTCAGCGGGGGGTCGGGTGGGAGGTGGTGTCAGCATGTGTGTTGAAGGAGGTGGCAGTCACTGCGGGCTCTGAAGGCAGATGGCAGGAGCCCGGGGCTGGGCCTGCTTGCAGAGCCCTGACTGGCCACTCCTTGGAGGTGGGGCTGGGGACAGGCAGTGTGGGCTGGAAATGGGCTGGGAGTTCGCACCTGGCGTGTGCGCTAGCCTGCCTGCCTGCCACCCCCGTGCCCTGTGCAGTTGGTAAGGCCCCCGTCCCTGCCCCGCACTGGGTTAAGGTGGGACTCGGAGGAGAGGATGCGTTAAGCCGGCTGGAGACCTGCTGTGCCCCGTGCACGCAGGGGGCTTGTCCGGAGTCCCTGGTACTTACCTTCTTTCTCCCCAGCAGCACTGACAAGTGCACGATACATGTGGGAGTTCTGCCTTCGGGCAGAGTCCGGGCAGTGTCCCTGCTTCTCCCTCCCTCTGCATTTTGAAACTGGCTGGCGCTTCCTAACAGATGCTGGGGATCCCGCCTGGCGGCTGGCCATTGCTCCACACCTCTGTGCCCACCCTGCGATCCAGCTGCCCTGTGTGCCTCGGCTCTCGTCCCAGTCCCCGGCTCATTGTCTTGCCTGTCCCTTGGGCTCCTCTGGGAAGCCCTTCTTCACGCAGCACGGTGGGCTGACCGACTTTCACCCGTGGATCCTCCGTCTTAGAGGGAGGTAGCTCTAATGCTTCTCGCTGCAGCATCACCCAGGGAGACGAGCCGGCCCTGCCGGGGTTTGAGCCGGGTCTCATCTTCCAGGTCTGCTACCTGACTCCACCTGGAATCCAGCTTCACCCTCCCCTCCCTTCCTGGGATTTGCAGCCAGGGCTAAGACTTGGAGATACTTTGCAGTGCTCCAGATCCTTTAAAGTTTCAAAACATGCATTTTGTGGGCAGTAGTTCTGTCGCCCCAGAATGTGTACGGGAACTCCCCTGTAGCTATGTGGGTGACCCACGGGAAGGACCATGCCAGTTACTTCTCTTGAGCCGCACACAGGGGCTAGTGTGGGGGTTTAGACCCTGGTTCTTCGCTTCTTGGCTCTGTGAGCCCCAAGCAAGTCACCTAAATTCTGTGAGCCTCGGTTTCCTGACATGTCAATCATACTGACCTGGTAAGGCAGTCGTGAGGATTTATATTAAAGTGTTGTACTCATGTTGGTTCCTTTATTTTATTAACATCAAGGATCAATTGATTTTTTTTTTTTTATGCTTCATTTTTGAGAGTAGGACAGGAACCAGCTCACCACACAGTCATCTGTGGGTGTAAGTACCGTTACCTTCGGCCAGGGCTTAATTTTGTCGACTAGCCTTGGCTTATTCTAGTGGAGTGTAGAGTTATTTAGAGCCAAACTGTAGGGGACTTAATTCTCTGGGCAGCATTTTCTGCAGGTGGTGTTACCTCTGATAACTTACTACGTGTGTATTGATAAGGGGGTGACTTATGGTTAGCACCATAACTTTTAGACCCATAACTTTTCATTTCCTGACTGATGTATCAGAAACTTCATTTATAATGACCCATTAGATTTAGTAAGTGTGAAAGACAGGTTGGGTCATTTCTGTCCGTGAGCTGTTCATGAGGTCCTGGAGTAGGACAGCTGCGAGAGTGACCTGGCCCTGTGTGATGTGGAGGGACAGCCAAGGGGGACAGCGCCACGTGAATGTGGCACTTGGCTCTGTGTATCATCTCCGTTGTCTCCTGGGAACTCTCCACGGCAGGCAGGTGACGGCCAGGACCCCATTTTACAGAGGACGCTGAGGCCCAGAGAGGTCAAGTGACTTGTTCAAGGGTTAACAGCACGTAGGCGACAGAATCTGCACTGGGCCTCTGCACTGGGTGTGTCTGGGGCACACAGCAGGTGCTCAGTAATATTTGTCGTCCAAATATTACTGGTCAACAAACGGTTAATTTTGCATGTCAGCTGGACAGAGTTAAGGGCTGCCCAGGTAGCTGGTAAAACTTTCTTCTGGGTGTGTCTGGGAGGGCGTTTCTGGAAGAGGTGAGCATTTGACCCTGTGGGCTGAGTAAAGGTCGCCCTCCCTGATGCAGGTGGGCGTCCTCTAGTCCATGGAGGACCCGAGCAGAGCAGGAGTGTGGAGGAAGGATGGATTTGCTCTCTCTGCTTACGCTGGGATGTGCACCTGCTCTTGCGCTTAGACATTGGGGTTCGTGGTTCTCGGCCTGGGGCGTAGACTGGAACTATGCCGCCCGAGTCTCGCGCTCGCAGACGGCAGACCGTGGGCCTGTCGGCCTCTATAATAATGTGAGCCAAGCGCTCATTTATTAGTCTCTTCCTACGTATGTTATTGGCTGTTTCTCTGGAGAACCCTACCAAGACTGGGTCACTGCCCGCCTGAACATTCTCTGCCCCAGATGTTTGGGCTTGTGGGGCGTTGTTGGGGAAGCTATTTAAAATGCAGATTCCTGGGCCCCACCTCCAAGTGAGCCTCAGAATGCCTGTAAGCTGCCCTGGGGGTGCTTGTGCACCCAGCAGTTAGACACCCACTGCTCTAAGCTTCATTGACTCTTTCTCCTGAGTGGTCTGTGGTAGACAGGGAACGCTGCATCCAGATGTTCACACCCTGATCCCTGGAGCCTGTGGCTGTTGTCTTACATGGTAAAGGGCTTTGCGATGTGACGAAGATCGGGGACCTGGAGACGGGCAGTGTCCTGGATTATCGAGGATCGGTGACAACCAGTCCCGGCTGCAGTGGGCCTGAGGGAGCCGTGGCTGTGGGGATGAGCTGAGCTGCAGCCCGCTGGCTCTGCAGACCAGGAAGGGCCTCGAGCCAAGCGCTGGGGGCGGCTGTGGAAGCTGGAAAAGGCAAGGAAACAGATTCTCCGCCAGAGCCTCCGGGAGGAGCCAGCCCTGCCGACACCTCCATCCCAGTGAGACCCGGTGGGACTTCCGACTGACAGAACTGTATGAAAATATGCCCGTGGCGTTTCAGCCAGTAAGCTGGCAGTAGTTTGTTAGAGCAGTGACACCCGTGTCTTCACCGTGGCTCTAGACTTTCCTTCCAGCATGTCCCCTCCCCTCCTGGCCCGTGGGTCCCAGCCCTGCCCAGGCCCAGGTTCCTGGGCTCCAGGGGGGCCTGGGCCGTGTGGCTTCCCGCCACGGGCATGCAGAGCGGAACGTTTCCGCTAACACAGTGCGTCTGCGGTGACGCCAGGCTCATCAGCCAGCCCAGGTTTGCGCCTTTTCCCTAAATGAAGTGACAGCCCGACTCACTGATCTTCTTGGAGGCCCAGCCCAGCCCAGCCGTGCTGTGCAGGGTGAGGCGCGAAGCTTTAGGATTGGGCAGGCCACACGGAGGGAACTCGTGACACCTGCACAAATGGTCTTCAGCCCTCAAAACACTTCCTGTTATTTTAATCTTGGTCCTTTTGATTTTTTTTTTTTAAACTAGAGACTTTGTGCAATTTGTGTGGCAGACTAGAGGCGTTTTCTGTGTGTGTTGCGGGATCGCATTGGGGGGCGCCCCAGGGAGTGGGGCCGGCGGGTCTTGCTTGGAGGGGCCCAGTTTAGACTCCTCTGATGAAGAGGAGAGATAAGTCTTGAACGTTTGTGGATTTTTACAATTTACAGAATGCTGCTCCTCATTTAGTCCTTTAAGGACAGTGGCTGAGAGCATCAGTGTTGGAGTGAGGGACTCAGCTGCAAAGGCAGCTGCCCCCCGCCCGGTCCCCGAACTCCTGTGGGGCGAGTTCCTTAACCTCCCCAGTGACACGGGGACTAGTCAGCTCCGTAATAACGTGCCGCAGACGGGGTTCCTGAAACAGCAGGAACTTACTTTCTCACAGTCCCGGAGGCTGGAATTTCAAGATCAAGGTGCCAACCGGGGTGGTTTCACCGCAGGCCCCTCTCCTTGTCTGGTGGACGGCCGCCTTCTGCCCGTGTCCTCACGTGGTCGGTCTGCTGTGAGTGTCTGTGTCCTAATCTCCTCTTTTTATAAAGACACCTGTCATATTGGATTAGGGCCACCCTAATGACTTCATTTCCCCTTAATTACCTCTTTATTAAAGAACCTATGTCCAAATGCAGTCACAGTTCAAGGCAGTCGGGATTAGAGCTTCAGCATCTGGATTTTGGGGGGACAAAAGTCAGCCCATAATACTGGGAATGGTGGTGTCCACCTAATAGGGTTGCTAAGAGGATTAATGTAAATGATGAGGGAATTATGTGCTTAGCACACTCAAGAATCAGTAGCCAGCACTATGAAGAAGGAAACGTGAATGGCTTTTTAAAAAAATTGAATTTAATTTATTTAGAGACAGAGTCTTGCTCTGTTGCTTAGGCTGGAGTGCAGTGGTGCCATCATAGCTCACTGCAGCCTCTGGCTCCTGGGCTCAAGCAGTCCTCCTGCCTCTGCCTCCCAAGTAGCTGGAACTATAGGTGTGCGCCACCACACCCAGCTCATTTAAAAAAAATTTTTTGTAAAGATGGGATCTTGCTGTGTTGCCCAGGCTGGCCTTGAACTCCTGGCCTCCAGCAATCCTCCCACCTCCCAAAGCGCTGAGATTACAGGTGTGAACCTGTGTGCCTGGCTTGAGCACCTTTTACATGCCAGGTCTAGTTCTTGCTACACATTAACTCACTTAGTGCCCACACCACTCGCTCTGTAAGCCGGTGTTTCTCCAAGCGGGGACGCTGACCATCTACCTGAGAATGCAGGCTGCTGGGCCCACGCCAGGTTAGTTGAGTCAGAAGCTGCTGGGTGGCACCTTAAAACTTTGCATTTTAAACAAGTGCTCCAAGCACACCCGCTTTGAGGCCCAGGGCTCAAGGCCTGTTGACTGTGCCCTGGAGCAGCTCCCGCCAGTCCCCTGTCCTCTGCTGTCGTGTCATCTTGGCTCATTCCTCATCCCGTCTGTCCATGTCATTGCTTGCGATCTGCTCATCTCTCCTTCCAGCCGCAGGAGCGATTTCTCTAAGCCAGGCATGGGACTGCGCCCTCCTCCTGCTCTGCATCTCGGGGACTTGCCATGGGTCTGCAGAGTGCAGCACAGGCCCTGGGGACAGCCTGGGCCTGGGCCTGTGCTGCCCGGCTCCTGCTGGCCTCCCCTGCTGTGCTGCTGAACATGCACAGTCTTTCCCACCTCCTGAGCCCGCACACATGTGCCCTTCTTGTCACCTGAGTGCCCTCTCCGTCCTCACCTCGCTGCCTATGTGTCACCCTTCCCCCTGTGTTTCTTCCCGTCTCCCAGCGGGGCTCTGAGTTCGCTGGCACAGGGCTGGGTCCCTCCTTTATGTTCTTCTCACGTGGGACCCCATTTCTGAACCTGGGACGCACAGGAAATCTTTGTTGGTCACATGGATGCAACAGTGGGGTTAATTTTCCAAGGTAGGAGCCAACTCTCGGGAACTTTTTGATGGCTGTGGCTCGGCCAGTGGCAAAGCTGTGTGGAGACTGTCGGCGCCTCGCTGGACGCCCTGGCTTTCTGGAGTTCACCGGTCCCTTCCCTGGCCAAGGCTCTGTGTTGTCCCCTGTTCTCCCTCCTCCTCCTCTGACGTGGCCTTTGTGGTCTTCTGTGGGTGTGGACATAAGTAAGCCACCACTGACTGCTTGGTCATGTTGGCCACACCTGTGGTGGCCCCTGGCTGGCTCACCACTGTGCTGGCGAAGCGCCCTTGGCGGGGCTTGTGAGGGAGCGCTCCTTGTCACCTGTTGTCCCTTCATGTGGGAGCTCTCCTTGTCACCTGTTGTTTCAGGAGGGAGTGCTCCTTGCCTGTCACCTGTTGTCATTTACACTCATTTTGCTTATCTCCTCCCCTTCCCTTCCTACTTCTGGGGGAGAAACCAGCCTGTGGTCCCAGGGGGAAGTGGCTTGGCTGAGGTCACACACCAGAGGCAGAGCTGGGCCTGGCGCCTGTCCCTGACATCTTTCCCCGCCCGACACCCAGCTGGCTTCTGTTTCCTGCTCTTTCTCTCTGATCTCCTGAGCATTTACTGTTTCCTCCCATTTAAGCTTCATTGGAATAGCGTCGTGATGTCTCTGGCTCTTTCTAAAAGTCCCGTCCACCCAACAGGTTTCCATTTTCTTTGGAACTGTCCTCCTTCCACTCCAGCCATTGGTCTACCCCCTCCCAGCAGCTCTCAGGAGGCCCCTCCCCTATTTGACCCCCCACACGCCTTCTGTAGCCACTTCTGCTCAGGTGGGTGGGGGTGGGGCAGCGTGCAGGGAGGGGTGAAGCTGGCCCCTGTACTCCCCAGCCAGGCTGTGGCTTTAAAGAAAAGAAATGGTCTGACGCTTGTTCAAACGGTGAGGAAGGCTTTATGCGAGACAATTACAGCAGCGTCAGCCCGTTACAACAGGCGAGAGGGGTGGGCTCAGCCCGGTACAGCAGGACCACGAACAGGGCCTTGTGGCCAAGGAGCAGAGTCGGGGGTCCGCGAGGGGAAGTGACTGAGAGGAGACGTCTGGGGAGGGGGACGGGGACGTTTGCTGAAGGCAGGTCGAGGACTTCAACACCAAAGTGGAGGATGAGGAACCTGATCAGACGTCAAGGGAGGTCAGACCTGAGGGTGGGGTCTCGCCAAACTGCCTTAGCAGGATTCTCACTAAGGCTGGGCTGGGCAGGCCGAAGACAGGAGGGCCGAGGTTGAGGCCTGGTCCAGCAGGGGCTCAGAGGAGCCTGAATGACGTTTGGCAAAGGGGAGGTTGTCACCTGGATCTGGGGCACAGCCAGCCCTGTGCTGCTGACCATCTCTGAGCTTGGTCTCTAATCAGCCTCTTGGGCACTGTGAATTCTGCAGAGATAATTCTCTGTTTAAGGTTCATTGACTCCCCTATGGCAGGAGTGACGTGTGGAGACGGGACGTCCACAGGAGCACAGATCAGGTGGTCGTAAGTATTAGTAATTGCAGGCACTTGCGCATGCGCTGGGGCATTGGTCTAGCGTTTCTCTTTCCGACCCCTGCTCTCTGAACCCGGGGAAGTTCAGCCTGTACTCAAGGCCCAGCAGCAGCAGCCCGGCTTCAGCAGCTTCCTCCCTTGGCCAAGGCAAAGGCAGGAAGCCACTCCCTCCTGGGGTCCAGGGCTGGGTTGGCTGCAGCCTCCCAGGTGCCTCCCCAGGGTGCCGGGGTCAGGTGCAGTCGCCTGCCTGGCCTTGGCCTCCACCTGGCCTCACATCAAGTCTGGGACTTGCCTGGTCCCTTCCCAAGTAGGCGGCTACTTTCCTCCCTCCACCCCAGTCCTTCTCCTTCAACCTGGAATTCCTTTGTGCTCTCCAAGCTGATGTGTTTGGTATTCAACTGTGGCCATTTTTATTTTGAGCTTGACTTGATTTTGGAAGAAATATTTATTTTTTTTTTTATACAAAAATTCAGTGTCACTTCAGTAAGACTGGAAAACAAAGAAGGGCAAAGAGAAAAAAAGAACTCCTATAAATACCCCCCCCAATATAACTCTTATCAGCATTCTTAAGTATACCCTTCCAGACTCATTTCTGTCTCTATAAAGGTGTCCCTAAAGTCTGAGAACATAGGCAAAGAGACCCTGTGTCATCAAAGGCATCTTCAATCTGTAAAGAAATAAAATAATGTCTTCTGTGTTCAGCCTTTATAGACACCTTGTAGATACAGATAACAGAAATGTGTACATGTCTTAGCAAAAATAAGATCACATTTTTGTTTTATTTTCATTGATTGTACTATAAGAGCAGTAAACCTCACAGATCCAGCCCAAGCTCACCCTCCTCCTCTCTGCCCTCTCCTTCCCCAGGGGCCCCTCCGCCGAGGGAGGCAGGGAGTGTGTCCGTGCATGCTGTGTGCTTGTACTACACATGTGCAGAGCCTAAACAAAACATTAGTTTTTGTGTGTTAGAAATTCTCATAAATGGTATACTTATTCATATCACTCTGTAAACTATATCCATGTTGACACATAGATGTTGTTCATGGCCTTCTTTTTCTTCCTTTTTGTTAACTGCTATATAGAGTTCCATTGTCTCAATAGGCCGTCGTTTCTCCATTTCTGTAGCTGTATACAGTTAGGTCATTGCCATTTTTTCACCATTACAAAGAATGTGAGCCCTGTGGAAGGCAGCCTCTCAGATGGCCCCAGTGCTCCTGCATCCTGGTGTTCACACCCCTGGGTAATCCCTTCCCCCCGGGGCGTGGACTGGACTTACAGACTTGATTCTAGTAAACAGAACACCGCAGAAGAAATGGGCGTTCGCTGCTGGCATTATAGAAAGACCATGGCTTCCATCTTGGGTGTGGTTTTTTGCTCTCTCCTGGATCGCTTGCCCTGGAGGAAGCCGCATGCCATGTCGTGAGGCAGCCCGTGGAGAGGCCCACATGGCGTGGGACTGAGGCCTGCCAGTAACCTTGTGAGTGAGCCTGGAAGCAGATCTCCACCCTCCCCGTTCCCAGCTGAGCCTTCAGATGAGACTGCAGCCCTGGACAACAGCCCAGCTGGAACCTCATGAGGGACCTTAAGCCAGAAGCACACAGCTACCTTGCGCTTACATTCCTGACCCAAAGAAACTGTAAGATAATAAATGTTTGTTATTTCAAGCTGCTAAGTTTTGGGGGATAATTTTTTATGCAGCAGTAGATAATTAATACGAGCACATGTGAGAATTCCTGCAGATATCTAAAACATCTAGCAGCAGAATTGTTGGAGCCCGCAGGGTGCTCATACTCAATAGTACTCTTTGCTACTAAATTGATCTGCAAGGTGTTTATGGCAGTTTCACTCCCCTCTACAAGGATGAGTGAGCTCCTTTTCCCCACACCTCTCTAGCACTTGCATTGTCAGACTTTAACATTCGAACTCTTTGATGGGTATAAAATAGTATCTCATGGTTGCTTGAATTTGTTCTTTCCTGAGTTCTAGTGAGGTTGGACATCTTTTTAGTATATTATCCTTTCTGATGTCTTCTGCCATAAACCAGTTGCGTGCTCATTTCCTTTGCCCAGTTTCTTTTTGGGTAGATTATCTTTTTCTTACTGATTTATAGTGTTTTTTTTTTTTTTTTTACTTTTGTTGTTGTGATTTTTTATGCTAGAGACTAATGTTTTGTCAGTAGTGCTATTTTATATTTTGCTTTTTTCAGTGAACAGCGTATTGAGAATGTTCGTCTGTGCCGGTGCATTCCTCAGTTCATTGGCAGTCCATTGTGCAGAGGTATAGTTTATTTATTTAGCTGGACATGCAGGTTGTTTGCGGTTCTGTATTAGTGGCGCATGGCTGTGTGTCAGTCAGCTGAGTTATGGTCTGACAACTAATGTCCCTGTTAATGGTTTGCAACAACAAAGGTTTCTTTCTCCCTCGAGTGACACGACTATCACCTGTTGGCTGTGGCTCTGCTCTGTGCCATTATAGCTAGATGGGATCCCGCTCTGCTGCCCAGGCTGGAGTGCCGTGGCACAATCATAGCTCACTGTAGCCTCGAACTCCTGGGCTCAAGGGATCCTTTTGCCTCAGTCTCCCAAGTAGATGGGACTACAGGTGCATGCCACCACATTTTTGTAGAGATAGAATCTCACTGTGTTGTCCAGGCTGGTCTCAAACTCCTGGCCTCTAGCGATCCTCCTGCCTCGGCCTGCAAAAGTGCTGGGATTACAGGTGTGAGCCACTGTGCCCGGCCTCAGGCCCTATTTTTAAACGTGTTCAGTGGCTGGTGTCAGGGTCCTCTGAGAAGCACCGAGTGCCGGCTGGTCGTTAGGAAGGGCCTCTGGTGGGGTTCCTGGCAGCATCTCAGAGCCTGCCCTCGGAGGATGAGTTGCCCATGGCTGCATCAGCTTAACCTGTATTAAGGTATCGCTGACATCATTGGATTTGGGGAGGGGATTTACTATTTTTAGAGAAAGCCAGGGGAGCACCACAAATCCCGTTAGTCAACAGGACTGAAGAGATGTGGTTATTTATTAAGGAGGGTGACTTTTTTAGAAGTGATGCATTTAGAAGATCATATATTGTATCATTCCATTTATGTGAAATGTCCAAAATAGGCAAATCTTAAAGACAGAAAATAGATTTGTGATAGCAGGGAGTGGGGAGAAGGGATGGAAGTAACTTCTAAAGGATACGGATTGCTTTTGGGGGTGACGAAAATGTTCTAGAATTAGTGGTAATGGTTGTACAACCTGTGAATAAACTAATAACCACTGAACTGTACACTTTAAAATCTCACAAGCAAATATAAATGGACAATATTTTGACAGATTATTGGGAGGCAACATGAGAGAATGCAATGTGAATTTTGGAATCAGGCAGGCCTGGATATCAGTTGTGTGATTTTTTTAAAAAAAACATAGATTGCTTAATCTCTGTGAGCCTTAGTCTCTGCATCTGCAAAGTGGAGATCATTCTTGCTTCGTGGGGTCGGAAACTCAATGAGATGACGCCTGTGTGTCGCTCGGCACGGGCGGGTGTGCATGGCGTGGGAGCTGGGGTTGTTCACCTGCCTTCTCTGTGCTCGGCACCGTGCTGGCTCCCAGGTGTGTGTGAGGAAGGTGAGGCCTGGTCTTCTCCTGTGGGGCAGACCCCCTATGCACCTGGCATCAACTCGGCAAGACCCCTTGGTGCCACGTGCTTGGAGGGTGGTTTTCATAGAGCTCAGCCCCATGGAACTTGTAGAGTTTGGAAGCACATCCAAGCAGTGGCTAAGGTGGGTGGCCTTGTCTCCATGTGATGGAGGAGATGACAGTGACATGTAGCAACAGAGGCAGCCGGGAGCATGGCAGCAGTGGTACAGTGGTGGTGTCCGGTCAGTAATTTAATCATAGCGAGGAGCACAGGCTAATGTTGATTGAGTTCTTACTACTTGCCAGATCCTGTATCTAAGTGCTTTGCTTGTATTATCTCATTTAATGCTCAAAGCAACCCTGTAGCATACTGAAACAGCTCGAGATGGAAGGGTGTGTGTCTGGGATGTGTTTGCCAGGAAGCACCAGGGTGGGGCGGTGAGTGAGGGCATGGACAAACCCAGGTGTGCCAGGACGCGGCTGCCGGCAGCTAGGGGTTGGGTGTCTGTCATTCATTATACCTGTATCTCTCGTTTGTATACATTTGAAAATTTTTGCAATAAAAAGCTTAAAAACTAACAACCCTACGAGGTAGGTGCTCTTATCCATGTTTTACAGATGGGGAAATGGGAGCACAGAGCATGCAAAGTTATGCAGTAAGACTGGGAGATAGCTCGCCACGCTCTCAGGGGTGGCTGGGCCTGGCAGCAGGGCTGGCGAGACAGCGGTCCTGGGCTTGAGGGTCTCCTGGGCTTTCTTGGGTGCTGGATCTTTCTATGGCCAGACTGCTGAGTCCCAAGGCTCCTCCGTGCACCCAGCCGTGCCTGCCACTCTCCCTCTTGTCCTGTCCCAGGAGGCCTGGGCTTCCCAGCTGTGTGTGTGAGGGTGTGGGGGATTCTGGCCTCAGACATTGGGGTGAAGCTCTTTCTCTTGCTTATGTTGACCTGGTAAAGTCTGTGGCCCTGTGACAGACATCACCTGTTTCTCACACTGCGACCCTTCAAAACTTGGGAGTCAAATGAGGGGGGCACCTGTGCTGCCTTCTCCCTGGTCTCTGCTTCTCCTCCCCACAGTAGAGCAGAGGTGAGACGTGGACCCGAGGGTGCCATCCCTCGCCAGCTGTGCGAGCCCAGCTCCTCGCCGGCACAGGAGGGCCCTCAATGCCTCCTGCATCGATTGCCAGAGCTCCTTGCAGTGTGGGCTCTGGCTGCTCTGACCACGGAAGGCGGAGCTGTGATATTGCAGGGCCTCTTGCTAAAAACTGCGCCACAATCTTGATAAACATGTTTTCTAGGGATTGGCAGAGGAATGTTCTGGTTATTAATGTGCCTTTAATGTTGGATGACTCAGAATATCCCTCACAGTAGTAGAAGAGGTGACTTTTTGAGGTCCCCTGTAGAAGGGCACAGCATCATCCAGGGGCAGGGGGGTGGCACCCCCGTTGGCACCGAGGAGATGTAGCCTCAGTGGACCGAACCTGCGGGGCCACAGTCTGCAAGCCGCGGAGCTGGGATCCAACCCAAGCTCGCTGCTCTCAAAGCTTTGCTTGCAGGCAGTCGCGTCAGGGTCTCAGATGAGCCTTGTCTCTAAGGGCTGTTTAGGGGCAGGTCTCCAGGCCGCAGGGCCCGCTCCCGTGGTCCTGCCCGAGCCCCTCCCTGTTCCGGAGTCCCCGTCCTGTCACTGCCCTCCGGGAGCGACAGAGCTCTTACAATCAGGCCATTTCCATTAAATTAACCCTCCGGACTTTGCTTCTCTGGGTTAAATCAGTCTGCTTTTTTCCTTCCCTCACAGAACATCTGTTATAAACTCTAGATACTGCACTGGCTGGGTAATAAATTGAGAGTAAATTGCGTGTGATGGCCCCTACGCTGAGCTCCGTTTCGTGCATATCTGCAGGCAGGTTTTCGGTGGAGTTATGCTTTAACTTGGCTGTTCTGGGCAATTTTTCTTAAAACCTAGGTTGGCTACCCAAGGGTCTAGATTTATAATAGAAATGGTGGCACAAACGTCACCCCAAAGGAGCTGCTGGGCCCTCTCTGTGGTCAGGCTCACGGTGACCTCCGGGTGGGGCCTTTGGGGGAAGAGCCTGGGGTCTTTAAACAAAAGCTCTCTCCTCAACACCTGCAAGCTGCCAAGGGACTTCAGAAACCTAAATTGGAGCTGTTGGCTCTTCTAAAATGGGAAAAGATTCTCTCTCTGCTCTGGTCGTGTTGTAAGACTGCCCGGGAGAGGGTGGGGGGGGGGGGCAGGAGCAGGCCTTGGCTGGGCCTCGTGCTTCCCAAAGGATGTGACTGTCTGTGACATCCTGATTACCTGGGAAAATTCAAATGTTTTGAAAACATCCACAGGTTTGGAGTTTAAGGGGTCCTTTATTGTAAGTTTTGCTGCCTGTTTCATTTAGATGAGGAGTTTGCAAGATTGGAGTCAGATTTCTCATTGCTGGGGAACAATCATCAATTTGGCATTGAATGAACAACAGGCCGGGCGGCCCCACCTCACACACCTCCAGGGGCACATCACGTTCTCTGCGAAGGTGCTCTGGGTGCGGCCGCCCTGCCTTCTGTGCGAGGCCAGCCCGTCCAGGGTCCTGGGACCCAGCCATGATGGGGGAGGACGTGCATGAATAATAGCTCCGTACATGAATAATAGCTCCGGGGCAGGGGGACCAACTGGCTAACCCGGCCCAGGGAGGTGAGCTTGTGCTGGGCTTTACAGGATGCCAGACTTTCAGCACGGGAGGAAACGGGGGTGAGTGCATCCCAGGCGTATGGAACAGCGTGTGCAAAGGTGCCTGGTTGCAGAGAGCCAGAAGTCTTAAGCCGGGTGCTAGGCTCCTTCCTGTGGCTCCTGTTCTCTCTCTAGTTGAGTTTTGTGTTTTCATCCAGCCCGACTTCTGGGCAGAGAGACGCACAATCTGTTCCTGGGTGGGGCGGCTGCCCTCCAGAAGCCATTCAGGGCGATCTGGCCGGCCTTTGAGGATTCTGTTTGTCTCTCTGTCCCGTGGCTGGAACTCAGGCTGCATCCTGTGAGTGGCTGTTTACGTCCCTCCCTGCCAGTCCTCTGACCCATTTGTGGCCAGGCTGACTCTCTCTGGGGCCTGGCTGAGCCCCGCGGCAGAAGCGCAGGCTTTGGAGATGGCTGTCCCTGGGTTTGACGTGTGGCCTGAGCTCAGGCGTGTGTCTGTGTGTGGGATGTCCGCGTCCCCTGGCCGGCTGTGGCAAGGATCAAACCTGAAGTGCCCGTGGACGCGTGTGCTGGCGTCTGCTTCCTCCCGGGCTCTGTGGCTGCAGCTGCTCTCTCTGCTGTAGAGGCAGCTCCGACCACAGGCCCTAGTGGGGCCTGCAGTGCTGATGTCCAGTGGGTGTGGCCTGGCATGGAGTTCGTTGTCACAGTATTAAATAACTTCCGGGCTGGTTGGTAAACCACCCCATGCCCCCTCTCCCGGGACTCCAGGCCTCCCCATGATCAGGGTAATTCAGAAAGCCGGCACCTGGGCCATGCGGGTTGTTAAATATTGTGAGTGACCCTCTGGGTCAAGTCACAAATCGTCATCGCACCACGTGCAGGCCCCATGTGTCCTCTCCCACCCCCGTCCTGGCAGCGCTCTGGGCACGCACAGAGGGGACTTCTGCTTTGTCTCCTACAGTTTAAAAAATCTTGTGTACCTGTGAGCTGTCAGGCTGCTGAGGTGCACAACGGCTGTGTGGGGAGCCCCAGTTTGAAAATGGGCTGGCTTCCAGAAGGTGGGACACAGACTTCCCTGCAGGTGAAACCAGGGAGCTTCAGCTAAAGTCACGTTGGAACTGGGCGCCTGACTCCACAGGAATTCCCCTCTGGGGCGTGGGACCAGACACCGCTGCGTCACCCAGAGATGATGTGAGGCTGGCTCTGCCCCAGAGCAGGGACTCGCGTCCACGGGAGAGGGCAGGAGGAAGAGCGATTTCCTTTCCCCTAACGGAGGTCGGGCTGTGGGTGCAGAGTTATAAGGCAAAGGCAACATTTGCTCCTTTCATTCTTCTTTGCACCTCTTCCTCCTTGTATGCCCATCCTGCCCAAGACTTGGCTCTCCCCCAGGCACCCACTCTAGCACCCCATGGAGGCCAGCCCCATCCCCCTAAAATGCACCACACTGGAATTACTGACCCCTTCTCCCCAGCCTTTTTGCTAAGAAGGCCCATCTTTGGAATAGGGGCTCTCTTCTAGGGGCAAGATAATGGCAGTTCTCACTATCGTGTGAAGGACTGATAGTTTAATATCTCCCCCCAAGAATCCTGGGTGGGAAGGGGGAGTTTGCATGGTAGGCCACCAGGTGGGCAGGTGGGCCAGCCTAATCTGCCCACACGCTTCCATGTAAGCTATTCCTGCTGTCCCCAGGGTCTTCCTTTCCTCTGATTCTGAACTTGGAGGTTTCTGGAAGTCTGTGGTATTCTCAAGGTGGGCATGGCTTCGGGTGGCGCCTCTGCAGATGCTGGGTTGAGTGTGGCCAATGCCAAGTCTAAGTGACTGATTTGGAACTGAACTAAATTTGAAGACCAGAGACAAAACCCTTCCTTGAGAAGATTGTTAGGTTGGTGACGGGTGACGCCTAAAGTCTTTCTGCCATTCTCTTGGGGTGGGGGCGGCTGAGGGTGTAGGTGGAGAGGAGAGGCTAGGGCAGAAAGGGCAGAGGGGTCAGTCTGCAGGGCCGGACACCAGCCGACGGCCCGCTCTTCCCAGGTGAGCAATTTCGGAGCGAGGCTCTGGGCCCCGTGCCTCCCCGGGGGCCATGGAGAGCGTTGGTGAGCTGCCCGCCTTGCAGGGCGGCTTCAGGCCCAGCAGAGAGGTGGGCCCTGCACAAAGCTCTGCGCCTGCTGCTTCCTAACCAGGTTGCTGAGCTGTCCAAGGAGCCGGGATGAAGTCTCCCTTATTAAAAACCAAACAAAACACGAAAAAGGCAGAGCAGGCCAAGCAGACAATTGAGTGCCACAGTGAACTCATCAACCCTGCAGCTTTGATCTTGGAGGCGCAGCAGCTCCTGCTCGGAGGACGCTGGGGACATGGTGTTTGATGTTCTCTCTCCGCACTGCCATCACTGTGACCGTCCGTCTGTGCAGGGTGTGCGGTGGCCCTGAGCCAAGGATTAATTATGTAATAAGCCCAGATCCTAGGCCCTGCCTGGTCAGGCCATGCCAGCAAGGGGGCCCCAAAGTGCCACCAGGTGCCTTCGGGTTAGCATAAGGCCTGTTTATCCAGGAAGCAAGAGCGAGTGCACATCTGCCAAGCGGATGCATTGAGCGGCGTTCCTGAAATTGGACAGTTACTGTCTTTATGGAACTCCAGAGTAGCTTCTTGGATATCACTCTTCAGGCCCTGAAATGGAGCCCTGTGCAAAGAAATTAAGAAAAGCTATTGGGCATCTGCAGCCACTATTATACCATCTGGTGGCTCAGAAATATTTTATAATCAAATGAGTAAGATGGGCTTCTCAGGCCTCACACATATCAGCTCCCCTCTTCCCTTCCCTCCCTTCTCTCTCCTCCTGTCTGTCTTTGGGAAGCACCAGAGATGCCTTTTCCCAGGAGTGAAGACACTGTACTCTCAGTTTTTGCCACTTACTGGCTGGTGACCGTGGGCAGCACTCTTACGCTCTGCGTCGTGGCTTATTCACTTGTAGGATGGAGAGAACGTTCGATACCTCACAGCGCTGTGTGCACACCCGGAGGAGGTCGATATGCGAATGTGTCCTACCGTGATGCTATTGATTTGTCTTAGAAAAACTTTTAAAAATTGTATACTTTAACTTTTCCTGAACATAAATGTGGCCATGCATGTTCTCCATAGAATATTTAGAAAATGTGCAGAAAGTAGAAAACAATTCTTAATTTATCACCCCCTCCCCCCTCACCAAACGGGGCAACCACTGAGGACATTTGGCAAATTTTGGGAGATTTCTTAAGTAGCATGAGCACACAGATGGCCTGTTTTTTTCCAAACCGTGAAGGATAATTGTGGAAATAAATGGGAGTTTGCATCGTGGGCAGTCTGAATGTGTGCACGGGTGTGTGCTCTGGGGTGCGTCTGCGTGTCTGTACATGCGAGAGAGAAAGCCAAGGTATGTGGGTGCATGTGTGCACATTCGTGTGATGCCCTGTGTCCGAGAGTGTGTGAGAGAGCAAGCCGGGGCCTGTGTGCATGTGTGTGTGTGTGTGTGTGTGTGTGTATACACGTATGTGCCATGCCTGGGGGGCCTCCCACCTCCCGTGTCAGAGCAGGGCGGTGGCTTCCAGACAGGGTACTAGCCTGGCTGCATCCATCCCCTTTGAGAGGTGGGTGAAGAGGGAGGCGACTTTCCATCGACCCCAGCACAGCCCAGAGCCTCATTTAGGGCTGGGCTTTGGAGAGTCTCAGAGGAGAGACCCTCAGATAGTAACTCTGTCTGCCCGCCCCCATCCCCACCCCTTTGTGACACTTTTCCTCCTTGAGTTGGGAGGCAGTTCTGTCTCACAGAGACATCCAGGGTGTCGGTGTCTCCGCTGGCAGAGTGTAAATGATCTGCTAAGGTGTCTGCCCAGGTGAGATGACTGTGACCAAGCTGAGAAGCACAGACCCTGGGACTGTATTTATTATGGTTTTTATTGATAGTGATTAAGCGCAGGGAGGGTGCTTAGAGTGTCAGGCGCTGACATCATCAAGCAGAACTGAACGTACGGTATTTTCAGCAGCGTAGTATAAAAATGAGAATGTGTTTCTCGCTTTTCTCCCCCTTCCTCCCCTTCCTTCTGCGTGTCTGGTGGGGTCCTCCAACGCACCCCCCAACACAACAGGCACCGCCTCCCCCGCCCCTCTCTCTGACTGGGGCCAGGACCGCTCTGGAGGACGTTAGATTTTAAACATTTGTTCTTCTCACCCTCCCTACCACCCCACCCACCCGCCCAAACTAGTTTCTAAGGGATTTATATTTGCTTGCAGAGTGGTGCAAACTGTTTTCATCCTCGAGGGAACAGAATGCTCGTAGATAAGCCTCAGTATGGCATTACTGGTATTCACTTTCAGAAGTCCCTAGAACACCCCCACGGCCCCGCCCCAGGTGCTGGCCCAGGTGGAAGCTGTTTCTGTGAGTTCAGCCTGACGGGCAGGTCAGCCTCAACGAGAGGGAACATGTCTGCCTCCCTGGGCCCCTGGACCTTGAGAGGTGTCTGTTCTTTAGAATGACTTGCTCATTCGGTCATTGGTTTGGTCATTCCACCACCCAGGCACCCCCCTGCCCTCCTCTGCTGAGCGCGTCCCCCAAGCCAGGCAGAGCCTGTCTCAGAATCCGTGGCGGGCGGCGGGCGGCGGGCGGTGGGCGGTGGGTGGGACATTCCGGAAAAGCTTCCTCTGGAGCTGCTGGCTGGTTGGATCACGATTCCTTGATGGTATAAAATGTGCCTCCCAATGCCTGATAATGGTCATTGTCCCCAAGGTCTAGCTAAGGCGTGGACTAAGGTGGGGCCAAGGTGGGGCAGGGAGGAAGACCGGTGTAAAATGGCTACACCTACTGCCCCGCCTTTGGACGTTTCTTCTGGGTGCTGCGGCCCCAGGCAACCCAAACAACCCAGCCTGCAGCCCTGTCAGCCCCAAACAACCACCTGCTCTTCTTTCAGCCCCTACTCGGGCTGTCTGGGGCTGTTCCCTGCCCCCCTGCAGGTTTAAACACACCTCAACTAGCACCTCTCTCCAGGGGCACCGTGGCTTTTTATTCTGGTCTGGTGGAGGCTGGGGCTTGTCTGAGGCCTCCTTTGTCTCACTGGCATGCATCGTGGTGCCTGGCACAGAGCACGGCCGGATCGATTTAATGTTCTGCTTCTCAAACCCTTCATTTCCGAGTCCTCGCATTCAGATGCACTTGGGTTCAGAGAATTCTGTTTCAAACATAAGAAAATGTATTAATAGTTACGAGATGGGGAATGGAGGGGTGCAGTGGAAGGCCCACTTCCTGAAGCTTGGTTTATAGGAGAAGGACCAGTGTCACTCATGCTTTTGTTCAGTTATTAGACACCTGCTGTAAGCCTAGTGTGGCGCCGCGGATGTAAAAGCGAGATCGAGTTCAGCGTAGCAGGGACTTGGAGGCCGTGAAACAGGCCTTTTAATCCACTTATTTTGTCCACACCAGAGCAGTAACATTGTGTTTCTTTAAAAATACTCTGGCCTTCTCCCAGGAAACCCAGACTAGTCCAGTGTGGTTCCCCCGTCTGCCTGTCGGAGCACCCGGAGCTGAACCGCGGTGCTCAGCACAGGTGCCCACTTGAAGTTCAGCACAGGTAGGCATCTATTTCAATGTTTTATTTGCTTGCGATTAAAGTAGCCATCTGCGTTAGTCCTGATCGTTTTATAGCTTTATGTGGTTCCCTTTGCACCTTTCCTGCTTGTTTACCTTTGTGGCACTGGGGCGCTGTCTTGGCTCTAGTATCAACACCGGCCACAGCGGTGCAGCACGTCTACATTCGTAATTCCCTCCCGTCGTTACCGGGCAGTAACGGAATCTACATCTTCAAAAAGAAATTTTGCATACTTTTTCTCTACCATGAAAGTAATCCAAACTCATTAGAACATCTTGAAAATACTATATGGTAAGAAGAAGACAAAGACTGGGCATGGTGGCGTGTGCCTGTAGTCCCAGCTACTGGGGAGGCCAAGGCAGGAGGATCACTTGAGCCCAGGAGTTTGAGGTTACAGTGAGCTGTGATCATGCCACTGCACTCCAGCCCGGGTGAGAGAGTGAGACCCTGTCTCTAAACAACATGCAACAGTGAACATCATACTATCACACTTGATGGTGAAAGACAGAAAGCTTTCTTCCTAAGATCGGGAACAAGACAAAGGTGTCCACTTGTGCCACTTTTATTCAATATTGTACTGGAGATTCCAGCCAGAGCAATTAAGCAAGAAAAAGAAATAAAAGACATCTGTATTGGGAAGTAAGAAGTAAAACTATCTCTGTTTGCAGATGACATGGTTTTGTGTGTAGAAAATCCTAATGAGTCTACTAAAAAAGCTATTAGAACTCGTAAATGAGTTCAGCAAAGTTTGTGGGATATAAGACCACTTTATAAAAATGAATTGCATTTCTATACACTTGCCATGAGCAGAAGTGAAATTAAGAAATTAATTCCGTTTACACTAGCATTGAAAAGAATAAAGTGCTTAGGGATACGTTTAACAAAAGAACTGCAAGATTTTTATTCCGAAAACTACAAAATGTTTTTGAAAGAAATTAAAGAAGATGTAAGTAAATGGAAAGACCTCTCATGTTCCTGGATTGGAGGACTTAATATTATTAAGATGGCATTGCTCCCAGATTAATCTACAGATTCAACATAACCTCTATGAAAATTCCAGCTGACATTTTTGCAGAAATTGACAAACTGATTCTAAAATTCATGTGGAAACTCAAAGAACCTAGAATAGCCAGAACACTCTTAAAAAAGAAGAACCAAGTAGGAGAACTCACACTTCCTGATTTCAAAATTTATTACAGAGCAACAGTAATTGAGACAGTACAATACTGGGGCAAGGATATATATACAGATCGGTGAAACAGAATTGAGAATCCAGAAAAAGATCTTCACATTTATAGTCAATTGATTTTCAAAGGTAGCAAATAATTTGATAGGGAAAGAATTGTCTTTACAACAAATGGTGTTGGGACAACTAGATAGCTACATATAAAAGAATGAAGTTGGGCCCCTACCTCACACCATATAAAAAATTAACTCAAAGTGGATCAAAAACCTAAATGTAACACCTAAAACTATAGAACTCACAGAAGAAAATAGGTATATAAGTCTTCTTTGAATTAGACCTTGAATTAGGCAACAGTTACTTAAATATGACACCAAAAGCACAAGCAAATAAAAAATAGATAAATTGGACTTCATCAAAAATTTAAAACTTTTGTGATTCAAAGGACCCCATCAAAAAAGTGAAAAGAAAATCCCTAGAATAGGAGAAAATATTTGCAAATCATATATATTCTAGACTTGCATCTAGAATGTATAAAGAATTCTTACACAACACCAATTGGACATCAGACTGAGGTGGGGGTGGGGGAGGGGATGGGGGTATGCCTACACAATGAGTGCATTGCGCACCGTTTGGGGAGTGGTAACACTTGAAGGTGCTGACTCGGGAAAGGGGGGGTGGGGAAAAAAATATGAAACTATTGTTTTTAACTTGCACTGTTCACTTAATAATTTATCATGAATATTTCCCATATTATTTCATATCATTGTACAAGAAATAATGTATACATTATGAGGACATACTGTATCTAACAAGATATACTGTTAGACTCTTTGATTCTGTAAAATTAAATTGAAAAAAAAAAAAAAAGGCTACAGAAGAAACCAGAAAAAAAAAAAAATAAATAAAAGGGAAGGCAGAGTATATGGATGCAGATATAGTAAGGTTGGTAGATTAAGTAGTGAAACAATGAGAAAATTCTATTTTGATTGTTTTTATTGTCTCAATAAAATCAGAAAGGTCAGCAAAAAAAAAAAAAAAAAAAGAATTCTTACAACTCAATAATAAAAGGCAACCCAATTAAAAAATGGGCAAAGGACTTGAATAGACATTTCTCCAAAGAAAAGAAAAGACATGTAAACCCATACCACAGTGAGACACCACTTCACACCCATGAAGATTGCTCGAATTGAAAAGTCAGATAAATACAAGTGTGAGCAAGGATGTGGAGAAGTTGGAACCCTACACACTGTTGGCGGGATGAAAGTGGTGCAGCCGCTTCGGAAACCAGTCTGGAAGTTCCTGAAAGTTGACATATAGAGTTACCACGTGACCCAGCAATTCCACTCCTAGGCATATACCCAAGAGAAATGAAAACGCATGTCCGCATGAAAACTTGCAGGTAAATGTTTATGGCAGCGTTACTTAAGACAGCCAAAAATGACAGGACTGAAATGTCCAGCGATGGCGGACTGATGGGTGGACAGACAAGACGTGCTGTATCCACACGATGGAATATCATTTCGCAGTGACAGGAGTGAGGCGCAGATTCATGCCACAGCACGGATCAGCCTTGAAAAGGATACGCTGAGTGAATGAAGTGAGTCACAGAAGGCCACACATTGTATAATATGATTCCGTTTGTGTGACACGTCCAGAGCAGGCAAACCTACAGAGACTGCAAATAGAAGAGTGGTTGCCCGGGGCTGGGCGCGGGGGGAAACGGGGCGTGACTACGATGGTTATAGGATTTCTTCTGGGGAGATAAAAATGTTCTGAAATGGATGGTGGTGATGGTTGTACAATTCTGTGCAAGCTTTGAGTTATATACTTTGAGTACATGAATTGTACGGTAGGCGAACTGCATCTCGATGAAGTTGTTATTTTACAAAAGCCCTTAAACACCAGGAGCACTGCCGCCTGTCTGTGTGCCCCTTCCTCCCTCTTGGCCCCCTCGCAGGCTTTCTCCACTGCGTCCCTCTCAGCCCGCTGGGCCCTTCCTCTCCCCTCCCCATCCCTGGAGCCCCTTCTCAGGGTGTGGAAGATACCTTGATTCCCACCCACATGCTGCTAGAACTTTTCCATTTTCAGCTTAATCTCTTTCTCTTTCTTAATGGGCTGATTTCCCAGGAGGGTTTGTGTCTGGATCTAAATTAATCCTTCTGGAAACGGTTGACTTCACCCTCCATCGGCTGTTACATCAGCAGAGGCCATGCATGCTGGGGCAGGACCCAGGCCCGTCCCTTCCTCTGCAGCCCTCTGGGGACATCTGGGCTCTGGTTCCTTGGTTGGGCCATGCTTACCTCTGGTCCTTGTGGGTGTCTCAACCCAGGGGGTCAGGAGAGTTGCAGCAACCAGCTCAGGACCCCCCAGGGAGGGCCAGGGAGGGAGCTCCAGGCCCAGTGTCCCCCCAACCCCAGTAGGAGGGACATTTGGAGTCTTCCTCAGCTCCGCCTATGCCTTCAGACCACATGTAGATCATTCCAGCCCTCTGCACTCTCTGTAGCAGGATGAAAAGAATCTTCTAGTTTTTCTGGCCAACTTGTGAGCTCTTTAAAGGCGAATACCATTCCTGACATTGCAAAAACTTCAGAGCAGGTTGCGTACTTGATACTTTTTGATAAGCACCGATCACTGAAAAAGAAGACCGTTGATGAAAAGTGTGCTTTGTTAGTTTTGCAGAGAACGGGTGGTTGGATTTTTGGCTGACCAGGTAAAGATGAGGGCAGAACCAATCCCCAGTGCCTGAGCTGGCTGGCACTCCGTGAGGATGCAGTTCTCATCTTTGCTGTTCATTTGCTGGGGGACTTTGGAAAGGCCCCTTTGCCTGCCTGCACCTCGGTTTCCTCATCTGTTAAATGGGTGTATTTCTGTCCTTCTGGTCAGAGGTTTGTCTGAGAACCAGCAAAGGCCTGTGCAACTGTGCCGAGCACAGGACCTACCATTACTCTTATGATACCAAACACATTTTAACACCAGCAAGAACAAGAAAGAGTGCAATCTCAGAAGAAAAGTCAGTCCTCTGAACGAATACCTCCAATGGTGGAGAAACTCCGGACACTGGTCCCACGGCCAGTGCTGTCGGGAGGGCACTGCAGGCCGGTGAGGGGAAGCTAGTTCAGGGCCCCGTGGCTCCTGGCGAGGCTGCTGTGTCTTTTGGAGGGGGCAGCACTGAAGTGACCAGCTTTCCAAGGAGGGCCAGCCTGTGGGAAGGTTTCTTTTTTCAACTTTTTAGTAAAGAAAATTTCAAACATACACAAACACAGGTAGAATAGTCAAATGAATGGTAGAAGTTTAAAGAAACCAGGGAGCAGCCTGGGATGGTTTCAGTGGAGGATCTGCCGGACAACTCAGAACGGAGGGCAGAGCCAACACTGTCACGTGACCCACAGCTTCCCTGGGCTGACACCACAGGCCCGTGGACCAAGTCCAGCTCACTGCCTGTTATCGCAAATAAAGTTTTATTGGAACAGCTGCATTCATTCGCCATTGTGCCGTTGTCTATGGCTGCTCTTGTGCAACAGGCGGAGTTGAAGAGTCTGGAATGTGGAGCGCTGGATCCCTATCTAGAGGGACTTTTTGAGAGAGTTTATATTCTGAGCATCCACACTTGGATCCATTTTATTAATATAGTTTTGTGAAGCGATTGCTCATCTGTTCTGGGCTTGCATTCCCCCAGCGACAGGGCGCTCACTCCCCAGCAGCAGTGCTTTCCAACAATAGAATCGTGTAGTTCCACTGCTTAGTCCTTTCTTAGCTAGTTCTTCCTGAAGCCTCAGCTCACTCATCTTCCTTTTCTCAGGCCCAGCGGAAGTCCACTCCCTCCTCCCCAGGCACAGCCCTGCGATCCTCTACCAGGGGTGGGAAACCGGGGGCCTTAAGGCCACGCGTGGCCTTCTTGATTCTTAAGTGTGGCCTTTTGACTGAATCCAAATTTTACAGAACAGATCCTTTTATCAAAAAGGATTTTTAATATCCTTTTTAAAGGCTATTGTGGCCACAGGTGCCCCGCCCCTGCTTTCTTCATCCCACAAGTGCTTTCTGAGTGCCTCCCGCCTCCTGGGAGCCTCCCAGGGCCTGCTTTCTCCCCGAACTGTAACGGGGCACTTTGCTCCCATTCACTTGAGCAGCATCCCCAACCTCTTCTGGGGGAATTCTGGGCAGAAGCCAAGGCCGACCTGGCCAAGTGAAGGCCATGGTCGGGGTCAGCCACCTTCCAAGTTTACCTGCCAGGTGTCCTGAAGGGGTCATTGCTCCCATTTTACAGAGGGGTAAACCAAGGCTCCCCGGGGCTCATTGCACAGCCGAGACCAAGGCATCAGGACTCAACGCAGTTCTCCTGGCTACGAATCTCACATTCTTTCCATTGTCCTGCATTGCAGGGCAAGGACAAGGGTTTTAACTACTCAAAAACTACTTTTTGCTTCTTTCTGGAGTTCTTGCATAGGCTTTAAGAATGAAGAATATGGATGGGGGCTTATTGCCCAAGTGCCGCAGGTTTTCCAAGAACATCTGATCCTAAATACACAGCCTGTGGGCCAGCCTATGCTAGAACTTGTGGCACAACTTTTGCTTTGCAAACTGCCACCGTGCTTCATCAATACTTCCATTCAACACCCCCCACCCCCAGCATGTACCATGCACCAGGCACTGCATTAGGTGCTTCGGAGATGAAGATGAGGGAGGTGATGTCCTATGTCCAGGGAGCTGACAGACTAGCGGAAGGACAGGAAGCAACACGGGCATGTGCACCCTGTCTTTAGAGGCCTGCAGGAACAGTGGGCGGGCTCTTGGTGCTGGTGGCAGTGGCGAGGAGAGAGGACATGTGAATTGAGCTTTGAAGGGTGCATAGATAGGCGTTTGCCAGGACAGCTGCACACTCGGCTGCTCCTAAAAAGTAGGTGGGCAGCTCTTCCTGGATCTTCTCCTGCAACGTTGTTGGCTTCTGCAGTGACAGCCTCGGCATGGCTGGGAAATCAGCTACTGTCTGACTGCCCAGGGCTCGGGGAGGGTGTGTCGCTAGTTTGCAAAGGCATTTGAAGATTAAACTCCGTGGAGATGTACAGATTTTTTCTAAATAGATAAAGAATGACCTTATTAAGATTTCTCTGGCTCCCTGTAGGGGCCCACAGGGCGAGCACTGCCATGAGGGTCTCAGAAACTAGCTCCTATTTTCCTCTTATTTGGAGATGGGGCCCCTGGCGGAGGACGTGTTCTAGTGACAGCCCTGGGCTCAGTCTTGGAGAGTGTGTTCTCTTCCCTGGGAACATTAGTCACGGCACAGTAATTCACCCCAAGGGCTGCACAGAGAGAGTGGGATGGTATTGATTTGTGGGCCTTTTTGCAAAACACACTTGTCTTAACTGGCGAGGGAAGTGGCCTGAAGACATTCCGTGCAAAGCTTGACAGCGTGGCCACAGACCAGACTCTGCTCTGCTCCCCAGATACCGTGGTCGGGGGAGATGGAGCGAGGGAGAGACGTGCAGAGAGAGGGTGGCCACAGAGACGGGGGCACAGAGACGGGGGCACAGAGAGAGGAGACAGACACACCAGACTGGAGGGGAGGGAGATCAGGGGACAGACAGACAGAGGAGGCCCGTGGCACTGGGAGAGCCACTCACGCGCTGCCCTTCTCTGTCCTTGGGAAGCAGCAGTTTCCGGTCGGCCGGCTGGGCTGGGATCCCGAGTGCCTGGTGATCGCTTTAGCTGGGGAAGCCCCCCCTTTTCTATCTGGGGAAGAGTCAGGGCGCCCTCGCCGCCTCCTCTCTGCTCAGGTACAGAGTCCTGCACGGGACTCCAGGGCCCTACGGGGCCGCTGGGGTCTGAAAAATGCCAGGACAGAGACCGTGGGCGTCTCAGCGCTGACACTCTAGGTTCTGCGGGACTTGGAAGTCTGGCTTCTGCTCTCGGGCAGCGTTTGTTAGATCGTGTAGTGAATATTCCCGCTCTCCGTCCTCTGTGGAAGAAAACACATTGCGCTCCCGCTCAGTGGACACGCGGACACCAGGGTGCCAACCAACCGGTAACGGGCTCAATACTAATAATCGCCAGTGCCTATAAAGTGCTCACTCTGTGCCAGGCCTTTTACAAAATTTGTTCATTAATCCATTCATTTATTCGGCCTTCTGATTCAGCAACCACCCTGGGAGACAGGTTTATCTCTGTTTTAGACAACGAGGTTTGGCAGTGCGCCTAAGGACACCCAGCCCCTAAGTCACTAAACCGCGTGTCCTCCTGGAAGGGAGATGGGCCGAGTCCGCAGTGAATCGCGATCCCTGTGTGAGAGTGTTGAGGGCCACAAGGAGCTCGGCCTCTTCGTGCCAGCGAGCCCGTGGTGGAGACCCCTTTTGCCTGAGGGATGGGGGAGGTGGCTTCTACCTGGGCCTTGAAGGCCAGGCTGGGGTGACAGCTGGGGCAGGAAGTGTGGGCCAGGACAGTGGGAGTCAGGCTGGGGTGGGGGTGTGCTGGCGAAGGCTGCCCTGTGCCAGGTGCCCTGGGGAGGGGGCACACCCTGGCCCCCTTCCATCCGTATTTCCCTGAATTCCGGGTGAGGACCCTGAAGCCCAGGAAGGTTAAGTGACTGGTCCGTGGTATAAAGGCCTGTGCCCCACAGACCACGCCCCCCTGGAGCTTGGTGACAAGAAATGGCATCCTGCAGCACGGTGGGAGGCAGGCAGAGAGGCACAGGCACTGAGGAGCCCTGGCCTGTGTGGCCTCCTGGGCTCACCCAGCCCCACCCCTGCGTCCCCTCCGGCCCAGCCCACCCTCCTCCCCCCGTCCCGCTCCTGCCCTGGGCTCAGTGCTGTCTCCCTACAGACAGACTCCGGCCTGTGTGACCGCACTGGGGGCGGAACCCTCACTGGCCACCCGTCCCCCACACCCCAGCTGTATACCCGCATCTGTAAAGCGCTTTGGGATAGAGGTGCTCCCCACCTATGGCACGGGGCCCCCCTGCGCCTCCTGAGTGCCTACGCCGTCCATCCCGGAAGCAGCCCGAGGTGCGAAGGGAGAGGTGTGCGGTACACACGAGGCCAGGCCAGCCAGTGGGTGACGGCCACGTGGCAAAGTTCACAACCCAGGCTGTCAGCTGTTTCAGGGTTTGTTCTTTCTCCGACGTGCATTGTCCTTAACGTTCTGTTTCCTTATCTTACTCGTCTGCAGCGTGAGCTCTGTGCCTTCTGCGGTGCCAGTGTTTGCCGGGGAAGCTGTGACAGGTGCCTGTGAGCTGTCCGTCCCGGGTGGCCGCTGGCGGAGTGGACCCTGTGGGCTGTGGCGTCAGCAGAATGCTGCCCTGATTGGTTTCAGACCGTTGCTTGTGGTGGCATTTCCCCTGAGGAGCGTGTTAGAGCAGAAATGCCTCTTGCATCTTTATTAGATCACCCTAAATTGAGATCCAACATAAGGCCGGGATGTTCTTTTAAATATCACAACCTTTCCTCCCCGCGAGGTGTTTGCAGAACACTGTTATTTACTCCCGTGGTTGTCCCCACCTGCGGTTTAGAGAAGAAGATCAAGAAAGCATGCTTTTCCTCCCTACATAATCCCATCCCCAACAGTAATAAACAAAACTGTCTTCCTGTTATGAAATAGCAGCAACTTCTTTAGGCAAGAAAAACGTGTGTTGTGCCAGGAAAGTGGGAGTAGCTGGGAGGGGAGGGGGGACCACGCCCAGCCTCCCTCCCGGGTCCACCCTCCCCCAGGATGCCGCACGGAAGACCACAGCTGTGACCTTAGCCTGGCACCTGCTCAAGGGCTGAGACCCCAGGCCTGCCCGAAGGCTTCCTTTCACCTTCCCAGCACAGCCACACCTTGCAGCCACCGGCCGTCCATGCAGCCCTGATGGAAGGCGCTTTTCTCCTGTACCACAAGGAGCCGCGCTGGAAGGAGACAGTTCGGCTCCAGCTTCTGGCCGAAAACATGGCCCTGAAAGCTCAGTGATCCTGGTCCCCCTTTGATGAACAGAGGGCAGATGCGCAGTGGCAGCAGGTTGTCGAGACAGCCGGGCAAGCCCTACTGTCGATGGGAGGTACGAGGAGGGAAGCAGTACATCAGTAGTGTCACAGCCTGAGCAGCATTTTCCTGCTGCCCTCAGCGCTCCTGGTGACGATGACAGTGGCCACTGGGTGGTGGATGCACAGGCCAGCCAGATGTGGTGGGGGTGAGCCTGGAAGACTCTCTGGACCCCATGCTGGCAGGAGTCAGGGGGCTCCTAGTCACCGGGTTCCTCTCACCTGCTTTCCCTTCTAGTCCCTGCAGGCAAGAGATTCCGAAGCAAAGTTTAAGAGTTGAAATGAGCCATCTTTGTTCCCGGAGGAAAGTCCCTTTGGGCCCAGTCCTTGAGGCCTATATGACAGCAATGACGTTAAAAGCAGAGAGTTGGCATGGGGAGAACATTTCTTCCACCCTCTGCCCCTTGGGGAGGATGAAGTTGGGGCCTTGGCCTCTGTTAGAACCCTGGGCCCAGAGGGAAGGCGTGACGTCTCTAAGGTCACCTTGACCAAGCTCCGGCGTCCTTCCAGGCCCTCTTGGTGGCAGACTGCAGCTCCCTGAGGGGTGGCGGCAAGGCCAGGCCAGCCCATCGTCACTCTGGGGAGGGCCCCCTTGCCTGGGGTCCAGCGCTCCCTGGCAGCAGTGATGATTTCATTCACATGTTGTAGGTGCATACGTGCGCACGGATATCCCTTCTCAGAGCAGGCTCTGTCGTCTTTCCTTAGCTGCCAGACTCCGAATTTGCTTCTTACCTCCCTTCCCGTTGCCCACCAGGCTGGGCAGGGGGCAGAGCAGCTCCGCTGTTGGTTCCCGTGTTCATTCTCCACCCGCGGGCGCCAGACGCTGTGCCGGGGGGTCGGACTCTCCCAGCAGGGGCTCTGGGGCCCCCGAGGAGAATTGCACCAGAGGAGGTGCAGGGCCAAGGGGGCCAGACCCTCGGTCCCCTGGGGTGGAGGGTGTCCCGGTGACTGTGCTGCTGCCTCCTGGTGCCACCAAGGCGGCGTGCGCCTGCAGGGAAAGGAACTAGTTCCAGGCAGAGGCACGGGGAGCCTCCCCAGAGAACGAGAAGTTCTGGAGAGCCCAGGACGCTGAGCCAAAGGCCCTGAGAGAGTCCCTGGCCACCCTGTTCTAGGAGGGACTTCACAGAGGTAACGAGCAGCCTGGTAGGAAATATCGAAAAATGGAAAACAGGAACAAAATAAAACTGAATCTTATCAGACCTTCACTTGGAAAACAAATAGATGTGGCAGGAAACCAGCCGTCTTCCTAGTGTGAGGCCCGAGCCCTGTGGACATCCCAGAATAGTTGCCTGGATCCTCTCCCCCTCCCCCCACCCCTTCCCACCTTTCTCTCTTCCCTTTTTCCTTCCTTCCATTTCCCTCCCTCCCTCCTCCTCTCTCTGTCTTCCCCCCGCCCCTCCACACACCCCTGGACTTGCCCAGCTGCACCTTGTCACCTACCCACAGTCCTCCGTCGGTGGACACCTCCCCGTGTCTGCCGCGTGCTGCGCGTTTGCCAGGCGCTGGGATCCGTGGGAGCGACGTGGCTGGATGTGGCCCTGCTCTTGTGGAGCTCAGCGTCCAGCCTCGTGGCTGGGGGACTCTACTTCTCTAGGACTAGATCCGGACGGCGACGCCCTGGAGAGCCGGGGTGCCTGGCCGCTCCAGCCTCGTCCTCGGGGCACAGTCGCCCAGGCTGGCCGCGGGCTCCTGGGGAGAGCAGTCAGTGGTCGTGCAGGGGCAGATGGGGACGGGTGGGTCTGAGAGAGGAAACGAACTGGTCTTCACTTTTGGCCCATCTTCTAGCGAGGAAGTTGTGCAAATAAATCACGGTTTGCCCAGTCTCTGCAATCTCCATCAGTTGCCCTTGTTGCCCTGAGTGTGGGAAGAGAGAAGTCCTAACCGCAGGGTCTGACAAGCCCCGGCTGTCCGAGTTGAGTCCTCTCCTCATTGTGAAACCGTCAGGTTTGGGAGACGGGAGATGATGGATTTATTAATTATTTTAAACTTACTTTCTCAGCCATGTACATAATGCTTAACATATGCCTAAAGCCCTTTTTATGTTGTGAAAATGACTATTACATTAGAGGTTTGGATTTCCCATGTGGTGACCATTATCTTTTGATAATAACATTAATAATGTTTCCATAGCTCTTGAATGCTTGCCAAAGGCTTGCATATACATTAGCTAATTTGATTCTCACAATAGCCCTATGAATGGGGATTTTCATCTCTCTTTTATTTTATTTAATTTATTTTTTATTCTTGTAGAGACAGGGTCTTGCTCTGCTGCTCAGGCTGGAGGACAGCGGCACCACCGAGGCTCACCGAAGCCTCCAACTCCTGGGCTGAAGTCATCCTCCTGCCTCAGCCTCCCGAGTTGCCAGGACTACAGGCACACGCCATCACACTCAGCTAATTTTTTAAATATTTTTATAGGGATGAGGTCTTGCTATGTTACTCAGGCTGGCCTCAAACTCCTGGCCTCAAGTGATCCTCCCTCCTTGGCCTCCCAAGTGCTGGGATTATAGGTGGGAGCCACCACGCCCACCTCTCTTTTAAAATGAGGAAACTTGAGACTCAGGTTAAGTAGTGTGCCCAAGATCACACAGCTGTTACAGTAAGTGGTGGGAGGGGGCCTCGGAGCTGGTTCACCTTGACTCTGCTGCCATTGAATCTGACCCAACTAATGAGTCTCTATTGAGCACTTGCTGTAGGCCAGTATGGTGGAGGCAAATGGAGCTTTGGAACCCAGATGTCAAGAGCGAGTTGACAGTAGCAGTCAGTGCTTGATAGTGCCTGGGGAGAGAGGGGCCAGGTATGTGGGGCCAGGTATGTGGAGGGGTGCTGGGCGGAGGGGGACAGTGGCTGTAGAGAGGGCAGTGTGGCAGCGAGCAGAGTCTCAAATGCCTGTGAGTCCTGGTCCCCAGTTCCTCGGTGTGCTGCTTCTGTGGACAGACGCCCGGGGAATGTGAAGGACCAGGCCGGGCAGGGGGAGGAGAGAGCGGGGAAGGAGCATTCCTGCCGCGCCCTTGACTTCCTCATTTAGATGAGTTTTCATCCTTCAGGAAAGAAAAGGTGAGCCTGCGGGGGAGGAGGCCTTCGCAATGTTCTGTTGGAATGTTCTGTCGTTCGGCAGCCCACCAGGGACGTATCAGTCCCAGACTGCTGATCTGCAGATACGGGATCCCGTTTCCGCTGCTTGGGGAGAGAAGGGAGGGCAGGCGCTGAGCCTGTATCAAATGCAAGTTTGTTCACAGAAGGACTCACCCCTCCTCCAGCCCAGGCTCTAGGGGGAAGCCCCTGCGTCAGATGGGATTGTTATCCTGACATTTCCAATTGTTTCTGTAGTTTATGGTCATCTGCTCAGGACTTGAGGGTAACTTTGTCTCCAAATATGCAGAGACGTCCTCTAGTTAGATACATAACGTAGGGATGGTGGGCAGATGGTGGTGGTGTTTTGAGGGAGGATTTTGTCGGCATTTTTTTAAACTAAAATTTTAATACCCTTATGGTGGAAAATCCATAAATTTCAGGAAGTAAACATGTAAAGCAAAATAATAACAGCAATCACCGTAATCCCACATGTTGGTTTAGATGTAAATTTTAGGCTTTCTAGCAAAAATTTGTCAAAAGTGCCAGAAAAGACCTAGTTCCATACCCCTGTGCCCTGACTCTCGCTTCAGAGAAAACCTCGGGCTGATGTCACAGTGGAGCCTGTGCTGGAGGGTGGACACAGCTTTAGTGGATGAGCAGGCCCCTGGGGGGGCTGGGGACCCCTGGCCCTGGCTCCCTGTGCTGCGTGGGGTCTTTTTTCTCGTGTGATCCTTACCCCGCCTGCCCTGGGACTGTGTGCGTGTGCGTGTGTGTATGTGTGTGTGCATACGTGTTGGTACATGTGTATGTGCACACACGCCCCTGCACACGTGCATCTGTGTTCACTAGACTGGTGCTCCCTGAGGGCAGGGCAGTTCCCAGCTCTGTGTCCCTGGCACCCAGCTCCAGCCTGGCTTTTACTCTCAGAGCAGGTGGAGCACTGACGGACCCCGGGAGCCTCCTTTGGGGGCCCCCTGACGCCCCTTGACGTGTGGCGTTCTCCTTCCTCGCCCAGTGCAGTTCGGGCGCTTTCCCAGCGGCACGCCTCCCGTGGCCTTGTCAATATTTGTCTGTGGTTGTCGCTGCCTCCCTCCTGGACTGGCTCCTTGGGCGTGCCTGGCGGTGGCCGTCCTCGGGGAGCCAGCCAGCCTCCAGCCCAGTGCCGGGCACCGGGCTCAAGGTCAGCGGGTGTGGGCTTGAACTGATGAGTGTGTTTACTGAGCTTCCTCCACAGCCTGCACCCGCAGCTCCGAAATGACATTTCAGGAATTGAATTACCGACATTTCAGTACTTGCAGAATCCAGGAATAGTTTATTTGATTATATCTGTTGGAAGTCATTGCCACAACCGGCTTCGTTTTCTTCGCCAACGTCTAAACCGAGTGGGGCGAGACAGCAGGAGAATGCCGTAATTGCTCGATTTCCCCAAAAGCACATCTCTCAAGCTGGCGGCAGCGGCGATGGCTCTTTACTGGATGGGGGAGAGCTCAGGGTCCCATTGCTGGCTCCAGGCTGGGCCAGTGTCACCTGCCTGTGACATTCAGGTGGAACCTGCCCGTCACACAGACGAGCCACTAAGACTGAAAATGTCGTGCATGAGGCACCTGCAGCCGTGAAAGGATCCTCCCTCCGGTCTGTGGTGGGAGCCTTGTAGTTCTGCCATGTGGAGTCACGTGATGCCCGTGGCCTGATTTCTGTGCCCCCACCCTGCCTCACAGGGGTTGTTGGCCTTGGGGCTCACTCGTCCCTTGTCCCTCGAGCCTCGGCAGCTGTCATGGCTAGTTGCTCTTTCCTTGATCCCTTGAGGGATTCTCTCTGGATTTTCCTGGCATTACGGTGTCGTAGAATCTGCAAGAGGCTCAGACGCCCTTCTAGGCCCTGCAGGGTCCGTACGGCTGCAGGCCTGGGGGGCAGGGCGAGGTGAATGCACACACTTGGTGGGGCTGAGCTGAGGCCCTGGCTTCCTGCTGCTTCATAGCTCAGACCCATCTGAGAGTGTTCGCAAGCACCTGCCCCATGCAGGAGCAAGTTCAAGAGCAGCAAGGACTCGTAGCAGAGGGAGGTGTTCACACGGTGGGTTCAGATAGGGTTCCTTGGCAGCCCAGCTGTAGTGGGAGAACTGGGAAGGAATCCCTAAGGCCTTCTTGGAGGAGGTGGCAGTTAAGCCAGCCAAAGTTGTTCATTGTCACTAATTCCCTATTAATCAAATAATAATGAATATGCCGTGTTTGGGTCCACTAGGGAGAGCTGAAAGTGATCTCAAAGAAGGCATAGATTCAACCAGACCTGAATTAGTTACACTTTAAGAAGTTCAACTTATGATTTTGAAAAAGGAAAGGGCTCTGTCCTCATTAGGCTCCCCCCAGCGTGTCCTTGAGACCTCCTTATTCCTTGAAATGTGCTTCTTGACGTTTTTGAGAAAACAACTTTCTCTTTCTATACTTAGCCCTTATCTCAGCGTGCAGGCGCCTACCTGGCCCACTTATCTTCAAGAAATGTGCTGGGCTAGGCCCCGGGGGTGCCGGGGACGCAGAGAGCGCATTTGGCCTTCTGCCCAAGTGGAGCCCACATGTTCTTCTGAGAGCCCGTTGGAGCTGCCTGACTAATGTCTCCTTCCCCTCCGCAGTGACTACCTTCCCATTCCCAAATCGCCTCTGGTTTTGTCTTCTTTCAATCGAATTCCCATCAGTCCTGGAGCAGGTGGGACACTTGTTCGGGGAGGGGGGGGTGTAGGGGGGACAGAAACACAGCCTGTGTCCGCACACGCGTGCCTGCAGGTGCATGCGTGGAACTTGGGAGTTGGAGGAGACTCTGGGGTTGGGATTTCCAGCCTGCTTGACACTGGCCTGTTGCACTGCCACGGTACAAGCCCTGAATCCTCCTGTGCAGAACCGACGGTCTCTCCAAGGAATGCTTGGCTGGGTGCTGGTAGGAAGAGGCTGCCAGGGGCAGAGGAGGTGCTGGCTTAGGGGGAGTAGCGTTTTGTCTGTCCCCAGAGCAGGATCCAGCATGTGGGAACTGAGTGGTCACTGTGAGCTGGCCCTTGGCGCCTGGACGCTTAGGGTAGGCTCCGGACCACAAGGTGACTGCTAGCACTGGCCTTTTGCAGGACACAGGAGCCTGCCAGGGGTATGATTTGGGGTGAGGGGCACCCGTAAGCTGTACCAGCTGTTGGGAGTTCCCAAGGATGTGTTCCTTTGTTGAGGGGTGCCCTGCTCCTGGGGTTCTTGTGGGGCTCTCAGGCAGCAACAGAGTAGTGGGAGGACTAGGTTCAAATTCCGACTTTGCCTCTGGCTTCGGGCTGGCATGCATTCCTGTGGGCCTCAGTTTCCTCATCTGTAAGGTAGAAGGGCCCCTCTAAGGTTGGCACAGAATTGGACGTGCTATGGGGCTGCCCCCTTTGCTGGTGGGAGCCCAGGCCGAGTTGGCACCTCCCAGCGAGGGCCGGGTCGGGAGCCGGCAGGCAGGGGGGCCCAGTGGGCGGGGTAGGCAACACCAGGCCCGGGGCGGAGAGGCCATAGGCGGGGCAGGTCCAGGCGGTGGCCTCTGGCTCGTGTGGCCCTGCTGTTTGCAGCTTGGGGGGTGTGAGTCTGGCTGGCTGCTCAGTTGGAGGGACGCCAGTCTGAATATATATATACATAGGCTCCTTCGAGGTAGCCGAGTGGACAAGCCTGGCTGTGTCCACATCTGCCCCGTGTCTTTGACCCATTTTCCTATTCTCCTCTGAGAAGAGCTTTTCTTAGCAAATCGTCCACCTTGTTCGCTCTGTGTTCTCTGCATGCTCTGAACGTAGAGTTTCACCTGGGCTTTGGGGCCCCAGGTGGCTCCTTTGGTTCTGGTGCAGGCAGGGAGCGTTCTCCGGCCGATAGCCCCACGTGAGAAGGAAGCCCCAGGCTGCAGCTCCGCCTGTGGCCCTCAGCCCCAGCCTGGGGTCCTGCAGAGCCTTGTGTCCTATTGCTCGGTGGGGAGAGTGGGTGATTTGGAGAAACTGTGTCCTTCTCCCCCACCAACTCCATTCCCCCAGTGCCCCGTGTTTCCCAGGGCAGCCTTCCCCCTGCCTCTGCATTCCACACTCCTGTTTCCTGCTGAGCTTTCCCGTTCACCTCCTAGAGGACACCGCCTGGGCAACGGCAGGACTGCTGACCCGGGCCTGCCTGGGAAGGTCCCACCCCAGGTGGCAGCGTGCCTTGGAGGACAGGCAGGGGTGCGGGCACTCGGTGGGTCTGGCTCTGTCCGGGAGGTTCCTCTGCTGCTCCCCGGCTCCGCGTCAGGGTGTGGCTCTGTGATGGTGCAGGAGACGGAATGACAGGCCAGCCGCCTGCTCCGGGCTGGCGCTGCTTTGCAGGCTTCGCTCATTCTTAGGAGGCTGTTTCATAGTCTCCCTTTTTTCTGCCGTTGTTATTTTTGCAGCAGAAGAAATACACACAATGGTTATCTTTATCTTATACAAAAGCCTGAGAACTGTGTTGCCTAAATGTTGGGTGTCCGGTCTAGTCTTCTTGTGCCATCCGGGCTGAGTTTAGTTGTGCTCTAGCTCTGTGTCTGATCAGTGCTCAGCTGGGGCTGAAGATCAGAAAAGTCCCATTTCCACGGCATGAGCCGTGCAGGGATTCTGGTGGCACCCTGGGCTGTGCAGACTGAGGTGGGCAGAATCCCCTGGAGCATGTGGAGCACCTACTGCATGCCTTCTGTCAACTATTAAGCACCTATTATGTCCCAGATGCTATGACCACCACACTGGACGCAGCAGCGATGGGTAAGGCTGACCCACCCAGGAGCTCCCCGTTGGTGGGGGGCAGACTTGTGGGTGTGTGGTTAAGACGCAGTGGGACAAGCAATGTCACCGTGGGAGGGCACAGCAGCGGGGGACCCACGCTCGCCCAGTCGCTCCCCCTACCCACCCCCGCCCAGCTGCAGCCTTCGGGGGCCAGGTGAGATGGGCCTGGGGAGCTCTTCCTCCCCACCTGCCAGGAGGGTGGCGCCGGGCAGGCCCGTCGCTATCTCTGCTGTCAGCCACTGCCGGAGCACACCTGTGTTGCTCCTCAGAAGGGCTGTCACCTGTAGAGACAGTGCCAGCTGCTCCTGCTCCCTGCCCCAAGGACAGGACCAGGAGCCTGTGGGGTGTATGAGAGCCAGCTGTCACAGCTCCCTGGCCCAGGAACTGTGGCCAAGTCTGGAGAAGGGGGCCAGTTTCTGGGTCCCAAGGCTGCTGCTGCCTTCCCCACCTTAGCCTCCTGCTGCCTCTGAAGCCCCTCTCCTGGCTTCTGTCACTTCAGTGACCCTCAGAGGGAGGGATCAGCTCTACCGGGGACCTGAGAGAGGGAGTGTCAGGCACAGGCGCCGCCTCGCTCTCCTCCAGGCTGACGTGAACCCTGAACAGGGTCAGCGTATGAGGCTAGAGTGACACAGCTGGGGCCAGATGGGTGAGGGCAGCAGGCCCAAGAGCTGTGACCGGCCAGGAGCCTCCTGGCGCAGCAGGCTGGATGTGGGGCTTCCCAGCCTGTTGTGGATGGGTGAGAAGAGGAAGAGGATGCTTGGGGAAGGAGAATCATGCACATGCCTGGGGCCATGTGCAGGCGGGTGGGGCCAGGCCCACGGGAGGCGCGCAAGATTCTCTGGCTGGAATGAGAGGCAGACGAGGAAACTGAGGCTTGGAGTGGAGGAAGGGACAGCACAGGGCCTGGGCCCCCCCCAGGTTCTCTGTGCTGCTTCTCCATGCTGCTTCTCCATGAATAAGACATGAGGGGGATGGAGGGCCTTGAAGTATCATCATTATCTGCCTTGATAATAGAAAAATTAAAATTTAAAGTGATCTAAAGTGACGAGTGACAGAAATGTTCCTAGAAACCGGAGATTGGGTGCCGCTCGGATCTCAGTACAGACGATATAAGACACAAAATCCCCTGGAGTGTTTATATATATATAATGTTTCAGAATTCTCAGCCAAGGACAAAAGGCTTCTGTATTCCTGGAGCGCTGGGGGCCCCTCAGTCTTCTCCGGCCAGCCCTGAGAAGCAGCCCCTCTCCCCTGGCCACCGGCCTTCCAGAACCAGAAAGGCCTCCCAGGTGGCCCTGGCCTGGCCCACCAGCAGCCCCAGAGACTTAGGCTCAGCCCCCAAGCCTGGGACCTCCCCACCTCCCAAGGATCTTATCTAGGTCTAATCTTTGGAACCCAGGGCCCTTGGGAGCTTCTAGGACACCCCCTCGTCCCCCCACTGGGGCTCCTGTGGGGTCGACTCTGTAATGTATTTTGGGCCGTGGGCCAAGAGATCTGGTTTTTCCCACTGGGCCTCTAGGAGTATGCAGCCTGGCAAGTCCTCGTTCCCCTAGTCTCATGACTGGCTGTCCCTTGAGCTCAGGTGACCTGGCTGGGCCTGTGGCTTCTGCTCACCTGCTGGGCCCCAGATGGGCTTCAAATGCTGTCGGCTCCCTCCTTCCCTGAGGGTGTCCCAGATCCTCCCCGGAGCCTCATCTGAGTCCTGGAGGTCAGTGGGGCAGAACGCCAGAGCCCCAGGGACATCGGGCTGCATGAAACACTTATTTTAATTATAGGAGTTACGTAACAACATATCAGAAAATTGGCAAAATACAGGGCAAAGAAGAAAGTCACTGATAGTCACCTTCCAATATAGGCTTTCACGCGTGTGTTCCCTTCTGGTCTTTGTTTGCTTTCCTTGCTGTATTGACACTTGCATTACAAGGCTGGGTGTTTCCTTGCTGGCGTCTTTAAGGGTTGCAGCAGGAGTTGTTTCTCTTCAGGATGCAGAGACAGAACCTGCTCCAGGGCTGACCATGCAGCTGGGAGGCTGGGACGGAGGAGCAGGGAGGCAGCCTGCCCCAGCGCCCAGGTGCGGGGTGGGATTGAACCAGACCCTGCCCTCCAGGAGCACAGGGGACAGACACAGGTGTGTTTAATTCAAATACAAATACAAAACATTGTGACCATCATTCTGAGTACTTTCTTGGAAAGGGCCTGGGCTGGGTGTCAGCCGGGGAGGACTTGGAGTGGGGCCTGCAGACATTTCCACCCCACGGCTCAGAGCAGGCGCCTAATCACCATGTTGGTGGCATCTTGTTTATTTGTGATTGTTGTAGAGTGGGCATTCCACGGGGTTGGGACTTTTTGGCCTCATTCACCACGCAAAGCTGATGCCGTAGATACTGGATGGACAGAGGGAGGAGGAGAGAGAGTGGCAGGTGGCTGTGTAGGGAAGGATGCCGTGGGCTGGCCGCAGAAAGGTGGTCTTTGGCAGGCAGCTGAGCCTAGAGGAGAATCTAAGCCCTCCCTAGCTGGATGTCTTTAGGGCAGAAGTACTAGAAAGTCATACAAGAGAAAAGAGGTGGGGGAGGAGAGGAAAGACTTCCTACCCGCGACCCCAGCAGGGGCGGTGGCACTCTGGTGTACAGCGTGTCTCACCCGAGGGTGCCCTGCCAGGCTAGATGCAATTTCATGAGATCATTCCTTAGCTACTGTTTTCAAACCTGTTTGGTGTTTTTCCCACTTAGCAACACTTTGTTCTTCCCTAGAATTCACCAGGCAGGACGGGGCTGACGAGGGAGCCTCTCCCGCCTGGACGCTTGGTGGTTGGCTCCTCCTGGGGCTTGCGGGGCTCAGGGCTTTCCTGGGCCCGGGTGGAGGAGCAGGAGCCATCAGGGTGTCAGAGCTGTGGTGGGCAGAGGGTGGTCCGACCACCACTCCTACTCCATGTCGTTCGGGAGCCTTGAGGCAAAGCAGTCAGCCGAGGACACAAATTACAACAGTGATGCCACCAGTTGTCGTGTGGCACATGGGGACCAACATAAACTGTGAAGTCTGAATCAACCTGGATTTGAGCCCCAGATCTTCCTCGCAGCAGCTGTGGGCCCTTGGGCAGGTTGCGTAGCTTGCAGACGTTAGTTTCCTCATTACACGAGGGACAGGGGGACAGCACCTTCCTCTGAGGGTTGGAGGAGAAAGTGAAACCAAACACAGCCTCTGCTGGGCACCCTGCGCAGAGTGGGTGCTCGGCAGGTGTGGCTGCTCTCGAGTCTGGGAAAAAACGAAAGAATCAATTGGAAAACAGTTAATAAAATAATTCAGGAGAGGAGTTGGAAAGACAATACGTTCATATTAGCCATAACCACTTACTAACATATAATTTTAAAATATTTCAGTCTTGTGCTGAAATTGTTATGTTGGTGGTTACGCAACTGTATACATTTGTCAAAGCTCACTGAACTGTACACCTAAAAAGGGTTAATTTTATTGTATACTTTATTGTATTAAAGTATACCTTAATAAACTTGACTTTACCCAAAAACTCCCATTCTTAATGTCAACAAAGCAGATCAAAATACCCAGGCCTAATATTGAGGGAAAACGTGCCTGACTTGGATGAAGAAAAAAAAATGACATTTAAATATTTTCTCGTTGTTTTCTCCCTTGTTACAGCAGTTGAACACGTGAATCCACACATTCAACCGGTAATTACTGAGTGCCCACTGCATACCAGGCACTGTTTTAGGTTCTGGGGGTACACCTGAAAAATAAAACAAGCCTCACATTGAGTAGAAGGAGACCAGTGACACACATAATAAACAGGGGACACACGGCATGGGAAGAAATAGGGCCGACAGTGGGAGTCAGGGGCGTGTTAGAGGGAGGGTCTTGCAATTTCAGACTAGTCAGTTGTGGCAGGCCTCATGAAGCAGGAGATATTTGAGCACAGTGTGGGGACCGCTGCCCGGGAGGGGGTCCAGCAGAGCCGGTGCAAGGCCCAGGGTGGGAGGGGCCTGGCGGGCGCAGGGGGTGCAAGGACAGCACCCTGGAGCACCTGCGGAGTCCGGACGAGAAATAAACACTCCTGCCAGGAAGGGCAGTCCTGATCACAGGGTCTTACATTGCTTGAATATCACAAAATACATATCTTACTTGCTTACCGTAACCAGACTGTATTTTTTACGTACTGCATTGTAACTTGTTCAACATGATCCATGATCAAAGATGTTTTTCCTGTTTTATTAAAATCATCCTTTGTGGCCCAATTTTGAGGGCTCTGGCAGTATTCCGTTCCTGGGTGTGCACTAATTTATTTAAAGCCCTGCTGTTCAGCGCTGAGGCTGCGCCTTCTAGGAAGTGCTGCTGAGGGGTGTGAGGAGGCCGGCCACAGCGGCCGCGCTGGCACCAACGACGGGCACTGGACGACGGTGGAAGGGGCCGAGCTGAGCGCAGCAACTGTGCCCTTACCTCGTGGCACCAGACCTTTGGGGCACTGTGTTTATTGTACTTTCCCTGTTGCTTTACATTTAGAGGTGCTTCACCTGGAAAGGTACATGGACCTGAAAACATAAGGAGCATACTGCTGGCTTCCCAACTTTGTGGACTCCCTGGTACAGTTAACAGGCCTTACCTGCTGGCATCGCAGCGTCGTGGCCTCATAGACCTCTGCCGTGCCCTTGTACACGCACAGGCCCCCGTGCAGTGCCACCCGCCCTCTGTGCGCAGGACCCCACCCACCGCCGAGCCACCCCTGCGGTTTCTCCTCCTCCCCTCTGCTCGCAGTGTCCCTTCGTCCTGTCTGCTCCCACCTGCTTCCCCAGCAGCCCCGGGCAGAGCATCAGCCCTGAGGGCAGGGGTTCCTCACAGCCACACCTGCCCCGGGCGGCCTGCCTGGCCCCCAGCTGCCTGTCACTGTGTGGCTCTGGGGCACAAAATGGTCATTGGGATGCTCTGTCCTGAGGAGCTGTCAGGCCAGTGTGAAAAGGGAACGTGAAACATAAATGAGCATCCGCAGGGTCCCAGGAGCAGGAGCTTCTGGGGAGCGGGGGAGGCTGCAGGCACGGCACCCCGGGAGGGCATTCCAGGTATGTGGGGAGAGGGGGCGGGGCGGAGGGAGAAGACGCTGAAGGCGGATCTTATCTCTGGGCCAAATACCTTGACTGAGCAAAGTGGCAACTTCTAGGCCTGTGACCTCGAGACAGCCTGGATGTTGGAGGACAGGATTACACTGGCCATTTTGGAGTAACTTGTCTAGATTCAGGGCTCGAGATGGGACTGGTGACATGGCAGGATCCTGAGGGTGGCGTCAGCTGTCTGAATTCTCTGACACTTCCCAGGTTCAAGACTCTGCAGCTAGCTTGGCCAAGGCAAAGTAGAGAAAGGTCTAGTTTCGTGCTTTGGGGTTTTTTTTGAAAGCTGCTTTGAAAGGAGGAGTGGGACTCATTTGCAGGAACAGTTAGTGTTTCCAAGGCCAGTCGGCGAGAGCGATTTAGTTGCAGTGTTAGTTTTACCTCCTGTCCTCACAAAGGAGGGCGCTTTTCTCAGCCTGCTCTGGCCGCTGTAACAGAGTACCCAGCGCAGACGGCGGACGCTTATTCCCACAGTTCTGGGGGCTGGAGTCCGGATCAGGGTGTGCGCTCGGTCAGGCTCTGGGGAGGGCGCGTCCTGGCTTGCAGACGGCCGTTTCCGTGCTGTGTTCTCGCGTGGACTGGAGTGGGCTCTGGCCTCTTCTTCCTAGAAGGGCACTGGTCCCATCATGGGAACCCACCCTCATGGCCCCATCGAAACCTAACCACCTCCCAAAGGCCCCACCTGCTAGCACTGTCATGTTGGGGTTAGGATGTCACAGGCAGGCTTGGGCTGGGAGCACAGCCATTCCGTCCCTGACCGCGCTGCAGGGTCCAGGGCGGACGGACTGGGACGGACGCGCGTGGTAGGAAACAGCGACCACAGTCCACAGTCCTGCAGTTCAGAGATGAGCACAGCAGACGTCGGGGGCCATTTCTCATCGTTCGTTTACAGCGAGGCGATGAGACGTGGAACCGTGCCGTCACTGACGCCAGACTGCGAGGTCGTTTCGGGTCCTGCTTTTTCCGTTTAGTACCGTATTGTTCCATTTCCTGTGTCACTCAAAATTATTTGTAAACATAACTTTTGACGACAAGTCCTAGGAGTTTTTGGACTTGGACGTGATTCACTCCAGCCTCCTCATTCCACAGAAGGCCACACCCTCCCAGAGACGCCAGGGCAGAGCGGGGAGTTGGGACTAGACGCTGCCCTGCGCTCTCCCCTCGCGACCACGCTGCCTCCGCCGGCGGGAGGTGCCTCTGGGTCTGCGGCGCTCGGGCCAGCGAGTGACTCGCAGATTAGATCTGCAGTCCAGCCCTGCTGCTTTCCGAAAACCTGTGCCGCCCTCTGTGTTTGTAAATGTCCCTCACTACTTGTTTCTCAGAAAAATTGTAAAGATGAGCGAGGTGTTGCTCGTGGAGGTTACTTTAGAGGGAAGGTGTTTTCGATGCACCTTCCGTGGCGCCAGGAGGCAGGTGTGAGGGTGGCCACCCGGAGTGTGCGCAGATCTGCCCCCTTTCTGGGCAGGCTGGGCTGTGGGCCAGAGCTGTGGACCAAACACTGCAAATTCCGCAGGGCCACGGCCGACCCTTCTGGGATGAGAGCTGAGCAGTGGTCAGTTGCGTGGCCTCGTGGGTAGGCGGGTGGCCCGACCGCAAAGGCCTCGAGTAATGGGATGACCGTCTCTCAATAGGTGCCATATGGCTGTGCCGTGACCATGTCAGCAGCTGCTTCTGCTGCTGTGTAGACGTGGCATGTATGACAGATTGTCTGAGGGTGCAAAACTGGAGAGCGATTCAAATTCCAGAAGCTGTGGTAGGTGGAAAAGATGAGCTGAAACAAGATGAAATTTAACAGGGTTAAAGGCAGGCCTTACACTTTGGTTTAAGTATAGAGTCGTTCATTCATGAGAGTACAGGTTTGAGAAAAAATAAGATTGGAAAGGCTCAGAGCACACACAGCGGCTCCTCCCCAGTTGGTGGACGCAGGCCGTGCTGCAGCCCCTGAGCTGGGATCGGGAGGGCCTGGCGTGGGTACTTTGCACGAGGCTCTCCCGGAGCTAGGTGTGCCCTCGTTAGGGAGGTGGACTCCTGACCCGAGTCCAGACAGGAATTATAATCACTTCGGAAAAGCTCTGCACAATTTAAATTGCACAAGTGCCTACAGCCCTGAAGAGCTGTTTAGTGTACTGGTTGTGCAACTGTTGGGCAGCTCTTCCCTTTGCCACAGTAAATTTGCAATTAAAGAAAAAAACAAATCCAGCTCTCAGTCAGGAGTGGGTAAGGTTTGCTTGGTCTGGAGATACCAGCTCATGCGCTCTGGGGTGGAGGAGTGTGGGCAGGTCTGGGGAAAAGCCACGTGTGTGTCGCCTGGGCTCAGCCCACACCTTATTGGGCACACCTGGACCCGTGAAATCTGGAGAGTGTTTACACAGGGGCCTGCTGCAGCAGGAGGTGTGGGGGTGTTTGCTCTTGGCTATTTTAACTGACTGGCCCCTGGGATTTTTGCAGCCGGGACAGCCTGCAGGAACAAGTCTTCAGGCACTGGGCCAAAGGCCTCCCCAGCAGGGATCTGTTCAGGCCCAGGGGGCTGGGGTGCTGGCCACCGCCACCCACCATCCTCTATGGTATATCAACAGAGGGCTCGCCTCCCTGGAGGGCTGAGCTGCCTCCAGTCTGGGTGTAGAAGGTTCTCTTAAGGCCCCTGGCAGAGCTACTCCCTATAGCCCACCTGTCCCCATTGCCCCCGCTCCACTCTCTGCATGGCTAACTCTTAGTCATCCTTCAAGTCTCTGTTTAGATGTCACTTCCTCCGAGAAGCCTTCCCAGATCCCAGGTCAGGCAGGAGGCCCCTCCCTGGGCTCCCCTAGAATCCTGCAGTCTTGCCTATGGCACGTGCCACTTGGGACACTTATCACACTGTGAGCTCCTTGAAAGCAGGCATCGCTCTTGCTCTCTGCTGTATCTGTGACACTTAGGACGATGGCTGGCACAGAGCAGGAGTTCAATTTAAAATGTTTTGAATGAGTGAAAGAATGTACAAATGAACCTCCAATTCCAGCTCAGAGAGTAGCCCACCTCCCCAGTGAGAAAGTTCAAATGTGGGAACCACTGAGTGTTTGGTGGGCCCAGGTCCCCTGGATCAGTGCTTGTGCAGGACAGAGGCAGCCCCCATGTTCTCATGGGACTAGTGGGCAGAACAGGGCCCCAGGTAGGTGGCCTACTGGCCCTGTCTGAGGTGTCCAGGTGCCCCTGGGGTGGGTACCAGCCAGGAGGTGCCTGCATCCCTTCATCCAAGCAAGGAGCCACCTAAGCCCCTTAGAGGATTCTGTGAGGACTCAATGTTGTGCTTTGCACAGTAGAGACACGGGTCTGCTGACCCCAGCAGAAGTCCTCACAGGGACCGTGGGTCTCCCACTGTGTGACCTCAGCAAGTCTCCTACCTTCTCAGGCCTGGGCTTCCACGGGGAGACATTAAATGACCAAGCGATGTGACACTCCTAGACTGTAGAGTGCCCCGCATAGAGATGCTCACCTCCCCGTGGCTGGGGCTCGGATGGAGGCTGCTTTGCTGTGTCAGGCAGGACTGAAGGGACTGAACTTGTCAGCCTGTCTTTCCTCTGGACAACTTGGGGGTGTCTTGACACCCTTTGTATCAATTCCTGCCCAGGTTCTCGGTGCCACCAAAACATAATGTCTTTAGGGTTCCCTGATGGAGCATTTTGAGGCTTTGGTCTACAATAGGGACTGGTCCTGTGTGATTTTATAGTAAATATGGCTTTAAAGCAATTGCCAACTGGGAATTGCAGATTGAAACACAATGAGACCCCACTACACACCTATTGGAATGGCCAAGACCCAGAACACCGACCACACCAAGTGCCGGTGAGGATGTGAGCAACAGGAGCTCCCATCCATTGCTGGTGGGAATACAGGATGGCACAGACACTTTGGAAGCCAGTTTAACAGTTAACATGGGAAGACATGGAGGAAACTTAAAGGCTTATACTTAGCGGAAGAAGCCAGTCTGAAAATGATACACATGGATGTGTGGATGATGAGTGAACAGGCGGAGCACAGGGGTTTTTAGGGCAGGGAAACTACCCTGTGTGGTACCATGGCGCTGGACACATGGCATCGCACATTGTCAAACCCCACAGCGTCCAGCACCAACAGTGCCCCCGATGTAAACTCTGGACTCCGGGTGATAGTGATGTGCCCTTGTAGGTTCATCCAGTGTCACAAACACACCCCTCTGGCGCTGAGTTTTGACAGTGGGGAGGGCAGGAGGGAGGTGTGTGGAAATTCTCTGTACTTTCCACTCAATTTTGCTATGAACCAAAACTGCTCTAAAAAAATGAAGTTCATGAATTAAGAAAAAAAAAAAAAAAGGAAATGGCCACATGCAAAATGCCGCATGGAGGGGCATGCATCCTGCAACATGTCAGCTAGATTACAGCCTGGAATAAAACGACCTTTTCCGGTTCTGGACAAGAAGCCACATGTGTCGCCCCTCCCTGCTCCTGTGTGTGCCTGGCTGCAGCTGCCGAGTGTGGTCTCCACAACAAACGGCCACGGAGGCTGCACATCTTCCTGTTTCTGCCCGGCCACACCACGGGGCACTTAGCCCTTTTCCTGAGCACTCAAAGCTGCGTTTCCTAGAGCCCCTTCCTGTTTAAGAGAAGCAGGGGAGTGGTGGCTTGCTTGCTCAAGACTTTCGAGGGCAACAATGTGCAGGGCAGCACTGCACGGCCAGCAGCACCTCGGGGCCTTCCTCTGGGGACCAGGCATGTTCCGTCCGCGCGCCCTTTGCCACTGTAGCTGGTTGAAAAGTCAATCCAAGAGGTGAGCAACAGGGGAATGTATTTATGTCGGGGTGTCCTAGCCCTGGCAGTGCCCTGTGCACTGCAGGGCGTTCAGCAGCATCCTTGGCCTCTACCCATTAGAGGCCAATAGACATGCCCCCCCACTCCCAGTTGTAATAACCAAAAATGTGTCCAGACATTGCTAGATGTCTCCAAGGAGGCCAAGTCGCTCCAGTTGGGAGCCACTAGATTACATGCATGTGTCTGTGTACACATGTGTGTGCACATACGTATATGCACGCCTTCTGCTGGTAGCTCTGGGTTGGCACACCTGCTCTAGGGCCAGAGCCAGCTTCTTGGTACTTGCCGTCACCCTTTAAACTAAGCTTCCAATCCTGGCTGGCAGCAGGACCGCCACAGACCTCTGTCCCCAAGGGCAGGGCGAGGGAGGAGGGGACCCAGCTGGATGGTCATTTCCTTCTTCAGTCGTGCGGGATAAGCCACTCCCCCCATAGGGCATGGGATGGGAGGCTGCCTGTGTTGTTCTTGTAAAAGACCCCTCATGGAAGCACAGGACCGAGGGACAAAAGCCCCTCGTCATCCACGTGGGAGAGTGTACGGAGAGGATTTCCGACACCCAGCCCGGGGGAGCTGGGGCAGCCCGGCCCCTCTGCGGGTGGCCTGTCCCTCAAACGCTCACCACTTCCCTCCACAGTGGTGCTTGCTGGGTGCCAGGTGGTGTGCCGGGCACGGGGGCACAGCGCCTTCCCCTCACGGTCCCTGCCCTGTGGGGTCACAGACAGTAACCAGCAAGTCCCAGAGACGCTATGAAATGCAGTCAGAGCGCCGTGAAGGGAGCCGCACAGCAGCGTAAAAGCCAGCGGCGGGAGTTTGGGGGCTTCTCTGGGAAGGGACCCTGATCGGGGTCTGAGGGAAGAGCAGGTCACTGGGGAGTTAGGGATTGTCCCAGCAGGGGAAATAGCGTGATGGTGGCCAGAGCTTGGCACTTGGAAAGAGCCTCAAGACCTTTCTTTCCAATTGTGAAATGAGCTGGGCAGACTGGAATCAAAAATGTAACAGAGACAGAGGTGACGGGACGCCTCTGCTGTGAGTGGCCTTTGCTGAGTGCTCGTGTGTGAGTGTGTGTGTGTGTGTTTGTGTGTGTGTGTGTACACTCCTTGGCAAGGGTGCCTGTCATCGTCACAATAGCCTGTCTGAGCCCCTGGGCTGAGAACCTGACCTAGGGCCGCCCAGTGGTACCAGGCTGGGGCCGGCCAGGTTTGATTGCACCCGGGGAGGGGGCCCCTGGCCCGAGCGCTCCAGGGACTTGTGAGGATTGGGGCGTCCCAGGCTGACACCCAGGGGTGTGCGGCAGCGCGCAGGAATCTGCATCGTCGCAAGACCGGCTGCAGGCTTGGTTCCCCGGCAGGGAGGCAGGAGTGCTTGGGCGGCTGTGGGTGAATCGAGTTCCTTGGTACAAGCACTTTCCGCACAAGAGCCCACGTCTCTCGGAGGCCAGGCTGGGCTGTGATTTTCCATTTGATGTACGAGGCCGATTTCACTCGCGGATGCAGAATGGAAAGCCGTGTGGGCAGAGCACGGTGAGCTGTCTACTTGCGCCATGGCAGAATCTGGTGTCTGCGTGGCCGAGCGGTGTCACTAATGCGATTCTGAGAGCCTTTTGGGTGTTTGTGGTGCGGCGGCTGCTGTGGGAACCCAGGGGCTGCTCATTTGTGGGGGATGAATAATTTATTTCTGTTTTCAGATGACTTATTCCTGCATCACAGATCCTGCAGCCCGGCTGCCGCGCGTTCTGTAGCTGCTGATTAAGTGGCTTTGGGAGAACTTGGCTTCGTCCCCCACTGCCCTGGACGCCTGTTTCCAGGCCGCACTTTGTGGGCTGCGTGTCAGGGGTCTGAGCTTCTCCACTCTGGGTGGGGAAACTGCTTTCCCGCTCCTCGGCCTGCTCAGGAGGCACGGTCCCAGGGCACGGGCTGGCCCTGGGTTCCAGGGCCGACTGGCAGTTAGGATTTCAATACCAACAGCGCAGCGGAGGTCTGCCTCACAGGCACCCCTTGTTTCCAGTTTTGGTGTGTGACAAGCTGAAACCCGCATATGGTCACAGTTACCCTTGAAAAATCTCAGTTTTTCACATGTGCCAGCTTCACCTCAGCCTAGGTTGCTCACCTGCCACCTCACTGGTCTCCCTGACATACATCTTGACACATGCCGTCCATCCCGCCCAGGCTGCTAAGCTGATCCTCCTCTCAGACCATTGCTCAAGAATCCACCATGGCTCCCTATTGCCAAATGCGGCCTGAACTCCAGTATTCAAAGCCCTCCATAGATGGGCCCAGTCCTTCCTCCCCAGCCCATCTAACATGGCTCTGCCCCGAGCTGCCTGCTCACTGGTGCATTTGTCTCATGTTTATTGAGTCTGTGCTACTCTCAGTGCTATGCAGGGGCTTCGAGACACAGGGAACAAGACCCCACCCTGAGTGCTCAGCCAGACAGGTTATTGGCAGCCCTCACAGGTGCCTTGGGGCCCTGGGAATGGGGGAAGGGAGCGTGGGAGAGTCTCAGAATTTTCGGCATCTTTAATTTGCTCCACTTGGTGAGACTGAGACCTCAGGTGGGTGTCCCGGACCTCGAATGCCAAACTGCAAGGGTCTGCAGGCCAAGGGCACTCCGAGAGGCTTCAGTCACGGTGCGCACCTGGAGCCTGGCATGAGGAGACCATGCTGCGGACAGCCTGGCCGGGCCCCTCTGCCCACCACCTGCCCCCTGCCACCTCCCCACAGACCCTGCCTTGTGCGCTAGGCCCACCCGTTGCACTGCCTTGCACTTCGTCACTTAATTACACTTAAATATTTAATTAGTACCGGTTTCCTCACTCCTTTATTGCTCCTGAGGGCAAGGTTTCTGTCTGGCATCCCCACGGGGCAGGGCATGGTGCCAGTGGGCAGCTGGTGGGAGGGGTGGGGGGGGGAGGAGCAGGGCTCGCAGGCCAGGTGGGCTCGGGTCTAGCTCCTGGCTCGCAGCTGGCTGGCTGTGTGGCCTGGGACAAGGGGCTCAGCGTCTCTGACCTCCGTTTCTCATCTGTAGATGGGGGGACGGTCAGCGCCTGCTGGGGGCCTGTGAGGAGCCGGAGGGAGAGCACGTGTGTGAATGTGCCCGGCGGGGGGGGGGGGGGGCGCATCCTTAATGCCACCTTCAGATTTCGAGCTAAGGCCCGTGAGCCTACAGAGTGCACGTCCCTGGGACTGCATCCCCTCGGGGTCCTCACCGCCCCACGGAGGAGGGGTTGGATTCCCATTGTCAGAGGAGGGAGCAGTCCCAGAAGAGAGGTGACTGGGCCAGGGGCCACGCGGCCACACATCAGAGAACAGACCCAACGTGCTCTGTGCACTTCCACGTTGGCCGAGTGCTTGGGTCACACCCCTGACCCCACACACCACTGCTGTGCTCTGAGCACCTACTGCCCCTGACACGTCCAGGGTGGGCCCGGGAACAGCCTTGGCAGGGACAGCTGGCAATGTACTGCGGGCAGGCAATACTGATGGCGCTTTCCAGGCTGCGTACCTGCTGGTCCCTCTCTCTTCCACTGTCATTCTGAATGAAACTTTTACAGTGTTTAACAGTGGTGCTCAGGGACGCCTGTGGCCCCAGCTCATGTGACAGGTAAATAACAGGTGACAGTGACATGTGGCCTGAGCACCTGGAAGGGGCACTTATTCAGTTGCCTGAATCTTTGCACGTCTGCCCAGCAAACGGGCAGGAGTATTGCCTGGCCACACCTGGCTCTGATCTTGGGTAAGACTCTTTCCTCCTGGGGCCTCTGTTTGTTCAACCATAAAATGAAAGGATTGGATAAAATGGGTAGTTTTTCTTTTTCTTTTTTTCTTCTTTGCAGTTGAACCTTTTTCCTCTCAAGTGAAACCGCAGGGGGAGGTCTGTGTGCACAGCAGATGCGGTGGCCCTGCGGGTGGAGGACCTGTGGTGGCCCTGCCTGGCTGCTTCTCCTCCCCATCCTCGCAGGACTGCGCAGGAGCCTTGGCCCCCAGAGACAGTCGGGGGCTTCCGGCCTGCGGCTCTGAGGCGCCCTGCAGAGTCTGAGGCTGGCTGCCGGGCCAGGACGGACAGCGGGCAGCAGGCTCGTCTGTGGGCAGAGGGCTGCCCAGGGTGGAAAGTGCTGGGCTGGGCTTGGATGTTTTGTTCCCTGGGTCCCCAGGGCTCTCCGGTGTTTCCCCTATGGCTGCCTCATTGTTCCGACTTGGCAAAGGTTCCTTTTATCTTCCTCCTTCCGGAACAGGAGGCGCCTCAGGCTCAGCCTGAGAAGAACAACAGAGCAGGCTTTTCTGGCCCCTGGTCCAGGGGTTGGTGGATCCGGGGAGCCGTGGTGGGAGGTGGCGGTGGCTGGGGCTTGGCAGGTTCCAAGAATTCTGTTAATAGGCAACGAGCCGTTTTATTTTCTTTCCTGCCTGTGGAGGGTCACGAGTGAACAGACGAGTGTTCGGCCTCAAGGAAACGCGGGGAGCCCCCGTCCCTCCCCCACCGCACCGCCGGGAGAGGCCCCGCAGGTCTCAAGGTCTCACCTCTCGGCTGCCCCAGGTCCAGGGCTCTTATTTCCCTTTCCCCGGAGCCTCGCATTATACTTTTGCAGCACTCTTTGGTTTTCAAAGTTCTTCTACAACAATTGTGCTTAAAATAAGTAAACCCTTTCCCCACCCCAAGCCCTGACCCAGAAGCAGGGTTTGCACCCCACATCCCCAACGCCAACCTTTTTGGCACCAGGGACCAGGTTCATGGAAGACAATTTTTCACGGATGGGGGTGGGGTGGGAGTGGGGGGCCGGGGGAGGTAGAGCTCGGGTGGTGATATGTGGCCCTAACAGGCCACGGAACCGGGCCACAGCCTGGGGGTTGGGGACCATGGCTTTACAGTACCTGTTGTGTGAATGTGCTACAGTGTGTTTACCCATCTCACTTTGGAAAGTTTGCAGTTGGGCTTAGCACCAGTCACGCAGCTGTGAGTGTTCCTGCACATACCTTTTGGTGGACATATGCCCTTCTTTCTGTCGGGCGGACATAAAAGAGCTGCATTTCTGGTTCATGGGCCATGTGCGTGATCACCTTCAGTCGACAGGCCAACAGGTTTTCAAAGTAGTCCTAGACGGTAGGTCTTGTATTATGTGGCAGGAGCTCAAATGCACCGGCTGTGGACGTGGGATCAGGAGCTGCAGTGAGACATGGGACATTCTCTGGAACTCAGGGGTCCCTGCGGCCTGGTGCCGGGCATTGGTCATGGCCACACGGCGTGGGGGTGGTCTGTCCAGTGCGTCACCCCTTTGCGAAGCTTGCTGGTCTCATCCGGACGTCTTGGCTTCCACTGTGTGCTCCGAGGCTGCTCCCAGACCGCAGCCCACCCTGGTGGCACCTGCAGAACACATAGTCTCCTCTGTCCTTCAGTTCCTTGAACGGAGCGATGGGAGAAAATGCCTCCACAAAGAGCTGTTGTGCGAAATGTCTGTGCAACAGTATTCTTTGAGCAACTGCGCTTATTACCCGGGGACCAAAGTAGTCATTTAAAAACCATAGTCACCTCTGAAATAGTCATAATCCAAAAACCATCCATCTTTGACTTCACACCCCATTATATATTTTTTTCTCTAAGGGACTTTGCTTCTCAGTTGGATTTCAGAATATATTAAAATAATTTGTCATCTCTTGAGCACACAACCTCCTGGGTGTGAGCAGGCGGGAGAAGCCAGTCCCGGTTCCCCGGACCTCAGAGCCAGCGCGGAAGCCTGTGCCTGGGAGAGAAGTGGGTCGGGTGCTGGAAGGAAGATAGTCTTCTAGCTGCCTTTCCCGAGGACTGGCCAAAGAGGAAGATGGGCACTCAAGGGCTGGGCCATCAAGGGAGGGACTGGCCCCATAAACGGCCCTAGAGCCATTGCTTGCTTAGGCTATGACCTGCAGGGCCCAGGGTGACAGTCTGGGCTGCTTCTGGAATTGAGCTGAGAGATCCTTCCACGGCGCCTCCTTACGGACTGTGAATACCTCCTGAAGGACTGGGCTCCCGCTCCAAGCCCAGAGGACCGGTCACCACCTCGAATGCAGGGGGATCCCAAGAGCTTGTGTCTGACTGCCCACTGACATCTGGTACACATCTGAGTGTACCCCACTGGGCAGGTGGGGACGGTGTCCCTGCACCTGACACACATGTTGGGCGCCCAGCATGGTGTGGAGTGTGCCTGGGTTTCTCCCAGGCAGTTTTATAGCTCCGTCCATGCACTTTCCTGGAGCCACGCCTCAGATTTGAGGCTGCCAGGTTCTCACGGTCAGCTAAGTTGATGCCTGCTTATCCCTCCCCATCTGTAAGGGGTGACCAGTGCTGACACCTGTATGTCCCCTGGCTCCAGGGCTTGCAAACCCTATGATTTGTTCCCTTGCTCCTGTGACTCTGCTCTTTGCCCTCCTGTCCTCTGGTATAGAGGGTTAGGAGGACATTGACTTAGATCCTTTTTTTAAAACAGCTTTATGGAGACGTAATTCACTTGCCATACAGTTTACCCATTTAAAGTATACAGTGTGAAGTATACACTTCAGTGGTTTTTAGCACACACTCACGCATACGTGCAAGCAGCACCACAGTCCGTTTTGGAAAATTTTCATCACCCCCAAAGGAAACCTCGTACCCTTTAACTACTACCCCCTTGTCCCCCGGCCCTAAGAAACCACTGATCTATTATACTTTCTGTCTCTATACGTTTCTTGTCCTGGACATTTTACATAGATGGAATCATACATTTGTCCTTTTGTGTCTGGCTTCTCTCACTTACCATGATGTTTTCAAGGTTCATCTGTGTTGTAGCATATGTCAGTATTTCTCCACTTTTTATGGCTGGATGATGTTGCATTGTATGGGTAGACCATATTTTGTTTATCCTTTTGTCCATTGACAGACAGTTGGGTTGTTTCCACCTTCTGGCTATTATGAATAATGCTGCTACACACATTTGTGTACAAGTTTTCATGTGGACATGTGTTTTCATTTCCCTTGGGTGCATACCTAGGAGTGGAATTGCTGGGTTATATGATAACTGGATGGTTAATGATTTGAGGAACTGCCGGACTGTTTTCTATAGTGGATGCACCATTTTACATTCCACCAATAGTATATATATGAGGGTTCTGTTTCACCAGAACCTTGACAATACATGTATTGATCTGACTTTTTATTCTAGAAATCTTCGTGGGTGTAAAGTGGTATCCCACTGTGCTTCCAATTTGCATTTCCCTAATAACTAACTAGTCTTTTCATGTGTTGTCAGCTCCTTGTATATCTTCTTTGGAGAATTATCTATTTGGATCCTTTGCCTGTTTTTTTTTTTTTTTTTTGAAACAGAGTCTCGCTTTGTTGCCCAGGCTAGAGTGAGTGCTGTGGCGTCAGCCCCACTCACAGCAACCTCAAACTCCTGGGCTCAAGCGATCCTTCTCCCTCAGCCTCCAGAGTACCTGGGACTACAGGCATGCACCACCATGCCCAGCTAATTTTTTTCTATATATTTTTAATTGTCCAGCTAATTTCTTTCTATTTTTAGTAGAGACGGGGTCTCGGTCTTGCTCAGACTGGTCTTGAACTCCTGAGCTCCAACGATCCGCCCGCTTCAGCCTCCCAAGAGAGCTAGGATTACAGGCATGAGCCACCACGCCCTGCCTTTGCCTGTTTTTTAATGGAGTTATTTGTTTTTCTGTTGTTGAGTTGTAATATATTAATAATTTTGATGAAGTTCAATTTATCTATCTTTTCTTTGGTTGTTTGGGCTTTGGTGTTATAAGAATCCTTTGACAAATCCAAAGTCATGAAGATTTACCCCTGTGTTTTCTTTTAAGAGTTCTGTATTTTTAACTCTTACAGTTAGGTCTCTGATCCATTTTGAGTTCATTTTTGTATATGATCTGAGGTAGGATCCAAATCCACTCTTTTGCTTGTGGCTATTCAGCTGTCCCGGTACCATTTGTTGAAAAGATATTTCCCATTGGATGGTCTTGGCACCCTTGTTGGAAATCAGTTAACCATCGATATATGGGTTTATTTCTGGGCTCTCAATTCTATTTCATTGATCTATATGTTTATTTTTGTGTCAGTACAACATTGTCTTGATTATTATTGCTTTGTACTAAGTTTTGAGATTGGAATTTTGTTCTGCATTTTCAGGATTGTTTTGGCTATTCTGGGTCCTTTGCAATTCCATAAGAAATTTAAAATCAAATTTTCAATTTCCACAAAGAAGTAAACTAAGATTCTTATGGGGATTGCATCAAATCTGCAGATCAGTTTGAAGAATATTGCCATCTTAACAATTTTAATTCGTCTGATTAATGAACATGGGATATTTTTCCAATTATTTAGATCGTCCTTAATTTCTTTCAACAATATTTTGTAGTTTCCAGAGTATGAGTTTTTCACTTCTTTTGTTAAATTTGTTTGTAAGTATTTAATTCTTTGGTTTTTTAAATTTCATTTTTGAATTGCAAGTATATAGAAATACAATGGATTTTTGTATATTGGTCTTGTATCCAGCAACCTTGCTGAACATACTTTTTAGTTCTAATAGTTTTTTAATGGATTCCTTAGGATTTGCTATGTATAAGATCATGTCATCAGCAAATTGAGATAGTTTTACTTCTTCCTTTCCAATCTGGGTGATTTTATGTCTTTTTCTTGCCTAATTGCCCTGATTAGAACCTTCGGTACAATTTTGAATACAAGTGGCAAGAGTAAGCCTCCTTGTCTCATTCCTGATCTTAGGAGGAAAGTATCCAGTCTTTCACCATTAAATATGATGTTGGCAGTGAGTTTTTTGTAGATAGCCTTTATCAGATTGAGGAAATTCTCTTCTAGTTTTTTAGTGTTTTTATCATGTAAGTGTGTTGGATATTGTTAAATGGTTTTTCAGCATCTATTGAAATGCTGAAACTTTTGTTTTTTAATTTTTTTGATAATATGTTACATTAACTGATTTTCAGATAGTTAACCAACCCTTCATTCATGGCATAAATCCTAGTTGGTCATGGTATATAATCCTTTTTATGTGTTGCTGCATTTGATGTGCTACTATTTTGTTGAGGATTTTTGTGTTCACATTCATGAAGGATATTGGTCTGTCATTTTGTTCTCTTATGAAGTCTTTCTCTGGTTTTGGTATCATGGTAATACTGACCTTTCAGAGTGAGTTGGGAAGTATACTCACCTCTTCTATTTTCTGGAGGAGTTTGTAAAGAATTGGTGTTCTTTAAATGTTGTAGAATTCAGCAATGAAGGCTTTTGGCCTGGCTTTTCTTTGTGGCTAGTGTTTTGCTTATGTTTTGCATACTAATTCAATCTCTTCACTTGTTAAAGGTCTTTCAAATTGCCTATTTCTTGAGTGAGTTTTGGTAGTTTTTGTCTTTCTGGTTGGCTTAGATTCTTACAGGCCTCTCTCTCCCTGCTCTTTCAGTCATAGTTGACATTTATTGAATTCTTTCTATGTACCAAGCACTTTTTGTGCGTTAGCTCATTTAATCTTTACAAAACTTGATGAGCTAGGTGGTATGTTTATCATCTCCATTTTTCAAATGGGGGAATGGGAGCAGGGAGAAGTTAAATAGCAGGTCAAGGTTGCACAACTAGGAAATAGTCCAGCTGGGCCTTGAGCCCAGACAGTGCGGCCACACAGCCCTCTGTACCTGCCGCCCTCTCCCTGCAGCTCTCCCGAGGCCCTGCTCTGGGCCAGCTCCTTGCTAGGAGCTGCAGCACAAGAATGGGTCAGACCTGCATGGCCTAAGTTGCTTGCCAGAGAACCCAAACCAAAGAGGGAGAGGTCTTAGGCCTGATGTGAACAAGGTGCTGGGGGAGACAGAGTGCCAGGAAGGGCCCCACGAGAAAGTGAGGTATGAAAGGGGCCTTGAAGGAGGCCCCCATGTGGGGCCCAGCTGGGCAGCTTGTGAGTGTGCCCCTCCCAGGGCTTTTGCCTTCTCCACCTCCTGTCTCCCAAGCACCCAGGCCTCTGCATTTTGCTCTTCTAGAGAGGAAGAGGCATGACAATTTGTAAGACAATCGCTAGACAGAAATCAGGAGCAGCCAGACATAACTCAACATAATTATTTCTGCATAATGACTTCTGCTACTTGATTCTGTCTCGAGCAATGACTATAATCTTTATCTGTCACTGGAAAGCTGGTGGCCAGGGAGCCCCTGTGGCTTAGAGATAGAGCCAGGAGGAAATTTGCAATTCAAGTTAATGGAGTGTTCCCAAGCAGCCTGGGAGCCAGCGTCTTCAAGGTCTCTGGAACAGCGGACCCTCCTCCTGCTAGGAAGCCTGGTGTCAGAGCTGGCCTGGCCTCCTCTGCGGGGATCCAGCCCTCCTGCTTTGTCACAGATGGGGAAACTGAGAATGGCAGAGGTCACAGGGTGTGCCAAGGTCACTCAGCATCAGAGGCAAGCCTGGACCAGAACTTCCCCTCTGCCTTCCCCGCCACCCAGCGCTCTCCCCACGGGCTGGCGCACCTGCCGGTGGGACAGACAGATAGAAGGTGCCTTTGTGGAGCTGGTCACTGAGCATGGTGGTCATGCAGGGCTGCCCCACAAGGCTGGAGATGCTGTGGCCTCTGTAGCTGGGCAGTGATGGACCTGCAGCCAGGAGAGGCCCCGTGGCGCTAATGGTGCAGTGTGGCGGGAGGGCGTTCCTGCCGAGAGGGCCAGCAGACGGGGTGTTCACCTGCTCTGGCGTGGGGAACACAGAGGCCCCCTGACCTGAGATGGTACCTGCTTACCTCCTTGCATGGCCTCTTAAAGGCCCCTTTCATTAACAAGAGCAGCTGGAAAGGACGGAGCATGGGTTTGGGGATTTGTGTTTTGGGCATCCAACGTCCCACTTAGCCAGGTGTGACCTGGGCCAGTGTCCCATCTGCACGGTGTGTATGGAAGGTGCACCACCACGAGTGAACCCCAGTGTAAACTGTGGGCCTTGGGGGAGAGTGATGCGTCAATGTAGCTTCATCAGTTGTAGCAAATGTCCCACTCTTGTGGGGGATGTTGATAATGGAGGAAGCTGGGGGGTGGAGTATATGGGAACTTTCTGTACTTCCCACTCAATTTTGTTGTGACCCTAAAACTTCCCTAAAAAATAGTCTGTTACGTGTGTGTGTGTGTGTGTGTGTGTGTGTATAAATGACATCTATCTATATGATACTATCTGAAAGCACAGTGGTCTTCCCCGAGAGTTTCGGTGGGAAGATGCATGACTTTTCTCCTCCAGGTCTTGAATTCCAGCAGTGGGTTTGCATTCCATAGTTGGCCTATAAAATTCTATATTAGGGAAACAGGGTAGAACTTTAACTCTGAGCAAGGTACACCTTGCTTCCGATAATGTCCATGTGATGCATTTTGGGGCATTCATTTGTCAGACATTGATTACTGATTGAGTGCCTGCTGTATACAGGCCCTGGTCTAGGCACCAGATGCACGGAAATGAAGTGGACTCATGCCTGACCTTGTGGTGCTCACGTCAGCTGGGGTTGGGTCTGGGGGACACAGCCCCCCATTCTGTAGGAGCGAGGGGAGCCCCGCTGGCACGATCCAGGTGGACAAGCTTCCCGGAGCAGTGCGTGTGTGTAAACATGATCGTTGCTATGGAGGAAGAGAACTGCATGTCAGGAGAAAATAACCGGGGAGTGTGCTGTAGACGAGGAAGAGAAACTCGCTCTCAGGGGGAGAGACTGCTCTGGTTCCATCCTGGCTTTGCTCCTTGGAAGAACAATGACCTTGAGCAAGTCATTAGCTTCTCCAAGCCTCAGTTTTTTCCCTGTCTGTAAAATGGGGATAATAATTATGCCTAGGGCGTAGTGAGGATGAAATTGGATTATGCAAACACGTGCATGGAAAGCTGTTAGCTGTGCGTGGCTGTATGGCGATGTTAGCCACGGTACTACTATTATACACATGTACTGGAGGCTGCGGGTTCACAGAGAGGTGGTCGCCAGTCTGTGCGTGGGGTGGGCAGAGACGGGGGAGGTCTGAGTCTGCCCCACGCGGAGGGCGTTTGGAACGCCTGTGTCGGAGCTGGTGGGAGGCGTGAAGGTGGGGAGTGGTCGGGCACCTGGGACACGACAGCCCGCGTTTCCCTTCTCAGTGACCGTGTGGTTTTGTGACTGAATGTCAGGTGATGCCTTCTGACCTTTTTTGAGCACTAACGCGTGCCCTGCGCTGGGCCAGGAGGGGGCCGGGATGGTGAGGGGCCACCCTGGGGGCGCCTGCCAAGAAACAAGGGCGCTGTGGGGGTTGGAGGGACCCTGAAGGGGCCGGCCCGGGCCGGGGCTGGGTGTGCACGATCCCACCGAACCCGTCCGTAGCCCGCCGGGCACAGAGCGCTGGGTGGAGGCACAGGCTGTGTCTGTGGCGGCCTGCAGAGCTGCTGTCAGCTGAGGAGCGATGCTGTCGGATTCAAACCGGGTTTGCAGACCGCAGAGGCCATGGCCACACTCAGCTTCCGAGCTGGCTTTGTGATAACTGGCGACCCCACCTGAGGGGGCCAGCGTCTCCTCTGGGGGCTTCCCTGTCAGTGTTGCTGGGGACGTCCCTCCTTCCGGGAGGATGTGCCACTGCCCGTAATGGCTGGATGGGGGCCGGGGCCGGGTGTTTTCGGTATTTAGTGTGGAGCTTGCGAGAGCCGTGGTCCCCCCGACAAGCACAGCGGCAGCAACAAGAGGGAAACGCGACGGGCTCTGGGCCAGGGGTGTCCGCATCCCCCATGACCTGTCGGTCCTCTCTTCCAGGGGCATGGTCTAGTGGCCTGGTCAAGGACGTGGAACCAGTCCCTGGAGGTTCTGACCCGCTCCGTCTTGGCCTCCGCTCGGTCTCGGGTAAGTGACTCCTGGAGGCCGACTGGCCCGAGGCGGGTAAGGACCGAGGGGGAAGGGGGCGGCTTCCGCTGCGCTGTGGGGTCCAGCCCGTGTGTGGGGGCCGCACCAGGTCAGTGGGAAGAGCCGGGAAGACTGGGAGTGGGGGCAGCCCGCCCAGCGCCCCGAGGTCAGTGTACCCGGTGCAGAGGGCAGATGCCAGTGGCTGGCTCCATGTGTGGTCCCCGCAGGCCCCGGCTGTGGTGGCTCTCCCGCCAGGCACCAGCGGGCACACGGCATTCCAGGACAGTGTGCTCTCTGCCCGCTGGCTGGCCCTGCCTCGCCCTCGGCCCGGGGAAGTCTGCATCCTGTGGGTGGGGCGGTGTTCCTGCCTCCGTCTTCCTGAGGGAGGCCAGTTTCCCACCGCCTTGTCCCTTGCTCACCCTGCCAAAGTGGTCTGCGGGTTGGGAGGAGACACCCAGGCAGGGGCCTGTGCCTTGGGGTGCAGGGTCACAAGTGGGTCTTTGGCTCCTTCCCCCCCAAGAAAACAGACACAGCTGCGCGTTGAAGGTGCTGCTTTTACTCACTTGGTCTCCTCCCCCCAGCCCTGCTGGTGGGGGGTGACCTCTGCTCTGTGTTACTGGGACGTCACCTGCATACAGGCGTCCCAGCCCAAGGCGCAGTCAGCACCAAGCACAGAGGCAGCTGGCCCAGGCCAGCAGCCGTGCCACGATGCTGGGCCTGTGGAGGGGCTGGCGAGGGGGCGGGAGGAGGTCCTGTGTGTCCCCGTCCTGGGGCCCCGAGTGTTTCAGTGCACACACAGCAGGTGCTCCAGAACGGCCTCCACCGCCACTGAGACCGGAGGGACTCTGGGGTCAGGAGGGCCTTTCTGACACGTGCGCATCGTGGCCGTGGATGTGGTGGGGCAGGTGATGGCGGGGGGAGGACCCTCCTCTCTCCCCCCGCTTGGCGATGGAGAAGCAGCACCTGCGTGCTAAGACCGTGGTCCCAGCCTCCCCCAGCTTCCCCCCTCCCCGTCCCCAAGCTATCCTGCATTTGGTCACTCGATGTGTATTTGCTGAGCACTGCCGTGGCTGGACAAGCTTCCAGGCTCTGGTCTTCAATGGCGAACAAACCAGAATAAAGCCTGACCCCAAGGACCTTGTGTTCTAGGTGAGGGAAGACAGACGATGAACCCAATAATATATAACTTAGAGGAGAAACCAAGCCAGAAAGGGGGGTAAAACAATGTGTGTCAGGGCTTCAGTTTGGGGTAGAGAAGCCAGGGAAGGCCTCACTAGGATGTGACTTGAGCAAAGACTGAGGGAGGCGAGGGAGTGAGCGTGTTTGTGTCTGAAGAGCAGGCAGTGCAAAGGGCCTGTGGCAGGAGCATACCCGTGGCCCTGAGGAGCAGCAGGAAGATCAATATGGCCGGAGGGTGTGAGCAGGGAGAGGGTGAGGAGGAGGGGACGAGCCAGGCTGCTCAGACAGGTGGGGGGAGCGTAGGTCACCCCTGAGGGGCCTGACACGCGCAGCACGGACCAGTGAGGAGAACAGATAATTGCGTCCTTTCAGTGTAGCCAGAATCCCATGGTGCGGCCAACCTTCTGGGTCCTTTAATAGTGACCTCCCCTCACAGGTTCAGAAGATAATTGTTGTTCCTAGGGATTTGTTTAGCCAACAGTTCTTCTGGAAGATGTTAGACTAACAGGGCGTGGAGATTTGGGGTTCTGCAGAGAAGAGGCAGGAGAGCACGGCCCAGGCGTGTGCAGGTCCCAGGTGGGCATCTCCGAGAGCCGTCCACACTGGCTGAAACGGCCCCTGTGTGCACACTTGAGGTTACGGACAGGGCACCAGGAAGGGAAGATCCTCCTGTGTTGTACGTTGAGGGCTATTTTTAGGGTGACTTGAGACAACTTTGCAGTGTCACTTCCTGTGGTCGTCGCCTCCAGCCCTCAGCCCTGGGGTGCAGATCCCACGTACACGTATGTGTACATGCTCACACACACACACACACACACTCCTGCTGTGGGCAAGCAGGACTCGGCCCGGGTTCTCATCCACTGTGGAGCCAGTGGAGGGTTGGGCCGTCGTCCCGGCTCTGCGGCAGGGCTGCGGGCAACTCCTGAGCCTCTGCTCCATGTCTGGTTCTGTGTGAGGTGCTGTGTCCAGATCCCACGTGAGCAAGATCCAGCCGGGCCCCCCACCTGGTCGGGGGATGACAGGCGGAGGTAAAGGGAAGGGCGGCTTGAGGGGTCTCTGCTCGGTGCCACACGGAGGCTTCACGATGATGCTGTCCAGACCTCGCTGCTGGTTGGCGTCCGGGGGGCCTCTGAGCCAGGTCTGAGTCCACCCCGGCTCCCCCATCCCACGTCACTGGCCTCTTCAGGTGAAGTCCACACTGTCCTCCTTTCCTCCCTTTCCTGAGGGGTCCAGCACCACCCCAGGCACCTGGCCCGGACTTTCACATTTTCTCTCTTGTTGACCCCTTGAACATTTCTTGGACTTGTCAGACCCCATGTGCAAATTTTTAGCTTAGAAGTAAGCATTGAGATCATAGAAGATCTTAGCAAATATTTGCTCTGTTGGCTGTTCCCAGGCCCTCAGAGGGTCCCCAGCAAACTGGCTTTCACAGAAGTCAGAGTATCTGAAAGCGTCTGATGGAAAATTCAGAGACGTGTGGGCCAGGAAGGCGGCTCTCAGAGCGTGCGGACAGTGCTCCGTGGGCCAGAGATCCGCGGAGGATTTGGAGGTTGTCTGGAAGGAGCCCCCGCGTGGCTAGACCTCCTCTCCCCCTCCCTCCCTCCCTGACTTCCTTCCTTCCTCCCATCAGACAATTATTGTGCGCTTCCTGTGTTTCAGGTGCCGTGTTAATAATTGGTTATGGGACTATTCCTAGCCGCACCCTGCATAAATGGAACCCAGCTCTGTGTCCTTGGGGAAGAGGTCAGGAAAGGACTGGGCCCAGCCTGGAACCTCGAGGACCCGAGTCTGTCCGTTCGTCCTTGAGTGCCGCCTGCCTCTGCCACCAGCACCCAGGCTCCGTGCCTGGCTCAGTAGGCCCTGTTGGGGTGGAAAAGGAAAGAAGGGAGACCCTGCCTTCCTCATCAGCCCATGAGCGCTTCGAGGGTGTCTTGTACATCTGTGTCTCCCCGACACTTAGCACTGTGGTTTGCACTTAGCAGGTGCTCAGTTAGTGTGTTGAGAACAGTGAATGTGTACGTGGGCTGGGTGCGTTGCCCCAACTCTCTCTGCAGAACGTGTGGCTTCTGGTGTTGTGATTTAAAGAGTAAAGGTGGCAAAGGCCTACTTGTATGAGCTGTCCCCACTCCTGATCATAAACGCGCCCTCTAACGACCGCTCCAGACCGTAGCCCCGGGGCCACCAGCGGCAGCCGGCCGTCCATGCCTGTGCGCAGCGTCTCTGCGGGCCGATACTGTTTTATTGAGAAGGATTTACTGTTTTTATTTTTTCCCAGAGACTTAAACATGAATCAGATAGCACATAAGATGATTCATTGGGGGTTTCTTCCAAGTTTAAACAAACAGTAAGAAGTTTTTGGACGGGTGCGCTGAGCCGCAAGTGGGTCCCAGGCAGGCGTCTGGCTGGAGGTGTCCCCCACGGGCCTCGAGTCACAGAGGGGCCTTGCCCTGCGGGCCGAGCATGTCAGCGTGCACAGAACCCCAGAGAGGGCACGTGTGTCTCGCAAACACCTCTCCAGGCTAATGTTAGTAGTATTTCTTCTCGAAGATGCCAAGATACATTAGACTGTGGTCAAACCTTATTCACTGGGACACATAAATTCAAAATTTTGCCAGTAGTTCATTTGAGTCCTGTGAAATGAGAATGTAGACTTAGGCAGACACCTGGCAGACAGTTAGCTTTCTCCCACCTCCTGGGGAAAGAGCCGGATCTGCCAGGCGAGATCCCAGGGAGGAGGGCAGGAATTCCCGGTTCAGGGAGCAAACCTCCACGGCGCTTCAAAGGCTTCCTCTGGGGACAGACTCCAAGATGTTTTTTAGAGCTAGAACATGCCGTGGGGACCACAGTGTCCAAACCCATGTCTTACTGACGAGGAAAGGAAGAGCTCTCGAGGCACGTGGCTTACTCACAACCCCCCAGTCCTCCACCTCCACCCTGAAGTTGAAAATGGCAGATGTGCTGATAGCAGAGTTCTTACCTGCTCATTGCGAATGCCCCCTCTGCCCAGGCCTCGCCCTTTACCTGATAAAGAGCTCAGAGGCAATTTTTCAGGTATTTTTTTTTTTACTCAGACTTTATAAATTTGAACTACCTTTCAAGTAATTAGTCTGAATTCTTAGGGTTTGATGACATTCCGTTATCATAACAGCTGTGACAATACTGCCATAGGTTTGTCTGATGCCTTCACTTGGTCAAAGTCCTTTCCCAGCTTTCGTTTCCCTTTATCCTCGTGGCTATACTGTGAAACCAGAAGGCAGGAACCATTATTCCCATTTTATAGTTAGGGAAACTGAGGCCCGGAGAAGTTAGGAGACAGCCACGCCCAAGACCACACTAGATGGGGAGGCTGGGAGGAGGCCGTTAGGCCATGGGGTCTGGCTGTAACATTCCTGCGCTGCCCTGGCCCCTCGGATACACCCCCACGCTGACTGTGGCCCCCGAAGCTGGCGTTCTGCCCCCATTTCACAGTGGAGCAGACAGAGGCTTGGTCTGGAGCATTGAAACTAGGAACTCTAGCATGGCCCTGCCTGACCCAGGGCCCGGCTCAGCACCCCTGGAGAGCTGCCCGTCCCTCCATGTCCCCTCCGGGGGATGCTGGCCACTGGCCAGGGCAGGCTGAGTCACTGGTCAGGTAGAGCTGTCCCTGTAGTCTCAGTTCCGCTCCTGCTGGGGTGAGACGTTGTCCTCTGGGGAAGGGCTGTTGCTCACCCCCTAGCCCGGGGTGTCTCAGTGGAACTGCAGAGCTAACTCTGCCATCTGACGTGTGGCTCTGCCCCCATGGTTCAGCCCTTGAGTCACTCGCAGCTGGCAGGGGAAGCGGGAGGGACACACTCCAGGACGCCTAGCGGCTGGTGGGCCAAGTCACCACTGCGTCATGAGTACAGGGGGGCCCTGATGGGGACCAGCCCTGCCACTCTGGGCTCCGTCCCACCCAGTGCTGACCACACGCGGCGGCACATCTAGGGGGATGGAGAGGGGGCCTCTGAGCTCAGTCGGCCGCCTGCTGCCTGCTGTGCCTCTTCAGTTTCCTTCAAAAGAACAGTTAGCTTGTGGTCTCCATCCCGGTCCTGAGGGTAAGCAGTTGAGTGATTCAGATGTTGATTTGCTTCAACTTTTGAATTTTTATTGTATGGTTGAACAGTAGCGGGGTCCTGAGCCCTCGGCTAGTTAAGTCATCCGGAGTGTTTCTACGGAGCGTGGCCCTTCCGTGCGGAGGGCGCGGGCATCACAAGCCCCCACCGCCTCTTCTCTCTCCCGGGGTCAGCTCCTTGCCACCACGCACTCCTGCCACAGTCACACTCCGTGCTGACGATCCAGCCTCTGTGGGTGTGGGGACACTGTCCCCTCCTGGCTGCATGGGTTTTGAGCACTACAGGACACAGCGTTCTTTGTGCCTGGCACCCGCCGTGCCCTTTGTCCGCCCCACGCGGAGAGCTCCCGGGACCTTTAAGTCCCGGCTCAGTCTCACCCCAGCTGAGCGACCGCTCTGTGCTGGAGCTCCGGGGCCTGCGTTGGGGCCTGTGTTGAGTCTCTTGAGGCGCATCACCCCTGACTCATGGGGGCACATGGGGCCGGGGACACTTCACGGGGCACCAGAAAGAGCCTCTGTGTCTCGTTCATACAGGTGTCACCATGCCCAGCATGGAGCAGGCACTTGGAAACCATCGAGGTGTGAGTGAGGGAGCGAATCTAGAGCCTTCACTCCCCCCAGCCTGGTGTTGCCGGATCCGCCAGAACCACCCCCCCCCCCCCCCCCCCCCGTGTTCAAAGCAAGGCTCTGGGCAGGGGCAGAGCAGCCCCAGGCCTGTGGCCAGGATGGCACACCTGCCTCCCACCTGGCACAGGTGCTGCGTGGCAGCCCCTTGCCTGGCATCCGGCACCCCCCACCTCTGCAGAAGTGTGGAACTCACAGAAGAATGGGTACACACAGTGTTTGCCTTCAGAGAAGTCCCATGGTCTCGATTTGGGTCCTGCTTTTGAGTTTCCTTTTCCTGTTGCGTTAGCAGGTTTTATAAGGGAAGGGATCGTTCTCTTGGGCGTTTTCTTTTCCTGTCCCTGCTGGGGAAGCAGCTTAAGGGACTCCTCCCGAAAAGGCTCAAGTTCTAGTGAAGTTGGCTCTAAAATGAGGCCTCGGCACCAGCCAAGTGAATGAGCTCACTGGAGAGTGGCCAGAAGGCCCCGTCCTGTCCCCCAGCCCACGGGCTGGGGACCATATGGCTGAGGTTTACCAGGGAGAGGGAGACTGGTAGCAGTTTGGTGAGTGGACCCCCGAGTCTGACACACCCCAAAACCTCTACTCTGCTGCAGCTGCTCCCGCGCCGGTCAATGGAGATTTCCAGAACACTAAGTCTCCGTGTGCCTTCGAATCTGAGCCAGAGAGCACTTTACCATCCTCACCCTCACCTTCCTTCCTGCTTCCCTAATACAGGAAGAGTCTCCAAATGTCACAGCAAGAAGGATCCGAGAAGAAAATCCTCCTTTGTTTATCCATTTGTTCATTCGCTCAGGTGCTGCGCTAGGCCCTTAAATACACAGCCAGTAATTCAAACATATTTATTGAACACGAATTGTGTTGTAGGCCCTGTTTTGGGCATGTAGGGTTACAGCAGTGAACAAAAGGAGGCAGTCCGTCAATAAATGCATAAATATAGTGCCCCGTAGTAGGAAACGCTATGGAAAGGCAGGTAAGGGACAAGTGCTGAGGGTGGATGTCACTGAGGTGGGTCCTCAGGGGCAGCTTCGCCAGGAAGACCGTTGAGCAAAGACATGAGCACGGTGGGAGTGAGTCGCACAGATACCAAGGAGATGGAGGGGAAGGAGAGCAGGGAGGTATCGGGAACTGCCAGTGCAAAGGCCCTGAGGCTAGAACATACTTAGGTTCTTGGACTGATGAATGAGGTATTCTCTTTCCTTGAGAAGCTCACAGTCTAATGAAGGAAAAAGACTAGCAAATGATGTAATAAAATTTGAGGTCGTAATAGAAATAAGTGAAAAACGCCATTGGAATGCAGAGGGAACAGCAATTGCAGGGGGCTGGAAATGCATCCCCAGGGAGTGATATGTGCGTTGGGCTTTGGTGGATGAGTAGGAGTTCGCTGGGGCTGAGGTGAGCACGCCACGTGGATAAACTCATTTGCAGAGGCTGGAGGTGTGCAGGGAGAGCCACCCACACTTTCCCCTTCCTGTTCTAGTAGCAGTTTCTGTGAGAGAAAGAACATTCTCTTGGGGATTTCCACCTTGGGAGAGAGGAACGTGGGCTGGTCAGGACACAGAGGGGACTCTGTGCCTTGCTGGCTCTGCCTGCCGCCCTTTCTCTCTTGTGTTTTTTTAAAGGCTTTGGGGAGCCGTGGGGATTTTAAGCTGTGGGGATGGGTACAGAAGTCAGGCAGGCTCTGGTTGGATTTCTCAACAGCAGGTCACTGGCCTGGAGCCCATCCCTTGGATAAAGCACTGTGACGCAAGAGGTTTCAGGAAGACCTCCAGAAACAGGCTCGAGGTCAGTAGGTTGAATGTGGATGTGGGCACCGTCTGCCCCAGCGCTGTCACCAGCCTCCTCTTTCCCCAGACCTGCCGCAGCGGGGTTGCTGTTCCAGCTCCCGAGGTGGAGGAACACGCCTCCTTCTGCAGCCTCTTCCCTTCGGCCCCGCCTTACTGGAGTCAGACCTGGGGTCCTCACTGCAGCGGGGTCAGACCTGGGGTCCTCACTGCAGCGGGGTCAGACCTGGGGTCTTCACTGCACCGGGGTCAGACCTGGGGTCCTCACTGCACCGGGGTCAGACCTGGGGTCCTCACTGCACTGGGGTCAGACCTGGGGTCCTCACTGCACTGGGGTCAGACCTGGGGTCCTCACTGCGCTGGGGTCAGACCTGGGGTCTTCACTGCAGCTGGGGTCAGACCTGGGGTCCTCACTGCGCTGGGGTCAGACCCGGAGTCCCCCTGGAGCTGGCCTCTAGCGAGTTCTCAGGCCCTGCCTGCTGACATAGAAACTCAGAGGTAGTTGTGAAATGCAAACACCATTATCTTTCATTCAAGGGCAGGAAGGAGTGAAATAAACAAAGTCTACCACAAGGTGCTAATGAGCTTCAAAGGTGTCCCAGTTTGGTAGCTGCAGATCCAGGGTCCCTGGTATCATCCATGTGACACTACCTCTACCCAGCGTCTGCCACTAGAAATATGATGGGAGCCACATGCATGTGTCATTTTAATTTTTCCTGTAGTCACATTGAAAAAGTGAAAAGAAACAGGTGAGATTAAAACTTGTTTGATTCAACCCATTATATCCCCAAATGTTACCATTTCACATGTAATCAAGATAGAAAAAGTATTAATGAGATTTTTACAGTATTTTTTCCATATTAAGTCGTCAAAATCCAGTGTGTATTTTACACTAAAGGCACATATGTGAGTTCGGACTGGCCACATTTTAAGTGCTCAATAGCCACATGTGGCTGGCAAGAGCCCTAGCTTATAGGTGGAGAAACTGAGGCACCTGTGAGGGTGGCAACAAAGCGAGGTGGAGGTGTGGCGGGGGCGGGGTCTCAGCCCAGGCCCTGGGAGCCTCCCAGCTGCGCCCTCTAGCGTCCGCCCAGCCACACTACAGCCTGGACAGCCTCGGGTATCTGCCCCTAGGCTCCCCGGGACAGGACCGGCCCCTCCTTGGAGAACTACGCTGGAAGCCAAGGCTGCAGGAAACTTGACTCTCACCTGCTTATGTGGTGGAAAGAAAGACACGGGTCCGAGTTGTTTTGAAAAATACAATCAGCCCCAGAACAGGGGCTTAGCCCTAGGAGGAGTGTATGTCTGTGGGTCACTGGGAGAAATAACTGGGTCTGGTGCTGGATAAGAAAGAGCACGAACCCATCTGTTCTCCACCTGCCGCTTCTGCCTCCCACCTTCCTGTCCCACCCCAGACAGAACCAGCTCTCATCTCGAATGGGCCAAGCCCTGGCTGGTCCCTTGAGGTAGAAATTCACAACAAACGCCTTGGTCTTATAAGGAGCTGGTGTCCCCCACCGTTCCCCTCACCTTCCCTCTGAGCATGTCCGAGTCTGGTTGGCCCAGCAAGCTTTGGAGATCTGACTGATGGAAGCATTTGGGAACGATGGGGTGAGATGCCAGGCGCCATCAGCCGGCACTGAGCTGGATTAATGGGACATCCGAGCACTCGGTCCCCGGGAGCCTCCCTGAGCAGCTGCTAGAACCGTGCCTTTAAAAAGGCTTCAATTTACAAGCAATGCTGACTTTGGGTTAAATATTTTCATAGGGATCCCCAGCTACATGCTTACATTTCTTTTTTTCTTTCTTCTTCCTTTCTCTCTCTCTCTCTCTTTTTTTTTTTTTTTTTTTTTTTACAATTTAGCACATTAAGAACAGTAACAGAGTAACTGAGAACCAGAGAGATGGTTACAAGCGCTATATTAAATCCCTCCCCCATGTGTTTGTTGCTGTGAATTAAAATGTCGTCTCTGGTGCTCTCAGAGGCTGTTACTAGTCTGACCGAGCCTGCTTGAATATGAAGCTTTTACAGCTGAGTAGGAGATGGCTCTGCCCTACAATAGATCGCCCTCCGCTGGGACCCCAAATTCCTCACCCCACCACCCTCCTTGGAGATGAAAGTAAGACTGTCTGATAATGAAGACTGGGTTTGCCTAATTACCGGAGCCAGGTGGCCATTTCTGCTGGGAAGTGTGAGTGGTGGCTTTCTGTCTCTGCAGAAAGGCTTGTTTCCTGTCAGCTGTCTTGCCAGACAGCCAAGCGTCAATAAGATTGGGTCGTTTGCTTAATTAACGTGCAGCGCTGCACCCATCCCCCGTTCCTTGCAGGGCGGCTTGCATCGGGTCGACGGCTTCCAGGAGAGAGCTGAACCGAGGGCCTCGTATTAAATATTTCATCTGGGCCTGTGTTAGGCACAGGCAGGCTGTCCTGGTGACTGACTGGGAGCGTGCGTGTGGCTGCCGGCTTTATTTGGTATTCATGGGCTCCATTAGTAGGTTCATAAAAGTTACAGCGGGGAGGCCGTCTTGTGAAACTGTCCTGGCGGTCAGTTTAACGGCCAGGGAGGCGATGGACACCAGCTGAGAGCACCTTGGGTGGCCTCCGCCGTTGCTCCTGGATCCCGGCCCAGGGGAGTAACAGCACAATGGGAAGGAGGCCGGCTCTCCACGCGGAGCCCCCTGGGGCCACAGCCTGCCCCTCCACAGCCTCGGTCCTGTGTCCCTAAAGTGGAGATGACTTTGCTTCCTTCCGGCTGAGCCAGGTGTGGCCCTTCTCAGGTCCTGGAATCTCTGCTGTGTCTTCCTCAGATGTGGCCTGTGGGGACCAAGCCTCCAGTGGCCTTTAAAATCCTCTGTCATTCAGTCATGAATCCAAGTGCCTTCCTAGGCAAACGCCTGCTCCCCCTGGCATGAATGACCCCTCCCTGGAGCCCACTTTGTGTCCCTTTGTACGCCTCATCCGAGATGTGCAGTGCCGTAAGCAGCCTGGGGAGCCAAAGAGCAGGGACCTGCATTCCAGCCCTGGCCTGGGGTTGGCACTCGGAGGGCCCAGCGGACTGGCATAGATGAGCACCCACCCCACACCTAGCCTGGCACCCAGCCCCAAGGGCATGCCCGCGTTTCAGTTTCTCTGGGGAACGACCCCCCAGGCCCCTGTGCGGGGGTTGGTCCTGGCCAGCTCCATGCTTGCTTGGGGCGGAGGAGGTGGGTTGGGAGAAAGCTCTTTCCCTGAACTTGCCCTATTTCTGTTGCTTCTTCACCCAACTTCCTCTGGGCCTGTTACTCCCCTGAACAAAAAAGTCTTCCCCTCTTCTTTGGTGGTGGAAGGAGGGACGGTCATCCGCTGTGCCAGGTGGAAGGACAGGGCTCTGTTTGGGTCGGGGTTGGCCGACTGCTGTAACAGCCCTGATCTCAGTACCTGACACGATAAAGATGTGTCTCCTGATCGTGTTACAGTGGGATGTGACTTTGGACTCTACTCCATGCCGTCACTCAAGGACTTAAGCGTCCTCCTTTTAGCAGGTCTCTCATTGCACAGCCTCTCTCCACTGGGGTTCCGGGAAAGAATTAAGTCCCAACACCCTGAGGCATCATGGCATGCAGTGAGTGACTTTCCTCCTGGGCATCTAGAATGATACCAGCTGTAGGCCGGGCGCGGTGGCTCACGCCTGTAATCCTAGCTCTCTGGGAGGCCGAGGTGGGCGGATCGTTTGAGCTCAGGAGTTCGAGACCAGCCTGAGCAAGAGCGAGACCCCACCTCTAAAAATAGAAAGAAATTATATGGACAGCTAAAAATATATATAGAAAAAATTAGCCGGGCATGGTGGTGCATGCCTGTAGTCCCAGCTACTCGGGAGGCTGAGACAGGAGGATCGCTTGAGCCCAGGAGTTTGAGGTTGCTGTGAGCTAGGCTGACGCCACGGCACTCACTCTAGCCTGGGCAACAGAGTGAGACTCTGTCTCAAAAAAAAAAAAAGAATGATACCAGCTGTGCAGCATCCCCAGGTGTGCTGAGGAAATGGGCACGCCAGTCGTGTGCTGGGCTGGGGTTCAGATGAGGAAGCCTGGACTGCACCCCCTGGGGCCCCCGAGTCCTCCCCTGGACACTGTGTCCAGCTGGCCGGCAGGAAAGAGTGTGGAGGTGGAGCTGCCCTGGGGCTTGTTGAGGGCCAGGTCGGAAGTGGTGGACATCACTGGTCCACATCCCACTGGCCAGAGGGCAGTCACGTGGCCTCACCTGGTGGCAAGGGAGGCTGCGAAATGTAGTCTGGCTGCATGCCCAGGAGGAAAAGGCAACAAGCAGGGTGAGAGGAGCACATAGTCCTAGAATGAGGGGCTTCAGCTGTGGGGCTGGGGGTGCCTGGCTCTAAATAGAGCTGTGTGTCTCTGTGCAGTGTATTTTGTTTTCCTCAGGCTGCGTTGACAAAGACCTGCAAACTAGGTGGCGGAAAACAAGTTTGATATCAAGGGGTCAGCGGGGTTGGCTCCTTCTGAGGGCTGGGAGGGAGGGTCGCCGCTCACAGCTCTGGGTGTTCCCTGCCTTGTAGGTGGCTGTGTTTTCTCTGTTTCCTCACCGTCTTCCCTCTGTGTGTCTGCACCTGTGCCCCAAGTCCCCCTTTTCATAAGGACACAGTCATATTGGATTAGGGCCACCCTAATGACCTCCTCTTAACTGGATCTGCAAAGACCCAATTTCCAGATAAGGCCACACTCCCAGATCCTGGGAGTCAGGACTTCATCATCTTTTGGGGGCACACGATTCAACCCACACTTCTGGGCCTGAGGACAGAGAACTGTCCCAGTGAGGTGCGCCCTGGGCACCGTGCAGTCCTGGGGGACACAGCCCTGCCCGCCTGAGGGCAGCCCTGTGGACATGGAGCTGTCACCGTCCCCCAAGGCAACACCAGGAGGACCTGGAGCTCATCTGAGTGAGGGGAGCCATCGCAGGACTAGCGGAGTCGAGAGAGGACCTGTGCACACCTGGCCCAGGGCTCTGCCCACAGGATAAAAATCCTGGCAGCATCGTGCTTGTTTTTCCTCTTCTGTCAGACATTATGGTGGTAGCAATATTTTCAATTTTTTATATTTCCCTTTGTTTTTTTAATGTAGAAATCTCTATGGGCATTTTCTCTTATTAATTGAGTTTCCAAAGCAAATTAGCTACATGTTAAAACCAGGGATTCTCAAGCCTTCCAGAACACGCTGGCAGGTCAGGGTTACCCCAAGTCCCAGGTGGATCAGAGGGCTGGATGGTGGCGGCAGGGGGGATCCCCTGTCTGTACCTTGTCCTAGGCCTACTGTGATCCCTCAGCCCCTCCGAGGAACAGGGGCCATGTTTGTCCTCGTTTGGGGACATGCCAGCTGCAGCTGAGAGGTGCCTCCCGTGGCTGGGTGTTCAGGGCTGGGCTCTCAGATGTGCTGGAGCCCGGCGCCTGCACATGGTGGGTTGATGTGGTCTCTCCGGCCCTGGGCACAGGACACACAGGGGCCATTGCTCAGCCCTGCTCCTTGGCTTAAGTGGCTTTAGGACCCTGGGACCCCCGCTGTCCCCAGCTGACCCCTCTGCCTTGCAGGTGTAGTCGCCGCCACCGGCCGCCATGGGCAAGCAGAACAGCAAGCTGCGGCCCGAGGTGCTGCAGGACCTGCGGGAGAACACGGAGTTCACCGACCACGAGCTGCAGGAGTGGTACAAGGGCTTCCTCAAGGACTGCCCCACCGGCCACCTGACCGTGGACGAGTTCAAGAAGATCTACGCCAACTTCTTCCCCTACGGCGACGCCTCCAAGTTCGCCGAGCACGTCTTCCGCACCTTCGACACCAACGGCGACGGCACCATCGACTTCCGGGAGTTCATCATCGCGCTGAGCGTGACCTCGCGGGGCAAGCTGGAGCAGAAGCTCAAGTGGGCCTTCAGCATGTACGACCTGGACGGCAACGGCTACATCAGCCGCAGCGAGATGCTGGAGATCGTGCAGGTACCGCCGGCCGCGCCCCCGCCCCCAGCCCGAACGTTCCCTACGCGACATTCAGGGCTTCCCGGCCAGGCTGCTACCTGGTGCGCTTTTGGAAAGGAGCAGGTGTCCCTTGACTGAGCAGATTCTTGCAAAGAGTAGTGATAAAGGTGACGTTTATTGATCGCTTGCTGTACCTCAGGCCAGCTGGGCACTCTGATGGGTTTTCATCCTTCAGCCCTATGATACGGGTCATTCCCTGCATTTCACACAACATGAGGCTCAGAGAGGTGAATTCCTGAGAATTGCATAATTGCTGGGAACCTTGGCACTTGCGGGAGGCACCTGCCAAGACCTTGGGAAAGCCCTGTGTTTGAGGAGGCAGCGTACAGCTCATCGCGTCCCTAGGAACGTGTGGCTGTAAAGTAAGACTGGAGCGTTAGTGATCACCGCGCACAGGAAAGACACCACTTTAGGAGGCCTCCTCTCCTCGCCTTCGTGCCTGGCAGCAGCTCGAGCAGATGAGGCTGCCTTCCAGAAAGAAGCCACGTTTCATCACTTGGCCAGGGCGTAGGTGTGCCACACAGAGTGGAGTGCACAGAGCCGCCCCTCCCTGGCCTCTCCCCCTGCTCCCCCCTGAGCCTGGGGGGATTCTAGAACTTCTCAGGAGAGGTAGTCCCATTTGTAGGGAACTTCAGGGATAACCCCCAGCAGTGGGTATTAAATCTGTGAACTCCTACACTAGCAGCGCTGGCCTGTTGGGTGACCAACCCATTTCCCAGATCGATGGTTGTTACACCGTGAGAGTAAATGAGCACAGGCTTGGGGACCTGTGGTTCAGTCGTCACTTCTGGCTCTTTGCTGCAAGCAGGGTGGAAGTAAAAATTCTGTTTTGTGGGAATCTCTTATCCTAGCCCACGTGTTAACCCTTCCCCTTTGGGAATGGGTGTGCCTGTCACTGGATGGGCAGATTGGCCAAAACTTGGAAGCACTGGTAGAACCTCATGGTGCAGTGAGGAGCCGCTCTCATCCAGATGGGATCTGGCTTCTAGACCCCCAGACCAAGTCCCCAGGGCCCGAAAGCGTCTCCCCAGTGCTGTCTGGTGGCTCCCTGGCTGGCTGGCTGGTGCTTCTCATGGGATATCTGGTTGCTACACCCTCCCCAAAATGGATTAGTGTGGCAAGTACTCCCAAGCCTACCAGGAGACCTTGGGGAGGTCTCAGCTTTGCATTTGGCTCTGTCCCTGGGCAAGCTGCATGGGCCAGTCCCAGGAAGATGTCCTGAAACACGTGCCACGCACGGTGTGAGGCTGATGGGAGCTGGGGCCGGGCCTGGCCAGCCCTGCCCCAAAAATGGAGATGATGAGGGTACAATACATATGAGAAGCCTTAGGATTATTCTTATTTCTCAATTGCTTTGCTTTTAAGATATAAGAGCCATTCTTGGCCTGTTGTTATAGGAATGAGCATATATATCCATCAAGCCACTTGCACACGAAGTACTCAGAAAATCCCACAGTGGCACTGCCCTGCCCCTGGCATGTTGCTCTGATTAGCTGCCGATCACCGGTCTCATCACTGTCCCCCGAACGCACACATACACATACGCCCATCACCAGCACAGGGACACCTGCCCGGGGCTGGGCCACTTGGGCAGAGACACACAGAGAGGCCAGCAGTCATGCCGGCAGTGCCCGACAGAGAAGAGGCTGGTGGTGTGGCTCTCGATGACTTTCAGGGGCCCAGTATTTTTTGTTACCTAAGTTGTAACAGCCACACAGCTAAGTGGGCAGTGGGCAGCGTGGCGAATTTTACACGTATCTGCCCGTGGGACCACCACCCTCACTCAGAGCATTCCCAGCCCTCCTGACGACCCCTCGATGCCTCCCTGCACCTTCCCCCCCACCCCCCTGCCCTTCCAGGCAGAGGTCCCCTCACTGTCACTGCCATCACCGTGGAGCTGTTCTGCTTGCTCCCAAACTTCACGTGGACGTGGCCAGCTTCCCTCACTCAGCATTCCAACTGTGAGGGTTGTCAGTGTGGCTTCCAGGGGCAGGGGACGTTCTTCCCGCTGGGAAGGGTCCCAGGGCCACCGTGAGCATCCTGAGCCCTTGGGCCTTGCTGTGAGCTGCTGGGAAGCTCCCACCCTTGCCCGTCACCCCAGGAGCGTGGAGGTTTCTGAGCGCGCCCTGTGCTGTCCTTTGCAGGCCATTTACAAAATGGTGTCCTCGGTGATGAAAATGCCCGAGGACGAGTCCACTCCGGAGAAGCGAACGGACAAGATCTTCAGGCAGATGGACACCAACAACGACGGTAGGGGCAGGGTGGGGGCGGGGGCTGCGTGTCTGCACAACGCTCATGGTGGCAAAGGTGTATGTGGGACAGCTCCACCTCCTGCTGCTTCTGGGGCTCCTGTAGCCCCCACCCCTCCCCTGCCCGCCCGGGGTGGCTGTGCTGAGGGCAGGGCAGGGTGCAGAGCCAGGGACACCATGGCTGCGTCCTGGCCCTGCTGAGCCATAACCTTCTCACTGGTAACAGGGGGTCCCGATATTCCCAGGAGTGTGTTTGGGGGAGGGGAGGCAGATGTGCTGAGGACACCTGGGCCTGGAGGGGATGGGGTCCGAGGGTCCCAGGTGCTGGGGTGCTGGGGTGCTGGCCATGCCGCTCTTGCCACCATGCTGAGATATGGGGCTTCCCTGTGCCCCGGGGGCCCAAGGGGAACCCTGGACGCACACGGCTGCCTCCTCCGCCCACAACAGCTGTGCAGGACTCCAGGGCCACGCTACAGGGGAGGTGCGGGTCTCCGGAGGGTGCAGGAGGGTGGCACAGTGATGGGGAGGCTGAGCCCTGAGTTTCCCCTCTGCATTAGCTGAGGGGCTGTGGCAGGATCCCAGCAGGGGCAGGCGGCTGAGGAGCCCGACGGCTCTGCTCTCCCGGCTGGCTTTGTCAGGGCTGCCGCAGAACCAGGCTGACTTTGCTTCTGAACAATAAAAAAATGCGACATTAAGAAAAGAAAATACTCCCTGGGTTGTGCTGGAGATTTAAAATCAGCTAATATACAGGCAAGTGCTTTGTAAAGTCTAGAGCAACCTGCGCAGGTAAGTGAGAGGACCCTGTCACCCGGCCCACCCCTCGGAGGGCACCTTCCCAGATTGCTTGTGAACTTGGTGGCGCCTTGCCAGGGTGCCCTCTGGGACGGGGCGCCTCCTACTGTGAGCACACAGGGCCGTCTATACCAGAGAGCTTGGGGCAGAGCAGGAAGAGAGATACCAGAGAAGGTGGGGCCGCAGGCGGGGTCAGAGTAGGGGCAGGGGGCGGCTCAGGAGTGATGGTGTCCACAGCGTGTCCCCACTTCCCCAGCCACCCCGAAGACACGTGGCTCCCCCTGGCCTCTGGACTGGGCTGACAGGTTTCTCCAGGCCACCAGTATCCTAAAGCCACCCTCTCCTGGTAACTTGTCCAGGCCACACGTGTGGGACACCCTGTGCTCAGGGACCCCCCACCCGAACCCCTTGCCACCTGCTCTCTGCCACGAGCAGGGGGCGGAGCTGTCAGAGCCCTCCCAGGCAGCTCGGAGCTGCCCCATCTGGAGGTCGACCTGGGCTTGGAGGGCCTGGGGTGCGTTGAGGCTGTGAGGGGTCTTAGACTCTGACGCCCCACGCATGGCCCAGGGGGTGCCCCTGCTGCCTCTGCCCCGAGTGGCCCGAGGTGGAGGGTCGGCATGGCCTGCAAAATTCCTCGCCAGCTGTAAGGCCGGCAGCGAGGCCGGCAGCCGCTCTTGTGCAGCGGAGGCCCCGGACCTTCTCTGCGGAGGTGCTGGCTGCCCTCACCCGCCCAGCCCGCCCGTCTGCCTGGCGTTGTTTGGTCTCCCGTGAGGCCAGCGGGTTGCCCAGGCCTTAGGGGCATCAAGTTCATGCCCTGGAAGAGGCCAGGCTGCCGGAGCCCCCACCAGAGCCCACGAGGACAGGTGTTCCTGACTGGCAGTGGGCGGGAGGGGCCGAATTCCTCGCCAGAGCCACTGACCAAATGAGCCCTCCCCCGGGCGCTGGGCTGAGCCCCTCAAATGCATCCTCCTGGTAGCCTTTGAGACGGGTGTTCCTGTTTTCTCGCCTTCAAGAGGAAGATCCGGAGACACGGTAACGTCAGCGGCCCTCCATGTTGGCAAAGCCCCTCCTGCGCCCTCCTCCGTGCCGGGCCTGGCTGCACGTGTCTGGGCGGCGGCCTGCGGCCTGCGGGTGCACTCACGGTCCCTCCGACGGCCGCAGGGCCCCCAGCACAGGGGCCTGGTGTAGCCACCCCGAGGCCCAGGCTGCCAGGGCGCAGAGTGCACCCTAAACCTCGGTCCTTCTCCACCTGCTGGGGCAAGCAGGGCCCGGAAGTGTCACTAGGATGTGGCTTCCAGAGGCGCCTCTCCCCGCCCTCAGGGCCACGTCTGAATGGGCAAAACTCCAGTGTGCGTCCTGCATGTGGAGTAGCGGAACAGGCGCTGTGGTGCCCACAGCCTGGGTGCATTAACAGTGATTATGGGAGAGGGAGCAGGTGATCCGAACACCTGCCCACCCCCGCTCGGCCCGCAAATCTCCGGAAGCCACTCCGCCCCGTGTGAAGTCACCCGAGCCTATGTCCTGGGAGAGGGTGTGTGTGTCACCAGCACTGGTTCCTGTGGAACTCACATTTCTGTGACACTAGTTTTAGAAACCACTTCCTACCTCCTGACTTTACACGCAGGTCTGTGGCGAAGGCGGGAGCGTGGGCGCGGGGCCCAGCCGATCCCTTCCGTGGCCAGTCCGCGTTGTCCAGTCCTGCCCCGCCACGCCGGGAAGGTAGCACAGAGCTCGCCACTGTGCCCAGCAGCGGGCCGAGCTGACGGGCAGGGTGCCCCCGGCCGTGATCTCAGGGCCCAGGCTCGGGCCACCCGCCCAGCGTGGCTTCTCTGCCCTGAATTACGTGTGGGTCAGAGGCCAATGCCATGTTCCTTCTGCACAAGGCACACGCTTCTTAGTGAGCAAAGCGTGCGGTGATTTCTGAAAAGATTCCAATCACCTGTGAAGTGGGTGGAGCTTGGACTGCAGCTTCGAGAAGGCTCAAGACAGTGACCTAAGGGGGCGTCCCTGCCTTGAGAGTTGTCACCCTCTTTGGAAGTGCAGAGAACGGTGAGCACTGACTAACCTCGGTTTCTCCTGCTCCCCCCCACAGGCAAACTGTCCCTGGAAGAATTCATCAAAGGTGCCAAGAGCGACCCCTCCATCGTCCGGTTGCTGCAGTGCGACCCCAGCAGCGCGAGCCAGTTCTGAGGGAACAGGCCTCCGGACGGTTGCAGAGAAACACAGGCTTGTCTCGCCGTCTCAGCTTTGCTTGCAACAGTGGTGCCTCCGCAATCACTCCTGCTCTCCCGGGCCGGGCCCGGCGGCACGTCGCACCTGCCCGGCCCGGCCGGCGGCGCCGCCTTCCTCGCCTGACCAGTGTGACGTTCCTCCCCCCGCGCCCGGCCTGGTCCCTTCCAGGGTGACGATTACACGCAGGGTTCGTGCGTTCCTGGCTCCGGGGCACCTCCCGGCCCGCAGGGAGCCCAGAGAACAACACCGAGGAGGATACTAGGCAGGACTTCCCAAGGTGGCGCCGAAGCCAGCTAATTTATTTTGTGATCCCAGGTGACTCTGTGGGGACGAGGCGGAGGGAGAGTGGACAGGCGGGCGCCTCCCGTGCATGGCTGCACCTCCTTTGTTCATCTTCTCTGACCAAAGCCGCTTGCACGTACATATACTGTGGTCTCCTTTCTTTGAATATATAAATTATACGTATGGTGACGTGAAATGTAACGTGTAGGTCCCGTATTTAATGCCTCCGGTTGCCTTTGAAGCGTGGTCCCCCTCGTGGCCCGTGACCCCTCGAGCCCGGTTGTTTCGTGGTCGTTCCGCACTCTCCATCTGCCCGTGTCAAAAGGAAATGCATGCGCGCCCAGAGCCGTGGCGATGCTAGCGTCCGTGCAGTGAATGCAGGCGTGTGCGTGCGGTCTTTCCTCCCTGTCGATTGGTCTGGCATTTCCGGTATTAAAATGATAAAATAAATGGCATTCTCTGAGTTTCGTGTTTGCCCGTGAGAGGCCCCGTTCCGCTGGCGTGGCGTCCGCACTCCCCAGGCAGGGTGGACTCGGCCGCGTCCAGCTGTTGTTGGTAAACCCGGCCCCTCCTGTGTTCCTCCAGCCGTCACTGTGTCTATAAATCTTGCGCAGCCTGTTCTTCAATATCTGCCAAATGCCAAGAAATACTCATGGAAATAAAAGATGACTATTCTTGGCAGATCTGACTGTCACGCTTCCGCCTCCCTTCCTCCCTGCCCCCTCCATGGCTTAATCAGCAAGGTGGTAGGAAAGCCACATTCCAAGAGAGGACAGGCGTGGACCCGAGGCGGCGGCATGGGCCGTGAGCTGAGCAGACCTGGTTCCGTCCTGCCTTCTCTGCAGCGTCCACACGTGTGGTCCCAGCGGCGGGAAACTCAGCTGAAAGCCCAGCCACAATGGGATGTTTGTCTTGTGTGCCGAGATGGCCAAAGGCGGCACCGCCGAGGACCCCGGGCTCCTTCCACCCTCCCTGCCACCCGCCCCCAGCCTCACACAGTAAGCTTTTGTCCTCAGCCTTGTCTCCTTGGGGTCCCCACAACCGTGTCATGGTTCTGGGCAGCACAGCAGACGAGGGAGCATTCAGAGGCAGGAAGAGACGCGGCCCTGTCCTCTGTCCGGCCGCGCAGAGGGAGGAAACGTTCCAGGGTTCTCCCACCAGCCTCCTAGCTCATTAGCCAAATCTGTGGCCCGTGTTCACCAGATGACCATGAGCTGACCGCGGGCGCCTTGGCTGAGAAGACACCCCCTCCCCCAGAGGGCACAGGGCTGGGGAAGGGTGAGCAGAATTGAGGCTGTCACGAGGACGGACACCGACCGCATCTGCCACCCGGCCCCCTGGCGTGGGCTCCCCTGTGCCTCGGTGCCTTCACTGCAGGGGCACAGGCCGCTGGCCGGCTCAGGGTCACGTGTGCAGACACGTGGCTCAGAGCCTGGCTCCCAGCCGGCCTTCAGTGACAGCAGCTGTTTTGTTGATTTTAGTCATTTTTGTATCTTTTAAGGCTCCATCCGTGCCTCTCAGTAGAAATGATGAGTCCACCTGCCAAGTGTCTTCCGACCGGCGGGGCTGCCAGAGGCCGTGTCATAGTGCACCCCCCACGTTCCCAGAGCTGCCGAGCCTTGAGGGGGGGCCAGGTGGGGGCCAGAGGGTGAGGCCAGGTGCCTGGAGGTAGATTCAACCTCAACAAAGGGGCAAGACTGTGCCTGTGGCAACGCTGCCTGGCCTGGAGGAACCACCGGTGAGGAGCTTGAATATTATAAAAAGTGTAACTGGGACTGGCAAAGGTTAAATCAAGAGAAGCTGCAGGTATGACGGGAACAGAGTCCAGCGGAGAGAGATGGGAATGACCAAAGCGTTAGGATTCTCCAGAGGGACAGAACCAGAGGAAGGAGGGGTGGAGGGACACAGAGATGGATGGGTAGATAGATACATAGGTACATAGAAGGATAGATGGACAAGTGGATGGATATAGAGATGGATGGATGGATCAATAGATATAGAGATAGATGGATAAAGATGGATCATGAGACTGAGCGTGGTGGCTCATGCCTGTAATCCTAGCACTCTGGGAGGCTGAGGCAGAGGATTACTTGGGCTCATGAGTTTTGAGATCAGCCTGAGCAAGAGCGAGACCCTGTCTCTGCTAAAAATATAAAAATCAGCCAGATGTGGTGGCGCATGCCTGTAGTCCCAGCTACTCGGGAGGCTGAGGCAGGAGGATCACTTGAACCCAGCAGTTTGGGGTCACTGTGAGCTAGGCTGACACCACAGCACTCTAGCCCGGGTGACAGAGCAAGACTCTGTCTCAATCAAAAAAAAAAAAAAAAAAAAGGATGGTGGATGGATAGATAAATAGATGTATAGATGGATGAATGGATAGATGGATGGATAAATAGATATAGGATAGATGGATGGGTGGGTAGATAGAAATAAATATAGAGATGGACGGATGGATATAGAGAAAGATGATAGATAAATAGATACATACATAGAGGGATGGACAGATGGATGGATGGATAAATATAGAGATGGACGGATGGATATAGAGAAAGATGATAGATAAATAGATACATACATAGAGGGATGGACAGATGGATGGATGGATAGCTGTAGAGATATAGAGATGGATGGGGGTGGATAGAGATAGATACAGAGATGGATGATGGATGGATGGACAGATACAGAGATGGATAGACAGATACAAATATAGAGATGGATGGATGGATATAGAGATAGACGAATGGGCAGACAGAGAAATAGACAGATTTACCATAAGGAATTGGCATATATGTTTACGGAGGCTGAGATGTCCTAAAATCTGCAGTGAGCAAGCTGGAGACCCAGGGGAGCTGACAGTGTAGCTCCCGTCTGAGTCTGAAGGTAACAGGGGACCGGTGTCCCAGCTAAGGGCTGTCAGGAGCAAATTCTCTCTTGCTCAGCCTTTTGTTTTATTCAAGCCTTCAACAGACTGGATGAGACCCACCCACACTGGAGAGGATCAACTGCTTTACTCAGTCTGTCAATTCAAATATTAATCTATCTAGAAACACCTTCACAGACAGACCCAGAGTAATGTTTGACCAAACATCTGGGCACCCTGTGGCCCAGTCAAGTTGATGCATAAAGTTAACTATCACAGCTGCTTCTAATCAAATGTGAAAGATATAGATCTGGGGGCCCTAGTGGACCCTGCCCCAGCAGGAGCTCACAGAAGCCAGTATGGTTCTATGAGCCACTGCTGCCTGGGAGGGAGGGGAACTGGCCCTCAAAGATGGTGTCCACATGCCAAGATGCTCAGCTCATCAAAGGAAAAACCCAGAACTGTCATCCAAGCCACTTACCCAGCAGGAATCCTCTGGCAGCCTCTTCCTCTATCTTGGATCAGGCTCTTCCAGGACTGGTCATTAGAAAATGCCTCCTCCTGTCCCTTCCTGGGAATTTGCAATTCTGGCCCTGGGCCTGCCAGCCCTTCAAGTTTCTGTCTGCCCTGGCTTCTCCTTACCCCACGGGATCCCAGGCCTTCTGCCATGCTGCACAGGCACCGTAGTTGTTGAAGGTCCTTGGGCGTTGCATATGTAGAGAGCAGGGAGGAAATGAGTGTGCCTGAACAGGGCTTACAGTGTGTGGACTCAACAGAATCTCAGGAAAATAGCTCTGGTGGCTCCATGGACCCTTCTAGCTATTGTGACACGCCCCCCCCCCTGCACCCCCTACATGGTGTCCCATGCTGACTGAGAAAACACAGGGCAATGGGTCCCTGGATGGACTCAGAGGCGCTGCATTGGTGGCACCCAGGCCTTGCCTCCCACCAGGTCACTCCCATAGTGGAAAAGGGGTCTCCCCCCCACACTGCCCAGGGGGCCTCCTGAGTGGGCCCTTTCCCAGGGCCAGGCCCTGGACACAGGATGGACCCCTCCCCCGCCTGTCTCCTGAGATCAGGGGCAGGCCTGAGCAGGGACCACCAAAACGGGGTCCAGCCAGGATCACTGCCCCCCAGAGAGGAGACAGAACCCGCCGGGAACTTCAGGCTTCTGAGAGGAAGATCGTGGACCCAGGAAGGTATTTGGGAAAATAGGAGAGTTCAGCCTCAAGTCTGTCCCTGGCCTGACCTTCCCCCAAGCCGCTGCCCTGCGCCCTGAGAAGCTCACCAGGGAAGCTGGGTAGTCCAGGACGCCAGAGAGCCCTCAGAGGACCGGGGAAATGGAGCTGTGTGGGCCACGGGGCGGGCTCAGCCTGAGGGACAAGTGGCCTGTGCCTGTCCCAGCCCCCCAGCCCCCCATCCTCCCAGTCCCGGTCTCAACTCCGCCTCACAGCCAGTGGCCTGGTGCCCGCTGGTTTTGGCTCCGGCTCAGTGCTGGCAGCAATGGATCCAGGCCCAGAGTGGGGCATGATGGAGGGACGTCAGGGGTCTGGGTGCTATGGGCAGAGCCGGGCGCACTGGGGATCTGTGAGGAGGTGGGCTGGGCCTTCCCTACTGTGGCCTAGGGAGACTTCACCAAGGAGATGGGGTAAAGCTGAGTGGACATTGGAGAGACGGAGGGGACCCGGGACCTGGGGCAGGTGTTTATCCAGCAAACGCCTCCCAAGGGTCAGCTGGGGGCCTGGCCGAGCAGGGCACTGCCCAAGGGGCCCAGGGGCCCATGGGGGCTCAGTCTGTCTGGGGCAGGGTCCTGGGGAGGGCTGGGAAAGGGATGCAGGCTGAGGCCAAGTGGGCAGGGGGTGGTGGCCCCTGGAGGGCAGAGTGGGGCTCTCCCCAGCCTCAACTTGGGCTCCTTCCAGCAGCTTCTGGGACTGCACCAGGAAGGGTGGGCCTCCCTGGGGCTCGGACCTGCATGGGGGCCACGTGTGGGTCATGCAAGGGCAGACCCAGGCCAACCCCGGCTGTTCCAGGGAGGGGGCCACCTCTCCGGCCCGGGCAATGAGCCCCCAGCTCGCACTCACCCCCTGGCAGCACTCGCTCCGTGCCCACAGTCCCAGGCGGGCGCCTGCTCCCGGGCAGACAGGGAATGGGGTCACCGAGCAGCCTCTGTCACTGCTCAGGTCAGGCACCTGGCCTGGTGGGAAGAGCCGAGACCTGCTGAGATGGGGAGGGCAGCGTCAGTGGCCTTGGGTGGGCTCTGCCTCTGGTTCAGCAACAAGTACCAGGTCCCCGTCTTCAGGACTGCTCCACCGGGGGTGGGACACAAGGGGCCGATCTGTTCTCAATGCCACGCAGCCGGCCCCTGGGGGCCAGGGCAGTGCAGGCCACAAATTGCGCTCAGGGTGGTGAGGGGGGCCAGGCAGGGTCACCAGGTGCTGGGGGAGCACAGGTCAGGACTGGGGACACCTTGGAGGCGATGGCTGAGGGTGTTATCCACTGCAGGGACGGGTGGGAGGATGGCAAGAACAGAGGCGGCAGGGGCCCCACCAGCTGTTCCCTGGACTGGTTCTGCAAAGGAGGCCAGGGGGCTTCCCCGGGGCGGGGGCCTCTGGAAGAGTTTCAGGGCTGGGGGGGAGCGGCCTGGTCCGGGGTGTAGCTGAGTTGGCAGTTCTGGGTTGGGCCACACTCTGGTGCCACAGTCCTGTGGCCCTCCAGGGGCCTCCCGTCAGAGTCCGGCTCCTTGACTTTGTGTTGGCTCCCCTGCCCCTCCAGAGCCATCCACGTGGGGTGCTGCTGCCCCCTGGTGGCCACAGAAGAAAAGCCATCCTGGACTTGGGTGTGTGGATCCCTGGAACCGCAGCGACCTGCTTTAGATGTAAGCTTTCCACCTGTGGCATTTGACAGAGGACACTGGGGCCCAGAGGAGCCCCTGACTTGTGGCGGGCCAGACAGCACACAGGAGCTGAGGCCAGGCTCCTGGTGCCCAGGACTCGGAAGAGTTGTTGCCCATACGGTTGCCAGACATAATACAGGGCACCCAGTTAAATTTGAATTTCAGATCACCAACAAAGTTTGCAGTTTACTTATGTCCCATGCGACAGCTTTTATTTTTATTTGCTAAATCTTGCAACCCTATTTGTCGAGCCCAGGAGTTGAGCCTACACAGCCCTGGGAGCAGGTTAGAAGCTGGAGGAGACAGGCCCCTCTCTCAGGCCACCCACAGGGCTGGGCCCATGGCCCTCCCAGTGGAACCCTGTACCCAAAGACTCTGCTCCTGGCCCAGCCTGGCCCCAGGCCCCTAGGCCTCCTCCCAGGCAAAGCCACTCCTCAGCTGGGCCCTGGGCCGGGAAGCCCCAGCTCCCCTGCTTCCGTCCCTTGCCTGCAAAGACGGGTGGCCTGGGAAGGTCACCCTACTAGGCTCCACCTCAGTGAGCCCTGGCCAGAGGCAGCTCATCTGGTCACAGGCCTCCCCATCCTAGGGGCAGCAGCGACGACGGATAAAACCCACCTACTCCCAACAATGACAGCAAGAATTACTCTGGTGCTTGCAGGCTTCACTGACCCTTTGTAACAACCCTGCTCAGTGGGCACTGGCCTCCCGCTTTGGAGGAGGACGAGGTGGAGGGGCCCTGTGGCTGGTGAGGGGTGGGCACGGGTTCAGCTGGGTCTGTCCAGCTCCAGGCTCAAGCCCACAGAGGGAAGCAGCTCGAGGTGCCAGCCCCTGCGGTGTCAGGAGCCAAAGGTGCTCTGGGCTGCCACCTGGGCGAGAACGAGACTGGGAGACAGAACAGACAGAAGCCACGGCCTCTTTGGTGGGCGGAGGAAGGATGGTTCCTTTTAGTCACCGTTGTCAACGAGGGGCCAGGAGCAGAGCCCGGGGCAGAGCGGGGCCCTTCTTTTAACTCGCTCACTTACCTTGGCCTCTCTGGGCTTCATCCCATCTCTAAAAAAGAGGCTGGGAAAACTCAGCAAAGCCTTTTCTTCAGTGACATCCTACCGTGAAACCCGACGTATGAAACTGGGTGAAGCAGGAGCAGGCAGAGCCCCTTGCTACCCTCCCATGCCCAGGCACCCCGAGGCTTCTCAGGACCCCTGGTCGGCAGAGCCCAGATTGGGAAGAGTTGACTGTCACCTTCAGGGGGCGATTCTCAGCTAGGCCCAGAGATGGCACAAAGAAAGCCCCAGACCCAGCAGGTATGGGGTGATAGCTATAAAAGCCCTCTAATGGAGTAGGTGGCCAGCCAGTGTGTGACTTGTCTGGGCCTGTCTTTCTCCACCTGGGAAGCCCATTAACAGCAGTAATACATACACGTGTCAACTCTCCTCCGCAGGCCTCTGATTCTCCTGCCCAGAGGCAACCACTGTGGACCAGTTCCTTGTAAGTTCTTGCAGAAACGTCCTGGGCATGTGCAAGTATGTGTGTACACACACACAACTGGGCGGGTTTCGGTTTTTGCTTTTCACACACAGTGGGCACTGGCCATGACAGGGCAAGCCAGTTAGGCACGATGGCACCTGCAGCAAAGGGCGAGTTCAGAGCCAACTCTATGGCCATTCGGGGTGGGCTGGGCAGGTGTGTACCTTCCGCACCACAGGATGCAGCCTTGGTCTCCTCCATGCTCCTTTCCCCGCTATGCAGGCGTGGGCTAGATCCACTATTCCCTGTGAGACCCCACAGCAAACTATATATAGGACTTGTGAAGTGTCTGGAATGCACACACTATAAAAATTTCCCAATGCCCAATTATTTTAAGATACTTTATTTTTAAAACAGGTCATAACACTAAGCTTTTGGCCCATTCAGCCATTGTACAAGCTACAAATGCTTGCTCAGCAGCTGAGGGGCACTCTTTTGTAGCATGTCTGAAAAGTGAATAAAAATCCATATAAAACAAATATTCAAATAGTTTCCATAGGAACACAGATAAGTGTGACCCCATCTCCTAGTCTTCCATATTGCTGCATATGTGCAACCCTACTCTTACATGTCAAAACTAGCAGTAATTAAGTTAAATGGTCCCCCCAAATCCCTTAATTCAAGCTAAACTCGCAGTTAACAGCTACAAGAATGATATCTACACATTAATACTAGCTGAAGCACAAGTTGCTGGGTGTCGTTTCATTCCACTTTCCCAAGCACAAGACACAGGCAGAGTGCCGACGTCCTGCTCTTCTACTTCGGGTGGGAAGTCGGGGTTCTGGATTTGCTGCATGAGTTGCCTGAGACAGAAAGTAGGATATACATTTAAAAACCCTGAGTCACCCACAAATGGGCATGAGAGTATTTACTTCCCATCAGGAAGCAATTCAGTCTATTTCTAAAACAAACATTTCTTCAGAATTACTTTATTGGTACTAAGAAAACCCCAAGTCATGTGCACTGACTCAAATATTCTAGTTATATAGAAATAGCCTAATCAGTATTTTCTAAAACTTTTCTTAGAAAAATCTAAAAAAAAAATTATATAGGTCAGCATTACTGGAGGGATTTTCCTCCCGCTTGTCTGTATTCAATCCTAGGCAAAACAATTTCTTATTCAACTAGACAAGAGCAAGCGCAGGTCTGAGAAGGTGCCTGTTCTCGCCAGAACTATGAACATGCGTGTGCCACTCACCATGTCGGTCCTGACATCACATAGTAGATAGTGGGCCTCTGGAATCCATTGAACGTAGAAGCAGCAGCTACAGTGTAAGCACCCATGTTTTCAAAGAGCATCCAGTCACCCACATGCATCTCGGGCAGGTCACAGCGCTCAACAATCCGGTCAAGGCCATCACATGTTGGTCCCCATATGCTGGATGAATAATACTTCTCATCTGGTTTAGGTCTCTACACAAAAAGCGAGAGAGAAAGTACTACTTCATTGTATTTGTTGGGACCAATCACCTCAACTATTTTATACAGTACGTTCAGAAGTTACCTTTTGCAGAAGGGGCTTTACGTGCGCATGATCATAAAGGATGCAATTAAATGATCCATATACTCCATCATTCACGTAATACATAAAGGTTTGTTCATTGGACTCATCTTCATCTAGAAAGGCAGATTAATCTTAATTACCACCTTTTGTGTCAACTTTCAGTTACATATGCAATAATTCATCCTTTATACCTACCATCAGAGCCTATCTGTTCCTTTAATACGATTTTTTTGGCAATAATATTAACTGCGAGCGTGAAAGCTGACGCAACATAATATCTGCCTGGCTCAGCTATGATTCTCACTCCAGAGTCTGACGGAAAATACTTGTCCAATGCTGGGTTGATTACACTGGTGATCTAAGAGAGACAGAAAAGAGCAGCCATTCATCATGGGGAATTCACATGGAGGAAAAAGATCACAGGGCTTTGTAAATGACATGATGAGAGCCAGCATCCGCAGACAGAGTTACCACTAAGCAACAGAAGCAAAAAAGTAAACATTTCCCTGAAAACCAGTTTGCACATCTCCGGCTGTTCATTTTGAGTCCTCTCTGGACACACTATCCTTTTAAGAGGTTATACATATGATTTTATCAAAAAATAGCACAAAACAAATTACTACCTAGTGAGGTATCAATATGCCAAAATATTTTTATTTAGCAAACACATACCAACAGGATAAAAATCCTTCTACTCTGCTTACCTCATCATTTAACAAATAAGAATGTAGATCTATTTTATAAACTCATAATTGCGTAACTTCCTAAATGACTAAACATTTAAGATGTTTAAGGGAAGGAAGTACAAGTCTAACAAACCATATTTGAGGTAATGATGCACTGAAGTCAGCATAGTCTTAGTAATTCCACAGCGATATATCTTAATGTAATCAATCATACAAGACTTCTGGGAAAGCTGATTCATAGTTTAGAAAACCAAATGGTAGTAAATACGTTTGATTTAAATTTTAGATAGGCACAGAAGTCACTCAAAATATCACACCAAGACTACACTAAGTTTTGAAATATTCCAAAAAGAAACTTGCTGAAATAGCCACTGTGTATTACAGTTTTGTTATAAATTACCTCTTCAAATTTAAGCTTCACATCCTCAGATCCAGGAAAGCCACCACCAATATCAAGCAGATACATGCTGAAACCAACCTCAGCCTAGAGTCAAGAAAATTAAGAAGTCAAACATTCAGATTTATAACAAGTAACAAAAATGTACGCAGCAGATGGGTTGAAGCCCCTGTAACAGGCGACAGTCCTCTACAAAAGGTCAACTCTAAAATTCAGACCAGTCATTGCCAGTCCTGCCCCCTTCACCAATGAGGTCACGTATACTCACTCCCATGTCAAAGACACAGCGGGCATCAGAGATTGCCTGCACGAAGGTCTCAGGATCAGTACAGCCACTTCCTACGTGGAAGCTGGAGTAAAAAAGATGAGATGCCATTTCTTATTATTTCTTAAAATGATTAACAGTGGCAGAAAGCCCGTGAAACTTGCACTGCTTAATGTCTTAGCCTCTAGCTTGCCACCAAGATCTCACCTGACACCGATGACATCGATATTTAGCTCTTTTGCCCGTTCCAAAAGAAGCCTGCTAGTTTTCAGCGTGGCACCAAATTTAACACTGAGTCGACAGACTGCTTTGGAATCATCAGTGGCAATCCGCAAAACCAACCTAGAAGCAAGAAAAGTTACCTAATGTCTCATGATAGAAGATCACCTAAAGCCACGGTTAAAATAAAAAGAATCCTGCTCTAAATATTGACTCTGATACTCTATGGTTTGAGTCTAATAATTAGGTTTTATCAATAATGGATTTAAAACTATTTCCTACTAATTGGAAATTTAAGTTTATTGACAAGAATCTATGCATCCCATACCCCAACCTTGCCCTCAAATGGAGGAAATTAACTTACTTTGCCTTTGGATGTGCTCTGGCAACTTTCATCAACTCAACTTCACTATCAAAAGTCATCATCTGGACTCCATTATTGGCAGCATACTTAATTTGAGACACTTGTTTACAAGGATTTGCATAGATAATCCTCTCTGGAGGCACCCCGAGACTCTGCACCAATTGTATTTCGGTCTAAAAAAGGAGAACGGTATTATGCTATACATGTATAGCTAATAAGTGGAATAAACAGAAAAGCATGGGAAGGTGTCATGCACCTCCCCTTTCATTAGCATTTATGGCCCAAGAAACACAACTTTCATTGTTCATGGGAACACCAGGACCATCTTATATAACTGTTTTCGAATCCTGCTGCTTGTGCTTACCTTGCTAGCACAGTCAAATCCTGTCCCGATGGCAGCGAGGGTCTTTACAATGGCTCTGCTGTCGTTACATTTGACTGCATAAAAGGGGGTGACACGAGGAAGAGCTTTTAGCCACCTTCGGTGTTTCTTCAGAATGTCTCCAAGGTCTGCGACATAGAAGGCATCCTTATCATCCTGAAATGAGAGCAGTCACAGGTGAACCATTGGCAGCCTCTCAACACACCACACCAACACCAGCCTCCCTTCTCTTTCCCAGCATTCTCAATGAGCCCTACCCTTGAGTTTAGTCACTGACACGAACAAACATCACCATTATCACTGGACAAGCCACAGCCAATTAACTTTCTAAGTTCCCTAATAAGACATTATACTTCCTCAAGACCCTGCCAAAGTTTCCCATTCTCCCGACATTCTCAGTGCACTGACAACACGGGCCTTGCATACTTACAGAAGAAGAAACTTCATTAATTTTTTGGTCCAGAATGTCCTTGGCAGTAAAACCTTCATCAAGGAAGTGGCAGTCAAACTCTTCGTTACTAAAGTTGTTCATGGTTTCTCGATGTTCCTTTAAAATGCAACAAACTGCAAATAGGGCGGAGAAAGTCACTCAGAAGCTTTAACAATACGAATCTTAAGATTAACCTACAACCCAAGTGTAAACCGAATACTTACTTGGAAAACTAAGAGATGGAATTTAAAGAAATATTTTCAGCTTCTCACAAAGGCAATTCTCCAGGAATCGTGTGCCCTCGGAGCAACAATGGAAACGTTCTGATGAACAAGGAACACATCAAGTTGAAAGATGGGGCACTGAAGACGGACATACACAGGAAGCAGGCTAATGACGCACCCAATGTCACTCACTCACTGTTGTGGTGATCCCAATTATTCCCAGGTGTAAGTCACATGACTCCATAAACTTCTGCAGTATCTGAGGATACCAGATTCAATACTAGTCTTTTTTTTTAAGCAGCACACTAAAATTCTATATATGTAAGCATTTCAAATATTTATGCCAAAAAAAAAATGTTGAATACAGGTCTCAGAAGCTTGTCTGCACTTAATTAACTGATCTGGAAAAAGCTTTATAATGGTCAGTCTGCTTTATTTCAGAGTTGTTTCAACTCTTTGGAAACTTAAAATGGCACTATACCCATTATATACAGCCACACAACCATCTTGCTTGCTATTTCCTACTTCCACTAAGTCTTACATAGAATGATCTTTGGTCTAGAAATCATTCTATGTGACCAACAGGTACCATGGCCATGTTTATAAGGCACTCAACTTGCTGAGTGCTTGTAAGTTTCTTAAGAATTTTATGAGCTTATTTGCATGATATATTAGCTGAGCACAATTTTGTTAAACTGTAATCTTCAAATCCACTTTATACACGGTATTATATAGTTGCTGTTATCTGATCAGAACTCAATATTCTTAAACCATTGGTGCCCATGGAATGAGCAATTCTGGTAATGCCAACCGTCCTTACAGGCACTCTAATATTTGCTTAGCTATGAATAACCATACGGAAGTAATTTTTGGCTAACCATTAATAACAGAAATAAGCAAGATCTTCTTTTCCTCTGTGCAACCCGCTTCAGTGCCAGCAGCCTACGGGCACAGGCCAGGCAATGGTTCGGGGTCACAGTCTGCTCTGGCATGGGACACCATGAGAGGCCCAGGGGGACAGGCCTGCCATAAATCCAAACCCATGCATGGTAGAACTTTCTGTAAGATTCCATCTAACGTAACTTTTCGGCATTGTCAACCTCATGAGTTGCCTAAATCACCCCTAGGAGAAGGTAAAAGGCACCAGCAAAATCATTTTTGTTTTAATAACATTTATAATTGACTGATGATAAATAGGCTCAATCAGTAACAGACTGAGTAAATTTAGGGTCTTGTTAAATATTTTTAAGGCAATGTTCAAGCTTAAACTTGGAAAGTTTTAATTTCTTTGAAATAGAGCACTATTTAGTATTCTGATTTTCTGTATCTTTTAAAGTTTTATTTGAAGAGCTTATTTGAATAAATTTCACTTAACATCTTTTGGTATTTCCGTACAGCTAAGTTATTTAAAATGGTGCATCAATTAACACAAGATGGTAACGTTAGCAGACATGGACTAATTCAAACACAAAACGTCGAAAAAATTTCATAAGTCAATTTCAATTCTGCTCAATTTTAGGTTTGAATAAAGTAAGCCAACACATTCTTTGTCCTCCCCAGACATTCCTGAGAGGTTCAGCTCCCTACACTTTCATCCATTATTTAGGATCCTCATACAATGCAATCAGTCCGTTTTGAAAACCTTAGGGCTGGCTCCCACGTGCGCCTGAGCCTGGCTTTTCTGAAATCACTAAGTCATTCAAAGAGTCCTTAAATAAACCATTCCAAGTCATGGCCAAGGGAGTATTTATTACCATAGTTGCTGTAAGGCTATCTCAGCTCTAGCAACTCCCGCCGGCTCCTATAACGTTGTCATTTGCCCCGTACACACAGCAAAAATTAAAAACTTAAAAAACAAGAAAAAGAAAGAGGAAATTGCAGGGCAACAATGCAGAGGGGACGGCTCGTGCTCACGAAAGCGAGCGCGAGCGGCCGCCAGGCTCTGCTGCACCTGCTCCGGGCCTGCCGCCCGGTTTGAAAGCAAATAGCGGTTGAAGGACCGCAGCGGCCTTCCCAACGGCTTCCGGCCCGGCGCCTGGCTCAGCCCCGCTGACGTGGTCGGGGAGAGGCCGGACGCGGGGACCAGGAGGGTCTCCGCAGGACCCTCCAGCCCGGGAGCCGGGGACAGGACGCGGGCCCGCACCCCCAGTCCAGAGCGGGACTCCGGGCCCGGAGAGAGCGGCGCCCCCAGGTCGCGGTCCACCCCGCGACCACGTGTCCCCGGCAGGCAGCCCCAGCGCGGGTCGGTGCCGGTCGCCCGCCCGCAGGCCGCCCAGGCGTGCCGGACACGTGCCCCGCGCCCGCCCGCCGCCCGCCCTCCCTCGGCCGGGCCCTTACCTCAGAGCGTCCGGGCGCCGCGGGCCAGCCCCATGGAGAAGCCGGGACGCCGCCGCCCGCGCAGAGCCGGAGCCGCTGGAGCGCTCGGCCGCCCCCGCCGCGCCCGTCAGCGCCTGGCTCCCGCCCGCCGGAGACGCCGGCCCGAGGTGGCGCCGGAGCAGCTGGCAGAGGGGCGGCCGGCGGCGGCGGCTGCAGGGACTGACAAAGCCCCACGGCGCGCCGCTCCCTACTTATAGCGCCGCCGTGTCGTCAAGGAGACGCTCCAGCTCAAACCAGCCGCGATCGGTTCCGTCCGGGAGGCCTCCGGGGGGAGGGGCGGGGGCTCGGCGGCGGCCAACCCGGGCCGGGGAGGAGGGGGCGGGGCGCGGGCGGTAAAACGTCAGCGCCGCCGAGTGCCGGCCCCGCGCGTGCCGGGCCGCCCCGCCCGGCCCCGCCCCAGCCTCGCCCCGCCCCGCCCCGGAGCTCGTCCGCGCACGCGCACCACGCTGGCCGGCCGGGGGTCTGCCGGTGGGGTCCTGCTCTTGGGATTTTGCGGGGAAGGGGGATCCTGGAGGAGCTCGGTGCTCTAGCCCAGCTCTTCCTTTAACTTGTGTGATCTTGGACAGCTCACCGCTCTTCTCTGGGCCTCAAGTAACCCAAGGATCTTTATGGCCACAAAGTCCTGTGAGGTTTTGGTGAACTTCCTTGGTACCCCACTCCAGGTCTGGGGTATAGCGGTGAATACTCGTTTAACGAGCGCATGATACAGCTCTGCCTGGAGCAGACTCGGCTTCCTCAGAAAGGAGGACAGTGCAAACATGAGCCGTAAGCAGAAGTGTCTTCATGTGTGAAAGGATATGAGGGCTGCTGCACCCTCCTCTCTTGGGCTCCCTGATCAACATTATTTTTACACAATCCTTGAGCAACCACCGGGTGCCAAGTACCATGGACTAGAGGGAGTGAGTGGGGAGTTAGTTCCACCCTTAATAAGCTCAGTTCTTCCCCAAGCGATGACATTAACCATTAGAACCCATCAGGGACATTATAGCCTTAAGAGCTAAATGGGACATCTTTGATTCCGTGGTGATGAGGTATTTGTCCCTTTCTCTGTGAAGAAACACTTTGTCCCAATGACACCGTTTTCCCCACACTGGGGAAAGCTCCTGCAGGGCCAGCGATGCCCAGCTCTCCCCGCCTGTGCGTCAATCAGTCATTCCAAACGCTGCAGCCCTCTTGCAGCCCCCCAGGCCAAGGAGCCGTGGTGTCTCCCCTGTGGCATCCGTGTAGCAGCCTGGCGTGGAGGGAAGGAGGGGGCCCAGCTGTGACTCTCCGGTATCTTTAGAAGCATTAACTGGAATGTAGAGGTAAGTTCTTGGTTCAGGGAGCCAGGTGGTCTGTCCAACTGTTGCACCCACAAGACACTCACATGACTGTCACCTGCACACTGTGCCTCTCCGCCAACCCAGCCCAAACCCACAGGCTCCTGCCCACATGCTGCACTTCCCCCTGGGGAGGTGAGGCCTTGCCCCTCCACCCTGCTGGGAGACGGAAGGGGCTGCAGGCAGACTCTCTCTGAGAGGCCCCTTGGCAGCGGGGCTGGAGTCAGAGGCCCTGAGTCATAAAGCCCAGCTACTAACCTGGATTCAAGAAGCTAAATTGGTGGTGACTAAACCTGGCCTTATTCAAAATGCATGACTTTTTTGTTTTTCAATGTATTTTCAGTGGCCTTCATCCTCTGCCTTACTACTTTTTTTTTTTTTCTTTAGGAGAAAAGCAAGTCTGAGCGTTATGGCTCAGCACTTTGGGAGGCCTAGGTGGGAGGATTGCTTAAGGCCAGGAGTTCAAGACCGGCCGGGGCAACATAGGGAGGCCCCAGTCTCTACCCCCCGATCCCCAAGAAAATTAGCCGGGTGTGGTGCTGTGTGCCTGTAGTCCTAGCTATGTGGGAGGTGGGAGGGTGATTAGGCCACTGTACTCCAGCCTGAGTGACAGAGTGAGATCCTATCTCTAAAAAAAAAATAAATAAATAAATAAAAGAATCTCTGACTTCTTTTACAAACAGAGTTCTGTATAAATCCACTGACCAAGTTTTCTGAGCCAAAAATGAAGACACATCTGATGAAGGAGGCTTTCTTTTACTTAATTGTTAATTTATTTATATGAAAGAGCTTATAAAGGTATATAGTGATTACAAATTTAAGGAGTCACTCTCATGGGAAAGAATTAAATAACATAAAAGACAGCAGTCAGCAAGCATTTATATGTCCATTTACTCAATATTGGAACATTTGGCTTTGAAAGCTTTCTGGAAAATGGGTTTGGGTTCTCTGAAGGTCACATTCTGCTTCACCAACTTTCTTCCAGAATAATAGGGAGAGTTGACTATAGACTGAAGCTCATGACATTTGGCCACACAAGGACTGTGGGAGGTTAGCAAGGTGCATAACTCAGGACACCTGGGCAATGAGGACCAGCCACAGGACACTGTAGTCACACCAAAAATAGTGTTCCACGGCTCAATCACTCACCAGTACTCTAGCCTTGCCCTCGAATTGTTTCAGGTGTTTCCAAAATTCCAATCCACCCTCCAAGGCTGGAAGTGCGCCACCTTTGCCGATAATCCAAATGATGTGCCTGAGGCGGAGGAAGCACCTTCCAGGGAGGCCCTCCTTACTCTGAGCAATGGTGGCGTCATCAGAGAAGTGGAACTCCTCCAAAAGTATCTGTTGGAAGCAGAAGACACCCATGTGGAAGTCCCAGATGTTTGTTTTATAAAGTGTTGTTGCATCACAGCCCCGCCTTGCCCCAGCCCTGGTGTGGCTCACTGGGAAGTTGCCAGGACAGGAGCCGAATGGCAGGAACTGGGCCAGGGCGTCCAGGAGCCCAGCAGGGCCCTGGGGCAGGTGAGTGGCCACAGAGTACATTGCAGAGAAGAGGTGGCCTCTGTCCGGAGGTTGAGTGAGAAAGTGACGTTCAGTGATGCTTGCTTCCCACGGCCCTGTCTCTTTCCCTGGGCTGAAGTCCGCGGCCTACTAAGTTTGTGCCAAGTCCTCGTTTCTTTAAAACCCTTCACTGGAGGCCCTTGGTCCACAGAGTAAAGACCAAACACCTTAGCCTGGCACCGAGGACCCTCTGAGGCCTGCCCTGCCCACCCTCCGATCCTTGTCTCCTGCCACTCCAGGCCCTTGGGCCACTGATGTCCTGCATGCCCTGCCCCTGCCAGCATAGCATGCATCAGTCACTCGTTGTGGGCACCTTTGTTTTCCTGCCTTGCCCTCACCGCCACCGCTCTCCTTTTCAAGTCAGGACCATGATTTTCTTATCTTCTTGCCCAGTTCCTTGTACACTCAGTGTTGTCATGTTGAAACTGGGGTTGTCCTGAAAAATCTGTCATTGGTAGTTGCTTTGTGAGTGATTAGCTTGTAACAGAGAAAATGGCCTGAAAACAGGTAAAAATGATTTCTGTCTCTTTGAAACCCCATCATGTTTTTTGAGAACTAAAACCTACATGTACTCCTGCCTCAGCCAGCGGTCAGGAGGGGCAGGAGAGTGTTCTTTGTTCTTTGTGCCACAGGAGATGGCTCAAGGGAATTGTCTGGTTGTCTGGGCAGAGGTCATGAGATTGTCTTGGCTGATGATGGGATGAATCAGAAGCCAAAGCTCTATACTTCTGGCCGGGTGCAGTGGCTCATGCCTGTAATCCTAGCACTCTGGCAGGCCGAGGTAGGAGCATCGCCTTAGCAAGAGTAAGACCCCATCTCTACTGAAAAATAGAAAAACTTAGCCAGGTGTGGTGGTGTGCACCTGTAGTCCCAGCTACTTGGGAGGCTGAGGCAGGAGGATGGCTTGAGCCCAGGAGCTTGAGGTTGCTGTGAGCTATGATGACACCACTGCACTCTAGCCAGGGTGACAGAGCAAGACTGTCTCAAAAAAAAAAAAAAAAGCTCTGTACTTCTGTTTAGAAACAGGACATTGGTACTTTGAGACGAGAGTCTGCCAACCTCCTCATTCTCCAGCAAATTAATAAACTCCTCTTTCCTTCTCCTCAAACCACTTGTCCTTGTTCTTCTGATGCAGCCTGGGGGACAAGTGCCGAACTTTCAGTAACAAGGTCATGGGTATTTCTCCCCACGTGCCGTCTAAAATTAAAGGGACAAAATATTCTCAATAGTCTTCCTTAAGTCATGCATCCATTTTATTCCTTCCATACGTGTCTGCTGAGTGCCTCCTACATGCAAGTGTTGTGTGGGGCGAGGTAAGACCCTCGAGACCCTGCAGCCATGGGCTGAGTTCTTGGGGACCAGCAGGAGACTGATAAGAACCCAAAGATGCCTCACCTTTACCCCACACTTCAGGAAAACTGCCTCTTTTGTTTTATTTTCTTCTAAGCTCCTGGTGACTCCCTCTGACCTGACAAGTCACAGCACCTCTGCTGGGTTTTGCCACTGTCCCATTTCTGCCAGAGCCCCACCCTAGCAGGGCCCCACCTCTGGGAAGCCCCAGAGCCTGCAAGATTTCTTCCTCCTGTGGCAGGGAACAGCGTGTGAAGGGACCTTGCACAACTTAGGCCTCCTGGAAGGTGTGTGCTCTGCCCGGGCGAGTGTAAGTGCCCCGTCCCTGCCAAGTGACAGTCAGGACCATCCAGGGGTCTGCTGGGGATGGAGCCACGTGGGGCCCTCAGCACAGAACAGCTGCTGGGGCGGGGTGGTCTGAGGATGGTGCTCACCGTTCAAACAGCTGTGAGCATTTCCTCTTCCTTCCATATGCCAGGGCCAAGAAGATGAGCCCAAGGAGGTCCCTGTCCTCAAGGAGCTCATGGTCCAGAGGGGAGGCCCACCCTCAGGCTTGTGCTCTGACACGTTCTGGTCACCAGGACAGTGGTGACATCAGCTACCACTATGGGGACCCAAGAGCAGAGGAGTTAGAAATGGCACAGAGAAAAGGGACCTGGGCTCAGAAAGGCTTGTCCAAGGTAGGATGAGTCAGGGAGGGGTTGGGGGGTACCCAGGGCAAGAGTAAGACCTGTGTGCACAGAGAGAGGCACCTGTCCCCAAGCACAGTTTTCTTGTGGGAGAGGACTGAGGGCTGTGGGGGTGGAGCAGAAGGGGGTCACTCTGGGAGCAAATACTCCCCAGGACCCCTCCTTTGTTGTGCAGGTGATTTAGTCTGGCTTCGACCCATCTGCCCAACCACATCCTTGCTGGTGACAGAGCCAGCAATGCCAGAAGGCAGGTTGGCTGCCACATGCGGGTACAAACTGCTTCCCTTCGGCATTTCATGCCCTGCACCCCTCAGGGCCAAAGCAGGCAGTTCAGTAGAAGGAATTTAGCACGGGAACTATTAAGAGTTACAGAGGTAACAGAACGTCTAACAGCCGCGGGAAGCCACTACCACCCATAGGACTGGGGATAAAAGGGAGAGAGGGTCCCCAGCAGCATGGCAGCCACCTGGAGGCTGTCCAGCAGGAACCGGGACAGCAGAGAGCCCCTGGCTGGAGGGAGCTGGAAGCACCGAGGGGAAGCGGCCAGCGCCAGGGAGGCTACTGTGCGGGAGAGGGAGAGAGACAGAGGAGGGACAGGAGACAGCTCTCCCCCCATCCTCCAAGGTCCCACCAAGGCCTCCCAGCAGAAAGCCTGCTGGCAAGAGAGCTGGTGAGTGGCACTTTTAGAGGCCAGCCCCATCCCTCCACTGAGAAACAGCAGAGCTGTGGCAGGCCAGGGCAGGCTCAGCTCCCTCCCCAGAGGCCTGTCAAAGTCTTCCTTCTGTCCCCTTGTAGGCCACTTCCTAACGAGAGTTCTGGTAAGCACCGGGTGACATTTCATATTGGCTTAAGCAACAAGGAGAATTAATCATCTCGTGTAACAAGAAGTCTCAGGGAAGGGAGGCTCCAGTTTCATGTCCCCAGAGCCTCAAGAACAACATCAAAGGCTCAGACTCTTTCCATCTCTCTGTACTTCCATGCCTGGTGCTGGCCCGGCTCCCTCATGGCTCCAAGAAGGCTGCCCCAGCACCAGGTGTCATCTGCAGGTATAACAGAGTCTCGTGGGAAGAGGGAAAGGGCATCTCCTCCTCTGTGTCCATTTTTATCCAAGGAATCATTTCCCGGCACACTTCCTTTCCTGGCTCAGCGGGACGATCACGTCGTATGGCCTTGCCTTCTCCCAGGGGACCTCCACAGTTGACTCAAACTGATTTCCATCCACCCCTTGGGACCTTGTTACCGCAGCCCTAGCAAGCCAACACACTGCACAAAACCACAGGAAAACTGGCAGAAGAAAGGAGAGGCATGGCACAGGACACGTGACACGGGGCTGACCCTGAGCTTCCCGCGGCACTCCTCGGATGGTTGTGAGGAGCAGAGATCGGTCCGTGCGGGGCTCACTGTAGAAGCACACGTGATGCTTAGCAGGCCGAGATCCACAGAGCTCCGTCCCGAGAGGTGTCACGTTACAAGTCCATCCAAACAGAAATTCCCATCTTCTCTTGCTTCCTTCTCAAACCTGGGAGGCGGGCTCTTCAGTGCATCGCTAAAAACCCTCTTCTCTGTCTCCAGCCCGAGAAACTCTTGGAAGCTGCTCACTCCCATCACTAGATCCCTCCCTTCCTCAGCAAACAGTCCCCTGTGTCCCCTCGATGGCTGTTCCCCACTGGGCCACTCACTCTGGCAGGACACGCTTCCCACACATCCCTCCTGCGCTCCTAGGCAGAGCAGGTGTCCATGTGGCAGGTGGTCTCCACCCAGGCTGCTTGTCTGGTGCCAGAGCAGCGTAGGCAGCGCCTTCATTGGGGAGGCGACTGCTGGGATGAGATGAAGTGTTCAAAACCATTCAGTGGATCAGTTTGATAAGGGTTCACTTTGAAAATGTAAAGGCCTGAAATTTCAAGGTCTGAATAAATGTTTTCTCTGGCAGCTCAGGAGGTAGCCACTGCACAGTTGTTTGTAAATGTCTTCCAAACTGAGCAGACAGGATGCATATCAAAGGTCTCCTCTTATCTGCGGCCTCCCCTGGGTCCACACTCCAAAATGCTCCCTGGGTTGGGGCTGCCTGACAGGGCTGTGACAGGCCAGGGTCTGGAGAGGTGCCAGGAAGATCCTGGGGGGAAGTGAAGACTGAAGGAGTCGGGTCCAGCTGGGCGAGAGAGAAGAGAGACGCGGCAAACCGGGCTGTGCAAAGGTGGCTGCGACAGTGTGTCTGGCTGGCTCCGTCAAGTGAAGTCTCTCCTCTAGTCTGGGCAGGCTCGTGACTTGTTTGTAGAATGTGGCAAAGGTCACTGGAGACCACATCATAAAAGGCAATGCAGGCTGGGTGCAGTGGCTCAGGCCTGTGCGTGTCACTTTCAGAGGCCAGCCCCATCCCTCCACTGAGAAACAGCAGAGCTGTGGCAGGCCAGGGCAGGCTCAGCTCCCTCCCCAGAGGCCTGTCAAAGTCTTCCTTCTGTCCCCTTGTAGGCCACTTCCCAAGGAGAGTTCTGGTAAGGACATTTATTCAGACCTTTGGGAGGCCGAGGCAAGATCGCTTGAGCCCAGGAGTTCGAGACCAGCTTGGGCGACATAGAGACCCCATCTCTACAAAAAATAAATAAAAAATTAGCTGGGCATAGTGGCGTGCTTCTGTAATCCCAGCTACCTGGGAGGAAGATCACCTGAGCCCAGGAGCCGGAGGTTGCTGTGAGCTATGGGGATGCCACTGTACTCTAGCTGGAACAACAGAGCGAGACTCTGTCTCGAAATAAATAAATAAATAACTAAAAAGGCAATGCAGCTTCCACCTTGTTAGCTGGGGAGCTCTTGATCACCTTGTAAGATGTCAGGCCACTTTCAGGCCACATGGGAACCCCATGTGCAGGTGTCAGCTGACAGCCAGCACCAACCATCAGACACGTGAGTGAGGGCACTTCCAGGTAACTCCAGCCCCAGGCCATGGGGTCACTTGCTGCTGGCCACCAGCTCTTCCCAGCTGAGGTCCCAAATGTCATGCAAAAGAGACAAACCTTTATCTACTATTCCGGACCCACAGAACTAATTCATGTAATAGATGATTGGTTATCCCACTAAGTTTTGGGGTACTTTGTTATCTAGCTGTACAACTGAAAGAAACAGTTGCAATAGTCTTACCAAAAAACTTAGCCTCCCCCCCTCCCCCCGGACCTTCATACCCCAGCAAGAAGTTCTCTCTGGAAGAGCCCAGCTGTGGGGCTGGATAGACCTGGGTTTAAATATGCACTAGTGGAGTAGCCAGGGGGGTGCCTCTGGTGACAGAGCACATGCATTTGAATCTCAGCTTCTCAATGGTATGTTGATTAATTTCCCTGAACCTCAGTTTCTTCAGCTATAAATGGGGAAAACAATAGAAGCCTCCTCAGAGGGAATTGAATGAGATAATTTGTGCATAGTACCAATGTTGTATCTGCTGTATTTGGTACCGGAAACAGTTAATTTTTTGACACACCCTCCTTGATACAACAGAATTTTTTTTCTGTAATAACTTATGTAAAAATCAGCAGTCATTATTTTCTTGATTTGTCCTTTAGGTTTAAAACAAAAAATAATTTTAAAAGAAAAACTCCAGTTTTAAAGATATTCAAATTAAATTAAACATTTACATGTAAATTAAAATGGTATAAATTGTTTACATGTATCAAACAAAAATATTACATCTTGCAGTTGACACTGCTGCCATTTAAATTTTCAATACCAAAACTCCCCACATGTAATGACGGAAATGAACTAATTCAAACCGTTTCTTTGCTTTCATTAATATAATCACTGTGATGTTATTGTTTATTTCAAATGTCATGAGAATTGAAGACATGACTTGCTGCTGGGCTGAGTTCCAAGGCGAGGGAGCCAGCCATCGGTCTGGGACATTCAGTGCAAAAATCAGAAAAGTCCCGGGTGGACGGGGACACGTTGGCCAGCCTGCTAAAGGATTGAAAAGCATTAGAAACTTCCTCTCCAAGTGCGCACCTGTAGCCAAGTCTGTGTGACTCAAGGGCCGACTGTGGAACTGGGAGTTCCTTGAATTAATTTAGGTGCAGAATACGTTTATGAAAGGGCGAGTAATGAAAACGTGGAGTTCACGTATGTATTATTAAAACGCCATCGGAACCACAGCAATTGTTTAGAACAAAGGGATTTTTTTCAGGGAGTGGTATTTTATCAGTGACATTGTTTAGAATTGATGGGCATGATGATAATAACAAGCAGAACAACTTTTAATCAGTTTTATTATCATTTTTAAATTATCTACAGACAATGCACATCTTATTGTCTGCACCTGGGGCAGATGGCGCCCCTGTCCCACCCTTCCTAAACCAGCACACCTGGAGCTGGCACAAACGTTAGCTCTCACTGCAGCTAATGTGGGGTCTTGGGTCGGTCTTTCCACCTCTCTGAGCCTGGGATCTAACCTTTATTTTGTAGGCTTGTGGCTGTAAAACCATTAGCTAAACTCTAAAGTGCCTAGCTCAGGCCTTGACCTTGGTAGGTGCTCAACAACTGTGCTTTCTCTCCCTTTTCTCTTTTACCTGCCTCTGGATCTATGTGGAGCTGGTTTTCACCTTGTCTGGAGTACCTTACACTTAGGTCTTTGCCAACTGAAATTTGCCTAGTCTCAAGTGAAGCCCCAGTAGCTGCCCTGCTTCTGGCCTCCCTGGGAGACCATTATCTTGGCCATATCTGGTCTCCTCTGGTCTCTGCTTCTTTGACAAGGTGGAATGTTAGTGTTTAGGTGTGTGTGCTGTCTTGTCACCCCAAAAAATGGTTCTTGGATAATGACGTTTTCTCATCACTGTATCCACATGGAAACCAAGCTCTCGTGGAAATACGCAGAGACCACACACCCAGTCTCCAATAAAGTCCTGATTTCAAATAGTTGGCCTCCCATTCTATGCAGACTCTTGGTGTTGACTTAGGGTGGACATAGGGTCCCAGAGGACACTTAAGTAGGGTATAGATCCTGGTTTGTCTGGTACAATGAGTCCTGGTGTCATGATCGATTACGCTATTCTGTGTTTAACTTTTCATCAACCAGAAAATTGCTTCGTTAACTTAACACATATTTAAAATGCTGTTTGATGGGAGAAACACCATCTTTATCTTCAGAGCAACATTATTAAGCACGTCCTACAATTCTTTGGAGTGATTTTGGTTACTTGTTCTTGCTACAGTGAAATTTATCAAGAGACTGAGGATATAAGGGTTCAGATTATCTGCGTCATCCTTAGGGTATTTGCACATACTTTAGTGTGGTTGCTTGTTTAACTTTTGTCTTCCCCGCCAGGCTGAGCTCAGAGATTGTGAGCTTTGGGAGGTGGTCTCTGAGTCTGCCTCCTTCACTGCTGTGCGGCTGCCGGCGAGGTCTTCAGTAAATGCCTGCTGAAAGGAAGATGTTGGAAAATTAACGTCCATTTTAGGGACCTAAGGAAGGGATTTTTTTTCCTTTTAAAATGAAATGTATGATATACAATTCCTGTACTCTGTGTGTCTTTTGAAGTTCCTGGGTCAATCCCATTCATGTATTTATTGTACGGATATTCATTCAGCACTTTATGTAGCAGGCTCTGTTCTTGACACTTGGACACTGTGAATTTAGGTTCACATCTTGAATTTCCAACTGAGTTTGATCATTGTAAATGGTCACAGGGATTTTCAGTTGTTTTATTTTCTCTTTTTTGAGCACACTATGGAGGATGGCCTGACTGACCTCAAGCCGAGTTGTACTGGAGAGGCAGCCGTGTCCTCCCCTCCCCCCCTTCTGAGAGCGCCTGTGCCTTCCAACGTCTTGGAAGAAACCTACCCTCAGGCTCAAGTCACTGGATGTGGGGAGGACACCTGGCCCAGACCAGCCCTGGTCAGATTCCCTCAGACAGGATTGTGGTCCAAGAGTGCTCTGGGCACTGCAGCTAAGGCAGGGAGCCTAGGGTGGAAGGCAGGTGTTGCAGTCCGCCATGACAAACAGCACGCAGGCTGCTGAGGGAGCCACACGAGCCCACGTGCATGCAGAGGACACACCGGGGCCGAGACGGTGGAAAAAAGGGCACACAAGAAGGGAGGGGGCCCTGGCTCACGGGGTCCACTTCCAGCCGCGTCAGGGCAGAACTGCCTCCCTTGCAAGGTTTCCCCAACTTCTGAGAATAAATCTCCCTTTCCTTAACTGAGGTCAGTTTGATACCTGGAAACCAAACATGCCATCAGAATAAGCAGGAACATTTTTCTGGAAGAATATGATTTGATTTATAATGATCTGTTTGTGATTGGATTTCCAGGACCAAAAATATGTGCCAAGTGCAAATAAGAGACTGCCCACGATCCCTGTGTGTATTCTCCAGCGTGTCCCCACGAACTGAGGTTTACGCTGGAGCTTGAGCTGGGCGGAGCTGCTTTGTCCCGTGGTGAAGGCAGCGGATTCCTGCCCTGCTGGTCTTAGGACAGGCTGGTGCACACGGGTCCAGATTTTCTGACGACATCTACAGAAAGTGTCTGTTTCTGTGGCTTCTCTCTGTTCTTCAGGGCTGCATGGCCCTTGGAGAAGAGACCAAGGTCTTCAGCCAACTGCATAATCCATTCCATCCAGCCGTCCTTACAGACCCTCAGCCCTGTGCTCTGCATCTGATACTCTTTTGCCAACTCCCACCAACGGCGCTCACTCTCTGGGCTGGAGCAGTAGATCCTGCAATGATGGAAGTGTTCTAGATCCTCGCTGTTCTGTATGGCAGCCACGAGCCACATGTGGCTCTTGAGCACTCAAAATAGAGTGACCAAGAAACTGAATTTTTAATTGTATTTCCTTTTACTTAGTATAAGCTTAAATAGCCATGCCTGGCTGGCGGTTCTTATAATTGGACACCGTAGCTCTAGGTCAAAGCCATAAACATTGATATTGGATATACAAATAGCAATATACCCAATTGCACTTGCAATCTGAGCTCAACCTGAACCCATTAGGCCTGTGGTCCCCTTTCAGCCTGGCCCTTCAAGAACTGTGTTCTTGGGGCAGGACTCTGGGCCAGGACAGGATATTCCTTGGGAAGTCTGTTAACTCAGCGCTTCAGGAGCAAGTGGGAACATCTCCTTAAGCCACAAGCAGTGCATACTCGGTGTTGACCTCCCTGTGGAAGAAAGTACCCTGTAACCATCTGGCGAGGTGTCATTCATTGCCAGAATGTGAGAGCCACCCAATGACACAATTTTAATTTTAGAACCACTTTTTCATGCTGCTGGACAAAGGCAATTCTTCCCGCTCATAAAGCCAAACCCCTTATTATACTAAATTGACTCTCATCTCCCCATTAGCTTTTGTAAAGCACACCCTGGCTCATATGAAGGGCCTGCAAAGATGCTGAGCTGTGCATTTGAAGCAAAGGGGAGGTGTGTGTGACACTGTCACACCTCCGTGAAGTCACCTGTGGACAACTCCCAGTGACATCACTGAGTGCGGCTCACACAGAGCAGCCTTGTGGCCCACTGACCCACAGGTGGGGACAGCTCCTTCCGCTTAATTGCACATGTGCACTTATACTTAGGGAGTGACAGCCACCGTGCTCCAATCTACACTCCGGCCAAGAGCAGCTGCACGTGTGTGCCCTGCTACCCCATGGGGCAGGTAGAGCATCATGCTGAGAGGCCGAAGGCCTGGTGTCCAGCCCGGCTCTGCACATCCTGGTTGTGTGGCTTTAGGCAAGTTGTTTGCCTATTCCAAACCCTACTTTTCCGATCCATAAAATGGGAAGGTGAGGCAACTGGTCAGCTGAGCACTAAGCCTCCTTGCGATGCTGACTTTCCCCAGATATAAAAATGAAGCTAAAGGAAGTGAAAAGATTTGCCCGGTGAGGGGAGCGGCTGAGCTGGGCAGGAGCTCCAGCCTCTAGCGTGCAGCAGAACTGTCCTCCAGCACTTTGTGAAGGCCAGCTTCATGGCCCGCCTTTGTGAAGAAGGACACCAATAACAGGTGAGCTATTAATAGGTGCTAGCCAGCAATCTTGGCCAGAGAGAATCTTTCTTCTCTGGGGAGAGCTTAGGGTTTGAAGCAGATAAGACTGGGTTCCAATCCCCGCTTCTCCATGGAACAGCTGTGTGACCTTGGACAAATCACAGCTTCTCTGTGCCTCAGCTGCTTCATGTGTAAAATGTGGGTACCTGTATCTATCTTTTAGGGTGACTACTTCGCTTCCTTCATCTCTGCTTTTAACTCATATAGAATAATAGTAACAATAATAATGGCTTTAATCAGAGTTGATATTCAGGTGCTAGAGCCATGCCAGTTGTTTAAATATTAAAATAATTCTGCAGCCCTGAGCTCTCTGGCTGCAGCCCACTCCCTCCCTTGGTCCCTCTCTCCCTCCCTCTGTCCCTCCCTCTCTCTGTGACTCAGTAACTAAAGGGCTGCTCCCAGCTTCTCAGGGACTGTGGGCATTCACCTAATCGGCTAGTGTCTGTCCTACCAGTTCTTAATTATTTTTTAAATTAATAGACTTTATTTTTTGGAGCATTTTTGGGTTTTCAGAAAAATTGAGTAGAAAATATAGAATTCTCTTATAGAACCCCCCCCACCTCAATTTTCGCTACTGCTAACATCTTGCATTAGTGTGGTATACTTGTTACAATTGATGAGCCACCACTGAAATACCAATGCATTATTATTAACTATGGCTTACATGAGGGTTCGCTTTTTGCACCACGCAGTGTTAACTGTTTTCATATTGCCCTTGGTGTCAACAGTGGCTGACGCCTCTTGAGTGGCTGTGTCCCAGACACCCTGTTGCAGGTGCTTTCCACACTTTCTTATTGAATCCCCATGTTTTATTTTAATAAAAAAGAGAATATGAAAGTTTTGTTTGACAAATCTGCTGCCCTAGAATGGACTTAGAATAGTCTTAGTTGAACATTAGACTTAGCTGGGGAGCTTTTTAAAATACACCAATTCCCCTGCACCAACACAGACTTTTTCTTAAGACAGGGTCTCCTCTGTTGCTCAGGCTGGAGTGCAGTGATGCGACCATAGGTCGAGGCAGCCTCGGATTCCTGGGCTCAAGCAATCCTCCTGCCTCAGCCTCCCAAAGTGCTGGGATTTCAGGCTTGAGCCACCCTGCCGGCCCATCCCAGACTATTAAAACAGAAACTTTGGCGGGGTGGAGCCAAGCACTACTCTTAAAGCCCTTGGGGTGGCCTTAATTTGCCACCAGGGATAAGGACCACTGCCTTCAAGCCTGGCTGTTGGAATCCAGCTCTAGGGTCTGGCAGCAGCACAGGGGCCTTGGTAGAAATGCAGGATCTCAGACCCCACACCCTGACGACTGAGTCAGAACCAGAATTTTGACAAGGCCGCCGTGATCTGTGTGCACGTGAGTGCTGGAGAACGCTGCTCTGGGACAGCATCCTCGGGCTCGTGAGGCCATGGGCTCCTGGGAGAGTATGGTGAGTGCTATCGTGCGAACTCTTCCTGCAAGTTCAAGGCCTTCCCATCCCTTGGAGCCCATCTGTATGGCCGGTAAAGAGCCCCCACTCTAGACCTATATATTCTGACATTAAAAATATTGACCAGGATTTACAGGAAAAAATATATGTGCTATATAATATCATCTCTGTATCCCACTATATGTATATGTACACAGAGGAGAAAGGAGATTTTTATTTTTTACTTTCTATATTTCTGAATTTAGCATATTTGGATGAGAGGCTTGTCTTACTTTGATTTTAGCTGACCCTTTGCGAGTCCGCCGGGGAAGAGTGCTGTTTTCAGGTGGTCATGGGCTTAGGCGTTTGCATAAGCTAGCGCTGACTTTGTCACAAAGAAAACAATAATGAAACCCCAGAAGACCCTGTGCCCCAAGGCCATCTGGCCGCACTTTCTGTGTTCCCCTTGTTATTTGACATTTACCGAGTGCTGTCCAGCCTGCAGAATGCTTCCATGGGCAGCAGCTTCTTGAAGCAAGAAAATTCCATAAACAAGGAGACTGGAGCTCAGGGAGATTGAACAGCAAGATGGGCATCCGGGTCTGAGGATTTTGGAACATGGCAAATACACCTGCTTCCTGAGATCCAAAACCGAAGAGCAAGCACACAGTTGACGCTCAAGAAATATCTACAGACTGAGAAAATTATGGGTAGTGAAAAGTTGCTCTCTGGTTCCTTACCTCCTAAGTTCTGGGAAGTACTTGTGACGGCGTTAGCAGAAATGACCAGCCCCAAGGCATTTTCTGCCGCCACTAACTCTAACTCTACTCCTTCCAGAGTACATGAACCCACTTTCAGGTCTGACTCCATGGGGTGGGGACAAAGCAGCAGACAGCGGCCACTGCTGCAAACGACTCTGCCTTCTGGAAGTAGCGTGACGGCCTCCACTGCCATTGGCAGGTATCAACGACGTGGCTCCCGTCGGAGCCAGCCCTGTCACTGCTGTTGCTGGACTAACCACACTGCTCGACAGCATCTGCATGTCTAACCGGAAGGACACCCTCAGTGGGGAGGAACGGGCCTTGCCTAGTGGGGGGCTCTTGCCTGGGATTCCCCCAACGTGCCAGGATGGACGGCATGTGTGTGTGTGTGTGTGCGTGTGTGTGTGTGTGTGTGTGTGTGTGTGAGATCAAATCCACATAATATAAAACTTACCATTCAGCAGCACTGGGTACATTCACAGTGTCCCGTAACCAGCACCACTATCTGCTTCCAGAACTTTCTCATCACCTCAACAGGAAACCTCATACACATTGAGCAGCCTGGTGGTTTTAATAAGGAGAATTCTCTTTGACAAAAAGAGATATCAGAGTCCCAGACCCCTGAGCTGAACGTCCCTCCCAGCCAAACACACCTGCCGCTCGGTCCGGCCGGGGAGGGCTGGCCTGCTCAGGGCCAGCTTTTCGGAAGCAACAGAGCCCTCGGTTTTTTCACATGGTCTCCCCAAAAGTCTCACAGTGGTGGTGGGCAGAGCAAATAATCTCCCACTGGGATCTCACACGGTGACTGAAATCTTGCACGGTCTCCAAGCAGTGCTTCCTAGCCAGGGAAAAGGTCTACAGCACAAGGCACAGCACAGCACACAGAGTAGGAATGATGCAATTTGGGCCCAATTTTGTTGAAAAGGGAGGTGAGGGGTGAAGAGCGTACTATTTGGAGGAAAGGCATAAAATGTAAACTGTTTTGGAGGGGCTCGGTTCCTGCCTGCTCGGGCTGGATTCCGCACTGGCCCCACTGGCCCCGGCGGCCTGACCGCAGCCCACACTGAGCCCCAGGGACTCGGCTCCCAGGGCTGCAGGAGCCGCGCGAACCCGCCACACCCTGAGGGCTCTGCAAAGCTTACTTACCTGTGTGATTGCCCTGATGGTGGGATTTCCCACGATCTTAACTTTTCTCTTCATATTTCTCTGTATATAGCAAACAAGTTTTAACTTTTATGATCATAAATGATAAGTGTTATTTTTAAAAATGAGAGGAAACAGCTTTGCTTTCTGGGGGGTGCACTTCTAAGCCAGATCAAGGGTGAGCCCGTCTCTCTGGTCGCCCATCACTGTCGGACCATGATTTGTTGTGTTTTGGGTCATTGCTGTAACGTGGCTTAAATTCAGTCCTTCCTGTTGGATCCCACGGGCCACACACACACTGGCACACACACACACCATCCTCACTGGTTTACAGTTGCCCTCTGTGATAGTCCTGATATTTCTAGAAGGACCCGTGACAGTGAAGAAGTCTCATTTCCTTGGGTGGAAGGAGGACACATCGTGAGCATGGGGAGTCCTCAAGGCTGTCTAGGTACATGGACTTCTCCGATATTTATGCAATTCTGCTACTGTTTATATAAGAAAGGCCCACCTGGGAAGGCAGACAGTTCGGGGAAGTGGGGGCAGCCCACCAGGGGCCAGACTGGGGTGGGGTTGGCTGAGACCAGGCCCAGAAACTCCAGCTGGTCAAGGCTGAGGGACTGGCTCAGGCCGGCCCAGCCCAGCAGGCTGAGGGGACAGCAGAGCAGCAAGGCAGGGGGCCCAGGGCCAGAGGCGGCCGTGTGCACACTGGAGTGCCAGGTTGGGGGCACGCACCCTGTGGGAGGTGCCCGAGAGACCTGCAGGCAAGACGAGGCAGCGGTGATAGCTGCGCGTGCCTTTCCCTCTGGGGCAGGGCTGTCCGGAGACCTGACGCTGCCACCGCTGGACAGGCCACCTCTGGGCAAGGCTGGTTTACAAGCACATGCCCTCCATGTCCCTGTGTTGTGGTGCCCACAGCCCAGCGAGGAGGAGGAAACGGCTGGTGGCTGGTCTTGCAGGCAGTGGGCTCAGAACACCCAGTCTGAGAGGCCTGGTGGCCCAGCCCTTGTCATTTTGGGGCTGAGCTGCAGGCAGTGTTGGGTGGCCTGCGGTCTAGGCCCAGTGCTGGGCGGGTGTCCTTAGGGCCTGAGAGGGGAGGGCCGGAGGGGCCTGCAGGAGGAAGCTGGGATTGTGGAACTTGTTTAAAACTTAAATATTGTCGTGTAACCATTGCTATTCTTCAGAGAGCTAATTCAACAGAAAACTGTGCTGCTTTCTCTCAGACTCGCCAGGCCTGACAGAAGCAGATCGTAGGCCGTGTGCCTGGACCCAAGTGCCCACCCCCACCCAGGGGCCCCGGGAAGGGACTCGCTGTTTCCCAGGGCTGAGGCTGCAGTTCTAATGCCGACGGGTGCGGAGGAACCCCAGGAGGTCCAGGCTTGCAGGCTCCGAGGCTTGGCGCACGTCCAACACTCTGCTTTAGGTGGGGCAGGGCCTGAGTCACAGGATCTGAAAGAGACAAGTGTGACATCCCATGGTGGGGTGACCCCGGCCAGAGGGAGTGCGAGTTGTCACATGGGATGGTGGGAACAGCTGTTGTGACTGCTCTTGAGTGTTGTGATGCCCGGGTGAGGTAGCGCGTCAGTCTGAGCCAAGATTTTGGCAAAGGCAGTAGCAAGAAAAAACACTGGACGTGGCTGGCGAAAGTCTCCCGGCTGTGCTGTGGCAGAACGTGGGCAGCGGATGCGGGAGAAGAGAACGGGTCGTGGGCAGGTGCTGAGCCCTTGTACGCGTGGGCTCTGTGCTGTGGGCTTTCGTGTTCCTGAATTCATCTGACCCTTGCCACAGCTCCTTGCACTGATGAGGAAACTGAGGCAGGGAGGGGTTGGGACTTGCCCAAGATTAACCACAAGCGAGTACAGAACCAGAATTCAAATCCAGGTTTGTCTGACTTCAACAGTCCTGAGCCGTTTCTGTGCCCCGGAGGAGGAGTTCTGCCGCTGGTGGTACGAGGCTATTGGGTCAGGAAAGACGGGGTGGGGTGGGCAGACATGAGAGCCATCTGCCGGGCACCCTTCGCAAGGGGTCGCTTAGGAGGAACCGTGGCCCATTCTGAAAACTTGCACTGAGACCTTGGAGTGTGCTCCACTATCCAATAACAGAAACTGTCAGCTCAGCCTGGCTCATAGTAACAATGATAGCTCTTTACTCACTTACCAGCGTCCTCTGGAAATGCCATTGTAGGATCTGTAAGGCTTCTTGCAATACAACTGGGTACCAGGTGTCAGCTGGTTAAGTGTCAAGAACATTAATTTTTGCACTAGAACTTGGTTGGAATCCCGTTCTCCTGCGTGACTGTGGATGTCCCACTTCACTTTCTGAGCCTCAGTTTTCCTCATCTGTAAAATGGGGATAATGATAGTCACTAATAGGGTTGCCATAAGTATTTATCTGGAGGAAATGTCAGGGACAAAAAAGCCACTAGCACTGTGCTCGGCACTTGGCAGAAGAGATGCTTGGTTGAGTCCAAACGTGAGGGAAGTGGGAGTTGGCAGGGGGGACGGCCGTGTAGCAGGAGTGTTCACATCTGAGAAGTGGGTTTGCAGGCTTTGCCGGGCTCACCTAAAGATAAGCCAGTACCTGGTGAAACAAATGAGTCAGCCCAAATAGTTCCCGCAGCGCCTGCCAGCCGTACAGCATGTACTTCACACGGATTGGGTCTCCATCAATCAGGCCCCGGGGCGGCTGGGGGACCAGCAGCACAGCCCCGTGCGCCAAGCGAGGCCTGAGACGGGCGGTTTGTGGTCTTGTTCAGACTTAGCTGCTAACTGCTCTGGGGCCTTTGGCAAATTACTTAACTTCTCAATGTCTCACTCTCCTTATCTGTAAAATGGGGATAATAATACTTACCTACCTCACGGGGCTTGTTGCAAGAATTAATTAAAGTTTACGAAGTGCTTTGAGATTCCTGGATAAAAGGCCCTGCAAAAGTACAAAGTATTATTATCATAATCCAGTAGGCTATAAAATATAATTTTGCAGGAAAAGGCAAAAATTTAATGTCCATACAAGCAGAAACAAAGGCAGATATAGTCATAGAAAGTTTTTAAAAAAGTCTAGAAGATAATTTACATAATTTTTAAAAATTACAGCATGCTCTCTCCCTACCAATAATCAATGCAGCGCGATAATTACAGATTGCAGTGACAGGCCAGCAATGGAAATACTGTGTCTTTGTGCGGGGCCGTGACTTAGGGACTGCCCATGCACTCCCCGCCTGGAGCCCGCAGCAGCCCGCGGGCGAACGTCAGGACCCCAGAGCTCTAGAACCCTCCAGCTCTGAGGGGGCTTGGTGACATTCTAATGCCTCTCAGCAAGGCATCTTTAAGCAGATTTGAGATGTAACCACAAGGGCAACCTAGAGAGAGGCCGGATTGGGTTGTTGGAAGAAAAAAAGGAGCCTCTGCCATCTGGTTCTAGTTCATGTTCAAACACTGTCTACAAAATAAAGCCCCCTTCCCCCAATATCTCTAGGCTTCTTTCTTTATAAGAAAAAAGGAAAGACAGTCTCCCTCTGCCTCTGAACTCTGTTGGGAGAGTCAATTATTTTCTTTAAAAAAATTAATAGGTGATAAATAGATAATAGAGCTTTAAAGCTGAGAGGTCCTATATATGGAGAAGTTCTGTATTGCTGGCCCCTTTCATCTCTACTGGAAGGCTTTGCGCCGGCCTAATTAAGTCCCAGGCTGGGCGCCCTGGCAGGGATTGGGCAGAGCAAACCCGTGCCTGCCGGGTGCTTCCCCACCAGGGCAGAGAGGCAGAGTGGCACAGCCATGGGCTCGGGCTCGGAGGGGACTTGGGTTGACTCCAGGTGGCCCCCCTTAGCTCTGAGACTTGGGGTGAAGAAGTCTGAGCCCCTGAACCAATGCATGTGAAGCACCTCCACTGGGGGAAAAAGGTGATTCTTACTATTCTTTTGTATATTAGATACACAGAGAAATGGGAGCATATAGGGTGGGCAGAACAGTCATACAGTTTCACAACTTTCCTGACAAACACTACATTTAGGCTAGAAAGGTGTGATACGAAACGAGTGGGCACCAACAGGGAAGAAGGGGTGTGTCTGTCTTGCTCGGTCCAGGACCCCACTGTCTGGGGAGAGGTCCCTGCTCTGTGGGGGCAGCTGCTGACAGATGCGGGTCAGGGCGGCAGGTAGAGGCTGACCCAGAAGTGGGGTCCTCGGAGAGCAGACCCCTGAAGCAGGCATGGGGGTCACAGCCCACCCGAGCCGCTTCCTCTGGGCCACAAGAGGTGAAGCGCCAACCACGTCTGGTCACTTTTCTCCAGGTCTCAGCTTTGCCACTCACCATCTGTGACTTCAGTAGCATTTTCATTCCTCAGGGCATTTTCTTTCCTGGAAAATAGGGTGTCATGGCTCGATGGGTCCCTAGCCCGGGAGGACCCGCCGCACCCTGCTCTGGGCCAGCACCCTGCTGCGCGCTTTTTCTCTCCTGTGTCGTTGGTTCCACACAAACTATCTATGAGGGAAATGTCAGGATCTTAATTTGACCTTCAACTTTCAAGAAATAATTTCCCACTAAATTCCCTTTTCATGAAAACAGAGAGAAAGATAAAATCTGTAACAGGACAGAACACGGGGACGACATCGCTCCCTCGGTATTCCCAGTGCGCCCAGCGGCCCTCTGGCCGGGGTGAGCGCAGAAAGCTCAACTCTGAGAACACCTGCGGGCTGCGGCGCCATCCCCACAAGCCAGCGGCATTCCTGGGCAGGTGACAAAGATCTGGGAGGGACAAACAGCCTGGGGACTGGGCCAGTGAGGCCAGGAGCGCACCAGACATAGCACCGGGGGCACAGTCCACACCCACAGCCCTCTGCAGGCACAGCCCCGAGGGGCAGCTGACGCAGATGGGCAGGGACAGGCACACGGCTGGAGTCTTGGAATCTGAGGAGCATTGGAAGGGGCTTTTGAGATGGTCTAATTTTACAGACGAGAAAAACTGACTCAGAGAGGCCTGGGGACTTTCCTAAGATTGTGCCAAAGTAGGGAGCGTGCTCACTCCCTGGACAGGGGAGGTCAGGGTCCCTTTGCAGCATTTCCCACTGTGTCTGGTTCGACGGGCCTCCCTGACCCTCAGTTTTTTCTTCTGTAAAACCAGGATTATTAGAGGCCAAAGTGATTATGAGAATAGAATTTCTGTCTTAGGAGGCACTTGGGAGGTGTGAAGGCCATGGGACAATCCCTTGACAGAGGGAGGAGGGACAGGCAGCGGCGGGAGGGGGCCAGAGGAGGCCAGAGCCAGCCAGAGGGGGTCAGAGGGCAGGGGCCTGGGAGGCTCCCCTCTTTGGGCCTGGCTGGGAGGAACAGCTGGGGAAGGCTGCCCGGAGGACCCATCGCCTTTCTTTCACCTCCCTTGCTGGAGGCTCAGTCTGTTCCCTGGGCTTGGGCAGCTCGTCACACAATCTGCAGAGGGGGACCTGAGGCTCAGGGTGGTTGGGCGGCTCGCCCAGGGCCACTCAGCCAGGCCATGGGTGGTCTCCTGGCTCCATGATAATGGTTTCCCCACTCTCAGAGCAGAGCCCACAGGTTTGGTCCCCTCCGAATGGGAGGCTGGCTGGGGATGCAGCACCATGCACTTGGCCTCAGGCTACTTGTCCATGAAAGGGACTGTTGGACTCATGGGTTGCACAAGCCACCGCTCGCTCCCATTCTCAGGGCCTGTGGCTGGCCCGTGGGGTCTGGATGAGGTTCCCAGGGGACACTGACCCTCTGCCTGGGGCAGGGGAGAAGGCTGCACGGATGTGACCCTGCCCACAGCCCTGGAGAGACCCTTGTCTCTGTGGCCTGGAGACCTGGATCTGTCTGAGCACAGTGGCCTGCAGCCTCCAGACCCCGCATGGGCTGGGCACCGCGGAGGGGCGGAGACTCTCTGGCCTCGGGGTCCTGGGCTGTCACGAGGAAAGTGTTGTGGGTGCTTGATTTCAGAAATGACAACAATCTCCATATTCTGCTATAAAGAGTCCGCCCAGATCTCTGCTGCTGCCAATGGTCTGGTTTGTAAGAACATTTTCTTATTTAAAAAACAACCCCACATCTGGAATACCTGGAGGAGGTGATCACTACCTGTTGCTTAAGTGTGGACGTTTCAAGGTTCACGGGTCGCGTGCTAAGTGAGCAAACACACCTGCTTGTGCCCGGTTTGATGCAGAAGCCACACTGAAGCTGGAACCGCCTTGGGGCCTCCCAGAGGCCTCTCCCTGAAGAAAGGACTGTGCCCGTGTTCCGATCCCTGCCTCCTGCGCTGTGGGTCTGTCAGCTGACTGAGCCGGAGTCAGTAATTCTACAGCATCCACGAATCTGGCTATGTCAGGAAATTTTACATTATGTTGCCTCGAGTAATCCTCGCAGAGCCCCTGTGAAGTGGGAATTGTTAACCCCATTTCCTCAGGCGAGGAGGACGCTGAGTGACCAGCTCTGGACCCTGGGCAGTGGCCTGACTGGCCCCGAGGCCCATGCTCTGCCCCTGAGCCCGGGCACCTGTGTCCGAGAGAAGGCGGCCTCCGGCTCTTTCTACGTGTAGAGCAGTTTTCGAAGGCATTACCCCAACCGCGGAAGGACTGGCGGCAGGTTGGGGTCTCAGGCCGCGGGAGTGGCCCCCGCACTGGTCCCTGAAGAGAGCTGGGCAGACACGGTCACATCAGCTACCGTCGGTGAGCCCCGCTGTGTGCTGGACTCGCCCACGGTATTTCACCGACCCTCCGCCGCGCGAGTGGGCCAGGCGTGCTCCCCCCTGCACAGAGGGCACACGGAGCCTCTGAGAGGTGAAACGTCCTGCTCAGGTCCCGTCAGTGACAGAGCCGGCATTCAACGCCCGGGAGACACAACTTCAACATTGGCCGTGATACTGCAATTAGTCACAAAAAATTGTCACTTAAATCTCTGCCTTAACACGACAGGGTGGGAAGAAGACAGCAACTGGCTAGAGGAGGAAAATTTTCTTTGACAAAGGACATTTCCTGCCTTCTTTCCTTCCTTCTTTTCTTTCTTTCTTTTGTTGAGACAGGGTCTTTCTCTGTTGCCAGGCCTAAAGTGCAGTGGCGTCATCATAGCTCACAGCAACCTCAAACTCCTGGGCTCAAGCGATCCTCCTGCCTCAGCCTCCCGAGTAGCTGGGACTACAGGCATGTGCCACTGGGCCCGGCTCACAAAGGACGTTTCTGAATTGAAGCTATAGGTACCAAAGCTGGTTCAGAGCCAAAGAAGAGAAATTGTTGGTCGAGTCTACTGGTTCTCAACTGGTGGCAATTCTGGCCTCCCAGGAGACATTTGGCGAAGTATGGAGATGTTTTTGGTTGTCACAGTGGTGAGGATGTGTGTGTGCTCCTGGCATCTAGTGGGTAGAGGCCAGGGGTGCTGCCATGTGCCTTCAATGCACAGGACAACCCGCAACAAACAGCGACCTGGCCCCAAACGCCCCCCATGCTGAGGCTGAGAAACCCGCTGCAGCCCAGACCCCAGAGAAGGCCCCCCTCCAAACCCGTTTCTCTTTCTGCGAGAGTTAGTGGCCCTGGAACAGGTTCTCTCGGCACACTCAGTTTCCAAGGGAAGGCCACAGCCACCTGTTCTTAGAGGTTTCCAGAGAATCTCCTCTGGCAGCGGAGCCGGAGCAGTTATAGGGCAGGGGTCTCTTTCATCTCTCCAGGGGGTTGGATGTTGGGAGACAGTCTTGGGAACACCACGTGATACCAATTATTCAAATGGGCTTCTCCTCTGAGAATCCGCTCCCCTCTGAACTTCAAACATCTTGACCAATACTAATTTAGCAGCAGAGCATCTTAGGGAGATTATATCTGCTCCCAACCAATTAGTTTAACTCCGGGCAAGTTTACCAAACATTCTTCTTTGATCAAAGAATTTTTTTTTTTTTTTTTTTGGAAAAGGGTGTGATGTTCTACCCATATGTCTTCCCTTGCCATTAATTTATGGACCGAAGAGAAGAAGCTGGTCCTGTTTTGGGAGATAGCATCGATATTTCAGAGTCAGGTCTAAAAGACGGCATGTACGACATTGTCAAGTTGGCTGCGCTGGATGCACTGTTGTTTCTATGACTTGGTCAGAGACGAGAAAGGTCTGGGGTTTTGAAGGAGGTGGCACCTGAGACCAGCGAGCACTCAGAGACAGAATGCCGAGTCCCAGGCTCCACCAAAGCAGGAGGGGTGCCAAGGCCCTCTGGGGCCAGGACAAAACGGCGTCCACTGCAGGGCCAGCCCTGAGACAGCTGTTGCTTGAGTCACTCCCCATTCACTGAGTGGCCTCGTCAGTGCTAGGCTCTGGGGACGCCACAGATGAGGGAGAGGAGTTGACAGTCTAGTGGGCGGGAGGCATAACTCAACAAGCAGCCATGGCGCAGTGTGGCCAGGGGTCCTGTGTGCCACGGGTCTGTCCCACCACTGGAGGTTCTCATCGAACCTGCCCTGCTCTTCCCTCTTCTGAACGTTCGCGCGAACTGCTTGCTTTTTGGTGAGATCTACTCATCCTTCCAGACCCAACGGCTGTGTGAGCTTACGCAGGATGCCTCCCCTGTGCCGCGGCTGAACGAGTGTCCTGTCTGTCCACCGAGCTGCCAGGCTTGGGGCCCCGTCCTTTGTTTTTCTTTCGCCACTCTCTGCTCCCCAAATGTGAGCTCCTTAAGGAGGAAACTTGGGCTCTTTGTCTGCCTGTCCCCTTCACGCAGAAGATACTTGATAAGCGCTGAGAGAACGATGAATGAAATGTCGGCAGGGAGGCAGCTAGTCATGGTGAAGAAATGCTGAGGCGGAGGGAGGGGCGCCTTTCTGCTGATGCTGGTGACGGTTCTGGAACTTCTGCCCCAGAACAGTGCTGACAGGCATCCAGTCCAATACATCCACGTTCCCTTCCCACCACGAGAGACTCGTTTCATGGGCACAAGTCTGCACAGCAGCGTGTGGGTGTGTGCGCCACACACCAGCCCCGGCGAAAACCATGACGCGAACGTGAGCCTGTGTCTTCCTGCTGGCTGGCGCTGCAGGTGACAGCCCTCCGACCTCATGGCAGCTCTGACCTCCACCTGACCTGCAGAGATGAAGGGGTGGGAGCGCGGGGGGGGGGGCGGGGAGAGGGGAGCGTTCATCAAACATGAGAGCCGGCACTCCTGCCATAAGAGGAGGAAAACTATAGTTGCTATTATGTAAAGGTCATCACTCTGTGCCTCTAGAATATTCTTCTGGAAGTTTCAATTAAAAAAAAAAAATAGGCCAGGCACAGTGGCTCATGCCTATAATCCTAGCACTCTGGGGGGCCGAGGCAGGAGGATCACTTGAGGTCAGGAGTTTGAGACCAGCCTGAGTGAGAGCAAGACCCCGTCTCTACTAAAAATACAAAAAATTAGCTGGGTGTGGTGGCGCATGCCTGTAGTACCAGCTACTCGGGAGGCTGAGGCAGGAGGGTCACTTGGGCCCAGGAGTTGGAGGTTGCTGCGAGCTAGGCTGACAATATGGCACTCTAACTCTGGCGACAGAACAAGACTCTCTCAAAAAAAAGAAGAAAAAAAAAAAACAACTAAAATATTTTATGAACAGAAAACCGCAGGTCTTCTTTTCTCTGAGGTAGCAGAAAGAAATTTCTCTGGTCATGGACACAAAGAATTTAGAAATAATGGCAAGAGTCACACGGATGCCTCCACATAGCATTTCAGCTGCTTCTTGATTACAATTTATATTTGAATTTTTGAATAGGAACAATCATAATTTAGCAGTTCCGGGACCTCTGACCCCACTCAGTTTGGCCTTAACAGACACACTCATGTGAAAACACTTACCAGCTGCCATTTTGTTTCAAGAGGGCCCAACGACCTATAAGGTCACCCTGCAGCAGCACAAAGTGATCTAACGCTGCCAACGCCTGTGCAGGGCACTGGGAAACAGACGGAAAGAGAGAAACGCAAATATTAACCCGGGCAGCGATGTCGAGGCTGAGCCGTCACCTGGTTTGGTCGATGAGTGAGCGCTGACTCGGCCTTCAATATTGTCACGTGGGCCTTCGCCAAGAGCTGGACGCGTGCTAAGTGCCCGAGACGCCTCCCTCCGCACAGGCTGGAGGAGTGTGTCATCACCAGCTAACAAACGCAAAAGTGGGACGGCACAGAGCCGAGAGGGGACCCTGGCGGGCCACGCCCTCCAGCGTTGCAGCACTTGGCACCCACTGGGCTCTACAGGAGCATCAGTGATATTACTGCTGTTATTCAGCCCTGGAAGAAAAAACTCTTCCCACACAGGCCATTCTCTGAGGGGGACGTGTCAGCGGTGCATGGCCCTGCTCTTCCAGACCCCACAGGGGAACCTTGACCACCAGGGCACAGGAGTCAGGGTCCCAGTCAGCAGCCCACACAAGAAGAGGGCTAAGGGCTCCAGGGCTCACAGCTCTCCTCACACACGTCCCCCCAGCCATAGCCAGGAAGAGCGGGTCACTGGCACGCTCCCTGGCCCTTGCTGGTGTGACTCTCTTCATGCAAACTCCCGGCCCCTCTCAGCCGGGCGAGCTCCTACCTTACCTTCCGGGCCCTGCCCAGGGCCTACAAAGCTCCTCTGCATCCTCTCGCTGCACACGCCTGCTCCCTCCTGAGTCCCCAGTGCTGCCAAACCTCTCTGGCTTCATGGGACAGAAACTTACTCAAATAACAGAATGAAAGTAGTTACTTAAATGCTGAAGGGGTGAAAAAGTGGCCATGATTCTTGGAGGGTCCTTGCACCAAGAGGTGGAGTCTCTTCCTCCCCGCCTGGGTCTGGGCTGGCCCCTCACCTGCTCTGAGCATCACTGGCAGAGGTGACACTGAGTTCCATGCTTAGGCTTTAAGAGGCTTTGCAGACTCTGCCCTTGGGCTGGGGGCCCTTCTGCCACCGTGACCACAAGCCTGAGCCGCGCCGGAGGAGGACGAGACACCACCTGGACAGAGACACGGGAGACACCCCCGCCTAGATCAGCCGGGCTCAGCGCAGCCCGGAGGGATCGCCTCGCTGAGCCCCGCTCGAGCATAGCACACGGGACCATGAGCAAGCACAATGTCCGTCTGCCGCCACTGAGTTTGGGGGTGTTTGCTGCTATCAATAATAACAGGCTCACAGGGCGAGCTCAGGAAACAGCCCATTTGTGGAACCAAAGCTGGGGGCTGGGAAGCTACTGGGGGCTTGGCAGCTGTTCTCGTAACTTCTCGGGGACCTGGGGAGGTTCTCACAGCATCTGCCCATTCTCCCCCGCTGCTCTCAGCTCTGGTGCTTCCGCATCCCCAACTCCACTTGACCTTGCAGGGCAAGGGCCCACCGTCACCAAACGCCTGGTCTTGGGGTCTCCTCGACTCAATCCAGCGGGCCCTGCTCAGCTGCGAGTGGATGAGCTGCCCGAGACAGTGGTCCCCATGGGCAGGAGGCGTGGTGGGGAGGGAGGTTCTCCAGGAAAGGGCTCGTGGTGGGGCAGGCAGTGCAATGTGGCATTTCGTTACCCACGTGCGGGAGGGCGTAAGGACAGGGAAACCCGACCGTCCTTCCTACTCTCACACGGAACGCGTCAGACACCAGATGGCCGGGGGTTTCCCCACACACCAAGCAATTCTCCAGCAGACCCCAGCTGGGTGTCCTGCAACTCAACTCGATTCTGACACTGTTACCTCCAGACAGCATCAGGGCCCTCAGGCTGAGGGCTCAGTCCCACGGGAGTACCCCACTTCAGATGCCAGCCGCAAGCCCTGGCTTGTGACTGGTGCTTCTGACCTACCAGCAATAAACTGGGGGTTCCATAGTCCCCCCACTGCCAGGATGGATTAATGTGCTAGGGTGGCTCACAGAAGTAGGGAAACATACATATTTACCAGTTTATTATAAAGGATATCACAAAGGACACAGATGCACAGCCAGATGGAAGAGAGGCAGAGGGCAGGGCGTGCGAGAGGGGTGCAGTGTCCATGCCCTTTCCGGGGAGGCCACCTCCAGGTACCTCCATGTGTTCATCAGTCCAGAAGTTCTCTGAACCCCAAAGCTCAGGGATTCTTACGGAGGCTTCGACACACAGGCATGATTATTAACTCCATCTCCAGAGAACGGGGCTGGGCTGAAAGCTCCAAGCTTCTAATCATGGCCTGGCTTTTCTGGCCACCAGCCCCCAACCCAGGAGCTCACCAGGTCAGCTTATGAGAGAAAAAAGAGCTCCTACCCCCCAGGAAATTCCAAGGGATTAGGAGCTCTGTGTCAGGAACGGAGGTCAAAGACCAAATATTAGGACAAAAGATTCTCTTAGCACCACTACTGCAAGGGTGCTAGGAGCTCTGTCTCAGGAACCAGCATGGAGATCAAATATTAGGATGAAAGATTCTCCTGCGACTCTTACTGTTCAGGAAATTACAAGGGTTTTAGGGGATCTGTGCCAGAGACTGGGGGCAGAGATCAAGATATATATTTCTTATTATTTTGCAGAGGACATGGTGAGATTTTCACTGCCACCTTATCGCCAAAGAAGCAGAAACAGAAGTGATTTTACTTACTAGCTCTGAGTCACATTGAGCATAAGCTGATGAGCTTGTGTCTCCCAGGGCCACTTGCTACATGGTAGAGAAAAAGCCGCGGCCAGGCGTAGTGGCTCACGCCTGTAATCCTGGCACTCTGGGAGGCCGAGGTGGGAGGATTGCTTGAAGCCACAAGTTCAAGACCAGCCTGGGCAAGAGGAAGACTCCATCTTTACTAAAAATAGAAAAATTAGCCAGGCATAGTGGCGCCTGTAGTCCCAGCTACTCGGGAGGCTGAGGCAGGAGGATCACTTGAGCCCAGGAGTTGAAGGTTGCTGTGAGCTAGGCTGACGCCACTGGAGACTGTCTCAAAATAAATAAATAAATAAAAATTAAAAATAAAGAGAGAAAGCAGCCATGCTGCATCTTTCTTACCGATATGGCAAAGCTCACTGGGCTTCCCCTGGGCCTGGGCCAAGAACATGGCAGACCCATTCCTCCCTTTGGTTTATTTTTCTTTTTGGGGTGGGAAATTTTTTCCTTTTCCTTTTTTCTTGACACCCCTCCATGCACCTTCCCTCCTCCACGTACAGCAGCTTCCCAAGGCCTCTCTGCTAACAACCTCATTTATAGTCTCCCTGCTCATACCATAGCACACGAGAATACACAGGCTTTAATAATATTGTTTACAAAAATGAGGTCATATCTCACAACGTTTTTTGCATCCTTGTTTTTTCAACAAAGTCAACCAGCCATGGCTCTAATTTATTCTTATTAACAGCTAAGTAATAGTCTAAGGTGAGAACTACTAGACTATTCTACTCTCTCCTGTTGATAGGCATTCACTTTGTCCCAGCTTTTCAGGGCTGCAATTCTTGAATATAAAGCCTCATATACTGATGCGTCTATGTCTATGTGTTAGATTCCCAGGAGAGGAATTATTACTGGCTGAAGGGTATATATGTATTATTGTATAGATGTTGCCAGATTGACTGTCAATGAAGCTGTCACCAGTAATTGAGTATTCGTTTCCCCATATCCCCAAGAGCAAAAGATGTTATTGCTATTTTTAAATTTTGCTAGTTTTATAGTTGTAAAGAATCTTCTCAGTGCTATTTTAAATTGCATTTCCTTTACCACTAGAGTGTTTGAGAATCTTTACAAATTTTTGTTGGGGGCCGGGCGCGGTGGCTCACACCTGTAATCCTAGCACTCTGGGAGGCCGAGGCGGGTGGATCGTTTGAGCTCAGGAGTTCAAGACCAGCCTGAGCAAGAGTGGACCCCGTCTCTACTAAAAATAGAAAGAAATTAGCTGGACAACCACAAATATATAGAAAAAATGAGCCAGGCATGCTGGCGCATGCCTGTAGTCCCAGCTACTCAGGAGGCTGAGGCAGAAGGATGGCTTGAGCCCGGGAGTTAGAGGTTGCTGTGAGCTAGCCTGATGCCACGGCACTCTAGCCTGGGCAACCAAGTGAGACTCTGTCTCAAAAAAAAAAAAAAATTAATTAATTTAAAAAACCCCACAAATTTTTGTTGGTCACTTGGATTTGCTCTTCTGTGTTTTGCTTCTCTATAGCCTTGGTCCATTTTTTTATTGGGTAATTGTCTCATCAGTTTGTAAGAACTCTGTATAATAGACGCCAAGCCACTATCTGTCCTCTGAATTACAACTATATATATATTTTTAAAAATAGCTTCTGAGTTTTCATTCTTAGGTGAAAGGGTTTTCTCTATTGTTAAATTATTTTTAACACATTTTTTTTAGAGATGGGGATGGGGTCTCACTATGTTGCCCAGACTGGTCTCAAACTCCTGGCCTCAAGTGATCTTTCCACCTCGGCCTCCCAAAGTGCTGGGATTACATGTGTGAGCCATTGCACCCAGCAATTACCTACTGTTAAATTATTAAGTAGTCTCCTGTAAAAGAAAGAAAAATTCTTTAGTGTGAGATTTTTTTTACTGTCTTACTGTTGATGTTTAAGTCTTTATCTAGAATTGATCATTTCATAAATTGTAAGATTGAGGAACAGCTAATCTATGTTTGCACATTAGTAAAACACCATCTTTTTTATGTATTAGATTCTTAAATGTACTGGGATCTATTTCTGCTTTCTCTGGTTCTAGATGTAGTTTTCTATTCTTATGCCAACACTGTATTTATTTGCATAGAGTGGTGGTTTTCTGGCATGTCCTGACCTGGAAATACAAACTCCCCCAACTATTCTTTTTCAAAAAGTTGTTATTCTTAGGAATTAATTTTTCCAGATAAGCTTTACAATTATTTTATCCAATTCTCTGTCTCTTAAAAAATACTGTCAGGCTTCTATTTGGAATTGCATTCAATTTATATATTAATTCTAGGAAGGGTATTTCGAGTAAAATACATGTATTTCCATCCAAGAATAGGATATGGCTTTCCTTTTATTCAGGTCTAGATTTATGCCATTTAATTAGATTTTATTGTTTTTATGTAGGACCTTTGTCTTTCTTGTTACATTTTATTTGTGAATATTTCATAGTTTTGGTTGCTGTTGTAAATAAATTCCTTTCTATTTCTAGTTACTTATGGCTAGAATAGAGAGAAGCTATCAATATTTGTATAACTATCTTGTGTCTAGCAATGTCACCAAATACTAATTCTAGTCACTTACTAATCTCTTGGGTTTTTAAGTATATAATCATGTCATCAACAAAAATAGGCAAATTTATTTCTTGTTTTCCAAGTTTCAAAATGGTTTTATATATTTTTGATCTCATTGCATTTGCTAGACAGTACTTGGTAATAATAATGGTGATATTATCATCCTTGTTAATTCCTGATTTAAATGAATATGGTTTTTTGGCCGGGCGCGGTGGCTCACGCCTGTAATCCTAGCACTCTGGGAGGCCGAGGTGGGCGGATCGTTTGAGCTCAGGAGTTCGAGACCAGCCTGAGCAAGAGCGAGACCCCATCTCTACTAAAAATAGAAAGAAATTATATGGACAGCTAAAAATATATATAGAAAAAATTAGCCGGGCATGGTGGCGCATGCCTGTAGTCCCAGCTACTCGGGAGGCTGAGACAGGAGGATCGCTTGAGCCCAGGAGTTTGAGGTTGCTGTGAGCTAGGCTGACGCCACGGCACTCACTCTAGCCTGGGCAACAGAGTGAGACTCTGTCTCAAAAAAAAAACAAAAAAAAACAAAAAAAAAAAACAATAAATGAATATGGTTTTAGAGATTCACCGTTTAGAAAAATATTTTCTGTTGGTTCTTATTTCTAAATAGTTTCCATGATCTATTGTTTAGAGTTTTTAAGGAAAGGATACTAAATTTTTGTCAGATACCTTTTAGGCTCAGTTGGGGGGTGTGTGTGTGTGTGTAAGTTTTTCTTTGAATTGCTTCCACTTTTGTTTCTCATACTCAGAAATGTGTACATGCCTATAGTCTGTCCCTCACTCTGATTTTAACTCATGTCTATGGTTTTTCAAAGACAAAAATCAAGCAAATGGCTATTTGCGTATGATAGAATGCCATATCATCTAAAATATGTTTTTAAAGAATAACATCATAGGAAAAGACTCATGGAATAAAAGTTAAAGTGAAAAAAAACCCAGGATGCAAAACCATATATAGCATGAATCTAATTGTTTAAAAAAGAAATATTCATCTCTACATGAAAACCTCAGAAAGGGAAGACTGTGTGCATCACACTGAGAGAGAGAGAGAGGTGAGGAGGAAAACCACATTTAGTTTTGAAATGTCGACGGCAGAATCTTGTGTCTCCTTCCAGATGCAAAAAGCACCCCGGGTTCTACAGCACAGGCTGGTTGTGCTCAGAAGGTGGAGCCGCATGGGCTCTGCACGGCTCCGGGCCAGGACTCAGGCCTCACTGCCATCATGGGACCCGCATTACCGTGCTTTATTTAATCTGAACTTCCTGCTCTTTCCAGCCACTGCTGCTCCTCCAGCCCAGGACAAATGACACCTAACACGAAGTTCTCTGAACCCAGCCAGTCGTGGTGGAGCAAAGTCTGAAATGGGGGCTAGGAAACCAGCCCAGTGCCACCTCAGTCCTTCTCCTGCCGTGCAACATTGGGCAAGTCATTTGTCCTCTCTGAGCCTCACACTCCTTGCCTGTAAAATGGGTGGACGCATGCTTGGCCTTCTTCACACACTGGGTCCTGTGGATCACAATCTAGAAGAAACCATCTAGGTGGGGCTGCTTGGGAAACCACCCAACGTACTACAAACCCAAGGGACTTTCTTACCACTCAGAGAGAGTTCGCTGCTGTCCTCTGAACAACCTGCTTGCAAACAATTCTTATTTAATTGGATTCATCTGAGTAGGGCAAATAATAGTAATTACCGAGGGCAGTAATCATATCGAGGACAGCTCACCATGCGTCTATTACTAAAGCCGAGCGTCTCTCCAACGCCCCATGTGAAAGCCTCTCCCACTCGCCTGCGTGTGACTCAGGGATCACAGATCAATCCCGTGCTCGGAGAGAGGCCTTCAGCCCCTCCTCCCCTGGGGCAAACAAATAGCCAGGGATTTTGTCTTCGCCTTGGTCTCTTCATACCCAGCCAGAGTGAATACGGACGATTGCTCAACCTTGAAACACGCATCGTCACTGCCCCACATTCAGGTGTGCCGTCAGATTAGGGCTTTAAAAGGTCAAGGGGGATGATGCTGTGATGATGCTATGGTATCACCTGTTCTTTTAGCCGATATGCATTTAAAGGGCCCCTCCCTCACCCATCTGCTGCAGCCCTTGGAGGTCCGTTTCTGCCACAGCCCCTGACTCCTGGCTCTCCTTCTGCCGCTGTTCCTGGAGCCAGTTCTTTCCTCCAGCTCCCCAGGGAGAGTTAGCCAGGGATGCCCCGGGCACCTCATCTCGTTCCTCCCAGGGACCCTTGCCCCCTCCAGTAAGGAGCGCTGGGGGTGCCCAGAGCACAGGCCCTGCAAGCTGCAGCTGCACTGGCCGCAGGGCTGCTCCAGTCCTCCGACCTTCTCACCCGCTACAGCTTGCAACTCTCAGAGGCCTCCCTCACCTACATTTCAGGAGAGAAATGACTGCTCACAACTTCCCGGAGAGATACAAGCAAGCCACCGTCTCAGGGGACAGCGTGGCCACTCACCTGCTTTCCCTGCTGGGCTAGCACTCAGCGCCTTTTCCCCCTGGGCACTCACGCACGTCAGCTTGAGAAAATTTTCTTGAATGATTTCATGGATTATTTCCTCTCCTCTTTTCTGCTCTTTCTGGAATGTTCCCCCTTCCCTTTTTTTAAATTGCGCCTCCTGCGCTGGACCTTCGATTTTGTGCCTTTTCCCTGCGATCCCTCACTTTACCTTTCTGCCCTGCGTCCTGGGAGAGTTCTCCCACTTCACCGTCCACCTCCTGCTCAGTGTTTCATTTCTGCTGTCACGTTTTTAATTCTCAAGAACCGTGTTTTGTTTTCTGAACGTTCTTTTTCTATACCATTGGTTTCTCGTTTCCTGGGTGGAATTAAGGTCCCTTTCAGGATTTCAGTAAGAAAGATTTTCCCCCTCCCTCTGCACAAACTGTTTCCTCAGCTTATTTGTTTGTGTGAGTCTCCGTATTAACAGATCTGAGATCCTTGGTTGTCCTTAGTGAGATGCTAAAATGCTGGTTGGAAGTTCTGAGCACGTAGGCAGCTGCAAGCTGGTTTTCCTGGGTCCTTTTTATTAGAGAGCCCCCAACCATGCCTGCATCATCAAGTCTTTATTTGGGGTTTCTGGGATTCCCAAGGGCAGCTTGATATGAAGACACTTTTTTCTTTTAAAACTACTCTCTTCCATTTTAGAGCTTGGCCACAGATACAGGCCTCTGGTCCAAATGTCTTAAATAAACCTTAGAGAGCAGATTCACACAAAACATACATAATAAGTATTTTAAAATCAGATCTCTATAGTGCCTGCTCTAAGAAAGAAAGATGCCCCCAGAATGCAGGGCCAGCACCAGGTGGTGCCGGCTGCACCTGCTTTGGAATTTCTGGTGGGTGAGCGAAATCCCCCAAGGGAAGGAACCAGCCTGACTTCTGTGGCCATCAGAAGAGACTGTGATAGACCCACAGTGGCATCCGGATAAGTGACGGGGACTTGACACTCAGCCAACTGGGTTTTCCTGGATGGCCTCAGTGAGAACCTCCAGTATGGGGCTGGGGGCAGAATCTCAGAGGATTTACAGCTTTCTCCTCCCAGGGAGCTCTCATTCATTCAGGCCCTGGATCTATTTTATAGAATGTCTGATTTCTTCTCTTCCGACTGATCTTGTGTCTGCCTTACTGGGAGACTTCTGATTGCTTCTGTCCACCGTGATACAGTATCTCAGAAATGGCACCTTGATACTCTCTGGAGTCTCTCTGTGACTGAATCATTGTTCTCACTGTCTGCAACTCCTGTTTGAAAGTACTACCAGTTGCCTGCAGGCTTTGGAAGCCACCACCCAAACCAAACATTTAATTTAAAAGCTTGGCCCCCAGGAAATGAGAGTGTTATTATTTATCCTATCTGAAGCGTTCCATCTCTGAGCTTCCAGGTATTCATAAAGGGAACAATGCCCCCATTTAAACACCCAAGTTACAGCACAGTGTCCTGAGTCAGCACAGTGTGAAGCTGGCTGTGGAATAAGAGAAGATTGGGCAAAATCCCCCAAAATGCCCAGAATGCTTGGTTTCCAAAGAGAGAGGGATTTATATTCACAGCACCTGCCATGGGATCTGCGGGGTCAAGAAGCAGCTCCGAGCCTACTCTCGGGGGAGTTAATAGTTGTCTAGGTCCAGAACAAGGGAGCTGCCTTGCTCTGCAGACACTGATAGAAGCCCTGGAGGTGCTCTCTGAGGCACAGAGCTGGCTGGGCCTGGGCACTACCCCAGAGGGGTTGACAGTGTCCTTCGGGGAAACACAGCATCAGTGTGCTGGGGCCGGGAGCAGGGACGTCGTGTCGGTGTGCACCCTAGGTATGGGGACACACAGATGGGGAGCCCCCCTCCTCCACCAACCAGGTCGGACTCAGAGCCTATACATGGGAGTTCTCGGCCCCACACAGTAAGAGGACGTGGACAAAGAGGGCACGTTCAGAGGAGCAGTCGGGAGGCTGAGGGGCTTGTCCCCATGTCCTACATATAACCCTCGAGGAACTACAGTTGTTTGGGCTGGAAGGAAAAGGCTAGGAAGGTCAAGAGTGAGAGAGAGAACATTGCTGAAGGAAATTAAAGAAGACCTAAATAAATATAACAAAAAGACAGCCCATACTTATGGATTGGAAGACAATGTTTTTAAGATGGCAAAGCTTCCCAAATTGACCTACAGATTCAATGTACTCTCCACCAAAACCAGGATGGCTTTTTTCTACAGAAGTTGACCAAGCTGATTCTAAAATGCACGTGGAAATTCGAGGGACCAGAGTGACCGACACAACATTGATAAAGAAGAACAAAGCTGGGGGACTCACAGCTCCCAATTTGAAAACTTACTACAAAGCCACTGTAGTCAAGACAGTCTGGTGCTCGCATAAGGACGGACACATAGATCAATACAATAGAATTGAGAGTCGAGAAATGAACTCGTACATGTATGAGCACTTGATTTCCAACAAGGGTGCCGGGGCAATTGAATGGGGGAGAGAACAGTCTTCAACAAATGGTGTTTAGATAGCTGGATAGCCACACACAAAAGAATGAAGTTAGACCCCTGCCTAACACCATCTAGCAAAACTCAAAATGGATCAAAGATTTTTAAATGTTAGAGCTATAACTGCAAAACTCTTAGAAGAAAACTCTTAGGTATAAATCTTTGTGATCTCGGATTAAGCAATAGCTTTTTAAATGTAACACCAAAATAAGAAACAAAGAAAAAAAATAAAAATTAAACTTTATCAAACTTAAATTTTGATCATAGTGTCAAAAGACACTCTTAAGAAAGTGAAATGACAATCCAAAGAATGAGAGAAAACACTTACAAATCATATGGCTTATAAGGGTCTAGTAACCAGAATATATAAAGAATACTTACTGCTCAGCGATAAAAAAAAAGTTACCCAATTTTAAAATTGGCAAAGGATTTGAATAGACAAGTCTCCAAAGAAGATACATAAGTGGCCAATAAGCACTTGAAAAGATGTTCACTATTATTGGTCAATAGGGAGACACAAATCAAAACCACAGTGAGATCCCACTTCACACTCACGAGTCTGAGGGCCCCCCGGGAGGGTGGCCGTAGTCAGCCTGGTGAACAACGAGGGGTGTTGCAGAGGATGGAGGGGACAGGAGTCCGTGTGCGTTGCTGGTGGGGGTGAGAAACAGTGTGGCCGCTTTGGAAACCAGTTTGGCAGCACCTGAAAAGCGTAAACATAATTCCCATATGACCTAGAAATCCCACGCTTCGGTATATACCCAAGAGAACCGAAAACACACATTCACATGAAAACGTGTACACCAATGTCCACAGCAGTACTATTCGTAACAGCCAAAAAGTGAGCACGACGCAAACGCTCACCAGCTGATGAATGCAGTTAAACATGTGCTCGTCAATCCAATTAGATATCCTTTGGCAAGAAAAGGAATGAAATCCCGACACCTGCTACGACGCAGATGCCCCTTGGGAACATCATGCTAGTGGGAGGAACCAGACATGAAAGGCCGCACGTTGCGTGATTCCGTTTGTACGCCGTGGCCAGCACAGGCAAATCCGCACAACACGAAGTAGAGAGGCCTGCCAGGGGCTGGGGGTGAGAGCGATGCGGAGTGACTGTTAATGGATACGGGTTTCTTTTGGGGGTGATGAAAATTTTCTGGAATAGATAGTAGTGATGGTTGCATGGCCTCTACTGAAAACCACTGAACTGCACATATTAAAAGAATACTTTCGTAGTACGTGAAGTCTGTGCCAACAACACAAAGAGTGAGAGGGAGAAGCAGCAGCGGGTTTGTGTTTGAACACCTGGAGGGCTGGCTGGTAGGTGGGGACCCCGTAGCTCTGCAGGGTCAATCTGAGACCAACAAATCCCTCAGGTGGTGGAAAATCCTTCCTCTGAGTAAGAAAAACTATCAGCGTGAGCTGCTGCCGGACAGTCCTGGCCACTTCACAAGGCAGTGAGTCCCCTGTCATTGGAGGTATTTAACAGAGCAGAGAGTGCTAGAGAGAGGTTGTCCGTGCATGGGGTTCAGAAGGCAGGATTGGACTAGGTGCCTAGAGAAGTCCTTTCCGACCCCGAAACACGGTCATCTCAACGATGGGCTCAGAGGTGCACTCACAAGCATGTGGCAGGTGCTGAGTCAGAGGTTTGCTGACCCAGCTGGCCAGGAATGACCCTCCCAGGCCCTAATTCTTGTGCTGCCTTCAAGGTGCTGAGTCTTTAAAGACAAGAAAGCAGATGTCTTGTCCCTGGAAATGACTGTCGATTGGAAGACAAGCCAGCCTCCCCCCTGGGCTGACACTTCCATAGCCAAACAACAAAAACAACAACAAAATGGGAGAGTTGGCCCTTGGAGAGCACGGGGCCTGGGTGGGGACCACCAGCCACGGTTTCCGGAGCCTCGATGCCTCTCGTGCCAGGCCCTGCTCCACCCGTCCCCGGAAGCATCTGTCTCAGCAGCCCAGCCCTGTGTGTGCACTCCTCGTGCTTGCTATTTACACAATCCGGCAATGACGCCGGGACCAGGCGCAGCCCGTGGCGGCAGGCTTTCTACACGCCACATCCTGGAGAGAGGGAAACCCCCAGAGAGAGGACGATTACTCAGCAGCATTTATAAACTGTCCCATTGACTCACCCGTAAGCCATCCAGGGAACCAGCAAGGCTGAGTGAGGTTTGCTTTTGCAGAACGTGGGACCGTGCCCTGGACTCGAGCCGCCTCCGTAACACACGCACATCACAAACGAGGCTCTAGAGTTGGAGCTGAGCTGCTCACAAATGTCAGGCTGCCACAGTCAGAATCACAGAGGTTGACCCTTGACGCACTAAGATTTCCTTGAGATTGCCGAGCCCGAGCTCAGTAATGACTTAGCATGTTTGTGCCCATTTCACTTATGAGGAAACTGAGGAACACACATGTTAAGTGTCCCCCCCCCCCATGAATACCAACTCAAGATTTGTGGAGCTGGGACGAGAACCCAGGTCCTCAGACCTGGCCTTCGCCGCGCAGATGTGCCCCGTGGTCAGGACAAGAGGGCTGAGGTGTCTGCAGAAGGATGGGGCCGTTGGTGGACACTCGGGGCCTTTTCCGTGCCTGGCCCACTGAAGTCCAGCTGATGGATGGAGACCCCACGACCTGAGCCTGCCGTCCGGCTCACAGGTCACAGAAATGTCTTCTGAAGCCAGTGTCAGAGGCCAGGGCTGGGGCCAGCTGGGCCAGTCCGACCCGGAGGCTAGGCAGCAGTCCCCAAGGGAGAGCAGTTCCGGGCAGGGGCAGCCAGGGTGGGGACACATCTGGGCCATGGAGCCTTGTAGGTGGGCCACCGTGTGGGCAGTGGCCCAACAAGCAGGCTGGCCACAGTGGGGAGCTGCACGCTTGCACCCACGGCTCGTCCCACCTCTGTCTCAGCAGCCGTGTAGTGAACAGGGGTCCCGTGCCTGGCACGTGTCGGACACTGCAGGCAGAGAGAGATGGCGTTGCTGCTGTCCTCAGACCCATTTCCTCCTGGCACGGAGTTAGACAGCGTCTGCTGCCTCCCTGGCAGCCAGGTGTGCCCTGAAGCCGGGTGTGATACGGGAGTGTGGTGAAGGACGACCTCCTGCACGAGCCCCCCGCTCCTCCCTCCCATCTGTGTGGCATTCTGGGGCCTCGGTGACCTAGCCATGGCTGTAGGGAGCAGAGGGGACCCCTCACCTTTCCTCAGACTGGACTCGACCCACTGAAAATTAAGACCCTTGCGTCAGTCCATGGAGACCTCAGGATGCACCCAGGGGACGTCAGTCCAGGGGCTTGTGCTGGCAGTGGCCTCGTCAGACAGATGGGCAGAACCTTCGCTGCCAGCATGGCGTGGAGAGCTGAGTGTGGAACGAGACATCCCGGCGGTGGCTGATGCTGGAATTTAATCCCAGGATGCGGAGACGAGAGCTGCATCCAAAGAACCAGGGACGCCCCTGGTGGGACTGAGAAGTCAGCTCTCTGTGTGGGCCCAGGAAGGCCTAGGGAGGCCACCCCGCGCCGTGCAGATGTGGGAAGGGTGTGCACAGTGGCCAGTGGTGCCGGGGACTTTCAAGGCTCCAGGCTGGTCGCTTTCCTCTGCTTTTGTTTCTCGTCTTTTCCCCATGTGCTGAGGTAGGATGTACGTGCTACAAGCCACACACCTGTGACGTGTACCACGTGGGTGCTGGCAGAGGTGCGCACCACCGCCACCAAACCATCTCCGTAGTGAACTTTCCCATCGCCCTCCCGACCTCCTTGTGTCTCGTGAGTTCCACCCAGGGACCATGGCTCTGCTCCTTGTCACTACAGAGTGTTTGCATTTTCTAGGACTCACATGAATGGAATCTTGCAACATGTGGTCTTTCTGTCTGGCTCCTTCACTCAGCCGGACGGTTCTGAGGCTCACCCACAGACGCTTATTTAACTTTACTGTTTTCCCAGCACCTTTCTACGTTCCCGCCAGCAGTGGCCGAGCCCGGCTGCTCTGCACCCTCCCCAGCCCTTGACCCGGTCAGTCTTTGAGTGGAGCGCGCTTCCCTCCAGTCACGCCCTGCACACCCCGAGGCGGCTTCCTCACCCCGCACTGCGTGTGAGGACACTGAGTCCTCGTTCAGTCATCACGTAAAGCCATCCGGACCTCCCTCGACCTGACCCTCCTGCCCGTGCTCAGAGCCCACGCCTTGGAGCTTCTCTCTCTCCTGTGTCTTCATGTTTTCTCACTGGCTCTTTCCGTCTGCCTGTAAGCTCAGCCCACCCCAAATAACACCCCCCCACCCACCGCACCTCTGCAGAGCCTGCTGAGCAGGGGCATGTCTTCCCGGGCCCCCCACGCATGCCTGCCTCTGGACCCTCCGCTGTCTGCTGTCGTGGGAGGGCTCGCTCCTCCTGCCCCTCTCTCCCTCTGTGCTCAGGTGTCCTTGACAGGACCCCTGCCCTCCGCACTGCCGGCGTTCCTCCTGGGTGACCCACTCACTCCCCGGCCATCACCGCCACACTCACGACCACAGCTTCCCTTTCCAGCCAGGGCTGCACTGGAAGCGTCAGCCTCCTGGGAAGTTCCAACAGCAGGTCCCTCAGAGCTTCACTTTTAGCCAAATCCAGCCTGGGGATCCGCCCTACCTGTCCTCCTCCTCCGATTCAGGTCCTGCAAATCATCCGGGCCAGAAATCGGGCGACAGTCCAGAGTCCTGCCCCCACCTCCATCTAATCACACCCTCGTGCCCCCGATTTACTTCCGAAATCTTACCTGGCCACCCGCCCCACTCGGCCCTGGCTCAGGCCTCACCCCCTCGGCAGCTTCCCACCTGGTCCTGGGCTGGCTCAGATCTCCCCACAGATACGAACTTTCTAAAACAAGCTGCGGACGGCAAGCCATTCTCTCACCTGTCTGAGCCTCCTCGGGCTCTTCTTTGGCTTCCAGATGAAGGCTTAGCTAAGCAGACCGGCCTTAGCTACCACCTGCCACCTGCAACTCGCCCAGCCTGCCAGCTGCCACCTGGGGCCTCACATGACCTCCTATGTCCAGAACTGCCCGGACTCCCCCATCCTTCGCTGCAATGCCCCTCCCCCTGCTACACTTGCCTGCCTTGAACTTGGCTTCAGACCTAAGCAGACATCCTCCCCTCTCAGAAGATCCCTCGTTTGGGTTCGTCTCCAATAAATGCTCTGTTGACGTGTCTCTCTTCCACTAAACTGGGAGCACGTGGAGGACGGGGCCCCTCTTCCTCTCAGTTTTGATTCCCCAGCCTGGCATAGACGATACGATCCTCAGTAAAAATCGTTTTCACACCTGTTCCATTTCAGTCAGTGGTGCTGTGTCAGAATCAACCCACGCCTCAGCCTGACTTACACACTGCAACTTTTGTTTAACCATTTTATTATGAAAAATTCCAAACATATATTAATACAAAGTAAACAGTAAGCATAAACAAAGTGCATATAGTACAATGAACCCCTGTGCCCCTCATGCAGCTTTAATAATTATCACCATTTTGCCATTTTTGTTTCATCCTTCCCACCCTCCAGCCATTGCCCCCAACTCGATTATTATTTTAGTATAATTCAAAGATGATGCTGTTTTTCTTTCTGTTCCCCACACTGCCACGTGTCATTGAGGAGAGCATTTGCACTGGCCCCTTGGCCACTTGCAAATGAAGAGAGGGGTCGAGCACCGCCAAGGCAACGGCGCTGGGCTTCTGTTACTAAGTTCCTATTCTGCATCACGCACGTGCGGCCGAGGGCTTCATAGTGTTATCTTAAAACGCTGTGAGAAATAGGTGCCGTTAATATCCCTGTTCTACAGCTGCAAACACTGAGGCTCAGCGAGGCTAGGACATGTGTCTAAAGTCTCAGCTAGTCCGTGGCGGAGCCATCTAACTCCCCACGGACACCTGCTCCCTGCATAGCCCGCTGGCATAATTTACACCGGTGACAATTCGAGGCTGACCCCTGGACTGGTGGCTGGTCAGCAGAGTCTTGTCGGAAGGGAAGCACGGAGCCCACAGGGCCCCACGCCAAGCACCCTGGGCCACCTCGCCTTGGAGACAGCGAGGCTGTACACGCCACATTCCCCATAACGATCGTGGTAGGAACAGGAGCTGAAGGTGTCACGGCAAGACGGGGCCCGCCAGCTGTTTGGAAGAGGCAGCAGTGAGTTAGTCATCATGTCTCACAGGCTGGGGCTGGGCCAGGGGCGTTGTTGGGTGGGTGACAGGCAGCTGGGCGTGTGGGCTGTGATGTAACAGGCCTGCTGCAGCGGCTGAGTGGCAGGACAGCCAACCTTCCTTCTCCGTCACCTTCCTCTGTCGCAGTGTCTAATCACCTCCGCTGTAGGACAGGCACGTGGGGCGGCACGGCCCTCCCCCAGCCCATGGCCAAGACAGCTGGCCGGGTCTGGAAGGCCCACACGCCACTCCTCAAGCCCCAAGCAGACCTTGGAGCAGGTGGACGGAGCAGTACAGCCCCGGCACACGGCACGGTGTGGACAAAGTACAGACAGACCCAGGGAGCGGGGCCCCGGTGCTTGAGGAAGGGCACATGCAGCAGGAGTGTCTTTGTTCCGAGAAAGGGGAGGACATGCAGTGAGGAAGTGTCTGTCACTGGGCGCCTGTTCAACAGGTGCCCGGTGGCGGGTAAGGCCCACACCAGCCGGCGAGATGGGCATCATTCGCACATTCAGGTATCTCCGAGAACCTCCTTGGAACCTGCACTGGTTTCATCCTGCAGGGAGGTGATCTGACACCCCGTCCGAGGCAGGGTCCCGCCCTTACAGACGGCGTCACATGAGTTACAAGGCAAGCCTCTGGGAAGATGTGGCCTCCCACCAGGGCACACGGCTCAGCAAGTGGGGCGTCCTTGGCCAGGTACCCCAGCTCTGCTCCTAAGACAACAAGGACAGTAGGCGGTACCGCCCGGGCCCTTGGGATCCCCACCAGGCCACCAACTCCCCCTGCTAGCAAAGGTCTCACAGGTGAGGTCACCTGAATGGACTCCTTAGCAAACTCTGTGAACTAAAGTAGATGTTTCTGGTCTTAAAAAGAAACGGGAAGAGCGCCTACGGAGCCATGCGCGGGGTGAGAGGCTGGGAGAACTGTGGACTGAAGCCAAGGGCTGGATGAGACTTGCTGGTGGGACAGGACCGGACGCTGGCTCTGCGCCGTGCAGGGGAGGGACAGCCAGGCAGCACCCGACGTGGAGGTGACTGCTGTGGTGGCCACGCGAGTCCTGCTTTCTAGCACTTGACAAGCTCTGTGGAAGAGGGCGATGGCTGTTCTGGGTGACAGTGTACACCGCTAAGGGCAGATTTAAAAGTTTCTAGCAAGAGCAGTTGAGAGATGGAAGAGGCTGCCTTAAATGTAGTGAGGTCCCCATCATGGGATGTATTCAAGCAACGGCTGGGTAGCCACCTGTTCAGGTCAGGTTAGTGTGGGTTGCATAATGTCTAGGGGAATTTCCAGTGATGAAACTCCATACTCTGCTTTGTTTGGCAAACCCATTTAGGTCACTGCATAAGCCACTGTGTCAGAGCCCTCAACATGCAAATGAGCATCACCGTATTCAGACCTGAAGCGCCGCCAAGAGCCCAGAGAGCGAGGCCAGGCCCGAGAAGGAGGAAGTGAAAGAAGGAGCGAGGCGCGTCTGCAGGCTCAAGGCGGAAGCCGCTGAGGTCACCCCACACTGGGTGGTGTGCACAGTGCTCCTGGGAGCGCTGGGCAGTGGGTCACAGAGCCTGGGGCAGAAGCGGAACGGCAGTGGCCGGCCCTGGCATTGTGGCTGGAGAGCCCCCGCGACACTGTCATTACAAGAAGGCAGAGCTGCTGCCGCCGGCCCTCAAGATTCTGCACCTAGAGGGGGCCTCAGACCAAGGGTCTCTAACACGGGCCCAGCAATCGGCCAGCTCGTCCCTGGGGGTGAAAACCCCGGTGGGCTCTGAAGAGCCGTGCAGACGTGCACGGGTGTGTGCAGTCGCACTGGCCTCTTTCCGGCCACCCAGTCTGCCCCTGGCCTGGACTGACGGAGAGCACAGGTGAAGGTCAGGCGGAATGTGGAGGCCTGGTGCTCAGGTGGGCCTGGCCGCGGGCTCTGGCCTCCCGCTTTACCAACCACGGGAACTCGGGTGCATCCTCTGGGTGTCCTGAGCCTCCGTGCCCCCTCTGCACACGTGAACAGTAGTATCCTAAATGCAGGGCTGGCGTGAGGGTGCTCGGCTGCCAGGTCCACGTCCTGGTGGTGCAGCCGCGGACCCATCGTGTAACTTCAGTGTGCCTCAGTTTCCCCGCCTGTGAAGTGGAGGCGGCACTAGAGGCACCTCCCTCACAGGGCTGCGGTGAACCTGATGTGAGACAATCCGTGCGAAGAGCTTAGAGGAGTGCCAGGCGCGGCGCTCAACAAAAGCTAATTATTATTATTTGGCACGGGGCCTGTCACCGATTAGATGTTCAATTAACTTTCCTCTCCTTCCAGCCCCAGGGACTCAGGAGCCCGGGAGGTAGCTGGGCCTGCACGGTGAGCGCCCCATTAGTCAGAACCTCGAGTGGGGACTAGACCCCGGCGTGGCTCTTCCCTCCCTCCAGGGCGGCAACGTCTCGAGTCCTCACAGACCTGGCAGAGCCCCAGCCCGGCAGAGCCAGCGCCTCCTCCCTCCCTCCCCAGCTCTGCTGCTGTTGTGTCTGTGACAGCCACACAGAGACACAGGGACACCTGCCCTGCCTTGCCCCTTTCTCCTTCGGGTGCCCCAGTCCCTGTTGTCTGCCATCCTGGTCTTCCCAGACTCCACTCTGCCTTCTCTGCTGACAGCGGGTCCAGCAGATGGGCAGCAGGCCCAGCGGACGGGCAGGGGGACCAGCGGATGGGCAGCAGGCCCAGCGGACGGGCAGGGGGACCAGCGGATGGGCAGCGGGTCCAGAGGACGGGCAGAGGCAAGAACCCCAGGGGCCCCTTATGGTAACGCGGGAGATACAGAGGGGTGAGGCCGAGTGGCACAGGACTGGCCCTGGCCCCAGGCCTGCTCTCCTGCCCTGGTCTTCTCAGACCAGAGGCTTCAGGTTGGGCGTGTCCAGTGTGGGGTGCATCTTGGCCAGTGGGAAAGTGGGACCCAACACCCTGCAGCTGCCTCTGGGCCCTGCACTGGGTCTCAAGCCATCTCTGACTCTCTTGCCGGAGGTTGGGTGGGGAACCGGGAATTAGGGCAGGCCCCGTTCTCAGCCCCACTCCCACGGTTGCCGGGGACGGAGGCCTGTGGGCCCCTTCCCTCAACAGAACAGCTGAGCCTCTGCCCTCTAGGAACACCGGCTGGAGGCTGGGTGCCTACAGGGCAGGGGTCCCAGCCAGACCATTAGGGGCTTTGGCACCCCGGGAGGAGGTGGGAAGGACCCCGGGGCCCTCCACGGTGCAGCTGGCCTGTGAGATGTAGACACGAGCCTTCTGGGGACCCCATTGCCCTCCCTCCCGACGGCACCGGCTCCTCTAGGCCCCGCAGGGAAAGGCCGGGCAGACCCGGGGCAGGGGCAGGGCCTCTGATGCCGGCTTCTGGGTCGTTCTGCCACATAGAAGGACCTGCCTCATCCGGCACCCACAGGTGAGAACTCCCTCAGCTCCCACCAGCCCACCCACCCTGACCTGCATCCTCACGCCCCCACTGTGCTCTTCAGGCACCTGTCCCTTCCGCCAGCCCGCTTCCCTCCCCGGGCCTCCGACTGTGGACACAGCCACGCCTCAGCCTCTCCCACCTCTCCCACCCCGCCCCCCATGCCCGGCCCCTGCTCCCCGGCTTCAGGGGCACCGTTCCACGCAGCGACCCGCCCCCTTAAATACTGATGTCCCCAGAGACAAGCTCAGACACCCCCAGGTCTCAAATGCCACCTGCCCCCCAGTAACTCCAAGTCTGGCTCTTTCCAGACCTTCTCTCCCAACCCCGCCCAGACTTGAGACCCGAGAGTCCATGCCCAACAATTCAGCGAATGCCTCACATCTCTCCTGCACCTTCACCGTGATGGAGTCGGCCTTCCCTGGGCCTGGCTCAGGGTCTCGCACCGCCAGCCGGGAACCTCAGGCCACCCCATGGCCACACGCCCCCCACTCCCCACCCCTGACTATCGGCCCCAGTCCTGTCACCCCCCAGTCACTCTCTCCAGCTGCCCTAGTTCAGGCCCGTGCTCGTCCGGCCGCTGGCGGCCTGCAGAGTAACCTCGAGTGTGCAGAACCGCCCTGCCAGCTGCGCTGTCTCCGGCACGAGATCGGCTCCTGGGCAGCCCTGCGGTCCCCCGCAGCCTGGCCCGGCCTCTGTGCCCATCTCTGCCCCCTTTGTCCTGTCAACACCAAATTCCTGCCTCTCCACGCCACCTCTGTGCACAGACTGTCCCCTCCACCTGGGACGCCCTTCCTGCCTCACTGGCCTGCATGGAGAGCTCCTCTCTGCTCCTCAAATCCCTTCCTCTCACAGCTCTGCAAGGCCAGGGGGTCACTGTCTCCCATGTCCCCTGTCCCCGGGCTTCTCTGCACTGAGACATCAGCCCAGCCTCGGGTCCCCTCCCTCACTACTTCAGGGCCCCCACCCAGGGGCAGGGTGTCTGCCCATGCTCCGTGTCCCCCAGCCCTGGGCACGGACCTGTACCCAGGGGCGAGCCATGACTGGTGGCCCAGAGTCTCGGCAGCGACAAAAATGGGGGTCCTGAGAGGGAACCAGGGGTCAGCAGCAGGGAGAATTCCCCCCTCACAATTAGGAGCCTGAGAACTTGGTCAAACCTGCCCAGGGCGGCCGTTAGCGTCCGGATTAATTAGTGAACTCTGTAAAGTACTTTGAACATGAAACGCGCTACATAAATGCTAAGTATTATTATTAAAAAGTAAGAAGCTCTCTAATATGCCAGGCTGGAGAGCCCCAGGCTAGTCTAAATAAAATGAACGAATGCAGAAAATTAAGCAATTAAAAGGTGATATTTCAGGATTTGCAAAAAGCCGAAAGTTCCAAACAGCGGCGTTTTGTGCGGCTTTTGTGCACACCTCCCCCCGCCGGCCTCCACCTCGGCCTCCCCTGTCCAAGGCCTGGTGCCCAGGACAGCAAGCAGACCTCGAAGTCACCTGTGTCAGGGCCGCGGCCTGGGGTCTGGGGGAGCACGCGATCGGGAGGGTCCGGGTGTGGGGACAGCTGCTGGGCTCGGAGGTGACAGGCTGGTCGCAACCTCTGCACCACTGCGTGGCCGCCCTCCGAGCCCATTTCTCCGAGTGCAGAATTGCGGGTGTGGGCGGCTCTGACGTCACATCGCTCTGTCCCCTTACTTGCCAGAGGGTTCCAGACCAGGGCAGGGGCAGGTGGTGGAAAGAGGGGTGTCAGGAGGGGCCGGGCTTCAATCCTGCCTCCATCCTTACCAGCTAGGTGACCCCGCGCAGGACACGTGCTCCTGCTGAGCCTCAGTTCTTCCTCCGCCACGTGGGGATTCGAACGTCCCGCAGAAGGGTTGTGACTGGGAAATGGAGATTAGATACAGAGCACATGGACGCCGTGCTCCGCAGGTCTGTTCGTCCCGTCCTTCAAGCCTGCATGCTGCAACCTTTTGGGTTTCTCTCCTCCTTCTCTAGAACCCTCTCCTGGAGTCAAGGGCTGGGGTTCAAACCCCTGGCCTCACGGACAGGCCGTGCGGACGTGGGCTCTCCCTGCACTTGTGAAGGGACATGAAAATTCCCACCCCAGCCCTGCCGACCCCAGGGGGCTGCGAGAAGCCTCCAGGTGGGCGATGTTTGTTTTCCTGCTGGAGGCCGACACGAGTCACGTGTGGCCACTTTCTCCAGGCTGAGCCGAGGGCTGTGAGAGGCTCGGGACTGACCCTTTGCCCGGCCCCTTACCCCAGAGCCTCCCTGGGGAGATGAAACTCCCCCAGGCGCATCTTGAGGAAAACATCTAGTGGGATCCTCACGGGCCATCGTCATGAGCCTGGGCGGACGGGCCTGGGAAACCAGCACCGAGTCACAGTCCCTCCCACAGCACAGGAGGATGCTCTCCTGACTTGGGAACCTGACTTGACTTGCCGCAGGACTCTCTGTGCCTCAGTTTGCTTATCTGTAAAACGGACGCTTTGGACCAGCCGCTGTCACCCAGCACCCTGCCCTCATTTGCAGTTTGCATCCATCTCTAGCTCAGACAGAGATGGCCCGAGTCCTGGGTCGCCCGGCCCATTTTGACCTCCTTTCTGGCCAGGATAGGTTTTCTGAAGTGTTTCCAGAACTTGGTGGTCCCAGCTGGCCGCTAGATCCTCCAGGGGTGCAGAAGGAAGGAGGAAGGTGCCCTGGGTCGTGGGGTGGGCGTTGCCATCACATCAGGCAGGGCCCCAGAGTGGGCCCCACGCTCCTCAGGGGAGCTGCTCTCAGGGGGCGCCTGTAGACCTGCTGCTCAGCCCCCACTTGGGCCGATTCCTGACTGCGGCGTGTGGGGCTCCAGCCTCCGCCTGGCCCGGCCTCCAAGCAGTACCCGCCTCTGGCGCTTCTCCTCCCTGGAGGCTCCACACCAGGCTGACCACCCAAGCTGACAGAGGGCCAGGCTTCGCTCACCCTACAGAGAGGGCTCAGACAGGAGTGTGTGGGTTGTCACCGTCCCCCACACCCCCTGTGAGGCAGGCCAGCAGGGGGTCTCCCCCCTGAACAAATGGGGAAACTGAGGCTCAATGAGGTGGCTGATGGGCTTTTGGCCCTCTGAGGGGGACCCTCCACCTGCAGAGCACCTGCCCCCAGCCCATGTCAGGTAAGGCCCCTTGGCCATCCACCCCTGTGGGCTGCCTGTGGCCAGTGGGCCTCCTGGGAGGGCGGAAGGGAGCCACTTCTTAGCAGGACTTCCAGGCTGGGCTCAGTGGGACACTGTGGGACAGCAGTCACACACAGCCACTGAGTAACGCAGAAGCGAGAGGGCCACCCACAGCCCTGCTGGCCTGGCTGCTCCGACACACGCTTAACCTATGCCTGGGCAAGCCTGCAAGGCGCTGGGTCCCCGTTTTAAAAGGAAGAAAAATGGGCAGAATTTCTAAGCAGTAAATTTAACTGGGGAGTTAGGGACGCCATGCATAAAGACTCTTTCACAGAACTTCTGTTTTGGGTTATCCAATTGAGATCCAAGAGCTTAAGGAAACCGGCTGTGGCATCGTTAGAGATCACCTACTCTGGTACTTCCCAAGCAGGAATGGGACAGTCACTGAAAATACAAATTCTGGGCCCTGTCACAGGCCCCCTGAGTCAGGATCCCTGGGGCTAGGACAAGGAACCTTCCCTTGTAACAAAAGTCCTGGATGGGGGACTGTTTGGGCCATTGGTTTCTGAGGACATCCCATCTAATTTGGGACCTTTGTCCTACAGAGCAGCCCGAAGCCTGCCCTGAGCACACAGCTGGTGTCCAGAGTGGCTTCTGTCACCCCACACTGATTCACTGTGAACTGTCCACCTGCGTCCCTCCTGCCAGGCTCCCTCAGACAGCAAAGAGTGTGTGCTGAATGGAGTGAGTGGTACCAGTCCCCCTAACCCCGTGGGAGCCCTGTGGCTCCCAAGAGCCCAGGAACCAGCGTCTGGGTCCCGCTGGCAGGGGCTGAGGCAGATAACCACAGGCTGCACCATGGTGAGCCGCGGGGCCAACAGGCACTGGTCTCCAGGGCCCAGAGACCACCTGGGAAAGGGCATCTTTCTCAAACATCTGTCATGAAAGTGTAGTCACATAAATGTCCTCATACCAGCCAGTGAGAGCATAGATTGGCACAGCCCCTCTAGAAGGGAATCAGTGTGCCCATGCTTTGACCCGGGAAAACTGCTTTTGAGAAAACCACTCTAAGGAAAGAATTAGATATAGATTTAAGAACAAAGATGTTCATCTAGTCATTGCTTGTGATAATGAGAAACTAGGAACCAACCAAGTGTTTAACAATAGGGCAGTGGCTAAGTAAATTAGATTCTTCAATGCAATGCAATATTAAGCACCTACAAAAACTGGGTTTTAAGGAATATTTAATGATGGGAAAAAATTTATGACAACTTTCAGAGAAAAACAAGATGTAAAGCTGAATTATCAAATTACATTTAAAAATATATACATCAAATGAAGATTAAAGTGGAAGTCAATGAAATAGAAAAAGGAAAAACAAAAGAGGAAATGAATGAAACCAGCAGTTCATCCTTGAAAAGATCAGCACCATCGACCTGCCTTTCCCGAGACTGGTCACAATCACTGAAATCAGGAACGAAAGAGGGGACATCACAACTGATGACCAAAATTAAGGGATTATACAAAAATAGGATGAAAAACTTTATGCCAACAAATTAGATAACTAAGATGAAAAGGACAAATTTCTAGAAACACAAATTACCAAAACTGACTCAGGAAGAAAGAGATCATCTAAATAGACTTGTAACATGTTAAAAAACAAAACTGTATTAGTGATTTATAACATCCCACAAAGAAAAGTCTAGGGCAGGCACAGATGCCCTCACTGGTAAATCCTACCAAACATTTAATAAAGAAATAAAACCAGTCCTTCACAAACTCTTCCATAAAGTAGAGGAGGAAGGAACACTTACCTACTCATGTTACGAACCCACTATTACCCTGATACCAAAATCAGACAACGATGTCACATGAAAATAAAACTATACAACAATATCTCTTGTAAATACAGAAGCAAAAATCCTTAAGAAAATGCTAGCAAACTTAACCCAACAACACATAAAAAGATTTTACATCATGACCAATTGGGCTTCATCCTAGAAATTCAAGAAAACCAGTTAATGTAATATACCATATCAACAGAATAAAGAAAAAACTCACACCGTCATCTCAGTAGACACAGAACAACACATTTGACAAAATCTAACACACGTTTACAATAAAAACTCTCAACAGACTAGTAATAGAAGGAAATTTCCTCAACCTAATAAAAAGTGTGTACTAAAAACCTATACTCACCATCATTTTCCACAGCAAAAGACTGTGAAAAGACTAAGATTGGTGACAACGCAAGGATACTCACTCGCACCACTTCTCTTCAGCATTCTACTGGAAGTTCTAGCTCGTGCACACAGGCAAAAAAAAGAAATAAAAGACACCCAGATTGGAAAGAAAGAAGCAAAACTGTCTTTATTAGCACACAACATGATTCTGTACGTAGGAAACCCGAAGGAATGCACATACGCACGAATACACAAACTACTAGCAGTAGAAAACCAATTTAGCAAGGTCGTAGGTTATAGATCAATATACAAAAATCAGTTAACAAGCCATCAATGAAATAACAAAGCAATTCCACTCACACTAGCATCAAAATAATAAAATACTTAGGAATAAATTTAACAAAAGAAGCACGAGACTTGTACACCAACAACTACAAAACCTCCCAGAAAGAAAATAAAGATTTAAATAAATGAAGAGGGCCGGGGGAAGTGGCTCACGCCTGTAATCCTAGCACTCTGGGAGGCTGAGGCGGGAGGATTGCTTGAGCTCAGGAGTTTGAGACCAGCCTGACCAGCAAGACCCTGTTTCCATTAAAACGAAAAAATAAAGAAATATTAATTAATAAAAGTAAAAATTTAAAAAATAAAAATAAATAAATGGAGAGATGTTCCATGTTCATGGATTAGAAGACTTGATAGTGTTAAGATGGTAATTCTCTTCTATGTGAACTGTAGATATATTGCTGTCTCTCAAAATCCCAGCAGGCATATTTGCAGAAATTGACAAACTAACCTTAAAATGTATATGGAAATGCAAAAAACCCAGAATAGCCAAAACAGTTTTGCAAAAGAAAAAAAAAGAGTTAGAGAACTTATGTTTCCTGATTTCGAAATTTATTATAAAGTTATGGTAATCAAGATGGTGTAGTATTGGCATAAGGACATGTATATTGTGTATATGTGTATTTCTGTGTGTGTGTATAAATGGAATAGGATTGAGAGTCCAGAAATAAACCCTTACATTTATGGTTAATTGATTTCCTTTTTCAAATTAATTTTGTTTTTTCTTTTACATTTATAGTTTTATAGTTTTGTTTTATTTGGTTGATTAATTTTCAACAATGGTACCAAGGTAATTCCATGGTGGAAAAAATAGTTTTTCAACAAATATTGGCTATTTGGTATATCCACGTTGGAATAATTATATATCCACATGTCAAGAGAGGAGTTTAAACTCTTACCTCACACTTTACAAAAAAAATTAATTCAGAATAGATCCTAGACCTAAGTGCAAGAGTTTAAACTATAAAACTTTTAGTAAAAAACAGGATAAAATCTTTGTGACCTTGGGTTGGGCAAAGAGTTCTTAGATACCAAAAGCACAAGTGGAAAAAGAAAAACGTTGATAAATTAAACTTCATCAAAATGAAAGCCCTTGTGCTTCAAAAGACACCATTAGGAAAATGAAAAGACAAGCCATGAACTGGTAGAAAATATTTGTAAATCAAATATCCAATAAAGGAATTGTACCCAGAATATATAAAGAACACTTATAACTCAACAAGAAGTCACATAACCCAAATAAAAAACAGGCAAATATTTGAATGGACATTTCAACAACCAACAAATGAATGGCTAAGACACATATGATATATGCTCAATACCATTAATCATTAGGGAAATGCAAATTAAAACCACAATGAGATACCACTTCGCACTGACTAGAATGGCTAAGATCTAAATGGTACAGCCACCTTGAAAAAACAGTTTGTCAGTTTCTTAAAAAGTTAAACATAATTATACAACTCAGGAATTCCCCCCTGGGAATCTACCCAAGAGAAATGAAAAGATATGGCCACACAAAAAGTTGTACACAAATTTTCATAGCAATGTTATTCATATCAATAATAGCCAAAAAAAAAAAAAAAAGAAAAGAAAAGAAAAAGAAAACATCCAAATGTGCATCAGCTGGTGAATGGATACACAGAATGTGGTATTCTGTACATTGGAACTGTGTTCAGCAACAAAAGGAACAAACTACTGATACATGCTACGACGTGGATGAACCTCAAAAATAATTATGGTAGTGAAATAAGCCAGACACAGGAAATTTCACTTTATATAAATCTATTTGTATGAAATGTCTAGAAAGGCCAAATCTATGGAGACAGTAGGCACGTCAGCCGGAACCGGGGGCTGGGGCGGGAGGGATCCTTTCGGGGTGGTGGAAATGTTCTAAGACTGGATCATGGTGATGGCGCATAACTGTAAATTTATCAAAAGGCACTAAATTATACACTTAAAACAAGTGAATTTTATTACATGTAAATTATACTTTAATAAATCTTTTAAAATGTGTTCATCAAATATATGTGTAAAAAAGACTGGAAGAAAATAGGCCAAAATGACAGCCTCTGTTGTCTTTGGGTAGCAGGATCACGGATAGCTTATATTTTCTCCTTTACTCTTTTCTATATTTTCTTTTCTTTTCTTTTTGAGACAGAGTCTTGGTCTGTCACCCAGGCTAGAGTGCCACGGCATCAGCTTAGCTCATAGCAACCTCAAACTCCTGGGCTCAGGTGATCCTCCTGCCTCAGCCTCCCGAGTAGGTGGGACTACAGGCGCTTGCCACCAAGCCTGGCTAATTTTTTCAATTTTTAGTTGTCCAGATGATTTTTTTTTTAAGTTTTAGTTGAGATGGGATCTCGCTCTTCCTCAGGCTGGTCTTGAACTCCTGAGCTCAAGTGATCCTCCCGCCTCGGCCTCCCAGAGTGCTAGGATTACAGGTGTGAGCCACCACCCCCAGCCATCTTTCCTATATTTTCTAAGTGTTCTACACTGGTTCTTGGGCAATCAGAAAAACAGTGTGTGTGTGTGTGTGTGTGTGTGTGTAGTAGGATGCAGGTGAAGCAAAACTTGTTTGCTCTGCTGAGAGAAGCCTTCATTGTAAAGTTGCCTGATGCTTCTCTAACAAGATAAGCAAAGACTTTTCCTTGATTTGGGCAGAAGCTGCGAGCTGGCGTCCATAGTTATGCACCAGAAGAGTAACAGGCATCTTCTCTTGACAAAGGCTGTCCCTGGAAAGATCCCTTGGAATACAGACTTCAAGGGTCACAGTAGGGTGGGAAGTGGGCAAGCTCACAGTGGGGAAATCTCTCGGAGGAAAAGAATGGAGACCTTGATCCCTTCTCTTTTATATTTTTTGAGAAAAAATTTTATTGACTATAGCATACATCAGAAAACTGCACAAATCACAAATGAAAAACTCAGTGGATTTTCACCAGGTGAAATTAGCACCCAGATCAACAAACAGAACACTGCAGAAGCCACCTTGTGCCCCGCCCAGTCACTAACTCCCCCAAGGGTAGCCTCTCTTCTGACATCTCACACACACTATAGGTCAATTTTACTGTTTTTGAACTTCATATATACATAAATTTAAAGCATGCAGTAGGTTTTCTTTGCATCCGCTTCGTTTGCTCAATATTGTGTTTGTGGGACTTATTAATGCTATTATGAGGAACATTTCTGTATATTATTCCACTGTGAGTTTACTCAGTATCTTTATTCTACTGTTGATAGAACTTTGGATCACTTTCAGGTGTGATTCCTGTGAATGTTCATCCACGTGCTTTTGTGCACACTTGCACACATCTTTGTTGGGTAGGTACCTAGAAATGGAATTGCTGGGCCAGAGGGGCAGCATAGATTTAGGTTCAAGAGATACTGCTGAATAGTTTTCCAAATGGTTGTACCCATTTTCACCCCACCGGCATGTTATGACAGTCCCAGTTGCTCTACATTCTCTCCAACACTAGACACTGTCTGCTTTTTCATTCTAGTCACGATGGTGGGTGTGCAGTACTGTGTTGCAGTTTTATTTGCATTTCCCTGATGGCTGATGACACTGGGCACCTTTTCATTTGCTTACTGGCCATTGGGATTAATCTTTTGTGAAGTCACTTGCCTATTTCACTATTGGCTTGTCTACCTTAGTACTGGGTATGTGGGAATGTTGTGTGTATGCTGAATACAAGTCCTCCGTCAGAAATAGGTAACAGAAATAACTTCTCTATGACTGGCCTTTTCACCTAATGGTGCCATTTGATGAATGGCAGTTCTTAATTTTAATAAAATCCAATTTATTAATGTTTTCCTTTTATGGTTAATGTGTTTCGTGTTCTGTTTAAGAAACTTTTGCTGATCCTCAACTCACGAAGATGTTCTTTTCTTTTTTCTTCTGAAGTCTTTGTCATTTCACTTTCTACACTTAGACCTCCAGGCCCTCTGAAATTGCTTTTTGTAAATGTACCACGTGAGGCAGGTGAGTGTCGATGTCAGCAGAGCCTCTCTGAGGGCGGGTGCGGGCCAAAGCCATGTGGGAGGGGCCTCGTGCTGGCGTGGCTGGGAAGGGAGAGCCGGCTTTGCTCTTCACGGGGTTCACACTGGCCCTCGCTGTTGACGTGGCAGCTCCCAGTGCTAAGGGGTGCAAAGGGCTGGAATGTGGGGAGCCCAGGTGAGCATTGGCACAGAGCACCTTTGCTCTACTACGGTGTTAAGGGAGGGGCTTGTCCACCTCGAGCTGTTGTGCTTGTGTTGCAGAGACTTGAAGGGCAGTCACAGATGAGTGGGTATAGGCAGAGGCCCCTCCTCCTTTCTGGCACCCCGAGGAACCACTGCCAGGCCAGCTTGGGCACCATCGTGACGGTGGCTGGCAAGAGCACTGGGCTAGGTACCACCTCCCGTGGTTGGCAACATCCAACATTCAAGGCTGTGATGAACCTGTAGAAGGAGACAGGGGGCGAGCTTCTCTCCTTCTTTATACGTGGATGCGGAGGGTCTGGCCTTTTGGATTGAGTCCCTGAGGCTCTTGGGCAATTGGATATACGCATGCTTGCTCAGTGACTTACTTGAATATTAAAAAGAGATGTGGCTGAGGAAGTGGGTCATACCAGTAACATATATCAATCAGTGGATTACTCTTCGGATCTCCAGAATTAGTGTGTTTTCGTGTGGCTCAGCTGGAACTTCCTGAGGAAGAGGTCATCCTCCCTACCCACCCCGCCAAGTGAACAAGCTGCTTTGAAAAATATTATTCTGAGTGAGTTTCCACTACATGGTATAAGCCAGAGCAGAGGATTGCCAAGAGACCGCCCCCAAAATGCTCCACATCAGTGTTGAACAGAAGGTTGCTTTTCATCCAGAATTTTCCACATGGTCTTGGGTGGCCAATGTAAAATGGTCTACCATAGGAGTAGCAGATAGATTTAAGCCTTGCTCCCCACTGAACAAGAAGTTCTCTTCCAAACACTGTGCTTTGTTTTCTTCAACTCCTCCAATCTGCTACCAGGGGAAACCCGCACCTACTGCACAGGCGTTTCAACCCTGAGGACAGTAGCCACTCAGCAGATGTGAGGACCCTTCTCCATGTGCTCTCTCCTCTTTCACCTGACAACCACCACCTGGGATTCTGCCTTTCTCTTGTGTCGCCAGGGCAGTCAGGAGGTTGGGGGAGGCCTCCTACATGTGTGGAAGGAGGGTGGGCCTTCCAATGGATTTGCCTGGAATGAATCCTGCCTCTGTCATTTCCTGCTAACCGTTAAGACTCTGGCAAGTTCTTAATACTTAGCCTTAGTCCCTTGCATCTGTGAAACGAGGACAATGTCCATCTCAAAGAGTTGTTGTGAAGATCAATAAGTATAAGAATCTCAAGAGTCCAAGTATCTTTTTGGAACACACATCACACTCAATAAAATGAGTTATCATTACATTTTAAGCTGTCATCTCCTTTGGGTGCAGATGCAGAGCTCACCCATTAAAACAGTCCATGAAAATGTTGAGGAAATGAATGAATTTTTGGAAACACACAACCTCCTTAGACTCAATCAGAAAGGAATAAAACTCCTGAAGAGACCAATATCAAGTAACAAAATTGAAGCAGCAATAAAAAATCTCTCAACAAAAAAGAAGTCCCAGAGCAGATGATTTCATAGCTGAATTTTACCAGGCCTACAAAGAAGAACTGGTATCTATACTGCAGAAATTATTTCATAACATAGAGAAGGAATAAATCCTCCCTAACTGGTTGTACAAAGCGAATATCACCTTGATACCAAATCTAGGAATAGACACAACAATAAAAAAAGAAAACTACAGACCAATATCCCCTATGAGTATGTTAATAGATGCAAAAATTCTCAATAAAATACTAGCAAACTGAATTCACCTGCACATCAAAAAAATAATATACCATGATCGAGTGGGCTTCATCCCAGAGATGCAAGGATGGTTCAACATATGCAAATCTATTAATGTGATTCACCACATAAATAGAAGCAAAAACAAAGACCATAGGGTCCTATCAATAGATGCAGAAAAAGCATTTGACAAAATTCAGCACTCTTTTATGATAAGAACTCTTAACAAAATAGGCATAGGTGGAACATACCTCAATATTATAAAAGCCATATATGACAAACCCACAGCCAACATCATACTGAATGGGGAAAAATTGAAAGCAGTCTTGCTTAGAACTGGAACCAGACAAGGTTGCCCACTGTTACCACTTCTGTTCAACGTAGTGTTGGAAGTCCTAGCCAGAGCAATCAGGCAAGAGAAGAAAATTAAGGGTATCCAAATGGGGAAAGAAGTCAAATTGTCACTCTTTGCTGATGAAAAGATCTTATATCTAGAAAACCCTAAAGATTCTGCCAAGAGACTCCTGGAATTGATAAATAAATTCAGCAAAGTCTCAGGCTACAAAATCAATGTACACAGATCAGTAGCATAACTATATGCCAACAATATTCAAGCTGAGACTCAAATCAAAGACTCAATACCTTCCACAATAGTAACAAAGAAAATAAAATACCTAGGGCTAAATTTAACAAAAGAGGGGAAAGACCTTTACAGGGAGAACTATGAAACATTGAGAAATAAAATCGTAGAGGATGTAAACAAGTGGAAAAACATATCATGCTCATGCACTGGCAGAATCAACATTGTCAAAGTGTCTGTACTACCCAAAGTGATTTACAGATCCAATGCAATCCACATTAAAATAACATCATTTTTTGCAGATCTAGAAAAAATAATTCTGCGCTTTGTATGGAATCAGAAAAGATCCTGAATAGCCAAACAAAACAAACAAATCAAACAAAACAAAACAAAACAAATCTGGAGGCATCACTTTACCAGACTTCAAGCTATACTACAAGGCTATAGTAACCAAAGCAGCGTGGTACTGGCACAAGGAGAGACATAGATCAATGAAGCGGAACCGAGAACCCAGATGTAAAACCATCCTCATATTGCCATCTGATCTTTGACAAAGTGGACAAAAGCATACAATGGGGAAAAGAATTCCTATGCAATAAATGGTGCTGGGAAAATTGGACAGCCACATCTAGAAGACTGAAACAGGATCCACACCTCTCACCTCTCACAAAAATTAATTCATGATGGATAACAGACTTAAACCTGAGGCATGAGACTATAAGAATACTAGAAGAAAATGTTGGAAAAACTCTTACAGATATCAGCCTAGGCAAAGAATTTATGAAGAAGACTTCAAAGGCAATTATAGCAGCAACAAAAATAAATAAATGGGACCTGATTAAATTAAAAAGCTTCTGTGTAGCCAAGGAAACAATCAATACAGCAAATAGACAATCTACAGAATAGGAGAAAATATTTGCATGCTATACATCTGATAAAGGGCTAATAACCAGAATCTACAAAGAACTCAAGCAAGTCAGCAAGAAAACCTCAAACAACCCCATTAAACAGTGGGCAAAATATATGAACAGAAGCTTTTCGAAAGAAGATAGACTAATGGCCAAAAAACATGAAAAAATGCGCAACGTCTCTAATCATCAGTGAAATGCAAATCAAGACCACAATTAGATATCACCTAATTGTGATTAGATATCACCTTCTCCAGTGAGAATGGTTTTTATCAAAAAGTCCCAAAACAACAGATGCTGGTATGGATGCAGAGAGAAAGGAACACTTATACACTGTTGGTGGGACTGTAAACTAGTTCAACCTCTATGGAGACAACTCAAAGAACTAAAAGTAGACCTACTATTTGATCCAGAAATCCCACTACTGGGTATTTACCCAAAGGAAAAGATGACATTTTATATAAAAAAAAAAAATAGAAACTTGCACTCAAATTTTTGTAGCAGCACAATTCACAATTGCAGATATAGAAACAACCCAAGTGCCTATCAACACATGATTGGATTAACAAAATGTGGTATATGTACTATGGAGTACTTCTCAGCCGTAATAAAAAAATTGGTGAACTAATACCTTTTTAACAATCTGGCTGGAACTGGAGACCATCCTCCTAAGTGAAGTATCACAAGAATGGAAAAACAAACACCACATGTACTCACTATTAAATTGGAACTAAATGATCAACACTCATGTGCACATACGGTAGTAAATTCAATGAACATCAAGCAGGTGGGAGGGGAAAGGAAGGAATAGGTAAAATCACACTGAGTACAATGTACACTATGTGGGTGATGGACACATTTATAACTTTGACTCAAACTGTACAAAAGTAATTCATGTAACCAAAATGTTTGTACCCCATAATATTCTGAAATAAAAAACAAAACAAAAAAACCAGTCCAGAGACAGAACGTGGGGCTTTGGCCCAGCCGTCTTGGAAAATTTACATCACCTGTGAAGCTCCATTGTGAAATATCAAAATGTCACTGTGGAAGAAGGGAAGACAAAGCCCAGACTCTGAATCAACTGGTAGGTGTCTGCGTTTCAGAGACTCCACAGGAGGGTGGGCCCAATGACTCACCATAGTGATCCTTTTACTTTTACTAGTGACCAATCTAAATTTTCCCATTACGCGGCAATGATTCACCATTTGCTGTCACGCTTATGTAACCAAGGCTGTTTTTATCTGTTGGGGTGTCTGTATCTGTATTTCTATGTCACCCCTGGGAAGCCGTAGAGAATTTTCTTTTTCACACACCCTAATACATGCTATGACAAACCATTGTTGAAATGCCATCTCTTGAGAATGAAATAAACTACCTCCTTATTCTCTAAGAAGTGAGTGGCTGAATAGTGGATCAAGCCTTGGACCTGGAACCAGGAGGTCCCCACCTAGGCCCAGCCTTGCTATAGACTTCCTCTGTGTTCCTTACCTTCTCTGACCTCAGTTCCTTCATCTTAAAATGAGAAGGACTACATCAAAGCTAAGCACTGATCTTCAAATAATTTATAATACCAAACTTTTCTCAATAAATTTTTTTGCTTGACAAGAGTTCCACAGTATTTCCTATCAAATCCTATGTGCATGATGATTCAAAGGTAGACATGGAGATTAAGTTACAGAATGGGGTGGGAGGAAACAATGGATTTATGGCAGACTTCTAAAAATAATCTAATCATGGAAGAGTGGGGTTTCTATCATTGCCTCCATCCCTCTTGTGCTATAAATAATAAACAGAAGGAGGATCAAAATGTACTGGTACTTCTGCTGTCATTCTGATTATGGTGCTCAACAGACCTAGGCCAGGCCAAAGTGAGTGAGCTTCACAGAGCCAGCTACTGCATTTTCACTTGCTTTGCTCATCCCTGACAGAAGCTCCACGTCCCAGGATTGGCCAAGTAACATTAGCCCCTTGGACATATTATTGGGCCACCCTGCCAGTAACAGACAGGTTTGTGATGGCCATTCAGACTCTGAACATCCTTTTCATTTTTTATTTTTTGTCATTGGCATTTGTTGGGCCTCTTAAATCTATGGATGGGCATCTTTCATCAGTTCTGAAAAATTCTCAGACATTATCTCTTCATATAATACCCTTGCCCTTTCTCTCTTCTCCTTCTTGAACACCAATTAAATGTATTCAGATCTTCTCACTCTAGCCTTCCTGTCCTTGAACCTCTTTTTCTTGATTTCCATCTTTTTGTTTTTCTGTTCTGTCATTTGGATAATTTCTTCTGTTCCATCTTCCAGTTCACCGATTCTCTCTTTGTCTATATCTAATCACCTATTAAACCCATTTATTGCATTTAAAATTTCAATTATTGTATTTTTACTTTCTATAAGAAATATTTATTAGATTTTTTTTAGAAAAAACTGCACCAGATTAGTATTTTATACTTCTCTGTTCCCTACAGATATTTTTAAGCTTACATTTTTTTTAACATAGCAACTTTATCATTTGTGTCCTATTATTTCATTATATGAAGTATTTGAGGGGCAGTTTAACTGTCTGTTTTTTCTACTTATTCTTGCTCTTTTTGCCTTATTTCCTTGTCTGCTTATTTATTTTTCACTGACTGCTGCTTGCTGTTCTTGAAATATTACTTGGTGGGGAGTTTTTGAGGCCTAAGATCAATGTGACTTCTACTAGAAAGGATTTGCACTTGCCTTTTCCATATACCTTAGGGACACTTCTACTCTAGGATCACTTTAATCTGAACTTGCTTCTTACAGATTTTTGGACCACTTGGGAGATGTAAATTTGGGTTCCAGTCTGTACAAGGTTCAGTGTGTGGTTAAAACTTCCTGGAAATGAGCTTTTCTCCTGATTCTTCTGTGCCAAGAAACTTTTTCTTATATCCTCTAAAGGTGGGGTGGGGGGATGATAAGATTTGCTTCTGGTCCACACTAATCCTGGATGTGTAAGTCTTTGGAGTTCAAGCATAATGGGCTGAAGATCTGCTAGAGTCCCAACCTTACCTGGGTTCTGGGCTTTGACTTCTGATAGGTTAATTTTCTTCTTGTAAGCATAATGATGAATCTACTGGTAGTGCACCAGATCTTGGAAAATTATGGAAGGAGACACGGCTCCTTGAAATCAAACATATGACATTCTTCTTACTACATCACATATGGCTGCGTCTTGCTCATATTAAACACCCTGGAACTATAAAAACCCCAAAAGCAACTTTAGAGAATTTTAGGGGTTTTAGGTGTACAAGATCAATCAGTTGGGGATGTTTTCAACTGCAGGTAGTAGAAACTTGACAAATAGAAGCTTATTTTTCTTACATAACAAGAAGTCTAGAGGTGGACAGTTGGTGGTGTTGGGTCATCTGCTCAAGAATGAGCCGGGGAGGGAGGGGTCCAGGCCTTTCTGTATTTCCCCTCCAGCACGCTGACTTTTCCTCGTGCTTGTCACCTCATAACTCTAGACATTATGTCTGTGTCTTTCTTTTCTTTTCTTTCCTTTTTTTTTTTTTTTTTTTTTTGAAACAGAGTCTCATTCTGTCACCCAGACAGGAGTATAGTAGCACAAACATAGCTCACCGCAGCCTCAAATTCCTGGGCTCAAGTGATCCTCCCACCTCAGCCTCCTAACTGGGACTTCAGCCCCATGCCACTCTGCCCAGCTAATTTTTTAAACTTTTTTGTAGAGATGGAGTCTGGCTATATTGCTCAGGCTGGTCTCAAACTCCTGGCCTGAAGTGATTCCCCCACCTCCCAAAGTGCTGGAATTACAGACTCGAGCCACCGTGCTCATGTCTATATTTAAGGCAGGAAGAAAAGGAAAGAGATGGCAGCAGTCACATCTGTCTGTTTTACCCAGCAGGCCAGTTCCCCAGAAGCCTCCCAGCAGACCCTCCCACGTGTCTCATTGTCCCAGAACTGGCCACGTGACTACCCTGGCTCTGGGCAACGCTGAGAAAATGAGAGCCTGGCAATTGTCACGATTGGGTCAGACCAATCACAGTGCTCCCCTGGACCGAGCCCATTCCCACTCGGGACCCAGCTGGAATTGTGCTAGAAAGGTAGAAGCGGAGACTGGCGGTGGGAGGCAACTCAGAGCGCTCTCGCTGGGAGCTGGCTGTGCCCACTGCCCACTCTGCAGTGAAGCTGCATGACGTCAACCCACTTAGCTGAGAGCCCGCCGTGTTGGGAGCCGCCAGAAAGTGGGCTTCCCAGCTGGAGGACAGTTTTCCTGACATAAAACACACACACACACACACACACTGCCTGGGAGAGAAAACTGCCCTTAAAAAAGGGTTCCACTGGATGCAGATAAAGTCGTGGGAGGCCAGGATGGGCACGGTAGAGAAAGCGTGCGGTTCCAGGCCGGGTGTCTGGGTGAGGAAACCCACCAGGGCTTCCTCTTTTGGTGCCAGAAAGAGGTGTAGACAGTGATACTGGGCTCAGAGGAGCTTCCTCGCTAATCACAGTCCCTTCGGAAAATCACACCCACAGCATTTTCTCTCTTGGCGTAGGCATCAGATAGGGCAAGGGTCCAAGAGGGCGCACCTGCCCCACTTTGAAGGTGTGGTCTAATAGGCGGGGCTGTCTTACCCTCCTCGGCAGATAAAGCACCGGGCTTGTCGTTTGCAGGATTTGTAGCTGGGCCCATGCTCTCAGAACTGAATCTGGGAGCCCCCTGGGCAAATGCATGGCAGTGCCCCACCCTTTCCCTATTCCCAACATCGGCAAAACATCACTGGCCTTCAGTTCTAGGAGGCTGGTGAATGACAGGGCTTCCCTGAGGCGGGGAGTGAGTTGGGGGGTGTGGACAGCGGAAATCCATCCCCGCAGGGCTACTCTAGGGAAGAAGGAGCAGGCTTTTCCTATGCTAACCACAAGTTTTCTTTCCCCTTCTCTTATGTGCACCGCCACACCTAGGGCCTTGGCACGTGCCACTCCTCTGCCTAAAATGTCACCCCCAACACCGCCTGATTTAGATGCTCCTACAAAGTCTTCCGATCTCCAGTCTGGCATCAGCCCCTTGCAGAACCTCCTGGCTGGGCACTCCTGTCACTTGCCTCTGGAGGACCTGCCCTTCCCCCTCACAGCACTTGACTCTTCAAATTACGTATTTACTACCGAGCTTTCCCGTCAAATCGGAACCTGCAGAGGGGCTGGAACTACGTCTGTTTTTCTTATTGCTGTATTATCAGCACCTGGTGCACACATAGCAGGCTCTGAACACACACTTGCTGAATAAATGAAGGAGTGAAAAATCTAAATCCACAAATGGAAGAATATTCACAAGGTGAAAATGCTCATGATACAGTGTTATGATAAACATATAGGTAAATAAATACATGAATACGTAAATAAATAAAGATGGAGTACACAATTCCATACACAACGTGATGCAATTTTCGGGAAAATGCCCACAGGAAAATACTGGGAGTAAAATGGAAAGAAGTACAACAAAATGTTAACCACAATTAATTCTGAACTGTGTGACTATAAGTGATTTTAATATTTTTGTAATGCTCTGTAATTTGCAAATTCTCCATAATGTGCTTTTTTGTCTTCAGGATAAAAAAGAGGTGTGACTCCTTCAGCAGACAGGAGTGGGACAGAGGATAAAAGCCCAGATAAATGCAGGAGGCTTTTGCTCCTTTCAGCGTTGCGCTGCACAGGAGGTGTCCGGTCAGTGGGGACACCAGAGGAGAGCTGGCAGCCTGTGTGGCAGCAGCAGTGAAGGGCACAGAAGCCTCGAAAGGTCCCTGGCTGCGGTGACCTCCCTAATCCCAGGGCACTGACACTCTTCTCTACAGCAGGCCCCAGGCAGTTGCTGGCCGGGGCAAGAACCTGGGCACTCGCTGTGGGCACAGCTCCCAGGCCCACCTGAAGCTGGTGCGCTTCACTTAGGGCCACCAGCTCTTACCAGGAGAATCCCCTGCAGCTGTGATTTGGGTATTTCACCTGTGCATCAGTCTGCTCGGGCTGCTATAACAAAGTCCCACAGACTGGGCGGCTTCCACAACAGATATTTATTTCTCACCATTCTGGAGGCTGGAAGCCCAGCCCTACGTGTGGCAGATTCAGTTTCTGGGGAGGGCCCGTTTCCTGGCTTGCAGAAGGCCGCCTTCCCACTGTGTCCTCACCTGGTAGAGAGAGAGCGAGCTCTGGTCTCTCTTCCTCTTCTTCCAAGGACACCAGTCCCATCATGGTGGCTCCATCCTCATGAATTCATATAAGCTGAATCACTCCCCCCTCAGATGCCCAGACTTGGGGTCTGTTCAATGACGGTGCAGGACCAGGTGGTCACCAAGGACCCTGGAAGCTCCAGAGTCGTTGCTTTTGGCCGGTTCACTGGGAACCTACTGCCAGCACCACGCAGCCTCCTTGTGTACTCAGCCCCATTGAGACCAGGCCACAGCCCTGCCAGGTGGGCATTGTTACCCCATTTTACAGATGAGCAGAGTGAGGCCCAGAGGAGCCCAGGACGTTGCCCCGGCTGGTGAGTGTACGGAGCCAGGCTTCACGATCCCTGGGTTACCCCACAGCCTACTGTGCTAGTGTCTCTGCGTGTGAGAGACAGACACCCCGCAGCAAGGTGGGCTGGCAGAATCGCCGGCTAGCGCCGGGCTCTGGCCAGGCCGTGGCCATGCCGCCACCCAACACGCCGGGGCCTGTCCCAACAAGACTTAAGTCCGCGTGGAGACAGTTGCGTAGCAGTGACCGAGTGTCCAACAGGCCCGCGGCTCAGAGGCTGCCCGGGCGCTGGGCTCCCTTCCCTCTGCGGCAGCTCCACTGGCGCCGGGCTTCCCAATTTGGCCGTTACAGCCAAATTTCAGCTCCAAGTAAAAATGTGTCTGAGTGTAAACCTTTGAAGATACAGGTTCTTAATGAAAATGCCGAGTGAAGCCAATTAGGCTGGATGAACAGTAATCACTATAATCAGTGTAATTGGGTTGGATTTATTATAGCTGACGACGGGCTTTTTTTTCCTTAAGCAGAGAAAGAAAATAATTTACTGATATTAAAAGATGATTGAAGTTTTCCTTCAAACCCCTGGGAAATGGCTCGGTTTCTGGGACTTCATCTCAAATGCGAGGCGGGTAGGAACAAGAAGCAGCCACCTTCGGTGACTTGATTTTCTCAGGTGGGCGCTCCTCTCTCCAGACGCGACAGTCGAATGGGCAGAGGGGAGTCAGGCTGTCATTTATTAATAGTGTGACTTAGGCCGGGCACAGTGGCTCACGCCTGTAATCCTAGCACTCTGGGAGGCCGAGGCGGGTGGATCGCTCGAGGTCAGGAGTTCGAGACCAGCCTGAGCAAGAGCGAGACCCCCGTCTCTACTAAAAATAGAAAGAAATTATCTGGCCAACTAAAATATATATATAGAAAAAATTAGCCGGGCATGGTGGCACATGCCTGTAGTCCCAGCTACTCGGGAGGCTGAGGCAGTTGGATCGCTTGAGTCCAGGAGTTTGAGGTTGCTGTGAGCTAGGCTGACGCCATGGCACTCACTCTGGCCCGGGCAACAGAGTGACATTCTGTCTCAACAAAAAAAAAAAAAAAGAAAAAAGAAAAAAATAGTGTGACTAAGTCCGCGGACAAGTGGACAAGTTCTTCCACCTCTCTGAGCCTTGGTGTTTTCATCTGTAGAATGGGGATAATGATAGTAACACCGTGGGGTTGTTGGGGAAATTAAATTAAGCTAAATCACATTAAATTTAATTAAAGAAGGTATATAGCATGCTGGCAAGTGGTGGACACTCAATATATGTTAATAACCTTCCCTAATAGCAGGGAGCTATCTATATAGAGAGCCGAGGGCTCTAAAAGGTCTGTTGTAACACTTTTTTTTTAACAAGATAAAAATTTATTTCTCTTTCACATAAAAGACTATAGGTAAACAGTCCAGGGCTACTAGGATGGTTTCACAACCCCCAGGGACCCGTCCCCTTCTCTCCTGCTGCTCTGCCACTCCCAGCAGGAAGCTTTCACCTCGTGGCCCGCTATGGCTGCCAAGCTCCAGCCACCTTTCCTGTTTCCAGCCAGCAGAAAGGAGTGAGGAGTACACTGGGCCTCTCTCTAAAGGATACTTCCTGGAAGTTACACAGAGCACTTTGGCTTACAGACCTTTGAACAGAATTTGTCACTTGGCCCCTCCTGGCACAAGGAATTCTGAGGAATGCAGTCTTTGATTCCAGCAGCCATGTGTCCAGATAAACCTGGGGTCCTTGCTAAGGGGAAAGGGGGAGGAATATTGGGGGGAAACAGGCCGTCTCTGCCCCACTGCCCCATGCGACAGGTTGCCAGGTGGGTTAGTGGGATATTTAGGCTTAAAAAAAGTGAATTACTAGTTTTGCTTTTCGATAATGTTTATTAATGTGGGAGAATTTAGAGAATATTATAGTCAGTTTCCAAAAACCAACCAACCTAGGATACAAAACAGTGGGTGGAGTGGCCCCAGGTATGATTTCTTTAAAAAGTTGCTTTTATATACTGCAGAGAATCTAGAAGATGATAGACCACAAAGCATCTACCCTGATTGCTTAGGTATGGGATTATGAGTGATTTTCGTCTTCTTCATCCTACTTTTTTAACTCTCCAAGTTTCTCATGAGCATGGATTACTTTGTAGTCACAGGAATCAGCACAAATCACAAACACCGGTGTTCAGGTGTCAGTGCCAAGGCGGTGGGGCAGGGAGGCGGGGGAGACCTGCACGTCCGGCCCTGGGCTGGCTTTCAGTGTGACACAAACCCCTGGGAGCTCCACTGCACCTTGTGCCAGCTGGAAAACGAAGACGGTGCCTCAGGTCAGGGGAGGTCACCAGCGGGGAGAGCGTGGGGGCTGCGGGTTCGGAGAGCCCTGCGCTCAGCTGAGCTGCCTACGCACCAGCTGACGTTTTAAATCAGCCCTTGGCCGGTGGAACGTTGCAGGGAGCGATTTCTCCATCTCTCCAGACCGATTGTCCCACCTTGCTGGAGCGCCCCTCTCAAGGCCTTCGTTAACCCCTTTCCCTTCCCACGGGTCCCCTGGGGCAGAGCCTATAGGGGAGGGTACAGGTGGCTCTGCTGGGCAGCCTGGGAACCAGGGGGCTGGGGCGCGGACGGTGCCCAGGGACACCAGTTAGGCCAGGAACGAGGGGCCCAGCTCTGGGCCTCAGCCTCCCCGCCTGCATGGCGGGAGGGTTGGGCTGTGGTTCCAGGGCTTTCCCTGCCGGGACCGCAAGGACTCTGGCTGCCCTGTCACTGAGAGCCACTGAGACTGAATCGAGCCTGTAGGTTCAGAACACAGATTCACCGGCCCGGTCGCTCTGGGGCGACCACTCATCTCCCCTTAATCGGAACAGCCCCTTGCTTCCCTGGTCCCCGTCTACTTCTCGTCCAGCCCCCGCTGTGAGAGGCGCCCCTTCCCCAGCTACCTCTCGTCCCCTCTGAGTCTCCTCACACCCTCTCCAGAGGTGTCGGTGGGCCTGGCTACCCCGGGGGCCCCCAGTGGTGGCCTGTCCCTGGGGGAGGCAGGACAATGGGCCTTCACTGGGGAGTTGTGGTCTTTGGCTGGAGTCGGCGGAGGAAGCTGAGTCAGGGCAGCAGGACGGTGGGGACAGGTCACAGAGGACCTCGAATGCCGGCTGAGGCAGGGCCACCGTGTCTCTGGGAATTAGAAAAACCTCCGGTGAGAGGATGTCCTCCGACCTCGGCTTAGTGAGTGGACAGGCCTTTGTATCTAGAAGAGACAGATGTCCCTGCTTTGGCCAGGGCTGCCACTGGGGAGCACACTCAGCCCGCCGTGCCACGCTCGCCCTGCGCAGCCACCCGGAGCTGGTCCTGGGCTCTCCCGGCCACAGCCTGGGAGCTGGCCCTGAGGGGACGCTGCACTTTAGAACGATGCACAATGGTCCCCAGCACGACGCACAGGCCACGTTAGGTCCTTACGGATTGGGGGGGGATGCACGAGCCGGCCTGGCTGGGATGGGGTCTGGCTCTCCCTAGCTCCCCCCCACCCCACAGTGGTCTCTCCCCCCATCATTGCTCTCATTGCCCTGTCTCTCTCTCTCTCTCTCTCTCTCTCCCCCCCCCCCTCCTCTCTTCCTCTTTCTTTCCCCCCATCTTGGTCCCCTCATTATCTCTCGGGGCAGACTCCTCCCTTCCCGCAGACTCTGGTCCCACACCCCCTCGGGTGGACCCCATTCCTCTCTCCCGCCCTTGCTGCCCAGAGCGTGGAGGGGCCGCTTTGCCTCCCCCCGTGGACCCGGCGGCACAGGGGGAGAATCAGAGAAGCCCCCACTGCGCCCGGCTCGCTCAGCTCCTCCTCGGCCCGTGCAGCGGGAACCGGCCCTGGCGCCTCCGGCCTCCTTCCCTGACTTTACTCAAAGGTCTCAGCCGGCATCTTCCTCCTGCAACCCCGCTGCCTCCCTCGCAGATCGGCCTTCCTGGCTCTCTCCTCCCTCTGGCCGGCTCTATCCTGTCCGTGGACTGACCTCACTCTCGTCCTCCTCTGGCCCCTTTCTGGAAGCTTCCCCCTCCGTTCCCACTGGTCTCCAGCTTCGAGGCCGTGGTTCCTCAGAGGTCTCCCCAGACATGGCCTCCACCTCCCAGAACGGCCCTGACCCATCAGAGGCTGGGCACCACTAGAGCCAGCCATTTCGTACCCACAATTGTGTGGTCTCTGTGTTAACCTAAGTGGGGTTCCCAAATTGAGTAAGCTTCAGGCCCCAGAAAACCCGGATCTGCCCGAACTTCCATGCGTGCAGCTCCTCACGAAGCCCTGCCTGGAGGTAATTCCCTCCGAACAGCACGAGATGGGGTTCCGCCGCCCCGTGTCCCAGCGGAGACGCCAGGCTCCGACCAGCAGACAACCAGGCCCCCTGCAGCCTGTGCGGGTGCTCCCTCCTCTCTCCCCAGGTGGAGGGTCCGGGTGGAACGGGTGACCCGGTGCCCCAGGCAGAGCCCACAGATCACGGCCCCCCCAGTCCCACCTCCTCCCCACACCGTGACACCACGGAAGTCCCTCTCCCTCCTTGCATCCCCCAGGAAGCTTTTGTCTGCATATTTATTATTTTTTCTAATTACAAAAAGAATGCTGCTAACCAGGGTTCTTTGTTGCAGTAACACTGTCTCATCTTGCCGGTTTAAAAGGAAAGATCTTTACTACAGGGTGTTGGCTAACTTATCTGGTTCCTGACCGCCAGAGAACAGGTTTGGATGTCACCCAGCCTCACTGCCGTGAGGATGGCCAGGCGTGCTGCTGGGCACCCCCGAAGGGACGTCCCTCTCCCTGTGGTCCTTTAGGGCTGAGCCCGCGGGGTCTGCAGTGGCGCAGAGCCGACTCCGGCAGGTGCTGGCGCCCGCTGGTCGGCGGCGCCGTCCTTATATCCTTACGCCGGGCGCAGATTTCCCCCTCGGGCCACTGGTGTTCTGGGCTGATGGGTTGAAGCCTCGACCCCCAGCACGTCAGAACGTCATTCTTACTCGGAGGAAGGTCGTTACAGAAGTAATTAGCTGGAATGAGGTCATACCGGAGTAGGTTGAGCAACAAATCCAATATGACTGGTGTCATAAGAAGAGACACAGACACCCAGACACACAGGGAGACGCCATGTGAAGACAGAGGCACAGGCTGCAGTGACGCCTCTGCCCGCCGAGGGGGCTGAGGACGGCTCACACCCGCCAGAAGCCAGTCGAGGCCTGGCTGCAGTGACCGAGGGGCCTGGCCCTGTGGACACTGGAGTCGGGACTTCTGGCCTTCCGGGACTGTGAGACAACACATTGTGTTGCTTAAGCCACCTGGTTTGTGGCACTTTGTGCCGGCAGCCCCAGGGAGCTAACACAAGTGGCCACAGGATGTGGGAGTGGGCAGGTGAGAGGTGGCCGTGCCGCAATGGGCGTGGGAGCCACCTTCGCCTTCAGATCACCTGCGCCTTCAGGGCCTTGTCAAGCCAGCCACATAGATGCCACCTCCCCTGATGACTAACTGCCGCCAGGCACACCGGCCTGTGGCTCCGTGGCCGACACATGCGCAGCTCACACTCGTGCTCACTCGTGTTCACGGCTACCTGGCGTCTCCCATAGCTGATGTTCAGCCAAGGGGCTGTTTGTTCCTCACATGGAGGACACACACCTGGTGATGCATGCGTGGCTTTGCTCTGTCCCTCTGGGCATCTGCGCTGTGATTCCCACATGGGGGCTGGCTGTGGACCCTCCGTTGCCTTCTGGTCTGGCAGAGACACTGGGAGCACCCCAGCATGGCTGGGCCACCGGCTCCGAGTGGCAGAGCTCCCTGCACTGAGGATCGAACCAGCTGGAAAGACTTCCCTTGCTCGGGCCGCAAGACCCGGAGCCTGTGGCGGCGGCTGTTCAGTGAGGGGGAAAGAGCAGCACGTGGAAACACAGCACCTGCTGCCGCCAGAGTCTGTGGGGACTCAGCAGGGTTCGTGCCTCCTTCCCAGGGTGGGGTGCAAAGTTCCAGGACTTACCTCTCATTTTGGAGGGGATATCCCAAACAGTTTCCGAAACTTCGCTCAGCCAGGGAGCTGTGTGTGCATTTTATCATATCCCCTGGCACTCACGTGTCTTCCTGAAGCATCTACCTGACACTGACACTTCCTGTTTGTAGGGTATCATCAAGGAGACGTTCGTGTCCCTGTGGACTCAATTATGGTGAGCAGCGAGGGGCAGCCCTGCGGCGAAGAAAACTGCAGACCCCACCAGGTAGGACAATCCACCTCTTGCCATCTGCATGTGGGAACAGAAAGGGCTTTTCCCTGATCACTGATGCCCACCAGATGCTACCACCAGGTAAGTCTGCTCAAGGACAGAGCCCACAGCTGGAACAATAGCGGCTGCTGCAGCCACCACCGGGCTAGGATTAAGCTCAAACTAACCCACTGTCATTCTGCGGGTCCCTCATGTCTTCTGCAGAAGCCAAAGGAACAGAGTGAAATTCATCGCCTCTACATATTTTGAGTCTTTGATGGTGCAGACAGAGCTCTCCGAATTCACCAGGGATACATTAATAGTACTGCTTTGATGCCTTTCCTAAGGAGGGGGAGCTTCCGAGACACCACCTGGCCCTTCCCGCTGTAACCGTCCTCACCCGTGAGCCTGGAAGCCAGGGTGGGGATCCTGCCCAGGGCTGAGCAAATCTACTCCAATTGTACATCCAAGAAATTAACCATAGGATGGCTGCTGGCCCCACAGGACCTCTGTATGATGGAGCCGGTAAAAACTTGTGTCATTTGACTCCCACAAGCCAATGTTCTGACTGGGGAACACAGTCACTAGTCCTGCTAGCTAGTCCCTAGGCTTTCGAGCTCAGAACCAGTGTCCCACAGTCCCCAGAGTGTCGGTTCTTCCTTTTCCTCCACAGTGACCCCTGCTAACCTACGGCCACAGGTCGCTGGGAAACATTCGGTGGAAGGTTTACAGTGGTGACCGTAACACCCCCTCAGGGGACTTCTCCACAACCCACAACTTCAGGGGCTGCAAGGTCTGGGGAGGGCGTGAAGCCCCACGACTCCCCTTGCTGCGACTAGAGCCAGGCTTTGGCCGGTCGGGGTCCCAGGGATGCGTCCCGTCATCGGCTGGCCACTGCCAAGCCCCTGCGGCCGGCTGGCTCTGGTCACCCCTTGAAGCGGGACCGTCGCAGGCACATGCCCTTCCTTCCCTGGTCTCAATGCAGCAGACCCTGCAGCTGTCCCCCCTTAGAGTGGACAGTCACATGCCCCTTCACAGCTGCAGAGCCACTGTCACCAGTGCAGTTTCAGTGCGGGGCAAAAGGGTCCTCTCTATCCTGAGCGGTGACAGTGAGGGGGGTGGGCTGCACAGCAGGAACCCACAGTGTCCCCAGCCTCATCAGAAAGGAGGGAAGAAAAGGTCAGTGGGCTCTGGGGGTTTGGGAAACTGAGGAAGGCAAACGTTTCCGAAGTCGCCGTTACAGTCCCAGACTCCTGCTCAACGCCGTGGCCGTCCTGTGAGACCCCTGTGGGGGCCATGACCTCACCCTCTGTTGAAATCAGACTCTGCTGGGGTTTTAAGTTGCGTTCGCCGCAGGCTCTAAAGATAAGCTCTCTGGTTCTGCTGGGCGTCTAGCCGGCTGTTTCCTTTCTGGAAATGCACCCCTGTAATTGGGGGCAGCTGCCCCGCACGTCACGCCCTTCACGGTGGTTTACCCCCGCGGCCAAGCAGCCAGACAGACCCGGGTGCCGCAGGTCTGCATCCAGGTGAGCACTGGCCGTCGCTGCAGTCACCTGCTCTCCGCCGTGGGCCATGGAAAGGGTCCCCGCTGCCTGCAAACCCGAGAGGAAGGATGGCCGGTCCCAGGTCCCCGTCTTCCGGAGGGTCTTGCCAGCCTCTCTGCCGCAGAAGCACCGTGTGGGTCAGGGTGAACCTCCTGCAGCTGGGAGTGTGGGTTGTTTTCAGAGTTTCTGAGAGGAGCCAGGAGCCCAGCTTGATGCCACTAACCAGGAGTGACACACTTGGAGAGACACTTAGGGTTCTGGAGGAAGCTCCTCCGCACCCCGTTTATAATGTAGGTTTGGGACTCTAGCATGGGCCCCATGGCTGCCCCGTATGACCCAACATCTGGGCCCTAAGATCCAAGCCCCTAGCTCATGGCTGCCACCTCATGTTCCTCCCTCCTGCCATCTAAGCCCAGCCAGCGGGGGAGACCACCTGACGCAGGCTGAGACAGCTGCGGATGTTGGGAGGGCAGAAACCACCTCTAGACGGTGGTCAGAGTTTGCTTGGTGGAGGAAGGAGAATGTGAATGGGCCACTGAATGAGTGCAGGCTGGTGTCAGACAGGCGGTTCCAGAGGGACAGAGGGGGCTTCCACGCAGAGGCCAACCCGGCAGAGGGACGCGGAGCGGGTGCCAAGGCCGTGCCTGGGCAGGGGAGCACCTGAGTGGCCGGGCCAGGCTGGGCCTCCCCCACGGCAGGGAGCACCTGGAATGCCCCAGCCCTCCCTACCCCCTGTCTGCTGCAATCCCTCCTGCATGACGGGCAAGGCCTGACTGTCACCTCCTCCATCACGGAATGGCCCCAGGATAATATCAGGCCATTTGTGATCCAACAAACGCATTGCTGCCCCCGCCCAGAGCCTGGCATGTACTCTGTGCTCAAAGAACGTGGATTCCCTTTCAGGCCACAGACCTTCGTCCCCTGTGACCTGCTGCTCTGGGGCTCCCCAATTCCCCACCTCCCCTCCCTGTGTTCCACTCTGAGGGATTCAGGGACCCCCCCATCAGACAGCCCCCAGCCCTTCTGCAAGCCCTTCTCCCAGCTGCCTGGGGAGTCCTTCCCTGCCTGTTTTTCAAACAGCTCCAACGGTGCTCATTCTGAATCAAAGCAGGCATCGTACCTGGAGCAGTCTCTGGAGTTAGGCAGCAGTGGGTTCAAATTCTGGCGCTGTCTCCACTTACTGGCACTGCCCCTTTGGGCAGTGAGTTATTAATACTTAATTGCTCTGATCTTCCATGGCCTCATCTGTGAAGGAGGCGAGAATAACACCTAAGAACAGGGATTGCTGTGAAGAAGAAATGCAGCTGCACCTGCAAAGCACCAATCAACATCCTGGCACGTGGTAGTAATCATAACAACAGCAAAAGCCACGCATCCGCTGCAGCTTAGCTCATTTAGCCCTCAAAGCAGCTCTATGCCCATTGTGCAGATGAGGAAACTGAGACTGAAGCAGCATCTCCTGTGGACCTGGGTGCTCACGCCGGCGGAAGGGCCCCAGGACCTCCGTTGACAACAGCCACACTGTAACCACCTTCTCTTCCCGAATTTGGGCATAACTTCCAATGAGAGAAGTGCCTTGTTTTTTGTCCCACCTGGCTCTAGGCCACTGACAGCTGCAGACCCTTCCCAGTCCCTGCTGTGCCCCACCTGGCCTGGCGCTGCTCAGGTGCGCCCATCTCCCCCACTCAGACCCCTAAACCTGGAGGCATTTCTTGCTCGTTGGCCTGAGTGGGCCTCGTCCTCTACTTCCTCTGATGTCCTCAGCAGTCCTGGGAGACACAGAGGCAGGTGACATCCCAACTCACACATGGGACCCCAAGGCCTGGACAGCTTCAGGGCTCCACCAAGGTCACATGGCTGGTACGACCCTTCCCTGCCCGTCACGGGTCCCTTGGCCTCTGCTGCCGGCCTGGGTGCTGCAGGCGGCTTTCCCGAAACAGGGGCTCTTGCCCAGGCCTTCGTGCAGGGTCTCCAGACAGCAGGGTCTCTGACGGCTGAGTCTGGATCTCTGGGCTGGGAGCTGCACGTTGTCTTTTTTAAGCTCCTCGGGGGTCTAACGTGCGGCCATGCCGTGGGTGCTGTGACTCCCACGGGAGGAAAACAAGGGACAACTTAGGCTTTACCTGGAACTCCACAAACGGGACCGTTTCAGAACCGATGGTGCTTGTGGCGGATGCCTCTGAGAGGACCGGGCATACGACAAGGCCAAGGTCACTGGAAACCCCGGCTCGCCCGGGATGTGGGTTCCGTCAGCTTCCAAACAGCCCAGCGAGACGAGGCACTTAGGCAGCCGGGGCTGTTGACAAAAACGAAAGAACTGAATTCAAGAAACAGTCACCAAAAACAAGACAGAAAACGGCCATGGGGTGAGACCACAAAATGTGTTTTCGCTTCCCCATGAGCCCGGGGAGATTCATTCATTCGCTGAGCCCCTGTTGTTTTGTTACCGCTTTTCGGCGGAATGTTCTGGGTTCGGGGTGTCCTGCTGGCCTGTGGCGCAGTCGCGCTCTGGCCTGTGTGTGCTTCGCACGCAGTTGATGAACGTCAAACCCAGTGGCGGGTCTCGGGCTCCCTGCTGACTGCCCAGGCCCTCACTGGGGTCACTGCTTAAAGTCGTCTGTCGCCACTGACTTCTTCTCCCAGAGCCACACAGTGGGAGCCCCCGGTGTTGTCCCCTGCAGGCACACAGGGCACTGCCATTTTCCTGGAGAAAACCCGTGGCCTAGTTGGTGGCTTGCCAGCATCCTGGAGTTGCTCCCAGTGGCCGACCTCTGCTGAGGACACTGTCCCCGATTCCCTCAGTCCAGCCCCAGCTCCTCCCGCTCTGAGATGGACACGTCCCCCCGTCACAGAGCCAGTCGCCCCAAGGAGTGATCTGTACTGCAGTGCGCAGCCCAAACCTCAGGAGTCCCCTCTCCAGAGCCACCTCTGAGCACAGCCGGGGCTGGACGGGGACCTGCACGGGAGCGAGGCCGGAGCTGCTTTCAGAGGCGTCTGCTGGCAGCCCGGGGACTTGCAGCTGGTCCTCCTGGCCCGTCCCTGGGCCATTTCCATCTTGAACTTTGGTCCACAGCGGTTTGGACTGCGGCTGTTCAGAGGTGGCACTGGGCAGCTTACTGTCCTAGAGATTTGGCTTTTCCGTCCATTGCTCCATAAACTCACCTGATCTCTTCACGGCCTGCCATGTGAAGCCTCCGTTTTTGTTCCTGAAAAACCGAAACGACCCCCCAGAGGCGGGGGTGCGATCGAGGATGTGAAAGCCTCTTATGAGGCAGAAACGGTGACGGGCCGGGTGCTGCCTTTCCCAGCAAGGCAGAGGCACGTGGCCCTGCTGCAGGGGGGCGATCCTCTCAGGGGCCGTAACTGCCCCTGAGGGATCACTGAGGGGCACATGTGTCTGGTAGGTTGGCCTGTGTGCCCAGGGTCTCACCCTGTGTGCACAGCCAGAGCCTCTCCAGGGCCTGCCGGCCCTTCTCTTGTCTGCCTCCCGCAGGCTGTCCTGGACGCTTGCTAAATGCATGATCAATGAATGACCAAGTGAGCTCCGTGGACACCGCATTAGTGAATGGACTCCCTGTATTTGAAAAAGAAACCTTGTTCAGTGTCATTGTGCTTAAGGAGGCTGGTGTGGGGCAGGCGGTGGAGGGAGACCGTCCTGTGGTGCCTGGTGCCAGGGAGCTGGGAGCTCTTGGGGGAAGGACACTTGATCCCCCCAGGGACGCTGGGCCGGGGCCTGGAGAAGCACAGGCAGCTACTCCCGGGTGTGTGCCCTCGACAGATAAAAACACACATCCAAAAACTTGTACACAGATGTTCACAGCATCATCCATAGCAACCAAAGAGGTGGAAACAACCCAGATGTCCACCAGCCAACCAATGGAGAAACGAGTGTGGTCTGTCCGCAGCACACAGCGTTATTCAGCCGTAAACAGCAGGGAGACCCTGACACCTGCTAAAACGTGCATGAACCTCGAAACATGACGCTGAGTGAAAGGAGCCAGACGCAAACGGCCACCCAGTATCTGATTCCATTTATGTGACGTGTCCAAAATAGGCAAATCCACAGAGACAGAAAGCAGGTCAGTGGTTGCCTAGGGCTGGGGGAGGGGGAGGGGGTGATTGCTAAAGGAAATGGGGCTTCTTTTTGGGGTGATGAAAATGTTCTGGAATTGGATAGTGGCGATGGTTGCATAACTTTGTGAATGTACTAAAAACCATCGAATTGGTGTGTGACTTGTGTCTCAGTTAAGCTGTTCTTACAAGAAAGCTCGGGGTGTTGAAGCCATTTTCTTCACCCTACAGCCAGGATCTGTGGTGTCACCACACAGCCGTCCCTGTGGGCAGCACCGATGCGGAACTGTAATGTGCCGTTGAGTGTCCCTGTCTCTGAGCAGCTCTCTCACCCTGCCAAGCGGGGGGAAGGTTTGGGATTGGAGCTGCCACACAGCTGGGTGCATGATCAGCGCAGGCAGGGCCAGAGCCCTCGACCCGGTCGGTGTGAGACTCCAGGAAAGGGGAACTGGTTGGGTTCCGGCCTGTGCTCGTTCGTTTATCCACCCAACCTGTGCTTAGCGCTGGGGGTACAAACTACCCATGGAAAAACAAAAATGATCCGATTTGACCTTTGCTCCGTATGACAGTTTTGGCTTCTTTCTTTTGAGAAAAGCCACTGTTGTTTTCCTCTCAGGGTTTGTGTTTTGCTGCTAGAATAAAAAGTTAAATATCTTGTTACACACCAAGCATTTTCAAACAGCAAAGATAAAAAGTCTGGAAATGAAGTTAGATGGGGGGAGAAAAACATGTTCCAAGAACTTGAATCCTGCCACATTAAACCTAATACTTTCTGCTCGGTGTGGTGGCACACCTGTGGTCCCAGCTACTCAGGAGGCCAAGGTGGGAGGATGGCTGGAGCCCAGGAGTTCAGATCCAGACTGGGCAACATAGAGAGACCCTGACTCTAAAAAAATAATAAACAAACAGAAAAAACTCAATGCTTTCCAAAGCCAGAAATGGAGATTTCAGTTGCATTTTAGATTATCATGTTCTAATTACACTCAATATTATCAGCATCCTTTTTGCCACCGCAAGCATTTTTCACTCATCGCCTGGAACTCATAGAGAATGATATATTGTTTAAAGATACTAAAAATAACAACAGAAACAGATAGCCACACAACAAACAAACCTATATGACCAGGTTATGGGTACATTTTCTCACTTTTGTATAGTCTGGAGGTTTTCTGAAACAAGAAGCATCACAAACACTCTTGGAAAATGTTCTTCCTGCCCAAGTGCAGCCCGGCTGTCCTCGCAGCAGGCCCCTTCCTGCGCGGGGAAGGCACTGCAAGGCGTTTGTGGCAGAGGAAAGGGAAGGAGGCGGCAGAGAAATGAGTGGCTGTGCCCCCAGCTGTCCTTGCTCAGGGTGACTTTCCCTGACCCTCGGGTCCTGCTAGCATCGCCCAAGCCACATCCTTTTCCTGTGACCCCGGCTCTGACCCCAGAGGTCACAGCTGGAGGCCGACTGGCAGAACCCAGAGCATTTTAAAAATTGAGTCAACATTTTAAAATATAGGGATCTTACATTAAAATGTGCATTTCTGATTTCTCTGGCAAAATTTGACATTTGGACCTGAGTTCCTGTTTGGCAAAGCTTGGCCAGAGCTTCGGGGAGCTGTCCCTTCAGGTGCTACTGGTTGGCCAGTCCCCCCAGGTCTCTGGGCATTGTGCACCCCTGCCTGCCTCCCTGCACGAGAATACCTGGGCCCCACTGAGGCTGAGTGCCAGTCCGTGGGCCCCCGTGGCACTGGGTGGCCCTCAGCGCCTCCTTCCAGCCCAGACCAGCCACCTCGCAGGGCTCCCCCATGGCTCCCGTCACTCAGACTCAGATCAAACCTGCAAATGGAGCCCTGTGAATCCCCGCCCCACCCCAGGCCTCCACGGAGGGGAGGGCACCCAGCAGTGCTGTAGGGGTCATCGGCAGAGTCCTCACCAAAGGGGTTGGGAACCTGGTCAGTTTCAGCCCCCGCCTCCCCACCAGGGAAGAGCCTCAGGCAGGCCCCTTGCCCTCTGAGCCCATCTCACGAGTGCCGTGATGTGTTGCACCACCTGGAACTCTTACATTTAGCTGCAGAAACCTTTCTTCAATGCCTTCATCCCCCGCAGGCTGATATACCAAATTGGGGCTACCAAGATTGAAGCAGGGGTGGGTTGGGGGCTGGAGCCCCTCCTTCCCCATCCCCAACCTCCAAGGCACCTCAGCATAGCCCTGGGGCTCTGATGGCATCTCTGAGCTTGGGGGTCTCAGGGGGTCTATGGCCTGCTGGGGTGTTCCTGAGAGCACCAGGAGCCACCTGGGAGACTATGGTCATGCTCTGAGCTGGGAAGCGCAGGCCTGGGGACTACGAAGGCAAAGTAAGTGAAAGGCTGAGCGAAGAGAAGGACCTGGCGGGAAGGCCAGATGACCACACATCGGAGGCCAGGGGTCCAGGCCCTCTGAGGACCTGGCAGAGCTTCACGGCCATGGCTGCAAACAGGTGTCTCCTGTCTCTGCCCCTTCTCTCCAGGTCCACCTGAGTATGTCCCAGACTCTCACACCTCCTTCCCAACTGTACTGGGCACTGGTGGCTCTGGGGTGTGTCTGGTCTCTGAGCACGTGGCAGGAGCTCTGAACAGACCCCGAGTCCCCATTCTGCCTCTCTCTGGGGGGACCGGGCAGGCTACTTCCACCTCTCTCCCCGGGCAGGTAACGTCAGTTCCAACGCAACTCTTGCAAAGAGAAGGTCAGAAAGAACTTGCTCGTGCAAAGGATGGGGCGATGTGGCCCATCGGGAACAGGAGTTCTGGTGACAGTCCACTGCCCTGAGCAGCCCGGCATCCTCTGCCAACAGTGACTCCAGTCTTCAGCAAGCGGGAGCGCAGGCTGAGGAGCCGGCTCGGAGGGCAGAGCCCCAGCCCACACGCAGCACCGGATCCAGGAGGCCTGGCATCTGCCCGCCCCAAGGGACTCCGGCGGACAGTGGCTCAGCTCTCTGCCGGCGCGCTGCAACACTGGGCAAGGGAGTGGTGTCTGGCCAGTCTGAGGGCCGCTCTGAACCTCCCCAAATAAGCCTGAGCCCATTCTTTACACAGGACACAGACAAACCGGAGGATACCCAGGAAGAAATGACCAGAACCGCGCAGTGGTTTAACACTCTGCTCTCCCTTCTCAAAATTCGTATCATTTTTGAACAAGGGCGCTAGTGTTTGTTTCACAATGGGCTCCCCAAATTCCGTAGCTGGTCCTGACGGGGGCGGTGAGGGACCTCGTTACATCTGGAACCTTCAGCAGAGCTGAGTGTGTTAACTTGGAGGACACAGAAGACTCGCAGAGAGGGGCGTTGAAGGAAACCAGAATTGCTGCCCTAAAACAAGCCTCTCTGGCATATGGGTTACTTAGAGCTAAAGACCACAGAGAACGAGCGGCCGCCGGCAAAGCTCTGTGGTGGGGGCGGGAGGGGTGACCCCTCCCCTCACCATCCTGAGGGCACAGCCGACATGCCCACAACAAAAGGCAAATTAACAAGAGAAAAGAACAACTGATTTATTAATCAAAGTTTTACGTGACATAGGAGACTTCAGAAATAAAGACCGAAAGGCCCAGGGAAAACCGTCCATTTTTATTTTAGTTTCCATGGTGACGGGACAGCCGTGTAGACGCGTAACTGGACCAAAAGGGTAAAGCTAAGAGTCACAGACCGAGGGGAGGCCCCGCAGGGCCTGTCTGCTCAGATTCTTCTGGGCCTCCGTGTGGCATTCCCTCCTCCGGGGTAGAGGGTGGGAGCCTGAGGAATGAGGGTGTCGTGACCTACTGTCAGACAAGGCAGGTCAGAGGACGTCTTTATGGCCAGCCCTGGGACAGAAAGGCGGGAAGGTTACCATTTTTTAGGTTTTATGGCTGGCTTTGGGGCACAGCAGTTCTAGTTTCTGGGGCCTGCCTCGGGGGAGAGGGGAACAGGAGAAAAAAGGGCCAGGAAAGGTCAGAGAGACCCTGCCCTGGGCCTTTGGGTCAAAGCACTCAGCACCCGCCATACTGTGGGGTGTCGTTTCCGAGCCCCAACAGCCGACACACAGCACACAGTTTTCCTTTTGAAAAAGAAACTTGCATTTGTAAGAGGCGTCTCCCCACGCCTGGAGCAAGAGGACTCTTCTCAGCTCCTATCCCTGGAGAAGGCACTGACTTAAACCTGCGTAAGATACCTACTAAGCCAGCCTCCTCCACCATACTTCTGCTCACCTTCCCAACACTTGCCCACTAGAAACCCCAAGCCCCTTTTCCTCTGTTTTAGCCTAAAATGATAAATAAAGCCAAGTCTGACCGCCCCTTGAGCGACTCATCGCTGGTGCTCCCGCCTGTAGGCGAAGCACTTGCTCATGAACCAGTTTGTTTTACTCTCGTCAGCCCGTCTTTGGCCGGTCTAATTTGCAAAGGCCCCAGCTGAAAACCTAAGATGGGCAGAGGAAGAGATTTTTTTTCTTCCCCTACCCAGTTGTGTTCAAATATCTGAAGTAGCTGGCAGAAAAAAAGAAGGATCCAGCTTTATAGTGCAACCCCAGAGGGCAAGGCCAAGGCCAGTGGCTGGGACCTACCAAGAGTGAGGGTGATGTAGACGCCAGAGCAGCTCGAGATGGAAGAGGCCTCACTCCCCGCCGCTGGGGGTGCAGAGGCTGGAGACACCTGCAGACAGGTGCCGGGGGAGTCCCATATAAAACCTGGGGTCTGGGACTTGATACCTGGAACGTCCTTCCTGGGCCTTAAACCTCAGCCGAAGGATGTGAGCCGTCTGCCGAGGGCTTTGGGAGACCACCAATTGGGCACCCAGGTCTCCTGAGCCACGCAGAGCCACCCGCCCCGGCCTGGTTTCGTGCACAGAAGGCCCAATCACCCTGACTTTTGTTTCTCATGACTGTCCTCTTCTGCACGCATTCTCCCCCAGGTGGGAAGAGGCCCAGGCCCCAGAGCCAGCCCAGGCCCCAGAGCGTCCCCTCCGGCCCCATCGTCAGCCGCCATTTTATGTTCAGCGTTTCTCTGCAGCCTGGAGCTTAGATAGCGAGGCACCTCCTGTCTAACTACTCTTTGGCTATGAGAAACAGAGCCCGTTGCCTCATCCCCCAAGCAAGGCTCTTTAACAAACAGATCTTGCTGGCTCCTTCTTGCTGTCGTTTGCGTAGCTTGGTTCTGACTGGCAGCTTTGCAGTAAAAGAAAAGGGATTTTCCTGGCACAGCCTTTGCAGACAAAAGAACAATCTAGCGGGTTGCTTAGGAGTTCCTTGGCCTTGGAACCTAATATTCTTTTGGCTTTTAGCTTTGATCTTGTATCTGGAAAACCTTTATTTCGTGAAGTGGTGAAGTTTATTCCAGCTCAAGCAGTGTATTTGAAGCAGAGAGGCCAGAGCTTGGGGAAAGTGTTTTCCAGAATGAGGGGTGGCATCGTTCCTTCGTTTCTCAGGACAGAGTGGAGGCTGCTGTCCCCGTGTGCCCAGGACGCTCTTGCTTTTAGCACCGAAAGCCCTACATGGTGGGAGCCCTTCAATCACCCCAGGTCTGTGGCCTGGAGCGTGGGCCCGGGGCTCTTAGAGGAGGTGGGTGGGCGGTTATCCTGAGAACTGGGGGCTCAGGGTTCTCTGCTAATACTCTGATCCCACCGGCACCACTTGAGAAAGAAAAAAATTCTCTTATCTGAGGAATGCAAGCCCCTTTAAATTATCAGGCCCAGAAAGGCATTTAAAATGTAACAGAAGTCACATCTCACTTCCCCTTGAGCTAAATCATTACCTCTTGAAGCCACTTGCTATGCGGGCTCTAGAAGTCACTCGCGGTGTGGGCGCTAGACTAGCTGACCGCAAGTCGCCATAAAATGCCATCCGCTCTATGGTTCAACAACCGACACCACTCACCAATGTTATTTCCGTGAACCAATGAGAATTCCTGACCAACAACTTTTGCCATCGCCTCCTCTCCTGATTTGCTCTTTGTTTCTTTAAAAACTTGAGTCTTTCATTCTCCAGAGTGCTCTCTGCAAAGCAACTTGGAAGTGTGTCCTGGGCTGCAGTCCTCAACATTTGCCCGTGAACAAACTCCCTTTACATTACATTCTGACCCCTTTTGATAATTTTAGGTTGAGACACACAAGCCGCCCCCTGGGCAAAGCCACCTCCCAGGCACAGCCCCACAACCAGCGATGGAGCTAGAAACACCGGCAGGACATCCTCCAACAGGCCCCCCAACCATCGCCTCCCAGAAAACCCTCCTTTTCCAGCATATCCTGTCCCCGCGCCCCTCACTCCGCACATTCCCACAGCTGCTCCTGTGCAGTAAAGAATCCGTCCTGCTCTTGGGAGGCGGCCTCTGCTGCTAAGGCCTCGGGGTTTCTTGGGCGTCAGGAGTGTCTGTTACTCAGGGTGGGCTCCCCTGACACACCTGGTAGTTATGCCAACGAGGTAATGTGGACTCCAGCCAGCCCCTGGGTCATTGATGCCAATGCCGTGACTCTGCTGGGGCTGAGCTTGCCAGAAGGACCACCCGTGGCAACGAGAGGGTTGTTTGGGGCTTAAACCAGCAATATCAACCCTGATCTGGGGGGTTGCTCAGGGATGAGAGATCAAAGTCAACCACACGGCTGATGATTTAATCATTCGTGAATATGTAATGAAACCCAAATAAAAATCCTGGGCACTGGCCGGGCGCGGTGGCTCACGCCTGTAATCCTAGCACTCTGGGAGGCCGAGGCGGGTAGATCGTTTGAGCTCAGGAGTTCAAGACCAGCCTGAGCAAGAGCGAGACCCCATCTCTACTAAAAATAGAAAGAAATTATATGGACAACTAAAAATATATACAGAAAAAATTAGCCGGGCATGGTGGCACATGCCTGTAGTCCCAGCTACTCGGGAGGCTGAGGCAGGAGGATCCCTTGAGCCCAGGAGTTTGAGGTTGCTGTGAGCGAGGCTGACGCCACGGCACTCTAGCCTGGGCAACAGAGTGAGACACTGTCTCAAAAAAAAAAAAAAAAAAAAATCCTGGGCACTGAAGCTCAGACAAGTGTCCCTCATTAGCAATGCTCTGAGTACTGTCACACGTCCATGCCCGGAGGACAGCTCTATCCTGTGGAAAACAGGTGCTTTGCACTCAGAACCCTCCCTGATGTCGCCCTACGGGGCCCTTCCTTTGCTGGGTTCCCGTCTGTATCCTTTTGCTATAATAAAACTGTACCCCTTACGTAGAGCACTTTCCTGAGTCCTGTGTGTTGTTCTAGGGAGTTTTCAAAAATGAGGGAGTCCAGGGTAGCTGGCTGGTCTGAAGTGACTGTGGCCCTGTGGACCCCTGAACCCATGGCTGGTGTCTAAACAAGGTCAGCGTTGCGGAGGACCTTGACCTTGGGTAGCTCCCCTCATTGAGGCCCCATCCTCCCTGCACCCTTCATGGTGACACCGACCCTCTAACCGGCTTCATGCCTCCGTCTCCTCCAGTCTCCTCCAACCTCTGTGAGAGAGAGACCTTCCTAAACTCAATACTGCCCAACGCCCGCCTCTTGAGACCGTCTTGGGCCCCTGTTTTCCTCTGGATAAAGGAGCAACCCTTTGGCCCTGCACACGAAGACCCATGACAGGCTGCCCTCTCCTCCTCCCAGCCCAACCCCAGAGATTTTCCCTCCAGCTTCACCACCTCTTTGTAGCTTCCTGAACCATGTCGTCATAACAGGTCAAAACTTCACTTTGATCTTCAAGGCTTAGCAACAAGCATCGCCTCCTCCTGGAAGTTTATCTTTGACCCACTCCTGTGGCTCATGACTGATTCGGAGCCCCCGCATTCCCCCAGCGCCCCCTCCCGAGATCCTCACACCCGGAGGTAGGATTGCTGGTTTGCCCCTCTGGGCTGACGGCTGAACCGTGGGCTTCTCAAAGGCAACGGCCCTCTCATCCACCCGGTGCCTTCAGCACCTGCCACAGCTTCCAGAACCCAGGAAGCTCTCGGGACATGTTTGTAGTCACTCGACCTCAAGCAGCTTCGAAGACTGTTTCCTAAAAAGGTGAGATTTACAAATATTTACCAGTCAGGTTCTTTGGAACCTCTGGAATTTCTCTTTATGTTGAGTGTGTACCTGTGTTGGTGTGTGGCCTGTGAGCGTGGAGTCTGTTAAGCTATCTGTCTCTATTTCCTTTTTGCCAACTTGAAGCTTGCTGTTGGTGGTATTACACGTGCAGTGCAAGGTCTGGGAGGGTGAAAGACACCTCTGATGGTGGTTTCTCTCGTGGCAGGTTCTGAGGTCTGAGAGGCTAAAAGACACCTCCATCCTAAGGTCTGGGAGACTAGAAGACATCTCTGGCCTGAGGTTTAGGAAATTGGAAGACATCTCCGCCCACGGAGGCAGATTGGCCAAGATGCAGGGATGCCGCTGTTGGACAGGGAAAGAGGATCAGAAACATAATGCACACAGATTTCTGTGGCACTTCGGAGGATCTCCCAGCTGCAGATCCGAGATAAAAGCTATTGAAGCTGTGTGCGTGTATATGTGTTTAGATGTGTTTTGTGTATGTACATGTATTATATGTCTACATGGTACCAAAGTCGGCTTATAAATAAAAGGGATTCTCATAAATTAAATAAATAAGCCCAAATGCCTTTCAAGTTCATGTGAATTTAATAATCTTTGGTAAACAAGCTGGTTTTTTTAAAAAATTATTGATAAAATAACAATAAAAATGACTTTAAAATTGTCAGTATACATTTTTGTCTGGGTTCACTGTTCATTTTTATATTTGAAAGAGTCAGAGTTTGCCACAAAGGTTATAAAACTAAAAACCCAGCCAAAATGAAATGATCTGTGTTTGTGTGACTATTAATAAATAAGACTCATTTAATATTGTTGGTTTAATAAAAATAGCTAAGTTTCCTGAGTTACTGAAAAAAATTCCCATGTGTTTAACTTTAAGGTTCTTACTCAGGTAAAAATGTAGACATGCCTAAACAAAAATAAGTGTCAGTAAATTAGAATAAACACAACTCTAAGTAAATGATAGCAAAAAAACAGAAACTTATGGTCAAAGGTTTATAAAGACAATTTGGTTTTGATCTCTTAATCCTAGTTGCAGATACGGTTTCTTCCACTGACTTTACTGTCTGTGGAAAGATACACACAAAATCTGTTTCTGACTCACTCTTGCTGAATACCGGTGGCAAGCTAGCCTGTTACGTGTACATTGTGTTGCCATAGCAAAGGCCTCTTAGAAAAATTTTAAAAAGAAACCTTGAACTGTTAATTTTTGTATAGTAATTTATTCCAAAATGAACAAAATGGTTATTCTTAGAATCCAAAGAGAATCTTAAAAAATCTTATTCTTTGGAAGTATTACATGTAAGTGAATTTGCACACAAGTAGAAAAATGTTTTGAGACCAGTTAAGATTGTTTTTAAAATAGGTTGATTTTGATCCTTAAGTTAAAAAAATGTTATGACTTCGTGCCATTTTTTGAGATGCTAAGGATTGATGTTAGAGGTTTATCCAGTCTACAGTCAGGTGATGTCATGTCAATAAATTTTATTTTGGGACATTGATATTTCAGAAAGATCAAATTAGTTAACATCTTTAAGCAGGATGTGTTCTAAAACTTCTGTATTTATAGAACTTAAAGATGTCACATTATTGTTAATAGCAAGTCTCACTAGAATACTCATAACATTTGTTATTTTCATTTTTTTTAAGTTTAAAAGTAATAGTTAAAATTATATTTTGTGATTGTTCCTTGGTCTATGTTTTAAAATTCATTTCCTTCTCATTTCTCCCAACTTTGTTTATGAAAATATGTTTAGATATTAAATTTGTTTAGACATTAAATAACTTTGTTGAGGGCACAATTAATCACATTGGTTATATATCTAATATTCACAGGCTATCAAAGTGGTAGGCAAATGCAAAGGACAAAAATATAATAAATTGGAAGAGGTTTTCTATAACCTGCTTCTTTTGAAATTTCTTATATTCATATCTCAGAAGCTCAACTTCTGCTGTGTCACACTGTGTGCTGTGTCACACTGTGTGCTGTGTCACGCTGCCTTCAGCTTGTCCTCCCCTTGAGAAGGGCTGAGATGACAACCTTCTCCTTCAACCTTTCTGTCGGCTCCTGCAGCTTTTTCCCCCTCTGGTTCCAGGTCCGCTGTTAAGGCCTGACGCTGAAATGTTTACCTGCAAAGTTCTGAAAAGCCATGTTTTTTTCTTAGCTTCTTGATATGTCTGACTTGTTCAACATGGTAAAAAAGATCTTCGTATGCTGTTACTAAGAGTTGTGTACCCCCCTTCTCAAAGTATTAGTTTTCTAGTTTCTTGTTTCCTTTATAATATAATGTTCACTCATAGCCCTGATAACTTCTGGTACCCTGTTCATGAGGTTTGACTTCCAAGTTGTCTAAAAGGGTTTCCCATTAAAAACCAACCAACCAACCATTGAACTAAAGAAGGATTTTCTTTACCTTTTGGTAACTGGCCTAAGAAACAAAGATTTTGTTTTATCAAGATAATTCCTATGCTGTCCTTTTTCATTGCTTGGGAAAACTGAGCTTTAGAAGTTAGGGTTTCTTTCCGTGTTGCCTGTACAGTCTTCTGATTGTCACTCTTAGCTAAGTGAACTGCTCTTACTTTACAATAACCTGTGATTCTATTTTGATCAAATATTTTGAGACTTTTAAGATCTTTGACAAATGTCTACAAAATCTAGATAATTTGAATGCTTAGCCACCTGTGAGCTTCATTTTCATGTCATTGTCGGAACCAGGCAGGACTTAAAACATTTTTGTTTAGAATGTTGTTTTTTGTTCTGATACAAGAGTCTCTAAATCCTTAGCTCAAATGGTTTTAACAAATGCTTATGTTTTGTAGCAAATTCCTACAAGTCTGACAGTAGCTTGATGCTTATAGATAAGTTAATTTTATAACCTTCCCTTTGGGGTTTTTTTTCCTCTTATGCGCTTAAAAGGTTTTAAAAGTTGATAAATGCCTGTCCACCTCTGTTCTCGTCTGTCTTAGAGCATTTAATTGGCTATAAGTCTTTTATTTTATTTTATTTTATTTTTTATTCTCCAAAACCAATATACAACAGGATGGCTATAAGTCTTTTGATTTTAAGTTCCTTGGCCACAGGGCCCCACCGAGGGACAGGATGGAGCCGGGCGGGTAGCCACACCACCCCAGCAACAATGGGACAAAATAAAAGTTTGCTATAGATGCTGTCTCTGGCAAATCTTGGCCAAACGGAGAGAAATATAAACTAAAATAAAACCCTCAGCACTCCCCCCCAACTAAATGGACCCCCTCTTGGCTAAGGGGACCCCCCCAAAACAAAAACCTTAAAACTGAGTTCCTGGCCATGAGGGGACAGGGGCTCCGACACCTCATTATACTCCCATTCTGCCAGTCAAAAAATTAAAACAAAACAGTTTGTTCAAGATCTAAGAGCGATAAGTCAAACAGTGGAGGATATTCGTCATGTGCCTCCTAACACTTTCTCCGGGAGTTTTGCCTGGTTTTCAGTAATGGAGTTAAAAGGTGCTTCCTTTTGCATCCTGAATCCCAGGTGCTATTTGCTTTTGAGTGGAAAGACTTAAAGGCTAAAGCCAAATGCCAGCCAGTACTTCTGCGCTGTCCTTCCTCAGACGTTTAAAAAAAACCTCCCTAACAATCTTCGGGAAAATTCTGGCCAGAGATGTGAGGGAAATAGTTTTAGGCAAGGAAATGGTTTTACAGTATGCAGACAACACCCCGATGGCCAGGGGGACTGGGCCGCCAGGACAATGTGCCGTGACTGCGCTGAACTTACTGGCCGGCAAAGGGTCTCAAGCATCTCAGAAAAAGCTCAGATCTCACTTCCCACTGTCACATACTTGGACTTCGAATTGTCTCTTGGAACTCAGAAGCCCCTTCCAGATTGGAGAGGCTGCAAACAAACAGCTGCCCCTCCCACCCACACCCAGCTTTGAGATTTCCTGGGGATGGCCGGGTTTTGCCAGATTTAGATTCTTAGCTTAAGGCTGATAGCAAAACCCCTTTATGAAGCCTTCAAAGGGAAAGGAAAAGAACTATTTGCTTGGACCAAGGAAGGCCACAGAGTTTTCCTGACTATTAAGGAGAAATTAATGACTGCCCCACATTGGGCCCCCTGGACTTACATAAGCCTTTGGATCTGTTCGTTCAAGAAAGGGAAGGAATTGGACTCAGGGTATTGCTGCAAACTTCAGGGGATCATAAGCAAAGTGCACATTATGTCTCTGAGCAATTGGACGTGGTAACAAAAGGATGGTCCACTTGTCCGAGAGTGGTGGCTGCTACTTATGGTATTTTACGGGAAGCTGAAAAGTATACCCTTGGGCAGCTGGTGACTGTTCACACATGCATTATGTATTCCCCGTGCTAGATCAAAAGGGAGGATTTGGTTACTGGTAGTGGCTGGAAGAGTAATCATCAGGCTACTTTGTTAGATAATCCTAATGGAACTCAGAAGGTAGTATCCCCCTTAAATCCAGCCTATGGACTCTTGTTCCCCATTCTGTGATCACATTCAGATCATTGACCAAGTGCATTCTAGTCTCTGGGATTTGACTGATCAACCCCTGCCGGACCTAGGTGAGGAGCTCTTTACCGTTAGGAGCAGAGTTACAGAACAGGGACAATGCAAAGCTGGGTGTGCTGTGGGTACGGCTAAAAGGTAATTGAGGCTCTGTTACTGAAAATTCAGCACTTGTCCCCAAGGCCACATCAGAATGAGGACAAGTAGTTTGAGGAGAAGGAAAGAGAAGTTTATTAATTTGCCAGCAAATGAGGAGGATGGGAGGCTCTCGTCTTAAAGTAACATCATCCTGTCTATAGGAAATACAGAGCTTTCAAAAGGAGTTTTGAGATTGGGGCTATTGTTGTTTAACTACAGTTGATGGTCCTGATTGACTCCATCTCTGGCAAAGACAGTCCTGTGACCTCTGCCGGGACAATCCCTCCCAGAGCCCTCTCCTGTGGTACAAAGAAACAAAGAACACTCCCCTGCCCTTCTGATTACCGGCCTTGGGCAGGATGCAGGTTTTCATTCCCAAAAAGAGTGGGGGGAGGGGGAATTAAAGAGACAGCTTGTAAAACAGTTTACCCTTTTTCAGGCTGTTCCCTCTGTTATAGCACAAGCCCTACGCCCTGGGATGTCTGAAAACATAAGCCCTGTATGTCTAGCTTGTTCTTTGGGGATTTTTGGCAAGACACTCTTTAGTGAAGATCTCAATCTATTGTCTCTTTCTCTAACCTATCTCACTGCTGGATTAGCTACCTGAAACTATTTTCATGAATAACTAGGGAAATGTTATGATGGAGATTCTATCTGGGGAACCCTGGGCCAGATTTCCTGAGAGTGATCCCAGATGGGGGATGGGTACTTCTTTTGATATACTTTACTGTCTTGGTGGGGAGAGGGTACAACTCAACATGGTTCAGTTACAAGCCCAAGAGTTGTGTTCTTCCTCATGCCCCGACTACATCCCATTTCACCAGGAAGCAGCCAGATAGATAGATATCCTCATTCCTCAAGATTGAGAAGTGAACTAAAAAGGACGGAATTGTAACCAGTGCTATGAAAAATTTCAGTTACCCCTATATGTTTTTTATAATCCTCTCCCTTAACTACTTGTTATTTTGAGTTGTTTCCCAGAAATGGTGAGTTTTCTGCAAGACAAAGTGGCTGAGATTCTGAAGGCCCCTGGGCAGACTTCCTGATGTCTCCACCATCCCCGACAACCTGCTCCCAATGCACACAGCCCGCGCCAGTTACACCACGACCTGCCCCAAGGCACGTGGCCCCTCCTTTAAAAGCCATGATCTCCATTAGTCGGGGAGTTGGATTTGAGGCAGCTTCTCCTATTCTCCCGATGTCTATCATATTAAAAATTTCCTTTCTTCCTTGGCAATCCTTGTTGTCTCAATCACTGGATCTTTGTGTGATGAGAAACTGGACCTAGACTGAGATCCCCATGCAGTTTCAACAAGTCAATCTAGGAAAGATTAACTGAAAGTCTGACATCTTCAAAGGTCTGAACAGAAACATTTGCCATCTATTCTCCCTGAAGGCTGTTACCGAGAAGGGCTAATCTGCATAGCAGACCACCTTTGCCAGCCACGCAAAGTCCCAGTCTCACAGGGAGGGGAATCAAAGAACAATTGTTCTCTGAGGTGGGTCAGGATCTCAGGCAGATGAAGAAACTTCCAGGATTTGGGGAGAGCTGATGGTGGTGGGGGCGGGTCAGAGAGACCTCGGGGCTCCTTCAGTCAGTCTAGCAGATCAAAGTGCCATATTCTGGGGTAAAATATTTCTAATTTCCTTTATATTCAATCCGGTTCTTTACAAACTCTTAAAAATTTAAAGAAAAATGTTTAGAAGCTTTTTTTGAAGGTGCTTTTTTAACAGAAAAAGTCAAGTTTAAGAGGCAGTATCTGTGAGCAAATGCTTAAATGGATTAAATAATGGAAAACAAGATGGTAACATACCAAAATCCATTCTTTTGTCAACAAATACTATTGGAGAATGTCTGGAAAAGACTAGTTAAAATTTGAATGTCATGAGAACAAATTATTCAGTGGGATGTTTGCTACAAGATTGGATAAATCTACAGACATTGTTACTGTGTCTGGAAAAGGTTCTCTGTCCGTGATGAAGTGTACAAAGAGCTCCTTTTCCCCCGAGCTACCAGAGGAAGGACGACCAGAGGGTATTTTCTCAACTGTGAATGGCCTCTTGAATTAAAACAATGTACCATTGAAAAGCTCTGTAAGCGAGTGGAGCTGCATTTCACTTGGAATCTAAAAGGAGAAAGGAACATGGGATGAGTTTCAAGGAGAGTGAAACAGGAGTGCGTTACCTTCCTCCCTCCAGCAGGGAGAGGCTGAGGCCAGAGGAGCAAGGCAACAACAAGTGGTCACTTTTATAGAAACAGGACTTTTAACAGTCTAGGATCTTCTCAATACTTTGCAATGAGATGAGGAGTCAGGAATACCTTTTGTTCTGCAGAGATTCACTGGTGATCTTGTGACAGATTATTTAAAAGAGCCACTGAGCTTTAAAGAAATTAACAAAAAGCATGTGCTCCAACGTTAGTGACACTTTCTCACACAATCTGTCAAAAAAGAAAAAAAAAAGTGACATTCTGCTAATCCTAAGAAAGTAATTGCTTTTGTAAGGCTGGTGGTGGGCACCCCTCCTCTCCCTAATGAAAAAAAGAAGAAGCCCACGAGACCTGCTGGGAACAATGCCTGCAGGGCCCAGCTAAGTTAAAGAATAGCCACACCTGGATGGTTACCCTGATAAGGGTCTCCATTCCTGGAATCCATACATACCACCAGCCCCTCCTAGTTCTCAATACCCACCCTAAAACCATAAAGGAAAATTCCCAACTCTTCGCACCAAAAAACCCCCATCCCCCAGCTCTAAAACATATATAAGCCCACACAAAACTTCTGGGTGGCACGACTTCTAGGGACCCTCTCTTGGGACCCTTTACTCTCGCCCAGGAGCGCTCAAATAAAGCCTCGTTGCTTACCCCTTTCTACTCTGCTCATCTTTCTTTCTCTGGCGCCGACCATCCAAAAACCTTACAGCTTTATCTTGTGCAACTGAGCATTTTTGAAAAATCCATTTGGAAAGGTTACCATTGTCTCATTTTTTGGGGGGGGGGAAGGAGCAATTAACAATCAATGTGTCAACTAAAAAATTTTCATATCTGCACACTTAAAAACTGGGAAAACACAAAACTTGAGAACTGGCCAGGCACAGTGGCTCACGCCTGTAATCCTAGCACCCTGAGAGGCCAAGGTGGGAGGATGGCTTGAGGTCAGGAGTTTGAGACCAGCCTGAGCAAGAGCAAGACCCTGTCTCTTAAAACAAACAAACAAAACACCCAGAACATAATTTCTTAACCTGTTTAAAAATCATCCCAATGAGGAGAATTGGTGGATTTTGAACACATTAAAAATATGAAAATCTTTTGGTTAGCTTGCAAGAACAACAGATTGACGAGTTTATTGACAAACAGACAAAAATCTTTGCATAATCAGTGGATTTAAAAGAGAAACATGATTCCATCTGGGTGAACAAGGCCCTTCTTCCTCCTTTCAGTGTCTTTGGCTGCATGATACTTTTCAGCTATCATGTTCATCAAAACCAAATATTTGAAATAAACAACTTAGAGCAAGACCTTCAGATCAGTAAATCAATTATTGAACCAAGTTTTTTTAAAAGAACAAGGCATACCCAATCACACTGCTTTCACCAACAAAATGTTATTATTGATATGACTGAGAGCAAAAAGTTATATTTGTGCCATTAAAAAAAGCAAAAATTATAATCATTTTAAAAATACTAATTTAACTCCATACTAAGTCCTTTCATTTTCATTTTGTGTAAGTTTTATAAGTACATAATCTATCAGTACAATAATACATGTGTGTAGCTTACAAATAAACAAAAATATGAAAGGTTGTTCCAAGACTTTTTACTATCCCCAACAATAATTTGTATCTTACTTGTTCCTTTGCAAAGTAATCTTGCCGCTCCTTCTTCAGGAGATGCAGGCTTTTCCCCTTCTCTTTGAACTTGGGCTTGTTTTGACCAACTAATGCTGTGTAGTTTCCAAGATTTGGCTTTAAGAGATATGCAGTTTTTACCTTGGTCACTTGGGAAGCTCACTCTTGGGAACTACACACCAAGTCAGGGATGTAGGGTGAAGGAGAGGTCCTAGTCTCCCATCCAACTCTGCAAACACCAGACAGATAAGTGAAATGGTCTTGGATATTCCAGCCCCAGCCACCATCTGACAGGAACCTCATGAGGGACCTGAGCCAACAGCATGTGGAGCTGAAGAACCTTCCAGCTGAGCCCTGCCCATATTCCTGACCCACAGAACTGTGGCTATTTCAAGCCACTAAATTTTGAGGTAGTTTATTATGTAGCAACAGAAAACTGAGGCAGGCCATTAGCCTTGGGTGAAGTCCAGATTCCTTAGCACATAGCATTTAACCTCTCAAAAGATGCCTGTACCTTCCAAACTTTTAAAAACTTTTATTTATTTTTAAAAATTTTGTGGTAATGTCAGGTTTCACTCTGAAACGTTGGTTCTTGGTGCATCCCATGGCCGAAGAATGACCAGATGCACCAAAGTAAGGCAAGCATGAAAATGAGGTTTATCGAGAAGAGAAAGATAAGGTTGTAGAGCAAGAGCAAGATATAGGTTTACAGAGCATGATGCATATGCCACAGGTGATGACTGGACCCACTGTCTCAGCAAAAGAGAGCAAAAGGAAGGGGCCAGAAGGGGCCTGGTCATGGTCTCAGTCTTATTTTATAGTGCCCAGATTGGGACCTCCCTGTGGCTCAGGCGTCACCATGGAACCACTTTGATTGGACAGTTGGGAGTTGCGTTACTATGCATGCAGATTGTTCTAGGTCAATTTCTGGACTCTATGGTATCTATGCTGCTTGGCCCATGGGCTAGAGTCCTCTGCATTCTTTTGCAGCTGGCACACTAAGTTCTGATTGGCAGATTCTTAGGGTATTCCCTCCTCCCCCACATATGGCAGTCACTCAGGAGAGGATTAGGGTGGGGCAGGACCAAGATGGGGGCCTGGGGCCCAAGCTTGTCCTTCTTCCCAGTTGGGGCAATTGCACCAAGGCTACAGCACCCACTTTCATCCCTTGGAGACCGGGAATCCCTTAGTATCTACCTACCAGTAAAATAGACATAACGTAAAACGTATCATTTAACCGTTTTTAAATGTGCAGTTCAGTAGCTTTAGCGCATTTACATTGCTATACAGCCACCACACCAACCATCTCCAGAACTTTTTCATTTTGCAAAGCTCTAGCTCAGCACCCATTAAACAACTCCCCGTTCTCCACTTCCCTGAGCCCCTGGCAACCACCATTCCACTTTCTGTCTCTGTAAATGTGACTAGTCTCAGAACCTCACGAGTGGAATCATACTGTATTTGTCCTTTGGAGACAGGCTTATTTCACTTAGTGTGATGTCCTCAAGGTTCGTGCACGGTGTAGCAGGTGCCAGAATTTCCTTCCTTTATAAGGCTGAATAATATTCCATTTGCACCCTCCAATCTCACCTCCCTCCAAACCCCACCTCCACCCTTGCTGTTGCAGCCGGGCTGAACCACGGTCCCCCAAACCCGCCTTTCCCTTTGGGGGGGTTCTTCCTTGTTCTTGGCCCACACGAGCCCTGTTCATGCCTCAGAACTCAGCTCAGCCCCACCTTCCTTCAGGAAATATTCTATGGTGGTGTCCTGACCTCAGGAGGGGGCTCTGCCTGGGGCCCCACAGCACTTCCCATCTGCACTGACAAAGCCCTGTGGGCACCTGCTCCCAGCACACCCAGGGCCTTTGAAGGAAGACCTCGAATTACGTTTCTCTTGTACCTCTGCCTTGCACACAGCAGATGCCTGATAAGTAAACGTAAGATGTACAAATAGTATTATAATTTGCCTAAGTACACCCTGAATGTTTGATTCCATTCATTGGGCGCACACTGTGCCCGCCAGGCCACTCCAGCTGCTCAAGACTGCGCAGCCAGGAGGAGGCACAGCTTGGATTTGAGGACCAACAGGAACGAATTCAAATTCCAGCTGGGCCACTCAGGGGATGTGGGGCCTTGGTCAGCCTCAGTTTATTCATTTATGAAAGGGCAGGTACTATGGGCTTTCTAGGGCCAGCTGAGCAGCTGTCAGATACCACAGGTGAAGTGCCTCATATGGTATTTTTTTTTTTTTTTTTTTTTGAGACAGAGTCTCACTTTGTTGCCCAGGCTAGAGTGAGTGCCGTGGCGTCAGCCTAGCTCACAGCAACCTCAAACTCCTGAGCTCAAGGGATCCTCCTGTCTCAGCCTCCCGAGTAGCTGGGACTACAGGCATGCACCACCATGCCCGGCTAATTTTTTCTATATATATTTTTAGCTGTCCATATAATTTCTTTCTATTTTTAGTAGAGATGGGGTCTCGCTCTTGCTCAGGCTGGTCTCGAACTCCTGAGCTCAAACAATCCGCCCACCTCGGCCTCCCAGAGTGCTAGGATTACAGGCGTGAGCCACCGCGCCCGGCCCTCATATGGTATTTTGCTCTTAAAGTTATGTTGCATGCTTTGGGTTTGTGTGATAGTTAATTTTATGTGTCAACTTGACTGGGCTATGGGATGCCCAGATAGCTGGTAAAACATTATTTCTGAGTGTGTCTGAAAGGGGGTTTCTGGAAGAGGTTAGCACTTGAATGGTAGACTGAGTAAAGAGCTGCCCTGCACAACGCAGGTGGACACCATCCAATCCACTGAGGGCCTGGGGAGAACAAAAATGCAGAGGAAAGTTGGATTGTCTCTTTCTGCCTGAGCTGGAACAGCCATCTTCTCCTGCCTTGGACATCAGAGCTCATGGCTCTCAGGTCTTTGGACTCAGACAGGGACTTATACAACTGGCTTTCCTGGGCTTCCAGCTTGCAGACAGCAGATGTGGGACTTCTTAGCCTCCAAAATCCTGTGAGCCAGTCCCTCATAGTAAATCTCTTTCCATGCATCTCTGATATCCTATGGGTTCTGTTTCTCTGGGGAGCCCTGACTAATACAGTTAGGTAGCCAGACACTGTCCCAGGGTGGCAGGGCATGCTTCCCTACCCCTGCTCAGGTTAACTCTAACCTGCAGTTAGCCCCAAAGCTCCACGGTTGTTGACCTTTCCTTATGGGAGCCCAGTTTAGCAGCTATAGGAATACACTGAGTGTGGAAAGAAATAAAGACAATCTATTGAGTCTTTTCATTGTTAGATGTCCACGTAGCTTTGTCCATGCACTAAGTGACCTTCATGACTATTAATACCCGGTTTCATCCCCAACTGCAAAACCACACCCCCCACCATGACCACTCCGGTCCTTATCTCACAGGAAACAACACTGAGGGTCAGGCTTGGCTCCTGGTCACATGACAACAAAGGGACCGTGCTGGGACCTGGGGCCACTCAGAGGAGAGGGACATCCAGTGCCCTTCCAGCCGAAAGCTGCAGCTGCCTGTTTTGATTCTGACATTTTGCCCCCAAAGCCAAGTCCTTGCAGCAGCTGGAATTCCTGAAGTTTTCCTTGTTGTGTGACTAACTGCACAGCTGGGAACAAGCCCCATTCTCAGAAAAGGCCAGGGGTAGAGGTTCCAGGGGCTTTCCCTTTACTTGTTAATGATTTCTTTCTCAAGGTTATACTTACTTTTTTTTCTTGAGTGACAGGAGTGGGCAAATAGGCTTTGAAAAAACATGAACAATACAGATGTGTCCTCTAAAGAAAAGTATAAAATTTCCCCATCTCCCACCCTCCCCCCAGCAGCCCCTGGAGAAGAAACCCAGGCCGGGGAGAAACTGATGCTATTAGTAGAAAAAGAAGCCCTACTTTGTCAATTTTATATTCTATTCAAAGAAAGTTGGCCTTATGGCTCCCAAAGCTACTCTCCTGTTTTATTCCTATCCCTACGCATTTCCTCAAGAAAGGGGTGGTTTCTTTCTGCTCTGAAGAGAGGGGGCTTCTTGCAGCTGTGGTTTCCCCCACTCTGGCCAACCTCAGTGCCTGCTGCCTGACCGTGTCGGCCACTCCACCGGGACGGCCGTGTCCTCTGGGCACGGAGGCCCTAGTCGGAGGCCTGCTCGGCCCACCCTGGGCTGCCCGGCCACTGGCGGCCAACCCCAGCCCTTCCCTCCTGGACGGCCTTCCTCTCCCAAACTGCGGGACTCTGCCTTGCCACGTGGCTTCGCTCAGATGCCTGATGTGCAAGGAATAGGGGACTTCCTATCTGGGAAGATTAGATCTGAGAGGTGATGTAAGCCTGACCTGTGACCGACCAGCAGAATTCGGGTCAAAAGTAAGCTCGGCATCCCTCAGAAAAGGCCTGTCTGGAACCTAAAAAAGGGAGTTTTCAGAATGAAAAAAAGGAAGTATTTTTGGAGACAGCAGGAAATCACTGTATGGATTTTGTCACTCCCTGGGTAACAGGACTTTAAAAAGTTAGATCGAATCAAACCAAAACCCTTACTATCGTGCTAGATGCTGAAAAGAATACAAAGAAATGTGAACTGCAGACTCTCCCTGCAAGGCAATGTGAGGTCACGGATGGTGCTGTCGTTGGACACATGAATTACCAGATTGGGCGTCCTGTTGTGTCCAAGGCCTTCAGGCTGTGGCCTCCCGGCACTGGCCCCAAATCCCCAGGTCAGGCTCCTCCCAGCTGTCAGCGCCTCCTCCGTGGGGTGCAGGCCCCACCCTCGTGGCCCGAGAAGGCTGCTGGCACTTGGGCCATCACGTCGACATGCTCCCTCCTGCAGGAACAGTAACTCCCAGAGGTGGCACAGGCCGTTCCCGCTCACGTCTCCTGGTCCAGAACTGCGTGCGTTCAAAGGAGGCTCCACTCGGGACAGGTGCTTCCACTCGCGATTTCAGTCGAAGAAGGGAGAAGAGACGCTGGGACACAATGAGCATTCTGGAGTAGCAAACAGCGCACTGCAGTCAGCCTAAAGGGGACGTCGAGGTTTTGGAGGCGCCGGCATCGGGGAGAAACTGTGCCACGTCCAGGTTCCTTGATTGGACCTGTGTGCTCCACTTCCAAAGACGCGTAGGACCTCAGCGCTGAAGCCGTCCAAGCCCACGTGTCCCTGCACCTTCTGTCTGAGCAGACCCGGCCACGGGCGCTCATCACCCTCCCGGGAAGTTTTGCGTTTCTGTGACGGAGATGGTTCTTCTCTAGCTTGAACTTCAACCTGCTCTCAACTTCTACCCGGTAGTAATTTTTTTAATTTTAATTTTTTTTTTTCTTTTGAGACAGTCTTGCTCTGCCACCCTGGCTAGAGTGCAGTGGCATCATCATAGCTCACTGCAACCTCTAACTCCTGGGCTCAAGCGACCCTCCTGCCTCAGCCTCCTGAGTAGCTGGGACTATACGCGTGTACCACCACACCCAGCTGATTTTTCCATATTTTGTAGACATGGGGTCTTGCACTTGCTCAGGCTAGTCTTGAACTCCTGACCTCAAGGGATCCTCCCGCCTCAGCCTCCCAAAGTGCTGGGATTACAGGCCACCGTGCCCAGCCTGCCCGGTAATTAAATGCAGCAACTCCGGTGCCCCCTCTGTGCCAGGTGGGGAGGATTGAGAAGGGAATTCCCATCCTAATGCCCTGCTAAATTGGGTTGCAGCAGATGATGGCAAACAGCAAACCAACAGGTCGTTACGATCCACCAGGTGTGCAGGAAGCGTGAGCAAATAGGTTGTTACAATCCGTGCTGGACTGCGTGTGCCATGGTGAGGGGCAGGTGCCCCAAGACATGGAGGGCAGGCCAGGGGGTGTGGGGGTGAAGCCGCTGAGGGGCTGGGGCTGGATCCCAGGGCTCCAAACACCTTTAGCAATAGACCCCCTTCCCCAGCACCCAGGAGGGCAGCTCTGTTGGGGGGGCCCACCTCTGCCCAGCCTCCTGGCGCCACAGTCCTCTGCCCCACGCTGCCCGGGCCTGGGACTCAGCTCGGCACAGGCTCCTGCTGGCAGCGGGGGCCCCACAGCCCCCTCGAGTGCTGCTGCCCTGTGTGCTGTCAGACCCAACAGCGCTTCAGGCCCCCTGACCCCCAGTGTCGCTGCAGAGAGGAGGCCCTGACCCTGGGCTGCACCCGAGGCCCAGCCACGCACTGCAGGCAGGCGGCTTGGCCGCACCCTGCCGGCTTTTTCCATATTTACTCCTGAACTTTCCTTCAAACAATTCAGAGGAAATACGCGACCCCAGCTGGCCAGGATGCACGTGTCTGCAGCCTTTTTCCAGGGAGGGAGCCCCTCGAGGGCTGCTGGTCACGGGAAGGGAACCCCACCCCGGCGATCGAGGAAGCAATAATCCGCATCACTGGCTCCACGGCCGATCCACTCTCCGGGCCGGGCCGTGAAAGGGAGACGTCGCAGGCCTCCTTAGCGTCGGGGGGCCGCGGGTGCCGGGGCTGCCCCTGCTCTGTCCAGCGAACAGGCTCCAAAGCGGTCTGTGCCCAGGCCAGGCCCACGGCGTGGGCGTCCCTTGGGCACATGCACGGCCCGCCTCTGGGTGGGGTTTGGGCTCAAGTGCAGGGACCTTCTTTTCCAGCCCGATCTATAAGGCCAGCTCCATCAGCCGGGCAGGGCTTTCCCTCCACCACGCCCTGCGAGCCCCTGGGCCCAGCGGGGAAGGTGGGCAGAGCAGAAGCCCCTGCTCCACCGCCCGGCTCCACCCCGACAAGCCAGGCGGCTCTGCCGGAACACTGGAGGGCTGAAACCACAGAAATTAATCATCTCACAGTCCTGGAGTCTGGAGATCCAGGTGTGGCAGGGCTGGTTCCTCCTGGGGCCCTGAGGGAGAATCCGCTCCAGGCCTCCCCAGCTTCTGTGGTTTGCGGCCGTCCTCTGCCTTCCTTGGCTCCTAGAGGCATCGCTCTAAGCCTTCCTCTTCACGTGGCCACCTCCCTGCGTGCTTGTGTCCAAATTCACGCTTTTGGTGAGGATACCGGTTTTGTTGGATTTAGGGCCACCCTATAACCTTGTCCAACCTGATCACTCTGTAAAGACCCCGTCTCCAAATCAGGTCACATTCTGAGGACCTGGGGCTTAGGACTCAAGGTGTGGCAGGGACACAGTCCAACCCTCCACACCAGCCCAGCTCTGGGCTCCCAGTGCCGTGGCTTCCCCTGCCATAATTAGGACGCACTTAATAAAAAGTATTCTTTACCTGGAATTCAGAACTAACTACCATCAGTGTTTTTTTTTTAACTGGCAACTCCACTCTAAGCAAATTCCTCCGGAACAGAAAGATGATGATGAAAGATTAATCACAGGATGTCCTTACATAGCACATTCCTCCCGAGGCAAGGACAAAACTCTGCCACAAAAAGGTGGCCAGCCCGTGTCTGTTCCAAACTTAACCAAAGCAGTGAGGGTCAGTTTGGAGAGAGTTCCAGAAACACTGGAACCCCCTCTGGGTTTGGGATGAGCCAGGGGTGAGCCAAAGGGTCCTAGTGGGATGGCCCCACCTCCGAGTGCCATCCCAGCACTTTCTGTGAAGCAGGACAACGTGGGCAAGTCATCGCCCTCCCTGAGCCTCGGTTTCCTCACTGGCAAACCCGGTGTCTGGGCAGCGCTGTGTGCCCCAGGACTCCTCCCGCTACCCCCTGCCTGGGACAGGGTCCTGAGCTTTAGGGCCAGAGACGTCCGTGTTCTGGGGTTAGGGGGAGGACAGTCCTGTTCGTCCGCAGCCAGGCAACAGGGCGGGACTGTGGGGACGCAGAGGAGAAGAGGGACGAGTGGCTTGAGTGTTGGGGGGCCCGGGGGGTGACGCTGAAGGAGCGGGCCAGGCTTGCTCCAGCCAGAGCGTGAGAGGGGCCCTTGGGTGCACCCACCAGGCCCACCTGGGCCTCCCACACCTCCAGCGGCTCCACAGGCGAGAAGTCGCCGTGGGCAGCCATGGCCCCGCTGGCATGTGGAGCTTTGTCTACTGAGAGAGTCGGAGGGAACCTGAAGACCAGATCATGACTTTATTCCGTGTTCTTGAAATCAGCTTTCTGTTGTGGTGAACACCCCCTGGGGATAATGGCAGGAAAGCCATTCAGAGTATCAGATGCAGCTAAAATCTGCCCATAAAATCTTCTATGTCAAAGACCTGTGCTCACCACAGCTGGGATGTTAAACTGTGCTGTGTCTCACGGACTCTGCACCAATTAGCCAAGGGGCAAGTGGCAGGTCCAAGCAGAAGCTCACGGAAGGACACCATCCGGGCACCTGCGCCCCGTGCCCAGGTCTCCTCTGCCCTGGTCTGCTAGCGACTCGGGGCTGAACGGGACACAGCTGGCATTCGCTGCTGGCAGCCACAGTGCCCTCATGGCACCCTCGTGCTGGACCGGGCCCTTCACGTCTGGCTTGTGTCTGCCCTCAGACGTGCAGCTCACTACCTCACCCTGCTCAGCTCCTGCCAGTCTAAAGCGTTCACCCACAGAGTAGCTCAAACCCAAGCAGTGACAATGAAGGTCAAAATTCCTGGAGCCTGACTCCAGGCAAACACTCACTCGGTGAGGAATTGGGATGTGTGCACGATTTGCGGAATCTGACGAGTCAGTTGTGTGTGACTCAGTGGGCAAGTCTGCTGTGTCCTTCAAATGCATCACATGCTGTGTAACAACACCAGCGTGAGTCTCTTTCTCCTTCTTCAAGAACTCTGGTTTAGAGAACTCTCTGCCTCCCTGATGCAACTGCATCCCCAGAGCTCATGAAGCATCACAGGCAAAATTCCCAGCCCTAGACCCAGCCCACTAGTAGGGGCATGTGGAGTCTTCTGGAATGTTCTTTTGGGAATGGAAGAAAGAGGGACCCTTTCAGAGGCTGGTTTTGTTATGTTTTTGTTTCCAAGCTTTTCACGTGGTGTTGCAAAGAAGGTCTTCTGTTATTCAAGCACATTACAAGGAACTGAAGTAAGCAGTACTAAAATCGTAGGCCACAAGGAATCAGAACTCCCCACTGATAGGAATTTGACAGCTGCACGCAGTTCTTAGGAGGTCAAGCGGCCTTGTGCAGCTAAGGAAGCCCGTGTTCAGAAGGGCAGCCTCCAGCAGTCAGAGCAGCAAATCCTTGCAGGAGGCGGCCAGCTGCCTAACTAATTCCTCAGGGATCTGCACACTGTCCTCAGGTCAGGGAAGTGCCACCTGTTGCCAGACCCGGGGCCAGGGAACCTGCTGGGACTTCACTGCTGAATGAGCAGGTCCTAGACTTGAGGACTCAGCTCACTTTCCCCTGGGGAGACAGAGGAGCCCATGACCCCCGGCATAGTCCTCTGTGAACACGGGAGGGCAGTTCTAGGCACTGAGGGGACAGCTGTCCTCAGCGTCCTCCTAGAGTCCCATCCAATGACTTGAGTTCAGAATGAGAACTCAGGGCACCAGCCACACCCAGCCCGTTTCTACTCCCAGACAGGACTCACCACAGCCAAGGAACTCACGACTTTTCAAAAGATTTTGCCAGAAGGAGAAAGGGTGACTTTCCCCTTGGCTGGCTGGCATCCTGCTGCAGTGACGACACCCTGCTGGAATCACTCTGACACGTCCGGATGGAGCGTGGAGTTGGCATGACGTGGCATGGTGCAGTCACTGGTGACACTATGAGGATGTCAGCTTCCCATTACAATGATTAGGGAAGATTTGGGCAAAGCCACAGTAACAAAAAGCCTGGAAATCACAATGGCGTAAAGGAGCCTTTTGTTCTCTCACACAACGATCTGTGAGGAAGTAGTGCGAGCTCGTGGTGGCTCAGCTCCGGGCAGTCACTCAGGGGCCCAGACTCCTTCCATCCTGTGGCTCTGCTATGTCCCGCAGTGCTGTCTGCATGGGCACCATGCGTGCGGTCCAGATCTCAGGAGGGAAAGAGGGTGGGATGGTGCACAGTGATGACCTTCAATCCATTCACATAGCTTCCGCCACGTGCCATTGGTGGGGAGTTGTCACATCTGCCTCCTGGGGGGCTCCAGGATGCAGCCTTGGGCTGCGTTGTGCACCCAACTACGCCAGGGGTGCCCTGTTGCTCCACAGAATAATAATAAGAAGGCTCCACACATCTAGTGATCACCCCCACACCAGGCAGCATCGGGTGCAGTCAAACATGAGCAGACCCCACACTGGCCTGACCAACAACCCAGCTCTGACCCTGACTCTGACAACCTGGACAAATAGCCTCTGAGCCTCCACTTCTGCAAAGCCAGGGGTGATGCCGTCTGCCCTAAGGGCCGAGGAGCGTTCTATATGTGGGAAAGCACTGGCACACTGCCTAGAATATTCTAGATGCTCTATAGTGATATGACTTATTATGGAGCCTGCAGTTGATCCTCACAACCTCTTAAACGGTGCAGTGAGTCCAACTGAAAGAAGACGTATCGAGTGAACGCCTGAACAGTAGGATCCTCTGTAAGCCTCAGACCGCTTGGAAAGACAGCGGCATGGCTGCAAGATTGTCTGCGGTCACGTAGTTTAGAAGTGCTTTTATACATCTATCTCATCACCCCATATTATCCCGTTTTTGGAGGTGCAGAAGCAGGCTCTGCAAGGTCGTGTGACCTGCCTCGGGTCACAGAATGGAACATCTGACTCCAAGTCCAGGGCCTTTTCCCTCCCTCATGGCTGCCTGCGAAGTCCACACTCAAATCCAGCAAACGCTTCTGCCCAGGGGGATTCTCTCCACACTGGCGTGAATAACAGGCCCCCGGAGTCGGTAGCTTTGGCCTCGAGGTTTGAAAGGCTGCAGCAGCCTCAGCCCTTGCTTGTGGGCACAGGGCAGTGGAACCCCCTGTATCCGGAGCCAGAGAGAGGTCCCGGCTGGGAGAATCGAGCTTCCCATTTACTGGGGAGCTCTCCCTGGTGCCATCTAGTCCAGCTTGGCCTTCTGAAATTACTGGGGTCACCAGAAGACATCTGTGGGCAGAGTTTCCTTGGCTGGAGCAAAGAGTCCTGGTCAGACAGCCCGAGGGTCTGCTGGCTTTGGTGGCATGCCTACACCTCTGGCACAGCCAGTGGAGCCTGTCCCTTGGGCTGTGAGCTCCAACTCAGGCCTCGGCATGTGGCTGTAGATGCCTCCAGATCCTGCTTTGCAGGGAGCAGGCGTTAGAGGCCAGAGATGTGAGAGACCCTGGATGAAGAACTTCCCCCCTCTCACCTGTTACTTCATCCACCTCCATTTCCAGTCTAGTCTCGAGACCCCTGGTTAACCCTAGTAAGGGACACCCCCTCTCCTGGAGCATGGAGTGACAAAGAAGAGCCCTTCCCGGCCCAGCCCACATACTTGAATTTCTGCTTCCAGACATGTGTGCACAGACACATAAAAATCAAATGGGAGAATAAGATGTTATTATCCAGAATATGTAAAGAGCTCCTGTAACTCAACAACAACAAAAACAACCCAATTAAAAAATGACCAAAAGGCTTAAATGAACATTTCTGCAAAGGTGATATACAAGTGGCTGATAGGCACATGAACAGAACTCCCTGGCAACACTCATTAGGGAAAAGCACATCAAAGCCACTGAGGGATACTACTTCACGCCCGCTAGGATGCTATTATCAAAAATGATAGTGATAATAATTTTTAAAAAGCAAAAAGTAACCAAGTATCAGGGATATGGAGAAATTGGACTCTCCGTGCGTTGCTGGTGGGATGGAGGATGGTGCGGCTGTGGTGGAAGGCAGTCAGGTGGCTCCTCAAAAAGTTAAACACAGAATCACCAACTAGCACAGCAATGTCACTCCCAGGTATAGATCCCAAAGAGCTGAAAACGGGGCCTCCAACAGACACGGCACAGCCATGCTCACAGCGGCATTATTCACAGTAGCCCAAAGGTGGAAATGACCCAAGTTTCCGTCGACAGATGAGTGGATAAACAGAGTGGCACCCGCACATAGTGGAACATTATTCAGTCATAGGAAAGACTGGAATTCTAATACCTGGCACCACACTGATGAGCCTTAAAGGCACTATGTTTAATGAAATAACCCAGACACAAAAGGACGTTTTGTGACTCCACTTTACACGAGGTACCTAGAACAGGCAAATTCAAAGAGACAGAAAGAACAACAGAGGTTACCAGGGGCTGGGGGAGGGGAATGGGGAGCTCGGTGTTTAACGGGTACGGAGTTTCAGTCGGGGAAGATGAGAAAGCTCTGGAGAGGGACGGTGGCGATGGCTGCACGGCAATGTGCGAGTGCTTAATGCCACCAAATTGTACACTTGAAAATGGTTACAAGAGCAGAGGAGTTCTCCCCAGGGAAGGGACAGGCCACTGTCCCTGGTCTAACGGAAGGCCGTTTCAGCTATGCCGATGCCCCGTGGCGGTGCGGAGCTCGCCCGGGCCTGGGCTGGGTCCCGGCGTGGTGATGGGGCCGGAGCTGGTGCCCGGGCCTCTCGGGGCACCCACCGCTCTGACAACTGCCGCTCCCTTAGGTGCTGGCTTCACGCATGGAAACCACAAACGGGCCGGGGAGGGAAATTCAAGTTGAGTCATGTGCAGGATGTGCAAACCCGGGCAGGACCTCCAAACTTGGCAACCTCGGAGGAAATGATTTTATTTTTTTTAGACTCTCATGTAACCTAGACACTCAGCTGGGACTCTGTTTCCTATTTCAAGACTTTTCCAAACAGTCGAGCTTTGGAGGACCTTCATGAACACACGTTCAGGGAAGGAACAGGCTGCCCGGGCCTGCCGCTCCAATTCCCCGGGCTCCCAACGCTGGAGTGTTTGCACAGGAAAACGGTAGCGCAGCACAACAGACGGCAGGAAGCGGCGTGGGCCTCAGAAGCTGCTCTCGGGATTTGACCTCTGGCAGTTAAAAAATAGCAAAGGCGAACGTGAACGGAGAGGGTCTTCTGAGCGGCTAGACCCGTGAGGCTCCGCCTGCAGTGAAATGAGGCAGCCGGGGCAGCCTCCCGCCCACCCACTCGGGCCTGAGGCCTCCACTGCCCTCTCCCACCGCCTGGAGACGAGCACTACGGGCTCCTTCGCGCCTTCACGCACCCCCCGGGCACGTGGGGACCCAGGGAGCCCACCTGGGGGAGGCCCGGAGCCCGAGCAGCAAGGCCCGCACGTCCCCCCAGTGCTCTCAGTGCCTGTTTTCCTCCTGTCCCCTTTCCCGTGCAGCACTGCCAGGCTCCAGATGCCACTTATCTGCCCAGGGCCATCTCCAGATGGAACATCCAATTGCTCTGTCTGGAGACATCCACGTTTCCTTCACCCTGTGTGGCCGGGAGGCCGCCCGCAGCCCTTCTCCCCGGGCCCCCCTGTTCCCCCGTCTGTCGGCAAAGGGGAGAGAGACAGAGATAGATCCAGCTCAAGGCGTCTAATCTGTGCCACACCCGCTCCGTGCCGGGTCTCTGGGGACATTGCCCAGAGGATCCACCACGTTGCCCATAGTCACAGGCTGGTACCTGATGCCCCAGGAATCCCTGGTCTGCCGACCCCAAAGCCCGTGCCCCTTCCTCTGCACCCCTTGCCTCCAGGGAACACTCAGCTCCCGGGCTGTGATTTCATTGCACAGAAGCTAGAGCAGAAGTTGGAGGCAGGAAATACCCGGGTGCAGAGAGCCAGAGGGTGGAGGGCGTGGGGGGACCCCTTTGCCATCCATGGGGGAGCTGCCTCCAGCCGTCTGGGGCTGGGACTCCCAGTCTTCCAATTTTTCAAGAGATGCTGGCAATTTGGACTCTCATGTGAAATACCTCAATTTTAAAATTTTAGCAACTGAGACAAAAAACAGTCCATGGGCCAAGCCAAACAGGTCTGTGCCTGGCTTTGCCCACTTGTGACCTCCCGGCTGGAGGACACAGTAAGGCCAGCTGCTGTCTTGAACTAATTCTGAGTGACAAGGAGGAGCCTGGGAGAGGCCCGGGACACACGGGAAAGCCCTGCAGACCGTGCGAACCACAGAGACCCGAGGGCCTGGAGCCTGGGGAGGTGGCCGTAGGTCAGCAGACCACGGTGGGCTGAGGAGCTGACCTGCGGGTCTTCCCAGAACATTCCATGTGCAGGGTAACTCCCGCCTCCCACACAGATTTTGGGGCGGCTGCTGTCACAGCTTCCAGAAGAAGATGCATGGCCTAAGATAAAAAGGAAGCTGGTCCAGGAACAATATCCAACGATGACATCACAAGTGGTCTTGTGGGCAAGAAAGGATGACCGCACCAAGCCAACCCGCCTAGCAGCCCCGGGAACTTCCTGGGGCTCCTGCTTCGAAGGGACTGCGGAAACGCGCGGAGACAAGGCGTGGGTTGGGCCTGACCTCAAGGTGTAACACCAATTTAGGAAACTGGAGTAGAAAAGTTAAAGCCCCAAATGAGGGAGGATGAAGGAATAATGTTGCTTTTTTGTTACACACAAAGCAAGAAAGGAACTGGAATCGCGTCCACGTCTGGGAACGGGTGGTTTAGTGCTAATGAGGAAGAAAAAGCAAACGTCCCCCACACCCATGGCTCTGCCTCCTGCCCTCTCCCGGGGAGGTGGCGGGCACGAGAAGGGCCAGTGGGGAGTGGGTGCTCGGTCCCGCGTCAGGGAGGCGGGCGGTGCCTGCTGGGCGCTGGCGTGTCCAAGGCTCCCCTGTCCCGTGTCATCCTAGAGGACCCTCCCTCCCCACCCACCTGCTCCACTCCTGAGGCCGTGGACCCCCCCTGGGCAGGTCCTTCCTCAGTGGACAGAGGGTCTTGCTCCCAGAGCCGTGGAAAGCTGGGGTGGGGCTGGGGGGCTACTCCTGGGACCCAGTGTGCTGGTGCGAGGGCAGAGAGGAGATGAGGCCCCGGCCCTGGGACACGCCGGCTGTGTCTGTGTGGCTGCCTGAGGACTCCCCAGGCCGAGGGCAAACCGGACTGGTGTCTTTTCATCTAGCCGCTCATCAATCCTTGAAGAAAAGAGAATATGCTGGTTTTTCTTTGCGTGGTGCTTTACCCGACTGTGTTAAAGGTGATGATCCTACTTGCTAGGCCCAACCCTGAGGGAAAATAATTATTTTCCAGCAGAAATGTCTTAAATGATTCTCCAAAGACCCTCCTGCTCCCTCTCTGCAAGAGGGACGCCCTCCGGGGGAAGAGGAGCCGGCAGGTCTGGACAGGAGACGTTGAGCACTGGGGCCTCCCGATCCCGCCAGCCTCACCACCTTCCTCACTGCTGCTTAAGGCAGGCGGCCGTCGCCATCCTTTCATCTGTTCAGCTTTATCCTCCGGTCTGAAGTTCCCGTATCTCGTCCGTATCTGCCCCCACGTCTCAGAGCTGGTCCCAAACCTTCGCTGATAGCCCAAAGTAACACCCGACGTCTGCGAAGTGCATGGCTGGACCCAGCGGGCTTCCCGGTGCCGTGTGTTCACGGATGCAGTGAGTTATTCAACCAGGCTGGAGGGACCCGGGACTCACCGTGTGCGGGGCCCCACTTGGCCCAGTGCAGGGGCCTGCGGGGACCTGGCATCCCCAAACGCCCACGACGGACATGCCAGGTGCCCCGCGGAGTAGCGATCATTGTCCCCGCCTCGCGTTATGCCAGTTGAGGAAACTGAGGCTCAGAGAGGGCAAGTGACATCCCCACCTCGCTCTGTTTTGTTTTCGCTGCCTCAGCCCCTTTCAAACTCCGCCTTCTAACCTGGATGAGGGAGGGGCTCCTGACGCCCGCCAGGAACGTCCACCGGCCCCGCGCCAGGCTGCTCCTCTGCCCTAACCTTCTCTGACTTCCTTATGCCAATGACTCCATTAATATCGGCAGCGATGGAGGCTGTGGGCGCCGCCCTGGCCCAGCCCCTCCGCCTGCCCGTGAGCTGTGCAGCTGCTCGCGCCCTCCTCCCTCTGCCGAGAGGCCTCCTAAGCGCCGTCGTGGAGCCCAGCCTGCAGCACGTGTTTGGGAAGCCCAGGCCACGCACCTGGCATCAGCGCACCATGCCGTCAAAGAGGAGCGTGCATTGGCCGCCTGGTGGGCGAGAACTGTGGGTCTCGGGTTATGGAGAGAGGAGTGACCACCTCAGGTGAGGCTCTGAGTCTCGAGGCTGATGATGCCAACGAACTTTACGATGCCTCATCCGATGTCACTGTTCTGGAACGTTCCACATAGTGGCTCATTGAATTCCCCCAACAACCTGTGAGGCAGGGACTGTTGATACTCCCATCCTCTCATCCTACTGTCGGGAGGCTGAGGCCCAGCGAGGGAAGAACTCCGCCCTGGGTCGGGGAGCCAGCAAGCAGGACCTCGATCTGCACCCGGGGGTCAGGTGGGGCGACTGGGCACCAGGCCTGGCACGTCCCAGGGGTGTGGGGAACATCCGTGTGACTGGGCCACGTCTGCTGACTAACGCAGCTGGTGCCCTCCTCCGACCCACTGAAGGCCTGGTCATGACGAGAGGCAGAGAAGACAGGATTCTGTCTGTCTTCCCGCGGCGGCATTGGTCTTTCCCACCTCCAGACGTCAGCCTTCTTGGGTCTCAAACCTGCTGCCTTCGGACTGGAACTCACCCCGCGGCTCTCCTGGGTCTCCACCCGCCAACTGCAGATCTGGAGACTCCTCAGCCCCCGTAACTGTGTGAGCCAGCTCCCTATAACAAGTTTCTTTCTATAGTGTGTACCCACTGGTCCCGTGTGTCTGGAGAACCCTGGTTCAATCAGCGCTGTCAGTGCCGCTGCTGGGCCTCCATTCCACGCAGCCGTCAACCACCCCGAGCCTGCCGGGGCCAGGCACTGCGAGCTTATTAATTCGACAATGTTTATTAAGTGCTCGCTGTGTGCTCAGGAGGAACGGCCATCCGGCTCTTGCCAGGGCCGAGTACAAGAGGCAGAAGGTCATGGTCGCAGCAATGGTCAACGCCCTGCTGGTGAGGTGCCGTGCAGCTCTCGACGACGACGAAAACCAGCAAATCTAATTGACTTGTTATTGTGAGATTTATGGTGAGATTATGGCCAATTTACACGTGTGCTTTTTAAACAAACCTGTTGTCATGGTAACCCTCTTAAAACAAGATGCGACCTGGCTTAAAGACCCTGAGAGCTCATTCCAGTGGCGCTTGGTATTAGCTACGCCTTTCCTTCTGAGGAGTCCAATGGAGCTTGCTCATTAAGCTCACAAACATTCTCTGAAGTCTTTAAGGGACGGCCACTATTAAACCCATTTTACAGACGTAGACATCAAGGCACGGATGGGCTACGTGACTTGGCCACTAACTGGCAGCTTTGCCACAAGCAAGTCCGGGCCAGACCCAGGTCTCCTCTTGTTTCCTTCTGTTGTCTTTCCTAATGGGACTCCCTCCTGCGTTTTGGAAGCCCTTCATCATTAAGGCCTTAGAGTTTCCCACCGCTGGGTCTGGGAGCCCAGATTCTGCTGCTGTCCCTGTGCAGCAGAGGTGAGCGGAAGGAACAGAGGCGGCAGCTATCGGGTTCAGGGAGTGGGCAGGTCTGCGCAGAGTGCTCCACCGGCTGGGACGTCATGAACCAAGACTGCAGAGCCACACAAAGGGCCCAGGGGGCCCACAGCTCGCTCTGACGCTGCTGACACCAAGCCGCACCTGCCCCCATCATAGGAGAATCATATATTCTGTGCCGGCCACGGTAGCCAACAGCACCTTCCTGAGCACCCAGGCGAACTCCTGCCTTTGCTGCAGCCCCACATTCTCAGGTGGGGGCCCCAGGCCAGCAGCAGCCGCATCTATGACGTTAGAAATGCAAACTTTCTGGCCCTGCTTCAGACTCACTGAATCAGAAACTCTGCTTTGCAAGCCCTCCAGGGCCTTCGGATGCACCTCTAGTATCTCTGCCTAGAACCTTCCTCCGATATCCTAGCCACTCTCTTCCCTCCTCCTGGCTTTTCTCAAGCAAGTCTCACCTTCTCATGGGCCTCTCCTGACCTAGCCAATTCCGTCCAGTCCCGGCCCCACCCTCCTCGCTCCCCTTCCTGTCCACATGGCACTCATCCCCCCATGTTTACTGGAACTTTCTGTCTGCCCTATGAACGTAAGCTCCAAGAGCGCAGGGCCCTTTGCTTAGTCGCACGCACAGATAAACAGTGGCTGAATGAACCACGACTTCTGGGTGGGGGGTGGCGGGGACGGGCTTTGTTCTGAGCACTTGGAACTCCGCTAGCGGTACACAGATCGCACAGGCTGTTTGGGAGGTGGTTCTGGAACGCCGGAGAGAGGATAGCCCGTAGGGAAGAAGAGCCAACGGTTTAAAGACAGAATCCTGGAGCATGTTCGCACCTGCACGGGTGAGGGAGAGTAGCTGACAGAGACCAAGGATGCCAAGGACAGGAAGGAAATGGAGACAGTGTCAAGTGCCACCGAGGAGACTAGTGAGCTGGAGTCTGAGAGTTGGCAAGACTGGGAGATGAGCTTCCTTTCCCAAGAGCGGAATGGAGGAGGGGCCCGGAGGTGGGTCCCAACAAGGCCAGGAGTGACCGTGCAGGAGGACGGGCCAGGGAGTGGGGCGCCAGGAGAAAAATCAAACCTGCTCTGCAGAACCCGGGAAGAGAGACCTAGCAAGGGTGGGAGGCAGAGAGCGGAGGGGTGGGGAGGAAGGTCTCGGCGCCCCAAACCTCTCTCACAGGTCATCTGAGATGGGACAGAAGACCCCGCGTGCCAGCGCTGGCCAGGGAGCTGAAACGGATGTGACAGGGCAAGTCCAACCAGGCAGGTGTCTCAGCCAGCTGAACTCCAAGACCCCTTCCCATCCCGGGAGGCTGGGACGCACGGTTTTGTGCCGTGTTGGAAAGAAACCCAAGGCTACTAGAAAAAACAGTTGTCCTTGCTTCCGCCCTACAACTTTGAAGTTCCATCTGGGTTTACAAAATAGTCACAAACAGGGTCTGGAACCGACGACAGTCAGAGAATAATAATTTCCTCCCACACTTAAGATGTGAGTATGGGAACCCCTGCTGGGCAGGAAGCCCGGTGGGCACCGGGGCGTTGCCCCACCTGCAGGGGAGGTGTGCACCGGGACACGCCAGCACTGGTGACCGTGGCCCTCCTGAAGCGCTTGCTTTAGGCCACCCTGTCTCCACGGGCAAGGACCGAACATTTTCTAATAAATTTCCATTCACCGAGTATGTGCTCGAGATGAACATCAGATGTTTGAGTACCAGTCCCCTAAATAGAATAGTCTCTTCAAATATTAACTGCTAGGTTTTTTACTGCATTCATTTTGGAAAAATTTACGTGTGAATAAAAAATTAATTTTAAAAATAAAAATTATTAGGACTGGAATTTTCCCCATGAGTTCAAAGAGATGTATAGTGTTCTAAACCAAGTACCATAGAAGCCTAAACATAGGGAAACTCCAAATATAAGGCAAGTCCATGTTTTCCCAAGGGGAAGAAAAATATTTCCTCATTGTGTTTATGATTTATACTTTAAAAATTACTTATTCTAACACCTTGCTGTCTTCTCCCAAAGTTTTAAGAATTCAGTCACTTCAAGACACAACATATTCATTTACCTTGGACTTTTTTTTTTTTTTTTTTTACTAAAATACATTTACTCTTAGTATTCTCAAATGCAAAAGAGAGATGTCTTGTACTGGATATGAAAAGTAGACTAGTCTTTTATCAAGAGTAAAATAAAGTTATGTATCAGGCATCATCTAAATTGCTTAAAAATAATGACAGCATAAATTCTAAGATTTTGTTTTAACTTCATGGCTATAAGGGTAAAACTAGGTTTGAAAATCATTTCAAAAACCAAATTAATGAAAAAAACACAGTTTTAAAAAATTCATTAATTCCTTGAGAGATGGAGGTCTGTCTGTTGCCCAGGCTGGAGTGCAGTAGCACAACCAGAGCTCACTGCAGCCTCAAATTCCTGGGATCAAGTGATCCTCCCACCTTAGACTCCCGAGTAGCTGGCACTACAGGTGCATACCAACATGCTAGGCTAACTAAAAAAAAAATTTAAAGATAGGGTCTTGCTATGTTGCCCAGGCTGATGAACTCCTAGCCTCAAGGGATCCTTCTGCCTCAGCCCCCTGAGGAACTAGGATGACAGGTGAGAGCCACTGTGCCTGGCTCTAGACAGGATTTTAATGCATAAAGTACACCTAAGAAAGAACCACAAAATCTTTTAAATTTTCCTACCAATACACTACAACTATTCTTCTATAAAACCTATTTTACATTTAATTTATATTGAAGATAGAGCTTTGAAAAAAAGAGTAAAAAACTTGTGTGTTCAATGAAAAAAAATTCTCATGAAACTCTAGCCAAATGTTTCACTGCACAATTTATCACATTACAAGGAATAGCAACAATTATACATTTGGGGGACAAATTTCACTGGGCTTTGTGAACATACTCCTGGCGAGCAACAGCACCACCAATATGTCAGCCTAGTGGGCAGCGGCTCTAACTCAGGTGGGAGCCATTATTAGTGGTAGTGAAACCAATGTAATGGGTGTGAACTTTATCCGGGCAGGGGGGTTGCTGAGGAGTAAGAACTGGAGGATAGAAGAGAAAATTCCAGAGCACTTTATATGCTGCAAGTTACCATTTTCTAACACCTTTTATACACATGTGTTCTGGGTCACGATGCCCCATGTGGGACAAAGTAAAAAACAATGGAAAACCATGAGATAGAATTTTGGAACCCAGAGAGGCCATAAAACCAGGAGAAAAGAAAAGCAGAACCCGGGCTTCTCACCTGGATGTCCTGTGCTTTTTGACGAAAAGGCAGCAACGAGGTATCCTCTCGGGATGGTCGCAGGGTGGGGAGGTGACGCAACCAGGACGCAGGCTCGCGGCCAAGAGCGAGCCCCGTGTGTAGGAACGTTCAGCGGAAGCTGTGTGGGGGAAAGAGGCTCACCTGCTCCTGGCCCTGCTGCCCACGGCCGCGAGAAACCAGAAGCAATGAGAAGAGAACGCCCACCCGCTTCCCTCACCGCATTTGCCCACCTGAATTCGCCTGTGTGCTCTGCCTTCCCCCTCCTTGGGATCTGCCCCCGTGTCCACGTAAGGTCATCTGTGCAATGCATCCCCTGCCCTCTCTGGCTAGAGTGTTCGTTTAAAAATACATCCACAGATTCTTTCTGGGGTTGCCAAATCTAGCAAATAATACAGGTCATCCACTAAATTTGCATTTCAGATAAACAATAATTTTTTAGTATATCCCATGTAATATTTGGGACATACCTACACAAATAAGCTATTTGTGAATCTCTACCTGGGTGTCCTGTGTTTTATCTGGCTACCCTACTCTGACATGCTACTCAAGCCATGGCACCTAAGTCCCCTCCCACCGAGTGTGGGCTGTTCTTAGTGACTCCGGCTATCAAATGGAACAGAGGGGCTGGGCGAGGTGGCTCGCTCTGTAATCCCAGTGCTTTGGGAGGCCGAGTCAGGGGATCGCTTGAGGCCAGGAGTTTGAGACCAGCCTGGCAACCTAGTAGGACCCTGTCTCTACCAAAAAAATATATTTTTTTAATTTTATCAAAAAAAAAAAAAAAAGGGTAAGTTATGATGCGCAGCTTTCGATACTAGGTCATAAAAGACACTGTGGCTTCCATCTTAGCCTCTCTCACTGTCTGGATGGCTTGCTACGGAGAAGTCAGCTGCCATGTCTGAAGACACTCAAGCAGCCCCATGGAGGGTCTCATGTGGCAAGGAACTGAGACCTCCTGCCAGCAGGCACCTGTGGGAACTCGGAAGGGGGATCGACGACTGTATCCTTGGCCAGTGTCTTGATTGTACCCTCAGGAGAGGACTCGAGTCAGAATCACGCAGCTAAACTGCTCCTGGTCCACTGCAGCTGCCAGGTAAAACTCCACTTGTCGTGGGGCGATGGATGACTACCGCACCCACCTGTGGACACCACTGCAGTGACTGTCCTCCCCTCTCCGGCAACATCACCTCTCCCCTTTCCTGATCAAGTGAGAACCAGCCCTCTGGTATAAAGTTTAATATCCTCTGGCATCAAATCCAAAATTCAATCTCCAGTCCTCATCTAACATGATTCAATTATCCATTTAATAAATAAATACTTATTAAGTAGCTTCCGTGTGCCAGGCATTGTCTTAGATGTTGGATATCCAGCCGTGAACAAAACAGACCGTAAAACCACATCCTGGCCATGACTGAGTTGCACTCAGTGTGGCACAGGGCTGGGGGGCCAGCACCAAACAAGGAAGTAAGCCACCGTGACTATTTATGGGTGAAACAACATGATGTCTGGGATCAAATATTTTAAAATAATGGGAGGCACTTAAAAGAGGGAACCACATTAGCTGCTGGTAATTATTGAAGCTGGTGCTGGGTAACACGGATGCTCATTAAAATCTTCTCTACTTCGGTGTATGTTTGAGTTTTCTTAAAAACTTGTTTTTTAAAGAGCACATGTTGAGCACCACTTGCAATCCAGGTGACAGAGCCTGCTGGGTGCAGGCCGTGACAATTTAAACAGGGTGGGCAGATGAAGTGAGAGTGACAGGCTTGGGAAGAGCATTCCACGCAGAGGGAAGTGCAACTGCAACTGCAAAGGCCTTGGCTCAGAGTGTTCTAGAAACAGCAAGGGCAGGGTGCAGATGATGTGCAGGAAAGGGGAGAGCGCTAGAAGCGGCTGGCTGGGTCACGCTGTGCCTCGCAGTCTGTTGGCAGGATGTGGCTGTTACTCTGAGAGAGAACGCCTGCCCCTGGAGGGTGCTGAGAAGAGGAACATTCCCTAAATCCAATCTAAAATAAGCTTGCTCTAGTCAAATGGGTCCCTTAACCCCTGAACCTGCTTCTGCCGTGGTCTGCCGGGTGCCAGTCAAGGACAACTCCATCCCTGCACTGCCAAGGCCAGCACGCCAAGCCACGCTGGACTCCGCTCCTTCCCGCCTCCTCACCTGTCACTCACACCTGCAAAACCTGCTGGGCCCAACCCTGTGACCCCCGGGGCCAGCCACCACCTTGCCAGGATGCTAGGACACTTCCTAAGTGCTCTCCTGCTTCTGCCCAGGCCCCACACAGCCTCCTTCTCCCAGCAGGTGGAGAATAAATGAGGTGGGTCATTCACAAGAGATGGGAAACCCACACAAGAGTCTTAGGAACTTTAATAATTTCAATTGCAGGCAAAATAAAATACTCCATAATGGTCCTTAAAAGAATGTTATTTAGATTAGCTCAAGAATGTTATATTTGTTTCTCCTCTTCTGACAAATGATAAAATAGAAGCTAAATCTCTATTCTAACTAGAATTGAATTTCTCTCTCAAACTCCACGTAACAAAGATGAAAGAAAATATGTTTCCACCGTTTTACCACATACAGATGTTTTGTAAAGTTACTATGTCCATTTTAAAAACCACCTGGGTTATACTTATTATAGAAACGATTTTTAAAAGGTTCTTTTCTTTGATTTTTAGGTCAAACCATAAATAGGCAAAGAGTTAAATAAATTACAGATCAGCCATATAATGAAATACTCTGAAGTTTCTATTAGGTTATTAAGTATAAAATGTCCAATGTCCTAAAGTACTAAGTTTGACAATTGATATAGCTGACATTTTATTTTGACACTTCTTGTTTTATATTTATTGTGAAGGTACATCCTCAGGCTTCTGAACACTCGTTTTGGTTTGTGATTATCTTCCAAATTTTTTTAGTGCAATTTTTGTGAAACCATGGATAAGTCAAATACTCATGTTATTTTCGAATATGAGTTCCATCGTGGAACCGATGCAGCTCAGCAAGCTCAAAATGTCAACGAAGTGTTTGGGAAGGACGTGGCTAATGAACACACAGTACAACGATGGTTTGACAGGTTACAGTGTGGTGATTTTAATCTTGAAAATGAGCCACGTGGGCAACCTGAGACCAAGGTGGATAACGATGAGCTGAAAGCTGTGCTGGAAGCGAAGCCATCTCAACCTATGCGTGAATTAGCAGCAAGGTTTGACGTTACTATTCCAAAAATATCAGACCATTTGAAACAAATCGGCAAGGTGAAGAAGCTGGATAGATGGGTTCCACATGAATTAAATGAGCATCAGAACAGAAATCTTCTCGAAGTTGCCTCTCTTTGCTGTCGTGACATAAAGGTGAACCATTTCTACACTGTATTGTTATGTGTGATGAAAAATGGATTCTTTTTGACAAAAGCAAGCAGTCAGCACAATGGTTGGATAAAGACGGATTGCCAAACACAGCCCAAAATCAAATATTCATCAAAAAAAGCTAATGGTGTCTGTTTGGTGGTCCAGCGCTGGTATTATCCACTACAGCTTCATGAAACACGGTAAATCGATTACAGCAGATGTCTACTGCAACCAGTTGGATGACATGATGAAGCAGCTTGAGATTAAGCAGCCAAGACTGGTTAATAGAGACAGGCCAATCCTCTTGTAAGACAACGCTTGACCACGTCGCACAAACTACGCTGCTCAAACTACAGAGGCTGAATGTGGAAACTCTGCCATCCACCGTATTCACCAGACCTTGCACCAACTGACTACCACTTCTTCCAGGCTTTGGACCACTTCTTGTAAGGAAAATATTCAATTCTCAACAAGCTGTGGAAAATACTTTTCGTGATTTCATCGCCATCTGCTCTCCAGGCTTCTTCGCAGCTGGCATAAACAAGCTACCGTTAAGATGGCAAAACTGTGTCGACAGTTTAGGTGCGTGCTTTGATTAATTGCACTGCTTCTTGTTTGAGATATAATAAACTACATTTTTGATTCAAAATTGGACGTTTCGTATTTAATGACCTAATGCAAAACAATGAGGTAGGCGGGCATGTTGGCTCATGCCTGTAATCCTAGCACTCTGGGAGGCTGAGGCAGGATGATCACTTGAGCCCAGGAGTTGGAGGTTGCAGTGAGCTATGACGCCACTGCATCACAGCTCCAGCTGGGGCGACAGAGTGAGACCCTGCTTCAAAAAAAAAAAAAAGGAGGGGGTAGATCTTCCTATATATGTACAGACTTGGGAAAATGTCTATTATATTATTAATTATAAAAATCAAGTTCAGAACAGAATAGTGTAATCCCATTTGCATTATCAAGACAGATGTGTATATCGTCCACAGAAGAGAAAAATATTTGAAAAGATATGCCTTATACTGTTATGAGTTATCTTAGGGAAGCAGATGGGAATGGTTTTGTTATGATGGGTACATGTCATTTTGATAAAACAATTCTTTTTCAGTGACACTTTCTATTCAAGTGTCGCATGCACACAGGTGTATGAGTCATGAGCAGCGCAGGGGCGGTCAGAGTGCGCCTGTGGGTGAAACCACCGCCAGGCGGGATCCTAAATTCCATCACATCTCTCCCAACCAGGTTTCCCTCTCTCCGAAAGCCACCACTAGCCTAACTGCCAAAAACTACTTCAGAAAACAATACCTGAGCGTTAGGTCTGGGCTGTCAGAGCCCAGGGCATGTGGGCAGAAGTGGGAAACGGTAACTCAGTAGCCCCCAGCACATCCCGATGTAAGTCCCCACCCCCACCAGCCCCGGCTGTGCTGCTCACACTGGTCCATGAACACCCCTGGGGGCACATTCCCGGTAGAGACCCCGGAGAAACAAGGCCATTTCCTATGGCTAGGGAGTAATAAATATATTACACACACACAAATCATGGAGTATGAAACTTGTATAAAAATTTAAAGCAGGAAACTTCAAAGAAATGTGGGGATTGTAGCAGGTGCTTCAGAATCACAGCCCTGGAGAGGTGCGTCTGTTTTAAGGGCTCAACAGGTAGAAAAATCGTGGCCAAGATAGACCAGTGGAGCCTGGAGGATTCGTGCAGCTGTCTGGTCAGCAAATTTTCTTCACTGTCCATCACAGACTCAGCACAGTCTCTCCATCTGTCCTTTTAGGAATTCTCCAGAAGAAAAACAGAGGCGAAGCTCTGCTCTTGAAAAACTTCAATTAAAGAAGCTTCATTGAGTATTCATGAGCCTCACACAGCGCTAGGTGCTGTACCAGACGTAAGTGCCTCATTTAATCCTCACATAAACCAAGTATTAGGTTGAGTTTATAGGAGGAAACGAGACTCAAAGAGGTAGGTAGTCAAAAGATATAGAACTGGTAGGAAACAGAGCCGGGATTCAACCCTGGGTCAGCGTGGCTCCAAACCCAAGCCCTTTCCACCATGTCCCCAGCCCCTGGTGTCCAGAACTGATCCCATCTCTCCTCCTCCACCTGTTGATGGTCTGGCTTCCTGCTTTTCTAAGACTCCAGTTTCACAAAGCAAATGAGCTCCCTCCCCTAACCTGGAGCGCTGCCTGTGGAATCTGACACCATGGAATCCTGGCTCCCCCCAGAACGAGGCGGTCCCCCAAAGGAAGGAAGGAAAAGAGGGGCCTGGGAAAGCCAGGTGTAACTGTGGAAGAGAGCCTGACCTCAGGAAACGGGTCTAAGGCATAATCACTCAAGCCCTGGGGACAAATTCTAGCCAGCAGAGTGTCCCTCTCTGGCTTCTGAAACTCTCCATCCCTGAAGAAGGCAGCATGGAAACAGAAGGGGATGCAACAGGAAGCCAGAGCCCCTTCCTTTGAGAAGAGGTGGTCAGTGAACAGGAGTTTAGGGGTAAGGAGCTGAAAAGGGAAAGCTCTTTGTAGCAGGGACTGAAACAGTTGGGGACTCTCTGGTACCACAGCACAGGTGCGGACAGCTGCCCAAGTAACAGGAGCTCTCTGTGGTGATGTGTGAACCACACAGACATGCCCCCCTCCCACCCTACATGCCGCACACTCTTTGTTCCTAGAAACAGCCTTCACCTCTCAGACCACGGAAGTGGACACGTGGCCTGCGCTGTTCTCTGCCTGGGGTGCAAGCCAGTCTGCACAGAAGCAGCAGAGATCACAGCAAGGGCCGGGCAGGAAAGATACCAAGAAAAAAGAGAAGGGGAGACTTGAAGAGATAAGGAACAGTATTGAAACAGGAAGAAGAAAGCAAAGGAGAGTCAGAGAGAGAGGGAAGGAGAGAGGGGAAGTGGGAGGGGGAGGGGCAGGGAGATTAGGGGAGGGGGAGAGGGATATCTCACTATATTTGGAACCCCTGATCTGGGTGTTCCTAAGGCCAGTCACATGTTCCAAAGCACGGTTATGTTACTTAATGCATTCTGCCTTTTGGCTTACGGCATTCCAAATTAGATTCGATCATTTATAGTCCAAAGCGTTACTATTCCAATTGTACATAAAGTAACTTAAAAAATCTGTAAAAGTGCCTCCAAAATCACATTAATGTCCGAAAAAGTAAGGGAACCAAAGTTATTTTTCAAGTTCAAGGAATGGGTCTTTTTCAAAGAAGCCATTCAAATGGAAGTATTTATTTATTTTTATAAATGTTTTCTCTACCAGTTTATCTCTAATTGCACTTAAGAAACAGAACAAAGCCCCGTATTTAACCTTGTGCCGAGTCAGAAGAACAGCCATTCCTTGTTTCTTGTTAGTGCAGGTGGAGTATCCCTTATCCAAAATGTCTGAGAGCAGAAGTGTTTCAGACTTTGGAATTTTTTGGCTTTGGGAATATTTAATTTTATTTACTGGTTGAGCATCCCGAATCTGAAAATCTGAAATCCGAAATGCTCCAATGAGCATTTGCTCTGTCACGTCAGCACTCAGAAAGTTTTACATGTTCGGATTTGGGATGCTCAGCCTGTTCCATTAAATTATATTCTCTTGGTATAAAAATATTTTTTAAAAAATCCCAAACTAACACATAAACAAGCTGCCACATGTATCAACATATACTTATAAATACAAACATGGCCAATACACAGACACCAAATAAAACAGGGATATTTTTGGGTGGCTTAATCATGAATGGCAGCAGGCATTGCAAGAAGAAAGTTCTCAGAACGTGATAAATCTTCGTTTTTAGCACAGGATAAACCTTTCATTTCATGGTGCACATTTCACAATATTAAATAGACAACAACCACCTGGTTTACTTGATTAAAATCCGGAGAAAAAGGATAATGTTTACAGGGAGCAACAACTTACAACAGCACCCTGGGGCTATGTTGGCAGATGCCCAGCTTCAAAGTCCAATCCATAAGGCGTGGGGACAGGTTATCAATTCTTTACCTCCGTGTGCAAGAATTTACGTGGGACTTTAAAAATGTGCATTCCATTGCTGGTGCTTAATATCCTAATGATGATCAATCTGGGGGAGATGTGCTCCTTCCCAATCACACGTAGGATCACGTCCACGTTCAATGAAATGGTCGTCCTCTTCTATGTCTCGATTTCAGGTGACCAGCTGAACGACGGAGCTTTTTCCTTTCTTGTCGATGTAGTTTCTCGGCCTCCTGTTGCTTCTTCTGCTGTTCAGACTAAAAGGGAAAATTAAATGAGTACAAGGAAAGAGATAGAAAATTCCAGTATTGTTTTCCTGGTGATGGCAACAGTACTACTACCAATCTCGGGCTTGCTGCTCGGAGAAATGCTACCCACAGGCCCCAGGGCACATGGTCGGGCCACCTGGACTCTGCTGTGACAAATGCTGCCCTGGCAGAAACAGGAGGACAAAGACCAACTTTCATCATCACTGTAAAAGCAGAAATTCTAAACCCCTGGGCAAGCAGGGGAGAGGTGCCGTGACAGACCAGTCTGACTACAAAGGAGGAGACTGGTTTTTCAACCAACACGCCGACTCCTGGGCTCCAGCGATACTGCTACCTCAGCCTCCTGAGTAGCTGGGGCTACAGGCACACGCCACCACACCTGGCTTAGTTTTTAAAACACATTGATGGTTTTGAAAATACAAACTCCTGAACGTGAAGCTCAAAAGAAACCCTTAGCTGGAGGAACTGCACAGACGTTCAGCTGAGAAAGCGCTGTCAGGGGCCTGCGTGTAAAAAGCTGAAACCGATCCTGATGGACGTCTATGGAACCTGCTTCACGGCCGTCGTATATTTCGACACACCTACAAATATTCATTTGTGTTTTACTCTTGAAGAAAAAGTCTCCACATGCACACCCCGCTCCCCCTCGTGGGTATTACCCAATCTTTTTAAAAATAAAGACTTGGGGGTGAAGAATAGTGGGAAAGGAAAGCAATTTGTAATGCCAAAGAAGGATGAATTCCTCCTCTAGGAGGCTCTTCAACTGAGTTTCTGAATAATTATTTAAGTTCCCTTTCTGACTATTATCATTTTCTCCAAGTGCCTTCTCAAAGTAACCCTGGATATCCCTCCGCGGCACACTGCCAGCTCCGCCACCGCTCCCTGTCCGGGGCTCCCAGCCTGTCCTCGCCCGGCCCGCGGTCCTTCCCGATCCGGTTGCTGGGCAGCTGCCCGAGTGATCCCCGCCCCTTCTCTGCTACCCCCCAGAACACTCCCCATGCAACCGCCACAAGGATTTTTAAAAATAAAAATGCTATGTCAGTTCAGTCCTCCGCTTACTAAAACTGTGCCAAGTTGGGTTCCTTCCCAAACACTCTCACGGTCCTCTGTCCTCCTTTGGAGCACTTCCCACAGTTCTGATGATGTAATTAGACGTCTATAATTTGTACCCACTATCTCTCTTTCTCTCTCAATAGACTGAGAACTGTGGTGGCAGGAAGCACGTCTGTCCCCAGCATGCTGCACAGAGCAGGCATTCAACACGCGTGTATTAATGAAAAACTTAGAGGGGAACGACACACCCCCCACCCCCCAGCCGACCAAATGACATCATCAAGGTCTGTGTAGAGTGAACCAATACTGGTTGTTTAATATTTGGTTTCTTCATGTTACCAAGGATCCCTTAAAAAGTGTTTCTTTGCGTAATTTTGGAAAATGATATGCTAAATTAAGATTAAAAGGGCGCCCTGGAGCTTTTAAGTTGAAGTACTTCAGTGAGCCTTCAATATGGACATCCGTCCCAGGTATTTCCCTTGCCTGTCTGATGGCAAAAGCCATCTTCCCTGGTCTTTATGTACACCTCCTGGCACAATTTGGGAAGCTCTGTCAGGCCTTCTTCCAAGGCAGGAGCTCCCGCTCTGCAAACAAACTTCCAGGCAGAGAAAGCACCACCATTAGCCTCTCTCCAAAGGTTGCATTTGGAAGACCTGCCACCGTCTGACTGGTTCATTACAATTTATAGGCCCATTAGCTCTTCTCCAAGTCCCTCCTGCCTGCCTCCTTGCTGTCCTTACTCCTGGCCACCTTTACTACAGTCTACAGCAACCCCGTCACAGAGGCGGGGGACAGATGCAAGCTAGTACACTGCGTCAGCAACAGCCTCGATGAGGAACTGTATTCAATGGTATTTTAAAATCAGATTTGGGACCTAATCCAGTTTTACCAGTATATGATTTTAAATAATATTAAAGCATAGATATTTTTCCCCTGTGAATTTTATTGAAATTTTATTAATAGAAGGTACACAGGAAAATACAGGAAAAACTCAAGATTTTACCTGAATATAACACACAGTATAAAAACAAATTTCTATAAACAAATAAATAAGTCCCTAAATAAGTAAAACTTATTTAAAACTTACTCAAGTAAAACTGAGATTTATTAAGTAAAAGTCTGTTAGTCAAGTGATAAAATACATAAACCAAACATTAACTGAGACATTCCCCAAAACAGTTTCAAAGCCTCTGCTTGATTCAGCTATACGGCCATTTTAAGCCGTATAGTGCTTTTTCTTTAAACAAAAATACAACTTCAGAGCCTTCTTATTTTCATTTTACCACAAATTATAAACTGATATTCAATCAGTACCTTGCAATTTAAAAATCAGCGCGAAGAGGCGTGTACTTTCGCATGACTGCGGAGCAGACGCCCACCCCTAGCAGGGAGAGGGGCTCTCGGGCTGAGGCAGTCACCAGGCTGCAACCTAGCGACCCCTCAGTGCTGTGTGCTCCTGCCTCACACTTGACAGTGCTTGGATTTCAGAGGGAATCCAGGAATGTTTTAAGGTACTCAGAGAATTTATAAGAAACTAGAAATAGGCATACTAAGTTACTCTGAATGCATATCCAGTTTTGGCTTATTTAAATGATAAATTTAAGAGTGCACATTTGCTCTAAACAGAGACAGATTTAACTGAAAAGCTTTCTGCACTAAGAATAAAAAAATTTGTGTCATTTGACAAGCCTCCTGGATGCAGGTAGGGAAAATTTTTGAAGAATCAGAGATGAATGGGCAAAGGATGTGAATAAATATTTCTCCAAAGAAGATATCCAAATGTTATGTGATAAGCACATGACGAGATGCTCAACATTAGGGAACTGCAAATCAGAACCATAATGAAATACCACTTTACAGCCACCAGAATAGCTATAATAAAAAAGACAAACAATAACAAGTGTTGGTGAGAATGTAGAAAGATTGAAACCTTCAAACACTGCTGGTGGGAATATAAAATGGTGCCTCTGCTTTGGAAAATAGTCTGACAGTTCCTTAAAAAGTTAAACAGTTACCATAGGACCCAGCAATTCTACTTTCAGGTATATACCCAAGAGAAAGGAAAGTATATGTGCATGCAAAAACTCACACATGAATTTTCATGCAGTGTTATTCTTATTAGTGCCCCCACAAAAGGAAACAATGCAAGTGTCCATCAGCAAATGAACAGATAAACAAAATACAGTCTATATCCATACAATGGAGTATTATTGAGCCATAAGAAAGAATGTGGTTCGGAACACGAATAAACCTTGAAAACATGTTAAGTGAACAAAGCTAGTTGCAAAAGAAAACACATTGTATGACCCCCTTTATATCAAATGACCAGAATAGGCAAAACTATAGAGACAGAAAGCAGATTAGTGGCTGCCAGGGGATAGGAGGATAGGAGTAGCAGATGACTCCTTACGGATACAGGGGTTTTTCTTCAGGTGATGAAAATATTCTGGAATTAATGTGATGGTTATACCTCTTAATGAATATACTAAAATCTGAATTGCATACTTTAAAAGGGTGAACTTTATGGTATGTGAATTATATCTCAATTTAAAAAAGGAATCAGAGATGAAATCTGTGTCATTCTTTTTTACCTGGTGACTATACTGAAGAGGATCAATTGTGAACAAGAGAAAAATTTTTTGCAAAATAAAACCATACTGTTTGACTCATTAGTTAATAACAAATATTTAAGTAGCTTATTCCTCTTACAATGTGCAATAGGCATTATTACAGGTAGTTAAAGAAATGGGTATTATAAATCTGCAGTCCCCAGCCCCCGATCTGCAGCCACCACACACTCCTTGCCCCGTTCCGTGGAAAAATTGCCTTCCATGAAACTTACGAACCGGGGGGCCACATAGCGGGAGATGAGCAGCAGGCGAGTGAGTGAAGCTTCATCTGTATTTATAGCTGCTCCCCATTGCTCGCATCACTGCCTGACCCCCACAACCCCCGCCTCCTGCCCTCCACCCCGGAAAAATTGTCTTCCACGAAACTGGTTCCTGGTACCAAAAACGTTGGGGACCACTGTTATAAATCAATTTAGAATAGGATGACCACTGGCAGAATAATTTGCCTTCCTGAAAGAATAGGGTCTGGGCAAGCTGGGTATGACTGTCATGAGGTATTAGAACTTGCTGATTTCTGGCTTCCGAGTCCATATAAGCATGAGATATTCTTTTCTACCCTTAGATGGTCAGGATTTTTGCTTTACAGGGCCGTACCTCAGGCCACACAGTGACCCAGAAACCACAACTGCTGGTTTATCAACAGTAGAGCCAACTCTAGGGTCACTGAGGCCCTGCCTGCCTGGGGACACCAATAACATTCCTGGCTCTGCTTTGGTCAAGCACTGTACTCCCAACCCAGCAGGGGCTCAGGCTGCAGGGAAGATGCTAGAAGAGGGAACACAGCATCCTCAAAAGGAGAAAAGCTTGGAAAGGCAACTCTGAGGCTAGACACACGTACAACACTAATTGAAAGCCTATTTTTCTTTTGTGAATTAAAAAACAACTTACCTTCTTTAACGTGAATGTCAATTGTTTGCTGCCAACAGTGGTGTCTGATACACTCAATGTACCATTTTTTGCTTCAATTTTCAAACGATCTTCAAGGGTTTTGCTGTAGAAAATTTAAAAGAATAACATGAGTTAGTATTATGTTTTAATCTAACCATTTGAAACAAGTTTTTTTTTTTTTTTGAGACAGAGTCTCACTCTGTTCCCCCAGGTAGAATGCGGTGGCAATCATCATAGCTCACTGCAGCCTCAAACTCCTGGGCTCAAGCAATCTTCCTGCCTCAGTGTCCCGAGTAGTTGGGACTATACGAATGTGCCATGACACCCGGCTAATTTTTCTATTTTTAGTAGAGATGGGGTCTCGCTCTTGCTCGGGCTGGTCTTGAACTCCTGAGCTCAAGTGATCCTCCCACCTTGGCCTCTCAGAGTGCTAGGATTACAGCTGTGGGCCACTACACCTGGCCTGAAATAAGTTTTAAATATTAGTAGAAATGATCACATGAAGAAAAACTGTTTACATGTGTGGTAAACAGAAAATACTCCTCTAACACAAAGAACGAGGTGCACTCAAGTAGTCATTACTCATACTCAATAGACATACTGCAAAAACAATGACTGGCAAAAATACCCACTAATTTAACATTTTAAGTGGCAGTACCAAAGATTTTGATAGTTGCTATTTATCTTTCTAAATCATATTTCTGAAGGCAAATGCTAGAAGCAATATGTTTCTGAAGCCTGTCATTCATCGTAATGGTCAGTGGCATTTATGGTTCTAAAGCATTTTATATTTAAGCTATGTACAAGTTAGGTACGTGAGTATTTTAGCAATTCATCCACCTTCTACAAAGGAATGAACACAAATTAAGTCCTGGTCAAGCCACAAAGAGCTACGATAATTCTGATTTTTCCTTCACTCAGCCTTAACTCTGTTGACTGCAAGTCACTATCCCACAGTAAGAACAACCTGAAACATGAATCCATCTGATTACACTGAGAGGAAACAAAAGCAACTACATACTTCGGTTAAATTCTAACTGATTCAGCCCTAGTCACTGCTATCTCGCCAGGTGTCTTTCCCTCTAATTTCTTACTTGAATTACTCTTTCTGACATACTTTATCTCAAATTTATATCCATTTCTTTCTTTTTTTGAGAGAGGGTCTTGCTCTGTCTCCCAGGCTAGAGTGCAGTGGCATCATTATAGCTCACTGCAACCTCAAACTTTTGGGCTCAAGTGATTCTCCTGCCTCAGCCTCCCGAGTAGCTGGGACTATAGGCACTCACCACCACACCCAGCTGATTTTTCTATTTTTTGTAGAGAAGGGGTCTTGCTCTTGCTTAGGCTGGTCTTGAACTCCTGGGTTCAATCAATCCTCCCACCTTGGCCTCCCAGATTGCTAGGATTATAGGTATGAGCCACTGTACCTGGCCCATTTCATTCTTTGATCATACTTTTCTAGGGTCTCTTTATCTAATCTGTGTCTATTTAGTAGTTTGCTGTGCCCTGCAATTCATTATCATCTGTATAATTAACACAATCTTGCCCCTGCTTTCCAATAATTTGAATTTTGTATCAGTTAGATAATAATTCATTGCATGTTGTTATAATGTTTTATTATAGATTAGAACTTTGGCCCTTTTTGTTAACTTGGTTTAGAGGTAAATAAACTGAATTAAGCCTAAAGGTATATACTTTCAGTAAGTTTACATAGTTACTCTAACTTGTCTAGAAATAGCTAAAGCAACAGATTTATAGCCCTGTGGTGAGACTGAGAGGGAAGAAAAAAAGAAAGAATATGATTGTCTCTTACATTCTGTTCCCTTCTCAAAAAAAAAGAGTACTTCCATCTTCTACTCTCCTTGTATTACACCAAGACAAATTCAGTGTACTCTTTTAAAGTTAGTACTAAATAATCTGACTGAAGAAAAAGGATAAATTGTGTGAAAGGATCTTCTTTTCCCTGAAATATGATTTTTATAAGTAATTACTGAGTAGAACATAGCTCCTAAATGATCCCTAAGACAAAGTGATGCTCCTTTGAACTTCTGAAGCTCATGTTTGATGTTCACAGCATGAGAGATTTATCTCCACTTCATAACTACTGGTAATGTGCTAAATAAATATACCTTCTTTATATAATTTGAGACATAAAGTGGTTAGCATAAAAGTGGCACTCTTTTCTAAGCAATAATGTTATTAAGAAGCACTTTTAAAGTACTTTCCATCTTCAAAGTTCTTTACAGACCAACTAATTAATCCTTTTAACATCCCTGAGACAGAAGTATTTATCCTCCATAGATGGCAAAAGGGGAGGCAGGGTGTTAAATGACCTGCCTCAGGCCACATAAGGATTCAAGTCTAAAACCAGGATTCCAATTTAAGAATTTTTGGGTTCCAGGCAGGTGTCAGACCATACTTGACTTAGAAAGTTTTGTTCAGGAAACTTGTCCATTAAGTATTCTAAATGACAAGCTTCCCCATGACGAATCAAATGAAATTAAGATTTAGTTTAGCTTTTTTAAAAACAAGAATTCAAAAGTGAAATGCAGACTGACTCTAGCCTGTATGTAAGTTATGTTACCCTAAGCAAATTCCTCAACCTGTTCATTTCATTCTTGTTCTTTCCTTTCATAGCTATAAACTTTTAGGTTTTACAGTTAACAGGAATTCTGAATAACTATGGAGCCACTGAGACAAGATGGTACACAGAAAATACTAATTTGTGAAGAAAAAGACTTTTCAAGTAAATTGTGGGAAATTACTACTCTTTTAAGAATGACCTTATTTCCTCCATGATAGGGCATATAAATCCTGGTTTTCTCTCAATGTACTTTCCATGTGCACTTGTAAAAACTTGTTCTGTCTAGGTTACTTGGAAAGACAAGCTGAGTTTGAGAACGAGCCATGGCAGGAGATCAGACATAGACAGGGACTGTGTGTAGAGATTTCTACATTAAAGAAGTTCCACTTCCCTCCCTTTGAAAGTGAGTTTACTGAACATGGCTGCTACCCAGCAGCTCCGCAGCCTGATGCTCGAGTGTGACTGCAGTCAGAGACGACTTAAGAAGCAGACGTTGCCTGAGATCACCTGAAAACTCCTACTGAACAGAAAAGCAAAATGCAGAGAGCCACGTTGCATGTCCCTCTCAGTGTCTTTCCTCCAGGATGCCGGCCTGTGGCAGGGAAGACAGAGGATGGCGGAGCCTCCCTTCCCCTCTCCCCCTCCTGCCCTGTCCTACTTCTCATCTTTTCCCCACCTAGGCTTTAGGTCTGTTGGCCGTGGGGAACTTTCTCAATGATAGCAAAGTTAGGAATCTTAGGGAAAAGTCTAAGTGAGACAAGACAGACCAAAAAAATCCCCAAATTTATGGTGATTGCTAAGAAAATAGATAAACTTTTAAAAAGTTGAAAAGTGAGTGGAATGACTAAGTATAGGATAGAGAGGGCTCTCAAGGAAGAACCTTAATATAAAAAAGAAAAGTAGGCATTCACTGCAGGGGGAAAGATCAAATTAGATATTTATTAGATGCCCCAGGAAAGTTGATCAACTTACTTCTTTGAGGTTTTAAAGCATATCCACATGTACACTTCTTTAAACAGAAATAGTAAATATTTAATTAGAAATAATGCTCCTCAAAGAGTTTTTTTAATCACTTTGCATGGAAGGGGAAGTAGGAGAGTGAAAGATAATATACATAAAGGTATGTGCTTTAGTATAGAATTTAGAAGAAATTAACTCTAATTAAAATAAAGGAGTCGCCCTTCCATAGTCTATGCCAAAAGGAATACAAAGAAAATGGAAAAAAGAATCCACAGATAAATGAATTTTAAGTATTTTTAAAATTTAATTTTAAGCACTTTGTTTTAAATAACTAACTTTGACAAATATTTACATATACTGTGAAGGTTATTTAAAACTTTAATGCTCTCAGTTTGTATATGTTGCTTCAAAGGCCCTATTTCAGGAGAGAGAAAAATTCAAGCAACTGTGAAATCTGATACTTCATCTATCAGCAAAACTAGGATTTAGAAAGATTCCTAACACCCACTGCTGATGCAAATGTGGGGAAATAGGCGCTCTGGTCAGAGTGCAAAGTGCTCAAGCCCTTTTGGAGGGCAAGTTAACACACCCGTTGATCCAGCCAATTCCTTTACTAGGAGTATATTCTAAAGAAATGCTTGTACATTTGTACACATTTGTACTGTGAAAAAGGTAAGAGAAAAACAAGAAACAAACTTAACATGCACAATTGGGGGAATAGTTACATGAATTATTGTATATCCACCTTATGAAATATTTATGCAGCCATAGGTAGACCTACTGTGCATACAAAGAAAAACTTCCATGACTGACTATTAAATGAAAAGAGCAAGTTAAGCAATGTGATTAGTATGATCCATTCATGTTAAAGTTTAGGTATGTGAGTACGGACACATACAGGACAGAACACACGTCTAAAAGGCCAGGTGCACGCACAGCCACGAGCTGAGGAAGGGAATGTGGGCCTGGACACCTAAGCATTGCAATGACATGACTATACATCATGGAGCACATAGTACTTGAGAAATAAAAGATTCTACTTTTCTAAAGTGTATGTGTGGACTTAAATTACTTTTGAAATTAGATTTTTAAAATGTTTGTATTAAAACACAGCTGCATTACTTCAGCTCTTATCCACTATTGGTGAAGAGTAAAACTATGTCGTATTAATTCACAAAGTGGATAATGTTGTAGACATGATAAGAACCCACAAGAGCTACTAAACTGCTGGTGAAGAAGATGAGTTCCTCAAAGGCAGGAGCTGTCTTAAAAATCTTTGAATTTCCAGGACCTACCACAGGGTAGGCACTTCAAAGGACGCTTTCATAACGTGAACTGCAGGGGCCACCCAGCAGCTAGTATTTATTACCCAAGAAGAGAAGATATTTTTGTCTGCTGAAATTTAGAGAGTTCTCATTCTAAGGACTCTTTTCCTCCACTGTTCACCAACACAGACACCTCCAACACTGTGCCTTGCGGGCCACGCTGCCTCAGATACCAGCAGAGGCTGACGTGCCTAGACGCCTGAGGCCAGCAAGCATGAACATCCCGATCTTTCTACCTATAAACATAATTATTTGCATGCATCCTGACTTTCTTCTCTCAGGTCTTTGAAGGTGTGTACCTCGTCCTTTCTGAGGCTATTTCCTTAGCTTGTCTCCGGACCCCACTGCCACGTGATTCCTTACCAAATTGTACTTTGTCAACTGACTCAATTCTCCCATTTCCTTACTGTCCTCTTTCTGCAGTTCATTCCTCTCTGCCTCGTAACAAATCATATCTCTAAAGCCCAAAAAACCTTTCCCATCAAGTTATTGGAATCAACCACTTCCTTTCACTGCAGAACTTCTTAAAAGAACCATCTACACTAGTTGTTCACAATATTTTTTATCTCCTATTCAATCATCTATCTATTACAGTCAGACATTTGGTCGGACTGTCTGGGAAACTAGTTCCAATAAGACAATCCTCACATTGGCCTTTTTCCAACCTTCAGGCCTGGACCTCTCTGCTCCCGTGGATGCTGGCACCACTCCATTCTCTGAGACCCTCTCCATGTTTGGCTCTTTCCGGTCCCCCCGCAGCCCAACTCTGACAACTCTGTAGCATTTTGACTACCCATCTTCTCCTGTGCCTGTCCTTTAATTCAGAATTCTTAGCCCTAGGTGATCAGCAGATCTGTGACATTTCTAAAATTCTGTGCATCACTTCGTAGGCATTTGTATTTTTCTAAAGAGAGGTATATGGTTTTTATTCAAAGACTCAAGAAAGATATTTTTCTCCATGGTTCCATTCTTAGTCCTCACCTTACTTTACACAATCATGGTAAATCTCTTTTTATTCCATGGTTTCAGCTACTCAATAAAAGCTGGTATCTCTCAGAGCCACATCTCCGGCCTCCTCTTCATGGGCCCCAGGCGGCATGCCATTGGTCTACCGAACATGACCAAGATGACATGTAGGCTCCTGATTTAATGTGCTCAAAATGCAGCTCATTACTTTTAGCCTTAAACCTGTTTTTCACTCTGTATTTTTACCTCCAACATTGCTAAACATCTAAACATCATCCCTGATTGTCCCTTTCTCCCTATGAGATTGCTAGCCACCATTTTCCTTTCTCACTCTTAGGCCAGTGGATAGTTTGGCTCCAAGTCTGCCTGCCTCTCTCCACCCGTGCTGTCCAGCCTCCCAGCCCTTTGACCTGGGCTACTGCAACCGCTTGTGAGCTGGTCTCTGGGTGTCCAGTTTCGCCCCACATTGTCTTCCTAAAATGGAGATGTTTTGTTAATAGGTTTCTGAGAAATAGGGACTTTTAATGCCTATGTGTTTTTATTTTTATTTTTTACAACAAACATACTACTTTTATTATAAAAGTATTTGCAATATTGGGGGAGAGGTTGGAATAGATTTGATAGTGTTAATCTTAGCTTTAAAATCTTCTGTGGCTTTTGGTGCTTGGTTGGGGGATGCACCTCTCAAGCCACGCCTGCCACTGTCCCCGCTGTAGAAGAGCACACCCCTACCCCACGGCCTTCCTCCTGTGCTCACACCGCACCTCTGCCAAGAGCGCCGTCCTTCCCACTCTGCTCTCAGTGCTCAGCTCTGCATCTTTCCAATGACCAGTTTTCAGATGACCCCTACGAAAACTGCCTTAAATTCCCCGCAATGAGCCCCTGCCTTCTTATGCTCCTTTCCCACAAGTGCTGCAGGCACGTGGGCTGCGCCTTTCCCTCCCAAACCTGGGGTCTAGAATGGCACTCTCCTCACACCAGGCACTCAGTGCATGCTCGATGAATGAATGGGTGGGGGGAGAGATGATAAGTGGAAGAATAAATTCACAAATAAAGTTAGCATACTGTAAAGCTTAAAAACACATGTTGACAGACACACGTTTATCTAAAGCCACGTGACCATGCCAAGCAAAGAGGACAACTCACTCAAGTATTATGCTTCCATTTACTATTTACTTTTCCCTTCACAGAAACAGTTTTAAAGCTGGGCAAGTCCAAGTGAACATTTAAACATAATACACTCAATTTTGATGTTGTCTTTTGTTGACTGCTTTGTGGTAACTTGCAGAACAAACATAAGGAGTCACTTTAGTTCTCTCAAGGATAATGGTTCAATGCTTTATTAACTAATATTAAGATATTGCAAGTTCAGGATTTGCCAAAATAATCTAGTCATGACTGGAATACGCAGTTTATGCCAAAATGCTAGCAAACTGTAGGCTATTCATACCAAAGGGTTATTATTTTAAACAACTGGATTCTTATTTTAAGCTCACATAAGTATTATCACTTATATAGTTCTTCTCAAAAAGTATGATTAACTTAGTGGTGTTTAAACTCAGAATATTTAACTGCAGTGTATTAGCTGCTACTGTTTATTCTTAAATATAAATTTTTATCCCTTCTGTTTCATACTTCCATATGCTACTACAGCCTTCAGGCAGAAGGAAGAATGTTAGTGAGATTAGTCAGACCTCCCAGCCCCAAACCATGGCCTCCTATTACCATGGTTACACTCAAAGCAACTGCTCCCAGATTTTCTTGATCAATGGGCTATGGAGGAAATGAGTTCTTTATCAGCAGACCTTGAAGGAGTAACTTCCTGAGTTGACTGACGTGTAGTCATAGCAGAGAAGATTCACACTTTCAACAAGTATTTATCAAGTACCTACTCTGTTCCAAGTACTTTTTCAGGAGCTAAAGTAGCAAATAAAGTAAGACAAAAACAGCAGATACTCTAACAAAAAAATTCATTCCACAGAACCAGAACACTGGAAACAAGCAGACTTCTCTCTACTTCTGAGTAGGACTCCGAATAAAATATCTAAGAATATGAGCAGTATAAAAAGTGAGATGGCACACACTGCTGTTGGGAAAGGAAAATCATGCCACCTCTTTGGAAACAGCCAGTTTGCAAGTTTCTGAAAAGGCTGACCAGCAATTCCCTCCTAGGTATGTAGTCAGAATAAATGAAAACACATGCCTAGGCAAAAATGTATAAACAAATGTTCATAGCAGCATTATTCATAATAGACAAAAAGTAGAAACAATCCAGATGTCCATCAACTGATAAATGGATAAGTCCACTGTGGTATCTCCATACACTGGAACATTATTTGGCAATAAAAACAAATAAAATAGGTTGGTCTGAGTGCAGGATGTTTATAACTAATTGATCACAACCAGTTACAGATTCCTTTGTTCCTTCTCCCCTCCCACTGCTGAGGAGAGGAGAGGGAGAGGAGAGGAGAGGGAGAGGAGAGGAGAGGGAGAGGAGAGGAGAGGGAGAGGAGAGGAGAGGGAGAGGAGAGGAGAGGGAGAGGAGAGGAGAGGGAGAGGGGAGGAGAGGGAGAGGAGAGGAGAGGGAGAGGGGAGGGGAGGGAGAGGAGAGGGGAGGGAGAGGAGAGGAGAGGGAGGGGAGAGGAGAGGGGAGGGGAGGGGAGGGGAGGGGAGGGGAGGGGAGGGGAGGAGAGGGGAAGGGAAGGGAAGAGAAGGGAAAGGAAGGGAGGGAAAGAAAAGAAAGAAGAGAAAAGAAAAAGAAAAGACAAGACAAGACAAGACAAGGTATAGGCAAGGCAGGGCAAGGCAAGGCAGGAAGAGAAGAGAGGAGAGAGGAGGGAGGAGAGAGGAGGGAGGAGGGAGGAGGGAGAAGGAAGGAGGGAGGAGGGAGGAGAGAGGAGAGAAAAGAGAAAAGAGAAAAGAAAAAACATAATTATCCCTCAGTATCTGCGAGGGATTGATTCCAGGACCTCTGCTGGATACCAAAATCCATGGATGCTCAAGTCCCTTATATAAAATGGTGTAGTATTTCCATATAACCTGCACTCATCCTCCCATATACTTTAAAACATCCCTAGATTACTTTTACTATCTAATACAATGTACATGCTTGTAAATAGTTGTTGTACTGTATCGTTTAGGGAATAATGACAAGAAAAAAGTCTGTACTATATATAAAGTCTGTACTTTATATAAAGTCTGTAAATTATAACTGTTCAATACAGTTATAATTTTTTTTTTTTTTTTTTTTTTGAGACGGAGTCTCACTCTGTTGCCCGGGCTAGAGTGAGTGCCGTGGCGTCAGCCTAGCTCACAGCAACCTCAAACTCCTGGGCTTAAGCGATCCTACTGCCTCAGCCTCCCGAGTAGCTGGGACTACAGACATGCGCCACCATGCCCGGCTAATTTTTTGTATTTATATATTTTAGTTGTCCATATAATTTCTTTCTATTTTTAGTAGAGACGGGGTCTCACTCTTGCTCAGGCTGGTCTCGAACTCCTGACCTTGAGCGATCCACCCGCCTCGGCCTCCCAGAGTGCTAGGATTACAGGCGTGAGCCACCGCGCCCGGCCAAATACAGTTATAATTTTAAAAAAAATATTTTCAATCCTTATTGGTTGAATCCATGGATGAGGAACTCATAGATACAGAGGGCCAACTGTACTAATATGTGCTACAATGTGGATAAACATTTGCCAGGTGTGGCAGCTCATGCCTGCAATCCCAGCACTTTGGGAGGCCATGGAGGGAGGATTGCTTGAGGCCAGGAGTTCAAGACTAGCCTGAGCAACACAGTGAAACCACCATCACTTCAAAAAATAGAAAAATCAGCCAGGTGTGGTGATACACACCTGTAGTCCCACCTACTTGGGAGGCTGAAGCAGGAGGATCATTTGAGCCCAGGAATTTGAAGTTGCAGTGAGCTATGCTGATGCCACTGTACTCTAGCTGGAGCAACAGAGTAAGACTCTATCTCAGAAACAAACAAACAAAAAACCCCCGAAACCCCACAAAAAAACAATAACAAAAAACATGGATAAACATTAAAAACCCTGTGCTAAGTAAAAGAAGCCGGACGCAAAAGGCCACACATTGTATAACTCTAATTAGATGTCAGAAGAGGCAAATCTATAGAGAGAGAAAACTAGATTAGTGGTCGCCTTAGGCTGGAAGATGGGGTGGGGTAAATGGAGAGTGGCTGCTAATGATGGGGTTTCTTTTTGGCGTGATCAAAATGTTAGCAAATTGTGGTGATGCCTGCACAACTCTGAGAATATAATAAAAGCCAATAAATTGTACACTATAAGTAGGTGACTTGTATGTTATATGAATTATCTCAAGAAAAGTCATTTTAAAAAAAGTGAGATTGGTAGGTAAAGAAAACATCTTCAAAAGATATCAAGAATATTATAGCTGACTCTTGAACAATAGTTTAAACTGCATGAGTTCACTTATATGCAGACTTTTTTCAATGAAAGTGACATGGAGTATGCCCATCTTTCCTGCCTCCCTTTCCACTTCCCCCACCTCCTCCTCCTCTGCCAGCCCTGAGACAGCAAGACCCACCCCTCCACTTCCTCCTCGTCCTCAGACTACTCAAGGTGAGAACAAGGATGAAGACCTTTATGATGATCCACTTCCACTTAATGAAAAGTAAATATATTTTCTTTTCCTTATGATTTTCTTAATAATATTTCCTTTTCTCTAACTTACTTTACTGTATGACTATAGTAGATAATACACATAACTTATAAAATGTGTTAATTGAAAGTTGACTGTTAAGGCTTCCAGTCAACCACAGGCTATTTGTAGTTAACTTTCTGGGGAGTCAAGTTATACGAGGACTTTTGACTGCTTAGGGGGGCGAGTGTCAGTGCCCCAACCCCCAAGTTGTTCAAGGGTCAACTGTACTAGGCTTCTTTACTCACTAACATCTCTTTTGTTAGTGAATGAGAACCAGAATTTTGAGATGCATCTGGATTCTAAATTGAAGAATTCACTCTTCATCTGGTGTCCCACGTATTCGCTAGAAGCTGGTGAAATAGATGAGTCAGACATATCCCGACTCCAGAAACAATTCAGCTTGTTCACTGATGTCCTCCCGACCTTCTTCCTCCCCCTACTTCTGAAAAAACACCTTGTCTTGAATGGAAAGTGGGGGCTGGAGAAGACAAGGTACAGAAATGGTACTGACCCTAACCTAAGCCCTCATCTGTCCTGCCTGCTCCCCGCCTCCACCCCCAGCCTGCTCCCCTTGGCTCCGCAGATGTTCAAGCTATTCTCTCAAGACATCTCCTGTGACCACCTACCACATTCAAATCTTGCACACCAATACTTTGCCTGGAAATTCTCAAAGCAGAAACTTACATAATTTAGAGCTTATACACAATTTGGACTTGAATACCTAGTTTGCTCCTTACTCAGATGCTTGACAACTGAAAATTGTTGAAATAATATCACTTTTTTTTGTGGAAGGCTGATGGTTTTGGTGGTAAATATTTATGACATAAAATTTACCACTTTAGCCATTTTTACATGGAGAGTTCAACAGCATTAAGTACATTCACATAGTTGTATAACCATCACTACCAACTACCACCAGAACATTTTCACAACTCCAAACTGAAACTGTACCCATTAAACACTAACTCCTTATTCCCTCTCCTCCAGGCCCTGGCAACCACTATGCTACTTCCCATCTCTCTATATCTGACTAATCTAAAACACCACTCTTTTTGTTGCTGAATGATCCCTGGGTCAATGACAAAAAGGCTTAACATTTCTGGCAAATTTTCCAAGTGACTTTTTCAATAATCAGGTAAATTGAGATGGGGTAAACATAACTGAGATCCTAATTTTTAAAAATAACTTTTTGTGATGAGACAAAGAATTTATCATCTCTTAACTACCACTGTCCAAAAAGCTTCAAACCACTGGTCTGTTGGGCACAAAATAAAATAAATATGTATAGGTTAGGGAGCTCCATGGGGAAAAATCCAGGACAACAGAAAAGAGTGTGGCCTTTGCAGTTTCAAAGCGTTCTAAAGTATACTCACCATGCTCACAGGACTACACCTGTATTTTTCTGCATGTAAACTCCACCTCAGCCTGCTGGGTGCTTGCCTTGCACCACCCCCTGCACGGCCTTCCCCGCCCCTTCACTCTTCCACTCCTTCCCTGCAGCCCCCACCATCCAAAGACAACAAAAATGTCATCTTTAGGGCCATGTGCCAACGAGAAGCAGGGGCTCAACCACATGCCAACTAGTCACTAAGGCAGTGCTACTCACTTCATCAGCTTCTGCTTTATGGCAGAATCTTTGAAGCTTCTGAACTCTTCTCCTGCTTTGATCTCATAAAACTGGGGTGTCAGGACTGTCTGCTGGTCCTCCTTGAGTCGTTCCTGCCGCTTCACCTTTTCCTCCTGCTGGATAAGTCTGCGCTGCTTCCTGACCTCTTCAACCCAGTCTTTTTCATCATCTGAACTCTCTGAACTTTCCGCATCACTCGGTTTTCCTTCCAGTTCTTCCTCTTCTTCCTGAAAATAAAAATAGTAAGAAGTGGCTCCTTTCCCCCAACCAAACACTGGCTCATTATTTTCTTTTAAGTAGCATTAGCCATGAGAGTACGTGACAGCTGCTCCATCCCACTGCGCGCACTAGAAGGAATGCCCTTAGTTAAATACAACGTACTCCTAAGCTGAAGGACAATAATATGCAGTTATTACATCTTAAGTAAAATCAAAGATTCTTCTAAATTACACAGAAAACTTAATATTGAAGAAAATAGCAGTAAATTCTAAACAATAAGGAATACATTACTTTTTCACGAAGTTCTTGTTGCTCTAAGAGTCTTAGTTTCTTCTTCCTTTTCTCACTAATTTTTGAAACAAGTGGATTCAAAAGCCTAAATTCTTCACTCTCTTCATCTACTTGGAAGTCAGGGTTCTCAAACATAACTTTAAATCGATCATCGGTGAGAATATTAGGAAGGCTCTACAAGAAAAAGAGGGAAAAGTATGTAAAAATTTAAGATAATATCTGAATAAAATCTGACCACAAAGATGGTTTAAAAAGTTTCATCCTATTATAAATTAATAAGCTGCATCAGGCATAAATTAACAACTCATTATGAAATTTCTTTAGAACCAGTTTCTAGAACTTTCTAATTGCCCCTGGGTTTGTCTCCCACCAACAAAACAAATTCTATTAGTCTACTTTGCAGATGAACTACATTACTTGGTCATCACACACACTGAGCTAAGGATGAGCCTTTTTGGCTAACTTTATGCTTAACACATTAGAAAGAATTTTCTTTAACATATTTAATGCAAAAAACACATTTCAAGAAAATATATCTGAAGCTATGGTGACCTTAAAAAAAAACAACACAAAACGAAACAAAAAAAAAACCCATAATTTTTTCAAACATGGCTTTTAAAGCATAGCTATTATACTGAATTAAAATAAGTGATTCTTTTAACTTTGTATCCCAAAACTGGGAGCAGCATAGATAGATAAGTTAACAATTAACATGGTAGGGTAGAGGGGGGCTGGTGGTATAAGTTTATTGACTTCAACTGAGTTATTTGGAAACATAAGGGATGTTTCCATCCATTATAAGACAGCTTCATCAATTTTTTTCCCCAGGCCATTTAATTGTTCTCAAAGGATATAGTGTATCCTTCATGTAATAAAACTCTGGCTATTGGGACCCATTTGGATAGCTCAGGACTGACACCAAATTCCTTTTTATTTGTACCATTTTTGAACAGAACGTTTACTAAAATGTATTGTAAAGTTATCTGTTCACTTAAACAGATGATGTTTAAGTGAACAAATCTGTTCACTTAAAAAGATGACAGAGAATCTTATATACTTAGGACTCTCTATTGTTTCTTATCTGTTACTGGCTTGGACACCAGACAAAACAACCTACTTAAAATGGTTTATAAATCAAAGTAAATAGCCTGAACATAGCTGGAAAAAGCTAACACATTTGTGATGGACTCTGGCTCTATTGAACAGACCTGATTTTACTGACTGTTTCCCCACTACTGGAAGTAAATAAGGTTGCAGACAGTTGACTTCTGAATACTGTATTTGTGTGACAGATCTATACAAAAATTTGGTAAATCTTAAGACATTAAGGAACTTGGCCTGTTTATTACTTGTTTGTACCTAAAAATCAATTAACCTGTAACTATGAAATAGTGAATTCAATCACTTCTAAGACAGACTCAGGACCGAGGAAGAAAGAAAGATAAGATCTAGTTGTTGATCTTCATCTAGTAAGGAAGGAAAAAACCCTGCAATCAAGTATGCTACCAGAACCTTGTGAAGGCTGCTCGACAAAGTTTAAGGTGTCACAGGAGCGGAGGCAAAGTCATCCCAATAAGGGACATCCCAGGAAGGGCATGTGGACATGGCATCGGGGACGAGGCTTGAAAGATGAGGTTTCAACAGGTAGAAAGAAATTTGAAGAAAGAACATTTCCAGCTGACTAGGGAGTGGTGAACAGTCTGATGGCATAAGAAGAATGGTGTATTTAATAATTTGCAAAATCATTTTTTGATCAGGCCAGATTGTAAAGGATTTTAAATGCCCTGACTGTCATTCCGAAGGCAAGGGGAAACCACTAGAGGGTATGGGAGGGAGAAGGGGAGACGGATGATGAACAGAAGCAGGCTTCACGGCTTTCCAGTGGCAAGAGCTGTGCTCCAAGAGACCGCAGCAGCATGGCTGCTGAGGGAGAAACGGAGAAACCAGCGACATGAGAAGACTAAGAAGCCACTTTAGGAATCTGGCAAAAGAGACGGGGCCTGAATTAGGGCAATGGGAACATAAGGGTGGGAACAGACACCTTTTAGGAAAGTGTACTCATGAGATACACTTCTAAAACAGAATTGACAGATCCAGTCATGGATAAGATGGGAGGCTTAAGAGTTAAAAACAAGGTTAGAAACTTATCTCAAGTGTCTAGTTCAACTAACTAGAGAGCTGGTGGTAGTGTGAGCTGGGACCCCCACTGGCGAGCTTAGAAAAATAGGCGTGGTGTGGGTGCGTGCAGTGAAGGGCAGGAGACCAGGCTCCATCTGAGACTGCTCACGTCTGCAGCACAAGGAGAACAGCGTCAGGATTCTGAGGGCCACCTTTAGGTGTCAGGGCACAACGTGGCAGGTCTCAGGAGACGAGAGGGGGCTACAATGTAAATTTTGGAGTTACCTATAAATATGGAATAGGTGATACTGCCAAAGAGCTAGGTATTTTCAAACGAGTAGCTATGTGCCCATTACATACTTTCAGGTTAAAAAAAACCCCGAGATTAAATTTATTTCCATCTTACTATATTTATTAAAGTAATAATATTTTAATAAATAACAGAAAATGTTAAAAAGATACGTTGCTGATATTCTTAATTTTTTTTCTTAATTTAAAACAAATAAGTTGTATTTCCTAAAGACATGTATGCTTTGGATGAACAATTATAAAATAAAAACTCTTCTGACCTAGCTGTAAAAATATTTCCCCCAGGGATTTTTCCTAGTCTAATTGATTGTTTCCACAGCTGTCTTAAAAAGAAAAAAGTAGGACAAGGTATAGTTAGTGATGTTCTATAGTAGTTTACAAGTGTCTGGCTAGTGATCTGGCCCATAACTACACACATACACATGCTCAATATTTACCATTAAAATGTGAAAAACATCTTTAAGCACTGTTCATGCCACAGCCTTTCCTCAAAGAATTATATGTTTATCTCAGTGAGATGCTTATGAATATTAATATTTTGTCCGAACATAGTAACATACATGAGGAATGCTTGCCATTTTAAACAAATTAATTCTTTCAATGCAGTGGTACCTGTGAATTAAGTTGGTACAGACTTCTGAGTAAAGATGGTGGCCTGAACATAAGCATTTCCTTCTCATCTCTTCTTAAACCACCACAACAATAGAAAAGGGGCTTTTAAAAAACGACACAAACCCTTAAGAGTGAGGAAGAAGCGAAAGAGGCAATAAAAATTTGGAAGCAAGAAAGCAAGTCTACGTAAAATTCCACCCCAGCTCTAGAAAGCCCAGCCCCTGCCCTTTCCCACTGGAGGAGGGAGAGGGGAGGCGCCTGGCAGGGGACCCCGCCCTGCAAAGCAAGGGAAGTGTGTGGTAACAAGGAGAGGAAGTAGAGGCTGGCACTCGAGGCTCAGGGGCACCCCACTGTTCCTCAGACCCCAAGCTCTTGTGACCTAGAGAGGTCAGTTCTCAGAATGCTGGTAGCCGGGTCTTCACCTAACTAGCCAGGTGATGACCTGAAAGATAATAGTATCTGGAGCTTCCCCAAGCAGACAGTTTGGCCAAGTCACCACACAGACACTGAGGGACCCTGTCCCTGCCTCAGTTTTCATTCAGCTTTTTAACATCTGTACTCTTTACTATGAATAAATAACCAAGGATCATGGCAAGAAAAACTTATTAAAATTTTTTTCAAGAAAATTCCCCAGCACCAAGACCTAAGTTTCTAGAACAAAAGGAGCCACCAGCATAGGGGCCAGAATTCTAGACCGAAAATGGACCCACGGCACAGCACAGCCATCCCACGTGAGATTTCCCTGGACACTTCCTCTTTCTGGGCTTACTCTCCTATTTTAGAGGAGCAAATCCTCTAGTAACTTCCTGAGGAAGAACAGCAGGTAATTGACTGTTGTTGAGAACTAGCATGTCTGAAAATATCTTTACCATACCCTCGCACTGCCTGACTGCTTGTCTAGACTGCAAAATACTAGGTTAGAAACAATATTCCTTTAAGAAACCGAAGGTTCTTAAAATTCTTTGTCCAACATGGGGTGAAGTGCAGTGAATCCTCAGGATAATGGTAATGGGAGACTCCAGGATTTGAAGGCGACCAGTTCAGAAGGGAACAGGGCAGAAAGGTCTAGAATCAACTTTTTCAGGAAGGCAAATAAGTATAAAGTCTGATCTATATAAATATCTCAAAACAAGACTTAGACAACTGGTAAAGAATGGGGGGGGGGTGGTTAGTGATAACAATATGGAAAACAAAAGAGACAACAAAAGGCTGTGCAAGAAATGCAGTCATAGATTGCTGCTGACTCCGACTTGGCCGTAAACAGCATTCGCCTTGTCATAACCATGTAAATGTTGAATACTGACTTAACCAAAATTACAATATAGCTTTCTTGGGAGGGAAGGTTATCATATGACAATGCCTAACACTAAAATGTCAAGAAGAAGTACTACAGGCAATATCAAGAGAGAGTTTTATAACAATCAGCTAAAAAGGCAAAAGTAGTTGTCTCAGAAGAGGTGAAAATGGGGTAGGAGGTGGGAGGAAAAGAAGGACTATGGGATAACCTACATTCCTAACAAACCTTGAAGAAATGTTTAGTTTTTAAAACTAGGTATGTATAACTATAATTTTTAAAAGCCCCAATTTTTAATTGGTACTAAAAAAGCTTTAAAAATAATATTTTGGGCCGGGCGTGGTGGCTCACGCCTGTAATCCTAGCACTCTGGGAGGCCGAGGTGGGCAGATCGTTTGAGCTCCGGAGTTCGAGACTAGCCTGAGCAAGAGCGAGACCCCATCTCTACTAAAAATAGAAAGAAATTATATGGACAGCTAAAAATATATATAGAAAAAATTAGCCGGGCATGGTGGTGCATGCCTGTAGTCCCAACTACTCGGGAGGCTGAGACAGGAGGATCCCTTGAGCCCAGGAGTTTGAGGTTGCTGTGAGCTAGGCTGACGCCACGGCACTCACTCTAGCCTGGGCAACAGAGTGAGACTCTGTCTCAAAAAAAAAATAAAATAAAATAAAAATAAATAATATTTTGGGCCGGGCGCGGTGGCTCACGCCTGTAATCCTAGCACCCTGGGAGGCCGAGGCAGGTGGATCGCTCAAGGTCAGGAGTTTGAGACCAGCCTGAGCAAGAGTGAGACCCCGTCTCTACTAAAAATAGAAAGAAATTATCTGGCCAACTAAAATATATATAGAAAAAATTAGCCGGGCATGGTGGCGCATGCCTGTAGTCCCAGCTACCAGGGAGGCTGAGGCAGTAGGATTGCTTGAGCCCAGGAGTTTGAGGTTGCTGGGAGCTAGGCTGATGCCACGGCACTCACTCTAGCCCGGGCAACAAAGCGAGACTCTGTCTCAAAAAAATAAAAAATAAAAAAAAATAATATTTTGGACATTAAAACTGATCTGATGCAACCCAGAGTATCTGTATATAATTATACCCTTTCCCTAAAGAGATGACTGCTAATTTAAAATAAGCTCTTACTGGTATTTAATAATAATTCTCTTCCATGTTATTCTAGTCACAGAATACCCAGGGCCTAGAGATTGGACGCACAGTCCTGCCTGAGCTGCTGCAGAATCCAAGAGAAGTATATTCATACAAGACTTTAAGGCAACAGTGAAAAACTAGCAGAAACGACTAATGCAGAAAATGACACTCACAGGGAATACGGCTCCAACTAAAACTTAAATTCTTACAAGTCAAATGGATCACAGGTGCCTGTGTCTCTCAAAGCTGTTTGTGTACACTGGGAGCTCAATATGTGTTTTTTTTGAAAAAATAAATGAAATAATCCTCAATTAGAATACCACCAAATTTCTGAGTTTGAATAATGTCCAAATAATGCTTGTTGACATTATGTGATGGCTCACTTCCCATTGCAGGTTCCACTTCAACTGTACAGTAAACAACTTATTAGACTTTTACTATGTTATCAGTGGTAGCAATATTTAGGAACACATTTCACTGTCTGTCTCGACTAATTTTAGTTGCAGCCAAAGCAGAACATAACTGCAAGATACTAACTTTCAAATCAGGAGATATCAAAGCTAGTAAAGCTCTTGAGGTTTTGTGGAGCTCAGTTCAAAGGCAAGACTAATGACCTGTTGATGACTATAACAATTCTTTCAAGTATTCTTTACAATTATAATGAAGGATTCTTTCATTAATTCATGAATGATTTTTAAGATCTTCATTTTATATAAGCTAAAACTGTTAAGAAACAAATTATAAAAATTTTTTCTAAGAACAACCTCAGATTTTCAGAAGACCATATATAAGTATTTCTGGAATGAAATGGAACTCAGAATACGGCCTGATTTGAGCCACCAAAAAGCAACTTAGGGGCACATTTTACATACACTACTCTCTAGCAGAATTTTGTTATCAGGTGACATGGCTACAAAGATAGCACTTCCAGCTATGAACAGCTGGAGAGAAACTGCTGTTTGATGGAAGAAGACAAGAATTTCCACAGTTCTTATTCCTGCACTTGCAGTAGAACAGAACACGGTCTGGAAGTTCTGTATAGGATGACCCACAAATAGGTTCTAAAATAAACAAATACTATCTTGATAATTAGAGAGTATGCAGCAGCAAAAACGAATGTCAGTGGAACACAGATTTGACTGTAGATAACAAAGGCAAGTCCTTGATTTGTTCAGAGCCAACAGGAATGAGGAACTATGGTGTAGTTAAATAACACCAGATGCCGTAATAACACAGTTCAAATTTCAGTTACCTCTGTTCATGAACTGTTGAGTATTTGCATAAAGTACAACTCTGTTGCTAGCTCTTCAGTCCACAAATACCTACGTAAATAACACCATGGTCAGTGGCCAATCACATCACTTCTTTCAAAGCCTGTCACTGACTGGTCACTGTGCATGATCCAGTGTGATACCCATCCTGTTCGGTTCACACAGACAGGAAGCATGTCCGCATTGTGTTGCCTCTTTATATCCCAAAGATAAACTTGTGACATTTAACAAAAAATGGACAATTAAGAAAGATCTAGCCAATAAGGATGAAACTGCATAAAAAAATATCAATCAAATTTAAAGACAGTTATAGAAGCAAGAGCTGACTGTGGGACTGTGGATGCTCCCACTGGCTGGGACTCTAGATCTGCAGTCAGAGGATTATGTGACAGTAAATATCTTGAAGTAAGTGAGGAAAGCAGTTATGACAAAAAGGAGGACAATGTCCCAGTAGAAGTGGCACTGGCAAAAAACCTCACTTTAAAGCAACTCCAAGACATTTCATGATATCAAAAGGGCAAAGGATAAAACACCAAAAGCTCATCCAAACTTAGGAAGGAGTAAGACACTTTGCTGGGGCAAAGAAAAATGTTGGCTCCTTATCTTCAGTTAGGGTAAGAAGAAAGTGGGTACTGTTCCAAATACTCTTACATGTCCCCCATCCCGCCAAAAAACCACTCGATTATGCTTTGCTTCTAATATTTTGAATTACAGTATACGAAATAGATACTAGTTTTTCTATTTTTTTTTCCATTTCATTACATTTATAATGGACAGTAAGAGAGCTTTTAATGTTCAACAAAAATGTTTAAAGGCACGGAACGATGGCAATTTTTCCCACAGACTATGAAGATCACTTTGCATTTGTTTAGCTTGCAAGGTCATCTCTACCATCCTGTATGTACTACCATGTACTCTAAATCTTCTCTGGCTGCTCCCAACCTCAACAAAAGTCTATTAAAGAAAAGGGGGTCAAGGAAAAGGGACTTCTCCTGCATTTTTATTATAATCATCTTTATAATCTGGCATACCATGCTGCACAAAGTACCAAAATTAAATTTTAACTTCAGTGCCCTACCCTCTATGATAGATGATAAGGGCTCACGCTCACGCATGAAGCACAGCTGGGAATGCATATACCTGCAGCCTAAATTAACTCTATTCTCTACCTATGGAAGCTTTAAGGCATATAAATCCAAAGATCACTTCCAATTGCCCTGTAAAGTGACATTATGAAGCTGCAAAGTTACTTCCCTAATCATCCTTAGCCTTGGCTAACAAGAAGATCAATGTGGCCGGGTGCGGTGGCTCACGCCTGTAATCCTAGCACTCTGGGAGGCCGAGGTGGGCGGATCGTTTGAGCTCAGGAGTTCGAGACCAGCCTGAGCAAGAGCGAGACCCCACCTCTACTAAAAATAGAAAGAAATTATATGGACAGCTAAAAATATATATAGAAAAAATTAGCCGGGCATGGTGGCGCATGCCTGTAGTCCCAGCTACTCGGGAGGCTGAGATAGGAGGATCGCTTGAGCTCAGGAGTTTGAGGTTGCTGTGAGCTAGGCTGACGCCACGGCACTCACTCTAGCCTGGGCAACAGAGTGAGACTCTGTCTCAAAAAAAAAAAAAAAAAAAGAAGATCAATGTGAGTAGTCTGAGGAGAAAGTCAACATAGCAGGGGGCACTTGCATTTTACATACTAGGAGATATACAGTGGTGTAAATTAGTGCAGTGCACAGCCATAGCACACAGATATAAATTCAAATATTAATAAGCTTAAGTAATTATTTCAACAGTGGCATATTATTCATGTCACAAAAATGGAAACATAAAAACCATCTATCCATTTACTTAAGGAAGCCTTCCCAAAATTAAGATTTAACTAATATATTAAAAGAAAGTAATAGAGCAGGACAAGGGGATGCACAGAGAGGCTGAGGAAGCAGAGGACGGCAAGAGGGAGCAGCAAGTCTGACTCCATTCAGAAATCACAGCATGGAGTGCTCACATCCAGTCTTTGTATGTTATAGACGAGAAAACCGTGACCCAGTGAAGCTGAGGAATCACCCAAGATTACACAACCAGTGAGCAGAAGAGCCAGAAACAAGATTCTTTAGCTGAAGTCCCTGAGTATTGATGAAGAGAGCAAAACAAAAGTAAGTACAAAAAGAGCTCAATGATCTCACATTCACTTACCTGGTTAAAAACCAGAGGACACTAAAAGAATGAGCAAACAAAAAGCCTCCCGAGAGCACCACATGACTGACCCAAAGCTACACGGTTAGCCCCTTACTCAAAGAGTTGGGTCTTGCAGCCTCTCGCAGAGAGATCAGATCGTTACAATGCATTCCAGTATGTAATCAAGCTAGGCTATCTGTCTGCATGCCCGATCTAAGCAGATGGGAAAACAGGATTGGGAAGGACCCAGGAAGTCTTCATATACCTGGAAGAATTAGAAAAATCTCATCTCTGGACGATATCAGCTAAACAAAGCACTAACTCTTATTTATCTTATGACTGATCTTCGTCTATTTCCAAACTGGTAAAGGACAAGCAGCAGTTACATCAGCCTGCGCGCTCTCTGTAACACCAAGTCTAAATTAAGATAGGTTACTTCCGGAGTTACAAACAAATGTTGTTAGTACCAAGAAAAACAATAATCTAGATATTTAACAATGAAAGATTAAGTAAATTATAATGTATCCATAAGACAGAACATGCAGCTATAAAAAATATTTACAAAGACTTTTTAATGGCGGGGCACAGTGGCTCACATCTGTAATCCTAGCACTCTGGGAGGCAGAGGTGGGAGGATCACTCAAGGTCAGGAATTCGAGATCAGACTGAGCAAGAGCGAGATCCCATCTCTACTAAAAATAGAAAAAAATTAGCTGGACAACTAAAAATATACAGAAAATATTAGCCAGGCATGGTGGTGCATGTCTATAGTCCCAGATACTCTGGAGGCTGAGGGAGAAGGATCGCTTGAGCCCAGGAGTTTGAGGTTGCTGTGAGCTAGGCTGATGCCACGGCACTCTATTCTGGGTAACAGAGTAAGATTCTGTCTCAAAAAAAAAAAAAAGACTTTTTAACAAAATGGGAAATCATCCTTGTTATTGTCTAGAACCAGAATAAATATTTTACATATATAAGACTATCTTGCCATTATAGTTTTTAACTTTAAGAGAAAGACAGAAAGGAAATTCATTAAAATATTAATGATGTTTTCTCTGGGTATAGGAGTCAGATAGGTGGCTTTCTTCTTGATATTCTTTTCTATTTTCCAAACTTCCCATATTGAGCATATACTACCTTATAAACAGAAAAAACAAACAAAAACCAAAACTACCTGTGTTTTTAAAGTAAAAAGAAACAATTAGATTCAAGTTACTACCAAGCAAATTTATCAATATTTTCTGTGGTATTTATAAAATCTTACCTTAACTTTCTTTTTCCATGTAGATTTTTGCTTCTCCTCTTCTTCCTCAATTAATTTAAGTGCCAGCTCTTTGTTAACTTTTGGCAATTTCTAATACAGAGAGAGGGAAAAAAAGCTGTACTAAGAATCTACATTTTACTTTTAAAGGTTAACAGTTCTGTAAGGAGTATAATTTCATAAATAGGAGATAGCTAATTCTTATTTTTTATACTTCATTATTCCCAGAGTAGGAAATACAGGTGATGCTATCCGGTGGGCCTCGTGGCCACTGTGGCTTACTGCTGGGGAGGACGTGCCCCCACCCAGGCAGTCCCAGCGCACTGACAGGCTGGGAAAGGCTGTATTTGGGCCACATCAGCCCTCTCTCTGATCGACAGGAGACAAATGGGTCTGGTATTGTAGCTTCTGGCTGGGGTTACAGGGAACTGCTAAAATGTGACCAATAATGCTAACCACACTATTTCCTGTTCCTGAATACTAAATTTCTAAAGGGAATCCTAGCTGTGAGTCTGACAACTCTCAGGATAAAGTTATAAGCTATCTGTTGTCCTTTTCCACTTAAGTATTTTATGTCCCACAGTACAGTAAGTAAAATACAACTTTGACAAGCACCATAAAGCACTGGGGCAAAAGGGCTCCACAGCCCAGCCCAGCCCAGGCCTTCCTTGGCAACACATATACATTCATCACTTTTAAGAACTTTTAAGAGATCGTCCAGAAAAAGGAAAAAGTACTGAGAGTAATTGCTGAAAACCATCACTAGTCTTTTGTACTGAAAGAGTATATACATACACATATAAAATATATAAATACATTTTTTTAACTAATGTTCAGTTATAAATATTGGCATCATTTGGTGATTAAACTTAATCAACAGGGGCGGCCAGAGAGAGACTGCAGGCAGGAGAAGGGGCGGGACTAGCTCTTCCCTGTCTGATCACTGCTTGGGTCGGCATCACACAGCACCAGTTCTTCGCCCTGAAGCAACAGGTGGTCCTGGCAGCAGTGGTGGACGCTGGTTTGCAGTTTCCAGCACTCCCAGGAACATCCTCATTAGGCCTCAAAGTTGGCAGCACCAGCCTGTGGCCTCCCCTCAGAAGTCTGGGTCCCAGCTCCACGGGTTCCGCCTCATTCCCATTCCCCAGCCTTGAACTGGTGGCTGCTTCCTGCAGTTAACCTCTTGCCCATTGGTTTTGTTTTTTCAGGTCTCCATACCTGGTTAATAATTTTTTACACTGAATTCCCTCTACCAATGCAACTGGTGTAGTCTGTTTCCTGACAGTCTAATGACCACTTCCCATGATCCAAACAGAGAGCCTGAGATATGGCCAAAGGTCAGTAATAAATGCAGATTAGCAAAGCTCTAACACTCCCAAAACTGAAAACCCATTTGAAAATGCCATCATATTTTCTTGGTGGTAGTGATAATATCAGTCATTGTAGCATAATTTCCAACAATACCATTACCATAAAGTTCATAGTGATAAAGCTACCAAACAAAATATACCAAAAGTATTAAAGACACAAATTAAAAATGGAAAGCCAAGAAATGAATGGTAGATTTCTTTGGAATAATACACAAAATGAAAATCAAGTACTCTTCTTTGGTAAATTCACTGGTAAGTATAATATTTACCTTTAATTGGACTCTCTGTGCACGTGTTTCTTCTATCTTCTGCCGTATTTTATCTTTCCTATATTCTTCATAAGCAAATGGATTTACCATCAATTTCACCTTTTCGAAATGAAAAAAATAAAAAAAGAATGGTATTTATCAAAATCATTTTCATATATACCCTGACTATTATACCAAAGAATAGGCAGATCCCTTACAAATCGTTAAGTATGTTTTATGAAAGTGCAAGTAGAGAATAAATGGCTTTGTATTTACCTTGTGATAGAGTCTTATGTCCATGAAAAATCCATGCATATATGCCCTGAGAAAAGGCGATCCAATGAGATGTGTGAGCCCTGGGAAAAGTTAATCAGAAGAGGCAGGTCCTTATAGAATCTTAATTAACATTTAAGAGTTTTTCTTAGACAAAAATTTGATTTTAATAAGATTTCACTTCTGAGTAAAACTTGAAGGATTAGAAGACTTACTAATCTTCAATATCTATGGAGAATATTTAAACTACTTCAGCAGTATCATCCTTACTTATTTTAAATGTAATACTAAGCATAAAAACGATGAAAAAGTCTTTAGGAATTATGACAGACTGGTAAAGAGAGCTCCTTATATCCTCTGAGTGGTTCTCAGATTTTTGGTTTCCACAAACCAATTCCATTTAAAAAATAATACTGAGGATCAATAATAAATTGCCAAATTTTATATTGCCAAGTAGGAATAGGGAGAAGGGCAGGAGGAGAAACACTGTTATCGCCCATAATCTCCAAAAACAAAGGACACTGTCAGAACAATAATGTAGTTAAGAACACAGTCTTTTTTTTAGAAAGAACAGCTGACAAATTTCTACCAACATAGATAAACATACCCAGGCACATGAACGCCAACATTACACACACACATACTCTTCATCGTGGACTAATGAAAGGTTCACTGCCAATCAGGGTAATACCTTTCATAGGGTTTCCTAGTGTTAATAGATTACACTTAGAATTTATGATGCTGGTGGTTACATGAGAATCCTCTGCCTACTTCACAGGAATTATGTATTAATTGCAAATATTTACATTGGAAAAATTATGAATCATGTGATATATTCCCATGAAGAGCATCTATGGTATAATACTAAGTAACTATCTTCCTAAGGAAAAGATTACTCTGATTTCCAAATTTTAGAAATATGTATCCATCTAGACCAGAAAATCAGATATTAGGTAAAAATCACATAGTAGTACAAAATAGTACATTCATTATAGAACAACATAAAAAAAGCAAAATTAAGTTTAGGATAATCTCATAACTAAAAGACTTGGTCAGAAATATACTTTCATAGAATTCGTTAGGTTAATCAAACTATAGGGTTTGGACTTTCACAGTGGGGTCTCAAAGAGGGCTGAACCTTAATGAAATGTACCAATGCACAACAATCCAAATTTATGCACGCACACATGTTTATTTTCTAATCATCCCTCAAAATAATTGGTCTGATTAACTATCAAATTATAAAATACATATACTGGTGATAGCAAAAATAATTTTTGTTTCCTCTACTAATGTCACAGAATTATTCCAAGTTAGGTCATAAATAAAGACTAAGCAGAAAGCTTTTCATAGCAAAATAATCCTAAACAGAAAATCTGACCACAGCAGCAGTTCCCACAGTTAGCTCCACAAAACACCTGTGCCCAGAGATCTTCTGAGGAAAAAAAGGTTCTATGGTCAAGTAAGTTTGGGAAATGTTTCATCCTTTCCTCCTCTACCTGGAGATTTATAATATATGGCTATATTAAAGGCTCCAAGAAGTCCATAAGTAAACAAATTGATTTAACTTTGCTTAACCTAGAATTTCCCAAACTTATTTGCCACAAATCTCTTAAAATAATAGTTAACATTCACTTGCTTCAATTTAGACACTGTGCAATTTTTCAGGTGTTATCCAGTTTATTCTCTAAGCAACTCTGTGAGTAGGTACCAACATTATTCCCATTTTACAGAAGAAGAAATCAAGGCTTAAAGAGGTTAAGTGAAAATCGCAGTCACGCAGATATTAAGAGGCAGAGGTAGGATGTAAACCTGTGCCAGTCTACCTCTAACGCCCACGATACTAGCCACTGTGCCATCCACGCGGTCCTTCCACAGAAGGAACATTCCAAGGAACACATTGCGGGAAATACAAAGCTACAAAATCTGTGAAAGGCCATACCTGGGAAGAGTCAGAACTTGCAAATATTCAATATTACTAATCCTGCACTAAAAATAATCTCACTTCTACTTCTAAGATAACCTATTTAGAAGGTTTTATATAAGATGGGGAAATGATAACCAATGGCTTATTTAATATTAAAAGATATTAACAATACACATAAAAATGTTTTCTAACATAACTGGTATTTTGTTGAATACTACATTTACTTCTACAGTTTTAAAAGTGAACGGTATATTTTAACAAGATGTATCTTAAATTCTATACCTGCTTTCCTCACCTAAAATAAACAAAGTAAAGAGACTGAAAAAGCACCCACAATGTACTAAACATGGTAATTTTTTAAAAATCCACAAAATAAGGACTTTTTCTATTCAATTTAAGAATGTAGGCTCCAGCCGCCTAAGACGCTGAAAGGAAAGGCAGCCAAGGGGAATCAGGTGGCTCTGGCCCCTGCCGTTGTGAAGATGCAGGAGGCCAAGAAGGTGGTGAATCCCCTGTTTGAGAAAAGGCCAAAGAACTTTGGCATTGGACAGGACATCCAGCCCAAAAGGGACATCACCTGCTTTGTCAAATGGCCCCACTACATCCGGCTGTGGTGGCAAAGAGCTATCCTCTATAAGCAGCTGAAAGTGCCTCCTGTGATTAACCAGTTCACCCAGGCCTTGGACTGCCAAACAGCTACTCAGCTGCTTACGCTGGCCCACAAGTATAGACCGGAGACAAAGCAAGAGAAGCAGCGGCAACTACTGCTGGCCCAGGCTGAGAAGAAAGCTGCCAGCAAAGGAGGTGTCTCGACTAAGAGATCACCTGTCCTTGGAGCAGGGGTTAACACTGTCACCACCTTGGTGGAGAACAAGAAGGCTCAGCTGGTAGTGACTGTACATGACGTGGATCCCACTGAGCTGGTGGTCTTCCTGCCTTCTCTGTGTCGGAAGATGGAGGTCCCTTCCTGCATTATCAAGGGGAAGGCCACGCTGAGGTGTCCAGTCCACAGGAAGACCTGCACCACTGTCACCTTCACGCAGGTTAACTTGGAAGACAAAGGAGCTCTGGCTAAGCTGGTGGAAGCTATCAGGACCAATTACAATGACAGATACGATGAGATCTGTCCTCACTGGGGAGACAACGTTCTGGGTCCGCCATCTGTGGCTCACATTGCCAAGCTGGAAAAGGCAAATGCTAAAGAACTTATTTGCCACTAAACTGGACTAAATGTACACTGTTGAGTTTTCTGTACATAAAAATAAAAATTATCTTTCAAAAAAAAAGAATGTAGGTAAGTGTGACACAAGCATATTATAAAAATTACGCTGGAGATGTTTAAGAAGGCACTCAGTAGGAAGATCCTACTTCACTCTATTTCATTCACAAGTCATTTTTTAAAGGCTAAATTCAGTTCCTTTCTTTATAAATACATTAAAATGTAAATGACTGTTCTAGTGGTAAATGGCAGAAAATAATTCTGCCTGGATTAACTGCTATGACACAGATATATGTTAAAAATAAAGTTTAAGAACCACTCAATTAATCTATTACATGATTCTATTTTCCTTTAATATTCAACTGCTGTTGCATATCTATTTGTTCCAAAGTTAAGTAAGTTGCCTAGACGTGTGTAGAATGGATCCTATAAGCTTCCTCACTCTCAATAATTTGCAACATAGCCCTTTGCCAACAGAAGAAGAGCACCATGTACTCTGTTTATCCTACAGAAGAGTGCTAGACCACCAGGAAAGACGTGCTCTTCCCAGGGGCTAGTATGGCTGGGGAAGCGCATGAACTCTGGGTTTAAACCCCAGCTTTCAAGTTTACTACCATTGAAGCCTTTGACAAGTTACTTTCGTCTTTCTGTGCCTCAGTTTTCTTATCTATAAAATAGAATAACAGTAGTACCCACTCCATAGGGATGTGAGAATTAAATGAGTTATATGTAGAATGCTTAGAATATTGCCTGCACACATAAGTTTTTGCTATTCTTATAAGACATTTCTTGGCTTGTGACCTTTAAACATAAAGTAACTATTATATTTGAAGACTCAACCGATGGGTTCTAAGTTTTGGATTGGGTCTTCTATAAGCAAACTGGTCTCTGAGGTATTTTCAAAACCTGATTATACTTAAACAGCATTTGAAAAACAAAATCACTGCTTTGTTGACAAATATTGTTTCTATACATAGCTAGTATTCTAAAAGAAATTATTTCTCATTTAAAATACAAAAAACTTCAGTAGGTTAAATTTACCTGAACCTTTCTCTAAGCAGAGATTACAAATCTGACAATTTATAGTATGTTTAATATCTGATTTGGCATAAAGGGAAGTCTGGAATATCAGATAAACATAGCATAGCCCATTCTAATGTTCAAAACTCCAAAAAAGTAGAAATAATTTTATAAACATTTTATTATAATTTTTACCTAAATTTTCAAGGTCTTTCTTGGTGACAAATTTGTAATCATCATAAACTGTGCTTTCTGGATTCTCTTCTAATTCTTCTGTCAAGTTGTCCAAGAAGGAACACCACCTAGGAGCAGGACCCAAAACCTGTAGGTGTTTATTAAAAGGTTAGCAAATGTACATTCTCACCATGCCATCTAAATCTTAGTTATCTTACAACCAGATTTTCTTAAATGTAACTTTTAAATCCTTGTTTCTATTATAAGTATTGAAAAATAAATGCAGTATGTATAATGAACAAATATACAATGCAAGGGAATAAACAAAGTAGGAGGAATTTAGGCTTGTAAGAGAATATGATCTCACTTAGTCTGGGATACAAAAGAATTAAAGTTCTTAGATTAGAACTATCAAAATACAGATAAAAAAATTCAGGTACTTATAATAACATTCATCCATTAACTCCCTCATTCAATATAGCACTAGAATTCTACAAAGGCATATCTGGTCCATGAGATTTTTTTTTTTAAGTTTGCTATCCATAATGAACAATAGCCTAAAATAATAAAAGTTACCTTCTTTCAAGGTTTTCCAACTAATTGCTTGATAATTACATTCCATTCTATATGGTCTACTTAATTCATCTAACTTGTTAAAAATTAAAATTCTATAGTTAAGAATAATATATTATATTATTGAAAATAGTTAAAAGAGTAGATTTTAAGTTCTCTCATCACAAAATATGATAACTAGTATGTAAGGTAATGCAAATGTTAATTAGCATGATTTAGCAATTCCACAATGTATGAATATTTAAAAACATGTTGTACAAGATAAGAATACACAATTTTTATTTGTCCATTTAGAACAATTAATCTTTTAAACTTCTGTATATAGAATTCTTCAGACTTAACCTAAAATGGGTGGCCAGGACCCACAAGTTATCCCAATGAAAGACTGAGGAATAAAAGACTGAACAGAATTTATAACCAACTAATAAAATATGAATGGTTAAGTTTATAATCCAAAATATTGTGGTTGCTTTGTACTTTTTTGCTGTTGATACAAATCTTTCCCAACATGATGCCACGCCCACTGAGGTCAGTGCTTATTCCAGAGGAAACCTGCCCATTCAGTGGAGAAGATATGCTACCAAAACTCTCCTGTAAGCTGGAGGCTTTCCGACATGAGAACACTGGGCTCAGACAAAATGGAACTTCCAATGACGATTTAACCTGTTTATTTCAGTAGCAATTAACTATACAGGGGAAAAAAAAGCCCAAAATCATAATGGAAATTATTAAGTATAGCTTAAACTTTTTGGAGAAGGGAAGGCAGGAGGAAAAGAGTTATAACAAAGAAAAACAGCCCCTGTTAACACCCTCTTCAATTAATAAAACAAAGTAGATGTTATATATTGCCATACTAATTCAGTTATATTATTTTGCCTGGTTGAATCAAAAAGGGTGATTCCCTCCCCTCCCCCCCAACAAAGCTATGGGGCTCATAAACATGAAAAACAATTCTTAATGAGCATAAAAGGAGTCTTATAGCCAAGTTTCATATTAACACAATCTATATAACTTTTAAAAAGCAAAAGTAAAGGTTTTGATATACTAAGTGGTTTGACTCTAACCATAAGACACAAACTTCCAAGAAATGCAAGGTATTTTTAAAAATTGAATGTAGAGTACTTTTTAAAGGAACTGCTATGATTTTAAGCAACTTCAGGACAGCAGCTTGAAGTCAGCAAATATTTACATTAAATACTACTACATAGAAAGCACTGTGCTAAACCAAAGCCATTGACCATGATCTCCCTGAAGAAGTTCAAACTCTAGCTGGAGCAGAAAGGCACGTGTACACACAGGGTCACGTAAAGCAATGAACTCAGGTTGTGCTGAGTTCAAAGGGAAGATGGATGGAAAAACAGGGAAGGTTGAGACACTGAATAAGCATATTTGAAAGGACTTTCAGTTTGGAATGAACACGTGAGCAAGCTAGGAAAATCATGGGGCATTTTCTGAGGCTGAGAGTTTAGGCACTTGAGGCAGAAATCTGCGAATGCACAGCTCTACCTTATAACGGTGTGCTACCTAAAACAGCAATCTTTTCTTCTTTTAGTCAAGATGGAAAGCACACTACTATTGCTTTTCTAGAATATAACATCCAAGGTATTGTCCTCTCGGGAGGGGAGGGACTTCATCTGTTTTGTTAACTGCTTAATTTCCAACCTAGAACAGTCCCTGCCACGTAGTCAGTGGTAAGTAAATAAACCTATTCACACATAAAACACGTACAAATTTCATGTGCACAAGCTACTAAAACTTACAGTTTCTCTTTGGCAAAAGTATTTTTTAAATGGTCTAATTTCCCTTATTCAAATAAAAACACTCAAATTCCTTACCATAAAACTATTGTATATAAGAACATTTTTTGGCAAAAGTCAGATCTATTTTGACTCCTATGCAAGGGGGCACCGTTTACCCAAAGGACCTCAAAATCAAGTACTTTCACCTTTAAATCAATCATAAACATGGGCTTCAAAGATAATGAAAAGATTATACTGTGCACACTAACTTTTGAGGGTGAGGGGCAGGAATACGAAAATATCAGTCCAGATCTTAATGTACTTTCACACAGTCCACTTGTATAATACAATGTTCCACAACACTCTTTTTGATTATCTGGATTCTAATTTAGTTGTTTTAAATTACCTCTCAGGGGATGATGGAACTAGCTATGGTAAATAATCTCTGCAGTCAGATTCATGGCCATTAAATTTTATAGTAGAAAATATTTCCAACAAAAACAAAATTAAATCTAGTGGTTGACTTTATTAATCACATTTCCCCAGTTGCTTTTTAGAGAAAAAAACATGAGAACCATCATAACAAAGTTGAAATTACTGATTTACACTTGTATGAATTGCAGGTTTCATCCACATTAGAGCTTTTCTCAGAGGCTGAACATTAAGTTGCAAAAACAATGGTTGGTTTAAACAAGAAAGGGGGCTTAACCATGTGCTACAGCTCTCTGACATACCAACAATAACCATAATTTAATGTGTAAAATTTCCTTGCTGCCTTTGTAGCCATAACATATGTTAAACCTCAACTAATCCTTAAAAATAGGTTATTTCCTAAATTTCAGGTTTTATAACTTGAAGAAAACATCCTTTTTAATCATAGATGGACTATTACTATTAAATCGGGTTTTCTGTATTGTCATACAGCTATATTCTGTACTTTAATCAAAACTGATTATTGCTTGTTTATCTACTTTCATGCAAGTTTTGAGTTTTGTTTCAGAAAACTGGTGAAGACTGTTCTACTTTAAACTTTTAGTATCTGTTAATGACCTTTCACTTTTAATTTATAAGAATTTCTTAAAGTCACAGGTCAGTAAAAGTAGAAAACTGAAATGTGATATACCAGATTGCTAGAAAGAGATAATGTGGATCCCTTAGCAACTTCAATGATAATCAACCAATCTAATTGGAAATACTTGGTCCTCCAAAACATGAAAGAATCTTTATCTATCAACATGTTTCGAGAAGGCCTCAACTCCAATGCAGCCAAGTATCTGCCTATTCCAATCCATTTGGTCAGAAGAACCAATTTTAAAGGATATGAAAATACATGCCACATGCCCAAGACTATCACTGCTTCTGTGATTACAACCTGCCTTTAAGATGTTAATTATAAATGCTTAATTTTAAAACTCAAAATTCGTATATATTCCAGTAATGGACTACAAGTTGAGAAGAAAATGGATGAATATTAAAATTCTTAAAGAGTTGACAGATATTCCTTCCCCAACTCCACTTTTGCAAAATCACTGTGGTACATCCCAAAGCTGTGCTGACACAGAAAAAGGATTGAGGATTACTGGATGGATGGTTTTAACAGAACAAGGATGACTAAAAAAACACAGTACTATTAATATCATAGACAAAGAACCAAGATGTACTAACTCAGTATAAATGCCACCATTTTTTCCACTTATAATACTATTGAGTATGACAAAATAATTTCATTATTTTATCTACTATTAATATGAAAGGAAAAAAAAACTGATAACATAGAACAAGCACAGAGTTTGAAATTATTATCTTGACTTTTCAACTAATGATTTAAAAGATAATTTAAAAAGTTTTAGCAACTGAGAAAATTCTTAATTACTCCACTTGCTAAAACTGTATAAACAAATAAAAAATAACTCTGAACCAAAATGGGTTTATGTATGCATGGGAAACTATAACTGATATATATGTATAGAAATATATAATAGAGAGCACAAATAGAAAATACATAATATATCCAAGCACATGCAGTCAATTTTTAAAATACTCTTTTATAAAATGCTCAGAATGCATTAATAGTACACAGTGCGAAATAAGATATATTTTTTAAATGATAATTGGAAAGAGAATGACGATAGTGTAAGAAAGTATCTAGAGCTGGGTGTGGTGGCACACACCTATAGTCCCAGTACTTTGGGAGGCTGAGGAGGGAGGATCACCTGAGCCCAGGAGTTAGAGACTAGCCTGGGCAACATAGCAAGACCCTGTCTCACAAAAAAGAACAAAGAAAGAAAGTATTGCATGGAAAAAGGACATAAGTATATTCTTTTCAATTTCAGGGGATAAAACTTGAACCATTAAATTAAGGACTTAGATTTTACTTTCATTTTCATTCATCACATATTTATTATGCTCCAGGTACAGTATACCCTATAAAAATAGGTAGCATAATAAAACCAAAAGGAAAAGAGTTGTTTCAAATACAGCAATACTTATATCAAAGGATGAAATAATTCTTAATTTCTTCAACCTCATTTTTCATTCAAAAAGTTAAGTGAGTATTTACTAAAAGTTAAGTGTTAAATGTCAAACATAAGTAAAATAAAGTGTGGAAAGCAATCAAGCACTGTTGTACAACAGGATCAGTGCCATAATGGGAAAATTTTTTAATGGTTCTGGGAAGCCCTGTATCTGCCAAGGCAGATCAAGACAGCTTTGCAAGGAGCATTTGAGCTAGGCCTTGAAAAACTCTGAGATGTTATGATTTTATAATTAGTGAAGCTTAACTGCCATATTAAAAAGGCAGAATTTAATGCTATACAAAATTAATATATTTCACTCATTATTAATTATTCAGAAAATGCTTGGTTAGAAGATTTATCAATTTTACCTTTTAGTAATGTTATACTATTATAATCCTAAAAGCCCAAGCTAAATTTTTTTCTATGCTATAAAGACACCATTAAACAGGTAAGAACTACATTTACTGACTAGCAACAATGGGAAGTTTGAATACAAAATAGTTTTAACACCTAGAAACCATATAAATTGTCTAGTTATATTGTTATACAACTCTTTTCAGGACATTCTAAAAGCAGATATAAATATTTGTTCTGGAACTAGAGCAATAATAAAAACAGTAACAACAAAAATAATAATAATGACAGCACTAGCAATGCACACTCTAAGAGGGAGAGGGTTTTATACCCCATTTGAATTTAAACCCAGGTCTAACCAGAAATCTGTTATTCTTATTGTGAGGCCGTAAGTCTTTATCAGACAAAACTGGGGCCGGAGTGTGGAACACAGAATTTTTTGCGTTTTAAAAAGGTAATACAGTATGTATACTGTGTATTATGTACAATCTTCAGTGAGGTCTGGGTCAGCAGCCTACGGTCAAATATATTAACACATCTGCAGCAAAACCCACACATATTCACACCAGTGATCTGGGATAAATAGACTAGGAAGAGCACCATTTCACCACAGGGTTGAGTCCTAATGAATCAGGCCAGCCAAGGTTTGCCATCAATGAGTGATAAACAAATTTTCAAGGCTTTTTTGATTTTAAAATTGCAGATAAGAGATGACAGAGTTATACTATAAATATACATACCATATGTAGCTATATACAGTAAATATATACTAAATATAGCTATACTATAATGTAAATATCACTGACTACTATTATGATTAAGGATAATTTTTCAAACTGTATAACCTGCATCTCCAGTGGGAGAATGGGATTTTGCTAATTAATAAGACCAACTCTGCAATCATAAATTCAAAGAAAATTTCCTTTTCCAACTTTTCCTCCATTACTGGTTGAAAGGCCCCACTAGTACCAGCATACATTTTCAGATTCTGACAGCTGAGGCTTAATAATAAACGATCATAAGCCTAAAATAAGAGAAACAACTGGGTTAGCCAAAGGGAGTGGCCATGTCTTTAAGTATGTAATTGCATTTGCAACATAATGAGCTGCCTAATTGCATATCCAAGTTTACATGCATTTGCGTGAGTAATTATGAGTCATTTAAAGGTACTCTACTTGCAGTGTTTTGTTCCTAAAAATCAGATTAGCAAAGGAGCAATTTAATTTCAACATTTTAAAAGATTTATTTTTCAAAAATTATCTGCCATGATTCAAGGGCTAGGGTAGATAGCACACCCCAAGCAAACATTTAAATGCAAAATTAAAACAAATATTAAGAACTACAGAGAGCTTTCAGTTAATAATGGCACCCCATCCTCTCCCAAGCTGTGGGAACCTCAGCTCCCTTTCCTTGGCTCCCAGAATGCCAGAAGCCAAAAACATATGTTGTTGGGCTTTTACTCTAGCCAGCTTGAGCCCCTAACACCTCAGAAAGAAATCAGGGAGTTCTCTGGAGAAAATGAAAGGTGCTAGAAGACAGACTTCAAGATATTATTATCTGGGAATAGTCATTAGCTGAAAAAACTACCAGTGGACAAGACCATCTTAGAGCCTCATTACTAAACAAGAGTAGGTTGCCAAAGTTTACCATTCACGTATGCAATTAAGATATTGTCAGGCACTTTCCCCTTTACTGTGGATACACAGTGAACAAAACAAACAAGAATCCCTACCCTCAAAGAGCTTACCTTCCAGAAAGGGGAAACAACAAACACGGGAAAGGAGTATAGAGTAGACAGATGGAGACAATGCTGTGGGGAAACAAGCTGAGAAGGGTAACAGCGAACAGAGGGGAAGGGGAGAAGGGATGGACACAGTCCTGAAGGAAAGGAGGGAGTGACTCAGGAAAATACCCACCAACTGCACAGGGCTTGAGGGCAGAACTGCTTGGCATGTTTGGGGATCAATGAAAAGACCAGCCCAGTATGGCCTGAACAGATGGAGTAGGGGAGAGCGGGGGAGATGGGTCACGCAGGGTCTCACAGGCCACTGCAGGACTTCTCCTTTAAGCCACTGGAGAGCTTTGAGCAAAGGAGTGACATGATCTGACATGCGTTTATAAGGATCACTCTGGCAAAGGCTGGGAGATTTACTTGTTCCAAGAATTTAAGGAAATCTCTGTTCAACCCTCGGCTGACAATTAAGCAAACCAAGCAGGGACTTCGGGGCCACACATAACAAAGAATCAGATTTTAAAGAATTAGTCCAGGAAGAGTCACTAAACAAACTAACAACAAATGCTGAGGGTGGGGGTCGGGGAGGGGCTGAGTTCCACAATTTCCAAACTATGACATTTAAAGAATCCAGTTTTCGACAAAAGGTTACAAGACATGCAAAGAAACAAGAAAAGCATGGACCATACACAGGGAGAAAAAGCAGTCAATAGAACCCGTCTTTAAGAGAAAGTTTCTTTTAGTAACTCTAAACTTACTAGATAATGACATTCATCAACTGATGAATGATGAACTAGATGTGATATATCCATACAATGGAGTATCACTCAGCAACAAAAAGGAATAAAGTACTAATATAATGCAACAGGGATGAACCATGGACACTTGCTAAGTGAAAAACAAACCACATACGGTATGACTCTGTTTATATGAAATGTCCAGAAAAGGCAAAGCTATAGAGACAGAAAGTGGATCAGGGGTTGCCTGGGACTAGGGGGAAGGAAGGAGAAAGGAGAATAACTGCTATGGAGCTTCCCCTTAGCGTGATGAAATAAATATCTCGGAATTAGATAGTGGTGATCATTGTATAACTCTGAATATACTAAAATCTACTGGAATACACACTAAAAGGATAAACTTCATGGTAATGTGAACTGTATCTTAATAAAGCTGTTATTTTTAAAAAACCTAATTAAGGATCACACATAGCATTAGATTATTATGTCTCTTGAATTTCCTTTAATCTAGAAGAGTCCCTGCCACCTTTATGCCTTTCAGGATGTGGACGTTTTCTAAGAGTTCAGGCTGCAGATTTGTAGAGGTCCCACTGCCTTCCTCTGCTGACTGTTCCTCATAATGAGATCCGGTCAAACATCTGTGGAGAGTCACAGTGGTGATGCTGTGCCACAACAACACAAAACTGTTTCTACATTAAGGGTTTAGCTTTGCAATGATTAGTATTTGTGAAGTCATGTGTTTATAGCACTTTATTTTCATGCATCTTTATACTTTTATATTTTTTCATTATTTTTTGAATTTGGAGTATAAAATAAGGTTCCAGGAAAGGAGGCCCCCAAAAAATTTGTCTAGGGACCATCTCCCAGGAGCCATTTCTTAAATGGGCTTAAATTCCTGATGAAAGCTACCCTGGTCTATAAGAGAGGCCTGAAAAATGAAGAAATATTTATCACCTTCCACCAATACACCCACAAATAAATTGTAAAGACAGATTTGAGGATGGGGCACACTTCACTTCTTTTCAAAAGGAAATGACAGAAAATTACCTTTTAGCAAACTTATCTGAAAAGAACATGTATATGGATGTACTATCTTGTTTTCTTATTTTCACTAAATGAAAATACACAAAATCAATTCATTTCTTTTCCCTTTTAAACTTTTAACTTGTTTCCTTATTTCACCAAATGAAAAGCTGTACAAAATCAATTCACTTCCTTTTTAAACTTTTCTTTGAAGAGCAACTTAGCAGCATTCAGAACATGCAAGCTTGGTGAAAAACAGATATTCCTACCAAATTTAGGAATAAAGGAAATGAAACTACTCTCAAAAGAATCACTGTAGTTTGAGCAAAAATTTTATTCAAAACCATGAAATTCCTTCATAAAACAAATCTCTTAAGGTTCTCTCTTAAGTTTTCAAAACTGGATTTACTTAACCTAAGGTATTCTAATTTGAGGTAGAATGAAAAGCTTTACATTTCTGTCTGCTTTTCTTTTCTTTTCTTTTTTTTTTTTTTTGTACCCTCTGTCTGCTTTTCATGAAAAATTACAGATGGTATTTTAACAATAGCATGAAAAAAATTCTCAGCTTGCATTTTCCTTTAATTCTCAAGGAAATAAAAAAAAGAAAATCTCAACAGTGCCTCAATCTTCTTCAAAGTCCACTGGTAACTCAGTAAGAAAAACATGTTTCTTTTAAGGCTTCCCATTCATTTTTTCCTGAAGAGCCTGGCCTTGCACCTTGGCTACAAACTGACATTTGATATTTATCAACAACTACACTTGAGATTCTAGTGCAGTTTCCTCGAGTTCACATACAGAGTTTGCAATAACAATGACTATAAGTAATGTTAAAGTCCTCTACTTTCAGCCTTTTCTTCTCTCAATTTCCTAACTATGCTAAAATGTTAACCTTGCACACATGCACACACACCTCCTCCATGGGTGCTAAGGGCACTGGGCCAATTTTATTACATGAGAATGTATTTATCTTTTTGGTCACACACCTGGTTATGAGTGCTCCTCAAGAACGTGTTTTGTCATTTTATTCCTGCCAAGAGTTACACAGATGGTTCAGTGTGTTATCCTTGGTTAGCACATCAGTAGTTTCCTGGTTCTACCCTATTTCCTTGCAGGGAAAGGTGTTTATTAACAATTTTCAACATATTCTTAATTCTGAAGTCTACATAAAAACTAAGGGTACCAAAATATTTAAAAATACCCAGGAGGGAAAACTTGGCAGAAACAAAGGAAGAGTAAAACTTTAAAAAATTATACTCAAGGTTCTACACCTTAACAGTGCTATTCTAGGAAGGTCAAAAAATGTTTTGACACTGTTTCGCAGTTACTGATTACCTCCAGGGAGGTCATGCATGGAAAAGGAAATCCTGAAGCACACATTTTAAATACGATTTCCCATATGTCCCTCAAGTAAAGCCAAAGGAGAGCACGATACAGGCACAGCAAAGGGGCACAAAAGAATTCAATTTGGACTCAACTGAATAAAATGGAGCACCATAAAAGTATTTAAGTCACTTTTTAAAGTCCTAGATTTGGAATGTCTACTTCAGAGTCTTAAATATGCACATTTCCCGCTGAGGTGATAAACAGGATTCCCAGACATGTGACAATATTACTGTTTTTATTAAGATACATGACTTGTGGGTATACAGGGCTAGCGGAGGGAAGTGGTGTATATATACTATTAATCTTCGTTTAGTGAAGTCTTAGGCTAGATCTCAAAGACTTCATGTAAAATCTAACCATCTTTAAAAAGACTACGAAGAGATTTAGAAGAAAAATCATATACATAACGAAATCTTTAAACTCAGGATGAAAAGATGATGACATTTGAAAAGTGATGACATTTGATGGGGATGGTGATGAAAGATAAAGACCAACTGCTATAGCTAAAACAAAAATTTAACTTTGGGCTGAGTGGCAAGGCAAAACGAGATGCACAATCAGGCAGAAAGATACCATTTACTTGATAAAGGGAAATATACTGATATGTCTGGAAGGAGAAATTCTCTTTTGGAGCTAAACTCAAGGAGCATATCATAGACCTTCAAAGGAATTCAGCAATGAAAAATATTTATTTGAGACATTTACAAAAGAAACTTTAGGCCAGGCACAGTGGTTCACGCCTATAATCCTACCACTCTGGGAGGCCGAGGTGGGAGGATTACTTGCGCTCAGGAATTGGAGCTTGAGCAAGAAAAGAGACCCGTATCTACTAAAAATAGAAAAATTAGCCCGGTGTCATGGCACTTGCCTAGTTGGGAGACTGAGGCAAGAGGATAGCTTGAGCCCAGGAGTTTGAGGTTGCAGTGAGCTATGATGATGCCACTACACTCTACCCAGAGCGACAGAGTGAGACTCCACGGTTAAAAAAAAAAAAAAAAAAAAAAAGAAAAGAAAAAAAGAAACTTCATATGAGTGCTCAACATCAAAGAAACACCATTAAACTGTAATTTATGAAGGCCAAAGTAACGTGGTTGAAGGAAGTAGCTTGATGACCTCACTTAACTCTGGAATAATTTAGAGCTATGCTGTCCAGTAAGTTAGCCACTAGCTATATGTGGCTATTTAAATTGAAATTAAATTAAATTAAATTAAAAATTCAATCCCTTAAGTACACTAACCACATTTCAAGTGCTCAACAACTACATATGGCTAGTGGCTACCGTGGAGGACACAGCAGATCTAGAACATTTCCATCATCACAGAAACGCTGGTGGTATGCTTTGGTTTACAGCAGCAGTCCCCAACCTTTTTGGCACCAGGGACCGGTTTCATGGAAGACAATTTTTCCACAGATGGGTGGCGGTGGAGTGGGGAGGTGGAGCTCAGGCGGTGATGCAAGCAATGAGGAGTGGGGGGAACAGAGTGGCTATAAACACAGATGAAGCTTTGCTTGCTGTGTGGGGAACCCCCCCTTCCTAAGTTTCATGGAAGACACTTTTTCCATGGACCAGGAGAGGGCTGGAGCTCAGGTGGTAGTGCATGGCCAGATTCCTAACAGGCCACGGACCAGGGGTTGGGGACCGCAGGTTTAGAGAACTGGACAGCACTGGTTTAAAGAATTGAAAAATATGGGTGGTAAATATCTGTGATAGGAAACTATGTAAATAAATTATGATATGTCTATACAACAAAACACTACACATCTATTAAAAAGAATGAATTTGATTTACAGATGTATATGTGCTGACCAGAATGATATATTGTTAAGTGGCAAAAAATACCTCTCAGAATAGTATCCTAATGAGACCTTGATTCCGTTCAAATAAATAGACACGCTAGTGTGTGTGTCCATTGTATGTGACTTGACTGCAAAGACTGTGCACTGATGTGTTAGCAATGGTAATGGGAGGGGTGCTTATGAAGGAATTTTCTAGGTTATGCATTTTTACAATGCTTAATTTTTTTTAATTAGAGCATGTTTTTCTAAAGCAAAAAAATAAATAAGTAAACACCCCCAAAAGGATACAAGCGCACATAAAGGTATAGATACCAAGTGGTTATCAACCCCCTACACTATCAAACTGAAACATCTATTACTTCAAATACTCTTTGTGAAGAAGCAGAGACTCGGTCCATAATTCAGGATTGAAGCTATCAGTACTTGTGCTGCTAACTGAAAAGAGACCTTCAGAGTGTAGATAATAAAGATGATTTTTTTTTTTCTCCAGAAAATTCAAGAACCCAACTCTCAATCTTTGCTCCTTTCCACGGAAATGAACCAAACAAACAAAAATTAAGACTCCCTCCCAGGAAGTAGTTTAACTCATATCTATGGGAGAGAGAATTTCAAGACTGTTCAACATTCCCAAAACTGAATTTAGCATCAATCTGCCTTATCTCTGTGAATCGTGTCACTGTTCATACTGCCCACCTCCTCCCTCACCTTGCCTACTGTCTAATACGGACTCTCATTGTTTTTCTTAATTGATTACAATATATCCTATCCCCTGCTTCCAAAACCACCCCCCACTCTACCGGCAGAATAATCTGACACATATACCTGATCTCACTCTTCCCAAAGTTATACCACTCCACTTAAAATCAAAAGCAAAGATTTTAACATGGTACAAAAAGTTTGGTTTTAGGCCCCGATACCTCTCCAATCTTATCTCTTGTCCCTCACCAACCCCTGAAAAACCCAAGCTTCTCTCAAACAGACTGAACTGATGAAGGCTCATGTCTTATTTTAATTCCCTCTCATAGAATGATCTCCCTTTCTTTCCACCTTCATTGGCTAATTCCTACATGTCCTTCAAAATTCAACTCGAACTTCATTACCCCCTCTGTTGCTCCTACTTAAGGCAAGGTGACTTTTTTAATCTCTTATAAGATCTTGTATAGATCTTATTACCTGTATTATCTGTTCCCTGGCTAGACTATAAATTCCTAGGCAGCAAGGTCAGCATCTTAAAATGTCTTTGCTATCCCCGGCCTTAGTGCAGGTACATGAAGGACACCTACTAAGTGTTTGTGTAATGAATGCCTCTGCCCCTCAAAATACTCAGAACTAACAACTAATTAACACAGACTATCTAGTTAAGCCCGCAATGACAAAAAATACAGGGTGTCATTTTCCTGATTGGCCAATACAAAAATAATGATACTTGCAAATTAAACAACAATGAGATACTGTATCACTATATACCTATTAGAATGGCTAAAATGCAAAACAGTGGTAACACCAAATGCCAACAAGGATATGGAACAAAAGGAACTCTCTCATTCATGACTGCTGGAAATACAAAATGGTATAGACACTTTGGAGGACAGCTTGGCAATTTCTCACAAAACTAAACATATTGTTACCGTATGATACAGCAATCAGACTCCTTAGCATTTACCCAAACAAGGTGAAAACTTATGTGCACACAAAAACATGCAATGAAAGTTTAGAGCAGCTTTATTCATAACTGCCCAAGCTGGAAACAACCAAGATGCCCTTCAATAGCTGAATGGATAAACAAACATGTGGTACAGTAAACAAACTTGTGGGCAGTAAAAAAGGCCAGTGATTGCCAGGTGCTTGGGGAACAGAGGGAGGGAGGAACGAATAGTTGCAGCACAGGAGATTTTTAGGGCAGGGAAACTATTCTGTATGACATTGTAATGGTGGATACCAGCCATTATACATTTGTCAAAAACCATAGAATGTACAACACCAAGAGTGAACCTTAATATAAATTATTGATACAATGATGTATCAATGTGGGTTCATTGTATGTATCACTCTGCTGTAAAATGCTGATGGTGGGGGAGGGTGAGGGGGAGGGACTTGGGCACTCTGTACTTTCCACTCAACTTTGCTGTGAACCAAAAACTGCTCTAAAAAATAAAGTCCACTGAATGATCGGATGATGTAACCCCGTGCAGACATGCAAGAAACATGGATAGGCGTATCTAACCTTTCTTTCAACATGTCTCACTACTGTCATTTATATATTATTTGTTTTCCAACCAAGAATAATGTTCTTCAAGAAGGTAAAATACACAACATTATTGAAGATTTGTGTCTTTGTAAAGATCAAGTATTCATTCCCATTTAACAATTTTCAACAACTACCTTTTAGAGCAATTTATAGTGCTAGTAACATAAGCCATCCCCATCTTCACCCCCCAAAAATAGCATGGGGGAAAAGCTGATAACACGGAAGCAAAGAGATGGGTAGATAAAGAATTTGTTATATTTCTCTCTTTTTATGTATATTTTGAAATTTTTTCATAATATAATACATTTTTAAAAATAATCAATAATATTCATTCCTTTAAACCGGAATAAATTTAATGAGAGCCTATTAAGTATGAGACACAGTTCCAAGCATCAAGGATACAGCAAAAAGTGTAACATATAAAGTTCCTGCCTCATGGAGTTTACATCCTAGTACATGGGGATCGGAAGACAAACTTTCCTGGGATTTGAGAACACTGAAGCAAAGAAAAGACCATGTAAGCCTAGAATTTTCTTATCATTGTCTGTATAAGCTGGGCATTTAAAATGAACGTAGCCCAGACCCCTTATAACCTGCTTTCTATTTTTAAGGAAAAACTAAAACAAAAACCACATGACTCAAACATCATTGGTATGAACACTATATTCTATCACTGCCACCTAAGTGACCATACCAGGACACTGAAAAAAACCAGCTTTACTTACCACTCTATCTTGTGTAAAACAAGGATGGTAAAGAGATCAACTTGGTAAGCACCAAGAAGGAGGGAAAAGCCAGAACTGGTAGACAAGGCCTTTGGTCAATACTGGATTCAAACCAACATCTGAATAGGAAGTCATCATTTATTTTCAAGAAAATGGGCATGCCAGATGTGTAACTGTTTATGCAAAAACAAGTAGCAATGTATGTCATATGTTCATCAAATATTTCCGTGTGGAAATTACATGAATTTTTACCCAATCAGAATTGAAATTAACTTTTGAAAATGTGACAGGATGCTCAAAAAATTACTTCCTGATTGTCACACATTAATGCTTCTGTATCTCTGCTATTCTTGTGACCCAATAAATTGTGATGGGAAATGGAGAGGATGTCCTTTGTTGAGAAAAATGCACAGATACTGTTACTACCTGAAAGTGTTTAGATTAAAATAGGAAGCCCACATTTCCCCTCTGTAAAGTCGCAAACAACCTGTTTGTACTACAAAAGAATATGTATTAGCCACCTGACATTTGTGCCTTACTTCCCATTTCAGTCATGCATATAACTCTTCCACTGACCTGCTGGGTTCTGCCCATAAATGCCTCACATTTTTTCCATAAAATTAGGTCTTTCACCTTCTCTAAGATGTCTTATCCTTCTAGATCTTTCTTACAGGCTTTATCATTAAAATACCTTTCTTGGAGACTAAAATTAGGCATATGCCCCATTTACATTAGTATGAATCAGGACATCTAAAAAATATTTATCCTTGAACCCAAGTTTGAACTCAAAGTTAATCATGTTTTTCATTCAAACTCGTCTTTTTCTTCTTTTAGCAGCTCTGCAAGGTGAGTGCTTCACTTCCGCACACAGTCTGATAGCTCTTCCCACACTCTCAATAATGAAAAATTTCTTCTTCAGCCCCATACCCCACTGTTTCTGTACCTCACATTAGGTACCTTTCTTTCAAGAGCTTATTCTTTTCCTAGATCCTAAAAACATGCCTTCTCTAGATGGTGCCTGAAAACACAATTTCTAAATTCTTTTCTGAGCTTTCTCCAACTCATTACCACTAGCAGTATTTCTGATGAACACACTAGAAGCCCTAAGGCAGCCCCCACCTCATTGTACCTCCTTGTATTTCTCTCCCCATTCACGTGTAGAACCACTGCCAACATTCTAAATATTTATTCCTCTTAGAGTTGACCAAAACCTGCAGAACTTTTTTTTTTAAAGAAATGCTGCTGCTAATCCCTGTCTCATCCATTCTGAACGTGCTGTATTTTAAAAACCTTCCCCTTCTCCTACTCCATCCATTACATTTAATATTTCTGAAGTCGAATTTCATTGGTTTAACCTCTTACATAGAGATCAGGTTCTAAAGTCAAGCAGACAGGACTAAATGGAATACAATCAAAATTAAACTTGAAAAGCCCTTCAGAATATTTTCCTCTGATGTCTAAATAGGACCAGATATAGTGGGTGGCTGGCATTTAGTGGCTGCGTTGTACAAAAAAATCTCCTATCTTAAATTACCAGAATCATATTCAGTATGGCATCTTGATGAGAGGTATTCAGACACAACAGATTTAAGCAGCCTTTTTCAAACAGCATTCCTCATTTCAACCACAGAACACAAAAAATAATTAACTATTTTCTCAAACTTCCAACAATGACACACAACTAACACCATCCTAAATGCACAGGAGAGAAGGTAATTGATCACATATAGTGGACGCTTTCCGGAATCAGGGATGAGTTCTCTCAGTCAAGAAAGGCTCTTTCATCTCAAGTGTAGTCTGGGGAATATGCCCACGCAATGGAGTGGATGGCCACGTAACTGAAACCGCTCAGGAGCACGCGCATGCATTCCCATCCCCACATACACTTCCCTCTCTCCTCCCCAGCTGGTCTTCAGCCCCCAACATCTTAATGGGCTTTTATTTAAATTTATGTAAGGTAAATGAGTTTCTTGTAGAATTTCATTATAAATTCAATCAATAGCTGCTGAAGTATTCCAAATGTTGGCAAGAATGTCTCTGGTGAGACTGTAATTGTTTTTTTCACATTTTTTCTTACACATTAAAAAAAAATTATATATTACCTTTATATTCATAGACAAAATCTACTTCTCAATAATTTCTAAGAGTTTATAATAACACAGGGAAATATTAAGTGGAAAAAAAGCAACATATAAAACCGTATCAACGATGTTTCCGATTAAACGTTGAAAAAAAAAATAGCAAAATGTTTGTCTTTAGGTAGTGGAGAAGTGTTTGAGTTTTCTTCTGCTTGTCTTTATTTCCCATTATTTTCTATAAAGAGTGCTCTTTGATGATATAATTTGGGGAAATGGACTTCACTTTTAAAAATCAGATTTCTTATTTTAACAACCAGATGTTATCACTGCTTTCTGTTTCAATAGTTAACAGCAAACCAACGGCATCAATAGTTTTGTCTCAACTTGTATTTTATACGATCTGTTAACAGACTGAATGATCCTAAATCGTATTTCTGAAATTATTTTCCTTGCTCACATTTAAGATTTTGTCACAACCTTTTCAGTATATCTTTATTTTGCTAAAATAAACATGATATTCCTTCTAAAAGCTACATAACACTAAAAGCCCAGACTTTATCAACCACAACATATATCCATGTAACACAACTCCACCTATACCACCTAAATCTACTGAAATGAAAGAAAAAAAAAGCTAAATAGAAGTCCTTGCCCATGTAACACCATAATTTTTATTCAAATACTTTGCCAATATTCAGAGAAAGAATAGTTATCAAAAAAAAAAAATACTTTGCCAATGGACCCCTTGGATTCTGCTCATTGCAAGAAATATGCTGAACATGAGAAATGATTGAATAAGTATGTCCATTTCATACAACTATCTTACAATATCATGCTTCTTTTGTTGTTCAAGAAACTAGGGCTCAGAGAAAACAACTCACTCATATTCAAGGTAACAAAATTTGTAAGTGGCAAAGCTACTATTTAAACTCAAGTCGAACAAATTCCAAAGTCTAAATTCTTTCTACTGTGCAATGTGGAACAAAGAAATGCCTTCTAGAACCACCTCAGCCACAAATTTGTCATTTCACCTTGAGCAATAACTGGATTCCTCAGCTATAAATTAAAGGCTGGACTAGATAACCTCAAAGATCCCTTCCAGCTCTAATAGCCTATGCTCCAAAGTTTCCCCCTTCGTTTAAAGCACTCTGAAAAATCCTTCGGTGCGGACAAGATTTTAGCAACTCCTGTCCTGTTTATGTTCTGTCTTGAACATCCTTTGTAGGCTGGCAAATTCTCAGGGGATAATTTTCTTTGCATCTGGCACTATCTTCCCAAACCAAGAGAATATACTGCTGGCAGAACTATAAAATGGCAATTTCTAACAAAATTATTTGTTGTTATGTCTAATGGCTCTCCCCTTAAATGTGCATTTTAGATGAAAATGTGATCAATCATTTTTAGGATTCCACATGGACACTAATATTATATATTCAGGGCCATTTCAACATATACTAGGGGGCCAAAGAGATCTCTCATCTGGGGAATTCTCTAGCATATCAAATTAGTAAACAAAAATGAGCCTCTAGTGTTGGCTTTGAATTGAAATAGATCAACTGGACCAGTCCCAGTCCACATTCAAACCCAAATCTTAGGGAGAAGCATATATAGCATTGCCAGCAACTCTAGTTAAAAAGCACAGGTACACATAGGAAGAAAAATAAAAGGCATTACTTCCAATCTTTAAAACAGGTAAGTCCATTGTACCCTATTTACAAAGCCAACTTTCACACAAATCCCAAAAAGCTACAAAAAAGCTAAATGCCCCTGTATTCATATTCTCCTTTCAAGTTTAATTAATCTATCCTCATAAAAGAATCACTATAAATCTTCTGGACAAGGCATTACTTTTAGAAATCTGTCAGTACTCCCAAACACAATTATTGCATCATACCAAGATTTTCAGATCTGGCTGATTAGAAGGCACTGTCAGAGCCAAAGAACTGATGCTAATACTACTGTATAAAAATTATATTCTGGCAGTTATGAACCATGCTCTCTGCTTTTGCATTTCAATAGTGACAACAACAAAAGGCAAATGCAAAATTCCAATCTGGTATAAGGACAGTTAAAAGGTAATGCAAACCAGCCACTGTCAAAGTATATAACCATTGGCTGGGTGCAGTGGCTCACGCCTGTAATCTTAACACTTTGGGAGGCTGAGGGTGGAAGACTGCTTGAGGCCAAGAGTTTGAGACCAGCCTGGGCAACACAGTGATACCCTCATCTCTACAAAAATTAAAATAAAAACACTAGCCAGGCATGGTGGCATGCACCTGTAGTGCTAGCTATGAGGGAGGCAGAGGTAGGAGGATCCCTTGGCCCAGGAGTTTGAAACCACAGTGAACTATGATCATACTACTGTACTCCACCCTGAGCAAGAGAGAATGATCCTATACCCCCACTCCCTCAAAAAAATATACAACCATTTCTAAGATTTCCCAAATTACAGTAATCAGGATACTCACACATATCTGCTCGTAAGTTTTCAACATCTATTAAGTGGGTACCTACAGTGTGATGGACAATGGTTTTAGGTAGGGAGACATAACAGGGAAAAAGAAAAAACAATGTCCCTGTGTCCATGTCTTATACTAGAATGGGGAAAGATTCACATAAAGAAGTAAATAAATAAATGTAGGGAAAATATTTTAGGGCTTGCAGGCCATATGGTCTCTGTCACTGCTACTCATTCTGCCATTATAGTCAGGAAGCTGCCATAGACAATACATAAGTGAATGGGCACCCTGTGTTCAAATAAAATTTTATTTACAAAAATAGGCAGCTAGTGTTTAGTTTGCCAAACCCCTGGTCTACAGCACACCCTTCAAGAGTATCTGATTTTGACTTTATGGAATCTATTTTACAACTCTGCGATTTGTAGGTAACCAAAAACAATGCAAAATAATTGCCTGCTGACATACAAATGAATTTTGGCTGGTAGACAGTTAAACCTTCATCCCTTTGGAAAAGCCCATTTTGTATCCATTTGCACATCCTCAATTCAACACAACTTTATTACATGTAAATTTATGCTTTTTTAGACTTCTCCTTCGATCTGGTTATATATAACATGTACCTGGTTCCCTCATTTAATTAATGGGTTAAATTAAAATTTTTAACATGTATTCATTTTATATCTATATGAAAGTCATGATTTGACTGTTTTGGAAAATTATTCTTTAACAGTTTTGGAAGTCTCACTAAGATATCCAATGGATTCACATGCACAGCCAAGAAAACTTCCTCACCAGAGTGCATTGCACTTGGGATGCTCAAATCCAGGCAGTTTTCCTTGGCTGCCAGAGGTGAATCCAAGGGGCAGTAGAATTTGGCTGTCTCTGTTTAATTTTAAATTTCTTCTGATAATTTTGTGTTTTGGTTAACATACAGCTGATAAGTTATTCCCCATTTATGGAAGCCATGGCTAGGAATTTGGTTTTATGGTCTGACCATTTGCTGATCTCTGTAAATGGATTAATGGTTTGTAGAGATCCATTCTCTGTTGGGTGAGAGAAAACAGAGAATCTGGTTCTTTAGTCTTTTTCTGCTTGTCCATCGCATAGGACTTTTTAAGCTAGGATAAAATGTGCCACTAGACATCTAAGGGGAGAAGCCATGTAGACTGATGGATACACAACTCTGTAGCTCAGAGGGAAGGCAGGAGAGAGAAAACTGGACGTCATCACCACACAGCTGTCTATAAAGCTGAGGGATAAATGAGCTCTCTAGGGAGAGAATACAGACCAGGAAGAGACAAGGACTAAGCCCCAGGGCTCACTAACATGGGGTAGAGGGAGCCACACCCCCAGCCATGGGACACACCATTAGAAGGAGTCAGCAAAGAGAAAGGCCAACTAGACGACAGGAGGAAAACCAGGAAGATGTGTGTTCTAGAAGCTGGGCACAGAGTTTTGAGGAGGCCTGATTAACTGTGTTTCTAAATGCTACTGGGAGATAAAGTAATCTGTACATGAAATGTAAGTTAAAGGAGAAAAGGATCCTATTTGTACAACTGACTGTCCAGGAAAGGCAGTACAGGTTGAGTATCCCTTTTCCAAAATGCTTGAGACCAGAAGTGTTTTTGATTTTGGAGTATTTGCATAAACATAATGTGAATCGTGGGAATGAGACCCAAATTTAAACATAAAGTTCATTTATGTTTCCTCTGTATCTTATACACATAGCCTGAAGGTAATTTTATACCTTTAAAATTTTTATATGTTTTATAATTTTTTGCATGGAATAAAGTTTGTGTAATATCCTTACTGAATAAATAAAAGCACTTGTTGGTCTCCTACATTTACTTTTACAACATAGGAAAGACAAAATAAAAATATTAATAGACAAAAGAGCAAAGAAGTCATCCACCTAAGAAACTGAGGCAGCTATTTCTAAGATATTGTCAAATCTAATGTTAAATTAAAACAAGATATAATTTGGATAGCTGATAAAATGTAGTATCTGCTTAATGTAGGTAAAGTGTAAGGCTATATTCTTAAGCCTTTGGAAAATTATGCCAAAACACACCAGAACAGTAATATTTAAAATAACTGAACTTGATTGAAAAAAGGTATCATTTATGAAAAAGGCCACACAGGGATGATCAAAAAGTATCCATAAAACCCTTTATAACAGACAATCTGACACAGTGGTTGAGTTTAGAATTAGACTAACAAATTCAATTCACCACAGAGAGACCAGTAAAAGTTGTACATAAATTTCTTTGTTTTTATCAGAAAAGCCCCTAGAGAAAAAAATACTGATAAAAAGACTAGAAATCTACTTTTATTTCTTTAGTGAACAAAAAAATCTTACAGACTGCAAATATCCATATATTTACTGCAAAATTTTTCATGCCACTTCTCTAAAACTGACTTCCAAATGCTGCAATTATTTAAAAAGTGCCTCCTTGACCACCCCCAAAACTGCAGCACTTGCTGGCCAGTGGTCTCCACAGGTACTGCAGTACAGACGTGTGCCCTAAACTGGTGGCTAAACCCCATGGGAGGCAGAAGTAAATGAACACCACAATGGTATCAGAAGATCCTGGCTCAGCCATAAATCTTCTGGGGTGATGTGATAACTCACTGCAGTTGAGAGACTTAAAGACATTCACTAAACTGAACTCTTTATTACATTCCACAAAATTTGGCTACTAATAAAACGTCTGTGCATTTTCTTTGGCTCTGCATGCCTCTGTGAGGATGTGTTATGTGTTTTATAACTAAGTGAAGCAAGTACTCTTAAGGTTTTATGCTTTTTAACATGTAGTCTTCTCTATTTATAAAGACAGAGTTTTGCGGGTTTTACGAATTATGCTGGATAAGTTAAGTGATATTTCCTAACAGAAACAGAAGCCCTAGTGCAGGGTAGACATGATCCTTTGTGTTTTTAACTCTGCCCCATTTGCAGGCTCCTAGAGTACCTCCCAAATTTAAATTAAATAGAAATGTTAAAATACTTAACCAATGTGTTTTGATTTTAAATAATCAAAACATTTTAATAGAAATAATATAGGAGTTTTTTCCTAGAAAATGTTTTAAAATAAAATACCTAACTGCCAATATTGAAAGCTGAGTTCAGTGACACTGTATATAATCTTTATAACAGCTTCAATCGACATGTTAAAAGAAACAATACAAACAAAACACACACCCTTAATTAACTGAATCACTTTTATTCTTCTATATCAAATAGCTTCTTAAATGAATAATATATTTTTCTCCTTCACTTTTCCTCAGGTTTACACATCCATATTACCAAGCATGCAGGCAACCAACTACCTAGTAGTGAGCGGCTGCAGGAGCTCACCATACACTAGGGGCTTGGTGCTCAGGAACGTTTCCAACAGAAACAATATTAACCACACTGGCTGGGTTTCGGGTTGGGTGCCATAGGGGACTTGGATTCCCTCTGGAGTCTACACAGTTGCCAAGGGTGTTAATTATAAAGAACTAACCTAAGATTAAATTACATTTCAGAGGAAAATCAAACTTGAAAAATTATTCCTGGCATTAGTCTCTGAAGCTGCAGATGAATTAGACCCTGAAGCAAGCAAACAAACAAATAATAGAACTGGGTTTCTGAGAGGGAACAAAAGGAAAGTACTGAGAAAATGGGACAAAGACTAGAGAAAACCCACCCGGTCTCAAAGGATGAGAGAGCTACAGAGATATCTAAGTGGCAGAGGTTGGTGTAAATCAAGAACTAAAGATTTCAAGTATTCAAGAAAGATGGTATCAAACAGAAAGGCAAAAATCAACAAGTTAAAAGAGTACTAAGCTGTCTTCATCTTCGGAACAGCCCCAAAGGGAGGAAAAAAGAGTTTTCATACTTGATTTATAAGAAATTAATACAAATCACAGTCTAGACCTCCTAAACTTGGTACGGATCATATATTAAACACACCCATCTCTAGTTCTATAGGCCTCAAATGAACCTGCCAAATAGCAGCTTAGTAAGTTTGATAAAATCTTATGAAAAATGGCAGGCTTTCAGACCTGTGGGCTCTCTTTGCTTTGAAGAAGTATTACCAAGAGCAGGTTCCAAGCAAAGACAAGTGGCGCTATAAAATATCACTCAATGGGAAGGCAGCAGGGCCGAAAGGCCAGGAAGGCACTAAACGCTTAGCTTAGCAAGAGTAGCTGCTCACGCCGTCCCCACGTGCAGTCACCTGGCGAAAGGCTCTGTGGATTTTTTTCACAGCTTTCTGTTAGATCTCAGTTACAAAGCTGAAATTAAACAGATCTTCTTAAAGATAAGCTAATATTTGTCAAGAAAGCAATTGTTCATGACCTGGCTATCATCTGGCCCCTCTTGAGCTCATGCTAATTAAAGTCCCCATTATTTAGAAGAAAAAAGCCCACCCTAAGAAATAAAGACCCCTGAGAATCAGAAGTGAATAATGCGTCTCCTATAGTTCTAAGATAATACAAATGTCATAAACCAGTGAAATATAACGAAGGTAACTAAAAATATCTTAGGTAATTTTTAATATCTTGTCATTAACAGTCCTAAGGTTATTTGAAGAAAACGGGATATAAATTCATATATAAAATGACTTCACATTCATAATATTATAAATATAACTGAAAGACAATACATCCAAATATTAATAGTAGTTATAATATTATCAAGAAGGGATAGGTGGTTTTTTATTTTCTTATACTTTGTAACACACTTAGAATACAAATTTGTGTACATTGTATACATAATCAAAAAAGTTGTGTGTCTGTTTCTTTAAAAGGCCATTTTATAAAATGCAGAAAATACCAAAGGGAAAATAATTTCTAACATTTCCCACCTCTTCCCGGACTTGGAATGACATCGTCATCCATAGTTGCCTAAGCAGAAACCAGGGGTGTCATCCTGGGTTCTTTCTTCTTCCTTCCTCCTCACATCCAAGCAGTTACCAAGTCTTTCTCACAACTTAACCACCCTTCTGTTCCATCCTCACTGCCACCATCTTCGCACCAGCCCCTACAACGGCCTTACTGCAATAGTCTTCAGAACTGCTCCCACCCCACGATGAAGCTCTCCGGCCTGTAGTTCCTTCTCCATTTCCTCCTCCGTCTACGCTCCATCTCAGAGTGTTTCTCACCCTTCCACTAGTTTGTTCTATCTACTTTTGACATGGGGAAGGGATCTAAGACCCAGGGCATCAATGGGCAGTTGCTGAAGATCAAAACACAGCAAGTAATACCAAGAGGAAGATGAAAAGAGACCTCTCTCGTGACATAAAGGTTAGGGAGGCAAGGTAAGCTGATTTGTTCTGCTCTTTTGACAACGTTCTCCAAAGGGGCAGAAACTGGGAGAAGACTACATAGTGCTGCTCTGAGGGAAGATACTTCTGGTGTTCTATACCAATCTTTCCCAATGAACACCTCCGAGACACACCACTGGGCACTTCGAAGATAACAAACCCGCTGAAACTACTGCCTGCCAGATTAGATTATCCCAGAACTCAAAAGAGGAGGCCTGGCACAGGCAACGCAGGCACTATCATCTGTCCTGTAGAGTGTCACAGCCTGTTCTTGTTGATTCTGGATTAGATCCTACCTAATCCAGTCGCCTTGCAGCAGCCAAAAGAGTCTTTCCAAAATGTAAGCCTGATCCCATCACTCTCCTGGCTATGACTCTGCCAGGACTCGCTGTCCTACATGCCCACAACTGACTCATGAGACCCTTCCTGATCTGGCTCCTAAACCCCAGGCCCCATACTCAGCCACCTGAGTTACTTTCTCCCTGGGCTCTGCACACACTGTTCCCTCTACTGTCAAGATCCTTTTCCCATTCTGCTCCCCACCCCACCCCGTCATCCAGTCTAATAACCACTGCTCAGGCCCCTCCTTGGAAGTCACTCTCTCTAGGAAGTTTTCTCTCAGCACCCATCACACTTCCCACCAGCTCCCAGCCACACGGGGTGCAAGGTCTCCCCTCCGATGTGCTCTCAAAGTTCCCTTCCCTACTCCTGTCATAGCATTCACCACACAGAATTGAAATCGCCTACTTTCTTGTTTTATTCCCTAACGGTAACTCCTCGTGGCAAGGGGTAGTGCCCTGAACACCTACATTGCCAGCATACAGCACAGTGCCTGACATACAGTTGACACATCCGTAATATTTATTCAACAAAGGAATACAAGGAAAGATGGATGAACTGAAAGGAATATAGAAGCAGCATCTGTGAGAGTCTGGAACACGGACTGGAAAAGGAACAAATGGCAACTTAGGAAAACTACAATGATTCCCACTTGAATGGCCTTCATTTCACTATCAATCAAAAGAAATATCTCAAAGCAGTTTCAACAACATACCAGTTTCCTGACACCACAGAAAGTCAACAGCGAGCAGAACCCTTTGTTTTGGAAATACACACATAGCTGAGCTATTTCAAAAGAACTATCATACATAGGAAGAATTTTCGTAACTGGAGGCTGACAGTGGTTACAGAGAGTTCACCTCCCTCAAGCTCTGATCTTCAATGCCCCTCACCTGACTCTCCTCCTCAGCTCTCAGATAAGGGAGATGTTTACTGATTATAAAGTAATCCAATGCCAACTGTACACTACGTATTTTTCTGTTTAGGAGATTACATTTCTCTGTTTCTTTCCCGTTATAAACCAAAAGGCAAAGGTAGTGAAGCTTCTGGCTATATAAGAGAGAATTCTCTAAGGAGGAAAAAAAAGAATAGATTGTAAACTACATGTCATACTGATCATGTAGATCTGAAATGGTTTCTTTTATTAAGTAACTTAAAAGAAACAAACTACAGTGAGCTGACTGGAAGAGAGCATCAGATTTCTATTTTAGAATCAGACCTCTTCACTAATAGCTGAAAGTTTAAGATTCTGAAACACTTGGAAACAAAAAACAAATGTAAATCTGAAGAATAAATACTAATTTCTAACATCTATTTTAACAATGGTATTAAATAGTTACCAATAAAACATTCCCATAAAAGAAAGCATTATTTTACTGGCTCCAGGACTCAACCTATAAGTGAGTCCACTGTGTGTAATTTACATAGCCACATGTAGACCCAAAGTCCCTCAATACACCCAGTTTAAAAACAAAGTATCTCTGCTTGTCCTATTTTTATTATAACTCTTATTTGTATTACTTACTGGAATGTAATAGATGCCCATCTTGGGGGTTTCATTGGCAGTAAGAAGCATTCCTAAAAATAAAACACATGAAAAGGGTAAACACAGGGGGGAAAAGTATCCTTTCTACTTGTTTTACATTTTGAAACGCTTGAGGTACTCAGTACATGGTGTACAGGAGAAGAGCCCAGCCTGGAAGCTGGGCGCCCCAGGAGGCAAGGTCTGGTCCTTGATTCTTTAGATGGGCGACCTCAAGCTATGAGAAAGGCCAACCTCCCCACCTATGAAATGATCAGGTTGTACTAGTTAAGTAAATGAGCAGGCAGTTTGCACCATAAGGTGCTCCGGTCTATATAAAGTTTGCCATCACTTTTAGGGGGAAAGTTTTAATTTTCAAACACATAGATAAAATGTAGTTTCAGTGCATAATTTATTAGAATAATAATGAAGAAGTTAAGAAAGGCTTCCTTCTGTTAACCAGGAATCAGAGAAACAAGTTAAAGCATTTCCCACAAAATGTCACAGCAAATTCCTTACTTTGGCATTAAACTTAAATGACTATGGGGAATGCTATGTGGAGCTACACCAGAAAGACCTACAGGGACCGATCCTAAGAGCCCTGACTATACCACAGTCACTCTCCCACAAGGGAATTTTAACAAAATGAACCAACGGGGTGAGTAATAATGTAGTCTCCTTGGGACCGGCATTACAAGAAAGCAAAACTGAAGGAAGCAGTAACTCTCTGGCATTCAATACAGGATCCCCCATAACCCCAGGAGCAACAGTAACCTATAAATTCATTATTCTTTGGTACTAAATAATTTAGTATCAAAGCATTCAAATATCGCAGTCCTGTTCTCTTTTCTCTGCCACTTTTGCAACACAGTCCCCCCTCAAGTTTTCAGAAGCAGCTCCAATGTGGCAATATGCAGCTACCAAGACTCCTCATAGCTTCTCTCCAGACTGCTGTACCTCAAATAAAACTCAGGTCAGCAAACATTTAACTAGTCCTTTGTAATACACGTTATCTTAGTGAAAGTGTGACAACCTTCTAAAATAAGAAATATTATCTCTATTTTACTGATCAGAAAAACAAAGCTCAAAGGGACGAGTGAGGGAATGTTACAGCTAAAAGTCAAACTCAAGAGCTCTTATTTTTAAAGACTGTTGCAGACCAACCAAATTATATTCATTTAAAAAATCTGTTTCCAAAATACAGTAAAGGAACCCACAGAGGGAAAACATTTAGATTACCAGATCACATAATCATAATTAAAAACACCAAATGTTAAGGATAATGATTTGATTGTTTAAGGAAAATAATTTGTGTTGCCCTTCCTTTTGTTAATACAAAAGCTTCTAAAAGTGCTAATATTTGATGCTGTTACAGAAATGAAATGCTGAGTGAATAAAGCGAATTACCCCTCAAGCAGAAAGCAGGGATTCAACGATATCTTACCAAAACCACGCCTTGCCTATAACTCAAAAGCGTGAGCTAGCCCTGAACTGGGACCAACGAACGGGTCACCAAAAATACATATACACCCCTGACCCATAAAAACATCTAAAAGTACTTAATGAAGCCTTAAAAAGGCAAGAATACAAGTCTAAATTAAATCAAAACAAAAATCAGAGCTGTTTTTCATAGCTTCTAGCCCATAAAACCTTTCCTCTCAGCACTTCCCCTGGCCCTGGGCACAGCATGTCCACTGAGGTCTACGTGGGAGGAAATGACATCCACTGATTGTGCCTCCCAGGCTTCCACTAACAGCACTGCCCAATTTTCTCCAAGAGCCTTCAGACATTATTAAGGAAGAAGTTTTGGGGATAGAAGCAACATGTTACAACTAAAAAGAAAGTTCCTGAAGACATCTCCTAAGCCTGTCTCCACTGGTTCAACGATGAACACTGAATATTCAACAATGAACCACAACCACACCTACCAAAGGAACCATAGAAAGGGCTCTAATCTAATTACACAAAAGAATTCAAACTGGACGCAGCTCGATTGTGTCCTACAATGGAGTAGGACCTCACTTGGCCATATATGGCCAATGATACGAGCTGATCTGCTACCATACTAAAGTGGGGAGGGTTAGGGCTGAAAGCAATTATAAATGAGAAAAATAACAAACCTCACAAAGCCCAACGAGTATCAGAAGTTTCTAACAAGTAGAAACAGAAAACTCAAACCAGTGAAAGACTTAGTTCAGCAGAAATATAGGCAAGAGAAGAATGGAGTGTGAGCACCAGGTACTTTACAGCCTCAGAAAGTTAACTCATTTGCTCAAGGTCACCACACAGCTAATAAGGAGAGTAGCTGACAGTGTATTGATTCCAAAGCCCATGTAATATGGGACACTAAGACTCCAATAACTAAGATAAAATCAGAAGACTTCTTGCACAATCAAATAATAAACCACCAAAAAGGGTCAGTATAAATACCATATAGCAACATTAAAAATGATTTTGATATAATGTCAAACTTAAAAGCAAAAGATAATTGTATGTATAGCGTGAGGACAATTTAAAACATATGAACGCAGGATGAATACAATAATAATTTCTCTAATAAAAATAGTATTAGTTCTTGTAAAGAGATTGTGGCATAATGGAAGGTTCTGTCCTTTGCATTTCCTTTAATATTGGTGTTTATTATTGTTTCCACAATAAAAATGCAAATTTTTAAAGAGAAAAGATAGCACCTAGAGTCAAAAGAACATGCCTCCAAAATAAAACAGTACCGTACAATGTGCAGTATACAGTGTGCTGTGTAATCATACAGTGAGAGAATTTGATAAAATACTATCTTCCCCAGAAACATGCGCCTATCAATACTCGTCTGCGTGTGCTTCAGGGGCTAAAGGACTCACTGAAGCTCACGATACAAAATCAGTGCTCTTGAAGGGGGTGGGCAAGAAAAAAAAAAAAGAAAAATCAGTGCTCTGCAGCAGTACTACTCAAAGTGTGCACCCAGGGCCAGTCTGCAAAACCAGGCCAGGAAATAAGTGCAAAAATTGAAAGGAAGCATTTTAGAAACCTGTATAGCAATTCAACATTGCAGTGACATCCAAATATGTGATCATTTTTATGGTATTTTACAAAAGTATCAATCTGCAATGGATCAGAAATTTAAAAACAAAGAAAAAAAAAACAGAACAAAATCCTGGTCCTTCACTAGACACGTTTGAGAAGCACTGCACTAAAACATATAGCATCAGCCAGTGCCTTGGACAGCTCAGGAGACAGGCTGTGTGCACAGAACTGTGCCAGCGGGGACTGGCAGGGATGTCCCTGCTCTATGTTAAACTTCTGAGAGAAGTATGGGGCATGTGAACTTACTACACAAAGTACCAAGGACATTTACAGATGACTCCAATAGTTGTTTTCTGTGTATTTGGAGGATACTGATAAAGAAAAGGCTGCTTCACACTCAACAGCACAGGCAATCTCCAATCGCCGACAAGGGAGGTGAGAAAGCTGAGGCTGGATAATTGCCCTCATTAAGCCTGAATTAGGTCTTTCTCAAGCCCAATGCCCACCTTCTTTTCTTTCTATCAATGGTTCTGAAACCACTAATCCTGATTCCACATGTCTGGAGTGGGACTCAGACATACGTAAGCTTTACAAGCTCCCTGTGCCGTGACTCGGATGCACACCAGTCATAGAGTCACGCCACCTCTGCAGGCGCCCCGACCTGCACGGGAGCAGCTGCTCGATGTACAGATGCTATACAGGCAGCTGGATGAGCAACAGGAGCAGGGCCGGGAAATAAGCCAGAGAGGCGGGACCATTTCTCAATATTCTGAGCAGTCTTAGTATTAGAAAAACATTACAAAACAAAAATCATGATTAGACTTTAATTACTCCAAAATGAGTAAGTGAGAAGAAAAAGAAAGTAGAAGGTTTCAGCTTTTCTAAAATATGATTAAGCCCATAATGATTAAGCACAAAACATAAAGAAGAGAGTTGAAGGAAAAAGGTGTGGGAAAGCAAGGGAAAGAGCACACGAACGCACCACACTCAGATCCGAGCCACAGAGAAGCGGCGAGATACTTGTCTCACTGTGCTTGCCATCTTATCAGATAAATTATTGGGCTATCTTTTGTATGTTTGATTAACCTCTTCTAAGTTATTTGACAGTAACAGTCATCCCTCTGTCCGAAACATCGTTCTTAAAATTGTTATTTTTCAGAAAACTGTACTTTGTAATGAAGACAACACCTTAACAAAGTGATCAACTTTATCCTCACCAATACTAAGATGATCTGATGTGATGAGATCCGAGAACCCAGAAGCTGACACATTATTCTTGTCTGAAATATTTAACCTAAACCAAATTAAGACTTTAGACTTAACTTCTATTTTAGGAAAAATACAATGTGGATGAACAAGTTAAATACCACCATGAGAAACAATCACACAGATCCAGGATGAGGGACATTCTACAGGACTACTGGCCTGATCTTAGAAAAGTCAATGTTGTAGAGAAGGAAAAAAACAGATGGGGGAACTACTTTGGATTGAAAGAAACTAAAGATATACAATAGCTAAATATAACAGCCTTAATTATATCCTCATTCAAAAAAACAGGCTAAAAAACAGCCTTTCGGGGACAATTGGAGAAATCTGAAAATGGATGGGATACAAAATAATACTAGGAAAAGGTTGCAATTTTTATTAGGTGTGATGAGGGTCTCTGGTTAAGAGAAGAATGTCTTTCCTCTCACAAGTGCTACACTCGGTGCAGGAGAAGTGCTACCATGTCTACAGCTGGCAGTGCAGCCTGGTATGAACACCAGCCCACAGGGTTGGCACCTGCTTCAGCAGGTGTCTCTTCATTCTTGGTTACAATGAAGACTGAGGCAGCCAACCAGCCTCAGTAATCCCCACTCTACTGAGCCAGGCTCAAGCACTATTAACACCTTGTATCTTACCAGCATCCTAAACCACTACAGATTCCCCAGTACTGTCCAACGAAAATGTGTGAGCCACATATGTGGTTTAAAATATTTTAGTAGCCACATGAAAAAAATTTTAAGAAACAGGTGAAATTAATTTTAATATATTTTATTAACCCAATATATCCAAAATATTTTCATTACAACATGTAATTGATATAAAAAATATTAATGATCTACTTCACATTAACAATGTCATTAAAATCCAGTGTGTATTTCACACTTACAGTACACCTCAATGGCCATGTGTGGCCAGTGGCACCAAATTGGACAGCACCAGGCAAGAAAGTATTTTGTCACCTCTGCACCCTTTTCCTTCACTCCTACCTCAACTCTACCTGCTTCACTCACCTTCCTACTTAGCCCAGACCCCAATGTAGGTCATTTCAATACCTCAACTAGGACCCAATCTAAAATTTATTCATGAACTCAACAGAATTTGACCTCACCCCCATGATTACAATAAAATCCTCTCAACTATCACAGGTGAAATGTGAATTACAAGGTCCAGATCTCATCTTTCTCGGGAGATTAGCATGTAACTAGAACGAGCAAGGGCTCCTCAGTCAGGAAGGCTGGATTCCAACTGTGGCTCTGCCACACAGCTGGGTCACCAACCCTGGACAAATCACCCAGTTTTTCTGACCTCTTAAGAGGTAAGAAAGGCTGGGCACAGAGGTTCACACCTGTTACCCTAGCACTTTGGGAGGCTGAGGCAGGAGAATCACTTGAGGTTAGGAGTTTGAGACCAGCCTAAGCAAGAGTGAGACCCTGTCTCTACATAAATAGAAAAAACAGCCAGGAGTGGTGGCGCATGCCTGTAGTCTCAGCTACTCCGGAGGCTAAGGCAGAAGAATCGCTTGAGCCCAGGAGTTTGAGATTGCTGTGATCTATGATGACACCACTGCACTCTAGCTCAGGTGACAGAGCGAGACACTGTCTCAAAAAAAAAAAAAAAAAAAAAAATAGTTAAGGAAGAAAACAGAGAGAAAGGAAAAAGAAAAAAATCGTGGGCCACTGACTACACAGAGTAACAAAAAGATTAAATGACAAATTTATATTACAGCATCCATCATCCAGATTGATAACACAGTGGCATTCAACAAATCTTAGTTCTTTCCTGCCCCAACTTCTACAACACTTAATACTTGCTGAGCAATGCCCACCGAACCTCTCCTGTACTTCAAAAACTGTGGGTCCTTTTATTGTTGTTCTGTCCATTCCCATGGGGTTTCTCAGCTCCTCCCCCACTTTCTCCCCCAAAAGGAACCAGCTCCTGCTTGCTTCTTTTCTTACTCCAAGCCTTCCCCATTGGTAATCTCATTCACTCCCACTGTTTATGGGACAATCTCTGTTTATATGTCTCAAAACCTTCTATCTGCACACCTGCTTATCTCGAGACCACATTTCTACTGTATACAAGACAGGGCTCCCAAGTGCAAGTATGTGGGTCAGTTCAAGGCTTGCTACACGAGAATCCCTTGAGCAGCGTATTAAAATACACAGTTCTGGGCCCTCTCCACAGAAACTCTGAGTCAGTACACCTGGGATGAGGTCAAGGAATCTGTCCTTTAAAAGCTGCCCAGGTGATGCTGATGGGCAGCCAGGTGAGACCCTGTGCTGGACACTGCCACTGTCCCATCACCTCCTAATACTCAAATGTTAGAAAAAGAATAATCTTTAATCTCTTGCTTGTGCTCCCATCTCAACTCAGAATATCAATCGGTTCCTAGTCATTTTACTTCAAAACCAACCTAGCCTTTCCACAGTAGATAAACTCACCTTCTGGAAAACACAGTCTGGACATGTCCTCTCTGACCACAAACGGAGCCCAGAGGAGCCAGTACATCATGCCCAGACCTCCCCCAGCTGCCACTCTCTGCCCCCCAGCCAGCCTCCCCAGGGCCACCGCAGCACAGGAACATGAGGGTCCTCCCTGTCCCCAAACAAATCCTACATGCCCATCCTTTCTACTAGTCTGACACTGTTCTCCTATGAATCACCTCAGACTCCAACTCCGTTTAGCCAAATCTCACTCAGCACTCCATGCACGATGCAAATCAGTCCTCTTGACACCATCCTCTGGGTGCTCCAGCTGAAACCACTCCAACATGTGGCCACAGTGCTGTCTGTACATATATGACAGGACTCCTCAGGCTTTGCCTTGCATCCTTCTATCAAAATGATCTGTGTATGTCTGTCCTCAGGGTACACTGCTTGAGCATAGGAACTGTTCTCATCCTTATCTCATACCTTGAAATTCTTCATAGATTTGCCTTGAATGTATTGCTAAATTCTGAAATCTATCACGTAATTTGCTGAACAGCATACACCACAGAATATACCAAAACCCATGGCTTCATGAGCCAACCGTGTGCCATCAGGCAACTCCAGCCTTTTCCAAATCCCTATCCTTAATTTCCACACACTATTACTAACCACATAAAAGAGCACACTAAAATAGCATTTTGCCTGCCACCTACCCGTGTATTGTTACCAGTTTCTAGTAATAGCTGGGTGGGCTGAGGACTGACTGAGTCACTAAGAGTACCATTTTCTGAATCATCCACTCCACTTCCTGCTCTTAATTCTTCCAAGTAAGTAAAATATCCAAGAATTGTCCTGACCAAGCCAAACTCTTATCTTAAGAAATAAAATGAACTTAAAACCCAAAAACGTATAGCCTAGATTTGTCTCACTGAATGATCATTCACTACAGAATGCATGCTTACCTGAGTTGGGGTAGAGACAAACATCATTAAGGTCATGTTCTGGCTCCAAAGAAGTAAATATTTTCCCCTAAAATAGTAAGCAAAAATGAATTATTGAAATAGTTAAGGGACAACAACTTTTGGCAATGTCACATAAAGAAAATAAACTGGAAACAACTCAATAACCAACTGCTGTGTAAAGAAATAGAATAACCTGGCTGGGCGTGGTGGCTCATGCCTGTAATCCTAGCTCTCTGGGAGGCCAAGGTGGAAGGATGACTTGAGCTCAGGAGTCTGAGACCAACCTGAGCAACAGCGAGACCCCGTCTCTACTAAAGAGAAAAGAAAAAAAAAAAAAATACACAAAACAACAAAACCCATCCGGGCGTTAACAGCACACACCTGTAGTCCCAGCTACTGGGGAGGCTGAGGCAGGAGGATTGCTCACAGCCCAGGAGTTGGAGCTGACAATGAGCTACAACAACATCACTGCACTCTACCCAGGGCAACTGAGTGACACTCTCTCTCAACAAAAAAATACAAGGCGACTGAGCAACCCCCTCACAAACCTCCACCCCTTCATTCAAAAATAAAAGAAAGAAATAGAATAACCTAATTAGAATCACAGAATTTAAATTTTTAAAAAATCTCAGGGAATTCATCTTGTCAATTTATCAAAGGATCTCAATTTAGAGATGAAGAAACTCAGGCCCAGGGTAAGAGAAGTGATTTGTCAAAAAAAAATAAATACAAAGTTGTAAAGATGATGTCAACATGGTCCTCAAACAAAAAGTTTAAAACAAGTTATTTATCAACCTAAAAAAAAATTCTCAGTCAGGCTCAGTGACTGTTCGCCTGTAATTTTAGCACTTTGGGGAGGCCAAGGTGGGAGGATCACTTGAAGCCAGGAGTTCGAGACCAGCCTGGGCAACACAGCAAGACTTCATCTCTTAAAAAAAAAAAAAATTGTCATAATCTATGAAATATATCCAACTTATATTCAAAGAAACCAAAGGAAGAGAGGTGGCCAATGTGGAAGATGAGGACAACATTGTCACACCTGTACCACAAGGTTGTGAGGAGGGTCAAGTAAGACAATGGATGTAAAATACAAAAAGAAATTCTATAGATACATAAAGTATTAGTTATTGTGTAAAGTAAAGCATTTCTATTTTAAATGTGGGAAAAGGTACTATATTTTTAAAAAATTGAGAGAAAGAAACTAAAAAAAAAATCAGAAGATAAGAAGGTAGGTGTGAGGACAAGTGATGAGAAAAATAAACTAGGTAAGCAAGCCAAGCAAAACCACATAATTTCGGTGTTGGTCAAGAGGAAATATTTAGTCATAAAAAATAAAAAATGCCACAATAAAATTTATTGTAGCAATTACAGTACGATGATTTCAAGATGTGACACTGAAAATTTCTGCCAGCTCTTGCACCTCTAACTCATTACTGGAGGACTGACACTACGACCTGCTGAGCTCCCATGGCAAAGGGGAGCAGAGCTAGTGCCTGGGCAGGATGGTTAGTGCACACCCAGTGAAAAACTGTGGCCAAGACTTAGTTCAAAGACAGTGACATTCACTCAGCTACCTCCCTTTCTTTACAAGTTTCCACTGAAACAGGAAGGAAAAGAAGGACACAAAAGGGAGGGAAGGAGGAAAGAGAACTACAATAGCATGGAACAAAAAAGAAATGGCACTACAGTTTATAGAAATACATACTATAGAAAACTATGCAGCAATTAAAGGGTCTGAAGGATACTCCAAATTGGTAACAGTCATTACCTTGAAGTAGGTTGGAAGCCAGGTCAAGGATAACTTTTACTTTATCAGTATTTTACAAATTTTTAAAAATAAAAACATGCTGGGTGTGGTGGCTCGTGCCTATAATCTCGGCACTTTGGGAGGCTGAGGTAGAGGGATTACTTGAAGCCAGGAGTTTGAGATCAGCCTGGGCAACACAGCAAGACCCTGCCTCTACAAAAAATTTAAAAATTGGCTGGGTGGGTTGGTGCACGCCTGTAATCCCAGCTACTTGGAAGGTTGAGGCAGAATGACTTGAGCCCAGGAATTCAAGGTTACAGTGAGCTATGATCACACCACTGCACTCTAGCCTAGGCAACAGAGTGAGACCCTGTCTCAAAAAAAAAAAAAATGCATTTGCAGTATTAAAAATATTGTTTTAATGTAAATTAGTTTGGACTGCCCGACAGGTGGCTGAACCGTGACAGGGCTGTCTGGGCACCTGTGCCCTGAGCACGAGCAGCCCCCGTGGAAAAGACTGGTGTTTGCCCTCAAGCAATTAACACTGAGGCCAGATCTTCCACTCAACTTCACCTCAAATATGAATTTTTTAAAAGGTGACCCGTTTTTAAAAAAACAAAAGATGCTGAGTTTCTAATTAATTAAATGCAAAGAACTCTTAAAAGCAGCTCTTAAGTCTTAAATGCTATCCTAGATGCAATCTTCCCATTCATCTGATGAACTCATCTTTTACTGTTCTCTCAAAATACTTGGGTTTTAACGAGAAAAATGAAAAGCAGAAGGCAAACTAAAATCAGCAACAGAGGATTTTATTACTTTTCAAATATCATTTGGAGTTGAGGGGAGAAATATTCTTAGGAAAATATTGCTTAAAAAAATTGTTAGAAATTATTATAAAGGTGTCATTCCTAAAATCTAGTTGTTTGAGGTGGAGAAAAGGTATGAAATTGAGAAGTATACTACTGATGTGGAAATGTAATTAGTAGCTCGTAACTTTTCTAGAGTTGTGAGAGAGCCTCAAAATCTAGAGGAATTTCTCGTGGATCAACTTTTTTTAACAATTTTTTTTTTTAAGAGACAAAGTCTTGTGGTGTTGCCCAGACTGGATGGAGAGCAGTGGCTACTCACAGGTGTGATCATGGCGCACTGTAGCCTTGAACTGCTGGGCTCAAGTGAGGAATGACTTTTTAAAACAGTGATTTTTCTCTCTCCCTAACTTAACATATAAAATGCATGCCAGTTGTAGCAAATCAGGAAAACGTTTTAACAGAACAAAGCAATAATGACACTTTAACTAAATATGGATATTATCTACACTGAAATAACTGACCTCCTACTAAGTTCCCAAAAGGATACTCAGTATCTTTCTCAAGAACCCATAATCCAAAAAAGGCAACAAAAAGAAAAGGAATGTATGAAAGAAAAATGAAAAAAAAATGAAGAAAAAAGAAAAGAAACATTAGGAACATATTCAGATAAAGAAGGGAATAATTTCAACAAAAAATACGTACTGAGTTCTTATTCCACATTTTGATAATTCGAGAGTCTGCAGACAAAATCAAATCTAAGGAATCCTGGAAATGAACTGATTTAATGGGCAGCCCGTACTGGTGATCCTTAACTAGCAATGGCTTATCAGATCGAAGGTCATATAATAAAACCTAAAAGAAAAAAAAAACCAAGTTATTTCTGTTTAAACAATATAAATAGAAACATTTAAAAGTTAGAATGACAGCCATTTGCTTCATTACCTTTTTATGAACACAATGAATAAGCTTACTCAGGGTGCTAAGATCCTAAAGCAGGCCATAGTACTCTAGAAAAATCTCTTAAATTACCCTTAGAGTGCAAAGTTTTATGAATTCAACCCGAGAGTAATTTTTAAGCACACTAAGTTTGAGAACTACTGAGCTATACTAAGAAAAGAACAAAAAGAAAGCCCTAAGAATTTGTTTCATTTGTGAATTGAATAAATATATACTGAGGCCTGTTACATACCAGGCCTGTCGTAGCAGATGATGGAAATGAGAATGAAAGGCATAATGAGGAACAGTCCTGGCAGGTTCAAAACAAAAGGTGGTGGCAAGGCTATGACATCTCGGGAGAAGGAGGAATCTCTTCTGTCCCTGTCACTGGAGGCAAGGGAGCTGGGGAAGTTGCGTCTCAGTCTCAGGTGACAGATGTAGTAAATGATTACAGAAGTAGTCAATCTACTAGAGACAGAGTCTCAGACCTCTTGAGACTAACTGAGAAATGTGTGGACTCTGCCTTGAAGGAAAGAAGGGAAGAAAGACGTACTCCTAGGCCAGCATCACTAATGCTGGCCACTCACTGCATGTGGTTAATGGTACTATGTCAAAAAAGGTTCCTCAAATACATAAATTTTTTAAAACATTTACTAAACACATTTCTTTGCAGGAATTCCTCAGAGCCTTCAATATGTACTGAAACCCACTGTGAATCTGCAAGAGTAGGAGTCTGACAGAATTACAAACTTGCCTGACGACAGAATTCTGTTCCATACACAAAGAAAAATGTTCCAAACCACTATTAAGAGAACACCTGAGGCCTACCTCACTGTAGCTCCAGCTTCAAAGCATCTCAGACCAACCACTAAGACAAGAGTCAAGATTTCTCAAGGTGCCAGAAGAATCCAGCAGTCTGGAGTACCCTCCCCACTCTGACCCAAACTGTAATGCCTCATTTTCTGTTTTCACAGTATGTTTCTCACGACACATACATGCCTCTAAACAGCAACTTACATGTGCAGTTTCCAAATTAAACATATTTACCTGCCCTGTGGATGTTCCAACTGCCATAGTCAAGGCACCATTAAATTTCAAAGCAGAGATTGTTGGTAAACTGTTTATCCTGAAAGGCAAAATATTCAAGCTCTATGAATATATGGCCAAATCTCCTTTCAAGTAACAAGTTCATTACTAATCTTCACTTCAAATCTAACAAGAAAAATCATATTTGTAGCCTTCTAGAATGTTTAAAAGGTAATTATATCCAAACTTTCATAATCAAAATTTTAAAATGTTTTATATACAAATATAATCTACCTTTATCTTCCATTTTAATTAAGCCAGGATAAAACATTTACAGAAACATCCCCTTTTTTATTTAAGAGGAAAGAATTTTATATTTGGACATGGGTACATTCATTTCCATTTTAAAATCAGCTATTCCCAGCTAAAATAAAAGACTAATCTCCAAATGAGGACCCTAGAACCTTTCAAAGTACCAAAGGCAGAATGAATGGTATGGCCATGACATTAGAATATGCCCCTCATCTACCAACCAAGAGCAGCAGCATGGGGTAGGGAACCTGCACCCTTCTTATTTCAAGATTGTTCTTTTTTAAGCACCAAAAGAGGCAAGACAAGCTTCATCTTTCTCTGCTGCACCCCTTTTAATAAAGGATTTGTTATGCAAAATTTGGATTTAGTCAAAAAGCCCCATTTAAGGATCAGGAAAGCCACATGTTTCCCCATGGCCTGAGGTTCCCACCCCTCTGTTGGCATCATCAGGTCTCTTCTGCCACCTAAAGCCTCAACCTGTAACTACCCGGAAGCATCGGTTCTGAACTCTGAGACCTCATATCCACATCATGTTTAGTCATTTAATCTTCAAAATGAACTTTATACCACAGCTGTCCGGAAAGTATCCATTCATTATTAACATAACGAGAAAGATTACATGGCTGGATACTTTCCCAATAGCCCTCATATTTTTTCTACTTATTCAAATTTTGTTTCTTAATAAAATTTTCTCATTTTCTTCATATAGGTACTTACTAAGTTTATCCCTCAGTATTTTACAATTTTGTTGTTATGAGAACTGTTTTCCATTGGATCTTTCTAACTGGATATTGCTGATAAATGCCAAAGCCATTGCTTTTTGCACATTTTGTAACCCATTTATTTAACTCTCATATTAATTCTTAGAGGTTAACAGTTGATTCTACTGAGTTTCTTGGGCAGACAATCATGTCATCTCCAAATAATGACAGCTTGCCTGCCCTACTCAATATTTACACTTAATTCTTTCCCATATTGTATTGGCCCCACCTTCCTAAACTTTGTAAAATAACAGAAGTGACAGCTTATAAGGTATGTAGGAAAAAAAATAAAGCTAAGCATAAAAAAGAAACAAGTAAAATCACCTGAAACTGAATTAGCAAGAAAAACTATGTTTACCATTTTGGTATATATCCAAATTTTTTCCTACAACTTCTTACATGTTCATTGTTTTTCTTACAAAAATGTGATAAAACTCTACAGGCAACAGCATGATTTGCTATTCCACTTAAAGGTATATGTGCAGGGGAGATAAAGTGGCAGGGAGGGGAGGGGCAGGTATATTTGGAATATCTTTCCCGAGTATTAAATAAGCTTCTGCAACATAATTCTTAAAGACTGAATAGTATGTATGCCGTTAATGGATATGTTTTCGTCTGTAAAATACAATAACAGTTCCTATAGCAAGGGGTTGTTATATTAAATAAGTTAATGTATGTAAAGTACTATCTGTTAGCTACTATTTCTACTAAGGTTTGTTAGACAATATCCTCAAGCTTTAACACTTTAATATAATTATTATTACTTTTTAGAGATGGGGTCTTGCTATCATGCCCCAGCTATTCTTGAACTCAGGGCCTCAAGTGATTCTCCCATCTCAGCCTTCTGAGTAGCTGGGATTACAGATGTGAGCCATCACACCCAGCTTACTTAAAGACTATTATTTTTTGGGGCCGGGAGCAGTGGCTCATGTCTGTAATCCTAGCACTCTGGGAGGCCAAGGCGGGAGGATCGCTCGAGGTCAGGAGTTCGAGACCAGCCTGAGCAAGAGTGAGACCCCCCGTCTCTACTAAAAAATAGAAAGAAATTATCTGGACAACTAAAAATATATAGAAAAAATTAGCCAGGCATGGTGGTGCATGCCTGTAGTCCCAGCTACTCGGGAGGCTGAGCCAGAAGGATTGCTTAAGCCCAGGAGTTTGAGGTTGCTGTGAGCTAGGCTGACACCATGGCACTCTAGCCAGGGCAAAAGAGCGAGACTCTGTCGGAAAAAAAAAAAAAAAACCAAACTATTTTTTTTAATTTCTTTTTTTTAAGGTACCCATCATGGATGAATGAATGAATGAATTTATTTTTTTAGAGACAGGGTCTCACTCTGTCGCCCGAGCTGAAGTACAGTGGCACAATCATAGCTCACTGCAACCTCAAGCTCCTGAGCTCAAGCAATCCTTCCACCTGAGCCTCCCAAATAGCTAGGACCACAGGCGTGAGCTATCACACCTGGCTCTGACTTTAAATTTATTAACAATAATGTGATAGATGGCCTGGGCTGAGGACAGTTGAGAGAATGTACACTCTAAGCATGTGGGTAGCCATTTAAACTGATGTTAGTTTTCTGTAAGATAATTTAGCAATGTAACAAAAGCCTTTAAAACATGTATGCTGTTTAACATAGAAATTCAGGTTCTAAAAATTTTTCCTCAGTATATAATCATAAAATTGTAAATGGATATCTAATAATGAAAACTACAACTCCTTCATGCACCAATAGGGGTCTGGTTACCTAAATTACATCTTGTTTGTACACAGAAGCCATTTTTACTCTCTTTTGTATTTCTGAAACTGCTGAGCATCTTTTTTATACTAAGGATAAATCATTATTTTAAAATAATAAAACCATGTTTTTAAAAATAAACAAAATAAACACCATCATGACAGCTGGAAAATGCCCCACCTCCAAGGACAAAAGAGCCACTAAAAAATGTTTGTGAATCAATATTCTATTTTAAAAAATTCAATAGAATAAAAAGTCCCAAGTTTCTAAAGACCACAGTTGAAATTATTTTTTTCACATTTCTTCCTTAAATTTTCTACAATGTCACTTCTATTGTAGTAACTAAATTTAAAGTAGAAATAGCCTTAAGACATATTGCAAATGACTCCTGCCAGCCTGTTTTTCCTAAGTGATTTCTCCAAGATGAGAAAATTAATGACAGAACTTGTACCAGACCCAAGTCTATTTTAATTCAAAGACAAGTCAATGTTTAAGAGTAGAAGAAAATTAACCTCTCTGCTTCCTAGGAAGTGGATAAATATCTTTCACTTACAACTGATTTCCTACTTTATAAAAATAAGCAGGCTTCTGATTCGCTTTCTTTCATGCCAATAGGATACTGATATATGATAAGCATTTTCCATTGGCAATATTATTCTATTAGCAAATGTAGAATGAGTGAAATTTACAATTTTTTTTTTTTTTTTTTTTTTTTTTTTGTTGAGACAGAGTCTCACTTTGTTGCCCAGGCTAGAGTGAGTGCCGTGGCGTCAGCTTAGCTCACAGCAACCTCAGACTCCTCGGCTTAAGCGATCCTACTGCCTCAGCCTCCCGAGTAGCTGGGACTACAGGCATGCGCCACTATGCCCGGCTAATTTTTTCTATATAGATTTTTAGTTGTCCATATAATGTCTTTCCATTTTTAGTAGAGACGGGGTCTCGCTCAGGCTGGTCTCGAACTCCTGACCTTGAGCAATCCACCCGCCTCGGCCTCCCAGAGTGCTAGGATTACAGGCGTGAGCCACCGCGCCCGGCCGAAATTTACAATTTAAAATTGTTAAAATGCTACCATGACTAATGAAGTTGTTTGTTAGTATTACTTTAATAAAACTCAGTACTAGGCCAAGCACAATGGCTCATACCTATAATCCCAGCACTCTGGGGGGAATGAGGCAAGTGAATTGCTTTAGCCCAAAGAGTTTGAGCCCAGCCTGGGCAACTTTGCAAGACCCTGTCTCTACAAAAAAATTTTAAAAACTTAGCCAACAGTGGCGGTGTGTACCTGTAGTCCTACCTACTTAGAAGGCTGAGTCAGGAGGATCACTTAAGCCCAGGAGTTTGAAGTTATAGTGAGCTCTGATCATACCACTGTACTCCAGCCTGGGTGACAGAGCAAGACCCTGTCTAAAAAAATCAAAACAAAACTCAGTAATAATCAGGAGAAAAACTGTCCTCTGTTCACATTAAATATCATGATTAAAAGATGAAAAAAACATATTTATTCTTTATTTACCATATAGAAAAAAAATGTAGACATCTTTCTAATTCAGTGATTCTTAATTTTTTTTCTAGGTCAAGGATGCTTCACAAAACTGTTTTTTAAAAGAAATAACTATGAATTCCTCTCTCCCCCAGAAAAATACACACAAAATTTTGCAATGATTCACGGAAGAAGGTTCATAGCCTGCTAGCCATTAAACATTCCATCTTGCCTATGTTAAGACTATGACCAACTGCAATGAGTACATGCGGATAAAATCACAGTACTACGAATATCCAGAGTCCGGAGAAAAGACATTCCAGAACTGATTGCAGCAAATAATCCCATATCCAGGATTTATCTAAGAGACTGGTATGTCTGTGTATGTGTCAACAAGAGCACAGAAAAATTTCTGAAGGACATGTACAAAATTGTGAAATGACAACCACTCTGGTGAATGGGGAAGAGTGGACTTTTACTTAATTCAAGCCCCTACTTTGTTTTAGAGGTTTTCATATCCCAACTATGTATTATTTTTCTAACTGTTAGGCAAACAGGAATAAGAAAAAAATCAAAAACACTTGCTCCTTTCAACCTTAGAATTCAAAGCACACCTTTCTGCCTGTTAACTGGAGTGGTAGACTCCTGGTTCTATCACTAGATCCTACAAAATTAGAATACAAATTCCTGCAGTGCATTTAACAAAATTCCATGGCAAGTAAAGAAATTCTGTAAAGCATTCTGTGTAGCCTACTTTAGAAAGAAATTCTACCTGGCTTACCTACTAGAGAGCTTTTTGCAAGATTTTTATGTGAAACAATCACAGAAAGTATAACTTCAATCAATATAAACCTTAAGAGTTTTATCCTCTAGCAATGTATTTTAATTGAGTATTGATACATTTACTTAAATTAGAAGTTGATGAACTTAGCCAGGCATGGTGGCACACATCTGTGGTCCCAGAGAACTTGGGTGCCTAAGGCAGGAGGATCGCTTGAGCCCAGGAGGTTGCAGGGAGCTATGACTGCGCCACTGCATTCCAGCCCAGGAGATACAGCGATACCATGACTCCAAAAAAGAAAAAAATTGATGAACAATTTCTACTTACTCTGAATCTGCTGTGACACTACTTAATGCGCAGTCTAATAAGCCAACTCTATTTCGAGTTCTTGGGTCCCAGCACTCCACTCGACCCTAAGCAAATGAAAAATAATTTTAAATAAAAGATGCTACTAGAAAAATTTCAAACACATACAAAAATAAGTTTTATTGACATTGATTATCTCACAGGAAACAAAAATTTAACTTTTTACCTGATTCCCTCTTTAGTATTGTTTAAATGTTTTACCATGAGCTAAATTATTTCATAATTAAAAAAAGAAAAAAAAACCAAAGTAATAAAAAGGTCCCAAATGCAATGCATGATCCCTGATTGGACCCTGGATTGAATTTTGATATAACTGGGAAATTTTAAATATTTAAATATTATTGTATCAATATTAGGTATTTAATGTATAACATTATTGCTGGGCATGGTGGCTCAAGCTTATAATCCCAGCACTTTGAGAGGCCAAGGTGGGAGGATCACTTGAGGCCAGGAGTTGGAGACCAGTCTGAACAACACAGTGAGACCCCCATCTCTACAAAAAAATTAAAAATTAGCTAGGTGTGGTGGCGCATGCCTGTAGTCCCAGCTACTTGGGAGGCTGAAGCAGGAGGCTCGCTCGAGTCCAGGAGCTCAAGGTTGTAGTGAGCTATAAATACACCACTGCACTCCAGCACAGCCTAGGCAACAGGGCGACCCTGCCACTTAAAAAAAAAAAAAATTATTGTATCAATATTAAATTTCTTTTTTTTTTTTGAGACAAAGTCTCACTCTGTTGCCCAGGCTAGAGTGAGTGCCGTGGCGTCAGCCTAGCTCACAGCAACCTCAAACTCCTGAGCTCAAGCGATCCTCCTGTCTCAGCCTCCCGAGTAGCTGGGACTACAGGCATGCGCCACCATGCCCGGCTAATTTTTTCTATATATATTTTTAGCTGTCCATATAATTTGTTTCTATTTTTAGTAGAGATGGGGTCTCGCTCTTGCTCAGGCTGGTCTCGAACTCCTGAGCTCAAACGATCCGCCCACCTCGGCCTCCCAGAGTGCTAGGATTACAGGCGTGAGCCACCGCGCCCGGCCAATATTAAATTTCTTAGTAATGATAATGGTACTATGATTTAATAGGAAAGAGTCTTTTTTTTTAAGAAATCTATTTTGAAGTATTTAGGGATAAAATGCTGTAATGTCAGCAACTCCTTTTCGAATGTTTCCAAAACACATTTTTTATATATACACACATACATATTTTTATAGAAAAAGAAAGAAAGCAAATGTGCAAAACACATACAAGTGATTACTGAACTCTTCCAAAGATGTGAATTTTTTTAAATAAAAGGCTGGGGAAAAATTTTTTAGATGAAAAAAAGAACGGCAAACAACAGAGCAAGGGAACAACTACAGTACCTCCATTTAACAGAACATTGGCCCTTACAAAGAATGATGCAAATGTGTACTAGAATCATGTCCACAAAAAAGCAATTTATTTTTTTTTAAAAGTATGATACCATTTGTCTTTTTAAAAAAATGTCTGTATAAACAGAGAAACCTCTGAGAGGATACAGAAGAAATGAATAACAGTTTTTACCTAAGGAAACAGGAGAACAGGGGATAAGGGAATTATACATCTCTCACTTTGTACTCTTCTCTATCATTTGATCTTGTAATGATAAAGGAATTACACAAAGATTTTTAAAATTTGTTTAATATATTGACCACCTTAAAAGCAAAACCTTGAATATATTTATGGAGGTTTTGGTCTCATTAATCTTTTAATATTATTACAAATATGTATGTGGCATAGATGAATAAAGGAAGAGAAACCTTATAAAACATGCGGTAGGTAATTTCAAATGGCCTCATCTTCTATGTCTTTTCAAAATAAGTTAATAGACTTTATGGACACAAAAAAGAAAAGTCGCATTCCAAAACCAAAAATGGGTACACAGATAAATCCTAGAGTACATACAAAATAGTTTTTTAAGCGCGCTTACTTTTTATTACAGAAATTTGAATATTTCTATTGCAAAACCTCCACTCTTAATGCACTTCAAAAAGCACTAAATGCAAACACTGCCTGAGTTTGACAACATTATAACTGTCATAGATGGAACCAAAATCTGACACATAATATCAAAATTAATGTGAAAATGAGTTTTTTTAAGTCTGATCTGACTATGCTTATCAAATTGCAAGTCCCCCCAAATTAAGGAATTTCAGGAAGCCCAGCCTTTGAGCAGCCCTATCCACTTCACCCTCAACATGTCCCAGGGTTGGTCTTGAAACAGCTACTAACACCCATTCTAAACATAACTTCTCTTAGAGAGCACATTTCCAATATTTAGCCTAGGCTGCTCTGTAAGGACTCTATTTAAAAACTATTTTCTCACCAGGTGTGGGGCTTACCCCTGTAATCACCGCACTTACGAAGGCCAAGACAGGCTTGAGGCCAGGAGTTCCAGCCTGGGCAACATAGCGAGACCTCATCTCTACAAAAAATTTAAAAATTAGCCAAGTATGGTGGTGTGTACCTGTATGTAGTCCCAGCTAAGGAGGCTAAGCCAAGAGGATCACTGGAACCTAGGAGTTCCAGGCTACAGTGAGCTATGCTTATGCCACTGCACTCCAGCCTGGGTGACTGAGCGAGACCCTATCTTAAAAAAAAATTTTTTTTTTTCGCAAGGAAACTGTTTAGAAATTTCCCCTTGGTAATCTCAAGTAAAATGATTACCAAGGGAATCCTTCATTGGTCTGATGTAGGCATAATGATACTATAACACATTCAATATAGTTTTATATATGTTAGATCAACCTCATGTGTCCCATTTCAAATCTTAAATCTCTTAACATAAAAATAATTTGAATAAAAAAACCTTAATTTCATCCATATGAAATTGGTTTAATAAATTATAGTACATTCAAACAATAGAATCCTATCCATCAATTAAAAAAATTAGTTTAGCAGTGCAAGTAATTGTAAGTACCAACATACAAAGATGTACATTATATAATGTTAGATTAAAAAAAAAAGCAAATGAGAACTACAGTAGACTATAATTTCATTTTTATAAAAAATTTTAAAAAAACACATATGTATGCATATATTTATATATAATACTTAGGAAAAAATCTAAAAGGATACTACCCCAAACCATTAAAGAGTTACCTCTAAGGTATAGAATTTGGTGACTAGAAGGTACAACAGGACATCTTTTTTTTATCATATGCTTCTGACAAATCAGCATTTTGTTTTTACTATGAGTATTAATATAATTATTGTAAGGGAAAAATGTAAATCTTTTTTTGGGGGGGGGGCACTTTGAATGAATGACCTGGGGCTTCAAAAATGCAAATCTAAAAATTTTTTTTTTTTTTTTTTTTTTTTTTTGAGACAGAGTCTCACTCTGTTGCCCGGGCTAGAGTGAGTGTCGTGGCGTCAGTCTAGCTCACAGCAACCTCAAACTCCTGGGCTTAAGCGATCCTACTGCCTCAGCCTCCCGAGTAGCTGGGACTACAGGCATGCACCACCATGCCCGGCTAATTTTTTGTATATATATATTTTAGTTGTCCATATAATTTCTTTCTATTTTTAGTAGAGACGGGGTCTCACTCTTGCTCAGGCTGGTCTCGAACTCCTGACCTCGAGCGATCCACCCGCCTCGGCCTCCCAGAGTGCTAGGATTACAGGCGTGAGCCACCACGCCCGGCCTAAAAAAATTCTTGACATGTATAAATGACACTGATTCAAAGATATTTTAGTTTAAAAGGAAAACGTGTATGTTCATTTCGACATTTATCGACTGCTACTGCACTGGATGTACAAATCACTATCCTGTACACTCTTATAGTTTCTACTATTTTCATATAGGTGATTTAATGTGATTCTCACCCACACCTCTATAAAGTTGGCAAGGTAAGTAGTATTATCGCCATTTCACCTATAAGGAAACTAAGCCTCAGGGAAAGTAACTAATTCACAGTCATAAAACTAACCTAATAAGTGAGAGAGTTGAGACTCCGGGGCATACTGCCTCCCATTAAGAACAAGTGGGGCTGTCTGCAGGGGTCCCCTGGATCTGGCAATCCAGGAGTAATGGTGGGCTGTGCTCAGCTACTTACATCTTCCTGTCTAGTTCCCGAGGGCAACGTAAATGTGTGCCAAATCTGATGCACAGGGAGAGCAGTCTGCAGCAGTAGAATAGCCAGGTCTTTGTGTGGACAGGTAAGTGTTCCATACAAAAAGCAAACCAGAGACTATCGTCTCCTAATCATCCTGCTTTAAGGAATCAAGCAAACCTATCTTTAAATGAAAACTCCATTATCAAATGTAAAACAAATAATCTTTTTAAAAAAGTCAATGCATACATACCTCTACTGTTCCTGTGGCAAACAAGCCATGCACCGAATTTATGTCACAAACATTATTCTCCCTAATACAGTGAAGCAATAAGAGAGACAGTATTAGTTAGCTTCTAATTTAGGAGGGAATGGGGTATTAAATAAACTTTCTAAGTAAACAGTCAACCCAAATTCTATGGAGAAACAAGACATGCAGATTCTCTCACTAATCTGCAAATGAAAAACACCAAAGCATGAAAGGATTAAGCATGTGGCTCACAGTCACCAGAGTTTCTGATCCCCAGGGTGACACTCTACCTGCTAGGGGATAAACAAGGAAGGACTTGCTTCTGAAATACTACTCCACCACCATGAGAAGAAAGGGACAGTGTATTTTTTCAATATATTGTCTTCCAAGGCAAGGAAACATTCTCAAAAGAACGCAGGCTATAGCGATGACCATCTTGAGACTTGACAAGCTTGAGATGAACTGCTGATCTCAGTTTTCTTTCCCTGTAAAATGGATATTTCACCTACCTCTTGGGGTTATTGTGAGGATTAAATGAAAAAAAAAAAACTGCAAAATGTTCAGCAGTGTCCAGAGTATAGAAGACACTTCATAAATAATAGCTGTTACTATAAACAGGAAATTATTCAGCTAAAGAGCAGATTTTATTATGTAATAATGCATTGTGAAGCTACTACAAGTTTTTTAAAGGAAATAAAAGTATTTCAAGCCAATATGAAACAAAAAAATCTCAAGAGTTTGCTTGATTTTTATCACTATATGTTCTTCGAACCTTTAAAAATCCTCTCAAAGCAACAAGGAAAATTCAATAAACTTATTTATTTATTTTTTTTTGAGACAGAGTCTCACTCTGTTGCCCGGGCTAGAGTGCCATGGCGTCAGCCTAGCTCACAGCAACCTCAAACTCCTGGGCTCAAGCGATCCTACTGCCTCAGCCTCCCAAGTAGCTGGGACTACAGGTACACACCATCATGCCTGGCTAATTTTTCTATGTATTTTTAGTTGTCCAGATAATTTCTTTCTATTTTTTAGTAGAGACGGGGTCTCCCTCTTGCTCAGGCTGATCTCAAATTCCTGACCTTGAGTGATCCTCCTGCCTGGGCCTCCCAGAGTGCTAGGATTACAGGCGTGAGCCACCACGCCCGGCCTCAATAAACTTTATCTACACAGATGAGAAGTAATCCAGCTTCCATATTTACTAATTGTATAGCCTTGGGCAAACTAGTTCACCTGAGCCTCAGCTGTCCTATGTGTTAAAGGGTATTTAGCACAAAAATCTGTTGTGAGTCTAAAATGAGTTAATAGAAGTAAAATGGCTGAATAATGCCTGGCACATAGTAAGTGCTTTCACTATTATTATTATTAATATTTGTTACATGATGGTAATGATGACAAGATTTGTTCCTAAAGAATTTCTCGGCTGACCAAAGTGGCTCATACCCATAATCCTAGCACTTTGAGAGGCTGAGGTGGGAGGATCACTTGAGGCCAGAAGTTCAAGGCCAGCATGAGCAGCATAGTGACACACCATCTCTACAAAAAAATAGGAAAAAAAAAAAAAAAAAAGTAGCTGAGCATGGTGGTGCAAGCCTGTAGTCCTAGCTACTCGGGAGGCTGAGGTGGGAGGATTGCTCGAGAGTAGGGATACGAAATTGCAGTGAGCCATGGTGACACCACTGCACTGTAGCCCGGCAACAGAGCAAGACCCTGTCTCAAAACAAAAACAAAAAGAATTTCTCTTTGAATGAAACATAAATGTAGAGCATAATGTAGGTCTAAAAAGGAAAACAAAAAAACCTTAAAGGGGGCTGGGTCCAGTGGCTCACACCTATATAATCTCAACAATTTTGGAGGCTGAAGGAGGCAGATGACTAGAGCCCAAGAGTTTGAAGTTGCAGTAAGCTTTGATTTCACCACTGCACTCCAGCCTGGGTAACAGAGTGAAACCCCATCTCAAAAACAAAACAAAAACTTAAAGATCTGCTAGCACAAACATAAAAAATAAACATTTAAAAATGGCACTCAGGCCAGGCATAATGGCTCATGCCTGTAATCCTACCACTCTGGGAGGCTGAGGTGGGAGGACTACTTGAGCTCAGGAGTTCAAGACCAGCCTGAGCAACATTGAGACCCCATCTCTAAAAATAGAAAAAATTAGCCAGGTATGGTGGTGCGTGCCTGTAGTCCCAGCTGTTTAGGAGAATTGCTTGAGCATACGAGTTTGAAGTTGCTATGAGCTAGGCTGATGCCATGGCACTGTAGCCTGTGCAACAGAACAAGACTGTGTCTCAAAAAAACATAAAAAATAAAAATGGCACTCCAAGTTAATTCAAAATTTCTCCACAGGAGAAAATATCATAAAACAAGACCATGAATAAAATTTAATGAACATTGCAAATAATAAACTGAGTATTTTTAAAGTGACTTTTAAAAATTTGGGGTATATTTTTAAAATATTTTTTTAATTTTTAAGAAATAACCAGGTCTTTCATTGAATTTTTTGCTTACGAAAAATTTAACAGTATTCTTTTTAACTAAGTTGCCCAGAGTTCTGCTTAAATGCAATACTGTATGCTATATCATAACAAATTGAGCATCTGGCTCCATCTCCTGGTCAAAATAAATACAGCAATACTCACGCAGCATCAGTTTGTAGAGGATTCAGGTATCGTCCTTGTTCCAAATTTAACCTATAAACTTCAGAACTGAAAAGTAATAAAGAAAGTTAAAAATCTGGTAAACTGTCTGGGCAAAGTGGCTCACACCTGTAATCTTAGCACTCTGGGATGCCAAGGCGGGAAGATGGCTTGAGGTAAGGAGTTTGAAACCAGCCTGAGCAACAGCAAGACCCCGTCTCTACCAAAAATAGAAAAAATTAGCCAGGTGCGGTGACGCACACCTGTAGTCCCAGCTACTCAGGAGGCTGAGGCAGGAGGATTGCTTGAACCCAAGAATTGGAGGTTGCAGTGAGCTATGATGACTTCACTGCACTCCAGCCTGTGTGACAGAGTGAGACTGTGAGACTCTGTCTCAAAAAAAAAAAAAAAAAAGAAAAAAAAACACCTGGTAAACTATTAATACAATGAAATTTCAAGTAAATATAAATTTTAGAAATATTTATATATATATATATCACTCATATGCCATTACTTCCCTTTGTAAAACTGATACAAAAATTTATTCTAAACCTAAAAAATATTCTCCTTATTTGTGAATTTATTCATATATAAAAGTGATTTAAATCACTCATGTGCCAAGGAAATACTTTGAAGTCATTAAGCACATTATTTACAAATAACATGGAGAATGTGAGATCCAAAAGCATATATAACACATCTACATATGTATATAAGACTAGAAGGAAACAATAAAATGCTAATAAGGATTCTCTCTGGGTGGCATAATGATGGATGAATTTTTTCTTCTTTATATTTTTCTATATTTTCCCAATTTTCTAAAATGAATATGTATTATTTTTATAATCATAAAAAAGGTAGCATTTAAGAATAAAAAGTCTTAGAATACCATGCAATTGGGCTAAGAAACTGACATCATCAACAATATTCCTCTACTAGGTTATCTGTGTATCTCTCCAGATTTAGAGCACCATGCTAACAGAAGCCAGAGATGTAATCCCTACATGAGGCAACCACTTAGAAACTATACCCTTTAAGCAACTTAAAGGCAGGGATCATGTCTTAGTCTTTAAAGCCCTCTCCCTAAGTTTTTTTTTAACTAGAGTCCATAACCACATATGAACTTAATCACAAAATGATCCAGACAGAAATTCATCACTGATATTGAACAAACTTAAAGCAGGAGCTATAAAGTTATGGAATGTAAACAGAAATCTGGGAAATAACAGGAAAATAAAATAATGTTATGTCCCATATATTGTGGCAACTGGGCTATACTGAACAGGCTTATACATTCCCCATCAGTACTTCCTGATTTAAGCACTGTGACATACAACTATCATAAATATTTTTAACATTAGAAAAGATTTTATTAAACAAGTGTTAAAATAGTACATTATAATGATAGCACTTAAAAATAAAATCCATCAATATGTAGAAAATAGGAAATTTATCCCTTGTTGTCTAAGGTTTTTTTTTTTTTTTTTACAATAGCCACATATCAGCTTTTTATTAAAGCAAGCTATCTAAATAGACAAAATGTACAAGAAATTTAAGAATAGAACCTGGTTGTTTTAGGAGGGTGGGAAGGAGAAAGCAAAAAGTAATTAGATCCAATACCTTGCACCAACGAAGTACAAGTCACAGGATGGATAGTGGTAAGAGAAATCTCTCCCAAACTTTGGTATTCTGGTTTTGTAGTAAAAACCTGATTGTGAGTGAAATTCAATATATCTATCATTATGTAAGAAGACAATCTGAAAATAAAACAAGAAATTAGCTTGTTTGGATTTCTAGATAAGGAGTTTATTTCATCATCACTAGAACAGGCAAAGCAAGAAAAACTCTGATCTCACCTTCACTTTCTCTCAACACATACACTCTCCACCGTGATTAAGAATCAAAACTCTTCATTGGTTCCTTAACACCTCCCTGCATCCTGAAAGCTTTTCTGCAAATCTTACCTTCTAACTGGAAGACTTGAAGCAAACCTTTCATTTACCTGGCACCAATACTTCATAACATAGAGCTGTGTACAGTAACCTCAATGAGCAATTTCCTATTTCACTTAGAAACACATTTTAATAACCCTACAATTATACAAGGTTTGATAAACTCCTTGTATAAATCTAACTTTAAGCTAGGCACAGTAGCACATGCCTGTAGTCCCAGCTACTTGAAAGGTTGAGGTGGGAGAATCACTTGAGCCTAAGAGTTTGAGACCAGCCTGGGCAACATAGCAAGACCCCATCTCTATGAATAAATAAATAAAATTAACTTTACTGTACCTGCAAAAAGTATCTTAAAAATTTACAGATGCTATTTAAAGGCAAATTTATCAATATTTAGAAAAAATACATTCTAAAATTACATTGTCCCCAAACAGATAAATGACTACCATAGGCAAAAGGATAAACTGTAACTCATAGTTTCCAAAACTGAAGACAATATACATAGCCATGTTAGCTATGAAAATTCAATTTTCCTTCCTGTCAAAGATATTTGACATCACTAAAAACTTTTCATTTTAAATTGAATAAGGACTTTATTGACAATTTTATAGCTGCTGAAAACAACCATAAAAGTGAAAGATGAACTAATGACACTAAGAAAAGAAACATATCTATTTAACTGTATTTTGAACTGATTCAAAATATGCCACAACCCCTTCCAGGGTTAAGAAAATTAAATAGGTTGGGCACAGCAGCTCATGGCTGTAATCCTAGCACTTTGGGAGGCTGAAGTGGGAGGACTGCTTGAGGCCAAGAGTTTAAGACCAGCCTGGGCAACATAGCGACACCCCATATTGTAAAAAATAGAAAAATTAGCTCAGTGCTGTGACACACACACCTGTAGTCCCAGTTAATTAAGAGGCTGAGATAAGAGGATCACTTCAGCCTAGGAGTTTGAGGTTGCAGTGAGCAATGATGACATCACTGCACTCTACCCAGGGTGACAAAGTAAGACTCTGTCTCAAAAAGAAAAAAAAAAGAAAGAAAGAAAATGAAAGCAATCTGGCAAATAAATCTAGGTTAAATGCAATAATCAGAAAAACAAATCTAGACTTTAAGATGGTCTAAAAAAGATGACTGCTGCTAATTCTTGAAAATATAAATAGTTTTATGTGTGATAGGAAAACTAATTTTGAGATTAGATTAGACTGGCCAAAGGCTATCTCTATTACTGTTGTTTTAAAATCATACATGTACCAAACTAAAAATATTAATATTTTAATAGAAAATGATGGGTTATATTTTACTACACAGCCATTTGTAATTTAACAGTGGGAACATAATAAAAATGCTTATCACAAATATAAATTCCACTTACTCATTTCTTGGGTGTAGCCAGTAAAAACCAATACTACGGAACATACCTTTGAGTAGTCATCAGACAGAATTTCAAAGGTGACAACTGAAAAACAAGAAATAGTAGGAAAAAATAAGAATATCAATGTTGTTAAAAAATGCAAACGATGCAAAGATTCTAATTCAACACAGAAATTACACATAAATACCAGTTTTTCTTTTCTGCCCCTGTGTAAAACAAGAATAAAATTGCTGTGATCTAAATATATAGTTTTATGAGTTTATACTTCAAAATTTGACATTCCTGTAAATAACCTCACAGAATTTTTTGCTAAAATTCAGAGATACAAGAAGTTCACAATCTACCTTTACTGCAGACATGAAATGTGAACACTTATTTAGATATCAGTATTAACTAAACCTTAGTGACCTAGACTGGTTGCATTAATGCTCACAGTTGGGTCTCCATGTTTCCCAGTAGAAAAAAATCACTAACTTTTTTGAGAAAAATATTTAATATTTCACAATTTCAGTATTGTAATTGTCAATGTAAAGTATACTTGAATGCTTACTGATTAACATTTTACCAATTAATTTTAAAAAAATAAAATTATCATGTTCCCAAAACACCAAATGAAAAATTAAAAGCTTTACAATTTCTCAATACACATCAACTAGATTTCTCATAGAACTGAAGCAAATTCACAAAATATAATGACTTCTAAGTTTTGCCACTATTTTTCTGAGATGTTCAAAACAAAATAATTTTTATAATTTTCAAACATTAAAGAACATTAAAAAAATTGTTGCTTAAAAAAAAACAGTAACTTTTTACCCATTCACAGTTTACTTTCTAAACAAAAATAAAGAGTGAAAACAGTTGTTATTAGTGACACACAGAGTTTCTACTGTTTTCAAAAAACAAAGGGTGAAATAAATTAGGAAAATAGGTATATACAATTTCATAGAACACATATCCCATTAACTTCTTTTCCCTTGATCCCAAACACCAGACCAATGGATAAAAGTACTTGAACTTTCCCATTTTAATTTGCCCTCAGTGCCAGTCAGAATTCTAAGAATGACCCCAGTGACCCATACAACCCCCCTTCTTGAGAGTGTGGGTGGAACCTGTGAATTGATGAGATACCACTCCCATGATTATATCACATTATAAGGCAAAGGGGAGATTTATAATCATAGGAGCCCTCTGAAAGCAGAGTTTTCTCCTGGGGAAGTCAGAGAGATTTGAAGCACAAGATGGATGTGATGAGAAATGCATGCAGCCTCCAGAGCTACAAGTGGCCCCCAGCTGACAGCCAGCAGGAAACGGGGATGCCAGTCCTACAACCACAACAAACTGAATTCTGCCAACAACCTGAATGAGGGTGGAAGTATTAACAGATTCTTGATCAGCATCTCCAGATAAAAGCTCAACCCAGCCAATACCCTGACTTTAGAGCTGGGCATAGCATCTGTAGCAATAGCCACAGAAGTGTGAGCTATTACAATGGATATTTTAAGCCACCATGATTGTAATACAGTAATTTGTTATATATTAATAGAAAACTAATTATACACTATTCCCATTATAAAACCAGAAGACAAATATAAAAGCTATTTCCATGAGTTCAAATTTAGCTCTTACTCACCTTCTGAATCTAAACACCTTTCAAACTTCAAGGACAATTGATAGGTATCATAACATCGGACCCGAGGTTTATATGTTCCTATAAAAAAAATTAATGTGATATAAAACCTAGTCAATATCCTGCAAATATGTTTAGTGTGCTTTTTCTTCAGAGATAAGTAGGATTAATTACAAACAAATCAAAGGAAAGGAATTTAACAGCAGCCCCTCCCAAACATCCCAGGGAGGAAAATGAACAAAGTTAGATAAGCAAGTTGTAAAAAATAAAATACAAGTAACTAATAAACTTCACAAATAATCTAACAAAAATAGATTAAAAATATGAAATAGTTTTTGGCAATCAAAATGCCAAAGATGAAAAAGACAGTTAATATCTATGTTGGTGAAAGTGTTAAAAGTATACTCATACAATGTTGTTGACTGGTATAAAATTAACACAGATTTTTCTGGAGGACAATCCGGCAATATCTGTAAAATACGTGATGTTTACATACCTTGAATCTGTATTTTAACTTATACAAATTGAACCTACAGAAACATATCCATCCACAAGTATACCAAACATATGAAGAGTATTCATTGCAACATTGTTTAAAAATGGCTGGAAACTGAAAGCAAATAACACATCCACTGATAGGGAAATGGTTAAATAAATGATGGTAAGTCCACACAAGGGAACATGGTATATCTGATAAAGAGAATGAGGCAGACCTGTAACTACTAACATGGAAAGCTGCCACAATGTATTATAAAGTGAGAGCACGGAGAGAGCACAAGTGAGTGCTACAGAATGGCACATATAATACGATCTCAATTTTGTAAAACTAAAGAATGATAATGCTAGTACTTTGTATAGCAAAAGTTGGAGGAATAAGTATGAACTTCACAATGACTATCAGGAAAAACCAATAAAGGCATCTTAAACATAAAAGAATGTGAGAGGCACCGTGGTGCAAGCCTAGCTACTTGGGAGGCTGAGGTGGGAGGACTGCTTGAGCCTAGGAGTTTAAGACCAGACTGGGAAACATAGGGAGACCCCTGTCTCATTCATTCATTCATAAATAAATAAATAAATAAAAGAATGAGGTTGTCCTATGTTTACTGGTATGAATCAAAGCTAAAGATCTCATTTTTTTAAAAAAAAGATGTTTAAAAAACAGTAAATATGGACTGGGCACGGTGGCTCACTCTTACAATCCCAGCACTTTGGGAGGCCAAGGTGGGAGGATCACTTGAGCCCAGGGGTTTGAAACCAGCCTGGGCAACATAGCGAGACCCCATCTCTATAAAAAAAAAAAAAAAAAAAAAAAAATTTTTAATAGAAAACAACCAAAAAAAAACAGTAAACATACTACAAGCCCAATGTTATATGACAACCATTTAAGTAAATTTGTATGTATGTATATCTGTATAAATATGATTTAAAAGGCTATATATAGAATTGTTAATATATGCCAGACCTTCATTCTCTTTTTATTTGTCTTTGCTTTTGTTTTTTATTTCTGTATTATTTAAAAGGTTTACATATATTACTTTGGCCAACAGAAAAAAAGTGGCAAAAAATATAAATATAAATAAAAGTAGCCTCCCTGTTTCTTGATCTTCCATCCCAGTGAACTATCGGTAAAGACTAACACCACCACTAAGAATATATTTGAATCTGGCATGATCAAAAACCTAATGTTTCCACAAGGAACCAAGAGGCTGGTCAGTTCTGTAACAAACCAATGCTTAGCACATCCCCTAGGTTTATTCCCCTGTATAGTCTATTTCTCCAGCTAAACTGAAATATTTTCAAGAGCCAATCTAAAATCAACTTGTTTCTAGCCACAAGGCTTACAACACCAAAGGCAACCTGAGAAAGAGGTAGGGATGAGATCAAGACTGAGATCAAAAGAAGAATCTCTATCAAATTAAATGGAGAAGCAAGTGGCACCCAAGTCCACTTCACCTACCAATAGCAAGAAAAGCCCTCTACAAAAGTCAAACCAGAGGGACTGTGGACTCTACAACTGTGCTATCCAATAAGGAGGCCACTCACCAAGTGTGCACATTGAAATTATTTAAAATTAAATCAGATTAAAAATTTAGTTCTTCAGTCCCACTAGCCACATTTCATATATTCTTTATAAAATATTCTTTTTAAGATAAAAATAAAACCAAAGGGTGTGAATAGGAAGGAAAGCAATTAATTTTGCATGGTAGTAGAGGATGACTTCATAAAAGAAAATGCAATTTAACCTCTTAATCTGTATCATAGCTCTCTTAAGTACTTGATCTCTGACCTTGGACAAGTCATTTAATATTTCAGATCTATAAGATAAAGAAAATGAATTAAATCTCTAGTTTCTTCCAGTCCTCAAAAAGTGTATCCATGTATCTTGCATCTCCCCAGTTCTCTTTGCCAGTTTCTTAACATAGAACTGGAGGTTAAGAGAGATGTACAATGTTAGTACTGAGACAGCCATTAACACACAACAATAGAGACTGGCCTGTGTATGCATGAAGGTGTTTTGAAAAAAGAAAAGTGTTTGGAAAAGGTATATAGATAGCATTAAACCAGCGAAAAATGTGTGTGGACAACACACAAGACAGACATATACACCAAAATCACAATCAAAAAGGGCCGGGTGGTACTATTCAATGTTTTAACACATTAAAAGTTCTCTGTATCTCGTGGTTTTTTATAATGATGAATACTGTTAATGTAAAATCTTAGTAATACAAACAAATAGTAAATACAGAAAATCATGTTAAAAGTAATCTTTCCTGGAATCCTCATTGTTAGGAAGATTATAAATGTTGGTGAAAGTGTAAATAATATGACAGTGAAGTGATATGACCACTATGGGTCTGGTAGTTTCCTAGAAAACTAAACATACACATACCCTATGACTCAGAAATTCTACTCCTTAGGTATTTACCAACAAGAAATGAAAGTATATGATCACAAAACAGTCTTGCATAAGATTGTTCGCATTGCTTTATTAATAAAAATCAATAAATGAAAATAGCCCACCAAATGGAAGACAGATAAACTGTGGTATATTCATATAATGAGATACTACTTGTTAATTAGAGAAGAACAAGCTACTGAAACATATAACATGTATGAATCTCAAATACAAAATCCCAGGTAGAATGAGTCCTAGAGAGAAAGAATACAAAGTGTATGACTGCATTTATATCAAGTTCTAAAACAGGCCGGGCACGGTGGCTCACGCCTGTAATCCTAGCACTCTGGGAGGCCGAGGTGGGCGGATCGTTTGAGCTCAGGAGTTCGAGACCAGCCTGAGCAAGAGCGAGACCCCATCTCTACTAAAAATAGAAAGAAATTATATGGACAGCTAAAAATATATATAGAAAAAATTAGCCGGGCATGGTGGCGCATGCCTGTAGTCCCAGCTACTCGGGAGGCTGAGACAGGAGGATCCCTTGAGCTCAGGAGTTTGAGGTTGCTGTGAGCTAGGCTGACGCCACGGCACTCACTCTAGCCTGGGCAACAGAGTGAGACTCTGTCTCAAAAAAAAAAAAAAAAAAAAAGTTCTAAAACAGGCTAAATTTGTGGTGAAAAAAAATCAGAGCAGTGTTTGCCTTTGCAGGGGTGGGAGCAGGGTCTGCCTTCGAGGAGCGTGAGGGAATTTCCTGAAGGAAAGGAATGTTCTGTGTCTTGATAGCGGTTTGGGTTACACAGGTGTGTGCATCTGTCAAAACTCAACAAATAGTAAACTTACAATCTATCGATCTATGCATTTCACTGTATGTAAACTTTACCTAAAAAAAAAAAAAAAATCCATAAATAAATATTGAAAATACTGAACTCCAATCAATGATATACCTGCTGAGGTATGTAGGGGTAAAGTATGCTGATGTCTGCAACTTGCTCTGGTATACAGCCGACTGATGTTTGGACAGAGACAGACGTGATAAACCAAATATTGTAAACTATTTACTGCAGAATTTAGGTTAGTGGATACATAGGTATTTACAGTGCAGTTTTTTTCAATATTTCTGTATGTTTGAAATTTTTTATAATGAAATGGTAGGGTTAAAATAAAAGTGACCTTTCTCACCACAGCAGTTCCTGCTATGAAATGTATTTAAATCATAACAAAAAGATGCTTACCAGTTGCTAAAATATACTGTCCATCTTTTGACACCTTAATAGTGGTGCAAACAGTAGGCATTTCAAAATCCTGAATAAGTTCAATTCTCCTACGGATATCTAAAAAGACAGAAAAAATAACTAGTTTAACTGACAAGTGCTTATTCTCTATCACAGACAAAGCGTGCTGAGCAGTCACAGCAACTACAAACAATAAAATACACCCCAAATGCTTCCAGTACAGTCCACCCCTAAACAGCGAAGGTTTTTTTCTTAGCTCATACATTATTTTTCTAGGCTAAGTATTCTATTTTTACTTTTCAAAAAGTATCATCATTAATTTAAAAAAAAATTTCCCACCGGGCATGGTGATTCCACAGTGCTGTAAACCTAGCACTCTGGGAGGCTGAGGCAGGAGGATCGCTTGACCTCAGGAGTTCGACACCAGCCTGAGCAAGAGCAAGACCCTGTCTCTACTAAAACTAGAAAAAATAAAAAATAAATTAAAAATAGAAAAAATTAGCCAGGCGTCATGGCATGCACCTATAATCCCAGCTACTTGGGAGGCTGAGGCAGGAGGATCACTTGAGTCCAGGAGTTTAAGGTTGCAGTGAGTTACGATGATGGCATTGTACTCTACCCTGGGTGACAGACTCTGTCTCAAAAATAAAAAAATTGAACAACAGTATATGAAACATCCAGTTTTAAGAAGATAGGATGAATGAGAATAAACATTAAACCATTATCATTACCCAATCATGGCAAAGACAAAAATCTTACAATTTTTTCTCCTAAATAATAACAGATTTAAGACTCTAATATCTGAAGTTTACATAAGAAACTGCTGCCACACTGACTTTTGCCTCTGTTGGCACCCCTGATCTGCAGTCAAGAGGACCCAGGCTAGAGGAAGACTTAGTGCAGTCTCTCTGGAGCAGACCACTAACACTGACTCTCACAAAAACCTGTTCCTTCCTACAGGAAAGTGGATTCTTGCTGGTTGCTACCATAAAAATGTGCCTATTGCAAAGACACTATGGAACATTACTGCTTTGTTTATTGAAGCCAAATATAAGACTCAAACCAACTGAGTAGGAGTAGTGCACTCAATTAGAAAGACACATAAGTTCCAAAGTGGGTTGGAAGAAATAATTAATATTTTTTCCCCAAAAAAATCTGAATTTGTTTTGTTACACACAAGAATACTAGAATGGGAGAATCAGATAAAATCGGGATCAGTAAACAGTACTAAAGCAGCAATTTTTGTTTTCCTTTAATTTAAAATTTTAATTTTCTAACTTTAGTACTGTATTTTCCAAGATGCTTGCCTTGCGGTATTTATTTCACATCCAGAAACCCCTTCAATATCTTAGGTTTTGGTTTTTAAAGAATAAGTTAAACAAAATAATGGAAAATAAACTTTCTTTCATACATAATAAGTTATTGTTTTTTTTTTTTTACCATAGGTGAGTAGTCACATAACATGACAAACTGTAATACGTAAATAAAATGAAATCTGGTCACCAAAATGATTTAAGTAATAAATTGATCTCACACTCCTATCTTCCCTGTGGCCGTAAGTTAAAAAAATCAAACTCTTCGGATCTTTATAGTTCATGTTCATACATCCTATATGTAAAATTGCTTTCTTCAGAAAGAAAATGCTCACTATATCTCAAAAATCAATTTACCTAACAGAATAAGATTTTTTAATTTTTTCATTCTTTATTTTTAATTATTATGGGTACACAATAGTTGTATGTCTTTACAGGGCCCATGTGATGTTTTGATATAGGCATATAATATGAATTAGTCAAATCAGGGTAACTGGGGTATCTATCACTTCAGGCATCTAACATTTCTTTGTGTTAGGAACATTCCAATTTCACTCTTTTAGTTGTTTTAAAGTAGACCCTAACTTATTGCTGATTATAGCAATAATCAGCAATTATAGCTGATAACTGCTGATAGCACAACTACTTTGCTGTGCTATCAAATATTATTCATTCTAACTTATTTTTGCACCTATTAACCATCCCCACTCCCTCTCCCCACTACCCTTCCCATCCTCTGGTAACTATCACTCTACTGTCTGTCTCAATGAGATCAATTAATAGTCAGCTTCCACACATGAGTGAGAACATGTGAGATTTGTCTTTCTGTGCTTGGCTTATTTTGCTTAACATAATGTTCTCCAGTTCCATCCAAGTTGTTGCAAATGGCAGGAATTCATTCTTTTTGTGGCTATATAATATTCCACTGTGTATTAATATTTGTATCACAATTTCTTTACCCATTCATCTGTGGATGGACACTTAAGTTGATTCCAAACCTTGGCTATTGCAAATAGTGCTGCAATAAACATGGGAGTGCAGATATTTTTTCAATATATTTAATTCCCTTCTTTTGCATATATACCCAACAGTGGGATTGCTGAGTCACATAGTAGTTCTATTTTCAGTTTTTTGAGGAACCTCCATACTATTCTCCACAGTGGTTCCACTAATTTACATTCCCACCAACAGCACATGAAGGTCCCCCTTTCTCCATATCCCAAAAGCATTTGTTATTGCCCATCTTATTGATAAAAGCCATTTTTACTGGGGTGAGACGATATCTCACTGTAGTTTTGACTTGCATTTTTCTGGTAACTAATGGTGTTGAGCATTTCTTTGTATACCTGTTGGCCATCTGTATATCTTCTTCTGAGAAATGTCTTCAGATCCTTTGCCCATTTTTTAATCAGATTATTTATTTTTTTCCTATTGAGTTATTGGAGCTCCTTATATATTCTAGTTATTAATCCCTTGTCAGATGGGTAGTTTGGAAAGATTTTCTCCCATTCTACGGGTTTCTCTTCCCTTTGTTGATTATTTCCTTTGCTGTGCGGAAGCTTTTTAGCTTGATGTGATCCATTTGTCCAATTTTGTTTTGGCTGCCTGTGCTTTCGGGATATTACTCAAGAAGTTTTTGCCCAGCAGAATAAGATTTTGACACACTAGAGAACAAAGAAATTATGGAACTATTAGGACAGGCTATCCTTCTTGGGCCTCTTTTGTTTCTACAAACTCACTGAATGCAGCAACACTGCAAGGCCCTGGCCACGCTTACCTAAGCCATTTCTCACGGTTATTTATGCAGCTGGGAACCTTGGGAGACAAGATAACAAGTCCCCTATGGACAAAGAGTAGGCTTGCTTACTGCTGGCTATAAAAGCAGTGGACTTCCTAAGTTATATTCCTTAGCTACAACACAAATCCACTGTGTGCCAAGCATCTATCTGGGCTGTGCTAAGTGGCGTCCTGGGACTCAAGAGGGTAACTGGCACCAATATGCTGATGATCATGCTATTTGCTATGCTGTGAGTACTAATGTCCTTGTCACTGACCAGGAGTCTTGTGTTTTCTGCTATTATCCATGAGACAGTAACAGGCTAACTTATTAGCTTATAAATAGTGTAAAATCAAATCCCATATCCAACAGGAACATATCAACCACAACCATAGGTTTCTTAAGAAGGACAAAGTACTGGGTACAGTGGCTCACACCTATAATCCTAGCACTTTGGAAGGTTGAGGCAGGAGGATTACTTGAGGCCAGGAGTTGGAGACCAGCCTGGACAACACAGTGAGATCCCATCTCTACAAAAACTTAAAAAAAAAAAAAAATGAACCAAGTGTGGTGGCAAGTGCCTGTAGGCTCAGCTACTTGGGAGGCTGAGGTGAGAGAATCGCTTGAGCCCAGGAGTCTGAGGCTGCAGTGAGCTATGATTGGGCCACTGCACTCCAACCTGGGCGACAGAGCAAGTCTCCATCTCTTAAAAAAAAAAAAAAAAAGGAAAGGGCAAAAATGTTTATTTTCCACTAAATTAATTCCACTGCATTTTTGTAAATGTACTTATATATGACAACAATAAATGAGTGAAAGCATTACGGCTTACCAATGTAGTTGTAGTGGGAAAAACGATACTCACCTACATCTTTCTTCTGTAATGCTCTCTTCTTCCTATCAGAAAGCCACTTAAAGAAAATGAAAAGACTTTATTTTAAAACAATATTACCTAAATTGCCTTTCTGCTTGCAAAAATAGTACATGCTCATATTAAAAAATTCAAGTCTTACAGGAATATGTAACATAGAAAGTAGAAATATTCTGTAATCTTAACCTTACTGTTAACATTTCTTCTGGACTTTTTTTTATATATACTTAAATACATATACATATCAGACAGCTAATTTTTTTGAACTAGTATGTTTTACACAAGAGAAAACTAATTCATCTAAATCTAATGGAAAACAGTAAGCCTCAAATATGGATTATAACTAATATATGGAAGAATTTCATCTATAATACTTAAGTGAAATTTTTAAAAGAAAAAACATTAAACGGAGAATGTTTCTTATAGGAATATATTTTTTTACAAAGAATAAAACTAGATAAATAACTGACCAAATAACTGACACATGATGATAAAGAAATGATACTTTTTACCATCATATTCACTGATACCAGATTTTGCTCTGTAATTAATGTACCTCAATTCAGCAAGCAGTATAATTCCATTGCATGAATAGGTGCCAGTGATGAAGCACTTGTCAATTACGATTATCCTAAAGCAGTGGTTCTCAACCAGGGGCAATTTTGTGGCCCAGAGGGCATGTGGCAATTCCTGAAAACATATTTGGTTGTCACAACTGGGGAGTGTGCTCCTGGCATCTGGTCGATAGAGGTCAGGCATGCTGCCACCAAACATCCTACAATGCATAAGACAATACCCAAAGCAAAGAATTGTCCAGCCCATAATGTCAATAATGGTGAGATTAAGAAACCCTACCCCTAAAGAAATAAAAGAGGAAAATTGTGATGTCATTTCTAAAAGCACAAACCCAATGTGTAGCCCTGATCAGACACATGACATTATAAACTTTAGGACTCTGGTCAGGCAGACACATCAAGCAAGACCCTAAGTAAGACGCCTGAGGCAGTGCCCACATACGAAGAGGGATAACACTTCTGGGGTGCCTGATTTTGAGCCACAGCTTTCCTCCTGGCTCTGTATTTAGTGCATTGATTTATAGATTTACAGGCCTTTTTGATTATATTGCTCTGATTTTATTTTAGGCAGTAATCTTTCGATTAAAGCTGACGTTGACGTATATTTCTGGGCACTCGATATGTTCTTTTATATCAACCTAATACAAACACAACAAAGGTATATTGCTAGGGCTTCCCTCTAATAACCAGGATTCAGTTTCCTCTTCTCAGGAAGTTATGAGCAAGGAAGGAGGCCATTCACACAATAACTAGTCTCCTACATCTTGAGCATGTGGCAAAGAGGGGCCTAAGATTTCCTCCTAAGTGGGACCCTGAAACCTGAAAGGGCCAGAAGTTCTCAAAACAGTGATGGTAGGAAGAAAGGAAGGTTCATTCAGGAGTTTCTGTACAGGTTGATTTTTTTTTTAAGTGTCTTTTTCAAGCTCACCGAAGATGTGAAAGCTGTCACTAAATTCAGCCATCCTCTCCATATTCTATAAACTCATAACCAATAAAGAACTGTACGCTCTTTCCGCCATCTTGGAGCCTGTGGAGGTCTGCTGGGAACAGGACTTCTAAAAGGCAAATATGTCTGGAAGGCTGTGGTCGAAGGCCATTTTTGCTGGCTATAAGCGGGGTCTCCGGAACCAAAGAGAGCACACAGCTCTTCTTAAAATTGAAGGTGTTTATGCCCGAGACGAAACTGAATTCTATTTGGGCAAGAGATGTGCTTATGTATACAAAGCAAAGAACAACACAGTGACTCCTGGTGGCAAACCAAACAAAACCAGAGTAATCTGGGGAAAGGTAACTCGGGCCCATGGAAACAGTGGCATGGTTCGTGCCAAATTCCGAAGCAACCTTCCTGCCAAGGCCATTGGACACAGAATCCGTGTGATGCTGTACCCCTCAAGGATTTAAACTAATGAAAAGTAAATAAATAAAAGTGGATTTGTGCTCTTGTAAAAAAAAAAAAAAAAGAACTGTACATTATCAATGTCAAAAAATTTCATCAGAAACCTAGTTTAAAAAAAAGCTCTAGAAATGTTGATGACTTAATTCTCTCACTGGACAGGTGCCTCACTGCTGCTGAAAAGAAAACATAGATCCCATCTGATCTCACATTTAAATTAAGGTAAAGCAAAATAGGCAATCTGTTGATAAGTTAGGATTGCTTTATTTTTTACTTATTTATTTTTTTCTGGCTCATCACTGACAGAGGATTACTTTAAAGGAAGATGCAAGACAGAGACACAGAGAGAGACAGAGAGAAAGTAGCAGTTCTCAAACTTTTTGGTCTCAGAATCCCTGAACACTCTTTATGGAGGATCCCAAAAGGGCTTTTGTTTATGTGGGTTATATCTATTAATATTTAATATATGAGACGTTAAAACTGAGAAACTATTTAAATATTTATGTATTTAGTTAAAAACAACCACCTCACTACAGGTTCATCTAAATAAATAACATACCTTTATGAAAAATAGCTATATTCTTAAAAATCTCCTCAATAGGAAACACTTATAGATTCTCATACCTGCCTCTGTAACCAACTTATGATTTTAGTTGAAATGTAAGAAGGATAATAGGCCTCACACAGACGTGCAGCTGGAAAAAGAAGAAGAGGACTTTAGTAGTCCTTTCAGATAACTGTGGCTGTTTTTCTTTGGTATAACACTAAAATTCAACAAGTGGCAGTTTCTTCAAAGTTATCTGCAATGTGGAATGTGAAGCCTATTGATGTATTTTTGGTACTCTGGTATGTTAAAAGTCATTGGTATATCTTGTCTTCTGAATGAGTCTTTTACCCACGCATGATTTTACAACAGACACTGGTCATTTTGGAAAGTATTTGGTTTACTGGGTTATAAGATCTATCCAATGTTGATGCATTTTATCAAATGATATCAAAAATTCACATTCATTAATATCACCACCAATCTCACCAGAAAAGTCTTTAAGTTTTGGAAACTATCAAGCTTATGGTGGCGGATACAAGTTTTCCAAAATTTTGTTTTTCACATGAAAGCACAAATTTTATCAATGTCATTAAATGCTGTCAGTTGTTTTCCTCTGAAGTGAACTTTGTTCATCTTCAAGAAAATGCCTGCCAAATACTGAAGTCTGAAAAACAATGGTTTGTCTGTAAGTCGTTTTTTCAGTAAAAACTTGTTTCATGTAAAAACGCAGTTCCTTCAGCTCACAACCGAAACACGTGCACAAGTGCTTTTTCTCCAGACAACTGTGGTACGTGCTGTGACATACAGAACTGCTTGGCAAGTAAATGTAAAGACTTTCTCTACATTAATAGAACATAAGACCCAGAAAGAGAGAAGCATTATTTACACAGAATAGACAACAACTGGAGTTCCATGTGTAGTTTAAGTATCACACCTCAAAGGAATGCCCAGAAAACATTAATAAGGACAAGCAAAGGTTTCCAAATCCATTCGTCTCAAGCCACTCTCCCTACCACTCCAGTGGAACTACTCACCAAGGCCAGCAGCTTGCTCCTTTACGCCAAAGTCCATGTTCTCTGTGCTCATCTTCCCCCCCTCCCATATATATAACCAGAAGAAAACAGCTACTTTTTAAATCCTTCATTATTATTTTTTTCAGAGATGTGTCTTGCTATGTTGCCCAGGCTGGTCTCCAACTCCTGAGCTCAAGTGATCCTCCCACCTCAGTCTCCTGCATAGGTGGGATTACAGATGAGTGCCACATGGTGGCACAACTGTAAAACTCTTTCCAGTTTCTCTCTCTTGATCTGCATCTGGGCTCACCATACCATACCTCACTCAAGACGATATGATTAAGGCATGAGTCTATAACCTTTCATGATTAAAAAAAACACAAAAACCCAAAAACTTCTAAGACTATTTGCAGGTGATGCTGGAAGGAGTGTATGGAAAACATGAGCACTGTTACAGCGCTAATCTCTGCACTCATCTTATTGGAGCTCTCTGCAGCAGCTGACACAGCTGATCACTCCCTCCTTAAAACACTTGCTTCCACAAAACCACACATTTCTGATTATCCTCTCTTGTCAGTGCCGCCTTCTCTTTCTTCTTTGCTGGGTTCTCCTCCTCTTCTCGGGTGATAAACATTTGACTACTTCAGGTCCTCAGCCCAGTTCTCCTCTCTGTTTGGTCTCACATGGTATGATTTTACCTAGTCTCAGGTATGGCTCCTTTCCATTATTCAAATTTCTGCTCAAATGTCACCTCTTACAGAGAGGCCTTCCCTGAAGGCTTTATCCAAAACACTTTCTCTGAACACTTTATGCACAACAGCTCTCTTCTAGTCACTCATAACTCAAAGCATTTTTTAATATCTGAAATTGCCTTCTCACTTCCTCACTTGTTTATTATCATAATGCCCAACAGGAAACCTTATCTAAGATGTTCACTATGTATTCCAGCACTTAAAACAGAGCTGTTTGCACACAGTAACTTCTCAGTAAGTGTGCAGAATGAATGAACAAAATGAAAAGGATCATGCGGTGTGAAGAACAACTTGAAAACAAGGAGTTATTTAAACCTGAATTTTGAGAACAAAGGAAAAATACAATCACTGACTCCAAATTTTTCAGGGGCAGACACATGGAAGGAGAACTATATTTATTCTGTTTTCCAAGAGCAGGACTCAGACTAACAGTGGCATGCTATTAAGTGGCATGTTTTAAAACCACTTCCTAAAAAGTGCAGAGTCTCAAATTGGAAATGAGCATCCACGGTTTGCTTTTACTGGAAGTGCCTGGACAAAGGCTAGATCATCATTTAAAGAAATAAAAAGCTTTTGTACAAGCCCCTTCCAATTCTGATGTTCTAAGACTATGGAATCAAGTTAAGTTCGGCATGGTTCAAACACACTGTCAATAAATTCTGCAGATGCAAACTCTGCATCTCTCTTGTTCGCTGCTGTAACCCTACGACCTGGCATTTGACAGGAACTCAAATAGCTGATGAGCAGGCATGAAAATGGGGAGGGCCGCAATACCTGGGAGAGATGTCTGTCAATTTGTCCACTCCTAGGTGTGGCAGCGACTGCGAACAGCCATAGAAGCCCAAAGGGAAGCGTCCTCTGTTCTAGAGAACTTTACAAAAGTTCTAGCAAAGCACACCAACCCCTGATCACCCCTATGTCCAGCTTCTGATGCGGTGACAACAGTGTCCTCGTATAACAGCGTCGACCAGTTCCCCCAAGTGCACCGTCAGTCGCCTCGGGGCCACCCCGAATCGAGGGCTGGTCAAGGCCTAGCTAAAATAGACCGGGAAGAGGGGCGGCTGTCCCAAGAGGAGGAGGACCCCGAAGAGTTCGAGAGTGAGGGGGCCTGGAAGTGACTCACCTCAGGAAGTGACTTGCCGCAGCTGAGACTGTAAATCTTCACCTCATTGAGGCTGGAGACCTGCATGGCCGCGTCAAGAAGCGGCAACCCCTGCTATAAACCCCGCTAGTCACGCAACCGCGCGCTACAGCATCCGAATCCCAGGGCCTCGCGGCGTGCAGCCGCTGGCGCCGGCTGATGACGCACTTCCGGGCGCCGGAAGGCGCGCACATTCCCGGAAGACGGGAGGTTACGGAATCCGGGAATGGAGTCCGCGGTGCGAGAGTTAGTGAGGTTCTGGCGAGGGGGCGCAGGCTGGCGGCGACGCTGATGCGGGCCAGGCCGGACACCGCTCTCCCTCCTCTCAGCCTTCGGAGCTTTAGGAGGCGGCCCTCGAGTCGCCACCCAGGCAGAAATGTTGCGGTCCCGGGCGGGGGCCAGGCGGTTCAGCGAGTGAACCCAGCGAGCGAAGGCAGCCAGGGTGCGAATTCGGATTGGAAACGTATTGTTTCTCTCCTCCAGTGTTTCTGCAACATTACGTTACCAGTAAATGCTTTTTAAAATTGGTGTATTGACATATAGTAATAACAGTCATCGGGTGTCGGGCAGGTGGAAACGGGGAGGAGGGGATAGGTATATACACACCTAATGGGTGCGGGGTGCATCGTCTGGGGGATGGACATGCTTGAAGCTCTGATTTGGATGGGGCAAGGGCAATATACCTAACCTAAACATTTGTACCCCCGTAATATGTTGAAATTAAAAAAAATTTTTTTTTAAATTGGTGTGTTGAAAATAGGTTATTTTCGTAAGTATTTGACATCCGCTAATGAGGGAAATAAAAGAAAATGCAAACTAAAAAAGAAAAGGAAAATAGTAAGAGAAGGGGTGAAAATCAGAGGAGAAGTAAAATTGAACCGATGTCTTTTGGGACAGGCGTGTGACGGTAATGACAGACACAGCCCCTCACATACCTATGGTTTTCAGGATGTTTTCGGAAACTTTCTATTGATGTTCAATTACATGGACAACTGCCTTTCCTGTTGTCTAGATCTGAGGACTTGAGAATTCTTGACTTAGCTAGATGAAAACTCAGGGAAAAGTGTTGTCCAACTGGGCAGTCACACGGGTCCTTTAGAAATTGGAGCATAGTATGTAGTTCTCTTACTAAGAGTGCTTGCATTCTTTCAAACCATAGATTGGCAAAAAGAGCCGATAAATTTGCAGTGTCCCAAAATAGCTATGGTAGTCTTGCTACTTCTACACTACATTACCTGATTAATTTAGACCTCACTTTAGGGACAGTCACATTGCTTCTAATAACTTAGTACATGGTACCTCAAATCAAAAGGAGATTTGAAAGTAATTTTATTTCTTGAATAATAGAGACTTCTCTGGCCTGTAGAGCCTGGTTTCAGCCTATTTGAATATCATCACCATGCTTGCTTACCATCTGCCAGACATGTCTACAACTAAATTTTTTATCTGAACTCCTGTCAATATTCTGTGCCCTTTTTCATGGTTAATAGCATTATTGTCTTCACAGTCATGTAGCTAGAACTGTAGAGTCAGCTTCAACCCATTCTTATTCTGGACCCCACATGCAGTATTTAAACCTTGACATTTCTAATTATAAAATATTCCTTTAAAACTCAATCTGTTTTCATTCCTCCTGCCCAAGTTCAGATGTTCATTATTTTTGAATTATCACATTCCCAACTGATCTTCCTACCTCCTTTCTTTGATTTTTTTTAAATCAGGACAATATCAGAAAATTTTCTTTGATTTAATGCACAAATCCGCTTACTGCTTTACTTTCTAAAGCCCAAGTATTATCATTTCACTCTTCTACCCAGAAAATTTTGGAGACTCAAATACCAACACCACATTGCATCTGAATTGGGTTGAGAGTTCTTCATGGACTGTATGTCATTTCTCTTTATAGTCCCTATACTCTCCATTCACCCCTACCCAGTACCAAACAATGCCTGGCCTCTCTTAGGCATTGCTACATAGTTACATTTAACCATGTAAATAGAGATAAATTCCTAAACTCTTCTCAAATTCAGAACCCTCCGGGAAATAATTTTCAATTTTCTGCACTGGATGTGGTTAAGAAAAACAAACCATAAATGTCATTAAGAAAGAGCATAATAAAATGCTTATGATCATAGACTCTGGGGTCAGACTGGCAGGATTCAAATCCTGACTGCCATTTTTACCTGAGCCTGTCTTCCTGACCTATCTCAGAGCACTCTTCATGTAGTGAAGAAAACAAAGTTACACTGTTTTCTTGCTTTCCCTGCCTTGAGCCCTTTGCATTTGCTGTTTTCTCTGCGCAGAGTGCTCTGGCCCCAGCTTTTTCATGGCTGACTACCTTGCACCGTCCAGATCCCAGCTAAAATGTCACCACCCCAGAGATGTCTTTTCCGACCAAAGCAGCCCCTCCCCTAGCCCAGCAGCCTCTGTCATATCCATCAAGGGCAATATCGTCTTCATGGCACTTGGTGTTTGAAACCACCATACTCTTTGACACGTCTGTGTTTCCAAGCGGGTTCCTCTATGCTCCACCAGAAGGTGAGCCCCATGAGGTGATCTGATTGCTATGTACGCCATGCTGAGAATAGAACAAATACAAATATTTGTTGAATGAATGAATGAAAGAAGAAGGTGCTACTCTAAGTGATCCCCAAAGCTTATGTTTCTGTTCTCCAGACTCTTGCTGCTCTCGTGGTCTCCGTCTTGCCTCTCAGACCCTTATCTGTTGTCTGCTATGTCGGAGTTTCCCTGGAGTACTGAAATGCCTGAGCACTAGCCAGGGCCTTCCCAGCCTGGCATGCCATGCCCACCCATCTCCCCATTCCCCTCAATCATCACTTAGGTTTGCCCAAAACCTGCAGAGAAATTTTCCATACCTTAAAAATACCCAACTGGATTAGTTTTCTATTGCTGTGTAACAAATGACCACAAACTTAGTGGCTTAAAACAACACCCACTTACATTTTACAGTTCTGTAGGCTGGAAGTCTGGGGCGGCATGGCTGGGCCCTCTGCTTTGGGTACCACAAGGCAGAAGCCAAGCTGACGTGTCGGCCAGGGGAGTTCTCATCTGGATGCTCTTGGGAAAAAGCAGCAGCTTCCAAGTTCATTCCTGTTGCCAGCAGAATTCAGTCTTTCAGGTCCCCATTTTCCTATTGGCTGTAAGCTGGGGGCCACTCTCATCTCCCAGAAGCCATGCTCATGTCCTTCCCACACAGCCCCCACACACAGTGCACAGTGTAGATGCGTGTGTTCTTTTAGGCCAGCCAGAGCATGTATCTCTGACGCCCTCTTCTGCACGCAGCAGAAAAAACTCTGCTTTTAAAGGGCTCATGTGACTAGGTTAGGCTCTACCTCGAGGTCAACTGATTAGTAACCTAAATTACACCTGCAAAATCCCCTCTGCCATATAACTTAACATAATATCCTATAACATTCACAAGAGAAGTTATACAAGGGTGAGGGCCATTGGTATCATCTTAGAATTTTGCCTACCACAATCACTTACCTAATCATCCTCCTCATCCTCCTCCTCCTCATCATCCTAAACAAGTTATCTTTCCCATCATGGTAAAAAGAGAATCACTCCTCCCTCCATGCAGTGAGTCCTGGCATACAGCAAGGATTTGAGAAATTAAATTCCGTTAAATACATATGTTTGCAGCTGCTAATATGTGTAAACACCATGTTTGAATTTAATTGAAATATCTTTAGGAAGGACGGTAAAATTTTTGTGTTTTCGTATTATTTTAATGCTTCCTTATTCTTGCTCACATGTACTGCAACCATATCCATTTGTGCACTCATTCAACAAATAACAAATATTTATCAAGTTTCTGTACGTGCCAGGCACGATTCAGGCATTTGTCAATATATCTGCTTTAGGTTGTAAGCTTCTTCAAGGCACATTTCAAGTGAAATTACACATAAGGAAATGCTTGGTAGATGACATTGTTATGTAAAAATAAGACATTACTGTGCAGGTCCTTCTCCGTGTGCTAAATCAGCATACAGGTCCCAGGGCTCCGTTGGGTAACGTTAACATTTTCAGGGATGCGTGTGCAGTTTGCACTCTTGCTCTTTATTTTTACACAGCCTTATTTTAAGCCTTTTGTCCATTTTATGTGGCATGAGCAGGAAAGAGAAAGGAATATACAGTTAATATTTTTACTGTTAAAAAGATTTAATTTTTACTGTGTTGAAATCCACAAATGGCCAGTGATAAAATAAATTATAAAATGTGTGATCAGGCCGGGTGCAGTGGCTCACGCCTGTAATTCTAGCACTCTGGGAGGCCTAGGCAGGAGGATCGCTTGAGCTCAGGAGTTCAAGACCAGCCTGAGCAAGAGTGAGACCCCTGTCTCTACCAAAAATAGAAAAAATTAGCCCAGCATGGTGGTCCCAGCTTGTAGTCCCAGCTACTCAGGAGGCTGAGGCAGGAGGATCGCTTGAGCCCAGGAGTTTGAGGTTGCTGTGAGCCAGGCTAACTCCACTACACCTAGCTCAGGCAACAGAGCAAGACTGTCTCAAAAAAATAAAAAATAAAAAAATAATATAAAATGTGTGATCATGGAAACGTATCCTCTAATTATTACATATTGGCATTCAATGTCTGTTGAATGACTAGATGAATAAATAACTAAATTTAAGTGATTAAGGTTATATGCATGTTATTAAGAAAACACTGAACAGAGCAAGATCCTGTCTCAAAAAAAAACCCAAAACAAAACAAAAAAAGAAAATAATATTTCATAAATGTTATTGACATAAATTTAGTATTGTTTTCATTAGTATTATTTATATGGGCATTTAACTGCCACAAGTGAACCAGAATGAGTTATTATCTACATTATGGACAAAGTTAAACTACACTTTAGATTAAGTAAGGCTTTTTGTTTGTTTGTCTTTAGGTGGTGGTGGTAAAGGGTAATGTTAGTTATCTTATTTCCTCGAGATAAAAGAACTCAACCCTGAGAACTCCCTTCCTTTCCTTCTCTGTTTTTTTTTTTTTTCCCCAACTTTCTCTTCCAATTGCCAGGCAAACATTTAGTGGACCAACAGTCAGGCCCCGTGCACATGAGAAGTGATGGGCTGGATAAGACACAGTCCGCACTGACAAGCAGTTCTGGAGAGAGAGAAATAAAGCCAGGCAGCTTGGCAATAAGACAGACCAGAAGATTCCTTGAACTTGACCATGAAGACCCTCACTAGGACCCAGGCCCCAAACCACACCACAGTGAACACTCACACCCAGGCAAAAACAGAGAATGCCACCTCACGTGTGCTTCCTCCTTCGGTCACACACCTACACATTGTACAAATAATACCAAATACAAATGTGCATGTATTTCCAGTCTATTTGTGGGGCGACCTTTTGGGTTGTTTAATGTATAAAATCCTTTGAATAAGAACATTGTCAGGTATTTACTGAGAATAAGCACAGGCTATTTATACTATACAGAATACAAATTGGCCACAAGGCGACTCCTGTGCTTGAATGCTTATCACAACCTCTACCTTTGTGGTGACATTGCTGACCGACATTGTGACCACAAGCGAATTCGTTCCATCAGAACTCACAATGCCTGATCCCAGGGCGCCTCGCACATGGTCATTGGTTAACTCCAGTTTTCAGAACTGAGTAACTGGACTATAATACTAGTGAATGTTTGACCTTCTAAGAGCATTTAAAATGATCGGATTATAACAAAAGAGAAAAGCCATTGATTTGGGAAGAAAGCAACTCACTTCATGGATGACTCGCCTGAGGCCCCAGAGCTCCAGGGCTGCCTGCCCCATGGAAACAGAGACAATAGCAAGCGCGGGACATGCAAAGGTCCCGTTGGGCCCTTCCTGGTTGGTGAACACATCAGGGTGCCAGGAAGGTGGCATGTCTGAGAGGACAAGGAAGCTCCACGCCCCATATCCCATACCATGCCCTGTGCACCCCTTCCACTTGCCTGTCCCTGAGTTGTATCCCTGTAATAAACTGGCAATAGTAAGTGACTGTTGTCCTGAGTTCTATGAGCTGTTCTAGCAAACTAGCAAACCTGAGGGAGCGGTGGTGGGAACGCTGGCTGGTCACAAGTACAGGCGGAAACCTGGGATTTGCAACCAGGGCAGTGACTGAGCCTGTAACTGTGGGGCCTGTGCTACTCCAGTCTGAATTGCATTGAATTGTAGGACACCCAGTTGGTGCAGAGAATTGGAAAATTGGTTTGCATGAGAAAAACCCATACATTTGGTGTCAGAAGTATGGTAAGTAAAAACAATTCAGGCTGGGTGGGGGAGTCCATAGGGTGATAAATGCATAGATTGGTCAAATTCGAAGGGATATGCCATCCGAGGGAACCACTTTTCTTGAAGTAGAAGACAAGGTCATCTACAGAGTGGAGACTGCACAGCCTAAAGCAGGAACCCCAGAAGAACAGTGAAGTTACACTGGCCAAATTGCCTTGGTCACTATTTACTTACTGCCCCCGGCAGGTAAGTTCCCTGAGATCGGGGGTCTGGCCTGTCTGTTGACAGCTCAGTTCCCAGAGCCTTCAACAGTCACGAGCTGTGGCAGGTGCTCAACACATATTTGTTGAGCACATGAACGGGCGAGTGGCCAAAGGGAAGGGACAGCGGGGAAAGGATGCCAAGCCCAGGAATGGGGCAGGTCAGCGCTATGGTGCGGCTCTTCCCAGCACTGCTTCGCTGCCAAGATGTAGGTGCAGAGGACACGCTATAAAGCTGACCTAGCACTCTGGGAGGCCGAGGCAGGGGGATCGCTTGAGGAGAGTTTGAGACCAGCCTGGGCAACACAGTGAAACCCTGTCTCTACAGAAAATTTAAAAAATCAGCTGGATGTGGTGGCACGAGCCTATAGTCCCAGGTACTTGGGAAACTGAGGCAGGAGGATCGCTTGAGCCGAGAAGTTTGAGGCTGCCGTGAGCTAGGCTTGGGCTACTGCACTCCAGCCTCAGTGTGGGAGTGAGAACCTGTCTCTTAAAAAAAAAAAAAAAAGCCAAGCACGGTGGCTTATGCCTGTAATCAATCCTAGCACTCTGTGAGGCCGAGGCAGGAGGCTTGCTTGAGCTTAGGAATTCAAGACCAGTCTGAGCAAGAGCGAGACCCCGTCTCTACTATAAATGGAAAGAAATTAGCCAAACAACTAAAAATAGAAAAAATTAGCTGGGCATGGTGGCACATGCCTTGTAGTCCCAGCTACCCGGGAGGCTGAGGCAGGAGGATTGCTTGAGCCCAGGAGTTTGAGGTTGCTGTGAGCTAGGCTGACGCCACAGCACTCTAGCCCAGGCAAAAGAGTGAGAGTCTGTCTCAAAAAAAAAAAAAAAAAAGAACAAATAAAACTTCTCGCAACTCTATGACAAGCAGTGACTAAAAGGAACATGGCACTATCTACCTTGGTGTTCACATTTTAAAGAGGTGGCTCCTAGTCCCCGAAGGAAAACAGTTCTGGGTTGTAATGTTGGCAAAAGGCTTTATTTATTAAATAGCTCTTTTTTTTTCTTTCCTTTTCTTTTCTTTTTTTTTTTTTTTTAGAGACAGGGTCTTACTCTGTCACCCAAGCTGGAGTACAGTGGTGCCATCATAGCTCACTGCAACCTCGCATTCCCAGGGTAAAGCAATCTCCCACCTCAGCCTCCCAAGTAGCTAGGACGACAGGCGTGCAACACAACACCTGGCTAATTTTTTATTATTTGTCGAGACGAGATCTTACTATGTTGCCCAAGCTGGGCTTCAACTCCTGGCTTCAAGCAATCCTCCCGCTTTGACTTCCTAGAATACTGGCATTATAGGCATGAGCCACCGTGCCTGGCTTGTGAGGTTATTTTAAAGGCAAAGTTTACATACAGTGAAATATATAAATCTTGAGGGTACAATTTGATGCCTTCTGATAAACACATATATTCATGTAAGCCACACTCCATCAAGACATAAAAACTTCCAAAGAGTCTAAGATGCATCCACCCCAAAAAGTTCCTTGTGCCCCTTCTTAGTCAATCCAGAAGGGGGAGCCTTGCTCAAGCACGTAGGGCTCCCTCTTTTCTTTTTTTTTTTGAGACAGGGTCTCACTCTGCTGCCCAGGCTAGAGTGCTGTGGCATCAGCCTAGCTCACAGCAACCTCAAACTCCTGGGCGCAAGCAATCCTCCTGCCTCAGCCTCCTGAGTAGCTGGGACTACAGGCATGCACCACCATGCCCGGCTAGTTTTTTCTATATATATTTTTAGCTGTCCATATAATTTCTTTCTATTTTTAGTAGAGACAGGGTCTCGCTCTTGCTCAGGCTGATCTCGAACTCCTGGCCTCAAGCAATCCTCCCACCTCGGCCTCCCAGAGTGCTAGGATTACAGGCGTGAGCCACCACATTCGGCCAGGGCTCCCTCTTGATCACTGTTGATGGAGGCTTTTCAGCAATACGTTACAGGAGATAAGTTGACATAGACTTCTTAGAGCTGTGATGAGAAGATGGCAGGACAATGAAAGCCAAGCCTGAAAACATGGACATAGGGTGGTAACGAGCACCGTCTTGTCCACCTGCGGATTCGTCACTGGAGGACAGTGTGGTCCCCAGGCCCTCCCTGGCTGAAGTTAGGACCCAATCATAGCTGCCTGCAGATGGCCATGATGAGAGCTTTGAAGTTTATTGCGAGAGCAATGGGAATTGTTAGGTAGACAGCGAGGGATTCCGGGTCTCCTAGGGACGAAAGTGGGTGCTGCTGAAATTCACCCCCCAAAGGAGCTTTCAGAGAGGCTCCTGGGAGATCTGCATTTGCAGTGAGACTCGGGTCATGCACCTCCCAACTGTGCAATCACAGCGGTTCCCCGGTGACATCTGAATCTGAGGGACCGCCCTATGCGGGCACGATAAAACAAGACGCAGACTGTAGCCAACCGCTCTTTTGCGCCCTTCCTTTTGCTCTCCCTTTGCTGTGACAATGGGTCTGGGTGTCATCTGTGGCGTATGTACCATGCTCTGTAAACCCGTGTCTTGCTCTTGCCCTGTAATCCCATCTTTCTCTCCTAAATAAACCTCATTTTTGTGCTCACCTTACTTTGGCATGTCTAGTGAATCCTTGGCCATGAGCGCGCTAAGAACCGCATTTTCAGATTAAAACTTGACAAAATGACTGGAGGATTTTAAGCAGAGGAGTGGTATGACCTGACGCGTGTTACAAACTACAACTCTGGATTGTAGGGAGGCGGATTAGCTACCTGCGGCGGCTTTAACTGATTACCACAAATCGGGTGACTAAAACAACAGAAATCTATTACCTCGCAGCTCTGGAGTCTGGAAGCCCAAATCACAGTGTCAGCAGGGCGTGCTTGCTCTGAAGGCTCTAGGGAGGACTCCTTCCTTGCCCTTCCTGGCTCCTGATGGCTTCCTGCAATCCTTGGCCTTCCTTGGCTGGTAGCTGCATCACTCTAATCTCTGCCTCTGACGTCACATGACCTTGTTCCCTGTGTGTCTCTGAGTCCTTTTCTCTTCCCATAAGGACACCAATAATTGGATTTAGGGCCCACCTTAAATCCAGTAGGACATTATATTAAGAAGTTGAACTAATTACATCTGCAAAGATCCTATTTCCAACAAAGTACATTGTGAAGTTCCAGGTGAACATGAATTTTTGGGGGGTAGTGGGCACTATTCAATCCACAACAAGAAACAAGAGTAAAGAGTATGATCACCTAGAAGTGGGCAATGGTAAGAAGAAAAGTGGGCAAGTTCAAGGTGTTCTTTGGAGGTAGAACTAGTAGCACATGCTTTGGCTGTGCTATTAGGAAGTGACTTAGGGAAGTGGCGAAGAACAGCATAGAACACATGGAAACATTCTTATTGCATATTTTTAAAAGATTGTAATGAAGCTAGGAGAGCCTCATAACAAATATTTATTTGCTTAGCTCAATCTGTAAGCTTTGAAGGTTTGCTCTATGCCAGGCCTGTTCTAGGTCCCTCGGGGTTGGGGGAATAAGGAAAAGTCCAAGCAGGAGAATGTAATTCAAGACACTTAAAATTTGGCCGGAGAAAAGAGATACATAACTAATCATAATAAAAGGTTGAATAATCAGAACAATACTATGTAGCTGATAAAAAAAATTCTCCAACATTGACATTGCGGTATTACTTGGCTTCCTGGAACAAAGTATTGATCACACTCGTATGCATTTCCGAGAACAGAGGATGGGAATATTCAGATGTGCAACTGAGTTTTAGGATGAGGAAAAAGAAACAACAAAAAAGGTGGTCTGTCTCTGACTTTTCTGAGCTTAGGAGTGGGAAGGGTGTACTTGACACAAAACTAGATGGTAATAAATTAATAAATAAATAATATAAAGAGTGTTACCGAAAGTTCGGCACTAGCTGCTGAAGCCGCATCAGAAGAATGAGGACAAGTAGTTTGAGGAGAAGGAAAGAGAAGTTTGTTAATTTGCTAGCAAATGAAGCTGTTAGACTCCCGTCTTTTAAAGTACCAGCTTCTGGCCGGGCGCGGTGGCTCACGCCTGTAATCCTAGCACTCTGGGAGGCCGAGGCGGGTGGATTGCTCAAGGTCAGGAGTTCGAGACCAGCCTGAGCGAGACCCCGTCTCTACTAAAAATAGAAAGACATTATATGGACAACTAAAAATCTATATAGAAAAAATTAGCCGGGCATAGTGGCGCATGCCTGTAGTCCCAGCTACTCGGGAGGCTGAGGCAGTAGGATCGCTTAAGCCGAGGAGTCTGAGGTTGCTATGAGCTAAGCTGACGCCATGGCACTCACTCTAGCCTTGGCAACAAAGTGAGACTCTGTCTCAACAAAAAAATAAAAAAATAAAGTACCAGCTTCCTGCTTCCGAGCACAAGTGCAGAGCTTTTAAAGGTTCTGACTCATCCCATCCACAGCTAAGACAATCTCGTGACCTCCATCCGGACAATTCCCTTGGGCCATCTCCCATGGCACAAGGAACAAAGGACACTCCCCTGCCCCTCCTGACCACTGGCTGAGGCAGGGATATAGGTTTTAGTTCTCACAAAGGGAGAGGGGGTTTTGAAAAGACAGAAAACATTTTTACCCCTTTAAGGCCATTTTCTCTGTTACAAGAGTGGGAAGGGTAGGAGAAGCAACAAAATGAAAGATTTCAGGGCTGGTAACAGAATGGAAAATGCAGAGATGTTATTACCCTTTAGTTACTGGCATCTGGCTCTCCGGATGGCTATCAGTTTTAATCCCATTCAGGGTTTTTCTTGATTTAAAAAATGACTTGTCCCCATTTTAAAAGCACTCAGTAGGCCTTTTGCTGATGACTCATTGAGCTGTCAAAAAGGGCAGAATATAAACACGGCTTGTAGATTAAAGGGCAGCAGGTTGTGTTGCTTTGTTTCAGCTGGTGGTGTGACAGAGTGTTCTTGGAAAAAGAAAAAAGAAAAAAAATTTTAAAAACATGACTTATTCATTATTGAAGTTGGAAATATAGAAAAGGTCAAAGGAAAAAGAGCATCTATAATCACATCAGCCAGGAATAGCCTCTTTTAACATCTTGATGTATTTCCTCTCAATATATATATATTATATATATATGTATTATATTTATGTGTGATTTCTTACAAAATTAGAATCTTGATTTTGGATTTTTCCACTTAAAATTTTGTGACCATATCTTATGTCATTTAATATTCCTCTTAAGAAGTGTTTTTAATGACAGTATGATTATAACATTATTAATTTGTTCAATCCTCTTGTTGGACATATATGCTGTTTCTAATTTTCAGTTTTATAACCCTAATTGAATGACTATAGATGTCACTCATCCATAACATAGATACCCGAGACTTATCTACACAGGATAGATCTTCATGACTCTTTCAACCCATTTAAAATTTAGAAAACAGAGATGTAAGAAGAGCAAAAACATTCTCACTCAGCTCCTCCTTACTCTCCAGGCATTTCTCAGTATTTAAGGTCCTTGCTTCAGGTGCAGTGATCCAAAACATACTCACAGAGTGTCTACTCAGCTCTAAGAACTTGGCGGTGAACCAAGGACATGAGGCTCCCACCATCCAGGAGCCTAAAATCCCAGGGAAGTGATGGGGGCGCTTACCGCGAGTGCACCAGGCTCCAGCATGTGCAGACATTCTGCAGGGTTATCTTGCTCCATTTGCATCACAAATCCCCCGTTAGACCTTGAAGTCCCCATTTTACAGGTGAGGGAACTGAGGTGCTGAGAGGTTGGGTAACTCCGAAGGGCAGGGCGCAGCTAGTAAATGGCAGAACTGAGACTCCGTAGGAGGCTCTTCTCTGTAGCCAAAGGCCCTTCCCAGAGCACGAGCTGCCCTGAGTTTCCCTTTTCTCCTCCTTCCCCAGCTCAGCACTCTGAATTTCATGGGGCCAGGGATCTCTTCTATTCACCTAAAGTGACTGAATGCAGAAGTAACAAAGGTGCCACATGTTTGCAATAGGGCGGAATCCGTGAGGGGAAAAGAGAACTTGGAAATGAGAAATAAAAGGAGGAAAAGAAAAGAAGTAGAGAAGAACAGAGATTTTTGTTTTATTATTATGGTTATTTTTATTTACATCTTTGTATTTTAGCCTTTTTTTCCCTTTCTTTGTTTTTGGAAGGAGTCTCACTCTGTCACCTGGACTAGAGTGTAGTAGTGTCATCATAGCTCACTGCAGCCTCAAATTCCTGGGCTGGGCTCAAGCTATCCTCCTGCCTCAGCCTCCCAAGTAGCTGGGACTACAGGCATGCGCCACTGTGCTTGGCTGATTTTTCTATTTTTTTGTAGAGACGGGGTCTTGCTCTGTTGCTTAAGCTGGTTTCGAACTCCTGGCCTCAAGTGATCCTCTTGTGTCGGCCTCCCAAAGTGTTGGGATTATAGGCCTGTGCCACCTCGCCCAGCCTTGTCTTTTCTTTTGTGTGTGTGTTTTTTTTTTTTTTTCCCTTCAGCCAGAAAGAAGGTGATAATGGAGCTTTATAAAGTAGCTAATACTAATAGCACACCTTGCTTAATATGAACGGGTCACTGTGCCATTTCATTTAATTCCCAGGAAAACCTTGTAAGACAGGTACTGTCATTAACCACATTTTATAGCCTGCTGAAAAGTGTTCTCAAGTTAGGAGACTTGTGTACGTTCACTCAGTTAACAAGTGGAAGAGCCAGGGCGGTAGCTCTATAGGCAGAGCGCTAGTCACTAGTTCTTTGGATAGGGCAGTAAAGGGCCAGTTTAGATCTTACACTGCAATAGACACTTGGTAGAAGAGTGAAGTTCATGTCCTGGTTCTGCCACTAACTGTGCTTTGATCGGATCACTTAATCTCCTTGAGCCTGTTTCTTCATCTGTGAAATGAGGATCATGGGCTTTCTTGCATGTCTACGCCTCATTTCTATGCATGTCTCACATCCTGCTTAGTGTTTTGTACATTAGTGAGTTGGGACTGCTCAACATTCTGTTTACCAGACATGCTTTGCTCTGCTGCTAGTCTGAAAACTCTGGTTCATTTTTGCATGCCCCATAGTGCCTTGCAGATGTCAGCAGGTGGGTGAGGGGACTTGTTAAATGAAGGAAAGAACAGAGGAGATCTTAACTGTATACACCTGGGCAAATAAACAATGAGCATTCCCTGGCCTTATTGTCTCCAACAAAAAGTGACAATTATAATGATGGCTATCCTACAACCAGAAGGGATTTTTGGCTGAAAGAGAAAGTATGGATCAGAGTTCTCTGGGCCCTTGAAGAAAGATACTGGATGATTTCAAGACATCATTACAATGTGCCAACTTAAAGTGTATAAGCCCAAAGAACATCTAAGAAAGCAGGATAATGAGAACTGAGGGGAAATCTTTCTCAGTGGCTCCTGCCAGAAATGCTATCCTCTTATCCTCACAAAAGCCTAAAAAGTGGGTGTATTTGTGCTCCTTTTTTTCAGATGGGAAACCTGAAGCTCAGCAAATTTAAGCAGCTTATCCGATTGTCTGATTCCAAAGCCTAATCTGTTTCTACAACACCATGTTGATTCTCAAGGGACAATTCCACTTACATTTTTCTGCTCTGTAGAGCTGTTCTTCTAGAAAAACTTCCTTAGGTTCTTCTCAGCAAAACCTAGAAAAACCCATATGAGCCAATTGAGAGGCAATTATGTCTGTGCTAATTTGGAATGGGCATCATCTGATGGCTGTGTCTAGGAGGTTATGAAGAAGTCCAAAAACTACGCCTTCTGGGAGTGGCCAGAGAACAACAGACCAGCTACACCAGCCTCGTCCTTCTGGTTCCCAAACCTGACGGGACTGTTCGATCTTGCACAGACTTCAGCTGGCTCAGTGCACCGCCAGTGCCAGCTGCAGAAACATTTTGGAAATATCTAACCAAAGCCAAATTGATAATAAGCCCAAGATGATTCAAGGCTGATGGCATTTCCTCCCCAGCCTTTGTTTCCAGGAAGAGATAGCATTTATTATGACCTAAGTTCTTTATCTTTTGTAACCTGGGGAGTATGTTAAAAGCAGTGAACAAGACACATAAACTCTTAATCTTTTAGCGGCAGATTTCAGAGACTTTGGGAATGTGTGCGGAGGGGAGAGAAAATGGCTTGCTTAATGCTGCTTCAGGCTGATACATGGAACAGAAATGCTTTCCTTGTAGGGTAGGAATGCTAGATCATATTCTTCTAATATAGCAAGGCAGTAGGCTGCACAAACTTTTGATTTATTACTCTGTGTTAAAGACTGATCTCACGTTATTTTATTTATCTTTTTTTTTTTTTTTTTTTTTTTGTGAGATAGGATCTCACTCCGCTGACCAGGCTAGAGTGCAGTGGTGTCATCATAGCTCACTGCAACCTCAAACTTCTGGGCTCAAGTGATCCTCCAGCCTCAGCCTCCTGAGTGGCTGAAACTACATGCACGTGCCACCATGCCTGGATACTTTTTGTAGAAACAGGGTCTCACTCTTGCTCAGGATGATCTCCAAATCCTGGCCTCAAGCAATCCTCTTGCCTTGGCCTGCCAAAGTGCTAAGATTACAGGCGAGAGCCACCACACCTGGCCTGATCACACTTTATAGGGAAACTTGAGAGAAAAACATAAGTTAGCTCAAAACTAGTGAGTCCATATGTGGTTGCCTTTGAGAGATGCAAATCAAAAACCTCTTGGGCAAGATTGTTTCCTCCTCTTTTCTCTGTTTCAAGATGTAAGTTGTCCAACAAGGTGTCTTTATTTGGCTTTGATATCTGACTTGAGTTCTGAGCTGCGGTAAACTGCTGATGACATTGGATTATCCTTTACTGATAAGATACATCTGATAATTTTTTGATCTTTAAAAAGCAATCAGGAGCAGGATGCTAAATTTAATGTATAACATATAATCTCAATCATGCCAAAAAAGTCCATATCTATATATATGAATATGCATTAAAAAGTAACAGAGAATTTGAATGTTAATAGCAGTTATTTTCAGATTATGGAATGACAGGTTATTTTTACTTTCTTCTTTATACTTTTCTGTTTGCCAAATTCTTTTTTTTTTTTTTTTTTTGTCAGATGGATAATGTGCTGATGTCCTAACAAGCTTTGAGGGAGGCACATCTCACACATGTGTGTGAAAACCCAATCATCATGCTTATGACCCACAAAAGGATCTGTTTGCCAAATTCTTTATAAAAGACAGAGAATTACCTCTACAGACAGAGAGAGAAGTTATTTGAAAGAAAAGTGAAGCTACTCCTGCAGCAATAGACATAATCAATTGTAAATTCAGTTATTTAACAGGAAACTTAAGATGTGAAAAATCACAAAGATTTTAGATTTTGAGTAGGAAGATTTTAAGGAAGACAAGAAACACTGTAAGTCCTTATTGTTTTGTTTCCTACTTTTTAGTAGAGACAGAGTCTCACTCTTGCCCAGGCTGGTCTGGAACTCCTGGCCTCAAGCAATCCTCCTGTCTTGGCCTCCCAAAGTGCTGGAATTACAGGCATGAGCCACCTCACCTGGCCTTATCGTTTTCTCAATCAGATGTCCTGGAGTTGTTTGTGCCTGACTTGTTTTATTTCACAAAGCAAACTATTAATAGTTAAAGGAAACCAGCTTTAGAGAAAGAATGGTGCGAAGTCAGAGACACTTCTAAACATGTTGGCCAGTCTCTGAGAAGCCAGGTCCATGATTCTGAACTTTGAAGACCAGGAAAATGTTGGCTGAAATGGAAAGCATGGGTCCTCTCAGAGTGATGACCCAGTCCTGCAGGCTTGTTGGGAGCAGTGGGAAGGACACGAGACTCGATCTCAGGACTGATTTCCATTTGTAGCTCTGCCATAACCAGTTGTGTGACACTGGGCAATTCATGCAACTTCTGCGGGCATCCCTGTCTTTGTTTGCAAATGAGGCGTGCTCCAGCTCTGTGATTGTTTTCCCTGGCTGGATAAAATGGCATGTCTGGATAAAGTCCAAGATTGGAGACCACCCCGGTTTTAATGTTCAACCAGGCCACTCCTTCCCTGGAATAGCCACTTAACTTCCCTGTACACATCGGGTTTCCTCATCCCTCAGTTTCAGGTGTCCTCCCTAAGGAAGATGTTGCAAGGACTGACTAATGCACATTAGTGTCTCAACAACAATGATGCGCACTGCAGGTGCTGGGAGTTCCAAATCCATAATAGGCTCTAAGTATGATCCCATTGTGACCTTAACGCCACCCTTCTGTTCTGGGTCTGGGGCTTCACATCCCACCCTATGTGGTTACAGCTGCTTAAGTCCCAGATGATGTCAAAAACTATTCCCAAAGATCCGAAGGCATTCACAGGAATGGGTTGACAGTGCGACTAGTTCTATGTATTAGGGGAGTCCATTCTCAAGGAAGCAATGAACACCTTTTTCAACAGCGCCCCCCATCCTGAGATTTCTGCCTTTCCCAGAAACCACTGAAAACACTGCCCACAGAGAAGGGTGCTTTGAAGTGTCCTCCTTTAGTCCAGAGGAAATGAATTCTCAGAGTTTCCTTTTGATTCTGTCTTGTTTTCAACGTCCACGTGCTAATCTCTGGGGGTTCCGCCTTTTGATTTCGGACAGTACCTACCAAGAACTCCGATCATGATCCTGGGACGACGGGAGCTTTCAATCCCCGGGATCCACCGGGCAATTGGGAAGGTGGGTAGGGTGAGGTGGGGGTTTCCCGGGCAACCAGGGGTAAGCTCGAGCCCACACGGACGGGAAAAGGTTTCGCTCCTCTGCCCAGGTGTGTGTTCCAAAACATCTGGGAACCCGTTGCGCTGCTTTTCATAGGTCAGCCCTGTCTCTGTCGTGCGCGGGCCTTGGAAACACCTGGGAGCAGATGCTTCCGCCAGACCCGGGTGCGTGGTGGCGGCGGTGTTGGGGGGCGACCAGGAGTGGGCAGCGCAGCCGAGGGAGGGCAGGGTCGTCCCGCGCGCGGAATCCTTTCCCGGCTGTGGCCCTCTCAGCGGTCCGCACGTCCTGGCCTGCTCTGCTACATCGCGGGGCCGCACACCCCGTGGGATGCGCCGCCCGAGCCTAGACCCGCGGGTCCCGCAGCCCTCCCCGCCCGCTCCCCGCTCGGAGCCGAGGCCTGCTCCCCCGGCCAGGTCCCCCGCGGGCGCGACAGCGGGCGGCCCGTATGCAAATGTCCGGCGGGGGCCGGGCCGCCTCCAGCGCGGGGATAAGAGGCGGGGCGGGGCGCTGGGGCCGCAGAAGCCGCCGCCTGCCGGGAGCTGGCCGTGCGCTCCGCCCTGCACCCGCCGCCCGCCGCCGGCAGCCCCGACAGCGCGGTCCGCGCCCCCCGGCCCCTGGTAAGGAAGCGCGGCGCCTCGGGGACCCGGGCGGCGGTGCGGGCAGAGGTGCGGGGCGGCCACGAGAGGGGCAGCGGAGGGCGACCCGCGTCCTTCCCACCCTGGCCGCGCTTTCTCAGTGGGAACGTCGGAAGCCGGCGCCGCCGCGCGGGCCGTGCAGGTGGCATCTCCGCAGGTGTTGCACAGGGCCAGCTTGTCCCCAGGCCATCGGCAGTCAGGCGTTGGGTCTGCGCAGGGTTAGGAGGGACTGGAACGCCCTCGGATTTGAGTGCGGCTGAGAGTCAAACAGAAAGGGCTGCTCAAGGAGTCCCTTTGCTCTCCTGAGGTCACTATCCTGTTTCCCCGCAGCTGTCCGGAGACGCTTTGGGCAGGCGACGCGAGGGAGGAACGGCGGGGAAGGTGCGGGCGCCCACGTCCCAGCCAGCAGGGCGACTCGACGTGAGCGACTCGACGCAGCCCGCGAACTACCCGCCAGGCCCGGCAAGGAGGTACCCAGCTCTGCTCGGCGCGTTGCACAGTGCAAAAAGACACTTAGTTGTTCTCTCTCTCTCTCTTCTATTTCAAAAAAGAGTCCTTGTGAAGTTATTTTTAAAGCAAATACCAATCTCGAGGTTGGCCAGCTAAGATCTGGGGGTTGTTGTGAAAATTCTCCCTCATCTCCTTTCTTCCTCCACCCATCCTACACCCCAGAAGGTGCCATGTGGAAGGAAGAAACATGTCCTCCCAGAAGGCGTCGGGGTCCAGCTTACTGCCCCCCATTTTATGATGTGAGGTAGGGGTTCAGAGCAGGGAGAATGAAAGGATCTTTCCCCTCCTCCTCTGCTCCTTAAAACCAGTCAGAGCCAACCCAGGGATGGAGGAGCTTTGGCCTCTCCTGAGGACCCGAGGGCTTCCCGGTGGAGATAAGCACTTTGCTCTTGCAAACGGGTGTCCTTGGAGCTCTGGAATCTGAACGGGAAGGTGGAGGGGGCAAGAAATAAGAGAGAAAGGAGAAAAGTGATAGATCCTGGAAAGGATTAGTTCTGAGGGCAGGGAGCGGCGAAGCAGGGAAATCTGACACATCTCTCCTCCTGTTTCTGTTTGTGTGTGTTTGTGTTGGGTCTGGGCAGTGCCTGGATTAGAGAAGACTGGAAGCATGTCGGAGTTTTGGTTAATTTCTGCCCCTGGCGATAAGGAAAATTTACAAGCTCTGGAGAGGATGAATACCGTAACCTCCAAGTCCAACCTCTCTTATAATACCAAGTTCGCTATTCCGGACTTCAAGGTAAAATCCCTGGGGAGGAAGAAGGAGGTGAAGGATGAGGGGAGGGGGACAGAAGGGAAGGGGAGGAGGGACAGAGATTACTGCCCCAGGAAACTAAGAAGAAAATAACAGGGCAGAGGCAGGACGCTGAGGACGGACAGGGAGAGTTGGTGGTCTTGGTGGGACTTCGAGCCACAACCCCAAATTATCTGTGGTACCTGTGGACTTGGAGCCACAGGAAAGGATGAATAGTGGAGAAGGTTGTGGGTAGCAGTGTCTAATGCTTCAAAAGGTGGGAAGGGCGTTATACACACTCAGCTCCTCTTGAGCTGTTCTCAGGTTCTTGCTGTTTTGACTGCAACATCTAAGAAGACCTACGACACAGTTTAGATGTGCAGGCTTGGAGGGCTTCGGCCTTGGCCGTACTCTGACTTAGGGGTAGGGGAGGAATCCGGGATCCCTCTGGTTCTGCCAGAGGGGAAGGAAGGGGATTTAGTGGCTACAGGAGCCTTGGGATTGTACTTGGCATTTGAGGGCTCTTGTAGTGGAGAGCAAAGTTCAAATGAAACCAGCGTTAAAGAGAATCGAGACGATGCAATCCTTTTACTTCAAAAAGGGTGGAGTTTTTGTGGTGCTTCCTAAGACTGCAGGTTTCCCCAGGGAAGAAGCTGCTACAGTGTTCTCCCTGACCGCCTGGGCGCAAATGCTGGCGAGATGGCGCTAACCGCCCCCAGTCCACCCTTTGAGAAAACTGCCATATATTCCTCTTTCAAACCTCACTTTGTCCCTCTGTCAAAAGGGTTGCACCATCAGCTGCCGTAGTTGTGGATGATGCTACCACATTTGCCAGCATTTATTGAGCAACATGCTGGTGGCCAGGTGCTTTAAACACATCACCTGGCTAGATGACTAGCCACAACTCCCACTGCCTAGATCAGGGCAGGCTGAGAGCGGCTGAGTGATTACTAGGGTTGTTGAGGTGGTAAGTGACAGTGGCAGGTTCTGAATCCACATCTTGCCGCTTTTAAAGCCGACCTCTGTTTGTCCAGCGACAGACTCCGGAGGTTTGTAAATTCTGCATCCATTCATCATTTACAGTGTGTGCGGCACCGTGCTAGACTCTGGAGGGTACAAAGATTAAAAAAAAAAAAAAAAAAAAAAAAAAAGACATGGCCCCTTCCAAAAGTTGCTTAAAATTACATTGCTTGAAAAGAAGCAACTTCACTTAGTAGAGATATCCAGGCTTCATCATTTCCTAATTATGTTTTAATGTCCTGTTAGTGGTATAACAGGATAGCAAATCTTTTCTTTCTGATTCTGTGAAAAGATTTTTAAATACAATTTTTGGACATTGTAATAATTTCCACACTAAGAAAAAGATCCTAAGTAATCTGAAAAGAAAAGAACCTCCACGAATGATGAAATGGGAGGAAAGGCTGCCCCTTCCCCAGCAAGATCAGGGAACAGAGAAAGGAGTTGGTGGGACTGCCTTGGAACGGAAAGGCTTTTAGGAATGATAACTTTTTAAACTTGCTTTCTGCTGTATCTCTTCCTCAGCTATGGGAGTTAACTGCATTACCAACAGACTGCCACTCTAAGAGGAAAATGAGCTCAGGTCAGACCATGACATAATAGTCACTCTTTCCTATGGCGGAAATACCACGGTTTATCCTATTGCCACCCCCCGCAAAAAAAGACACTTCAAAATCCACTGATTTCTCTTAAGAGTTCTTCCTACTTTCCAGTTTAGCCGTTGACCAGGGACAACTAACTCAAGAGGAGGTGACAGAGTCCCTGCACTGCTGGTGAACTGGCACCATGCTTTGCCAGAGAGTGCATGAGCTTCTGACTTTTTTATGGTCTGTCTAGGTGGGGACCTTGGATTCCCTTGTTGGCCTCTCTGATGAGTTGGGAAAACTCGACACCTTTGCTGAAAGGTAAACTATTTCTTATTTACTACATACAAGTGAGAATTTGACATTGTTGTCAGAGGACACAGTGTTCTTGCTTTGGCTGAACCAAAGTGTGGATTTGTCTAAACCTGGCATCAGAAGTCAGCGAAATGAGCGGGTCAGTCGGCCTGGGGTGCTGGGTCCATGGGAGCATGCACAGCCCTCACATTGTTTTGTCTGCTGGGGGCAGCATTTTTAAGGGGCTGCCTTCAACATGAAGAAGATGATACACAGGTGCTGAAACACTTAGAAAAACCATTGGTATGGTTTCCCCACAAGGCTTTTTGTTTGTTTATTTTTTTTAGAGATGGGGTCTTGCTATGTTGCCCAGGCTGGATTTGAACTCCTGGGCTCCAGCGATCCTCCTGCCTCAGCCTCCCGAGTAGCTGGGATTACAGGTGTGCACCACCTCACCCAGCTCTATTTGTTAACTTTTTTCATAATATGCACATAGTGAAAATTCCAAGTACAAAAGGAAGGATATACAGTGAAAATTAAGTTGTCCTCTCACTTGTTTGCCTTTTTCCCTTCCTCTAGCCTCCCATCACCTCTCTGTTAAGGTGCTGTTACCATAACTTTCTAGCGAGCCTCCCAGAGGTAGCCCATACATGTACAAATAAATATGAATGTAGTCTTAAAATTAATTTCATACAAATGATAGCATATATCCTGCATCTTGCTTTTTTCATTTAATACTGTACCTTAGAGATTCATGTCAGTCCATAACTGCGCATTCTTTCTGCTGGCTATATTACCTTGAATAGAGATACCCTCGTTTCTTTGAATTTCTTCTTCCTAGTGGAATGGTGATATGGGTGCTGCTGCCTTTTCTATTGAATATGTATGAAAAATGTGTGATTAGGAATTCTAATGAGCATACTTGGAGGATTTCTAATCTGCACGTTGGTGCCATGAGCTAAAAATTGAATATTCTGTGTTCTGTTGCTCTTCACCTACTGATTGCTAAGAATAATAGGAATCCTTCGTTAGTGACATTTTGCTGAATGTGGGATGTTGGACTAACTTACCTAAAAGCAGTCCTGGTCACCAAATAGTTTGAGTTCACAGTCTTTGAGAAAGAAAACTAACCTTGGCTATCTCATCTATGAAATGGGATAACAGTGACCATTTCTCTGTTATCAGACAAGAATGAAGGGAAGTAAAATCATGTTAAACCAAGTATTATCAAATCCCAGGGCCTGTCCTATTAAAAGCTAACATCCAAGAAAAAGTGGCTGGGTCCCTAAATGCTGGCTCCTTTCTTAGGCTGCTCTGCACCGCAGAGAAGTCTGACTGGCCTCGTAAAATTTACAGGCTGTCTGAGAAGACAGATTAATCAAGTAATCAAATCAAATAATCAAATAATCCCAAGCCTAAGAAAGGCATCTGGTAGATACCATCAAGGCCAGCCAACTGCCTTAGGCTGGCGATTGTCTTAGGTTTTCTGGGGCAGCTCTGACAAACCACAGTGTGAGGCTGTTTGGTCAGGTACAGTACGGGTGGCTTAAGAAATCAGAATTGCTCCCATGCTTGCTGCAGGAATGACAGTAATTCTAGACCCGTCTTTGCTACCAATGGTCTGCCCTGCTGCAATTCCTTCAACCTCTCTCTTATTTACTGAAGCTCCCTCTGGCTCTGGAATTCTGTGATTCTAGATTATTTATTGTTTCCTTCTTTTAGTCTGCCTTCTTTGTTTGTTTTTTTTCTTCAGTAAACAGTGGTGTTTTGTTCTGTAAATATTGTACTTGTTGCACAAGTGGCTTGTTATGGTGATGTAGCATATGTTTAAGAAAAAATATGAAAATGCATGAACAAGCACAATTATGGCTATCATTGTGAAACAGATAGAACCTGTGTGTATCAGGGTGTTTTCAAACCACAGGGACTAGGTGTGGTAAGAATGAAAATCACTGTGCATTGTTTCAGTTTTCTTTGTGGGCATATATTCTCAAGGGCCTTCCTATCAGGAGGAAAGGAAAACTAGTGTGATCTGAGCATCTCAAAATTCTTATTTCTAGCTTTTCGCTAGTCCAGGGGTCAGGATATCTTGTCTTAGAAGTTAATAATGGAGCGTGGGGTAACCTAGGGTATACATACTAATATATCCAGAGATTGGCTTCAGTTCTTTGAAATGTCCTCTCTGATTCTTTGAAAAGTCCTCAAGTGTTATTAGGTAAATAAATGCTGGCTGGCTCTGTAATCCAGGTAGCATAAACCTGTCAGCACTGCCTCTGCCCAGGAGAACAGAGAAGGGACCAGAGTTTTCAAGGTGTATTGTTTCCGTATCCTTTTATTATTTATTTACCTGGGGCACTAGAGTGTTTTTCCATGTAGCTGGAAGGCAGCTTTTGCTCACAAGAGCTTTCTCTTTATTTTGGGATTAATTCCTCCATGCTGCCTTTGTTAATCTACTCTGTATTTACACCGTAATTCATGAACATTTGAAAAATGAAATAATTTTATGTTTAGAAAAGTCCCTCCCTCCTGTTTTTTAAAAATGTTTGAGTGTTTCCGAGTATGGCAGCCTGTTCTGTGGCGCTGGTTGAAATATTGCCTTTCACAGGCGCGTGGGCACGCAGCTGTGCCTCGCGGGTCCCGCCGCACGCCTGGACTGTCGCTGCCCGAGTGCCTTCCCTGTCTGCGGAAGGCTGCCGGCTTTTGCTCTACCCGCACGGTTTCCTGAAGCTGACCGAGGGTTGGCTCATCAAGGATTCCACGTCTGCTTAGTGATACGAGTGAGTCAGTTCTTGTAAGGGCATTCTAAAGAGAAGCAAAATAGAGTTTTAAAAAAGTACCTGGGCTTCTCGTCTCTGTTAGTGCAAGAATATCAGATTGAAGCCTGCAGTCCTCGCTACTCGGGAGCCTGAGACCAGAGGATCACCCGAGCCCAGGAGTTCAAGGCTGCAGTGAGCTATGATCGTGCCACTTCACTCCAGCCTGGGCAACAGAGTGAGACCCTATCTCAGAAAAAATAATAATAATAATAATAATAACAGTAAAAGAATATCAGATTAAGATTATCTGTGTGACAGTTCATCAGATTCAGTGAATATATAGCAATTGAATGCCTATTAATGCTGCGTGCCTTTTGGTTTCCTCAAAGCTACTTGGCAGTCCTACTGTGTGTGTTTGCTGTTCTCCCACTTTCTATGCTGGTGGTTTCAAACCTCTTCCACCCCTCATCCTCTCCCCTGTTCCCACTAACGCCTTCTCCTGCCCAGCTCCCCTGGACGCTCCACCGCCGCCCACCCCACTGCCCTCAGTCTGCAGATTTCCCTCTCCCAACACAGCGGCGGGGCTCCCTCCTTCACAGGCCTTGCTGCAGTGGACTTTGACATTTTCTTGTGGTATTATTTGGTTAATATTTGTCTTTCCTGTCTTTTGCCCACAATTAGATCCCCTGTACCTGGAACGTTGTAGACCCTAATGACTGACTGAATGCGTGAATGGAAGAAAGAATCTTGGAATCTAAGAGCTGGGCAGACCCTTAGAGACCTAATCTAACCCCTTCATGTTCCAAAGGAGGAAACAGGCCCAGAGAGAAACTCCCAGGAAAAGAGTGGGTGGGGCAGCCGAGGAGGGAATGGAGCCCTGATCTGCCAACTGGCCCACTGATGGTCTGTCTGTGCCCCCTGCCACTGACTGGTTCCCACCTGCCCCGGCAGGGCTCCGTGTCCTGGACTTTACATGGTGCTTCAGGCTCTCGGGGGGCATGGGCAGAACTAACCAAAGGGCCTTTTCCTCCTTCCTTCCACACTCCCAGCCTCCACCATCACTCATTATTATTATTTATGATAACACAATGGTATTTTTTAATCTGGACATTTTAAAATGTCTTACTCATGTCTTATTCATTACTCAATAATTGTTGACATTAAGAAAAGAAGGTTAAATATTTACACATTTAGAAAAGTCAAATGGTACAAAAAGGTAAAAAAGAAAATAGAAAGTTCCACTTTAACCCTACTCTCTCTCCTCATAGGTAATCATTATTAGGGCTTTATGTGTTTTCTTCCCTGGTAAAACAAAACAAAACAAAAAATATGCATATACATATATTCATAATCCAGCCCAAATATTTACAACTCTTGAAGACCTTATTTTGAGATATCTACTAAGCACAAACAATTTTTTTAAAAAAGATATATCTGGCTGGGTGTGGGGCTCATGCCTATAATCTCAGTACTTCAGAAGGCTGAGGCAGGAGGATCCCTTGAGGCCAGGAGTTTGAGACCAACCTGGACAACATAGTGAGAACCTGTCTCTATAAAAAAATTTAAAAACTTAGCCAAGTGTGGTGCCATGCACCTGTAGTCCTAGCTACTTGGGAGGCTGAGGTGGGAGGATCACTTGAGTCTAGCAGTTGGAGCATCAGTGAGCTATGATGACACCACTGCACTTAGCCTAGGTGACAGAGGGAGACCCTGTGTCTAGAAAAAAAAGATATATCCCAAGTATCTAGGGCAGAAACTGGCACATAGTTGGTTCAAAGTTTCTACTGAGAATTTGGGATTATATTGAAATTAAAGGGATAGCATTCTTATAATTTTGACTATTTCTATGAGCATAGTTCATCTTCCATTGACTTAATTCTTTTTTGTTCCTCTAATGGAGCGTTAATATTTTATTCAATAAAGGTCCTGCATAATATCTTAATGATTGTTTCCTAAGCATTTTGTTTTTTATTTTGCTGCTGTTATCAATGAGATCTTTTCTTCATTGCATTTCTAAATGCTTATTATTTGTAAATAGGGATTTTCATGTGTTAATTTTGTGACTTGCCCAGTTATTGAATTTTCTTATTGTTTCTAATGGTTTTTCAGCTTATTTTCTAAGGTTTTCTAGACATGTGATCAAATTTTCTGCAAATAATAATTTTGCTCCCTTTGTTCTCATTTTCTGTCTTTCTTAATTGCATAGGCTAGTGTTCCAGAAAAATGTTTAACTTGTCAGTGATGGTAGTGGACATGTTAGTCTTGTTCTTGATTTTAAATTGAGTATTTCTAGTATCTCATCATTAAATATCCATTGGCTCTTGATTTTATATATCTATATATACACACACGCACACACACAGACAAGATATATATAATGCAAAGAAAGAATCTTTATTTTACAAAGAATTATTTCTGGAATGATTAGCTTCATTGTTCAGCTTCCTTTTGTGGCAGGTAATGAGTTGGTCTTATGTTTTATTCCTTCTCCTCTGATGTATTTATTAATACATATCATAATTATGGAATTATACTTGCAGTCCAGTGAGAACCCCTATTTGTTATGTTGAACTCTGCTAATATTTTGAAATTTTACATCCATATTCGTGAATAACATGATACTAACATCATAAACTACACAATTAACATAACAATAATTCACACTCATCAATTACTTGCTCTACCAGCCCAGAGAAATGCAGTATGTGTTGACACGGTGGTTAGTGGCCAGGGAGTCTGGCTCTAGAATACTCATTCTCAGCCACAATATTAAGATTTGGTATCACACAAAATTAGAAAAAGCCATATTAGTATAAAAATGATGATGGCTTTGTAAAAAGAATTTGGAAGCTTTCCTTTTTTTTAATTTTTTTTTTTTTTTTGAGACAGAGTCTCACTCTGTTGCCCAGGCTAGAGTGAGTGCCGTGGTGTCAGCCTAGCTCACAGCAACCTCAAACTCTTGGGCTCAAGCGATCCTCCTGCCTCAACCTTCCGAGTAGCTGGGACTGCAGGCATGTACCACCATGCCCGGCTAATTTTTTCGATATATTTTTAGTTGTCGAGATCATTTCTTTCTATTTTTAGTAGAGATGGGATCTCGCTCTTGCTCAGGCTGGTCTCGAACTCCTGAGCTCAAACGATCCACCCTCTTCGGCCTCCCAGAGTGCTAGGATTACAGGCATGAGCCACCACGCCCAGCCTTTTTAACTTTATTTTTAAAAATTTACTTTTTAACTGACAAATAAAAAATGTTTATATTTATCATGTGCAACATGATGTTTTGAAATATGTATACATTGTGGAATGGCTAAATCAAGCTAATTAAGATATGTATTAGCTCACATAGTTATTGTTTGTTGTTAGAACACTTAAAATTTACTCTTAATTTATTCTTTTTAAGAATATGATACATTGTTACTAACAACAGTCACCTTGACTTCATTCATTCTCTAGCACCCCTATGCATATTACATTCTGTCCTGAGTTCCACCTGATGGTTTGTCACATCCCTCTTTTGGTAACTACCACTGATTGATGATGAGAATATTGACAAAGAGTCAAGTCATTGACATAAGATTATCATATGGCGCCTAGTGTCAGGTCTTAACCTGGTCAACCTGACTCCCCACACTTGCCCTGGCAGAGGCCCTCGGCAGGTAGCTCTCCCCTGCCTCCCCTGCCTTCATCCCTCAGTTCAGGCCCTGCTAGGATCATCTCTGTATTGCCTTAGGTGACCAGCATCTGCCAGGCTCCTCCCAGCTCCCAGCAGCTCTCACCAAACCAGAAGTCCATCCAGCAGGGGAGGAAGGAATGTAGGCTGGCCACTCCAGGTACAGCGTACATGGAGTAAGGGCCAGCCTGGGGCAATGTTGCGAAATATACAAAATAATTCTTTGGAGGTTAAATTTAGTATAAGGCACTTCCATCCTGGACCCTGCCCAGGTCCTTCAGGGACCCACAGCTCCATTGTTCCCAGATCTCAGCCTCATCCTTTATGCTTAGCACAGTGTGTTGGTGCTCTTCACAGCTTGAGCCATTTAGGCTCTCTCCCTATTTTTCTTTTTCTTCTTTTTTTTTTTTTTTAGAGATGGGGTCTCACTCTGTTACCCAGGCTGGAGTGCAATTGTGCCATTATAGCTCACCACAACCTCAAACACCTGGGCTCAAGCGATCCTCCAGCTTCAGCCTCCCAAATAGCTGGGAACTGCAGGTGTGCACCACTGTGCTTGGCTAATTTGTAAAAAAAAATTTTTTTTGTAAAGGTGGGATCTCACTATATTGCCCAGGCTGGTCTCAAACTTCTGGGCTCAAGCAATCATACTGCCTTAGCCTCCCAAAGTGCTGAGATTACAGACTTGAGCCACTGTGCCTGGCCTAGACCTTCCCTATTTTCAAGAGCTTAAGGGCAGTCTTCAGTGGTCCTTTATATTGGCTTCAAGTCTGAAGTTAGTATCATTCTCAGCTGACAGCATACATTTGTACAGTCCCCTGACTGTGGGGTCTTTCCCATCTCTGTCAAGGGCTCCGTGGGCCCAAGCACCTGGTGCTCAAGCAGATAGTCTGGGCACCACCTACCTGTCTAACCCTCCACTAGAGACACAGTGGTAAGGACCCAGTCCTTCAGACTCCACCTCCAAAACCTGTCCTGTCCACCCACTTCCCAGCAGGTCCATCCAAGCCACCTTCACTGCATTCCTGTAGTTTTGCAACAGAACAGAAGTCTCCCTGCTTCCTTTTCATTCACTCTCCACACAGCAGCCAGAACGATCTTTTTATTTATTTATTTATTTATTTATTTTTGATTTTTTAGATTTTCCTCATTTCTCTGGGAACATACAGAACGATCTTTTTAGAAACACCACAGCACATGACTGTCTTGTGTGAAACCCTCCCATGGCTTTCCCGTGCCCTCGATACAAAATCCCTACTCTGCCCTCTGCCTTCCAGATTCCAGACTGATGGGGCCCCAGGCTTCCCCTTCAAGGCCCGCTGGCCCACCCCTCTCCAGCCACCCTGGTCCATCCTGTCTTGGGTTTGTGCGCAGAAGACCCACCCGCCACCCCAGCCTGGCAGGGCAGCCTCCTGCTGGTCCTCCCCACATTGGTTTAAATGCACCTCCGCTGTGGCCTCCTCCAGACTGCCAGCCAGCCTGGTCCCTCTAGGCCACCCTGTTTTAATTCTCTGCATTCCACAGCCCACTATTTAATCCTTTCCTTGTTTGTCTGTTTTTGTTTATGTCTTCCTGTAAAATATAAATCCCAGGAAAACGGGGACTGTATTTGTATCCCTAGCTCCTGGAATAGTGCCCAGCTCATAGTAGGCGCTGCGTGAATACTTACTGACTGCGTCTCCCTCACCTCGCAGCGGGAGGCCTCCACTTTTAGTGCCCGTATGACCTGGGAAACTTTGAAACATTCAGGTCCTTGGGCACCACCTGGGATTCTGACTGAGCAGGTCTGGGGTGGGGCCCGGGAATCTGCATCCTGAGGGAGGCTGCAGGTGATTTTGAGGCAGGTGGGCTTGAGACGTTGAGCAACATTGCTGTTGTTCAATAAGCATCTTATATGTCCACAATCCCATTTAGTCCTAAAGTTTCTGTAAGAAATCATCTCAAGGTCAGGGATTCCAAACATATATTCGAAAGCTTATAATAAAGCTTTTTTTCCTGAGCAGGGTATTACGTCCACATACATCAAAGAAGAAAGCATATAAAAGGCTGCACAATAAGAAGCCTCCCTTACACGGCCTCCACATCTGACTCCTGCACTATCCTCTTAGGAAACCACTGCGATGAGTTCCTTGGATACATTTCTAGTACTTTTTTATACAAACACAAGAAAATTCCAGTATATCTTTTCATTTCTTGCCCTTTTAAACACAAAGTAGTATTTCACATGTGGTGTTTGGCTTTTGTTTTTATTTTTTAAGAGACTGGGTCTTGCTATGTGGCCTGAGCTGGTCTTGAACTACTGGCCTCAAGTGATCCTCCTGCATCAGCCTCCTGAGTAGCTGGGATTCCAGGTGCAATCCACTGTGCCTATCTCCCAGGTATACTATTAAGTTTAAAAAAAAAAAAGCAAAATGCAAACAGCTGGGTGCAGTGGCTGGTGCCTGTAATCCCAGCTGCTTGGGAGGCTGAAGTGGGAGGATATCTTGAGGTAAGGAGTTTGATACCAGCCTGGGCAACATAATGAGACCCCTGTCTCCAAAAAATTTTTTAAACTTAGCTGAGCATGGTGGCTCTCATTTGTGGTCCCAGCCATTCAGAAGGCTGAGCTGAGAGGTGGGAGGATTGCTTGAGCGCAGGAGTTCGAAGCTATGATTGCACCACTGCACTCCAGCCTCGGCAACAGAATGAGACCCTGTCTCTAAGAAATAAATAAACAAACAGACAAACAAATAAATTTTAAAAATATATGCCCAGGAGATTTTCCCCCTCAGTACATAGAGAGCTTTCTTGCTTTCTAAGTTACCTAGCATCCCACCATGTGGAGGGACCGTCACTTATTAACCATAGTTAATGACTGGTTTATTAACTCCCAGAGACAGACACTTGGGCTATTTGCTTCTCTGAGGAAGAAGGCTGATGCCAGCAGTGCTGTAATGTATAATCTCGCACATGCATGATTACTTTGTGTGTAGACACGTACAGGTATATCTGCAGGGTAAATTCTCAGAAGCAAATTTCTGGGTCCAAGGGTCCTTTTTGACACATGTTGCCAGAGTCTGTCCCCGTGGGATGGATGGCCGCTTTGCACTTCCACCAGCAGCGAAGGAGACAGAGTCCATGTTCCCCTATAACCTTTCTAACAGAGGATATTGTCAGACTTTGTTTGGCTTTCTGTGAACCTGGTAGGTAACCAATGCTACTTCAGCATTGTTTTTTTAAAACAGTGGCTGTATTGAGACATAAATGACATAAAATAAATGGCAAATTTTTTTAGTGTATAATGTGATGAGTTTTGACATGTATGTGAAGTCAACAGGCAAGATAGTGAATAAATCCATCACCCCCAAAGTGTCCCCATGCCCCTTGTCATCAATTTCTCCCCACACCGTGATGAGAATTGATCTGCCTTCTGTCACTAGGAGATTGTTTGCATTTTTAAAAGACCTTTTACATAAATGGAATGACATAGTGTGCAGTTTTTTTGGGTCTGGATTTTCCCACTCAGCATCATTTTGAGAATTGTCTATGTTGCGTGCGTATTAATAGTTATTACTTTACTGCTGAGTGATATTCCACTTTATGGGTAAGCCACAATTTGTTTACCCATTCACTTGTTGGGGGCATGTAGATGGTCTCCAGTTTTTGTTTATTACAAATAAAGCTGTCATGGCTGCAGGCGGTGGCTCACGCCTGTCATCCTAACACTCTGGGAGGCTGAGGCGGGCAGATTGTTTGAACTCAGGAGTTCGAGACCAGCCTGAGCAAGAGCGAGACTCCGTCTCTACTAAAAATAGAAATTATATGGACAGCTAAATATATATACATATATGTATATATATATAGAAAAATTAGCCGGGCATGGTGGTGCATGCCTGTAGTCCCAGCTACTCAGGAGGCTGAGGCAGGAGGATCACCTGAGCCCAGGAGTTTGAGGTTGCCGTGAGCGGGGCTGACACCATGGCACTCTAGCCCGGGCAACAGAGTGAGACTCTCTCTGTCTCAAAAAAAAAAAAAAAAAAACCACAAATAAAGCTGTCATGAACATTCATGATCTTTGTATTGACATAAGTTTTCTTTTCTTTCTTTCTTTTCTTTTTTTTTTGAGACAGAGTCTTGCTCTGTTACCCAGGCTAGAGTGAGTGCTGTGGCGTCAGCCTAGCTCACAGCAACCTCAAACTCCTGGGCTCAAGCGATCCTCCTGCCTCAGCCTCCCGAGTAGCTGGGACTACAGGTGTGCACCACCACACCCAGCTAATTTATTTCTATTTTTTTTTTTTTTTTTTTGAGACAGAGTCTCACTTTGTTGCCCGGGCTAGAGTGAGTGCCATGGCGTCAGCCTAGCTCACAGCAACCTCAAACTCCTGGGCTCAAGCGATCCTCCTGCCTCAGCCTCCCGAGTAGCTGGGACTACAGGCACGCGCCACCATGCCCGGCTAATTTTTTCTATATATATTTTAGTTGTCCATATAATTTCTTTCTATTTTTAGTAGAGATGGGGTCTCGCTCTTGTTCAGGCTGGTCTCGAACTCCTGACCTTGAGCGATCCACCCGCCTCGGCCTCCCAGAGTGCTAGGATTACAGGCGTGAGCCACCGCACCCGGCCCCTATTTCTATTTTTAGTAGAGATGGGTCTCGCTCTTCTGAGGCTGGTTTAAACTCCTGACGTCAAGTGATCCTTCTCGGCCTCCCAGAGTGCTAGGATTGCATGCGTTAAGCTCCGCCCCTGGCCTGATATGTTTTCATTTCTCTTCAGTAAACACCTACCCTTTGAGGTAGCTGGGTCCTGGGTACTGAAAGTGTGAGTACAAACATCCCCTTAAACCTTTGGGTTGATTCCTTGTCCTATGGGCTGGACATGCCTTGGGGGAGAGCAGATGGTGCCTGAGATTCCAGGCGGGCCCCATGCCGTGGGCTAAGCTTGGTATTGCAGCTGCACTGAATACGATGAGATTTTTTGAAAGGTTCACATTCTGTGAGATGAGGTAGATGGGTAAAGAGACAATCTCAATGCTGGTGACAGGAGATTGAAGCCGAGATGTCTGGGGACCGTGGTGGCCTGAGTAACACTGGACCAATGCCCTGCTTACATCTCAGGCGTCTGTGCAGCTGCCGGGCACTGCTGCACACCTGTGTCTTTTCAGGAGCTGCTGTATTGTTGCAGGAGCCGGTGACAGCACCTGGAATAAATCTTCAGAGAGCTCTTTGTTTAGGGGAGGACCCAGGAGAGGAGACCAGCATATTGGCAGTGTCATCACTGACATGGTGGAGGAGGTTTCAGACGTAAGCCCTGTGAGGGCACAACTGAGATCTGTTTTGTTGTTGTTCTTTTTTTTTTTTTTTTGAGGCAGAGTCTCACTCTGTTGCCCGGGCTAGAATGCCGTGGCGTCAGCCCCGCTCACAGCAACCTCAAACTCCTGGGCTCAGGTGATCCTCCTGCCTCAGCCTTCCAAGTAGCTGGAACTACAGGCGTGTGCTACCACGCCTGGCTAATTTTTTCTATTTTTAGTAGAGATGGGGTCTCGCTCTTGCTCAGGCTGGTCTCAAACTCCTGACCTCAAGTGATCCTCCCCCCTTGGCCTCCCAGATGCTAGGATTACAGGTGTGAGCCACCTCACCCGGCCTGAGATCTGTTTTGTTCACCACTATGTCCCTGTGACATCGCCTGGTACCTGATTGGTACCCAATACATTTGTGTCCTAAGTAGCCAGTGCTGTAATGTGTTTGTTAGGGATGACTTGCTTAGAGGAGGGGCCCTTGGACTGTCATAAAGGGTGAGTGGCATCCTGGTGGCCCTGGAAGGCTGGTGCAGGAAGGGCAGGGGAGGGGGTGGGCGCCAAAAGATGATTCTGGGGTGGGGGTATCCTGTAATCTCTGCTAAGGAGTTTAAACGTTAATATTTGAACTTCTTGGGAAAACATTGACGCAGTTTCAGCAGTGCGATGACATGCTAAGATGTGTATTTTTAGAGAGATCCCTCCAGCTGCGTGGGGGGAATGGACAGGAGGGGTCAGACTGGGGTCGGCAGGGAAAGGAGAATGGAGGCTGTTGAAGGAAACCCAGCTAAGGACCCAGCTAAGGACGGTGGAGGATGGCAAAGGATGATGTGGCCTGAGGACAGTAATCTTGCTGAGCGGCTGTACAACAGTCTGCCGAGGGGAACCCCACTAAAGATCAGCCGGTATTTGAACGCCCAATTTCTGAGAAGCAAGACTGGACTTTAAAGCATGGTGTGTCTGTGGCCAGAGTCCTCCAGAGCGGGGAGCCTTCTAGAAGCCTCACTGAACCTTTGTTTTTATAAAAAGAAAGTCACTTAATTGCTCTCCAGTCACATTTTCCTGATGACTTTGCTTCAGGGCTCGTAGATTTCATTGTCCCTTGGCAGAGGAGGAAGTAGAGAGACAAAGGATGGGGTGAGGTGCCCAGGGGCTTCATGCCTCACCAGGAGAGGGGTGACATGCTCCCCACTCTGTGGAGGTTTCTGGGTCCTGCTTCTGGGGCATGGGGCTCCCCCTGTGTGGCACAGGAGGAGGCTGGGCTTGGTGGCTCCTCCTACCGAGACACCCAGGGACTGTGGGCCCCGGGGGGTGGGCTTGGGGCCAGGGGTTATCCAGAAGGGGCCTGTCAGCACCTGGTGTGGTGGGTGGAGACTTGTTTTAGAGGCTGACTCTGCCACCACCAGCCAAGTGACCTGGGCAAGCCCTTCCACCTCTCTGAGCTTCAGTTTCCTTAGCTCAGCTCTAGGACTTTGCCTTGTTTGTCAAGGATGCAGATAAAAATCCTTAGTGCTTTTCTGAGGACTGGGGAAAGCTCCGCAGATGGAAGTGATTGTTATTCTTGCTTCAAAACCCTGGAGACACTGTGTCTTGCTGCCGGTTAGGAAGATCTGCCTCTGCCTGGGCCCTGGCCTTGGTGGGCTCAAGGGGATGGGGGCTCAGCTCTCATCTCCAGATTCCTGCAGTGCCCCTAGTCCCCTGTGTGGCCTGGGAGAGTCCTGGGGCCACTGCGTGGAGGCACCTCCTGCCTTGTCACAGAAGAGCCAGATCTCAGAAGCCCCCGCCCACTGGGCTCTTAGCTGCTGAGCCATCCTACTCCCCGAGGGCAGGGGGGCTCTGTGTCCCCTCGGAGCTCAGGGCTCAGAAATCAGCGGGGCTGAGAGGTGCCCCCATAGGGTCTGCAGAAGGGAAAGGCAGCAGTTTCATCGCACACCTGGGCAGGCAGATGTGTGGCGCCGCCTTGGGCAGCCGCTTCTCCCCGCAGGTGACAGGTGTCTGGGCACTGCTGGCCCAGCTGCCGAAGGCCTCCGCCCCCTACCTGCCCTGCCTCACACCTGGGTGACGCCCCCGCTCCTCCCAGCCCCCTCTTGCTCAACTTCAGGAATTTATTTTATTACTTTAAATATATATTTTCATTATTTATTTACCTATTTATTATCATTTTAACCATTTTTAAGTATACAGCGGAGTGGCGTTAAGTACGTTCACGCTGCGGTACGACCGCTACCACCCTCCATTCACAAGGCTTTTTGCATCTTGCAAAACTGAAGCTCTGTGCTGCTGAACAATAACCCCCTCTCCCATTCCTCCTCCCCACCCCCGCAACACCTGACAACCAGTTTTCTATTTTCCATCTCTATGAATGTGACGGTTTTAGGTAACTCCTATGAGTGAAATCCTACGGTGTTTGTCCTTTAGTGACTGGTTTATTTTACTTAGCATAATGCCTTTGAGGTTCGTTCATATCGTGGCGTGTGTGAGAATTTCCTTCCTTTGTAAGGCTGAGTAATATTCCATTGTATGGGCACGCCACATTCTGTTCATCCATTCATCCATGGACCGATGCTTCAATTGCTCCTACCTTCTAGGTATTGAGAATACTGCTGCCATGTTTATTTTTATTATTTAATATGTATTTTATTATGATGTACTATATTGTTGTTATTTTTGAGACAGGGTTTTGCTCTGTCACCCAGGCTAGAGTGCAGTGGTGTGATCATAGCTCACTGTAATCTTGAGCTTCTGGGCTGCAGCAATCCTCCTGCCTTAGCCTCCCATGTGGCTGGGACTACAGGTGCACGCCACCGTGCCTGGCTAATTTTTTCTATATATTTTTAGTTGTCCAGCTAATTTCTTTCTATTGTTTAGTAGAGATGGGGGGGTCTCGCTCTTGCTCAGGCTGGTTTCGAACTCCCGAGGGCAAGCTATCCGCCTGCCTCGGCCTCCCAAAAAAAAAAATTTTTTTTTAATGAGGTAAAAGTTATACACAATGAAGTGTACACATCTTAGTGAACAGGTTGGTGAACGCTGACAAATCAGTCCTGGCTAGCAGTGTAATCGCCGTTGCAACTGAGGTCTTTATGTAATGTTTGCAGTTGCCTTTTTAATTAAAAAATACGATTTGTTCATCTTCCCTTATCGGTTAATAGAAATTTTTGTCAGGCATTTTACAGAAAGGTGCCAGAGACTACTTTCCACCAGCGTCGAAGAGCGTGGGCTTTCTGCTCTGACGCTCACTTTACTGTGTAGGTGACCTTTAGCTCCCTGTGTCTTGATTTTTGTCACCTCTGAAATGGGGATGTCGCTTAGCTCAAAACATTGCCTCAAGCACTGAGTTCTCCAAAACACCTAAGAGCTCATACAAATCAAAAAAATAAAATTTTTAAAGAGATGAACAAGCCAGTAGGAAAACCAGCAGAACATATGAACATGCCATTCACAGAAGAAAAAACAGCCTTTTATAGAGTCAGTAAACATGAGAACAGATGTGCAGCTTCACTGATGATCAAAGAAATGCAAATGAGAGCAACAATGAGCTATAACCTCTCAGCTGTCGGATCGGCAGATTAGGGAGATTCATAATACCTGCGCGGCAAGGGTTAGGGAAGTGGGCCGTCTGCCCTGTGGATGTGAGTGCACGTTGACTCTGTACGTTTGCAGGGTGGTCTGGGCTGACTTGTTAAAAGTGTACGTATTCTTTATTCCAGTAGTTGCTCATTTAGCAACTTGGTCATCACATGTACCTGCACAGGTGGGCGCAATACCTGTTACTGTAATATCATATCAAAGTGAAAACAGCCCATATGTCCGATAGGAGAGAATTAGTTATGATACAGCCATGCAATGAAATGCTATGTGGTATGTGAAAGGAACGAGTAAGTTCTATTCTTATGGGAAACGGTGTTCACAATGAGCCGTACAGTGACAAACCTAATTTAGAACAGCATATAGGCTCTTAGGTTCCTTTCGCTGAGAAAAATTTTCTCATTCAGTAACACCACATTTGCTAATGACTGTAGTTAATGATCACAGCTAAGTCAGTGCTGTCTCTGTTATGTGGAACAAGTGCTTCTCCCAGCAGTTGAGCTTCGTCAGACCGTGTTATTCTGAGACATTCTGGTGCAGTGTACATGCCCGAGGGCCACACTTGCTGTAGTTAAAAACTGCTTAGAAGCCAGGATGGGGAAGCAGCAAGGAGTCATGGCAAAATGGCGAGTGAGTTTGTTGTTAGGTCCGTTAGGGCAGAAGGGAGCACAGGTGTAATTTTAGGAGCCGTGGAGTGCCTGCCCTCGTTTAGTCATTCATCAGACACTGCTGAGCAGCTGCTGGGAGCCAGGCTCTGTGGTAGGGGCTGCAGTTTCCACCACCTTCACATAAACAAGTGATTATTGAAAGTATTGCAGGGGATATGACAATAGGAGACAGCAACTTGCATGTGTCACCGTAATGATAAAAGAGGAACTGTCCACGCATTAGAGTAGAAGCTCCATGAGAGTGGGGACTTTGTTTTGTCCATAACATCTAGAACAGTGCTTGGCTCACAGTACTTGCCTAATGTATGGGCTTTGCTAAATGAGAAAATGAATGAATGAATGAATTTATTGAGTCAGGGTCCCAACAGATAACAGAGGACACACTCACATTAGGGTAAGCTGAGGAGGGCCTCCTTATAAAGAGACGCAAAGTTGTGTGTGGGCTTTAGGAGAGTCCGAAGGGACAGCACAGGAACCCCGGCTGGTGGAGAGACATCGTCACATCCCCTAGGCTGGAGGGATGAAGGGATGGAGGTTACTGAACTGGGAGGGAACCAGGCTCTCTCTCCCTCCCTCTGACTCGTGCCAAACCTACCCAGGTGGGACCCAGAGGGCAGAGAACCCAAAACAGTGCACCTAGGTTACCTAGAGCATATGTCAAGGTGTCTCACAAACTCCCAGGGACCTGATTCTTTATATGCATTGCACCAAATTCCATAAAACTCTGTGAGATAGGGAGTATTATCCCCATTTTACAGACGAGGACACCAAGATTAGTTAGGCAACTTGCCCAAGGTTATAATCCATAAAATGCTATTAACTACTCTTCTAAGAAATGCCAACACATAGGTGCAAATTGAAGCCCGGGATGGGCCAAAGTAACTGTAAAGACGGCACTATGGCCTGATGGCCAAGAGCCTTGCCCTTGGAGTCCACACACAGACTGGATGGTTGGGAAAGGGCACATTACTTCTCTGGGCCTCAGTTTCTACATCTGTAAAATGGGATAATACTCACCTTTCAGGAATTTTTGTGAGGATTAAATGAGAATGTTTGTCACTTGGTACACACCACTAAATGGTAGTTGCCAACAAAAGAAGGCTTCAACTCACATAATCCGCTCGGGCATTGAGCCATTGGAAATATGCCAGAACGCTAAGTGTATTTCCTCCTGGGTGGGGAGTCTGGTTCTTTTTTTGTTAACTACTTTATACTTGCAGTTTTCAGTTTTTGACCATGAACACTTATTCCTTACATAGTCAGGAAAGGCAGTTGTGACCCTCCTTCCCTCACTACTTCTCTGCTTTTATCGAGGGCTTTCCCAGCACTCCCTGCCACAGTTTTCTGTGTCGGGCCCTGGGCCCCTGGGCTCCGTGCTCTGAGTGGCCAGTGTGGCCAGTGCCTGCAACAGCAGAACACCCTGTACTCCGTCTGGGATTCAGTGGCCCGGGGCCACTTGTCCTGCAAACACCACCCCCTCCTGGGAGCAGGAGAAAGTGGAGAGAGAGCCTGCAGCAGAAATTGGGTCATCAGAACTTTCAGACTTGGATCCTGGTCTGCTGTGATTTCCAGTCGGGTCACGGCTTGATCAGCCGCCCGGAGCAGGCTCTCTCTGCTACTGGGTGATCAGTGCCTGATGAGTTATATTAATATCAATAATAATCCTGCAAAATGGGTATAGTCTGCATTTTATAGATAAGAGAACTGACGGTCAAAGAAGTTAAATCGGTTTGGCTCAAATCATACATACATTCGGTAGCTGGCAGAGTCATGGCAAATTTGAGCCCTTTTGCTTCCAAATCCTACAATTTCCTTTTCTTTGCCATACTTTCGAAAGCCTTCAGTATGTTTTCTGGAGATAAAAAGTTTTAATTTTCTAATTATACAAGCAGTACCAGATCACACTAGAAAATTTGTAGAGTAGGAAGAACATTTTCACATAGTTGCGGCCAGTGCTCATCCTGTCTGCATGATTTTGGATCTTGTTTTTTTCCACGTAACATTATAACACAGGCTTTGTTCCATGGTATTAGAAATCTCTGAAGCTTTATTTCCAATGGCTGCCTAATAATTCCTCAGCTGGATATACCATCATTTACTTAAACAATTCCTTACTGTTGAGTCGTCCAGTGGTTTCAATTTTTTGCTGTCAGCAACAGAGCTGCAGAGAACAGCTTTTTATTCAGAGAGCTTTTTCTGGGTGTCCGTTTCCTTAAGACAGTTTCTCAGAAGTGGAATTACTGGTTCGAAGGCTGTGAACATTTTAAGCCTCTTCGTGCATATTGCCAAGTTATTCCCCTAAAGGTTGTCACCAGTTGCCTTTCCTGCCAGCAGTGCGTGAGAACGTTCCGCGGGCAGCTTCCTACTCTAACCGGCTTTTTCTTCTCTCCCCAAAGCCTCATAAAGAGGATGGCGCAGAGCGTGGCAGAAGTCATGGAAGACTCAAAGGGGAAGGTCCAGGAGAACCTCCTGGCCAACGGAGGTAGGTGGCTGAGGTGTTCTCACTCATGCCGGCTGCTTTCCCTGCTCGTTCGAGACCGTCGCAGCCGCGCCGTGGCCGCGCGGTAACCACGGGTGCTCTGGATTGACCGGCCTGGCAGAGGCCGTGCCCTCCACTTGCAGCTCTGCGCCCCCCCCGGGTTTGGAGCCCGTGCCCTTCGTAAGTTCTGGGCTCTGCCGTTCCTTTCCTAAGGCACATGGCGTTGCTTACCCTGCGGCTGAGCTCAGCGCAATCGGGCGTGAACGTGAGCTCAAGGGGTCTAAGCCCAGCTCGTGCTGTCGGGCCATGGCCCTCTCCACGAGCCTCCACTCCCCCCCTGTGGGAAATTCTGCTCACCCACCTCACCCCAATGACTTTATTCCTTTCCACTAACACCTTTCACACCTTTCCACTAACACGGTGTGAAAAATGCCTTCACGTGCTGAGGAATGCCTCCAACGAGTCTTTAGTTGCTGCCCCATACATGGGAGACAGAGGCCACGCCGAGTGCTTCATGTGGCGTATTTTGCATTTGGAATTTCTATCTCACATGTGCTGATAGGGTACATCTTTAGATTCCAATGATGTTTGGGACCCATTAATTATGTGCATACTGTTTGAATGCATTCAAAATGTGCAAGACAAAAGCTTTGAGACTTTGAAAACTTTAGAATTAAATATGTTTAAATATGTGTAGAGAGAATTAAACTTACGACACTCTATGCATACATATTGAAAATGGGAGTGCAGTCATGTGCCGCATAACGATGGGCCGCATATACAACGGTGGTCCCATAAGATAAAAATACTGTATTTTTACTGTATATTTTCTATGTTTAGATATACAAATGCATACCATTGTGTTACAGTTGCCTACGGTATTCAGTACAGGGACATGCCGTACAGGTTTGTAGCCCAGGAGCAATAGGCGAGACCGTATAGCCTCGGTATGGAGCAGGCTCCACCATCTGGCTTTGTGGAAGTGCACTGTATCCCGTTCAAACAATGATGAAATCCGCTAACAATGCATTTCTCAAAACCCATCCCCATCATTAAGTGGTGCATGACTGTATTTATCGTATATGTAATATTTATGTCTTTTGTTGTAAATATAACATATATTCATATTTTTTCCCTCCTGGAAACATTGAAAGATTTTTTATTTACTTGTTTAAACTGACAAATGGAAATGTTTATGCCCCCAAATGTGATCTTGGCTTTGCATGTCTATGTGGTTTAATAACTCCACCTTATTATATTGCAGGCTTGAAGGAAAAAATGAAATGTTTAAAGAGTAGGTTATGCGTTGTTTGCTGTGTGCGTGCTCAGTGTGATGCCTGCATGTCCCTGGGAAGGTGGAATCTCAGTCTGGTTGTAGGGGTACAGTGATCACGTTGCGACAGTTTCTCAAGTAATAGCCTCGTAGCTTGGTCACGATATCCATATAACACAGATAGCTGCCATTTCATACTTTTCTGCTCTTTCTCCTGTCACCACTGCCTCTCCGGGCTGCACTGCTTGCCGCCTGGAAACTGGGCCCGCTTGGACTCTGCAGAGTTCAAGGTGGACGTCTGCACCTTTTTGCTTGTGGTCTGCTCCCCGCCTCGACGGCTGTGCCTGGTGTCCTGCCGGCCTGCTCTCAGGCTGCCTGTTTTGTGGACAGTGGAAGCTTAAGTGGCAGGTTCGCGTGGCCTCGGTGGGGGTCACTCGCAAGGAGCCTCCTGGGGTGGTCCCTGTGCCCAACAGGCCATTCCTTGTGTGATTGTTAGAAGGAGCCATTTGCTTTGGGTTTTTTCCAACCTGCACAAGCTGGTGGAATTAAAGATAGCAGGTCATTTTATGGCAAATAAAAATCTTTATAGATTGGAAATTACCAAATACCTTCCTAAATGCAATCTGTCTGACACACTGAGATTTCTTTCTGATGCTGAGAAAAAATTACTTTGTCAAGCTGACCAGCTGATCTTACATCCCGGTGGGTGACTCGGGGGTGGGGCTCTGGACTAGACTGCAGAGCTGACCTAAGGGATGGAGCTGCTGTTCTACACACACTAGTCTTTAGGGCATGGAGTTTAAGCTCATACTAAAATAATTATCAAAATGCTTACATTTTACTCCAAATTAATGTAACTTAAAGTTAGATGTTATTATTATGTGTTGTCCATCCCCAGTACCGATGACACTAACTCTGACAGACAGGCGCCTCTCTTCTCAGGAGGAGAAAAATCAGCTTTTTTGTTTAATTTGTTTCATTATCTCTAGGCCTCCTGCGAGTTGGGTCTCAACAACTTCCCAAGACTAGAGCTTCTAAAGCCTGTTCTGTAAAACCAGCCCTACACAAAAGCCCAGGACTGTAGGGCAGGGCCCATGGTAGCTTCCGAACCTTGACAAAGCATGTTAGCATATTAAAGGCTCTGAAAAGTCCTGCAATCAAGAGACCTTTTTAAACTTAATTTGACTCAGGCTTTCCCCATATAATATGAATGAGGAAATCTTTTTCTTCTGCGTGGCACCCACAAACTAGTGATTGACAGAAGTACTAGAGGAACTCATTGCATTTTAATCCTATCTCCTCCAGGGGAATTTAGGGCACCGCTTCCAGGAAGGGCCAGTAAATCGGTCAGACCTGGGCCAAAAGTTGCCTCTTTGGGTCTTACTTTTCTCACCTGTGAATGTACTTGATGATAATCCCTGAGTAGGTTCTTAGCTTTGCCTGGGCGCCTTTTGTTTTCGTTTGCCCTGCGCCTGCAGCTGAGTTGGGAGCGTGGAAGGACATAGATAGCTTTGATGGCCGCAGAAGCTGAGCAAACCACACATGGTCTGGCCTGGGCCCTAGAATGGCCACAGAAGAGAGAAACACCCAAGGGCCTGTCTGGTTAACCAGGCAACGGGTGGCAGCCCATGTGGTCACAGCCCTTCGCTCTGCTGCCTGCTGGGCAGGACTTGTTTTGGTTCTCAGGTGAGATCGTTATTGCTCAAGAGCTGCCGGCCTGTGTTCAGCGTGTTTTGATAAGGGGCGAGCCGGCTGGGGCACAGTCTGACCTCACAGGCCCTTAGCCCAGGCCCCACAGGGCGCCCCTGGCGACCAGGCTTCTCTGACTTCGCCTGGGCAGAAGAGGTGAGGCCCGTTTCCTCTTGAGCAGTACCAGGCGTGCAGGAAGGCCAGAGGAATGGCAGAGAGCCGTCCTCAGATGTTCTTACCCAAGACACTGTGCGAGGACAGGGAAGGGTCCTTGGATGCCTGGTCTGGGACAAGGGTCGGTGTCCAGAGCTAGAGCTGATGTCCGGGACATGGGAGAGGAGATGGGGAAGAGGAAGTCACAGTCATGGACCCAGAGGTTTCTCGTGGCTCCTACTGGGAGACCCCTGTCTGACACCCTCTGAGAGTGTCCTCAGCATACACTGGGCACGTGGAGGTGACCGCCACAGCCCAGAAGCACAGCCTTGGTGGGGGACAGACACACAGCACCAAGCGTAGTGAGGTGGAAACAGAGACCGAGCCACAGGGAGTGGCTGGCTCTCGAGGAACTGTGGGGTGCTTCAGGTGAAAAGGGGGACCTCAGAAAGTCCTTGGCTTCGATGAAAGTGCGTGGAGACCAGAGTGAGCTGAAATGCGTCCCTTCTAAGCAGCAGAGAGTGGGAGCTGGACAGGCGTGGTCAGCAGGAAGGGCTCTGCCAGTGTTCTGAGTGTGTTTGTGGAGCACGTGCTCTGTGGGGGGCAGGCACTGTGACAGGCTCTGGTGGCACAGACACGAGTGAGTCATAATCTCTGCCCTCCAGGAGCCTGAGAGAGCCGGAGCCCCAGGGCGGCCACACAGTGTCAGGCCAGCAGGGGGAGGGACAGTCAGGGCAGCTTCCAGAAGCTTCCATCCATTCGTCCTGTCCTGCGTGTTGAAGGACAAAAGCAGCAGTGAGGAGAGAGTGGGCGCTGAGCGGGACTTGGCTGGGGGGAGCTGCCTTGGGTGCCGGAGGAGGGTGAGGAGCTGTGAGAGGCCACGTCGCCGGCTGTCCTGGCCTGGGCGTAGGTGAGGGGAGCTTGCCGGGCACCTGCGCGGTGGGGCCCAGGACAGACGTGGGGTCCGCTGCCTCTCCCGCCACAGGAGCCCTTCCCGTCCCCCTGGTCAGCCTCCGACCACTCCCTGCTGTTGTGGGCCGGACCCCTTCACTTCCTGCCCAGGTCTGCGTTCTTTGACACGGTCGTGTCACCACCGTGGTGTGGCCAAAATCTGCGTGAATACTCAAACTAATACCAAAATCTGTCTGACTCAGCTCGGGCTGCCGTCGCAGAGTACCCAGACTGGGTGGGTGGCTTGAACAACAGACGTTTATTTTCCAAAAGTCCAAGATCAGCCAGTCTGGTTTCTGATGAGGGCTCAGCTGCCTGGCTTGTAGACGGCCGCCCCCTTGCTGTGTCCTCACGGGGCCTTTCCTTGGTGCATGCGTGTGCAGGGAGAGAGCGCGGGTCAAGCTCTCTGCCGCTGGCCCTTCCTATAAGGACAGGAATCCTCTCTTGTCAACAGGCCAGGACTCGCCATGTTAATTCCGGCACTGATGCTGGGAAGGTATAAAACGAGTTCTCGCTAGGACCCCTCCCAAGTCCCGGTGGTCTCGGAAGTATCGGGCTTCCCTTTCCCACGTGCAGGGTGGCTGTACTCTGACGGTGCCGTGGCAGGGAAGGGAACCGCGGTCCCTTCTGTGTGCCAGGCAGGCGCTCAGGAGCCTCCTGCGCATCTTCTCATTTTATAAGGGCGGTCACACAGCTGTGTGTGCCAGCGTTTCCTCATCTGTAAAACGGGGGTGATGATAGTACTTAATAGGGTTAAAGAATAAATTAAATGAAATAACTCGTGCATCCAGGCCCAAGGTAAGCAATCAGTAAATGTCAGCTACTTGATGGTTGTCATTGTCATCCTGACGATTTTAATTCATTTCCTACCTCTTACATGCTGGTAATCTGCCACCAGCCAGTTCCTCCTCTGAGTCTTATTTTGTTCCCATCTGCTTTTGGGGGACTTATTCACCCACACATCAAACTTAGGCTTGTCCCCAGCTGTGCTTGCCACCTCTCCCCTTTGTGCCCTCTCTGCCGCCTGTGTGGCTCTGTGGCTTAGAGCGTATCCCTCCCTCCACCGAGCCACTCAGCTTGAAGTCTGGGTGTCGCCAGGCCTGCCTTGCGCCTGTCCCTGGCCTCGCATGCTGTGCAGCCAGCCCTCGCCAGCCCTCGCCCTCCCCGGGCTCCTTCAGCCCCTCCGAACGTGCATCTCCCCGACTCCCACTGGCGTCTCTCCTAGAGCTGCCCCCGCCAGCCACGGAGACGCTCCCCAAGTGCCAGCAATGCAGCCCTCTGTGGGCTTGTCGTGACCCCACTTGGCACTGCCTTCCACGTCGGAGCGATCTGTGTCCAATTCCCAGCTCACACTAGGGCCGAGTACTGGGACCCGGTGTGATTGGCACGGGATGCAGAGCAGACGCGACCACTTGTGACTGCCCTTGTCCTTCCCGCTGGGCCTCTGTCCACATTCCCTGTTCCCTCGGCTTTACCTGGTAACTCCCTTGCCCCGAGCACATGAGTCTGCCAGTCGTCCTCGCCTGTCGCCCAGCACCCTCCTCACCGGCCACACGGCCGCCTCCCTTCCCCATCAGGCTCTGCTGCGTGTCGCATCCAAGAAGCCGGCTGCCCCCTCCAGGAGGAGCCGAAGCCAGCTCTTCATCTTCTTTGAGCATCCTGTGTGCTTGTCACCAGCGCACTGTGGTGTGTCCCTGGTGAACTATGAGCACCTTGACGCTGGTCCAGGGGAGGGTGTCTGGCCTGTGTCCCCAGCAGGGTGGCTGAATGTTGTGAGCTTCCTGGTCCTTTTGTGAGCCTGAGGGTAGACCGGGAGGTGCAGGCACACGGAGCCCGGGCTGGGGAATGCGCCAGAGGAAGGTGCTCTCGCTGGGGGTGGAGGGGTTCCAGGGGCCACTGTAGCATCGATGCTTCTGCCAAGTTTCCTGCTTACCACAGCCCTGGCGTATCCAAAGAGGTCACGTACAGGGCGCTGGCACAGCTGGTGCTCTTGAAGTGTGTACAGAACTAATCTGAAGAGAGCAGGCACTTGAGGTGTGTGGCCCCCCCATTTCTCAGGTAAGGAAATGGATTTCGTCCCTAACTTGCCGGAGGCCTTGGGGCCCTGAGTCAGCGGAGCCGCCTTCAGGTCGCTTCTGTCCGGCTCAGCGCTGGGGCGCTCTCCTCCACCCCGCAGCTGCCTGGGTACGCCAGAATCAGCCTGAAGACAGTGGGTTTGTTAGTTATTGAGAAGGAAAACAAAAAAGGCAATGTGTGCAAACACAGGTGTGTTCCGTTCGCTGTGGGCTTTATGTGAAGGGCAGACACTGAGCAAGGCACATCCCTGCCAGGTAGTAAAAACCAGTCACAGACTCCAGTATTTTGCTCACGTTTGAAAAATGCCTTCTTTGAAATAGACAACGTGGCTGCAAATGCCTTGTCTGGTGCGCGGGCACAGGAGGGAGGAGGTGCTCAACCTGCATCAGGCGGCAGCCAGGACAGGCCCCGGCTGCGTGGTTTTTGGGGTTGGCTTGATGCTGCCTGATGTGCCTTTGGGGCCCTGGAAACAGAGTGATAGCCCAGAGGAGGAGTGTGGCCCAAGCACCCGGAGAAGGTGGAGGATAGCCCCGTGCCGGCTCAGAACAGCGGCCAGCTTTGCTTCCGCCGCCAGGGAAGCAGGCTCTCCCACGGCGGGTCCTGGGGTGGCTGCCGTCTGCAGGAGAGCGTGGGGCACCGAAGTGCGTCTGTCACAGCGCCCTTCTGCTGCGGGCGTGTTTTCCAGAGGGATGAGAGGGGGCTCAAGTGGCTCTGCCGATGGCCCCAACTGGCTCAGAGCTCTGCTCTCACAGGGAGTGTTTGCTTCGAGCCCAAGCCTGCCCGCCAGTGCTGTCCCTAACTGCTTCCTTGGTGTCGGCAGTGACGCTTGGCTTAGGGTTTAGCGGTCTTGATCGTGGATGTGTCACGCTGGCTCACTTGTTGAAATGTGTTTGTGTCCTTCCAGTCGATTTGACGTCCTTTGTGACCCACTTTGAATGGGACATGGCCAAATATCCCGCAAAGCAGCCGCTCGTGGGCGTGGTGGACACACTAAGGAAGGTGAGAGGAGGGACTGCTCTTGGGGACACCGGGCCATCTAAGGCAGATCTGCTGGGCTTTCAGAGGGGCGCGATGCTAGGGCTCTGGCCCTGCTGAGTGACCCTGGGTGGGGTCCCCTCCCCGCACTGCCTCCAGCCAGCCCTGACTGGGCTTCCGGGTTTCTGAGGTGGGGCCTCCCTCCATGCCCTGGGCAAGATCGGCACACTGGGTGTCAGGGCACAGGAGGGGCGGTTGGTCACCTGGCCTCCCACGCAGTTGGCTGCGGCCTTACGGGACACTGTCCTCGACCGGCTTGAGCCAGACCCCAGCACCCACGCACCTTGTGCCCTCTCCCTCTCTTCTTTTCCCTCTCTAATCTACTCTTAGGAACCCGACACCCAGCCTCTCGACCCCGGGTGATGATTTACACGAGGAGCTGTTTAAGTAGAGAGTTTGGCTTAGGCATCTCCCTGATGTGCAGGGCGCTCGACGGTCTGCTGTCTTGCTAGGCAGTAGCCTCCACTTGTATCGATGGAATAAAGGCCCCGTAGGACAGGTCCGTGGGGACGTTGTGGGTGTCTGGCAGCCCGGGTGACCTCTGTGTCTCTTCACCGAGGGCGAGCACTGACGAAGGCCCTGAGCTCAAGGCTGTTCGTTTCTAATAGCCTGTCCCTCCCTCTTGCGCAGCTCACCAAGCCCCCAGCGTGTTGTCTCCGCTGGCCTGGGGGGTTGGGAGGAAGTCTCCTTGGGGGGCCAGGAACGAGGTGCCCTGCTATCTGCTGGGAGGAGCAGAGCCACCTCGAGTGTGGCAGGAGGGTCAGGAGCAGCGCTGGCCTTGGGCCCCACCCTGGGCAGCTTCTGCAGGTCTCCTGGGAACAAGGGTGGGGCCTGAAGGCTGAGGACTCTGGATGCGGCTCCTTGGGCACTGGTTACGTCACAGAGGTCCCAGGCCTTCCCAGGACAATTGGCCAGTGGTTCTGGAAGGCTCTTCAAGGAGGGGTTGCCCAGTGCACTTGTGCCAGGTGTGGCTTCCAGGAGGGCGCTGTGCACGTCTACCACAGAACTGGAAATGCACGGTTGTTTGTGGGCTGTCCACACCCTGCCCTGCCCTGTACCAGCTCCGGGTTCTCTGAGTCCCACGGATGCCCAACCCAGTAGGGAAACCCCTCTGGGGCATGTCGGGGGGAGCAGGGGAGTTGTAGAGAAGACCTGGTTTCTCTAGTCCAGGGTACCCCGAGAGTGACTTTGTCAGGAGAGCAGGGAAGGGAGGAGGGCACCGGGTCGGTGGCTCTCCAGGTGTGCTGGGCTCTCCTACTTCCCATCTCACCCCGTGAGGCAGGTGTCTCTTTCCTCTGGTTTTGGATGAGGAAGTAGCTAAGAGGTTAGGTGACATGTCCCAGGACCCACAGCTGTTGCAGCATTTTACTGGGGTGGGAGTGCAGGTCTTGGGGACCAAAGCCCACAGGTTGTGCTGTGTGCATGGCACCAGCTCCTAAGGAAGCCCTGGGCTGGCTCCAAGGCAAGGAACCAGCTCTCAGAGGCCAATGGGGCAGAGGCTCTGGGCTACTGTCTTCCTCAGTCCTTCCTGCACAAGGAACACACATGTGACACCCCCACACCTTGTTCTGCCAACAAGAGGTCTGAATCTGCCAACTAGAGACATCTAGTCAAAGGAGTCCCCCCTATGATGTCACAGTAATTCTGTGGCAGTGAGCTGAGAAAAGTGAAGGAGGTTCCATCGGGTCACACGGCCCGTGAGAACTGGCACTGGCCTTGACATGTGAGCCTGGCCGGTTTGAAAGCCCCCGTCCTCCTGCTGTAGACGGGTCCCAAACCCCCTCGGCAGCTTTTCCTCTGCTTGTGGTGAAGCCAGAAAAAGGACAAGCAGTACATTTTTTGTTTTTTTCTTTTAAAAATAAATATATAAATCTTATTTTAAAAAGCAAAATCTGTGGCTGTACCCATGTGAATTTCCTGGTTATGATTCTGTACTATAGTTTTGTAGTAGAGTATCATTGTCCAGTATAGTTGTGTGGTGCAGTACAGTGTAATTGTATCATTGTCCATCTAGTTGTGGGGTGCAGTCCAGTCCAGTTGTATTGTTGTCCAGTCTAGTTGTGGGGCACATACAGTATAGTTGTATTATTGTCCAGTTTAGTTGTGTGGTGCAGTACAGTGTGGTTGTATCATTGTCCATCTGGTTGTAGGGTGCAGTACAGTATAGTTGTATCGTTATCCGGTATAGTTGTGTGGTGCAGTACAGTGTAGTTGTATCATTGTCCAGTATAGTTGTGGGGTGCAGTCCAGTCCAGTTGTATCGTTGTCCAGTCTAGTTGTGGGGCACAGTACAGTATAGTTGTATTATTGTCCAGTTTAGTTGTGGGGTGCAGTACAGTGTAGTTGTATCATTGTCCATCTGGTTGTAGGGTGCAGTACAGTATAGTTGTATCATTGTCCGGTATAGTTGTGTGGTGCAGTACAATACAGCTGTACCATTGTCTGGTATAGTTGTGCGGTGCAGTACAGCACTGTTGTGCTGTTTTATGGTATAGTTGTGCGGTGCAGTACAGTACAGTTGTATTGTTGTACAGTATAGTTGTGTGATGCATTACACTATAGTTGTATTGTTGTACCGTGCAGATAGTATAGTAGGGTAGTGGTACAGTTGTGTAGTGCAGGATAGTATAGCAGCACAGTTGTACAGTATAGTTATGGTATAATGGTATAGAGCAGTACAGCACAGTATAGTTGTACAGGGGAGTGTTGTATGGTTGTATACTTGTACAGTATAGTTGTATAACACAGTGTAGTGTAGTTGTGTAGTTGTACAGTACAGAATAGTATAGTGTAGTAACGTATTTGTTTAGTAGAGTTGCATAGTGCAGAATAGCATAGTTGTAGAGTTTACGGTGTAGTTGCCTAGCAGAGTATAGTGCAGTTGTGGTTGTACAGTAATGTATTATCAATGAGGGAAATTGCATGTGGGATTTCTATGTATTATTTTTGCAACTTCCTGTGAATCTATAATCATCTCAAACTAAAACGTTTAAAAAAATTGTAAAAAGCAATTAATCTTTTGCAAAATGAAACTAGCAAAATACTAAAAAAAAAAAAGTTAAAGGGCTTCCATGATCATCACCCCCACCCCCACTCCCTTTATTCTCCCAAAAGATAACCAATGTTTGAGGTGGATTCTTCCATATACACAAAATATACATGTTTAGACGCAGAATGGTTCACATCCTACAGATTGTCCACTTTTCCACCTAATGACTCGAGCTCTCCTGCCGTGTCTGTTGATGGCGGTGGCGCTCGTGCTCCCCCGTGGCCAGGGCCGGCTGCAGGGAGGTGTCACTGAACATGGGCTGAGCAGAGAGGGTGGGACTCCTAGGGGCCTCCCCTGCCTGGGTGCCAGTGAGCAGGTGGCCACATCCTCCGTGGCGACGGCCATAGGGTGTTCCACAATGTGGGTGCCATGCTGTTGAACTGATTCCATGTTGATGGACCCTGCTGTCAAATGTCAGCCTGTAGGGGCAGGGCTGGTGCTCTGCATGTAACAGGGACTCACCTCGGGGAAGAAGTGGTTTCAGGGGGCACAAAATGCTCGATGGCAGCCGTCATCTCAATGGCTACTGCTGTGTCAAGGAGCCAGGCCCTGGGCGCATTTTCTTTCCCTTTGCTCATCTCCTGTCCCTGCTGCGGCCCCTCGGGGTGGGCAGGTGGGAAGCCTGAGGCCAGCCGGCCAGACAGCAGAGGAGCCTGGGCCCGTCTCAGTTCTTTGCCCCACACCGCCCTGCTCCTGCCAGCTGGGAGGGGCGTCTGGAGTGTGCTCCCTCAACCCTGGAACTCCAGAACAAGGGGTCCCCCTGGGACGTGGGAATGGTGACCTGCCTCCATGCGGAGAGGAGCCAGGAAGCGGGCACAGCTGTGCCTGGGGACGTGGGCATTTGTGAGCGCTGAGGGTTGAGGGCTGAGGCATCCCAAGCTCCTTCTGCAGAGCCTGAGGAGGTGAGGAGGGGCTGGGCCCCCCCAACAGTGCAGGATGGGCTCGAAACAGGAGGAAGTTGAGCTAGTGTGACCCTGCTCACTCAGGATCTGTAAGGCAGGGACAAGCGCCCCCCCTGCCCTCACGCATGGGCTCCTCGTAAGGGCCAAATGCCAGCACTCCCTGGCGAGCAGGCGGGTGCACATCGGCCATCTTCGGCAAACGGGCTGCGTGGCTGTTTCTCTCAAGGGCACCGTGAGCTGTATGTGGCCACTGTGGAGAGTTTGACCAACTCTTCCAGTGCTCGGGGTCACCAGGAGCTCTTGCTTTCCCCAATAGCAACTGGCACAGATTGAGACAGACCTGAAGACCCGAACGGCCGCCTACAACACTCTGAAGACCAACCTGGAGAACCTGCAGAAGAAATCCAAGTGTGTATCTGCAAGGCTGTGCGTCTGGCCGGGGGCGGGGGGCGTAGGGGTCCCGGCAGGGGCTTAGTGCAGTCCTTCCCGTCCCCGGGTGACCCGGAGCCTGTCCCGTGCCTGAGAGTGAGTCAGACAGACGCTACCATCCCCCCCCCCCCAGGAGCTGCTGCTGGGAGAGGAGCAGGCCAGCAGGGGCGATGGCACTGCCCAATGTGTGCCGGGAGAGGAATGTGCCCCCACGCCCTTCGCTGTGGAGGCTCCACGGAGGGCGAGGGTGGCAGGAGGCCAGGATGTCAGGGCTTGGCCTTTCGTGAGGGGCAGAGGGGGTGGTGGGCTCTGTGGCCCAGAGCAGAGCAGCCTGAGGGACTCAGGCGCCTTCTCCACCCACCTGAAGGGCCGCCATGTGGGGGACGAGTGGGCCGCTTGGGCCCAGCAGACAGACCGGTCACTGAGATGGTGGAGATGTCGGGAGAAAAGCGTAAGCTCAGTGCCACAATGGTGGGGACTCTCTTGTGAGGTAGTGAGCACCCTGTGGCTGGAGGTGTGTAGGAAAAAGCCACGTGAGCCCCCGCTGGGAGGCTGCCCCTGAACAGGGTGGCGCTGGTGTGGGGTGGCTGCCCGTCTCCCCAGACTCTGCGCCTGGTCTGTCCTGGCTCTCTGAGACGCTCCAGAGAAGGGAAGTGGCCCAGGGGACCCAAAACCGGCTGCTGTCCCCCCGTCCCCCAACTGCCTCACCACTGTGAACAGAGAGCATGTCGCCTGGGAGGGCCCCCATTTCTGCTTCCCGCTTCTGAGGGTCACTGGCCAGCCGTCTTCTAGGAACAAAACAAACAGTCCATTAGTGGCACATGAAAAACCACGGAGGGAAAGGTGCACTTCAGCTAGAAACGTCGCTGCTGGTTGCCTGACTTTGTGTGGGAACCACGTGAGCACGAGCTGCAGAGAGTGGGACGAAGGCAGGTGCCAGGCGGAGAGCCCCAAACGGCGATGAGCTGTCGGTCAGTCCTGGCATGCAGCCTGCCGGGCTGTCCACGCCCACTGCATCACCAAATTGTAGATTTTCTTTCTATCTAAAAAAATATTATTTATTTATTTATTTTTAGAGACAGGGTCTTGCTCTGTTGCCCAGGCTGGAGTGCAGTGGGGTCATCACAGCTCACTGCAGCCTCAGACTCCTGGGTTCAAGCCATCCTCCTGCCTCAGCCTCCCGAGTAGCTGGGACTGTAGGCGCACACCACCACGCCCAGCTAACTGTTTCTAATTTTTGTAGAGAGGAGGTCTCATTATTTGTCCAGGCTGGTCTCCAACTCTTGGCCTCCCAAAGTGCTGGGGTTACACAAATTGTGGATTTTTAAAGAATTGGTTGGGACTTGAACAAGCATCTGGTCTTCACTGAATGGGTGAAGTTCATTCATTCATTGATTATTCATTGATCATTCACGGTCACTTCGGTTAACTTACGGAGTGTAGGAGGGGGCGCACAAAGAGAGACGAAAGTCTCTAACTCCCTCCTCCGCTCTTCTCTTTCAACGTACGTTGACTAAGCTATGCCCTCAGGACGTACGCTGGGCCCTAAAGATATTAAGCAGAATAAAATATAATTTCTGTGCTTGGCAGAGCTGACACTTAGTCATTCAAGGAACATTTATGGAAATTCTGCTTCATGCCGGGGGTTCAGGGGTGACCCAGAGAGACAAGTCAGGCAGTATGACGGCAGCGCTTCCCTGCTATGACACGGTGGCTCGTGCCTGTGGCACCTCGGGAGAGGGATCCTGAGGGATGTACCCACGGCCACACCGTGGCTCCGTGGTGGTGTGAACAGGGGACAGGACGGAGTGCAGGTGCCCTGGGCAAGTGGGAGAGCCCCCGGGGGATGGTATGGTACCTTTGACACCGTGGCCTGGGCTAAACACTCCTTGTAGCCTTGTGTGCCGACGTCACGGCCTCTGTGCCGATGCTTCACACAGCCTGGGCAGCCAGAGCCGGGCCCGGCTGCTGGTCCAGCCACCTTGATCCATGAGCTAGTAATACCATAGCCTCCATTCAGACCAGGTCCACTGGACTGTGCAAAGCTATTTCAGGCAAGTGTCCCCTGGCTGCTGGGCGGAGAGGCCTGTAAAGTGATGCGGAGTGCCACCGAGGTTGGCCGCACAGCTCAGAGAGCTGGCCGCTATGCTGACACCGGAGTAACGTTAGCTGCCTGCCACCTAGGCTCCCCTCCCGACAGCCGGTGCTTGCACAGGGCGGAGCAGGTCACTGAGGTGTTGGATTCGGCGGCCCCTCGGGTGACTGGTGATAGCACTTGAGGCCCTGCCAGCCTCCCTGTCCCTGGAGGGGAGGAGGCAGCAGCTCTGGCTGCCCAGCACGGAGCCGGAGCCGGGGGTGGGGGTGGGGCGCACATGGCCCTGGGGCCAGGGGAGAAGGTCGCGTATGAGAGTCACTGCATTCTCCTGGGCTCCAGCGTCCCCGGCGCCTGAGCCTGCCCACTTCCTGCCCGCCCCCAGTCTCAGTGCCTGCACAGGGGGTGTGGGCTCAGCGTGTCCCTTTCTGCTGACCACGCTCTGTTCCACCTGCCTTTCAGGGGGAACCTCTTCACCCGGACGCTGAGTGACATTGTGAGCAAAGAAGACTTCGTGCTGGATTCTGAATATCTCGTCACGCTTCTGGTTATCGTCCCCAAGTGAGCAGGCAGGGAGGAGGGGTTTGGTGTCTTGGCCCGTGGGTGATCACTGACGGAGACTGGCCGAGCCCCGTGTGGAGGCAGGAGGGCCTAAGGGTGACCAGGGTGGCAAGAGGAGGACGCCCCACCAGCCCCGATTCCCAGGAAGCAGACAGGAAAAGGGGGTGCAGCTGCCTAAGCACTCAGGACCCCTAAGGGACTTTTCTGCAAAAATCACCAAGTGATTCTGTGTTCCTGCAGACCACACTACACACAATGGCAAAAAACCTACGAATCGCTCTCGGACATGGTCGTCCCTCGGTCGACCAAGTAAGTGAGACCCGCCTGGCCCCAGGTCCCCTGGGGGGCATTGCGGGTGCTTTGGGGCTCCCAACCACCAAACATGCCCCGAGGGTGTGAGGCGCCTCAACCCTCTCTTGTCCCTTGGCCTGGAATTCCTTCGTGGTCACACACCTTGTCACATGCCGACTGCCTTCCTCTTCCAGAACTCCCTGCCCTGCCCCTGCTCTGGGAAGGCCGCCCTGGCTGCGTCCGGCCCAGGGGCCCCCCCGGCGCGCCGTGGCCTTCGCTGCGTCCTTGCTGTGCCTTCTCAGCTCTGCGTCAGTTCTCCCCACCTGAGGGGCAGGGCCTGGCCAGAGTGGCTGCCCAGTGACCGGCCACAGAGCAGGAGCAGGGGAGGAAGGGAGTCCCAGCGTGTGGCCTGCTGGCCTTAGAGTAGAAGTGGCCGGGGGCAGAGTGGGGGGACACTGTGAAAATGGCAGGAGAACGAGTTAAAAACTGCGTCCCTCGCGGAACACCGCGCAGCCGGGAAACCCACGGTCCAGGGCGGCCTGTGCGCGCAGAGTTGAATGACGACAGCAAGCGCAGAAGGGTTGTGTAGCACGGAGTCTAGACACGGATGGAACTAAAGTACCTGTGACTTGGGCATAGTGGACATGCAAGTGGACAGTGAATCATGGGGACAGGAGGGGACAAGAAAGGCCGCACTCGGGCTGGTGGTGCCCTGGGGCAGAGAGGTGCAGGCCACCGTGTGGAAATTGATATCTTAGCCAGTGGCTGGCACACAGCTGTGTGCTATCCTGCACACCTCTTTGTATGTCTGAAGTGGTTTGCATTTCAGGAGATTTTAGCATGAGCCTCGGGCAGCCCGTTGACCTGTCTCTCCACACGCCACACCGCCTCTGCCCGCGAGCGAAGCTCTGCCCACTGCTGGCCCATCAGGGCTGCGGCTCACAGGAGATCGCAATCAGGAGATAAACTGAGGGATGCAGGAACAGGACAGTCACGGCCTGAGGTCACAGGGGAGGCTAGAGAAGGAACAGGGTGTCCAGAGCACCTGGGGTCCCTGCCAGGACAGGCTGCCTCTGTAGGTGGCTTTGCCTGTCAGACCAGAGCCCTGAGGCCCCTCCTTGTCACAGGGCACCCGGGAACCTGCACAGATGACCCTGGAGCCTGGGGCCGCCCCTGTGAGCGTGGAGCGTGGGGGCGGCTCTGAGAAACGAGAGGCGGCCTGGCCGGCACGCCCGTGAAACCACGCCTGGGCCGCTGTCAGAGTCTCCGGGCCAGCAGCACTCAGAGATGTTGAGACGACTGGCCCTGAGACCTCCCTTGTTGCTGGGGACAGTGGCCCCAGTAGTCCCACATTGAGACACGCAGGGGAGGCTGTGTCCAGTTGGGACGTTGTGACACTGGAAGTGCCCTGCACCTGCGTGACGGTTTCCACCGTGGGGAGATCCACCCAGCTTCACTGTAACGGGGCACAGCAGAGCCTCAGCCACCCGGCCCAGGGGAGCAGGATCCGAACCCCAGACCTCTGCGCTTCCTGCCCCTCGCAAGCCTTTGGAGCCCCTGGAGGCCCCTGAGGCCTTGGCCTGGAGGGGCCTGTGGCAGGGGCCGGAGGGCTGGGAAGCAGCAGGCGGCCAGGAGTCAGGAGATCGCAGGGGTGCCCTTGGCTCCCAGGCCTTGGCTGCTGCCAGGGCCCCGAGCGTGGGCTGTGAAGCCCGCGGGGACCCGGAGGTCCAGCCCTGCAGTGGCCGGCAGCCTCCAAGCCCAGCTCTGGCACAGGGTCTGGCACGTGGCGACCCTGGCAATCAGTCCAGCGAACAGATGCTTCTTTCTCTCCGGCAGGTTGATTACCGAGGACAGCGAAGGCGGCCTCTTCACAGTGACTCTGTTTCGAAAAGTGATTGACGATTTCAAAACCAAAGCCAAGGAAAACAAGTAAGAGCGTGGGCTCCGTGGGCCTCTCTGGGTTGGGTTTGTCTCCCCTGGGAGGTCTCTTGCCCAGGAAGCGTCTTGGTGAAAGCCCATCTTTGCTTGTTTTAAGGTTCATGGTCCGTGAATTTTACTATGATGAAAAAGAAATTAAGAGGGAAAGGGAAGAGCTGACCAGGCTGCTGTCTGATAAGAAGCAACAGTATGTGAGTGTGGGGTGCAGCCGGGACGGCTTCCTTGGGGTGTTGAGTAGTGCCCTCCTGTCCCCGCCCAGTGGCCTGGGGCGAAAGAGCCCTCCCATGTCCCCACCTCTCCGTCTCACTGAACCTGATCCCCTGGGCTCACACCTTCGGGAACTTCTGTTCTCATGGGACGGCCCAGCAGGGTCTGGGGACAGGGTGATGATGGAGTGGGAGCTGGGAGCCCGGCGAGCCTTCCGCATCAGATCCGGCCAGTCCTTGGCACTGCCCTTCCGGGAAGGGGTTGCCGCTCCCCTGTGCAGAGAAGCTGAGCTTGCTGAGAGATTGACTCACGGGCATTTCGCCCAGCTGGGGGACCCTGCCCAACCCTCCGGGGCGAGCTGGGCTGCATGGACGAGCATCTATGCCCAGCGTTGGCCTTGAGGAGTGTGGCCAGCGGTCACCCCACTGTCCTTGGCCATGTGGTTTGCAGAGCGTTCTCAGCACCTGTATTTACCTCCCCTGTGTTCTTAGCAAAGCGCGGGTGCTTATGCTGAGACTTCCGACCGAGCCGCCCAGAAACTGTTCATTGTGAGAGGGCAGCTTAGCTCATGAGGGAAGAAAGCTAGACGCTCAATTTTGAAACCTGCACAGTGTAGCCTCGGGAAAGTCACTCTACCGCTCTGTGGAATGGGCACATTCCAGACTTGGAGACCTCCAGCGGCCACGCTGGACTGAGCTGGGCGACTCCAGAGGAGCCTGCCCGGCTGGGATGTGCTTGGGCACTTCTCCCATGCCCACCCCAGTGGGGGGCTAGTTCTAGGGAACACCTTCCGGCCCAGCCTGTAGGGACAGACAGGAAGGGAAGAATGAGTAGAATGTACTTGAGGCCTTTTGGAGGAAAGTCAGTGTGCAAACATGAGCTGTGAGTACATGCTTGGGGACAAGAGCAGTGGCTGCGGGCCAGGCTAGAAGTGCCGCTGTCAGGCAGATGACTTGGGGGACTGACCTCTCTGGGGACTGCAGAGGGCAGCCACGCCATCAGGAGGGAGCCCAGCCGGGCTCTCACAGGACGGGAACAACAACCAGTAGTAACACAGAAGTCCATCCTGGGGGTTTCTAACCCTCTGCCCTGGAAATATGAACACAGGGATGCTGGCGCGCGTTTGCGTGTGGACGTGTGCGCACAGCCGGTGAGCACGCACGCTCCTCCCACCCAGAAGCTGCCAGGCTCTGGCTGAGGCCCCTCCTGAGGACAAAGGGCAGAGCTGGGGCCGTGGAGCCCAGGCCCGTTGGGTGCTCTGGTCCTCAGGGCGGTGGCCACAGACCCAGCACTCCCAGGCAGGAATGAGTTTCACCAGCAAGAGCTGTGAAATCCAAAACGTCTTCTTCCTTAACCTCAGCTCACCTGAAACCCTCATCACCCAGGGACACCCCAGCTGTTCTCTTTGGCTGGGCCCTTCCCTGCTTGCTCCAGTCCTGACCCCAGGGCCCTCCCTACCCAGTGGCCCTGGATGGAGGCCAGATCATGGCAGTTTTCACAAGCATCCAGCTGGGAGGCCCTGCCCGGGGGACAGGTGGTGAAGTAGGGCCTTTGGCACCCACTTGGGCGCTGGCACAGGCCTGCCAGACCCCTGCGGATCAGGGTGACACACATGAGCCTGACACCTGCCACGCGGGGCTCAGGTTGCCGGCTGGCGTGTTTTACGTGGTGTAGACTTCTGCACACCTACACTGCCCTGGGGAGCCCGGCCGCGGCCTCCCTGTGGGTGGGGGGCGGAGGCCCAGAGAGACTCGCCGAGCTGGGGTCAGCTCCGCCCTGGCTTCCTGAGCACCTCTGTCCCCCTTTGGCCTGTGTGGAAGTGGACATGGTGTGAGCATCTTGCACCCTTTTTGTTGCTTGTCACCCAGAAGGGACAGGCGAGGCCCCGGGGTGTCGGTGTACTTTGAGAGCAGAGTGGGACTTTCCTGTGTTTTCCACCCATGTGCAGAGACAGAATGATACAGGGTACAGTGTCCCTCAACACACCTGACTAATCTTCTGCCCTTGGCTTAAGTGCTCCATGAGTGCCAAGGGGGCCTCCGTGGCGGGGTGTGGTGGAGACTGTGACCTAGCGAGGACAGACAAGCACCGCAGGAGCACTGTTTCCACCAACACCTCCTGGTGCTGTCCTCGTCTGCCCGTGACTGGGGTCCCGACTGAGGCCAGGTGGGGGTGCGGATGCAGGACTGACCCCTCTGCCAGCGACTGGTTCTGTCCTTGGAATATGGAACCCCAGGACTTTGACAGCCCCTGCACTGCCAGCCGCGGGTCCCGAGGGCGGGCCCGAGTTCCTGAGCTTGCTCCCACGTGCTTTGCGGGCCAGGAGAATGATTTGTTTGTTTATGATGCATGTTTGCTGAAAGATTAATAAATCATTTCTGTGCCTTTAGCAAACTTCCTGTGTTGCTCTTAAAAAGGGATCATCCACCTTCCCGGACCACAAGGTTAAGGTAACCCCGCTAGGTCACCCCGATAGGCCCGCCGCGGGGCAGAGCGACAGAGAGAGAGAGAGTGAGGGCGAGGGCGAGGTAAGCATCCCCCCGAATCCCGGGGGTCCCCAGCTCGCATCTCCTCGCCGGCTCAGGCGCCTTCTGAGAAAACAAATCTTGCATTTTCTGATATCTAACTTGGCTTTTGAGGGATTAAATTTGAGGAGCCCAGAATCATACCTTCCTCCGACTCTGCAGGGCCTCTTTGGAGCTGCTGCGCCCGCAGCCAGGGGTGCTTATGGCTGGGCGGTCTGCCCTGGCCGGAGGTGGCTGGAGCTGGTGACGGGCAGGCCGGGCATGGTGGTGGCAGCTGGGCTCTCTCCCCTCAGCTGCCCTGGCCGGACCCACCCTGACCTCCATGGGCATGGGAGGTACCAGGTGGGAGCTCGGAGCTCTTGCTCCAAGACTCTGAGCTACCCCGGAGGACCAGCCACACCAGCATTAGTGGCAGCTGCCGTGGCCATGTGAGGTGGGGCTCTGAGGAGGCCCCTTGAGGCTGCAGTCAGTGGGTGACGCCAGGACCAGAGGCAGAGCCTTCAAGAAGGTGGGCTCCCTGGCTGCGCAGTGTCAGGCAGATGCCTGTTAGCTGCCTGCTGAAAGCCCTGAGGTCAGGGGCTGCCCAGCGCCCCATGCCCCGGTCTGTGGTGGCCCCAGCATGTGCCGGGTGGCTGGCCCCCAGTTCCTCGGCGCCAGGCTCCCTGGACACTGCAGTCCTGAGCCAGCCCTGGGGCATGTCCGGCCGACTCTCTGCTTCTGCTGGCTCCTGGGCACTTCTTCTCAGCTCAGGGCTTGCTCTGTCAAAACCCGAAGTCCTTTCTTGGCTTGGCGTCTGGTGGCCTGGCCAGGAGGGGTCACCTGGCTCCTCGGTCTTTGCAGGGCCCCCTGCTGCGCTGGCTCAAGGTGAACTTCAGTGAAGCCTTCATTGCCTGGATCCACATAAAGGCCCTGAGAGTGTTCGTGGAGTCCGTGCTCAGGTGCGTGGAGGAGGTACCCTGGCGGGGCTGTCCTGGGGGTGGGGAGGACCTAGAGGAGCCGTCTGGGGCCACCCCAGCCCCTGCCTTTCCTCCCACCCCACCCTCTCTTTTCTGCATCTGCGGCTCTTGGTGACCTGCGGGACACCTTGGGTCGAACAGACCCTGTGCTCAGCCCTGTGCCCCTGCTGTCCGCTCCCTCCTTTTCCTGCCTCCCTTGCATCCCACGTGGACCCTCCGCTGGTCCCATCCTCGCCCCTGCGTGGTCTGCAGGGCCCAGGGGCTCCTGGAAGGCAGCCCCAGACTGTCTCAGTCCTCTGCCTCCAAGAAAACCAAAACCAAACCAACAACAAAACTTATTATGCCTTATTAAAAAAAAAAAGTAGGTTCACTGTGGAAAATTTGGAAGCACAATTTATTACAGGTTTGCACAAAGAATGAATAAAAATCACCCAGAATTCTAACACCAGCAGAGAACACTGCTGACATCCTGGCGGGTACCCCTTTAGGTTTTAGGGTTTTTTTTGTTTGTTTGTTATTGAGACAGGGTCTCACTGAGGTGAGGATGCAGTGGGGTCATCATGGCTCACTGCAGCCTCAAACTCCTGGGCTCCAGTGATCCTCCTGCCTCAGCCTCCCGAGCAGCTGGGACCACGGGTGTGTGCCAGAACCCTGGCTAAAGGTTTTTTTTTTTTTTTTTTTTTTATGTATAGATGCAAATGATTTTTACTAGATTTTTATGAAGATGGAATCAAACAGGAAACAGTTTTTGAAGCCCCCTTTTCTGCTGTATTTTGAGTATGTCATGGGTCATTAGGTGTTCCCAATCTCGTGGCATGGCCATGTGGCAGCTCTGACTTGCAGGCCCCTATGTTCCTCCAGCCCCTCAGACCCCCTGTCGCTCTCCCAGACCCCTTCCCTGCCTGTGCTGATGGCTGCCTCAGGGTCCCTCCCAGCCGTCCACCAGCCGACTGCTCCTGACTTTTCTTTGTCTCCTGCCATGTCGCCTGGTGTCCAGGTCCCGTCATTCACCTGCCAGAGGCTCCACCCGGACACCCGGCTCATCGCCCCCAGCCCTTCCTCTGGCTTCCCCCTTTCCGCCAGGCCTCCCCGTCGTTCCCAGCAGCAGACCCCCAGCCTCAGGGTCAGCTTGGACCCCACCTCCCCACTGCGCCCTGGTCACCCCTGGTCCACGCTGCCTTTGTGTCTCTTCTCCATTTTTCTCCCAGCCCAGCTTGCCTGGCTGTTGACATAAACCTCTTTCGCGGTTCTCGGGCCTCTAGTTCTCCCTCCCTGTGGCTGCGCTGTGGGTTTTGCCCAAGTATAGATGTGCCCCTGGCTCTCGGTTCTTCCACCCTGCACGTACACCACACCCACACCTACACACCTACACACACCTGCACCATGCACACACCTACACCACACACACCTACACCACACACCTCCACACACACACCTACACCACACCCACACCTACACACCTACACACACCTGCACCATGCACACACCTACACCACACACACCTACACCACACCCACACCTACACCCCTACACCACACACCCCTACACCACACACCACACACACACCTCCACACACACCTCCACACACACCTCCACACACACACCTACACCACACCCACACCTCCACACACCTACACCACACACACACCTACACCACACACCTACACCACACACCTCCACACACACACCTACACCACACACCTACACCACACACCTACACCACACACCTCCACACACACACCTACACCACACACCACACACACACACCTACACCACACACCTACACCACACACCTCCACACACACCTACACCACACACCTCCACACATACACCTACACCACACACACCCATGCACGCCTGTCTCAGAAGCCTGTCATGGCTCTGATGGCGTCCTCAGGTTGGCGGGTGGACCCAAGCTAATCTGGAGTGTCCCAGCCATCTGTAGTATAGACAGGCCCCGGATCAACTCTACTTGTCTCGGAAATTGGTTGTTCTCAGGCCCAATACAGTGAAGCCCGTCCACACCTCACAGGACGCCCATTTGCTCAAGAGAGGGGTTGAGGCAGACATTCTTAATATCTTAAGTTCGATAAAACAGTATTTCCCCTAAAAGTATGTGCAAAAAGAATCCTCAGAACTATCAGGGTGTGACATCTTTTACTCAATTTTTCCTGAATACAGTTGTCATACCTGAACACAGTAAAAAAAAACAAAAACAACTCAAGTTCAGGAATCTCTGTGGTGGGAAGTGAAAGGTCCTCACCGTCCCACGATGCAGAGATAATCGTGGTCAGTGGCTTTGAGACCCTTGTTATTCCCCCAAAGGGGATTATCTGTACTTCCAGTCCTGCACCTTGCTTGCTTCATTGCCAGTATGTGCACAGCTACTTGATTCTTTTAAATGGCTTTTTCATATTCTATCACGTGAAGATATAACCTAAGAAAACTGATGTTGAACGCACCAGTTTGTTGGCACAAACCCACCTGCTCCCCTGAGCTCCTCCCTGCGTCCCTTTGGCACTTGTGCCACCTGCCTCGCCTCCCAGCTGTGCGTCTTTCCCCTGCACTGGGCACTCAGGCCGACTCCTCTTTCCACCTGGCACCCGGAGTCAGAGTAGATGCGAAATGTCTGTTGACTGAACAAAATCAAGGTAAAGTGGGCACAGTCCTCAGGCAAAGAGGTGCTGGTCATAGATGAAGTGTCACAGGGGCCAAGAGGACAGTGGGTGGGTGGTGGGGCTGCCAGGAGGCTGCCCAGGTGGCTGGTTCATCAGTTCTGGGTGCTGGGAGAGGTCGTGCAGGGAGCAGATGCCAGGGAATCATCAGTGGCAGGTGTCCGGGCAGATTGCCGGGGAGAGTCACAGAGAGAAGTGCCACAGGGACACCCAGCATTTAAGGAGAGCGTGGGGGCAGGCAGAGGAGGCGGCGGGAGCAGTCATGGATTGGGATGTCAGGTGTCCCTTGCATTTGGCCATTCGGAGGTCATTGGTGAGAGGCTGGAGGGCAGGGGTTGAAGGAGCGACACAGGACATCAGACACTCAGCGTTGGCTCTCAGGGAGGACAGGGTCTAGGGAGCTGGTGTTTTATGTTACACAGGAAAGGTGCTGACAAAGGGAGGGGCCAGTAGTGGAGACAGGCTGAGTCCTGCTTCGGAAGAGTGAGGATGGGCGGCTCCCTACCAGGTGACTTCGTGACCAGGAGGGAGCGGCAGGGTCCTCCACCGCATCCAGGAGGGAGCAGCCCGGGGCGGGCGTGAGGACAGCGAGTGGGGAGGACTGGCCACTGCTCCTGGGACATGTTCTGGGCAGAATGGAGGAGGCGGTCATCGGAGTTGATCCACAGGGTGCGTTAGCGGAGGGTGCCAGAGAGAGGGCAGGGACTGGGAGGGTCTTGGCAGAGCCCAGAGGCCGAGGAAGGGTCAAAGGCAGGAGAGTCGAGTACCTGCAGGCAACTTCAGTCAGTACTCACCTCGGCCTCCTAGTGCCAGCAAGACAGACACAGGCCTCTGCCCTCGAGCCCAGGCTGCGGGGGAGGGGTGCTTTGAAGATGGGCGCTTGTTCCAAGTACGTAGATAAACCACCTCCAGGGCAACTTGGCAATGACGGTGGTAGAATCACGAGGTTGCACGATGACAAAGCAGGGTGGCAAAGGGGAGTGTTTGTGTCTGGGTGGCCAAGCGGTGTCTAGCAGTCGCATGGGGAACGACAATGGCAGTCCCTTGGCGTGCACGTGGCCTGGGGGTACAGGACTGGTGGTCACCTGCCATCCGGGACGGCCGCAAGCATTTGGACAGACGTGCTGGTGCATGGCATGGGGCTCCCCAGTAAGCACTACAGCCTCTCTGCTCATTTCCCCTGGGTGACGCCAGAGCTTTGATGACCAGAGATGGGAACAAGAGATGAGGTGGTCAGCTGGGCCATTCGTCTCACCTGGGACCTATGCCGGTGCCACTGTCCGGCCTGTGAACACCTGCCAGCCTCCTGTGGCACTGCCTCCCAGAGGTGAAGGCAACACGGTTAGGTTGGCCTTGAGCTTGGTCAGTGAAAGCAGAAGTGTTGGTAGTTACAAAAGGCCCGTTCACGTGTTTAGGTTTCTTTCACCCTTCCGCAGTATCGCAGGGAATACTTTGCACCCAGTGAGGACTGGGAAGGTTTGGGAGCCAGAGGATAATTTAAGGACATTGGAAAAGAAAACCTCAGTAATACTAACATATCCTGCCCCGGTGATTCACACGCATGGCAGGCCCCAGTTTGGAAAAACCGGAGTCCTAGCTGAGGGGAAGGGCATCTTAAGGACGGCTTTCCCACCATGGCTGGGAGCACAGGTGCTAGGGACTAAACATCGAAGCATTTCCTCACTGGTAGTGTATCGTAAATACTTCCGTAGTCACAAAATGCATGTTTATTACTTACCATACTCGATACAATAATTGTCTTGGGACAACACTACAGGAATAGCTCATCCCAACGAGTGGTTTTAAATATACTCAGGCATACAACCAGGTACATTTAAAATCCTTTCTGTCCATCCAAAAACTCAGCAAAAGGAACTAATAACAATCTTGATAAACCAGATTTTGCATCTTTCCTTTAGTGGAGAAAAACGAAACAGCTGTGCTGGGTTTTAGACAAATGCTTCAGAGAACGTTCAGTCCAACTGCCACCATTCAGCTAAAGCACAAACCAGGGAGGGGTCACTCATAGCCAGGGATGACCTCTTTGCTCCATTGTCAACTATCCCTATCAGAAGAAGATTAGCATGTTCTAGAGCTTTTTCTATCTAGAGAGATCACCTCTGACCCTAGGCATTTTGCCTTAGTTTATTTTTGAGCCGTGTTGGTCGGAACTTTTCATTTCCAGAGTTTGCTCTTTATTCCCCGTCAGGTTCATTGTGTCCATGTTTGCATTTGGAGGAGCTACTGACACGCTTTCTTCTATCTGCAAAGGTATGGACTCCCAGTGAACTTCCAGGCAGTGCTCCTGCAACCACATAAGAAGTCATCCACCAAACGTTTAAGAGAGGTTCTAAACTCTGTCTTCAGACATCTGGATGAAGTAGCTGCTGCAAGTATACTGGATGTAGGTATATGACCCAGAAACAGTGGCATTTCTACAGTAAGGTCAGCGTCCCCATATGAGATACTTTAAAAAAAAAATGTTATTTGCCAGGCTTATGAAAAATCTACATGTCACAAACGTTAAAACATAGGGAAGGGGTTGGGAGTAAGGGACGTGTCGGGGACAGGCCACAGCTAGGCAGGGCACAATGTACGGTCATTGCCTGGAGAGCTTCCTCAAACATATAAATTAAAAATAAAACTGGAAACTAGTTTATGCACTTAGAACATTATTACCATGTCTTCTTTTGTAGGCATCTGTGGAGATCCCTGGGTTGCAACTCAACAACCAGGACTACTTTCCTTACGTCTACTTCCACATTGACCTTAGTCTTCTTGACTAGAGAGGTCAGGTCAGCTGGCACCACCTCCATGTTCACGCAGAGGAACTAATACAGATGCCTCTTTCCCTTAGCCAGAGAAGAGTTTTTAATGTCCTACAGAATTTAGTCTTCTCAGAGAAATTGCTCACAAAAGTTAGTTACAGTTGTTATTTATTTTTTTTAAGTTACAATTAAATGTTTTCAAGTCCTTTGAATTGTCTTTTCTTATGTTCTAACATAATTCAAAAATTTCGTTTTTCTGAATGTTTTACATAAATGGGAACTGCCTATAAATTGGCAGCCTGCTGCTATATTTCATGTCTTAATATGAGATTAGTAATAAAAAACCTTGAACTATATAACCAGCTATTCCCTAATAATCAGCCACTCACTAGTGATGGTCCAAAGTCAAAATATCGGGTATAAACTGCAGTTCTCACTTGACAACCCAGTTTTTCGTGTGAAGTCTACATTGGGGTGGGCATCCAGGCGGCACCACTTGAATCAAAGAGGTATTTTCCATTTTAAATAGGGAGGAAAGATATCAGTATCATCACTGATCATACTAATTTACTGCCTAAACATCAGACTGTGAGTTTATGATGTGGACACTAATTTCATACATTTATCAGCATTGTCCAAAATATTGTTTAATTCTTTAATGGAAAAAGCCATTAATATTCAAATGAAGGAATCACATTAAAAAACCTATACGTAAGAAACAGCCTCCAAGAACATTCATTCAAGCAGCAGTCAGAGGAAGGAAAAAATTTTCAACAGCTGAGTTTTCTTCAAAATATTATGTGACAATACAATACAATTCACTGGCTACAACAATTCATAGAATTTTCAGTGTTTTCTTGAGATGCAAAAGTTCACTGTTGCAGTGTTTTCAAATGACCAATCAAGTGCTACTTCTTGGTTTAAAAGGCCACTGGTAGGTTCATCTGATTGTAAAGATTGTTCCTTCACTGCTAGAAAAATCCGCTGGCTCCCAAGAAAAGAAAACAGCTTGAAGCCTCTGCTGTCATTCTCACAACTCATCTTTCTCCAAGTCATCAAGCTCCACATCACTGAGGTCAATGTCGTCTTCCACAGGAAGCTGGGAGACAGAAAACCACTGTGAGAACCACAGACCAGGGGACACCCTGAAAAGTTAATGCCTCATTTTACAGAAGAGCAAATCAATTTCTAGAGGTATTCTAGATTACAAACCAGTTTCTCCTCAGTCTGGTTCCTACTTTTACCTTTGCCCCTATTACATAGATGGAAAAGCTGAGAACTCAGATGAAACATGATTTTAACACAACATCATTTACCTCTTTAAAACTGAAAGTCATTTAACTTGTTCTTTTGAGGAGGGTGGGACAGAACTGTTCACAAATAAATGCTAACTTCAAAGCTATAATTTTACATTTCTCGAAGACAAAGTAAATGAATTCCAGGTTAAATGTTCACTTTAGGGCCAATAATCAGGAAAGCAACCTCGCTATCGCAATTTATCTTGGATGTCTGTCAAGAATATCAAATATGCCATAAAGCACTTTTTCACATAATAGGGAAGATGAAAGTAAAGAACCTCTTAAAAGGCCCACGGGTCAGAATACTTCATGAATGCCAAGGCTTAGGCCCGATGGCAAGGACTTGACTTCCAGGCGCAGAGATCACAGAGACCGAGAAAGCACAACAGCACTGCCTGGCACTCACCTCACCATCCTTGCCGTCCCAGGGCTCTCTCTCGCTGATGCTGGGGAACGCCCCGCCTCCCACCGGAGCTGTGGAGCCACGCCCAAAAGAGAGCTCCCTGGGGGGGAAATGACCAAAACAAACATACGTTCACATGGACTGCTGATGCAGATGCCTCGACCACTTCAACCACAGTCTGCTTACTAGCTTTATGTACAGGCATTTCTGGCCCCTTGCTGCAGTATATTCCTGAAAAATAGCTCGAGAACATGATGTTTTTAATCACAGACAACAATACAACCAGGCGTGACATTCCTAAGTCCTCTGCATCAGATAAAGCCAGTTGCTACCAGCAAGTTTTTAAAAATAGCAAAGCTTTTTGCTGAAATACAAATTAAGTACATAAAAATGATCAAAGTCACTGTGGTGTCTTCAGGAAAAAAAACTATCAAAATTGATCTAGACTCGGGCTGCCTATGACTCTTGTTTTTCTGAGACTATGAACTTGTACAGAGCACATCACTAGTGAGATGACTGGTTCCAACAAACCCAGACTGGGGCTGGTGTACATGTCTGCTTAGCGGTGAGAAGTGTGAATGTATGTGGAAAAACACAACAGACCTGTTGATCTGGCTATTGGAAAACCAAAGCTGGAAACACTACCAGTGCAAATATGTGTAAGTTCAGCAAACAACCTAGAGCAATTTAAGTTAGTAACAATGAAACTAAACAATCTACAAATGTAGTGGCAGCAATGGGCCAGAATAAGCACATCCATTAGAAAAAATATTACATGAGATAATACTGTATTCAATTTCTAACTTTATGATTAAATAAACAGAACTCTATGACAATCACAAACTTAAGCAATTCCCAGACTTCTTTATGAAAACACCTCCTTAACCATATTAACCAACCACAGTGTACACTCACACTGGGACCTGAATCACTCAAACCATAGGAATTTGAATCATCTAATTTTTTGGGTGCAATAATGGTATTATGGTGTTTTGGAAAGTTGTCTTTTTGAGACACATGTTAAAACATTTGCAGATGAGATGGAATGTGACTTGCTTTAAAATACTGGGGGAGGAAGTGGGTAGAAAAAAAAGGTTGACCATTTTAGTTGGTAACTGAAGTTGAAAATAACAAATACAAAAGTCCTTTAGCCTAGTCTCTCTACTTTTGTACATATTTAAAATTTTCCATAATAAAGAAAAACATTAAAAAGAAAACACCTGTTACCTTGGATTCCATTTATTATGACACTTGGGGAAAATACAAACCAAAAAGGTACTCTAAAACTTGTACTTTGATGTCACATTTTATTGATTCTTATATTTATCTCCCCTTCTTTGTTTAAACAGTTTCTATTTTTTTCTTTAAATTTTTAAAATTTTTTATTTTTATAGAGATGGGGTCTCACTGTCACCCAGGCTGGAGTGCAACGACATGATCATAGCTCACTGCAGTCTCAAATTCCTGGGCTGAAGTGATCCTCCCGCCTCACCCTCCCAAAGTGCTGGGATTACAGGCATCAGCCACTGCACCTGTTTAAACAATTTCTAAATTGAGATGATTTATAACAAATCTTTTAATGTAATACCCTTCCCCAAGTCACAATACACCTCACAATCTATGTGGTCTTAAAAACAGCTAGCATCACTTCTCAGCCTTTTGGCTAAGATCAAGAGTAGTAAAAACCACAGCTGCCATGCCGATGTTTACTCTGTCCGAGGCACTATGCTGAGCTACCCCTGCTGATTTTTCTCTTTCACTTCTCTAAGAGCCCAAACGGGAGGTACTATTATAATAGCATCTCATTTAAAAAACAAGGAAACAGGGGTGCAGGAAAGCTATGTCATTTGCCCAAAGTTAGACAGCTAGAAGAGGAGGAGCCAGGGCCTGCCCCAGGCAGAGGCTGAAGGTGACCTTGCAGGGGCTTCTCCATGCCTCCCAGCCCACTCCAGGTCACCACTCAAAGCAGAGCTAAGCTGTGACCCTGGGCACCTGACTGCAGAGCCTCTACTCTCCACCCAGCACACACGCATATTAATACTTGTGTGTTAAGTAGGAGGGGTGGCAGCAAAAGCAGTGCAGACTTTCAAACGTTATTCTTGTTGCTCATTATTCATCATAACCCTCTGAACTACCTTCTGTGTGCTGAGTATCTTTCATACAGCAGCTGAGAAATGAACAAGGAAGAAAGCAAGAATTGGGAACAAAATCTCTTTAGGTCAATGCCTTATATTTGCCTAAAAGATGATTAAGTCAGTTTTAGAATGAGCTGAATGGCAGAGCAAGATAGAGAGCTCTAGAAATTGTTTTTTAAGTTTGAGAACCTATCATGATGTTTGCACAGTGTTGGAGTAACTTAAGTACACCCGTTTTCAAGGAACTACATTCCAAAGCCAAGTGCCCAGAAATGGAAACCACATCACCTGAGGTCAGGAGCACAGAGGGTGGGAATGCGTGAGACAGAGCTGCCTCTAGCCCCTATGAGACCTTTATGGGACTCAGAAGGAGCCCAGTGCCAGGTGTACAGATGGCAAGCAGGGTGGCCTGAGGGCAGCAAAGCTTTCTCCTCATCCACCATGTAGATTATCTCCATGGAAAACAGAACAGCATACAGGAAGATGATTTAACAACTTTAATTTACAAACACCCAATTTTCTGGAAATTCAAATGCAAAATAATTCCATTTATTTTGGAATTATACACCTAGTGTTAAACCAAAAACCGTAACAGAAACAAACAGAAAAAACAATAAACAACTCAAGAAAATAAGAAATTACCTGAGAAACTCGTTAATGCCTTGTTCACTGAAAGACCCTTTCAGCAGAGCAAACTTCATCTTGCGTGCATTGATGGCGGCCATGGCGGGGTACCCAAACCCTCCAATTCCCAATGCATTCTCAAGTTCATTCTGGGCTCCAGCTTCTGTCCACAGCCACCTAGAAAAGCAGACTGATTTTCAGGGACAAAAATGTCTTTTAAGTTACTTAGAATCTAACTAGTAGATCTTAATTAAAGAACAAAAGATTACACTTCAAATATTTTATGGAATGAAATTAGTAAGAAATAAACCAAAAACAAAAGATGAGTTTTTCTTTTGACTTTTTTTTGAGACAGAGTCTCGCTCTGTTGCCGGGGCTAGAGTGCGGTGGAGTCAGCCTAGCTCACAGCACCTCAAACTCCTGGACTCAAGCGATCCTTCTGCCTCAGCCTCCCAAGTAGCTGGGACTACAGGCATGCGCCACCATGCCGGGCTAATTTTTTCTATATATATTTTTAGTTGTCCATATAATTTCTTTCTATTTTTAGTAGAGATGGGGTCTCGCTCTTGCTCAGGCTGGTCTCGAACTCCTGAGCTCAAACGATCCACCCGCCTTGGCCTCCCAGAGGCTAGGATTGTAGGCGTGAGCCACTATGCCAGGCCAAAAGGTGAGTTTTTATAATATGTAATCTGGACGTGCTCTTAAGTAGTCACAGTTCCTCACTTGTGTTCCCCACACCTCACTCCAGAAGTCTCTGAATGGGCTGGTCTGTCTTTAAGACAGCTTTGTCCTCAGTCCCCAAAGTACCATCCACTAAACTACACGAATTTTCCCTGTGTTACCTGAAATGCCACCAGCATATCTGGGTCACTACCCACAGTCTTGCGTTCTGCAGGCATAACAAACATTGTGGGACAGATGGGGGAGGAACAAGGTCACGAAGGCTGGCAGGGGCAGTGGGCACAGGGAAAGCAATGGATTCCCAGGATGGGAAGCAGAAAGATCAACGAGAAGAACATACATAAGACATACTTTGTTTTAACAAATTAACTGCCATGTGAGTTGTATTTAACTCACACTAGTTTTGAGCACAGGCCTCATGAAGCATATGTAACTCACACTTCTCTTTACCTTGGGAGCCATGTGGTGCGCAGGCAACTCATGCTGCCATGCTGTACCAAACACATTACGTGATGGGTGGCCCCCTGGGCAAAACCCTGCAGTTGGTTCGTGAAAATCTTATTTGTTGATGTTCTTATTGTTACAATTTTTTTTTAAAATAACTATAGGGACAGGGTCTCACTCTTGCTCAGGCTGGTATTGAACTCCTGACCTCGAGCGATCCTACCTACCTCAGCCTTCCATAGTACTAAGATTACAGGCATGAGCCACCGCACCTGGCCTACTGTTACAATTAATATTGACAATTTAATTCTAAAAATGTGGATTAAATGAAGTCAATAAATTTCATTTTTCTATTTATGTTTACCTTTAAATTACACATAACCCTGACAAGAAACACTTTATGAACTATTTTTCAAGTTTTCACATTACTTTTTACATTACAAATTTTTAAGTTTTTATATTACTTTTTTACTGAAGTAAACACAGAAAACAATTTAACAACTAACAAATGTTTCATTAAATTATAAAGGATCTTGTTTTTGAAGTTTTTATTCTATTTTCATAATATAATACTGTGGCCCTAAAGAAAAAATTTTTCTTTCTAGTGTGGTAGTCAATGTGTTAAAAATGTGCCTAGATGCAGCCCTTCCTCAGAAGACAGTGAGGAAATGTGCTTGTTTCCTCTCTCTTTATCCAGCCCTCAAAGGCCACACTAGGATTCAGCTCCACCCCTGTTTCCTTGCTGGCCTGGATCCCCAAGCACCACTTACAGTAAGATTCCCAGGACAGTAAGGCATGCCGTGGAGAAAGCATGCATCTTACAGTAAGCGTGCTACATTACTTCTTTTGCTCCTAGACGATGATAATTTTCATATCTTAAATAAAAACACATGGAGCGTGAACACAGGACACATCCTACAGAAAACCCAGAGGGAACCTCTCAAGCAGCCCTGTGCCCGCCTGTGCCAATGACACTGAGACAATAGGCTTAGTAACTTACCCCCACATTTTCTTTTTGTATTTGTCTGCCAACTTCAGAAGAACTTCCAAGTAAGAATTTCTGCCTGCAGCTCCTGATTTAACCAGAAAAAAAGTTTTAAAGGTAACAATAAAGGAGTCCATATAACTAATCAATCCACTTAGGGAAAGTTCTCAGAGCACCTATCACAGAGCAACTAATGGGAAATTATTTCTGTTCATCTTACCAGTGTCAAGGATGTGAGGCAGCACGGCCACGACACAGAGCTGATGCTCCTCGCACGTCCTCTTGGCGACGTCCTCGTTGATAATCTGTGGGACCAAGAAGACAAGGGAGAGTTGGAAGTCTGCAGAGTACAGCACCCAAAAGGTAAACCTGGAAACAGACTCAGCACCATCACTGTCCTTAAAGACACGGACAGACTTCTCTCAAACAATCCTTCCTGGAATAGAAACACCAACACTGATCCTCCATAAAAGAAGATTTCTGCAACGTAGCAAAACCCCGTCTCTAAAAAAAATTTTAAAAATTAGCTGGCTGTGAAGGCACACGCTTGTAGTCTGAGCTACTTGGGAGGCTGAGGCAAGAGGATCACTTGAGCCCAGGAGTTTGTTGCAGTGAGCTATGATCGCACCACCGCACTCCAGCCTGGGCGACAGAGTGAGACCCTGTCTCTAAAAGACAAAAAAAAGAAAAAAGAAAAGAAAAGAAAAAAGAGAAAGGAAAGAGCTTAGTGTGAACAGACAAAAACAGTATCATGACTGCTTTAATGTTCTTCACTATCAGATGGAAAAAGCTTTCCTGCTTTCCTCACTACCAGCACAAGAACAGTTTACCTCAAGCAGCTCAGGAGGTGGGGCATTATCAGAAAACAAATCCAGAGCCCGGGACACTATGTCGGATCTTGTCCGCCCACCGTCATAATCCACAGGAGACTCGCCTTTCTGAAATATCTTGATTGTAGGAAATCCCCTAATCTGTTTAAAAAAAAAAAAAATCAGAGTACGAAATCTCATTGACATTTAATATAAAATAACACAATCCTTATGTTTCTAAAACCACCTTATGAGTAATTCAATGTGAAAGGGATGACTCACAGAGGTCTATTAATCAATCAGGTGTGGTTAACAGTCTGACCCTGAAGTTTAGTCAAATCATATGCAAGCCCTGGGTATATAATTAATACAAAGTATCTGTTCTTAGACAAGTGGACCAACTTTCAAAAGCCATATGAACAACTTGAAACAGCCTGGGCAAACTGAAACCTCACATTAAGCACACAGTGGAAGCAATGCAATACTGCAGGAAAAAATCAACAGTCCTGAGTTCCAGACGTGTTAGTTACAACAAAGTGACTTAATCTCTTCATTTACAAAATGATTAAACACCTCCCCTCTTACCTCACAGGGAGGCCTGGAGTACTGGATGAAGTAACAGCTGAAAATACCACATACTTCACAAAGAAATGAGCCTTATAACATACTCACCTCGTATCGGGAGGCCAGAACCTGATTGACCGTAGCGTCCACAGCTGCCAATTTCACTTTTCCTTTTGTTTGTTCTTTCACCTCTGAAGCTGCAGCAGCCCATTCTGGCTCCAGGCTATCGAGAAATATTTGTATTTATTAAAAGTGCATTTTAACTCACAGCACAAATACTTCCTAACTGATCTGTGCACCTATGCCCTAGAAAACATTTTGTAGCTTTATGAAAGATATGATGATGCTACCCCCTTCATATTCGCCTCCCAGACATTCATGACACTCCCCAAGTCTGGACGTTAGCCAGCCCCTGATAATCTTTGAAAATATGAAGAGTGCAAACTCTTGGCATCAGTGTCAATGTTTAACATTCATTTGGAGTTTTTGCTGAAGGAGACCTTGGAGATCACCTATTATCTAGTTCGGGCCTTTCAAAAAGAGCTAGATGAACATACTGAAAGCACTGAGCCCGAACAGACTGCTTGGTCCAAGCACTTACTTTTTGCAGTGTCCACACCAAGGAGCGTAAAACTCAACCATCCAAACGTCTTCACTGTCAAGGACATTTTTATCAAAGCTGTCGTCCGTCAGCTCAATCACATCCTTCTTACTTGAACTATCACCTCTCCCCTGTCATTTATGACATTAAACATCAAACTGTAACTTGGCCAAAAAGAACACTTTTCCAACTTTAAATTCAAAAACAATGACCGCTTCTACATCTTAATGAAGTTTTTGAGTTTTTCTTTAGCAAATAATGAAAACTGGGATGCATTCCTTATTATTATTTTTACTTGGTAAATAGTCTTTACTTTCAAACAATTACCAACACAAGTCAGCATAGGATATAACCTATACCTGAATTCTATCACCTGCTATTTTTATTAAGAGAAACCTCAACATGGCTCAAAGAGCCACCCTAATAAACACTGTTTTAATTCAGACTCAAGCATAGCTGCTGCTTCAGCCCAGGATGCTATAAGCTAACTACAGTTACCACCTTTTCACAGATAAAGTTCCCACCATTCAAGGAAGCTAAAAACATTTAGCCATTTTCTTTTTCAAAGAACTTTCTTCAGTACTAAACCTACCCAGGAGGCAGTATTGTTACACTGCTTTCTGTTGCCAAGCTAAAAGCCATGGCGGGGCAGGGGGCTTGGCAACTGTGCTCTTTAAATGTCTAAGTTTGAGATCAAAGGCAAGAATGTGAAATATTTGTGTAAGCTCTAAGACTGTATAAAGAAGCTGGTTTTACTGGTCTCTTAAAAGAGTAAAGGCCGACATATTTACATGTATCTTTAATGCCTTTTCACAGGAACATAGGTACATGAGAGTTAAGCTTCACATTTCATACCAGGGCATCTAAAACACCAGCCCAAGGAACAAGAACTTCCTTCCTCCTCTTCCCTATCCTTTTGTGTAGAATTTTCCATGGATTTAGGGCTGAATGCCACAGATTTAGGCCAAGAAGTCATCCGAATTTCATCACTGCTTGCCAAAGTCAACCTAGGAGAGCCTGTCCAACCCTGTCTACTCTGGACTTACGAATGCCATGGGATGCCAGTGCCCAGCTCCTCCAGCCTGGAGGGCTTTCCCACTGTGCCCACACTCTCTATATCAGCCCTGGGCCTAGGAAGCTACCCGGAGGCCCGGTACTTGGACTGCAGGTGTGGCGAGATGCCCTTGGACTGAATGGCTATTACAACAGTGGTTCTAGGGAAGCTAAATAGCAGGCTGGGTGTCTGACTCACTTTGGGATCAGTTGACCCAACTCCTTATTATCTTTAAATTGGAAGTTCATCAGTTAAAAAAGAAAACAAAAAACCTGTTTTCTATCAAAAGTCCATACCACCCAGGCTTCAAACTTATGACACACATTAAAACTGACATTATACTGCCTTACTTGTTTTCCAGAACTATATCCACCACTCCTTCCCCCGAGGCGATCCTTCACGAGCTGGCGCAGAGCACTGAGTGCAGCATCTACAATGGCCTCACCAGTTCTGCCACCTACAGGAAACAGGACGGGCAGGTGATCAGGTGGCAGGCGGTCTTCAGCCCAGCCTTCGGCACATCTGCCTGACAGTACCTCAGACTTGCACCTTTACATAATTGTCAGCTCCACCTGGTGTTACACAGATCTGCCAACACATGTATTTATGGCAGGGCATACTTCCTCTCCAGAATGCATTTTACGCTAGACTTTACACTTGGAAAACCAACTTCTTGTCTTCAGTTTTATGTTGTTAGTGTGAACAAGAATCCCATGTTCATCATCTGTAAATACCACCTACTAATGAGAAAAATTCACAGATGTTTTCTGAACATGTAACATGTATACAAACAAGAAGCTTAATATCTAGGTAGGAAAGTAGGGGAAACTTCCAAATACAGAAGGAACTATTTCTATGATATGGAACAGAAGAGACTGGCAAAAGTAGGATATGAGGTGTCTTTGAAGTTAAGTAACTGGAAACCAATTCAGGCCTCTTCTATTTTTACCTAAAACACTGTTAAGCTGAACTTAATCCTAATACAAAAAGTAACAAACCTGTATTGAAACTCAATGAGGCAAGATGATAAGTCTGGAAGTTTACCAAAAACCACATGCTTAAGAAAGAGTCAGGGGCTATTAACTGCCACAGAAGCGCAGGGATAACATATGCCATGTGCTACCTTCAGAGTTCAAAGGCAAAACTCTAACAGAACCTCTTCAGAAAGTTCCATCTATCTTTGTTTCTTTCTTTTTTAAAAGTTTTCTAATCAAATTGCCCAGGAAGAGAAAGAACTCTTGAGAACACCTCAGACTTGACAACAGAAAGAAGATACAGTATAGTAATGCTCGGCAGTCCAGATAACCATGCACCGCAGCCCTGGGTGAGACCAACTTCCCAACACGAAAGGGCACGCCTCCATGTACAACAGCCCTCTGCTCCTTTTCTCTGTCAGATGTCCCCATCTTCTGAACCGGTGCCCCTCCCCCCGGCTTTATCTGGACACATGCCAAATCAAGAACTATACTGGAAAAAAGGGAGTTTCCTCACCCTAGACCAGCGGTTGGCAAACTTTCTGTAAAGAGCCAGATGTAAATATTTTTAGCTTTGCAGGACACACTGTCCAGAGCAACTAACTACTCAACTCTGCTGTTCTAGCGCGAAAGCAGCCACCGACAGTACACAAATAGGTAAGGCTACGTCCCAAAGCAGCAGCAGGCCAAATGCACCAAACATGCAATTTTTTACAAGTTAGCAAAACTATAACAAATTATTCAAAACCAGAAAAAAAGACGTTTACTCAGAAAAACGAAAGAGATCATTCCCTAGAACTTTAGAGCTGGGGAGTCTAGCAGACACACTGTATCCAAGGCCACGTCCTCAGGTATTCTGACAGCTAGCTTGGAGATGTGCCAATGACACCGGTGTTTACCAAGTATTTGTCTCACATGCTTTACAGGTACTATTTCAATTAAGCTTCTGATAGCCTAAGGTAGGTTTTCACATCTTCATTTTACAAAGAAGAGACTAAGTAGTGTTTAGGTACAAGGCCGGAGTGTGGAGAAGCCGGCGTTAACCCAAGATGTGCTGCCTTCCAAGTTCACAACTGACAGACCCTGTACCCTCCCCCGTCCTGTTTTCTATCAGCTGGACCCCACATAAGACACCAACTACTGATAAAACAGTTACTCTTTGTTTTACTATGATGCTGATTCTCCTACCCAACCCACAAGCTTGTACTGCTGACACAGTGAAACTGAAGATGGTAGACGAACTTTGGTCACTTTTGTGTCCCATGTAACAAAAAAAAAAAAAAAGTTAAGCTGGGCATAGTGGTTCACACCTATAATCCCAGCACTTTGAGAGGCTGACGTGGGAGGATCATCTCAGGCCAGGAATTCAAGACCAGCCTGGGCAACACAGCGAGACCCTGTCTCTACAAAAGATAAAAAAAAAAATTTTAGCTAGGTGTGGTGACACAAACCTATAGTCCCAGCTACTTGGGAGGCTGAGGCAGGAGGATCACTCAAGCCCAGCAGTTCTAGGTTGCAGTAAGCTATGATGGCACCACTGCACTCCAGCCAGGGTGATAAAGTGAGACCTTGTCTCTAAATTTAGGAGAAAAGAATTATCAAATTAGCTATAACTTAAGCTTTGAAGATATTATGCCCAATACTTTTATTAGGACCATGGATTCTGGCCCAACCTAGCAATTCTGATCATCTTAAATATGATAATATGTTTATGATATCTTATTAAATAAATTAAATAACAGGACTATTCTATCAAAGAATAGCATGGTGCCTGTAGTCCCAGCCACCCAGGAGGCTGAAGTGGGAGGATTGCTTCAGCCCAGGAGTTTGAGTCCAGTCTGGGCAACATAGCGAGACCCCGGCTATTTAAAAACAAAAAACAAAAAAAGAATAGTGACTGAAGTAACATTTAGCCTTAAAGGTTTGGAGCCAGAATTCTATGTTTAGTTGCTTCAATGATTTACAGCAGACACTAACAATTTATTTGTCTACAAAATGGAGAACTTGTTGTACCTATTCATTATCCACATAATATTCAAATGCTATATATGTTTACAAGGCATAAAGTCATGGGCAAAATACTCTCTAGTAGTATCAACAGTTTAAACTGACTTTCAAATCACAGGGTCTTCTTTTTCACATTGGTATGTTACATTGATACATTAGACCCTTCTCCAATAGTAAAAGGAAGAGAGATTAGAGCAAAAAAACACTTGTAGATCTTCATTAAATCTTAAGTAATGGTAATGAGAAAGACAGGAGGGTAGCATAGAACACTATCACCCTATCACTGCTAGGACAGTGTGGCCCATGGTCAGCATAAATGATAACACAAGACTTTTACCTGTATGACACATATTTGTCACAACAACTCAGAGGAGGTAGGAATCACTCTCTACTGCTTATAGATAAGGAAATTCAGGTACAAAGAGGTATAACAGCCTGAAGGTAGCAGGACTAAGCTACCGAGTCCTAGGTTCCCTCCCACCATGGGAATGGAGCAGTCAAAGCCCTTACCCTGGTAATCTTCTGGTCTATTTTTGTTGGATCCAAAGATCTTGATGGTAGGGAATCCCTGAACACCATACTGACCTCCCAGGGACTGATGTTTATCCACATCAACTGCACCAACTTTTACAACATCCTGTGGGAATATAAAATTTTCTTTCAACTAGAGCAGATTTCACAAGAACCCATCACCTGCTTCATGTAGACTCAGAGACAAGGTATAAGGGCAGGGTGAAGTTTGCAAATAGAGTCAACAAGGGCTTGGCCTTGAATACCAGAAGAGAATCTTAAATGGAACAACAGGTGAAATGTCAGTCAGCAGCTCACAGAATTAGCATGGCTGACAGTAATTTTGTCATTTATCTGGGAAACAAAATGAACAAAAACAAACATAAAAATTAAAATGTGTATGACCCCCTTGTTCTCTACATGATTTTGGCAACAGAACCAGCATTTTGAACTTCGATATGCAAATCGGCTTCCTATTAGAACTTAAACCCATCTACATACTTATTTATTTATTTATTTTTGAGACAGACTCTTGCTCTGCTGCCTGGGCTAGAGGGCCATGGCATCAGCCTAGCTCAAAGCAACCTCAAACTCCTATGCTCAAGTGATCCTTCTGCCTCAGCCTCCCAGGTAGCTGGAACTACAGGCATGCGCCACCATGCCCGGCTAAGTTTTTCTATATATATATATTTTTTTAGTTGTCCAAATCATTTCTTTCTATTTTTAGTAGAGACAGAGTCTCACTCTTGCTCAGGCTGGTCTCGAACTCCTGACCTCAAGTGATCCACCACCTTGGCCTCCCAGAGTGCTAGGATTACAGGCGTGAGCCACCGCGCACAGCCAACATACTTATTTAAACATATACAGGTGAACGTTTAAAATTCATACCATGGAAATCTTAAAAACTTACCTTTAATGCAGTTGCTGCTTTCTTCCATTCTGGTGTTAACCTTTGGCAATGACCACACCTTTTAAAGAAAACACAAATAAGGTAACAGTTAAGGCCTTTGAGCCTCAATTCAAAAATTCAGTAAAAAAAAAATATATATATATATCCATCAATGATCTACTGAGTGAGATGCCCTGGGGGTGGGGGCTTGCAAAGAGGACAAGCACTCATAAAACAGCATCAGTGACCTGAGGGGACTCACCATTTTATTACTTACGGCAATCATTTTTGATATCATCCTAATAAAAAAAAAAGCTTCCAAATTACCACTCAGTTAAATCATAAAGAGTTCAAATAATCCCTATTATTTGTAACTCTATACCTGAACAGGCCCTTTAGAATTTATCTGATCCAGTATGCCTCAATGCATGGAGTTATAAGGCTAGGACAAATGCAGATTCTTGGGCCTCATCAACGCAAAGTTCTTAGAGATGGAAACTGCATTATAGTAAGTTCTACTTGTGATTCTTAAACCTATTAAGGTTTGATGTTCCCTGATCCAGTCCAACCTTTGCATTTTATAGAAGAGGCATCCGGCCTGGATCTCCTGTGCCTATGTCTCAGTGCTCCGCCTCTCACAAACTGCTGCTGGAGTTAGAAATGCAAACATAAACCCAAGTCAGTGAGCCTAACAAGCTGAAAAGCACATGACGTGACGCTACAAGATGGTGATGTGAGTGAGTAGGGTGGGGGAAGGAAGGGGAAAGGAAGACAGAACACAAGAAAAGACAACCTTAACCTTGTAGATACCAGTATTTAGAAAATATTATTGTGAAATGCAACACAGAAAACTGCCTCTAAAAGATTATATGCACACCAACCTGTTATGCTTTTACCATTTATCGAGATAAGTGGCTATACTGTTCATTTTCACTGCTGTGTAACATCCATTGTATGCATATACCATAGTTTATTTATCCGTAAGTGATTTGATGCTTTTTAAACAAAGTAAATTCTCTTCTAATTAGGTCTCTAAGGAACTAATGAGCGAATACCATGTGGCAGGACCATGATGAAACTTTTTACAGGGGATTTCATTTAATCCTTTAAATGAAGGCAGGTCTTATTGTTATTTTCCTCTTCTAGATGATGAAATGGATGCTGAGAAGAAATCTACCCCAAAACATAGCCACAGAGTTCCTGACAAGTTTTTGATTCTAAACACCACATTCTTAATCACCATGTAATATCACCTTCCACAGGGGCCTAAACTCAATCTCAATATTTGAAGTCAGCATCTTTCAGGGGAATGTCCTGAAATGCTGCTTCTACATATTTATAATAGTATGTTTTGTTGCTTAGGTGAGACATTCAGAAGTCCACGAGTCAAAGTGTTGCAGGGTTTTGTGTCTCTTTAATTTCAGTTTATCTAAGAAAGGAAGATTCAAATCAAAGAATGTCAGAACCCATACTCCTTCAATTTGAATGTTAGGCAATTTTGATCTGCAGATAGATCAAAATGCCACATAAATATAAACATAGCATACATTCTAACCGAGGGGTTCTTCACCTGGGGTCCAGGTTCCCAAAGGGCTGCTGTATAAAAACTTGGGGGGGGGTCTATGAACTTGGATGGGGGGGAAGTCTCTATTTTCACTAATCTGTAATTGAAATTAAGAATTTTCTTAAATTATCCATAGTTGATAAGTACTTGTGACTTTGTCATGAATAAAAACCACAGCTATTTTTATATCATCACTACAGGTGTTTCACAAACAGTGGGTAGCCATCACTATTTGGAATTATGGTAGATGTGAGACCTGCTGCTGGATCTTGGTACAGGTTGAGCATCCCTGATCCAAAAAGTGAAAAGCTCCAAAACCTGAAATTTTTTGATTGCCAACATGACACCTGAAGGAAATGCTCATTAGACCATTTCAGATTTTGGGTTAGGGATGCTCTTGTGTAATGCAAATATTACAAAATCCAAAAACATCTCATATCTGAAACATTTCTGGTCCCAGGCATTTTGGATAAAGGATACTCAACCTGTATTTACTGTACTATTAAATTACCACATCAAATTTATTTTAATCCTTTGATAACCATATTTCAATCCTTTGTGATCCTATATGCTTTATTTAAAAATGTAAAATCTTTTATTCTAAGAGAGAATTCAAGGCCATTATTAAGCTGCCAAAGGAGTCCCAGCACAAAGAGGTTAAAAGCACCTGCTCTAATTAACCATTCTCTTACCCACAACAGTATGAAGTAAAACTCTGCCAGCGCAATAACAATTAACGACAGATCCAGATCCTGCCTTCTCAATTACGCTCAGATAGTTTTAGAACAAGGTATATTCTCTTGTATTGCAGCTCTCAGAAACAAGGTCAATTACCCATGCCATAAATGATAAAAAGTCAAATTTGTAAAAATTGCATACAAAGGCATTCAACAATATAACAGTTTGTACAACTCTGTACAATGAACTATTTGTACAACTCTGTACAATGTAGTGTTTGTACATTTACTATTAATAATTGAGCTAACTAATATAGAATTAGCATTTTGATTTAACAAAAAACATAGGAGTCTTTAAAAAATAGTAAAGACATTAACGTGAACAGGATTCACAATGTGGTAGCATAAACTTTTAAAATAGAGAGTTTTAGGCTGGGCAAAGAAGCTCACACCTATTATCCCAGCACTCTGGAAGGCTGAGGCAGGAGGATCGCTTGAACTCAGGAGTTAGAGGTTGCAGTGAGCTATGATCGTGCCACTGCACTCCTCTAGCCTGGGTGACAGAGACCTTAAAAAATGTCTCCTAAAAAAAATAAATAAATAAAAAAGTGGGAGCGGGGTTTACCTCAATTTGCTACACTAAACATTAAGTGAAAATAGTCCATGAAGACTGGTGTTTAGTTTCCAAAACTCAGTTTCATGGTCTTCCAAAGAAACAAATTAAAGCAATAAAGGAAAAACTTTCATCAGGGACACCCTAAAATTCACCCATTCAGGTTGTAAGAATTTGACTGAGAATTTCACTTACTATCCCTTACTTAAGGCACTGTTCACATTTAAAAGGACTCCTTGGATTTCATATCACTATACATTTCATCTTTACAGATACATAGTTGGCTGGGGTTTGGTTCTCCTCTCAGGATACTGTGGCTGGCTAGTTTACAGCAGAGACGGCCTCATATACATTTTGCATAGTTTCCACTGATTTGTCTCTTCTATTTGGTGTGGGGTTTTTTTGCACTAAATGCATTAACTACACAAATAATTAGTGCAATACTGTATTTTGACTACATATAATTTTGTACCATTAATTTCAATGGTGATTACCCCTTTACCCCACAAGGGTTTTTCCAGCAATGAATGTAAGGCAAGAGAAGAATTTTTAAGTTAAACCAGATTTTCTAATTACTTCGGGAAACAATCTCCTTTAAGAAACAAAGTAAGTCAATCACTGGTTCTTCCCTTTCCTTTGCTCAAGATTCTTTCTTAGTAGTTTCTCTTCCATCCCCATCAACTCATCAAAGGATAGATCTTCTTAAAATTATATGTTTTTTTCTTTCTGCAACAATTAGCTATTTTAAACACTTAAAAAAAAAGACTCAATCTTTCTGGCTTTTAATAGACTAAACACTTTGTGGAGTTCCCATTTTCCTCTCCTCTACTTCTTTTAAACAAGCAGTAAGCTAGATAAACCAGATGACTTAGCAAAATCAGATTTTTATAGAGCATTTTCCCAATTTTACAAAGTACTATAAATAATCTGCAACTATTTTGTAATACTTACCATGGAGCATAGAATTCTACAAGCCACAAACTATCACTTTGAATGACTTCTTGGTTGAAGTTTGATGGAGTTAATTCGATTACATCATCGCTAGAAGAATATAGACCATTCACCACTAGAAAGAAGGTACAGCTCACCAGACCTAGAGTAACAACAAAAGCACATCAACAGCACTGTTCATGTTTTGACAGGAAAACTTGGTCAACTGGAGTCCTCTTCAGTGGCCTGGCCCCTGGCCCCTCTGCCCTCCCTGCTGCAGTTGGAGCCCCTAGAATTTCATGCCTACTGGTGAGGCGCTAGCAATAAGGGAACAGACAGTCCCCACTCCCATTTCCTGAGGTGCACTGGAAAAAGATTTAACCACTGTTCTTAGTGGCTTTTGTGTATTAACACCCTTATCCTTTACAACTACCCTATGAGATAGTACTATTATTATCATGTTATGGGGAAGACGATGAAAAATTGAGAGGTTACCTCTAGCTGTGGAACCTTGGGCAATCCACACAGGATTTATTCCTCATGTCATTCAGTTGCAATATTAGCACTTACCTTTATTAAAACATTTATTTTTTATTTTTATTAAAACATTTTTGAAGGGAAAAATAATCATTTGTCTCTCCTACTAGACTGTGACTCTCTCAAGGGCAATGATTATTTTCAATAATACTTCAAATAAATATTTTTATTTCTCCTAACACTATCCATAGCACACAGAAAGAATTTTCATGTCAACAATGTTATAAAGGATATAAAGTTAATTGTATTATTATCATTATAGTTTAGCCACACTGTGGATCTTTTTGTTGGCTACTCTGGGAACTTACATGGAATTTGTAACAATAATAAAGGAAAACAAATTCTGTAATATTTTAAGAACCCAAAAGTTTTTTGAATTAGCAATACTATCAAAATTTCACCTCCTTTAAAAGTTATACAGTCATGCGCCACACAATGACATTTCCACCAACAAAGGACAGCATATATGATAGTGGTCCCACGAGATCATAATGGAGCTGAAAACTCTTATCTACCTAGTGATGTCCTGATTATCCTGACCTTGTACAGACCTAGATTAACATGTATGTTTGTGCCTTAGTTTTTAACAAAAAAGCTTAAAAATCAACTCCCCCAAACCAGAACCTTTAAAAATAGAAAAAAGCTTATAGAATAAGGATATAGAGAAAATATTTTTTGTACAGCTGTACAATGGGTTTGTGTTTTAAGCTAAGTGTTATTACAAGAGAGTCAAAAGGTTAAAAAAAATTAACAAGTTAGTTAACAGTAAGATAAGGTTTATTATTGAAATTTTAAAAAATAAATTTAGTGTAACCTATGTGTATAGTGCTTATAAAGTCTACAGTAGCGTACGGTAATGCCCCAGGCCTTCACATACATCCATCACTCACTGACTCACCCGGAGCAACTTTCAGTCTTGCAAGCTCCATTCATGGTTAAGTGCCCACTACAAGTGTACCATTTTTCATCTTTTGTATCATATTTTTCCTGTACCTTTTCTACGTTTAGATACAGTATTCAATACTGTACCAGGCTGTACAGAGTTGTAGCCGAGGAGCAATGGCCTATGCCCCATATAGCTTAGATGTGTAGCAGGTCATAGCACTTAGGTTTGCATACGTACCTATGACATCTGCACAGTGACAAAAATCGCCTGACGAATTTCTCTGAATGTATCCCCGTTGTTAAGCAACACATGACTATATATATAAAATCTGTTTTCTAATCACCTCCAGAACAATGGTAAATAATGGAATATCCTTGGATTATCCTTGACTTTCACAGAAATGTTTTCTCATTTGCATCATGCTAGCTTTTGGACTGAAACAGACATACTTACAATGTTAAAAGAACTATCTATTCCTATTTTTTCAGCATCACTGAAGATGATCATATAATTTCTCTTAATCTGAAATTATAAGCGAGACTGTTCTGTCTTTTAAAGTAGTATGTGTATATGCCATCTTAGTCACATTTTCATATGCTTACTTCATAAACAGAAGTTAGAAAATTTCAAGTGGAACTTTTTGGAAAACCCAATGGTAAATTTCTTCTGGAAGGAGTGTACACCAGTGTTAACCATTCTATTGCTAAATTTCTATCATATATCACTTTCAATTTTCAAATCACTTTCAAATACATTAGATCACTTGATTTTTCACAGCATTACTAACTAGAAAGCAGGAATTATACCCATTTTGTAAATAAGGAAACAAAGGCAAAAAGAGATTAACGGGCCATCCATGGTGATACATATGATAAGGGGCAGGGCAGTTATTTTCAAGCTTTTCCCACTAAAGCATGTTGTCTTTTTAGTGCTCAAGATAAAATGGTTCAGTGTTTCATAGGCATGAACAAACAATTACATTATTCAAGATTCATGTCACATTTGAATTACAGATATGGCTAATATGGTAGGAACTTATAAAATAAAACTGTCGACTTTACTAATAGGTGAAGCCACTAAAGGGTTATCATGCAGGGGTCTAATCAGATTTGCTATCTAGAATGAGTATTCTCGCTGCAATGTGGACAGTGGATGGGGGAATTATCAAGAAAGTGGTGTCACATAAACCAAGGGAAGTATGGAATGGGCAACGGTAACAAATGCTACTGGGAGATAAAGTAGGAAGGATTGAAAACTGTCTATTAGATTTAATGACGAGTCACTAGGAGACCTGGTAGTTGTGGTGCAGTAGTGCAAATAAGCAGCAGCCAGTCTGCGGAGGATTAGAGAGAGCAGGAGGGAACATGTTGGTGAGAACAATACAGATAACGTGCTAATCAAGCTTCATTATAAAGAATGGGAACAAGCAAACGTAGGGTACAAGGAAGTTTTCTTTTTAAAGATGGGAGTGATCTGAGCACGAAAGGAAGACATATATAGAGTGGGAGAAAGTAGGGAATATCTGAACACAATACCTGGAGTCAGCAGGAGGAGAGGAAACCCATAGTAGTGATGGAGTAACCTTGAACAGGACCATCTCCTCTTCCATTTCAAGAGGTGGGAAAGGATGAGCATAGATGGAGGTCAGACCAACCAAAGGGGGGCTGCTCCCCTGATAACTGCGCTGTCCAATGTGGTAGCCACTAGCCACATGTCGGCCACCCAAAACTGAAAAGTGCTCTAAGTGTAAAAACCTCACTGAATTTTGAACTCAGTGGAGGGGAAAATGTAAACTAATCTCATCAATATTTTTCATGTTGAAATTACATGTTGAAATGATTTTAGATATACTGGGTAAATACATATTAAAATTAATTTCACTTGCTTCTTGCCTTTTTAAATATAGCTACCAGGAAATTTAAAATTACATAATTACATATAAAGTTTGCATTATATATTTATAGGAGAGTACTACTCAATAATCTTGTCATTGCTGCAGAAAAGGTTAAGTAGTTTGACATGTTTAACATAGCAAGTAAATCAAGAACATAAATAGAGGCAGTCCTAACACTGAATACGCTTTAATGTAAGATTGGTCCTAGATAATCCTCTATGGAGATCTACTACATTTAAAGAAGTTTATCTTTTTTGTAAAATTGATATGAACTGATACTTGTTTAACACAATGAGCCTATTGTGACATTTTCAAAAATGGAAAAGTGAAAAAGTTAGACATTTTCCATATAAGTAATTATGGATTACTTACTACCCCCATGTGACCATTTTTAATGGCTGAACCATGTTGCAAATCAACTACTCACCAAATTTTGATTGTTTCAGATTTTTCACAATTAATAGCCCAGTACTGAATATTCTCATATTTTCCCCCTCCCTTTAAATGAATATGACTGTTTCTTCAAAACAAATTCTTACAAGGGGGAATCAAGAAGTATGGCTAATATTCTGAGGTATCTGTCTAACCACCCTCCAGAAACTGGGATCTTTTCTTTTCTGAGACAGGGTCTTGCTCTGTTGCCTGGGCATGAGAGCAGTGGTGTCATCATAGCTCACTGCAACCTCAAAGTCCCGGGCTCAACTGATCCTCCTGCCTTAGCCTTCTGAGGACCTGGGACTACAGGTATGTGCCACGACACCTGGCTAATTTTTCTACTTTTGTGTAAAGACTGGGTTTCCCTATGTTGCCCAGACTGGTCTCGAACTCCTGACCTCAAGTGCTCCTCACACCTCAGCCTCCCAAAGTACTAAGAGAACAGGTATGAGTCACTGCACCCAGAAACTGGGATCTTTACTTTTTTTGGCAAGACAAAAATAACAACACTTACATGGCTCTGCGTACCCAGCATTGTTCTAAATATTTTACTCATATATTAACTCATTTAAGAACACTATATGATATGTATCATCCTGCCCATTTTATAGACCAGGAAACTGAGACAGAGAATGGATAACTTGTCTAAGGTCACATAAGTAGAAAGAGATAGACCACTGATTATGCAACCCAAATTTCTAACCGAAGGATTGGAGAACGCAATAATCACATGAAGTGCCATTAGGTAGGCTGTGTCTGAGGAATTAGATACCTTCATTTCTCTTGACAATCAGGGACAGACATAAAGACTGCTCTTGAGGCTACTACAAGTAGACTGGAGCCATGATTTCTCTCCTCAGGAATGTGCTTCCTTTCCATACAAAGATGGTCGTGATTACTGACACTCAGTATAACGTGGGCTTGGGTCCCCCACCCCATGGACTTCTCGTTTGTCTTATTTTGTCTAGTTCTCACAAGAGCCTCCCCTCCTTGTACATGGCTACCCAATGAAAATGTCTTCATGATTTAAGGTTTGAGACCTACATTCCTTAAAAGGCAACGTGACCTAGTAGAGTTATAAGAAATCAAACATACTACTGAGGAAAAAAAAAGACAAAAGTGTAAATTCTGACAGCATAAAAGTAGCCAAAACTCCCTCCCCTCTAAATCCCCAAGAAAAAAAAACTTCGACTCATTTTAGATGGCAAAGTAGGTCAACGGTGCCCAATAATGTTCTATTTCTAAAATTCACATCACCATTCCACGCGGTGATAATGAGCAGCAATGGGAAACTGGAACGTCCCAGTGTCTAGAAACTATGTGAGCAGATGGTTTTGCCATCTGTGGCTTTCCATCCCTCCACAGCAGTCAAGGATGTTATAAATTCACATCAGTATCATCTCTGTCCCACACCTGCTAACAAAAGTATATGGGCCCAAAGCAATCATCTAGAAACCAAGAGTTTCCCAAAAAGGCTGATATTTATTAAAGTAATGAGTTAACTGATAGAATCACAGACTCTCGCAGAGCCTAGTCTGAATTCACTCACGGGAAACTAAACAGAGCCTAAAAGCTTTTTCCCTCATTTATTCTTTCTACAGTAACACATCAAATATTTGTATTTTGTACCAACTCATCAATCCTCAGAACAACCTTATGGACTACTATTATCAACCTCTAAAAAAATGAACTCTGTTGAAAAAGCACTGGCAACGAGTGGTTAAGTAACTTGCTTCGGGTCACACAGCGAGTAAACGGGCGGACGGGAGGGCTGAGATTCAACCCCCAGCGGCCTGGATCCAGAGCTGCGGTTAACGACTGTTAGGGGCCAGCCAGGGAAGGACGGGACCCGCATCCTCGCCCACTACAGTCTCTAAAACATAATTCCTAAGAGTCCAGGTTTCACTTCGTTTTTAAGGAGTTCAACCACATCAGTGCTCTTGCGCCGTGAGGCAAGTCCTTGGAAGGCACTGTTTCCTTAAGGCAACTACAGACTCTTATTTCAGGACTAGGTTCCAATATTTTAGTTTTTAAAAGTAGGAACTGCATAAAACAGGTGGCAGAAATAGGCTGCAGTGCGAGGAGCCCGGAACCTTCGGTCCCCACGCACTCGAGTTTGAGAAAAGGCCCAGAACAAGGTCCCCTCTGGCTCCCCCGGAACACTCGACCTCCCCCAGAGACCCAGCGGAGCCGGGTTTCGCCGCTGTCCCCGCCCGGCTCCTCGGACGCTGCGCCCCGGGCTCGAGCCCACGAACCTCCTGCCCCAGAGTCGCGCACGCTCCCCGCGAGGGCTGCAAGGCCCCCCAAGGCGCCGTCCCCGCCCCACGCCCGGGTGGGGCACCGCACCGCCGACCCGGGCTCCCCAGCCACCCCCTGGGACGCCAGGCAGCAGCCCGCATGGCCGCGCCGGCGACTCCCGAGCACCGCGGGCCAGATCCGCTCGCAGGCGCCTCCCTCCGAGGAGGGCTTTGGGACTAGGGGCCTTCCAGGCCGCCGCCCGCCCTCCGCCGCAGGCCCGCGCCTACCGAGCCCCAGGCGAGCCATGCCGAACGCCAAGCCTCCTGCAGCCGCCGCCGCCGCCGCCGTCCCAGCTCTGCCGCGCGCCGCACCCCCGCGCCCACGTCCCGCCCTCAGCCGGTCCGGCAAACGGCGGGATGGCCGCGCGGGGGCGGGCCGGAAGGCACGCGTCGCGCCGTGGCCGCGGCTCATTGGTCCCAGAGCACTTCGCTCACTCGCATAGCCAATGGGAGGCGGCCGGGTAGAGGTTACCGGTTTGGTTTTTTTTTTTTTTTCACGAGGGCGGTGGCGAGCGGCGGAAGGAGGGGTTTGCTGGGGGCGGGGCCTGCCAGGCCCTCCGCTTCCGTCCACTCCGGTTCCTTAAGTCTTTTCTGGGCTCTCGATACTTCTCTCTGGCTTGGCGGAGGCCAGTACTGGGGTGTCTTGTCTCCCCCCGCCCACCTTTCCTCTGACGTGCCGCCCCAGCCCTTACTCATCCACTCTCCGTCCCATCCTCCTCATCCCATGGGAGAATAACTCTCTTTGGTCCCTGAGTGCATCTACGACCTTACTGGTCGTTCCTCTTGTGCCCAGACAAGTTATTTTGTCAAAACACATTTGCTAAGCACATGCTATACGTAACATAATTCGACAAGTTATTACTTGTAAAGTTCCTGCGTCCAGTGCGCATGACTGCAAAGCCTTTTTCACGTGTATCATCTCTTTCTCTAGAACCCAAGGGGCTGGAGTTGCAGGGCTCCTCACTTACGGGGCTGCCACTACATCCTGGGGGGAGGGAGAGCTGGCAACGCATTCACGTGGGCTTGCGTTTTGTAAAATTTGTAAAAGTAAAATCTTTTAAGCATAAGTTAAGACCACTGTATCTTGCGGCTCTGATTCCCTCGTCTGTGTTTGGAATGGACGCGGATATTTTGTTTTTGTATTAGTAATTTCTCTGTACTGTAGTGTTTAATGCATAAGACCGCTCTGACTCTGGCTTAAGCATTCATGGACACAGGGGTCCAGGAGTGTTGGGGGCTGGCTGGCTGGTGGGCTTCCTGAAGAAAATGGCACTGGAGCTGTGGTTGGAAGATTTGTCAGGCAAACCAGATTCAAAGGTACACTCAACCCTCTGAAATCACTGGGGCCTATCCTATAAGCCACATGCCAGCTCTGATTTACTTCAAGGAGGCCGCCTGGCCTGGGATGGGAATTCTCAGCTCTGGTGCCCCAGGCTCTTCTGTATGTGAAAGTGCCTGAGAAGCCCACCCAGTGATCACAGGGCCATTTGTGGATCAGAGCAAATGGCTGTGACAGAGAAAGATTCAGCCAGGCCTGTTTGCTCTCCCGAGAGAGCACTTGAGGTGCAATGGGGAGTTTGTTTTTTTAACCCCTTCCCTGCACTTTACATATTTTCTCCCTTAAATATTCTACTGTTGCTGATTGAATTATATGAGGTCCTTTTCCTCTAGCCTAGAAAGGGAGGTCCTTTTCCTGCCAGGACATAGGGATTTAGTTCCTCTTGCTCACAGAGGGCCCTCTCATTTCTTTTCATGCCAAGTTAGTGTGTTACTTCATGTTAAACACTATTCATCTGAACTACTTCCATTCACTGAAAGAGATAATGATACATCCTATGACAAGTGTTCTTTGGGTCATATATTCAACTTTGCCTGTGTACCTATAGGCGAAGAAACAAGTTTTCACAGTAAGTCAGAAATTTTGTCCCCATGGGCCACAGACATCACAGTTTCCATGATGCATTAATGGATGGAATTTGTCGACCCCAATCTCTCCAGGCCTGCTGTGCCAGGACAGCAATACTGCTCAGAATGGAACCTTCTAATTGGGGTGGCTCACACTTTCAGTGCCTTCCATGACCTCTGTGGTCTCTGCACTAATCTGCTTCAGGACTGAACCTCTTGGAGAAACAGAAACAAGACATAACGCCGTGCTCGCTTCGGCAGCACATATACTAAAATTGGAACGATACAGAGAAGATTAGCATGGCCCCTGCACAAGGATGACACGCAAATTCGTGAAGTGTTCCATATATTTAAAAAAAAAAAAAAAAAAAAAAGACATAACGCCCTGCTAAATATTCTAGGGCACTGGCTGTTCTCCCGGGCTGTGGTATGGATGTGTAGCTCCATAGATGCACGCCTCCATGATGTGTACTGTACACGCCTCCGTGAAGCCTATACACATACAGGCTTCCAAAAATGCACCAGGATAAGTATCACTCTTTTTTTTTTTTTCATTAAAATAAAATACATAATGTTAAAAGAAAAACTTTAGTTGAATTAAATTTAATAGAGTTTAACTGAGGAAAGAATGATTCTAAAATCTGGCAGCCCCTCAAACCAGAAGAGGTTCAGAGAGACTCCCCGGCTGCCACGTGGTTGGAGAGGATTTATGGACAGAAAAAGGAAAATGATGTACAGAAAACAGAAGTGACGACACACGTGGCCAGATTGGCTACGGCTCGGCGTTTGCCTTATTTGATCACAGTTTGGACAGTTGGCCAAAACTCAATGATTGGTACAAGAGTAGGTTACAACTGTTTACACATCCAGTTAGGTTACAGTTCACTATGTATGGAGAAACCTTTAGGCAGAACTTAAAATATGTAAAGAGGCAGACTTAGACTAAACATAATTGAACAATATTAACGACGTAATTATGGCAGATACCGTCCCAGGCACAGTCCCTGGCCCCAGGGAGCACGACGTCAGCAGAGAGGCACGTTGCGCTGCAGGAGCCTCGTGTTCTGATAAAGAGAAGCCCCTGGTAAAATGGAGCCGGGAGAATAACATCCTTTTTGTCTGTTTCTTCACTGTGGTAAAATACACTTACAATTTTCCATTTTACCCGTTTCGTTGTTGTTGGGTACTATCTAGGAGTGGAATTGCTGGCTCAGATGTGAGTCTATGTTTAGTCTGGGGGGGAACCACCAAGCAGCTCTCCACAGCAGCTGCTCCGTTTTGTATTCCCACAGCAATGCACAAGCAATATAATTTCTGCACATCCTCACCGACACTTGTCACTTTCTGTTTTTTTGATCATAGCCATCCTAATGGGTACGGAGCAAAGAACAATCTATGAGCTGAGCATGGAAGAATGCATAGAACCAGCCAAGCAAAGAATGGGAAAAGAATATTCCTCCAGAAGAGGCAGCAATACCTGCAAAGGCAGGAAGGCCTGAGAGTTCTGGAACCTCTGAGTAGAATGGAGAAGTGGGGATGCCAGGGAAAAGGCTGGGGTGCCAGAGAGAAGCCAGACGCAGAGGGCCACAGAGGTTGCCCAGGCAGTCAGACTCTCCCGACAGCAGCGGGGGCCCCAGGAGAGGAGCAGGAAGGTAGCTTGGAAGAGAACGCAGGGTCTGCAGGCAGCCAGCTTGTGTAGGAATTCCCAGCCCCCTCATCGACTGTGCGTCCTTAGCAAGTTACTCAACCTTCAAGCTTTGGCCTCCTTAGCTGTCAGGAGGGATACAACTGCACTTTGTCACAAGATTGTTAGGAGGTTTCAATGAGGCAATCCATGAAAATCGCTTCACACAGCATCCGACCAGGACCTGGGCTCCCTGAATGTGAGCCATTGTTATGAAGGGGTGTTAACAGTCGTCCTGATAAAATAACAATAGTGCATTCACTTGAGAAAGACTGACTGAGCATGGCCAGGCGTCAGGCACCACCCAGCCGCCATGGAGGACACAAAGGTAAGCAGAGCCTCTTTGCCCAGTGAGCCCCTGCAGAGACCCTGAGGAAGAGCTCACATTGGACTCTGGAGTCAGAGAAGCTGGATTAGAATCCGTGGTAGATTATGCAAATTTTCTGCCAAATGACTGGTGTCATTATAAGAAGAGGAAAAGACACTAGGGATGCCTGCGCACCGGGAAGAGGCCACATGAGGTCACAGAAAGAGGTAGCTGTCTGCAAGCCGAGGAGAGAGGCCTCGGGAGAAACCAACTCTGCTGACACGTTGATCCTGGACTTCCAGCCCCTAGAACTGTGAGAAAATAAAGTCCTGCTGTTTAAGCCACCTCGTCTGTGGTATTTTGTTGTGGCAGCCCTGGAAAGCTAATGTAATCCCCACTAGTTGAACTCACATATGCTGCGTGGTCTAATCAGTGTGAGTAGAGGGGAGGTATGTCATTCCAAGCAGGAGATTTAAGAGCCTGCACGCAGTTGTGCTGTGGGCTCCTTCCCCCTCTGCCCTTAGGACGGCAGCGTTCCTGACAGAGGCTGCTCCAGCGCCTGGGTCCCCGAGGGAAGCTGGCATTGAGCAGAGCTGAAGCCAGCACATGAGTGAGAAATAAACCTGTGTTGTCGTTGTAAGGTTTTTGGATTGGCCAGCGCCAGAGAAAGAAAGATGAGCAGAGTTGAAAGGGATAAGTAAAGAGGCTTTATTGGAGCGCTCCTGAGCAACGGTAACAGGTCCCAGGAGAGGGGGCCGGGCAAGGTTCTCGGGTCCTGGGAGAGAGAGAGAGAGTCTCAAGAAGTTGCGCCACCCAGAAGTCTGAGTGGGTTTATATATGTTTTTAGGGCTGGGGGATGGGGGTTTCTTGGGCGGGAAGATTTCGGTGCAAAGAGTGAGGAATTTCTTTGTTGCAGTTTTAGGGTGGTATGTGTGGACTCAGGAACCGTGACTCTTACCAGGGTAACCATCCAGGTGTGGTCATCCTTTAACTTAGCTGGGCCTTGCAGGCATTGTTCTCGGCAGGTCTCGTGGGCTTCTTCTTTTTCCATTAGGGAGGGGAGGGGTGCCCGCCACCAGCTGTACAGTTGTAAACCACTGGGATTAGGGTTGTTTGCTACTGCAGTGCAACCTGGCCCATCCTATTTTAGAATCTAAACTTCATGGCTGTGATCTTGGGTGCGTTTCTCCCTTTTCTGAGCCTCATTTTCCTTATGTATAAAAGGGGCATGTTAATGCCTACCTTGTAGGGTTCATTCTCTCACTCAGCCACAGTTGCTGAGCACCCACCATGTGTCTGCACTGTGCCAGGCCCCCAGTACAGCCAAAGCAGCAAAGATATGGTCCCTGCCCTCACGGATCTTACGGGACACAAGGAAATGAACAAACAGATGATTACAAACTGTGACCATTACTATAGTAGGCAGAATAATGGAACCTTGAAGATGTCCATGTCCCAACCCCCAGAATTTGGGAATCTGTTACATTCCATGGCAAAGGGGAATTCAGCTGGCAGAAGGAAGGAAGGATTGCTGATCAGCTGATCTGAAAATAGGGCGATTATCCTGGATTACCTGGGGGGGCCCTGTAATCTGCAGGGTCCCTGACAGTGGAAGAGGAAGGCAGGAGGGGAGGGCCGAGGGATGACAGCGGGAGGGGATGCAGTCTACTGCCGCTGGCTCTGAAGATGCGGAGGGACCGCAAGGCAGGATGCAGATGCCTCTAGAGCTGGGAGAGAAGGAAACAGACACCACACTGGAGCTTCCGCAAGGAACACAGCCCTGCCAGCACCTTGACTGCAGCCCAGGGAGACTCATGCTGGACATCTGACCTGCAGAACTGTAAGATAAATTCACATTGTTTTAAGCCATTGAGTTTGTGGTAATTTGTCAAAACAGCCGTGAGAAACTAAACTGATAAGAGGGAGAAAAACAAAGGGCTGCAATAGAAAATATGGGAGTCAGGGGAGAGGTGACAGCTTTAGAGGGTGTGGTCAGGGAGGCCACTGCACACCTGAAACGGGCAGGGCCATAAAGGATGGACAGGGCAGGTCGGGTGGTTTTTGTGGAGGTTTAAGAAGTTAATGACGGTGGCAGCTTAGCCTCGTGCTCGACGCATAGGAAGCGATTCAGTGCGTAGTAACTGTGATTGTAAGATCTATGCATAGTTTTAAGAAATAATATGGCAACTGAGAGAAAAAGCCATGCACTTTCAGGTCTCTCTGCCTTTGCCTGTGCTGTGCCACCTGTCTAGGGCCCCTTTTTCCTTTGTCCCTGACAGGTAGAATCCTGTGCTGGTGCAAGGAGAGGCGAGGACAGATGGCATTCCAGCTCCTTCCCTGAGGGCTCTAATTTCATTGGCTTCTGAGCAAATGCAATGAGCAGGGAAGCCCCTCCAGCGCTGTTTACTATGGGCAGACAGCCTGCCTTCCTCTCCTCTCGGGTACATGGGGTGCGGCGGGAGGCCGGGGGTAAAGGGCAGGGGAGTGGAGCTGCAGCCACGGTCACCCAGTGTGGGGGGCTGAAATGACAAGGGAACCAATGGAAAAGAGACCTTCTGGTTTATTCCTCAACACCTCTACCCCCACATAAAAAATTGTGAGGGAAACACATGCAAAGTTACATCATTTATCATCATCAGCATTACTAACTATATGAAGTGAGGTGGGAATTTGAGTTACTAACTCTGTTCATTGTCCTAGAAAAAAAAAAGTCAAGGTTTGTGGACTGTTCTTTCCTCCCCTTTAAACCATCTAGTTTATTCTTTCCCCGTTGGTGATCAAGGCTTTGAGGGAAGAACAGGAAGCATAGTCAGTCTGTCATACTTCAGAAAACATTCTTTCTGTCTTTTGCAGGAACAATAGCCTGGAGCTAGTGTTGATGGGCACAGCTTGCAGCCAAGGCCAATGGAACTTTCTGAAATTGTCTCAAATCCTGGTGACCTAACCTTGCCCACTCCATTCTTATTTATTGAACACCCAAAGAGCCATATTGAATATGTGCCCAAAGTTCTAGAATACGAGGAACTTTGGTCATGTAACATGTTTTCATTTTCTGCTCCTCAAGCCCACCATGTTGCATGGTTTCTGTCTCTCCAGGTTGCTGTGGCTGCTGAACTGGTGGCATCGACCCCTGGGTGTGAGCGATTCCCCAGGCACTGTGCGCTTTTATGCTTGTGTGCTTCGCTCTCCAGCCTGCCCCGGTGGAGCATCCGCCTTCTGCCGCCCACCTGACAGACCCCTTCCCCATCAGACCCCCTCAAGTGGACTGAGTTACTATTTTACTCTGTGATCTCATAGAAATTTCCATATACACCTTTTAAAACAAATTTTTTTTGAGACAGAGTCTTTCTCTGTTGTCCGGGCTAGAGTGCCCTGGCGTCAGCCAAGCTCACAGCAACCTCAAACTCTTGGGCTCAAGCAATCCTCCCACCTCCACCTCCTGAGTAGCTGGGACTACAGGCATGCACCACCACGCCTGGCTAATTTTTCTATTTTTAGTAGAGGCAGGGTCTCACTCTTGCCCAGGCTGGTCTCAAACTCCTGCCCTAAAGCAATCCTCCCACCTCTGCCTCCCAGGGTGCTAGGATCACAGGCCTGAGCCACCACGCCTGGCCTCCCATATACACCTTTACTATAGTATTTTTTTAATTTACCTGCCTCCCTCATTGGACTGTGAGGTCCTACAGGCAGGGAACTTCTCTTAATCATCTTTGTATCCCTGGGATCTAGCACAGTGCCTGAAATCAGTAGATATTCAGTAAATACTTCTCGAAGGAAGGAAGGAAGGAAGGAAGGAAGGAGAGAATTAATAAGTGAACTGTGGGCCCTTCCATTGTTTGCATCTGTAGCCAAAGCCACCTTTATACTTTGGCTTTCAGCTTCAAAGCCCGCCAGACCATTCTAGATTATAGCAAAGTGTACTGACAAATCTAACTTTTGATGGTGGAAACTGTGCTTTTTATATTTCTGTTGTGCTCCCACAGCATCTAGGACACAATAGGCCTTGGGTCCATAGCCGTTGAGGGAGGAACCATCATGTCCAGCTCCGTAGACTAGCCAACCCTTTTGTCATAATTTAACACAATCCTTGTGTTTTGAGTGTCACCTATTAAATGCCCCTGGGCCTGGGATTTGCATGTATTTTTTAGTAAGCACTTTGTGGCCGGGAGTATTTGCCAGAGCTGGCATTTAAGCTGTAACACAAACAGTCCATCACTCCCTAGGCAACACTTTGAAAATAGCTTGCGGCTGGGCGGGAAGGTGTGTGTCCAGGTCTCCCAACGTGCGCTGTGCCCCCTACCGACATGAAGTGGAGACCACCCAAGTGTCCATCCACAGGAGGACACCTAGACTGTGAAAGTCTGCCTTTCTGAGTCTGCCAGGTCAAGCAGCAGGTCTTGCACCGTGAAGAGTCCCCCAGAAGTGGGGTGGGGGAGTGACTGTCCCCTGGAGACAGGCAACTTCCCCGAGCTCCTTCTCCTTTTACGTGCTGGTGGTGTCCACTCATTCTGGCCCTACAGACAGCACAGGGGCTCACTGGCCCTGGGTTTCTTCAGTTGTACTGGGAGGGGTTCAAAGCTAATAGTCAGCCCTTGTGAAGGTGAAAAGTACCTGCCTTCGGGGCCCAGGAACCCGGAGAAACCAACTACGCAGCCTGTCTTTTTGGAAGCGAACAAGTTCCAACCAGGGGCCATGTGGGGAAATAGCTCAGTGGGTTCTGCTGCTAGACTACCTGGGCTCAAATCTTGACCCTGTCACTTGTCAGCTGTGTGACCTCAGGCACCCAGTTAGTCTCTCTGGGCCTCAGTTTCTATATCTGCCAAATGGATATCGTAATAATTGTACCCCATCTCATGAGCTGGTTGAAAAGCTTGAAAGAGTTAATACATAAAAGTTCTTCGCAGTGCCTTGCTGGGCATATTGGAGTCTGAGGCAAAAGGAAAAATCTGCTATGCTGATCTTGTCTTTATTTAAAAATTTGAGATTTTGTTTATAATGAATTTTGCATTAATTTTTATTTTTAAAAATATTGCATTAATGTATTATTTTTCTTGATGATTGAATCTTTGATACCCCCTTGCATTTTGCATCTGAAGTGAGAGCCTCAACCTCCCCACCCTGGTCCTGGCCCTGGTTCTTAGAACAATGTTTGGTGGATACCAAGTTCTGGCCACTATCCTTCCATCAAATGCCTTTCCCCGCCCTGATTCTAGAAGTCATAATTGTCATGACAGAAAATACACGAATGCATAAGAAAGAAATAAACATCACCCATAACATCACTTCCTACAAAGGACTAACACGTACATTGGAGTGCACCTCTTTCCAGTCCTTTTTCTTCTGTGAATAGATATATATTTTTAAATTGGGATCATATTTCATGTATGTGCTAGTATTTTTTAACATAATCATTCATTAAATGTTTTTCCATCAAAACATAAGCTTCAATTATGTGATTTTTTTTGGCAGACTAATTGTCTTTCTCATGAATGTACCATAATTCATGTAAAAGGTCCTCAATTGTCAGACATTTTGTTTCCTTTCTTTTTCTGTTGTAAGTGATCTTGTACTGACCATTGTACCCATTATTAGTATTGATTATAAGCAATATCTGGCCCAAGCTTTTTTTTTTTTTTTTTTTAAAGAAACAGGGTCTCACTATGTTGCCCAGCCTGGAGCGCAGTGGTGTAATTATAGCTCACTGTAGCCTGAAGCTCCTGGGCTCCAGCGATCCTCTTGCCTCAGCTTCTCCAGTAGCTGGGACTACAGGCATGTGTCACTTCACCCAGCTAATTTTTCTTATTTTTGTAGAGATGGGGTCTTGCTATGTTGCCCAGGCTAGTCTCAAACTCCTGGTCTCAAGTGATCCTCCCACCTCTGCCTCCCAAACTTCTGGGATTATAGGCGTGAGCCACCACGCCCAGCCTCAAGCTCACTTAAATAGAATAAGAGAACTGCATGTTAAGGACCGGGCTGTCTCACAGAGCCCAAGGGCAGGAGTGTAGCCCGTCTTCAGGCACAGACCAGACCAGGAAGTGACAGGTACCAGGAATTGAGATGCCAGCTCACCATCACTCACCTCTCCATCTGTGTCATTCTTTCTTCTACTGAATCTGGTAGAAGATGGCCACTGGAGCAGTTTCCTAGGTCTGCCATACAAGGTGTCATATATTGAAAACAGCAGAAATTTATTACCTCACAGTTCTGTAGGCCAGAAGTCTGAAATCTAGGGATCGGCAGGACCACACCGTCTCTGAAAGCTAGGGGAATCCTCCCTGGTCTCTTCCAGCTTCTCGTGGTTTTCCGGCAGTCCTGGGCGTTCCTTGGCTTGTAGACACAGGTTTCTGATCTCTGCCTGCGTCATCACATGGCTTTCTCCCTGTGTGTCTGTGTACTTTGTGTCTGTGTACCTGTGTCTCTTCTCCTCTTCTTATGAGGATGCCAGACATATGGGAACAAGGGTCTGTCCTACTCCTATATGATCTCATCTTAATTACATCTGCAATGATCCTATTTCCAAGTAAGGTCACATTCCGAGGTACTGGGGTTAGGGACACAAGTCAACCCCTAACATATAATGTATACTTGGAATATATTTCCAAGTATGGGAATTTCTGACACTGGCCACAGTTTGGGTGGATATTTAAGGACTGGAAAGGAAATTTAAAAATAACTTTTTATTTGGAAAGAATTCAAACTTATAGACAAGTTACAAGAATAAAAATAGTACAAAAAAATGCCCATATATCCTTTTCCCAGTCACTGATTACTAACCAATTGCCTCATCATTTGCTCTCTTTGTGTGAGTGAGTGTGTGTGTGTGAGTGTGAGTGTGTGAGTGTGTGTGTGGTTATTCTCTTACATAACCGCAGGGCAGATATCAGCTTCAGTTTGACATCGGTACAATACTTCATCTAATTTTGTCAGTTGACCCATTAATGTCCTTTTTTACAAAACACTTTTTCTCCCTCTTTTACAGGATCCAGTCTAGAGTCAGGTGTTGAATTATGATGCCATGTCTCAACATTTCTGTGGCCTTTGTTTGCATTTTATGACACTGACACTTTGGAAGAATACAGTCTCTTTTCCCCACTTTTTAAAATATAACATTCTTCATTTGGGCTTATTGGAAGTTTTCTTGCGACTGGACTCATGCTGTGCACGCTTGCCAGGAAGGGCACATCAGTGACTGTGGCTCTTTTCTTCACGAAGCCTTCCTCTGATCCAGTCATCCCGCTTTCCGAGATCGCAGTGGGCCAGCTTCTCCTCCACAGGATGGGATTATGGCAGGGCTGAGGAAGACCTCTGAGGATCTGACCTGAACCTTCTATTTTATGGTGGGAGGAGTGGAGGTGGCTCTCCAGGAAGGGAAGCCAGGTGACTTGCCCAAGGACACTTACACAATGTGTGCTCAGCACATTACAGGCTTTCAAGAAACATCCTCATTCAACTTAGCTCATGGCATATCAAAGACCAGAACCACATTCCTTGATTCCCAGATTCAAGCTCTTTCCCCCATAATCTGCTGCCTCCTGCGAGACTTGTGTGATTCCTCCAATCCTCCACACTCACAGTTCTCTGCTGACGTCTGCAGGAACACAATTCACATGTGCAAACACACCCATGGCACCTCCAACCTGCCAGGCATCACTCTAACTTTGTCTTCTACTCAGGAAGCCCAGCTGGCTTTTCATAAGTGAAAGTGATGTTATTAAAAGGCTAACTTTAATTGCTCTCTAATTTAGATAAATTAGTCAATGGTTTGCAGATATGAGTACTTCATATTAGTAGCAAAAAGTCACTTGCCTCATACCTAATAGCCGATGGTGACTCTGTACTGCACAGCAGGCAGAGTTGTGGCTGCAAACCTCCATCTAACTCCAGGAGACTCCCTGGTGCCAATTCTGAGTTCTGGTCACCCAGACTATCTTTCCGGATTGTGGCAGAGACTGTGAACCATCAAAATCCTTTCTCTTCTTTGTCTGCAGTGACAGAATTATAGCCAGGTACGCACTGCCTGCTGCTACACGACACCCCCACCTTCCCTGGCAGTTGTCCACGGCCTTGGCAATGGAATGAGAGCGGAAGTGATACTCACAACTACTTACCCTGGGTGTCTCCTCCCTCCTCCCACCAGCTGGTGCTTAGACATGGGGCACCTCAACTTCTACCATGCAGGCCAGCACAGTGCCCTTGGGGATGCTGGAGCAGTGAAGTGGAAGGAACCCAAATCTAGAATGACCAGGAAGATCAGTCTTGTGCACTGACCTGGACCACTCACTGTGTAGCTGTTACTTTAGAGAGAAATAAGATTCTGGAGTTTTAAGCCATCATACTTTAAAATCATTTGCCCTGGCGGTTTAGCTTTACTTTAACTAATACATGCTTAATGTTCCCACAGTGAAGAATTTGGGCTAACATACCAACAAAGAGGACTGGGCAGACCCAACCAGGGGACATGCACGTCTTCCCAGGGGTGCCTGGGAGACAGGCATCACCTCCTCTCTGGACCTTCTCGTCCATTCTGAGGCTCGGGTCACAGGCAGAGTAGGGTCTTGCTCATAGGAGGGAACAGGCAGGTGAAGGCTTTTAAAAAATTGTGAAAATACACATAAAATGAAATTTATCACTTTACCATTTTTAAGGGTACAGTTCGGTGGCATTAAATATGTTCACCTTGTTTTCCAACCATCAGCACCTTCACCTACAGAGCTTTTTCATCATCCAAATGGAAACTGTGCCCCCATTAAACACGAACTCCCCGTTCCCCGCTTCCTCTAGCCCCTGGCAACCACCATCCTACTGTCTGTCTCTGTGAATGTGACTACTCTGGACACCTCAGATTTGTCCTTTTGTGAGTGGCTTATGCCACTTAGCATAGTGTTGCTAAGGTTCACCCACGTTGTAGCATGTGCCAGGATTTCTTTCCTTTTTAGGGCTGAATCACGTTCCATTGCATGGAGAGACCACATTTCTGGATCTATTCTTCTGCTGGTGGACACTTGGGTTGTTCCACCTTTTGGCTCTTGTGAACAGATGGAGGCTTCTACTCTGGGGGTTTCCTCTCCTTTCTGGGTGCATCAGCTCTGGTGGTTGTTGGGTACCTCATGGGCCTTCGCCTTGCCAGGGAGTAGGCAGGAGAAGACGTCTAGGCTGAAAGCGAGCCAGAGAAGAGGAGGGGAGAGGGGTGGGGAACGGGAGAAGCCATCACTGGGCATACACCATATGCCAGGCCTCACACACGCGAACCTGTTAACACTGCTTTTGTTAACAACGAAACGTTACAGTGCTGAAAATCTTACGCCTTAGAAGCACAGACGGTTAGAAATGTGGCTGCTGGAGATACATAGGGTAAGAATGGAATATTCCTCTCTTTTCTGAAGGACCCGAGTCATTTGGACACTGAGAAGAAGCCTCAATTAACAGCTCAGGGCTTTCTGGACACGACATTGCACATTCGTCTTAACTTCGTAGTTCCAAGGAAATAGGACCTGAGTCCACTTTGTAGCCCAGGGTTGACATTAATGCCGTTATACACAGTCCTGTTTTGCTTTGAGCCTATTAGAACACTACTTCACTTAAATGTTACCTATACTCTTCCCTTCTCCAAGACCCTCTAGAAATCCTGTTTCTTCCTCTGTTGGGCGAGGGTTACTCTGCAGTTCCCTGAGTGCCCCCTCGCTGCGGCAAGCCAAGACGCCTCTCCGTGCCGCCTGCAGCCGTGCCCCTGCGGTCTTTAGCAATGGGCATTCCACATATTGCATCACGTTACATATTACTATTCTCATCTTACTGAAGGGGACGCTGGTGTCTGGAGAAGTTCTCTGCATGGCTTTAGCTGGGGTGGCCTGGAGGCGGGAGCCGTTTGCAGCCCTGCTCACTCACACGTCTGGAAATTGTTGCTGACATTGGCTGCCGGGACCTCAGCTGGGGCCGGTGGTCGGAACACCTGCACGTGCCTCTCCCGGAGGTCTCTCCTCGTGGGCCAGTTGGGGTGTCCTCTCTCGCCTGGAAGCTGAGTTCCGAGCGTGAGCGTCAGGAAGAGGAAGCTGCCAGTTTGAGGCCTGGGAACCGACATTAGGCAAGCAGGTCATGGGGCCCAGATCGAAGGGAAGGGGACATAGACCCTGCCTCTCAGTGAGAAGAGTGCCAAAGAATTTTGAGGTCATGTTTTCAAACCGCCTGTGGAGTTTTACTTTGTTAAGGAGTTGGAAATGTATTCATAGGTTAGAACGCCCTCTTCCCACCTTTCTGATGTTGAAATCCTGCCTGTCCTTTACAGCCTGGCTGAAATCTGTCCCCTTCCTGCTCCTTTCTCTTTCTTCTCAGTTGGAATTAATCACAGCCTCCTTGGCTTCCACAGCCCACCTTTGTCTCTGGCTTCCTGTGTCCCTACCACGGCACTGTAAGCCAGTGGGAGGCGAGATGGACTGACAGAGTGCCCGACACAGGCACATGTACCCATCCGTGAGTGTCGAATAAATGAATAACAGCTGGGAAGGCAAGGGGGTAGAGAGAAGAGAAAGAGGAGTGGGGGGGGGTGCTGGTCCCCAGTTTCCCCTGGAGGCCTCCGGCTGTGTGGTTGGGTGGTGACTTCCCTCAGCAGTATCTGAGTTCATGCTAAGTAAACATCTAGGAGGAGGAAGCATTGTTGGCGAATTCAGCAAGTGTCCCTCTGCAGGATTGTTTCTGTGGCTTTAAAGATCCCAGCCAAGGGCAATCATAAATGATTTTTAATGTAGCACAGCAAACAGAGATAAGTGGGCATGTGTTACTTATCGGGAAACTTCCATAAGGAGGCATTTAGTAGGGTAATAATATCTCCACCCTCTGTGTCATCCAATGAATCAATTAGGCAGCTCAAGCACTGACTCCGTAGCATTTGATTGTATGTTCCTGCCTGGCTTTACGTTCCTAAATAATTTGAAAATTTTCCAGGCAAAGCTAAAACCAGAAACCTATGGCGGCCACTGCAAAAGTGAGGTCAGAGGCTGAGCCTTTGTTATGGATGTTGCTGCTCTAGCTGTGAGTGCAGCTTCCTGTGGACAGAAGGGACCCCCCCACCCCCATCTGACTGTCCTGCGATGCCAGCTGTCTAGTTGGACCTTGGCTACAGGTCGTGGAGAGCTTTATGTCCTGTATCCCTGTGACTTGTCTGGGGCTTGTCTTAGAATACTCTGGTGTCCTGGGTTTGTTTGTATCAATCTGGTCTAGGACTAGACTATGCTGATGACGTGCTGTGGCTCATTTCTCCAGAAGCAGAGATGGTCTGTACAAATCACCTTGCTCAATCTTTCTTGTGTTTCAGAGGTTAAAGCTCTGATGCTAAGGCATCCAAGGGAAAAAACCCAAGGGTTTACTCTAATTGGTGACAGCCAAGCCCACCTGCCACTAAGCGGTTCCCCTCTTCTCATCTGCACTGGCACCATCCTCATTATTTGCCACTCGGGAGATAGCAGGTGACTGCTAATGCTTTGTCATGCCTCTAGTCTCTCACTACCTCTAATGCATGGTCTTCCAGGTTGCTAGTTCTAAAGCTTCCTTAAAACCCTGTCATGGCTCTGCATAATCTTCAAGATAAAGTGGGAGAAGATTGGGAAGAAGGAAATGTCTATTCAGTACCTCCTTTCCCATTAAACACTTTCTCATCTGCATCAAGACACCACCATCCAGTTGCTGGAACCAAAAATCTCATTGGCTCTCTGTCCATCACTCACTTCCAACACTCACTAGCAGGTTCTGACAGTTCTAGCACCAAAACGTGTTCAAAAATCTGCCAACATTTTCTTCCATCTTCCCACAACCATTACCGTGCTGGTTCCAGTGGACTTTGCAGTAGCCTCTCAGAGGCCACAGTGACGGCTCCCTGCCGTGGTGGATGCCGTGGCCTGCACCCGGGTCCCGTGTCAGGATGTACACTCATTCCCCAGCCGCTGAGAGTGTTGGCTGCTGTCACCTCAAGGCTGTGTCCCTCTATTGGCCAAAAAGAGCAGCCTCACCCAAGCTCATGCCCCCTCCCTGGGGGCAGCCCACACTCTATGATTGGTTAACTTGGGGATACAAAGGATTGCCCGTTGTGTCTCACTTTAGGGCAACTCTGAAGTGCTGCCCCAGCTTTCAGCTCCCTGTGGGGTCCACTGAGGCCCTCATAGCCCCCATGTCATAATTCAACTTCTGCCCAGTCTTATTTTTGACACATCCTCACTGGTGGTGTTCCACAAGCACACTCTAGTAACTTCTCTGCAGCCAGATATCCGTTGCAGGGTCCCTTCCAATGGGCCACAAAAGTAAAAACGACCAATTTGGACTTCATCAGATTAAAACCTTTGTGCTCCAAGGAACACCAAAAAGGAAGTGATGACCCACAGAATGGAAGAAAATATTTGCAAATCGTGTACTTGGGAATGGACTTGGATCTAGAATGTATAAGGAACTATTATAACTCAATAATAAAAATAGTCCAATTTAAAAATAAGTAAAGGATCTGAATAGACATTTCTCCAAGGAATATATACAGATGGCAGAGAAGCACATGAATATATGCTCAACGTCATTAATTATTAGAGAAATGTCAATCAAAACCACAATGAGAGACAATTTCATTCCCTCTAGCATGGCTAGAATCAGAAAGTCAGAGAATAACAAGTGTTGGTGAAGACGTGGAGAAACTGGAACCCTGCTACTCTGGCTGGAGGGATGTAAAATGTTGCAGCTGCTTTGGAAAACAGTCTGGCAGTTTCTCAAACCACTGAACAGAGTGACTGTAGGACCCAGCAATTATACTCCTAGGCATCCATGCAAGAAAAATGAAAGGACACGTCCCCAGGAAACATGTGCATGAATGTTCATAGAAACATTACTCATGATAATCAAAAGGTAAAAACAAATATTCATTAACTGACGGATGGATCAACAAAACGTGTCCTATCCACACAATGGGATTACTACTCAGCCATTAAATGAAATGAACCACTGTCGCATGCTACAATATGGATCACCTTGAAAACATTACGCTAAGTGAAAGAAGACAGACACAAAAGACCTCGTATTACATGATTACATTCACATGAGAGTCCAGACTAAGGAAATCTATAGAGACAGAAAATACATTAGTGGGTGCTTAGGGCCAGGGTTGGGAGGACAGAAGGACAGGAGGTGACAGATAAAGGGAATGGGGTTTCTTTGTCGTGTGATGAAAATGTTCTAAAATTGCACCTATCTGTGAATATACTAAAAACTGCTGAATTGTACTGTACTTTAATTGGGCAAATTGTATGGCGTGTGGATTATATCTCAACAAAGCTGCTAAACAAACACCTCTCCAACAGCTTCAAGAGAGCAGACCTACAGCATCCTGCCTCTGACATCATCTCAAAACCCTCTCCCCCACTCTTCCCCACTGCCATTCACACTAGTCTTCTTCTGGCTCCTAGCCCCAGGGCCTTTGCACGAATTGCTCCTTCTTGTCACTGCAGCCTCAGCTACTGCCACCCCCCCAGGCCTCTCAGACCAAGCAATATTCAGTGGGAGTGCCCCCAGCTGGCCAGCCATTCAACTCAGTGTTTGTTTTCTCCATAGAACTTGCCAATTTGTAATTACCTCAATTATTTACAGATTTATTTATCATGTCTTCTCCACTAGAATGAAAGCTCCACAAGGGAAAAGAGGAGGGCCTTTGTCTCAGTTCATTTTGTGTTGCTATAAAGGAATACGTGAGGCGAGGTAATTTATAAAGAAAAGAGGTTTATTTGGCTCATGGTTCTGCAGGTGTACAGGAAACATGGCGCCAGCGTGGGCTTCTGGTGGGGGCTCAGGGAGCTTTTACTGACGGCAGAAGGCAAGGAGGGAGCAGGTGTGTCACACCACAAGAGAGGGAGCAAAACAGAAGGGAGGTGGTGCTACACTCTTTGAAACAACCAGCCCCGCCAGGCGAGGTGGCTCACGCCTGTAATCCTAGCACTCTGAGAGGCCGAGGAGGGAGGATCGCTTGAGGTTATGAGTTTGAGACCAGCCTGAGCAAGAGTGAGACCCCGTCTCTACCAAAAATAGAAAAATTAGCTGGATGTGGTGGTGTGTGCCTGTAGTCCCAGCTACTAGGGAGGCTGAGGCAGGAGGATCGCTTGAGCCCAGGAGTTTGAGATTGCAGTGAGCTATGATGATGCCATTGTACTCTAGTCAAGGCAACAGAGTGAGACTCTGTCTCAAGAAAAAAAATAAAAATAAAAATAAATAAACAACCAGCTCTCCTGTGAACTAATAGAGCGAGAACTCACTCCTTACCACTAGTGTCACCAAGCCATTCATGAGGGATCCGTCCCCATGACCTAAACACCTCCCACCAGGCCCCATCTCCAACATTGGGTATCAAATTTCAACATGAGACTTGGGGGGCACAAACATCCAAATTATATCAGCCTTCCTGTGCACTGATGAAATCTCAGAGTCTACAACAGTGCCTTGCAGTTTAGTTATTAACTGAAAATTTAGGTTTTTAAAATAAATGTAAGAAAAAAATTTTTTTCTTGCAATTCTTTAGAACTAGAGTAAAAAAACAATGTTTATGAAAGCTCAATCTTTTGATTTTTACTTTAAAATCTTTAATGCAATTTAAAAAAATTAATAGACTTTATTATCTTAAGCTGTTTCAGGTTCACAGCAAAACTGAATGGAAAGAACAGAATTCCCCAAAAACTCCTCACCCCCACCACGCACATAACCTCCCCAACTATCAACATTCCCCGCCAGAGTGGTACATTGTGACAATGGATGAACCTACATTGACACATCATTATCACTCAAAGTCCATAGTTGACACCAGGGTTCACTCTTGGTGTTGCGCATCCTATGGGTTTGGACAGGTGGACGATGACATGCAGCCACCACTGTAGTATCACACAGAATAGTTTCACTGTCCTAAACATCCTCCGTGCTCCAACGATTCATTCCTCCCTACCTCCAATTTACTTTATTTTTATATCCATTTTTCAATTAAAAATGCATCAGAAACTCACTGAGCAGGGAGGGGCTGTGGAGGGGAAGGGGAGACGGCACAGGTAAGCTGCACTTAGTCAAGTTTCCCCTTTAACAAGTGCAGCGTGTCAAGGCCACAGGCATAGGCTTGAGCATTCAGTTCTAGCATCTACCCAAGTCAATGTCGCCAAGGAGACCAGAGGAGTATGAGGGCTTGTCTCTTCTCCTCCTTGCACCCACCAGGGCCCAGGACACCCTCCCATCTGTGCAGATGGCAGCCAGGCCAAGAGCGGCAGGCACACACCACGTCTCCACCTGGTCTATGCTGGGAGGCTACGCTGGGCATGGCACAGCCTTGCTGTCTCAGGTTTCCCCTGCCTGCCCCTGTGGACTCACGTCTGATTCCTTGGAGGAGGACAGGGGGCTGGGAGACTTTGGGGCACAAGCAGGCTGCTAGGAAACTCCCCCTTTGGAGGCGGCACAAAGGACAATGACCCCTGGATCTGGCTCTCTGGGAGCCGTGGAGTGACTCCCCAGCAGCAGGCCATAAGACATGCAGGCACCCTGGGGACGTCCAGAAATGCTCCAGGCACTCAGGGAGCCTGGGCACCTGGTCAGTGAAGCAGGACTCACTCCTCCCTGCCTACTAAGGTGCTCACTTCATTTGCCCCAATACTGCCATGGTCTGGGACAGCTGATGTATCTTGGCATTCCCAGTGTCATCCCTGACACTGTCTCCAGTGACCCAGGACATCCTCTCTCCCAGGGCTGGGTCCCCAGGCAGCTTCTGTCATTGCACCAACCTCAGCAGGTCTCCACGCTCTCCTCATTCCTGAGAGAGAACCTGCTTTACCTCGTGCTGCAGGAAGAGGGATGTTTGGCTGGACAGATGCGGGCTGGGAGAAAGGTCTGTGTTGTGCCCGGCCCCCTCAGCTTCTCATCCCTCGGAATGTCCTCTCTCCCAGGGTGTCTTCTGGACCACCCACACCCAGAGCGCTGGCTCATGGAGACCCCTGCCGGCAGCCCCGCAGCACGGCTGGCTCCTGCAGCCTCTGGAACCCCCCTGACTCATGTCCTTCTCCCCTCCCTTGGTTGGGCAGTTCGGCTCTGCCCTGCTTCTCCAAGCGCCCGTTCTCCCGCCTTCCATCCCTGCCAGTGCCTACAACTTTGCCAAAAGCAGAACACCAAGCATGTTGACTTTATGCTCTCCAAACAATGGAGTCATTGTTTTATGCTGTCATTACTGGATCTGCCCTTTGTTAGAAGGCACAGTGGGGATTATAAACAACTTTTTTCCCCTTTCACAAAATCAATCACCAAATCTTACCAAATTTGAACCCTAAATGACATTTTCTCCTCTCCAGCCAGAATAAATTCTGGCTCAGGTTCCAGCGTGTCTGGCCTGGGCTACTGCAGCAGCCTCCTGTTGCTCTTTCCATGTCTTCCTTCCCCAAAGCTTTCTGGAGGCTGAGAGGCCCAGGCCCCCTCTTTGTTTTACTTTTTTAAATACTGAAAAACAAACACATATCAAAGCAGCGTTACAAGGTTATGATAGATTTTTAAATGTTTATACTTTTTTTTTTTTTTTTTTGAGAGAGAGTCTCACTCCCTTGCCTGGGCTAGAGTGCTGTGGCGTCAGCCTAGCTCACAGCAACCTCAAACTCCTGGGCTCAAGCGATCCTCCTGCCTCAGCCTCCCGAGTAGCTGGGACTACAGGCATGTGCCACCATGCCTGGCTAATTTTTCTATATTTAGTACAGACGGGGTCTCGCTCTTGCTCAGGCTGGTCTTGAACTCCTGAGCTCAAGCAATCCTCCCACCTCGGCCTCCCAGAGTGCTAGGATTACAGGTATGAGCCACCTCGCCCCTTAAATGTTTACTTTTAACAGAATTGATGCTTTAAATTAAAAAACTATAATTTTATCTATTGTGCTAGTCACAAAGTAATAGAAGATATTTTTTTTTGTTGTTGTTGTTGTTATAGGACTCTACAAGCCATGTGACCTGGTCCAAGCCAAAAAAGGTTTATGAACATCACATCTTCCTACCCTGCTGTACATCCTTGTGATTACATTTTGAATCTCATTCGGAGATGACCTCCAGAGTCCAACCATGGATTCCTTTGAGAATGAGAAGCCAGGCCAAAGGGTCCCTCCGGCCACCTATCATGGCACAAATCAAACTTCGCTGGCTCTGTGGCTGCGCCATGAAGTCCAAATGCCTTCCCCAGGCCGCTGGGCTCGCCTTCTGAGCTCCGGCCATCCCAAGGTGCTTCAGGTGTCTTGCATGAAGCCTTTGCTCTCTGTTTGTCTTCACCTAGAACGCCTGACCCCACCCTGCCTGGCTGACACTCACCCTTTAAATCCAAGACCACATGTCACCCCTTCTGGGAAGCTCCCCGGCCACCGGCACCCAGGGAGGGTGAGAGCCTGCTCCTCCTCCAAGCTCCCCGGCATCCTGTGCTGCTGCCTTCTCACCATGTGTGGACTGGATGTTCGAGTCTGACGCTCCAGCGTTGGTGCACCGCTCAAAGACAAGGTCCATGTCTGGGTCTTGTCTACATTTCCAGCTCCTACTAGCATGGCCCAGGAAGACGAATGAATAAATGTGCAAGTTTGTGAAATGCCACAGACCTCTGTGCCTATCAGTTCTTTGTTTTGGGCTGGCTGGTTTTGTTTGAACTGGTGGAACTCTGTGAATTTGCAAGACCGCTCCTGCAAAGTTCCGGCCCAAGGGTCAAGGTTCCCTAGTGTAACTTCCTGGGGGGCGTGGTTATGGCGCAGGAGGGACAACCACAGGGACCAGCAGGTGGCGCCAGGTCCCTTTGCTGGAAAGTTGCGATGCGTCTGCTCTGCAGGGGCTGGGGAGCACGTTCCAATTCCAAGCACAGTTCTAGATCGTTTCAAAAAATCGCAAATCCCAAGTCAAGGCCATGGGGACAAAGCAATACAAAGCAATTTCGTAAGAGAGATCTAAATTCAGTTCAAGGGAGAAATTAGTCCAAGTAAATATGCAGAATGTAGCCTCAAACTTAGAGCTGAACTGAACTGCTCTCACAGGTCCTCTGGTCACCTCCTGCTCCGGCAGCCGAGGTCCCTGAGAGGGCGTGGCTGTGCTCCTGGACACACATGGAGTCCACCTGCATAGAACAGGCTTCTCTGTGACCCCCGCGGCCAGGGTGGCAGAGCTGCCCTACCCCAGGCCAGTTCACACTGCAGTCTATGTGGGCGGCGCCTCTGAACTCGAGGAAGCGCCTGGACTGGCTCATCTCTGAGGGTTGTCCCAGCTGTGCAAAGTCACTCAGCTTATGAGAATCAACCGCCCTGGCCCCATCCCTTCTCCAGGTCCCTGCTGACGGTATGCCTCTCCTGGCACTGTGGCTATAGCCCCTCAACTTCCACCTGCAAACACTGCATGTTGTCTGAGAGTCCTACATCTCAGAGCAACGATGGATCATTTGTCAGACCTCTCCATAGCTGGATGGGCTGTGTCAGCAAGTGCTGATTCAGGTACGACAAGCAGCCTCTGGACTGCACCATGATGTCCCAGCTGCTTCGGTGCCCAGAGGGGTGTAGTCTGGTCAGTGGACAGGTTGACCTTCACTGAACACGAGGTGATTGACACCATTATCTCCTTCACTAAGTGACTCTCTCTGTGTCCAACAGAACCCAGGGCCCGAAACCATGGAGTTTCTGAGCTGGTTCCCTCCTTCTCACTGCCACACCTTCCTGGCCCTCTGCTGTCCTTTGCTGGGCAGCCAGTCCTGGGGAGTGAACATCCTCTCACTCCTCTCCCCCGAAACCTCACTCTCTCTCATGTGCCAGGAAGTTTTTTGCTGGGTGTTGGGGGTTGTCCCCAGGCCTCTGAGACCATCCTTGTGTGGCAAGATCAGAGCGAGAGTGCTCAGGCGGCACAGGGAGGGGAGCCTCGAGGGCATCCCACAGGACAGATGTTCTCTGTGGCTTACAGGAAGTGAGGGCGTTGGCACCCACTTCTGTGTTCATGACTCTATCCGGGCAATAAGAGACTTGGCCCCCTGGACTGCCAGGGCCCTGTGTGGAGCCACACCCTGTGCAACACTCTCGCAGGCCACAGAGAGAGTGAGTGGTGCTGAGGCCAGAGGCATGATGACCTCTGGTGGCTGTGCCGCTATGCCTGCAGAGGCAAATGCTAGGCAGAGCGTTCCCGTTGGTTCCTTGGGGCCAGTAGATTTACCAGTGGGCCCAGGAGGGCTGTGCAGGCACTTTCTGTGGGAAGGTTGGGCATGCAATGGCATCTCAGTGCTCCGCTGGCATCCTAGGATCCAACACGACCCAAAACCTCCAAAAGCAAAGGAAGGGACTGGGTGAATCATCAATATCATTCCCCCCATAAGGATCCAAAACTGCAACATCAGGTTCAGGAAAAAAACCAAACCAAATTTTATCCCTTTTTTTTTTTTTTTTTTTTTGGTCATAAGGAGGAAAAAGGAGTTATACATTTTTTCAGATTATAAGTTCGTGAAACTATGTTATAAATATTTTTGAAGATATAAAAGAAAATAATTCCTATTATTCTACTCCCCCAGCCCAACCCGGTTAGAATTCATTTCAACAGATATTTACAGAGCACCTGCTATATTCCAGGCACAATTCTAGGTGCTGGGGATATGGCAGGTAATGAAACAGATGACAATCCTACCATCAATGGCGTCACAATAAAGCACACCCACCCCACGGCCCAGCAACTCAACCCCAGGCACACACTCAGCACACAGGTACATAAGTTCACCAAAAGGCAGACACTGGAATGCCCAGAGAGCAGCAGGACTTGTGACCACCCTACTGCCCATCAGCAGTGGAAGGACAAATTGTGTCTACAGACATACTCATCATCTACGTCTCACAAACAGAACATGCAGGGGACCCTATCTGTGCAAAGTCTAAGCCAGGAGACCTGATCCCCGGTGTCCTAGCGGGTACCCCTGGTGGGAGCAGTGACCCCAAGGGCCACAGGGGGGCGCCTCTGCTCTGCTCCTCCTCTACGTGGTTTGCTCTGGTGTTATCGTGGAATTTGAGCTGTTTGCTTGGGATTTCTGTACTTTTCTCTGTAAGTGTTGTACTTCAGTGAAATGTTTGCATTAAAAAATTTGTGCTAAGGTGGAGCCTGCAAAGCCTCTGACACACAAGGTGGCCCCGACCTCAGGCCCCTGGGCCGGCTGAATCTTGCTGTCAGGGTCCCTTCCCCACTAGTGGGCAGGTCCAGGAGGAAGAGGTCATCTGGGAAAAGAGGCATTTCCCAAGGGGAGGGACAGTTGGCTTGGAGGGTGAGGCTGTGGCTTGTGCCGGGAACAGGGAAGGGAGGTGGTGAGGACCACCTGGGCTGCTGGGCAGTCGGAGCACACAGGAAAGGCAAGGTCAAGTCCAGCGCTGGTCTGACCCAGCCACGGAGACCCAGACCCCCAGGAGCCGGAATCCGGGAGGCTCCCAGAGGACCAGGTTTCAGGGTCACTTTTTGCACAAGGCCTAGTGGGGTGGGGCTGGGGGGTGTGAGTGTGATGGAGGGGCTCAAAGATGCCAGTAGGGCATGGAAAGAAGCCAGGAGTCTGGTGCCCCCAGAACAGAGAGCTTGAAAGCATCCCCTCACCCGCTTGGGGCAGGGTCCCGTGCGGAGCTCTGGCTGTGTGACAGGGACAGCTGAGGCTGCGCCCACTCACCAGCCCCCTTGGTCAGGCCAGCTTTGCAGAAGGGGAGATGTCAGTTTGGCCTCCATACCTCCTCTGGCCCAGGCTGGGTTCCTCCTGCCCAGAGCCTGGCGTCCTGCACGGCTGGGACTTGGGGTTCTCAGGGCCCCTTCGCTGCTGTTTCTCTGAGTGTGAATGCCCCCCGCCCCCCACGGGGTGTTTCAATCAGTCACTACAGGTGGGCCGTAAACCTCACTGACAAGGCGAGAGGCCCCCGAACCTCAAAACCTTCACGGCTCGTTCCCTGACTCCCACCAGGTAAAGGGAGCTGGGCAGTCTTCTCAGAACACGTCTGAGCCCCTTCTCAGAAGTTTCCAGAACACCAGTGTACTCAGCACAGGCCCGTGAGCTCCTGTGAACAGTGACACCTCTGACACTGATGCGGCGAACTCCCAGAGGGCAGGGTCTGCATTCCTCAGGCAAGGCGCCCGCACACAGTGCACCCCAGTGACATTCATGAAACAAGAGGGTATGGAAATTGGGGCCGGAAAGGTTAAAGGACGTCCCCAAAGCTAGAAGCTACCAAGAGTCTGGAAGCGGAACTTGGGGCACCAGGATCCCGAAGCTGCAGCCAGTGTCTGGCTAGGGGAAGCCTCCGGCGCTCATTGTGGAGAAACCTTCGCTTCTCCTGTAGGGAAATGGAATTCTTCAATACATGCCTCTCCCTGCCCCCACCCCGAACTCTTGACTATTTAAACTGGGTATTAGGCATTTTCTAGATACTGTTGCCAAATTCCAACAGCTTATATAGTGAGCACAATGCAGATCTAAAGAAAAATCCCCAATGAACTTTAATTCTCCTTTGGCAGGCGGCAGCTCCTCGGTTTCCTTCAGGCTGCGCTTCTGAGCTGAGATTAAAAAGGTAAAACTCGGCCGGATCAAAGACGAGCTCTCTTTCTATGCGGTCTTGTGTGCTGCCTGCAGCCTTGTGCTCAGTGGAGAGAGAACATTCTGGAACCTTCCAGCTTTGTAAGCCGCCTCCTCTGAGAGGCTTCCCTCCGTGCCTGGGGCCGGTCACCCCTCGCTCTGCTGTGTGCTGCCACTCTGCACAGATCTACAGCAGGCATCCCCCGGGGACCCCCACCCAGATGGGGGGTCCGGGAGAGGGTCTCACGGCCCTGAGTGCCCGGCAGACACCGTGGGTGAAGGAGCCAGGCTCCTGTGGCCCGGGGGTGCGGGCCTTTGTTGCAAACACAGAGGTGAGTCCCCTCCCTTCCCCGCTTGGGACACTGAGGCCCAGCACGCAGGGACCCTCCAGCGTCTGTGGGCGGGTCAGTCCCACAGCCTGCATCTGCGAGTGTGGGCACGCGGCCGGGCTGGGACACGCGTGTGCTCACTGAGGCTCGTTCTGTGGGGCCACCGAGCTGCGCACGTCACCTGATCCAGCTCCTGTCAGCCTCACAAGCGACCTGTGAGGAGTGGCATTTTTATTTTCCACCCAAGAAGGTGGAGAGATCCCGGGCTCCCGGGGTCACAGGGCTGGGAGGCGGGCGAGGTGGTCGAATACCCAAGTCGCAGTCGGGCCTCTGAGCCCACCTTCCCGACTGCGCTGCCCTGCAGCGAATCAGCGCGATTCCACCTCCTGACACGTCGCTGTGTGGCCTTGTTAATGGGCTCATTTCTCGCAGGTGCGCCCTCGCAGGTGCGCCCGCTCAGGCCTCTCCGGGAGCTGGGTCCTCGGCCCGCAGGTGACGAGCCCGCCACGTGCACCAGGGGGCGCTGCAGGCCAAGTGGCCTCCAGAGCCCAGCGGGCGGGCGGGGCAGGAAGCCGGGCTCCCACCTGCCTCGCTTAGAGACCGGTCTTGCTCTGCTCCCCGGGCTGGCGTGCAGCCCAGTCCTAGCTCACGGTATCCTCAGACTCCTGGGCTCAAGCCATCCTCCTGCCTCCGCCTCTCAAGTAACCGGGACTACAGGTAGGTGCCACCACACTTGCTTGATATGTACTCTTTTTTTTGAGAGACGGATCTCACTGTGTCACCCAGGCTGGTCTCAAACTCCTGTCTTCAAAGTGATCCTCCCACCTCAGCCCCTCCCAAAGTGCAGGGATTACTGGCGTGAGCCACTGCACCCGGCCCCTAGGTGCATTTAGATATCCGTTTTTAGGTGTGTGAAATCAGGAAAACGTTTTAGTAAAAGGAAAGCAAACATCTCTGACCCATGAGGAAGCTGGTGTGGGCCCAGCCTGGGTTTGGGTTCCAGCTCTGAGCTGCACCGGCAGCCTTGGCCCTGTCTGCCTCGCTGGGCCGGGGGAGCAAATGAAGCAATGGATGCAATCACGCTTGTAAACTGTAAATTGCTTTCACGCCCGACATGATCCTATCAACCCAGGTGCCAATGAGGGAAATACGTTATTTGATGACTGGCTGTTTCCTCCCATTTTGGCTGATTTCTCTGTGGCAGAACTTCTTAGAGTTCTGTGTTAAATGGCAACGGCCTTTGTCCATGTGAACGATGACAACAGTAACTGAAAACAAAATCTTGCTTCTTGCGTTACTTTGTCTAATTCTCACGCTGAGTCCTCTGTCCTGGGACTTAAATGAGGGCCCGAAAGAAGGAAACATTTCTCAGGTCAGGGCTGAAAGGCCCGCCGTGGTCTGCGTGCTCAGGGAGGTCGAGTTGCATCTGTTTTCCTGCTGATACTACGCTCTTCCTCTGCAGTAAGAACTCATCAAAACAGGTTATGTTTTCTTTCTCTTTGATAAATTAAAATTACTTTTATCATTAATGGAGTGGAGGAACCTACCCCTCATTTTCCAAGGGTCTCTCCAGAGAGCAAATACAAGCTGAGACTTCCCGTAATTCAATTATACATGGCCACACATCCTTAAGGCACACTCAGCTCCCGAGACAGCTGCCATGGTCACTGTGACAACAGCAGGCCTGGGCATCCTTGTCTAGAAGGGTCTAAACCTTTGAGGCTCCATGGTTTTATTTTTATTTATTTATTTATTTTGAGACAGAGTCTTGCTCTGTCACCCAGGCTAGAGTGCAGTGGCACAATCATAGCCCACTGCAGCCTCCGACTCCTGAGCTCAAGCGATCCTCATCTCTCAGCCTCCTGAGTAGCTGAGGCTGCAGGTGCTCACCACCACGCCCGGCTAATTTTTCTATATTTAGTAGAGATGGGATCTCGCTCTTTGCTCAGGCTGGTCTCAAACTCCTGAGCTCAAGTGATCCTTGGGACTCCATGGTTTTAGATGAACCTTCTTATAGGCTTTTAAAAAAATAATTAAAAAATATTTTATTTTTTCTTTCAGAGAGGTGGGGGTCTTGAAATGTTGCCCAGGCTGGTCTTGAACTCTTGGCCTCAAGCAGTCCTCCCGCCCCAGCCTCCCAAGTAGCTGGATTGGTTTTTTGTTTTTTAATTGAGAGAATTTACATGCCATAGGATTCACCCTCTTACACTGTCCATGTCAGTGGTTTTCAGTGTATTCACACGTTTGTGTGACCCTCACCACTAATTCCAGAACATTTTCATCCCTCAGAAAGATACCTGTACCCATTTCCCCCTCCTCTCAGCCCCTAGGGATCTACCACTAATCTACTTAAGCTTATACTGTGTTTTTGTGTTGCCATTTGTGTTCTATGGGGATTGAAAAAAAATAGACGGCTTACTTCATGTGACCAGGAAGGGCCGTGTGTCTCAGTGTAGCAGACACAGCTGTGGGGGCCTCCTGCAGTTAGAACCCGGGGTCCCCCTACTCCTCACACTAACGAGCTGGATGAACATAGAGAAATGATAAAATCTCTCCGACCTTCCATTTTCTCATTCTGAAGGATTAATAATGGTTAATAAAGACACTTGTCCCACTTACAAGGAAATCCTACCTCTCATAAAAAATAGAACCCCAAATCTGCCTGGGTTTGATGCTGGGAAGAGAATCTTCTAAAGGCAGCGGGATTAAGGAGCTGGCTCTATCCTCGCCTCTCCCTCTCCCATTAGTGCGGCCCCCAGAGGTACTGCTCCCCACGCAGGCACAGCCCCGGGGTCCCCCAGCCCAGCTGCAAGGGCTGACACTGAAGGAGACAGGCTGAATATTCAAGATGACAGGGAAAGGAGAGCACAAAACACATTGTTTGTTTATACCTGCTTAGTGCCCAAAAGTATTTGTGGCAGCTTGCAAAGATGCATTCAATATGACAAGATTAAAAAAATTTATGAAGAAATTAGAGAGAAATGAGGGGAGGAAAAACAAAGATGAAGCCAGGGTGAGGTTGGTGTGGAAAATCCAGACAGGGACTTACCGAGCACTGACACAACACACGTACCACATTCCAAGTGCCATAGAAGTAAATAAAGCCATTTAATCCTCACGACCCCTTACGAGGCAGACGCTGTTATTATCCCCATTTTACACACAGGGAAGCCCAGGCGCAGGAAGGCTGTGCAGCTTGCCCAGCGGATCCCAGCTACAAGCAGCAGACCTGCGTTTCAGACCTGGACAGCCTGGTGCACGCGTTCACGCCACCCCTGCCGCTGCTTCGTGACAGCACATGCGTGTGCTGGGGGCAGGCAGGGGAGCCCAAGCTTAGCACGGCCAGCAGGACATGTCTTGGACGTCTGGATCTGCTCTGAGAAATCATGTGCATTTCTCAATTTTTCCCATGATGTTTCTAGATCTGTGCAACAGAATGTTTAAAATTAGATTTTTTTCTGTCTGAGTTTCACCCGAGGCCCCAAAGGGTGCTGAACAAAGCTTAAGGTGTTAGGTAGACCATCTCCGTGGGGAGCTGAAACCTACTTCTTTTTTTAATTATTTTTTTATTTATTTATTTTTCCGGTCAAATTTAGTGAAACCTACTTCTGCCAGCACTGACCTTCACTCACCTCCAGGGAAGGTGACAGGACTGAGCGTTTGTTTGGGGAGGTTACGGAGACTGGTACAGGGGTTGCTCAGGAGAGGTTGCCCATGTGCTCTGCTCTCCCAAGTCCCAGGGAGGCGTCCGTAGGCTGGCATGTGTCTCTGGAATTGGAGAAACTGGTGTCTGAGCTCCCTAGAAAATTCTCATGATGAGAGGCTGTGGCACGTTAGCTAAGAGGCTGGTGTCGGGAGCTGCCCCTCATGCATTCATTCAACAAATGTTTATTAAGGTCCAGCATGTGTCTGCATGTTCTAGGTACTAGGGTCCAACTGTGGACAGCACAGATTGCCCTGTGACCTTACATTCCAGTAATGAGGGTAAGGTCTTCGGAGGGACCCTGCACACAAGTGTGGGGATAGGGCTTGTGGACGAGGAGTGGGCTGCGGGGGTTCTGATGGGATGGCTGGGAGAGGCGCCGGGCCTGTGGCCAGATCCCTGCACTCAGTGTGCCCCGAGATAATGAACGGGTGCAGCATTTATTGGTAGCCTACTGTGTGCCAGGCACTGTACATACGGAATCTCTAATCCATGTACCCCTAGAAAGTAGGGATCATCACCCCACTTCGCAGAAGGCTCCTGGGAAGGAGGGTGCTGAGATCACACAGGGTTCTTTTGCTCAGAGCTGACCTCTCTCCTGCGGCTCTGATGAGCTTCTTTTGGTGTCGGAGAATGGAGAAGGCAGGCACGGAATCTCTTTGAGCTCCATCTTCGCTGCGATCTGACACACATCAGGGGTTGTGTCAATTCTCCCAGAGGCTCCAGGCAAGGAAAGCTCCTTCTGGAAGCCTCTCAGGCTGTGTGACGGTTTGGATCTGGGTGGAGCCCCAGGGAAGCAGGCACTAAGCAATTCTCTCTGATCATTTATAGGTTTTTATCTTGTGAACAGTCCCCAAGAGTTTAACCAAGTGCTAATACCATTGAGATTGTCTTCTTAGTGATTACCTTGGCTTGTATTAGGAAACTGAAGAACAGGAATTGATAGTAGGAAAATGTGTGCTCTCTTTGATTCTGACTGATGCTATTTGCTTCTGTGACTGTGCTTGCTTTTAGTTGTTTGATAATTATAGTTAATTAGATTGAAAAACAGGTATAAGAGCAAGGGTAACTCCATGATAGGCTGGGCTTCCTGGATGTGAGAAGCTAACAGCCTAGTTCTGCTTCTGTATATATGGCTTGCTGGCTTGGTGCTTAGCTTAAGTGGAGCCATGGCAGGCTTCACTAAAGTAAAGGAAAACAAGGCCCTGGGGGGGTAACTGCAAGTTATTTCCTGATAAAGAGCTGGAGAGTCCAGGGGCCTCCAACCAACTAAGTAGATAAGGAGGGCAAGACATGATCAGCGCGTGAACGGCTTGTGCAGGGCGTGTGTTCCCAGGATCGCTTGTAATAAAAAACTAGAAGGTATGCAACAACAGCCCCCCTCCCCGTCGGAGACCCTCCTCTTCCCCTGGATGACTACAACTGGCGCCAGCGCGAAAAGCCCGAAGCTTAGAGTCAACCAATCAGGAGCCAATGCGATCAGCCACTTCTAAAAGAACAAATAAACTAAAGGGGAATGGAGTGCAGACTAGTGTGTCGTGTGTAGACCAGCGTGTCGTGTGCAGACTAACGTGTTGTGTGCAGACCAGCGTGTCGTGTGCAGACCAGCGTGTCGTGTCCAGACCAGCGTGTCGTGTGCAGACTAACGTGTCGTGTGCAGACCAGTGTCGTGTGCAGACTACCGTGTCGTGTGCAGACTACCGTGTCGTGTGCAGACCAGCGTGCCGTGTGCAGACCAACGTGCCGTGTGCAGACCAGCGTGCCGTGTGCAGACCAGCGTGCCGTGTGCAGACTAACGTGTCGTGTGCAGACTACCGTGTCGTGTGCAGACTACCGTGTCGTGTGCAGACCAGCGTGCCGTGTGCAGACCAGCGTGCCGTGTGCAGACCAGTGTGTCGTGTGCAGACTAGCGTGTCGTGTGCAGACTAGTATGTTGTGTGCAGACTAACGTGTCGTGTGAAAACTAGCATACAGAAAAGTATAAAAGCTTAGCCTTTACCCCAGGGCGGGGTCCTAGTTCATGGAGAGGCCACTGCGTTGGTGCTCTGGAATTTGGACCCTGGCCCGGGGCTAGTCAATAAACTCCTTTGCCTTTTTGCAGCCTCGGTGACTCTGCCTCTCTGTTCCTGGGGCCAAGGGGAACCGGTTCTAACAAAACGGCTTAATTAGCAGTCAGTTTATTTCAGTCTAGAATACTACAAGATTCCAGGTGGTCTTTCTACAGGACATATCTCCCTTAAAGCAAGATCTCATTATCTGACTTGTTTCTAGGAGGAGACCCATGACTGACCCAGGTTAAGGGTGTGGCTCAAGGACACAGGAGGTGACAAATAGGGAACAACGCTATCTTAGTCCATTCAGGCTGCTGTAACGAAATACCATAGACTGGGTGGCTTCAAACAACAGACATTTGTTTCTTATAGTCTGGAGCTGGGAAGTCCAAGATCAAAGCACCAGCAGATTTGGTATCTGGTGAGGGCCCATTTCCCGGTCCACAAATGACCATCTTCTCACTGTGTCTTCACCAGGCAGAAGGGGCAAGGCAGCCCTCTGGGGCCTCTTTTATAAGGGCACTGATTCCACTATCCAGCAGCACACTGGGCTCTAGGATTTAACATATGAATCTGGGGGGGACACACACATTCAGCCTGAAGCCAAAGCCCTAACCACGGCCAGCGTTCCATCTTCCCTGTGTGTGACTGTGCTGCTCCTCAGAAACCAGGACCCATAATCAGAGAAAGTTCTGGTTTCTTGCTCTGCTTCTGGAGAGGACTGTGTGGAAGTTTCCTCTGCCAGGACCTGCCTTGTCTGTATGAGAAGTCCCATAGGACACTAAAGGGTTCAGCAGGAAGCGGCCTTGGTCAGCAGCAGGCCTGACCATACAGTATTTTCCAGAACACCAAGGGGAGAGAACAAAGGTGCTGAATTTTAGAAAGAAAACCCAGATGGTCCAGGGTTTCTTTGAGGTGGTTATTTTTAAAAATCTGAATCTGTAAAACCCTGAGTATGTAATAACAGTATTTTTTCAGATTTGTATTCTAATAAAGTCTGAAATGTCAACAGCTAGGTCAACAATACTCGTTGAGCACCTACTACATGCCAGACACTGTTCTCGGTGCTAGAGAAATAAGTACGGTAATCTTAGGTACAGATGCATGCAGGGAAGTTTATGAAAGGAGGCCACATGGCAGGGGTGACTGGGAGGCCAGTGCCAGCTGGTCAGGCTGGCCAGGAAGGCCTCTCCTGGGGGAGACGCAGAGTGGAGGCCTGCACGAGGAGGAGGAGCCAGCGTAGATGCCCTGGAGGACTCAGGCCAGGTCCAAGGAGTGGCCATAGCAAAGGCCTGGGACGGGGATGGTGTTGGGCCTGGTGCCATCTGGGCAGGGGGAGATGCAGGTATGAGACAAAAGAGGACCGTGACCATGGGGCAGAGTGTGGATTTCATCTGGGCTGGGAAGTCTCCAGGGTTTAAGCAGGGCAGGGTGGAAGGAGACTGCAGACAGAGGGCGTGGCGGCAGTGGGAGGGCGAGGGACAGATGGGAGTTATGGTGACTCGAATTAGTGCCATGTACCAGTCAGGGGAATTTGAACAGGGAAAATGTAGTAAAGAGAATTATCAGCTAGCAAAAAAATGATGTTATGGGTTGAATTGTGTCCCCCAAAAAGACATGTTGAAGTCCTGACCCCTAGTACCTGTGAAGGTGACCTTATTTGGAAATAGGGTCTTTGCAGATGTGATCGAGGTAAGATGGGTCATTTCAGGGGTGGAATGCCATGGTGTGAGCACATATGTCCCTCTAAAATTCACGCTGAGCCGAATCCCTGTCATGGTGATATTAAGAGGTGGGGCCATTTGGGAGGTGATTAGGTCCTGAGGGCTCTGCCCTCGTGAGTGGGATTCGTGCACTTACAGCAGAGGTTGAAGGGCACGTCCTAGCTCCTTAGCCCCTTCTTCCCTGTGAGGACGCAGCAACAAGGAGCAGCCCTCACCAGACACTGAATCTGCTGGCACCTTGACCTTGAACTTTCCAGCCTCCAGAACTACGAGGAATACATTTCTATGGCTTATAAACTATCCAGTGTAAGGCGTTTTGTTATAGCCTCTGAGTGGACCAGGACACTGCAGTCTTTGGTCTCTGCTGATATGATCAAGGGTACTGGTGTGGGCCCCTTACCCAGTATGACTGATGTCCTTACAGGAAGAGGGAAATTTGACACAAAAACACCGGGAGTAGATGGCCACCTGATGGCAGAGGGAGGGACCGGAGTGATGCAGCTGCAGGCCATCACCAGGAGCTGGGAGAAGGCCGGGAAGGCTCTCCCCAGCGTCTCAGGGGGAGCACTGCAGGGAGCACCTGCTGGCACCTTGACTTCAGACTTCCAGCCTCCAGAACTGGGAGAAGAAGTTTCTGTTATTTTAAGCCACCTATTTGTGCTACCTTTGTGATGGCAGCCCTGAGATACTAATACAGGGGGTTAACTGCTAAAAGGGGTAAGAGAGGTCTCTAAGGAACCCAGGAATAGCAAATGCAGGAAGCAACTGCTACTTGGAAGAGGCTTCCACCCCCTAAAGCTGGGACCCAGACCTTCAGAGAGGGTGTGCCTGCTGCAGGAACACAAAGCCTGCTGGTGGCCAGAGTGGTCTACAGGACCAGCCCATGCAGTGGCCCCAGACTCACTAGAGCGAGAGAGGCCAGAGCTAGTCCGTGAAAGTGGCTCCCAGGGTGTGAAGTTTGTGGCAGAACGAATGCCACCCGACTCCTGCACACCAAGCCCGCCGACAGCTGTGCCACAGGAGGAAACGCTGTGCACTGGCAGCAGAAACAGAAGCCCCTTCCTCCGCGCTGGCCTTGTGGCTCCCTCTGCTGCCCTCTATTGACAAAGCCTAGCATTGCGCCAATTGACAAAGGAAATGTTTACAGGGTCCCCCTCCAGCATCCCAAAGCAGGGCAGAGAAGGGTGACTTTGGAACTGAGTGACAATGCACTGATAACTGGCATAGCTGGTAACGAGAAAGGTGGGGGACTGGTGTGAGGGGACAAGGGCTTGTGCCCCCCACAGTTCATAGTTTTGTGATATCAAAAACTTGCACTGAAAAAATTGTGATAGAGGTGAAACTGTACTCTACTCAACCTCATAATCCATGTCTCCTTGCTGTCATCTGCCCTCTTAATCTACATCATTTTCAATCATCCCTGCTGCACAAGTGAGTACATAGAGGCGCAGAGATGTTGAATGCCATGTTTGCAGTCCTGCTGCTAACAAGTGGTGTCCATCTGCCTCCGAGGCCTGTGTCCCGGCTGCTGTACCTGCTGTCTTTCCCGCAGGGAACTGGAACGCCTGGTGCATTCTGCTCTTGAGAGCTCAGTGCTGCCTTCATCAGCCCCGAGAGGACCCTGGACCCTGGGCGCACAGGGCACAGGGGACCTAGCAAGTAGGTCTCACCTCTAGAAGGGTACAATCCAGTTTTCAACTGCTTCTCTTGTTTACCACTTAAAAGGGGTTCTGCCTCTTAAAAATGGAAGGATTTCTCCTTTGAAGGGAAGTGAGCTGGAGATGGTCCTGAGCACCCTTCCTGCAGAACACCTCCTCCTTTGGCTTCTCGGTAGATAGCAGTCTATACCCACATTTCTAGATCTCAAAAAATAGAAGAATCTGGCAGGTAGAGAGACAAGCTTGTCCGATAAGGACTGGATCCAGCCAAGTGCCAGCTTGGGTCGGATGTCCCATCCCTTCGGCAGGAAAATAGATGATCTTCCACGGGGAGCCAGAACTCCATGGAGAAAGCCCGTGAATATTGTCGACCAGCTCTTTATGGAAGGTTACAATCGTGCACCCTGTGGGAAAGTCACTTCTCTTGTCTGAGCACTAGGGCGCAAGGGGGTTGGATTTTTCTAGAAGAGCTTTAAGGATCCTTCCAGATCCTGTATCCATCCGTTCATATATTTATCAACATTTATCGAACCTACTTCGTGCCCGGTACTACAGTAAAATCTTTCATGAGTTATTTAATCTTCACAACTGTGTGAAGTGGGCACTGTTGTCCGTGTTTTACCGATGAGGAAACTGAGGCTCCAGGAGGTTAAATAAACAGGAGGCAGTACCGTGGGGAGACTTGGTTCTGGCAGTTTCCGGCAGTCTGCCTGGAACTGCCGGATTGCTGTGCATCCCCTGAGAACAGGCGCTTCTCTTCTGGTGCACTCTGTGCAGGTCTGGCCCGGGGTGTGCTGGTGCACTTGCCTGTGTGTCCTCCCGGCCTCGCCCCAGAGGGCTTGAGCTGCTGTGCCAATGTACAGATCAGGAGGAGAGTGTGTGGAAAATTCAGGGCCAAGAAAAGTACAGGTAGAGTGAAAGAGAATGCCTGCAGGAATATTAATATGTGCATATTCAGTTACAAATCCAGGCAGAGATTCCTAAGACCTAAAGTAGAGAGAGAAACAGATTAGTTAATGTGTTGACTACTACTCACTAGGTACAATAAACTAACTAGTCCTATATGAACCTGCATTTTTAGATCTCAAAAAAAAGTGAAAGGTTGAGTGGAAAGGCAGATGAAGAAAAGAAAGCTCAGAGAGGTTAAGTAATGGGCTCGAGGTTGTAGAGCTAATAAGTGGCAGACGCAGGATTCAAATCCAAGTGTTTCTGCATTTGGAGCTGGGCTCGAATTTAGGGCACCACTTTTTTCTTCCATTTCAAACAGAACACAATCCTGGCCCTCGAGAAGAGGAGCGGAAGCAGGTACACAAGTGGTTCCTCGAGCTCCACTGTGATGAGCGCACTGGAGACGGAGGCAGGCTGTGTGCAGAGGCCAGAGCTGGCACGATGGGGGTGCACTGGGGCTGGGTGGGTAGCCAGCCATTCCCGCGGAGGGCGCAGCGCGAGCAAAGGTCCGCAGGCTGAAGATCGCTGTGTGCAGGGAGGCTATCAGCAGTTCAGTGTTTCTGGAGTTTACAGAGCCGGGCTGGGGTCACGTAGGATGAGGCGGGGGCGATGGTGGGGATGCCGAGAGCTCGTGGTCCATGATGAGGAGGATGGATTATAGCTTTAGGTTACCCCATAGAGTGAGGAGGCAATTTAATGCCCACACCAGGACACTTGTGGGAAGGAAAAGGCGCTAAAAATAATTAGCAGGTGTTAATTGCTCTGTAACAGGCATACACTGACCTTCAGAGACACCCTTGTCATTCATAGAGAGCCCCTGGAGAGTTTTAAGTAGAGTGTGACATAACCAGGTTTGCGATTTGAAAAGTCACTGGCTGCGGTGCCAGACGGATTGGATGCATTTCGTTAAGAATTCAGACAGCACGGAAGTATACAGTGGCAAGTTAGGCCCCCCTCCTACCCTTATCCCCAAGTTCTCCTTCTCAGACGCAGCAATCATTGTCCCCAGTTTTAGCATTTTATTCCAGAGATAGTCTGAAATGTGTGTGTGTGTGTATATATGTATATATAATCCCCTTTTAATGCAGGTGGCAGCACATTGCACACCCAGTTCTATACCTTGCTTTTTATTTATAGGCCATGTAAGTCGTTCTATATTAGTACACGTAGGGCTGCCTCAATCGTTTTATTGCCTGTAAAATATTCCATGGTTCTAGCATATTATATTCAACTTCTTTCCCATTGACGGGCATTGATCCTAATTTCTTGCTATTATAAACAACGCTGCAATTCATATCCTCATACATAGGAATGTGTGTATGGAATGAGTTCCCTAAAGTGGAATTGCTGAGTCAAAGGGTATATGCATTTATAATTTTGATAAATATTTCCAAATCGTCCTCCATGGGAGGTTCATTCTCTGCACACATTCCTGTGCTTGGAGATACTAATTGCAGCAGTAATGCATTGCGCCCTGGATGACTGGGCAAGCAGGGAGAGTGATAATGATGACAGCAGGAGGACAGGAGAGAGGTGATGAGGGGGGATAGCTAGGAGGCTGTGACTTGGAGAAATACATCACATCAGGAAGGGGCTGGGCATGGTGGCTCACACCTGTAATCCCAGCACTTTGGAAGGCAGAGGCAGGAGGATTGCTTGAGGCCAGGAGTTCAAGACCAGCCTGGGCAATAGATTGAGACCCCCTCTCTATGAAAAATAAGAAAATATTAGCTGGGCATGGTGGCACACACCTGTAGTCCCAGCTACTCTGGAGGCTGAGACAGGAGGATTCCCTGAGCCCAAGAGTTTGAGATTACAGTGAGCTATGATTGGGCCACTGCACTCCAGCCTGGGCAACAGAGTGAGATCCCGTCTATAAAAAATTAAAAGACAGACAGACAGACATCAGGAAGGAAGGAAGGTTGCTTTGAGGTATGGGGGTGGGGGTTGGAGGGTTTTGAGGGTAGCAGGGGGCTGGGAGGGGAATCCAGGTAGAGACATCCAGAAGTTGGATGCACAGGCCTGAAGCCAGGGAGAAACTCCAGGCTGGAGGCACAGGCTGGTGGTGAGGCCACCAGGTGCCTGGGATGCCGCAGGTCCTCGCTCTGGGGCACAGGCACTGCACTTGCACGCCTTGCGAGGTAGAGCCTCCTTGCACTGTGCTGCCCGGGTGCCTCTCTTGCCTCACGCTCGTCCTGGCCCTGGTGAGGGGCCCATGGTGTCAGCCATATATTTAAGGGGCTGGTTGAGCAGAGAGACTCAAGTGAAAGAAGAAAGAGGTACAGGAATTCGTGGAGAGGGAGGTGTCCCAGGGGGCAAAGTGCTGAGCTCCCAAGTTCGTGGGAGAAGGCAGGGGAGGACCAGAAAGTGCCCATTAGATACACCGATTAGGAAGTCACCAACACTCACGGTGAAACCATTTTAATAAAGTGACAGAGGCTGGGTAGTCTCAGATTCTATGAAGCAATAATAGCAAGTCAGGGTGTTTACTCATTGGTCGTATCCTAGCAACAGTGTGTTCTCAACAGGGGCAAGTGTTCTAGAATGTGCAACCAAATTATACGAGAACACAATATTCTAGAATGTCTGCATGAGTTTGCCAGTCAATTTCTTACTAAGAGGTACACAGGAGATTGTTGAAAACTATTCCCTTTTCCTCTAAGTTTCCAGGTAGTCGATGACAAGCATTTATGACACTCGTAGAACTTAAATTCTTAAATGCTCTGCCAGGGTCACTTCCCCGAATTCAAAGTTAATGTGAGGGAAGAAGTGTCCCAGTGGGGAAAATGAGCTGTGAATTGTACCTTGACACCCTTTAAAGCTAACAAACTTGATGTTGTTCAGAATTCACGTGGGATTATGCGTTCTCCCAAGACAGCATGAACAATGCATTCCTTTCCCTCCCCCGTGGGTCCTCGCCCCCCCCCCCCCCCGCAGTAGTGGCTGATTTCACCCAAATTCACTGTGAGCAGCTTTTAATTATGCACAGAAATTTAGGGGGTGGTTTGTCTAATCTAGACTCTTCCTCCAATGCTGCCATTCCCGCTTGGCCTCCCTCCCGGAACCCTGCCCACCTCACCTGGAGCGCTTGGCACACCCTGATGCGTGACACTCGTTCTCTTCCAGTGTCTCCCGATAGCTGGGCTGTGAGCTGGGCGGGGAGGCGGGCTCAGGCCACTCTGGCTCTGGACCAGTCTTGGGCGCCATGGCTGGGCAAGCTGTCCCGTCCCCTCAGTGGACAGGAATCCTGCTTCCTGGGATGCCACGGTACTTTGGACCTGTCCTTCTGTCCCAATCCTCCTAGGCAGCCCCTCAGCCCTGCCAAAGGCCTCCCCGGAAGCAGCCCCAGCATGAGCTGGGTCCAGACCAGCCTGGCGTCCTCTCTGCTGGTGGCTTCCTTGTGACTCAGCCCACTCCGTGTCCGGTCCCATTTCTGCCCGGTCCCACAGCCTGACACCCCAGCTCTGCGACTGCCTGAGGACCTGTGAGTATCCAATCCCGGGTCACCACCCTCACTGTTCCCTGGTCTTCTCACGGAGGGTGCTCTCCCCAGCACGCTGGCTGGCAGGTTCCCAAGCATCTCCAGGGAGGGGCTGAGCTCACCTGTCAGCCCAGCGCCTGGAACAGGCCTGCACGAGCACTCAGCAAAGCTGATGAGTTGAAATGACGGCAGAAGAGAAACATTCAGCTGGTTTTCCTATGAAACCATCTTTTTTGTCAATTATCTTCTTTGTTATGCGGGAAGGATGGGATGTAATTATGCCCTGCCTCATAACATAGTCAGGAAATCAAGCTCTCCTTATCCTGGAGGAAAGAGGAACCAAAGCAGAATTTCAGCTGCTCTGGACTAACGGGCCACTCAGGTCTACTGTGCAAGAGCAAGATTTATTTGGGGGAGCAGGGAGGCTGCTGTGCAGGAAGAAAGAAGGCGAGAGCGGGGCCTGGTATCAAGGAGAGGTCACCTGCGGGCCCTGAGATGGGCCTGGGGGCCTGGATGCTGGTCTCAGAGTCGCCCCAGGACAGAGAGGTGGTGGTGGACCAGTGACGCCCCTGCAAAGCTGCGTTGTGTTCCAGGCGCAGGAGAGAGTCTGCGATGCCTCTGGTCTGCAAGAACTTTCCCTGCCTGGCACCGGGGCCGACCCAGTAGCCTCCTGTGGGTACCGGGGGTCTTCAGCCCTTGCTGGGGTGCGTCCTCGGGAGCTGCTCCATAAGACCAGCCGGCTCCGTCTGATCACCGAGTCAGGCACGCAGGGTCACAACCACTGACCTCCCACCGAGACCCTGCATGCGAAGAGCTCGCTCCCACCCGGCGGCGCGGCTCACCTTCCCATGCGTGCAAGCCGGTCCTCGCCCACGGAGGTCACACAGCCCATGGCGGTGGCCTGGGGGATGTGAACTCGGGTCTTTGATACTCTGTGAGCTGTCACGGTTGACTAAGTTGGAGGCGACTTCAGGGAAGCTTCTGGGGATGCTCTGAGGCTTTGGCTCTGGATCGCGCTCGTCTGTGTTCTGCGTGAGTAGGATTCTGGAGAACCAAGGACAGGAGAGCTGCAATTAAACTCTATTTTAAACAAGAAATGAAAACACTGTTTAAAATAAGTTCTGTGGAGGTATTTGAAATGGTAATGTTAATGAAAGTATTGGGTGTTTACCGAGAGGTAGGTATTGTTTTAAGCTAGTTATAGGAGTCCACGCACTTAATCTTCATAGCAATTTCGTGAGATCGGCCCTGGAGAGGGAGCCAGATTGCTGCCGGCTTCTCCCTTGCAGAGCGACACCTCCAGACACGCGGCTGGCAGCTCGGGATGCCAGGAAATGGTGTTCCTTTTGCACATTGGTAGCTATTTCTGCATAAAATCCTTCTCAGAGACTGGAGATAATCGACAAGTTCTGCGAACGGAGCCCAGGGAACATTTCTGACCCTGGCTGGGATGTTTTCCTCCTGCCACATCAGCCTGAGCACGGCTGTGCGTGTGTTCCTGTGTGGGGCTCCAGAGGGAGCTAAGTGAGACATAACCATGGTAACTAACAGGCAGTTAACTCCAATAAGCGCTAATCACTCGGCTAGAATTTCCTTAGGAGCCTCTCACAGGATGCTGTGAGGGGCACAAGTCCCACCACGTGGGGACTGTTCCCAAGGCCCTGGGACGGATGCTGCTGGAGGGACACACCTGCCTCTGGTTAGGAGTCCCGTGTGACCTTGGGCAAGTCGCTTCCCTCCTGGTCCCTGGGGTTCCCATAGGGAAGTGGAATGATACTTTATGGCCGCCCTGAATTCTCGTGGGAACACAAGGAGTTAAAGCTTGTGAAATGTGTTTTGTAAATAATATGCAAACCTCAGGGGCTCCTGCCTTACTTCTCAGTCCCATGGGGCATCTCGTGGGTGGCAGAGTGTGGGAAGTTGGATGATGCAGCCTTTGGTTTTTTTCAAGCCTTTTGTTACGGTGACTTTCAGATACAAACGAAAGTAGACAGAACAGAATAATGATCTTCCATGGACCCATCGCCAGGGTCAAAAATTAACTGGCCTATCTTGTTTCATTCTTCCCTTTGTAAAATTCAACTCTATTGAGGTATAATTTATATACAAATAATGTACCTAAGTAATTTTTGATGAATTTAGACAAATTTCAACACTATTAAAGAAAAAATTATTCTGACACTTGTTCAAATGGTGAGGAAGGCTTTACGCAAGACGATTAGAGTAGCGTCAGCCCCATTACAACAGGCGAGAGGGGTGGGCTCAGCCCGGTACAGCAGGACCACGGGGTGTTGTGACCAAGGAGAAGAGTGGGGGTCAGTGACGGAAAGTGACTGAGAGGAGACACCCAGGGAGGGGGACACTTGCTGAAGGCAGGTCCAGGACTTGGACGCCAAAGTGGGGGATGAGGAACCTGATCAGACGTCAAGGGAGGTCAGACCTGAGGGTGGGATCTCGCCAAACTGCTTTAGCAGGATTCTCACTGAGGCTGGGCTGGGCAGGCCGAAGACAGGAGGGCCGAGGTCGAGGCCTAGTGGAGCAGGAGCTCAGAGGAGCCTGAATGACGCTTGGCCAAGGGGAGGGTCTGTCAACATGTGTTTGTGCAATCACCACCACGCTGAACACTTAACATCTTCACCACTTCCAAAAGTTCTCTCATGTTCCTTCCCCAGCAACACGCATGGTCCCAGGCCTGGGCAGACCAGACCAGGGAACATGCACATCTTTTTAGGGGTACACAGGAGATAAGCAGGGCCCCTCTCTGGACTTCTCGTTCATTCTGAGGCTCAGATTACAGGCAGAGTAGGATCTTGTTTTCAGTGGAAATAGGCAGATGGAGGCTTTTTCTTTTTCTTTCATTTTTGTTGTGTGGTAAAATACATACAACAAAATTTATCATTTCAGCCATTTTTAAGGGTACAGTTCAGTGGCACTGAAGGGGATCAGAACTGCCACCCCCAAATATGCCATTTTGGCATAAGCATTATTTTGAGCTGAAGGCAATTGAGAAACAGCAGGCAGGAAAATCTCTCTGCCCTGCCCCATCTGTCTAAAAGCAGGGCATAAATTTCCTTTTCCATATCAGGAAGCAGAGAATAAATCTTATGGCTGGAGACAGCGCCAAGATGAGTCTGCATAAACAGAACCTTGCTCAATAACCCTTATCCGCCAGCCGTTCGCCCCACATATTCACCTGCCCACAATTTACGGCCCCTAGAAACCCCAAATCCTTTCCTTTTGTCTTGTCACTTCTCCACAAATTTATTACTTTTTGCTAAAGTGGTATATAAGCCTTCATGTCTCTCTCTGTGAATTCTCATTTCTTTTCTATGAAGCCCTCTAGGTGCACATAAAAATTAAAATAACATCACATAAAATTTATATGCCTTTCCCCCTTTTAACCTGTCCTTTGTCAGTTTAATTCACAGGCCCTAGCTGCGGAACATAAGAGGGTAGAGGAAAGGGTTTTTCCTCCCTAACGGCACTAAGTACATTGACACTTGTGCAGCTGTCACCAGCATCCACCTCTGTAACCGAGGACAAAGTGTATACTACTCACCGCAAAAAAGTCAATAAGTTGAGAGGGAAGGTTTTGGGGCAAGGAAAGTGACTTTTATTCGGCAGTCAGCAAACCAAGAAGATGGCAGACTAATGTCCCAAAGAACCATCTTAAGTTAGTATGAACTTTAGGCTCCTTTTTATCTTAAGGGAAGAGGGGGATTGGGTTGTGAGAGGTAACGGAGGACTGCAGACCTCTGGGCATCAGCTAGGGTTTGAGGAGGTTGTAAAAATTCCTTGGTCTTGGTTAGTTAACTTTGGAGGAAGAAAGTCAGGATGTTTCTAAACATCTTTAACATAGCATTGTTACTTAGGTGTATACTTTTCCTATCTCCCTGGGAGTTAGTTTTGGAAAAGGGACGGTTGTCACCTTCCTTCTGGCCTACGTGCAGAGCTCTGCAGAAGCTTTTAACCCAAAGGATATTACTGCAGGGGTCAGAAGCAAAGTGGAGCCAGTTATGTTAAGCTTCCGTTCCACTGTTGAGTCTCCAGAACTTTCTCATCCTTCCAAACTGAAACTTCACACCCATTAAACAATAACTCCCATTCTTCCTTCACCTCCAGCCTCTAGCAACAACCACTCTATTTTCTGTCTCTATGAATTTGGCAACTTTAGGTACCTCATCTAAGTGGAATCATACAGTACTTGTCCTTTTGTGCCTGGCTCACTTCACTTAGCATAGTGTTTTCAAGGTCCATCCATGTTGTAGCCTGTGTCAGAACTTCTTTTTAAGGCCATGTGATATTGTGATATAAGAAATATATATTTGGTTTTTGTTCTCAGTTCCTGAACTTCTAAAACCCTTGCGGTTTCCTGAGTGATAGGGATGATAGAAGCATTTTTGTTATAATATTTGGCCTTAGTCCCCAGTTCCTGACATAAGAGCATCTAAGACCCTTGGAATCTCCGGAGCGGTGGGTGTCTCATATGCTAATGAGGTGACTGGTGTCCCCTAGATAGCTTTAGGATGAGGGCTGGTCTCCAGAATGACTACGGCATGACTAGAAGGTTGGAACTTTCACCCTCAATCCCCGACCTCTGGAGAGGGGAGAGGGGCTGGAAATTGACTCGATCACCAAGGGCCGGTGATTTAATCAATCAAGCCCACGTAATGGAACCACTCCAGAAACCTGAAACAACAGGATGCAGTGAGCTTCTGCGTTGGTGAACACGTTGAGGTGCTGGGACGGTGTCACATTCAGAGGGGCCGTGGGAGCTCTGCACCCCTCCCCCATGCCTTGCGCAATGCATCTCCATTTAGCTGTCCCTGAGTTGTACTCTTCATAATAAACTGGTAATAAAATGCCCTCCTGAGTTTTGTAAGCTCTTCTAGCAAACTGTTGAACCAGAGGAGAGGGTTGCGGGAACTCCTGATTTGTAGCTGGTTGATCCTAAGTATGGGAGGTCCAGACTTGGGATGGTTGTCTGAAGTGGGAGCAGTCTTATGCGTTGGAGGCCTTAACCTGTGGGGTCTGAAGCTAACTCCGGCAGGTAGTGTCAGAATTGAATTGAGTCACTGTAAACCCGTTTGGTATCTGAAGAGTTGGAGAGTTGGTTGTTGGTGTGGAAAACTCCACACATTTGGTGTCAGAAGTATGAGTAGAAACAGATCGTAGCAGTGGGCTGAATAATATTCCACTGTGTGCCTATGCTGTGCTTTGCTTATCGGACACTTGGGTTGTTTCCACCTTTTGTGAATAATGCTGCTATGAACATGGGTGTACAAATATCTGTTCAAGTCCTTTCAATTCTTTTGAGTATATACCCAGAAGTGTAATTGTTGAGTCAAATGGTAGTTTATGCTTAATTTTTTGAGGAATTGTCATACTGTCTTTTACAGTGGCTGGACCATTTTATATTCCCAGCAGTAATGCACAAGGGTTCTAATACCTTCACATCTTCCCCAGCACTTGTTATTTTCTGTTTTTGCTTTTTGTTGTTGTTGTTGTTTTAAAGACAGAGTCTCATTCTGTCACCCAGGCTGGAGTGCAGTGGTGCGATCATAGCTCACTGCAGCCTCAAGCTCCTGGTATCAAATGATTCTCGTACCTCAGCCTCCGGAGTAGCTGGGACTCCAGGCTCGTGCCACCATGCCTGGCTAATTTTTTTCTTTTTTCTTTTTGTAGAGATGGGATCTGGCTATGTTGCCCAAGCTGGTTTCAAGCTCCTGGCCTCAAACAATCCTCCTGCCTTGGCTTCCCAAAGTGCTAGGATTATAGGTGTGAGCCTGACCTGGTTTTTTGTTTTTGTTTTTTTAATTACAATAACTGTCCTATTGAGTGTGAGATGGTCTGTCACTGTGGTCTTGATGTGCATTCCCCTAATGACTAATGATGTGGAAAATCTTTTCTTACGCTTATTGGTTGCTTGTATATCTTCTCTGGAGTAATGTCTATTCAAATCCTTTGCCCTTTCTCTTCTTTTTTAAAAAAATGTTTTCTTATTCTCACAAATAATTTTTGCCAGTTCTTCCTTTATCTTATGTATATTTATTATTATGCTCTTTAAGATTTTTTGTGCTCCTCTTCCAGTAACTCTGCTTCTGGCAATGAGTCATGCTTACTTGGCATCTTCATTTTGCAGTGGTGCCCCTCGCTGGGGTCTTGGTACTTAGACCTGTGAGCTCAGGACTCAGTGAGGATGGAGTTTCAGCTACACTGTCGGGTCCTTGGGAAGGGGAAAGGCCAGGCCTGCATCAGTCCCAAAGACTAAGGGAAGGGAAGGGATGGGACCCTGGGCGAGCAGCTCCAGATCTCAGAGTCACTCCCACTTGCTGTCTCCCGGCTGGTGACAGCACTGATCAGGGCTGTACCTCCAGCCTCCAGGGAACAGTGGCCTTGGGAGGAGCTGGGCTCCTCGGATCCCGGGACTGTGGGTGCTTGTGGGTGAACATCTGAGGTTCAGTGCTCTCTCCTCAGCTGTTTTCATCAAACTATCACCCCAGCGGGGATCATTTATTGCCCTGATTATTTCAGACCCCGCCGCCGGCAGGGTCTGCCCTGAAGGGCCAGGCGATGGCTGTACCATGGCTTGCAGAACGGTCGCCGAGCAGAACCGAAAACAGCCTCTCAGCCACACTCTTACTGCCGCTGCTGGTGTCTCCCAGGCCGTAGCCCCCTACGCCACACCCCCCGCGTCGCCCCACTCTAATCTATAAGAACGAGACGTGCACCCCCACACTTGGCCTGGACTCTGAAAGCTGAAACCACACCTACTGTCTGTATTAACATGACTTGGTGTCATTCCTGTCTTCATTAGCAAGACTGTTATTTTCCCAGGAGTCTCCAACCCAGACAAGTGGCTGGATAATTCTTACAGGAACTTCTGGAAAGACCCATCAACTCCTCAGTGGAAAACATCGACAGATGGTCTTTGAGTTCTTTGCCTCGAAATCCTCACCTTGCTCTTCCTACCACCCCCGGACTGTATCATGGCTGTTACCCAATCCTAATCAGGCTGTCCTCATTTGAAAGACCTGCTTTAAATCAAATTTCCAATTCTACATAAACCGTCTGAGACGCTGCCAAACGTTGTGAGGTGGCGTTCACTTGGCGGCGAGGGATGCACTCAGCTGTCTCCCCGACAGCTTGTGCTGGTGACGTTTGGGGGCCAGCCGTGGGCACCAGGCACCACTTACGACAGCCTTTGACTTCTAGATTTTTTTTTGTATCTCGTTGTTCTTGTTGTTTGCTTCTCTGATCTGTGTTTCTCTTGTTCTGTCATTTCTCCGGGTTGATTTTAGGGAAGGAGGCATCAGGGCAGCGAGCTTCCATTAACTTGCTTTCCACTGGAACTCACATGGTTACCTCGTGGAGGGCCCCGCACAGCATGCCACCCTCTGCTTTCCTATACTGCCGATTTCTGAGTTTGTCCAATCAAAACCCCACTTGCATTTTGTATTTTCCTGTGATTGACCCTGAAATTCAAATAATCTTGATCGGCATTTCAGTTTCAATCAGGAAGGAAATTTGTTAATCGTGTGACTAAAACCCAGTGGTGATCTAATAATGGAGTAATAATGCCAGCTTAATTATTCCTGCTCCTTGTGACTATTTTTAAAATGTAAAGTCTGGAGGCAGTGAATAATTATATACCGGTAGATGTTTCAGTGGTTTAAAACTTTCTCATTTTCTAATTCTAGGTATCTGGTTGGTGTAATGGGCATTTTAATTCACATGCAATAAAAAAGCCAAGTATTTACAAAAATTAAACATGGTATTGAAGTCATGGCTGTTTGAGCTTATAATTACTGACTAAGGTAATACTAGCAATATCCCTCCTGCTAAACTCCTGCTAACTCAGCTGCCTCTGACACTGTGGAAAAGACAAGGAGGTAAAAAGAACACACTCAGGATTTGAAGCCAGACATGCCTAGGTTCAAGCCCTGGCTGTGCCACTTACTAGGTGTGATGTAGATCAAGGTTTATGACCTTTCTGGTCCTTGGTTTCCTTAGATATAAACAAAAATATTTCTATCTCATGGGATTATCAGGAAGATGTTTGCTGTTATTGTTGGTTTGGTTGAAGCAGATGTCATTTTAGGTTTTCAAAGTTATCATTTCAAACTCTATATCACCAACGGCTTGGATATATTTCCTTACCCAGTTTATCCCATAATCCACAAAGCTGAACAGATCCTTCAAAATAGAAGGAGGAGCACAGAACACACATGACCGTGATGGGGAAAGGCTGGTAGAATCTGAGTGTGAGTAAGCTCAGCTTCTGCAGAAGCTCCTAAAACTGTCCCAAGCCCAGCAGGAAGGGCACAGGCTGGCTGTGACCTGAATGTTAACCCGGGAGAGAGCTGTGTGTCTCCAGCCAAAGGAGGAGCTTGGTAGAAAAGCTTAGAACTGCACAGACGGGGGAGGCATTGCCCAAGGTGACGAGCTCTGACTTAGGGGCTCCCCCAGCAGGCCTGCCCCACTCGGAGGTGCTGGCCGGACTGCCATTCCCCCGACACGGCTCCTCCTCCTTCCTGGGCTCTGCGTTCACCCACCCCTACCCTCTTGTCATTAGGCTTTTTGTGCCGTGCTCTCCCGCAGTGTAAACTGGGCTTGCAGGGTCCAGATCACAGCCTCCAGAGTGGGAGTGTGCAAGATGATTCACTGGGGACAAATATTAGAACTTCCATTTGCATGTATCTTTTATCTTGTTCTAACATTCTATTTTTGGCTTATTTGTTAGCATGCACATAATGTGGTAGAATAAGCATATGCAATACTTTAAAATTTAGAACAGATAAATGTGCATTTATTGAAGACCCGCACTCTAACTATTTGACTGATGGGCTGCACATACATAATTGGGGTTACCAGAGCCTGGGAAAGGGAGTGGGGAGAGGGGATACATTGGGGATGGCTAATGGGTACGAACTGCAGTTAGACAGAAGGAATAAGATCTAGTACTTGGCAGCACAGTAGGGTGACTGTAGTCAACAAGAACTTATTGTATATTTTAAAATAACTGAAAGAGTGGAGTTGGAATGTTCCTAACATAAAGAAATGATAAATGCTTGAGGTGATAGATACCTCAATTACCCTGATTTGATCGTTACACATTGGATGCTTGTATCAAAACATCACATGTATCCCATAAATATATACAACTATTAGGTATCCATAATAATTAAAAATAAATTTTTTTTTTAATTGGGAGCTCACTGCTCTAGACTGTCAGATCTCTGTGGTCACTCTATTTTGAGTTGCAAATTAATTCTCTGAAATCCTTTCTTACCCTCCCAGTCAGTCTCATGAGCTTGGTCGTCAGCCGTGGCTCCCCAGGGTGGCCAGCAGGGTGGAGCCGCTGGGTGTAGGGGGCGGAGAGCAGCCACGCAGCTTCCGTGGTCCGTCTCCCACGGACACGCAGCCCCGCGGCAGCCCCACCCGCTGGGTGCTCTTTCTGACAGCCGGATCCTTCCTGCCAGTTCTCTGCTACTAGTTCTGGCAGAACCTAGGCCTAACTTGGCCACTTCTTGATTGATCCTTTATTATAAAGAGAAGGAAATCTCATACTTGAAAATGCGTTCCAGTCTCTGGCTCCCTTGTAAGGCTTAACATCTCCAAGCCTCAGCTACTGAATCTTTCAAGTGACAGGATAATAGCTGCCTTGTTTGTCTCACAGTGTCCTTGTAAAGAATGAGTGGGATCGGATCATGTCATGCAGAAACTGCGGAACACCAAAGGTCAGGAGAAGATGTTAAACGTGGTGAGAGAAGAGACAGATTGCTTTTAAAGGAATGATTATTTAAACTAACAGATTTCCTCCTCCCCCTTCTTCTTTCCCTTCCTTCTTCTCCTCCAATACCTCCTCCTCCTCCTCCTTCCTCCTTTTGTAGATAGCGGAAAAGTTTATTATATTTATAGTAGAATTTACCAGCTCTGCTCTGTTCAGATGGTTCCCAGTTCTGTTGGCCACCCCCAAAGCCTCAGAGCCAGGCACATTCTAGCGCCTCCTGGGCCCCATGAGGCCAGGCGAGGTCATGGCCTTGGCCACACTGGCGTCACAGAGCCTCTTTTCCGCTGGTCTGACCTGGTGGTTGTTGGTCTTGACCTCCATGGTGAGCACCAGTGAGTGTCCTGTTGTTCTTCATCTCCGTGGTTGATGAGGTCAGGGGACATTGAACGATGACATATAGTTCACGTGGATGGTGTGGGGTGTGCTCTTCTGAGGATACCTGGTTTTCCTTCAGAGTTGCAGTTGGGCTGCCAGAGCATGGTTGCCTGTGGAATAACCTCTTTCTTTATCTTGTTGTTGTTGTTGTTCATGGCTGCGGACACTTTTCTGTGCTGCCTTCTTGGCTTTCAAAGCCTTTGCTTTGACTTTGTTTTCGGGAGATTTCGTTTTTTGCATTCAGAACCTTTTGCAAAAAGGCAATAACTAACTTCTTAATAGGAACAATGGAAGCCAGAAAACAACAGACTAATACTTGCACTGCGCTGGAAAATATAACTGGCAATCTAGAGGTTTATATGCAGAAAAACTATTTTACAAGAATGAGGGCAAAATGCAGACATTTCAAGACAAACAGAACTGAGAAAGTTTGTTACAAATTCATTCTCACTAACGGAAATTCTAAAGGCAGAAAGGTTAGCCTGGATGGAAGATCTGAAAAGTAAAAAGTGAGATCTAAAGTCTTGATCCATTAGAGATTAAATGTTTTCATTTAAGCCTGCTTCATAGGCTATTTTTATCTCTGGAGGATATTAGTAGCCATTGACATTCATTGCCTATATCATTAACCCATCAGGCACCGTGAAGTGGTGATAGGCTAATTCTACACCCCTTCATTTATTAGCTAGAATACTGCTGTAAAAATAGTCTTGTTCTCATCAGTTTATGGATTACCCAGAAATGCAGTTTGTATAGGAAAGGCAGGATAAAAGTCAAATGCACTGTAATACGCCAACAACAGTCAATTTAAAAAAATATTAAAAATATCATTTATAGTATCATAAATATTAAGTGCATGGATATAAATTAAAATAATTAGGTAGATATGAGGGTAGAATTTTCCTGATAAACATTAAAGACCTAAATAAATGGCAAGATATATCATGTCCATTAATACAAAATATTCTGAGTCATATAGATGTTAATTCTTTCCAAACCAGCCTACAGATTCAGTTCTATGCTATGCAAAGCCCCGATTATTTGTCTGTGTGTGTGTGTGTGTGTGTGTGTGTGTGTATGGGGAATTTGACAAGTTGATCCCAAAATGCATATGGAAGAGCAATTGACCAAGAATGGCCCAACTACTGCAGAAGAGCAAGATGGGAGAACTAGCCCTGTAAGGGAACAGTACTTAGTAAAAAGTTCTGGTAATTATTAATAAGACAATGTGATATTAGGGCAGGAGTGTAAAAATAAACCCCTGGAAAAAACTTGTAGGCCTAGAACTGGACCGGGCATGCACAGAAACTTGATTTGTGACAAAACAGGCCGTGTGGACTAGTGGGGGAAATGTAGTTTTTATGAATGCTGTTGAGATAAAAATAACCACATGGAAAAAAATTAAATAGGCTCCTTTCTCATGCCATTTATAAAAATCAATTCTAGGCAGGTTAAATACTTACCTATGAAAAGTAAGATTATAAAACTTTAAGAAGATAATGTAGTATTTACCTTTCTGACCTCAAGTTAAGAAGTTCTTGAACAAGATACAAAGCCATATAAATTATAAAAAGAAAGACGGATAAATTGGATAATATTAAAATTAAGAATTTTCGTTCTTTAAAGAGACAAGAAGAGGATCTATGCATCTATCCATTGATGGAGGAAATGTAAATTGGGCGGGAGTACTCTGGAAAACAATTTGGCATTGCCCAGCAAAGCTGACACCCTGTACCTTACTGCCTAATGGAGCCACCCCTTGGTGTAGACTCTGGGGAAAGTCTTATCACGAATGCTCATAGCGGCATTGTTCCTAGTGGGGTAAAATTGGAAACCACCAAATGCTCACTTGCAGAGAAGGGATAAATAAGTTCCGGGCGTATTTACGTAATGGAATGTTACAAAGAAGTGAAAACAAATGCACTTCCAATATCTACATCAAGAAGGACAAACCTCAGAACATACAGTGGAGCAAAGAAAAAAAAGCAGTAGAAGAATGAGCATATATCATTCCATTTGTGTAAAGTTCAAAACTATGTGAAAGTAAATACATCTCAGGGGTACAAACATGGCACAGCTGTGGAGTGCAGCAAGGGAACGTAAACTCGCAACTCGTGACAGGGGCACACAGGTGGCGGCGAAGGTGCCGGCCGTGTTCTGGCTCTCAGGCCGGGTTGTGCACGTGTGTGTGTTTGTAGCCCAGGTAATTTTTACACCCTACGCGATGGTTATAAGTGTCATTCTATATCTATTACATCCACTAATATCTTCTATATCTACTCGATAGAAACTATGATTCAAACACTTTGAGTTCACAAAGGAATATTGTTATTATGTCTTCTCCAGCAGACCTGCCTGAGTCTCGTAACTGCTTTTGTGCGTGTACAGTAGTCCCCCTTTATCCTTGGCTGCACTTTCTGTGGTTTCAGTCACCCATGGTCAACTAAGGTTGAAAATATTCAATGGAAAATTCCAGAAATAAACAATTCATAAGTTTTTTTTTTTTTTTTATTGTTTTGGCCAAGTACAGGGAACTTTATTGATGGTACATGACAAGGTGGGGCTCCCTAGGCCCCTCCCATTCTTCAGGGGCTCTGGCATGGAAGCTGTGTCTTGAGGAGGGGAGATTCTCAGTGAGGTGGGGACTGAGTAGGCAGGGACACCCCAGCAGCTGAGGCCTCTCTCTTCCTCTGCGCTCTGGCTGGGGCTGGTGGTCCGTGGCTCTTACTTTTTGGTGGCCATGTGGGCCATGAGGTCCACCACCCTGTTGCTGTAGCCAAATTCATTGTTGTGCCAGGCAATGAGCTTTACAAAGTGGTCGTTGAGGGTGATGCCGACCCCAGCATCAAAGGTGGAAGAGTGGGTGTCACTGTTGAAGTCAGAGGAGACAACCTGGTGCTCAGTGTAGCCCAGGATGCCCTTGAGGGGGCCATCTGCCACCTGCTTCACCACCTTCTTGATGTCGTCATACTTGGCCGGCTTCTCCAGACAGCAGGTCAGGTCTACCACTGACACGTTGGCAGTGGGCACGCAGAAGGCCATGCCAGTGAGCTTCCCGTTCAGCTCGGGGATGACCTTTCCCACGGCCTTGGCCACACCAGTCGACGCAGGGATGATGTTCTGGAGAGCCCCATGGCCATCATGCCACATCTTCCCAGAGGGGCCATCTACGGTCTTCTGGGTGGCGGTGACAGCAAGGACTGTGGTCATAAGTCCCTCCACGATGCCAAAGTTGTCATGGATGACCTTGGCCAGGGGGGCTAAGCAGTTGGTGGTGCAGGAGGCACTGTTGACGATGGTGAGGTTGTTTTGGTACTTGTCATGGTTCACACAGATCACAAACATGGGGGCATCAGCAGAGGGGGCAGAGATGATGAACCTTTTGGCACCCCCATCTAGGTGAGCCCCGGCCTTCTCCAGGGTGGTGAAGACATCAGTGGATTCCACAATGTAATCATTACCTGCTTCACCGCATTTGATTTTGGTGGGATCTCACTCCTGGAAGATGGTTATGGGATGGCCATTGATGACAAGCTTCTCGTTCTCTGCCTTGACCGTGCCATGGAACTTGCCGTGGGTGGAGTCATACTGGAACATGTAGACCATGTAGTTGAGGTCAATGAAGGGGTCATTGATGGTGACAATATCCACTTTGCCAGAGTTAAAAGCAGCCCTGGTGACCAGGTGCCCAATACAGCCAAAGCTGTTTATTCTGGCCTTCACTTTCACCATGGTGTCTCGGAGACGGTGCTGGCGCTGTGCGAGAAGATGCAGCTGTCTGTTGAACGGGAGGACCAGAGAGCCCATGAGTTTTAAATTGCATGCTGTTCTGAGTAGGGCGATGAAATCTCTCGCTGTCCTGTTCCGTCCACTTGGGACATGGCTCTTCCCTTTGTCCAGCACGTGCACGCTGTAGACACTCCCCTCCTGGGTGTCACCTGTAGGTGGCTCAGTTCTCAGATCCACTGTCACACTACTGAAGTGCTTGTGTTCAAATAACTGTTATTTTACTTAATAACGGCCCCCAAGTGCAAGAGTAGTGATGCTGGCATATTGTTATAGTTGTTCTATTTTATTATTATTTATTGTTGTTAATCTCTTACTGTGCCTCATTTATGAATTAAACTTTATCTCAGGAATATATGTATAGGAAAAACATAGTATATATAGGATTTGGTGCTATCCACAGTTTCAGGCATCCACTGGGAATCTTAGAATGTGCCTCTCCCCTTTGGATAAGGGGGGGCCACTGTAACTGCTAACCAGGATCTGCGATCTACAGCCCTGATTTCTGTGCACAGCATTCGTACTCTGGACAGCTGGAGTGAGGACACCATGGTGCAAAGAGCCACTGCAGGAGGGAGGCAGAAAGAAGGCTCCTTAGGAGGCCACTCTGTACTTTCCCACGGTGACGTCAGAAGTAAGGAGCAGTCTGTCCCTGTAGAGCCTATCTAGACCCTCTTGTCCAAGAGTAGTTCAGCCAGGTTAATTCCAGGCCCTGCTGGCCCTGGCAGATGCCCCGTCTGACAAATCACCAGATCCCAAGCTTGGATGAGGAGGAGATAGGAACGGAATGCAGAGAGTCGGATGCACCCTGATTCTGTCTTACCTGTGGTTGTCAAGGTTACCAGAGCCTCATGTTTCTTAGTAACCACTCCTTCCAAAATAGCCTCCATTGGTGCCAGCCACTGAACTGCATCCCATTTCATAATCACTTTTTATACTATTTTGAGGGTTAGAACGTGAAGTCCCTTTACATGCGATAAGGTTATACGAAGGACACACAAGTCTTTCCTACTCTGATTGTTGTGACAGCTGGGTGAACGGTCACAATCTCCATGTTACAGGCAAGAAAATGGTCTCGGGAGGACACGTGACTTGCCAAAGTCAGATGAGTAGCAGGAATCAGAAGCGAAAGCAACGCACACATTTTCTGAGGCTGTGGGTCGGAGCCCTTCCTACACTGGGACGCTGCTCTCATTGCTCAAGTTTTGTTCTAGCTCAGGAGGATGCTGGACCACAGTCACCTCCAATGGCTTGAGTATGTTGGGCTAAGGGTCCACCTTGGTAGCTGATACTGTGCTCTCCTCCGCTCTCTTCCTTGCCCACAGAACCCAATTCTCTTCCACTGTGGGGGCTCTAAGCTTCTCAGGGTCATCCCCCAGCCCGAGGAGTACAGGTTGATTAGTTGTAATGATAATTCTGTTCCTTCTGCTAGCAGGTGTTTAAATGTGGACATGTGACCCAATCCCACTCAATGCAGGTGAAAGTAAATCTGCAGGGGGAATAGTTCTGGGAAAGGTGTTTCTTCCTAAGATCAGAAATTACCAGGAGCAAATGCCCCTCCTCTGGTGTCCCTTTGCATGTGACATCACCTATTTGATGGCCACGTTGCTGATGACAGCTATGTGGAAGGACGGAAAGCCCTTGGTCCCAATTCCAAGAGGCCACCTCCCCCTCAAAGCCAGGCCTCCTCCGTCTGCAGCATCTTCTCGGGTGCCCTTGGACTGCACCTGTGGCCTTCTGCTGTGGGCAGAGCTCTATCTGGGTATGTCCTGCTGCTCCTGCTGGGCTGCGAGCTGCTTGGTGCTAGACATTTGTCCCTTACTTCTCTCTCAGCTCAGTCTTCACATGGCAGGGGCATGGAGGGAAAGTCATGGCATGCAGGGCTGTTCTGCAGCATCTCAGCAGTCCCTAGTGGGAGGCCTCTGCACCCCTGTTATCGAGGGACTCTTTGGTGACCTTCTGTAGAAGGTCCTCAGCTTCCCACCTTGCAGGGGAAGCACAAGTGTCATCCCACTCAACCTCTCACAGGACAAGCTTCTTGTGGACACTGTTTCAGTTGAAAACCTTTCACAGTGTAGACAATGACCATTGTGACACGTCAGAGAATGTGCAGAGCACTCTTGCTCTGAAAGAGGACTGTCACTTCCTTCTCTTGTTCCATCTTTCTCGAGTGCCAGATTGTTAAACGTCTGGTGTGTGCTAAGCATCAGGCCCAGAGGGGAAGTTCCCTGACCATGGGGCCCCACCCTGCAGAGCCCAGCCCAGCAGAGCTGACACACACCCACAGAGAGAGCTGCGGGGCGAGCAGGGCCCACACTGGGCTACCTGACCGGAGTCGGGCTTGGGGCGGGGGGGAGTCAGTGGAGCTGAAAGGCAGTGATTCCACAGCAGGTGGGCTCCACTGCATGGGAAGTTGTGGGAAGGAGAGAGCGAGTGTGAGTCCTGAGGGCCCCAAGTGCCAGGGGAGAGTGGGGTCTCCATTTGACCTGCCGTCGCTGGGAAGGCAGTGAAGGGTCAGGTGGGGACCGAGGCTTGGCTGCTGGGTTTCAGGGGACAGGTGGGTGGAGAGAGGCTAGTGCCCTGGGGAAGAGGACAGCAGCTAAGACACAGGAGGCCCAGTCCTGGCTTGGCCACCATGGCCATGTGGTTAATCTGTCTGGGTTTTTGCTTTCTCAGTGCAAACAAAACAGAGAGACACGGTGACTGACCACCAGCAGCCTTGGTTCTGGCATTCTCCGCTTCTCTCTGCGTGAGCTGTGCCTGCAGAGATCTGCAGGGCTGTGGCTGCTGATGGGACATGGGGCGGGAGGGAGGACTCCAGGATGTGGGAGCTGGGAGGGCAGGGCTGTGAGGGGACTGGGATCAGCTCTGTGGGGCGGGGGCTTGGTCTCAGGCACCGCGGTGGGGGCAGGTGTTCCGCAGGCAGTGGGAACAAGTCAGGGACGGAGACGTGGTTTGGAAGTTCTTCCCATGGAAGAGCGAGGTTAAGGAAGGCAGGGATGAAATAACGGCGGGAGATGATGTTGAGAGAGACACCAACAGCAGAAACCTGCAGATGCTCCCTTCAGGGACGGGAGAAGCATCGAGAATGAAAGGGTGTGCAGAGGCAGGTGGCAGAGAAAGCACTCGAGGAGCCGGGAGAGAAGGAGTCTGGGGGATGATAACGTGGACAGTTATGGACATGAAAAGAATTTCACTATAATAATAAAACGGGGGGAACCACAAAGCACATACGGAACCCCTTCTGTACATAAACCTGTATTGGGTCAACGCCCTCCAGCCAAAGACCATCATGGGACAACACTGGACGCATTGGCTCACTGTTACGAGGAAGAACCACAGTGCGCAGAGCCCTGGGGCTTCGGCAAGGGGGCCTGGCAAGGGCCTGCTCCCGTGGGCTTGCCAGCCAGTCTGGAGGAGTCTCCAGGAAGGGGAGCTTTCCTCCCCTGGATTGGGTGCTATCTGGAAGTGGCCGATCCTGTGGATTGGGGTCTTACATCCCCTTCAGAAGGAGAGAGGAGTGAAGCTAGGCTAGAGCTACCCTTGGTGAATAAGCCCCTCACATCAGCCAGCCCCAGGGATGTTTGGAACAGCAGGAGGCACCCGGTTCACTCCTAGGGGGGAAGAAAACAGGAGAGGAGGGGGCTGGAGACAGGGAAGGGATAAAGGATGGCCTCTCTGTCAGGAAGAGGGACAGAGAGGTTAAGACCACTCTTCTGTGACACACACAGCCAGAGGGCTCCCAGTATTGGCTTTTTGATGGAACAACCTCAGCCACCAAGTTCACAAGTTTAATATTTAGAACTCCAGAACGCACGTATCTGCAGTTGCTTGTTTTTCTATCTGTTCTTTAATTTCTTTGCTCAATTCCCAAGCAGGTATCAGAGCTAATGAAACAATTCTATTATTAAACCACTTAGAAATTTAGAAGACGGTGTACTCAAGGTTCCAATGGGATAATTAGATATTGGGGAGAAAAACATTTGTAAGAGAATTCCATAAAATGTCAATGTTATCCCTTGATACCATATCTTGAGAAAAAATAGGATCACTCACAGAGCTCAGAAACCAGCTACTTTGTGCGTTTCGGTAAAAAGCAAAAGCATTTCTATTTCCAGTGGCATGCTTTATGAAACACTTGAAAAATATAGATCTGAAACTCCATTTCTGGTTTAATGTCTACTGAGAAGGTTAGATTCATTTTGCACTTTTGAAGAAGCGTGTGATGCTGCTGAAAGCATGAGGACTTGCTTTGGCAGAACCAACACCTGCTAAGACACTGGGGCGCCATTCTATTCTTTGCTGAGAGTCGTGAAATAGATTTTAAGTTATATTTTCGTTGATGGAAAAGTGGAGGATTTAGGATATGGTCAGGATGTGGAAGGGACTGGGAGGGTGACTCTCAGCCGGGCAGAGTCCAGAGAGAGCCCTGGGAGGTCTTGTGGTGCTATCTGTGCCCCCAGTTCTATCTCCTGCTGGTGATCAGATGCACAGTGACCTTGACCTTGGCAATGACCCACATTCATATGGCTCAACAATTTACAAGGCTCGTTCACAGACATTACTTCACCAGTTTCAGATCACCCTCGGAAACAGGTGCAAATGGCTTCCTTCCAAGGGCATAAATTGTTCACACAGTCAGAGTCAAGGCAAATTTGAGTTGTGCCCAGTTCCAAATTTGTCTGGACGCTACGTGCCAAGTTAGACATATGCACGTGTGTAAAACGAGGTGTCTGGTATGGGACCTAGAAGCAACTTGAAAGGGAAGGAAAAGCACTAGATTTGGAGCCAGGAGGATCTGAGTTCAGATCTTGGCTTGGTCCCTTATTAGTCACTTGACTTGGGCAAGTTATCTACCCTCTGAGATTTATTTTCCTCATCTGTAAAATGGAGCTGGTTACAGCACCTGCCTCTCAAAGGTATTCTGAGGCACAAATGAGACATGGAATGTGGAAGCACTTTGTAAATGATGAAGCGTCCTGCAAGTATAGTCACTGGGAGTTTGCCAGCAAACCCGGTGTGGCCCAGGGAGGGTGTGATTGCAATGCTGGAAGACCCTGGGGTCCTGTCGTGTGTTGGTGGTGAAAGAACCACGTGGCTCAGCCCCAGAGACAAGTTCGCCGGCCACGGCCAGGTGCTGGCGGGTCAGCACAGAGTAGCGGAGCTGTGGCAAAGTGCAGTGAGTTTCAAGGCGGCTTCAACCCAGGCTCCTCTGAGTCAGTTCCTAGCCCAGTGCCCAGCACGTCCTCCACAAATGACCATGAAACAGAAAGGGACTGAGTGACGGTCACTAGGAACCTCAGGTGCACAGGACGGAGGATAAACACACTTCTTCCCTTTATTCCCTCCCCCTCCCCTTCCCTTTCCTCCTCCTCCTCCTCCTCCTCCTCCTCCTCCTCCTCCTCCTCCTCCTCCTCCTTATTTTTGTGTTATTTCTCTCTCTGGCTGATGTTCAAATAGCTCTAATTACGTAGTTGTTATTTTGCATTTAATTGTTTGCCCATGAATTGATTTACTTACTTAACAAAATTTATTCAAATGTACTTACGCACATTGTACAAAATGAGAACATTTAGCCGTGGTATCGACAGGGGAATTGGAGACCAGGAATGGCGTTCACGGACTGCCGTTACTGAGCAAGTCGGGGGACGGTTCCTCCCACAGCTTCCTTACCCGCGAAATTGGGAGACGACGACTCCTTTCTGTGTGTCATGGTGCGGATCACGTATGTGCGAACACTCTGTATTAACTGGGGAGGTCTGAGGATTCTTTGCAGAACAGATGCCTTTCAGAGAAAACAAGACGGCTGCCGTCCAGGCAGCGGGTGGTGAGGGCCAGTGCGTTTATAAGGCAGATTCTTCAGACCAGGAAAAATCATTTTCAGGAAGCTCCTGGGGACTACTTGTGCCCCATAAATTCTTTATGAGGACATTAAACCAATAGGCTCCAGTCCCAGTTCCTCCATAAACTCTGCACCGTCTTGGGAGATATTAAAGCTATTTTTTTCCTCTGAAAGACTTAGTTGTGTCTTCCTTGGTGGTCTAGTGGTTAGGATTCGGCACGCTCTGAAAGACTTAGTGATGGGGGAAGGAGTTCTTAGAGCTTGTTCCATTCAATGCTGAGCTATTTGGTGTTTGAAAAATCTTGTGTTCATCAGCTCGGGCTGCCCTAACAGAATCTTAGACAATAGCAATTTATTTTCTTACAGTTCTAGAGGCTGGACGTCTGAGATCAGGTTGCCAGCGTGGCTGGGTTCGGACGAGGCCCTCCCCCTGGCTCCCGATGGCTGACTTCCTGCTGTGTGTCCACAGCGCCAGTAGAGAGCTCTGACGTTTCTTCTCATAAGGGCACCAGTTCTACTGGATGAGGGCTCCACCCTGCATGACCTCATTTAACCTTCATCTCCTTAAAAGCCTTATTTCCAATAAGTCCCATGGTGAGGGGGTATGAATTTTGGGGGCTCACAATTCAGTCCATAGCAAACCTCGTGTTGAGCCTACAAGAGGTTGAAGGGGGTTTAGGAATCAGAGTGACCCAGGTTCAAACCCTGCCCTGCTGCCTGTAGCTGAGGGACTTGGGGCAAGTTATTAACCTCTCTAAGCCTTTTTCCTCCTCTGTGAAATGGGGGTAACAAGACCACACATCCCAGGGTTTGTGTAAGAATGACATAAGGCAATGATTGTGAAGCACCAAGAATTCCACCAGCACCTTGCAGTAGTCGATGAGTCGGTCCCTTCCTTTCCTGCCCTCTCCTAAGCTGCCACCTCTTGGCTTCTTGCTCCTTGCAGGCTGAAGAGGTTGGGCTGCCTTTAGGGGTCCGCGTCTGCTCCTCCGGTCTGGGGCTCTGTGAGCATGAGACTGCAACACAGTGCCCAGCCGGCCCGGGGAGGATAAGAACCCCTAACTTTTGAGGTTACGAAGATTAACTAAGATACTTAACTCACTTCTTGGCATGCAGTAGATACTCCAGCAATGTTCTTGCACCGTGGCTCCGATGAGCCTGAGTTGGGAGGGTGTCAGTTAGCAAAGATTTATGGAGCACGCGCCCCGTGCCAGGTGCTAGGATGTAAAGAGGAAAAGGTAGGTGCAGCCCCTGCTCTTACGGCACTGAGGGTGCTTTGGAAGGAGGGAGACATTAAACGGATTATGATGAAGGATAGGAAGAGCAGTTTTGGAAAAACTGTTTGCAGAATCAGAAAATGATGTGTCTTGAGGGGCCGTCAGCCATGGTTGTGTTCACGGAGATCCCACAGCGAGGCAGTGGCAGAACTGTTGGCCACACCCTCTGCTATGCCCTTGATCCGGGCAAAGGGTCCCTTCGGGAAACTGAAAACAGACAAACTAGGGTGGCTCAGCGTGGAGCTGGGCAGAAGGGCACCTACGGTGGGTGCTCAGGAAATCCTAGCTCTGGCCCTGCCTTTCCCTCATCCAGCCTGCCGGGCTGGGGCACAGATTGGACCCAGCTGAGGGTCAGCCTGTGGGCACTGGGCCCACTGTGCTCCTGGAAAGCTCTGAGAGGAGCAGTTTGGGGACCCAGCTCTCCCATCCGCCACCTCCAATCTGCCATTAAGAGACAATGCTGCCTTTCACTGCCCGCCCGCTCTGCCCTGGCACTCTGCGCACGGTTCAATACGTGATCTTGTTTAGCTTGTTCCCCAAGCAAAGGCCTACGAGGGGCCCTTGATCCCTGTCTACAGGATGGAATGTTCCCAGCAGCACAAAGCTAGCAGATCCTTGAGCCAAGGTCTAAACCACCCCTGTGGGTCTCCAGGCCCTTGCCTGGCCCACCCCATGCCATGGCCTCTGGGGCCTGCAGGACACAGGAGGTGAAGTGTGGGGCTCTTCTGTGGCTTGGCACTCACATCTGTAATCCTGGAGCCATAACCCCTTTACTGGGGTCTCTGTGCCTCCTGTTGCTCTATAGAAGGTGTCCCTTGGAGGCTCACCCTTGGGCCCTGCCAGCTCATCCCTTCTGGCAGAGGTGCCCCGGGAGCGGGGTGCTGGAATTCCTGCCTAAGTCCCTGGCGCCTCATCAAGTGCCAGCTCAGCTTCCAGCTATGCATCTCCTTAGACCATCTCCTGTTTTGGTGTCCTCCGGGCAGCCGCTCCAGGTCTCCATGAGTCACAGAGCCACTGCTTAACCCCTGGTCCTGCTCACAGTGGGAAGCAGAATTCCACTTACTGCAAACACATTCCCAAGAGGTGAGGAGCCTCGTTTGCTGATACTATCAATGCACAATGATTGAAGATGCTTTGGAACGGGGGGTTGGGAAATGTAGCTTCTGGTATCAGCTTTGCCAGGGACCTGCTGGGTGATACAGGCAAATTTCTGCACCTCCTGGCGGTGTTGAGAGTTTTGTGGTCTGCAAAATGCGTTGGGGGTTAGGTGATGTGAGACAGCCCCATTGGGTTTAAGCAACACACAGATTTGGCAGAAAGGCAGGTTTGGGATTGAATCTTACTTATGCCAGTTACAAGTTGTGTGACCTTGAGACAGTCAGTCACTCAACCTCTTTGAGCCTCGATTTCCTCATCTACAAACTGAAGATAATAATCCCCATGCCATGGGGTTGTTGGGAGAATCCCATGAGAAAATGAGCATAGGAATGCTGAGCCCAGCCTGGGCCACGTAAGTGCTCAGCTAGAGATCACTTCTCTCTCTCCTGCTACTGTGAGTTGAATATGTCCTCACCCCTAGTACCTGTGAATGTGACCTTAGTTGGAATAAGATCATTGAGGATCTAACCAAGTTGAGATGGGGTCATACTGAATTCTGTGGGCCCTAATTCAGTAGCGATGTCCTTATAAGGACAGAGAGATTGTGAGACACATAGACACGACACACAGGGAGATCACCATCTGAAGACAGAGGCAGAGACTGGAGTGCTGCAACCACAAGCCAAGGATTAACAGCCAGCACCAGAAACGAGGACAAGGCAAGGAAGGATTCTATTCAAGGTCTCGGGTATGGGTGGGCACGAGTCCCCATTTCAGACTTTCAGGCCTCAGAGCTGGAATTTCTGTAGTTTTAAGCCACCCAGTTAGTGCTGATTTGTTGTGGCAGCCCTAGGAAACTAATTCACTGTCCTTCTGAGTCCCTTTCCAAATTGGAAATTTTAGGATTGTATCAATTTAACAGCTCAGTTGAAAAAGAAATATGCAGTTTCAGGGGAGGTACTCAATGAATAGTGCTGACTCAGAAGTGAAATGGGGTAGGGGAGCACGAGAGAAATGTGGTCGAGAAAACATGGGAGTCCTGTTTCTGCATTCCCCAGGAAAGACTTAAAGAGCTCAGAGCTGGGAGGGCTCTACTCCTGTCTTCCTTCTTAGGCCCATTTCAGTGACAGCAAAACTGAGGCCTAGGCAATGGGTGGACAGTGGCTAATGCTATCAATACCTGGGATAGTCCCCAAAAAATAGCACCCCAGAAGACATCCACTTTCAATCCTTGGAATCTGTGAATGTCACTTTATATGGCAAAACATGTGTTTGTTAAGGATCTTGAGGGGAACCACGACAGAGGCAACCTGGTTCTCTGGGTCTCCCTGAGTGCCCAGCAGCAAATGCTTTCAATCTATCTGTATCTTTGCATCTAGAGTGTGTTTCCCATAGGCAGCATATAGACGGATCCTGCTTTGTAAATCCAGTCTGACAATCTCTGCATTTTGATTGGATTGTTTAATCTGTTCACATTTAACGTTACTATTGATATAGTTGGCTTTATATCTATCAGGTTACTTTTTATTTTCTATATGTCTTGTGTCTTTTTGTTTCTCTATTCCTCCTTTACTTCTTTCTTTTGCATTAAGTGAATATTTTCCAATGCAACATTTCAGTTACTTTAATGATTTTCTCTATATTTGGTGGGGGGTTATTCCCTCAGTGGTTATTCTAGGGCTCACATTTTAACTCATCAGAATCTACTTTAGATTTACACTAACTTAATTCCATGAGATTTAACTTAAGTTCCAATGAACTTACTCCTATATCATTCTCTTCCCTTTCCCACTTTTCTGTGATATTTATTGTTAAACATATTACATCTACATACGTTATAAATCCAACAATACATTGTTATATTATTGCTTTATATGATTTTGTATCTTTTAAAGAAGCTGAGAAAAGAAAGAAGTGAAAGTATATACTTTTAGCTTTTGTTGTATTAATCTCCATGTCTTCTATTTCTGGTTCTCTTCATTTGTTCCTGTGACTAGAGTTCAATGAAGAGTTATTGTCTTAGCTCAGTATAGCTTTGTGCTCACCCATCTTTGTGTTGTTATTGATGAATAGGTGTCATTTGTATAAGTTTAGGCTCAACAATACAAGTAAGTACATATTGTTTTATATAATTGCTTTTAAAACCAAATAAGAGAAGAAAGGAGATGAAACATGCATTTATAATGTCTTTTATAATCACATGATTATTTATACCCATGGTCTTTGTTTTTCATGTGGATTTCAATTACTGTCTTGGGTTATTCACTTTCATTCTGAAGAATTTATATTAGTATTCCTTCTAAGGCAGATTTGCTAGCAGTGATTTCTCTGTTTTTGTTTATCTGGGAATGTCTTTATTTTGCCTTTATTTTTGAAAGATAGCTTTAATGAATATAGGATTCTTTGTTGACAGCTGTTTTCTTTCAGTACTATGAAAATTGTCCCACTGTGTTCTGGCTTCCATCATTTCTGATGAGAAGTCAGCTGTTGATCATTTTGTGGCTCCCTTTGAAAGTGATGTTTGATTTTTCTCTTGCAGATTTCTATTTTTTTCTTCTTGTCTTTGGCCTTCAGCATTTTTAAATATGATGTATCTGTTTGTGGATGTCTTTGTGTTTATTCTATGTGAAATTTGTTGAGCTTCTTGGATATGTAGATTGTTCTTCATGAAATTTAGGAAGTTTACAGCCATTATTTCTTTGAATATTTTTTCTGCTCCTTTCTCTTTCTTCTCTACTTCTGGAACACCCATTATGCATACATTGGTGCACTTAATAGTGTCCCACATTTTTCTGAGGCTTTGTTCATTTTTCTTCATTCTTTCTTTTTGTGTATTCTTCAAATTGCATAATCTTTAGTGATCTATCTTCAAGTTTGGTAATTCTTTCTTTTGCCAGTTCAAATGAATCGACTGTTGAGCCCATCTACTGAAAATTTCATTTCAGTTATTACTTTTCAAATCCAGAATTTCCATTTGGTTATTTTTTTTTTTTTAAGTTTCTATCTCTTTATTGATAGATTCTATTTGATGAGACATTGTCATCATATCTTCCTTTACTGTACTTTAATCATGCTTTACTTTACCACAATCATGGTTTCCTTTAGTTCTTTGAACATATTTGTAATGGCTACTTTGAAGTCTTTGTCTGTTAAATCTGACAGCTGGTTGCTCTCAGTTTCTGTTGCCTGCTTTTCCCCTCATGTATGGGACAGATTTTTCTGTTTCTTTACATGTCATTTTGTTGTTGTTGTTGTTGGAAACTGGACATTTTAGATAATACATTGTAGCAACTGTGGGTACTGGTTCCTTTGCCCTCTGGGGCATGTTTGATTATTTGTTTAGTGACTGTCTGTACTATTTCAGTGAAGTCCACTCCTCAGCCCCCACAGTGTAAAGCCTCTGAGGTTGTTCCTCAGAGAGCACAGCCTTGGGCTTGTGCACAATCGCCCTGGGATAACTTAGGTGGATTTGTCAGGGTTCTCTCAATGGTCTCTTTCCCTGACCACATCCATATGTTAAACTCTACAAATTTCTGGCTGATTTCCCTAGTGTCTTCAACAATGCCCTGGGTAGCTCTACTGACTGATTCAATTAAATTTGGGCTTCTTTGAGGAATAGTTTTTGAGGTTAGTGTTTGAGATTTGTTCTGACTCTAGGAGGGGTCTTCTTAGCTGTCTCTTCCCTGGTTCTTTCTGGTAAACTAGTCAGTATGGTTTAGCTTAAACCTATTAGTGTTCTCTTAATTGCTTTTCATCATAGCCTTCATTGTTTCTGAGAGTGCCCTCAGGCTTGGAGGAGGCCCCTGCTTCTCGACTGTACTGGCTCAGAACTTTGCCTCTGCAAGAGACGGGTGGAGGCAGGATGAGAAATGCTGACCTCTTGCCCCTTCCAGGAAGACAGGAAGATACTAACTTCCGACTGAGAGCTGTCCGCTGGGTGTGGAAGGTGGGGGAGCCATCCTGCCTCAATCTCCTGAGTAGCTGAGACTATTTTTCTATATTTTGTAGAGTTGGGATCTTGCTCTTGCTCAGGCTGGTCTGGAACTCCTGGCCTCAAGTGACCCTCCTGCCTTGGTCTCCCAAAGTGCTGGGATTACAGATGTGAGCCACCACACCCAGCCTCTCTCCTCTTATTCTAATGACAACAGTCATATTGGCTTAACGGCCCACCCTACTCCAGTATGACATCTTAATTTATTTAATTACATCTTCAACAAGCCTATTTCCAATTAAGGTTACAATCTGAGGTGCTGCGGGTTAGAATCTCAACATTTTGGGGGGGAACACAATTCAACCCATGAGACTTTATTTAACCTAGAATTTCCCACAGAACTTATTTTTTTTCCTTAGAACGCTTGAAAATGCCACCATAGCCCCACAGTCCCTCAGACCTGGTGGTGAGAGCAGCTCCCTTTGGGAAATGCAGCCAGAGGTGGACTCGATGGAGCCACCTGGGGGAGGGGGCTACAGAGGAGGCCCCACCCCCACCCCTGGGCAGCAAGGGGAGTCTGGCACCTCCCTGAGGCCCTGGGGCGGGGGCAAGGGCGCTCACAGCTTTTCCAGACTGCACAGGTCTTCAGGCCTGCCTGAGGGGGCGGAGGCGGGGGGAGCTCATGTTCCCCCAGCCCCTTCCTTCCCAGGCCATCCTGGTCCTGGGCGAGTGCGGGCTGGGACAGGGTGGGGGCCAGGCCGCGGTATTGCACAGGGGCCTTGGCACTTAATGACCCGGCATGGAGGCCGTGGCTGAGCAGCCCCTGGTGTGTGCTTGTTCCAGTCACACCTGGGCCCACGCTAAAGGTGTGGGCGGCCTTTTCAGATTCACTGGGGCTGGCTTGTGGAAAGCAGCCAAAATAGACCACAGGTCTGTAAACAAGTTTTCTTCCTGCTGATCCATTTTCCCCTCAACTGGCCTTACAGGTGGGTCCCTCCTCCACCCCCTGCCTTTCTCTTTGCTGCTTTGGGAGAGTAGACTAAGGAAGACCCACACTCCGGTCTGTGGTAAAAAGACATGGCTTCAAGCGCAGGGTTGTCACGGACCTGCTGCTCTTCAACTTGACCTTCGCATTTATAAAACAGAAGCAATAATAATACCGGCCCTGCTGGCTTCCCTGGGCTGTGGCGAGAGACCCACGCATGAGAAACAGGATAATAGTCCTAATAACTGCCACTTTCCTCATCTCCGTTCTGTGCCAGGGACTGTTATAGCAGCAGAGACTCTAAAAGTTCCTTGTCAGGTACAATGTGCATCATGTACCATGTGAGTGTGATATATATCTTTATTTATAGCTCTATGCAAAAATATGGCATTTAGTCATGTATTAATCAGAGGAAATTGGTATAAATAATGCTCCTTTTCTCTCATTTTAATAATAAACTTTTGCTAAAAAAGGAGGAAACAGTCCCTGAATATGGTAATAATGCTGAAAAAGTTTTAAAGCTAGGTTTATTGAGGTGTAATTTATATACCGTAAAATGTAGGTGTACCATTTTGTGAGATTTGCCAAATGCAGACAATTGCGTCAACACCCCCACGGTCCACATGAATATTTCCATCCTCCCCAGAGGTTCTCTCCCACAACTTTTGAAGTCAATCGCTCCACGCCCCACCCCAGCCCAGCAGCCATTGATTGGATTACTGTCGTTAGTGGGTTTTGCCTTTTTCTGAATGGCGTACAAATGAAATCAGACAGCAGCCTTTTGTATCTGACTTCTTTCACTTAGCATCATCCCTTTCAGAGAATCCACGTCGTTCGATGTTGTGTCCAGATGTGTCCACGTTCCTTCCTTTGCCCTGCTGAGTAATATTCCCTGGCATGGACGTGCCATTGCATGTTCATCCATTCACCTGCTGAGGGACATCTGGGTTGTTTCCCATTTGGGGCTATTACAAATACAAGTCTTAGGAACATTCATGTACAAGTCTTTTTATATGAACATATACTGTTTGTTTTTTTTCCTGGCTGGATTGTATGGTAGGGATGTGTTTAACTTTTTAACAAACTGCCAAATCTTTTCCCAAAGTGACTGCCCACCAACAGTGTGTGAGAATTCCAATTGCTCTGCATCCAAAATGAGCGCTTAATATTGTATTTTATTTGCTTATATTTTAGCCATTCTTATAGGCATGTAGTGGCTTCTCCTTGTTTTAATTTGTAGTTCCCTAATGACTGATGATGTTGAGCATCCTTTCATGTGCTTATTTACTGCTATGGTGTGACTATGTCCTCCTAAAAGCATGTGTTGGAGACTTAATCTCCAATGCAACAGTGTTGGGAGGTGGGGGGGTCTCCCACTAGGCCCCACTTTAGGCCAAGAGGGCTCCACCCTCATGATGGATTAATGGCGATTATAAAAGTGCTGAAAGTTGTCAGAGAGAAATCTCTTCCTGAAACTGAGGAGGCTTGTGTGGGAAGGAGGTGCACTCCTTTGCCTTGGTCCTGTTTACAGAGAGCTGGGTATTTAGCTGTGTTCATTTAAAAGTCAATTTACCCCAGGAGATGGGGGAACAGAGTGTTCAAAAGCTCAGATGGTGTGATTCTTGCAAAAGTCAGATGCTGAGTAAATCAACGCCGGTCCCATTTTCAAACCATCAAAATCAAGGTCTCTTTGTTAAGCTGTTGATTCGGTACAGACAGGCAACCAAGACTGCAAATGAGCCGGGTGCTTGGCTGTCATTCATCCCCCTGGCTGGGGGGGCCAAGCTTCCCTCTCGCGCTGAGGATCCCTGCGGCTTACCACTCAGGCCCTTTCTTCATGCCTGTGCCTGCAGTATTTCCAGGAGCTGTGGCGAGAATCCCGTGGGCTAGTGGGTGACAGCTGTATTAATGATCAGGCTGTCTCTGTCAGAGGGATTCTCTCTTCCCTTGGTGCTGGAAATAGTTAACTCCTGCTTTGCCAATTGGTTTTTCCGACATTTACATACTCTCCAAAAGGTCCGTCTGTGCTCCAGGGCAGGGATCACATCTTACACTTTTCTGCAAAGCCTCCGTTTTCTTGCACATAGTGTTCACTAGATATTTGTGGTTTTAGGGTGTGCACACGTATATGCTGTGAACTAAAATAAAATTTTAAGGCTCACCTCCACCACCAGCTGACTGAATGGACCCCCTCATGGCCAAAAGAATATCCTAAAACTAAATTGCCTGCCAGGAGGAAGGAGGTCAGATATGCCTTATCATGCCCTCCTCTCTTCTTGGGAACATCCTTTGTAACCCATTAACAGGCCTAAAGGTATGCGAGACAAACCTGCGGGTCCTCAATTTACACAACAAATACATGTCCGGTGGCTTACCTCTGATAAACAGCAACTATGGTAAAACATTCCAAGCCTTTAGACTAAGCTTCATGTCGTTAGCCAATTACAAGCCAAAGAATCTTTAAACCCACCTGTAGCCTGTAAGCGCCCTCCACTCTCCAGATGGCCCACCTTTTGGGGCCAAACCAATGTATGCCTCCCACGTATTGATTTATGACCCTACCTGTAACCCCTGTCTCCCTGAATTGTATAAAACCAAACTGTAACCCAGCCACAGCCAGTCCACTTGCTCAAGGCCTCTTGGACGTGGCTCCGGGTCATGATCCTCAAATCTGGCTCAGAATAAATTTCTTTAAAATTATTTTACAGAGTTTGGCTTTTTTTTTTTTTTCCATTGACAAGGTTGGCGCCCAGACGTGGGGCTCAGAGAAGACTCAGGACCGCCAAAGGAGTAGCCCGAACTCGGCGCCAGGATCCAGCATGTCCCTTTTGGGCCCTCCGACTCTGAGCTTCTCCTTGGGCGGAACCGGTAAGTCCTCCTGAGCTCCAGACCTCCCATTTTTGGTTGATGGTCTTGGTTTACTCTGAGCTGGTTCTTTTCCTAGGAATTGTTGTTAGGGATCCTAACTTAGATGTGGAGGTGAATTCTAAAGGGTCTTCTCCATTGTCTTTTTATCCTAAAATTAATCTCAATTGGCTTTTCTGTGCATTTTTGAAAGAGGAAACTGAACTGTCTTGTTTGTAGATAAATGAGAGACTGAGTTCCTCAGCTCCGAAGAGAAGGGGCATCTTACTCTTCCCAGCCTTGGCAGCCCTGGGTGACCGGGGTCCTCAGTGGGAGTGGCCTGGGGCGATCCCTGAGGCGCAAGTGGCCCTATAGGGAACCCCTCCCCCCCAACAAATTAATTAAAAGAAGGCTCATCCAGGAAATGCATATAAGAGCTGATCACTCTGCGTTTTGAGCCCTCTCGGAGGTACTAGACCTCCAAGAGAGAAACTGAGGCATGTAAGAGGGTGGTACCGACTCAGTGGTGAAACACTGAGGAGCCCCACCCATAATCAGCACACTCTGATCCTTGACACCAAACCCTGTATTACAGTTCAGTTGCTTCTTTTAAAGAAAAATGGGAAATTCTTTAAAAACGAAGAAAGACAAGGAGAATGATCCCGTTGGGCACCCCAGTGGTTTGTGGCACCTCTACTTGCAAGTATTTTTGTAAATGAAAAGGTACAAAGGCATGCCAAGATTTTCTAGGGCTCCAGTTGATTATAGCTAGTTCTTGTGCACAAGTTTTTACCAAGGAGCAAATTACATCAAGGAAAATTCAGAACTCTAATGGTTGAGCTACCACTATACAGTTAAAATGTCTCAAGCTCTTTCTCCTCTTTTCTGGCTACTCAAAAACTTGCTAACTTTTTCTATTGACATTAAGATAACTCATTGTTTATGGTATTTACAATTGAAAGGCTACCTGGAGATCCTACTGCCAGTTCTAGCTAAAATGCAAACTTTGAAAACTCGTTTTGAACTGAAGGGGAAAAAAAGGGTAAAGGAGGTATTTTTAAAAAATCAAATTGCCATGGAAACTGCTTTACCCAAAACTTTGATCCACAGGCCTAATTAGGTTACCTATCCAGGCAACTAAATGTTGCCATGTGAACAAGTTCCAGTTTTGTCAGAAAAAATTTGGATCCAGCTGTCTTTTACAGACTGGTGAGTTTGTGTTACCATCTCATGGCTAGAGTTCTAGGGTAAAATCTATTAGAACTTTGTGTGCGTGTATATGTGTGTGAGAGTGTATGTATTCATGTATTACATGTTTGTACTTACATGGTTCAGGATTGGCTTAAAAATAAGGGAGCACTCATAAATTAAACCCAAATGGTTCACAAGAATTTGATTGGTTGGTTAATAAGCTGGTTAATAAGCTGGATTATTATTATTAAACATAAAAAGGTGTTATTAGTAAAGTAATAGTAAAAATGTTTTCAAATTGTCAGCATACATTTGTTTTTGTCTGGGTTTTACTGGATATTTTTTATGTTCTTCAGGTGTCAAGATTTGGCATAAAGCTTATGAAAATATAAACTCAGCCAAAGACAAAATAATGTGTGATTTTTGATAAGTAAGGTAAATTTAATATTTGATCTAATGATAATCACTAAATCTGAGTTACCAACAAAAAATGCCTTTGTGTTTAACTTTAAGGTAAAAATGCAAACATGCCTAAATGTCAAAAAATTAGAATAAACAAAACACCAAGTAGATAGAGCTCAAAAACAAACTTATGGTCAAAGGTTTATGAAAATATTTTTGGTTTTGGCCTTTTAATCCTAATTGCAGATATAGTTTACTTCTACTGATTCAATGTCCATAGAGAGGTACACAAAACATGTTTCTAACTCGACATCATCTAATATTAACAGTACTGTTAGGGATTCAAAGTTGTCCTAGAAGTTGTAGTTAGAACAGCTTAAATTGGAAGCTTCCTTGGTCTTGTCCATTTTTGTCCCAATCTTTACAAGCTAGCTGGTTATGTGTACATTATGTTGCTATAACAAAGTTTTTGCATAAGAAAAAATTTCTAAATTAGTAATTTTTGTGTAGTAATTTATTTTAAGATAAAAAGTGAATGATTGTAAAATGCAAAGAGAATCTCAAAACAGTCTTACTCCTTAGAAATATTGCAAGTACTCAAGTTTACACCCAAGGAAAAAAAATGTTTTGAGACCATATATATTGTTTTTAAAACAGCTTAATCTTGATCCTCATGTAAAAGCATGTTAACACTTTGTAACATTGTTTGAGGTGCTAAGGATTGGTGCTAAAGGTTTTTTTTTTTTTTTTTTTTTTTCAGTCTACAGTCAGGTGATCTTATGTTGATGGAATTCAGAAAACTAACCTAAAATGAAGGCTTCAGAAGCAAAAAATTTCTGACCTTGCCTTGTCTGCCTGTCTCTTGTACCAATTCTTCCCTGAAGATGACCATAAAAACCAGAATCCCTTTACCCTAGGGAGGTTGTAAAGACCCGAACCCCTTTTTCTGAAAGCTAGCCATAAAACCTAAAATTATTCTATGTAAAATGGTCATAAAGTAATTATCTGATCTACTTTGTTTTTACTTGGTTTTACTGTAAAACCCTATTCCGGAAAGGGCCTTGCCTGCACCCAGAAGGGAGGAATGCACACTCAGAGAGGCCAAGCAGAATCTAAATATAAAAGCTTTGCTAGGTTCTGCCACTCAGACTGATAGAATTAGCTCACACCCTTTTTGTCCAATCATATTTCTACACAACTGTTCATACTTTAAACATAAAAAAAATGGACAATTTCCCCTTCATCTTTTGAGTATTCATTCTGAAGGTGTCCATGTATAAGTTTTAATTCTTTCTCTATTAATCTTCATGTCAGTAAATTTTCAGCAGGTCTTTATGGGAACAGTGGCCTTTGCTCCCAAACTTTGGGGGTCAGGGACACTTTGATCCCTATGATGTCAATAGATTTTGTATTGGGATGTGATGGTTTGGAAAGATCTAATTAACTAATACCTTTAAACAGGATATTCTAAAATGTCTACTATGTTTATAAAATTTAGAAGTGATATTATATTTCTTTAAAATAACAAGTCTTATCGAAATATTTGCTTTTCTTGGTTAGATTTATGAGTTTAAAAGAAAAAAAACAATAATTAAAACTATATTTTGCTCCCTGTTTTGTGTTACATATCTAATTTACAGGGTATAGAAATGGTTTACAGAAAAGTAACTTAAACTGATACCTGTAATCTAAGTGAACTGCTAAGATAAATAAATAAGATAAATTAGGTAAATAAAAATGAAATAAATACAAATGAAATTTTCATATAATTTAAAATCTTAAAGTCATTTTGTTAAGTTAAAAAAGATAATCGTAAAATGGCTGGGTCATTTGTAAGGTAAAACACTAGAACATTGGTTCTTAAACATAAGTTTAAGCTTATACCTTGATATCTTATTTTTATATTTAGGAATGCTAATAAAATTGGTGACTAACAGTTCAAAGTTACTTTAACTTCCTAGGCTTTTCTAAGAGTTGACATTATTAATATATGTAATTGAAACTTCTAGATGGAAGGGAAACAATTCTATAAAAAATTTTTAATAAAAATGTTGTAAGACATAAGTTAGTTTTGTTAAAAAAATAATTTTGCCTAATTTATTGGTTTTTCAAACTGCTTTAAAAATTCAGTACATAAATGATCATTAAATTAAGTGGATATAAAAATTAAAGATTAAAAAAGGTTTACAAAAGTCTTAACTTGTAGTCAAATTGATTAAAAGTAGATGGATTTGTTTATAAGATTTTATTAAAATTAACTTTATCATTAATACACTAATACAATGAAAAATTTGGCTTCCTTTTTTGACCTGGATTTTCATATGGTATTAATAGGAAGAACAAAAGGTTTTTTATTCACCTTTTAATAAACTGCAAAAAGGAAGACAGGGAAAGACAGAGTCAGCCTCCTTATTGACTTGTACTTCAGTCTATTAAGTCTTATGCTTGTTTGAGAAACTGAGTCTCCTCTCTCAAAGAATAGGATTTTTGCATTCTAAAAAAATATTTGAATTATCAGTTTGGCTATAATTTTATAGTAACCTGCAATCTTGCTTCATGACAAGTGTCTTAGGATGAACAATTCATGACTTCCTGCTCTTTAAGCTTTCACTAAAATTTAAAGTTACTAAAAATAAGAATTCTAGTCAATGCACGTAATTCTATAAATAAAGTGTACCAAAGAATAAGATATGTTTTTAATAAGAAAAATTATTAGAAAAACCAGAATGTGTTCTTACTAAACTATATAACTTTGTCTAATTCACAGGTTATTTAAAGGTTGAATCAAAATGAATTTAGAAAGAAAATAAAAACAAAATTCCACTTGTGAGTACGAGAAAGATGTAAAAAGGCAATGAATATAGAAACACATTTTTTGGTCAGAAAGGTTAAACAGAAAGAATAATGTAAAGAAAGGATCTTGCATGGAATTTTTTGTCCTAAAATGACTGGCTATTTAGGAAAAGGGAATGTTAGGACAAAACAGAAAGTTTTTAGACATGTTTTGTAGATAGTATATGGTATGTGCAGGTTGGGATAAAGTCTATAAAAAGGAATTTATTAAGGAATTTTGTATGTGGTCCAGTTGGCTATAATTAAAAAAAAATTTTTTTTGGCTAAAACCAAGATTTCTGTAGATATTAATTTACTCTTAACGAAATGACATGAAGTACTTGTTTTGATTCTATAACATTTCCTGGAGAAATAGAGCTGCCCATTTGCCTGGGAGGAGAGTTCTTCCTTTGAACATTTATTGAAGGGCAGGAAAAGCCATTAAGAACAAGAAAAATCAGTGGCTGGTTGAACCACATAATAGATTGAAGAGAGTTGACGAAGCCATCAGTGTAGTGTACAAAATCTGGTTCTACATGTCCTTCCTTTACTGTTGCTGAGATACGTACATCCTTTTCCTCTTTCTGTGTTAACTGCAAATTCACCTCTTACTCTCAGGAAGATCCACAGGGAACACCCCAGAGTCCCAAGCAAAAGCGACACAAGAGGGTCCTCTGTATCTCCCTCTGCGCAGGGTCTCCCTCCCTCCCTCCCAGCCGCGCTCTCACACTGGTCCTGCCAAAACCATGGAAACCATCCCTGCGGGCCAGTGCTGACAGCAGGAGGGGACCCCCCCCCACTCCCCCTTTCACTTGTTGTCCAACTGAACGGCTAGACTTTTCTTAAATTTAAATTTCATTTTCCTCTAGCCAGGGAATACAGATTCATTCTTTATATTTAAAATCCAATTCCAGATTTTATTTGTTGAGATTTTTACTAAAATCTCACTGGTGTTTTGTGTTTTTTTTCCTTAGAAAGGCAAGCGCACCGAGTGTGGTAGTCAGCTCGGGCTGCTACAGCAAAATCCTGCAGACTGTGGCGGACAGCACAGTTCTGGAGGCTGAAGTCCAAGGTCAGTGTTCTGGCTGATTTGGTTTCTGGTGAGGCCTCTCTTCCTGGCTCACAGATGACCGCCTTCTCACTATGTGGACAGGTAAGGACAGCCCAGCAGGTCAGGTCCAGCATTGCCACCACGAACCTATGAAAAGACATTCTGTTTCTGGAATGGCCAACTGGGGGTCGTGCACTCTAACAGCTCCACAGATGTTGCACCTCTGGTGGAAGGAGAAGAAAAAAGTAGCTTATTGAGAGTTAGAAAGCTGCTAAGTCTGGGGCCTTCATCCAATGGCCTGCTCCTGGCTGGTCCCAGGTGCTCCAAAGACAGAGGGAAGCCTGTCTGTTTGCTGAGGGGGGGAGCACAGCAGCGGCCCCCTCCATGTTTGTCCAGAAAGGCTCTCCAGGAATTCCCCATCCACTGCCTGCTGAGCCACAAATTGCTCCCTCCCCATATGCTGAGGTGTGCAGATGTTTACCTCTAATCTGGGGTGTAATTAACACCTGCCAAAGCAATGGGCTGGGACAGTGAGGGATTCTACTCTCCTCAAAAAAAAAAAAAAAAAAACTGTTCTTCAAGAAGTATTCAGTGTCTAGGAAGAAAATTTCTGACTTGGAGGGATTAAAAAGTGATGTTATTAAATGAAGAGGCAGGTGGTGTTTATCTGGGCTAATGCCTCTGAGTTTACATGTTTGATTTCAGCAGGCATACTGACAGATGCCTGCTGAGCTGCGAAAACTTACTTTGTTCAGTAATGGACCCGTGGCCCCACACATTAATGCCAAATCCGGGAATGACATTTTGCTTTGCTCCCCTTGACTCAACAGACTTTTCTGTGGGTAGGACGAAGTTATTTGTCTTTATCTCCATAGTTATTTCTTATAAAGCAAACCAAGGGGATGATGACCTTAGAGGCTCTGTTTATGATAAATTATTTTAAGGAGCTCTGCAATCAGTTAAATGTGCAGTGGCAAATGAATTGCTGAGACGGTTATGGTTTTATGGGACATAGTTGTACATGTCACCAAGGTTTTTGTTTCAATTTTGAAAGATGCCCAAGTTGCTCACACACAGATAGGTTGGCTGGCCACAGTGGTAACTGATGAACACTGCACCAGATCTTTCGGTTTTTGAAGAGTTTTCACAGTCACTGTCTCCTTCGCGTCTCACGTCCTCACATAGTTTCTGTTCTGATATGTCCAGTTTGTAGACTCACTTACAGACTTAGTTTGGTTAAATGACTTGGAGGAAATAAGGGGAGGAACTGACATTAGAAACCACACATTTTCCCAGAGATGAACCCTCCATTCTTCTGCCTTGGGAGGTTTGGGTGCAAATGGTGACACGACTCTTATAAGGACACCAGTCATATTGGATTAGGGTTCACCATGATTCATAATCTTCACTTAATTATACCTGCAAAGACCCTACTTCCATGTAGGGTACGAGGAATTAAGACTTCAACATATATTTGGGGAGGCACAATCGAACTTATGACACACAGTTTTTTTTTTTTTTTTTGAGACAAAGTCTTGCTTTGTTGCTCGGGCTGGAATGAGTGCCGTGGTGTTAGCCTGGCTCACAGCAACCTCAAACTCCTGGGCTTAAGCGATCCTACTGCCTCAGCCTCCCGAGTAGCTGGGACTACAGGCATGCGGCACCATGCCCGGCTCATTTTTTCTATATATATTTTTAGTTGGCCAGATAATTTCTTTCTATTTTTAGTAGAGACGGGGTCTCGCTCTTGCTCAGGCTGGTCTTGAACTCCTGAGCTCGAGCGATCCGCCCGCCTCGGCCTCCCAGAGTGCTAGGATTACAGGCGTGAGCCGAGCCACCACGCCCGGCCTGACACATTGTTAATAATGAGCCTTGTGATGCCACAGATGGTCCTGTAACCTGTCATGCCATTGAGTACAACACAATTGTGTGATCACTCATTGCAACACAGCCTAAGGACATAGGAAAAAAGGAAGTCTGTGCTGTCTCAAATTATATCGTCAGCGACGGGACTATAAAGTTTCAGTCACAGATTATGCACCGTGTTTTCCTTGGCTATGAGGCCATGAGATGAGGGCTTTAGCTCTCTCTAGGCAGAGCCCTAAAGGCAAGACTCTTGGAAGGGCAGGGGTTGCAATTCCAGGGACGCAAAGGTGAGGAGAAAAGAGACTTGAGTCAGGGAAGGAGGAAAAGCATTTATCACAAAGTGGTGCACGACCAGGCCACAGCTCTCTCAGGAGAGCTGAGCTGATTTTGAAGTCCTGTACTTATGGAGAAGCTATAATGTATGAACCACCGCATTTCGAACAATCTGTCAGGGCTGGGGGATGGCTAGGAACGGCAAGAAATTCACCACCCAGCCCCTCTGGTCTCCCGTCCCTCAGTAGTTAAAGCTGCTCTCATGGCGATTAACTCCTCCGCAGTGCTGGGTTGTATCATTGCGTCCCTCTGGCCAGCCACCGGGGACACCAGAACCACAAGCTATGCTCCTACTGGGCTCTGAAGCTGCAGGAAGACCCAGGTCTCCTTGGTGGCAGGAGCTGCCAGCAGCTCCCACGGCGGGCTCAGGCAGCCCCTGTGCTAGAGGCAAGTCCCAACAGTATGGTCTGGGGCCGGGGGCATGTGCTGGCCCTGGTGCTGCAGGCCAAGCAGCCACCGTGCCCATCCAGGTTGTCCACCCGGGGTAGGCGTGGCAGAGGCTGGGGCCAGTGGGAGCCCTGGCTACAGCCCGACACATGACCCAGAGCCGGAGTTTGGGCAGCTCTAGGGGCAGATCTGGACCAATTCAGTCTCTAAATGTCTTAGGAACCCTTATCCAAGTTATTAGCACCTTCCTGCCATTTCGCTGTGGATATTTTGAATGTATAAGGTGGATCTCATGGGTTTTCCAAAATGCTGAGCTGCCGGGTGTGGGCTCTGACCTGCCACGGCTCCTGCTTAGTGCCTGGCGACAGCCGGTGCTCAGATGGAAACTGCCCTCCTTGAAGCCCCTCCTGAGGCGTCCTCCCAGTTTCACATGGGACGGTCTCTGCCAAGTCAGCAATCTCATTCCTAAATTCGAAGCACAGACATGCAATTTGAAAGTCCTCAAAGGAAATCAACCATATTGCAGCTGTCCTTATGTAACTCAAAATCTGGTGACATGAATCTTCTTTAAAGAGAGCAGGGATGTAGCGATTCCTTAGCTCCACCTGGGTCCCCGTCCAGCAAGGGCTTTGTGCTGCTGCTGTCTGCTCCTCCAGGGTTTGTGCAGCTGCAGAGAGTGGGCAGGGAAGGGCCCTTCCCAGCATCATCCACTTTCAGGGACTGTTCAAGGCGGAGGCTGAGGTCTGCCACCCTGGCCAGTTCTGCTGGGAGACCCACTCCAGAGCTCCCCACGGGGCTGGTGGGTCTTGGCAGGGCCCGCACTGCAGCTTGGCTTCTTCCTCTGTCAGGTCCTCCCTGCTTGTCCTGTTCACAGGGGTCTGTCCCTAACTGTCCTCTGGCATGGTGAGCACCTCCTCAGCATCTGCTTCCAGAGAAGCCAACAGGCAGCACCTTTGTGACAAGGTCTTCTTCCCTGTCCTATGATATGTTGGACATGGAAGGGATGATGCCCTTGAACAGTCCTTGTTGAAAGAGTGAGTTAGATGAGACAGGTTGGGGACTTGAGAGAATGCCAGGTGCTGGTTCACGGATGGTGCTTTTGGCTTCAGGGACCCAAAAGGAATCCATCCCATTGTGCAGCACTTAACACAGTCGGCATTTTAGAGCAAAGAGGGCCATGCTGGTTCATCCAGTCTAACAATGCAAGTGAGAAGTCTTAGGTTCAGAGGGGGAGGCCGAGTATGGTGGCTCATACTTGTAATCCCAGCATGTAGGGAGACCAGAGGAGGAGGATTGCTTGAGGCCAGGAGTTCAGGACCAGAGAGATTTCTCAACTTTGCCCAATGAAAGAGCCATACCTGGAACTGGGTCTGCCTGCTCAGGCCATTGTCATGTCCATTTCCTATGTGTCCTTCTGATGATTCTTGAGAGAGAAAGAATGTGAGCGAGGTCCAGTGCTGTGCTTGCCCATGGAGCATCTCCTGCATGCTGTACACAAAAACATTCTCTTCTCTCTACATGCTTCCTGTCCCCCACCTGCAAGACCCCTCAAAGTCAGAGCCTTTGCCATCCATCCATCTCACCCATCCATTCACCCACCCACCCATCCTCCCACCCCACTCATCCATCCACCCACCCATCCATCCATCCATCCCTTTTCACCTCTAACATTCACCAAGTCCACTGGGTTGGCATTAAATAGGTGGCATCTGTCCTCAAAGAGCTCACTGTTGAGAGGCGGAGACTGGCCTGTAAATCAGGGATGGCCACCCAGAGTGTGAGGAGCCTTGGCAGAGGTCAGCAAGGAGTGGGGACCTGGGAGGTGCACACTGTATATCTTGCGATCAGACAAAGGTCTCTGGAGATGGTGCTCAGGGCTGCGGTTGAGAGGGACTCAGCCAGGCATCGGTGGAGCGGATCAGGAAGGATGTGCAGTTAAAGAGCTGGAGCCAGGAACTGAGCTTGGCTTTGTCTTGCTGCTCTGCCCTGCCTCCACAGCTCTGCCTGCTCTGGGGCTGTGCTGGGTGCAGCTCACAGTGCAGCTCCCAGGGGTTCAAGTCGCATGCCTGCAGCTCCCCCAGGCTGGAATCTTGCCAGTGGCTCTACCTGCCTTGGGTCTCAGGGGAGGCCTCATCTTCACAGCCTGCTGGGCATTGCCCTAGTGGGGCTCTCTGCAGTGGCCTAACCCGGAGTGGTTCTCCATCTGGGCCCCCAGCTCTCCAGGGCAGCGTGTGAAATCTAGGTAAAGTCAGATGCAACCCCACAGCTTTGCAGGGGGTGGCGCAGGCTCACTGGGCCCTGCCAGGGCCTCACGGAGGGCAGCTGGGGAGCGTAGCATGGTGACTGGGAGTGCGATGCGGATGCGAGGCAGTACCAGGCAGTGCTGTCCTCTCCTTTGAAACTGTTCTGCCCCACAGGCCCTTGCATTGTGCTGGGTCACTGTCTTAGACAATAGGTCCTGGCTTCTGCAAAGATAACCGACTGATGTCCCTGAAGTCTGTAGGAAGAACCACTAGCTTTTGCTGAGGTGGCCCATCCACACTGTCTCCTATCAAACTGCGAGGCAGACGGGCTGGGATGTTATGCTGCTTCGTGGCGGTGCTGCAGCGCGGGGGAGGGAAGGAGTGCACGGGGCAGGGTCCGGCCCCCCCTACCGGGACCCCCCACCCCCAGGGCGTGTGGGAGGCCGGCGACAAAAGAAAAGGCAAAAGCCTACAGCACCCAGTATTCCCAGGCGGTCTCCCATGCAAGTACTAACCAGGCCCGACCCTGCTTAGCTTCCAAGATCAGACGGGATCGGGCGCGCTCAGGGTGGTTTGGCCGTAGACAGCAGCCCGTGCTCCTGGACGCCTCAAGAGGCCGGGACGCGTCCTGCCCGCCGCCCGCGCCGGCGCTAACCCCGCTCGGCCAGAGGGGGCAGGCTGCTCCCGCACACGACACGCCCGCTCGCCGCCAAGTGCCTTCCGCCCCACCGACAGGCACGCACTGTCCCGCTGCTCCACGGCGGGCCGGCCTCCCAGCCGCTCTCCCATTCCTGGGCGTTCCGGGCCTGCCCCACGCCCGGCCGACTCCCGTCAGCCCTACAGACCGGCTGTGCTCAGGGCGGGCTGTGACCCGCCGAGGCCTCAGGGCCCAGTCCCCCGCGGCCTTGGCGGTCCCCTCCTGCCCGCCGCCCGGCCTGTCCCCCTTGCCGGTTCCGGGTCCCTCGCAGCCCCTCCCGCCGGCCCCATCGTGCCCCACCCTCCAACCGGTCCAGCCCTGCCGCTGCCCTTCCATCGGAGCCCCCTTGCCCCCCGACCCGCGCACCGGTAACCCCACCACCACGAGAACCCCGGCGGGCCGTGGGAGCTCTTGCTCCCCCTCGCCCTGGCACTTCGATAGACCACCTGTCCTTATTGGAGGCAGGGGGGGACTGTTGGGCTGCTGGCGACGCGAGCCCGCGTGTACACACACACACACACCCCCGAACACACGGACACAGCCCCGTCCCGCAGCCCAGCGAGCAAACCCACAGGCACCCACGCAGAGACAGACTTCCAGACATGGGGTCAGAGAGCCAGAGCCAGAGAGTGAGCGAGAGAGAACCCTTTCCCCACGCGAGGGCACGGTGTGGAGGGCGTGTGGCGCTGGGCCAGGACAAGGAGGCAGGGCCGTGGGGCTGGCCCTTCACCCCGAGGTCCCGAAGACGCGCAGCCCCGAGTCTGGGGAGGCATGTTCTGCCCCGATTCCTGTCGGGCCTGCATGCGGCAGCACCCAGGGGCCTCGGAGCTGGCTTTCCTGTTGCTTGGTCGGGTGGTGGTTGGGATGGGTTGGGCGGCTGGTGGGTCGATTCCTACGAGTGTTCCTTGGTTTGTTGTTGCGTGTCCTCCTGCCCGGGTGGCCCAGACTTGCTGAGTGCGTGCGCTGGGCTGTCTCTCGGGAGCCCTGGCGAGGAGCCTGCCCGTCTTGAGGCCTGGGCCTGAGGCTTGGGGGTGTGGTGGAGACCAAGTCGGTGAGCTGGGGGTCTGGGAGCCCTCATTTTTTCCGGTATGAATAGGCAGAGAGTTTTCCAAATTTTAAGTTCTGTTTCCCTTAAGAGCAATAATTCCTTCTTTATATCAATTCTCTTTTCTTAAGTTTTACTGTAAACAATCAAAAGGAACCAGTCCACACCGTCAACACTGTTTAGAAATAGCTTCAGCTAAATATCCAATTTCATCACTGTCTAGTTCTACCTTCCACCAAACACCAGGACACAAACACAGTTCAGCCAAGTTCTTTGCCACTTATAACAAGGATTGCGTTTCCTCCAATTTCCGGTAATACGTTCCTCATCTCTGAGACCTCGGAGTGGCCTTTTCCATCCGTATTTCTACCAGCGTTCTGTTCACAACCACTTAGACACTCTAAGGAGACTGAGGCTTTCTCTACACCTCTCACACAAACATTCGTAGAGGAGTGGAGGTCTGTACACTTTTAGCTTGAAAGCGTTTTGCTCGGGTCCTGGCTGGCTGTGGGCCTGGAGGCAGGCAGGACAGCAGTACCAGGTGCTTGTTACCCAGCACTGCTCCTGCTGGCGAGCAACTCGGGACATTAGCCCTCAGCAGGAAAGGGACTCTGCACGTGCCACTCCTCCCTGGCTGCCTCCCTACTAGGGATGAATGTCCTGTCCTGTGCTCTGGGCACTGTCCTCCCCCAGGGAGGAGAGTCCCTGTAAGGGATGTGGTTCCTTTAACCACCTGCCCTGGGCTCACCTTAGAGGGGACACCTGCATCTTCTTGCTGGAACCATCTTTGTTGCTACCCGTCATCTGCCTCAGTTTCTGCCTGCCATGCTGTCCGTCCTGCGACCCTCCGGCTTCCCCCTGCATGTGATGGCTGTCACTTTCAGCACACCCCGTCTTTCCCAGTCAGCGTTCACCTTGACCTCAGCTCTGCAGAGCACAGTTGAGTTCTCCTTCCTGCCACATGGCCTTGGGGCCCTCCAATGAGCACCCTGCCCTGGACCCCCGCATGTCGTGCATCCTGAAGGCACCCAGACCAGGGGCTCAGCCCCCGAGAGTGGCGCTCCTCCTCAGAAATGCCCTCCGCCCTCCACTGGGAATGCACAATATGCTTGAAGATCACTCAGGCTCCAAATCATGGGCAATTTTACCAGTTTTCAACCTGATCAGTGGGAATTATATTTTAGCTACTAGCAGCCCTGCACTGGGGCTGTGCGGCCAACTGGTCAGGGAGGCAGGTCCTGTGCTCCTGGCCACTGGAGCCTTTCTTATCCTTCTAGATCCTTCTGGTGGACTTTCTCATTCTATTTTTGCCTTCCCAGGCCTCAGGAGCACCCTCATCCAGTCCTCCTCCCCTCCCGCACTGCCCAGTGGAAAGAGGCAGGAAATGTGCCATAGACAGATCCGGTTCCCAGATGCCCAGTGGCCATGTCCCCAACCTGTACTTTGTCCCAGCCATGACCAATGGGTCCGAGGAAAAGAAACAGAGACCCCTAGCTGGGTTCTCTCCTCTGCTATGCTTCCTGCCTGCCCCACTGCCTCAGCCCCCAGTAGCAGCTCAGGGAGATAATTAGGCTTTTCCAGCTTTGAAAACTTCAGATTTCTGGGACTTAAGCTCTTTAGGATGGCAATCTAGCTTTGCTAAGAGAGCAGAGAAGGTTCTTTTATCGAAGTTACACTTTCTTCTCTTCTGCTTCCTGCTTTTGGTGGGATTCCTGAGCCTGGGGCTTGGGGTTTTGCTCCTTGCAGGACCTCACAGAAGGCAGAAAGTACCCACCTCCATATCCTGCTGTTTCCTTCTATGCTCCCTAATGCTACAGCCTTGGTTTGCATCCCCAAAGCCACCAACAACTGGTAAACACCTGTTTCACAGCTGTGAGACAAGAGCCCAGGACCCTGCTACTTGCTAACTGCAATCCAGCCAATTCCAGATTTTAAGCTTCGTTGTCATGATGACATTTCCTTGTAATCAGGGTGCTAAAAGTTGCAGCCCCAAGTGGTTTAAGCAATAGAGGAATGTATTGGCCCACCAGACTAGAAAATCCAGATGTGGTTCAGGCTTCAGGATCAGCTCGATCCAGTATTTCAGTGACACAAGGACATCTATGCATGTCCCTCCATTCTTCCTTTGACTACGTACATTTCCACTGCAGGCTGGCTCTCATCAGAGTTGCAAGAAAAATCCCAACAGCTTCCAGAGAAACAAGCTTCCTCGTCCATACTCAGAAGGAGAGGAAGTTTCTTTTGCCTCAACAATCAAACAAAAGTCACTCACTACCCTTTGGAGCAACTTGGATCCAGTCCTCTACTGTGGTTTGGTACTGGGCCCTCCTCTTTCCCCAACACAATTATGGAGACAAGGGAGATGTAAGTCAAGAGGACCATGCGAGTGGCTTAGACTGATCAAGACCCCCTCTGAAGCTGGAGGGGGGTCCAATCCTATCCGGACACCACAGCTCCCCCACACTGGGTTAGGGGAGAAGGGATGAACGCTGGAGAGGCCAACAAGGCAGGGAGCAACACTGCGTTAGCACACGCGTGAAGACAGTGTGATACGGATGGAAGCATCGCCCCAGTACCTAACCTCTTTCTACTCTTTTTCCACCTGACTGTTAGTACATTTTTACAGACAAGAACATGAGAGTTCATGTATATGTTGGTGCTAGGAAGCAAAGAAGTTTGTATCTGATTTCTTAGGTCCCTTCCAATGCCAATATTATGAAAAATAGGTGCAATGAGCCATTCTTCACATCACAATTCCCAACGTGCATTTTTTTCTACACAGCATTATCTCCATCTTGTGGAAAAGTCTACTGAGACTCAAAGAGGCAAAATGACTTGTTCAAGGTCACACAGCTAGTACACAGCAGCAGTGGGGCTCAGCTGAGTTTTCTGACTCGAGATCAAACCTACCTAGATAGATACTGCCTTCATGGTCTCAGGGCGTCGAAATACTTCACCATCAGGAAGTAGGAAGGGGACTCTTTTCTTGCCAGGAGTTTGCATGTTGTACCCTTCCCTGTTCCCTGAATGTCATGAGCTCCCCATCACTAGAGGCATCCAAGCTGAGACTGGGTGCCTGCCCGGAAGAATACAGTGGCAGAGATTTCTGCTTGGATGGAAGGTTGACCTAAACGATTCAGACACTCCAGAAACTGAGCATCTCCAAGGATCCAACTGTACACTCGTGAAGTCCTATTTGATTGTCATGACCATATGAGGAAGAAACTTCTATTCCCCAAGGGCCGTGTGGTGCAGCCCATGCTATGACTAAGGCACAGGAGGCTCCGAGGATGTGTGAACCATGTACATCCGATGACTGGGTGCTGGTTTGGAGGAAGGCACTGAGGACCATGACATCATAATTATTTGGTTCTTTTGTACTGAAACAGCCCACAAATGACAGTAATTATCAAGTCCTGCCTGACATGACATTTTCTTCCGAACAGTGGAAGAGGTTCTGGAATTTTCTCTCTCTTAACTCCCATTCCACCTTCCTGCCCTCTCTTCACCCCCCTCCCACTCTGTTCCCAGTTCATGGTCAGCCCAGAACACTTTCCACTTCCCACACTGTTCCCTTTTCCTTCCTCCCCACCTCCCCCTCTCTGGCCAGGATAGATACAGAGTTGGGGACACCAGGACTCAGCAATTGTCATGTCCTTTGGCCACTTGTATGCTCTCTTTGAGAAACTTCTATTCAAATCCTTTGTCCATTTTTAATTGGGTTATTTGTCTTTTTATTGCTGAGTTAAAAGAGATTTTTATATATTTGGGATGCTAGCCCCTTATCAGATAAATGATTTGCAAATACTTTCTCCTATTCTGTGGGTTTTCTTTTCACTTTCTTGATAGTGTCCTTTGACACACAAATGCTCTAAATTTATCTATTGTTTCTTTGGTTGTGCTCAGAAGCATCTCATTGCTTGATCTAAGCTCACTAAGAGCTCATCTAGGTTTCCTTTTAAGAGTTTGATGGTTTTATCTCTTACATTTAGGTCTTTGATCCATTTTGAGTTAATTTTGCATATGGTGTGAGATAGAGGTCCAACTTCCCCCTTTTGTATGAATGGTGTCTCAGCACCATTTGTTAAAAAGACTATTTTCTCCCCCATTGAATTGTTTTGGCACCCTCTTTGAAAATCAATTGACCATAAATGTGAGGGTTTATTTCTGGACTCTCAATTCTATTCCATTGATCCACAAGTCTATCCTTATGCCAGAACCACACAGCCTTGCTTGCTGCAGTATCATAGGAAGTTTTGATGATTTGCTAACATTTTGTTTAGGTTTTTACATCTCTGTTTATGAGAGATATTGGTCTGTAGTTTTCTTGCAATGTTTTTGTCTGGTTTTGGTTTTAGGGGAATGCTGCCTCATAAATCAAATTGGAGAGAACTTTCTCCTCTTCTGTTTTTTTGGAAGAGTTTGTGTAGGATTTGCATTGCTTCTTTCTTAAATGTTTGGTAAAATTCCTCAGTGGAGCCATAGCACCTGTAGTTCTCATTGTGGGAAAGTTTCTAACTACCATTTCAGCCTGTTTATTAGATATAGGGTTATCCACGTTATCTATAATTTTCTTGAGTGAGCTTTAGTAGTTTGTGTCTTTCAAGGAATTTGAGAATTGTGAATCTTTATACCTAAATTCAATGTCTTGAACTAGACTTTACTGTAATGCCCATCAGAGTGCATACTTTTTATAGGTGAGAACAATACCATTTCATTTCTGTATTTTCCATACCAGACCCAGAGTCCAGCATGAAACAGGTGCTCAGCTAATGTCTGTGGAATGAAAGGCAATGTGTCATATATTTAAAAGAGTCTAATGATCAAAATCTCTATCAAAGCAACTAAAGTTAATGACTGAATATATTATCTAATAGAATTCAGAAGGGCCATGCTTTAACAAGAGAGAGAGAAATAAAGGTGATGAATAACAAAAAAAAGGAGTAAAAATAGAGCTTCTAAAATCATTGAATTATACTTCATCAATAATCAAAGAAATGTAAATTAAAACATGGCACCATTTCCACTCTTCTGGCTGCCAAAAACTTTAAAAGATTGATTATACTCAGAAATAGTGAGAGTTTGGGGAAATAGAGACTTTCACCGAGGGTGCCTCTTTGCAAGGTATTTTAGCAGTATGTATTAAAATTTAAAATGTCTCTACCCTTTAGCCTAGCCGTTCCACTGTAGGAATCACTCCTACAGAGATGCATATGCAAGGGCATAGGATGTATATTTATTACAGCATTATTTTAATAGTAAAGCATTATAAACAAACTTAATATCCAGCCATAGGAGAGTAGATAAGTAAGTTCTATGAGTACTAAGATAGAATAATGTCTGTGAGGCATTAGTAATTAAAAAAGAAAGCAAAATGCAAATGGAAGAAACTTTCTTCCTTTTTTTCTATCTACCTGTCTATGAAAAAGGTTCAGAAATATGAAGACCAAAATATGTGCAGTAGAATCCTAAGATGGCCCCGTGACGCCTGGCCCTGCTGTCCACACGGGTACAGTTTCCTCCCCGTGAGTGTGGGCAGGACTGTGAAGATGATAGAAGTCAGTCCTGCGATCAGGTTATATGGCAAAAGGGAAGGGGTTCTGAAGATGTAATTAAGACCCCTACTCAGACTTCGAGGTCATCAAAAGGGGGAGCCCCCGGGGTGGGGCTGGCCTAATCAGGGAAGCCTCTTAAAGCCTGGTCAGACCTTCTCTGAGGTCAGAGAGATTCTACCAGCCTCCTTCACGAAGAACGAACGAAGCCTGCTCACGTTCTATAGCTGCAAGGAAACGGACTCAGCGAAAAGGACCCTGTGCCTCAGATGAGGCCAAAGCTGAGGCCAGCACCTCAACTGCAGCCTGGCGCAGAGGACCCAGGTAAGCTGGGCCACACGCCTGATCCATGCAAACTGTGAGATAATAACGTTGTGTTGCTTTAAGCCGCGACGTTGGTGGTAATTTGTTCACAGTAACAGAAAACGAACACACCATGTTTAGTTCTGAACTTTGGGCAACAGGGAATTTGGATGCAAATATGGACTCACATGTTTCACATCTTGACAGTAAATATATATTAATTTTGCTATTAAATAGAGGCAAATGCTAAAGGATTTGTTTTTGGATAGTTTTCTTCAACCATTTTGTTTACCCTTCCAGTGTGCTTCCAAAGCCAGCACAAAAGCAAAGGGCCTCCCGCCCCTCACCCCAAATTCGTGGGGCAAGCAAGCCCAGCTTTCCTTTCTCTGCTGTTTGCTAACTGTGCTCGCTCTTCCTAGGATCTCTGGCCCAGAGGGGTCTCTCCCTCAGCCTCCAGGGCAGCTGCACTCATGCAAAGTTTCTGACACCTTTCCACACATCCGGGGCGCATGGCACTTGTCGGCACCTGTCGCGGTCCTCCCACCTGCTGCCCGGGATGAGTCACAGCTGAACCGAGGCTGGCAGCGGGAGGCGGAGGTGCGCGGACCAAACGCGCGACCCTGGGAATGTGGGAATGGGAGGTGGGGCGTCACCTGCCCACCCGCCCCTGCCTCGCTGTGCCCTCGCCTGTCCGCGCGTCTTGTCTTTACAGAGCCTGTTCACACCCGGCGTTTTATTTGTTCCTTAGGATCTTACAATCAGGAAGGAAAGGATCGCTAGTTCCATTTTGCTGATGGAAAAAACTGGGCCATAGAAAAGAAAAAAGCTTAGGCGCTGGGGCGATGATTCAGTCTGATATCCTTCCCCCTCTGCCCCATTTCCGTGGCATCAGCTCCCACCCGCCGCCCCCTGCACTTGACTTCCAGGGGCCAGAGTGTTCAGACAGGAGCAGTTGTGGGGGGCCTTTCCTCAGTCAGCACTTCCCGGCGGCTGGGGGGGTGGGGAAGGTGCGGAGGAGAGAGGGAGGGGGAGGGGGGGCTGCGCACTGGTGCTGGTGGGTGCACAGCAAGTAATGAAATGTAAATTTCCCATGGAGTACAGAAGTGAATCTTAATGAAAGGTATTATTAAATTCAGCAAAACACAAAGACATTTTAACAGAGCAGAACTGATTAGTCCACAAAAGGGAATAGATTGCAGCTTGCATCATTCACAGTCTAGACAAATCATGTAGATACACATGTGCTGGTTTTAATTAGTGCCATGGAAATTCAGCATTCTGTAGCCCAAAATGTTATTGTTCAAGAAATAATAAAAACATTTTAATAAAAAAATGCAGCCCAATCACTTTCCATAATGACTAAGTAGACTGTGTTTTTTTCCCCTCCTCACTCCTCATTTAAATGAAAAACCCACATGAGGTCAAAATTGCTGCTGCTTCTTGAGTCTAATAGAAAATTCTGTGCTCCCTTCCGCCATGGTGTCACGAAATGTACAATTCTCATAGAAGTCGTATGCAGGACTGAATACATCACAGCAAGAAACTTTCCATTTTTAGCTAAAAAGTCCAGACTTTTTTTTGCTGGTTTAACCCTTCAGAAAATTCTAAATGGATCCAGGCTACCAGCTCAAGGTTCTATGCAACAGTGACCTTTAATGAGAAAGTGAGAAGGTAGCATGTTGATTTTTTTTTTGTTTTAACCTATGGAATCCCAGCCTAACCCTTCACAAAATCCAAAGAGTGTCTATGGGGGGAGAGGATAAAGGGCCTGTGTGTGTCCAGAGCTTTGAGAAGAGGGAAGGGTAGGGAGGACTTCCCAGGTGGGGGAAGGAGGAGGATGTACCAGTCTGCCTGGGCTGTGGTAGCAAAGCCCGCAGACTGGGGCGCTCAAATAATAGACATTTATTGTCCCACAGTTATGGAGGCTGGAACTCCAAGGTCAAGGTGCTGGCAGGTTTCGTTCCTTTGAGGCCTCTCTCCTTGGCTTGTAGATGGCCACCTTCTCACAAAAAATAATAAAAAACATGGTGGAGGGAGAGAGCAAGATCTTCCTCTATCTTCCTTGTCATATAAGGCCACCAATCTTACTGAATTAGGGCCCCACCTTATGGCCTCACTTAACCTTAATTATCTCATTAGAGGCTCTAGCTCCACATGTAGTCACACTGGGGGTTAGTGCTTCAGCATACGGATTTGGTGTGTGGGGGGCGAGGGGGATGAAACCATTCAGTCCATAACAGAGGTGGCAGTGCGAGGCAGAGAGAGCATGGTGGGGCAGGCTCCATCTACTCTGGCCAAGCAAATGGCAAAACCCCAGTTTCCTGCTGGGGTATGGTGGGATTTGAAGGGGAGGCACCTGGGCTTGAGCACGTCAGTAGACCAAAGCCTGAAACTTGCCAGGGTCTGACAAGGAGGCTGGGTTGGAAGGGAAGAGGCCTGTGTCCTGACCGCGGAAGGAAGACCACCCTGTGGCTGCCCCTCAACCCCTTTCCCAGCCAGGCCCAGCCCCGCTCAGCTCTCAGATGACTCGCACCTCCCGTCACCTCCCTGACCACAGGTCTGGGGCCTGCTCAGAGGACCGTGTCTTTTCCACAGCCACGCCTCAGAAACCGCCGCAGCACAGCTCTGTGGGATGGCTGAGCAAATTAAGGTCCAGCATAGACCGTGCAGGTCCTCGTGGCTTTCTCAATTGTGTGCAACACTCTGTTAGTGCGTGATGAAGCCGCCTCTCATTCCTTCTCTCCTCACACCTGCCCGGCACCTGAGTGTCCAAGCCCTGTGCTGGGCACAGTCGCAGAGAGGAATAATCCAGATTGTGCCAAGGGTGGGGCAGGGGGCAGACAGGCCAGCACTGCATGAACTGACCCTGTGTGGCAGAGGGCTGTGTGAGCACATGGGGAAAGGGACGCAGTCCCCGGAGACCTCCTGGAGGCAGCGCAGCACGTGCCAGGGATGGGTGGGCACAGCACTGCAGCCAGAGGCACCGCGTGTGCGGAGCACGTGGAGGCCAGCACAGTGCCAGGACCCAGGCTGGGGTCTCCCCGCCGCTGTCTGCCTGGGAGGCCCAGCCCCACTCTCACTGCCCCGCTTGACCCGGCTCAGCGTCCTCAGACCCCACCTGCCCAGTGGCAGCCACTGGCCACACAGGGCTATAAACAAAATGTGGTCAACTACCTACCTCCTTACCAGCCTCCACCTCTCACACACGAAGTCAGTATTTCCCCGGCTCTAAATCATCCCTGGGCTGGGGGCCAGGCAACCAGAGACCGCCTTTGTAGTCCAAAGCCCACCACAATCATTCCAACCAGCCAACCCTAGCCTGCTCGCTCTTCCCTGCTCTGCCTTCCCCTAGACACCCCAGTAGAGGCTCCGGCCTTGTTTTCACCTCACCCCTGCTTCTGCATGGTCTCAGGACGTGTTAGTAATGAATCCTTCTTTCAACGGCATTGACCTCTCTGTATCAGCACCCAGTCCATAAACTAAAATCCTGGGGGTGTCATTTTAGTACACAGCCTCTCCTGGGCTGGCAGAGGTATCTGCAAACTCCCGAGTTTCTGCAGCACCTTGTACACAGCGACAGTACCAAGGGGTGGGCGTCTGCCAGAGGGATCCACATCAGACACCCGGATGCAAACCCACGCCAGCAATCACTGTACTTCTGAGCAAATGCAGCCCCTCCCTCTTCCAAAGAGAGGGCCACCCCTGGGTGCCCCCTGGGGAAATTCAGAAAGCACCACTTCCTGTGCCTACTCTTGTTACACGGATTACCCCAAACTGTAATCATTACTCACAAAAAAATATATTTTCCACTAGAGTAGAAACCCTGTCCCCACACCTAGGAGGGTGTGTGTGTGTGCGTGTGCACACGTGTGCCATAAGAGCTCAATAAATATTTGAATAAGTGATTGAATGAATGGGTGTTACTAAACTCATGAAGCTCAGACTAAGACACAATTTGAATTTAACCCTCCAGGTACTAGGGAGCAACTAAAGACAGCTAACAAGGGGTGTAACATGAATAAGGGCTGGAAGATGAAGGTGGAATGTGTGTAGGAGGCGTGTGTTTCACTGGGTTAGAGAGAAGAGTACATCTCAGCGCTGCAGGCCTGTGGTCACGACCAGTTCCCCTGGGTGACCTCAGCAGGTGACCTGACTTCTTGTTTCCTCAGAGTTGCTGTGGAAATTAAATGAGAAAAATACAAAGCAGTCAGAGTGCTTGGTGCACGGTAAGTGTAGAATAAATGTTAACTGTTATTAATACTCAACCTTCTGAGCCTCAATTTCTTACTCTGTAGTAGCATGTCATTAGCTGATTCTAAATGGAAACAAAGTGAATTTGTAAAAACAAGTTTCACCAAACAATACTTGCTTTGTGTGATGTATCCTAATATATTCAGTTTTATACTATCTCATTAAAGAAAAAAAATACTGTCAGTGACCCAGTAAATTGATTTCATTACCCATTAATGGGGATGACCTTAAGTTTAAAAAACCCAGCCTACAGGATATATTTTTACAGACTTTATTTTTTAGAGCAGTTTTAGGTTCATAACAAAACTGAACAGGGAATACAGGGAGTTCTGTCTCCACACCAGGGCTCTGTACTTGTGACAATGGATGGACCCACACTGACACATCTTTATCACCCGGAGTCCAGAGTTTACATTAGGGTTCACTCGTGGTGTTGGACATTCGCTGGGTTTTGACAACTGTGTAATGACACACAGCCACCGTCCTAGTGTCACAGCACAGTTCTTCACCACCCGTCCCTCTAGACTGTTTTTCAGCGGAGTCTCCAGGCCATGGAGACTGTTCAGTAATTTGCAGTGTTGATGATGCTGACGATGATGATGGTGAACTGAAAGCAGGGAGAGGCTTTAAACTAAGCCAGTTAGGAAGCTGCTGTAATGGTTCAGGCAGGTGAGGTCAGGACGCTGCTGTGGCTCTGGAAGCTGGTGGCTGTGGTGTTGGACTGTGGGACAGGACACGGTGGACAGCGAGAACCTGGAGGCAGAATTGAAATCTGCTGAACAGGGGGGGCCAGTCAGCTGGGACAGCCAGAAAGCTCTGGATTACGAGCTGGTCCAGCTGCGCTCTACTCCCATTTCACTGTGGCCTTGGGCAAGTCCCTTCTACAAGGAGGAGACTGGACTAGATGTCCTGGTCGTACAGCGCCGGGGGGAAGGTGAGCTAGTCCGCCAACATCAGGGCAGCGTTAGAGAGGGGTAGGAAACGCTTCAAGGGTCGGGGGGATTTTCCCTGGGCCGCAAAAGACCAGTGGGGGTCTAATACCCCCGGGGGGGCCGCGGACTCAGGAGCAGCCTCCGAAGGGGCTTCCTTGCGCATGTTTTCCTGCCCAGCAACAGGCGGCCTTGTTCTTTCACCATCCACCCTCTCAAAACAGCCGTGAAAGACAAACTTTCCAGCCTGAGCCCGCCTGCCGCTTTAAAGCCGGGGTTCCTGGCCCCTCGGTGACCGGTTGCGCCCTGGGAGGGGCGGGCGTTGGCGTGGCGGCGGCGGCTGGGCGGCAGCTGTGTCCGTCTGCCCAAGGGTTAACCCGTTCCCCTGCAGCTGCCGCGCGTGCCTTGCAGAATTTCACCAGAAGAGGGTACAGTTTGAAAAGCGCTTGACGTCAGGCTGGAATTCCTATTGTGTTTAGAAACGGCTTGGGCAAAGCCAGACCAAGTTCGCTCTCCGCGCACCTCGGCGGACAGCGTGGGTCCGCCAGCCCCGGGACCAGCCCTCCGCTGCCTGCGCGCCCCGGGGCGGAGGACGGTGCCCGCCGCCCACGAGGAGACCCCGCTCCTGCAGGAGGCCGAGCCGAAGCCGCGGATCGCGCTGCCCGGGAGCCTGGGGTGAGTGCCCAGGCGAGGCCGGTGGCTGCGAGAGCCTCGCCGGCGCGCCCGGCGCCCGGATGCCCTCCCTGAGCCCCGCCGCCGGGTGCATGCCTCCCCCGCGGCGCGCCCCCGCCTGCTGCTGCCCGCTGTGACCGCCCTTCCCCGCAGGCGGGCGCCCGCCGGGCTCTCCCCGAGGGCCGCGCACTGGTGGCACCCGCCAGACCCCCGGTGGCGGCAGCGGCGGCGGCCGCAGGGGGCGCGGAGCCGACGCTGCGAGGGCGCGCGCCGGGAGGATGGACGGGTCCGGGGAGTGCAGCCTCCCGGAGCAGGGCAGCCCGGGCTCCGCGGTCGGCGACGACATTGAGATAGTCGTCAACGTGGGGGGCGTGAGGCAGGTGCTGTACGGAGACCTCCTCAGCCAGTATCCCGAGACCCGGCTGGCGGAGCTCATCAACTGCTTGGCTGGGGGCTACGACACCATCTTCTCCCTGTGCGACGACTACGACCCGGGCAAGCGCGAGTTCTACTTTGACAGGGACCCGGACGCGTTCAAGTGTGTCATCGAGGTGTACTATTTCGGGGAGGTCCACATGAAGAAGGGCATCTGCCCCATCTGCTTCAAGAACGAGATGGACTTCTGGAAGGTGGACCTCAAGTTCCTGGACGACTGCTGCAAGAGCCACCTGAGCGAGAAGCGTGAGGAGCTGGAGGAGATCGCGCGCCGCGTGCAGCTCATCCTGGACGACCTGGGCGTGGACGCGGCCGAGGGCCGCTGGCGCCGCTGCCAGAAGTGCGTCTGGAAGTTCCTGGAGAAGCCCGAGTCGTCGTGCCCGGCGCGGGTGGTGGCCGTGCTCTCCTTCCTGCTCATCCTCGTCTCATCGGTGGTCATGTGCATGGGCACCATCCCCGAGCTGCAGGTGCTGGACGCCGAGGGCAACCGCGTGGAGCACCCGACGCTGGAGAACGTGGAGACGGCGTGCATCGGCTGGTTCACGCTGGAGTACCTGCTGCGCCTCTTCTCGTCGCCCAACAAGCTGCACTTCGCCCTGTCCTTCATGAACATCGTGGACGTGCTGGCCATCCTCCCCTTCTACGTGAGCCTCACGCTCACGCACCTGGGCGCGCGCATGATGGAGCTGACCAACGTGCAGCAGGCGGTGCAGGCGCTGCGTATCATGCGCGTGGCCCGCATCTTCAAGCTGGCGCGCCACTCGTCGGGCCTGCAGACCCTCACCTACGCGCTCAAGCGCAGCTTCAAGGAGCTGGGGCTGCTGCTCATGTACCTGGCCGTGGGCATCTTCGTCTTCTCCGCCCTGGGCTACACCATGGAGCAGAGCCACCCCGAGACGCTGTTTAAGAGCATCCCCCAGTCCTTCTGGTGGGCCATCATCACCATGACCACCGTGGGCTACGGGGACATCTACCCCAAGACCACTCTGGGCAAGCTCAACGCGGCCATCAGCTTCCTGTGCGGTGTCATTGCCATTGCCCTGCCCATCCACCCCATCATCAACAACTTCGTCAGGTACTACAACAAGCAGCGCGTCCTGGAGACGGCGGCCAAGCACGAGCTGGAGCTGATGGAACTCAACTCCAGCAGCGCCGGCGAGGGCAAGACTGGGGGCTCCCGCAGTGACCTGGACAACCTTCCGCCAGAGCCAGTGGGGCAGGAGGCACCGAGCTGGAGCAGCCGGCTGAAGCTCTCCCACAGCGACACCTTCATCCCCCTCCTGACCGAGGAGAAGCACCATAGGACCCGGCTCCAGAGCTGCAAGTGACGTGAGGGCGCCCCAGGCAGAGATGAATGGGGCGGTGGATGGACAGATGGTGTGGCAGGCATGTCGGCCACGGCAGAGAGGGGCTGTCCTGTGTCCCCCCACCCTCTCCTGAACAGACTCTCAAGGCCCTCCTGGGCATCTCTGACAAGGCTGGGTAAGACTCCTTTGTGTCTCCTGCTGTCCAGAAGCCGGGGAAGGGCAGGGGGTACAGAGCCACAGGGCCACGTGGGGCGAGTGGAGGCCATGGCCCGGCTGGCGGCAGGAGCCCATGCCCGCGTCTGTATCTCCCTCAATAAAGCCTCCTGCTCTGTGCACCCTCGCGTGTTGTAGGTTCTGTCACAGGCTGGCTGTCACCCCCAAGAGTGGCTCAGGCACACCCCAGTGCCAGGCCAGGAGGTAGGTGTGCTGCCCGGGGAGTGGGAGCTATTTTTAGTTGAGAGCTAATTAAAGTAGGGCTCACAGTGCCAAGGAGCCTTGCCACATTCCGGGAGGCTCTGTGCAGGCCACCCTTCCTTCTGTTTCCTTCTGGGGAAGAGCTCATTCCCTGAGCACGCCTGGGAGGCGTCAGTGCACACAGCATCCTGGGCAGTGGGGCCACCGTTTAGTTATCACATATAGAGTGCCCTTTGCACAACTCTTGCTATGCCTTCCAGTGACCCTGCTAGGTAGGTATTCCCATTTTACAGAAGCTGGGGCCCAGGGTCACATGGAGCAGGAATTTGATCCCAGATCTGATGATCCCAAAGTCTGTGTGTCATTCTCTCTGACACCGGGTAATCTTGGGATAGAGGCATCTGCTTGGGCTCCTGAGGGAAGGGTATGCAGACCGGGAGAAGTGCTGGGCTTCTTCCATGCAGGAATGCCTGTCTTCCATGCAGGAATGCCTGTCCTCCAGCTCTTGTTCCTTCTAGCCTTGCTACCTTGATCTGCTGAAAGGACAAACCTGAGCATGGCGCCTGGTGGCTCACTGCCAGCCCACTCAGAGAGCCCCAGGGGAACAGAGTCAGGCAGAACTGGGTTTGAAGCCCAGGCCATGCGCAGGGGATCTGAGACACCTTTGAGCTGGTGCCTCTCCCCCACTACTCCCTTACTAGCTGTGTGACTCTCGGCCTGTTGATTAACCCTCTGATCCTCATTCTGATCATTTGTTAAATGGGGATATAATAAGTACCTCGGAGAATCCTGGCACTTACTCTGTGCCATGAGGGAGGGTGTCCACAGATCTGGCTGGGCTTGCAGGTGGGGAGGGGTGCGGCAGGGCATTGTCACACTGTTCTTAGAGACTCAGAGTTGGCCCCGGCAGGCCCCTCTCTCTGGTTTTCCACCTTCTGTAAACCCCAGAGCTCTGTTCTTTTTTCCCTTGCTGGGGCAGCTGGTGCAGAGGGAGGGGCCCTGTGGCAGGAGCAGGGGAGACTGTATGAAGCAGTGGGCAGTGGTCGTCCCTGGGCTGCCACCAGCCTAGGCCCGTCTCTCCCCTTCTGTGGGCCTGGTTTTCCCATATGTATAATGACGGATGATATCTTGGGGCCCTTCTAGGCCTGACCTTCCAGGATTTTGAAGCCTTGGGGGCTAGATGCTCTGTGGTGGGGACTCCAGGAGGTGGGAGCTGCCACGTTGTAGGGGGCCTGGGAGGTCTTGGGAAAGAGCTTGGGTGGTCCCTGTGGGGTGAAGGGCTCAGCTCCAGGGTTGCAAGTGATATGGGAGCACCCCAGGCAGAAAAGGACCGGTGGGGCAGGCAGTCGGCCCTCCAGGCAAGGCCCCTCTGTGTTGCCCTGAGCCCTGCTGTGTCCCCTCCCTCCAAGCCTCTCCAGGGAAGTGCTGGGTCAGGGCACATCACAGGCAGAGCAGTGAGAGGTGGGGCTGGGGCAGTGAGGACTCAGTGGGAGGGAGGAGAGGGGACCGTTGTGAGGGGTGGTCTGTGGTCCCTGGGCTCAGTGGGGTGCTGAGTGTGGGGGTTGCCTCTCTTTATCCCCTTGGCCCCAGAGTCCTGGGGAAGCCCCGGAGCCGTGCTGGCCTTCTCAGAATGGGGAGAGGCTCAGGGAGTGCAGGGAGAGGCCGGGATGAGTCTGGACCAGAGGCTGCCATCCTGTCCTAGCTGGGGCACAGGGGAGGGCCGGTCAGTGGAGAGCGCTCACAGCCACACAGCCATGTCGGAGCTGGAGCTCATCTCATCCGGAGCTGGAGCTCATCTCATCCGTTGTGACTGAGGCCCAGAGGTGGTAAGTGGTTTGTCTGAGATCTTCTTAAATTAGGATTAGGCAGGTCCTGACCCCAGAGGAGCTCAGAGTGTGAGGCTATATCACGGAGGAGCGACCTGTGGACTTTGGGAGCCAGGAGGAATCCCTGGGGAATCTTTCTGGGGCATGAGTTCTTGAACTTTGCTGTACATTAGAATCACCTGGGGAGCTTTAAAAAAATCCCAATGTCCAGGCTGTACCTGCGACCTATTAAATTAGAATCTCTGGGGATGACATCCAGGCATCAGTATTTTTTAAACTTTAAAGTGCATCCAAGCCATCTGGAGATATGGTTAGAAAGTAGACTTTGATCAATAGATCTAGGTTGGCCCCCGAACTTCTGCATTTCCAGCAAGCTCTCAGATGAGACTGACACTGCTGGCCCAGGGACCCTGCTCTGAACAGCAGGAGGCCAGAGGGGAAGCTGGCAAACTATGGCCCGTGGGCCAGCTGGCCTGCTACCTGCTTTGGTACTGTGAGTTAAGAATAGTTTTTATACATTTAAATGGCTGAAAAATTCAAAGAAAAAATAACATTTTGTGACATATGGAAAGTACATAAAATTCAGCCTTCAGTGTCCACAAATAAAGTCTTATTGGAATAGAGCCATGCCCATTTCTTCTGGGATTGTTGGGGCTACTCTTGAGCTACAAGGATAGAGTGGAGCAGTCGTGACGGAGATCATGTGGCCTTCAGAGCCTAAATTATTTACTTTCTGGCCCTTTACAGAAAAGGTTTGCCATTCCCGGGCAACAGGAAATCTACGTTAGGCCTTGAAGGACGGGTAGGAGCTCGCCTGGGAGAGGAGGTGGAAAGAACATCCCAGGAACAGCAGGACACAGACACAGGACCCGCCCCAGAGAGGGACAGAGAGTGAGGCCCCCTCTTAACACAGGGCAGTTGCAGGGATGTCAGCGAAGGGCCCTCCCTTCTGTCCCCCTCACAGGGTCCCAGGGCTCACAACTCCCTTCTTTCCTTCTTACCAAGAACCCCCAACTCCTGGTTTCTACAGCAAGTTCTCTGCAGTCCTGGATCCGCTTCAGCAACTGGCTTCTTTCCCTCGTTTTCCGACCTCTTGTCCACAGTCCTGTCTGATCTCCCTGCCCTGGGGGTCGCCTCGCATGGTCTTCTGCTTGGGAGAACCTCGCAAGCTCCTTGTTAGCTGCTAGTGACTACCCAGAGAGAGAGAGAGAGAGAGAGAGATGCCTCTTGGAGCTGCACAATGTCCAAGTTAGCAGGACAGTCAGGCACCGTGGGGTGCAGCCCCCACCGCACAGACAGGAGCACTGTGGCCGAGTCATGCACAGTTGGGTGAGGGGGCTTCGCTAAAGGCCCCTCATGCCGCAGCTCCAGCACGGGGGCCACCTTGTTCTAGGTCTGATAAAGGTGGGAGCGCACAACGAAGTGCATTTCAAAAACAGAGAATTTTGGGTGCAAGACTGCGTGTGTGTGTGTGTGTGTGTGTGTGTAGACAAATAAATGCCTGACTTCTTTTTTTTTTTTTTTTTTTTTTGAGACAGAGTCTCACTCTGTTGCCCAGGCTAGAGTGAGTGCCGTGGCGTTAGCCTAGCTCACAGCAACCTCAAACTCCTGAGCTCAAGCGATCCTCCTGTCTCAGCCTCCCGAGTAGCTGGGACTACAGGCATGCGGCACCATGCCCGGCTAATTTTTTCTATATATATTTTTAGCTGTCCATATAATTTCTTTCTATTTTTAGTAGAGATGGGGTCTCGCTCTTGCTCAGGCTGGTCTCGAACTCCTGAGCTCAAACGATCCGCCCACCTCGGCCTCCCAGAGTGCTAGGATTACAGGCGTGAGCCACCGCGCCCGGCCCTGACTTCTAAATGAAAGGACGTGGTAGACGTTTCACAAACAATTTCATTTTGGCCTCAAAGTAACTCCACTCAGTGAGCTAGTTATCCTCAGTTTGACAGATAGGGAAACTGAGGCCCGGAGGGCAGAAGCAACAGGCTAGTGGCTGTGGCACTCGTTGGTGGCAGAGGGAGCAGCCAAGCCCAGAGCCTCCGGCTGATACACTTACTGGATCCGGATCATGCACCTCTCCAGGCTGCCCTGAGGACTCAGCGCCGAGGGGCCCCGCTTCAGATCTGACCTGAGCTTCCTAATAAGGCGACACTACCACCACCCGATCCCTCCGGAAGGCTCACTCCACAAACCAGGCACTGGTTTCGGTGATGGTGTTTTCTAAGGAAACAAAGAGAAGGCAAACCGTTTCCTTGGGTCAGGTCCTCGGGCCACACGGAGTTCGGGGTCCACCTTGGCCATTGTAGGAGGGGTCTGGAGGTACCACATAAAACAAGGAAAACCAGGGGAAAATCTGCAAAAATGGCAAGATCTGGAATGACTTCACGTACACTCCCTGATGAGAGCAGTGGAGGCAGGTAAGTCACAGGCAGCTGCCCTGGGCTCCCTGTAACCTGCCCGCCTGGGGTGTCAGCCAGGCCCAAGTGGGGAGTGCTGGCTCCTAAGACAAGGGTCTGGCCTCTCCTTCGCCCTCTGCAGGGGCTGCCAGCCCCTCCCACGCTCCTGGGTGCAGCTGGTCCCCTCCGCCCCCCACCCCAGAGGATGAGTAAGCCTCCTGAGTCTCCTGTCATTCCCCAGGAGAGGAGGGACGGGGGCGTTTCCAGAGAAGCCGCCCACCTGTCTGCCCCGGCAAGGCAACCCTGCGCACCACACCGAGAACACGTCCCCGCAGGCTTGGGCGGGGATTTCGCCGACACCCAGACTCAGGTGAAAGTTCCCCCTAAATGCTTTTCTGCACTCGGAGCAGCCCAGGTCATAGCTACAGTGAGGATGTAAGTTTCCAAAAGGAAAAAACAAAACAAGGATTGGGAGGCTCTATAAAGCTTAGTCATTTTTTGTTTTTGAGACTGTCGCTACCAGCCAGCCAGGCTTGGCGCCAGGGCTGACATAGTCACAATGTTATTTCACTGTCCCCTCAGCTGGCAGAAAGGCACGATTGCTCTGGCTGCAGGTGAGACCGTGAGGTCCCGTGAGTTCCAGGAAATTGTCAGCAAGTCACATGGCTCAAGAGAGGGCAGTGTGGGGCTCCAGCGTGGGCCTGCCCTTCCCTCCGGCGGTGTCTCTCCCCAGGGAGGGAGGCATGGTGGCCACCACTACCGATGCTTCGCTCCGGCTTAGCCTCGGGTCGCTTTCTGGGCCACAGGCCTGGCTGCAGGTGAAGGAAAGACCTGCCCGGGTGGGCACTGCCAGCAGCCACATGTCTTCTCCGCAAACGCAAAATATTGTGCCTGTTCTCAAGGGCTTGGCTGCGAAAATGGGGTCTGTGCTTGCAACAGTGACAGCCCAGACCCGAGCGGAGGTGTAAATATTAATATATACAGGCCGGGCTTCTGCTGGTGCATATGTTGGCTAAGCTGTCAAGAGCTGCCACTCAAAGTCAGAGGCTTTGTTTCCTATGTTCTGGTTTTCTAGCTCCTTGCTGGATTTAGCTGGGTGGGTCTGACTTGGCCTTGGAGCACAGACCCCAGGGGAGGTCCCAGTGGAGACCTGTCCCCCCACCCCAGCCAGGTTACAGGTAAACTGGAGCTTCAAGGAGCACCGCTGCCGCCCACACCTTGCTCCTGAGTGGGTGCAGGAGGCATGGGCCAGATCCCTTCCTCTCCCCGCTTGCAGTGTCTCTGGCCACGTGGCCAAGCGCAGGCTGCTGGGCCGGTACTCAAGCCCCTCCACACTCCGCTGCAGGGGCCCCCCTAAGTCATCTCCCGCTCCCCAACCCCTGGGCCCTCCCTGCCCGTGCACGGGCCGTCCCTGCCGTCCTCTCAGCTCTGCACCATCAGGATTCTACCCCTGCCGCAAGACCCTTCTCGTAGGTAACGCTGCCCCGGTATGGCCTAGAGAGGGGGTCCCGGCTTTATAGGGGCAGAATCTGGCGGCGGAGATACTAGGATAAAGCCAGCTCACTCCAAGTCAAGGGAATGGACGCTGGGGAGGTCATGTGACTGTCTGAAGCCACACAGTAGCTGGTGGCGGTGGGAGCCAGGCCCCCCATACTGTCTCTGCACTCACTTGCCTTCTGTGTGTGTCCCCACCCCATCCACCCCACCCTCTCCTGCCTACAGGTGTGCGCCTAACCAAGTCAGAGCTGAGGTTTTTGAAACTAGGCTGGAAGATGGGCCCAGCAGCAGCTTCCCCGTCACCCACAGGTGTGGCGTGCCAGGGCATCGGAACAGAGCCCGGGGCTCACTGTCCTCCAAGTCCTTGGCACACGGTCCTTGTTCATTTCAAATCTTCATTGAAACTTCTTGGTGTTTTAAAGGCCTGAAGTTCACAGCCAGACTGAGGGATCCACCTTGTCCTGCTTCTCATAAAGCTGGGCACACACGATGAGTGTGCCGGGCCTCGAGCGTGCGTGTGTACGTGTGCGTGTGTGTGTGCGCGTGTGTGCATGCATGTACAAATCCGCTCCTGGTTTCTAAATGACAGGAGGAAGACTACTGCGTGCTCTGTAGCTCTATACCTTCCCCAAGAGCCTGGTTCACAGCCAACAAGGCAGGGACTGTGGACGGCTTTACCTCCTACCCCTAGAAATGCCAGCCACATTCTGCTCCTGGGACCAGATGGACATAAAATGTTGGGGGTAGGGGGCCCCAAACGTTCTTTTGGGCTGGCTGCCCAGAGCACAGCAGGGGCGAGGGCAGGGGAGCAGCTGACCTCTCTCAGTGACCGACACTGTGCCCAGCATTTGGCACAGTTTCCAGAAACCTGAGGCTCAGGAGCCTAAGCGACTTGTCTGGGCTTTCCGTCAACATGTGGCAGAGTGGCTGGGCCAGGGTGTGCAGCCCACCCGGGGACCCAGTCCCTCTCCGTTGCACCTCACCATGCCTTTCGTTGGTGCTCCTGGTTATGGGACAGTGGCCTGAGGTGGTGTCGGCCAGGGAGGACAGGTTTGTGTTTGGGTAACAGATGTATCTTTTGGCACCCAGAGCGGTGCCTGGCACATAGTTGGTGCACAATGAATGTCTATGGGATGGACTTATTTATCACCTGCACTGTGCATGGTGCTGTGCCCTGGGGTGGCCACACCCAGACTTTCTCTTCCTTAAATTCTGTGTGTGGCTGTCTCTTTAGGGTGGGGCTCACTGCGTCTCACTTCTGTGCCCTGTGCCTAGCACAGCGCCTGCTGGCACAGAGAAGTGCCCTCTGTAAATGCTTACATGGAACACTCGAGTGCCTAATCGCATCCCCAGTGAGGAAGCTCAAAGACTTCTTGGTCAGAGAGCTCAAACGTGGGGATTTATAGCGAGCATCTGCCCAGCCGGGACAGCCCTCTGCGGAGTCCCACTCTGGGTCCTGGCCCAGTGAGGGAGGGACCCTCAGGCCTGCCGCAGACACGGGGTGTGTCCATGGGGCCACATCCACGTGGCTTGCCCTCTCCGCCTTCCCTTCTGGGACAGCCCCAGCAGTTGGAGACCCAGGAATCAGCCTGTGACGTGTGACGTCTGCAAGCCCCCTGCGCTCTGGCCTGCTGCGGCCCTGGACGGGGAGAGGGTGGGCTCCTCCGGTTGGTCCCAGAACACCCCTCTGCGCCTCCCAAAGGTGCGGTGAGCTGAGTGATACCCGCTGAGAATGTCAGCCCTGGTATTTTTTTCTTTCTTTTAAAAAGGGTCATTGCTATAAATCTTTTTCTAACACACAGAAAAATAAAATGAATGCTATAATGAACATCAAAATACCCACAAACTAGATGCAACAGTTTTTAGTTTAGTATTTCCCATTGTCTGCTAAACCTTTTAAACGTGCCAGACACACAGACAAGCTTCTCCTAAAGACTCCAGCACGCGTCTCCAAATACAAAGCAGCGACGTTCTCCCACACCCCCTTCATCGCCACCGAGTGATGCCACACCTGACGGCATCTCCAGGTGGTTTCTAAGCCACCCCCCTTCCGTGACCCTGTTGACACTGACCAGCGCTGGGGGCTGGTGGGCACCAGAAGAGGCTGGCGCTGGGGCCCCTGCTGTGCCCTTGACCAACTCCCTCCCCTGCCCTGGTCTCCTGGTGGCCTGGGGGATCTGCAGGCCTTGCCTGTTCCCCTCCTGCCCTGTGCAGGCCGTCAACGGTGGGAGATTCCAGCCACGCCTCCCTGGGCAGGGCGGGAGCGAGCCAGGCAGATGAGGGGCGGCCGCACGGCTTCCGCTGTTCCTGAGGGGCTTGCTCCAAAGTCGGGGGACTCACTCGGAGCAGGCAGCACACGATGTGCAATCGTACTGGGAGATGGGAGGGGACTGTTTTATTTACTATTTGCAGCCCCTTCCCCAGAGCCCCTCAGCGCCTCTCCACTTCCAGCTGTGGGTCCAGCTGTGCACCTGCGTTCTTCCCAGAGGGTGTTCTGAAGTGACGTTGACACTGGAATCCAAGGTTCCCCCCCCACTTCCCAAGGAAAGAGGACAAGCAGAGGCCCAAGAGGAGTGCACTTACAAGGCAGCTGGAGGGTCCCAGTTTCGCCCACTGTAGCCTGGTTCACCATAATAGCCCACTCACTGTCCCCTGTCACCAGTCTTGGCTATTTCCTATGTAGCAGAGGAATTTGTCAAAAGTGCCTGCAGATTGAACAAGTTATCGCCTTGCTTAAACCCCCAGTGCCTTTTGGGTGAGGTCCAAGCTCCTTGGCATCCCTTGGAGCCCTCGCTGCTATTGCTCCCTATACTCCTGTACTCTACTTGCACATGGGACGTCCACTGGCAAGAGACCAGGAAACCCAAACAACGCTGACTTAAGGCTAAGGGCATGTGGGCTTCAGGCTTGGCTTGATCCAGGAGCCTGGCTTCCACACGTGGGCCTCATCTCTGGCTGGTAGAAAGATGGCTGCAGCAGTGTGTGCCTCACCTCTACAGAAATGTCCAGACAGGGAAGAGGCACTGTCTTCCTGAGGATTGCTTCAGAATGGAGAAAACTTTCCCAGGATCCCCCAGCAGATACCCCCTCAATTTCACTGGCTTAAATTGGATAACATGCCCAGTTCTGAATCCATTCTCACAGTTAGAGGAAGGCCACTTGCTGAGGCCTTACTAGGTCCTTTCATAGTGACAGGATTATTGTGGCCAGCCTGGACTATTCAGGGCCAGTGTGGGTCCCCCAACCGCATGGGTGAGGGTGGCTGAAGATTGGAGACTCCACAGACTTCATCTTTGTCTACCTAGTACTCACATGGACACACACAGTCCATTTTCTTAAGCATCTACTAAGTGCTGGGCATCATTCTGGCCCCTGGGGATAGCATAGTGAGTGACAAAGTGCCAAGTCCATGACTGATGGAGTGTGTACCTATGTAGTCTTCAATGTCAACACGGATGACAAGCCTTTCATATCTACATGCAACTCAAATGTCTTCTTCTCCAAGGCAGGTAGCCAGAGGCTCCTGTGGTCACTGTGTCCAGGTGGCCCACCAGGCCTTTGCCAAGTGCTCCTGTCCCCTTCAGGTCTGGATGTTGAGCCTCACAGTTTGGTGGTCTATGGTAAATAAATAGGTCACCTATTTATAATGGTCAACGACCCACACACCTGCAGTAGCCAGTGTTGGAGAAAGTGGCAGTGAAAAGCTCACATTTGGAAAACGGGCAGCCCAGTTGCCCCTGGCTGCGGCACTTACATCTGCTGGTGGTTAGGAAGAGCTGCTTGGTGAGCGGCCGGGCAGCCTTTCCTTCTGCGTGTTGGGAAAACATCCCCAGCCCACCGTTCTCCACCAGCCCTGGGAGCCTATCCTCAGTGGGCTGCGAGGCCCTCCCAGGCTGCATGGGTCTGGCAGTCGGGGGCGGGGCCTGGGGCCTGCCCTCTGGGTTCAGGGTTTCTTTGACACTTCTCCCTTCAATGGTTTGTAGGCTTCCAGCCAATTCCATGGTCTCCAGTAGTTACAAAGATTTTGTCCCTCTTTTCCCCGTGGGAACCCATCTCTGCCGGTGGCAAGGCTCTGTCTCTGCCCCTCACCCCCAGACCTGTGCCTGGGGACAGGGAAGTGATTGTTTTAAGTGGAGAGGCACCAACGCGTCACAGTTCCAGGCTGCTTAGTACTTGCGGGAAGCTTAACAGGAGGTACCGGGGGTGGCCCAGGTTGGGGTGTCAGGCTGGTGGGGTGCCCCTGTCATCTCCTGTCAGCTGTCCTGGCTCCTCTGCTAGCATGGATAATAGTGGAGCATTTGGGGCAATCACCCTGTTGCCTCTCCCTGGCCAGAATTGGGTCATCCCTGTGGTTGGGGCCAGCCACGCCGTGCTGTGAGTGGGCTTGGGCTCCTGAAGCCAGCGCTGCTGGGGCGGGGGCAGCAGGCGGAGGAGAGGACACTGAGGAGAGATGCCCGCAGCGCCACAGGAGACAGGGGCAGCAGCACCACCCCACCCTCGCCTTTCCTCTCACCTCCCAGCAGTTATCTTGACGCTCTTTCCAGCGGGAACAAGGTAAAACTGCCCCATTTCTACCTGACTGCCTCCTGGTTATGCTTTAAGGCACATCTGGGTCACCTCCTCCAGGAAGCCCTCTGAGACCACACACAGTCTGGGTGTGCTGTCCTTCTCTGAGTTTCCTGGCCTCCTGTTATCAGGGCACCTTGTCTCACTGTCTTGTCATTGCTGCCTGACCCCCTCCTTCCCTCTTCCTCTCTCCTCCCTCTCCTCCCCTCTGCCCCACCCCCGCCCCCAGTGTCAGTTCGTCCAGGGCAGGGATGCATCTCTGCATCATGGAATTGACTGGAGCCTACCACACGCTCCAGGGAGACGTGTTTCAAAGAAATCCTGAGCCCAGCTTCGCCCAGGCCGAGTTTGTGCCGTGAGTGAAGGAGTTAGCAAGGGGCTGGACCTGGGGGGCTTTGTGGGAGGGCCCAGCTGCCTACAGAGCAGGGAGCGTCCCTGGAGGCACTCACCTGGGTGTTGGCACGAGCCGGCTCTGAGAGGCTGACGGGACAGGCACGGCCTTGCCGGCAGCTCTGTGTGCCCACACGCGTCCACGCACGAGGCTTCTCCCCACGCAGCCCCCAGTGTGACCAGAGCCAGGGAGGGTTTGGGAAGCTCCCAGGGTGTGTCCCAGGCCCTGCCTCTGCCCCGCCAGCATTCCGTCAGAGGGGTGCACCGACGGCACCATGGAAATCCGACAGGGGGTGGTGTGGAGAGCTCTGCCGTCCCAGGGCCTGGTGTCGGAGAGGAGACCGCAGCTCTTGCTTGTTTGGTACCATCAGACGTCCTCCGTTCCAGGCTCCATTCCGAGGCCAGAAAGCGCCATCTGAAAAACATATCATCTTCGCCACCCTCCCCGCCAGTGCGTCACACGATCACAGCCGCCCAAAGTGGGAAATCAGAGCGCCTTAGCCTCTCCACTGCTCGCTCTACCCTCTAACCTGTTGGTTTTCTTTCCGTCTCCTGCTCCCTCCTGGCACAGGGATTTGCACCTGCTGCTCCCTCTGTGGAGAGGTTCTCTCCGCAGTGTAGCCTCGTTGTACCCCCAGAGTTCAGCCTCTCCACTGCCTCTCTCTCTGGTCTCCCCGCCTGAGCCCAACTCCTCCAGGCCACACTCTTACTGCGCCGTGTGCCTCCCTGGCGCCCACCACATTTGCAATGTCACCTTTATTTACAGGACTTTCATTTGTATCATTAATATCTGTCTCTCACACTGGACTGTCAGCTCTTTGACGAGAGGGACTGTGACTTTGCTTACTACTGATCCCCCCAGCATGCAACACACTGCCTGGCACACAGTTGGCGATCAATAAATGCATGGTGAATGGGTGAAGGAGTTTGCCCCTTGTGATGAGGTGAGCCGTTTTAGCTAGCTTATGGTTAACAACACTTCCCAGCAGCCCCAATCTCTGCCAGGCGTGTTTTACAATTTTTACTTCTCTAGTGAGTGTTACTGCTTTACATAATCTGCTTAAACTTCTGCTTCTCAACACATCAAGTCTAGTCAATCCCTCCTGACTTCTGCTCCTTGAAAGTGAGATTAGGCCCCTAATTCTCTCTGCCCCCCCCCCACTTCCTGCCCCCACCTGTCATTTGTACATCGACAAGCTGTAAAACTTGTATGTTCTCTTCTGTGACTAGAGGTATTTCTGTGCTTTGACAATCAGCTGATTCTAAACAGATTTAAACCAATGACCAGCATTTTTAATGTAATGATTATGTAACTATGCTTCCCTGCAGGTGTAGACAAGGAGATGGAATCCGCTGTCACTGGGTAGAGGCTGTCCCCAACTGTTACCAAGTTTGCATTTCGATATGCCATCTTCTTGTCTCTAAGACTATCCCGCTCCTTCATCCCATTGTTCGTTAAAGATGAACATGTTTTTCCTCTTGGAGACATTCTCTTCAGGACTTTCTCATTTCCTGATTGGACTTGCACCATTTGCTCTCAAAGTCTGTGGTACAATTGCCATCCCATGTTTTTTTCCCCCACTGGATCCCTGGATTTGGTGTGTGGTCTCTTAATTTCTTGGCTAGTATGTCATCTTCTTTCTTGAATTCCTTTTTTGGTTTGCTGGATGTGTATCCTTGGGTGTATCTTTCAGGACAGGTCTGTGGATGATAAACTTACTGAGTCTGCACATGTTTGAATGTGTCTTTGGTTTGCTCTCCCACAGGACGACAGTTTGACTGGATGGTGCTTTCTAGGCTAATTTATCTGAGGTCAATCTGCTTTTTGTTCCTTTGCTTTTTCACTCTGGAGGCTTTTAGAATTCTCTATCCTTGGAATTCTGAAATTTCTTCACAACCTGAAATTTCACCTAGAAAACAAGCTTTTCCCATTCAATACTTTGTAGTGATTTTCACTTTGAAGACTCACAGTCTTTCTTCAGACCAGAGCAATTTGCTTCTGTTACTGCTTTATTTCTCTTGTGCATTTCTTTTGTTTTCTCACCCAAGGACTCTTATTAGGGATTGGAGATTAATTCTACATATATATTAACTTTGGGCTTTTTTGTGTTAGTTTGTTTTGTTGTGTGTGTTTTCTGGTTTTTGTTTTTTTATTTTGGCTGTCTTTGTGCTCTATATTTGAAGATGTCATTGGCTTTATGGATTGTATTACTGATTTGGTGTTTAGCTATGTTCATTTTATCATGCATCTAATTGATAGGTTTTAGAATTATGATCCTTAATTTCCAAGACATCTTTGTTTTTTGAATGCTCCTGTTTAATACTGGCTCATGGTCCCTTCCGACTTTTTTCTCTGGGGCAGAACTCCAGGAAGCAGGAGGCAATAGTGGTTTTGTGAAGCCTGAACCTGGGAGACTAAAGCAAGTGAGGGTGGGATCTTTTCAGTGTCTGAGACAGAGTCCTACACAGAAAAGGCAGGGCCCTGGGTGCAGAGAGACCACAGTTTAATTCTTCCCTGGGACTGACCAGTGGTATGATCTTAACTCAGCCGTAGCCTCAGCTTCCCCACCTATAAAATGGGAAAAGTAACTCCTACCTCGCAGGCTTGCAGGGGGGGGCGACGTGGGCAGAGGTCCTGGGGGCCTCTGCATCTACACGCCGATGGTGAAGGAGCCTCCATCAGCTAGTCCAGCACAAAGCCCTGCGCTCTGGCCACACCCTCTCCCCAGAGTGGCAAACTGCCCTTTGTTATTCTTCACCCCCAGTGCCGTCTTGCTTCTGACTATCTATATGCGTGTATGTATGTATTTTAGTCATTTCTGGGCAGCTTCTCATGCATATTCAAACTCAAGCAGTTAGGGTTCTGGGAATGATTCAAATGTTTGTTGCACAATGTAATTGATCTTAATATAGCCATGTCACCAAAGGATGTGATTCTACGCAGGTCTCCTCCACTCCCCCGCCATCTGTTTGGGCCAAGGAATATCAACAAACCTGATAAACTTCCGCCCCAGGCCTAATAGAGACTTGGTCGGCAGGGCTGAAGGGCTTTTGCTTTTCTTTCGTCAACATCCTTCCTACAGCCAAAAGGGGAGAGCTGGGGAGGTCGTGCATGTCCCTAAGTAAGCTCCAGGTGGGGACAGTTCCTTCCACAGGCCCCAGGACTGTGTGTTGGGAATGGCCTGTTCCTGCCGCAGCAGACACACAGAGCCGAGCAGCGGCCCTCTGGGTCCAGTGTGGCCCCGGGATGTGGACAAGGGCTCTCCAGGTCGGCTCTGGGTGTCCCGTGGGCGCCAGGGCTCCCTCCTCACAGTGACTCAGGACACTATGTGTGTGTTGTGTTGTGTGCAGCCCTCTGAGCAGAGGGCTGGCGTGGTGGACCCTCATACAGGGTCCTTCCGGGGGTGGCTTGTCTGGGGCTGGATGGTCCCCCAGCAGTGGCTACTGGGCTGGACCAAGGCCAGGTCTGCCTCTGACACGGTGTGACAGTGGGGGTGGCGTGTCCCTTGACCAGCACTCCCTGGGGCCAGGCAGGGTGGCAGCTGAGGGGAGAAGGAGTAGGCCGGGAATCCCTCAGGGGCTGCTGGACGCGCCTGCTGCTCCTGGCAGGCTAAATGCCCAGCACCCGCCAAGCTCCTCCAAGTTTGGCCAGTTGTCCCACGTGGTTCCCTGGGCGGGCTCTGGGGTCCCAGGACATGTGTGGCCAGGCTCCAGGCATGACCAGAGACCCAGACCACAGCTGGTGGCTTCAGTGCCTGCAGCACATGCTCCAAAGCAGCTCTAGGTTCCACCATTCATGGGTTAACCACCATCACCCCTTTCTCATCTTTTAAATAGGAACTCCTCACATTTCTAGATCATTTTATAGCAGACAATGCATTGAACGTGCATTGTCTTGCTTCACTTTCCTGGGGCCACCGCTCTGAGGACTGTGCGGGCCTGTTGCTGTGACCTGCTGCCACCTGGTCCTCACCCCTCCACACCAGGCTCTCAGCGGGGCAGGCGCTCTGCGAAGTGTGGGCCTCCCGCTCGTTTCCAGATGAGGAGAGTGCGGCCTAGAGATGAAGCGACGTCCCAGACAGGCAAACAGGCACCCTGGCCCCGTTCCACCGAGGAGGAGACGGGCTGCGCTACAGTTCTGCTCGTGTCCTGTCCAGGATGACACCTGGGACTGGCCTGCTCCCCCGCAGCGTCCGCCTGCCCTGCCTCTGTTCTGTGTATTTCCTTCCACGGGGGGTCTGAGGGCAGGAACCATGTCTGCCTGGGTGGGCGTGCTGGGATCGGGGTGCTGTCAGAGGTTCCCCCTGCTGTCCTTTCCTGATGAGACCGTCACCAGTGTGGGCGGAGCACTCTGGGAAAGGCCCAGGAGGCTCCTTGTCACAGGGCTGCCCGGGAACCCCAGGCCAGATACCGTCCACGGCCCTAGCAGGCCTCAGCAGTCAGCGGCCAAAACAGCACCCCAGAAGTGACAAGACCAAAGTCCCCCATCTCCTGGCCATTGTGTCCCCTCATAAGGATGTACATGGTCCCTGGAAACATAGGAATCTCGGAGGGGGGCCAGGAACCCTGGGGACAAACACCTGGTCTTCAGGCAGGAGAGAGAGATCTCAGGTAGATGGGGGTGGGGGGACAGGCAGATTTCAGAGCCCTGGGAAGTAGCTGCCCCCAAAACACACCTCTTCCAGGCCCAGAGACAAGGACTCTTCCTTTCTCAATGAGAAAAATGACTTAAAGTGCGAGCCACTCTATCACAGCTGCTGTTTCCTTCCCAGTTCTACTTGCAGAAGAAAGTTCATGCTCTTTGGTGTTTAGAGCCTTTTGTGGGAAGGCCCAGTCCCCCTTGGGGCCTCCTGGCCACTCTCACACTGGTCCCGCCAGGCTGTCACTATACCTGCATCTGCACTAGGTGAGGCCTCCTCTACCTGCAGAGCTGCCCTGCGGCTGGACAGTCCCCAAGGCACACAGCGCCCTGGATCTGCACTCTCTCCCCTGAGCAGCAGCACCTGGGGGATGGAGTTCTGGGCAGGTCCAGGCAGGAAACAGGTGGCACATGCAAATTGTAGAACTTGAACAGTATTTCATAAAGGCGCTATTTGCACAGAGGTGGGCAGAAAGTGGGGAGGCCGCAGGGTAACGCAGCACCCAGGGCCCCATGACTACGCCAGTGTCCTGAGGCCTGCAGGACACAGGCAGAGCCTCCTAGAACCTGGACCCTGCCAGGCCACCTGACCACGGCCATAAGCTCCAGCTCAGGGATGTCGCTGGCTTGTGGCAACCTGAGAGAGGAAGTTCGGGGGATGAAGACACCGTCCTAACTCTGCCTCGCTGATCTCCGGCGGCACCAGAGCCACCCAGAAGCCAGGGCACAGGGCCCAGCGAAGCAGAGCCTGCAGGACAGCCTCCCGGGCAGAGTAGGGAGGCCCCGGAGGGACACGGGGTGCTGCTCTCAGATGGGCGAGCTCCCTCCTGCGCTTCCAGCCTCCCCACTCCCACTGCGGCCACTGTGAGCACCGGACGACCCCGGCCCTCGGCCCTCACCAGTGACCTTGTCTGTTTGAGCCCCGGGCCCTGTGGGCCTTGAGGGGCTGGCCCCCGCCCACATCACTTCTCATCCTTGTACCCCGACTCCAGCCACACTGCTGATCACCCACCCCACACCTCGCACATTCCTGACCGTGCCAGATGCTTCCCCGCTGCCCACTGCTGCAAGGCTGTTCTGCACCCGAATGCCGGAACCCTCCTGTGGCCGTTCTGTATCCTCAGCCCCAAATCGTCCTCCCTGCCTCGGGGCTCCCACACCCCGTTGTACGTCTCCCAGTCCTAACACTCACCGTGAGGGCCTGTAACCACTGGTCCCGCTGGCGTCTCACGGCTGTGTCCCTAAGAACCTGGCCTGGGGCCTGGTCCTCCCTCGCATCCTCTGGGGATGGGTTCCAGGAGCCCTCGTGGATACCAAAATCCATGGGTGCTCAAGTCCCTGATAGAAAATGGCATTTTCATATAACCTGCACACATCCTCCCGTACAATTTAAATCGTGTCTAGATTACCTGTGATACCTATAGAGTGCAAATGTTATCTAAACAGTTGTTACACTGCATTCGCTTTTTATTTGTATTTTTTATTGTTGTCTTGTTTTTATTTATTTATTTGAATATCTTCCACCTGCGGTTGGTTGAGCGCGCACATGCGGAGCCTGCAGCTACAGAGGCCCCTCGGACACAGCAGGTGCTCAGAGAAGGAGTGAATGAGTGAATGAGCAAATGAACCGGGGGGGGGGGGGGGGGGGGGGGGCGCTCCGGTGCCTATGGGAGGGGCAGCAGGAGTCAGAGTGAGTGAATGAATGGGTGAGCCGACACCGGAATGAATGAGTGGGTGCCCAAGCGAAGGAATGAGTCAGTAGATGAGTAAGGAAAGGCCAGGCACAGTCGCCAGACAGTGGCGGGATGAACGGAAGCAGGAGGCCCAGCGCGGCCAGGGGTAGGGGCGGCCCGTGCCCTGGGCGGTTTCACCGATAGCATGAAGTACGCCGGGGCTGGGTCTAGCCTGACTCGCCGGATGGCCCCCAGCTCGGGCTGCTGGAAAACCATGGCAACCGACCAGCCCCTCTCTCCGGGGAAGGCTCCCACAGCAGGGCCCTTACCCCAAAGATATGGAGAGAATCCCCCTGCACATGTGTATGGGAAATTTGGGTTTTTTTCCCTGAAAACGTGGGGCTTGGGATGGGGCCCTGTCCTCTCACTTTTGCTCTTTTCCATCAGTGTGGTTCTCATTAGACTCTCACGCCTAACACGTCTGAGAAATTAATTTATGTTTGAAACCATGTACTGGTCTGTGTGACCTCAGAAAAATCATTTAACCTCTCTGAGCCTTGGTTTTTACGTGATAAAATAGAGAAGACCCACTTGCGGGACAGTGCTGATGAGATAATGAGAAATTTCTTTTGTCTAGAATTTAGGTTTTATTTTGTGTGGTGCCCAGAGCTTCCCTACTTTTTGCTCCAGCCACCTCCTCGCCCCCCACCCAACTGTACCCGACAGGTACTTGCGATCACAGTGCTATTAATGGGCGTCTGTCGGCGCCCGTCTCAGGCTTCCCCACCAGGCCGGGAGCTCCCGGTTTCTCTTATTTTGCTTCTTCCTTTATTGTCTCCATTTAAACCACGTCCTGGGTGCCTGCTGTGCCAGCCCATGGGCTACACAGTGGGGCCACGGAGATGAATGAGGCCCGCCCCGTGCCCGCCCCCTGCAGCTCCCAGCCCGGGAGAGAGGCAGCCACACCGGTGAGCAGGGAACGTACAGCGCTCTGGCTGCAAGGGTGGAAGTCTGTTCCAGGCACCGACAGGCCCAAGAGGTGGCAGAGCGGTGACTTCCATCTGGCGGGTGGGAGAGGTCATGGAGATTGAGTGGGGCATCCCCGAGGCCAAGCTAGGCAAGTAGGAAGTGCGTGATGGAGAAAAAATGAACAGGTGCAACAACTTATAGAGGGAGAAAGAGATGAAAGGAGAAAATGGATTTGAAAGAACCTCACGAATTGTTTGCACCCTCGCACATGTTGGAAAATCTTTATTGCTGTGATTGTTAGAGTGAGGACTTGGCGTGATGGCGATGGTGATGCTCTCACCCTTCCCGGCACCTGCTGCCATCCAAGCATCACGTTGGTCATTTTACATGTCATTTCATTTGCTCCTACTACAATCCCGAGAGGTCGATGCCATTCTTATTTTACAGATGAGGAAACTGTGGCTCAGAAAAATTAAGCAAATTGCACAGGTAAATTCAGATTTCAAATCCCAGTGTGGTTGACTCCAAAACCATGCTTTGCATTGCTGTATACGTCCACGATGGTGTCCCCAGGCATCACGAGGCACGAGGAAGGGCGGACAGAGACGGCGGGGGCGGGGGGGGATTTCGTTCATTTTCCATCCATCACCTGCGCTGACAGCTGGAATGACCGCATGCCCCAGTTTGCCCCCAACAGCTCCCGTTTGTGCCCGTTGTTCTGTGTAATTGCTAATAACATTCGGGCTTGGACAATGCATCATACATTCTGCATACACTCTGCATACAGCCCAGAGTCCAGGGTGCCACATTTGCCTGTGGTCATTTCTGCCAGGGACCGTGCACCAACAAGGCAGATGAGGGAAGTGTTGAGGGGGGTGTGGCCTCAAGGCAGACAGGTTTACGAAAAGTGCTAAACCGATGGGTATCATAACTCTCGGTTACTTGCCCACGCCGTTTGAGCTGATGCATTTCCACGACTTCCGGCCTCATCTGTACCTGTAGGTTAGCTTTCTTGGCCTCTAGAGCAAGACAATAGCCCAGTTTCATCAGGAGAAAGAAGCGATTTCTACATTCCAACAGTCTCCTCTACCTGTAAGAATGGGGCTGGTGGATTTGGACCGGAGAGGAGTGAAACGCAGGATATAATGTCACAGAGGGGCGGGGCAGCAGGGTGGGGTGCGATCCCCTCTCACCCTGAGTGGGAGGTCGTGGAAGGAAGAGTCAAGACACCTGAGCCCCCAGGGCAGCCCTGGCTGGTCTCCGGTGCTTGCCGAAGGTGGGTGGGTCTGGAATTTCTTGCCTGTCCTGCAGGCTGCTGTGGCACCAGGTGCAGGGCCAGCTGTGTGCAGGATAAGACATGGCTCTTCACTCAGACGTCACCCTGGGAAGGAGCAGCGGCGGGGAAGCGCCCCTGAATCTGAACATCCACCTAAACATGACTGTGCCGAGTACAGAGGGAGTTTTAAACCAGAAGAGGGGGAGGCGCCCGTAACCGGCAGTTTGAGTTATCTGCCTCTCCCCAGCCAGAGGGGGCTCTGAGCAGATGGAGGCAGTGGCGGGAAGTACAGTGTGCTACGTTCGCCCCAAATCTCAGTTGTCTTATGTACCTCTTTGACCCCAACCCCAAGATCTGTGCTAAAATCCCAGTTCTGCCACTTGGAGCTGGGGACTCTGGGGACCCTTGAGTCTAGTCTCCATGTCTCCAAACTGGAGATGACGCCACCCTTATCGTGGGTGATTGCAGGTGTCCGCCATTCCTGCCTTATACCCTCCCTTCCCCCATGTCACCACCTTGGCAGCCTCCAGCCTGGATGGGGCCTTGTCTGTGCCCCACTCCTGCCACCCTCCTCCTCCCACCTGGGGGGCCGAGTGTTGGGCAGGTTGCTGAAGAACCTCCAACCCTGCTCGCCCAGCCTTAGCCCCACTAGGCCCGCCTGGCGGCTATGGCGATGGCAGACGCAGTTACTAGCAACAGCCTTGTTGGCGGGACCTGTCGCTGCAGAACCTCCCTTGTGGCCTGCATTTTTATAGGAAACAGCGGACCTGAGATTTCCTGCTCCATCTTAATCAAACCCCTGCCAGGCATTAAGCAAGTCTGAAACATAAATTGTTCAAAGCGATTTCTTTGAGGGTGGAAAATAATCACAGAACATGACATTGGACCCTGTTGGGTGAGCGGCTGGAAGAGGGTAGGGTGTGGTGGGGCCCTCGGCTGGGTCCTCCCACAATGGACCTTCGCCCCACTCTGATCCCGCCTCCTCCGAGAGTGCTGCCCTGTCCACGCCTTTAAAGGGCATGCATTGGCATGGATTTTAAGTCTCTGGTGCAGACATGAGAGGAAATAACAGGGTGTGAAGCAAGACGCTGAGGCTGACAGAGAAGGTGGGCAAAGGGTGGGCTTCCTTGCAGCCGGCGCACTGTGCCCCTGCCAGGTCTCCTGACCGGAACAGCTAACACTCAGGAGCACCAGGCCCCGCTCACCAGGCACACATCAACCCCAAGGTCTTGACAACCACCCATTGCTTTGCAGATGAGGAAACCGAGGCAGAGAGTCGTCCTACAGCTTGTTGGAGCCAGAACAGGACTCAAACTCTGTAGGTCCAACCCTGGAGCCCCTGGGGTACCCACCGCTCCTGCCACCCTTCTGGGTTAGGATCCGTGGATGTCTCCCCAATTCTCTTGTCTGGATAAGGCTGACCAGGCAGCCTTCCGCATGTCCCCAGACCCGGCTCAGGCCGAGCATCAGCCTGAGAGCTCATCTGGCCCTGCTGCTTTTCTCGCAAATGCGGGTACCGAGGCCTGGAGAGCAAGGGGGCTGCCAGGTCAGATGACAGTATCGGAGCAGAGTGCGCGGCCCCAGGGGCCGGCCCAGCCACAGCTCTGTCCTCTGAGCCCCCAGGGGGGCAGAGCCCAACAAGGAGACAGCTGGCCTTCCCTACCTTGGGAGCTTTGGGGACAGAGAAATATTTCCAAACCTTTTTTTTTTTTTTAATTACTAAGTCCATATTTATTATTTGCAGTAGGAACTAAAGGAATATCTACATCAACTGTTAGATCAATGGAACTGATTTGGAGGAGAAAACATGTATATATTACAAAAAGTCAGTCATCTTCATTTGGTTCTGAGATTTTGAGGAAAAAGCATCCAGTGACAGCCCCGACTTCCAGTGACGGAGGACACAGAGGCGTAGCCCATCGCCGCTCCAAGGAGCTGGGCAGAGCTTCAGTAAAAAGGGTAGGAGCTGTTTGACCGCAGGCAGCTGGGAACCTCCCTCTCTGCCACACGCGGGTGTATCTTTTCTCTCCGCCTCAAGCAGCCGGGAAGTGCCCAGCCCGCCCCGTCTCTCGCCTGTGGGTCCCTCGGGACGAGCAAGCCAGGGTGCTGGGGGTGGCCCTGGGCAGCTCGCTCAGAACGAACTTCCTGAGCTTGTTCTTTCTAATTGCAAACCTGATACATGCCTAGTACACAAAATCAAAATACCTCATGGAGATATGAATAAAAGTGTAAATCCAAGCACACGAAGACAACACATGAACCAGTGCTTACATTTTGGGGCTGTTCTTCCAGATCATTCTGGGCCCATATGGTTTTCCATACAGAGGACCACATGATACTGTGGTCTAAAAGCCAAGAAGGGAAGAGCTCAGCAGAGCCACTGTCGCCCACGGGAAGGGGTGGCAGGGGACGCTGGCTGAGGGCTCCTGTGTGCCCAGCCCTGTGCTAGCAACTCTGCCTCACTGCCTTGTTTGTTCTCTAAGGCCTCTAGGGTATGGGTTACTGTCCTCATCTTAATGTCAAGAAATTAACCCCCGATTCCTGGCTGAGTTGGGATTTAAACCTGGATGCTGGGAGGGCAGCTACTGACAGAGGTGGGGGAGGGGCCTCCCCCCACTCTGCCCACGGGGGTCCCCTGGGGTGCAGTGGACGCCAGGAGGCTTAACTGGCCAGGAGGTCCTCTGCCCCCACCCTCTGGGCACAGAGCCGAGCCTCTCAGAACACTGTGGCTGTCGCATCAACCTCAAATCGGGCAGAATGAGCTCTTAAAGATGGTTTTCTCTGGTGATTACGCTGGCTGTTGAGCAATCCTCGTCAGCAATCAGTTTGCCAGAGACAGCAGCCGCTCAGAGAGCAGCGGAGGCGTGATCACTGCAGCCGCCCTCCGCTATTTCCGCAAAGGTCAACACCAAGCCCTGGGATTGCTCCGGAGCCTGAGGCCCAGGACTCTGCCACCCACTCTCTATGTGACCAAACATGTCCCCTTCTTTGAGACTCATTTCCCGCATCCCTTCAGTGACAATAACAATTTCGCCTTCGTCACTGCACTTCATTCGCAGCCTCGCAGCCCTGGGCCCGGGAGAGCTGGTGGGTGGGGGTGGGGGCAGAGGGACACTAGAGATGAACCCCAGGGACCGGTCAAGCAGGGCATGGGGGGAGCACGTCTGAGGATGGGGCCTGAGACGGGGCCGTGTCAGCTGGGACCATGCCACGGACTGCGGTCTCGGGCCTGGAGGACGGGCTGCTTCCTGAGAGCCCCGGGAGCCACTGGATGGGCCACAGGATCATACACTGCTTAAAAGGAGAACTCTGAAGATAGGGTGACAGTGGCCTGGGAGGGGCAGAAATGGACGGAGGGAGACCTGTTAGGGGCCACGGCAGTGATGCAGGGGGGCTGTCAGCCGGGTCAGCCCCCACAGACCTGCAGTGTGTCAAGAAGAGGGGTGTGGCTGATCCACCAGGCACATGCAGACTTTGAGGACCACTGGGTGGGTCTGTCGTGGGTCTGGTGTGGGGGACACCAGGAGAGTGAACAGAGGGGCAGAGGCAGGGAGCCGGCTGCTCTTCGGAGAGGAGATCTCCAGGCAGCCGGCTGGGGCGGGGCGGGGGTGACGCAAGCCCCAGGAGGCTTCTGTTGGGTCGAAGTAAGAAGGCAGAGCCTTGAGTGTGGCTGGGAGAGATGATGGAGCCTGTCCTGGCTGGAGGGGTCAGGCAGCCAGGGAGGTGACTCGGGCCTTCTCTCAGATGCACGCAGGGGAGAGGGAGCGGCCAAGTGCAGTCAGAGACACACAGAGGCAAGTGACAGGGCTCATTCTGTTCCCAGGCCTGATGTAACTCACTGTTGGGCTCTGGGCACCTTTCGTTGCTCTTTGGGCTCCAGCCCAGGTTCCAGAGCCGGCTCTCGATGACAATGGGTCCATAACCCGCCTCCAGTGGAACAGCCTGGGCTTCACGATGGTTGCTGAGCACGGAGGGTCTGGGCAGCTGGGTGGGCTGGCGGCTCGCTTAGTCCTTGCCACATGTCCTCTAGGCCGGTAGAACTGTCCCCACTGTGTATGTGGGTAAACGTGCCCCAGGCTGCGAGCAGCAGTGCTGGGGACAGCAGGTCTGCCTGGCCTCGCCACCCACACCCTCCCCCACGTGTCATCATCAGAACAAGTGTCCCACAGCCACTCGCCCAGTGAGGTGGCCACTGGGAAAGGAAAATCTATTTCATTTGTTTAGAAAGTAAACACAGCATGTGATTTTCCTATTGGAATTGGTCTGTCAAGGACTCCTCCCCTACTTCTGCCTTGCCCTGGCTCATGTTTCCCGTGGAAGCAGAGATCAGCTTGCCAAGGCCAGAGAAAAGTGATTTTTAAAACCCCCAGATGGCCTCCTGCCTCAAACATACAGCTTTTATCACGACTTGACCGAAAAGAAAAAATTATGGTAAAAGTGCTAATAGAAGGTTACAACATGAAATGACCAGGTCTCTTCAAATGACCACTTTAGCCTATGGGTTCAGAGATGGTGCCTGAAAACTGAGTTGCAATGTGCAGCCTTGAATATCTCATGAATCCCTCTAGTTTGTGCCTGGCTCATAAGCACTCCATAAATATCACTGGCTGGATGGCTGGGTGGCTGGGTGGCTGGGTGGATAGATGGATGTTTGGGTGGATGGATGGATGGGTGTTTGGGTAGAAGGGTGGGTGGATGGATGGATGGATGGACGGATACATAGACAATGTTTAGGTGAATGGGTAGGTGGGTGGATAGATGGATGTTTGGGCATTTTGCCTCCTGAGAGCCCCAGGCTCCCACCCCAAGCTGAGGTGACCCTGGTGCATGTGGTCTCACCCCACCTTGGGGATGTGCCAAGAACACACTGCCTTTCTGCCGCCATTACTGCAAAGCCAGAGGTAGTAACAGTGGGTAATTGCTGGGTCCATGGGGATGCTATGGACATTTCACACTAGGAATGTGTCCTTGGCTTAAATGGCCAAGAAGATTGCAAAGTGGATGCAGAAATTTCCTGACTCCAGGGAAGGAACAGATTCCAAATCACCAAGCAGATGGCCTCTCCGATCCGATCTCACTTCCCTGCTGGGATCTCACTTCTCTCTGTCACCTTGCAGTGATACAGAATTTATAGACATCTTCCTTCCCTGCAAAGGAAAATCATATCTGAGAAACAAACTGGGTCCTTCCCGTGGTAAGAGGTCCCATTTCTGTCCGGTGGAACACTCAGCCCCTGTCAGTCTGTGGGGCCAGAGGGACTCCTGGCAGCAGGGGCCGTCTGCTGAGGACTAAATGTTTATGTCCCCCCTGAACTTCAAATATTGAAGCCTTAACCCCCAATGTGATGGTATTTGGAGATGGGACCTTTGGGAAGCGATTATTTTTAAATGAGGTCACAAGTGTGGAGCTCCCATGATGAGATTAGTCCCCTGATAAGAAGAGAAAGAGACCAGGTTTCTCTTTCTCTCTCTCCCACATGAAAATACTAGAAGGTGCTATTTAAGAGTTGGCACCCTCATTAGACACCAGATCTGCCGGCATCTTGGTCTTGGACTTCCAGCCTCCAGAACTGAGAAAAAGCCACCGGTCTATGGTCTTTCATTATAGCAGTTCTGACAAAGACATCATCCAGGCGTCCACACAGAAGTGGAGAGTCTGCCTGCTCTCCCTCCCTGCTGAGGGGCTGGGGTGGGGCTGCGAGTTTCAGAGTGAGCAGGACTGGATTTGATTTTAATTCTGCCATTTACTTGAAAGGATGTTTTGGTGAGTTATGGGACTTCTGAGCCTAATGTTTCCTCTTCCTAAAATGGGAGTGATAATACTTACTTCTCAGGGTTGTTATGAGAACTGAACCTCTCAGCCCCACAAACCTACACGGGCTGAGTGTTCCACAGGACAGAAACAGGACCTCTTACCAGGGGAAGGACACAGTTTGTTTCTCAGACCTGATTTTCCTTGGCAGGAGGAAATGTCTATAAATCACCCAAAGCACAGGGCTAACCCATAACTGGTACGCAGCAATCTCTCACGGCCCACCTGTGTGTATGGAGACGTGTTTTCCTCACTGTGGCTTCCTCACTGTGGCTCCCCGAGGGACTGGGGACAAGGAACACGGGGGTTGTCAAGGAGGGAGACCAGCTGAGTACACCAAAGCCGATTTGTAAACTGTCGTGGAAAACCTGATGGGCTATCAGTGCAGGAGATACCTGCCAGTCAGGGGGAACAAAGACGAACCCGGCTGGATGCAGCGGTTCCTCCCTGTAATCCCAGCAGTTTGGGAGCTCAAGGCAGGAGGATTGCTTGAGGCCAGGAGTTCGAGACCAGCCTGGGCAACATAAGGATCCACCCCTCATCTCTACCAGAAAAAAAAAAAAAAAAAAAAAAAAAACATTAGCGAGGCATGGTAGCGCACACCTGAGGTCCCAACTACTCAGGAAGCTGAGGCAGGAGCATTGCTTGAGCCCAGGAGTTCGAGGCTGCAGGGAGCTACAATCATGCCACTGAACTCCAGCCTGGGCAACAGGGCAAGACACCATCATTTCTTAAAAAAGAGACATAACCCAAAATATGCCATTTTCCTTTCAAATGAGTGGTGGAACAAAATAAACAAAAAACTCATACCATAAAACTAAATAAATTCCAGGTGGATTAAACCTTAAGTGTGAAAGAAATCTATAAAAGTATCTATCAGAAGAAAACACCGTTTCCAGCTGTATATCCTTGAGGGGAGAAAAGACTTTTGAAGCATGATGCCAAAGGTAGAAACCATTGAAGATAAAATTGACAGATTTGATCATAAAAAGAGAACAGCTGGGCTTCCCAAACAAGCCATAAATACCACCAAAGGCAATCGGCAACCTTGGAAAATATATTTATAACACATACAGCTAGTAATAGGTTCAACAGCTACCATATATAAGTAGCTGTTAAAGATCAACAGGAAAGAAATAAATACTTCAGTAAAAGGGCATGGAATGATATCACACAAAAATATACATAATTGGTCAATATACAAATAAATGTTCCACTGCATATTAATCAAATAAATGCTAAGTAAAGTATCATATTGTCCTAGTCTTCAGTTGGCAATCATTAAAAAGAACACTAATTAGTTGCTAAGGATACAGATAAATTCTTATACACTACTCTTAGGTGTATAAATTGATATAACTTTCCAGGAGGCATTTTGGTAATACATTCAGAAACCTTAATTTTTGCCTCTCTTTGACCCAGTGATTCCAACTTCAAGAATTTATGCCAAGGAAATAATCACAAATATGTGCAGAGATTCAGCTACAGGAACATTTATAGCAGCACTGTTCACAAAAGCAAAAAAGTATAAAAATACACTTTGAGGATTGATTTAATGCTATTTTGAATATTATATGATGATTAAGATAACATAGGAGGAAAATAATTTAGTGATATAGAAAGAAGTCTAGTGCATATTGTTAGCTAAAAAAAAAGCAGATTATGAATTAGTGATGCAATCATGATTTTTTTGGAATATATATATGCATAGAAAGAAATACTGTATATATGTTGACTACAGTAATCCCAAGGGAATAATTTTTATTTTCTACTGTTTGGTTCTCAGCATTTTCTATTTTCCTCTGCAATGAATATTTATTACTTTGCAACAAGACAAAATTTTTATTTTTATTTTAAGAAATTTTTATTTAAAGAAGAGAATACTCTACTTTGGCTACTGCTGATTATATTGTCCTAAGGTTACCTCCTCAGTGTAGGTTCACAAAGGGGACAGATGCAAAGCGAGTGTGAGTTTATGGTAGAAAATACCTCCCACAGAAGGTACTAGAGTGGAACGTCTAGTAACAAAATCTCCACTCTTGAAAAACTGAGTGAAATGGAATCATGTTTTAAAGTAAAAATCCAAATGGTCTTCAGAGTCCCACCCAGATTAGGTGCTCTGTCGTCTCTCCCCAGCTGTGGCTTTGGTGGCTGTGGTCCAGTCCCAGAGGGACAGTCATGAGAGCATCTAGTGGCTGCGGGCAGGGTTGGTGAGTCAGGAGGGAGCTGGCGGGAGGGCTCCAACTCTGGGACAGAGGTGACCGGGTCAGGGATGGCCAGGAATGTGAGCAGCAGTCCTGGGACGGAAGCTTCGGTGAAGTGGAGGCTTCTGCGGGCTGCAGCTAGGGAGGGGCTTGGCGCCTCCCATGCCCTGTGCTCACTGGTCCTGGCCAATGCCCTCATGAGACCCTCGCCCCAGCCCCACGCTGCCCTGGAGAAGCCGGATGTTCGTTTGCACCTGGGAGCAGAAGGCGGGCTGGGGAGCTGGTTCCGACTGGGTCCCTCCCACTGCCCGCTGGGGTACCGTGGATTTCCAGACGCTCTGGAGCACCACATAGAGTTAGTTGCCTGGAATCCAAGACAGAGGCTCCTGTTCTCAAGGGGTGACGTTGACATGGGAGTGAGGCGAGTCTGGCCCGGTGCACCAAGCTCACCGAGAGCTGCGTCGCACATTGTCTCAGGTTCTCCTACGTGCAGTCAGGGCCACGGACGGGGCAGGGACAAGGAGCAGAGGACGCGACCATGGTGTCCTGCGTGAGGAAGAACAGTGAAGGGTGCTTGGATACGATTGCAGAGACCGTCCCTCTGGCCTGCGCTGGCCTTTCTGATCTCACTTCTCCCCTTCTTTTCAGTGTCCCTCTGACCTCAACCCCTGCTGGGCCCTGAGGACACCTCTGACGCCCACGCCCTGCTCTTGCTTGTGACATGCCCGCCCCTCTCCTGTCGAAACACCGCTCATTCTTCCAAGCCCAGTTCAAGTGTCCTCTCTTGGGCAAGAGGTCGTTGGTTCCCCGGGGAGGTCCGCCTGCCTGCCTCTGTGTTCCTCCCATGCACAGGGGTCAGGACGCCCCCAGCCCTGCCTTGCGTCTCCATCAGCTGTGTGCATATCTGTGTCCCCACCCGTCCTCCCCCTCCACCTCCCCAGGGCCCAGCACAGCCCCGGAACTGAGCAGGAGCTCACCCTGTGTTTATTTTGTTTAACCGCCTGGTCCAGTCTCCTTGTGCGAACTGCTAAGGTTCTACTTCTGTTTGCTGAAGAGGTCATGGTGGGCCGGGGACGTAAGTAACGTGTCCAGTATCAAAGAACTGTCCCCGGTGGGGAAGGACGGGAAGTGGGGAAGAGACAGGCAAGGCCACTGTTCCCATGCACCCTCCCCCTTTACTTTTCTTTGACCTACACAGCTATAGCAGACACTCAAGTACAGTCCCGCCCCAGCCATGGGACGTCCCACCCCAACCTTTGCTGAAGGGGCCTCAGGCTTTGCCCCCACGATCCCCTCCCGCCACAGCCTAGGAAGAGCTCCTCGGGTACCAGCCACCTATGACACAGCTGCGGGGAAAACTCAGCTGCCCTCCCTCTGGCATGCGTGGGAGCGTCACCAGGAGAATCAAAGTCACAGTGGGAAGTGATGCCGGAAGGAACCAAGGAGAGACAAGCCCTGGGGCGGAGTTGGGTGCATGAAATTGGGCAGCCCTGGTGGCAGCAGCCTGGGGACCCAGGAAAGGCAGACCTCCACCGCCGTGTCACTGAGGAGCTGGGATTCTGGCTCCTGCTACAGAGGCCCGCAATGAGGCCCAGTCCCAGCACTGCCCCTGCCTCTGGCCCTGCCGCTGGGGGTGCGACCTGTGTGTCCCTGCAGGACGCCTCACCTGCTTTAAGGCTCTGCTGTGACCACCCTGAAAGTCATAATAATTTTGAACAAAGGACCCCACAGTTTCCTTTGAGCTATGCTCCACAAATTATGATTTATGACCACAACCCCTGTTTTAAAAAATTATTATTGAGGCAAAGTTCACATAACGAAATTTACCATCTTAATCATTTTAAATTATACAATTCCGTGGTTTTAGTGCAATCACACTGTTTGTGACCACAATTGCTACTTCCAGAATATTTTCATCATTCCACAAAGAAACTCCGCTGTTACGCAGTCACCCCCTCCCCTCCTGCCCCTGCCCGGACACGCTCCGCTACTGTCCGTCTTCCGGACCTGCCTCTTCGGGACACGACACACAGACGGAATCATACGATGTGTGCTCTGCGGGTCTGGCTTCTTTCTCTTAACGTGATGTTTTCAAGGTTCATCCAAGTTGTAACATGTATCAATGTTCCCTCCTTTTTGTGGCCGAATAATATTCCATTGCATAGAGAAACCACATTTGTTTATCCATTCCTCAGTTGGTGGGTGTTCAGCTTGTTTCTGTGAACACAGGAGTACGAGTTTGTATGTGGACACGTGTTTTCCCTTCTCCTGGCAGGTCCCCAGGGTGGAACTGCTGGGTCACATGGTAACCCGTGTTGGACTCTGAGCAGCTGCCAGGCTGGTTTCCGCAGCAGCTGCACCATCTCACGTTCCGGCCAGCAGGACGAGAGTTCAATGTCTCCGCTTCCTCGCCAACACTTACTTCCTGTTGTTTTGATTCTAGTTATTTTAGTGGGCGTAAAGTGGCATCTCATTGTGGTTTTGGTTTGCATTTCCCTAATGACTAATGACGCGGAGCATCTTTTCATGTGCTTATTAGCCATTTGTATATCTTCTTTGGAGAAATGTCTATTCAAGTCCTTTGCCTATTTTTTATAGTAATTGGGCAATTTGTCTTTTTGTTGTTGAGTTGTACCTCCTGATTTCGGATCTCTGTGAGGTTCCATTGCCCTATCCCCTACCCCGACCCTCACAGCAGCCCACCCCTCACCTTGGCCAGCATGAGCAAGACTACTTTTCTTTTACCCTAAAAAGAATAAAGATATTAATTTTTTTAACCATTTCTCCATTTCTACCTCCTTTCTTCTAACCACCTCAAAAGGTGCTAGTTTCTCCTTTAGGTTTTAGTTTAAGTGATCATCACCTCCATCCAGACATAACCCTTTGGGCAATGCGGCCTTGATTCACTGGATGTTTGGGACTATGTTTAATTTGTCCATTAAACCTTAGATGATTAATATAACTCTGAGACTTCTCCATTTGGAGGGAAAGAAAGACGTTTGCCTCACTCAACCTTGGAATCATTAAGAAACCCAAGAGCAAGGGGCCATTCTCGGGCACCCACATGGGACAATGTCACAGAAGTGAACAGGACCCTTGGCGCTAAGAAGCAAGTCCCTTTCTTCCCAGGCCTGAATCGATGAATTTTGTGCTTTGAAGAATTCCAGCACTTCCAACAAAGCATAAAACGTATAGACTGTGGTCCCGCCTGAGTTACAATCCCGCCTACGTGGAGAAGATTGGCTCATTCCGACCAGTCATTACAGGGAGGTCTTTTCGGCGTGAGCACCAGAGACCTCGCAGGTGCTGGGAGGAAGACCACCTACCTCTCCCTCTGCCAGGGTCTGGCACCTCCTTCCATCCAAAAGGAACACACCTAATAGCTCATTAACTCCTTCTTGCTGCTTTTAGTGTGCATAAAAATAAGCGTATCTTCCAGCTATGGCAGATATTGGAAAAGAAGAAATCAAGAAACTTCTAGGGCAGTTCAGGTCAGGACTAAATACCAACATCCCAGGTGGAAATGGTTTTAACAACCCGGCCCCCTCCCCCCTGGTGGGAGATCTCTGCTATGTGTTTTGCATGGGCTCCCAGGGGCCCCTAGAGCAGTGGTCCCCAACCTTTTTGGCACCAGGGACCAGTGTCATGAAAGACACGGACCAGGGGTGGGGGGTGGGGCGCCGTGGGTGAGGGGTGTGGTGCGGAGCTCAGGCTGTTTCCTAACAGGCCACAGACTGGTACTGGGCTGCGGCCCAGGGGTTGGGGGCCACAGCCCTAGAGGAATGAAGCCCACAGTGGTGATGTGCTTGGTGGCATCTCATGACCGGCTGCCTTTCCTTCTGATATAGTTTGGATGTCTGTCCCCTCCAACGCTCATGTTGAAATCTGATCCCCAGTGTTGGAGGTGGGGCCTGGTGGGAGGGGTTTGGGTCCTGGGGGTGGATCCCTCAAGACTGGTTAGGTGCTGTTCCATCTCCAACAGTTCCAGCCAGCGAGAGCTGGGTGCTTAAGGGAGCCCGGCCCTCCTCCTCCCTCTCCTGCTCCTGCTCCAGCCTTGTGACCCATCTGCTCTTCCTTCACCTTCCGCCTTGATTGGAAGCTCTCGGAAGCCCTCACCAGAAGCAGATGCTGACGTGATGCTACTCGTACGGCCTGCAGAACCACGAGCCAAATAAGCCTCTTCTCTGTGTAAACTGCCCAGCCTCAGACATTACTTTACAGCAACACAAAAGGACGAACACGCCTTCCCTGTTCACTTCCCCACGCCTCTCCCATTTCTGTGCTCACTTCCATAACGGTTTACTTGCACTGCTCTTTGTCTCGGGATTTTTGCCTCTGGGAGGTCCCAAATGAAGACAGAGTCCAAACCTGCCTCTGTAGACACCTTCCCACCCGGCCTTGCCGCCCTCTGGGTGTCGTAGGAAAAGGGCCCCCATCCCCCTGCACTGGCACCCCTGCAGTCTGGGCCCTGGAGGCTCCTTCAGCTGCCCCTTTGGGGAATGGTCCCACCACAGTCCTCAAAAAAACACCCCATTACTGTTCCCGCAATGTCACACTTGGGCCAGAACACAGGTCAGCACATCTGGGGAACCCAGCACAGAGTACCTAGATACCTTGCTCTTGACACTGCATTTGGAAGACTTTTTAAAAAAAAAATTAAAAGGAAGAAAGCTGCAAATCTCATTGCTGGTTTATGTGGAGAGAGGAAGAGGAGAAGGAAATGCCAATTCTGCCTTACGGGGCTCCAGGTGCTGCGCTAAGGGGTCCCAACTACAGTTTAGCGCTGTGGTCACCTGACACCTTGCTCACCTGGGGACCAGCCTCATCCGTGCACACTGCTCTCTGGGCCCTGCGTCTGCAGGATGCACACCTGCCCCTGTGCTCTGCGGCTTTCCTGTCCCCCTCCTGCACCAGGCGCTGGGGGTGAATGAGCCTTGGTCCCACAGAAGCTCAGGCTGAGGGAGTCGGACTCCTGCAAGAATCATGTGGGCCAGCCAGATGGTGACGGGGGCTAAAATAGAAGCTCATAGACTGTGGGATGCATGGGAGGGAGAGGCTGGCCGTGACCGGGAGCGGGGCGAGGGGCTACTGCAAAGGTGTTTTGGATGAGGTGGGTGGTGGTGGCCCTTGAAGAAGGCAACGACAATACTAAGGAACGTTTGTGCCAAGGCTGTTTTGAGCACGTGACACTTCGGAGATCATCTGATCCCCACCACGACCCCATGGGGTAGGCACTAGCGTTCGCTGTCTTTTTACAGATGAGGAACTGAGGCAAGGCAATGTGCCATCATGTGATGAAGTTCACGTGACTTGGAAGCGGCGGAGCAGGGCGGTCACTCTGGCAGCCTGACTGCAGCAAGAGGCTGGGCAGGGGCGTCCTGGACTCTGTGGACAGTCCGAGCAAAGCCCAGGGAGCGGAGAGCCACGCAGGGGAGACGGGGTGCCGTGGGGATGTGAGCTGCTAGCCGAGACCGGCCCCAGGCAAACGGGGCAGGGCCTAGAGGGCTGGAGGGAGAGGTTCAGACGCCATCGCACATCATAGGGACTGTGGCATTCAGACAGTGGAGCAGGGAGATGGGGCAGATGTGTGGTTCCTAAGGGTCATCCCAGGACGGGAGCCGCAGAGCGGAGTAGCTCAGAGAGAGGGCGGGAGAGAGGGAGGAAGGCCTGCTACAAGGTTGAGGACTCGTCTGAGCTGTCCTGCGGCAGGATGCAGAAGTCAAAGGGTGCTTAGAAATTGCACAGCACCTCGCAGCACCATTGACTAGGTGGCCACGGCCTCTCCCTGCCCAGCACGCTTCCTGGCGGCCTCCCCAAGTGGCAGCTCTTGTGACGATTGTCTCAGCCTCACTCTGTTGCTCTCAAGCAATTGGGAGGACAGTCCTGTGGCCACAGCAGGACGGCCATTCCCCATGTGGGTGGCCAGCCTGGGGGAAGCAGGCAGCACTTGGGGACTGGGAGGGGTCAAGTTTGATTCCGGTGAGGAGCAGCAGAAAGCCAGAGTCTGGGCACAAGTCAGGGCTCCTCCCGTCCGACAACCCTTCTTCTCCTGCGGCTCTCCTCTCCAGACGGGCTCCAGCCCTCAGGCCGAAACCTCACTCCGTCCTTCATGATCAAGGGTCCCTGTGATGGTGTGGATGGGAAAGAGGTGAGAATGTGGGCGTCCTCCCAGGGCTTCTGTGTGATAGAGGTCAGTGGGGGGGGGCTCGGAGGAGTGAGTTCTCCCTAATCTCCCTCCTCCCATTGGCCCTGGGGTGGGGGGGCCTTTCCCCCAGGGCATCCCACCCGAGCGAGATGGCCGGCTCAGCCTGGACACCTCTGCCATTCCTGCTCAGTCCCCACGGGGTTGATTCGCATGCTGGGCTCCATTTGACCTGGTTGTCCTCAGTCTATGGACAAGGGACCCTGGCCAGGAGAGCCGTGTCCCACCCGCCATTGTGAGGCCCCTCTGCCTGCAAGCCTGCTGGGGGGACCTGCCCATGGCTGCCCATCACGGCGCTCCCAGTGCAGGGCCAGGACAGTCACTGGGGGCGTGGAGCCCAGCCCCACCTTCACTGGCTCTCTTGGAAGCTGTGGCGGTGACGCCATGTGCGTCTTGGTCCTCGTGAACAGGAGGACAGTTAAGTGTCCACCTGTTAAATGACCCACTTGTGTGAGTGCTGCACCTTTTCTCACGATGCCCCAGTGAGTCCTCACTAGAACCCAAGACGGATACTATCATGCTCAGTCCTACAAGAAAAGGCTCTGGGAGACTGAACACTTGCTTCATGGCGGGAGACGCAGGACAGGGCCCTCGAGGAGAGGAAGCCCTGGCCCTCTCCGCGTCTGCACGGGGCGGGACCACTCCAGCTGCGTGTGTGACGACCGTCTGTCTGTTTTGGTTGGGGGAAGGAAGGAGGGATGGAGGGAGGGAGGGGGGAGAAAGGGAGGGAGGGAGGGAGGGAGGAAGGGAGTGAGTAAAGAAGGAGGGGAGAAGGAAGGGACGGAGGCAGGGAGGGCTACAGGGGTACATTTGCTGGGCGCTTGCTCCGAGCCTGGCCTTTCTAAGTTCTGCTCGTGGGGACCTCACAGCCCGGTGGGAGGGGTGGACAGCTGAGGGCTTGCGTGGCCTTTGCAGCCCTTGGGCTCAGGGAAGGCACCTGAAGTTGGGGCCTCTGTGCTCCACGTGGGACACAGGGCATTTCTCCCTGCAGACCCTCCGGGAAGGGGCAGCCCAGACAGGAGAGAATGGGTCACAGGACACGGGGCAGTGGACGGTTGCCTGCAGAGACTGCTTTGTAAAGATGTTACTTCTCAGGTGCCATCGTCTAAGATCCAGTAGATGTCATTCCTGCAATTGATGACAAGTCCGAGTCTCTCATTTTCAGGTTGACTCTCCATTGTCCCTTGGCAATAACACCCATTCCCCTGCTCGGACCAATTTTTGAGTCGTGCAGAGCCACACGGTGGAACTCCTGGGCACCAGCACGTGGCACTCAGTGGCCCAGGGAAAACCCCAAGATGCTGGGATGGCTGGAGCAGAGGGGGCCAGGGAGTACCACATATCTAGGGCTCCCAGGCAGGGCAGTGGCAGGGAGCACAGGTGTTGTGGCCATGTGTCACCAGGCAGGGCAGCCAGCAGGCCCGTGGAGTGCCAGGAAGGGCAGCCCAGCAGGGCCAGCTCCCCCAGAACCCCAGCCCCGTGCCGGGCCTGCGCCCCTGTCCACGTGCCTCTGCCAGAACTCTCTGAACTGGAGAGCTCGTGTCCTCTGCTCCCAGCACCCTGGCAACGCATGCTGGCAGGAAAAGTCACCTAAATAGTAATGAGAAGAAGAAGAAGAATAGAAACAATGACACAACAGGAGTCTCGTGCTGCCTCACTGAACCCCCAGACAACTGTCGCCACGCCCTGGTAGCTGACAGAGTGGCCCAGCCTCAGCGCGGGGCTGGGTGGGGGGAGCGGCCGGCACCTGGGAGGCCTCAAAGCTCCTGCCCTTCTGGAATGAACCGATGCTGAGCTGTGGTTGCTAGGGTGCTCTGGTCCCGACTGGGGCTGGGCTGGGATCGAGTCTCACAGCAAAGGGATGAAAGTGGCATTTCTGGAAGCAGGAGGCGTTGGGGGTGGGGACAGGGGCTGAGAGCACCCCACATGGGCTGTTTCCTGTGTCACAGCTGCGTGGGACCAGCCCTTTGAATAGATTCCCAGCTGGTGCCGTTCTAGATGGAAGTCGATTTAAACCAAGTTAAAATATCAAAAAGGATCAGCCTGCAGACCTGGCTGCTCCTCTCACCAGGGTGGGACGTCGAGGTGGGGGGCACTGCTGAGGAGGGGTGCATGTGTGGGAGCCACGTGTTCTTGCAGACATCCGGTTTTCTCCCTCTGCTGTGTGACGGGCACTTGGCACGTTGTCACAGGTAATCCTCCCAACCGGGTGGCATCGCCTTCTGTGGATGGAGAAACCGAGGCTCAGGGAGCTCGACAGACTCAGCCAAGGTCACACATCCGGTGAGCGGCAGAACCAGCTTTCAAACCCAAGCCCCCGGACTCGAATCCATTCTCTGCCCACCCACACCACAGGCAGCGTTAAGTAGCAGCACGTCGAAGCCTGATCACAAGTGTTCTGAAAAGTAAGCTGGGAGACCGGCTCCTACGTCCTCACCCCGCTGATCACTTGTTATTTCTACAAGGGAATAAAATCCTCATGAAGACTCACAACTGCTCTAAGAATACCAGGGTTTGCCAAAGCCCTGGCAGCGTTGCGTTTGGTTTTCTCACAGTAGCTTTCGTTCCTCTAACTTTAAACTTCTGGATACAAACGATAAGTTGTCAGTAAGGCACCTGCTCCTTTGTCCAGGCCTGTCCAGGGGAGGAGAGGTGTGGCCTGCCTCCTGGCCCCCAACAGAGGCAGGGGAGTCATGCTGGCGGTAGTCTGTCCCCAGGGAAGGAGTCTGTCCTATGAGGGTGTCCGGCGCGGCAGGAGGATGGCCTTGAGCACACTTCTGCGCTGGAGCTGCTGGGGGCGCAGCTCTGAGGTCTGCCCTTGGCTCTGAATTCCCTCCTCAAATCCTTCTGGTCACTGGACCATGAATTCTCCAGACTCTGAGCAATTTTTGCTCCTTCAGAGCCAATGGGAACCTCCCTTCTCCTCCCTCATTCCCCGCGGCAGCAGGGCCTGGGTTTGCGTCCACCTGTGTCTGCTGCCTGCTGCTTTCAAACAGGTCCAGCTGGGTTTTAAAAAGTTCACCTGCTTCCTACATTGATCTTTGTACAATGTGAGGCTTCATGGCTCTTTTGGTTGCAGTCGATGGAAACCCAACTTGGAGTAGCTCAGATGAAAGGTAAGTTTGTCGCACACAGGTAGGCGCAGCAGAGCAGGCTGCACACGGACCTCGAGGACACCAGGAGCTGGGACTCTCGCGCCTCCGGGACTTTCTGTCCCCGACTTGGAGTTTTTCTCTCCTAACTAAAGACTGAATTCTGCCTACAGAGCAACACGGCAAGCGACATGCCAGCATTCCAATGGCTTCTGCTTGGTCTGTTAAAGGATTAATATTTTTTAAAGAGTAAAACATGACTCTCATAGAAATATAAAATGAACACAGAGCAAAGATTTTATTTAACTAATTAGTTAATGAGAGAACCGGTAAGATGGAAAAAACAATTTCAAAGGAGAATCAAAAGACAGATTCATGTACGTGTGTGTATGTGTGTGTGTGTGTATATATGTGCGCAATCAGGAATGCTGAAACGAATTTACTAATGGAGGCAAAACTGACTTCTTCCACAGGGGTGGTAATCACTTGCAATTGGAATGGATGAAATTCTCTGCAAGTTTTGGTTTTTTAAAAATATTAGGTATTTTATAATCTCTCTCTGGCTTCAGTCAAACCAAAACTTGCAGAATCCGAGGTTCAGTTAAAAGGCACAGAGAGAGACAGTCCAGTTTCTCCGCACAGGGCCGAGGGTTCAGGGTGAAAGTCATGACTGACAGGTGGTGTGGATGTGGTAGCTACCTCGTGGGACTGTCACGGGGGTTAAATACATTATTGCACGCAAAGCATTAAGCACAATGTCTGGCGCATAGTAAGTGCCAAATCATGGTTGATCTACTATTGTTAAAATCGTAATAGTATTAATGTAAATAATAATAATACATTGATTGAAGTGGGGAAGTGCCTTTAGATGTTAAGCCACATTGAAATAATACATTTGTATACCTTTATTTATTTGTTCAGGAAATACACTGCTTCAATATATTGTTGTGCCCACGCAATGGAAAGCCATGAAGCCATTAAAAATGCTTTTGGAAGAGGTTGTTTTACTGTTCTGGAACAATATTAGTGAAAAGACTGTGCTGCCGTATTCCAATATGATGCCAGCTTTGTTCACACATTAGGCACATGGTAAGTGAGTGCTAATAACTTTCTATAATCTATAATATTTATAGAATGGATAGATGACTAATTGGGTATATTTACATGCTAAAATATTAACACTGCTTATCACTAGGTGAAAAGATTTAGAGTGGTTTCAATTTTCTTCCTTTTTCAATCTGCATTTTCTATATATTCTGTAATATTTTTTATTACTTTTATAGTACAAACAGAAAGAGGGAAAGGAACAACAGAAAGTTGTTTGGAGATATATCAGAAGTTCCAAAAAGCTGTTCCTATTGTGACTTGTCACTTTGTCACCAAGTTTATCTCGACAGGAAACGTCCAACAGTGAGAGCGGCAGCTCTAAACGACTGACTGCTGGGAGGCCGGGTGTCCCGCAATGTCCCAGCGACACCTTCGAGCATTGCTGACGTGACGCCCGGGAGAAAATAGCCAAGCTTTGAAGGGTTGGCCTCAAAACCTGCACTGACGACACAGCACTACCCAGCCCAGAGGGAGGCCGGGAATCGGAACACAGCCGTCCCCTCGGTGGAGGGGCAGAGAGCCTGCCACTCAATGTCCCTGCGGTGGTGTGGGGTGGGACAGAGACCCACAGAAACCGTCCTGCTCCCCGGTGGCTGATCTTTTCTGCACCCAATTTATCCATTTAGGCAAATCTGCTCCTCATTCAAGGTTGAGGGAAATTCTTTAAAATGTTAAACGTGGGCCAAAGTATTCCTTCCCTGTGATTCACTGGCAAACTTGGCGTAAGTAATTTTATGCTTATGTTCACAAATGGCAGCTATTCCCAAGCAGATCACTTGTTTGCTGAAAACAGTCAGTGTTTTGTAATGAACTATTGACATTTATCTTTTGAGAATTTGAGGTTTTAACTTTTGTTCTTTTCATGGCATGACAACACAGGTCATTTTGACACAGAATCTGCTATAACATTACAATGTTGTTACCACTCTGGACTGTGTTGGCACATTGCTTAAAAAAATTTATTTTCTCTAAAAAGAAAGGAATTATCCGTTGTCTCAACAGGCAGATAAGAAAGACAAAGCAACGTTTCTAAGAGCCCTACCTTTCAAATCCTTCACCCTGCCTTCCCCCACCCCAAGCCTGTCCCTGCCAGACAGGAGACCTATTCTGAACGTGAATCAGAGCTGAATCTCACTACCTACCAATTTTCCATAATTTCAAATAATATTTCATATTTTTTAATTTTCTTGAAATGTAACATGGCTGCAAGACCACATTGACTTGCTTGAAATCTTTCAAAGGAAGAGGTAGAGTAACAAGCATAGGAAATAAACGGTTTTGTAAAAATGAAATTGAATTGGAGGCGAAAATAATGGCAGTGGCTTTGCACAGAAGAAAAGCCAGGCACCAGAAAGCCCTGGGAGGCTTTTATGGCGACTTGTGGCAACGGAAAAGCTACAGGGCGGGAAGCACGAGGAGCAGAGTCACCGCCTCCGCCCGGCGCTGCCCGCCCAGCTGGGCGTGCTCTTCGCGCCGCCTGTCCTCTCGCTGAGACCTCGCAGTGGGTCTAGGACGTGCCTGTTGTTATTGTTACTGTTATTATCTTTAATTTCATAAGCACAAAGTGTACTCTGAATAAATCATTTTATGATTACTGAAAAAGATGTTCATCACTTACTTGACTCAGCTATGTGCTTAAATCAAATTATCCAAACAAAATAAACATGGTAATAATATAAAAGTGTTAGGAATTTACAAAGCTGCACAAAATAACTTACTATTTAAAAATTAGACTGATACAGTCTATAAGATCTCTTCGAGGGCTGCACATAATTGTAGATCTATAGAATTTTTTTCAGTGGGGCAAAGAAAGGATGCTTTAAGGCTTCTTTGAGAGTAATTCTTTTGGCCGCATCATACTCCCACGTCTTCTGGATGGGGTCAAAGAGAAGTTCATGTTCAGCATCCTGAGAAAGCATAAATTCCTTCAGAGGCTCACAGTGCCTGGAAACATATAGTATCTGCCAGCAGAACTGTGCTCATCCCCGGCTAATCAATCATTGTGGAAATGTTTGTTTGTTTCCTGGTTTTCCGTGTCACATGTTTTAGTAGAGGCCCAAGAATCCTTCCCCTCATTGCTGAGTGCTCCTTACTATCCGGTGTTGGAAATACTGTAAACCCGGGACAGCATCCGGTAAGAACCCATCCTACACTGCAGACGTCTCATGGCGGGGCCACCGTGAGGCTAGAGTAGCTTCAGGTGCTCTGCAGTGTCTCAGAGATACCAATGCATTGTGATTTTCATCGTGATATGTTGCACTTCCAAAGTCTGCAACTTTAATCTCCAGATTTATTCAGGTATGTTCGTCACGCTTCATTTTGGGATTGCTCGCCTCTGAGTGTGTTGTTATTATTATTAATGGGCCCCCTTTACAACTGAGGGATGGAGAGACCACCCATCTTCTCCAGAAGGAAAATCCCAAGCAGAGAACCAGGATGCATCTTGCTCTGCCCGGCCCCAGATCTCCAGATTTCCCTTCTCACACCGCCCTCCCACACGCCACGTGCCACAGGCCCGACACCTGTGCCAAAGGTGATCCAGGTGTTCTCATCATTGTGTCCACCTGGGCCCTGGACCCACTCCTGTCGGGCGTGTGTGTTGGGTGAGGTGGGGGCTGAGCACATGCCGACTCCTAGGAAAAGGCTCTGACCACACCTCAGCTTGATGGGACTTGAGTTTCAGGTGTGGTCAGAGCCACGCGGACCCAGTGCGACTCCTTGTCTCACTGAGAAAAAACAGAAGTCCAAGGAGAGGAAGTAACTTGCTGGAGTCACCCAGAGAATCCGACGCAGAGCCCAGACGGGAGCCCAGGCCCCTCCGCCCAGCTTGGCACCTTCTCGCACCGGCCAGTGCCCCGCCATTCTTGGCCTCCAGGGCAGCCTGCCTGTCCCCTCTCCAGACTGCCCCCTCCAGCCTCTCTCTGGGCCCTGGAGACAGGGTGGGCTGGGGTCCTACCCTCCCCACAACCCACAGCTGCGTCTTGCCCACCACAGTAGGATTCAACACATGCTCACGATGAGTGGTCCGTGGTCCGTCCAGGCCCATCCCGTGTCATCATTAAGGCCATTAACCCACCCCCGGGCCACTGCTTCCTTCCCTCACGCACTCAAGACAGCTGAGGAAGAGACGGGCCCGAGGGTTAGTCCACATCACACAGCAAACAGGTGCAGAGACAAAAGCACTCCCCCATTCTGCCCCTGCGCCCACCTCACGTGCACAGGGAAACGCCCCCTCCGCACCCGCTCACTGCGCCTGCTCGGGCCAGGCTGAGGGAGGTAACAGGCGGAACAGACAAGACCCTGCTGCCTCGTCCTCCTTCATCTGGGGGGAGGAGAGAGCTGGGCTAGAGCTGTGCCCACCTGCCCTGTGTGGGGTCTTCCAGTGGACGGAAGATGGCAGGGTTGAGCCTGGGGACAGGGAGTGGAGAGTCTTGGCAAGAACTCAGCTAAGTGACACACCAGGAGCCCGTGCCAGTGGGGGAAGGGAGTGAAGACAGGATGGGGGTGACAGAAGGGACAGAGGACAGGGTCGCCTCTAACAGTGAGTGGGAGAGGAATCCAGAAGGGTAGTGGCCTGTGGTCCAGGAAATGGGTTTCAGGATTTCCAGGGTGTCATCCATCCGGGTGGCGACCCGTCCCAGCACCGCCAGCCTCCGTGAGCTTTCCCTGCGGGAGTGCTGAGAAGCCCGGAGCCCTCAGGGCAGAGAGGACGATACCGCAGCCACCCTGTGTCTGGCCCGAGTCACCGGAGATTCGTGGCTCGTCGCTGTATTTTTTCTGTCTCTGCCAATTTCTTTAACGGGCCCTCCCACAAAGGTTCTTCTCTCACCTGTTCAGCTTCTCCCCTGCACTCAGCCTCTGGCTTACCTTCAGGATGTTCATTCCTTTTTTAGGCAAAACAATTACTGTGCAAACAGACTCATTTTCTCTTGCCAGTTACCTTGAAGTTATCACTTCCACTTAAATAGAATCTGAGCTAAAAATAGGTGTACTGAAGTGGGTTTCCACCTGTCTCATCTTGCTTCCCGACACCTGTGGTCCTGTCCTTTTCAGCGCAAAATAAAGCTGTGTGTGACACAGAGACACCCACCGGCAAATGCAGGCACATTTAGGGGACCGGACATCGGATAACAGATGCTTTCATCTTGCCCATCTCCCCTTCATTTTTCAGAGAGCTGGGGACAGAAGCCGCAGAAATGCCAAACTACTTTTTTGGCTACAGCTCTGAAGAGAGAAGGCTCTGAACACTGGTCGGCCTGTCACATAAAGACGTGGGCTGGATGTGCTGCCTTTTTAAATGTCAAGGTTTTTGTTGAATAGGCATTGAGTCGGAACGGAAAGGTCAAAGCTGACAGACTAAACTCATACTCAGAAAAGCAGCTCGTGGTTCCTTTTCTTCCCACCACCTCCCCTCCCTCCCAAATGGAAAGTTGCTAACGTCATCCCAGCTTTCCGCACAGCAATTAATGGCTTGTGAGCACAAACCAAAAAATAAAAAATAAACCAGATCAAGAAACTGCTCTGTAAAATGTAATTGCTGCTTCACATCCTCCTCAAACCTAAAACAGCTCATGGTGACGAGAAGTCATGTTTTTATTCAAGAAAGTCTTGATTTAGGCAAATAATCAGAGAAAGTATCAGGTCCTATCAGGCCCCAGGCTCTTTTTCTTTTTCATACTGATGAAATCACTTGATTTCTGATATAGGCTCAGTTTCAGCGTCAGTTTCTCAGGCACGGAGACCAACCCAGCCTCTGTCTGGTAGGATCTAGGAGTGCTAGATTTGTGCCAGACAAGTCACCCATTCACTACACACCCATTAGGGGCCTAGCCCGGGCCAGGCAGGGTTCTTGCTACTAGCAATGATTAGACTGAAATAGTAGAACCTCTCTCTGCCTTCCAGAATGTTTCTGCAGCCTGGGGGAGACAGACAAACAATTAAGTAACTACAGTGCAGGGCGGCCCGGGCTCTGGCAGGGCAACGCAGGGTACTCGGGGAACACAGGGTAGGAACGAGTCTCCCTTTGACTTTGGACCATATCTCAGGAAACGGGGCTCCTGCCAGTCTTCTCTGGCCGGGGTCTTGTATTCCAGCCCAGATCCTGGTCTCATTTTGTCCTTTGCACACCTGGGAGTTCCCATATCTAGATGCCTGGCAGGTGCTGCCAAGCTCCCCACCGGCTACCTCTCTCCAGGTGCTCTGCTCTGGGCATCACCTGTTCACACCCCCAGCCACAAAGTGCAACCACCTGGGGGGCTTTTAAAACTCTGCTGCCCGGGCCACACCTTAGACCAATTAAATCACAGTCCTGAGGGGAGGGACTCAGGCAACCATGGTTTTAAAGCCTGCCTGGTGATTCCAACTTGCGGCCAAGATTGAGAACCACTCATGGGCTGAGCTCACCGCTCTGACCCACCCACTGACTCAGCCCCAGCTCCTGGCCCCGGTGCACTGCCAGCTCCCGCCCACCGGGAAGCCACATCCATCACCAGGTCCTAGGACTTCCCACTGTGGCCGTCACCCCCACGCAGGCCCCCTGTGCGCACGCTGACAGCTGGAGGCATTCAGAAACTATTCACACGTGTCAGGAGTGGCGGAAGAAAGCTTCTATTATGGTGCCTAATGGGAATTTTAGGAGCCTGTCAAGTCTTTTTGCTTTGAATTTCTCACTGATCAGACGCCGAAAAGCAGCCCACAAGGGCAAACAGATCTGTTACGCCAACAGCATCTGCTGTACCTTCCTAGAATTCCGGGACCAGAGAGAGCTCCAGCGTCACTTCTCTGTGACATGGAAACAGGCGCCAGGAACTCAGAGCAAAGGGAGATGCTTCCTGTGGTTGAGAGCCCACGAGGTACCTGCTCCCCGGGGTGTCCGAACATTATTTCAGTTCTCACTCATATTAGCCCCATTTTACCAGGAAAAACCTGAGGCCCGAAGAGAATAAATGAATGGTCACGTTCATCCAGCTGGGAAATGAAGAAACCAAGATTTGAATCCAGATATGACATCAAAACCTGAGTTCTTCCCATGACATCTAGTTAAAGCCTGCAGGGACCACCTGTTTAAAGAGAACGGACCCTGGTCCTCAAGGTAGAGGTAGGTCCCTCGGGCACCCCCAGTCCCCTGAGTACCTCCTGGGTGCCAGGTTCTGTCCCCAAGGTGCCTGAGATAGATCTTGGCCTTCTCCCAGTTTCCAGGCTGGAAGGAGGAGACAGGCCTTCCCATGACAATCGCAACAAGGTGTCTGGGCACCAGGATTGGAAACACCATTCGCTCATCCTGAATGTGGCCAGGGGGTTAGGTTTTCCAACCAGCCTCCTGTGGTCCAGTGTGTGGGCCTGGTGACCGGACCCTGGACTTGCACACGGGCCCCGGGCCTTGGGAGACCCAGCCAAGCAGGCAGCCCAGTACCCACTGGACACAGGGGCCTCCCAGCAGGAACGGCAGGGCCACCTCCCCCTCCAAAGCCTCCGTTCCCACCTTGGAGGCTTCATCTCCCGGGTCTGCCTTTTCCATTGGATGGTAAACCTTGTTGCTTTCTCACTGGAATAATGTAAGTGTATTTTTAAGCAGGACTCAATGATGGATAAAATAATATGAAAAACAAATTTAGAGCCTCGTTTGCATTTCCCCGTAGAAGCTGGGTGAGGGGACAGCTCAGTGATGAGACGTCCGTGGTGATTTCACAGTTATTATTGGCCTTAGGAGATTTTTCAGCCAAATAATTATTTTGCTAATAAAGAACCAAATTTATTGCTGTTATCTTCACAGTATAATACCTTCTGACTGAAAAATAGCCCCCAACAACACTGGGGTTTTTAGTAAGGTCCACTTAAAGGAATTATGGCTCAGGGGTGCAAACATCCCAGAGCCTTGGCCTGATTTCAAACCCCATGATTTCTCCACAGTGTGGGCTCCTCACGGAGTCCTCTTAAAAATAGTCCAGTGCGACTGGCACTGGGTCTGGCTCCTGCTCCGTCCTCACTTTGCAGCCGGGGGCTCAGCCCGCAGCCCCCGCCCCCTGCACTGTCCCACCCCTCCCTGCGTGGGCGCTGTGTTCTCGCCTGCCCCCACCCTGCTTCCGCGTCACCAGCTGGAGGCTGAGATGTTTTCTTGCTTCAAGACAGGGAGACAGACGGAATGATCTCTGGAGGACACTTCCAGCTCCGTAAGTCTAGGAACAGGGGAAACAAGAGTGGCCTCTCTTCCGGGACCCGTCTCCAGCCAGAGCCATCTGTTCCCAGTCCAGCCTGTCCTCCCTCCAGCCCAGAGTGTCCTGAGGAAGACAGAGAACTCAGGCTTGGAGACATCCCCCACCAGCCGCCTTTCTGATCTCTGCTCTTGGGCCAAAAAGCTGTGTGCCTTTTGTCCCTGAAACAGAGAAGCCCGCCTTGAAGGGCAGAGTGAGTCAGTCCCGGGTACAGTTCTCTGCTCAGCCTGGTGACATGAACCACTTCCCCAGGGCCACACTGTCTCTCTCGATGGCTGACAGGAGGCGTGAGCAGCAAGCACGCAGTTACCGAGACAGGGAGAGCCGCGGGGCCTCCTGGGGACTTCCTGGGGGCCTGTCCCTTAGTGAAGGGGAAGCGTGGTCACAGGCCCTACTCATCTTGGCAGGCCAAGCCTGGAAATAGCCCTGGGGCAGTGGCTGTGTCTGGGTGCCACTGCAGGGGAGCCCCGGAAACCCCCAAAGCCCCGGCAGGGGGCTCTCACCACTATCCAGCCCAGCCCAGGACTCAGGGCTCACTGTATGAAGGGATTTCAGCATTATCTGGACACAAGGCAGTGACTTCCCTGCCTGGTTGTGTTTGGTCAAGGACTGGGCAGTCCCTTGTCACTGGCCCCAAAACCCTCTGTGACTCCTATTGCCCAACAGCATAAACCTCCAGCCCCAAACTTGCGGCCCCCTGACACCTGCCTGCCTGTGTTTCCTCATATTCCAGCCGTGCTCTGTCCCGGAAGCAGTCGCTCAACTGTTTGCCTCCGAGAGGCAGTTCTGGCCCCTGCACTGTTCCCTCCTTTTGCCCCAGGCTCTCCTTCCTCCGGACCTTCCCCAGAAAGCTCCCGCTTGCCCGGAGTGTCCACGCCACCCTGTCCCCTCCGCACGCGTGAGCATTTCACTCAGCCTTCAAGGCCTGGCTCAAAGACACCCGCCTCCCTCTCAGTGGCCGGTCCCCTCGGCTGGCAGGAACCGTCCCTCGGATGCCATTTTCCCGGGTCCTTGTCATATTGCACCCCAGACTGCAAGCTCGTCGCAGGCAGAATGGGCGTCTAACCGGCCTGTTTGCTGGATGAAGGCGGGGAAGACAGTTATTCACTGGGTGGGAGGGGAAGGAGTGAGAGCTCTGCAGGCTCCTTTGGAGATTCAACTCTGAACTTCTTTCAGAATTTGAAAAGCCTCAGGCTTTAGCCTCTAACCGTGTGTCTCTCAAAGCATTTTCTAGAGAGCATCACGTCAAGAACTCCTAGAGTGTCTGAGAAGTCCCGCAGACAAGAAACCCATTTACTTCGTTTGGTCCAGCACTGCTCAAACTTGCCAGCACACGAGACTTCTTTCAAGTTGTCACCTTTAACATCGGGGGAGTTTAATGGAACACACTCTGGTGGAGATTGGTGGGGAGCCACTCCAGAGGGTAGAAGACCTCAATTTTTAAAAGCAAGACTTTTTACTTACTGCAATCCTGGGCGGATGAGACCTTGAGCACGGAGGACAGCAGGTATTCTTGGACACGACCACCGCAGCCCTTCCTTCCAAGGTCAGCAAGCAAGAGGGCCAAGCCCAGCCTCTGCCCATTCCCACATCTCTCTCCTGTCTTTGAAACTGGGGATATTTCAAAGAGATGGGGCCGGGCAGTGGCTCACGCCTGTAATCCTACCACTCTGGGAGGCTGAAGCGGGAGGATCACTTGAGGCCAGGAATTCAAGTCCAGCCTTAGCAAGAACGAGACCCCATCTCTACAAAAAAAAAATAAAAAAATTAGCCAGGCATGGTGGCACATGCCTATAGTCCCAGCTACTCAGGGGGCTGAGGCAGGAGAATCGCCTGATCCCAAGAATTTGAGGTTGCAATGAGCTATGATCATACCACTGCACTCTAGTCTCAGCAACAGAACAAGACCTTGTCTCAAGGAAAAAAAAAAAAAGAGAGAGAGAGAGAGAGACAGAGACCAGGAGGCTAGGCCCCACCGTGGAAAATAGATTTACATCTCAACCCAGTACACATATATGTAGGCATGTAAATAACTGAACTAAAAGTTTCACAAAACAATACTAACCCTTGCTACGTGTAAGATAGTCTGATATGTTCTATCCAATTCTATTTCATTTTTTTCCTAAATGCTGGCTGTGGTCCACTAAATAGATTTCATGAGCCACAAATGGATCACAACGTGCCTGCCCGGACACTTATCATCTGAGCACGTGAGTGGTGCGAGACCAGCAGCAGCGGCAGGCACGGGACAGGTGAACTCCTTCTGAGGGGCAGCTCCCCCTCCACTCCCACGGCTCCCCTGGGAGCAAAGGTGGCCCATCACCAGCATAGCCTCGGATTCTTCCAGGAAACCTGGAAAGTGGAATATGTGAAAGGCCTTGGTTTCAAATGTTAGCAAATAATACTCTAGAGCTGCAGTCCCTGGACAGGTACTGGTTCGTGGCCTGTTAGGGACCTGGCCACACAGTCGGAGGTGAGCTGCGGACAAGCCATTGAAGCTTCGTCTGTATTTACAGCCGTTCCCCATCGCTGGCATCACCGCATAAGCTCAGCCTCCTGTCAGATCAGCATTAGATTGTCATAGGAGCAAACCCTACCCATAGACTACACATCTGAGGGATCTAGGTTGTGCTCCTAATGAGAATCTAATGCCTGTCGATGTGAGGTGGAGCTGAGGCGGTGATGCTAGTCCTGGGGAGTGGCTACATATACAGATTGTCATTAGCAGAGAGGTTCGACTGCACAATAAATGTAATGTGCTTGAATCATCCTGGAACCACCCCTCACCCCAGTCTGTGGAAAAACTGTCTTCCATGAAACCCGTCCCTGGTGCCAAAAAGGTTGGGAACGACTGCTCTCAAGTATCTCAAGCACTGTGAAGGCAACTTCACAGATCAAAGTCCATCTCTAGAACGGAGAGACATCTCATGGCTTCAGAGCCCACGATAGGTGGGGGGAGCCAGGCGTGGACGGAGGCTGAGAACCATGGGCAGGATGGCGCGTGCACAGGACTGACGTGGCGGCAATGAGGCTGCAGGGACAGGACGGGCCCTGGAGCCACTGCGGAGATGGAGTCCACAGGTCTGAAGTGCTGATGAGATGTGGGGTCCAGCGAGGGAGGCTCGCAGGCAGCAGGCGGGGCGCTGGAGGCACAGGCGGAAGCGTGAGGGATTGTGCACCGTGAGGAGACGGCCGGCTACTCCTCCGGGTGGTTTGGATGAGTCACAGGAGAAAGATGTCTGCCCCACGCTGCACTTTTCAAGACTTTTGCCAAAATAGGGAAGACAGTTTCGGAGTTTGCATCGATAAACACTCATCGAGCCTTTGTCAGGATCCCACATGAGGAGTGTCAAAGAATTGTGTCACCTACAAAGCACTTACTCTCGCCATGCACTGGTCTGCCAGCATAATGCCCTTTCCCTCAGAATTCTAGCAAACTCGTCAGAAAGCAGAGAGATTGGATAAGTCAGGCAACAAACAAGATGGAGACTGGGAGAGGAGCTCATGTTTACTGGGTAACTACGATGTTCCAGCGCCAGGTGGAAACGCAGTTGGCGGGAAGCAAGAGAAAACATGACCAAGAGTGGCCAACAACTAAGGGTTTCTCCTCCTCACGGACCTTGAGGGGATGTTATCCAGGGCTAGTGTGGGTGCTCAGCAAAGCCATCCGGATTCCACTCCCTTCTCTTTCTTCTCTACCATCCTTACCCTCCTGTTCACAAGACGGCTGCTGCACTTCCAGACATCACATTTGTTCTCCATATAGGAAGAGGGCAGAGGGCAAAATCCCTTCTCTCCAGACTTTGTCTTTCCATTTGGAGTGAAAGCCCTCCCCAGCAGATTTCCACTTGTGTCTTACTGTCCACGAGAGGGTCATACAGCTGCCCCTGGCTGGAAAATGTCTAGAAAAATCAAGTATTTAGCTTTCCAGGCTGTATCAAGGAATGCAAGAAAACAGAGAGTTGGGAGGAGTTTTGTGTGGCTGATCCACAGTGTCTGCCTCAGCCCCTTGTAGGGAGACTTTGGGTGCTGTGCTAAGGAGCCTTAACTTCACCCCAAGTGTTCTGGAGAGTAAGGGACAGGCCTTCGCTGGTTATGGGCACAGTCCACAGCACCTGCTACAGTTAGGGGCGGGCACAGAGGCATCCAGCATGGCTGGGTTTCTAGTCTGGGCAACTCTGTGAATGGACTTAGCACTGACCGTCCTCCGGCCGGAGGGGCACAAGCTGCGGAAGGAACTGACACACTCGGCTGTGGACATCTGGAACCTGAGGGCCCCGGAGGCCCAGATGCCAGTACCCAGCAGGCAGTTGGATCTGGAGCCAACACAGAGGTCTGAGCGGAGCACACTGGAGCCAGGTGACAACCACCTTCTGATGAACTGACAATTCAGGAGCAACAGATCTTTTCCAAGTTTCCCAGTTAGAAATCAGTGATGAACCTACGAGGACCAGTTGCTACCTGGCAGCCTCTTGGGGAGGGGGCTGCCCAGGCCCTCAGCAGCCCTAGTGCATGCCGAGCCTTGCCTCTGCCCCACCCCCGCATGTCGTCTCCAGGCCTGGGCTGCTGCAAGCGCAAAAGTCGATGCTTCCTACTGCGAACACCCAGCTTTGTGCTTATGTTCCGTGTTACACCTGTGGCCTGTCCTGTGGCTGGAAGTCACAGCTTCCCAGACAGAGCACCCTGCTCGGGACAGCTCTGTCTCTGTCTCGGTCGCTTTCTTGGCCTGCCGTGGACACCCTCTAAACCTATGGGCTCAAAGGTGGGGGACATACCCCAGAGGCTGTGCAAGGCACCCCGCTGGGGGGCAGGACAAAAATATTACAGCATGTCAGCGCCCACAGCTGCCTTAACAAATCTCCGCACACCAGGTGGCTTAAATCAACAGAAACTTATTGTCCCACGGTTCTGGAGGCTGGAAGTCCAAGATCAAGGCGTTAGCAGGCCATGTTCTCCCTGCAGGCTCCAGGGAGAGCCCCTCCCTGCCACCATCCTCGGCCTTCCTTGGCTGGTCTGTGCCCTGTTGGCATGTGGCGTTCTCCCTGTGTATCTCTGTGTCTCTTCTCCTCTGACGAGGATGCCAGTCACCCTGGATTGAGGGTCGACCCTACTCCAGTAAGACCTTATCTCAACCAATGACATCTACAAAAATCCTATTTCTAAATAAAGTCACATTCTGAGGTTCCAGGGAGGACACGAATTTTGGGGGCACACTATCCAAACCAGCACATTCATACTTTATTTTTGTCTCATTTACTTTAACTTATATCTTTGTACAGACTGTATTATTAAAGTAGCACTGGAGTCTGTGTATGTGGATATCTGACGATAACATATCAGTGGTCCATTTGCAATGTTGACTGATAACAGTAACAACCGGAGATGTTTGGAAACCACTCATCCCTGTCACTATTGTCCACATGAAGAAACTAAGGTGGCTCTAGGGTCAGACAGAGACGGTCTGGAGGCAGGGGAGGGGCCAGACGGCTTCCAGCCCTCCTTGGCAGCCCTTGGAGAAGAGAAAAGCGACGACTGTTCCCGTGGTCCCTGGGGCCGCATCCCTGCAGACCGAGTGTAAACACGGGAATCTGCCGGGCATCTGAACGCTGCTTGGTGTTTTGCTAACTGCTCGGAGGCATCATCTGCCCAGTGCATCTGTTGATTTCTTCTGTTATTTGAAAGCAAACAAGAAAAATAAAACAAAACCCAGAAAGCCATCCTGTTGATGGACAGACACCCTTCATTGTCTGCAAGCTCACCTGTCCCACCGACACACATCTGCCTCCTCGCTGCGGCCGTGTCCCGGGACAAAGGTTAACTATAACAAAAGTGGGGGGTGCTCAGAGCACCCACTCAGAGCTGAGGGGGCCCTGCTCCCTGTCTGACCTCCCCTCTCGAAGAAAAGCTCTGGCACCAAACGTCCCCTCACTTTCATATTCTCAGACAGGTCCCCTCAGGCAAGCAGGCGCTGAGGTGGCAGGGGAGGGACTGGGTCAGGGAACAGCTCCAGGCTGCAGTCAGAGGGGACGGAGAAAGCCTGGCCCAAACTAAGAGTTAAGCCTTGCCCAGAGGTAAGGGACCTTTTCTGGCTCCGGCCCGGCCCTCTCTCCCTCCAGAGAGGCAGACTTCCTTCTCCTTGTCCTGTCAGCCCTGGGGAGAGGGGCTGCTGCGAGCTCCTCATCCATCTGCGGGGCCTCCCTGCCTCTCCGAGGAGCAGCCCCCAGGACTGGGCACAGCTCCGTCTCTCCCCGCCTCTCAGTACCCACTTCCTTCGCCTTTGTTTCCTGAGATCCACGAGCCAAGTTTGTCCTAGAAAGTTCTGGAGGCCTTTTTTTGCTATACTTTACCAGTCAGCTTGGCAGCACAGTCTATTTTGTGAGTATAAGAGAAAGAAAAAATGCTCATAAAGATAAAAAGAAAGAAGCGACAGCCATACTTCCTTCCACATTCTCTGGAGGGACAGGGCTCCTCTGAGAGCCCAGGTGCCCCCCTGCTGGAGGAAGTGTCTGAAGGGCACCTGGGCTGGGAGAGGCGGCACCTGGGTGGCCGTGGAGGGAGGCAGAGAGCCAGGGTTCAGTGGGGGCAGTAACGCGAGAGATGCCCCAGGAACCCTCACACCCCGAGGGAGGGCCCTGGGCTGGACAGGAGTGCAGGAACCCCACATGGATGGAGGCCTTGGGGACATCTGAGCTCCTAAACACGGTCATTCCCCAGGACGGCAGCCGCATCCCACCAAAGATTCCTACTGAGAACGTGGTGGCCCTGAGTTGAGCTCACAGGTGTCTGAGAGGGACCCGCAGGGACGAGCAGGGTGGCATCTGGGAACAGGCTCTCTCAAGCTGGCCAACAGGAACCCGTGCCAGATCCGGTCAGGAGCATGGGGAGGAGCAGGGCAGAGCCAGCCCATGGCCCTTGCCTGCCAGCAGGGCTCCTCCTCCACCACGAAGCTCCAGGCAGCAGTGCCCTCTGCTCCCCACTGGCTCCCGGGGGATACTACTGCCACGCCGTCACCCCACCACGGCCCACAAAGGAAGAGGACCTGATTACAGCCTCCCCAGAGGGGAAGTCTGGGCACGCAGGTTGGCATTTGCCAGCACGGGCTGGGGCAAGCCACAGGTTTTCTGCACTGTTTGGCTGGAGTAGAACAATTGTCTCAAGTTTTGTATCTCGGTGCCCCCTTCCTGGTCCTTCCGCTGGGGAGAGCAGGTTTTTGCTGGGGCTTTTATCGTCTGTGCCCGTGGGTATTTCCAGCTCTTCTGCTCCAAATCTGGGATACACGAGGCAGCGAGAAAACCCAGGGAGCTCCCCACCGCTCCCCAGGGCCCGAAGCTTCCAACCAGTCTGCCTCCTCGGCCCCTTTCAGAGTCTTCTTACATTTGTTTGTTATGTAACGTCTGGGAGTTTTAGCTGTCCTTAGTGGGAAGAATCTTTTTGGAAGCAGGACTTCATTTGTTATTTTTTATGGTAATACTTTTGAAGAAAGGTCTGTAACTTATAAATAATTTACTCCACACCCAGAAAATTTTCACTTCAAAGACCTCTGTAGTTAATGAGATTCACTGAGCCAGACAGTCCTGATTGTCCTATTTTTTTATATCATAATTTATTTTCATAAAAAATTCTCCCTACATTATAATACTGAAGTTTGAACTTTAATAATGAACTTTGATTTGTGGGGAATGTATTTTTTTTTTTTTCTTGAGACAGAGTCTCACTCTCTTGTCTGGGCTAGAGTGCTGTGGCGTCAGCCTAGCTCACAGCAACCTCAAACTCCTGGGCTCAAGCAATCCTCCTGCCTCAGCCTCCTGGGTAGCTGGGACTACAGGCATGCGCCACCGTGCCCCGCTAATTTTTTTCTATTTTTAGTTGTTTGGCTAATTTCTTTCTATTTATAGTAGAGATGGGTCTCGCTCTTGCTCAGGCTGGTCTCGAACTCCTGAGCTCAAGCAATCCTCCCGCCTCCGCCTCGGCCTCCCAGAGTGTTAGGATGACAGGCGTGAGCCACCGCACCCGGCCCTGAGGCATGTATTTTTAAACTTCAAAATTTAGTCGATAATGAGCAAGTTCCTGTATTTCTGAAGAGTTGGTGGAGGAGGAGGAGGAGAAAGGAGGAAGAGAAGGAGGAGGAGGAGGAGGAGGAGGAGGAGGAAGAAGGCAAGTGAGCCAGGGAGCCCGGTGCCCTGGGGCCTCTGGGAGGGCTGCGGGAGCAGCTTTTTGTTGTCACTTGCCACCAACTTCCTTCTTCCTGTGGGAATGACCTCTGTCCAGACAGCGATGTTGTTTTGCAGATGCAGCCGAGGCAAGTTCCTGGGAGAAGAGGAAAGGCCTGCATCCTTCCCCAAAGCCTCTTGACAGGACGCGCTGCAGAGGGCCATGGGCTGACCCGGGAAGAATGCAATAGGGATGGAGGGGCGCTCAGGTGTGTGGGAGTCTGTGCCACAGAGTGACCAGAGAAAGGCCCCAGAAATCCCAGGTCAGCCCCCAAGGCTTTGCAGCCCGGGAAGACCAAGAGCCGCCCTCCCCCAGCAGAGCAGCTCGGCATATGCCAGTTTCCAGAACGGCCACCTGAGAAGCTCTAGAACAGACACCAAGGCTGCTGTGCCTGGACAATTCCCAGTGCAGACACCATTCGTCATCCTTGGGGGAATGGGGCTCCCCTCCAGCACTGGGCCTCCGCGGCCAGGAGAGTGCACCCACTGAGAAGCGGCCGGTCCTCGGGATCCACATCTCACAGCCTTCAAGAAAGCTTCACCGATCCTGCCCAGATAGTGTTTCAGAGGACAGCGGGCATCAAGTCATATCCAAGCAAATGTGTCCACCAGGGAAGTCACACAGGGGACACTGCCCAGCGCACGGGCATCCTGTTTGGGGTGAAGTTCTAAAGTCACCCTGTGGGTCAAAAATCCAGTTGAAATGGCCCTTGGCAATGGATTTCAGGTTTGCATCCTCTCTCTTTCTTACACGTGATGTATTTTTCATTATCCTACCCTACCCCACCCCAGCTCACAAATGGCGGTGTTCTCTACCTCTCCTCTCCCCACCCTGCACGGGTGGGCCCGGCCCGCTGGGAGATGCACAGTCTTAGTGGCTCCAGTCCCCGCCAGCCACGGAGGGCACCAGGATGGTGGGCGTCTACCTGCCGGTTGCAGGGCTCTCCTTCCAGGCGGTGGCACCGAGGGGTAGAACCAGGGGACACCTGCACACACACCTAGTGACTGGCCAGTGGGGCCTCGAGGTGTCACAGGCCTGCAGGATCCCAGTCCTCATATTCTTCCCTGACAACCTCCCTCCTTCGGGGCACGGATCCCTCCCTAGACACTGCCAGACCTGGCTGCCAGGTGTGGCTAACTAGCCCGGGACTGGCTCCAGCCCTCCTTGCTGCGTGTGGCACGTTCATGCTTTGTTTTGTTTCTGGCTGTGAGGCTGTGGGTGTGGGGAGACCCCTCTCTGTGAGGCTGTGGGCGGGGGGAGCCGGGCAGGAGTTTAGCCTCAGGCATCCTCCCTGCTCCGTTCAGCGCCATCTTTGCTGTCGGCCCATCTTGCCTTGGGGGTCACAGGAGCTTAAATGCTGTGCAGTTTTCCTCTATTCATTTTATCAGAAGTCCCTGAAGTTACTGACTTCACACATTCTCTTTTCTATTTATAGCCCTGGCATATGTACCTCTTCCAATACAAGAGATTTCCCCTCTGAACAATATTGCCCACCCAGCCATGTATATAATCAGAGAAAAATAACCCATCTTTATTTGCAACCAAAATAAACTACCGACAAAGCAAATTACCTTTGAAGATGGCTGAGGCAGCACCATGGTAGCGACACACAGGTTCTTCTCTCAGTAGCTCCAGTGTGGTCAGCTGATGGTTCAGCTGAGCCGGTGTCCCCGGAAAATGCACACCTGTGGGCACGGGACGCTGGCTCAGCGTGGCAGCGTGCTGGTGTCCAGACAGAGCGCAGGGAGGCAGAACCTGAGGGGAGGAAGTGTCGCCACCCCTCCCGCACCCGCCCCAGGGCCGCGAGTGCAAGTACAAGGGGCAAAATGCCCTGTGTGGTTGGAGCTTTGTGCACAGCTGGGTTCTCAGGGTTCCCCATCTTTTGCTGAACCCCTCTCTGTGCACATGCTATGTGGGGAGAGCTCAAAGCTTGGCCTGTCTCAGGGTCCACAGAGGAGAGAAACCTCACGAAGGTGGTGAGTGTGGAGTGGGTTTCAGCGTCCTCTCCTCGATCATGTTCCCAGGGTGTGGACAGGCCCCAGGTGGCAAGGCCGGGCCCTGCACAGCAGCCGGGCAGCGACTGCATCTCCTGAACTCACAGAATGTGGGATCTTCCGTGCCACCAGCGCTCGGGCAAGTGGGATTAACTTTTAAAGAGCTTTGCACAAGATCCACGCACTGTACCTAGTGTGATTAGGATTACAACCCTGTCAAATAGTCTCCGTCCTCAGACATCTGCTCAGGGGCTCCCTCACGTCCTGGGGGTCTCTGCTTCACTGGCACCTTGGTGGAGACCTTCCCTCACTTTCTCTTCAGATCGCAGCCCCTCCCCGTCTCCCTCCCGCTCTCCCCGCCCCTCCAGCTTTCTATTTCTCCATAGCATGTGTCACCATATGGAGAAAATCTATCTCCATAGTTTTTACTTGTGTGTCTACTGTCTCTCCCCTCTAGAGAGCAAGCTCACTGAGAACAGAGACTGTGTCGGGTTTGTTCACAGTTCTGACAGCCCCACCCCCATGGTTTCCCGTCACTGGCCACCGGCCTGGCTCCCGGCTAAACCTCAGTCCTCTTCACAAAAGCGCTGGGAAAATTCTCTCTGGTCTTGGAATCGCTCAGAGCCACACTTTGCCTTGGCAACGGGTTTATTTTTACCTTACAGACGCTGAGAGTCAAGGGCCGATCGTGCGATCATGTTCCACACTCCGCTGGCTGCTGGAAAGCTCGAGACCTGGGTGCTGCTTACCTGTAGCAGGTGCCGAGGGCCTGGAGGCATGTACTTTGTATGACAATGTCACTCCTGGCCTCAGCTTCCTTTCCTCTGCTGATTCTACCTTTTCTGTGTCTTTCTTATAATAGTTTTACATATTTTAAAGTATTCTTTGCATATTTGCAAATTTTCTCCTCTTTTCTCAGGGAGGTAGATGATGGTGGATGGACAGATAAAAGGAAGGATGGGTGAGTGGAAAGAAGGAGGGAAGGAAGGAGGGAGGGAGGGAGGGAAGGGAGAGAGAGTCCTCCTCTGCTGGGGGCCCGCTCTGCCATTGTTTCTGGCATGTATAATACTCCAGGATCTGATGTGCTCCCCCAGAAAGTGGGGACCCTCCGTCCTCCTGGGAGGCCACTGCCTTGCGGCTGTGCATATGGCGTGGAACTTAGAGACCTCCTCTGGGTTCAGCCTGGATGTCCAGCTGGCTTTATCTCCTCAAGGATCTCTCTTCTCTTGTGTCCCCGAGTGCCTTCCACACGCTGCACCGCGCTTCTCTTCCTCTCAGTCTTGGACTTCTCTCTTTCATTTATAGCGAGAGGGGACATTTCTTTCCCCACCCGGAAAGGAAGAAGAAAGAGAGATCCAAGCATGAGTTGAAATATCTGAGAGGTGACAGAGAAAGCCATGCCAAAATTCTGTGATTCTAGGAAGCTTCACAGGATTCCAGAGATCTCAGTTCTCTGAGTACCATCCAGGAACCAAGAGCAAGCGAAGGGGACTTTGGGGGATGGGAACAAAGCCCATGACCTTCCCCAGAGGAGAGACCTTCCGAATTAACTCTTCACTTCCGGCGCCATTCGGACAGGCTGGGAGTCAGGGCTGCCTGGTTCACAGGGCAGCAGCTTCCCCGGCCTTTCCTTGCAGGGCTGAGGCGCATCCGCTCTGGAGCCCCCTCCCACCTGCACCCTGCACCTCAGTGACCCAGCACCAACTCGCTGCTCTCCTGAGCCGCCAGTGTGGCTTCTTTGTGCTGGTCATGTCTTTCCAAATTAGTCTGCAAACAAAAAGGCAAAATACCATCATTTCCCCCCTCTTTGTTGATAGTTTTGATCTTGTTGATAGTTCTCGTTCTTTCTTTCGTAGTTTTATATGAAAGTTAAAAATGCAAATATCTCTTTCCATTTCGTTCTTATCAGGAAAAATTGTGGGGCTTCAAAGACTATAAGCCAAAAGAAAGAGAAGCTGAATTTATCATTTCCTGAGCTGAATAATGAGTTTCCAGTTAATTTGCTCATTAATTCCATGACTAAATGTGACAGGGAGCTACAGTCCAGATGGCTCGTCGAGTCAGAGCCATCCTGTGCTCAGCACCATCCCGCCCCTGCGGAGCGCATCTTGGGGACATCAGGACAGCGGGAAGGCCAGGGCAAAGGTCCTGGGCGAGAATGCACTTGGTATGTCCCGGCACGGAGGGAGGACCCGTGTGCGGAGCATGGTCAGGGAGGGGAGGGTGGGAAGAGGTGAGGTGGGGAGGAAGGAAGGGGCTGGGTCTAACCCGGGAGCTCAGCTGGGGTTAAACTTGGGAGAGGCTTGGTCCAGAGAGCATTGTGAAGACCGCTGTGGTCCGCGTGGAGAATGGGTCAGGGGCAGAGTGAAGAGGCCCTGCAGGCTCTCTCTCTGGGGAGAGATCAGGGTAGTCCTTAGTTAGTTAATTAATTACCTTAATTAGCCTGGCCCTTGATTACTTAAAGTAGGCTGGTGGGAGTAAAGATGGAACACCGGCAGGGCTCGCTGCTGGGCTAGACAGACGGTGAGAGAGAGAGAAACGGAGAATGAAGCCGTGGCTTCTGTCCTGAGCTCCGGGTGGACGTGAATGGCGCCTGCAAAGGCAGAGAGGACCGGGAGAGACACGGCGTGGGCCTGCCAGGCAGGCTGCTGGGACATAACACCTGAATCTTGCGAGAGAGGGGCACTGGTCCCCATGTCATCAATGCAGACGAGAAGCCAAGAGGGGATGGGTACCTTGCCACATGCCCAAGATATGGACCAGCTTGGGTTTGAATCCAGTTCTACCTTGAGCAACTTGGAAAATAGCTAGTTTGCACAATTTGGGTTTTAAAATGACTGGCTTGCCCTTTAAAGAAGTGAAACACTTGATTTTCACATGTTGGTAGAAATTTGAACAGAGCATATTGAGATGTGTGTGCCTGTCCTCACCCCTCGCGGCCCACCGTGCTGTCAGACGACAGCAGCCACGATGCACTGAGCCCACCCTGGCGGCCCCCGCTGTCCTGAGCTGCCAGGGCTCAGACGCCCAGACTGCCTCACCCTCCCCTGGACTGCTTAGGAAAACTTCCCATGTCTACACCGCTCTGCAGTCAACAAGAAACAACAGGCTGTTCTGGCCGCTCCAGTTGTTACTAATTTCTGGGGTGTTTGGGCTGCTCATGTAGGTTGCAACATCAGAAATCAGGGAACTCTGCCTGTTAAAAAATATGAAAAATAAGGTAGTCTTGGAGTGAGAGCCAGAGAGGTTATGTGATGGAACAGCGTGCCTGGGCATCGTGGTTTTGGCCACACAGAGCTCTTCTGTGTCCATACACATAACCAGAGGGCTGCAGCTGCCCGGAGAAGTCTGGGTTCTGGGTAACCAGGAGGTGACAGGACTGAGCCCCCGGCCTCCCTGGGCCGGGCGCCTGTGGCTGAGGACTGGACCACTGTGGCAGGCGCTGCTAGTGCAGCTAAAGACTCATTCTCCCCATTTTCCTTACTAAAAAACCTCTAAGTAGGGGTGGCCATGGGACATGGTATTTGTTGTGGGTTGAATTATGTTCTCCAAGAAAACATGTCGAAGTCCTAACCCCAGGTCCCTGTGACTATGACCTTTTTTGGAAATAAGGTCATTGCAGATGCTCGTCCCTTATCAGGAAAGACAAGGTCATACTGGGATAGGGTGGGCCCTAACCCAGCATGACTAGTGTCTTTATAGACAGAGAAGAGACACAGAAACTAAAACAAGCAGGGAGAATGCCACGTGAAGACACAGGCAGACAACTGAAGGAGGCGTCAGGTCAAGGAATGCCAAGGACTGTCGCCCCCTGCAGAAGCTAGAAGTGGCAGGAAGGACCCTTCCCTGGAGCCTCCAGAAGGAGTGTCGCCCACCAACACCATGATTTCAGGCCTCCAGAACTGTGAGACAATAAATTTCTGTTGTCTTAAGCCACCTAGTTTGTGGTACTTTGTTATTAGAAACCAGCATGGTGTTAAACAATGAAATATAAGGAAAAAATCCCTGAATGTGTCCTGTCCCTTACGGAAAGGGACAGCTCTCGGTCCCCTGCCCATATCCCTTCTTCCTGCTTGGAACGTGGACACGGGGCAGCAAACCCAGGTACCAAAGCCACGGGCTGAGCACAGGGGGGCAGAAAGACAGGGTGAGCCACTGAAATGCTCACCCCACCTAAGCGCAAAGCAGTAAGATCTCCTAATCTACACGCACCAACATTTCCATCAGACGTTCTGGTAACGATTTAGAGAGCTGCTGGCATCTCTTCACAAAGAAATGAGAGAGGACAGTGCTAAAAATAAATAAGAATAAACCAGGATGCATGTCATTATTTTAAAGAAAGCCATGCCGTAAAGTCACAATAGACCAATTAATTAGGTCACTATTAGGAAACATAAGAATTATCAGCATATAGAAAATAAAATCCAGGTGGAGCCCGGCCAGCAAGGGGGCCTGGCGTGTGTAGTGTCTGAGCTTCTAGCCCCAGCAGTGTGTGGCGGGCAGAATCATGCCTCCTCCGAAGTTATCTGCCTCCCAATCCCCAGAACCTGCAAATATGCTGGTTATATGGCAAAGGGGAATTAAGGTTGCAGGCAGAATTAAAGTTTCTAATTAACTGACTTTAAAATAGGGAGATTATCCCGGCTTATCCTCACGGGTGCAATGTCCTTGAAAGTGGAAGAGGAAATCGGAAGCGAGAAATAGACAGAGAGCGACGCGAGTGGAGCCATCCAGTGCTGTTGGCCTCGGAGGAGGAGGAAGGGGACGCCAGCCAGGAGAGCAGGCGCCTTTGGAAGCTGCCGGAGGCGAGGAACCGGATTCTTTCCTGGCACCTCCGGGGAGGAATGTGCCTTGATTTTAGCCCAGTGAGCCCCGTGTTGGACTTGTACTCCACAGAACTGTAAGACAGTCACTTTGTGTTGCTCCAAACCACGAGCTTTGTGGCAACTTGCCACAGCAGCCGTAGAAAATGAACGGACCTTCCCACCCAGGGGAACATCGTGGGTCAGCAGAGCCGCTGCCTGAGACGGGAAAGCAACAGGCCCAGGCCCAGGCGCTACCAGAGCCTCTGAGAGAGGTGCTGTTATTACCTCTACTTCATAAATTAAGAAACCGAGGCACAGAGAGGTCAAATAACCTGCCTAAAGTCACACAGCTATTTTGTAGCAGTTCTGGGATTCGGGCCAGGCAGTCTGACCGCAGGGCCGTGTTCTCACCCACTGCCTGATACTGCTGCCTTCTGCACGGTCAGCCGGGGCCACGAGTCACAGCAGCAAAGCACGGGAAGCCATCGTGTCACTGTCTGATGACAGGGTCGAGCAAATCATTACAACACGTGCACTCAGTGGACTTGATGGAGGTTTTCAAAATGGTAAATCTGAGCAACACGGGGAAAAATTTACAAACGAGGTGAAAGGCAACCGCAGCAGAACTCTGCCCACCTGGTGATTACAGTCTGCCAGAGCCTGCAGCAGGGTGGGGTAGGAACAAGGGACCAATGCGTCCTCGTGTGATCTCCTGACAGGGACGGTGGCACTGCGGCTCCCGGCATGGGTTGCTCAAAAACCAGAGGGAATTGGTCGGACAGACAGACAGACCGGGTCCACCAGACGCCAGCTAAGTTCTGTAACTTCTCAGAGCCACCGAGTGTCACCTGTAAAACAGGAATATGACAGTGTCAGGTTCACAGAGTTGCCGCAAGTGTCAAATCAAACGGTTTTTGCAAAGTTGAGGTTGTTGCTTGGGAAAACTCAACTATCCCACCTCTTAAGTTTTCTGTGTCTTGTTTTTTTTAAAAGTATAACCCGGTTTAAGGCCAGTCCTCTAAGGTTTATTCGGGGCTCACAGCATTCCCGAGGAAAACTCAGGCGAGGCAGGAATGGAGCGGCCTCAGCGGCCGGGACGCGGGGTGGGGCTGTCTGTCCGCAGCTCCGTGGCGTACGCAAAGCTGCACGTGTTCAAAGTGAGCACACTGACATGTTTGACCTGAGCACACACCTGAGGCCATCGCCATGATCAAGGTAACCAGCGTCCGTCACCCAGGAGTGTCCCGGACCCTCTGTCATACCCCTTCTCACCCCGCCCACGCCCAGGCAACCGCTCACCAGCTGCCAGTCAAGCGGGTGGCTTCTAATCAGCAATTTTCATTTGCGGCCAGGGATGGTTGCTGTCAGGGTTTATGCCCTTTCTTTGTAATGAAATGGGAATGAAATTATGTCACCAAGCTCTGATGGGACAGTGTAATAATTTCAGCCACCACTGGATTGCATGTTTATAGCTGAGCCCTAATTATTAATAAATAACTGTCAGGAGAACATCTTTTAAACATCTCTTTGGCTGTGATGTGCACTCAGACAAACGGCAGACAGGTGGGCAGCTCTCAACCCTCCCTACAGTCCCCTGACAGATATCAGACATCCAGCCAGAGCCGTTTGCATTTATTCATGTCACCAACCCTGGGGCAGGTGACTGGCGTCCCTGCTGGTGGTGCAGAGCCCCGACTTCTGGTTTCTACCTCTCTCCTTCCTCTTCCTGCTGCAGCTCCCAGCAGTGGAAAACTCGAGAGCCCCTCACACACCGGCGTCTCCTGCTCTGTTTAAGTGCTGGTGGGGAAGGAGCGGGCCTCCCTGTGGCCTGTTCCGTGAGGGTTACCAGGTTGCGCCTTCTAACGTCAGGGGCGTCCGGTTCCAGTGGGCACGAGGCTGCTTCTCTGGGTGTTGCTGCCGAGACTGGCGTGATGTGTAGACAGTCCTTTCCAGGCCCCCTGCTTTACCTGGGGCCAGGGGGGTGGGAGGTGGGCGTGTACTGCAGACTCTAACCCTGGCTTGGAGCCTCACATTAGTCCTAACTCTGTCCCTTCTTCCCCTCCTTCCTGAGAAAACCACGTGGTCCCCGGAACAGGGTCTTACTTCCTCCATTTTATAAACCTAAAAGCACAAAGTCCCAGAAAGGTTAAGTTATGTGTCCAACATGACACAGCATCAAGGAGCCAGTGTCTGCCAACTCTTGTTCCCAGTTTTTCCCAAAGCCCAAATGGCTCAATGACAGCTAATGCTTACACGTCACTGACTTTGTGGGCCTCCTAAGTTCCACGAAATCCACAGGGGCCTAGTGGATTCCTGCCTCAGGAGGAAGAGGGCAGAGCAGGGTGACCCCTCTGTCCCTCTGACGGGGATGGCCTTGGACTGGGCTGGGCCCAGGTGCCTGGAGATGTTGCTATGTGCTGAGAACCTGGTACAGTGCCTGGCACTTGAGATACCCAGTAGTTGGTTACTATTTCTAACTAATATTTAGATTTGTATAAATGTTTAATATTAATGTCTAATGTTGATACTTGATAAAATTAGTGTTTTAAATTGATCGTTACAATCTAATGAATAGATATTTCTATTTGCTGCACACTGAATTGGTAATTGACAAGGCTGCTGGTGGGCACACGACAGCCCACTCTATTCCCCCAATGCTTAAACATATTTGAAATTTTCCAGAGTAGGAGGTTGAGAAAAAATTACTGTTCCAAGCCTCTCTTCCTTCCCCAAAGACATAAAAATTGTATTAGAGCAGGTGGCTGCACCATCTTTTCTCTTCCTGGTGTGTTTTGGAGACGCCCGCGGCCCTGGACGGACGTCCAGATGGCTGGCTCAAGTTCCACTGCGCTCTCCAGGCCCCCACACAGACTCACTCGCCCCATTTCTATGGTGAAGTTCAACTGGTTGGTTTCTTTCCGTTTTTAGGCTCCACATTTTTCTTATTTGGTAGGCTCACAGGGACAGAGAAGGAAAGAGGATTTCTCATCCCGGAAGCTCGCGGGAGGTGAGGATCCTTATTCAGCCTACCTCGTCTGGGAAGCCTTCTGGGAGGACCTGACATCTGAGGACGGTCCTGAGCAGTTTTGTGCAGAGGCAGGATCTGCAGGCAGTGTGTGCAGAGGCGCAGATGCTGCAGCGGAAGGAAGAGGCCAGGAGGACGCAAGACCTGAGACCCACTCCTGACCGTGAGAAGCTGCTGGAGCTGCTGTAGATGCAGTCATTCATTCATTCGTTCCTTCATTCACTCAGCATCCACTGAGTCAAGCATTAGACGCCGGGAACACAGAGAAAACCAAGATCTTGATCCTGTGCTCACAGAGTGCAGATGTACCGGGCTGGGCAGCGTCATAAACAACCAGACTCATGGGATGTGTCATGGTAGCGGGAAGCCTGGGGAGGTGAGCGCATATAGGAGAAAGGCCACGCTTCCTGGGAGGGGTGGCTTCCCGAGACACCAGAGGGGTCAGACCAAGAGTGGGGGGCAGAGGGAGGGGGACTCCAGCGGGAGGAAGAAGGTACAGACGACTTGAGGCAGTGGGAGAGCTTGGTGTACGGGGCTTCAGCTCGGCTGGAGTCCAGGATAAAGTGGACACGGGGTGGGAACAGGATCAAGAGATGCACCTGGACGGGTGCAGGGCCTGTCGTGGTGTGGCCCATTTAGAACACACACTGACACTCTGTTTGTATGACAACAGCATAGGAATAGTCACAGAAGGGGCCGGACTGCAGGCCAGTGAGGCCAGCTGGGCAGCAGTTGTAGAGGGCAGGTAGGAGAGGAGCCACGGCCCCAGGGTGCACAGGCGGTCACCAGGCACCGTGGAAGCCCTAGAGGGGGCTGACTCCTCCCACCCTGGGGCTGCTCCGGTGGCACTGGCTGGGTGCCGAGGGGACTCATACTGAATCCTGCCCTCAAGCGGGTCACAGCTGCATGATGAAGCTGCACTGTCGTCGCAGGACAGTTCCCCCACTTTCTCACTTGCAGTTCTCAAGAATAACTGCAGAATGCGCTGGGAATGCAACGCCTGAAATGAGGAGGATGTGGCTGGAATAGCCGGGGCTCTGTTCCAGTGCCCCCTAGAAACACGATAGCCTTCAACACTTCAGTTCCTGTGCCCCAGGGTACAGAACCCAGGGCAGGTTGCTCTCTGGGGTCCCTCAGCTGTGGTGTGAGTGGGGCACTTGGAGACAAGACTCCACCTGCCCCAGGCAGCTTTCCTCAGCCTTGGGGGGCCAGCCCATCTTGACTCCTAGGCTCTGTGGTCATTTGCTGCCTCTGTGTAAGGAATAAACCCACCCCGTGCAACTCGGTGTGCGTGGGTACTGTCACCAGACTCAAAGAAGTGGGAGTAGCTCACAGCAAGCCTGCATTACAGCGGTTAAAGTGTCAAGGTTCACCAACAATGACTTTGGCAGCTGATGGGTCCAGGAGACCACCAAGAACACAGGGCACGTCCTTGAAGAGCTGACAACAGGTGCCGGCCACAGCGGCCTGGGGTGCCTGTCGGACTGGCCCAGAAGGAAGCTCTTTGGACGGCTCCAGCTAGGGCACAGTCCCTCCTGTGCCATCTCCCACCTGAGAGGGCCACTGGAACCGCGAGAGCCCCACCCCAGCCCCAGCTCCCAGCCCACCTCCCCTAACAGACGTTGAGAACGGTGCCACCTGCAGCAGCTCACAGCGCTGGGAAGAAATGTGTCCAGGCTGCTCTTTGCCTACACAGCTGTTGCTCCCACGACAGTCACCCCGGAGGCCTGGGTGCACCTCCAAATCTGGTCTTTGCGCCTGCACAACATTGATGCTGACAGCATCTCCAGTCCAAGCCTGGCATATGTCCCCTACCTCAAGGTCACGTCCAGTTAGAATTGGATGAGAGGAGGCTTGATACTAGCTGCAGATGTAAGTCTTTTGTTCTCCTGGTTCAAACCAGGCCATATCCTCTCTGCCCGGCATCCTCTCCAGCCACCCATTAGGCCTAGGATGTCCTCAGAGAAACCTTTCCACATGCTGCCAACCGCGTTCCCCCAAGTCCCGCGGTTACCCGTTTATCCTACTCTACTGGTCTGTCTGTGCCCTCCGCTGGCCTGGGCCCGCCAGGGGGAGGAAGAGCCCCTGGTTCACCCCATGTCTGCAGCACCTGGCACAGGGCTGGGTGCTCGAGAGCGCTTGCTGCTGGGTTCCGGCTGCTCACCCTAAAGAGCTCACATCAGCAATTCTGCACGTGCTGAGACTGGTCGTAGGTGCAGGTCATATCTTAGGCACGAAAAGTATTCCTGTATCTGCTCCCTGCAGTCCAGTCCTGCACTCAAACTTCAAGTGCTTCATCGTCCCAAACTTCTTGTAGGATTAAGCTGCTTCAGTAAATCTGATCACGAAACATGAAATGATCACCAGGCAGCTCATTATTCCATAAATCTGTCAGACACTCTCCCACCCCTGGGCCTGTGCTGCTTCCTCTGCCAGGACAGCCTTCCTGCCCCCCAGCCCCCACTGGTGGCCTGGGACATTCTTCCTCATCTTCCAGATGAAACATCCCTGACTCCAAGGCAGCCTCAGATGCGACTTCCCTTTGGTGGCCGAGGGCCTGGTCTTCCCACTCAGACTGCCATGGTTCTGCTACTTCCTGCCTGTGTGACCTGAGGCAAGTTACATAACCTCTCTGTGCCTCTATTTTCTCATATAGAAAATGGGCATGATAATAACAGAACAGATTTCATAGGATTTTTGTGAAGAATTAACATGAAAGAACACATGTAAAGTACTTGGAATGCTGCCTAGAAAACACAGCAGGTGCTCAATAAATGTCAGCTGTTATTACTGATGCACAGCACTGCACCCCGGGCTCCTTGAGGGCAGAGACTCCGTATTAGCACTTAGCACCTTCCGAGTGTGTGGAATGGTTATGTAAGAGAAGGAGAGGGGAGGGGATGGGGAGGAATGACGGAATCTGGGACACCAGAGACATAATGATGCCTAAAGACAAGGCAATTTCACTACCTTAAAACAAATATAGAAAAAATGTCAGAAACAGCAACAGGCATTGGCCTTGGCCTTGGCTGAACCTACCAACAAGTTATAAATAATTAGTCTGTGGTGAGGCTTGGGACTGGAATGGATGGCTAGTCAGAGGGTGGGCTAGAGGCACCTGGGTCCAACAGGTGGGGCGTTGGCCCCTGCTCCCTCACGTACAGACTGTGTCGCCAGGGGCAAGTTACGGAAACTCTCTCGGCCTCAGTTCTCTCCAGGGATGGCCCACCTACTTCTGTGGCTCCGAGAATCACAGGAGACAACATAAGTAAAGCACCTCAGTATTGAGGAACAAACCTAGGTGCTCAATGAATGCTCCCTGCTCTCCATAAATAGCCCCCCAAACTCTATTTACTCTTCAAAATTGGAGAATTTTTTAAAGTTTATGACACCTAATAGATGCATTCTAGAATAATTCTTGGATGGTAGACTCAGCTCCCAGACATCAGTGAAAGTTAGAGTTGTGCAGGTGACAGCTGATGGCCTGTGACTGAGGCCACTCCAGACCCCAGGAAAGCTGTGACAGCTTGACTTTGACTGTGGCTGTAAAGTATTAGTGCCACATCCAAAAGAGGCTTCAGGGCCAGGCATGGGAGAACCCTGCGCCCCACCTTAAATGCAGGGCAGCTCAGCCTGCCATATGTGTGAACTATTTATCAGCGCCAGGACTGAAAAATAATAGAGAATTTGCCCAAGTTTGGTTTGTTTTCCCCATGCATGAAAATAAACTAGTCTCCATGGAGCAAACATCTCATAAATTAAACATTTGGAATTTTACTGCTCTTCAGTTCAAAGATTTAGTGAATGCCTTATTGACAAGGGTGCTCAAAATGATTTTTTAAATAAGCAAATAGAAGTCTAAGTGATTGTTTTACACTACTTTTCCAAGTGCTGGAGAACATCAGATGGCTTGTAGGAACAAGGGATTCTGCACTTTTATTCTTGTAAAAAAGTGAATTACGAGTGTCCATGAATATTCTGGCTCAGAAACTCAAGCTTCCAGCAGTAATGGAGGCATGTGGTCCGGCACAGGGATGGGGAAATCAGTGGAAGAGAACAGAGAACCCAGAGACAGACCTATAAATTCTAGGTCCAGCTTGTGAGACAGACAGACTCACAGCAAATGGAGGTGTTCCAACGGGCTGTCCATTTAGAAAAAACTAAAGTGGTCCCAACCTCACACATAAATCCCAGGTGCGTTAAACATCTAAACACATGTCTTGAAATCTGGAAAAGAAAGGTAATGATCTTTCAGAAAGAAAAGAAGCCAAACCGTCCATTAGGGGTTCAAAACAAGGTCTCTCTGATTTCCGAGGCTGTGTCTCTCCAACGCTGTGTGAAGAGGATTTTTACCACACGGGCCTTCACATTTCTCAAGGACAAGTTAAAACATTTGGTTCCTACACCCCCGCCCGCTCTCTCACCCACCGCCTCCCACTCTACCCAAACACCAAGATGGGAGAGAGGAAATGAGTTACTAAGACCCTTGGCAAGGAAGCAACCTCCAGGCCCCCTTTTCCTACATAGTCCGTTTCAATTCCTTCTTTGGAACATTTCAATATCTTCTGGATGAAAGGCAGTAGGAGGAAGAAAAAACAAGGCTGTTCCAAAATGAGAAAACATCTAAGACTTGCCTGTTAGAGTGAGGCTTGTGATAAATGCTAGTTAAAGAGCAATGATGAAACCTTGTACATTGCAAAGGCTGCCGGGAAGGATGAGTGGGGACTAAAACAACAGGCGCACAGATGAAAGGGAAACTTGCACAGAGACAGACAGGAGAGAGGGAAGGATGTAAGGGCTTTGTTTTTTTTCCCATCTGAGAGAGAGAAAAAAATAATCAACACCCCAAAACGTACCCAACAGATAAAGACTCGGAATAGAACAAGAAAGAGCTTCAAAAGGAAATTTGTTTGTCTGGATGAACGAGCACTTCATGGGTTCCAAGGCTTCCGACTTGCCCGTGGAACCTTTATTCCTTTCCATAACTCTGCAAAGCTGCCCGCGAACAGTCTCACAGAGGGAGCAAACCAGCCTCCGAAAAGCTGGGAGACTTGCTCAAGGTAACACAGTAACTGATGGACACAGACCTGGGCCCTCTGACTTCGTATATGAGACAATCACTGTCACCTCACTGCTGTTTTGTTCGAAATTAAAAACACGGAGAACAGTGAAGTCAGAAATTGGAGAGTAGAACTTAACAAGCTTGTGCCCTGGAGGACCAAGAAGGACTCCAAGAATCCCTAGGCCTCCGTGGAGGTAGAACCAAAATCTCATTCTGGGAATTTAGTACTTCAAAGCAAATATTATGTATTTGCTGGCGTGATTCCTGTTTTTAAAAGCAAAATTTTATGCCAGAAGACTTATAATGGAAGCCCGTACCAGTGGTATCCATGGCTGCACCCCGGTTGCCCAGGGAGACGTGCCCTCCCCAGCTCAGCCCAGGAAGCAGGCTCTGGCAGGCCCTGCCCCAGAGCCGCAGGGACGGGATTTCAGTGAGCGTGCTCACAGAAACAAGGAGCCTCAACGTTTCATTTTTAAAGGACTTAAAAATGGCATTCCCAGGACTGAATGTTTGCCCCAAATCCATCTTGGGCAGGCGGGGAGATCCTGCAGAAATAGCCCGCTCCCGGGCACCGAGCACCAGGGGTGTCTGAGTGGCCTTGCTCCCTGTCTGCACTCCAGGCCCCCTGTGGCTTCAGCCCAAACAGCAAGGCTGGAGTGGAGAGCAATTTTCAAAATCAGAGAAAACTCAATCAGAGGACTGCATGTTAGGTGAGCTCAAAGGTCAAAGCAATCCTGTTCCACCAGGATGAGACCGAGCCGTCCTGGCTGGCCCTGCTCACGGACTCCTACAAGCCTCTGCACGGGGCAGCTGGGACTACCGGGAAGAGCACTGGACTTGGAGTCGGACTAGCTGGGGCACAAACTCCAGCCTCGGACTTGCTAGCACCATGCGTTTGGGTGATTACCTACCTGTCTGAGACTCAGCTTCTTTCCTGGTGAAATAATGCCAGGGTGGCCTCCCAGTGGGGAGAGAGAAAGCTACGAAAAGCAAAAGGCAGGTAGCAGATGCTCAGTAAGCACTAGTCCCTGTGGAGCTGGCCGTGGGGTCTGCAGCTCTGTGTTTTAATCCTCTGCTCTGCCCCTCGCCTGCTGTGTGGTCCTGGCCAAGGTTCCGCCCTCTCTGGACCTTAGTGCTTATCCCTGTGAAAACAGGGCCGATAGTCTCTGGCTTGCAGGGCTCCTGGGAGGTGAGAGGAGAACGTGAGCAAGACCCGCCATGTATTGAGAAAGGAATCAGTGTGGATGGCTTTACTATTTTCCATAATTTCCCACAAACTGTGCTGGGTCCAGTCCTCCTTTCCCCACTAGGCAGCAGCTCCCCTGATGACACCTTGACAAACCTCATAACCTTTTGGTCACTCTCAGTAATCAGGAAAGTCCCCTGAAGACTTGGTCCAGGAGCTCTCCTCTCCCCGGCTCAGGTGTGGTCCCAGCATCTCTGGCAGAGGAGAAGAGCTGGGTGCTGGTCCCACAGGCTTCCCCTCCATTGGCCCCCCCACCTGCTGCCCACAGCTCACCTCTGTGGGGTGGCAGCGAGAGGGACACAGTCTCCTTGTGGGAGGGCCTGTGTCTCCTCTGGGGCTTCTCTGGCCCACCCGCAATGCCTGGCAATGCCCTCTGCATCGCCGGTGTCCCAGTGGTGCTCTTGCCAGCATGTGCCTGCGTTCCCGGGAAGCTCTCACGGGGGCCCTCTTCCCCCCAACCCAAACGGCTCCTACGGCTCCAGTGCCGTCTCTTCAACCTCAGCCTCCAGCCCAGGCTGGTCCACCCACAGGCAGGGTCAGGCACCAGCGGGACAGCTCAGGCCCGGCCACCTTCCCTGCGTCTGCTCAGCCCGCACAGGCTCCACTGTCCTCACCAGCGGTGGGGATCCCGGCTGCAGCGCCCACTCCCACCATGTCCCACACTCTCCCTGCTTCTCTTTTCTCCTGCTCTGGCGTTAGAGCAGCCCAGCCGGCCACGACCAGGCACGTGCCCACCGGGAAGCAGAGAGCAGTCTTCCCTGCTTGCAGGCCTCCCTAGTGTTTACAAACAATCCCCGCAGAGCGCCTTTCCCTTGGCTTTGGAGAGGAAACCCTCTCTCACTTCCCAGAGAAAGCTGCTGGCTTCCTGCCGTGTGAGGAGTCTCAAGGGCACATGGTCCCTGGGGCCACCCTGCCCCCAGTTCCATGGGCTCCTCCACCGCCTGCCTCAGGACACTACTGGAGGGGAGCCGGTGGCCAGCAAGGGCTGCGACGCACACCGGGAGGCTGTGAAGGACCGTGGTGGGGCCGCCGTCCCCTCCATTCCCAGGCTGGCTGAGCTTGGCCAGGAATCCCATCCTCACAGACCCACCTCTGATTTCTTCTCCCTCGCAGACACTCAGCCTCTGGTCCCCAGGACCCATTCCCTGCTTCATTCATGCACAGACGTCTACCGTGTACCCGCTCGGGGTCAAGCCCTCTTCTGGGCCCCAGGAACACAGTGATCAGCAAGTCCCGCATCTGCCTGCAAGCCCAGCAGAGGAAGCAAACACGTGGCAGAGCAAACCAGCAAACTGCACCCCCACCAGGAGAAAAGGAAGCCTAGAGTTCAGGCACATCGGAGAGGGGGCCACCTCCTCTGGTATCAAGGAAAAAAGCTGTCGACAGCCGTGTTATTTCTCTGGGAAGGCTCCAGCCCAGGTAGGCAGGAAAGCCAGAACTCCTTGGCACAACACCATGGGGTCTATTGTTCCAAAAAGGGGCAACTGCAGAGCCACGCGGAGACCCAGCCTTTCCTCAGTATGAGGTTAGACCACGATGCCTCCCAGAAGTACGCGCGCCTGCCCTGGGCGAGGTGTGCTACCTTCTTGGGTGATTTATTAAGCACTCAGCTAACATCTTCTCCAGGGAGGAAACTGAACTAGAACTGGAGCGCTCACTCTACCCACGGACCCAGAGCTCACCACCCGGCCTGCCATGGCTGGGCTCTAGGGGGAAGAGGAGCTGGAGGTGAGAGGCACAGGTCAGATGTCGAAGGAGCACCTGCTGGTGATGGGCTGACTTGAGGCGGCACAAAGGGACAGGTAGGGTGCCAGCACGGCAGCGGTCCTGCTCCAGCCCTGCCGTACCCTTTGGGCTTTGCCTCCCCTCCTTTGGAAAGACAAGTGTGCCCACCTTGCAGTCCAGAGGGACTGACCTGGTGGACGCTGACAGAGAAGGGGAGCAGGATACCCCCAGGAAGGGACTGTCATCCTTGCAGCCCTCCGCAGAGGACAGACTGTTTGCAGGGAGGGGTGTGTGTGTGTGTGTGTGTGTGTGTGTGTATACACTGTCTTAGTCCATTTTCTGTTGCTTATAACAGAATACCTGAAATTGGGTACTTTATAAAGAAAAAGAACTTATTTCTTACAGTTCTGGAGGCTGAGAAGTCCAAGGTCAAGGGGCTATATCTGCTGAGGGACCCTTTCCTTCTTGCTGGTGGGGACTCTCTGCAGAGTCCTGAGGCAGGACACCACATGGCCATGGGGCCAAGCGTGCCAACGTGCTAGCTCAGGTCTCTTCTTATGAAGCCACCCATTCTCTCCCATGAGAAACCACGAATCCATCAATCCATAAATGGATTAATCCATTCTTAAGAGCAGAGTCTCACCACCTCCCAAAGGTCCCATCTCTCAACACAGCCACACCGGGGATCAAATCTCAACATGAGTTTTGGAGGGGACAAATATTCAAACCACAGCATCCACCATCCCCAACCCTCTGTGGATTATGGTGTGGGGTCACCTTCTATTAGAGGCAGCATGGAGGACTCTCCCCCAGGTCCCTGATTAGAGCCTCGTCTCTAGAGACAAAAATACTGCAAACCAAGATCGCCCCCCACCAAGTTAGAGGGGCCCTTTCCCATCTGGCGGAAACTGGAGCAGGCTGGGAAACACTGGGATTGCATAAGCAACTCAGTGACATAATCCTCTGCTTGTGCTCAGACAGAAGCCTACAGGGGCCCTACAGGGAAGTCAAGTCTCCCTGAAGGGGTTCTCAGAAGAGAATTATTCCCAGAAGATGTGGCCTGCAGCTAGCCGAGTCCAGACAGCTCAGCAGAAAGAGAACATTCCCAGCAAAAATCACCCGTTCATGCATTCACTCAACAAGCAACCCTGAGTGCCTGTGAGGGATGCCATGACAGGCTGGCGTCAGCCTCTGCTCTCCAGAAACTGCAGCCTGCGTGCAGAGGGAGGCCAGAGTTAGCAGGATGACAGGAAGCAGGGTGCGGCGGAGGCTGCTCGTGGAGCCGTGGGGAGCTCGAGGGATTGAGTGCCTCTGCCTGCCTGGAGAGGCTGCAAAGCAGCGCGAGGAGAACCCTGCAGACCGGCGGGAAGGGCAGGCAGCACGTGAGCACCGGACTGAAGATGCTGAGGTTGGGAGGCGCATGCTCAGACCTCAGAGAGCTCCCAGGCATTGCTTGGAAGGGAAAAAGACAAACAAGATTAGTTAACAGGCTATTGCAGCAGGCTGAAGGAGGGGAGGTGAAGGTATGGAAGCCTCCAAAGGAGCCCAAAGAAAATTCAGGAAGGGGCAAAGGCAAGAGCAGTGGTTGCCCCTGCCATGCCCCAACCTGCCTCGGGGTGAGGGACACTGGGACACTGAGGGCCACTCCTCGGGTGTACAAAGTTTGCTGTCCATCAGCTTATCCGGTCCCCATGGCCATATGGGCAGGAGCAAGGGTGAATGTCCCTGCATGGACAGAGGCCTGGATGCCAAGAGAAGTGACTGGCTTAAAGCACACAGCAAGCTGGCAGCAGAGCCAGGACTCTCTGCCCAGCGCGCCTCCCACGGCCATCCCTCCCCTGCCCTGGCCATTCTCTGCCAGAGAGTGCAGATGGTGGATGTGACATGCAGGGACACAAGGTCTCAGAATCAATGAAGACATTTCTTCCCACCCAGGAAATGGCATCCATACATTCAAATTAGTATCTTTATAATCAGCTTAAGGGCATTTTGTTTTAATATAGCAGCTGAGAGGCAAAATCAGGTCCCACTTCAAGTGCTACTAAAATCTGCTGTGTGGGCCGCTCTCCGCTGTGGAAATGAGGCGCCCTTAACAGCCACCCACACAGCAGCCTAATTTTCACTCAAGAGTCGCTATTGAAAAAAGGGAAAAAAAGGTGACTCAAAACCACCAGCAACTTTGAATTTAACTTCTGAAAACCTTCCTCTGATGGAGCAGGGTGCAGACTCCCGGGGCTGGGCAGCCTCCAGCCTGGGGCTGAGGTTGTACACTGGGCACGTCGCGCCGTCCACACCACACCTCAGCCACCGTTTGCAGGGACGAGGGTCCACACGTGTCCCGGCACCACAGGTGTAAGCACACGGTCAAGCGGCAGTGGCAGGTCCTAGAGGAGGGGATGCGGCCGCAGTGATGCTCACGGCCGGAGCCGGTCGCCGCCTCCTCTCCTGCACACAGCTCTCCCTCTGCTGGCTCACGGCCTCCTGCCGGGTCACGGGGACTTGCCAGCTGGCCTCCCTGCCTCCCACTGTCCCCACCAGGCTCCTCTCCCCCAGGGCACTGCGTCTCTGGAGCAGAAACCAGGGCTGCGGCACCCCTCACCCCAGCGTCAGGCCCTGGGAGGAGTCCCAGGCCCTCGGACCCGGCCCTCCCCTTCCCTGGCCCCACCTCGGGCAGCTGGCCTCCCCAGGACAGCTCCTCCTTAGGTCGAGGGGGCCACGTGGCCTAAGAGCTACAAACACGCTTTGTGAGCGTGGAAAACCGTGCAAATGTAATCTGCTGTCATTTAGAGAAACAAAGCAAACAGCCAGCCAGACGGGGAGAACCTCTCCCAACGCTTTGCAAACAGGGGCCGAGTGGGGGTGTGAACCGTGTTGACACCCCCACGAGCTGCAGGTGACCCCGAGCTGGGTGCCGCCCTCAGACGGGTGGGACAGGCACACACAACCACGGAAATAGAAAACACCTCTGACCCCAGGCTTTTAGCGTGAATGATCAGTAAGGGGCGTTCTGATGCCTCCTTTGGGGCCACGGACCCATCCGAAGGGTCTTTTGCTGTCACGCTATCGTGTGGCCGCGTTCGCCCTCCGCGCCTTGCCCACATCCTCACATTTCAAGAGGCCAAATTTTGAAAGAGACCAGCTGCTTTTTATTTATTTATTTTTAACATCCACAGGGTGTTTGGATACGTGAGAGAAAGAGAGAACGAGATAGAACTATGTTCACATACGGTTTTTAAAAGTTAAGCAATCAAGAGTGATATTTTAAAAATCCAAGGTCTCCCGCCTGTCCCCAGAGCCCAGTGTGGTCCCAGAGCTCTTCTGCGGGTGCCATGCGTGTGATGACACACACGAGCCTCCGTTTCCGTTTGATGCCCCACGCTGAGAAAGGAAGCGTTCAGCTCACGCTAAATCCTACCTTTCTTACCTGCCCTCCAGAATTTTTTAGTTACACCAATAGTTTTTGTTTCATTAATTTACTATCTTTAACTCTAAAAATACCCAGAAACCTCTGCCTCTTGTTCCACCAACTATAGGCGGTGTTTCTTCACCTCCTGTTACGTAAGGTGACAGTCCCTCCCCGCCCTGCTCCTCCGCCAACTCCCAGCCTCCCACCCACCGTTGCCTGTCCCAGGTCGGGTCTTATACTCAACTTGTTCCTTATCTATGATCAACTCCCATTAATTAAATTCTGAATTAACCAGATTGCTTATGGTTGATTTCTAAAAACTAAAGCCAATAGAGGTTATACTACTATCATTGTACAAATATTATTTTCTGTAAAGTATTTCGATGTGTTCCATAGAGACGGAAACATAATTGCATGTTACTAGGAGCTTCCCTGGAACAAGGCGGTGACACCTTGGGGGTCCTCCCTTGTCCCACACTTTAGTTCACCATCACGGCATGCTTGCGTGGCCTCCATCAGTGTCTTCTGAAAAGGAATCAAGGAAGTTTAAACCGTGGGGTGAATGTGATATTTAAAATCACCAACATACCGCAGCAGCCAACTGCAGCGTGCTCGTTCCGGGTTGACGCCTGGCGTCGGCTGGACTCAGCCCACGTCTTCACGTTGGGGATTTTGTGTCGTCAGGTGCAATGTGAGGTACAGTTTTGTGTCCACAGGTAACCCGCCCTCCACGCACTGCCCGCTGCCGCCCCTCAGACCCACTCTCCGGCAGGAGTCCTGAGTCAACACAAAGTGGGTCAGAAAGTCCCTCTTTTATTCTCTCTGGTCCCACATACAGTTAGTAGAAGAATGTTAACTGTCATGATCATGAACACGGCCTGAAACCTGTAACGTGAAGCGTGGAAGAATTCACGTCCATAAATGAGGATCCTTGCGTGTAACTTACCCATGAGGACGGCCAGCCCAGCTGAACTGTTCTCGAAGGAGAACATTCCATGCACACAGGTCAAATGGGTTTTCTTTTCTTATACTCGATCAGCGTTTGACGTCATGTCTCATTTTAGGTCACCATGTCCGAACCATGATCTTTTCACTTGTCAGGACTTGGTCCCAGAGAACAGATACCACTCTGGCTAGTTTAAGCAGAAAGGAATTTAATACAAAATTGCTGGGAGGGTTGGAGGCCTGGGCTTCAGGCCCAGCTTCCAGAAAAGACTGGAAAAGCCAGCCCATGGCAACTCTGCCCTGCGGAGCAGAGCAGTGATCAGAGAGGCAGAGCAGGAAGTTGCTGCCCCAACTCCAGGTCTCTGAGCAGTACCGCTTCACCTCCCATCTGGGGTTGGAAACCGCTGCTGTCCTCCTGTGGGCCACACACAGATTCTCGCTGTGTCATGCACAGCCTACGCCAGCAACACAGGTGGCCTGTGCCCCGCCTCCTGACACCCACAGACAGAGGCCAGACCCTGTGCATCCGCCCGCCCGTTGCAAACAAACCACTGCCTCTCTGAGCCCGCTGGCCTCGGACCAGCCTCCCTCACACTGCTCCCATCCGAATCTCCAGCGGGGACATCAGCCACGGGACAATCCCAAGGTGTGAGGGAGTCCAGGAAACACACAGAGCCTTCAGCCTTTCCGCCTCCAACGTACACTAGGCGGTGGTTCCCAAACTGAAGTGGGCAGATGTGGGGTGGGACCCGAAACTTAGCATTTCTAACGATTTCCCAGGTGATGCTGACACAGCTGGTCCAAGGACCACACTTTGAGAACCACCGCACTCCAAGGTACCACACGGGGGCTGGGATGGAGCTGGGATGGAGCTGGGCAGGCTGATTTGCCGTATCTGCCACAACCTTCTTGTGCAGCTTTTGTTTTCCTTGGGTTTCTGATTCTTTTTTATGGTTGACAGAAAAATATGTGTTTCTTTAGCACAGCACTTGGATCTTCATGCTTCTTTATCAGAGTTTGCTGAACAGAAACTACTTTGTTCTTGAAGTTATTCTTCTTTAACCTCTTACTTTCTTTCTGCTTTCTAGGCCTACTGCAAAGCTGTAATCCCGACATTTATTTCTGTTAGACAATTGAATTCGTTTGGATCTCAAGCCTTTATCTGCAGCTGATTCCTTTTCATTTTGCTAGAGTACATCCTTAGGTAGTTGTGTGTGTGTTTATGTGTCTCTGTGTGTGTGTGTGTTTCCTTTAAGATGTCAGAATAAACATTTTTACTACTTCCGTGTAGGAAAATATCTTTATTTTCCCTTAAGCTTCATGATAGTTTGGCTGGATACAGAATTCTAGTTTCAAAATTATTTCAAATAAAACATTTGACTGAGACTCAAAGAAAATAAACACCGCATTCCAAAGAGAGGGGCAAGGCTGCTGTATTAGTTACCTATTGCTGCTGTAATAAATGACCACAAATTAATAGCTTAAAACAACACGGATTTATTATCTTAAAGTTTTGGAGGGCGGAAGTCCAAGATGGGTCTAACTGGGCTGAAATCAAGATGTCGGCAGGGCTGAATTCCTTCTGGAGGTTCTAGGGGAGAAGCTGCTTCCTTGCCTCTTCCAGCTTCCGGAGGCCGCCTGCTTTCCTTGGCTTGTGGCCCCGTCCACCTTCCAAGCCTGCCAAGCCTTTACTCCAGCCTCTGCTTCTCTCTTCACATCTCCTTCTGCCTCTCCCTCTCATAAAGGCTCACGTGATTATATTGGGCCCACCTGGATAATTCATGATAATCTCCCCATCTCAATATCCTTAATCCCATTGTCAAAGTCCCTTTTGCCATGGAAGGTGACATATTCACAGGTTCTGGAGATTAGGACGTGGACATCGTGAGCGGGGCTGGCTGTGGATGGAGGCTGTGCTATTCTACCTACCATGGTCAGCAAACATGATTTCCATAAGGAGATAGGAAAACATGGTCTTATGACTGTTAAATCCCTCACCCATATGCATCCACGTGGACAGTCCACCAGGCTCAGAGGTTGGAGACGGGAGGAGGATATTTATAGAGTGTTCTTGGTGTGCTGGGGCTCCTTCCTCCAGGGGTGCTCCACCCTACCCCCAATGTAAAGAGACAGAGTGAACTCAGGGATTTTGTCTTCTGCCATCTGGGGGACACAGTGAGCCTGCCTGGAAAATTAACCCAGCCCTGCACAATTAATTCAAGGTGGTAATATGAGGCTTTTATGATTCTATCCCATAAATCAGTGTTGCTCAACTTGACAATGATACCGTAGGTATTGCTTCATTGTCTTCTAGCATACGGTGTTTTCTGTAGGGAAACCTCATACCAGTCTTGATTCTTGTTCCTTTGAAGGTGTAAATATTTGCATGTTTCTCTCTCTAAATGCTTTAAAGATCTTTCCTTTTTCCTTGATGATCACATTTTCACAAAGATGTATCTGGGTCTGGGTCCTTTGCTCGTTCCTTCTGCGAGGCACTAAGCAGGCCCTTGGAATGTGTTAAAGAACACAGGCTGTGAAATCAAAACGAGTGACAAAACGAAGAGCATGGCCTTGACCTGGCTTACGAACTGACATAGGCATGAGCACCTCCCATGTGCCCTATGTCCCACCCGGGTCCCCATCCCCCAAATCTCTATTTACCATCTTTCACTATTCTTTGTAATTTGACTACATGTGTGTTTTTATACATTGTTTAGATCTGCATGTTTTTGAACGTTATAAAAATGATGTCATGCAGTGTGTATTCTTCTGTGATATATTCTGCCCCAAATGAGGCCAGATTTATCTAAGTTGGTGCCTGCAGTTTTGTTCATTTTCACTGCCTGCAGCGTGCCATTGTAAAAATATGTCACAATTTATTTATTCATTCTCTTGTCAGTGAACTTTTGGGTTTTTTCTAGTGATTTTTTAAATTACATTCCACGTTACTGGGGAAATTTTTGCACGTTTCGTAGTGCTTCTGTATAAGGGCTTTTCTTTAGAGTAGAATCCAAAGAATTGCTGAATCTTTGTGCATCTTCAACTTCTTCATTAAAGGGTGTCAAATTTTTTCCCAAAGTGATTGTACCATTTTTAGCCACCACCAGCAACATAAATGAATTGTTCCAAATCTTCGCTGACACTGTATCTTATCAGACATTTTTGGTCAATGGTGGGAGTATTAAATGACATTCTGTTATGATCGGAGCTTACATTCCTTCATTTACTGATACAGTCGAACTTCCTTTCACATATTAATCGGGTATTTGTGCTTCCTCTGTGAAGCACCGATTTTGTATTTTTTTTCTATGGGGTAGTTTGTTTTTATCTTACTAGACATTTTTGTATCGTCCAGATGTTTTGTCAGTCATGCATGGTTGAAAATACCTTCTGCTAATCCGTGGCTCATCTTTACATTTCTATGTAGCGTTTGGATGAAGGTAGGCTGACAAAGGTATCAATCTACTCCTTTAGGATTTGTTCTAAGTAATCCCTCTCTTCCCTAGACCATGAAGATAGTCTCCTCTATCTTATTCTCCAAGTTTTGATTTTAACTGTGTAATCCATTAGACATGGATTTTTGCATAAGGGGTGAAGGAAAGATCTGATTTTGCTGTTTGCCCTGTGGATAGCCAACTACCCCAACACCCTTCACTAAATAATCCACCCTTCATCCATGACCTTCATCGCCAGCCCTGTCGGTAGCGTGTTTACGCACACGTGCGGGTCTCTTGGGGCCCTCGTTCTGCTCCCCGAGCTCAGCTTGTCTATCTCTCAGCCGACTCAAAACTGCTGGTGCCGGGCTTTGAGATCCAGAGGGCAGCCCCCAACCTTGTCCTCCTTCAAACAGTTCCTGTCTGTTCTTTTTTTTTTTTTTTTTTTCTTTTGAGACAGAGTCTCACTCTGTTGCCCGGGCTAGAGTGAGTGCCGTGGCGTCAGCCTAGCTCACAGCAACCTCAAACTCCTGGACTCAAGTGATCCTCCTGCCTGAGCCTCCTGAGTAGCTGGGACTACAGGTGTGAGCTATGACGCCTGGCTAATTTTTCTATTTTTAGTAGAGACGGGGTCTCGCTCTCGCTCAGGCAGTTCTGGAACTCCTGAGCTCAAATGATCCTCCCGCCTGGGCGTCCCAGAGTGCTAGGATTACAGGCGTGAGCCACCGTGCCTGGCCTCCTGTCTGTTCTTGATCCATTATTCTTCCATATAAATTTTAGAATAATCTCGTTGAGTTTAGTGACAAATTCTATTGGAGTTTTAAATTTAGAACTACATTAAATCTATGAATCATTTTTGGGAGAATTAACATTGTTATGATATTGGGTTTTTCTATCCGTGAATATGACTTATCTCTAGGTTTTCCTAAATGTCACTCAGTAACTTTTACCATTTTCCCCTTATTATTTCTAGGTAGCTGGGCTTATTTTTGTTTGATTTATGTTGTAGCAATCGTAATTGGTATTTTGTTTAAATAACATTTCATAACTTTGATATATGGTGTTTGAAAATACATTTTTTCAATTAAAAAATAGAGTATCTTACTGAACTCTCTTATGAATTCTAATTGTCTAATCTCTTGGACTTTCTACATAACGGTCATCTCATCTGCAAAAAGAAAAAATGATGGTTTAGTTTCTTCTTTTCTAATCTTTAAAACTTGCATTTTCTATTTTTATGTCTCTAGCTAGAACCTCTTGTACCACATTACATTATATTGTGAGAGTGGGTATCCTTGGTTTTTTTCCCCTGGGTGTTAACAGAAATTATTTTAAGGCTTCACCATTAAGTAAGATGACATGTGTAGGGCTTTTCTTTTTTTAAAACAGATATTTGTTATTATATTAAAGACATTTTCTTCTAATTCCTGTGTGCTGGGTTTCCTTTTCTTTTTAGAAGAACTTTAAGTGGATGTTAAATTATATCAAATGCTTTTACTGTGTCTATTGATATCACTGTATTCTTTTACTCTGTTAATGTGAAGAATTGCATTACTTTAATTTCTTTTGGGGCAGAAGAAATTAAAGGTTTTTTTTTTTTTAAATTAAGATATATCTTATAATCAAAACCCCTTTACTTAAACCTCAGGCTTTAATGGCCAATTAGCTTGTACACAGCAGGGGGTAAAGTTTATAGTATGCTAATCATACCTCAATAAAAACAATCTGAAATCTGCTTTCAGATTTCAACCCATGTTGCTGAGGTTGGACTATCCCAGGGCATAACCACTTGGTGGGTTCTGATATAATCCACATTTTCTTCTGGAGTTTTCTCTTAGAGGAAAACGGAAAGAGCTGCCATGGCTAAGGTTGCCCGGAAGTTCAGTCATGTTTTTTCTGTTTTCCTTTTTCATGGCCTCTGGTTCTTATCTTATGGAAAGAAGATTATATTAAGTCACTCTGAGATACCAAGTGTATTTTCTTGAAGTTATCTTCTGTTTCCTCTAGGATTTGTTCTTGTTGGTGCCTTTCTCTTACGTGTTTGTTTTTCCAAATGTGTGGTGCTATTTTGTTGTCTTTTTCTATTTATGAAAGAAGGACTTTGTTGAATAAAGTAACTCATTGGCAGGAAGTGCCTCCCCTTCCAGGTAGCTCTATTTTGCCCGGGTGCCTGGGCACCAGATAGGTGAGCTCCGGGTCAACACATGTGGATGGCAAACTTTATTTTGATTCAAGGAGTGAAAAGTGGGCAAATTTGGCAGGACCCCACCCTCACTGGTACCAAATTTGGGATGGCTTTCCTCTGGTGTGCAGAACTCAGGCTGTAAGATCCTGGCCTTCCCTGGAAGGTAGTTCAGCTTCTTAATAAGTGTTTTCTTGTAAACGGGGCCAACACCATGGCCGCCACACAGTCCTGTGTGGGCCCCGTGTCCCCTCCGTCCCCCGCCCCACCCCAGGCTGGCAGGGAGGGGACGGCCACCATTTCCACTGCAGCCGCTCTGGGCTCCACTCTGCTTTACCCCCCCCCCGCCCCCCCCCCCGGTACAACTCCGTCTGTCATCCGTTTTCTTGAAATCCACAAGAATCTCTTGCCTCCTCATAGTCATTCTCCATCCTACTCTCTCCCTTTTGTTATTAATTTTATATTTCTTTAATATCATTTCAGTGGAAATTTAGCAGGCAAGAGAGGAAAATGCATGTGCTCAGTCCACTGTTTTAATCCAGGACCCAATCCTATCGTCAATGTCGGTAAGTCATCCAGGGCGCTCATCAGCGCTGCAACTGGGTCTCCCTGCTTCTGCCCATCCCTCTCCTCGGACCTCTGTTTAGCTCTTGCCCCATGGGACTGTAAGCCTGTGAGGGCAGGGACCACATGCTTTCTTCCCAGCACCAAGTGCAGGAAATGGCACAGGACAGCTGCTATGCAAAATGCATGGATGGCTTTCTGAAAATGAATGTCTGTTGAATGACTTGATAAATGAATAACATTAACATTATGGTCAGATTTTAAGAATGTCTCTATAAATATATTGGACTAAAGCCTTCCTTTTTCTTCCTCATTTGAAAATCAAGCAGGGAATATTTTTAATTATGAAAAATTGATTGTTTTCTTATCTTGGTCCCACAGTGCAGTCCGCAGAAGCTCTGGCCAGCCCTGCTGAGAGATAATTGACACAGACCCTTCCAGAAGCTGTGCTGTAGCCCAAGCACGAACGATGCCAGGGGGACTCCATCCACATCCAATGTTGGAAGCTGGTTTCCAGGCCAAGGAAAAGTCTTTAAAATATCAAATGTTTTCTTACCAGACTTATAAAATAAAGGCAATGACTCCAGGGAACTTGGATATAATGAGAAACTTTAAAAATTGCACCAGAAAATTTCTAGGGCTTAGGCCAACCAAACTTAGGCATAATGAACCTCTACAAAGCTCTCATTGTGTAGATTTAGATATGTAGCAAACTAAATTATGTTATCCAAATTTACCAATTCCTATAACAAAACTTATCCCTCCTGCCTGCCATGGCTGGATGTGGACATGTCTGCTCTAAGTTTTATATTCTGATGCTCTGTAGGTAGCACGGGCTTTAAACGCAGTTGTCAAAGAGGAGGTGGCTCATCAGAGAGGAAATTAGAGCTCCCCTAGAGCTCAGAACCTCAGCCTCCTATAGGGCTCCCCCTGCAGGGCTCGGATCCACCATCTCCTACAGCAGCACCTGCCTCAGCCACACCAGGCAGGAAACATGACAGAGGGCGGAGCACACGGGCTCAGAGCCAGGTTCTGCTGAGCACTGGATCCTCTCCCGAGCACCGGGCCTCTTGGCCCCCAGTGGCCCCCCTCGCCCCCTTTCCACCTGAGCTGACATCCCAGCTCTCATCTGGTGTCTGCTCTCAGTCTGACCTATTCCCAGCTGGCTAGCTCCACCTGGACATGGCAAGTGACAACCTGGATCTTTGGAAGTGGCCCCAGTGTCCAGTTGTCCGGCCCACTGTCCTGCAAGGACACTCACTGAATGGTCATTGTTTGGGATTAGGGTTTGGTCATCTCTCCCTCTGGCCTGTCTGCCTTTCTGTACTCAACCCCACACTCAAGCCTGTGATGCCAGCCATCCTGTTTCCAAAACCTGACATGTTCTGAGGAGTTCCACCCCCTGCTGCCCGTATCCCAGCACGGTAGAACTTTGGGCCTGTTTGCAGCCTGCCTAGATGTGCTGCAGAACTCAGCCTAACTGGCTGCAGGTCTTTACAAGACAAGCTCTGGCATCTATACGCCCACCCTGTGCCCCACTTTACAGTGAAGAACTGAGACATGGGGCTTCTCGATGTCTACCTGTGACAGTAATGGGACACAAGCTCTGCACCAACCACCCGTGCTTCAGGCCATGATGGTTTTGGTTTGTGCCCATCAACGCTGCCTATTTGCTAGGTCCTCCGACTATGTTTGCTGGGGGTGAGGGTAGTTGAGGAATATTACTATACTTTCTTCAAAAATCAGGCTTCTTACACCCACAGTCAAGGGCCTGATTTCTCCAATGAAAAGAACTGTGAATCCTTGGAGAAATGCTAATTCTAGGGTTGGAGCAGGGATAGTACAAGATAAGCCTGAAGTATCTTGTAGTATCAGAAAGTAGAGAGGTGCAGTGGCTCACGCCTGTAATCCTAGCACTCTGGGAGGCCGAGGAAGGAGGATCACTTGAGATCAGGAGTTTGAAACCAGCTTGAGCAACAGCAAGAGCCCATCTCTACTAAAAATTAGCTAGGTGTGGTGGTGTGTGACTGTAGTCCCAGCTACTCGGGAGGCTGAGGCAGGAGGATCACTTGAGCCCAGAAGTTTGAGCTTGCAGTGAGCTATGATCTCACCACTGCATTCTAGCCTGGGCAACCGAACAAGACCCTATCTCAACAAAAAAAAAAAAAAAAAAAGGAAAAAAAAAAAAAAGAAAGTAGAGAGTGCTCAAAAAACAAAAGGATGAGGCATGTCAAAGGGACACAGGGGCCAAATTCAAAGAGCTGAAACTGGAACAATTTGGGCAAAGATATAAACAATGTAATATAGGAATATAACCTAAAATATAATCCAATAGGTCGATACTGATATAAATAAACATTTGAATAAATAACTAAATGGGAAAAGAGACAGATCTTCCTTACAGAAGAATTTCAAGTAGTCAATACAGATAGTAACATCCAGGACGTGGAGCTTAACACTGTGCCGTGAGAGCAGGTAGACTGAGGGACCTACTCCCAAAGAGAAAGCCAGGGAGCGGGGCAACAGCAACTCACAGTGGAGAAACCCGGCAAACACCTGAACCAAGCGAGGGAGGTTAACGTCACCAGTGCTGTCATGCGGCACTGATGTGCTGTCATGTGCTCTCGTACTGATGTGACGTGACGAGAAGTACATTTCGCCTCTATCGTAGTCTCTTCAAACACCCAAAACCCAGCGAGGCCTGGTGGCCCACACCTGTAATCCCAGCACTTTGGGAAGCTGAGGCAGGAGGAGCACTTGAGGCCAGGAGTCCCAGCCTGTGCAACAGAGCAAGACCCTGTCTCTATTTAAAAAGAAAGAAAGAAAGAAAGAAAGAATAGAAGGAAAGAAACACCCAAAAACCCAGTGTAATCATGAGAAAAATATTAGACAAGCCCAGATTGGAGGACAGTCGACAGAATTCCTAGCCAGTTCCTCAAGATGGCCAAGGTCACGAAAAGAAGGAAAGAGTGGAAAACAGTTTCCTCAAAAACTTAAACAGAATTACTGTGGGATCCAGCAACCCCATTCCTAGGTGCATATCCAAAAGAATTGAAAGCAGAGACTCAAGCAAGGCTTTATTTCTGAGTTACCACTATCTGCTACACGTGCAATCTTCACACAACACATTTGCATTCTAAGTTCTACTGTGCAAAGGAGTAAGTGTGGGGAGAAGAAAGGTAGCAGATACTCAGGCAGGATGTGTTGCCTGCCAGGAACCACCCCAGAATCAGGAGCTGTTTCCAGAATAAGAGTATTTAATAATAGAGGGGCAGGGGTAGGAAGGTGCATGGTGGGTGGAAGGCCTGCTGATGCTTCCCAGCTGTCTCCTGTGTGCCGTTAGGGCCCAGGGCTCTCCAGAAGTCTGGCCTCCACCTCCCTGGGCAGGGGCCTCCCGTCACACCCTGGCTCTGGCCCATTGGGCCTCTGAGGACCCAGCTGTGCTTGTTCATCTCTTCGTGCGCAGCAGCAGCAGCAGCATGTGACACAGAGTTTGGCATAAAGTCAAGCTGAACTGAATGATGCTACCGACTGTATTTGGGGATAGTGAAGGAATGTAACGAAACAGCAGAAAATAGAAATTCAAGTGCTTAAAAAGAGGAAGAAAAATGAGGCCGGTATTTCTTGAATACTATGTGCCGCAGTTACACTGCCTCGGGTACTGACACAGAGTCTTTAAATACACACAACACCCCAAGGTAGGTACATTATTTGTAGACAGGGAAACATACCCAGGAAGATTGAGTCATTTTCCCAAAGTCGCTCACCTAGTAAATGCCAAAGAGAAGATGTGAACCTGGTTATGTTTCATTCTAAAACTTAGGCTCCTTCCACCAGCTCAGTTGCCTGGCCAGCCATAAGTGACTGCTTGCCTGGTTAAAGAATCACTAATTTCCCTTTGGAAAATCACATTCCCTGCGGCAGCCTCTACTCGTGCAAGGAGTATTTACCACACGCCTTCCGGCTGCAGGTGCTCGGTCGGGAAAGCCGGGAGACCCCTGCTGTCCCCTGCTGCTCTCCAGTGCACTCCTGAGTCTGGCTGTGGGAGCAGCCCCGACTCAGTCAAGTCTTAGAGCTTAACAGGAAAATGAGAATCCAGTTAAATTAGCATAAAAGCAAATTAGTAATTACCAAGCTGTCAAGTCACAGCAGAGGCCCAAGAATTTCAACAACGATCAAGACATCATTTTAAAATATTTAATTCCACTTATATCATTCCAACTGGTGGATCAGATTGCTTCTGCTTGGTTAGAGGTGTTCTTTGAGGGAAAGCATTAAAAGTGCCAAAGGTTTTTTATTTTTTTTCCTACATGATGAGCAAATACACTGAGAGTACATAGATGCAGTGGAGCATATTCTTGTGCAAATGGATTTTGTAATATTTGCTTAGTTACCTGGAAAAAGCAGTGTTGGCTCTTACTGTGTGACTCGGAGGTTCTACAGTGTGCACTTGAGATTTGGGTGGAATAATAAAGCGTGTTTACCCAGCTGTCAAAAGACAATGTGAACTTTAATTAAATATGTAATATTGAAAATCTATCACACTCAAACTTCTCAGAGAATTAATAACATTTACTGTTTGTAGCATTTCATGTCTTAAACATCTCAAGATTCTCCCTTTGTGCACTGAATAAGGACTCCAGAGAGAGGGAGTCACAGGCACCTGGTGCTCCAAGAAGAAGGAGCTCTCTCCGATGGATGAGGGGTGCTCCCAGCATCCCTCTCTCTGATGGACATTCCCAGCATCCCTCTCTCTGATGGACGTTCCCAGCATCCTTCTCTCTGATGGACTTTCCCAGCACCTCTCTCCGTCTGAGAGGTGTTCCCAGCATCCCTCTCTCTGATGGACGTTCCCAGCAGCCCTCTCTCTGATAGACGTTCCCAGCATCCCTCTCTCTGATGGACTTTCCCAGCACCTCTCTCCATCTGAGAGGTGTTCCCAGCATCCCTCTCTCTGATGGATGTTCCCAGCAGCCTATCTCTGATGGTATATTCCCAGCATATCTCTCTGTCTCTCCCCGCCCCCTCCACTCCCTTCCTCCCCCAGGGCATTCCCAGCAGCCCTCTCTCTAATGAACCTTCCCAGCATCCCTCTTTCTGATGGATGTTCCCAGCAACCCTATCTCTGATGGTATATTCCCAGCATATCTCTCTGTCTCTCCCACCCCCCGCCCCCACTCCCTTCCTCCCCCAGGGCATTCCCAGCAGCCCTCTCTCTAATGAACCTTCCCAGCATCCCTCTCTCTGATGGGTGTTCCCAGCATCCCTCTCTCTGATGGGTGTTCCCAGTGGCCCTATCTCTGATGGGTGTTCCCAGCAGCCCTATCTCTGATGGTATATTCTCAGCATATCTCTCTCTCTGTCTCTCTCTCCCCCCCTTCCTCCCCCAGGGCATTCCCAGCAGCCCTCTCTCTAATGAACCTTCCCAGCATCCCTCTCTCTGATGGACTTTCCCAGCACTTCTCTCCATCTGAGAGGTGTTCCCAGCATCTTGCTCCCTGATACTGTGCTCCTAGGATTCCTATCTCTGATGGGCATTTTCAGGATCCCTCTCTCTATTGTTCCGTTTCCAGGATCCCTGTCTCTGCTGTGTCCCCAGGTCCTACCATGACATTGCCAGCCTCATATATGTGCCATCTTCTTTTAGTGCCAGTTCCCTTCCCCATCAAAAGTAACTAGCAATCAACTTTTCAGTTTATAGGGTCTTCTCCAGGCCAACCCAGCCTCTGGTATCCCACAAAGATGATGAAGAAGACAGCAAACGTGGTGTCTTCCAGGAGGGTCTGTAGCAGAGGGCTGCAAGAGGCTCATAGCTCAACATGGCTCGTGAGTAAAGTGAACCATCACAATCACCTTGCAGCCAAAAATATGCCAAGTGACAGATACCAGTCTTATCAGGTAGACATTGTCATCTCCATTTCACAGGTGAGGAGAGTGAGAGACAGCATATTTAAGTAATGAGCAGTACTCAAATATAATGACTCCAGTTCTAGAAAGTGCTCAGATGAAAAAGCCAATCCCATAAGGTTTCACACTGACTGACTCCATTATATAACATTCTTGAAATGACAAAATTAGAGAGTGGAAAACATATTGGTGGTTGCTAGGGGTTAGGGATGGAGGCCAGGGAGGGGTGGCAGGAGGGAGGTGGGTGTGATTATGAAAGTGCCACAAGAGGGATTTTTGTGGCAATGGAATTGTCTGTACTTGACTGTGGTGGGGGAGACGTGAACCTACCCATGTGACAAAGTTGCACAGAATAAACACACACAAATGAGTACAAGTAAAATGAGGACTCTGCATTAGCTGGGTGGATTGTGCCAATCCAATGTCAATGTCCTGGTTGTGACACTGACCCATAGTTCTGCAAGATGTTACTGCTGGGGGGAAATGGATAAAGGGAATATGGGATCTCGTGTTATTTCTTAGAATGGCTCGTAAATCTACAATTATCTCAAATTAAACCATTTAGTTAAAAAAAATAGAGTATTTGTAAAATATGTGCATGGTAAAACCTATCAAATTCAGTATTTAACTAAGAGGACATTGAATATGCTGGGATGTAATATTCAGAATTTGTTGTTTCGGTTTATTTACCAACTTTTATAAATTGTCTTTTAAGGTTTTGTATATGCCATAAACTTCCACTTTAAAAAGCAAAAAAGATAATAAAAGTAACATCAATTTTAGCTTTCAAAAAAAGTGCTCAGAAATTCAGAGGCAAAATTCCCTTCCTTTTGGCAGATTAAGACAGGCATATGATGGGAGTGAAGTTTGCGCTTGGTCTTGAAGGATAAGGTCTGTTTTGACAGATAAGGTGGAAAGGAGGAATGTTCCATATTGACAGAAGAGCAGATCGAAGCTCAGAGTAGCTAAGCACAGGACACATCCGGTTCGTTCCTTCGGGAGCTATTCTAGTCCTGTTCACTGGGATCACTGTCTTGATTCAAACCTCATCTTGAACTATGCTGCTTTTTTTTTAAGTTTTAGGACAAAACGACATTCAGTTTTTGGTTGGTTTGGTGTTTCTTCAGTTTTTAAAAATTTACTTTTAAATAATCAACTATACACACACATAGATAGTTTATTTTCCCCTCATACCCTGTTCCCTCAATGCCCTGCTCTCAGCCAGGTGTCAAGGAGGCTGTGCTTGTGACAGTGGACATGGACTTGGCAGCTGGGGTAAATCGGGGGTGACTCTGCCTGCTTTGTAGGGTTGTTGTGAGTCAAGCAGCATGGTATACACCACAGTGCTTTGCGGATTATAAAGAGCTACAGAGAAGCGAGTTGCTGATATTAACGACCTAATTCAGACTGTGGCTTGCATTATTGATAACGGCTCCACAGCCTGCTCTTTGAGGGCGATCGCCGTGGGGGACGGCGCAGCCCGGTGGGTAAGAGCAGAGGCAGGGACCTAACCAGCTTCTGGATCCACCGCTGACTCGGATCTTAAAACTCTGGATGAGCTTTCTCACTTGTCAAGTTCCAGTTCCCTCATCTATGAATGGAGCCAGGAGAACCTCCCACAGTTGTAAAAATTAAATAAGACATTTAAACAAGACACATTTGATTAAATAAGATAATTTATATAAAGTGGATAAAATATATGCTGTCCACTATTATTTTTACTATTAATATTTTAAAGTGGGGTGCTGAAACCGAAAGCTGACCTCCGCAGGGGCGGACTGTGCAGAGGAGACACGCATGTGTCTCACCAAGTGGGATTTCAGGATCCCTTTCCTCAAATCACCTGGAAGGTGTGCTGGGACCGTGGGTTCCTGGGCACAGTTGGCGGAAGGTGGCGAAAGGTGGCAGAAGGTGGCAGAAGGCCAACAGCGGCAGTCACTGTCACCCCCTGCTGTGTGCCCTGCTGCCCTAAAGTGAGGATGTCGAGCTTTGTTTTAAGTGGCTCGTTTCCCATACTGTTGTGAGAGGAAGGTCACCTCTTGGCTTAGCTCAGACTCATTCCAATTCTAGAAGCCCCAGATCTTTTAGCTTTGTCCTCACCTTTGTTTTCGTCAGAGATCTTCATTTGCGTTTATTAAAACACTCTCCTCAGTCTTTCTTCCGGTTTCTGTCAGTTCCTCCAGAAGGGCTGATGGGTGCGGCGTTCCCTGAGCTCTGTTGCAAGCTGTTTTTCCCCAGCCTTGGTGCTGAAGGACAGCTTGGCTGGATCTAAAAGCCTTGGGTTACGTGTTTTTAAAATGCTGCTTCATTGTTGCCTTGCTATGTATGCTGTGTTTGGAAAGTCTAATACCTGTTTACTCCTTTGCCTTCGTAAGTTATTTGCTCTTTTCCTGGAAGCATTGAGGATATTTCCTTTATCTTTGAAATCCTACAGTTTTACTAGACATGTCTTGGAGTTGATTGTTCTGTGTTAATTTTTGCAGGTACCCAGTGGACCATTTCAATTTGTCGATTCAGTGTTTTTATCCTGGAAATGCTTCTTGGATTATAATTTTAAATATTACCTCTGTCCCATAGTTTTGTTTCTTTCTTTATCAGACTACAATAATATAAACAGTATTCCTTTTTTGTCTGTCCTTTTTCTACTATTTGATCGCTAACCCTTTTTACTTCTTTCTTTATCTCTCTTTTCTTTGGTTGTTTTCCAGCCTTTGCTCAATGCCCCTTATTAAATTTTCATTTCAGCATGAAAATTTGCAAATCTTGTTATTTATTCTTTATTTCTGAGATATTTTTGTCTTTTTCTTCCATTTTTTTTTCCTGAACTCAAGCAACTCTTTTTTCATTTATTCCTGGTTTTTAAAAAAATTACCTTCGTATGTTTTGAATTTCTGATTCAAAGGTTTTTTTTTTTTATCTCCAAATATATATTTGAGTATATTTAATTCTGTTTGAAGTGTTGTCTTATAATTTTTCTGGGGGTTACTTTTCTCAGTTGATATGTGTTGAATATGGTTTTCTGGTTTGGGACATAATTAACATTTTATGGATCTATTAATCTTTTCTCTTGCTTATTTTGTGGCCAAGGCATGTTTTACTAGATTCCTGGCTCAGTGGCCCTCCATTCTGCCAGTGAAGTCCAGATACTTGAGGGGGTGCGTGTGTGTGTGTGTGTGTGTGTGTGTGCGCGTGTGTGGGTGGTGAGGGGGAGCACGTTCGCCCCCCTGCTTGGGTTCTCTGTCATCTCACAGGACCTTCCCCTCTTGCTGCTTCTCCGCTGCATCACCTAACTTCAACAGACACCTTCCTTCCTTCCCACTTGTCTTTGTCTTCCCAGAGCTGTGCGTTTTGGAAACCATTCCTTCAGGTTGCATGTAATCCTGAGTCCCTTCCTCGCAGTCCATGTTGTGATCTACCCACATACGATTTTAGGATTTTCAGTTTTAGGGTGGACGTCGCCTTCCTGTGGTGCTTGAGGTCAAGGTTAGGACCTTCACTAGCCCCTCTCCCCGCTTCAACTGTCCTCAGTCTGCCTTTGCTCACCACAATGCCTCGCTGGGTCACGTGGGCCAAGCACGAGAAATTGTGTGCTTGGATTTAGTGACTTTTTTTTCTCTTTTAACTTACAATGATTTTGAAGTTTGGGCATTCTCCGTCTTCAAATTTTTCTGAGTGTTAACATATATACAGATTTTTCCAAAGCACTGGACATGAAGAAAAACATCCTAATTCCTTTTACGAAGCATGACTGTTACACTGATGTCCCAACCTGGTAAAGGTAGCACGAAGATCAGAAAACTACAGACTAATACCGCTCACAAATAGCGATGCAAAAAATGCTAAATAAAATGCGAGCCAGAAGAATCTAACCCCACATTCAGAAAATATTTAAGAAATGAACACGCGGACTTCATTCCAATAATGCAATATTTATAACGTGTGGGTCTACACGTGTTGACTGCAGGGCTCAAACCTTATGGGATTTGCCAAGGCTTTGTAAAAAGGGTAATCAGTCTGCTGAGTGAATGGATGAATGTGAATTATACGCTTCAAATCCTAGCCAGATATGATGCAAAGCTTTTAGAAGGAGAAGATACTTGTTAAAATTTAATTAGTGGGTGGAGTAAAAACACTCTCACAGTTGAGAGCACATTTAAGGCAAGGCTTTGACCCTTACTAGACAGTCCCAAACACCCTTGTCCCCACTGGTAAGCCCTTCTTTTTTCTCTGAATTGCGCAGGAAAGATGTTTTGCTGCTGCTGCTATCTTCCCGCCAAGGCAGGGTCCAGCCATCCTACATGCACACTCAAAAGCTGCTCTCCCAGGCTCTGGCCTCCCGCAGTCTGTATTGAACAGCATCTCGGTTTGTTTGGTCCACACCCCAACCCTCCCCAGCGCCCTCTTTCATCTCAGTTTATCCTGGCTTCAAAAGAAAATGGGGCATTAGAAAGAGTGTAGAGGCCTAGATTCTAGGACCAGGTGTACCGCAGTAGGTGTGGGACTTTAGGCAAGTCACACAATGTCCTACCCCTGCTTCCTCCTCTGTAAAATAGGCCTTCACCTTGCACAGGGTTGTCGTAAGGATGAAATGATCTAGTCCTTTGAAAGGAATAAAGAGCCACACAGACAAAATGTGCAGCTGCATGGTCCCAGTTGAGCAGGGGAAGAATCAGTAGAGTCTCGGGTGTAAGCTTTCGGTCATGGTGTCCATCGATGATTACCATTTCATAAAAAATATGTCCTGGCTGGGTGTGGTGGCTCATGCCTGTAATCCAGCAGTTTGGGAGGCCAAGGTGGGAGGCTCACTTGAAGCCAGGTGTTCAAGACCAGTCCAAGCAACATAGTGAGACCCCATCTGTACAAAAAAATTTAAAAATTAGCTGGGTGTGGTGGCATGCACCTGTAGTCCCAGCTACCCGGGAGGCAGACATGGGAGGATTGCTTGAGCCCAGTTTGACTCTGCAATGAGCTATGATTGTGCCACTGCACTCCAGCATGGGCCACAGAGCAAGATCCCATCTCTTAAAAAAGAAAAAAAGTCCTAATTCTTCCCCAAACCCAAATCCACAGTTTCTCAATACTGCTTTACCCAGGAAGCTCTAACTGCTTTCATTCAGTCAAATAAAACAAGTGTTTCATTTCACTCATCCTTTCCAAACAGAGGATTCCTGTGAACAATTACAGGAAGCAGCCCTGTGACAGAGACATTTCTTCTGTGACTAATTCTGGGGAATACCTGTCTATCTCCTCCTAGGATTCCAGAACAATCTACCCACTGAGAACAAAGCCAACTGGCACACTGCTCCCCACGCAGAGAATACACAGGCTCGTTCCCAAAGCTTGAACGCCCACCATCTCTCCAACAAACAAAAGCCTGACATTTTCGAAGGTGCTTTTTTTAAGGCCAAAATACCAAGTAAAGATTGAAGAAACTTGAAGTTAAAATATACAAATCCCTGATATTTTAGATCAGGATTTCAGCCTAGGACCATGAACACACATTCAGCTCCGTGGATGTAGATCTGTAGCTTGGGAAGGGTTCTCTTTCTCTGCAAAAATCCCTGTTGAAAGACAAGCCCATCCGTGTCCTGCTGGCTGACTAGATAACAAAATCTCTCCAACTATTTATTCATTCATTCAAAAAAATGTTTACCCACTTCCTATCATGTGCCAGGCACTGACCTATGTGCTGACAGCCCCATGCAGAACACATGGACAAGGGTGGCTGCCAGCAACAGTCTTACTGTCCAATCTGATAGTCTCAGACATCGATCAGATACTGAATCACAGCAAAATGTCATTGCAAACCGTGATGAAATCAGCAAAGGAAGAGACCAAGACTGGCTCTGTTCTAGGGTAAGGGTGGCAAGGAAGGCTTTACAACCCCTAGTCCTGGGCCTTGCGGGTAGTAAGTGCTCAATGAACATTGAATGAATGCATCTGAGCCCTGACAGATGAGTGGGAGTTAAGCAGGCTGGGGTGGGCAGGGCAGTAGAGCAGTGGTCCAGGAAGAGGTCCCAGCTTGTGCAAATGTCCTGAGACAGGAAGGAGAATAGCCATTCTGAGCTAAGGAAGAAAGGTCAGTGGTGGCTGGTGGGTGGGGAGCAAGGGGCAGACATAGTAACTCCTAAAATACTGGCGCTGGGCACCAACAGAGATCTACAAGACTCAGGCCTGCCCTCAAGGGCTTGCCTTCTTGTGAAACATCACTTTCTCCAAAATGCACAGCAAGAAGCAAATGTGCACACCTGCAAAGGCCTTGGGCACCCTCTTTGCACAGATAAACAGTACCTGTTGAGATAATATTGACAGTTTGAGCGCCACTCTATACACATTTGCCATTATTTATAAGCCAACATCTTTGGCAAAATGATATGATCCTACAACACTTCTGAGCCCCGTGGAGTGTCTCAGGCTAGCACTATCCCAGACCCCCCAAAAGGCACAGATTAAAATTTCACGGGAAGAATGGCATTAGGGCTTAACCCGGGTCCAAATATACTAGGCCAGGCACCTCTCTTAGCACAGAAATACATGGAGGGTAGAAACCTGCCTCCGTGCTGCAGCGGTGGCAGGCAGTGCTGGGGTGGGGAGCAGGCAAGTCAGGACAACACAGGTGGGGTGCAGGGTTCTAGAATCGCCTACCAGAAGAGCCAGAAGGGACCTCAGAGACAGTGTTCTTCAAACCTCTCTTTCTACAAAAGAGAAGACTGAGGCCCAGAGAAGGCAACATGTCCTTCCCAAGCTCACTCAGAGAGCTGGTGGAAAATGGAACCTAGAATTTAGCCTGTGGACTCGCAGTCCGGTGCTCACCACACCAGCTCTGGTATGGAGAGAGTCTGTGTGCGGACAGGCAATGGCTAGCAGGTTAGGCAATAAGATGTCTGAGCCAACCTCTGTCACTTTAACACTGGGACATTACTACCTGCATATAGATCCTGGAAGAAGAGAAAAGTGGAGGCCTTAGGAACAGGTCATCTTCTCCTCTGCTGGTGAGGAAGTTGTCAGTTGCAGGAAGAAAAACGTGTTCTCTTACCTAATAAACTTTCCAACCAGTGACTCAATGACATCCTCAAAGACCCCGGCTCTTTCCACCTTCCCCCTCAACACGCTCGGCAGGTCGGCCTGCCTTGGGCCAGCTCTCCTCACGGTTTAAGTGCCTGCGGCTGCGGAGGCATCGCCTCCAAGGCTCCCATCGGCCAGAGTTGCTTCTCCTGCCAGACCGAATCCAACCCCAGGAAAGAAGAATGGGGTCTCAGTGCCTAGATGCCGCCTTCCCTGAACCCTCCGGGGCCGAGCGGACATCTAGACAAATCAGCCAAGAGGGACGGGAGATGGGCTCGAGTGAGGAAGCACCTGCCTGCGGGGGCTCCGAGCGCCTCCTGGTTCCCTCTGAACCGTTTCATTTCAGTCACTCTGAGCGAGGAGTTCGAACGCCAACAGCACAGACGTTACAAAGTAATCCTGCCTCACCACGACAATAGGTATGTCCCGCGTGGAGTTGATTGTGACGGATTTAAATTCCACTTCATTTTGTTTGGTGGAAAAGTCATATTCAAAACTCACATTTTCCTCCCCCCCCAGGGGCCTCTGCTGTTCAGATTCATACCGCCAATAAGCACTCTTACAAGCCTGTCGGATAAAACAAATGAAAATGAGGACAAGAAAGATTTCTGTGCTATTTGTCTTCAATATCCTGGAGCAGGACTTGGATTTATTTATTTGGAACAGTACTGTGGCTTGTAAAGCTTTATAAAAGCTGCCAGTGCTATAAAAACATCTAATAAATGCAGGTCTTAAAAACAAAATCCGTGCAGGAACCAAGCTGTTTTGTTATTCTGTAGCTGGGAAAAAAAAAAAACTACAAACAGAAATTAATATGATCTCTCTACAGCATCAGATGGTTTTCGTGTCTGTGCTACAGCCTGAGTCTGTTTCACAGACTTTGCAAATACAGTGACAACTGCTCACTTTGTAAGAGCACTTCTTGTATGTGTGAAAATACATTACCCAAGGACACTGTGACCTCTCCTATTTATAGAGTATTGCTTCCAATCTACTGATGACAACCCTTCACTGTTTCCTGTCCCCTCCATGGTGACATTCACAAGGGCCCAGGCGGGGATCCCACGCACGGCTCACCTCTCAGCCTCCCCAAAGCCTGCGCCCCCTACACGCCTTGTCCGTGAGAATCAGATGCGGTTTCTCTGAGCACTGTGTGTTTTCTCACACCTCTGTTCCTTTGCATGAGATTTCCCTTCTGTCTACAATACACCCCCCACCACTCTCTGTGTGCCTGGATCATTGCCACTCTTCTTTGAAGCCCTCTTTCCAATTCTGTTTCAAATCTGCCGGGAGTACATCCCTGAGCCCACCCCTGTGGCATCGCGGGTGACTGCCCATGGGAGCCCTTGGCGACTCCTCCGTATCCTGGGTGACCCCACGTTGCACCCACTACTGTGCTAAGTCAGCGTTGCCCCTGGACGCCACCCTGGGCCTCAGCCTGAGTGGCCCTGCTCTGACCTTCCTCGGTCACTCCCCTCCCCGTGGGTGGATGCCAAGCAGACGTGCCCCCTGGAGCCCACGCCCCTGCCCGTCTGGCCCACGCTGCAGGTGCCCAGCATCCCAGAATTCCTGCCCGAGGCTCCCGTCTGCTTCAGGTCCGCCCTTCCACAGAGACGCACGTTGGCGCGCACCCCCGAGGCCCAAGGAGGAGCTGGGGGGTGTTTGCTCATGAGGCTGTGAGTGTGTGGGGTGTCCCACCCACAGGCACGGGGCTCTCGTGCCGCAGGGGAGAAGAGAAGGGGCGGACCTGAGGCCGGGGAAGTCACAGCCAGCAGTCATTGTGCGGCCACCTTTCCACACGAGACCCCGAAGAGCCCAGGAATTCTACATTCAAACCCTGCCTTCCAGACACAGATGTCAAGGCAGGAGAATGGGACATGCGTCGTTGAACAACGTGTGAGTTAGGTCGGTAATCTTTACATATCTAGACATACGGGTGGCGGCGCCTCCCTCTGTGCTCTCGCCCCGCCCTGCAAATGTCAGGGGCAGCTCTGTGCCACCGTCCGTCCTCCTGGTGTTGGACTGGAACCTCAGGTCCAGTGAGTGGTGTCCGTGTGGCTAACGCTCTCGACTTTGGGGAATTGGCCAAATGACTGTGGGGACCTTCAGAGCAGACTGGTAGCTTTGCCCAGGGGTACCGCACCCCGGAGGGAGCCTTTCCTTGCGAACTTTCCACAGTGTTGACAGAGTATCACGTAAACACAGTGTGAGCTCCAGCCAGGCCGGGGTTTAATGCAAGTTGCTTCTGTTTGAAAATTATGTCCTGACAAAGCTGGTATTTCATTTTTGGAGGTTATAAAGTGAAACTCATTCTGAGATGATAGATTCCAAAGGAACCTTCCCTTGCAGTGCTGTGGTGACAGGACACAATCCACTCTCTCTGCTGACACTGGCTTCTGGGGCTGTGCTCAGAGACCTGCCTGCCCATCACAGGGTGGCAGCCCCGGCCCCTCCAGACCTGCGGGTCCCGGCGCTGCCGCAGGACCACGCACGTCACCTGGGCAGACACCGGGATCCGCGTTGGTTAGGATTTTGTGTTGTTTTGTTTTGTTTAATTAGTTTCTCAGATGATTCTAAGGGACAGTGGGGATCACTGTGTGGGGGCCATTGCCCCAAACCATAAAGGGGCCCAGATTTCTATTCATTAGACCCTTACAACACGCCAAGCACCGTGCTATTTGATTTTACATGGGATTTTGTTTTCAACTTGCAGAGCAATCCTGTGAGATAGGAATGCTTAATCTCCTTCCTCTCCAGCAGATGAGAAACTGAGCTAGAAGAGGGCCGGGTGATTCGCTCAGATTCACAGAGCAAGTTAGCGGTGAATCTAGGGCTTAATTAAAGACTTCTGGCCCCACGCCCAGCAGCCTTCCATGAAGCACCGTGGAAGTGGCACGCTTGAGGAATCACTTTAGCTCTCAGAGTGCTAGCAAAAATGCTCATAATTTAGCTTCCTCTTCAAAGTCGTCAGTTTGTCAGGATAATTCCAAGTGGCTATGCATTTTCCACATTTAAGAAAAAGTCTGGCAACAGCACTTAGAGACTCAGGCGGCTCCATCAGCGACAGAATCGGGCTGGCAAAGAGAAACCGTTGCATTTCCAACGACATCGGTTTCTGAAGCAATAATAGACCATTATTGGAGAAAAACAAGCTCTCCTTCCATTAACAACACTGTTTAATGCAAGAGCATAAAAAGGCTTTTAAAGCTTCAAGAGCAAACACGCGAATTTTCTCTCTGTAAAAAAAAAATAAAGTCTCCAAGTGCTCAGCCCTTAGAATGGTCCCCAAACAATGTTTTTTGTCATTAATTCCACAGACATAAGTGCATCTAATCCCGCAGACATAAATGCATCAGCTTGTTTGCCATAACTCCTTCAGGAAAACTAATACATAACTTTAGGAATGAAATCTGCTTCTAGAGTTTGCTATAATCCACCCCTGCCCCCAAACGGCCTCTTCTTTCCGGCGGAAAGGTGTCGTCCACCTTCCACCTGTTCTCCCTTTGTTGTTCCCCACCCCGTCCCTGGGCCTTCACTTCCTGTGAGTCTCATTTCTCTGACACCAAGCACAGAGCACTTCTCTTTCCATTCTGATTTTAATTAACTTTTTTTTCTTGGATCTCTTTCCTCCCGGCTACCCTGATATTCTGGGCACCCTAATGTTTCTGTGGAATGAAAGGAAGGGTCGCCATTGTTAAATTTTAGCTCTCACCCTAAAGATATTTTTGGGTCTCTCAGTTCTGTCCTCCAACAGCAACCAGTGCTGTGTCTTTCTTAGGTGTCCTTCCCGAGAGTCTGCATGGGGAAACGTAGGGCAGGCACACTTTCTATACACAAATGTTTACAAACCATGTGACTAGCTCCTCACTATGCCTCTAATTTACACATATATAATATATGTGTAAATATACGTATGTAAGTTATACATTATGTATATTTGAAGGGTATTGATGTATTAATTTCTTTTACACAACCATATTTCTGAATTACCTAATGTTTATATAGATTGTTTTGGTGGCTATTTGGGGTTTTTCAGCTGAACAATTATAACATCTGATAATGATGATAATTTTATCTCATCCTTTCTAATTTATATGCCTCATTTCTCTTTTTTGCCTGATTGGCATTAGCTATTCAACAATGTTAAATAATAGTGTGAGAGATAATTGATAAAAATTGTCCATATCTAGGCCACAAAGAAAACTTTAGTAAGTTTCTAAGAATGGAAATTATCCAAACAACATCGTCTGAACATATGCGATAAAAGTAGTAGCGTTAGTAATAAAATAAACAAAAAAGTCTTTCCACCTGGAATAAAAAAAGATACTATGGGCCGGGCGCGGTGGCTCACGCCTGTAATCCTAGCACTCTGGGAGGCCGAGGTGGGCGGATCGTTTGAGCTCAGGAGTTCGAGACCAGCCTGAGCAAGAGCGAGACCCCATCTCTACTAAAAATAGAAAGAAATTATATGGACAGCTAAAAATATATATAGAAAAAATTAGCCGGGCATGGTGGCGCATGCCTGTAGTCCCAGCTACTCGGGAGGCTGAGACAGGAGGATCGCTTGAGCTCAGGAGTTTGAGGTTGCTGTGAGCTAGGCTGACGCCACGGCACTCACTCTAGCCTGGGCAACAGAGTGAGACTTTGTCTCAAAAAAAAAAAAAAAAAAAAAAAAAAAAAAAAGATACTATGGAACAATTCTTAGGACAAATGGGAACTACAAAATAAATTTACACAATTTTGTGAAAATGATAAAATGAAAACATAGTATCAGAATCAATGGGATACTATAAAAGCAGTAATTAGAGGAAAATGTATAGTATAAAATTATTACAACAATGAAAGTAGAAAAAATAAAGGCAATAAATTAAGTACAAACTCAAAAATAGCTAGAAAACAAAGTAAGCTAAAAGAAAGCAGAAGATAAAAGTTAAAGATAAAACAAGTTAAAGAGTTGGAAAAAAGATAAACAGTAGAAGTAGTAAATCAAAACTCTAGTTCTTTGGGTGAAAAATATCAACAAAATAGACAAATTACCGGCAAACCTAATTAAGAAAGGAAACACAAATACACAAAATAAAAAATAGTAACTGGAAAATAGCCATCAAAACATAATTTCTTTAAAAATTGTGAGATTATGTGGCAAAACTTGTACAAATAAATCTGAAGACCTGAATGAAGTGGACGATACTCAACAAAGATTACAGCTTAACAAAATTGACACCAACAGACAATTCTGAAAACACAGAGAAAGCAGTTAAAGAGTTCCACCGCCCCCACCAAACAAACCAGACCCAATGCTTTCACCGGAGAATTCTACCAAACCTCTTAAGATTGGCCAATCCCAATGTTACTTGTATTATTCTAGAGTACAGACAAAGAAGGAATTTCTCCAAATTTATTGTATGAGGTAAGCATGACATTGAGCCATGACACATTTAGACCAAAAAAACCAAAACAAAACAAAACAAAACAAAACTACAAGCCCATCTCATTTATGAATATCAAAGCAAAAACCCTAACTAGAGCCTTTAGCAGACAGGAGCCAATAGCTCACTGAAAAATGATACACCACGATCAAGCAGAGCTTATTCCAGAAATGCAAGGTTGATTCAATATTAGGAAATGCATCCGTATAAACCATAATATTAATAGCACTGAGAAGCAAAATCACCAAAGAGACATTTGACAAAATCCAAATTTTGTCCAAAACTCATTCATGTTAAATACTCAATAAAAGGGGAATTAATGAATATTTACCAAAAAATCTGGTATCGTATTAAATGGAAAGCACTAGAAGATTTTCACCAAAATCAAGAACAAGATGAGACTGCCTTTTATTATCATTACTACAATATTTACCATCGTGTTGGGAGTATTAGCCAATACAATTAGGCAGGGGAAGCAAGGAAAGGTATTCGAATGTTTAGAACGGAAGGGGTAAAATTCTCACTGTCTGCAAGTGATAGGATTATATATGTGGAAAATCCCAGAACATCAGTGGAAAAACTACCATCAACAGTAAGAGTTTAGTAAAGTAGAAGGTTAGAATAGAAACATAGAAAAGTCAATAGCTTTTATATGTAAAAACAAAAACCAGCTTCAAGTGTACCCATTTATATAGCAAAAACCGACAATAAGATAAATACCTAAGTGTAAACTTAACAATAGATGTCTGTTGCAGTGTGAGTTTTCTGGGTAGCAGATGCCAAGATGGAGTTAAGAGTCCAAAAAGTCGAACTGAAAGGGCAGGAGGCAGAGGGGAGCGTGAGGCTGTCCCACAGAATGAGTGCCCAGTGAGCTGAGCAGAGTGTGGCTTTATGGGCAAAAAAGGGCTGAAGAAAGCAGAAAGAGAGAACAAAAAGCAGACTGGTTGTTTCAAAGTTGTTTTCCAAACACTGTTAAAGCCAAGGGGACTTCCTCATTACCCTAACTCAGGTTGACTGAAATCCCCTGTATTTTTGAAAACTGGCCCGTGTCAAAGTCCAGTTTGTTTACATGGCCTTTGGCACAAGTGGCTCCGTGCTGGTTTGGTCTGGTCTGCTGGGCCCAGTGCAGGAGGCTGGAAAACAGTGGCCTCCCGTGAACTGTATTTCCCACATGGGACACAGGATTTAACACCCTAGCAAGGACCCTGGGGGTGGGGGGACAAGCTCACGACTGGGATGGCTTGAGAAGCCAGAACAAAATGACAGCACGGCTCAGTGAGGTGGGACTGCCTGAGCTGGCCCGGCCGACCGCAGTGGGTGCTGGGATGGGTATGTAAGGCATGGCCGGAAGATCGCATTTCGAGAGTGGGCCCAGAGGACACACAGTCCACCAAGGCTACCTGGCGTCTCCCGGCAAGGGGGGCCTGGGCATCACTAGAAGCCTGACGGTGGCTGTGCTCTGCAGGCCAGGTGGACAGCAGGACAGCCACAGAGCTGAGCTCACCGACTCCCCGGGGAAGTCGGGAGGGGATGACAGAGGCCAAGGGTGGTCCTCAACCCCCAGAAGCCAGGAGGCCACAATTACCACAACAGCCGCAGGTCAGAAGGGAGGCCCGCCAGGCAACCCGGCTCCTTCTCTGTGGTACAGGATAAAAGTGCAACGACGTGTCTTTTCCCTTGGAGGGGCTGTGCCGGGCTGCCCCTGACCCACGGGCCCCGGCACGCCCCTGGAGCGGCCAGTCCCTGAACCCCCTGGGCTGAGTCTGCGGGGGCCCTGCCTGCACGCGGCTGCCAGACGGTGCGCAGAGCGGGCTGCCCACAAGGAAGAAGAAAGTAAGTCATGAACTGCCACGTCTTGGGGATGCTTTTATCCTATGAAAGGGGTCCCCGTCCTAGCCCCTCTCACAACAGGGCTTCTCGAAGCCACATTCTGGGCAAAGGCCCCGGGACCCCAGGGACTAGGGTGCTGTGAAAGCACTCTTCTTCCATCGTATTCCCTAGGTTTCTGTTGGTTTTTAAGGAAGTTATTCCGTGTACTTTTCTGTACATGGCCATCCTAGTGAGTTTCCTTCCTTGTCCCAGTAGTCTTTAGCTGATTATCTCGAGGTTTTTATGTGTATCCATCCACACTGCAAACAGTGATGTCGCCTCCCCTTCATCAGTGGTTACGGGTCTTAATTCTGTTCCTGCCTCTCAGCAAGGGCTGCCCGCGGCTCCCTCGCGAGTTCTTCGGGGTGACGGAAACAGCTGAGCAGCCCTGGGAAGGATGGGTTTGGGAACAATTGACTTGAAACAGCCGGGATATAGCAGGAGCCACCACGCTTGTCTGGACGTGATGTGCTGCTGGCCTGGGACAGGATGGAAATCAGGTCACTGAGAGCGTGTTAGGTCTGGAATTGCCCAGAATGCCTTCTCTCCCCTCTGGGATGAGCTAGCCCAAAGCGGAGGGTGGCGCCGGCCCCAGAAGGACACCAGAGCTGGAGCAGGGAGGAAACAGCATCCTCGCAGCTGAGCACGGGGCCATCAGAGCCCAGCAGGGGCGGGACGGCGTCCACACCAGGAGGGTGCCTGAGACAAGCTGTTGGAACCAGAGCTGGATCAGGGTGGTGTCTCAATGGTCAGGCAGGCAGCGGTGGTGGAGAAAGGCACCCAGGCAGAGGGAGGGGCAGGAACCGACCCAGCCAGGCAAGGTGCAGAGGGCATCCATGTGGGGTACCTCCCAGGTGCCCTGCAAGGTGAGGAGACTGGCCAGGTGGGGCTGCCCAGCACAACCTAGCTCTGCCCATTCAGAGAGCCCGGGAGCAGCAACAAAAGCCGCTATTTCCCAAAAGCAATGAAAACACCTGCCACCCAGACTTTGGCTTTTAAATTTCATTCCCCACAGAAAGGAACCCACATTCCTTGGGGAAATGACTGATTCCAGGGCTGGGACGGAGAAAGTTTAAGAGCAGCCGGCACCCGCCCCCCAAAGCATTTAAAGGTTTACTGTAATTGATCCATCAAGACCACAGTGAGGGTGACGCTGCAGGGCGAGGACCCCCACCCTTCAAGTTTCAAAGCAATTCATTTGCTTCGTTAATTTAAATTTGATATTTTGCCACTTTAACATCAAATAATGTTTCTAGAAAAAGTAATAATTTCCTTTAACTTCTCCACTCTACTACCTCCCCCAACCCCTACTCAAGGAGCTAGATGTCACCAGCACCAACTAATCAGGGCAGGTCTGCAGTTCTCAGCCCTGCAGGTGCACTGGCCAAACCCTGATTAACTGAGCAATTGCCTTCCTGCTATCCCCATGGCAACAGACACATGGCTGCTCCGCGGGACTAGTTGTCTAAGAGCAAATAGATTTCCTACTCGGTGTTTGCTAGCATCTTAGCAATGTTTCACAAACTCCAGGGAATAACTTGGTCTTAGTCTCTTCCACATTTTCAAGGTCCGTTGTCCTTGCTCTTTGATGCGATGCCCTCAGAGTACCCCACGGCTTGTGGACGCAGTCCAAGAGGGCAGACAGGGAAGGGGTCAGCCATGTCCTCAGGAGAAGGAGCAGCAGAGTCCAGACATTTGTGCCAACGATGACAGCTTCAACCCAGGTCTGAGGCTGCAGCTGAGCAGTGGCTGCCTGGGTCCTTTCCAAAATCCAGCCCGGTGTCTGTCCACACAGGGGAATATCATACAGCCATGAAGAGGACTGAAATGTTGACAGCGGTGACAACACGAATGGGCCTTGGAAACATCACGCTGAGTGAACAAGCCACCCACAGGACAAATATCGCATGGTTCACCCATGAGGTACCTAGAGCAGGTGAACACACAAGGACAGTGAGTGGAATGCAGGTTACCAGGGGCGGGGGCCAGGCAGGGAGAGTTGGTGTTGAGTGGGCACAGAGTTTCTGTTGGGGGTGAGATGTTTAGGGTGTAGATAGTGGTGGTGGTTATACCACATTGTAAAGGCATTTGATGCCACTGAATTGTACACTTATGAATGGTTAAAATGATAAATATTATGTATATTTTATTCCCCCAAAATAAAAGAAAATAAAAGTCTCAGGACCACCCCCAACTCCTTATGCCAAGGGGAGGTCAAGCCTGGAGGCTGCGTCATGCAACAGCCCCTTCCCCGTGAGCAGCTGCTCCTAACACTGTGCAGGGGCCAGGTCCCCACGGGAGACGCAGGCCTCAGACCCCCACAGGGACGCCCACGGATCGTGCAGCAGAAAAGCCGTGCTGGCCTCCCATAAACAAGGACATGCAAACGTGACTTTGAGTCTACACGCTAAATCTAGCCCTAACAGGAACGTCTGTGGGACTCCACACTAACACTGTTGGTTACACGCTTGTCTTCCCAGGCGCAGAACAGGGACAAAACAAGATGGAACATTCTTTCACCTCCCCAGGACGTATACACAACTGATGCTTCCTTCGCTCCTTACTGTCTTATAACATTCACCTTATCTTATGCAAGATACGGATGTCGTGGGCCTCACGAGAACGTAACCACTTGTCTCCCTGCCCGCCCCTCCTCCTGTCTCCTTCCCAAGTGCCCTCTCCCCTTTAAAGCCAACTTCCCAAATCCTGCTCCGGAAACACAGGCACAGATGCACCTGTGCACTCTGGGCATGTTCGTGAACTTTGGCCTAATGAACCTGCACTGATTGAGATCTTTGCCTCAGTCACTTACTCGGAGTTGGCAAACCCACAGACTGACAGGCCAGGAACCGGCGCTCGGTCTTTCATCAGAAATGAGGAGGAGGTGGGGGGGAAGCTGCTGGGGGAAGGGGCGCACCTGGGCTTTGGAGACACCTGGAGGAGCCGTCCCCTGAGATTTGCTGTTTTCCAAACTTGGCCTCCAGGCCCGGCACACTCAGGAGCTCGTCCCTCACCCCAGTGGCGCTGTCTTCAGCACATTAGGCAAACGGGCAGCCCCTGCCTATTCTCCTGCCGCCAGCAGGTGACAAATGATCATTATTAAGGAGGAAATCGTGGTCCATTTGTCATTTTTGACAAATGAAGTCCAGAAGGTCCTGGTGAGAGTGGAGTTCCCTTCCTAGAGGATGTGACAGGCCATTACAAAGCCAGCCCCGGGATCTTTTAGAGTCGTTCAATTTACATGAAGCGAGCACAGCTTGGGGCACTGAAGCAGTATCATTGCAACACTTAATTACTTTGCTTCCTCGTTGACAAGACAGCTGCATCCGACGCAGTTTGTCATTTCATTAGGCACTAAATATTGAAAACAGCAAACAAACCAACGTGGGCAAGCACAGCTCCAGCCCAGCAGGGCTGGCAGCACTGGCACAACAAGAGCGACTGCAGCAGAGCCACCTGTGTGACCTCAGCCTCACGTCTTCCTCGAAACCAGACACAACCACAGGGTCCTGTTGCCTCATCTCTAACATACAGGGACACAAGTCTTGGTGATTTTGACACCAATTGTCTGTCCTTTATTACAATGACACAGAGCCACTGTTCTTGGGTCCCTGGCAGACACCCCAGGCAGAAAGCAGCATTGCTTCCCCGCATCCCTGCTCGCAGGCAGGGGCACCCTCGCCCAGTGCAGGACTTTGCAGTGCTCAGAGCACCTCCTGTGACTGTGGGAGGCAGGACGGAGCTGCCGACGGGGAGGCCATGACGCCCCTGCGGCCAAGGGGCCGGGCTGGGAAGGACAGGGTTGGGTGGAGGCAGCCGTGGGACGGGGAGGCCATTCCAGACCACGGAGCAATGGAGGGAGCAAGGGGAACCCACAACCTGAGCTGACCAGAGCAGGCACCGCGGGAAGGTCAGGTTGCAGAGAGAAGCTGGGGCTGGATTCCCGGGGGTCTTAAAGCTCTGCAAGGACTAGGATTGGGCCCTACAGCGGAGAAAGACCACCTGCCGACCGCCTCTCCAGCTGGGTGGGCGTAAAAGGAGGCAAAGGGAGAGAGTAGATAACAAACGGTGTCTGACCTTTTTCTCACCTGGAGCGTTACCTGAAGTCCTACCCAAACTTCCACCTACGTGCCACACACGTACCGCCATGACCTAGTGACACAGCCACCCCATCTATACTCGGGCCTGGGAGGTACACTTTTTCAGCTGGGCACAGTGCTGCCTCACCCCACTCTGCCCCCTAAAATAAGCCTTCAGGCATTCAGGGAGAGAGGGGGAGAAGACAGAGGGGCCCACTAGGAGCGTCTGCAGCACGTACCAGCTTCTCGGCCGAGGGCTCCATCCTCCCCACACCCCAGTGCCTGGTCTCTCAGCTCCTCACCCTCCCGGATCCAAAACCCACGTCTCTGCTACTTGCCATTCCCTCCATCAACCCACTCCACACCAGCCAGACACGTGGCCCACCCACCAGCCTCCCTCCGGGGCCCCTGCCAGGCGGTGGGGGGCAGGCAAGGGTCGGGGATTCCGAGTGAGGAGCCAGGATCCCGCTCCTGCCTCTCCCGGCCCTTCCCTGCGCCCGGCCAGCCTCTGCCCGTTCTCCATTCATGGCCCTGCTGACAGCAGGCCCAGAGCCCTGACTGAAAAGGCGCCGCGATGCTGAAAGCACATGACACCAAAACAGTGCCGCTGCTGACCTCCATCGCTGGGGAGGTGCCAGGGGTGGGGAACACAAGCACAACCCTCAAGGCACAGTCGGGGAGGGCGGGGACGGGCCTCTGGGACAGGCGCTTGGGCAGCTCTGAGACCGAGGGAGAGTTACAGATGCTGCTACAGCACGTGGATGTCCGCCTCCGAAGGAGACTAGACCTGCGACGTGACCCCCAGGTCAGTGGTTTCCAGCAGAGTGAACTCGAGTGTCAGCCTGACCTTAGAAAACAGCAGCCACGGGGCAGAGCCAGAGAGAACCCCGCCAGGCCCGCTGTTCTCCCAGGGGTGGGCAGGGAGGGGAGGGAGACCTCAGGGACGGCCACACTCTCTCAGCGCTTCTGCAGCAGGTGACAGGTTCTGCAATTCGCCACCTCAGACAATCGGGTTGTCTTAAACACCCTCAGAGTTAGGTTCTTTTCCCCAACATGTTGTTCAAACCAAGTCTGACATATTCAAGAGCCTATCATCATCGTCATCATCATCTATCCATGAATAGACATTATGCAAACAGGCTTTACGTGTCAGTCTTCAGCTGATTTTTGCAGCTGTTGTCGAAGCACGATTACTCTGCTTTTGCTAAGCAAGGTGAGGGATTCACCAAACTCCAGGCATGGTGTTCATGAATTTACACCTCTCCTCTCATTTAATCCTGACAGCAACAATAAGAAGTACACATGTCAAATCTGGTTTTACTTCAAATGATAAGTAACAGGCTCAGATAATTTGCAAAGTAATTGCCCAAGGTTGTCCCTCGGGGGAGGGGCAGTGCTCAGGCACAGGTGCGAGGAACTGGGAAGCCCTTCAATGCCCCACCTGCCGCGTCACTTCAGTAGTTCCTGTAGTCCTCCCTGGGCTTTCTCTGACCCTGTCTGTCGTCCAAAAGACATATCTAAGTTTTACGGAAATAAATGGTAGCACCTAAAATAAAATGACAGCGTCACATCACCTACTCACAACTCACTGGTAGTTCCTGGGCTTCCCAAGACACTACGCCTGGCAGGTGGAAGGTGCTAGTGGTTTGGTGCCAGGTTCTCTTCCACCTGACTGTACATGCATTGAATTGGGAGCCCTGAGACAAGCGGCAATTTTTCCACCTGCCGTTGTGTCTCGAGCCAGCCTTACCTGGGGTTTGCTGCCTGTGTCTGCCTCGGTTTCTTTCTGCACGACGGTGACTCTTGCAGTGATTAACGCCAGTGGGCTTTGGAATCCTTTTTGGTAAATGTTTCTTCTTTTTTTAATCCCTAACAATTCCCCTCCGTGTTTCCAAGATCTGTCATGTCACGCCTAGGCAAAGAACACTGTCTAAATGTATAAATCACAATTTTAATTCAATTTCAATTCATTTCTCCAGACTTTCTTCAAAACTTACTAATGAAGTTGCAAAATGTGAACATTCATCGCAGTCAGCCTGCTTAAAATCCGGACCTTTGTGCAAGAGAGAGTGCTCAGCATTGATGAGAAAAGACGCAAATATCAAGCTGGAGTGCATTTTTCTGTGCCATTCACTTGAAATTGTACAGATGAATGGCAGACATTTTGTTTGGGGTGAGCCTCTCTGGTTTTTTTCCCTATTGATAAATAGGAATTTATGGATTCCACAATCTTAAAAATGCATCTTACTACACAATGGGCCCCCAAAAGGGTTGGGTCCATGTCAGCAATTAGACTGATGTTCCCACCATACTCGTTTTACTTTTCCTTTGTTGTTTCTCCCGCCACTCTCTGGTGCTTACGACTCAGTGAGCTCATCAGGGACATCTCTCCTCGTTACCCTGGCACTTTTTTTTTTTTTTTTTTTAACAAACTGTCCAGGTGCAGAAGAACCTCTCATGGTAATTAAGGAAATTACAAATGTATTTTTTCAGTAATGGTTTTTCACATCAGTGGAAGTGTAAGGCAGAAAAAACCATAATAAATTCGTCATTTCCAGAGCATGGCTTCAATAATTACCAAAAAAATAAATCCAACGTGCCATCACAGTCTTCGGAGCGCTGTGTATAGGAGAGAGCTGCTCCGTTTCAAATGGCACCGAATCTCTGGTACAGAAGCCCTGGGCATGCTGGAGTGAATCAAATGTTGGCTTTTGGGGAAGCAAGATGGAATTTCAGAGGCTTAGTAATAATGAGGTTTAAAGCACATTTCGCCCATATAACCACAGTGTGAACCTCTCGCTTAGAAAAAGATTGTAAAATTGCACCTTCACGATGAATAAGCCCTGCAGACACATTTTTATTTCAGAGTAGAAATTACTCAAAAACAAGATTTCACCATGCCTCCCTTCCCACCTCCCCTAAAACATCCCTTGCCTATAAAATAAAACAAGCAATACCGCAAATTCCAGCAAGTTTAATGTTACTCTGTCTTTTCCTTGCTTGACTGGTATAAACTCTGCCAATTTCCCCTTAAAACTTTTATAAGATACTTTTTGCCAGTCTTTTTGGATTTTATTTTTATGACCACAGAAAGGTCTACATCATACTGTCTCATTTTGTGTTTCCTCATATTTGCTTTGTGTCCTAGTACACAGTCAATTTCTGTAAATGTTTCATATTATGTTTGGAAATTAAAATGCCAGTTTCCTAACAGTCGGGTTGAGGTTCTATGCAGCTCCTTAGATCAAGGTATTAGAGTGTTGATCAACTCTTCCAGCATTGTCTTCCTGCCCTAATGATCAATTCCAGCAGCTGAGTATTGAGATCTCTCACTATGATTAGGGATTTCTCAACTTCTGAAAAGTCTGTCAAGTTTTGTTTTATTTTGACAACCTGAGACTGGTATATGGATAGACACATAGATCAACAGAATAGGATTGACAGTCCAGAAATAAACCCATATACCCATGGCCAATAGATATTAGACAATTCAAGGGCCGGGGATGAAGAAAGTTTTCAACAGATATGCTGAGAAAACTGGATATTCACAAGCAAAAGAATGAACTTGGACTCTTACCTCACACCATATACAAAAAATTAACTCAAAACAAAGACCTAAACCTATAAAACTCTTACCCTCCCTCAAAAAAGGTATAAACCTTTATAACCTTGGATTAGAGAATGGTCTCCTAGATAGGACTCCTAAAACACAAGCAACCAAAGACATGATTAGGTAAATTGGACTTCAAAATTAAGAACTTTTGTGCTTCAAAGGACATTATTCCAGAAACTGAAAAGACAACTCATGGAATGGGAAAAAATATTTGCAAGTCATATATTTGATGAGGATACCTGGAATATATAAAGAACTCCCTCAACTCAATAAAAAATAAACTCAATTTATAAATTGACAAAGGATCTTCTTTTCTCCAAAGAAGGTAGAATAATGGCCCAATCAGCATGTGAAAAAAATGATCAATCTCAGTCATCATTAGAGAAATGCAAATGAAAATCATGATAAGGTACCACTTCACACCCGCTAGGACGGCTATATTAGAAAAGTTAATCACGGGTGTTGCGTGTCAGGGAGGATGAAGAGAAACTGGAATCCTCATTCATTGCTCGTGAAATGTAAAATGTGGCAGCCACCGTGGAAAACAGTTCGACAGCTCCGAGAAATGTTGAACATGGAATTACCACGTGACCCAGCAGTTCCCCTCCTGGGTATATACCCAAGAGAACTGAAACATATGTCCACACAAACACTTCTACATGAATGTTTATATCAGCACTATTTTTAATAGCCAAAAAGTGGAAAGAACTCAAATTTCCATCAACTGATGTATGGTAAACAAAATGTGGTCTATCCATGCAATGGAAAATGTTCATCCACGAAAAGGAATGAAGCACTGATACAGGCTACAGCGTGATGGACCTTGAAAACACTCTGCCAGGAAGCCAGACACAAAAAGCCTCACAGTGAATGATTCCGTTATTTGAAATGATCAAACCAGGTGAATGCATAGAGACGGGAAGCAGACTAACGCTCCCCAGAGGCCGGGGGAGGGAAGAAGGGGCAGCCACTACTGACAAGCGCAGGGCTTCTTTTCCGGGTAATAAAAACGTTCTGAAATCACACAGTGGTGATGGTTGCCCAGCTTTGTGAACATACCAAACCCTCGGAATCGGACACCTTCAACTGGTGAATCTGGTGGCATGTACCTCACAGCTTTTTTTTTTTTTTTTTTCCCAAGCAGTTCTTGCTGCCTCCCTCAGCTCTGTGCCGCTTGCAGGGGCCGGGGAGAGCTCTCCGGGAGGAGTGGGGCCCAGGAAGAGGAGCGTGGGGGATGTGACAGGCTGCAAACTGCAAGCAAACAAGGACATACTCTCTCAACTGTCTCTCTGGGAGACAAGATTAAAACAAGGGAGGGGGCCCAAGCAGATAACCTGCACCAGGGACAAACCCAGCAGGTGACAGAGAAGGTGCCTGTGGAGTCCGGGGAGGGTCGGGGGACGGGGGAGGCAGCCAGCACCCAGGTAAGCCCGTCCAGAGCCCGGGGAGGCGCCCCTCACATTGTGCCATAGGTGGACTCCTGAAATCTAAAACATCAACCGCCGATTAAAGCCTGCCGGGCATGTGTTTAGAAGAGCTGACAACCAAAAGAGAATCCTACAGTGAAACAGATTTTATTATAAATCAGGGTCACCCAGGGATTTTTCTGTTGGCTAAAACTAAATTTTTATTATAAGTTTATGGTATACCTGGTTCTTCCTGGCTTAGTCATTGAGTTGATTAAGAATCGTTAATTGCGCACCGAGTGCCAGACACCACGATTGCATTCCTCACCCTAGGGGCACAAGGAGCAGGAGCTCAGTCCTGTCCCAGGACAGCCACGAGGCAGTGGGGACGGGGCCAATCACGCTCTGGCCACGCTGTGACCAGACTGCACACCGTGGAACCCGCGAGGCAGGGTGCTGAGGGGCACGGAGATGAAGGCCTCGCACTCGCGTCCTGGGACCCTCTCGACGCGAGTGTCCCCCAGGGGGACGGCCCCGGCCAGCGAGTGCTCAGCGCAGCTGCACAGGAAACCCCGTGGAGGCTGCTTCAGCCCAAGGGGCCGCACCGCCAGCCCGGCAGTGACTCTCCCACCACCACGGGTGGAGTCCAAGTCCCCCGCACAAGTCACAGAACAGAAGGCAGAGTGCCTCCGCCCACGGGGAGGACAGAAGGATCAAGTCCTTCCCGGGGTCGGAAACTACCCTAAAGGCAAAGCCAGTGCGAAGGCCCCTCATTTATAGTCAGCGGATAGGATTTCTGTGCTCAGATGAAACTGCAGGTTGAACGAACAGCACCGGGAGTTCTGTGCGCAGGCGCGCGCGGAGGAAGCCGGGGCCTGGGAGTCACCTGAGGAGGACACATCCAGACGATCTCCTGTCACCCCATCTGGCCACAGGTCTCAGGGGCCCCTTGGTGAGAAGGTGGCAGACGGTGTGTCCGGGGCTCCGTCGGGGCGTCTGTGGGATGTGACAAAATGAACAGGACTCTTCCGCAGAGGGCCAGTCTCGATCTGGCCACCTCCCTCCCGCTGTGTGCACAGGCACAGCTCAGAAGGCCTCTCCGGACACCACAGAGGTGTGGCCAGTCCCACGTATCTGCACACGGTGTCCCCCAGACCCGCAGTGCCAGCAGCCCCGGCCGGCGGGCAGGTGGCTGTCCTCTGGCCAAAGGCTTGAGCAGGGGCACAGGAAGCTGAGGGAGGCGGCTCGAGGATGCCAACAGCCTGTCACTTCCCATTGCACGAGGCCCCCAGGTGGGAGGTTGGGGGCTGGTTCAGTGGCTCCAGGGTTCAGGACTTTGACTCTTTCGGCTCTGTGCCTTCAGCGCAGCCACCAGGTCATCAACTGTCACCTCGTGGGTCCAGCGTGGCTTCCGCACCGCTGGGCACCACGTGTAGGCGTAGTAGCGTCCGCTGGAGAAGGGGCGCTTCCTCCAGTGCGTCTCTCTGGAGCCTTTCCGAGAACCCCCAGAGACGGGCCCCCTCGGCAGGCGAGCCCCACGCCCGGCCCTGACCGCAAGTGGGGGACAAGAAGGGTAGAATCGTCACCACCCTGCCATAGGGGGCTCTCCTGACTACACAGAGGCCGGACCGGGGGCCGCGTGGCCGATCCCAGCAGACTCCAGATACGCCGCTTCCTGCACAGGAAGTTCGGGAGTGACCCGGCCACGGGATTTCTGTTGAAAAGTGGTCTTGTGTGGCAGAGTTGGAACTCTTTCACTGAAGTTCTACTAACCTGGCTTTTAAAAAGCTTTAAACTTGAGCATTTTTCCAAGCTGAGACAGGATAAGTCATGGAATTTATTTGCCATTGTATGGTTTTGAGCAGAGGAGTAACATGATTCGACTTGCATTTTAGAATAATCTCGGGCTCTGTGTGGAGAATAGACTGGGCGCAAGCGTGTCAGGAATCGGCCTGCAGGGCGGCTGCGGCCCTTCCTCTGACAGGCGCCTCTCGTTGGAGCCGTGTCCACGGTGGCCGACACGCAGGCCTGGGAGCTAGGCTGCCTGGGTCACGGTCAGGGCTGTGATCTTGGACACGCTGCTTAACCTCTTTGTACCCCATTTTACTCACCCCTAGAATGGGGATCATAATGTTGCCTTCCTCGAGGAAGGAAATGGGAGGGGTCTGGGAAGTGGGACCTCGCTGGCCCCAGGGCCACACTACCATTCTCACTTCCTCGGGCCAGGCCAGCGACATCAACGCCGCCTGGGAAGTTACTGGAAATGCAGATTCTCAAGCCCCGTCCAGACCTACAGGTTCGGAAACTCTGGGGGTGGGGTTGTCAGAGAAATTACAGGACACCCAATTTAATTTGAACTTCAGACAGACGGTGAATACTACCAGTGCAATATTTGGGATGTGCTTATATTAAACAATTATTCTTTGTTTATCTGAAATTCAAATTAAACCTCATGTTTATATTTTTATTTGCTAAGTCTGGCAGCCCGGTCTGGGGTGGGGCCCTGCAACGTGTGTTTTAAGAGGTCCCCTGGGTAATCCCGGTGGCCGCTAATGTTTGAGAACCACTGACCTTCCTCGTTGCTAGTTCTGGGGGTTTGCAAGCTTAGCGCAGTGCCTGGCGCATGGCCAGTGCTCAAAGTTGTTGCTATCACCACCAAGCATGCAGTGAGGCCAGGGGACAGAGGCCCCGGTGGTGTGGTCTCTCCCCCATGAAGGCTCAGGTGCTGCATTCTTGGAGATTTCCAAGGTGTGTGCATCCCGTGCCCTGGCTTCATTCCACTCCCTCCCTCTGTTGGGTGCACGGTGGGCAGAGGAAGGGGGTGCCCATCTTCCCCCTCAGCTTAGGAACTCGGAGTAATGACAACTTCTCTAATTCGGTCACCAGGGAGGTATGACATCTAAAGCCCAGCTGGCTAACACACTGCTAGGGAGAGCAGGTCTGTATCTGGACTGTTTTGGTCGGTTTTGCCCAGCACCTGCCGGGACTGAGGGGGTTACGTGTGGAGGCCTGAAGGAATCACGCTTGCAAATGTTAACTTAGTGGGTCAGAAAATAAGCCTGACGTGTGTTTGTGAAGACAGCGAGGAAGGCACACTTCTTGGCTTCACTGGAAATCGCAGGCACGTACATCCTAATTACGTACTGAATGAATAGATTAAGCGTGTCCATCCATCATCTTCTAGCCCACTGTGCCGATGAATGATGCCAATCTGTTAGATAAAGTTAGAGATTTTATGCAAAATCATCATCTGAGTAGCTGTCAGAATGTCTGAAAAATATTAATTATCACGTTAACTTGGCTCTGGGAAATAAACATGGAATTTAAACATCTAGTAGCATACAGAGTATACCCAGCCCCACTTACAAACAAATATCTTCTCAAGATGTCACGGCTTCCTTGGAGCCTAACTGTTAACACACACAGATTGCTCCCTGGCAGCGACTTAACATGCAAGCAGGGGCTGGAATTAAAACATCTCCACTCTCCTTTAGCCAAATGGTCGTTCTAATTATAGCCTTCAGACTGACATGCATATTTATTTGCTCATCTCTAGCCTTGGCTTGTAATTAGGAGTTAGTGCGTTCTACCTTAGAAATGGGTGACAAATCATTACACTGTGTTCTGGGGCTGCAGATTAGAGCAGGTGGTTAAGGAAGCTGGGTGTCATCCATTTCTATAATTATGTCATCGTGTTACATTTAACGTCCGCGGCCAGGACCGTGGCAGGCACACGGGGAGTGCAGCCTGCTGGTCTGGATCCCTGGGAAAGGGAGGCTCTCGCACACGTGGCACCTGCCCTCACCCGCTGCTGACCCCAGAGAAGCCGTTCCGAACCCGGCTGAGGGGCTCAGGACACCCCCTTTGCGAGCCTTTATCTGTCTTCCCGGTCTGGCAAATAGCAGGTACTCGGCAAGTATCTGTGAAATGAACAAAGGGTGTGAATAAGCAGATCAGTGAATGAAAAGCAGCACCAGCCGCACTTCTGGATCTTCGTTTCCGGCAGGTCTCTTACTTGTGATGACATCCCTGTCAGGGAGGCAGAGAGTTCAAACCCTGCACCCCTCGTCCAGGGTCTGGCTGCGCGATCCCAGGCAAATCACTAAGTTCCCCGAGCCTCCATTTGCCTACCTGTGAAATGGGATGTGACGATGTTTGCCGCGCGTGGCGCTGGGAGAACTGAGCCAGGGAGGTGCAGAAGCGCCTGACGGTGAGTGAATAATGTTGAGACAGAGGCTGCGAGAGCTGCAGGAGGAGCTGGTCTGCACGGGAAGCCACTGGGAAGGACGATTTCCATCTGAGGCCCTAGTGACAAGTAAGAGCCCAGCACAGGTCAGAGAGTTCCAGGGCACACAAGCCCGAAGACGGAAGGTGGGACCCGCCTGGCGGAGCTGGCGCACAGGTAAGGACAGGTGCAATCTCAAGGCCTTGCTAGCTAAGATCTGTGTAACTGAGAAAGGGCGAGTTGGCCCTGCGGCATGCAAACTGAGACTAACACAGTCACCAGCAGGACACAGATGAAGGCAACAGAACTGAGGGACAAGGAACCCAGGCAAGACCACACTGCAGCGGCAGGAATGACCGGCACTCCCTCCTTTGAACCACCCAGCAGAAGGCCACTTCCCCGTTGGCCCGTGGTTCCCCAGCACAGGCTTTCTCCCCTGCGGCAGCAAGCCAAGTCGACCCCGCGCTGGGGACTGCAGGGAAGTCCTGGCGGTTATTTTGCCTGGTGGGCCTCAGCGTGATGCCGCGCAGTTTGCCAAGAACTTTACACACAACTTAAGGCATTTCATTTTTGCCATAACCCCATGGGGTGACTATTATGATCATTATATGTCATTATTATCCTTCTTGGGAGCAGGACTGAAGCTTAGAGAGGGGAAAGCCACAAAGAAGTGAGAAAGATTCAGACCAAGTCCGCCCCACCGAGGAGCCTGCGTTCTCTCCGCTGCCCTCTGCAAACACTGCCCTGGGCAAGCAAAGCTGCTGTGGAGATTGTGAGCACCAGGGGGTGAAGAGCCAGCTCCCTCACTGAGGTCTGACCCCCAAGTGCTCGCTCTCAATCACCGTAGTTTACCACCTTTCCACTTTCCTAGTCACTAAGTGAATTTCTTTCCTAATGCAAAATGCAAGAGGCATCCCATTCTAGCACACTCGATCCTGGGAGAATTTGCAGGATATATAAATGCAAACACATTCTAATTCCCAATAGACACTAATCACTCTAACAAGAGCAGGGACTCAATTCAAACACATGATTAGAGCCGATAACACCAGAGCAAACATCTTCCCTCAGCTGTGCAACTATGACACTTTTTAAAGAGCACCCGCCGGGCCAATCCAAAGTTTCGGAGTCTCCTAGGGACCCTTCCCAAGTTACAGATTCCTCACCGGTTTCTAGAACCAGCATGTCTTAGGAGGCAACAATTGACCTTTGCAGTAATCAAAACAAGGCAAATATTGGAAAAATAATAAGCAGGAAATGCTGAAAGTTCCATCAACTTTCAGCATAAACAAAATAAACAAAATATTCTTCCACTCAGTTTGGTTTGCAGCCCCAAAGCTAACTCTTGCATCCCTCACTATTCGCTTTAAATATCACTTCCTCCTCAAAATCAGCCAGATATTTCCCTTTAACAAAGCTTCTCTGCCTCCTTGTTTAGAAAAGAACAGAAGATTCTACTTGGAAAGAGAGTAAACAGTGGAGGACAAACATGGGCCCAAGGAACATTTGACGTGAGATCGACTCCAAGCCGAGTGACTTTCCAGCCTCGCGATCTTAGGCAGGTCACTCACACTCTCCAAGCCTTTGTTTCTTCAAACTGGCGTAAAATCCTATGCACTTGCCTGGGTTATGACAAAGACAAAACGAGACAATAGCATAAAATCACCTGGCACAGTGTCAATGTGCGGGTCCCCCACTCGCCACGCGGGCTTTGAAGCCAGAGTCTGCCCGGCGGCCGCACCGACCTCTACCCTCCCAGGACCTCCGCCTCTCTGCAAACCAAGGAGGGGTCGCCCTTGGGTTCCTTCCTCCTTCCCCAGCTCCCAACCCTCATCCACAGAGGTGACAATGTCACCATGGCCCTCCCACATCTGCTCCTCACGTGTCAAGAAACAGGGCTCTGGCAGTGCCTTGGAGCACAGCGCCCAGAGCTCCACGGTGGAGTCTGCCCTGAGTCCGAGCGTGAGTGCCCACTCCACCGTCTCCCCCCAACTCTAGTTTCCTTACCTGCAGATAGAGAGGGTCGCACCCACCTGTATCAGGTGAGGCTCTCCAGAGAAAGGGAACCAATAGAATGGGGGCGGGGGTGCTATAAGGAATTGGCTCGGGCAGTCCTGCAGTCTGCAGGCTGGAGACCTAGGAGAGGCGATGCTGTAGCCTGAGTCCAAAGGCAGGACAAGACCAATGTCCCAGCTCGAGCAGGCAGGCAGGGGGAGTCCCTCCTACCCAGCCTTTGTGTTCAACTCAGGTCTTCAGTTGACTGGGCGAGGCCCCCGGGGAGGGCCACGTCACTCAAGCTACAGATTCAAATGTTCATCTCACCCAGAAACACCCTCAGGACACACCCAGGATCATGCTTGACCAAATGTGGCACCTTGGCCCAGTCAAGCTGACAAACAAAACGAACCGTCACACCACTCATCTGGTGGTTGTTAGGAGTTAAAGAAACAACACACTAGAGTGGTCGCCCAGGTACGGTCCCTGCCACCAGCATCACCATTGTAACAGCAGGACACGGCCACGTCGGATTCCTGATGTTGCTCAACTGTGATGTAGTGACAGGAATGGGCTCAAAGTGACTGTCTTCTCCATGAATTGCAAGAACAGAGGGGTGAAGGGGGATGCCTCCTGCCCCCCAACCACACCCTCTGCCTGCCCAGGCCGGGGCAGAGGCATCCCTGAGCTGAGGTTTAATCCTCCGCATACCCACGTCCTGCCTCCACGTCTGGTCTGAACTGCTCCCAGCCGGTGTCCACCGCTCAGACTGTGCCCTGCTACCACCTGGCACCGTGGCCTTCCACCCACGCAAGTTCTTCCCCACTGTCCCAAAGGTGAGGCCTCCACTCGGCAAAGGCACAGCAGGTGCCAGCCTCTGAGCTGAGCACTTCGTCACCCCTGTTATTTCATTTAATCCTCAGGCATCACGACAAATAAATTATCTGAACAGTCTCTTAGGGAGGGAGCTATGGAAGAAACTCCTGCTACTCGGCCCCGTGACAGGAAGTGAGAGCGTGAGACAGGGATGCTGTCTCAGGAGAAAGGGACAGGCCCTAAAAGTTGAGGGAGAAGGGGAAAAGGCAGACCCCACAGCAAGGGAAGCCCGTGACCTAGGCCCACCCTCCACCTTCCTGGACTTGGATTAATCACAGGGGGCAGGAGGAGGGGCGGGCGCAGGGGGCTCAGGTGATATGTTACCAGGGGCCTGGTCGCCTGGAGAGGCAGATGCTAGAGGGACTCCAGAGTTGAGCCCAGGAATCTGCATTTGGAGGCACCTCCGATGTCAGGTCTGGGGACCACTGCTGCCTTGGCCCTCTCAGGAGGAGGAAGGGACTTGGAATCACAGAACCCAGAGCTGGAGGACCTCAGAGGCCGTCCAGTCCTAGCTCGCTCTCAAGCAAGACGCATCTGCAGCACCTGTTTCTGCACAGCCACTTCTGTGACAACGATGTCACTGCCTCCCAGAAGTACATCGGGAACAACACACTTCGTGGCAGCAGAGGGACTCACTCTCAGGCTTTGTCATTCTTTAAAAACTACGAGCCTTAACAGAAATCATGGCGGAGCTGGCCAGAGGCCACCTTTGGCCACAGCCTCTCTGTGACCTTTCCTGTTGCCATGGAGAGATTTCCCAGGACCCTCAAGTCAGAGTCCCGAGTTCAAATGCCACCTCTGCTGAGTGACCTCAACAGATCAGTCACCCTTTCTGAGCCTCCCTTTTCCTACCTGTATGATGGAAATATTACCTTCCTCAAGAGCTGACATGAGGGTGAAATGGCTTAACAAATGAGGTGCCCACCGCAGTCCTAGATACTTGTAAGTCCCCCCAAAATGTCCCTTCCTGTCCCCTTTCACCGTGTCTCCTCCTCTTCCCCGTCTCAGGGGCCCAGAGCCCTCCCCACCTCAGTTGCTCTTAGGGGAACAGCTGCTGCTGGTCATTTTTAGTGTGTGTGCTCCCCGTGTGTCTCCCTCCCAGCTGCGCTGAGCGAGAACAGCCTCCGTGTGGACGCGCTGCACTGCGACGTTTGCAAAGGCCTCTGGCCCCACCCTCTCATCCTGTCCTCTCCCAGCAGGGGGCAGGGCGGGGTGATGATGCCCATTCTCTAAGGGATGAGGATGGGAAGTGGCTAGCCCAGGGTCACACAGGGAGCAGGCACACAGGAGCTGGAGGTCTGTCCAGTTCAAATCCCACTCTCCATACCTGGCCAGGTGACTGCCGCCACCCCCCTCCACCTTCCCCACCATGTGGCTGCCCTCCCTCGGCCTAGTAACCCCAGCTGCTCTTTAGGGCGCAGCCTCTGGCCTTGGTGAGTGGGGCATTGTCTCTGACAGGAGAGACACCCTCAGCCCTTGGCTGTCCCCACCCTGCCCTCCCAGGCCCTCAAGGTGTACAGAGCTATGAGCAAGTGTGCCAACTGCGACCAAATCCATCAGGGGCACCTGCACCACCAAATGCTGCCAACCATCCACTGGTCCCCCAGCCTAAGGCATGTCTGCCTCCCCAAAGCCCCTGAGCGCCTTCTCTCCTTCGCCTCTTCCCGCCACGCCCTGTGCTCCAGCCACGGGACACCAAGTCCAAATCCGCCCCCGCCCCCACCCCCGCCTCTGGCTCCACACCTTTGCCCATGCTGTTCCTGGGGTGCCCTCGCCTCCTCCACTCCCCACCCCTGACCCAGCCACCTGCAAACTCCTCCAAGTTCCAGCTGAAGCACTTCTTTCTCTGGGAAGCTTCCCCCAAGAAGACACAGACAGAAAAGCTACAGGCAACCCAGCTGTCACAGTTAGCCTTTGTCCCTGTTGGGAAGGTGAAGAAGCCTGGTCACTGAGTCCCTGGGATCCTGCCCGGTTGGACTGTCACTTTCAGCACTCGTATCTGAGGACAGGGATACGCACCTGGTAATAGTGACTTCATGTCTATTTAACTGTGTGCCCGGCACTGCTCTTGCGTGATCAACTCATCTAATCCTCGCCACCAGCCTAGAGCGCGGGCGCTCCCACTGTCCTGGGCATAGAAGAGGCATCGGCAAGGCTGCCACGGCCAAGGCACGTTCAGGTCGGAATGGGGGAAAGGGTCTTTTGAGAAAAAGAAATGGGGGCAGACCAGGAAGAGCAGCAACGTGCCCCTGGCATGCCACACACCTGAATCTCAGAGCCAGACAGAGCCAGCTGCCACGTCCACCTCGTGACCTCCTGTCCCCTGTCTCTGCTGACTGGAAACACCTGCCAGTCAGTCACCTTTGTGACCAGCCTCATTCTGCCCCCTACAGCCTCACCTGAGGGCCTCCTCTGCTCAGCAGGAGGGGGCAGTGCCCAGAGGGGGCTCTGGACTGAGTGGCAGGAGGGCTGGGGGCCAGGAAGGGGGTCCCTACAGGGAAACAGTTACAACCACACAGCCAGAGCCTCCTTAGAAACCGAACCAGAGGAAGGTGGGACTGACCTCGGGCAGGTGTGAATACCCGAACCACGTGGTGGCTACAGCCCCAGAGCGTCCACCCCCTTCAGGCTACCGCCACCGCCTGACACCCCATGCTGGCAGCCGGAGGCTGATACTGCAGGCTGCCTCCAACTCCTCAAGAGCCACGCGGGTTGGGGCCCAGAGGGAGGCAGTACAGGTGTCAGAGACCACCAGGGAGACCACCGCCAGAGGAAAGCTGGAGCTCGCGGACGCGGAGGGCGGGCTGCTTAGCTGCGAGCTCGGGGCGGAGCCTGGCGCGGGCTGGGGCAAGCTGGGGCTCTGGGGCACCAGCCCGCACGGGTCAGCAGGGCGTGGGTAAGTCCTGGGGCTCAGAACGGGGCTTAGAAGGCCAAAGGCAAGGTGGCTGGATCTGTTATTATAGCATATTATGTCCTCTTGACTTGGTGGCAAAAGTGCACAGCGTCATAGTTAGAAATCCCTTGGGCCACTTGAAACCACAGAGTTAGAGCCAGAAGGGATCTCGACACAGCCCTTTGCGGGCACCACAGCCCTCATCCGGGCTGGTCTCCAGCCTGGAAGTCCTGGCTCCGCTGTGGAATACGGGTCTTCCGCCCCAGACTGCCCGGCACCTGCCCGGCACCTGCCCGGCAGCGCCTCCGCCCGGCCGTGCCCGCGCCCTCCCTGTCGGCCAATGTTTACGATGCCGCCGTTCACCAAGGGCTCTACGTTGAGCACCTGTTTCCCCAGGCGCACTACTGGGTTCCTTCAGGGACACCTTCTCTGCACGTTGCACTCATTTCCTGGTTTTGACCAGAAATGGCCACACAGCCTCAGACCTTAGGGACCTGGCGTCTTTCAGCGTCGTGGGATGGACCCAGAGGTGATGGAGGATGCGCAGCGACAGGCTGCCCCCTGCTGCCTCTCGGGTGTGTTGCACGCACCGCCAACCCGCCACGCTACCCAGAGCTGCTCCGATCTTCAGAAATACTATCCCCGACAGATGCTTTCTCCAAAGGTGCATTCAGCTGCCCAGCAGTGGGAAGTTGTAGACTAAAGAAAATAAAGACTATGCCCCAGGATGTTTTTTCCAGTGCTTAAAATTTCCCCAACTCCCAGGAATCTAGAATCCGGAATAGAAACCATTGAGTTTACATTTTTGACAGTCAAAGTAAAACTGTTTATGTGGGATGCTTTTCCTCTGTGAAATAACTTAAGAGGAGACCAGGAACTATAGTCAGAGGCGATCCTGGTCCTGTGAGCACATTTCTTGCCGTGGTCGTCCTGAGCCCCCAGCTTCTTCCCCCGAATCCACGCACGATCAGTTTCACCTGCAAGGCTGTCATGACACTTCAATGAGACGTGCTAGTGAGTGCACTTTTAAACCTTAAGCGCTATACCGCTGCTATTTTTAATGTAATTATCTATCAGGGAATTTTTATACCATCTCCCAGAGGCGCGATTGGATTGAAAATGTGGAGCGTCTAATTGCTGAAAATTATCGAGGAAGCTCCTAGGGAAAAAAATAGTAGTCAAGCGCTCAGCAGCCAGGCACTAGCTCTGCGGCTCACACAAAGCACAGGCCTCAGGCATCAGCTGAGTGCGTTCATTGCCAGGCCCTTTGCTCATGGTTTGTGCCCTTGGACACATCACGCAACCTCTTAAAGCCTTTGTTTTCTCCTCCATAAAATGGAGCTAATACAGCTGACCAGATGTGGTGAGGACTGAAGGTAACACACATAAAGTGTCCAGCATGCAGTGGGGGGTGAATACAAGACGATTTTGTCCATAATATATCCCAGGAGAAATCTGAATCCATATAATCTGTTATGGGTTGAAATGAGTTCCCCAAAACTTACATTGAAGTCCTAATCCCCAGTATCTCAGAATGCAGCCCTATTTGGCAAGCGTCATCGCAGGTGTGATTAGTTGAGACGAGGCCATACTGGAGCAGGGCGGGCCCTAATCCAATGTGGATGCGTCCTCATAAAGGGGAAATTCAGACACAGACACACACACACACAGGAAGAACACCGTGTGAAGATGGATGCAGAGATCGGGGTGACGCTGCTATGCACCAAGGAATATCAAAGGTTGCCTGGAAACCAGTAGAAGCTGGGGGAGAGGCCTGGAGCAGATTCTGTCTCGCAGTGTCAGAAGGAACAAACCCCACCAGCACCTTGATCTTGGACTTCTGACCTCCATAACTGTGAGATGATAAAATTCTATTGTTTAGCTACCCAGTTTGTGGTGTTTTGTTATGGAAACCCCAGGGAACTAAAACATAATCCAAGAGAGACTTTAACAACTTAACTATTGAATAATCTTTACCAAAGGCCTAGTGGGTTAGGGTTGGAGCATAGACTAGAACAAACTTCTCTGGACTCCCAATACAGTGCTCTCTCCACTACCCCCAAAGACCATTTCTTATAAGTTAACATGACTTTCTTAAAGGAGTTCAGTTTTAACTCACAAAGAGATTTTTAAAAATACAGGAATCAGGAAAGTTGGATGACAAAAGTGAACAAAATTAAAACTTTATAAAAATTTTAACCTGAATAAATTGTTAAAAGGGAAAACTATTTATATGCAGAGTATACTTTTAAATTATTAAATAATATATGCTATTGTATTCAAATACCATGAAAATATAAAGTAGAAAGTGATAAATCCCATAATTCTGTTCCCTAAACACATCCACTAGACACAGGTGCACTCATCCATTCTGGCTTTTCCTAAAGTCAACACGTGTGCATAATAACAAAAACAGAATCATGCCACATATACTGCTTTATAACTTGTTTTGCTGTTGTTTTATCATTTGTTTTGCTTAACGTTATATATATAACATCTTTACAAGTAATAGTGTATCAGCCTTGCAAAATGATCCCTTCCCTAAGTTATTTTTTGTCCTCTCCCCAATAGCTCAGACTTTCAGAGCACTCAAGCCTAATGAGCAGAACACTGTAATCTTCTTGCTTAACCAACTTCACAAGACTTCTTGACACCTCTCCATCCATTACCAACAGGTGACTCTTGAATGAGACCACCTGCAGACCCTGTGACTTCAAATTCCACCTGCCCTGCATTCCACAGCCCACTATAAAAGCTGAGTAGCTCCCGACTCCCAGCTGATGTCAATCATCAGTTGCAATAAAACCCTTTCTGTCCTGGCAATACTCATTGTCTCAGTAACTGGCTTTCTGTGCAGCACGTAACCAGACCTAGGCTGTGCTCCTGTGGGGTCCAGTGGCAATAGGTGTTGTAAGGGCACCACAAGTAATTCAACCCATCTCCTATTGGTAGGTTTCTTTTCTTTCTTTCTTTCTTTTTTTTTTAAGTAATAACACTACAGAAAATATCCTCAGATAACTTTGCACCTTGGTATGAGCTTTTTTGCAGAATAAATGCCTAAACATGGCAAAGGTAATATCATATGTGTGTGGTGGTTTTAAAGCACATCTACAAATTATTTGACACCTTTCTCCCATCCAAGGTGGATTTTCATTCTCCTCCTCCTGAATGTGGGCCAATGCTAGAGCTTGTTTCTAATAAACAGAGTGTAGCGGAAATGGCACAGGGTGTCTTCTGTGGTTAGGTTAGAAAAGGTGATGCAGCTTCAGCCGAGCTCCCTCTTTCTCAGATACTCATTCTTGAAACCCAGCCACCATTTGGGGGAAGCCCGAGCCACATGGAGAGGTCCCAGCTGGCCAGCAGGCACAGCAAAGGTCACAGCTGATGGCACAGCTTCCGCCCTGTGAGTGAAGAGCTTTCAGCTGGCCCCAGCCCCATCGCATCATTTTATACCAAAATAATTTGCCTTCAAAAGAAAATGAAAGAAATACATGTCATAGCAATGCTATCCTTAGCAAGGCCTGCTTGCAAGGTTGGCCCTTGGCTGGTGTCTGGGAACTTGGATTTGAGGAGAATTCCAACCATTCCCTGATAAGGATGGCTCACTGTGCCTAAACTGTGTGTGCAAACACTGATTTATGCTGAACACCTGTTTTCCTTCTGGTAGTCTAGAATCTTGGTAGACACTAGGCCAAGGGTGCCTATGTGACCAGCCCCCAGTAAAAATCCTGGGTGCTGAGTCTCTAGTGAGCAACCTCGGTAGACAACGTTCCATACATATTGTCCCAACAAGCTGCTGGGGGAATTAAGTGCATCCTCTGTGACTCCCCCGGGAGAGGACTCTTGAGAGCTCACACCTGGTTTCCTCCGGACTTCACCCCTGGTGCCTCTTCCCTTTGGTTTTACTCTGTTTCCTTTTGCCGTAATAAATCACAGCCTTGGGTATCACTGTATGTTGAGTCCTGCGAGTCCTCCCAGTCAATCACCAAACCTGGGGTGGTCTCAGGGACCCTGACACACCACGAAGCTCCCACTGCGGCAAGACTGCAGTGAAGCTGACACACTCATACGCTGCTGGTGACAAGTGTGTGGGTGCTCAGCAGCACTGCTCTATACATTAAAAGTCATTCAAATGTTCATTTCCTGTGACTCTGTAGTCCCATTCTGGGACTGTGTCTGTCACAACTATTCAACAGAAGGAAAGAGAGACAAAGATACTCATCGTGGCTAATAATAACCTGAAAATAAAATAAGATAAATGCCCAAGAATAGGAAAAATGGTTAAGCAAATTGTGGTGCATCAGCTCTAACAAACCAATTAAAATGAGACGTATAAAGATTATAAAAAGAAACATGAGAAGATGTTTCTGATATGTTTAACAAAATTTTAAGCTGAGATAATATGTTAGGTTCATTGACAGCAGCTATACAACAAACACGAAGGTCCAAAGTGACTATTTAAAAATGAAAATGTTTGGGGTCAGGCTACAGGAGGAAGGCGGGTGTAGATTTCCCACAGATGAATTGCTTTCTTCTTTAATGTTGCTGTTCTAGTGAACTAGGAAGCTTTCTGGGACTTGGTGGGAGCAGCTGCCCAGGAGTGAATGGTGGCCCTGAATGCTTTGACTGTCACCACCAGGTATAATGCCTTCAAGGTGTGTGCATGGGAGAAAGGGGGAGATGGCATGGAGGTCTGGGGTAAAAAGAGGGGTTCAAATATGCAAATATTTCCCTCCCCCTCTCCTCCCACAGATCGCACCCCAGCTCCCTACAGCTGGGAGGCGCCAAAGCTCTAGCTCCTGGGCCCCACGCCCTGCCGCAGGGACCCTCCCTCCGCCAGCCAACTCGGGAAGGGGCGGGCTCTACAGGAAGTGGGCGGGACTGCCTGGGATGGCTCCGCCCACACCTGCCCCGTGGGCGGGGCCTCGCTCTGCTCTGTGACTCTTACTGGCGCTGCTCCTTTCTGGCCTAGTGGGGCCGCGCCTGTCGCTGAACACCTGTGCCGGGCTTGGAAAGGTGTGCCACGCCTACCTGAAGGTCGTAAACTCACCGCGCCTTCTTGGGGTTGGAAAAACCCATTAAGAGACAACTCCAGCATCCTCCCAAATCCAGGGATTCTTCTCCTCTCCTGGAAAGACTTACATAAAGTTAGATCACAACTGTGGGGTGAGGAGGGGACAATGACTCGCTCAAGGGCACACAGCAAGTCACTGGTAGAGCGGGGCCTGGAACAAGGTGTCCTGATCCACAAGTGCCCTTAGAACCTGGGGTGAGCGGGGCTGCGAGGGTTGGTCCTCCCAGGCTAGAGCACGGTGAGGCGCGCCCAAAGTGAATTTGGGTGCTTTTCCAGGCACAGTGACATGCGAAAAGAGACTGGCAGGTGACTGGCCTGTACTGGCAGGTGAAATCTTTTTCATCTAGCATTTTATTTTGGAAATTTTCAAACACACAGTTGAATGAATGGTAGAGCAAACGCCCATATACCCATCACCTAGATTCTATATTAACATCTGATTACATTTGCTTTGTCACATCTCAATCCATCTGTTTATCAGTCTAAAATGGTTTTTAAATTAAACTTTAATTTATAAAAGCCAACATCCATGGAAGTATTCAGCATCTACATACATCAGGAATTTGGCCTGTCAGGAGGGCCCATCGCAAATGCTCTTGCTAGTCACTTACCTTGTTCTCTGTGTCTGGAGCCTGTGGCCAGGGGACCTGGGCAGAGGTATCTGAGCAAACCACATGGCTGCTCCTAGCTGCTCAGCGCCACTGCCTGCGGTCAGCCTGGCAAGGCCTCCCAGGACACACAGCAAGGACCTCGAGGACACACTGCCTCTTCCAGGGTAGCAGGCACTGCCCTCTCTAAACACACTCATGGGACCCCTTCTGGGTGTTCAAGGAGCTTAGAGCTGCCATTCCTTGGGCATGGTGGGGACCTGTCCTCGCCTGCTGGGAGCACAGACACCTCTGAGTGCCACTCAGAAAAGCCTGCCCTGGTGCCCCAGCACACTGTGGCTATCCCAGCTGCTCTCCTGGCTATGCACCTTTGCCAGGAAAATGTAGGAGTCACTAGATGCCAACCTGTCTCATCCCCATTGCGGGAGGAGGAACAGTGGGGAGACAGAGAGACCCAGGCCTGCAGCTCTGATTTTAGACCAATGTTGTCCCAGAAGATCGCACCACTCAGCCTCTTTCCCTTTGGCAGGTGCCAAGAGATGAAGCTGGCTGCTCCTTCTGGCCTGGCCCTCAGCCTGCTCTCCTTCATGCCCGCACCAGGCCCAAGTCCGTTTCCCTTTCTGATGCTTCTGTACCCTGCGCTCCCTTGGGGCTTGCAGCCCATCATCAGTGCCTCCCCACTGTGTGCAGGACAAGGTCCGAAACACCCTTGGGGCCTGGCCCCATGTGCCCTTGTGCCGCAGTCCTTGCCTCTCCTCCCACTTCTCCTCAAATACCAGGCTTTCTCTTGCACCCAAGCTTTTGCAGTATCTCCAATTTTCCTACCTGGCAAATCCTTGTCACCAGTGAAATCCCAACTTCTTGCTGCAGATCCAGGCGAGGCACACAGGTGACACGGTGCAAGCTCAGTGGTTCCTTGGCTGAACTGGTGCCTGTGCCTCTGGGCATCTATTTAGCATGGTTTTGTCTGTACTTAGTGGTTCACGTGTCCCTTTTCCCAGCCATACGAAGATAGGGAGCATCGTGCCAGCTGAATCAGCCCACAGGAGAGCTTCGTGGAAGGAACCATGAATCTGGCAACGTGCACAGGGACTAGCAGGAAGCCCAGAGAACCAGAAGCAGAGAGCGCCTGGGGCAGAAGTGATGAGAGTGGTGCATGTGCGAGGTGGCTGAGACAGACCAGGAGAGGCCGTGCTCTGTAACCTCTCGGGGCTTACAGATAGACCAGGTACAATAACACATGTTCACTAATTTTCCCTCACCTGGCACATACTTATAACCCCTGCCACAGTTCCAGAAGAAAAGCAGGAAGCATCACACTAATCTCTGACCTACAGTTCCCAGAGCCCCCTCCATCCCGTGTCTTGTGCACCTCGCAGCATCCACGAGGGGGCAGAACAGGGCTATGTCTCCCCTCCACCTGCCAGATAGGGCAGGGGCTGCCCCAGGTCAAGTGCGCTGGCAGGGGACTGGGCCTGCCCCGGATGCCCTGGAGTCTGGGCTTTGCTGCCCCCCCTCCCCCACACTGTGTTGAGACCTCTTGCTTGGGGTGGGGGGGCGCTGCTGAGCTGGGCATGGCTCCCCCTCAGGAACTCTCTGCACCCCACCCTCAGGGTTTGGATCACACACACACACACACACACGCACACGCACACGCACACACATACACATACACATGGCCCCGCCCCTTCCTGGCACACTTAGAAGCTGTTCCCAGGACAACAGTCAACACAGGCGAGAGAGTTTAAAACACAGCTGGCCTCGAATGTCCTCCCCAGCCTGCAGGGCCCCAGTCCCCATCGGCCACTCTGAGCTTGGGGGCTCAGGGGCAGTGAGGAGGGCCCCAGCTCAGGCTCCCCAGGGGTGGGGAGAGAGGAGGTGTCCCAGGAGAGGTGAAGCTCAGGGGCTGGCGAGTGCTCTTTTGCTCTCTCTCTCCTGCATTCTCTCTCTCTCTCTCTCTCTCTTTCTCTGCCACAGACAGACAGACAGACAGACACACACACACACACACACACACACACACTTGCATCCATGGGGAGCCGCCCCACCCCTGAGCTCTGGAGAACCACATCAGCTGGGTACCGGCTGTCTCGCCCCAGGCCAGCTGTCCAGAGTGGCCCTGTGGCGGGCAGGGGTCTTGCAGGTGGCTGCCCGGCCCCCCAGGCCCCAAAGGCGAAGGCACAGGAGGGCGTGCAGCAGGACCAGCTGTGGAGGGAGCTGCTGGAGGCCGAGCAGCGGGCCCTGAAGCGCTGGTGAGTCCCTGCCCTGCCCCCCTGGGACTGACTCCGACTCTGTTCTGGGCCAGACCTGCTCGGTCCCTGCCCGCTTCTCCCTGCTCCCTCAGCCTGACTGCAGGTCTGGGAAGCTTCTGGAGAAAGGGAGACGGTGGGAAAATGATCCAGGCCAAGGCACAGAGAGCATGTAGGGGTGGGGGATGTGCCGGCCCAGGGCCAGACCTGAGCCTGGGATGTGGGAGGAAGAGGAAGGCCCAGCCAGGTAGCCTGGGCCAGACCAGCCACCTCGCTCATTCTAACTGCCCCTCTCAGTTTAGAGCAATCCCTACCCCTGAAGCTGGCTCAGCTGGGGGAGGTCCCCGCAGGAAGCTATGCCCAGCCTGGGTAGAGAAGCTGGCCGGCTGTCCTCGGGGTAGGATGCGCCTTCCTGCATTCATTCAGTCAAAAAGTACCCATGACGGACACTGCGGTTACCCTGATTTGATCACTGCGCATTGCAAGCTTTTATCAAAATAGCGGCCGGGCGCGGTGGCTCACGCCTGTGTAATCCTAGCACTCTGGGAGGCCCAGGTGGGTGGATCGCTCAAGGTCAGGAGTTCGAGACCAGCCTGACCAAGAGCGAGACCCTGTCTCTACTAGAAATAGAAAAAAAAATTATATGGACAACTAAAAATCTATATAAAAAAAATTAGCCGGGCATAGTGGTGCATGCCTGTAGTCCCAGCTACTCGGGAGGCTGAGGCAGTAGGATCGCTTAAGCTGAGGAGTCTGAGGTTGCTGTGAGCTAAGCTCACGCCATGGCACTCACTCTAGCCTGGGCAACAAAGTGAGACTCTGTCTCAAAAAAAAAAAAAAAAAAAAAAAAAAATAGCGCCTGCACCCCATATATATGTGCAACTATTGTGTATCCATAATAATTAAAAACTTTAGGCCGGGCGCGGTGGCTCACGCCTATAATCCTAGCACTCTGGGAGGCCGAGGTGGGCGGATCGTTTGAGCTCAGGAGTTCGAGACCAGCCTGAGCAAGAGCGAGACCCCATCTCTACTAAAAATAGAAAGAAATTATATGGACAGCTAAAAATATATATAGAAAAAATTAGCCGGGCATGGTGGTGCATGCCTGTAGTCCCAGCTACTCGGGAGGCTGAGACAGGAGGATCGCTTGAGCTCAGGAGTTTGAGGTTGCTGTGACCTAGGCTAACGCCACGGTACTCACTCTAGCCTGGGCAACAGAGTGAGACTCTGTCTCAAAAAAAAAAAAAAAAAAACAAACTTTAAAAAATACCCATGAGCCACTCTGTAAGGCTGCAACCGGGGACAGCGCAGACCTGGCCGTGTCCCCACAGAGCCTCCATTCTCAGGACAGGGCAGCAAAAAGCAGCAGAGAAATAGCTAAGTACAAAGTGTGCCTGGTGTTATGAAGGGGACAACGTGGGGGTAGTGGGCCCTCTCTCGGAAAGCCTCTTGGAGGTGACATTTAGGCTGAGACCTGAAATATGAAAAGGGGCCAAGAAAGGGGTTCAGTGCACTTAAAAAACAAAACACACAATGTCCCTGTGGCTGAGACACAGCTGGCCAGCCGTGGGGAGGGCCCCAGAACGAGGGCCAAGTGCAAGAGCCACCCAACCACTCATAAAAATTTGGAGGACTTTTTTCCAAACATAAGGAGGTGCCAAGGGTTTTAAGCAAAAGCATGACATGATCTAGTTTCCATTGTAAAATGGCCAGTCTAGTAGATCTCTAGAACTTATTCATCTTCCATAGCTGAAACTTCACACCCACTGAGTACCAACTGCCCATTGCCCCCTCCCCCTGTTCCTGACAACCACCGTTCTATTCTTTGCTTCCGTGAGTTTGACTATTTTAGGTCCCTCATATAAGTGGAAACATGCAGTATTTGTCTTTCCGTGTATGGCTTATTTTATTTAGCATAATGTCCTCTAGGTGCCGCCCTGTTTTAGCATATTGCAGAATTTCCTTCCTTTTAAGGCTGAATAATATTACATTATATGTGTATAGCATACTTGCTTTATCCATTCATTTGTCGATGGATATTTAGGTTGCTTCCACATCTGGGCTATTATTAACAAAAATAGTGTTATAATGAATGCAGGAGTGCAGAAATCTCTTTGAGATCCTGATGGTAATATTCTTCTGGATAAATACTCAGAGGGGGGGTTGCTAAATTATATGGTGGCTCTATTTTTAATTTATCGAGGAACCTCCATACTGTTTTCCGTAGCAGCTGCACCATTTTGCATTCCCATCAAAAGTGTACAAGGGTTCCAGTTTCTCCACATCCTTGCCAACACCACTGGTTGTCTTTTATTTCGTTTTGTTTTTTTACAATAGCCATACTAATAGGTGTAAGGTGATATCTCATTGTGGTTTTGATGTGCATTTCCCTGATGATAAGTGACATTGAGCATCTTTTCATATACCTGTTGGCTATTCATATGCCTTCTTTGGAGAAATGTCCCTTCAAGTCCTTAACCCATTTTTTCAACTGGGTTATTGGGTTTTATGCTATTAAGTTATAGGAGCTTCTTATGTATTTTGGCAATTAACCCCTAATCAGATATTGGTTTATAAATATTTTCTCCCATTCCATAAGTTGCCTTTTCACTCTATTGATTGTTTCCTTTGCTCTGCAGACGTTTTTTAGTTTACTATAATTTCATTTGTCAATTTTTGCTTTTGTTGCCTGTGCTTTTGGTGTCATATCCATGGAATCATCGGCAAGACAAATGTCATGAAGGTTCTTCTATGTTTTTCAGTTGATTTTTGCGTATGGTATAAGAGAAGGGTCCAATTCCCTCCTTCTGCATGTGAAAAACTTCTGCACAGCAAAGGAAAGAATTAACAGAGTGGACAGCCTGTAGGATGGCAGAAAGTACCGCAAACTGAGCAGATGTAGGAAGAAAGGTGAGGAAGGGATGAAGGGTGCCAGGATCTCCAGCTTGCATAATTAATGGGGAGGAGAAGATAAATGATGAAGGTGCTGAGTTCTGGTGAGTTTTAAATGCCTCAACCACATCCAAATGGAGTTGGCCAGAAGGTAGTTGAATGTGAGAGTCAGGCGTTGGACACTGAAAACGTGTACAGACAGAAAGTAGATTTGGGGTTCTCAGGAGTTGAGTTTAAGGTAACGTGAGGAGTGACTGCTAAACGGATACAAGGGGATGGGGGGTGATGAATATGTTCTGGAATCCGATAGTGATGATGGTTGCACAACTCTGTGAATATACTAAAAACTTTTGAATTATACACTTTACAAGGTGAATCTTACAGTATGTGAATTACTTCTCAGTTTAAAAAAGAAAAAGGTGGGCATCGACCCCATCGATATGAATGAGCTTTCCCTGGAGGAATATGATGGATCAGAAGAGGTGAGGACACAGCACAGGACTTGCAGCATTTACTAGGAGGGCAGAGAAGACCATGAGGAGGCCCGGCTCGGTGGCTCCCGCCTGTAATCCTAGCACGCTGGGAGGCTGAGGCAGGAGGATCACTTGAAGTCAGGAGTTCGAGACCAGCCTGAGCAAGAGCGAAACCTGGAAAAAAAAAAAAAATAGAACAAACTAGCCAGGTGTGGTGGCTCATGCCTGTAGTCTCAGCTACTTAGGAGGCTGAGGTAGAAGCATGGCTTGAGCCCAGGAGTTCAAGGTTTCAGTGAGCAGTGATGACACCATTGCACTCTTACCTGTACAACAGAGCAAGACCTTGTCTCAAAAAAGAAAAGACAAGAAAACATACTAAGTTGCATAAGAAAGGAACTGGAATCATATTGTACTCCTCAGTTAATCAGTGAATAGCATTTACATACCCATGGGATATACAAAATAAATAGCAATTTAGCCAAGATCTATAACATAATTATTTTGGAACAATGAGGGAGGAAATGGGGGTAAGAATGCTAACTCATCATCTCCCAGAATAGGAAGTCAACAGATAAATTTAAACTTTTAAAAAATTAAGAAACAGCAGTATAAGCATATTATTTCAAAACATGGACACAGAAGGCCTGAAGAAAGAGATGAAAGACTGGAAACGGTTTAACTGTAGGATGTGGGGCTCAGGGGCTATGAGGATGGGGGCAGAGATGGCTGTTTTTATGATGTCTTGTAGAATTGCTTGACTTTTTAAAAATAGCTTAAAATAAAAATTAAACTACCAGTGCAGGTAATGCCATCCTCGCTGAGGTCACCCTCCATCTTCCCACTCCTCCCCCACCTTCCTCTGTCACCCACGCTGGAAGGTTACAGAGGCTTGAGGACATGGAAACTGTTTTTTCTTCACAAAAATGCTTGAGCGCGCCTAACATGGCCTTCTGAAAATGCACAGAGGCGGGTGCTGAGATTGTAGCCAGTGGTCTCCTTATGCAGCCTGCAACACCCTCTGGCTCCAGAGTTGCCACTCTAGGAAAAGTCATTGGAAGGCTTGTCCATTTTGTAGGATACATGGAAGTAGCTGGTTGACACTTGGCATTAGTTTCGTTTAAAAGCTCTTTAGTTCTTCTAGGTGATACATAGTTACAGTGAAAGTCATTTGCAAAGCTGTCTCAGAGAGAATTCACACTGCCAACATGTTCTTCCTTTCCAGGGTTGAGAATTGGAGTTTCCTGAAAGACTATGACCCCATGGTAAGGTGAAATACATCCCTGTCAAACATACTTGCAGTTTGAATATTCCTTTTTTCTTCACTCAGCTAACAAAGTGGCTTACAAAGCTTCCTGCGACCTAACCCTGGCTAACCTCGACCTAACCCTGGCTACCTCGCCTTGTTGTTCACCCCTCACTAACCTTTCTCTCTCTCTCTCTCTCCCTCCCTCCCTCCCTCTCCCTCCCTCTCTTCAGAGACAGGGTCTTGCTCTGTTGTCCAGGCTGGAATGCAGTGGCATGATCATAGCTCACTGTAACCTGGGAGGGAAAATTTAGCTTGTGAGACCTGAAATCCTGCGCTGAGCTTCTGGTCCGGGCTTATAGCCTGTAAGAGTCTCTCCCTGCCAGGAGCTGTGTCATAGCAACATGACCACTCGGGTCTGCACCACACCCACAGGGTGGGGTCACTTCTGCATGGACTTTCCCAGGTGGAAGCCAGGAGCTCATGATTGGACCGGTCGTGCCACTTTGTTAGGAAGAGTAAGGATTGTTTCCCCGCTCATCAGATTATTTTTAATTCACATATTCACTCATGCACTCATTTGTCCATCAGTTACAGAGGGCCAAAGTCATGTGGCTAGATGCTCATGACAGCCAAAAGCTGGAATCAACCCAAATGTGCCCAACAGTAGTGCAGACAAATAATTTGTGGACAGTTGACACCATGGAATGTCGCATAGCGGTGAGAATGAACGAACTGCAGGCACACACAAAATGTGAATGAGTCTCACCAACATAATGTTGAGAGAAAGAAGCCAGTTGGAAGAAACGCGATTCCACTAATATAAAGTTCTCAATCAGGCAAAACTGATGCGTGGCATCAGAGGTCAAGATCAGGTTGGCACAGGGGCAGAGATAACATCTGAGGGACGGAAAGGAGGTGGGGGGGCGGACCATATTTCCTGATGTAGGTGGGGTTACACAGTCCTGCTCACTTTGTGAAAATTTGTTAAGCTGTAGTTATGATTTGTGCACTTTTGTATATGAACATTATTACACTTTAAGTAAAAATTTACAAAAAAACAAAAACCAAATCAAAACCTACGGCCTCCCACCACATGTGAAGCAGCATCTTGGGACATGGGGCTAGAAAGAGGAATAAGACACGGTCCCTCCCTTGATCACAATAGGTCACAGCTTGAAAGTCAAGGGCTCTGGAGGTACCTGGGGATCGATGAAGAGGAGAGACAGCCCAGCAAGGGCTGTGGAATCAGGTCACTCTCAGGGGGAGCCAGATCCAAATCAGGATCGAAGCCCCAGAGACGCTTCAAACAGAGAGGCCGTCTGTCCTCTGCTGTTCTCCATCCTGAGGGTCCCCTACAGCACGCGGGTCCCTCCTTTTTTCCCTACAGCACATGACCTGAACTGTCCCTTCCCTTCAGGGCAATAAGAAGGAGCCTGAGAAGCTGCCGGACTATGTACCTTTCTTTTCGGACACAGTCCCCAATTCCATGAACCGGGTCGTGGGCAGCAGGGTGGATACACCCCTGGGGAAGATGCTCATTGGCATGGACTTCTTCTTCGTGGAAGGGGCCCGGAAGAAGAAGCTGGAAGACGAGCTGCAGCCAGTCTAGGAGCGAGGCGGGCTCGGCCAGCCTTCCCCAGGTGGGTGTGTGCAGGGTAGAGGCTCTGGGCTGGCCTGGCCCACAACGGTGCCTGGTCACCATCCCACACAAGGCAGCCAGAGAAAAGAAGAATTATTTCCATCTGAGGGAGAGTGTGGGAGCAGGAGGTGCAGGAGAAGTCGGGGGTGAACATGGCTGCAGGCGGTCATCCAGTGCTTTGCTACCTGCCCTGGGGGGAGGGTAGGAGCAGCAGGGAGGGCGCCTGTTCTGCCACTGCTAGAAGCACAGCCACTTACAGACGATGAGACATATAAACACAAACTCTGTGCTGGGCACTGTACCCACATTGTCTCCTTCGTAGGCAGGACGGTCACCATTTGAGAGGTTTGGAAACTAAGCCAAAGACTTCGTTCAGTCTTCTCAGGGTCACGCAGCTGCTGAAGAGCCAGGATCCACCCCACCTCTGACTTCTCTGTGCCGCATCCCCTCACCAAGCCTCAGGCTCCACGGCCATGAAATGGGAGGGGAGAAGGAGACAGATTCTAAGGACATCACCATCTCCAAGAGTCTCTTCTCTTAGCATTCAGGCAGTGCTGGCTCTTTCACAGAGTGTACTAGTCAGCTGCAACAGTGCTGTGTAACAAACCACTCCATTCTTGCTCACAGGTCTGCATGGAGCTGAGGGGCAGCTGACCTTGGCTAGGCTTGGCTAGACTTGGCTCCACATTTCAGGTTGGATTTGAGTCTTTCCCAAATGTCTTGCATTCTCTTGGACCCACAGCCTCCTGGGGCATGTTCTTCTCATGGCACATCACCAGAGCACAAGGGCCCAACCGAATCATGCAAGCACACTGAAGCCTTCTGCATGCACCCTGCAGCCAACCCATGTGGCCATGCCCGCTGTGCGTGCTGTCATCATAGGAAACCCTGCCTCACACCAGCCCCACCTGCCCTCTGCTCCCTGCCACATCTGCCTTCTTTTCAAGAGGATGCCTGCTTCTAACCCCTGTCTCACCCAGTGGGAGGCCGGGGAATCAGGACAGAGGCCATCTGCACTAAAGTCCTGACTCCAGCCTCTCACCGTGTTTGGGCCAGAACAAAGGAGGCCTCTGGACCCGAGCCTTGGGGAAGTGGGCACCAAGCCTGCAGCGTCAGCACTAGCAAAGCAGAGGGGCTTTATCAATAAGGGGACAGAACAGCTCGGAGCCCACGGGCCAGGGAGCAGCAGGGCTCCGGGAAGGGACTGGAATTGTAACCAGCCACAAGCTCTGTCCCTTGCTACTTGTAAAAGCCAATAACAAGGACGAGGAATGGTAAAAAGAAAGTGACTTTCTTCTACAGCTAGCAGTGGGGAAATGGCCAAGGCTCATGCCTCAAAGAAACCACTTTAAAGTTTCAGGTTGTTAAAAAGGGGTCTTGGTGTGAGGGGTATGAAGGAATGGCAAGGAGGTGCCAGTCAGCATGGCTGGTCCCCACGGTCATTTTGAGTTATTGTTCCACCTGGTGAATGGTCTGGCACCATCTCAAAGGCCATTCATAGATTACCAGCAGCCTGGAGGTGGTTTCCTGGTGAGACCTGGACTGTCTCCAGGCTCAGTCTCTGCACCTTCTACGCAGACACATAATTAGATGGAGGCAGCCTGTGCGGGGGAGCGCCTGGTGGGAAGAGGGAGTGTGAAGGTCAGTTCTTCACTAGGAGCACAGCAAGAAACGCGCAGGCAAGTTCAGAACGGAGAACTGGAAAGCAGGGCCCTGGACGCAGAGCGAGCAGCTGAGAGCCACAGCAAAGCTGGAAGGATGCCTTCTCCACTGTCGCGGCTTCTCGGAGCACCTCTGCCTGGGCAGGACCTGGGTCTCGCTTCCATGATAAAAATAATAATCTTCAGCCACGGAACGTGCAAGGTCAGCCTGGAGCATCTGAGGAAATGTAAAGGGACGTAAGGGCCAACCTGAATTTGGGAGAATATGAGCATCAAAATGAAGGACAGTTATAGCCCACCCCTGACCACACCCGTGACAGCCACCGCTCGGCCAGCACCCACGAACCCACTGAATAACAACAACAATAACAAAGAATCCATGAGTTCATACCAATAATTGTTTACACATTTGAAGTACTGAGGAAAACCTCTTTTCTATTGAAGAATACAGAATAAACAATAACAGGAAAATTGTCATTTTATGACTATCACGTCAATAACTGATTTAGGCAAGAATCAATAAAAGACATCAAAACTATCAGGAGAAAGATTCTTAGAGAACAGTAAATGCTGAAGTCTAGAAGATGCTGCCTTAACCAGATTATTCCACTTACCCCCAGCAATAAGAGCACAGGCAACACGTGCGCCTCTCCACGGCATGCACCGTGGACGACGTCCGCACCACCCAGGAGCACTGCACCCAGGGGTCACTCCCGCCGTATAAACAAAAAGTGTGATCACAATGTAATCAGGAGAAATTCTACGAAATTCTACGAAAACCCAAATTGAGGGACATTCTGCCGAATAACTGGCCTTGATTCTTCAAAAATGTCAATGCCATAAAAGGCAGAGGAGGTGACTCAGATTAAAGATGGTTCAGACCATGATCTTTGACCGTCTCCTGGGTCAAAGCAAAAGCAGCCATGAAGGACACTTTGCAGACTAAATATTAGAGAATAGCACCGTGTCAGTGTTCAAGTGCAGAGTGGGGCGGTTACATTGTGGTTCTGTAGAAGAAACCCTTGTTCTTAGGACGTGTGTGCGGAGCTGTCTAGCAAAACGACATGACGTCTATCACACATTCGCAAATGGCTTAACAAAAAACTTACGTGGTGTGTAGAGACAAATAAAGCTAATGTGGATAAAAATATCAACAATTGATTCATCTAGGTGAAGAGTACATGAGTATTCATGGTGCTATTCTTGCAACCTTTCTATAGGTTTAGGAATTTTTAAAAAATTAAGGTAAGGGAAATGGCCACCACCAATGGCTCCTGAGTTTACTCTTCCCTGCTGAAGAGAGTCGCAGGGGTGGGAGGAGTAATGCAATCAGTCACTGCTCAATTCCAAGTCCCTCCTGAAGGGGAGGCCAGCTTCAGCCATTGGCCTGCTCAGCTGTGGCCACATAGGGTCAGGCTCGCAGAGCGGGCTGTGTCCAGTGTAGCCGGGTAGGCGAGGGAGAGGCAGAGGTCTCCAACATGGGGCACCGTCTTGTGCTGGAGAGAGCTCCCGGGGGCTGCGCACTGCAGAAACCCCATCCAGACACTCCCGACCTTCTGAAGATACAGGGGCGCCTTGAAGATCAGCTGTTTTGAGGCAGTCATCTGTGCTGAAGGGCCAGCATGCTGCTGGGATGTCCCAGCTGGGGGATGGGGGCTTGGACCCAAACACTTTCCCACAGGGCCCAAACATGACTCCACGTAGGACCACTCACCCCCCAAAAGCCAGTGTTCACAAAATCCCCAAAACGGTTTGCAAGTCTGCACCTGGTGGGGAATGACTATATATACTGAGCACCTACTCTATGCCTCTCAATCACCTTCTGAGTCGGAGATAGTTTCCCCCCCCCCATTTTAAAATGAAGAAAGTCTAGCACTCTGGGAGGCCGAGGTGGGAGGATTGCTTGAGGTTAGGAGTTCGAGACCTGCCTGTGCAAGAGCAAGACCCGCCCAGCTGAGGTTGACAGCGCAAAGCCAGCGATGGGCTGAGGTTGACAGCTCAAAGCCAGCTATGGGACGAGGTTGACAGCGCAGAGCCAGCGCCCGCAGACTCCAGCATCGCATTTTTGTGACTTTCTTCGCTTCATGATCCGGCCCCAGTACAAACGCGATTTCCGGAGGCTGGCTCGGAGGGCCACGTCCAAGTCGCCTTCCCTGGTCAGCGGAAGTTTGCTTTACCTCCTCAAAAAAAGGCGTCACTCTGGCGGCCCGAGCCCGGGGAGGAAGGAGGGAAGGGACGCAGGGAGGCTCCCTTCCCTGGCTCCGCGGCTCCAGGAGGGCGCGCAATGAGCGGCCGGGCTCGGTCCCAGGGCCACCGGGTCCCGCAGCCTCCCCAGGCCTGTCGCCGTCGGCGCAAGCGAGAACGCACAAGACCGGGGGGCACTGCGCGTCCCGATAGGTTTTAATTCCTGAAGTGCTTAGAGGAAAACAGCTTGTTGGGGTGAAAAAATTCCAGTAGAATAGTCCACCCCCCTTAGGGGTGCCCGTTTGCCCTCTGCCCACCCATCCCGTGGGAAAGCGGGGCCGGCTGGGCGTGTCCCAGCAGCTCCTAACCGCGAGTCGGGAGAGCGCGGAAAGGGAGTCAGCAGCCGGCAGGGCCGGGCGGGCCGGGGCGAGTCCGGGGCGGGCCGGGGCGAGTCCGGGGCGGGGCGAGTCCGGGGGCGGAGCGATACCAGGGGAGGGGCGGGGCGATCCCGGGGGCGGAGCGATACCAGGGGAGGGGGCGGGGCGAGCCCGGGGGCGGAGCGATACCAGGGGAGGGGCGGGGCGAGTCCGGGGGCGGGGCGGGCGCAGGGCTGGCGGAAGGGTTGGGCCGAGCGGGGCGGCTTGAGGACTGAGCGGCCCTCGGCGCCGCGACCGGACCGTGCGTCCTGCGCCCCTGCCCGGCGCCATGGAGGCCGCGCTGCTGCGCTTCTGCAACTGGAGCACGCTGGCCGTGTGCGCCGCGCTCAAGCTGCCGCAGATCTCCGCTGTGCTAGCGGCGCGCAGCGCGCGGGGCGTCAGCCTCTCGAGTTTGCTGCTGGAGCTGGCGGGGTAAGGCCGAGGCTGCCCCTTCCGCACTCCCTCTGCCCCTGCGAGGGCTCTAAGAAGGGCGGGACGACCCCGGAGCTCGGTGCTGCAGCTGGGCGGCCAAGGGTTAACTGGGGAGCCTCGGGCCGCGCGGGGCAGGACTTCCCCGCCCTCCTCGACTGCTTCTCAACGAGCCTGCGTGATTTACATTGACTGCGCACGCCCATTGTACAGATGGGAAGGCTGAGTCCTAGCAGAATCAGGCTCTCACACACAGCATCCCTAAGCCCGCCCCACATCATCAACTTTCTCTGGCCTCGGTTTTCTCACCGGTAAAACAAGAATTTGAACTAAGATCTCTGAAGACTCAGGCGATGGGGAGATCTTTGGAGGGAGAGAAGGAGGCGGGATTAGGGCAGGAGTCAGGCAGGCAGGGAGGAGCCCAGGGGACTCCAGGTGCTAGTTTGTCCGTGGGAAATCCCGAGTGGGCGCGCTGACCCCCGGCTACAGACCTGAGGCTGGAAAGCAGAGGTGTGAACCTGGTTGGGAAGCCTGGGAATGCAGGTGTGGGGGGGAAAAGGTTCCCCTCTGCTGTCTGCCACTGGAACGGCTGGCAGGGGACAGATGACTAGGAAAAGAGGCTACAAGTTTACTGATGTGTCTGTGCACTCGGCAGTCCTGCAAACACGACACTCAAAAGGCGGGTCGGGTGGTTGAGGCTTAACTACGCTCCTCGCTCCTGGTAGGGGAGGGCGATGGCGGTATAGACAGCAGTGAGGTGTGAAAATGCAAAATAAGTGACTGAGGCAAAGCTCTTAACCAACAGAAGCTTATTACGCTGAAGTTTGAGGACGCACCAGCAAAAGCACAAACCACAGACACCTGTGGCCCGTGATCCCTGAAGACGGATTTGGATACAGAAGGAAAAGGAGGAAAGGGGCCGGCAGTGAGGCAGGTGATTAGTTCTTATGAGGCTCTAATTAGTGCCCGGGAAATCCACATTTTACATAAGCTAAGGTGCCTATTTGAGGAAAAGGGAGTGAAGGAAGAAATCAGTCAGGTAGGTGACCTGGGCAGGTGGAGGAATGTTTGATCTCATCTTTTCTCTGTTCTGCACCTGGGAAGCTAAACTCATAGTCAACCTTGTTAGTGTGGAATCCAACAGGCTTTAGTTTAGGAGCTAGACTAGCCTGCAGGCCTGAAGTTACAATCTGCTGCCCTTGTTTATGAGCGGCCGGCAAAGAATTTCCCCACCCATCATCTGCAGGGCAGGGTAGTCCTCCCGAGATGCCCGCCCAGGCCTTTATTTTTCCTGCGAATCTGGCTGACTGGCTGACGCATAATGTTAATAGCAGCTGACCATGTGGAAGGGGGTGTTGCATGACTCAGCCCCAGGCCTGACCCTTCCTTTTGCATAAGGATTTGGGGGCTGGGGGAATCCCTGAGATTTTTATTTTTCTTTACAGGAGTAATATATGATTTTCAGGGGAAATGAGTGAACACCAAAACACTGGCCTGGGAAAAAGTTCCTCTGAGCTCTGGGGGAGGCGGCGGGGAGGTGAGGGGTGGAACTCCACTGTGAAGCAAGGCTGCCCTGTGCAGATAAAGCCTCCCAGGTAATCTCTGGTAGCTGCAGAGTGAGAGCCCGAGGCGGGTGGGCTGTCTGAGGGGCTTGCTGCTGGTTACGCACGGCCGCCTCGTGCCAGGGCTGGGCACACAGACTTCTGTAAATGGCTTGGCTGGATCAGGGCCCAGCTGCAAGGCCAGCCTGTCCCAAAAGGCCAGCTGGAAGCAATCTGGCTCCACGATTGAATTCCAACAGGTTTTATCTCCACCTCCCCAGCAATTTAGTATAATGGTTCTCATTTCCTGAGCACTCCTTCTGAGCTACTCCGCCATTGTGGGTGTTACCTTACTCAGTCCTCACTGCTGCCTTAGCAGGTAAGTGTTGGTTTTATCCCAGACTATAGGAACCTGAGCAGGCTGGTGAGCTCAGCAGTCCTGGCCCTCTCACCCCTCTTCCCCTTCTCCCTGCCCTGTCCCAGCTCCTTCCCCAGCCTTCCCTGGGGAGGCCCAGGTGGGGTGGGTGCAGTGTCCATCTGACTCCCCAGGGGCTTGCCTGCCTGGAAGACCCCTGACCAGATGGTGGGGGGACAGCCAGAGTTTAAGCAGAAGGAGCCCCAAGGCGGTCACCGTCAGTCACCTGGAGGGCATGGACCCTCTTTGGATCTCAATCTGAGCAAACTGGCTCTGAAAGCCCATTTTTGAGACCGCTGGGTCACTGGGAGCATGAACTGTGTCTTAGTGACAGAGAATTTTAGTGTGGGTGGGTGTGAAGTGGCCACACGGGCACTCCTCCAGAGCACAGGCGCCCCCTCACCTCCCCCAGTTTAGTTCTAGGCAGCAGAGCGTTGGCCTCTGGGTAAGAATCCTCTGGAAAAGTCCAGAGTTCAACTCCCAGCTCTGCCCCTCACTCTCAGGCCACCTGCCTCCCTGCGTCTGGGTGGCTGCATGTGTGTTGAGGCAGAAAACTCCAGTGCGTCCATGGGGCAGCCAGGGAATATACACAAGCTAGTGGGGCTGGTGTCAGATGACCGTCTGGCCTGATTTTATTATAATGAGCATTTTAGCTATTACTTTTCAATTAAAAATTAAAGACACTGCCTCCACCCCCCAGGCTGCGGGAGCCGTGGGAAGTCTGGATGCTGTCAAGCAGGGATAGATAAGGGGGGTGACAGCCGCACCCAGACTGGTGTCAGGAAATCCAGGCTCTTCGTTTTTTCTCTGAGTTCTTGTATGGTCTTGGCTGCTTTGGGCCTCAGTTTCCCCAAGTAGTCTGTAAGAAGCGGAGGCCAGCATGGGCGACGCCTGAATGTGAGCACAGCTCGGACACTGCTGGGTTCTCGGGCCTCAGCTGTGTCCGGCAGGCGTGCACACAGCGCAGGTGTGCGGGCGGCGAGGGCCCCCGTGGCCTTTTCTCACGTTCCTCGGCCTGCCGAGCTGTGGGCCGCAGAGGGAGAGGTGTAGGGTGGACAGCTAGTGCACGCGGGTTTTGAGAAAGATCTCTCTGGACAAGGATTAGGATAGAAAGAAGTTTAACTTTTTCCAAGGCGGAGAAGGGGCCAACAGGAAAGAGGAAGAGTGTGTTGGCATGGAAAGCTGGTTACTCAGACCTTTTGTTTAGGAATTGTTAAAAAAAAAAAAAAAAAAGGGTGGGGGGATGTGAAAGATGACTTATGGCTGTAGCCAAATTAACAGGGTACTGTGAACTGTCCTATCCGTGCCTTCTTTCCTTAGTGGCAGGTGGATAGCGGAAAGGTATGATTTAGGGGAGGATCTGGGGCCTAAAGTTTGTTCCCCCTGCTGTCCTTCTGGAACTTCTCAGGAACACCGGGAGGCTATAAAAGCAGATTGTAAAAGGGCAGTCTTAGTCTATAGGTCTAGTGATCAGAAAAGAAAAAAATTTACATTTCCTTTCTGTTTACTGGGCTCCTTTTAGATGTTGTGAAAACAGAGCTCTGCAAGGTGCCTGTCAGAGAGCACGAGCTCATTTTTCTGTTATTTTGACGTCCTTTCAGGTGGGAGGCAGCCTCCCCAGCCCCCTGGGCTCGCTCTCACAGGTACCAGAAGGGGCTGCTCAGGAGGCCAGGTGGGGCTGGGCCAGGCACCTGCTTGTCCCTGAAGCTGGGAAAGCCGGGCAGCCAGGCCTCGGGGGTCCTGCTAGTCACACAGGCGCCCAGGCCTGGGGGAGACCTACATGCTCAGGCTGACACCGGGCCGTCCCCCACTCCTGTGACCCCCTCCCCGGCCCCCAGCTGAGCCGGGAGTTGCACTGTCAGAGCAGGATGGGGGAGGCACAAGCTCTTTGATAAAGCTGGTTTTCCATGACCCCTTCCCAGCTTAGGGAGACCCTGGGGCCCCGAGTGTGGGTTGAAGCTCCGTGGTGGGGGTTCCCTTCCTTCCTGTCCCCGTGGTCTGGACTGAACACACCGGTCGGGCAGCTGCACTGCTGGGTGGTGGGACAGAGACAGGCAGCCCAGGGGACGGCGGGGACTCAGGTCCTGAGGGAGAAGGCAGGGCCTGGGTGTGAGCCGTGTGGCAGGAGGGCCGGCCTGGTCTCCTGAGGAGGGTGGGCCCTCACAGAGCCAGGATTTCCTTAGGGGGGTTGAGGGTGGGTCTCCCAGCCCTTCCCCCCTGCCCTCTCCTGGGCGGGGCAGCGCTTCTGGAAGGCAGCATGCGGCACCCAGGTGGCGCTCTGACTGTAATGCCCGGTCTCGAACCTCCCATCCAGGCATGGATCCGGCCCCCTCAGATCCGTGCAGCTCTGCAGCTTCTCAGGGCGATGGGTGTTTGTGTGCCACTGCTGAGGGGCAGCTGCCCGGGGCCGGGCGACCACCCAGCTTCGGAGACAGGCAGACCTGGGTCTCTTGTGTTGCAGAGGGTCAGTGATGTGCCTTCTGTAAACATCCTGTGTAAATGACCATCTGAAGGGACTGGATAGGGTGTGGATATTGCACTCGGGCCCAGCTCCCAGAAAGTTCTGGGTGCTCCCAAAATCATGGAGATTATTTCTTTATTTTTTAATTTAATTATGTTTTTTTAGAGATGGGGTCTCCCTCTGTCACCCTCTGTCATCATAGTTCACTGCAACCTTGAACTCCTGGGCTCAAGTGATCCTCCCTCCTGCCTCATCCTCCTGAGTAGCTGGGATTACAGGTGTGAACCACCTTGCCTGGCTAATTTTTTAATTCTTTGTAGAGATAGAGTGTCAATGTTGCTCAGGCTGGTCTCGAACTCCTGGGCTCATGTGATCCTTCTGCCTCAGCCTCCCAAATTGCTGGTATTGCAGGCCTGAGCCACAGTGTCGGGCTCGGATTATTAGATTGAGTACCATCCATACACGTGGGGCTCCCAGCCACCACTCATAGGATTTGGCAAAGGAGCCTGGCTCCTGGGATCTGGGTGGCAGTTGCGGGACGGTGGTGAGAGCCTGTGTCCTCCTCCCCAGGTTCCTGGTGTTCCTCCGGTACCAGTGTCACTACGGGTACCCGCCGCTGACCTACCTGGAGTACCCCATCCTCATCGCCCAAGGTAACGTCCCTCCCCACGCCCACCGCCTGCCCCGCCTGCCCCGCCTCCCCTCCCCGCTCACTCAAAGCCTTCCTCTTTCAGACGTCATCCTCCTGCTCTGCGTCTTTCACTTCAGTGGGAACGTGAAACAGGCCGCACCCTACCTCGCTGTGTATCCTTTCGGCTTGGGAGAGTCAGAAATGGGCTCGGGGTGTTATTTGTTAACAATATGCATCGTGAAGCAGGGTCCTTTGCCAGATATGTATTTTTTTGTAAAACTAAAGAAGAATCCCAAATGCAGATGTATCAACACAGACTAGAGGTGCCCTCGGTGCAGTCCCTGGCAGCGGCCTCCCTGCCAGGGCCAGGGTGCCTGGCTTGTGCCAACAGCCCAAGTGGAATGTAGCCTTAGCATGGCACTGCCGAACATGCTGGAACATACAGTCGTCAGCCCCTGCTAAGGACAGCATTGTGCAGCTATACTAGTTTATCTCAGACATTTCTTCGTTTTCTGAAAATAGCCCCAAAGACCTTGAAATAATAACGAGAATGTCTGGCATTGAGCATGGTGCCGCCAACACGCCCGTTACCCAGCTCGCTGCCAGGCAAGGGCGGCGTGGGCTCCTGCGGCTGGTCCGCGGCGCGAGTTCTGCTCCTGGTCCAGACGGTCGTTCAGAGGCGCAGCCTTGGGGGCCCAGCGTCAGTTGTGGCCAGAAGGCTCGAGGGGTGGCTCCCATGTAGGAGGGCGAGGCTTTGTTCCAGCTCTTAGTAAAGACTCCGTACTGTTCTCTCACTAAACCGCACACTCCTTAGAAGGCCGGGGCAGTTTGAATGGCAGGGCAGGGTGGGCAGGCAGTGGATCCTGCTGTCTGTGGAAGGGTCTGAGCTGTTTATTCCTCCTCCCTCGTTAGGGAGGAGGAAGGGGGGAAGGGGCCGCCCAAGTGCAGCCCTCGGGGATGTGGGTGTGGGGACGTGGTGGTGGTGGGGGGAAGCAGCTGGCCCAGAGTCAGACAGGACAGGCCCCGTCCCCTGCTCCCCCCGGATGCTCTGAGCCGCAGTTCCCCCATCTGCGAGATGGAATCATAACATCTATCTTTAGAGTTGTGCAAACTAGACGCACCAGGAACACAGAGAAGCTGAGTAAATGACAGGGCCGTCTTGTTGGGTTTACTACAAGGGGGCTCTACAGCCCGTGTCTGCAGCAGGTAGCTGGATTCGGGCGTGGCAGGACCCTCCGCGGTTTCATTGAGCTGCAGGCTCCCGTGGCTCAGTTTCCCGCTGCGGAAAGAGGGCTGCCCAGGCGTGCTGCACCTCAGCACTTCAAGGTTATTCCCAGCTGGTTAAAGGTTTTTGAAAACAGTACTTTGAAGATGAAAAGCATTATGTAATTTACTTTTGAAATAAAATGCAACAGCTTATCTGTGCAAATGGTGAGGCTGAAGATTAGAAGGTGTGGGTGCTGATGGTAAGTTATTCACAGCTGCTGGGGTGCTTAGGGCAAGTCTGTGCTGTCAGCAGGTGTTTATAGCCTCCTGTCAGTTGTGCCTTATGGAGAGCAAAGAAATAGGGTTGCTGTATTAACAACGAATCTTTCATAAAGTGTAAGAATGTCCCAAATACTGTGTGGATATACTTGTACTAATAAGATAATTGTTGTTCACCTGAAATTCATATTTAACTGGGTGTCTGTATTTTTATCTGCCAAATCTCGCAACCCTACAAAGAAATCCGCTGTAGGATCTCAGTAGCTTCTACTGCTGGTCAAATTTTATAAAATACATATTTTGAATACATAGGAGGAGGTGGGATGGTACAGAATTGGGCAAAAAGAAAATCGCAAAAATTAACTTAAAAAATTGAGTTAGAGAGTTGTAAAAACAGAATTTCATCCAGCTGGATTCAGGCTGCCTCCTGGCGTCGATTAGGCTGCTAGTATTCAGTTCTACTGACTGTTAGCACAGGGCGTCATATAATTAACGTTGTTAATTATAAGAACAGCAATCTCTTGAGTCCCAATTATGTGACTGTAGACATTTAGGAGGTAGACAGGGCAAGAAGTGTGAATTCCATTTTACAGATAGGCAAACCAAGGTCAAGAGATGGAAAGTGACTTGTTCAAGGACAGTCCTGAGACTCCTGGCCTGTTCTTTCCAGTGCTCACTTCAGTCTCACTCAGCTGTATCATTTTTAGGGTGGAGTTAGTGGGACAGGGGCAATCAGCAACAGGTCCACATGACACCAATTTTGCAGAACATTCCTACTTTGTAGTGTGGGTCCTCCCTTTTAAATGCTTGACTTTTGACAGTGAATTGGAGACAGCTGCCTGGTGAAGAATTAAGCGGGTGTTAAAACCATTAGGAATGTTCCCAGCGAACAGTCCCGTGCACAGGGGTGTCTTTGTATTTTTCTCCCATAATCTGCTTGCTCTGTTCTTTTGAACTCCGAGCACATGTTCCCTTGAAACCCTTTTTGTCTTTTCCAACGTGTCTGACGAGTTCTAGCGGAACCAACCCCAGTTCCACGCTTGGTTTCTATGTGCAACTCTGTGGTCTTGGTTTGTTTGGAGACTGAAACGGTGGGGGGGGCGGTGCACTGCCTGGTGACCCACCGCCGTCTCCCTTAGCACTTGTTAAGACTGGTGTGTTCTTGGTTCATCCTCACCCTGCAGAAGTGGATCCTGGACCTGGCCATGGTAAGTATCACCCTTGAAAAGGATGTGTGAGAAGTAGCAGGCTGCCCGGGAGAGAACTTTCGAGATCAAATGTTAAACCTGCTAAATTTTCAGCTGCACTCAGGGATAATGGGAATGAAAGTACAGTGCTATCCAAATATTAAAAGATATTGTTCTCATTTAAATGTGGGGCAAATTTATTTGTAAACTTTCTTTTTGGGAGCCATAGAGAACCAGATTGGAGAGGCGGTCAACCATTGTAGAATGAAAAACTGATGCGCGTCAGTTGAAGAGCTGCTTATTAGGCTAATAATTACATACTGGCTTCATACTCACTATTTTTCTGACTTTACCCCCCAAACATTTTTTTCCCTCAGCGTGCAGGGTGCTGCAAGCTAACTTGTGAAGATCTTACTCTGCCGGGCAGCAGAGGGCCTGAGCCTGCCGCTGTGTGGACTTGTTATTCAGTAGCCGGAAATTCAGGGCTGATGCTTGAGTTTAGGAGTTTGTCAGTTCAGAACAGCATGGTTCCCCCAGGCTCTACAACACAGTATCTCTATTTATTTTTTGCTGGGGGCTATGGATAGATAAGCCTTTGTGGCCAGGCAGTGATTCTTTCCTGCTCCCAACTCCAAACTAGCTGTAGCCCACGAGTTGCCCACTGCACAGTGGAATCTGTGAGTTACAAATGAACGTCTCACTGTTGCATTCTTTTTCACCAAACTTAGGTTTCAACCTTGTATTATACAAATTGATTATTATTTGACCAGAAAATTTGGCTTCAAGCATGCTTTGAGTATCTGGTGCTCTTGTACTTTCTTTTTTAACAGACTCTTGACTTTCTCACATTTTATCTGCAAACAGAATTTATGTACTTTCATCAGTGCGGCCAGTAAGTTCGCACAGCTCCAGTGTCTGTGGAAGACGAGAGACTCGGGAGCTGTGAGCGCGCTGACCTGGAGCCTCTCCGCCTACACCTGTGCAAGTAAGAGCCAGACGCAAATGCCAGTGCCAGGTGTCTACCTGGCAGTGTGTTAACTGGTTTTGAAGTGCCGTGGTCCTGGCTGTTGAGGCAGAACCTCCTAGCTAAGTGTGTCCGTATTTACAAGGCTGATTTAATGCAGATTGTCCTCCATTTTCTGCAAGATCCGTATTCCAGATGCCAAAAAAGAAAAAAAAAAAGTGAAACCAAAAATCAGGCCTAATATTAACAGTCCTGTCTTCTTTGAAAAGTATCAAGATGTTGATTATATTGAATCTACTATTTTAAAAATTTGAACCTTTGTGATGTAAGATTAAAAGGATAAAAATTATACATTGGCTTTTAAGAATGAATATAATTTGTAGCAGTGGAGAGATTTTCTGCAGCCACATTGTTTGCTCTTAACTTTAGAATTTCCACTGTTCATTCAGGTTCTTAGAACTGCCTAAAACACAGATATACTATATATAGGCAGAAACATTTTAAAAATTCAGAGCTATCATATTATTGGATTTACTGGTGTTAGATATTTTGCTTTATCATGATTCTTCTGCATTGTAAAGGATCAATTTCTCTATCCAGGGTTGCTGATTTGGGTCTTTATGTCCAAAGTTACTTAAAATTAAGACTTGTTGAGTTTTATTTTTAGCTTTAAAATGTTAAAGTATGTGTATACACACACACACACACACATATCACACATTTTCTCTATCCATTCACCTGTGGATGGACACTTGGGTTGATTCCCTATCCTGGCTATTGTGGATAGTGCTGTAGTAAATGTGGGTGTGCAGCTACCTCTTCCAGACACTGATTCCATTTCCTGTGGATATATACCCAGTAGTTATTGCTGGATCACATGGCAGTTCTAGTTTTAATTTTTTTGAGGAACCTCCATACTGTTCTCCATAGTGGCTGTACTGACTTACGTTCCCCCAACAGCATGCAAGGGTTCCCTTTTCTCCATGTTCTCTCCCACGTTTATCTTTCATCTTTTTGCTAACAGCCATTCTAACAGGTGTATCTTATTGTGGTTTTAATTTGCACTTCTCTGATGATTAGTGATGTTGAGTATTTTTTCATATACTTGTTGGCCATTTGTATGTCTGCTTTTGAGAAATGTCTATTTAGATCTTTTGCCCATTTTTACATCAGGTCATTTGTTTTTTTTTTTCTCTTAAATTTAAGTGACAATACAGTATTGAGGTCATTTGTTTTCATACTGTTGAGATCCTTCTATATGTTGGATGATAACCCCTTATCAGATATATGGCTGTTAGGACATGAGAATCCTTGTCGGCCACCTTCCTACCTGGAGTCTTCTCTCTCTCGGCTTAAGATCAACGTCCTTCATTTAAATTGCTGACTTAATCAACATCTATTGCAGGCGGTGGTATTCTCTAACTCCCAATTTACGTAGCCCATGAGTGTCAGTTTCAACTGTTACTCCAATTTCCTACGTATTTGCTAAGTGAAGGACTATACCAGAAAAATGAATTAAACAAAACAGTTCTAGTTAAACCCTTAGGAAAATCTTACCCTTTCCTGGGTCTCAGTTTCCTTATCTACAAAATACAGAGGTAGAACTTAAAACATTGTTTTTCAACTAGTGAGAGCCTTTCTTTAAATAAAACCACCCAGAAGCTCATTATGTAAATGAGATTAGAGTTGCTTTTTGAGGGTGGGGGAGTGGGGGATTGGCACACACAGACCGGGGAGGGCAGCTCAGCCCCACCCCTGGCTTCCCTGGGCAGCACCGAAGTTCCTTCTAGGAACTGCTGCTTCTCTTATGAGCAGTTTCAAAACCACTATGCTGGGATGCATGGCTCGTTTGTAGATGTTCATGAAAAATAATACTATTTGGGTTTATGTGCTACCAAAAATCTATCAACAACACTTAGTATATATTGGTATATTAAAAGGGAAAGACAATAGCTAAACACCAAAATGTCTGAGAAGCAAGTCATTTATTGCTGCAAATTTTCTTTTACAGCAAGAATAGTGACAACCTTAATGACCACCAATGATTTTACAAGTAAGCAAAATATTTTTCCTCACACTTCTGAGTTTTGTGCTATTTGTGCCTTCTTCATTTGGAAACTGTCTTAGGGTTTAATAGATGGACTCAGCTGTAATGGATGGCGGATGTGGAGGACGGCAACAAGGTATTCCTAGTTTTCATCAGTCACTTTATTATTAAGCATATACTTCTTGTAGTACAGGGGACAGAATATGCACGAGAGTGGATTCCTGTCTGCGTGGGGCTTCCACTTCAGCACTGGAATTGGCCGTAGGTGATCACAGTTAACGACTAGATCGTACTGTGAGATGTGTTTTGAAAGAGCAAGGCAGGATGAGCACCTGAGAACCTGACCTAGTCTGAGGGAGCTGGGGAGATTAATTTGAAGAGGAGTGAAATCTTACAATGGGTAGCAATTTAATCTCAGGAAAGGGTGGGGGGACTGTTAAAAGGAGCAGCATGTGTGGCCATTAGCAGAGAAGACACAGGCCTGGAGACCCTGAGAGAACTCCGCAGGGCCAGGGCACAGGGCGAGTGTGGGGAGCGTGACCGGGGGTGAGGCTGGCAGTGGCCAAAGCACCCAGAGTCCAGCGTCCAGCACCTAAGAGAGCTGCCCACAAACAGCAGGAAGCCTCTGAAGGCTTTTTAGAGCAGGGGAGTGGCATACTCATGTGACTGGACGTTCTTGTTCTGTTTTTTTTTTTTTTTTTTTTTTAAAGAAAAAGCTGTGATGGAGGAGAGAATACTTTGGTTAACTAAAAAAGAATTTAGTAATTCCTTAGGCTTTCAACTCCCAAATCGAGCATATATTATACATCTTTGGAAAATGATTAGAACAGATGGTGTTGCCTATGAAGATTGGGAAATGTCCCCAGCACATAGACCCCTTAAATAAGCTAATTATTATTTAATAGAGAAACACTGCTTCAGAACAGAGAGATGCATTTGTTGGTCTCTTCTTGGAGGTTGTCCCTTTGGCTCAAATACTTTTTGTCTGCTCTGATCGTAGAATGAAAATTGTTCTGGTCGAAGAGTAAACTTTGACCAAGTAGGGAATGGGGAGATAAGACAGACCGGGTCTTCGCCACAGGACTTGAATTCTCAGCATGCAAAGGAGAGTCAAACGCTAACTAAACAACAAAACTACACGCTAAAAATTAAGTTTACAAGATCAAGAATATTCCGATTTCTTATGTGTGACAGCTGTTCCTGAGATTTAGTATACCTGGGGATAACCTTTTAAAAACAGTTTAGCTAATATCTTACATGTGTTTTACAAACACAAAGATATCTTAAATCTCATAAACCGTATTCATTGGGAGAGTGTTCAGGCCTTAAAGTATTAAGTCATTTTTAAGGTTTTAGGGTTTTTTAAATTATTTTTTTACAAAGAGTCACATTTTCATGGTTACTTCAACATAAAATATGCTTTGACATTTGGGCGAGTTTTTCTGTTAAGAAATGTAGTGTAAGAATGATCTTAACAGGATGCATTATACTACCTTTGCTTAACACGGAATGTTCTGAGATACGGGCATCCTCGAGACTTCAAAGGAGTAAAGGGATTTTAAAAAGTTATACTACTCCGTAGCCAGAGGCAAATGGCTCTAAATTAATCTTTTAAGATTTATTCATGAAGTCAGACCAAGTGGCCAAAAGTAGTCATTATGATAGGAAGATCATTTCCCCAAAAATACTTCGAACCAGTTGTTTGAAGTTTTCATGATTGATAGTTAAGTTTTATTTTTGGGGTGGGGAGTGAAGTTTTATTTAGGATTACACTTTAGAGCAGGAGGTGATTTTGCTATACGATGTGAAAAGGTTTTAATACACACTTTTGTTCTTTTTGATTTCAGTTCTTATACGTTTTGTGATCATGCTGGCTTTAAATATATGGGTAACAGCTACAGTACTTCGCTACCGGAAGACCGTTATAAAGACTGAATGATGGATTTATTATTCCTGCACACAAAGTGGATTTTGAATAACTGAACCAAAGGGAAAAAGAAGCTCCTTGCTAAATCAAGGTCTTTTATAAATTTAGTCAATCATTTCTGAATCTTTGAAGCCAAAGGCTTTTTTAGACTTGAAAGAGCCACTTAAACACTTGTTTAAATGCCAATTTCCCTTCCCCACTTCCAGGTTATGGTAGGGATCAGACATCTGCAGTTTTGAGAAGGCTGGTGACTGATGGAAGTCATCCAGGAAGCCCATTTGAGCAGACCACTTTCACCCTTACCCTTGAAGTTATGATTAAGTTCTCTCCCAAGAGCTAACTGCATCTATTTTTCAACTTTCAGAATCTCTTAAGAAACAAATCCTCTTCATGAGTGGGAGTAAATGGAGTGGGATTTTGCTCAAAATCAGAAGTGGAACTGTAATAAATTACTAGGGTTCACTTTCTGGGATTAAAGTTTAGTTGTAACATAGATATAACAGGACAGCCGTGTTGTCCGTCGTAATACGGTACACCACCTGCTTAGCTCTAGCAAGGATACCAAGGGAAGCACAAATATAAGTGGCTTGAGTTTGTATACCAAAATAGTCCTTTAACTTAACACTGTGCCTTAATTCCTAACAAAAGGTATTTGCAGCTAACAGTAATCTCTACTTATGAAGAGGAAATCCTAACATTTTTTGATTTAAGCACAATGCTGCCTTTTAAAAATGGCCACACCTATGCAATTACCATTATTGGAATTTGGTGTAAAATGCCAGATTTTGTCTATTGAAAACATATAAAGAGTACTGCTGGTTTCTGCCCAGTTCTGATAGATTTTATTCTCATTATAGTATCTTATCCTAAACATGTTAGGATTATATGTACACTGTTATTTTCCTACAAAAATATAAACCTTAACATTTAAAAATTCACTTTCTATCCAGGCGCAGTGGCTCATGCCTATAATCCTAGCACTCTGGGAGGCTAAGGTGGGAGGATCACTTGAGCTCAGGAGTTCAAGACCAGCCTGAGTAAGAGTGAGACCCCATCTCTATTAAAAATAGAAAAATTAGCTGGGTGTTGTGGCTCGTGCCTGTTTGGAAGCAGAGGCTGGAGGATCACTTGAGCCCAGGAGTTTGAGGTTGCAGTGAGCTATGATGATGCCACTGCACTCTACCCAGGGCCAGAGTGAAAATGTCTCAAAACAAACAAACAATAAAGGAAAATTGAACCCCTTTCCTCACTTCCCCCCTTTCATATAAAATTTTAAAAAATATATAAAATGAAAATTCACTTTCCCATTCTAATTGAAGGCATTATTCTGCTATATTCAATAAGTGATGTTTATTAGAGAATGCTTAGTTTCCTATGTAAAATAAACTTTCATATTTTGAACTCTGCTGAGTCTTAAAACTGTCATTTGTTTTAACAGGACTAATTTTGTTATGTAAGGTATAGTTTTTAAACAAACTGTGGTTAATCCTTTTAGAACTACTGGTTGGGACCGGCAGGAAGAGAAACATGGTATCTAAAAATAAATCATTCATCCTGTAGTTTGGATCAAGATGTCATTTTTAAAAGATATAAGTTAATCTTTTCTCATTTGCAGTTATAATCTGACCATCAGTATAAATACAAATTATTTTTATTCCAACAAATAATTTAGATATAGTTTATTAGTACTTTGTCATTGCTTAAAGCAACTCCTTTAAGAACATACTTACGTGAAGCGGTCTCTGTTTTTCCTCCTTTGGGAGAAAACAAACATTTGAGCTATTCCAGATATTTCACACACATTTTCATATTTAATCCCACAATGATCCTATAAAGTAGACACAATCTCCATTTTACAGATGAAAACACAGAGGCTCAGCGTGAATAACCTGCCCAAGACCATATAGCAAATAAGTGTCCTAGAAAAGAACCCAGTGATTACCAGAGATACTGTCTAGAAAACCACCTATCAATCAGCAAACTATTTCCTGACAAAAGAGACACCTGCCTCTGTCCCTATCCTCACCAGCTCAAATGAGATTGTTAGGTTTGTGTCCCCATTAAAATACCCAAATCAAATCAGAGACAGGCTCCTGGTTGAAATTCTATTTTGTATTTCTCCAAGGACTAAATGACAGGGCAGAAGAATCACACGACTCCATAGCTTCAGTTGCAAGACTTGTTTGCTACCTCCATCCCATCTTTTATACCCATCTTATGAGAAAGGCAAATATTTAGGGTAAATTTTAAAAGGTTGCAGCACTCCAGGACTACTTCATAGGAAAAGTATGAAAATGCTCATGTCTTCATTTCTTTTATTTTTTTTTATAAAAAGCAGGCATAAAATACAATTACATTACTACAAAGATGCAACAAAATTAAAAAAAAAAGAAAAAGGGGTAGGATTTTTGTTCAGAGGGGACAGCTGATCAAATATTTATGATTATCTAAACCATGCAGTTCATAACTTATTACAATTCCAAACAAAACTCATTATTATGGGGAAGGGAGATGGGGAGAGGTCCCCCAAGCATAATATTCAGCACTGTCACACAGTGCTTACCTTCAAAGTGCTTTACAATTCAACTATGGTGTCTTCACAACATAGGGAAGCTGAAGCCTTATTCCAGGAAAGGAGAGGTGAGTCAGTAGCAGTGTCAACGCAGACTGAGAAACTCAGAAGTGACTTGCTCAAATAAGATTTAAACGTGTTATTTAAAGCATGTTCCAATAAGGTTAATATCACGTCTGAGTTTCTCTATTTTAACATCAGAATCCTGTAAGGACAGATAAACAGCAGCATAACTTCTTAAAGTGTGGTTTGGCAATCTGGAGTACTTCTTGTTCAGGACATACAGATAAGCTGATGCAAAGTAGATCCTTCAGAGCCAGATTTGTGCAATTGCAGCACAGGTTAGTTTTAAAGGCATTAAACTTTATTTTATATTTATTGGTATACTTATCCATTAGTTAGCTAGAGCATTTTAAACTTTCAAATAGATTTTTTTTTTTAAATCTTGCTTCTAGATAGCATGTTTTTTTAAATTAATACTTTAAAAAAATTCACTATACATTAATTTTCCACAGTAATACCGGCACCAGTTTTCCTTCCACTTCTGTCTCACTATCTCCACAAAAGTAAAAAAATCCAACTAAGAAAATCCCAATACTCACTAGTTCTTAGTTCCCAATAGGAGGTATTTATGGCTCTAGGAGAAATCAGGTGTGAAGAAATAAGCAACTTATAGTCTCATAAATATTTATCTTGGAAGCTTTGGGGCCTCAAGAAAAAGAGAAACTGGCACAAAATCAGGTTGTGTCATATTTAATGAGTGATGGGGAAGAGAACATGTGGACAGGTGCATGCACTCATGTATGTACAGAAAAGCGGCAATGCGGTAAAAAGCAAATTCTTACCCAAGGTCAGAATTTTTTATTAAGCGCATTTCTACTAGTTGGACAAACAAACTAATTAATCCTTATGTCAAACCATATAATGTGAAGAATCTCCATGGGAGAGATTTTTTTCACCCCTAAGAATATCTCTTTCCCCCCAAATACTTCACATTAATTTTCCTGGTACAGTTGCATCACACCATGATTCTCCATGTTCTCTAATATATACAGCATTCAAAATTTAAACTTCTGCCTTTTTCACTCAAATATTGCAGTTACTCATGTGTAAACTTGAAATTGTTTCACCTTAATAAAGTTTATTAAAAATATATATATATATATATACTCTCCAATTCAGAATAGGATAGAACCTCCCATAGTGTAACAAAATCTTTATATAAAATATTAATTCAGTCTCCTTTTAACAACTCTAATGAATGGAAATATTTATTCTATATAAATTTTATATATTTTTCATTTTTTAATCTTACTTAAAAAAAAAAAAAGCTGTCCCCCAAAACCAGAACTGCAGAACACACCTGCAAGAGAAATGGCATGCACATCTAGTTTTAGCACAGACAGCATAAAAGAGTGCAGACTGGATAATGTAAGAATAACAAAATTCAGTTTCAGTACATCAGTAGGCCAATGACTGCTCTTCAATTTCCACAACAGTATCTATAATGGGGATCTAACTCTTTAAACATCTCTATACTGACATCAGAGGGAATCAATGAAAATTATGTCTACTTCCTTCATTGAAATTTTAGATGATATATTTCAGCATCATACCAAACTCTGTGTGTATGTATATAAAGAGAGACTGATAAAAGACTACACAATTTTTTTTTTTAAAAAACCTGATGCTTACCATTGCTGCATACTGTTGTGGTATAAAACATATACTTATCTGTGATCATGAGAATTATAACAGGAATGGTCCTGCCTAAACTGTAACTTTAACAGCATTTAAAAAATGAAAATCAAACTAAGTGCCTTTGAGGCCACTTCTTCCCAGTTATCAGTTTTTTCTTAACCCAATACTGAAATATTGCCATACACAGTTGTGTGTTTGAAGATCACATTTAAATATTTAAAATATATCTACAGTATGTCTTAGTTTTCTTTATATTTGCGATAATTTTTGAATCTTGAGTGTGAATGTCAAGATAATTACAAATGTCTTTACCAGAAATAAAAGCACATCTAGGGTAGCCAACAAATTCAAAGCAAAGCAAACATTTTGTAGTCACAGACTAACACTGAGGTCTGTAAAAAGGGTTGGATGAATAATACATACACATCAACGATATATTAGTTCTAATACTATCCATTATTGTTTCTATAACCAATACTTTAAAAAAATTTTGTTATACAATCAAAATAAGCTGACGTTGATATAACTATTATGTGTAAAAATAGTGCACTATTTTTCTTCCACAAAGCAAGTTTGCATCCTAAGAGCTGGTAAACACTTTTTTTTTTAATACAGAAAAGGGCTGAGACTTTGAAATAAAATTAAATTAAGGCATTCAAAATGGGTGAAGTTGCCTATCATGAAGCATTAGGAAACTGATAAAATTAACTTCAAACTTCTTGTTACAGTAACTGCTTAAACACGAACATGCAGCTTCCATCAGGTACATATGAATGAGTGATATAAACTCCAACATTATGGCTTTATACAAGTGCATAGTTGCAACTGCAGTAAGTAATGATATCTGATTAATGTATATAAAAAATAAAGTGGGAAGTTTAAAAAACCCTCTTGCAGTATTACAGTACTATATATATATATGGTTTTTTAAATATATATATATATATATACACAGTATAATGGTCACTTCTGAATGATGCAGTCAGTATCACTGTAGTGGAATCCATTTCCAGATTCTTCTGGTAAATGTGCTGGTGAAATCTCACTATTGAAGCTGAAAAGATGATTTCTTTAAACTTTAAGTCTTCTCAATCCTTTTGTGCAATGTAGTGTGAGTGACTGCTAAGAGAGCTTTATGAAATGAGTTTGGAAGAGTTGCACATGATATCCTTACTCTATTAACCAATCATGGTTGGTTCAATCAATTTGCTGCTTCAAAGGAGCCCAAGAAATCTCTCCAAAATTTTTCATTTATATTACAGGGAAAAAAGGAACATATATGTATATGTGTATTTATCAGTCTCTCAGGAAAATATAGCTTTTTAAGAAATTTTGGGCCATCATATTTCAGTCCTGTTTTAACTGGAAGAATACGATCACCTTGAATAATGACTGCTTTCACAGAAGGCAGTTAGCTGAAAAGAAAGGAAAAATAAAGTTAACTGATAACAATTTAAGTTGTATAATAGCTGAAATAATTTAAGAGGTTGTTAAATTCCTTGAAAAGGCATTCCATTCACATTATTAAATTATACTGTCTTCCTGCTACTATATTTTTAACACCTAAATCATGCATAAGCATTCTTATTACTTTTCTTATTTTTAGGTACATGGCAATTATATTCTTTAATATATGGACTTTGAAAGTTCCATATTGGCTACAAACATTACACACAAGTTTTAATATGGTTAATTAGCTATTAGACTTATTTAATGATATGCCACAGAATAACTCTGAATAGAAGTTTGATTTGGTGTTTAACTGCTAGCTGCCTATGTAGCTGAAACAGCAGTGGACTTAGGGACCAGGTTCTAGTTGGCTGTTTGACCCTCAGCCACATTTTTTCTTATCTATAAAACAGGAACAAATATGTTATAGTAAATAGATGCAAAGGTACTCTGCTTACCAGGTTATAAACAGATCCCAATAGTACATGCTTTATGTTTTGCAACATGCTTACTTAGGTTAAGACACACATTACTTCTTTTAAAACCATCCTATGTAAAAGGTTTAAGTCATGAGGCTCAACTTTCATTCACATCTCCTTTAGGCACTACTAACCAAACTATTTCACATTTTCTAAAAGCACAAGAGTTTTCACAGCAATACTATTAACATTCTTCAGCAAGGGTAACATTAAATTCTCACAAAGCAAACATTTCACAGCATCACACACACAAAAGCCAAATCAGAAATAACAATTTCATAGCACTCATTAGACTTATAAAGTTTTTATAGTTTCAATTCTTGCAAGTTGGAAAGACAGAGGAAGGAAGGAGAGCGAGATGAAGAAAGGAATCCCATGCTATGTTCACAAAGTAGTACAGTTGTAGGAACTTGAAAACATTGCAAATTCTCCTCTGAATATGGAATGAATACAGAATTAACTCCTTTTGTGGTTTCTACATGTTTCATTCCTAAAATAAAAAATTTTAATTCCAACTGTACTGGAAATTTATAAAGAATCTGAACATAGCATTTCACTTTTATACTTAACATGGCAATTTCAGTTAGAAACGTGTCTGAAAACTACTTTTTTAACTATATACTATTAACAACTTTATAAATTTTCAAAACTAGTCAAAAATAATGAAAGCCCAAGTGCAAACCACATGCACTATGTAGAAGTACTAAAATAACTCATTTTTCATTTTTTTGATTTACCCCATTTATTTCTTCAGAAATCAAAAACATCGTCATCATCATCACCACCATCAACATCATCAAATGACCAATCCCAGTCTTTAAATGCCAAATCAAGCAATCTGCAATAGGAGGTTTGCAAATTTATACTGTAACATTCTTTAGAAATTGCAGCTTAATGCTATGACCTAGAAATCATACTTTGGATATGCTGTAAACATTTTAATTTTCCCTTCATAGATAACAACATGATTAAAACTAAGATAGAAAGCACACAGGGAAAACTTTCCCTTTATATGTAATTACATACAACTTGTTGGCCAGGTATCCTTTTCAGAATACCAGAGAACTGAAGACAGAGATAATATTTGGGATAATAAGACACAAAGTGCTCCCCCCTCATCACTCCTGTACCCCAGGTAAAGATGTGACCATCCTGATGCCTAGTTTGGCTTGACAACTATGAAAGCCCAGCATTTGTTAATATTCCCTTCACAAAAGTGGTTAGATTACCAGCCAGCTCACATTTTTCCATCATTACCCCATAAGCCATAGTATAAAAAGGGAATAAAATAGTAAGAACACAGCTTTTTGAATTCTAGCAGGTCCTGCTCAAAGGCTCACCAACAGCTATGCTCTACATATGAAAAACTATGGACAAGCCGCCAGGGATACATATAAGTAGCATCAGCAACTTCTCTCAGCTAAATAAATTGGACTTAGTGCTGGGTTATATGTGGTCTTTTCTTTCCAATCCAATAACCTGAACTGTAATATTGCAATCATTTTTGTTTTAAAAAATAGGAGTAATCTTTCATCATTTATAAATAACTGTGGTTGTTCATGAATCAACTTGTGCCAAGAAACTCATCTGGTCCCCAAAGCCTCAGTTCTTAAACTTTAGTGTATATGATTTACTGAGCACTTTCTATAATGCATATTACCAGGTCTCATCCCAAGAGATTTTGATATGACTGGACAGAAGATGGGGCCCAAATATTTGCATTTTTAAATAAAAAACCTGAGGTGATTTCTGATGCAGCTGGTTAACATTGAGAAACACTGACAAGAGTAGGTTGATGGATAATTACCCTAATTTAAAAGTAAAGAAACTACTCAGATTACTTTTTTCAAATGTGCTGAACACAGAACAATATTTGAGAAAACACACAAACTTAGATATAATTACTTGTTCACTTAATACATATCATAGCCTAGTGTACATTAATTTTTCTATGCATTTTTAAATATAAAGGAAATTTTAGCTGTGGTTTCAGCTCTCCTGCCTGGCAGGCTGAGACCTGCAGGCCTTCCAGGGTATCCATGCCCCAGCTTGGCTGCTTGATGAGAAATCTGCATTGCATATCCTTCCAAAACCTTTGAGGTGTGTGCTGGCGTCACGATCTCGAATTTACAATTCCAATTGCTAGATATTAATGCAGTGCATACAGACTTCCCCTAAAACTTCTCCCCCATCCCCTTCCAATCGGTCACCTAATTCTAGTTATTTAGACTTAAGAAATCTCTCTGAATCCAGGTTTCTTCTCTCCTTTTTCACTGTCAGTACTCAGTTTCGGATCTCCTTAAGTCTGAACATACCAATCCCTAATTGAAAGACTTTTACTTGTAGAACAAAATCAAAACTCCTTAGCCTAGTGTACACGGTCCTTTTCAGTCAGGTTCAAAGTTTTCTCTCCAGTGTTATGTTATCTACTCCCACTCCCTGCTGTCACCCTCGCCCAATCCAACACAAAATTACAAACATAAGTAATTCTGACAACTCCACACATGACATTTTGCCTGGAATTGGCTTTTTCCTTATTTATTTGCCTGTAAAATTATCAATCTTCCAGTTTTTGAGACCTTTCTTAATGTCCTCAGGCAGAATTCTCCCTGCTTTGTTTCCCCGTAACCACCGTTCATGTGTCTATTATAAGCAACATCGTACACAGTGCTGTGTCTGCTTGCCCGCCTGTCTCCTCTGTTAACTGGTCACTAGGGATATGCTGCAGGCCTGGGGAACTTGTCAAAGACGCTTCAGAAAAAGGGTCCATTTAATTTTCAGTTCTACCAGCAATACAAGAAGTGTCCATTTCTGTATCTTGCCAATAGTAAGTTTCTTAACCCTTGCCAGTTTGGCAGGTGAAAAATGGTTTTATGTTATAGTTTTAACGTAATTTTAATTTTTTTAATACAGTTGTCCTTCCTTATCCACGGTTTCACTTTCTGTGGTTTCAGTTACCAGTGGTCAACCATGCTCTGAAAATATTAAATGGAAAACTTCTGAAATAACAATTCATAAGTTTTAAACTGCATGCCATCCTGAATAGGGTGATGAAATCTCATGTCATCTGCTTGGAACACGAATCATCCCTTTGTCCATCGTATCTGTCCTGTAGATGCCACCTGCCTGTTAGTCACTTAGTAGTAGTCTTGGTTATCAGACTGAAAAAACATGGTATGTATAGGGGTTGGTACTATCTGTGGTTTCAGGCATCCACTGAGGGTCTTGGAATGTACTGCCCACGAGATAAGGGAGGACCACTGTAATCAGGCTGATCATTTTTTTTTTTTTTTTACATTTAACTGCTATTTCATAGTAATGCCTGCATATTCCTCACTAATGTTATATTGGGATAAGGCAATCTTTTTTTTCCTTAATGATTTATAAGAACTCTTTATATGGATCTCTCTCATGTATATTATAAATACATGGTGTTCTAAAAATTTACAAGGCTTTATATTTTGAGGTAGTCAATCTTTGACTCTGTTTTCTTCTTTTGTTTTATTCTTTGGAAGTTCTTCTCCATTCCAAGATCGGATACATATTCATTCATATTCACCTATTCTCTTTGGCTTCATTTATGGATTTTTCACACTTCAAGTTGTATATAACTTTATTATTTTTTCCCAAATAGTCTGTTAATTTTCTAATATTAGAAATGGAAAAGAACAAAGATAAGGTAATAATGACATAATAGCTACCCTCACCCTTAAGTTTTAACTGTGTTGGCATGTTTTATTTCTTAAAACTGGATAAATGAGCATTTGTTACATTTTTGTTTTATATTTTTCTGTATGACTTAGGTGTTGCATTTTTAAAAAAGATCGTTAAAAGAAAAATAAAGAGAAATGCCCTCTAGCCAGACCGATATTTTGTGTCTTACATTGAAACAAACTAGGATCTCTGCAAATTGTCTTAATGAAAAATTAGCATTTTATTCACAAATTGCTAGTTTTTTAGCATAGCGTTTTAATTCAAAACTACTAAGAAAACATTCCTCTAGAATGGCATTTCTACACATTATGTTTTATAAGCTGTCAATTAAGTTCTACTCACATCACTATGATGCACTGGAGTATTACAGATGAAAGTGCAGGCTCTGGAACTAGACTGTCTGGACCTAAATTCATGGCTCTGCCACTTATTAGCTATGTGACCTTGGGCACACAATCTTTCTGTGCCTTATCTTCTTCATCTGTTGAATGGAGATATTAATAGCTACCTCACGGGGTCGTTCTGAGGATAAATAAGTTAGTGTAGTTAAAGCTCTCAGAAGAGTGCCTGGCATATTATAAGTACTCAAAAATGTTATTTTGTGTAATGATAATAGCTAACACTTATCCATTACTTTAAAACACTTCACAACTACAGAAAATGGGAAGTGCTGCAAAGGGAGTTAAGAGGAGGATCAGAACCAGGAATGTCACAGAAGCCAAAGGAAACATGTAATGGTACAGTTGTTAACAAAGAAAGATACTGAGGAAAAGTTACCAAAAAATGATTAGGTGAGTGTTCATGGGTATATGTTTCAGTGTGTATATAAATGTATAGATTTGGTGGGTCTGACAAAGCCAGACATTTGCTTTAAGAAGGATACCATGTTAATTAGTTCAAATGAAACTAGATTGACTAGTGCTAAGGCTAATATTAAATAAACTCAAAGGAGGAGCTACATATTAAATCATTGCTGATATATACCAGACATTCTGTCCCTATGTTTTCTTGGATGATCCTTTAACAGCTCTACCCATTTGTATACAGGAATATGTTATAAATCTTGTAGAGTGTTAAAGGCCATCTAGTCTGAAGCTTGACTCCTCTCTAGAATAATATTACAAAATGTGGTTGAAAATTTGTCTCTCTGATCGGTTCTTATTCTTATACCTCTTCCAAGAAAAGGTTCTTTAAATGTTTGGTGCTTTTTACGATCTCTCACACTTTCAAATAATTTCTTCAGAAGGCAAACTATTCTTAGCTCCTTCCCTTGCTATATGTATAATACTTTCAAATGACCCACTGCCACTTGGTTATTCTCTTCTTCATACCCTCCAGTTTGTATACATGACTCCTAAAATGTGACATTCAAAATGGAATGCACACTGTAGGTTGCTGATTCATGTCAGAGACACAGATACAATTTTATGAGTTAATGAAGCAATGAAGACTCAAATGTCAAAAACAACGGAAATAATGTTGCAGAGGCACAACAAAATCCAAATTAGATTTTAAATGTGCTCTTTACATTTAGGATTTCAAAGAGTATATTAAATAAAAAATTGTCACAAAATGTACCCTATACATTTTACAGTCAGTCTTGATATTAGTTTTATCTACACGCACAGTTGCGAGATGAGAGAAAGAAATCCTTATAACTTACTATTGCTATGACAAAATTTTTAAAAAAATCAACGAAGAATGATTCAAAGGGCAGGGCCAGAAGTTTAAAAAAAAAAAAAAAGTAACAAAAATCAAAAGTAAATGTGCTTTCAAACACATCACAATGCTGATTTGGGGCAGGGAGCAAGGAAAGTGTAAGTCAGTGAACATGAAAACAGACTGTTACATAATTCGGGGCATGCCTCGTTTGGTCTGAAAATTGCTTCATAAACTAATTCTATATGTTATGATACACAGAGAAATCATTAACTTCTCAAATAGCACAAAAGAAAAAATATATAGAGAGGATTGGCGCTGTTACAGTCCTGGATCTAAAAAAACTGCCCTTCTGGAGTCTCAATCAAAAAGAAAGATAACAATACCTGTTCTACTCCATAGGACTATTTTAAAGATCAAATAAGAGAATACACAAGAATTTAAATGAGAGAATAGAATATATATGTAAGCACTTTAGAAGCTGAAAAGTACTATATATTATAAGGTATTAAAACAGCATTTATGCATCAATAATTTTACAACATTAATAACAGGAACTTAATTTTTAGAAGTTTTGTACAAGGCATGTTGAATGGCCTTCAGTGTCTCTGAACTCTGAGTTTCTTTAGCTTAATTACTATCAATAATCACTAATTTTATAATATTTAGTTTTATCATACCTCACACAAAATATTCAACATTTTCACTGCTGAAACACCAATTCTACCTTTGCCATTCTAAATTACTTCCTTCTAGTTTCAAGAAAGCTCGTATAAGATATTTGTGGTTAGAATAAGATTTCTGATAATACAGCCAATGCACATCATTATTCGAATACTGAAGGTCCTGTGTTAGGGAACAAAAAGGATACCTGAAATTAGATACCTGATCTAAGTGTAACTTTTTCCTCTAGCTAACCAAATCCTCAAGTTCACTCCATGTTCAATGAATAACAATGTTTATAAACGCTGTAGTATCTAGTAAGCCAATAAATGGCTATTCTGAATCAAGATACTTAATTAAATGACTTTAACATAGCCATATGAAAATGGCTCCATCAAATTGTTTTTGTGCATAATGATCATACCTCACTTTCCTCCAATGTTCCTAACTCCACCTCAATTCCAAGTAATACCCACTTTACCCATTAGTTAATATTTGCATTTTTAGAGATGGTTTATATTTTTCTCTAAATCACAACTTGAGTTACTATTTAACTGTATGGATTTGAAATTGAGATCAGCTCCTGCTTCCCAAGTCACCTAATATAAAAACGTTTGATCATGAAACGCAGTGTACACACTTGACACTTGAGGGTCTGGGTGCAATATTTTTTTTTTTCTTTGAGACAGGGTCTTGCTCTATTACCCAGGCTGGAGTGCAGTGGCATGATTATAGCTCACTGCAGCCTCAAACTCTTGGTTTCAAGTGATCCTCCCACCTCAGCCTCCCAACTGCATCACCATGCCTGCTTAATTTTTTTGTGGAGACAGGGTCTCACTATGTTGCCCAGGCTGGTCTCGAACTACTCGCCTCAAGTGATCCTCCTGCCTCAGCCTCCCAAAGTGCTGGGATTACAGATGTGAGCCACTGAATCCAGCCTTGTATGCAATGTTAACACTATCTCCTAAATCACTACATTAGTCAAAGCACTTACAAAAGCTGAAAGTAGCATGATTATACAGTCAGTCCACACTTAATGTTGTTGGTAGGTTCTTGGAAACTGTGACTTTAAGTGAAATGAAGTGCAACAAAATCATTTCTTTTCTCATCAGTGTTATAATGAAACAACTTTGAAGGAAACAACTTTAGTCGTTGGAAGTTTCCAAGAACCTGTGGACGTTAAGTGAGGGCTGACTATATACCTAAACATGACAAAAATGAACGCTTTATAGATTTTTGGTTGAATTTAATGTATGTGTTTGATTTAGCAAATAAATTTATGTCACTTTCATCCAAATCAATGAATGAGACATGCACACTAAAATAGTTTCAAACATTTGGTATTCCATGGCTCTAAAATTTAAATACCAACCAAAGGAAAACTAATTAGGAAAACTTGTAGTTTGACTATAAATAGCAAAATATTTTAATAGACTTTAATTTTAACCACATTTTAATTTATTACCTTGGTTTGTTCGGGGCAAGCTGTCGACTTGGCCGTCTAACAGACTGGTTTGGTTGTATCTTCATCGAAGTTCTAGGAGATGACCGTGCAAACGGGTCTGGAGCTGGGGGCTTTTTAGGTATCTTTTTTACCAACCGACTAACCCACTTTTGCTGCTCTTCTGTAGAATTTGCTAATAACAATAGATTCTTTGCCGTTGAAATATCATAATACACTATAAAGAAATATATGAAAAAAGTTAATGTGCTTAAAATGATCTGAACATAAATAAAATCGATGGAGTGAGCAATTTACTAGTTACCTTTACAAGGTGCTATAATCTCCTCCTTTTTATCCATGTGATCTTTATGGCATTTAATGTGGCAGCGACGGCACTCTAAAGCAGGAGGAGGTTTAAACATATGCCACAGTGGCTTCATACAAGCCTCACAGTTGGTTGGGAAATGATAAAGAGTAGGAATAAACTCATGTCCTTTGTGGCAAATATAATTAGATTTTTCTCCAACTGGCTCCACTGGAAATTCTTGTTCCTTCTTACTTTCTCCTTCATTGGCATATAGAATCTATAAACAGTAAAAAAAAAAAAAAAAAAAAACCAAATAAACAAAACAAAACAATGATTCCAAACATATTTTTTATGTAGTAACCAGTCTGATAGTATAAAGTAAAATTAGTCTTAATTATTCGGTGAAAAGAAAATGCATTTGAAGTCAAAACCTACGCAGGCTCTGCCTAATCAAGAGCTTCTGTAAGAAAAGACATCAGACGGTCACTTTGGTTCACATTTCAAAAGAACTGATCCTGTTCAAATGCTGCCTCCTTATTTTCTCTGTATTTTACTATGCTTTAGCAACACTATCAGCCCAGCAAAAGGTAAATTTGCACTTCATAAGTGTTAGAAAGTTTTTTGAGAGAGATCATTCAAAACAATTGCCTGAAGAAATGTGGCAATTATACTAATTGGTGTGTTATAATTCTTAAGAACAGAAACCTGTGTGATAGCTGTAAGCACAGCTACATTTTAAAAGATCTGTATTTGGAGAGTAGAGGGAGGGAAAAAAAGAGGAAAGGATGTGTAAAATACTATGAATAAACATTACAAGCATCCAGAAAACAAGGGGCCAACTCCCAAATAGCACACCAAGCACAATGGCTTTTATACAGAAAAACTGAGTAACTAATTGTTAGATTGACTAATTTTAAAATGAAAGCAGTAAAGGGAAGTTATTTGGCTTTATTTTAAATCAGAAGTAAAAGGGATACCAGGTACAAAATTTAACTCCATAAGCAATTTTTTTTAACTTTCTAGAGAGCTGAACACAAAATTGAAAACAGAAGGAAAAAGCTCATGCTTAAAAAAATTATAACCAACCTTAAAAATACAGCAAAGGCCAGAAACATGATATAAATACACTACAGACTTTAACAATTAAAATGGTAAGCGGAATGAAGATGTATCCAAACAGAACAAGAGTCACAAAATAAAAAATCATTTTTAAATAGGACTGAAACAGAAAGGTAATCTGAAGAAGGCCAAAAAATAAAGAAATTTGATCTGTCATATCATAACTTAGGTGAAAAAAATAAAATAAAATCAAACAAACAAACAAAAACAAAATAAAACTATGTTTACCTGGAATATCCTTGGAATTTCTTTAGCATCTGCTCTATATACATCTGTCTGTGTAACTGGTCGGACATGAAATAACTTGCTAGGAAAGATTTTGAAGAAATAAATAAAATATTACCCAAGGATCAAATTATATTAATCTATACTTAACTCAGAAATTAAAAATTAACTACTTTGACCCATGTTAGGAGCTTACCGAATATCTTATTCTATTAATTCAATCATTACTTAAGATTTTTAGCGATTTCTTTCATCTGTACAAAGCAAATTGCAAGAAAATGTAACAACAGTATGGGAGGAGCTATACTATAGTTCTTACATGGCTAAGAAATTACATTAATTGTTACTCTCTTACCATACTTTAAAAGATGAGAAAAGATACAGTTCCTAAATATTCTAATAAAAACACTTACTCAATATCTAAAACCATGTAAGGGTTAGATTGTTCTTTATCTTGTTCACTGTCATAGAAAAGAATCTTCTTACTGCTTACAATCACATACTGTTAAAAAGAGGGAGGAAAGAAATCAATGACTCAAGTTATTATATACCTTACTGATTTTCTTTGAAAATAAATTCTATATTGGCAATAAAATCATATAAAATACCTAAGTAACTAAAAAGTATTTAATGTATCTTTAGGAAAGTTTCCTTAAAATAAGTTTTGTTTGTAGATATTTTAAATAAGCAAATGGGGGGGAGAGGGTAAAGTCGAACATTTTTTGGACTTACTTAGCTTTGGGATCTAACAGCATTAGTAACCTTATCAAAAATGAACATAATAACATCGATAATCATAGTAACAGAGGAAAAGAAATAAAGGTGTCTTTTTTAAAAATCATATTCAGAGTTGTTTTCCCAAACAGCAAAAGCACCAAGATCAACAGGCTTATATTTTCCTAACAAAACCTGTCTTATTAATAACACATGAAGAAAAAACAAGTTTTTACAAAGATAAATAAAATAACATCATTCCAAATCATAAAGTATAAACAAGTTTTATGTGTCTAGAAGTTCCAGTCATGTAAATCCAATGGTTGGAGTTACACCAAAAGCAAAACAACAAAACAAAACAAAAAAATAATAAAAACCATATTCGAAAGTACCAATTACCTTTTTAACCCATCCAAATTTCTTAGTGTTGTTTCTCACAGGCAATGAAAGCCATCCTTCCAATCTTGACTCTATAAATAAAAGCATAAGATATAAGTATATATGTAACGATTTTCCTTTGACAAGGAATTTAATAAAATTTTAAATGGAAGTCAGAAATCAAGTAAGCCTTTCAGAATTTATCACTGTAAATTATCTAGGATACAATAATAGCATAGGATCAGTAGACACAAGTTATGTAATCCAAAACAAAATCTACATTATATCACATTGGAAATAGATATTCTATAGTTTTTATAAAGTCAAATATCCTACTGATTAAATTCATGCATTTGCAAAATTCAGGAGAAAAGTTGCAAAACAAAAAAACAAAAAAACAGGCAGCAGCAGCAGCAGCTCTCGGTTGTCACTGGCCCACCAGCATTAGATTAGAACCTTTTATTTTTCCTTTGGAAGAAGGCCTAACTATAGAAAAAGTGCACATCTTTGAGGAGAAAACATTTTAAATAATTATATGTTCAGAGAAAATGGAATTTTAGAATGGCCATAGTAAAATTGTATAAATTATACAAATTTAGTTAATGAGTGGCAATATAACCAAAAGATATCTATATTCCAAAATATCAAAATCAATAAAATTCCAGTTCAACAAAGGAAAGTGTCTGAATCCTTGGAATTTATCCTAAATGGTATGTGATCAGTATCTTTTAATGAAATAAGTGAAATAGCATTTTGGGAGGTTATTCTATTAACAATAGTAAAAGTAGCTATCACTTATTTAACATCTACTGTGTGTCAACTGTGCTTAGATGCTTTACAAAAATTTTCTTCAATCCTCCCCACAGAACAGGAATTATACCCTTAATTTTGATGAGGAAATTGAAGTCTTGAAAGATCACACAGAGATGCCTCTTTGATATTAAATGAAGAAACCCTCTGGTTTTTTAATTGAAACTAAAAGCCCTTTCAGGGTAAAGATCAGCCCAAATTGCTTCATATTCTCTTTTAAGGCCTAGACCAATGTGACTAGGTAAGCACTCAATAAAAACCTAATATCCTCTGAAACGGTCTACATGCCTTTTTCTGTACTGTCAACTCCTGATATTAAACTTTGTAAGGAAATTCTTCTTGGTTGAAACTGCTAAAACAAGTAGTGAAACCATGCATTCTTAAGCGATATAATGTACTGCTCCATTCTTGTTAAGTTAGCAAAATAAATGACCTATCACAATTACAATAGTAATGCCATATGTAAATACCTGAAAAACAAATTCTTTGTTCATGCAGAAGTTTATTTTTAATTGAGTATAGGGCAACATGTTAGAGTTAGTGAATATTAGTTAATGTTATAAAAATTTTTCAAAAAGGCTAAAATCAAGGGTAGTACAAAAAACGCTAAAGATGAAAAGATTTTCAGGATATCACCTGTACCATTAGGTTCCGTTGAAATGGGTAAGTAAGGCAAAGGTTCTTCTTCTGAGTCAGAGTCAGGGTCAGAGTCAGAGTCAAGGAGCATGTGAGAACTGGAAGGCTTAGTGGCAATATTGAGAGAAGTAGAGGAACGCTGGTAGGTGAATGACATGGATTCCATAGTGTGTGATTGAGTGATATGAACTACACACCCAACATACACGTAAGAATGCAGAAAGAAGAGAAAATAAAATGAAAGCTTAAAAAGAGAGCTACTATAATATATAATGAGTTAATTTACATAACTAAACACGTGGAGTTTTCTTTTGCATGTTTCTGAAAAAGTTTGTCAAAAACCAATAAATAAAATAATTCTAAAATGTTATTTGAATCCCCACTCTAAAGTATAGGTTTTCCCTTTAAAAAATGACAAACATTTTTCCTCCAGAGCAGTCAGTCACAGGACTTAAAGAAATCTACTGACTTATATTAAAGACAAACAGGAGGGAAGAAAGCAAATCTGTACCTGGAAACCCATCATCTGCCTCAGCATCCCCTGGTCCACTGCCTATACTGGAACTATCCAGACCAATATGCAAGGCCTGGAGCTGTGACCGCAGCTGCTCAATGTCACTGTCTTTACTGTCCAGTGTCATCTGCAGTTCAATTCGAATCTGGCTTTCTTCAGCTATTTGCTATAAGAAATTAAATTAACAAATAAAATGGATGCAATATATCTCATAATTTTGCTTCTTGGTTCAATAATAATAATTATTAAGTAATAGAAATGTTCTACCAGTGAAATACACACAAACATGAAAATAATTCCACTTCTTAAAAAGAAGTCTTTAATCTAGAGTCCAGAAAGTATTCTTACGGCCTGCATTTCATTCAGCTCTTTCTGATACTTGATCATCTGCTGGGTCAATTTTTCGCGTTCAGATTTAAGCTCCATATGTAGCTTTCTATTCTCCTTCTCTTTTCTCCGCACATCTGTGTCACTTCCACGCTTGACAGGTTCTTTTCGATTCATGATCTCAGCCAATTTATTCACAGCCTTAAAAACATAAAAATAAGTATGTAAATAAAATAAAATACATTGATGATTTCTAAGTAACTCATCAATAGCAAGTTATACAATCACTAATAATCTTCTTCCCTATACACAGGGCTACAAAGAAACATTCCATATTATTGAAATAATATACCTTCATTACTCATCATCTACCTCCATTCTATACTGTTAGTTTTTTACATGTTTTTCTGAGAACTGTAATTTTAAATATTTATAGGTTTGATCTGATGTCACTTGCTATGATTTTTTAGTTCCAAAAGAAACTTTAACAGGCAGATCTTTCTTCTTTTACTCTAAAACAAAATTTTGCACTGGCATCACATTAATAAAATACACTATGTCCAACAACAGCGAAGTGTACCTAGTACCCACATGCCTTTGAGCTGTATACACAATTGTGGGAGTTGGCCGAGGGGTGGCCAATAATTACAGGTGCCTTTTCAGACTCACCCTTTCAAGCTGTCGGCAAATGGTCATTCCCTATAGTTCCTTAAAAGCAGAAAAACTTACTAAATCACAATGAAAAGTTGGGAGAGAATGTGGTTCCATATGGAAAAATTACAGAAAAATTTAGTAGACGTTAAACTGGACAATATTAATCAAATCTAACTTCTCCCAACCTGGCAAAAATCAGTAATTCTGACTGTTCACAAATATTGATACATTCAATGACTATTGCTTCTAATTTGTAATGCTAGAAGAGATAAACTAAAACAAAATTCAAAATCATATTTAGATTCTATTATACATACTTGAGTTTTGAGTGTTCTTTCTGTTAACAGCTGTTTCTCAAACTGTGCTTTAATAGCTGCTGCACTTATCTCTTCATCTTTCAACCTTGACAGTTCTGAAACACGGAAAAATTTAAAAATTTTATTGATACCAATTATAGCAACTGATAAATACTAGGTATATTAAAAATTAACTTTGGTCTTTGTTAATACATACGCTCTTGAGCATCCTTCAATTTATTATTTAATTCTTCTTTCTCATTTGCAAGATTGGCAACATCACTAGTTAGTGTCCTATTAGTTTCTTCAAGCTAAGAAATTAAAGTTGAAAAAAAAAATCACATCCCTGTTTACAAAATTTAAGTTATAAAACAACAATTAAAATCGAAAATATCCTGTGATGTTATTGAACCTCGTTTTTCTTTTTTCTTTTTTTTGAGGCAGAGTCCCGCTCTGTCACCCTGGCTAGAGTGTGTGGCGTCAGCCTAGCTCACAGCAACCTCAAACTCCTGGGCTCAAGCGATCCTACTGCCTCAGCCTCCTGAGTAGCTGGGACTACAGGCATGTGCCACCATGCCTGGCTAATTTTTTCTATATATTTTTAGTTGTCTAGCTAATTTCTTTTTTATTTATTTTTATTTTTTAGTAGAGATGGGGTCTCGCTCTTGCTCAGGCTGGTTTCGAACCCCTGAGCTCAAATGACCCGCCCGCCTTGGCCTCCCAGAGTGCTTGGATTACAAGCTTGAGCCACCGCACCCGGCCCCTCTTGTTTTTCTAAGTATATCCATTGCTACGCTTCTTGTCCTTGTGATAAACTGTATTATAAACTGTATTCACCTTTTTCACCTATAATTGTGTTTTATTACATATATCTGAAACAATACATAGTGTGGTTTTATGTGATTTCCAATCATACTGCATTTATTTCTTTGTAACTGTTTTCACTCAATACATTAAAGAATTAAATTGCTGATATATATAAAGATCTAACTAATTCATTTTAACTGACATAGTTAGTTCCACCTTCTACCACATTTAATGTATCCATTCATTCGTCTACTAATAAGACATTTGGGCCAGGTGCAGGGGCTCACGCCTGTAATCTCTTCACTTTGGGAAGTTGAGGATGGGGGGATCACTTGAGGCTAGGAGTTTGAGACCAGCCTGGGCAACACAGTGAGACCCCAGCTCTATAAAAAATAATTAGCCAAGTGTGCTGGTGTGCGCCTGAAGTCCTAGCTACTTAGGAGGCAGAGGTGGGAGGATCACTTGAGCCCAGGAGTTCGAGGATACAGTGAGCTAAGATCATGCCGCTGCACTCTAGCCTGGGTAATAAAGCAAGACCCTGTCTCTTACAAAAAAAAATTGAGATTTTGCTGTAACAGTTATGCTGTTAAAAGTGTCATGCCTGAGTTTCTATAGTGTTTTTATCTTAATGTGGACTTTCTCTGGACAGTATTATATGAATATTTAAGATTTACTGGAAATTGCCATACTATTTACTATACTATGCTCTGCCATACTAAATTTACACCCCCCGTGGTAGTAAGAAAGAATGCCCTCTTCCAGTCTTCAAACACTTGGAATTGTCAGATAATGAATTTCTGTCAGTGTAATGGGTATGAAATGGTCTTTCAAAGTTGTTTTATCTAGGCTTTTCTCAGAGAGTAGTGAGGTTAAGCAACTGTTTATCTATTTAGGTTTTTTCTCTGGCCAATTTTTCTTCTGAATTGTTTAACCTTTTCTTACTGAATTGTAGGAGTGTCATATATATTCTAGATACTAATCCCCTGTTTAATAAATATATTGCAAATTATCTCCTCCCTGTTATTTATGTTGTCTTCTGTTATATATAAGTTTTGGATTCTAATAGCTTAACATTGTCATTTTTCATATTTAGCTCAAGATACCTAGCATAGCTTAGCATATCTAGCTTAAGATAGCTAGAATTTACTTTTGTGTGTCATATGGTAGGAATTTAATTTTATTCTTTTCCACATAAAAATAGTTTTTCTAAAACCATTTATTAAATCTGTGTCCTTTCCCACTGATTTGCATACTGCCACTTCCATCACATGCCAATTTCCTGTATGTGTCAGAATCTATTTCCAGCTTCCCTATTCATTTCCACTGAACAGGATTAAATATCCTTTTCTAATACCACACTTCTCAATTATTGCAGCATTTCAACAGGTCTGGATAATTGATAAGGTAAATCCAACTACCTGATATTTTACTTCTCTTTGAAATTTTTATTGCAATTTTTTCAATCTGCATAAAACTAAATGTCTTCATGGTAGTTTCAAGATTCTTTTGAATTAAACTCTGTCTAAAGAGAAGAAAAATTCTTTTCTACTTTTGGTATTTTCCCTTTCAATTTAGTACTTTAACTTTGAATTTGCCAATAGGTGAAGTCACTGGAAATAGTTCTTCAGTAAGCCTCTCTTTAACAAATAACACTGAGAAGCTGATGGTTAAATGAATTAAAAATCTTGTAGGCAGCATATATAATTTTTCATTTAAATCTATGACACTTTCCTAGTGATTCTAAAGAAGATTTATGGTATAATCCAAAAAAGTACTAAGAATTTTACTTACAGATGCAATTGTAGCATCTTTTTCAGTAAGTTCCTGTTTGTGTCTAGCCATCATCTCTTTGATCTCCAGCTCTTTCATGATTTTCTCTTTTTCCAAATCAGAGTATTGTTCTTCAGCAATTGAACGAGCCAGCTGCTCAGAATCTGCTTTAGTCAAGGTGATCTCCAGTTGAGCAGCCAAAGAGTCCCTACATTTTAGAGATGTATCATTTTCATGTTCAATTTTCATTATGAAGTAAAAGTTTTTATCTAATTCACCAACAAATTTTTATTCATCGACAAATTTTTATTTAGTGAATACCAGGCACTGTTGTTCTAGGAGCAGAGTATATAGCTAAGAACAAAAGAGATAGCGTCTTGTCCTTACCTTTCATCCTGTAATTCCTGTTTCTTTTGCTGCAATTCTTTACAAAGTTTGGTCTTTTCTTCACATTCTTCTTTAAGTTCCCGAACTTGTGTTTTATAGAGGGTCTAAATAACAAAATAGAAATTTATAGCATCATCATCAGGAATATTATTTCTACATTCAAAACCTATCCAGACAAAAAAGGAAACATACAAATATTTTCTTAATATTGAGCCCCTGAGTAAATTAATAGTTCAAAGAACTGTCCTATTTTCTGGTCATCAGCTAATTGATTAATAAAAGTTCAGTTAATAATTTAGAAGCATGATTTATGACTGGCTATCAGAGTGGTTATTTCTTATTGCATGGCAGATACAGGTAGGATGAATGAGGAGGCAAGGAAAAATATTACCAATTTAGACAAGAAAATTTTATTGGCTTAAATAAATGAAACAGGTGACAGTTTCTACTTCACACTTTAAAACTGATCTTTAAAAAGCACAAAGGTGAAAATAACAATTTTATTTATTATGAAAATATATTCTTCCTCAAAAGCAATGCTTTTAATCAGCTTCATAGGGTATGGTATTGTGCTTAGGATTATTTTTCTAGCAATGATAATGGACTTTTGCTAAACGATCTACATTCTTTTGCCCAGTTGCTCTTTTTAAGAAGTGCGTGATACAAAACATCCCATCCGTAACTCTGTCTGCTGTTTGCTATACAAATATATCCTAAAGACAAGAATCATTCTCCTGTTTCTGAGTAATAATTAAAAAACAAAATTCTACAAGTACAGCAATTTTCAAATTAATGTATCTAGAACTCACTGAGAAATACTGTTCTGCTTCAAGCTGATCCTGGAGCTCTTTCATTTGCCCATCTGCATCCTGACGTTCTCTGTGAGGACACCAAATCAAAGGTTTGAATAAATTATACACATTTTAAACCAGCAAGTTTTGAAGTATGGTCTGGGGAACTCCTGGGAATCCCCGAGGTTCTTTCAGGAAATCCATGAAGTCAAATCATTTTCATAATAATAATAAGCACCACTGCATTTTTTACTCTCATTGCCTCACGAGTGCAGCTGGACTCTTCCTGCAGCTACGTGATATACAATGGCTAATGAAGTGTGTGCTTGTGTGTTCTTGTGTTTCAAAATTGTCTCAGTTTTAATTTTGAACACAACAGATATCATTAGATAAATCACATAAACAAGAACTCTTTGGAACCCTTGATAATAGTGTTATACTAAACAACACTGAATTATGCATTCCCATCATACACTGTTATCAACCATGTATGCCAACCACATAGTAGAATTCAAGGAGTACCTGAAATTTGGTTATCTTTGGGGGAGTGAAAGAAATGCATGGAAGAGGGCTTGTAGGGAGATCAGGAGTGCTCATTTTATATCTAAATTTGGATGGTGACTGCACAGATTTACATAGTTTGCAAAAATTCACTGAGCTCTACACTTACTTATGTGCTTTTTCCACGTTTGTTAATCTTAAATAAAGAAATAAACTAAAAAATAAAATAAAAAATAAGCCCAACAACCCATTTAAGAAGATGGGTTCAAATACTACACTAAATTCTAGGCTCCTTGCAAAAACATAAAAATTATAATTATTGCAAGCCAAAACTATGGGGAAAAGCAAGTTGGAAAACAATGCAACGTGTACGATATAATTAACAAATAAGCAAAAACCAAAATAAAATGTACAAAAACCCAACCCTATATATTAATATATTTGTTCAGATGTATAGGTACAGGTACAGAAATAGGATAAATAAAGGATAGATAACAAACTGTTAAGATATGTTATCTCTGCAGAGAGGAAAATGTCTGAATTCATGAAGGGGAACTTCTATTTTCTTTCTTTCTTTCTTTCTTTAAATATAGGTCTGAATATTTTACAATGAGAGATATTTTGATACCACTTGGATTGTTAAAAAAATTGTATGCAGCAAGAACGACTCATGTCTTCAAAACAGTGTTACAGAAAAAAATAAAAATTAAAAAAAAAACTTGGAGGGAGTAAACAACTTAATTCCACTATATTACTTAGAACACTCACCCTATTCACATCTAACACAATTCGATCACTTTGCTTACTTATTGGTTTTTAAACCTCTGGGTAAAAAGGAAGTTATGATTCAATGTCACTTATCGGTATTATCTCTATATTTTATTATTGATGAGTATATTATTGAGAATTCATGATTCTTATTTCTGAGTCAAAAATGTGAGAGATGCTAATTAATAATAAATATATGAAAGGTCAAGTTTTAAAACTGACCATCATCAGCTAAGCCCACTTGTAGCACACCCTAGTATAATTTTAATATCAAGATCTTCTTGAAGAGCCCATATCATTCACTTATATGTAACTTTAGAAACCTAACATTTATTAGATATTTAAGAGAAGCATTTTTCAGAAAGTAACCATGTAATAGGCACATGGTTACAAATGAATAGTACAGAAGAGCAGGAAGGAATTATTATACAAAGAAATAACAGCCTCCTCTCCAACCCCACCAATCCTACCCATCTACAAGATACCACTTGGTTTCATTTCTGGGTTTTGTTCTTTCGGTGGTTACCTCCACATCTCAGCTATTTCTTGACATAAATTTTAGATTTTATTTACCAATTCCCTGCTGCTAGACTTGAATTTAGCTCTCTTGCCACCCCCAACTTCTCCCTAAACCCCAAATATTAATAGTTGTATCACTGGTTTAAGTGACATGATTAAGCCTCTATTTCTTTTTACTTCAACCACAAAGCATAATACCCCCAGTTTGTTAGATGAGAACTCTAGCACTCCCATCCTTTGTCTTTGTTTTTGAAATTTCATGAGAACACGTCGAGATGTAGGTCTTTTTTCATTCAGTTGCTGGGTCCTTTCAATCTAAAGACTTTTCTCCTTCAGCTATGGGAAATTCTCTATTATTCCTTTAACAATTTCCTCCCCGTGGTTTTTAGTCCTCTCTAGAATTCTTATTAGCTGGGTGCTAGAACTCTTGGAACAGTCTCTCTAAGTCTTACCTATTTCTTTTGCATCTTCCATATCATTTCTTTTTGCTCTACGTTTTGTAAAATTTCACCTTTTCTTTGAACCCTTCTAATCAATTTACATTGGCAGTATATTTTTAATCTTTGAGAGCACTTTCCTATTCTAGAATAAGTGGAAGTGGTATCTCCTGAAATTTTTAATAAATACTAATTACAAGAGAATCTTTATAGTGCTTCTGTCGTTACAGAACTTTTAGAAGTTCTCTTCTACTCCTTGATGTATGTTTCCTTTGGGGCGCTTTTTCTTTTCCTTTTTTCTCTATCATAATCTTCCTCTTTGATATTGAAGGCTTTCCTCAAATGCTTAGTGATACATGGTTATTTGTTTAGAAAGGAGGTGAGAAAAATTTTAATCTCTATGCACATGGGAGGAGTTTTCTCACTGGCAAGCTTTAGTTTAAGATGAGAGGCTTAAAAAGCCAGCATTAAGCAGAAGGATCCCTAAATGTCAGACTGAAGAAGGCTTTTCACTCCATACTGGCTATTTCATTATAATACCCTAGAGGTTGTGCCCAGTTTCTTTAGAGGATAATGCTCTCAGAGGAACTCTAGTGGTCTATGAACAAATTTCAATAACCCCTCTATGTTTTTCTAAGCCTCTCCCTTCTCATGTTTTAGATTCTCAGGCCAGTAGGGCATGATGACCAGAATCCTGAAAATTTTAACTACTTGAACTTTCTAAGTTGTTTCACAGAAATGGCAGAATTTCTGCAAGACAAGGAGCTTAGACTCTGAAGCTCTGAGGCAAAGTTCCTGATGTCAAGACTCACCAGCCCCCACAAGCTGCGCCAATGCAGGTAGCCCCTTGTTAATTTCACCACAACTTGTTCCAATGCACGTAGCCCCTCCTTGTAAAGCCCATACTGTTTGTTAGTCAGGGAGACAGATTTGAGGCTGATACCGATTCCCTGTTCTCCTGACACACATCTTTCGTATTAAAAAATTCGCTTCTTTGTTGGCAATCCTCGTGTCTCAATAATTGGATCTTTGTGCAGAGAGCAGCTGGACCTAGGCTCAAACCCCCTTGTGGTTTCATAACAGTAGTGGGAGGTACCTGGCTGCAGACATTTCTACAAGGGTGGTGGTGGAGTATGACCAGTCAATTATTCCATTCACAGTGCCACATTTACTCCAGCCCTTCAAGGCATTTCCTTTGAATACTGAAATGTTTTTTTCTTCATCTATATCCCATTCCATATATACTCCTGGCCTTATACATACTCCTTGCTCCCTTCATTCCACTTCCATAGTCACAAGGATTCTATCAGTTGCCATCAAAGGACCTTCTTGCCCTCCAACCCATTCTCATTCTTATTATGGGTTCATATATTTAAAAATTTCCTTACTAGAATTTTACTAGAATCTTAGAAGGAAGAAGAGATATATATGTTGGCCATTTTAAAAAGCAGCCTACATAGCACTTCATATGGAAATTCCCTTTGTATGTATCTTTTTCTTTTGACCTAACATTCCAATTATTTATGTACTTGCCTTACCTCCTTCTCCCCAATAAATAACTTCTGATAAAACATTAGTAGCTTCTCCAGAGTAGGAAATGTACCTGGTAAATCTTTCTATCTCTCACAGTGACTATTCCAATGCCTTACACATAACAGGGATGCATTCATTCATGCAACATTTATTGAAGATATTCTATGTGCAAGACCTTAATCAAGGATTGGAGAGAACAAAATATAAATGACTTTTGTCCTTCAGTAAATTTATAACCTATTAGGTGGTTGAGATAGAAAACATGGGTATCTTTGGGGAGGAGTGACTAGGAAAACAGAGATTAAAAAACAAGAGACCCATGTGAACTTAGAAAGAAAATAAGAGGTATATATACTAAGTACCATAAGTAAGGTATAAACAAAGTGTTATTAGAACTGGGGGAAAAGCACAATCTAGATGATTAACTACCTCTTGCATTCATATAAACACCACTGTTAGGATAGATACTATGGACAGCATTCAGCCAAGTGGTTTTAAACTGTATTCCCTAGAGCCTAGGATTCACTGCTTAGGCTGTTGACTGAAGCTAGGTCAATGAGTTTAATCCCAGGACTTTGGGGTGTTTTCTGAAATTTGGATTACAGTAAAGTTTGATCAGAGTCTCTCCAAATAAACGAAGCTATAAGACATATCTCTAGAGCTGTCAACAGACAAGTTTTCTGTTAAATGGAAAAAGCAGGCCTAAAATGAGAAGAATAAACTTGATATACAGAAAAACAAAGCAAAACAAAACAAAACAAATCAAAGACGAAAATGTCTGAATATTGTTGCAATTTCTAGTTCCAATTTTATTTTATTGTATTTTATTTTATTTTCAAGACAAGGTCTTGCTCTGTCACCTGGGCTACAATGTAGTGGCATCATCATAGCTCACTACAACCTCAAACTCCTGGACTCAAGTGATCCTCCTGCCTCAGCCTCCCTGAATAACTGGGACTGACTACAGATGTGCACCAACATTTTTATATTTTTTTGTAGAGGTGGGAGTCTTGCTATGTTGCCCAGGCTGGTCTTGAACTCCTGGGCTCAAGTGATCTTTTCACGTAGGCCTCCTGAAGTGCTGGGATTACAGGTGTGGGCCACTAGGCCTAGTATCTAGTTCCAATTTTAAAAGTTGAACTTTCATTAAGAGTCTAGGCTTACTCTGGCAATAAACAGATCAGCAAAAAGAACAAAGTCTACTCAAATATTTTGAGCATCCTTTCCTGGATAGTGTCAACTTCACGGAACTATCACAGGTATGTAAAAAGCAGGCAATTAACAATGATGAAAATAGTAGAGTAAAAAAATAAAAATAAAAAAATAAAAACTTCAAGATACAAAAAAAAAAAAAAAAGAAAGAAAATAGTAGAGTAATAGTCATAGTTGAAGTGGTAGTAACAGTAAAAGTTGTAGCAGTTATAGTCCCTACCATTTATTGTGTGCTGGATGCTTTAAATGAATCATGGTTGTTCTTTACAAGATCCCTAACAAGCAAGCTCTTACTGCCCTCTTTCAAAGGTGTGATAAAAGGCTCAGAGAGCTTAAACTATTTTGCCAAATGCTGGTCAACTAGTAAGCAATGGAACTGATATTCACACCTCAGTCTGTCTGCTCCAAAGCCTATGTTTCTTTCCACTCTATCACACTGCCTCTCATCAAATAACTGGGGTCCAATATGACCTTTAGTCATGATTGGGAAGAAATAATTATACTACTAACAGAATGAATGGGACAAACTTTAATAGCATACTTACTGTATATTTTTAAAGTATTTTAACAATATGCTTTCCACTTTCTAAGTACATTAAGTAGAGCACTAGAGTATACCCTACAAAATCATTACAAAAGGCACATGGACAACAGGCTTGAGAGGTAGTCCTGAGGAAGAATCTTATGGAGTGAGAATCACAGACATTTTCTTCTGCTGCAACACCAAACATACCTTCTCTATCATCATATTATCATTAGGTAGCAGCAGTGAAAAACTGTTGGGGAAACAAATACAATCTTCTTTAAGGACAACAGTGGCATTCAACACACTACTTTTGCAGAAAGAAAGGGAAAATATGGTCAGGAGAGTAAAATGGTCAAAAGAAAATCCCCAGATACACCAAAATTAAGATAATTTACACATAGATAATTGTGCATATTAAAACTTTGTCTCAAACTTACTTTCGAAGTTCAGCGTTTTGTTTTTCCAAGTTCATTTTCATTTCCATGAGATGGTTATTCTCTTGTTTTAACTGCTTTTCTGACATTTTTAGTGTGTTAACTTGCTGTGTTTGCATCTTCAAGTCATTTTGTGTAAGGCAACGCTTCTGAGTTTCCTGCTCTATTTTTAATGTCAAGTTTCTAACCTAAAAAACAAATTGTGAACTTGGTATATTAGTAAATTGATTTTTCTTATCAACAAAGTGGCATCGAATATGGTGATGTAAAATAGATTCTTACCCTTAGGAAGCTAATTCATTTCACAGTGAAATACTTTTTGTATTTCTAAGAATGTTATAAATATATCTTTAAAATAAAATATAATCTTTGAGGTAAAAATAATTTTTAAAAATTTTAAAGTATGACTCATTTAGTATATCATCAAATGATATGCTTAAACCTACAGGCTGTAGAATGCTATTTTATAGAAAAATTTTTTAAATTGTGAAACCATCATTAGACCTTTACAAATAAACCTAATTTCTGATTAATTCATTAAATAGTTTATTAGTATTAGTAAAATTAATACTTACATCCTCATTTAGCACATCTTTCTGTTTAAGGAGCTCATTTATTTTCTGTTGTGACTGCTTGAGGTCACAGTCTAATAGGGAGCATCTTTTTTCGGCTTCCAGCAATAGATTCTCCACTTTCTGTTTTAAAGTCCTTTCCTCCAATAGCTTCTTCTCCATTTCTATTACAATACAAATGGACATAATCATAAATTTACAAATAAAAGCAGCACATCAAATATATGACACAGTGCTAATAAAAATTACAATAAATGATGCTGCCTTATATTTTTATTAATTTTCAATTAACATTTTCATCACTCCTCTCAACATATTTGAAATGTCAAGAATTTCACGCTTGAAAATTAGAAGTTTTATTTGCAGTATAAAAATGTATCACACTCTGCAATATTACATTTATTCCAATGGATGCAGGATAATCCTGCTTTTGTGTTCTATAATAGACACTTACATCTTTAAAGATTTTTAAAAAAATTTTCCCACAATTCAATGTCTCTCGGTTTAGTAATTACTACTTTTACCTTAAAACAATACAGGTAGAGTCTATGACCTCTATGGCTCTTTCCCTACTAACATATTATTATGCAGATATTGAAAATTATCTTTTAGGGAGATAGTGAAGGGCAGGACTCTGGAACCAAACTTCTTGAGCTTAAACCCTGGCTCTGACACTAATTATTTGACCAGGCAGGCAAGGTGATTCAGCTCTCTGGGACAGGGACAACAGCACCTTCCCTCCCAGGGATGCTATGAAGATTTTTGAGTTAATACACGTGTGGCACTTAAAAGCTGCCTGGCATACAGCAAGCACTTGGTAAGTGCTCATTATTTAAAAAGCATTTTTAATAACCTAAGAAAATGCTCACAATGATTTTAAAAGAAAAAATAGTATAGAAAATGGAGAAAATATATAAAATATTACCCTAATTAGTAGGATTATGGGTAATCTCTGCTTTTTTCTTTTAACTTTCTTATATTTTCCAAAAGATTTGCAATAAACTTTTAATCTGTTTTATTAATCAGACAAGGCTTTTAAAAGCTTCTTCCATCTCAAAATGAAGAGCAGGAAGTTTGTCTAACCAAGTGATTTCAATATTGAATGTAAGTTATTACAGTTAAAGGATTATCTTTTGACATATTGACTAGTACTTCAGCTCAAATCCAATTAGAGTTTTTCTGCTCCTTCATACCTAATGCTCAACATCTAATTATCATTTATTAAAAACTTTTAGTTTTTAATGGTCTTCAAAAGTATAGAAAAAAGAAACATTCTTCATGTACTACGACTAATTTCTAAGCACTTTACATGTGTTGTTACACTTGATTTTCACATCAATCTAACAATACTATAATTGTTCCTTTACAGGAACGAGGCATATAAAGTTTAAGTAACTAGACAATGTCACATAGCTAGTAATTATTTAGTAAGCTATATTTTTAATCAAAGGAAGCAATGTCATGTGGCAGAAAGACCAAAAGGTTTAGGCTCAGATTTGAATACCATCTATAATATTTAACAGTTTTGTGTACTCATGTGTAAAAGATGGAGGTCATCCAGCATTCTTATATTAGTGTTGTAAATAATAGTATGAAAAAATAGTAGTTACATTTTACTGAACTGGTTCATTTTCATCAGTTCAGAGAATAACCAATGAATGAATGTATTCATTTCAAGAAATAATCACCGTAATGTAGGCATTGAGAATAGAAAGAGGCACAAAGGAATTTATTGAGGTGATGGAAATATTCTATATCTTGTTTTGGGTGGTAGTTATTTGAGTGTATCACAAATGTCAAAAATGTTTGCATTTTATTGCATATAAATTATACCTCAATGAAGATAATTCAACTGTCTTCTAGGCCACAGACAAGGAAATGTGGCCCACTAACTTTCTCCCTCCCAATTATATTTTTCTAAATAAAACACTCATTTGATTTCTTATCATCCTGAATTAGTGCCTTAAACTAACCTGATTTTAATATGAAAATCTATAATTTTAATTATATGCAATAATTAAAGTCAATTTATGTGCTAAGTTACTTATTCATAAAGGTTATGCTTCAGTATGAAATGAAATTTCTGTTCAAGAGTTTTAAGACTTGGGCCGGGCGCGGTGGCTCACGCCTGTAATCCTAGCACTCTGGGAGGCCGAGGTGGGTGGATCGCTCGAGGTCAGGAGTTCAAGACCAGCCTGAGCAAGAGTGAGACCCCATCTCTACTAAAAATAGAAAGAAATTATATGGACAACTAAAATATATATATACAAAAAATTAGCCGGGCATGGTGGCGCATGCCTGTAGTCCCAGCTACTCGGGAGGCTGAGGCAGTAGGATCGCTTAAGCCCAGGAGTTTGAGGTTGCTGTGAGCTAGGCTGACGCTACGGCACTCACTCTAGCCCGGGCAACAGAGTGAGACTCTGTCTCAAAAAAAAAAAAAAAGAGTTTTAAGACTTGTACAAGAATACTTTAAAGTACTGATTTCCTTTGGAATCTCAAATCCATCATAATTATAAATAGTTTGGAAAACAAGAAATTATCCTAAGACAATTCCAGGATAAAGTCTGGTTTGTGGAAAAGTTACTTGGTTCTATTAGTATTATGCAGCTTTTACCAATCTGGCTAGTTAACTTCATCATGCCAAAGATCAAAATATTTAGTGACCTCATATTTTAGTTAGGCTACCTATCATTTTTAAATCTTTATCTTGCATAAACTGGCAAGAATTTTGTAATACAATCTGGTAAAATGTCAAACCATAATAAATATTACAAAAAAGAATACATTCCCCAAATCTGAGTACGTATATCTAGAACTTCACAGTCTGTATACCTGTTAATATTGATACCACTGAAATATTAATTTCTTTCTGATCTAAAAACTTGGTCAAATAATTTTATGTGTTTGAATCAATCTTAGAAATAATTGTTGTAATGATGCAAAGAAAAAAAAAAAAAAACTATGTAAAGCTTCCATAATAGTTTTTTCCCCTCCAGTTCCTAATATTTGGCAATAAAACAAATATTTTTCAAAACCAAAGAGTCGAATACAGAATCACTTCTTAGGAAAATGCTGCTGGAAAACCTTCTTTTAAAAATGCATACCTTTCATGGCTTCTGATTTAGCTTCTTCAATGGATTCATAGATCTTATTTTTATCTGCTAGCCGTGCCTTTGTGGCTTTGTGTTCAGCCTCCTCTTGTTCTAAGCTCTGCTGTATAACTTTTAGTTGGTATGTCATATCTATTTCCATGTTGCTCTTTTCCTATCAGAAATTTAAGATGGCAGTTATCAACAAAAAAGACTGACTCACAAATTCAAAAACTTTCAAAATTGTTAACAGACTTAATTAAGAATGTTCAATATTTCTCCTCCCTCTTCATCCAAACTTCTTTTAATAGTAATCCAGGTACTCCACTTCCTCACTTCCCACTGTATCCATCTTCCACACCTCCACACCACTGTTTTGAGATCTGTATTCAGATCGCTTAAGCTCAATAAATTGACCAATGCTATTCTCAATATCAAATTCTAAAGACACTATTCAGTCTTTATTTTATTTGAACTAACTGCTGCCCTTGAAACTATCCCTTGACACTCCTGACATTGTACTCACTTGGTTCTCTCCATCCTGCCTGCAACTCTCCTGTTACTTCTGAAGTTTCCCCACTTAAATGCTGATGTTCTTTGGAGGTGGTATTCTTTATCCCCTCCTCCTATTTTCTAGACATACACCACAGATTTTCTAATTCTTTGATTTCTATAGTTCATATCATAAATATAATACAGGTATTTTTTTCAAATAAAATCTTTAATACTAAAAATGATTTTTTCAAACCACATAATCCATCAAGACAGTAATCTACTCTGCTATAAAAAAAAAAATCACTATTCTTCATAATCTCTTCCCATATGAGTTACTGCACTCAGATGCTTTCAGCTACTTACATACTCACGACTTTCAAATATTTCCAGCTCCCACTACCATAGCTGACTGCCTTGCAGACATTCTAATATGGCTGTCCCACAGGCACCTGAAACTTAAGAGGACTAAAGTGGATTTATCATTGTCTCCTCTAAATGAGCCATTTTCCTTTATTCTTTATTAATTAATGGCATCACTATATATCTAGTCACAACCTGCAAACCTGGGACTCATCTTGACCACTACTTGCATGCCACATCTAATCAATTACTAAGTGCTGCCAAACATTCCTCTCTCAAATATTTCTCAAAGTCATCCCTATATTCTATCCTTTAAGCTACTGCATTAATTAAGTCTCCATTACTGAAAAAGTCTTCTGACTAGTCTCCTTGCCTCTAGCCTTGTCCTTCTCAAATCTATTCTCCACATAACACACAGTGATTAATCTTAAATGTACCTGTAATAAAAGCATCCAATTTAAGGCCATTAAGTGGCTGGCCCATTACTTAGAGACTATATTCTAAATTTCTTAATAGAGTATTCAAAATCTTGCATGATCTAACTCAAGCCTACCCCTGTAGCCTCACTCTGGCCACTGACTTCTCCATACTCTTACATGAGGACCACATCTTCCGGCCAATTTCAATCTAATGTCTATTTTTTTTCTAAGTTGTATTGGAACATAGCCACACCCATGCCTTTATGAATCACAGCAGAGCTGAGTAGTTCCAACAGAGACTATATGTATGGCCCACAAAAGCCAGAATATTTATTATCTTGCCCTAAAAAGAGCAAAGTTTGCTGACTCCTATTCTATATTCCAGAAATATTGAATAGTTTGTACTTTAACAAGCAAACAATGCCTTTTGAATTTTCTATCTTCTATACCTTTGTTCATGCTGTCTTCCTCAAGTCAGAATGTGCCTTTACTTTGCCAAGCTATCCTGCCCTCGATTCATCCTATATACCCAATACATACACCCTGTCTATACTTCTATCATTCTATTGACATTGCTGCATTAGATTTATCTGTGTGCTCTATTATTACTTTAAAAACTACCTATTAAAGGTGACTTTATTCAAGTCAAGGTCTATATCCTGATGTTTCTACCACATATGATACACTAACTATTTAAAGAAATGAAGAAATAAGTGAATGAAAATAAAATGCTAACTGTACAGACCCTCGAGATCACCCCTGGCTTACAGTATTTTTAAAGAAAAACTAAATCAAAAGTCATGATGATTCTATATTAATATCATTTTTAAGATATGTTACAAGTCAAAATTTAATTTTTACTTGGATCCCTAGAGAGAAGATCCTTGTTACACACACTCCAGGAGAGTCTCTTCCTCCACGAGCACCCCGCATACTGAGGGCTGCTGTCCGGTGCTACAGGAAGCCTTAAAATACACAGCCCTTGTCTACACAAGCAAGTCTCAACAGGAAAGAGTCCAGGAGTACAAGGAAATATTCCAGTTAGTGATTTCCCTTATTTTAGAATAACTTTTCTAATCTGACATTATATTGTCATTTTCTTACAAAAATATAAAGCTAATTTTTTTTACCTTTTCCAAATCAGTAAATCTCTCCTGTAGTTGTCTCTTCTCCAGCTCTACTTTTGCTAGTAAGATTTTGCCATTCTTTAAATCTTCCTCTAGGCCAGATATTCTACCTAAAAATTGCAACATTATTTTAAACAATAAACCCACAAAGTATATACATTCAATAAGAGTAAAAAATACGGAAGCCACGTCATTATTTTGGAGCTGTTATTTGTGAGCAGGAGTTTTACACTTGTTGGTATTGTGTTCTACAGTTAATTTAAGTGGAACCCAATCTACAACCTGAGTCTGATACTTAAAATCATACTATTTGAAAGTAAATATTTTGTTCATAAAATTTTATATCAATATACTTCTAATATTCTAACTTTACATAACAAGAGTAGTATATACAGAAACGTGCTACTCCAGCATATTATGTATCGTCCAAAGCTATTTCCAAAATACAAATGAAGATTAATTCAAGTGCAATCACCACTTTAATACCTTGTAAATCATTAATTATCTCTGATCCATGGGTTCGGTCTCTTCTTTCAGATTCCAGAGCTGACTGAAGATTAATAAATTCCTTTTCAAGTTTTAACTTGGCAGTCTCCAGCAGGCAGTTTTTATCTTGAAGATCTCTATTATTAGATTCCAGCTGCTGAATCTGTTTTGAACTTTCTGCTTGGGTTTTTCTTAACCGGGCTGCAGTATCAGATTCTGTGCGCAGCAAAGCACTGGTTTCATCCAGCTGGTATTCGAATTAAAATCAAAGAAACAACAGAAGTGTCCATAATGAAAATACATCAACTTATTACCCATTACAAACTATTTAAAATACATAAAAGCTTAAAAATATTTTCCCAAGGACTTCCTTCCAAAATTAGAGGCCTTTTGCAACATTGCCAATTAAAACTAATGTTCAAAAACAGTCATAAATAAAACTCAATATCCTTATTGCAAACTGAGATCAACATACTTGTCTCTGGAGTTGATTCACTTTCTCAGTAGATATTTGAGAGCTTTGATTTCTTTTTCTCAAATCTTCAAGTTGATCTTTTAAGCTGTTAACTATGATAAAAAGCATTTTAGTGCAAGCTTCAACACAACATATATACATTTAATTTTTTTCTTGAAAAGCATTTAATATTCTACACCACAAACCATCATTTTCCAAATTTCGTTTCTTGTCTGCTTCATGATCAGCTTTCCGTTGATATTCTGCATTTTTGTGCTGGAGAAGTGCCTTTTCTCTTTCTAATTGTCGTAAGGCTGACTCCACATTTTTCCTTAAGGTAATCTAAAAAAATGCTTACAGTTATTATCAAAATGTATGTATAAAAATCAAGTCAAACAAAAAATACTTCCAACAGATAAAATATTCCAACAGATAAAAAAGACCTAAAAAAAAAAAAAAAGCTATTTTTTTTAACATTTTGTTAAAACTGTTTTCCATGTTTATAAAAAACACTCATCTTAAAAAATCAAAACCATAAATGTTTTGTTTACTATTAAAAGCCAAACTTTCTGTAACTTTCTATCACTACTGAATCTATGTTCAGTATGTGTCTAAAATGTTATGAATAGCAATTAAAAAAAAATAAAACAAAACAATGGTCACTCTTTTTTAAACCACATCATTAACTATACTATAAATGCAATTTTTTAGTTGAAATATCTATACATGCTAAATTAACTCAAGTTTGCAAAAACATTAACAGAATGAAGCCTATTATAACATAATTACCCTATAATTTCAGTCCTGTCCACCAATGTTATAAGGTAGGTTTTACTGTATATCAAGATATCAGTATGTATTATCATGTATTACCTATCATTTATAGGTAAATCAGACATCAAAGACTTTTACTGACAAAAATGTTAAAAGTGTAGGGCAACTGTACCTCTTCTTCTAGCTCCTTTGCTGTTTTCTCTAGGCGAGTATTAACAGATCTAAAGAATTTCAAAAAGAACCAGTAAATAACTCTCTTAATTTACAATTTAAAAAGTCTATAAATTTAAAAATAATTACATAATTACTTTGTAGCTCTCTTTTTGTAGTAAAATGTTTAAGCTTAAATTTTATAATATTAATAATTTCCAAAACATACTTGCATTTCTGCTCTAGTTCCTCTTTGGCTTGTATCTCATTGCTAAGGTGTTCTTCTAATGTATACAGTTTTTTCTGAATCTGTCAAAACGTGAAAAACTATAATTATACATTCTGGCCATATTTGAAGATAAGAGGCTTAAAGAAAACAATGATAATCTTATTTTGTCTTTCCACTCAACATAATGTCCTCTATAATGGCACAATATTTGTACCTTAATGTGACTTTTATTGATAGAAAAACTTCCCCATGTCTTGCTTTTTCTCTAGCACTGTATACATGTATGAACACACTTACATAAACATGCATGAGAAGCTCTAACTTTGGCAGAATTCTTCTATGATAGCAAGCTTTAAATTCATTAGAAATAAAGGGTACCATTTCTGGTATCTTCCACTGCTCTTCTATAAATTACCTCTTTGAAAATATTTTTACCATTTGTGCTAATAAGATAAAGATAAAAGGTCTACATCTGAAATGAATATTCAGAACATTAAAATGAGTATGTTCAAAAATATATTACTGTTCTTGGCCGGGCGCGGTGGCTCACGCCTGTAATCCTAGCACTCTGGGAGGCCGAGGCGGGTGGATTGCTCAAGGTCAGGAGTTCGAGACCAGCCTGAGCGAGACCCCGTCTCTACTAAAAATGGAAAGACATTATATGGACAACTAAAAATCTATATAGAAAAAATTAGCCGGGCATAGTGGCGCATGCCTGTAGTCCCAGCTACTCGGGAGGCTGAGGCAGTAGGATCGCTTAAGCCGAGGAGTCTGAGGTTGCTGTGAGCTAAGCTGACGCCACGGCACTCACTCTAGCCTGGGCAACAAAGTGAGACTCTGTCTCAACAAAAAAAAAAAAAAAAAAATATATTACTGTTCTTAAAGCTATGTCAACCTTTAAACAAACTTAAATTACAGAAACTATTAAATAATCCATTTTTGGAAATTAAAGAATTTAACTTGTTGAGTTCCTGTGTTGCCTTAGATACAGTGTCAGGTACTTTATAAACACTGTCTCATCAATCCTCACAAAAACGCTAAAATGATGGTAGCTTTATATCTACCTGGTAAACTGAAATTCAAAAAAGGTGAATAACCAGGCCACGACAGCATTGCTAATAAGCAGTGCCAAAACTCCAATGCAGGTCTAGAGACTCCAAAAACTCTACTTCCCATAATAAGAATATGCAAGCTAGGGAAGTAGTCAAGTTTAACTGCTATTGGCTACTACTACATTAGTATAATTTGAGTACACTGGTTATCACATGTTAGTATGTTCCTACTACCAGTTATATATCCTTAATAAATAAAAACAAGAAATTTACAAAATATGTATTTTAAACAACAGATCCATAGAAGCAATAATAAAAGGGATACTTGGTAGAAAAAAGGTTGGGAACGTCTCTTTTGGGTAGATGCAGTACTCCAAATGCTGGGTGGGATACGACTATATTAAAACACTGCTAGAGTGATGAGTTTTTCTCAGTTTTTCAATATATCTGACAGTATCAACATACCTCTTGACTTTCCTATTTGAAACAAAACAAAAAACACAGAAAACATTAAAATGCTTGTTATACCTTGCAAAATTCACAAATCATACCAAAATTATCCAGCCTACTTTTTTAGTTTTCATAAGTCTGAAGAAAATATGTTTAGCATCATCATTCATGTGTATGTGTATGTGCATGTATGATTTAGCTTTGTATACAGTTACAAACGATAGAGGTCACAAAATATTGTAACAGTCTGATAAAATTATCCTTTATATAAATTCATTCCTAAATACTCAGAATTTGAATCTCTTCCCTACTTCTCTGTCCTATAGCTTATTATCTGTACTTTTTCACAGCACTAAGATCATAAAATTTTCTAACTGGTATTATAGCTGTTTATAAACCTATTATATCATTTTTGCCACTGAACTAAGCCTAAAGCCACATATGATTCATTTTACTAGCCATCATGTCTTGAACAATGATACTGTTCACATAAATGAATCATTTCAATGTTATACTAACGGTATTGCACAAGCAATGCCACCTCATGATTTAAAAAGTAGCATCAAATTAACTTTTTAAAAGCATAGGTATTACTAAAATATCTGAACATGTGACTAACATATAGTAAAAATCTATACATACTTCATTTTTCCTTGATTGTACTGAATCATTTTCTCTACAAGATGGAGAGTCACTTAATAACCTAGAGAAGGGGAGAAAATAAATTCTTTTGCATTTCATTTTAATCCATTTTCTGTCTTATTCAACCAAGTTATTCTCAGAATTAAATATTAACCACAAAGATTTCTTTCTTTTCACTTCAACATATTATTTTAAATGAAGCAGTATTTTCCCCTCCAGACATTCATACCATTTTCAGTAATTTAAAATGCTAAACTTTTCTTGCCTTTCCCTCTTAGTCTTTAATTTTGTTGGAACTAGACTCACTAAATGGAACTATACGTCCCTCCTCTTCATCTCATTTGAGTTTCTATAGCTATTTTATCCTCCTTCTACTCCATCTTCTAGAAAAAGATTTTGCTCCTCCTTTTGAAAAATAACAACTCTTCATCTCCCAGTCTTTTTTTTTTTTTTTTGAGACAGAGTCTCACTCTGTTGCCCAGGCTAGAGTGCCGTGGCATCAGTCTCGCTCACAGCAACCTCAAATTCCTGGGCTCAAGCAATCTTCCTGCCTCAGCCTCCTGAGTAGCTGGGACTACAGGCACGAGCCACCATGCCTGGCTAATTTTTTCTATATATGTATTTAGTTGTCCATATAATTTCTATTTTTAGTAGAGATGGGGTCTCGCTCTTGCTCAGGCTGGTCTCGAACTCCTGAGCTCAAACGATCCGCCTGCCTCGGCCTCCCAGAGTGCTAGGATTACAGGCATGAGCCACTGTGCCCGGCCCATCTCCCATTCTTAATATATAAATCATCACTTCTATTTTACTGTCAACTTCTCCCTCTCAACTGGGTCCTTCCCCACTGCCTGTAAACAGGCTTGGGTTTTTTCTGGAACTGATATCCTCATTTTGGTCAATATTACAGAAGTTTTTAGAACCTTATCATCAGTAAGGTGACCAATTCACCCTGCCTGGGATTTTCCTGGTTTTAATATGAAAGTCCCAAGCCACATCTTGGGAAATCGCTCAGTCCTGGGGAAATTATAACTGTCAGTCACTCTGATCATTACATACATGGATGTATCAAAAGCTTGTCAAATATGTTTCTCAAATGTCTTTAATGCCTCACACTCAACTATTATATTTAACAGTTTTCAGTGGTCCCTCATTGCCTGTCAGTCAACTGTCCCTTAGCAGAGCACACAACAATCATCTGCTGCATTATTTTTCCCCTAAATCCAACTCCAATATATTTTCTAATCTTATATCCAATACTCACTTTAGTCAAACAATTTTTATTGAATGACGTTGTTCCAGGCTTGGTGCTAGATGCAGAGATTATAAGCAAGAAAATCACACAGTCTCATCAAGTCCTTCGAACAGTCATAATATAGTAGCACATTCTGTATGTTTGAGCCCTACTGGACTGAACTATTGTGTAGTCCGCTTCCAATGTATGCTTACATTCTAAACTGTTGCTTCCACGATTCACCTCCTCGATCTCAGCCACTCAAAACCCTTTCTGATCATTAGGCTCGGCTAAAATGCCACCTCTTGCTGGGGTCTTACCTGACTTCTCCCTGCTCCCACCCAAAAGAGATGTAACTTTCATTTTTCTTCCAAACCATCTCAGATTCTCTTGGCATCTTTCTTAAGGCAACTGTCACATTTTACCCTTTGTTATGACTATATAATTCTCTTATATCCTTCATGAAATGACAAGCTCCTTGAGAAGCAAGTATTTGTTCTTACTCCATATCCCCAAAAGAATGTAGAACAATGCCTTGCAATCATGTGTAAATGAATATCATATAATATTCAGAAATAAAATAATGAAAATTAAGAATTCTTCTAATAGTCCTTTTGAAAAAATACTTCATCTTTTATAACTGAGTCTCAAAATAAGATACATCTTATAGCTAGACTCCAAAAGCGATGAAATTTAACAAATAAATCACATACAAATTTTCTCTGTAGTAGGTAAATCCTATAAAAGGCAGCTGATTTCCCACAAAAGCTTTAGGAATTGGGAAGGTTTCTACATCTCCTTTATCATCTTCAATGTCATCAAAGTTGCTGCTGTCTATGTCACTGCTGAGTTCAGGTACTACAGGAGCTGCCGCTATCAAAAGAAAAGAAATGAATTATTTCATTCATAACCAACATGTAAGATATAAGCCACCTATTTTAATTATAATAGATTAATATATTATGACTATACCATTATGATTTGTTATATAATATTTTAGCAACATATCTTCCATTTTATGATTTCACAGAATTAAAATTTTATAAGTAATCTATTGCCATATTAGATCAGTTTTAAATATATTCAATTAAACAAGGAAAGCAATATGATATTATTCTAGGTGTTAAAAATTACAAGCACCGATAACTTGCACATAATTCTTTAGAGTCCTCAGTTTTCCCCATTTTTTAGATAAAAATATTCCTTACCCTTAAAATAAATCAATGTCACATATACACAGATTAAAAATGAATTACTATGCTTATCCTAGCATTAATATTTACTAGAGTATGGTCTCCATAAATAATTGATTGCTGATTTATCAATTCAAACACATTCAATTTAAAGGATTACATTCCCTCCATTCTGAAAATTATATATACAAAACTTGGCAAATTAAGAAATATATAATGTTTATTATAAAAGTATTAATATTGCTAATATACATTAATTTACTAAGATATTGAGGAAATATTTAGTTATAAATATTGCCACAGAACAAATTTGAAATGAAATCTCTCAATTTAAAAATGAGTTAGCAGTAAGTACATCAAACATGCTTGTTATTTCAAAAAAGGAACCAATTTATGAGATATAAAATGTGATGGAATGGAAATATTTAGATTTATTAACTTACTCTCTCTTATGTTATCCCAATTCCACTGATCATTCTTAAAGAAAGGATGCTGTTTGATTTCTTCTACCCCGTTTCTCCCAAGTCGTACCTCCCTAAACAATGCAGTTAGAGATTGTATTATAAAAATTATAAAAAATAAAATGTTAACTCTTAGCAGTTTAATCAAAATAAAGATCACAAATCAATGAGATATTTTTATGAAAAGCTTCAGCTTAATGTTTCTCAAAAATAAGCAATCCCAATTTTTTAGTATGATCTCTCTAGACAGACTGTGATGAAATAAATATCAGGGAAAAGTAAAATATGTTTCCACCTGTATTTTGCATCAAATGAAAGTACACAGGAGACTTTCAAATAAAAAAACTCACCTGTATGTGCCAAAACCACATGACCCACTAACTTCAGGATGTAAACATATACAGGTCTAAATTTTTGTCATAGAAGAGTTACTCAAAACCTCCCTAATATAAATATTATTTTAAAAATCTCTCCCCTTCTATAAAACACTCATTGTAGGCTGGGCACAGTGGTTCATGCCTGCAATCCTACCACTTTGGGAGGTCGAGGTGGGAGGATTGCTTGATGCCAGGAGTTCAAGACCAGCCTGGACAACATAGCCAGACCCTATCTCCACAAAAAATACAAAAATTAGCCAGGCATGGTGATGTGCACCTATAGTCCCAGCTACTTGGGAGGCTGAAGCAAGAGGAATGCTTGAGCCCAGAAGTTTGAGGTTGCAGTGAGCTGCAACAATTGTACTCTAGCCCAGGCAACAGAGCAAGACCCTGTCTCCAAAAAAAAAAAAAGCCATATATTATGTTTGGAACTATCCATATATTTACTCTGATAAATTCTATCCCATTTATATAACATTTATATTAAAGTTATAATTCTGAATACAAGAAAAATGTTACTAAGAATTTCATTCCCTGACCCTCTGAGTCTTCAGTGAAGATGGCATGGGAAAAGAGAGCATCTGTTTTATGTTGAACACAGAAAGCCTCTGGAACTGTGTTCAATATAAATAGGAAAACCTACAGACTTTAAAAATTGCTAAAACAAACCTTTCATAAATAGTACTCCTTTCATTAACATATGGTTGTATCCTGCTTTATAATTTATAATTCAGTACAAATTGTGATCATCCCCACCAATCCCATTTAGTACCCATATCAAACATTGTACAGGCTAAGCTACTCTTTGCCTACTCTAGAAAGAGACATCTCTCCTCCTTTTCAAAGATAACATCTCTGGATCTCCAAGTGTTAATATAGAAATCATCACTTCCAATGTACTTTGAGGTTAGCACTACAACTTCAAATTTATAATATCATTCAATTTTAAAACATGTATCCCAGAATTCCACTGTTAAGATTTTATCCTGTAAAAAATATGCAAAGACGAATGTATGAGGAGAGTCACTGCAATACTGTTTGTAACGGCAACTAGCTTAACAAACAAGAAGGTGTGCTGAGGAATCATAGCATGTTAGAGGTAGAAATGTCCTTAGTTATCTATTTTGAGCCCATTGTTTATGGATGAGTAAAATTATCTCCCCCAAAAGTAAAATAATTTCCCAAGGTCACAAAGCTGATGAGTAAAAGTTTGGACTGGGCATAAGCACCCTTTTGCATGTGTTGATCCTTTGACAAGATGACTCCTATCAAAAATATAAAATAGGACATCAGAAAAAAAATTGAATAGAAAGACCAAGAAAAATCAGATAGCTTTTTAGCTTTACTTACTTGATGCAAGTTATTGCACCTTTATCTATTTCGCTTTTAAAAATACAGAATTTCCAGGACAGATTTGCTCATATTCAAATGCAAATAAAAAAGGGATGGGCAGGAGGTACTCCCAAATGAAACATAGTTTTAAAGATTATAACCTGTTGTGTACTTATCTACACAAAATGCTCTCCTCTCAAAAGCTGTACCATCAAGAGTTATATGGATTTACCATCTGAGAGGGTAAAATGTCAATAAAATATAAAAGTTTTATTTCTTTCAAATGTATTATTCTACTAAGTTCTATTTTTTCTTTTTAGACATGAGGGTTAAGGTTAGAGTTAGATTTACAATTGAGCTGTAAACAAAAAAGGAGCAGGGCGACCCAACACCAGGCGTAGCAATAGGAAAAGGCTAATCCAAAATTAAATGCAACTTCGAAAATGAGAGAAAGAGAATCATTTCATATGTAAATAAGTTAGATATGCTTTTATTTCTACAAATTTACACGTAAAAGGGTTTTTCTCCAAAGAAATTCAATGTACATTACCTATCTGTTAAGAAGGCACAGATGAGATTCTTCGCATGTTTAGAAATTTCTGCATCTTCAGGGAAACACAGTGAATTTTTATGATCCATAATTTTGCTATATGTTCCTACAAGTGAATCTGCATAAAAGGGAGTATCCCCTAAAAGTTCAAGAAAGAAGATACTGAGATAGAGAATGCAAATTAAACACTTTTCATCTAATATTTAAATATGAAATAATTTACTGAATAGTTCAAGAGAAATATTTAATAAGTAGGGTTAGATCTGTCAGAGTTCTTTAATACTTGAGCTGGATCAGCATTTTGAAATTACTCTCTAGAGCTGTATTATACAATGCAGTTGCCATTAGCCATATGTGGCAATTTAAAGTTAAAGTGAAATTAAATTAAATGAAAAAATGTAGCTCCCTAGTTACATTACCACATTTTAAGTGATCGATGTGGCCGTGGCTATCACACTGAACAGCACAGATATAAATCATTTCCATCATGACAGACTGGACAGTGCTGCTCTAACAGTTGGACCAGCTTTATTATTTTACATAGGAGGAAGCTGGGCCCAGAGAGGTAACGTGGGACGTAACGTGGGACTTAAGATGATAAATATCTAGAATTGAAAAGGGCAGAAATGGTCTCCCAATGCAGTGTTCCTGCAGTTTAATGACTGTGATAAACAGGCACTCAAGCAAGTGTAAAGATAGAAAAAGCCAAAGGCACCATTTTGGCCAGTACTCATCTAAAGCCGCAAGGGTTAAAGGTCCTGCCAGTATGCCTATACTATGAGTAACTTTAATGAAAACCAGACTTTCCTAAATCAGCAAATCCAAAACTTCAAAGGGGTATTCAGGTAGTTATTTTTTGTTTATTTTCAAAAGGGGGGGGGGTGTGTGGAGGAAAGCTTTGAATTCAAGATTTTCCTAGTGCCATTTTTAACTGAGAACCCTTTAAATGCACTCTAGTGCCAACTGACCTGAGCAAGCACACTATATAGTCTCAGAACACTGCAAATCGTTGCCATTCAAATTCTAAATTCAGTTCTCAAAGTTAAAAACAGCAGTAGGAATTCAAATGGTCTCTTCAAATGAGCCAAATTGCTTCCTCCAAAGTAGCTTATTTTCAAAATCCCTAGAAGGAGGGTCTAGGCAAATAACAGAATATACTCTACTTTCAAAATATCACAAGATACAACCTAATGCATCATTAGATCAGGCCAGAGATGGGACAACAGACAGCTACCTGGAACCAGAGACTCACTACAAAGAGACTCACTACAAAGACAAAGCCCCAAAACAAAGCAGGTCATACCATGGCATGAAACTAAGCATAACAAGATCAATGCACAGGATGGTCACCAAGAAAAGGCAATTTATGCCACAAAAAAGTTCCATAGTAATTATTATTTAAAATCAGAATTTACCAAAAATTTCTGAATTTTTAGCAATAATCACACAGATTCTATACTACCAATTTCTTTTGGGGTCATCTTCTAGAAAATAAATTCCTTAACTCCAAAAATATATTTTCAAATCTAAAGCCATTCATTCTATATAATGTTATCAGCCATATTACACAAGCCTTGGAAAGTAGATTAGCTACATTTTCTCCCTTCATCCCCATTCCACGTAATTCAGTCATTGGCTTCCTTAGCCAGAAGATATTTTTGTGACCTAGTATTCTGGGATGGGAAAGCTAAGAAATAAAATCTATCATGTAAAGAAAGTTTGAAATACTTTAGTCTTTCAAATTTTGACTTGGTCACAGTAAAATAAATAATTCAATTTGCTTCTGAGCTTTTAAAAACTGAATATTATAAAACATATTTATCTTGACAATTAAGCAGTCAGTAACTATATTTATGATTCAATCCACTGGAATTACAAACAAAATTTATATACAAGTAGTAAATAGAAGGAATACAGTTTGCAAAATCAGTTATATAACAATTATAGAAACTAAAGAGTATTTTTAGTTCTCTATTATTATTAGAACAAGTATTAAGTCTTATATTTAAAATATTTATAACAAATATAATTGATAAAAAGAATCCTAGAATGGAGGCCCACTGAAGTTGTAAGCTTCTTGTTCCAATATTTTCTAAGCTCAAAAACGTCTACTGGAGAAATATTTCCTAGCAATATACTTTCAATTTTTTTCCCACGTTCTACTTATTCTATTCAATCATTATGCCAGTATCAGGCTTGATATTAATTTTCCAGTTAACAATCTGTCATATCAGATACTACTAATTCAAAGTTTCCAGAAATTTCAATACTTTTTGGAACAGGCAATTAATTTCATTACATTCTCAAATTCTTGACTGAACTAAAGTGTTATAAGAAGGGTTTTGAAAGAAAGAACAAGTTAAAATATTTACTTACCCACTAGCATCTCAAAAAGGAAAACACCTACTGACCACCAATCACATTCTCGTCCATAGTAACCATCACCCCCTTGTGATTTCAGAACCTCAGGTGATATATAATCAGGTGTTCCAACTGCTGTATCACAGTGCACCATGCCTGTCTGGGTAAATAGAAGACATAAAGAAAAACAGATTTGTGTAAAAACACACACATATAAATGCAACTAATTCATTTATTATTAGACACACGGTGACTACATATTGCTACCAACAGAACTTAACTGCTGACATGGCTTTGGGATACAGGGAATACATTATGAAATGCATAAAAATATCTGGATTATGGGAGATAACGCTAAAACACAGGAGGCTCCATCAATGAAAGAAAAGGTGGTAAACTCCACGGAGATTCCATGCAAATCAACAACTTTGTTTCTTTTTCTTATTTGTTATATTAAAAACTAGCTATAAGAGAAGTACAAAATGTGGTCTTAAGGCACCTGACCTGGGGAAAAGAAAGGAATCATTAGAGAAAGAAAGCTTTCATATTCCCAAAATAAACTGAAGCAATTAAGATGACAAAGGGCCCCAGTTGAATATAAAGAATGGTTCTTATATTATCAAGAAAAAAAATGAAGAAATCAATCAAATGTTTAAATTAAAACAACTTAAAAGTTTAAAAGCTACAAGCTACACCTCCAAGCTACATATTTAGAAATATGCAGCTGTGGCATCAATATATTTGGCAAAATGATTTTAAAAAATGTTTACCTGTGTTTAGCTTCAGTAGGTAGTAAGATAATCCCTATGTCATCCCGATGTCATTTTGATGAGGACAATAACCATCATGATTGTGTGTGTGTTATGTGTGTGTATGATGTGTATGTGTGCATGCTACAAAATAAACCACTATGGTAGTATAGTGCTACATAATACTCCTTCACCTCCAGCTCTATCAAACCTGCAATGATTTTACAGATTAATTTAAATGCCTTTCATTCCCTTTATCTGCCCAGTAAAGCATGTGTTACCCACACTCCTCATACAGAAGCTATAAAAACTACCAAAATATTAAGTATCACGACCATCTTGGGAAAAGGAAGGGTAACGTATTCTGTAAACATAATTTATGTAAATGTTTTTATTTAAGTGCTACAAAACATGTTAAACATGGGATGTTAATTTCAAAAACAATCTTTTTATTCAATCACAAACTGGCAGAAATAACTCAATGATTTTATTTTCCCAAGTCTACAGCAAATACAGAATTCATTTTCATTTAAATATAAATTTAAAAAATAAATTTTATAGAAATAATTAAGCAAACTACGGGAGTCATGCTTTGTGTGGATTATTATAAAAATGAATGATGAACAAGATATGCCTGACTTCAAAAAGCAGGGGATGCAATTAATTGTTTCATGGACTATCCTATAGTTTAGACTTCTGTTGGGAGAAAAATTAATACAGACTTATTGTGGTAAAGAAAATTTCTCATTTGACATATATCCATAGAAATTAGACTTCAAACAAAAGAAGTGTTTGGGAAGGATGTGGCTAATTGAATGCACAGTATGTTGACGGTTTGAGAAGTTCTGTTCTGGTGACTTTAATTTTGAAAGTGAGCCATGTGGCTGACCTGAGACCAAGGTGGATAATGATGAGCTGAAAGCTGTGGTGGAAGCAAATCCATCTCAACCTATGCATGAATCAACAGCAAGGTTTGATGTTACTATTCCAACAACATTGGGCCATTTGAAACAAATCAGCAAGGTAAAGAAGCTGGATACATGGGTTCTGCATGAATTAAATGAGCGTCAGAAGAAAAATCACTTCAAAGCTTGCCTTTCTTTTTTTTTTTTTTTTTTTATTTTATTTTTTTTTTTTAGACAGAGTCTCACTCTGTTGCCCAGGCTAGAGTGAGTGCCGTGGCGTCAGCCTAGCTCACAGCAACCTCAAACTCCTGAGCTCAAGCGATCCTCCTGTCTCAGCCTCCCGAGTAGCTGGGACTACAGGCATGCACCACCATGCCCGGCTAATTTTTCTATATATATTTTTAGCTGTCCATATAATTTCTTTCTATTTTTAGTAGAGATGGGGTCTCGCTCTTGCTCAGGCTGGTCTCGAACTCCTGAGCTCAAACGATCCGCCCACCTCGGCCTCCCAGAGTGCTAGGATTACAGGCGAGAGCCACCGCGCCCGGCCCCAAAGCTTGCCTTTCTTTGCTGTCATGACATAAAGACATACCATTTCTACGCTGTATTGTTATGTGGGATGAAAAATGGATTCTTTTGAGAATCGCAGGCGTTCAGCACAACGGTCAGATAAAGGTGAAGTACCAAAAGACAGTCAAAAACCAAACATTCATTAAGAAAACCCCAATGGTGTCTGTTTGGTGGCCCAGTGCTGGTATTATCCACTACAGCTTCATTCAATCTGGTCAACTGATTATAGCGGGTGTCTACTGCAACCAGTTGGACGAAACGAGGATGCAAGTAAGCAGTCAAGATTAGTCAATAGAGACAGGCCAATCCTCTCACAAGACAATGCTCAACCACATGTCACACAAACAACACTGCTCAAACTACAGAGACTGGACTTGGAAACTCTCTGTCATCCACCATATTCACCAGACCTTGCACCAACTGACTACCACTTCTTCCAGGCTTTGGACCACTTCTTGCAAGGAAACTTACTCAATTCTCAACAGGCTGTGAAAAGCACCTTTTGCAATTTCATCACCACTTACTCTCCAGGCTTCTTCACTACTGGCATAAGCAAGCTACCATTAAGATAGCAAAACTGTGTCAACAGGTTAGGCGCATACTTGACGAATTGCACTCCTTGTCTGAGACATAATAAACTACACTTTTGATTCAAAATTGGACATTTCATATTTAAGGACCTAATAGAATATAAAAAGTAAGAAATGAATCTGTTTTATAAATGAATAACATAATCACACTGAATAGGGTAGGAAGAAAAGAACTTAAGTAACTTTGGAAAACAGTATCCTAATGGGATACTATAAGACAAAAAACAAAAAGTAGTATATAAAAATAATACATTTTACTTAGCAAATCTGTTTGTCACAGGGGTAGGAATTGGCAATTCTGAAATAATTTTATGTGTATACTAGGGTTGAACAAGTAAAAATACTGTAGGTAATGAGAGTCAAGTTTTTCACTATTCATGAAAGAAATGACAAAAAAGAAGGAAGACTAGAATAAAACCTGGTGTTGGACTTGAATCAGAAGTATCAGTATAAACTTGTGATTTTTAATATACTATATACACAGAAAAAATATTAAATATAAATGTGTGTACATGTGGTTACTGCATATGTAGTATATACAATATAAACATCCTAACTCCATCTTCTGACAGGGCCTAGAAGTAATGACACTCCAGGAGCAATGAGCACACCTAGCACCAAAACACTGATTTCTAAATACCATTCTGTAACAACAACAAAAAAATTCAGAGCTTCTTGAAGAAGTAGCTGATTCCAGGGCTGAGACAGAAAAAATTTAAGTCTTTAACACCTTATAGTGTCAAAAATAAGAAAATGCTCCTAAAGGGGGGCCATGTTGAAAGGACACGGGAGCCAACCTAAGGAGCCTTCACAAAATTGCAAATATTGGACTGAGTTTCAAAATATGGGTAGGAATTTGCCACGGAGACTATTAAATAGCATGTATGTATGTACATAGGCCAGGAATCACAGAATACCACAGTATAAAAAGAACTAAAGGTGACTCAAGACTTCTGAGCCATAAGGTACTACTTCACAATAGAGAATGAGGAGGAGAGGCAGGCAGGGGTCATTCATCATAAGAGCCTTACCAGGACAAGCCAAGGAGTTTGAACCTTACTCAGCAGGTGACAGAAACCTCCTGAAGGGTTTTAAACTGGATAGCAAGATAATCAGGTATGGCTTTTCAAAGGTTTCTCAAATTTTTTACATGTATCAGATTAAAGGTATATTAGATAAATATTAATATATCTGATGTTTTATCATTGACAAAATATCGTAACTTGAGAGAATTTACTGAAAACACTAAACTGGTCAATCAGAAATCTTAAGAGTTGGTTTAAGAAACTACTAAAATGCTTCCTATAAAAAGAAAAGGAAAAGAAAATTTGTAAGTGTAATTTTTAAGTATCAGAAGCATTAAAAGCTTCAGTTTGCTACACAGGCAGGAAGCTTTTCAGTCCATTTTAAAAACTGAAAATGATCCCTTGCTCATTCTCTTCACAGATGCATACCCCTTGCCTCACAAGGGTTCTTGGCTAATGCAGGCCTGCTTATTCTTACATTCTGTCTAAAAAATACCTAATTTAGAATCCCATTTGCCATGTTGCAGTACCCACAGCCACACAAAGCTGCCTACCTTGATTATTCCAGTTATCCCTGCTAAGTACCAGTTTTTATTTTCATAAGTTTCTGAAACATGTATATTTTTAAAATTGATGTCACTTGTAGAAAGGTTGAGAACATTAACAAATTATTAATAAAGTTAGCCTTTGAAAAAATCACAGCCTCAATTTAATCAAGTGATATACACCAGAACGTTAATGGATAAAATCTTATGCTATCTTCATGTAATTTAAAATACCAGCGTATCAGGTGGCTTAAAAGGTGGTAAAGGTTGCTATGAAATGAGCGACAGGCAAAGCATTAGCCCAAATATATGATCAATGTAGATAATTTAAAATAGCAGTAGTTCTCAGCTGTCATTGAGACACACCTAGATGTAAACATAGTATAACGTAACTCTTATTTACATCCAGATAACGTTCTTTTTCCAAGAGACACAGAGAGTAACAGCAACAGCACCCAGAAAATTGTGTCACCCATGATTTGCCAATAATAGAACCTAATGAGACACCATTACTTTTAACTATGATAGTAATAAATTATTTTAGTCCTTGTAAGTTTTAATTTTATAGTTATATTTTATTTTTGTTTTTATCCAAGGCATAACATTTTATAGGAAGCCAGGACAGCTGAAAAATGATTCAAGCATCTACATCTATGTTATAGATTAAGGGTTGGTAAATTTTTTCTATACAGGGCTAGATTGCAAATATTTTGTTATGGGCCACATAGGGTCTCTGTCACATATTTTTCTTCTTTTTATAAACAATCCTTTAGAAATGTAATAATCATTTTTAGCACATAAGCTGTACAAACCAAGCCATAGGCCAGATTTGGCCCTTACGTTCCAGTTTGCCAATCCTTCTATAGGGAAATGAGAATGAAACTATAAACATTTCTAATGGCTTCAGTATAGCAACAATAATCAAACAAGGCAAACAAAGCAATAAACCTGAAACTTATAATAAACACTATTCATGTTAATAAAACTAATATAAAATTATCAATTCTATATACTATAGTTTTTAAGGAAAAACTTCTGTTCTTTAAATTATATAATCATCCTCATTATTAGTATTGTTGGAAGAATGGAGGTTTGGGGTAAAACAATCAGCATTTTTAAAGTTCAGTATTTTAAAAAAATCTGACCATATCGAAATGAAAGATTTCTATTTAAACAAAGGCATGGCGGGGTGGCAGAATGGAAGATGTTAACAGCAGCATCTGTGGAATCGCTATCTAGATTATACAAAAAAGCTCTGTATATCAACAGGAGGCCAATTTTTAAAAGATACACAAAGTCAAAAGATAAAAGATATACACAGGTAATTCACAAAACAGAAATGACTGACAAGTATATGAAGAGAGGTTTGTTATCATTAGTTATAAGATAAACACAATTTTGAAAAAATACTACTGTAAACCAATGGAAGTGGTAACATTTAGAGAGCTGAATAATAAGGGTTAGTGAGAATATGGGAAGACAGTGTCTCTCATGCACTACTGGTAAGAGGTTATAAACATTTACAGCCATTCTGGAGATCAGGCAATTCCTTATTCATGTACCCTCTGATACAGCAGTTTCACTTCTAAGTTTATACTAGAGAAATCCTTGTCGGGAAACACATAGGACATATATGAAGATGTTAGAGACAATATTGTTGGTAGCAGGGAGCTGGAGGTGACCAGAAATCCAACTCCAGGGGAATAATAAATTGATATGTAGATACTAATGGCATAGTAAGCAGCAGAAACAAAGCAATAAACTAATTTATATTTATTAGGGATATACATAAAAACAATGCTGAGTAACAAAGTAAACAAAATGGCATCTATACCAACATATTGTTTATACAAATGAAGAATATATATGTATATTATACTAATACTCTGCAAAAGCATATGCTAAACACATTAAATTGGTTATCTATTAAAGAGAGGAAAGAGAATGAGACAAAAACTGAAAAGAGGAAAATATAACTATTTGCACCTTAATGAAAAACAGTAAACAAAATTAGATAAGCCATTTTTTGCCTTATACAGAGACAATTTAAGATATTTTCAACAGCTGATTTTAATATTTACTACATGCTCATAAAATTATTTTATAAATACCATATTGTATCCTGTTTCCCATATTCTCATACTCTATACCTTTTCTTTTTTCGTAACTACCTTTACCTTCCCTAAAAACATATGGTGTGATTTATCTCTCTGCACTCCATCCACCCTCAAAAGTTTTTGGTTTAATTAAAATTAGAATACATTCATGGAAGTACAGTGCATAAACATATTATGTACAATAAACATAAAAAAGTCTAGCATTCTATCTGAAAATTATTTCATACTTCATTTTCATTAAAGATAAGTTTCACTGTTAATCATTTCATACTACATTATGCTAAATACCACAAGAGGGAGCTTTGGGTACAATAAAATACTCCACATATTAAGCACTGAGTAATGGTTGCAGAAGATAGTAACAGTCCTATCAAGAAGACCAAAAAAAGTAAAGGGATGTTAAGTTTTAGCTGGGTAGACTAAAATGGCCTATAAAGTATAGCACAGATTCTGAATAAGAAAAGGCATTATGATATTAGAAAAGTGATTAGTCAGGTTAGGATTACCACCTGAGCTTGGATGAACATGGAATGCTGATGAAAGTAGGATGACTAATAAAAGTAAAAGTCGCATAGGTGGCATGAATAAGTTGAGGTAAAGAGGAAAGAAAATTATCTTTATTTATAATACAGGTCTTGACTAGATAACTAATAAGAAATAGATTAGCTATATAAGCATAGTGGAAGGTTGTGAAAACCACACAAAAGATGAAACATAGTTTGCTGTCAATATATATTAACATTTACAAGTGATCTCCTAGATCCAACATGATCCCTCCCAATAAGGAATTACTGCTAGGATTTATAGTACATTTACAGAGAAAAGGGCAAGACATATAAAATTTTTAACCAAAATAAATCAATATCATAATTAGCTATGAGGTTAATGTCACTGAACCTATTAATTATAATATAAATTGTTCAACAGATAAAGTATCACAATAGATGGCCCCAAATTTATTCTATATGGTTGATACAGGCAGGGGTGGGGTAGAAGGTAGTAATGTAAATTTTTTTTCCTCACCTTTCTTCCTTTTTAGAAGGAAAATCACAGAAATAACAATGGTGGTAGAAATACCCATGTACCATAATTTAGATTTTGTGTCCTACTTCTTTACCTATATCATTATACACATGAACCAGTTTTGACTGGTAGCAAATGCTTATCAACAGTCCATGAGGAAAGATAATAAAAACAGCTGAGCTTTTATTTCTCTTAGGTCCAGCAAATCTGCCAATTAAGTACTCGACAGAAGAATGAAATGTTTTAATTTGGCATTATCTTGTTTGAGTTATTACACAGTTAGAAAAATTAAATTTATCCTTTGTTCAAAACCATGAAGTCCTGATTTTAGGTATTTCATTTACTTTTGTTCCCCAATTCAAAAAAATTTGCTTACTTACTTCATCCATCTTCATACATGTGCCAAAATCTGCTAATTTTAGATGTCCATGTTTATCCAAGAGCATGTTGTCAGGCTTCACATCTCTGTGTATTAAACCCATGGAGTGTATTGCATCCAGAGCAAGAACAACTTCAGCAGTATAAAATTTGGCCCATTTTTCAGGCACATCATAATTACTCATAAGGTTTACAAGGTCTCCACCAGGCATGTACTCCATTACCATGTACAGATACCTATCATCTTGAAAGGCATAAAAGAGCTGGAAAACAAAAGGAAAAGGGAAAAAATTAAAAAAAAACAAACCATAAATAGAATAAAAACTAAAACCTACCACAACTACTGAAAAAGACAAACTATTTAATGACCAAAACTAAGTTAAATTTATGAAATCTTCTATTTTAGACTTGGATATGTATAATGGAAAAACAGTATGAGACAAATTTTTATATGGGTACCTTATTGAAGCATAGATGAATATGTCCCCTCTTGGAGACCACAATACAGTAAACCATTCAAATAAAAACATTTAAAACAAAGAAGTAGCATAGAAGGTGATAACAACATATTTTAAAAAAATTAAACAAACCATTGCACATAACTCACATAAAAAAGATCTGAGGAGGTAGGAGCAATTTAGAAAAATCTAAGAGATATTAGATTCAATGTATGTAGAAGAGGGAATAAGCCCCACACCAGTGGAAAGAGTGAGTAACTGGCAGCCATATTTGGAACAGGACTAACTCTTCTCTCTCCCTCCCCATCACCTTACTTTTGGTAAGCACCAAAAGGCATTGTTACCTGTACTCACGCTACAGGAGGGGCATGGGACCAGGGAAATAAGACACCAACCCAGGCTGCTACTGGCCCCCAGGAGAAACAGAGAAACCACAAAGTCACAAGAAAATGTATCTATACATCCCACCAAACAACATGTCCCACCCCTCCTGCAAGCAAGCAATGGAAACAGAAAAGGCTTCCACAGACAAACAGGGAAAAGATAGAACAAAACCAACAATCAACATTTGAGAAAAACCAACATCATGAAACAGAGGAAAAGTAATTCAAGAAATAAAATTAACACACAAGGAAATGTTTAATAGGACAGCTTTAAATATGTAAAATCAATACCATCAAAGGTGTTATAGATACAGCATCATTTAAGCAGTAGGCTGACATGAGTAAGAGATGAAATACAAAGCAAGGTTAGAAAAGCTCCAACACCTATCTAAAAGCAGATCTACAAAGAGAGAACTGACTAGAAGAAAAAGAAAAAATAAACAAAAATTTCTGGAAATGAATAAAGTTAAAAATCTAAGATTGAAAAGACCTCTAAATGAAACACAAAACGTTAGACAGCCAGTGCTAAATTTTCATAAATCCAAGAGAAGAATCATAAGTTTCCAAAAACACGCCTCATATACAAAAACATAAGATAGATTATATTGATAACAAAACTCTTAGCCAATATGCTGAATACAAAAGACAAAATAACTGTATCTTCAAAGTTTTGAGGAAAAATAATTTTGATTCTAGAATATGGCAGACTAGAAAGCAAATGAGATGGCAAAAATTGTTCAGGGATATCGTTTGACAAAATAAATCCAAGAAAGAGGATTATGTGAGACATAAGAAAGAAGGAAAAATAAAGAATCTAGAAAAACTTATTAAATATAATTACCGACACAAAATCACTTTTTTGATAGTCAAGCCAAAAATCACAATAATTTTAAAATGGAAGGTAGTGGATGCAGGGAAGGAAGAGATGAAAAGGCATTATTAGGCTGGTTACCAAATTGAGAAAAAGTATGTGTGTGTGTGTGTGTGTGTGTGTGTCTATCAGTGTGTATGTGTTTAAATGATTAAAGAAAAGATATAGCCTCCTTCTGTCCTCTCCCCTTCCTGCACTCTCTCTCCCTTTTCCCTACTGGCTAAGAAAGAAAGAGATATAAATAAACAGAAAGACACCCATGTTCATAGAATGGAAGAGTCAGTAGTATTAAAATGGCAATTCTTCCCAAATCTATCAATATAGTCAAAGCAATCTCTATCTAAATCCCAGTGGATCTTTTCCAGAAATCAACAAGCTGATCCTAAACTTTATTTGGAAATGCAAAGAACCCAGATGAGTCAAAACAATCCTGAACAAGAACAAAGTAGGAAGACTTGTATTTCCCAATTCAAAAACTCACTACAAAGCTATAGTAATCAAGACAGTATTAGTACTGGCATAGAAATAGACACATAAATCACTGGAACCCTTGTATCTGTGATCAGTAAAATTTTCTGACAAAAGTGCCAGCATAGTTTAGTAGGGGAAAAGATAGCGTTTTCTAAAAAATGGTGCTTGAAAAATTCGATATTTACAGGCAAAAAGATGAATTTTTAGACCCCTACTTCACACCATAGTCAAAAATAAATTCAAAATGGATCCTAGGCCTAAATTTAAGAGTTAAAATTACAAAAACCTTAGAAAAAAATGAAGGAGAAAATCTTCATGACCTTGGATTAGGTAAAGATTTATTAGATGTAACACCAAAAACACAACTGACAAAATGAAAAACTGATATACAGTTTTTCATCAAAATAAAAATTTTCTGGCTTCAAAAGATACCATTTACAAAATAAAAAGATAAGCCACAGGTTGGGAGGAAATATTTAGAAGTGATATATATGACAAAGGGCTTATATCTAGAATATATGAACTCCTACAACTCAATAATAAGACAAAAAACCCTATTTAAATAAAGGCAAAAAATATGAATAGACATTTCACCAAAGAAGATACAGGAGTGGCCAATAAGCACACAAAAAGATGCTCCACTACCATTAGTCCTTAGGGAAATGCGAATTAAAACCACAATGAGATACCACTTCACACTCATCAGAACGGCTATCCTAAAAGACAGAAAATATCGTGTTGGTGAGAATGCAAAATGCCACAGCCATTTTGGAGAACAGTTTGGTAATTTCTTCAAAAGTTAAACATAAATTTACCATGCAATCAAGGATTCCACTCCTATGTACCTACCTAAAAAAAATGGAATATATTTACCAAAGACTTGTATGTAAAAGTTCATAGCAGCATAGCAGCCAAAAACTGGAAACAATTCAAATGTCCATTAACTGGTAAACAGATAAACAAAATGAGGTATATCCATATACTTCTGTTTCCACCCCATCTGGGTGTACTGCAATACGATTCTGACACTAACCATCCAGCGCTGGCATCAGATCCTGAACGTGAAGAGCTCAGTCTTCCACAAGACTGCCCTCATTTCAGACAGCTGCACGCTGGGGATCTCCAGGCCACGTGCATTTCTGACTTACTGGCTATAAGTTCAGGGGTTCCCACAATCTCCTCAGGCTCAACAATTCACTATGATGAGTCACACAACTCAAGAAAGCACTATATTTATGATTACAGTTCTATTATAAAGGATACACAAAGGGTGAAGTCTGGAAGAGACTGTAGAGTTTCTGTGCCTTCTCCACATTTAATCAGGGTGCATCACCCCCCTGACACTGGCACATCAATGTGTTCACCAACCAGGAAGCTCCACTGAGTATCAATGTCCACAGTTTTTACTGGGGCTTCATTACAGAGGCATGATTAATTAAATCATTGGCTAAGTGACTAAACTCAATCTCCAGGCCCCCACCCCTATTCTCCCAGGAGGTCTGGCAGCTGAAAGCCCAATCCTCTAATTATCTACTTGGTCTTTCTAGTCATCCTGTAGCTATCAGGACACCACTAGAGTCATCTCATTAGCATAACAAAGATACTCCTATCATTCAGGAAATTCCAGGAGCACTTATGCTTTGTGCCAGAAAAAGAGGACCCAATACATTCTTTATTATACCACACCACACAATAGAATATTATTCAACACTAAAAAGGAATGAAGGATGAGAGATGTTACAAAGTGAATAAACTTCAAGAACAATATGCTAAGGAAAAGGTACCAGATATAAAATACAACATATAGTATGACTCCATTCACATGAAATGTTTAGAAAAAGCAAATCTATAGAGACAGAAAGCACATTAGTAGTTGCCTAGGGATAGGGTAATAGGAAATGATGATAAATGGGTATGAATGACCATTTTGGGATTGTGGAAATGTTCTAACATCAGATTGTAGTGATGGCTGCATAACTCTGTAAATTTCCTAAAAAATCACTGAGTTGTACACTTAAAACAGATGAATTTTAAGGTATGCATATTATACCTCAAAAAAGTTTATTATAAATGTAGAAAAAGATTGTATACCTCAATAAAGTTATATAAAGTTGAGTTATTGTACCTCAATAAACTGAATTTAAAAATCTAAATGTGCATGTTAAAATGGTAAACATAGCTACCAGAACACAAAAGAGATACTAATACTGTACATATTTTTCATCACAGTAGAGGCAACTCTAAATCCACCCTAATATCGCTTAAAAATAAGCCTTCCAAGAATCAAATTGATCCACAAGTTAATAATACAGCTTTATTTGTAAGGGAGAAAAACTGAAAGCAACCCAAATGTCCAACAGATGAATGGATAAACAAATTGTAATATATCCATACAAGGGAACACTATTCAGTCGGTAATAAAAAATAATGAATTATTGATATATATTACAGCATGGATGAATCTCAAAACAATTTTGCTGAGAGAAAGAAGCCAGATAGGATGGGACTGACGTTAGGCTGGGCGCTATAGAAGAAAAGGTCAGTGAACTCAATGACTTAGCAATAAAAGCTAAAGCAGGCAAGGAAAAAAATAAAAGACTTGGGGGTAAAAGAGAATATCAGTTACCCAGTGGACAAAATAAACAGACAATACATATGTAATTGAAGTCTGAGAAAAGGGCCGAGGGACTAGGGGGCAGGAGCTGAGAAGAAAAATATTTCAATAATGGCCAAAATTTTCACAAATTTTCTGAAATCTATAAATCCACGGTTCTAAGAAGCTCCAATAAATACCAAGCAAGTTAAACAAAGCTAATCAAAGCACTGTGTTACTGGTAGCAAGAACAGACAAAACCCCCCTTAATGAGCTGAAAAACAAACAAAAACAAAACAAAACAAACAAACAAAACAAACAAAAAAAAAACCAGACAAAACAACTGAATAGAACAGAAAACCCCAAAATACACCCAAGCACATATGGACAATTGAATTACAACACAAGGAGGCAATGCATACCAGTGGGGAAAGTGAAATTTTGCCACTATGTAATGTGGGAACAACTGAATATCCACATGCAAACAAATAAAATTTAATCCTTAAGTAACACCCCATTTAAAAAATTCTGGTTTGACCATAGGTGCTATGGTCTGAATGTTTTGTGTCCTCCAAAAATTCATATGAAATACTAATGATAGTATGATAACACCACCATACTAAGTTATTAGGAGGAGTGGTCTTTGAGGGGGTGATTAGGTCATGAAGGCTTATACCTTTATAAAACAGGCCCCAAAGGAGCTCATTCACCCCCTTCAACCATGTGAGGACACAAGGATAAGCCATCTACGAGAAAGTGGACGCCTCACCAGACAACAAATCTGGCAGTGCCTTGATCTTGGACTTCGCAGCCTCCAGAACTTTGAGAAATAAATTTCTGTTGTTTACAACCCACCCAGTTTATGGTATTTCGTTATAACAGCTCTAATGGACTAAGATAGGACTGACTAACAGACAACAAATAGAGTGAAAAAGATAACATCAGAATATCTTCATGACATAAAGGTAAGGAAAAGTTTCTTAAATGAACACAGAAGGCCATTAACCATAGAAGTTTGATTAAATTGTACTGCATTAAAATTGTACATTTCCATTCATCAAAACATACTTTAAAAAAGGAGTCAGAAGGTAAGTCACACAGAGGGTATCAGAGCACAAAAGGGGAAGGAGTATTCAGGTAAGAGGATGGCCGACATGGGGTATCAAAGCCCAAGCAGGGTAAGAAGGATATCCAGGCAAAGGGGTAGCCTAGTCGCGGATATCAGAGCCCAAAAGGAACAAGTCAAAGGAAGACTGAGAAAAGGTTCAAACTGAAAGAAAATAAATGTGATGTCATTTGGAACTGGATCCTCTTGCTATAAAAGACATTACTGGACAACTGGTGAAACTGCAATGGGGTCTGAGTATGAATCAGTAATGTATCAATGTAGGTATCCTTATTTCCAAGAAAGTTGCTGTGGCTATGAAGCAGAACATCCTTGGTTGCTGAAGATATATACTTAAGTACTAGGAGGTTATCAAGGACTAGATGTTTGTGTTCAGTTCCCCCAAATTCATATGGTGAAACCCTAAACCCCCATGTGATATTTGGAGATGGGGCCTTTGAAGGTGATAAGGTCATGAGGGTAGAGTCCTCCTGACAGGATTGGTGCCCTTATAGAAAGAGACAGGAGAGCGCTTGCTTCCTATCTCTGCTCTCCACTCTACAGGGAATACAATGAAAAGGCCACCATCCATAAACCAGGAAGAGAGCCTCCACCAAAAATGCAGTCATGCTGGGCACCCTTATCTCTGACTTCTAGCCTCTAGAACTGTGAAAAATAAAAATGTTGTTTAAGCCACCCAGTCCATGGAGGTCAGCAATTTACTCTGAAATGCTTCAGAAAAAGTCCAAAGTCCTTTGTATTTCCAACCTTCCTATAAGTCTGTGATTGCTTGAAAAGAAAAAAAAAAAAAGGAAAGTCACCATTTAGGAGAAGATATTTGTAACAATATGCACAAAAGGCTCATCTCCAAAATAAATAACAAGAATTTCTACTAATCAATTTTTTTTTTAATTGACAGACATCTTAATGGGAAAATAAGCAAGAAACTTAACGGGTATTTCACAAAAGAGGATATTCAAATATGAAAAGGTATTCCACTTCATTAGAGAAACGTAAATTTAAACCACTGTGAGACAACACTTTGCATACACAAAAATGATCAAAAATTTTTAATCTGATAATACCAAGTTTTGGCAAGGATGTGAGACTAAGAGAATTTATAAAGGAAACTGCTCTGGCCACACTGGAAAACAAGCTGATACCATCTACTACGACTAATTATAAGTACCTAGAAATGCTACTTTTAGGAACACACCTACCAGAAATAAGCACAAGAATACTGATGATAGTATTACTTGTAACAAACACAATTTTGAAAATATACCAATAAATTGTGTTATAGACATACAATGGAATAAAATACAGTGATGAAATTAATACACTGTAGCAACAAGGATAAATCATATAAACATAACATGGAACAAAAAAAGGTAGACATGAAAGAAGATACATTCAATGATTTCACTTATATAAAGTTCAGATGCCAGATCCTGGCACCTTGATTGATATTCGACTCCCCAGCCTCCAAAATGGTGACATATAAATTTCTTTTCTTTTAAATTACCCAGTCTGCTATAGCAACACAAAACAGACTAAGACAAAGTGTGTTTGCACTGTTTTACTACTTTAAAATTGAAAGATTAAAATTCATTATGGAAAAATGTTAAAATTTGCCAAACCTATGTAAGAGTAAACCAAAGAAAGTTCCCAGATGGCTCACTTGTTAGACAAGCAAGGAAAGCAAATTACCAATGGTAAATTAATTAAATTGTGTTTGACTGCAGCAGCCAAAAAATGTGTCTAAAGAAAATCAACTTGAAAGACTATTAGTCTTTCAGCAACAACAGCTACTCAAAGAGCTGAAGACTCTGAGAGCAGTATCAATAGTCAATGTAAAAACAAGGCAAATGATTCTGAGTGGTTTTCCTTGGTTCTTGAGTCAAGATGTTTCTGATACTGCGCAATAGCTACTTACTAGAGGAGTCAGTGCTAAGTCTGCAGTAAAGCCTCTATGAAGAGTCTGCATGGAAAGAATATTTTCAAAGAAGTTGAGAAAACACTAATTCAGTACAACCTGAAGTCGAATCTGATAAGATGTGTAACAACAGATGGTTATAAAAATATTTGTAGAACAGAAAAAGACTTAGTTGGACAAATTTACAAAGCTTGTGAAAATGTAAGATGTTTAAAGTCTATGGTTACTCATTATATTTAATAGTATTCATCAACAGATACCGAACAGAAAATAATTTAATCCCTCATATTAATAAATAAGTAGTGTCAATGGTGTCATTTGTTGTTGTGGACTTAACTGTCATCATCAGTTTTGGGAATTTTTGTTAGAAATAAAAGGTGAATATCCTGACTCACTCTACCACACCTCAGTTCAAATGGCTTAGCAGTGGTAACATTTTATTGCAACTATTTGAGCTCAGGGATGAGACTGAAATTTGTCTGAACAAGAACTGCCCTCAACCACTATTATCAAAATACTGAATACCTTTGGAAATTAGCTTTTGCTATAGACTTGATAATGTTTCTTAATACAACCTAAAATTACAAGGCAAAACAGTGCTTATATATAAAACTTATACTGTAGTACAATCATTTGATGACAATTAACAATAAGCTGCTTTATATACTTCCCATGCTATCACAAGTTAAAAACAAGAAGCAAAATCTTCACTCCTACACAAATTTGTAGCAGATATATTTTCTAAGCTCAAACTAGTTCCACAGTTCCAGCACCATTTTAGGACCAAATGCAAGAGCAAAGGAAATATCCTTATTACCAAATGCATTTAAACGTTGCAGCTGGGGAGCTTCTTCTACCTAACCTTCAATTGGAAATAATTAATCTGTAATATAATGACCTTGCTAAACAGCAAGTATCAAGAGAAGAATTTTTTAAATTTCTGAAAATGACTTCTCCAAGAGTAAAGATGGTCAATCAAAATTACATGCTTGAGGTCAACATCAACAGTCATAAATAATATATTAGTACATACTTTTCACATGGCAATATATGAAAATGGCACTTTACCTCTGTAGTCTTTCAAAAACCCATAATCCTCGTTTAATTTTTTTTTTTTAAGAGATAGGGTCTTACTCTGTCACCCAGGCTGGAGTGCAGTGGCATGATCACAGCTTACTGTAACCTCAAATTCTCAAACTCAAGCAATCCTCCCACCTTAGTCTCCCAAGTAGCTAGGACTACAGGGGTATACCACCACCCCTGGCTAACTTTTTAAATTTTTTTTTGTAGGGACAGGGTCTTCCTACATTGCCCAGACTGATCTCTAACTCCTGGCCTCAAGCGATCCTCTTGCCTCCGACTCCCAAAGTGCTGGGATTACAGGTGTGAGCCACCATGCCTGACATCTAGACTAATTAATAAGAAAAACAACAGATAAACTGCAATAAAGGAGCATCCACATCCTATAATATACCTGACAAGTACTCCTCAAAACTGTCAAGGGCATTAAAAGCAAGGAAAGTATGAGGAAACTGTCACAGCCAAGAGGAACCTAAGAAGACACAATAACTAAATGTAATGTGATATCCTGGATGGGATCCAGAAACATAAAAAGAACATTAGGTAAAAACTAAAAAAAAAGTGAACAAATTATAGATTTTTGTTAATAATAATGTCTCAATATTGGTTCATTCATAAATCTGTAAGATGTTAATAATAGGGGAAACTGCACAGGAGGTATATGGGAACTCTATACCATCATCTCAATTACTCTGTAAATCTAAAACTTAAAAAGTAAAGTCTATTAATAAAAAATAATCATGTGCTAGTGGATGATAACAGTATTTGGCAGTACCTAGCTATGTGAAAAGACAATCTCAAAGATGAACACGTAGAATCTTTTTACTCATCAGGACAAATAGATAAATATTTGCACTCAATTTTGAGGATAGGAAACACTAATTATGAATCCCAATTGAGCAAAATGTTATCAACCCCAGAAAAGAATTTCATTCTTCTCATCAGCAGACCCATATTTTTGAAAACTGTATTTATTACAACTTGAGTTTCATCAATAAAAATTTTGTAGAAATTTGTTCCCTTATTATGTAAGTACTTACACAGTATCTTCAACTTTGTTTCTTGGGCTGCGAAGCCTAAAATATTTACTATTTGGCCCTTTACAAGTATCCAATTCCTGGTGTAACTGAAACAAGACTGTCCATGGTTGGTAACTGTTAAAGCTGGGTGAACAGTACATGGGGATTCAATATATTTTCTACTTTGAAATATGTTTAAAACTTATCATAAATTTTTATAACTAAAAAGATACAACATTAAATATATTGAAATTTCTTCTTGAAAGTTTTCCAAGTAAATTCAATCAAATCTCATGGAATGCATATTTTATATAAACCATACCAAAGCACAGAAAACATGGTATGTCATTATAGTCTCATCATGACGTGAAAACCAACAAGAGCCTATATTTTAAAAATTAAAGGTCAAATCTCATTATGCACATAGATGCAAAATTACTTTAAAAAATATTAGTAAATCAAATTCAGTATCCTACTTAAAAAATCATATTACAGCAAATAGCATTTACTTTAGATTTTACACTACACTGAATTTTTTTAGTGCACCACAGTAACAGATTAAACAAACATACAAAAACCATTTTAAAAGATACTGAAGGAAATATTTCAAATACTTTAACATTATTCCTGATAAAAGCTAGGATAAAAAGCTAGGAAAAAATGGTCAGATCCTTAACCCATCTTAACCAGAAACCTTCAAATACCAGATAAACATTAAAAGTATGGATACCCACAAAAGGTTAAGACAAAGGTGAAAAACCTCTGCTATTTAACATTATCGACAAAGACTTTGGCCAATGCTATTTTTTGCATTTTTCAATATCTATATATTAAAATAAATATCTTATGTATAAATTTCATCTGAACCCATGAATGGGGAGGACATGACTTTACTGAAGATCTGGCTCTATTCAAAGAGACATGCTATATTGCTATGGGAAGACTTAATATTCTAAAATAATCAAAGCAATAAAAAAATCTACGAATTAAACTAAGTCAAAATTATAACTATAATTTTTAACGGAATGAAAAGCTAATTCTAACTCCACTGAGAAAATTTTTAAGAACTGCCACAAAAATATTTTAAAAGGAGAAAAATGAGAAGAGACTTACCTTATATCACAATATAAGAAAAACAACAGAAATAAAAACAATACAATTTTAGCACAGGAACAAATAGCAAATCATAGAGCTCAAAGAGAAACTCATTTGTATATGGTAATTTAGTTTATGATATACAGGCCATTTCAATCATTTCATGAGAAAAAAAATGGCTTTTCTATAAATGGCAATAGTAAAACTAGCTACCCAGGTGGGTTAAAACACATCATACTACATGTAAAAAAATAAATTCCTGATGACTTAAAAGTAGATTTTCCTCCTTCAAAAAAAACAAAAATATAATAACAGTAAAAGAAGTATAGGAAAATATTTTTATAATCTTGGGTGTGGGGAAGGCATTCCTCAGCAAGAATCAAAATGTAGAATCTATGGATGTGACTACATCTAAATTTAAAAATTCAATAAGCAACAGTCAAAAGAATATATTTCCAACGTATATGATAAGGATTAACATCCAGGATCTATTAGTATTAACAAATCAATTTAAAACACACACATGTACAAAACATGGACCTACAAGCACAGTTCATTCCATATCAAGGGAAGCAAATGTACAAGATTGGTCTGGAATACCCTGTTATGGCAGACAGTACGCAAGCTGTCAAAGACTAACAAGGCTATGTAAAAAGGTCTCAGGAGCCAATATGATGAACATGATCCCACTGGTCAAATGTGTCACAACTGGAGCATCATCAATAAGGTGTTCAAAAGACTGAAACACATCAAGTAGGTTTTAAGTCCGTGAGTTCAAACTAACACTCCCCCCAAATTGGTCACCCTTAGAGGATAAAAGCAAATTAATACCTTATTTTGAAAATTGGTAAATACAAGGAAGGAATAAAGCATTTATCCTGTCCTTCTGACATGAACTGTACTACTGGGTAACTAGTTAGTAAACAGGGAAATATTTTTCTTTATAGAAGTATTCCAGTTACCATAATCAAAAAGGAATGACTGAATTGGAACATTATCATTTTCAACCCTTAATAAATTAATGCACCAAAACACTGAGCACAAATATCTGGTAATGTTAACAGATAACCAGACATTAGCCTCCCCATATAAGAACAAAACATTAGTGAGGTAATCCTGCACTACTACCCACCCAGTCAAACCTAGATCTTATCAAGCCTCTACATCTACCTACCAATTTACAAAAATACAAATGAGAGAGAAATATATCAAACTATACCACAGCCCAAAATCAGCAAAATCCAGGTTTCTTCAACCTGGGAACAAATGAAAACGGAAGAGGGAAACCTTAGATGGAGAGACTGAAAAGATACACCTGAACTTCAATGTTTAAAATGCTAAAACTAAACTAAGGTGTTTCGGGGTACACATCCGGGTGATGAAACTACAAAAGAAATCAAAGAAGGGTTTACCACAAAACATAGCAAACTGGATACACAGAAGGCTTAAAAAAGAAAAAGTCCTCTCTACCAGCAAATAATAAAATTTTTAAAATATGCCAATATTTATCTATGGAATTTAAAATCATATTAAAAAATATTTCTAAGAAAAGATTTATATTATAGCATAATTTACATAAGAAAAATGAAAAGAGCTATTTTCAACAAGAGTATAGTAATAATAAATTACGGGGACATCCATATGATTAAATATAGAATAGTCATTAAAAAATAAGAGCTGAGATTTGGAAAACCAAAATAATCCCTTGAAATTGATTATAGGCACACCCTATGACTCACTGATTTCACTGCAAGGTAAATCCCTAAAAGACATGTGTGAACATATGAACCAAAATCCATAAGAAAAAATATTCATAGCAGCTTTATTCATAATAGCCAAAAAGGAGAAACAAAAATGTCCATTAAACAATGAACAAAATGTGGTATTTCCATATACAACAGAATATTATTCAATTATAATAAGATATGAAGTATTGATATATACTATAATATGAATGAATGTTGAAAACATTAGGCTAGGTGAAAGATGTCACAAAAGACATACATACATACTATGTGATCCTCTTTGTATGAAATGTTCAGAACAGGCAAATCCATAGAGATAGAAAGTAGCTTAGTAGTTGACAGGGGCTGGGGTCAGGGAAGATTAGGAAATAATTGTTAATTGGCTCAGGGTTTCTTTTGGGGGTAATAAAAATGTTCTAAAATTAGGTAGTGGTGATGGTTGTACAACTCTGTGAATATATTTTAAATCCCTGAATAATAAAATAAAATAATAAAAATAAGTCACTTCAGTAAGTTTTCCCCAAAAGCTCAATACTTCATGCATATAAATATAATGGTGCGTGACATGTCTTTCACCCAGATAGATAAACATATGACGGCCATGATAATCTGAGTTACTTTTTCAACTGTATTATGTTTTGCTGCTGATTTGCTTCCTCAGATCCATTATCTCGATTATCTCAATAATCAACAGGTCCTCTCTATCTCAATTAACACTTGATAAAGGTCCATTTAGCAGAATTAAAGATCAAAAGATAACAATTTATAAAATGATTAACTAGAAATGGCAAGGTATCTGCTACTATAAAAGCAATTTAAAGCTAAAAGTGGAAAACATATTTTTATTACCATCATTCTTTAATCAAGTAAATTATCATGGTACATAATTTGCCACAAAAATTTTAGTTTTAGCTGCACATAACAGGATTTCTACTCACTGCCAACAGTAAAAAAATAAGAGGGGAGGATTGAGGCTTAACCCTATAAAAAAAAGCAACAGTAATGAGCTTTTAAATGACATGGTCATCAATGTGGCAAATTTTTTTGCCTCCAAATTGCCTTCTACAAGCAAGGTTATCAAATTCCTGGATCATTTAAGCATTCTGAACAAGCATTGGTATACATCTAATCTTACTCATGCATGACATTTATTCAAAAATGTTTGCAGATTTAGATATAAAATATAAAAGTACAAAAAAACTTTTACAGAAGTAAAGCTGGTGAGGGATATAATAGAAAAGAAGGCAAAACAGAACCATAAATTCCTTAACCCACAGGCAAATAAGAGTCGTGGAATTAGAAGCCCTAAGACTGTCTTACATTATAGGTAATACATAAAGCACTGTAAGAAAATTTTCAAAATATTTATTGTAGAAAGTCTTTTTTCTCCCAAGATAGGCTGATTAATGTAACATAAACTTCTAACTAATATTAGTATGCATATATCCTTAAATGGTTCAATGAATTTACTATGTTCCTACCATGTAAGCCACAAGAAGGGGTTGATAGGGAATATTGGCATACTGGTGATCAAGCCATTTCTTTATAAAAGAATTAAAGAAGAAAAAGTTGCAAGTAATACTTGCTTCCAAACACCAATTTAAGTAATCATTACATGTTATATCTATGTGAACATACTGTTTAGGAACATTAAACAAGTGTACAGAATCAGATCTTATTAAAAATAACTGCAGTTACTATGTGAATGAAGCATAGGAATTTCAGCACACAAAATCAACTCTTATGAATAATAAGTACTTATCAAAAAAGGAAATAAACTTATTAAAGTTAGTATGCTTACCTGAACCACCCAGGGACTGTTGGCAAAGGCCATAATATCTCTTTCTTCCCAGAAAAAAGCAGAATCTGATCTTTTTATCATTTCAAACTTACTAAGAAGTTTCATAGCATAAACTTTCTGTGATGCCTTATGACGAACCTGTTGATTTTTTGAAACACAAAAATGATTAATACTTTAGTTTTATGAGAAAGGCCAACAGATCATACTATAATACTATTATTAAAGACTTCAATTGCAAAACAAAATGATCCTTATCTAACTAATAAAAAATAAAAGCAAAACATTTTTAATGAAAGAAACAGGGAAAAAAAATTTTAAGGGAAAAAACTAACTACCAACAATATGGTTATTTGATCATTTCCTATCTTCCCCATTAGACAGTAAATTCCATAACGGTAAGAAGATATCTATTTTTGACCACCCTTTTAATTCCCAGAACATAGCAAACTGTCTACCAGAGAGATAACAGTGATAATAGTTAACATTTATTGGATAACAGTACATAATAACTGCTAATATTTATATTTGAGTGTCTAATAGGACATCTAATATTGAAACTCCTGATCTTTACTCCTGAATGGATTCCTCCCAGTCTTCCCCATTTTAGTAAATGGCAGTTTAATCCTTTTAGTTGCTCTGGCTAAAAATCCTTTAGCACCTCTTTTTCTCTCAAACAACTTATCAAATTTATCAGCCCATCATGTCTGTTCTACCTTTCAAGTAGTTTCAGAATCCCATAATTTCTAACTACCTCCACTGATACCACCCTGGTACAATATCTTTTATTTCAATTACCAGCAATACCCTCAACTAGTTTCCCTAACATTTTCACCTATCCACAGTCTAGTGATCCTTCTAAAACAAACATTTTCTGTCACTCCCCTGCTTAAAATCCCCTAAAGGCTTCCCACATCATCTCTGAATGTGCTGTTCCTTCTACCTGGAATCACCTACTCTAACTGGGCTCAATCCTTCACTTCCTTAAAATCTTTGTTCAAATGTGGCCTTCTTAGTGAGGCCTACTCTGAGCAGGCTAAACTTTCAAATTAAACATTCAACTCAAACTTTCAGTTCATTGTTCCCCTCTGCTGCCAGCATACTCCCTATTCCACTCTCTCTTCCATGCTTTTCCTCCACTGCACTTTTATCACCTATCCCTTAGCACTAGCATTTAAACCCAATAAAGGCAAGAATTTCTGTGTCTTGTTCACTGCTTAATCCCCAGTGTCTAGTATAATGCCTGATATATAATAACCTTTCAGTAAATGTTTGCTGAAAGAATGAATTTACTGAGTACTTAGTAAGTACCACGCACTGTGTGTTTTGATACATGTATTATTATTCTTAATCTTCCTAACAGTCCCAATGAGGTATTATTTCTCCCATGTTACAAATGGGAAATCTGAGGCATGAAGAAGTTAAACTGCCTAAGAGCTACACAGATAGTAAGTAAAACCATGATTTAAAAGTAGTCTGCATCCAGAATCTGGACTATCCCTACATATGTATGCCTGCAATTAGGATGATTTCCCCAAACAGGGCCCAATTACATCTGTCAACTTAGTGTTCCACCAAGTTGTGCTTCTTTTCACTCAAGTATACCAGCTTTGGTATAATAGATTATATGGTCACCCTACTCAGGGTTGGGGGAAAGAAGATAAGAGGAAGTCAAGCTCCAGACCATAGTCTACAGGGTCATAAATGATCTAGCCTATTCCCACCTTCCCAATTTAAATCTCGTCACTTGTTCCCCTTTTATTCATATTTCAGGCACACTTATCTTCTTTTAGTTCCCCTAATATAACAAAACTTTCCTCACCCCTTTATAGGTACTGGGAAGGTATTAGAAAACCCATCACAGTCCCTGACCCCACCTCTATCTAACCCAAGGACACAGGTCCTTATTCACTCAGCTGAAGTATAAAACTCCTCAAAGAGGCTTTCTCTTACCACCCTATCCAAAGTAGGAACTCATTGTTCTCTGCCTCAGAACCCCACCTGTTTTCTTCCTAGTAGATACCATAATTTGTAATTTTTTGATGTTGTTTCTTTGTATTTATTGTTTTCCATATTAGAATGTAAACTCAACAAGGGTGGGGATTATTCATGCCTATTTTGTTCTCCATCATATCCCTGGTACAAGTATGATGCCAGAATTGGCAATAAGAGACATTCACTAAGTATTTGACACATAAATTAATTTGTAAATTTTTTTACTTGATAACTGGCCAGACTATGAATTTTCAGTTTTAAAAAAGATTCAGCAGGTTTCTTGTTATCTTTTGTCAAATACTATCCATTTCTAAAATCAATACTTTCATTGATGAAGATAATGTAAACCAAAGATATGTTCATGTCTTCCCCAGACATAACAGGGAAGAATCATCATATTTTACAGATCAGATACTATAATATATAAAATGCAATAAAATTTTAGAAAATCATAAAATGTAACTCTTTAATAAAGTTTTTTCCCCAATAAAAACCAGGTAATAAGTCTTATTTGCTGAGTGTGTTTCAACAAATCACTAATAGAAAACACAGAAAAGTCCTGGGATTACACAATAAATACAAATATTTATCACTCAGAATCATGCAGTTCTGGCTATGATGGAATAACTGGTACCAGCTAATCCTCCCATTGTAGACAACCATTGAAATGGCAAAATACATAAAGCAACTGTTTTCAGGTTTTGTAAAATAAGCAGCATAAGACTATAATCCTCGAGAAAAGAGAAACTTACCAAGTCAGCCCCATAATTGCTCCCAAACTCTGATTAAAGTCATTATCCCTACTAATGCACAGCAAGTGATTATCTAAGCAAAGCACAGGGGTCCTGCTGAGTTGAAGAGGCAGAGATCAGAGTTCAAGACAAATAAGGTAGCTAAATTATACTGGGCAGGAAACTGGAAAGTAAGGTGCTGTACAGAGGGAGGTCCCTAGAAGTCACATGTAAGTACTTGGCTAAAGGCTGGTCTACCTAGAGAGAGTACTCCAAGTTGACTATAGAGTAATTGCTATAGGGTTGATGCCAGAACAGAAACACTACAGGTTAAGCTGCATTGGAAGGAATGCTTATTAATTTCTTAGGCGTCCAGATGACACAGCTTTTAAGAAAGAACCATGCTCTAAAGTAAGACCTACTCTAGCACTACCTAACAAAGCCTAATACCAAACCCTAAAGATTGAAGGTGGAACAGAATTTAAAAGTTGAATCCTACGAAGTTAAATGAACTTGGGAAACAGCTTGATCTTTCCACACATCTACAAAGTATAAAATTAAGCCTCCATGAGTTAAGGATGACCAGCAAGTAACCGGACAGCCTATGAGAACTGAAATCAACACTATTCAAAGAAAAATAACAAAATCCAGACTCTATACCATCCAAAAGGTACAATGTATAATTTGAAAATTACTAGAGAGGCAAAAAGGAAAATGTGACTCATCATCAAAGAAAAAACAGTCTACAGAAAATGGTTCCAAAAGATGTTAGATTCAGTTGACAAACACTTTAAAAATGCTCTTTTATTAAAATAAATAAGCTCAAAGAAACAAACGAAAATATGTTAAGGAAATAAAAGAAAATATAGTCTTAATGAGTAAACAAGCAAATATCAACAGAAAAACAGAAACTATAAAAAACCAACTGGATATTCTATAACTGAGAAATATAATAATTGAAGTGAAAAATTCACCATTAGTGCACACATAACAGACAATGGAGATAAAAAGGAAGTCAGTAAACCTGAACACAGATCAATCTGAACAATAAAAACAAAAATGAATAAGTGAAAATGAACAGAGACTCAGGGGCCTCCAAGACAATTTTAAACAGTCTAAAATATGTGTAAAATAAATGGAGTAAACATTCCAGTTAATAAACAGAAATTATCAAAATTTATTAAAAAGCAAGACCTGAACTTAAATAGTTTAAATATAAGATCAAATGAGTTGGAAATAAATGGATGAAAAAGATATACTATGCAAATAGCAAGGATATGAAAGTTGGCATAGTAATATCAAGCAGACTTCAAGGCCAAGAGTATTACAAGAAATATAGAGGGTAATTCATACAAAAGCAGTAAGTCATCAAGGAGGCATAAATATATGTGTATCTTTAATTAATAAGCTTGAAAAATTATAAAGTAAAAACCAAACTAAAAAGAAACAGACAAATCCATAATTTCAGTTGGTAATTTTAACACTCCCATCTCAGTACTTGATAGAACAAGTACACAAAACATCAGTATGGACATAAAGAAAATATAGCCCAGAATGAAAACTGCTTAACCAAATTGTAATTACAGAGATTATTACATTAATAGGTTATATCATTTCTCATTTTAAGATATTTTGAAATTTGAGGTATTTTGATACATTGTAACTTTATATGAAAAGAATCCTAAATGCAAAGTACCAAGCAAGTGATAAGAATCATAGGTTATATCCATCTTCTTTATTATAATAAATTACAAAGTTGGAATAACAATTACTTTGATTATATAGTATGATAAAATAATAATTACTTCACTTGTATAGCATAGGGTTATAAAACTTACAGAATGCTGAAAATAAACACACACGAAAGCAATACGAAAACACAGGTGGGGAGTGGGGAATTAGGGGATGAAGCTAGTCTTAAAACTAGAAATATCTTCCACAGCAGACAGACTTTTAATAGATTTGTGCTGAATTAGCAGATTACATCAAAGCAAATGATCATTCCAGCACTGTTGTTAATCGAGTTTAAAATATGTTAACAATGTTGTTAAAAAAGAAGTTGCTAAGGTACACCCTCTTCAGTATATATCTATACTATTCTTCAAGCCTTCACTTACTCTAAGAACAAATCAAATTTTGAACATCTCCTAACTGCATTAGAGAAAGCAATCTATATAACATTAAGAGTCAATTAATTTATACAATATTATTACTTACGCTTGATTCAGAATATAAGAATAGTTTTAAAAATTGTTATAAAGCTACGAACAGAAGCTAAAAGATATTCGTCAGCTGGTAGAAAATAGCTACATATTTATTTAAATATTTAAACCAGCAATGTTTACATATGAGATAACTAAATAAAAAAACAAATAAACCTAGAAGAAAAAAGACATTCATTCAAATAAAAAGTTATACAAGATAGGTATAAGATGATTTCTGAATATGAGAAAAATACTTATTGACTTCGCTTTTGGTGATTCTTCATGTAAAACTGCTCCCCTCTCTGGTTCCACAGCACCTAAGATAATCTATTAGTGCATACATGCCTACTTCATAAGCTCCTTTAAGGAACAGAACACATACTTTAGTGTGACTGTATAGTGGTTGGCATAAAGCCAAATTGTCTAATTCAACAAAATCATATCTATATCTGTATATGTATAAAACTTTAAATAAAGAAAGAATATTTTGGCTAGATGCCCTAGTTCATAAGGTCTGAATTTCATTTAAACTGCTTTGATAGGTCAGTTATTGGCTCATAACGTAAGAGCTAAGAACCACCAGATTGTGGTCTTTGACATAACTTGATCCACAGAGCAAACATTAAGAGACAATAGTCTTATTTATGCCAAATGTCTACACCATACCTTTAAAATTCATTAGCAGTAATGTTACAAAGTACCACAACAAAGTGCTATTGCTTTAGGAAAGCTGGTTTCCATTGATCTTCCTGTGAAATGTCTACGTCTGAGTTACTCCATTATAATCTCCCTCAGCATCTCTGTAGACTTCCCTTTATTCTCCAGCTCTTTCTCCTCTATTCAATACAGATGTATAGACAGATGAACAGACAGTCAGATATAGCAACTATTCATTACCACACGTACAGAGTAATGTTTAAAAGCATAGATTTAAATGTCAACAAATCTGGACAAAGTCCTAGCTGTTTATGAATGATATGGCCAATTTATTTAATCTCTCTAAATTTCAGTGGCTTCATCTATACAATAATATCATAGAGTCGTTGCAAAGATAAAATGAGATAACTACAAGTACTTAGCACACAGAATATACTCAGTGAAAATGTCAGCTAACTCCACCACGGACAAGGGGAACTTAGCTCATTCTATCATGAAGCATTACATGTGTCACTAGTCTATCAGTACCTAAAGGACAAAAACATTACTCCTATTCCAATGTTTCTATTTGCATAGAAAAGACTAGATAAGTGCAAAAACACCATCTAATTGACTATACATATAAGGAAAAAAAAGACCAAAAAGATAAATAAAGGGTCAAAAAGTTAACAACAGTGGTTATGTCGCAACTGATGAAATTTTGGGTGCTTTTTATTCTTATTTTTGTTTATTTGTACTTTCTATAGATTATATGTACTGCTTTAAGAAAAAATAAAACACAGGTAGATGAGCCATTCCTAAATGTAGCTAAAGACATGCCTGGAAAATCCTAAAATGGACCTCCTGGACCACTCATTTATGGACAAAAACTTTTGAAAATCATTCTAACCCAAGCACCTCATTTGAAACTTTCATATTTATTTTTATTATAAAAATTACATTATATATATTTTTATAAGAAGATCCAATGCATCTACTTGATAGTCCTGGAGTAGCTATTGTTTCTCCCACAGATGCAAGAAAAAAATGTCCTCACACTGTTTGTGGCAGCCAAGAATGAATGGGGAATACAGGAATTACAAAAACACGGAGGAAGGGAATAATTTTTGCAACTCAGAAATAACCCTATAAACAGTGAAGAGTGTTTTATTCCATAAAAGGAAAAAAAAAGTTGAGTTTACATGAGAAGTATTGGAAAATCAAGTCTCCTACCTCCCTGCCTTCTAAAGCCTGGTTTGAAACTAAATTAAAAGCCAGCCAGTGGATGCCCTAGAAGCAACCTGAGCCCAGAAGTCAGGAAGGATCATAGCCCATTCACTTCAATGAAAACTTTCTATATTCAAGGTTCTGTGCTATACAGGATATAAAAAGACAGAAAAATCCAATTCCAGATATAATCTAGTTGCACATATACACATCAGTTACCAATGTTTGGGTTGAGTTGACAAATGCCTACATGTCTCTCTGCTCCTCTACAGATATTCCTCTTCAACTATGTACTTAGCTAAAGAAGATACTCTTCCCAGATACTGGTGAACTATTTTAGATAAGCAGCTATGAATCCCTGGTGGAAATGGCAAAAATACTTGAAAGACACAGTTCCTGCCCTCAAAAAGTTTATAACATAACAGGAGGAATCAAAGAAGTCTACATATAAATGATAGCACAAAGCAAAATAAAATAATTATAATTAAAGGATACAGAGGAGACATCACACTCTGATAAAAGGTAGAGGCCAAGTACAGTGGCTCATGCCTATAATCCCAGCACTCTGGGAAGCCGAGGCAAGAGGATCACTTGAGCCCAGGAGTTCTAGACCAGCCTCAGCAACATAGTGAGACCCCACCTCTACAAAATTTTTTTTTAAAATTAGCAGGGCATGGTGGCACGCACCTGTAGTCCCAGGTACTCAGGAAGCTGAAGTGGGAGGATTACTTGAGCCCAGGAGTTTGAGGTTACAGTAAGCTATAATCATGCCACTGCACTCCAGCCTGGGCGACACAGTGAGATCCCATCTCTTTTTAAAAAAAAGAAAGGTAGAAAGAAAGAAGAGTAAACAGAATAAAGGGTTTTCTTTTAAAATGAGCAGTGAGAGACACAGAGTCAAACTATATGATTGAAGAAAGAGACAAGAAAACAACAAACAGCATGCTTTGAAATGAGTAGCCTGCCTACAATGAATAGCACAGTGGAAGATAAGAGTTAAAAAGCTTAAAAAAAAATTGGTGACATCTTACAAGAGGGCCTAGAGGGCCACGATGAAGATTTCATAGTTCATTTAGTAGGCAAAGGATCCATTAAATGCAGAGGATAGCTAATACAGTAAATGTACTTTAGAAGGGTCAATTTGGCAGCAGTTTGTATTAGATCAGATCTAGAATTCCTGGTCTTTAACTCAATATGAGGTAAAGAAATAAAGAAAACAGACAAAAACAAAACGTATGCTAGAATAGCCTCACACTTGATTCTATTACACCCACACCAAGAATTGGGATAGCAGTGATACATGAGAATGACATGAGAATGCAAGGATATAAAGTATGGGGAAAACAGTCTGCCAAATAGTAATGCTGACCCAACTGAGCTTGGATAACATGAACTGACAGAAGATTGAATATTAATATTTTCAATCTTCTTGATATTTTCTCCATCAGCACTTCACACCTAAGATCAACAGTAACGATAGTGAAACATTGTTAGCAGAAGTGGAAAAGAGAAGAACACAAAGCAGGTGTTCATATATGACTGGGTAATGAAAGGGTGGCTTGGAAGAAAGTGATGATAGTGAATACACGGGAAAAAAGTGGATAGATGGAGAAATATTATGAAGGCAGAAACAGTAGGACTTACTGAAAAATTAAATATAAGGAATGAAGGAAAGAAATCAATGATGACCCCTAACTTTTTGACTTGAGCAACTAAGCTGATTATGAGGAAGGTAAGAGAAGGAAAAGAGTTGTGGAGGAAGAGCAAAATTAGAGAGGTAATCAAACATCCTCATTTCACACATTTTATATGTCTATGACACATATTCATGGAGATGTCAAGTAAGCCACTGTGGATATGAGTTGGAGAGCAAAGTAGAAAGTTCTGAGCAGTAGCTATAAATATAAGCCTTGCCAAAACATACATTGTATTTAAAGTCACAGGTATGCACAAGCTCACCTTGGGAGAGAATGCAAATAAAAGAAACAAGACTCCAGCCATTGGACACCATTACACAATATTTAGAAGTCAGGTAGAGAATGAACCATGAAGGAAACTGAGAAAGAAGAGCCAGTAAAGTAAGAAAAAGTAGTTTCAAGAAATAAGGAGATCTGAATACTGGTAACAGTTTCATTGACATGAGAGTGAAATACTATGTAGCCAATAAAAACACAGATGAAGTCTATATTTATTGACATGAAAGATAGTTATAACCACGTAACAAAGAGAACAGACTCTGAAATCCTCTGCCTAAATTCAAATTCACTTCAACCACTTAGTAGCTAGGTGAACTCTGGCAGGTTATTTATCCTATCTGCCTGAGTTGAATTTCCCCATCTGTAAAATGGGCATAATAATAATAATATCTATCTAGAAGGACTGCTGTGAAGATTGGTTACTATATTCAAATTCCTCAAAAGTCCAGCTAGCATGTTATAACTGCTATAAAAATGTGTGCTACTATTTGCTGTTGCATTAAAAAACACAAATTATAAAACCATGCATACAATGTGAACTCTTAATATAGATATATTTAAGACATACATATTACACATATCTTTAGAAATGAAAATGCTAGAAAGCTATACATCAAATTAATAACAGTAATTATCTCTCAGTTGTGAGACTACAGGTGAATTTAAAGATAAAATCACCTATGTCACAGAACTTTCATGATAGAAAACATAACATAAATGTGTATGTTCTCTGCAGGTAGGGGAAAAAAGATAACCTAAGCAAATTTTGCATCACGGAATTTTAGAACTTTTCAATCTATAAGAAATTCCTTTTTAATATGAGGAAATCTATGCCCAAAGAAGTTAAATGACTTGATACTTTCCTAATTCACATTTTCACATGCTATTCCCTCTATGTTTTGACTCCTGCCCCAACCTCAGCTCTCCATGTAGTTAATTCCTTTACATCTTAACTCAGGTGTCACTTTCTCACAGCAAGACCTTTCCTATCTCCCCAATCTGAATTAGGCACATCCCTCCATTATTCTCTCACATACTATCTTTTCCTTCACCGTATTTATAAATCAGAAATAGTAATTTTACTTGCTTAATCTTCATCTCCTCCACAGTACCACCACTTTCAGAAAGACAGAAACTGTTACTGTATCCTGAGAGACTAGAACAGCTCCTGGAACATAACAGACCCGGATTAAATATTTCATGGGTAGATGGATAAACAAACCATTATATATCTGACAATTAACTGCTAACATTTACTGAGCACTACTATATTCCAAGGGCTGTTCCACATCTTTATATGTATTGTCACATTTAATTCTTATAGTAAGTAACCCTATGAGATATAAATGCTATTGTTATCTTCATTTAATAAATAAAAAACTAAGAGACAAAGAGATTAAAGTGAAGTCACAGCTAGTTACTGATGGAGGCGAAATTCAACTGCAAGTAATCTGACTCTAGTGCTCTTATATACAGTCATGTGTCCCTTAACAACAGGTATATGTTTTGAGTAATATGTCATTAGATGATTTTGCCATTGTGCGAACATCACAGAGCGAATTAGACACACTTAAGATGATAAAGCCTACTACACACCTAGGTATAGCCTAGTGCTCCTAGGCTACAAGCCTGTACAGCATGTTACTGTTCTGAATACTGCCTCCATGGTGGAGGCGAACACAGATATTTATTACTACACTTGCGCTCATTATGGCCATCTCTGACAGGGGTCCATTAAAATCAATTTTTATGTTTCTTATGTATTTTCCTTATCTAATGTTCTTGGCATTGTGTTTATTAGCCAGGAACACAATGTAAGTATTTGTATATCTAAACATAAAAACAGAACAGTACAAGTACGGTATAAAAGATTAAAAATGGTACACCTGTACAGGGCGCATACATGAATAAAGTCTGCAGGACTGGAATTGCTTTGAGTGAGTCACTGAGTGAGTGGTGAGTAAATGTGAAGGCCTAGGACATTACTGTACACTACTGTAGACTTTACAAATACTGTATACTTAGGCTATACTAAATTTATAAAAAAAAAATTTTTACTTCTTCAATAATAAATTAATCTTAGCTTATTGTAACTTTTAACTTTTGACTCTTTTGCAATAACATTTAGCTTAAAACAGAAACACACTGTACACAATACAAAAATATTTTTTCTTTGTATCCTTATTTTACAAGATTTTTTCTATTTTTAATTTTTTTTTTTTTTTACTTTCTAATTTTTTTGTTAATACTAAGACACAAACACAAGGCCTACACAGGGTCAAGATCATCAATGTCAGTGTCTTCTACCTCTACATCCTGTCCCATAAGAAGGTCTCCAAGGGTAATAACATCCATGGAGCTGTTATCTCTATACTAACAATGCCTTCTTCTGGAATACCTCCGACCTGAGGCTCTTCTTGAGGAAGTGTCACTCTTTCAGAAATATGTCCATGGTGGTTTGCTCAGTTTGTTTAGTTTTTCATCATAGATTTGTGTAATTCATTGCGTTACTAACATTATGATAGCTATGATGTCACTAGGCAATAGGAATTTTTCAGCTCCATTATAGTCTTATGGGACTAAAAATCATAATCATAAAGATATGCTAAATGTAGAACATTCCCTACATATCTGCCATACTAATTTATTTCCTGCATATGAATTAACTTTAAAAAGGCTATGAAAGAAGCACTTGGACTCCTCCTTTGCAAACTTATTCTTTTAAAGAGTCTCTGCATAAAGTAACAGAACCAAGAACTCAAGCGAAAACAAACATGCCACAAACTCTTGGGCCAGGGCATCAGATTAATGAAATGTTAAAATATTTTTTATTTAAAAAAATATATTACTTTGTTTCTGCATATTTTGCAGCCAAAACAAATTTTGGGTTGGAAAATTAACAACAACAACAATAAAATAAAAGCCTTCTGTATCTGTCCATTTTCCTTTGTTTCCCTTTCCTTCAACATATTGAATTATAATTATCAAAGTAACTTAGAACAGTGAATACCCTGCCATTAAAATATGACAAGTCAGGGTCTGTCATATTTCCTTCCAAAATTCAACTCCAAATTCTAGTGTCTTTTCTATAACTGCCCTGAATCATAAGTATGCAGAAACAACGCATCTGTTTCGAATATAAGCAGCATGCATCTATACACCGAACAGGAAATAGTATCAGTTAACACTTCAGGAGCACTATAACCAGGCTTATTTGTTTTATTAATTCACTTAGTCTCCCACAATGACTCCCATAAGATAGATATTATTGTCTTTATTCTATAGGTTGTAACTCAAGAGAGAGAGATTCATGCCTATGGTCACCATGATCTTTAAGTTAGAAAATGGCAGAACTAGGATTCAACTACTTTATATTTTCCCTATCTTAAATGATCTTTTATAACTCAACTGTACCATAATCTAAGCTCCTGCTCTCCCCACTAGAGTATCAAAATTCTAAAACGTGAAGCTTTACTATTTTCATTAAAAACCAAAAAACAAGCAAAAACCAAAAAAAAAAACAAAAAACAAAAAACAGTCAAACCATAACAAAACTTCATCACTTTCCAAGGCAGCCCTTTCCTCAGATCTGCTCCAAATTAACCTCTCAATTGTTTCAAGCACACCTCAGATGGTATTGTTTCAAGTCCCTGAGCACTCCACTCCTTGAGTACACTCTATTCATATGCCTTTTAAAACAGGGCAATGGGTTTCTAGTTCCACATGTAAGGAACCTGGAAGTCATCACTCCATCCTAACAACAAAGAAAAAGTTGAACAGACTGAAAAATCAACAATTCTTTTTGAATCCAAATGAGAGGTAAGGACACAGGACAAACCACTGTCCCAAGACTGGAGAAACAGAAAGGCAAACAGAGGAAGTCATGGTTACGGGATCAGAGAATCACAAGTGGAAACTGTCACAGGAACCAATGTCAGGGTAGGAAAACCTGAACTATGACAAATTGCTGGAGACTAAGTGTAGTCAAATCTGAGAACTAAAAACTCCAGGGGGACCCAGTCATAGGGGAGCCCCCACACTTTTATGGGTTTTATATCTGGGAACTCAACCAAATTCTCACAGTAAATTTCAGAGAAAAATCCCCTCATGCTTCCAGGAGGGTTAAAGGAAAAGGAACCATTTTGAAATATGCTAGAGGATTCTCTTAACAAGATCTACCCTCAGGAAAAACTATTTAACCAGAGCATATAGTAACTTGGGGAAGAGAAATATACAACTCTAGCCCACTCTAGTCATCCTGTCTCACCTAAGGGGGAGGTGGAAGAAAAAAGGGAGAAGAAGCACTTTTGAAGTTCACAGTCCAGAGGCACAGGCTCACTAAAAAATTGAGACCTAATCACAGGACTGCAGAATGGGTCCCTCCTCCCTCAGCACCTTAGCACATTACTAATGGCCTATTTATAGAAGTTTCTTTTATCTAATACATCATATTTAGCTATCAAGGAAAACTTAAAAGGCATACAAAAGGCAAAAAACACAATTTGAAGAAACAGCAAGAATCAGAAGCAAACGGGGCAGGAATGCTGTAATTAATGGACCAGGAACTTAAAAGAGCAAAGATTATTTTAGGGGCTCTAATGGATAAAGTACACAGCATGCAAGAAGAGTGGCAATGTAAGCAGAGAGATAGAAATCCTAAGGAACAACTAAAAAGAAATGCTAGAGATTAAAAACACTCTAATAGAAATAAAGAGTGCCTTTGAGAGACTTATTAGTAGACTGGACATAGCTGAGGAAAGAATCTCTGAGTTTTAGGATAAATCAATAGATATTGAAAAGCAAACAGAGGGAAGACTGAAAAAATCAGAACACAATGTCCAGGAACTACAAAAGGTGTAAAATATGTGTAATGGGAATACCAGAAGAAAATGAAAACACTGAAGAAATACTTGAAAGAAATATTGAAAATTTCCCCAAATTAATGTCAAAAACCAAACCAAACATGCAGAAAGCTCAAAGAACACAGAGCAGGATAAATGGCCCCCCAAAAAACTACATCTACATACATCATTTTTAAACCACAGAAAATCAAATGTAAAGAAAAAAAATCTAAAAGAAGCCAGAGAGAAAAAAGCTACTTTGCCTGTACAAGAACAAAGATAAGAATTATATCTGACTTCGCAGAAACTACACATGCAAAATGAGAGTGAAGTAAAATATTTGAAGTGTTAAACTTAACTCCAGTGAGAACGGCCATTATCAAAAAGTCCCATAACAATAAATGTTGGCGTGGATGCGGAGAAACAGGGACACTCATACACTGCTGGTGGGACTGCAAACTAGTGCAACCTCTGTGGAAAGCAATATGGAGATACCTTAAACAGATACAAGCAGACCTACCATTTGATCCAGCAATCCCATTATTGGGCATCTACCCAAAAGAACAAAAGACATTCTATAAAAAAGACATCTGCACCCGAATGTTTACAGCAGCACAATTCACAATTGCAAAGATGTGGAAACAACCCAAGTGATGATTTCTGGATTTTTGGCTCATCATCTAAAATCATCCTCATTGTACTTCAGGTTTAATTCATTTGCAAAATTATCCAACATGCCACCATTACCCACATACAAGTCATTAATAAAATGTTTAACAGGAAAGGAGAGACACTGAAACTTGTCCTTGATCTCTGTCCAACGTACCATCTGTGTTTTCACCAGCCTTAGAATACAGTTAGTAAATTAGCTATAAAGCTGCTTATGTATATAACTAACTCAGGTGCCATTTTTCCATATTATCCTCAACTACATCAGATTTCTTTAAATATCTTAGGGATGTATATCACACCTATTGCACCACCCTGATATACAAGTCCAATAAACCTATCAAAGAAAGAAGCAATGAAAGAGAAGGAAAAAAAGGTTAGTCTGCCATGATTTGTTCTTAGAGAAACCCATGCTGCATCATAATGATCATTGCTTTTCTCAGTGCTCCCTCAAAAGGAATAAACACTGTAGTGTGCAGAATAGAATTTGACTCTAATTTAACTATAAAGACAATAATAGAGGAGTCTCATACAGTCAAGTGATGAAAATAGCAACATTATTATAGCTCCTCATTTAATAATATAAAGGTAGTATTTATTGTTCACATTTAAAATATTTCAAGTTGGCACCACTTTGGCCTGCAAAGATAAATTTCAGATTTACTTTGTTATTAAAATTTCTTTGTTGGGTTTTTCATTAAATCTCAGTTCATTAAGCACATGTTATTATCTGAACATTCTAAATAAAAACACAATAGTTTTAGAGGAGTTATTAACTGCTAGGCAGATCACATGTGAAGCCAAGTTGGCCTTATTCTCTAAGTCACAGTGTTTCAGAGGTGGAAGGGACCTGGTATTTACATAACAATTGCTTCCTTTTATAGATGAGGACATTGAGGCTCTCAGGGATGGAATGAATTGACCAAGATCACAAAGCTAACTTCCGGCATGTCTGGCCACAGAAAGCAGATCTACTCAGCTGCTATGGCTAATGTTTCACAAAACCATGATGTAAGAAAAGTAACAAGAACCAAAAAAAATACTTTCTTACCAACTGGACTTCACCAAAAGCACCTCTTCCAATAACTTTTACAACATCATAGTCTTCTGCCTTCATCTGTAGACCTCTGATTTTTTTCACAATTTTCTCATCTACAATAAAAAGGTCACCATATTTATAATATCAATCATATTTCTAAGCAACGTTTTAAAATAATCACATTTGTAAACGAAATTTTAAGAAACTGGACTTCATTTTCAGCTAAATCTGTCAGTTTTTAAAGTCTGCTGTTTAAAAATGTAAGATACGGGCCAGGGGCAGTGGTTCCCACAGCACTCTGGGAGGCCAAGGAGGGAGAACTGCTTGAGCTCAGGAGTTCAAGACCAGCCTGAGCAAGAGTGAGACCCATTTCTACTAAAAATAAAAAAATTAGCTGGAAGTCCTGGCGCACACCTGGAATCCCAGCTATTTGGGAGGCTGAAGCAGGAGGATCGCTTAAACCCAGGAGTTTGAGGGTGCGGTGAGCTACGATGACGCCACCACACTCTACCCACGGCAATAGGGTCAAACTCTGTCTCAAAAAAAAAAAAAAAAAAGGGAAATTGAACCTCCCTCTTCACTCATGAAGGAAAAAGAAATTTAAGATACGCATTAACCTTACATCAAAGAACTAAAACTCTATAACCAGTTTATTAACACATATAAAGGAACACTACTGACTAGCAAAAAGTAGCAGTTAAAGCTATTCTGTTTCTGACTCTGTTGCTTGGCAAGTTAGATGATAGCTGACACAGTGATGACCCAAGCAATCCTGGTGTGCATTCTGAATCATGGCAGAGAGTTGCCATGAAATTCCCTGCAAGGCTAATCTTTGTAATGAATTTTGATAGCCTACTTCTCTAAAAAATGGTAATTGTATATTGTATATATAGTAACGACAAACAAGATTGTTTAATTGGGAAAACAGTCTCTGGCAATTTCTAATTAAAGAGCTTACTGTGGTGATACGATTGTTTTGAGAAATTCTTAGTCTTGGAATTCAATTTCATTTACTTCTTCACCTGAACATCAATAATGGCAAATATTAAGGTTACCACACATATGGTAACAATTGTTATCACATTATTTTTCATTAACTAGACTGAAATGTCCACATTTACAGAAACATAAAGCTTTATTAAGTCTCTGGTTAATATTAAGTCTTAGAGTTGCAAATCTTAATTTAAAACTTCTCTTGAAAGTGCTATAAATAACCTGTCCTAAAATAGTAAATAGTCTTAATAATTTATTACAAAATTTTTAATTTTACCTACTTTATATATTGCAATTTTGTTCTGTAATTTTGCCTTAAATTCCACGTAAATCAAATGGTAAACTAAAAAAACTTAAGTTTAATAAGTTAGACTTTAAAGTTACTAAGTTTATAGGCTAGTAATATTAATCAAACATAAATCTCTTGTCAAAAACATAGTTATGGAACAAATATGAAGCTCAAGCTCAAACATACTTACATCTATTCAAGAAATTATCTATATTCTTGTTTTTCCTCAAAGCAGGAAAATCCAAATCAAGGACCAAGGAGTTTAAGCCATCCTGTTAAAAAATAAAAAGAGAAAAAAGACAGTTTTCACAATTACCAAGTATTCAAATTTTATCATATGTTGTTCTTGCTAGAAAAATGCCAATCCACTTTGACATAATATTGCCCAGAAGCTCCATACCCAACAGCTGTATCTCGTTTCCTAATCTCTGCCACAGAATATTAGGATTGACCCTATTGTGTTTTTCTTTGTTCTTTTAGCCAACCGAAAAATGCCATTTAAAAATATGTATCTAGGCCGGGCGCGGTGGCTCACGCCTGTAATCCTAGCACTCTGGGAGGCCGAGGCGGGTGGATCGCTTGAGGTCAGGAGTTCGAGACCAGCCTGAGCAAGAGTGAGACCCCGTCTCTACTAAAAATAGAAAGAAATTATATGGACAACTAAAATATATATATACAAAAAAAATAATTAGCCGGGCATGGTGGCGCATGCCTGTAGTCCCAGCTACTCGGGAGGCTGAGGCAGTAGGATTGCTTAAGCCCAGGCGTTTGAGGTTGCTGTGAGCTAGACTGACGCCACGGCACTCACTCTAGCCCGGGCAACAGAGCAAGACTCTGTCTCAAAAAAAAAAAAAAAAAAATTAAAAAAAAAAAAGTATGTATCTAGCCGGGTGCGGTGGCTCACACCTGTAATCCTAGCTCTTTGGGAGCCTGAGGCGGGAGGATCATTTCAGCTCAGGAGTTCAAGACCAGCCTGAGCAAGAGTGAGACTTCGTCTCTACTAAAAAAAAAATAGAAATTAGCTGGACATCTAAAAATATATATAGAAAAAATTAGCCGGGCACGGTGGCACATGTCTGTAGTCCCAGCTACCCGGGAGGCTGAGGCAGAAGGATTGCTTGAGCCCAGGAGTTTGAGGTTGCTGTGAGCTAGGGTGACACCAAGGCACTCTAGCCCAGGCAACAGAGTGAGATTCTGTCTCAAAAAAAAAAAAAGTATCTATTATTATTTTTGTGAGTCAGATGTCTTTTCTCTCTTCAAATGGCCAGTAAAACTCACCAGCCTTTTGACTTTAAGAAATACACCTACACTCAGTTCCCACTCATCACACAAGCATTAATTTTGTGCCTAGTGCACACAAAGAACAGAAAATCTAGAAATAAATATGACATTACCCTTACCCCCCCAGAGCTTGGTCTCAAAACTGAATGTCTTCTAAAAGCAATCCCAATAAAAGGATTTCTATTTTCTTCTCTAAGTTTCCTGTACTTTCCAGATTTTCTACAATGAGTATGCATTAAATTTTATAATCAAAATAGGAAAAAGTAGATACATATAACTTGGTGAGGGTGAAAAAAACTAATCAGAAAGTAACTAAATCTCAAATTACACAAGTGACATGCTTGTGAAGGTAGCAGTATTTCTAAAACACTATATTGCATATATTGTCTCATCCTCAAGTAACTCTAAGGAGGGCAGGAGGAAACAATCTCATTTTAAATGTGAAGAAACAAAAGTAAGGCATGGAAAAATTAAGTGACTTTGATTTGTCCAAGGTCACACTTTTAGAAAATGACAGTAGCAGAATACTACCTAAAACTTACGAGTTCGAGTATACTTAATTCATCCCCCTAGACTCAATGATCAAATTGACACCATGCTAAAAGAAATAATGGGAGCTTGGAAGGGTAAAGGAAGCTGGAGGATTGCAGCAAATAAAACAGCAATTCAGAAAAATCCTTTGGGGGACATGGATAGGACAAAAATGTGGAAGAAATTACACGAAATTTAGAAAGGTAAGCTGGGTGTGCTGACTTTGAATTGAGTATTTTTCCTTGCAGGAAGTAGTCCAAAGCCTGGAAGAAGTAGTAGTCAGTTGGTGCAAGGTCTGGTGCATACGGTGGATAACAGAGTTTCCAAGTCCAGCTTCTGTAGTTCGAGCAGCAATGTTTGTGCGACAGGTGGCCGAGCTTGTCGAGCATTGTCTTGCAAGAGGATATGCCTGTCTGTATGGACCAAACTCAGCTGCTTAATCACAAGCATCCTCATCATTTCGTCCAAGTGGTTGCAGCAGAGACCCGCTATAATCGATTGACCAGGTTTCGTGAAGCTGTAGCCAGTAATAGCAGCGCTGGACCACCAGATACCATTAGCTTTTTTGATGAATGTTTGGTTTTGGACTATGTTTCCGCACTTCATCTTTATCTGACCATTGTGCCAACTACCTGCAATTGTCACAAAGAATCCATTTTTCATCCCACATAACAATACATTGTAGTTCGCCTTTATGTCGTGACAGCAAAGAAAGGCAACTTCGAGATTTCTCTTCTGACGCTCGTTTAATTCATGCGGTACCCATCTATCCAGCTTCTTCACCTTACCGATTTGTTTCAAATGGTCCAATATTGTTGGAATAGCAATGTCAAACCTTGCTGCTAATTCACGCATAGGTTGAGATGGCTTCGCTTCCACCACAGCTTTCAGCTCATTATTATCCACCTTGGTCTCAGGTTGCCCACGTGGCTCATTTCCAAGATTAAAATCACCAGAACGGAACTTCTCAAACCATCGACGCACTGTGTGTTCATTAGCCACATCCTTCCCAAACACTTCATTGCTATTTCGAGCTGTCTGCACTGCATTAATTCCACAATGGAGCAGAACTCATATTTGAAAATAACACAAAATTTTGACTTATCCATGTTTCACAAAAATTGCTCTAAAAAAATTTGAAAGATAATCACAAGGCAAAATGTGTGTTTGAAAGTCTGAGGATGTACCTTCACAGTAAAAATAAAATAAGAAGTGTCAAAGTGAAATGTCAGAGATATCAACTGTCAAACTTAGTACTTAAGGAAATCAGACATTTCATATTTAATAACTTAAAAATAATTTATTGAATGCATACTATGTGCAAAATAAAGTCGCTTTCTCATTTAATTCTCATAAAAGCCCCACTGGAAAAGGAATGTAGGAAATGGAGAAGTGTTTTGAGGCAGAGCCTCACTTAGGTACACAACAGAAGCAGAAGTTGTAACCATAAGCAACTCTTTCTGCTACCCATACAACTGCCACTAGGAACTGTCAAAGAACACTTCAGCAAGAAGAAAACAGTTGGTGCGGTTAGCTGGTTGTTTGCTTTAAAGTACACACTCTTTTCTCTTTTCTCCTTCTAACTACATATTGCTAACTACATATAAATCTAACTGCATATTGCTTCTTCATTTCTGGCAAAAACTTCATTTTAAGTAGGAATAGTTACTTACCAATGAATTTAGATACCCATTAGCAACTATGGTTTAAAGAAAAAGAAAATCACTCAAATACACTGAACCTAAATCACAGTTAATTGGAACTCACAAATAGCCATAATTTTTCCTACATCCAAAAGGAAAAGGCATCAGTATAAATACATATCTGGACTTTATTCTTAGTTTTGCTAACTCTATTTCTACAAAGTACACAGTGACCCAACACCATTATTTCCAAGTATCCACAGGGTACTGAACAGACCAGAGAAGTCTCCTAAGGTGGGTACACGTATTCAATGGGAGTATGAAAGATGACCTACTGAGATTAAAAAAACATACTGTTAATACAACAACAATAAAAGTTATATATATGCACACACACACACACATAAAGGCTGGGTGTGGTGGCTCACGCCTGTAATCCTAGCACTTTGGGAAGCTAAGAAGGAAGGGAGGCCAGGAGTTCAAGAGCAGCCTGAGCAACATGGCAAGACCCTATTTCTACAAAAAATAAATAAATAGAAAAATCAGCCTGGCGTGATGGTGCACACCTATAGTCCCAGCTTCTTGGGAGGCAGAGGCATAAGGATGGCTTGAGCCCAGGAGTTTGAGGTTGCAGTGAGCCATGATGACAACAAAGCGAGACCCTACCTCAAAAAAATATTTATACACACACACACACACACACACACACACACTACAATTTGCATATTTAACCTAAAAAAGTTAAGACTTAATATAGGCATTTTCAACAATATCTCACTCTTGCTAGCTTTGAGCGAATTGTGACATACTGTACTTTACACACACCTTATCATGCATATTCCTGCATATTACCTACTAAATTTTTTTAAATTCCTTACTTAAAAAATTACCTAGTAGATTAAAAACATTCCATTTTAGAGTGCAGACATATGTCAAAGTTTATCAAATTATACAATTTAAATATGTACAATTTATTCTATGTCAATTATACCTCAATTAAGCTGTTTAAAAATGAATATAATGTTCGTGGAACACAGATGGAACGAGAGGACCTTATCTTAAGTGAAATAAGCCAGGAACAGAAAGTTAAAACACCGAATGTTCTCACTCATATATGGAAGCCAAAAAAAAAAAAAATGATGATCTCATAGAAGTAAAAAGTAGAACAGATGATACCAGAGGATGAGGAGGGAGAGAAAGGGAGAGATTTGTTAAAGGATACAAAATTACAGCTAGATAGAGGGATAAATACTAGTGTTCCATACCACTGCAGGATGACTAGAGTTAACCATAATTATAGTTTCAAACAGCAGGATGGAGGATATTGAATGCTTCCAGCACAAAGAAATGATAAACGTTTGTGATAACAGGTATGCTAATTACCGTGATCTGATCACTATACATTATATGATTCAAAACATCACTATGTACCCCATGAAAATGTACAATTATTGTCAATTAAAAAATAAAATTTAAAAAACTGAACGTAATATATGTAATCACAGATTTAAGATAACACTAAAATGCAAGTAGTAGAAGGAAACAAAAAGAAAATGGCAGGGTTGACCCTTTACCTACTCCTTGTATAAGTTCTTATGGTTCAAATCATGAGGACAAAAGAAATAGCAAGCTAATCTCATCACCCTCCCCAAAATGGTCAAAATTACCTGAAGCCTATTTGAAATAGGGAATTGCATCCACAATCATTAATGAAGTACAATATGTTCTGCTATAACCTGTATTTCAATAATACAAATATCTCATACTTAACTGGGAAAGACAGGAATGATATAAGTATTAAATAAAACACATGCTTTTCTCTAGCATGTGAATGTTTTTAAATGATGATGAGCAAGCTTTCTCAAATTAAAGAGAAAGCCTTAGCAATAAAGGAAGCCATTAAGAAAAAAAGACAAAAATCATGTACAAATGCCTTCCTGAAGTATAAATAGTGCCTTCAATAACCCCTATACTGTTTATGACATTAAGCCATCTTGTGAGATTTTAAGTGCAGCTGAAGAAGCTAGGAAGCTCTTTCTCCTTTGCTTAAAAAACAAAAACAAACTAAACAGAAGGCTATGGAAGTAAAGGCCTCCTCAGGCCTAAATCTCAAAGAAAAAAGCTCAAGCCTTAGGTTTAAGGTTGCAGACACTGACATATCTGTAATGCCAGGTACAAATTCCAATCGAGATTTAACTATACTCATTTTTATTTGAAGTGTCACTATTTTAGTTATTATTCTGGTTAAAGGTTGCATATGTTTTTGCACACTCTGATCCATCCTATTTTTTCTAGTAAGCCCTGTTAGTAGTTATGATGCATGACTTTCCGGAACATAAAGATTTTCATAAATTTGTATTTCATGTTAGTGACTGAACAAAGCCAAGGCCACCACAATTAGCAAGACACTTAAAACCTAAACAGGAGCATGAAAACAAATCTCTATAATTTTTGAACGTTAATGTCCTAAATTCCATCCAGCACTTTACCAATTTTCTTTATACTTAATGACACACATTTGTAAGCCTATTTTGAATGCTAGGGTTTTTGTTTTGTTTCCTGTCTTTAACATCAAAAGATCCTTTTTTAAAAATCCAGACACTTCTGAGAGACACTGGTTCTTCTCACTATGATTTTTTTAAATGGCTGAGATATGAAAAACAATATGGTGAAAAATGTACACTTTGTTAATGGCAAATACCTTTGGAGGGCACACAGAAAAAAAATAACTGAAAGGCTGGAGATACGTATAACAAAATAAATTATTCAGTAAAGAGAAGTTTACTGGAAGAAGTATACAGTATTGGATACTGCTAAAATGAAGAAATAACTGGAGTAAATACAAGGTATTCTCAATAGTAAATTACCTCTTTAGTACCTATTTTAAGGAAAACCTTTGTAATAGTCATCACTGATAGATCTGGTGCTCTGAATGAAATACAAAACTGCCTCAAGAACGATATACGTACTAATAGTACCACACATGAAATTCATTCACTGCATCATCAGTCACAGAACAAGCTTTAACAACTAAGAAATCAAATCCTGGCTGGGCGCGGTGGCTCACGCCTGTACTCCTAGCACTCTGGGAGGCCGAGGTGGGCGGATCGTTTGAGCTCAGGAGTTCGAGACCAGCCTGAGCAAGAGCGAGACCCCATCTCTACTAAAAAAATAGAAAGAAATTATATAGACAGCTAAAAATATACAGAAAAAAATTAGCCGGGCATGGTGGTGCATGCCTGTAGTCCCAGCTACTCGGGAGGCTGAGACAGGAGGATCGCTTGAGCTCAGGAGTTTGAGGTTGCTGTGAGCTGGGCTGACGCCACGGCACTCACTCTAGCCTGGGCAACAGAGTGAGACTTTGTCTCAAAAAAAAAAAAAAAAAAAAAAAAAGAAATCAAATCCTTAAAAGCGTAATATGCTACAATATGTCATCAATATTAAGTATAAAATTATAAAAATAAGATTGTTAAAGTACAATAGAATATTTTCAATCCTTTGTAGTGAAATGAAACATAACCATGAAAAATCTCAGCTTCATACAAAAGTTTCCTGGCTATCTTATCTTGTCACAATGAACTTTTAAAGGTTATTGAATTTATAGATGAATTACATATTTTTATTCTTTTTAAAAGAAAACGCCAAATTTGCTGACCTTGTGCCCATGATATTAAGTACCTATTAATATTATGCTGGTAGATATTTTTGGGAAAAAAGTAATAGATTTTGTCTAAGGGTGATGTTTTAACAGTAAGTCAGAAAAGAAAAAAAATTCTTTTTGAAGGAAGCTGTTGCTATGGAAGGAGTATTTGGCAAAGGGATGTCTGGTAATGTTTCCATCCATGGGTGAATTTTACTGATAACAACATGCTTTGCCTAGTATGAATGTTTCTTTCACACCCAAGCTTTAAAATTTAAAAACATAATTTTCTAATCCAATTAAAAATAAAGATGTTCAGTGGGTCTTAAACCCATTTGTTAAAATATAACGATGCAACTCTTTCTGATTAGTCTTTAAGAACTGGCCTCCATCAGGGAAAACAGAAATCTACAAACTTAATTTCAACAACCACGTACACACATAAAAAAATGTGTAACTGATGGGCAGAATTGGAAAATAAGTATTATGACTTAGTAACTACAGCTACTGACATATTATGCGTCTTCCATTTGTATCTATATATCTTTGTGAAATTTCAAAAAAAAGACCTAGGATAGTCCTCAAAACCTAGTAGCAAAATAAACAACTTAGAACCTGATCTTCAAATCATCACTAAGCCAAAAAAAAAAAAAAAAAATGCATTGTACAACACAGAATGAACCTTAAAGAAAACTATACACTTTAGTTAATAATAATGTACCAACATTGGCTCATCAATTGTAACAAGTGTACCACATTAATGTAGGACATTAACAATGGGGAAACTGGAAAGAGACAGAGAGGTAGGGGTCACATGGGAACTCTGTATTATCTGCTCACTTTTCTGTAAACCTAAAGCTATTCTAGTCTATCAAGCTAAAAAACAAATTGACCAGCAGTGAATAATAAATGTGGCAAATTTACTCTATTCTACATCAGATGTTACCATATTTTAAATATTTTTTGGCTTTATAGAAGCAAATGATCTCCTGTTGACATTTTAATTTTCATCTTTTTAAATCCTAAGCATTATTTTTGTCATTTGCACTTCTTTGGTGAGTTGTCTAAATCCTTTCACCATTTTTCTTTTGATATTTGTGATTTTATGGTCAATTTATATAAGCTCTTTACATTAAGAATATTAGTGCATCGTTGTCTGCCTTTTGGGCATATGGTTTTCCTCAGTTTGTTATCTCTCCTTTAACATCCCTTTTAGTTTTGTTCACTATCAGCAAATAAAAACTACAATTTTTTCTTTATGACTGTTTTCATATCAATTATGTTTAGATTAGATGGGAATTTGCATAATTTCATTTTGTTTATGGTTTCTCACTTTACCTTTATCCCCTTTCACTATCTGGAGTTTATTTTGGTGCATATCATGAAGTGCAAAATAACCTCGCTTTCCTCCTCAAATACTTAAACATTTTAAACCAAATGTTTTCATTATAAACATAAATTTTTACTTTGTCCTTACTATAAAAATATATAGCACTAATTGAAGAAATATGAAATACAGAAAAAAATTCTAGCATTTTTCCTAGAATCTACATAAATACATATTTGTGGGGACATACTTTGCTACCCAGATTAAGTAATTAAAATGACTCAAAAGTCCATTAGCAGAGGTAATGGACAAATAATTTATCCAAGCAACAGAATACTGAAAGCTATTAAGAATAAGGCAGATTTAAATATATTAATATAGAAATATGAAAAGGGTATATTGCTGAATGAATAAAGCATTATTATGATACCTTTAAAAAGGGCCAGGAAAAACTATTCAGTCAACAATTTGCGTTCTCCTCATAATCCAACGTAGCAACTAAAAATATCACTTTTTTATTTTATTACTATATTACTGTATTCCCATTTGCTGCTCTCTTAATGCCAATGTTGACTGATATATATACTTTGTCTACATGTTCTGTAAAGGAATTGATTTGAACTTTTGCATATATTGACTTCTTAGTTACTACTATGCTGAAACACAATATTCTTAAATGCATTTAGAACTATGTTTACCAGTACATTTGTTGCTACCAACATATTACAATTTCCAACATACAGCACGTTATATTTACATGCCACATTTTACAAACCATCAAATCCATTAAGTTTAGGAAAAAAAAATATACCACACACAGCCTTAACTTTGCTTTTCATGGTTCCTTATAAACTAGAACATTCTTGAAATTAACTTATAAAAGCTACAAAGCCATATCATAACTAAATTTGGCCAGTATGATTCATTGTTTTGTATTTGCCACTAAAGATGTTCTTCAAATAGCTAAACCATATTGTGGTAGTGACAAAGTCAGGCAAATATGATGCTTAACTATGACGTCCTTGAAAAATTATTCATCCCTTTAAATAGCATATCCAAAAACTTTTTCCTATAAAAAGAGCTGCAAAAAAAGAAAAAATTTGTATTAAAACTGAGACTATAATCCTAAAAGGCAAGAAATATGTCCAAAAAGCTGAATCATTCTTTTATTAAAATTTCAAACATATTCTTACCCACAGGCAAAACCCATGAAAATGGATAATCCAATTATATAAATTCAATTTGGCAGACGAATATCTATTATATATATTAAGCACAGTGCTATAAATTGAGAATACAAATATAACTAAAATAACTTATATCTTGTTTCATGGGGAGAAAGATCTAAGACAGGTAATTAAGACAGGTCCTTGCAGTCAAGTGGCTTATACACTAGTAGAAGACATAAACTTAAATAATTACAAAAAAAGTAAAACAATTATATTCAAGTTACAGACGTACTCTTGTATGATGAGAAGCATTACACAGAATGTGATGTCCAACAAGAGGGAAATGGCTAAATAAATTATTAAAACCACTTATTTCAGTATTGTAGTACATTTAAAAGTTTAAGAAAAAATTAATAATCAGAGAAATCCTTATGCTATAATGTTGGAACAAAATGGAGACAAAACTGAAAATAAGATACATTACCAATAGCTTAAATATTTTTTTAGATTATAGAAGAAAACTAGAAAAAAAAAAAAAAGCCCAGAAAATTATCTCCGGGTGGTCACAAGTTTTTATTGCTTACTCTTTACATTTTCTGATTTTTTTATAATGACTATGAATGGTTCTTACAATAAGGAATATACCAAACTTCAAAAAAGACATCTATAATGTTTTCTGGCAAGGCCATTTAACAAAGAGCAAAGTCCTACCTGTCTACTGGGCAACACTGTAAAAGACCTCAAAATATTGTGGGAAAACTCAAAATGTAGACTGGTAAGCAATGCAAGCTTGACAGAGATTAAAGACCTCACTTTTTTAAACAACCTCAGCCAGAAATTCAAACTGGTAAATACATTATTAAATGACACATATATCTATCTAGAATAAGCCATAACAGGGACCTTCTTCAGTTCACATTTTGATTAAAAGTATCTCAGATATTCAACAGGACATTTGAAATGTTCTATATACCTGTGCTATCCAGGATGGAGCCACTAGTCACATGTGGCTATTGAGCACTTGAAATAAGGCTAGTGCAACTGAGGAACTAAATTAATGTTAACTAATTTAATTAACTCAGCCACATGTAGCTAATGGCTACCATATTGGGGAGAGTAGTGTTTGGATATATACCAAGACAGCACTCTTGAAAAGAAGTATCCAATACAACTACCCTCAACTGGTAGCACTCAAACTTAAGAGGTAGGTAAGTATTGTAAAGGCAAATGAAGAAAAGAAAAAAAAAAAAAAATTCGAGGGTTGTACGGAAAGTATCCAACCATTGTTAATGTAACAAGAACAGTTTGCGTGACATTGATGTAACCTGTCAACCAAGAAAAGTGGACTGTAATGCACATGCATGAACAATAATGATTTTTCTGTACTAGTCAGTGGGGCGCTAGACACCACTGAGTGAACGTGTGTACTGTGTGGCCGTCGCATTCAAAATGACTGAGCAAGTAGAGCGATGGATCTGCATCAAATTTTGCATTAAGCTTGAACATTCCTCCACGGAAACTACTCAAATGATTTATAAGGCTTTCGGTACAATACAATGCATGCAGCCCAAATAAAAGTGTGGCATAAATGCTTCAAAGAATGTGTTGAAAGTGATCCATGTTCTGGGAGGCCTGCAAAAAGCAGAACATCTGCAAATGTTGAATGTGTATGCTTTAGGTTCAGAGACTCTGGGAGAATTGTGTGAGGTCCGAAGGTATCTACTTTGAAGGGGAATAAGGCATCACTGTCCTATATACCATGTTTCTTGTTATCTTGTAACTTTTTCAATAAATGTTTCTACTTTTCATATTACATGGCTGGATACTTTCCGGGCAGACCTCATATATCCAATAACAAAGGTAGGCAGAAGGAAAAGTGATGGATAGTTCTTAGAGACCAAGAAAATTTAGAATTTATACATTTGTATATATAACATTACCAACTTTAAATGTTTTTTCCTTGTTAAATTTATATCCAGACTTTGTCAATTACTGAGAAAAACCATGTCAGATTTATAGAATAAAGGTAGCATTAAGAATTTCTACAGCATAGGGAACATGTGAACAGCTGAGAATGGCAAAGTCTTCCACAGTATTTAATTTCCTGTACTCCAAAAAATGAAAGCCTCAACAAACTAAAAGGTTACATAAACAAGGACTTATTCTCAGTAGTTCTGGCATTCTGTCTACCAGTGAACTTCTCTTTCAGGTATGCAGTCTTCATCTCGCTTAAAAGATAACAGGTAGAACAGGTTCTGGAACACCCAGGCTTTAAAAATATTTTACCATAACAGATTATAAAAATTAAATTTCTTTAAGAAGTAAACATTTTATGTGATCATGTATTTTAAGTAGTTCTTGACTTGCTTAGGCCTGTAGGATGTGATATATCTGGTCTGTGACTGCGAATATGTCATTCCAGAATAATACGAGAGGGCTAAAACAAAATAAATCAATGAAAATACAAAATGCATCAAAATTTCCCAATGAATTAGGAGACTTAGAATAAGTCAAGCTATTTTCCTCAGATCCTGAGTGCAGTAATTTAAAGCTAACAGTGCATAAACTGAACCTTTAACTTACAAAGAATACTAAGAATACTAGTACATTAAGAGGCTAAAGCAAAGGTCAGTTTGAGGCCTTCTTCAGACTAACCCTCATCTGTGCTATATACCTTAAGGTCAAATTAACACTAGTCTAGAATTTATGGTGGTGTTCAACTTTGTAGGTTCAGGAAAGTTTAACTTCTCTCAGGAATAATGAGGTACCAGAGAAATGATGCATACTAACTAAAAGACATATAACTTATGTCAATATATTAAGAAACCAAAGATATAAGTAGACTGGAACAATGAATTTAGTCACTTGTATAGGGCATCTCCTAAATAATTAATTTATCAACCAGAAGACATCTCAGAAATAAGGAATTAAAACACAAGAGTTAGAAAAGCATGGCTTAGTGAAAGAATATGTGACAGAATATGAACTCTACCATTGCTACCACTGAATTGTACAGTTAAAAGTGGTTGGGATGATAAACTCCATATTATGCACAATAATGTAAACGGAGGTTCAGAAAACACTGAAAATTTTAAATAAAAACATGTAATATATAAAAAGGACGCAAAACAAAAACCCAGAGACAAAAAATACCATGGATAAGACAAAAAGTACACTGAATGGGACTAACAGAAGGCTAGAAATTACAGAAGACAAGGGAACCTAAAACATAGCAAAACTAATTACCAAAATGAAATACAGAGGGGGAAAAAGACAAGACAAATTTAAAAAAGAAAAAGACAAGACTATCTTATCTGTAAGCTACGGGACAACATGAAGCAACCTACCATATTAATATATGTAATTGGAGTCACCAAAAGAAAGAACAGAAAGAAAAATTTGAGGAAATAAGGGCTCAAAATTCTCCATAGTTGATGAAAACTAAAAACCATGCAGATTAAGAAGCTTAACCAATGCAAAAAACAAGAAACATGAAGAAAACTACATACAACAAGGAACATCGTAATCAAATTGACTAAGGCCAATCAGAAAACTCCTAAAAGAGCCACAGGAAAAAAGGACACATGAACAGAAGCACAATACAAACCAGAAGACAGTGGAGATCGGAACTGCCATCTCCCAGTAATTTACCAAAACGACCCACACAAAGAAAAGAGGCACCTGCTATATATTCTCTAGGCCTTTTAGAAAACTGGGAGCTGTTCCTTTGGCCACATACATGCAAATCTAAAAGAAAGCCGATGCTGGAGACATCAAGGGGATGGACACTTTTCAAAAAGAAATGTTTCGGCCGGTCGCGGTGGCTCACGCCTGTAATCCTAGCACTCTGGGAGGCCGAGGTGGGCGGATCGTTTGAGCTCAGGAGTTCGAGACCAGCCTGAGCAAGAGCGAGACCCCATCTCTACTAAAAATAGAAAGAAATTATATGGACAGCTAAAAATATATATTTAGAAAAAAGCCGGGCATGGTGGCGCATGCCTGTAGTCCCAACTACTTGGGAGGCTGAGACAGGAGGATCCCTTGAGCTCAGGAGTTTGAGGTTGCTGTGAGCTAGAATGATGCCACGGCACTCACTCTAGCCTGGGCAACAAAGTGAGACTCTGTCTCAAAAAAAAAAAAAAAAAAGAAAGAAAGAAATGTTTCACAAATATTCCCCCAGCAAAAGTGGAAAAGTCTACAATGTTACACCTTGGATGCTACTGACAACAATGTTAAGCACAAAATTCTTTTTTTTTTTTTTTTTTGAGACAGAGTCTCACTCTGTTGCCCGGGCTAGAGTGAGTGCCGTGGCGTCAGCCTAGCTCACAGCAACCTCAAACTCCTGAGCTCAAGCGATCCTCCTGTCTCAGCCTCCCGAGTAGCTGGGACTACAGGCATGCGCCACCATGCCCGGCTAATTTTTTCTATATATATTTTTAGCTGTCCATATAATTTCTTTCTATTTTTAGTAGAGGTGGGGTCTCGCTCTTGCTCAGGCTGGTCTCGAACTCCTGAGCTCAAACGATCCGCCCACCTCGGCCTCCCAGAGTGCTAGGATTACAGGCGTGAGCCACCGCGCCCGGCCAAGCACAAAATTCTTACCAAGAAACCGTATGTATGTACTGAGTTTATTAAGCACTCTAAAAGCTTTTAGAAGGTAGCTTCCTAAAAACACGTGAAGGAAAATAATCAGAAAAAGAAGGAAACCAAAGAGAAAGGTACCTGGGTTCAACTGGAGAACCAGCTTGATCTACCTAGGAACCTGAGCTGCTATTCCCATGAATTCACGGTATTACAGCAGTTAAAAAAAAAAAAAAAAAAAAGCACCTCTAGACTGTTTAAAAAAAAAAGAATGGAGCAACACTGTTAAAATACCAAAAGAAAAATGAAAAGTCAACCTAACCCAATGAAAAGAAAAATAATCCTGGAAAGTAGGAATTGAAAACCATATTACAGACAGAAAACTGACCAGTTTTTATTGCAGAAAGGAGGACGGATCACAATGAAAAAATCAGAATTTTTCATATATATCATTGTATATTTTTAAAGTATATACAATTTTATAGCATTCCAGGTTCTAAAATCACAAGTTTTAAAACTAGATATAAACGAATGTTTATGGACGGAATTGTGTCCCCCCCAAAAAATTAACAAGTTGAAGTCCAGATCCCCAATACCTCAAAATGTCACTGAATTTGGCAAGAGGATGGTTCATTAGGGTAGGCTCTAATCCAATGTGACTGGTGTCCTTATAAGAAAACATTATAACATAGAGAGACACCAGGGGTGTAGAAGCACAGAGAAAAGGCCATGTGAGGACACAGAGAGAGGGTGGCCATCTGCAAGCCACGAGGAGAGGCCTGAGAATAAACCAAACCTGCCAACACCTTGATTTGAGATTTCCAGACTCTGGAACTGTGAGACAATAAATTCTGTTATTTAAATCAAAAAGAAAACAAAACAAAACAAAAATCCTATCAACCTAGACTAGTACATGCAGCAGAAATATCTTTCAAAAATCAAGGTGTCAACAACATAAATATATACACAATTTTTATATGTTCGTTTTTAAAAAGGAATAAATAAGGAAAGAAGTTGAATTTTATAAAAATCAAGGCATCACTACATAAAGAGTGTGCATGTGTGTTTGTGTGTGTGTGTATAGAAACAGTAGCCATTTCAGTGTTTGCTGCTATTCTTATTATCACCACTGCCACTGTCAAGTTCTTATTCCTTCACAATGCTCTAATAGTTCCAAAGCATGGTGACCACTGCCTTTTCTTAATTCATGGTGTTCACTGTCTGCTGCTCAAATAGCAAGTAAGGTACTATTTTATATTACTGTATTTATTTGCTCTTCATCATTAACTTTCCACTGGACAAGTTTTATCCTCCCAAGCAAACTACACTTCTTCAAAGTACCTGGACTATGTCTCAAACATTATCTTATATGTGGTAGAAAGTTAAAATAAATATATATGAAAATATATAAAATTTGGCTAATTTTATTTTTATTGGATACCACAATTGCGAAGAACTTCTTTCTCCTTTCCTGAGTTACTATTCCATTTCCTCCCTAATTTGGTCAAATGGTCAGTGAACTATATCACATTAACACTAGTAGGTTTTAAAGATACTACAATTTCTTAATCACCTAAGCCTCTCCCTAATTCTGCTAACCAAAAATAAATAAAAGATGGAAGTTTCTGTCACCTCCTTTATTTTAACGGCACCAATGCCATTTTTATTTGTATCCCAGATAGACCAGACCTGTCAGAGAAGACTTGAGGATATCTCAATCTCAATGTACCACTAAGCTATGCTGGAGTCTGACAGCAAACCAGTCTGAAAGGAATAGTAACAGCAGTTCTCCTTATATTAATACTTTGCAGTAATTTGAGAGATAATGTTGCTCATCACTGGCAATGAAAAAAAAGGCAGTGCCAACAAAAAGGGAAAACTAAACAGATAAAAGTCCAGGATTCAGATTGCAATTTTACTATCTTAAGATTTAATAATCTGCAGAATTCCACACACATACACATTCAAATGTTCTACACAAATCCTTAAAAGACATATAAATAAAAAGTGATCATTAAATAAGGTACTGCTCTTGATGTATCCATCATACTGTAGACCTCCAATAAGTATGGATCATACAGTTAAATGCTCTCTCCACTTGTAAACATGAAAAAAACAAACAGTACTCTTTTGAAGAAGAGTAAAGATGATTAACCTGAACCTGAGAGGATATCTTAGGGTGAACAAGTTGAACAATCGCTGGTTTAACAAATATTCTGAAATTTGAAACCCTTTTAATGTTAAAATATTTAATATTATTAATTACTTTTCTAAGATATCCATCAAGTTTATCCAAAAATAACAGCTACCAATTTCTTGTACAGAGCTTGAGGTTTTACCTTAGAAAGTAAGCATGATAATGAGAAAAGAACACAATCTTAGAAATCTAAAGATGCTGATTCTTATACAGCTGCATTACATTGGACAAATTATTTAACCTCTCCAAACCTCAGTTTCCTGTTCATTCATAAAAATATGAATAACATCTGCCCTACATATGTCACATTATGTCAAATATGACAGCATATGCTCAATAAGACATTAAACCTAAAAGATAATAAATCTTTTAGCTACACAATGTGTAAACCTTTATTGAAAGAATTGGGTGAGAGAATATACTGTTAGATATATACTACTCAGACTGTTTAACTGTAATATGACTTTAATACTGACAGGTAATAGATTTCTCATTATGTTTGCAAAAAGTATACAACTCTATTCTACCCAGAAGGGGTCATAATTTTTTAGAAATGTTTTAAACCATATCTGAATTCTGTAAGTATTTCCAAGTATAGAATATTTTGAAAGAGTATATAGTTTTCTTTTAAGACTTTATTTTTTTTTAGATCAGTTTTAGGTTAACAGCAAAACTCAAAGGTACAGAGAGGCCCTGTATATCGTCTCCCCACTTTTCAACATCCCCTACCAAAATATTTGTTACAACTGATGAACCTGCTACATTGATGCATCATTACCACCCAAAGTCCATAGTTCACAGTAGGATTCACTTTAGTGTTGCACATCCTATGGGTTCAGACAAATGCATAATGACATATATTCACCATTATAGTGTCATATATAGTATTTTCACTGCCCTGAAAATCTTCTGTGCTTCACCTGTTCAACCCTCCCTCCCCTCTGATAATCACCAATCTTTCTGTTTCCCTACTGTTGTCTTTGTCCAAAACGTCACACAGTTGTAATCATACTCTTACTGTACAATCTAGCATCACTCTCTTTGGTATTAACCCAAAGGAGTTAAAAACTTAGGTCACACAAAAAACTACACACAGATGTTTATAGCAGCTTTATTCATAATTGCCAAAACTTGGAAGAAACCAAATGTCTTTCAGTAGGTGAATGGATAAATAAAATAAACTATGGTACGTCCAGACAATGGAATACTACCCAACATTTTTTAAAAATGAGCTATCGAATCATGAAAAGACATGGAGGAAACTTAAATGCATATTATCAAGTAAAAGAAGCCAATCAGAAAAGCATGTTATTTTAAGGCCACTGGAAAAATCAAACAGAAATCTAACAAATTAGTAAAGCACTTCAGAACAGTGTCTGGGATGAAGTAAGAAATACATGTCTCGCTAATATTATTATTAATGACAAGAACTTTAATGGTATGCCATAAAAACCTCTACTCAATGTGATAGGTTTCAAGTACTTATTAAAATATCTATTAAAATGTCTATCATTTAAATACCTAATCATTTTCTCTAGTTTGAAGAAGTTCTATGTCCAGCATCTGCATTACCATTTTTCCATTAGCCAACTATTTTAGCCACACTTTTCATAACAGAAATGCTCACAAGAAGCATTAGTTCATATTAGTCATTTCTCCTTGAAACACATCTCTAAGGAAATCCTCTTTGAGTTCTATTAATATAAACCAACTGTCCATTATAATTAAATACATAAATAAGTCAGTTTCTGAAAGACATTACTGTAAATACAGTTGACCCCTGAACTACATGGATTCACTTATATGCGGATTTTTTTCAGTAAAAACAGCTGACCCTCCGTATCAGCGAGTTCCACATCCACAACCAGATGAAACCAGCAGATACTAAGGGCCTACTTTCCAGATCCACAGGTTCCACAGGGCCAACTGCAAAAAATGAGCATGCACAGATTTTGGTACCCATGTAGGTTCTGGAAACAATTCCCCTTGGATACCGAGGGATGACTGTACGTATTTGTCTTTTCCTTCCAGAATCTGACTTCAAACCAAACTAAGTATAATAGCTACAGAAGTTTTTCCACACACCGCATAACAGTAATATTTGAGGAGTCTGCATTTTTATTTTAAGCAGAGGGATCTACATGTTTAAAAAAAAAAAAACAAAAAAAACCTTAAAGATGGTAAGGAAAACAGTGCAGTTTTCAAGTAAGTTATTTAAGATGGGTGGATCTGGGAGAAGGGGGGGAGGAAGTGACAAGAGATAGGGCTGGAAAATTCAGCAGAAGTCAGATCATGAACAATTTTGTGGGAAATTACTAGAATTTTTAACTTTTCCCTGAATGAATGGGAAATTAGCCATTTAAGTACTTTAAGTTAGAGAGTAACGTGGTAAGATTTGCATTTTATAATAAGTAGTCTGGGCTGGAGAGGAGAAAATAGATAGGACTATAAAAGCTGGAGGAAAGAACACTGGGGAAGAGAATACCATAATAATCTAGAAATAGTATGACAGTCACTTGAAGTAGGGAAGTAGCAGGAGGTGGGAGAGAAATGAATAATGTTTAGGAAGTTACACTAACAGGATCCAGTGACTGAATGTGAGGTCAAGGATAACAACAGACACCAAGATTCTGGGTTTGATCCAAGCTAGATGGGTAATGGAAACAATCACTGAGTCTAAGACCACGAAAAATGAAGCAGATTTGGAAGCAAAAGGGGAAAAAGAATATAGCTGTGGATATGCTGATCTTTAAGTGTCTGCAGTACATCCAAGTGGAGATGCCTAGCAGGTAGCTGGATGTGTGAGCCTGAAGCTCCAAGGCAAGCTTTCAGATGGACAAAACGGAAGTCATCAATATACAAATGATAAAGAAATTCCTGAAAAAAGATAAAAAACCAATAAGGCAGCAAATGCATTAACAAACAGGTGAGGAACGGTCCCATTTAGCAGAGGAAGAGGAGGTAGCAAAGAAGCCTGAGGAGAAACAGCTGGAGATGCTTTGTGTACTGTCACAGAAGCCAATTTGAAAAGTGTCAAGTACTTCTCCGAACATTCTACCAGATGACGGATTTAGCAGCAAGGAAGTCCAGATGATCTTGGAGCAAGCAGTTTTAGTGAGTGATGGGAGAAGACAGATTACATTGTATTGAGGAGTGAATAAAACGTCAGACAAAAGAGAAGTAGACAAGTTTGGGGCTTTCTTTTGCTGGTAAGGAGAAGCAGAAGCTAGAAAGAATTGAGATTTCTTTCCTGGGGTATTTTGGTTTGTTTTTGTGAGACATTTGAACATATTTATTAGTAAGATGAGAGTCAGAATTTAGAGAGAGATTAAAGATGAAGAGTTAATCAGCAGGAAGGAAAGAATGAAACTAGAGCACATTTGGAGATCAGCCTGAGACAGCATGACAGACATCTCATCCCCTGAAAAAAGAAAGGAAGAACAAACGGTACAGAGGAGGTAGACAGGTGATTCAAGCAACAGGAAATCTAAGGGGTGTCCTTTTGATGGCTTCTATTTTCTTTCCCACAAAGTAGGAAGACCATCTGGAGGACACTTTGTTTCTTAAGAGTAAAGGAAGAAAAGAATGTTTAAAATAGCCCCTATGGAGAATGACAGAACTGTCCTACGGCCCTGACAGCTCTTTTAGAGACTAGAGATCATGAATTTGCAGTACCACTAACGCTGGGTAACTGTGACTTTTATCCATCACCTTTTGTGAAGGCCAAAGAGACAAACTGATCTGGAACCTAGGTTTTGCCAGATGCATATGATGGAAATTCATCAGGACAAGAAAACTGAGAATTCTGGCAAGAGGTCTGAAGTGACCGACGATGGATTCTTGCCTGCTTGTAAAGAAAGCATTTAGAGATGTCAAGGAACTGCAAATCTCAAGTGTCAATGAATAGATTTAGTGAAAGGACAGTGATTAGAGTCAGAGCTAGGAGCAGCATGTTTTAAATTTATGATTTCAAAGGTAAAGCTGATTTCAAGTAATGATGATGTCCAGAGTAGCTTCTTGGGATTAAGTGAATGAATTAAGTAGAAAAGAAAGACCACCAGAGATGATGAAATTAGGAAACTGTGAAGCCAAGGTCCTGGGCAATCTGTTCACATTTACACTAAATTCACCTGGAATGGTGGCACAACTTTGTATGGGAAGACTGTGAGGCTGATGCCTACATCTTCAACAAGTAAGAGGATATGGCCAAGAAAGAGTTCAGCAGGTGATAGCCATGAAGAAAGGAAGATGATGTATATCCCAACTACATTAGACTTAACCGTAATTTTAATAGGAAGGTTTTACGGGCAATGCAGTGCCTTTCCTATGCTGAGATGTAGGGAGTAAAAGAAGACACAAACTCCACTAGAGAAAGCTTTCCCTCAGGGAAAGGACAGATGTTATCTAAAGCAAACATAAAAGTGACATTTGGTAAAGAATTTGAAGATGAAAGTGAGTATGTTAACCTTAGAACAAGGGAGAGAAATGTTTGAAAAGGATAGGAAGAACAAGTGGAGGAACAAGAACGAAAAGAAAGCTTATACTTCTATCTTGAGCAGGAAAAGGCAACACTGAAATGAGGCTTGGTGGGGAACTACTTCATGGGAAGGTAGCTCTGAGGACACGTCCCACGAGTTCTCTGGAAGAGAAGACATCAGGCCTCTCAAGAATCACCCAGTGCCTGGAATAACTGCAATTAGAAGAGAATCTGTTTCTAGTATGTAAGAAGATTTAGACCTCTTTGGAGGAAGCCAAATGAATGAGATGAATTGTGTTGGCTTAAAGCTCCACGATAAAACAATCAAGCAAAAACCTCAGTGGTCAGGCTTGGTCTGTAAAAACTGAGAGAAACTCACCATCTATCTCAGATTGTAAAAATCAACAACTATCCTTGACCGTAAGTACCTTCTGGTTTGGAGTTTTGCTATGATTCACAACACCTAGTAGGGTGTGATAAAGAAATAAAAACATCTCATTAACCAAACAAGACATTCCTCGGTCCTTTCCCCTTTAGACCTAGTTTGTAAAATGAAGGAGTTGAACTAGGACCAGTAGCATTAACAACGCCCATACCCAAAACAGAAGAAAAGCAGCAAACCTTAGGAGCAGACCCTTAATTGGGAATCAGACCTCAAACCATTCAATGAAGTTTCCTAAACATATACTAAGCACTATAGGCCTCATGCTAGATATTGAGAAGAGACATAGATACCACATGATCACAACCCTAGAGAGGAACCCCTGGTCTGGTATATAATATAAACAGATAAGTAAATAATCATAATACAGGAGCTGAACGTGGTAAGGCCATACCTGTAATCCTAGCACTTTGGGAGGCCGAGGCAGGAGGATCACTTGAGGCCAGGAGTTCGAGACTAGCCTGACAACAATACAACCCTGCCTCTACAAAAAGTTAAAAATAAAACAATTAGGCTTGGTGGCACACGCCTGTAGTCCTAGCTACTCTGGAGGCTGAGGCAGGAGGATCACTGAGCCCAAGCATCTGAGGTTACAGTGACCTATGATAGTGCCACTGCACTCCAGCCTGGGTGACAGAGGGAGACTCTGTCTCAAAAAAAAAATAGCAACTGTAATACAATATGATTATAATTGCTCACAACACAGGTATATACAAAATACTATGTGAGCAAACTGAGAGAAGGAAATTGCCTGGGGTGGGAAGAAGGAGTAGAAATGAAAGGAGACCTCACAGAGAAAATAAATTTAAGGTGGGTCTTAAAGTAAGGATTAAAACCCAAGAAAGACTAACAACAGGTACTCAATCTCTTTAGTAGTCAAATATTGAAATGAACATAAAACCAAAGAGAGATGCTGGCTTTTTTTCACCTATCAGATTGGCAAATGATGTAAAAGGCTAATAATATTCAGCCTATCAAAGATGTGAAACTGTGTACTCTCATCACTACTGGGAGAGTTCAATTTTGCTAAAGCCTTTTAAAAAACTGGAGACTATTTTGGAATTTTAAAATGTGCATACATACCCTTTAACAATTTTATTTCTAGAAATCTATAAAAATATTCACATATATGCACAAAAATATTTATAATTATGTTCACATAGCAATGTTTATAACAGAAAGAAAAAACAACCTAAATGTCTATCAATATTGAAACAGTAAAATAAATTATGGCAAATCCAGATAACGGAGTACTCCACAGCACTTTAAAAGAACTAGAAAAATTACAAATTCTGACTGGAAAATTTCCAAACTAAATGAAAAATTGAGATACAGGACAATAGATATGGTACAGCTACATACAAGTAGTCATATATTTTTACATGCATGAAAAACAGGAAAATCATACAACATTGTTATATGGGCAGAAAAAGGGAAAGTGTTACAATGATGTTTTATAAAGTAGTTGCCTCAGAACACTGAGATCAAGGAGAAAGGGCTAAGAAGAGAACTTACATTTTATACTCACTTCTATTAATTTTTAATTTTTAAAATGGGTATATAATACTTTTGTAATTAAAAAAAAATGAAGTTTGTTTTGTTTGGTTTGATAAGCTGACAAAGGAGAGAGGGAGACTGAGCACTCCAGCCAGAGATAAAGGCAAAGAGTATAAAAGAACATAACTCAGATTATCAGTAAAAAGAAAACTGCCTCCATCCACTGGTCCTGCTCACTCCCTTCCCTTCCACATCTGATGATGAGAAGCTTCCATGCCCAAAGCCCATGTCTCTGAGCCATAAACCCCACTAAGACTTTGCCCTACTATTCTCTCCAGGTTGTAAAAGCCCATCTAAAACCCCAACGCAACTAACCATGCCCAGTGAATTAAAAACACAAAAATGCCAACTAAGTTTCATTTACTGATTTAGTATGGAGAGAACCTAATACATGCCAAGTAACGAACGCGCTAACGTGCTACCTTTTTGGGAAAAAACAGGCTACTATCAGGAGACCTTCTGTATGCACATATTATTATCTTTTGGTAGACATTAAATAGAGACTATTTTACAGATAGTTCTTTAACTGTCAGTAAAAAGCTAAAGCTCTGCACAGTTTACAGAACACTAGCACATACAATTAGCTTCTCACTAAATTTAATCTTCACAACTCCTTAAGGAAGGCAGATACTATTATAAATTACTAACAATCAGGAAGATAATCAGTAGAACATCTAATTAATACCAGTCTTAGCTCTTCTGACTCCAAATCCAATGTCTTATACTACTCTGCCTCTCTTTTAAAAATCCATTTGACATTTTTTTAAAAATCATGTCATTTTCCTTCATTTCTCCCATCTTCACTATCTTAAGAAAAACTCTTAAGGAAAAAAATTCATTTTTATTTTCATATGTTAATACAGGTGAAATAGGGATCCATTTTTGGACTTACTTTAGTGGAATTTCACTAATAGAAAATTATTTGAAATAAGCCATTGTTCAGAGTTTTAAACTTTTATTTCACAGATTTGTTGTAACTAGAATCAAACTGAATAATTCTGTTTATAATAAGGGGGGGAAGCACAGGACAACACCATGTTAAAAACTGCCATTCTCTACACCATCCTGAAAAACAAAATTTCCCTATGCTAAAACTTATAACAATCTGCTCTCCTCCTAAAATCAGTAACTTCTTAAAAATTTATTCAGTGTTTTGCTTTATGACTTCCCTCAGGAGGAAATTTCATAAGCCAATTTTGTACTAGAGTTTCCTTTTATTAGTTCTAAATTTAGTTTTATTTGTATCATCTGTTGTTCTATTATGGGAATGTCTTAAATATGGAAAACAATCTGTTTTCTGGAATGTCTTCAAAATTTATAACTTTACAGCCTCTCCTTTTTCACAAAAATATATGCTTGTTTTGCAAAACAATCAGTAATGTCCTTTATGTAAGTTTTCTCATTGTTTTATAATGTAACACCTTGTTTTTGTGATTAAATTCTTCTTTAACTTCAATAGCAACCTTAACAAAAGATATTCATTCTCTAATTTTAAATGTTGCAATCATGAGTTATGTATTTCATTTAAGCTATAGCAAAAAATGTCTGGGAATATTTTTAGCATGAACATGTCATAACTGAATCATGAAGTCTCAAATTAAATTGCATTTTTCCAAATACTTAGAAATGCTAGAGCATCTTGTATAAAACTGAAGTATTACAGAACTAGGAATTCTCATCAGCAGACTGTAAGGTATTTCTAATTAGAAAAACACTTCCAATGAAAATGTTCATAAATTATCCATAATAAACTTCTAAAGATAATTGCAGAAATATATTAAGTTAGTGAAAGAAGGGTCACCCGTTTCAGATTTATTTCACATTTCTAATATCCTATTCAGCAATTATTTGGAAAGGATGAATACATTTTAAGAGATAAAATGTCATAAATCTTTAGAGTTTTAAAGATCCTTTTATTATGTGTCATCCTAGAGCCTCATAAAAATTAATTGTGCCATGGCCACAAGTACATGCAGTTTTATTAGCCAGGAGATAAAAAAGAAAGCTACAAACTGAATTAGTAAAGATTTCAAATACTGAAAAAGATAAAAATCACAACTGTCATTCCTCTAAAAGCTATCACTATTATCTCAAAAATCAATAAATACAAAATTTAATTTTCAAATATCTGACACATGTACATATCCCTTAAGCATCAAAAATAAAAGGACCGTACATTAGGAAATCTGACATACCAGTACTTCCAAGAAAGAAAAATATGAACTCCATATCCACTGCCCATGAATCCCCTGCTTTTCTCAAATTTTAAATTATATGAAGAGAAATAATTAAAAAGAAGGCATTTTTAAAAATCTAAACACTAACATATTCATAAGATGACTATTTCTTAATGTAACCAATAACTTGAAAGCTGCTTTGAAATTGAATTTTCAAAATAATTTTAAAACAGGGTTTTAAATATTTTATATTTTATTTTTTGCTCACTTTTAAGGAAACCACTAAATAATTTTTGAATGATTCTATTATTTTTTAAATACAGGCACAATCACAGGATAGACATATACCATCCTGCTTTAGGTGCTATGCTCTGAAGGACCACACATTCAATTCTAAATTTCTAGTGAAAATTTTCTTCCTGAATTAAATCAACTCCAGTGACTAAACAGATTGTCACTATTTTTCCCATTGCCATTTACTAAATGTGAAACATTAAAATTATATATTTCTGTGCCCATACATTTCTATATTTATTTCTCATAGAAGATGTAATGATAAAATTTCTATATTGAAATTTTGTTACATATATTTTACAATAAAATTTTTTTTCATTTCTATATTTATGTATCTTATTTGATCCTCCTAAAAAAAAGCTCAGCAAATTAAATTTTCTTCTAAAATTTTTTTAAAGCCTTTTTCTGATTCCTGTGGAACCCTAAAAGAAGACATAAAATGTGATGATCCTACAACATTTCAGAAAATCTGGCATCCCTCAATATGTCAGCCTTTTCGACATATATAAGTCTGTGTCCCAAAAAGATCTCAAGCATTTATTTGTTTTTGTTTTTTTCACTTAGTAGAAGAAACAACACTTACAGTGTTCTTAAACTTTGACCTGCAGATGACCTGCAGATTACCTGCATCAGAATCACCCGAGATGCAAATTCCTGGCCCCACAGAAGATCATCTAAATCAGAAGATCATCTAAATCAGAAGATCTGACACCACTTCCACCAAGCACCCTAAGCATGATTCTAGCTTATATCTGACTTTCAGGCTTCATCCAAGACTCAGTGCACCACAAAATTAAGGGAACAAAAAAGTAAATAAATATTCTCCTTTTCTCAGATATACGTGGACCCAATAACCACCTCTCCCAATCCTTAAATTACAACATTTTACTCCTTAGCTCAGTGGGTCCCAAATTTTCCTGCATATAAGAATCACCTGGAGAACTTTTAAGCATCACCCCCCCCCATACCCAAGTCATGCCATGTACCAATTATATTAGAATGTCTGGGGGTGGAAGCCAGGCATCAATATGTTTAAAGATCCGCGGGTGACTTATATATATAGTAAAGTTTGGAAACCATTGTCTTAGTTATTAGCTTTAGCAGATATCTTTCAGAAAAATTTTAACTTAAAATGATCTGGAGGAGCCAGGAAAAAAATATATTGGTATTAAATTAGGTTTTCAAACTTCCAGACATGTATATAGTTCTAAATTTTAAGTCCAGTAGGAAAATTTTTTCAATGCATTTATTACATTAAAGCTTCTTTAAGATACTTTTGAAAAAATATAAGACAAAAAATTGTTTCACACTGAATGTAACGAACATAGGATCATACCATGTACCTAAAGTTTGAGGGAAAGGTTCACTATTATTTCATTTGCACATTCAATGCATGGTTATATTTTGAGAAATATTATCATTACGAAGCCCATGGCAAAATTCAAAGTTCATATTTAGATACTTAAAAGCAGTTCCAAATATCAGTTAACTCCAAATCAATTTTATTCTAAATTTATAATAGTTGCAATATTGATATCTTACATTATCTCTTCCCCCAATTTCTGACTTGCTATGTTGTTTCTCTGAAAGAAAATCATAATTTTGATCTCTTTTCCTCTCATCTTTACTAATTCTATAGATGCTGGTGGTATGGCCTGTTAGCAGCACTTGGTGATATCTAATGATTCACAAGGAAAAATTTTTTAAATCGTGATTCTTTGAACAGATGCAAAATAGTCAATCATAACACACTGTTTCAACCATTCAACTTCAACTTTACTCACTATGTAAAACACAATAAAATATGGCCATATACATTTAAATGTGTAAGAGCCCAAAGTGACACAAACTATAACTCTATTAAGTTAATCTCAAGAGTGAAACATTTTTCAAGATCATACTAGTATTTTCACATTAAATACTTTTACAGGGGTTTCGACATACAAAAACACATTTTTACTCCATCTTACATCAAAGTTCAACTGTGTTAATGCACTTTCCTTTTAGAAAAATAATTATCACTACAACCAAAAACTTTTATATTTACCTTTAATATATTAGAGAAGCATCTTAAATACTGAAAGAATTCTATTCTAAAATTTTCCTTTACTGCTCCAAAAAAAAAAGTCCCACATGTAGTTATCTTTAATAAAAATTCAAAATAATTAGAGTGATCTAAACTAAAGATAAAGGGAAAACTGTAATTTCAATACACATATTTTAAGAATGACTTCTAGAGGAATCATACTTAAATACAAGGCAAAACAGTAAGATCACAACCTGATACTGAATGCACACATAAGCAGCTACTTTCACATCTGAAAAGGACACTGTATCTTGGATAATATGCAAGAAGGCTCTAATCTGTATTTATTGGTATTCTATTTTTAAGCATTGGAATGGGCCTGTGGTATACTAAATAAAACTCCTTTACCAGTTGATTACCATGTTATCTTTTTGCACAAAAACAAAAAACAATTTAAATATACTGATACAAACTAGATCACATTCATGGCGCATCAGCAAAAATCAAAAGAATAAACAAAATTAATGAACAAATGAAACAGTAGTCAACATCACTTGTCCTTAGTAAAATGCACTACAATGGCTATAATCACAAAGACATAATACCAAGTGTTCTGTGAGGATATGGAGAAACTGGAATCCTCACACATTGCTGGTGGGAATGTAAAATGGCAGGGCTACTTTGCAAAACAGTAGGCAATTTCTCAAAAGTAAACTTACCATATGATCCAGCAATCCCACTCACTGGAATCTACCCAAGAGAAATGAAAATATATGTCCTCACATACAATGAATTCGTAAACAAAATGTCCAATATGTATGGAATATACAGAATGTTATTCAGCAAATAAAAAGAACATAATAGTGATAAATACTGAAACACAGATGAACCTCAAAAACATTACGCTAGATGAAAGAAGCCAGATATAAATGACTGCATATTGTATGATTCCATTTATATGGAATTTACAGAAAAGACAAATTTATAGACACAGAAAGCAGATCAGTGGTTGCCTGGGATTGGGAGTCAGGACTGGCTACAAATAGGCACAAGAGAATTTTAGGGGGTTAAGGAAAATGGAATTGTGGTGATGATTACACAACCCTATAAATTTACCGAAAATCATTAAATTGTACACTTATAATGGGTGAAATTTACGATATGTAAAATATAACATAAATCAGTTGAAAATAAAAATAATTAGCAAAGCTAATCAACAATGATACCTGACTATTTCAACACCTGCTGTCTCTCAACTGCCAGACTTATTTCAGAGCTGATTCTAAGAGCAAATAAGAGATTGAAACATGCCTTGTCAATTGCACTACATATGCAGGCTATATTTATTCATTCAACCAATAATTATCAGAACTTACTACAAGCAAGATACTACATATTATTCTTTGCTAAATAAACACTACCAGTAGATGTAGAAGAAAAACTATCAAAACTCTAAATTACCCTTTCTGTTTTAAACATGGTGCAAAGAGAACACGAAAAATCAAGCATTTGCATTTATTAGAAAAACCACTAATACAAACATTAAACAGTTTAAAGCAAAATAAAGATGTTAGTAATCTGGCTGGGTGCAGTGGCTCACACCTGTAATCCTGGCACTTTGGGAGTTTGAAGATTTTTCACAACAGTCATTCATCATGACACTTGTAATGACACTTGATTCTTAATCAAAATCTCTCATGTCCTTTAACTTTGTTTTTAATGTTGTTAATAAATATTGCCTTATTATTAATAGCCAATATGCCATTTTTAAAGGATTTCACCATGTGAACAACAGCACCAGCATTTCATCTGCCCTTACTCATGAAGTGCTGTTCCAATACAGGCATATCTAGGTACATATGAAGTGGATGTGTTTAACCAGAAAAAAACATTACAAGGGGCAGGGGAAATGAGAACAAATGATACATATTAATGATAAAGGCTGTTCAGCCCACACTTGGTATCTTTACTTTACCAAAAAGACTGAATACAATTAGCTTAAATCCTTTCCAAGACAAACTTTCAGCACAATCTAGAAAACATCCCAATCACAATTCACTTTTCCTATATGACCTTCAAATAATTCTACTTCTAAACCCATCCTCCCTAAATATACAAATGTTTACTTATCTTCCTTCCTATGGCTAGATAAGAACACATATCAAAATGTTTATCTGGGAAATACTTTAATACCTCTTCAAGTAGGGATATATTTCCACGTTATCATTCCTGATGTTTAAAAAACAATTGTTAGTTCATTCAACAAATATTTACAAAACACAATTGAAAACAAGAAAGACCCAGGCTCTAAAAGAGCTTGTATTCTGTGCATTAAATAAAAAAATCAAAAGTCAAGAAGTATATAAGAAGACAATAGTGTATTAAGCATTCCTCAACACAATCATCTAGGTAATTAAGATAATACCAACGCTCTCTGGCCTCTTCCTATCTAAAGCATCTCTGGAGAAGGCTCTGCTGTTCATTTCCATGGCACAAAAAACCCCAATAACGAAATGCTAGAAATTAGTTCCAAGTTTATAAAGTAAAATTTCTATCACTTGCTTTATAGCTAAAGAAGCCTGAAACTCTTTTCGAGAATACAGAAAATTGGATATTGAATACAAAGTGGTCAATCAACTATAACAAAAAAATTATAAAGCACTTTATATATCTGAACAAACAACCCATACCTTACCAAACGAAGCAACAAACCATAAAATCATTCTTGAACTTAGACGCATTCCCCAAAAGATTATCAACACTGAACCAAAAATGAATCCTAATATTTCCCTTTGTCATACACACAGGGAAATGCTAACTATTGTGACACAAATGCTTTCCAAGAAGATAAGCGAAGGTCATTTGGGGCAGCAGAATTTATCAGAATATCCATACAATTTAATAATACTTCAAAGGAAAAGTACATGTGAGAGGACAGGAGAATGACTCCAATCAAGGACAAAGTGAGGACAGTTTTAGTGGAGTCCCAAATGCACTATGATTTCATATCAATTTAAATATTAAGTTTCATATAATAAGCTAGCCCACCAACGGAAGATGTTCTTTTGCATAACTTTTAAAAGCTATAAGTTGCACTGAGTCATCCACATTCTGTTCATCAGTAACCCTTATCACTAATAGCCCATATATATTTTTTTAAATGTCAGCACAGATTAGCGTTTTAAGCATACTTGTAGAGTAATATTTCCATGAAGAAACTCAAGAAGCCCAAATAGAGACCAACTCTATAATCATTACCCTCTTTCACCCCAACCACCACTCTCCAAACAGAAAGTATAATACAGATATAAAATAAACAGAGACTCCCAACTAATATTTTGGGAATTCTAATGCTTAGAAAAATCTCCTGATAAGATTTTTGTAGCCCTACTTCATACTTTCCATCAGAATTCCAAATAGAATCAAAATATCAATAAAAATACAGCCATAAGAGTACAAAAAGTCAGCTATATGATAATCTTGGTAATGAAGAATTCTCTAAGCATGACACCGAAGCCAGAAATCACTTTACAGGGAAAAGATAAATTTGACTACATAAAACCATTAAGTGTAAAAAAACAATGACAAGCGCATGTATAGTGTAATGTTTTTAATTTTTTTTTAGATATATACACCAAAATGTTAATTTAAAGAGTGGTTATCTCTGAGGGAGGAGATGGGGAGGGAGATTGCAGATCAAGTGCTACTAGCATTTAAACCTTTCTATATTTCCTAAATTTTCTACAATAAAAACATACTATTTTTATAATTTAAAAATTGGCAAATCTTTCTTCACCCTGAAAAATAAAATCTATGTTTCCTTGTCTCAGCTATGGCTGGTTGCCCATTTCCTTCAAGTACAGATAAAACTAAAAAGAAATGACTTTTGAACAGAGCTTCGGTTAAACAAAACCATAACTGAAGATTTGATGTAGTTTGTAATGTAGTAGAAATGCAAATAAAAAGTCCACCTATCAGTAAATTGATCTTTAACAAAGATACCAAAGTAATCTAATGAGAAAAGAAAAATAGTCTCTTTTTAAACAGTGCTGGATAGTCACATGGAAAAAAAACTGACCTCAACCCCTAACTCATACCACACATTAAATGTGGCTTAAAATGTATCCTAGACCTAAATGTAAAAGTCAAACCACAGAGCTTCTGGAAGAAAGGGAAGGAAAATATCTTTGCGACAAGTGGACAGGCAACAATTACTTGGGCAGAAAAAGCAGTAACTATAAAAAAATTCTGATTTAAAAAAGAGATTGGCCAGGTGCAGTGGCTCACGCCTGTAATCCTAGCACTCAGGGAGGCCGAGGCAGGAAGATCATTTGAGCTCAGGAGTTCGAGACCAGCCTGAGCAAGAGCAAGACCCCGTCTCTACTAAAAAGAGAAAGAAATTATACGGACAACTAAAAATACATACAGAAAAAATTAGCCGGGCATGGTGGTGCATGCCTGTAGTCCCAGCTACTCAGGAGGCTGAGGCAGGAGGATCGCTTGAGCCCAGGAGTTTGAGGTTGCTGTGAGCTAGGCTGACGCCACGGCACTCTAGCCTGGGCAACAGAGTGAGACTGTCTCAAAAAAAAAAAAAAAAAAAAAAAAGAGCCAAAGTATATAACATAGACGGCCCTCCATATCCTCAGATTCAACCAACCACGGATTGAAAATATTTGGAAAAAAATGTAAAATAGGAATACAATAGTAAATAATAATACAAATTAAAAAATACAGTATAACTATTTACATAGCATTTACACTGTATTAGGTATTATAAGTAACCTGGAGATGATTTAAGTATACAGGAGGACATACGTACACTATATGCCAAATACTATGCCATTTTATTAATATATAAAGGATTTGAGATTTTGGTATGGGGAAGAAGATGGGAAAGGTGTCCTGGAACCAATCCCCTGCAGATACCAAGGGACCACTGTACATTCTGAAAACAATAACTGAACAGTCCAGGTGTTCATCAGCAGGAGATGGGTAAACTGTGGTTTATGCATAATAAAGAATAAAACTCAGCATTAAAAAAAGAATAAACTGCTGACACACACAATATGGATGAATCTCCAAAACTGTGCTAAACTAAAGAAGCCAGACACAAAAAAGTATATATGATTCCATTTGTATGAAGTTCTAGAAAAGACCAAAAGTAATCTTTAGTGCAAAAAAAAAATCAGAAGAGAGACTGCCTCTAAGAGAATGGGGAATGGACTTAGCTGAAAAGGCATGTCAGGGAGAATTCTGAGTTGGTAATAATGGTCTACATTTTGATAAGGATTTGCATTACACAAGTATGTGCATTTGTCAAAACTCTTCAATGGTACATTTAAGATTTGTGCATTTCATTGCACATAAATTTAATCTTTAAAATATCTAAACAAATATTGAACTCTACTTAAATGCATGCTTAAGTGTTTAAAGGGGAAATGTACTATTATCTCAACTTACTTTAAATGACTCAAAAATAAAAGATGTTATTGATAAAGTGATAGACAAATGTAATAAAGAAAATATTGCAAAACATTAACTAGGTGGTAAGTATATGGATGTTCATTGTCAATTCTTTCACCCTTACTATACTTTAAAATTTTCCATAATAAAATGTTGAGGGAAATTTTAAACTATTAAATTTTATCCATTATGTTAAGTCAAACATGGCATATCTTAAAATCCACCAATTCCACTTTCACATATATACCCTAGTCTATAGAAACTCTTCATATGAGCTCCAGGAATGCTCCTGGCAATACTTTCCACAACACCGAAAAAATGAAAAACAACCTAAATATCCATCAAGTAGACTGGAGCTATATTGATTCATGGTAGCAGAGAACATGAATAAACCACAATGTGAATGAAACTTAGAAACACAATTTTGAGTGAAAAAAGCAAGTCATAAAAGCATACATACAAATGTTGACATTTCATAAGGTTAAAAAAACAAGTAAAACTAAACAATATATTGTCTAGGGATACACACAAATGTAATAATCTATGAAATAAAAGAGACAAAATTTTCAGGGTGGCAGATGGGAGAGAATGTAGGAACACTGAAGCCAGCAGCAACATGCAGGTTATTTCAATAGGCCAGTGTTTCGTTTACTAGCTTGTGTGATTGCATGAATGTTTGCTTTTTATGCTTCATAAAATTTTTGTATGCTACATTCTTTTAATGATTAGAATATTTCAGAATTCAAAATGAGAAAAAGAGGGCTATCTGATCAAAACTCAGCAGAAAGAAAAATAAAAAACTTAAGCTTCAAGATAATTGCCCACTATTTCTTTACAACTATTCAGATGTATTAAGTCTACATTTCCTTAGTCTATGCTGGCCTCACCCTGGGGCCAAGATGTTTCAGAATTCAGAATTTTTTGGATTTTAGAATGGTAACACATTACGTATATTGTATATTTCCGAAAACCCTCCTGGGAATCTGGGGCAGCACCCTGAAATCAAACACATTAATAATATTTCTCTATTGAAAACTATTCCTATTTACACCAAAAGGAATGACTGGACTATAAATATTCTAATGTCAGATCAGGTCAGATGTCACCATCAAATAAATTTTACCAAAAACTTCGTTTGCAGAGCTTTTTATATATCAGAATTGTGGATAAGACACTGTGGACCTGTACATGCAGAGAGGTTCAACATCACCTACACAGTTAAGCTCCACATATCAGCTTTTTTTTAGCATCTCCCTAAATAACTCGATTTCCTGACTATCAAAATTCAAGTTTTAAAGAAAACTAATCTCCTTTATGCTATAAATGGCAAATCCTCAATCTCCCCACATAAAAATGTTAAACCAATTTTTCAACTTTTACTCTATTTCATTTTTATTATATATTTATAATACACTCAATTATTGCACAGTTGGAAAAAATACATAATTTTATTCTAATTGGGCAAATAACCAGCAGCAAGCTGAGTCTAAGCACCATAAGAAATATTTTCATATGGTTTACAAGTATAATGAAATTGATCAAATCAAGTGTTTTGTGTTCTATGCCACAGAAAATTGTAAAAGAATTTTTAGTCACCTTTGCCTATCCACACAAGTCTTAAGTAACCGTTTACCCAAGCCTGAGTCCTACAGGTTATTTTGACTGTCTACTCTTTAAAAGAGTAAAATAAATCAAAAGCGCAGACTTTTAGAAAGACAACTTTCCAGCATAAACACTAAAACACAATTCTTTTTACCATAACAGGCAAGCAGTTTGAGAAGCTGAGTCTTGACAACAAAACACAGGTATTTACACAAAGGTTTAAACAGTACTAAAGCATATCACTGAAGATTCCCCTCCAGGCCAGGCACGGTGGCTCACACCTGTAATCCTAGCACTCTGGGAGGCCGAGGAGGGAGGATCACTCGAGGTCAGGAGTTCAAGACCAGCCTGAGCAAGAGAAGAAATTAACTGGACAACTAAAAACATATACAGAAAAGTTGATCCAGGCACATGCCTGTAGTCCCAGCTACCCGGGAGGCTGAGGCAGTAGGATTGCTTGAGCCCAGGAGTTCGAGGTTGCTGTGAGCTAGGCTGATGCTACGGCACTCTAGCCCAGGCAACAGAGAGAGACTCTGTCTCAAAAAAAAAAAAAAAAAAAGATTTTCCTCCAAAAAAAGGCATTACAGAGGCAAACCTCTCTCAAAACTCTATTTTTAATAACAAGCAGCTCACAATCCACAACCACAAAAGATATATATTAATATTTATTCTCTTCAGATTAATTTAAGGAACCACATAAAGCAATGAGCTTTTGCAGAGAAACAAGATAATGTAATCTATACACTAATACAGTCTTGGAATCCAGCTCTATCGAAGCTTGATGATTGCTAGCACTTTTCTGATGGAAAACTCAAATGATAATGCTACTCACTTAAAATTATGCTGCAACAAATAGTTGCAAATAAAACCATTTTCCTTTTTAAAAGGAAATTTAAAGCAATTAACTAAAAATATGCCTAATGCACACATAGGTGAACTAAATTTAATGAGTATGACTATCAAGCACTGAGCTAAGCACTTTACACGTTATCTCATGTAACTGTTAAACCTTGTAGGCCCAGCCTACCAAAAACATTGTATAGTAACTTCTGGTATAATTCGTCTTCTTGCTCTTGTCACCTTAGGCAATATACAATTTTCAGTGGTACTTTCTGAACTCCTGAATGAAGTAACTAAATTTCATGGCTGTGTTTGCATTAGATTAAGTTCCTTTAAGTCTTCTCTGTTAAAGTCAAAACACTCATTTTCTATAGCAAAACCAAAAGAAACGCCATATGCAGTAAAACAATGATCAATTGTAAAATGCAACCTAAATGGTAAGGTTTCAAACCTTTAAGATGATACCAGCCATTATTTCATTAGTATTTCAGGAAATATAAGTTTTTGTAACATTCCTTTAAAGATTAATTTGCAGTTTCAGTTTGGAAAGATGAAAAGGTTCTGTAGGTGGATAATGGTAATCATTGCACAACAATGTGAATGTATTCAATGCCACTGAACTGTACACTTAAAAATGGTAAATTTTTTGTTACGTATATGCTACCACAATGAAAAACTTGACTTGTTCTAATATTTCATACAATTAAATATACACACTTTAAAATTAATTTATTATAAAATGGTTTTTAAAAATTTTTTTCAGTTTATCAATTTGCAATAGAGGCACCAGGAACTTTGCTCCAAAGAATAAGGGACACTTGTTGGCTTGGTAAGATTTACTGCACCTCACAACCATAACATTTAATCAACTAAAAGCAGCAATAACAGAGTCTATCAAATCACCAGTAAGTGATGTCAACTCTCATACCAGTAATATGTCACCTTAATAAAAGTGTATCTTGGCTATATTAAGCACTCAATAAATGAATGGACTAAATTGTTTAATAAGCATGTGAAATGTTTCATTTTTTAAAATAGCATTCATTTTAATAATTTAGAAAATATTTTAATAAAACAAAATGTATGATCGTGTTACATGTATAAACACCTCAGGCTCAAGTTCAGAATAACCCTAATAATTATGATTAATATCACTAAAGACCCAAGAGATGAAAGTGAAGTATAAAAAATTTCTATCTGGGATTGAGTATGAACCTGATGAATACTTGAGATTTGCTGTACTATTTTTAACTTAATTTTCTGGCCTTAGGTCAAAGTTTTGCTAGCAAAATACCAAAGTGAAAATGCTGGGAGTGAAGCCCAGAGTCTCTGCTTTAGCCTAGGAAAATCTATGCCTTCCATGCAACCAATTTTAGTCCCAATTAAAGACTTCCACAGACTGTCCAAGATGTCATGCTCCCAAGAGAAGGTAGGAAGAACACACGAACCAGAAAATAAGTTAAAAAAAAAAAAAAAAAGACGAACACGTATGATACAATACAGTACATCACTGCTTTCTGTGCATTGCACAGAAAGACACACACTCTTCAGTCAGTTCCTGCATTTTGGCCAAACAGGACTGAGTCACTCTGAAAATGATTCCTGAAACCTCAAAGGATAACCAACAGCCTCTGAAGAAAAGTCAGTCAGTCCCTGGAAAGGGAGGAGACAGTTTTTCTCATCACATAGTGACTAGGTTTATCCCAGCAGGGACTAGAACTGAACATCTGCATTCTGGCACACAATGTCTAAGGGATCTAAGGATTATCCACCCTAATTCAAGTCTTCCAGAATTAATTTAATATCCAGAGTATCTTTTTCACTTTCTTCTCCCCAGGGTAAAAGTCCACACCACCTTTTCCCATAAGTGCACACTAATCAAAATGTCTGCGAAATACTATTGTCAATCCTACCAAAAATAAGGAATAAGCCAGCATTCTACTACTCATTTCTAAACTGTAAAACATGTTCCTTTCTTAATCAAGAGCCAATTAGCAGCCTTTACTTGGCTATTAATTTGGATTTCAAAGGCCGTCTTTGTAAAGAGATACAATGAAGGGGAGAGATTTATTCCACTCTACGATTCAGACTGATTTTTTGGCTCTGGCACAATAACCTCGGGAAATTGAATTTACAGAAATTAAAATGTTCTAAACTGCAACTACGGAGTGTTCAAAGGCAATTAAAAACAACAGAACTTTAGCTACGTGTTCCAAGATTTCAAACTAAAAGGAAAGTGAAGGCAGCTCTTTGTCAAGGTGGGTACTTCCAATAGGAACAGCATCGGGTTTCTTTCTCCCTTGCTTGCACCCAAGTCCCCATGCAGTATGCCACTCTTTCAAATTGGCTAGTCTGGTGTATGAAGAATGGCCCGTCCTCCACCGTACCTCCCCAAACAGAGTGAGTAGGCGGAAGGCAAAGAGAGGTGTTTCCTCCCAGTGCTCCAAGAAAGGAGCAACCAGAGATGACACCAGCTCCAACAGGAGGTATAACAGAAGGGAGGAATCAAAGGCGGGTCGCTACTCTTGGAACTTAGTCGCAGAAGCGTCTGGTCTCCGGCCTCAGCTGCCGGAAGCTGGGCGGGGTGGGGCGAGACCTCCCCCACCCCACGGATGGATGGGCACACAAGGGTGGCAGAGGGGGGATGTGAGGTATGAGCTGGAGCGGGAAGGGCTCCCAGGCCCCGGCCACCTACCAGCAAGCTCTCCACGTTGATGGGGGAGCGAGGGTCTCGGATCAGCGCCTCCAGCTTCCTCTGGCGGCCCGCGCCGGCCCCGTCCCCCGGCACGGTCTCGGGGGCGCCGGGCATTTTCCCCGTCGGCGGGGGCCGGCTCATGCCGCCACTGCCGGGCCCGCACTCCGGCTCCTCGCGCTGGGGTCCGGCAGCCTCGGGGCCTAGCGCCGCCCCCGAACCACCGGCTCCGGGCGGGGCTCTGCCCGGGCCCACCGCTCGCCTCTAGCTCGGGCTCCGGGTCTCCGCGCCGGTCCGGGGCCCAGGGACTGCTCCGAGGGTCCCGCCCGGCCCGGCCCGGCCGGGAGCGACGAGGAACAGACGGCGTCCCCGCCCCTCAGTCAGATTCGCGCCGCCCGGTCCGCTGGTCCGCCGCGAGCTCCAGCAGGACGCCGCGGGCGGGAGCGGTGAAGTGGCGCCGCCACCGCCGCGGCCCGGACCGCCCCACCCTCTGGAGTCCCAGGAGGCTGAAGCCCAGGCGTGAAGGACTACGGCCGCCGCCAAGCCGCTGCCATGGTCGCCTCCAGCCGCCTCGCAGTCCCGCCGCCCCGCGCCCTTCACACGCACTCCCGCGCGGCGGCCCGTCTCCGGCCGCGCGCCGCCGCTACCCACAAACCCTTCCGCCCGCGGCCGCCGGCGCGCGCCCGCTCGCCCCGCCCGCCCCGCGCGCCCCGCCCTCCTGCCCGGCGGCCTCCGCTCGCCGCGCCGCCTCTTTCTTCCCTCCTGTCCGCTCTGCTTCGCTCGCTCCTTTGCGCCCCCTGCTCCCCGCTTCCTCTTTCTCCCTCTTTCGGGGTCCTGAGAGGCGAAGGCCGGGCCCGCTACCCCTGCCGAGCCCTCGCTGGGGGAGGGGCGAGCGCGCTGCGGCTCGGCCCGCCGCGCCTCCCGCCCGCGTCCCCTCCCCCGCCTGACCCCGCCGCGGCGGACGACCCCGTGGCCTCCGAGGCAGTCCCCCCGCCGCCCCGTGCCGCTGCCGCCGGGGAGGGGGCCGGGGAGGACGGGCCGGCCCGCGCCCCCGGCCCCGCTGACTCAGCGCGCAGCTATGCGGGCCTTGCATCACCCGCGCCGGAGCCACGGCGACCGCCGGCCGCTGCCCCCGCGCGCCGAGCTCTGCCTCGCGGGGCCTCCCCGGCCGCGGGGAGTTTCGCGGGAGGGTGGGAGAGGCGCCCGTGTGCACTGGGTGTCGGGAGTTCAGGAAAGGCAGAGGCGGGTGGAATCCTAGTCCTGGGGCAGGAGGGCCTGGGGTGTCGAAAACATTTCTGCCTCTCCCTGGCAGTCACCTCCCAGCCTGGGCTTAATCGCTAACTACGTCGAGGGAGCAGGAAAGCGATAGAAAAACGCTCCCCATCCGCAGGCTTTCTCGGGTCCTTTACTTTTGGGGGTCGGAAAAGGGGTGGTTGTCGGTGCCGCCCCCACATTCCTGCCCTCTCGAGGCCCGTGCCATTGGTCGGATCCGCCCAGGGCGCAATCTGAAAAATATGTGCCAAGAGCTATAAAACTGTCCATAGAGCCCTTTTGACCCAGTAAACCCATTTAAGGAAGTACATTTCTAAGGAAATGATCCAAAGGGGGAAGGGGGGTGGAACTTGCGGAAAGATGTTTACAGCAGGGCTATTCACAATGTTTGTAATGACCAAAACCTGGGAATGGACCCAATTGTCCAACAATTGAATAATCTAAGCAAGCTCTGTCACATTAACAGAAAGAATCCTGGCAGGTATGCAGACTGTGTCAAGCACATGAAATTTTGGCAAGTACATGAAAGGTGTATTGGAAATAAAGTTAAGTGAAATAAAACAGCCACAAAATAGTCTGTGCACACTATTTAAGACTATGTAAAATGAGCAGCAGTAAGAAACAGGGGAGAATACAGTTGTATTTTAAGTGAATGGGATTTTTCCATGTGCAAAGACACTTCAGAGCACATTAAAATTTCAAAAATTGAAAAACTGTATTGAGATACATGAGCCACTCCAAAAAAGCCACAATCTGATAGCTATTAAATAAGAATGTTAAGAACCTTCTCACTGGCATGTCAGAGATAAGCCCACAGATAGGCTAAAGCCCTAACCTTGCAAATGTAGCATTTTAATCAGTAAGTGTTCTGAGAGCCTCTTTTGTTTTGGGTTAAAGCCACCCTTACTTGGACTTAGGAAGAGGCCCTGGATGATCCAATACAGCTTTTTCATTTCAGTTAATAGCACTGATTTCTGGTCAAAAGGTAAGTCATTTAAGTTTGTATGTTGAGTTATTCATTTATACTACAGCTGCTTCCAAGCCGCTGCCATGGTCGCCTCCAGCCACCTCACCAAGAGGACAGAGTAAGCTAGACACTCTTCCTACTTGTGCATTGGAGCAAAATAATGAGATAATCCTTGATTATAGATTCTTATTTCCATATTATATGCAAGGCAAAAGGAACATTATGTGGTTCTCAGTTTCCAAATTATTTTTGCAATGACTGGCTGTATATTTCTGTGGAGCTTGGTGAGATAACAGGATGCCATGGTCCCAAACACTGGACATGGAAACCTTATTTAAAAAGAAAGAGTAGTGATCAAAAAGCTACTATACAGGGCATCTTCTACATATGGTCATTTACATAGACCAGAAAAGGCCATAGTATAAAAGATCTTCACCCAAGACCCGTACCATTGTTTACCTGGAAGAAGAGAAGGCTAATCTCTTGATGTGAGTTAAAACTTTTTTTGTAGGGGTGCAGGGTAATACATATAACGTTTCTTGTTTTACAAAAGTAATGCACAAATGCATTCCTGTAAAAGTTCAAACAAACCAGAAATACATAGAACATAATCTGAAAAATTACTCTTCCACATACATCCTTGTATCATTCCAGGCTTTTATCCATTATGTATTTGCATATACACATATCTTTTTCCCACTTATATGCAATTATACCATATCAAAGCAATTTGCATCTTGATTTTTCCCTCAATTAATAATGTCTTGGAGATATGTCCATGTTTGTAGACAGAAATCTAACTCATTCTTTTTAACTGTTGTACTCTATTCCATGATATGGCTGTACAATGCTGTATTTACGCTCTGTTAGCACAGTGGTTAAGAACAGACCTCTGTATATAATTGCCTGGGCTAAAATCCTGCCCTTACTGTGACCCTGAGCAAGTTACCTAACTTCTCTGCATCTCGGTGTCCTTATGTTTGCTATAATGTGCTTTGAAAGTGTACTGGCCTCTATAAATGATTGATATTATTAGTATTTTCCATTTTCTCCCTGTCACAAACAATAATGCCATTGACATCCTTGTATTTTTGCCATCATGTGGAGATATTTGAATAGTATAGATTCCTAAAAGTGAGATTGTTGTAACAAAGGGTAGGCATATTTTAAATAGTTACAGATACTGCCAAACTGTCCTTTAAAAAGACTATGCCAGGGCGGGCACAGTGGCTCACGCCTGTAATCCTAGAACTCTGGGAGGCCAAGGCGGGTGGATCGCTTGAGGTCAGGAGTTCGAGACTAGCCTGAGCAAGAGCGAGACCCCGTCTCTACTAAAAATAGAAAGAAATGATCTGGACAGCTAAAATTATATATATAGAAAAAAATTAGCCGGGCATGGTGGCACATGCCTGTAGTCCCAGCTACTTGGGAGGCTGAGGCAGAAGGATTGCTTAAGCCGAGGAGTTTGAGGTTGCTGTGAGCTAGGCTGATGCCACAGCACTCTAGCCAGGGCAACAGAGCAAGACTCTGTCTTAAAAAAAAAAAAAAGACTATGCCAGTTTACATTCTCACCATCAGTAGAAGAAACTGCCTATTTCCCTTCACTTTTGCCAACATTAAATATTGTAATTTGTTAAATTTTTGCCAAAATTCCTTTAATTACTACTAAAGATGGGCATTTTGTGTATCTGTTTCTTCTGAAATTACCTGTTTATATCTTTTGTCCATTGGTTTTGCCTCTTTCCTTTTTTTTTTGAGACAGAGTCTCACTCTGTTGCCCAGGCTAGAGTGAGTGCCATGGCGTCAGCCTAGCTCACAGCAACCTCAAACTCCTGAGCTCAAGGGATCCTCCTGTCTTAGACTCCCGAGTAGCTAGGATTACAGGCATGCACCACCATGCCCGGCTAATTTTTTCTATATATATTTTTACCTGTCCATATAATTTCTTTCTATTTTTAGTAGAGATGGGGTCTCGCTCTTGCTCAGGCTAGTCTCGGACTCCTGAGCTCAAAGGATCCGCCCACCTCGGCCTCCCAGAGTGCTAGGATTACAGGCGTGAGCCACCGCGCCCGGCCGGTTTTGTCTCTTTCTTAGTGATTTATAGGAGCTCCTCATGTATTATGGATAGTCCTCCTTATAATATAATGTTAAAATATGTTATAGTTTGCAAATATTTTCTTCCAACTTGTTGCTTGTCATTCAGTTTGGTTTGGGTATCTGTTGTCACAAAAGATTTTACCTTTTATTCAGTCAAATCAGTGAATATTTTCCTTTATGGCTTCTGGATTTTGTGTCTGGGCTGGGGAAGATTTCAAACCCAGTTTGAAATTGCAGCAGGCTATAAGGAAATGTTAGGAAATGGCAGTTTCCTAACACTATCAGCTCAGATCATCCCAAATTAGCTACAGAGAGGAGCTCTCCGTGCATGCTCTTCTCCAAGGGGTCTCCTGCCCTGATTCTTGCTGCTCTGCAACTCTGTCCCACGTCAGCTGCTTCTTTTTAACATTGTCTCTGGTGTGTGCTGAGCACAGGTGAGATAGGCAGGGACTTGGACAAAAACTTTTGTTCAATACTAAGGAAGAACAATGGGGAAATAAGCCCAGAAAATCCAGGGCATTTAAACAGGCTGGCCGATCAGAGGATAAGGCTTTGATTCTACCACAACTTGCTTGCTCTGCGGGACTTAAAAGCTCCAGCCCATTTCATATGGATTTTGTCTGTGATTCTTTTGTCCGTGTCTTCATTCCCAGCCCTTTCTAAGTGGTTGGAGTCAATTTAACAGCCATTACCCAACAATGGCTTCCCAGCCCTCCTGAGGCTTCTCATCCATACCCAGGGCCCAGGCCTCCCTCTTTGGTCTGAGGCCCGTCTCCTCCATTCTACTTTTTGATTTGAGGGATCTGCCTTGTCCCCAAGAATTAATTCACCCTTCAGATGCAAGCTCACCCTCTCCACCCATAGATAGGGCTGGAAAAGGACCATTTTTTTTTTTTGTTTTTCAATCTAGCTCTTAGTAATTACTTGTTTAATGATAATAATTATTATTTTAAGGGCTTACTATGGGCTAGGCAGCATTCTTTATAGAAATTATCTTAATTCTCCAAACAGCCTTTTGCTAATGGTAATATTACTGTGCCCATTTTACAGATGATGTAATAGGGACTCAGATATATGCAAATGGAATAAATAAATGAATTAACGAATGGATAGATGAAAATGATGAACTATGAATGGTCTGGCCATTACAGATAAAACACATAACAACTTTTCCCGTCTTGCTTCACGCCACCAAGCAACTCATGCTGGAGCTGTTGTAGTGAGATGCCCCTGCCCACATAAGCCAGGATTTAATAACAGAATAAAGGAATGGACTCTGAATACAAAGATGTCATTATCTTTGTAAACTTCACTACTACAAAGGGTACAGAGTTTAATAGTTTATGAGATAGACTTTCATCCTAAGTTTCATTCATGGTTCTGGTGATAATTCCCAGGGTGAATGAGAAAAGCACCGAACCCCTCTGTGAGTCAGTTTCCTCATACACAAAACAGAAATAATGACGCTTGGTTGTCATTAAGGCTTCTTAAGATCCCCAGATGAAAGATACGGTATTCATCCAAGACAAGTTATTCATCAGCATACTATGAAAGACTCTCAGAGAAGAAAGATCTGGTCACATGGTTCAGCAGTATGCTTAGAAGTAAATGGTAAGTCACTCCAAAAATATATATACATTGTAGACATATGTTTCAGAAGAAATGACTGGATCCTGGAAAACTAAGCTTAGACTCTGGCTCTGCCAGTTTGCCGGGAGACCTTGATGTCATACCTGGCAAACTCATTTTCCCCATTAGTGAGATAGAAATGGCACCAGGATGCTCTATGTGATTTCCCTGCTCAAAAACCTTCATTGGGACTTCTATGATTGTGCATGAAATCCTCAGCTTAGAATCCAGAGCTTTCTACAGGTGTCCACAGCCTCCCTTTACAGACTTTTCTTCCAGTGCTCCTCTTCACTTTTTCTCAAAATGAAACACACGTAGCTCTTCCCTCTTCAGTGAAGCTGCTTTCCAGCCCCATGGAATAGCACCTTCCTGCCCTTCTCTGCCCATTGAGCTCCTGCCCATCTTCCACGAAGACCTCCCCTTCCTTGAACGAAGCGCTTGATGCTTACTGAGTTCTGGATCCCCTGTAGCTTTTAACAAGATACTTAGCAAGGTGCTTGCCTCACATACATGAGAAGAGCAGTATTTTTATTCTTTCAATGTTTTTGACACCCAGAAACTTGGATTTGTTATGTGTCCAGAGTAAGTTAGTAATTTCCTATTGTTTGCCATGAAGAATGCCTGCCTCCTATTCCACTCTCCAAGCACTCTGGTCCAGGAGAACTATAAACTGTATAGGATGCGTTGTTCACAGGAGAGATCATGCCATTCCCACCTGTGCCTTTGCTGGAGCTGCCTGCTCCCCTGTCCTCTCCCTCCCAGGGCTCCTCTCACAACCCAAGCTGAAGGCACTCTCCTTTCAGGCCAGTTTCCTACCGTCCTGCTTTCCTTGTAAATTCAACTCCAGCACTGTGCTAAGCTCTTTGGTAGATACAAAAAGGACTGAGTATGCGTTCTTCCTACACAGAGTTTGCAATCAAGAATTATTGATTCAAGCTGGGCATGGCGGTGTGTACCTGCAGTCCCAGCTACTCAGGAGGCTGAGACAGGAGTATCCCTTGAGCCAAGGAGTTTGAGTCCAGCCTGGGCAACATAATGAGACTCTGTCTCTAAAAAAAAAAAAAAAATTAAATTAAAAAAACCTGTTGATTGAATACTCAGTGCTTTTTTTAATGGCTGAATATATAAATGAAAAAGCACAAATCATTATAATTCAAGAACTGTAAGTGCCCAAAGAGATTCACAGATAACATTGCTATAAGAACTCAAAGAATCCTGAAACAAGAGATGTCTTCTAGCAAAGGGATCAGAAAAAGGAGGTGGCATGCGACCTGGTCCTTAGGGTTCAGCAGCGTTTGGAAATGGAATGAGAGAACAGTCCTCCAGGCAAAACGAGGGCAGGAGTGGGGAAGTCTGAAGTAAATAAAAGGAAAAAGAAATGATGCCTAGAGAATAGGGCACACAAGTGGTTAGACAGAGTAGCGGGTAAGTGAAACCAGATCAGAGGAGGCCTAGAGGCTGCACTGACTTGCAATGTGACATCAAAGAAGCCACTGCAGTCCTGTCCCCCAGGACTCACTGTAACTGAAGGTGTCGGCATAGGATGCCATGCAGGTGTCTCCAGCTGCACCGCCTTCCGATTCCATAGCCCTATGTGGCAGGCGGGAGGGGCCTCTCAGTGGTCATGGGCAAGGTGGGGGTGGGACTTGGAAAGAGTCCTCAACCGCCGAGTGACAAAGCAGAGTGGAAGAAAGCCAGTTTAGAGGGCATTTTACTAATCCACAGGCCACCATTTGTAATTAGGTAGTTTATGATCATGATCAATTAAAAACTTACAAAGCATACAAGAAAGAAAGCTGTAGTTTGAGTGATTCGTCATTAGAATACAGGAATATACTTAGTTTCCATAAAAGCCTGCCTTATTGTGAAATGAGGAAACACTTTAAACTTCCTGTCCTTTAGAGTGGCACTTTGATGGCTACGGCTGCCCTCGTAATATTCCAATTGCTGCTTTGGCCTCTAACCAAAAGTCGGGGCCTCCGTGGAGTGAACCCAGAGAAGGCTGGCCCACTGCAAGTGACAGCTGTGTGCCAGGCACACAGGCTGATCAAGGCCCACGTCTCTGGGCAGGATGTGACAGTGGGAATGAAGGCACTTGTAGTAGAGTCAGAGAAACTGCATTTCAGGCCTAGCTCTGTCCGTTTCTAGCTGTGCAGCCTTGGGCAAATTAACTCACCTCTCTGAGCTTCAATTTCTCTGTTGGGATTTTTGTGAGGCATGCATAGGAGAAGGCTCATACGGCATTCAGCATATTGAACAGGTACTCCATGTAGGCTAGCTCCTTCTCACCTGGCAGAAGCCGACAGAATTCCAGGCATCATTTCTTTCATTTATTCACTCAACAAAGAGATTTATGTTCTGGTAACACAATGGTGAACAACAGAGAAATAATCCCTGTTGGCCTTTATAAGGCTTATGATCTAATGGAGGGGACAGATATTAAACAGCCATTTATTGGCTGTGCGAAGGGGCTGCACGAATATGGGAGTCTGGATACCACTGCAGTCTTTTCTCTGACATCCTGCAACAGCTCCATCTTGGGTTCTGGGCGTGGAAGAGGAAGGACAGGGCGTGTTAGGATGACCCTCGGGTTTCCTCAGGCTTCATCAGTGAAGCAGCAAAGATTGATTATTGTATCTAAATGCTGTCAATTTATTTTAGGGTAGATAAAAATGAATGATTTAAAAACAAAACAAAACCAGAAGCAAGTTAATCCAAGGTGATTCTTTTGCCCTTTTCCAGAAAAAGAAAGATTTTGTGGCAACTACTCAGAAGTGGAATGCCAATGGCCACGGTCTTCAAGCCTTTGGATTTCTTATTGACATTCTCACTGACTGTGTTTAAACAGGGGCTGTTGCTCACACAGTCATTGTTTGCTGTGGCCCAGCAGGTCCAACACGGGAAGGCCGTTCAAACCTCAGCATGGATCCCCCTGTGCAGAGAAGGTGGGAGCCACATGTTTGAAGGAAAAGGGTAAATTCTGCTCCACCGGGACTCTACCGCCCAGGTTGGGAGCTCAGCAGAGCAGAGGTGCTCCGGAAGGGACACCCTAGCCCCAGAGCTTTGCACTCTGGAAGTGACGCGAATTTCAAGAGCGTCAGACACATGAGCCTTACGTATGATCCCCACTCCCACTTCAAGACAGCAAGAAGGTGACTTGGTGACGAGCACAGCAACAGTCCCTCCCAGCACCTACAAGAAGGAAAGCCGGCACTTACAGCTGCCCCTGTGACAGCATCCCCAGTACAAGCCAAGAGTGGTATTTCGTGGGGCTATTTATCAATCAATAAAGTGGGTTGAATGCCTACCATGCATCAAGGACTCTGACTGGCAGCAAGGGGAACTCAGAGATAAGAAAGGCAAGGCCATGGACATCATGATTTGGGGAGAGAAATGAGACATATATACAGGGCCTGGCCAGGAGCGAGTGCTCGGTGTATTTATTGCCTGCACAAAGGATGGACTGAATGAATGAACCGGATATACACACAAGAAAGGCACACAGTACAGAAGAAAGAACCTAGGACTTGGAATCTGAAGACACAGTTGGCATCTGGCTCACCCACTTCCCAGCGAGGTGGTTCTGCTTGCTTCCAGATCCATGGTCCACCTGCTCCGTGCCCCACGGTGACCTCTGTAGATGCCTTCCCAGGGCTCCCTTGTGGTCTGTCTTCTGTCTGGGCTCAGCCCAAAAGGAGTCCCTGGAAAGAGACTGGGGGTGAGGACAGGGTTTCTTCCCCTCCCCGGGCTCAGCCTCTGGCGGCAGCCCTGCACTCCGGTCCCTGCACTCCCACAGGCTGCATCCCACTTCTCACTGGGCTCCAGGAACATGATGTCCTGCCCCTGCCCTTTGACCTCAGCTTCTCACTGTTACTGATGTCTGGGTCCCTCAACACTCTGTCTTCCTTTAATCCTGTCCATACCGCTGAAAAAAGTTTCCCCTTGGAACTAACCACCTGAGTTAGTTACGTTTCCTGCTGAGACCCAACTCATTAGGTAAATTAGACCAAATCGTGGAACTTCTCAGAGTGTCAGATTCCTCGACTATGAAATAGAATAATAACAATACTTAGGACTAGTGCAGTGCCTGAACATTGGCCCTAATAAATGTTGGCTGCTTGAATAAATCAATGCGTGAATGAGTAAATGAACAAATGACTGATGAATGGCTAAGTGGACTGATGACAAGGTATTACTGTACTAGGTGTGAAAATATTGGTTATTATAATTCTTATTAAGTGGTGAATGAATGTAACTATCTTGACATCCTAAAATGGATGCCGGTCAAGAATCAGGAAATCTGATTCCACTTGTTAACTGTGTGGTCTCAGGAAAATTATTTTCCCATTCTGTGCCTCGATTTGCTCCCCTGTAAAACAAAAGAGTTGCAGGTAATAACCTGTAAGTACCCATCCAATTTGGACATCCTATCAAGTACTAAACATTCAGGGCTACTGTACAACAGTCTGAGTTGCAGAAGCTGGGGAAGGCCGTGGGGAGGAAGCAGGAACTTGAAGACTGGAACCGTAACTGGGACAGCAGAAGGACCTGGCGAGGGAGCGAGCCTGGGGGGCAGAGGGTGGGTGAGGCCTGTCCATGCTGGTGACCAAGAACACCCGGCTGGAACAGAAGTTGCCCATGGGACATGAGGGGAAATGGCTGGGGACAGAGCCTGGGGACACATATGAAGGCCTGGACCATCAGACTGAGAAACCGAAAGGAACTGTGGAAGGAAGGAGTCTGACCTCCCAGAGGACCCAAAGCTAGTGCAGAACTCGGGTTCTAGTTTCCTCTGCTGACCCACTGAGTTGCCATCAGGGTCTCTCTCTTCACCTCTTGATGGCAGCTGCCTTCTCGCTTTTGTGATTCCTTTCTTTGAAGGTCACTTGTCAAATTAGGGATGGAGGAAAATTTATTGAGTGAGGAAACCATTCGGTAATGGATATTTTTGGCACATTCAAATCTTGGCAAAAAACATGTTCCTATCGTTATCCTGCTTGCATTTTAAAATATGTTTGTTTGCAGCAAAGTCAAAGGCATGATCACCAAAATAAAGCGATGTTTTTAAGTTCCTGAAAAACTATAAATCCAGGGAAAAAATGTAATGGGCCTTGAGCAAGAATATTCACTGGAGAATACTAGGGATTAAGTTAAAAGTACTTGAAAAAAATGATAAAAATTAACAATAAGGATGATAATGTAAAACTACTGTAGGACACATGGAGTTAGTTGAAAAATGTGGCCAGCTATGTGAGTTTAGGCATCTCCCTTCCCTTCTTGGGCCTCAGTGTCCCCATATGTAAAATAAAGAAGCTAGACCCAATGGTGGGCTCTAGAAGCCTGTCCTGCCCTGATGGGGCCTGCAGGTCCCACGTGGCCGCTCTCTCCTCCCTCTGTGGGGAACAACTTTCCCAGGAGGGCACAAGAGAACTTGCATCACTTTGTGTCGGCTCTTCTGATGTCCGTCCCCTGCGTGGCCTCTCAGAGCACAGGAGCTTGAGAACCGAGGCAGCTGCTCAGCTCTGGCACTTTGTCTGGCTGTGGCCAGAGATGAAAGGAGTCCACGCCAGCCTGCAATAAGGCTGGACCTCTGGGTAGAGGTCATCTAGACGTGTGCTGGCCTCACCACCACTGTTGGGGACAGGACTTGTCCCCCCTTGCAGATGCTCACCAGAGGAGCCCCTGAACATTTGTCCAGTCCCTGTCCACACCCCACACGGCACCCACAGGGGTCATTCTAAAATGCTCATCTGCGGTTACTGTTATCTCCAGCTCAAATATGTTGGTGACACTCCCTTCTTGAGCTACAGCAATGTGTCCCTGAGAGACACTTAGTCACTGGAGTTTGGAGAATGCAGCTTCTCTCTCTCCCTCCCCCGGCTGCCTCCTGCTGCTCCAAGAGTCCTGCAGGAAGGAAACCTGTTCAGCCTCATTGAACTCAGTGTGTTTCCCAGATGTATTCAACCAAAAGACTTTTTTTTTTTTTTTTTTTTGCTTAGTAACTCCAAGAAATTTCCCTCAGAACTACGGTTCCCCATACTATGCCCTGGGTAACACCACTCTGTGGGTTAAAATCCAAACTCGCTTGTGTTTAGAAAAGGCCTGTCTCAGTCCAGACCCTGATAACCCTCTGCCTCGCTTCTCACCGCCCCTCTGTGCACCCTAAACTCCAGCTCCAAGTGAATGATGAGTTGGTAGTTGATGATTCGTGTGTGTGAGAATGTTGCAAAAATATAAACCTGGAGAAAGAAAAGAAATACAGAGCCTTAAGCAAGCGTATTACCTGAAGGATCCTAGGTCCCAGGCCACAGCACTAGAAAAGTTAAATTATAATTATTTGCTCACTTTTTTGTCAAGAAACTAGGCAGTTATTCCCCCTCCAGGCCTTTTCTCCTGCTGGTCCTGCGGTCTGGAAACTTCCCTCCTTTCTTTACCTATGAAGAGTATATTCATCTTTCAAAGCTCTACTTAAGTGAAGCTTTTCTGTGGACCTTCCAAAATTCCATATAAGAATTTATCACTCATTCCTCTGAGTTCTCATAGCATTTTTCATGAACTTCTGTTAAAGTACTTTTCATTCTACTCCCCCCAATATGTATAATAAAAGCTGTGATTTATGGGTGGTCCTCTGTGCCACTATTAGGTGACAGGCAAGAGGCTTACTGTTTAAATAGAGATAAAGACAGTCCCTGTTGTCTGTGCTTCTCTGACCCGTCCCCTCACCTGGGAGCCCCTGGGATCCACACGTCCTTCGAAGCTTCTTGCCATACGCTGCTCCATTCCGGGTCTGTCTCTGCCACATACGTGGAACTAACTCGTATGTTAACTTGCCTCCTATAACGATAATCTGTTGAAATCAGAAAAAAAATGGTCTGAGCCCTAAATGGAGAGACAATAATGAATTAGCAATAGTTCCCAAATTAGGGGTTTAATTATTTGACATTCAGACAGTCAGAAAGGAAATCGAGAGCAAGGAAAATGGGCACAAAAAGTCCTATCTGAATAGGCAGAACAGATGTCATAAAACCCATGCGTTGTACTTTAGGCTTGTGTTCAAGTCTTTTTCTTCTAGACCCAGTCCTACAAACCAATGTTGTATTAGAAAGGGCAGATGAAAAGTGTGGGTAGTGATGCAGAGGAACTACCAGCGACAACAGGATGTGACAGTGAGCGGATACCATAGAATCAACACCGAAGAAAGACTGATTTGGAGCCGTTGAGTGGAGAGGGGCAAACAGTCCTGTGAACTTCGACCCTCTCAACTGCCATGGGCATCACGACACAGCAGTTCAGCACTGACCGTCACAGAGATGCCTGGATTATCAAGAAACGTTAAGCTACCTGTCATATCCTCTCTCAGAAAGAAGCCAAGTATATACAAGCTATTTGGGAAAAAATTCTTTTTAAAATAACAAGTGATTGTTCAAAAGGTTAAGATTTCCCCCAAGACAGCCTCGCAGTTCATGCCTCTTGTTTTCAGGTCTTTGCTCAAAGGCCACCTTCCTGAACACCTTGATTTAAATTGCAGCCTCCGATCCCTGCCAACTGCCAGCATTACCCATCCCCTTTTTTTACATTTTTCTTTGTACCAATAATCACCTAATGTAATAAATAACTTAGTGTTTGATTATTATCCATGTCTCCCACTCCCCAAAAATGTGTGCTTCATGAAGGTAGCGGTTTTGTCTGTTTTGTTCCCTGCTGTATCATAGGGAAATTGCACCTGGCACCCACAGGCCTTCATTATTGAATGAAAGCATGAATGGATTCAGTTATTTGGAAGACATATTTAAATTTTTAAAAGTCATTTTATGGAAATACTGGCTAAATGCAGAGAAACTATATGAGAATTTTTTAACATAAGGCATATTAATTCATTGGCAACATTTATTAAGGTCATACTCTATGCAGACACCTTGCATTGGAGATTTGCTTGTTTTGTTTACACTCACACTTGTGAAGCACCAAGTATTCCACATGCAGAGTCACTAACACGCTGCACACAAACATACACACACACACACACACACACGCACACACACACACGCGCGCACACACGACATTCTGGTTCCTTCTTGTAGCTTAGCTTAGATCTTATCAGCTCTTTCATGTAAAGGTTTCACAAGTCTGGTCTATGTCTCCTTCAGGAAATTCTTAGAAGTAGGAGATAATGATATTGATTAGAAATGATGGTGTTTGCCATGAGTGAGCCTAGAATCTATATTTAACCACTGTTTATTGGGGTGTTGGAAGCAGCTATTGGGTTTGGAAGAGTATACTGGACATAGAGCCAGAAAACTTGGGTCCTAGCCCTGGACCCATCCCTTAAAACCGAACGATTCTGGCAAGTGACTTAACCACAAAAAGCTGGTTCAGAGGTCTTTTTTACAGGACTTTGTGAACTATAAAGTGCTATACAATTTTAAGAAATCATCATTATTTTGTTGAGAAGTAAAAAGTACATTACATGGCACTAGAAAGGAGTAAGATCTTTGTGACTCATGAACCTTGAAATGCATGAGTACTAATCTTGATATCCAGGCCAAGTGGATATGGAATTTGTGTGACCTTCACTTTTAGGGCCTGTTTCATCATGTGTAAAAAAGACTTCTACCTAGTTCCAACCTGCTGGAGTGATTTCTCTGACTCTGATCACAACTGATAGGGTCTGTAGGTCTGTGGCAGGACATTGGGATGGATTCCAGTTGATCCTGCAGCCTTGCCTGATGGTTCTCTAAGAGTGAAACTTTAAACTTTATTCATTTACTCATTCATTCATTCACTCAACAAATACTTACTGAGCATCAGTCGGTGGCAGAGGCTGTACTAGACGCTGGGAATAACAAATGGAAGAAGACAACGTCTCAGTACCATCAATGATCAAAGCTGTGTCGGGAGCAGACTTACAAACACATAATTGACACATACGTTAGGAGCCACGAGGAGACAGGAGCAAGGTGCAGGGGGCCCACGGAGGGAGGCCTGATGCTCTCTGTCTGGGCTTCCCACAGAGAAAAGGTTTCAGTGGGACTTCAGAAGAAAGGTAGGAGTTAGCCAGGTGGGGTAGCAGACAGGAATGGAATAAAGCAGGGAAAGAATGTAGGAAGACTCTGAAGCATTTCACTTTGGCAGTTTAATAAGCACTGATTGTGCACCTATTGTGTGCTAGGCATTGTAGAGGAGAAGGCCTGAATATCCAGGAAGAGGATGGAGCTGATGAGGCTACATTTTACAGCGTGCGAATGCCATGATCAGGACTCTTTGGTGGGAACCTGTGATAGTGAAAGGCACAGACTTATGGCATTGTTAGTGCAAAAAAGAAGATTTCAGAACATGATCCCTTGTGTGACATTATGTACCTTCACCATTCTGACATTCAGGAGATATTAATAAATGCTAACTGTAGCAAACACTGAGGATACAGAAACAAGTAGGACAGAATCCCTATTTCTTAACAAAACACATCAGTGAAGTGTAATACATGCTATGACTGCAGGAACACCAAGCAGGAGGACTTCGTCTAATCTGGGAGGAGCGAGGGAAAACTTCCCAGGAGAGGAGACACGTTCAGCTGAATCTCTAAGGGCGAATAGGAACCGTGTGAGTGACTGGAATGGGAAGTGTTCTAAGCAGAAGCATGTAGAAGGTCCTGGACACCCAAGGAAGGAACTGGAAGACTTCACTGTGGCTTCAGTCATATAGTGCTCAGGGCCCGAGGTGTGAGGTAAGGAGTTTGGGGTTCACCCCAAGGGAAGCTATGGGTGGATTTTAAGCAAGGGAACAGGGGAGCAGCATGATAAGCATTGTATTTTGGATGTGTGTCTATACCCACATAATTGACATCTGCCACCTCACAAGCTTGGTTACAAAATAAAGTCACCGTTCCTTAATACTCAAATCATAATGCCCAGAAGCCCCCACCTACCCAAATTAGGAGAAAGATTCTATCTCTGAGGTTTCCTTCTCCAGGTATTTCTGAAGACTGTGAATCAGCCCGCGTGCCCCCCAGGCATATCCTTGCTGCCACCTCCCCCAAAACATGACCTTGGCTGCGTCTTTTGAGGCTGACCCTTCCGTGAATGGCCAGCTTCTGCTGGCTGCGTCCAGACTGGCCTCACTGCAGTCGCTAGAGCAGGGGCTCAGGGTCTTCCCAGAGCAGGGACCATCCGGGCAGCTTGAGGAAACACTCAGTCCCTTCTGTGGCCACGTGAGCATCTCAGGACCCTCCCGCTGCCTCCGTGGCGGCTGGTGTGTGCCTGTTTCACCTCAGTGTCTCCCCAAGAGAAAAGAGAGGACCCCCCCCAACCCTTCTGTCACATTCAGAAGAGGCCTCCCACAGCAACTAGGCCATAACTGACAACTCCAGTGCACCAGCTCCTCTGTGCGGTAAGTAGACAGCTGCTTATCAAAAGGCAAGACAAGGCATCCTGCGGCCACGGCAGCAGACACAGTGAGGCCAGCCACAGGCTCTGTCCAGAAACAGCGCTCCTCTCTGGCCTGGGGGCGGGGGACACAGCCCTCCTCCTATCCAAAGGGTCAGTCCTGATTTCTCTCGTGGCTGTGCGGGTGGGGAGCACATTTAGAGGATGGAGGCCGCTGTAAATAGCTCCCACTCGCCGTCCACGCTGTGGTGGCTGTGGTCGGGGCAGCCCTTTCCACCACAGGAAACACTTCGAGCCTCCCTAGGCCGGTCCTGGCCCCCCCAGCCCTAGGACCGGCCTTATTTCCTGCCCATCATTATCTGCTTTTGGAATAGTGGCGGTGGGCACATCCATTCCTTCAGGGATGCGGGGCCCCCCATGGCCCCCACAGCAGACTGACACTGGCATATTTTACAAGATATGGTAAATGGGCACATATGCATAGAGAACTGTCTGGAGGGCTGTTTTCCCAAAATTTAAAGGCAGTGCCTCTGGGTCTCAGGGGTTCTTTTTACAATCTTCATTGTAAACTTCAGTACAATAGTTTTTCTTTTTTCACCATGACTATACATCATACTTTCAGGAAAAGAATTCAGGCTTTGGAATCATATAGCTTTGGCCTATCAGGTAGCCTTTGGTGAATTAGATCATGAGTATCTTCATCTATTCAGTGGGGAAAAGAACATTTCACAAGGTTGTTGAGAAAAATTCAATACTATTTTTATATTTCTAATGTTTTCATTACTCATAACTAACATAACTGTACATAAATACATCAGTGTGATTACTTTGTGTACCCTGGTGAGTTTCCTTAAAGGGGAGTCCTTTTTCCCTTTTTTCTTTGTTTATCCCTCCCTCCCCCTCCAGTCTGTCCCACTGTGTTATGGCTCCCGGTCAAACCCAAGTCCCGACGCAGCCCACACAACTGTGTTGGCAGCCTAGACCTGCCATGTTTTTCTCCATGGTAATACAATAATAAAAGCATATATAGAGATAGATACGTATAATAACTTACATAAATATATGTAATCATATAAAAGATTTGTTGGTCTTTTAAAAAAAGAGATCATATTACATGGAATTCATGTATTCTGCTTTTCTTACTCAGCAACACTTCCTGAACTCCATCCAGTTACTTGGTAAAGCTCTTGACTTTGATGGCTGCATAATGTTTCATGATTTGCAAATAACATAATTGTTTTCATTTGCGCCCATGCTTATCAATACTCACTTTGTTTCTAGTTTTTGCCACTATGAAAAATGCTGTAACACGTGTGTGCACGTGTACACACACACATATACACGCACAGGCACACACACCCCTTTGTTATATTGATGATTTTATTTCTTTGCAATAGATTTTCAGAAGTGAGATTTCTGGGTGAAATGGATATAGCCACATTTCTAAAGTATGTGCCGAAGTGTCTCTTACATAGTAATTGCTCAATAAAGTGATGTCTGCTATTATTCCTAGTGTTAGCTGGGGAGTTAAATTTTGAAAAAGTTTAGTCATTTATTAGAGCTCCACTTAGATAAACTACATTTACTTTCAAGACATAGGTTATCTGTAATAACCGAACTAACTGTCCTTTCCTTGTTTATACAAAGCCAAAAGGAAACGGGACTTCACTGGAAAACTAAAATAGACATGCACGTTTGCCTCCTCACTTCCTCTCTGCCATTCAAATCCATTTCCTCAGCGAGGCAGGAACTCAGAAGCCAAAGGCTCCGCTCCCATAATTGGAGGTTCTTGTTTTGCATTTAAAAAAAATCGTTATCAGCTTCTTTGCATATCTGATTTGAAAAACAAAAAGAGCTCACAGAAGAGTTTTCCAGTTGTGGAAATGCAGTGAGGAGCCGACTCTAGCCTTTCGATGAGATGAGTGAATAAGTCCCTGTGTCTGCAGCCCCCACTCCGCCCTCTCACAGCAGACACCAGCGGGAGAGATCCGGCGGTTCCCAGTTCGAAGGGTCTCCTTGTTATATCAGCCGCGCACAATGAAAACTGAGGCTGTGGCTGTGAAGACAGGGCTGTTTCGTAAGATGCAGACTTGGTGGATTCTGGACATGAGCGCTCCCAAGCTGTTGGACTAAACATCCAAGCACGACAGATTTTCAACCCCAGACTGAAATGGAATCTTGCAAGTTGGCTGAGGGCCAGGTACTGGGCCCTGGACACAGCCTGGAGCCCAGACTGTGAGGTTCTGGGAGAGAAAAGCCACATCCACAGTCTCAGTGAAACAGAACATAGGATGCTCTGTGTGTCTGCAGCTTTGTTCTCTTTCGTCTGGACACCAGTGGGCTACGGGAAGCTGGGGAGGCCTGTGTGGGTGTCCTTCTGATTCCCAGCCACCAAACGGTGCGCCCTGTCCACACCAGCAAAACCAGCTTCGCCTGCCCTGGCTCCTTCTCTGCAGCCTGCAGCTCTTCCTGCCCTCTTCTCTGTCTGCCTTGCACTTCGGAAAGCTGAAGACCTGACTTCTCGCTTTCTGGCTTTTATACCCATTTTGGGCCCCATGATAATCTCTTGGACAGAATTCTGCTTTCCTAGTTTGTCTCTCATCACCCAGATTTTCCCATTTTGATCCAATTCTAGTTCTAAAACTCTAACCACCCCCCAGGCTCAGGTTGTCGTCTTGGAAGGGGATTGGGAATTACAGTGATGGGGTCGGGGGCTCAGTCTGAGAGGTGGAGGCCCAGACAGAACTCAGTTTAGAACCGGAGAAGGAAAAGCTGATTGATACTTACATGCCAACTTTTTTCCTCGCTTGTTCTGCATCCATTATGCCTTGTGTTTCAGAGGTTCTAAGGCCTGGTCTTTTTATTTATGTTGCATCTATTTTGAGCAAGACCAGGCCTGAAATGAACATTGTTGGGAGACAAGAATGACTAGGCCTTAAAGTATCAGACCGAATCCTTGTCCTCAAGGAGCTCAAAGTGTAGACTTAGAGAACCACATGCCCACAGGAGAAATGTCTCAGTTCAAGGTTAGCTGGGGGAAGGAGGAAGTGGTATAAGAATTCAGAGGAGGGGGTTGTTCCTAGGGGCTGGGGTGGGATGACTTGGGATCAAGGCCCACCCTCCACAGGTGGGAGAAGGAAGGGAGGCCACAGTTACTAAGCACCTACCATGTGCCAGTGTTAGTATGAAAACTTTGGCTGGTTATCTCTGGTAATTCCTAGGATTGGGGTTGGAAGAGAGAAGGGAAGAAGCCATTTCAACCAGGGATATGGTGCAATTAAAATACTGACAGCACGGTCTGAGCCGTGGCTAAATCTATTCAAGCTGAATGTTTGTTTCGACAAAATACACTTCTCTGCCGGGACAGAAATAGCCACAATCCACCTATCAAATGGCTACGGAGCAAGTTTAGTTGGCTTACTCCAGAGTCATGATGAGTTCTCCGAGCACCTGGAATGCTTTGGGTACTGCGGAAACTGTGCTGTGGGAAGAGATCGTTGTGGACCCAGGGATTTGCTGAGGTCTTAGCCTTCCATGCTCAGTGGTTTCGGGGTAGGAAAGATTACGGGAACTTTCGTGGCCTTATTGAAAAATCTCACCCCAACGTTATTTCTCATCTCATATCTAGAATGAAGAGTGATGGAAAAAAAAGGAGAGAATCTTAAAAATCAGACAATGTACGTTTACGTTCTTAATGCCTGTAATTATTCCTAGAGTTTGTTCAACACATGTTTTCTCCCAGGAAAACAGTGGTGAAGACAATTGGTAGGGTTCTGTTCCATGTGTTTACAGTCTAGTTGGAGAGGTAGACATTAAATAAAGCAACACACAAGTAAGTATGTGATTGCAAAGGCTGTTCTGTAAAGTAAAAAAAAAAAAAAAAAAAATGATCCAGGTGCTACACAAGAGAAAGGACATGGGGGTCCTCTCTGGGAAGGTGCCGAGACCTCAGCCATGAGATATCCAAACAGACTGAGTGGGGCAAAGGCGTGTGCTCCTGGGCAGGCCACGCAACGCATCAGAACTTATGACACAGAGATGACATGATACCTACGCCCCAGGGTTGTCATGGAGATAAACACATTGACTGCCACACTAGAAAAAAAAATTTTTCCTTGGGGCCACAGTGTTTTATTACGAAAATAGAATAAAAACTTTGAAAACAAAATGATCCTTTCTAATTTAATGAAAAATTTGTTATTTTTTGTTTTCTGTGCCCACAGGTATGGTGACTAAGGGGAAGAGAAGTGTGGGGTACATATGCTTCATGAGGCCCTGGGCTCAAAACTAGAATGAATTAAATACGACTCACACAGCAGTTAATGTGTTAAATTATTTCACGTATCTAAGTCACCTGGCCTGGTGCCTGGTACATACTGGGGCACTGAGCAAATGTTTGCTGAATCTGATTGGCAAGGCCCTCCCCGCCCTTGCATTCCAGGGTGCCCTGTTTCTCTCTGACTTTGACCCCAGGGAACCTCACCCTTGCTATAGGTGCCTGCTGTGGCCTCTCTGGCTATCTGCGCAAGCAGAGGAGCGTTGGGAGCAGGGCCCTTCCTGGACTCCAACCCTGCCTTTCCTGTGGCGCTCGGTGCCTGGAGTTGGCTCATGGGCTGCTTCTCTCCAGGAGGAAAACCGTCGGCTCTTTCCCACCCATCCACATGGAAGACAGTAACAAGCATCTGAACTAGAGACAGCAGATATTCGGAAATCCTCAACAGAGCAGATCGTCTCTTTGCTGTGCTTTGGGATTATGATCCACGTCCACCGTGGATCGGCTGATCATCACTCGTAACTCTGAGGGCCGGGTGGACAGGTACCAAACCAGGCTACCTCACAGATGCCATGGAGACTCTGAGGGGGAAAGTGACATCAGAGACTCTAGTTCTTCATCCACCATGATACACTGCGTTGTTGGACTGAGAGTAGGTGCCCACTAGAGGACACAGGCAGAGGACTTGGGGCTCACTCCCCTGTCCCCTTATACTCTTCTCTTTCACCTTCAAGTGCAAGCCCTTACTGTGTGTTGTCCTCTGTCAGCACTGTGCTGGGCCCCCTGGAGGCAGTGGCCTCTTTGATGGTGGTGTTTTAAGGCCTGCAATGGCAGAGCAATGCCACAGAGGAACGAGGGTATTTCCAGCCATTGCTGGAGACTGACCCTGAACCTGAGCGTTCCCTGGTCTGGGTGGAGTGCCAGGCCTGTGGCAATACAGTTAACCTTTGAAACGTAATCTGTCTGCCTAGGGGACAGCCAAATGAAAGGCCCGACTTCCTCCTTCATGAACCGAAAGTTCCAGAACAAGAGGCAGAACCTGAGCTGTCACCGGACCTGTTGTGGGGAAGGATCTCACAGCAAGCCAGCCTGTCACCCGGGAGACTCCCCTCAGGGCACCCACTGCCAGGTCCTGCAGGTCTGCCCCCCGTCGGCTTCGACTCCCACATTCAAGCCAAGTGTGTCCAGGCTTTAAACCTTCTCTCTTCCAAAGATTCTTCCTTTCTGCCAGACTAACTCCTCTGCCCAACCTTCAGGTCCCAGCCGGGCTGTCACTGCCCAGCAGCCCTTCCCTTGACCTCCACGTGCTCTCAGGGCATTGTGCACCAACTCCTAGGGCCACACATTCTTGTCATTAGCTCTTCTTTGTCCGTGTCCCCATTGGCCCACTCTGCAGCGCCTGGCCTAGTCCCTGGCACATAGTAGGCCCTCAAGGGTACTGAATGAATGAATGGGAGTGATCTCACCCTTCCATACACGCAGACGCACCTGCACCCAGACCTCTGCAGTCCCCACCCCCACTGGCCTTGCTTTGGTCTCTGCAGTTCTCCCCTCTGACACCTGCCTGGGAATTCTGCCCCCAGGATGTCCTCTTCATTGACGCCTTTGACACTTAAAGTATGCTGTGCTTTTCTAGGTTTCTGCTGCTTCTTCGTGTCTGTCTCTTACTCCACTGACCATCACACGTGAGGGGCCTCTGGAAGCACAGATGCCGTAAGGTGTGTGTCGAGACAGGTTAGGGTGGCAGACGGGGGCCCAGTGCTGGTGGGCTGACCCACGAGGATTTGCTGGCAGCTGTCTACATGCCTTCCTGCCCTGCAAGAATTTGAAAGGTGAATAAATTAGTCCTTGCCCTCCAAGAGCTTAGCTTGAGGGTTTGGGGTGGAAAACACAACTAACACAAAGGGCAGATCCAGAATGGCTACCAGTAACAGCACATGTCATTTGCTAAGCACCTACGGTGTATGGGGGGGTGTTTAATAGTCACCACCTTTCGTGTGTATAATGATCTTGCAGTTTGTGAATTAGGGAACCCTTTTATAGGTTACTAAATCGCCCCATTTACCAGACAGTAGAAGGTTCTGGGACCAGGATTTGAAACCAGACTTTGCCAAGGAAGGTCCAAAACTTATTCCTTAACTAGATGCCACTCCGGGGGTCTAATCTTAAGAGTGTCCGTGTGCTTTTTCTCCCAGCCCAGCGGTCCTGAAGGACAGTCTTCTCTTGGGGACTCTCAGCGACATCTCTCAGCGTGCTGGGCTGAGAACACCTGTGTTTAATTTAGGTGGTGACTCAGAAGTCCCGTTCTGGAAATAGGCAACACAGGCCCACACAAGCTGTGGCCCCCTTCTTTGGCCTCATAACAATAAACCCAAACTTCCGACCCTATTGTCTGTGATCGAAAAGAAGCAAAATGGTGGCACGGGAAGAGCTGTTCCCAAACTAAACCTCGCACCCAAATGATGTCAGTGCTCACAAATCAACACGAAGATTATTAAGTGAGAAACGAGCTGACAAAACAGAATTCACCAAGCTTACTAAGTGGAGAGGATGTTTTAGGGGGTGTGTGTGCACATGTATTTTTAGTTCATCCAAATTGGGAAAAAAAATCACCTCTTTCACCTTTACTTTCTCAAACCAAAGGACATCCCATTGAGGTGCCAGCCAGTTGGGAGGACCCCGGGGGCAGGACCCAGCAGGAGGGCTGAAAAAGTTCTATTTTTCCCACTGAGTAAACAAGTCTACAGTTAGGAGCAGGATTTCATTGTTAATATATTTGGAAGAAGACTCTATTTGGAAACGATTCTGTTTAAAACTAATACCAGCCACTCCCCTATGGATCTTTGGGCAATCTGACATCTTTGGAGTTCACTCCGAATGACACACTGTGACAAAATTCCACCACTTTAAATTAGAGAAGAGGTGACACACGGTGGGAAGAACGCTGGCCCGGGTCAGGGGGCCTGGCCCCTGCCTTCGCCCTGGGCTCCCCCGAGAGCTGGGACAGGCCCTTCCCTGACGCGGGCTGGCCCTGGAGCCCGGGTCTCTTCCTGCAGCTTGTTTCTCTCTCTTGAAGTGCTTCCTCCACAGACAGTGCAGCACTCTCTTGAGGTCTCTGTGGCATTTCTGGAATGTCCTTCTTCCCCAGTGCTGCTGCTCTTTCTCCTTAGCATGAAGGCAGGGAAATAAAGAGGCCTATTTATACTGGGCTGGGCCAACACAAGCACATCTCATAGCTGAGTATTGACGACTGTTAGTGTTGCAGAGACAACCTGTGAATTGCCTGGCACCTCTCCAAGAGTGTGGATGTGGAGTTGGCACCACCTCGCCCTGGACCGGGGCTGGGTGCTGCCTCCCAGCCAGGGCGCCTGGAGGGCCCGGTGAGAAGCTGCAGGACTTGCTCTTCCCCTCCCCCCTGCTTCCGGAAGGAGACCCAGCCCCTGAGAGCTGACCAAGTGCTGCTGTATGCAAGAACTCATTCTCCCTACCGGAAACTCTGAGTGGCTGTTACTGTCCATGTGCTACACACAGCATAGCTCCAACACACTCATTCTGTGCCAGGTAACAGACTATTCTAGGCAACCTCTGGGTATCTGCCTCTCCAGCATATTCCCTTCACTTTGAGAACTGGCCCCAACATGGCCACGTTCATGCAGGGTGACCTTGTCTCACCCCAGCCTTGGTTGACTGGACCAGCACTGGAACGATGACCCACGGTAGAACAAGCAGATACTCGCTTCTGAAGTTGTGATTCTTAACCTCTGATGAGCCCTTGTGTGGGGAGGCCTGGGGAAGCCAGGACAGGGGAAGCTGAGTTTGTCATATCAAACAGAAGCCACTGAAGCTTCTCTGCAGAGCAAATGATGAAAGTGTCACACGATGAACCCCAGAACTCCAGACAGATGGTTCTGACAGCTTTCCTATTCCAGTCACTCTTGGAGCCCTTTGGTTCCCTGAGATACTGCTATATCTTTTTGTAACAGAATGTCCTAGTAGGGCTTAACTTTATGTAACATGATACTCTATTAGAATTTTAAAAAAAAATCTTTTTTGAGACAGGGTCTCACTCCGTCAGCCAGGTTAGAGTGTAGTGGCATCATCATAGCTCACTGCAGCCTCAAACTCCTGGGTTCGAAGGATCCTCCTCCTTCAGCCTCCAGAGTTGCTGGGACTACAGGCGTGTGCCCCAGCGTCTGGCTAATTTTTCTATTTTTTGTAGAGATGGGGGTCTCACTATGTTGCTCAGGCTGAAATGAAACTCCTGGCACCTTGGCCTCCTGAAGTGCTAGGATTATAAGCTTGAGCCATTGCACCTGGACTGAATTTTTTAAAAAAAAATTTTAACGGAAAAATCTACCAGCTGCTATCTGGCGAGACAAAGACAAAAGGTCACTGCAGGGCAGATCCTAAGTGGCCTCACTTAGTGAGCAAGAGGCCAGCTTTGACTTGGCAAAGCCAGCCCCTCCAGGTGTTCTGCAGAGCTCCAGGAACTGGGGGTGCAATTTGGAGAGTGACCCAGGGATCTTCAGCAAAGGAAGGAGCCCCTGCTGTAGCCCTTCTCCCCAACATTTGGAGATGGGAAAAGCTACTGAGATAAAGCAGAATGTCCCTGCCAAAACCAGTGTTGGAGGACAGCGAAGCCCCGATGGCTGCCGTGTGTCAGAGAGCGCCAGCGCCTGCCCAGCTGTGGTGCTGCCCCCGACTTCCACAGGCAGCTTCCAAGGGCATCGGGGTAGCCCCTGTGTGGTCGGCTTACCCAGGTTAAGGCAGTGAGACTGGGCCCTCCATTCCTCGGGCCCCGACACCCACGGCAGCTGGCGCTGGGGGCTATGTGGACTTAGAAGAGGAATCCCCTGGGCTTCATGGAGTCCACATTGCCATCTGAGACCTGGCTTCAAACGCCAAAGTAGAGCACCCCAGTGACACTTCCAATAACTTCCGCATCTTGCTTGAGCTACTTTGGGTGAGACTTTGTTCCCATGACTACCTGAACCTTGTTCAAGTCACAAACGCTGGGGGATGCTGAGTATAGACCCAGGTCTGTCTGACTCAAAATCTGAGTGGCCTTGAGTCCAGAGGTCATTCCACGTCAGCCAGCTCCTCTCTGGCTGCCTTCAGCAGAACCTTCAGCGCTGCTAAGTGGCTCGAGCCCCCTGTTACTCCAAGGGGACACAGCAAGAGCGCCCCGGGAGCTTCGTAGAAATGGAGAATCTTGTCAGAACCTTGAATCAAAATCTGCGTTTTAACAAGTTCCCTGGTACCTTCCAGAAGCCCTGATCTGGATTCACTTCCCCGCAAATCCCTGTAGTGTTGCACTGTGGACCCCAGTGGGCTGCTCCCCTAGACCCTGCCAATAGGACCTCACCCCTCTGGGCTCACTTCTCTACAACGCAAAGGGCCCTCCTGGATCCCAGCTGCGGTGGGATCGGCTGCGCCCTTCAAAAAGATGGTCCAGGGAGGAGGAGAGTGGGGGTGACTGCTAACAGGAATTTCTTTTGGAGGTAACAAAAATATTCTGGAATCAGATGGTGGTGATGGTTACACAACCTGTGACTGCACTAAAAACCACTGAATTGTGCACTTCAAAAGGGTACATTTTATAGTAAGTGAATTACATCTCAATAAAACTGGTATTAAAAACAGTGGTAGAGAAGTCGAGGAAGAGAAACAATAAACCGCAGTGAAATTAGGTTTAGTTTTTATCGCAGAGACCTACGGCTTCTCTTCCGGGAGCCTTTCCTTTGTTCTGTATCTCATGGTTTCTCCTCACGGGGCTGTTATGAAGCTCAGATGGTGCAATGGGTCGGAAGTGATTTGCGGAGGAATAAGTGAGAGATCAAAGCAGGGACGCGGGGCAGAGGCAGCCCCTCCTCCGGCCTGCCTGGCCCTGAACCTCGGGCAGCTTCCTCAGGCAGCAAGGTCACGTGGGGAGAAGCAGGTAAATCTTGCATTTCTTTACAATGCCAACTGCAGCTGGATGGATGCTGTGGGACATTTATTTTTAAAGAATTTAAAAACAAAACGCTTTAGGAAAATGAAAGTCTAGTCCCTGGGCCCTCAGCCCTGCTGGCTGGCAGGTCTTCCTGGGGAATTCCTAGCCTCGCAGGCTCACCTGGTCGGGAACTTCCTCTGACCTCCCAGGCTGACTCTGTCCCCACACTTCCCCCGCCCCGCCCCCACCGACGATGCTTAGTAACATTTATTGAATGCACAGCTGTTGCCCACACTTCGAATTACTAGAACAAGAACATTTAAGGAAATGAGAAAATTTGGTAAGGTATGAAACCTTGGCCTGTTGAAGTCAAACTGACTTTCCGATTAGGAGGAGCCGGGCCTTCAGCGCCCCTGGAGAACGGTCTGCTCCCCTCCTTTGCTGCCGGGCTGCAAACGTTTATGACCCATTTAATCGTGCTCAGTGTTTGAAGCCACACAGAGAGGGCTTATGCAGGCTTGGGCGGCACCTCAGAGGCGGGGTGTTTGATGTGTCATGTGTTGAAATGCTCCCCACTCCTCTCGCTTTTATTATGATTGTGCTTGTTAAGCAGACAGAATCCATCAAAGGTTAGGACTCTGCGGAGTTTCTGGGTCGAGTGATAGAGCACAAATATTTCCCTTTCCAACACTCTCTGTGCTCTCTGTGATATTTCTGTCTCCTATTCACAAAGTAAAGCCCGGCTGCGCTAAGCTGCCCTTCCTCCCTTGGCTGTCTTTGAGCCTCATGGCGTCTGAAATAGCTGTGTTTATCGTAGCAGCGCGTGGGATCGTTGCCTGCTGAGATAAATGGTCCCCTTCCTCCAAATGGCCACCAGTCCTCCTGGGAACTTTCAGGCCTCTGACAAGGGCAAGAGTCTCGGTGGGGCTGCAGGGACTGGGCAGGGACTGTCTGGCCCAGGGTGGCTCCTTCTCCTTAAAAGTGGACCGAGGGCAGATTTGAGAGTCAGGCTGAGGCCCTATGGAGCTGTTTCACCTCTCTGAGCAACAGTTTTCTAACATCGTTTAGTTGAGAAGGAGACCAAAGGAGACACTATATGAAAGGTGGCCCAGATCAGACCTTTAACAAATGTTCTTTTTCTTACTCGCTCCCTCTGGCCCACAGCTGCCTCCTGCCAACCGCCCCGTGGCCGAGCTCTGGGAAGAAAGGCCAGAGAGGCAGCCTCCCAGCCCATGTCTTGCTCTGTGCCTACCTACTTCCTTAGCTAGGCTCATTGGGTCGCCAGCTCCCTCCCGCCGTCCTTTGTTTGATAGACATTGAACGGGTATATCCTGTGCCCGAGAGCCTGCACGAGGCCATGGGAAGGTACAGACAGGGAAGACATGGTCCCTGCCCTCAGTATACAGATCTCTACAGGACCTGAGTGACAGATCTGTGCACACTGTGAGCTCAAAACGCCATGAGCTGGAGGGAGAGAGGCCTGACATTCACTGGAAACTTCCAGAAGGCTGTTCCTTTTGCTGAGACTTAGTCATAGCTCGGGCTGTTGGAAGCCCCTCACCCCGCTCCTGTTTCATTCGGCTCTGATATGTGGCAACACTGTACTTCTAGGAGGATTTAGAGGAGCTTTACCTTATCAGTGATGCAAAGGGAGCCACTGAGGCCAGAGACCTGGTCACCTAGGAAAGCCCAGTGACATGTCGGGAGCCTCGATTTCCCCATGTGTTCGCATGGGACCATATGTTATGTAAGGGGTCTTCTGGCTCTGACATTTTGGAGCCCAGAAAATCCTAAAAGCTGATTACTATAAAGGGACGGTGAGTTTGGGTCTAAATTTCCTGGCATCTAAAACAAAGGGTGGAACATATAGAGTTACACAATTTTCTTTTTCTGACAAAAGAATGCATGCAAATTGATTTGCAAGAGCACGGCATTTTCCTTGATTTCATTTTCCTGGAATGAAGCTTCTGCCAAAACTTCTTCTGAATGTCCCTGTAAAAGAGACACAGGGTAATGGAATGGCCCATGGCTTCCAACACAGTATTGCAAAAGAGCCACAGACACTGTGCAAACAGATGATGCTTGTAGGGCATTTCCAAAAAGGCAGAGGCCACCGGGAACATCATAACTCAAGGAAGGCGTTTCTGCCTTTGATGCGCCTGTGCTCTTAGGACAAGTACAGGAAGAACCTCATGAAAACATGGCTTCTCCGACATCTCAGAATCGCTGCAGAGCCCTCGGAGTGGCTTTACTGCAAGGAGCCGGTATTTCCATTAATAGTCTGTGGATGGCTGGCATTTAATTTTACCCCCCCTACATATACATATATGTATACATATACACATATATGTATGTGTATATGTGCATAGTTTTTTATGATTACAAAAATAGTACTAGTGTTTTTTGTAGAAAATTTTGAAATTCAGAAAAACACAAAAATAAGAGAATGCCAGTAACAGCAATTCAGAAAGATAACCTTGATTAGATCTTGCTACAGTTCCCGATCTATATGTGATCTATTTATACATATATATCTGAACATGACCCTAAGGTCATTCCCCATGTCTTTTTTTTTTTTTCTCATCGCACGCTTTTTTATTTAACAAAATTTTCTTCAAGTGTCTTAGGTAGACTCTAGTATTGCAGGATTTTAATAAGTATTCCATGAAGAAAGAGAATTATAGTCAAATAAGTTTGGGAAATGCTGGGTTAAATATTTTTTCTTCTTCTAGAGCCTTTAATGCTCTAATATTATCATACATTTCCAAAACAAGGATAAAGGGTATAATATTCCCCAAACATATTTAACTATGGAACATTTTCCTGCAAACATTGTACAGGACTAGTGTTCTGAGAAACACACTCAGGTAAATGGCACTTAACCTATTATGGTATATCTTATAATATGTATCATGCCATTAAAGGTCTTTCAGTGTATGGCTTTTAATAGCTGCATACTTTCCCAGTGTGTGACTATTCCAAAGTTCTAGAAGTGCAATTGGTAGGTCAAAAGGCCTAAGCCTTTTTAAGGCCTTTCCTACATACAGTCAAATGCCCTCTAAGGAGATTGTTTCAGTTTGTATACAGTAGTAAAAGAATCCAATAATTCACTGTTATGACCCTTCCTAGGTATTATAATTTTTAAGAATCTCAATTTGAAGAATGAAAAATGGTATCTTGATTGTTAAAATCTTATTTTTTGTTTTGTTGACCAGATGTGCTAGTGAGAATAAGGACCCCCAAAGATGTCCACATCCAAATCCCCAGAACCTGCAGATGTGATTAAGTTTAGAATCTTGAGACTGGAAGACTATGCTGGGTTATTTGGCCCTAAGTGTAATTCCAAGGGCTCTTATAAGAGGGAGGCAGAGACATAGCAGGAGATGTGAGGACAGAAGCCAGAGGTGAGAGTGACATGAAGAAGCGACCGCAAGCAGAAGCTTGTGACTTCCAGAAGCTGGAAAAGGCAAGGAAATAAATTCTTCCCTCAGAGACTTCAGAAGGCAGCAGCCCTGCCAACACCTTGATTTTCACCCAGTGAGACTGATTTTGGACTTCTGACCTCCAGACAATAATGGGAGGATAAATTTGCATTGTTTTAAGTCACTAAGTTAGTTTGTGGTAATTTGTTACAGCAGCAACAGGAAACTAATATACCAGGGTATCCCAAATATATAAAGAACTCCCACAAGTCAATAAGAAAAAGACAAACCATTAGAAACATGGTTCAGAACAGATCCTTCACAATAGGGTATGCAATTGGTCATTAAGCATATGAAAAGTGCTTAACCTCATTAATTATTTGGGATGCTCACCAGAATGACTAAAATTTAAAAAAATTTGATAATGCCAATTGTTGATAAGGTGTGGAGCAACAGGGGCTTTCTTACTCTTTGTGGTGGGAATATGAACAGGTAAAGTCATTTCAGAAAACAGTTGGGCTTTATCCAATAAAATTGAAGATAACATACTATTCAACTAGCAATTTTATCCCTAAGTAAATATCCACCAGACATGTATGCTCCCCAAGGGACATATGCAGAATATTCATAGCAGCATCGTTCATATGTACCCTCAAACTGGAAGCAACTCAAAATTTCATCAACAGTAGAGTAGATAAAAATAATTATGATGTGTTCATACAATGGAATACTAGGCAGCAAGGACAATGAAGGAACTACAGCTATTGCAATCACATGGATTCTCACAAGCATGATGCACAGCAAATGAAAGCAGATGGAAAAGAATGCACACTTTAAAAAATTTATAAGCAAATATTTTTTAAATGGGCAAAACTAAGAAGGAATGAATGACAGAGTCAGAATAAATGTTTACCTTTGGGGAGGAAGGAAGAAGTAATGATTGGCAAGAGGCACGTAGGGTTCTGGCAATGTCTATTTATTCATCTGGGTGATGGATATTAACTAAGCTATACTTTTATCTGGTGCCCTTTTCTCTAAGTATATTATACTTCAGTGAAAGTTTTAAAAACAATATATATATATATATATGCACTATTTGTTTTAACTCTCAATTAATTCAGGGCAGTTGAGGTTTTACCTAATTTATCTTTTAGCTTAGTGTTTTAAAAATAAAATAAGATTTTTCTAATCATTGCAACAAAAATATTTTCAATAAAGTCTTCCCTTTTGCATCTTAGGATGGTCCATCTCACACTCTGTAAGGTCTGTGGCATGCAAGGCAGCTATTGGATCTATTTTGTCATTTAAACTTTTAAAAAATATATTCATTTACACAAAGTAGCCCATGCAGACAAATACTAACGTTACTTCAAAACCATTGGGAACATCAGCTCTTATTCGAGTGAATAGAAAAAGAAATAGAAATCAATTGCTATTCCTTGACAAGAGGACTCTGTTGTGTGCACACCACGGCCGCAAAACAATGTGATGATATTATACCTTTGGTTATCTAATGCTTCCTAAAATTATTTGACCAGGTAACCCTTTTTTTAGTGTAGAATATATATTAAAAATCTCACACAATTAGTGTTCTGTGGGACATACTTTGGGAAACATCTAATTAGTTCATTCTCCTAATTTTACAGTTATAGAAATGGAAGCCAAAGGGCAGAAGTGACCAGCCCAGGGTTGCACAGTGAGTTACAGTCACAGGCCCTCTACGCTAGGCTGCCTTGAAAGGAAGGATTACTCAGACTTCGGTCACACTTATTCCTGCGGGTTTATTATAAAAACTAGAATAACATCAATATCCAGATACCCACCGCTCAGCTTAAAGAATAATATATTGCAAATATGGCCCAAGCCTTCTAAGTACCTTTCCCTGGTCACCTCCCACTTCATTCCTCACAGAGGGAACCACTGTCTTGAATTCGGTGTTGATCTTTACTACACATGTTGTGTTTGTACTTACCCCACTGTATTAGTTTGCTGGGGCTGCCAGAACCAAGTTCCACAGGCCATGGGGCTTAAACAACGGACATCTGTCTTCTCACAGTTCTGGCAGTGGACGTCTGAGATCAAGGTGTTGGCAGGGTTGGTTTCTTCTGAGGCCTCTCTCCCGGGGCTGCTGACGGCTGTCTGTTCCTTGTGTCTTCTCACGGCCGTCCCCCTGTATGTGTCTGTGTCCTAATTTCTTCTTCTTATGGAGACACCAGTCACATTGCATTAGGGCCCACGCTAATGACCTCACTTTAATTTAATCACCTCTTTTGGGGTCCTATCTCCAGATACAGTCACATTCTGAGGTATTTGGGTTAGGACTTCAACATGCGAATTTGGGGGACGCATTTCAGCCCACAACAACCTCCTACATACTTACTCTCCCGTGGATAGACTTTTTGGTATTGTAAACGACACTGCTACAAATATGCTCATACTAAGCTCTGTGTCACGTTTACTGGCTAGAGCTGAGTGTGTCTGCCTAGGAATGAAATTGCTGGGCTATTTGGGTTATTTATTGATGAGTGTCTCACCCTTTTCTCGTTAATCCATAGTGTCATGTGTCAAGTTGCCAAATGTACACGGGCAATGTCTGGGCTCTCCAGCCCAGGGTCTGCTTGTCTGTCTGGAGGAATTCACAAGGGAGAGGGCCTCTGTTATGGACTGAGCTGCGTCCCCTGCCCCCCACCAGCTCCCAAATTCATAAGCTGAACTCCTAATCCCCAGCACCTCAGAATGTGACCTTATTTGGAAACAGGGCTGTTGCAGATGCAATTAGTCAAGATGAGGTCATACTGGAGTCGGGTGGGCCCCTAATCCAATATTCCTGGTGTCCTTATAAAAGGGGGAAATTAGGACACAGATGCCCACAGGGAGGACAGCATGTGAAGATGAAGACGCCGTCTACAAGCCAAGGGAAGAGGCCGGGAGCAGGTCCTTCCCTCACAGCCTCAGAAGGAACCAACCCCGCCAACACCTTGACTTCAGACTTCTAGCTTCCGGCACTGTAAGAAAAGAAGTTTCTGGTGTCTAAGCCCTGCTGCGTGTGGTGCTCTGTTGCGGCAGCCGCCACTCCACCGTCACACTTTTGAGCCTTCATCCCCACCTCTCTTCCCTGCTTGCAAAGCCCGGAGTAGTGCAGGAGGCTGAGTCAGGACTGGCATGGTCAGGAGCACTGCCAGCCACACCCTGCCCTCCTGACCCCATGATTACGAGAAAGCACAGAGCAATGACGTGGGCAGGGACTCCAAGGGTCTGGATTGAGTCCTCGACCCGCCACAGAGGGCCTGTGTGTCTTTAACAAGTTACCAGACCTCTCTGGGCTTTAGTTTCCTCGGCTGTACAATAAGGCTGTTGCTTGGGATCTTCCAACTGTTCTGTTTATAACAGCATTTTTAGGTCACCAGGAATAAAAATATTCTGCTTCCTCCCACTTTCCGCAAACTTGGGTGGCAAAGATGACTTCAAGTCTCCTAATTATCTAAGCCACAAATGACTCTGTCTCATCCTTAAGATGAGTTGGTTTTTTTTTTTTTTTTTTTTAAATCTGAGCCTCTGCCCATTTTGCAGATAGTTATCTGAGAGGCTATCATGAGACTGAGATATCACGTGTGTGTGAGTGTGTGAGTGTGTGTGTGTGTGTGTGTTAGACTGCTTGTAGTAGCTGCTTACCTGATTTCACACGGATGCTTCCTGGCCGGGGTCACTCAGAACAACTGCGCCCAGATGGACCTTGGCCAAGTTTGAACCGGAGCCCAAGATAAAGTATTTAAATCTTCCCTGTCCCTAGACCAAGGGCAATGGAAACCATCAGACACGGAGCAGCTGTGTTGTTCCAAAGGTTTCAGGAGTGAACGTTGGTTCTATGGTTCCCTATTTGACATCTGGCCTTCATTAGGCCATAAAAAGGATGGTTTATGGCCCTTCTGGTTGGAACAATAACTTTTACAATATCCACAGTGGCTGAGTGGTTATCAGAGGAAGGAAGCCAGACAACTAGCATTCCGTATCCTTGTTCTTTGCCATGGACGGTGCCAGCCATATGTGTTAACTTACTACTCTCACATCAACCCTGTGAGGTAGGTATCATGACTGCCATTTTTAGACTTAGCTCAGAGAGGCTTAGAGACTTTACCAAAATCACACAGCCAGCAGAGCCTGGATTCAAATCCAGGTTTTCTGATTCCTAGACCAGCATTTTTTAATTTTTTTCAATGTTACCCAGCCAATTTTGGTGACAGTTTTACTTGTTAAAATTCGTTTCTTAGTTCAGTTAAACCCTGAGCTCCTACGCCCCTCCAGGCTAGATGCCTGGCACACAGTGGTGAGTAAAATACTGCCTCTGTGTCCGAACTGCCAAACTAGCTACTCTGGACAGGAACTGCTTTTATCAAGTGTTTGGCAAAGGGCTGGCATATAGAGGTGCTTCATAAATACAGGTTCGGAGTGTTAAAAGATACACGTAGGCACATTAAAATTTTAAGTTTATTTGAGCATTCGGCAATTCACGGATTGGGCAGCGCAAGTGTGCAAACTGTTCAGGGCTCTACCAAGAGGGTACGAGGGGAAAACTTCTATAAGGTGTTCACAGAAGCATGGCAGAGAAAGTATTTGATTGGTTAAAGTGAAAAGTCTTTCGTTAGAGATTGGTTAAGCTCAAGTTTCATTTTACTGTTTCCATTGAGCTGGGTTTCCATTTGCTTATGTAGGAACCCAGGGTGCTGGGGCCGTCTCAGCTTCATGGCCTTCCCATTCATTACTTTAACAAGAGGGTGAGCAGCTGAACCCCACCGTAGCAGCCTGTGCTAGAATCTGGCTTCCTGTAGCTCCCCCAACTGGTTTTTGTTCTGCCTTCTGTGGGGGGTGGGGGCAAGGGCGGTACCTTTAGTGGACACTGTGATGTGTCACCCAGAGGCCCCTCCCTGAAGGACTTGCTTCCCTAGCTGCTGGGAGCGCTGTGTACAGACTACCTCAGCCATCAGCCCCTTCAGGGTTTGCAGCAGCTGCAGAGAGCTGGTTGGTCCAAGGTCATGCCCTTTTGGGGTGGCCTGCATCCTATGGGGAAGGTGTAAAGGCTTGGTCGGCCAGGTCCAAAGAGAGACAACTGTGATGGTCATTCCAGCTCCTGCGCTCCCTCTGGTCAGCAAGGCTGTCGTGGGGCCTCACCTTCTCCTTCTGCCCAGTCCTGCTTCCTTCCTCTCTCGCCCCGGGGAGGTTCTGATGGCACTGCTTAGCAAACATCCTGCCTGTAAACGACCTGCACCGTCTCCTCCCTGCCCCTCCTGCAGGACAGTCCTTCAGAGACCGGAAGGGTGGCCCTGCACCCCGAGCCTCCTCCTCTCGGAGCCCATGGCCTTTGGGCTGGCACTGGCTTCTTGGTGGGCTGCCACCTTGGGCGCTCTCTCAGGTGCTCCTGAGTCCCGATCTGGGGGCCGGTGGGGATGGATGGCTGCTCTGCTGGGCAGTCCCCAAACCTTTGGACCTTCTGGTCGCTTTTGGTGACTGTCACCAGATGGCTTCCAGCACAGAGGGAAGCATTGTTTGCTGCTTCCACAGGAACTAATTTAGTCCAAAAATCTACCCATGGTGGCCAGTGCATGGCTGCATTTCATCTTCCGCCTCCAAGTCTCTCCGGCACCAGAGGGGAGCGAACCTACCAGGCATCAGCGAAAGGCAATAACTACATAAATGCAGGTGCTGAGGCTCCAAACAAGCAGTGTCAGCCTGCCTTAGCAGAAGTCCCCTACTGAGGAGGGTCCAAGATGAGAAAAGGTCATGATAATCCTTTCACTTTCACTTTATTAGTATTTAAATTAAAGTGAGGAATAAAACCTTGGTTAACTGAATTCCTTCAAGGTATCACAGCTCTCGCCCTGCCCTTCATAGTCTGCCTCCCTGCTCCCTATAAATAATAGAAATAAACTTGACCTAGTTTAACAACAACAAAAAATCCAGAAGGGAGAATTTATTTTAAGGTGTTTGACCAAACCTAAGGTCAGAAATGCTGCCGGGACCCAGAAAGGGATCAGACACATGATCTGGGATGTCTGTCCCCTGACTTCTGGTATCTGTGTGTCTGTGTGTGCAAGTGTGTGCATGTATGTGTATGTGTGTACACATGTGTATGTGTCTTTCCTGGGATCAAGTGCCTTATGCTGGCAATTGGCCAATTCTACATTCCAGGCTTTATATATAAACATCTTAATCAAGATACTAACTAAACTCTCTCTTGGACTCCATCCCAGATTCCTAGGAAATACAAGTTTATTGGTGGGTTTTGGCCAGACACTGACTTCTGATGCTCTTAGGCAGGGGCACGCAGCCCAAACCAGCTGCCAGGGACCCAACACCGTGGATGTAATCAACGGCCCAAGATCGGTACTCCCAGCCAGCCCTGGAGCTCAAAAACTGAGGCTCAAGGAGATTAATTAACTCATCCAAAGTTATATTGCTAGTATTTAGTGGGTAGAATTTCGGATTTGATTCAAATCTGGTTAGTTCTGAAGTTGGTAGTCTTCCCAGAATGATGTATCACTTTCTAAACAACGAATAGATCACACAAGTGAAATGTTAATAATTCATAAATTGTATGATTCAGGAATGCCACGAGAGGCTACCTGAGGCCCAAACCATTCACTGAAGCAGTAAAGCTTTCTGTCTGTCATCTGCAGCCCAGGCTTTAGTCTAAACTGATTCCCAGTAATTTACGAGATGGGGAGACTTCACTAAGTTAACTGACGTTTCCCTTCTCATGCTTATTAATGGCTTTGAGAATCATCTATATCTGCAGTTCCCAACTCCCAGGCTATGGAACAGTACCAGTTGGTGGCCTGTTAGGAACTGGGCCGCACAGCAGGAGGTGAGCAGCAGGCCAGCCAGCAAAGCTTCATCTGTATTTACAGCCACTCCCCATGGCTCACATCACCACATAAGCTCCGCCTCCTGTCAGATCAGCAGCAGTGTTAGGTTCTCATAGGAGCACGAACCCTACCATAGACTGCGCATCCGAGGGATGTAGGTTGCACACTCCTTATGAGCATCTAATGCCTGATGATCTGAGGTGGAGCTGAGGTGGTGATGCTAGCACTGGGGAGTGGCTGCAAATACAGATTATCATTAGCAGAAAGGTTTGACTGCACAATAAATGTAACCTGCTTGAATCATCCCGAGACCATCCCCTCCTACCTCCAGTCCATGGAAAAATTGTCTTCCATGAAACCAATCCCTGGTGCCAACAATGTTGGGGACCACTGATCTAGATGCCTGTGTGGACTTGGTACAGGTTTATGGTGCAAACTGTGAGTGACATGGGGAAGGCGTGGGGGCTAGATGCTCTGCTTTCAGGTTCTCTGATTGAGGCACAGAAACAAAAAGGCCCAGCCAGTGGTCGGTGTGTCTATGGTGCAAGGGGGCATGGGTGTGGAGAGGAAAGAGCACTGGACTTTGAGTCCAAACGCCTGGCTTCTAGCCCCAGTACCAGTGCCTGGTAAAGATGGGACTCAGGAGGACTCACTTGCCACCCCAGGCCTCCAGCTTCCTCTTCTGTAAAATGACCCTATTAAACCTGCCTTGCCTCCCTCTCTGCATTGTAGTAAGAATGGTTATTAGCATGTAATAATAATAGTTAGCAGGGAATAATAATGGTTGGCATTTACTGGCACTTGCCACAAGCTAAGCACTTGACTTTTACTTTCCTCACAACCCGAATAAGTTGATCCTGTTATTAGCCCCATTTTATAGATGAGGCAGCTGAGATCTTAAAGGGTGAAAAATGTGCCCCAAACCGAGTTTGCCTGGACCCTGAGCCCAAACAGAGCTTGCCTTACTGGCCAGGATAGTGTCTATCCCCTGGAAGACTTTGTTACTGCTGCCACTCCAAGTAATAACACCCAGGCAGCCCCAGGTGTGACCTGTGCAGGGCGGGACCTGGGCGGCAGGGGGTGGGGAGAGGACAGATCCTCTGTGCCCAGCTGTCTCTACCTTCCCATTGTCACCATGGAAACAGCCTCTCCTTTGCTGTTGTCATAGAAACCATCTAAACTCTCTCTTTCTCTCACCTTCACCATGGAGACAGCCAATTGGAAAGAAGTTCCTTGAGTGGGAGGAGGTGCAGGAGGGAGAGGTGAGAATGTGCCTCCAGACCTCCTTTGTCGCCCAGAAGCAGCATCCAGCAGGAGCCCAGCCTGGAAATTCCCACTCGGGGAGGAATGCGGAGGCATTCCTGGAGCTGCACAGGAGCACACTGTCACAGCCAGGACGTCCCTGGGGAAATGAGTTGGAAGAACAGTTTTCTGAGTTTATTTCTAGAGGCTGCCTTTCTTTTAGTCACCCATTGTCCAAATCAAAGGACATTCCCAAATTTTCATGTCTCATAGATGCTGAAATCTGCTAGGTCAGGTCTTCTCTTTGTCTAATTTGCTCCCAACTTGCTGGGTGACACTGAATAACTGAAGTATGTCTCCCAGGGGCAGCTATCAATGAGCCTGATGAGCTACACCAAGGGCTCTCAGGCCTCCAGACTCCTAGACCAGACAAGTTCTTTAAGAAACACAAGGCTCCAACCCAGGGTTGCCACATTTTTATTTTGGGAGATAAGGACATCGAAATTTGAAATCTGCATTTAATCTACAGAGGCAGGAAGATGTGATGGTGAAGGGTGTGCATGATGAAATCAGACTGGCCAAGCTCAGGTCCCGACTCCACGACGTGCTGCTGTGTGACATATGCCCACTGATCTCCCTAAGTCTTAGTTTCTTTGAAAGAAAAATTGGGTCAATAACAGTGTCTACCTCTTAAGGTTCTCACAGTGATTAAGTAAGACACACTGTGCAGTTTTCGGCACAATGCTTAGCACATTACAACAATAAATGCTAGCAAATATCATTACTGTCACCATCATTTCACAAAAGATAGTTTAACCAAAAAAAGTTTTTTAAAAAAAGATATAATGTCAGCCAAAATGACAGTGTTTAAATTTTATAAACTTAGCTTTTGGAAAAAGTCACTCACTGACTCTGTTTCATCAGGGTAGACCTCAGAATCCCCAGATACAGTGAGATTGGGGTTCTTTCTGCTCTGAGAGGCGATGCTTTCATGGTTCTTAACGACCTTAATTAGTAGAAGGAATGTCCACAGCCCATGGCCAAAGATGAGAGATAAATGAGGTGCCCTGCGAGGCCATCCTGAACCCAGTTAGGCCCTGACTCTACACAGCAAAGACCTCCCGTGCGGGGCTGGACTATTTCAGGAAACAAGAACAGATGTGACGTCCTTCCCTCCTCTCCTTTCTCTGTTGGTGACATCAGGTTTAAGCCACACCAGCAGTTAACTGAGGCTGGACGGGGGTCCAGAGCCCCTAACTGCCCCTGCTTTGTCCTCCTGCAAAAGCTGGTTGTCTGGGCCACTTGGTTTCTGGCTTCCGTGTGGCCCCTCCCACCCCAACCCCGCTCCCTGACCTCGGGCTGCTGCAGAGCTGGACCTTTTGGAGCCTCCTCAGCGGAGCTTATTTGGAGAGGCCTGTTCTTCCTCCTTAGGCTCCCTCTGGCTTTCTCTGCTGGGACTTGGGTGGTAGAAGCAGCAGAAGGATAAATGAACAGGCCGAGAGCCAAGAAGCCTGAAGATTCCAGAATCCAGCCGGAAAAGCATTCAGAGTCAGAATGAGTAAGCAACTTCATCTCCGGGCCTTCACTTTTCTTTTCTGTAAAACGGGCAATCATACCCACCTTACAGATGCAATGAAGCAATATTGGGACTAGTGATAACAATGTTCATTCAGGAGTGCATCTGGGTTTCATAGGGCCTGAAGCTTATTCAATTTGGAGAGCCCTTTTTAAGAAAGAAGAGTACACATTCGCAAATACAACATTTAATATGAAACGGAACATTAACTTAGAAGAAAAAGTCACAACAAATTACAAAGAAAAACTGAACAAATACTACAAACATCACAAAATCCAGAAAAATAACATACTATATTTTATTAATTGTCTTATATGCTTCTAGAATACTTTTTTCCTACATATTTTTGGCTGCATACATTTTGATAGCCTCTTCCTATGACAATGATTTTGTGATAGTATTTCTATAAAGAGATTATAACAATAATTCAGTTTTTTCCTCAGCATGTCTGATCGAAAGTTGTTTCTTATTATTGATAGTTTCAACTAGATGTCAATGAAAAACAAATTATCTGCTTGCAAATGGAATTACATCTTCATGACTGGAAGAATTTTCCATGGACTTATTCTGACTTGCTTCTTCACAACCCCATACTTTTGCAGCCAGAACACATTCATTTCACAGTGTGACTTTCAGAACTCTACTTTCTGTCATGATGCCTGGTGAGTGGGCCGGCCTCAGGAGGATTTCTAGAAGGCATTCCTTCCCCAGGATGGCTGGCAACAACTTACTGGAAATGATTTTGAAATATGTCAATATATCCCACTAGCCCAAATAAGACGAATCTTAGGCCCACTCCTAACAGTTGTGTAGCCCAGGACAAGACTATAAACGAAAGTCTACATCCCATATGTTTAAAATAAATACCTGAAAGTTATCAATCATGTTAATGAACTGTTAAATAGTGTCCCATCCTCCTACCTTGACGATCTGCAAGGCTGGGTTCAGATTTAGAACAATTGCATATGGGAAGGAGAAAACTGGCCGCCCCCTGGCTCGCTGCCTGTCTCCTCCTCCAGGAGGAGGCGTTGGATTTGCACCACGAGGGCTCTTGCTCATGCGTGTGGGCAGCCCAGGCTCCATGGCTAAGATCTGCCTCTCCCATGCAAACAGCCGCTTCTGGCACCCCTCCAGCCTGGCGTTTGCACACCAGAGTGTGGGCGGCCTTTGGGAGGACACGGGCAGAGCCCCTTGAAGGCCCTGGTAGCACGACCGATGTTGTTGGCAAAGAATCCCACGTCCCATGGGTCCTGTGTATCAATCCAGTTCTTCTGATAAGCAGGTGCGTTAGCAGGACCAGCGTTAGGGATGCAGAAGGTTTCTGGGGAGTAACATTTGTGACCCGTAAAAAGGGATGAAATGGGATTGGCTGAGAAAGCCTTCAGGCCACAACGCTGATCTGAAACCTGTCAAGGGCAAGAGGGAGGAGCAGAGTGGGCGTGGAGAGCCCATCACTGTCCTGTAGGGCTTCTAAATTTGTGGTCCAGCCGGCAGGCAGTTCCGAAGCAAAGACTGCCGATCCCAGGAGTCCTGCCTTGGCAGAGACGGCTCCTGGTGCGCTCAGCCACTGGGCTGCCAGGGAAGAGCCACAGTGAATCATGAAGGGGCCTCAGCTGGAGGCTGTCAGCCAACTGCTCTCCTTGCCGCTGTGCTTGAAGGGACATCTGAGCAAGGGACAGGCTTTCATGACGGCCACAGCCCACAATCGCCAGACAGGTCTCGGTCAGTGGCGGCCCATGTTGTTGGGGGCATATGTAGCCTCTGCCTCTGCAGGTTGGCAGGCTCACGGCATATGCTCTCTGACATCAGGTGGCTCAGTTATTTTACCTACTCGGTTACTGAGTGCCCCTTTCGTGATGAACGCTTTCTGCTATTTGACATATAATGCCAAGATCTTCATTCTTTACGCCCATTTCTATATACCTATGAATTCCTTCTCCCCCAGACGCCCTTGTCTCCGGTCATCCGGTCTTCTAGGCTGGCCCCTGACCAGCCCTCCAAGTCATGTGTTGCTGCCATGAGTTCAGATTTTTCTCATCTTTGGCAAATTTTCCTTCCACATAAAGTGCATAACTGGGGACACTGCTTGAGTCCCCACCTCTGGAGGGTTTCCCTGGCTACTGTCTTTAGTGGTCCATCCCTGAGTGTCACAGCAGACCTCCAATTCCAGCTTGCACCCATGTATGGTACTCAGCCAGCCCCCCTGCAAATCAAGCTCAGGCCCTTCCTCCTCCCTCAGCTGGTTGTGTGAGACCCCCTCCCGCTCCCACCCACTGGATGGCCGTGGGGGTGAGCTGAGGGAGGAGGACACAGGCTCCCAGACACCTGCTCATACACCTTCCTTCTGCCCCTACCCCTCGGGCTCCATCTCAGCTGTACCTTTTCTATCACTTGATGAGAACCCAGATCATCATGGGTATTTCTAGATGCAATTTCACCTGGTATCCCATGGGCAACTCTTGCATTCCCATCAATAATACACCTGGAGCACTTTTTCCAAAAGCATGCACTTTCTGCTGCCGATGGCACGGCCTTGTTCAGGCCCCTGGGAGGCTGTGTTGTGATTCTCCCATGGCGGCTTGTCACGGGCACTGCATTGACACCTCAACACCACAGGGTGTGCTAAATCAGCAGTCCTCAAACTTTTTGGCACCAGGGACCAGTTTCATAGGAGACAATTTTTCCACGGACTGGGGATGGGTGGTGGGGGGATGGTTTGGGAATGATCCAAGTGCATTACATTTATTGTGCACTTTATTTTTATTATTATTACATTGTAATATATAATGAAATAATTATACAACTCACCATAATGCAGAATCAGTGGGAGCCCTGAGCTTGTTTTCCTGCGACTAGATGGTCCCATCTGGGGGTGATGGGAGACAGTGACAGCTGAAGTGTGTTGCTTATGTCTAATCTACTCCATAATCTCGTTGTGGTTGCTGACACTGCAGAAAACCCTGCTTCACAAAGATAGGACGCTGGAAATGGAAGCAGGCTTTTCAGTGCTTTTGTGGAAATCTCAGGATATTCCACCTTGACGTCAATCCAGAATGTATGGGATTTGAAGTTGTCTCAAGCATAGTTTTAAAGCCACTGTCATTTGCGATCTCAAGCAGTTGATCCTCTTCTAGCACAGAGTTTATTCACCTGGCTTATTCACAAATGGGTGGAGGATCCATTCCTTCCCAGTTCGGGGGTCTTTCGTGGTTGGGAGGTAATGCTCAAACTCTTTTGAAAGCTGAGATAGGTGATCATGCACCAGCTGGGAGAGAGAAGGCCCTGGCTCAGTCTCTTTCAAAATCTCTGCAAATGTTTGAAACATGTCAAAAATCCCATGTTCACTTGTCACCCTCATAATTGCAGTTTAGCTTTGAATGCAGCCACTTTATCTGCTGACTTGAACACAGTTGTCGTTCGCCTCTGAAGTGACAGATTGAGTTCATTGAGCAGGTTGAATATGAAAACAAGTTTTGCAGCCCATAATGTGTCCCTGAAATGTGCTGCCAGTGGTGACTATTTTTCTAAGAGAAATCTCTGGAGCAGCTCTCATAACTCAAAAACTCTGGCCAGTGATCTACCTTTAGGAAGCCACCTCATGTCTGTGTATAAGAGAAGACGGGTGTGCTCTGCGTCCATCTCCTCACAGAGCTGAGCCAACAGACATGAGTCATAGGCATGTACTTTAATGTGGTTGATAATTTTAATCATATCCTGCAAAACATTGTTTAGTTCAGGTGACACTTTTCGGCTAGCCAGCATTTCTCTATGGATGACACAGTGTGTAGACTCACATGCAGATGAGACCCCTTTGACCCGAGTAGTGAAACCAGAAAGCCGTCCAGTCATGGCAGCTGCTCCATCCATGCATATACCGACACAAAATGACCAATTCAGTGTTCCTGATATGGAATCATTCAAAGACTTGAATAGTTCTGCAGCTGTGGTGTTGGTTGGCAACAAAAGTCCACATGACATATCCCCATGCACGTCCTCCTGAAAAATATATCACACAAAAACAAGCCTTGTTGCCTTGTTGTCAACATTAGTAGACTTGTCAACCTGGATTGCATACCACAGTGACTTGTTAATCCTCTTTAACAATTGTGCCTCAATATCCTCTGCTATTTCATCAATTCGGCTAGTTACGGTGCTAGCTGAAAGAGAAATACGTGCCACCTTTTAAACTGCAGCCTTTCCTAAAAGTTCACGGCCAATGTCCTTAGCAGCAGGAAGGATCAACTCTTCACCAATAGTAAAGGGCTTCTTAGCTTTAGCAATGCAGTTAGCCACTAAGAATGATGCTCTCAGTGCAGACACATTTGATGAAGTGGTGGCCTTCAGTAATTGCTTCTGTTCTTTGTGTTCATACTTTTTTCTTTTGAAAAACTCCAAAGTCTTGTCTTTTAATGCAGGGTGCCTGTTCTCCATGTGGCAAAGCAGTTTTGAAGGTTTCATGGCTTTGTTGGATAGCCGGTCGTCACATATTATACAAAGCAGCTTGGAGAATGTGAATCACCTGTTGCAATGAACCTGTAATTTAAGTAGGACTCTTGGTATTTTCTTTTAAATGCAGCTCTCATTTTGTTGGCAGTCTTAGTGTCTTCTGCTGTCTCCTCATTGGATCTTTCCTCCTTTTCAAAGAAGCTCTCCAGCTATGTTTGTTTTTACTCATTTTTGCTAGGGTTCACTTAGCAAAACTGTGACTGAGACAAGCACACAGTGCAGGAAAGAGGCATGGACAGAAGTGCTAAATAAAATAATGGGCGGGCCACTCATGGACTAAAATAAGTACCAGATTCTGACTTAAAGGCTGCCACCAGATGCGGCTGTACAATTGAAGTACATCACCGAACTTGCCAGTATAAAGCCTGCCACCAGATGCAGCTTAATTGTCACTTGCCACTCACTGCGTTGATATGAGTCTGCAAGCAATTGATTTATTATGGTCTCTGTGCAGTCAAACCTCTCTGCTAATGATAATCTGTGTTTGCAGCTGCTCCCCAGCTCTAGCATCACTGCCTCAGCTCCACCTCAAATCATCAGGCATTAGACTCTTATAAGGAGCACAACCTAGATCCCTCACATGCGCAGTTTACAGTAGGGGCCCCGCTCCTATGAGAATCTAATGCCACCACTAATCTGACAGGAGGTGGAGCTCAGGCGGTGATGCAAGCGATGGGGAGTGGCTGTTAATACAGTTGAAGCTTCCCTTGCTAGCCTGCTCCTCACTTCCTGCTTCCACATCTGTGGCCCAGGGGTTGGGGACCTCAGTGCTAGATCACACAGCCCAAGTGGCAGGGCTGTCCACACCACAGCCTGCCCCAGGGCCTACTCTGCTCAGAGCTGGCAGCTTTCCATGCCACTTGCCAGTGGGGCTGGAATAGCACTCCTGGGTGAGGAGCATGTGGCCTCCAGACCCCAAGGGGGTTTATCAGGCATCCTGCTTCCTTCTTTGCAATAGAGGATGCAAAATGTAGCAATTTGACTTTTACTTTGGAGGGGATGCCCTGGCATGCCCCTGATCACTGCACCTCTAAAAATGTTATTGCTATGCCAGTCTCTGTATATCAGTGTTTATCACCCACCTTTACAGCGTGTGTGCTTCACCAAGTCCTCTGCAGGCTAGCTACTCCTTTCTCATCCTGCCAAATTAGAAAGATAGCATCAATGTAATGGATCAATGTGATGTTCTGTGAGGTGCCCAAACAAGCCAGATCTCTCCTGGCTAAATTAAGACAGAAAGCAAATGAATGAATCAAATAGCCCTGGGGCAACACCGTAAATGTGAGTTGTCCATTCCAGATGAATACAAAATATTTCTGATTCTCTTATCTGATTGGGATAAAAAAGAATGTGCTCATTAAATCAATGGCTTCATGTCATGTACCTGAGGCCATAATCATCTGCCCCAGCAGAGACACTACCCTGGCTGTGGTTGCTGGGGCTGTCACGGGTTGAGTGTGTAAGTTCTTGGTTGTTCTCCTGGTTCCTCCGGTTCCTGCCGGGGCCAGACTGCTCAGTTGAGTGCAGATATGGTGGGGGACCACCAGCCACGCATCCTTGAGTTCCTTGAGGGTGGCATTCATCTCCAGCATCCCCAGGGCTGTGACATTGTTTATATTTTGCTGTATTGGCTGAGGTTCAAAGTGGGAGCTGTACCGGAGGTTTCCACTTAGCTTTTCCCACTATGATAGCTTTTACCCCACTGGCCAAAACCCAATGTGGGATTTTCTCAATGCCAATTATGCATTCAGGGACTGGGGAAACAACCACAGGATGGATCCATGGACCCAGTGGACCCACAGAAGCTGGACTTTGTTTTATTTTATTTTATTTTTTTGAGACAGAGTCTCACTCTGTTGCTCGGAGTAGAGTGTCGTGGCATCAGCCTAGCTCACAGCAACCTCAAACTCCTGAGCTCAAGCGATCCTTCTGCCACAGCCTCCCGAGTAGCTGGGACTACAGGCATGCGCCACCATGTCTGGCTAATTTTTTCTATATATTTTTAGTTGTCCAGCTAATTTCTTTCTATTTTTAGTAGAGACGGGGTTTCATTCTTGCTCAGGCTGGTCTCAAACTCCTGAGTTCAAATGATCCTCCCGCCTCCCAGCCTCCCAGAGTGCTAGGATTATAGGCGTGAGGCACTGCGCCCGGCCTGGAAGCTGCACTTTATCCAGTAAGTACTCCATTTATTACCCAGCTCCTGTGGTGCTTGGGGTCTCTGGATGTCAAGGTCAATTCAGTTCTTCAAATAGTCCCCCAAATATCTGAGTATTCCCCTTTCCTCAGTGAAAAGTCACTCTAGTAAATGGCCATAGGTCCCATTGTTTATCTGAAATCATTACATTATAACCCGTTATGTTACAGGATTCTTTCCCTTAAGCACTCAGCCACCTCTCATCAATGGTTTTCAGTTCTGAAAACTGAATCCAGTCCAGTTTATACACACACACATGCACATACACTTACATGCATGCACAACCATGTTCAGACATGTATAGTGGTACACTTACGGGGTGCCCACCTCTAGGGGTGCTGTGTTCTATTAACATCTCCCCCACTCTCTGCAGGTCAAGCCCCCTTGGCTGCCGCTCCAGCCTTGCCAGTTGTTAAGAACAGTGGTGAGCTCCTGGCCTCTGGTGGCCAAGCCCTGCCATCCGGCCTCTACTGCTTCACGGCACCATCATCCCCACCGCTGTCAACTAGCCGAGCTCAGGGACCCCTCCCGCCGTCAGCCCTGGCCTGCAGGGAACCCCGCACGGCTGCTGCCCTCTCACTTGGGCTTGCCAGATACAAACAGGATGCCCAGTTACATTCAAATTTCAGATAAACAAGGAATAATTTTTAAGTATGAGTATGTCCCAAACATTAAGTAAAAGTACTGCACGTCCCAAATTCTGCATGGGATATACTTATACGTAAAAATTACTCCTTGTATACAACATAGACTTTATCGTGCATCCCACCACCCACATCTCCCACCACTCTTTAAAATCCGGAATCATCGCACTGCCTGGACTCTCCCACGGCTGGGACATTCTCTGGTGTCATCATTTTCTCCCAGGGAAAATGATAGCAATTGGGTTGCCACCTTATCCCAATACTTGGGACATACTTATACTAAAAATAGTATTTGTTGTTTATCTGAAAATCAAATTTAACTCAGTGTCCTATATTTTTATTTGCTTAGTTTGGCAATGCTACTCGCACACTCACTTGCCCGGTGGCCTTGGTGGATGAGGTGTCCTCTGGTGGGTCTCTGGCCTCACATCAGATGGCCCCTACAGGATGGCCGCTTCTCCAGGCCTTTTACCACTTCCTTCACCCTCTGCTGTGCAGTGCAGCCATTTCAGCTTCGCTCAGCTCGGGCCCTCGCCCTCCCCAGGCTTCCAGGAGTTAGTTGTAGCGGTGAGTTATATCACCCCCCCAGGGTCCTTACCACGGTGTTCAATCCTCAATCCCAAGAATGTGTCCCCAAATCCATAATCTCCCTCCTCTGGTCTTAAGTCCCACCACTTTGCGTACAGTAGCTAATTCTCACAGCACCTTTAGGGGGTCCTCTCCGCCCTCCCTCATCAAACCCAGTATGTCCCCAGCTGGGTTATGCTGCCACTTCATCCCGGTCACTGGCCTGACAGCCAGGAAAGGATGTGGGGGCAGAGCCTGCAGGGGGCTCCTGTTGCCTAGTGGGGGAGAGGCCTCCGCAGGGCGGGGGAAGAAAGGACCAGCTCTTAATGGGAGAAGTGGGCCACCCCTGCCAGCTTTGAGGATTCAGAGGGATCTTGGGAACCAAAGTCATCAGGACATCCACCGCTTGGGTCTCCCCACCGTCAGAGCAGATTCCTAAAAGTGTAGCAATTGGGTAGCTGCCTTGTTCCAGGCCCCCTCTCTGCCCCACAGACCACCTGGACCCCTGATTGCCAATTGATCAAGACCCCACACCCTCTCTTACTGCCTGCTTACTGCTCAGGCCACTCCCGTTATCAATGGTGTCAGTTCCGGTCCTCCGGGTGGCAGAAATGGAGTCAGTGTGGAGTGCTGGAGGCTGAGTAAGAGGTATGCTTGGTAAAATGACAGGAGGAGGAAGCAGGAATGGGCAGGGCAAGGCTGCCCACCACAGTGCAAATCTGAGCCCGGGGGAAGGAAATGGGGAAGGAGTGGAACAGGCAGGTAGATTTGGAGTGAGATGTCCCTTTGGCCCTGTAGACTCCCTGCCTGTAGGGGGAGAGAGAGCACCCAGAGGGGGACAAGAGACAGCCCTTGAAAGCAGCACTGCTCTTGGCCTGGCTGAGGGTGTTTCATGTAGACCTTGCTCAACTTCCCCTTGGCTAAAGCCCCAAACGTCCACAGCCACCGCCCCGCCACCCAGCACAAGGAGAAGTGTGGTGGAAAGGAAGTCTGAGTGGAAGCAGACGGTGGTCTTAACTGATTGCGGCTAAAATATCTTGAGTTTTGCATATCTTATAAAAACATATGGATCCAGTGTTTGAGTCCCTGCCAAAGTCTTGGAAGGGGCCCTTGCGAGTGAGGGGCCCTGAAATTTAAGGTTCATTAGCTTCATGGTGATTCCAGGTCTGTATTAACTATTACTATTATTTTCATTCTGGGTTAGGAGTTCCTATAACTTGAGGTCCTTCTCTTTCAGATGGCAGCCGAGGCTTACAGCCACCCTGGGAAGGGATGCCACAGGAGAAGGCAGACAACCAAGATGGCAACTCTTGATTTTTGAGTTTCTAATTATCCCATGGCAGAGATAACAAAAAAGTGGGTTTTTTGTTTTGTTTTTTAAGAAAATACTTTGGGTCACAAAAATCTAGGCTTTTGAGCTTCAAACTCCTAATCCTTGAAAGACATAGAGAATAAAGTTTATGCATGAGCCATGGATTTGAAAACAGAAACATATCTAATTACTCAGAGTCATTTTCTAACACCCCAATGACTGCTCAAAGATTCCACATGCTGGCATCAGCGGCTGGGGGGTGGGGGCAGGAGGAGCAGAGAAGCAGACGCAGTTTAGATGGATACTGCCATGTGACCTGAGGGAAGGATCCTGGGCCACACCCCTAGGGGAATGGGCATAACAGAAACTCCAGATCCAGGGGGAATTTAACTCCAAGAGGACTTTAACCTTGTTTCCAGGGTGGAGCCCTGAGGTGGCAATTATCATGGAATTTCCCCACCGGTCCACCTGAGAGGGGTACAACAGAGAAGGCTGCATCTGGCGGGACCAAGGCAGCCCTGAGTGATGCCACCACCACCACCACCACATTATGGGCAATGGCTCAGTATTTCCCAAGCTCCCTAGAGGGCTGAAAGAGAATAGGACCTATAGAGACCTTACAGTTGGGACAGGCACTCACGAATTTGATCCAGTGACAGGAGACCAGATGGGAACAAGGATGCCTTGAGAGATGCCAACATGGAAGTGCGGATAGAACCAACTGTTGCCTGGGCACCTGGAAGCCCGGTGGACACAAATGAAGCCCCTTGGAAACGTTTTTTTAGGGGTTAGGTTGTTCTGGGATCCAGAATTAGCTGAACAAACTATGAACTAACTGAAATAAAATTTCTGCTACCCATCAGATTAGAAGCTCCTCATAGAAATGAAATTAAATTATAGATAAATAATGCTCCATTTCTTATGCACCCGAGTTGGCTCCCTGAGATTTCATATTTACTACCCAGGACTAGCGCAAGGATTACATGAAACCACCACAGTCCCCCAGATAGTTTCTGCCACCTAATCAGTCCAAACAGCTCGTGGAGGGATATTTTCCATCTTCCCCGGGATCTGCTCCCCACTGGCTCTCGGCTGCGGGAAGCTGACCTCCTGGACTGCACGCCATGGGCGGGCTTGCCCTCTGACTTCCAGTAGGGTGTGGCCAATGGGAGGCACAGCAGGAAATGGGAGGGTCTGGAAGGAAAGAGCGATGGGTGTTCGTTTCCTGGGTTTGCCAACGACTGTATTTCCCGCAGCTCCTGGTGGCCCTGCCCTACCAGCGCAGCTCTCCCTGGGGTTCCAGCAACCACTCCCTCTCTGCTCCTCCACGGCCTCGGCCTCAGATGCTTCACTATCCCTTCTTGGGGTCCCTTAACCCTGTGCACACTTCTGTAAATAGTCCCCTTATTATACTGGTGGGAATTACCTCTTTGGAGAGTGCCCCTGTTTCCTGGGTGCTACACCGTTGTTAGTATTCCTTTGAGTTTGAGAGCACATCTGATTTCCTGTGTGATCCTATCGAGGCAGTGATCCATTCTGAGGCTGTTTCTTTAGCTGTTAAATGAAAATATAATACCTCAGGCTTTCCTAATTCAGAGGGATAGTGTGGGAATTAAATGAATCAATAATAGGTGACAATACTCCGGAAAGAAGGTATGATAGTGACGCTATTAGAATTATTAAAAGTAACAACAGTAATGAGATTGTTCCTGATCATAGATCTCCTCTGTTCCCTCTCTCTTCTCTCCAGCACCGTGGCAGTCTTTGGTCCGTTGCAAAGCCCCTGTCCTTTGTTGCCAAGTCCTATGCTGCTGAAAGATGAAACTGTGTGATCAAGATAAGGCACACAATTCCCAGAGCTGCTGCCACCACATTTGACAAATGCCGCAGTGGGCCCTAGACTGTGTTGCAGCCTCTGGGCTCTGTTTGCTGCCCATGGAGGCCTGCTGAGAACCAGCCTGTGGCCCTGGCTGAAGCCACCGAGCGTCAGGGTCCCTCCCACCTGAGTATCAGGTGGATGGGTCCTGGCTCAGTGAGGACTGGTGTGGACTCAGGATGCTCCAAGCTCCTGGCAGAAAGAAAACTGCTAGTGAAGTACGCATGGTCAGGTGAGCTAGAATTGCTCCAGAGCTGAGAGAGAGGAGAGCAGCCCTACTGAGGCAGTTTTAGTTTTCTGTGCCTATTTCAAAACACAAGCATGTCCCTCGAGAGCTTCTCCTGCCCCTCCTTCCAGCCTCTTAATCCATCAGGTGTTTCCATTGTCCTTTCTTCCTAGCCCAGTGCCCCCTCCAGGCCTGACAATGGAGGGACACCAGGAATAGCAAAGCTCATCAGTGGCCTCTGTGTGTTGGAGATATCTCAGCCCCCAGTTATTTAAAACCAGGAGTCAATACACCTGGAGCTACAGCAAGAACCATCCTGAATCAATTTATTAATAGAACTATGTTCTGCTGCATTAAGCAAAAAGCTGCCTGTGGATTATTCAAACAGGTCTCTTTTTTCTTTTTACTTCTCATAAGGGATCTAGAGGTAGGAAGCCCTGGGTGGCTATAGCTACTCAGGGAGGTATGGTGCTTGCTGTCCTGGTGTTCGGATGGCGACTCCCCTCCAGGCATCCATCCCATTGCATCTGAGGCAGGAGGGCGAGAGAAGAGCCAAGGCTAAATGAAGATGCCATTCAGGTCTGTTCCCTTTCAAAAGCTGACCCAAACCCTCACCCGGGACATCAGTAGCACATATGGATTACATGGGCTTCTATGGTCTAGCACGGGAATCCAAACCCTCGTTAATTACATGGTACCATGAGAAAGTCTGTTCTGATCTCATACTGTGAGATCCAGTTGACATTTTAGTCATGGAGCAGTCATCCATTGGGAAATGCCTGTATCTATAATCAGACGTGTCAAATCCGGCAGTGAGGCTGGACTTTGGCAGCTGGGTGGGGTCTGGAGAGGAGAAGAGGAAGAGAGAGAAATGTAGGCAAAACAACAGTGTGACAATGCTGGGACAAGTTCCGGGACTGCCGGTTACATTCTGTGGTGGTCACCAGACAGTTCCAAAGTGAAGGCTTCCCAGAGCTCAGTCTGTTGACAAACCGCTCACCAAGCTTCCCTTTCTGCCTGGTTCTATTTAACGGAAAACTATGTCTGCTTTCCACTCCCTGAAACTTCTCCTCAGGGTTCCTGCCATTGGCTCAAGCTATGGGAGAAGGCATGAGAGACAGAGGCCTTCCGGAGGCTTCCAAAGTTAAAGCACTCCCACGCACATGAGACAGAATTGCCTATGGAGAATTGTATTATAGCCAAGCGCCAGCGTATATATTTATCTGTGCCTGAGAGTCTCATCTCTTTTTAAAGAAAAAGCCACACATTTGGCCAAGAGACAAAGCGGAAAAAATGTACTGTTGAGCAAATATTCAGGATGGTTGCTCAGAATGTATGAAATGAACTGTGTGGAAAAGCATGCCTGTGGCAAACTGTCAGCAGGCTATATTTGGGGGTCCAACCCAGGTCCCCTGCCAGCGGAGTTCACATCGCCTCAGTGTTTTTCCATTTCTATTTATAACTAGGCGCACATTCACACATGAAAAATGTAGGGGACATTTGACTTCGTTTTTAAATGACGAAAATGTTCTAGATGTATCAGGTTACAGCACGTGAGAGCCTTTCTGCTGCCCGTGATTAACCTTGCTTACTGGAGAAGGGATTAACCGACATGCAAAAACAACGTAACAGGATCCTTTGGGAATTTGAAAGTCTGAAAACAACATTTTTCTTTATTTTTTTTTTAAAGTCTAATTCACTTCAACAAAACTTTATTGAGCACCAATGATGCGAAAGGTTAACTTGGGACCTAAGGAAGACACAGTCTCTGGTCCCAAGGAACTGGCAGTTTTCAGAGGGAGGTACATGAATAAAATACAATACACAACAAGGATGACCAGTCCCTTCATAGAACTGCTGACAAGTGCTTTAGGCATTTAGAAGAGGACGTGGTTGTAACGGACATTTGATGGTTCTCTCTCAGCATCCTTCCTCCTGCCCTCTTCCCAACAGTCCCTGCTTCTATTGGAGGAGCCACATGGTTCCAGGAAAGTAGATTCTCCTTCCCAGCTTCAGATGTTGAACACATGACTTGCCCTGGCCAGTCAGTGCACTTCATGCCCTGCGCACAGTGATTGGTTCAGATTCACCCCGAGCTGGACCAATCAGACCAAAGGTGAAGACTGTGGCTGAGAATGCTGAAATCCAAGTCTCCTGTGTTGGACAGGAGGGAAGAAGCCCGGAGCTGCTGAAAGCTATTTTGTAACCATGAGGTGAGCCTGCCTTCTGAGGAGGCTAACTGCAGAAGGTGAATGAAGGGACCAACTAGTCACTGAACCACCAGAATATTCCCTACCTAACACCATTCTTATTCTTGGTTTCTCAGTCTCATGAGACAATAAATTCCCCTCATTGTTTAAGTCAGTTTGAGTTGGGTATTTTTGAATTTCCAACCAAAAGCACCCTTGCTGATACAGGATGGATTAGGGTGTATTTCCTGGAGGAGGTGGCATAGAACTTAAAACTTGAAGATGAGTAGGATTCGAAGCAGTGAGATGGGAGAGGACAAGGACATCCCTGTGGCTGAACAGTTGTGTGTGGCTGGATGTGGGATGAATCCTAATCCAATTAAGCTGATCCTAGAAGGACTGGGCTGGGTCAGATCATGGCAAGTAGTGAAGGACACACCAAGAAATCTGGTCTTAATCTTGCAGGCAGTGTTTGGGTGGGTGTGATGGGAGGCTGTTCCCTTCTTCCTCACATCCCTCCTCAGGTACCAAGAGTTCATTCAGTGCATCAGCATTTGCTATTCAGAGGATCGTGGGCCAAACTTTACAGCAAATGCGAGACAAAGCCAGAACGTTCAGGTGAAACACCAGAGAATGACTCTGTTAGTTCCCTAGAGCTGTCATCACAAACTACCACAAACTGGGTGGCTTGAATCAACAAAAATTTAGTTCTTTCACAGCTCTGGAAATTAGAGGTCCAAAATCAAGGTGTCAACAGGGCCATTCTCTCTCAAAGGCTCTAGGGGAGGATCCTTCCTGCCTGTCCAACTTCCGGTACAGATGTTTCTTGGCTTAGGGCAGCTTCACTCCAATCTCTGCTGCTGTCTCCATGTGACCTTCTCCTCATTTCTCTGTGCCCTCTCCTCTTCTTTTAAGGACACCAGTCATTGGATTTAGGGGCACTCTAAATCCAGGATGATTTCATCTCAAGACACTTAGCTAATTACATCTGCAAAGACCCTATTTCCAAATAAGGTCATGTTCTGAGGGTCCAGGCGACATAAATTTTGGGTGACACCATTCAACCTACTACACTGACCAGTACCAAAGCCAGCTGATACTCCATGATTTACTCCAGTTAAACTATGGCGTCCCCTTCTGATGGCTAAGCTGGACCTTCAGTCTTCCTGTGAACCCAACCTACTGGGCCCTCTCTTAATAATTAGAATAACTAATTTATTGAGAACTTACAGCGTAAGAAGGACCGTGCTAAAAGCTTCTTGTTCAGGCTGAGGCCCTCTCCCTGGTTTCTGACATGGCTAGGTTTTTCAAGTGAGGCGAAAAAAGAGAGAAGGAGGAATGGGGAAGGGAGACATTACGACCCCAATTTTCAGATGTGGCTCAAGCGACTTGCTCAGAGGGGATGGGACAGTGCTGGGATGCAAGGGAACTCTTTCTAACTCCAAACTTGTGTTTTTAACCTCTCTGCTTTCTTGGCTCAGAGGGGAAAAATAAAAGACAGCATGAAAGTCTAATGAATTACATTGACTCTTGACTATCCAAGATGGCCAAGTTAACAGAGGAAAAAATAGAAGCACACTGTGCAGTCTGTTTGAAGCCCTGGGCTCCACCTCGGAATTTACAATTTTTACTTTCAAGTACCTTTAATTGCACAGTACTGGGAAGGAGTCGGCCAAAAGGAGATTCATCTGATGCTTTCAGGGCCTTTGGTTTCTGGGCTGAGTGGCGGCCTGACAGTGGTGGGGGCAAATGGGAAGGGAAGTGTTTTGGGGGGGAATTATCCAATTTACAAGTATAAAAAAATTAGTGGCTCATCTTTGACCGTGACCCAGGAGAGGGACTTTGGATTGCGTCATCATAGATTATTCTCTGAATCCAATAGGCCAATGCATTTTTGTGGCTCAAAAGGTTGAACTAGTCTGGGACATGATTTCTTAAGATTTTGGAAACAAACCAGAATATATCACCCTTATCTTATTTAAAGTCATGGTGCATTTGTGCTTGGCATTCTGTGTGTTTCTGGTGGTTTAATCTCAAGAAAACTAGTGTAATTGTGTATTTATTTCACTGATGAGGATAAAATCTCCATATAAGTGAATTCTCTAGGTAGTAGGAGAATAATCAATTATGAACTAAAACATTTTAATTTTGACCATTTAGGAAAGACCCTTTCCAAATGATAGTACACAACTTTGCACTTTCTGAGAAGAGGAAATGAAATGATGGCTCAGGATCACTAGTAGGAACATCATTTATCACGCCGGGCTAGATACAATGTTGCACAACAGAAGAGTGGGCTTTGGAGTCCAGCCCACCCAGGTTTGAATTTTAGCTGCCGCCTACCAGCTGTGCAATTTTCTAGAAGTGACTTGACCTCTCAGCTTCAGTTTCCTCATATATAAAATGGGAATAATTCTTACCTCCTGGGGTTGTTGTGAAGATTAAATGAGACAATGGTGGCACATAGGTGTAATCTTCACACTTTGGGAGGCCAAGGTGGGAGGATCACTGAGGCAGGCCAGGAGTTTGAGGCCAGCTTGGGCAACATAGCAAGACCCTATCTCTACCAAAAAATTTAAAAAATTAGCTGGGCGTGGTAGTGCATGCCTATAGTCTGAGCTACTTGGGAGGTGAGGCAGGAGTATCGCTTGAGCCCAGGAGTTCAAGCTGACAGTGAGCTATGATTGTGCCACTGCACTCCAGCCTGGGTGACAGGATATGACCCTGTCTCTAAAAAAACAATTAATAAATAAATGAGATAATGTCTATACATTATGTACATGGTGTGCATGTAAAGCTTTCCAGCAGCATACCTGACAAATAGAATGTGCTCTTGTCATTATCAGTGACACAGAAAGGTCAGCTATTGTTATTGCCCCTACACTAACTACCCCAAGATTGTTTTCATCATTGTAAGGGCTCTGAGTTCATCAAGTTTTAGATCTGTTTTGTGTTTTTTATGTTTACTTTCTGCTGGGGAGTGCTTGTCACAATAGGACATACTTTCTTATTCCATTCATTTATTCAGCATCCATTGGTGACAAAACACAATGTGAGAAAATAAACACCAAAAAAAAAAAAAAAAAAGAGTCCCAAATGCAATGTTTTGAGAACTGAGAAATTGACAGGAAAGTCATGGGGGCAGGGGACAAACACCAGGGTACCTTCCTTAAGCCTGATAGACCCCCCTCAAAGTGCACATCCAGTTTCCCTTCCCATCGAATATCTGCATATACCACCACAGGATTTCCCATGAGCATAAGTGAAAGATCTGGAAGAATCTCAAGAGTTCCTTGAGGCCACACCCTTCTAGATGCAATTATGGAAACGTGGGCCTCTCGAACTCAGCAGGTCCAGAATACTGAATGTGTCATGTTCACAGCCAAGGCAGCCTCTCTCCTTTACATGCCTATTTCATACGCTGATGATACATCCGGGAAGACTGACAAAAACCTGGGGGACGCTGGGAATCTGAGCCTTGCTTGCCTCCACCCTCAGTCATCCCAAGAGATCCTCCTCCGTCCCTCTTCATTTCTGTTTGTTGCCTGTTCTCGGGGTTCCTTCGACTGACCGTACTGAGGACTTTGTCCTGCGGTCTGGTGAATGCAATGCCTTACAGGCCTTTCGGGAGGAGGCGCTCACGGAGAGGGGACTAAGCGTCAGAGCCGCAAAGCCAGGAGAGGAATGGGGTCTAAAAAAGGTTAATATGTTGGGCAAAAAGAGGTCACGTTTTGGTTTGTGGTCTACTTTGGAAGCTTTAGTCCAAAGTGCAATTCCAAGCATCCTTATACTGAAATATCCGTGGACCCAGTGACAGAGACTTGACATTAGCATGAGTGTCAGATGTGAAGGGAAGAAGTGACCCTCCAGCCCAGACCCTTTATTTTACAGACATGGAAACTGGGCCCAAGAACTCGGTGGCTTGCCCAAGTGAGTGACAGAGCACAGCCTAGAAGCTGGGAGTCCCTGGGTTAAAGAGTCACATGGTGGCAGATTTTTTCCACCAAATCAATGCTTCTCACTGTGGCTTTGCATTAGAATCACCTTGAGAACTTTTAAAAAAAAAAATACTGATGTTCCATGAGAGAACTTGAACCAGAAAAAACAAATACTGATTCCTAGGCTTGCCCCCAGAGATTCTGATGTAACTAGCCTGGGATGGAGCTTAATCATCCTTTTTCGTGTGTTCTTTTTTTTTTAAGCTTCAGTTGAGAACCACTGGACCAGAGCTAGAGTCATTGAGTCCTGGCTGAGCCCTTTCCCCTCCCCCATTCAGTCTCTTCATATAAAGAAAGCAATGACTATATCAATTCAATTCAAAGCAGCATATGGATTTAGTGAATCATAGAACATTGGAACCAAAATGACATTAGAGGTAAATCAGTCCAATGGTTTTAAAAAATGTAGCTGTGTATCCCTTTCTCCAGATGAATTTGTAAGAGGCTCCTGATATCCAGGAGGTGGAGGTTGGAGCTCGCAGGGTCGCAGTGGCGTGGCGGCGCTAGCCTCGGCACCGGAGACAGCAAGGCAGGCCAGAAAGCCCTGGGGTGGCAGCGCCAAGTGGGCATAGCCTGGCGGTGCCCTTCGGCATCAGCATCCGAGTTACCGCTCACCTGGCAGAAGCAGCAGGGGCGCCCCGGGGGGGAGGAGGAGGAGGAGGAGGAGGAGGAGGAGGAGGAGGAGGAGGACCGGTTCAGCGGGCGGGAAGCAGCGGTGGGTGCCTGGCAACAGCGCGCTCCCGCTCTAAGATCTTAGAGGTTGTAAAAGGGTACCATCGATTTCATAACAGCTTTGTGGGAATCAAAAAACGACTATATGTTCTTTAAAAAACATTTTAAAAAAATTACCAGTAGCATACATTTATCCACATCACTAATTACAGGTCACTTTCTTTTCCAATATATAGTTGAAAATTTTGTTTATCCAGACTCTGCAGATTCTTTTGAATTCCCTGCCACTGTTGGCAAGGACGCACAGTGCCAGGTGACACGGCCTTCACGATTGTATCTGCATTTCCTGTTTGGTTAAATGCCTACTTTCATCCCCACGGCCCCTCCTCAATTGAATTACATATTAGTGGAATTATCATCAATTTTCTTGAAGATCAGTCAGGAGATTTTGCTAGGTGGTTGTCTGGAGTCCAAGGAAAAGTCACTTTTTAGTCAGGGACTGACCACATTAACCTTGCTTAACTTAGAAAAATCTGAGAATATTCCCTGAGCGATTTGGCGGCGTGCATTGCATCTTATTGTATCGGTATGTGAGAGGCAGTCTTTGGCGTATAAATGACTTCTTGCCTCGGTGCTACAGTAGTGCAATGTACCATTGCAAAGACATTTGAAATGACAGTCAGGGATCCCCATGTGAGTTAAGATTCAGCAGTGTGTGATGGCACCGAGACACGTAACTGCAGGAGATGCCCGGGTGAGTGGATCCACCCTGCAAATGGCCCGCACACGGGCTGTGATCATCAGACAGCTAGTAACAGTCAGCACCTGGAGCTGGAGGCACGCCGAGAATTGTGCTTTTAATTTTTGGTGTTAGTTGTAAGATGTATCCTTTCAGAGCTGTTAATTATGTAAGAAGTATTAGGTAAATATGGAATTTTGGGAGGGGAGACTAGAGAAGGAGCTGATTTTTCTGCTCTTTGGGGCAGGTGAAGACAGAGTCATTACAGTTTAGATATGTCCTTGTTTCGTAGTCACAGCTTGGTGAGATCTGAGGACACGTCAGATACACGGACATATATGTTATGGTGGGGATGGGGAATGAGCAATCTTCCAAAGTTTATTTTTATATGGACTGTGTTTTTGGTGTTAAGACCTTAAGAGAGAAGTCCAGGAATTCACAAAATTGAATTCCACACTGGGAAGACTTGAAGATTTGCCTTCGGAGGGTCACCCCATCCCGTTGCTCCTGAGCAAAAATCTGCTCCGGTCCTTTTATGCACGGGAGACGCGCCCCTTCCCAGATCTAACGGAGAACGCCAGGCTGAGAGGAACCGTCCCCCTTTCCTTCTGACTACACTGGTCCTTGCTAGGGTGAGAGTGGGATTGGAAACAGGACTTACTGTCGTTTTCAAGGGTTGCCTTGAAGGATTGGAGTCTGAGAGTAAGCAAAGCCTTATCACCCACAAAAAAGACTAGGTTCATGAGAGCTTAATGAAGTTATCAGTGTGACATTAGAAGCAAGATTTGATAATTAAATCTGACCTAGCTATAGTGCTGTGAATAAAATATCAGTAGAATGATTTCCATTTTGTTTAGTGTTTTTAGATCGCTGAACACAAAGGTCACATTGTTTTGTTCTTGTTTGCATGAAGCAAAGTTCTGAAGTTCTCTCAAACCCACAAAAGTTTCTATATGATGATGCGAGCTGGCTTGTTGTGTTTTTCCAGGCAGAATTTTGATAGAGTGTTTCTTGGGTATTCTTAACCATCCTTTGCAGCCACCACCTTGGCGATGTCTGTAGACAAGGTGATGAGGGACAGTCAAATCTATACACAGAGAGGAAGTGGTCCCAGAGTTCAGATAAAATCCTGCCTTAAACAGGCTGTAATAAACCCAACGTGACCGCTTGAGATTTCGAGTCTTAAGAATCTTTTAATTTCTCAAATTCTGGCAGGTGTAAGAGAACATCTTGGCTGTTTATAAAATTTAATGACCTCTTTAATCTGTTCTACTTGAAGGAATAGCTAACTTTCTGGACCCCAGTTTTCTGAGGCTTTCCAGAATGGACGCATGCCATCAGCTCCCCCTGCAGGTCCGACTCCTTCCTGCCAGGGAATTCCTGGAGGTCCCTGTGCAAATGGATTCTGGAGAGACTCTCAGTCATGTCTCACAGATGCAATGCTTCAACTGCTTGGAATTGACCCACTTCTCTGCTGGGAGCTGCATGTCCTGGGAATGCACGGAGGTCTGAGCCTATACATAAATATGCCACAGGAAAACGAGGACCATCAGGAGCTCCAGTGCCCAGCTAGTGCATTCCTTGCATTAAACGCATTTAAAAATATTTCATTCTCTCTCTTCTTTGTAAGCACTGTGGCCCTTTGGCAAATCCATCACAGATAAAATTGCCTCTGCATCAACCATGTGCTAAGAAATGATACATATGACTATGGTATGCTAAGTCTAAAAGTTGTTTCTCAAAAAGTTTTGAATTGTCCCAATTTTTATATGCTAGTTTGCTGATTCATTCACTCATTCATTCATTCGATAAATATTGTGACAGATGCTGTGATATGTGATTGATACGTGATAGATGTTATTTTAGGCACCCTAAATAAAGCAAGGGACCAAGACAAAGATTCCATCCTCATGGCGATGGCGCTCAAGTACTAGTGGTGATGACACACAATAAACAAGCACAGGAACAAATGTGTAACATAATTTCCTGTGGAGATAGTGCTATAAAGAATAAAGCAGGATAAAGGATTGGAGTGACCCATGGGGTATACTCTTTGACAGAATGGTCAAGGTAGGTTTAATCAGAAACCTGGATAAAGTAAGATGAGCCACGTGACGAAGTGGGTGAAGAGCATTTCAGGAGAGGAAACAGTAAGTGCAAATGCCCTGGGGTCGAGATGAGCTCGGTGTATTCCAGGAATAGCAGTAAGGCTAGTGAGACCAGAATAGAGAGAGTTAAGGAGTCAGCAATGGGAGAGGGAGTCCAGGAAGTAGACAGGGTCCATTATATGGAATCTTAAAGCATATGGTGAGGAGTTTGGATTTCATTATGAGATGGGCAACCACTGGGGCCCTTTGACTAGAGGAGTGACATGATGTGATTTATGGTTGTAAAACTTCACTCTGGCTACTACGTGGAGACAAAACTCAAAGAGGACAGGTGGAGATGCAGGGGGTCTAGCTGGATGGCTACTTTAGGAGCCCAAGTGAGAGGAGAGGGTGTCTTGGTAGAAATCAAAGTGGTAAGAAGTAGGCAAATTCTGGCTGTATTTTGAGGGCAGAGCCACAGGACTTGCTGGTTAATTGGATGTAGGAAGTGAGAGAAAAAAACTAAATTAAGTATGACTCTGGGATTTTTGGCCTTGGCGACTGGGCAATTAAACTGAGGCTGGGTGCACTGCGGGAGGAACGAGCTCGGGTGGGTGGAATCGAGAGTTCTGCTTGGACAAGTTAAGTTTAAGAAACTTCTTAGTCACCCATCTGGAGATGTCAGGCAGGCTGCTGGATATGAAAATCTGGAACACATGCTCGATGCGGGAATAACTGGGGGAAACTATTTATGGCAAGAGGAGCTCTGTTCTGTAATATGTCGTGACACCTGATTGTGAGCCTGCTCCTCTCCTGGGTCTTGGTTTTCTCATTTGCAAAATGATGGGGTTGGCTGGGCTCTGAGGGTCCCTTCAGCCATGCGAGTAGAAAATAAAACACTAGCATTTAAATTCTCTGAGCAACTGGAGCGGACAAGCCCTGGTGCAGGTTGGACATAAAGCCCAAATGGAAGACCCCAAGAAGACTGGCAGCCTATGTTAGGAACCTGAGCTGGCAGTGCGCCTTTGCAAAGCAACCACAGGCTTGTTTAGAAAGTGGGGGTGTTGGGGAAGGAAGCGCTTTAGCAGAAGATGAACTTGCAAAGCCAGGCAGCGTAGTACTGGGCGGAAATAGGATTTGCAGGGAAGGACGGAGAAGTGGTGCTACTGTCACCGCCCGGTTCCTCTGGCCCCATGACAGGTAAATAATGAACACTGCATCTGCCAGACACATCACAACGTAAGAAGGAAACTGTCTGTAGAGGACATTTTGCTTTGCTTTACCTTTTTTGACACTGTCCTAAATTGCCTAGATACATTTGTGTATTACCTCTCATTTTTCTGAAGCGGTCCCTAGTGGGAAGCTATAACCACCATTCATATTTTGTCTCACAGCTTTACAAAATGCTTTCACATCTCTTAACGCCTCGCTTGGTCAGCACAACAACGCCATGGGCTAGGAATGTCTGTTAGATAATCCTGCTTTAGAGATGGAGAAACTGAAGCTCAGAGAGGTTAAGTAAATTGTTCGAGACCACACAGACAACCACATAGGTTCTGTCTGGAGGAACCTATTTTTGAACATAGGTTTCGTGGATCCCTAATGATTCCTCTTTCCTGGGATTCTGTTTGACCGTCCAGACTGAGAGGCTTGCTGAAGATTATGTGGCCAAAGCCTGGACACTGCTATGGCACAGGCGATCACGCAGTGCTTTCCTTCTTAGATTGGAACGTAAAAACGTTGGTTTAGGTTTTCGTGTTGCCTTATTAAGCCTCCCTGATGTTGCTAAAGTAATGGGACCTTCTGAACTAGTTTTTTTAAACCCCTTCAAACAGAACTATTAGACAATGTAACAAGTTTAGGAGCCTTGGGTTTTCTCTTTGACAATGCGGTTGGCAGATCTCAGCAGTGCTGTTGGCAGAGGGAAGGTGAAAGTGTAAGTTCATGCCTTTCAGTGGGCATGAGCTGTAGGATGAGATGACCAGTGATTCTGATCCAGAAGTGTTTTACAACCTGTTGCAGTTACGACCGCTGCATAACAAATTATCTCCAACTATGAAGCTTACAACAGCTATTTTGTTACTCTCACAGATTCTGTGGTCAGGAATTTGGACACGGTAGAGGGATGGCCCTGAGGCCTCAGCTGGGAAGACTTAAAGCCTGAGAGTGACGCAGCGTCTGGGGGCTGGACTCCCTGGAGACATCCCACTCACTTTTCAGGTGGTTGATGCGACCTCAGCCAGGGCTGTTGATTGGAGAATCCACATGTGGCCTTTCCATGTGGCCTGGGCTTCCTCACAGTGTGGTGGCATCAGGGTAGTTGTCCTTCTTGCATGAAGACTCAAGGCTCCAAAAGCAAGAGTCCCAAGGGCAGGGCAGAACTTTCATTGCTGTTCTAAGTCAGCCTCCGAGAGCATCACTCTGCACATCCGATCAGTTACGAGCAAGTCCCATGCTCCCCCCGCATTCAAGGGTGGGAGACACAAACCTCACCCCTTGATGGAGGGGTGGCGAGATCACACTGTGGGAGGACACGTGGGATGGGAGATACTGCTGCTGTCACCTTTGGAAAATACTATCTGCCATCCCAGTGAGGCTGTGTCACCTCTGGGTTTTACCAACAATAGTGGAGGGACATGCTCGCCAGCCACACACCGTTAGAGTGCGGGGGGAGTGTAGCCCACGACCAGGCACGGCTGGCTGGGTGTGAATCAGATCGCTCAGCCACACAGCCAAGCCAGGACCCAACCAATCTGCAGCAACACCCTGTAAAAGCCAGATGCTGGGCTGAGAGTCAAGGACATGACAATGAATAAAACCGGTCCCTATTCTCAAGGAGCTCCTGAATCTTAAACTTTAGTCTGCTAATGTCACCAGGATGGGTCCTGACAAAACAAATGGAAAACTTCCGCAGCTTTTTACCCCCTCTCTTTTCTTTCTATCTTTTAACAGTTTTTATTTAGTCTCTTTATCTAGAGGCACAGCTGCTCAAGGCCACCAGATGGCCAGAGGCCACAGATAGTCACATGACCCCCTGGGATGCCAGAGGAAGTCCAGACCTGCTGCACAAAACCCATGCAGACCAGAGCAGGCGATCTCCAGTTACCTTTGGCTTATTAACATATCATAATACTAAAACAACCCTCCCCTAAAAAGAAATTGCCACTGGTTTCTGTGCATTCGATGTATGAAGAAACATGTACATGAACTGCGCCTGCGTGTCTGCGACTCCACCCTGCACGTGCTCACACACCCCCTCTGTCCCAGATCACCTCCTTGCTCAGGCAGAAGGTGCCTTTGAGCATAAACTCCCCTTCTCCATTCTTTGGCCACTGATATAAAACCTAAATGCCTTACCAATTGGGCTTTCTTTCTTTGAGGCCAATATAAAGTAGGGGAAGAACACCATTTTTTGGTGACACTACGTTATCGGAGTAGAAGTTCAAAATACAGATTCCTGTCTGCCTGTCTCCATTCTAAATCAGCCTGTCAGCTGCAGCTGGAGCCCAGGAATCTGCACTGTAATGAGCCCCCACCGTGGTTCCGGCGTAACAGATTTGAGGAAGGCACTTTGGACTGGTTGGCCCAGCAGAAGTAGTGCTTTGGTCCAGAGAGTGAGCTTGGATGGATGCTTTTCATAAGTAATTCAGTTTCAGCTCCCTGGTTTCTCTCCTTTGAGCCCAATAATCTGCGGTAGGTTAGATTATTCTTGTGCCAATTATTGATTTACAGCCTGGCAGCCTCAACACCATCCTTTTTGCTTGCTCCATGAAAATGAATCTGGGCCTTTTAAATACTTTTTCTTTGCCAGTTGGCACAATGTTAAGCTTTGTCAGCAGAGAGCACGAGGGAGAGAGTGCAGGAGGGAAAGGTTTTGCTTGCTGGTTCCAGTGTGCTGCCGGGCAGACTCCACCGTGCGCGGCTTCTCCGGAACAGCCCCTGCGGCACACACGGCTTCCCAACACGAACCGTGGTCCATCCACCCCATGCAGTATGATTCAGCAATAAAAAGAAATGAGCTGTCATGGCACGAAAAGACATGGAAGAAACTTAAATATATATTGCTAAATTAAAGAAGCCAGTCTGAAGAGGCTACATACTCTGTGATTCCAACTGTATGTCATTCTGGAAAAGGCAAAACTAGAGAGACAGTAAAAAGATCCGGAGTTGTCAGAGGTTGGTGTCAGAGGTAGGGAAGGAGGGCATGGGATTTTTAGGGTGGTGAGACTATTCTGTATGATACTGTAATGGTGGATATAAGACATTATGCACTTGTCAAAATGCATGGAAATGTACAAAGAGTGAATCCTAATGTAAATTATGGACTTCAGTTAATAATACTGTATTAATATTGGTCCATCAGTTGTAACAGACATACGGCACAAATGCAAGATGTCAATAATAGGGGAAACTATGGGGGGTATATGGGAACTTTGTATTTTCTGCATCATTTTTCTATAAACCTAAAATTTCTCTAAAAAATAAAATCTATTTTAAAAAGTCATTGAAGGCAAAAAAAAAAAACTTCAGCAAACATTGCTTTTAGAATTTTAGGTCTCCCTTCCCTCACAATTCTGCCTAGTATTTTTGATTATTTCTTTTTATATTTACAGTGGCCCAATGTGAAAATAACAGACACTTCATATTTTATCTAAAACATTTTGCAGTTCTATATAGAGTTATGTATACTTCATTTTTATTATATTCGACTCATCTATCTAAAGTGCTGATGTAAAGAATGCTATCAGTGCTTTCGCTTTGGAAGTCGTGGTTTTATGTAGGGCATGCTACCTGCTCTTCACGGTGAAGGAAGAATCAGTGGAAAAATTAAATTCTGCCTTTCGGGTTTGTCCACTGTTCATAGTGGGAATAGCAATTTCTAGAAGAAAGGTCTCGTATACCAGTGCCAAGTTGCAGCTTCATAAACATATGTCAAGTGAGCTGTTTTCCATGAGGACGACTCATCCACTTGGCGTCACCGCACACAGTGAGCTGCTAAAGATACCACGGGCCTCAGTGCTGACGTCAAGCAGCAAGCAGATATGAGAAGGCGACACAGCTGATTGCTTGCTCCGAGTCCCAAATTGGAAACATGATCTTGCCCACATAAGAAGTTCCAACCAGCCTGACAAATGAATCCTCAAATGCTCCTCGTGATCATTTGTTTTAAAAAGCTCAAGTGATTTTTCATTGTCTCAGACTGCTATGGAAGGTTGCCTATTTGGGGGGGGGAAAAAAAAAGGACAAAATCAAGTGGAATATTTCTCAGGGCAGGGCAGAAAGAACAAAGTATTCAAAAGGACACGAAGTTCCATTGCCGTAAAAGAGATGGAGATTCCTGATCAAGAAGCCACATTTTTAGGAAAGTGGGATGTCCTGTTTTATTTTTAAAGTGCAATGCAGCAAGTGACGCACACGGTACAGCACGCGTCTGTGTACTGACCTCCGCCCTGCTTTCGTGCTATTTTCTACCCTTGTTCACCCTTTTCCCCAATTTTCTTAATTCTTTTTTGAAGATACTGTATTGTATGCTTTCATAAGACGTTGGAAATCCTATTTTAAACATGGTGAAATGTAAATAAGTAAAAATGCCATATTTCAAGCATTAATGATAACTTTCTAAATTTGCTGTGACATTATTTTTGGTGACTTTACTTAAAATATCTCAGATTCCCTAATCAAGATCTAAAAAGTTACTCCTGAATATACATAATATATGCATTACATATGTACCTATTATACATTATGTATATTATAGATACAACATAGATAATATACATAATATGTATGGTTGTTATATATGTACACATATATATATTCTGACTTCACAATTTGATAGTCAATGTTTGTCCCAACTTCTGAAGAGTTGTCTGAAAAGTGAGACCTTCTCTTGTAACTACAGGATATGCCAGAAGAATTCTGGAAACCCAGCTCATATAACTTGACGAGGGCTCACCCTCGCTTTTAAAGGGTGTGTGAACGGCACTGACTGGGGTCCAGAGCCTGCTCTCATGTTTACCAGCTGTGGACCTGGACAGGGATGCCACTTACCCTCATTTCTAAAAGGAGGATGATGATGCTACCTGACAAGGTAATGCAAAGATTAAATTACATCTCCTACTCCAGCGGCTGGCACATGATAAGGGCTCGATAAATGCTAGTCGTTGTCATGAGTAGATAGGAATTGTAACAAGATTCATAAAAGTACAAGAGATCCAGGTGTAGCTTGAAATTGCTACAAATCACTGCCCGAACATGATATAATGTTTACCTACGATCCAATTTTCCTTTTGGCCTGAAATAAAACCCAGCTGTGCAGCTGAGAGGCAGTGAACCTGAGCAGAATGATTCTCAATCATTGTAAATATATCTTCAAAGTTAAATGTAAAATGAGCCTGTCTACAGACGACTGAGTTGGATCGTGATGACATTTTTTACTAAAGCTGCCATTAGAGGATCCGAAAGAATTTTGCAAAGCACTGGATGTGATGTTCAGCTTCTTCAGAAAGCTGACAAGCACTAAGCAACATGCTGCCTTGTTTTAATTAGCAAGTCCGTGTCGTGGTCTTTACTTTCCCTCGCCAGATTATATGACGGAATAAGCAGCCATATGTCAGATGGAAACACATTTAAAAGGCTTTTAACTAAGCAACATTTCAATATTTCTTTTGGGTCTGATGTTTTTTCACCACTAATACATCTTTATCTTAATAGTACCACCCCAGTCAACCAGGAGGCATTTAGGGAATAGCCAGTGTACAAACTATTCCACAGAACGGGAAATCAGTTCAATGTATGGATTTCAAACCGTCTGAGCCTGTCTCCAGGGCTGGTGTCTTTCCTCCCACGTGGTATTCATTCCACCAACTCATCAACTTATACTTCCTGCTCCTGCTTGGGCGGAATCCATTTGCAAATCCTCACTCGTTTAGGAGGGGCGTCTGAAGGTTTCTTCTTCAGTCATCCAATCATCATGTCTTCATTTTCTGTTACCGCATACAGTTATGAACAGGCAAAAGAGTGAGAAGAGTCACCAAGGGCAAGGAAAACAAAATGACAGATGCTTTTTCTGAACTGGTGAAATGTTCTTCTCCAGCAATATTATCTTCATCGGTAGAATGGTTGTCTGTGATGGGGGGAGGTCGTGGGGGCGGGGCGAGCAGGGTAAGCTTTTAAAAAAAACTTTTTTGCAATATTTACTGATTATTTTATTTTTTCTGCTTTGAAAGTCTTTTTTTCCTTCTTTTTTGCTGCCTATTCAGCCATTTTATGCTTTAACTCTGCAGACAACAACAAAAACACAGCAATCTGTATTTAGACAGATGGAAAGAAGTACGGAAAAACACTAAGTCGATTTTTATCGCTCACACATTAAGTTCCTATGAGGGTAAGAAGAACAGTGGTTTGGAGGAAGGTTTGAAGATGCAAGTGAAAATCTGAAAGAGAGACTCTAATGTGGAATAACTTAACATTTTTTCTGATTAAATGTTTTATTTACATAGAATTGTCCATTCACATGCTGTAGTAAGAAACAACATGGAGAGCTCCTGTGTACCCTTCACCCGGGTTCCCCAGTGGTAAACTCAGCAAATTGCAGGACAATGTCACAGCCAGGATATTGACACTCATACAGTCAAAATACAGGACAATTCCATCACCACAGACATCGCTTAGGTTGCTCTTTTATTGACAGCAACACTTAGCCCACTCCCGCCCCGGCCCTGGCCCCAGACAACCACTAATCTGTTCTCCATTTCTATAATGTTGTTATTTCAAGAATGTTATATAAATAGAACCATAATTTGTGATCTTTTGGGATTGGTTTTTTTTTTTCACTCAGTGCAGTTCCCTGGAGATCCATCCAAGCTGTTGAGTGTATCAATAGTTTGTCCCTGTTTATTGCTGCGTGGTATTCCCTGGTACAGACGTACCATGGGGTGCTTATTCATTCTTTGAATGACATCCAGTTGTTTCTAAGTTTTGCCTGTTACAAATACAGCCATTATGAACATTCATGCATAGGTTTTTGTGTGAGCACCAGTTTTTGCCTTTGTGGGATAAATAACCAAGAAGAGTATAATTGTTGGGTCTGATCGAACTTGCCTGCTTAGTTTTATAAACTTGCCTGTTTAGTGTATTGTTTCCTTGTTTTATATGAAACTGAGAACTGTTTTCTGGAGTGTTTGTACCATTTTACATACCCACCAGCAATGAATAAGCAATCCACTTTCCCTGCACCCCCCTAGCAGTTGTTGCCACTTTTTAAACGTTAGCCATTCTGATAGGTATGAAGTGATTAAAACTGTTGTGGTTTTAATTTGCATTTTTGTAACACTAATGACGTGAAACTCCTTTTCATGTGCTCATTTGCCATCTGTATATCCTCTTTGGTGAAATAATCTGTTCATGTTTTTTGCCCACTTTTTAGTCGGATTTTTTTTTTTCTTAACTGCTGAGTTTTAACAATTTGTTTTATCTAGTCCAGATATTGTTTGTTTGTTGTGTATGTGGTTTGCAAATACTTTCTCCAGTCTGTAGCTTGTCTTTGCATCCTCTTCACACAGGTTTTTGCAGAGCAAAGTTTTTAATTTTGATGAGGTCCAATGTATCCATTTTCCCTTACATGGATTGTGTTGGTGTGTCACATATAAGAATTCTGCCTATCCCTAGATCCTGAAGATTTTCTCCTATTTTTTCCTAAAAGTTTTATAGTTTTATATTGTACATATAAGACCATGATCTGTTTTGAGTTAATTTTTGTATTAGGTGTGAGATTTAGGTACAGGCCCATTTTTTTTTTTTTTTGCCCTATGGACATCCAGTTGCTCCAATACCATTTGCTGAAAAGGCTATACTTTCTCCATTAAATTGTTTTTGTGTTTTTTTCAAAAATCAGTTGCACATACTTGCATGGGCCTATTTCTATGTTCTCAATTCTTTTCCACTGATCTCTGTGTCTATTCCTCTGCAATACCACATTGTCTCCGTTACTATATCATAGCAGATAGGATGAGTCCTTCTACTTTATTATTCTTCTTCAAGATAGTTTTAGCTATTCTAGGGCATGTGCCTTTCCATATAAATTTTATTTTATTTTATTTATTTATTTTTATTTATTTATTTATTTTTTTGAGACAGAGTCTCACTCTGTTGCCCAGGCTAGAGTGAGTGCCGTGGCATCAGCCTAGCTCACAGCAACCTCAAACTCCTGAGCTCAAGGGATCCTCCTGTCTCAGCCTCCCGAGTAGTTGGGACTACAGGCATGCACCACCATGCCCGGCTAATTTTTTCTATATATATTTTTAGCTGTCCATATAATTTCTTTCTATTTTTAGTAGAGATAGGGTCTCGCTCTTGCTCAGGCTGGTCTCGAACTCCTGAGCTCAAACGATCCGCCCACCTCGGCCTCCCAGAGTGCTAGGATTACAGGCGTGAGCCACCGCGACCGGCCTCCATATAAATTTTAGAATAAACTTCTCTATATTTACAAAAACTTTGCTGAAATTTTGATAGGAATTGCATGAAACCTATAGATTGATTTGGAGAGAACTGACATCTTTACTATGTTGAATCTTCCAATCATGAACACAAGGTATCTCTCCATTTATTTAGGCCTTCTTTGATTTCTTTGATTAGCATTTGGTAATTTTCAGTATACAGATCTTGTACATGTTTTGTTAAGTGTATACCTAAGTATTTAATTTTCTTTGGAGTAATTGTAAGTGATAGTAAGGTTAAAGGTTTTTTATTAATTAATAACAATAAATAAAATGCACAGATCTTAAATGTACAGTTTAATGAGTTTGGCAATTGGATACATTCATGTAATCACTGGCCATAACAACATATAGAACATCTCCATCACCACAAAAAGTTTCCAGCACCTCTTGTACCTCTTTCCAATAATGTCCTAAAATCTACTCCATAACCATTATTTGATTTCTTCCAGAGCTAAGGTCTAATACATGGAATTTTTTTTTTTTCCCCTGAGAGAGAGTCTCACTCTGTCTCCGTGGGTAGAGTGCCGTGGCACCATCATAGCTCACTGCAACCTCAAACTCCTGGGCTCAAGTGATCCTCCTGCCTCAGCCTCCTGAGTAGCTGGGACTACAGGTACCACAACACCCACCTAATTTTACTATTTTTAGTAGAGATGGGGTCTCACTTTTGCTCAGGCTGGCCTTGAACTCTTGAGCTCAAGAAATCTTCCCCCCTCAGCCTCCCAGAGTGCTAGGATTACAGGTGTGAGCCACCACACCTGGCCCTAATACATGGAATTTTACATAATCTTTGGATAGATGGTCCTGCATAACAGAGACTATCTGCAACAATTTATGTTGGAAGAATAAGATATTGGTATCAATTAATACATTTGTGGCTTGGTTTAAAAATGTTTATTAGTTACTGAAATTTTCAAAACATTTTTCTTGTAAGAGTATAAAGTTGTAAGAGTATAAAGTGATACTTTTTTTCCCCTATTTTGAACTTTCTGCATTCAAAAGCTCATTATTCTGATAGAAAATTTTATTTTACATGTTTCAACTATGTATGTAAGTATGTATGGATAGCAATGAAACTAGGAAGAAACATGATTATATTTCTTCGCATTTTCCAAATTTTCTGCTACAACCATGTGTTGCTTTTATAATTAGAATAAAGCAATAACATTAGGGTAAAATGTATTTATCTTTTCATAATCATGTTAAATCCTTTTATATTTACTTTGATCAAAGTGTCTTAGAGATGTTTTCCATTAAGAAGCCCCACAGTCTTCCAGCTCGGTGGCACTGGCCTGTTTCTTCCCACACAAACGCTAATGGACCCTGTGTGTCCTCTATGTGGACAGTGACATGTCCTGGGAAAAGATCAATGAGGTATCATTACAGGTAAGAGAACTGATTAACTGGTTTGTTTCTCTCACAGGATGGGCAAAGTTTTGTTTCTCAACTTTTTAATTTATACTCTTTCCGTCTCATGATACGTAGTGATCAGGAAATTTCCTTTTTTTTTCTTCTTTTGAGCAAACAAGAGTAGAGATTTAGAAAAAATAATGTCAATTTAGTGGTCATGACACCTATGCTATGATAGACTTATCTGGGTACGTGGTGTCAAGATCTGAACACTCAAAACTCCACCTCCTCAATATTGTCAATCAATCACACTCAAACAGCAAGCTAAATGTTGAATACATACGTGACATTCCCTATTTGTCAACACTATCAAATTAATTGCTAAAATGCTTTATAACTGCACCTACATAAATCAGAGTAACTATTTTGATAGCTTAATGTCTGATTAAAATCACTATCATTAATCTTTGACACCAAAACATTTCTGATTAAATATTTTAAATAATGAAATGTAATTGGTAAAGCTTAGTTACAATGTGGTCACCTTTTTGGGGGGCTGCTATAGTAAAAGTTGATAGCAGTATTGTTTACTAGAACTTTCTGTATGACAAAAATGTTCTCTGTGCTGTCCAGTGTGGCAGCTGCCAGTCACATGTGGCTACTGGGCACTGGAGATGTGGTTAGTGCAGCTCAGGAATTGAATTTTAAATTTTATTTCATTTAAATTAATTACAATTTAGATTTAAATAGCCACATGTGACTAGTGGCTACCACAGTGGGTGGTGGAAGTTTTTAGAATAAGGGTTAAAACCAAAATCAAAGTCCATACAAAGTTTTTTGTCCTGTATGAACAATGATGCTTCATTTGTTTTCATCTTCATGTGGTTTATGGGAATATTAGGCCAACCAAGAATGTTTTCTGACACAAAAGGAAGAGATCAATTCAGTATAATTCATATTGTTTTAACTCCATGTAATTAGTAAGTTATTATTAGCTTCAAGTGGCCTAAACATGATAACTAAGATGAGTATTCATGTGTTTTGGTGTCAGACTTTCATTTCCCTGTAATTAGAGTCATGCACCACATGACGACATCTTGGTTGACGATGGACCATATGCAACAGTGCTCCTATAGGATTATGATACCATCTTTTCCCTGTACCTTTTCTATGTTTAGATATGTTCAGATGCATAAATACTCACCATTGTGTTACAGCTGCCAACAGCATTCAGTACAGTGACACGCGGTACAGGTTTGCAGCATAGGAACAGTGGGCTACACCACATAGCCTACGTGTGTAGTAGGCTCTACCATCTAGGTGTGTAAGTACACTCTGGCTTTCATACAACCACAAAATTGCCTAACATAACACGTTTGTCAGAATGCATCCCCATCGTTAAGTGAGGCATGACCACTTTAAAAACCTGAAGTATGACTTCTCCTTAAAATTATTTAGAAAGGGACATTTTCCCTTTGGGAATTACACCAAGCCAAGGATTGCACCATCCATTCTTCATGGAGGACCTACTTTTGTCATTTTCTTCACACCATACGACCACTCCGCCTCACATTTTCTGTTGTTTTCTCTATTGCAGGAACGGAAACAGCTTTTGAGGCAGGCTCACTTTGTGTCACTATCAAGATGACAATGTTATAAGCCCCCAAACAGCAGTTTTGTAATTGGAAATGATGCTGGCCCCTGTGCCCCGCCCCAGTTCAGGCTGTTAGGCCTGGACCACACCCCATGGATGCCATTCCTTGGCCTGTGCCATGCCTCTGCCACCTGTCAACAGAGTGACTTGCAGTGAGATGAAGAACAGTCCCAATCCTCCTCTGTCATTCCACAAACAGGCTCCCCTTTTAGACACGCAGAGCTAAGAACATCTGCATTCAGCTCACCTTCTCGGCTGTAGCTTTAGGTCTACTTCGGGTAGTTGTCCCTCCCCAGAAGGGGCACGTTTCTCAGTGGAGAGTTCTAAAGCAGTCAACGGCAGGCTTCACACTGGAGTAGGTCTACAGGTCCTTCAGGTGGCTGCCTCCCAGACTACAGAGTGAGATACCCGAGCCTTCGCCGCTCCTGAGAATGGCTGGCAGGAGGGCCTGCGTGCCCACGCTTTAAGTGCGGCTGAGAAAAGCCGTGGGCATGTACAGAAGCCTCGACATAGTTTAGCTGCTGCCTCTCCCTGGCAGGACTACAGGTATAGCCACAGCAGGCTCAGCACACAAAGACACACCCTCAAGGACAGTACAGTCACAGCAAAGTGTACTAATTAACCACAAAACCGGATCCGACATATCCACCTCTTGGGCATAATGTTACTTATAAAACAGCTTGGCCAGGCACCATGGTTCACGTCTGTAATCCCAGCACTTTGGGAGGCCAAGGAGAGAGGATCACTTGAGGCCAGGAGCTTGAGATCAGCCTGGGCAACATGGCGAGATCCTGTCGCTACAAAAAAAACTTTAAAAATTATCAGGGTGTGGTAGCTCATGCATCAGCTACTTGGGAGGCTGATACAGGAGGATCATTTAAATGCAGGAGTTTGAAGTTGCAGTGAGCTATGATGGTGCCACTGCACTCTCCCCAGGCGACAGTGAGATCTTGTCTCAAAATAAAATAAAATGGGCTTTATAAAAGGTATAAACATTCTTTAGCCTGATGTTATCTTTCACAATAGCCTTTTTATATAGTCAGTAATTCAAAACAATCTAGTTCCTATAAATAAATGCATTTTTATTTCCTACTTGTTAGGGAGTACTGCAAACATTTAATTGTCACTTAATTATCAATTATATTCTTTAATAGTTTAACTGACTATAGACTTTTTCTATGTCACATATTTGCCACTTCTGAGAATAGTAAATGACTCTTTGCTGTATTTTAAAAGCAGTTGTATTAGTAAGAACTTTGTATATAAAATATTTAAAACCTAACAAAAAAATTTTAAAAAAATAAAATGAGCTTAATAGAACTGATATGCAGATAAGGACAGCTCAGTTAGACCCTTTTGACACTTATTCCTGAAGACAGCAGCACAGTGGCTACATTAGGAAATTAATAGCAAATGTGTTAAAAATTTCTCTTTCTTAAAACTCATGAATCACCACCTACTTCTCTGGGAGTTGGAAACTCACTTGGTTTTGGCTGGAGTTTTCATTACAACAACAATTTGTTCCCAGAAGGCCTGAATGATACAGATACCTATGCTAGCACACAGACCAGTCAAGCATCCTCTCAAACAGGCAACGTCCCCTCTAGCATGTAAAAAAATCCTGTGATGGTTTAATTTAAGATTCCAAGTAAAACGAAATTACAACCACAGCCTAAACAGAGTTCAGGCCAGCCTTATTTCTGTTAGATTTTTTTAACTTATCAAATATTTATATAGCATTTACTATATGCCAAGCTCTGTTCATTAAAAATACCTTAAAAATAAGTACTTAAAAATATCAACTCGTTTAATCTTCATATAACAACGCTATAGTGCTTTGAAGCAATTCTAAATCACTTTTTGAAATTTAACCAAAGTTTTAAAAAGCAAAACATCCTTGTCAATAACTTCAATATAATCTATACATTTTCTAAAATGGCTGAACCAGAAAATAAAAATAATCTGTTTCCTTGCACTAGTCACTTGTCCTCTCAAGCCACTCTCCACACTAGGAGGGGAAAATCTGGCATTTACCGAATGCTTATTTTAAGCCAGACTCTGTCTCCCCTCCTCACCTGCCCCTCTCCCCCAACACTTTAAACAGGTGGTAAACCCGAGGCTCAGAGAGGTTAAGCAGAGGACTTACGGTCTGAATGCTGGAAGATCAAGCCCTAACAGTCCTTGACCATCTAGTTGGCGAGACCTTGTTTATCTTTGTGTATCTAGCACTTGCGAAATGTGCAGCATATACTTGTTGTATGAATGAACAGATTCCAATCTTCCTGACTGTAAGTTTAACACTCTTTCACCACATTACTCTGCAGCTGTCTCTCTAAAATACAATTCTGACCACACCACTGACCTGTTAAATAATCGCCACCGCCACCAACACCACAACTGCTTATCTTATAGGAACTGGAGAGTTCTGGAAGCTCTAGCACCATGCTTTCCACACTGCAGCTTGTGACTGATTAGGTCTTTACATTGCTGTGTTTTAAATGAAACGGAATAAATAGAGGAGTACACTGCAGGGAAGTTAGATGAGTGCTGTGAGAAATATTTGCATGTGCAGTGGAAACGATGCCATGTCTTTCTTACTGTGGGTCATAGTCAGAAGTTTGAAAACCACTACTTTAGCACTCGGAGCCCCTCCCGGCACACTTTGCTGCTTCTGTGTCTTTGTGCATATTGTCTCCTCACCTGGTCTTCCCCTTGCTCTGCCTGGGGGGATTTCTATCATCCTTCAAGTCCTAGCTTCAATGCCTCGGCCACTCCATTCTCACTCCCACTTTCTCCTCTGCTGGGCCTCTGCTCCCGTGGCTTGGTAGGTGGTTGTTTGTTTGCTGGCATCCTCTCAACTGCAGTTAAAAGGCAGGGAATATACTGTATTTATTTCTGTCTCTCAAATGCCCGTAACAGAGCTTGGTCTACAGAAGGGACTCTAACAATTTCATTATCTTACACAGCCCTGCAATTAATCTTTATTGGACATAAAATGTATTACTTAATATGTCTTACAATTTCCAATGATTGTTACATTCAGCTTTTTAAAAGCGACATCATCCCAATGGCACTAAAGCTCAAAAATACTGAAAAGTTTTAAGATAAGCCACATCCACTGACTGGGATTCCGGGTCTGTCCTGACTGAGGTGAGTGCCATGTGGCGCAACTGCAATGCCACATGCTCTTTTTGTCCCTGCTCCCAGCACGGACAGTCTCATTTAAATCAAGGGCAGATTTCAGAAGACTCACGCACTGTTCAGTGTAAAGAAACGGGGATGCATCAGACAGGCTTGTTAACTCCCGGGGAGAATAAAGCAGAACACAAAGATTAGTAAAACTTACACTTTTTGATTCAGATTAAATTTTTATCTTTATAAATAGATTATAGTCTGTATTGAGACTTAAAGGAAACAAAACCCATACAACTTGGGATAAATCTGAAAATAATTTTCCTCCATCAATTTTGCTGTGTTCTTTAGTTTTCCAGCTGCCTTTGGAGGCACCTAAATTCTAGAAGAAATATGCAAAATAACTTGGTTACTAATGACATGTAGGGTGGATGATTTTCTTTTCTTTCCACCTACACGGCAACGTAGGTGCTGTGCTGCATGACTGAAATGCTACAGAAATGTTCGGGAACACTTCTCAGCCTTAACCACACAGCCGCTTCATCTGTGAGCGGCGTGGTTCTGTGTTGAAACACGCTCGGCTTAAAGACCAGTGCGCTTGCATTCTTGGCACGAAATTCAGGACGGTGTGAACATTTGAAGTTGCCACCTTTGTAGATGCCACTGCCAGGTTTGAAAAAGACTGCAAGGTTTCCACTCCTCTCACCATAGGTTCAGGCTATAAATAGAGAACTAGGTGATGCTTTTTACTCAGCACCCGCACTGACAACAGTCGCAGAGAGAACGTAAGGTAACCCTGGGGATGAAGGAGACATAAATTGCTACAGCAAAGTCCCGCACTAATTCCAATCAGGGAAATGAGGAAGATAGCTGTACTTCCGGTGAGGCTCATTTGTATCTATACAGCTCAAATTCTGTGACAAAACATAGCATCTAAGAACAACTGATTTCCCAGTGATCAACTTGGACGCAGTCTCTCAAAAATAAAATAATAAAATAAAATAAAATAATAAAATAAAATTTTAAAACAACAAAAAAATAAAGTTAATGCTGTTATCTAGCAGTATCTGCTTAATTGAAAGCAAAGAAATCTGAATAATTATTCTCTGCTAGTTGGCAATCATTACATAAATGTGTCAGACTCCCATTACACTAGTAATGAACAAATGGATTCACAGAATCAGCCCATGATTTCACAAACATTAGCTAAAAATGTGAATGACTGGTGGGGTCCAACTACTTTCACTGGAAGTGAAGAATGAGCACTAGAAAGCCTCAATGAGCAAGATTTAAGCCATTGGGGTCAAGCTACACTTTCTTTTTTTATAGTAGCTGGCCACTGAGTTAAGTCCATTTGTTTATCCTTAGAGTCACCATGGGTGTTTGGAGAGAGTATATTGTTTGTGGGTATCTGTGTGTGTGTGTGTGTGTGTGTGTGTGTGTGTGTACCTCCTGAGACCAAGACCTATGAACCCTTCAGCTCTCTCAAGAGGAGGATTGTCCCATAATTACCAGCCCTTGGGTAGAATAAACTAGTATAACAGTTCTCAAACTTTCTGGTCTCGGGATCTCTTTAAAAAATTGAAGACCCCAAAAAGCTTTTGTTTCACATGTATTCCATCAACTGATATTTAAAGTATTGCAAAGTACCCACACTTGCCGCTGTGCTAAAAAAAATAAATAAATAAAAAATAAAGTATTGCAAAGTAAACAAAAAAATCATATTTATTCATTGAAAAGTAATAAACATATTACATGTTAAATATGTCAATGAAAAATACATTTTCTAAGACAAAAACAATTAGCAAAGAAGGGCATTATTTTGCATTTTCACAAATCTCTTTATTGTCTAGTTGAATAGAAGACACATGAATTTTCGTTATCTGCTTCTGCTTTCATTCTGTTGTGGTATGTTCTTTTTGTTTAAGTATATGAAGAAAAATCCAGCCTCGGTAGGCACACGGAAGGTTCTGGTAGCCCTTCCATATCCTGGAGGACATCCTTCCCTGGTACCACATCAAAACTTGACAAGTGATAGTTTCTTTAAGGTGAGCTGCAGCCCTCTGCCCCGGGAATCTCGCCTCGGAGACTTCTGGTCTGGGGCCTCTCCTCTGGCCACGAGGACGCCAATTGCCCAGGCCACACTGTCACTTTTCCTCACTTCTCCCATCGTCGCTTCTTCACATCTTGTCCCCCTTTCTTCTTTCCCTCTCCTGTCACCCTGTTTTTCACTCCTTTCTCTACCTTTCTCTCAGCAGATCTCCTCTTGCTGCAGAGCCCCTACCTACTGTCCTCCAAAGGCCAGGCTGAAAGCCCCAAACATCGTCCCTTTCCCACCCAACTACAGCGATAATAGGGCCTACAGCCAACAAGGTGCCAGGTCTGTGTTCAGTGGTCAGAGAAGCTGCAAGAGCAGAAGATAAAGCCAGAAGGCACTGCCTTCATCCTAAGCTGACACCTGGCATGGCTGGGCAGGGCCGCTGGAGGGTGGGCTAAGCCAATCGCTAATGGAATTCAAGAGCCAATTCTGAAACAACGTAGTACAATGAATTGCTTTTGATTTTCAACTGTTAAATAATCAAGTGACATATTCCTGAGATTTTGAGACACAACTTCACACTCATGTATGAAAGAGAAAGCCCCTCAATGCTTCATCGGCACCATCATTCGCTTGTTAACTTTGGGCATCCAACTCCATGCCAGCGTCCCTGGGGCCAAAATGGCTCAAAAGGGAGGGACACAAAGGGTCATAACTCTCAAGTTTAAAGGCTCCCTCTGGACAACAGCACAAAGGTATTCATCTTTTGCTGAGGTGAGGGACAATTAGATGTGCTGTAACTTCACAAAATGCAAAATTAGCAGAACAATATTTTTTCAGTGCAAATTCAGTTGTTTTGTGTTTTTGAAAAGTCAGGGGTTTTTTTTTGTTTTTATATTCTTGGGAGTTAGCTTGAGTGTAGTCAGGTCACTCTTGTTATCAACCAGCAAAGACTTACGGAGCACTACACGAATATGGGAAATACATACATGTTAGATATGATCCCTACACTTCGACAGCACGTAACGCCAGTTGGGAACTCAGCAGCAACTGAAGAGGATAAATGATGTCTACCAAGTGCCGTGCACAGATCGTATGCGGGATGGGAGTTAGGTGGGGGGAAGGGTGTGGGCCAGGTGCTGAATCTGAAACACAGAGAAGAGGAAGATAATTCCAGGAAGGAGGGTAAGAGCAAAGGCTGAAAGTTGGGAAAGTGCAATGTGCATTTCAGGCACAGTGATAAGACCAGTTTGGTTTGGGCTGAAGGCCTGCAAGGCAAGTAACAAGACCAGACCCGAGAGCGAGGCTGAGGCTGGCCTGCAGGCCTTCCACAGCAAGAGTCTGGACCTCGGTGGGCAGGACACGTGGGACCACTCCGGTTTCTGAAGGAAAGCAGCACACGTGAACGTCAGCAGTGGTGTACGTATGGAGAGATGGGAGAGTGAGGTGCGATGCAGTGAGGAAGAGCTCAGAGATGAGCGCATGGGACGCTTATTCTAGTGCTTTTAAAAAGAAGAGACCAAACACCAGAAGATGGAGTGACTTGAGAGATACTTCATTTATATAACACATCTACAATTTACAAAGGATTTTGCTTATATGATCTCATTTTATCTTCAGAACAATCTGTAAAGTAGAACATCTGTCACATTTCACAAGGAACTGCTGCTCAGAAATGATGCTATCACCTTTGGCAAAGCCTTTTTGTTGGTTTTTGGGACACTACCTTCTTTAGCTTTTCCTTATTCCTTTTCAGGAAAGGCTTTTTCTTCTGTGTGTCCCCTTAAATACAGATGCTCTTGGGCCTCTCTTCTCCTGCTATTCTCTCATTAGATGACCTCACCTATTCTCAGGGTTTAAAGCATCACATATAAACTGACAACTGCCAAATCTACTACAGAGTTCAGATCTTTCTTTTGAACACCTGACCTACAAATGCATAGTTACCTATCTAAATTTCTTGCATCAAGCGTGTCCAAAATGTAATTGATTTTTACCCTACACTTGCTGTTTCTCCTGTATTCTCTATTTTGTCACACCATTATCACTAACCAGTCCAATGATGATAAACAGTGCCCCCTGTGGCTTTTCTTTGGCTAATTTCAAATAACTTTTTGTATAAAACAGAGGGAGGAAGGGAAAGCCTTGAGGCTAACCATTCAGAGAGGACCACTGTCGGCAGTCCCCGGGCACAGAGAAATAAACCAGCAGGGACTGCGGCGGAGGAGCAGCTGCTCCACAGAAGGACGGGGCTGGCGACGGCCACTGGAGCTCAGAGGTATGTGAATGCTAAACACTCAGCAGTAGTTTTTAATACTTTGATTTCGGATTCCTAGTTTAAATCCTTCTATACATGATCTGAATTTTAAGTTGCTTCAACTCTTTCTTTAAAAGCAAAGAAGTTTAAAATATGAATTCAAGTGGTACAAGAATCTTGTATGATAGACAAGGCAGGTATTATTAGTCTAATTTTACAATTCACTCACCCACTCACAGATTTGTTAAAACATTTATTAAGCACTTTTTCTGGGCCAGGCACGGTGCAAGGCGCTGGGATATAACAATGATTACGACAAGGTCCCTCAAGGAGCTCACAGTCTAATGGTAAACTACAGAGTAAACTGAGGCACAGAGTGGTAAATGACTTACCCAATGAGGTAGAAATAGCTAGGTACGTGGAAATGTGGACTAGAGCTGGAGAGAGGGCGGGGTACAACTTCTGTTAAGTAAAACCCCTCTGATTAAAGAGCAAGGCTGCGTACAGAAACATTACAAAAATCTGCTTGCAAAAACCTTAAAATAGTTCCCAATTTTCGCCATGATTGAATTCATGTCTCACAATGAATTACACTATTATCTGACGGCATTTCTATACTTGCCCCTGGAGCCTTGGGGCATACCACCAATCTGCTGAGACATACAACTCCGCAGACAGCTTGAAATCAAGATGCATCTAATACCAATTTCGGCATTGGGAACCATATTAAAATACTTTAGCTCCATGAACGTAAATGTATAGCACATTTATGATACTTCTACATGTAGAAGTTTGGAAAAACTCTCCTCTAACCCTCATCCAGAGGATTCTAATAAGTTATAGATACCAAGGAAATTAGAGAATTTGTCTGTTACTTTCCATATATACATTATTTTGGCTGTACAAGGGTGAAAAGTGTCACTTAGACATATTTCATAAGTACTCTAAACATTATACAGGTATATATACAAAGACATCACATTTAGATTCGTGTGTACACTTATCCAATGTACAACAGCTAACTGCAAACATGACCAGTGTAAGGCAATTTCTTTTGTGATAAACAATACAATCCTTGAAGGAAAGGGCAGCGTCCACGAAGAACATCCATCTCAGGCCTGACCATCTGTTTTCATAACACTCTTTGTGATGAAGTTATTTCAGGTGTCAGGGTGTCTATCTCGCTAACAAAAAGCAGTGAATAATTATAAAAAGTTGTTTTCAAATGTGGAAACCATAATTATCTAAGTAGTGAACTACTCAAAGGTACTATCGGCCTTAATGCTGCCACTAACGGAGGAGAGCACTGCAGGGACGAGTTATTGCTCTGAGAATCAGACTGACGCATCAGCCATCCACCCATGTAGGATGTTCCTCACAAAACTCAATACATGAATTCTTAAATGCTATCAGTTGCTCACTTCAAGCAATTCTTCACTTTGCTGAGGATTTTCTTCTAAAAAAGAACACATGAGAGAGAAATTCTCCTAAGTGAAGGATTGAAAGGCAGACAGGTAACAGAACATACAATCTAACCACTTAAAAAAAAAATTGAAGATCCCTAGTCAAGCTCATGTTAATAATATAAGGCTAATTTTTTCAGTCTCACAAGAATAAACAGGAACTCAAACTTGTACCTAAAAGCCCCTGTTAGAGAATATAGAAAGTCATCCCTTATTAGGGCTTTATTGGTTTCCTTTGGAGATGTCATGATTCCCTGATTATTCAATATCTTTGTGTCCTTGTGTCGTTATCTGTGCATGTGAGGAGACAGCCTCCACTTCTGGCCTTTCCAAGCGTTCGTTGGCAGGGATAGAGCGTCCCTATTCAGACTAGCCTGGGATTTTGGAAGGACCAGCTGGTGACCACCCCAGGCAGGCAGAGCTTTCTGCGAGTTCTCTAGCTGGCTGGGCCATTGCCTTTGCTCTGATGTCGGTGGGGCTGCTGGCTGGGCTCTGCTGTCCTGTGAGATCACTGCCTGGGCTCCGCTGTGCGGTGAGAAAACTGCCTGGGCTTCACCGTCCAGTGAGACTACAGCCTGGGCTCCGCTGTCTGGTGGAATTGTTGGCCGGGTACCACAATGGCTTCTGCTCAGGCTGGTCACAGGATGTATTCCCTGGCCACACAATTACACTATTTGGCATCTGCAGCTGAACAAAGCTGCAGGCTGGGATCCAAGGCTAGATGGTGCTACTGCTCTGGCCAGGCGGACCGGAGGCTACGCTCCTTAGAAATGCAAAATTGAGGATCCCGCTCAGTCCTGCAGGAGCCGTAGGGTGGGCTCTTGGCTGAGCTGAATGGCTGTCTGACTCCTGGATCAAGTAGGTCTGGCACCTTTCCTTCTCCAAGATGTGCAGCGCTGGAAGTCTCCTGATGGGCCAGGTCACTGGGGAGGCTTTTGGGGAGTGGAGCTGCTGTTTTACCGAAAGCCTCCCTATTCAGAACCTACCGCCAGTGGTACCGCCATGGGACCAGACAGAACTCTAACTATAGAGTTTGTAGAAATATCTAAACTCCAGTAAGAATTACCTTGTAATTCTTGTTTTTTTCCATATGTGTTTGTGGATAAGAAGAGTAAAATTATCTTAAGGCCATAATACACATTCATAAAATTATATACACTTAAAATATCATTAGAACCTCAAATTTCCTAATCACAAAGTTGGTATGTTTACCTTCCGCAGGGCGTTCTGGACGTCTGCTCTCAGATGACGAGGTGACACCTTCAGACCTTTTGTGACCCGTGTGACCCTGCTCCACTTCACACAGGTAGACGTCAATAGGTCCTTTGGTGCTCCTTATGTGCACTGTGATAGAATCCTAGCAAAGGACACATGAATCATCAAGATGAATGAAGAACTCATCAAGCACAGTTTTTCACTCACTAGAACTGCAAAAATTTCAAAAAACCTTTCTGAAAATTAAATTCTGGTAGTTTCCTTTCTAGCATACATTTGAGGAAAGCATCTTCTTAGCTGTAGTCACATTGACCCACTGGACAATTCACACAGTTAAGACAGCTGCACGATCCTGTGGTGACGGTGCCACAGCCACCAAGTGAACACCTCCGCACTCCAGAGCCTGTTTTCCTACTCAAGAAGTCGACCCCTTGAAGGAGGCTATACTTGAGAGTCGAAAATCAGTGTTTTGATACCAAAGAACTCTATAATACCCTGTAGTTTCATAGGATAAGGGTGTGTTTGGATTTCTAGCCCAATGAAGAGGTATCGAGATAACTGGAAGGGCCGTTCGTTTGTCCAGGTGAAAGAACTAAGAGGAAAAGATCAAGTCAAAATATACCTTATGTAATTTAAAACATTAAAAAAATGAGAATCATAACAAAGGACTATTATTAACTCATTGTGATTTTCACATCCTTTGGCTTCAGATTTGTTTACTAAGGATTTAATTAAAATACTTTTTCCATAAGGAATCAGGAAATTGAGTGCTTCTACTGAGAATTAAGCTAAATCTTTAATGAATAGTTACAGTTATGGTTCCTTTGTTTTGTTAACAGGGAGCTGGTTCAAATGTAACATAAACTCTACTCTCTCCCCTTTTACGTGGTTAGACCTGGGCTGGACACCACAGACACCACTGCTCCCTCCTGCTCCACATCTCACTGTACTCTTACAACAGAGTTCAGTGAGATGCGGCCTCTCAGAGGGTCTCAGAACCTCATCTGTCATCCTTGCTATGGCTTCCTGGTTGCACACAGGTGGGCTAGAGAACATCTGTGCTCAGCTTCTAGAGTGCCAGGTCAGGTCAGGTCTGAATAGTAAACCTTGTGCAACTTGATAGATATTTGGAAACAACAAAAGAAACCAGTATGTTGCCCTGAACTGGCAGGCAGCTGAGGACTTCACATCCCACTAAATCAGGGATTAGCAAACATCTTCTGTAAGGGGTAAGACAGTAAGTATTTTTGGTTTTGCAGGCCATACCATCCTGTCACAGCCTCTTAAACTCTGCTATTATAGTGTGGGAGCAGTCAGAGACACTATCTAAACAAACGGGCACGTGGTTGTGTCCAAATACAATTATTTACAAAAATAAGGAGCAGGGTAGATTTGACCCAAAGGCCAGTTTGCCAACTGTCACGCCAGGTCCACGGCTCTCTCCCCAGCACACACACATATCTATTGCTGAGAATGGCTGGCCAACAGGGCCCTTGTGCACAGACTTTAAATGGGACTCGAAGAGAAGCCCTGAGCATGATTAAAGGCTTAGCAAGATTTAACAATTATAGTCTGATGCAGCTGATAGCATAGGAAAAAACCCAAAAACCCATCAGTCACTGCAGAATGGATTATCATGCCCCATAGTAAACATGTGTTGAAGGACTAGCGGCTACTTATTAAAAAAAAAAAAAAAAAAAAATCTGTGAAACAACTCATATTTAATATAAATGTTACTTGGACACTTAGAACGTACCTAACTCCAAATAAAACTAGGAAACATCACCAAGAGATCACAGTTTGAGTGTGACAGAGATGAAAGAAAGCTGTTCCTAACTGACACACTGTCAAGTGACATGGGGCCTCACTTGGACAGAAATCTGCTGGGGATAAGAGGAAAGGTGGATGGCGGGGAAGCTCTTCACTTGGAGGGGGCAAATCCCCAGAGCGATGAAGAGGACCTCACTATGAGCACTGATGGGTCTACCAGGCTGTCAGACTCGATGATTTGTCCCAAGAATGGCCACATTCCTTGGTTCTGACTCCATCCTTATCAAGCAACCTTCTGATGACAATTATCTTTCAATACAAACTTTCCTGCAAGGGAAAGAATGTGCTAAGCAGCTAGCAGGTGTTAAGAATATTTTCATTCACACAGAAATTTTACTTTTCATTTTAAATTTATAATGTAGTGTTCTAGTTAATTCATTAGTCTTTTATGAGTTTGTTAGTAAAGTTAATTCCCCAGAGCCTTGGCTGAGATCAGATCTTACTTTTGCAACTTCAAAACAGGCCAATTCTTGGTGATTCCTCTTAGAAACATTACAGTATATTGGTTAAAAACAAACTTTGAGGCCAAACTACCAGGCTTTGAATTCTGGTTCTCTCACTTACTGTGTGATTTTGAGAAAGTTAACTCATCTTTCTGTGCTCTGGGTTCCTCATCTTTAAGATGATGATAATGATGTCTACTTGATTTGTTGTGTCACTCAAAATATGTTATAATGTGCAAAGTGCCTTGAATAGTATCAGATACACAGCTAACATGTACATAACAGCTATTAAGTTACTGTGACTGCAATGGAGCACAGCCTCAGCAATCGGCCCACCTCCCTCTTCAAATCTCTTTTAAAATGCAGGACTACCTACCTCTCTGGGAGCAGGAACATCCAGTCTGGTTTCTTCTGGAGCCTTAACTGCAATAACAATCTGTTCATGGAAGGCTTGAATGCTGTGAATATCTTGATATGTTACATATGCTAGTGTAAAAATCAGTCAAGGATCTCTAAGCAGAGTGCTATTTATTACGGAGAAAATTTATCTCTTATAACTCATTAATGAAAGCATAATGTTAGAATATCTTTAGTTTTTATGGAATACAAATTCAGAAGCAGTAAATTATTTCACTGGTAAGTTGTATTATTTCATATAAAATTCTTAAGATTATATTATGTAAAGTATTTTAAGATAACTCAGTTTAATTCTTTTTTAAAAAATATAAATAGATTTAGGGAGCTGTGTTTGTTTTTGTTTTTTTAACATGGCTGAACTGCACAGTGCAAAAGTCTAGGTTTTTACCATATTCATCATCTGAATAGCATACACTATAACTAAGGGAATTTTTCATCCCACAACCCCCTCCCAAGCTCCCCATTCTGAGTCTCCAAGGTCCACTGAGTCACTCTCTATGAACACGCATATTCACTGCTTAGCTCCCACTTGTAAGTGAGAACATGTGGTATTTGGTTCCTTGTTCCTGGGTTACTTCACTTAGAATAATGGCCAAGGATTCCTTTAAACTGTACTATTGGGATTATTATGGCAATTTCTGGGGAAAAATATTAATAAAGTCCAAGTTGCTAACACAAACAAGACTCATGAAGGAATTCAAATTCCTACCCTATTCCCTATTCATTGCTAGATCATACTATAACTTTGGGAAAAAATATTCAGCGTTTTTGATAAGAATCCCCTAAATTGACAGATGGCAAAAAAAAAAAAAAAATCTATAAAAAGTAGAAACTTAAGAGAATAAGTTTCTCAGGACTATCATGTATGACAGATTTCCCTCATCCAAAATTATTTTCCATCTTACCACCTGAATGTAGTCATCTTCATTATGTTGCCTCAAATTTTACCAATTAAGTGATTGGGTTTCTCCAGCATTCTCTCGATTTTACTAAACCAAGTTTTTGATTGGCTATAGCAATGTGTTTTTTTTTTTTTTTTTTTTTTTTTTAACAACTATATTGTGGGAATAGGATTCTTGACTGCTGTAGAGAGTTTAAGTAAATTTGAAGTATGGAATAGCTCAGAATCAGTGACTCCCTCACAAAGGGTGCTCCAGGGAAGGTCAGTAACAAACATAAAGTCCTCTCTCAGGTCCCAGACACATTAAGCTTCGGAGCAGTATCGACGTTCAACAACACTGGGCTTTTGTGGACTCAAATGGCAGGTTAAGTACCACTTTACTCTGTTTCGGAAATAAACCTCAGTTTATAAATTAGGGAAAACATGAATTTCACAAAAGCCAACAAATATTTTACTATCTTCATAGTATTCGGACTACAAGAATAAAAACAAACACTCTACTATTTTAATTTTAAGTGGCAGCATCAACCTTGGTTTCTTACTGTGCTTCTGAGGCCATCATGCAGAATTTAAATACCACAAAAAGAAGCTAAAGTCAATGATGTACTATTTGTGTGTTTGAGACTATATTACTAACTTTTACTTTATCTTTTAAAGATCTATTTTACATCTTAAATATATAAATCAAATCCCCAAGCTGACTCCACTAAAGTAATTTGCTTTGGATGCAAAAATTTTAAAAAGGTATAGACTTAAAGGATATCTTTCATTTTCTTTGTCGTCTGTTAACTCAAACAGCTGCTGAGCACAATCCTTAATTAGATCGTCCAACGCATCTTCCATTGCTGATAAGTCAGAAAGTTCCTCCTGTAGCTTCTTTTGTTGGGGTACTGCTCCAAAATTGCTAAGATCAGACCCTCTTTAAAAGAAAAAAAAAATCACCATCAATAACATGTAGGAGATTACAGAGTAATTTCAAGTTAGGTCATCAGAACTTCAAATGTTTACATTTGGTATTTTCCAAAATGACAGACAAAAACTAGGGACTTTGACTTAACTTCTGCCCTATCTTTATTCTAAACAGCCATTATTCCTCTTGTACATAAATTATTTTTTGTTCCCATTTATAGTTTCTCATCTTACAAGGGAACTTTTTCAAAAAATATATTACAACCCTATGGAAATGAATAACCATAGACACAGGCCAATGAAGTAAAAAGAGCACTGATCTAAGAGTCAATAATACCCAGCCCTACTGCTTACGGCACAACTTTTGACAAGTTATGATCTTTTAGTACCTTAGTTTCTACACATGAAAAATAAGAAGTGTTGGCAAGATGACAGTTCCTCTGCTAAAATTTTATAAGTCTGTATTTTCCCCTACTGTGTATATTCCACCTGAATATAATGATTATTTTCATTATTGTAAAAAGATGTATTTTCTGTAGTTATCAGTGTCTACTCCAATATGATATGACTAGGCAACAACTTATATTCACTTTTTTCCTTCAATCTTTATGGAAAATAGAGGAAAAATTGTTACTTTTATCTTTTATCCTTCGCTTGCTAGTTTTCAAATCTGATTCTAATTAGTGATTCAGAATGCAATCTGATATGAACCCCTAAAGTGTTTTTCAATGTCATTTAGTAAAAATGTTCAAAATAAAATTCAATCTGTATTTCTGTACTATTGAAAAAATAACTTCCCTTATGAATCCATTTCCTCTAATAACTAAGTTAATTACTTAGCGTCATTTTATGATCTTTTTTGGCAGATTTTTCATTTGCCTGCAAAGTCTCTATACACTTACATACTGGACCTGTTTCTTCTTGATCCAAAATACTTGCCTATTCTAGGTATAATAGCTTTTTTCTTCCAGGCATGTGCACGCACATACCTTTCACTACATCAGTATCTTGGTCCTCTTTCCGTGGGATGCTTCCTAATCACATCAAGTCTTTAGCAATTAATTGCCTTTCAGACATTAAGTCTAATTTTTTTTTTTTTTCCAAATATTCAGGGCAGTATGTTTCAAAGTATGATCCATAGTCCACCTGCATCATAACCACTTAGGCTACCTATTGAGAATGTAGATTCCTGCCTTCCCCCAGAACTACTGAATTATAACTCCTAAAGCAGGAGGCTCTAGGTGTTCACTACACTCCAGTGTGAAAACCACTGTTTTATAACTTTCACAGATTTCCCCTGATATCAATAATGAATTGGAACTGAGGAAGTATTTTTTTTTTAAATTATGTTTTTTGTGGGATAATGTAAGAAAATTTATAGGATCCTTTTCTAATAAGAAGTCATATCTTACTTTGTTTAATATTGTCAAAACACTGTTATTATCTAGTTTGTTTTAAGCATGGAACTGTCACTTGATGAGAAGAAAAAAAAGGCCATCAAAAGTTTGAAACCAACTCACATCCACCGAATATGGTTCTTAGATTTTTTTTCAACGAGGTCGATTCCATCTAAGACATTGGTGATATCATATACTCTTCGTTTTCGCACTCCCAGTTTTGTTGCAACCTTGTTTAAGTCAAGAATACCCCCAGGAGCAGATCTGACAAGATCCATAAATTTTCTAGTTAAATAAACCAGTGATACATCAAAACGAGGTCTCTTCACTTTTAGAGCTTCTGGGAAACAAAATAAACACATTTGTAAAATTTTAAATAACATTTCTCAACTCATTTAAAAAATCATTTATTTTCTCTTGATCAAATAGCATAGACAGCTGCAGAAATTTCTAAACACTGACTGAATCATGGCTGATTTCTATCAAATAAGTTTCTCAAAATGGATAAGAAATTTATTTGCCTATCCTAGGTCTAAACAAAAGCTTTAGACTTAAAGGAGTATTTGAAATACGCAACCAGTTTCTAATGAACATGTGAATTTTTAGAAGTCTACTGCATCTTATCAGACAAAGTAGTAAATTTACCTTTGTATCCATAACACTCTCAGGAATAGAATTAGAAATAATTTTTAAAATTACATTCTCATTTGGTCTTCAAGTTAAGGAATTCTTTATAAAACAAAGGTAGAGGTTGGGCTTTTTTTTTTTTTTTTTAATGTTTCTATCCATGTCAAAGTATTAATATAACCCTGTCTGATAAAGTTTTTAAAAGAGCCCAAACTATCTTTTATTAGGAAAATTATGATACATCTCAAGGAAAAGTGGTTTATCTATTTTTAAAAATATTCATTACCCTATATTAACAGATAGGCAAATGAAGGAAAAAAAAAATCTCTTAAGTCCCTCACCTAGTACAATGATTTTGGGTTTTCATAAACACACCCTGACAATACACACACGTGTCAATATGTACATATAGTTTTTAAAAACAAAAATAGGAACTTACCATTTTGTAACATGCTCTTAACTCAATATTGTAAACATCATGACATGTCAACAAATGTATTTCAACATTATTTTTAATGGCTACATATTTAACTGCATGGAATATTTGTTAAAGTTATCTCAATATTGGAAATTCAGACTGTCTACAACTTTAATATTTTGCATAATATTTCAATGAACCTACTTGTTGCTAAATTATTGTATGTACCCTTAACTATTTCCTTTAGATAAATTCCAAGATGTGAAGTTGCTGAGTAAAAGGATATTTTTAAGGAATTTTGATATGTACTGCAAAACTGCTATTGAGGTTATGGGATCTATCAATTTTACACAGTATATAAGGGCTTAATCTCATCCACTTGCCAGAACTAAATATTATCATCCTTTTCATCTTTTCTAATTTGATACTAAGAAAAAGTTCTCATGGCTTGGTCTGCAGAGGAAATAATTTCTAAAATAACTCAGTTGTCATCCTGGTGTAGAATATATGATTTCCCTTTTTCTCTACTTCCATGGCATACCACAATCAGTATGTCTCAAAAGAAATGTCCATCCCACCTTCAGTCAGAAATGCCCTTACTCAGAACCTTCACAATGTCACATTCAATTTAAAGACCACTGGTGGCTACTCCAGGAACAAAAGTACATATTTCATAATATAAATATCTTCTCTGTGGAGCCCATTTCTACACTTAAAATTAAACAGGAGTAAATTAGGAATTTAAAAGTATTTTTAATTGGAAGTAGAAGAAAGTCACTATTCTACAACAAAACTTAGAAGAGTACAAATGAGGAATTCTAATTTTAGAAAGCATATATTTCATTATACTAATTACTAACAAGGCCTGGTCTTATAAGCTCAGGATAAGTACATTCCTGTGATGTTAGTTATTTTATAAAGAACAAATATAACTGAACACCTACAACATGACAGTTGCTGAGGGGACATAAATAAGATTAAAAAGGCCTTCAAGCTAAAGGAATTCCATAGTCTAATGAGGAACTGCATTACATAATAAATCCTGAATAAGTGCTAGAGCACTTGGTATAGTGATACCATGAAATAAAACCTTTGCTGGAGCTGGGGCTGGGAGGGCCTCCTAACGCGAGCAGGCTGGGCATGGCGCACGGAATGCTGACGGCAGGTGCTGGCCCACTGCCACACAGGGTGAGGGCTGAAGTAAGGGAGAGGAAACAACACATAGAAAACAAAGCAGCATCTGAGAACCCAGTGCATTCAGGGAATCCACAGGTAGTGTGTAGGTAGCTTTAGCAATGGATAAGGGCAGCAGAGTGCTGAAGATGAGGCTGCAACATTAAGCAAGAAACGACCTTCAGGACCTTCAAGGGCCTTGTCTTTCTGTTTCATCTATCCATTCTCTACCACCTTGTTTCTTTTAAGGATATGAGGTGGCTTCTAAATTTAGTACAAATAAATAAAATCAACTATATGAGGAGTCAGGGTTTTCTCTGCAGGTAATAGAGCACCACTGAAGAATTTAAGGTGAATGACAACATTAACCCCATTTCTGTACTAGAAAACTCACACTGGCATACAAGCTCAGTAAATGTTAGGTATCAGTTATAAATTGGTAGTATGGGATGGATGAAAGAACACTTCAAAGCCAAAGCTGACCAAACTTGGTGACCATCTATGGGTCAGAGTATAGCAGGAGCTGAGGAAAAACTAAGGGTTAATATTTATAAGATTTATATTTAGGCATCTATGCACGATCTATCCACTGAGATTAGGACCAAATTAGGAAGAAATTACGGACGGGGCAATCTATCATAAAGACTTCCAGAAGGATAGGGAACTAGAGCAAGTGATCCATCTCCTTTAACAGATACCCTAAACATTAACCTAAGGTAGTTGCCAAGAAGGAAAGAGTAAATTTCTCTCACAGGAGGAATTTTGGAAAAATAACCTTAAATACAGACTGTTCTATGAAAAATAAGATGGCATTTGTACACCTTATTCAACCCACAACTCCAGGAGTTTTTACTCAAATTCCAAACTCTACATTTCAGTGTACAAATAATATATTTTATTTCAGTTTCTCCTCAACTCATATACATTCAAAATAAATCATTTTAATCATATTAAGTTCAAACTACAAAACTTATTCAGGAATCAACTTACTTCTCATGGACACATATTGTACATTATCTTCTAAATTAATCCTTATTTTTGATGGCTGAAAAAAAAGATGTAAAAATTTAACTTAGTAATTTTAAAACAACAATGCAAATGAATAGCATTTTACTCTATAATGTAAAGGGAAGGGTTTTTTTTCACCCCAAAGTAATAATCTGGGTGTGAGAAAAGTAGTCCTTCCAAACTATATCTACATCAACTGTAATCGCATCTGACAATGTCCATAGATTTAAATTTCTCAGATTGCATGGACGTGCATAATTATGGAAGTAGTAAAGAGAAGGAAGGGTGGGAGTATGAATATGAGAATTTATTACTGAATAGACATTAACTTGGTGACTGCATCAGGTGCTGAGGATAAAAAGGAATGCAAAGATCATTAAGACACTGTCCCTGACTCTGGAAAGCTCAGTAGAGGTGGAACATCTATCTAAACTAACAAATGCTCACCCTTTGCTATTTAAGTATAAGTGGTTCCAAAAAATTTGCTCATAAACTTTTGTAGGCAGGCATGCCTTCCCATTGCAATTAATGTAAAAACAGCAGCACTTCTAATAATGGGAAAGAATGCATGCTGTGGATAACTAGAAACTTCTGTATTAGATAAATTAAAAAGTCTTTTAAATTACTGAAACAACCAGGAGGTTAGTAGCAGCTCCGTTATTAATGCTCAACCATTTTACCAGCTATTTGGAAGCTATAGTGACATTTATGACACATTCAGAAACATTTCTTGCAAATAATAAAATAAAATGAAACCTTAAGATGAAACTGTGCAAACAGAAACTCCTATTAATCTCAATGCTTGGAACAAGGTGTAATGATGTCACATACCTCCAGAAAAGCTGGGAACAGGTTCAGCTCTTGTCTAAGTGAAAAAACTGACCCATAAAGCAAAACTAGGGTGAGTGAATTCCACAGGTGCTCTAAGGAGAGAATCAACAGAAGTACTATGGATGCACCCAGGCAGGAAAATCACAGAAGGATTCACAGGGAAGGCGGCCCCAGCTGAGCCTTGACAAGTCAAATTTTGCCTGAATAATAAACCATAGGGAGGGAAGAAAAAGACTACTGGTGCAGAAAATGAAACAAACTAGGGTGTGAAGACATAAATTGCGTGGCATGTTTTTGAGAACCTACCTATGCGGCCAGTGTGAGAATGACTTGATTTTGAAGCTGGAAGGGCACGCTAGCACCACATAAAATCATGCTAAGGAGTTTGTGCTTTATGTCATAACTAGTGGAGAATTACCAAAGGTTTCTGAACAAGACACAATCAAGTTCACGGTTTAGAAATTAAAGTATGGCAGCAATATGGCAAAGGACTGGGAAATTGGGAAGCCTTAAGGCAGGGTGTGCAGTTAAGAAGCTCTTTGCTTATAACTGTTAACAAATCGTTGGCACAATGATTTTCTTATCATCTGATGATAGCATCTGTTAGCAAGTTAACTTGATACGAAATAATTCCATTGAGATAGAATCCCACTACAAAATTAGTTTGGTTGTTAGAACTGAAAGGAACATGTAGACGTGCTGCAGTGCGCAACACTGGAGACGGGAATGCCTGCCTTGGGGGCAGGGACTATGTCTGGCTAGCTCTCTTGAACAGCCTTGACAACAGTGACTTGCAAACATGGTATCCAACAGCAAAACTCTGAAGCAGTCCTATTAAAGTCAGACATTTGACAAGTATGACCAACTGTCATTGCTATTTTTACATTTAAGCTCTCTGCTAATTTAGTATGAGACAGGGGCTAGCTATTGGAGCAAGATTCTTGAATGAAAAAAATCCATCCTCATCACATTGATCTGGAACACACACTAACAAATATCCTAAATTGTCAGAGATAAGCTCAGAGGTGACTTGCCGCAGCGGCTTCTGTTGTCAATTTAGAGCAACAGGGCCAAGCCCCCAAACACAGTCCTTACTGGCTGCCTCACTATCTGCTAGCCACATAGTCTGAACGGGCATCTTTTCTGCTCTAGACCTCCCTCCCCCTTGTCTCCTCGTCTAGACAGTTATTCACAAGTTGGTACTGGGATAACACTTCAGTTAGGCATAATACTGGAGAAAAAATTGCTTTCTTTTTCCCACTCTGCTATAAATGCAGTTCTATTACATACTGGTTATACTGATATACATGGGAAAACATTCATTTTTTTCCCCTTTGAATATGAAAACACTATCTCTTTATCTTGGAGAAATCACAAAAGTACCTTTGCCCCTGAGGGGCAGACATCATTTTATATATACCTCCTGTTTGCATCTTAGCTACAAAGTGGAGAAGGCAGCAACCTTCAAACTGAAAACCACTAAGGATGATCTCAGTGCCCTGACAGGGCACACAGCTCTCTGGGAACCAGCAGCTCCTGATGGGCAAGCAGGCACATTTCTTCAAGTTCAAAGCTATTTCACTGCTGCTCCAAATCCCACATCTAAAGACCTCTACACTTTTAAATCTGAGAGAAGTTTTGAAGAGCTTTTTCAAAAGTGGAAGAAGAAAAATAAAAGGTGAAATTTAGGGACTAAAATTCTAAGCACTGCCTCAAAACTGGTTGAAAGTTTCCCTATACAGATGCCTCTTTGTACCAATTCCATTTTGGGGAGCAATATTCCTTGAAGAGCTCTTTGGAAACACACCTTTCTCAGGGCGATTGCATTCTTCTCATCCATTCAAATGTTTCTTACTTTTCAATGTGCAGACTAAGTTCTACCTCCAGCCAACCCTCTGTTCTCCCTTCTCAAAAATTCCAGAGAGCTTTTAAGCCATTTATTCAGGCAAAAAACAATCACCAAGATACATAACTAAACTTTGCACAGCAACACACAGCTTACTGAGTAGTTCCAATAATTAGCCAATTAAAAAATACTGAGATAGATACTCAAATCACCACTTTACAGGCAGGAAAACAATCATACATTCAAACATTTACAAAGCACCTACTTCATTTATTCAATAACTATTTACTGAATCTTTCTGTGAGAGGCACAATGCACTGGGATATAAAATGAAATGGGCAGTCGCTGCACTTAGAGACCTAAGAGGCGCCCACTGTAGAGAGAAAGATGCTTTGGGGGCACAAAGCGGGTGCCTAACCCAGTCCTGAGAGGTTAGGGAGGCTCTTCAGACAAAAGACATACAAATCTAGACTGGAAACACCATCCGAAGGAAACACGCATTTTTTTTTTTTTTTTAAATCAAACAACAAAAAAAGAGAGCTTGTTTTGGAAGGGGGAGTGTGGGTAGGTAGGGTGTTCAACCTAGACAGAAAACAGCAAATTCAATGACCTGGAGGGGTATGAAAAAATATGGAAACATGGAATATTTAGCAATGATAATGCAGTTCAGGAAAGGCAAACCCAGGAGCCAGATTGTGAAGAAGTTTCTACTCTATCCTGACAGCACTAGGAAACCATGACAGAGTCTTTCTGCCAAGTGACATAATTAGAAATACACTTTAAAAGATCATTATTATGTGTGAACATATGGGAAGTGAAGGGCAAGACTGGAAGCAGGAAAACTGCTTAGGAAGGCATTGCAACAGTCTGAAAGGCAGATGATGGTCAGAAGTGACAGGTACTGGTGATTAATAATTAGATTGGGAGGCTGGAAAGGGTCAGTTTGGAAAAGGGAGAATGCAAGAATGATGCCTAGGACACTGGCTTGGGCAATACAGTGGGTGTGGTACCATTTATTAAGACAAGACACGGCAAAGTTGTTGCCTGCTTAGGCAAGAAGATAATTCTGATGGTTAACGTCAGGGGCCAACTTGACTGGATTAAGGAATACCTAGAAACCTGGTAACGCTTTAGTTTTGGGTGTGCCTGTGAGGGTATAGTTTCCAGAGATCAGCAGCAAGTCTGAGTGGACGACAGTGTGGGCAGACACCACCCCAATGCGCTGGGGCCTGGAGAGAATGAAAACAGAAAAAGGCAAATATGTCCAGCCATCTGCGGGAGCTGGGACTATCAGTGCTCTCCAGTCCTTGGATAACAACTGCAGGCTCCCAGGCCTTTGGACTTACACCAGCCGACCTCCAGGTTCTCAGGCCTTTAGCCTTGGACTGAGAGTTACACCACCAGCTTCCCTGGTTCTGAGGCCTCTAGACTTGGACTATCAACATCCCAGGGTCTCCAGCTTGCAGTTGGCCCAGCATAGGACTTCTCAGCTTCCGTAACCATGAGCCAATTCTTCTAGTAAGTCCCCTCTCATATATCTATACATAGTCTTGTGTTGCTTAATGATGGGGATACGTTCTAAGAAATGCGTCATTAGGTGATTTTATGTTTGTGCAAACATCATTGCACTTACACAAACCCAGATGGTATAGTCTACTACATAACTAGGCTATCTGGTATGCTACGGCCTACTGCTCCTAAACTATAAACCTGTACAGCATGTTACTGTACTGAATACTGAAGGCAACCATAATACAATGGTTAGTATTTGTGACAGAAATATTTCATCTCCACTGTAATCTTAAGGGACCACCATTGTATATGTGGGCTATCACTGAATGAAATGTCATTATGTGGCACATGACTGCATTTATATATCATATTGGTTCTCTCTGGAGAACCCTAATACAAGTTTTGGTACCAGAAGTGGGATGTAGTGCACCTCCTCCTGGGTCCTGCTGGACTTGAGTCTAGTTATAGGTCTAGAAGAAAAGAGGGGTTGTGGGTGGGTCCTCAGGAGCCCACCACTGTCTTGCTAGGCAACTGTCTCGGGAGACCCATGCCATTTCCTCGGGCAACGCAGAGTTCAATTCCCTCCTGCAGGTGGAAAGGCTGACAACACTGTGGGTAGGAATGCTCCTGCCCCTAGGGGTGGGGAGGTCACTTCTGGCAAACAAGACTCATGAGAATTTAGGAGCTCAATGTGCCCAGACTCATCAGGGTCTTCCCAAAAGTCCCCATCCCAACTTGCAGGATCCCATTCTTCCCCAATCAGCGCCCTTACTTTAACAGTAGGTACTCTGCAAGACTAAAGAGTTCAACTTTCATTGTAATTCAGCCGGTCCCAGGACGAGTCCTCGCGTTTGATTTCTGCAATTTCAGCCCTGTAGCTACAGAAGATTCTGACCCAGGGCACACTTAGAAACTCTTAGGTCATTTGTATGGAGCTGGACCCAAGAAATGGAATCCCTGAGCTCATTCTTTTCTTTCATCACTTTGTTCAGTGACACTAGAAGGAACCAACCAATGTCATTATATTCCTTGGTTTTCCACAAATGTTCAAAAGCACCATGTATGGAGTTACTAAATTCCCTGTCTCTTATAAGCAGTAAATTGGGAGCATCAAACACATTTATTTTGTGTATCTCTATAAATAAACAGTTCACACCATGGACTATCAACGCTCTCTGTACTATTAGAAGTAGAGTCCTTAGCATTTTTAGGTCTAATCAGATTAGAAAGCCAATTCCAGAAACTCAAAACCAATTAAGGAAACTCATCCTTAAAATTCTGTTCCTCTAGAACTACTCCTGGTACCAAAATCTGTATCAGTATTGGTCTGTTTCTCTGGAGAACCCTGACTAATATAGAAATAAATTCAATTTTGGATATACAGTAGACCCCCCAACAGTACTGACCCCTATATACATTATGATTTTTCCTATACACACAAACCTATGATAAAGTTTAGTTTATGAATTAGGCACAATATGAGATTAATAACAAAATAGATTATACTATGATAAAAGTTATGTGAACGTGGTCTCTCTCTCTCAATATATCTTAGCAACCTCAGAATATGACTTTTTTCTTAGTGAAAACTTTCACTTTTTCACTTAAAACACTTTATGGCTTCTCTCTGGCATATCTGAATTGCCAGCATCAGTACTCTTGTGCTTTGGGGCCACTATTAGGTAGTTACTTGAACATTAGTACTGTGATACTGCGACAAGTTGCTCTGAGAACCAAGATGGCTAGTAAGTGACTAACAGACGGTAGCATCTACAGCATGGATACACAGGACAAAGGCATGATTCACATGCCAGGTGGGATGGGACAGGACAGCTTGAGAGTTCATCACACTAATAGAAAGGCAAGCAATTTAAAACTAATGAATGAATGAATTATTTTTGAAATTTTCCATTTAATATTTTTAAACCATAATTGACTACAAGTAACTGAAACCAATAAAAGCAAAACCTGGGATGAGAGGGGACTACTGTATGAGTTTGAAATCTAAGTAGGAATGTCTAGTAGACAAGCTGAAAAGCCCTAACCTGGATTTACAGATTTAGGAGTTATTACTAACATGATAACTGAAACAACCAGAGTAGGCAAATAACTAAGACTTCAAGGGATGTGTGTATCTTCTGACACACTAAATGCAAAGTTAAGTGGTTCTTCTATAGTAAGAATTTAGAGTTTTTATCAAATTCTCAAAAGACCACCAATACAGACGGTACCAATATACAGTTGACCCTCAAACACAGGCTCAAACTGCACAGATTCATTAATGTGCTGATTTTCTTCTGCCTCTGTAAACAGAGACAGCAAGACCAACCCTATTTAACATGAAGATGAGGAGGATGAAGACCTTTATGATGATCCACGTTCATTTAATGACTAGTAAGATATTTTCTCTTCCTTATGATTTTCTTAATAACATTTTCTTTTCTCTAGCTTACTTTAAGAATACAGAATATAATACATAAAACATATAAAATATACATTAATCAACTGTTCACATTATCAGTCACGTTTCCAGTCAACAGCAGGCTATTTGTAAATTTGGGGGAGTCAAAAAGTTAAGGTGGATTTTGGCTTTGGGGGGTTGGCATTCCTAAACCCATGTTGTTCAAGGGTCAAATGCAGACGGTAACACAAGTCCTGGAAGTGGCAAATGAACTCTCGTATGAAGAATGTGTAGAGAAGGTAGGCAAGAACCCTGAGTAACTCAACACGTGAGGAATGGGGAGAGGAAGAGGATGACATACAGAAGCCAAATAAGCAAATGGAGCTTATGTGGTGTCAAAGCAACTCAATGGAGAGAGCTTCCAACAAGAGTGGCTGATTGTGTCAAAACTACAACAGTTGCTGGAATTGACAAGATTGTCAGTGACCTTGGTTAGAACAGTCTTACAAGTGTGCTTAGGCCAGAGGTCCCCAGCAGTGGGTTGGGTGGTAATGACAGACAATCAACTGGACACAAACAACTTTTTCAAGAAGTTTGGCTGTGAGGGGAAGAGATACAGTAGATGGAAGGGGATAAAGACACGTTATCTTTTAAGGTGTGGTTGGATTTAGGATGCAATTTAAATAGTCAAGAATTTATCACCTGGAGTCAGACATTCTTAGGTTAAACCTAGGTTTCTCCACTTAGTATCTAACCATGGGCAAGCCACATAACATCTCCAAGTCTGTTTGGGTAACCGTAAAACAAGGATAATAATCTTTTAAGACTGCGGCAAGGGCTTAAATGAGATAACGCTCATAAAAAATTTGGCAGGAGGATTTGGCATAATGACTCGCGTAAATGTTTAGTTACTACCAGTTATGGGAAGAAAGCGGCAGAGAAGTCGAAATTATTGGGGGAAATGGAAAGGATGGATTCATCAAGAGCCCTGAGAACCACGGGGAATACAGCAACTAGTTTATAACAAGAGTAGAGGAAATTGGCCTTTTACAGTAGGGGAGCCAAATCTCCCACCTATTTTCTCCATCAAACAAGACGAGAGATAATGGGGAGGTGCAGCGTGGGAAATGTGAGGGGTGGACGAGGTTTTAAACGGCTGCAGATAGGCAAAAAACTGGAGAGGTGGGAAAAAGAAGAATAAGTGATAAGTTGCAGAGATACACCTAGGGTCCTGCTGAGGGAGGATAATACAGACTTTCTAACGCAAAGTTGAACAATATTCTCTCACAGTGCTCTGCAGCCCCAAGGGAAAACCCAAGAAGGCTGGGAAGGCGGGAGAATGTGGTTGGCAGCACGTGAGGGGCAGTGCCTGGCCCGGGGACAGCGGCAACCGAGAAGACGGGTCATTCGGCTCGGTGGCAGCGCCGGGAGGAGGGGGCGGGACACGGGAGACCCCGCCCCAGCCCGGCACTTACCAGCAGGCTCTCCACGTTGATGGGGTCCCGGCACCGGCGACGCACCGTCTCCTCCGCCGGGTCCACGAGAAGGCTGGGCAACTTTCTCGCCGGCCGCTGCTGACTCATGCTGCCCGGCCCGGCGGCCCGCGCCCCTCGCACCCCGCGAGCTCTCCCGCCTTCTCCCGCCCGGCACGAGCGCCGCCCCCAACACGCCGATTTCCGCGGGCCCAGCAGGAAGCGGGCCCGCGGCCTGCTCGGAGGCGCGGCCCTGCTAGGCCGTCCCGCCCGCCGGCACGCGCACCGCGGCCCCACGAGCCCGAGCGCTCCCAACGCGGACGGGCTGGGAACACAGCGACCCGAAACTCTCAGGACGCCAGGCCCGCCATCTTCCCGCATGCGCAGTGCGCCGCGCCCGTGCGCATGCCCGCCGCCGCGAGCGCGCCCACGCACGGAGCCGCTTCCCGGCGGCCGGCGCCCGGGAAACCCGAACCGCGGAATCCACGGAGAGGATGGGGAGGGAAAAGGAAGAGGTGGAGCGGGATTGGGATTGCGGAGGAAAGGAGCGGGGGCCAGAGAAAGAGGGAGCCGGGAGGGAAAATGCAGTGGCCGCCTGGAAGGTCCTGACGCTGATAACCGAGAATTCTCAGTTTACCTGAACGCGCGGAAGTGTTCATTCTTGACCTTCCTCCGCCCGTCTCTCGCTTGTCAGTGTCGACGCTTAGTAAATGTTGGTGACAAACCATTGGGGAATTGTTTACTTCTATGCTCCTTTCTTTCTCTCCTGTCCTCCTTTGGTGAATGAGTTATTGATTACCTGTGGTGTCAGGTATTGCGATGGGCACAAGAGATGTTCCTTTGAATATGGCACAGACTCAATCTCAAATTTTGGTGGAGGACACAGATAAATAAACAGAGTATTTTAAGCTGGAGCCAGAAGGTGTGTTTTCAAATCCTGGCTCCCTCTCCTTATAAGTTAGAAGACCTCAAGCCAATTATTATTTTTGTTTTGAGACAGAGTCTCGCTCTGTTGCTTGGGCTAGAGTGCTGTGGGGTCAGCCTAGCTCACAGCAACCTCAAACTCCTGGGCTCAAGCGATCCTCCTGCCTCAGCCTCCCCAGTAGCTGGGACTACAGACATGTGCCACCATGCCCAGCTAAGTTTTTATATATTTTTAGTTGTCTAGCTAATTTCTTTCTATTTTTAGTAGAGACGGGGTGGTGCTCCTGCTGGTCTCGAACTCCTGACCTCCAGCGATCCTCCGGCCTCGGCCTCCCAGAGTGCTAGGATTACAGGTGTGAGGCACAGCCCCCGGCCCTGAAGCCAATTACTTAACCTCTTTGTGCTTCCGTTTCCTCGTCTGCAAAATGGGAATAATGACAGTTCTTGACTCATAAGGTTGTTGGGAGGATTGGATGAATTAATGAATACAGTAGTTAGAACAGGGACTAGCACATGTTTGAAATAAGAAGGCCATGTGGTAAGTACGGGCTTGAAGGGAAGGAACTGGTCAGACCAGGGGCTTCTACCCAGCCTGAGGGGGGCAGGGAAGGCTTCCTGAGGAAGTTGCCTCCACACTGAACTATAAACTTCTTGAGGTCAGGGGTCTTCACTAATCTTTGTATCTCTAACATGTGGCACAATACCTGGCAAATTATAAGTGCTCAGTAAATGTTTGCTAAATGAACAACTTGAAATAAAAAATGACCTAGAGGAGGTCTTTAGAAGATTTCATTTTGTTGCAGAATGAAGAATTTCTCAGAGCGGTTAGAAACGGCTGTTTTTAGGACATTTATTCAGCATCTTCTATATATCTGGCATTCTGCACACCTTTGCTCATGTAAATCTCATATCAAAACTGAAGGATAGGTATTTTTCTGCCCAGTTTACAGATCAGGAAAATGAAGATCAGCAAGATCACAAACAGAACCCAGGGTCCTAGGCAGGCGATGGTAGAGGCAGGATTTGACTCCACAGCTGACTAATTTCATATTCAGGGCCTTTAGAAGATTCTTGAAAGGTGACTAGGTTCTCCATGGCCAAAGATGGGGCCAGGTGAGTGAAGGTGGGGTGTGAATCAGGATGGGCGTGGCAGGCAGTCCAGGCTAAAGAAAGAGCATGACCACAGATCTGGGGAAAGTCAGGGCAATAGCACAAGACTCAGACACTCACTACACCTGTTGTGTGGCTTTACCCTGAGACTTAACATTTGCATGTTTTTTGAGCATCTATCACGTGCCTGGCAGTAGGGTAGGTGCTGAGGGGAGAATTGAATCTGACGGGGTCTTACCTTGTGTTCCAGGGGCTCCCAGCCTGGTGAGGACGTGTAACCAGAAAGCATAAGTATGAAATTAGAATATGTCTAACGCACTATGACAGCAGACAGGAGGAAGAAAAAAGTAATAACTGAATTTAGTGTAAACTACAGATGCTTTTTCAGATATCTCCCTGTGAGATAGATATTTCGGGAATACTTTAGAGGTGGGGGTACAGAGGCTCAGAGAGGTTAAGTGACTTGGCTCAAGGCCATGTAGGGACTCAAAGATAGGACTTGGGCCACCAAATCCTTTGCTTTGTCCAACATAATCTTACGTTGGTACACAGATGCAGTTCCCAGCACAGAAATTCTAGCATTTCCTTTTCCAGTCCTGCTTTTGTGTGTGCTTCCTGGGGCAAAATGGTCCTGAGGACAGACTGGAGTGTGGGCTTTGGGATTTACAAGTAGGGCTGAAATATAAGCCCAGTGCACAGGTGTGCCAGAGCAGGCTGAAAGACCTTGTCTGTCAGAGGATATTAATATTTTTACCTCCCTTCTACTTTAACATGTGCCCTCTAGAGGTCTGCGAGGAAATGGCCATATCCAATAGGACTTTCTCTGATGATGGAAATGTTCTGGCCACCATGAGCCCTTGAGCACTTGAAATATGGCTAGTGTGTCTGAGGAAATGAATTTTAATTTAATTTTTAATTTAAATATCCCCATAGCTAGTGGCTACCATACTGAATAGCACAGGTGAGGAAACTAAAACTGTAGGTATCATTCAGTACAGTTGCTATGGTCTGAATGTTTGTGGCTCCCCCCCAAATTCTTATGTTGAAACCTAATCCCCAATGTGATGGTATTTGGAGGTTGGTCTTTTGGGAGGTGATCAGTCATGAAGGAAGAGCCCTCAGGAGTGAGCTTAGTGCCCTATAAAAGAGACCCCAGAGAGATCTCTTGCTCAGGAGTGAGCTTAGTGCCCTATAAAAGAGACCCCAGAGAGATCTCTTGCTCCTTCCACTGTGTGAGTCTGTAGCTAGAAGGTGAACCTGGTTCTGTGAACCAGGAAGTGAAGTGGACCCTCACCAGACACTGAATCTACGGGTACCTTGATTTTGGACTTCACAGCTTCCAGATATTTGAGAAATAAATTTCTGTTGTTTATAAGCCCACCCAGTTTATGGTATTCTTTTATAGCAGCCTGAGCAGACTAAGATACACAGTGCTGTTCCAAGTGTGGTCTGTGGCCTCAGCATCGCCATCACCTGGGCGCTTGTGAGAAATGCAAATTCTCCAGCCCTACCCAGTTCTACTGAATCAGAAACGGAGGGTTTGTGTGCACTCTGCAAGGCACTGGCCCAGTGCATCCCCTTGTTTTCCAGATGAGGAAACTGATCCTTGTCCTCTCTCTAAGTGCCTGATACCCCTAAATTGATACTTGGATAAACTGAAGCCAAGTTAACTTTTCTAATGTAGTGTTTTGGGATTAAGGACTTAGAAAAAATCCCAATGGTCACCACTTGTCTTAGTCCATTTATGCTGCTAAAACAGAATACCTGAGACTGGTAACTTATAATGAATAGAAGTTATGGGCTTACAGTTCTGGAGGATGGAAAGTTCAAGGTCAAGTGGCCAGTATTTGGTGAGGGCCTTGTTGCTGCACCAGCACACTTTCTATGTCATCCTAAACACTTCCCATTAGATCCCACCTCCCAACACTGTCACATTGGGGATTAAGTTTCCAACAAATAAACTCTGGGGAATACATTCAAATCATAGCACCACTATAACTTAATATTTGCTAGCTGTTGTGACTTTCTGTATATATCTCTCATGCCAGCATAGGCATTCTTAGGTCTTACAGATTGTTGTGATAGTTAAATGTGGGAGGGGGGTGATAGTGCAGAGAACATAGAAGGGGTCTAACTGGAGGCAAGGAGAATGGCTAGGATGCTGCCATAGCCACCCAACACGCAGTTGATGATGGCCTGAACTGTGCCAGGGGTAGTGACAATGGACAGAAAAGGACAGGTTCAAGAGCTGGAAGGAACAGAGTTTGGGGGTTGATTGGATTCAAGGGAAGACTTGGCCTGAGGATAACAGTTTGGGCACGTGAGGTTTAGCAGTGGATTATTCAGAGAGTGTGAGTAGAGCAAGGTGGGGCTAGGCCAGAAGATGGGACCCAGAGGAATACCCAGATTTAAAGGACTGGCAGATGCTATTATAATTGGTTACAATAAGCATGTTTTGCTTTTGTTTTTAAACCAAACAATAACGAAAGTAACTAAGAGGGAGTAGCCAGGAAGACAGAAGGGGAATCTAGATTATGAGTGCCTTAGAAGTTAAAAGAAAAGGTTGATTTTTCTTGTTATCTCTTTCTGTGTTTCTTTCTCTTTTCCTTCCTTCTTTCTTTTGTTCTTTCTTTTTTCTTTGCTTCCTTCCTTCCTTTTCTTTTTTTTTTCTTCTGACGCAAGAGTCTTGGGTTTTTAAATGTCAATGAGAAGGAGCTGGTAGCAAGGGAAAGGTTGAAGATACAGCAGGAAAGGGGGTAACTGGTGGATTGCTGTCCCTGAGAATGCTGACGGGGATGAGCTGGAGGAAGAAATAGGAGATGAGAGGAAGGACTCCTGCTCCAAAGTGACAGGAGGAAAGAAGAGAAGCATAAGGACAGATGCAAGTAAGCAGGTATTTTAGCAGGAAGTTGAGGGAGCTCTTATTCTATGAAGAGCAGTTCAGGTCATCTGCTGAGAGTAAGGGGGGAGGGTAGAATTGGAGATTTGGGAGACATAGCAGGCACTCAGTAAATCTGTATGGACAGATGGGTGGGTGGATGGATGGATGGGGAGCAGTAGAGAGTACTGACTTAGGAAACGTGGTAAGATTGTGGGGCCTCACTGGAGATTACCTGTGTATGTCCGTGGCTATGACACAGGGTCTGTGACATACACATACTCCTGTGAGAGTGGGAGGGAAGAGAGGCATATATGTGCAAAGGGTGGGAGAGGAGTAACTGTGGAAGCAAGGACTGTTCCCATCAGTTTTCTGTAATATGTAATAGTCTGGGTCATAGAACCTTACAGCAGGAAGGGGTCTTGGGAGGTCTTGTGCATCTATGAGTAAACACTCTCATTGTACGACGGGGGGGGGGGGGGGTCGGGGAGGGGCAGGCTGAGAACAGAGAGATTAAGTGACTTGCCTAAGGTCAGTAAGGTGGTCTCTATCAGAGCTGCCCCTCCAACACTGCTCTTATACTTCCCACATCAGTCCACTTTTTAGGAAGGTGAGATGAAGGTGCCAGAACAAACTTGGCAGGAGAGGAGTGTGGAAGAGAGGGAAGGACGCTGGAAGAGGAGGGGTGGCGTGGGAGGAGCAGACGACCCTGGGCTGGAGTGAGTCCTGGGTCAACCTCGATCCCCCCCTCACATCAAGTAGCTTCACCCTTAGGACCCTCAGTGCCTCTATTTGTAAACGGAGGGGAAACAAGGCTGCAATTCTGTTGTATGAGAGGTAACAGGTGTCAAGTCCGTGGTGCAAAATCCATCCTCAGTGGTAACAACTTTAGAGTTTCACAGGGGATCGTTTCTAATCATGTCTCAAAGCTCCCTACTGCAGTGACTAAGAATCACTCTAAAATGACATCAAATGGAACAAAGAGAGGTGCGATTAGCTCTTTGTCCTGGGGTTTTGTTCAAAAACTTGACAGGCTTTAGGGAGCATTCTGCGGAAGACAGTGGTCCAGGGCAGTTCTCATTGGTCCAGGCATACGGATTCAGTCTCCGCACTTAGCAACAGTATCTGCCTCCTGCTTTGGAAAGGAAACAAAAGATAAGCCTGCAGCCCAACACACCCAGAGGGCAAATCCCCGTGACAGCCAGCGACAAAGAGCTGTGGGAAAGACGACCTATTGGCATCCGCCTCAGTGAACTCCAGTGAGAAAGCGACAAAAGGAAGGAGGAGGCGGGTGCTGGGCTGGTCAGCTCTGTCTCCGTCCCCACTGCCCACTGCTGCCCCACTCATCACTGTGCCGGACAGTTGTAGCTGCTTCCTAACTCATCTCCCTGTCTTTGGTCTGTCCACCTCCAACTGACTCTACACTGTCACTGTCAAATTAAGCAACTGCCTTTTTTTTTTTCTTTGCAGCTGTTGATCTCACGCTGCCAGAGACATCTTTCTAGAACTCAGATCTGATCTCATCGCTCCCCCGCTTGCAATGCGTCCGTGTACTTTGTAGTGTACTCCATGTTCGTGGTCCCCCCGTACTGGTCACTTGCCCGCCTGGCTGTCTCCAGCACACTGTGGCTGATGGAGGGTAGGAGTTGTCCAGGCACACAGGTGCCTCTGACCACCTCGTCATGGGGTGTGTGGTGCGTTGCTCTGTCTGGTCCAGTCACACTGACACTCAATTCCTCAAAAGCTTTTCCTCACTACTGAGTCTTTTCACATGTTTTCTTTGCCTAAAACATTAACGTTTTGATGCTTCCTCTAGAAAACTCCTCATTTTCATTTTAGACATCATTCCCTCAGGGAAGCTTCCCCTAGACTTCCAGGTGAGGCTAGCACCCCAGCCTCCTCCCCCCAGGTAGCCTGATGAGCCCTGAAACCTGGACTAATGATGCTTCACTGTCCGTAGGTACATTACATTATAACTATAACCAAATTGCATTGGAAAAAAAAATCTTAACTATGCTGGCTTTGAAATGTATACTTTGCAGCAAAACATGACAAGACAAAAATATAAAGATAATATATTGTCTTAAATTTGCTAAGCAAATCTTATAATGGATTTTGTTTTGATTCAGCATTATCAAACTATTAGAAGCTTAGCAACTTTTATTTTTCCTCCTGCTTGAGTTTTATGCTGAGTAATACTCATTTTTTAGTATTTCTTAAATATTACAGATTTAAATTAGTTTTATTTTGGAAGAAAAATGATATATATCAGCACTGGAAATTCTCAGAAATGAAATTAATAAGAAACACACTTCAGGAAAACTTGTGTTCAAGTTGTAATATTTCTGATAATTTACCCTGCATAAATTCGTAGGGTTCAAATATAATTTGTTAAAGATTTTACCGAAACAAAGTTTCGTTGGTAATAATTCAGATGAATCATTTAAATATTTCTTTTGCATTTTCTCTAGTGGGGGTATATGTCATAAAAATCCATTTGAATCAATTGTGTTGAAAGAGGAAATACAGTCAACAAACTAGAAATCTTTTGTTTTATTAGGTAGTTATATATCATTTACACAATAAAAAAGATAAACTATAGTATCTTCTCCTAAAAGAGAAGAGAGCTGCCAATTATTAGAAAATAATCATAGCACATTGGCTTTAGGCTTATAATACCAAAAAATTTTAAATATCATTTGACCTTTGAGAAATTTGGTCAAGGCAGATTAAGTAAACAAACAAACAAAAAACCTTTTAATTATATTTGAAGTGATACATTTACATGCTCTAAATTCAAAAGGTACAAAATAGTAGCAGTGAAAAATCTCCCTCCCATTCCTGTCTCGTAGCAGCAAAATCCCCTCTTTGGAGGCCACCATTGACTGGTTTCTTACGTATTCTTGCAGAGATGTTTTATGCACAAATATTCATGGATGTTACCCTTCCCCTTTTTGTGCACTAATAATATACTATTTCTTTTTTTTTTTTACCTAATAAAATATCTTGCACATTGTTCTCTAACAGTGCAATAAAGATCTTTCTTACTCTTTTTTATGTCTTCACAGTACTGCTCTGTGTGTATGAACCATAAATCCCCCATGCTGTTTCCCAAGTCTGGACACTTAGGTTATTTCCAATATTTTCCACCACGAACAACACTAAATATAGAACGTCTTGCGGACCTGGTGCAGTGGCTCACTCCTGTAATCCTAACGCTTTGGGAGGCTGAGGCGGGAGGATTACTTGAGGCCAGGAGTTTGAGAAGAGCTTGGGCAACATAGTGGGGCCCCATTTCTACAAAAATAAAAAAATTAGCCTGGAGTGGTGGCATGTGCCTGTAGTTCTAGCTACTCCAGAGGCTGAGGCAGGAGGATTGCTTGAGCCCAGGAGTTTGAGGCTGCAGTGAGCTATGAGTGTGCCCTTACACTCCAGCCTGAAAAACAAGAGCAAGAATCTGTCTCTGAAAAAAAAAAGAAAAAGAAAAATCTTGTGCAGACATTATTTCATATAGATGTGAGTATATATAAAAGATATATGGCTAGAAGTGAATTACTGGGTAAGAGGCATATGCATTGGTGATTTTTATATTTGACAATTGTCAAATTGTCCTCCATAGAAGTTGTACTAATTTACTTTCTTGCTAGCAAGAGCTCAAGGTGTGAAAGTATGACAAAGGAAATAATTTTTTCACTTAGCTTTTTTTTTTTTTTTTTTTTGAAACAGAGTCTCACTCTGTTGCCCGGGCTAGAGTGAGTGCCGTGGCATCAGTCTAGCTCACAGCAACCTCAAACTCCTGGGCTTAAGCGATCCTACTGCCTCAGCCTCCCGAGTAGCTGGGACTACAGGCATGTGCCACCATGCCCAGCTAATTTTTTGTATATATATGTTTTAGTTGTCTATATAATTTCTTTCTATTTTTAGTAGAGACGGGTCTCACTCATGCTCAGGCTGGTCTCGAACTCCTGACCTCGAGCGATCCACCCGCCTCGGCCTCCCAGAGTGCTAGGATTACAGGCGTGAGCCACCGCGCCCGGCCTCACTTAGCTTTTAATAAACAGCACTGTTCATTCTGTATTAATACATTTTTCCAACAAAAGCATCCTTATTCTTTTGGACATAAAGAAGTTACGTATTAAAAGGCTACCAGCTGCCAGAACAGTAATTTTTCCTTACTGATGCTGTCAAAGAGTTTCAGTCATTTTAGCTGAAACTCTGACATGTTGGTGAGCTATACATATCAATGTTGGGGTACATTACAATAATCCAGGTATATTACCCATGGATATGATATACTTCATGTATATTATACACTATTGCATTCCTGAGGGAATAAACTCTCAAGAGCTTTTCTTTGGAGAAAAAGAGAAAGAGAATGGTGAGGTTGAGTGTGATGGGTACAGACATTAACTGTGCTATTGTTTACACGCTGCACTTTCTTCAGTCCTGAGTAATTTTGTCCTGTAATTGCCATTAGAGATTAGGAAGGCTGTCCTTACACATTGCTACACAACTTACAGAATGATTTATTTCTGTACACATTACTGGAACAGAGCGTCTTCTCACCCAAACTTTTATATAATTTCATCCTCTGGTCATGGAAGGCCAGGTCTAGTGTGCACCCACACTGCAACCAGGCTTTTAAAGAAAGTCCCATCAGAGTTAAATTATTGCTTTCTATTCTACTTGATTTCTATGCAAGTATAATTTAGTTTGTTTGATAAGGTCTTCTGGATTGTTAAATGTGTTCTACTTAAATATTTCCCTCCCATGCACTACCCCCATGAACTATATCGGTTGCACCAGATTCATTTTGCCCCTCTGACTTCTTCCTCTGTTTTATTGATCTAATATTTGATACCAAATTTAAACCAAGTTTAGTAGTGCTGTTACCAGCTGGTCTAGCATTCACCAATGTACAGTGAATTCAAAGTGCTTTCCACTAGGTGGAGCATTTCACCTTAGGGAGTCCATCGAATAGGACATCTGAACTTAGGGTGGCAAATTTCCCTGGTAAGATAGAGGTGAGGTAGAGCGAAGCAGGAGTTGAGTTTAAGGTTTCAAATGAGGAACTGCCAAATCCGGGCCTTAGATTTACTATAGATCAAGGTGGAGTTTAGTATTTCTGGTCTAAACCTCACGCAGAAACAAGCCAAGCCCTAACCCTGCTGTTATGGGTCAAATCGTGTCCTCCTCGCCCCATCCCCCAGGCCCCCAAGATTCATATGTTGCAGTCCTAACCAGTACCTGAGAAGGGGCCTTATTTGGAGATGGGGTCTTTACAGAGGCAATAAAATGAAGTCATTAAGGTGGTCCCTGTCCAGTAGAACTGGTATTCTAAAGAGGACGTTTGGACACGGATATGCATAGAGGGAGGATGGTGTAAGACACAGAGGGAGAGGATGGCCAAGAAGAGAGGCCTGAGACAGATCGTTTCTCACAGCCATAAGAAGGAACCAACCCTGCCGACACCTGGACTTTAGGCTTCTAGCCTCCAGATGTGAGACGATAAATTTCTGTTGTTTAAGCCACCCAGTCTGTGGTACTTTGTGATGGCAGCCCTAGCAAAGTAATACACCTGCCCACTCATATTTTGGGATAATGAATGCAAGCTGGGTTTAAGCATTTACCTATGCTGAGAGAAACATTTTCTCCACAGAAAGTGATAGTTGACAACATAGACCAGGTTATAGTTCAGAGACATTTAAACTTTAAGTATCCTCATGCCATTTAGAAGTCCCCTTAATAGAGAAGCAAGTGGCATGTGTATAACATGATTCTAAACTGCTCGAAGTGCACAGACGACTGCTCCTAAAGGCCTCCTCCAGTCCTCACTGCAGTGCTTTGCCTGGGCAGCCATGACGAACGCAGCACAAGAGGAAGCTGCTTATGGGAAGGCAGGAAAGGAAGGAGACCCTGTGGGTATTTGTATGTGTGACAGGATATGCAAATACACAAATATGTGAGAGAATGAGTCTCTATCTAGGTGGAGGGGTGTGAAAATATGTGTATGGTAGAAAGAAAAAGGTGCGAGAAGAGTTGAGTCTGGAAGAAACAGAAATATGGGCGCAAGGAGAATACATGTATCAAGGAGAGAAATGTTTCTGTGACCAGGTGTGTGTGTGAGTTGTGAGAAAGCGTATGCGAGTATATGAGACTGTGTGAGAGCATGTGTGTGTGTGACAGTGTATGTGGCAGAGAAATCGGGCGTTTCCAAAAAGAAACAGTTATTGAGAGACACGGCTATACGTGATAAAGAGCCGTGTGTGCTTGAAGCACGTGCTGTGTGCATTTGAGGAAGTGGCTGTGTGTGTAAGGAACCGACATGTGTAGCAGCACATGCACAGTCATGCAAGGCGGAAATGTGTGTGAGGGCATGTATGTATATGTGGGGGAGAAAAGAATGTGTGTGTGTGTCATTCTTTAGGATAATGCCGGGCGAAGACACAAAGGTGCCCAGAAGCCATGTCTAATTGCCGTGCTGACCCGGTGGCCTCTGGGGGAGGCCTCCTCTTACTGAATGGGCTTGGAGAATGACAGCTCCTTTTGCAAGTCTCAGCTTGGCCACCAAAGATTTTTGGTTTGGCCCCATTCTTATCAACATTTTAAACCACGCTGATTCAGCTCACTTAAGAAAATATCTTGAAATTACTTTTTCAAGTTTTGATTCAAGTTCAATAAAGACATAAAATAAGTGGGTCAGGTTCAGTTCCAGGAAAAATAAATCTGATCCTTTGTATTTCTGTGCTGGGGTTTAAATCAATGACCTCGGAACAGGGTTATGATTCATTAAGCAAGAATATAGTAAATAACATTTTCATAGAATCTCATTTCTTTTCTACTTAATTCTTACTTGGTGGGAGTCTATGCATTTCTAAAATTCATTACAAATCTCCAAAAATAGGATTAGGCCAGGTGAAGTGGCTCACATCTATAATCCCAGCGCTTTGGGAGGCTGGGCGTTCAAAACCAGTTTGGGCAACATAGTGAGACTCCATCTGTACAAAAAAAAAAAGAAAAAATTAGCTAGGTGTGGTGGTGTGTCTCTAGTCCTAGCTACTTAGGAAGCTGAGGGGGGAGGTTCACTGGAGCCCAGCAGTTCAATGTTGCAGTGGGCTATGGTCATGCCACCACACTCCAGCTTGGGCAACAGAGCAAGATCTTGTCTCTAAAAATACATACACACATACATATTAAATAATTTTCCCCAAAATCATTGTATTAACTAGCTAAGGTATGGGATCTCTTCCTAAGAAATTTTCCCCAGGAATAGCATTATATTCACTTTGATTCTTCTGTTGAGCCAAAGTACTTTTGTCTTTATTGAAAGTGATTACCTTTTTAATGAAAGGAATTCAATTTTGGAATGTCTTTCTTCTGTAGTAAGTGGGCAAATAACTGGTTCATGGGTTCTGCTCAGTTGATTACTTTTTGTTTGTTTTGTTTTATAGCCCATGAGCTAAGTTAGTATACTTCTTACATCCTTTTTTTTTTTTTTTTTGAGACAGAGTCTCGCTCTGCTGCCCAGGGCTAGAGTGCCGTGATGTCAGCCTAGCTCACAGCAACCTCAAACTCCTGGCTCAAGCAATCCGTCTGCCTCAGCCTCCTGAGTAGCTGGGACTACAGGTATGCGCCACCATGCCCGGCTAATTTTTCTATGTATATTTTTAGCTGTCCATATAATTTCTTTCTATTTTTAGTAGAGACGGGGTCTCACTCTTGCTCAGGCCGGTCTCGAACTCCTGAGCTCAAACGATCCGCCTTGGCCTCCCAAAGTGCTAGGATTACAGGCGTGAGCCACTGCGCCCGGCCTACTTCTTACATTCTTAAAAGCGTATATTTTAAGTGATTATATAAGCACTCAGCCTCAATTTTGCCTCTTGGTCAGCAAAACTTAAAATACTTCTCTCCTTTTATGAAAAATTTTTGCTGACCCCTATTCTATGAGATTTTCTTTGCTTAATAAGACATAAGCTGTTAAAATGTAAGGAGGAAAAAAAATGTTAGGACATTTCTTGTTGGTTTAGCAATCACAGTAACTAACCCAAACCATAAAGGAAACATTTTGGTTAATGTTAATTCAACCACTGGAGTGGTTGAAATGGACTATAGTCTATTTCAATTGTGTAGAAACACAATTGTAGTTCAAGAATGTTCACACTGCAGTCTTGTACATAATCTTGAAAAACTGTATCAACTCAAATGTCCATCAACAGAAGAAAGCATATGTAAATTGTGCCATACTCAAACAATGGAATACTATTAGAAGTTAAAATCAACAAACTAGAGCTATATATACGATCAGATAGATCTTATAAACAGAATCTTGAGCAAAAGAAAGCAAACCCACTGGGGTACAGACTGAGATGGAGAGTATGATTAACACACAGAAAGTTGTAGCACTGGTGAAATTGCTCTGCATATGTTTTATGAATACATGAATATGTAGTAATGTATAAAAACATGGATGGGATGCTTTGGAAGAGGACTACCTGGCCAGAGGGCTATCGGGGGCTTTAACTGTATTGTGATTTACTTCTTACATAAACATTTGAAGCAAGTATGGCAAAAAGGTTAGGATTGGCTGGTTCCCGAGCACAGGGGCTCATTATGCTACTCTCCTTCATTTAGTGTGCGTTTGAAAATTTCACAATGGGAAGAGGCCAACGTGTGTGTTTGAAATATTTCATAATGACAAAAGGAAAGTGATGGTGCTGCCACTCAGAGTACAGAGATCTGCAGAGATTCATTCAGGCAGAATTTTACTGAGGACCCGCAGTGCTGGCATTTGCTGGGGGGCTGTACCCTCATTTGCCCCTTTCCTCATGGCCCCGCCTAGCTTCGGGTACTGAGACTTTCAAGGCGTTTTCAGGACACTGGCTGTTGGCCTGGCCCAAGGCTTGGCCGGGGGTCCCTGGGGTGGGCAGCACGAGGGTACAGGGCGGGTCTCCTGACGGCAGTTCTGTCCCTGGCTGCTTCCTGAAAACACAGGGTGTGTCTTTTGCTGAAAAAAGAGAGCAAGAAAAAAAAGAAATCTAGCGTTCTCTTTGTTTCTTGTCTCAGCTTCCTCCAGCTTTACTCCTTTTGCCCTGTGTAATCGCTCGGGGTCGCCTCCGCGGCAGTGCCTGCGAGGTCCGCAAAGACTTATTTGAGGTTCGTTTGTTCCTTCCTTCACTCATCTTGACCGACGTGGCACCAGGAAAAGCTGGCCGGGTTCCCGCTGCAGGTGCCCATAGTTCCAGAATCTTCCTCCTCCTCCGTTAGCCTCAGGCAGGCCCCCTCGTGGGCCACTCACCGACCTCAGGCTGTTGGAGACCCCAGCCACACCACCTCCAGCTGCTTGTCTCGCAGGCCGGGAGAGGGGCGCGGGGCTCACGGTTCCTGCCGTTCGCCCAGGACAGCGCACCGGGCGCCACCCTCGGCAGGGCTCAGCCCGGTGGTCGAGGGTGGGGGATCGGGGCCCCCGGGCTGGAGTCGTCCGGAGGCCTGGGCTCCGCTCCTGCGGCCTCACAGACCTTCTGTGTCCCCTCTGGACGCCTGCGTCCCGAGCGACGAAATGACTTCTGTCCTCCGAGGCATCTTCCAGTTTCTGCCCAGATCCCCTCCCGCGCCAAGTCCCCGGTAGCTGGAGGGCGTCCAGTGTGGCCCCGCAGGGGTGTCGGGGTGCGTGTACCCAGGGGCGGGACCGGGCGGCTGCAGAGAGGAATCCCTAGCCCGGCCCGGGGAGATTAGAGAGAACAGCAACATCGCCAAGCGCAGACAGCGCACACGGAGCCCGGAGCTGGGCTCCCCGAGGGCGGGAGTTGCTTCCATCTTTCGGAATTTATCCAGGTGGGCGCCGGGCGGGTCCGGGGCAGCCGCCAGGGCGGGGCCAGCGGGCGGCGGCTGCCCCGCAGGGTGGCCTTCCCTAGGGTGGGGGGACCGGAGCACTGGAGGGGGAGCGCGTCCTTGGCGGGATCCAGGACGGGGCATCTAAAATTAGGGCTCTGGGGTGGGGGTCGCGAACCCCGGCAGGCAGGCGTGGGGGCTCCGCTGCTGCTCGTATCACCTCCGCCCCTCACCCGACGCCGCCCGGGGTCCTGGCCCGGCGCTCTGGGCCGCCCTCATCCAACCCTATCCCAGCGGAGGTCCCGGGGCGGCTGAGCCCACCGCCCGGCCCTCCTCTGCGGCCGCCCCGAAGACCCGGAGAAGTGGACCGCAGGGGGCGGCCGGTGTCAGGGGTCGCGTCCTCCGCGCTGGCCGCTGCTCCGGAGATCCGGGCTTTGCCGAGCGCCCCCGACTCGGGCCGGGGCCGGGGAGCTGCTGCTGGGGGCGCAGCCTGGAGGCTGGGCTGGCCGTCCGACGGCGGCGGGCGCTCGGGAGCGGGGCCGCGGCGGCCGCGGCGGCCGCAGGACAAAGGGCCCGAGGTAAGAGCGATCGGTCCCGCCGATCGGCCGCAGGGCTGGGCGAGGGTGCGGGGCAGCGCTGGGCAGGCTCGGAGCGCGGCGCCGGGGTTGGGACCTCGTCTCCGGCCCAGCCCCGCGGCGAGAGGCTCCCGGCAGGGAAGGCGCGCGCGGCCGGACGTGGGCACTTCCTGGCTTTGGTCCCGGGAAGGAGGTGCGGAAGAGCCCGGGTTCGGCCCTGAGGACGGGTGGGGACCTGGATGCTGCTGCCGTGTGAGTGCGCGCGCCCTCGCGCGCGTGTGTGTGCACAAGCGAGCAAGCGAGAGCGCTAAGCGCCTGGCGCAGCGCTGGGCACATGGTGAGCGCCCCGTAGGTGAGAGCTATTAAAAGTGACAATGCTGGTCCTGAGAATGAGTATTTCAGAGGTGTGTGCGCGGGTGTATCTGTCTCTGTTGCTGTGTTTAGGAGGCTGTTTGGAGCCCGAGGTGGCAGCCACATATCCCGCAGCACTGGGGACGCGGGAGAAAATGGGGCTTCCCCGAGCGGTCCCGGGACTGCCTTTGAAGGGCTCCGGCGCTTGGAGAGGCTGGTTCAGGGAAGGTGGGGGCTTCGTAACTGGTTCCCAGTTTGGGTCCTGGGAACAAAGGCTGCTTCCTTGAAGTCCAAGAAGGTGCGTGTGTGTGTGTGTGTGTGTGTGTGTGTGGCCACGGCCACCAGGGCGCCGCCGGGTGGAGGCCAGTAGACCCGCCATTCGTGCCGAAGGATGCCGGGCCATTTTGCTGTCAACCCTCTTTTGATCTTTGGTCATCGGGACCAGCAGAAAAGAGGAACTACTTTGTATACTGAAGCTTTTCTTTAATAAACTTTTATTGTAGAGTTAAGTGTTATTTCGGGGCTTGAAAGGTTTTTTATTATCCCTTTAAAACAATAAATGTGTACATTTAACTTGAAAAACACTTTTTTATTCCCCATCAGAGCACTTTTATTCTGCATTTAATACTGAGTGTTAGACAAGGGGATGCTGAATTGCATCTTATGTAAATATTGAGGTCCTGTCGCCTAGTCTACAGCACTTTGTAAGAAAATGTCCTTGGGAGTTTTAAAGGCCAATTAGAAACTCATCTTTAACTATCTTCTTAGAGTTTCTTATATCTCTTGACTGATTTGCAGAATCGTTTATATGTGATTCATTGTTTCCAGAGCACCGTTTCTGAGTGCTTGCTAGGAAAAACTTGTTTTTAGGAAACAAAAACCAAATTTAAAATGTGAAACAACTAAATGGAACACAGGTGAAGAGATGTTTTCACAAATCTTTTCCATGCTGAAATCTGGTTCATTAAACGTTTGCGATGTGATCTGTGACATTTCCAATTCCCAGCAGCAGTGCATGAAGGTGTTCTGTTCATTCTGGGACAAGTATTCTTTATGGAGTAAGAAGGAAGTAAGCCCAGGCTGCAACCGAAATTCCATCTTGGCCTTTTTGTTATTGCAAATGGTTTAAATAGTTTATTTGTGGTTTAAAAGGTTTTTAATGCATGATAATAGCCAGTTGGACCAATACCTGAGATCTTTTAATGGGTAGGGAATTTGAAGCTACACTTTAAATATCTGTATTTTTGTCTTGTCATTTTTAATAGGGGAGTTTATGATCTCATAGAGCCTATCTAAAGGTTTCAGTGATTAATGCGAAATTGACCGCTCTTTCTTTCAGTTAGTAAACAAGTTGCTGAACTACGGTATTGCAGGTGTTTATTCTAGTGCTACCATTTTACTTGACATTAGACCCCACCCTACCCCCTTTTTTTTTTTAAAGAAAACTATGTCAAGTTCGAGAATGCAACATTTGAATTATTTAGAGATTCCAGAGTGTTTTGAGGCAATCTCAAAGTAGAGCTAATAAAAGGTTGGAAATTCACAATGGGAAGAAGATAGAGTGTAACATGAAGAGAGAAGGCAAGCCCCCTGCCCCCTGCCCCCTGCCCCCTGCCCCATGCCCCATGCCCAGGCATAGTAATCAGAATTGAGAGGGACTAGGACATTTAAAGCAAAGGCTGGGTATGGGCTCTTCATACAGTAAGTGGGTAAGGGAGCTTGCTTTTAATAATCTCACCTTTCCCTGTCTGGCATTCTGTATTAGATTTGGAAAGGAAGACTTTAGGGCTTTTATGGGGGCAACTGGCCATTAGGGCTGACTGTGGGCATATCATGGAACCCTGTGCTGGCTATTCCAGAGGGTCCAGGGACCTCTGAACTGCAGGCAGTTGATCTTCTAAGCTCATGCACTGCTTAATGGGGACTCTTGGCTATTGGTTCAGTTTCTGGATATACTGATAGATTGTAGTGATTTAAAGATAATTGCACTAAAAAATGGCCAGAGAAGGCTATTGTAGAAGTGATATATATTTGTGACATAAAAATTAAGAACATACAGAAGAGTTTTTTTAAAAAAACCAGAAATCTGTGATTCAGGTAAAATTACTGTGAATGCTTTGGTATATTTATCCTAGTATAAAAATGAAATTTGAATACTTCTTAAAATTAGTCAAAATTATATACTATTTATGTCATTTTGTATCATTTCCCATGTAATTTTATTATGAATGTTGCCTATCTCATTTCTTTGATATTGTCATTTAAATAACATATTTGTATTTTATTGTGTTGATACATTGTAATTTAACTATTTTTCTAGCAGATTCTTGAGTGTTGCCTATCATTTGTACTTTTGATTAAATATCACTGGTTGATGGTAATACAGATTCTAAAACTTGACTGCCTTTAGGAAGTGACAAAAATGTTTAACTTCAGGGACATGAAGTGGAAAGGGGTCTAAAATCTTGCCTCAGTTTTCTTGATCTTAACGGGCATCATGAAACTCACTCATAATTGTCTTTGATGCCACTCATTGGTTCCTATAACACAACAATTTGCATTTTATTTATCCCACCACATTATGGGCTGTTTGAACAGACATTTGTTTTTTAATTTTGTCTGAATCCCTGTAGAGCCCCACTGAGGCCCAGCATGTCATAGACGTTCAAAATATGCTTTGTCAGGGGTTATGTTTTAGGGGCTGTGTGAGATACCCAAGTCCTCCCCGAAATGCGCAATGACAAATCTCGATCCAGCTGATTCCTGTGACTACTTTCCTATGACTTTTCTTTTTGTAATTTTGGTAAATTTCAAACATACAGAAGTAGAAAGATGAGCATAATGAACCTCTTTGTGTTCATCGTCCAGCTTCAGTAATTGTCAACATTTTGTCAATTTTGTTTCTTCCATCTCCTCCCTGTCCACACCAAGACCCTTTTGGATTACTTTAAAGTAAATATAAGACATTAGATTATTTCATACCCCTGGTGTTTACCCCTGAGGTAAACTCCCATGAATCCGGTGAAAAGGGATTGTTTTGGGAGCACTCGGCAGGAGACAGATTGGCCTGGAGGCTGTAAAACAGAAAAGCTGGTGACCTGGGAGTTAGGGAACCTGCCTAATTTGTTTGGTTTTGACCTTGAGACAGTTGATTCTCTCTGGGGCTCAGGTTCTCATCCGTCACTTGAGGAGGTTGGCCTAAGTAATCTGTAAGCTTCCTTCTAACTTGAACTTTGTTGAAACATAAGCTTTGCCTTTTAGTCTACTGTGCTTGTTCTCAGATTGTAATCCCTGGACTAGCAGCATCAGGGTTGCCAGGGAACTTGTACAAAATGCAGATGCTCAGGCCCCTTCCCTGACCTACTCAGAAACTCTGGGGCGATGGCCAGCAATCTGTGGTTCACAACCCCTCCAGGGGTCTCTGATGAGCAGCCAGGCTTGAGAACCACAAATCCATGAAGGTAGCTGAGGAGTCTCCAAGCTCTTAAAAAACTAAAACAACAGAAACGAAACCTCCTGGAAAGTGTGCATTTACCGCCGTGCAGCTCTGTAAGTCAACCCCATGTCAGACTTCTTCCCTTTGTGTAGAACGGTATCGGCTGTGGAATGACTATGTGATCTTTTGTTGATCAGGAACTCCGATTGGTAGTTACATGCTCTTGACTCATAAAGATTTGGGAAAGAAATTGTTGGATAAAACCTTTCTGAACTGGGGCATATGTGGGCAATTTTCATTAAAAGAAAAGGTTGAGGCCAGGCACCATGGCTCACACCTGTAATCCTAGCACTCTGGGAGGCTGAGGCAGGAAGATTGCTTGAGGCCGGGCATTGATGAGACCAGCTTCAGCAAGAGCGAGACCCTGGGAGGGTACTTTGCAGATGTTGCCTTACTTAATTCTTACTTGGTAAACTGGAGTATTGTACCCATTGTAAAGATGAGGAAATGGAGGTGAGAAAAATCAATGGACTTGCTCAAGGTTACATGGCCACCCAATGCTGGGGAACAGATTTTTGTCTGACTCCAAAGTGAGAGGGGAGGATGGACAGAGCCAGGCCAGGAGAGGGGCGGCAGGAGCAGCCTGGCCCGAGAGGACCCCCGACACTGAAACCATTTTCCCTGGGTTGGCACCACACAGACGTATGAGATTTTGGAGTTGCAAGATACCTTTTAGATCCTCTAGTGTGGTTCATGGACTAGCTGGGGTAGGACCACTTAGGAAATTGTTGGAAAAGTACATTCTTGCCCCCGCCATCCTGGACTTTCTGAATGAGAATTCCTAATGGTGGGGTCTGGAAATCCGTGTTTTCAAAAGCTCTTGAGGTGAGTCTTATGGACACTGGAGGTTGAGAAGCATTGCTGTAGAAGCTGCTCTGGAGCTGCCATGGCAAGAGGTCATGGGACAGGAACTTGGGTCTGGAAATCTGGAGTCTGTTCCTGATGCAGCTGCCGACGTCTGGTTTCCGTAGTTGGCCTTGCCTTTCAGTGCTGATAATCCTGCGTCTTTTTAAATGGGGGTGGTCTGAGTGGTTGAGCTAATGGCAGATAAGAGCTGGTCACCTGGAGTCATGCAGACCCAGGGTCAAATCCGAACGTGAAGACATTTGGGCAAGCTAGTTAATGTTCTCTAGGTCAGCTTCTTCATCTGTAAAATGAGGCCAATGATAATAAATACCTCACAGGGTGACGGCCAAAATTCAATGTGTGATGTGAACATGTTGTCAGGTGCTTAGACCATTGCCTCAGACATAAAAAGAGTCCAAACTTCTTATTGTTGTTAGCGTCATCACCCCCCCCCCACCTGTCTTTGGGGCATGGCCAAGGTGGTGGTCAGTTTTCACGGCCATCCACACCTCCTGCTCAGCCCCCATGGTGATTGCATTGTGTCATTCTATGACCTTTTGGGAAGAGTGTCTCCTCCATCTCCCCCACGGCTAGTCTGGGTGGGGAATCAGGACTGTAACATCATCTGCTTACCTCACTCCCTTTCCTTCGAGTTGCTGCTCAGGAGCCACATTTGAGCATCTAACTGGGAAGGAGATTGGTGGCTTTGCACAAATGGTTGCTGTTGTTCATAAGCTTCTACTTTGTGCCAACATTTTACATTATCACTAAGCTTCACCAGAGCCTCAGAAAGCAAGGACTAGGGTGTATATTCTACAGATGTATAAACTAAGGCTCAGAGATTTTCCGACAGGGTGGAACCATATGCCCTTGCTGTTTGTAGGCAAAAATGGTAGCATATTGGCAATTTCATTTGGTTTAACCTGGTACTTTTATCATACAACATAATTGCCTTCCCATAAAGTTAAAAAAATTGATCCCAAGGAAATGTTCTTATTTCCTCTAATTGAAAACTATCTAAAAGGTTTCATTAAAAAAAAAATAAGTTTGGGCCAAGCACTGCTCCAAGCACTTCGTGTATAACCCACTCAGTCTTCATAACAACCATACGAGGTAGATGCTGTTTTCATCATCCTCGCTTTGCAGAATGGGAACGAGGCACAGAGAGGTTAGGTAGCTTGCTAAACACGTACCTAGGAAGAAACAGAATTTGGACACAAGCAGTCTAGGCCGAGTCCGAGCTCTTAGCCTCTGTGTGCACCAGGCTCTTGAATCTTGGTGAGGATAAAATGCTTTTTCTCCAGAGAGCAGGATTTTGGGTGTTCTGGGATTTGGGTGAGTGGGGAGAGGAAGAGCACAGCATTGCGACCACCTCCACGGGTCTGCGCTCGGTGCCCTGTGCACCGTTCACACATTTCCGTGCAGTCCTGCGACAGACGTGAAGGTAACCCCATTTCCCAGTTGAGGAGGACCAGACTCAGAGAGAGTAAGGAAGTTACAGCTCCGGAAAGTGGCACAGCTGGATCTCAAGGCTCTGTGTGTCTGACTGTGTAGCTGTCTTTCCCTGGTGTTTGCTCCCTCTCCTGTCACTCCTTATGCGGTAGAGCTGCCCCTGTGATTGTTCTCAGGAGTCCAGCAGACGTGTGAACCTCTGTTACTTCCTTCCAGAAACTCTCAACCTCCTGTGCTCACTGGCCACCGTGCCCTGATCCCAGCTCAAATGCAAATGCCTTTCAGATTGGGGCTGGGGTCGCTGACCGGGTCTTCTTTCAACCATTTGATCACCATGGATAGGAACAAAAATGCCTTCTTAGGATTTGAACCCTCTCGGTTTGTATTTATCTCAGGTCATTTACATGAGTGAAAAGGACCAGTTTTGACCTGGCCCTTGGATGCTCCCTGCTAATCCCCATTAATACTGTATAAAGGTTGCAAATACCCAGAGAGATTTCTCACAGGGAGACAAAGGCAAGGAGCAGCCACTCACCTTCCCTGCCCCCGCCACCCCACTCACACGGCTGATTAACGAAGCCAGTGGTCTCCACGAAGGAATGCTCTACTGTTCAGGTAGCACATTGTTATGCCAAGCTGCCTGCAAGATGATTTTTTAAAAATGCTGAATCCTTGTACTCTGTAAAACTGTAGGATGACTATAGTTAACAATAACATATAGTTTCCATAGCCAGAAGGATATTGAATGTTCCCAACACAAATGATAAACATTTGAGATGATGGGTATGCTAATTACCCTGATCTGATCACTCACTAAACATTATACGTATTGCAACATTACTAGGTACCCCATGAATGTGTACAACTACTATGTGTCAGTTAAAGAAATTCAAAAAATAATTATCAAAATTAATTTAAAAAGCAATTTCTAAAAATCAAATATGAAATGAAATAAATCTAAAAGCAAACAAATTAAAATGCTGATCTATTTTTCATTTAAAATTTTTATTTTGAGATAATTATAGATTCACATGCAGTTGTAGGAAATAATACAGAGATCTCATGTGGTTCTCAGTTTCTCTCAGTGGTAATGAACTGTCACACAGTATCGCTACACTGATATAGGCAAGACGCAGAATGGTTCCCTCCCAAAAAAGTCCCCCATGTTGCTGTTTACAGCTGTAGTTACTTCTCTTCCCCATCCCTGACCCCTCTATCTCCATAATTTAGTCAATTCAAAAATGTTACATAAGTGGAATTACACATAAATAGTATGTGACCTTTTGAGATTGTTTTTTTTTCCCCCACTCAGCGTAATTCCATCTAAGTTGTTTTAAGTATCAATAGTTTATTCCTTTTTATTGCTGAGTAGTATTCCATGGTGTGGATGCACCACAGTCAGTTTAACCATTAGTGTGTTGAAGGATATCTGAATTGTTTCTAGTTTTTGGCTATTATGGATAAAGCTACTGTAAATATTTGTGTACTGGTTTTTGTGTAAACATACATTTTAATTTCAGTGGGATAAATATCCAAGAGTGCAATTGGTGGGTCTTATGGTAGATGCATGTTTCATTTTGTAAGAAACTGCAGAACAGTTTTCCAGAGTGACTATGCCATTTTACAGTCCCACCAGCAATGTGTGAGGGTCCAGTTTCTCTGCCTCCTTGCCAACATTTGGTGGTGTCACTATTTTTTATTTTAGCTATTATGATAGATGTGTAGTGGTATCTTATTGTGGTTTTAATTTGCATTTTCCTATTGGCTAATGATGCTGAACATCTTTTCATGGTGGATTTGCCATCTGTGTATCCTCTTCCATAAAATGTCTTTTCATATCTTTTGCTCATTTTCTAATTGGATTCTTTTGTGTTGTTTTACTATTGAGTGTTGAGAGTTTTTTAAAAATATATTCTAGGTACTAGTCCTCTGTTGTATATGTGGGTTTACATACATTTTCTTCTATTCTCTAGTTTGTTTTTTCATCCTCTTAACAGGGTCTATTGCTGAGCAAAACTTTAAAAATATTTGTATGTAGTCCAGTGTATTAAGTTTTTATTTTATGGATTATGCTTTCAATGTCAAATTTAAAAACTCTTTGACTAGGCTTAGATCTTGAAAATTTTATGTAACCTTTTTTTCCCTAGAAGTTTTATAGTTTTATGTGTAAGTCTGTGATCCATTATGAGTTAATTTTGTATAAAGTATAAAGGCCTAGATCAAGGTCCTTTCCTTTGCCTGTAGATATCCAATTGTTCTAGCACCATTTGTTGAAAAGGCTATCTGTCTTCCACTGAATTGTTTTTGCATCAATTTATTTTAAGATTTTATGAATTGGTGCTTTTTATTATCAAGTCAAATGCATTGGAACACAAAAGTGCCTAGAGTTTGCACAATAAATTTGAGATATTTCCACAGCTAATTCTAGGCTTCAGGAGATCCATAAAGACAGCTCAGTTTAGGGACACGGTGGGTCGGGACAGAGTGGCAGGTATGTGAGTCACGTGGAGTTTTGCTGCTGGGCAGCTGGGCAGCCTGCCTCTCTAGGGAGGGTTGGTGACACTTGGTGTCCTGGGCCAATCTGGGGCACACTGACCTGTAGGGTGGAGTTGACCTTGTGGTAGACATGGGCATGACTGGCTAGGCTCCCCTTTGTCACTGCGGACTCACCTGAAATGCTGACTTCAGCTGTCAGCTCCTGTGAGGTCTCCCCCACCTGCTATCATGGCTTAGAAACCTCTGTATAGGACACATGGAACCCAAGTGCAATGTTTGAAGGTTGGGTTTTAATTTTTTTAAATTACTGTTATTTTTAAGTGTTTCGTCACACAAACATGTTCATTGGGGAAAAAGTAAAAAGCACAGCTAAGCGAAATTTATGTGTAACCCCCTACCCTGAGTAATCCCTGTGAACCCCAAATTATTATTAATTGTGAAAGGAAGATGGTCCTTTTGGTTTGCTTCATTCCAGCACTCCATTCACACGCCAGTTTTGTCATGAAGACACAAAGCTGGCTTGGAAAAAAAAAATCGTCCTCTCATTGGCTGAATTGGGAGAGAAATTTGACATCCTGAGGCCTTTGTATGTGGCTGCAGGGGTTAGGCTGGCGACCTGGCAGTAGCGGAAGGTGGGCGCGTGGAGCCGGCTGCGGCCAGTACTGCAGAAGGAGCTTTTGTTTCCACTGCTCTGCTGTCCAGGATGATGGCTGGGGACATCAAAGACATGTCTAAACACTGCGATCTGGCCCTGTCCTTTGCCCTGACTGTGTAAGGGGTCTCCCCCTGGGGAGCTCTGAGGGCATAGAGCTCCGAGCTTCTATCTTGCTGTTAATTTTGGACAGAAGTGGATCAATAATATTTGCATTATCCACATACATCAATCTCTGTTTTGTTCTGAGGAAAATGTATTGATTTACTTATCTGATTACAAGATTAAAAATTATTTTCTTCAAATTTAAAAATTATATGTGTTCATTGCAGAAAACTTATAAAACACAGAAAAATAAAAAACAAAAAATGAATTCCTTCACCTAGAAGTAACCATTGTCAGCATTTTGGGAGGTTCTTTATATCTTTTTAATGTATACATATAATATAAGTTTTACAAAGAAGGCTATCTATACAATTTTTTCTGTAGGTCTTCTAGGAACCTTTATCCATGTCATTGCTGTAAGTATTCTAGTCACATTTTGATATCTGCAAACATCAGATGTCCTGTTACACAATTTCTTCACATTACAGAATTGTAGCTTTGAAAAAATTGAAATGGTATCTTTCCCCTTTCTGGTTGGTAGAGTATTCTTATTGTGGCAACTAAACTGTTGCCCGTAAAATTATCTGGTTTTCTTACAGGAGCTATTCAAAAGTATTATTCAAGTAACAGATTATTACTTTATTAGGTAAAATGTTTCCAGCAGCTGGGAAAGTGGAACCTGGGAGCTTTCCTCCGTTTTGATGAGCAAATCCTGCGTCCTTTACATCTTCACAGCAGGGAAGGCTGCGGTTCCTGACCAACTGCAGCACCCCTGTGGGAGCAAGTCAGAGTAGGAGGAACCGCAGAAGAAATAGAGGGAGTGGAGAGAATACTGGCAAACTGCAGTTCGATTTGACTGTTAGCATGAGATGTAGGGAAGTTTAACAGTTTCAGAGATACCGTTTCACTCCCCAGTTTCAGCTGTGACATGATTTGGATGAGGTACGGGGCCGGGGCCCCGTCTCAGAGCCTTAGATGAGGCAGTGACAGGCTCTGTCTCTGCTGACCGCATCGCATTATCATCGTGTGGTCATCCTCTTGTCCCTCCACGGCCCAGTCCCTGGGAGGCAGGAATTGGAGCTCCATCATCTGGGCCCCCATGGGCCCCGAGCCGAGTTCTCAGCCTCCAGGAATTGGCCAAGGAACACGTTCCATTTGTTTTCGTGAAGGGACGACTCAGCCGTGTCCCTGTCACCTTTGCGTTTATCCACCGATGTAACAGGTGCTTTGATTACAGGGCAGGGGCTGCTGGGGAGCTGAGAGGCAAAAGCACAGGCCTGAGAGGAGGGGAGGACGCAGTTCTGGATGCTGAAGTGTTTTGGACGCATTTCCTTTTCTCTCTGAGTTAACCGTGACCCAGGCCACTAAAGAGAGAAGGCGCTTTCATATCCTATTTTGTGTTGCACCTTTTAGGAAGGTAATTTTCAGCTGTGGCCAAACTCAAACACATGTGAGGTGCCTGCTTCCTACTACGTCTTTGCTACATTTTGTTTGTTTTCAGGAATCACGCTCTTCGGGCTCCCTTTTTATTTATGTTTGTGCTGAAATGATTTTTTAACTCATTAGGGCCTGGATTTCCTCTTAAGTTTACAGACCTCATACAATGTGGGGCCGTCCCCTGTTCATATGTTTGTTCCTTTAATATTTAATCTGAATGAAAATAAACTATTTTATCTTTATAATCTGGTCTTTATACAAGTATGAGGAAAACATTTTTTGACCCCAACTATTGTACCAGGTACTTCATTTGTACTGACGTCTGTTTTATGTATGATTTCACCTGCCGCATGTCGAATAGTGATGTCACAGGCCGAATGAATACGTAATTTAATTATGATAACAAGTCCGTGAGGTAAGTTTTGTTACCTCTGTCTCGTTGTTGAGGAACAGAGGCTTAGACAGCCTCAGTGACAAGGTCGTGTGGCCAGGAAGGGGTAGAATTAGGACTGAAACCAAAGTCGTCTGGCCTCAAGGCTGCATTGTTGCCATGGGGCTGTCCGGCTTCCCGAGGGACCAAGCGTCATTGCCGGTGCTAGACAGAGAGGAGGACATGGGGCTGCCGCAGAGGTGACTGCTAGAAGAGAGACCAGCGTTGTAGTCACGCAGGGCTAGTGGAGCTGCGCTCCCCAGCCGGTTCCCCACCGTGGATGCAGTGTCCACGGCCTGATCGTGGAACACACATTCCTGAGGGAGGGAAGTCCCCATGTCACTGCCTTCGTCCCAGAGGGATCACTCTCACGAGTGTGACATGTCTCCTTTCTGCCCACGTTTTTACACGTTTGTTACCTAAATGTGTATGTGTTGCTTTGCGTGCTTACATTTTTTTGGTCATAAATCATTCATAGTCACGTTATCGATAGATCTAGTTCATTTTAGCTGATCTTTGATATTCTGTGGTGTGAATATGTCATAATTTATTTTTCCTCTCTCACCCTAATGGTGGACGTATTAATTATGTCCTTTTTTGTAATACTATGACAAATGTTGCTCTAATCCTCCTTTGTATCTCTGTGTGCTTGGGTAGGAGAGTTTCTAGGGGTGGAATTGCTGGGTTAGATTGTGTGTGCACTTCCACTTTAACTAGGTAGTGCCAAGTCGCCCACTAGAGTGGCTAGACTAATTTGTGTGCCCAGTAGGGGTGGATTAGGGTGCCCCCCTCACATTTTTGCCAACACTAAATATTGGCAGGCTTCTTAATTTTGGCCGCTTTCCAGGTGTGGAAGTATAGTTTGAACTTTGATTACTGGTGAGATTGCACACCTCTGGTTTTATTAGGATTAGCAGAGCAAGATAATCTTCCTTGTTTATTGCATGTTTCACATTCTGACTTTTAAAAAGTTTTACTCAATATTCAGCATTATAGTGATCTCCCCTTATCCATGGAGGCTACGTTCCAAGACCCTCACTGGATGCCTGAAACCACGGATACAAGCTAACCCTAAATATACTATGTTTTTTTCCTATACATACATACCCATGATAAAATTTAACTTATAATTTAGGCACAGTAAGAGATTAACAATAACTAACAATAAAATAGAACAATTACAGCAATATACTGTAATAAAAGTTATGTGAATATGGTCTCTCTCAAAATATCTTTAATTGTATTATACTCACACTTCTTTTTGTGATCTGTTGGCCTGAGACCTGAGATGGCTACTAAGTCACAGGTGGGTGGCAGCTACAGTGTGGATTCACTGGACAGAAGGATGATTCACCTCCCAGGTGGGATGGAGTGGGGCAGAGTGGGAAGGCTTGAGATTTCATCATGCTACTCAGAACGGTGCATAATTTAAAACTTATGAATTGTTTATTTCTGGAATTTTCCATTTGTATTTTCAGACCTTGGGTAACTGAAACTGCAGAAAGTGAAACTGTAGATGGGGGAGGACTACTGTACTTTTTAAAAGCATTTTTTATAGAGATATTCACATAACATAATTTACTATTGTTAAGGAGTATACTTCAGTGGTTTTTAGGATATTTACAAAGTTGTGCAACCATTGCCACGAATTCCAAAGCATTTCCATTGACCCCCAAAAGAAACCTGGTAGCGATTAGCAGGTAGTCCCCTTCCCCTCCTTGCTTGGCAACCACTAATCTACTTTCTGTCTCTATGGCTTTTGCTTATTCTGGACATTTCATATATTTGTGTCTGGTTTCACTTAGTATAATGTTTCAAGGTTCATCCATGTTGTATCCTGTAATAGTACTTTATTCCTTTTTATGGCTGAATAACCTTCCCTTGTATGGATATATCACATTTTGTTTTCCCATCCACTGGTTGGTGGACCTTTGGGTTATTTCCACGTTTTGGCTATTATGGGTCATTCAACATTACTTTTAAATTTTCATTCCTATACTATTCATCAAGCCCTTCCTTGTGCCAGACACAGCACTCTATGCTACTTTATTGGTTCTAGGCAACAACTGCCCTGCAAGATAGCTATTATATTAGCCCATTCTACAGAGATGGAGTCTGAGGCTAAGGGGGAATAAGTAACACTTCCAGCCAAATCTGATCACTCTTCTCCTTTGCTTAAAACCTCTCCTAACAGCTCCCCATGCCCTTGGGGTGGAGAGCACAACTCGTGATGGGGTCTCTGTCCTCACTGTGTCCCTGGCCACCCTGGACAGAGCTTAGAGCCTTTGCACAAGCCGTTCTCTTTAGCTCTTCTGTCCTTCCCTGAGAGCTCATCTCACATCCTCAGGGATGTGAGGAATCCAATAATAACATGAGTAAGTTATGACAAACAATGAAAGTGTTCAAACTTACTTGTAAACAGACGTTGGCAGTAAAGCAATAGTAAGGTTCACCGATGTAACTATTAAATCAGGAAGGATGATGACGTTTAGCATTGGCAGACTTTCAGTGGTGACAAGGGTGCAGAGAGCCAGCGCACTTTACTTATGGTTCTGCAATGCAGAGGTGACATGGCTGGCTATCAAAGCCTGTCAGGTTTGTTTATTGCCTCAGCAAACATTTATTGAGCACCTGCGGTATTTCAGGCACCAGGGACAGACCTGTGAGCGGAATGCACATGTTCTCTGTACCCCTGGCTCTAACATCCTCTGTGGCCTAGGAGTGGTGTTTCCAGCCACAGTGAATCAGCCGATGCTTTCTTGGTTGAGTGTAGGTGCTGGGATTTCCTGTCCTGGAGAAGCATGGTTTGTAAGGGAGGCAGGTGTGTCAGCAGGTAGTTACCATGCAGCTGAGCTGGGCTGGATGGTTTACTGGAGGGTGTATCTGGGGATGGAGCTTGAGGTAACAGCCTGAGGGGAACCAGGGCACTTCTTGAGAGGCCGATGGCGAGAGCCCTGAGGCTCATGGCTCAGAGCTTCCCTTCCCTGACTGATCTCTTTCGCAGACCTTTCTGCACATCCTCCCAGATTGCTGGTCTTTTGTTAATAGATGATGAGAAACCTATCCTGACAAGGGTAGACATTAGGGGTTTAGTTGTTGTATTTATTATTTTCTATTAGACCAGGTGCTTTTGCAATTGGTTAGGCAGTGGAGGTGGCTTTCCCCAGAGTAGTTAGGAATGATGATATATTAATAGTCCTCTTTCTCCTCTTCATTCATTTATTGAAAGTTCATTGTGCCGAAGCATTGTGTTGTGTGCTAGAAGAAAAAAAAATGTCCTAGGGATGAGACAATGGGAGCCCAGGGAGGTTAAGTAAATAGCACAAAAACGGAGTCTGTGCAGCAGAGCAGTTTGGAACCAGGACTCTGGACTCTTCATCGTGTCCTGTGTCTTTTATTTCATAGATGTGGAACCTCCTTCTGGTCCCCGACGTTCCAGACACACTGCAGCATGCTTGGCAGACTGTACTGGGGACATGGCACTTTGTGTTTCACAACTTGCAGGATCAAGGATTCACCCATGGTAGCCATTGTCTTAAGTACAAAGTATTTATGTCACTTTATATATTTTGTACAAAGCAAAGAATATGCTGATTTTGATAGAAAATTACACAATCATTGTTAATTTATTTTACCAAAAAATTTAAAAGAAGTTATAATCCTTTTCTATATACCAGTTTTTCTGAGTAGGTGATATAACAAATATTGGTATTTCCTCATGAATCACAGTGATAACGACATCATAGTAATAGCAACAAACATGACCCTTAGTGGCTGCCTACGCTGTCCCAGGCACTAGGTCAGGTGCTTTATATTTGCTATCAAGAAACCAATCATGAACATGCATACTGTGTTTTACTAGTTCAAAGACCTTGCCCAGCACTTGCAGTTCTGTAAAATGTGTATTTTTCTAGCTGGTACAGGAGTCTTCTGGCACAGAGCCCCTGCCCGTGTGGGTACCAGCCTCCTGCTTCTCAGCATCCCGCCTCCTGGGGATCTGGGTTGAGCTGGCTTCCCAGTGCCACTGTCAGCTGTGCCCACATGGAGTCTGTCCCTCTGCGGCCCCCACTTTGCACTGGAGTCCTGAGCTCGTGAGCTGTGGCTGCTGTCACTACACTGGCCTTGGAGTGGGTGAGAAAAGGGCTACTTTCTCCTTTCCTGAGTTATTCTAACTGAGGATTCTGGATTTTCCTTTAATTCTTTCCATCGGCTCATCTACGCATGGGCTGTATTGCTTTGCAGTAATGTATTGAGGAAATTATCTCAGGAGGGAATTATAGTCCAAAAACCATAAAACCATTTACTAGATCTGATTGTTTGCAGAGACTGGTAGACAGCCTCTAGCCCCTTTCTCCTGTGGTGGAGGTCTGCTTTCTTCTGAGAGTGCGAGAGAGAGTGTGAGCGCTCTTCCAGCTGTCCCCACTGTGGCCCCACCCCATGTCCCAGGCCTGCTCCCCTGGTCCAATTTCCATCCCTGGATCTTCCTTCTTCAGGGGTTCTTGGCAATTGGGATTGCTATTTCCTTTCAGAAAAACCCTACTCCTTAGAACCAAGGGTTGGCCTTGCCCTGCAGCCGCCCTCACCATCGCATGCCTCCGGGACACGCGAGTCTGGCATTAGAGCATCTCCCAGAGTCTTCACTTCCCCACAGAGAACAGCGCCCTGCACGGCTCTCCAACAGAACGGGCTCCCGAGGCTGGCCTTTTTCTGTCCTTCACCCAGCAGGGCGAAGGCTTGTTTGCTCCTCCTTCCTGATATCTTTGACCTGACGCTCCCCTTTTATGTGGCTAGCTGCTTGAACAATAACACACACAATCCTTCCAAGAACAAACAGTCATTTTCTAGGACAGTGTAGTCTAAACTCATATTTAGAATGAAACAAAACAAAATATCCTTTTAAAGCCAAAATAAACTTCAGGGATTTGGCTTCAACTGTGTTGGGGATTTTTTCCCTAGATCTACACTATTTCAAATGCCATTGTTTGCCAGGACAGAATCTCTATGGTTACCATTGCCTGCCCAAAATGTGCACTGAGGATGTCTTTGGAACACAGAGGAATCTCTCCTGAAGGTGAATCCAAATATTTTTCCTCTAACATGAATTTGCCAGAAATTGCTATTTCCCCCCAAATCTGAAAGTTCCAGGGCCAAATCTACTTTTTCCCCCTTTTTAAAACCTTTTATTATAGAAAAAAATTTAAATATTCAAGAGAAAAAAGAATATTTTAATGAGCCCGCATAGATGCATTTCCCAGATTAAAAAAATAGCAACATGTGGATAATGTTATTTTATTACATCCTCCAACAATTTTCTTTTCTTTGCTGGAATATTTTAAAGCAAGTCCCAGGTATATCGTTTCATCCCAAAATACTTTTGTGTGTATCTCTAAAGGTATTCTCTTTTAAAAAACATAACCATAATACTGTTATCACTCCCAAGTCAAAAATTAGCAGTAATTCTTTATTATACCAATTACCCCGTTAGTGTTTGGTATGGTTTAAATGTTGGTGTCCTCCCAAAATTCATATGTTGGAACCTAATGCCCAGTGTGATAGTATGACCAGGTGAGACTTTAGGGGGTGATTAGGTCACAGAGTGATGTTAGTGCCTTATGAGGGAGGAATGAGGGAACCTGTTTGACCTTCCACCACATGAACAGGCAGTGAGAAGGCACATCTCTGAAGCATGGACTGAGCTCTCATCAGACACCAAATCTTCTGGTGCCATAATCTTAGAATTCCAAGCTTCCAGCATGTGAACAATGAATTTCAGTTGTTTATAAATTACCCAGTCTGAGAGGTTTTGTTATAGCTGCTCCAATGGACTAAGATTATTCAATTTCCCCTTATGTTTCATTAACATGTTTCTGCAGTTGGTTTGTTTGTTGGAATCAGGATCCACACCAGGTCTGTGTATTGCTTTTATTGGTAAGTCTCTTACATAGAACACTTTAGATCTATATGGGTTTTTTTCTTGCCATTTATTTGTTGAAGACATCAGATTATTGGTCGCTCGGATTCCCTACTTTCTGGACTTTGCTGATTGCATCACTGGGTTGTTGTTTAATATGTACCTTCACCTCTGTGTATTCAGTAAATGGGTAGTTTGATGGAGAGGCTTGGTCAGATTCAGGTTCAGTATTTGGCCAGAAGATGTCAGAGTGATGGTGTGGACCTTACATTGCGTCATGGCGGGATGATCATGTCTGTCTCCCTATGTGATGTTAGGATTGGCCAGTAGGTTCAAGTATTGTCAGCCTGATCTATTTGTTTTAAAATCCTCCTTCCTTTCACCATTGGAGTTAGCCACAATTGACAGTCACTGCCAAGATCTCTGATTTCATTAGGGGTTGCAAAATGATGATATATTATTTATAATTCTTTCCTCATAGATTTGCTGGAATTCTTTATAAAGGAGTTTTCATCAACTGTTGGGTCACCCTAAAATACAGCTCATACTGGAAAGGCAGTAAAAGTGCTGGGTTCTTTTCCTTTATCCACTAGTTTTCAGGATAATGAGTTGATTCTCTAGCATCTTCCAAAGCTGACCAACGAGTGTTAGTTTCTTTTTGTTTTTATTTTTTTAGTATTACTATGAACATATGGACTTTTTAAAAAACATATTCAGAGTGCTTAATCTATTGAAGTCATTATTCTTTTTGGAACTCGAATCGCCCACCTTTGGCCAATGGGGGCCCTTCTCGTGGCCCTGAAGGCCGGTGGGGAGAGCTCAGGCCCGGGTGTCGGGCTTGCCTCCTCCTGGCAGTCAGCTTGAGAACGAAGCTTTTCTGGGGTGAATGGCCGCGGGCAGCCAGGCTTTGACAGAAGGGCAGTAGAAGGTCACTTTGCCCATCGTGAGCATCTTACTAGGAGTCATAGCTTTTGGGGTGTTACATGATTATCCCCATTTTATGGCTGGAGAGCCGGGGCTCAGAGATATTAAATTTTTTTCCAAGACTAAATAGCCAGTAAAGGCAGAACTGGGAAACCAGCCAGGCATTTTGACTCCACATCCCTGAGAGTCGACGAGGGAGTGAGAACAGGGAAGGGGAAGGCATTCCAGGTGGGGGGAAGCTCGGGCAGAGGCACGGAGACAAGATAGGGGTGTGAGTTCAGGGGAAGGCCAGCTGGACCCAGAGCCCATTGGGGTGGGCGGAGAAGGCAGCAGGAGCTCAGCACTGGAGAACTTGAATGCCTGGAGGCTCGGGCTCCTACCACCGAGGGTTGCTGGGGGTTACCCTGTTTTGGTAGATGGTGCAGTGAGCTTGGAGCAGGTCGCCTGGGCTGGGCTGTCTGCCCTGTGTCTCGCCAGCTATTACAGGAGCCGGGTGCCCAACCACCTGAGCCCCCCTTTCCTGCTGAGACAAAGCGGGTGAGACCTCTTATCTCACAGGCTGCTGGAAGGATGGCGGTGCCTGGCACGTGATGGGTGGTCAGGGACCCTATGAGGGATCTTAAGAATCCTAAGAAAAGAATGAGACTCAGGAGACATTTTATGCAGCTTAACTAATTTCATGTTTTACTGATGTGAATATGATTTAAAATTTATAGACGAAGATAATCCGGTCAGAATGACCTTCCTTCAGTTGCTGGGGTGGCGGGGGTGAAGGAACAAATGGATCTCGGAAAGAGAGTTGCGGTTCCTTCCACACGCCGCCCGCCTGGGAACGGAGGATTTGATAAAGATGGATCTTCTCTGTTCTTGAGCTGAAATGAAAAGCTTAAAAACAATAGACTTAACTGAGTCTGATTGTTTTCCTGTTTATATTCATAAATAACACTGTGTAAGCAGACAGGATATGGTTCCAGAAAGGCCCCGAGCAGTAATCAAATCTGTCTGTCCCTTTATTTTCCCACGAGGGTAAATTTTCGGCTGTCCTGGAGGTCTGTCAGGGACCCACAGCTCGTATCCGGACGGAGGGGATGGGCACCTCTCACTTGGTCCCATTGTGGGAGGAGTAGGGGCCTCTGTGTCATCCTCACGGGGTTTCAGCCCGAGAACTGAAGGCTGGGCATCTCGGAGAAGGGAGTGTTAAGCAGCTGAGGGTCATGGCTATTCATTTGTGCAGGAGCAGCATTCAAGATCTTTGCCACAAACTGGACTCTTTCAGTCTCTAGCCCAGTGCTGGGCTCACAGGGAACCTAGGAGTCATTCTTCCAGGTCTAGTCCCTTCAGGAAGCCTTCCCCGATCTCCTTAGCCTCAATCTTCTCCCTTTTCTGACCTTCTGTAGTCCTGGGTGGAGGTTTATTCTGACGTCCTAGACACAAACTAACAGGAACACTTCTTTCCTGATCATTTTAGTTAATGGATGGTTTTTAGTCTTGCTTTAAAAAACTAAGATCAGTGACTTCCTTGTAATAATTCACATTTATTTAGTACCCAGTGCTTAAGAAGTGCTCTTTCCAGGCCTGATATTGACATGTCGACTGGGCACCTTGGCTTGGTAGGATGCACCATGTGGGCTGTAGTAGTGCTGGAGTCATCAGCGTAACTTGTGGTTCTTTCAGCCAGTAATTTCTAATAGTTTGTGGCAGGTACTGAGCTAGGCTTCGGGCTGAATAAATCCTGTTCTCTGCCCTTGGGAGCTCACAGCAGGGAGAGGGGAAGATGAATCTCCTACCCGCTCCCACGGAATAGGAGCTGGATTGGGGTGGGGATGGGTGGAGGAAGGGATATTTTTGATTGGGAGACTGGACCAGATGGAATCGAGTTGGATCTACATGACAAAAGGCAGTGGAAAATGAATGGTGTCTCCAAATCCCAGGCAGCAGGAGATAGGCGATTAACACTGAAGGCCAGATGTATACATGCCGGATACTGTGCTAGGCTTGTTTTCATAGAGTTCTCAACTAATCTTTTAAACAATGATGTTCTATAGGTAGTACCATGTTACCTGTTTTAAATATGGGAAACCTGGGAGTCAGAGAAAATAACTTACTTTCCTAAGTTAGCTATTGCATTGTTGAACTTGGAATTCACCAGCAGGAGACTCTGATTCCAAATCCTGCATCCTTCCCACTACCCTTTGCCAACATCCACTACCACACCACATCGTATTTCTGTTATCGAATGTTAGTGCCGTGTCCTCAGGTGTGTGTGCTGTTTAACTGCTTTGTGGCGGAGGGTGTTGACCCACAGCAGTGATTGTCCAGACGAAGGGGAGGGGCAATGATTACAGAGGGCTCATTAGAGGGAAAGAACCAGAATGAGCTTTTTGGAGACTTCATTTGGGCCAAGGAATGCCACTTCCCAAACCAGGAAGGCACGTGCTGAACCCAGTGACCAAGAGATGCTGTGCATCTTCCGTGACTCAGTCTGTTCTCCGCTCCTCCGCTTTGTTACGGCTCGTATCTCATACTGATTTGGTAAGGCGGCATTTCCCCTTATTACAGTTCCTCTGAAGATGAGAGCAGGTGCCACCACCTCTATAACCCCAGTGCTTAGCACTGGGCTTGGCACACCGTCGGTGCTTAAGAGCTATTTGTTGAATCCACCACGTATCCATCTACCCATCTTGCATCCACCCACCCATCTATCCATCCATCCATCCATCCACTCACTCATTCAATCTTTCCGTACGTGTTCCCTGAACAGCACAACGTACCAGGTATTACAGCCAGTGCTGAGGTAACACAGATTGAATTGGATACAGATGGTGCTCTCAGAGGGTTAATGAGAGGAAAATGAGATAACAACAACAAAAAAAGAATGAATGAATGAAGCTGTTATTATCTTCAAGCTTGAGACTCTCCAAAAAGAAATTAGTTTTTTTTTTTTTTGATCTTAAGTGCTGTACATGTGAAGGAGGCGGCTCTCACGCCGTCTTGTTTCCATTGCATCCTGGCCCCTCCGAGGTTTTCGCTGGCACCATCTGGTCCCTTCCTCTGCTGGAGGCCCGGAGACGTGAGGCTGTCCGTGGGGGCCCGAGTGTGCAGGGGAGGGGAGGGCAGGGGCACTGACCTGGCAGCTTGAGGTGGCCACATCCCCGTCCCCTCCTGTGTCCCCCAAGGGGAACACTGCCTGAAAGGCCAGAGCAGATGTTCTCAGGCCAGAGCCATCATCCATCATCCCGTCCTCTGGGAACAGGAGGTGACAGCACATTTCTCTGAGAGCAAAGGCTACATCCCCTGACGTTATTTTTGACTCACCCTACTAGGGTTTTGTGAAACACTTCAGACTTTTGCGGGGCGGAGTAAATTCTTTCACCTTCTCCAGGCTTTGTGACCCAGAAGTCCATGTGGAACGGCTCAGGGAGGCAGATTTAGCCACCCAGGATGCACATGGGCGTGTTTTGGAACACAACCAAAGAAAACCTCATTAGAGCTCAGTGTTTTATTTTCAAACTGACTTGGCAAACCTGTAAGCTGGGCATTTAAAGTGAAAATGTGTATCACATGAACAATCGGAACAAGTACTGTCTGTGTCTCTACTTGATCTTCAGACTGGGACATCCCACTGTTTGCTGGGGAGTCTCTCCCCAGAGCATCACATCCAAATGACCCCAGCATCTTCTCCTTATTCTAGTTTCTCCTGAGTTCTTTAACGCCATCTACGGAAACTTGGGAATCTTGCTTCACCTGCACAACCAGGTAATTACCAGGTGCTATAGATTTCCCTGTTAATCATGTGTGTGTGTGTGTGTGTGTGTGTGTGTGTGTGTGTGTTCTGGGGAGGCAATCTCTTCTCTTCTGTCTTCCCCTATGACTGCCCTGGTGCTGGTCCTCGGCTGGACTGTCATAATGGACTCCTACCAGGTCTCCATGGCAGGTCACATCTCCACCAGTGCGTCCTCCTGTGCCTTCTAGAACACATGTCTGGTTGTGTCACTCAGAAGCTGCAAACCCTGCTGTGTTTCCTTTTGGGCCTTGGCAGCTAGTAAGTAACTCTCCTTTCCCCTGCTCCAGTTCCAGCTGCAGGAGATGAGGAGTCAGGCAGATGGACACTGTGGGCCCTTGCGGTCAAGGTGTGAGGGCCAGATGGTCTTGCTCGTGCTCCCTGCCCCAGCTCTGGACTCCCTGCCGGCAGGATGGGCCTTGGGCCGTCCAACTAAGGGAATGTTCACACTGAAGTTACCTAGGAAGCCGCTTCACATAAGCAAGGAAGAGAGACAAAGTCTCCCGAGCTTTCACTTGATCAGATCTACTCGTTGGAGGAAAGAGGATGGGCTTCCATCTCCTAATGAGCTAGCTCTTCCTTCCTCCACAGGGAGGGTTTGTGAGTGTCATGAGACTGGGGCATTGTTTTGGGGAAGCCCTTCCCCTGGGGATTCCAGGAACAGAGCAAAGGTTTGTTCTGCTGATATGGGACATGCATGATATGACCCCTGCTTATTTTCCAGTGTCTTTCCCTGCTGATATGTCTGGAAAGTTCTCTGGTGTGGGCAGTGGCCCCACGGTTACCTGGATGAGCAAGGTCGTGTAGGATGGGGTCATGTGCTGGTGGCCCCCTCCAAGGCCAGGCCAGCCCTCTTCCTCGCTGCTCCCGGCCACCCTGCCCTTTGCCTTCCAACAGCGCGAGTGTGTGGCCTGTCTCCGAGGCTGTGCTCCTGCCTCGTTCCATGTGGCTGCCTCCACCCTGACCCAGGCACCTGCTCTTTAGGCTGCCTTTTGTGACACTGCCCTCCCAGCTGGCTCAGGTGCTGCCTTCCCTTAAAAAGAGAAACAGGCTTGATTGGAAGGTGGATTGAAGTTAGCCACTAGGAGCAAGTGCTTAGACACTAGGCCTGTGAGCCAGAGTGATCTTGGAAGAAGGCCTCACGGGGATGTGCCTACTCAGTGGAGTCTAGGGGCATCAAGATGCTGGGGCTGAACCTTCTGGACTCCTAATGCTGTCCCTTCCCATAAGTTCCAGCAGTGCCTAATCTAGTCCTCCCTTTTTAGCATTCAACTATTTGTTGTCAGGTCTGGTCCCCCAAATGTGCCGATCTTGTCTCCTTGAGGTATCTTGAGCATACAGCGACTATCGCATCTGGGCACCTTTTCCATACTGCAGAGTATGGCCCGGGGTGAGTCTTAAGAGGTGTTTATGCCAGTCCTTTATGACACTGAAACCTGGACTGCCCCGGTCCCTGGGGACCACTACACCTTTGCAAAGCCATTGGATGGCAGTGTGATTGGTGTCTACTCTGCATGATTGTGGTGAGATTAATTTTGCACAGTGTTTACTGAGTGTGGTGTCATGCTCTTTGCCAAGCACCATGCAAATGCTCAGGCACACCTTGGAGATAGTGTGGGTTTGGTTCCAGACCACTATAATAAAGTGAATATCTCCATCAAGTGAGTCATGTGAATTTTTTGACCTCCCAGTGCATATAAAAGTATGTTTACACTATACGGTGGCCTATAGCATTATGGACTGTGCATTACATACTATGCAATAGCATTATGTCTAAAACCACAATGTGTATACCTTAGTTAAAAATGTCTTATTGCTAAAGAATGCTAATGAACATCTGAGGCTTCAACGAGCTGTAATCTTTCTGCTGGTGGAGGGTCTTGCCTCAGCGCTGATGGCTGCTGACTGATCAGGGTCGTGGTGGCTAAAGGCTGGTGTGACTGCGGCAACTTCTTAAAATAAGACAATAATGAAGTTTGCCGCATCAATTGACTCTTCCTTTCACAAACGATTTCTCTGTAGCATGTGATGCTGTTTGGTAGCATTTTATCCACATTAGAACTTCCTTCACATTTGGAGTCAATCCTCTCAAAGCCCTGCCACTGCTTTACCTACTAAGTTGGTGTAATATTCTAAATCCTTTGTTCTCATTTCAACAATGTTCACAGCAGCTTCACCAGGAGTAGACTCCAACTCAAGAAACTACTTTCTTTGCTCATCCCTAAGAAGCAACACCTCCTCCATTCCAGTTTTACCATGAGATTGCAGCAATTCAGTCACATCTTCAGACTCTGCTTCCAGTTCTCTTGCTGTTTCTACCACATCTGTAGTGAGTTCCTGCACCAAAGTCTTAAACCCCTCAAAGTCATCCATGCGGGTTGGAATCAGCTTCTTCCATAAATGTTGATATTTTGACCTCCTCCCATGAATCATGAGTGTTCTTAATGACATCTAGAGTGTTGAATCGTTTCCAGAAGGTTTTCAATTTACTTTGCTCAGATCCATCAGAGGAATTAACCATCTATGGCAGCTATGGTCTTACGAAATGTATTTTGTAAATAACAAGACTTGAAAGTAGAAATTACTCTTTGATCCATAGGCTACGGAATGGATGTTATATTAATAGGCCTGAAAACAACATTAATCTTCTTGTACATCCCCATCAGAGCTTTTGGGTGACCAGGTGCACTGTCAGTGAGCAGTAATATATTGAAAGGAATCTTTTTATCTGAGCAGTAAGTCTCAACAGTGGGCTTAAAATATTCAGTAAACCATACTGTAAACAGACGTGCTGTCATCCAGGCTTAGTTGTTCCATTTATAGAGCACAGGCAGAGTAGACTTAGCATACTCCTAAGGGCCCTAGGATTTTTGAAATGGCAAATTAGCATTGGCCACTAGCTGCAGTAGCCCCCTAACTAGAGAGTCAGCCTGTCCTGTGAAGCTTTGGGCATTAATTTCTGTCTAGCTATGAAAGTCCTAGACAGCATCTTCTTCCAGTATAAGGCTGTTTTCGTCTACATTGAAAATCTGTTGTTCAGTGCAGCCACCTTCATCCGTGATCTTGGTTAGAGCTTCAGGATCACTTGCTGCAGCTTCTCCATCACACTTGCTGCTTCATCTTGCACGTTCATGTTCCTTAAACCTCAGGAACCAACCTCTTCTAAGTTCAAACTTTTCTTCTGCAGCTTCCTCACCTCTCTCAGCCTTCACAGAATTGAAGAGAGTTAAGGTCTTGCTCTGGATTAGGCTTTGGCTTAAGTACCACAGCCTGGGAGGCTTAAACAGCAGGCGTGTATTGTGTCACAGCTTTGGAGGCCAGGAGTCTGAGATCAAGGTGTTGGCAGGGCCAAGCTCCCTCTGCAAGCACCAGGGAAGGCTGTGTTCCGAGTATCTCTCCTGGCTTCTGGGAGTTTCTTGGCTTGCGGCAGTGCAACTATAGTGGCATGTGTGTGTCTGTGTCCATATTTCCCCTCTGTATAAGGACACCAGGCATATTGGTTCAGGGGCCCACCCTACTCCACTATGACTTTGTATTGACTCATTACGTCTGTAAGGACCTTGTTTCCAAATAAGGTCACATTCTGAGGTACTGGGGGTTAGAACTTTGACATATGAATTTTGGGGACATCATTCAACTCCTAAGTTACCTTCTTGACTTGAAGGTGCTTAAGACCTTGATGGGCTGAGACATGGAATGAGAGCATTCTTGGGGTGGGGAGAAGAGCTGGGGCTTTTGCATGGAGGTGGGAAGTCTTCCTTTCAGGGAAGCCTGGTGGGCTTGATCAGTTTCTCCCATGGTGGTGGCCACATCCCATGTGTTTGATTTGTGGTTCATTTCACCCTGGTGACAAGCTTGATTCCTGGGATAAACTTGGGCACTTTAATTATGTATGCATTTCAGACCTGTGGCCTGGACACCACTTCCCCCAGCTGGACCTCAGGGCCTCCCCAAATGACTTCCTCGACTTTTTGCCTCTGGGTCGCCCAAGGGAGGCTGGAAACGTGGTGATGGGATGACCCACTTCACGCGCAGGAGCAGCCTGGCTTCAGCTTGGATTCTGTTGGTGCCACAGAATTGACTGTCTCTGATGCTCAGACTGAGAGGATGACGATCAAATGCCCATTTTACAGGGAGCTGAGTTTTGAGGAGGAGTGTGGGGTAGTTGGGGGAGTTTGCCTGAATGGATCGTGGTGGGTTGGCGTACCGACATGTAGTGCCTGTAGTACGTTCATGGTGGTCTCTATGCCACCCACAGTGCCCTCAGAGGGGACAGCATGTGGCTCTGAGAACTGCCTTCCAGGGCCTGTCTAGTCTCTTTCCAGCCTCCTGTGGCTCCTGTGGCTCCCATGGCTCCTGTGGCTCCTGTCTCCCCTCAGTACCCTGGGTCTGCCACACGTCTGCCACTTTGCTCTGATGATCATCTTTCAGGCCTAGCCACTGGTCACTCCTCTTGGCAGTTTTCCCTATGGAGTGGGATTGAGCTCAGGGCTCAGACAATCCTGGGGTCTAGTGTTAATCTCCAGCATGGGGAGCCCTGGTGACCCACTCGTAGAATAATCCCCGTGGCTCTTTCCTCAGGGTGGTAAGTTACTGCAGATGCCCAGTAAACATGCTCAGCGGGCGTTGGTCCCTCTGCCACTCCCAGCAGGGGCCACTCTGCCCCCCTGGGGCCCCCATGGCTATGGTCACACATATCACTTGTCAAAGCAAGGCAGTGTGTGCTCGTAGAACAACAAGGAATCCTTTGCTATGCCTTGGTGAGGAATGACAGCATATTTGCTAGTCCATTTAAAAAAGTCTCTTCTTCCCCCATGACCCCCTCCTAATTATTAAAAAATCTATGCATTAACAATTTTTTCTGGCATAAGTTACAACTAACGTGGTTCAGTGGGTGAGTGACTCTTTCCAAAACTTCTTTTTTATATTTGCAAATATTTTCCCACTTGCTTCTCGTTTTGTAAATCTCAGAAAGGTCATGCCTCTCTGAAAACCCTTATAAAATGTCTGTCATAGCATTTTATTCAAGCCTTTCGGGGATTTGGAAAATAGGCTATTCAAAATGAATGTTCCTTGACATTCCCATTCTGTGAGTTGTTTCTATTTATTGATGGTTGTAGCAGGTGCGCCAAAGTTGGCAGCCAATCGAACCTTTGATTCCACTATCATTTCCTGTCTGTGTGGCCAGCATATTTCTTTATCTGTAAAAAAGGCAACAATAGTAGCCACCTTCCTAACCCGCTCAGTTATTGAAGAGTGAAGCCAAGTGCTTGGAATTTTATAATTACCCACTATAAGTTGGCTTCCAGCAGCTGTAGTCATTGTTCCAAGGAACAAGTCCAAGGAATTTTCTCACATACCTATCTTTTTTTACATCTTAGTCTTACTCCAGGCCAGACTTGGGATCTTTTGTTTTAAATGTGCTAATGTAATTCTTGTTTCCGTTACATTTAACAACTAGGAGTGACACATTTAGAGATGCTGGTAACTTCCCCAGACCCAGAGAGTGGCGCTGAGGACAGTGCTTTCTCTTCCCCTTGTCTGTGGGCATTTTCCTGGAGAGGGTGGCGTCCTGCTCTTCCTTCAAGAGCAAAGGAGAAAAGGACTAGCAATTCTTCACGAAATGCTGCATGCCTGTTTGATCACGGAATAGTTCTCTTCCATCACCTGCAGTGGGAGGACAACCTGCTGAGAAAACAGGGGCCTCTTCCCAGACAGGTGTCTGATGTCAAGGTCAGGAGGGGTGTGAAGAGCTGTTCGGTGGGAATTTATGACTTTACAATCATTGAAAGTTGAAAATGAACACATTTAAAAAATTTAGTATAGAGGAGAAATCACACTCATTTGAAGGTAAATCTGGGCTGCCTGGGTAATGTGATGATGTCTTCCTTTCTTTTCAGTAGGGAAAAGTTGCTCTTTGCTTCTCCCTGGGCTTCTCATTGTGTTTCAGACACCGAGTTTAAGAGTTCCAGCAACCAGGGTCAGGGCGTGGAGCAAGATGAGGCTCTGTCTGTGCGCCACGGCTGCTGCCGCCACAGCAGGGGAGGGATGGGGGGAGACCGAGGCCCTAATCGATGCAGACCTTCGTGATATCCCGTGCTGGCCTCCGGGTGCCTTTGGCAGCCTGTCCTTTAGCCAAGGCCCGAACCTGCTAAAGCAACTTACCCGACTCTGATGACATTTTTGGTATCAGTTTGAACAGGACTTGGGCAACTCATTCAGATCTAATAGGTGAATAGAGTGAAATAGAAAAAAAAAAGCATGCATAAATATAAGCATTTGCCTTTTAGATGAAAAAATACCCTTGCAAGTCTTACATTTCTTTTTGACAGAGATCTTCCAAAAAGTTTTGACAGAAAGGCACCAATTGTTTTCTCTTTTAATCAGATTAGTAGTTTAATAAAATTTGGATAGACGTAGTTACCTATACTGTTAGCAATAAGAGCTATTCCAATGTACTGTTTGTTGGATGTTGAAGGAAGGCATTTTGAACGTAGGAAACCACCATCTCTGAGAGTCTCTGGGAAGTTAACAGCCCGCCCAGCTAGATGATCCTTATTTTCCCTTCTTAGCCCCTTCACATTTTATGATTACAGGTGTTTAGTGCTCCTCCCAAACTGAAGTTCTGTGAGAACATGAACTGTACTTATCTTGCTCACCATTAAAAAATTAACTAAGGAACTAGTTCCTATATGCCAAGTCCTGTTTTAAGCTCTTTTTGTAGATTAAACTCATTTCATCGTCACAGCAACCCCTTGAGATAGAACGTTAAGTTCCTATTGTTGCTGTAACAAATTGCCACAGATTTAGTGGCTTAAAACAGCACAAATTTATTATCTTATAATTCTGGAGACCAGAAGTTTTTGGTCTTGGTCTCACTGGGCTAAAATCGAGGCGTCAGGAAGGCTGCACTCCCTTCCGGTGGCTCAGGAAGGGATCTCTGTCCTTGCTCTCCTGTGATGTTGGCACAAAGAGCCACCACTAGCTGCTGGAGGCTGCCCACACTTCTTGGCTCGAGCTCCCCTTCCCCTATCTTCAAAGCCAGCAAGGTGGGTCAGGTCCCTCTCATGTTTTGAATTCCTCTTCCCTCCCTCCTCCCTTTCCTCTTCCTTCTTGTCTCCTCTCTTTCACTCTGACTACAGAAGGCAACGTCTCTCCCTTTTTAAGGACTCCTGATTAGATCGGACCCACCGGATTATCCAGAATTATCTCCCCATCTCAAAGTCCATAACCTTAACCTCATCTGCAAAGTGCCATTTCCTGCAGAAAGTAACATATTCACAGATCGGAGGATTAGGGCATGGCTTTCCTAGGGGGCCGTTATCCTGCTTGCCAAAAGGTGGGTACTACTATTGTCTTCATTTTACAGATGGGGAAACCGAGGCACGGAGAGATCAAGTAACTTTTTCAAGGTCATACAGTTAGCAGGTGGGGCATCTGGGTTTCCCATGCGGCAGCCTAGTGCCTCATCTTAAGCGCTGGGCTGCAGAATCCGCATTGCCCATGCAGCAACTGAACCGAGTGCTGGCCGCAAGGGGAGACGCAATGCCCACCCACTGGGGGCGAACTGATGCCAGTCTCTTTTCTTAGAGCAGAAGTGATCTATATTCAAGGTGCAAAAGAATGGAATATGCGAGTCCCTAAAATTTTAAAGAATAAAACAATTTGTGTCCTATGCAGACATCCCTCTTTGTAGCTTCCCTTGATTGGAAAGGCTCCCTTGTTATAAACTCAGCTATTTCACTTCTACTCATCTCGTATTCCTGAACCCCAGCCAGGATTGTCTGTCAAATATTGAGGCTCAAAAAATCAGCTACAAAACCCTCTACTTTGTCATCAAGGAACTCTTTGAGATTGAAAATTGATGGTAACGTGTAAATAAATCTACTTGGAAATCTTATAAAATGCAAATAACATGTGCCATTTCTTGTTTGCTACTTTGTGCCATGTTTATAAGTGTTCCGGACCAGTTTTTGCTGCACTGTAGTTATTGCCACAAAAGAATGTTATGTGTGGCACTGGTGTAGTTCTTCTTCGTACAATACACTCCATTGCATCAGGCACTGTTCTCCCAGATGCCCTAAAGCTGGGGGCCCCAGGCCCCAGGCCCAGGACTCATATCAGTCCGGTGGTCTGTTAGGAACCTGGCCGCACAGCAGGAGGTGAGCAGCAGGCCAGCAAGCAAAGCTTCTTCTGTATTTACAGCCACTCCCCATCGCTGGCATCACCATAAGCTCTGCCTCCTGTCAGATCAGTGGTGGCATTAGATTCTCATAGGAGCGTGGATCGTACTGTAAACTGCGCATGTGAGGGATCTAGGTTGTGTGCTCCTTATGAGAATCTAATGCCTGAAGATCTACGGTGGAGCTGAGGCCGTGAGCTAGTGCCAGGGAGCGGCTGCAAATACAGATTATCATTAGCAGAGAGGTTTGACTGCACAATAAATGTAATGCACTTGAATCATCCTGGACTGCCCTCCCCACCCCAACCCCAGTTGGTGGAGAAATTGTCTTCTATGAAACCGGTCTCTGGTGCCAAAAAGGTTGGGGACCGCTGCCCTAAAGTGAACATTGTGATCTGCACATTGTGATCTCTGGTTTTCTCTCTCAGGGTGTCATTAATCTCCTGGGCCCTTTAAATTCAAAATATGGAGTTGTGTGCAGTAAGTCCCTACTTTGTGCCTGGGGAGAGGAGGATGAGTACAGATCACCCCCAGGGACATTCTAGGGGTTTTGCACATTTCTACGTGTTATTTGCATCATACAATTTTCAAGTTCATTTTTTTATGTTTTAACATTAATTCCAAGTATGAATGAGTCCCACGATGGCAATTAAAGTGGAGGCTTTTTGCAGCTGATGCTTTTTAAGCTTCTACATTTGAGAGAGGCTGAGGAAGTCCAATTCTACGGGATCCATCACAGCTGTTGACTGGGACTCTGGTTTTTGTGCCAGACCCCGCACTGGGCACTGGGCTCACAGCAGGAACCTAGAATTCATGGTCCCTGCCCTCCTGGAGCTTTTGCTTTGAAGGGGACAGCCGTTGAACACATGGTTCTTACAGCCCTGATAGGTGTGGTCCAACGCCTGCCTGAGGAAGTGCAGGTCCACAAACAAATCCCCTCAGTCTGATAAAACAGCACTTCTGAAGGCGCACAGGATGACGCACAGTCCGGATGACGCACGCACTGGGTGACGCACGCAGACAGGCCTGGGGAGGCCCTGGTTCTGCAGCATGTGAGCCGGGTGGACGCTGGGATAGTATTTTTCCCTCCAGCAGCGTCAGTGCGGTGCTTGGACGGCCTGAGTGCTATGCCGTATATTCCGTGCCTGTTACAGAGTAAGGACCAGTTCTGTTTCCCACCTTCCCCTTTGCCTACGCAGGCATGAAACAACATTTTTCTTGTTCTCAGCACATCTTACCAGAATTCCTAAAATGCCCGCTATTAAGCCTGCACACCTTGTCTGACATCTTCTGGTTAGAAAAAAATCATATTCAGTGGAATCTATGTTTTGATGCTATTTTTATTTTGGAAACTAATTGCCGTTGGTCTTGGGATGCCATAGTAGATGGTCCACAAAAACCTGTCGATTGAAACATCAGCACACATGTAGGCTTCTGTGACGTGTGTTTTTCCTTGGATGCAGTAAATGGGCACCCTGTCCTCGACTCAGAGATCTGCAGAGTTCTTACCAGCCTTAGGCTCTGAGGTGTATTTTGGATGGATGTCTGGTCTCCTCAGCAGAAGTCCTAATGCTGTGATTCAAGCTGAAACCAGAAAGACGGGAGGACCTATGAACAGCCTGGTGTTTTCAGTCTGTCCGATCACAGACTCGCAGGCTGGCCACAAGAGGCCTTGGCTGCTCCTCTGCCCTGGGCTGGCTCTGCACCGCGGCTGGTGTAGCTCGCAGTTCGGGGGTCGCTGTCAGTTACCACTGTCTCTCCCATCTAGATTGGTTCAGAGCACCGGGTGCAGAACGGCGACTTCTCTTGGGGTGGATGGTGCCCTTGGATACGTAACGGGGCAGGTCTTTTCTCAGGGCTTACACAGGCTCAGCCCAAGAACTCTGTTCATAGGAAAGGGATAACAGTTTATTGTATCTGAGGAAACACACACACACCCCTCGACAAGTAAACATTGCCAGTAGAAATTTGCACTCCTAACAAAGACATTATTAAACACCCAAATATGAAATTCACCCTTTTTTCTCTCCCTCCTCTCTGTAGCAGGTGTTAGTTGCAGAAGGCAAGTTGGACATTATCGATGAGGCTTGGTGAAGCCCAGAGAGGAAAGAGCTTGTTGCAGGGTCCGCGGGGCATGGGCTGGGGCTGCTCAGGGCCAGGTTGTAGCACTGAACAGGTTGAGCATGTTGATTAGAGACCACAGCCACAAGGCTGAGCGGCGTGACAGGCAGAGGGAAGTCCCTGTGACTCTTGAGGACAGAGGCAAGGTCAAAGTGTGGGCCAGTCGGGCCACACTGCTGGGGTGGCTGTGATCTGAAGCTCTGTCTGTCTTGGCATCCCGTGCTCTGGGTTGAGCAGAGCAGAGGCTAACGCGTGGGCTCAGGCCAGTGTCCAGGATCCCGGAGATGGAACCGGACAAGAAGAAAGGTGGAGAGGTCATAGCTTGGGTGCATGACAAATCCCATCTCTCCTGTCTCTGCCTCATGCTAGTGTGTGTCCCGTGCGAGTTACCCAGTCTCCCTGGCCCTCGAGTTTCCTCTGCTGTGTGTCTCATGGAGGATACTCGGATGAAAGGAACCGACGTCTAAAATGCCGCAGGAGTACCCGTGAAGGGCGAGCCATGTGCCATGCTTAGGTGGGAGTAGCCACCTCTGCAGGGCTGTAAAACAGTACTTTGATATTTTTGCATTTGCCTTGCAGTACCATGTCCTGTCTGAACATCCTCTTCTCCCCAAAAGGTCAGCATGACCTTATAGTCTGGGACAGATTTGGCCTTGCTCTGTTTTGGTCTTTTTGTTACTTTTCATACTGTGCTTTCCAAAACACATCACTCATCTTCTTGTCACTGGTTGAACAGACGCTGGACTCTTTGCAGCCTGTGGCAGACAACTCTGTCCATCCCCCTCCCTCCTGACTGACAGAAGCCTGGTTTTGTTAGGGATAGCAAAGTGCCCAGCTAAAACTCAATTTCCCAGGGTCCTATGGAGCTACGGTGGCCAGTGTGTGTCAGCAGAAGTCTGTTGGGTGAGACTTCTAGGAAAGCTACTGTCTTCCTGGAAGAGGCCATGTTCCTTTTATCCTTTGCTTTCCTCCTTCCTCTGGTCTGGAATGGGAACTACAGTCACCACCTTCCAAAGGGCAGAAGGAGCTTTGGTCTTGGAAGCCACTGAAAACGTCTTATGACATGGGAAGAACAGACCCTCCTGGGGTAAATCACTGTGGCTGGGTTTCAGTTACATGTAGCCAAATGTGATTATTGACATGTGTGTGCTTCCCTGAACTCGTACCAGCACGAGTTGATTAACTTTAACCTGTTTCATGTGGCATTTTCAAAGATGTGTAGGGCATATCCTCTCTCTTTTGCCTATTTCCTTTCAGAATGACCCACTCTTTCGATTGACCTGGGCCTCATTTGGCCAAGACACAGGAGGCTGTGCTCCTGCAGAGATTCTGCCTCTGTGGTGAGGGGGAAGCCCCAGCTGGGGGTGCAGCCAGTGTCTCGGGCCAGGACTGCCCCACCAGGGACAGACCAGCCCCGCAGGGTGTAGCATGAGGCCGGGGCTCCCTCACTCAGGACTTTCCATTTGGCTCTGAACCACTCACCTAGATTTTCTTCATCCTGACTTGTCTCCCTGCTTACTCCCCTTCTGCCCCACTTGCAGTATCATTTCTCCCACCCAGCTCTGAGGTCCCCCTGACCGATCCTTAGTTGTGAAGCTTCACACTGCACGGAGTTAAATGCCCTTCTGAGTTTCACTTTGCCCTGCGACCCGGCGTCTCTGCTCTCGTCTTGGAAGTGGTGCTTCCAAAGGCTTATCCCAGCTTTGCATAGAGGCCACATGCTTGGCAGGGCTTCATCCAAGGCTCACTTTTATAATTGCAAACTTAGCTTGAAGAAAGAAAGAAAGGAAAAGAAAAAAGAACAAAGAAAAGAAAAAAGAAAGAAGAAAGCAAGCTCTGCAGAGGGGTCGCAGATAAGTTACTCATGGAACCCTAGTTTAATGAATGGTTTTAAACATTGTTCTTCATTCTTCTTCATACCTCTTTGCCACATTGCTTTCTTTCTTTCTATCATGTGATACTTTATGAGACAATATGGTTCTAGGCTTTCTTCCTTTCTATCACTAGTTTCCTTAATATAGGAGAATAAGAGAAGACACATAATGTAGCAGAAAAATCGTGAGCTTTGCATTTCAGTAAACTCAATCAAAATCTCAGCTTGACTACTGACTAGCTATGTGATATTGATTCCTTAATATCTAAAAGCCTCAAGTTTATCATTAGTAAAATATGAATTCTTGTGAAGATTAAATAGGATATTAAATATTAAATACTAATTGCAGTCTTACTCTGTAGCTATCCACTCCTTTCTTTTCTTATTCTCTGGTGGCAACAAATTTTAATACTTTTAACTGATTCTTTTGGTAAGTATCTGATATTTCTAAATAACGTATTTTGCTACTTCTTGATTTTTGAATTTTAGGTAATATTTATTAACTTCCTAATTTATAGAAGACAAGGATTTTGTTCTCTTTCACACATACCCCATTCTCCCCACATGGATACTCACATCTTGCCCTCCATCCTTTCAATATAGTTATTTATAGTTTTGGGTTTTTGTTTTGTTTTGTTTTTTGTTTTCGAGACAGTCTCTGTTGCCCTGGCTAGAGTACAGTGGCATCATCACAGCTCACAGCAACCTCAAACTCCTGGGCTCAAGCAATCCTCCTGCCTCAGGCTCCTGAGTAGCTGGGACTAGATGTGCATACCACCACATCCAGCTAAATTTTTTGTAGAGATGAGTCTCGTTGTTGCCTAGGCTGCTGTAGAACTCCTGGCCTCTGAAAGTGACAGGAATACAGATGTGAGCCACTGTACCTGGCCAGTTAGTTATAGTTTTGATAGCTCAATTCAATGTATATGTCATTACATCATGTAAGCACTTTGACAGCTGAGCCATGTAGTTTCCCACTGCTAGTTTTCCTTTGTTGTGAATAGGTTTTTGTTTTCCCAGAAATTAGTAATTGCTTATTTTTTGTATGCATTTATCACTATCTGGTAGTCAAAACAAAACGGGGAAGTTATAAGTGCTAATAGTCATATTATCAGAAAGGAAGAGGCATGCCAGTTCTTCAGGGGAAAGGACTTTTTCCCCTTGACATTGAATTCTCAGAGTAAATTTTGTTGTGGAACCTCATATAAATGATAGGGTGGACTTAATTTGTTAGCAAATGCCAAAGCCAATTCCACATGGCTATTTTCCATAATAGTTTTGGGAAAAGGGCAAGGTTATAATATTACAGTGCAACTCTGGGAAGGTGACTCCATTAGGGACCAAGGTAATGGGGTTAAAAATGTTTTGAGGTGAAGCTTGATCCCAGGGTAGAACTTAGGCACCTGGTGGACTGGATGGATGGATAGCATGTCTCGATGACAAGCCTGTCTACACAGCAGGACTGCACCCATTCATTCAACCAGGAAGTATTACTTGAGGCAGCCAGACACTGGGCTCTGGAGATTCTGTAGTAAACAGAACAGTTGTGGTCTTTGCCCTCAGGAGTTCATGGTCCTGAAGCGTGCACTGCTGGTGTGAGGGATGCTCCGAAGGGAAAGTGCAGGACGGCCTGGGAGGGCGTGCCACCTAATCCTGATTTTACAAGTAGACTAACAAAGTCTGCCACATTTATTATTCTGCTGACACAAATTCCCAAACTGCTTCAGTATCTATAGATGTCCCTAATTTCCCTTCCCTGCAACTTTTGGAAGGCTTATTTCCTTTTTGCATTGACAATTAAATAACTGTGGAATAAACACACAAGATCTCAGAATCAGTCTTTCTCAGGTTGTAAAATCAAATTCCATCAATGTCAAACATACTGAGGAAAACAGTGACCAGACTGGACACTCCTGGTCCCAGCTGTCCACACCGGGAAAGGGCCCTGGACTCATGTGTTTGCTGTTGTGTCTGTGGACAGATCACAAAAACTCAGGGGTCCACTGTCCTGATAGAACAGAAGGAAGATGACTTTTCAAGGATGGAGCCCTTTCTGTCACTTCACATCTACTTCAAATCCACATTTACATGAAAGTTAGTGGCAGAAATCTCTTTCAAATCTATCTGCAAAAGGTAAGAATTTATAAAGTGTAAATATCCTAGTTGAAAGTAGCAGAATTATAAATGTTCTATTCCTTTTCTTTAAAATGATATAACAGTTTCTTATTAATAGACAGAGGGTTGGACTGGGTGATAGTTTTGAGTCCCCTTCCAGTTGTAAATCCTATGTTGTAGAATTTGTTTTTTGAGGTGGGATCTTGCTATGTTGCCCAGGCTGGAGAGTAGTGGCTATTCACAGGTGTGATCATGGTGCACTGCATCCTTGAACTCCTGGGCTCAAGCCATCCTCCCCCACCTCAGCCTCCCAAGTAGCTGGGCCTATAGGCACACATCACCATGCCTGGCTGGTATAGAATATTAGATAAAGCCCTTTGGCAAGCTATGCTCTGTCTCTAAGCATTAAGTGGTACCAAGTCTGTATTTCCTGGGGGAAACCTTAATACCAGTACTCTTATGAATAATGTACATTTGTCAAATTTCACCTTTTATCTTTACTACCTATAGATATTTATTCTGAAAGGAAGACCAGACAACTTTTTTAGATTAGAAGTCATTTATTAATTAAATCAAATAAAGAATTAGCCCTTGGCAATTTTTTTCAATTGGCTTTGGCAGCTCTCAACATTATTAAAATGTGACTTTGGTTACTAGAAGTACAGAATTAAATTGCAGTATATAATTTTATTATTTTCAAAAAATATTAATAGAAGACTCTAATTATGTTCATTTCCTCTTAGTTTAAATATTTTTTGCCCACAATGACTTTGAAAGTTCCCATTCACCAGGATTCAGAGACTCTGCCTAATTTGAAAATAATAATAAGAAATTCTAAAAAGTATTGAAAATAGTGACAAATCTGTATTAAACTTGTGAAGATAGAAGAGTACCCCTCACCCCTATTGGGGAAAAAACCTTATAAAACAGAAAGAAATCAGAATATATGTAGGGCAGAGACTAAAACAAAGTAAAGGTGAGATATTAATATCTACAGAAGTTTCTTTTGGTTTGGTAAGATAAACTGAAGGATAGTTTAGGAATTTGGAAAAGAACAAGAAATAAACAGATAGCTAATAAGCATATGAAAAGATGCTCAACTTTACTGGTAAAGAGGGAAATGCAAGTTAAAACCACAATGAGATTCCTTTTCATACCCACCAGATTAGGAAAAATTAAAAAGTCTGACAAGGGTGGGAATGGTTGTGGAGCAACCAGAACACTTACACGACCAACGATGGGAGCACAGGTTGGTACGACCCCTTTGCTGACGCTACTTAGGTAGCCTGCGGTGTGAATGGCGCCCCCTGCAGTTATGTGGCGGCCTTGCGACCCCTGCGTGTAACAGGAGACATTTGATGTTTATAGGAGTGTTATTTGTATTGTAAAAACACAAACACAAACTAGAAATAACTCAAATAGCCGTCAACTATAGTTTGGAAAAATAAATCGTGGTATATGTATACAATAAAACGCTACACAGCATTGAAAAAGCGAATGCCGCACAGATATAGGCAACGTCATGGAAGAACTTCAGGAACATTGTACTGGGCAAAAATGCAAGTTGTAGAAAAATGGTACAGTATGAGTCCATTCATACAAAGTTCAGAAATGTAAAACGGAACAATATGTTGCTTAGGGTAAAAGTTAAATTAAAATAAAGTGAAATTAGCTAGTTAAAAATGCCAAATTTCTGAAGGGCTCTAGCCCAGACCTGCTGAAACAGAATCTGCATTTTAACAAGACCCTCAGATGACTCTTACACACACTAAATTTAATCTTTGCTAAATAGGAAAAAAATTAAGTTAAATATATGTTAAATTCAAGGTTAAAATTCAGTTACAATTAAATTGAAAATTTTGTTAAAATTATGAAGAAAAGCAAAATTCAGGATGCTGGTTTCTAGGGGGTAGGGACAGATAAGGAGGACTAGAGGGCTTTGAGGACAGCGATGATGTGCTCCTTCTGCAACTGCAGGTGGGCATGTGGGCATCCTTGTATCAGGAGTCTTTGTAACATAAATACTTTACAAATATTCTTTTGTACCTATTCAAATTTGATATATACAATTTTGCAAAGGAAAGTTTAGAGTGAGGGTTGGGCCAGCGTGGGAAAGTGGGATCTGAGGTTGGCGGAGAAGGATGGGAAGCGTGGTGACTGTGAGGCAGAGGCCACCCCCGGCGGGCCCGAGAGGCTGCGTGCAAGGCCGTCCATCCTGGTCCATTACCCACAGTCAGCTTTGTTCCAGGGAGCAGTGACCTAGGTTGGTCGGCTGATGTCAAGGGGGAGGGCCGGTGTCGGGGCTGCCTCCCAGCTTCCTGACAGTGACCTCAGGCCCTGAACTGGACGACAGTACAGACAGTGCCAGCTCCGCCTCTGGGTAGTTGCTTCCCATTCAGCCCCTGGTAGGGTTCTGAATTTACCCTGGGAGTTTTGTCACTTGATGTATAAACATAGATGTTAGGAGCCACAGGCTGCCAAAGAGATGGTTTAGCCCTGACCACTAATTTTTTTTTATTTTTACTTTTTAAGAGACAGGGTCTCTCTCTGCTGTCCAGGCTGGAGTGTAGTGGTGCAATCATAGCTCACTGCAACCTTGAACTCCTGGGCTCAAGTGATCTTCCCACCTCAGCCCCCCACCTCAGCTTCCTGAGTAGCTGGGACTACCGGTGTGTACCACCATACCTGGCTACTTTTTTCTACTTTTTGTAGAGACGGATTCTTTCTATGTTGTCCGGGCTGGTGTCAAATGCCTGGCCTCAAGCGATCCTCCTGACTCGGCCTCCCAAAGTGCTGGGATTACAGGCATGAACCCCCACGCCTGACCCTCAGGTTAAGTGACTTGCTTGCTGGAGACTGGCAGAGCCAGGTAGGTGTAATTCCAGCATTCAGGTCCTTTCATCTGTTCCATATTGTGCAGCCTAGAAATGGACTCAAGCTTGATAGAATTTCATGATTATAATAATCTCCCCAAAGAGTTGTTTATAAAAATTGCATGTGATCATTTGTAAAAAGTTTTTAAAAAATACAGATTAGGAAGAAGAAAAAAAATTCCCATAATTTTAGTTCCTAAAATGTCCACTGTTAACATTTTAGTGTATTTCCTTCCAGTCTTTTTTAATGCATTGTTAAAAATTGCTATTAGATTAGGTGCCAAGGATGTGAATGACACAGCTCACTTTCCTGATGTACACGTTCTCTGCTTTCCACTATAATTTCATATTTTTGTCATTTGAATATTTCAGATGAAATATGTAGAAGCTATCATTGCTAATGAGTCAACATTAGCAACAATAAAGTGGGAAATGTTAATTATTCCCGGAGAGTTTAGCAAAGATCAGATATTTGGGATCATTAATTCTCTTTTTTCTTACTGCTTGAAAATTAACCTACCTAGGAACACTTCATTAATAAACACTCTCATGGTAGTTGTTTGTGATGAGTGCTTGGGAAACAGATAGGTAAGACAGATTTCTGGGAGATCCAGTCTTAGGGGGGAGGTCCATGAAAATTATACTTACGTTCAGTTGTGTCCAGTAAAATAAAAAAACAAGTGTTAATGGTTTCCTTGATCAGGGCTTGCTTCTGAAGGTCAGAGCTGTTGACATCTTTACTTTGAGCAAAAGCCACAAAGCAGTTATCTTTTCCTAAGCCTTCAGTTTTTGCGGTAAAGTTCACTACAAACTTTAGCAGCGAAAAAAATTGTGGTAACTGGGTCATTCTGACCTAGAACCAACCAAAATACTTCTAATTACTGCAGCAGACAATGATGAATCATATCCAAGGAAGCTTGGTGCCTTTTCAGTTATATGCATTCATAATCAGGGGCATTGTTTTGTAGCCAGTGAAACTTTTGCTCAAGCTTGTTTGGGTATGTGAGAAGAGAGAGGTTTGTAGATCTTCCCAGCCATGAATGTGCTTGTCAATGGAAAGAGAGTCTTCATGTTACCAGGGTTTAAGCTCTATTATTGCAGGATTGTGGTTTGTTCATTTTCACTATGATGATACAGATAAAAGCTATCCTTTGTTGAGCACCTAGTATGTGCCAGGCATTTTAAAAGGTACTCTATGGTCCTAGTATCATTTAAAGTCTTCCAAAAACCTGTAAGGAGTGTTATTATCCTCATTTTGCTGAGAAAACTGAGGCCTGGGAAGTTAAGTGATTCACATCCCCCATGTATACCAGGCATCAGTGGATGTTTGTTGAGTGAATGAATAAATGAAGAAATGAGACTCCAAACTGATGGAAGAGAAAGGCAAGTGGAGAGATTGACCAGTAAGAGCCCAAAGAGTTTGTGCCAAATGTTGAGAAGTTTTGTACCTCCCAGTTATTCATTTTTGCAATTTTAAAGCCCCAAATTTAAATAGAGATGGGGAGGGGAGGTGATTTCAATGTAGACAAATAACACAAGAGCGATGAGGGAATATGTTTACGACCAGCAAAAACATTACTAGTCCTCAAAAAACAAACAAAAAAATAAATGGAAACATACTGTTTAAGTGGCAGCCACTTGCTAAATGCTTCACTACATTAGCTTACTTAATCCTCACGAAGCCAGCTTTGAAGGAAGCATTGTTATCTCAACTATGGCCGAGGAGACTGAGCTCAGAGAGAGTTGGGGAGCCCGCCCAGGTCATGCGGCTCACATGTGGGTGAGGATGGGGCACGTGGAACCCTCCTTGGCTTCCCTGAGACTCTGCTGCTTTCCTGTAAACAAAAGCCAGGAATGAAAATTTCATTATTTATGTTTGGATTTTATTTTGTATTTGATAGATTAAAAAAAATGGATGCTATACAGATTTTTACAATAGCAACAAAACCCCAAAACTGGTCTTACCCCAGGAAGAGATTCTAGCTCAGTCAGTTCAGGGAGGCACCAAGCAGGTGATGACAGTTTTGGGGTAGCCAGAAATCATGAACTAGGAGTGACTGATGGGAAATTAACTTGTGGGGACCATATTTTCCAAACCAGAACCAGCACACTGTCATTAATGAGTCAACCAACATTAGCAAGAATAAAGCGAGAAATGTTCATTTATTCCTGGAGAGTTTAACAAAGGTCAGATATTTTGGATCATTAAGTCTCTTTTTTTTTCCTGCTTGAAAATTAACCTGCCTAGGAACATTTCACCATGCTCCCACCCCACCCCACCAGGAGTCAGAGGAACTCCTGAAAGTTTTTTAACTTGTGTGCAGAAATATAGATGTATAGTCAGTTCTATTATAACACAACATGTGTGCTCCTAAGAATCATTGCATGATGCAGGATTGTGCAATAAAAACCACAGGGTTTATGGATAATATGGAGTTCAGGGCATAGCACTCACAAACTGCATCAATGACACATATTTTAGAAAGATAAGAACCTACTAAAAAGGGTAGCACAGTTTTAAGCATGCTAAATGGTTAAGAAATACATAAATACAGTAGTAAATATGAAGTGCAAAGAGAAATGAGATTTTGCTTGGGGCACTGGGGATGGGAGGGCTGCATCTTGTGCATTACTCTGAAGTGGAGGAAGGACGGAAATCTGGAATCCTGCAGAAATTCCTAACACCAGATGTGGATGGGCGTGGCTCATCACATGAGCTGTGACTGGAGGAAGCTGGTAGGTGTTTGAGGGATGTCTGTGTGTGTGTGTGTATGTGTGTGTGTGTGTTTTGTGTATTCCTCGGCTGCTCAGTTCAGCTGGGTACCATTTTTTGCATTCACTTTTACGTTTCTTGCAGAGGAAATCACTCCTATACACACATAAAACTTGCAAGGTGTCCAGACTGTTCTATAATATATCAACCTGTTGGTAAAATTTGCAGTTTCAAAACAAGCGTCATAGCAGAATTGACTGCGTATGGGAACATCGTAGAATATCTAAAACTCCCCCTGATCCCACATGTCGCCGTGGGAAATGCATGGTTCTCATACCCACCTCCCCCAGCCCCCTCAGCAGTGAAGGCAGATGAACTGGCTCAGCTGGAAGGGTCCTCCTCTGTTGTTGAGAGTCCTTCAGTGAGTGGGTCAGGTGGGAAACTGAGTGTGGCCCCCAATCTCTAGGTATGGTAATTAAAGGATTTTTAAAAATTCTTTATATATACCTGGTTTTTCTCTGATTGCTTCGGTGTTGTTTCTTCTTCTGGGTGTTGATTTCAGGTTACATTCCTTTTTTTTTTTTTTTTTTTTTTTTGAGACAGAGTCTTACTCTGTTGCCTGGGCTAGAGTGCAGTGGCATCATCATAGCTCGCTGCAGCCCCAAATCCCTGGGCTTAAGTGATCCTCCTGCCTCAGCTTCCTGAGTACCTAGGACTACAGGCACGTACCACCATGCCTGGCTAATTTTTCTATTTTTTGTAGAGATGGGATCTTGCTCTTGCTCAGACTATCTCGAACTCCTGAGCTCAAGCCATCCTCCCGGCCTCAGCCTCCCAGAGTGCTAGGATTACAGGCCTGAGCTACCTCACCTGGCCTCATTCCTTCATTAGATGCTGGGTGATCCTTGGATTTTCATATGCTTTTCAGAATGAGGCAGAGAAAGTTGACTGGGAGTATTGTGTCCACAGGTGGAACTTGGTGACTGGCAGGTGTTGTTTTTGGGGTACTCAGGGCAGAATCAGCTGGCATCCTGGAGGCCTCTAAGTGTCAGCCTGTATATTAGTGGCTCTAGGTGGGAGGTGGAAGGGCCACGTGCTCTGTAGCCAGGATTTCACAGAAGTCCCCTGTTCTCAGAACTGCTGCTCACTTCTCCTAACACACGCTGGGCGTATCTGAGTCCTGGATCTCTGTATTTCTGCAGGGCGGGTTGTTCTCCTGGGTACATACCATCCCGCTTTGCCCATCTGTGTCAGCTACACATTCTCTCTCTAGTTTGGGTTCTGGAAGTTCATTAAACCCGAACCTCTCCTTTAGCAGATGGCCCCCTTCTCATTTTCTTCTCATTGTGGCTTAAAACATCTCACCCCCAACTTAAAAAAAATTTTTTTTAAACTTCACTATCTTTTAAAGGTGCTCTCAGGAAGGCTCAGGTACCATGCTGAATTAATTCTCATACCATAATATAAATTTATGTTTCCCTTAAAATGCATTTGTAGAAGGAATGGACTTTTCATCTATTCCTCTCTGAGTTTCCAGTGCCTGGCACAGAGGATGACGCTTAATAAATAATAATAAATAAATAACAGATAAGTAATGAATTTCTTGATTGAAATGAATTGATTGGATTCTTTGCCTACTTGTAGCTCTGATGGTCCAGGATTCAGTGATTCAAGGGGAGGGGCTGGGAAAAAGCTTTACCTAGGCAGGAAACTCTGGGGCCCCTAGGGTTCCATAAGCATGCAAAAGACTACATTAGCACCCTTTACATTATTTATTTTCCCAGCTTCCTGGCTATTCCCACGAAATCTGTAGGATTTCTGTATTTTGCCTGGACATGGATGTCTGAAGTGTTCATGTTCTTCTTCCTTGTCACCTTGAGCTCTTTGCTTTTTCTTTTTCCCTCTGTTAAAATGCAAGCACTACTTTGCAAATAGACTCTTACCAAATAAATGCCTTATATTTGCCAGGCACTGTGGTTGGTGTTGGGCATGCACATCCATGTTCTCTGCTCTCAGAGACACCCACTGCAGGAGGGGAGACAGGAGCACACAGACGGTGATGGCTCGGGGAGAGAAGTGCAAGCATGGTAGCCTACACCAGGGGCAGTCGAGACACAAAGAAGAGCTCAGTGTAGCCTCGGGAAGCCAGGACCACCACACAAGGGAAGAGATGCATGAACTGGGTCTTGAAGGATGAGTAGGAGTTCATGTCATGAATGAGGTGCCAGGGCTTTCCAGGCCAAGGGAACACACAGCATGTACAGCGTCGGTGCTGTGACAAGACGTGGAGTGTGCCGCATTGGCAGCACCAACTACAGTTTGTCCCAGGAAAGCTTTCTCTCCCTTTGTAAAGTGTTCTGGAAACCTCTCAGGGAAACATTTTGTAAAAGCCAAGGCACATTTATTTATTAATGGTGGTTATCATGGTCTGTAGAACATTTTGGTGGATAGGTAGAGACTTTTCTGCTTTTTGAATGTCATTGTCTCCAGCCCTTGTGGTCAGAAACAAGACAAAACAAAACAAAACAAAACAGAACAAAACCAAAAGCCAACACATCTCAGTCTCAAAGGCTAGTGTTGGTTGCCTGTTTGGTGACTTATGTCTATGGCTGTCATGTTTAATGTGGAGAGGGTTTGGCCAGGGGGAGAATAGCATTTTATATGGAATAGAAGAAAGGCATTTATGGCAAGTGGATATGTTGACATAGAGCAAGAATTTTAGCTGTAAATTTACAAGGAAGATGCACACCAAAAACATTCATACAGAGTTAACATTGGGGATGAGGTCTCTCTCCCCTCTTAGGGTACCTCAATGTCATTTTCATACCAAAAGCCTATTTTGTCTGTAATGGGAAAGTGTAGTTAGTTCAAAGCCATAGTAATTCAGACCTAATGAAGGCAAATCTTCCTTTGCTAATTTTCTTTTCTTTTTTTTTTTTTTTTGAGACAGAGTGTCGCTTTGTTGCCCAGGCTAGAGTGAGTGCCGTGGCGTCAGCCTAGCTCACAGCAACCTCAAATGCCTGGGCTTAAGCAATCCTACTGCCTCAGCCTCCCGAGTAGCTGGGACTACAGGCATGCGCCACCATGCCCGGCTAATTTTTTTTTTTCTATATATATTTTAGTTGGCCAGATAATTTCTTTCTATTTTTAGTAGAGACGAGGTCTCGCTCATTGCTCAGGCTGGTCTCGAACTCCTGACCTTGAGCGATCCACCCGCCTCGGCCTCCCAGAGTGCTAGGATTACAGGCGTGAGCCACCGCGCCCGGCCCCTTTGCTAATTTTCTTATCACAATGACAATTTACATCAATTAAGAAAGCTAGCAAATTATAGCACAGATGAAATGAGCATTAAAAAAACCTTGAAGGCCGGGCACAGTGGCTCATGCCTGTAATCCTAGCACTTTGGGAGGCCGAGGCGGGTGGATTGTCCGAGCTCAGGAGTTCGAGACCAGCTTGAGCAAGAGCGAGACACCCCCCACCCCCCGTCTCTAAAAAAAAATAGAAAGAAATTATCTGGACAACTAAAAATATATAGAAAAAATTAGCCGGGCATGGTGGCGCATGCCTGTAGTCCCAGCTACTTGGGAGGCTGAGACAGTAGGATTGCTTGAGCCCAGGAGTTTGAGGTTGCTGTGAGCTAGGCTGACGCCACGGCACTCTAGTCCAGGCAACAAAGTGAGACTCTGTTTCAAACAAACAAACAAACAAACAAAACACCTTGAGTTCTTTCACTTAGAGACAACTACTGTAGACATTTTCTTTCAGGCCCTTTTATGCGTTTTATTTATTTATTTACAGGTGGAAAGCTTAGAATGGTAATAATCATTACTATTATCCTGGCATGTATAGTAAATATTATATATGTGCCAGGTGCTGTTCTACACATCCTTGAGTCGTATTTCACTAAATTCACACAACAATCTTAAGAAGCAGGTACTCTCACCCCATTTTTCAGATTGGGGAGACCGAGTCACATAAAGGTTAAGTAACTTGCTCAAGGTTTAATATCCAATAAGTCAGGATTCAAACCCAAGCCTGGGCCCAGAGTCCATCCTCTTAAAAACTCTGCTGCTTAAACTCTCTCTCTCCCCACTTTTCTAAAAAATATAAATATCATATTATTTAATATTTATATATATGTTTATACATATATAACAATATAAAATTATCTACAGGGTCTGTCTCTACAGTATATGTACCTTGGTGAACGTTATATCCTAAGTATATCTGCATCCCTTATGAACTATCCACCTGCATAGCTTTCTTGCGTGTGGATATTGCATTAAGCATTCATTTCGTGGGTATTTCTGTAGTTTCCAGTTTCCCACCGTTACAAACAGTGCCCTGAGCGGCAGAAGGTAGTGGGCACTCCATGTGCGGTGGCCTCCTCTCCAGCCCCCTCCTTCCTTCTCAGGCCTGACTTTCTTCCCCAGGTGAGTGAAGTCAGGGCACTGGGGCTGCTTCTGAACCCCAGATCCTTGCTCAAGCAGAACCACCAAGGGGGCGCTGGCCCTGCCCTGGCTGTGAAGCTGTGGAGATGGGCGGGTCTCACCTGCCCTTTACAGGGAGACAGCCTGGGAACGAACAGGTCTGCCGCGTGGGGCTTTTCCTTCTACCCTGTAGCACCTGGTACTTTTGGGAACTGGGCCCAGAAACAGCTGGGAGCTCTCTTTGCTGACTTGGGCACCAACAGGAATAATTCATCTCTTTAGCCTTTGTCACAAAAGGTAGATGACTTTGGGAACCCCTGGGTCATCATATTCAAGTCATCTTTGCAGGAAAGACACTAGCAAGATGATAAAAATCAAAAGTATTTAGTACCAATGGAGTGGGCCCTCATTTCTTCTCTTTCTTCTCTCAGTTAGGATTTGATCAGGAGTCCTGGATTTGCAAGAGTCAATTGCAACAGGAATGTCTGTACATTCCTGGACAAGCTCTGGACAAGAGCTGGTATTTTCTTGAAGATTTCCTCAGTGGTAGATACTATTTACGAGAGAAGTTTAAGAACATGCATCCTGGGTTTCTCAGGGGAGTTTTCTCAGAATCTGTCATATGTCAGTGCTATCCCCTGGTCCCTGGGAGGCAAACCAGGCTGCCCGGCTGACCAGCTCCCGTGGCAAAGCCCACGTTCTTCTCCTGACCCTTTGTTCTCTGCGCAAGTATACATGGTTCCACTCCAAGTACAAAAACTTTCATGTTGTTTCAACAGAATCAGTTTAACTGCTGGTGATTAGACGGACGGATTGGTATGTACCTGTGTAGAGAGCGCTCTGACCCAGAAAAACACTTCAGGGATAAGAAGACTTGAAACTGTGGCATTTGCCATCTGCCCCTGCTGGGGCAGATGAAGCTCAACTTGGAAAGGCTACTGCTGGGAGCAGATACTAGCTCTGAAACCTTTACCCCGGCTGGCTTGGCTGCCTCTCCCCGCTGGGCAGGGGCCACGGAGGAGCCGCTGTGTCAGGCTGACCCAAGCTGCGCAGCAGGGCATTACACGCCCCACGCGTCCTCCTCCTGCAGCGCAGATCAAAGGCGCAGCCCGGAGGCGGGAGCTCTGCACACTTTCTGCCTTTGCTGGGCGTAGCCTGCTCTTGGCTGGTTGGTTTATGGGGTGCCTGAAATGACCAGCTTTTTGTAAGCTACGATGTATCTGCCTTTGGGAGCAAGCACCCACTGTGGGGGTTGGAGTGGTCTGTCTTGGCTTTTTGCTTAGTATGAAGACAGCTTCGGCCTGTGTTAAGCAGAATAATGGCAAAGTATTACCCTTTAATAATGTGCGAGGGAGCAATAAATCGAGGGAAGTCCACTTCATGAATTAGTGTCCTTATTATTGTTTGGAATGGTATCTAAAGGGGTTGCAGGCGGTTAGTTTTGCACAGAGTGGACACAAAAGCAGCAGGAAGTGTTCTTATGGATGGTAGGCTAAGGAGATTCAAAACATGTTTTGGACCCTGCCTGGTTGGTTCTGGTGAGACGTTTTTCAGTAGTTTCTTCTTGGAAACTCTTCACTGGCTTTATTCTGAAGGTCCTTCCCTCCCATTCAGTTCTCGCTGAAATTGGAGGGGACATAGCTAATTGCTTTGTAGAGCACTTAAAGACATCCTCCAAAGAAACTCTAACAATCTGTGAACAGATGTCTGAGCAGGTCGGGGCTGAGCCGTGGCTGCAGGCCAGGCAGTCTCAGTTGGAGAGACAAGCAGGTTGGACACTAGTCAACCTCTCAGCCCGGCTTTTCTTCCTTAAACAACACCTGTGGAGTTTATGAGTTCCTCTAGGGAAAATCGGAGAAATCTACATTAGAATGCCCTGTTTCCTGCCAGGGGGACTGTCAAAGAGTTTATTGGACACCATTCTGCAGTCTCAAAGCGTTTATTGCCACATCATATATGGGGGCCGACCGTTGCCACATTACTGGAGGGACACCGGTGCCATTCGTCACGCTGCTGGGAATGACAGAGTCACGTTAAGAACGCAGTCCCGAGAAGGCATGGCTTTTTTCTGTGTTTTGAAACTTTGGACTCGCCAGAAATAAGTCATCATCTTTGTGTGTTGGCTGGGGAATTCTTCCAGCCAGAATTTGGCTGTAGGTAGAAGGAAAAGGAAGAAGCAGGGGTCAGGGGTGGCCGGAGTTTGGGGTGTTCTGGTGAGATTTGGGGTGGGGCCGTGTCCGTCACCTTCCCACGCGGCCCCAGCCGGCAGGGATTCTAGAGGAAGGACGTCTCCCAAAAGGAGACGGGGCCTCTGGTTGGAGGGTCTGAGGCGTTCGGGATGGAGACAGCTGGGCAGACGAGGGGGAAGGGGGCCCGGCAGGAAGCCAGGCACGGGGGTGCTCTCCTGCGGACTTGACTCCAGGGCAGGGCCCTTCTTTCCCTGCCAGGGTTATTTCTCGAGGTGAGGGGACCGGACCACATAAGGCTTTGTGCATAAGGCAGCTCCGAGGACTCTGGGAGTGAACGGTGAGCAAGGGGACGGCCTGGGGACTCTGGACGCTGGGCGTGCCGCCCTCGCCAGCGTGCCCTCGGACTCTCACCCTGCCATTCTCTGCATGGCAACACCACCACTGACTGCTCTTTCCAAAGCCCGAAGTCAAGTAGGCTCCTCCCCTTCCGCATCCTCCGCAATTAGCAGGCTTGCTGTCCTCTTTGAGTCTTACCACACTGCGACATTCTCCTACAGTTCTACCTTTCGAAGCCTAAGTAGTCTCAACTGGTCTCACCAAGCCTACTTAAATCCTTTCGTGGCTCTACAGGGTTGATTCCAAACACTTTAGCAGGGTGTAGTCTGAGCGGCCCCCCCGCCCCGCCACTACCCTCTGTTCCCTGAATACAGCTCAAGCTCCAGCCGTCTGGAAGGACCTGTGTTCCCCATTCATACAATGAGGTGTCACCCAGGGTCAAGCCTGCGTGCATTGTCCACCTTGTGCCCAGAAGGTCCTTTCTTCCTCTCAGCGGCAAGCTAGTACTCATCCTGCAAGATTGAGCCCTTCCATGAGGCCCTCTGAGATAGACCTGATAGAATTTTCCACCTTCTTCCTTGGAAGCTGCTTTGTGCCTGTACCCCTGCTAAGGCAACAGCCACGGTATGTTTTGCATTATGTTGCTCACCTGCATTTTTAGTGTCACTGTGAGGTTCCTTAGCAGGGGTGACATCTATTTTACTTTCACCCTTAGTTCCAACTGGGAATGAAATATTTCTGCCACATACCCAACTTAGATTATGTAAGCATTTAATTAAGGCAAAACCATGATTCCAGAAGAGGAAAGTTCTCTTCTTCCCACAGGGCAGACATAGAACAGGCCAGAAGTTGTGGATTCGTGGCTTGGGATAGCCCCCTCTGTCTGAACTTGGGCCCCTGTACCCGGAAGGCCCCCAGCTGTAGCCACTCTGGGCCTGGGGTGGCCTGGGTGGGGGTGAAGCAGGGTCGCCAGCAGCCATTGCCTTGCGGATCGACTGTCCATGGGAAGCTGTTCTAGGCTCGGAGGGGAACGGGGAGAACGGGGAGATGAGCGAGCTTCCTCACTGTGTTCTTACACAGACTCGCTCTCTGTGGCCTCAGGGAGAACAAACCAGAGCCCAGGGGAGGCGCCAGCAGATCACTGTGTGTGGGTGGGGGAGGGGCAGGAGAGGGAGCAGTTATTTTTGGTTAAGTGTAAGCTGAAGAGAGAACAGGCACAAACGGGGCCCTCTGAGCAGCGGTATGTTCAGCAGGAAAGAATAAACCCGCACGTCTTGTACTTTGATGCTCATAGCAATGGCTTCTCTCCGACTTTGGCGCAGAGAACAAGGTGAGTTTAGGTGCTACCTGGGGGGAGGCAGGGAATTAGCTAACCAGGTTTCTGGAATTGGAACAGGAGTGACATCTTGGGAGCCTAAGCTAAAACCACAGGTGTGTTTATTTGGTGCACCTGTGGCTTTCAATTCTGATCTGCGTGCTTTCAGGAACAGGACGACACTCTTATTTCTTTATAATCCTCACTATAGCCTTAAACAGGTGGTCTTCCTCCCTCTCCTTTCAGAAGGTATTTTCTGGGGACCTGCCATGGCCCAGGCACTGCGGGATATAAAGAGGTAACCAGAGTAGTCCCTGAGGTCAAGGACCTTCAAATGTAGTTGGGGGTAAGAGGAAGGGAGGGTAGGAGACCAAATGATGTCTACTGGGAGAGACATGTTTCAGCTGGCTCCTAAGGAAGCCACAGCTTTATCCCCATTGGAGTATTATAAATAAAAATGGAGATTGAGTGGATTAATTAAATTAAGTCAAGATTAATACTTAAGTCTCTGGTTTGCATCTAGAAATTAGAATTATGAGCAGTTATTCCAATTTTAGGGAGGTAACTAGAACTTATTATAATCTATTATATGCCAACTGCCCTACATATGTTCTTTAGTCCTCATTACAACTCTGTAAGGTGGTTCTTATTATCCCCATTTTATAGATGAGGAAATGGAGGTTCAGAGAGGTTAGTTAACATGCCCAAAGTCACACAGCTTGAAAGAAACATAACCATGAATCTTACCCTTGGTGGTCTTATTTCAAAGGATATGCCTTTATCATAACAGCAGACATTACAAACACTTTACAAGGCCTCAAGTTTGAAAAATTTTTTGAAGTTGGTGGAGTTTAATGATACTGAGAGGTTTCTTATCTTATAACTTGAAGGGCCCTCTCTGAGCACGCTGCTCTTTTTCACCTAACTGGACATTCATCTAATTGGACTAAGAACTAAAGAGCGACGTGTTCTGAGCACATCCTGGGCCTCAGTGGCCGTGTGGGCAGGGTTGAACCAGTGATGTGTGGCACTGGATGTTCTGGTGTTGGTGACTGTGAATTAACTGAGCCCTCCGTGGGCACCGGGGAGGGGGAGGACCTGGGTCTGAGGAGTGTGAGCAGGGGGAGGTCATGGCTTTACTTTTTTGAGCACAGTGCTGAGTGAGCAGCACCCAGGAGTACCCAGAGCCGGGTGGTAACGCAGGAAGTGAGCTCCAGCCCGTTTCAGGAATTCAGTCCCAGTGTTGACAGATCAGCCCGTGGGTTGAGACAGAGGTGCCCCTTGCTTGATCGATAAGAGACGCAGTGAAAGGAGCAGGGAAGGTAATTAGGGACCTAGATTCAGCTGGACACACAACTCCATGTTCCCCAGTAAGTGCTGGAGAGGCTTTTGTGACAAACGAACTTTCTATCTCTTGGGCAAGCCTGTGGATATTCTCTTCTTCAAAGAAAAGAAAGAAAGAAAATAAAGGGAAAAAGTCACTTCGAGGAGGGGCCAAAACAAGAGTGTTTTCCTTTGAATGGGCTAGAGTTGAGTCTCCCACTTTACTGCCCAGGGAGGGGCCGTGCTGCTAGCGGTGCGGGTGGACCTGTGTGGCGGGTGCAGCTGTGTGGCCGGCGGCCCCCGGCTGGTCGGGGAGCGAGGATGCTGTTGTGTGGCCATCCTCCCGCAGAAGCAGGGCCTGCTCACCGCCTCTGCCGGGGACGTCTTCAGGCCACATTCTTAGAATGCTCCCAGTTTTCTTTGTCTGGCTAGAAATGTGTCTCTTACAGGGGGGCTGAAGGCTTATTTTCTTGTCCTGGGAGCCCCCCTGTTGGTAAAGCACCATCAAGAAACAACCTGCAGCAATCTTTCTTCCAACCAGAAGTTTTAGCACGGCTGGACAAGTGGACATCATTTTAACAACAACTTTGAAAAACACTCCCTTTTCTGAAGTCACCAGCTTCATGGAAAGCAAAGATTCTCACACTGAGGGCCCTCGTGGTATATTCTAAAATTATCCCAAATGTGTGACCTTGGACAAGTCATTTTAATGTCACCCACCACCGGTTCCCTGATGTGTAAAATAAGAACCTGATTCCTGTGTTTTTAGGGCTGTGATGAGGGTGACATAAAATTACAAATGTAAACCAAGAAAAGTGTCTGCACAAAGTGGCCCTGATAAATAGTAGCTATTGATTATTACTTAAACTGTTCTTGGGTTTATGTTGCTAAAGACAGTAATAAACATGTGAAGACAGTAAATGCCTTTCAATTTCATTCTCCATCTCTTCATCTGCAAAATGTAGACAATAAATCGGGCTATTGGGAGAAAATTTCTTGGCACATAGTAGATAGGAAACAAATATTGGTTTTCTTATTCTTCCATTCAAACTGTCAATACATAAATATATATATACACATTCATATATATATGTATACAGCACATTTGTTTATGGATTTATAAATTGCATGCATGGACTACAGTATATTATTTATATTATAAAACATACTGAAAATAATTGAAATGAGTAGATGAAATAAATATAAACTGAAGTTTTGATATTATTTATGTGTTCACCTGGGATATAACACCGTCACATAACAAGTGCTGTAATAGGGACCTTATAAGCCTTGTCATGTGGTTCTGGGAGTAGAGGTAGAATCTTTTCTCTAAATAATTGCAGGATTTTTTTGGCTCCCAGAGTCATGAAGAGACCACTCAGACCGGGGGATGTCTTGTTCTTGACATATATGCTTAGCCTCTTCCGGCCAGCTTTCCAGTGCTGTCCTTCAGAAGTTTAGAGGAATGCCGTCACTTTCTGTAAATTAAGAAGTATCTTGTCACTACTAGAAAAGGCATTAGGAGGTAGTGGTAATGCAGGTTTATGACCCTGAAAATGAGGATGCCTGAGAATTTTATATTCTGCTAGTTTAAATTTCTTAATGCTGTTTTTCATAGAAGAGATTTTTTGGAGATCAGCTTTTAATTCTGGACTAGCTGTGTGTCTTCACACAGGTCCAACCTTTCCTGCCTTACTTTCTTATTTTCTTCATTTGTAAAATAGGGGTAAAAGTAGAGAGAGAAATAACTACAAGGCAGGGTTGTGGCCAGGATTAAGTTAGATGTAACAGTTCTTGTGGAAATTCTTAACAGGGTGTCCTTGCTTGGATGTTAGTCTCTGCTCTACCGTGATCTTCAGTTGGATTCCCCCGAGATTCCATATAATGTCCATTTTCTACTTTTATGCCTGCATTTCATTTATTTTTAAAAAGTAGACTTCCTTTTAAAATAAATGCAAATATGCACATGGTCTAAAAAGGTTAACTATTATAAGCTTTAACATTAAAAATGAAAAACCTATGTCCAATCCAATTTCTGCTTTCTAGAGGCAACCATTTTTTAACTCTTTGCTTTTTTTTTCTTTTCTGGAATTTACCTCTTTATTTCCAAATAACAACTTATACTGCAATTTCTTGTTTGTGTCTAGACTGTTCTTTTCACTCTTGCTGTGGAATCGTCAGGTTTTAGTCTGAAAATGTTGGTTCTTGACATGCTTATGGCCAAAGAATGACCAGATGCACCAAAGTAAGGCGTGCGTGAAAACGAGGTTTATCGAGGAGAGAAAGATGGGATTATAGGGTAAGAGCAAGATACAGGTTTACAGAGCATGCCACATACGCCACGGCTGACGACTGGACCCACTGTCACAGCCAAGGGAGAGCAGAAGGAAGGGTGCAAAAGGGGACTGGTTACGGTCTGCATCTTATTTTATAGTGCCTGGATTGGGACCTCCCTCATGGTTCAGAGGTTCCTATGGAACCACTTTAATTGGACAGTTGCGAGTCACATGACCTGAGCCTTAACTACGCATGCAGGTTGTTCTAATTCAATTTTTGGACTCTGTGATACCTCTACTACTTGGCCCTTGGGCTAGAGAGTCCTCTGCATTCTTTTGCAGCTGGCACACTAAGTTCTGATGGGCAGATTCGTGGGGTAATTCCCTCCTCCCCAGGTATGGCAACCGTTTGGGAGATTAGGATGGGGCAGGACCGAGATGGGGGCAACAGCACCCACTTTTGTCCCTAGGAGACCCAGAATCCCTCGTTATCTACATAGCAGAATATGAGAATTCAGCTTTCTTACACCTCTTTCCTCCTACCCCAAGAACGGTCTCCTATGTACACACCCACATACATGCTCACGTGTGCACACATGTGCACACATCTGCACCCGCCCCATTCCTTTCCCCATTCTTCCAAAATAGTTATATCAAAACTTTGGTGAGTTAGCGCTCACCATAGACTTACAGTGCGCTATAACTAAATTTTCAATTCTTGTACATTTTATTTTTCCTGTAGCTACTATTGTCTCTTTTTTTGTTTACTTAAATTTTTTTGAATCTATCAATAATATACCACCATATTCTGATAGAATGTGTAAAGCTCCTTTCAGTATAATGAAACACATCAGACAATCAAATCTGTCACCTTGTTTTCTTCTTGGAGACATCGTTCCTGCAGCCTCTGTCCCCTGCTAGTGTAGATTGCCTCACTGTTGTCGTCACCTTGTAGTCCCCTTTACCTCTTTCCTTTGTTGGATTCCCCAGTCCTGGGTGCCATGGCTTCACAACTGTTCATTTTTTTTTTTTCTTGAGACAGAGTCTCGCTCTGTTGCCGGGGCTAGAGTGCCATGGCGTCAACCTCGCTCACAGCAACCTCAAACTCCTGGGCTCAGGCGATCCTCCTGCCTCAGCCTCCCAAGCAGCTGGGACTACAGGCACATCCCACCACGCCCAGCTATTTTTTTCTGTTTTAGTTACCCAGCTAATTTTTTTTCTATTTTTAGTAGAGATGGGGTCTCACTCTTATTCAGGCTGGTCTTGAACTCCTGAGCTCAAGCGATCCTCCCGCCTCAGCCTCCCAGGGTGCTGGGATTACAGGCGTGAGCCACCATGGCCGGCCCACATTTGTTAATGTACACCACTCTTGAGTAGCTTCTTGAGAAAGTGAACTTGAGAGAGACATTTTTTTATGATCTTGCATTTCTGAAAATTTTACTATACTCTCACTTTTGATTGTTATTTTTGTGGGTCTAGAATTACAGGTAGGACATAATTTTCCCTCAGAATTTTGAGGGCATTATTTATTTCCTAGTGTCCAGTGTCATTGTTGAGAAATTCCAAAGTCATTCTGATTATTTTAAGCCCTCAAATGTGACCTATTTTTACTCTCTGAGAGTTCTTAGGATGCTCTTTTTATCCCTGGTGTTCTAACATTTCACGATGGTGTGCCTTGATGTGTATCCTTTTTCATTTATTGTGCTGATCACTTGAGGGGTCCTTTAAATCTAGAAGTTTATGTCTCTCAGGTCTGGAGAATTTTCTAGATCATTTCTTTGGGAATATGTGCCAAAGTCCCTATTTTTTCTTTGTTTTCTATACTAGAGTTTTTCCTGGACTTCATGAATTAATTTTCAAATTTCCTTTTTTTTCCCCCACCCACCCTCAAAGAGTTCATTTTCAAACATGGGAATAGACTAAAGACATTAAAAGGAAACATAAAAACATTTTCTCTTTGTGGGTATTGGTGTCTGTTAAATTTTTCCCCAGCTAATGCCTTAATTGCCCTTCTTCAAGAGGAATAAAAAAATGATTAAAAATACAAATAATATAAGCCACATTAATGAAATGTTTCAGAGTAACTGTTGGCCAAAAGTAGCAATTATTCTATTATTTTGGAAATAATATGATGGGAAAATGTCATTGCCAACTGGTGAAAAAAATGTCATCTTAATATTATAGTTGTCCTATTATGCAATAACAAAATCATTCCGTCCAGTTTTCTTTTTTCTATTCTTTGTGTCTTTATCTTCAGCTTTGCCTTCTAGCCCTTCTACTAAGGTTTGAATCTCTGCTATCATTTAAACAGTTTATAAGAGTTCCTTCTTGTTTTCTGCATGTTTACTTTTCTATAGTATTCTGTTCTTGTTTTGTGGATACGTTGTCCCTCTGGGATATTAATTGTGGTGGATGCGTTTCCTTTGTGGTTTGTGTTTGCTCTGTTTTATCTCTTTGTTTCTTTTAGTCTCTAACTTTTCCATTAGAGGATTTTCTCAAAAGCTTTTGTGATGCTGGTGATCTTTGGATGTCTGCTTATTTTTAAGTCCAGCACAGAAAGTTGCTTGAAAGTGCTATACACATGGGTGCAGCTGGGTGAATGGCGGGCCTCACAGGTGCTGATTAGATGTGGATCTGTTACATTGGGAGCACCTCCTAGTTTTCAATATCTGCCCATCATGAAGCCTGACTGCATCTTGGGGGAGCCAAGTGGAAGAAGAGGAATGGAGAAGCGGCATTTTATCATCCAGTGTGTAGACTTTGAGTCAGTTCTCTTGTTTTCAGACATGCATCTCATACCTGTTGTCAGCTGTGTTCCAGAATCCAGATTCTTTGTGGTTTAATTTGTCCTGAGTAAATCCCCAGGCTTTGGCAGAGACAGGGAAGAGACTGCTGGGGGAGGGGGAGAGTCCTCCCATCGTTCAGCCCCATTTTCACCTTGTTGCCTGGGGTTCCTAAGCCGTTTCTGGGTTCTGTTGTGGGTAGAACTGGTTTGCTTCTCAGAGGATGCCTCACCCAGTTCAGGACTGGGCTTCAGTTCTGGCTCTTTCCAAGTCTGGCCCTACTTGTCCTTTGCTTCACTTCTAAATTTTGTCAGCATGTCTTGTCTGCTGTGATTTCTCTCCTGTCTCTTTGTCTTTGTGTGTTTACACCTGTGTATTCTTCCATGGTCCTGTTAGTGTGGTTTTGGGGGGAGTAGAGATAATGTGTGTTTTCCATCTGTCCCATTTCACCGGAAGCCACCTCTCCTTCCTCTGTCCTCACTCCTGATAAGTCTTTATCTTCCTTGAAGCTTCTGCCCCGCACTTATTCTAACTGAACTTCAACTCAGCCTAAAGATCACTTCTCATTCTCCCTGAGTCCTCTAATGACACAGTTTGATTTATGGTGCCACTGGAAGGGAATGGCTTGGGTCTGATGTCTCGGCCATCCAAAGCGTGTTGAGATAGCTCACCTGTGTGACTCCAAACTCACCTGGGTCAATCTGCTTCATCTAGTCAAGGGTGTAGGTGCTTCTGGGGTCACATGGACCAGAGGCAGTTAAGTACCGTTGTCAACTGTGTCACAGACTCCACCCTCTCTGTGATTTGTCCTGAGTAAATCTCCAGGCTTCCACAGAGATGGGGAAGGGGCTGCTAGGGGAGGGCGAGGGAGCCTTCCCATGCTTTTGTCCCATTTTTCACCTCGTTGCCTCAGGTTCCTAAGCCTTTTTTGGGATTTGCACTGACAGAGGACTATATTTGAAGCTGATTTGGTGAAATAGACCCACATCTGATTACCTCCTGTGAGGCCCAGCAGTCAACCAGCTGCATCCTCGTGCATGGGATTTCCAAGCAACTTTTTGTGCCTCACTTTTGAAAACAAGCAGATATCAAAGGTACAATTGAAACAGCATCCACTAGGCCTTCTGTCTTCAGGTCTTCCCTCCAGTTTTATCCCAGACTGCTCTGTCTGATTGACCTGCCTGAAACGTTACCTTTGTCATTGAAAATCTCTAACTCTGCAGCTCCAGGGACTGCCTCTCACCTATTAAAAACATCTAATTTTTACCCTTAGGTTTCTTTTTGTTATTCTATCACTGTGTCATCTTGTAAACCATTTACAAATGAACTTATTTCTTTTGCTAGAGTATGTCTGTTCCCTTGGAGTTTCATGCCTTTGTGCTCTCCTGTCCCTTTCTCAAATGCTGTTCTCAAATTTTTGCCCAAACTACCCTACTGGCCCATTTCAAGTACCAGCCCCATTGGCCACCCAAGTTCTCACTGAGTTTTTCACCTTCTCAAGTTGTAGCACTTATGGACGACAGTACTTTTTGTCCCTGGTTATTATGATATGAAATTCTTGTCTTTTCATGTGAATGTTCATATTTAGCCAGAAATTAATGATTGTGCACTGACCACTGGGCACCATGCCAGGCACTTGCACACACTCCATCTCTTTTACTATCTGTAACGACCAATCAGCCAAGTTGCCCATTTTATAGATGAGAACACTGAGACCTAGCAGAAAGCACTTTGCTCGGGGTCACACATGCTCTTTCCGGTCTGCTACAGCCAGCTTTTGTGCATGAAGGTGAAGGTTGTGGTTTGATGTTGTCTCTGCTCTGATGGGCACTGCTCAAATTCTGCAGCTGAAGCACATCATGCATCAGCGTTGTGGGGAGCTCGTTCAGGCCTTGCAGTGCAGGCAGTGGACACGCGTGTCAGGGTACGGAAGGAGCCCTGGAGGCAGTCTGCACGCTTGAATAGCTGCAGCAGGAGTGAGCGGTCAGGGCCAGGGCAGGGAAAGAAGGACCAGCGCAAGGAGGCCTTTCCTAGGCGTTGGCTGTGTTTGTTCCATGAGGCATTTGGGAGGATTTGAGCTTTGATGTTTGACCCTGAACTAGGCTCTTCTCTGTCTGGGTCTTTAGTTCCCCACTGGTCAAGTGCTGGTTTATCATCGCCCAGAGCCCAGAGAGCTCCAGGTGTGCCTCCTCTGCAGGCCTGCCGTGGCCTGCCTGTCCCGAACCTTCCTCACCTGGCAGGTGTGGCTCTGAGGCCGAGCCCTGCCTGTAAGATAGAGCACGGCCGCCGCGTCTAGGAAGTCCCTGCACTATTTGGATGTGGTCCAATAGGGAATAACACAAATGGCTACAGCTTTTAATAGTGCTTTTAGCGCATCTTTCTTGTTCTTATTTATCAGTATACTAGGTCTGTCCAGAAAGTATCCAGCCGTGTTAATCTACATATTCATCTTACATGGCCGAACACTTTCTGGACAGACCTCGTATACTTACTGGTGTGATTTCACATGCATCACTCGATACGGAATCGTATCTGATTCCTCTGGCACTATTCACTTATGGAATTAAAACTTTGATGTTCACTTAGGGCTATACAATGAAATTTCCATTTTTTTGAGTGTGGAATCTCTTCTTTGCCACGGTCTTTTTTGCCTCTGCCCCACTCCACCTTCCTCCCCCCGCCCCGTTCTATTTCTTTTCTTTCAAGAAGAATTCCTCTAGGTTATGAATCTCTAAGATTTGAATTTATCGTCTATAAAATGGGCTTCATGACACCGCTCCACGGCTGCCACACCCGTTAGGTGGGGCACACGCCCAGCGCCGTGCACCCGGTGGCGGGACGGCGAATGTTAGTTTTGCTTCTTCCTCTTTATTACGCCGTCTGCACTGGGCATGGATGTGCCTGCACCGGTGGAGCCCTCTGGGCGCCGACCAGCCATCAGCTGAGCTGAACCGGACCCTGTCACAGGGCGTGACCCTGCAGGGCTCTGCGTAATATGGGCCCGACTTAAAGCTGCTGCTTGTGAGCCTGAAGCGCTTCAGACAGAGATGCTGTAGGAATAGGAGGCGGATGTGATGCTATTAATTGGCAGTGGCTATAAATACGCCACCTGAGAGTGATGCACGTGTCCCCCAATGTGGCTGCTAACTCCTCAGTCCCATGTTGAAGTGTGCAACAGGTCGGGGGTGGGGAAAGGCAGGCGAGAGGACCCTGAGGCCTCTCTGACTGCGCTGCCCTCTCTCTTTCAGGAGCACTTTCTTTTTGTTGGGGCTCATTCCTGAGCAATCCTCCCGACAGCTCATTTCCCCTGGGCTGTAAGCAGAGGCTGACCCAGGGGCCCCGTAGTCAGCAGTTACTGCCACAAGCAGGAAGTGTTTAATGGTTTGCGTTTACTTTTAGTTGGAAGAGGAAAGGCTGAACTTTCCTTACGATAGGGACAGAAAAATCAACATGACCACAGCAGTTCATTGTACCTTAAGGAGGGAAACCAGAGCTCCTGAGGGCTCCGAGGGTAACATCTTGAAAGTGCTCTGTCACCAACAGAACAAGATGAGGAGAATCTATTACATATGCTTTGAGTCAAACTAACGTGCGAGATTTTGCCTGGCTGGTGAAGCCAGTTGCATCACCAGTGTGTGTGCGGTCGTCGCAGATGAAGGCAGGAAACTACTGTCCTGTGGTGGGCATCTTGTGCTATCTTGTAAGTTAAGTGCTACTTTAAAGATTAACAGTATAGTTGACAAGAAATACACAAGGACATAGAATAATTGAATAATCTATCTCCTTTCATCCCTTGAAGAGATCCTCTTTTCTCATATCTATAAAAATCCAGCAGGTATACGGCAAAAAGAAACCCTTAACAAGTTTAAAAAGTAGAGTTTCTAAAGACCACAGCCTTGATTATAAGCCAATAAAAGCTAGAAATAAATGCTATGAGGCTGACCCCATCCCTTGCCCAAGTCTTTACGATTTAGAATTAAACACAAACTCGAAGATAATTATTGGATCAAAGAGAGAATCAACGAGCCTGAGCAAGAGCGAGACCCTGTCTCCACTAAAAATAGAAAAATTAGCTGGGCCTGGTGGCATCTGCCTGTAGTCCCAGCTACTGGGAGGCTGAGGCAGGAGGATTGCTTGAGCCCAGGGGTTTGAGGTTGCAGTAAGCTATGATGATGCCACGATACTCTAGCCCAGCGACTCTGTACTAAAAAACAAAAAGAGAATCAAAAGGGAGATCATAAACTGTCTAGAAAGGAATGAAAAGAACTCTTTATACTAAACCTATGCACCATAGCAAAAGAGGCACCCACAAAACAATGCGTATAAAGATGACAATAAAGTAATTAGTTTAAAAGTTTGGGAAATGTACAACAAATTAAACCAAAAGGAAGTACAAAGAGGGAGATATAAACAAAGAGCTACATTTAATAAAATAGAAAATAAACAGGAAACATTAGTGATGTATATCCATTTAAATGCCTGTTCTTGGGAAGGACTAAAGATAGAAATCTAACCATATGTCTGATCAGAGAAACATCTGAGCAAATATTAGCACTTTCATTCAGTGGAATATTATGTAGCTATTAAAATTGTTTTAAAAGCATTTGTAGCCGGGCGCGGTGGCTCACGCCTGTAATCCTAGCTCTCTGGGAGGCCGAGGTGGGCGGATCGTTTGAGCTCAGGAGTTCGAGACCAGCCTGAGCAAGAGCGAGACCCCATCTCTACTAAAAATAGAAAGAAATTATATGGACAGCTAAAAATATATATAGAAAAAATTAGCCGGGCATGGTGGTGCATGTCTGTAGTCCCAGCTACTCGGGAGGCTGAGACAGGAGGATCGCTTGAGCCCAGGAGTTTGAGGTTGCTGTGAGCTAGGCTGACGCCACGGCACTCACTCTAGCCCGGGCAACAGAGTGAGACTCTGTCTCAAAAAAAAAAAAAAAAAAAAAAAGCATTTGTAAACGGGTTGAGTGAAATGCTTATGTCAAGTGAAAAGAAGATGTATTATAGAACGATCATAATTCTGTGACTTTAATCTCCCATCCCTTCCACCCCCAAGTTCTGAAGAGCATGAAGTGTGTAAAGAAAGTCCGTAGAGGATACATCAAAGTGTCACAGTAGGAGTGAAGCACTGACTCGTGCCACAACACAGACGAATCTTGGAAACATTGTGCTAAGTGAAAAGTGCCCGTCACAAAAGACCTTGGAATGAATGATTCTGTTTATATGGCATGTCCAGAATGGATAAATCTATGGAGACAGAAAACAAATCAGTTGTTGCCTCCAGCTGTGGGGAGTGCTGGGTGTGGGTTTCTTTTTTGGGGCGAAGAAAGTGTTCCAACATGGCCTGTATGAAGGTTGCACAACACTGTGAACATACTAAAGACCACTGAGTTGTACACTGTCAGTGGTGTGGTACATGAATTATATACCAATTAAGCTGCTCTGGAAAAAAAAAATCACAGTAGTTATCTTAGGGGATAGACGTATCGGTGATCTTCCTCTTGCTTTCCCATCCTCTTCTGTAATTTCCACGTTTCCAGGTGTTCCGGATGTAATTCCGCAGTACTTGTAGAGTGGAAACACATTGTCGACTAAAAACCATTTTAAGGGAAGAATTGCTAACAGTCAGCCTTTTACCAGACAAGGCAGTATGAAAAATCTGCCGGCTTACCTCCTGGGAAGGTGAGGGAGGCCGACTCCTGTGATCCTAAAATCTGGGGACGGCTGCGGTGGGTTGCTCAGTCGCCATCACATACGTAAAGTGCCGAAGGGCCACTGGTCTGCAGGTCATGGAAGACAACGTCATTTGTCTGGGATCCCTCGGGGGAAGGGACGTATCTCTGGGGAGAGAGAAACCTGGGGATGGCTAAGAGGCCGTTTCTAGTGGAATATTCTGAGAGGTGTTTAGCAGAGTGCTAAATTAGAGAAAGCTGTTACTTATATAACTTCCTGTAATTGCCCAGCAGTAGCTGCAGCTGAGGACAGCCGCCCTCTCCTGGTCTTTGCTGAGCGGAGGCCGCACGGCCCTGCCTCCTTGCAGCTGGTTTTCCTTCCACTCTGAGCTTCGTGCGTGGAGTCAGACTTTTCCACCCAAACTGAAATGCCATTTTAAAAAGAAGACTGCGTTCCCTGTTTTGAAGATGGGCAATTCTTACGCTGGCCAGCTGAAGACAACGCGGTTTGAAGAGGTCTTGCACAACTCCATCGAGGCCTCCCTGCGCTCCAACAACCTGGTGCCCAGACCCATCTTCTCCCAGCTGTACCTGGAAGCTGAGCAGCACCTTTCCTCTCTGGAAGGTAGGAGACGCGCATTTCTTCCCTTGGTGTACTTCTTTTATTGTGTGCAGTTTAATGTGAGCAGCAGAACTTGAAACTCTGCCTTCTGCTCTGTGTAGAATACGAGTCTAGCAGAAAAGAATTCTTAGAAAAAGAAGGTTGCACATAGGTTCTTACTTGGCTAAAATTGAAGTACATTTCAATCATAAAGTTGCAAGGAATAAAAGTAGCAGGAGAAAGGAAGAGGGCAAATTGTTCTGAACTGGTTGCTACATGTACTCTTATTAGAAAGCTTTGACATTTTCACTTGGATAAGCAAGAAATTTTTTTAACATGCTTTTGGCCCTCAGCTATATATTTTTTCTCTCTGTCCTGTGAGTCACAGCCATATCTTTGCCAAGTAGTCAATGCCGTTTCTCTTTGTAATAGCAGGTACAAGAGCCCTCCAGGAACTTTTAAAAACCAAGAGCAAACCCTTATGAATTGCACATGTGCCAAGAATAAACAAATTACCTTCAGGCCTGGGGACTCACTTTAGGATTTACTTAATTATCCAGAGAATAAAACGGTTGTGTTCTTTATAGCAGTGTATCATCATGTCAAAAGTTACCCCTCGGCAATCCATAGTATGAGACAGCTACTGTGTTAGAAGTTCATTTTGTAAGTTTATGTCTTTTAATTGAAGTTATCTGCAGACGTAGCTACTGAAGTGAAAAGAGGCCATGGTTTAAAACTAAAATCAAACAAGAAAGCATTCAGTGTGCCAGGGCTTGTGCTGGGATGCCCTTGCGTGTGTGTGTGTGTGTGTGTGTGTGTGTGTGTGAGTGGATGGTAGGCTGGAGTGAGTAGAAGAACATAAAGAAAAACAAGTCACGGAGGTGCTTGTCTTCAAGGGGCTTTGTGTTGAGCTTGTGTGATATTTGATAGTTCCTTCTTCTAGCAGGGAGGCATTCCTGTGTGACTGTTTAAAATGTCCTTACTAAATTAACCTTGCAAATGTCTCCTCTAAAGACCTGTATCTGAGTCTGAGAGAAACTAGATTGTGGGCAAAACCATGAACTAGGAAAACCAGTAAGTCTCTGGTATTCACGTTGAAAGTGCCAATGTTTTCTGGCATAGAAAACATTACTGTGACATTGTGGGGAGGTGAGAAATAACCAGAGAGCCTTTTATAGACTGTGTTTTTGACCAGTTGAAAGACTTTCGTGGAATATATATTTTGTGGTCATCCTTAACTTCTTATAGTATTGAAAAGATTTGTTGCTAAAGATAAATTAATAGTAGTAATGATAATTTAGTACATTTGAATGGTACCTTAAAATCTGCAAAGTGTTTTTTCACCTCCACCAGCCAAAGTCATTGAATCCTATGATTTGGGAAGATGCAAGACTGGTTTGCTGGAAGTTTAGCAGAAGTGACTGAGCAGCAGTTGCATCCTAGCTTTGCCAGCTCTGAGAGGAAAAGGAGGCAGACAAGTGGTTGAGTGGACTTGGCTGCCCACCTGGGGAGAGGGAGAAGTAGAAAGACCTGTAAGGATTCCTAATCAGCTTGTCCTCCTGTTTGAAGATTTGATAGGCTGCCCCCGGCACACCTCTCCTCGGGAGGCTGTCTCTAGCCTTCTGAATGCTCAGGGTGCTCTTCTCTGCTGCTAGACGTGATGGCACTTTCCAGGGACAGCTTTGAGGCTTGGACTCTTCATTCCTTTGCTGAGTGTGGAAAGTTCCCTGCCAGCCACCAGCAGGCTTGCTCAGCCTTCACATTGGTCTGAAAACCGAACAAGCCCGCTCTGTGATTTTCCCATTTGTCCAGCAAACAGAAACCCCCCGAGATTTTGGTTTTCTAGTGCAGGCAAACAAGGGGGCTTAGGGGATTGGTGGGAAGGGAGTGACTCTTTTTGGTTTGCTAAATGTCACCATAAACCAAGCACTCAGCTTGGGCCCCTGTTTCTGCATCGTAAAACTTGATGCAGACAGGCTTGTCTAGGCCGTATCTTGTTTTGTCTGTGTGTCAGGGTCTCTTATCTTATTTCTTGCCTTCCTCAGACAGCAACATGAAAGATGATTTTTATGACCAGGGTGCCAATATACTAAACACCCCTGGATCTGTTAACATTTTATGTATTTGTGAGGGTGATTTGGCAGGGGTCTTATTCCTTTGTTCTTTGAATTAGAGTTCTTACCTGCCGCCTCTTTCTAGGGGAAAAACCTTTTATACATTGTTGATTTTTTTTTTTCTTTAAAGAAAGACCAACAAAACAAACACTACCCCAGCATTTGGGGATAAGTGTTTATCAATTAAACAGGACACAGGTAAATTCCTGTAATCCCACCCACTCAGAATGTCATGGAGTTTCTTCTCCAGGAAAGAAAACAAGATTGAATGTGAGCATTAAAATGCATAGCCTCATGCCACACGGAATCGAGTGGCTCTGAGTTCCTGAGTTTTATTATTCCGGCTCTCCTCTCCCAATCCAGTCGGTTTTGTCTAATGCCATTTTACGGCTCTCATCCTGCCGGGAGGGCTGGGTAAACACGCTGGTTTAGTCTGCTAGGGCTGAGCCCCATCAAAGGCCCTGGGACATCTGATGCAGACCTTTGACCTTTAATCCCGATTTCTCACTGACTGGACACCGGGCTCTTTCTTTGACTTCCTGAGGCCCGAGAGCCTCCTCTTTCATTCTTTCTGAGAGTCTGAATTCTTGTTCTTGTTGCTTTGGCAGAATAACGTGCAGGCATTCCTGCATGCCCCCGCAGCTCTGAAGGCCTGGGCTTTGGGGGCTGCGTGTTTCATTTCTCTGGGATATTCTCTCCTTTTTCCAGTCTGATGGTTGGTGTCTGTGCCATCCCCTTCTGAGTCTCTGGAGTGCTGGCTCAGAGAGGAGAGAGCCTAGATCTCACAGTTTTCTGTGCCACCCAGGCTGGCCCTGCGCTGCGTCACAGATGCCTGGGGTCGCCTCTTTTTACCTTCTGCTAAAACCGCGCCATGCCTGCATTTAATGGCAGGAAGGAAGCCTCGGAAGGAGGCTCAAGAATTTATTCTGCCCCCTCCCTTGGGTAATCTTTTTACAGTCTTCCCACCAAGTCCCTCTTGGCCCAGGAAGACCGAGATAGCAGGAATCCTCCCTTAGCTTCCTGCCGTCAGGATCCCCACCTGCTGGAAATGCTCAGCGTCCTCCTCCTCTTGGCCCACAGGCAGCGTTACCGCGGCAGCCCTGTGAGGTTATGTCTCAGTGCGCTGAACTGTTTAAATCACATCGGGAACATGCTGTGCAGTTCTGAGAGCCATACTTTCCCACATAGACTGTCACAACCCCCAGTGACTTTACAGTTCTTCTGGATGAACCACCTCATTTTGAAGGTGCAGGATCAGACGCACAGAGAGGTTAAGGAACTTTCCTGCTGCCACACAGGCAGCAGTGGTGCAAGGGAACCTTGAGTTCCCTGATTCCCTGTCCAGTCTCTTTCTACTGCACGTGATTTTTGCCATGAACCCAAAACCACTTAGCCCACTGGAGAGAGGAGGGTGTTAGGACCAAGAGAGGAGAGTTTGAGACATGACAACAAAGAAACCAGAACTGAAAGGAGACAGAAACAAAAAATGAAGAAGGGACTGTATCCCAGCGCAGTGTATTTAAGGATGTTCATAATGACCTCGTTCCCCGAAGACATCTGTGTGCTATTTATTAAATGACATTTAAAGATAGACAAGTTGAAAGGGACTTTTATCCAAAATGTCTAAGTTAAAGGAAGTTGGCAGGACTGAACGTCAGTAGCTCTGGAATCCGCTTTCTCCAGCAGTGCCGGGCCGTGTGGCGGGACCCTGCTCAGAGCGGTTGGGCGCCCAGCACGCAGCCGTGCTTAGACGCTTCTCTGCTGGGCGCAGCACCTGGGGTACAGGGTGCAAGTCTCTGGGAGACGACAAGAAACTCATTTCACTGCAGCGACAGAGCCACGTGCCCAGGGAGGGTGGATTTATGTGGTCAGCTGTGGCTCCCCTGCCAGTTCCATGTTCACCAATCCTCCTGAAAGGTGATCTCACTTAAAAAAGTTTTCTAAAGCCATAAGACATTCGTGTAAGACAAATTTGGGTGTGTTTGTATTTCTAGTAATAGATGCATGCATTCTTCCCTTGGGGAGAAATAGTAACCTGCAGTTTAGCAGTTCCCTTGCTACGTAAAGGTAGTTAGTACTACTTACGTTTTGTCTCCTGAACTAAGCAGTGCAGTTTAGGTGGCGAGAGCATCAGCTTGGGCATCAGACACGACTGGAAACGTGCAGCCTGTGCTACTTAGCACGTAGCTGAAGAGCTGTGGACCAGTCACCCGCTCTCTGAGCCTCAGTTTCCTTATTTGTAAAATGGCCTCCGTGTTACACCATGAGACCTCCCGCACACATACTTGGAATGCTTACCATGCACAGGCGTTGTGCTCAATCGTTATCAACCACTTATACTCGTATTAAACCCCTAGCATGCGTGTAGCTGTGGTGGGTAGAAGAGAAGTGACCTTGAATTTGAAGTCACCAGGCCAGGCTCGGGCCGAGTCTGTTTGCCACGTGACCTCAGGAGCCAGCCATCCTGAGCGAGCCTCAGCTTTTCCGCCTAGTGAGGAAGGATGATGGTGCCCGGCTGACGGTGCGTTTGTAAGGACTAGTCACTCACTAGCCAGGACTTGCAGAGTGCGCGTTAACCGAGTGGGACTCGTTCTGCATTAGGCCCACAGTCCTGCGTCCTTGCTGAGCCCGAGGCCCCGGGTGGGAGGAAAGGCCCCGTGGGAGCTCCGGGGGGCTGGACGGCACAGCCTTGCTCATCGCTCTCCCTCCCCACATCTAGGTGGTAGCCGAGTGGACAATGAGGAAGAGGAAGAAGAAGGAGAAGGAGGGCTGGAGCCAAACAGTCTCCCAAACCCTTACCAGCTGCACCCTCCCCCTGAAGGATGCTGCACCACAGATGGTGAGACTGACTGCCGGGCCACCGCCGGCCACTGCCCGGAGTCCGTAGCTGGGCCGGTGGCCAGGCCTGTGGCTGTGTGTGGCCGGGGACCTCTTTTCCCATCCTGTGTCCCTGAGGCATGAGCCGTGCCAGTGGGCTGCGGCCTGCCCACCTGAGCCAGCAGCTCTGCAGACACCGAGCCGTAGATGCTAAGGCAGGGCCACAGCCTCTGCCGCTCCTTGGACAGCCTCAACTCATGAGTGGCTTGGGAGGCAAAAATCTGTTTTTTTGAAAACTGGAATCTGTTTTCCCTGCTCAGGCGTGCTTGTACAGCACACTTCACTCAGAATTGATTTGGAGGAATAATCTCACGTTTATCAGTATTTCACTGTTGAACAAGCAGATACACGTTATCTCGGGAACCCTGTAAAATCAGTCACGTTATTCCTGTTGAGAACCTGGACGGGTGGCAGCTTAGTCCCATGCTGACGGCTCGTGCTCTGCATTCAGGCTGGTGTAGCCCCTGCTTCTGCCGCCCACCGGCCAACAGCCTCTCTGACTGTTAGTAAGCTCATGTGTCCTGACACCACACCAGTCAAGGGGTGGCACTGGTTATTTAAAATAACTAGTTATTATAAAGCAGTGACTAATTAAAGTAAGTATCGAGCCCTTGCTCTGGAAATACGGAAGTAAATGGTATGAGAGCTCCCAGTTTGATGGGGAGCTAAGTAGGGAAGCGGATACTTTGCACACAGTGTGGAGAGTGCTGGGGTGGGGGCAAGCAGGGGTGCATGGGAGCAGAGGACAGGCTTCTAGCTCAGGTAGAGAGTTTGGGAAGACTTCCTGGAGGAGGCAGGGTTTGGGAGAATTAGTTGGAGTTAGCCAGGAGACTGCAATGGCATTGGAGGAAGCTGGGGAGTCCTAGACAGAGGGAACAGCATGTGCAAGGGCTTGGAAGGGGGAGAATATAGCCATCTAGGGAATTGCTAGCAGTTTCTTTAGGTAAGGGTGCTGGGCTGGGCTTGGAGGTTTATGGAGATACCACGTACCCTCCCTGGAGGCCTGAACTTGACCTTGAGCCTGGTGGCCTGCAGGGGAGGGACTCGGCCCTTGCTGGGTTGCTTTTTCAGGCAAAGGGAAGTCAGTACAATGGCTTTTCATGGGGTAGGACTTCTAGTGTCCGAGTGTTAAAAAGGCCACTGAATAAAATGATAGGAGGTGAACTTTCCAGTGGTCATGATAGTGATTTTTGCATAATTTCCTATTGAATGCAGTAGATACTATGACTGCTCAGACCTCTCTTCCTCCGGCTTGTCAGAAGGTGGGGGCCACACTGGACTGGGAAGGCCCTTCGTCATGGAGTCGGGGGCCCTGCTGGGTGCTTGCCCTGGACCTCAGGGAGCTGGCCCACCTTCCCCAAGTTGATATGGGGAACACCCCAGGCCTGGGAGTCAGCCTGGCTCCCCTTCTGGTCCTTCTCTGCAGCTTTGGGCAAATCATTTAACCTCTGAGCCTCAGTTTCCCTCTCTTCAAACTGGGAACAGTAACACTTTCCCACAGGTGACGCGAGAGCTCTGCAGGCCTTGCCGTGGCCCAGTGCCTGGCACGTGGTGGCACTGGCCTTGTGCCCGCCAGCCTCTCCGCAGCCTTCTCCTGCCTCTGCCCAGAGACAGGTGGGCAACCCTGGAGCAAACGGGAAAGCCCAGCACACAGGAGGAAAGTCTCCTGAACTTTGAAAGACTCTCACGCAAATGAGATTAAATATGCCGTGCAAACATGTGGCGCTCTGCAGGGCCGCCTTGGGCTCCGTCTGCTGTCTTGGTCTCAGTCTGTAGCTGGAGGGAGCCCAGGAGAGAGGGCTGGGACACCCTCCCCTGGAGGGAGACCCTGGAAAGGGCTCATCCGAATGAATCTCTGCCGTTTCCCTTTTCTTGCTTTGGCCCCAGATATTTGTAGAAACTTATTTTTTTGAATAGGAAATAAAAGAGCTAAAACATGAAAGGTTCGAAAGGGCATAGAGTGACAGTCTCTCGATGCTCTCAGTCTTCCACGTGTCCTGTTCTCCTGTTGCCTGTGCAGAGGAAACTGGCGTTACCAGATTCTCACCCCTCGTTCTTGACGTTGGCCTTTTTCTCATCCATGTAAAATGCAGCGTGTAAAAAATGTCAAATTACCCTCTGTGCCTTATGGGTTCATCTTTTACATGTTATAATTTGTCATCATTTGCCTTAAACCCTTTTCCTGCTGAGCTTCATTTGCACATTAGTGTGTATTGCATGGTGGCACCAATAGACAAACGATTAACGTCTGGTCGGTCGTGAATAACTACGATTATAGTTTTAGCTCTCCGAATTAATTCTGAGGCCAGCCACACCCAGAAGTAAGGGTTGCTCCTGACTTTGCCCCTGCGACCCCGGGCTCTGGGAAGCGCTGGGTGGCGTGCGAGCCCTGTCTGCCCTCCTAGGGTTCTGCCAGGCCGGGAAGGACCTGCGCCTCGTCTCCATCTCCAACGAGCCCATCGACGTCCCTGCCGGCTTTCTCCTCGTGGGGGCCAAGTCCCCCAGCCTGCCAGACCATCTCCTGGTGTGCGCCGTCGACAAGAGGTTCTTGCCAGATGACAATGGCCACAACGCTCTTCTTGGTAAGTTCTTCTTTTGCTTGTCTCTGGGGCTCTGTCTGCACGTGGTGGGTAGGGACAAGGGAGGACTTAGCTGCTAGTGGTGGTGGCAGAGAGGCCACCTTTGTGACCCGTTTGTCAGCACGGCACGCAGCCCAGTTTGTCTCTGGGTGGACCGTTTCTTTCTGGAATGGGGTACAAATGAGATTTATTTTAAAATGTGACTGCCTCTCTGTAGAAAGCCCATCATTTCATATTAAATTTTTCATACATTTATTCCTTAAACCTTCCTAAGCGCCCACCTGTGTCAGGAAGGGGCTACAAACCCTGTCCTAGACACTCAAAACCCAGCTGACATGAGGCAGAGGAGAATAAGGCTGTATTCCTGCCTCCAGAACATTCCTGTCCTGAGTAACCGTGGGCGCCCGCTGTCTGTGGCTTGCCTCTCAAGAGGTGGGCATTGTTACCCCAGTTTTATAGGTGGGCTGGGACCTGTTGCAGACTTGCCCAAGGGCACCCTAGTGAAGAAGACAGAGCCGAGTACAAACTCCAGTCTCCCTGGCTCCAAGTTCTACCCTTCACCGTACCGCGTGGTCTTGACCGCGTCGGGGTCAGCGTCAGGATGGGGTGGGGGGTGGGACTGAGCCTTTCCCTTCCAGCCACTGGCACCACCAGCTTTTGATTTTCAAACCAGCGGGGCCCACTGAGGCCCGACTTCAGTGCAGAGCTGAGGCCAACCTTGCCAGGCTTGGCTTCCATTCGCTCAGGTGACGTTACTGAACTCCTGCAAGCCGGGCCCCACTCGGCACGCTCCCCCTGTTGTGGAGCAGAATCTGGGAGACCCGAGCTTTGGATGAGGAACCCAGAGATCTAGGCCCCAGCCCTGCATCCGACTGCAGGTCTCTGTTTCCCCCTCGGGCCGCTGCGCCCTCATCCGTGAGGGGGGGAGGTGATTTCCACATGTGCCCAGCAGTTTGCTTCTGTCCAGTGACTTTGGGTGTGGTCACTTCACCTGCCCTGGCATTTTCTCTGGAGAAAAACCCCGGCAGATGGAAGGATTGGTAATGAATGATCAATTTCAGTTGTAGCCTCAGGAACAGTCTTCATTGTAGAAGTGAGTGTGATTGTGAGAATTTGTGGGAAAAACTTCCAGGTTAAACCGCATGATTTCGTCCCTATTTCCCATGTGTATCAACATTTAAGCCTCTATCTTTGTGCGTGATACAGCCCTAAAACTGGGTAGACAAACTCACTTCGACGGATATTTACTGAGTGCGTTTTACGTGTGGGGCACCGTGCAGAGGGCGGAGGATGGAGAGAGAAGAGAACGCAGTGGTTCCTGCCGTGCGGGCAGTGGGGGCCACACCTGTGTGCCAGGTGAACACTCTCGGGAGGGACAGCGCCGCTCTGGGACAAAGATGAGGGGGAGAAAAAGTTTTAGCCAATTCTCTCTTTAGGCAGGTCCATGGACTTGTAACAAGCTCTTTAAAATGAGAACCACAGAAAATTCACTCTCCCAAAGGAGCTGATGGGCTCCCTGAGCCTGGGGTTGAATTTGCCTTCCCGGGCTGCTCGGGACCGAAGTGTGGCGGGAAGCCAGTGCCTGACCCCGCGTTAGCGTTTGATCCGGCGCTGGCGGGGATTTGTCTGAATCCCGCTGCTTTGCGACTGTGAAGGAATTGCCAGGGTAGTAAAGGAGCTGCTGCCTCTTGGCCTCTGGAGATGAGAATCTTTAGTTCCTTCACAGCCAGCCCCGTGACAGCGCCGGCTCTTTGGGGAGTGTAGAGGAAGTAGGAGCTTTGTTAATTGCTTGCCAAAAAGCCATCTGAAATGGGTAACAAGGGCCGGTTGGTAATAACCGTCGCTTTCTTCTTTTAAAATAACTTTATGCTCTCGGCTCGCACACTTAATGCTGTGTAGGTTTCCTGCAATTAACCCTGATGGCTGCACAAGACACGGTGGCTCCTTATAGCCGGGCGGTGGCCGGGTTAGGGACCTATAAAACGGAGGCTGTGGAATCTCTTGAGGACAACAATGGCTTTAGGAGCCTTGTTTCAGGGATTTTGAATCAACTGAGGGATTTTATCTCAGAAAGCTGGAAGATTAAAATCTAGGTGTGTATTTCAGTTTTTTGCTGGTAATTTATCTAAATTGGATAATAGCTAAGACCTAAGAGAAGAAAACATATTTTGCTAGACTGTTCATTCTTAGGTGGAAGTAAACCAATCCTTTGTTCATTAGGCAGGCAAATACTTGGTACATTTATTGAATAGATTATATAACCTGAAACTCTTCAGCTATGCCTGAAATCCCAAAGCCAAGTTGGACCCAGCCCTTCCCTTGGGGGCACCCCATCTGGCGGGGGGTGGGGGGAAATGCAGGCAAACCAAGATGTCCAGCCCAGATGTCCACAACAAACGACCTTGTTGATAAATCTTAAATAAATCTTTGTGCAACGTGCTGTAGCAGAGGGGTGTGGGGATGTGGAAGAACACGCTGACCCTCAGTGGTGGGAATGGCGTCTCAGGGGATGCGGTGTCTAAGTTGGGTCCTGAAAAATGAGTGGAATTTTGCCAGTTGGAGACTAACAACAACAGCAACTAAACACTGATAGCAGCCAATGTTTATTGAGCATTTATTATGTGCCAGAAACGGCTCCAAGCAAGTTAAGATAACCAGTGAGGTGGGTGCATTGTTATCTAGCCTTCCTATATAGATAAAGTAACAAAGGCACAGAGAGGTTAACTGACTTGCTCAGGGGCACCCAGCCATTTGGACCCAGGTGATCTGGCCCTGGTGCTAGAGGACGAAGGGCATCTCACAGAGGGAGCCACGCGTATCCAGAGCGTGGCATGCTGGAGAGGTACTTAGAACTCCCCGAGTCTGGAGCAGAGGCTTGGGGAGTTCAGTTGGGTCCTGCTTGGAAAACTCTGTGGCACCCAAGAAGCCATGTTCAAACTGTGGAAATAGGAGCTATCGTGATACAGTGTATCTGTCCTTCCTCTTTAACAGTTACCAACAAAGGGCCAATCTTGTTTCATTTATAACTCCCTGCTTTTCTTCCTTTTTCGGATTATTTTGAAGCAAATCTCAGACATGGTGTCATTTCTTCTGTAAACATTTCGTTGTGTATCTCCAAAAGGTAAGGGACTCTTTGGTTAGAAATCCAATACTATAATCATATCTAAAAATTTAACAACAATTCTTTAATATTATCAACTATCCAGTGTGTTCCAATTTTATGTTACACTTTTTTTCAGCAGTTGGTTTATTTGAATCAAGATCCAAACAAGGTTCTCCGGAAGCATTTGGTGGATATGTCTCTTACGTCTTAATCTGTAGGTCTTTCCTTCCTTGTTTTCCCCTTACCATTTTATATTTTTAAGAACATTGGAGTGTTAAAATAAGGTGATCACTATGCTTTAATTTGTGTTTTAGGAAGATCTTACAGGTCACACACCTAAGTTATTTTTACTGAAAGGGAGAAACTGAGGCCGAGGACCTAGTTATAAACTTATTGCAGGATTCCAGGGGACTGTGGTGGCCTGATGGTTATGAGTGTCAAACCTGACACCACACTATTAATATTTACCACCCCCGAGTGCGTCCCATCTTCCCCACGCACACCTGGGACCCTGCCTCAGTTCCTGTCTCATCTGGAATAGGATATGGCGCCTTACGCTTTCCCAACATAGCTAGGTCATTTTTATACTTTAGTCAGGATTTGCCCAAAATGCCAAGCCAGGGGCTCTGGATATATTTTTTCCCCCTCATTTGTTGTTAGGCTATATTTACTGCCACAAGCAAGACAGTGACAGGAATAACAGAAATCCAAAAACTCAAAAAGGAAAAATTGCCCAAATCTCACTCCCTAAAAAAGGAACATCCTATTTTATTTTGTCCATTTTCCATTCACCATCCAAGTGGGGATTTAAAATAATTTTTGTAAGTGGTAATTACATTATAGATATATTATGAGATTCTGTTTTTTTTTTCACTTAATATACTACAATGAGCCAAAGATGATCCTACTTTTGTCCCAAGTCACCATTCACTTTCAGAGACCGGGAGGGTGGCCACGTAGCTTGCCAGGTGCGGCCTGTGCTCATGAGCTTTCGGGCTCCTTCCTCGTAAGGAGCACGGAGGTGCCGCCCAGGTCCTACCTTTTCTCCAAGGCCCAGCGGGAACCCCATTTGCCAGGACGTTTTCCCAAATCACTCCGGTTGCTTTCCCCACCCTTCCCACAGCACACTGTGCTGGAAGAGCAAGTCCCAGCCCAGCAGAGAGGTGCCGCCTCTCTTGGAGCTACAGGTTTTCCATCTATGAGAGGGACAATGACATATGCTCCACCTGACCACTGCTTGGAGGGTAAGTGAGCTCTATGTGAGGCTCTCTAGAAACTCTGAAATGCTGCCCAGACTTGAGGAACTGCTGTCGTGCCCGCTGGTACTTCTGGTTCCTACTCATCACTGCCTCAGTAGTGGGATTGTCTGTGTCTGTCCCTCCTTCCTAACAGGGAACATGTGTTTCTTTAATCTATGTCTTGCTCAGAGCACCTGGTTTAATTTCTAGCAACTTTTCTTTGAATGAATGCTCAAAACATATTTGTGCTTGAAAGTATTTGTCAGATTTGCATTTTTTTTTCATAGAGGGTTGACAGCTCGGGCCGAGTGGCTATCTGCACTGGGGCAGTGGCCTACAGCAAGACCCTTCTGAGTGTCCACTGTCCTGGGAATGCACCAGGTGGAGGTGTCAGGCCTGGAGGACTGGTTCATGGCTGGCTCAGGTCTGTGTGCTGGCTGTCAGCGAGGCTGCCTTGGGCCGTGGGTCACAAAGGCAAGGTCAGGTGCTGGTGGGCTTGCAGGGCCACCCTGAAGTTTGGTGGGAGGGACCCCTCTCTGTAGAAGGAGTAGCCCAAGCGATAAACCTGGGCCACCTCCAGCCTCCTGGGAGCTGAGTGCTTAGATACCACTGGGTTTGAAGGAAGCCACTCATGGATCCTTCCAAGGAGAATCATATAACTGGTTTTGGAAGGAAGCATCAGGCCCCTTTAGTCTTAGCCTTCTCCTTTATGGTCGGGAAATGGAAGCCCAGAGAAACTGAGCCACTTCTCTGTGTCTCACAGCCCTGGGAGGGACTGTGTAGTGGCCTCCCTAGGGTGGGACGTGCATTTCCTGACCCCACTGGGCTCTCCTTCCCGACTCGGCTTAATCTGAGAGAGGAGGAGAGATGACACCTTGCGGAGTGCCTGTGGTGTTAGACACGTTGTAGACACTTAACCTTTGTGGTGCTCCTGCAAGATGGATTTTTGGGAGGAGATGGCATAGCAGTGGTGCAAATTCCAGCTCCAGCACTTCCTACCCTGTACCCATGGACACTTTACTTCCCTTCTCTCTGCCTTGATTCCCTCATCTCTAAACTGGGGATATTGCTATGGATTGTTTTGTGGGGCTTCATGAGGTTTAAATGAGAATGTTTATTATGTAACGTGCTTGGCACAGTGCCTGGCACATGGTCGGTGTGCTGTGCATGTCATCTTGTTTACAGATGAGGAAAGCAGAGCTCAGAGATGTTAGTTACCTGCCCAAAGTCACGTAACTGTCAAGCGAGGATTTGAACCCAGGGACCTCTGACATCCAGATTTGTGTACACTCCGCTGCACAGGAGGAGGGAGTGGACGGTAGTTTTCCTCCCAGGAGAAGGGGAGAGCCTTGCTCAGTGGCCTGCACGTACAGACATCCCTTCAAACAAACGCTACCTGTGGCTGCTGAACTAGCCCTGTGGGGAAAGCACACAGTGTGGCTGTGTGTGGTCGCGACAGGTTCATGTTTGTGGGCTATTTCCCGGGGTGCGGTGCACTGAAGGAATGATTTCTCTGCTCTGGACGTTTGTACCTGGCAGGAATTTGAGGTTTTGGGTTGAATCCCTGCTTTCTAGGCTTGTCTTCTAGAGACATCGTTATAGACTTTCAAGTCCTAAGGCAGATTTCTCAAGAGAATGGCTCAGTATTTTACTCTTTCTCATAAAATCTTTTGTTGCCTTTCAAATAACTTCTTGATGAGTTAGGATTACCTCTGCGTTTAGCTGAGGTGGTCTGCACCTTGGGCCCCGTCTCCAAGGCCAGCTGGGAAGCTGCGTGTGGGTTTCCTGGTTGGCGTCTGGTGCCATCTCTCCAGGGCCACCTCTCAGGACAGTAGCTGCGTCTCCTGACCAGAAAGTTTTTGCCAAAGCAAGAGAGCAGTTTGCTTGCCAGCTCCCTAAATGTTTGCTGTACCAGCAAGACCTAGTGTGTCCACTCTCGTTTCTGGACCACAGAGAGGAGCTCCTTGTTCCTGTGCTCGCCGTTCCTGCTGTGGACACTCCTGCAACAGAGCCATGGCCCCCAGCCCATCTGGCCCTTGGGGCAACAGCCTGTACCCTATTTAGCTGTTTCTGGCGAGGGACAGCAGCACTGGCCTTGGCAAATTGCTCTTGGCATCCTTGGTCTTGCAGTTCCGTTTCCTGTTCATCTTTCCAACACTCAGGTTTAGAATTCCTTCTGGGGAGCTCTGAAGGTTTCTTGGGGCCTCCTCCTCAGGTGGCAGTTGAGCTGTGTGTATCTCAGGCTTGCTGGGTTGGAGATGAATGAATAAATAAAAACATTAGGCTATTACTTAGAAGTGCATGCAGAAACCCTACTGTGTTCCCTCTTACAGCTACCTTGTGTCCCCCCTCCTCCCTTCCCTCTCAGTATTTACTGGCTGGCTGCCTTGTGCACAGCGTTGGTCGGCACACACACGCTTACGTGCACAAATCACACGTGTGCAGTCACACCGTGAACCTGGTCCTTTGAAGGATGGGGATAATGGCGGGGAGAGGATGTGGATTTCAGTAACTGTAACACTGAGGAAGACGTTCCAGTGCCCCCTGAGCCACGGAAGGAGCACAGTCCGGAGGAGGGTACTCCTGGCAGGTCCTCTGGGGGAGCGGGCACTGGAGAGGGCGGTGAGTGAGGCCAGCCGCGTGCGGTGGGGCTTGTGGAGGGGGAGGGTCTGGGCAGCCTCAAATGTCAGGCCTCTTGTGAGGTTGTCATCCTCCAGCTGCGAACAGATGCCACACTTCCTGTCCCTGTGACTGTGGACAGTTGCTTAGCCTCCCTGGTTCTAAAAGTGTCCTGAACTGTCCTATGGCTGGGCCAAGAGATTTGTCTTTATCTCTAAGGCCTTTTGAGGAATATTAACTTTGCTTAAAATAGATCATGGACTTCACCAAGTTTCTGTAATGTAGGCATCTTACTTCTCTGTGGAGATGTGTTTAACCTCCACTAACCAGAGTTGTTTTGAACACTAGCCGGAGACCTCAGGGATCCTCTGTTTAAGAGCAGAGCTTGTTCACAGAGCCGTGTGGCCCTCATGGCCCAAGGCAAAATAACCTTTGTAGACTTACCAGCCAGAGAATATGATAAAATAAATTAGTCTCCACTTCAGGGTCTCTCCTGCCAAAGGCCCTTGGACCCAGAGAAACCAGACGTACCAGTGGGCAGAGCAAGGTCTGCTTGGGACGGTGGAAGTGACAGTGATCGTCAGACACGGGAGCCAGATCATCACTTTGCTCGTCTTCACCAACACTGCTAGTGAGCACAGTCTGAATGGGATCTACAGTTTATAAAGCATATTCTCTGGATTTTAATAGTTTACATGAGGAGGTTGTGTCATTGCCACTGTGCAGGTGGTCTGCCTACAGCCTCACAGTGGTTGGGAACCTGCATCAGCTCCTAGAAGAGCCCCCTCTGGCCTTGGCAGGAAGATTCTGACCGTGCATTGTGGAGCTCTCTGGACTTGTTTTCTGCAACTCCTGGGATCAGCTTGACTCCAGCATTGAATTTCGGACTCTCAAGACGTCTCCCAATGTAACCGGTCCCACTGGTCTAATTGCTTTGAGATTCTGTAACTGGCCAGCACCAAAAGAAATAGAGGCCTATCAGGGTATACAGGTGCTTGGTCAGTGTAGACAACCCAGTGGATCATTCTTGTCCTGCATGGTTTGCTGTCTCTACAGATTTTACAGATGCCCCTAAGCAAGGTAAGTCTTCTAAGCTTGCCTGGGCCCATGCCTATGACTGAGTCTTCTTGGTCATCCTTTTATTCAAGTCAACGCCATCTCCACCTCTGGGCCAGTCTGAGACAATGGGCACCTTTCCCCTGTGGGGTTCTCTGGTTGGCCGTACAGGACATGAACCTTCAGAGTCTCGATGAACCATGTTTTATTTCATAAGGACTTTGGAGGTGAGTTGGAGTTGCTCATGGTTTGTTTCCTTCTCTAGGTTTCTCTGGGAATTGTGTTGGCTGTGGGAAGAAAGGCTTCTGTTACTTCACGGAATTCTCCAATCATATAAATCTGAAACTGACCACCCAACCCAAGAAGCAAAAACACTTGAAGTATTACCTGGTCCGTAATGCACAAGGGACTCTAACCAAGGGACCTTTGATTTGTTGGAAAGGCTCAGGTGAGCAGTTTGGCTGTGGCGGGGATGTGGAGGTGCTGGGAATGTCCCCCAGTGGGCCGTGGAGCCTGTCAGCGTGACGCTGGGGGGAGACCACTCTGTAGTGGCACAGATCACAGGCAGAGGCCAGGCCTGTGAGACTGAAAATGCTCCTCTGCATTATGGACACTTAGCTGGTTGACAGTGACGGACTGTCGGATGGGACATGTGCAGGTGGGCAGAGGGCCACACTGTGCTGCGCCTCCATGTGGCAAGTATTTGGGGCAGTGGTTCTCAACCAGCGGTGGCTTTTGTCCCCCAGGGAACATGTAGCAATACCTGGAGACATTTTTGATTGTCATGACTGGGGGGTGTGTCTAGGGGTAGGGACCAGGGATGCTGGACACTCTGCAAGGCACAGGACGGCCCCCGGCACACAGGGTCCCGTCCAGAACGTCAGTGGTGCTTAGGCTGAGAAACCTGACTCGGGGAAAGCTTGGCTCAGAGAATGTGCTGCCACCCCCCACCCCCACCCCGAACCCTGTTGACTGTGACCAGACAGACCAGCTTTACACTGCTGGCTCGCGAAGAAGTGAGTGGCTCTTGCTCCCCGGAGCTTTAGGAGAAGGTCCCCCAGGCCCCTCTGTGCCTCCCCCGCATCTCACGGCCACAGTCCGCGGTGAGGGGCAGAGGGAAGGGTGGCTGGGTTTTCAGAGGCACAAGTCTGGGAGGGGCTCTCTGTTGAGGTGACCAGGGCTATTGTTTTGTCCCTCACTTGCCTGCGTCTGTTCACGCCGGGCCTTCTGGGATCTCCCAGTACTCGGGGTGGGCAGTTTTGGGTACGCCCCTCCCATCCCACTCTTCCTCCTCCCCTCTTTCTTTGCTTTATTAAGTATTTCTTGAGCCCCTTGGGCCAGTTCACCGCCTTGGGTCACTTGCTGTGACCAAGCATCTCTCGGTTAGCTGTGCCTCTGGGGCTGGCCCTTCCCGCAGGGAGGACTCACAGGGTGGGAGGGCGCATGGTTTTTCCTTTACCTTTGAGTGACACTCTGTTCTTTCCTTGGACTTCAGGGGCAGCTGTGGGATGACTAATTTGTATAATTTGTCTCTTTCTTCCAAATACTCACAATCGTGCCCCCTCCTGACAGAGCCGCCCTCTGGGGCCACAGGGGGAGGGTTGTACCCCTGGCCCCAGCTGCACACTGAAGCAAGGACGAGGAATTGGTGGCACCTTTTGTGGCCATCTGCGTATCTCAGTCTCCGCAGGACAATTCCAGTGTAGGGAATCGTTCTGTGACTGTCGGAGGAGAGCGCGTTGGTTTTCACGCGTGCGTCTTGCCCCCTAGAGTTCAGAAGCCGGCAGCCCGCCGCCACCACGTGCTCCAGTTCCCTCTTCCCGCCGCTGGACAGCTCGGGGCCTCTGGCTGCCTTCCCCGGCGAGCCCGCGCCCGGGACGAACCCCGGCATCCCGACGGGAGCTCAGGCAGGTGAGGCGACGGAGAAGCACCAGAGGTGCCAAATCCACAGACCTGGCACGTGGCCAGCTTGACTTTGTAGTCAAGCATTCTTCAAAATAAATAAAGGGCATACTTTGTTACCTTCTTCTACAGCGCCTTTACATTTCATCTGGAATTTGTAACAGTTTTCAACGAAGAATACCGTGGTTTTAATTTGGAAAGCTTTCCTGCACCCTGTTTGATACGTGATATGATCCCCTTGACTGTGGGGTCATATTTAGGGTCTCTCTGCATCCCCCAGTTCGCAGCCTAGCGCTGTCCACATAACAGGTTCTGCGTCAGCGTTTGAATCGGATTGCTAGAAGGGGCGGGTAAGATGCGACTGCTGCCCCAGATCCGTGCGTGATCTCCTTGGCCCTAACAACCTCCCTGCCAGCAGGCATTAGCTTCCGCATTTTACTGACTGGGAAACTGAGGCTCACTGAGGCTAAACGCTCGCCTAGGACCTCACGGGCAGGAGGAGGCAGAGGCGAGAGTTGATACCAGTATTGCTGATTCACGTGCTTGGTGCTCTGCCACTTTGAACAGACTTACAGATACAGCATTCCCGGGACTCTGGAAGGCGGCTGGTTGTTTTCATTCCTGCTGCCCTGAGAGGGGAGCCAGTGCCCTGGTCACTTGCTACCTCGCCAGGCCCAGGCCCTGGCACCTCTGCCACCGTGGCCTGGGGAGCCACTGTCGATGCCGTCACAGCGCCTGGGTGGGAGCTCCAGCTGCCGTCTTCTAGCTAGTGATTTGGGACAACTCACTTAGACCCTCTGAACCTCTGTTTCCTCGTCTGTAAAGTTGGGGACAATCTCTTCTGTCTAATTTGCAGGGCACTTGTGAGAATAAAGATTATAGCACTAGCAATGCTCACTTAGTGTTTGCTACACACCAGATGCTGTTCTGCGCACATTCTTCTACTAACTCATGCTGTCTAACGGTGGCTCTGAGTTGTACGACTGTCACCTCATTTTATAGATGAGGACATTGAGCGCAGGGAGGTTACATAAGTGTCAAGGTTACGCAACTGGGAAGTGGTGGAACTGGACTCAAACACAGGCCCCCTGGCTTCAGAGCCACATTCTTAACCCCCTCCTTTGGTACTGCTCCTGACCCGAGTGCCTTCCAGATCATTCTGGCCGACTTGGGCAACTTGAGCAGTGCATGAGCCTCAGAGACCAGAACCTGGAATCAGCCGCAGGCCTGGGGAGCTCAGGCCCTGCACCCAGGCGGCTGCATACCTGGCCGCTCTCCTGAGCCCGGGTGAGAGCAGTTTTAGGTGTGGTCCTGGAATTCAGGGAGCCCCTTCTCCCACGCTGTGCCACTGGGGCGTGAGCAGGAGTGTGTGTGTGCATGTATTCCTGTGTGTCTCTGTGTGCGCATGTTTATGGGCATGCATGTGTGTGCGTATGTGGGAGCATGTATTGCATGGGTGTGCACATGTGTATGCATGTGTCTGTATGTGTCCTCCCTGTGGGGCAGAATCACTATGTCAGGAGTTCTGACCTGACGGGCCTTGCCAGGGAAAAGCCACTTTGTGAAAATGGAAGAAAAGTAATGTCCTCCTGGCCTGGCCCGCAGGGCGTCCTTGCAAACTGACGCCCTCTCTGCCTTTCTCCTCTTTGCTTTCAGGGCCAGCCTCTGACCACCCCTCACTAAGTGCAGCAGTGGCTCCAGCTATTCTCAACGGCAAAGATTCCCCGAAGCACCAACAGCTGGCGAAGAACGCCCTGTCGGCCCTGCCGCGGCCCTCTGCCTTAGGTAGTGCTGCCTGTCCTGGCCGTCCTGGGGGCCCTGCGCTCCTCTGGGCCAGGGCCAGAGGGGGCACAGAAACCGCTGGGCGGGGGCCGCTGGGCCTCCTGGAGCCTGGTGTTGCTTCCCTGGGAGTCCGGCCAGGACAGCAGGTGCCTCCTGAGCCTGCGGGTCTATGCCCAGGCCCTGGGGCTGTGGGTCACGGCCTCTGCCACTGAGGGTGCAGTCACACTTGGGAGATGTCGTGTGAGCCGAGAAGCAGTGACACACCCATGGTGATGGCAAATGGCCTGTCTCATGGGCCACACAGCTGGATGGCTGGAGAGTTTTGGAGCAATTGGGGGGGTGGGGGGCAGTGTGCTGTCAGGGAATAACTTGCACTTGGAATCAGATAAATAAACCCAGCTCTATCTCTTATTAGGGGACCTTGGTGAAGTCTCAATAAATGTTTCCTCATCTAGAGATAAGAATTCTGCTCTGAGGGTACTTAAGAGGAATGAAGTGCTGTGTGTAAGGTCAGAGCACATCTGGCAGCTCACTAGTTGATACCAGCTATTGTCATGTGTCAGCATCATTGGTGAGGCTGGTCTGTTCAGAGAAGGCTTCCTGGAGGAGGTGATAACTGAGCTGCAACTTAGAAGTTGGGGAAGGATTAAGTAGAGATGATATGGGAGGAAGTGAGCAAACAGGGACGAGGAGGTGAGGATGTAGGTGAGAGGTGAGTGAGGGGTTCAGACCTGTGAGAGGAGGGGTAGGAGGAAGATAGCAGGGTGGGCAACCTGGAGAGCCACTCTTGGACTCCAAATCCAGTGCTCTCCACGTTGCCATTTAGAGCCATTTCATAAGCCAGTCTTCTCTCTCTTCCCACCCTCCCTCATGCACACAGCTAACCTGGATTTTAGGATCCAACATACCAAACTGGAGGAGCCCTTAGAAATCCTCTAGGTCAACACTGTTTTGCAGAGGAGGAGACTGAGTCCAGGGAGGCGAGGCCAGACCTAGCATCCAGTCTCTCTGCTCCCGTGACTCGGTGCTGGTGGAGGACTTCCCTGGGGAAAAGCCGTGAATTGTCTAACTCTCACTGAAGGAACAGATATATTCACTGCATTAAATCTGAGGCTTCCCAGCCCTAACCATTGTGAAGCCTAAAGTCAGCCTTCACCTTCTGTCAAGTGCTGAATTTAGGGGCAGCCGTACGGCCGAGGAGCTGGGCCTCTTGGGAGGGTGATGCTGTGTTGGGGCCTCCCTCCCTGGCCGAGTCTGGACGCCCGGCCTTGGTCCCGAGCCGCAGGGAGATAAGGGCCTCCCTCAGCCTGGAACCCTATGCTGGTGGCTCTGGGAAGACGTCTGGGCTGGACTGAGCGTACTTTCCTTGCCGTACCACCATGGAGGGATGTGGGAAATGGAGGACCCCCCCCCAATTCGCTTGGGGGGCACTCAAGCCCCTCTGGAGTCTGGCACCAACCAACCTGCTGACCCTCACTCGCTATTTCAGCTGCACTGGGCAGTTCAGTCCCCATTCTCCTGTCACTGCCCCATCCTCCCGAATCCACGCCCTGTTCCTCCTCCTCTGTGCACTCGGCAGGCGCCTCTCTCCACCCACCTGCTAAACCGCCTTTCAGCGCTTAGCTCAGGGGGTGCCCTCCATGCAGGGGGGCTCCCAGGCACCCCAGACTCAGTCCCACAGCCATTTGTGGCTGTCAGGGCCAGAGGCTGTCCAGGCCGTGAAGCTCCCGAATGCAGGCCTGTGGTTATATCCGTGTCGGAGCCCCCAGCACCGGCTGCCGTGGCCTGGCCAGGGGTCTGCAGGTGCTGGCTGGACTGGGTCGCCCTGAGCACAGCTGAAGTGTCTGAGTTCCTGAGCCCTCTGGTCTGCCCTGGGAAGAGTTCAAAATCAATTTTTAAAAAATTGTTTCTAGAAGGATAAGGAGTAGTAATGAAGGCTTGAAGCCGTCACTGAGTGGTTCTCAGTGGAGAAATGCTGACCCTGGGGGCTAGGGGATATATAGATAAAGAAAGGATTTGCTGTCCCAGACAGGGGTCTTAACTGGCATTTAGTGCTGCGGGTGGAGTGGACAGGATGCCGCATGGCCCTCGATGAGTCGGCTACACGATGAATCATCTTCCCCAAAATGCCACACAGCGCCCCCATGAGACATTTTAAGAGATAGTTGGTCCACGTTGGTACCACAGGGGCAGCTCCCGGGGACATCGTTTTGGGAGAGCTCACAGGCTTAGAGTCCACTAGAGGCATTTAGGGTTAGCTTCCCAGAGTGAGAGTATCTGTAGATCTTCCATCCTCAGGTCCGAGACCCGATTCTACACCCAGTCCCGCTGGGCAGTCCGGTCCAGTGGGAGCCCTTCCACCGCACGCGAGGACCGACGTGTGGTGGCTCACGGCCTGGCGTGAGGGGCGGAGGGACAGGAAAACAGCAGCTGCCTCGGGCTGCAGGGAGGGCTGGAGGAGCACACTGGTTTGAGAACTCTCTGCAAACAAAGTGCTTTATGCTTTTAACTTTCTATTCACTTTCAGTGAGTCTAAAGAAGAGGTAGAACTAATTTTTGAATTACTTTCAAGAGACTCTAAAGCAATAATTCTCAAACTGCAACATGCTTAAGGCCACCAGGGTGGCTTGTGAAGATGGCGTTTGCTTCCCATCATTTCCAGAGATGAGGCTCTGGTCTGGGGGCGCCCAGGAGGGACAGGTGCCACATGCCCCTGCTGTCTCTGCACACTCCTCCTCGGGGAGCTCAGAGGACTTGCTCTGGTTGCTGCTTCTCTGCCCTGTAGAATCACCGGGGCCCCACCCACGTGCTTCTGAGTTTCCCGGGAAGTGGGGGGTGGGGCTGCCTCCAGACAGATGCGTTTTAAGTCTCCCAAGTAGGTTTAACCTGCCCCCAGGGTTGCAGCGTGGAGCTCTAAACATAGGGGACATTTTGTGTCAGATTGGTCAAGAAACCAGCTCTTGATTTTTTGAGTCATTCACGATATCGCTTGAGTCACGAGCCTGCTGTTACCTTGAGTGGGCAGGGATGACTCACGGCGGCAGTGGGTGTCAGCCTCTGTGCTTGAATTTCTGAGTCTGAAATGAGCTTTCCTAGGTGGGGAGGGGAGCAGGTGGATCTGTACTGCCCCCAAGTGGTGACATTGTGGCAGTGGCTTGCGTGCCGCTGCTGCTTGTCTGCAGAAACACACGTCTCCTTTCCAGCTCTGTGGAAGAGTTTTGGAATGTGTAGGTAACAGATGATGGTGATGATGATGTAGGTAATGGCAGCCGCCGTTTAATGGGCCCAAACTCTCTGCGAGGAGCTGCGCGAAGTGCTCTGCGTGTGTTCTCTTTAGTCCTGATTGAACCGCCTTTCACAGGAGATTTTATCCCATTTTAAAAATGAAAGAATTTGGGCTCAGAGACAAACTTGGGCTTAGACACATGCACAACTAACTGCGGAATGAAACATTTGCAGAAGTTGACAGGGTGTTTCCTTATGCTTCAGTACCGCACTGGATGCTTGAAACCTATTGTCAAAGTGTGATTTAAAAGGAAAAATGCCGGATAAGTGTTCTTCAAACCAGGGGAAAGTTTTATTGATGCTGTGTCCCAGTGATAGCCTAACCCATACTCTGAATGTTGTCCAGGTATCCTGTCAAACTCCGGGCCCCCCAAAAAACGCCACAAAGGGTGGTCTCCAGAATCCCCATCAGCTACGGATGGTGGCTACCCCCCGAGTGGTGGGAACAGAGCTAAGAATGGTAAGTGACCGCAGCCTTGCCCCAGATCCCAGACTTGGGCACTGGCAGTGCTGCTGCCGGTGTGTGTACATGTGTGTGTGTGTGCGCGCGCGCGCGCGTGTGTGCGTGTCAGTGAGGGTGTTCTAGGAGGCAGACTTTGATACAACAAAAGGATCTCTTATGTGCTAGGGTTGCTTTACAAGGCCTAAGATCCCTGTGTAATAATGAATCCCCTGATCCTAGAGAAACTTAAAAAGGGCTTGTCTGTCACTTGGCAGAGAAATGGACGAGGAGGAGACTGAGTCATGGGTCGGGAGGGTTGGACCAAATGAACTTAAAGGTGCCTTTGACCTTGGGAATCTGTGATTCCAAGACTTTGGTGCTCCCGTGAGCAGGGATGTGGGTCAGGTTGGTAGCAGATTTGTTGGCCAGCCTGACGTCAGTTCTGCCAGAGATGGATGCCTGGTCTGATGTATTTTACTAACACTATTGGCATGTTCCTAGAAGGTGCAGGCGTGTCCTGTGTGCCCCAGGTTGGCGTGGTGGGACCAGCTTCAGTCGTGGCCTCTGGAGAACCAGTGTCCGTTCCTGAGAACTTGCTGAAGATATGCAAGGCCAAGCCGGTGATATTTAAAGGCAAGTGGAGCAGCGTGCTGGGTCGTGGGGGCAGGAAAGCCTAGAAGGAGACACACAAAACAGGCAAAACGGAGACCTCATCCCGGTCTGACTCCAGGTCTGACTCTCTCCTCTGAGACAAACCTCAAACTCTTTCTGGGGCAATGAAGGAACCAAGCAGAACCAGTCACTGGTTTAGGCTGGTCAGATGCCAAGAATTGTAGATCTTGCTGTAGTTTTCCACAGTGAGTCCAAGTGAAACGATTCCCTTCTGTGAAGCCCATTTGCTTGTCCACGCATTCCTTCGTCCACTCGCTCAGCTTCACCTGGCTCCACCCAGCTCCTGCCACGGTAACAGGCCAGTGCTGAGCACCGAGGATCAGGCCAAATCAATCCCTTGCCTCAGGGAGCCCGGTCTGGTGGGTTGTCCTGGTGTCACCCTAAGCCACTAGTATTTTTGCACTGTGACATCTGACTTTGGTTGGGCAAGGATAGCCATGGTCACCACTGTAAATGCATAAAACAAGACCAGATTTGATCCACTTTGTGCAGTGGGCTGGTGGGTCCACTGAGGAGACTTTTGGTAAAGAAATCTCTTTCCAATGAAGCCAGAGACCTTGAAATGGGAGACCGAGTGAGGACTTGATTGACGACTGTGCTCAGCGGTGTGGTGTGCTGGCATGTAGTAACGCACATGCGTGTATGTACACACGTAGCCACAGCACACACATGTACACACACATGCACACTTTCAGGCCCTTCTCAAATAAGTTAATATTGATTAGGTCTCATGCTTGTGGGTAGAGGGAGAGTGGTAGGAAAGTGGGAGAGGCATCCTACTGTTCATTAAGAAATAAGAAAAGACACTTCTTTCTTTTTTCTCAAAAACAACAAATGGGCAGGGTATTCAGGGAATAGGGTGCAAATCTGGGTTTTGACCTTGGCATGGGGCAGGGCCAATGATTAGGTTGGTTCCATTGGGCCCTACTGGCTAACTAAAATGAAGGCCAACCTCCAATCTTGTTGCCTGTGGCCTTTGTCCAGTGTGTGCCTGCGGTAGACCCCGAGAACACAGTGCTGGGTGTCAGAGCTAGGACGGCGGCAGGGCTTGGAGGTGCGGCAGGGCTTCCCCCGCACCTGCTCTGAGCCAGGAGCCTCAGAGAAGGAGCCCCGCAGGCCTGCGCCTCGCACGAATGATCGCAGAGTGTAGACTGTCCCCTTCGTTCTCAGGCGCACTGTCTCCCACTTCCTCTGGTTAAGCCGCACCCGTCTCTGCAAAGTGCTTGTTTCCCTCCCTCCTGTCCCCAGACCGTTCGCCCAAGCCCCACCGATGCTTCGAGACCAGACCCAGTGCCGCGTCCGTGAAGCCGTTTAGTCCCCTTTCATCCGGCTCCCATCGCAGCTTCTCTGTGCCTCTTTGATGACAAATCACGTCCTTTTTGTCTAGTAACTCTTTCCACTGCCTCTTCCAAACCGTAGTGTTTACATGGTCCCTGGTCCAGCAGGACCTGCACCACCGGGGGCTTATTAGAGGAGTGAATTCACAGGCCCGTCCCCGGGTCAGGCCCCAGGTCTGAATCAGGCTCTGGGGTGGGGCCAGCAAGTGTTTTAGCCGGTCTGTCAAGGGGTCCTCTCGCACATTCAAGCCGAGATGCAGTTTCCTTGGGGACGTGACCGTGTCTCAGGTCCCATGTTGACCCCGGAGTGTAGTGTGCTGCCTGCACCATAGCAAGTGGCAGAGTTTGGAAAATGTGTCTCTGGTGACTAAATGGGGTACCTTCTGGGTACAAGACATACCACATACCGCCGTCTTTGGTATCTCAGCAGCCCTGTGAGGCTTTGACATCTTCACCCCATGTTATAAATGCAGAGAATGAGGCTGAGAGAAGTTAAGCTTCTTGCTTAGGGCCACGTGGCTAAAGAAGGGTTTGAAGAGCTTTGAACCTGGCCTGGGCAATTCTGCCTCGGAGACTTGGCATCAGAATTCATCTCACGTTTGCTGAAGCATTTGTCGAGGCCTGTCAGTTTTCCAAGTCTGTGCAGCGATTTCTTTTCCGCTTGCCAGAGAGCCCCGGGAGGAGGCGGGGCTGGCGCACTGCACCCGCAAGGAAGCGGAAGGTGGCATGGCATGCACACGGGGTGTTCCACCGCCAGTGCCGAAGCAGTGACACAGGCCGGGGCTGCTTGGCGGAGGGCAGTTGCTTCTCCCTGGGCTTTAGCTAGCGCACCTGTAAAATAAGGGACTGGGCTAAATGAGCAGACATGCTACAGCCCCTGTCAGTTATACAAGCTTACACCTCTGTCTCTCTGGGGCCCAGGAGGGTGGAGCAGGCGTGCTAGGTTAGCAAGGGCTGGAAGGCCGAGACTTCTGGGAAAGGGGCACTTGAGTGGCCCCAGGTGCAGCTCACCTGTCTCCTTTAGCTCCTCAGCCCAGATATCCCACACGTGAGGCCATAGGCTATGCACGAGGCCAGCTGCCAATGAGCTGCTGTTTCTTCCGCAGGCCACGGGAACTTCCCTTACCTCTGTGGGAACCTGAACGACGTTGTGGTCAGCCCCCTGCTGTACACGTGCTACCAGAATTCCCAGTCCATCTCCAGAGCCTACGAACAGTACGGCGCCTCTGCCATTCAGCCCATCTCGGAGGAGATGCAGCTCCTGCTGACCGTCTACTATCTCGTCCAGCTGGGTGCGTCTCCCGCCCACGCCCTGGGGCCGCCGGTGGGGTAATGACCAGAGGAGGGAAACGCCACAGCCTTGAGCATAGACCTCCCTTGGGGCCGTTGGGAGGCCGACTTGGGCTGTCGGAAATGAAATGCAGGGGATGTGCTTGTGGCCCCGCTGGGAGGACGTCATGAGGTCCCTGCGGTGGTCAGCACATGGAGGGATTGAAGGTAGGTTGAAACTGATGGAGACAGTTCCAAAACCATTTACTTGCCATTCTGGGCGAGGGATATGGTAGGGAATAAAACAAAGTCTCTGTCCTCAAGGAGAGTCTATCCTAGTGGGAGAGAGAGGCAATAAATAGACGGAAAGAAGGCAGGTAAAGGTGGGGCACAGTGTCTGTGTGTGTCTGTGTGGGGTCAATTTAGTGTCATCACGAAAGGCTTCTGTGAGTAGAGACTTGAGCCATGAGAAGGAGCCAGCCTTGTGAAGATCTGAGAGATGAGGACAGGTGAGGGCCTGGGGGGGCGGGGTGCAGGGAGGACAGGTGAGGGCCCTGTGGGGGAGGGAAGATTGGTGAGGGCCCTGGGCAGGGCAGGGAGGACAGGTGAGAGCCTTCGGGGAGGCAGGAGGACAGGTGAGGGCCCAGAGGTGGGAAGGGGCATGAAGTGTCCAGGTTGGCGGGGAGGCCAGTGTGGCTGCAGCAGGGTGAGGGTGAGAGGTGTGGTCAGAGAGGAGACAGGGCCTCAGGCTGCAGTCAAGAGTGTGATCGTATTTTAGACACATTGAGAAGCCACTGGAATAGTCTTAGGCAGGAGGTGGATATGATCTGACTTTCATCTTAAAAAGGCCACCTTGGCTGCTGTGTGGGGCTGGATGGTGCGGGGGCAGTGGCCGAAGCAGGGCTGCTGCTGTCGCCCAGTGAGGTGGGCAGTGACTTGGGCCACTTTAGGTGGCAGGAGTGGGACACAGAGTATATCCTGAACGTAGGGAAGGTTGGAAATCCATTTGAGGGAGGTGAGGGGAAGATGAGGCCGGGGTTTCATGCTGAGCAACCAGGTGCATGGTGGAAGCGAGCCCAAGTTCTGCCTTGTAAATTTCAAGTTCAGGATGCCCTTGAGACAACCAAGTGGTCTGTGTCATTTGGACGGGCAGGTCATGTGCCCTGGGAGAGGTTAAGGCTGTAGGTGTAAATCTGAGAAACACGGGCTTAGACATGATGTATATTAAAGCCATGAGACCAGCTGAGATTCCCCCGTGGGTGGCTACAGGTAGAGGAAAGTGCCAAGGTTCCAACGTTCGGAGATCTGGAAGGCAAGACTGAGCTGGAACAGGGAGGAAGGAAAGGGCAGTCAGGAATCTGGGAAACACACCGTTGCCTCTTTCTCACGGTCCACGCCACTCTGTCACTAAGCGCAGCTTCGTCCTGGATCCACCTCGCCCTCATCCGCTGCTGCCCCCTCGCCCAGGCACCGCTCTTGCCTGTTCTCCACACCTGTCAAAACTGGGCTCTGATCACATCTCTTCCCTGTGCAGAGCCCCTCAGTGGCTTTTTTCCCCATCCACACTCACTCTCCTCCTGTTCCAGGCCCAGTGACCGCCTGCTGCCTGCTCCCATCTGCTCACTCCGTTCCTGCCTGCTGTCCTCCAGCAATCTTGGTCCCATGGGGGTGTCTTGTGCTTGCTGTCCCTTCCCTGTGTCATGCTCCTGCCCAAGACATTTGCACACCTTGCTCCTATATGTCATCCATGTCTCTTCCTCTCGGAAGCCCTATGTCATTGTATCTAAGACAGCTCCCTGCCCCCAGGCCCCTGAGGCTGTCTGTCCTATTCCCTTTTGTCTTTTCCCTTAGGGTAACCACCACTCCCAGAAATTATAGTCTGTGAACATTTATTTGCTTTAAGTAACAATAGGATATAAGCTCCGTGAGGCCGGCCGGTCAGCTAGTTCCTTTCCATACGTACCTCTAACAGCATCTGCAGCTCAAGCTCACACCCAGCAGGTGGAGGTTGAGGGGATGGAGGGATGTTGATACGGAAGCCAGTGAACAAAAGTGTTTCCAGGAAAGGAACGAGTCACTTGTGTCAGAGTGACTGCGAGTTGAGTGGAGGGAAGGCTGACTGTGGACCACTGGGTGTGGCCCTCTGGGAGCAGCTGGCAGCCTTGAGGAGTGATGGACGAGTAGGTTGAGGACAGATGCCACACGGGAGTGGGTTAGAGACAATGGGGTGGGGAACCAAGCACGGCGAGTGTAGACAGCTCCCTTCAGGAGCTCTGCTGGGTGGTGGTGGCTCTGGGATTCTGGAAGGAGATGTGGGCGGGAGGGAAAGTTTCTAAAGATGAGAGAGAACAACTAATCCAATCGAATTCTAATCTGATGAGCTAGTTCAAATAGCGAATTCTGATCAAATCAACCCGATCAAAGATGGAGACATAAACGAACCAGACTCTGGCACAGCCCACTGGGCAGGCGGCAGGAGCCCCATTTTTGCAGGTCAGGAAGCTGCGTGGTGAGAGCGCTCACGGCCGCACGGCGGGTGCTGAGTAGAGCTGGGCCCGAACTCGCCTTCGCCCCTCCAGCTCATCAAATAGAAAACTTGGACGTGTAAACCAGACAGTTCACCAAAGAGGAAATACTCATAGGAAACAAAGTATTCAGTCTCGCTTATCATCAAAGTGATTCAAATTAATAAACAAGTATTTTTCTCGATAACAGCCCAAATGATGTTATCCATTGGTGCTAGGTGCAGTAAAACCAGTACCATTGCACACTGTTAATGAGGTTAACTGACACGTTTTGGCCACTCGGGAGCAAGCTGATGAGATGTATTAGCTGGCTCTGTAAACCCACTTTTGAGGATTTAGGCAAAGGAAGTAATTTTCTATACATAAAGATGTGTATTTATATAGGTGTATTTGTATAGGTGAATATTTGGAAGAAATTAGAGGATCCACGATAAATGGAGACCTTGCTAAGTAAATGATGGTGCCTCCATATGACAGGGTGTTACGAACACACTGACAGTGCTATTTATGAAGACTAGAAAACGCAGGGAAACATGGTTATAGGTAATGGTTAAGGAAAGAAGGCGAGACTGAAGTTGTATGCCCACAGTCGTTACAGCGGTTTAAAACCTGCATACACACAGACACACACACACACACACACACACACCTGTTTTTAAAGACTGAGAAATACACAAAAATAATGTAGGTCTATTAGGATGCTGAGATTATAGAGTTTATGTCCTCCCTATGTTCTCCAGCTGTCTGTGACACCATTTAATAATAGCAATGATTCAGATTGCATTACTTTTAAGTTAGCCGGGCACGTGTCCCCAGATGCCACGGCATCTGTGTCAGGCTGCCTCTGCCCACGCTGTGTTGCAGCGGCGGACCAGGTGCCGCTGATGGAGGACCTGGAGCAGATCTTCCTGCGCTCCTGGCGCGAGTCGCACCTGACCGAGATCCGGCAGTACCAGCAGGCAGCCCAGCCTTTCCCAGCCACGCCCAGCACCGCGGCGCCCGTGACCTCGGCGCAGCTGCCCTGGCTGGCCAGCCTGGCTGCCAGCTCCTGCAACGACAGCGTGCACGTCATCGAGTGCGCCTACTCCCTGGCCGAGGGTCTCTCCGAGATGTTCCGGCTGCTCATCGAGGGCAAGCTGGCCAAGACCAACTACGTGGTCATCATCTGCGCCTGCCGTAACGCCGCCATTGACTCGTGCATCGCCGTCACGGGTGAGCGCTGCCACCTCTCGGCTGGTGGAAGACCAGCCATGGCCACGTCCCCGTCACTCTCCCTCTTTGCCTCGGGTGCCCCTGCCTTGCAGTAGTGGGTAGGCCCTGCAGTTCGGGCTCAGTAGCTGGCTTCAGAAGGTGGTCTTGGTGCCTGAATAATGTGCTTAGTTCCCATCTCCTTCCTGCCTGAGCTGCGAGGTTAGCAGTTCCCATTTCTTCCCTTCAGACACTGGGGTCAGCCTTGGAATCTGCAAAGACCTGGTTGCAAATCTGGCTCCACCGTGCACCTGGCGCCGTGGTTGGTCACTCACGCCAAGACTGTGGCCCTCGGTTTCTTCCACATCTAAGGGAGATAAAAACCATGACTTTGTTGTGTTGTGTGGGTTCGTGAGCCAGTTTACTAACTAACTATAAACACACTCATTGACGCCCTATGTGTACAGCCACTGTCCTGGAGGCGGGGGCTGCAGAGTAAACACGGCAGGCTCTGCTTTGCTGGACTGTTCTTTTAGGCGGGGGAGCAGGCACCAAACATGGAGCTTGTCTGGCCCGCGCAGACTTCCCCAGGTGGCGTGTGTTTCCCACCTGAAATTTTCATGTCTCCATAAGAAGTGCACATTGTTACATGCAGTGGCTCAGTTGCCCTTTGCCTTTCTTTGATCCTAAATTCACTGTTTTTTATGAATTCTTTACCTTAATTCTAGTACATTCAGTAATAAACCCGTAGCCTCTGCTGTGTGTCAGGCGTCACTGTCTTGTGTCACCTTACAACAGGCCTGGGAGGTAGGCGCTGCCGTTAGCCACGTATTCCGGGCGAGGGTCTAGAAGGGTTAGGTGACCAGTCCAGGCTCACGTGACTAGTCCAGGCTCACATGACTAGTGGGGGAGACACGTCCTCAGCCAACGCGCTGGATTCTCTGTAAGTGATCTTGGCCTTTTGGATCCTCATCTCACCCTGCTCACCTGGGACAGGAGGTTGTACACCATTGGTTGATTTAGCAAACTCGAAAACCTGCTCTTGGCCAGGTGTGTGCTGGGTTTGCCGGGTAGAGAGAGAAAGGTGTGGATCTTGTCATCAAAGAGTTCATGCTCATTCTAAAAAGAGAGGTCCCAGTGAAGATTATTGTTGTTTTGCAGGAAAATACCAAGCCCGGATTCTTTCTGAGAGCCTTCTCACCCCGGCAGAGTACCAGAAAGAAGTCAATTATGAGCTGGTTACGGGGAAAGTGGACTCACTGGGGGCCTTTTTTAGCAGCCTCTGCCCAGGTAGGCTTGTGCTGAGACAGGTGCAGACGCATGAGTGGCTGAGACAGCTCAGTGCGGTGGGAGACTGGTCTCTGCCCGTCCCGCCTTCGGCTGATCTTGATGTGCGGGGCCCTCCCTGTCTCCTGTGCACTAGCATTTATGTCCCTGTCCTCCTTGCACGTCAGCCGTGGCTTCTGTCTGGCTGTCTCTTCCTGCTCTGGCTGGAGAGTTCTCCTGGTGGGGGAGACCTTGGGGGTTCTGTCCCTTTAGGGTAGACAAGGCCCTTGTGCCTGTCCCTCTCTACCTTTCCTTGTTATCACCGCTCCCTCCCTCACCCTCTGAGTTGCTCGAAGCCCCTGTGGGGAGCTCCTCTTGTGCTCAGTGCAGTGAGGACCCTTCCCCCTTCTTTGCCCGGCGACTCACCTCTCAAGACTCCTCTCTTGTTCCCTGGAAAGTGGGCTGGACCCTTGCTTCCCTGATGGGCTTGGAACCTTCCTCTCTGTCCTCTAATATCATTCTTCCTTCTGCCCGAGGACTGGCCGTGTCTGGTGGGACTCACTCTGTTAATGTGTCCCATCCTCATGGACAGGAAAGGCCATGTCACCCGTATTTCCATTACTCTGGGCCTCAGGACCGTACCCGACATGTGTTCTGTAGATGTTTGCTGAATTTCACTGAGATAGAAAACCCATTTCTGGTTATTTTCTATGTTTTGGGCAGAGGGTGACATTGACATTTTGCTGGAAAAATTTCATCAGGAAAATCAAGGCCATATTCCTTCCTCACTCACTGCCTCTGTCACTAAAGCAGCGTCCCTGGATGTCAGCGGGGCACCGGTGTGCACAAGTGAGTGATAAGAGGAGCTGCCCAGGGTGCTGGGTGTGCTGGGGTGGGGTCAGGGGCACAGGTGTGCCCAGGGAGTGATGAGTAGGAGGGGAAAGGTGTGCTGGGGGGCAGAGGCACAGGTGTGCTCAGTGAGTGGGGGTGGGGGCACAGGTGTGCTGAGGGAGTGGGGGCGGGGGCACAGGTGTGCTCAGGGAGTGGGGGCGGGGGCACAGGTGTGCTCAGGGAGTGGGGGTGGAGGCACAGGTGTGCTTAGGGAGTGGGGGTGGGGACACAGGTGTGCTCAGGGAGTGGGGGCGGGGGCACAGGTGTGCTGAGGGAGTGGGGGCGGGGGCACAGGTGTGCTGAGGGAGTGGGGGCGGGGGCACAGGTGTGCTCAGGGAGTGATGAGTAGGAGGGGAAAGGTGTGCTGGGGGGGCAGAGGCACAGGTATGCTCAGTGAGTGGGGGTGGGGGCACAGGTATGCTCAGGGAGTGGGGGCGGGGGCACAGGTGTGCTGAGGGAGTGGGGGCGGGGGCACAGGTGTGCTGAGGGAGTGGGGGCAGGGCACAGGTGTGCTCAGTGAGTGGGGGCGGGGGCACAGGTGTGCTTAGGGAGTGGGGGCGGGGGCACAGGTGTGCTGAGGGAGTGGGGGCAGGGCACAGGTGTGCTCAGTGAGTGGGGGTGGGGGCACAGGTGTGCTTAGGGAGTGGGGGTGGGGGCACAGGTGTGCTCAGTGAGTGGGGGCGGGGGCACAGGTGTGCTTAGGGAGTGGGGGCGGGGGCACAGGTGTGCTCAGGGAGTGGGGGCGGGGGCATAGGTGTGCCCAGGGACTGATGAGTGGGAGGGGCGCATGCACCTGGGTCTGGCCACGTGAGGCAGCATCCAAGGTTCTGGGGTTCTGGATAACAGTGTCAGAGGCACATGCACGAGTTAGGGCATCTTCCTCGTATCAAAGTAGATCTGATACCTAATTTTATGTTTAGTCTTTGTTGACAACAATCTCATTTTATCCTGAAATGTGCATCTATACACTATTCCTGAGAGAGTACATTTCTCTAAGCTGATTTCCTGCCTACAAATGAATTGCTGAAATTCTTTATTCATAGCAAGTTCCTGAAGCCCTGTGATGGTTTCCTCTTTTCTGGAGAACTTGCAGTCCTTTTCCAAACTCCAGTCTCAGCATCACCTACCCTGGGATGGGCTCCTGGTCCCCCCAGGCAGATCAGGTCACCGTCTCCTCTGTGTTCCCCAAGAGAGTGATTTGTACCTTTATTGTCAAATGGAGAAAGTCGTGTAAAGTGACTACCCGGTGCCTGGCTGAGAGCAGACACTTGATAAATGAATTGTTTTCTTTTCCTTCACTGCTTTGCCCGTGGGTCCATCTCCTCCTGGGCTGGGGCTCGCTGTTTGATTCCCACGCCGGAGGCCAGGCGGTAGCTGTCTGCTGTGGCGCTCACTGGCACGCTGGGGTCTGGTTCCAGGTTACCATCTGGAGCCGCATGGCATTCGGCCGCTCCAGTTGGCTGTGGCCCAGAAGCTCCTCTCCCACGTGTGTTCCATTGCGGACTCCAGCACTCAAAATCTGGACTTGGGATCCTTCGAGAAGGTGGACTTTCTGATTTGCATTCCACCCTCAGAAGTGACCTACCAGCAGACTCTCTTCCATGTCTGGCATTCAGGTACGGGGCCTTTTGGGGACAAGCTGTGTGGCCTGCATGGAGAAGCTTCCATCTGCCTAAATTCACGTTTGGACATTAACACCATTCTTTGCTACAGAGTGGGTAGGACAAGTGTTATTGCTCCCATTTTATAGATTGTGAAACTGATGTCAGAGACAGTGACTTGCCCAAGATTTTAGAATCTGTTGACGGTAAAGCCAAGACTTAAACTTTTACTACGTCCCACCACTAACTACATGTTGTTATTTGGCTTCCGCTGAACGTGCTTTCCCTGTTCCTTCAAGGATGTCGTATGTAGACATGACATACACAGAGAGTCAAGGTCTTAACTGAAAGGACTCGCTCTGCAGTGGTGTAACGTAGGGCCCTGTGGCATTCAGACTGAGGGAGGGACTTTGTTGGTGGTGGGACCTTTCCATCCCCCCAGCCTCACCATGGCTGGGCCCAGCTGCTCCACACAGCCAGCTTTGTGGGTGCCCCTGGGTGGGCTGCTGTGCACACAGTGAAGCTGAGGCACAGCCTGCCTCTGCCCCAGCTCCTGTGTGGAGCAGTTGCGTGGCTGTCACATGCACGGGAGTCTCCTCCCTACTGGTCTCTGCTGTCTGCGTCCCTGAAGCCTCAGGCCCAGCTCTGCACCTGCTGTGCAGAAAACCCCCGTCTGAGCAGGTGGGAGCTGGGGAGCGTGTCTGTGGGGCTGCTGACCTATCTTCACGGTGTTGCAGGGGTTTTGCTGGAGCTCGGCCTGGACAAGGAACATATGACCAGGCAGAGGGTAGAGCAGCATGTTCTGAAGCTCGACACGGAGGCACAGACAAAATTTAAGGCCTTTCTGCAAAACTCCTTCCAGAATCCACACACGCTTTTTGTCCTAATCCACGACCATGCCCACTGGGACCTTGTGAGGTTAGAGTGACTTGGTATATGACGGGTTGATGTTTTCCTTCTTTGAAATGATACAGGTGAATGTTACTTGGGGCTGAGGGTACAAGTCTTGAAAAGCTGGATGGTGTTAGGGCTTGGTACTTATAAGCAGATGCCATGATGTTTTCTAGAATCTTAGCGCTGGAAATCATCTCAGGGATCATCTACTGCAGCCTCTGAAATTTACCACCATGGAGGCTCAGAGTCGCGTGGTGGGGTGGGGCTAGTTGTTGGTGGCAGGGACAGGCCTACAGCCCAGGGCTGGGAGTCATGCCCTGGAGCTCTTTCTCCGTAGCCCACTCAGTGACGGGGAGCCACTTGGTGCATGGTGAGGGGGAGTGTGGGGTCCTGACGGGAGCAGCTCAGCCCAGCCCCTCCCAGTACCGTGGTCCCTGGTGGCCACCGGCAGGGTTTCTAGTTCACCATGATCATCGCTGTGAGACCGGCCTTGGGGTTGTGTGTTCAGACGCTGCCACTGATGTAGGTGAGGAAGAAGGAGGCTCGTGGGCCTGATGCCGGAGAAAGCCTTTGGTTATCAGAGTACTCGCAGACACTTAGGGCTGGCCAGGCCTGAAGGATCACCCGGGTGAAGGGTGTACCACCTGGGGTCCTTGTATGGCCTTGGGGAAGTTTGACATTCTGAAATTACAGAAAGAGCTGTACTGTGAACATCCACTTTGGGGGTAGGTTTCTCAGAGGGGCTGCCTGCCACCCAAGAGGTTAAGCACTGATTTGTTTCTTCCCACCCCCCACATTTAAAGCAGAGAATGCTGAGGCCATTGTCTCGCAGAGAAAGGCTGAGCTGGGCCCGTCTTCTAGACGCCTTGTCTAAGCTGCTTTCCATTCCTTTCATGCTGCCTTTTAAATTTAGTATGGAAGTTGCCATTGTATATCCTCTTTGGCCATTTCAAGGTCAGAAGGACTTTAGGGAAGAGAATCTAAGGAGATAAATACACAGATTGGGCCAGAGGTGAAAATACAATTCACTTCACACTCCTGGGTACAAATCACTGTTCTGGAGGAGTGGATGGATTTGTACCTCGTAAGAAATCCTTTATAGATACTGTTCCCCCAGGTGAATTTTTCATAAGGAATGAGTATCAGGGGAGTCCCTCGCAGGTACCTGAAGTCTAGTCTTTTTTTTTTTTTCTTGTCCTAGTCATGGGTATAGTTGTTGGCAAAGTCAAGAATTATTTATTCAACTGCTTTATGCTTGTAAAATTATAAAACAATATTAGTAATTCCATTTATTGTTTCTTCTCTTTTCCTCCCTCAGTAGTGCTGTTCATAACCTCTATTCTCAAAGTGACCCGTCTGTGGGATGGGTGGACAGACTGCTCAACTGCAGGGAGGTGAAGGAGGCCCCCAACATTGTGACGCTGCACGTGACGTCCTTCCCGTACGCGCTGCAGACGCAGCACACCCTCATCAGCCCCTACAACGAGATCCACTGGCCTGCCTCCTACAGCAACGTGAGTGCCCTGGGCCGCTGGCCTTGGGGTGGCGCGGTGCTTGAGTTTGGAGAAATTGCATTTACTAAAAATCTTCTCCAGCGTGGTTGGGGATCAGTGGGTTCCAGCTCCTTGGATCTTTGATTCAACCCAGGGTTAGATTTAAACCCTTCTTTGTCATTTTGGAAACCTTCTTGCAACACACCAGTTGGCTTCCGCATCTCAGAATTCGCAAAGCAGTGCAGTTGGTTTGGCATTTTCTCTAGTGGCTGTGGCTCTTTGAGCAGCCTGAACGTTTGCTCTCGTGGCATCAGATACAGCTGTTGCAGATAGAGCCCTCGAGGGCTGTGGGGATTTGGCCTCCATATGGAGTGACTCTAAGTGTACCTAGAAGCCTTAGGAATGTTCCCGTTTTTCCTGTCTCTGCATCCTTGCGAGATTCAAAATGTCCTCCTTCAAACTGAACATACATCCTCAAAACCTGGTGAGTTTAGTTTTAGTTTATCACCTGGCATCATCTCATCGAAAGAAAACAGACTAAGACAATTCTGATAATTTGAGAATTCTGGGTGGTTGGATCCTAGCTAATTACACAAGGAATAAACATAAAATTCTTGATTTCTTTGGAGTGCCTCACAATCACCTGAGGAACTTTTAAAAATAACTGATGCTTGGCTTCAGTCCTGTAGCCTCAGAATGGGCGAGATGATAGCCTGTGTCTTTGTGGCACTTGCCGTGAGCCGGGGGCTCTGCTAGAAGTGCCTCGCGCCGGGAACTCGCACAGAGCCAAGTGCTAGGGTGAGGTCTGATTGACAAATGGGGAAAGTGAAATGGAGGCTTGGGCCACTTGCTGAAGGCCAGGCAGCCCGAGTGGTGCAGCCAGGATGTGACCCAGGCCGCTGGCTCCATGGCCCTGGCCCTTAGCCATTGTGCTATTCGGGGGTAGAGTTCACACCTTTGTATTTAACAACCTTCCCCTACTTTGAAATTTTATGTTGATGTGAGTAAAATTGGCTACATAAGTATGTTTTATTTCTATTGATTTTTAGCAGCAACTGAATGCAAGATAATGGATATAATTGATTTGCCTAGTCTTAAAACTAGCGTAAGGTTGTGGAAATAAGCAATTTTAACAAAGTTGTATGTTAAAATCAAAGATAAGGTTAATTTTCTTCTCGGCAAAGATGTTGGGAACAAATGAAATGGGAAATGCTTGACTGATGGGAATATATCATCCTTAAAGCATGGGATGCTCTCTGCTCTGGGTCTGCAGACAAAAGAAATTTATCAAATGCCATCCAAGGGACGGCGTAGTTGGCACAATTAGATCAAGATGCCCGTGCAGGTTGTCGCAGGCCTGGCACGCGAACCTCCGACCATCCTGTGAATGCAACGTTTGAGTGACTGACACTCTTCTGTTTTAGGGAATGGACTTGTATCATGAAAACAAGAAGTACTTCGGGCTGTCAGAGTTTATCGAATCCACCCTTTCAGGACACAGCCTTCCCTTGCTCAGATGCGACAGCTCCTTTGAGGCCATGGTCACTGCATTAGGAAAAAGGTACGTGTCTCTCTTCGAAGGTACTGGAAGTGCTCAGTAGCTTAATGTGCAAGTTGAGGTGTGTTTAGCCAACCCAGGAATTCCCAGAGGGGCGTTCACCTCCCTTCCTTCCTCTGTGACTCAGTCTCTCCGTTAAAGTGACCCTGGTTTATTTCTTCTGTGTTTGAGTCTCTTTGGGTCAGTGATATTTTTGTCATGTAGTTGCTCCAGAAAATTTTAGAGATGAGAATGGGTAGAAATCTGCTGGCATGTGGGGTTGTGTTTGAGCATCCATGGAAGGTAGGAAAATAGGAGGTAAGACACCAAAGGTTTAAAGGAAACGAGTGATGGTAACAGTTGGCCTCATTTTTATTTCTGATGCACGTCATCCATTCAGTGCTTATTTTGTGCCGTTCACCATTCTGTGAATCTTACTTCATTGTCTTGGTCCTCACTCCCTCTCTGACCAGTTGCTACTATTATCCCCGTTTTACGGATAGAGAAACTGAGGCTCAGAGAGGCTCTGTAACTTTCTCAGGGCATCTGTCTAGTGAGTGACAGAACTGGGTGAGAACCCTGGATCATTCTGACTGCACAGCTAGCCCTTTTAACAATTGACCTCGTTACAGATGAGGAAACTGAGGCTCAGAGAGGCTAAGTCATCGCCACCATCTACATGGTCCATACGTGGTAAAGCCAGGCCAAGTTTCATAGACTGTCTAGCGCAAAGCAAAAAGTGCGGCTCTGCATCGACCGTTGGCACGAGCCCGTCCCTGCCCACCCCTCCTTGCACCTCGTTCTTCCCATTTGCAGACAAAAGGATTAAACTAGACATGTGTTTCTCAAGCTGTGTTCCAAGGTAACTGCTTTGGCTGGATACTAGTAGCTGTTAAGCCAAAAGGGGTTCCATAGTGAAATGTGTTTGAACATTTAAGAAAAGAATTCCTTTTCCATGAGCGTTCTCAAAGCTGTCAGTGTGCCCATGTGTGCTGTAAGTTTCCAGACGGCTAGAGATGTCCAGTAGCTCATGGGATTAGTGTTCCCCAGAAGTCCCTTTGAGAAACTAAGTCTCTTAGATACCTTTCAAATCCGTGATTCTGACAGAGATTAATCAGGCTGGTTTTCCAACTCATGGATTGGTAGCTGAGCTCTCATCAACTTGCTGAGTGAGGAAGCCCTCTGAGATTTTACATCGAGGCTCAGAGAACCAGCCTTTGCCCGTGCTCTGCCAGCTCCCTGGCTTCCCTTTGGGCAGCGAGCACAGAGGGTGCTTAGGGTGCTGTAGGCTCTGGGCTTGGTGCCCTACGGTTATTGCCTAAAACCATCCTCACAGCTGCACAGTGAAGTAGCACATACTATTATTCCCATTTTGCAGATGAAGAAACTTGAGACTTAGGTCACTTTACCCATGGTCACATGGGGGGTTTATAGCAAAGCTGGACCCAAACCCTGGTCACTTGGCTCCAAAACTGCATAACCACCAAGCCATATAAGGTCTCTGGCAAACTCGTGAAGGCCAGGCTCGACCACTGTGCTGCTACATCTTGGCCTTGGCAAATCATTTAGCCTGTCTAAACTTCCGTACCCTCACCTGCAGAACAAATTCGCTTTCCTAGTGGCAGCTTATGAGAGTTTCATGAGATAAAGTACACGTGCACCTCAGTAGGTTGCACGCTGAGAGCTCAGGCTCCAAAATCATCCCTCCTGGGTTTGAGTCCTGAGTCGACCACTAACCAGCTGTGAGACTTTCAGACAATTTCTCAGTTCCCTATGGGGACGATCATATCTACCGCACAGAGATGTTCTGAGGATGAAATGAATACCTGGCACACATCACAGGCTCCTGTTGGCCGCTGCCACCTCCACCGCCATCATCACAATTCCCTCTCTTCTCCCTTTCCCTTTATTAAACTAGAAGTATTGCGTAGAGATCAAATTCGTACATTCCACTGCGTGAGAAGGGAGTATCAAACCCTAGGTTGCTGAGATATGGAGAATCATAGGAACTTCTGGGAGTAATGTAGCCCAAACACCTCATTTTAGAATTGTGGGAACTGAAGCCCAGAGAGGGAGAGTGATTTGCCCAAGTTCACACAGCCTATTTGTGGCCAGCTGCACTATAGCCAGGCGTGATGTTCTTCCCACCGAACCCTGCTGCCTTTCCTAGGAATCATGTGTCTGGGAAACTCTTGAAACTGGTAATTTGAATGGAAGGAGATAAAGGTAAGAACACAGCTCACCTCCTCTTGCTACCGTGTGCGCGGCCAGACTGCTAGTTCACCGTGTGTCACAGACACCGGCACACAGCTGGGGAGTCTGCTTGTAGGGCTGCAAATCTGACACAAACCTACTGCGACTTAAAGAGCTAGACATTTAGCAACCCTGATTTTTATTCCAGTATGTTGTCTGTGCACCTGCCGTGCTTTAGGGCCTTACCATAAAGGCTTAAGGATGGGCCTAGTTCTCTGCTGAGCCACAGCTGGGAACATTTCTGTGCCTGATCTGTGGGTGCTGTTTGGAGCTGGGCACCAGTTCTGCCTCCAAATGCTTTTTTTTTTTTTTTTTTTTTTAAAAAAAAACACAACGGCTTTAGTGAGGAATAACTGACATGGAAGAGACTGCACATACTTAAAGTATCCAATTTTTTTTTTTTTTTTTTAGACAGAATCTCACTCTGTCACCCTGGGCTAGAGTGAAGTAGCATCATCATAGCTCACAGCAACCTCAAACTCCTTGGGCTCAGGCGATCCTCCGGCCTCAGCCTCCTGAGTGGCTCGGACTATGGGTGCATGCCACAATGCCTGGCTAATTTTTCTATTTTTAGTAGAGATGGGGTCTCACTATTGCTCAGGCTGGTCTCAAGCTCCTGAGTTCAAGCAGTCCTCCCACCTCGGCCTCCCAGAATGCTAGGATTAGAGGTGTGACCCACTATGTCTGGTCTTCAATTTGAATTTTGACACATGTAGACACTGGTAAATCTTCACCACCACCAAGATAATGAACAAAAATTTCCTCCTGCCCTGTTGTCATTCCTTCCTCTGATCTCTTTCACACTATAGTTTGCATTTTCTAGAGTTTTATATAAATGAAATTATTTGTACACTATGTACTCCTTTTTGGTCAGCTTTCTCAGTGTAATTATACTAAGATTCATTCATATTGTTGCATGTATCAATAGTTTGTTCGTTTTGGGGACTAGCATTGTAGAATGGAATACTATTGCATGGCTGTACCAGTTTGTTTATTTCCTGGTTTAAGGGACATTTAGGTTGTTTTTCAGTTTTGGCTATTACTGATAAAGCTTCTCTGAACATTCATGAACAAGGCTTGGTGTAGGTATATGCTTCCATTTCTCTTGGGTAAATACCTAGATGTGGAATGGCTGGGTCATGTGGGAGATGTACATTTAACTTTTTAACAAACTGCCAATTGTTTTCCAAAGTGGTTCATTTTACAATCCCACCAGTTTCAGTTGCTCTACATCTTTGCCAGCACTTGGTAGAGTCAGTCTTTTTAATTTTAGCCATTCTGATATTTGTGAAGTTGTATCTCATTGTAGTTTTAATTCGAATTTCTCCAATGACTAATGATGTTGAGTATCTTTACATGTGTTTATCTGCCATTTGTATATCATCTTTGATGAAGTGTCTCTTGATAAGTTAACTTCTTTATCATTATGAAATGACCCAAAGAATATTACTCTTTGTTCTAAAATCCATTTTATATGATATTAATATTGTTATTCCAGCTTTCTTTTGATTAGTGTTAGCATTGGGTATAATTTTCCATCCTTTTACTTTTAGCCTATTTACTTATTTATTTATTTGAGATAGGGTCTCACTCTATTGCCTGGACTTGAGTGCAGTGGTGTCATCATAGCTCACTGCAACCTCAAATTGCTGGGCTCAAGCAATCCTCTTGCCTCACCCTCCTAAGCAGCTGCGACTACAGGTGTGTGCCATCATACCTGGCTAATATTTCAATTTTTTTTGTAGAGATGGGGTCTCGCTATGTTGCTCAGGCTAGTCTCAAACTCCTGGCCTCAAGTGATCCTCCTGCCTCAACCTCCCAAAATGCTAGGATTATAGGCATGAGCCACTGCACTCAGCCTCTTTGTGTCTTTGTATTTAGTTTCTTGTAGGCAGCTTATAGTTGGGTCTTGCTTTTTTATTCAATCTGATAATCTCTGCCTTTTAATGGATGTGTTTAGACCATTTACATTTAATGTGGTTATTGATATGGCTGGGTTTAAATCTACCAGCTTGCAGTTTGTCTCATCTGTTTTTTATTTTTTCTCTCTCTGTCATCTGTAACTCTTTGTTGTGATATTTAGTGGCTGCTTTACAGTTTATAGTATATATCTTTAACTTACAGTCTACTTTCTGGTGATATCACACCACTTTATGTGTAAGATTCTTACAATAGTATATTTCTATTTCTCCCCTCCTAGGCTTTGTACATTGTTGGATACATTTTACTTATATGTTATAAACTCTACAATAAGTTATTTTTGCTTAGATAATCACCTTTTAAAGCTATTTAAATAATAAGAAAAATACTTTCTACATTTACCCAACATGGTTACTATTTCTAGTGTTCTTTATTCCTTTGCGTGGATCCAGATTTCCATCTGGTATCATTTTCCTTATATCTGAAAAACTTCCTTCCTCGAACATTTCTTGTAGGGCAGGTCTGCTGGATGAATTCTTTCAGCTTTTGTTTCCCAGCTGGAAAAAACAAAGGACCTTATCATTTGGTTTCTAAGGGAGGCTTCTAATCAGGGTTCCAATAACCAGCTTCTAAAGGCAACGCCACCGTTCGTATTGGGGAGTTGCCTGCGCCGGAGCGAGGACGTCTTGGCGCTGCTGGCCGCGCAGGGCCGGGGTCTCGGGACGTTGTGGGTCGGAGCGAGGCCGTCACGGCGCGGTGTCTCTGTGTTCCTTGCAGGTTCCCCCGCCTGCACAGCGCGGTGATCAGGACCTTTGTTCTCGTGCAGCACTACGCCGCCGCGCTGATGGCCGTGAGCGGCCTCCCGCAGATGAAGAACTACACGTCGGTGGAGACGCTGGAGATCACGCAGAACCTGCTCAGCTCCCCAAAGCAGTGCCCCTGCGGCCACGGGCTGATGGTGCTGCTGCGCGTGCCCTGCTCGCCGCTGGCCGCCGTGGCCTACGAGCGGCTGGCCCACGTGCGCGCGCGCCTGGCGCTGGAGGAGCACTTCGAGATCATCCTGGGCACCCCCAGCTCTGGCATCACCGTGGGGAAGCACTTCGTGAAGCAGCTCAAGGTAGGCAGGCGCCGTGCGCAGGGGCGGGAGGTCGTCGGGATGCCTGGGGACCCGCCCAGGGGACCACAAGGGCCGGGGAGGGGCAAGAAACTGCTTAACGGGGCCAGCCATCCTGGCCACCCTTGCACCCGACACTGCCCTGCCACATCAGTCCTCGGGGTTGCAGCATGGCTTTCTTGCTTCCTGGGAGCACGTTTGTCCTTGTCTTTGTTTAGATGACAGTGTTGCCTGCAGAACTCAGCTCCATGTCTTCTCCTCTTTCTGGAAGTGCCCTCTCCAACGCCTCCCATGGGCGGTGCTGGTCCCCGCCTGTCACCCCACTGCTTCCCCCTGGGGGACAGGGCCACCCCCACCCATCTCAGCTCCCCAAAGCCTAGCACAGTGCCTGGCCCACAGTGGATTCTTACTGAACCTGCAGGTGACAGAAAATGCAAAAGTGTTACGGAAGGAATATTGAATAAATGAAGGGGAAAGTATGAAAGGCATGACACCATCCTGAGAAGACAAAATAGAAGACATTAGGGTCAACTGAGGACACGTACTTTCTCCCAAAGCATCAGTCAGTAACATACCCTTGAGCACCCACGACGTGTTCTGGGCGGCTGAAAGGACAGTGGTGAAGTGGACAGTGAGCTTACGGGCAGCATGAAGAGCTTCCTCTTTTATCATAGGACTCACTTTGAGGGCTTCAGGTCCGTGGGAGGACGTCAAGGTTCCCCTGGAGCTGGGCCAGTTGGGAAGTAAGCAGCCTCATGGCTTTATTTCTTTTTAATTATCTGCAGATGTGGCAGAAGATCGAGGACGCAGAGTGGAGACCTCAGACGTACTTGGAGTTGGAGGGCCTGCCCTGCATCCTGATCTTCAGTGGGATGGACCCGCACGGGGAGTCCCTGCCGAGGTGAGCGGAGGGGCTTATGCCCCTGGTGGGCTTCGAGGGGCTGGCTACCTGGGCCCCGGCTGGGGCAAGTGTGCCAGGCTGGGGTATGGTGGCTTGACTGCAGGTGGTGCCATTTGCGCTCATAGGCATCGTGGGTTGTGTGTTTATTGTGATAGTTTCCCAGCAGAGGGCAGTGAAATGCATCTGAGTCACAGGCAGCTTTTTCTGACTCTCAGAGGGCCACTGTCTGGGCTCATCCAGGGGCTATTGCCGGCTGCGTGGGTGCAGGTGTTCTGGGAAGGGGGACAACAGCTGCTGCTTGGAACTGGTTTTTCCAGCACAAAGAGGGGACTGTCTCAAAGGCTGTGTTCCTCTGACGCCATCACAGCCTTGGAGATCTCAGCCACACACCCACTCAGTGTCTCCTGGTGGCCTCTAGGCCTCCACACCGACAGGCAGCCACTAGGACAGGAGTCCCTGGGTCTCCTGGAAGGCAGTCGCTTGGATTAGCAGTGACAGGTTGGCTTTCAGACGTATCCGTGGGGGAGGGCAGGCAGCGGGGCCTTTGCACATCTGTCCTGTGTAACAGCATGTTAAGAGCTGACGTTGATTGAGTTCCTGTTAGGTGCTGGCCACTGTCCTAGATTCTTCTTATGTTTTGTTTCATTTTATTCTCACCTGAGCCCTGGGGAAAGGTAGCATTTCAGTAGTCCCATCTTACTGATGAAGAAACTGGTGTTTATTGAGTTTACTCCAGTACTGAGAGAAGCTGGCGGTGGGCCTGGCTTCTTTCCACTGGGCCACACCACGCTCAGGCAAATGGCACTGTGCGTGCTGTGTGCTCACAGACCAGGTAAAGGAGGCTTTGGAACATTTGACCTTGGTTGTTGCTATTTCACATGGATTAATTCTTCTACTCCTCAACTCCTTAAAGGACTAAGACAGTATCTTAATGTATTTAAAATTTTAGCATTTACTGAGTACCTTCTTTGTACCAGGTGCTGTGGTCTGTGCTAGTCTTTTAACATAGCACTTGCTCTTTGCAGCAGTGGTGTCACTATCCTGTTTTATAGTTGGGTAAATGAAAGGTCACTTGCCTGAGGTCACATGAACAGTAAGTTGCAGAGCCCGATTGGAACCCACATCTGCCCCCTGCAAGCCCTGGGCTTTGGTTGTGTTTCTACTGCAGGACCCAGGGGGTTCTTTCTTCTGCTGCTCATAGATGTCATTTCTTGTTGGTGTCACCTCAATTGCCGTCATATCTCAGCATCTACTACCCTGGCACATGTTAAATGTTGATTAAATAATTAAACATCCACTTATTTCATTTAATCTTCACAGCAATGCACTTAGATAGCCATTATATGTTCCCATCTTTCAGATGGAAAAATCAGAGCCTCAGAGAAGTTGTGCAGCTTGTTGAAATTTCCATCACTAGGAAGTGGCAGAGCTGGGCTTCAAGCTCTACTTTTGTCTGACCCAAAGTCCTTGCAACACAGGACCAAGTACACAGCCGGTGCCCCCCGAGCTGCTGGCCTTCCCATTCGCACCAGTCCCCGGGTCCTAGTGAGGAAGGCAGGGTGTGGTCCTGGTCACCACTGCCTTTAGCACCGCCAGCAGCTCCTCATCTGTCGAAGGCACGTGATAAATGCCCTCCTCTGTGTCCCGCTAGGTCTCTGCGGTACTGTGACCTGCGTTTGATAAACTCCTCGTGCTTGGTGAGAACAGCCTTGGAGCAGGAGCTGGGCCTGGCTGCGTACTTTGTGAGCAGCGAGGTCCCCTTGGAGAAGGGGGCCAGGAACGAGGCCTTGGAGAGTGACGCGGAGAAGCTGAGCAGCACTGACAATGAGGACGAGGAGCTGGGTACGGAAGGTGAGGTGGCCTGGCCCTCAGCCGGGAGTTCCTGCTGGCACATCTTCCTCGGCTTCTGATCTCTGAAGCCTCCTGTACTTGTGTAGACAGCTGTCCGTGGGCCTGGCTGCTTTCCACTGGGCCACGACACACTTAAGCAGGCGGTACTGTGCGTGATGCGTGCTCACGGGCCAGGTAAGGGAGGTTCTGGGACGCTTGATCTCAGTTCTTGCTATTTTGACAGCAGCAGCTCAGCAGGGTCCTGGGCCTGCCTGCTGGGCAGCAGCTCGGGGCGGCAGTTATTTGATCTTTGATGAGGGAGATGGCAGAGCCCTCACCAAGTTCAGATCTGGCTCCCTCCCCTTTCTTTTCTGGTGGTATGAGAAGATGGAAACCCTGTAGGTTCTTCCTAGTTCTAGAATTCTTAAAGAATAGGAAGAACAATCGAGATTTCTTAGAGTTCAAGTCCATGCTTTGTTCATGTTGGTGGAGTCCTACCTGGTGTAGAATTTGCTTATTTCCTCTGTGAACCAACAGTGTGCTGTCCATTACTGAGATTTATGAAAACAGGCCAGTTTCATTTGCAGACTCTTAAAATCTGATGCCATAATTTTAATAGGACACATGAACAAGAACATTGCAAGGCATTTGGCTGTAGTCAACAGTGTGGCGAGGAAAACTAAAAAGCCAATAATACAATAAGTACAAAGCAGTCGTGGAGTGTGGCAGGGTGGAAAGAGATGGACGTGGTCATGGCCTAGGCCTGCAGTCGCTCTCCTCTGTCTCCCGACTGTGGGAACTCTCCTAGCCTCGGCTTGCTCATCTGTAAAATGGGGCTGGAGAGAGCTGCCGGCCCAGGGCCGTCTTTCAGAGACACCACCGCAAGCCTGATACGAGACGCTCCCACTTCCCTGGTGCCGCGGCACGACTCCCTGGCACCTCACGACCCCCCTTTAGTTTCACTGCACCTCTCGGGCCCCAGCCCCCGCCCAACGTACTTGCCCACACTAGACTCGTAGTGGTGGCCGGGCCGCCCTCCTCACCTGTGGGATTCTCCTTCTCTGTTTCACCTGGGAGCCCCTGAGCCCTTCAGGACCCGGGCCAGACGGCACCACTTGCAGCAGTTCTCCCCGCTCCTGCCTCCGGGCCACCCGGCCCTGTCCCCCACCTCATCCACCGTCTGCGGCCGCACCTCACTGGGCCTGTCTGCTCAGTGCCGGGTGCCTGGGGAACGGCAGACGAATGAACGAATGGATGGAGGGATGATACGTGTGAATGCATGTTACAGACTGTAAAGTGCCTGGCAAATGTAAGGGACGGTGATTACGATGCATCTCCAGTGTGTGTGTTTTGCAACAGGCTCCACCTCGGAGAAGAGAAGTCCCGTGAAAAGGGAGCGATCCTGTTCCCACGACTCTGCATCCTCGTCCCTCTCCTCCAAGGCGTCCGGTGAGTCTCCCTAAGACCGTCTTCTGAGGATTCAGAGAATGAGAGGTATAGGACTGTTTGCTGACCCTTTATTTTTCCATCAGAGCTGGAAAGAGAAGGAATCTGTGAAGACCCAGATGCAGTGGAGGGTCAATGTTTCAGGGAACTTGGGATCTGGGACCTTGAGGCCTCTGGGCAGGGCTGCAGGGCTCAGCCGCACTGTTCTCAGGGGACAGCCGTGGACTCTGCCCCTCGCTGTGGCCGGCCGCGGGCAGAGTCCTCGCTGTGCTGGGGGACTCCCTCGGGCCTCTCCACGAAGCTGTTGGGTCGGGAATCGCTCTGCCCTGGGCAGGGGTGTGAGGGCGGCTGTTCTTGTGGAGGGAAGTAGACACGGGAGACTTCGCTGGGGAGAAGTAACAAAAGGCAGCAAGAGCACGTGACCCCTCGCCCGGGACTGCGCTTTGGCGGAGGGAGTGGGCAGTGTGGGTAAAAGGCCTCGCGTGGCCTCTGCCCCGAGGCGTCCCTTGGTCTCCAAGAGCAGTCAGGACCTGCGTACTTGAAACAATGTCCCCTCCTCCTGCCAAAAGCATTTATCGAGAGCCTACCTTATATCTGAGTCAGGGCGTTTAAAGATAAATGAGATACAGACCCTGCCTCAAGGAATTTATCATTCTCAGTAGTTTTTCATACACTTGAAGCGTTACGGTTCCACATGTGAAGACGTAATTAATTCTGTCCCGAGTGGAGGGCAGACTCCGGGGTGGGTGTGGTCACCCCAGGTTTCAGGGAGCAGCTGACCTTGCCGGGGCCCTGGAGGAGGAGTTCCAGGTGGAGGAAACCACGGGCAGAGAGAGGCCCGGGCCTGAGCGTGTGCAGGGCCTGGACGCAGGGAGCGGCCTAGCGGTGGTGGTCTGGCCTGCGGGCGGGCGGGGGCCCGGCTGTGGCTGGGGGGCGGCTGAGAGTCCATGCTGTGTGCTTTGGGGCGAGGGGAGCTCAGAGCCCCCCAGGAGATTTGGCCTGGGGGCATCTGGGGCAGCCGTGAAGGGCAGTGAGCCAGGTGGCGGGGCCTCCCTAACAGATGTCCCCCATGGGGTCAGCACGGGCCTCCTTAGCCCGGCCGGGAGCTCTGTGACCCAAGGAAGCTCCGAGCCGTCGGCTCAGGGGCAGTCGGAAAAGCCTAAGGCTGTGGCCACCGGCATGTTTGCCCGAAACAGTGTAGGGAGCCCGGGGCACAGACAGGAGCAGCCAGGATGTTCTGGCCAGATCATCCCGGGACGTGCCAACCAGGTCCGTCTCTCCTCAGGCTCGGCACTCCTCGGCGAGGCCTCGGCCCAGCCCACGGGGCCCCCCCAGCCGGAGCAGGCCAGGTCACCCCAGCCCTGCGGCCCTTCAGAAGAGGGCAGGGCCCCCAGTGAGAAACAGAGGCCCCGAGTGGGACAGGGGCCACTGTCAGTCGTCAGCAGGCACAGCCCCGGGCTGGCCCCGCAGCCTGACTGTGGCCTCAGGCCCTGCCAGAGGAGCGTCCAAGTGTTGGCCACCTCGTCGTCCTCCCAGCTGTCCTCTTCGGGCTCATCCTCCTCGTCGGTGGCACCTGCCACGGGTGTGCTCGTCCTGCAGGCCTCCCAGTGCTCCATGACCAAGGCCTGCCGCCAGCCACCTGTCGTCTTCCTGCCCAAGCTTGTGTACGACATGGTCATGTCCACCGACGGCAGCGGCCTGCCCAAGGCCGCCTCGCTCCTGCCCTCCCACTCGGTCATGTGGGCCAGCTCCTTCCGCCCCCTGCTCAGCAAGACGATGACGTCCACGGAGCAGTCCCTGTACTATCGGCAGTGGACCGTGCCCCGGCCCAGCCACATGGACTATGGCAACCGGGCCGAGGGCCGCGTGGATGGCTTCCACCCCCGCAGGCTGCTGCTCAGCGGGCCCCCGCAGGTGCGTGTCCCCCACAGCCCCCCAGGACCAGCCTCGTGCTCAAACCTGGAGGCAGTCTTGGGGCGGGCAGTATCCACTTCTTGTTTTGCCATTCCCGTGGCGGGATTTTCTCTGATGGCCCAGGGTGGGCAGGTGACTTCCATTTCTCCTTCGTGGGATGGAGGGGATGGAGGGGAGACATCTCTGGGTGCTGCTTCTGCCTTCAGGCTACGATTCTGCGTTCCCGTGTCGTATCACGGGGCCCCCTGTGTCCTGTGCACGCTCGCTAACAATCAGAAACTCAGCTCTGGAAGGTCTGGTGACCTGTTAACAGTGAGGTGGGGGCTCTGCTTCCCCCTGTCAGCCCTCCCCAGCTCACGGCAGTTCCCTAACAAGCAAAGTCCATTTCACCTCTCGAAGTGGCAGAACCTCCAGGACGTGAGTGTCTAGAGTGGGGTGGGTGTGTGTGTGTGTGTGTGTGTGTGTGTGTGGAAGAGGGGGAGGAGGAGGAGGAGGAGGAGGAGGAGGACTGTGGATCTGGCTTGGCTCTCTAGAACAGAGCAGAGGCTGGGAACTGGGCTCTGGGGTGCTCTGCTTGCATATCCTTCTGTGTTTCTTGAGCTTATAAGAAACATATTATTATATATTATGTTTTATTACTTTTTCTAATTGAAAAAAAAATGTGAGAAAAGAAAATGTTTCTTAACAGGGAGTCTCCATTGCTCCTCATGTTGGATTGGATGTTATCAATCTGTAAACTTTTTGCCTGTGTGATAGGTGAAAAATAGTATATTTTTATTAGTAAGATTTGACGTATTTTTATATATTTCTTGGTCATTGGCATTTTTCAGTGATTTTTCTGGCTGTTTCTCTTGTTTGCTTTTTCTTTAGACCATTTGGCCTTTTCTTATTGATTTGTGGGAGTGCTTTAGATATTACAGATTTTTGTCCTTTGTTTATTATATGTATTGCAAATATTTTTTTCTGAAGCCCACTCCTCCCAGTTGTATGTCATATTTTTCCTCTTTAAAGTTAGTTCTTTTCATTCATTAACAATTGCTGAGTTTCTGGCTGTGAACCGGCACCAGGCCCTGTACTTGGAAAGTGCATCCCTGGAGTGACTGTCACGGGGTGGGTGCGGGGAGGATCCCAGGCCAGCCCACGGGTGCTTCTCTAGTCAGTTGTAACCAAAAGGAACGAGGATTAGTAGTCAATGTGCTGTCCTGGTGCTGGGCTGAGGGAACAAGGGGCTCTGAGACACAGGAAGAAAGAGAAGGAAGAAGGGAAAAATCGTTCTTTCCTGAGTTTAGGAGGAGAAAGATGCCAACTTTTTACGTCTTGTACAATGAATTGTATTATCCTGCTATGGACGTATTAAGAGCAATTTGCAATTTTCAAGATTCCTAAGATAATGTTTTTCATTGTCAGTGCATTTTTTTTTTTTTTTTTAAGAAAGCTTTCTTCAGCTTGGGATTAAGTCCTATTTCTAACAGCTTAACGGCCGTGACTGGTTGAAATCTGGAGGCACATCTGCAATGCTGTGTAGACAGACAGGCCTCCTGCTCTCGGGAGTCCATCTCTCCACCTGCCAGGGTCCTGGAGGCCACATTTCCCCTCCACTGTCTGTGCGTCCACGGGCTCTTGTTTTAATGGCGGGAGGTGTAGGTGAGGTGGGTGGCACCAGGCGCGTCAGGTGTCAGCCCGCGCCTGGCCGTGGATGGGATTCCTAACCGCGGGCTCTGATGGCCACGTTTCCGCAGATCGGGAAGACGGGCGCCTACCTGCAGTTCCTCAGCATCCTGTCCAGGATGCTCATCCGGCTGACGGAAGTGGATGTTTACGACGAGGAAGAGATCAACATCAGTGAGTTATCTGCTTGGTGACACTCGGGCGTCCAAGCCTTCATCACTTTCTCAAGTGACTTTCGCTCTGTTGCACTTTCTAGATGGAATCCTCCGATTCATGGTCAGACTTGTCTCAGGGGCCGAGAGGGCTGCTGTTTACTCTTTCCTTGTAGTTGTCTTTCTCGACACCACCTTGGTACCTCGGAGGCCTTTGTGGGGATAAGATTACGGAAGTCATGGCTACTGAGTACCTTCTGTGTGTCGGGCACTGAGCTAGAGACTTTACATAAATTACATAAAATGTAAAGCTAGAGACTTTACCTAAGTCCCCTGTGCCACACCGTGGGATTGACATTGTTATTCCCCTTTCCTGGTAGCAAATGTGCTCAGGAGCCAGGCTGGGGGTGGCACAGCTGGAATTAAACTAGATGTGACTGTTGCCTCTAGAAAGTGGACTCAGGAGATTTCCTCCATGGACACTGAGCACATTGGTCCATATCTTGGGGCAACATAGGAGATGACAGCTCCACGCACGTTATTGCCCCTGGAGACCTTCCCCTGGGCGAGGTGTGGAGGTGGAAGACGGTGATGTTGATGATCCTCACCCTGTGTAGGCCTAGGCAAATGCGTGTGTTTGTGATTTAGTTTTTAACAAAAAGTTTAAAAAGTAAAAAAAAAAAAAAAAAAAAAAATGTTTTTAATATAAAAAAGCTTATACAATGAGGATGTAAATAAAGAAAACATTTTCTGTACAGCTGTACAATGTGTTGCTGTTTTAAGCTAAGTGTTATTGCAAACGAGTCAAATAGTTAAAAAAATAGTTCATAAAGTAAATAAGTTATAGTAAACTTAAGGTAGTTTATTATTAAAGAATGTTTTTTATAAATTTAGTGTAGCCTAAGTGTACAGTGTTTATAAAGTCTACAACAGAGTACAGTGGCGTCCTGGCCTTCACACTCACTCACCCAGAGCAACTTCCAGTCCTGTAACCTCTATTTATGGTAAGTGCCACTTAATTGTATTGTGGCTTTCCATGTTTAGACAGACAAATCCTTACCATTGTGTTACCATGGCCGACAGCACTCAGTACCGTAAGGTGCTGTGCAGGTGTGCAGCCTAGGTGTGTGGTCGGCTGTCCACCTAGGTTTGTGTACGTCTACTCCATGAGGTTAGCACAATGACAAAATCATTTAACGTTGCATTTCTCGGAACGTGTCCTGTTAAGGGACACATGACGGTAAGTCATTTTTACTTCCTATTTTGTCACACATTTCTGTTTCTGTCGATCTCGTAGACCTCAGGGAAGATGCGGACTGGCATTACGTGCAGCTCGGTGACTCCTGGCCAGACCTGGAGCTGTTCAAGAAGCTGCCCTTTGACTACATCATTCACGACCCCAAGTACGACGACGCCAGCCTGATTTGTTCACACCATCAGAGCGTGAAGAGTGAAGGTCAGACTTCTGCATCCCTTGTTCCACCTCCTTCCAAAGTGCTTGGGCAAAGCCTCTGGAGGGGGGAGCTGAGTCATGTTAGGAATGAAGTCTAGTCGTGGTGAATCAGCCAGCGAGACCCCATGCAGAACTGAGATCACCCCTCCCTGTAGGAGCAAGGGGCCGCCACGGAACCGTGAAAGAAAGACATGCTGCTCAGGAAGCACGAGTGGTGGCAACAACACGCTTGCCGATTTGTCACAGTCAGAATTTTCCACAGGCTCTGGTTAATAGAGGATAGAAGGCGTGCATGTTTACTTATGAACTTGGAGTTGTACACGTGTTCGCGCTCCTCGCTCAGCCTCTCGCTTTCTCCCTGCCTGCCAGACCCCCGGCTTCCACGGGGTTGCGTCTGCGCAGAACTCCGCGGCGTGGCGGGGCCGGTGTGACGATAACGTGCGCTAGGACAGTTTGGCAAACGCAGTGGGAGACTCGCCAGTCTCCAGTTTAAACCAACAACTTTATCTTTGTTGCTTTCAGAGTAGATCCTCCACTGGGGTCCTCCTCACTGGCCAGTCTCTAGCGAAGGCTTAGTGTTAACCTTAGTCCTGCCTCGTCATTTGAAAAAATGAGGGCAAGTCACCTGCAATATGATATTTGCATATTAAGTATTGCAATTGACAGTATTGACAATTGATTTAAATTGTCTTCTGGTGACTTGTGGTCACTTAGGTCCACACGTAGACACCGTATGAATAGTCCGTCGGTTTATCCCACTGAGACTTTGTCGTTTCCTTTGGTGAGCCGCCTCCCCTCAGGGCCCAGGTCGGTGAGAGGCCATCCTCGGTGACCACACTGTTGCCTGGTTATTTGGGGCATTCCAGTTAGTTTTGGCTTGAGCAGGCGGGGGATGAAATATTTGCTTTGCTTCCTGCTGCTCTTTAACGCTGGGGAATCTGGTGCAGACAGAGGGATGTCCCGGAAGCCGGAGGACCTTTACATGCGGCGTCAGACGGCGCGGATGAGACTGTCCAAGTACGCGGCGTATAACACGTACCACCACTGTGAGCAATGCCACCAGTACATGGGCTTCCACCCCCGCTACCAGGTAGGCCCCGGGCGCCAGGCCTCTCCTGGCTCACGCTGGCCGTGGGTCCACCCACGTGTTTGACCGCAGCCCACGTCATTTGTTCCCCTGTTCTTTCATGTTTTCATTCCAGAGTGGACAATGGAGAGTTCTGGAAGCCCTTGCTTCTGGTCTGCTTGCATCCTCGGTTCCCTTCAATAGTCTGAAATTATTGCTGACGCCAGAGAACAGTGGTTCTCCTGGGGTCGCAGGTTGATCAGTGGCCAGGTTTCCTGGCTGTGGAGGTCATCTTGTCTTCCGGCCCTAGCGATTTGGGAAGTCAGTCGGGTGCAGCAGGCACAGGGGCCGCAGAGACGAAGGAGACGAGTACGCTTTGTCCCCATCCTCCAGACTCAGTCTGGGATGGAGATGTGCACGGCGGCAGAACTTCAGAACCACTTGAAGGAGGCAAAAAGAGCATAGGAACTGTATTGATAAGGGGCAGACTCTGCATTCCTTGAGCACCTACTGCATGCCAGTCAGTGTGCCCATCACTTTTTATGGATCAGTCCCTCCCAGCCTTTTTACATGGTAGAAAATATTTGTCCTAGACACACAGAAATGGACAAGGCTACCGACTTGAGCTCCAGCGACCTGCAGCCCTGGCTGGTCACCTGAAGCCACACCTATAATCCACTCGGGGTGCACTGGTTAGGAACTGTCCCCTCTAGTTTCTCATTTCGCACTGAAGCCTCATTGTCCCCATTTTATAAATGAAATCTATCTGGGCGGGAAGCAGAGGATGTGGAAGCATCAGTAAGAATTTGCCGAGGGCCGAGGCGGAAGGAACAGCCTGTGCAGAGGAGGGGAGGCCGGGTCTTGGGGACAGGAAGTGACCTGCGTTGGGTGTCACTGGAGCCAAGTGTGGGGCGGGTAGACTCAGGCCAGGAGGCCAGAAGGGCGGGCAGAGATCTGACCAAGGCCCAGGTACCATGAGGAGGGGTGGGGACTTTTGCAGTGAGAACTGGGTAGAGCCAGATACAGGCAAAGCTGCAGTCTTGACGAGTGTCTTAACAGCCACGTGGAGGCGTACAGGGGCCTCCGAGGCTGGTTCTTTCTTCTTGGAGACAGAGTTTTTCTTTCAAGGCAGAAAAAAATATATGTGAAGACATTCTCCTGATTTTGAAATTTAGGGACTTGGAAAGGACTCGAGAATGTGAGTCCCAGTCATCTCAATAAGCATCAGCGGTGACTTGTGGCCTTGTACCCTTGGGCCGCATTAACAGAGGGCAGAGTGCAGGGTGGGAGGGACCAGGAGCCTGTACCCTGGGAGGCTGGGCCACACCTGGCCTGTGTTTAGGGGGTGCTCAAGTCTGGGGGCCGTAGTCAGAGAGGAGCACACCTGGCAGGTGCAGGGACTTGGAACCAGTGGGTGAGGGACATGGAGGGCACGTGACCTCCGGGCGGCCTTCTCCACACCTCTGTGCTTCTGCTCATGCTGTTCCCATCTCCTTCACCTGCCAGGGCTCCCCTGACCTTTTCTGTGAAACTTCTCGGTTGCATCCTCCTTTGTTTCTCCCCCAAGTCAAATCTCTCTCTCCCTCATCTCTGCTGCCGAAGGGCTGTGTGGCTGCGGCCACCGTGGGAGTTCAAGGCCACTGTGCGCAGGTCTGCCTTTCTCCAGCCCAGAGCACGTGCTGGGAGGGCGGCTGTGGGAGGGCCCTGAGAGGACGCCCGTGGGCAAGGCCGGGCTGCAGGCCACACGCGAGAGCAGCCTGTGCAGACCCGGAGTGGGGGGTGGCTGGTAAGTGGAGGCTGGAGGAAGTGGCTAAAGTGCTGGTAGACATGGGGACAGAACTGAGCCTAAGACCTCTGAGTGTCAGTTTCCACATCTGCAAAATGGGGATGGTGACAGTACCCTCTCCTAGGACTGTTAATCAGGACATGAAAGGGACAGAACAGGGCCTGGCACGCAGTGTTATGAAAGTGTGTGAGCAGATGCAGTTGTCTTCTTACTACTGCGCTGCTGCGCATGATAACTAGGACAGAAAAATACATCTGTGAGAATTAAAGCATGCATGCTGCAGTTTGTGACCCACAACAGGCCGGGTCACATCCAGACTCCAGAGGGCTTGATGCCTGCGTGGCGTGGCTGGGGGCCGCACCATCGGGGTTGCGGACGGAGCAGGCTGTGCTGTGTGCGTGGCCTTGGGCGTGCTGGCCCCGTCACCAGACTTGGGTGTCTGTGCTTTGCACTGGAGCCACGCTGTGGGTTTCTCACACTATGGGGTGGAGGCGGCTGTGACCTGCGTGGTGTCGTGGCAGGAGGGGCCTGGGACCTTCTGGGAAGCAAGGCGGACCCTGATGACAAGTTTTGTCCTTTCCCCTCTCACCGCAGCTCTATGAGTCCAGCCTGCATGCCTTCGCCTTCTCTTACTCCATGCTAGGAGAGGAGGTCCAGCTCCACTTCATCATCCCCAAGTCCAAGGAGCACCACTTTGTCTTCAGCCAGCCCGGGGGCCAGCTGGAGAGCATGCGGCTGCCCCTCGTCACGGACAAGGTACTGGCCCAAGCCGCGGTGGGGCAGATCTAAGTGGCTTTATGTGGTCCCCGAGCTGGGGCACCAGAGTCAGTAGCCACCTGACAAGTTGGGGCATGTGGAGCAGAGCAGAGGCGCCGACATGGTGACTGAACTTGGAGCAGGCTGGTGTAGCGCATGGAGGCACTCAGATTCCAGTGTCAGTCTTGTTCTACCATTCACTAGTTGTGTCACTTGGACTTGTCACTTAATATCCCTGAGCCTCAGTTTCCTCACCTGTAAAGTGAGGCAATGATAACTCCTGAAAAAGCTTGTGGTGAAAATTATTTGAATAGCCCATGTAAGGAGGGCACCAGCACCGTGCCTGGAAGATAACAGGTGCTGGAGAGACGTTTGTCCCCTCCCCCGGCTTCTCTTGAATTCTCTCTGTCATGGAGCATCGTGAACAGTCTTGGGCAGACAGAACAGCACAGTGAATCCCTGAGGGCCATTCTCCAACTTCAGCCTTGTTTTGTCCTTCTGTCCTCATCTCCCTTCCTGTGTTGTTTGGAAGTAAATCCCAGATGTCACGTATTTCATCTATAAATATGTCAGTATATGTCTCTGAAAGACACATTCCCTTTATCTTTTGAAAAGATTACTCTTAATAATCCACTGTCTTTGTGGCCACCATTCTTCTTACAGAGATGCTCCTTGCAGGGCTCTTGGCTAGACAGTTCCAGCCTCACAGTCTCAGAGTCCACCGGCTGCTCTTGAACTAGCCCCAGTAACACAGGCCGTGGGGAGAAGGCTGCCTTTCCTTCTACCTGTGCAGTTGAACCTGGCCTTTCAGACCCAGCCGTCTATTAAGCAATGAAAACATTTGTAAAGCACCAGAGAAGACACTGTAAGGTGTCTCCTACACCGTGGGCTGGGGTTGGGGATGTTGCAGAGACACTCCTGGGTGCAGCATAAGAGCTGGGATTTGTCCCGCTCTCTGCCTGCGTCCCAGCTTTCCCATCAGACCTGGCCACGAGCACCAGCTGCATGCACAGCTTTGTTGCAGGTGCTTGGACAGTTCGGAGGGAGCAGAAACCCTGGCTTGGCCAGATGAGCTCATTGCTAGGGAAGGAGTTGAGGAAACCTAGTTACTTACGTGAAAGATATTGCAGCCTGAGTGTATGACTATCTAGCTACATGGGAAAGCGATTGGGGGTGCCATGTGCTCACCGTGTGTGGAGGATTGAAGACACACGGGGTAACCTGTACTCTGAGCACAGTATTAGATCCAGTATGAGAGGGTGATGGATTTGGCTGCTTGATATATGCCAGTTAGTTTCTGTCGCCTAACAAACCACTTCCAAACACGCATTTATTTAGCTTGTGATTCTGCGGGCCAGCAGTTCGGCTTCGCTCAGCCTGATGGACGGTTGCTGTGGCTCAGTTGTGCCCGCTCGGGGTCTGCAGTGAGCTGTCAGGTCAGCCGGGGCTGGCTGGTTGGAGTGGGCTCCGCAGGGATGTTCGTCTCTGCTCCGTGCGGTGTCCCGTCCTCCAGCAGGCTGGCCCCACTGTTCACGTGCGAATCTTCTCAGGGCAGACTTGGAACTGGTGTGGCGCCATTTTTCCTGCACTTTATTGGTAAAAGGTCACGAGGCCTGCTCGGATTCTAGGAGTATGGCAGTCGTCTCCATCATGTGATGGAAGGTGCTGCAGGGTCACACGTCAAGGGCGGGGAATGACTGTGACCACGCTTACAGACATACCTCACCGTACCCCTACTTTGCAGAGTCACGAGTACATCAAAAGTCCGACGTTCACTCCCACGACTGGCCGTCACGAGCACGGACTCTTCAACCTGTACCACGCGATGGACGGCGCCAGCCACCTGCACGTGCTGGTGGTGAAGGAGTACGAGATGGCCATCTACAAGAAGTACTGGCCCAACCACATCATGCTGGTGCTGCCCAGCGTCTTCAACAGCGCCGGCGTGGGTAGGTGTTCCTGACTCAGCGGCGTCTGTGCGCGAAGACTCCGGAGAAGGAATATTCCAGAGATGAAAGAGTTAAACGTTTGACAGCAAGCCTTTTGTTTTGGGACTTTTAAAGCCATTTTGCTTTGTTTGACTGTCTTATGAATATTCCTTTTTCCCGATGTTTGGTTATCAGTTCATATTTGCAGTGGTTAGAAAAGGAAGGATAAGGAAGACACGTGTGAGTACGACTTGCAGCATTTTCCTCTCTCTAGTTTCTCCCCTGAGTTGAGGGCCGTGGTCAGTGGCAGTGACACATTAGGACAGTCGGAGCCGGCTTGTCTGGCTGCCTTGACCGGCGGGTCTAACCGGGGCCTGAGCTGGCTCTTGTGCCCGTTGCAGGCGCCGCCCATTTCCTCATCAAGGAGCTGTCCTACCACAACCTGGAGCTCGAGCGCAACCGGCAGGAGGAGCTGGGCATCAAGCCGCAGGACATCTGGCCCTTCATCGTGATTTCCGACGACTCCTGCGTGATGTGGAACGTGGTGGACATCGACTGTGCCGGGGACAGGAGCAGGTGAGGTGTCCCGAGAGCTTTGCCTGCCCCCCAGCTGCAGTGACAAACAAGCTGTCCGGGGAATGCTGTCCCCGCTGCGAGGACCAGAGGGCCCCTCCATCAGAAGGCGTGGCCTGCGGTGGCCCGAGCCCTGGGTGTGGCACAAGTGGACTCATATTCCAACCCTGGCTTGCTTTTAATTTTAAAAAATTGTTATTGAAGTATAATCATACAGAAAATCACATACTTTATATTAAGTGTAATATGTACATACAGAAAAGGAATTTTCGTAAACTGAGCACACCCGTTTAACCAACTCGATATCGAGAAAGGGACGTCCTCCGCCAGGTCCCCCCTGCCACTCGCAGCCCTGCCCTGCCCGCCATCCTCACCGCTGACTGCTAGCTTGACATTTATTTGCTGTGTGACTCTAGGCAAACGACTGAATCTTTTTGGGTTCTAGCCGCCTCATCTTTGACAGGTGCTTTGTTAACACCTGCGCTAGAGGTCTGTTGTGAGGATTAACTAAATTATGATCCGCAGTGTGTTCAGCACATAGAAGCAGCATGACAAATGTGACGTGCTTAGCGGGGTGCCTGGCCCCTGCGGGGGACACGCTGGGTTCTGGCCACACTGGCCCGTCCAGTGTGTGGTGCAGTGGCAAGGCCAGGTCCCGCTGGCCCGTGCACAGCCCCTTGCTGCTGCTGCTTGCATGTCAGCCTCGGGACGCCACTCCCCCACCTTCAGCAGGGAGTTTTCCTGGTCGGAAAGGAACGTGTCTTTGAAGTACATCATGCAGCACATCGAGGCCTCCCCCGACATCACGCACTACGCCCTGATCGGCCTGCGCAAGTGGTCCAGCAAGACCAGGGCCAGCGAGGTGCGTGAGCCTTTCTCCCGCTGCCACGTGCACGACTTCATCATCCTGAACGTGGACCTGACCCAGAACGTGCAGTACAACCAGAACCGGTGAGCGCCCGCGGCCCTGGTGGGCGGAGCCCTGAGTGGGAGGCGGCCTCCGGCCGGACTTGGACAGGTCTCTCCCCTTTGCCCCGAGGGTCCCCCTGGGCCAGGGCTTCCGCCCCGCAGCTCCAGCCTGGCCCTGCTTCCGGTCCTCAGTTTTCTAGTGCCGTATATTTTTGTATATTCACATAAGATCACTCAACTTCATCAATCCTTGTGAGACTTCACTTTAGTGAGTCATGTCGGACGATGTGTTTCTCTCGACACGTTGCCTTTTAGGAGCTCTAGCACTGAAGACAAGGATGAAGTAATTTCCGTAGTTTGTTCTCTAAACATCTCGCCACAGAAGTGCTCATGTCTCCGGAATAATTCAATTGCCAGTTGCTTGCTGAGCACCTGGCTGTGCCAGGCAATGGGCGCGGCCGAGAGGGCCTGCCGGGGAGGTTTGCAGCCAGGCTGCCGGGTCTGCCGGAGTCTGGGTTCTGCCACTGACCGACTTTGCAGTTTAGGCACGTGAATCATTTCTGAGCCTCGTTTTCCTCACTAGTATTTTACCCCGGGGGGTTGTTTGTTGTTTCTTTCTAACAGATCAGAGAGGTAGTGTTGGTGCCTGCACTTGGCGTGTGGCCATCGAGCAGCAGTGTTTGGTGGTGCAGGCCTTAGGTGCACGCTGCCCCTCCTGGTGCACAGACGTTGCTGTTTGCCTCGTTTGTTCTCCTTGTAACCCCTTCTAGAGTAAGGTCTGGAGGCAGGCTGGAAGCCCACCCCACCCTCTCAGCTCCCCAGGACAGAGCCCACGCTCTGGGTGTCTGGGGGCAGTGACGGGGGTGTGAGCTGTGTCCCCTCACACCTGCTTCCCCTCTGTCCTGAGCAGGTTCATGTGCGACGACGTGGACTTCAACCTGCGGGTGCACAGCGCCGGCCTCCTGCTCTGCCGGTTCAACCGCTTCAGCGTGATGAAGAAGCAGATCGCGGTGGGCGGGCACAGGTCCTTCCACATCACGTCCAAGGTGAGCCTCTGCGTCTGCGCATCCTGCCACTGTTGTGGTGTGGAAATGGTGGGAGCCTTCGGGAGAGGAAGCAGCGTCTCTTTCCCGGGAGTGGAGCGGAGCTTGACCCCCGGGGAGTGTGCGCAGAGGTTTGTAACAACTGGGGAAAGGAGGCTCCATGGGGTTTCTCTTCTCTCTGATTTTAACCCTGTCCTGTCGACTTCTGCTCAGTGTGAGACCGCCACCAAGGCATCCTGTGCTGGCTAAGGTCCAGGGCCGCATTCTTCTCTGGGCCCTGGGCTGGTGCCTGGCCACGTAACTGAATGGCCCTGCAGGCTAGCTCGATGGCCATGCTGTCTGCCCACAGGCCAGCCTCGGGTGGGGGGAGACATGATCCCCTTGTGTCTGTTCTAGCTGAGCAGACCTAGGGAATTTAAGATGTCAAATCACAGCAAGACCTGAGAGTTGTGTGTCTTCTGGGAAATCATGCAGGCTGGGGTACCTCTGCCTGAAGGTCTCCCCGATCCTGTGGGCCAGAGCCCCTTTCTCTGTCACCTTCTGTCTGTCTGGTATCCTGCCCTGACACCATCAGTCAGTTTCGGTACCAGCTGCCTTTTCCAGCCTCTGTCCTTCCTGGTCTCTGCTAACTCCTTCTGTAGTTACCTGCTCTGAGCTGGGCTGCGTCTAGCTGCAGACACCAGCTCCCTCCTCCACCTGCCCCTGGAGGCAGGGATCAAAGCCTTCTCTGCCCCTGAAAGCCCGTCCTCATTTCTCTTGCAAAGTAGCAATACTTTTCAGTAAAAGGCCTGTACTTCCAGAAGGACTTGGGAATCAGAGTTAAGGCCCCCAACCCGCTACCACCATTGAAATTTTTAAATTAAAATTGTGTTAGATTTGTAGTTTAATTTGGGGAGAATTGAGATCTTCACCATGTTAAGCCTTTTCTACCAAAGAGCTGGATGTGCCTTTAAAGATCATTTTTCTCTTGTGTCCTTTGGTGCCACTTAAAAACTCTCAGGTATTTTTTCTTTATTCCTATTTTGGGCATAATCTTATTTTTCCATTAGGTTTCAGTGCATATCGATTATATATAGGAAAGCTAGTAATGTCTTATCTTACATATGAGTGAAATCACTTAATTGCTTTCATTTCTTTATTCATTAAATATTTACTGAGCACCCAATCCCTTTGCTTGGAGTATATCCCAGAGGCTGAGACAGAGGTTAAGTATTTAGTTCAGCACTGTAGTGAGAAGTACCCCAAAGGTGCAGCGTGTGTCACAGGGACTGTAGGGGAGTCTGTGGGAGTGTCCCTGAGAAAGTGACACTGGCAGAGACTGGAGGGTGGGAGAGCAAGAGCTGTGCGTCCAGGCAGGGGCAGAACGTGGGTGAAGCCACCGAGCAGGGTGAGGAAGAGAGTGGCCGCGAGGAGCTGGGGAAGTAGGTGGGCCTTAGCCAGGCGAGAGTTCTAGACTTTTCTCTAGGAGTCATTGCAGGATGTCCCGCAGAGGGTCTGATTAGTTTTAATTACACGTATTAAATGTAGTCTCTCTAGCTGCACCATGGAAAACATGCCAATGATGGAGTGAGTGCCCACGGCCTGGGTGTCCACCCTGGAGGGGAGGGGCCGTGGGGACAGGCCGTATTCAGGTCCCTGGCACTGGCCCTCCCCGAGGCAGGCGTCACTGGGTGTGGGGAAGAGTCCCCCAGGTCCACAGTTCTCTCATTCGCTCTAGACCAGATAGCCGGTTTCCTGCACGGAATGATCAACGTCTCTAATTCTTACTGATCATGTTAGTTAGTTTGCATGTGTCCCACTTTGGTAAAACCTCATTTTTCTCGACAGAGGATTTCATTTTTGAAGTCTGTGTTCCGCATTCCCGGCATTCCCCTGAGCAACACAACCTTCCCTGCTGGGGCCGCCCCGAGCCCCTGGGTCCAGCCTAGAAGCCTTGGGAGGGCCCTGTCCCCTCCGGGCAGCTGGAAGTGGCCTGACGCCCCTCGTCCCGTGCAGGTGTCCGAGAATTCTGCAGCAGTCGTGCCAGCCCAGTACATCTGCGCCCCCGACAGCAAGCACACGTTCCTCGCGGCCCCCGCCCAGCTCCTGCTGGAGAAGTTCCTCCAGCACCACAGCCACTGCCTCTTCCCGCTCTCCCTGAAGAACCATGGCCACCCCGTGCTGTCCGTCGACTGTTACCTTAACCTGGGATCTCAGGTGACCTTCAGAGGGGGCACCGTGGAACGCGTAAATCAGAGAATCCTGGAACAGATGAGCTAGAATCTAGGGCTCTGAGTCCTCACGGGTCAACTACTGTGTCTCAGGTGGTTACTCCACTTTACAGCTGGTAGTAGCCAGGCGAGAGCGCTGAGACAGCTGCCCAGGTATAAGAAGTTACGAGTGAAACCCGATTCTGATGCCAAAACATTTCCATTCCCAAGTGAATCCATGTGTAGATAAATCTGGATGAATCTCCTGGAACTGATTTTGAGGCTATAGATCTGGAAATAACATGAAAATATCTCTGCCCTCCCCACCCCCGAAATCTTGAGCTTGACCAAGTAGGTAGCATTTGTTAGAGGCAAACCCGGAGTATGATGTTATTGAGTATTTTGTGGGAAACGGTGTTTTTCTCTTGGCTTCCTCCTTTTTCAGATTTCTGTTTGCTACGTGAGCTCCAGGCCCCACTCTTTAAACATCAGCTGCTCCGACTTGGTATTTAGTGGCCTCCTGCTATACCTCTGTGACTCTTTCGTGGGAGCTGGCTTTTTGAAAAAGTTTCATTTTCTGAAAGGTAACTTACCCCATTGCAATCCTGAACCCTGACTTGAATGGCTGTCACCACCTGGGTCCTCCGAGGAGGTGTCCTCTGGGGCTGGTCCTGCTGCCAGTGGGTAACTGAGGCTCAGAGAGGACAAGCAACTGCCCCGACCAGGAAGGCTGGGGCTGGGTTCTCGGGGGGCTCTCTCTCCCCTGTTCCTGTCCAGGGAGAGACAAGACACATCCCCCTTTCTTTCAGTCACACTGCAGATATATCCAACTGTGTTCCTTTTCCTCCTAAATCCTTCCCATCAATGCCGTGGTCCCCTTAGATGCCGCTTCCTCCTGGCAGAAGGTCCTTCCTCCTCACCTCAGGACGCACCGCGTGCTCCTGTGCTCTTACTCTAATCTTTCTGCTTTCCGTGCTGGAGCGGCTGAGAATGGCAAGCTCTTGTTCTGCATGACTTTGAAAAAAATGATTTCCAGTCTGTGTTTCCAATCCTGATCGGTCCCTAAGTGATCTTCACTTTCCTTGGTGGTTCTTCGCTCTGACCGTCCTGTCTAGCAGGTAGTTAATGGGCACCAGCAGTGTGCAAGGCCTTGGGGAAGACTGAGTGGTGTCTAGAGCATCTGTGTGTCAGGAATCACTTCCGCTAAAGGGAGGACTGGATGTGCAGAGAGGGAGGAGAGAGACGAGATGAAGGAGACCTGGTTGATGTATCGCTGTATGCCAGGAGGGAGAGGAGGGAGCGTTGCCGAGGCTGGGCACAGGGGGAGCTGCCCCCGCCTGGACGGGTGGGCAGGCTCTGGCTGGGTGAAGAAGGGGGTGAGGGTGGGTGGGGTGTGCAGGGGTGTGAGCCGAGGGCTGGAACTGAGGATGCTTGGTTTGCGACGCTCAGCTTTCCTCTGCCCCCATGGAGTCTCCCCGCCAAACCCGCCACATGCCACTGTACTGTCCGTCTGGCTAAGAATCGTCCCGAAAGAAACAAGGGACTTTGCCCTTCCAGGCGGTGCCCGATCTTGTTACTGCCAGTAGCATCCAGGCGGTGACTTTCATCTGAGTAAACTCACCCTCCTCCTCCCCACGCCTCTGCCCTCTCTGCGCAGGTGCCACCCTGTGTGTGATCTGCCAGGACCGCAGCTCGCTCCGCCAGACGGTCGTCCGCCTGGAGCTGGAGGACGAGTGGCAGTTCCGGCTGCGAGATGAGTTCCAGACGGCCAATGCCAGGGAGGACCAGCCACTCTTCTTTCTGACTGGACGACACATCTGAAGAAGACACCAGCAGGTTTTCTGGAAGAGCGGAGTGTTCAGCACCCTCATGCTGTTGAGGCTAAAGGAAGTTCTAGAACCACGGGGTGTTTGACTGGAGCAGACCCCAGACACTCTCTGCGGCACAGCCCCTCACGGGGCGCCGAGGCCCAGAGGCCCTGGTCTCCGGAGCCAGGAGGAGGAGGAGGAGGAGGAGGAGGAAGATGTTTCTGGGAAGGGCAGGACGAAGCCTGGACTCCCAAGTGCTGGGCCAGACGGCCCTGGGCTGTTTTGAAGTCCCTTTCATGAAGAACAAAGTTTTACTTCCTGTCATGTCACTCACGTGCTTCCACGGACAAACTAGACTTTTCTCTTGGTTCTAAAGAATCTCGGATTTTCTTGTAGAGGTGCCAGTATTTCGGGCAGTGGATGGGATTTCAGTTAAGTAGGTTTCCCTATGACCTCCTACAAAGCAATATTCCAAAGGAACATTTCAACTGTAAAGGCTGGAGACAAAAAAATGAGAAGCAGATCATTTTAAGAATTATTTAATTGTCTGCAAGTTTATTTTTTTAGAAGCTAGCCCAAAGGCATCACATTTAATAAAGTAAAACACATGGTTTTACTTCAGAGCAAATATGATTCTATTAAAATAGTATAGGGTCAATACCCTACCTCTTAGAAAGGGCAAAAATGCAAAGAAGCTTTCTTTAAATCTAAAAGGTTTTTTTTTTTCCTTTAGGGAGGAAATGAGGCTTACAGAGGTTGACCTACAGTTTGCCTTACAAAGGAAAGAGGACCAAACTGCTTACTTGAAACCGATGATAAACACACCAAAGTGATATAAAATAGTTGATAAGAACTAGACTTATGATTATAATTTATTGACGCTCAGTTTTCGGTTCCTTAAATAGCTTGTTTTCTCTTACCAATGGTTGGTTCTTTCGGGGAGGATCTCACCTGACTAGAGAGGCAGTGGGAGCAGAGGAGAAGGCTGTGGGGACACGTGTCCCTCGGCCCTCACCCCTGCACAGCCTGGCAGAGCGGGCTGTAGGCCAGCGGTGTAGCCACCTCCTGTCGCCCAGACATCGGGCCAGGCGCTTCCACGGTGATGTCTTGCTTAATCCTTTCCACGGTGATTGGGATGATGATTCTTCTTTGAAGGACAAGAAGGTTGAGATACAAAGTGCACCTCACCCAGGTCACGCAGCTGGAAGAGCTAGAAGCACAGTTCAGACTCCTGGGTCCTGGATTCCAGAGTCCAGGGCCCCCACCCCCACCCCCAATACCACTCTGCTTTTGAAGTGGCCCATAGCTTGAAGGAGAAGTTTTAAAGACATTAAAAAATTAATCAGAATGCATTCTTATACATTTATCTCGGACATTTATAAGCACTCTAATGGATAACAATCCAAGAATAAACTATTTTAAAAGATAATACCAAAGAGTTAATGTCAATCTTTTTTTTCCCTAAGAAACAAAGGCCACGAGGACTAAAGATTTAGATCAATGTTTGTAAACTGATCACTTTGTATATGTCATTATTCCTATTTTGGAATAAAAACTGACCTCCTTTGGTTGTATTTGTCTTTTGTAAATAGCACCATCTGTGTCATTCTTCCCATTTTGTTAGTTAATTTAAACCTGGAAGAAAAAACCCAAACTAATATTCTTGTCTGTTCCAGTCTTATAAATAAAACATAATGCACGTATTGGTTCTTTGGTGGGTATTAATTGCATTGTTTTGAGAAAAAGCAGTGGCCAGAGATCTTTGGGGTCCACCTGCTTAAAATCTCATGGCATGACAAAGGGAGTTTTGGGAAGGAAATAACAACATTATAAATGTGAGCTATGTTAAATAGTGAGGAATTCCCGAAGGAGAAAGGGCAAACAGAATTGGATGTGTTGAAAAACAAATATGGGGAAACCAGCTCAAAATGTGCAGAGAAGCCTGCCGCAAACAAGGACAATTTGGGGACACCGAGCTTCAGAGTGGCTGCAGGAGGAGACCTGGGGTGTTTGTGCGGATGCTTCACAGGGGAAGCGGTTTGGAGCAGCAGAGCTGTGTGGTTCCCTGCCGCTCCTGTCACTCCTCGCGTTCCACCCACCTGTGCCAAGCGGCTGGCCACAGCCAAGGCTAAAAGTGAATGTGGGGACCCCAACAGGGGGAGGGTGCCAGGGAGCCAGGCCTTTGTGAAAACGAGCCGTCGGCACTCCTCTCTTCCCAGCATGTCCTGTCCCCCGTAATCATTTCAGGTCACTCATGGTAAACAGAACAAGCAAGCAGGAGCTCTTAGCACAGAAATAAACACACAACTAAGATCCAGAAAAAGTGCAGGAAACACAAAGCAGTGAAAGAAAGGCGGTCACCCAACCTCAGTTGGGGGTCGACAAAGCAAACACTCCTGTGGAGCAAGTGTGATTAAAAGCAAAGAAGTGAGGTTATAATGTATCCAGAAACTTACAGAAAAGCAGTTATAGATCTTGGAAATTAAAAACCTCAGTAGGCGGGTGAAATGGCCAGGCTTGAGAGAATGGAGAGATGGAAGGTGCGGCCGGAAGGAAGGTCCATCACCTGCGCTAACCTCCAACTTCTTCCCTCGCTCTCTGCACACCAGCCCCCGGGACCCCCGGACCTCTGCTGGGCACGTGCCCACCTCAGGCCTCTGCTGGGAGAGCTCTTCCCTCCACGTCCCTTGGATCACTACGCCTAGGTCACCTCCCCAATGTGGACCTATCCCAGATTGGGTAACTAACAGAACAGTTCTGGGTTTTTTGTCTCTCCCAGTGAAAACAGGAATTTTGTAAGACACGTTCACTGCTGTGTCCCCTGAGCCTGGGAGGAAAGGGCAGCGCCTGCCCGCTCTCCGTGCCTCGGGTTGGGGCTGACTGGGACACACTACTTTTGGGTCCATTTCTGGACATGACCTGACTCTGGACTCTGGGTTGATGGCTGTGTTCTAACCGGGCTCTTCCTAAGCTAACAAAGAATGGGGAACTGATGGGGAGGCCTAACCTGGGGATGCAGGTCTCCAACCACTTGGAGAGCCCCCGTCTACACTTACAGCAATAGGAAACCGAGCAGATCCCAATCTATTTGAGGCAGAAGTTTTGCCATTTGGGGTGATAGAGCATTTGTCAGCCATTAGTTGACAATTTTCACCAGGTCTATAGTTAGTGGATGTTCTCGGAATTTTAGTTTCCATCCTCTGCTTTTCATGACGTTTTGAGCTCTTCCCTGCTGTATCTCATGGAAGTGGCTCTGTCAGGACGGCTGTGTCATGTCTTAGCCAGATGCCATTGTGAACAGGAAGCTCCATTCATGCACATCTAAAAGCCCACACACAACCAAATGTTAAACCTCCTATTCTTCATGTAGGACGCACTCCAAGGCCTACGAGAATCCTTTCCAGAATACTCAGGGAGTCAAGACCTTCACTTACCCCAAGTCTCTGCCTCATAGTCCTCAAGTCTAACCAACTGGAAAGCCCTCAAAACCCAGGAGTGGTGATCCAAACCAAACAAACTCAGCCTAACTGCAAGAGTCCACAGTGAGCTGGAACTGTAAGTTTATGTCTGGTGGGTCTTCACGACTGTGTGAAATGAATATGCACCATGTTTATATTAATAGTACTTACCATGCCTGGCTTTAAAGAGGGACTTTTCTGATGTGCCTAGTAGCCTAGTAGGGTCAGAGGAAAAAATCCCCTGAATATTTTTAGCAATTTAAGAGCTGTTACAGTGAAGGAGGAGAATTCAAGCTGCAAGAAGCAACATTTATTATACAGGTGTCATAGTTCCCATGGCAGGACAGGAGCAGCAGGAAGAGCATGGAGTATGAAATCAGGGGACTTAGGTTCATGCCTCCATTCCTTGGCCAAGTCACCCAGCTCCCCAGAGACTGTTAGCTACAAAGTGAGAGTCAGTGAGTAGCAAACATTTTTGAGCACCTACTATGTGTCAGGCATTTTACTAGATGACTAAATATCCGTTATTTCATTTAATCAGCACACCAGTGCTCTGACGTAGGTATTATTGGGACTATCTTACAGAAAAAGAAACTGGGGCTCAGAGAGGGTAAATGACTTGTCTGCAATTACACAGCTATTAAGCAACATAACACATGCCTGCAGGTATAATAATATTGCCACCCTCATCACGGCTGGTTCTTAGGCAATTTGCTTCCACTGAGCACCGTGTGTCAGAAAGCTCTGTTGGCTCCTACAGCTTTGCCTATGGTGAAAGTACTGATCCAATATTTTCTTACTGGGAAACCCAACTGTTAGGTTGCCTGGCAGAGGTGGTCCTGGATGTGAGCATATATGAAATATGCTACATTACATGCCATCCTGAGTGTGGGCAGTCCCAGTATTAAAGTTTAGAAGTCACTTTTAATAAACAAATTTGTATTAAACCTCCTAGATCTGGCTTCAGAGCCTGCAGACAGCTTTTGTTTAAGGGAAGACCATGAACCAAGGGTGCGTCCAATGTGGACAGCTTTCATTTCTTTTTTAGTCTACTAGCTTAGGCAGGCGTCCCAGCTCGGAGGGAATTAGCATTTTAATGAACAAAACAGTTGGAAAGGCCAGTGCAAATTTTTAAAGCCCTTCATGTCTAGAGAAGAAACAAGAATTCTATGAGTGCATTTGCCATTCGCCGAATATACCGTCCCAGTTTTCTCTCCCTTTTCTTTCTAAAACTTTGGCGAGCACTCATTTTTCTCATTTGGGATTTCAGGTCACTCTAACTCTACTTGTCGCTCCATCAAAGGGTCTTTCCCAGGCCTGCTAAGAAGGAGAAGTTTGAGTGGTGGTAGGGGTTGACATCCTAGGCTCCGGTACCTCAGAACAGGACCTTATTTTGGAAATAGGGTCGTGACTGATGTAATCAGCTAAGTTGAGGTTACAGGGGAGCGAAGGGGGCCCCTGGTGCACTGTGGTGTCCTTATAAGTGAGGAGAGACACACAGGCAGACTTTCCTGTGACGGCAAAGGCAGAGATCAGAGTGATGAACCTGCAAGTCGAGGAAGACTTGCCGAGAGGACAGTCGGAAGCTGGAGAAGCAGGGAAGGACCCTCCCTGGAGTCTCCGGGCTCTTGCACGGCCCAGCGGACACCTCGATCTCAGATCTGTAGCCCCCAGAATGGCGAGAGAATAAATGTCTGTTGTTTTAAGCCACAATTTGTGTCACTTACTTACAGCAGCCACAAGAAACTAGCCCAGGTGGGCAATGCATGCTTCATCGTTCAAAGGTTAGCAAAAGCCTCCTGGGATGCTGATGCTGATGACGTCATGGCTGGGAGACTAAGCCTCGTGAAATTAGCACTTTGGGGGTCTCTCTCTTGATCTTGGCAAGCAAGCAAGCACACATGTAAATATATGGCTTCACATTTTTAAATGTAGAATTATAAAAATATTCTGCATTCAGGAGCCTAGAGCATCCCCTTATAATAATGACAGCTACTATTTTTTTCCCAGAAGATGTATTTAGTGGTTACCTGTGTACTAGGACTTCGAGTGCTCTTTTTTCCTTTTTTTCAATTTTGAGATAATTATAGATTTACATGCAGTTGTAAGAAAAAATACAAAAGGATTCTGTGTGCCTTTACTAGCACGCTGACGTTGATAGGTGTAAGATAGGGCACAGTTCCATTGCTGCAAGGGTCCCTCATGTGGCACATTTGTAACCACAGCCCCTCCCTGCCAGGCCCCTCCCCACATCCTGGAGCCTGGGCAGTCACGAATGTTTTCTATGTTTCTGTAATTTTCACGGCTACTATTCATTGAGCTCTTTTGGGCGCTGGGCACGACACTAAAAATTTTTTCATATTCATAATGTCATTTAATTCTTAAAACCCAGGGGTAGTTGTGACCACGTCTACGGAAGTGGGGCCTGAGCAGGTGAATGGACTTGCTTAACTCACCCAGCGAATAAGTGACAGAGACAGTCGCCTGGCTCTCTGCTCAATGCTCAGTGTCCCCTCCTGGGACAACAGCAAGGGGAACTGAATTTCTACCAGTTACCTTGAGATTATAAAAACAGGGTTATATCAACAAGTTAAAGAAAACTGGTTTTACGTTTCCTCTTTCTCCCAATGTTTCTGAGCACACCCTTGTGCTCAGATGGTGGAGCAAAGAGGACAGCCTGTTACGGGCTCACTCGTGCCTCCTCAGCAGACCCATTTTCATTTCCAAGTCCTTCATTCTGACCTCTTTTCTGTATCTATATGATATGTGCATAATAACATAATGTGATTTTGTCTTCTGTTTTCTAGCTAATACAATAGTATCCTCGCAGTATGTTTATGTTGCTAAATAAGTTTGATACTTCGTATTTGTTAAGGGTGGCCTAACAGATAGTTTGATCAAATGTATGATTTTTCTCAGTTCCATAACATGGACGCTTTAATCACTTATCATCTTTTGCCATCAAGCTCTTGGGCAGCATGTTTCAAACACTGCGCACCCGGCTCCCAAGTCCCCGAGTTACCTGGGTTCCAGTCCCCGAGCTACCAAGCGGTGGGAGAAGAGCCTTATTTAACTTCTCTTCGCTTCCGCTGCCCACGTGTGAAAGGGTGATGGCGATAACAGTATGCACAGTTGGGGGCTGCGGTGAGGGCTGGACAGGGCATGCTATTTATGTCCTGGGTCCGGTGCCTGCTCGTAATGTCCGAATGAAGAACGCTGCAGTAAACCTGTGTGCACCCACAGAGAGGCCTTTTCTTCTTCAGCAAATTGCCTTAAAGTAAATTTCCAGAGGTTGAATTACAGGATCTAAGTTGCTGAACATTTTATGGCTTTCAAAATATATTGCCAGTTTGCTTTCCAGGAGGGTTATTCAATTTCCTCTCCCTCTAAGGCAGGAGCACATTGATGTCACCCAGTTACTGGCAGCAATCTTTGCTCTTGTCATGGACATTTTTGTTGACCTGCTAGTCATAAATGTTGCATCATTGTTTGAAGTGTCATTTCTTTAGCAACTATTGAGGCTGAACACATTTCCTCTTGTGTCTTTCTTGGCCTTTGGAGTCCTGTGGTTTTGCTTAATGAATTCGCATGAAATTTTTGGATAATATGTAAAGTAGCTCATCTATCATGTTCTCGATCTGTTATTCTTTAAGCTTTGGTTCTATTGGTTTTCACTGTGCTTTGGTAACATGTAGCAGAGATGTGCCTCATTCCTATAGCTCCAGTAAGGGATGCTTTATCAGGTTTTGCCCCGTTTGGGTCTAGGGTGATGATGACAATAATGACAGCTGGTATTTATTGAGCATTTACTATGTGCCAGGCACTGTGGTAGGGACTTTACACTCTTTATTTCATTTATTCATTATAAACTTATTATTAGCTACTGCAGATCCACAGTCCCTTATCCGAAACCCTTAGGACCAGTTGTGTTTTTCAACTGAGGGTTTTCCATATTTTAGAAAAGTAACATGGGACATACACCGCACATTATGTAACCCCTGGCAGGGTTTTGGGAGAATCCTCATAACCAAGCACATTACCATTTCTGTACCATATACATATGGACATTTACATGAACAGGGATAAATAAAGATTGTAAGTTGCTTCAAATTTAGATCCATTGTTGCTGCCCAGAATTATTTTTTTTTTTAAATGACTTAAGAGCTTTTTGCCCCCACTAGTTTTTAGGTGAAGAAATAGACTCGGGGAGACTGATCTGCTCAAGGGTCACCTGCTCCCGAGCCGTGAAGCCCAGGGCCCCCACCCGCTTGCTCAGCCCACCCAGACCTCGCCGGGGCATCGCTCCATGCTCCGGCTCACGGGGCTACACCGGCACTTGCACTGAGAGCTGCTGCTTGCTCTTTCCTGCCTCACAGAGCTCTGCGAAGCTTCTGCTAGAATGTAAGGAGGCCGAGACCTCCAGTGAGTGTGCGTGTGTGCGATGAGTGTGCGCAGCGCTGGTCACGGCAGTGGGGAGGGTGGGTGACAGGGCTCAGGAGGCGGGCAGAGTCCAGGAAGTGTCAACACAGTTTGTCACTCCTCTTCTTGGTGCTGCTCCCCCATACCCCTTCTACCGCACAGACCTGTGCCTCACCTGCCTCACCTGCCTCACCTGTGCCTCACCTGCCTCTCCATGTTTTGTCCTCCACACTCAGGACAAACCACCATCCTTCTCAGCTCTGGCATCACCACCTGCAGGCACAGGGCTGGCAATATGAGTGGGGCCTGGCAGCCTAAGGCCTGCGGGGAAGCAGGCAGAGCTCTCCCTGATGGCAAGAACTGAGAGATCCAAATCATCCAGCTGTGCCACCAGGGCACGTCTGGGCCCGCCTGCTCTGCGGCTGGGAGCACACAGCCATTTCCCCGTCGGCCACAGGGGCCGGCCTGGCCACCGCGCGTCAGGCATCACGCAGGCCAGAGGCAGAGGTGGGGTGGGAAAGCTGGTGGCCCACTGGTTTTCTGAGCCTGCAGAAGTTACTGTCAGTGTGAACAGCTGCCCCTTTACTGAGAGAGACCAGAGAATTTTACTACAGGTCATGTGATGTGACAATTTCTCCAGCTTCTGGGACAGTGGATTTGTCATTTGAGGAAATCTGTAGGACATCTGAGTCATTAGAGGAAACCATAGGATGTGTGAGCGTGAAACTACAGAGGAACGTGGTAGACTTCCAGGATGGCAGGAAAACAGCAATAATAATCATGCAAAAATAACAACAAAAATAAAACCAGCAAAAAGTTATTTATTATGCACCAGGCACTGTGCTAAGTGTGTTAATCTCAGACAGCACTGAGAGATGGGCACCGTTCTTTATCTCCGCTACACAGATGAAGGAAACCGAGGCCAGGAGGGGTCACGTGACTCGCCTGCAGCTAACGGGCGAGCAGGCACAGGGCGGGGGCGGACGAAGTCCTCCTGACTGCAGGGCTTGAGTGATTAGTGATAAAGTTGCTTGTCTGTCTGCCAGGTGACTGAGCAGTAGGTCATCCTGTGTGCCCATTCATTCTTGTATTTCATCCAGGTCGGGGTTTCTGGGGGCTCCCCCAAGCCTGAAGCTGCACCCGTTAGGGCGGGACTCGGGGGCCTCCAGGGGTAATGGCTCCACGGAGCGGTGCCGTCGACACAGGGAGCCCAGGGCCTCCAGGAAGAGCTTTCTGAAGGAGGAGGACGTGGAGTTGTAGAGGACAGGCGTCAGAGCCGAGCTAACGTAGAACAGTGTGTTGGTCACCATGTAGAAGTAGTGATAGAAGTCGTAGAGCGTGCTGCAGGAGAAACCCAGAGGGCCCGGTTAGAGGACCTGTCACTTCCCCACAGTGTCCCTTCCTGCGGGAGGGTGCCCCTCCCCTCCAACGGGCAGGTGAGGAAGCCTGTTTTCTGCTGTCAGGAAGCACAGTGTGAATTCGACAAAGTTCCGTCACCATGAGCTGCCCTGGGCTGCGCCCTCCACCCAGCCTCTGTGACCTGCCGTCCCCGGCTGTGGCTCCTGGTCACTTGCATGGGAAAGGTGACACCACTGCCTGACAGGGGCCATCTGTCCAGCCCACTGAGATGCCAGGAGCGCTGTGCTGCCGGGTGCGGTCAAGGAGACGTGGCCTCGCCCAGAGGCGCAGGCCTTCCTGAGCAGCTGTGCTCCCCGCCACAGAGGCCTCTGCGGTGGGAAGGGCCTGGTGTGGCTCGTGCTGCACCCCGTGTGTGAGGGCTGCTGGCAGCTCCCGAGAAGCAGGAGGCTACGTGGGCTCTCTGTTCTCCTGGATGTGTGACCCCCACTGTGATCAGGGGCACAGTGATGTCCAAAAGGCAGAGGATGAATTCTCGCCTCTGCTCCCACCATGTCATAACATGGGGTGCACGTGTTGGTCTCTGTCTAAGGAGCCTTTGTTAGCTCAGGAATCCCAGCTCTGAGCCTTCCTCCCTCCCTCTTTGTAACAATATGGCCTGTGTGCCCCCCTCCTAGCCTGTGGGCTTCTCTCCAACCTGCAGTCAGGACGCCCATGGTCCTGACCACCACCCACAGGGCCCCACCAGCTCAGAGAGGTTTCTAGACAATGCCTTGTTCCCCATACGCAGCTGGGAAGTTTTGAGGGCACAGACAGGGCAGGGAGGCTGGCATGCAGGCCAGAGTTCCCCAGGAGCCAGCAGCTGAGGGTTCCCCTGGAGAGCAGTGGAGACACGAGGCCCAGCCCAGGGGCCTCCCTGCGTGCTAGAGCCTTTTTGCTGCACTCACTCGGTCCACTCGTCATCTGGGACGTAGCAGTACATGAGCCTGCGGGCATGGTACGGCATCCAGCAGATGACGTGCACAGCCACGATGGCCCCTGCAGAACAATTGGAGACAGAGACAGTGACAGACAGAAATCAAACACATTCTCAGGGATGCCATCTCCAAGGGAGAAAGATGCCGAGGTCACAACACATTTCCCTCTAACTTGTTCCTGGAGTCCAAGGACTGGAAGGGAACTTGGAAGTTTTTTGATATATCCCTATCTGAATCTGTTCTCAAACCTTGCAGGTGACTGTCCACTTTGACCATGACTTGGACATGGCATGCTTCTAAACCCTCCTCCTGGCCATTAGAATATACTCCCGACTCAGGGCTAGATATTGCCACCTGTTTGTCTAACCACGTATGTGCAGAACTTGTGTCTTTCCTGCCTTAGGAAGCCTCTCCCTCCTCTGGTCCTTTTTCTGATTGACTGGTGGCACCACATCCATCTGGCACTCAAGCCATAAGCCTGAAAGTCTTACTTTTCTGTTCCCCCTGCATCCACTCTATGAAAGAGCTCCTCCTTAGCATCTCTCCTCCCCATTGCTTCCCTGTCCCCGCAGCTGCTGCCCTAAGAGGCAAGAGGCTCTTATGTCCGTCCCACGGACTATGATGACAGGCCCCCAATCATCCACCCCTACCCCGTCCTGCTCCTACTCTGCCCAACTGGCAAACCCACTGTCTAGCCCAGTGTGGCCCCTGTGGCAGCAGGAGCCTGGGAGAAGTCCAGAGTATGGGGCCCTGCAGTCTGTTTACAACTTTCCAGATCATTCTTACATCAGTTTGAGGAGCACTGTTTAGCCCATTCTCCAAAGAGCTCATGAGTGCAACAGATCTCAAAAGCAAATCGCCCCTGTCACTCCTGGACACTGCCTCTTTGAATGACCACCCGTTGTCTATAAAAGGAAGTCCCACACCTTCATGTGCTGACTTTGTGTTACTTATCACAGTGCATTACACATCTCTGTCCATGCACAGGGCTGTGGTGTTGATGAGAGCAGAGACTTGTCTTGCACTCAATCCTCCCAGACCTCTTTTAGTGCCTGGGTTATAGTAGGTGCTTGAAGAGACCTCTGTTTTCTTGTTTCTCTTACCAGGTCATGTTTTCCCAGATACTTACAAAAACAAGCAAACAAACAAATGTAGCAATATTATGGTAGGGGAAGTGGAGAGTTAGACGGGAACTGGATTTGGAGACCCAGCCAGTGTGAGAGTCCACAGTTCCCAGCTGCAGTTCTTAACTATAACTTCTCAAGTGTTCATCCACACGGCCGGACCTATTGAAAAGTGGCGGGGTGTCTGCTTGTCCATCTGTGCTGCTTCCCGGGGCAGATCAGGGGTTTCATGTGCAGAACTCTCATTCCTGCCTGCAGTTAGCCCACCACACCCTACAAGAAGCCTGTCGATTATACAGTTCCCCTGGGGCATAGGATGCAGGAAGCCTAGAGAGAGGTGGTGACTGGCTAGGGATTAGCGGAGGTGGCCCTGGGCTAGGGATTAGTGGAGGTGGCCCTATACCGGACCCCTTTCTCTCGGGGCAAGGTCACAGAGGACTTAACTGAGAACCTGGACGCTGCGCTGGAGGCTGCGGATCCGACTTGTGTCCTTGTGTCTCCCCAGGCTGGCCAGGCCTCTCAGGGAGAGGGTCTTCCTCCATGCGATGAAGCCAAGGAGACCCTCCTCACTCAGCAGCTCCAGGCGGCTGGGGGCAGAGCTGCCTGGGGCGGAGGTGGACGGCGCCTGGGAGCAGAGGGCCAGCAGGTGGCACACCGTGACCCCGTTCAGGAAGGTGGTTAGTGCCAAGGGGAGCACGAAGGACACCAGCACATTCACCTGTGGAGGTAATTCCCAGGGCTGTGGGGCAGCTCCGGGGCCTGTGACTCCAGTCATAGGCTGCGCCCCAGGCCCGGAACGTGCACCAGCAGAGGGAGCGACAGAAGGGCTGGAAGGTAAGAGGGAGAAAATTCTCAGAAAGTAGAAAGAGAGCAAAGAAAATAGAAGAGAGAGGAAAATTTGGGATTAGTTTAGGACATTCATCATCTGAATAGCAGGGGTTCCAGAAAGAAAAAGAGAAAACAGAGGGGAGGAAATATGAAAAAAGAAAACACATTCAGGAAAGTTTTCCCAAAATGGGGGGAGCTGAGCCTCTAGATTGCAAGGCTGCCTGGCGCCCGGGACAATGGATGGAAATGGATTCCCATCACATCTCGTTCTTATGATATTTAGCACCCTGGGGACAAAGAGACGATCCTGACAGCTTCCAAGGACATAAAACAGGTCACATAGAAATAAATTTCAGAAACAATTTCTGACATGCAAATTCTCAAACTTTTTACCTTCTGTAGATCTTTTCTCAGGTCTCAAGAGGTCATAAGAACATATGTTCCATCAAAATAAGGTTATAAACCAATAAAGAAGAAAAACTGGGGTGCAAAAATAGGATACCCAACAGAGGAGCCAGGAGCGATGGCGGGGCTTCCTAGGGGGCCCCAAGTAGATGAGAGAGTTTCCAGGGGTCCCTTGTGCACGGAGAGCAACCAGTGGGGTTGTAGCAGGAGGCCCGAGGGCGCTGAGGATTGGAAAAGAAAGGATGAAACTGGTAGGTTACCGGATGGGTCTGAACATGCTGCAACAGTATTTACACTTCTGGTAGAAAGAGGTAGGCCTCTTTATTCTATCTGCACAAAAACCCCATTAAGCCGGAAGTTCTGCCCAGCTTATCATGGGGCTAAAAATTACTGGTTTTCATGACCATAAATGTTGGTTCTGACATTAGTAGTTCTGCAAATACACGCCCCATAGCCCATATATCAGCAGCTTTGGGATAATGTCTTGCTCTAATAAGTAGTTCTGGGACTTAGAACCAGAATGTTACAACTGCTAGATTCAAATCGGCCAAAGGCTTCAAAGTGAACCAAAATATTGGGTATAGCCCATCTCAGCAACTTTGATTCTTCTTTGCTCAGGATCTTCACCCATAATTAAAATACTGGCAGGTTCCATGTCCCTATGAAGCACCCCGTTAGCATGTAGGCTAACCACATCTAAGATCTGATATATTATAATAATGACTTCACTATCGCCCAAAGTGGCTTCTTGTTTGGGTTAGAAGCTCTGGGACACTAGATTATAGTCCAGACATTGAACACAAGCCATCTCAGCATGAGACAGAAACACGTTCTGAAAAGAAAGGATATTTGGACACTCAAGCTTGGAAAGGGACCATCTTTCCTCCTGGTTTTATAGATGTGATCTCACGGGCTGTAGCTGCCTGAGTGCCTTCCTGCAGTCCCCTGACCTGGTTCCCTGGACTGTGACTTTAAAGAGAAGCTGTCCAATGAGTGGCAACCATTTGAGGACCTGTTGAGTCCTCTCAGGTGGAAAAACAAGGGAGGAAAGAGAAGAAGGTGAGCGTTTACTGAGGACAGGCTACCTACCGAGCACTTTCACATGGGCTCATTTAATTATCACAGAGGATGCCACTGGCCACGTTCTTGCCCTGTGGACAAACCTGTGCATGTCAGCCCTGCTCACAGACACCTAGACACCCTTTTCTGAGTCCAAGATGCACAGCAGACACAAGGACCCGTGGGAGCCCTGAGCCTCTGATCTGACCCCAGGTCCCAGGGGCAGCCCCCACATCCAGGCCGCAAATCTTCATTTTGGCTGATGCCACTTCCAGTTGTGTTTCTGTCACTTGCAACATAAAGAGTTCTGACTAAAACCCTCAGCAGCCTCTTTTTATCTCCTCCACAATGGCTAAATTCTTTAGTTTCAGAAACAAATGACAATTTCCCTTTAAAAGAAATAAAGAAACTAATAAATAAACCTTCCTCAGGCATTTGGCCCCCCGTCCCCTTCCCTCCAGGCCTGGCCCAACCCTCGGTCCCCCACATTCACGGGGACCTGTGGCTAGCTCTTTGGTGCCCTTCTTGACCCCCAAGGCCCCAGGGAAGGCCACTGCAGACAGTGCCTCATGGCAATTCAGAGAGATGGGCCAGGGGGCTCTGGCTGAGCCTACCAGTGGTGTAAGCGATGTTGTTTAAGGAAATGAAAGGTGACAAGTTCAGCAGAAAGAAGGCCCCACTTATTGGAAAGCTGCTCTACAGAGACACACTTCTGAAGATGACTCCATGGCCTCAGTGGACCCTGGGCAACTGGAGGAGCCACATGCTCAAGACCTGGGAGCAGCCTGGCCATGGTTACCCCCTAAGGTGAACCCCTCCCCCAATCTCCTGCATCCAGGAACACTTGGGTTGAACAAAGTGGCTCCACTGAACACCCATGAAATGTTAAGATGTTGCTCGTGCCCATGGACTTCTGATTTCTCATGAGAGAAAAGCAGGTCGGTGAGGGAAACCTTCTGTGAGGCCCTTCGGTCCTCTGTGCCTGCCCAGCAGGTGGACAAGCAGACACAAACGAGGGAGGGGCCTTCAGGGACAGGGAGAAGGGGACTTCAGAGAGGGCCTGAGACCCGTAGGCAGGCAGGGCTTCCAGCTGCAGAAGGAAGCTTAGGATCAGGAGAAGGAGGAGCCCCACTTAGGGAGGTGGCACGTGAGCCACTATGCAGCCACTGAGCCCCCACGTCTTGACACGCTCACACAGCACCCTCCACGTGCTTTCACGAGCTCCTGGGCAGAGAAGGGTCCCGGCTTTGGGCCTCCAGGTCTCCTGGAGAGCCGGGGGAGGGGCCTGGAGAGGCCTGGGCGGCCTCAGCCTTTCCCACTTCCCCAAAGTGCTGGACACACAGGCTCTCAGCCCTACATGACCAGAGCAAAGTGACCAGAGGGCTTTCCCACTTCGCCAAAGTGCTGGACACACAGGCTCTCAGCCCTACATGACCAGAGCAAAGTGACCAGAGGGCACCGGCTTGTAGACAAGCGGAACCAGAGACAAACACTCTGAAAGGTGAGTATCACTTTCAGAAAATGCATTACAGAGTGCTGTAAATATATCACATGCTGAAAGAATTCAGAAGAGAGGGGGAGAGCGCCCCAGGAGTTGGGGTGTTGAGAGAAGGTGCTAGGGAGGAGGTGAGGGTAGAGCAGCATTTGGGGGGATAGGAAGGGTCGGAGGAGAGTCAGCAAAAGAAAGAGGTTTTTTAAAAGCCAAGGGTTAGAGCAGAGGGAGAGCCAGTGGCCTGGGGGAGGCTAGGCTTGGGGGGGGCGGTAATAGGAAGTGAGGTTAGAAGCCTGATCAGGAGATCAGAAGAGAGGCCCGGAGCACCTCCCCATCCTCACCCCGCCACCAGGGAGGTCCCCTACAGAGCTATAGCGGGAGGTGTCATGAAATCTGTATTTTCAGTCTCCCGGGGCAATTTCATACCTTCAATAATTGAGCACCACTCTCTTAACAGTGGGAGGAACACGGACTTTGTAGTTAATTTTGAATTCAAATGGCAGCTTCTCTCAATGCTTCTTCACCTTGGCCAAGTCTCTCCCCAAATCTTTTGTAAAAAAGGGCAACGAGACCCAACTTTCTGGGTGGTGGCAAGCATCAGTTGAAAGTGTGTGCTTCTGGGCGGGGGCGGCTCCCTCCTATCTCCCGACCCCTTACCTGGATGAAGACCTGCAGCGTGGTGCGGCTCACCAGCACGGTGCACACGCGCGAGGCGGGCTCCGGCTCGCCGCCCGGCGTCTCCAGCTCATGCTTCTGCCCCATGATCACGGCCATGGGCAGGGCGAGGCCGAGCGAGGCGGCCCAGACGAGCGCCAGCAGGCGGCGGGTGCGGCGCGGCGACAGCAGGCGGCGGGCGCGCAGGGGCTGGCACACAGCCAGGCAGCGCTCGGCGCTCAGGCTGGCCACGCTGAGCACCGTGGCGTAGGCGCACAGCTCGCGCACGAAGTAGTAGCCGCGGCAGCCCAGGTCGCCGAAGACCCAGGGGTAGTGGAACCACACGAAGTTGTAGAGCTCCATGGGCACGCTGACCACCAGCAGCAGCAGCGCGGAGAGCGCCAGGCTGAGCACGTGGTAGCGCAGGTGCCCCGCGCGCCCGGGCCGCGCCTTCAGCACCACGTGCACGGACAGCGCATTGCCCGCGGCGGCCAGCGCGAAGATGAGCGCGTAGAGCGCGGTGAGCAGCACCTTGGCCCAGAGGCGCGTGTCCACGCCCAGCCGGGCTTCCAGGCTCGGCCCCGCGCTGGGGCTGGGCGGCGGGGGCCGCGGGCGGCTGGTCTCCATCCCGCTCCCGGGGCCTGCGCTCCCTCCCTCTCACTGCCCCCAGACTGGGCGAGCTGCCTGGTGAGCCAGCGCCTCCTCCTCCCCGGGAGCCTCCAGGAGTGGGAGGACACGCCCCCGAAAGGGTGTCCTTGAGCCAACACCAGCTGCGGGTGCAAGCCTGTTCCCAGCGGTCACACTTCTTGGTTCAGTTCCATTCAGGGAGAAGTTGCTGGTGGAAAGCGGGCCGGACTCCACCACTTACCAGCTTTGTGACCTTGAGCACGTTTTCTAAACCTCTCTGAACTTAGTTTTGCAACTTGAAAATATTGTCTACATTGCAGAATTTTTGTGAAGATTAAATGAATGAATCTGCGAGAGTTTTTACCTGTCACACAAATAGACATGGAGATTTTGTCTTGTGCCTGGGCCTGTGTGCACCTGTTTTCTCCCTGTGCAGTCCCAGAGGGACTTGGGAAAGACTTTGCCAGCACTTCAACATTTTGGAATGTTATGGTTCTTGTTAAGGTGCTGTTTCAATGCCACATTGATAGCCTCAAAGAACTCCTTTGTCACTGACAGATACGTACTTTCCCAGTCCTTTGAGAATGTCATTTAAGTATCCCATAGGGATGAATATTAAACACATATTTTTTGAAGCAAATAAACAGTACCAATAAATTTTTAACTTTTTAATGGGTTTCATATAGCTCAATAAGGCCTATAGGACCTGGGAAAAGGCAAGGTTTCTGTTTCTCTCTGGAAGAATTCTCCAAGTACTTAGTCTCCCAAAGCCTAGGCTGTATAGCCGAGAGGACTCTCAGCTTGCAGTCAGAAGAAGGGACAGGTCTCAATAATTAATAACCTCCCTGAACTGAAAGCACAAGGCCCAGAGGGTTCACTGATGAATTCTACCAAATATTTAAAGAAGACATTATATCAGTTCTCTACAATCTCTTTTCAGAAGCTAGAAGCAGAGGGAATAATTCCTAACTTATTCTGTGAGGCTAGCATTACCCTAATACCATAACCAGAAAAAGACATTACAAAGAAAGAAAACTATGCATCAATATCTCTTATGAACATAGGTGCAAAAATCCTCAACAAAATATTAGCAAATTGAATCCAACAATGTATAAAAACAATTGTACACCATGACTAAGTGGGATTTATTCCAGGTATGCGAGGCTGGTTCAGCATTTGAAAATAATTAATGTAACCCCTCACATCAACAGACTAAAGAAGAAAAATCACATGATCATATCAGTCAATTCAGAATAAGCATTTAACAAAATCCAGCGCACATTTATGATTAAAACAAAAATTCCCAGTAAACTAAGACTAGAGGGTATCTTCCTCAACTTTATAAAGAATAGCTACAAAAAACCTACAGCTAACTTCATACTTCATGGTGAGAAACTTGAAGCTTTCCTGCTAAGATCAGGAACAAGGTAAGGGGCCGGGCACGGTGGCTCACACCTGTAATCCTAGCACTCTGGGAGGCCGAGACTGGAGGATCACTCAAGGTCAGGAGTTCAAGACCAGCCTGAGCAAGAGCGAGACCCCATCTCTACTAAAAATAGAAAGAAATTATCTGGACAACTAAAAATATATAGAAAAAATTAGTCGGGTATGGTGGTGCATGCCTGTAGCCCCAGCTACTTGGGAGGCTGAGACAGAAGGATTGCCCAGGAGTTTGAGGTTGCTGTGAGCTAGGCTGATGCCACAGAACTCTAACCTGGGTAACAGAGTGAGACTCTGTCTCAAAAAAAAAAAAAAAAAACCAACAACAACAAGGCAAGAACATTACCTCCTCTCATCACTGTTTTTCAGCATCATACTGGAAATCCTAGCTAATGCAATAAGACTGGTAAATAAAATGAAACATATACTGATCGGGAAGGAAGAAATAAAACTGTCTTTGTTCACAGATGACATGATCATCTATGTAGCAAACCTGAAAGAATCATCATCAACAACAACAAAAACCTCCTGACACTGATAAGCAAGTATAGCAAGGTTTCAGGATACCAAGTTCATACACAAAAGTCAATTGCTTTCCTATACACTAGCAGTAAACAAGTGGAATTCTTAATTAAAAATACAATATCATTTACATTAGGACCCTCCAAAATGAAATACTTAGGTATAAAATTTAAAAAATATATGCAAGTTCTTTAAGAGGAAAAATACAAAACTCCAATCAAAAAAATAAAAGAAGAATTAAATACATGGAGATATATCCCATATTCATGGGTACAAAGACTCAATATTGTCAAGTCAGTTCTTCCCAACTTATCTATAGATTCAATGCAATATCAATCAAATCCCAGCCCAGCAGGTTATTTTGTGGATATCAACAAACTGATTCTAAAGTTTAAATGGAGAGACCAAAGACCCAGAGTAGGCAACATGATATTGAAGGAGACAAACAAAGTTGGAGAACTGAAACAATACAACTCCAAGACTTACTGTAAAGTTACAGTAATCAAGACAGTGTGGTATTGGCAGAAGAACAGACAAATAGATCAACGGAACAGAATAGAATAGAGAGCCCAGAAATAGACCCATGTAAATATAGTCAACTGATCTTTGACAAAAGAGCAAAGGCAATACAATGGACCAAAGACACTCTTTTCAACTAACAGTGCTGGAAAAACTGGATATTCATACGTAAAAAAAAATCTAGACATAGACCTTACACCCTCCACAAAAATGAGCACAAAATGGATCACAGATCTAAATGTAAAATGCAAAATCATAAAACTCCTAGGATCTGGTGATGACTTTCTAGATTCAACCCCAAAGGCACAACCCATGAAAGAAAGAATTAATAAGCTGGACTTTATTAAAACTGAAGTTTTCTGCTCTGTAAAAGACACCATCAAGAGAATGAGAAGATAAGCCACAGACTGGGAGAAAATATTTGCAAAAGACACATCTGATAAAGGACTCTTACCCAGAGTATACAAAGAACTCTTAAAATTCAACAATAAGAAAACAAATAACCTATTAAAAAATATATCAAAGACCTTAACAGACACCTCACTGAAGAAGATATACAGATGGCATGTAAGCATATGAAAAGATGCTCCACATCAGATGTCATCATGGAAATGCAAATTAAAGCAATGAGATACCACTGCACATTAATTAGCACACTCCCAACACAAAATGCTGTTGAGGATGGAGAGCAAGAGGAACTCTCATTCATTACTGGTGGGAATGCAAGATGGTCCAGCCACTTTGGGGGACAGTTTGGTGGTTTCTTACAAAATGATATATACTCTTACTATAGAATCTAGCAATCATGTTCCTTGGCACTTACCCAAATGAATTGAAAACTTACATGCACACAAAACCCCGCCCGTGGATGTTTATAGTAACTTTATTCTTAATTGCCAAAACTTGAAAGCAACCAAGATGTCCTTTAGCAAGTGGATGGATAAATAAACGATGGTACATCCAGACAATGGAATATTATTCAGTGGTGAAAAGAAATCAGCTATCAAGCCATGAAAAGACAGGGAGGAACCGTAAATGCATATTATTAAGTAAAAGAAGCCAGTCTGAAAAGGCTCCATACTGTACAATTTCAACTGTGATATTCTGGAGAAGGCAAAACTGTGCAGACAGTAAAAGGATCAGCGGATGCCCGGGGTCAGGGGGCAGGAAGGGATGAGTAGGTGGAGCACAGAGGGCTTTTAAGGCAGTGAAATTACTCTGTATGATCCTGTAATGGTGGGTACATGTCATACATTTGTCAAAGCCCATAGAATGTACACCACGGAGAGTGAAGCCTCATGTACATTGTGGACTTTGGCTGATAATGATGTGTCAGTGCTGGTTCACTGATTGTAACAAATGCACCACCTGGTGGGGGATGTTGACAGTGCGGTGGGGGTTGGGTGGGGACAGTTTTGCATGTGAGGGGACAGGGGGTATATGGGAACTCTCTGTACTTTCCGCTCAGTTTTTCTATGAACCTAGAAGTGCTCTAGAAGTAAAGTTTATTAATTAAAAAGAAATAACCGGATTTGACATTTTTCCCCACAGTTTGTACTCCTCATAGTATAGAGTAGTATTAGTGCTATTAAAGCAAATTAAAATTGAAATGGAGACCAGGCCTGAAGAATCCCCAATCAGATAAAGCCAGTTAAACCATGGAAGCAACCTTGACCTTGCTAGATTTGCAAACATAAGCAAAACTTAGTCTATTTCTTGTAAATGCCTATATTAAAGGAAAAGAACACTTAAGCTCACCCTATCAGAAGCTGCCAGTTCACTTACAATTATACAACTAGAGGCATTCCAGGGAGAAATGCCAAAATAGGCAGCTACATTATTGTAAACAGTGAAATACTGTCTTTGCTGTATTTCTGCATTCACCCTATAAAAACCCTCTCCTTGAGTTCCCCAGGTGGAGCCTGAAACCACCTTCAGTTTGGTGCTTCTTGGTTGATGAATCACTATTTACGTAAACTCTTTAAAAATTTTATTGTACCTCAGTTTACCTTTTAATAATACTAAAGATGAGTGAGGCCTGGACCGTGTCCTGAGGGGGCCCCGATGGTGGTTGGGATGATGTGACATATACTCCCAGGTAACTAACCCCACCTGGCACATTCTAAGTGTCCATTGAGGAGCGTGGATGGGGAAGGCTGTGACTAAGTTCTACCCCTTCCTGGCCAAGTGAGCCTCCCTGAGCCTCGGTTTCCGCTCCTGGGAAAGGGTATCGCCTCACCTCGAGGAACGCGGTGAGAATTAGAGATGACGCGTGCAAGAAAGCACTCGGCACACAGAAGGAGCTCAGAAATGTCAGTCCCAAATCTCACCCTTTCCCTCAAAGGCCAAAGGAAGGCAAAGTCATTATGGGGTTGAGAGTTCAGGGAAGGCTTCATGGAGGAGGGGGTTTGCCCTGGGCCTTGAAAGTGGACAATTTGAAAAGGAAGAAAGCAGGAGAAGCGCACTCCAGGAAGGAGTCACAGCAAGAGCTAAGGTTTGAAAAACAGGAAAATACGAAGAGCTCTTGAGGGTTCATAGGTGACTCCCAGACCCAGCCTGGTGCCAGGTATCCCGTGGTGTCCTGTGGATTCCTGACAGCCAGGGGCTCCCAGGGAAAGTCTCAGGGGAAATTCAGCGCGGTCCTGGCTGTGGTCACCAGCGGAGGTGGAGGAGGCGGGAGCTCTGCGGTGGGAAATGCTGGGGGTCGGCAGCCGAGGGCGGTCCGGCAGGAAACAGAGGCTCAGCTTCCCGCTCTGCGAGACGATGCTGGCTGCGCCTCCTCCAGGTTCCTGGGAGGGTTCACAGCTGTCACCACTCACCCGAAGTGTCGAGGACGTTCCTGCAGGGCTTCAGGTACCCCCACAACAGCCTTCTGGGGGAGAGATTCTGTTTTAATCCTGGATTTTCCCAGGCAAAGAAACAAAGGTTCTGAGTCATAACGACTTCCAAGGGGCAGAGTCAGGCCAGGAGCCCCGGTCTGTCTGGTCCAGACTGTGGGATCTGACCACTATGTGGACCTTCCGGTGGGCCCTGGCGCAGGCTCAGGGCCCCTTCAGTGGTCACGCCCCCACTTCTTTGCGCACCGTCCAGGCAGTGCCGCTCTCAGCAGCCTGACGTAGCAGTGGGACACATGCCACTCCGACTGTGTCCTCCAACACCTGCTGCCAGCAAGGGTGTGAAATATCATAACTCCGCCCGGCCCAGAGCCCCGAGGCCCAGGGCCAAGGTGCAGCTGGCCGCAGGCCTCCCCTCACCGTCTAATCGATGCGATGCCTCCTGCTCTGTGACGTTCACAGTGACTGTCACCTATGCACGTGGTGCGCTTCTATCAGATTTCTCGCCAAATGCTAAACATGACCAGGTATAATTCCTCATAATCTTATCACTCATTGGTCATGCGGTTCTTAAAATATCTTGACAGGATGAATTAAAAATAGTAAGAGTGCTGGCGACCCAGCCCGGGAGAAGTATCTCAAAGCGTTGTTATTTTCTCCCTCACACTTAAGGACGTTTCGGGGCCTCGGACTGTGGCAGTTATTCCAGGGGGTTCCTCGCCACCACTCCCTGAGCTCTCCTGGGGAAAGGCAGGCCAGGGGCTTCTGTGTCCCAGTGGCCAGGGTCGTGGCGTGGGGACCTGGGATGGCAGAGGCCTGGGTTGAGCCCCCCACGCCCTTAGCGGGTGCATCCTCTGAGCTGTCCAATGAGACAGTTGCGGCCCACCGCTTGCATGAGACGGGAGAAGCCGGGTACCTTTCATGCATTTTCCCACTTTGTTCGCACATCAACCCCAGATGGATCTCGTCAGGGCCCCTCTGGAGGGAACGAGGAAGAGGAACCCCTGTGAATGCAGGGAAGGCCCCCTGGGGAGAAGGAGGGAACCGGGGACTGTGCTTCGTGGTGGGAGGGGGAGGTTGAGTCAGGAAGTCTGCGGAGCCTTCCCCCTCCACGGCCTCGTCTTCACCCCGCACCGTGTTCACGTGGCACTATCCAAAAGTCCCTTCCCTCAGCCTGCCGTGCTCCAGGCGCAGAGTCCTCTCCCTCGGTGGCTGTCGAAGCAGTGGTGGCCTCGGTGCCCACTCCCAAGGTGCATCTGCAGCCCGGCCTCCCTGGAGACCGCCCCAGTACCGTGCCCTCGCTCCCCTGCAGGCCCCCTGAGCCCAGCCCCGCCCTGCTCTGGACGGACTCCGAGACGGCAGGGGCTGCGGTCAGATCCAGAGCACCGTCCCTGGGGTCGCCCTGGCCCTGCTTTGCCACTTCTGGGATTTGGACCCAAGGTCCATTCTTGAAGCTTCTGTTTCTGTCCACAACCTTATAGGGCTGTTGTGAAGACTGTGTGTGCTCCTGCTTCTTCAGTGCTTAGCATGGGGCCTGTCCTGGAGCGCTTCCCAGTGGCAGGTGGGGCTGAGTGCCACACGTGTGACCCTGAGCCCTTCCCCCCACCAGGCCCCCTGCGGGGTGCCGAGGCAGTGCCGAGGGACAGAGAGGGACTCCCCCAGGCTTTCAGAGTACAAAGTGGAGGGAATATTATCTAGAAAGCACCACGCCCACCTTCAGCACGTGAGGTGGGCTCTCCCTCTGCACCTCCTCCATCAGTCCCCTCGGGAGGGAGACCGTGGGGACGTCCTGCTTCCGCAGAGAGCTGGAGTGGGGACATGGGAAACATGACGTGCACAGGACCCTTCCCGGGGGTCCCCTTCAGAGTTGACAGAAACCAGCGGTGTCTTCTGGAATCTCTGCAGCCGGGTGCTGCCTGTCAGCCGGCCCCAGGTGGGCGAGGATTTGCAATTCAACACTCTGCTCTTCTGCTGAGCCTTGTGACTTGGCCCTGGCTCCGGGGAAGGGTGGAAAGGGAAGCGCCGGCTGCCCTGGGCTCCGGTGTCGCCTGGCCCAGCTTCCCAGCTCCTGAGCTGGTGTCGCCCCAGGGACATTTCTCTCCCAACACCGGGTGAGGCGGCGGCCAGCACCCCACACTGGGCCATGGAGGAGCAGGACCCCGTCTGCAGCTCCGGCTGGGAGCCCCCGCAGGACAAGATCTCCCTGGATTCGGCGTGGTCCTGGGTAAGGGCCGCCAGGTGGCCATCTGCACACGGCCCTGCTCTCCCGCCTTCCATTCCCAGGTGCCCGTGCTGACGGGACGGGGTCCCCTGTGCCCAGAGGGTCTGGCTCGGGACGCGTCCGTGCATTCAGGTTTCTCCAGAGGAGGGACGGGCCCCGCTTCCTCCTCAGCCGCTGCTATTCCGAGGCTGCATTTTATACAGGAAGATTTAGGACTTATTCAAGAACTAAAGGCTTTTTTCCTTGTCTTGGATGACAAATGAATAGTGATCACCTTGATCCTCAGACAGGTCCCCGGATTTTTTGAGGGCTCCCAGCCCACCAGTACCGTGCCGGAATCCTGTTGCCTTTCGTGTGTGTGCTGCAGGCCCTCCCCCGACTCAGTGGCCCAGCCCACTGTCTCAGGAGCATGCTGTGTGTGCTGCGGGGCTCCCGGGCAGTGGCTGTCCCTACCGCCTTTTTAGATCTCATCCTAGATGCCAGGGCTTTTTTTTTCTGCGGCAGGTAGGGGGGAGTGGTTTGAAGGGAGTTATTTTCACTGGAAAGCCCCAAGCAGGAGTGGAGGGTGTTCAGGTAGCCTTGCGGCCATGAGCACAGAGGGGAAGGCCTGGGCCAGAATTCAAGGCCTTGCAGTTTCTTCCAAAGGCCAGGGGTTGGGCTGCAGTGAGGATAGCGTGTCAAGCCACCACCCCAAATGGTACATCTTGTGGGACTCTGCTCTGGTCCTTAGCAGCAGAGGCTGGGCTGCCACAGGAGGGAGGGTTCAGCATGCTTGGGGACAGGGAGCGCTGAGGGCTTTCTGCATCCTGGGGACATACAGTGAGGGTGTGGCCAGTGCCAGGCAGGCAGACCTCCTGCTGCTGGTCCCCAAACACCTGTTGTCACTCTAGACAGCTCCAGCCCCAGGGCAGTGCCTTCCCAGCAGGGATAAGAGGCCTTGCTGGGGGTTTCCAGGGGTGCCCAGGCTGCAGTGCAGTGGGGGGTTGCTGGGGAGGAAGAGGGGTGAGGAGCCTGCTCCTTTCTCTGCCCCATTTGCCACCTGGCCCTTTGGGTATTACCCGAACAGACTGGATGCTTGAGGAGGGCTGCCCTAGGCTGGTCTGCGACCTTTCTCTGTATGCTGGGGACTGGAGCAGGACCTCCCCTCGGGAGCACTGTGCAGATGGATGACACCCACGCTGTGATTACATAGACCGTGTCTGTGGTTAGTCAGGGATTAAAATGGCTTTGTCTTGTTTCCATTCCTGGAGTGTCTCTTATATGCAGCGCACATCTTTGCCAGTGCTGGCGAGAGCTGCACTCCCTTCTCCCACGTGGGCAGGCTGGGGCTCCTATAAAGCTGTACCCCCTGCCCCACGGAGACTGATACTCTTGACAGCTCTGAACAAGAGTCTTGTTATCCCGGTGTCTCTCGTCCAACCCAGGCGGGTGGGTAGCACTGACACTGCTACTCCCATTTGACAGCTGGGAAAACTGAGGCTCTGAAGTTGGGACTTGCCCACAGCAACTCAGGGGGGGTGATGAAAGATGGGGACAGGAATGCAGGTGTCCTGGGGCCCAGCACAGCCCTCGTTCTCTCTTCCTGGGCATCCCCGCCAATGCTGTGACCTGTGTGAGCTCTATCTAATACTGTGTCTGTTTTCTGCTTATATTTCCTGAATATTAGTATTTTTCCTGATTATAAAAACAGGTTCATGACAGAATATCTAGCACATACAGGAAGTGTCAATAAAATAAGAACCTGGGCACGTTGGAAACGGAGGTTGTGCTTCACTCCCTGAAGGCTCCTTATAATTAAGCTGCAGAAAGGTTTTCAAAGCCACCTCTTGTCCCCTTTTATTCCATAACTCGTCCAACCCCTCCACAGCCCCTCCCGTGTGCTTGACAAATGCTTGTCAGCTGAGGGGCTGCTGAGACCCCAGGCTAAAATCCTCAGCAGGCCCTCTTGCTGTTCCACTGTGGCCTGGATTCCCCCAGCCCGCTGCCTCTGTGTGGGGCCTGTGACCTGCCCTGGGGGTTGGGGGACAGGCCTCCGTAGTACACTAGGGTGAGGGGGCTCCGGGAGTCTGGCCTGCTTCTGCTGGATCTGCAGAGCTGGCACCCAGCAAGGTGCAGGGTCTGGGGGACTTGGGCTGGCTCCCGCTTGTGTCCCACATCTGGAAGGGTCTGACCTGCTTGCTGAATGGTGGCTGCAGAGAGGTGATGCTGGGAGCCTAACTGGTGCTCCAGTGAGAGGACTGGCTTCCTTCCACTGCTGGGGGGCTGCGTCTGCGACTAGCCCTTGGAGACAGGGGAGGGCCAGGCCCAGAGTCAGGGCTGCAGCAAAGCAGAGCAACAGGGCGCAAATCAGGCAGGAGCCCTGGTGGACCAGGGCGGTGCAGGGGAGCTGGGGGAAGCGGCAGGGGAGCTGGCCGGGCAATGGGAGAGGCGGGAGCTGCAGCTGCCTTGGCTGGGAGCCCAGGCGGGGCTGGCTGGCTTCCGGGAAGGGTAAAAGTAGCTCAGCTGCCACGGAGCTGTTTTCGTTTCTGGGGCTGGGAAAGGGCAGCTGGAGGCACCGTGAGCCCTTGCAGGCACCTGCTGAGTTGGCTCCATCCACCTGTGGGGTTGGCCACAGCCATTCCCAGGGACTCTGGGCTTGGTCTCTGGAACACACGCATTTCTGGGCCCTGAGTGTATGCAGAACTCTGTGGGGGTGGGAGGTGGGTAAGGTGCCCCCCACCCCGCAGGAGGTCAAGGCTGAATGTGAGTGAGTTGGGTGCAGCCGGCCGGCCAGCTACCAAGTTCAAAGTTCACGGGGCCCAGATCAGGAGCGATTCTGCCTGGCAGGGCCAGTTTCTGTGAAGCTGGCATTTGAGCCGGTCTTGGAGGAGGAATAGGATTTCAACAAACAGAGCAAAGGGGTGGCGCCTCCAGGCTGCGGTAGGAGAGTACAGGGCGTTCTTCGAGCTGAGTCTGCATGTCTTGTCTCTTAGGCCCTTTGGGAGCTCATTTCTCCTTAGCTGGGGTGTGCACGGTGACATTCGACTTGGTCGGGCACCCAGCCTGTGAAAAACAGCAAGCAGTCACGGGCAGAAAATGCAGGGCGAAGGCCACAGTTCAGAGGCCACGTGGCCTGGGCTCACACTCCAGCTTTGCCACCAACAAGGTTTGGGTTGCGGAAGCCTTAGTTTTCCCATCTGTACAATGAGGCTTATGACAGCTAATAACACACTACTCTCGGCTACTCAATAAAACAGTGGCTGTTAGGAACACTGGTCCTGCACCTGAGAAAACACTGCCTGCGGCTGCAGTCAGGCTGTGAATATGATGGTGACAAGACGTCAGACCCATTCCTCTGGCCCAGTGGACCTTGAGAGCACTGAGAGGGGACTGCATGAAGCCAGAGCCCATTGTCTCCAGGCATGAAGGCGAACTCTGAGTTAGTCTTTGCCCTGACATTGAGCTTGGCATTCAAGGCCTCTCCAAGGCTGGCCCCACCTCACTCCTCTAGGCTCTGTTCCCTCCTTGCACCTCGGCCACCTGCTGCTCCTGTGTTGTGCCTTTCTGCAGAGGCGCTGAGCAAGTTATGCTGGCTGGGTCTCCCTGGAGGTGACCACTCAAGACCCCACACCCATCCTGTCACCTCCAGTCCTTGTAGGCTTGGGGCTGGAACTTTGGCCTGAGCTACCCAGAGCTTTTTTTTTTTTTTTTTTTTGCCACCTGGACTCCTTTGGCTCCACCGACCAGAGGCCTGGACAGAGGCAGGACGATGCCTTCTTGGGCTCCTTTCTACAGGAGCCTCTGGGGACCCGGCCCCTGGTGGTGCCAGGTGCAGGAAGACAAAGCAGGGAAAGGTTCTGCTCCCCAGGACCTGAGCACACCAGTGTTTCAGGTGTCGACTGCCACCCTGGTCCTGAGAAGGCTCCCCGGGGGTTGCCACCTCTGGTCAGCTGAAAGCACGGCCCCTTGGGTGTGTGCCATGGCGGGGGGGGGAAAGCTGTAGGAAGCAGCCCCCATGAGGCCTCTGTGGGAGTGGAGCTTTGGGCCCACCCTGGGCACTCCTGCAGGTGAGCAGTGGGGAGGCCTTGAGCCCTACCTCACTGTCCCACGACACACGGGAAAACCACCTGCCTCCTATAACCCAGCCAGCCGTTGGTGTCACTTTTCCTAGTGACAAGAAGTCAGGATGAACACAGTGACTGGACGGTGAGGCTGGTGATCACGGCAGCAGCCAGGCCAGTCCCGTGTAAGTCCCTCTGTTACATGTGTGATCGAACCCCTCGCAGACAGACGCATCCTGCGTCTTGGACAGACACGGGTTTCTGCCCATTCTCCTCTGCAGGCGTCCACGGTTCTACGCGCCCTTCGAGGCCCAGCTCAAATGCCACCATCTCCATAAAGTCCCAGTCAGTGGTTGGGGATGGAGCCCCCCTCCTCCTGTTAGGTAACTTACTAAGTTTTCTTTGCTTCGATTTCTCATGTTTCTGATGTAAACAGATTTTATCTTCCATTGTGAAATCGGAACGCAAGGGGACAAGCCCCTGGACACTGCTTTTAAGTGACTGAGCTGGCCCCTCCTTCTCTACCGGTCACCGCCAGTATGTGTTTCTCTGTCTCCTCCCACAATAAACTGTGAGCCCAAGGGTGGCAAGGGTGTCTCCATCTCAGTGTCCCTGCAGCACCCAGCACAGCCTCCCAGACTGCCTGGCCCAGGCCACACCCTTATCATTAGAGCGTGTTCCTCGTTTGCCAGCTGGGTTTATGCCTATTGTCCTGTAATTATTTATAGTGCCACCTTTGCTCTCAAAGGGGTCCAGAATGGGACAGTCACCCTACTTAGCACAGACCTATTAAGCCAAAGCACCTGACTTTGGAGCCTGCCCCTCACCCATGACCTGTTCCCAAAGGTCCTTTCTCACCAGCCAGGTGGGGACCTAGTATCTTCCCTACGTGGTCAAGGCCAGCGTGGGGTGAGTGTCTGAGCTAAGGCAAGGCCTGCAACAAAATCTCTTCTCTGAGAGACTCAGTTTCCCTGCCTGTGATCATGAGGCTCAAATGAGTTATGTGACCCGACGTACCCTGAAAACAATGGGGTTCCCTACTAGCGCAGTTTAACCAGCCTATGTCCGCTCTGTATCCCTCCAGACACTGCAGGGGCTGCAGGAGAACACGTGAGCTGGAATCTAAGCAATAGCCAATGAGCTAAGAGCCACATGAAATCATGTAGATTGTATAAAGTGATCATGTATAACTTTGTCTTCTGGTATCTAAAAATGCTAAGCTGTGTGGCGAGAGCAGGAGAGAATGGGCCGGGCTGGGTGTACTTGGAACCGGGAGGCCCAGACATCTGGGAGATGAGCAGTCAAAAGGAGGTGGCTCTTTAGGTGGCCCGGAGTTAGCACGGGGTGGTGGGGGCGGTACGAATAGGGCTGAGAGGAAGAGGAGGAACGAGGAGGTCTAAGATGGCTTTTGCTCGGGAAAGTAACAGGTCCACACTTCTTTGTCGCTGACTCTGGCCTCCTCCCGGGCCCTGTGCAGAGGAGAGAAGACGGGGTGCGGCTGCCCCCATGTGCTGTGGCCACGAGGTGACCAGATACGCCCTGTGCCTACATGGCCTGCTGTCCCTGCCTTCTCGGGGACTGGTATTGATGTGAATGTCCTGCTGTTCCTAAGCAAGGGACACAGGGTGGTAAGAGCCAGTCTTCACAGCCAGGCGCCCTGGGTTGGAGACCCAGCTCTGCTACTTATAAACAGAGCTACTGGCCCCAAACAAGTAGCTTGGATCCTCTCTGAGCCCTGGGTTCATCATCTTACAATCAGGGCTGATAAATCTGTTTCACCAGTTTAGTAGGAGGCATCAATCCCGGAGATTGGAGCATCATAGCAGGTCGAGGGAAAACAGAGGCCGGCGTGGCTGGAGCTGGGAGGACGTGGGAGGGTGCAGGGATGTGGGGAGAGAGATGTGACCAGAGTGGAAGGCACGGCAGCGGGTGCGGGGTGCGGAAGGTGGCCGAGCGTCTAGGGCACTGGCCTGTATGCCACCTGGGAGTGTCCTGTCCAGGGGGCCAGTCTCCTGGGCCCTCAGCGGCAGGGCAGACCCACGGGGAGGCTGTTGCGATGATCCAGGTGGAAGGGAATGTGGTTTGGACCAGGGCGGTAGCAGTGGAGGATTTTTAATTGTTTGCTCAAATAACCTCTTAAACATTTTATTGTGCCTCAGTTTACCTTTTAACAGAGTTCAGGGAAGAGGTCTAGGTTGGAAATACAACTTTTCTGAATATAGAGCTTAAGAACTCCGGATCTGGTGCACCCCTTTGCTTTACAGATGGGGAGACTGAGTCCCCAGAGGGTCCTAGGTCCAGGCATGTCTACAGCAGCTCTAAGACTAAAAGTCCAGTTTCCTGACTTCCATGCAGGGAACGTGTGTGAGTTCAGACACCACTTTGAACTTCCTTTGCGTTTAGATCTGGGATACACTTGGTCCTTTTCTCTTTCCAGACTTTTCCCTCTGCTCCTCTTCTCTCACCCCTTGGCTTTCTCCCTGTGCCTCTTCTTATCCGACTCTATTTCTCCTTTGGGGTCTGCACTCAATTGACAGTGCTCCTGGACCACCCGGGGGTCGGGGAGAGACTGCTCCTCCGGGCCTTCTCCTCGGCAGCCGCCTCGGAACCCCAGCTGGGCGGATGCTCCTTTCTTAACACCCACCAGCTCCCTCTGGGGGCTTGGCCCCTCCCTGCCATTGTGGCTATTTCTGGACAGGTCGCTGGCCCATAGTAAGTGCCTGGAACTGCTGAAGGGACAGACGCAGGAACGAAATGCCAGGTGAACACGCCAGGTCTCCATCCTCAGACCGTGAGCTTTTGCCTGCTCTGGGCTTCGCTGATGCGCCCAGGCTCCCCTAAGCCCGCACATGGCACTTACCATGTGGTCACCGACAGGCCCTGGGCTGTCCCTTTGGGAAAGCACTGCCCAGAGTGGGTGGGATGCACCTGCGGAGGGAGGACCCAGAGTGTGAATGGCTCAGGAGCAGTGGAGAGGTCGCTCTGTGGCTAGACCCGGGGTGAGAGGAAGATGAGAATGCCGGGGCAGACAGATGCTGGGGAAGATGAAGGCTGGTAGGACAGGTGGTGCTGGAAGGCTGGGCCCAGATGGATTGTTCTGGAATGCCTGAGGCTGGGGTATGTTGGCCTCTGGACAGATGCTGCGTGGTGTGTTTTGTGGGTGGGTTGTCCTGGTTTAGAGGCACAGGAACGGCGTGGACGGCTGCGGGCTGGCATTGTGAGCAGACCACACCCCATCACGTGCAACCGAGCTAGGAGGTGCCTGTGGCTGTGCTCCAGGGGGGAGACGCTGTCCTTCTGTTCCTGCCACCCCTGTGTGGGGGAGGACCCATGACTACATTCCTCACAGCCTTTGTGGCTGGAGTATGTGACCGTGGTGAGGAAGCGATACGGGTCCCTTTGTTAGATAAACAGGGCCCTGGCACTCAGCTTTCCTTCCGTGCCCTGGCTGCGGCGCAGGGTTTTGCTGGGTGCTCAGTGGCAGGATTATCCGGGGTCTAGATTTCAGGAATAATGCTCTCTACTCCCTCCCGTAATTCTACATCCTGCACCATTTCATGGCTTTGGATTGGTTTTTAAATAATTCTATTACTTATTTTATTTCTCTTTCTAAGCTGCTTGAAATCCTTTTAGGATTTGATAAAGTACATAAGCAAATAATAACCAGAAGTTTGAAATAAATGCACCTAATTTCTTTCTAGATTCAGTACTGACAAGGAAGCAGGGTGCTCATGGACATCGGGACCCTGACTGCCGAGAGTCCTCGTGGGCTGGTCTGTAGCTGGGGCTCTGCAGGGGCAGAGGGATGTGAAGTCTCCTACAGTAGGGACAGCCAGGCAGCGACAGGAAGGCTCTGTCTCTGAACTTGGGAAGAATTTTTGTTAGTAGGATGAAGACAGTGAGACCTTTTAGAGGGGAGCACCGTGTCTAGGAGGAGGGAAATGCAGAGAATTTGAACAGTCCGAAGATCTGGGCTCTGGCCCTCACGGGTAGCTTGGAGCAGGCTGGTTATGGCTTTGGAGCACCGACCCCTTCCCCATAGTGCTGCCTGCAGACTGCATGAGACCCTGTGTGGGCATTGCAGGCGCACGGGTGCCCCTCAAAGATAGCTAAGTTCATTGTTACTCATGGGGGAGGCAGCATTTGAGACCAGTCTTATCAAGGGAGATGACTGTGACATACACTTTTATAAAATGACATCATGACAGGGCTGCCACTAAGCTTCTGCAGTTTGTGGCCTGCACAGAGTGCTGGCTGAGGAGACTTTTGGGGGCTGAAATCCAACCTGAGCTTGACTCATCAAGCCTGCTGGGCTCCGGGACTGGGACAGGCAGGGGGAAAGGGCGCCACCTGCAGTTTGCCCCTAATGAGAGGGCCTGTTCGTTAACTCTGCTCAGACAGGCCCTGAGCGCCAGTGGTGGCCCAGGGAGTTGAGTCTGACCGTGATTGTCGACACCTGCACTAACCACATGGACAGCTTGTTATAAATGAGAAATGCCTGTGGGCCTCTCTCTACAAATGGAGTAAAAATGGAGAGAGCAACTCTTGAAGATGAAAGGGTGGTGAGCCTGGCGTCCACCCTTCTCACGCTCCCTCTCCTTCCCCACGCCGACCCTGCCACCTCCTTGCCAACTCCCACCCTTCCTCTCTCAGACACCCCAGGCCTTCCCCACCTGTCTGGAGTCCCAGGCCGGGATTCTCTTTGGAGCAGCGTGGAGTGACACCTCCAGGCCGCAGATCGGAGAACGGAGCCTCTCTGCATGGCAGTGTCTGGTAGGCCGTGTTATACTCTTCAGGCCCTGCCAGTTGCTCATTTACCCTGCAAAAGTGCAGCCCTTCATACGAATGATGTAGGAGCATCTAATTGCTGTCACTTGGGCCCCGGTGTCCTGCCCAGAAACGCCCTCTGGAGGGCACTGTGACGCCGAGACCCAGGACAGGGCACACTTGGCCAGGATCACGGCCCCCTGCCCCGTGCAAGGGGGGGTGGGGAGTGCTGACAAATGGAAAATGAGTTAATACATAAAACATTTTCAGCCGACAATAAGAGGGTTTTGTTGAAATTCTTGAGCAGATTCTCTGATTTGCATTTCCAAGCAGTTCAAAATAAAAGAGAAAGAGACTTGGCTTCACCTGATGTGACCCAGGCAGAAACTGAGTTTATTAATAGCCATTGGACAGACACCTCGCAGTTAAGGTGAAGCAGGAGGGATCACGTTTCTAGTTTGCAGCCAGTTACAAATGCCCAGTGGGTGAGGGGTCTCCAGATGGAAGGAAAAAGAACAGTGAGTCTTATGCGCTGAACACTGAGTCTGAACAGCTCACTTGCTCAATAATATTTTGCAAACATGAGTTATTCCCAATTTATGGATAATTCAAAATGCTATCAAAATGACCAATGTCCCGGGTTATTACTGGTTTTGTTATTACCGGTTTTGTTTGCTGAGTGCTCTCTATATGCCAGGCGCCCTGCGAGGCATTTTCCATACTTTCTCCTTTCAATCCTGGAAGAACCGTGCAGGTGATTCTTAGCCCCAGTTTACATACAGAGGAGCTTAGGGAGATTAATTAACTGGAATGGGCTTTTCAAAGTGCTCTGAATTTTCCATACGAACCGCTGATGGCCAAGGGCTTCCCCACCTAGACTTTCCACAATTGACTTTTGAGCCTTAGCATGTCTGTTTTAATTGTCACCTTGTTGTTTTCAGACCTGACAAGTTCCTTTCGTATCTCAATTCTGTTATCCAACATACTGACTTTGTGACATCTAAAAATCAGACTTAGTTGCTTTCCTTTCCTGGCTTCTGTTGCATTGATAATTGAAAAATATATTTTTCCCATCCCTTTTTCCGTTTTTGCTCAGCAAATTCCATAAGTATAGATTGAATTTCTATTCTTTTAGTAGTTCTCCTTAACTTTTAAAAACATACCTATGGAACAAATATTATCTAACACAGTTTAAAATGATTTGTTATTTCTATACTCCTGCCAAACAAGCCTAGGCTTTAGCTCACTTTAACAACATTGAATACATTTCCATCTTGCAAGTCTTGTCCAGAGTTTTACTTTTCATTTTAAAGAAAGCCTAAAAACTTCAGTTATTATTTTTTAATAAAAAATTCAATAATTTAAAAAAATGTCCAACCTCTTGTATCCGTCTCTATACTTTACTACTGTTTCTTATACCCCACATCTGTCTGAGCTCATGTTTTTTTCTTGCTGGTATACATCATTTGATAATTCTTCTAGTGAGAGTATATGAGAGATGAATTCCTTTAGTCTCTGTGTATTTAAAAATATCTTTCTTTTGCACTTTCTTTCTCTTTGAATGGTAGTTTAACTGGATATAAAATTCTAGGTTGACAGTTGTTCTTCCTCAGTATTTAAAAAAGTGCTAGTTTCCTGTGAGAATTGGTCAGCCTCTCCCTTCCAGAACAGTCTCTGGTCCTGTGAGCAGCGAGTGCTAGGGCGGGAGACAGAGATGATTCTGAGAACAGTCACTGGAATTTAGGTGGGTCTTGAGTTGTAGACAGAGTAAAATGGCACCTGCTGTGGCCCATTTCCCTACCTGTGAGCAAAAACAATGGCCAAGGTCAGGTTAGTTTGACGTGTTAGCTTTAGCTTAAAAAATGCTACAGGTCGGCAGACTTTTAAAAGTACCTTGGCTTAAAAAAAGTTTACTCTTTGTTGCCGCCTTTTAAATGGGGCAGGTTGCTTGAGTTAGATTCTGTGCTAGGCCCTGGGTTGGGTCCCTGTCAGAACTTCATGGGGACAGCTGGCTGGAAAGCTGTTTGCAGGTGAGTTGTGTTTGGCAGCCCAGTGGGCATCCGTGGTGTGGGCCTGGGAGCCTTCAGAACGGGGATCCCTGCCCTGTCCAGGGGTCCCCAGACTCTGGGCTAGAAAAGGTGTTTGTTCCAGGCACAGAGCTGCCTCTGGTGAGTACGGATGCGTAGACCTGTAGCAAGTTCTGAGAATGGCAGCGCCTCCATCTGTAGGGCTCCGGCCTTGTCTCTGCAGCGTTGCCAGAGGAGCTGCCAGTCACACAGGCAGCCTGCACCCGGGGCCTGTGTGCTCCCAGGGCCCCTCCCGGCTGCTTCTGGACAGAGCTGCACATTCCAGACGCCTCTCCGTGGTGCCCAGGTCATGTGCTCATGGCAGCCCTGAGCTCTGTCTGCCCTCCAGGCTGGAACAGCAGCTCCTGGTGGTCTGTGACCGGTGCAGGGGGAGCAGGGAGGACCCCCGTTGGCTGTCGTGGGGCTAAGGCAGGGGTGGGGCTTGTGTGCTGCTTCTCCCTGCTGGGTCTGACAGCTGGAAGCCCGCCTGGACTCGTGCTTCACGACTCAGGAATGCATCCCTGCCTCCTAGCGCTGGATGCTCTGTGCTTGCTGAAACTTAGTGACTCCTTCCCTGGCTTGCTATTGGTAGTGACCTGGGGACAGGGAAAGGCAAGTGCTTGGTAAGCTGGTTTTGCAGCCACTGAAAACCTGAATCACACTGAATTAGCCTGTTAGCCTCGCTGGCGTGCGGGCGCTGGCAGGGCCTGGGTGCCGAGTGTCCCCTCCCTGAGTTCTCCCCATTTATAGCTTCCTCCTCCCCATCTCACCCCCAGGCCAGGGAACAAGCCCGACCCCACCCTGCACGGAGGCGGATACACTCAGACATGCAGGTTCTCTTGAGGGGCTAGCCTCGGTCACAGGCCACCTTGTCATATACCCTCGGGTCTGGGTGACTTGCCAACCCAGAAGTGCCCAGTGTTCCTTGCAGTCCCGGTGGGGCCAGTTCTGGTCATAGAGTTTCACTGTGTCCAGCGCTGGCTGTGTTGTCACTTCTTCAAGCAACAGCCACTGTCTGCGCAGGGCTCCTCCCCTCACTGCCGACAGCGTCACTGCAGCTGTCTCAGGAGGCCACATGGTTTCCGGGAAGGCACGGGACGTACCCGAGGTCAAGGGCTTCTCCCCGAGTTCTTTATTTAAAAGTCCTCCCCAGAATCGGGGCTGCTGTGACTGGCTCCCGCATCACCTGCCTGTTCTGAGAAATGCAGGGACAGCAGCACAGCAGCAGGGACGTCACATGGCCTGACGTCTTCAGAAACAGCAGTTGCATCATGTTCTCTGTTGCTGTTTCTACAGAAACCCGCCCACTTTCCAGCTGATGGATCAGGGCCAGGTCGTTGGAAGCCGGGCTTCTAGATTGCCCGAGGCTGTGCACCCAAACAACCTCAGGCGACCCAAGGCCCATGGGACAATGTCCCCTCTGGAGCCTTGTATTAAGGCTGCCCGGAGCGCGCTGGTTTGTGTGGCCTCTGCAGCCTCTCTTGTCCCGAACTCTGCATTGCGCTCGCTCTTTCTCTCCCTCTCCCCCGCATGGGCCATGGCGACAGCCTCAGCACGGGCCTCCCTGCCTCTCAGGAGGTCGTGCCCAGACAGGGAAGGGCGAGAGCTTCAGGGTTAGAGAGGCCGGGGTTCAGCCTCCGTTTTGCCGCCTCCACAGTGTGACGCTGGGCGGGCTGCGTGACGCTGCTCTGAGCGTCGCTGCATCTCTGAGTTGACGCTGACTGGACTACCCCGCAGGAAGAGGCCAGCTGTGCATATGCCCAGCACAGCACACAGCGCACAGCCCGCGGCCGGCCCTCACTCAGTGGCTCTTGTTAGCCACAACCTCTCTCTGCCTTCCCAGAGCCACCTGGACACTTGGGCTCCCTGGCGGCTCTTTTGTGACCCTGGCTTGGGTCACATTGTTGCTGTCCTGGACAAAGCGCCTCAGTGGTGCTGTGATTCTGTTTCTGTTCTCAACTCCTCTTTCTGAGCTGCAGAGTCCCCCCTCCTCCATGGCCCACGCTCCCCTCTGTCCCCGCTGGCTTGCAAGGCCAAGGGTGCTGTGTCTCCTCGAGGCCTTTGCCTCTGCTTGCCGTGTGCCTCAGTGCTCACCTGGCCAGCTCCTGCTGAGCTCTTCCCGGTGGTCTCCCCATCCCCTCCCTCCTTTCTCTGGGAGATTTCCCTTCTGGGCCACCTGGTGCTTTTTTCATGCCTCCCTGACAGCACGTATCACATCGGATTACAGATATCAGTTTCTGTTTTTCCTGCTTGACTCTGAGTAACTCAAGTGACCATGTCTTGGTCACCTTTGCAATTGCCCCATTGATGAGCTCAGCGCTGAGCACAGGGCACAGCACGTAGCAGATGCTCAGTGACTGTGTGACTGGACTTGCCCACGCCGGTGTGTGCCAATCCCTCTGCTCCGAACTGTAGCAAACACTCGCGTTTGTGCGCAGCGCTGGCCCAGGCGGCAGGCGCCGTGGGCTCCCAGTACAGATGAGTGACTGCATTGCCCTGCTGCCATTTAGCTACATGCTTTAGTAGCAGTAGGAATAATAACAATGGAATATGACATTTATTGAATGCATACTATATATCAGCTTCTGTGCTAAGTGCTTTAACTTCATTCTCATTTAATACTCATGATAACAGTGGAAAGGAAAATTAAAATGTCAGGACTCCCCCACCTCCAACTCCTTATGCAAAGGGAAGGTCAAGCCTGGAGGCTGAGTCATGCAACAGCCCCTTCCACATGAGCAGCTGCTACTGACATTGTGCATCAGCCAGATCGGCTCCCACAGAGGACCGCGCCCACAGGTCATTCCTAGGGACATTCTTTGCTGCTTTCCCATAAACAAGGACATGCAAATTCTAACTTTGGGCCTGCAGGCTAAGTCTAGTTCCTAAAACTAGTCTGTTCGATTCCACACCAGTAATGTTGATCACAAGTTTATCTTCCCAGGTGCAGAACAGTGTGGTTTGTGTTTTTCCTGGGTCCACCCTCAAATTTTGGCTTAGCAAACCTCTACTGATTAAGATCTTTGCCTCTTATTTCGGGTTGTCAGCAGCGTATCATCATCCCCGTTTGTGAAAAATTTGAAGCAAAGAAAAGTGAAATGACTGGATCAAGTCACACAGATAGTGCAAGATGGGCTAAGACCTGAGCTCGGCAGGTCAGATTCCAGAGTCTATGCATAGGTACAGAAAGCTGCTTGTGTTACTTGTCGGTGTGTCCGGGGTGCTGTGTCCTTTCCAACTGGTAGATAGTGGCTGTTTGGGTTGGTGGGTGCCTATGCTAAAACTCTTCTGGACTATTTTGTGGAATCCACCTGCATGTATCAACTCCCTGCTGTTCTTGCAATTGTCTCTGCCGAGCTCCACCTCCTGGTCCCGTGGGTCCAGGACGCCAGCGTTTTCAGGTACTCGGGCTGTGTGGCAAAACAGGGGTGTGGTAAGACTCGCGGACATGGGAATGTCGGTCATGGAGGGGGAGCTTGTTATACTCACAGGTCCCCAGAAACAGGAGGCATGGCAGCCCGTGGGCCTTTGTCAGGAGGCAGAGAGCGAGGGGACGTGTGGATGTCTTGTGGTTTCAGTGGGCAGGAGCAGATGAGACAAGGTAGACAGCTCAGGACTGGTGGGTTTGAACAATTTCAGTGGGTTCTGGGCACAAGGGGTTCTAGTCGTCTGACACCGGCGTGTGGGAGGGCAGGGCAAGTGGATCATGGCCCAGAGTGCGAGAGCCCATAAAGGAGGGACTTGGGGTCCGGGTCCCGCGTTGTTGGTTTGCACATGGGAGGCCACTCACAGACGAGGCCCAGCCCTGGGAGGACAGCTTCTCAGTTCCTCCAGGGGCAGCAGGGCCCTAGGTAGCAAAGCATCAAAATACGGAAAATAAAAGACATGGTCAATCTATTAAGTAACTTGGATGCCTGAGAAAGAGAAACCTTGGCTGACTTGGCATGGCCTAGCTAAGGACAGCGTGTGTGCCCAGGGGTCTTTGTGCAATAAGCACTGCCCAGGGAGTGTGTGGCATGTCGGCAGAGCAGGCCGGGTCGCCTCTGCTTGCTCTGGCCTCAGTCACTCTCAGTCTCTGTCTCTCTGTATCTATCGCTATTTCTCTTTTTCTCTACCTTTGTCTCTTCATCTGTCTGTCTCTGTTGCTCTATCTTTCCCTCTGTGTGTCTGGCTGCCTGTATTTCTCTGTCTCCCACTCTGTCTATCTCTCTGTCTCAATCCCTCTATTGCTCTATCTCTATGTCTCTTTATCTTTCTGTCTCTGTTGCTTTCTTTCCCTCTGTGTGTCTGGCTGCCTCTATTTCTCTGTCTCCCACTCTGTATCTCTCTCTGTCTCTATTTCTCTGTATCTAGAACTCTGTGTCTCTGTGTCTTTCTATCTCTCTGTCTCCCTGCCTTTGTCTCTGTCTCTCTGTCTCTGCCTCTCATCACTGTGGCACAGACGCCGGCTCTTGTCTGCCACTTGTTTTTATTACCTTTCTCCTCTCCCAACCCTCACGTGGATCCTTCCAGGAGTCTCCCCAGAGAGACTTGAGTTTCTTGAAACTACCGCCTTATCTTCCCCTGGGAGATAGATAGACACGGGAAGTGTGGATGACTGACCCCCAGCTTTGGATATTTCTGCACCAGAATTTCCCCAAAATGAGTTACCTGGCACACAAATACCACCATGTGCTCAGTGAGAAGGGGGTGTTTCAGGGGTATATGGTTTGGGGAAATGCTGCATTCTGTATTCTCTCTTGGAGACTGACAACATACAATGATATATAGTAAAGGCACTTACAAGTTGTGCAGGAAAAAAAAAAAAACTCTTTATCTTTGACCCACTGTGGAACTGGCTTTTGCATAATACACACCATCCCATGAGAAATCCCCAGGAACTGCTGCCCTGCTCAGAGGACTGCAGTGGGGGTGGCGTGGCTCTGAGCTTCCCGCTGACTGGCTTGTAGTGACCAGTCTTCGGGCTTGGAGCCCAGGGGCTCAGGGTGCCCAAGGAGCCTGGTATAACTGCCCTGAGGACCCTGGGATCTGATCTTGACCTGTTTTTCAATCAAACCTTGTCTTTGTACAGACACATACACATGTGCCTACCTCTATGGTCTGCGTGGGCTCTTTTCATAAACAGGCAAGGAGGCACCTAGGGAATAGGATTAGATTTCACACGGGAGAGCCTGCCTCATCATTTTGTTGTAAATACCCATACAGACAGACAGGTATCAAACAGACGGAAACACAAACTGTATAGAAACAGGCAGCCTCATAGACATACTTACAAAAATAGACACAATCGCTCCTCCCCATGGTGACACAGACACACAGATGCAATTATACACAGAGACACACAATCCAGACCCACCTTCTCACCCGCTTCTTGTGCATACATGCTCTGTTCTAGCTCTGAAACAGACTGGATTCAAAACTTAGTGGCTTAAAACAATAATCATTTTATTATATATCATGATTTTGGGGTTGGGAGTTTGGGTGGGGCTCAGCTGGGTGATTCTTCTGTTCATGGTGGCATTGGCTGACTGAAATGACTCTGTGGCACCTGAGTAGTGGGTGGGCTGCACTGGAGGGCCAGGATGGCTTCCCTCACATGCCTTCTGACTCAGTGGGGGTAGCTGGACAGCCTAGCTCAGCGGGGACTGCTGATGGGAGTCAACATACAAGGCCTCTCGGGCTTGCATTTCTTGGTAGTCAAACCTCTTACCTGGTAGCTGGCACCCCCAGAAAGATGAGGACACTGTAGGCTTCTTATGACCTGGCCTCATAAGATGAAGAATGTCATGTTATTGATCAAGCAAGTCACTTGGGCTAGCCTAGATTTAAGGGGAGAGTTATTAGATTCTACTTCTCAATGGGAGGAATTTGAGGCAACCTTTAATGTAATACACATATACACACATCTCACGTGAAGCTTAAACCTTCCCTGTTGAGCACACTTTTGTGGTTGCATCTGGGTCCCAAGCAGTGGCAACTGTGAGGGCCCCGCCCTGAGGCAGGGCCGGCTAGCGTGCTGCCCCCCTGAGGTTGCCTGTTCAGTGACTGCACAAGTATTTATTGACTAGTTGTATCAAGGGCCCCTTCTTTGCAAGGTGCCCATAAAGTCTGGCACCAAAGATCATGCTGTGGATACCCATTAAAATCATAGAATGTCCAAGCAGGAAGCACTACACATACTGTCAAATCCAGCCCCTCATTGTACACTTGGGGACACAGAGGCCAAGACAAGGGGGTAGACTGCTCACCGTCGCACAGCTGGGATCCCCCAGTCCTGTGTCCTCTGCCTCTCTGGACTCCCATTACAGGGCTCTGTTCCGTGGAGTTTCCTCTGCCTGGGCTCCCTCTGGCTGAGTCCCCTCCAGAGGCCAGATACGCATACACGTCAGATGTCTGGGTGAACGCTGGGCCCTGGGGACAAGGCGGGTGCTCACCACTCATACAAGTGGCCAGGAGGACATGACCAGGAACAGGTGAAAACTTCCTCTAAGCGGTTACTGGTCACAATGTTGGTTAGACAAAGGCCCAAGACATAAGGCCACTAGAAAGCTATAGAAACCAACATCACCTTCATCTTTTCCATTAGGAAAAGTAGAAAAATAAGGCCATCCCCTCCCACAGCCAGTAGCCCAATATGCAGATGGTGTGGTGTAGTGGCTTCGAAGCCGGTCAAGCCTGGGTCAAATTCCAGCTCACCTACCCCACTTGCTAGCTGTGTGACCTTGGCCAAGTCCTTCTGAGCTCCACTGTCCTCATCTGTAGACTGAGAAAATCATACTTTTATTTTTCCTTTCAACAAGTATTTATGGACTATCTACCGTGTGCCAGACCCTGCTGGGGATACACTGATGAGAACAATAGGCACTGTCCCTTATGAGGGAGGCTGCCATTAGCTGAACAGATACACAAACAAATGTGAATTTGCAAGCTGTGCTAAGTGCTGTGAGGGAGCTCTTAGGGTGCACTACGAGAGGGTACATTCATGATGTGATCAAGTCAGGGATGCCAGGGACAGCCCCTCTGAGGAAGTGAAGCCTGGCTGTGGTCTGGGGGATGAGTAGTAGCTATCTAGTTGAAGTGTCTGGGGCAGAGGGAATAGCATGTGCAAAGGCCCTGTGGCTAATGGAGTAAGTGAAGAGGAGGGGTTCAATGACCAGTTTGACTGGGTCAGAGAGATCAAAGGGAGCAAGTGGGAGATGAGACTATAAGAGTGGGTGGGAACTTTTGTTCACCAAGTTAAGGAGGGTTTAAAAAATTGTATAAATTTTATATATTTACCTCTAAAAGCAGTGGGACATTATATAGCGGTTTTAATCATGGGGATGGCATAACTAGATTGTGTTGCAAAAAGATGACTTTGGCTGCAGTCAGGAGAAGGAACTGCAGGGTGGCAAAGGAGGTGTGGGTGATCCCGTCAGGAGGCCGTGGCAGGGAAAATAGTGTCCCCCACAGACGCCCCGTCCTCACCCTTGGAACCTGTGAGTGAGTAGGTGATCCTGTGGGGAAATGAGGGCTGCAGATGGAATTAAGATTATTCACCACGGGCCTTAAAATAGGGGGATTATCTTGGATTAACAGGGGGACCCAGTGTCATCAGATGAACTCAGACATGGGGTCAGAGAAGTGGACGTTAGACACACTCAGCAGCTTTTGCTCGCTCGGAGAGGGAGGAAATGTAAATATTATTAACATCATTTTGTAAATGAAGAAATGGGATTTCTGAGGCATGAAGTGACCTACTCAAGACCGAGCATCATTAAGAATCATAACCAGGGCTTAGATCCAATCCCCCTGGCCAGGGACTCTCTCTCCATGTCTGCGCCATTCCGGGGAACCCCCAGGGGGATCCGAGGTTAGAGCACCCCCTGCGTCTGATTCCAGCCCTGCCGTCACCTCTCCGTGTGACCTTGAGCAATCACACGCCCTCTGGGAGCCTGGAGTGAGGAGGTGGTCTAGATCCGGGGTTCACTAACTAAAAGGTATTCCTAGATGGCTTGATAGGTTTGTGAGTCCCCCCAAAATGTGTGCAGGTTTCTGGGTGTATGTGAATTTTTTTGAGGTGGGGATTAATAACTTTCATCAAAATATCAAAAGGGCCAAAAAGAGCTCTTCCTTCCCTCCCAGCTTTGTCCTGGAAGCATCCCTGGGTGCCGGTCTGCCTGCCGGGACCCTGGTGCCAACCCAGGTGTGACTTCTGTCTGCTTCCGCTGCCAAACGAGCGATGACTCTTCTGACATGTTTCAATGATGGGTGAGGGACTGCCATTAATTACAGCTGAGGGGGACACTCAGAGAGGCCGGCGGGGTGTCAGGGGCTTAATCTGAGGAAATCCTGGAGAAGTGAACCAAAGTGGTCCTCAGAGAGGGTCACAGTCGCCCATCGGGTCAGCATCCAAGCCCCGCTATTCTGGGTAAGGGGGGAGGAACCTTGACCCGCCCTCTTGGAGGTCGTCCCTCCTGGCTCACAAGACGGGGAAGGAAACCAGGTCCCAGGAGGAGCAGTGACTGGGGCCCCACAGTGAGTAGCGTTATCCTCACGAGTGGTCCAACTGCAGTGAGAAGCCAGCGCCTGGCTCCTGGGTCCTCTTTTGCCCCACAAGCTGCGCAGCCTTCTCTGCAACGCTGGCCGAGCAGAGAGCGGCAGGGCCACCATTTGTCCGGGAGGAGGAAATCTGAGGAAGCCCCAGGGAGAGCTGGCTTTCACGTCATGGGTCTGCCGTCAAAGACAAATTTGGGTGGAGGGTGAGCCTTTGACTGGGAGGAGCCAGGGGAGCCCAGGTCTGGGACGGGAGCAGTGTGGGGTCCCAGGGGCGGAGAGCAGGCTGGGGAGGGGAGCTGAGGTGAGGGGACGGGCAGGAGTGGGCGTCAGCTCCTGGGCAATGGGGAGCCAGCGACAGTTTTAGGCAGGGAATGACGTGGGGTGATACGGGGCAGGATATCTGGAGGTGGAGACCAGTTACATCACAGGTGACCGGTTGGGTACCCTTGCTTTAGTCTAACCCGTGCGTTGGATAAACAGGAAAGCCAACCCAGAGAGGTGGAGGAACTTGCCCAAGTCACCCAGCAGACCAGAGTTAGGCTCGAGCCCAGTTATCTGCCTCTCAGCAGAAGGAAAGGGAAGATGATGATGATCATGATGACGATGACAATGACAATGAAAACAACTAATAATACTGAGCACTTGGCATTCAGTATCGCACCTGATCCTCACCAAGGCCCTATGACAAAGTTATTATCATTCTTCTCTTATAGAGAGGAAGTGGAGGCTCAGAAATGTTAGACGATTTGCCCCACACCACACAGATGGTGAGAGGTGGAGTCCTCGACCACCCGTGATAGTTGACTCCAAAACCCACGCTGTGAAGCACACGTGGTCTCTTGCGGCATTCGCTGAAATTGTCCCAGACAGAGTCCTCACACCCACAGTGTCATCCTCTTCACCCTGTCTCTTCCCCAACCAGAGCAGACCCTTCCTCATCCTCTTCCCACATCTCAAGTCCTATGACAGAGGGACTGGGCTGTGGAGAAGGGGGATCTCGTGATTGCAACTGTGATGTCAGAGGGCGTATGCATTTAGAATTACAGAATTTTGGAGCTAAAAAGCCCCTAGGAATCCCCTGTAATGCCTTCCTTTGGCAGAAGGGAAGTACCTTGGCACAGCCCTGCAGCAAGTTAGTAACAGTCAGAACTGCCTGGTCCCCAGACCAGCGCTTCCTCGCTTACTTTCCAGACAGTCCCCATGTGTTCCCAGATCCTCGACTGGACTGTGAGTGAATCCCCAGAAAAGCAGGCTGTGAAACGAACCCCGGTGCCATTAGCTCTCGAGTTGTGAGATGCTACTGTTTGTCCAGCTATGTATGGTTTTCTCTGCCTTCCCTCCCCTGGAAAAGCTGACTTTGATAGTACTGTTTCTATGTGAAAATGTTGCCCCGCATTTAAAAAAATTTGCACATGAACTTTAGATGCCCCATTTGGACATTGGGAGCAGCCTGGACTATCACCGTGGACTTCAGGCCTGATGATCTGGGAGCTCTTCTCTCTGAAGTCTCTCTTTTTTCTTTTCTGTGTTTGGGGGATTTCTGCTGTTCAAATGTTTCACCATCAGTGAAACGGCAGCAAGAGCTTAGGAGTCCCACAGACCTGAATTTGAATTTGGATTCAGGCCCTAGATAGCAACTTCCAGCAAATCGCATCAAGAACCGTAGCAGCGGGCAAGGCCCCATGAGGGACATGGGACACTGAGACCTGGGACTTGATCTTTGTGAGGCTGCAACTGAGATTCAACGTCAGCTTCCCCAGGGCTCTGCCATGAGCTGGTTGCCTGCAAGCCCATCTCCTAGGTGACTCTCACAGCACACTTGACAGGAGGGAGGTAGCATCACGCAAGTTCTTTAGAAAACACTGAAGCTCAGAGAGGGTAACACAGTGAGCCAGTACCATTCCTCTCCTAAGTGGCAGAGGTCCTGGTGAGGCCCAGGCCCAGTCTTGGTGATTCTATTTCAAGTGCTCTTTGCACCGTCACCGTTGGCAGAGTCCAGGGAACAAGCAAATATCACAGCACGAAGTATCCGTCTTCTACCTGCTCGTCTGTCTACATTCACTATGCTCGTTCTCCAAGCACTTTTCCATTTTTCTATTTATTATCTATCTACCCATCCATCCGTCATCTATGCTTTGCTGTATATACCCACGGGGAAAAGATGGTTAAAGACACAACAGGAGTTCTGTCTCAGTTTGGACTAGTATAACAAAAACACCATAGACTGGGTGGCTTAAATTAATTTATTTCTCATAGATCTGGAGTCTGGAAGTCCAAGCAGGTACCAGTGTGGTCAGGTTCTGGTGAGGGCTGTCTCCCAGGGTTTGTAGACAGCCACCTTCTTGCTGTGTCCTCACATGGCAGAGAGGGAGAGGTTATTTTTCTCACATCTCTTCCTATAAGGGCACTAATATGATTTATGAGGGCTTCATCTCATCACCTAATCACCTCCCAAGGGCCTCACCCCCGAATACCATCACCTTGGGGATTAGAGTTTTAATATGTGAATTTGGAGGAACACAAATATTCAATTCATAAGTTACATAAATTTAAATTAAGTTAAATATAACAAAAAGAAGAAAGAAGATAAAACAGAGCCGAGAATGAGGTCAACACGAGCTGTGTTTCAGAGTCCACTCACTCCCAGGAAGATAGAAGTGTGGCTCTGACAGCTAATGTCTAAAGAAGGACCCGAGCAATTGTACCACTCATGGCACAAATAAGGGAAGAGCAAACCAGAAGACGCTCACCTTCCTGACCTGGAGCCTTCCACTCCACGGGCGTGATCCAGGAGTAGCAGCTACATCTTTCTGGCGCACTCCTCCCTCACACCATGTTATCTCTTGCCAAAGGCCACGCAACTCTTAGTAGGGGAAATGGGGTTCAAACCCAAGTTCATTTGTGTCTTCTACCATGACCGCTAACCGCTTGGTGCCCAGAGTCCAAAGGCTGAGCATCACATTTTATGCTAGAATTTTGAATAACAGACAAATAGTTGTGGGGCAGAATGAGACTATTTTCTTCTTAGCAGTGAAAGAAATTATTGTTGAAATATACTGGGTCACCATTTTTGGTGTACTGTGTTTCTATTTAATCTCTGAATTTAAACCAAACTCTTTGGGGTCAGAGACGTTGCTCCTCTGGCAGTAAAAGAATACGTTTCATACTTGATTTAAAACTTCATTCGGAATCAGGACCAAATCCAAGCATGTGAATTTAAACTGCTGGCAACCTTCCCAGCCTACCTCGTGAGTGTGAAACCATCCAACTGTTATACACAGAGACCGCTGGTGCCTGTGGGGCTGTGTCTGTGGCCCCTGAAGAATCTGGGTTGGTTGATCCAGAACTTCTGTGCCCAAGTTGCACGACTCTTCTCAGCGTGCTGAAATATTCCGCAGGAGCTGAAATGGATGTAGCCACCAGCTTCCAAGAAGTGTTTCAAATGCATTGCTCAGTTGAAACCAGGACTTAATGGCCATATTAAGCAAGTTAGAGATGAAGAAATCAATTGCCTTTTCCCACTTTCCCAGCCAGGATCCAGACTGGGTAGAATCCCATAACCCTCAACTGCCTTCTTTCCCGGGATCTGTCTTATAGGAAAATGATCCTTTTTGTTTCAGATGTGGTTCCAGGAGCCTAGAATATTCCTCCCCAAGTGTATCCCTCCTGTTTTCCTGATTCAGTTAATAATACCATCATTGACCTAGTCACCCAGGCCAGAAACTTCAGCCATCCTTGAAACCTCTCTGTTTGTCACCCCCACTCCAAGTCACACATCACATCCGGGTGATTCTCCCATCTGGTGTGTTCAGAGCTGCCCTTCCCCTTTGTCCCCGGTCATCACTTTGGCCCATACCCTGGCCGTCCTTTGCTGGAATAACCTTCCAGTTTGCTTCCCTGCCTCCAGTGCACCCTCCACACAGAGGTGACCTGATCCAGGGACACACACCTGCTCTCTCCACTCCTCCGGGCTCCCCTTTGCGCACAGCCATCGCTCTCAAACGGCCCTGCGAAGCCTCAGGGTTTCTGCAGCCAACACTCCACACCCTTCCTGATTTGACCCTAGCAATTCTCCTTTTGTCCAGTTACACAGTGGGCTCCTGCAGGAGATGCTGTTCGAGGGGGGCATTCTTTAAAAAACTGAAACTGACCGGCTCAGAGCACAAGGCCTGAGCTCCTCCTCGGGCTGGAGGCCTTCGCCACTCCAGACTCACTCTCCTCATGCCTCCTGTCCCACGGTCCCCTCCCAGTGCCGCTTCCTGCCTACTTGCACCTGCTGCGACTATTCTGCAGTCCCAAGGTGGTCCTCACTCCCAGGGCTCCTGCCCATCCTGCAGAAGCAGCTCACATGTCTTCTCCTGTGGATGGTACGGAACCTTCCAGCCTTCCCGTCAGGCAGACGGTTGGCCGCCTCCTCTGTGCTCCCACCAGACCCTGGGCATGGGTTGTTTTATTTTTCTTTCCAATAAGCCTTTTGCGCTCCTCCCTGGGCATATTCTGATGGTAGACATGGCGACAGCAAACTTTGTTACTTGTCTTCCTTTCTCCAATAGATTTATGAGTGTCTCGCAGACAAGATTCCCATCTCATTTGTTTCTGTGTCCCCAGTCCCTAGCACAGCACACGGCCCCCGAGAGCTACTCAGTACATGGTGATGTAAAACACCACAACACCATTAACTATCAGTCAATCAACAAACGCGGGCTGGAAAAGCCAGCTGGGTCAGATGAGAGTGAGGTGGATGCAGGGCCAGGGAGTGACGGGACAAAGGAAGAGGGGCAGGGGACTTGGGGGCCGTTTATTCTGGGCTGCTGTAGTTGAACTCAGAGCACATATGTTTCTGAGCATAATCTAAGTTTCATTTTAGGCCTAGGACAACCAGCACATCCCTTAGCAAGGCCAGGCCTACCCTGTGTGGTGGCGGCCCTTTGGGCAGCTCTGGCCTGGGTGCTTGTGGGGTTGGCGCACTGCGCAGGCCCTACTTGCTCAGGGAAGGCCGCACCCATGGTCCCAATAGCTCCTACCTGAGTCAGGCTCTGCCCTCTTACCCAAGTAGACTCAGCTGATGCTCACAGCAACGCCCTCAGCTGGCAGGGCAGGGGCCAGTGTTACCTTCATTTCACCATTAAGAAAACATGCCCTGGGCAGTCACGTGGCTAAGAAACAGCAGAGGTAGCACTTGAATGTCTGTCTTCTGACTCCCTGTCCCATCCTTCCCGCTGCCCGGCTCCCACAGCTTCTCCCATAGGTCGCAGGTGCTTTGGGAAGGATGACAAGGCGCAGAAAGACCGAAGCAGTGACAGGGTTTATAACCTCCCAATATGCACCTGTATAACTGACACTAAATACTCTGAACGTGCTCAGAGAAAAGGCATCGCATTGTTCTTATTATTAATCTCTTTTTTAAAAAATTGAGATACATAGTTGACCCTTGAATAACACAGGTTTGAACTGCGGGAGTCCTCTTATCCTCAGATTTTTTTCAATCAAACGCAGATGGGAAATACGGTATGTGTGGGATGCGGAACCCACGTATGAGGAGGGTGATTTTTCCTCTAAGCAGGTTCCGCGGGAGCAACTTCGGGACTGGTGCACGTGTGGATTTGAGTACACGCAGGGGTCCTGGAGCCAATTCCCTGTGTATACGCAGGGCTGACTGTAACTTAAATACCACACAATTCACCATGGTAAAGTGTACGGTTCAGTGGTTCTGAGTATATTCACGAGGTTGGGTGACCATTACAAAATTTAATTCCAGACCATTTCCGTTAATTAACTCCTAATGTTTTTGTTTTTCAGATTCCAATAATGAGAGACCCTGGGTGGATTCGAAATGTCTGGTCTTCAAACATTAACGTGAGTGAAGTTGCTGTAAAATGTTCTCATTATGCTTTTACATTTCAAGATTAGAGAAACTGCTCCTTGTCAAACGGCGGTTTATTGCCTTAGATGTCTGCAGTCTCCAAAGCAGGATGGAACCATTCATCTGATGCTCTCAGAGTTTGCCCAAAGCACTTTCTGAATGTTTGATAAGCTCCCCGCGGAGCCAAGGACATTTGGGCTGGCTTCTAATCTCCTGGTCCTGTGATCCATCCTCCCCCAGGTATAGACACGACTTTGTTGCTTCCCTGATTACAAAGCACTGGGTGGCTCCCCAGTGCCAGCAGGTCCCCATTAGTCCTCGTGCCATCGGTTGCCCTTCACGGGCTGTCCTTGTGAGTGTGGTCACACAGGTCTCATAAGAGTCTCCCGATCCTGCCTCTCCTCCCGTGCCCCTTGGTTCCTGTGTTCTCCTGCTGCAGCCCCATCACCTTGCACCTGGTTCTACGCCTCAGGTCCAGCCGCTTCGGGTGGTCTCTGGGGTCGCTGTGGGTGCTTTGCTCCCCATCTGCGCACGGGAGCTGCCCTATTGCCTCTCCATAGACCCGGGCTCGGCAGCTGGAGGGCCATCACCGTCCCTCAGCCCTCTCGCCCTTTCCAGGCCCCTGGACTCTCTTCCTCCATCTGGCTCTCGGAGCCTCTCTTGTTTGGGGGTGGGGGGGGTGGATTTTGCTGAACACACGCCCCGGCCACCTCTCCAGTCCTTTTCCCGTAGTGCGTTCACCTGCCCTGCGCTGGACTTTAAGCTTCGGCAGCGCATCAACTTGCTCTGGCCCGTGGGTCTTAAAGCTGACGTCCCCACTGTGCGGAGTGTCGGCAGGCAGGACATTTGGGGTGGGGGCTTGAGAGGGAACAGCTGGGATGGTCCCGGGAGAAGGTGATGGAGCCTCAGGCTTATTTGTCCCCACTGTGGCCTGGCTTAAGCCTCACAGATATAGAAGAAAAGTCACAGTCTCCACCCTCGAGGAGCTCACAGCTAGAAAGGGACGCTGGGACAGAGCAGACTGAGGACTTGCAGAGGACACCTGAGGCCTAGTGCAGTGGCATGCAGAGCGAGAGATTCGTCCTTAGATGAAGCCAGAGGCCCCAGTGAGACGGATGAAGAAGGCTGCGGGGACTCTGTGGGGAGCAGCAGTTCTGTCTCCAAGGGGATGGGAAGGGATGGGGCCCAATCAGAGGCCAGGAATCCTGAGAGGGGACAGTTGGTGGCAGTTGAGCCTGGAGAGCGAGAAGCCACCCTCCGTGAGGGGAGCAGGAAGTCTCAGTAAGTGACCCCTCCTCCCATGGCGGGAGCGCAGGCCCCTTCGTCATGGCCGCCCCCGTCCTCGCAGCCTCTGGCCCGACTGCAGGGCGCTGGGCTGGTGACCAGGGGCAGGTGAGAAGGGGAAATCCAGGCTCCGCCTACCAGCAAGACAGGAAGTGTTGGGCGGGAGATGCGCAGCAGGAGGGTCCTGACCCCAGGGCGAAACCGCAGACAGACTTTACCCTCTGGGCAGGGGAATTGGAGGAGCATCCCACAGCCTGGTCCCAGCTCTGCCGCCGGCAGTCTGCGTGACAGTGAGCAAGTTACCTAACTTCTCTGAGCTCAGTTCCTCACGTGGAGGGCAGAGCTTCATTCGATCATAAAGTGCTTGCTGTTTACCACAAGGCCTGGTGGTAGGAGAGAAGTAGGTTTGTAACTCAGCTTGAGTTGGGTGGGAGGGTTTAGAAGAAATTTCAGAAACAGCTTCTGAGAGAAGGTGAGTCTATGCGGAGTATTGAAAGAGCCACGACAGTTGGCCAAGCGTGGAGGTAAGAAAGTGCAGTGTATCTATCTGCGATGCGGGGGATATAGTGGGAAGAGGGGGAGAGTGAGAGATGAAATTAGAGGAAGAGGAGGAGGAGAGGGTGGAGCCTGGGTGCCGATGACCAGGAGGCCTTGCCTGCTTTTCTGAGGACCTTGAACTTTATCCTACAGGTAATGGTACTGGGGGCGGGGGGGGGGGGGGGGCTGCATTGATGGGTCCTAAGCAGGCAATGTCACGTCCAGGTCCACAGCCCTGCGAGAGCCGAGTGCAGTTGTAGGGTGGGCCTGGAGGCAGGGAGACCAGTTAGGGGCCCTTGTTCGCCTGGCTGAGTTTGGAGTACTTGTGAACCATCCCCAAGGGGGCAGCCAGCAGGTAGGTGGTTGTATGGTCTGGAGCTGAGGGACCAGGTGTCGACTGAAAATATTCAACCGCAGATTTGACAATGTCACGGTGCTATTGAGGTCTGCAAGGGGGACAAAATCACCTGGGAGGGTGCATGGCATGGGAGGTGGCTGAGAGCAGGCAGGCAGGCTTCCAAGCCAGACCGCTCCTTCTGTCCCAGCGTTTGATCATTGTCATGCCCTGCTATCCTTAGAAGGTAGGTCCATAAATTCCAAAAATGTTGAGCAACAAGAAAACCAAAAACAAATGGGAAATACAACAAGCAGGGCTCGAAGTCTGTCTCTCTCTCTCATTCTCTCTCCCCTTCCTTCTCCCGCTCTCTGCCTCCTAACTAGCAGGCACTGGGGACACAGTGATGACTGGGTCATGGTTCTTTTCCTTCCAGGGTTCATGAACCAGTAGAGGCTATCGCAGGGACACAATGACACCACTGTGTGAAATGTGCTATGATAGGTGGCTTTGTTAGTCCAGAGGGGCCAGTGATGAATTCTTCATGGACCTGAGGAACGTTTGAGGGAAGGTTTCTCTAGGAGGTCTCGCTCTCAGGTTGAAGAATCTGGTTGTGGATGCAGAAACCCAAAAATTTACGCACTCACCAACCCACCTCCTCCCCCTCCACCCCCAAACACACCCCCAGCAAAAGACCTTGAATTGTGGAAGGACAGCTGAGCAATGAACTTTATTCAGCAAGCTTCAAGGTCTTGGTCAGGCAGTGAAACATCGGTACAATTTGTTACACTGAAAGTAGCAACTTCATTCATCTGGTGCTGTAACTAGCACACTTGAAAATGCTCGGTCCTGGCTGGCATGTACTTTGATTGCAACATTTCTAATAAAAGCAACAATTCCCAGAATTCTAGGTTATCCGGGCTCAGTTACTTGAAACCATATTTTGCTTATTTTTTCAATTTCTTGTTGTCTTTAGGTTTGAAAAAGGACTGGACTTCGATTTTAGTTTTCTTGGAAGGAGTACATTTTGCGAAACTTTGTCTAGATTTAGACTTATTCTTGAAAAATTTTATCAAAGTGATTCGTGTGCCTGGTTCCTATAAAATCAACTGGGAAATTCTGGCTCACAATTAAAGCCACAGTCTCCTTTTCCTACCGTCGATTTATGAATCTCCTTTGTCCGCCGTCCTGTGGACTTGCACGCTGATCTTAGAGGGGGGTCTAGCTGATTCTCACAGAGCATCGTGTGCAAATGAATCTCCTTTCTTAAACTCTACCGTGTATGTGTAATCTCATTATGTTTTAGTTTGTTCTATATTCAGATTCTGCCTTTCCTATATAGGGGTTTGGAGGGGTTGAGGGGGTATTTTCCCTGGAATTTATATTTGCCCTTCTTTTTCATTGTTAAGAGGAGAAATACATGCTTCCCACTCCCTGCAAATCCCCCCCGACCAAACACACATGTCCTTAAACTTTAGTCTATTATTTGGAAGCCATCATATTCTTTACTTTCAAGCCAATTAACTTGTTTTCATTGGGATCTAGTTCTTCTATTTGGATGACTATAATTTTAATACACCTTTTAGGATCATTTATTTATTTAACAAAATTTATAGAGCATTAGCCATGTGACGGGTTCTTTTTTTCTAAGAGCATTACAAATATTAACTCGCTTAATTTCTCGCAACAGCCTTATAAGTTGGTTGGATTATTGTCTCTGTTTGAGAGATGGAAAACTGAGCTCAGAGAGGCTGAGTCACTTGCTCAAGGCCACACAGCTGGTAAGTGGTAAGGTTAAAATTCAAACCCACGGAGATCCAGAGACCTTGTTCCTAAGCACTACGGTATGCTGCCTCTCTAAGAAGTTTCTCCTTCAATAATTTCTAATTCTTTTCATTTGTTCCTTGTGTTTAATACCTTTATCGTGTTCTCTGGTTTTTCCAGACTCAGTTCTTGGTGCAGGTGCCCTTTTCTCCCAAGACCTCTCTCCAGGGGCCCCCTCTCTCCCTGCGTGCTCTCCAGTCCTCCGGCAGAGCCGTGCCCTCGGGAGGCCCTCAGTCAAGCCATTGCTACCGGATTATTGTTTTCTTCTTTCTTAGTTTCCTTTTTTAGAAATAAGCAAAAGCTGGAATACATTTCCAGGTCACCTCCCCAAAAAGGGAGACAGGAGGTATCTTACTGAATCCCTGCATGTCTGAATCTCTTCTTTAATTTGGCTTCACGTTTGATAGTTTGGTCAGATTTGGAACTTGAGGTTGGTATTCAGTTTTCACAGAATTTTGGACACGTTGTTCCAGTGCCGGCTGACAGCCACTGGTCCTTATATGCCAGCCAGTCTGACTTTGGCTCCTTTGTAGGGGACCTTTCATTTTATTTTACCTTATCTGGAAGCTTTTAGGATCTTCTGTTAACCCTTTGTGTCCCCAAACTTCACATTGCTGTGCCTGGCAGTGGTTGTTTTTTATTCATCTGCTCAGAACTCGGAGGACAATTCACTTCTATTCTAATCAACATCAGCAGATGAGATACTGCAACAGATTAAAGAAAATGGAAACAAACAAAAGGGTAGTGACTAAGGACCCATGGAGTGTTTCTCTATCTCTTTTATCTCCTATTGACCAGCTTTTTGATCTATATTTGGCAGATTTCATTAACTTCATCTTATATTACCATTATTTTCCTCAGTCCAAATTTTTACTTTTCCAAGTTCTTTTTTTGTTCTTTAGTTATTTCTCTTTCACAGCATTATTCTGCTTTTGTTTTATGAATATCTTCCCAAATCTGAGATTCTGATTTGGGGATTTCTTCCTATTCCCTTGTTTTTATTTTTTCTGGAATCTGTTCTCTTGATTACTTTTATTTCTTCTGGAATCATGTTTCCTCCTGGTTGTTATTGTTTTCTCTCTCATGTTGCAAGATTTCCTCAAACGTCTGGTGCTTTGTGGTGGTCTGTTTTTACTTAGCATGGGTGGATGGGGGGTGGAGCAGGAGCGTTGCTGGAAGCTCCAACTAGTAGAGTTCACTCCGGAGTAAAAGTCGAGGAGCCGGTTGTAATCTGGGGACCCGTGTCATGTCGTTCCCGAGGCAGTACCCACCTGAGGTTCTGCTGGGCCAGGGACCTTCCCTCGGCTGCAGCCCGCTTTGCAGAAGTCCGGGGTGTAGCTTGCTCCATGCTATGTCTTTAGTCAAACTTCCCCTTTGCTTTCACCTTGCAGATTTGATTAAATATCTTTTCCACTGAAGATGACCTTTCTATTCCCCATGTTGAGAGTTTTAAGTTCTGATGTTTCCTTGAAATTTAATGTGATATCTGAAGTAAAGGGAAAATGAACACATAATTGTCTATTTTGCTCTGTCTGGCATCTGGCTGGGGTTTTCTTCCTTGCCCGGCATTGTTAATGGAGCTGTTATGCAGGTGTCCGGTGACAGTCACTGTGTTCTTACCCAGAAATGCGCTCTGGTGGCTCTTACAGCCAACTGCTTTTTTTTTTTTATTTTTTTTTATTTTTTTTATTTTTAGCATGAATCATTGTAGCATGGATTAGCGGCAGACACCAGCACAAGCAGACACAACAATAATGCATTTAATTAGAATCTTATACAGAATGGTCATTTTTGATTCAGTGAAATCTTAGGTTTTAGAGAACTACCCCAGGGCCACTGTCTCATGTGTGAATAGAAACACTGTATTAACATCTCACTTTGGTGTACGTTTCCAATCCTGCCTTTACCAATCCCTGCTTCCACCCCAGTGGGCATCTTGCTCTGACTCGCTGGTGTTTCTCCTGCTGGAGACACTGCACATCTGCTACATCTTGAGCTCCTTGAGAGCAGAGGCGTAATTGTTTACCCGCACTGTGCCTGGCACATAGTAAGCACTCAAAAACGGCCCACTATAAGGGCAGTGACAGCTTCAACATCAGTTCATGCTCAGTTCATTTATTTTTATAATGGTAAGTATATTTTTATTATAGTTTATTTTTATTATGATGAATAGATTTTTGCAACCAGACATTGCAAAGATATTTAAGCATTTATTTAAAAATTTTGTTAAGTGTCTACTAAGTCCCAGACACTGTGCTAGATACTTACACAGGAATGGTCTTTTTCCTCCTGCTGCATCTGGCTACTAGGAAGTGACTTTACAATAATTGCACACACAAATGAAACATTTTAACTATACTATGTAAACACTTTGAATAAAAGATATGTGGAACAGTGAGCATGTCTAACAGGGAGAACTGACGTGGTTGGGGAGTTTGGTGACGCTTGAACTAAGGTTGAAGAATGAGTGGCAGTTAACCAGGTGAAGAGGGGAGAGGACTCTACATTGTGGCTGTAGCATGTGCAAAGGCCCTGTGGTAGAAGGGAACAGGGCAAGCGTAAAGAAATGGGAGTGATCCATTGTGGCTTGAGCTACACCGTGAGGAGAAATGGTGGAGCCAGGGCAGTGGTGGCTTCTGACCTGTCATCAGATGTCAAATGCTGGAGCATTGGGGTGTGTCTGTCAGAGTGATCCTGTCATCCTGGCACTCGTTAGCTGCTAAGCACTGACTGAGCAGATCTCACTGTAGCCATTACCGAGCAAGGTGTGAGAGAAGAGAATTCAAACTGCATAGTGTTAGGACAGGGATAAGGCCCTGCCTGTCCATCCCTGCCCGCCCCCCTCCATCCCTCCCTCTCGCTGCAAATTCAAGACACTCCTAACTGATTCTTTGTCTTGACTGTGCGTACTCTGCCCAGAGCTTCCTCTAACTAGGTTAGAGATGTCCAGATACTCACTCACACATCCCCAGGGGAGGGAGAGGAGAAAGTACTGGGTGGAATATTACCTATTTTAAAACTAGGGTGGACTCACAGTAACTCCTTCTTCTGGAACTATCTCAGTATGACTTGCGGCGATGAGAGATGCTCTGGGTATCACGGACCCGAGATCTGCAGTTACTGTGCGACGTGTGTGTGGGGTGGGGTGAGGGTGCGAGATGACCTGTGCCCCCGAAGTCACATCATAGACGTGTGCATTAAAGGTCAGAGCAGGAAGGTGTCGTGATGGTCCTCTGGTCCCCACTGTTGTCAATTTCTAATGCAGGACTGAGTTCCCCAGGTGACTTGTGTAGGATCTCGTGGTGAGTGACAGAGAACAAATCAGAACCCAGGTCCCCAGTTCCTCAGAAGCACACCCCATCCTGGACACCCCAGTCTCTAGAAAGATCTGTGGGATTTTTATTTTTATATTTATTTATTTTTTATTATTATTATTATTTTTTTACTGGGCCTGTATCCTTACTGTTCTAGTAGGGAAAAAAACATACCCTTTAGACAGAGTTCTCCTGTCTCTTCTCTCCTTCTGGGGCAGAAGTCTCTTCCATCGATAAACACTTAACGTGAGCTTCCTCTGCAGGGAGCAGGGAGCAGGGAGGGGTGGGCAGCTGATGCCGTCTTGGCACAGCAGAGTTACGTGGCAGCTCTCAGAAGCCCGCTGTGCCCATCTCTGCACACACCACCATTCCACTGTCAGTTGCTCGGGGTGGGGAAGAGTAAAGCTTCATCCAGAATTCTCAAATTGGCTTTGCAAAAGATACAATAGTTCACTGTGGAAGACAGAGAAAGAAGGAGAGAGCTAATTCATTGAATTAGGGCTGGACAGAGCCTTCAAGGAATCTAGTTCAATTCTCTGTGTCATGTTCAAAACGCCCCACAGGTCCTTTCCAATTGGAGGTCAAGCTGGGAGCTCCCAGGTCATCTCTGCCCAGGCCTGACTTACTCGTAGGTCCTTTCTATCATGATCCCAAACCCACCCAGCTTCATCTCCCATTCCCCACACTGAGTTTTCTTTCATGTGTTAAACAGCTTCGGTTACTGTACTTAGAGCAAGGTCTGGCCTCCCCTTTCACGCTGGGACATTCTCTTCCACACAGGTGAGCCGTGATCCAGGGTCGGGAAAATGCAAAGCTACGTGATCTCATCCCACTGGGTCTGGCAGAACGTTCCATCAGCTGGATCTCGTGGCCCACTGATCATGCCGGCTTAAGTAACACCCCTTCCTGTCTCAGTAGGATATTGCACACTTTTGAAGATAAGAATCATGATTTCAGAAACAAGCGAACATTTTTTAGCCCCTAAATTTTGGTAAGGAAGGGTTGACATGATCTGGAGATACTATAGAAGAGCCTAGTATTTAGAAGAAACAATTTTTAAATATTTTAGGTACAATTGCATTCTCTTATACACGATAACTGAATGTGCTAGGTTTGCACATGACTTTCTGAAAGGCGCTGTTGCGTAATGACAAGTCAACAAAGCAACATACAAACCCCACGCTGTTACTAGAAGCTACTATCCCGCCTTTGAACATTATGACATGCTTTGTAGGACTCTACAGTAACTACACATCTGCCAAAGATACCATGAACTAGAGACAAAAAGAGAAAAATCTCTTCCCTGTAAAAACTTGTCTTCTAAATGCGACTTCTCCATCGAGGTTCAAAAGCACCATCCAAAGACCTGGGAAGGGAATGCAGGCTTAGTGTGCCCGGAAGACCAAGAGAGCAGGCCCTGACTCTGCACTTTTCAGAGGCCCCTGGTTCATGAAGCGATATTTCCAAGGTGCATCTTCTACTCTGACGCAGAACATTTGGTACTGGGCATTGAGCTCACACCTTCGGAAACTGCTTATGAGAAGAAAACCCACTCTAACCCTAAGCGTCTATGTTAAGACTGGGAAGAGACACAGGGATGCTCCTTGGACTGTTAAGGAACCCACCTCGGGGGTTCACTGTTGCTTGCCTCACAGAAAGCCAATTACTGAGACGAGGACTGTCAAGGAAGAAAGGATTTATTGATATTACAGTGGCGAGTCTACTGGGAGGGGGAGGTATGGACTGCCTCAAACCGCCTCCCCGATCAACAGGGTCAGGGGTTTTTCTGGAGGTGAAATGAATAATGCAGCGGGGAGTGAGCATCGTTATGTGTCTGGGTGGAGTGTAGGGCACGCGAGCACAGGGAGGAATCACGTTAGTGCAAACATCCCATGATTAAAAATGGTGGATAAGTCCCAGCCAGGGCAGGGATCTTAGTATTACAATGAGCTAGGGGTTAATTGTGGTCATTTTTTTCAGCCTGTGCGCAGGCTCAGTGGGTCCTTGAGCACCATCTGTGGTGGGGTATGGCTTGTCTGTCTTGGGACAAACAGGTGGTGTGAGGCTTTGCACTTGTCTCGTGACTGCGAGGAGGCTCTGCCGGGCCAGGTAAGAAACTCACAAGGGAAGAACGCGTCAGTACGGCAGGAAGTTACAAAGTTCTGGTCAGCAAATCTTACTGGCCTGGGAACTCGAAACGTAAGAGAATTACAAAAAAAAAAAAAAAAAAAAAGACTATAAAAAGTGTTTTCTTGCTTATGAAGCTGGGTATAATACTCTGTGAAAAGTCTGGGCTCCCAAGATCAGGAATGAGCAGACTTCCAATGCTTGTGTGGTGGGACTGTTGCGTTTTTTTGTTTTTTTTTTTTTTCAGTTTATCTTCATTTATTCATTTTTCCATGCTCTTCCTTTCTTTATGGAAATTCAAGTTGCTAACCTGTATTATTTTCCTTCTGCCTGAAAAACTTCGTTTAACATTATGTACAAGGCAGATCTGTTGGTGATGACTTCCCTCAGGTTTTTTTTTTTTTTTTTTAATTTCAGAATATTATGGAGGTATAAACATTTTGGTTACATATAATGCCTTTGCCTCGCCCAAGCCAGGGCTACAAGCGTGCCTTTCCCCCATACAGTGCACTCCGCACCCATTAGTTGTGAGTTTACCCACCGCCACCGCCCCCCTCCCACCTGACCGGCACCCAGTGAGTGTTACTACCATGTGAGCACCTTAGTGTTGATCAGTTAGTACCAATTTGATGGCGAGTACATGTGGTGCATGTTTTTCCATCCTTGTGATACCTCACTTTGAAGGATGGGCTCAAGCTCTATCCAGGATAATACAAGAGGTGCTATATCACCATTGTTTTTTTTGTGGCTGAGTAAAACTCCATGGTATACATATACCACATTTTGTTAATCCACTCATGTATTGATGGGCACTTGGGTTGTTTCTACGTCTTTGCAATTATGAGTGGTGCTGCCATAAACATTTGAGTGCAGATGTCTTTATTACAGAATGTCTTTTTTTTCCCTTTGGGTAGATGCCTAGTGGTGAGATTGCTGGATCAAATGGTAGTTCTACTTTTAGCTCTTTGAGATGTCTCCAAATTAAAAACGATGGTTAAATGCCACGAAGTAGGTGGCAATGCCTTGACCAAATGTGTGTTGCGCAGCCCGAGAGCCTCTTCCATCCTTGTCAAGGGGAGTGCTAACCTTCTCTCCTTTCATGCCACACAGTACTGTCGAGTTTTAAAGGATTCTATTCTGACTGTTTAATAACTTCCCATTTTGGCACCAATTAAAACCTACTGTTTTTAGCTGGTTGAACAATAATTCAACCATTGTATCCTGTAATTATCCATCATTTCCCCCTCTGATGTAGGCATTTCAAAGAGCTCATACATAGCTTAAATTTCTTGGACTTGATGCTTTTTCTATTCAACGACATCTATTGCAGAAATCTCAGTATTAGACTCAGCAGGTAACACCAAATTTTGATACTTTGTAAATAAAATGAGTAAGGTACTTTCCTCCCTCCACAGTTTCTCAATTTATTGGAGTGCAGCTTTCTCAACGAAAAGTCCCTTCTAGTTAGCCTATTGTGAATTTAGAGTTCAGGGTGAAAACATGTGGTCGCGCTGGGCCCCAAGCTTTCTGTCGGCCTCTGGTGTGGCCCAGGCTTTATTCTAAACCCAGGAAAGGTCCCAAAGCAGCTCCCTGCGCAGCCTTGCTTGGTCCCCGTTCACCTCTTCTGATCTTTCTCTCCTCTGAGCACCACCAAATGCTGATGTCACAGCCCAGGTGATGTCATAATCCTGCCACCCAACAATGCGCGTTTCCTAGAGCCCATGGGAGGTGCGGAGGAAAGTGAGAGAGAGCAGAGCGGGAGCAGGGGAGAAGATGGGAGGGGACTGGGGGCCCTAGGGGCAGGAGCAGGAGGAAGGAGAGAATGAAGGGCAGACCGGGGGCAGCCAGTCATGCCGGTCCTACCAGCAACCACCACGCAGTGGCCCAGCCTGCTGAGAACTAGACCAATAGGAGAAAGAGGAGACCCGACCGGGAGGCCAACATTCCCATGAGCAGAGACCTCCCTAGGAAGTTCAATGGAAGCTGAATGGGGTCCTCACGGTTCGCCCTGTATATGGGGAAGGCGAGACTTTTTTCAGGCAGCTAAGGTAAGGGGCAGCTTCCCCGCGGGGTGTGTCAGCATCTCCCATGCCGGCTTCCGGGCACTGACTCCCTGAAGACGGCAGTGACTGAGACTCGGGGAAATGAGGGGCCTGTGGCAAGGCTCGGAGTTTTGCTTCTGTTCTCTGTCCGTTGGTTTGCTCTGGGCGTTCAGACAAGTGTCTCGTACTTTTCAGTGTCACTGGACGCCTTCTCAAGGAATTCTTGTAATAATGATACACTATGATCCATATTTATGAAATTCTAGTTTATACAACATTTTTTCTAATATCTTATTTACATGGGGAATGCAAAGGAAATGCCATTTAGATGTGCAGATCAGCCTATGATACTGAGTGTATTTTCAGGGAGTTTTCCAAGTTGGAGCCTAATAGGAACCTCCAGAGTCTAATTCCTGTTAGAAGGACAAGAGGCAGTAGGGACAGGAGCTTCGATTCCCCAACCAGGACCCCAGGAGAACCCGCCACACCTGTGTGCAGTAGGTGACATTTGTCCTGGGCTACTCCTCCCCCTTTCCTGACTCTCTTCATTCCCTGCTCACATCCCACCGGGCTGAGGTCTGTGCAGTACGGACAGCCATCAGACAGCAAAAACTGTCTATAGGAAGTGTACTTCTGATGGGATTTTAAGGCAGTGGGCTTTTTAATTTGTTCTGTTTTGTTTCTGAGTTGGGAAAGGGTGGTTGTCAGAGACTTTTCAAAACAGCCAGGCCATGTGGTCTTACACCACATGGTGAGAGGGCCCCTGGCAGGGACGCACACAGACACAGTTCCTGAATCACTTTGTTCTCCCTGGATTTCTTTCCCTTCTTTTATGGGGGATCGTGGAAACAAATGAAGAATCACTTTTCCTAAATCCAAGAAGGACATTTAATGGATAAGGCTACCAGGGCTGTCATCTCCCAGTGCAGGGGCAGGACTGAGGCCGGGCAGAGACGCTGCCTGCGCCCCACCGTGAGCCTGGGCGGTGCCTGGCAGGGTTATTGCTCGAGTGATCCCTTCTCTCAGACTCAAAAACGGGCACACTTGGAAATGTGCTGTCCCTTCAATCCCCCACGACAATCAATTCACGACCATAGCTCGACCCTATCACCGAACATCTGGACCATCACAGAAGCCCACTCTGCTTCATCCGCTGCCTGGCTTTCCCGACGTCCTGTAAGGCAAGCCTGCCGTGGCCAGATTCAGCTTCGTAATGTTTCACTTCCTGCTTACAAGCTTTTAATGGTTCTCCAGGGCCTTTGGGATGAAACACTCTGTAGGCTGCCACCTGAGGCCATCGTGTGTGTGCTGGTCTCAGCCTGCCTTCCCATGATAATTGCTCAACAAACCCGAGTTGTTGGATGATCTGCACAGGAATCCTCAACACACTTTGAGCTCTCCCGCTGCCCAGGGTTGATGAACGTGTTGCTCCACCTTTACCCCAGGCTCCCACCCCCAGCTCCTCTCTGCTCAGCTTTACTGGTTGTCATGGTGCTCCTACGGGCCTGGTGGTAACCCCATCTGCTTACACGCAGCTGAGCCTCTCTTCTCACCCCAGCACCCTCTCAGCGCTCCTCCTGCTCCCAAAGCCCTTGGGCCTTTGTGTCTCTACCAATCATTTGATAGTAACCACCCGTGGCAATGTTGAGCCCGTTATGTTTTCTTTCTTTCTTTTTTTTTTTTTAATTAAGCTGCAGCATTTATTCAAATGTTACCAGTTTTCCCACTCGTGGAGGCTTTCTGCTTCAGCATGGAACCCGGATCCTCAGCTCTATTCCCATGCTGTGCCTCCTCCGTCTGCCCCCCAGGCCGGGCCCCGTCCTCCTCTTCCTCTCCTTGTCTTTCGTGACCTTGCCTGTTGAAGAGCACTCATTAGTCACCTTGGTAGAAGGTCCCTTGGTTTAGGTTTGGCTGATGTTTTGTCATAATTAGGTTGTAGCTCTTATGTACTATTGGGAGGAAGGCTACGGAGGCGATGTCACATTGCCAGGGCGTCCTATCGGGCGCAGGGTGTCAATATGCCTTACTGGAGATACTAACCCTGGTTGCTGGGTTAAGGTGGTGTCTGCCAGATTCTTCACTGTAAAGTAATTTCCCTTTGTAATTCCTTTAGTAATTACTTTGTAATTACTAAATATTTTGAAGGAAGTATTTGAGACTATGTAAATATCCTGTTTCTCCTTTGCCGGATAACCTTAGCTTCCATCGGTGGATCCTGCCTGTAGCAATCATTAATATTACTGCAGCTGGATTATAATGGTGGTTTTCTTCTTCTCTCATTCTTTCTACATGTGTTAATTGGAATTCTTCTTTAAAGAAGAGTTGTGTCTTCACTATTCCTTTCTAAATGCAGCTATTATTTATATCAGTATGGATTTGTGGGTTTTAAAAATTATTGGGGTTATAATCCAATAGTATTGTTATTTATTTTGTCAGCAAGTTTCAACTTTGGTCATTGGCGGGTCCTCATGTTGGCTTCTGTGCTCTTTCAACATCTTTGCTCATATTTTTAATTTTTTTGGCACTTCCTTACTTTCTGGTACCACAAGGTCCTCCAGGGTCATGTAGCATTGTCTCTGTTCTGGCCCTGGGATCAATCAGTTCTCCAATGAACCCTAATTCTTTTTATTGGAAAATAGCATTTATAAACCAAGACCTGGGTGCTCGTGTGCTCACTGCTCCTGGGTGTCACTGCGGGGGGAGAGAGAGAGAATATATGTATGTATCATAACCCTGCATACACACGCCTCTACTTTATCCATCCATCCATTTATCCATCTGTCTATCTAATCTATCATCTGTCTACATTTAAAAAAATGAGTTCATATGTGACACCAATTCAGACCATAAGGTACATTCAACCCTTCCCTTTTCCTTATTTGTAACTTCTTTCTCCAACAGCAAGAAACATCACTCCTATTATCTACAATTTATTTACTTATTTTTTCAACCCTAGTACCCAACTAAAGTACAGTTGGCCCTCTCTATCCACGGGTTCCACATCTGAGAGTTCAGCCAACCGCACGTTGATGTATTCGCCAGATGCAGAAGCCACGGATACGGAGGATTGACTTTTCATATCTGTGGATCGTGCAGGTTTGTGTACGGTTCTTTTAGTTTTTGGCCTTATGGTATTCAGCTGAAACACTTTTGGCCAAAGTTACTTAGGTCACTGTAGTTACGCGATTCATTTGTAACACAGATTCATTTGTCAGTCTGCATTCCATTTTTACTCCCACATCCTGTTTGATTTTTTAAAACTTACAGACAGTAATATTCTTTGTAGTGTACAGTTCTATGAGTTTGGATCAATGCATAGAATCATGTATCCACACCACAATTCTGTGCCTTTATATTTAATCCTTCACACATCACAGGTTTCCTGGAGTTATTGTATAGCTGGGTCTTCCTTTGTTATCCAATTTGACAATCTCTATCTTTTAACTGGTGTATTTAATGTGATTTTTTTTTTAAATAGATGGATTTAAATCCACCATCTTACTAGTTGTTTTCTGTTTGTGCCATCTGTCCTTGTGGTTTTCCTTTTTCTGCCTTCACTTGGGTTAACTGAACTTTTTTTATAATTCCATTTTATCTCCTTAAAGCATTTTTAGTGATTGCCCAAATGCTTATAATTTACATTTTTAATTATAATTTACCTTAAAATAATATTATAGCACTTTATGCAAAAGGTAAGGACCTTCACTATATTCCCAAGTCTTCCTTTCCATCCTTTGTGCTTTTACTTCTGAATATGCTGTTAACATACAAAGCATTGCTACATTTTTGCTTTAGATTGGGGGTTGATAAACTCTAGGAATGTGGGCCATATCTGGTCTGCCACCTACTTTGTGAATAAAGTTTTATTGGAATGAAGTCATGCCCCTTTGTTTAGATATTGTCTGTGGCTGCTTTTGTGCTATAATGGCAGAGTTGAGTGGTTGCATCAGAGACCATGCGACCTGAAAAATCTACATCATGTACTTTCTAGCTCTCTTGTATGGTTTCTCATGAGAAGTCTGCTATAATTCTTACCTTGTTATCCTATGCAATTTGTCTTTTCTCTGGCTGCCTTCAAAATTTTCTCTTTGCTTTTATTTTCAGTAATTCAAATATGATATGCCTCTGTGTGTGTGTGTGTGTGTGTGTGTGTGTTTGTGTGTGTAAAGTGGCCAGACCAAAACTGTGGGCCTCTTTGGACCAATGTTTCAGTGCACATTTGGGAGAAGTTCACGGGGGAGGACTGGGGAAGCGTGTGGCTGGGGCAAAGCTCAGCTATTCCACTTTGTCCTTAAACAGAGTCACTCCCCTCCCTCTAAACGTGCATCCTCCATTCAGCACCATTCAGCTCATCTTCTTTCAGTTCAGCAACCACTTGGTGTTATTTACTCACACTCCCTACAGTTCCTTCTCCCTTCCCCTTGCAGCTTATCAAAGCATTGCTTTTAGAGATATAGAGTAGTATTTCTGAGCAGAGTTATGGTAAATAGATTTTCTCTATTTTGCTGTGTTTCCAGGGATGTTAAAGCATCTCATATAGATTAGAGCCTGGGCAAATGCATCTGGTTTTAATGTTGTAAGTTTATGGACACAGAGACCGTCCTCCCATCCCACACACTGGTTGGCCTACACAATCACGCATTAGCATTTTCCCGCATACACTTAATAATTGTCCACTTGCATGACTCTGTAGCTGCTCTTTCTTTCTGAGGAGTGGAGGTCCACAGCACCGCTGACACTCCCTGCCAAGAGGTGTGAGCACTCCAAGTTCCATTTTAGGAAAAGTACTGATGGAATGGATCCCAGAGATCTCCTTTTAAAGGACACAATCAAACTGAAATTCAGTGCCGTTAAGTGTCTTGACAAAGTGCAGAAGGTTATTGGCAGAGTGTGTCCATGGTGCCCGAGGAGGTGGATAATGTTCCTCTAACATCTTTGATGCTCCTTTTAGATGTATGTGTGTTTTTACTTATATATGATATTAATGTTATGCTTAGGGTTAAACGAAAATTCATATTAGCTTTCCTAAGTACACAGGAAATCGTGTTTGAATCCAGGAAATCGACAATAACTCTAAGTGGCTGGTCCCTTTCCTGCGTTAACTTAGCTTAGCCAGGCAATTCATCAGTCACGTGACAAGCCTTCTGGGACCCTCCTGTGGGCCCAGCACACTGGACACTGTGGAATAGGGACGTGTGAGATCAAAGAAGTGAAGTCCTCAGGGTGTGTTTACTCCCCTCAGCAACCCCAGGTTCTAGGCCAACAATAGAGAGGCTGTATTAGGCTCCAGGCAACAAGCAGTGGCCAAAGTGAATGGCTACAGGCAAACAGCATTTAAATTCTTCCCTTAGAAGATGTTATGACTTGTTGGCAAATCCAGAGCCTTTCCTCTTTCCTAATTGATTCTATAGAGCTGACAAATAAGTATGTTACTTAGGATGGCAGGTTTTATCTTGACTGGGTGCAAAGGTCTATCTGCTGAAACATCTAGTAGCTGAGCTATTACCCCCTGGGCTGGCTCTGACGTCCTAGCACTGTAACAGGTTACTTAGTGTCTTCTGTGCAGAAACCTGATTTATTCAAAAGTCAGCTTCCTCGCTGAGGCCGGAGGCTGACTCACTCAGCAGACTGAGGCCTCGGCTTTGTGGTTCAGGTTTCGGTGGCTTATTGGTGAGCTCTGCACTGGGGCGGCCTGGGAAAGACCCGAGCGTCAGTGGTGCCTTCGGTGCAGGTTGATTTTGTGGATTTGACACCACCTAGGCGCCCGTTAGGCATCCAGAAGGCTTCTTCAGGTCTTCTTAGGATGCGGCGTTAGTTGGTTTAGGCTGCTGTAACAAACATCATAGACTGGGTGGCTTAAATAATGGAAATTTATTTTTCGTAGTCTTGGAGGCTGGAAGTCTGAGATCAGGGTGCCAGCACGGTTGGGTTTCGGTGAAGGCCCCCTTCTTAGCTTGCGGGTAGCTGCGTTCTCACTGTGTCCTCATGTGGTGGAGAGCAAGAGAGCTCTGGTCGCCTCTTCTTCCTGTAAGAGCATTCATCCCATCGTGGGGCCCCACCCTCATGGCCTTACCAAAACCTAATCGCCTCCCAAAGGCCCCTCTTCAAAATACCACCACACTGCGGATTAGAACTTCAACATATGAATTTGGGGGGAACATAAACATTCACTCCATAGCAGATGCGTTTCTAAGTTGAAGCTAAAAAGCAATCTCAAAGATGTTTTCTTTTGGGTAGATTCATCTAGCATACACCAATATGGCCTTGGCAATGATGAAAATATAAGACATTTAGAAATACCAGCTGCAGTTACTGTCCCAAGTTCCTTAAGCAGTCTCACTTCTGCCATCTCACCTCCTTGCAACCAAGATTTACTCCTTCCCTTTGCAACCTTCTCCATAATCCAGCAGGACCCTGGTCTGCTGTGGCCGGTGTCTGCTCTGATTGGCACATGCTCTGCCACACCAGACGCTCTGAATACCATCCCTGGGGCTGGCAGAGGATATAGCTGTTCACAATAAGGCTGAGGCAAAAACTGGGAAGAAGGATGTAGACTGTAAAGTTAAACACATACAGACTGGTCTGAAGTGCAGAGCAAAGGACATAACTTCCAAGGTGACAGTGAGGCTGGCTTACAGTGGGGCAGACCAGGAAGAGGAAACAAGGTAATGTTTGAGTAGAAGCAAAAGTATGAGGCCCCCCCTCCATGCATGGCTGCTGCCTCATTTCCGGGGAGTCGGCACAGCTGCTGGGGTCCCCACTTCTGGCCCTGATGGAATAACAGGAACCAGATTTACTCTCCTGTCTTAAGTGGACAGAAAACCGGGTAAATTTCTGAAACAACAGTTGGTGGACACTGGACAACAGGCAGAGCAGGACACTGATTCCTGGGAGAAGGGAAGCAAACGAGAGGGGACAGGTGTCTCCGTTGGGCAGGGCAGGGAGGGGAGCCCACACAGAGCCACGAGGGCTCGCTGAATCGGGAGACAGAGTTTGGGGTTCAGGGAGGCCGAGGGGGCTAGAGTTTGCAGGACAGAGTTCTGGAGAGGAAGGAGCCACAGAGAGAGGGCCAGAGATCTGCAGGGGGTCCCCTTGCGTCTTTGGTGGGTACCGCTTTGCACACGCATGTGAGCAAACCCGCACGAAAGGGGCTCGCAGGCAGAACAGTCTCCGGACACCACACAGGCCGGGGAATGTTTTGTTTTGTGGCAGCTTTAAAATATGTCCATGAATTCTTTGATATTCCTCCTTTCAAAAAGAAGAAGCATCAAATCCCACTTCTCTTGAATGCGGGCTGGCCTCACCGACTTGCTCTTAAAGGCTAGAGTGTGGTAGGAGTCGAGCTGACGGTGTGTGACTTCAGAGGCTGGGTTGTGAAAGGCCTGGTGGCTTCCACCTTGCCGGCTCTTGTGTCAGTCCCTCCCGGGAAGCCAGAAGCTACGCCGCTCAATCAGCCCCACTCAGAGGTCACTGTGGCAAGTCAGATGATGGGCTCTGGCCATTGCAGTGTCTGCAACCTCCTGAGCCAGCCTGGTCAGCACGACCCAGCTGGGCTGCTCTGGATACAAGAAACCGATTCCCGATGTAAGAAGTTGTGGAGTAATAAATGTTGTAAGCTGCTAATTTTTGAGGTAGACCTTTATGCAGCAATAGGAACTGAAACTACGTTTCCACCAGCCAGGCTGAGAAAACCCCTTAAAACTCAGGGCATGGAGGAGAGTACTCAGAGGAGAAATACCTCAGCAGAAGCCACGAATCAGGCCCAGGAAAAGGCTGTTCTGGATGTTGAACAATGTGTATCACTAAGCCTCAGAAGAATCAAACTAATCTTAAGTAGCTTAACTGCATCTCAGAACAAAGCACAACAATATTTAAAGGAATATAACAAAATCTAGCCACCAACGCTACAGAATTTACAATATCTAGTGTCCAAACAAAAATCCCGGGCATGCAAAAGAGTAGGAAAATATTACCCATAAAGTGGAGAAAAATCAATCAATATGGACAGACCCACAAATGAGATTCATGATATATTAGTAGACAAGGATGCTAAACAGCTATTATTTATATAATCATACTGCTAATGATATTAAATGTAAACCCTTTGTATTACTCAGGGTTCTGAGAGAAACAGAACCAATAGAATAGATATAGCTACAGGGGAGGCATTTATTGTGGGAATTGGCTCACGTGATTGTGGAGGCCGAGAAGCCCCACAATCCTGTCTGCAGGCTGGAGAGGCAGGGGAGCCAATGGTGTAGCTCAGCACAAGTCCAAAATCTCGAGAACCCAGAGGGTGCTGGTGCAAGTCCTGGAGTCCAAAGGCCAGAGAACTTGGAGTTCTGATGTCCAAGCGCAGGACAAGAAAGGGTGTCCAAGCTCCAGGAGACAGAGTGAATTTGCCTTTCCTCTACCTGGGCCCTCAACTGACTGGATACATTGGGTGAGAGTGGGTCTTCCTCACTCATGCAGTCCACTGACCCAAATTCCAGTCTCTTCCAGAAACACTCTCACAGACATACCCAGAAATAAAGCTTTAACAGCTGTCTGAGTATCCCTTAACGTAGTCAAGTACACACCTAAAATTAACCATCACACCCTTCGATTAGAACTCAGGAATTGTCAGATTGGATAAGCAAAGAATACCCACTATGTGTGGTCAACGGGAAACCTGCTTTAAACACAAAGACAGGTTAAAAGTAAACAGAATGGAAAGAGATACACAACACTAACACTGATCAAAAGAAAGCTGGAGTAGCTGTATTAACATCAGACAAACTAGATTTCAGAGCAGGTGATATTAGTGAGGATAAAGAGGGCCAGTTCCCCAAGAGGACATAACGATTCTAGGTGTGTGTAGCTCTAATGACAGAGATGCAAAGTTCATAACACAGAGTGACCTGGGAAGGGAAAGACTTTCTCTCCTGAGAGTGACCTTTCTCCCTAGCTACACACCGGAGCGCCCATGATGAAGTCACCTCATTAGGGCCCCTCCCTTCCAGGAAGCCACAGCACTAGTGCCAGGGGCAAAGGGCAAGAATCCATTGTCCTTTCTTTGGGGTCCTTTCTGCCAAGGCACTTACGGAGATAACCACCGATGTCACTCCTCAGTGCTGTGGGGGGATCAGTCAATTGTTCTCCTACCTACAGTGGTTCATGGGGCTCCCGGAAGAGGGACCCGGGCAGGACCCGAGAAGAGGGACGTTCACTCCTCCTACCCACCTCGCCTCAGGTGTTCGGAGCCAGGCAGCCGAGCCCTGTAATTGTGCAGGTGGTTGATCTGGGAAACCTCAGAATTTTCAGGATACTACAGTTCTCTGTCACCAGCTGAAAGGAGGGAGGTTTCAGTTAGAAGAGGGTGGTTGATAGCATTCTCATGGCTTTCATATGCAGAGAAAAGTTTCTGGAGTTGAGAGCAACAGTGGAATTTTCATTGTTTAGCCCTAAGGAGAATGGTTCTCAGCAAGACAGAGGCTTTGTCATTGGCGGATGAACAGCTTGGGTGCAGGTGCCGTTTGGCTCTCCCTCTGAACCACAGCTGGGCTACACGGTGAACAGATCCCTCTGGGAATGGCCACTCCTCAACGTCTGGGATTTTAGAATTGAAAAATCTTCCAACTCGGAAACGGTGCCAAGTGTTTCACAGGATGACCTTTATCATCCCCAAAGTGGGAGCATCTGCACCCTGTTCCCCAGACTGCGAAAGTCTCCAGAATGGAGGCTGATACGTTACTTTGCTCGGGGCATCCTCCTCCAGCCCTCTGAGCAAGCTTACTCATCCCTGGGGTTCCTTCTCTTCCAAGTTGGGCTGAACACAGGAGGCCCTGGGATTGGCTAAGGGGATCACCTCAGCTCTCCTGGCTGAGTCACTGCTCAGTCACCGGCTCAGTCACAGCCTGGTTGCTGACAACACAGCCAAGAGCCCTCCCAGGGGGACTCCAGACAGCGCCAGATCAAAAGCACCAGGGCTTTGAAGAATCCCATTCATTTTACCTCCTGGGAGTAAAATGTGATCTAGTGAGTGTTTTCTTCTTATTGAATTTTGGGGAAAAAAAATTCTGTGTATCTGCCCGACCCCCAAGGTGGCAGGCAAAGCCTGACAGCCACAGGACCTGACTTCCTCTGAATCTAGCCAGACTCTGCTCATCAGAGCCAAGCCCAGCCCCCAGGTTCACCATGCTTAGAATGAGGGCTTTGAGCTGGACTTTCCTTTATTTGTAGCCCTCATCTCTAAATTTGAATAATTTGACTTATTTTAAATAAAGACTAAACTTAAGGAGCTTGAAGTAGGACTTGGCTTCCTGGGAAGCCTGTCCACATGGGGTAGATTTGCTGCTGAGGCCAGACCCTCCCTGGAGGTAGGCAGGGGAGGGGCGAAGACTTCTTCTGGGTCCTGCAACCTCAGTAATTTGTAGTTAGCAGGGATGCACTCACAACTCTGGTTTCCGAACAAACCCTGTGGAAGTAACTCACCTATAAATGCCAAGACACCCCTTGTATAGCCCCCACCTGGGCAATGTCAGTACGGGAGGGGGCACCAGCTCTCCTGGGGATAGGCTGCCTTGATGGGAGTTGTCCCAAGCCCAGCTAGAGTGGACCAGATGCATCCGCATCGCCTGGGCAAAACTCTCCAAGTAGCTGTCCCCAAACATCTTGGCCAAAGCTGCTGGAGCTCAGCCTCTAGTCCACTGAGCCTGCCTTCCTGACACCCTCGGGGGGGGGGGGGGGGGGGGCGCGCGCAAAGCTTTGCAAGCTCAGCCTGGCCCAAAGGAGCCTGCAACTCTCTCACCTGCCGCATCTCAGTAAGGAGCATCGTGGCCCTCAGCAGTTCACACTCCAAGTGGACACTCACCTTTGATTCCTTCTCTCATCGCACGCCTCCGCCTGCTCCACTTGTTAGCAAGACTGTGGGTTTCACCTCCAAAATCTTTTATTTTAGAGATGGGGTAATATTGCTGTCTGTTGCCCAGGCTGGAGTGCAGTGGGGATCATATACCTCCAAGATCTACCCAAAGTCTTTCCATTTCTCGCTGAGTACCTGCTTTATCATCTCCCTGGGTTTCCTCTGGTCTCGCCTGGCCTGTTGGCTTGCTTCCACTCCTACAGTCCATCTTCCATATAGCAAAGAAGTGATTTTTTTTTTTAAAAGTAAATTAGATCATAAAATTCTCAGGTTGGCATAATCTTGGAATAATCTCTAAACTCCTTGCCTTGGCCGACGAGACCCTAAAGATTTGGCCTGTGGCACCCCTCCAGCTGCCTGCAGCGGCCTGCCTCAGGACCTTCGCACTTGCTGTTTCTGCTCTCCGCAAAGCTCTACCCCCCATCTTTGTATGACTCGCGTGTTTCTCGTCTTTTAGGGTTTCAATTAACATGTGACATCCTCTGATCTAAATCACTGCGCCATCAGATGTATTTCTTTGTCCCTTGCCTCCCCCCTGGGCTCCGAGGGAGAGGAAGCTGTCCCTCCTGCTCAGAGCCCCCTTTCCCCGCGTCTGCACAGGGCCTGGAGGTAGCAGGAGTGTGAGCTCTGATGTCCGAGTAAGGACAGTGGCGGCCTCGCCTTGAGAAGCTGTGGTCAACACGGCTGCCACTTACGGTTGAGGAAACGAAGCACCAGGGTCAGGAAGCCAAGGGCGGGCTCAGGCCCCACTGCCGACGGGCAGGGCGCAGGGGACCCGGCTCTCCGCCCAGCCGCCCTCCCCGGCGTTCTGCGGCCCCCCTGGCTCCGAGGCATGGGTATATGTCGGTCTGTTTTGTTGAAGGACATATATGACTTTGGCTCTGGGAAGGAAAATGAGAAGCATGGCCCGAGGGTCCCCACCCACAGCAAAGCGAAGGTAGGTACTTAGGGATGAGCTGGTCCACCCGGCGGGCGGGCCCTGAAAGCGGCCGGGTCGCTCGCACCTCGCGACGCTCCCTCGCGCCGCCCCGCTGCGGTCCCGCCCCCTCGGAGTCCCCGCCCCGCCCCGGTCCCGCCCCCCTCGGAGTCCCCGCCCCGCCCCGCCCCGCCCCCGGAGGCCCCGACACGGCCCGCGGGCGGCCGGCTAGGTGTTTGCATACAAAGGCGGCCACGCGCGGCGCCGCACGGTGAGTAGCCGCCGCCCGCCCGCACCCGGCGCGCGGAGCCTGAGTCGCCGCCGAGCGCGGGCCGCAGCCTCCACGGGCGGGCAGGACGCTGGGGCGCGTGGCGAGGCCGGGCTTGGCCGGGGGCCGCAGACCGACGGCCGAACTCCGGCCCCGCCGCCTTTTGCGGGGAGGTGGTTCGGGGAGGCAGGCGGAGAAACGGGCCGGGGCCTGGGCGGCCCGCACGAGCATCCCTCGGGGCCTGGCCATGGTTGCGCGCCCGCAGGCTCGGTGTGGGCCGGGCCAGGCCGACCTTGCGCTGCGTCGGGGGTCCGGGGGGGGCCGGGAGTCAGGCCTCGGAGCCCCCAGGATGTCGGGGACGAGCCCCAACCGGGAGAGGCGGGTGGGTTCTAGCTGTGCGGCCGTCAGCCTCTGCTGTGCGCCTAGGACTTGGCTGGAAATTTGCCCCGGGGCGGGGGTGGGGAGGGTTAGGATTCTAGCTTCGCAGTTGAGGAAACCTAAGCTCAGGGAGGTCGAGCCACCTGCCCAAGGTCACACAGCTGCTGGGCGTCAGGGCAGGCCAAGCCCAGGTTGGAATCCTGTTCTCACATTACAAACCATCTCGGCCGGGCCTCTGCACCTCTCCTGCAGCCCAGTGGGTGCTAGGCCTAGTCAGTTCCACCAGCTGCTCTTGCAAAGGTAATTTTACTATGGGGAAGGCCGGGAAAACACAGGTTGAAAAGTCATGTTTTGGAAGTAACTTTAAGTGCCATGGAGCTAGAATAGGTAACTGGTAATTTGTGTGGTCAGTAGTTCCTGGAGAAAGCAGATGTCAACCCTGTTTTTGACCAGCAAGCAGGAAACTTGAACTAAAACTACTGGCAGGCAGTTAATTTGGAGAGGTTTTCAAATTCAGTAGTTTCCCACATGACAGTATTAATAAAAGTGTTTTGGGAAAGATGAGCTTTTAATAATTTTTTAATGGGGAGGGTGGTTCCGTGGTATAGCGGTGGTGATTGTGAATTTAACTGTGCATGCTTTGGGCCATAATTTGGGTTTGAGGAATGTAAGTAAGCAGTTGAAGAATGTATGTAATCGAGAAATAGGTACATCCACACAGGAGTACTCCCCCCCTAGAAATGTTGAGAGAGATGAGTTTGATTTGTGGTTCTGTTTTCTGATGGTCCTTCACGTTTGCTGACATTTGTTTCATCACACGTTTTTGTGTATGGGTGTGTGTTTTAGACTTTTATCCCTGTTTGTATGTGGGACCACGTGGTTTTAGGGAGCCGGGCCTGGACTCAGGGGTGGGGAGGCTGGGCTCTCATCCGGTGCTGCCAGAGCCGCTGTGGGGCTCTGTGCAGGTTCTTTCACCCTCGGTTGTCAGCAGTCTGGTCACTTTAGAAAAGAGCAGGGCTGTAAGGGGTGAATGAACCTGCCCAGTCCTATTGCATAGGGGAGCACCTGGGGGTTCAGGTGAGAGACGGAGGGGATTCCTGGTTTGGGGGAGACCTTGGAAGTGGCCGAGGAGGAGTCTGCCCTGGATAGGGTGGGGATGGACAGCCTGGCCTGGCCAGAGGGAAGGGGAGGGCAATGAGGTGGAAAGAGACTTCGGAATGTCCCGATGCCACCATGGCCTGAGAGACGCTGAGGCCAGCGCAGAGCACTTGGGCTCTGTGGTTACGCTGACCCCTTGCCGCTGTATAACTTGGGCCAAAGTCTGCAACTAATTTTCACTTTCCTCATCTACAAAATGAGGAGATAATTATACCCCTTCACAGGATTGCTGTAAAAATTAACTGAGATATACAAGAGCACCTGGAACATCATGTGGGGTCAATGAATGATCATGATGGTTATTATTTTAAGGGAGAACCACAGAGTGCCAGGGAGGGGAGGCTGCGTGCTGGGTTGGGACAGTCCTGCCTGACACTGGCTTCTGGTCCAGAAGTCATCACTGTGGGCACCCCATTACCCTTCCTGCCACTCCTCTCCGACTGTGAGTGGCCCTTCCTGTACCTTCAGGGTTTGAGGTCTAAAGGGTATCTAAGTGAGATGAACTGATCCGGCAAGCATGCAGATGGGGATGGTTGAGGGGTACAGGTGACTTGTTCAGGAAGGCCTGTGGGGTGGGTTTGCGCCAATGGCGGCCGCTTTTGAAGCATTTTGAGAGACACCCAGAAGTGGTGATCCAGCCAGGACACTGAGGATGGTGGTTTGCCCTGTTTGCACTTGGACTTCCTCAGTGGTGATCCGGGCGTGGGAACTTGGAGGTGTTGAGAGGTACTGACAGGAAGACCCTGGAACCGCCTGCTGCCAGTGTTGGAGCTGTTCCCCGGAAGGGCGAAGTCAGGATGTTTACACTGATTGAACCCTGGTCCAGTGGATTATAGAGTAAGCCCACTCACTTAAAATCAGAATGGGGTTGTAGGAAAAACAGAAGTCAGACAAATCCCAAACAGGCCCTTCAATGATTTCACAGGTTCTTAGTTTATAAAAGGGCCCCAGTGCCTACTGGTTGGCTGTGCCTGAAATGTTCACTTTCTAAGCTGGATCTGGAGAGTGAGGGGCCCACGCACGCCTGCTTTTGTGGCTGGAGCAGTGCCCGGCTCCTTCATCAGAGGATGCACCGGGGCCCTTGTAGGGAGTCTCTGCCCCCAGGAGGCCACACTTGGCCCTGGGGTTGCTGGGGTCTAGAGCATGTGCTCCTCCTTCCTGTGGCCTCCTTTCCTCTTCCTCTTTCCTGCTTCCCCCTCTGCTTCCCCACCTTGTATTCAACAGACAGGGCCTGAGCAGCAGCTGGGGCTAGGGTTGGAGCATGGTGCAGACTGGAATATTTTGAGGAATGGGTCGAATTTCTGCCCACAGAAAGCTCTGGGGCCAGGTCTAGGCCAGCGTCTTTCACAATGGGGCTTGTGACCCACAAGAGACTTAAAGTCACCGCAGGGTGCCTGGCCACATGCAGTCCTGCTTGCTGAGGGGAGTGTCAGGGCAGGTTGTGCTATGTCCACTCCCAGCTGAGAGGCACCAACAGCTTTTACACACCAGTGGTTGTGGCTATACTTCCTGATGGATCTCTCAGCCCACCAACCACATTTTGTGATTCTTGCAGCAACTCAGAATTTTTGACTATTGCTGAATGTTGGGACTTTCCAGAAAAGAAGCTACAGGCCATTAGAACAGATGCTTTGCTGTGTGTGGGCTGCCTGTTTGCTCTTGAGTGTGAGGTAATTTGCACCGGTTCACAAAGCTGACCACAGACCCGACACACACCTACACACCACACACCTGTTTGCCACCGACAGCGCTTGTGTCCCTGGGCCTTATTGCCTGGGATCCTTTGCTGGCCCTTTTCCTCCTGTCTCCCCGTACACATGAGCGCTCTCTCCTTGGTGAAGTCTTCCTTTGCATTCAAGGATCTCACTGGGCTGTAGGTCTTTGGTTTACAAAAGACAGGAGATGAGCAACGAGGACTGTAGGGTAACAGGGCACCACAGCCCAACAGGGCACACGCCCAGATAGCTGTTTTGGCAAAAGAATGTCCTGCCAGTGGACTCTTCCGTCTGAGAATGCTACCCAATCTTGGGGTGGCTCAGATTTTGGGCAAATGAAAACGTATCACATCCCTAGTGGAATGTTAACACAGCCTTCTAGTATTTCTGTATTAATTTTAACCAATAATGTTCTTTGCCTCTGTGCAGTTTAACAGGTGATAACATACAAAGCACTCTCAACAGACTGCATTCAAAGTCCAGAGCCTGTGTCTAGAGCCACAGGTTTAGCACCTGGTTTCATTTGGTGCATGCACATTGGAAAGGACTCTATGCATACTACCTCACAACAGTCCTGTGGGTGGGTTCTGCTGACGTCATCCCCATTTTATGGATGCGAAACTGAAATGCAGAGAGGTTAGTAACCTGCCCATGGTCATGGGGTTAGTGAGAGGGAGGGCTGGGATTTGACTGTCTCCAAAGCCTGTGCTCTTACCTGCTGAGCTATATCGTCTCCTAACAGGCAGCGCTCTTGAGCATCCGAGCACCCCGCGGCTCGTGTTTGGCCCTCTAATTGCTGGGGTGGGGGTGGGAGGTCACAGAGAAGTAAAAGTCACCAGAGCAGAGCATTCTTTTTGACCAAGACACAGGTGTGGACAGAGGGCTCTTGTAGGTGTGCAGAGAGCGCATGCCATTGGGTCTTCTAAGGAAAAAAAGTCTAGTCCTCAGTGAACGAGCTAGGTAATTAAGAGCCACAGGATTGGAGCCTAAGCCTTGGGCTGTTTTGCTGAGCACAGTGGTCTCTCTGTATTTTAGATGTCTGCACCCACTGCTGTCCAGGCCGTTTGTGTTTCTTGGCAGGAACCTGAGAACACTCATCACCTGGGATTATAATATCTGAGCATTGCAAAATCCCAACACTCGAGGAGTTGAGCGGTCACCCATCTGACCTTCCAGCCAAAGCAGGAGTCTCCCCAGCACCCTCTTTTGTCTTAGTCATGGGGAGACGCTGAGACTGAGTGCATCAGAGTTTTCTGTCCCTCACTCCTAGTTCTCTGAGGTTATTACAAATTGATATTAAAGTAATACACAAAAATAAACAAAAGCTTGAAACCAACACTATGGGAAGTATTGATGACGAAAGGTAAAGGTTTCTTCCTCCCTTTCACAAGGCCTGGTCCTCAGGGCTGAGCCCTGTGAACTTTGTTTGGTGTGTAGCTCATTCCAGAATTTTTTTGTGCATATCAAAAAATATATAAATGTAATTATTACAAAATGAATTCATAGGCTGGGTGTGGTAGCTCATGCCTACAATTGCAGCACTTTGGGAGGCCGAGGCAGGAGGATCACTTGAGGCCAGGAGTGTGAGACCGACCTGAGCAACATAGTGAGACCCTGTGTCTAAAAAAAAAAAAAAAAAAAATTAGGCAGGTGTGGTGGTGCACACTTGTAGTCCCAGCTAGTTGGGAAGCTGAGGCAGGCAGGAGCATGGTTTGAGCCCAGGAGTTTGAGGTTACAGTGAGCTATGATTATGCTACTGTACTCCAGCCTGGATAGACAGAGTGGGACCCTGTCAAAAATAGAAATAGAAATAAAAGATTAAAAAAAAAATAAACAAAATAAAAATAGTTCAAATTATATTTTTGTGTCTTTTTTCATTCAGTATATTCATTTTTATGTTAATATTTGTGTGAGTACCTCTCCCTCTCTCCATTTCATTAACAGCCTCATAATATTCCATTACATGATGTGTGTAGTCCATAATTTATTAAACCAGAGTTGTGTAGATATTCAAGTTGTTTCTGATTTTGTCTATTACAATCACTGCTTCAATTACTGTCTTTGTACATGGATCTTGTTGTATTCGTAGGATCAGTTCCCAGCAATAGAGTTGCTGGGGTTTGCTAGCTTGTGCCCAGAGGATAGACATTGCCATGGTGCTTACCCCAGCTTGTGACGGACCAGTGGAGAGGGATAAGTGTCTTTTTCCCACTGTCACCGACCCTGGGGTTTTTACCAAAGACTTTGATTTTGGACCATCCGAAAGGCCTCCTTTGACTTGAATATCTTTAATTATGAATGGGGTTGAATATCTTCTCTTGCATTATTGGCCAAATGCATTTCTTTCTTTGTGAACTCTCTCTGTGAACTCTCTCTTTATATGTTTTGCCCATTTTTTTCTGTTGGGTTGGTCTGAGGCCATTTTAAACTTGACCTTTATCTTCTAGAGGTAGATGATGTTGGCAAAATGTATGAGGTTATGAAAGCTGTGGCAGGGGTTTTGAATTTTGGCAGTTCCAAGACAGCAGTATTTCTTGGCAATTTGTGAAAGTTTTGGACTTTTTTTGCAGAAGTTGTAACGTAACAACTAGGCACAAAATCATGAGACCTCCATGCCTTCACCTTGACAGAGCATTAGCTGTGCTGCCCTTGCTGGAACCACACGAGGGTGGAGTAATACATGCTTGTGAGCATCTGCCGTGTGCTGCAGTTGTGCGGACGAGCTTAATTCTGTGTGCTCCCTCCTGGGAGGGAGGCCTTGGAGGAGGAGAAATCTTCCCACGCCACCCCACAAGCTCCCTACAGGAGCTCGATATTTGTCTCACCTGCTTAACGCAGCCAGGGCTTTGGTGGCTTTGGTGGTGGGGCCCTAGTGCTGGCTGTTTTTGGTGCTTCATCACTTTTGCCAGGAATTGTTCTGATGTGCAGGCTTTTTAAAGCACCTCTTAGCTTCTCTAGTGAATTTTCATATTTTGGGTAGGAGTGTCTCCTAAAGAACCGGACATGGCCATGGCCCCTGAATTCCCAAGGATGTCGACGATCTTCCGTTTAAGCAGCTCCTCACGGTGCTCTGTTGAGAACAGTTTAACCGCAGGGGCTGCCCACCAGGGTGACAGGTACAGCGGAGTGAGGGCTGCCGCCCAGGTGGCTTGACTGACAGTCTGCGCTCTTCTCCCTGCATCACACTGCGTCTGAGCCAGACGTCCTCTTTTGTCTTTTTATAGGTAATTTATCACCCCTACCAACTGCGATAAATATCAATCCACAGTGCTCTGAAAAAAGACCTCCTCTTTGCCTTTAATATAAATTACAGGAGGAAGTTACACTTTTTATAAATCAATTTGATTTTCATGCAAGTCTTATTGGTCATTATACCATTTTCAGGATTTCTTAGAAGTTGGTTTTTTTAATACTTTGGATGAAAACCGACGTTTTTCTTGTAAACTGCTGAGGTGCATGTGATCTTGGGGAGCACCAGCAGCACGCCGCGGAGACACGGACCGGAGTGTGCGGAGAGGAAGGCGGCTGGGGTGGTGAGTGGGAGGCCCTGACACCGTCCCTGTACGGCCCGACTGGGGAGCTGACTGCACCTTCCCTACAGCAAGGGCGCCGAGGGCCACTGGGTGGCTGTCTTCCTGTGGTGGTGGCCCCGTGGGCAGTAGCCGGCTCTGTGTGCGGTGCTGTCACCCTGCTGCTGCTAACAGGGACACAAACGGGGAGGCCCATCCCAGACTGATGGTGGGTTGGCTTTGAATCAGTAAACTCCCCAGATGTGCCTCAAAGCTGACACAGGACAGTGACTCCCCATGCTGGGAGCCACTTGAAGTCCAAGTGGGTCCTTGGCTTCCCGCAAGAAGGAATTCAGGAATGAGCCGACGGTATGAAGTGAAAACAAGGTTTGTTCAGAAACCATAGACAGTCTACCCCACAGACAGAGCAGAGGCAGGGTCTCCCTGCAGAAGAGAACCGGCACCCCCACCTCGTGTTGCCTTTCTATTTAAGCAATGGCTTAACTATAGGCTAAATCAGGGGAGGATATTCGTGGAAGGGGATTCATAGAATATTTATGAATGTTTCACTATCTTGGTTCTAACGTTGGAACTTGCTTTGCCTCCATCCTGTTTTTATCAGGGTAAGTTGAAACTTTGTCTTGAGACTTCCTGACCCAGGCAATGCTGCAGCAATGCCCAAGGCAGTTCTTGCCAGTTCCGTGTCTCAGTCCCCCCCTCAGAGATAACACTCCTCCTCAATCTTAAGGGGTCGTAGAAGGACGAAGGTTTGTCTTCTGTTGCTTCTTTCTGTTGATCTTTCAGGTGTAGGCCCTGCCTAGCATTGGAGGAGTAAAAATCTCCGGAAACCTGGTCTAAGGGGCCCAGTGGCAGGATGCTTCCACGTCCTGGATCAGCTGGTGGAGTGGGTTGGAAGCCCTGTATTAGCATCATCGTGACTTGCAATTAATCTAACCTGGAAGATACAAATTTTACCGGAGGGTTAAACAAACATGATCCAAAGATTGAAAGAAGAAGGATAGCTAATAAGGGCCCCAAGAAGGGAAGGAACCAAATGATACTGGGCAAATGTCCCTTAATACGGTGGTCCCCAACCCCTGGGCCTTGTCCTGTTAGGAACTGGCTGCTCATCACCACCTGAGCTCCCTCCATCCCCCCACGGAAAAATTGTCTTTCATAACACTTAGGAACCAGGGCTGTACAGCAGGAGGTGAGCAGCGGGTGAGCAAGCAAAGCTTCATCTGTATTTAGTATTTACAGCCGCTCCCCATGGCTGGCATCACCGCCTGAGCTCCGCCCCCGCCCCAGTCTGTGGAAAAATTGTCTCCCATGAAACCGGTCCCTGGTGCCAAAAAGGTTGAGGACCTCTGCCTAAATAGAACCCCAGATGGTCTGGGCAGTGGGGTTATTGATGTTATGTAGTTGTGTAGCTTGTTGAAGGAAAATGTCCTTTGTTCTACCTCCCCTGAATTATTAACGTAGATGCAACAAGATGTGTTTGCAACAGCACTTACCATTCCCTGTTCAGCCAAAATGCAGTGTGGTCATTTTCCTATATCCAAGATGGACAGAAAAGGTCTTTTCCTGGGGGAGGAGGGAGTATGATGTAAACATGAACAACTAAGGCAAAATGCAGGTTTGGTTAATGACTATGCAAGTGACTTGATTCCAGGCATGAGGAAGCAAGCAAGTGTAGGTTATTAGGAAAATGCTAACGATGATTAAGAAAAGAAGAGCAAGCACATTCTTATCAGCCATTTGAATGGGGGTGTTACTTAGCTGTCTTGCGGTCTGTGGGAGGCAGCCTTGTGAAAGGTACCCGAGGTCCCCTGTGGGCTCGCAGGGGTGTGCCGGCTCCCCTGTGCCAACCTCTGGGGGCTCGTGAGAAACAGGCTTAATCCTAGACAAATGTTCCCAACTAGTTAGTTCTGATAATGACAGGAAAACGATGTTTATAGGTAGCTAAACATCTAAGTTATCTAGTTAAATTTAGATAGAAGTGAAATTATTATGTGAGTCTTAACGTCTCTGAATACAGGCGTTGGTTTCATGAAAGCAGTTTGTTTTGATTGTTGTCTTTTCCTGGGTCTGAAAACAGGACTTCAGTTAACCCGAGTTTAGTGTTAAGATACCCGTGAGTCAAGGTCCTGTAACTTAATAGCACAAGGGTTAGTTAACAATATTTGATTCCGACGCTCATCAAAGATGTCTCATTTCTCAGATTCCCAGTCAACAAGGCAATAGTGGCCAAACCTTGCAAAATCCAGGTTGGAGCAGCTGCGAAAGCACAAAGGCTAGAGGAGGAAGAGAACACAGCAAAACAAATGTTGCAACACACAAAGTACAGAAGGGCTTCAGTTTGAGAATAAATGTAACATAATCTGACTTGAAGAAACTGCTTAGGGTTTGGGCAAAGGGAAAAAAAAGTAACAGCAAGAGTAGTAGCCTGAATGCCAGCAAGAAGAGACCTCGGGCAGGATAGATTTTCGTGTTCTCGAGCAGCCTAGACACATTATAAATCCAGCTCACTTAAGATGCCAAAGATAAGGCTGGGGTTTGAGTCTTGGAAGCAAACAACCTAAGGAGACAGCCAGCCAACTGCTGGGACCATGATGGGTCTCAGTATTAGGGCAAGCAAAGACAGGTTGTCAGAAGTAAGTGTAAATAAGGTGATAAAAAAGAACACTGGCAGAGGGCACAAGATGACTTGGTTTACAGAAAAAGAAAGCAAATACAGGAATACCTAAATGTCCCCACGGGCCCTATTTTAGCCCTTTAACGTGGGGAAAAAAACCTGATTATCCCAAAGCGATCTATTTCTGCCCTTTAACATGGGGAAATAGCCAGTTATTCCCAAGGAGCCTATTTCAGTCCTTTAACTTGGTGTCACCAAAAAGAGAATCCCTTCCCAATTGCTAAAAACCCTAGGGCACCTAGGCGGAAGCATGTGGCCTATTTGTGTCCCCAAGGGGCCTTTTTCAGCCCTTTAACTTGAGGTCACTGAAACAAGCTGGCTCTGATGTCCCCAGAGTCAAGTCACCAGAATCAGGGACCTCTATATAACAAAAAAGAATTTCAAAATAAACAGGGAAACGACCTGCTTTATAAGGAATAGAAACAATTGCCCAAATTGCTAAAGTAAAAAATATAAATGCAGATGCAGAAGAGATCAAAGAAGAAAGGCAAAAGGAGACAGTTGAACTCCTGCTTGGTGTAGGAACAAGTCCCCACCAGCTCCCAAGGCCAGAGTCGCCCAGCATCCGTCAACTACTTGACTCTGTACGACTTGGAGATTAAACTCCTGCCACCCCGTTACTGGGGAAGCCGCAGTTAGATGGTTGAAGTGAGTTTATGTCCTTTAATTCAGAAAGAAAGTCTCGAGAGCAGAGTCGGAAAGAGAGATGAAATAAATGGGAAATCAAAAAGAAACTAAACTAGACAAAGGGGGACTTACCCATCCTCCTGCCTACCCCACTCCTGTCCTCGTTTTGCCAGAATGGTCACCAAAAGTAAGTAAACCTCGCTGGAGCCCTAGTCCTTCGCTCCAGGGCATCCATTGAGAGGCAGCTTTGAGAAATTCTGTATCTTCTCTTCCTGTTGCACCAGTGGAAAAGGGTTCTAAACCAAGAAAGCACTTTTGCTTTTGGAAATCAGTCACCATACAGATCTAATGCAATTAAATCATTCCTGAAGTACGTAGCATTATAGATAAATATATAAGATCAGATTCCTGGCAAATGTCACAGAAGGTAGTCAAGGAAGACATGGGAAACTGTTAAAGAAAACGTGGCCATAGAGGACTGCGGACATTTCCCAGGCCCCTGTGATGGGCCAGGCACCATGTCAGAAATGAGCAAACCCTCGTCCCTGTCCTCAAGGAGAGCCAGCCGAGCTCGGTGGACAGATGTCTGTTCAGCCACTTGACGAATGACAGCCAATATCTATCAAGCAACTGCTCTGGATGGGAGGCGATGCCTTTGACGGGGCTGGAGGGCCGAGGAGGTCAGTTTGAAAGATGATGAGCATGTCAGTGAATGAGGCACACCCATCTGGGGGAGGAAGTTGGAAATAACAGGGGAGTAATTGAGGAACTCTTGTGGGACCCTTAATTCTTAAAGAGAAGAAAGGATATTAGGAAGACAGGTACAGTTGAGAAAGATTTCACAGACATGGGGATGGGAACAGTGTTTTTGGGACAGTTTTGCATTCGTTTGCTCTGCCAGTCTTGCATGTAGTTAGATGTTGCCTACTGTGTATCATTTCATTTGCAAGGAGCAAACCTGTGGTATTAAAATGGAGAAACTGTTATTAATATTTCCTACATAATGTGTCTCAGCTAATCTTCTAGTTGAGAGAACTAGAAAGGAAAGTTAAAATCACTTTTATTCACTTGCATAATAAATGAGCAGAACAACGGATTCCTGAATTGTCCACTTAGGAGTTTAGCCTGAAATAATTCATATCCACATATGTATATTTAATAATTGATGATAGTCAAGTTGAAGCTATTTATTATTAATGTAATTAGAATTCCAAGTGGAATATACTTTTGGATTTTTGTGTTGTCCCACTGATTTGTGTCTAATATAAGCACTGTAGTAGTTTTTCACCTAGGGAAGAATATTTAGAAAGATGGTATTCCAGTGGAATGTAATAACCTGAGGAAATCTGTGTTATTTTACAAGGTCAAGCTAGAAGATGCCACATTAAAAAAAATTTTTTTTCACATGTTTCTTAACCTCAGAGTTTCTCTGAAAATCCACAACATAATTTAAGTCTGGCCAAAGGGTTTTGTGAGATTTGGCTGGGTTCTCCTTCAGAAACTTTTGAAGTAGGGTTTGTGGCATCCTGGTTCAGGTGGTACATAAAACCCTGTCAGGTGAAGCAGCTATTTCTTGCCAGATTTTGAGATTGAAATCAATAGGTTTAAAAGTAATTTGGTATGGGGTGAATACATTGCAGGTGGCTTTAAAGCTGTTCAGCTGGAAATTTGAGCATCCTGTTTTGTTCTCTGTAGGTTTTACTTATCTTTTTTGTTCTTGAGGTAATTAAGATACTTTTTCCTTTTAAAACCGAATTCCCCTCACTGCCTGATCACATGTCTTAGCATAAGACGTGGAAACCAAAGACAAAGACAGTAAGGAGATCAACATGTATGGGGAGGCGAGCTGAGCAGCTGGTTTTGTCTGGTGTCTTATCTTCCGGCAAATCACATTAGCTTCTTCCTTGAGCCTTTTACTTCAGAGGTAACTGAAGAAAGTGAAATTTGGGAGTTTACAGCCAGCTGGTTTATTCTCGTATTCTTTAAGTATTTGCTCAGCATTTATTCCGAACAGAGCTTGGAGGAGAGGCAGAGAAAGAAGAGCCCCCCTTCCCCCCCGCAACTTGCCTGTGCCCCTTGGCCAGCAGGTGCCTGATGTGACCAGGCCCACCCCGGGCCTTAAAGGACACTGTCTCTCACGTTCCTCCTGGGGGAGACATCGTCCCGTCCACCCCAAGCTCTCTTGCAAAGGAATTTTTTAACCAGATAATATCCATCTTTCTGAAAGTAGTTCTGGTTAATATAGTATTCCCCCTCCCCTCCCACTTGTTATAAACATTTTAACTGTGGTAAAAGACACATAACATAAAGTTTACCACTTTAACCATTTTTAAGTGGCATCAAGTAATTCACATTGCTGTGCAGCTATCTCCACCGTCTGCCTCCGGAAAGAACTCTTTTCATCTTGCAGAACCGAAACCCTGCATGCATTAAACACCGACTCCCCATTTCTCACTTCTCCCAGCTCCTGGTCATCACTCTTCTCTGTTTCTATGAGTTTGTCTACACTAGGTAGCTCGTGTAAGTAGAATCGTACAGCATTTCATCCACGTGGTAGCATGTGCCAGAATTTCCTTCCTTTCCAAGACCAGGTAGTATTTGGCTGTGTGGGTAGACCACGTGGTGCAATTTTCCATTCAGCTGTCCGTGGACACCTGGGTTGGGCTGCTTCCTCCTCTTGGCTGTTGTGAATAATGCTGCCCTGAACGTGGGTGCGCAAATACCGTTTCGAGACCCAGCTTTCTCTTCTTTTGGATATCTACCCAAGAGAAGAATTGCTAGATCACATCGTAATTCCTTTTTTTTTGGGGAATTGCCAGACTGTTTTCTGAAGCGGCTGTGCACAAGGGCTCCTATTTTCTGTTTTTTCTATAGTAGCCATCCTAATGGGTGTGAGGTGGTAGTATTCTCCCTTTTTAAAAATTTTCAGCGCTCAGTTGTCAGGGTGGCCCCAGGGTACAGATGTTGAGGACAGTTCCTGGGAGCACATTGCTAGTGGGGCCCAGGAACTTATTTGTTAAGAATTATTGAGAAGATTTCCTGCTTTCAAAGAGTGATATTTTCAGACTTGCAAAGAAGTTACTCGTTAAAAGGGGATAGCTCACGATATCAAAGCACCACTCACCTAAGCTAAAGACACAGCTGGAGGTATCAGGGCACCTTCCGATCACATGTGGTAGGAAAACACACCACATCGGGAAGATCACACAGGACATCTGAGTCTTGGCTCTGTCTGCCGAAGTCATGTCCCATATCAGGGCTTCTTTAAAATGAGGTTGTTGAAACAACTCACTCAGGATCCTTCCAGCTTCAAAATTCTTGGATTCTGTGCAATGACCTTGACTTTGCTCCCTGAAAAGGGGGAGGGATACTTTGTTGTTGATGACAAGAGAGCAGGACAACAGTCAGTTTCAATTAATGAAGATGTCGCTAAGGACTAAGGAGTGCAGCCTTTGTCTCAGAGCAGTCATCTAGGCTGCTGTGCTCGTTTTGCAGAGGAGAGGCTAGGAAGCAGGGGTGTGGTAACACCGTCCAGTTAGGAGCTTTCTCTTTCATGTGAATGAAAAATGTCAACAGCAGTTCTCCGCTGCACTGGCCTGGGTTCAGTGTGGTCTCATCATTCAGTGACAAGCACAGCTCGTATAGGAGAGTGGTTAAGTTACAGGAAGCCATGGGGGTTGGGAGAGGCGGCTTGAGAAAACAAAAATAGAGGTCACTTCAAAATCTAAAGACCCAGTGTCTGGTCTGGTGGTGCGACTCACCAGCCCCGTGATCTGGGCATTTGCTTCACTGCAGTTTTCTCGTCTGAAAGGCTGTGTTTACCTCCAGGGCTGCTGGAGAGTCAACATAAGATGATGATATATATGAAGGAAATTGTACAAAGGTGCTATTAATACTGCTTGCACGGAGCAGTAGGGTTAGGGGTTTACCTCTCTCGACAAACATGTATGTTAAAACATCTAAATTTATCATTCAGGGTGATGTTGTCTTATATAAAATGATTCACTGTGAGAAGTATCAGGGTTACAGAGAATCATTTTTTGTATTGTATATCTTTTCAAGAACCACCCCACCCCACCTTTTTGGCATGAAGTTAGTTAAAGAGCAGGAAAGTTCCCAGAACCAACCAGTGTACACAGCAGGTTCGTCAACCACAGGTGCGCAGGGGCTGAGGCGGCTCCCGGGATCAGCGCATGTGACTCCATGGGGTAGTTGCCTTGAAGGATCAGAGCAGTGTGGACCAAGAGACCGGGTGAGGTCTTGGGAGCAGTTGGAAGTTACATTGTGCAAATCCTTCATGTTCAGGTGGGATTTGCAACCACGTGGCTTCACGAGGCCACCGAAGCATTAGGTGAAACAAGAGGCCGGAGAGGAGAAAGACCACGGAGAGGTACCGTGTCCCTGCAGGGAGGCCAGAGGACAGTTGGTGGTGGGGCCGGCTGAGGCAGAGTGGGGAGGAGCGGAGAGAGAAAGGCCAGAGTGTGTGGCTGGTCCAGGCTGAGGACGTGAATGCTGTGGGCCCATCTGAGGTGTCTGAGTCAGGATGTGGGCTGGCAGGTCAGGGCACGGTGACAGCATGTGACAGGCGTGGGGATGGGCCAGCAGCAGCACCCCGGTGCTCGCCAGGCAGCCAGAGCTGTGCAGAGGCCAGAGCATGGTGATGGCTCATATTCCTGCTGCTTTGAACCCAAAGTGTCTCTCGGCTTGTCCCCTCCGCTGCTTCTTCTGTCACCACCTCCTTTTGGGGAACATCATTTCTCGTCTGCATTGTCACCAGCAGTGTCCCGTGGCCTTCCTGCCATCAGCTGCATTTCCTGCCAGTCCTCTGTGCGTTTTTACTGTGATGCTTTTCCTACATCATGGATCGAAGTGTCGTTTTGTTGTTCCAGAATCCAGTGGTTTCACACAACAGAGCCCGAGTCTCCTGGCGTGGTCTGCCACTCTCCGTCACTCGCGCCTGCGTATTATGTTCTGGGCTCAGCTTCCAGCCTGGTGGTTTTGAGCTGTTGTGCCTTTCACGTCCCTTTCACTCCTCTTCGGCTCCCTGGCCACTTACGTGAAAGCGTCCGGTCCTCCTCCAAGCCTGCCTAGGGCCAGCGCCTATATGCTGTGTTCTTCCCTCTCCTTGGCCGGAGTTCGCTCAGCCTTTACTGAATAAAAACCCAGCAACGCTGATGTGTGTTCTGGGGGAGAGCAGCCAGAGGGCAGGCAAAGGCCAGGATGGACGTTGTTACCAATAAAGACCATCTTCTCCCTTCTCATGTAAAAATTCATTTTTCCCCCAGTACTAAGTAGCTACTTTATTTGGCATGGTGAGGGATACTAAGTTGAGTGAAATAGTCTCTTTTCTCAAGAGTCGTAAGAGGTAGTGTGCAAGACCTGCGTGTGATGACAGAACAAGGCACAGGTGGCAGCAGTCCTAGGGACGATCTGAACAAGGTTTGTGGGACTTCAGAGAAGACAGCCCAGTGACAGCTGAGGTTAGATAGCGTGGGGTCAGAGCTGTCTGCTGGACCGTGGGAAGGCAGAGATTGGTGGGCTCACTGATTCAGGGGGAGGGGCGGTGGGTCCTGGGGTGGGTATTGTGGAGTGTGTTCCAGAAACAAAATGATCTAGCTGTGAAAGTCGAGTGTGTGATCTACATTTTTGCAATGGTGATGAGTTCATTTCGATTGGCTCTTGATGGCTTTCCCGGAATTAATTGTGTGTGTGTATGTGTGTGTTTTGTCTGTTTCTGTGTTCTAGGCTCAGACCATGAATTACGTGGGGCAGTTGGCCGGCCAGGTGTTTGTGACCGTGAAAGAACTCTACAAGGGGTTGAATCCCGCCACGCTGTCCGGATGCATCGACATCATCGTTGTCCGCCAGCCCAATGGGAATCTGCAGTGCTCCCCCTTCCACGTCCGCTTTGGGAAGATGGGGGTCCTGCGCTCCCGGGAGAAAGTGGTAAGAGTGCGGGACCCAGTGGCCTGGCACTCCGGCTGTCTCCTTAGAGAAAATCATCAAATTCCTGTGTTGTCACCTGTCTGCTATCTCAGACCCAGATTTTTAGGTCTTCATTGGAAATGGCTGTTCACTGAATTGACAGTTACTAATTCAAATTGTTCCAGTTAGTAGGGCCATATAAATTACTCTAAAATGTGGCATACACCAACTGTTTATCAAGCTCCTGTGTTCTGAGGGTCAGGGATTCAGACGGAGCACAGCTGGAATGGCTTGTCTCTGCTCTCTGCCCTCTGGGGCCTCAGTGGGAGGACTCAAAGGCGGGGGGCTGGAGTCATTGGGTCCCCCCTTTCTCCCATGCCTGGTGGTTGATTCTGGCCCTTGGCCCGGCTCTTTGCCGAGGCTCTTTGCTGCACCACCCACACGTGGCCTCTCTGTGTGCCCTGGGCTCCCCCACAACATGGCGGTGGTTTCGACGGTGAGGTTGAGGGTGAGCATCTCTGGGGAGCCGGAGCCAGGTGGCCGCTGCATCTTTCTGTGGCCCAGCCTTGTAAACCATGTGATGTCACTTCTGCTGTGCTTTACTAGTTGGGCAATCGCGAGCCTGCCTGGGTTCAAGGGGAGGGGGAAATAAGCCTTTCTTGATGGAGAGCGACCGGGTTTTGGGAGAACATGTAGAAAAAGAAATCTTGACGTGGCCATTTTTGGAAAAGACAATCTGTCACACAGATTAAAGAAAAAATTCTTAAAAGTAGTTTATACATTTCATGCCCCTATTAATATGGAATTTGGAATGCTGTCTCATGACTGGTCCTTTGAGTTTAGTTCAAATGGAAGCTCTTTGTTGAGAGTATTTCAAAGATCCCAGCCAGTCTCTGGTGAATGTTCCAGGCTGTAATTTCTAAGGACTGGGGCTGAAGAGAGGTTGATTGCAGTTTGAACTCTACCACTAACCAGTTTTTTGACCCTGGGCCAGTCACTTCCCTTGTCTGGCCTCAGCCCCTGAGCTGGAAAAGGAGGAGCTGGGCCAGATGGTCTCGGAGGGGCCTTCCCGTTCTGGGTTTTGTCTTCCACGCTCAGGGGCCTGCTCTCCCGAGCCCAGAGTTCCCCAGGGCTCAGGTGCAGCCGTGGTGGTTTGGAGCTGTGAGCTGGTCTCAGGGTATATGTGATTCAAGGGTTTCCCGAGGAAGTTTCCTGTTTTGGGGAAGGCGGCTCGTTCTTAACCATGTTTTCCCTTCAGGTTGACATAGAAATCAATGGGGAATCTGTGGATTTGCACATGAAATTGGGAGATAATGGAGAAGCATTTTTTGTTCAAGAAACTGATAATGATCAGGTAAGGAGGCTGGGTGGTCAGGGTTAGGGTCAGGGCAACTTCCTGGTTTTGAGCTCTGAGCAATGCTATCTGGGGACACAGCAGAAGTCTGTGAAGAAGTAATGCTGGCGCCTGGCTATGTGGACGATGGTGGCAGAGAGAGGTGGCCGTTTACTTGTACTGGGCATTTGAGCCAGACAGGCTGAGTGTGCTGAGTCTACACAGCTTGCTTCCTTTTGCTCACTGTTTCTGGGGAGACAGAGGCAGGGGCTTTACACATCGGCTTGAACCATCGTCCAAAGCATACAAATTACAGGGGTCTGTCAAATCTCAAATGGCTGAAGGTTCTAGTTTTTATTTAGTGAGCGGCCAAGTCACTTGTATTTTTTATTATTTTAACAGCTTTATTGGGATGTACTTCACATACCATACAGTTTACCCATTTCATGTGTACATTCAGTGGTTTTTGCACAGATACGTGCAGCCCTCACCACAGTCCATTGCAGGGTGCTTTCATCACCCTAAAACGAGACACCATACCTTTAGCTGTCACCTTCCCTGTCCTCAACCTGCCCAACCCCCGAGCCCTAAACAAGCACTAGCGTTCTTTCTGTCTCTGTAGATTTCCCTGTTCTGAGCTTTTGAATGGAATCATATAGTGTGTGTTCTTTTGGGCCTGGCTTCTTTCACTCTTGTTTCAAGGTTCATCCAGGTTGCAGTATGTATTAATACTTTGTTACTTTTTATGGCCACATAGTATCCCACTGTATCTGTATTCCACATTTTGTTTACCTCTCATCTGTTGATGGACACTTGGGTTGTTTCCACTGTTTAGCCATTATGAACAACGCTGCTGTGAACATTCACATACAAACTTTTGTGTGGAGATACATTTTGATTTTTTTTTAAGGTATATACCTAGGAGGGAAATTCCTGGGTCATGTGCTAACTTGTAACTTTATGATTTACTAGAGGAACTTTCAGACTGTCATAGAAAGTGGCTGCACCATTTCATGTTCCCACCAGCAGTGTGTGAGTATTCTGATTGGTCCACGTCCTCTCCAGGACTTGTTTGTTATCTGATGTTGTGATATTAGTCATTCCCCTAGGTGTGAAGTGGTGTCTCCTTGTGGTTTTGATTTGCATTTTCCTGATAACTAGTGGTTTCGAGCATCTTGACTATTTGTATATTTTATTCAGAGGATTATCTATTCATATACTTTGCTCATTTTTTTTTCAGGTTATTTGTCTTTTTTATTACTGAATTTTACGCATTCGTTATATATTCCAGGCACATGTCTCTTGCTAGATACTTATTTTGTAAATATTTTCTCCCATTGTGTGAGTTGTCTTCACTTTCTCGATGACGTCTTTTGCGGCACACAAGTTTTTAGCTTTAATGATGTCTAATTTATCTGTTTTTTTCTTTCTTTTTAAAAAGTTTGTGTTTAACTTTTATTCTGTGTTTTTCATTTGTTGCACGTGCTTTTGGTGTCATACATGTAAGAATTCTTTGTCACATCCAAGGTCATGACGATTTACCATTATGTTTTCTTGCAAGATAGACTAATTTTTGAAATCTTTTATTCACTGGTGAAGCCTCTTTGAAGGGATCTGATGTAGTGATTCCTCGTGAAATCCACTTGAACTAGTTCCTTTCTGGGAAGAGAGCATGACTAAAAAGGAACAGCTCTGTATGGCTCCAAGCTCTCAAAATTCCAGCTTCAGGGCGAGATGGTCCCAGGCACTGCCTCCCTCTGGCCTGCCCAGAGCTGTGGTGTCGGGGAGGACCCAGCCCCCCAAGCTGCACCCTCCGTTTTCTGAATGACCCCCTGGCATCAGGGATCCCTGTCTGTCTGCTCTTTCTCTTTTAAATGCAGAGGTTCTGAGAATTATTAATTGGTTCCTACTGGTGGGTAGAGAGAAACTAGTTCCACCTTAAATGGACACCTGCATTTTTAACTTTGTGTGCACTGCTTTAGACAGACGTTAGGCCGTCAGAGCTGAGGAAGCATTTGGGGCCAGCATGCTGTGGGGCGAGGCCTCGCAGGCCAGAGTATGTTCTGTCCCGTGTAGCTGCCTCGTGGTCTCCCTGGGAGCCTGTGCCCTGCAGAACCACTTGTCACACAGCAGCTGCACTCTGCCTTGGCGGGTTTGCCCGTCTCACACGGCTCCTGCCCCTTCCCTTTCCAGCCCGCGGATGGCCGAGGCCCTTCTCTGTTCTTGACCCTAGTCTGTAACTCTCACTCATCTGGTCTGGCCAAGCAGCCGGGTGACTTCCAGCCTGAGGCTGAGGGTGATTTAGACGTTATGCTTTTAGCGTGTCGGATGCTCTCTAAACCTATTTGAACTACCAGCGGCGTATTTCTGTGCATCCCCTCTCTCGTGTGTATATTCTTTACTGCTTGTTACCAAGTTTCTCATAATGAGTCATTCATTAATAAAACGGTTGCTAAAGTTTTCAGAAAACTGTGGGATTGTTGTCAAACAACTAGTAAATTGGCAGGTTGTGTGGTTTTTTCTTTCTGTTTCTAAGAAGGTGGATATCTAATTCCTTAATGTTCACATACCTTGATGTGCCCTGGTACGGGCAGGCACTCGGGCAGGGCTGTCAGCTGGCTTTTGTTTGTTTGTTGGTGTTTGAGGTTACCATCTTTATTCAGTGCATATTAAAAAAAATACAGTGTTTGAGACCAAAAAAAAAAAAAAAAAACCCACATTTACCCATTCTCTCTCTCTCTTTCTCACCCTCCCACACCCTCCCTGAAGTGCAAAACTGAATCCACTTCCCAGCATAATCTGATGACTCAAAGCCCATTTTTTTCCCTCTTTGCTCTGGATATTTCAGACAAAGTTGAATTAGGGTGGCTGAAATCACTGATAATTACCTCACTCTGTTATAATTATGTAAATGCAGGATTGAGTACACAGTGGCATTACGCTGGGCACCCGTGTCTCCAGATCACTGTGGCTGTGACATCCGATGGTCAGGCTGCCCTGCCACGGTCCTCTCCCGGGAGCACTTGGCCTCCACAACTAACCCTGGAGGGCCTTTGGCACAGCCCTGCTCCTCACACGAAAATGAACGGCTCCGTTTTGAAAATGTGTTCTCTCCCTCAGGAAGTGATCCCCATGTACCTGGCCACCTCCCCCATCCTGTCAGAAGGAGCTTCGAGGGTGGGATGCCAGCTGAAAAGGAACTCTGTGGACAGAGTGAGAGGCCTGGACCCCAGCACGCCAGCCCAGGCGCCACCTCCCGGCGAGAGCCCCTCGAGTGGCTCCTTAGTAAAGAAGAGGAGAAAAAGGAGGAGGAAGTCCCAGCTGGACAGCCTGAAAAGAGATGACAGCATCAACACGTCGGAAGATGAAGACATGTTCCCCATCGAGATGAGCTCTGACGAGGACACGGAGCTGCCGGACAGCAGTAGGTAACTGTCTAGGACAGGAGGCCGCCTGGATGAATTCATTTTCCAAGATGATTTTTATAAACTCTTATTTTTTTTCTGAATTTCTCATTCTTCACATTCTTCAGTTATGCGTTTTTAGACCGAATTTTGGGATCACGTGGACCCAATCTTGTAGTGGCGTAAAGATTTGTTGCGGCTTATACTGCTGAGGGACAGCTGGGGAGGCCAGACCTCCCTGGCTGGTCACTCTGGAAGTCTGGGATAGAGTCAGGAACAGGAATGGAACAGACTAATAGTTCATGACCGAAACCATTTTCTTAGAACCTCTTTATTCTTATTCAGGTACCAACTATGTACATAGAAGTTGGGCTTATTGAGACAGAGGGGCTGATATGGGATAGACTTAGGGTTAAAAAGGAACGTAGAACATGCTTAGTTTTCTCTGCAAGCCAACTTTTTCCTTTTAATTTTGATTAGGCCCAAAGTTTAATGGACATTTTGTTCTGTTCTCCTTTACTTTTCACAGTATAGTGAAATTCTGTTTGTTATGTATGACTATTTTGATGGAGAAATGCCAGTTTTAAAAAATAAAACTAATTTTTAAAGGATATTTGATGTTTCAGATTTTCATATAATTCACTATAATTTTTGGTAATTGTTTTTACATCTTTTTAACATAAGGTATAAGGAACATCAGGAGTATCCCCTGGCTTCATTTTTCAGAATAGAATATATATATTTTTTCTGGCTAAAAGTAAAGATCAGTTGGCAACGTTGCTTTCCCTAACTGCAGCCCCTAATCTGCTGTGGGCTCTGAAACGGGGCATTTGGGCTTCTCATAATTGTCTTCCCTGCATGTCTTTTAATTCCAGAATTTAGTGATAAGTATTTCAGGTGAGTCTGCATATACCTGAAACGAGGTAGTTTTGTGGTCATAAGGTACTTCTGGTTGATGTCATTTATTGCTTTTGCTAGGTGATATGTGTATGGTGGTCACTGAGTTATTTGGCAGCTCTGCCTGTCCCTGGCGAGGGTTTTATACCACCCTGGGTCCGGTTCTGGGTGGATCTACCTCCCAGCCTTCTGGAATGTGAAATCCGCAGGGCAGTGGTAAGGTGCCACCAGGGGCGTAGCCAGCCGTGTGAGCATTGTGTGCACGTCTAAGTCCACTGCTGAGACCAATCATTTCAAACCCAAGCGTAAACACACGAACACATTTATATGTACCTGTGTCTCAGTTTTCCCCTCTTCTTTGCTTGGAATATGCTTGGCTGCTTAAAAAGAGGTCATGTTAATACACGAAGCACTTAGAGATAATCAAGAAAAAAATTGGAAGTCAACTTTATTATGAATCTGTCACTAATAAATCTTTGACTTTAATTTTTTTTCCTCCAGAACTCTGGCTAGTGACATACCTCCATTCCAAGATGATATTTCTAAGGAGAACCTTTCCCCGGTCGCGACTTATCCTCAGTCAGCTTCATACCCTAATTCAGACAGAGAGTGGTCGCCCAACCCCAGGTAAGTCACTCACGTGCATGCGTGTGTGTGTGTGTGTGCGCGCGTGTCTCAGTGTGTTCACTTGTCCTGGTCCAGAGGATCTGAAGTTACTTACAGGAAGCACCTCTAAGAAAATAGTGAATAGAAATAAAAAATGAAAATAATTAGGACCAGATAAAAATGCAATATGGAATAGGAGGTACAGATTAGGATTAAAAATAGAACACGTGCAGATCACAAACGTCTACCTAATGTCAGAATCCATCTGCAAACATGGCTCTCAGCTGCCTGGACGTGAAACTGAAAGGAAAAGCACTGAAATTCCACAGTGCTGATCGTTACTAGGAGAAAACGGGCAGAGCTCTTCTCGACAGCCCTAAAGTGAGGTTCGAAAACAGAGCTGTGTTGCTTTAGTGGCCACTGGGGTCATTCAGGGCTGTTCGGATGCCGCCTCCCCCATGCTTAGTTCATTCCTCTGGATTTATTTCCCTGAGATGAACTCGCAGGTTGCCTTAGAGGTCCCGAATAAACGAGGACCTGTCGCTGCTCAGCGTGCCCATTGCCCGCCTGAAGACTCCAGAGGCCTTTAAGTCAGTGAAACCTGTGAGAATACGTGAGCCCCTCTGAGTAGTGTTCCAAAGGAAAATAGTGAACTCTCAGCACTGATGATAAAACTGGTTCTTGGGTGGCAACAAAATCTTAGACATTATAATGATTTGTGGTCCCTAAAGGGCCATAGCATTGAAATCTCATGGTGGTGGGGGGTGGGCTATTAATATCTCAGAATGCGTGGGAGTGTGGTGCTAATGAGGAAGAGGACACTGATCTAAATGACAGTGCCATCCTTGGATTACTCTTACACCTAGTGCCTTAGATTTACTTCCGGTTCTAAATGGAAGTGGATGTGTCCCTAGAAGCTCTGGTGTGTGCTAGGGTGGGTTCCTACCTAAAGCCAGTCTCATCAAAACGCCACTGCTGGGTCCATTTTGATCAGAGTACTCTTGTGAATGGGACAGCAGTCCGCAGCGTGTGCCAAAGTTGAGGCTGGAGAAAAAGTAGCTCTGTCCCATGCCCGGTGTCCAGCCGAGACTGGCTGTGAATGTGAGTCCGCAGGGCGCCGCCGGGCCTGTTACGAAGACCCCTCGTCAAGGTCTGTCTGTGTCGGAAACCAGCCCCCTCCGGTAGAAACATGATGATTAGCTACTTACATAATTTTAAGTTTTCTGATAACCCTATTTAAAAAGTAAAAAGCAGATGAAATTAATTTTAAAAATATATTTCATTTGACTCAGTATATCCAAAATACTCTCATTTCAACAAGCAATCAATTTTAAAAAGTTGTCAATAAGATATTTCACATTCCTGTTTTCATAGTAAGTCTTTAAAATCTGTTGTGTATAAGTGTATAGAACATCTCAATTTGGACTTGCCACATTTCAAGTGCTCAATAGCCACATGGAGCTAGTGGCTTATTATATTGGACAGTGAAGATAAAATACCTTTCTAGAACCTCATACATTCTTTCCGTAGGTCTGTGGAGATAAAACCTAGAGGGGAAAAACAGTAATTTAGGAAGAAAATAATGTAGGATATTTAGAAACTATGAATAGGTTGAAAAATCTGTAAAAATGCTATATATTAATTTTAAGAATTTAAAAGAAACATTTTAAACACAGCCCTGAGCATGTTTGTCTGTCTTTAATGTTTTTCTTTATGAATCCAGAACAATAACTGAGTTAGATTATATAGATCTGACCACTGTCAAATGGAATTACAAATTAGGATAACTAGACACATTTCCATACTTGGAATTTTGTATTTTCTTTAAAGAGAGTTGATAGCACAGAACATCAAATCCTCAGATTACGTAGTTTGAATAAGCACTAAAGTGTGACCAAAGACAGACAATCGTTTATGGGCACATGGGTGAAATAGAAAGTGAAATAGGTCTTCTGACAGTTTCCTATTTTTGTGGTTCAGAAAATTCATGTTGATTTCTTTGTGATTTCAACATACAGTTCTCCGCTGTTGTCAGATGCCTAAGTATTTTCATTTTCTTGCAAATGTCATTGTTGAGAGTCGCCAAATAATTTATATGAAATTCCATTTAATTTAATTGACCTATGATTTTTTCTTTCTTTTAATGTATCACGTGGTGGTATCCAGTAACCTGGTAGATTGCAAAGGGTCGCCCCCTCATCTTGCAGTTGCGGCCGAGGGAGGTCTGTCCAGTTCTTGCCCTCCACATTCTTCCCACTTCCGTCCTTCGGAAAGGTAGAGCAGTTATTTTCCCCGCTTGAATATATTCAGTAATGAAAGTTTTGATCTAACTCTTCTAAGTCTATTTTATCATTAACCAAATTACTTACGGAGAAAATACCTGTAGATTTTATAAAGTGAACATGTTGATCTAACTCTTACAATCTGCTTCACCAACTAACAAAATTACTTACGAAGACTATACATATTATTTTCCTTTCATTTTAAGCATTTGTAGATGATTAGATTTTTTTTGAAGTCCTGAATTTGACTTTCTGGAAATTATGGTTAAGTATATCATTCTACCTAATTTTGTGGAGTGCTTTGAAAAACAGAATAATGAAATACAGGTTGGGAATATGATCTTTTGTGTCTAGGGTTGTTTGACAAATAAGTTTGCAAGAGATTTTTGGGGTGCCACTCTTAAGGCATTTGCTATAAATATTTAAATAGCTCATTAGGCTGTCTGAATAATGGAGTCGGATATTTTCCACAGAATTTATAGAACAGAATTTGGGAGACTAGTAGGTTGGATCTCAAGTTTAGGGTCACTGGCTTGTGTTTTCATCTGGTGCAGTTGTCTGAGGTTTCTGCCTTCGATTTTGACCTACCTACGTTGTAGACTTAAGTGGCTTACTTTATAAAACCTTAGCAAATGAAGCTGTGATTAATTTGTACATGGAAAACTGTTTTCTTTTTGTTTAAAGAGCCAAACCTCAGCTTTTCCTTCATTCAGATGTTATATAAGCAGAAGAAAGGTCATTTTAAAATGAGGGAAACAAAGTGATACACAGTTATAGCTAACTTACCTTGTTGGGGCTGGCAAAAATGCTGAAAGCTATTACGAGGTTAATAAATACCTTATTTATGAAAATCAGTCAGTGATCTTGTAAGCTTACTTTCTGAACAACCCTCGATTTTAAAAGGGTCATATTTGATAATAGGGCATTTTGGAACCAACTGTCTGATAAGTCACAGTCAGCATTGGGACTCCCTTTTCTTGGGTCGTCTTCAGTCTGTCTGAATCCCCTCAATGACCAGTGGCAGAAAGTACACGTGTATCCGTGTGCGGAATCCTTTTGGGAACGGCTGCTGTGGCATAAGTGGGCAGCATTTATGGTGGTGGCATAGTTAACATGAGAGGTGGGACTTGTAGCTTACGACTTTCGTGCAGGGCTTGCTTCTTTAATAATGTGAGCTTGCAAACCTGAATGCCTCTATGGAACCCCTATAGCTTGTGGCTTTTAGGAAAGGACCAGAATGTTAGGAATCCTGGAGTTGGGAGGTGCCGCAGGAGAACTGTGCTCAGCACTTCCATTCTTTCCGAGCAGAGGCTGGCAAACCACAGCCCGTGGGCCACATCCAGCCTGACACCTGCTTTTGTCAAGCTTTGCTGGAGCACAGCCAGTTGGTTTATGTATTGGCTATGGCGGTGTTCGCGCCACCAAGCAGAGTTGAGTAGTTGCAACAGAGATCATGTAACCCACAAAGCCCAAGATATGTGCCACTGGGCCCTTTACAGGAAAAGTTTGCAGACCCCTGCTCAGTCTGAAGGGCTTTATTTAATTTATTGTCAGTGGGTAAGATAATTTGTTGTTCCAAAGCACTTATAGCAAAATGTAAGTTATATTTTATGTGATAAAATATAATGGCAAGAACTTTTTAAACAGATACTTTCAGATTCGGGTGCAGCACCGTTGAGGGTAGTTAGCCAGTTAGGGTGGACTTCTTCTGTGATGCCCCTGGAGAAAGAGTGGGTTCAGGTCACAGGCTTACAATGCACAAGGGCCCCTCACTGGAAGTCACAGCACTTGGGTCACCCATTACTCTGACACGGAACACGTGATTGTGAATGCTTCAGTGGCAGAAAAGCATTGCTCCTTTGGAGAAAAGTCTAATTGTAGAACTAGCGGAAGGAAGGGATGTTGAAAGGCAGTGAGTGCTTTCCCACGCAGACGTGTGTGGGGCCAGCATCCCTTGTCACGGGACTGCTTCCTAAAGGGCAGGTAAACGTATGTGTGTTGGTAGTTGGTAGTGGGGTGTCCTGGCATATAAGCTCTCACAGCGTGGGACCTGGGGAGCCTCCTCTCCGCTCATAGGCGAACTAGAGCATGAGGGCTGCCTTGGGATGGATTGGCGCTCGGTGGGTGCCAAGGGAGAAGGGACCAGCCTGTGTGCACCTCAGTGTGAAACGGAGGAGGGGCAGTGCTTGGTCTGCGCCACAGGGCTTGGCCAGAGAGATTCAGGGTCCGTGTGTCCAGAACGGCACCTGTCTGTTGCATGCAAGTGATGTGTCATCGTGAGCCCACCTTGTACTGCCAGGAGACCTGTATTCAGCTGGAGTAAAAATCTAACTCAAACAGATACAAGAGACCAAGCACGTCAGTGAGAGGTCGCTGAGGAGCATAGATAAGGTCTGTGAAAGAGGATGTCAAGGGAGATTGTAGTGGCTCTATTTCCTGCTCTGTTTGAGAACTCTGCTGTCTTCCTCTAGAGGAAATGGTGCGGGAGAATGAAGACAAGCAGTAATTAAATGTTAGTATATTGTAATAAATACGTACAGTCATTACTGTTGTACATAATTAATACTTAGAATACTGAGAATCTTGTGCATAAGTTGATGACTTTTGGATGGTTACTTTGGCCAGAAGTAAGGCGTTGCTTAGGTCTTGAGAGTTAAAATAGAGAAAACGTGGGGGTGAGAGAGTGTGTTACGGCCATCCAGGAGCCGGCCTGAGAATTGAGCACTGTGATACGTTGTTAGGGAATAAGCCTGAGCAAATTGGTAGGTCCTTTGAAGTATTCCTTTATAACGTCTTATGAAATCTTGACTTGGAATTTATCTGTGGCATTCTGCATGTGATATGATCTCCCTGTTTTCAAAGCTAGTGCAGATTTATAACTATCTTAAATGTGGACTATAATGGGTGGATGTCAGGGCTGGCCAGGACCCTTTTGCAGGCGTCTGAGGTTGAGACACTTGATTGGAAATTGAGAGTACAGGAGAGGTGAGCTCAGGGTGAGGTGGAAGGATGGTGGTTTTGAGGTAAGAACAAACTCTCTTTCCTTTCTCTTTTCATCTCTCTCTCTTTTTCTTGTTGATACTCCTTTTCTAGGCGACTTCTTTTTCTCTTTTTCTCTACTTGGGGTTTGGCCGCAGGCTGGGGCAGGTCACCCTGAGTGGGGGCACCTTCTGCCTGGACACAGGCTGCCCGGGCCCTTGGTGGCCAAAGGAGGGATATGTCACAGAGCCTTGCTCCTAAGGCAGTGACAGCTTGGGTGCATTTTCTGGGTTATTTGAGCATGGATCTGGGCCAAAAACATTTGAAAAAGTTTCTTTTCCCCCTTTAATCATGGCTTTGTGTTTTCTTAAGTCCTTCAGCTTCCCGGCCTTCAACACCTAAAAGTGATTCAGAATTGGTCAGTAAGTCTGTGGACAGGACGGTGCCGAAGAGTAACCTAGAAATGCTTTGGCTTTGGGGAGAATTGCCACAAGCTGCAAAGGTAGGTCCTTTTTCTCAATTCTGCCACAGACTGAAGATTTCTAACTTAGCTTAAATTACATGGAATTAGTGTTCTGTCATAGCCAAGACACATAGCTGCCAGGAGCTGGAGGTAAATGAAACAGTGTTAAGGATTAACCTGAACACCAGAATTACTGACATTATAAAGAGATCTCATTGCATTTATATATTTTAAACATGCAGGACTACTTTCAGGATCTCATTTGCTATCACAACTAAATGCAGAATAAATTTTAAAAAGTACGACTTAAATACACGAATCCTGCTGTCTTCAAGCTGCAAACAAAAGTACTTCCCAGTTCTTCTTTGAGATCAGAGGTGACTGCAGAGAAGTCACGGGGAAAGAGACTTGGATGCTGGGTCTGTTGAATGAGAGGCCGAGGGAGTTGAGACAGCTGGAATCCCTGTTTGTGTCCCTCACGGAGGGACACTTCTAGGAGAGCACTGGCAGAGGGAAAGGCTACTAGAGCAGTCGTGGAAGATGTGAGCCTAATAGATAAAGTCAGGAAATTTTAAGGCTTTGATTCATCAAGTAGCATTAATATTTTTGGACCATCTTTGTTGGTGAGACCCTGGATTTGACCCTGTGGGATCGCCGGAAGAAATAGAGAAGCGTCTGAGTGCAGTGGAGAGAATGAGGGCCTGGGGGGCAGACTGCCCTGGGATTGAATCCCCGTTCCTTCTGCCACTTGCTAGCAGGGTGACCTTGGGCAAGTCAGTGGACCTCCTTGGACCTCGGTATCTTCATCTATAAAATGTGAGAAAACAATTGATGCTGCTCAGAGTGGTTGGGATGTTAAAAGAGATAATGTGTGAAATGTGCGGCACATTTAGCCCTCTAAATATTTGCATTCTTTCTCCTTGGCTGCACCACATACACACTAAGCCTCGGTTTGCCCATCTCCAAAATGCAGCAAGTTCACGTGCAGGTACATAATCACTACAGCACACAGTTTTCTGAAAACGTGAAATCTTTTCTTTCAAGAAATTTTACTTCCTATTCCAATGTATTACAAGCATCTTGAATTATATTATTATATTGCAAACTTTCTTTTTTTAACATGATAAGGTCCCAAGAAGATACTATAGCCTCTGAGAAGATGCTGCAGCCTCTAACATCCCCAATAAATGTTTGTAATATGAATGAATGAATGAGTGAGTGAGTGAATGCAGATTGAAAGCATTCCTATTATGAGTCAAGATGGGCGACTTTTTGGAGAGTAGGTTCTATAGAGGCTAAAGTTGTGGATCCATTTCCTCTCTAGGTTTTAGTTAGCTTTCATGGAAACTGCTGATTTCTCTGCCCACAGCTGTAGGGCTGACCCAGCCAGCTGTCTTTACAAATTCATGTCATTCGTTGCTGGAGAAACAGTGTGAAAGTGCAAACCTATCACGTCTTCTGGCAAAATAGTTCTAACCACAGATCTACTGTAGCATTATTTTTGTTTGTGATAGATAGAAGCTGTGAGATCAGATGGAAAAGTGACTACTTTCTGCCCCTTTTCTAGGCCATAGATTGTATTTAGGTTTTTGTTTGAATACATCCATTCCATAACTGGAAATCCCTTGGGGGGTAGAATCGGAAATGTTAATTTCCCACTCGGTGAACCAACCACCATCAAATATTTACTTAATATACTCTAGATTTGGGAATAAACTTTATTGAAATATAACACATATACCGAGAAATACACAGATGGTAAGTGTGTAGCTTGTATATTTCCACAGCGTGAACAGCCCCATGCACCGTTTACCCAGGTCGAGAACACGACCAGCAACTTGGAAGCTCCCGTGCTCTGCAGTCACTAACAAAAATGACCTCGACTTCTGACAGCAGAGATGAGTTTTGCAAGATTCATCCATGTTGTTGCGTGTAGTTGTAATTCACTTATTCTTGTTGCTGTGGAATATCTCATTGTGGAGCGTACTTCCCGTTCCTCTGATGGACACGTGGGTCCCTCCCACCATCACATTGCTAGTCTCACTCACTTCTGCTTGGCAGTTGATGTTTCGTATGAAAGTTCATTTGCTTTGGAACTCATGCTCTTGGTTTCTGGACCCTTCGGCAGGTGTGAAAATCACTGGATGATTCTTGAGGTTTGAAAGTCTCTGCCACTGACTTAACTGCCTATTTGTTCTCCCCTAGTAACTCAAGTTTTCTGTTGCCTGTGCTCTCACCTTCTCTCTCTCTCTTTCTTTCTCTCTCTCTCTCCCCCTTGCCTTTGGTCTAGTCATCTTCTCCGCACAAGATGAAAGAATCCAGCCCGTTGAACAGTAGAAAAATTTGTGATAAAAGTCACTTTCAGGCCATTCACAGTGAATCTTCAGACACTTTTAGTGACCAGTCACCAACACTGGCCAAGGGGCCACTTCTGGAGCAGAGCCAGCCTCAGACAGAGATGCAGTTTGTGAATGAGGAAGACATCGGGGCCTTGGGGGCAGCAGCGCCACTGTGCCCTGCGGTCGAGGAGCTCAAGCCCCCCTCTGCTGGCGTAGTCCAGGCAGCGAGCAAGACGGATTCTCCTTCTAGGAAAAAAGGTAGGAAGGCTGGCGCTTCCTGGCTCGCTTTCTGTTCGGACTTTGCCCTCGCTCTACAAATTATAGGACCTTCTTTGAAAACATCCAAGAAAATCAAGGTAGAGACAGAACTGTGAGAACTGTCATGTTCAATCTGTGCTCTTTTGCTGAATGTATTAGTTACCAGAATTTACTCAGAAAATCAGACGTAAAAGGAGGCCTTGGGGATAATGTACTAAACCTCCTCATCTGACAGATCGGGGATGCCAGATCCAGCAGATACTGTAGCACCCCCACCCCACGAGTGTGACTTCTATAAAGTTGATTATTAGGCTAATCTTGGCTGCCTCTCCCCTTGCCCCAAGTTCTCTCTGGCCCATTACCCCATTTAAATACCATGTATCACTATTTCAAATGATCATTAGTTTTTTTTTTTTCCCCCAACTCCCCCTGCTAGAATATATGCTCTCTGAGATGAAGAATGTTTTTTGTCTGTTTTACCTTTTTATCCTCAGTGCTTAAAGTAGTGGTTGGCACACAGGTGCTCCGTGAGTGCTAGCTGAACACACACCTGGGTGCCTGTCAGTAGTGATGGTGTCAGTCCTAACCTCTCAGCTGGGCAGCTTTGTGCAGTTTTCTAGCGCTGTGTAAACCAATTACATCATTCCCTGCCCGACGGAAAAAGGAAGTTTGAAATCGTGGTGTCAGTATCTGACAGTGCACAATTGTGGGTGTCGTGCCTTGGAGTATCGATGGGGAAGTGCTTAATGAAAGCTTTCATCATTTAATAATAATAATATTAATAATAATGGTAATAGTATCAATATTGTGAGTGCTTGGGACACTTTAGTCACTTCACAGACAAGGAACTGAGGCTCAGCAAAGCTACAGCACTTGATCCGGGCCACACGGTGGCGAGTGGCACAGCCCGTCCGCAGACCTGGGCGGTCTGACCCCACGGCAATGCCGCACCGACCGCTGCTCACTGGTGCTTGGGAGCCAGTGTGCACACTGTGCTTAAATGCTGTTTCTGTAGATACAAGCCCGTGAGGTTGTTTGTGGAAGAGTGGTTTTCTGACTCGAGCCATTTACGATTTTAGATAAACGAAGCAGGCATCTTGGTGCTGACGGTGTCTACTTGGATGACCTCACGGATATGGATCCTGAAGTGGCAGCCCTGTATTTTCCCAAAAAGTAAACTTTCTTTTAATTCCTGATATCATTTTCTATAATCTGCACGTATTAATCTGTGTGAGCCCAGTTTTCACCTGTGTTTTGACTAGGAAGTATGTGAGAAGAAGGCAGATGACCTCACCTTCTACTGTGAAAAGCAGCCAAGCCCTCCGGGCTCTCTCTGTAGACACGTGCGCGGGCACGTGGCCCGTGCTCCCCCTTTCAGGCAGGGACGCAGGCGCGAGCCTCAGTGGCCCACAGCCCAAATGAGTGGCAGCTGCGCAGCCCTCCCCCCACCCCAGGAGAGAGTTCCTGTGGTCCTTGGGGACCCACCCTGGGTTCCCCTGCGATGTGACCGGGGCCAGCGCCGTGGGGGGCAGTGGCAGGGGGCCAGGCCTGGGGGACAGTTGCTTCCTCTCCAGTTTATTTCACCCCGGGGGCTGGGAGGCGAGACAACTCCTAAGGTAGTTCATTGCACTTCTCTGTCTTTGTCACGGTACTTTCATGACAAATCTCTGCTGCGATGAAATCCTGTGCTGCTCTGCGGCGTAGCAACAGTCTGGTATGGATGTAGGAACATCTTCTCTTTCCCTCTTGGCAGCGGAGACCCTCCTGGGCTCACAAAACACGCCAGCGACAATGGGGCCCGGTCTGCCAACCAGTCCCCGCAGTCCGTGGGCAGCTCGGGCATTGACAGCGGCGTGGAGAGCACGTCGGACGGCCTGAGGGACCTGCCGTCCATCGCCATCTCGCTGTGCGGGGGCCTCAGCGACAACCGGGAGATCACGAAAGGTACCGCGGCTGCGCGCGCCCTCTGGTGGCCGCCCATCGGAAGTTGCAGGGCCCAGGCTCTGAGATGAGGTCCCGTCACTGGTGGCTTTTCCCTGGGTGTGGATCCTGGTAGCACACACGACTCATTGTGCTCACGGCCCAGATGCTTCTGGCTTGCACTTGGCTGAGCTCAGGGTTCTGTGGGTTGCACGTGGCCATTCGTCAGGCGTGTTTGCAGAGCACTCTGTGTGTCTCCCGTGCCCTAGGCCGGCACTGCGGAGATGACCTCCAGGAGCCTGTGGTCTAGCGGGAATGTCAGTCTTGTTAAAGCAGAGTGCGTGGAGGTGTGGGGGGAACGCCCTGGGTCTGGGAGGAGGGGGCGAGGGCTGAGTTTGTCTGAGGAAGTCCGGGAAGGCTCCCCCCCTGGATTTGAAGGCTGCTGTCGGGTGGGTGTAGGTGATCAATTCAGAGCTTTTCCAGTGTGTCAGGACAGTTCCGTGGTGAGGTGTGCCCAGGACCCCCAGCTGATGCAGTCAGACGTTATCAGCTGCTGAACTCCAGAATGGACCTAGTTGCCCGGCCCCGCCCTCCCCACCATCTCCCACCACTTTCTCTTCTCCGTCCCCCCACGGCCTGTGTGTCTGGCAGGGAGTGGGGCCGAGGCCGCGTGCTTCTCTCCTCTGCCTCTTGGTCTCCTCCATGTTCCCTCCCCACCCAGGGTCGCCAGCCTGGACTCCTGTCTCCGTCCTGAAGTCCCTTCAGGGCTTTGTGAAGTTCTTCTCACACAAGACGGGGGCCTCTGTATTCTGGCACCTGCACCAGCCGGACCCTCACTCCATCGTGGGTGGGAACAGGGTGCTCACTGGGTCCAGCTGACTCCGTTCATTTCATCTCACAGCCTTGTCATCCTCACGGCCACCCTGGGAGGTGGATGCGGTTATTGTCCCTGAGCTACAGAGGAGGGGCTGAGGCTTGGGGAGATAAATCACTTGCCCAAGGTCACCTTGATCGCTGTGACTTAACCTGAGTAGCCTGGCTTCTGAGCCCCGCACAGCCCTTGCTCGGCCTCCACAGATGGGCGTGTGCGCTGCGTGTTCCACGTCCTGCCGCAGTGTCCGCCCCCACTGAGGGTGCACTCCTCCCCGGGGCTCGGTCCCACCCGCAGCCTCCCTTCATCTCTGCGCACACGCTGCCCCCCAAGCAAAATGAGGCTCCCTGTACAAATGCATTCGTACGTTTCGCAGGATTGTCCACACAGCTGGAATGCGTAAACTCCCAGAACACACTTGTGAATGACCGAATGAAAGATAGGCCTATACAATACACCCGTGTAACCAAAACCACTCTATTGAAATAAAAAAAATAAAATAAATGAAAAAAAGGGGAAAAAAGAAAACTAGGCCTAATTGTGAACTGAATTTTCTTTTTCTTTTTCCTTATCCGCTACAATTGCTGTCACAGATGCATTTTTGGAACAGGCTGTGTCCTATCAACAGTTTGTTGACAACCCTGCTATTATCGACGACCCCAATCTCGTGGTGAAGATTGGGAATAAGTAAGTACGTCTTGAAAGTCAATTTGGCAGTAGCATGGTACGGTTTCAGTTTCATTTTTTTAAATGCAGAGACCTAGACATTAGGCCTTAGAAATGCATAAAATAAAATCTTTGCTAAACTTCATGATTTTGTCTTCGCTGCTGGCAGAATTCTATGCCAGTAGAATGGGCAGCACAGCTGATAGGCTGGGTAACTGTCAGTCTTGTGGGGTTTTAATATTCATCTGCACTAGATTTGATAATTGAGACCAAGCACTCTGAGGTTGCAGGGCTTGGTCTGTGAGACTTAGGCCCTGCACAGCACATGGACGTAACAGCGTAACCTACATCTCCACCCCCTTTTTTTTTTTTTTTTTGTTGAGACAGAGTCTCACTTTGTTGCCCAGGCTAGAGTGAGTGCCGTGGCGTCAGCTTAGCTCACAGCAACCTCAGACTCCTCGGCTTAAGCGATCCTACTGCCTCAGCCTCCCGAGTAGCTGGGACTACAGGCATGCGCCACTATGCCCGGCTAATTTTTTCTATATAGATTTTTAGTTGTCCATATAATGTCTTTCTATTTTTAGTAGAGACGGGGTCTCGCTCAGGCTGGTCTCGAACTCCTGACCTTGAGCAATCCACCCGCCTCGGCCTCCCAGAGTGCTAGGATTACAGGCGTGAGCCACCGCGCCCGGCCTCCACCCCTTTTAAAAACTTTATTGTCTGAGGTCAAGAGATATGTGGGGTGTCTTTGCAGACTGTTAACAAACTTTCCTTCCTGAGTGGAAGCTGTGGATGCTTTAGATGTGAACTTGGGTTGTCTTGTCCTTGAGATGTGGCAGGACGTGCCACAGGCCCGTTGTGGTTTGGTGCAGCGACCACACAGTGGAGTCTGGGCTGCAGCAAAGCTAGTGGCCAGAGTGTCCCGGCATGTCCAGCTGTCCGTCCTCCTGGCACGACTGCTGCCGGGCCCCTCACTGTGGCCACTGGGCTTAGACGGAGGTGCGTGGGGGATGTAGCAACAGTATTGAGCTCTCTAAGGGCCTTGCTGGGGTTCCAGAGCTTTCCATGACTGTTTTGCATGATATTAGAAAAGTTTTTAGTCTGAGATTTGGTCTTTTGACATCTGTTTCGTTGTTTCATGTTAGATATTATAACTGGACAACGGCAGCACCTCTGCTCCTGGCAATGCAGGCCTTCCAGAAACCTCTGCCAAAGGTGAGCTTTAACATGAGGAAGAAAAGGGGACACTAGGCATGATGGGTAGCTTAAGCTGGGTGGTTGGCATTTAACTTTTATTTTAAAAACCACAAAGTCAATTACGTCATACTCTTTGGAAGTTCATGAGCAGACAGATGTGTTAGGAGTTTGAGATCTTTTTCTCTCGCACCTTGAATATCCTTCCCCCTCCTCTGTATCAAGGCAAAATCCCCCAATTATGGCATCACAGACCAAGAATCCGTTTGCCAGCCCTTGGCGTGCTAGGGACACAGGTGGGGGCAGAGCAGATGGGTGTCGGGGTGTCGGAGCCCAGTGAGGATGAAGGGTGGAGAGCATTGCCGTTGAAGCGTTGGAGCAGGCGCTGGGGCTGGGTGCAGGGAGGTCCGACACACATCAGATGCCAGCGCTAGCCACGGGCATTGCTCAGCCAAGAAGCCAGCCCCGTGCCTGATCCTCTGAGGCAGGAGCCCCAACGGGGAATGGTCAGTGTGTCGTCTGCAGGGGAGAGTAGGTGAGTGGCTGCAAGGAAGAGTTAGGAGGGCAGGTGCGCAACCTGCCAGCCCAGTGTGTCATCTCCTCCCGAACAGTTCACTGGACGGTCGGCCAGGAATTGTTTATTGTTTTAATGTTGTATCTTCCTACCAGATTATACATTCTTTTTGCTGCAGAGATTCTGTCTTAGACTTTTTTATATTCTTTGTACACTTAGCAAGTGCTTTGTACTGCTTAGGATGTTGTAGTCCATCAGACAGTTCTAATGTCTGGGATTCTTTTTTATTGGAGAGAGAGTCTCTGTCACCCTGGCTAGAGTGCAGTGGCATCATCATAGCTCACTGCAACCTCTAACTCCTAGGCCCAAGTGATCCTCCTGCCTCAGCTTCCCGAGTGGCTGGGATTACAGGCACGCACCACCGTGCGCAGCTGATTTTTCTATTTTTAGCAGAGATGGGGTCTCGCTCTTGCTCAGGCTGGTCTCGACCTCCTGAGCTCAAGTGATCCTCCCGCCTTGACTTCCCAGAGTGCTAGGATTACCATCGGGAGCCACCGCACCTGAGCTAATGCCTGAGATTCTTGAAGGTCAATCTGACTTTGTTGAGTCTCCACCTGCCCCTGGACTGGGCTGAGGGCATGTTCTCCAGAGTGGTTTTTATTCTGTCCCTGCCCTGGCATCCATGGCCCAGGACAAATTTTTATGTTACGTTTTTCAATGTTTACAAGTCAGTAGGAAAAAAAAAAAAAAAAAGACCGATGCGATGGAAATATAGTTAAAGGTTTTATTCACAGAAAAAGAAATATACGTGGCTTTGAAACTTAGGAGAAATTAGTTCTTGTGATATGCATGCCAAATCTTTTTACAGGTTTAGTCATTTTTGACTCTACTTACAGCATTTCTCTAATAAAAAATAGTTTTTATATGTAGAATTTGTCAGTCTTGTCTTTTATGACTTGGGTTTTGTGTCACACTTAGGGTGGCCCTGCTTCTCTGTTTTCAAAATTCGTGAAAATATGTCCTGCATTTTCTTCTCATGCTTTCTTTCATTTTAAACCTTTGGTCTGTCTAGATTTTATTTTGAGAGTAATAAGGGAGGTATCAGGAGCCAGAGCAGTTTTTCCCAGCTAGTTAGTTATTGAGTTCATTAGGATGTTTTTGGTTTTAGGAAACAGGATGACTAAAAGTGGCTTAAATAATAAGGGGTTTATGATCTCACCTGATAATGATTGTAGAGGTTGGTCGTTAATTTGGGTTAGCTTCTCGGTGAATTTCGTGGGTTTTTCTTTATGGCTACAAGATGCCTGCCCATCATTTCCTCATACGACCACATCCAACACAGGAAGGGTGGGGACACGCGATCACCTCTAAACTCACTGTCGGCAGAACAGCGGGATGACTATGAATGGCTTAGACCAATCGAGGTTCACCCTCTGGAGTTGCACCTGCCTTCGCCGAACACACTGCCGCCTGATTCTCGAACTCAGTTTGGGATCTGTCGGCGAGAAAGACCAGGGGGGCAGGTGGGCAACCAACAGGATCCGGCTTCGCTGCTTAATTATCCCAACACCATTTATTAAAGAACACTTTTCCCACTGGTGGGCAGTTACAACTTTACCCTCTGGGAAATTTCTCTGCGAATTTAGATTTATTTCTGAACTTTTGTCCTCTGTTCCTGCAATACGTTTACTCATGTACCAGGACTGTATTCTTATGGTTACCGTAGCTTTTAAATCTATTTTAATATCTGGCAGAGCTTGTGTGGACTTATTACTGTTCTGCCTGAGAATTGTCTTGGCTATTTTTGTTTGTTTGTTATCCAAATGAACTTTAGAAAGAGTTTATCCAGGTCTGAAAATAATCCTCTTTGTTTTTTTCTTTCTTCTTCCGTCTCTCTCTCTCTCTCTCTCTCTCTTTTAAATCAGGGTTTTGTTGCATTTATGAGTGGATTTAGGGGAATAGGGCAGTTGACATCTTTGTGAAATGTCCTATTCACGGACAGGGCATCAGTGGTTTGCATTTGTACTCAGGTTCTTTTGTGTCAGATAGGGGTCTTTTAAGCTAAATAGTGAATTATTTATCTGTCCACTTACCTGTACCCTGTTGAGTTAAAGGACTTAACTCTTTCTTTCATTAGTAGCTGAGGTGGGTCACCACTTGAAAGTTGTCTAAACTGACGAAGGGATGTTAGGTAACATTCACTGTGGTCCTAGAATTAGCTTCGAGATAGATACTTTGTTCTTTGGAAGTACTTAGTAAATTAATTCATATTTAATCTCCCTCATCAACTTTCATTCACTTAGGATAAAAGTATGAATTTTATTTTTAATACTTGAGATTTTAAGTGAAATGCATCTATTGATGTCAAAATTTGGAATTTACACTTACTAAAAAATTCTGTGTATTTTACCTTTTGTTGAAAACTGTTTTATCCTAAAAAATTCTGTGTATTTTACCTTTTGTTGAAAACTGTTTTATCCTATGCTTTATATTAATCATTTCATATTTTATTTTATAATCATCATATTGAGGGTAACAGTATCTTAACCAGTTAGCCACTTTAATTTGGAAACTTCTGGTCTTACTAATCACTAATGATTTTTAATGCTTTCTTTTTTTGTTGTTGTTATTGTTGTGTTGTATTTTATTTGTTGTTTGTTTTTTCCTTTAACACCTTCTCAAGTCTTCATGCTTAAGTTATCTTAATGTAATTTTGGACGCCATTAGGTTTTGCTTCTCTAAAATTTTTAATCCACAAACAGTATGTTCTGTTTTCTCTGATTTTTTTTTTTTAATCTTACTTTAATTTGCATGTATGTTTCTTTTGGTTTGAATGTGCTAAGTTGATCTTTTTTTGGTTCCATTATTTATGTTACCATCCATTTAAAACAGGCCACTGTGGAATCTATCATGAGGGATAAGATGCCCAAAAAGGGAGGAAGATGGTGGTTTTCATGGAGGGGAAGAAACACCACGATCAAAGAGGTAAGCACAGAAAACAGAAGCCTGCACTCAGCTCAGTGGGTTTGGTATCGTGTAGTGAAGTTAATTTTCGTGTACGTGTATCTGAGAAATAAGCGTGACTTTCCATGAACCAGCTCTGCCACAAAGCGGGGTGCTCCTCCACGGGATGCGGGGCGGGCAGAGAGGAAAGGAGAGGCGTGTGTAGAGTGGGGTGCACCTCTGGGCTCTGCTCCCTGTTAGTCAAGTCACCCCCCTCCATAGCAGCCCTCTTCATCTGCAAAAAGAAGGGATTCAACCTGGTCATTTAAACATGAAATATCTTCCTTCTGCTTGTGAGGACAGTTCTAACGAGGTGTACTTAGGGCGCAGACCAATTCTCACTAGTCATTTCATTGAAACGCAGAGTCAGTTGTGGCTGTGGCTTCCAGCTCTGCAAGTGCCTGGGGTGTTTTTCAGATCTTCGCTGACCTCTCTCCACCTGTCTTCGCTTGGCTTTGGGCCACTGCGTTTGCCCGGCTCTCCTCCTCCCCGCTCCCCGCTAGCTGCCCCCTGGCTGAGCCCCCGTCAGGGCGTCCTCAAGGGTCGGCTTCTCTTCTGCTTTTACTCCTTGGTCTTCCCTTGGGCCCATGTGGATGAGTCCGTTTTCATTTCCAGACATTTCTTTCTGCTCCACCATTTACCAAATAGCCAACCAAGTAGACGTCTCCCTGAGGCTGCTTCAAGCGTTTCAGACTCCTCGTTTCTAAACTGGACTCATGGTGTTCTCGAGAGCTCTTCCATCACTGAAACCACAGTCAGAAAGTGGCTCCACTGTCCATCCATAGTGCACGTACTTCCTTCTTCCTCACTGCTCACTCCGAGTCCTGTCTGTTTCCCACCTTAATATTTCTCACATTTATCCATTTCTCCAGCTCCACTCCACAACTCCAAGCTATAGTCATCCCTCCCAGAGTTGCTTCCACGTGGTCTGTTTATACCCATCCTTGCCTTCTCTTCTGCATTCGCTGCACTGTCGTTGGATGGTCTCTTTAGGGTACCAGCTTTTACAGTGAAGCCCAGCGAGTGTCCTTACCACGGTCTACAGCACTCGTGTGCTCTCGGCGCTGCCTGCCTCTTTAGCCTCGTCTTTGCCACCCTCCGCCTTCCCTCTGTGCTTTTGCTTGGCTGACTGAAAGTACATTCTACCCCAGGACCTTTGCACATGTTATTTCTTTGCCTGGTGTTCTTAGGCCTCCTCTTCCTGCCTTCACTTGGTTAACTAACAGCTCAGTCCTTTCACCACAGATTAGCCTGGTCTGCTATTCTCTGCCTGTGAACTTTTCCTTCATAAATTTCATCAGAGTTTATGATTATATACTTATTAGTGTGACTATTTGATTAACAGCTCTCTTCCCCTCCAGACCCTAAACTCTATGAAGGCAGAGGCCATATATGTGGCTTTGATTCTTTTGATGTTCCTGGTGCCCATATTGGACCCAGAGTAGCCGTTTGGCAAATATTTATTGAGGGAATAGTGATTACTTCTGTAATATAGTATGAAGAAACCACAAGGAAAAAAGTCAAGTTGTTTATTTTCATAGTAAAAGAAACCCCAGTTAAGGGGAAGAGTTTGCTGGAAGATTTTAATCAAGGTATAATTGTTCTTTGACATTTTCTGTTAGCATATCTGAGTTTTATTGATCTGTTTTATTGATCTTTAAGGGGTATAAATAAGTTAAAGCAAACATATATGCTCTACTTAAGGGGGCTTAAAGCATAAAGGACCTTTGTAGTTTTCTTAATAAAGAGCAGAATGTTGTAGAATTTAAGGTAGAAATATACTTCAAAGACTTCCTTGTAGAGTATCCAAATTCTCATCAGTTTGAATTAAAGGGAATGCCAATATAAAGTAAGGAGCATTTATGAAGTTAAATATTTCTCAGAAAACCTGAAATGTATTTATTTCAGATAGATGCATATTTTTGAACTAGCCAAATTAAAATTTGCTAGCAGTGGTGGCGAAGTCATGTGACTCAATAAATAGATTAAAAATAACTGGGTGTGTTATATCAAATATTTATTTGCTTATGAAAACACCGTTTGAAACCAGTTTGTACTACTCGTATGTTAAGACAGTCACCCTGTTATGTCGTGTATGTTGCTCATTTTCTTTATTAGGGAAGTGATCAGATGACCACAGATCCGAGATTTTGTTGTTTACCCTGTGCCTTTGGCGTTTGTCCTCTTGTGTCTTCCCGGAGCCTGTGGGGTCAGTGCCCGTCTCCTCCCCGCTCCGCCCGCCGTGTGCCAGGCTCTGTGTTCCAGACACAGTATCACCTTTAATCCCCACAGCAGTGTGAGGAGGTGGCGAACACCCCCCTGTTTCACAGATGAGGAAGTGAAACTCCGAACGTGTAAATGACTCTCGCGGAAGTTCGTAAGCCAGGGAAGCAGGACCGGGCCCAGGTGTTCTCTTAGAAATGCAAGGTTCTCTTCAATATCAAAGATGCATCTTCTATTATGAATATGCGGTATTGAGAAAGAGAAAACTATGTCCACATTTTCCCCAAGCAAAATATGGTGTGAAAATATTTTCAAGCATTTCTATCAGCAATTACTAGAAAATATTTTGAAAGCCCTCAGAAAATATTTTGCAGCCCTTGGTAAAGCATTTGCATAAGCTACAGTGGTGATGAAGTTTGGTTTGGTGCCACAAACACTTGTGGATAACAGATTCATTTGTGTCAAATACATTTCTTGGCTTAATTGTATACTTCTAAGTGAAGGAATAACCGGGACCTGACGAAACAGACACCCCCCAGGGCCACCCAGGGCCTCCCAGGGCCCTTTCTGGGTGCGTGTCACTGGGGAAGGGTCCACTTTTAGGGTGCCTGCCCTGGGCCTTAGGGGAGCTCATTGGAGCACGTGAGCTGTGGTGTAAGCTCCTTCTCTGTGGTGCGTCCATGACCCTCTTCTTTTCTCCTCTCCAGGAAAGCAAGCCGGAGCAGTGCTTGGCGGGCAAGGGCCTCAGCACTGGAGAACAGCCGTCCCCACTGAGCATGGCCACCAGGTATGGCGCAAGTCTTCCTGGGATGCTGCAGCCCCCCTCCATGTCCAGGGCGATGGCACCTGCCGGTTGGATGCTGGCAGGGTTTCAGCTCTGGCCCTGGGACTCACTCAGTGGCCTGGAGCAGTTTGTGTAGCTTGGTTTTCCCATTAGCCAAATGGAGTGAGTCACTCCCTTCAATAGCTAACGTACAAGGTAAACGTGAGCCTTAAATAGGTGCTGTAACTAGAGCAGTTCTCCAGGGCCTGGCATATGCCAGCCCTCCACGCACAGATGAGCATGATGAGGATGATGATGATGAAGATCCTAGTAATAAACAACAGCATTAATAACAACGTGAAAATAAGTTTTCCTTCTTAAGAAACTTGCCTTTCTCTACAGTTTAAATATTTGGTGGGGCTTACGTTGGTACTTTTCTAAATACTGATATGGATTCATGGAACTTGGCACAGGAGAGGTTGGATTTGATAATACTGGTCGGTATTGGTGGTGTTTTGTCTTCAGGTTAATCTCTTTGTACGAGCTTAGTGGTGACTCTGCTCCGAGGACAGTACCCAGGATTGCAATCCTGTCCTGCTCCGAGGACAGTACCCTTCCCCACTAATTATCGTACCGCATGTCGGCACTGAACGGCCTGTGTGCTGATAACATCTTTCACATGTAACCTCACTCTTACAGTATTCCTGTGCTTAAGAAACCCAGGATTGCATTTCTTAGCGGACAGAAAGTGTCAGCAGATTCATTGAGGGCCAGACCCATATCTCGGTCATTTTTGTACCTTGGAGGCCGAGCCAGTGCCCAGCACAGAGTAGGCGTCTCATAAATGTTGCTGAACTATTGCCAAACTGCTGAGATTTTCCTCGCGTGTTGTTGACTTACAGGAGGGGCAGGCGTGGACTTCCGGTCCTCTGCCTCCTGGCCATGGCTCTGTGTCCTAAGTTATTTTGTTTCTAGAATTCTTTGTTGGAAATAGACACTCAGGAGGTGGCAAGCAGGCAACAGTCTGATTTCTCTGTTGTGCTCTGTGGCGAGGATGGGGTGGGGACGAGTGTGCAGGGCCTGCTGTGATCATTTTTGAAAGTGACTCTAAGTGGACTGGGTCATTTTTGGCCGGGAGGTTCTGGAAGTGAAACCTTGCTGTTGTCCTCGGTGACACTGCAGGCAGTGCCACTGGCTTCCCCGGTGCTGCCGTGCGCTCTCCTGTGCTCACAGCCGCGCAAGGGCGGGAAGGTACCGCATGCTGCAGGTTTGGTGTTCCCGTCCCGTTCCTCACCCCGTCTCTGCTTCCTTCTCCGGGGACAGTCGCTCAGGCACCATTACTTGGGTCCTTTCCCAGTGGGGAATTTTGAGTTTGGCTGCGAGTGAGCTTGGAGGGGAGGAAGCAGGTGTGTTCCGAGTGGAGCACGGGCTGGGAACGTGCTGTCCTTTGAAGGGATACAGAAAGCAGCCAGCACAGAAGCCGGTAGTTTCTGAATGCGTGGCGCTTTAGTCCCATTAGCGGGAGGCAGCAAGCTGTATCGGGATCATGAGACTGTGGAGGCGGGCAGATCTGGTTCGGATTCCCTGCTTTGCCACTTAGTGATCATTCGACCTCCGGAAAACTACCTGACACATCTGAGCAAAGTCGCAGCACGAGGTGAATGCCCAGCCAGGCCAGGAGGGGCCGCTCCTGGAGCCCGTGCAGGGGATGCTCGACCCCAAGGCAGGGCACAAGAGCGAAGACGCAAAACCCTATGCCCTAAGCAATTTCAACCAATTTAAGCAGCACTAGAAATGCCCTGATTTCCTGAATGCATTTTAAGAACCTTCTCTGTCTTAGCAATAATTTCTAAACATAGGAGGTAGCACAGTGCAGGATTTAAGAGCAGGGACTCTGTCAGACAGCCCTCTGTGTGATCTTTGGCAAATTATTCCAGCTGTCTGTGTCTCCATCTGTGAAATGGGGATTAGAATAACACCAACACCACAGACTCCATCTCATTTAATCCTCAGGGCAGCTTCATGAGCAAGGTGATTCAGAGTGCGAAGACCAACACGGCCACGCTGGAGGTCAGTGCCTGCAGGCGACTGTAGGGGAACAGTCAGGAGGGTGGCCTGTAGCCACCTGGAGGACACGTTTAGTCCTGGGCCATACAGTTTTAAATATTTTAAAATATACTTCATGGGCTGACTGCTGGGTGTCTGCCAAGTCCATCCTGCCGCATTGCCAGTCTTAGACCCAGGGGGAGGTGGGCCCGGGGGCCAGAGAGCCAGGTTCACAAGGGACAGAGGATGACAGACACTGGGAGAGGGTCACATGTAGAGGCGTGATGCCGTCACTGGTGTCCCGTGACGTTATTCTTACCCCTCCGAGCTGCAGCAGGGAGGCCCCAGGGAGAGAGGAGGAGGAAGTCTGTAAGCTCTTCCTGAGTTGGAACATCAGCCCCTGCTGCTAACTTGCAGCGTTATGGATCTTCTTACTGTCTGATCCCATCATACTCCAGTATTGGCAAAAAATGCTTTTCCGAGTTAAATAGAAACAGCTGGACTATTGGCCATTCTGAAGTAGTCGTACCATGCTTCCTTATCAAACCTGAAAAATTAAGAATTGTGAAAAGGCACAGTTCCTTGTGAAAAGGAATTGAGATTTTGAAAAGAATTGATATGAAGTTCTCTTGAGAAATGTAAATCTTTTAATTTATGCTGGCATCTTAGACTTTTATCCTCTTTATTAGAGTCATGCAGTTGACTTGAAAAAAGGGTGTCAGAATGTTTTTCCTAATTGACAGACTTGATTGACAGCACAGTCCCCGAAGTCCCATAATTGAGCAAACAGCTTGTCACCATACAAATAATTAAAATACCCTTTGAAAAATGCACACTGTGACAAGTGCTGACTTCAGTGTTGTTCACAGCTACTCATCTGAACGCAGATTTTCAAATGACACGAGCCCTTTGTTTTGCTGCCTCCTGCAGACACTGTAAAGCAAGCGCATTTAATGAGCCATTGTCGGGGGGGCGGGCGGGGCCCGAGAGTGGGAGGCACTTTGTTCTGCGCAGGCCGCAGGGTCAGGGAGGTGGCTGCCGCAGAAGACCATTTACTGGCCCTAAGTGACACGACCGACAGCCAACTGCACGGCTCCCATTTTAGCCTTGGTATCTGTGTTTTCCTTTCTGCGTTCCTTCAAACATGGCATGCTGCACGAATTTAGTTTTGTTTTTTTTCTTTAAAGCGGCAGATGGAAATACCAGCTATTCTGCCTTACGTCCTTATCCTGCCGGCAGAGGTTCACATCAATCTGTTGTCACCAAGAGCTCTGGTTCACATTTGGTTCTCATTTCGCTCCAAACTGTTTGGTTGGAACGTAAACATTTTCCTATGCAAGGGGGGGCCCGTAGCCTCACTCTCCCCCTGCCCGACACGGAGATCTCCCCCTGCCCACCGCGACCCCGGCTCTGGCAGCTCCAGGCCCACGTCTGCTCTGTCTGAAAACCTCTGCGTCGTTGGTTCAGAAGAACCGGTGTTGTTCATGGCATCTGCAGGTGTTGGAACTGGAAGGGACTTCTGTTGGAATGTGCCATTTTACAGACGAGCTGCTGGAGGCCGACAGAGGAATTACCTGGTTTGAGGCCCTACCTGGGATTCATGCCTCCCAGTCCAGGTCTTTCCAGGCGGTTACCTGCGTGCAGCCTGAAGTTTTTGGTGGGCGGGAAGCAATTTGTTCCTTTGCATTTTCCGATGAGGAAACCAGGGCTGAAAGACAAAGATGTGATTTGTCCAAGGTAATACAGCGTGAAGTCACTACGGGCTCGAAACCTGGATTTTTCAGATTCTACCCACTGTGCCATCTCCACTCTAGGTACAATGACCCCCTAATGTCATGCTTTTGTTCCATCTGGGCATAGCTTAGCCTTGCCACCGGTGGACCAGAACTCTAACCTGTGCTCTGCCCTTCTCCTTCAGTACAGTCTCTTTCCTGTGGCTTGTTCACCAGGGCTGTGTCCCAGTGTCCCCAAATCTGTATCTCCAGCCCAGGTTGCTGTGTTGTGATGGTTTAGACCAAAGCCCCCTGAGGGTAGAGACCAGGTTGTTTGCTGTGTCATCAGCGCCTGGCACCATGCGCATAAGTGTTGGTTGAATGAGCCCCAGGCCACTAGCCCGGAGCCCTTCTCCTGGCCTTCCCCTGGGGCCTGGGGAGCAGGTGCTTAGGGAAGGACTGACCTTTCTAGACTGGAAGGGCCAGGTCTCCACACAAGACAGTAGAAATGACACAGAAGTGGGGGTGCATGTGACAGTGTCCTCCCCAGTACTGGGCAGTAATGCGTTGCAGGAATCACTCTGGAATGAACACGTGTGGGGTCGGAAGGCAGCAGGTTGCACAGGAGATCTTATGGGAGGGAGGTGGGGACGACAGGAGGCTGGAGGAGGAGAGGATGTGAGGGCTCACCGAGATGAGACGCACATTGGTGTGGTTTCTGTTGCGAAATGTCTATTCAGATCCTTTGCTCACTTTTTAATGGGATTGTTTTTCTGCTGTTAAGTTGTTTGAGTTCCTTGTGTATTCTGGATATGAGTCCCTTGTCGGATGAATACTTTACAGATATTTTCTCCTATTCAACAGGTTGTCCCTTTACTCTGTCGATTGTTTCGTTTGCTGTTTGCTATAGTTTCTTTTGCTCAACATCACTAATCATCAGGGAAATACAAATTAAAACTACAGTGAGATTATCATCTCACCCCAGTTAGAATGGCTACTATCAAAAAGACAAAAAAATAACAAATGCTGGCAAGGATGCGGAGAAGAGGGAAATACACTGTTGGTGGATATAATACAGCCACAGAACAAATCAGTATGGTCATATCTCAAGAAGCTACGTATAGAACTACCATGCAGTCCAGGAATCCCACGACTGGGTATTTATCCAAAGGAAAGGAATCTGTATATGAAAGGGATGCCTGCACTCCCATGTTTATTGCAGCACCGTGCACAGTAGCCAAGCTGTGGCTAAGTGTCCATCAGTGGATGAATGGATAAAGAAAACGTGGTACATATATACAATGGAATATTATTCAGCCATAAAAAGAATGAAATTATGTCATTTGCAGCAACATGGATGGAACTGGAGGCCGTTATGTTTAGTGGAACAGGCCAGGCACAGAAAGGCAAATATCGCATGTTCTCACACTTATGTGGGAGCTAAAGAGGTTGATCCGATGGAGGCAGAGAATAGAATTGTGGTTACCAGAGGCCATAGCAATAAGCATTTTTAAAAAGAGTTTAAAAAAAGATGAGATGAGCTCTGTTATGTGCTAATCTTGCCCAGTGGGATGTGCTGAGCCTCAGGCTTTGCAGGAAGGTGAAGCGCCCGAGAGCTTGGGGCGCACCTGCTTTCGGGGCCACTTGGCCTTTCCGCTCAGTCTGAGACACGTATTAAGCACATCCTGCAGTATTAAGGCATTTTCAAAGGTAATGATTGTGGAAAGCAGAGCTAATACTAGCAGGTTGGGGATTATGTCACAGCAGGATTTTCCTCCAGGGAACTGCTAAATTACTGGGATGCTTTCTGTGAGCTATTTAAAGAAGATGAGCCTGATTCCCACCCTGTACCTCCAGCACCCCACCAAACAGAAAAATCTAGAGGAGTTAGGGGCATTGGCCTATGGATTCTGCACAGACAAATAAGTTGTTTTTGTTGCTCACGTGATAACATGAGTAGGGATTGTGGAGTGGAGAATTGGTGAGTCTTCCTAGTTCTCACTGGTATTTGTTGAAGTCCTCCAGGTGCCCTCCTTGCTGGGAGTTGTGTATCTGGAGATGAATATGCAGGGAACTGGCTGATGAGCGTGGCCTGCAGTCTCAGATGGGAAGAGAAGAGAAGCAGAGAAGAGAACGTTAGTGTCTTCCTAGGCCAGGAGGGAGTTTAACCCTAATTGTCATGAATAGGAACCTGTGGGCTTAAAACAGAGCGATGGTGGCTGGTGACTGGGCAAGTGAATGAGGAGAGGCAGCCCCTGCATGAATAATGCACGAGATGTATGGAGGGGGCTGTAGGGAGAGTCCATTGATAAATCCAATGCCATGTGGTGAATGACCACCCAGAAGACGGTGCTCAGGAGAGACCTGATTGACTTAGTCATTGATTCAGGGCTAATGCATTTTTAATGGCCACGCAGATGCATTTTCTAATTGGTGGTGACATCACTGTGTTCCAGAATAAAGCATGAGTCATCCTCCAGCGACGAGGAGCACGCAGCTGCCAAGCCGTCCAGCGCAAGCCACCTCCCTCTTTTGTCTAACGTCAGCTACAAAAAGACTCTGCGGCTCACTTCAGAGCAGCTGGTGAGCCTCTCGTTCTCACGTGGTCGTGGTTGTGCTCGTCAGTCCTCTCGGCATCCGGGGGTCCTGCAGAGCCGCAGGGGTGCGCGTTGTGGCCGGGTGTTCCCAGCACTTTCCTCCCAGCGTGCCCGCTGCCCTGCAGCCTGCCCCGTGTTTCCAGCTGACTCCAGCACCCTGCCTGGCGGGCACCTCAGTAGCATTTCCTCTCCCGTCTTCCCCTTGTTCTAACCCAGCCCCGGAGGCTCTTGTTCTCGAGTGTGGGGAGGAGGCAGCCTGACTATCTCATTGATTCTGAGCTATCGATGACCCATAGACTCTAAAATCTCTCAAGGGGGATTTCGCTTTAAGAGGAATGTTTGTTAACACAAATGCATCTCTTTAAATTGGTGGAAATCAAGCAGTTGTGATAGAATTTAGAGAATTTCAGGTAGCAAGGAGCATCATCTGGTTACAGTGCCCTTGTGTGCACGTGTAGGACCAGTTTGAATCAAAAGCCCCTTCTTTCATGTTAAACTATTTTCCACCACCAGTGAGCAAATACCTGTTTTTTTTGTTGTTTTTTTTTTGTGAATAAAGTCTTTTGCATGTGTTCTAAGAGTTAGTGAGGAGTCTGACTTCGTTGTGATGGTGCTTAATGGGAAAAGGTAAGGAACAGACCCAGACACCCACTTAGGCCACGTGTGGGACCCTGCACCCCGGGAGTCGGTGTGACACACGGCTCCTGCCAGTGACATAGGGGGACCCTGGAGTCAGCAGTCTGCGGTCTGTGCAGCGAGCTGGCCCACATCAGAGGGGCCTGGCAGAGAGGCCCAGAACTGCCAAAAGGTAAATTTGCTTTCTGAACTTGGTGCAATTTCCTTGGCCCTTACACTATATTCTTCTGGATTTGAAGCATGACTGATGCCTGAGACTTCTTTTTTCCAATTTGTGTCAGTCTAATAATCATTGAAACAGGGATATTTAGGGAAACATTTTCACACGTGGCCTAAATTTGTGTCCCCAAATTACGGCCCTTCCTGTTTAGTCATGGAGTGGTAAGTCCGTCCTATTCCGAAATGGCGAGTTTTTGTGCCGAGCCTGACGGCCTCTCATTTAACCCCGTCCGGTGATTCTCATCCGCAAGGACTGGCTGGAGTTGGCGCTGCGCTTGGCAGGGGAGCCCTCTGTAGGAGGCGGGCGCACGGCGGTACAGTGGGCCTGAGGACCGCAGTGTAGGGTTGCCCGTCCAGCCCCGGGAAGAGCTAGAACAAGGAAGGGGAAAGAAAGATCGTACAGTGGCCCAGGGTCATGGTTCGTTTCTCAAAGCCGAATCCTGCTTCTTACGGAACAGAAGCCAAACACCCTCAATCTGGGCCTTCCCCCCAAGCAGACAAGTGGTTCATGTTTTTCAGAAAAGCTTGAAGTTGAAGAATGGCCCCAACGACGTGGTTTTCAGCGTCACTACACAGTACCAAGGCACCTGCCGCTGCGAAGGCACCATCTATTTGTGGAACTGGGACGATAAGGTCATCATTTCTGATATCGACGGAACCATCACCAGGTAGGTGCAGCTGATCGGGGCCGTGGGAGCTTCGTGGGGCTTGTGCAGTTCAACTTCTAGTGCAGTTGGAGCCGCCTCTGGAGTTTCAGTTCCTTGAATTTGAGAGCTGTGTTCAGGCTGTAGTTGTTTCCTGGGTACCATCTCCTGGACTGCTGCTCTGGTGGGTGCTTCCACTCTGCCTCTTCCGAGTGGCCTTTGCACTCTGATTTCACAAGGCACGGCCTCAGCGCTTGATCAGACTGGAGGTGGATGAGCATGGCCCTCCCTGAGCGCCCTCACGTGCTCACGTGGGCCTGGAGTTTCTATCAAGAAAGCAAGTCATGGGGCTCGTTCGCATTTGTGTGAGGCTTGAATGGTGCAATGAACCTGAACGGGATTTTTATTTTCTTTTTTATCTTGGTTTAGATCAGATACACTCGGCCACATTTTGCCCACCCTTGGGAAGGATTGGACCCACCAGGGCATTGCTAAGCTGTACCATAAAGTGAGCCAGTAAGTACAGAGTGTGTGTTCCCGTCTCTGTGCACGCAGAGTCTTTCCTGCCAGGGCACTGGGTGACCTGCAGAGCGGAGTGGGCTGCACGTGGAACAGGGAGGGGCTGTGGGGGTGGCGGTGGGGACTCCGCTGTGCGCCGTGAATCCCGGCAACTTCAGACCGAATTCGGTACCAAGAAACGAGGAAGGAAATGTAGGTGAATGAGAAATTGCTCAGAGGCAGCAGAAGGTGGCGGTGTTAGAGGCGGGACTGAGGTTCAGTTCATACTGAGGAATGTCAGAAATAACCAGATGAGGAAGCGGCAGGCTTATATATGCCAAGCCATTTCCTGTAGGCTGAAAACTTGCAGATTCCGAGCAAGCTTTGGCTGCCGTTCAGGTCTCCTGAGCCAAGCCGGCAGCGCACGTCTTGTCCACCTGGTCTCGGGAGTGTTTCCCCTGAGCGACCAGAACAGAGCAGCGCCCCCATGGGGCCACCGCCATGGGGCGACGTCGGCTGGGAGAGGGGTTCTCAAACTGCCTTCCTGTGTCAGGCACAGGTATTCTGTCACTTAAATCTTATGGTGATTCTGAAAGGCGTGTAACATCATTTCTGTGTTTGGACGACTGAAATTAACTCGGAGAGTTAGAGTTATTTGTCCAAATCCCCGTAGTCCTAGTCTGCGTCTGGAGTTCCGAACCCTGCAGGGATTCTCCACAGGCAGCCTCCCCACCAAACACCCCCGTACTCGTTGCCGGGACCAAGTCTCTGACCCACTTAGTCACACTTTCTCCAGCTTCCCGTGGGCTGGAGTCTCCGTACGTGTGAAACTGCTCCCTCAGTGTTCTCCAGCCGGTGGGAGCTGGAAGGTGGCTCTGTCTGAATCAGGACAGCCCTGTCTTCCCGTGGGCGAGGGCGGTGATGAAGTCACACGCTCGGTGAACATCAGGGTGGAAACCAAGGCCTGCGATTCCCAGCCGATGTGTTCCCCTCTGGCCGCCTTGGTGATGATAGGAAATGGGCAACCAGCCAGGGCTATTTCTGGAACTCTGTGAACACAGATGAATGAAGTACACTTCCCTGTCCTCATTCATCCCTCCCTCCCTCCATCCCTCCCTCCCTCCCTCCATCCATCCATCCCTCCCTCCATCCATCCATCCCTCCCTCCCTCCCTCCATCCCTCCATCCATCCCTCCCTCCATCCATCCCTCTATCCATCCCTCCATCCCTCCATCCATCCCTCCATCCATCCCTCCATCCATCCATCCATCCCTCCCTCCCTCCATCCATCCCTCCATCCTGCATTCGCTGAGCACCTCTTAGTGCCCAGCCCGAAGCCGATCCATCCCTTGCAGCAGAAATTCCACAAACAGTTTGAGTCTGTCTTGCTGCACTTAAAAAATCTGTGTACATACCCTTCCGTCTGACATGTACTCAGATTATTTAATTTGATATCATGTCTGTTTTATTACATGCAGGATTACCATATTCTTTTCAGCTCCTGCACAGGATTCTGTTCTGTGGATGTACCGTACTTTATTTAACTAGTCCTCTACTGATGCACCTGTAGGCAGTTCCCAATTTTTTTCGCTGTTTCCAGCAGTGGTGCAATAAGCATTTACACAGAATATTTATAATATATAACTACACATAAATAAATAATGAAACACACACACTTAGGGAAGTGCTGCCGTAAAGTCGATTCCCAGAAGAAGAATTGCCGAGTCAAAGGACGAACACATTAAAGATTTGATCAATATTACCGAGTTGCCCTCTAAAAAGGTTCTCCCAATCTGCGCTGCTGTAGGCGGTGTACGTGCACACCCCTTCCCCGAAGCCGCGCCACGGGCAGACCTTGCATTTAGAAGGATTAATCTACTCATGAGCTGCCCTGACTTGCATGACACTGAAAATTGCATCTATTTTTAGTTGAAGGAAAGGAACCCTCATGGGTCAGATATTGAGTAGTTCACAGCCTGATTCCTTTGGTTTTTGGAACATAAATCTATTTCTGTCCTTACTGTAACATTTAGAAAGCACAGTCGCTTTTTATTTTTTCATTTTTATTTTTTTGGTCTTGATTTGTGTCTCTCTTGGATTTTCCCAGAAGAGAGATTTTCTTGAAAAACACAGTTGCATAGCTTACCAAAGAGCACCTGATCATTCTTTTCTTTGATTGACAGGTCTAGAATGAGTGAAACCTGTCAGTTAGGATCTGAGACTATGACAGAATTCTTTTTGTATTATCATTGTGGTTGGGAGGTGGGGACAGAACGTGATCTGGAGACATGACATTTGTGTGCTCATTGACACGTGTCGGCAGTGGCACCCAGTCAGGCCAGTGTGCCTGACAGGGATGGCCAGGGCTGCTACAGTGCTGTCTCCAGCGCAGCTTGGCCATGGCCCTGGGGCCTCCCCACTCGGCACTTCCGCACTTCGTGAGAGCACGGAGTGCTGGTTCCTGTGTGTGGCTTTCGAAGCCTGGCAATTTCGGTTCCAGCCTCTGGGTGGCTCCTTATTTTCCGCTGCTGCTTCCCAGGCCTTCCTGCTCTAATCCAGCCGACCACTTGCCCGCGCCGTGCTCATTCCCTTCTTCCTGCCTTTGCTCACACGATGGCCTCTGCTTGATCTGCCTTTGCCTCTGATTGGCATGTGTTTGGCCTTTGTTGCCCAGCTCAGGAAGCCTCCCCAGGCCGGGATCTGTGACCCGGTCAGCTCTCAGCTCCTCCCCCTCCCTGGACTTGCCGGGCTCTGTGTGGACACCCAAGGGCCCCGGATGGCCCGTTGGCCTCCATCCCCATCGTGGAGGACCAGGTTGGACAGGCTTTTGTGGCTGACAGTTGGTTCAAGTAAACTCCTGTCCTGGAAACTCTCACAAGCCACCTCGCTGGAGGGTCTTGGGGAAGCCCCGGGCTGAGAATTAGCAAGGGTGCGTGACCCCTGTTCTAACGAGTCCAGGTTATTCTTTTGAAGCTGTGTTGTTATTACCCAGAGAAACACAGAGAGACGTGTTTAGCACACTAGAGTGCCAGGAAAGAGATGCCATTGAATTCAGGATTTTTGGACTCATTATTCTTTCCTGACGCTGTTGTTAACCTTGAATTTGGGAACCACTTACCTTTCGTGCCCTGCAGTATTTGTCTAATGAAGAAATCAGTCTGGCAGTTAGCCACTTGCCTGGAAACAACAGGAAGTAAGGACACTTGTGTTTATTTTTTGCTGAATTTAACTACCTGTTTGAGTATGGTCAGCCCATAAGAAATTATCTGTAAGGCCAATTGGCAGCTTGTTCATGGAGAAGGTATAAAGCTTGCTTGATTATTGATTACAAAGAACTATGGTAAATACAAACGGAAGATACATGAAACTCCTTCATATTCAAATATATGCAGTAAGTAGAAGGAAAGTAAGGCAGGACTGTTTGCTAAAATATCTAGATCATTGAGCTAATGGGTCTTTTAGAACCTAAATTTGGACAATAATTACTCGAATTCTTACCTTATTTCATGTAATTTTTGTATTCATGTAACCAGAAATCAGTGTCTTCATTACTTAGAAAGAATGAGTATACTTACTGTGTTTTCACAGATAAATTAGTTTCTCCATGTCATCTTGAGACAGCGTCCTGGGGTGAGAAATCATCATTCGCAGACCCGTGAGCATCCTTTTCTCTTCTCCTGCCCACAGCAGTTCTTTCTTTCACGTCAGCTCTTCTTAGTTTATTGCAGTCAGTCGTCGCTCTCTGCCAGGAAGAGATAGGGTGACGTGTGAACGACTGGCCTGATTGGGAGTTGGGACCGAGCTTCCGGAAGCGGCAGCCATTCTCCCACCCTAGGCTCTTGGACCAAGGACGTTCTGACGCTGAGCTTTGGTTTCCTTTTCTCCCAAATGAGGAAATTAGACTAGGTGATCCCTTAGGCGATTGCCCACCCGGAAGTGCTTTGCTGCGAGGGTGCGTGGCTGCACTGCACCAGTGTGCGTGTACGCAGTGGGGCGCTGCCTCTCAAGCCAAACCCAGTCGGGACACCGAGGGATTCGCCGCGCTCTGTGGGTGCACCCCTGCCGCACCAGGAGCTGTCCCAGGTGCTGTCGGGGATGTGGAGTAGGGGCTTGTGGTCCTGTGGGGGGAGATGTTCAGAGCTCCCTGTGAGAAGCCAGTGAGGGGTGAGGGTAGGTCCAGTAAGAGAGGTGCTGATTGCTGATTTTTTTTTTTTTTAGAGACAAGGTCTCGCTCTGTCACCCAGGCTGGAGTGCAGTGGTGTCATCATAACTCACTGCATCCTCAAGCTCCTGGGCTCAAGTGATCCTTCCACCTCAGCCTCCCGAGTAGCTGGGACTATATGCGCATGTTGCCATGGCTGGCTACTTCTTTTATTTTTTTTTAGATCTAGGGTCTTACTGTGTTGTTCAGGTTGGTCTTGAAACTCCCAGCCTCTAGTGATCCTCGTGCCTCGGTCCTGGAAAGTGCTGGGATTACAGGTGTGAACCAAGATGCTGATTTTGTAGGACATGAGTGAAGGAGAAATTAATTTGGGTTGGCCAGAGGTATCAGAGGTTTCCGTGAGACAGTGGCTCTTGAGCGAGGTCTTAGTGGATGAGTTGGGTTTGGAAGGAGAGGAGAGGCCGGAGATGGGCAGGTGTGTGGTGAGTTCACGGAGCGGGGAGGCTCCGGTGCCGAGGGTGGGGCAGGGAACAAACGAAAGAGGAAAGTGGGCAGGAGCCGGTTGTAGAGGCCCTTGGAGGCCAGGCTGAGACCTGAGTTTGGCACAGAGTCTTCCCTCCTTAAGGTGGCCTGTGATCATCTCTCCTCTAGGACTTGCAAGTGGGACCACAGAACCCCTTTTCTCTACAACAGTGGCTCTCAACGGAGGGTGGTTTTGCCCCCGTGGAGCATATGGTAGTCTGGGGACAGTTCTGTCGTGACTGGGGCATGCTGCTGGCGCTTAGCGCGTGGAGGCAGGGACGCTGCTGAATCTCCTACGATGTGGCGTCGTGGGGACCTCTTTCCCCAACAAACGTTTGTCTGGTCTAAGATGTCGGTGTTGAGAAACTCCAGTCGAGAAGCTTATCCCGCAAAATGCTCCCAAAGGCCATCTTTGCAAACGATTTAAATCTCTCTGGGTCAGTGTTTTAAGAGAGACGTCGAGACTGGGACACAGGGGAGGAGAAAACTGTGCACCGAGCCTGGGCCTGTTTTGCGCTGCTGTGTCCCCAGAGCCCTGCCGCTGTTGCCGAGAATATCGTAGGAACAGGGCCATCCCCGCGTGTGGATCGCCCCTCTGTTCACCTGCCCTTCCTACTCTAGTCCCGCCCCTGCGCTGTCACCTGTCCTGCTTGGGGATTGTTGGCTTTTCCCACAGTACTGTCTGCCCCTGCAGGGCAGGGCCATGCCGTGCCCATGGGCACCCCCCGCCCAGCCCACGGCCTGCACAGGCGTGCTCAGCGAGCGTGCACCGAAAGGACGATGGCGGGAACCTACAGACTGAGTAGTGACTTGGCCTGGAGGGCGTGTCCTGCCACTGGTTGCCCTTCTGAGTGAGGGGTGTCACCTACAAGGGCACCATCGAGACTTGGAGCCGCCTGAGCATTTGGTGGGACACTTGTTGGCATTTCAGACAGCTTTCATCGAAGGCGGGAGGGAAGGCTGTGGAAGAGTAATTCCTGCTGCCACCAACAAGCATTTCCCCGGTTGGGACATCCTCGAGCTGGTTTTCCGGCTAAGTTTAGTAACAGCCCTTGCAGCAGAATGCTCACATGCTGACAGCAGCTCAGTGTCATGATCAAGCTACGAAATGTATCTGAAAATCAAGGTTCGAGTAAATTTAGCATCCCAGACCCCTGCAGGTGGTAGCATTTGGGACTTTGATGTGAAGAGCTATACATAGAAATAGAGTTTTTTTAAAAGATTGCATTAATTAGACAGCTAAAATACAAAGGTGGATTCTTGTATCAAACAAGCTGATATTTCTAGATGCCTTTTTTCTTAAAACTTTCCTGTTTCTTGGTTTTAAAGACCGTATTATTAAGCAATTCTAGAGACAAGTCCTTTGGCCACCGTAAAATATTCATGGTAGAACAGTAAGTCGGCTAAGAAGTGGGTAGTTTACTTGCTCATTCAGCAGATAGTCACGAAGTGTCCACTGTATGCCCAGCACTGTTTTGGCACCGGGTCATAGCAAGGAGTGCAGCAGACGTCCTGTTCTCGAGGGGCTTATGGATGAACAAGTGACACGGACACAAGGACGGTAACACGGTATCGGTGATAAATGCCGTGAGGAGAAAGAAGGCCGAGCTGGGGGCTGGTGCCCGGGGTGAGGAGTGAGGGTGGGTGTTTCGTGACATGGGTGGGGTCACAGGAAGGGCCCTCTGGGGAGGTGGGCTTTGAGCAGAGACCTAGGTGAGGTAAGCGAGCGGGCCCAGGAGACGAGGGGAACGTGTTCCAGCGGGAGGAACAGCACAGGCAAGTGCCGGCGCAGGAGCGAGCGTGGAGGGGTGCAGGGATGCTGCCGGGAATGAGCGGTTGGACAGCCCTGGCAGGTGGGGTGGCAGAGGGAGGCAGGGGCCAGGTCTTCTTGGCCTTGCAGGCCCGTGGCAAAGGGGGTGTGGATTACATCTGCAAGAGATGGCAAACCTTCGGGGGAGGTTTGAGTGTGAGCAGATTGAATTTTGTTTTCTCAGGGTACCATGTGGAGATGTGATAGAAGCAGGGAGACGATTCAAGGCTGTTGCCACCATGGAGGCCAAGAGGCCACAGCGGTGTGGACAGGGCAGTAGTGTGGGACAGCCTGGGGAGTAGGGGTGGTGAGAAGAAATGAGAGTCGAGACCCCAGGGTGCTTGTGTGTTTTGAGGGTGGGTGGAGCAGACAGAAGTGGCCATGGCAACAATGCATCTGTCCGGGAATGGCCGCGAGGAGGAGCCAGCCTGGAGACTGTGGGTCCTGGGCGCTGAGTGACGAAAGTACTCTGGAGGGAGAATGAGCCCAGAGTCCGATGCCACTGGGAAGTCTTCTCCTGCAAGGATTGAGAGGTGGTGCCAGGATTTGGCCAGATGGGCATCTAGGTGATCTTCACAGGGACAGGGACGGAGGGGACTGGGAGCCTGCTTGGAGTGGGTGGGGAGGAAGTGGGTGAAGTGGTGGGGCCAGTGCCCGTGCACAGCTCTGTGGAGGAACTGTCCTGCAAAGGGTACCAGAGAAGGGGATCTTAGCTGGAGAGAGACTGAGACTGTTTGTGGTTGTTTTTGTTTGGTTTGTTTATAGGATGAGATGAGCGAGGATATAGCATATTTATGTGCTGATGGGAATTATCCAGAAGAGAGGAAGGGATTTGATGGGGGGTGAGTGAGCGAGTTTGAGGGGAGCATGGGCTCAGCGCTGGGGCGAGGGTATGAATTGCAGGCAGCCATGGACCTGTCACAGGGTCGGTGGCCCTAGCTGGGAGCAGGGACGGGATTGGCTGGTTTGATGCTTCCTCAACCTCAGTTTCTATAGCAGCAAAACTGGGGGAAAGCACCCCCCAACCATGTCCTCGTGAGGGATTAAAGTGGAGAATGTGGAAACGCCTTGTGAACCACAGTGAAATGCACTTGGGCTGGTTTCAATTGCAAATCAAATTTTGTGGCCTGTGGACTTTCACGTGGGGAGGAACTTGCAACGGTGCGTTCTGCACGACACAGATGGGGGTCGAGGTTTGCGAATGCAAAACGCTTCTGTCTTGTGATGCCACTAACTGTGAATGTTTTGTTTCTCTTCCAGAAACGGCTACAAGTTTCTCTACTGCTCTGCCCGTGCCATCGGCATGGCGGACATGACGCGGGGCTACCTGCACTGGGTCAACGAGCGGGGCACGGTGCTGCCGCAGGGCCCACTGCTGCTCAGCCCCAGCAGCCTGTTCTCCGCCCTGCACAGGTACCGCGCCAGCCACTCAGGCTGCTGTCCTGGCCACAGGCCACCTCACTAGCCATCTCCACCCATCACCCACGCTCTGTAGCAGGCACCAGAAAAATCATTCCAAGGTGCAGGCCTCACCTGTTACCCCTGGCAGGACCTCTACTGGCTTCTGTGCCCTGGGGACAAAGTCCAGATTCACTGGGGACACTTCAGGGCTCGCCAAGCCCTGCCCCTCCCTATCTCCAGTCCTGTCTCTTCCCGGTTCCTACGAATCAGTCCCACCACCCAGGTGGTGTTCTCTACTTGGAGCCTTTGTGCATGCTGTTCCCCTGTTTTGGGGTGGCTCTTCTGCTCCCCCTCTCCCTGGGTGGCCTGGCTGAGCCTCAGTGGCCCTTGCAGAAGCAGCTTGCATCTCATCTCGCTGGGGAGCCTAATCTGCTAAGTGGCCCCTCTGCCAACCTCCACCGTCCACCTGGCCTCAGACTCTGTCACGCTTGTGGTTCTCTCTCTCAGCGTTCTAGAAATACTGTGTATTTTAAGGGTCCTCTCACAGCCCACTGGCCAGTTTCTGGTCACTGTCCTCCCTTCACCGTCTGGGCTGTATTTAAGGCAGCTAAGCCTAAGCCAGACTGACTCTGGCCCCATGGAATCGGGGAAGGCAAACTCCGGACTTTTGGAGTTTGCGGCCCAGGGCAGTTTCCCAGATTTCTCTCAAAGCGTGATTTCTTGTGGTCAAACAGGACGCTTGTCCCTGCTAAATGCTGATGGTAACTATCCCATGCTTGGTCTTTGAGACCGGAGGAGAGGCTGCGGCGTCATTTTGCCTGCATTTGAGGACCAGATTAGCTGCTTGCTAACCATGCAAGCAGTGGAAAAGCCTAGAGGAACCCCAAATGCCATGCTCATTCTTGAGTGTTTCTCTTTAGCTCTGTAGATACCTTTTCCATCACAGCTCTGTTTTGTGTGAGCAGTACTTTTTTGCCTGTACTAAAAGATCTTGAATTGAAACTTACACATTCTAGGGAGAAAATTCAGGCAAAACCTAGTATATGTCAAGTCCCAAGAGCAATCATGGCACCCTAGATCAAGTAGAAATCCTGATAGTTTAATGAATTGTGTCTGTAAGCCATGCTGACAGTTTGCAGTAGGCTACCCAGTAGCATATGCTAGGTACTAAGGCCTTGCTAGGCTAAGTAAAAAGTTGACATTATTACTCTGACATCCTACCACTAAAAATAAGTTTAAAGTGATCCTTTTCATTTCCTTATTTAAAGATCATTGTCCAAGGTATATTACTTTTTCCCTATGAGGAATTTTTTTTAAAAAAAACCAATGCCCTTAATTTGTATGTCCTCTTGGGAGATGGAGGTGCTTCTGTGGCGTGTAGCCACCAGCCTGGCCCTTTCCACAGCCATTCATGTGTGGGTGGCCCTGCAGATTTCTAGAATTAATGGCTAAGCGTGCCGTGAGCACAGATGACCTTCCTTAGCAAGACTTTCCCTGGGTGCAGGTCTGGCTATGCTGCCTCGGTTTAAATTAAAATGAAGGGAAAGGGATGTAGTGGGTGGGTGTGCATGTCGCACACTCGGCAAAAATAAGCTCTCAGCATGGGAGGGCAGGGAGTGCTCTGAAGTGGGAGCAGGCGCCGTGAGCTCTGGTGCTGCTTGGCGGCTAACGAGGCTGCTCGTGATGAGAGAGTCAGTGCCCCTCCTCTCTGAGGCTCCGTCCTCAAGTGCCAAACGAGGAGGTTGGATCAGATGATCTCAAGGGTCCTTTTCAGCTCCACAATGCTATGATTCTAGGAAGTAGGTCTGAAAGGAGTTGAGAGGATCTGTTTCACACACCTACTCTTGGTTCAGGAGCTAGCTGCTCCTGTTAAGGTAGAAATTGGAGTTGAGTCATGTGATTGTCTCATTACCTACCCTGTCTGGCTGTGGAGACAGAGCTACTCAGACCGTTTTCATAAACCCTCTCTTAGTACAATGTGCATTCTTAATAAGTCCGGCTCCAGTCTGCTGGGGGTGTCTCGCTGGCGAGTCGAGCTGGTGGGTGAGGTTGGACACAGCCTTTGCCAATTCCCTTGCCTCTGGGTTACTGCGCGGAGTTGGGCTTCTGGAGTGAGTTAGGCAACAACAGACACTGGCCTCTAGCTCTGGGAAAGAAGAAACTATTCTATAAGTAACTTTGTCATTTTCTTTTTGGGGTTTCGGAGCCGCTGTGAAAATTGGACAAATGACACTTGTTTGGTAGAGTAAAATTACCTCTAGGGTGAGGTGAGTGGCTAGTAACTGTTTGCAAATTCAGATCCTCAGAGACAGGATTTGCCAAGGCACAGTGTATACAGGTCACCACAGCAATTCTCAGCAGCCCCCACTACTTACTCCCTAGGTACCCACCCTACCCAACGAGGAGTCTCGCACCTTCAGGGAAGTGGGTGGCATCGGGCCAAGGAGGTGCTTACTTACTGTGCACCACTTACCCCTGTAAGTATGCATGTGGACATCCTCCAGACAGAGAGAGAGAGAGAGAGAGAGAGAGATTGATTGAAAGATTGAAGCTGGAAGTGGAATTTGGGTGGTTTCCCCCAGTGGATTGAAGTGTGAGACATACCATGCAGTCATTCATGTATCTGTCCGTGAGGTACTGAGACGTAGAATGCAAGACCCTCAATTAGTGTTAATGAGGACCCTGGAACCCACAGAAGGCAGCGCAGAGCCAGGACCAACCCTTGGGTCTGACTCTCAGTTTGCTGCTCCATCATCATCATCATCATCATCATCATCTAAGTGACACTTTTGAGTGGGTACAGAAGAATATTGATAAAGTCTATGCAGGGTATAAAGGATAATGCAGTGTGAGCCCCAGGGTGCCTGCCACCCAGTTAGAGCAGACAGACTCACCGTCACATCTGAAGTCCCTGCTGTGCTCACTCCCCACCCCCAGGAGTAACCTCTGTCCCTGAATTCCATGTTAATCATTCCTTGCTTTTCTTAATAGTATCATCACACACGTTTGCATATGTTTAACTGTGCACACTTGTGAACTTTGTGCAGCTGGGATCTTGTTTTCTTCTGGGGCTTGCTTTTTCTGCTTACTCTTAACGTTGTCCAGATTGTTGGGTGTGGCTGTAATTCACTCATCTTTGCTTCTGCATAGTGTCTGGTTGTATGACTCTACCACAATTTATTTACCCATTCTACCGTTAATGAATACTTGAGTCATACACAGCGTTTTGCTGTTAAAAGCAGCACTTCCTGCGTGTGTTGTCTGGGGCACATGTGCAGCAGTTGCTCTTAGGTACATCCTCAGGACTGGAATTGCCGGGCCAATAGGCCACGCACACACTCAGCTTCATTATTAACAGGCCACTGCGAACTGTGTTCCAGTCGTTGAACCAGTCTGTGCCCCCAGCCGCAGTTTGTGAGTGTTTCATTTGCTCTACTCTTTTGCCAACATGTTGTCAGACTTTCACATTTTTGCTAGTCCGGTGTGTGTGAAATGTCTCTTTTCATATGTTTATTGGCCATTTGGGCTTCGTCTTCTGTGAATTGCCTGTTCAAGTCTTTTCCCCCATTTTCTTCTTGATTTGGAAGAGCATGTTGTATATTCTGTATACTTACCCTTTGTTATGAGTGCTGTAAATGTCTTTTCCAAGTTGATAGCTTTCGATGACCATAAATTTAGTTTCATGTAGTTGAATGAACCATTTCCTTTGTAGTTTGTGCTTTTTGTGCCTTAACAAAGTCTTCCCTGACCTGTGGGCATAAAGACAGTCTCCTGTATTTATCTAAAGCTGTTGCCATTCACATTTAGGTCTATTGTGTAATCTACCAGGAATTGATGTATTCAGGTAGAGCGAAGTCGGGCTCCAAGTTAATTCTGTTTTTTTCCTATATGGACATTATTTGTCCCAGCATCATTTACTGAAAAGACCGACCTTTCCTTGCTGCTTTGAGACATCATGATGTCGTAAATAAAGTGTGTGGTTCTATTTCTGGGCTGTCTGTTTTGTTCCCGGGCAAAGGGCTAGACAAATTGACCAGCATCACCGTGGTGGCTCAGCTACCAGAGCTTCGGGGGCCCCTTGCCTTCCCATCAGAAGTGTCCTGGCTAGAATCAGGTTCCACAAAAACATACAAAAATCTGTTGTGAGTTTGATTAAATTTGCAGATTAATTTAGGGAGAATTAACATCTCAAGATAATATCAAATCTTCCAATTCAAGAATATTTTATTTCTTCATTTATCTAAGTCTTCCCTAATATATTTCAATAAAGTTTTATAATTTCAGCCATAAAGGTCTGGCACATCTTCTGTTAGGTTTATTCCTAGACATTTGATATTATAAAATTCTATTTAACCTTACTCTTCTTAATCCTGGTAACTTATCTGCAGGTTCTTTTTTTAATGTGGATGGTTGTTTTTTTGTGAATAATCACCATTTCTCCCCTAATGCTTTTTTCTAATCCTTATAACTTTTATATATTTTTCTTATATTATTACATGGGCTTGGACTAGCGAGTGCAGTATTGAATTGGAACAATAAGAGAAACCACCGTTGTTTCACTGTTAATAGGATGTTCACTCTAGGTTTTTGAGTATTTACTTCTATTCCTGGTTTAAGAGTTTTCGTCCTGATTGGATGTTAAATTGTATCAAATGCCCTTTTTGTATCTATTGAGATGATCATGTTTTTTCTATTTTAAACTAATACTGTGTTATTTTACATTAATTAATTTGAAATATGAAGTTACTCTTGCATTCCTGGAATAAACCCAGCTTTTACACATTGTTGCAGTTTGCGTATGTGTATATATTTAGAATTTTTGCACTTATATTCACAAATGAGATTGGCCCACACTTGGCTCCTGCTTTTCTTCTTTAGGTTCTATTTTTGAGGTTATGCTAACCTCATAAAATGAGTTTGGAGATGCTCCCTCTTTGCTCCGTGGAGGACTAGCAGAACTCTGGTGAAATGATTCGTCCTTAGTGCGTTCTTTGTGGGGAAACCTGAAAGCGCAGATTCTCTTCGTGTCTAGTGCTTTTCTGGGAGGGCTCAACTGACTTCGATGTATTTAACTTTTAAAGATATGAAGGTGTTCTTGTTGTCACTGCAGCTTTGACAGTTAAAAATAGTCTGATGCTAACGAAGCTTATCGTGCTAATCTATAATTTATTTATTTTAACAGAGAAGTGATTGAAAAGAAACCGGAAAAGTTTAAAGTCCAGTGTTTGACAGACATCAAGAACCTGTTTTTCCCAAATACAGAGCCCTTCTACGCTGCTTTTGGAAACCGACCAGCTGTAAGTAGTAGGTTGGGAATACAAGAACTGGTGAAATCGCTGCCTTTTCTGAAAGCCTTGGCCCAGAACTGCATGGAAAGCCAGACTCTTGTCCTGTGAGAAGTAGTCTGGTAAATAGCCACTTGCTCACAGCTAAAGACAAGGGGATTGAAAGTTACTTTGTAGCCTCTGTTGTCCTTTGAGGGTTGGCCAGTGGGTGGAAGCTTGAAATGTGGGAGTTGAAACTCCAAATTCCAAATGACTTGTTCAGTGAGTAAAACAAGAACACTTCATAGGATTGGATCCTTGCTACCACAAGGGAACCACGGAGCCAGTCCTAACCACGGCAGCGAATTTAGCCTCTCAAGTTTTAAGAGTACAGTATCGTCTCATATGGTGGAAGAAATGCTTTGATATTTTGCAGGCACTGCCCAAATTTACTGGAAGGTTCAGTATCCCAGAGAATATAGTTGGGTACTAACTACTCACTCAGAAAATCCTCCTACTTTTGAAAGTCATGACGGATTTTCATGAAATGGGAAAATGGATCAGAGAATAACCTTAAGGAATGTTAGAATTGCAGGGGACATGATTGATTGTCTACTCCTTAACTCAGTCCCTGCACAGATGAGCAAATTGAGGCCCAGAGAGGAAAGCTCATTAAATAGTTTCCCAGCAAAGGATACTCTTTTGCTGTACTACTTTGAGGTGTAGCTCTGGTTCATGAAAATTTGATAATATTACATCACGTCAGAAATGTCATGTATTTGTTTTTACAATTAACTCTTTTTTTCTAACTAAAACTTTAAATCGTCTTTACCAAATACAGGATGTGTATTCATACAAGCAAGTAGGAGTGTCTTTGAATAGAATATTTACCGTCAACCCTAAAGGAGAACTAGTGCAGGAACACGCTAAGACCAACATCTCATCGTGAGTACCGTGCACACGGGACGTGCTTACCTTGAAATGGCGCTTTACAGTTTGCAAATACCATTTTTTTTTTTGTCCTTTGCTGTTTATATTTTAATCTTTAATTCCTATAAGGAAAAATATATTTTAACTTCTTGTCTTTTGTCCAAAACGTACTTTTTAGAGAATTGGAATTCAATCAGATCCCCTCGGGGGGTTTAAAATTTAAACTAGTGGTTAGAATGTGCTACAGGATGGAATGGAATGAATTCGAAAACTAGTAGTTTAGAGTTGCCAAGTTAGACGTTTGAAGGCCTAGAATGGGAATTAGAAATGTAACCAAATTGAAACATGTGAAGCTATATTTAAAGATGAGGAATATGTATCTCTTCGCAGACCGAGTATTTCTTACCAGAAACGTTGCTGTGTAACTCTTAAGAATTCCCCTCATGTTTGGTCAGAGCCCAGTGCTCCTGAGTCAGTGGGCTACGCTGGATCACTGCTTTTTCATGAGCATCCTGGGTTGCTGTAGACCCACTCTTGACCTTATCACGTCTTTCTTTGGGGTCCCAACCTCCTAGCGTGGAGAGCACTTCCTCGTTCCGCGTGCTGGGGGGTTGGCACTGGTGACGACGTCAGCCCAGGCAGACCATTGTCTCCTCGCCTCGTCCATTTCGGAGGCTGCAATTCTTCTGGTCCGGTCTGTGCAGACCTGGAACGAGTCTCTGGCCTGAGTGGCCCCAGGGAGCCTGCCGGGATCCTATTTAGCTGGAGGAGTGAGACTGGGGGAGTTTGGATCTAGTGGGTCCCTAAAGGGTTGGTCTCCTCCAGGCACCTCCTGTGGTTTTAGACAGATTAGAGACCTAAGTTCCTCCAGGGCAGATTTTCACTTTCAAGATGAGGCCAGTGAGATTCTAAACCAGCATCAACAGGGCAGCTGTGGCTAACAGGAGCCCGGGGCTGCCCCCCAAGCCTCCTCACCCCACAGCCCTGCCGGCGGCCAAGTGGTCCTCAAGGTATGTGGGGAGAGACGGTGAGCATCCCGCCATCCTGTGGCAGGTGAGTCAGTGTCAGGCCAGGTCCTGATGGCAGAGAAGCAGCAGGACTCGAGTTCTTCCCCTTGGCCCTTGCCTTGCAGTTTCTGCCTCCTCCCTTGTTCTCAACGGCAGCCCCTGACAATGTCCTCGTTGTTCTCCCGCCTCCCTCATTTCCATGCAGTGCGTTCCCACGTGGAAGGCTGTCCTTAGTCTGAAGAGCATCTAGTGGATTTCTTTTTAGGATCGAAAAGGACTTTCAACCAATGGGACACTGCCCAGAAGTGGCAAAGTGGCAGGTCTTGCCATGACTTCTGTGGAAAGAGGGATTCCAGCACCTAAGAGGGTTTGCCTAAGAGGCCGCTGAGGTCACTGTGTTTGCTGAGACCCTGGGGTTACAGGGCAGAGCTCTGCCTGGGAGCACATTGACATATTGCCAAAGAATATTGTCACCTTACACCTGGACTGGGGATAGGTTTGTTCCCGTGAGAGAGAAACTCTTCTCCCCTGGGAAGCACACATTTCTCTGACACTGAACTTGGTCCAGCTATTTCTAAGCCCAGTAGGTGTTTGTCACTTAGAACCCAGGACATTCTGAAATGTCTTCAGATGGAGGAGGGGCCGCGCAGGGGAGAAGCTCAGAGCTTTGTCCCTGGAGTTTGTGCGCGGCAGTGCTGAGCGCTGCTCCGAGGGAGCTGAGCAGGTGGCCCATGGGGGCGGGTTTGGTTCTAGCGCCCACCGCGGCCTGGCAGGGAGCTGCTTGCTGCCTCCCGCCACGGCCACAAACCGCACGTAAGTCGGCCTTAAAGCCGGGAGGCATTTTAAAAATTGGTTGGTTTGTTTTAATTCCCAGGAAAGACATAATTCTTGGTTTTATATTAAAAGACATTTTTCTCGTTTTGTGCAAGCACACTGTTTCTCATAAGTCCTTTGGAGGTCCTTTCTTAAACACACACACTCATCCTTATTTAGTAAGTTATTTTATGCCTCAGAACATGCTAATTCCTGGAGTTTGGATTTTGAAAGCCCCTTTAAGTTCTTAGCAGGTTGGAACTGGAGAGGGACCCAGTGACGGTCAGGGAGGAATCTAGAGAAAGCTGTGTGTGTCAGGGTCTCCGTTTGGAGGTGCCCAGAGGTCTGAACATGCATATTCAATAGAGCAGCGTACTGTTTGGAGTACAGGCCACAGAAACTAAGATGCAACATATTCTCAGGAGTGTGTAGATAATAGAGTAAGAGAATGTTGTAGGGAGCATTGAGAAACCCTGCTCTGGTCCAACTCCACACACCATAAAGATGAAGGACCTGAGCCCAGAGAGGGCAACACACTTGCCCAAGTTTGCACAGCAAGTGAGACAGGAGTAGATCCTCTGTCTCTGGACCCTTATTACAACCGGGACTTTTTTTCCTAAGACATGTTAATATTTTGTTGTCAAATACATTTATTGAGTATTCTGTATACATTATTTTATTGTTGTGCGCATTATTTTATTTACTTCTCATATTAGCAGTGTGGCACAGTTTTAATTTTGCTCCCTTTACAGTGGAGGAAATTGTGGCTTGGAGAGGCTAAGTCATTAGCCCAAGATCACACGGCTATTAAATGGCAGAGCTGAAGGCCAAGTCTGTGTCTCCTTAACCCCAGGGCCCAGTGTCTCTCAGTGTACAGTGAAGTGGTCTCTGTCTGGTGCCCCAGAGATGTGCCCTGTCTGCCCTTCCTCCCCTCCCCGAGGCCCCATATGTGACGCCTGCAGCAGGCGGCTGTCCCTTGGCCGTGCTGACTTCCTGCTGCCGTCCCCTGCCCCCTTCCTGTCCTCCAAGTGACGTCGAGTCCCGCCTTCCCCTTCCACGCAGCCCTCTCCGATCCTCCTTTGCATACTCTTCATTCTCAGCTCTGATTTCTGATCAGTGAATTAGACATTACCTAGAATTGCCTCAGTCGCGTTAGGTAGGTGGTCTGCCCCTTGGGGTGGGGGGTTCCTCCCGTCTGCTAGGCACACCCTGTTCAGTGGCAGTGACTCTGTTTCCCTTCCAGGTACGTGCGGCTCTGTGAAGTGGTTGACCACGTTTTCCCGCTGCTGAAAAGAAGCCACTCTTCAGACTTCCCCTGTTCGGATACTTTCAGTAATTTCACCTTTTGGAGAGAGCCACTGCCGCCCTTTGAGAACCCGGACGTTCATCCTGCCTCCACATAAAGCGCCCCGAGCAGCCCCTCGACAGCAGTGCGGAGCCGGAGCCGGCGTCCCCATTAAAGGACAGGTTCTGGGCGCCGCGGCTGCAGCTCGGGCCTCATGTGCGGTCATTTGCTCCAGAGCAGAAGGAGTTGAGGCGCATCTCTCCCCTGCCCCAGCCGGGGAGTGACATTTCTAAGGGAACTGTGAAGGGTGCACTTCCTAGGCGAGGGTCCGGTGCGTTGTGGTGTGGAAGGTGTTCCTCGCTCGTGGCGTGACGCCAGATGTAGCGCTGCATTCCGGGCCTGCCCCAGCAATTAGTTAGCGGTTCACGTGTGACACTGGCCCGCGAAGCCCAAGCAGAAGGTCCGAAGGGCTGTCCCCACTGGTGACAGCATCAGTGGGGGAGCGCACGGCCACATTTCCATTGTAGCAACGTCTGCGCCAGCTGCTTCTGCACCCAGCGGGGAGGGCCGTGAAGGGCCACGTGACTTGAATCCGAGGTTTTCGAAGGGAATCCAGACCTCACTGGGTTTGGTCCTTGGCCTTGGCCTTGTGATGTTCCCTTGCAGTATTTGCTGACTAGTCTCATTTTTAGGTCATAAGTTCTTCTTTAATTCCTTTGGCTAAAGGTAGCCTACGTAAGTGGCATATTTTCCCCATTTTTTTGTGGCTCGAGGCTGGAATATTTATGCCTTAATGCATCTGTGGCAGACATTTTATTTAGAATGCGCTATATCTAGCTCTTGGTAACTTTTGCAATGCCTTAAATTAAGATGATAGTGACTATGACTAAGGCAGTATTTTGAATGAGTTCAACGCCCGGCCAGCTCCCTCTCACCCAGCAAGGCGGTGCTGATGGTGGGGACTTGAACGAGCTTATGCCAAATGACAATGATGTCGACTTTTATCGCGAGGTCTCAAAAGAAACTTGTTGGTTTTAAGAAAATAGTTTCGAGAAGTTAAATTATATTCTTTGTAGATATTATTTATTGCTTTACTCTGAGTAGGTTACTGTTATAAACATTTTAGTCATATTCTTTCTACACAACTGTCACTAATATATTAAAAGGATTATATGTTAGATTATCCAAAGAGCCTTAGTCTGTGTATGTCATAGACTGACCTTCCTTTGGCATTTATAGGTAATTTATTTTCCTTAGCTTTTTCCACTCAAATTAAGGGCGAGTGACAAAGCAATAATTTGAGTGACACTCTTTCTTTAAGCCAATAGAGGATGATTCTTTTACTTGCTTATTAAATTGGCTTGTGGAGAAAACAATTTGAAAAGTGAAAGAATTATTTTGGTAAAAAGGTTTTGCTTTACTTTTGGACGTCTTATTTTTTTAAAGAATGTTTTACTCCGATGATTGAAGCACTTTCCTATTTAAAGTTCATTGTTAGAGTCATAGGAGGCAAAAAACAGAACAGTTGAATGAAATTTTACTCTTTCTGTGAAAGAAAATCCACAGAGCTGTTGCCTTCGTTGTAGTTGGTGGACTCTGTTGGCAGCAATGCCTTTGCTGAGCAGTTCCTGTGGGCACACAGAGAAAGGCAAACATACGTGTCGTGGATCACAGATTTGCACAGAATCACAGACATGCATGTGCAGATTCCCTTTCAGGGGTATTAAAAATAATTAAAAATAGCCCTGCCTTAACTATTAATAACTTCTCTGGGCTTGTTCACTAGAATCATTAGAGGCTACATTAATTCTTTCTTTCATGAGGGTATTTTTGAGTGAATTTTAGCTCTTGTGAACTAAGTATAAGCTCACGGGCCTGCAGAGGTTCGCCCAGTTTCTTCCTTGCACCCGGGAGAAACTCTGGCTGCGGGAGTTGGTGGCGCATCCTTCGTGGAATTCGTCTTTCATCGGGACGAGCCTCTGCGGTGTGCTCTCCAGGTGGAGGTGTGAGCACGTGCAGTTTTGGAGCCCTAATTTTGATGTATCTTAAACTTCCACATCACTGCACCCTGACACAGAGGCATGCCTCCCAGAAAGGCGTACTCTCAGATCTGTGTCAGCTTCCCGGTGAGCCCTGGCAAGGCTGTAATGTGAACACCTGCCTTTTGGCTTCTGAAAATGAGATTTGTACGTGGGCTGCACTCGTGCTTATGCGAAGTGGTTTACCTGTGTGTACACAAGCATCACCCAGTGATGCTGAGGTCACCTGCTAGAATGCTGTATTTGGACCGCATATTTCACAGCTGCCCTTTGGAAATGAGTCACACCATGGTGACAAGTCATCAGACATTCATCATATGTGATAAAGAAAAATATATATTCTTGGCATAGAGAAAAATAATATACCTGGTACATTGGCGAAAAATGATTACAACTTCAAAGAGAATTCCCTTTTCAATTTTAGGTTTGGATCACCACTTTGAGTACATTTTATTCACAACGTTTGATCTGTATTTGTATATGCTGGTGCAATGATAAAAATCACTGTACTGCTTCATTATGTTAAAGTGGAAGCAAAGCTAGAAAATATTGTAATAAACGAGACCGATGAAAGACTTCTCTGAAAATCAGGCATGTGAATTTTAAATAGTTTTTGATAAGTTATCAAGTTGTTGATTTTCTAGTGTGTGTTATTGAGCATATTCTCTACTCAAAAAAAAAAAAAAAATCCTTACAGCTATAAACCATTCACTATTTTGAAAAAACATCTTTTCTGATGTTTTAGATTCCAGTGGGTAAAATGCCACCCCTCTCTATGCACTTGGAAGGGATGGGAAGGATGAAGAAAGAGAGGAGGGCGAGCCGGGCTCCTCCCTGCCCTGGTGCGGTGATTGTGGAGCGGGGAGGTCTCAATCAGAGGCTGTCCAGGGGGTGCCTCCCAGGGCCTGGCCCGGAAGGAATCGGGTTTGAATGATTCTTGCCTCACATCTGCTGTCCTCATTTTTTTGACCCTCGACTTCTTCTCTGTGGTATACCCCAGATTTATTTTTTAGTTTGACCAAATCAGTCAAAGTCCTTGGCTCGCTCAGTCATCTAAGCTGAAAACTGTCATAATTCCTATTGATTTTGCACACTGCCGGCACGCGCAGCCTAAGTGTTTCTGGAATAAATGGAAGAGTATTGATCCCTCAATCCTTAAAACATAGCTGCCCAAGATACTCAACTTGAGTTCCTGATGAAGCCCAGATCCAAACAGTTCATCTCTGGGCGTCTGTAGAATTAATGCTTGTGCATCTTAAAAAAACAAAACAAACCCTTTCATTTTGCTGATTTGTTCCAACTCTGACTTCAGTGTGTAGGCTTTTTAAATCTGTGAAATAAAAATTTGTCTGGACTGTCTGTGGCCTGTCGACTCCCAGGTGCCGTCGTAGCTCTGTGGGCAGCCCTCACGCGTGTGCAGGGGAGGTGAGTTCGGTAGCTTGGATGTCCCCAGTGTCATGGCTGTCATCACCTGAATGTTTAAATGCTTTGTAGTTTGGTTTTCAAACACTGACACCCACAACTCTCGCACTGGAGGCCAAGGAGCGTTGACGATGGGGCCATGGGCCATCAGCTTTGGGCCTCCAAGTGCCCTTTCCAGGAAGAGGTACCGCACACGGCTCTAGTACAGTCCGGGAGCAGGAGAACTGCTGAGGAGGAAAGCTAAGTAGGCCCCATTTAAAAGGTTACAAACAAGCTGCCTGAATCCCAGTTTCCAAATCCTAGCAGGAGTGCTGCGTGCTGGCCCGCTGCTCCCGGAGCAGACCCGCCCCTCACCTCTCCGCCTCCCTCTGCACATCCTCAGAGCTGGGGGAGCCACGCTGGGCCCCGTCCCTGCCTTAATCCAAGAGAAGGTGGTTAAAATGCCACTAGGTTTCTGCCTTTCTGTTTCTGACCCCTTTTCAACTCCTGCTGCATCAAAGCTGGTGATCAGTGTCGCTTCTATTGCAAGCCAGGCGGGGGGCTTGGTACCTGAAAGAAACCAGCCTCCGAGCAGACAGAAGCTAACCCTGGAAGTCAACAGGCCCAAATGGCCACCTGGGGGCACAGTCGGTTTGGGTTTGGCAGCACAGCCTTTAAAAGAGTCTGTGCTTTGACAAAGGCCCAAAGGCCCCGTCCCTGTAGTGCCGGCCTGGAGACCAGCCAGGCTGTGGACTGGACTTGTGGGGAGAGGGGGGACAGTTTTGGTACCAAAGTGCTTCCAGTTGGCACAGCCCGAGGTCAAACACCACTAACTGGCTTGGAAGAGGGAGCAGTCTGTGGCTGTTTGTCCGGGTCTGAAAACCATTTGGGTCTGTGGTTCTCGAAGTGTCCGCCTCACAGCCTGCAGCTGCTGGGCCCTCCCCCTAGACCTGCCGAGTTGCACTGGGCGTGGGGCCCAGCAATCTGGATTCTGGTGCACGCTTGAGTCTGAGGAGCACGTTTTAGGTGATAGAGGGGAGCCCCCGCTCCCGCTCCCAGGTAGCCTCTTTTGTGTGGCTGCAGCTCACGTGTGTCTTTCATCTGGCCTTAGAGCTCACAAGGACCTGCCGCAGGAGGGAAGCCCCTGGAAAGATCGTGTTGCCTCAGCCACTCTCCTGAAAAGGAGCCTGGAAACCCAATACAGGTGCTCACTTGAGTCACAAGGTGTCGTTGTGATCCTTTAATACACAGCTGCCAGCCTGAGCCACCTTCCCAGGGATCTCAGATGTGAGCCAGTGCAGGCCCCGCAGCAGTCTGGGGTGTGTGTGTTTGGGGGTGGGGTGCATGTGAGGAAGCAGACCTGGGCTGTGCCCTGATTGCTAATGGCTCCCTTCCTCCCCCAAATCCTCGGAGCCTGGAGGTGCCTGACCTGGTGCCAGCCCTCTTTTCATTGGTGCAGGAAGTCCATTCAGCCCTGCATTGCTTTTAATGAGTTTTGCAAGCAAGTGGCCTCTTCCTGTGACTCATTCTGCCTTTTGTGCACCGGAGATTGTGGTTTTAAGTTTCACTTTGGAAAGTAACCACTACTGCTGCTGCTTTCTCCTCTGCTGGAATCTGAACAAGTCGCATTCATTTTGCAACAAAGAAATGTAAATGTAGGAGCCCGCCAGTCATATTTCTGCTCTGATTGTAAAAACATCCTTTTCCGAGATGGTTGACAGAGCCAAGCTAAGAAGAAATGGTTTATATTTTCAAGTAAAATGTTCATTTGGGAACCTCATATTTTTTCTTCCAGCGTGGCTCGATAGTTTTGCTTTTGTTCTTTGTCTTGATTCATATTTCAGGGAGATCCTAAAAAAATAATTGGTGTTTGTTGGTCGGGTGGGGTGGTTAACCTCAGATTTATTGAAGGATACTTGGTTGTGGACCAAAGTTCATGTCCTTGCCTTCATGCGGCACACAAAGGCTCATGATGACAGGGATAATTTCTTGTACAATGAAATGTTTTTCATCTGTACTTTCCGCAGAAATCAGATTATGGTACCTGAACAGATGAATTTCTTAGGATTAGCGAGTTTGTGTAAAGTGGACAAATACCATGCAATATTTTTTCTCAAATTTAAATAATCTAGGGCATCATCTTCAAAACGTTAGAGTGGTGAACTAAATTATTTTTATATAACTTATTTAAATATGTGCAAACATTAAACCATAGCTTTTATACAATTATAAAACCAAAATGCATTTAAAATTAAGTGCAGATAAAACTATAGTGCTAACAGAGTTCATATTAGCATTAATGACGTGGTAAAAAGAAGTTGATGTATATTGAAGTTAGTGGAATGATGTTGGATTTGGGTTTATAATAGATGTATTCATGTTTTATGTTTCATTGTCAGCTTGATTCTTTTGATTTTTGAGCACAAGGGACCACCATTCAAATTATCATCATTAACACTGACTTTTACAAAACACAGTAGTGAAAAAGTTCTTATTCCGTATTTACGTCTACATTGACTGCTGATGAACTGTTGCAGTTTTACACCACTGTCCGGGTCCCCTCAATCAGTTGTCCCACATGACGAATGTGTCACTGACATGGACAGTGGGACTTCTGAGTTTAGCCAGGGCCCATGCACTTCATTGTCCTGATCTTCTCTTTTTAAAGTGTCACAAAACCTGGGTTAGGACGTTACATGATCATTTAGCTTACCTGGAGCTGCAACACACTCTGGGACTGGGGTTGGGGTGCCCGTCACCCTCACCCTCCTCCAGGACTCTGACTGGTGGAGCATCACCTGAGTCAGACGGGCACTCACGGGTGAGCACTAGCACCCCAAAGAGCGGGCTCCCTGGCAAATTGCACCAGATGTAGTTTAGGCCTGAAGCCAGATTAGGGCTTCTTAATATCTCCTTTCACTTCCAAAGCTGGAGAATTCCTCCCCTCTCCAACTCCACGAGGGTGGGGGCTTCCCAAGTAGACGTCACACTGGAACAAAAGCAGCTGGTGCTGTAGCGGTGCCGCACTTGGGCAAAGGCTCAGTGGTCCCACCGAGGAGAAAGCTGCCCCTTCCATGGGGAGATGAAAGAAACAGCCGAAGAGACCTCCTGCAGGGAGCTGCTGCCAAGCTTGCACACACTGTCACCCTCTAACAGTGTGGAGGGTCCAAAGGTCTGAGGGAGGTGGGTGGCCATTTCTATTTCCAGAGAGCCACAGCTGTTTTAAAACTTTTCATTGTGGTTTTGTTTGCCTTAGGAGCAGGCTGGTCAATGTTCAGGTGAGAATCTTTGCTTGGTTTTGGGGCCCTCTGGGATGGCAGGCAGCTGTCTCTTGGGATCGGGGACACTGGCCTCGGTATCTCTCATTCCCAGGAATTGGGGGTAGGGGGCGGGGCAGCTGAGCAGCCTCAAAATCCTTAATGTCTGTCCCAAGTCACTAAATGCCTGGAAAAAAAGATAGAAGTGATCTTAGCATGACACCTTGAGATGGGTGGGACCCAGGGTGGCCTCTGTCTCACCTGTGCACCTGCGTCCCCACCCCTGTGACACCAGGCAGATCAGAAAGCTCCAGACCTTGGGGGCTTTTGAGACACCCTTGATATCCACGGGGAGGGAGGAGATAGGACGATGGCCTTTATCCGAGGGGGCCTGGCGTTTTCTCCCTGCAGCAGCTGCCTGCCAGCATCATCTCACGGCAGTACAAAACCCTCAGCTAAAGTATGAGAACTGAAATTCAGACACACGGTACGGCTCAGGCGTGTTGATGTGTGAAAATGGGAGCCGTGAAATGGGCAAACATGAAAACCGAGGATGTCCTGAGCCCATGGGAGCATCTCAGCGTGCCTGTGGATCAACCATGGCGTTTCTGAGGCACTCGGAACTAGTCGACGTGCCTGTTCACACGTGCATTAAAGCTTCTCCCGCGGGTGCACCTGCCAGCCGACTGCCTTCGCAGCCACGCACCGTGGGCGTCTCCCCAGCTTGTTCGCACGCTCTCCAGTCCACTGGTCGCCCTGGTCGCCCTGGCGCAAGCCGCCTGCGTGTCTCGAGGCCCAGCTTCAGCCTCCACTCGCCTGTGGTCTCTTTCAAATGGACCCACGTGAAGCTCTCTGTGCTTTGGAAACTGTAAGGTACAACACAATTGTACGTTTTATTGTTGTTGTTTTTCAAATCACTTTTTACAGTCATTAACTTCATTTTATTGAGGAGAAAATTGAAATTCAGAGAGGTTTGTCTAAGGTCCTCCAGCTAGTAAAAGGCAGCGTTAGGACCCAGGTCTCCAAACCCAGCCTAATGCGGGGGTCACCAGGCTCCATCTCGTTGCCCGCAGTCGAGCCCTGCACCACCAGGAGTGGCATCATGCGGTGGCCAAGGGGATGATGGAGGTTACGTGGGGAAGTACTGAAGCGATGGCCACCTAGAGTGCCCGCTGCACAAGCCAGCCTGCAGGACAATGCTCACTGGAGAGGCGCCAACATCCAGCCCAGCAAAGAGGACACAGAGCCGGGGAAACGCTGCAAGAAAGACTTGAAGCAGCTTCCATGTGTTCCTCAGGGTTGAATCACTGTGTGCGCCAAGTGCATTTGCTTTTTAAAAGAGCTAACACGTTTTGAAAACTGGGGTAAGCACTTCCTGTTTTGACCAGGAACAAATGCAAACCAGACCCTGCTCCTCTCGCCATGCAGAGCTTGCCCTTGCGATTCAGAAATATCCGCCAGGACCCAGCTGTGCTCCGTCGGGGGAAATGCAGCACATGCAACTGAAGTTCCTGCCGAACACCCCATCTCCTGGTTGAACTGGAAGATTTGCCAGGGTACCACGAAACTGGGCACACCAGACTGTGAGCAATTGGGGCACAGGACTGAGTGACTCACCTTTGTCACTGATGTATTACAACAGAGTAATAACACAAAGGAATGCCACTCACCTTCAGCTGCTGAATTCCTGATGTATGACATCCTGGTGGAAGTGTTCATTGGTTTGGGGCTTTTCGTGTATGTGGGGGACAGGGAGGAGTTCAGAGACCCTGAGCCTCAGGGTGTGTGGCAGAGGTGGTTGATTGTCCTTTAAAGAGTTCTGCTTTCCTTCTACATTGTAGAGTAGTTGCTGAAAAGCAGCTTCCCACGGGGACTGTATTTCCCAGCCCCCAGCCCCGTATTAGGTGGGGCCCTGCCACTGCATCTTGCCAATGGGGATACGAGCAGCAGTGACCTGTATCACTTCTGGGCCAATGTAGTTAAAAAGCAGGTGTACCTTTTTCACATTCCCAATCTCTATCCATCAACTTAGTGGTCCCCAACATTTTAGGCACCAGGGACCATTATCACGGAAGACAATTTTTCCACAGACCAGGGAGCGGGGATGGTTTTGGGATGATTCAAGCACCTTACATTTATTGTGCACTTTATTATTATTATTACATTGTAACATATAATGAAATTATTATACAACTCACCATAGGTTGGGGATCCCTGCATCAACTGGAAGGAAAGGTCTCTAAGGGCAGAGCCACAAGATGGAAGGAACCTGGGTCCCTGGCTCACTGTGTGGGAGACAGCCTGCCAAATACCAAAATGGACCTCATGTGGGTGAGAAATAAACTTCCAGGGTGGTGAAGCTCCGAGATCTAGAGGTTTATTTGTGACAACGGCTAGCGTTACCTAACTGATACAGGGAGTGAGAGGACAGATGAGGAAAGAGATTGAGATTGGAGAGTTCGTGAGGCAGCCACCCAGGCCTTCTGTGATGTCTACAGTCAGTGTGCTTTAGGAGAGGTAGTATTCATTCCAAGTTTTATATTTTCTTTTTCTGTTTCTTTATGATATCCTAAAATCTTTAGTAAAGTTTATTAACCACCGTGTCCTGCATTCAGTTAGAGTTGGAGTTGTGTTAGAGTTTTGCGGGCACAGAGGGAGACGCTGATCCTGGTTGGGGTGAGGAGGGTGGGTGTGTGGAGAGGACAGCCGTCTTCAGGGGTGGTGATGTGGTGGTGGCTGGAGATGGCCAACAGGATTGGTCTGGGCAGCAGGCCAGGGCTAGAGGGGACACATTCACTGGGACATGCCACCACCACCCGAGAACACTATAAATAATGGGGAGGAAAGTGAAATTCCTGACTTCATGTGACAGGGGTGTAGATAACGGTGTTTTGGATTCAAGGGAAGGGTGTTCCCAGCAGGTTGGAGACTTATAGAAGCACAAAGTTTATATGTAGATTGTTATTTTTCATACGGTTGGGATTTATACAAAAGAACACTAAATAAGAGTTTTTATTTCATTTGATTCAATTATACTGGTTTTTGACTTACTCTATGGGGCTCCAGAAATCATCTCTTAATTGTTAGTTGTTTGGATTCTGAAGAATTTTTAATTACTTACTTGAAATCTTTCCCTTCCAGGTGCCCTGGCAGGGGGTTGACTGAATGCAGTGTGTGAGCAGGGGGCTGCCAGGTCCCAGCCCCTCCCCTCCCCCACCTCCTTGCTCTTCCACTCTCAGGCACAAGCTTTGTTTTCTGTCTGAGACACCTGTCTCACCACAGCACTCGGTACAAGTCTGTTTCTCAGTTGGTTGGAGGTATGTTAATTGGCATGTAGGTTTTCAGCTGATGGTACTTGTGGAATATTCGCTCTGCAGTAGCTCCATACAAAGCACTGTCGAGGCAATGGAACAAATCAAAGAGTGTTTCTGTTGCTCTGGAGCTTGTAGCCCAGGCTGGGGTGAGGGTAGGCAAGCACAACTGTGGGCTGAGATGGACAGAAGTCGGTGCCTTAGGAGAGGCACAGCCATGAGCTATGGGAGGTGGGGTCTTATGTCTTCCTTTTGAATATATTTAACCATCTGAAATCACTCCTCCCTCTGCTACTAACAGATGCTGACTAGTTGACTGTGCATATGTGTGTGTGTGTGTGTGTGTGTGCGCGCGCGCGCTAGGACCTGGGGGTACAAAAAGGTGCAAGGCCTAATTCCCTTGCCTTATACCTGGTAAGCCTAACTTTAGGTGTAAAAATTCACGAATCCAGCAAACATCTTATATGACTTTCATTCACTTATTCGACAAGTATTTTCAGGTACTTTCTGCATGCTAAGAGCAGTTCTGGGGTGCTGGGGATTAGTGAATGAAGCAGTCAGTGAAACAAAATCCATCCTTTAGGTGCTTATATTCTACATGAGGGATATAGGCTGTGAAGTAGTTATAGGTGCTGCAAATTCAAAGCAAACGGGAGAAAGAGGAGAGTGGAGAAGGAAGGGTGACATTTCCCATAGAGTGACAGGGTCTGCCTCTCTGCTACGGTGACATTTGAGCTGGGAATGGGAGTTGGGGGAGGGGTGGGTGTGGCCAGGGTGTGGCAGAGACAACAGGGGCAGACTAGGCATGGCCTTAGAGACCACTGCAATGGGAAAATTGGGAGAGGAGCAGGATCTGGGGAGAAAATCAAGAGTTTTCCTTGGACATGTTACATTTGGAGAACTAGTAGACATCCAAGAAGAGATGTCATGTGGACAACTGGATATGCAAATCTGAATTTCAGGGACAACTCAGGACTGAAGGTAACATTTGGGAGTCATCAGTATGTAGGTGGTGATTAAAGCTGGGTGGCCGAGTGAGTCGAGGGAGAGAGGGAAGGGGAGAGGGAAGAACTAAGGACTGAGGCTCTCAAGCCGTTCTGGGTAGCAGAGACTTGAGAGACACCGAGGGGCCCGAGGAGCCCGCGGGAGGGGAGACCCCAAGGAGAGCAAAGCAGATGTCTGAAGGCGACGGAGGGACAGATGGTGGTCAACCAAGTCCCTCCCTGACTGTCAGACCTAGTAAGATGGAGACTGAGCTCCTTGGCTCTGTCACCTGGAGGTCACTGAAGGCATTGCCTAGTTGAGGGGGTGCACGGGAGCAGGGGCCGAGGTCTGCGTGGAATGGGTGCAAGAGAGAAGGAAAGGGAAGCAGAAGGGAAAGTGAGTCCGGTTGTCCCTCGGTGTCAGAGGGAGATTCACTCCTGGACCTCCCGAGGTACCAAAATGCATCCATGCTCAAGTCTCTGATAAAAAGTGGTGCGGTATTTGCACATGACCTGTGCACAGCCTCCTGTATACTTCAAATCACCTCTGGATTACTTATAATACCTAATACAATGTAAATGCTGTGTAAACAGCTGTTATCATGTATTGTTTAGGGAATAATGACAAGAAAAAATGTCTATACATGTTCAGTACAGACCCATCATTATTTTTTTTTCCAAATATCTTTGACCAGCGGTTGGTTGGATCCATGGATTCAAGACCCACAGATACGGAGGGCCGACTGCATGGGCACCTCTCCCAAGGAGTCTGGCCAGAAAGGGAAGCAGAGAAATGGCGGGTAGTGGAGAGGGGTATGGGTTGAGGCCAGTTGTGCTCTGAAGGGACATATTTCAGCGGATTTGTAAGTTGAGAGACAGGTGGAGTGGCTGATTACAGGAGCATTGTCCTTGAGTGGTAGAGGAGGGAAAGGGTGAGGTGCCAGACTCAAGCCAGGTGTTGGGGACACCTGCACAGGGACAGGGAGGATCCCAAACATTTCTCTTTGTCCACCTGCAGGAAGGCAGCAGCCAGGCCCACCACCAGCCCCATGCCTTCCCCGAGGCCAGGCAGCCTTCCCTGTGGAGATGCAGCTACCTGGAGAGGAGACTGCAGGAGCTGGTGTTTGCAGACCATGTAGAACGGCCTGCAGCAAAGCCCACTGGTACACACGCCTGTCCCCTCCCCCACACCCATACACACTGAGACACAGACACACACCCATATACTCACATCCCCCCCAGACACTGCCCCCCACACACGCTTTCAGAGCAGCTCTCTTACACATAAACAGGAAGCATTACCAGACGTTATAGGAAAGTCCCTAATAGAAACCAAAGCAAACAAGCAAAATTGGGGGGATTATTATTGTTATCGATAATTCAGAAAACAGAAGAAAATTTCCCAAACACCATAACTATCATCTTCAGAGGGGCAGAATATGCACCTATTTGGGGGCTGGAACATGGAGCCTCCAATTCAAGAGAAAACTTCCAGAATGACGGCTTGCCAGGGGTCAGAGCAGGCCCAGTGCAGATGGGGACAGAAGGAGGGAGGAAAAAAACAGGAGAGACATCCTAAGTAACAATGTGGAAAAGGCTACGGAGAAGATTTTTTTCTCCCATGGCATTTTTTTTGTTGGGGGGATGGGGGGGAGTCAGAAGTAATTTGAGAAAAATAATGAGCCATAAAAACATGGAGCATTTTAACTCCAGGAAAAGCCAAAAGTTATAGAAAGAAAAAATATTATATTTCTATACCGGGGGCTCGGGGATGGGAAAAGAGCATATATGAAAGATAAAATTTCATCTGGCATAAGAAGTCAATAAGTAATGTCTACATTTGGTTAATCAAAATACTACAGTAAGTTCATATTATTTAGAAATATAAAAGTAAATATCAGAATAAACAGACAAAGCCTGGAAAAGCGTTGTCTCCGGGGATCAGGGGGTGTGTGTGGAGGGGGAGGCGGGGCTGGACCGTGTGGATTTTGTTTCGTGTCTCCTGGTAATGAGCTTTTAGAACTTGTGCGAATATATTATTTTGGTTACCAAAAACTAATAGATTAAAAAAAGATTAAAAAGCAACCCCCCCAAATAAAGGGAAAGGGAAAAAAGGAGCAAAAAAGGGAGAGGGGGAGGAGAAGTGGGAAAGGAGGAAGAGGAACAAACACGGTCCTGCCTGTTCTCTGTTCCACTCCAACATTTTGGGACGGGCATGTGTTCCTCACTCATCAAGTTCTCCAAGGACGGTCCCTCTTATTCCATCTGGCGGCCCATTTGGAGAGTGCCTGGAGTAAGTGTAGATGACACGATCACCTTGTGTCTGTCTGAGGGGTGTTTTGTACTCTGGAGTTACACTTGGCAATGAGGAAAGCATTTGGAAGAAAAAACACACCCAAGGCTCCTGTGTGGCCAGGGCGCTAATGTCCTGTAGGAGGCAGGCGTTAGATTGTGCACAGAGGTGGGGCAGCTGCAGCAGGGGTTGGGGGGTGTGGGCAGAGTGGGTGACAGAGGAGCAGTGATTGGGTGCAGGATGGGCTGTGAAGCGAGCAGAGACCCCGTTGAGAGGGGCAGGGCTGCACCACAGCGTGGGCCAGCCACGTGGTCTAGCGCCATCTCCGTGCACTTGCTGGCCTGGAAAGGATGGAGGAAGCCAGTTGAGCACTGGTGGCGTGTTGGAGGGATTGCTCTGGTAGCAGTGGGGCGGGTCACAGCTGGTGGGCCGGTGGCTGACACTGGAGAGGCTGAGAGTCCAAACTGAGGCAGCAACGTGCGCGTGAAGAAGGGGAACCGAGGAGGCCTGAGGAGGAGTCGAGGGTCACGTCCATGTCTCCGACACAGTCTCATGCATGGAGCACGCACTGTGGAGCCCAGAAACAGCACCAGCCAAGGGCGTGGTGGGAAGACCAGGAGTCAGCCTGAGACGGGTGGAGCGGCTGGCCCTGAGGAACACCCACCGATGGCCAGCGAGCAGCGGGTAAGTGTCCAGTTTGGACATGCTTTGTTGCCACAAACAAGGTGGACTGGTGAGGTTCAGACCCAACTTGAGATGCTGCTAGAGGAGCCCCACTCCGGAGAGTTCCAGAATGGCAGCAGTCCCTTGAGGCTGCTTCCCGCCCTTCCCCTTCCCTGGCGGCCAGGCCTTTGCAGCCTTTGCATGGCGATGGGAGGCCACTGGGAGAGGAGGGGCTCATCTGCTTGGTGACACGCTCCCGACTCCCCACGACCCACCTGTGCCGGGCTGCTGAGGAGCAAGTCTCGGGCTCCCGGGGTCTCCCAAGCGCAGCTCTCAACGCACATGAGGGCCCGGCGGGTTTCTGATCCTACCCTCTCTGGATGTCTCAGCCCACACCTGGCTGAGTGCCGAGGGGCCACCTGGTCGTCTGTCTTTGCACCTGCGGAGAAGTAGGCGCAGAGCCTGGTTCAGCCTCAGGGCCAAGCGTGATCTCCACCCTGGCTCTTCTTGTGCTTTTCCAGGGAGGGTAGGGGTTGTTGACAACTTGTCCAGATGAATAAAACTGATAATTGGTTCTTATATGCCTGCTAGTTCTTTTTAAAATTTTATTTATTTATTTATTTTTAGTTAACACATGAAAAATTGTATATATTTACATTGTACCACGTGATGCTTTGATATTTGCACACTTTGTGGAATGTCCTAATGTATTGTATGCTTCCAAATTGCCAAGAGAGTAGATTTTAAATGTTCTCATCACAAAAATTGGTATGTGTGGTGAAGGGTGTGTTAATGAACTTGGTTTGATCATTCTGCAGTGTATCTGTGTATCCATGGCTGTTGTTTCTTTATGTTTGTACGAGTTACAACTGAGGAATGGAGAAGTAATTGTTATTTCTGGCACATTCTGGCTGGGAATCTTTGGGAATACACCTTGTGAGTTTTACATGAGGGAAAAGAGATTCTTGGGGTGGGGGCAGAGCCTTAACAGACCCCTCTGTGGGGGACGGCGAGTCACACTCACCCTGTGTGGGATGCGGCATTTGTGTGTCCCCATCAGAACAACAGCTGCGGCTGACCTGGGAGGGAGATGTTAAGAAAGAACCTTCTGGGTCTCACGGCAGGGATTCTCCTCCACCTTGGTATATTAGATTAATTGCGGGAGGAGGGTGGATTTTAAAAATTCCTGGTGTCTGAGTGCCAACCCAGACCAGTTGAATCTGAGCCTAAATCCTCACCCTCCGTGTGGGGGCAGCTTGGCTCGGAAGTGTTTACAGTGACGCTGATTGTCACTGTGGCTTCAACCACAGCAGCTTAATGGTGGATTTTATCTATAAAAAGATAAAGACCTTTGTGGGCCGGAGGGAAGAGGTTGTTTTACAAGGGATATTCCATCTTCTTGAGTCATGGAGAGGAAAAACCAAAATGGAATTATCAGGAAACAAAAAGCTAAAAATAAATATGGCGTGCTCCACTGGCAGGAGAGAGTGGAGACAGATCCATGACTTGATTCAGGACTGGGCTGCCAGGAACACCTGGGAAACCAGAAATGAAGAGATTTTAAGAGGCAGAAGGAAGCCTCTAATAAGATGCAGAGACTTCAGATTTCTCAAGTTTGCAGCCAGTGTCCGGAGGGCCGTCGGTTTGCAGCTACCACCATAAACCTCAAAGACGGAGTCTTTCTGTTAAATTCTATTTATAGAAAAAATACACCAAGCAGCTGGCCAGATGTGCTGGTATTTTGGTGAGCCTGAAATCGTAAACATTTCCTTTTTCATATATTTTCCATTTATTTTCCTTTTCCCCCAAATTCCCAAAACATCTGTTATGGTATCGGAACTGTACTATTGGTCCTGCCACCACAATTGTGCTTTGTGGTAACTTTTCTAGAGGCTTGGGATTTGCTTAGGTTTTCTCACTTTTGTGGGCGACGGGGTGGTAGTGAGATACCTTGTGGTTCTTATTGGCTTTTTGGAAAAAGGGATCCCATGAAAGACTTGGAATTAGATTTCTGATCCTTCGCATGTGCTAAAAGACTTACATCCCTTCTATTGGAAAGTAGCTTGGGAAGCAGAGCTTCAGAAGAAATCTGCCTGAAATCTACTTCCACCAGGGACCCCTCTCTCTAACACCAAGCAGAATGAGAAACTTGGAAAGAGAATTATTTTAGACTCCAATTTATTGAAGTTTAATTCTTAGGTGGAAATTAAGAAATGGGAAAGAATTTACAGCGTCCATATTTGGGATCTTTCTTCAATGTGTTAATATATTTGGGTGCACTGTATGATCTCTCCAGGGCTATATTAAATCATGTGGTTGAACTTATTACAGTGGGAAATAGAATAGGGGTGAATTTTCAGAATAGGGGGCACTGTGACCTTGGAGTTAATTTAATTAAATATCACATTCTTGCTCAATTCAGAGCCTTTGGGGATACACATGAAATAGCAGTAGAAGTTGAGGGAGTGGTTTCACAACTTGTATCCTACCCTCAGGGGACAGCTAAATTCATAGACACACTTACGCAATTAAATAAAGTCCAGGCAGTGCATCCTACAATCTGGTGCTAGCTGATGGTTTGGGTCTGCCTTTGATCCACTAGAATAGCCTGGGGGTGTGTCTATGGATGACATCAGACATCCACATGCTATTCCAACAACCTACTTACTAACTGACCTTTCTGAGTTGGTAAAGTCCTTAAAAGATATGAAATTTTTAATAAGTCATCTTTACTTTTTTTAACTGAACAACATTCCAGATGAATTATGGACTTTGCTCCTGTCACACCAGAGAAATATCCACTCTAAGGTTTAAGTTTCCTATTTATTTGGTCAAAGATGTAGACACCTTTTGGAAGTGAGATGGTTACACAGAGCAGAGAGCAGGTAAAGACGCCTCATGTTTCATTATACTGTCTTCCAGCCCTTCATTTATTCATAGGGCACTAGTCAGGCAAGGTAGTTCTCACTGGTTCTAAGAGAGTAAATTTCTTTTTGCTTCACACCATCCCAGAAAGCCCAATTCTGTACAGCTCACCACCCTGGACTCTCAGTGAATACTCTTATCTGGAGAGGCAGAGAGATTTGAAGGAATTGGTTCATGCAGTTTTGGGGGACAAGCCTGAGATGTGCAGGGCAGGAGGCAGGCTGGAGCCCCAGGGAGGAGCTGATGTTGCAGCCCAAGTCCAAGGTGGTCTGGAGACAGAATTCCTTCTTCCTCAAAGGTCCTCTTAAGGTCTTCAGCTGATTGAATGAGGCTCACTGACATTATGGAGGGTGACTGCTAGTCTCAAAGGCTACCATTTTAACGTTAATCATATCTGAAAAATACCTTTGCAGCAACATCTAGACTTTCAACCAAACCTCTGGGCACCACAGTCTTGCCAAGTTGATGCATAAAATTAATCATCACAGATGATAAAGCTGAAACTCAGAATGGTATTGAATGATGTATCTAGGTCTTAAGTTGGGAGCTGTCTGACTCTAGAACTTGTCCCATTAAGGCACAGGATCAAATTTAGTTTATGTGTACGCCGTTCTTCCTGCCTTGAACAGCTTTTGGTCACCTTATAGGGAAAAATCTCTGGGATTTCTCCAGATTTCTCACTACTGTATCTCTGGAAGACCATTCACGGGGGCCTGACATTGTGGAAGGCAAGTATTCCTGGAGAGATGTAGGAGGCTGCGCACAGGTTCCATTCAGTTCATCTCAATTCAGTCCAACCCACGTTATGTAGCCCGGACCACGTGTCAATTTGCTCTGGGCCGCAGTGTAGTTTTGGAGAAACAGATGGAAATACGTGGCTCATGCCCATTGCATCTGGTGGAGATGGATGCAGGCAAACACAGAGGATATTCCAAACAAAGAAGACCAGGATACATACTGTCATAGAATCCAGGGCTGTCACCGGTGGCTGACCCGACATGTTCCTCAGGCTGAACCTTACTAATTCAGTCCTTATCAGACAATATTGAAAAATACAATTTTTAAATGACCTATTTAAATTTGGGTAGCTTTTAAGTTTTCACCAAGGTTAATTTGCTTTTGACAGAGAGCTTAATGAAAAGAGAACTCAGGATCAGCAGTGGGATGTGTATGTGTGTTTAGTTAATTGGAAAGAACCAACAAACTTGGGTTTGAATCCTAATTGGTGTTAAAATTAAAATAAAGGTAAAATAATGACTTCGTGAAAATATATAATGAATACATGCCAAGGATTTTGTTTAACTCATTAATTAACGAAGAAACAAGTAAAATGTAAAAACAGATTCAATGGAGAATTCAAAGAGCACACAAATGCAGGCAATCAGGAATTAGGAATGAATTGGCAAATAACTGCAGAACAAGTTGATGTCCACAAGGCAATAATCAATTGTATCTCCTAGGACCAAAATTCATTTGCATTTGCATGGGCAAGAATTATTTGCATTACTATCGGTTTTCTACAATGTATATAGTAGTAAAATAGCACAAAGATGTTGTTCAGAAAGTGCAGATAGCCTGGAAAGATGCTCTAGAAAAACACCCACTAATCTATTTTTTCCCATTTCAAAGTCTTTCACTATTTTTTTCTGACATTGCTGAATACTGGATAATAGCTTTAGGCATATTAGTTAACCTTCCTGAGTCTTAGTTTCCTTATCTGTAAAATAGGGCTGATATTTTTTCACTGGGCTGTTTTGCAGATTAAAAATGATAATGTAGTCATGCATCACATAACAACATCTTGATCAACGACGGACTGCATGGATGGTGGTGATCCCATAAGATTACAATACTGTATATTTACCGTATCTTTTCTATGTTTAGGTATGTTTAGATACACAAATACTTATCATTGTGTTACAATTGCCTACAGTATTGAGTACAGTAACCTGCTGCACAGGTTTGTAGCCTAGGAGCAATAGGCTACACCATGCAGCCGAGGGTGTAGTAGGCTACACCATCTAGGTCTGTGTAAGTTTACTCTATGATGTTTGCACAATGACAAAATGGCATAATGATGCATTTCTTAGCACCTATCCCTGTTGCTAAGCGATGCATGACTGTATATATAAACTTCCTGACACAGAGTATGTATTCGATCAATAGTAGATCTCCTTCCTTTGTATTTTTTAAAACTTATTATGTGGACTTGTTCCCAGTAAGTCTCTTCATTCATGCATTTGTCTATTCGATATTTGCTGAAAGCCTGTTATACCAGGCATGTGCTAAGCTAATAATGCACAGCTAATGACCACACAGTGAGCAAATCCCAGACTTCAAAGAACTTGAAGACTGGTAGTGGGGGTGGTGGAGGAGGCAGACCAACAATCAATCAGTCATGATGATTTAGTGTGGCTGCCATGGCATACCATGGAGGGAAGCCCCAGGGAGTGTAAGGAGGGTTGAGAGCAAGAAGACTCTGGAGCCAGACTGCCTGGGCCAATTACCTATGTCCTTGGGCAAGTGACTTAACCTCTTTGTGCCTCAGTTCCTTCATCTTTAGGATGGAGAGGATACCCGTGGACTGTGGTGCAGATGAAATGAGTTAATATTTATGAATGCTTGGAACAGTACCTGGCACCTACTAAGTACCATCTAAGTGTTTGCTATTATTATGTAATGAATATAATGTGCATAAATTGAATGGGGAGTAATTCTACTACATACTACACTTATACATGAACTTGATTTTACTGTGCTCTTGTGCCCTCTCCAACAGGTTGTCTCAGCACCTTCTCAGTTCAGAGACGTCTCTTCCCCAGGCTGGCCCACCCGGAGACATTTGGGGAGCCGACTGTCTACCTGTCTTGTCTACCAAGTTCAGTGCTCCTGGTCTTAGCTGTTCACCACCTTCTCACTGTTAGGAAATGGCCCTCAAGACAAAGGTTGCATCCCATTCATTAACCCCTGTGTTCTCAGAGAGACAGTTCCTTTAGTCTCATTTTAGACATTTTAAACTCTTTTGCACACAGTGGGGCCCCCGACACCAATACAGCTTCCTTCACCCTGACTGTAACTGTGAGGGCAGACCAAGCCTCGGTGGCTCAGTGGTGGCCGGGTCTGAATGCAGCAGACACACAGCCCTCTAGGTGTGAAACTGACTTCTTTTAAATGGCTCCTGCAAACACTCCACGGAGTAGAGAAAGAATTAAGGCGCCAACTACAACTGTCCTCTACCTGAACGCGGCTGCCCCTATCACATGTATAGAAGAAGCTCAGAAGGCATTTTCAGGAGTCTTCATCTGACTAGAGAAGTTACTGCTGGCTTTTTGTTTGTGCCATGCTCTGCAATATATAATTTAAAAATGCCAAGCAGCATCTGGCACAGGATAAGAGCTGCAGGGAAGAAGCACCATCCTTGGGCCAGGCTGAGGGAGTGACTGCTGTTGTGATTATGGTTTATGGAGCATCTATTCTGTGTCAGGCATGGTGATAGGTATTTTACAATATGTTATTTATTATAACTTAAAAGGCTGTGGGTGTAACTGACCAGGGCACTACTGATGCCACTGAAAGTGCTGCAGCCGCTGGAGCAGGTGCCCACGTTTCTGCGATGACAATGTGAATTCCCTGGGAAGAGCCACACGCCAGCAGGGTGGCCTCCCTCTCACAGCCAAAAGCACTGTGCAGACAGCACGGGAGTGGTTTCCAGACCATGTGTGATGAGGGCGGTGTGAGGTCTTTGGCAAGTCCTGATTTTGGATTTGTGGAGCATCTATAACGCACGTGTTGGGCGCTGTCATGTGACAGGCGCTCATGTATCTGGCCCCTCTCCGCAGTCTGCCCTGTCCCCCTGCTCTGGTTCAGGGTCTCTCGTGCTGGGTCACCAGCACAGCCCCTTCCTTGGCTCTGGGCTTCCAGTCCCTGGGCCTGTAGTCTTCTTCCCAGTGCCCTCCAGGTGGTCTTCCTCACACTCTCCCTCCCCTTTGGTCATTCCCTGTTTTCCACATGGTAACGCTCGGGTCTCAAACAGTGTCTTGGCCCAGGCCCTGTGGGTCCCTCCCGTGGCAGCCACACTGAGCCATGAGGCCCCCCGACGCCCAGGCTCGGTCCGTGCCGCGGCATGTGCTGCTCTCTCCACCTTGGCATTCAGGAACCGTTTCTGAGAGCGCCCCGGCACAGGCTGCAGGTGAGCCCTGCCCTGCCTCGGGGCTCGTTCACTCGGCTTCGGTTACTATTTCCTGGGGGAGTGTGCAGAGACACCAGCATCATCCCGGCAGCATCGCAGTGCAGACAAGCTGGAAGGTCTCTGGCTTGATGGGCTGAGACCTGCCCTGAGTGTCAGGAGACCTGCCTCTCACGCCAGTGTCACCTCGGGAAGTCCTTTCCCCTCTCTGGGCTTCTGTTTCTCACCAATACGTAAAAGATTGGCCTGGTCAATGGTTCTCCCAGATGCTCTCTGGGCCATCACCTGGGAACTCCCTAGACGTGTGTTTCTCAGGCCCCGCTCACACCTATCGGGTGGGAAATTCAGCACGTGGGAACAGTAATCCGTGCTTTACTGAGCCAAGGAGGAAGGGGGAGGGTGTCCCAATAACATGGAAAGTTTGAGAACCACTGGCTAAAGCGAATTTTTAAATCTATGATTCTCTGCTCTGATCTATGAAGAGGACAGATTGTGCCTATTACTGATGACATCTGGGACAACAGCGGGTGAGAGAGGGGTTCCCACAAGGAGAGTGAAACTCAGACACAGGCTATAGAAGGTCCTTTCAGGCATCACCTATTATCATGTTACCCGGATTCCATTTGCTAATTTATTTCAGCGAAAGTGAAAGGAGACCCGTGGGAAGGTCCTGATGCCCCTGCGGTGGCTGTGTTAGGAACAGTTCCTGGCTGTCCCCGAAAGGCCCCTGGAAAGGCTCCCTTCGGCAGCACCTGGAGAGGGAGGCTGACGGCAGCTTTGTGCGCCTCAGAGCGGGCACTGTTTCTGCCCTGGGTTCCGACACAATCGGGCAGTGTGCGCGGCCCGGCGGGCCTCCAGTTGCGGCTGCGTGCCCAGCTCTCCCTGGAAGTGTGCCTGCAGCCCGAGAAGGGGCGCTCTGTTTCCGTGGGAGGCGTGCCCAGCTCCTGCTGACAGGTTTGTACCTCACTCATGGGAAGGTCCGCTTTCCGGGGCTGGCCTACGACGGGGCCAGGAAACGCGTATCTCAGGCCCAGCACATGGCGCAGGGCTTGGCACACAGTAGGTGTGGCGAACATCAGAGGATGGCAACTTGAGGTTTGTTGGGTCATTTCTTAAAATCGCCTCTGGGCTCCAGTGGAGTCCCAGCAGCAGTTTTGGGCGGCTCCTTAGCTCCGGGGTGCTGCCAGGAGGGGCATATTGGACAAGACTCCTGCTCTCCCAGCTCCTGACTCAGGGGCTCGAGGCAGCAGGAAATGACCCTGGGCCAGGGGAGTGCCAGGTGGCCAGCTAGATGGCCTCACATCTGTGGTTCTGAATTACACGCATGACAGAGTTGCTAGGAGGAGCCGATTCGAATTCCAGATGAAAGGTCCAGGGCCCAGAAAACAGATCCCCTGACCGCAATCACACCGGGAGCCGTAGCGTCAGGCTACCGAGCTCAGTCTCATTTACTGAGTACTAAGCAGCTAAATAACTATACTCATGGTATGATGGGTTTCTATTTCTAATTATCTATTTATCCAGTTGTTCTACCTAATTATTCTAATACATCTAATTATTTGAATCCTCGCAGTAATGCCTTAAAATGGGAATTATTGTCACTATTTTACAGATGAGGAAACCGAGGCCCAAGGGGGTAAATTAACTTTCATGCTGTCACTTGGTGGCGAGACAAGGCAGGGCTTGACTTGCATCCCAGTGGATGTTTGGGTGGATCGATGACACCAAAGCCTGTTCTCCACCACGTTCCTCTGGGGGAAGGATTTGAGGGTGGCCTGGAAGAACTCTGCACCCTGCCAGGGGTCACAGTGTCTGAATTTTCACACTCCCAACTTTTGGCATTCTGCCCCCCTCAGCGCCCCACTCATGAGTGATGAATTTTCTTGGAGTGTGGCCATTCCTGGACAGGTAAGCCACTGGGCAAATTTACATGAATGAAATTTACATGATGAATTTACATGATGAAACATGTGGTTAGGCTTTGATATGATGACAGGTGCACACCCCGAGACTAGAGTCCATCGTATAGACTATACCTGGGGTGGAGGTGCCTTATGGAGTATGAAATCCACTGGGCCTTGGGCAGGAGGTAAGGCAGCTAACTGGGGGAGGATTCTAGAAAGAAAGTGTAGTAGAGGCTGATGAAGAGAACCCTCACCCCACTCGGCTCATGAGGTCATGTGCTATGGTCTCCATCATGCAGACGAACAAGGGGGCCCCGAGGGGGTGGGCGAGTGATTGGGTTATCCAATTCAGCCAGCCACTGACTCCAACGACAGGTGGATTCTGAGCATCTTCTCTGTGCCAAGCACTGTGCTTACACCAGGGAAGACAGAGATGGAAGCCATCTTTGCTCTCAAGAAACCCACAGTCGAGTGGCAAAGACACACCAGCATGTAGATAAACTACAGGGCACAACACAATAGGACGAGGACTGTGATTTTGACCAAGAACTCTAATTTTCATAGATACGAGAAAACCCATGGAGAAAACACCTTCCTGTTTTCAGAATAACAAAGTTAACATGTGGTTGGTCTGCAGGTTGTAAAGCACATTCACCCCTCAGCCAGTGCTTTGAGTTCAAGTTCAGCGAATGGATGAACACTACCTGTGAAGGCGCATTTCACAGGTGTGTCTGAGATCACACAGCCTGTGCCTGGCAGAGCTGGACTCGAACCCAGGTGTCTCTGGTGGTTTAACACTGAGTTAGTGAGCTAGGCCAGAGCGGGAACAGTGACAGTCATTGTTTTCTGACAGGTGGGTGGGCATAGTCCAGGGGAAGCTGGGGTGGTCTTATTCCAAAACGCATCCCCCGAGAGGTAGAGAGCTGCAGATCAGAGCCGAAAGCAGGAGACAGAGGCAGAGAGGCTGACAAAGGATCTTCTCAACTGGAATGAGTGTGCAGCTTTTGAAGATGTATTTAGGGAAGGGACAGGAGAACAGCGATTTCAGGGAGCGACCCGGGCGGGGCCATCTCACGGCACAGTCTTAGGGAGGCCAGGGAAGGGGAAAGGAAGAGGAAATGAACCATTATGGGACCTGGACTGTGTGCCAAGTACTTTCCACCCATGATCTCACTTAACTGTCACATGAACTGTGACACAGGGTCCTGGTCTTGCTTTGGGGTGAGGGAGGGGGCGTGCTCCAGCCCGCCGTGTTAGGAAGCCGCAGAGCGCAGGTGTGAGCTTGGGTCTGCCTGACTCCAAACCCCATTCTCTCCCCACTTCAACACATCAGCTTCCCACCCCATCCCGTGTGCTCCCGATGGTGGCATTTGACTCAGCTGTCCTATCCTTGGCCACAGCCTCTCCATGCGGTGACGCAGAGCAAGTGATACACTGCTCACACACGTCAGCTTCAGTGTTAGGCTCCTACAAAACCACCTCGTGGGGTGAGCTGGACTCCAAGAGGCTTGAGGGGAAACAGGAAGGTGTAGCCTCAGCTCTGCGGAGGAAGGAGGTGGGAGAGACAAAGGGAGATGATCCTGGTTGGGGACGAGCCTATGTGAAAGGCCGATGGGGTGGCACACAGGTGCCCGGGTTTGTGGGCCTGCAGAGCAGGTGCCAGTGATGGTGGGAGATGAAGCCAGAGCAGGCAGTGGAGGTCAAATGCAGGTCCTGGAGCCCCTGTTAGTCGTCAGGTTTATCAGAGGGTTTTAAGGAAAAGAAAATCAAACAAATGAAGAAAATCCTTGTCCTGTTCGTGCGGGTGGGAGAACACCTGCAGAGACAGAGATCTTTATCTCGCCATCTTACCTAAATGCCGAGGGGGAAGTGCTTCCCAGGGCAAGGGTGGGCGCTGCGTGCAGGGCATCTCAGGTGGCTGCGGTGGGGACGGAAGCCCTCCTCCCACGCCCGCCCCCTGCTCCGGATGGCCGGAGCCATCCTGGGCTGAAGCCTTCCAAGGGCTGGCCGGTGCGTTTGCCCTGATGCCACCCGGTAAGTGCTCGGGCCCTGCTTCCGCAGCCTCTGCTCGGCTGTGGCTCATTCGCCCATCTCTCTGTCACCGTCATCTGGGCGCTTCCCTTGCGGCTGGAAGTACAGGCAGTGGCAACGCCAGCGGGGGATGGTTCTGGAAGAAGCAAATGGGGGTGTGAGGCAGAGTATTGCGGGCCTAGGCGGGGAGGAAGGCGGCTTTCGTCAGGTGATGGGGACAGTCTGCAGCTGAGCTGGGCATCAGGGATGAGCCTGGGAGCTGGAGGGCCAGGTGTGTCCAGAGTGGTGGGGGACGGGACAGCAGCAGAGGGAGGGTGTGTGGCCCCAGGTGACGAAGGAGGCAGGTGGCAGCTTCCCCAGGGTCTGCCACTGTGACCAGCACAGGTGGATTTTATTTTCAGAGCATGCGGAAGCCACCGACATGTTTTAAGGAGGGGGAGACGCGGGAAGGACGGACGGCAGAGGGCGGTGGCAGGAGCGGGCAGGCCCGCCGGACGGCTGTAGCAAAGTCCAGGGAAGAGGGTGGCTCCTTGCCCCAGGGGCGCCTCCGTGGAGACCGCGATCGATTGGTGGGTTTAAACAATATTGTGGAGGTGTGGCCGGGAAGAGAAGAGTTTTTGATTATGTCTATGTGAGGCCTAAAGGAAAGGGAGAAATCAGGGATGTCTCCTGCATTCTTGGGTTGAACTAGCCAGACGGTGGCGGAAGAGAAACAGAATTAGACGAGACCAAGAGAAGAGCCGGTTGAACCCCGTTTTGGATGGGTGACATTGAAGGTACCCGGTGGGCAGCTGGGAGGATGAGTCTATCAGGCTTGGAGTCTGGAAGTCGTTGGAGTCGTGGGAGAACAGTTTCAGCAGGACGCCGGTGAGGACGCTCTGTAGAGAAAATCTGCCATGAGGAAGAGTAAAAATTCACGGAGGAGATGAAAGGAATTTTTTAATAAAGCATTTTCATCTTTTACTGGAGTCGCTCGTACATGTCAAAGAGGATCCAGTCTGAAGCCCACAACAAAATTTCCTAACATTCTTTCCATTCTTATTTGTTTCCCCTTTTTATTTTGAAAAATTGAAAGTCATAGGAAAGTTACAGAATCACATGGGTACGGCCCGCGCTCCTCTGTCCAGATGCCCCCTGGCTGCCTCTGTCCGCAGCCAGGAGGCGCGAGGGCTCGGGTTTGGGGGAGGTAAGGGCCAGGAGAAAGGGGGCGTCCCCGAGAAGAATGGGCGATAATTTTCAGGACACCCGTGAGGGGGTGCCTTGCGTAAGAGCAGGGACACTTGGCCGTCCGCAGGGAAGACGAGGGAAGATGGAAATGTTTCTCTGCGCAGCTTCCCTGATGGCAGTTGCGGGGTTATGGGAAGTTCGAGGGCAGAGGAAAAGAATCGGGCATTTGTGTCGCTGGGAGGATGCAGCAGGACTGCCAGGCAGTGCTGATGCCCATGTGAGAGTTTTGGTCATGACGTCAGAATGAACCAGTACTCTTTGCTGCGTGGATTTTCGTCAGTAATACTGGGCGACTTGGGTAGGCGGGGAGGGGGTGAATGGTCGTGTGGAACTAGGATTGGGTTTCATCCAGGACAGGATGATAGGGGCAGGGCCACGGGGTGACCATACGAAGGACCACAGAAGCACAGGTGGGCAACAAGGGGCAGAAAGACAGGAGGCGATGGCTCTGGGAGCACGGGCGGCCCGAGGCTTGGCGCACTGAAGAGCAAGGGACGCTGGGACAGGATGTGGGGGAAGAGGATGTAGGGGACAGTTAGGGCCCATTTGAAGTTGAGAGTTCAGAGCTGGTGCCGTCCTTGTAGTGTGCAGAGCCTGGAACATGGGTGGGGGTGGCTGAGGTCAGTGGGGCAGAGGGCTCATGGTGAGCAGGACAGAGGTGGCATAGAGGGCGCTGGGTGGGTCATCCCTGGGGACTTTGATGTCATTGTCACAGAGTTGGACAGGAATGCAGTGCGCCAGGACCCAACTTCTCCAAGGGGTCAGGGTGAGGGACTGGGGGTTAGAAGGTGACAGTGAGACCGTGGAGCTGGTGAGGGGCTCGGATCCACCTGGAGGGTGTGTGCGCTAGGAGGGCTGGCCTGGCAGGCGGGACTTCTGCGGTGTGTGGTGTGACATTCTTCCTCCTCGCAGTTCCTGAGAGGAGCGAGCAGTCAGTGCAGACTACTGTGCGCACGTTTCACTCCGGGGAACTTGTGAGTCCATGTGCCATGAGCACCGCCGCCAACGTGTGCCGGTGTCTCTACCACTTACTAGACGTGTGGTCCTCACCTGTAAAGTGGCGCTTGTGAGAATAAGTGATCGCTAGATACTAGCTATTGTTTTCATAAGAGCAATAATAGTTTCGGAACGATAAGTCACTCTGCTTTCATCCTTGGTAAGCCCAGATCCAAGCCGTCCCATGGTGACTATGACAAAGCCCTCCATGGCCAGCTCAGACCAGGGTCTGCACAGCGCAGAGTCCCCTCAGCAGAGGGGCGGTGTCCCGTCCTGGGGAGGAGCAGGACATGCTCAGAGGATGTTCCTTCCGGGGGGAAGGCGGCCAGAAGCTAAACGTCCCACCCTCTGGTCCAGAGGCCCCGGGAAGGGAAAGACAGAGAGGAGCAGGGCAGTGGGCAGCCTGTTTTCCTGTGCCCTGTTTGGGCCAAGGCTGTGGGGGTGGGGGTGGCTGTCCATGCGGAGAGGAAGTGACCACAGAGAAGCTTGGCTGCAGGACAGGGGGGATTCGGGGATTCGGGGATTCGCACTCAAGCATCTCCCTGCAGGGACTTGGGCTCCACGGTGGCAGTTGTCTCCTGGTGAGTGAGCTGTTACGGGCTGAACTGTGTCCCCTCAAAACAGACATGTTGAAGCCCTGAACCCCAGTACCTCAGAATGTGCATGTGTTTGGGGTTAGGGGCTTAAAATTAAATTCACAGGAGGTCTCAGGGTGGGTCCTACTCTAACCTGACTGGTGACCTTGCAAGGAGAGGAACCTCGGACACACAGAGAGACCAGGGCTGTGTGCGAGAGGGAGACCACGTGAGGACCAGCAAGAAGGCGGCCGTCTGCAAGCCAAGGCGGGAGGCCTCAGAGGAAATCAACCCTTCCTGATGTTAGTTGGACGTGAACTGAGGAAATGAATCTCTGCCGTTGAAGCCGTCCAGCCTGGGGTGTTGTGTTGCAGAAGCCCCAGGAAGCTAATACACCAGGCTAGTCGACAGCCCTGAGGCTGGATGTCCGCTCAGGTGCACCTATGCCTTTGACTGTTGATGCAAATGACCTGGCCCATCTGGTCTGCCACCAACACTGGCTCAAGGGCGCCCCCCTCGGGAAGCCGGCCTTTGTCCACCCAGGAAGAACGCAGGACCCCTTTTTCGGGTCCTCCACCCCCCTGCAGGCTTCTCTGAGGGCGCCTCTCACCTGCTGCTTTTGTAAATGGCTCTAACTTGAGCACGGTTCAGTAGCTCCTCAGAGGGGACCGGAAACGTGTTTCATTCACGTCGTGTTCTCCCAGCTTTGCCCAGCGCCGCGTGCACGCCTCATCCCTTTGCCAGTTGTGCTAGATCTGCAGGACTCACCATCGTCTTACGTTGCTTATGATTTACTCGCTGGCTCTGGCCGTTTTACCCCCGTGTGTCAGCTGCATGTGGCTGGGCAATTGGGTCCGTTTTGTCCCTGTGGCATGTCCAGTGTCTGGGATGGGGCCTGGAAGCTGGTAATCATGCTATGCATTTTTGTTAATGAATAAATGAGAAATAACGGTGCAAATATTGCTGCCCCTGCTGAGAATTCTGCTCTCCCAGAGGGAAGTCCTGCAATTTGGATGTGCCATTTATTGTCTCTGTAAGGCCCATACTTTGGTGTTTTTCTTGCTTCTGCATTCCCCAAAATGAGGTGGTTTGGAGCTTATACGATGAGCATTTCTAAAAGCTCCATGGCCATACTGTTCAGAAAGGCTGACCGAGGGTTTGCTAGCCGGAAAACTCTAGTTAAAACTGGTGGCATGCCTGTTTGTAACCTTAGTTATAGTCCCCAGGCCTGAGGGACTGCCTTCAGTCCAGATGTGGGCAGCAGTTCTCCTGGGCTGCACCAAGCATGGCACAGGTAGTGTGCCCGCCCTCACCGCCCCGTGGCGGGCGGGCCTTGCATCCCTCAGCCAGCCCACAGCTGGTCAGCAGTGGCCACGCAGTGCACGTGCTTGTCGAATGAATAACAGTGGGTTCAAGTGCCGCCTTCTATGCTGTTTCCCTCTGAGTAGATGGTGGTTTCCCTCAAACCGTGTTTAGTGTTGATACTGTAACGTGGGATAAGGAGTTGAAAGATGTCATTTAAAGAACAAGAACCCAAGGAACTGTGCAGTCTCTGCGACCAGGTCTCCAGCCCCCCAGTGTGCAGTGGGGGCCTGTCTGGAACAGTGGCAGGGGCAGGCGCCAGAGCCAATTGCCCTCGGAGTGAGCTCTGCTGCGCCACTGATAAGTGGGGCGCCCCTGTCTTCATCTGTCAGAAAAGGATAACATCTACCCAGCAGCCAAGTTTTGCAGGCAAAGTGGCAGGTGCATAGTAGATGCTCAGTAAATGTCGGCATCCTCCTCCTTTCCTGGAGGGGTCACTGCAATGCAGGATTTAGGGTCTCGGGACAGGGATGAAAATCTCAGGTGAGTGGATTTACTGTTGTTGGGTTTTGGTCACTTTTATCCTCTCATTTCTAAGTCACTTAATAAACTGTTATGGTACATAACTCCCAGACAGTCTGGAAGTCATCTTTTCCAGGTAAATACCAAGAGAGGTCAAAGCCTGAGCACAAGAAATGGCTACCCCCCAAATATCTGGGGAGCTTTGCTGGAAGTGGAAGCTTCCGGATCGCAAGACTTCTGACATGCTGTTGTGTGAAGGTTGTTTTCTCTCTATTCACTGTGTATTTTGCCATTAGTTAGGGGCCTTCCATTTCCCTTCTGCATCCACAAGGGCAGGCACACCTGTTGAAAGGTGCCAGGCCAGACCAAAGGGTTGAGAGCTGACTATGTCCGAATCTGAGAGGGTAGTGCTGGTGATATTCACGTTCCCTTTCCAGTTGGCTTTGATCCCCTTTCTTTTCCTTGGAGAATTTAAAAGCTTTATTCATTCATTCACTTACTCATTCAATGAATTCTTTCTACTTATATCTAGAATATGCACACATGAAAACAATGCTTTATGTGTTATTGTAAAATTTGAACATAGTCACTGGGTAGTTAGAGAAGGGAACAATCAAATGGTGATGGGATAGGGAAAGGTTTCAAAGAAGGGGTGATAGTGGAGATGGGCTTTGAAGGTTGAATAGGAGTTTGCCCAAGGGGGATATTCATTCTAGCCAGAGAGAATGGGGGAATAAAAGTATTGCAAAGATTCAAAGGTGTAACTATTCTCAGTGTTTAAGGATATTGATGTTTACTGTGACACAATGACTGGTGCAATTTTTGCCTGTGTGTGGGAGTATTGATAGGTAGATATGTTTTTGTGTTTTGGGGAAAGGGGTGCATGCAGGGGGCTGGGGTCAGGAGGGGATGGATGGAGGAGTAGGTAGAGTCCAGCATGAAAGGGCTTGATGTTCTGAATATCTCTGGACCTTTGAGAGGATAGGGTCCTCGTCTGAGCCAGGAAACAACGGGTGGCTGTGTAAAGCGGTCACAATAGCAAAGGGTTCTTCAGAACTTCAGTGGTCGCCTGTCACCTGTCACCTTGGACTGCTTTGAGTCTCTTTGAAATCCAGTTACTGCCTAGGCAGCTTGATCTCCTCTTTCTTCCTTATGTGGCCCCTCCAGGACAGTTAAGTGCTGGGTTGAGGTCACAAGGAGTAAAACCTGCCCCAGGCTTTGAAGTAGTTTATAATCTTGCAGGATGAAAAGGGAAGCCGGGAGGAGGCCGGGAGGGTGTCGTGCACTGGGCATTTCCCGAGAGCCATCTGCAGTCACAGCTACCAGTCTTATTCTTGCATTTCCTTTTTCCTATTCTGTTCAGTATTTATTTACAAAAAGGCAAGTTACTACTCAGCCATTCACTCAGCAAGTGTTTATGTTCCAGGAACTATCCCAGCCCCTAGGAGTTCAGAACAAGGGGTGGTTATTCAATGACAACGAATTTGTCCATTCTTGCTGTTCGTGAAATGAATCATCTCCCTGAACCTCAGTTTCCCATCTGTAAAACATGCATAGCAATTCTTACTTAGGGATGTAACATTCAAACGAGATGAAAGGTACGTGGAAGCATCTGGCTCGTAGAAGGTGAGAAATACGTTTGTGTTCCTCTTCTGCACACAGACGTTCTCGCAGACACATTGTTTAATTCTGCTGGGTCAGAGGAGGGGTGTGGTTCCCCGTGCCACCAGCAGATGGCGGCAAGCCACACCCCTGCGAGCCTCCCCGGCCCCAGCCCCCTTCCTCCCTGCTCTGGGAGGCCGCAGTCACTCCAGGTCCCAGGCAGAAAGTCACACAAAACACTTTGTGTCTGTCAGCAGATTCCTGGAAGGTCACGCTGAATGATGAATGCTCCTGGGTAGAATTGGAGGGTCCTTTTTTCCTATTTTCTTTTTTTTTTAATTTCCTTCTTTTCTTTCTTTCTTTTTTTTTTGTCTCCCATGAATTGCATCACTGGGCAGCCTCTTGGCTTTATTCATCAGACTGCTGTGGTTTTTAGACCTTTCCCAATTGTTCTGTGTCTGTTTCCTCTCCAGGCCCCTTCTGGCCAAGACAGGATATTCAGGGTTAGCTGTGGCCAGGGCGCTGGCCACCGTCCAGCATGTTCCGTGGACGTTCCCTCTGCCCACCCTCTCCCCGACTCCCAGAGCCTGAACAGATGGTGGGACGGAGACCTGGTGCCCTGCTGTGACTCCCAGGTGACAGTCTCTCTGCCCTGATTTCCAGATAAGGAGAGCTTTGCCTGGCAGGGAAAGGGGGCTTATCTTCAAAGCTGGGTTTCCCCAGGGTCAGGGGCTTTGCAAATCCTGGTCTCCGGCACCCCCCTCTCTCTTCTGCCCACATGCGTACTGCTCACGGTATTGTTAACTTCCTCAGCTCTTTAACGACCCAAATTGGGGAGCCATTTTGTTTTTGCAGGTCTCCTGAGATGGTTCCAATTTAGTATTCTGGCCCTTTGTCCCAGTATTAGGCATTAGGTATTGGAAATTCTGTTTGAGGATTCTGAGTCCAGCCATGCAGAGACACGATGGATATACGTGGTATGAGGAAGCATGTTTGTCCTCTGCCTGTCACCCGCACTGTGGGCAGAGCAAGGAGAGTTATTTAATGCACAGAGATCAATAAAAATGGACCCTGCCCTCAGGGAGCCCCTGGCAGGGGGTGGGGGGGGTGCAATGACAGACGCAGATGTGGTCCCTGGAGTGTGCCCCGATGTGGAATGGATGGTGTGCCGGGGTCCAGGCGCTGGGAAGCAGTGGGCACTCTTCTTCCCATCACCCCTGGCGGGCACTTGGGGATTTGTGCCTGTCCTGGCAACTTCAGGCTCTGAGGACCTGGAGTTCTTGGCTCCCAGAGGGGAGTTGTCACCATCAGGGGACATAGCAAGAGCCCACTCAACTTAAAGCTGCAGCTGCAGCCTGTTCATTTTGGGCTGCTTGCCCCAGTAGATCACCAGGCAGAGAAAGGAGTTACTGACGGTAGGAGTAATTCATCCTGCTCAGCGTGAGGAGAGAGCGCACTGCCGCTTCATCAAACACCACAACAGGGCAGGGAGAAACGTGTTCGGCATCAAGGTGCTCCCTTGGGCGTCACTTGGCAGTCCTGCACTCAAGGCTACCAGAACGGGCGGGTTCCACAGCCACGGCTCAGAGCCCCTCGGGTGGAGATCTGAGTCTCCCTCGGGAAAATCCACGTACAACAGCAGACCTGCCCGCTGCGGGGAGGGAAATTTAGCCTGGGTGGTGGGAGAGGGAGACGGTGAGTTTCAGATGCCTGCAGTTCATCCTACTCTCCTCTCTTAGATTTCTCCAGAAATTGTGAGCAACCAGGGTCCTGAAGAGGCTGTGCTTAAATGTCATAAATTTAATGGGAGAATCAGGCACTGAAGTGGTGGATGGGGCGGGCTGTAGCAGACGGTGTCAGGGGCCCTCTGAGCTCCCCTCACCTGATGGCTCATTCTTGGCTCACAGCTGCTTCCTCTCCTTAGAGTTGTCTTGGGTAACAGGTGCTGCTTTGGAAATGCTTGGAAGGCTTTGTCCTCCCCTTGAGGGGGCTTCCAGCTGTGGGTGACTCAGGCAAGCCAGCTCTGTGGTTTAAGTTCACGCTGCACAGAGACCTCATCTGAGCCCGCATCTTTGCCTGGCTTTTCCCACTGCCCCACCCTGCTTCCCTCTCCTTATGAGTCCTCTTGAGAGCACTGGCTCAGTAACTCACATGCACAAGAATCCCCGTCTTAGCCTTTGCCTCTAGAGTAGCAGTCCCCAACCTTTTTGGCACCAGGGACTGGTTTCATGGAAGACAATTTGTCCATGGCCTGGGTGGGGGGTTGGGGGGGGTGGGGAAGTGGGAGGTGGGGGGGCTGGAAGATACCTATTTTGTTTATGGCTCAGGAGTCTTCCTGGGGTAAATACTGAAGCTTTGAATAGCAGTTTGACTGTGGGAAAGGACATTCCCAGCAGAGAAAACAGCATAAACAAGGCACAACTGTCGTGTACCCTGCCTTAGGAATAGCAAGCCCTTTTATTTGGCTGGAGTGCTAAGTATACAGGGCCAGGGTGGACTATGAGTGGCAGGAGAAATAGGTCAGCACCAGTTTGTGGAGGTCCAGGTGAGGAGACGGGACTTTAAGCTTAAGTCTAAAATAACCCTGCCTTGAGCTCTTCTCTGGCTCTGCTGAAGTTGGCTCAGAACTGAGGGGCCACCACTTAGGAATAAGCTGGGATGTGAAAAGCATCCTACGTCATATTCCAAGTCAATGGCAGAGTTAGGCTATGTCTTAGTTGAGCTGCTATAACAAAGTACCATCAACTAGGTGGCTTCTAAACAACAGAAATTTATTCCTCACAGTTCTAGAGGATGCAAGTCTGACATCAAGGTGCCAGCATGGTAAGGTTCTGGCGAGGGCCCTCTTCTGGGTTGCAGATTTCCAGCTTCTTGTTGTATCCTCACACAGTGAGAAGAGAGTGAGTTAGCTCTCTGTCCTCTTTCTACACGGGCACTAATCCCATTCATGAAGGCTCTACCCTCATGACCTAATTACCTCCCAAAAGCTACACCCCCAAATATCATCACATTAGGGATTAGATTTCAACATATGAATTTCAAGGGGAGACACAACACTTAGTCCATAAGCACATATAAAAGTCAAGCCCCCAAATTCTGCACCAAGGCTTTATTCTTTATCTATTGTTCATAATAATGAAATTCTTTGAATACTAAAATAATATTAAATGTTTTTAACTGACTTCTAAGCTGTGGAGATGGATGTGTCCTGATTCATCTCTTCTTAAATGGTTTAATTCCTCTTGTTCCCAAATGCTTCTTTCTTCCTAAAAGTTACTGACAATTAATAGTAGTTCAGATTCATCTCATATTTACTTATTTGGCCTTATGATGTACCAGCTGCTTTCATGTATGTTAGCTCATTTGATTTTCACAACTACCCAGTGAAGCCTCTGGTATTCCCATTTTATAGATAACAAAATGGAGTCACAGAGAGGTTCAATAACATACCCAATGGAGAAATCCAGGGTTTTTCCACTATACTACTATAGTACATTTCCCCCCTCTATCATTTAGGTTTTTTTGCACAACAAACCATCCCAAACCTTAGTGGATTAAAGCATCAAGAGTTTATTTATTCAATTTGGGACTCTGTGGGTTGGAAGTTTGGGTTGGGCTCAGCAGGGTGGCTTTTTTGCCGACCTTGGCTGGGCTCACCCCTGCGTCTGTGGTCAGCCACTGGTTGGTGAGGCAGCTCTGTGAGCTGGCTTAGGGCTGGGGCAAAGGAGGATAACTGGGCCATGTGTCTCTCGTCATCAACAGACTAACCCAGGCTCTTTCATATGGGAGCTGTCGCAGGATTCCCAGAGCAGTAAGTCAAGACGTGCTTCCATGTGTAAGTGCTGACAAGCCCCTGTTGCATCACGACTGCTCATATCCCACTGGCCAGGACAGGTCAAGGGGCCAAGCTCAGAAGCAGTGTGGTTCATCACCACCCAAGCACCCAAAAGGCGTAGATGAGGGGAGGGAAATAATCTGTGGCAAATTCTTCAAGCTACCACATTCTATTTTCAAAAAAATTTTTTCTTGATTATAAAAAATATGTATATATGTTTGAAAAATTTGGAAAATACAGAAAAATCTAAAGGAGGAAAAAAAAATCACCTGTCATGTACCATTCAGGATTGTCACTGTTAACATTTTAGTGTATTTCCTCGTTATATGTCTTACTAGAATATGAGTGAGAGAGGGAATAATGGTGTGTCCATATATATGTTTGATTAATATTATCTTTTAAAAGAGTGGTATCAGAGCCAACTTTTTTTGATTGATGTAATATCCTCACATCAACAGATAATTCTTGAAAATATGATACTTTTTAACACTCAATCGTTATCTCTCCACTATATTTTATTTAACCCTACCCTGCCTCTTAATTTACTTCTTTACTATTTAGGTTGATTGCATTTCTTTTTTTTTCCCTTTCTTTCAGTTATTATAAGTAAAATTGTAGTGAATATTCTGGAATAAAAATCTTTCTCTACATTCTGATGGTATTTCTTAGAACAGATTTCCAGAAATGAATTATAGGATCAAAGGAGATAACATGAGTGGGGCTCTTGATACGTATTGCTAAATTGCTTGCCTGGAATTTACCCTCACACAGCACTGAGAGAAAGGGCCTGCACTATGGAGCTCTCGAGGGCACTAAGTATTATCATATAAAAAAAGATCAATTAGGTAACAAGTGGTATCTTTATTTAATTTGCATTCCTGGTTGCCAGTAAGGATAAACATTTTAGAAATGCTTCTTGACCCCTTATAGTTCTTCTGTGAATGTCCTTTTCCTTAGAGAAAAGATAGGTATTTTAAACCAATTTGTATGTATCACTCTGTGTTAATGTCATTGACACCTTATCATTTAAGTTAAAAATATTTTCCCCGTTAGGTTTTCACTGGTTTTATAATTTTGTTTTAGTATTTTTTTTGACATACAGGCATTTAAAATTTTCCATTATAAAATTTATCTTTCTTTTTTTTTGTGACATCCATTGCTTTTATGCTTACAATGTCATTCTTGATCCATCTCTTAAAAATACATAAAATGTAGTGGCTTTGCCACTTAGCAGAACCATGTTGGGAAAGGCTGTCTGTCTTCGGAAGCAGGATTGACAGGTGGAGCAGATTCTCCTGTGTGAGGTTCTCCCCTCCAGCTGAGCCTGGGTAAACTGCCTCCAGGGTCCCTGTTTCACTGACACAAGGGTGATCAGCAAGGGACCCGTGGAGCCTGGCAGCGTTGCTGTGAGCCCGTCAGGAAAACTGTACCAGGTTTATGCCCGTGGCTTCTCTTCTCACTGTTGGCCCTTTCCTCTCATCACTCTGACCCTGAGCTCATTTGTGTGTATTTTACAATCTGGTTTGATGCATCACCAGGCACCTGAATGGCCCATGCCGTGTAGTAGTTTGTGTCTTCCCACGGTGCGAGGCTGGCGTGTGACAGCGAGCCTTTGTGGCATCACTGTGTGGCACCTGCACTGCAGCAGTGTTTGCGACACTCCTTGTGAAGCAACAGGACTTTGCTTCACAACAAAGCTTGCCCATGAAAGACACCCTAGTCTTGCACCAAGGATGGAAATACAGCCGGTGTTGGGGTTCTCCTCTCTGTTGATGGGGATCTGAGTTTGATTCATAGCTGAAGCGAAGAGAGAATAGGACCATGGTGGAATTCAGAGCCATTCAGAACTGGGTTCAGATTCCTTCTCTGCCACTTACTGTGTGGCTTTTGACAAGTCGTTTAACCTCCCTGAGCTTCCACTTCCTAATCATTAGGAGAGACCACAGTCATGACGTTCCTCTCCCAGGGAACTGTTGTGGGTACGAGACAGTGCAGGCCACCTGGTCGACTGTACTAGGTTCTCAGTGAATGGTAGATATTAATAGCATTTTTATCCAGAAAAAGAAAAGTGATCTAAGTAAGCAAGTGATGGTATTAGAGATGTGGCAATTTGTGAAAATTTTAGGACTAGCATTTTGGAATGTAAGGAATCCGTTACTGAGCTTTTCAAGGAACATGAAGTGATGGGTTAGTGGTGAGGGTAAAACACAAGAGAAGCTGGCACACCTTCTATCAGCATTGATACTGACATTAAAACACACGTTGATACACACAGAGTGGGATGCAAAATCCACCCTGGACCCACGTATAGGGTAAAACATAGGCTTTTGCCCACCAGTGGAAGGTCTCTTTGGCGCTGAAATGCACAGAGATATGAGTTCTGCCCTCTTTACTGCTAGTTCTACTTTGGGGGAAATGTTTGAGAAGCTCTGGGTCATGTGAGGACCTTCCCCAAAGGGGAGAGAGAAGCCACTGGGCAGCTACACAACACTGCTCAGAGGGCAGTCTCTTCCCCAGGTGGGAGCTCTCCTCGCTAGCTCAGCACAGGCACGATGTCTTAACTCACGGCATCTTTATAAACACTTTTTGTAGTCACTGGTGCTGTTTTCAGATCATTTCTTGTTCTTCTAGGCGCTCGATAGGGTTGCATTTCCCCACCCCCTTGAAATTAGGTGTAGCCATGTGACGTGCCATGGACAGGAGCATGTGGGCAGAAGTCATATGTGTCAGGTCTGAGCAGAGCTGGCATTTGATGAGCCATTTTGCTTCAGCCATCGTGGGGAGAGGCCCTGGAGCTTCCCTCAGCCTGGGTCCCTGAATGGGGAGTTACTAACCAGGTGATCTCGGGCAAGCCTCTTGCTTGGAGTTTGTTTGCCTCCCCTGGAAGATGTGCTGGGCTGCATTAGCGAGCACACAGACCAGCGCAGCTGGGAGTGAAAATAAGATGCATAATCATACAAGCAGGAATGACAGCCACGCGTGTGCGAATGAGATGGGATTTGGTCTGTGAAACCTCCTGCATGGTGTGTAAATGATTTCTGAACAAGTGTCTGAATGAAGGTGGGTTTTGCTGAATGAGTGCAGAGAAAAGACAGACGGTTCCCATTCAGTTTAGGACTTAAAAAGCACCCTCTAGGCTCAGACTGGGTAGGACAGGTTACGTAGGTGACAAGGATTTCTTGGTGATCAGGTGAAATCCTGGCACTGAGAGTCACATTTTGATGATTATGCCAGGCACACAGGGTTCATTTTGCCTGTCTCACGGGGCATGTCTGTGCACACACAGCTCTCTGCTAATGCACCCTCACATGGACCTATCGCAAGACCAAGCCTTCCACTTAACCACTGACAATGTAGGAACAAAGAAATCAAAACCATTGCTCTTAAAATATTCCCTAATGACTACAACATTTTGGCTTGCCGAACATAACTGAATTAATTCATGATTTTCCCAGAAAAGGAATTGAATCCATCGATTTATGGCTTCGTCATGCTTGTTTTGGAGATATGTCAATTCTTTCCATTCATTCCGGGAGAAAATGTTGTGAGCCAGTTTTTGTGCACCTCACCTGCACAGTTAAACCTTGGGTGGTCCTTTTCTCCAGCTGAATAGATTAATCTGTTCCTTGTATACAAGAAACTGTGAGCTGAAACATTACATCAAACTGCTAGTCTGCACCCTCCACCATGAAATATCAGCTTTATTAGTTCCATTCTTGAAGACATTGTGCAATAATGAAAAGCATATTGAGTAACCAAGGTATGTCATATTTCAATGCACACATTTCCAAATGATCTTCTTGGTTTTCCAACTAATGTAAATTACTTAGGAACAATGGAGTTAGCTGAAGTATTATTCACTCAAAACAGCATTGCTATTATTCACTTAATACAAAGCCCACATGAGATGCCTCTGGTATATAAAATACACTATGGATAATTATGCAATTGCTAAACTTCTCTGAGGCGTTTGTTTGGAAATTCAGGAAATGGAAGAATCAGCAAACTTAGATTTTAATTAACCTTGACTGTAACTCTTTTGGTAAATAGGAGAGAGAAAATGTTGTTATTATTATTTGGTAAACGAGGGAAAAAACTTAAAAGTTAACAAAGTTTGCAGTTAGCTCTTAGATGCTCCTTTGTTTGTCATTTGCTACTCCATTTTAGAGAGATTGTGGGGAAATTATGAATCCAAATTTTGGGAGCAAATGTGATACTTCTTGAGGTGATGAAGAATGTGGTCTTCTGAAGTTGTCTGGGCTAGAAAATAACATCCCCTTTCCTTGTCAAGGTCATTCTATTGTCACAGTAAATAACGCAAAAGTTTGTTAAAAAAAAAACAGAAAGAAAAAAAACTCAAGTGACTTCAAAATTCTGCCTAATCAGATATTTAACTCTGGTGCCATCCTTAATCAATAAGCGTTTTCTATTCTCTCCCAGGAATACTGAATGCAGATACTTAATTTGGGAGGAGATTGAGAAGGAAGATTGGAGGAAATCACAATTGTTTAATTAAAAAAAAATGACAACCCCTTCTGGTATTTTACTTCTTAATCTCCTTTTTATAAAATGTTGGGAGATCACAGTTAGAAGCAACTTTATAAGCCATTTAATCCTACCTAACATTGGACTTCCTCTAGAGCATGCCTGACTCCTCAGCTTCTGACCTGGACTTGCAGTTCAGTGGTGGGAGCAGTACTCTTTATGGAAACCCATCCTTCCTAGCTCCGCTCTCTGTCCATGTCTTTCTCTCTCCTCTCCCTCTCTTCCATTTGTATGAGTTCTCCTTGGTCCTGACTTTGCTCTCCTCCCATTCTCCCCATGGGTTCCATGTCCATGTCTCATCCTTCCACGTGACAGCTGTGTCTGATAACTTCCCTTTGTCCCTCCTAGCTCTCCTTTCACCCTCCTCACTCCGCTCTCTGCCCTGGGAAGCTGACCTGGGTGGAATTCTTCATCCCTGGGGTCCTGTATGCCCTGACTTCCAGCTGGACTTAGCCAAGGCGCTGTTCCTGCAGGAGATCGGAGGGAGGGAGGAGAGTGAGTCCAGCTGTGAACATATGCTCTGGGCTCCCACTGTGGACTTGCCTCTGGTTGGTTTTGTCCTTCAACTGATTGTCACTGTGTCTTTCAAGGAGACCTCTCTACACGACATTCTTCCAATTTTGTAACTACTTCCTCTCCATCCTTCCATGCTCCTAGTTCCAGGTTACCGCCTTATCCTGTTGGCTCCCCACGCCTGAACCATTGTACATAGTCCCTTTGTGAGCAAACCTTCCTCTAATTAAGCCAATTCCCTAAAGCCATCTGTTTCCAGTTGGGACCCTGGCTGATACAATAACCCTTTGGATAATTCTGGAACAGCACTGTGCACCCACGCTAGCCTCCCTTTGCCAAGGGGATGACCCAAGATTACTCAATTGTGCCCAATACAACTGGGCTTAAGAACGCTTGTCATCTTCTAAAGTGCTCCAGTTAGGCAATTTCCCTCATGAAGTGTGGGACCCAGAACTAACAGCAGTGGTCCTCAGGTGTGGCAAAGATACACAAAGCAGGACACGTGTTAAAGTGGTAGGGACAGACTTTGATCAGCAATGTACCATTGCACCAGGGAAGAGAGTCCAGTGGGAGCTGAACTCACTTTCACTTTGTGCAGAGGTGACTTTAGAAAGAAAGGGAGGCCACCATGGCTGGAGGTGGTGGATGAGCCCAGCAGAGTCGGGGAAGTGAAAATCATGAAGAACCCAAGGGGCTTTGGTCCAGGTAAGGCCCCTCTGGGTGTGCTAACTGGCGCTGTCTGGCTGGGATCCGGCCCTGGGTTCAGGTGTGGGTTGGACAAACTGCCAATTCTTTCAGTCGCCTTCAGTTTTCTCAGCCTTGATTGTTTTCACAGGGCTAGCGTCATCCTAAGCATGTGGCTTTGGGTCTTTAGAAACTAAATTTGTGATTGTTCAAGTCTTTACAGGCCGAGGCCGAGGCCTCATGGAGAAAGGGCTCCGGGTGCCGGGCTGGACGTGGGTCGGGGGCCACGCTTTGCCAGGTGGTCAGAACAGAGCGCGGCAGGGCTCTCCTTGTGCCTCTGCGACCACGACAGCCAGGAACACGCTGAGGGCACGCGGGCGGGGCACCATGCCAGCGCACTGAGCTGCGGTCACGGCTGTGTGACGTGAGGCTCGCTGCCAGCCAGACCCCCACTCCCGTCCTGGTTGCGCCCAGGCCTAGGTGTGCCGTCAACTCTGCGTCTGGGAAAATGCTGACCCTGCTGGAGTTTGGTTCTGAGAGTTAAATGAGCCGATGTGTATGGAACTGCTCGGCAAGCCACAGAGGGCTCCGTGGATATTGCTATTACTATTACTGTTATGAGGTCCTATTGGTTTTGCTCCCCTATTCCTCTTCTTCCGGTTTCCTGTTTTTCTTCTTCTTGCTTTTTCTCCCCTTTTTTCCCTCCTGCTGCCTCTCTACTGTCCCCACCCCTCCTCCAGCAGCGTGGTGGCAATCTGCTTCCCACCTTCACTCCTGACCCACCCACCTCCTAACGATTGTCACCTTCCCAGCCCCTCCCAGGTCCACCTGCGAGAACTGCTCTCCTCATTCCTGCTGGAACATTCATTTCTCTCCCGAAACGTTTTGCTATTCTCAACTCTTAGTTGGAGGTAAGAGGCATCTTAGTTAAAATCTGGTTCTACTTGAATTTTTTTTTTTTTAAATAGACAAGTAATTTGAATTTTAGAGAGGTGAAGTAACTTGTCCAAATTTACTGAGCAAATAGGGATGCAGTCAGATTCCAGAGTAAGCGCTCAGACCTCCCAGCCTTCGGGCGGGCTGCTGGGATGTCCTTGCATCTCTGATGATCGTCCGCCCTGTCCCATGGCAGGCCGTGTGTTCTTTCTCTATTAAACTGTGAGCTCTTGGAAGGCTGAGTGTGTCTCCCTTTTCTAAGTTCTCCCCTGTAGCAACCCTATCCCGACCCTGGCGCAAGCGTGCTCAAGACATAAACAACAGCCGAACTGGAGCTGGGGAGGAGAATGACGCTGGGGTGGGTTGTGGTCAAACGCTAGCTGGAGGCTTATTTAACCTCTGCCTTCTTTCTCCCTCGGATGACACACCCAGACACTGTTCTGATTCAGGGCCAAGACGGGGGATTATCACTTTCCCCGTTAACTTGAAGTGAACATTTTTGAGATTCCTCGTACCTAACTGGTGAGTTTTGCTGAATAGAGGTTTTGGAACACTGTCTTAAATTAAAAAGGCCCAGCAGTACATGAAAGTGGAAAATTCAGTTGCTAGTAAGTGACTTCCTTGGCTTATTGCAGTGCAAAAAGTTAGCTGACAAGAGTGAATCTTCAAAGAATTAATTTACAAAACTACATGTTTAACATTGCAGCCTCAGCTGAAAGAGCCAGAGGGTCCGGGAAAGTGCTGAGCGTGGGGAAAGTTGCTGATGGTCTTTGTGCCTTGCAAGGAAGACGAGCCAAGTCAGTGTCCCAGAGTGGGGGACGTGGCCCTGGGAGAATGAATCTTCCAAATGAGCTGCACTCTGTCTGCAAGGTAGCATCTTGCCTTTGTGAGGTTCTGTGGGCCGGGCTGTCAGATGGCAGGGCCATTGTCCCAGAGCCAACTGCCTGGGTCACTGTGAGCTGAGGAGCCAGGTGGATTCTCATCATGCCATCAAGTCCTTTATGTTCTCAGGGAGGGCAGTAGCCATGGAAATAATACTTGGGATTGCTTCATGCAAGAGAGCACTGTTTTTTTTTTTTTTTAACCATGAGAGCAGGCACTGCTCCAACACCTGCTCCTAACGTGGAATGCTCCATGCCCAGGTGCAATGCTGGCACGGCAGTATGCAGGGAGAACCAGGGAGGGAGTCGGGGTGTTCTGAAGAGTCAGACAGGCTGGGTTCCAGCCAGAGCTCTGCCTTGTACCTGCTGGATGCCCTTCTATAAATAATTTCCTTCACTGAGCCTCAGTTTCCTCACCTGCAAAATGATGACAAAGACGCTTGCCTTGAGGGCTATTGTATTTAATGGCACTCAGTATCTCTAAGTATATAAAAGCTGTGCTAGTGCCCAGCTACAATGGTGGTGGTGTCATAATAATGATGGTTACCATGGTGACGGGGGCTGTGGTATCAATGGGACTTTTTCTTTCTGTTCTGCATTTTGAGGTCCGTGCTTCCTCCCTGTGATTGGGAAGTGGCACCCAAATGCAAGAGCATCTCGCGATTTCCCGGCTGGAAGGGACCGTGACAAGCCTTTTGTCCAGCCTTCTACATGTGCTGCTTGAATACGTTTAAACTGGTATTTCAGCCTTTGCTGTACCCTCCTCCCGATGGAGTGTCCAGTAACTCACCGCCCCTGGTGTTGATCAAATGGTTTCTCCCTGGCTTACAGTTTTGTAACCTGGAAAATGGAGTCGATAATGTGCAGTGGCAGGATTGTGGTGGGAGTTGGCAGTTACGGGTGTCAGGGCTCAGCGGTCCTACCTGCCTCGAGACAGGAGCTTAGTAAATGGGTTTTCTTTTCACTTCCTTCCCTTTCCTTCCCCCAGAGGCTGGTTGTTTTGTCTTTGGATGGCTCTATTTTTTAGCAAGTTCTGACTCCCTGGGGCTTTCACCCATTGGTCTCAGTCTCCCTCTCTGTGGCCACAGGGGATGGACTGCATCAGTCTTCCCTAAGACAGCCCTGCAGACCAAATGCTGACGTCACTCGTGTCCCGAGGTGTCCTGGTTCCTCTGGCCACTCCTTACCATCGTGTGGGTTTTGGCTGCCTCGCCCCGTTTGTTCTTTTCTGACCATGTCTACTTCCTTCTTAAATCGGTGCCCATGGAGATCAGAACTGGAAGGGAATTTAGAGACTATCCTACCTAATCCTTTGATTTAGTTTCATACCTGGGGAAACTGAGCCCCAGTGTGAGGAGTATTCACACAACACGTCCTGCCGTAGTCAGGGGCACATCTTCCAGTAAGCGTGTCATGATAAGTGGCCACAACTCTGATGCTCTTTTGGCAGCAACTTTTATACTTTAATTACAGTGTTTCTACTCCCACTAGAAAAGGATCCAGATTGCAGCAAAGGGTTTTTATTGAGGGAGGGTTATAAGAGCATCTGGATTCTTCTAGAAAATTCTTGTCTGGTAACATTTTACACCCAACAACAGTTGTTCCTTAGCACAACCACTTGAAATTTGGATGAGAATCCACTCTTTGAATGTGGTTCAACTGTTACATAGAAGCATGGAGCTGGTTATTTTTATTCCACATGGCAACGGCTGGTGAAGAAGGCAGGGTTCCCCTATAAGATGGATCTCAGAGTATCTCTTCCAAGAATATATAGTAGTGCAACCGCAGGTAAATTATTCCACCTCTCTAAGCCTCAATTTCCTCTTTTTAAAATGAGAGTAATGACCTTTTCGTTGCCTAAACTAACAGTTGTTGGAAGGTAATGCGAAAATAATGTACAAAAGAACTTTTTTGAATTATAAAGCATGACATACAAGCACACTCTCCTGCAATCTAGACTTAATTAATTTCCTTCTGCCCAGTAACCTTTTGTGAATTTCTAGCCATCTTGGTCACCTGAGGCAGTTTGCCAAGATTGGAGTATGTCTGGGTCTATTGTACTGGTTTTCCCTTTTCTCAAGGTCACGTTCAAGGGTCCAGTTTTCCTGCTGTGTCTTTATTGCTGAGTATAGTTATGTTATTCTAGTTCATGCTATGTCCTTTCTCCACCTGTCTCCAGCAAGTTCTGCTCACATCAGGTCTTGCAAGTCTCTCCATGCAAATCTTTTCATGTCACAAATGCATAAAAATCGAGACCATAAAGCAAGAGATGAAAGTTGAGAATGTGTTAAGAGTTTCCTTCAATTTATAATTCTTCGATTATAATGAGGTTAAATGTTTTCCATAAATTAATTGGCCACTGTGTTCCTTTTTATTTTACTCTGTGTATGGGTTTTTTTTTTTTTATGAATTTATTTGTATCTTTTCCCATTGCCTTGGGTATTTATTTTTCTAATTGAGTTACATAAAGTTAAATTTCTCAAATTTTTCTTTATGCTTTTTGTCTTTGGCGAAATACTTTGGGGAAGGGAGGATCTCTTATTTATGAACACTATGTAAATATTCATCATTTCTATCTAAAATTTTTATGTTTTTTAAAAAATTAAATCTTTAAATCATCTAGTGTTTAGCTTATTAAATGTAAGTCAGGGTTCTAGTGTGGTACTTTTTTCCTAAATGGTTAGGAATTCCATTGCCATTGGTGGAATCCTTTCCACCCTAATTGAAATAACTTCTGAGAATAGACAAAATTACTGCCTAGTTGATCTGCCTGCATATCTTGGGAATGACTAATACTCTTTCTGTTTTATTATCTTAGTGTTTAAATTCTTTTTAATTTTGTTTATTGCGTGGCTCCTCTCCTTGTATTTCCACTGTTCCTTGCTCTCACAAAGTCCCATTTGGTCTTGTAGGTTTATTCCTATAGATACACTTTAAAATTTTTTTAAGTCTCCTAAGATCTTCCATTGTATTTTGATTGAAATTACTTTACCTTTAGTGGGATAAAACAGGCTATGGAAAATAATATAAGAAAACAAAGAACAGCAGAGTAGAAATTCAGAGTCATACTGAACGGTCAGAGAACCAAATCAGTGAGTGAAACTTGGATGGAGAAAAGAATGACAAAGAGATAAAAGATCAGAGAAAAGATGGTATAAACATGGACTAGAAAATAAATAACCACTGGATCTAAAGAGCAAATCAGAAATGATAGTCAAAATAGTACAGAATAAAATTTTCTGAAAATAAAATAAGTTGTGAACTTATCGTGGACTTCATCAGAAAAATTTAATTAAAACATAAACATCTTGACATATTCTGATAAACGTCTTGACATATTCTGATAAAAAGATTGAATTCCAAGTATAACAGATAAATCCTAAAATACTTAGAAAAAAATAAAACAAAACCAAATACAGTGGAAATAAATCATGGAGGCCTCAGACTTCTTTCTGTAACATTGGATAAAGGCAGTCAACAGAACAACATTTATAAAGTTTGGGAGAAGAAGGGTTGTCATTCAAAAATTCTATACCCAGCCAAACTGTCCTTTATAATTTTGAAAATTAAAGTATATTTCCCTACTACAAAAGAAAAACATGTTTATTGTAGGAAATAAAACGATGCTATTAAAAATTTAAAACATCTTAAAAACTCAAAATCCATGGAATCCAGATTTTTAAAATTCTAATTTCTCCAGTGCTTCCTTTTTCCTGTAGCTGCCTATTGTGAGGTTTAGGGAGTATGTGGATTTATGTCACTCTGCTCCCCCAGCCTCAAAGCAATGACTGGAATTTGGCTCTATATTTGTACTACCCACAAGGCAGAAACATTTGATTTTGGTTTCAGTTAAAATAGAATTGAGAAGCAAGTTAGGAATAAGTACATAGCATGGAAATGAATGGACTTGTGTGCCTGCAGATTCGAGATTCAAGTATATCCCCAAGCTTCCAATAAAAAACAGGCAAAGCTAAATGGTTTACAAATGGAATGAATTCTCTGTTGTGCAGATTTTAGTAAATCAGAATTGTTAAAGGCTTCATTTGAAATAAGAGTCATTGCTATGGGCAGAATGAGTGAGACACAGTTTATATATTCGATTCTTCAGTTAATTTTTGTGTCCTTGGCTTCTTAGATTACTGAACCTACTTTTTTTTTTTTTTTTAGCACATATGAAATGATGATAATAATGTCTGTCTTAAATAGTTGTGAGGGTTAAATGAAATGATGTGTATAAAATGCCTAGCCCAACAAAGCACTGAATATTGAATAACTGGTCATTGTTAAAATAATAATTTAGTAAATGCACAATAATGCTAGCTTCATTTCAGTGTGTATAAAATCTGTGAATGCTTCAAACCAAGAGCTCAAGAAATTAAGCATTCCTTCAACATCTGGGCCAAGCAATTAATTCTCATATTCATAAGCTTTGGTGATACATTATCAAGTAATGTAGGCCTCTTGTGAATTGTAACTTTTTAATTAATTCACCTCACTGGTACTGATTAGTACTAATTTATAGCTTAGTTTGCATATACTTGAAGGAGATGAAAGTGTGTGTCTTCTATATGCATATGTATATATATACATACTCCTCAGATTTTACTCTAAGCCAGCCATAGCTCTCACCCCAGCCTGTCTTGTTCCTCATGCATAAGATTTTCCTGCAGTTGTTAGTGATCTTGACCAAAACAGGCAAGTGGTATAGTAATCTGTCCTAGTGCAGGCCTTTAGAGATATCTTTTCTCTCTCTCCTTTTCCCCATATTAGTCCCATTTTCTGCCACTGTTTGTCCTCATGGGACCAGAGCCAAATGCTATCAGTGTGAATTAGTGGAAAGATCTTTAGACTTGGTGCCAAAAAGCTTAGGTTGAAGTCTTGATACTGTTAACTTGTTCCCATTCGTGTCACAGGGAGCTATGATTTATCCTCCCAGAGCCTCAGTTTCCCCTCTGAGGAAAATGGATTGCATAGTATCTATGTTACCAAGTTTTTGTAAGAATTTGAAGAATAGCATATATTAAAGCGGATAGCTCTGTTCTTGGCTGCTTCAAAGGGGTGGGTGATGCAATGTTGGAAACAATGAAATCATGTCTCTGAATAGGATGAGAAGAGATAAGCCTCTTTCTTCCCTGACATCTTTCAATAAAGGGAGACAAGGGGATGGGGAGGAGTAGAAAGGATGCCAGGCAGGGAGGGGTGTGTGTGGCTGTCACCCTTCCCTGTGTGTGACTACTGGCAAGGCCAGCGAGGGCTTGGTTGTTGCTGGCCTTGTTTCTCCCCAAGAAGCGGTGAGTGCGGTCAAACTCCCAGGGGAGTGTCCAGGGCCCAAGCCTGAGTCCTGGCATCGCCAGTGTGGGCTGGGTGAGCGTGGGCAATCAGCATAGCTTTCCTGAGCCTGGTGCTTCAGCTACAGAGGGTGGTGATAACAGTACCTCTTACAACGTAGCTGCAGGGATTAGATAAGAAAATGAGTGTGAAAGTGATTTATCAAGTGTAAAGTGCTGTGCAGATGGTAGTTATTATTGTAGATGATCTCAATTATCCCTTTCAGTCCTAAAGATTTGTGATTCTAAATACAGTGGTGTGAGCGAGAACCCCCCATCCCCCGTTGTTTTTTTTCCCCTCAAGCAGGAGATAGATTTCCTCACAGTTTCCAGTTCTTAATGCACAATCAAGGCTCTGTCTCCTCTTTGGGAGGAAATGTCCCTCCTTGGGGGACCGTGGCTGCCACACGAGGGTATTGGGGTGTTGTGTGACTGAGCCAAGCTGAGTTCCCACCTTGAGCTGGGGGATTTAAAGTTGCAAAATATAATCGGACTTTTTGAAGTTTAAATACGGTTTTCTTGAATCAAATTAAGATTTTGCAAAATGCTTTTCTTTAAACCCTGAATCTCCAAGAGAGCTGAGAGGACTGTCATGGACAGGGAGGAGGAGACCATTCTGATGAACAAAGTGTAAATGAATCTGAAGCAGATGGGTTGGATTTGCCCTGTGATACGCATATGCAAGTACTGAGCAGAAAAAGCCTTGGAAATGTGGATTTGGTGTTTTCCTCCTAAACTCTAAACATTTATAAATAGATCAAGATGCCTGGGGGAAGGAAGACATGCATTCTCACTGTGGTTAAGAGTCTGGCTGGGGGAGAGAGCCAGCCTGGAGCTACTTCCAGGTCTCCCACTGAGCTGTTCTCCACGTCCCACGTCCCACGTCCCACGTCCCACGGCTCTGGACGAGCTGGTCTTAACTGCAAGACCGGCTACTTAAGCTGTGGACTCTAGTGCAAAGTGAAAATGCAGGTCTCCTGCTCAAAATTAAGAATTTCAAGGTGGGGACAGCAGAACCCTAAAGTAATCAAGGGGCCCTGTGTGACTCACAGGTGACACAGTCACAAAGCTGACTCTGCTTGTGTGCCGGGCACACAATTTCTACCCTCTCTCCGGGTCACTTCCCAGACTCGGCTCTTCTGCTCCTTCTCCCAGAGGCTTCTGTGACACGCCGGGAGGGTGAGGGGCCCCTCCACTGTGATCCTGTAGCATCCTTTGCTCAACTCTGTTATTGCCCCATCAGCTATGATTGACAGTCCATGTGTTCATTTATTCACTCAACAAACCTTAATGGGACTGTGCCTACTATGCACTGGGCACTGTGCCAAGTGCTGGCAAATGCATTCTGAGAGCCTGGAGGCTGGAGCCTAACTCAGGCCTGGGAGAGGCTGAGTTAGGCTCATAAAAGCTGTGTCAGTGGGGCTGGGACAAGAAGCAGCAGGTGAGTAAATGGCAGGTGAGGAGTCATAAATAAGATCTGACAATGAATATTTGAACTTTGAATAAGAAGATGGTGGGCTAGAGAGGAATTTGGAAATGATCTTAGGATGTTAGTTTCCTGTGGCTGCTTTAACAAATTACAGCAAACCTAGTGGCCTAAAACAACACACAGTTATTCTGCTACACATGGAGGGGACAGGCCCTAAAATCAAGGCCTTGGCATAGCTGCATTCCTTCTGGAAGCTTTCAGGGAAGAATCTCAGAAGCTTCTAGAGGGCACCTGTATTTCTCAGCTCATGGTCCCTTCCTTGCATCACTCTGAACTTTGCTTCTGACCTCACATATTCTCTGACTCTGACCCTCCTTTCTCCCTCTTGTGAGGGTCCTTGTGGTCGTGTTGGGCCCACCCGGATAATCCCAGTAAATCTCCCCATCTCCAGGCTCTTAACTCAATTGCATCTGCAAAGTCCCTTCCCATGTAAGGTAGCAGATGCACAGGCTCCGGGAATTAGGGTATGGCCATCTTTGATGGGGGCGTTACTGTGTCTGCCACAGGAGGGGAGAGGGTTGAACATGTCATGCTTGAAGTTTGAGGGTAGAGGTGGGCAGGAGGGTGAGGAAGAGGAGGGAAATGATAACAGTGCTACCACTACCAAGGGCACAGGGGTAGGAAGGGTTAGGAATGGGATGAGCAAAGAATGATTGGAGTGGGTGTGTTGGACTCATAGTTATGGAGACATGAGGGCACAGGGCCATGAGAGAGTTCAGTCCGGGCTTGAGAAAAGCGGTAAAGGTGTGGGACCTGGGGTGGAGGTGAGGAAGGGTAGGTGAAGGTTCTGGAGGCTGGATTGGAGAGAAGAGTTTGTAGTTGTTGTCCCTGAGTGCTCAGCCACTTGGGTGCAGAGATGTAGAAGGTGCTGGGCTTTTTGGGAAAGGGCGGCAGGAGCCATCACTGTGGTTCAGAAGATCAACCATATGGTCTGTGATGGTTAATTTTATGTTTCAACTTGACCGGGCTGCAGGGTGCCCAGACGCTATTCTGGGTGTGTCTGCGAGGGAGTTCGAGATGAGACTACATCTGAATCTGCAGTAAAACAGAGAGCCCTCTAGTGTGAGTGGCCTCATCCGAGCCACTGGTGTCCTGGATGGAATAAAAAAGGTTGTATGAGAGGGAGCTTCACCTCCCTGACCGCTCCAGCTGGGACACTGGCTTTTTCCTGCCTTTGGACTGGAACTTACACCATCAGCTTTCCTGGTTCTTAGGTCTTTGGGCTTGGACTGGAACAACACCACTGGCTTCTCTGGGTTTCCAGCTTGCTGACTGCAATATTGGGACTTCTCAGGCTCCATAATTATGTGAGCCAATTCCTCGTAATAAATCTCTTTTTATATATGTGTGTGTATATCTATCTATCTATCTATCTTCTATCTATCTATTGGAGATAACGTATGTCTTCGTAGATATTTATCTCCTATTTATATATCCTATACATAAACCTTATTTCTCCTATGTATATCCCATATATCTCCTATATATATCTCATATATTAATATGTATCTTATATGTATATATCTCTCATATATATTCTATATATCACATATATATCCTATATGTGTGTGTGTGTATGTGTGTGTGTGTGTGTGTGTGTGTATTGTTGGTTCTGTTTCTCTAGAGAACCCTCACTAAGGGTGTGGAAAAGTGGAAGGTTCTAGGACTTGGAAGGTCAAAACCTGAACAAGGACGAATGAGGGCAGGAAAGGTACAGGGACAGTGGTCAAAAGGCAGGCCGATGCAGTTTAGTATTTGTGAAATGGCAGGGTACAGCCCTCAGAGAGCCCACTTAGGTAGGGCTGGGGTGCAGCCAAGTATCTGATTTAAAAATAAGAACATCTTTCACAGATGATGGTGCAGTGCACCCGGGGCTGGAAACCTCCCTGCTAAGGCATTACTGCTGACCGGTGTGACCTCGTGTGCCAGCCCCTCTGCCCATCGTCTTCAAATGCCACCCCTGCTGCCCTGGCTTGTGGGGAGTCTTTCTTTATCGGAACCCATGTCTTCTTGTGTGCACCTGCTCCATTGTCTTTAAGTGCAGCCGGTTCTGCTGTGTCGCTGAGCAGGACTGCCGCCTTCCACACTCTATTGGCAGCACCAGCTGCCAGCTCTTCTTGCAAATCTGCATGGCTTCTCTTTCTGTTCTTAGCTTCCACCTCTTCTTTGTCAGTGTTGAATCCTACTGCTCCGTGGAGAAAGGAGGGGTGTCGTCAATGCCTTTCAGCAAGGAGACTCACTACTTTAATGGCATCTGAGCTGAAAACAGGTTCCACCATTGGTAGAAATGTAGACACTATGACATTTTCTGTATCACACTATTAAAAGGAAGCCCTGGCTGCAACAGTTGGGGGTTAGGAGGGGTATTGCTTTTTAATGGTTTCATGTCAAATATCGCATGGGTTGCACACACACATCCTCGTTTACACACACCTTGTACAGTACTGAATGCACAAGGGCCCTCAATAAATAGCTCTGCTCCCTCAATCAGATGAACAATAAGGACGAGATGATGAAATGCTAACTAGGCTCCAAGCTCTAAGGCAGATGCTGTATGCACACCACATCATTTCGTTCTTTCAACAACCCTGGGACGCCCTTATCACCCTCATGTTAGACACAACGAAACACACGCTAAGGACATGGTTGGAGCTCTTCACATTTTGGACAACACTTTTGTGACACTGGGTGAAAAGTGTATTATTAGAGGTAATATTCAGGACTGTGAATTTTCATTAGGACTTATTTCTCCCTTTGTTAATTTGGACTCAGATTTTTCTGTACACAACGCTTTGGTTTGTCCTTTCATTGTGATATAAGATGAGCACCATCTTGCGGCCTCTCTCCTTCCCTCTTCTTTATTGTTAGCTGTTTGGACTCTGGCTGTGACAAACTCTAAGTTCGAATAGTATTCCTGGCTAAGTTTTTTAAAAAATTTATTTTATTTAGGAGAACTTGAGAAGAGTGGGTATTTTTAAAGTCTGGAGCAGCCAGAACCAGAAGGTGGATCTCATCATATTCTTAACACTTTAGAACAGAGAAGCTTTTCTTTTCAAGATGTCATGCTATTGTGCTAACGCCACATTGAAAATCTAGAGCCTAAATTTCCCCCTCATATCTCTCCTATTCCAAGATGCTAACTTATCCATTGTAAAATACCGTAAAGATTCCAGACCGTTGGAAAGAGAACCGTTTTCTAGCCAAGGGAAATTTAACCCGAATTAGGAAGGGTTAAGCTTTTTCTTTGGCATCTGTCTGAATAAACAGTATGATTCTGTGGCATCTGAATTTTGCATTCAGATCAGCATTCTTAAGAAAGCAAGATGACCTGGTTTTTATTTTTCCTTGTAAGCATGTTGTGATGAATCCGCAAAATAATTGTGCCTTTCCCCCCATGTCTGGTGTGTAGCTTGCACAGTGGTGTTATTTCCAACAGGACAGCAGTTTATGGGAAAATATGAACTGTTCTGGCAGGGAATAGGCAAAAGCAAAGAAATTAAGAGAAAAAAACATCAGTGAGATTTGGAAGTAGCTGATCAGGGATAAGCCTAGAACTCCAAAGTCCTTTGTCTCCTCTCCCCCCATTATACTACAGTATAAAAGAGGCAGAGGAGGAGTGATCAAAGGGCAGGGGAAAAAGTCTTGAGTAAGCAATGCCTTGGAACAGGGGAATCTGTTGAGGGTGTGAATACGTTGGCAGGAGGAAAGGTCACTGAGTTGGATCATCAGGACACCAGGGGCTTGCAGGGGCAGGGAGGCTGGAGGGCCAGTGTCAGGGAGAGCACGTGTGGTGGGGAATGGAGGCCACAGGAGGTGGGAGGAGGGAGCTGAATGAAGAGAGCAGGGATGGAGGCTGGAGCCTGACCCTTGGGAAGCAGAGGGCATAGATTTGGGAGCCTGAGGTATAGCTTGGTGTTGCTATGAGGTGTCAAAATAGGAAGAAGATGGGCATGTTTGGAGATCAAGACACAGGGCTCAAATCACTTCACCTCTATGAGCCTCGGTTGCCAAATATGTAAAATGGGCACAATCACAGCCCCTCCCAGGGTTCTGAGGTTAAACGAGGGGGTGTACATTGCAAAGAGGGTCTTGTTTAGAGCCATGGGACAGGGCTAGGGCAGGAGGGACATTGGTCTGTCCTAACTTCCTTTTCTGAGGTGTGTGGGGAGGTAGTTTTGAGGCAAAGGAAGAGAGAAGGAAGGTCACAAAGGAGAGGGGTAGAGAGGAGGGGATTGAGGGAGTTTGTGCCTGTGGCTTCCAAACTCAAGCCCATTTTGATCGTTAACCTGATATTTGCATTTCTAATTGAGCACAGCATTTTAGGGTGGGAGAAATATCAAGTTCATCTGACCATGCTCTGCCTTCACCCAAGTGAGGGAGGTAAGCTGAATTTCATGATATACCTCCCAACGAGGGAGCCCAGTAAACCCACAGTGGGTTAGGAGCCTCTCCCGTCTAACCACGGCAATGACTTTTACAGCAAAATTTCTCCTTAAATCTGGTTAGAGTTTCTGACTAAGGGAAGAGTGAGTCACTCGGACAGCTTTCGTCTGAGCAAAAAAGCGAACGTGTTAAAGTCATTAGGCATGTGGGTTGGGAGCAATGAATGCTGTTCGTTGTCTGGGCCAGTACAGAATGTCCTCAGGAAGGTAAGAATGACTTTGCTGGCGAGAACCCCTGATAGAAAAACCATTGCTTTACTCAGGTGACAGTGTCTTCAGACTGATGTTTGCACCAGGGCTGCAGCGTCTCCTATGTGGACCTTGATACAGGCCAAGTTTACGTTACGCTGATTACACTGGAAAACACAATATTTTGTACGGATACCAACAAAAGCAATGGGTAAATGAGGCTTGTTTTAAAAGAAAAATAAAATTTGTTCAAAACAGAAATCTGCTTTCAATCATAGTCCATTTTACATGAGTTGTGTCCTAAGCAGAAATCGGCGTGGGGGCCGCAGCACCAGTGCGGGGAGAGCTGATTCTGGTTCTGCCGGGCTGTGACCTCCGTGTGATCCTGGGCAGCTGATTTTCCCTCCCTTCCCTCAACTTCCTATTTGTAAAATGAAAGCTTTGGACTCTGTCTCCAAGGCCCTTTCCAACTCGAGTTGCTGCCAGGTACCAGCCGGAACTGCCAGCCCCCACTTTCTCTCCAGCAGTCGACTTTCGGAAGCAGGAAGCGGTTAATTGGGAAAATCATCCCTGCAGCTTCCCTGCTCTGCCTGGAGCAACTTGCACGCCCTCCTCTAGCTGGAATCCTTTTTCCTTCTGGGAGACTTGGCTCAGGTCACATTGCTTTCAGGAGCCCAGGCCGGGTTCAGTATTAGTCTGTGGGGACAGCGGTGGCAAAGCGCCACAGACAGGGGGCTTACACAGCAGAAATCGGACGTCTGGCGGTCCTGGAAGGCAGGAGTCAGACTTCCAGGTGCTGGCAGGGCTGGTTCCTTTTGGAGGCTGCGAGGGAGGCTCTTCCAGGCCCCTCTCCCAGCTTCTGGTGGTTTTTAAGTGATCTCTGGTGTTCCTTGGCTTGTAGAAACATCACTCTAAGCTCTGCTTTCACCTTCACATGGCTTCGCCCTGTGTGCGTGTTTGTGTTTCCAAACTTGCCCTTTCATGAGGACACCCCCCACGCAGGGTGAGGGATCCTCCTCTCAATCACTCGCCACCCTACTTCTAAACAAGGGCACGCGCTGAGGTTCAGACGGGGGTGGTTTAGGATTTGAACATATAAATTTTGGAAGGACACAATTCAGCCCGTAACAGATACCCTCTCTCCTCCCCTGACCCCCGCGCCCCTTCTGTTCAGCCAGAACGAGAGTGGCGAGGAGCTGTCCACGTGTCTGGGCCGTGGGGCCAAGAGACAGCGGCGAAGGGAGCGAGTATCAGCAAAGCTCACATCTGCAACCCGCGCGCAAGGAGACGTGGGAGACAGAACCGAGGGGCAGCTCCAGGCTGCAGAGCGGAGACACGGGGCTGGGGACCTCGGTGACAGCGGGGTGGAGCTACTCTAGGTGGGCGTGGTCGGGGAGGAGCGGACCAATCAGGGGACAGGCAGGGCCACCCAGGTTATTGCTTCCTGATGAAGATGACATCGGTTCCTTCTATTCTGGAGCTCTTTACAGTTTACGCTCTGGCCCAAGTTGACGCCTTCTTTTGGTATTAAAGCCCTGGATGGGCAGGAGATGTCTTTTTGCCGTGGTAACACCCTTCCAAATTTGTGTCAATGGACCCTCAGGGGCTGGTTCCCAGCTCGCCCTTCGGCTTCCTGTATCCTCTCCCTTATCCACTGGGATCCAATTCCACTGCCCCGTCCTCCCCCGAGGTGGGCCTGGCTGCCTTCCCTTTGTGTCGCTGCCTCTTAGTCTCCTCGGATTTCATTTCGGAAAATTCCCACTGCAAAGCCTAATGGCAGGATTTTGGGGGGAAGGCTCCAGTGGTTGTCTAAAGTGAGAAATTTCTTTGAAGTCTCATGTTGGCTTTTAAAAATCCATGCAGATTTTTGAACTGTATTGCATTTTTCCAAGTTTGTGCTTATGTAAAAATATTATTGGAAACCGCTTAGCGTTGGTCTTGCAGGGAGATGGGGCGTATCTATCCTATGGCCGCCTGTGAGCCTGCCCACCCCATACACGCCCGAGCTTGAGCCGCAGAATGTCTGTGCTTTCTGGTTCCTGTAGTCTGTGGCTTGTGACTTCAGTTCTCTTCCCATTTTTGATCTGGCTGGGCACACTCACAGGCAGTGCCCTTCTGCGCTGTTGGACCCCCAGTTCCTGGTCCCCCTCTGCCTCAGTGGTCCTGAGATTAGTCCCCTCAGTCTCCCCTGTCCTGGCCACCAAGGCAGAGCCAGACACACCCCCAAGGAGTGTCCTATCGGACAACCTTCTTCATGTGCAGGTAGAGTCTTTCCCCACCGAGGTCACTGTAGCTGGACCCCTGAGATGGTCTTGGGGGAGCTGTGAGCCACCGTGAAGCTGCTGTCCTCTGGCTCTTTTTCTTTGAGTCCCCAAGACCTTTTCAAAGGGCTAAGGAAGTGTCTCCAACTCAAGCCACTTTCTCTCCCAGCTGAGGAAAAGGCAGAGACGGGAAGCTGCTTACTCTGGCCCTCCTGGACATGGCTGTCCCAGCTTAGGGTTCTCCTCCGTGAACCGCGAAGAGCACGGGCTTACGTATCTGAACACAAGTTCAAATTTTACCTCCACTTTTTAGGTAGGGGATCTTGTGCCGGCCTTACAACTGCTCTGAGCCTCAGTTTCCTTATTTGTAAATTGGGAATATTAATTTCAACTCCAACTGAGAGAGATAATTGGAATCAGGGGTGACCCAGCACGGTGCCTGGCACATAGCAGGCTCCCCGTCTGTGTGCCTCTCCTTCCTCGTCTCCCTTCCGTCTCATTTTGTCTATTGTACCCGCTGCGCCAGTTGTTCTCTCTGGAGGTGGTGCTTAGTTCCCTCCCCCCAACAGGTGGGTGACCTCTCTCCCAGTGGAGGCCCATGTGCAGGGTGGGGCAAGGGGCCATCGGTGGCCTGTGCTGCAAACAATGAACCTGGGTGCACAAAGGTGACTCCACCAGACCACCAGTTATCCAAATCCGGGAGACCGGGCTTTTGTTAAGTCTTCCTTTTGATTTCTTTCCCGCCTGGATCGGGGCCACCTTGCAGAAGTGTGTGGTGACCAAGAGGTGACCAGGACCAAATCTTAAATGATATCTGGTTGACTTTGTCAAATTGATGTCTGAGACGTGAGTCTTCCCTGCCTTGCTCATGTCTGCTGGGGGACCTGCCCTCCCTCCCACTATATTTTCCTCTAGCCACCTGCATGTGGCTGACTCACACTAGAACCTTCTAGCCATTTGTAACTTGTCCCATAAAGATACTAATTTGCTTCTCTGTTATCTTACAAATATCTTATGATTCCCTCTTTGTTTCCTCTTTATGTCTGAAAACTTGCTTACAAGCTCCTTAGAGGCAGGATCTACTACGTCTTTTGCTTTTCTTGAGCTTCTTTTCTTAGCATTTTGCACATTGCTGAGCTCAGGCTGGGTCCTTGACATAGTTCATGTTTGCTTTTCGCTCTGCAGAAGCAATGATGCTTAACATCTGTAAACAGGTCATAGTTTACCAAACGAGCTCTATTATTTTATTTGATCTTCTCACCCTCCATGGGAAGTTGGTGATTGTGGTGATGGGAGACTGAAGTTCAGAGAGGCTCAGCAACCTGCCCAGGGTTGCACAGCTGGGAAGTTGAAGCAGTGTAGGTGGGACTGCAGGGCCCGGACTGAGCACAGTCTTTAAGGACACGGCACAGTAGAGCACACTCTTGGGTTCTGCAGAGTTTAACCTTCTGCTTGGATAACTCATGCTTTAGCCTTTTCCTAGTGAAGGGACACAATTAAAGGGATAAATCTGATCTGTATCCTTCACTTGGCTGAGTCCATCTTCTGTCTCAGACGGCAAGGCCCTTTAGGAAATCATTTCCTTATGTTAACTTTTTTTAAATGCAGTTTTTGGACTAAATACATATTTTCCATTTTTTAAAAATTGCCTGAGCACAGGGTACTTATCTCATTGAAAATTATGATAAACCCCCTGAATGTTTCATGTTTTTCATGATTCATATGGAACAAATTAAAAATAACTTTCCACAGTCCGAATTGCCCTGGAGAACGGCTCAGAGGCCCTTCCTGCCTGCGCCCTCCGACTCACCACGTCTGCCTCAGATCTCGCCACCTACGGTCTGAGGGAGACTCTGGTGAACGTGTCCTGTAGAAACACCTGGACCCACATCTGGAGGCTTTGTGGACACGCTGCCATGTCTTCTGAAGGAGAAGATGTCATTTAAGATGACATTTTATTTACAGGCACACATAGTTGAGAAGATTGGTCACTTTTATTACTTTGTTCAGGTTTAAAGTCTGCTCTGTCAGTCACTTCTATAAGTATTTTTAAAAAGAAAAATATAAACAACCAGTATCTGCGCTTTCAGGAGATGCGCTCTGCCAGAACATGCTGGAAAAGCTGTGGGGATCATTGTGCCTGCTGTTTTAGTCACACTAGGCTCTGCTTGGGCATGCCCTGGTTACAGGCTAAGCAAGTGGCTGAATGTGGATTTAAATCCATGTTTGGTGGACTAGAAGAACTTTTTATTTCCATTTCACCACATTACTTCAGAAAACTTGGCTCTGAGTGACAGCTCTGCCATTCTGTAGCAGTGACCATAAGCAAGTCACTCAACTTCTCAGTAAAGCGGGACAAGAAAACCAGCTTCAGTGATTGTTGTGAACAACAAACATACATGTGGCACCTGGTCACTCAGTAAATGGTGATGAGAAGCCAAGACGTTGGGATGATGGATCTGCCGATGGGGCTCAGGAGCTCTGGGAGGGGCAGGATCCTCTGCTTTTCACATCTGTCACACCCAACACCAGAACGTCACAGGAGGGTGAGGGGCAGGTCTGGACTGCTCTAAAGGGATGGGGGGAGCTTTTGCTCTGAGGACACTTTTCCAACACTGAGAAGAGGGGTCAAAGTGAAGGCAATCCCTTTGCTAATCCTGGGGAGCTGAGATGGCTCAGCCACTGGGCTGGTTCTCCACATGTGGAGAGGGGGCTGGCCCTGCTCTCTGGGATCTTTGTGGGCCACAGAGACTAAAGGCAGTGAGGAGACAAGGACAGGAACTGCCAGGTAGTTCCCAGTGCCCATTTGTCCATCCATCCGTCCATCCATCCATCTATCCATCCATCATTACCTGTCTATCCATCAATCCATCCATCCATCTATCTGTCCATACATCTGTCCATTCATCCATCCATCCATCTACCTGTCCATCCATTCATCCATCCATTCATTCATCTACCTGTCCATCCATCCACCCATCCATTTATCCATATACTTGTCCATGCATCAATCCATCCATCCTCCTTTAAGCTTTTATTGAAGCCTATTCAGTGTTAGGCACTGAACTTAGGGCTGAGGCTTTAGACATGAATCTCAAAGGTCAGTGTCCTCTAAAACTACCTCCAGGCTCTCTTTCAAATAATTCTGGTTAATTTTTTTCATAGAAGTTTTCATTATCTGAAATTGTATTATGTATTTATGTAAATGCCTGCTCCACTGGAACTTTGGCTTCTGTAGGGCAGAGACCTTGTTTGTCTTGTTCACAGGTCTGTTCCCAGCTCCCGCTACGGTTTCTGGCATGTACTGACCGAACAAGCTGACTTCAGATGGACTGATGGGGCCGACCAAGCACACGGAGTTCAGGAACCTTAACATAAAAGTGCCTGAGGGAAGTTCCCCTGCAGGAGAACTGTGTAGTGTTCTGACAATTGCAGTGGTGGCTGCTCAGAGACAAGCTACTGGTGTTGTAATTGTGATAGATTTCTCACCTTGCCCTATTCATACTCTTTTCCTTGTAACTGTGTGGGGGTTTCGCACTCTGGCCTTTAGCTTGGCCATGTAGCTGGCTTTGGCCAGTGGGAAATTAGCAAACAGGATGCAAATAGGAACGTGAAAAATCCTTGCTCAGCTGTCTTACTGCCCTTGTGCTTGGTCATCACCATGAGCACTGTGCCTGGGCTAGTTTGCTAAGGACCAAGGATAAGCAGAGCTGAGCTACCACGGATGTTCCAACAGAGGCCATCATAGGTCAGCCGACAGCCGGCCAACCCCTGACATGTGAGAGAGGCCAGGCAGCATACGTGAGCCCAGCCTGAGTCCTCAAATCCCTCGGACTTGTGAGCTGAACACACACTTGTCACTGCATGTCCTGAAGTTCAGTGGGTATTTGTCACACAGCACACAGTATTGTTAGGCAACAGAGAACCAGTACAGGAAGCTTCCATGGTTCTATACACACCTTCTGTCAGTCCCAATGAGAGTACTAGTAATGCTAATCATTAATTAATATTTATTGAATACCTGCAAACTGCATCAGGCACCATTTAGGCACTTTCATGTTTTGTTTCTAATCCTCATAATAAGCTTCCGAGGTTGGCAAAACCACAATGATCACTCCCATTTTTGCTATTAGTACTTAATGAGCTGTATCTGCCAGTCGGTGTGGGCTCAGACACCAGAGTCAGATCACCCTAGTTCAAATCCCTGCCACACTCCCTCTACCGTTTGTGACCTTGGGTGACAGAGAGGGTACACTTCACCTCCCTGTCCTTTACTTTCCTTGTACATAAAATGGGACAATAATAACATCTATCTTGTTGAGCTGCTGTGAGGATTGAATCAGGTGACAGACACGTAGTGCTTAAAGCAGTGAGTGACCCATACGCAGTGCTCGGAAATACTACCGTTATTATTGACCTCAGGTGGCAGGCCCTGGGCTGAGCATTCCAAATACATGATTTTTCTTCATTCTAATAAAAACCCGGGAGAGAGAGCTGATTATCTCCATTTTATTGAAGAGGAAATCAAGGGTGGAAGGGATAATACTCGAGACCACCCAGCTAAAAAAGTGGCGAGTAAACAAAGTCCAGAGGCCAGCCTTGTGCCCCAGGCCACCTCCCCGTGGTCCCAGCCGGTTCTCCTTCCCTCTGCCCCAGGAGGACGGGTGGCCTGTGACATTGGCTCTTCAAGGGTGCTTGGGATTCCCACACAAGTTTATTTCTCACAGTCTTGGTGAAAGGTGTGTCCTTTGGATCCTTCTAGGGTGGGTGAGCAGGTTTACATGATAAATTTATTAAAATATTTCAATCTTCTAAGTCGTTGGCTATCCTCGTTAGTAGTATACCAAAGTAGTCATGGCATTTCAGCTTCATTTAATATAGGCCACGTTTGGTCCATGTTTCAGCCAACCAACCAACCAAACAGAGCCCTTTTTAAGCCCCTGGATTACAACACTAAAGCCAGAAACTCTGCTCAGTGTTTCTCTATCAATGCAAATTTGGCCGCGTCCAACTGTGTGTTCCTTCCACCATCAACCCCCTCCCTTAATATCTCTTCCCACACATCATCTTCAGATTTCCATCTGGAAAAATGGGAAAAAGTTATTATTAATGTAGTAGATTGGTGATGGTAGGTATAAGGGTTTCAGGTCTTCTTTCCTGTTTATTCTTCTGTATCTTGGGCATAGGAGAGCGAATTTAGTAGCTTTGCTACTATAGCTGCAGTTTAGTCATGGCATGACTGGTGATTATTGTGTTTGGAAACAAGTACCAATTTAGAGTGGAAATTAGGGAACCATTTGGAGATGGAAGATAAAACTGGAACTGACTTCAAGAATAATATCTTCATACAAACTTACTTTAAAAAAAATACCTTCATAAAATACGTGCAAAACCTAACTTGCTTTGCAAAAGGGAAAACGACACTGGGTGTCTCAGTCCTTTTTCTGTTGGTATAACTGAGTACCCAAGACTGTGTAGCTTATAAAGGAAAGAAGTTTGTTTAGCTCATGGCTCTGAAGCCTGGGCAGTCCAAGGGCAGGGCGCTGGCACGTGGTGAGGGCTTTCTTGCTGCGTCATAACATGGTAGAAGGCACCATTTGGCAAGGGGGCTAATGCGTGTGCGTGTCAGCTCAGGTCTCTCTTGTCTTCTTATAAAGCTACCAGTCCCATCGTGGGGGCCCAACTCCCATGACTTTATCTCATCCTCATTACCTCCCAAAGGCCCCACCTTCAATGACCATATGAATTTAGGGATTAAGTTTCCAACACATGAAATTTGGGGGACACATTCAAACCATAGCACAAGGTATTGTTAAGAACATGAGTTGCCACAGCAAGTCTATGTTCAAATTCAACTGTTAGCTGCATAAACTCAGGCCATTTTCTCATCTGAAAAATTGGGATTCTTTTTTTTTTTTTTACAGTGACCCTGTGTATTAGTTTGCTAGGACTGCCATAACAAAATGCCACAGACTGGGTGGCTGAAATAACGGACATTTATTTTCTTACAGTTCTGGAGGCTGGAAGCCCAAGATGCAAGTGCAGGAAGGATCGGTGTCCTCTGAGGCCTCTCGTTGGTTTAGATGGCCGCCCTCTTGCTGTCTCTTTTCGTGGCTGTTGCCCCTGCTGTCCCTCTGTGTGTCCTAATCTTCTCTTCTTACCAGTCAGATTGGATTCAGGTCTACCCTAAAGGTCTCATTTTAATTTAACTACCTCTGTGAAGGCCTCATGTCCAAACACAATCACATTCTGATGTGCTTGGGGCTGGGGCTGCAGCATATCAACTTAAGGTGTGGGGGGCACGATTCAGTCCTTACCAACCTGCCACATGGGACATGGTGAGGATTAGCTATCTGAAAAGGACCACATAGAAAGTGCTCCAGAAAAAGTGACAGGCATTTTAATTCTTTTTAATAAAAACCCCACAGGACCTTATTAACTTTACATAAGATGTGAATAGTTTCTAAAAGTTCAGTTTAGATTGTTTAGACTGTAAGTGTGAGGAGTTTCTGATATGCTCTTTAGCTCAGTTGTATTCTTCAAAGTTTTCCAGCGAAGAATAGACTTCCTTCAATTACTCTAGGGATATATTTATCGATTGGAGTTGGGATTGTGGCATGATATCCGGACAAGGCTATAGTGCCATAGGGAGATGAGAGATGTCCTCTAAAGAGTGTCAGTTGCTGGAGGAAGAGAGAGGTCCCCGTGCAGAAAACCAGAAATGCAAGTGTGGGCCCAAGCTAAGTGCCGGTAAGGACCTTGAGGAATCAAGAAATCTGACATTTCACTCTTGGCAGTGAGCTGTTAAACATGGTATTCACCATATTTGTGTGTGTGTGTGTGGGGTATCTGGCTAGTGCTGAGAGAGGGACCCCAGTGGGGTGTACATCCTAAAGATGAGAAAGCCATAGCTAAAAACCAGTGGCTCAGAGAAAATTCATGCAATTCTCTGTTTGGTCACATGTAGCCCCTACGCTCTGGCAAAATGTGATCTCAACCTTTCAGCCTGTTTTCTCTGCGCTGTGGGACAGATCAGTGTCTTATCAGCACTCTTCCTGTGCCACACCACTGTGCCTTGGATAAGGAGAGGGTGGATCTGGACTCTGGTGCCATTTCTCAGCCTGGGCTGCATCGTCGGGCCACACTCCAGTGCAGTGTGACCGCTGCTCATTCCAGAGATGGCGCTCAGAGCCTCAGTGTGGGCTGCATCCTCCTGCGGAGCCAGCAGAGGGAGAAATGGTACAGTTCAGGTGGGTCTCACTTCTCTGCACTTCCTGGGGTCTTCCCAAGCCTGTAGGGGACTTAGATTTCATCAAGCATTGGGGACACTAAAGAAAAATGTGACATAGGAGTGGGAAAGGCTTTAGGCTATACGCTAAACATGAATTCTTCCCACTAGAGCTCTGGGGATTGGCTACCTAGAGAGAGCCGGTTCTGGGGAAGGCAAAGGGAGCTAACTTATTTAAGGCACTCAATATGCACTAATCACATGCCTATAAACCTTATGAGGAAAGCGGGATTGCCCCCATTCTACAGGTGAGGAAATTAGAAGTTTAGAGAGTTCAGTAACTTACTGGAAGGCCCAACTCTGGTAGGTTGCTGAGCTGGACCCTAGAATGCGGGCTGTGTGCCCCCAAATTCTGGGCTCTTTCCAGGGCTTCATGCAGGGCCTGGTCTGCCGCCCTCCTGCCGGCTGCCTCTGCTCTGTGCTCTGTTCACATGCCGTGGCCGACGTCTGCTTTGACCCTGAGAACCCATTGCAGGCTTTGGTGCTGGCGCTGCTGTGCGATTTCAGCAGGCGGGTCAGCTTTCTCAGGGTGCCTCGCTCAGCATCTGGGCGTGGTTTTGAGAGCTCTCGGGAGCGCCCATCCTAGAAACGGCAGCAACACCTCTCTCGCAACATATGCTATTGGGGCGTCGGAATGATCACATGTCTCGCACTTGCCATATTTTCAAAAAATAGTCTTTTTAAAAAATAAATATTAATTGCTTTTGAATAAACAACTCTTGTATCACCTGCTTCCTCTCACGCCTCATTGCCTCTGGCCTGGCTCAGCGCGGTCACTTCTCTTCTGCTTTTTGGCCACACTCTCCTCCTGGGTCTCCCATCTCCGATCTATTAATATCTGCGTCATTTTCCCCTCAGCAGCCAGAGTGACCTTTTCAGAACACAGATCCCACCGTGTCGCCATTCTCTTTAAAACCCAATGCAGTGCCCTGCTGTCCCAAGGGATGGTTCTAAGTGTCCTGACATGACCACCAGGCCTTTGTGCCTCCCCGCTGGGCCAACATTTTCCCGTCTAGCCTCACCAAGCCACGGGCTATCCATCATCATCACGGTCCCTTGCGTCACCTTTCAGCGCCTTTGCACATGGTGGTTTCTTGGGCTTAAGGGTCCTTTACCCCCGCCCCATTCCTTGCTCCAATTTTTCTTTCCCATATGAATTGGTTCAAATATCCCCTCTCTGTTGAAGCTTTTTTTGATCTATAATACTAGTTATAGGTCATTGCTCCCTCAGGTAACTTTTCTGCCCACCTGCATTAGGGATGGCCACTGTTTTAACTATTTATACCTCTGTCTTCTTGAAGACAAGGAACGACTCTTCATCTTTATATACCTCAATGTCAGAGTTTATATTTTGATAAAATTCAATAAATATCAGTCAATGTCACTGATACTTATAGAATTTTGGCCACCTAGAGTGTAAGCCAACTCTATCCAGTATATCTTTCATGAGATGATGGGAATTTTGGTATCGGTATTATCTAACATGGTAGCCACTAGCTACATTTAAATGTGGTTATTTAAATTTAATTTTTAATTAATTGAAATTAAGTGAAATTGAAAATGTAATCCCTTAGTTGTACTATCCACATGTCAAGCAATTGCTAGCTATATGTCGCTACCATATTGCCTAGTGTAAGTAGAGTACACTCAGGTTGAGAAAGAAAATGGGAGATTACTTGAAGGTTTTAAGTTCTTCTAATAGCATTACCACTATTGACTTGATTAGCAAATATATTATCTATCAATACTGCAAAGGAGAGACTCTGCTTTAATCTCTGTCTTTTAAAAGACAGTTCTTCTAATTAGTGTGCATGAATTGATGTGGCTTTAGAGTGCTTATATCTGATGCAGGAGTTTTTGAAATTATTAAGTATAAAACTATTTCTAGAGGCAGAAGAATAAATTCCATCATGAATAGAAGTCTTATATAAGACTGTGACTCAGTAAAACCACCAAATTTTTATAGTTTAACTCTCAAGGCATGTTTGCAGTTCACCACGAAGCATCTTCCTGAAAAAATGTGTTTATTTGGAGACACTCATCCAACAAATATGTCAAATTGGCATACTCTGCACACACTTTCTACTATAATCATTAGTCTGGCCTTTATGATGCCTTTATTTTGTGTGTGTGTGTGATATGTTACAAATCCCAAAGTTACTCATTAGATGGCACATTGTTTTATGCCAAATGTAAATCTTAGGTTTTATTATCTTTTTCCATAGTTCCTACTGAATACTACAGTTTACTTCCCGACACTTGGGTTTTCATCATTATTAACATTTCATTAATTGACCGTACATTTATTTGCTATCTACTGGGGACCTCTATCTTGCGGGGTGTGCTGGGGAGGCAGGTATGAGTCAGCCGGGTACTGACTGGGCCCTCCAGTCTAGCGGGAGATGCAGACAGATGAACACAGTCCACACAGCATTGCATCAATGTGACCAGGGCTGGGACAAGAATGCATGTGGGAGCACTGAGCTGAGAGCAATCACTTTTCCTTGAGATGTTGGGGAAAATTTTATAAAACAAATGCCACTTGAGTAGACCTTGGGGACATTAGTAGAAGCTCACCAGCAGGAGTAGTGCATTGCAAGATGAAGGATCAACCTGAAAGAAATGTTGAGGCTTGAAAGTGCACATGATGTGGGTGAAGAGTGACCTTACGGTTTCTATTCCATTGCATTTGCTCATTTGTTCCAATGCCACCTAACCTATTGCAGTTTTATAATAAACCTTAATCTGGTAAGGTCAGTGACCCGCTACTCCCACTTCGTTTGCTCTTTGGGTCAGGGGCTGCCAAGACCACTCCTAGGCTTGATGATTTGCTAGAAGGACTTGCAAGACTCCAGAACTGTTATATTCAGTTACAGTTTATTACAAGGAAAGGCTACAGGTCAAAGATCAAAATCAGCAAAGGGAAAAGGGGTATGGGGCAAAGTCTAGGAGAGACCAGGCAGCAACATCCAGGTGTCCCCTTGCAGTGTGGTTACATGGGGACATTTAACTCCTCAGCAACAATGTGTGACCACATGAATGAAATGTGGCCATCCAGGGAGGCTCAGCTGGTATCCAAGGTTTTTACTGGGGGTCAGTTACATAATCATGCAGAATCGGTGTGACTGATACCAGCTCCTCAGATTCTAGACCTCCCCCTATCCCTACCAAACAAGGAAAAGCAGGCATCGGGGGCATTGACCATAAATCACAGGATCTGGATAAACTTATCTGGTCAAACTGGTGCAGGCTGACCCAAGGCCTCAGGCATACAAAAACACTCCTTTTGAGAAGAATATTCCAAGGACTTAGGGGGTATCTCCCAAAAGTTGGCCAAAGGCCATTCCTGAAGACAGGCGGGTCTTTGGAATATGCAGGGTCTGAGCTGAATTAACTCTTTCCTGCCCACTTTTCCTTTGGGATATCAAGGCCAGTTTCTCAAGTTCCACAAAAAATCTTGTTGGGATCCAGGCATTGAACATAGATTAATGTAGGAAATGCCTTCTCTATGAAAATGATCTTCATAGTAAGCGTGAGATAGTTCTCCATTTATGAAGGCCTTCTTTTACATCCTTCAAAATATTTTATAGTTTTCTTAATAAAAGTCTTATACATCTTTTGTTGGGAATTATTCTGAGCTCTTCCATGGATTGGTTACTTTTGCACATGAGCTCTTCTGCTATTATTGTTGTGTGTCCTAGTTGATTTTTGAAGGTACATGTGGGTGCTGCTGATTTTTGTACGTTGAGCTTGGATCCAGCACGCTTGGGGATCTTCCTTTTTAGTTTCATTCTCTATAAATTCTCTTTGGATTTTGTATTTAGACAATGTATTAGTTTCCTAGGGTGGCTGTAGCAAATTACTATAAACTTGGTGGCTTAAAACAACACAAATTTATTTTCTGACAGTTTTGGAGGCCGTTTGAAATACTTCCGCCGGGCTAAAGCCAAAGTGTCGGCCGGGCTGGCGTTTCCTGGCGCTCTGGGGAGATCCTTTCCTCGCTGTTCCTGGCTTCAGGATGCTGCCCGCGTTCCTCGGCCCAGGTCTCGTCCTCACACCACTCCACCCTCCTGCCTCTGGTGTCTCGTCTCTTTCTCCTTGTCTGATCTGCTGCCAACCTCTCATAAGGACCCTGTGGTGACATTGCTTCCAACCAGATAACCCAGAATAATGTCCCCAACTCAAAACCCTTTAATTAATCACATTGGCAAAGCTCTTTTGCCATAAAAGGCAACGTCCACAGGTTCAGGGGTAAGGACAAGGGTGTCTCAGGGGGTCATTTTTCAGCCTGCCACAGACAATCACATTGTAAATAGGTTTTTGCCTCATTTTTAATTCTCATACTTTTTATATCTTTTTTTTTTTTTTTTTGCTTATTGAGTTATCGAGGGCTTCTAATATAACATTCAATGGAAGTGGCTGCAGCAGGCATGTGCTCCTACTGTAGTGGTGATGCCTCTGGTATTCCACCATTGCATTTCTGTCTGCTGTGGTATTTGTTAAATACTCGATCAGATTAAGAATATTCTTTATTCCTACTTCTTGATGAGTTTTAAATATGCATGAGTGTTGGATTTTATAAAGTGTTTCATTTTCTCTGAATTGTTGCAGGCTCTTGCGGTTAGAAGTGTGATGTCATAGTTATCTATTGCTGCCGGATAAATCCTTTCATCTGAATAGTTTTGAGTAACAACCATTTCCTTGGTCATATGCTGTCATTTGGCCTGGGCTACCCGGTGTGGTCTGGGGCCACTCGTGTCATTTAGCTGCTCTCCTGGCATGGGACGATTCGAGGTGACTTCCTTCTCATTTCTGGCAGCCAGGGCTGTCAGCCAAGAGGTCTCAGTGGGTCCCTCTGTGGCCTCTGTGGGAGGACAGTCTGGGTTCCTTGCACTGTGGCAGCAGTCTCCAAGACAGCAAACCCTGATCAGCCTACGGAGTCTCTGCTTCATCCCTTTTCCTGATGTCCTAGTGGCCAAAGGAAGTCACGAGACTAAACCCCGAGCCAAGGCAGGAGGGCCCTGCGTGAGAGTTCGTACACCAGGAGGCAGCAGGCACTGTGGGCATTAACATGGCAATCTGCCATGTGCAGTGCAGTATTTAGTTTTGGGCCGTCACAGAGGCTATCTGTCTCCACATATCTGGGGACTGTAGCTGCTTCATCAAGCATCTTTCCCCAAAGCTCTGCCTCTTAGATGTCCCTGATGATGGGGACGCAGTCACTTGGCTGCTGAGGAGAGGGAGAATGTTGCATAACACTTATTAATTCATGGAGTTTGGCTTAGCTATGGGAGGAAACTCTAAGACCCCAATTTCCTCCTCAAAGCACAAACCCTAGCCCCTGTCCCAAACACAGTGCTGTTTAGTTCTAGTACCACCCATGGTCGAGCCTCGCTACAGGGGCGGAGCCTCGCAGCACCTTCTGACCCAGCTCCGTGTCCCCTCCTGGCTCTCACCGTTCTTCCTCCAAACAGACGGGCGTGCTCTCCCAGCATCTTTTCCAAATTGCAACTGCATAAAATCATTCTGCAATCCTCTCTCTCTCTCTCTCTCTGTAACCTCCAGCTCTGCCCTTTGTAATGTTTAGCATTCTTATTATAGATTGCAGTTATAAAGTGCAATGCTTACCCATCCTTCATTCTCAAGTGTGGTTGGCTTTATGTGCTATTCAGGAAGCCCTGGGTACTTCAGTGATGAACAGAACAGAGGACACTTATGAGCAACTGTGGAGTAGTTAAAATGACTGATGGAGAAATATGGGGTGACGTGCAGCCTCCGGTCGGGTCGCTGAGGATAAAGGAAGGAGTAATTAAGATGGTCGGGTAATGCTTCTGCAGAGAGGAGGCCTCTGCAGGCTGGACACAGTCAGCAGGGGGTTGGGGAGATCAGGAAAGGTAATGCTTTGGAGGAGGCTCAGCAGCATAAAAATGAAGGAAGGGGTGAGACACTGAACAGGAACGGAGGAGGGAGCTGGGCAAGTTTGCCACTGAGAAGGTTACGGCATTGAGGGAGTAACCTGCAGTCCTTGTGCTCCGATGTCAAGGTGGGTGAGAATCCGAGTTCTTCTATTCCAGCCCTTCATGTAGACTCATGACGCTTCCTTTACCAGGACTCTGCCAATGGGGAAGGGAAAGTTAATGTCAGCTCAATGCTAACTCCATCTCAAATTAACCTTTGACTAGTGGCCACAATTGGAATTAGTTTTTCCTTCCCCAAAGTTCTAAGCGATGCACTCTCCTGAGAAGTAACAAGGACCTTGTCTTCTGTCCCAGTCCTGAAAGACGCCTCCTTCCATCCCGGCTGGGTGAGAATGAGAAGGGAGTTCTGGGGTGGTCAGAGACAGGCTCGTCCCTGCCTGAGATCCCATCCCCGGCATCGGCCTCTCTGTTTCTCTGTGCTGCGGGGCGAAGTCAGGTGGAAGGGATCGTCTCTCCGCACAGGTGTGTTGACGGGCTCTGGGCCTTGCCAGCAAAACAGCCTCCACTGTGGGCCGCCCGACTTGGGTGTCAGGTCACCTGGGGTGCACTGCTGGATGTCGATTTCTGGAAAACTGCTGGAGTGATGCTTTTGCATACGTCAAGTCTGAGGTCACTGTTCTGGGGACACTTCCTCTCACTGACCTTTCTCCCTCAATCTGTTTCCTTCCCCTTACTCAGACCCCAAATAGTTTCCCCGAGTGGCTTTGCAATACCCCAGGGAGCCACAGGCAACGTCAGTTCTTCTTTTCTGTGGACAGCCTGGCGTTCCCCACTTACTCTTCTGCCCAGTGAGTTCCTTGTCTCAATTCCCATCCTTGCCTGTGAGAATAAATGCTCGGCCCTCATGTCCTGACTGCTTGGGAGGATGGGGAGGAGGCGGGGGGGGGGGGCATTTCAGCCCCGTGGGCCAGGCCTCAGCACCCCCTCCCCGGGGCCCTCCCATGAGGTCTCGATGGAAATGGACCTCACAGGGGAGACATGAGCCCCCGTCCTGAGGGGCTATGTCTGCTCCTTGGCAGCGCAGCCTGCGCTCCGACACCCTCCCCGTGTCTGCTGGCAAGTCCTCTGCCCTCCCTGCACTGGCTGCTCATTAAGGACAGAGGTAGGGTATTTATTAGTGTATTCATCAGCCTTGTCCAGAGAACAGAGCTCGTAGGATATATGCACCTCTGTTGATATCAACATCATCTATCTGTATCTATCTATCTGTAGCAACATATATCTATAGCTAGCTACATGGAAAGATTTTAAGGAATTGGCTCATGTGATTGTGGGAGATTCATAGAGCATGCAGCAGGTTGGAGATTCAGGTAATAGCTGATTTTGTAGTGTTGAGTCTGAAGGCTGGAAACCAGGCGGAATTTCTATGTTGCAGTCTAGAGGCAGAATTCCTTCTTTGGGAAACCTCAATCTTTGCTCTTAAAGTCTTGAACTGATTGTATGAGGTGTACCCACATCATAGAGGGGGATCTGCTTTACTCAAAGTCTATGGATTTAAATGTTAATTACATCTAAAAATATATGCACAGCAACATCTAGGCTGGTGTTTGACCAAACATCTGGGCACCATAGTCTAGCCAAGTTGACACATGAAATTAACCATCATAGCTGGTTTTTAATCATTTTTTAAAGTCTCCCATGCCTTCTGATTTTTGAGTAGAACAAAAATGATTAAATATATAGGAAGAGTTTTTTTTTTTTTTTCTTTTGAGACAGAGTCTTGCTCTGTTGCCCGGGCTAGAGTGAGTGCTGTGGCGTCAGCCTAGCTCATAGCAACCTCAAACTCCTGGGCTTAAGCGATCCTACTGCCTCAGCCTCTTGAGTAGCTGGGACTACAGGCATGCATCACCATGCCCGGCTAATTTTTTTCTATATATATTTTAGTTGTCCAGATAATTTCTTTCTATTTTTAGTAGAGACAGGGTCTCGCTCTTGCTCAGGCTGGTCTCAAACTCCTGACCTCGAGCGATCCACCCGCCTCGGCCTCCCAGAGTGCTAGGATTACAGGCGTGAGCCACCACGTCCGGCCTAGGAAGAGTTTTAAAAGAAATCCAAAAATAAAATCAATCTGCTGCCTACACTCTGGGCAGAGCAGGAGAGAAGAACCACTGAAGGTGGGTTGTCCTGTCTCCAGGGATAGCACTTCTTGTTGGTATCTGGCATCTGCAGGAACCAGAGAGTGTCTGTGCCTAATTCTGTTCCAGAGCAAGCAGAAATTTCTCTCTTTTGGCACCAGACGTGCTGATGAGTAGAGCCCTCCTAGGTGTGAAAGAGAAAGCCCGGCTGGCTGGCTGGCTGCCCAGCTGAAGCTCTTTGCCCTGATATCTATTTATACTTTGTGCTTTGAGAGATTAGCACTTGTGTTTTCTGAAAGTGGAGTGTAGTTTCTGTGAATCCAATCAAGGTGTATATTCTGTGTATGTGCTGCATAGAATTGCATTTAGCAATTTGCCACCTCTTCCAATTAAACTCTTTCTCCCTTGGCGGGAAGGTGATAGCTGGGAGTGGCTCTTCTGATCATGGGCAGAAACCTTGTGCTTGTTCTCTTCTGAAATCATGTCCTATTGTCTGAGCTGCAGGTTTGAATGCAAACGAAATCTGAATTTCTGAAAAAGCCTTAATTTTTTTCCTGCTATACGATAGCTATGTGTTTAAGGAAAAGCTGTTTGGGGTTTCTGCAAAGACGTAGATGTGTGGTTTCTTGCCATGTCAGATAGGAAACATGTGTGCTACTGCTCTTCTGAAGCCTCTGTGGCTGTTGGCGAGACCATGAACTTCTCATTTATCATTAATCTCTTTTCTGGTGGTTGACAGTTTCTTGGACTTTTTCTTTTCTTCTTGAGGCAGTAGAGTAAGCAAAAGGGGCCAAATAAGAACTAGTATCTATTATTAAGTGCTGTTAAGCACATCACATTTGCTATCTATTCAATTCTCACAACCATGGAATGGTTCCCAATGTATAGCAATGGATAGATGGGAAAACTGTGGGTTGGAGAGAATAAATAACTTGCCTAAGGACCCACTTATATGACATCATGGTTCTTCTAGGCTAATGCTGTATTCTAGGTTAATTAAGGAAAACAAATGCACAACTCAAGAAAAAGATTTTATCTCAGTCGTGCATGCCTGGCTATTGGTCAGGGTCCGAGTCAACTGTAGCATGATTACATGGTGACCTCTTTTGTCCTGCTCAGATGTCAGGGTATTCCTTGCTTGCACCTGAGGTTGCTGGGTAGCCTGGATTAGGACAAAGAATGGACTTTGCTCTCTGGCTCACTCTCGATCCCAACATTATTTGATGAAAAAGATGTGAAACCAAACAACCCGACTTTATTTAGTCCAGTGTGGAAAGACAAAGACTAACCCATACTGTTCAGGTAGGATCTTCAGCATGTAGTCACATTTGCTAAGAGGCTGTTCTCCTGATAAAACGAGCTTTACAAACATGATATCTTCCCCCAACTATATTGCAGAAAATTTGGAAAGTATAAATTAAAAATAAGCTTTCCCATGATTACATCATTTAATCTACCGTCAACATCTTGAGGTTACTGCCAGTGATGTGCTGAAGCTGGCTTGAACCGACGTGGGAACACCGGTTGTGTGCACCTATTCCCCATTCTATGTGCAAAGACATAGTGACAACGTGTTGGCAGCTTGAAACGCTACAGTGAAGGGATTTGAGTTACAGTAACTGCCACATACTACAAACCAGATACAAACCAAGGGCTTTTTTTTTTTTTTTTTAAATCAGTACACACATGGTGACTACCTTCTAGTCCTTTCTTTCCTATGTTTTAAGCACAGTGTATCTAGTTTTTCATTTAACATAAAAGCACACACATTTCTTCTAATAGATATGAGTCTGAATCCTGGCTTTGCCATTTACTAATTGACCTTTGTCAAGTGATTTAACTCTCTGGGTCCTCAGTTTTATGATGTGTAAGATAGTTTCATGATTATAAAAATTTAAATGAGCTCTTGCATGCACAAGGCATTTAAGGAATAAAAGTTTTTAAATATTTTTTAAGGAATTTCGGTCATACCACCCTCTGATTATTTAAAAATTTTGCCTACCTTGAGTATAAACCTTCAACCTTGCCCCTCATCCTGGTTTCATCTTTGAATCCAAACCCTACCTTTTCCCCAGTTGTGTCTACCTGGCTCTCCAGGTATATGTCAGGCCTTCTTTTGTATTGTGTGGGTTTTACATTTGGTTTCTAGTTGTTGCACCCATGTGACTTTAGCTTCCGCAGTAAAGACTCACACGCCTGGGAGTAGGGACTGACCTTCACCCCATGGATGCTGGATGCCGCTCAGCGGGATCTCAGGATACACTCTCTGATGGACTGTGGTAAGAGTTCTTCTTATAAGGAAGTATAAGAAGAACTCTCCTCTCTTAAAATAATTTCATGTTAATTATTTGATTTCATTTTCCAGATCCCTTTGAAATCAAAATGAGGTTCAGGACCTGCGACTTCCTTCAAGGATTAAGCTCAGCCAGCCTAGAAGTGGGAGCTCGTTTTACCTTCACCCATTCTGCGTTGCCGCCCTGCTTGTTAATACTGCTTTTGTCTCTTATTTCTCTGCAGGGATTTGTATTTTTCATGCTGTTTCATTCAGTTTTTTTCAATTACCTACTGGATTCTTCCTACTTTACAAAGAAGCTGAGATTCAAGGTAAGTAAATAGCTTGTTCAAGGTCATTCGGCAAGTAGGAGGGCAGGAAATAAAAGTCCTGTCTTTGCGATTCCAAGGTTTATACTTTGTCTATCATGGTTATTTTCTGAATCATAATTTCATTGTTTATAAAATGAAAATTTAAAATTAAAAAAATACCATACTTATCACATCAGGTGGTTTCGAAGACCTGACAGGAGGCAGTCTGCGTCGTGGTGAGGACAGAACGCCGCAGGTTTCTGGCGCTGGACGAAGTTGGGTCAGAGCAGTTGGGACGAGAAGTAGCCAGAACACAGACATGTTGCTGTTCGTGGCTCCGTAGTTCACATCTGCATCTTGAGTGCTTGGGTGGCCACGTTGGTCATGTTAAAAGGCATGGCCACCATGGGGGAGACCAGGTGGGAAGTGACCCCAGAACTAGAACAAGGGATGAGACAAAGGTAAAGTGCTGAAAGCTGGCTGAGGACGGGCTGATCCCTAATGAGGGTGGCTGGAAGTAATAAAAGACGTCTTCTCTGTATTAAACGTTAAATGCATTGTCTGTAGTTATGCTAAAATAAACTGTGTAGTCAGTTTAACCAAGGGAAGTAGGTGGACTTATGTCTGCCAAAGACTGGCGGCACAAACTTGGTGCAAGCGTTTTGAATCTCTTGGGACCTCAGTTTCCACAGCCGGGCTTCTTGTAAGGACTAAATAGAATAATACATGTGAAGTACCTAGTACTGTGTGTGATATATAGTAAATCTTCAAAAGTAATGCTTATTGCTGCTGTCCCCAAGGACATGTCCTGCTGCCGGTCCATGGCCTGTTGGGGGCCGGGCTGCGCTCCTTGTGAGAGTCTGGTGCCTGACGATGGGGGCGGGGGGTGGAGCTGGGGCGGTGGTGCCTGTGCTGGGGAGCGGCTGCAAGTGCAGACTGTCACTGGCACAGAGGTTCCACTGCACAACGAATGGGGTGCGCTTGGGTCATCCAGGGACCTCCCCTCCCCTGCCCCTACCATCATCCATCTGTGGAAGAATTGTCTTCTATGGAGCTGGTCCCTGGTGCCAAAAAGGTTGGGGACCACTGGCTTATGGATATTCTCAATGCATTAACATCTCAAGTCAACAATAGAGCCCTCCCGAGGCTGTTAAAGAGAGGATAAACATTGTTGAGTTGTTGGTACTTCCAGTGTTTGGAGTCATCTAGCTGCACTCTCTGCAGATCGGAGTCTGAATCCAGCTTATTTTTATTTGGGGCCACAGGCAAGGGTCGGGGCGACTCACCACAGATACACTCCGAATGTGTCAAACCACTGTCCTGGGTGAAGTTCCATGAAATCTCAGGGGCAGTCCTAGCTTCTAGCTAAAGTGATAATTGCCAAGTCTGAGGAACCGTGTCCCAGGAGTACAGTCTATTACTCTGCTGGCCCCTCTTTTAAATCTCTTTATGGGTTGGCTGGTTCCTTCTTTGTTTTTGAAAAGGACCAGGAACATTTGCAGACCAAGCCACTGCTTTTTTGAAACATGCATATTAAAATATTTGGCTCTTCCCGGGAGGGCAGGGGTGAGCCGGGCTGCCTGCTGGGCTAATGTGTTCGCTATGTTGAGGGCTGTGGCATTGGCACCCTGGGTGGGATTTTTGCCAAAATAACCCGTAAAATAATTGAATCTCTTTTCCTCCCCCACAGTGCTAGGTTGCACAATCCCCTCAACATCTTGTTAAGCACATTCGAATCTTGTGCAGGGCACGATGTGGAAGTGGAGAGTATAAATCAGCTGGGGAGGAAACAGTTCTCCTTTCTCCTGGGTGAATGAAATAGACGATGCGCTTCCTGGGCCTTCTGCGAGGACAGATAAGTACAGAGGCCTCTGGGCTGTGCCGGGAGGTGCTGAGGCAGCCTGGAGCACACGCTCTGTGCAGGGAGCCCCCCGGACAGGGGCGGAGGCAGCAGCAGCCTCTTCCAGACTGGGCGTGACCGTGCACGGGCACAGAGCTGCAAGGAAGCACTAGAAGTTGGCCTTGCTAGAAAATGAGCAGAAGCCTGGAGATTGGGGCCACGATTGGTCTCCAGAGATTGGTTTCCTCTCCTGGTTCCTGTGGGGGGAGCGCGGAGTGCTGAAGGGTCAGGCAGGAAGCCCTGCCCACCTCCGTGCCTGTAGGATCTGTGGGCTCTGCTGAGCTTAAGCACCCAGGTCTGTTTTGCTCCCTGGGTCCCTTCACACAGAGGCTGAAAGAACCATTCAGGAGACAGGACACTGACTGGAGGCACAGGCTGGAATGTGGCTGTCTGGTGTGTCCTCAGACCAACAGAGGACTCCTGCCTGTGGTCTGCAGTGTGGTCCATTCGGGGGGCTCTGTGCTGCCCCCTCAGACCTGTCCACTTTTACCCAACCTCCATCTCCTCTGGGCCACAGCTGAGATACTGAGGCCAAAATGACAAGCTTAAAAATAAGAGTTGGAGAGGGCCAGATTCATAATGACTATGCTGATGTGAGTGCCACCTGATTAACCCTTTACTACTGTCTACAAAACACCCTCGTAGCCGTAACGCCCTCTCTCACAACACCCACCCACGAGATAAGCATTACTATTTTCCCTTTTGCAAAAATGGAAGATCAGAACATTTCGTGGCTTGTTCAAGATCACATTTTCCTAACTTCAAACTCAGAGATATGGACACTACTTCACCACATTCCTATAAATTAATGGCTTAAGTCAGAGTCTTTCCAAAGAATGATCTGTCAAGCAGTAGTTTGGAGATGTTCATAGATGGAAAAACAAAACAGACTTTTACGATCAGGTCATTTTTGAGAAGCACTGAGTTAGACATAATGACATGATTTGATTTACTGCAGGGTCTTTAGAGCCCCTAACATGTTCATTGGCATCGTGACCCTTCAAGAAAGACACGTGATGTGTGGCTTCTTCCTCTTTTCTTTTTAAAACCATGGTACTATTTTTCCAAGAACATTTTGAAGGACATTCTTAGGAACACACTTTGGGAAATGCTATCTCAAAGTGTTAGGATATTTGTGTTTTAACAGAGGAATCTGGAAGCCAACAATTTCCACGGTAAGAGTTTCTAAGGGTCAGGTGCTGACATCACGTCTGGATGGTAAGGGAGGCGTGTAAGGCAAGAAAGCACTTAAAACAGACTCTGGCAGCCACACAGTGGTGAGAGCAGGTCTGAGGACGTACGTCTGTGTTTCTTTTGTCAGCCCCAGTAGGACAGAGGCCACGGTAGCGAGATAGAGAAGTGGCCATTCAGTCCTTATGTATTCCTTGCAGAGTGGCTGATCACAGCCAAGTGGGTGCATGGTGGGTGCGGAGGAAGCCACCTCCCGACCGGGAGCTCAGAACCCTAGTGTGGGCTGTGAAAGTCCTCTGAGAGCTTCTCAGGTCCATCTGTTTAAGCTGTTCCTATAACCCTGGGGGTTCCAGCCAGGCAAGAGATTTCCAAAGGGTGCATAGACACTGAGGATTTCATAGAAGATGCTGGATCCAGAATTGAACTTCAAAGGGAAAAATAAAATAGTTATTAAGGCATGAAAGCCAAATTCTACCAGCTTGTGTGCATCCGGAGCTGCAACTGATGTCAGGCAGCTGGGCAAGTGCCAGCCCAGGCAGGGTCGCTCGCGCTAAGGCACGGCCTTGCCGGATGCTCCTGAGCTGCTGACAGTTCAGAAGGTCTCTTAGCTGGATGTTCCCTCTTACGAAATTACGTACGTATTTCATTTGGCCACCAGCTCCTCGCACGATGTTTTCATCTGGACCAGCTTTCTGGGAATTGTGGGGACAATCCCTGGTATCCTACGTTAGAAGACAAGGCCTGGGGAAGTTCTTGGTGGCCAAGTATAACATAAAGGAAAGGGAAATGAGTGAGTGGAGGAAAGCTTGTCAAAAGTCTTCCGTTTTGTGAGGATCTTCTCTGGAAGGTTAAGAGGGAAAGGTGACCAAATTAAAAGGGAAAAATGGTCCATCTTCTAGGAAGGATTTTGAATAATTTCTGGGAAATATAATTTTTTTGGGGGAGGCAGGGCCCACGATAGGGACCCCATGTCTTGGCAAATCTCCAAGTGGGAGTTTGTTGCCAGCAGTGCAGCCCACTCCTGAGCTCCTGGGGCTTCTGGTGCTTGCCACCTGCCGAGCCCTTTTAGTAGTTAACCCCTTTTTTACCTGGTTAACACTTCTTTATAGTCAATACTCCCTGCTCAGTGTTCTGCTCTGCCCTCTGACTCCTGCGTGGACCCTGAAGGACACAAGTCAAATTTGGATTTTTATACTTTCTTGGTGGATCACCTCTTTTTTCATGATGACATCACTATCTTTATTTCTGGGAATGCTTTCTGCCTTGAAGTCAAAGTTACTTTATTTTGTTATGGTACAACAATTCCATCTTCTTTTTTTTTTTGGATAGTGTTGCATGAAATTTTTTTTTCTTTATTTCTACTTTCAATCTTTCTGTATCCTTATTTTTAAGGTTTTTATTTTTGCAATTAGCAAACAGTTGGGTTTTGTTCACCCTTACTCCAAGGAGCTTGCTTCTCTGGGGTTCCAGCAGAAAGCCGGGGTGTGCCCAGAGAGCTTTCTCCTTGGCAGACTGTCACAATCTCTGCTCGGCTTCTTAGCTTCTCAAATTTAGCTTTCTGATCAGTAACGAAAAGGTGCCAAACGTTAGCATTCTCTCTCTGGGTTTCTCTTCTTTAGCCCTCAAATCCTTGCTCCTTTGGTTGCCTTTCAATACCTTCAAACAAATTAAAAAAAAATTGTCTATCTTAGCTAATCTTCCACTGCTAGAAATCGAAATCTGGAAAAATCATCCAGAAAAAAAATTATTCTCTTTCAGAAACTGGGAGATCTGAACATTCACCTGCAACAAAATATAGCAAGAGACAAATACCAAACACAAGCTCGTGAAACCCACACTGGCAACATATACATAGCTGGGAAATGAAGAAATGAGATGTCTGTGAAGAACGGATGAACGAGAGAGTCAGCTTCAGGGGCAGCGAGTGTCTTGGCATTACCTCCACGGAGGTCAGGAAGGGAGGAGGCGAGATGGCGCTGATTCCTGGGAGGACCTGCAGCCAGAACCCTCTGACACTAGGGAAGATTTAGGGGAATCCCTGCTAAGATAAAACCAGGTTAAGTCTACCCAATATTTAATTTTTTTAACCAGAGGGATAGTTGTATCTTAATGATAATATGTCTTGACATGCTGTTTTATATCATATTTTTATTTAAACTTGCAAACAATTTTCAGTTATTTCACTGCAGTACCGGGCACACAGAGAACCTTAACAGGTGCTGGTGGGAGGAGCTCATTCAGCGGCATGGGCAGGTAGCACGTTCTCTTTGCAATTCAGTAACTTGGGCAGGAGGATGCTTATGTTCCTTTGGGTCTGTCACCTTGGGTAAGCATCGTCTTTCAGTGGGATGCACTGGAAAAGTAGACAGAGCATTTGGGGATAAGTGAGTCAGGCTCTTTGGGTCTGAGCTTGCCACTGATGATGAACTGTGTAGTGGTGGCCCTAAGGAGTCCATTCGGCAAGTCCCGGTGGAAGTCCAGGAGTGTGTTGTTTTCCTGCTGAAGGAGGCAGGACTGACCAATTCACATTTAGAAGGTGCTTTAAAGGAGTCAATTCCAAATTTAAGTGTAGGACAATGATCCAACTCTGCAGAATAAGCAAAGAACAAAGATTGAGGTCAGAGGCTATCTGCGACTTTGGTCCGATTGGTAACTGGGCTGACATTAGGAACTCGTGGGAAGGAGCCCATTTCAGGTGGGTTTGTCTCGTAATTCCTTTCGGCACCTCTGTTATTCCCAAGCAGTCTCAAATCAGTTCCTAAAATATGGTAAAGGCAGGAAGGGGTGAAGGGGAAGACGCAGTGACCCAGGAGAAACTTTCTGCCTCTGCCTATTTTTACTTTATTTGGTTATATAATCACCCTAATAGCTAAGGCTTCCCCAGTTCTCCGCGTCAGGCAGTGTTTTGCATACATTAACTGACTTGCCTCAGGCAGGTAGCGTCTCAGTGTCAGAGTGAAGCTTCCTAGCCAGGCAGTCTGGTTCCAGAGCGAGGCTCCTGCGCTCCTTTGCCTCCGTGTATGCAGATTGCCTTTGTCTTCCTGGTGGTTCCCCGCAAACTTCAGGGAAAGTGCCAGAACTGAACTCATCATCTTGCCTCTCAGACCTGCTCCTGGGCATTTAGGATTTCAGGCTATTTCTCTCCCAGTCTCATGGCTACGGGAGCTGGAAGCCCTACGCGCCCTCCTCGCTGGCTTGTCACTTGGGTCTCACATTTAAACACTCCCCCATTTGTATCAGTCTGATCTCTCAAATCTGTCTAGAATTGGAACCTGTTCCCTTGCAGTGCCAATGCCTGTTCTGTTCCTTTGTCACCGTCCGCTTGACTTTTGTGTCATTGCGTTGTCTCCTGCGGGGTCTCTCTAGCTCTGACTCTCCCAGCACAGTGCACAGGAAGAGCAGAGGAATTCTGGTCCTTCATTTCAACCTCCTGTTTAAAAAGCCTCTGGTGACCCCCCTCTGACCCATGGAAGGCACTACAACCTGAGAATACTGGTCCTGGAGTTAGATGGCCAGAGGTTGGGAATCCCGGCTTTGCCATTTAACAAGAGTTTCTCTGCCTCTTGGAAATTCCATGTGAAAATTGCAGATAACCAGGGAATCTGCCCCAAGGGTGCTGGGAGTGTTGATTGAGATTATGTATGTAAGGCACTTGGCATTGTGCGTGGTAAGGAAAGGCTCAGCAGTTCTTGCCTATTTTTATTGTTACACTATAAAGTTTAAAACCCTTAACTTGCTTTTTAAGTCTGTTTACATTCTATGACATTTTCAATCAAATATCTCACATTCCCTATATATTTTCCATGCTTCGGCCACCCTGAACCTCATTATTCCAGTATTCATCGGTATTTGGGCTCAGTATCATTATCATCATTACTATATTTTTAGAATGTCCTTTTGCCCATTCCATGCCTGAGTAAACCATATTGAAGAAAGCAAATGTGATAGAAAAAAGGCCACAGGAATCATGAAGAATTCTAAGGTGGCTCAGAACCCCCCTAGTTGTGCCAGCATTTTTATCTGAAAGTAGCATAAGACTGGGGCACATGGATGCAGCCCTTTCTCTTTATTTCCTCACCTCTGCTCCTGGCACAGGGTCTGCAGCTCCGTGCAGAGCAGTGTGTGTGCAGACTGCAGGGAGGCTGCTCTCGCCCGAGCTTGGTGTCGGTCGCCGCGTTCTGTTCCTGGTCCTTGGCTAACTAGAGGAGCAACTGGAAAGGGACAGAAGCTGAACACTCAGCAAAGAGTATACCGATGTCACCCAAAGGACATGGACACACCCTGAAGCAGGTACGTTTTAATCAGAGACAAAGAAGCTCTTCAGCAGTTCTGGAAAATAGTGCTAGCCGAGGTTTTTATATGCCAGGCACTGTGCTACACACTGTACGTACATCATTTCTTTTAATCTTCAAAACAAACTCATGAGCTGTTACTATTATTGTCTGCATTTTACACTGAGATTTAGGGAGATAGAGTTACTTGCCCAGATTTTAACCCAGCTGCCTCATGCCAAAGTCTACTATTTATTCCCTTCAAGGGTCTCTAATGTAACAGTCCTTCAAAACTCTACCTGGACAAGAGATCAATTGGACGAGTGGTTTTCCAACTTTTTGACCTTGATCCACAGTAAGAAATACATTTTCTTGTCATGGCCATGACTCAGGGCACACACACACACACACACACACATATGCTCACGCTCATATTTACAAACCCATATATAAAAATGTAAAACTGAAATAAAAGGTCCACAAACCAATACTTGCTCTTCCTAATATGTTTTCTATTAAATTTATATTTTATTGTGGAATAAGGTGCATCATAACTCACCACATTTGTAATTGGTAACCTGAAATTCAAAAAACAGTGAATTTGAAGATTTTTACTCCCTTTTCAAATTATTGGATCTTCATTGTTTCTATATTTCTTGGAAATCCCTTTGGGCTTGTGCTGCCCACCCATCCCAGGAAATAACCATCTCATCTTGTGATATATAAACATTTAGTATCACATGGTCATAATATCTCAGAGTATTGTGTTGTAGAAATTGTTAAAAAGGTATTTTGTAAAGTGCTTCTTTGCGTGTGTTTTGTAACAGGAGAATTAGTTTTTATTTATTAAATATCTTATTTCCAAAAGGAATTGTATTATACTGATCATTTCCATATGAAATTTTAAAGTTACTTGGCTGGGTTAAAATTTTATTCTTTAAGTTACAAGGGCATTGTACTAAATAAAAGGAACGATCATAATGATATTAATTTGAAGAGCAATAAGACTTTGGTTTTCATGTAAATGAACATAATTGAAAGAGAATTGAGTTTTTTCAAGTGGATTTTGAAATTTTGGTGGAAAAACTTAGAAGATAAATACCTCAAAGCTAAAGCAAATGCCATCTGTATATGTAAATTAGATCAATTAATTTTAGCAGGCAAATGAGAAAAATCAATGATTTTCAAAATCTAGTAATTTGGTAACTATTAGTTTCATCAGTCTGTTTTAAACTTAATTACTCAAATATAGAACCAGATTGAAGTATAATTTATGGAGAACTCATCCCTAAATTAATTACATGGGAGCCTTCCACTACAAATGGAAGAACTGATGATGAAATCATAAATGCTTGGTGCAGAGCGTGGAATCCTTTGGTCATGGCTCATTCCGGTGCCACTTGGGAGACGGTGTGGTGTAAGAGTACACTGGCTTGGACTCAGACCAAGGTTTGAATCTCCCTTTGATTCTTTCTAACTGGGGGCTTTTAGTCAACTTTCTCAACTTTTAAAGAGCTTCAATTTTCTTATATATTAAATTAGGCAATTATGCCTATACCACAGAGCATTTGTGAGGACTAAATGGGGAAATGTGTGCATAAACATGTAGCCCAGGACCAGGCATACAGACGAGAGTCTTGTTACAAATGGCACCCCAGGCCTGCCCCTCCCTCACCTTCCTGGCTGGATGGCAAGGGTTTGGTTGAGGATATGCTGTGTTTCTGGAGTTGCTTAAGGAGCAGTGCATGGTCTGGCTGGCATTTTCCCTTTAGTGGCAGTAATTTTATCTGCTAGTGTCCTGGGGATCTCTCACAGCAACACGTCCATCAAGAAACCAAGATGGGCTGTAGGAGCTAAGTCATTGGAACTGTCGGAAAAAGTTCAGGACAGCAGATAAAATATGGAAGAACTCATGCAGTTGGTTTTGTTTTTATTTCTTCATTGCAATGATTGGTTTTTCTAATCACTTGCATTTCCTGCTGTCACCAAATTATCTCATTATGACAATCATGATAACCAAGACCTGTATGCCATCTACTCAATGACTTTGTGAGATAACTAGGGAAGATATTATTATTGACATTACATAGATGCTCAGAGAGATTAAAAGCACTTCCCAAGGCCACACAGCTAGAAAGTGATGGAAGTTCAAAACCGTTTGGAGACTGAAAGTTTATATATATAAAAATATATATTTATTTTAATTGACATATAATAATTTGTACATATTTATGGGGTATATAGTGATGTTTCCACACATATAACATATAGTGATCAGATCAGAGTAATTAGCATATCCATCATCTCAAACATTTATCATTTCTTTGTGTTGGGAACACTCAATATACTCCTTCTAGCTATTTGGAACAATATATTGTTGTTAACTATAGTTATCCTACAGTAGTATAGAACAACAAAATTTATTCCTCCTATCTAGTTGTAATTTTTTGTCTTTTAACAAATCTCTCCCTATCCTCTCCCTCCTCCTACCCCTTCCCAGCCTGTAGTATCTTCTGTTCTACTTTTTGATTCTATGAGATCAACTTTTTTTAGCTTCCACATATGAGTGAGGATATATGGTGTTTGACTTTTCTGTTCCTGGCTTATTCACTTAACATAATGTCCCCCATTTCCACCCCTGAGCTTTATTTTTCTGAATCGAGGCTTTGACACCATGCGGATGCTGCTGGTGGTCCACAGGTAGCCTTGATTGAAAATGTACATTTCACTGTGGGCAATATTGAATGGTGGAAGAGAGGCAGATGGGGATTGGTCTGAGGTTGGTTGGAATTGGTTTTTCAGAGCCTAGAAGGCTGCTTAGCAAACAGAGGGTCATGAAGCTGCAGAGAATCATTGCACCCAATGAAGGAACAATCACCAGGGGCGAAAACAGTCAGGAAAGTCACTCACCTTTCCCAAATACAATGAACCTGGAACAGGACAATTTTGCAAAGTAGAAGAAAATTGGAGTACTTATATTAGCGGATTTTAAGTCTTACCACAAAGCTGCAGTACTCCAGAGAGTGTGGTATTGGCCTAGGGTAAACACACAGATCAACAGAACAGAAAACAGAGTCCAGTAATATACCCACAGGTACACGGTAAAGTGATTTTTGACAAAGACGTGGAGACAACTGAATGGGAGAAATGATGGTCTTTTCAACAAAAGATACTGGAACAATTTAATATCCATATGCAAGAAAAATGAACTTCCACCTTTACTATATACAAAAGTTAATCTGAAATGGACCATAGACTCAAATGCAAAACCTAAAACTAAAATTTCTAGAGAAAAACATAGGAGAAATTCTTTGCAATCTTGGGGTAGACAAAGTTTGCTTAGATAGGACCTAAAAAGTGTTAATTATAAAAGAAAAAATGATAAATTGGATTTTAGCAAAGTTATTAATAGTAACTTCTGCTCTTCAAAATATACTTCAAGAAAATAAGATAAAAAGACACACTTTGGGAGAAACTATTCAAAATGTATATCTAAAGATATTGTACTCAGAATATATAAGAAGTTCTTACAACTCAACAATAAAAACCGCTACCCAGGTAAAAATTGGCAAAAGACTTGAATAATATACTTCAAAAAAGAAGGTATAACAAATTGCCAATAGGCACCTGAAAAGATGCCCAACGTCATTACTTATCTTGGAAATGCAAATTAAAACCCCAGTGAGATTACCTCAACCAGAATGGTTAAAATAAAAAGACGGACATTGTCAAGTTTTTCTGATGATGTAGAGCAATTCAAACTTTCATAAATTGTTGGTGAGATTATAAAACAGAATACCCCTATTTGAAAACAGTTTGACAGTTTCTTATAAAGCTAAGCATACACTGACAAAAGCATATGCTCATACAAAGATTAGCACACAAGTGTTTATAACTGCTTTGTTCATATTCATCAACAAACTGGAAAAAAGTCAAATATCCATCAACAATTGAATGGATAAACAAACTGCAGCCAATTTGTAAAATGAAATACTATTCAGCAATAAAAAAGAAAATACTGACAGACAAAACAACGTGGATGAATTTCCAAAACATTCTGAATGCAAGAATCTAGACATGAAAGAGTATGTGTGATTCTATTTATGTGACATTCTTGACCTGGCAAAATTAATCTTTAGTAACAGAAATCATATCAATAATAGCTGGAGGTAGGGTGGCAACGGCTGGCTGGAAAGCAGAAGCAGGGAGAGTTCTGGGGTGATGGAATACTCTGTATCTAGATTGTGTGGTTGCCTGCCTGTGTAGGTATTTGTCATAACTCTCAAACCATACATATAAAACATGTGAAATTCATTGTATGTAAATTATACTTTAAAGTTAAAAAAATTAAAACTTTTTGTCTCAAAGAACACCCTACATAAACTACAAATCTATATTTTCAACACATATAACTAATAATGGTTCAATATCTTTTAAAGACTTATAGCAGATCCAAAAGAATAAGACAAACAACCTAATAAGAAAAAAATTGGGCAAAAGATAGAACAAGCATAGAAAAGGAACTATGAAATGGCCATAAACATATGCAAAGATACACTATCTCATAGATATCAGGGAAATACACATTAAAATTACAAATAGATATTTTTCAGCCCTATCAGATTGGCAGCACTTCTGTATTGAAGAAAAATAGAGAACACAGAACTTGACAGCATGCTGGTGGCCGTGTAAAATGTGTATAAACATGTTGGGAAAAAATTGGCCTTATCTTTTCAGGTGGAGATTTTTCTCTCTGACTCAGCAATTCTTTTTCCAGGTATACACACCAGACATATTTTTGTTTGTGTGTACTAGAACTGGAGAAATATGTTCTTAGTGGAATTGTTTGTAATAGCAAAAAGCTGGAAACAACCCAAATGTTCATTAAGAGGAGAATGCATAAATAAATAGATGGTGGTTTTTCATGTGGTGGAACACTATACTTTGGCAAAATGAATTAACCATTGCTCTATCTATCAGCAACAGTGAATCTTAAGAAAATGTTATGCCGAATGATAAAAACAAGTTTCTAAGGAATATAAATAGCGTGAAACTATTTCTATAGTGTCCTCAAGCAAAAAAACTTTACAGTTGTTTGGGAATAGATCTTATTTAGCCATACTTTATATGAAAGCAGGACACTAATAAACTCAAAATTCAAAATTATGTTTCCCATTGGGAGGAGGGAGAGGGAGAGGTACCCAGGGAGTTTGAAGGGAATTGAAATACTCTATTTCTTAACTTAAGTCATGTGACCATGGTGTGTGTTTTATAATTCTGTATATTTTGCCTATACATTTCATAATTTTTTATATATGTGATATTTTCATAATAAACCATTCAAATGGATTTTTAATAAGTTTAAAAAATATTTATAGCACTTGACCCAGCATCTTACATATAGCAATGCAAATACAAGTTAAATTAAGAATGAGCTTGTGTTGAAAGAACAGAAATGAGACAGATCTTTCTATGCAGACTGGGGGCCCTCGGTCTGAAGGGTTTGAAATGCCAGGCAGATGCCGATGCCGGTGCCGGGGAATTTGGGCAGCCAGTCCTGGGCCTGCGGCTGCGGCTCAAGCCCCTGGAGTGGGACCTGCACAGGGGCAGGTGCTGTTGGGAAAGTGTGAGTGACCTTGAAGAGTCCCCGAGCTTACACGGAGCGGCAGCACAGTGAGCAATCCAGACCATGCCCAGGGGCTCGCCCTCACTGCCCTGGTTCTGGCACACCCTGCAACAGGAAGAGGAGCCACATGAAAATGACACAGGAAAGTGACTCCCAATGCTGGGAGCCACTGGAAGTCCAAGTGGGTCCTTGGCTTCGGGCAAGAAAGAATTCAGGAGTGAGCCAATAGTATAAAGTGAAAGCAAGATTTATTCAGGAACTATAGAAAATCTACTCCACAGAGAGGAGAGGCTAGTTCTCCTGTAGAAGAAAACCAGCCCCCTGGTTCCTCTTGCCTTTCTATTTAAGCAACGGCTGAATTATAGGCTAAACAAGGGGAGGAATATTCATGGCAGGGGCGGTATTTTCCTGGAATCAGGGTAACACCCTCTATTTCTCCACCATCTTTGTTCTAACTGGTTGGTTGGAACTTGCTCTGCCTCCATCCTGTTTTGATCAGGGTAATTTGAAACTTTGTCTTGAGACTTCCTGACTCAGGCAATGCTGCAGCAATGCCCAAAGCAGTACCTGCCAGTTCCCTGCCTCAAAATGACTGGAAAGGACGTGCTTGCCAGTCTTGGCAAATGTGAGGTTTCACTGATTTTGAAAAGATAAGGGGGTATTTCTTTCTTCTTCAGAAATAGGGATCAATTTCTACCCAACACCAAAGAAATGAATCATTAGCAATATAATGATTTTGTAACAGCACATTCATGACAGCATTTATTTATGATATAAAAGTGGGGATATTTATATTTAAAGTCTATAAATATAAATATTTGTATGTACTTATATAATATAGATGCTTATATATCATATATACTTTTATATCAGTATAACATATATAGTTAAATATAGCTATATATGTACAATATATACTTATACATTATATAAACATTATCATGTTATAAATAGAAAACATAAAATATATATATACTTATACAATATCAATTAATATAATGAAAATAATTATATAAATATGTAACTATAAACCATCAAATATATAAATGTAGTTATATTTAAATGTAAATGTAAACCCACTTTTTGATAGTATAAATATTGTTGTCATGAATGCCCTATTATACCTAGCAAAATGTCCACTAATGTTATTTGTGAGCGGTGGGATTATGGATTTTATATTTTTAATCTTTTATGCTCTGACTTTCCCACGGGGTCTAGAAAAACATGTTCTTACTCATTAAACATTAAATTAAATACCTGGTCATTGATTTTTAGAAAAGTGCACAGTCAGATAGAGGCAGTGCTTTTGCTCTTCCTGCTTCCAAGCGCTTCCAGGCTTGACTGGAGGGGATGCGGGGTCACCGACTGGGGTTCCGCTGAGGGCGGCTTCCCACGCGTGGTCCTGGGCTGACTCCTGGCGTTCAGGCCCCTTTTCACCAGCTTCAGTGACTCATCTTATAAATGGCTCCCACAACACTTGCAGTTTTTATAGAAATGTTAGGTATTATAGATAGTTAGGATCTCCGGCTCTTCTCGGGCAAAGATTCCCTGTTTTAGCGCTGTTTTGAGTGCTTGCTCCACCTGGGAAGAAGGATAAGGGTGGGCACTCCATTTTGGTGTTGCCCCACTCTTAATCCCATCCCGAGCAACTGCTACACCTGGGGAAGGCGGGAATGCTCTATCGGTCTAGGAATTCCCCAGCCCAGGCCTAATAAGATTTAGAAAGTGACCTAGAGTAACCTAAGGGTAATTAAAGTGCCATTATCTTGAACCTGCGTCGTGGTTCACCACCCCCACCCAGGTGAGCTTTCTCAGGGAGCTTGTATCTGTGGATGGAATTTTGAGGACACCTGTTGATCATGTGATACTATCCTACACCTCCCAAGAGCACTCATAATAAATAAAAGGAAACAATAGGAGAAGTCAGAGAGGAGTGAGCGGGTCGGTGGGTGAGCTGGTCTATCTCTCTCCACTCGTGGAGACAGATCCGTGTTACTCTACAGGAAACAGCTGCTCTTGTGGAACTGTCCCTGCCTGAGGGCTGCTCCATTGTGTTGGCCTTGCTGGTGATTTTCCCAAGAAAGGAGTCAGAGGACTGGGATACTAGTCTGGACTCGTCACTTTGGTGGGTCTGGTCATTCTTTGGCCAAGAGCACACCAAGAACCGAGGGCAGACTGCCACCCTGCCATCTTTGGTGCTGAACCCCAGGATTCTGATGGAAACAACGTAACTCAAAAGCTAAAGGGTAAGTAAGAAACACTTCAGACCAAATCTCAACGTAGCTTCGTTTGAAGGGTGGATGAAGGATGCAGGTCACGCGTCGTGAACAGTAGTGACAGCGGCACACGGAGAGCCCCGTGCGGCCACAGGCTTCCGTGGAGGACACCAGTGCGCGGGTGGCAGGGACTTTGATGTCAGGCTGTCAGGTTTTGTCTCCTTTTGATCTGGTGGCTGAGGTCACTTGGAAGTGCTAAAGATAACTTGGTTTTTAGGGACATGGTCTTACATTTCATAAGGTTAGACCTTTATTGCCGAAGGAGTGAGTCTTACTCGGTGAAAACTATGCAGTCGAGTGAGCGCCGTGGAAGGAAACAGAGCAAGGAGGACGGGGGAGGTGCGGTCCCAGAGCGGGGTGTGCAGGCGTGGGAGGGGGCTGCGGGTAGAGGGGTGGGGGAAGGAAGAAAGCTGAAGACAAGGTCGAGTGGGGACTAAGGACGGAACAGACCGTGGAGTGCTCTATGCAGAAAAAAATAAAGCGCCCTGTTTCTTGGGGCTGACTCTGTGCCAGGCACTAGCTAGGGTACTCCCTACCTATGATTTTATTTGATCCTTACCCTCTACCTTATTTGAGAGGGTGCTAGTATTATCCTTAACAGATAGGTCAAGCAACTTTCTCCACGTAAAACAGCTTCTTGGGGTTTGAAGTCAGGCTGGGGTTTTGTGCCCATGCAATTAATTGCCCTACTGTACTCCCTTCCTTTCTGGTCTGCAGCAACGTCTACATGATCCTTGGTACACAGTCGTAGCCTTTTGCTAAAACTTAATGTTTTAGATTATTTTTAACACCTGGATAGAAACAGGCAAATACAATTTACTTGGGGCTTCTAATTTCCAATGGGCTAGACTATTTTTCCATCAGTATCTCAATCATTGAAAGAAAAACCATTTTATACAAGCACCGTGGAAGAGGGGAAATGAAACTCCACAATACCATGGTCAGAACCGATGCACCTGTGTGTTCATGACGGCCTGTGTGCACACCTGGCCATCCAGCTGAAATCAAGCAATTGATGCAATTTTCTAATGAACTTGAAGTAATGACTCAGTCAAAAGCCACAAGGTGAAAAAGATAAGAAAACTGTCTTATAGATAGAGTAAATCAATAGTGAAGTTAATAATTGGTGGAGATGCTTAAGTTTGGAGGGGCCAAGAATGGCACGGAATCCCTAATCATGAGCTGAATATCAGGTCACCAAGTAAGCAACATGCTCTGCTAGTGCACAATTAAAATCCAGTTTATCTCTAGGTAATTATTGCTTAAATAAAATTGGAAGTGAAACTCTTCGACCATATGCTGCTTATCTCTTTGCCAGGAAGGGAGGAGAACCCAGGTCTAGCTCCACTGAACACTCGCTGTGGGATTCTGGGCAGGTAGTTAACTTCTCTAAGCCCCAACTTCCTCATCTGTAAAATGGTGATTGTCATTTTTATTTACTCACAGGAGTGCTGAGTAAAGGAGAAAGCAAAACACCTGCCCACTGGTGGCTGGGCACGTGCTGGGTGCTCACCAGACAGCAAGGGAAAGAGCATTCTAATAGCTAAATTGGAAACCCAGTCTCCCTGAATTTGAGGGCCTTCCCTGAAAACTTGACTTCTTTGATCACATTGGTCATCTTCTACCCAAGGTCTGACAGAGGAATTCTTTCTAGGACAGTTGTCTTTTAATTTGTAAATAAATCAAAGGTTGGAATTCTGAGCAAAGATGCCTGTTCAAGTTATCTTGCAAAGAGGGAGGACATCCACTTGGATGAGAATATTGAGAATATAAAGACCACCAGCTCAAGAGTTAGACAATCCTAGCTTCAAATTCTGTGACCTTGAGTTAGTTACTTAACCTTTCTGAGCTTAAGTTCTCCCTTCTGTTGGATGTTCATTCAGCTAATACTTTTTAAGCACCTACCATGTGTCATCCCCAGAGACACAGCAATGAGCAAGACAGGCAAGGTCCCTCGCTTCATGGTACATACGGTCCAACGGGAAGGATGGACCAGAAATCAGGGCGATGCTGTCATGATTAGGGGAGGGGAAGGAGTCATCAGGAGGTACCACCGCCCGCAGGTGCATGGAGCCTGATGTTTACGTGACACTTGAGGGAGGGGTGCGTGATGATCCGTCACCCCTTCCCCAGAGGGACTGTTGTGAGGACTGAATGAGATGCTGTGTGTGTAAGTGCCCAGCGTATCTGGAAAATAATCCATGGTCAGAGAACAGCTTGACAAGTTTCAGAACTAGAACGACCACTTACAGATCATCCGGTACTTCCAAGCTTTCTAGTCTGGTGGCTGGGACAGAGGTGGCTGCTTTAGGAGCTCTGTTAAATACAGATTCTTAGGTTCTACCCTCTGACGATTCCAATTCAGTAGGTCTAGGTTGGGAACCTAGGAATGTACATTTTTAAAGACTTTTCCAGGTGATTCTGATCTAGCCTACCTGCTCCTCCTAACCCCAAATTAGAGACGGAGAGTGAGATTCAGGAAGGGTGAATTTGAGCAACTTGGGGAATTGCCCAAGGCGACATCGCTGAGGGATTAGTTCCTAAAATGTTAAGAATGGGGGAGAGGGCAGGCCCAAGGAGTCCTGGGAGAGCAGCTCTGAGGAGTGTCTGTGACAAGCATTCCCTTCTTTTCAGCTTCTGTGTCTTCTGAGTGTCCTGAGTGTTGCCAGGCACGGAGCTGGTGTGAAACCCTGGCGGTTCTGTGAGTGTTTGAGGCAGCAGAGCGAGGCGGGGTGGGTGAGGCTAGCCGGGCTGCTGGGGTGACTCTGGGGCCTGCTCTCCTTCGGCTGCCAGAGAAATCGGAAAGCCAGGCTGGGAAACTGCCGTGCAATCTCTTTCTCTAATTCAATTCTGCATTGATACCCAGTATGTCAAATCGCTGTGCAGATGAGATGACAACATGGCAATTGTGTCCTTGTCACAGTCTGTTATTTTCAAATGTGTGTGAAGATCTGTAATTGTGTTGACACCCATTAGGTCTCCCTCCCCGGGCAGCTCCATGAGCCGCTTAAACATGTTGTAATTAAGTTTCCTTGTTCTCCCTCCTGCCTTTTGTCCCCAGGATGTGTAGCATCAGGCAGTGCTCGGACCTCGATTGCAACAGTCACTGTCATGCAATATTCAGTCAGCTGGACATGCACTCCTTGTTCTGCCTCTGCCCACATTTGGCCCTGATAATATAAGGGGAGAATAGGCTGATTGATTTAAAATGACAAAAATCTTTTGGGCAAGTGCCATGCTCTGATTGGCTGAGAAGGGGACCAGCCCTGTCACCACGATTTCTGGCATATATCGTGCTAATAACACCCTGTTCTACCAGTGACTGATAATTTAAGCAGCCAATTCTGTCTTGTTTGCTGATTAATCAAAGTGGAATAGGGCAAGCTTGGGAAGAGTTTCATCTGCTCTTTGTCCAACGAGATTGGAAATAAAGGACTTAAGGATGAAAGTCTATCCGATTTTCATTAAATTTAATATGCAGCACAATTATATCCTTCTTTCTGATTCCCAGCAATATTAAATGCAGACCCAATCCCATCATATTCATTTCTAATGGACCAACTAAACATTTTTCTTGCAAAAGCAAATTTGAAGTTTCTATAATTACTTTGAATGGGGATGCTTGGCTAGGACAGAGACCTTTTTTTAATTGGAGTTTTAAAAATGCATTTTTACGTTGCTAACAGCCAGAGTTACATTGATGTTTCATTCAGCTGTATTTTATTTTACAGTTGCCACAAATAATATCAACTGAGGGGAAAAAAGCAATGTGATATTTAGGCAATGCTTTTATGGTAGGAAATGATATTTAATATTACTAATGATAGTATTAATCCCCATTATTATAAATTCCATTCACTAGATCTTCCCTTTGCGTGCATGCTAGATGCTTATCTCACCTTATGTAATTTTATTCTTTGAATAACACAGTGAGGTAGGTATCATTATATGCAATTTACAAAGGAAGACAATGAGGTTCAGCAAGTTATTATAAATAACTTTCCCAAGATCAAAGAACTAGAGAGTGTTAGGATTTGGATATAGCTCAGGCTTGTCTTCAAGTTCATGCTATTTTTTAAAAATGGTAATAAATCATTGTGTTTATTACCTTCATATTCCTCAATAGGGGGAGCAACATTTTTCCGATTTATTTCTTTATTTCATTTTCTTGATTCAATCTAATAATATTATTTTTGTCAGGGAAAAGTAAACTTTCTATCCCATTGTTTGTACATTTAAGACAGCCTAACTTTACAAATATGAAATTGTTGTTGTTAATATTATGATTATCGTTTTGTTATTTACCGTGTGTTCTTAAAGAAAAGGAATACAATAAATGCTGCATGCGTCCACACTGCCGGGTAAAGGCCTTGGATTCTCACCTGCAGAGTTACTGTCGGGTTGTGGGAAGCAGTGAAATGTTTCCAGGGTGACAGTGACTTGATCCGATCTGTGTCTTGCGGGATCACCTTGGAGTGCAGAGGAAGGCCAGAGACAGGGAGGCTGATGAGGCGGTGGCCACAGCCCAGGAGGGAGGTGAGCCCTGGCCTAGCTGCAGAGGAGAGGATGGGTTTGGCTGTGTGAGGGAAGTAGAGTGGGCTGCATGGTCATGTCTCTGGCTGGAAGCCCGTGGATGGGGTTCCTGGGGAATGGATGTGGGAAGGGAGAAGGTAAAGAGCAAGGAAAGGGGGGAACTTTTCCAAGGCGGAGTCAGACCTCTGGCCCCCACTTCCTGCCCACTGCTCTTTCTACTATCCCCCACCCTCCAAAAGGAATAAAGTCTTGGAAGCTTTTAGAATGCTGGGCAGATTCCTTTAAATTTGACAAGGTGTGCAATAGGGAGCAAACTTCTGGGAGCAAGTGTGTACAGGCGAATCTTGGGTGGATAAGGAAGAGAAGATTGTCAATTGCAGTTCCCCTGCTATCCCTTTAACTCCCAAGCCCATTCTGATTTTATGACTCCATAACTAACCAGATAATTAAACAAATGTAAACAGCTGTTTCATACATGCAGCACCACGCTTTGGTGTTGCCTTTATGTTCATAGTTCTCATTAGCAGCCCAAGTTATTTTTGTTTACATGCAAGGAAATACAGGGACACAACGCTCGCAGAGAACTGCAAAAAGTAGTTTAAAATCTCACAAAGTTAAATTGATGAAGCTGCACTTGAAGATGGTGTATGTATGTGATGGTATTGTTCCCTCAAACATTGTGCTAAAAATACCTTGCTGTGTTTAGAACTGATGATCATTTTGTATTCATTTAATGAATTTTTGTTAAAGAGCATGGATTACCACTTTATTAATATTATCATTTTACTATCACTGTTTTTCTTTTCACCATTTGTTTCTCTATGTGCTGGGGCCAGGGGACAGAGAGCCAAGGTGATGACTCTGGAAATTTGTGAGATTCCCCGTCCTCCTATTCTAGAAGTTGAAATGACTCCTTTGGGCACCAAGAAGACTGCAGTAGAATACATTTTGAAGTTTCCAAGTAGAGATTTGAGTCTTGTCAACTCTTGGTGGCAGCATGGGCTTCTGAAAAATACACAGACCGTAGAGTTGAAAGAAATGGGTTGGCGTCCCAGCTCTGACTTTCACTAACTGGGTGATCTTGGCCTGTTTCTTACTTTTCTATTGGCTTATATGGTGAGTGAGGGGGGATTACACCTTCCTTATTTGGTGGTGTGAGTATAAATGAAATGTTTCTTGTAAAAGTATTTTGCAAAACATTCTAAAATATAAATCAAAGTGCTCTAAAATATGTCAATTTGTTTTGCATTTATTAAATTGCTACCAGATGATTTTTCTGACAATCATCTGCTACCTTAGACTGCACTCATTTCTCCTCTGTGCTCCCACACCCCATAGGTGTACTTCTAGTGTTCGTTCACTCTATTGACAGGTACTCACTGAGCATACATTTGGTGTCAGACACTATGTTAAGTGAAGCACCCAGTCCTTTGCACTGAAATTACCGGAGCATTTTTTGAAGACTATTGTGTCTTGAAGACAAGGGTGCGTTTTTCCTATTCTTGAAGAACAGGAGTACCTATTTGTTTCTTGAAGTCGAGGAAATCTATATTCTAGCTCCTAGGAAAGTGCCTGACATACATAAATGTTTATTGAATTGAACTGAGGACCGTATCCCTCTCATGAACCTATATCCTGTCTAATTAGGTTACACGACAGTAAAGGGACAGGATGGGGAGTTAAGAAGCCAACTGATTACTCTTTTCCAACATGTATTTATATAATTAACAATAGCAATAATATTAGAAAAATCAATTCTTAGTGAACAAATTCCTCATTCTTAGCAGCCTTAGCATCATAATTAACCATCTTGGCTTGCTAATCCTTGCCCATTCTCTAGTGTTGTATTAGCTTCACGTACACAATGAATGATTCTTCTTTATCCTAAAACTGTCTATTCATTCTGGGGTGATACCTCCGTGGGTGCCCCACTGGGAATAGCCCTGTTTGGCATGACTGCAGACCTTGTGCCCTACCCCTGCAGGCAGCCCTGGTCTGGCATGGCCTGCACCTGGGGGTCATTCAGAATATGCAGCTCCCTCGGAGAAGGGACTCGTCCACCTCCTTCAAAAGAGGAAGGCTCACTCAGACAGAAGCATAAAATGTCCCCACACCCATCATACAACTTCTTTATAAGCTTCAAATTGCTCTGTAGCTATGGGTCTTACTGAAAAATCCCTAGGATTTGTCTCTAGATATTGAGTCCTGGTGTCTGTATCAGTCTCTGTCTATATATGGTAGGGGATTTAAAAAAAGTATGTGAGATTTGAGATTTGCTTATGATCTTATTGGAGAGATGAGACATGAGTTCCGAAAGATTTATTAGGTCTTCATAAGGAGGTGGTGTGATGTGATGGTATGAATTTGGGGGCAAGACTGGGGGGAAGAGACAGAGAGCGAGACCTGAGCTCTTGCCTGGTTCTATCATCCTCAACTCTTTCTTGTTTAGGAAACTCATATGTCCTCTCAGATCCTAGTTATACTTTTATCTATTTTTGTACAGTGGGTTTCTTGATTTCATTTCAATGAAAGTTTCTGCTGCTGCTGAAAAATAAGACTAAAAACCGTTCAAATTACTTTGTCAAATAAGCTCTCTGTGCCTTTGTCTCATCTCATAACGTGAAGATTTGTTCACTTAACGGTGTCCCATAAGTCCTTCAGGCTTATCATTGTACTACCTGTATGCATCCCATAGTGTCATGTTGTAAGCCAGCAGTCCCCGTTTGGCACCAGGAACTGGTTTCCTTCCTTCCTTCCTTCCTTCCTTCCTTCCTTCCTTCCTTCCTTCCTTTCTTTTTTTTTTTTTTGAGACAGAGTCTTGCTCTGTTGCCTGTTGCCCAGGCTAGAGTGCCGTGGCATCAGCCTAGCTCACAGCAACCTCAAACTCCTGGACTCAAGCAATCCTTCTGCCTCAGCCTCCCAAGTAGCTGGGACTACAGGCATGCACCACCATGCCCGGCTAATTTTTCTCTCTCTATATTTTTAGTTGTCCAGATAATTTCTTTCCATTTTTAGTAGAAGATCGCTCTTGCTCAGGTTGGTCTCGAACTCCTGAGCTCAAGCGATCCTCCTGCCTCGGCCTTCCAGAGTGCTAGGATTACAGGCTTGAGCCACCGCGCCTGGCCAGGAACTGGTTTCACGGAAAACAATTTTTCCATGGACTGGAGGGTTGGGAGGGGATGGTTTTGGGATGACTCAAGTGCATTACATTTATTGTACAGTCAAACCTCTCTGCTAATAATCTGTATTTGCAGTGACTGCCTCAGCTCCACCTCAGATCATCAAGCATCAGATTTTCATAAGGAGTGCGCAACCTAGATCTCTCGCATGCACAGTTTACAGTAGGGCTTGTGCTCTCACGAGAATCTAATGCCACTGCTGATCTGACAGGAGGCGGAGCTTATGCAATGATGTGAGCCATGGGGAGCGGCTGTAAATACAGATGAAGGCTCTGCTTGCCTGCTGCTCACCTCCTGCTGTGCAGCCTGGTTCCCAACAGGCCATACACTGGTACCAGTCTGTGGCCTGGGGGTTGGGAAGTGCAGTTGTAAACCACAGACATACACAACAAAGTTTCTTTAAAACAAAAACCCACGCATTTGCTGAGGTCCTTCCAGTTTGAATGGTCCATTCTTCTACTGGAAGTCACAAGAGAGCAAGATTAATTCTGTCTGGTGTTGACCACAGCAATGAGAAGTCATAGGTCCTCAGCACAAGGACACACGTTTACCAAGTGCTAAATAAACAGCATATTTCTTTCCTCCCCTTTTCTTCCTGCCACTGTTTCACTTTCTCTCTCTTCGTTTCTTTGTGCCTCCCTTTGCCAGTATGGCAGAGCTCATCTAAATCTTTCGGTGTCAACTTAAAATCCAACAAATTCCACTTTTGAAGTTACTGGCTCTGGGCAAAGACAAAACAAGGTTAACCATGATGCCCTAAGTTTGGCCAAGTCAAATTCTTTGGCTCTCCCGAGTATTCAGGACACTCCTGTCTCCGCTTAGCACTGACGGTCCCAGTGAGCACGTGAGCAAAGCACGTGTGGGATACGTCCTGTCTCTTGGCCATTTTGGCTTTTGCGGCTCCTGGTCCTGGGTTGGCCTCCCCAGGCCTGACGTTTTTACCTTGCCACTTTCGTCCTCTAGCCTGTGCTGTCTGGGCTGTTTGGACTGGAGTGACTGCTCCAGTTTTCTCCCATAAATGTGTCTTGATGTTAGGAGCCAGTTGTTCAGTCAGCCCTTTGAATACTGCACAAATGTTTTTCATCAGTTGTAACAGTGAAATCCACGGCTATTGGAAAGGTAATAAAATCTCTGACCCATGGAAGGAATGTTTCACACATACCAGCAACCACAGCGAAGTCATAAAAAGTTCCTTACAAGGCAACACCATTCATCCTTGCATCTCTCCCCGTGGGTACTGCTGCAAAACTTCACTCTAGGGTAGACATCCCTATAGCTTTGTAGGGATGAAACTTCCAGAACTGTTTGATGAAAATACAGTGGGTTAATCCTTTTTCAAACCATCATCTGTCCTCCCGTTTTTCTCTCTCACTAGCCCATCTACCAGAACTTTCCTCCTCCCCTTCTATTCTTCTATGTCTTCTGATCAGACTGGGAGGAGGAACAGCTGAAAAGAGGCCAGCTGGGCACAACAGAGTCCCAGGTACAGATCCAGACCACGTGACAGCTAAGAAGCTGTGTGTTTATAAACTGAGTATTTACTAAACATATTAAGGATTTGAAACTTAATGTGCTTGACAGTAAAAATAAGCAGAGTTCAGGAATGAGGTAAGAAAGAATCACCTACGAGTGTGTGTCACCTTTACAAGTCATCTCTTGCCACCTGGAAGAAGATATGTCCATGCACACACATTTTCCCCAATTTAACCTGAAACTTAAGAGTCTGCCTTCTGCCTCTTAGTAGGAAAGATACCAAGGATATCTATTAAATAACGCCCATCCTGAATGAGAAAGCCCTATGGCTGAGGTTTTGAAAAGTCTGTTCAAAGGAAATGCACGGATGAAGAAAAGCAACATTTATGTTTTTTTTTTTTTTTTTGAGACAGAGTCTCACTCTGTTGCCCAGGCTAGAGTGAGTGCCGTGGCATCAGCCTAGCTCACAGCAACCTCAAACTCCTGAGCTCAAGCAATCCTCCTGTCTCAGCCTCCCGAGTAGCTGGGACTACAGGCATGCGCCACCATGCCCGGCTAATTTTTTTTTTTATATATATATATTTTAGCTGTCCATATAATTTCTTTCTATTTTTAGTAGAGATGGGGTCTCGCTCTTGCTCAGGCTGGTCTCGAACTCCTGAGCTCAAACGATCCGCCCACCTCGGCCTCCCAGAGTGCTAGGATTACAGGCGTGAGCCACCGCGCCCGGCCTATTTATGTTTTAAATTAACTTCCAACATGAGAAGTTTCAGAGGGGAAGATTTTCAGGGGGAAATAGTACTTTAAAATTTCATTGTAAAAATGTAATTACTAATTTATTGTTTCCCTAGGTAAGTATTTTTCTCTGCATGGCTGGTTTTTGCCTTGTTTGAGAAAATGGCTGGGTTGGGACAGACCATACAAGGGAAAGTTCAGTTTCCGACGATGGCCCTAAAGTAGGTGCGTGGGATCTGGGTGGTGGCCGCTCTGTGAGTTCAGTTTTTACATTTTTTTTTGCACTGTTTAGGGACAGATCCCCACACGTGCAGCTCAGAAGTGAGGTGGGGAGTTAAGAAACAACTTATGGGGTGTCCTCTCTCTCTGCTACTTCCTGGATACTCCATGGTTCCCTAGGGCTCCTATTTTGGGTCCTTCAAGTAGAAAGCTTGTGTTTTAGTTATTCTGCTTTGCTGTATGCTCTGAACTGTGCCCCCGTCCAGGAGCAAGTGACGGGAGAACCCAGAGAGAAAAATGCAGTGGGGTTTGGCCTCACCTTGTTTGGAACCATAGCTTGCCTGAGGGGAGAGGGTTTCTCCTTTTTGTTTTCTGTGGGGCTCTGTTCCTGTCACTGCCAGGGCAGCCATGGGATTGCCTGGGCGCTTGGGGCAGGAGAGAATGGAAAAAGAGAAAAAAACCCCAGGGACGTCATCACTCTTTTTGAGTGTTAGTAGCTCCTTTCACTACTTTTCAAGCTGGAACTAAAGGACTTTGTCTGGATGTCTCTTTGGTGTCCTGTTGTCCTGGTACGTTTTCTGGCCAAGGAATACTGGAGGGACAAGATAGTAAACCCTGCGCCAGGTCAGAGGCCCCTTGAATCCTGGTCTTCCTCCTTCCACCTGCTGCTCTGTGCTGAGTTCTCGCGGCTGCCTGCTGCCGTCTGCCCGGGCGTCACAGCTGTAGTCAGTGGGAGAGACAGAGTGATGTGGGTTTACTCCACCTTGCTCAGAACAGGAACAGAAAAACTTATTAGGAACTGAACCAAAAATTAAAATTATGTAGTTTTAAACTCTTTTGCGATGCCAAACTCCTGTGGCTGCAACATCAATGAAGATGTCCTTTCTCTCCATTTCCTAAGCCTGATAGCGGTGGCGGTGGAGGTGAGGGTGGTGATGAGGGACACTGGCTGCCGGAGCGCTATGACCTGTGTGCTGTGATGCGGGTGGGCACAGGGTATCTGTGGCTGAGGACAGCATGGGACATGGGAACCACACGGGCAAAGAGGAGGGGCAGGCCCAGAGAGGACAACGTGTGGCTGAGCTGAGTCTCAAAGAACAAGTAGAGGTTGAGTAAAGAGTGAGGGTATGTTAAAAGCAGAAGTAGACAGACATGAGACGGTGGCTTTATTTCTAGAATTACACGCAATTCAGTGTTTCTGGGGCCAAGTATGTATATGTAGAAGGGGTGCGAGCTGCTAGTTCAGGGGCCAAGCATGTGCCTGTGTGTGCTATGTCGAGACTACTCAACTTCACATTGAAAGCTACTGGAAGATATTAGAATTTTGTGGGCAGGGATACAAAATTCCCTGCACTGAGAATGACTTTCTTGTGATTAGATGTTTTGGATAGAACTAAGATTGCCCCTTGAAAGCTAAATTATAAAATCAACATTAGGAGATCAAAACAAGGTGTTTCTTGGGGCTAAAAGATTTGAGAAACTCCATCGACCGTGTTAGCCTCTTTAAGAGGGAGAGTGAGGACCCAAGGAAGCAGATGAGGTATGGAGGCAAACTTTACCAGTGCCCTTGGAGGCCTTGCCCAAGGAGAGGGGTTTGACAATGGCCACGTCATCCTGGATGCTTTGTACAGGTGTCTCCTCTAATTCTCCTCTAATTCTCCTTGTTATAATCCCATGTGCACCAGTAGACCTTCTGATTATAATTTGGCTTCCCATATACATTCAGTGTAGGGTGGAAATGTTGGTGACCTTGAGATTTGTGTCACAATTCTAGTCTTCTTTATCACTTTAAAAGTAGATATTCTCAAAGTCCCAAAACAACAAATGTCAGTGTGCATGTAGAGAGATACGAACACTGACACACTGCTGGTAGGACTGCAAACTCGTACAACAACCTCTATGGAAAGTAGTATGGCGTTAACTCAAAGAACTAGAAGTAGAACTACCATCTGATCCAGCAATCCTGCTACTGGTTATTTAGACAAAGGAAAAACAGACATTCTATAAAAAAGACATCTACACTTGAAAGTTTATAGGAGCACAATTCACAATTGTAAAGATGTGGAAGCAACCCAAGTGCCCATCAACACATGTGTGGATTAATAAAATGTGGTGTGTGTATACCATGCAGTTCTACTCAGCCACAAAAAAATAATGGTGATCTAGCACCTCTTGTATTATCCTGGACAGAGCTGGAGCCCATTCTACTAAGTGAAGTATCACAAGCATGGAAAAACAGACACCACATGTACTCACCATTAAATTCATACTAATCAATCAACACTTATGTGCACATATGGAAGTAACATTCATTGGTGATCAGGCAGGTGGGAGGGGGAGGAGGGGATGGATAAATTCACACCTAATGAGTGTGGTGCACGCTGCCTGGGGGATGAGCACACTTGTAGCTTTGAGTTGGGTGGTGCAAAGGCAATTAATGTGACCAAAGCATTTGTACCCCCATAATATTCTGAAATAAAATAAAAAATAAAAAGTAGATATTCTGGTTTTTCATCAGTTTAGTGAGCTTGGGTGTGATTCTATCCTAAAAAATAGATGGATTTTTGGTGGGTTGAAAAATCATGTCATTAATGTAAAAAAAAACAAAAGCAAAAACTTGATACCTAGACCTTGGATGATAGTAAATTTTCCAAGGTAAATATTACCTGTGTCTACTCTTCTCCTCCTTGGACACAATCGTTAGACTGCTATGTTTGGCTAGGACCAAGCCTTTTCCTTTACCATAGTAAACCTCTCTGGGTAGCATTAACATCATCTTTCAGATGGGGAACAAAGGCTTGGGGAACCTAAAGGATCCCTTAAGAATCACAGTGCTGTGGTGAAGCAGGTTTCGAACCCAGGTCTGTCTGCCTTCAAACTCATGCTGTTTCTCCTTCACCAGCTATTTAGTTTCCTTCTTGTCCAGGCAAAGTATTTCTCTTACATAGTTTAATATTGAGTGTTTAGTAGTGATTTGCTGCCTCCAAATGTATTTGTGTTGAACCAAAGCCCACCCTGCACCCATTCCCTGCAAGCAAATGCCTCCAGAGGAGAGACCAATTACCATCTGTGTGACTCCACACAAGATCTTGCTACCAGATATAAGAAGGTGATGTCCGGGCCATCATAACTAAAGGCATTTTCAGATAAGTATGTAAGGTGCAGGGTTCAGCACATAGTAGATACTCAGTCCCTTGTAGTTCTTTTCTCTAAGGGGACGGAGGTGTCGGGAATAAAGGACATAAGCCAAGGGTTCTCCGGGATGAAAGCCACAGGGACCACTTGCTGCTTAAAAGCTGCTTGGAAATTTCTTCCTAATCATGCGCCTCCAGTAGGCTGTTTCTCCCTTGGAGTGGAGAGGCCAGCCCAGACAGATAAGAAACAGCAATCTGTAAAAACCATCTGCAAGTGCTGACAGGGCTTTGGCAGGGAGGCAGGCTGGGATCTGTTCCTACTAATCTGTAAATCCAGCTTTCAAAACTGATCCCCACAGGAGGCCTGGGGGCGGCTTAGAATATTTTGTGGGTCAATTTTAGGAACAAATGAAAGAATGTATTATGGAAAGGCAGGAGGGTATGTCAGCTGGAACCACTTAAAGGGACATTCTCCAGGTCTCAGCTCAAATGTCCCCTCTCCAGGAAGGCTTTACCTGACCAGTGCCCCATCCCTGAATGATATTTACCTGTATATATATTTTATAGATCAGCCATCTGAATCCTTCTTAGATGGTCTGAATCCTCTCTCAAGTAGCATATGAGCTTCATGAGGGTAGAGACCTCACTTGTCCCTTGTTACTACACTGCAACCGCCTAGAAGAGAGTCTGGCACTGGGGAGGGGAGGGGATGTTTCTCCATAAGCTTTTGATGACTGGTTGATTCAACTAACAATTGAATAAGTAATTGAATTAATAAATGGGTAGAGAAGATGGTGAGGAGTAGTGAGAAACCATGGGGAGTGGAAGGAGCCCAGTGTTTGGAAGTGTACAGATGGGATTCTGATCTTGATTCCAAACTAACTGGATACATGACCTTAATGCTCCTAACTTGCAGTTCCTGGGCTGTAAAACTTTATTTAACAGAATTATAAAGATGAAGTGATAGAACAGTCCAGGTCCATTGCCACGTGCTGAGTGACTGGCGCAATGGCTGACACAGAGGAGCACTGATCCCTGTTAGTGCCACACTCTCCCCTCCAGGCGTGTAAGCTCCCACACGCCATGGCCACACATACACCTCCATCACCTTGAGTATGTATCGTTTCTATGTGTTAGGAGCATTTCAAGTCCTCTCTTTTGTATTTTGAAATATACAATACATCGTTGCTAACTATAGTCACCCTACCCTGCTCTCAAACATTAGAACTTGTTATTCTATTTATCTGTATGTTTGACCAGCGTTTCTTCATCCCCCCTCCACCCACACGCCCTTCCCAGCCTCTGGTATCCATCATTCCCCTCTCTACCTCCATGAAATCAACATTTTTAGCCCCCACTCATATGAGTGAGAGCATGTGATATTTGTCTTTCTGTGCTTGGCTTATTTCACTTAATGTAATGATCTCCAGTTCCATCCATGTTGCTGCAAATGAGAGGATTTCATTTTTTTTTAACAGCCAAATATTATTCTGTTGTGTATATATGCCACATTTTCTTTATCCATTCATCTTTGACAGACACTTAGGTTAATTCCATATCTTTGCTATTGTGAACAGTGCTGTAAACAGGTAGCATATAGTTGGGTTAATTTTTTTTTATCCATTCAGCCAGTTTATATTTTTAAAGTGGACAATTTAATCCTTACATTGAAGGTTATTATTGATATGAAGAGTTATTCCTATCATTTCATTAATTGATATTTGGTTGTTTTGTAGATCCTTTGTTCTCTTCTTTCTCTCTTGTTTATTATTGTGGTTTGGTGTTTTCTGTAGTGGTCGTGTTTGAGTCCTTTCTCTTCCTTATGTGTGTGTTTGCTCTGGAGTGCATGATATCCTTCTGTGTGTCTTCATGACAGTGGATATCACCCCTTTGCTTCTGGATGTAGGACCCCCTTAATCATTTCTTGTAGGGCTAGTCTAGTGGTGATGAATTCTCTCAGCTTTTGCTTGTCTGGGAAAGACTACTTCTTCCTTTAAGAAGGATAACTTTTCTGGGTATACTATTGTTGGCTGGCAGGTTTTTTTTTCTTTCCACACTTAAAAAATATCAACCCATTCTTCCCTGGTTTGACAGGTTTCTGCTTAGAAATCTGCTGTTAGTTTGACAGGAGTTCTCTTATAAGTGACTAGACACTGTTCCCCTCCTGTTTTTAGAATTCTCTCTTTGTCTTTGACTTTGAAAGTTTGACTATAATGTGTCATGTAGAAGATCTTTTTGAATTTTATCTGTTTGGGCATCTTTGAGCTTCCTGTGTCTGGATGTCTAAACCCCTTGCTAGACTTCAGAAGTTTTCAGCTATTATTTTGTTAAATAGGTTTTTTATCCCATTTATTTTCTCTTTGCCTTCTGGGACACCAAAAAATTGAATATTTGGTCACTTTATGTTGTCATATGTGTCATGTAGACTTTGTTCATTCCTTTTTATTCTTTTTTCTTTAGTTTTGTCTGACTGGGTTATTTCAAAACATCTGTCTTCAACTTCTGAAATTCTTTCTTCTGTTTGATCTAGTCTATTGTTGAAGCTTTCAAATATATTTTGTATTTTACTCAATGAATTCTTCAGTTCCAGAATTTCTATTTGGTTCTTTTTATGATATCTATCTCTTATAAATTTCTCATTAATATCCTGAATTGTTTCTCTTATTTCTTTGTATTTGTTTTTTCAAGTTCTCTTGTAGCTCACTAAAATTTTCTAATATTATTTTGAAATCTTATCTGAGATTTCATAAATTTATTTTTCATTGAAATCTGTTGCTGGAGAATTATTGTGTTCCCTTGGACGTGTCATATTTTCTTGTGTTTTCATGTTTCTTATATCCTTACATTGATATCTGTACATCTGATGTAACATCTTTCAATTTTTTTAATTTGCTATTTTAGGGGAGGATGTTTTCCCCGAAAATGTATTTGAGTTTGATTAGGTAGGGAACTTTGGCTTTGATCCTGGGTGTATGCAGTAGTATAGTTTCTGTATGCTTTCTTTGGCTATAAGCCGTATCAATAGTATCTGTATTTTTCTCTGTGGCTTGGGGTATGGTTGTTAGTGGAGGCTGTGGTGAAGTTTGCTTGGGGTGGAGACATCCGGTGGCCCAGTCCTTGGGCCCCAGTGGTGGCAGCAGCAGGCTAAGGATGCCTGTCTTTGGGCTCCAGGGTGGTGTATGCTGGTACAGGTATTAGTGGGTTTAGGCAGGCTGACTCTTAGGCTTATAGATGCCTTGCCTGGCTGCTGGCAGTGGTGGGCTGGATGGGCAAGCAGGTCCTTGGGCCCCTGCGCAGCAGGAGTTGCATGGTTGGTAGCAGGTGCAGTGTCAGGATAAAGCAGGCTGTGCTGGTGTTGGTGGTGGCTGCAACAGGCTGTGTGGGCCAGTTCTCTGGTCCACAGGTGGTGCCAGCTGTGGCAGTAGTGGCAGACTGGATGGATCCTTCCACAGTCCCCCAGGAGGAATGCTCAGGTGCCAATGGTGGTAGATAGAGTAGGGCAATCCCCAGGCCCCCAGTGGCATGTTCGGCCACCGAGTAGGGTGCAACTGGGCTGGGTGGGTCTGTCCTCAGGCCCTCCAGTGGTGTGTGCAGGTGCTGGCTGTGGTAGGCAGGGGTGGGGTGATCCCTGGGCCCTGCTAGAAAGCTAGAGTGGGGACAGTAGTAGCTGTGCTGCAGCCCTGCTCCTAGGAAGTGTGGTGTTCCTTCCAGTGGCAGCAGCCATGAATGGGCAGCTGGAGAACGTGTGCTTCAGCCCCAGGTGGCAGCTATAAGTGGGGTAGTCTTTCTAAAGGGCACCTTTAAATGCATGGGGGTCCTGCTACTGGCGGCAGCAGGCTTGCTGCCTATGGCTCACACTTTGGCCCTGGCACGAGCAGCCAGCGGTGCTGTCTGGCCGCAGGTGGGAGATGTCAGTGGGGGTCCAGGGATGTGCAGATGCAGGGGCTGTTGGACCACAGGACAGGATGCAGGCTGGCAGGGGCCATAGCTGCTTCATACTCAGAGCATGTATGGGACTCGGCACTAGCTGTCGTGTGGTCTCCAGGCAGCGCCCCTATGCCAGGCTCCTTCCTTGCCTTAGGTGTTTCTGTCACTTCTCTGTTGAATCCCAGCATTCTCTCTTAGGTGAACTATCTGAACTGTCTCCCTCATTTCTTAATACAAGCACCTACTACATGTCTTACATAATTATTTAATTTAATTTTATCTTCAAACAAACTTTAAGAAGTAGGTTCTATTATTTCATTTTACGAATGATGGAATTCAGACTCAGAAGGAAAGTGACTTGTTCAAGCTGACACCATTACTGAGCTGTGGATCAAGGGCTGGGTACCAGTGTTCGGCCCATAGCAAAGTCTGCTCCTTTCACTGTTTCACACCTGCGTCATCCTAACGACTCCACCTGTGACTCCACCGGTGACCTTAGAGAACGTCTCCCTCCTTTATTTACCTATTTGCATAGGCAATGTGTGTTCTCCTGACTGGAACTGAATCTTTCTCCTTGCAGTTCACTAAGAGTTTGATACATGCCTGCTTTTATGTAAGCTGTTGGCTGTGACTGCTTGGTTTACTTCGTTTATTGTAAAAGATGTGCACATTTTATGTATTATGCTCTAGGATGACTTAGTGAATCATCCTGTGATTCAAAATATCAAACTAGTGGTTTTTTTGAACTGCAGCCATCATTTGGTGCAATCATAGAAGTTTAACCATTTGGAAGTTTTCTTGATAGCCATTTTGTTTCAAGGTGACAACTCACAAACTGAGTTGAAAAATAATAACAAAAACATATTGAGAAGAATCTACACCTACATATGACATCTCACAAATGGCATGTTGACATGTTGAATAAAAGAAGCCAGATTCAAAAGATTACATATTGTACTATTCCATTTATGTAGAATTAAAAAACAGGCCAGGTAAATCTATGGTGAGAGCAGTCAAGATGTTGGTTATCCTGGGGGGAGGGTGGTGCATGGGTGGTAGCAAGTAGAGGGGGTGCTGGTAATATTCTGTTTTTGGATTTGGGTGCCAGTTACATAGGTACATTCACTTTTAAATATTCATTGAGCTGTATGCGTAATTTGTGCACTTTTCATATATACAGTATATCTCAAAAAAAGGTTAATTAATTTTTTGAGCTCTACGATGAGCCAAGCACTGTAACAGATATTTTACATTAGTTGCTACAATCTTCATAACTCTAATAACTTCATAACTGCAATTGTCACAATCTTACAAAGTTGGTATTTTTGTACCTATTTAACAGATGTGGAAACTGAGGCTCAAAGAGTAAATTTACCCAAGATCACACAGTGGTAGAGCTGAAATTTCAAATCTAGGAAGTCTGACTCAGTGCTAAGCTCTGACCCCCATTCAAGCAGAACTTCCTGCTGTTTTCCCTCCTGTACATCCAGCCACCGTCTGAAATATAATTCTGCTTTATTTTCTTGTCAGCCTACACCTGTAAGTCCCTTGGATTCTCTGTATGACTCTTCTTAGAATGTACTCTGGTACATTCATGTCTTCACCACGGGACCCCACACTTTGTTGGTGGCAAGGAACCAATGCTCCCTGTGCCTGTCCCCATCTTCCCCACACTACCAGAGGCTAGGCCAGAGCTCTGCTCAAAGAAGAGCATTCAGAGAATACATATAAATCATAAAAATAAATGAATGGAAAGCAACTTGCTTCAGAATGCATGGCATCACTTTGATGAATCAAAATTCCAGAAACAAAGATTTTAGCTTAAAGAAAGATTTTTTTTTTTTTTTTTACTTAGAGAGTTAATATCAAAGTGGACCCAGGGAAAGGGTGAGCTTTGGTGCTGTGATGTTGAACCAAAAGCAGACATTCCACTTGGAGGACGGCTGGACAGGACAGTTGAGTGTGGTCAGAGATGAGACGACTGACTTTTGTGAACACGAAGCACAACAAGAAGTGTCTTTACGTCACAACTCCTGTTTTCTCTCATTTTCTCTCCCTTGCGCTATAAAAAGTTGACACAGATGTTTCATAAAAATATTTCTAGTTTGCTTTATTTTATTTAAAAAATTTTCTGACCATGGTCATGAAATTAAGTTTCCTATCTTATTTTGAAAAACACTATTAGGTGATGATGATGATGATAAAATCATGCAGTACTAGTAAATAGTAGCTGCTAACATTTTTTAGTAGATGCTAAGAGCTTTCTAACAAACGCTTCATTTCTGAACAACATGTCTGTTTTCATCTAATGGACACCATCAATTCTAACTGATGATGTTTCTTTCTTTGCTTTGGCCACTACAGAGCTCAGAGCAAAATTTGTCACTTCCCTCTGTCCTGGACTCATAGGGAGTGCAGTTATGTGAACTGACATTTTCCCTGCCTTTCCTCTTTTTTTCCTTATTCATAGCTTCCCCTCTTTGCTATTTGTTCATTTTTCTTGTGGCATCATGTGTGTTAAATGCTTAACACTGTTTGTGGTGTGGAATAATCTGGGATAAAAAAATGACAAAAAACAAATAACTAAATATCATTTCATGTAATTGTCACAATAGGTTACAATGAAGCACCCCATTTTGTATGTAAGGAAATGAGCCCCAGAGAGGTTAGGTGACTTTCCAAAGTGGTACGGTTTGTACCTGGGAGATCTTGGCTTCAAAAACAAAATGTTTCTCTAAAACCCATCCAGAATGCTACACTTCCTCCCTCGAAAGGTGCCTTTCAGTCTTGAGAATCTACTGTTTTCCTACTGTCAGAGGGTGGCAGTGGAGGGGACACCCAGGGTCTGTGTCACTAGGTACAGCCACCATTGAGTCTCCCGCCCACACAGTCTATTCAAACCCCACCTCCTGTTTCTTCTCCTTTCACACAGGGGAGGGGGGTCTGCTTGTGTCCCCGTCAGCAATCACAGTTCTGTTAGGTGAACAAAGTGTGGCAGCAGTGTGTCTGCAGGACAGGTTAGGGAGGATTCTCACAACTGTGCTGTCACCGTGAGCTACCCGGATCCAGGCAGAACCATCTCTGCTTTCCGTGTTGCCGGAGCAGACTGTGGGGAGCTCCGGGTCAGGAACCTGCTTCCACGCCCAGGCCGGGCACAGACCTGGGCAGTGCAGTCTGCAGGGAGTGCAGCCGCAGGCAGGGGAAGCTGCCTTTTGTGATAACAGCTACAGTAGCAACAACAGCAACACAGCTGCTGTCGCCACAGCAACTAACTTCATCGTGCAGTTGCTGATCGCCAGGTGGTATCACATACTGTCGTGGATTCCTTTCATCTAATCTTCACATTCACATGATGATGTAGGTGCTGTTTTGATGTCCATTTTGGACTTGGGGATGCTAAGTCACAGAGGGGCTAGGTAACCAGCTTGCACACATTCACACAGCTAAGGAGCATCAGGACCAGAATTAAATGCTGGTGCTGCTGCTGCAGAACCATGATCTTAACCACTGTGTACAAAATAGCATCATTCCCCACTGACTCCCACTTGGTGTCCCAGGCTCAGGAACGTCAGCTATTAATTAAGTGGGCTTATGTTGACCCCTGTGACATTCCAGCACCGCTTCCTGGGCATGTATAGATTGGATTGAGCTTCTAGGGCCTCTCAATGCTCTGATTATATTGTAGGTTTGTGCTGGTTTGGTTTCAAATTATGAGGCAAGAAGGAAGCAGTCTCAGAACGCCCAATCTGTTCTGCCCAGCGGGCCTCTTCCCACAAGAGCTGTGCCTTCCGCAGTGGACTGCCTGAAGCCTGGAAGAACCTTTACTTCCACGCCAGCCAAGTCTCATTCCTGCCTTCAAAGGCCCACCTCAAATGCCAGATCCCGGCATCAGATCCTGCTCCAACTCATGCAAACCACAGAACCCCTGGGCAGTGCAGGGGTGTAGATACCTCGTCAAGATCAAGTGGTTTAATACTAAAGGAAAACATTTTCAAAGTTTTGTTAGAGAGAAAGTAAAACAGTGAAGATATTTAATTCTCCAGCTTGCTAGTTAATTTTTATTTGGCCAGCTCTTGATAGGATGTAATGTCTGAGTGCCCCAACCCACAAGTTTATAGTCAAAGAGGTCACTGTTTTTACACAGATCAAGCAGACAGCGGAAGACAGATTTGGATTCAGTCAATGGGGGAAATTTTCCATGCCAACTACTGGGATAATTGATTTTGCATAGATTTTCTTGTTGATCCTCCTAACTGCTCTATGTATTCCACTATTTTTAGTCTCATTTTATAGATTCGAGAATGACGTTTATAGAAGGAAGAAAAATAACATTTTATTGATCCTAGAAAGTGGAAGGGCTGGGCTCAAAGCCCATATTCGGATTCCAAGCCCAGTGCGTTGGAGTCACGCTGTCAGGTTCAAATGCCTCCTTGACTTTCACTTCCAGACTCTTGCACCACTGTCCCATCCTAGGGCTGTGTTGGGCGGAAAGGTTGTGTAAAGGGGCAGGAGATGCTGCCTGTGCTGGGCGCCCTGCTGTCCCCTCTTCCTGGCACACCACAGGACCATCCTCCCCGGGCTGGTCTGCAGCTCGGCGTGGCCACTGGCCTGAGTTGGAACCAGTATGACGTGAGCAGAAGTGACACGCACAGGTGTGGTTTGGGCTTCCTTCCTGGAAGCACACTCTGAGCTAGAGATCAGCTCGCAGGAAGTCCACCTGGGCGTGCTCCTGAGCGTCAGCGGGCTGCAGGGAGGAGAAGGAAGCCCAGCTGGCAGGGGGGAAGCCAAGCTGTGACGTCTGAGTGACGCTGACTCAACTTTGGCCTCTGCCTCCCTGGGCAGAAGTCTGAAGCTGGGATGGCTCTTGCATTGTTGTCCTAGGTTGGGGTGAGGGAGCTGGGCCTTTATACCCTGTGTCTAGCAGCCATCTGCCCTGGAGAGGGGATGAGACCTTGTGTGAGGTGACTCTCCTCAGCGCAGGAAGTTCCCGGAGGGGGCTGCCCACAAACAGTGACTTTCCCACGGTCCTCCTCGCAACTGGGGAGATCAGTCCTTCAGCTTGATGGGGCATCCGTGTGGCATATCACAATCTGCTACCTGCATCCCTGTAGTCCTGGCTCCTGAAAACCTCGTACATATAATCTCACCTCATTTACCTTCTGAGCGGAGAGAATTCCGAGGACCTGGAGGAGGTCGGAGCCACAGAATGAAAGATGACTGGCCTCCGAGTGCCTGCCTGGGGCAAAGCTCCCCAGACTGAAATAACAAAGTGAGCAACAAACCAACCCTTGCTGTGTAAGCAAAGAGCTTTGTGTTTGTGACTCCTGAAAGTTGTTCCCTTAACACGGACGGAAAGACAAAGATGTTGAGGGGGACACGGAGAAGAAAACTGGGGGCTTGAGGAGTTTTAGCATAATCTCAGAGGCAGGGGAGTTGTACATCCACAGCCTTAAGAAGCAGAGTGTGGATTCCTCTTCCTGATCCCACCTGTATGCAGGCATCTCATGGTCAGACCACTGGGGACTGTGCTTGTAGAGCGGCGGGAGGCACCGGCTCTGGGGCTGCCGTGCCCGGCCTGGAAACCCAGCCCTGGCTCTTGCCAGCCTCGCAATCTTGGGCTCAGGCCGAGGTGAGGGGGCTCCCTGAGCCAGGCCAGAACGTCCTGGAGACTCTTCCCTGCCCAGCATGGGCTCACCTAGACAAGCCAAAGCCCCCAAATCCTGGTTGCCGGAGAGGGCTAAAGACCGTCCTGGGCCAAGCTGAGCTAAGTTGATTAATGATGGTTTAGCCAGAGCTTCTGGGTCCCAGATTCCCCAAGAGGAAGCAATTCACACAGATCACTTTCCAGAAATCCCTTGTCACCCACGTGCCTGCAGCACTGGGTGCTTAGTGTGGGCCGGTAGGATCTGAGGTGGGAACATGCGGACCTCGGAGGTCTCGATGCCACGCCAGCGGGTTTGGCAGGCAAAGAGGATACGGCCAATGGCAGTAAGCAGAGCTGCTCTGCCTGGTCTGCGGTGTCTCAGAGCCGGAAACGTGGCAATCGGGTGGGAGGTGACCTGAAACAGAGCAAGCTTATGGAGGGTGATGGTCCCAGGCAGAGGGAGATAAAGAAGCCTTAAAACAAAGAGCAGCAAAGCTGCAGACACGCTGATTGGTGCAGAGACATTGGCGGGTGCTGGGAGACAGCAGCTGATTTCAGGCATCAGCAGGGGGAGGAGGCGCATCCGCGCCTGAGGGGAGTCCAGGGCTATTAGGGTGGGTGGTCCCAGAGCATCCTCTGTGCCTCCCGAGGGACAGAGGCTGCGCTTTTCTCCGCTCTGCCTTGGCAGCACCGAGCAGAGCACGTTGGCTGAATTGAATGGGCTGCACGAATGTCACTCAGCTTCCTTAGCCACCTCCCACTGTCTCTTGGTTTCCCAGGCTGCAACTTCAGCTCATCAGTTCTTTTTCTCTGCCTCAGTTTCAGTTCATGGGCCCACCTGACTGAGCCTCTTAGAATTCTGACAAATGCTCAGAATGTCACAGCCTCCTTGGCTTCTGTCCAAGTGCTACTCTGGGTGGCCTGGCCAGGTGCTCCTGTTAAAGGTAGGCTGTGATGTGCCAAGTAGAGGGAACAGACTAGAGCCACCAGTTGGAGACCAAGGCCAGATCTAGGGTCACCAGACTTAGCAAGTTAAAATAGAGGATACCCCATTTTATCTGAAAATTGAATTTCATATAAAAAATGAATTCATTTGTAATATAGATACATGCTGGATATTGCATGGGACATATTTATTTTTTGCTTATCTGAAATTCAATTTATCTGAGCACCCTCTCTTTTACCTGGCAAGCCTGCCAGATCCCTCCTGGCCAGGTTTGGAAGCACAGAGGGAGCTTTGCTAAGGGGCAGGGGAGCCTTCTCAGCCACGGAGGACTAGCTCTGCCTACTCAGACTGATGCGGGCCCAGCAGCCTGGGTTCTTGCCACCGGCAATTCTGTCACACTGTGTTTCATTCATGAAACTCACCAGCCAGGCAGTGGCAACTGGGGTGGGGGAACGGCTGGGTCCTCATCCATCACGCTGCCACCGACAAGGCTTGTAACAGGCTACTGCGGTTCCAGCACATTAATGATCATTATGGCACTAATGAGGATTTGTGACGCTGCTGGAAGAGGCTGCCAGCCCATTGTTGTCTTGGGCAGATGGGGAAGCAGTGCCCTGGGGAGCAGCTGATGGGAAAGGAGGTTCTGGGCACTGGAGGAGCTGGGAAGGATGAGTGGGAAGGAGCAGAGAAGAAAGTGTAAGCTGGAGAGAGGCGAGGGCCGAGGGCACGGCGCAGCAGAGGGGAGCTGGGTGTGCGCATGGCGGAGTCTGAGGCCATCGGCCAAGGGAGTAGACAGAGAGGCAAGAGGTTGTGAAGACAGCCAGAAGTTAGCAAATGGGGGTTATTAGTTTCCTGGGGCTGCTGTAATAGATTACTGCAAACTTGGTGGCTTGAAACAATAGAAATGTGTGCTCTTGTAGTTCTGGAGGCTAGAAGTCTGAAATCAGTTTTACTGAGCAGAAAATGAAATTGAGGCGTAGACACTGCTGCGATCCCTCTGGAGGTTGCAGGGGAGAATCCAATCCTTATGTCTCCCAGCCGCTGGAGGCTCCAGGTGTTCCTTGGCTGATGGCTCCATTGTCACCTTGCTGCTTCTCTCTGACAAGGACAAAAGCGATTGCATTTAGGACTCACCGTGATTACCCAGGATAAGCTCCTCCAACTTTCAAAATCCTAAACCGAATTGCTTCTTTCGCTATATGAAGTATTTGCTGCTGGTCCAGGAGTTAGGATATGGACATATCTTTTTGGGAGTCACCATTCAGCCCACTGTGAGGTGTGAGGAGGGACTGAGCAGGGTAGGGAAGGTTCCAGCAAGGACTCAGCTGGAACACCTGCCCCAGCTTTCCTTCCTTTCCCCCAATGCCTGAAACAAAGGCAGAGCAATTCACTTGCCTCCATGGGGGAGCTGTGTGCTCTGGGAGGGAGCACAGCCCTGCCTTTGGCCTACTATGTTGTGACCTTGTGCTGGTCGTGTCCTCTCTTTGAGGGTCTCACCTGCTACAGACGAGGACGTTGGCTGCATGGTCTGTAAGGGGCCCTCTAGCCCAGAGACCAGTTGGTGAAGTCTAATCTCAGTTTGTACCACTGAGACTGAGGTCCTTGGAAACTGAGCCCTAGGTCTCTCAGCTGGAATCAGGACATAGAACCCAACCTAGGCTACAGTTTGGGCTGAGATTTGGGTCTGAGCTCAGGGCCTGCTCTGAGCAGCTCAGTCTAATTCAGATCGAATTCAGGTCATAATTCAATCCATGACTGATCTTATAGCTAAGCGGATTTTAACTAAGCTGTGTCCTGGCTTAGTAGCACAGCACAGACCCAGATCAGCAGAGAGGCAGCCTTAATGCAATGAAACGAGACAGATTCAGCTCTGTGTGACCTCAGGCAAGTCACTGAACTTTTCCCAATCTCAGTGTCCTCATTAGAAAAATGAGGGTATTTTGAAGGTTGTGGATTTGAGAGAAGTAGAAGTAAACAAATGCAAATGCTCAGTAGGATGTTCAGGGTGCGTGTGTGTGTGTGTGTGTGTGTGTATGTGTGTGTGTGGCGCGGCACATGGTAACTCATTACCACTGGAGGGCTCCCTCTGAGGGCATTTCTGCTACTGTCCTCATGCTCTCCATCAGGGCCCGTGCTCATCCTGCCCTGGCTCCTGTCCCCTCCGCCTGGAGCATCCTTCTCCCAGACATAGATGCAGCTCACTCCTCCTCTAGGCCTTCATAGCCAAGTCACCCTCTTAGAGAGATCATCATTGTCCACCAGGTCTAAAATCTCGGTCCCCTTTCTTGCTTTGTTTTTCGTCCTGGAACGTACCACTATGTAAATTACTGTATGTTGTAGTATTTATCCTGCAACTGCCTGTCCCTCTGTTCAAACGCAAGCTTCACGGGGTCAGGCATTCCAGCTTATTTTTATCACTACTGAATTCCCACTTAACACAGCGTGTGGCACACAACAGGTGCTTAAAAATATTTGTTGAATGAATGAATGAATGAATGAGTGAGTGAGAGAGTGAGAGAAAATGCTCAACTGCCGTGCAGGGAACAGAACCTCGGGAGAGTATGCCAACAAATCTACTGGAAAGGATTTTTTTTGTTTTTTTTTTTGAAGGAGACTTTATTCCAGTGAACAGTTTGCAAGCCAGGGAGATGCAGCCTCCAGGGTGAACAAAGGTGCGTTCTGGGAGAACAGAGAGAAGTTGTTTTTATAGAGCAAGTTCTCGTCCATGTTCCCACTCTGGTTTGCCATGCAAACGAAGGATGCAAACTTGTTAAGTTCTGATTGGTTGATGCTTATTAAGTTCTGATTGGTTGACGTGGGCCACAGTCGTTGGTTGGGTCTAGGAGGTGAGTTGGGATATTCCCGCAGCATGAATAGGAATAGGCAGCAATGGGGGGGTCCCAAAGTTACTTGAGTTTGTGGGTCTTCCAGGCACACGAGTACGTGTGTGACCTCTGGTCAGCAAGTGGCTGCTTGTCTGTAGTATGACTTGAGGCCCAGTTAGCCACTTTTGAAGGACTGGCTCTTTTGGGGTTCACAAGCAGAAGCTGGGTGCCTGCTGAAGAAGCTGCAACAGCCAGGCAGGAGCTGATGGAGGCGGCTTGGTGTGGGTGGTGGTGGTGAAGGGGGTGGGGTGTGCTTGGATTGGAGGATTTTTGAAGTTAGTGATCCTCGGATCACTAACATCTGAAGTATCAGATGTAGGGGGGCTCCAGGGCTGTCTGGAGCCCGTGGTGGTTCTAGGAGGTGGTGCCACTGACCAAGCTGGAGATGGCTGGGGATAAGCAGGTTTGCCATGCCTGTGTCCAGGAGCCTTTTAAACCAGGGACACCTAGAGGAAAATGAACTGTACTGGCATTTAGAGAAGTTGTGTTCTGCTTCAACCTTCAAGATGAGTTCACTGTTTTACCTAAAGCAATACAAGTCACCTCCCGGGGCTGGAGATTCTTCACCTATAGAGCTAGGGAGTGGTCCATCGGGGTCCTTGGGCAGGCAGTGTGGCTGCAGAAGAGGCTTGGCTTTGTAGAGAGACAAATTTATAATTGAATCCAACTCTAGTCACTTACCAGTTAGTTAATTTTGTTGGATTCAATTTCCTCATCTCTGAGATGAGGTAGTAGTTCTGATCTCACAAAGATGCTGTGAAGTTCAAACGATATAACATCTCTAAGTGCCAAACCCTGTGCCAGGCACATAGTAGAAAAATCAATAAGTGTTAATTTTCTCCTCCTGACCCCCTCGCCCCGCAGTACGCTGTCATGATTTTACAATCCCCACCACCCACCCACCGCTAAGCAGATGGAGTTGTGTGATATTATGAAGTATATAACACTCTTTACCTGTGCATATTAGAAACTTACTATTTCAATGCAAATATGCTACATGGATTATTGTGCAAAGACCATTTAATATCTATCAAATGGAAATACTGAAAGGAAAGTCTATTGCTTTGCTCAATGGTGCTTGAATATATTATACAGAAAGCATAAGAATTATTTTCTTCTTTCTCTGACATCACCTTTCTGTTAGATTTTCTCACACCAGGTGTTCAAATCCCAGAGAGAAAACTTCCTCTTCTCAGTCTGACATTTTCAAATGTGTTGGTACATACCCAGTGGAGTGATTCTACAGAAGACGGTGCCACTCATGCTCCAACCTGAATGAAGTAGCTCCCCGAATTCTATTTATGTCATGATGAATATATTCAACTTAATAGTGTCAAAGACTTCATAGGTGCACCTGCAGCTAAGAGCGCAGTATGGATCTGGAGTGATTCTGAATTTTTCTTCCACAAAAATAATTTTGGCAGCTTGGGATCAATATCTTCCTCCCATATGTTTCATATTCTCTATAAAGTATAATTGAAGACACCCTTCTCAACAGTACTTCTCAGAATTCAGAAATTCTAAAAAGGTAATTTGAAAAGGAAGGAAACTAACATTTGGCAAGCGTCTTCTACTACATCCCAGGGCCATGTATTACGCACCTTTGCATGTTCTATCTCACTTAATCTATACAATAACCCTGGGAGAAAGATAATGTCAGGGTTTCTTTTGCAAAGCAGGAGACTGAAGCTCAGTGAGGTTAAGTTACTTGCTTAAGATCACAGTTATTAATGGTGCAGCCAAGATCTGAAGCCAATGTTGTCTGACCCCAAAGCTTGCTGTCTTGTTTGTACTCTTGTCACTCCATCTCTAATTCTCCACCCCTCCCAAAGCCAAGCCTCTTCTCATTGAGAACGTGGACTACATCAATGGGGAAACCCGAAACTCTGACACTAGATCTTGAAAGAACTTTCCTGGCCTGGATTTTGAAAGAACATTCTTGGCCCAAACTTACACTTGGACCACATTCATTTCAGCTTTGGTTAAATGGCTACAGTGTCCTCATTTCCTTGTGTGTAAATGGAAGCAAAGTTGGACAGAGATGTCTGTGACCTTGGACTGGAGGAGACTTTGACTCCATTCTAGGAAATGCTCGCCTTCCTCCAGGAGGTGAGAGAGAAGCAGGCCCTGCCCAGGGAGACATTCTTTCCTCTGGGGCTCCCCCAGCCATCTCGGCGACCTCCTGGCCAAACTCCTGGGCTGCTCAGAGCTCTGCTGCATGGTTCCTGTTGGGGTAAGATTTGGCTCTGTGTCTTCCTCTACCCATTAATCTTCATTTTAGTTTGTTTCTATAAAGATACATCTTGAAGCATTCAAGAAGCGAAGGAGAAGTTCATGGTGTCACAGACCTCATGCTTCGAGGATTGCTATTCCTTCAGCTCGGCCAACTTGGACGTCAAAGAATATACTCTGGGAGGAAATGGTCTTGGACATTGTCCTTGCTTTTCACTGTATCCCCTCCTCATCTCTAATTTTCCCAGAGCAACAAAACCCTTTTTATTATTGTGTCCATGACCAAGAGGACAGAGGTGCCATTTGTGGCCTTAGAATTGGGTGATCCTCAGACCATGGTCCCCGCACAACATGCCTCAGCCTGGCTGTCCTGTGATGTCCCCTTCCTGGAGGTGGTACATTTCTGTCCCACCCAGCAGCTCACAGGAATTCCCTCGGCATCATGTGGTTGTTACAACTTAGCTTTTGGGGCAGCCTCCTTAGCCTGGGGACCCACCCCACCCTCACACCTTTGTTAAAAGGGTACTGTACCCTAATTTTTCCTGTGCTTTTATTTTGGGGAACTTTTAACAGGGGAGATGTTCTGACAGTTGGAAAGCTGGTTCAGAGAATAAGCCTTCCTTAGGAAATGGAGAGCTCTAGTCTTAAGGGAATGAGAGTCCTGGTATAATGTGCTCCTTAGCTTTGACTTTCAGGAAAATGCCTTCATGGGAGCCAGAAAAAAAAAAGGGGATTAACATTATAGAGCTCCTTCTACCGAGTTCATATGTTCATGACCTTTGCCGTCTACTTTGTCTACATGAACTCACTTCATTTCTGGTCATATCATATCTGTAAAGAAAATTCAGGCTCAAGGAAGTTTACAAAGGTGAATCTGGGCAATAATCCTTAGATAGCCCCAAACTTCAAACCTCGTGCTTTTACTGTTATTATAAAAATCTCAACTTTTTCTTTCATTTCCAAATTTTGTATTTTAGGAGAGTTTAGGTAATCAGTACTTGTTACAGAAAATTAAAATTACTTTTCTGTGGTTGCTTTAAATTATTGATTGTAACAGATTAAAATAAACCATTAAGTTTTACATTATCTTGTTCGTAATGTTTATTGGACATCTGTTTTCAAGGCACTAACAATAAAAAATAAGATCTCATCACTTCCCTCAAACAGCCCAGAGTGTGGCCTTGGAGACAAACCTGTAAGCATGAAAACTGCGGCGTGTTAAGTGACCAGAAAAGTGTATATAATGCTATATGATTATAAAGGAAGAAGTGGTTAATTCTGGCCTGGAAAAGTCAGAGATGGCTTTGGTGATATTTTTTCAGATTTTGAAGGATTAAAAAGGAGTTTTCTAGACAAAGAGATGTTGGAAAGGATATTTACAACAAATGGGATAGTGTTGAACTTTCAAATAGGATTATGTATGAAGAGTCCAAGCAAAATCCATTGTTTGTGTACCAGGATGTTTCATAAGGTGGTAAATATTGAAGAGAATTTTGCATGGTTCCAGGTCTGACCTCTAGCTGTGTTACACGATCGATTCACCAAGAGCATGCTCCATATCTTGGTGTAGACTCACATTAACCAAGTTCATAAGGCTAATGTAGATGGGAGATGTAGTTATCACAGAGTAGCTCTAATAAAATCTTTACTGCTTCCAGACTTCAATTTCCATGGTGATAACTCGAATTTTGGCTTTAGCACATGGTAAGAGCAAGAAAGATGCCATCTAGTCACCCATGCAGGGCATCTTGGTATGGGTCCCTATATACACCCAAGTTTTCTATGCATTCCAGACCTTGTATTTGTCCATTTAAGGAGTGAGACAAAGATTTCCTTGTCTTTAATATTGCCATTAACAACTAACATTTTCAAGTCTGTCATATTTGATCATCATGTTTGACTCCCTCTTCCAGTGAGGTGGTTGTTAATTTAAACCCTTTTCATGAATTAAAAAACTGACACCAGAAATAGCACACAGCCAGTTAACTGCTGGAGAACATGTCTCTGTTGACTCCAAAGGCAGGACTCGTGTCAGGATGCCATGCTTGTTCCTAGTTCATATGCTCAAGTTCACCTCTCGTCCTTAGAATGAGTTCAATATCAGGATTAGGAAGTAAATGACTATATGTCACTGTGATAATTAATTTTATGTGTCAGTTGGCTGGGGCACAGTACTCAGATATTTGGTCAAACATTATTCTAGATGTTTCTGTGTAGATATTTTTCAGATGAGATTAACATTCAAATCCATAGACTTTGAGCAAACAGATTACCCTTCATAATCTCGGCTTCATTCAATCATTTGAAAGCCTTAATAGAAAAAAGACTAACTTCCCTGGGAGAAGAGGGAATTCTACCATCAGACTACCTTTTGACGTGAACTTCAACTCTTTTTTGAGTCTCCAGACTGCCAGCCTACTCTGCAGATTTTGCACTTGTCAAACTTCCTTACTTACTTGAGTGAATTCCTTAAAATAAATCTCTATCTCTCTAAAATATATATATGCATGTATACATACATATGCATTTATGTGTGTGTGTATATGTGCATATATATATGTAGATATAGTTGGCCAGTCGAGAGTTGGGGCGCCAACCCCACATGCAGTTAAAAACCCATTTATAATTTTTGACTGCTCCAGAACTTAACTACACTAATAGCCTACTGTTGACTGGGAAGCCTTACCAATAACATAAACAGTTCATTAATACATATTTTGAATTTTATATGTATTTTATACTGTATTCTTATAATAAAGCTAGAGAAAAGAAAATGTTATTAAAAAAATCATAAGAGAAAATATATTTGCTGCTTATTAAGTGGAAGTGGATCGTCATAAAGGTCTTCATCTTCACAATGCGTAGAGGGAGGAGGGAGGAGGAAGAGGAGGGTGGTCTTACTGTCTCAGGAGAGGCAAAGGCAGAAGGGATGGAGGAGGGGAAAGGGGAGACAGGAGAGGCTGGCACACTTGGTGTCATTTTTATTGAAAAAGATCTGCATGTAAATGGACCCACGCAGTTCAAACTCATGTTGTTCAAGGGTTCTGCTTCTCTGGAGAACCCCAACTAGTACAATTTTGGTAGTGAGAAGTAGGATGCTACTTTAATAAATAACTAAAACTGTGGGAGTGGATTTAGAGCTGGGTAATGGGTAGAGGCTGAAAGAATTTTTGAGATGCATGTTGGAAAAAGCTGAGATTGCCCTAAAGAGACTGTTGGTAGAAACACGCACGTTAAAGGTACTTCTGGTGAGGCCTTAGACGTAAATGAGACACTTATTATTGGAAACTGGAGGGAGGATGATCCTTCTTTTAAAGCGGCAAAGAACTTGGCTGCATTATGTTCCAGTGTTTTGTGGGAGGTAGGACTTGTAAGTGATTAACTAGGATGTTTAGCTGAGGCTATTTCTAAGCAAAGTGTTGAAGACACTGCATGGTTTCTTCTTGCTGCTTATAGTAAATTTGAGAGGAGAGAGATAAATTAAAGAAGGAATTATTAAGCCAACAAGAACCAGGACTTGAAGATGTGGAAAATTCTTAGCCCATCTGTATTGCAAAAGATGAGAAAATGCATTCCAGGGTGTGGCTGGGCAATGACTTGCAATACAGAGATGACAGGTGTGACTCAAGGATCCAGTCAACCATCTCAGCAGAGATGCTGCCAGGTTGCACTGAAGGAACAGAGAAAGGATGAAATAAGGGAAGGATATTGGGCTTCTGGAATTCTTTGGGTTGGGCCAAATAGAGCTATCCAGTTGTGAACATGCATTATCCTTCCAAAAAAAGGGAAGAATGACCCCAAAGGTAATTCAGAGGTCAGCAGGGTTGCCTTTGGCGCTGCCACCCTGGGTCCGGAGTGCACAGGCCTGGAGGCAGGGCTGTCTCTTTCTTGGTGCATACGAGGGGGCCACTACTCAGGACCTTAGGAGCAGGGCAGCCACGCAGGGCTCCAGGGACAGGGATGCCTCCCTGGTGGTCTAGAAGATGGAGAATGGAGCTGAGGAGATTATTTTCGAGTCTTAAAATCGAATTGAATTTGCCTTGCTATGCTTCAGACTTGCTTGGGACCTGTCACCTCTTTCTTCTTTCTAGTTTTTCCCTTTTGGAATGGGAATGTCTAGTTTGTGCCTGTCCTGCCATTGCATTTTGGAAGCAGATAATGTGTCTGGTTTCATAGATTCACAGTTGGGGAGGAATTTTGCCTCAGGATGAATCATACCTTGAGTCTTACGCATATCTGATTTAGATGAAGTTGATGTTGGAATTCGTTGAGACTGTCGGGATACTGGGATGGAGGGAATGAATTATGCATTCAAGAAGGACATGAAATTTGTGGGGCAAGAGTGTTATGAGCTGACTTGTGTCCCCCTCAATTCATATGTTGAAATTCTCACACCTACCTAGTACCTCAGGATGTGACTATTTTGGGAGACAGGGCCTTTAAAGAGGTAATTAAGGTAAAATGAGGTCATATTGGTGGGCCCTAATCCAATAGGACTGGTGCCCTTATAAGAACAGAAGGTTAGGGACAGACACCCAGATCGCAGAGCAGCAATGTGAGTACGGAGTGAGAAGGTGGCCATCTGCAAGCCAACGGGAGAGGCCTCAGGGGAAACCAATCCTGCAGACACCTTGATCTTGGGCCTCCAGAAAGGTGAGAAAATACATTTCTATTATTTATGCCACTCAGCCTATGGTATTTTGTTATATAAGCTCTAGCAAACTAATATTGTCACCAATATCAGTTAGATAATTCAGTAGGAAAAAAAGTTAGCAATGCCATTTTGTTGGCATTAAGAAGATAAATCTTGGTTGCTTGACTGATTTTGTTATTCTGAAGTTGATATTGTATAAACCCAACTTTAATTATATGTTCCTTCATCTCTGATTTTTTAAATGTAAAATCACTTTCTTCTAAGTCTATTGCCTTAATAGCCCGAGGATTATTTGCTTCTGAGGATCATATATCAAGTCTGATTCATTTTAGTAAGAATATCATTCTTTCCTTGTAAAAAAAAATTATACTGTGATTTTAAGTGCAGAAACTCTTGGAAATAAAAGTCTGCTTTTGATTCCAACAAAGTTTCCTCTTATTACATTTTCATTTCTAATGTAGACTTCAGGCTCTCCTACTTGAAGGTTGGATTTCATACACTATCTGGAGCCAAACTATTGAAAACTGGCTGTCTTCCACCAAAAAATAAAAAAAACCAAAATAAATTTACAGGTCTGAGGATCCTCCCCTTTGGGAATATCTTGACATCTCCTACTTCTCCCCAGGAACACTCTGAATAATCCTACCTGACAGAGAACTTCTTTCCAATCCTGAGTTTTATATGCCTAGATTCCAACTTTAAGCACAAACACATATAAAAAAATAACTGAAAATTCCGTGTTGACATCTCATTTCCTGGCGGCAGTTCCCATCCCTGCAGAATGGGTGAAGAAAGGAAATAGCAGTGAAAGTGTGAAAGAGAGTCTCGCCAATATTTGTCAATAGACTTGAAGATCATCTTCGTGCAGTGCTGATACAGTAGTTCGTGAACGCTTCTCATTCATTTGCTTTTCTACTTAACCAGAAAAATCTTTTGTTTCACCTTTTTAAATAAAAATCTTTGAAGCATACTGTAGCTAGATACACAACTAAGTGGAACACTATGTTGAACAGAACTGACTTTTGTTTTTTGATGATTATGTTGACTTTAGGTCCCTATTGAGAACAGCAAAAAATTATCCAGAAACAAATTGTTGACAATCAGAATAGCTGCACACCAAGGAGAGGAGTTCCCACCATGCCTAGAATGTTATTTGCCCGTTTGTTTTTTCTATCTTAAATGTAGGGTGCTCTTCAGCTCTCTTCCTTACCCCCACAAAAAGCAAAACAAAACAAATAAACAAAAGCAGACCTCTGTAGATTCTGGCTAATTAGGATCCATGGAATTTTGAACACGCGGGTATTTTATGGGTAGTTGTATAATAGTTCTGGTTGATGGTGTGTTTGATGAGTAGAGCGGAGCCGGGAGGACAGGAACACTGATACTGGGACAACTTTGGCCAGGTCATTGATACGTTGAGTCTTGAGGCGGGAATGGTATCTCAAATGGTATCTCATCTGCATCTCAAATTTTTGTGTGCATCGAGTGAGACAATGGATGTGAATTGACTCTAAACCATAACTGCGCTATGCAGATGTTAGTCATTATTTTCAAACAACATATGTGACCTAGTTTTGACTGTGGTTTAGTTTTGGAGAGAAGAGCATTATAAAAAGCCTCTTGGCATATCTGGAACAAACCTAATCCAGGGGCTTTGACTACCAATGATCACATTAAAGGCAAATGCCCTGCTGCAGAAGTAGACGGACTCCACGGACTGTTCTTGTTTTCTAAGTTCTTATTTGCTAATTAATTATAAGCAGCATTTTTGTTAGCACACTAAATTTTGAAAAGTCCGTTTAAATAAAAACCATGGTTTCTGTAGAGGCATAGAATCTCTCACTTTGTTCACCTTAGAGAAGGAAAATACTTCTTGGAACTTTTACACGTTTGAATATTTCCATCATTTGTAAGGAACTTGCTTTTGTCGTTTATACGTTGTTTTTCAAACAATTTTTAATAGTTCTTCTGATATGTGTATTTTTCCACTAGGTGGTTTTATATAAGAGATTTTTTTTTCTTGCCCAATGGCCATATGGAAGAGATTAATTTTTTAGAAAGCGAGAAAGGAACCTCTGGTTCACAATATTGCGCATCAGATGGGATTCTTCAGGGTTACTTCCCGTTTTCTTCCCCAGACCGTCCACTCTGCCGCCTCATCAGGCAGCCAGTGTGCTGACTTTCTGCTTCACTGACTGTGTTGTCGGAGTTCAGGGAAAGCTTGTGTGGTGCAGCAGAAAGGGCACCCGGCTGGGTCTCAGACCTGCGTCCCAGCTGCAGTCCTGATCCCGCTGTGTTGCCGTCGTCTCCAGCACTCTCTGGGCCTCAGCTTGTTCATCTGAAAAATAAATGGTTTGAAGTAGATATTCTCCAATATTTTTTCCAAACTTGGATTTTCCTTAGTTATCAAATATTTGATGTATGGAAAGAATATGAACTTCAAAGCCCAGCAGACCTGAGCTCTGTGTGACTTTGAGGTAGTTACTAAAACTCTTTAAGCCTCAGTATTTTTGTCTGTAAAACAGGAATGATCATATTTACCTAAAAATTGTAATAATTTAATGGCCCTATGTATATAAAATACTGTAGCATATAAAAAAAAAGTTATTTCCCATTTCCTCCTCTCACTATCTCCTAAAAAATAAAACCAAACCCTAAACCATGTAGGAACTGAATAAGAAGCTTTAGACATATAAAGTGGAGCAGGAAGCCTATCAGATGACTTGGCCCACTTTTTCTTGCAAGCTCGTGGAGGCTGTGGGGCTGGAATGCAGCTTGCCAACATGTCTAGTTCCTTTCTAGCTCCGAGTTTCCCTGGCACTCGCAGGGACTTTTCATGCAACATCACTCAAATCTTCTCCAATACTCTTTTCAGAGAAAATGGGTGATGCATTTTCTGACAAAGGACACTGAGAACATTTATGATGCAAAGACAGTCTGGGAGATGTAGTAACTACGGACAATGAAGTGCTGTAATTTCTAGGACATTTTGGTGACTTATGTAGACAATGGAGCAGACAGAATATTTGAAATTGAGACTGATTCAGGAATTTGGAGATGTGGCCGTAACACCTAGATGGTTTTCTTCCCTACAAAAGAAATAGTGTTTATGCTAACTTGATTCCAATGGACCATGAAAAGATCGGAAATGACACCTGCTTTCAGAATGCCGGCCTCACCAAAATTCCATTTTACTTCCTCCCGAAGTTCCTGATCAAACAGTGCAAAATCTCAATACCCTGCATTCTTCACAAGGGAGAGTCCTGACACGATGGTGTAGTGGTGGTGGTTAGAACACAGGCCAGGGGGATGAAATGAAATGTAACAGTGGGAAATGCAAACTTCTATATTTAAGCAAAAATGAAAAAATAATTCATTGTACCATTTTAGCTTGGCAGGCACGGGGCTTAGCAAGGAGTATTTAAACATACATTTCAGTGGTTTGAGATGACTGTGTGCTCTCTATAAAGGAACCATGTGACATGGCTTCCAGAAAGGTAAATTTGAAAGTAAATTGAATTATTAAAGGAATTACGACTTTTTAAGAGAAATGCCATTTCTTGTATGATTTGCATGCTTGAGGGCCTAACCAGAGTGTTGTGGTCAATTGTGTGGGCTACAGGAGGAAATGCTACTCCTCTCTCAAGACCTTCACAGGCTTCTGCACACCTTATATGTTGTGTTGTAGCACATGCTGTACACGAATCTGTAATAGTAATTTGTGGGTAGTACCTTCATGAGCCATGGATCCTTTCGGGACACAGACTCAACTTGGCATCTTTGTTAGTGACTACCATTAGTGCTTAAGGCCCGTTTGTTGAATAGGTGGATCAATGAGAAGGTTTGCAAAAGCATTTAATTATCCATCTATTGTTTGACAAATACTTTTGTTGCAATCTATTGTGTTTGGGATACCCTTATGTGAAACTGCCAACGCGGATCTTGCACAGATCCTGTCTCAAGCAGGTCTCAGTCTAGCTCAGTTCTCTCATATGAAGAGTGTCTGAGGGAATTAGGAATATTTAGCCAGGGTGCAAAGTCTTAGGAAGAGCACGGCAGTATCTTCCCACATTTAAAGAGCCAGATTAGGGGGCATACTTATCTTGTGTAATTTCAGAAGATAGAAATTGTTGGGATTTTGAGGGAGAAGGATTTCTAATAATAAGAACAGCCCAGAGATGAAATGGTTTATCTTGAAAAACAGCAAACTCTGCCAGAGTGGCAGTGTTAGTGGCTGATGCCCTCAATGCCCTCTGACCACAAGGGACATCTGGGAGGAATAACAACAGAGAGCCAAACTCTGAGGCCCCCTTTGGTCCTATAAAGTTTCTGTTTTCCTTGCTAAAGTGGTTTCCAAAGTTTCACAGAATGGACATTTGGTCTCAGGCTCTTACCTTTTTCTGCTAAAAATAAAGCCAAAATGCAAAATGGAATATAAGGTCTATGTGTTGAGAAAGGTTTGTACAGGCTGCCCTAATAAGATCCAAAAAAGAGTCAGTGGCCAGCTTGGAACAGAATCATGAGGTCACCTCATTTTTTTTTTGCCTCTGTAGTAGTAGTAAACGTAATGGATGTGAAGCTTTGTGTGTGGACACAGAATCCTAAACGGGGCACACTCCAGCCATTACTAGGAGTCTTGTTGACACATTGGAGCAAAGAATATAATTTTAGCATGCATTTTCTCAAATACATCTGTTAATGTCTGTAGGGAGAAGATGTAATAGAGGTGTCCTAAAGTCTAAATTTTCCTAGGAATGTTAAGCATTTATTCTTTCATTTATTAAAAAAAGTATTGAAAAGAATAATTATTAATTACTATGTGTCAGAACATATAATAAACATTTAAAATGGGTAATACAATTCAATTCTTATAAAAGTCCTGTATGATTGTTCCTATTATCATGTCAATTTTGCAGATGAAGAAAGTGAGATATCAGAGAAGTTGAATAGCTTGCTCAAGGTTACACAGCTAGCCAGTGATAGAATTGGATGAGAACACAGACTCTAAAGCCTGTGTTTTTGGGTTAGGGCCAATTAAGGGGAACTGGACATGTCTGTGCATTTATTCAATAAAATTTGTCATGTTCCATTCTAGTCCCTAAACTAGGAGCTGGGGACAGAGATGGAAGTCACAGCCCTGGTCCTCAAAAAGCTCACAGTTTGTCGGGGAGCGAGGGAAGTAGTAGTGGTTGTGTTATTCAGAAAACACCTTAGGGTGAGATGAAGGTAGGACAATAGATGTAAAGGGACTCTATGCAGAAGGTACAATTTGAGGTCAGATAAAACACAGCAGAATGTGGGTTGGATGGTGGTAGAGGGTGAGAAAGGGTGGCCTACAAACAGCTCTCAGTCCTGCAGGGGACAGAAGATGGGCTTATCAACAACTATAATAAAAAGTTGTAAATGAACAAGTTCACAAGAAAGTATGAGGTGAACAGCTCTCTGGGACTTTCAAGGAGAGCAAGGTCATTTTCTGTTGGGGGCAATGTCATTTCCTGCTGGGGGCAAGGTCATTTCCTGTTGGGAGCAAGATCATTTCTGGTTGGGGACTTTGTGGAGAAGGTGATATCTGAGCTGGGCCTTGGAGGATATAGGAGGATTTGGAGATGTTTACACAAAAACCACAAGAGTGGCAAATAGGGTATCAATCTTCTTATATGAATAAACAGACATAAATAAAATTAAAACTTATAAATAGCTCATTTTCCAATGTCTTATTTCATAAAGAGAGAACATTTTTCCATTTGGGCTTGACATTTACATACAACAAGAAAATCTCCTAGAATACTTGTCATCCACGTGTATTGGTATGAATTTCTATCATTTGTCAATTTGCAGAGGAGAGTTGACTTGTGTAGGGTACATCTATCTTGTGTTAGATACTTTTTGGTGTCCAGAGTAATAAAAACCTTCTCACTCAATATTTGGATGCTTTGTAGAGAATGCAAAATATATTATGGAGATTGGATCTCTGCATTTGATTACAAAATTTAGTAACCAGAATAGAGTGACTGGGAAAAGAGTAGGCTGGGAGCAGTGGTCATTATGGAGCAGAAAAAAAATTCAGTATCAATTCAGTGTAATGCCCTATGGTTGAGACAGAGAGCTTCTTGGATTTCACATTTATGGGGTTTTACCATATCAAAGTGTCCTAAAAATCCAGGATATATTATTTATTACATGAAGGAAGGAAGGAAAGAAGGAAGCAAGAAAAGTATAATGAACAGATTCTTTTAGGGATTCAAGTAACTTTAGAATTGGTGTAAGAGGTGGTTAGGTCAGTGGGGCTGAAAGTGAGTCCACAGTCTGTGTCACTTGGCTGCCTCCTGGATGACAGGGCAGATTTGCAGATGCCCTTTCACCTCATCCTTGACCTCAGGACTCTCTTTTCACTCTCTTCCCTCCTGTCTTTCCTCTCCTCCTCCCCACCTTCTTACTTCCCTCCCTCTTGCCATTATAGTCTGTTCACCCTGTGCAGCTCTCAGGATACTGTCTGCGAGGTATGTCCTGTTAGCATCTCCTGTAACTTTAGTCTGGCTCCACACTGAGACATTTCAAAGATTTTCCAAGGACAGATGGAGTGAATTAGGTTGCACTGCAAGGGCTTGTCAGCTTTTTAATCTCTAATCCAAGATTATAGGAGTATAGGAATTACACGTCAACGTCGGTATCAATATAGACATGGGCCACATCTATCTGTCCATCTATATGCACATATATATGTTAGGTTGTATCTATATATCCAATATATCTAATGTACCTATTGCAATGAACTAAATGTTTATGTCCGCTAAAAATTCATATGTTGAAAATCTTAACCTTCCGGGCGATGGTATTAGGAAGTGGAACCTTTGGGAGGCAATTATGTCATGAGGGCAGAGTCTTCAGATTGGGATTGGTGCCCTACGAAAGAGGCTCCACAGAGCTAGGTAGGCCCTTTCACCATGTGGGAACACAGCAAGAAAGCATGGCCTACGAGCCAGAAAGTGGACCCTCACCAGATACCAAATCTGCCTTGATTTTGGACTTCCCAGCCTTTAGAGCTGTGTGAAATAAATTTCTGTTGTTTATAAGCCACCCAGTCTATGGTATTTTGTTAAAGCAGCCCAAACAGAGTAGACACACACACACACACACACACACACACACACACGCTGGATTGCAGACAGGTAATAGTTATCTTGACCACCACTGAGAGCCTTTCATGTGCCAGGCACTGTCCCAGCTCTCCACACCTCTCACTCACAACCCTCACACTCCCAAAGGAAGATTATTAAGAGTTGGCAGTAAATGGCAGAATTGAATTTGAATCTGAGTCAGTCTGGTTCCAAAGCCTGTGCTTTTCCACCTGAACCACATTGTGTTCCATAAGGACACTGAGTGGGACTGCAAGGAAGGCAGGGGCGTCTCTCCTCCCAGTGGTGTGAGTCCAGCTGCCTAAGGTGATAACGAGGCCCTGCTGCAGGGACTGGGTGTTGAAATTACCATCCTTCCTGGGGCTGCCCTGCTGTGTGGACTAGAGTGGGTCCCTCACTTCTCTGAGCTTTGTAAATAGTGACACTGTCCTCAGGGGCCCTTCCAACTCTCACACACCAGCTTTCTGTTTTACTCTCCACCAACAGGCAGGGCGCTGACTCAGTCAAATAGTCCACTGTTTTGTACATTCGTTACAATAAATGCCTTTCCTTCCTCACTCGTGTGAGTTGTGCTCCAGAAATAACTCAATCAGACAGTTCTGATGGTTGTTAATCTGGAGCCTGAAGAATTTTGGAGAGTTTGCATTTGCTGGACGGTGGAAAAGGTCATTATTTATGCTCTCTCACAAGCCAGATCTGTGAACTTCTTTTACTCCCTGGACTGGTTTCCTGGCATTTCTTGACACCCGGAAACACATAAAATATGTTATTTGAGAAATTTAGCAGACATGTTTCAAAGTTGGTTGGAAACAATTTAGAATAAGATATCTTTGTTTATTTGGAAAAATAAGTGGAACTTGGAAAAGCATCAGTTATTTTAAGTTTAAGGGTTTGAATGACATTCCTGTGCTACAAACCAATGAATTTTTTCTACTTTAAAAATATTTTTTGGTGAAGGTTCGGATTTTGAGCATGCAAATTTGGAATACAAAAGTAGTCTCTTATTTTTGCCCCAGTTCAAGTTGTTGACTGTGATAGGCCCAGAAAAGATGGAATTGATAAAAACAGCAAATTGCTGTTGTTTTTACATTTCAGAAAAAAACAAACATCTACAACTTCTGATAAGTATTTCCTAGAAAGAGCTGGAATGCCCAACTGCAGGCTTGCCGATAGTTCTACAAACGCCATCAGGGTTACTGATGACTGCTGACCGTCTCCGGAAGGCAACTCTGTTTGATTTCTGTGGCACCGCATGGAATCCCGTGGGGTCTCACTAGCAATATTAAGAGCGTTCACAACCACCACTGACTTTTCATTATACAAGTAGCATCTTTTAATTGCATACAGTTTGGAAAATGTATTTAATGTGATGAACGTGGTGAGAACAGCAGAGACTTTGAGGGAACACCGTGTCAGACTGTTCTGGGATTGCCTTTTGAGGGCTTTGGGGCCAGACTGTACCCTGGTGGGTAGGGAGGGGGTTTGCTATTGAGCGAGAGTTTCTGTCCTCAGTCATCCCAGGAGGATGGGAATCTTGAATCAAGAAATGAGGGCTCACTTCCTCATGTTTATAAGTAAATTCTTCTAGAGCAAACTCCCTGGGGTTGGCAGCCAGCCTGGTGGAGCCCGGCGTGGTTTCGTGGCCGGTAACCTGCCTCTGTCCGTGGGGTCAGAGCGGAAGCCAAGCACCTGGGACGGGACTTGGGAAGGGATGCTCAGGTGGGCGTGGACCCGGGGCGGTCGTTACAAATGAGTCTGCCTACACCGTTTCCCCGCTGATGCCCCACAGCGCTCTCTGTCTTAGTGCATGTTACAGTCCGGGTTCTGTGGTGGTGCTAAACACAGTGGCGAAACTTGCAGGGGTGATGACATTGCGAAGAATAATGAAGCATTTCTAAAGCACTTATTATATTCCAGTTCTGTTCTGAACACTAGATGGGAATTCATTTTGTCCTCACAACTTTGTGAGCTAGGTACCAATATTTTCCTGATTCTACAGGTTAGGAAACCAAGGCACAGAGAGGTTAAGCAACTAGTCGAGGGTCCTACTGGTAGGTGTTGAAGCCCAGATTTGAGCGCAGGTGTAGGAGAGGCCTGGGGAGAAGCGAGGCGGAGCCTGTGCCCCTTCAGGTGGTGTGCGGCAGGTTGGTAAATCTGAGAGCTGTCCTGTCCCTGGAGGTGGAGGGACGTGGTGGAAGCAGGTCTAGGTAGGAATGTGTCAGCTGCACCCAGACACGCGGCACTGTCACTTGGCTAACGCAGAGGCTGCCTGGCCAGGTGTGGGGGAGAGTGAGGAATTTAACCCAGATACAGTCAAGGCTACCTCGGGAAGAAGCAGGGGCCGCTGCAGGGAGACGAGATTCTCGAAAACAAGTTGTCACCAGGGCCACGTGGTGTGGGTAACACATATAAACTTATAAAAAAAAGAATTTTCAAAAAATCACCTACCCATAAACTTCTTCTTGGCCTTTTGGCTAAGATCAAGTGTAGTTAAAAAAAAAAAAAAAATCACCCATACTATCACTGCCGAAAGGTGGCTCCTACGAACATTTTGGTATGTACACGTTTGTGTGTACATGGACGAGAAATGTCTTTTCTGGGTTTTAAATTATGAAAATTTTCAAACATTCAGAAAAGCTGAAAGACTTGTATAGCGAACAGACATATAGTCACCACCAAGATTCTCTGTCATTTCGCTATTTTTGCTTTAACACTTATCCATCCATTTATCCTTCTATCTAATCATCTGTCAATCTTATTTTCTGATACTTTTCCAGGTTGCAGAGAACAATACAGTTCATCCCTGAATGATTCAGATCTTCATGTATACACACATATGTGTATTTTTTTTTATCATATTCTGAGCCTTTTCTTCTTTCACTAAGATTTTTTATAAATGTGATTTTTAGCAGCTTTGGAATATTTTTTTTGGTGAACTATATATGTAAGAAATTTGGGAACTTCCCCAGGCTCCCTCCCCCACCCTCCCCCTCCCAACCACACCTGTGCCTGTGTTCTCGACTCTTCCAGCTGATACCTGGAAGATGTGCCTGGAATGTTTGCACTGAGTAGGTACTATATTTATTGAGAAGAATTTAGCCATGCCTAGTTTTGGAACATTCACCGTTTCCAATTTTGTCCATCACCGATGTAAACAGTATAGGAAAAATAGTTATCTGAGTTTTTAAATTGTTTTATAAGAATGGACTTTTAAGAAATACAATTATTAAATCAAAGGTTATGACCATCGTAAAGACTGTTGCTACATTTTGCCAACTGTTTTCTAAAATGTTAGTGGGATACTGCTGCTTTCCTGTATCTTTTCAGGATCGGGTTTTATAAGTTTTGTAACGCTTGTTAACTTAGTTAGCTGTATTATTCAGGATGATATATAAGAATTTAACTGAAAACAAAAGGCAAGCAGAGACTGCGTTGAGTTGGGGGGGAATGTAGATGTTTCATTGGATTTTGCAAAGTGATTTTCCCAAGTAATTTCTCCCAAGTCTCCATTGCAAACCAGTTTCAAAAATAGACTCTAATATGATTACTTCTCCTACCAGATGATTCTTGGTGGGGGCTAACATGAATTGGCCTGAGAAAGGGACTCTGACCTTTCCTTCCCCAGGGGCAGATCTAGTCTTTTTTTTTTTTGCTGCCCCTGCTTTTCTAGATACAGAATGCAGGTAATTCTAGTTCAGCACTGAGGGAATGGTATTGCATGTGCACTGGCAAGAGAGATCATAAATATGGTGTAGTACAATTTAGGTGGCAGTGGCTACCGTGAATAAGAATTCTGATATGATTTTGAGAAACATTCTCATTTAAAGCCTCAGCATGTAAATGGACCTTAATCTCGCTGAAGATCAGACAATTTCTTAAATATGAGGATCTCAATTATCTGTTAGTGGGAGGCCAGGATAATAGAGAACTGAACTCCAAATATAATTTAAAATACTCGCATCACTGCTTAGATGCCATCTCTTCCTTTACCATTTTTTTTTTTTTTAAATCTCTCCCCTAAAGCTCTTAAACCGCACAAATCAGCTACTAACCGAGACTCACCCTGTTGGATTTCCCCTGCTGTACTGTGGTCGAGGTGCTAATTAGCAGGGAAGGTGCCAAGTGGCAGGCAGCCAGAGGAAAAGCAGAGAAGTCGAAAGACCTGTACAAACCGCAGATGGGATAACCTGTGCATTGCAAAATTGAGATATGCCTCTAATGAGTTATGCATTAAAATCCCTCCACCATGTAACAGCAATGTCACCCTGGCAGCATACCCCAGTTTCCTCACCCATTAAAGGGGGATTATGATAATACCAAACTCCATGGCTTGCCAGGAAGATTAAACACAATCAGCTAAGGGCAGCAGGCTAGGAAACTATTTTTTACTGAGCACCTATTTTGTGTCACATACTTGGCAACATGGTTCATCTAATCCTCATGTTGACTCTGTAATGTCGGCATGGTGAGCTCCATTTTGTGGATGGGTAAACTGAGGCTGGAGAAACTTGCCAAATATCATACACCAAATGTAGTTTAACCTCACTCCAAAGCCTTTGCTCCTTCTATTGAGCCATGCTGCAGAAGTGTCTGGCATTTTGTGGGCACTTGCTAATGTCTGTTATTGTTGGAGAGAACAGGAAAAAAACAAATTATCTCTTTGCCAGGAATTTAAACAATATATATTTAAAGCTCTGAGAGCCTTTTTGTCCTGGTTTTCTACATCTGATTTACCTGTCCTATTTTAACCATTCACGTGCACATTGTTATATAACCACCACATGCTTTTACTGTATATAACTTAGGTTACATAAATCTAAAGGCTGCTGACTGCTGGCAATCTTTAAAATGTAATGAGCTGAGAGATTTGCTTTGAGCCTTGGGGCAGGATGACTTTGGCGCAACTATTCGCTGAGTTCAGCTTTTAGAAGGATAAGTTTGCTGCATCCTTTCAATAATCACTGAAGCCTGAATTCCAAGCACCTGGGGACGAGATTTGTCTCTAAGAATGTTATAAACTTAAATAAAACAAGGCTTAGGCAGAAAGTCCTCGCAATCCGTGTCCACATTCCATCAGGATGACGTAACAGAAGGTTGGAACCAGGCGGCCTCTCTCTTTGTGCTCCAGGACCCCTTGCTCAGGGGTTACACAGCCGTGAGGAGGCTTGACTCGAGAGGGCCGCGATCACAGGAGGGGTTTCTGCAGCCGAATGTACTTAGTTATTGCTGGGTTTGTAGTCTGCAAAAGCGATCTCTGTAAAAATGCAAAATAAAAAATTTGGGGTTAATTGAGATCCCGTTTTGTGTTAAAGGAAGCGTGCATTAGGGTTCAATTTCCCTCTTGTCAAAGAGAAAATCTCCATGTGGTTTAAAACATCTTAACGTTTAGTCTTGCCTGTGTTGTTGATCAGTTGAAGGCAGAGCAGTGAAGTCCAAGGAGTGGAAAAGGTGCGAGGAGCCGTGGGGTTCATCCCCCCATCAGAGCCGAGGCACACGCAGGTCAGGGTCATGTCGTGCCCCAGCTGGGCGGGACATCAGCCCTGCACACGCCACTCATCCATGCGATAGGGTGAAGCGTGGGACCTAGGCTGACTTCCCCACCCCCTCTATAGCTCATATTTTTTATCTGTAAAATGGGATAATAAATAATATAATAATAACAGCATCTACCTGAAAGGGCTGTGTGTAGAGTAAATGAGTTAACATAGGTAAATCTCTTTGAACAGACCCGGGGTTATTGCTGGTGCTAGGAGTTTGCGATTCTCGTGCTGTGTGTGTGTGTGTGTGTGTGTGTGCAGTCTTCGAAGCCCGAGAATCCTGTGACAGACACGCAGATTTGCCCTATAGCAGTTCCCTGACCTTGGGCAAGTCACATGAAGTCTTTTTCCTTCTAGACAGTAAAAATGGGGTGTTAATTCCTAACACTAGTAGCACCATAAGGAAAAGAACAAGATGAAACTAGATACTACATGAGAAGCATGGTGTCCGGCACGTGGCTAGTCTTCTTCATAAATATTTGTCAAAAAAAAAAATAACAAGAATGAATACTGGGTATCTCAGTAACTCCTTTGCTTTAAACACCCACCTCTACACACAGCCACACACAAAGGCGTTGGACGACTTTTACTGTTTCCTTCTTAGCTTGCTGGTACATCTTAGAGCACCCAACTTAAAATTGCCAAATAGGTGAAACATGTAAGTTTCTTTTTTTTGGCCGGTCTCCTCAGAAAGGAAGTGTATTAATTTTCTCGGGCTGCCATAACAAAATACCACAGACTGGGCAGCTTCAACAAAATAAATGTGTTTTCTTATGGTTCTGGAGGCTGAAAGTCCAAGATCTCAAGGTGTTGGCAGGGTTGGTTTCTCCGGAGACCTCTCTGCCTGGCTTGCGGACGATCGTGTGGCTGTGCCTTCACATGGCCTTGTCTCTGTGATCACGCGCATCTGCACCCAAACCTCCTCTTCTCTCAAGGAAAACAGTCCTATTGGGACAGGACCCCACACTTGTGCCCTTAATTACCTCTTTAAAGGCCCTACCTCTAAATACAGTCCCAGTGGGGGTGAGGGCTTCAACATACAGATTTGGGAGACACAATTCGGTTCCTAACAGAAAGATATTATATTGGTTTTTGTTTCCTCATCCACGTTGACTCATTCAGAGAAAACTACGTTGTATTTAGACATCTGCAAGCCAAGGAGAGAGGTCTCAGGAGAAACAAACTCTGCTGACACCTTGATTTTGGACTTCCAGCCTCCAGAATTGTAAGAAAATAAGTTTTCTCTTATTTAAGCCAACCAGTCTATGGCAGCTCTAGGAAACGAATACATACCCCTATCTAGATACTTTTAAAGAATGGAGCATCTACTATGTCCCAAACAGTCAGTATTTTAAACATTCTTTATACAATAATTTGGAATGTGTTTGTCCTATTTTCCTCATTTCAAAGATGAAAAATTGACATTTGAACCCCAAAGTCCTGCTTTATCCACTCCTCTATGCTATATCTCTGATCATAAATCATGAATTTCAAAAATCATAAATCTGATTTTTTTGCCCTTCAGTGACCTGTATGACTTTTCTCTGACTCCTGTAAATATTTTCTCCAATTAGCAATAGAATCTGGATTGGATCCAGTGCTAGGAAGACAACAGTTGGGCTGGAGCTAGTGGGAGAATCCGCTGGGACTTCTAGGACCTGTTTTGCCACCGAGACATTGCAGACCTTCTCTTGCTTTGAAATACACCTTTGTAGCCAGAATTTATGCAACAGTTGTACTCCTGAACATGTTGTTTATGAATCAATTTATTGGCAGTAGAAAAGCATATTGGATACCATAGAACTTATTCTTTAACCAAAATATAAAAATCCATTTTGTGAACAATCAAGTGAGATAACTCACTACCTTCGGACCAGCCTAAAAATCCATTTTGTTAAATTTTATTTGAGGAATTCGCAATTCACCCTGTTTAACTTTGTGTGAATCAGCATTTCCCCATATTGGTCTCTGTGGTCAGCTCAATTTTTATGTATGTGATAATCCTGTCTCCCCCTAAGCCCACTCTCTCCAACTCCAGTTCCCCCCCACCCTTGGCTCTGATCACGGGCAAGTTGCTTGGTTTTTCTAAGGCTGCAAGTCACTGGGCTGGAGGAGGCTCTGATGAGAGCGCGAACATAGAAGCATTTTGAAATCCATGAGGTGCGATTGTGATTACTATTCTATCAGGATGGGTGCAGTTTATTACTTTTCCTAGGAGATCATTCTTCATTTCTACTTGTGAAGCCCTATTATTGGAGCTTTTAACCATGTCTTTATAACTTAGTAACTCAATCAAGATAAGCTCCTCGAGATGTATCTTTTTAAGTTATTCCTTATTTCCAGCAGGTTTGGCACAGGCTGGGGAGAGAGAAGCTTCTTCATAAGTTCTTGCCGACACAGGGACTTTCAGGCGTGGTCAACTGAAGATGAGTTGTAGAATCTCTCTCGTAATGACCAGCCGAGGGAACAAACGTTGTAAAAGCCAAGAAAGACTCATGAGCAGCAGAGTAATCAGATGAAGAAAGGGGGAAAAAGTGACGTTATACCCTTTGACAAGCAGGGTCCAGGGAAGAAAATACAACATTCCTGACACAGCTTGGCATAGCTCTGACCGTCCTAATCTCAGAGTGTTGTAGAGAAAGAAGGAGAATTTAGAAAATGATGTGATTTCCCATCAATTACTCTTAGATTTAAAGAGAAGCAGAATTTGGGAGTCCAAAGATAAATCCTACCTTGTGGGAAATGTTAGGGGGCTTCTCTCTGCCAGGGGCTCTGAGTTGCGATAGACTTTTCTGGGAGAAATTCTGTGACTCATTCAAGGGGTGGGAACCAAATGCTTGGCCCTTGCATGTGGTCAGACTCGGAAGTGGAAAAAAAAAAAACTGGGTTCATTAAAACTCTAGGTTCTGCACATCAGAAGCAAATGCAAAACTGCTCTGGGGGAGCTCTTACCACCCAGCATGCAAAGTAGACTCTTTTGCAATTTATTGTCTTGCTTTGTGCTTAGTAGATGATAAATTTTCATAACTATTCTCTACGTGTGAGGGAACAAGTGTATTTTGCCTTGCCCTTTCCCATTTCTGCTTAGTTGTGCACCTTCCCAGTCTAGGCATACCTGTTCTGATTTCTAGTTTGCTTTCTCCAAATTTCAGAGGAACATGTTTATAAATGTGTGTGAATTTAAAACGAAAGTAGTTTCTGTTCTCCATTAGAATTTTTCTTCATTACTCATTAATTTCTGTGTAGTGATTCTTCTAAGCAGATTTGAATGATTATGGGTAAAAGTGCAGTTTTAGGTCATTTTGATGTAGGACTAACACTCGTTTGGGTGTCTCCATACGCACCTGAAGGCCTGTGAAACCTGCCAGCAGTCTCCTCTGCTTCCTTCACGGTCCGTGGGTTTTCATTGTGATATTAATACTTGCTGTTGTCTAGGACTGGACAGCTCTCTTATGAAGGAGAATTCTGAAAGATGAGAATGGTTTGTTCTGACTTTTTTCCCTTGTCATCAGGCCAAATGCAAATCAAGCTTGCTTGTTTGTGATTCCCAGGGGTCTGTAAGGAACTGTTGGAATCTAAGGGTGGAAGGCCCTGGAGAAGGGTGACATTCAGGGATCAGAGTCAGGGCTTCTAGGTTGGCCATCTCTCTTAATGCAGGGATTCTCTTTTAGGGCTCACACACAAGGGCTCTGGGTTTGGTTTCCATAGGGGATTTCTTTCTCTGTCTAGATTGCACATTCCTCAAGGGCGGGGTCTAGGACTTATGGTGAGGACTCACCTGGTAACTGGTGGACATTCCCTTTGCGTTAGGCTGTTCAGTATCTCATTAAAACCTCACAACAGCTGGCAAAAGTGCACTCAGGGAGATGCAATGCTGAGAATCAAACCCAAGCCTGTGCTCCTTGCTGTGGGCTCTGCACGTGTTCACTGGATGGTTGATGATGATGATGGTAGTAGGGTAAAAGGGATGGAATTCTCTGGATTTCTTGAGTGAGAATGAAGCTCTGCTTAGCAAATTGCATAATGCTACACTGAGAAGAAAACCCTTGGACCCAGAGGACGAACGAAAGGAGTGTCCTTTTCTACCTGGCAAGTAGAAATCTTCTAGAAGAAAATCTGATAGGGAATATAAGAAGACAGGGTGACTGTCCAGGCTGGATCTCAGAGCCTGGAAGTCAAGATGAAGCCCGCAGGATGCCGTCCTCGCCAGTGGGCCTGGCACATGAGGTCTGACAGGCCTCTTTTCCCGCCACTTCCCCACCCAGGCTACACATGCGACCACGTGCTGTGCGCTGCCTCACTGTGCGCTTTCATGCCTCCATACCTTTGCTTCTGCTGTTTCCTGCACCTAGAATGTTCCTACCCCTTCTAAGTCTCCCCACACTTTGAAAAACATCTACTTTTCCTTGAAGCCCAAGCGCAGGTGTGTCCCATGCAGCCTTTCCAGCCATGGGCCTTCTGATACAAACTCCACAACGGTGGAGACATGTCCTGCGTGTCGCTCAGTGCAGGGCTTGGCACTCTGCAGAAGCGTACAACACCCCCAGGTGAGTGTGTGTGTGACGGGGTGTAGATGAGTTCCCAGCAAGGCCGGGAGCGGCAATGTGGGCCTGTGGACCCAGAGCAGGGCTGAAGGCCAGGCCTGGGCTCCTGTCCCCACATAGCAGCTTCCAGGCTTTATGAGCTGGAATGAGTCACTTATCCACGAGACTTCGGTTCCTCATCTGTGAAATGAGGGTGATGTTAAAACCATGCTCACCAGGTTTAGAGACACAAGTCAGATAAGAAACGTAACTTATAAAACGTGATACAGGATTGGCAGTGGTCTGAGAAGTAAAATTCCAATATAGCAACATGAAATTAAAGACTGATGAATTACACTACATTGAAATTAAGATGTTTTGATCCACAAAGGACATCATAAAGGAAGTGAAAAGACAGGCTGCAAAGTAGGAGATGATAAATGTAACATCAATAACTGACAAAATCCTAGTATTAAGAACTCCTTAAATCAATATGAAAAATCCACTTAATAAATATGAGCAAACACACAAAAAGGCATCTCATGGGAAAGGAAACACGGACGGTAAACAAACACATGGACGTGGCAACCAAGACTACAATGAAATGCCATTTTATATCCATGAGTGACGAAATTCAAGAAATTTGACATTTCTGTGTTTTGGAAGGAACATGGATCAATGGTTTTTCTGCTACTTTCAATGTGGAAATGTAAACTGCTATAATCATTTAAAATTTTTTTATTTAAAAAATTTTTTAGAGACAGAATCTTGCTCTGTTGCCCAGGCTGACGCGCAGTGGTGTGATCGCAGCTCACTGGAACCTCAAACTCTCGGGCTCAAGGGATCCTCTTGCCTCAGTCTCCAAGTAGCTGGGACTACAGGCATGTGCCACTGTGCCCAGCTGTGACTCTTTTATAAATTTGAACATTCTCATTTGCTAGCACCCAGCAATTCTCTTGCAGATGTATGCCTAAGAAAAAATCTTGCTTATGTAGAAGGAAGATGTATAGAAGAATATTCATAGCAGTGCTTGTTCTAATTAAAAAAAAAATCAAATAACCCATATGTCTATTGACAGGTGAATGGATTATAAACTGTTGTCTAATCACACAAATGAATATTATATAACAAAGAAAGTGAATGAATTTAATGAGACTCTGCATATAAATATCAACATAATTATGGAGAGAAAAAAATAAGTCTGATACATTGAGTTTGATAGTATGGTGTTAAAAATTAAGAAAACTAGATGATATTATGCATTGCTATGCACACACATGAATGCAACATAATGATGAACTCGAGATTCAGGAGGTTGGTTAACTCATGGGGCAGAGGAGATGGGGGGATGGTGTGTGGGAGGAACACAAGATCAATGTTAATTCCTAGAAAGGCTCTAGTTCTTGGCTTAAGTGGTAGGGTCCTGGAAGTTTTTTATGGTCTGAAATAAACACACACAAAAGATGCAAGGCCGTGCAAGGCCCAAGGATGACCAATCAGTGTGCCATTGCTGATGCAATCCAGTTCTATGTATCTTTGCTCAAACATTCATACATTTTTACTGTGTGTGTGTGTGTGTGTGTGTGTGTAGGGGGGAACGCGTGCATATCTCATGTGTGCATGGAGAGGAAGCTGGAAAGGGGAAGATAGAAGAGTAGGCTGACTCTGGATCAGTTTTTAATTGACCATCAATGTAGGAGAATTATCTCTTCAAGCAATGTACGATCTTGGGAAAGTCACTTTCTGTGCCTCAGTTTCCCCATCTCTGAAGAGGGGAGTGGATACAGTGGTGAGGAAGTCTGCGTTTCTATAGCTCCTCGTTACTCCCCTTCTCCCTGCGACGGAGACCAGGCCCCCATATGCCTGGGCAGTCAGCGGGGCAGAGTCACCGAGCAGCCATGTCTGGCTCCAAACCTGTGCTGTCATCCGTATTTTCTGCTATGACTGTCCAGCCACATTTTTTAATCACACAATTTAGTACCCTGTAAATACAGCCACTGTTTCATTTCCCCACAACCATTCTTGGAAATAGCAGCTAGGGAAGATTTGTTTCTAGTCATGAACCAAATATGAAGGTCACATGGTTTTGTGACTTTTTTTTCTTACCAAAGAAATATGGGAGGCGTAAGCAGGCCAACCTTCCAATTAATCCTAAGGACAGCTGCCTTCGAGGTGGGTGAGCCTGAATATTATTCACTTTCCTAGTCATTTATCACAGAAAAGAAGCCGTCTGCTGGCCTCCAATAACTTTAATTCATTGGTGGCTAAAACGTAGCACAGCTGGTAGATCCCGGCTTCAAAGGCGTGATCCAGCTCGAGACCTGTATGCACCTTTGCTTTCGAGTGGCAGCGATTAGTCTGCACATGCTGTGTACACTGGCGTGCACACACACACAGTGCGGGAGTTGGCATTTTCCTGCTGCTCACAGAGCTCTGGGGCACTCAGGAAGCCCCACAGTGGCCTTGCCCGGTGTACTTATGATGGCTCCCATCTATCCTTGGCTACATCGGCATCGCACGACCAATTCTTAGCCCCACTGAGCAGCAGGCTTTTCCTGTCATTAATGCAATTGAATGGTGGCCTGCCAGGGGTGCATGTGTATATGGATGGCTAAAACGAGGTGCTCATCTCTACGCTAATTTATAACTTATCTCTATTGTGAAGTGACATTTTCAAGATCCTGAGAGTACTTCACCGTGGCCACTAAGTGGGTGAGGAGGTCTCTTTAGCCTGGGTTTCCCAAATTCCTTGGGCCTTATCCTACCTGATGGATTTCCCTTGATCAGAATGGACCCAAAGACAGAAGTCCTCCACCTTACCAGGAAGGAGATTAGTTAGGAACAGACCTATGGGTTTTTTTTCATGGAATGACAGGGATGTTAAGCTTAGACAGTGATGCATCAAGGGAGCTCAAAATCTAACCAAAAAAAAAAAAAAAAAAAAAAAAGGTGAAATAATGGAAAGGCTGATCTGATCCTGAATGACGGGCAGGGCTGTGCGGCTTTGGTGATGCCGCACAAAGGAAAGGGTAAGAGAACAGCAATGGAGCCATCTCAGAGACTTCTTCCTGGAAGGTGACTTAGGGATTTTTATCCCAGTTCCCAGAGATGGAAATGGAGAGAGCTCTTGTGTGGCTGGAAAGGACACACTCAGGGTCACTTTTCCCAAGGGCACTGTGTCACTGGCGTGAGGTCAGATGTCCATCCTGAGCAGGGTCAGCTGTGTCTCAGACCTGTTCCTGGGAGAGTCTGGCCCGTGCCCTCAGCCATCACTCACCTGTGCAGGGCTCCCAAATCTCTGGATCCATCCCAGATCTCTCTCCTGGGTTTTGGACTCATGCATCCAACCGTCTCCTAGTTCTCATCCACCTCAAACCTCATGTCTGTGTTGAATTCCCTGCTTCTCTTCTGATCTCTGGGACTGTCACCACCCATTGCTGAATCACCTGGGCTAGAGTTCTGATGTCGCCTTGTATTAGTCAGAATTCTCCAGAGAAACAAAACCAATGTGAAGTATACATGTGTGAGTGCATGCGTGTGTGTGTGTGTGTGTGTGTGTATGTATATAAAGGGGAGAGAGAGATCGACTTATGGTAAAGAATTAGCTCATGTGATTGTGGATACTAACCAGTCCCCACATCTTCAGGGTGAGCAGGCAAGTTGGGGACCCAGGAAGAGCCAATGTTTCAGTTTGAGTCTGAAGGCAGGAAGAGCCCTACTGTTGCAGTTTGAAGGCCATCAGGCAGGAGGAATTCTCTCTTACTTGGGGGAGAGTCCATTTCTTTGTTCTATTCATACCTTCAGCTGGTTAGATGTGGCCCACCCACGTTAGGGAGGGCAGTCTGCTCTACTCAGTCTACCGACTAAAACGTTCATCTTGTGCAGAAACACCCTCACAGAAACACCTAGAAGAGCGTTTGACCGTATGTCTAAGCACTTTGTGACTCAGTCAGGCCGACACATAACATCACCTGTCACGTAACGTCCTCCTAGCCCCCTTTCTGTCACCCGTCCACTGTCCCCTTACGGCATCTCTCCTGCCTCTGTCTCCTCCCGTTCCTGCGGAGCTGCGGCAGTTCCGCCACAAACCCAGGTGGCTGAGCACATTCCAGTTGCCTCTGAATAGGACTTCCTGCCCCTCCATCCTCAACATCTGCCTTTGCACTACCCCAGTGTGAGACCTGGGCACACCCCTCACTGTCGACACTCACTGGCTCTCTGTCCCTCTGTTTCCTGCAGGATAACACCCAAGATCTTTGTGTGACATTCAGCGATCCTTCTGTTCTAGTCCCACCTTCCTTCTAGCTTAAGTTCCCATTTCATTACCGCAGATCCTCAGCTTATTCGACAACAGCAGGAGCTTCACCTCTCTTCAAACACTGCTATTCCTACATGAGCTCATCATAGTATCTCCACATCCCAAAGAATACTCATGGCTGGTTTTTCACCTTTGAGAGCTGATATGCACAGTCCAGGGGGTCACTCACAGATCTTTGCATTTTGACCCATTGCCTCTTTGTCCTGACCCTGGCATGTGGTTTCAGTCTCTTGCGAGTGTGTGCACATGGCCTTATTCTACAAGGTATGATTGGTATACGGGACTCTGCATCTCTGTGCTGTTTAATGCAAATTTCCGCAGCAAAAAATAGACATTAGATTCAGAAAACCTGAGTCTGAATCCTGACCATATTACTTTCCAGCTGTGTGCTGTGGAGGGACCCCTTAATCTCTGTGATCAATAGTTAGTTCCTTTATCTGTACAATGAGGCTAAAAAATTTCCTTCTGGTGTTATGAATCTTAAAGAAAATATGTGCAAAAACGCCTGAATAGTGTCTGGATCTTAATACACACCAAAAGCTCTTGTCTGATCACAGGAAAAGCAAATTTATCACCCTTCTCTTTTAAGATTATGTTTGGTCATCACATGTTGGATGTTAATTTTTCATGTGTGATTTCTATCCATTTTAGTTTGGTTCTTCTCAATGCACTCTACCATCAACATAACTTTTAGGAAGACTGGAATTCATGTTAAATGTTAGTATCTCTCTCTCTTTAACAATGGCTATCTGGTCTGAATTTTTCTTGAGAATGAGTTCTGACCAGTGTGAAGCTTTTAAGACACAGAAGGATGCACTCTGCACAGCCAACGGCCCTCCAGCACGGGGCGTGGCTTTCACAAGGCGAGAGGGGTGCCCCTCTCCAGGCTTTGCAGGAGCCGGTGTGAACCCCCACCCTGACTCCTCAGGAGAAGTGAAGTGTTGAAAACGAGATTCAGCTGCAAGTTCTTGCAGCATCACATTGGGAAGGACAGATCAGAAGCTGCTGGAGGCTATTTTCAGAGAAGAGCTAATAGGTACAGAACCAAAATATAGACGTCGTTGTTAACACCCTGGGAAATGCCAAATTCAAGCTGGATCTCAGCCAGCAGAGAAATTGAAAATCCCAGATAGCTTATTTCAGAACAAATCTGTATTATGCAGAAGGTGTTAGGTGCAATTATACGGAGGGATTATACGGAAGCGCCGTCCTCTGCTGTGTGTCGCCATGGTGCCTTGGAACCGCCGAAATCAAGGTGCACTCGACCTTTTCTAAATCTTTATTTTCCTCCAGCAGCTCATTGTTCTTCCCTGTCTTTTCTCCTGGGCCTCCAGCCCTCCTCTCTTTAATCTCAATGCATTTTCTTGGGGTGCATCTCATGCATTCCTGGGGCATCACTAACCATGTCCCCCTAAATGAATGACTCCTCATTAGGTACTGCTGGCCTCTTCTTCTGAACTTCAGACTTCCCCTGTAAGTCCCCCACATGTGCCTAAACTCAACACTTCTTTCTCCACCTGTTACTCAGCATTTGAGCACACGTCCTTTGACTTCAAGCTGAGATCTTTTTCCTCTTTTAAGCAATGCTTTTTTTATTATGGCATCATTGCTAACTGAGATTAAACTACCCATTTAGAATATTTATTTTTTTTGGAAAGGTAACAGAAAATATGCCTGTGACATTGATTAGAATTTGGGTTCCGAACTTGGATCCGAGTCTCAGCTCTGTTGCTCTGTGGGAGCACAGCTTTCATCTTTTCCATCCGTAAAAAGTAGGAAAGATAGTAGTTGGTTATTAGTCATTTTGTTGTGATTACCATGTGCCAGGCTCTGTTCTAATTGCCTTGTTGTATGTTAACTCATTTTATTCTCACAACTCTATGAGGATTGTGCTATTATACAAATTTTGGGGAGCAAAGTCACCGAGTTTATGTAGCCACCTTCCTCAGGTGTCTGTCCTGGGGTTACGTGACGTACCATGCCGGGTGATCCTGGCACTGCCTGGCATAGCATAGATTGGTATTCCTTACCCTGTGAATTCCACCTTCCCCTGCCCAGTACTATTTTATTAAGCTTTACGTGATGTCTGTTGTAGCTTAAATACATGCATTTTTAGTTTCACAACAAACACATTCATATTAAGCACAGAATATGGGATGCAGTTTTTCGTGGGATTGCGAGGCAAGTTCTACTCCACTGCTTTGTAGTGGTGTGACCTCGAGCATGTATCTAACCTCTTTGTGCCTCAGTTTCTTCATCTGTGAAATAGGGACAGTCACCACAATCCTCTAACAGGGCTGTGTGCGGGATACATGGGGTATCACGCATGGAGCATGGAGGACGGCACCTGTGCCAGTGAGTGCCACTGAAGAGTGTGTTGTTGGATTGTGATGTGACACCTTGTTGGCACCAGCCACCTAGGGTTGCAGCTTTGCTTGAGGAGGAGTTATTTCAGACTTATAACTCATATTGTGTGATACTGCTTGTTAAATTATCACCACGGAATTCTGTCAAGAATGCACTGTTAACATTTCTGTTGGCCCTGGGGTGCAAGGGGCTGTGGACTGTCCCTGTGGTAAGCTGTGGTGACCTTGAAGTCTCAACCCAGAGACAAAGGGAGGCTGGCAAGGGAGCTAAGCTGGGAAATAGGATTTTTTTTTTTTTAAATGAAGGTAATCATGATAACCAATCTTTCTTCAGGACTGGATATTTCAGATGGGGAGCATGTTTCTACAGCATTATAATTCACTAATATGAGACGTTCTATGAACTCTTCAGCAAAACTCCAAGCTGATGGATGCCCAATTTCCTAACAGAGCTGAATGCTACCTGGAAGGGGAGGAGATTGCTGGCCTATGAGCTTGGACTAGGTCAAGGCTAAGCCCTCTGCTGGCTGAGGAAGGAGCCCGTGCAGCTGGGGAAATGTTGGGGGGAGTGATGGGTGACAAAGACTGGAGCCACTGTCGGGAATTTTGCTGGAGAGCCACTGAGGAGATAAACTGCACAGGTAGAGAATCAGCAGAGGTTACAGCTGTGTCTTCAGGATCTGGCTTTAGTAATGTTCCATGTCCTGAGGCCACCGGGAGCTCTGAGTCTGTGACGCAGTCCTGGATGCCCAGAAAGAGCAGACGGCCATGGTGAGAGCCATGGGGTCCCCGGGCATTCCACAGCTGCATGCTGGCAGCAAGGGGAGATCGTTCTCTATCCATATTCTTGTACCCGTGCCTGCAGTGGGCCATCGCCAGGTCACTGGAGGGAGGTGTCGCAGCTCTGAAGTGCCTGCATCAGGTTAGCGCAGGACTGATTGGTAGCCGCACCTTCCTAGAGGAGCAGATTTCCTCGGAGCCCCAAGCAGCACTGGCTCTTCACAGCAAGCGGAGCGAATCCAAGGCAGGGAGGAGAAAGAAATGTGGCGCCGGTTCTTGGAGAACAAACCACCATACAGAGCTTGCACCTGAGGTCCAGGAGTGCACTTGGGTAGACAGAATGAATATCGGTACAATGTGGTCTCCCAAGGGGCCTGGAGCAGATTAAATAGATTGCTGACCCCAGTTGGGGGCCCCTGGGAATCAGAGACCCTGCACCCTCATTTGATTCTGGTTTGATGGGGCTGGTCACAAGCAGTTTCCTTGGGAGCCTGAGTCCTGCTGCCTGAGGACCTGCGCAGGTGGGATCTACTTGGTAGTAAGCTGTGCTCTGCTCAGGACTTCGGTGAGGTGGCGACACCTGGGCATTGACTCTGCTTATGGCAAAAAAGGAGAGAAAGGACATCTAGTGGCTGACAGCATCCGGAAGGAGAAAGACTTGGTGACACTTCATCATTCTTTCCCTTTTATGGAGGAAATGCATTTCCTCCTTGCTAAGGTCCATGCGGTTCACAGGGGGTGACCCTGAAACGAGCAAAGACAGGAGCATGTGTGTGTTCTCAACATTTTCTCCCAGCTCCCATCCCACTTCCCTCAAAGAAAGACTTCAAGACTCTAGAAAGTTCAAGGTATCTTTTGGATGCATTTTGTATGTACCACCACATAAATCTCCCTCCTGGAGGCTTCAGTAAATATTCGTTTTACTTTTCAGTGCTTCTTTGGATGGGTTTTTCTTTTGCCATGAGGTGGTAGAGCCTAGATTCAGCAGGTGATGTCCCAGCTTCCTTGACTGCCTGCCACTTCTGTCACGTGACGGCTGCACACACCTAGGTTACTCGGTGCCGAGAGGGAAAGGAGCGCGGAGCTAAGGCAATAGAGTGGGAGCCGGCGTCAAGCACAGTAAGCCAGCAGGGTAAGCAAAGGTGTCTTTGTGCTTCCAATGCTGATTAAGATGTCTGAATCTGAAAGGTGTGGCCCAGGGTGAAGACAGGTAAGAGGAAGAACACCAAGCGAGATGGAGATACGCCAGCATCAGAAACCGAGTGTTGGCAACTGAGCTGACAAATCCGGCAGGAAGCAGCATTTAGGGGACAGCCTGAGACCAGAGGCTGGGAGAAGGGACAGAGGAAAGAAGTTTGAGAGAAATGAAGGGTAGGGGGGAAGTAGAGCCTAAAAGAATAGTACACAGACCTTTTAAGCTTTAAAAGGTGGTTCAGTGTTAAGGTGCATTTTTCTCATTTTCTTTGCCATTCTACTCACTTTTCTGGTATATATTTATGACGTTACTGAAAGTAACGTTGAGTCACAATAAACACGATGAACCAAGCTAAAAGAATTAGCTAAACTATTCCAGGGATCACAGTGCAAAGGGGCATTTACTCTGTAGAAGTTTACTTTCTTCCTACTGCAAATCAGCCACTCACTTTCAGAAAAGCAAAGGCTTTGCATTTTTGTTACTCATGTTACGAGCACGCGCCAGCCCTGCCTTCTAAGTGGCACTTTGACATCTTTAAACTGCAGAGTTGGAAGGCACCACGGAGATTACCTGATTATGGTGCTTCATTTGGCAGGTAAGAAAATGCCGGCCTAGACAATGTTCTTAACCTGTTGGGGATTACAAACGTTGAATAGGAACTTCTGTTCACCAGGTTGAAGTCTATCAAATTTTATTTGGAAGATGAATATTAATTTCTTATTCTGCTCTGGGGTTATTGACATTCATATTTAGAAGTAAAAATTCTAATAAAAACCATCAATCATGATATACCAGCAGAGAAACATCAGATTTATATTAATAAAATTCACATTTTATAATGAATTCAGGGTTTTCAAGTGTTTGAGCTCGATGCTGAGATGACAGATAACACTGCTCTTTTAGAGAAAAGGAAACAGACGTCCAGAGTGGCCCAGGGACTTGGCTGAGGCCTCATTGTCCAGGAAACAGTGAGAGCCAAGCCAGACTCTTGTGTGCTGGCATTCGCTGGTCCACTCCGCAGCTCCCTGGGACCAACTTCGCTAGGTTCTCACTGTCAAACCTGATGTTTTTCCTGGACAATGGAGCATTTTATCTATAGATCTGATTATGCAGAGGGAGGAAAGTTGATTTTTTTCCATAAGTCTTTTTCTGACTTTTCTCTCTAGTCTCTAGTTTTTTCTATTTTTATTTTAACATTTTAAAACTGCTGATAGAATAATACAGAAGCTGGCAAACTATAGCTCGCTTCCTGTTTTTTTAAAATAAAATTAAAATAACAACTTTATTGAGATATGATTTATGTGACATAAAATTCACCCTTATAAAGTATACAATTCAAAGTTTTTGAGTGTATTCGTAGAGTTGTATAGCCATGAACACTATAGAAAATTTGTATCACCCCGAAAGAAACTCCTTAGGAGTCACTTTCCGTTCCTCCCAGCCCCTACCCAACCCTGGGCAACTGCTGCTCTACTTTCTGTCTCCATAAATTTGCCTATTTTGACCATTTCAAATAAATGGAATTATGCAATACGTAGTCTCTTGTGACTGGTTTCTTTTACAAAGTATGGCGTTTCCAAGTTTCATACATCTCGTAGTATTAATCAGTACTCCATTCCTTTTCGTTGTTGAGTAACATTCCACTGTATGAATACACCACATTTTGTTTATATAGTCATCAGTTAACGGACATTTGTTTTTTTTTTCTGTCATTATGAATAACGTTGCTATGGACATTCATGTATAAATTTCTGTGTGGACATATGTTTTCATTGTCTTGGGTGTACACCTAGGCGTGAAATTGCTGGTTCATGTGGTAACTCTATGTCTAATATTTTGAGGAACTGCCAAACAGTTTTTCAAAGTAACTCTAACAGTTACAATCCAACCAGCAATGAATGAGAGTTCTAACATCTCTGCATCCTTGTCAAAACTTGTTTTTTCATTTTGCTTTTCAATGCTTTTGTGGACTGGTATTTTATGTATCTTCTTTATTTTTGCCATTTTAGTGGGTGTGAAGTAGTATCTTATTGTATTTTTGATTTTCATTTACCTATTGGCTGATGGTGATAAGCATCTTTTCATGTGCTTATTGGCTATTTGTATATCTTCTTTGGAGAGTCGTGCGTTTAAATCCTTTGATCTTTTGAAAAATGGGTTATTTGACTTTTTGTTGTTGCATTCTGTGAGGGTCATATATAATATATATATAATCTTTTATATATCTATGAGATACAAGTCTCTTTATCAATATATGATTTTCAAATAATTTCTCTTGTCCTCTGGGTTTTATATTCACTTTTATGATGAGGTTCTTTGAAACACAAAAGTTTTTAATTTTTATGAATTCCAATTTATCTATTTTTTTCTTTTACCAGTTGTGTTGTTAGTGTCATATAATAAGAAACTGTTGCCTGGTCCAAGGGCACAAAGATTTACTCCTATGTTTTCTTCTAGAATTTTTATAATCTTAGCTTTTATATTTAGGTTTATGATCTATTTTGAGTTGATTTTTTTACATCATGTGAAGTAGGGGTCCAACTTCACTTTTTGCATGTTGTCGTAAAGCAACAGTTTTGTAAAACATCCAGTTGTCCCAATGCCATTTATTGAAAATACTGTTGTTTCCCCCACTGAATTGTCCTCATACACTTGTTGCATATTGATTGACATAAATATTAACCTCTCCCATTTTAATAGCTGGCCTTGACATTACCATTCACTGTCTTATATTTCATCCCATTCAAGGCAACACCACTGGCACACTCTTGCATAAACAGAGCAAAGATAGTCTGTTTAAAAGTTTGGCTGCATTTATTTTTAAACTTAGAGTAGGGAAAAGCTTTCTAAGTGGGATAGAAAACCCAGAAGCTGTAAAAGAAAAGATATATACATATGTCTATATAAAAATTTGGAATTTCTCTTTGGCACAGAAGAGTCAAAACAAAGGAAACCAAACAAATCTGGGGACCATATCTGCCACAGATGTGACCAATGAAAGGCCAATTTTCTTAATCTTTAAAGAGCTCCTCAATGAGGCAGACATAAAGGAATAGAAAAGTCAATGCGGAATATGAGAAAGTAATTTAAAGGAAAAGCAAAATGGGTATGAACCATGTTAAAAGATGTTCAATATATCTCTTAGTTAAGGAGATTCAAATAAAAGTTATGAGATACTGTGTTTCTTCCTTAGGAAGGCAAGTGTTGCAACACTGGTTCATGAAAAGTGTTGCTAGTGACCGGCTGTGAGTGGGGAATAGGTATTCTCACCCACTGTGGGAGTGTTGGCTGTTGCTACCCTTATGGACTGCAATTGGCCAATCACCATCAAAATACAAATTGCTTATATTTTGATCTTCTAATTTCATTGCTATGAGTACCTGCTAGAGTTAAAAAATACAAAACAAAAGAAAAACAACAAAAACAACTTGGAAGTGGACTAAATGTGTAACTAGTAATACTAAACAGTCATCAAGTAACCTTTGTATAACCTAATATGAAAAAATCCCTAAGCATATTTTTAAGGGAAAAAAGTTAAGTACTGAAAAATGCACAGTGTATGAACTAAACTATATACATTCTTAAAATGTAAATATAAAATAAAATGTAAAGGTAAACGCATTAAATGAAAATTAAAAGTTATATGTGTATATGTATGCACCAGAGTAACGTTAGTCAAGGTCTAAGCATAACGTGTGGTTGCTGCTTTTTAAAGGATATATTAAGCAATTGTTAATAGTGATTATCTTTTGGGAGAAGGCCTGGGAAGGCAAAGATGCTTTTGCTCTTCATTTGAGAACATTGCACACTGCTGAATAGTCTACTTAAGTGCATGATACTATTTTTATCCTAAAAAATATGGTTAGTTGGGATTATCTTGATTGTATGAGTGGTGGGGTCATGAACCAATATTTTCCCTCTATCTCTGTATTAAAAAATAAGTTATAACTTTTTTTTTTTAAACATTCTTAAAATACCCACCAGTAGTACACTAGCAACTTTGCTCTCAAGTTACTAAAGCTTATTAGGTGACGGGTTGTTGGAAGCTGTGTGCTTGTAAGAGAATGCTATTAAATGTTGACGTTCATCTGCTTCTTTTTTTAAAAAAATTGTTGAGCTATCTGTAACACAAAATTTACCCTTTTAACTGTTTTTAAGTCTACAGTTCAGTGGCATTAGGTATATTCACATTTTTGTGTAACCATCACCAGCATCCATCCCTAAACCCTTCTCGTAACTGCAAACTGAAACTCTGTACCCATTTAATAATAATTCCTCATTCCTCCCCTGGTCACCACCATTCTACTTTCTGTCTCTGTGAATTTGATTCCACTGCATAAAAGTGGAATCATACAATATTTGTCCTTCTGTGACTGGTTGACTTCACTTAGGATAATGTCCTCGGGGTTCACTCATGTCAGCATGTGTCAGAATTTCTTTCCTGTGTAAGACTGAATACTATTCCATTGTATGTATGCAGCACATTTTGTTTATCTAGTCGTCCACTGATGGACACTTGGGCTGCTTCTACCTTTTGACTATTGTGAATAATGCTGCTTGTGAATACGGATGTACAAGTGTCTGTTTGAGATCCTGCTTTCAATTTTTTTGAACATATGCCCAGAAGTAGAATTGCTGGATCATATGGTAACTCTATATTTAATTTTTGGAGGAGCCACCATACTGTTTTCCACAGTGGCTGCACCATTTTACACTCCCACCAGCAATGCACAAGGGTTCCAACTTCTCCATGTCCTTGCCAACACTAGTTATTTTATGTTTGTGTGGTTTTTTTTTTTTTTTTGATAGCCATTCTAATGAGTATGAGGTGGTATCTTATTGTGGTTTTGATTTGCATTTTCATCTGCTCATTCTTACAGAAACATTTACTGTCGGTTCACAGGTGCCATGTCCTGGGATAAGCACCAGTGCCCAGAGCTACAGGGCCCCTGCTGTCACCGCCATCAGAGTGGAGTGGGGCATCGATATGCAAATGCAAACTGGTGTTACCACTTCCTGGTGTGCAGTGAGGGGTGGCGTGTGCGTGGGGCAGTGGGCACACTGGGGTGATATGACTTTCTCATTTGCTCTGTCATCTCCGGTACTTCCTAGCGGCCATAAGGAGTGAGTTCCAAATACCTACAAGAAAAAATATGGAATGACACTTAGCACTGAGAAATTTCTATTCATTTCCTGCAAATTGTGAAAAGACAAGCATTCTTTGATTTTGATGTTAGAACTGAGGGTACTTTGGAGCATATTCCAGGTATCACAGGCTTAAACGAGCCCTGTGTTTCCAGAGAGACACAAGAACATGGAGGCTGAACCGTCCCCTGGGCAACTGTGTCACATGCAGCCCAGGCTGTGAGGAGGAGCACTGAAGGCAATGTCTACACCACCCCCTGGCATTTGCAGAGGGCATTTAACTCCTCAAAGCACTGCCCCATAATCAGAGGAGGTGGTGTCCATGCCAAAAAAAGGTTATCATTTAATTTGTTTCCTAATCTATAATTACTCATGTGCTTCATGCACCTGGTGGAAATTATATTTAACAGTACATGCAAATGCTTATTGCCTGAATGGGCTTACATTTCCTAGCTACTTTCTACAGTTTCCTTAATTTGGGCTTTATTAACCACATTTTATACATTTTTGTTGTTAGCTTCTTGGCTAGTAACATCCTCATTTGGACCTCTCTTGGAGGTAGGATACAAAATGTATGTGTGTTTGTATATACAATTAAATTCTTGAAAAATAAGTTATTGAAAACAAAACAAAAATTATTTTATAGCTAAAGTAGCACAAGTCTAAGCTAATATTTCTTTGTGATCTTGTTGGTTGATAGGTATTATACAAGCAATTGGTGCATTTCAAAATTGGAGGTTTAGTTTTTGCTCCTGCTGAGTGAATTTTTTTTTTTTTTTTCATGATAACAGGCATTCTTCCTGTACTCTGACTCAGATCAAGAAATGGCTCTTAGATTTATGTTCTTACTCTTTCTGGAAGCTTCCCACCCCCATCGTGCAGGGCAATTGTAAAAGTACCCTGGGTTCTTGGAGGAAAAGGGAGTGGGCTGTGATGTCTTGTGGGCCTGGAGGTTTTCTCTCCATCCGGACACAGGAGGGCCCCAGGATGGTGCAAGCTTTGGTGACCCTGACTGGTGTCTTCAGGCCGTGGCAGGAAGACAGAGCAGCAGTGCTCAGGGACCCGGTGTGCCCGGAGAGGTTCCCAGAGCACTGACCCATTGAAGGATCACTTTGGTTTTTGATTTATTGAAGAAATATGAGTTTATTATCTCTGTTATTGGTTGACTTATGTCTCACCAAAAATACACTGAAGTCCTAGCCACAGGTACCTGTGAAGGTGACCTCATTTGGAAATTGTGTCTTTGCAGGTGTAATGGAGTTAAGATGAGGTCATACTCTATTAGAGGGAGCACTAATCCAGCATGACTGCTGCCCCTTTAAAAAGAGGAGAAGAGACAGGGACCCAGAGGTAGAGAGGAGAACGCCCCATGAAACTGCAGGCAGAAGTTGGAGTGATGCATCTGCAAGCTAAGGAAAACCACAATTTGTGGTGGTCCCCAGAAGCTAGGAGCGAGGCATGGAGCAGATATCCTTCCAAATCCCCCCACAGTAAGCAACCCTGAAGACACCTGGATTTCAGACATCTAATTTCCTCAGAACTGTGAGAGAATAAATGTCTGTTGCCTGAATTACCCTCAAGTCTGTGGTAATTCAGTATGGCAGCCCAGGAAACTCAGACGACGTCCCAGGTACCAACTGCCTCCCTGGAGAAGTCCTGGCTGGTGGAGAAACAGACACCTGCAGTGGGGGCAGGGGGTGCCCTGGTGGATGGTGGGCTTTGGAGCCAGACAGACTTCCCTTCCAGTCTGGAGCCGGTTTCTTAAACTTTCTGGAGCCTGTGGCTCCTTCATTTTGCTGCAGTGCAGGGCACCAGCATCCCTCTCCTGGGCTTTCTGGTGGAAGATCTAAGGCATGGGGGGAGTTGAGCGAGCTTGTCCAGTGCCCAGCCCACCCAAGGCCCTCAGCTGAGCGCTTGCTGCCGTGGCCTGAACGCGCCTTCTCTCCTCAGGCAGGTCATCTGCATGGAATCCTTCTTTGTTCTTTCAAACTCATTTTGGTGATTTTTGCCCTTGTACTGTGTTTATTTAAGGAACCATTTGGTTGAGTGAAACCTCACTTTAGGTTTTGGCTCAATGCATTGGAACAATCCAAAGGGTATTTATAGCTAAAACGTTTGTGTGCCCCAGACCACACTATTTGACATCTCCTGACACTTGAACACGCTCTGGTTTGGTTTGGATCTCTGAACCTTCCTGCGGTGTGGAGGAGAGCGAATTTTCCAACATCCCTCACTCATCTCTGTAAATATCTTGGTCCTACCTCACGGAGGGAGCCCACACTGCAGTCTTTGTCAGGTGCCTTGCACAGGAGCCCCTGGCTACAGCGGCGTGGGCAGGCGCGGCGTGCGGAGCGCTGCTGGCCATTCTTGGCAGGAATTGGGCGAGATACTTTCAGAGCTCACGACTCGCCTTTCTCTGGACTCACTTCAAGTGTCTTAACAGACACCTTCTGTGGAAAAAAAATTGTTTTTCATAGTTGGGTCTTGGCAAGGCCCAAACACAGAAAAAAACCATTTCTTCTGTTTTTTCTATACACCTATGTAGGAACAAGCCAGGATTTATGCAGTCTGTCCTTTTAGGCCGGGCCAATACCATGACCTTAATGCGCATTCCAGCAACGTCTCCGCAGGCAGCTGAAAGATCTGGCCACGGAAATATCAGCCGCCCTGGTGCAGAGCTGCAGCGAGGCCGGGCAGACTGGGGAGGAGGAAATATTTGGAGAAACAAGAACTGCGATTTTCTTCTTTTGTTGCCAGAAAGCCAAAACCAAAGCTGGAATTCTGTGGTTGTAGCACTTTTTGTGCCTCCCAGTCACTTTTCACAGATGGTCCTGGTTTAAGGATAAGACGCTTCATCCCCCAGAGGGGACGGGGCCTGGCGAAGGGGCCTGAGCTGCCTGTGCTCGTACCTCGGCAGACTGCAGCCGGGGACAGGGACAACGAAGGAAAGACAGTTCGAACGCCGCCAGTTAGGAGGCAAAAATTGAACAGTGAAACTCCTCCACAGCACTGAAACCTGAATTTCCCTTTCCAGCACGTCACCTTGGGGACACTGGTGACGGCCTCCCGACTGCCTAGTCGATCGAGAGTTTCCTGGAGATCGGCCACCCGCAATGACACTGGTAACATTTGGAGGGTTCTTCACAATTTGTCCTCTGTGAAAACAGACTCCGAGAAGCTTAGTGACTTGCCATTTGTCAAGAATGTAGGATACGGTGGGAAATAGCAAAGTTGGAGAACGCACCAACTCTTCCCTTCACTTCCGAGGGGAGGAAAAAGTTTCCCAGGCACGTCTTTCTTTGTCAGTCCCTGTTCATCCTTTCACCTCTTCTCAGCCCCTTAAACTCTCCTCTCCCTACCCCCTCCCTCCCATCATGTGGGGGGAGGAGCTTGGGCTGTTCCCAGAGCTAAGCTGCCCCTCTGATGTCATCTCTGCTTCCTGCTCCCCGCCCCGCCCAGCCCTGTGCAGGGACATCTGTGTCTTCTACAGCACCCTCCTCCAACAGCCCTTGGCCGTGTTCTTTCTTCGGGTTTTGTACAGTGACTTGTTTGCTTTATTAGAAAATTTCTCCTGCCGTTTCAACATCCAACACAGTTGTCCCCTGCTCTGTGAAGCCTTTTTCATTTCCCATAGCAGATGAGCCATTTCTTCATAGCAGCTTTCACACTTTTGCATTCTAGTTCTCCACTTGAAGTTTGGACTGTGAATTTCTCCACAGGGTAGAACTGTGCCACTTAGCACTGTAGTCTCGGTGGCCAGTAATACTGGGTGCACAGAAGGGAGTCATAATTTTGGTTCTTGCAGCCCTCTAGGTAGACCCACAGGTTAAAGACTTTCCTCTGACATATCCAATGATCTACATGCTTGTGACTTTCTCTCAGGCATATGTCACTTGGCCTCGTGTAGTGCTTCTCTTTGGGTTTAAAATTGAGAAAAATGGTCTCTATCCCATTTATATAGTGATTTTCAATTCATTTTGCAGTTTGCTATTATATTTTCATGCATGCTTTGGTTTTGGGCCTCATAACATCCAAGGGAAGCAGGAAGGGCATGAGCCCAGTCTGTGAAATGAATATTATCATCCCCATTTTACAGATGATAAAACCGAGACTGCAAGAGGTTTATTGATTTCCCCCTGGTTACAAAGAGAGTAAATTCAGAGATGGGCCTTGTACCCAGGCCTTCTGAATCCCAGCTCAAAAATTTTAAACAACATGGTATTGTTGTTAGAAAAGTATAACAGTAATTTTGTGGGTTTTATAAAACAAAAGGAAACCACAGCCCTCCATGATAACAACCATAACAAAGCCCTTGAGCCCTCCGGGGCAGATGCTATCTGTGTTTATGAGTGTATCCTGGGCTGAAATGCCTCCGATGTGTGAGCAATGCCCAAAGCCCGAGAATAAAGGGCCAGTTGCGATGGGCAAACATCGTCACAGCTCATCAAGCTCAAAGATTTGCAAACATGAAACATTTCCAAGACTTGGCTCCATGAGTGAGTGAGCCAAGCCCCTAGGGTGTGGCCATGTTACTCCCTCAGTAAAAACCAAAACAGACCTTGGCAGGGTTTCAGGGTTCACATTTGGGAAGAAAGGTGTGATTCATCATGACTTTGTCCAGGTTTGCAAGTGTAGGCCGGGCCTGCCTCCCGAGCCAAGCTGGGTACGTCTAGCATTTCCTCTTCTACGGGCCCTTGTGGTGGCATTTCCAGGTTACTCTGGGACAAAGATGTGGAGGAAACTATATATATGTATTTTCTTTCAAGCTGAATTCCCCATTCAGATGGTCTATAGCTTATGATTAATAAGTGGATTTAGATAATATCTCAGCCTTTAAGAGTGAGACCTGTTGGATCTTTAGGCTATCCCAGGTACTTGGGGAAGAGGAGCTCTTGGAACCTCTGTGGGTCCTTTAGAATGGACAGCCCTCAGGGAGGGTGTTTTGTGTCTAACTGAGCCATTCACTCAAAGCACCACGTTTGCCCTGGAGACACTCACGAGGGGCACCTGTCCCTGGTCCCCGCTCATGTCTGGGCTGTCTAGTTCTCCTCTCCCTCCTACAGCTTGGGCCCTGAGTCTCGGTTTCCTCCTTCCTTCCTGAACCTCGTCCTGTGACTCCTCCAACAAGCCCGATGGCCGGCCTCGCTCCTAGACTCCACTCTGCCTGTCGAATATCAGCTGAGCTGAGGGATCTGAGCACCACCCAGACTCAGTTTATCCTGGTCACACTCTGAGAGCCGGAACCTTGCCCAAGACCCTCTGCATGTAGGGAGGCAGCAGAGTGTGGTGGGCAGAGCCCTCTCCTGGGTCAGACAGGCTGGACGAGCCCTGGGCCTGTTCAGGACGAAGCGTGAGGCTTTGGTCACAGCGTCACGAACCTTCGTTTCAGTTTCTGCATCTGTCACTGTGAGGCAGAGCAAACAGCAGCACATACGGGATTTGTTCCTGTTCCTGGCTACCTGACCCTAAGCCACATCCTCTAACTTCACTATGCCTCAGTTTCCTTCTTTATGAAAGGGAGATTATAGTGCCTAACCCTGGGGTTATACTACTACCATTTACAATGGGGACTAAATGACATTATGACTGTGAAGCACTTTCTGTAGCACCTCTGTTTGAGTCTGCTCAGGCTGCGATAGCAAAGTACCCGAGGCTGGGTGGCTTATAAACAACAGAAATTCATTTCTCCAGTTCTGGGGGCTGGACGTCTAAGATCAGGGTGCCGGCATGGTCTGGTTCTGGTGAGCACACTCTTCCAGGCTGCAGGCTGCTGCCTTCTCATTGTGTCCTCCCAAGGTGGAAAGAGCACGACAGAGCTCTCTGGGATCCCTTTTACAAAAGCACTGCTCCCATTCATGAGGCCCCCACCCTCATGACCTAATCACCTCCCAAACGTCCCGCCCCTAAGACCATGACCTTGGGGGTTAGGACTTCAACATACAAATTTGGGGAGGGCATAAACACTCAGTCCATTGCATATCTGGTTCATAATAAGGGCTCAGTAAGTGCCAGTTATCTTTAGTTTCACTATCAGGGAGAGCAGGGGCCTGCCTGGGAGTACCAGAGGTGGGTGGTCAGTTTCATTGTGACAAAAATATTAGAGCTACCAGGGCTTGTAAAAGTTCTCAAGAAGAAGGGGGGGGAGAGGCTGCAGGGGTGAGGTCGGGAGAGGGTGTCACCTGCAGTGGTCCAATCAGAGGCAGCAGGGCTCTCCACCCCGGCTGGTTGGTGAGGATGGGGGGCAGGAAGTCCTATTTGGAGGGAGGGATGGACTTCAGGGAGCAGGGAAGTGGGGTGGGGGGCACAGGGCAGGCCTGCATCTGAGAAGCCTTGGGCGGCAGAGCAGGCCCGGCAGGGGTTCAGGGTGCCTTAGTGCGCCAGTGGCCCAAGGGTGTGGGGCACAGAGGAGAGGGAGACACAGTCTCCACCAAGCTGGGCGGGTTCCAACTCCAGATGTTGGCAGAAGGGGTCAGCATGAGCCTGAATATTAGGAAATAAAGACCCCTAGAAATGCTTTTGATTGAAAAATCATTTTCTCATTAAAAATTATAAGCACAAAGTATTTTCCAACCACATGTAGGAGTGACTACATATATAAATGTATCGCTATGATGGCAAATAAAGATGTTTAGATTCAAAGGCTCAGAGTTTAGTGATATCATTGTCTGTGTAGACTTTGGTTTCAGCTTCCTCATCTAGTCAAAGGGGGAAATGATCAGGTCACTGTTTGTCAGGTCACTATGAACATTGTATGAGATAGAGAAGGTGCGAGTGTTTTGCACACTGTGCCGTCCAAACGTTATACTTTAAAATCTCTTTTCCCCCTCTGAGGAATAAATAATACATGTTTCCAACCTCTGCCCCTTGCTTTCCTTTTTAGAGATCTTGGGTAGATGCCACCATCTGCTTCTCTCTCAACTCGGTGGTTGTAGGATAACTTGAGAAGCTAAACAGCCTGTAATTTTCCTAAATCAGAATCTTCTTGGTCGTCCTTTGCCCTGCGAGCTGGGCGTTTTAGACAGGCTTCCAGAAACTGCTTTGATTTTCTGCAGTTGTCACTTTGATGTGGACCCATTTCTGGCTCTGCTCGTCCCTTGTTTTCAGAGGCCCAGGGAGAGAGAACTCACACTGGGGGACATGGGGACAGGTGCTGGACACTGTCACATGCACTGTCGCATACACCTCAGCAAACTGAGCAGCAGCTGAGGGAAGGACGTGTGCAGTGACACGGGGCCCAAGAACAAGTCCACCGGGAGGAGTGAGTCAAACTGGGAATCAGCCTTTGTTTCAGGAACTCCCTCCCTTCCCTTTATGGAGCTCTGATTCTCTCTGCAGTAAAATTCTTCTCTGTCCCCTCCGCTCCCCACGCAGCCCATTCCCCACGAGCCTCCGGCCAGCCATCGTATGTGAGGCCATCACGCGTGCACCTGGCCGCCGGGCAGATTGGGTTTGTGGTTTGCTAGGCTTTTACATTGTTGCCGACCTTACAGAAAAGAACATGTATGAGCTTGCTTGGGCTGCCGAAACCAAGTACCACGGACTGGGGGGCTTAAACAGTAGCGATGTATTTTCTCACAGTTCTGGAGGCTGGAAGTCTGAGGTCCGGGTGTCAGCAGGGTTGGTTCCTTCTGGGGCCTGTCTCCTGGGATTGCGACGGCTGCCTTCTCCCTGCGTCCTCACATCGTTGCCCCTCTGTGTGTGTCTGTGTCCTGATCTTCTCCTCTTGTAAGGACACTTATCATATTAAATTAGGGCCCATGCTAACGACCTTATTTTAACCTAATTACCTCTTTAGAGGTCTTATGTCCAAATACAGTAGTCACATTCGGAGGTACTTGGGGGTTAGGACTTCAACATGAACTCAGGGGAGACACGGTTCAGTCCAGAACAGAATACAAAATGAGGCTCAGGGCTTTGGAAGGGGCCTGCCAAGGTGAGGGGTCCTGAAACTTAAGCTTTATTTGTGTCATGATAAATTAGCTTCTGGGTTGGCCGCTGCCCTTGGCTCTGACTCTCCTGGTAGAGTGGGGAGGGTGAGGGAGCAGAGAGCCCCTGCCTCAGGGAGCCGGCAGAGTGGCGTGAGCAGCCAGTGCCCAGTGAGGGTGACCCACGGTCAGGCAAGTGCCACAGCTGAGGACGAGGAAGGGCTGGGGTGAGACCCTGCTGGCCGGCTCTGTGTAGACCCATTTGGGGCATGAGGGAAGATGACTGAGGATGCAGGTTGACTTCCTGAAAGAATAAACCCATCAAAAACAAAGCAACAACAACACCGTTACCACCACCACCAAACACCTAAGCACTGTGAATCAGAGCATCTGCCAGGAATACATTTCTCTCACTGTGGACTTTACCACTTCTTTCCCTGTTCATAACATGGGCTTTATAGAGTGAAAATAAACAATTTCAACTGGAGAGTGATTAACAATTTATAAAGCACCCTTATGTCTACCTCCCACTTACCCTCCGAGACAGGTGTTGGCATTCACCTTGCCATAGAGCAGGCCCAGGCTCCGCAGGTGGAAGTGAACCCCCCCCCAACAGCCAGTGAGTGCTGGGGGGCCTCGTGCTGAATGCAGGTCTCCTGGGCTGAGCTCTTTCCCCGACTGTGCGCAGCTTCTCTTTGTGAGCCAGGGGCAATGTCTTTAAAAATAAATCTTCACGCGAATGGGGCCATCATGACAAAGCCAACAGACACCCGGGCCTCTAGGCCTGGGAGACAGGCCATGAAATTAAGCAAGACGAGAAGAGGGCGTAGTTGGTTACAGAGGAGTTTTGGAAATTGTCAGAGATCTGACCAGACACATATGAATCTATGGAAATATTCATTTATTGCTGATATCTACCCTGCCTAATGTCAGAGTAGGCAGGAGGGTATGGCCTTGTCAGAGAATTCAAACATTTTAGCAAACTGGGTGGATGCTGGCCTGGGAAACGAAACCAAGAGAAGACGAAAGAATCCGGAGGAAAGCCCAAGCGGGGACCAGGGTATGGTTTCCTCCATGCTAGCTTGATTCACGTTAACTATACTCTGCAATAATTACTCTAATTAGTGGCTTCGAGCCCGATGGAAGAAAATAATTACAAGTATTTATGGCTGGTCAGTGGGTTACAGATTGGACAATCAAGAGAAGCAGACAGTGGAACACAGTATAGCGGGATTTACTCCCCGCTGTCATTGGGATTCAGTGCAGTCTTCCTTATGTCTGTGTGGCAATAGCACAGCATGTAGTGTGAGTGCAGGAGCCATGTCAGAGCAGTGTTGAGGGCGAGGTCTCTGGAGGGGAACTTTGTATCCTATCCCAGCATCTGCATCAGGAGCCCCACAGCAGAGGGAGGTTCGTGAAGGCTGGATACACTCTGCCCGTTACCACCTTTGTTTTCACTGCTGATTGTTTGTGTGGCTATGCTGCTTCCTCTATACAGCAGAGATTAAAAACATCTCCCTGATGGTTCTATCAGGATTCAATGAGTTAACATGCATGTTGTCCAGCCCTGGGCAGGAACCCAGTGGGTGCTCAGCAGACTCACCTCATCCCCGTCCCCTCCTGTCCAAGCTCCTGAAAGTTCCTCTTTGTTCTACACATATTTAGGGCCAGCTCAAGCCCCGTCTGTCCCAGAAGCTTCCCCTCTGTCCCCAGTGTGCACTCGCCTCTGCCTCTCACCTGCACAGCTCAGGGCTCCGTTGTTTCCAGTTTTGCAGCTCCGTCCCTAAGGGACTCACCCCTGTTTCTCCAGGCACTCTCCTGGGAGAGCAGGAATTACATCCTCTGCTTATTTCCTGTTTCTCTTTCACTTGAGCCTTAAGGCAGGATTGCAAATTGGTTAGATCTAAGCAGACAGTCCGGATTTGGCCACTGACTAGCTGTGTGGCTTTAAGTCAGTCACTTTGCCTCTCTTGAGCCTCAGTTTCCTTATCTGTAGGAAAAAGACCACCTTGTAGGGTTACAGTGATTAGAGATAGTGTTTACCTGTGGCACAGCTTTTAGCACACACCAGGCCAGGTAAGATATGCCTGAGAGAAAGTCACAACCATGTAGATCATTGGATATGTCAGAGGAAAGTCTTTAACCTGTGGGTCTACCTAGGAGGATGCAAGAATACAAAATTATTGACTCCCTTCTGTGCACCAGGTATTACTGGCCACCGAGACTACAATACTCAGTGGTGTAGTTCTACTCCACAGACAAATTCACCGTCCAAACTTTAAGTGGATAACTGGAATGCAAAGGTGTAAATGCTGTCATGAAGAAATGGCTCATGTGCTATGAGAAATGAAAAAGGCTTCACAGAGCAGGGGACAAGATGAAAGGGGAAGAAAGACCAACTCCTGCCATTGCTTAAGAATGTCTCCAAGTGCTTCAAAACCGGAGATCTGTCTAGTCTTTTATGGTAAAATATGGGATGTCTGGGCTTCCATCTTCCCCCATTGGAAGTAACGGCGTTTAGGGAAGCTTGGTCTTTAGAACCAGATAAATTTGGTTTCAAATTTGAGTTCCATGATTTACTAACCTCTCTAGACTCAGTTTCTTCATTTAAAATGAGGATAATAAGGTTTACCCTGTGGTGTCAGTGTGTAGATTGGGATCAATGTAAAGAAATCATCTAGCCCTCATGGTGCTCATGACAGGAGAGTTACTATTTCTTATCACTGTGTCCTTCTTATGGCTCTGTCATTGAGGTGATCACAAGCACCAAGGACTCCAAAAGGGAGACAAAGGTGGAGAGGGAACAGGGAGGAAAAAGGATTGTAAGAGGGAAACAGAGGAATCTATTTTTGCTTCTCATTTGCATGCATGAAAGGATGGGCACCCGGGGGTTTCTGCTGCCCCCGTTAGGCATTGCTGCCGCCCTGGCGTGCACAGGATGTGGGAGCAGGCTCAGTGGGACAAAACAAAACACATTCCTTTTCCTCTGGACGGTCATTAAAGCCAGCTGGGGTGTGCTCCGCATTTACAAGTGTGTTTTCAACTGAGGTCTTCAATCAGCATCTCATAGGATTTGAGAAGTAGCCTGCTCAGTCCCCAGCTTGCTCAGGACTTGGCAGGCAGTGAATTCAAGCACTTGAGGGGACTTGTTGGAAAACGTTACTCCAATGCCAGCATCTACAGCTATGATTTTAGCCAGGGCTGTGGAATTGTTCAGGTTTGATGGGATCACCATCTCAAGGGAGAGGTTTCTTCCTGGTCCTGTCATTTGGAGCTTTGCAGCTGAGTCAAGAGAAAGAATATGAGCATCATAATCTTCTGAAAAGGTGGCGGCCAAATACCTGCCCCGCCTGCTATCCATTCATGCATTTGGTAGACATTTCCTAAGTGCCTGCCCTGTCCCAGGTCCTGAGCCAAGTACTGAAGGTTCAACTGTAGTATTAAAAGTAGTAACAATGTAGCTGCCACTTAGCCAGTACCCAGCGTGTGTCAGGCACCATGCTAGGCAACAGGAATATGAAGTGAAGAACAGTAATAATTTTCACCATGCCTGGAGCTTTGACTTGGGGGGACAGGTGGTACATGGGCAACGTATGTAACCTGAAACTCTGTATCCCCCATAATAATAAGATGAAATAAAAAAAAAATAATTTTCACCATCATTTTAGTTCTGTTTTAGGTTGAGTACTCATACTTTTGCTCCTGTGTTTACCCCTCACACAACTTAGAATGACTCCCAGTCAGGAATTGGATATCACTTGCTATCTCTGAAAACCTTTAACTCCTTGCCACTTTTCCAGGAAAAAAAAAATCATTACAAACTAGTATTTATTTCAAATGATAAGTATTCCTCCACTGCTGTGCATCCACCATTTTTCTTCTGGGCTGTCTTCTAGCTGAGAGATGCTTGAGCAACAGCCGGGACTTCCCATGCCAGTCCCGGGCTTGGCCATGTGTCCGTGCGGCAGAGGCAGATGGTTTTCCGGTCAGGTGTAACGGAAATGTATTTTCTCAACAAAGTCTGGCGGACGAGCCAGTCTCCACAAATGCATATCACATCTCATAAAGAAACCATGCATATTGCATGAACTCCAAATGTAGAAACAGATACTCATAAAATACAAGCCTCAAAATAAAACCGAAACATTTCAAAACAACAGCAGTTGCAACACCAGCAATTTATTTATTTAATTTTTTTTTTCCCCAACAAGATCAGGAAACAAATCCCCACAGTCCCCAAGCAGAATGTGAAAATCCCGGCAGCTGTGGTGAGGGTTCGAGATGGGTCCTTGCTGTAGGTGGGAGAAATCAATAGAGTGCCATAACTCAGAGTGCAATTTCGTTGTGCAAAATGTCTTTTTTTGAAGTCGGCAAAGAGGAAAGCAAAATCAAAGAGCAGTTTTTCAGAATGGAGTTAGAAGGTTCTATTTTTGAAGATCCCGTTTCTGAATGGTTTGAGGTCTTGGTGGCTGGGGTGCCTGCCCTGGTTTTCACTCTTGCTTTTGAGGTGACACAGGGCAGGTGACATGTAGGTGTCTTGCTGCTTGCTTCCTCCCAGGTGCCTGGCACAGTGCCCACGGCCCGGGGCTCGGGGAACGTCGGCCGGGGCCTTTCCCAGCCGCAGCCCCAGCGTTCTCTCTGATTCCGTTCCTTCCTCTCCCACTTTGGAACACATATTAGTATGCAAGTGACAGTGACATTATGTTGGGGATAACCTTTAATGTGCTCTAATTTATGAGAAAAGTAACATTTAAAAACTTGGTACTTTAACTATTATTAGTGCTGTGGACATCTGTTGATTTTGGATTTTGAGCATCCCTTTCCTCTTCCTACGGTAGCAGCTACCTCTTTTCTTTCGGGAAACTGACCTCCTTCCGTGCCCCAGCAGCCGTGATAACTCTCTCCTTTGCGTGTTCTTTGCATCCCACACAGACGCAGGCAGAGCTTCTGGGACACCATGACTCACTGATGTGGCTGGGATTCCTTCTACCCCCAGTCTGTGTGCTCATCGCAGCCCCCGGTGGCGGGATGGGCCGGCGCAGAGCCATCCTCACGCCTTCTTCTGAACCCATTTATATTTTACCGCTGGTTCTGCAGTCTGTGGCCGCAGACCCGAGCAAAGTCGCCTGGCATCTGTTCTAGAGGACCCCGAAACCTTGCCTTTGTGGTCACGGGGCTGCAACCAGCGAGGCCAACACCCCCAGGAGTACTGGTGGGGCCTGTGCCCTCCACCGTGGCCACCCTGGCCTGCCGGTGTTAGCAAAGGCCACATTGGAGCTAGTTTTGCTCAAGGACACAGATGCCAGGAAAAAAAATCTATTCTATGAGCATAATGGCACTAAATGATTAATTTTTGGAGGGTTTCCTGTGTACCAGGTAATTCATATTCATTATCTAGAATCCTCACAATGGTCATGCGAGGTACATGTTTTAAGTATATGAAAACTAAGATAAAGCTAAGTAGCTTGTGTAAGGCCACACAGCTAGGGAGTGGCAGGGCCAGTCCTGGTGTTTCCAGCACCTCACAGCCTCGCTTGAGCAGCCTCCTCCCAGCTCCCTGCCGGAGCAGCCTCGGCCTCCTTTGCATTGATGATGGTGCTAGAATGTTCGTTGCTTCCTCTGCTTGGGGTCTTTTTTTTTTCTGTTTTGGATCAGGTTGCTTCCCTCCGTGGGAAGCTAAGTTCTCTCTTCTCATCCCCTAAAATGCCTCTTGTTTCCTTCTAGACCAAGGACAGGTGCTTCTTCTGACATCTAGTCTACTTCACCAGGGGCTCGAATTACAAATGCCAGCTCTGGTGTTCTCCTGTGGTCCTTCTACTGCCCGAGATCAGCTCTGGGGAGGGGATAAGGGCTCTAGAACAGGCAGGACTGAGTCCAAGTTTTACCTCTGACGGTCAACTACCTGTGTGGTTTCAGCCTAGTTACAACCACTTCAGACTTCAGTGGCATCTATAAAATATGGTGAAAATGGGTATCTTATCCCAATGAGTTTTTCTGAGGATTAAATGGAGTGGTATCTCCCAGTCACTCCTATGGATGTTGTAAGATTAAACAGCAGGATTGAAAGAGATAAAGTATAAGAAGCAACCAGAAAACATTCATTCAAAATGTCTTTGCTGAGCACCTATTGTGGCTGAGCATATAGGAGTAAATAATAAAAACACACTTGTCTTTAAGAATCTTACATTCTTCTGGTGGAAAACAGGAAAAAACAGGGTCACCTATAATGTCAGGTGACGACAAATACAATGGAGAAAAGTAAAATAATGTAAGGGAAACAGAGATGTTGGGGTCAGGGAGGTTTTCTGACTTTACGCGGGGTGGGCAGGGGATGTGGAAAGGTTAAGGGACTATGATCGGAGGAGAGTGAGGAGTGATGGAGGAAACCTGTGCACACCTGGATTAGGTGAGGTCCACGCTCAGGGAAGAGCCTGGGCACAGGCTGTGAGGCTGATGGGCTCGTTTTGTTTGAGAAAAGGTTAAGCGTGTAGCATGGCTTTGGTGGCCAGAGCAAGAGAAAATGCCAGAAGGTAAAAAAGGTGGGAAGTCTGGAGAGTAGATCACAGAGTCTTGTAGGTATTTTAAGAACGTCGGCTTTTACTCTGACGGCTTTAAGAAGCCATTTAAGACTTCTGAGCAGAAGGTTTACATGATGATGTTCTAACGGGATCATTCTGTCTCCTGAGTGGAGAAGAGTCTGGGCGGTGGTGTGGGGTGGGGTGGGGAGATGGGGGGCTTTGCTCTCGGTGGCAATGGTGAAGTTAGTGGGGGTGGGGGGGTTAGATATACTGTGACACTAAAACTGGTAGGAATTGCTGATGTCCTGAAAGTGACATATGAAGCAAACAATGGAGTCAAGCGTCTTTCCAAAGTCTTTGGCCTCAGCAATCAGAGGATGGAGTTGCATTTACCGACAGGGCCAGACTGGGGAGGAGCAGGTTTGCAGGGCTGTGGAGATCAGTTCAGGCTGGAGGCTGGTTTGAGATGCCCCTGTGAGCCCAAATGGAGATGCTGGGTAGATTCCTAGGTGTCCAAGTATGCAGTACAGAGGAGACGTCCTGCGTGGAGGTGTCAAGCTAGAATCATCAGAACGTAGATAGGGGAGTGAATACTCTAGAATTTTCCTCTGTATGACAGATGCACGCACCTGTCAGCTGTTGAGAAGAGCAGCTAGAATTTGCAGTTGCATCCACCGTCAGAGTTGCCTTTGGCTACAAGGTTATGGGGATGACACATGGCCAATAAGTGGCTGTTGTGGGGGTACAAAAGCCTGTAATCTGTTGCCCCCAACTGTTACAGTTCTGACGGGCCCATTTCTGCTCCAGAGCTCCACACTGGTTATATTATCTCTCCACCCAATTCTTTCCTTCCGCTTCCTTAAGGCTCTGTCTCCTGGGCACTCTCCAGTGACCCTTCCACCTGCCACTCCCTGTCTCAGGGACTGTTTCCAGGGAACAAAATCTAAAACAGTTGGTGTCTTTGCTAGAGTAGATTAGCACAGCCTCTGGCATCTTATGGCCACTGAGTCTGTGAATGCATTTTTTCCATCTCTATCTTCTGTCTTTTCTGGAAGATCAGAGCAGTTTGCATTAGGCCATGATGGACAATAGTATGTTTACGGTTTGGGGAAGGGCTATGCTAATTCTCTCATCTTCTGTCATATAACGTAATCTGAAGGGACCTTGACCACGTGGACATTTTACAAAAATCACATAAGTCAGCATATGTCCAGATTGATGACATCATATTAATTGGACTGGATAAGCAAGAAGTGGCAAGTTCAATGTGATCAGAGGGTGAGAACTAAATTCTGCAAAGATGCAGGGGTCTGCCACATCAGTGAGGTTTTTAAGGGTTCAGTGTTCTGGGCCGTGCCAGAGCTTCCTCCCAAAGTAAAGGATGAGTTGCTGTGTCTAGCAGAAGGAAGTACAGCATCTGGGGTCTGGAGGCAGGTTATTCCACACTTAGGAACGTGTGTTCTGATGTGTTAACCCAGCGACACAGAAGGCTGGCAGCACTGAGTGGGACCCACAGCGGGCAGGGCTCTGCCTCTGACCCAGGTCCAGGAGCTGGCGCAAGTAGCTCTGCTGCTGGAACCAGGTAACCTGGCAGATCTTCTAATACTTTTGATAGGAAAAGATTCTGCATCATGGTTTGGTGAGCCCTGATAAAAAAAAATCATAACGTAGCCATTGCTTTGGGAGCCCAAGGTGGGAGGATCACTTTAGGCTAGGACTTCAAGACCAGCCTGGGTAACATAGCGAGACCCCTTCTCTACAAAAAATAGAAAAATTGGCCAGGTATGGTGGCTCGTGCCTCTACTCCTAGCTACTTTCAAGACTGAGGCAGGAGGATCCCTTGAGCCCAGGAGTTTGAGGCTGCTGTGAACTATGATTGTGCCACTGCACTCCGGCCTGGGTGACAGAGTGAGACACCCCATCTCTTAAAAATAAAATTATAACATAAACACTTAGCATTCTGGAACAAAACTATGCTACTTATATGAAAAAACAACAAGAAAACCCAATATACCATTTCAAAAGCACTCCTGGTCATGGTGGAGACAAGTGTCTGAACATGGGACATAAAGTGTCATGCTGCCAGGGCTCCCGACGTGAGCTGCGTTCTGTCACACTTACCAAGTTACGAAGTTGGGCAGTCCCTGCAGCACCCACTGTGCAATGCAGATAGCAATAATGCATCCAGAGGATGAAAGCAAACTATATAAGTAGATGACTCAGACCCCATGTCACCCCTCACTATTCTGCCAACATCTCTCCCTCATCTCATACCTGAGAGAATACTGTGATGTTCGCCCTTGATCCCCCTCCAAGGTTGATGTGTGAACCACCCGGCTGCTGAGAGTATCGGCTACTGTTGCTGGTTCCCAGCTTGCCTCACTAGGACTTGCCCTTGGCCATAGGGAGGGAATGGCCTTAATCATGGTTTCCTTCCCTCAAAAGGCAGTTCTGGTCATGAACGACTGGTGCAGGGATACACAGGTGTAGGCTCTGTGTCTTGAGTGGGCTCCTGGGAAGGGCCATCCTAGCTCCAGAGCCCTCAGAAGGGTCCAACTGCATAGCTGCTCAGTTTTCTCTTTGGCCCACGCCTGCCTTCCTCATTTCCTGATAGCTGTATCTCCCACGAGCGTTTCCCAGCAGTGCAACTCTCCATCTTAGAGTCTGGTGCTAGAGACTCCCGTGCAGGGCAGATGGTGGTTAGCACGTTACCTGGCACTAACTAGCAGGTACTCAAAGAATGTTAGTTTTCTTCTGTTATGACCTTAACCTACTTTAGAGGCTGTGCCAGGAAATAATTTCTAATAACTTTCACTTTTAGAGCTGAACCTTTTGTTTGCAGTTTCCATTGGGTAGCAATGGTCCCTGTCATTCAGTCTCTAAGGCAGTCAGCTTCCTAACTTAAATTCATCTTTTCACACTTGAATCGACTCCTTAATCCTCCCACCCTCCCCTCTCCCAGGCTCATCTCTCTCTCTCTCTCTCTCTCCTTATGTTGACTTCAGCAACCGATGACACCCATCAATTGTGGAGTGAGAGTGTAATTGTTCCCATTCCTCTTTCTAGGTGAAGTTTGCATTTGATATTAGGATTGCATCGGATTTTCTTTTTTCCTTCTTAAGCTGGTTTAGAAGAGTGGAAGGAGATGGGAGGAGTGTTACACAAAAGTTGCAAATCGTTTTTCTGTAGGCTGGGAAAAAAAAAATCCAGGAAGTTTGTGGGTTAATAACACATCTTGCAACTGATTCTAACTCACCTTCAATTCTAAATTTCATCTCTCCATTTTTTCCTGTCTGCTCACTCACAGGGATGTTTTGTGTATTCTGGAAACTTCAGACTGACATCAGTAAACAAACAACAACTGTTTATGCCACTTTGATACTTTGAAATACAAATTAAGTGCTGTGTTTATCTATCAGCCCTGAATCCACAGACATACTAATTATCCTTTGGGAATTTGATAGTTTTAAATGTATTTTGCCATCAGAATCTAAACAAAATAAAGGCAGGGATAAAAGGTAAGAAGACAACTTGCTTAATATCTTTTGCTATAATTTCTATTCAAGGGTCCTATAAATATGTGAAGACTTGTGGTGACAGGGCCATTTACTCCGTACCTAAGCACTGAGGGAGGCAGAGTGGATCTGTTGGAAATGAATTTTATTGCAGCTGCTGCTGCTGCTGCTGTTGTTGCTGCCATGCGGTTGTCTCTAAGCCCCTAAATGCTGAAAGCTACTCTGGATTTGTAGCCCAAAGCAACACTTCCCTCTGTGCACACCCACTCTGCCTTCACCACAGCTGTGCTGGTGCAGATGTGAATCATCTTTGCAAACAAACTGAAGATTATTTCGAGAGTCAGTCTAATGAGCAGTGAATGTAGGCTGATTACTGTATTTGCAAAGAACCTTATTTTTCCCAACATTGTGCTAAAGAACAGCCTGGAGCTTCCCATAGGCTTAGAAATATAAGTAATCAATGTGTTTGTGTAAATATTTAATGATGTCCACATTCACATTCATGAATCAATGGACAATCATAATTGTTTTTGTGAAATCTGATAGACACAAACTTAAACAGGACCCACCATATCTTAGCAGGCTTCCTCATGGGATTTAGAAAACTATGATTAAGGAAACATTTCTACTACATGGAAAAAATCTTGCAGAAAGAATTCATATTTGGCTACATTAAATTGTATATTTTTTCTTTATTTGTAACATTTTTCTTTGTGATTTAGTTTCATAAATCTAGTTAAGATCGACTTGACTTGCTGATTCTTTACCAGGTGCTGAATTATTCGCTCACAACTTCACAATCATTCACAGAAAAGACACTTCTTGATCTTTGGTGCTGTGATATGGTTCGAAGTATGGAGTCACAGAGAGACCTGGCTTTGGCTTCCAATGGTCTTGAGTTCAAATCAGTTTCTCTGCCTGTTAGTTGTTTGGCTTTGGGCACATCAACTACTCTCTGAGCTTAAGCTTCTTCATGTATATAATGGAGAATAATATTTTTCTGGCAGAGCTATTGTGTGGATTAAATGACACAATATTTGTAGAGCACTCAACAGTTTCTGGCATATAGTAGTAAGTGGTCAAAATATGATTATTTTTTCCCATTCATTCCCCTTACTTAACCTGGAAGCCTCTCTAACCCAGGTGTGAAAGGGAACCAGAAGTGCATTCTCTGAGATATTTCTGGCTTATAGTAGTTTGGGAAAGCCAACTAAAATGGGAGTAAGGCAGAGAGGAGGGGATGCCATGATGTTTTTGGCATATGCCCAGTGTTTTCTGACATGCTGGCCAATTAATACTCCTTCAACCTGGAGTACTTTTTCTTACTTGAAATAGCCCTACCTCCTCCACCAAGCCTTTCTTTTATGACTTTCCCAGCCAGAGTTGCACATGAGATCGTGCTCATCCGAACCTCCACACATTGCCCCCAGACCTCACTGTCTGTCTCCTGTTGTAGCTGTTTTCAGTCTTGGGAAACAAGACTGGTCTTTTTGGTCTTTATGGTCTTTACTGAAGTTTACCTGTGGCGATAGCAGAGCTACTTCAGCTTCATCTTTGTGCACGCAGACACCTGGGTGACCCGGCAAAGGACAGTGCGTGGTGACCGTGTGTGGCAGAGGGAAAGTGCGGGTGTGGAGTTGGAAAACCTGGGTTTCGATTCCAGCAATGTTTGCTGTGTGGTCAAGTACCATAGACTTTCTTAGACTCTGTTTCCTAATTTACGAAATTGTTATAATAATCTTATCAGTTATTATATTTTTATAAACTTTCTCAAATCCTATTCCCAAAAAGGTGCAATCTAAATAAAATGAATGAAATGGTTTCTACTGTACCTTCATTAGAGGAATGTTGGCTATCATGGGAGATCACAGTTGCGGAAGTATTTGATAGTAAATGCAGTACACATGCTATTCAGGGCTATTAGGGGCTCATTAAATATTTCCCAAATCAATGCTTAATGGAGGCCGGGCGCGGTGGCTCACGCCTGTAATCCTAGCACTCTGGGAGGCCGAGGCGGGTGGATTGCTCAAGGTCAGGAGTTCGAGACCAGCCTGAGCGAGACCCCGTCTCTACTAAAAATAGAAAGACATTATATGGACAACTAAAAATCTATATAGAAAAAATTAGCCGGGCATAGTGGCGCATGCCTGTAGTCCCAGCTACTCGGGAGGCTGAGGCAGTAGGATCGCTTAAGCCGAGGAGTCTGAGGTTGCTGTGAGCTAAGCAGACGCCACGGCACTCACTCTAGCCTGGGCAACAAAGTGAGACTCTGTCTCAACAAAAAAAAAAAAAAAAAAAAAAAAAAATTGCTTAATGGAAATAAGATTTCCTCCCCCTTTCTATTTTGTCGGCTTGGGAAGAGGGGTGGCAGACTGACATCCTACCTGGAGGGAGGGAAGAAGTGACTCTTAGCAGAAGGAGCTACGCCTTCGGGAAGGTAGCAGTGTCTGACACAGGGTACCTGCTAAGGGAGTGTGTGTTGAATGTGCTGAATGTGTACACAGCCTAGTGGCTGGGAAAGTGTCCCTCAGTACGAGCCCATGTTGATTAAGAAAGGAAGCTGATGTAAGCATTGATTAGGCATTGATTAGCACTCCTGCCAATGCCCACATTCCCTAACCGCTCTCCATGTGTTATTTTTTATAGAGCACTTTACGTCTATTTATTCGTTCATGTCTTTATTTATGCGATTAGTTAGTTATTTAATGTCTATTTCCCTTAGTTGAAGGGCAGGACGGAGTGCAGGGAAAAGGGCACTGCTTAGCTTGCTCTCCATTGAGTGTCCAAAGAGGAGTCACTTGGGTGTCCCTGGGTTCATATTGGCCTCTCTGACTCCTTCCCAGAGACCCTAAGAGGCACGTGGGCGGGCGAGACACCTACCACGCTGGCTGTTTCTGTCAGCTGAGCCACAGAAGGGAACCACACGGCCCTGAGGCTGACTTGGCCAACCGCAGGGGGCCGGCACTCAGGAGGGGCTCTGGGGACAGCAGGATTTGGTTTCCGCTTTCTCACAGGAAGACTAGATTGATCACCTCAGGACCGCAGGGCTCTTGCTGAGCAGGGTGATTCAGCTTCCTCTGTGTGCTGCCGTGGCCTGGTAGCCTTGCTGGGAGGATGGGGCCCCCCTGCAACCCAGGCTCCTTGAGCCTGTTCCCACTCATTCCCTGCTCCATCAAACCTCCAGTAATTATTCAGTCTCTGTTTACCTTGAGACTTGTTGGAAAAACAAGTTTGCACTTCAGATTTCTACAGCATTCGACATTTTACGAAAACATTTTCTCACACTTTGGTTCATCCAATATTCACACTAACTGCGTGAAATCGTAGGGAGGCTATTGTCATTGCTGACACACGTATTAGGAAAGTCAGACTCACCCAGGGTAGGAGGTTTGCCCAAGGCCACAGGGTTTGTTGGTGGAGGGTCGGAGCATGAGCCCAGGATCTTAAGGTACTCATGCCAGACCTTAGTCCACTTTCTGGGGAACTCCTCAGCATACAGCTCTCTCTCTGTGCTCATTATCTGCTCTAGAAATGTTTGTTGCTTGAGTGACTGATCATAATTCTCATCCATTGTCAGATGGCTGCTTGGGGAGTGGACGGACACAGGCTTTGGAGAGGCGATTCAGTTCTGAGCTGCACTAAGGCTCTTATTGGCAATGTGATTTTAGATAAGGTACGTGTTCCCTGAGCTGCAGTTTCCTGCAAAGAAGGAGGGTAATGATGCCTACTTTCAAGGCGGTTCTGAGATTTAAATGAGACAATATGTGTCGAGGGCCAGCACAGCACTTGCTACTCAGCAGGTTCTCACAACTCAAAGTTCTTTCCATCGTCCTCACGGTCAAATTTAGCTTCAGAAACTCACAGGAGTTAAACAAACTCTTGCAGATATTTTCTTTATACATGAACCATACCTTTACTTAGTAATACTTAAAAATTTTTCAGACACAAATACACAAAATAAAGTACGGACTTGTTTTAGTCGCTATAATCAGGAAATGAACTATACCACATGCGTGAACCTCCCGGTTCGGCTCTCCAAGTACTGAGTACCAAGGATCTTCGTCATTTCTCTTGACCTGTTTTAGGTGGATGGCATTTCCAGCCTCCGTAACAGAGCACGTCCTCTGCAGTGGGGGATCCTCTGTCTGTGTTTCTTCTTCCTCACTGGACCGTTGGACTGTCTTTGCTCCTTCCTCTGGCTTCCTTGCAGGGGACCACAGGGACACTCATCAAGGTGAGCAAGTGACAGTGAGTCTGAGTAATTCCAGACTCTGAAATAATGCTTATATTTTGGGAAAATGCATGAGCAGTTAAGAAGATCCTTGTTACAAAATACTCTTTCTTCATTCCACCAACTGGATGTCTTCTGTGGGATATAACAAGTTATCCTTGAAGCTGAATATATGTCCAGGAAAGGCTGAGCCCACTGGTGTGGCTATCTTAGATTTCAAATTCCTTGCAGTTTGAAATTGTGCTGTAGTCATTACCATACACCCAGGGCCAGGTTCAAATTAGATTCTCAAAGAATGGCTCTTGAATGAGCAAGATTCCTTCATTCATTCATTCATTTAACAAAAAAATGCTATCAGCAGAGCACAGGAGTTCTGCAGATGGATGAGATGCTAAACTGCCTAAGGAGCTCACTCTTTGGGGTGAGCGCCAGTTCCCATGGGGGAGAGGCTGGGTCGAGACCAGGAGAACAAGCAGGCAGGGAGAGGCACATGGCGTGAGCCAGGAGGCACAGGATTCAAGGGGAAGGCACATGCGCCAGGCGTGTCCGGCCTGTCCTCACTGGGTGCAGACTAAGGGGTATTAGAAGTGGACCTGCCACCTTGAACAGCTCAGAGCAGAAAGAAGTAGGAGCAAGTCCACCATGCAGGGGGCTGGCAGAGTGTGGTGGGACAGTGGGGCCGGGGACAAGGGCCATTCTGGGCAATCAAGACAACTCACCGGTTACTCAGGACAAATAAACTCCCACATTCACATCTAGGAAAGGTGCTGACGTGATTAATATGTGCAGAGAACCAGGGCATATCGTGATCCTGCCTGTTGATAGGGACTTTCAATGCGACGTAGCCATGGCTGGGCTGGGTATGACGAGGTGGACACACTTATGGGGAGGGGGTGTTTACTTTGTGGTTTAGTGACCCATTCCAGGGGCTCCTACCCCATTGTTTCTTGATGAAGAGGATTTAAATCATTCAAAAATGTTGTATTATTTTCTTCCCAGAATTCCAGCTATGATGAGGAGTGGGAGATGTGTTTGAAATCCTGCCCAATAGTTAGTATGGTTTACTCTTCATTCATTTAACATATTTTATTAAGTACTATCCTACGCTGGCCTTGAGCTGGGGCTGGGGTTCAAAGGTGGACGAAAGTCTGTCCCTGTGCTTTAAGGACCTCTTGGTCTAGTGGAAGAAAGAGACTCATGACAAAGCAAAATGCACTGTGGTGAGTATAGAAGGACAGAGAAGGGGGTGGTTAATTACACTATCTGCTGTCAGGGAAGCATCACAGAAGATACGCTGGGATACAAAGGATGAGTAGCAATTTTCTGGTTGAGAAGGAGGAAGTAGTGAAAGAGAAGGAGGTAGTGAAAACAGCATGAATAATTGCAGAAGAGCAGGCAATGCAGGGCTTGGGAAATATTGATTAGAGTGGTATAACTAGAGTAGTGTTACCAGATAAAATACAGGAGGCTCCATTAGATTTGAATTTCAGATAGACAATAAATGTGTATTTTTAGCACGAGTACATCCCAAATATTGCATAAGACAAGCTTACACTAAAAACATTATTTGTTGTTTATCCAAAACTCAAATGTAACTAGGTGTCCTGGATTTTTATTTGCTAAATCTGGGAAGCATAGACTAGAGTCTAAAGCTTGTGAGGCCACATTATGTAGTTCTTGGAAAGTTCCATAAAAGCTAGAGAGTTTCAACTTCAATCTGTGAGGTCCTCTTGGAAGGTTTTTAAACCGAGACATGATACGCTCAGATTTCTGCTTTAGTGATATTACTCTGGCTCCACGGAGGATGATTTAGGAAGGGGGCTCCTGGAAGCAAAGACACGAACTGACCAGGAGAGGAAAGGGGTTCTGAACAAGGACAGCACCTGAGGGGTTCTCAGGGGACAGACCTGAGATGTTCTGGAGGCGGAAGCATGAGGACTTGCTGAGCAGGGGAGCATGAGGGATGAGTGTCCGTGCCGGCAACCCTGCCTAGTGATGGTTGCAGGATGTTTGTCCTTGAGAGCTTATGACCTTCTGAACATTCACTGCCAATTCGACTTTGGGGGGAGGGTCCTCTGGAGGCCGGGGATTCTTTGCCATTAACCACATAGCTCAGCTCTTCACGTCTTTGAAACACATACTTTAGATAAACTCTGCACTAGATAATCACATCCTGATGAAGTGGCCGAGTCCATGTTGGGTGCAGGTGGAAACACTTAGTACCACCATGCTAGAAGGATCTATAAAAGAGACGTCTGCCATACTTTCTTAGGAGGGATTTATTTTTCAGAAGAACATGTATATTTTGGAAGGGAAGAGACACTGTTTATTTCTGAGATTAAATATATCTCAAGGGTTATAGAATATATCTGGGTTCTTCAGACATGTTGCAAAGAATTCACCGAATCCTGGTAGAAGAGACCCTTGGTTACTCTGCTCCTGTTAGAGTTGGGGAGCTCGGCCCAGAGAGGAGTCATGACCTGCACCAGTTGGCCCGACTCGGACTGGGGTAGAGGATTCAGGATTCCCATTGAAAGTCTGATGTGAATTGCACAATTCTTAAGCTTCGTTTAAACAGTTAGAGTCTGGAAACACAGTGCCATTCTTTTTCTTTATAACTACCAAGTTATTATACAAAGAATTTCTCCTTGAGATTTTTCAGTTTGAACTCAAGTATTAATACAAGATGCTTTAAAAAAGGGATTTCCTGAAATTGCGTTATTTAAAAAGAACCACATCTTTATTTCCTTGACAACCCTCTCGAAATACATTGACACGGCCTAGTTCTTGAAGGTTTTCAAAGTTTTTACGGCTTGGAAGAAGAAATGTTTATGTAAATAGGAAATAATGGCTATTTGTTGAATGCGTTTTCAGTTGTGTGATTCAGACGTTTTGGCGAAGGCAAGCTTTCTTCTTAATAGACGGATCAACTTTCAGGGCCAAGTTGTGTTTAAAAGAATAGTGAAAAGTACCGTATTTACATTTCAAGAATGAGATGTCTTTCCTTCTTAGAAATCTTAGGAATGCTGTGTGGGACACCGCCTGCCTTTGCTGCGTTAATTCTGGGGAGACCTTTGCTGCTAGAACCGGCCACAGGGCCTCCTTCCCTCATTGAGGTTTAAGGGGTTTGTTTCCTATGAGACTCACCAAACTCCTCCTCCGCCCCTCTCCGATGAGATACCCCAACCCAACAGGTCCTGAGCTTTGAGTGAGTTGTCTGCTCCGCGTTCAATCCTCTTAGACAGTTTGATTTTGTTTCTAATATTCTGACTCACTGGGCATCTTTTCTTCCATATCTGATACACAGCACCTCCCAGCCCTTCCCAGAGGATAAGGGTGAAAGAAGAGAGGGCTGACTGAGCAGGCCCTGGGGCCAAGTTTTTCACTTCAAAACCACTCACCTTTTCCTGACATTGCCCCAGGGATTTGCCACCTTCTACTCCTTCCTGTTAATGAAGATGCAAACTATTACAAAGCAATGAGTGCAAATCACCCAGTGCGGCCTGGAGACAATGAGGACCCTTAAATGACTCTTAGGGATGGCACAGAACAGTCTAAATAAACCCATCCATGGCCTATCAGGCCTCTGCCAATATCATCTCATACACCTGCCGCTGCCCGTTTGCAGTATTATGATCCATTTATTTGTTCAGCAATAGTTCTCGAATACTTTCCATGTACCAAGCAGTATTCTAGGCATGGGGGACATAGAAGTGAACAAAGCAGTCAGGCATTAGCCAAATATTTCTCACACTGGGATCTATTGGTAACCAGGGGCCCCAAAATCTTATATGTGAATTCTAATGAGCATTTAAAAGATTTTCCTTTTCATTTGATGTAATCAAAAGAATTGACATAAAATATGATCTAGATTGATTGGATGATTATCTTAAAACAGTCCTGCTGTTGGATCTTGGTGTCTGGGTTGAGTGACATTTGTGTTATTGGTCACATCAGAGCTGGGGCTCATTAAACTGACAGTTAATTTTTCGGGCAATGTCTCTGAAGTCGGGGGCCAGTGGACGTATTGCGGACCTCTGATGATATTCTTTTTCTTTAAATAGGTTGCATATATTTCTGAAACTTGAGAAGCACTGGTCTAATGTCAGCACAAAAGGGTTTGTAGTTTGTCGCAGTCAACACACTGTTCCCAAACTTGGATCATTCAGGCTTTGTGGTAGGCAGAAAAGTGGCCGCCTACTCATGTGCGCATCCTGAAGCCTGGGGTCTGTGACTATGTGACATTACATACTTGCAGGTGGAATTCAGAGAGATGATCCTGGATGATCGGGGTGGGCTCAATGTAATCGTGTTAACCTGTGACACTGGCAGAGGGGCATAGCTCCCAAAGGATGGGAAACAGGTGCTCCAACACGTGTTCATACCTACGACAATCACAGTCGCCAAAAGGCAGAAGCAACCCAAATGTCCGTCTGCAGTGCGTGGGTGCACAAAATGCGGTCCGTCCGTGCAATGGAACGTGATTCCACCAAAACACGGAACGAAGGATGGATACAGGCTACAACCTGGATGAACCTCTAAAACATTATGCTAAGTGAAACAAGCCAGACACAAAAGGTCACATATTATACGATTCCATTTATGCGAAATATCTGGAATAGGTCAATCCATGGAGTCAGAAAGCGGACTGGTGGTTGCCAGGGGCCGGGGTGAGGGGGCATGGAGAGTAACTGCTTAATGGGCGTGGGCCTTCACCTCGGAGTGATGGAAATGTTCCGGAGCCAGACCAGGTGGTGGCTGTACAACATCGTGAATGTACTAAATGCCCCTGAGTTGTTCACTTTACAGTGATGAACTTTGTTTTGTGGATTTTACCTCAATTAAAAAAAGCATGGAAGAGGGAGACAGAGGAGTCAGTCAGAGAGACCCCACCGTAGCAGAAGGGCCAGGGAAGACCCAAAGCGTGAGGGGATGCAGCCCCTTGCTGTTGACTTTGAAGACAGAGGAAGGGGTCTGCAAGCCAATGAATGCAGGCGGCCTCTAGAAATCTGGAAGGGGTCTCAGCTGACAGCTGTCAGTCAAGGGGGGACCTCAGTTTCCCAGAAGGAGCTGAATTCTGTCAACTGAATGAGGGAGAGAGCGCCTCCTCCTCAGTGGAACACAGGCCCACAGACACCGTGCTTTTAGCTGGACCTCTGCTGGAACGGTAGGATGATAATACATTTGTGTCATTTTAAGTGTAGTAGTTTGTGATGATTACAGCAGCAATAGAAAACCAGTAAGGTCTCCTACCTGGAGTTCTCTTCACTCCCCTCGTCACTGGTCAAGCCCCTTGTCAGCATGCCGTGGCCAGGAACCAGAGCCTCTGGGGGCCTCCCGGGACAGCCCAGGCTTGGCTGAGGACGCCTCCTCTGTGGTCCCAAAGCGCTTGTGTTTATTTCTGTAGCTACACCTAACGCATGGTGAGCCGTCTGCCGACTTGCTGCTCTCCCCGCATCACGCTGTGCGTCCCTGAGGTCACCACCTCCCAGCTGATGCTGTCAGTCCCCTGTCCACATCCCCCAGTGCCTGCCCTTTCAGCTTGGCCCAGGGGACATTCTGTGATCAGTGCCTGCAGCCCTGTGCCCGAGTGTTTCTTTCTGGTGCGTTTCTCCGCCTGTGCGTTGGCCAGCCAGACACGCTGGGTAGTTGACACCTCCCTGTCTTCCCGCAGCGGCCCTTGTCTGGTCTGAGGCAGATGGGACGGGGTGTGTAGATACCCCAGCTCCTCGCCCCGCCAGGGGTATAGCTCTGAAGCCTGTGCTTTCCGTCACTCCCCCAAGTTCTGCTTTGTTAGGCATCGTTCACTCACTGTGTTGACTGGCTTAGCAACACACCCGGGCTGCTGCACCGTTTGTGAGAATGTGAGTCTTCTTTTTTCAAATTCAGGGAAAACATGTTAAGAGTATTAAAATGTACAAAGCCTTTTCCTTTCTTCCGTGGTCTTTCCCTCAAGTGTCATGGTGTTTTTTTTTTTAATTTGCTATTTAATGTTGTTCTAAGTAAAGAAAAATTAAATGTTAAGTTTCTAGCAATGAGTTTTACCATCCATCTTTATACTGTGCGATACCAGGTTTAAATTCAAATACGAGAGCATTCAACTAGCATGAAAAATTACCAGAATCATACAGCTTGTATTCTGCAGCCCATATAGTAAAGTTCAAGGATAAAATAATTGAGACTTTTAAGCAGACACAGCAGAGCATCAAACCAAACAGGGGCCTTCCTCACACGGGTCCCTGTGCGACTGTGCAGGTGGCAGGCCACGCCGCTGGCCCTGGACACGCCTTTCATTAACTGCCTTCCCTCTCCTGCATCGTGCGTCCACCTCCTTGACAGTGTCCTCTAAAATTCACCCCCTGTGCTTACGTCCTCCTGTCGGGGTCTGCTTGTGGCTGGAATCCACAGTCTCCTACTGCTGTTTTCACTGTGGTCGGCACGAGGGAGTGGATGAGTAAGTGCTGGTGGACTTGCGCCCTGCTGTTAGGAGAGACCGTGGTAGCCGTGGTTCGGGGTGGTTGTGGAAGCCCCCCTGGAGAAGGCTGGAATGAGAATGTGTAGACGATCAGTTGGAGGAGAGTGGAAGGGATTCTATGTGTTGTGATGAAATAGTGCTTTGAGCAAACCTGTAGGTAGTGACGTGATAACAGCCTTCGAAGCTGCTCCAAACCGACTTTCAAGAGGCTGTCACTGCACAAAATCACATTCGAGTCTCAGTAAAACCAGTTAGGTAGGCAGAAAAGGTAGATGAAATTATACTCATTTTACAGATGAAAAAAAACTCAACTTCAAATATCTTAAGAGCAAAGGAATAGTGGAGCCTGCATTAGAAGCCAGTTCTTTTGATCCCAGAGCCTTTGACTTCCCGCTGCCCCACATCCTTCGGAACATCCAGAGATCAGAGAGCAGTGGCGCTAGGTCAGATGAGCATGCTGGGGCCCGGGCTTATCCACGTGCACAGCACGGGTGGGTATGGCCTCCCTTGCTCTACATAGAAGATGAACCAGAGTCCTGGGTTTAATATGCATTAGAACTTGTTTCCATGAGAGAGGAAAAGCTGATTTTGGTCCTTTTGGGTAAGAGCATCAATTCTGCACTGTGACCGGATGAAGGTAGAAGGTCTTTGCCTTTGTTTCCTCCTCTGTTTTGCAAGGAGGCCCCGCTAGGAAATTCTCTTAGAGTTGAAGGTCAGGAAGGGGATTTTAAAAGACAGAAGCAGGGTTGCTGGGTCACAACTGTCACTGATCCAGGGTGTCCGAGTGTCTGGGCCCATGGACAGGGTGCCTGGAGGCATGGTGTTAAATGGCCTGAAAGTTTCATCTTGGAAACCTCTAAGCTTTCCTTATGACACCAAGAAGACAGGACTAAAATATGTTGTAAGTTACTTAGTTCCAAAACTTCCTCTCTTTATATTTTCCTAACTTCTGTGAAAATAAAATAACTTTGACATGACAGCCATTTGTGAAAATATAAGTCAACGAAATGGAATTTGTAAATTTTAAGTGAAGCAAATGTTTGAATTATCTTGTTTCAATTAAGATGCTGTGCCTTTTCCCATTCGAGTATAAGGGGACTCTCTTCTACTCTGTACTTAACTGTGATGTGTCCTAAGATCAACTTTTGAAGAGACAGAAAATGGAAGGAAAGGGGAAGGTAAAGGAAGGAACGCCAGGGCGGTTTCGAGTCGGAGAGGCCTCAATTCAAATCCTGGCTCTGTGCTTACTGGCTGTGTGGTATCTGCTAATTTACTTACCCTCTCTGAGCCTCAGTTTCCTCATTACTAGAATGAATATAATTATACCTAAGAATTTGTCCTTTGGGATGATTAAATGGATAATTATGTAATTTTACCTGGTGCAGAAGGGGACCTCAATAAATATTGATTGAATGAATGAATCACCAACTTCATCTTCCTTAATTATGCTGGCCCTTATCACAGGATTTGAGAGTGATCCTTCCCTCCTGCCTCCCTTCCTTCCCTCATTCATTCAAAAGCATGTACTAGAATTCTAGTATATTCCAAGCACTAGGTTAGGAGTGAAGGTTATGAGATGAGGAAGACTTGGTCTTGGCCCCTTGAGAAGGTCACAGTCTTGTGGAACAGACACAAAGGAGGGAGCCACGAACTCTGTCTGGGCTGGGAAAGGTGAGAGAGGAAGTGTGAGATAGAAAGTTCTAGAAGGGAGGGTATTTTCCTTGAAGACTTGAAGGAGTTATGGGGAGAATCATGGCAGAGCCACTCCAGGAAGAGGGAGCACGACCCCAAGCGTGGCCTGGAACTGCTTGCTTTCCCGACTGGGTATTCCAGGCCCTCTATAAACATTTGTTGGATGAACAAATGCTGGGAATGACATTCCTATCCAACATCAGCGCTGAAGGCTGTTGTGAGCCAGTCTCACTGCTGCATGGATGGGGAGGGACCTCTGTCGCATGTCCTCTGGGGCCTGTGCCCTGACCGTGAGCTGAGAGGTGGTGATCGGGACAGGGCAGCTCTCTGTTCCCCTCCTGCCAGCATCTCTCCTCTGCAGCAGACCTTGGTCTATGTCCTTGTTATTTCAACGTGGAATCCTGGCTACTCAAGTGCTATATCGACTCAGCAGGCTAGCTGGGCCTCCACGCCTGTTTGTTTAGAAAATGGCGAGTTGTCTTCCCTGAGCAATAGGATCTGGCGGATATGAAGCTGCTCTCGTAGCCAAATTCCGGCCCAGCTCACAGGCCTGTGGCCCATTTGTGTCTGAGCAGAGAGGAAGGGTCCATATTAGGATTCCAAGTCCCAGTTGGGTTCTTTGAAACAACTAAATGCACAAGCACTGCCAACTCCACAATTCCCCTCTGAACTGACGATTTACAATTCCTGTGTCCCGGTCCCTTGCCAGCGGCACCGTACGGTACCATGTTGTAGGAAGAGCACCGTTTTCCAGCCTAAAGAAGTCTGGGTTTGAATTCCAGTTCTGTCGCATATGGTTAGTGGTGAGGCCTTGTGTGAGTCTCTTAAATCTCTGTGCCTCGGTGATCACAGTGGCAGCACGGGGGAGGTGTGTGCATCTCACCAACAACATGTCAACTGAACTGCCTTTTGCTGAGTGACAAATCGTCCAGACTTCATGAGCAAGGGTGTGTCATCACAGTCCTCCAACTTCTCTGGAGTCCAGTGTAATAACAACAGGAATTTTAATGATTTACTTTTTATTTCAAGTCAGGTTTCTTGAATCTTAATTCATATACAGTAAATTTCTGCCTTTTTAAGTTTACAGTTCTCCGAGATTTGAATGGGCTACAGACAGCCTTGTAACTATCACCACAGTGAAGATAAAGAACATTTCCTTCACCCCCAAATGTTCTCTGGTGCTCCCTTTGTGGTCTGTACCTTCCCCCCACTTGCAGCCCCTGGCAAACATTGACTTGTTTTTGCCTTTTCCAGAATGTCATTCAAGTGAAATTACACACTTATAATTATGGCTGGAGTCTTTCACAAAGCGTAATACATTTCAGTTTCATCCATGTTGTTACATTTACCAGTAGTTTCTTTCTATTATTTCATTTTTGCAGATATGCTAGTTTGTTTATCCATTCACCACTTGATGGGCATTTGAGTTGTTTTAAGTTTTTGGCCAGTACAAATAAAGTTGCTATACATATTTAATATTTGCATACAGCTTTTTTTTTTTTTTTTTTTTTTTGCATGCATATGTGTTTTTGTTTCTTTGGCAAATAACTCTTCGTGGGATTTCTGGGTCTGATGGTAAATCTACGCTGAAGTTTATAAGACACACCCCAACTACTTTTCAAAATGGCTATACCATTTTAATGATTCACTTTTTAAACAGTTCAGCTTTATTTTAAGATAATTGTAGAATTATGTAGAGTTGTAAGAAATAGTACAGAGAAATACTGAGATCCCATGTACTGTTTCACTCAGTTTCCTTCAATGGTAATGTCTCACAGAACTACGGTATAATATCACCATCAGGATATAGACACTGTTACAGTCAAGATACAAATGTTTCTACTACGACAAGAATCACTTATGTGGCCCTGTTACATCCCTCCCACCCAGCTCCTAAGGCAACCAGGATTGGGTTGTTCATTCCATCACCGTGTTGTTCCAAGACTGTTGTAGAAGTGGAATCGTACAGTATGTAACCTGCTGGAGTTCCCTGGCGGTCCCTCCAAGCTGTGCACATCGGTAGTTTGTCCCTGTTTATTGCTGAGCAGTATTCCAGGGTGTGGATGCACCACTGTGTGTCTGACCATTCACCAATAGAAGGACATCTGGGTTGTTTCCAGTTTGGGGCTATTACAAATAAAGTCGTTATAAACATGTGTGTGTAGGTTTTTGTGTGGACGTAAATTTTCATTTCCCTGGGATAAACATTCAGGATGCAACTGACGGGACCCAGGGCAGGTGCATATTTAGTTTTATAGGAAACTTTTTCTCAGCCTGGCTGCAACATTTACACTCCCACCAGCAATGTATGAATGGTCCAGTGTCTCCACATCCTCTCCGGCTTTTTATTTCTTCAGTTTTTTAATGGAGATTTCCTTTTCCCAAAGGAATGAACAGTGTGCCCTTGAAGTTTTCATTCCTACAGTTTAAAATTATTATTTCTGTTTCACTCTTCGTTATGTAACTCAGTGCCCCTTAGGTAAAGTATTGTCAGAAGCCAGACCAAATGAAGAGAGAAGTGTGTGTTCGCTGTAAACTGGGGTGTCTGATTTGGCACCCAGAACTCTACAGGGTACTCTATCTCACTTTGCAATTCGGGTGCTGGACTAACCAAGTGTTATGCTAATTTTTACTGCTTCCTATTAGCCGCCTTTTATGGCTGGTTCACGGCCTTTTTATTATGATTCTATAAGTCATTCATTTGCCAGGTTGTCAGGGGTACTTCTCCATGTTCCTGTTTGTCTACTACGATGTTTACAAATTTGAATTTTAATCATGTTCCTGTATCTATCTCACCCCTTATGTGAGGAACCCCTTCATGATGGGGCCCCTCTCCCCTGCCCTGTTCTTCTAAATCTTTTTTTATTCATTTATCAGGTATTTAAGGATCACTTGCATGGATTTTATATGGGGTTGCCCTCGAGAAAGTCACAGTGTAGATTAGAAGGGATGGTTAAGCTACGAATCTGAATAACTATAAAACCAGACAAGATATGATGAGTAATTAAAAGAATTGGCAGGCTTGAGGAGTTCAGAGATGGACAGTTTGTGTCTATAGTGGAGATATGAAAGGCTTATTTTAATGGTTTTATGACTTTTTATAATAAAAAGCAATGTCTTTAGCATTGGCTATTTAAATCGTTTCAGGGATTAGCCAGAGTTAAATATAAACTGCTGTTACCGATAGGAAAGGTACCATGGGGAAAAGTCTGGGTTACATGGGGGAGGAGGAGACAGGGCTGTGCCTATGGGTAGGGGCACAGCTGGGGGGAGACCCGGGAGGGAGGCAGCTGGGAAAGAGGAGCGTTGCCCGGTTCAGGAAAAGCCAAGCAGAGCTGAGTACTAAGGCTTATGATTTTGAGAGAAATAAAGGCGTGCACTACCCATCTGAGGCCACGTGGGCGGGCCCAGCACTTTTAGATTCTGAAAAGTGGAACAGGGAGGGTTTAATGGCCCTGGGACATCACAGTGCGAGTGTGGAGAGCTGCGTGCTCTTCTGGGGTCCTGAGACACGTGGGGACCCAGGTGATGAGATGGGTCTACCTGCCTGCAGCATCTCTGCTTCTCGTGTTTCACGGGCCTCTCAGCAACAATGAAGGTGACACATTGATGACCTCAGAGAAGCCCAGGGGACCTGAGACCCTGCTCAACTGCTGTCTGATCCTGATCCAATCAACATTGTTCTTACTATTATTTTTTAATTTTTTTGTACACAGCCAAACCTCTAAACCAAAGAAATGCAGAAGTGAAAGAAAGGCCTTCTTGTGGGGATAAAAGGGACTGTAGCTTTGGCAGAAATAAAAATATCCTCACCACAATGCTGTTGATCCACTGTGGCCGATTTCTTGTGGAATTTTTTGGGCCAGTGACTTCTAAAGAGATTGACACCTGTTGACCAGGCTGGGTTGTACGAGGGGGGGGCTTGCAAGCACGTTGTCCATTGTTCACTGAACTGAGAACAACGGGGAAGTTCCTCTCTGAGCTCCTCGTGAAGACCAGTTGTGTCTCTCTGAGCATTTCTTTTATCTTTTGTGTTCTGTGATTATGTTTTCCTCTTTGCACTGACGGCTAGAAATTCAGAGTTGAATTTGTGGCCTACATGTGCAAATGTACTAGACTTTGTGAAATGAACTTAATAGTCTATGACCACTTCAAGTTTTGTCTTTATTTTCTAGCTTTGATTTTATTCATTCCATCTTTTGTTCCTTCCTTCCTTCCTTTTTATTTTTTTCTTCCTTCCCTTTTAACCAGTTGTATGCTGTTTTTCATAAGAGCTTTGAATCTTTTTTCCCCATCATAAATGTGAATCAAATAAATACAAAACTAATTCCTGGGCTCAGTTTACAGCAGACTGATTTCCAAAGTTTGATCTCCACTCCTGTAGAAAATAGATCCTATGGTAATCATAATTATAGTTATGGTACTATCTAACATTAACCCAGAGCCTGCTGAATTTCGGGATATTTGCTAAGCTTTTCACAAATTTTAATTCATTCTCATTACAACCATATGTGACAGATGCCATTATTATCCCAATTTATAGGTAAGGAAACTGCAACACAGAGAAGTTAAGTAACTCTCCTAAAGCCCCACAGCTATTAAGAGACAGAGTCAGGATTTGAACTCATGAAGAATAGTCTGTCTTGAAGAAACATGTATTATTAAAACATTATTACAATAAAATACACAAAAGGCACAAAAACATAATGCAGACTTGGGCTCAGTTATCCCAAATTTGTCAAAACACCGACATGACCTTATGCAAATTCCTTTACATCATTTGAAAGTAGAGCTGATGGCATCTATCTCTGTGGGTGATCTAAGGATGAAATGACATAATGTGGGTTAAATAGGTAGCATAGTGCCTACCAGTTGGTGCTAATTAAGCAATAGCAAAGAGCGCTCTGGACAAAGAGAAGAGCTGGTCTAGGCCCAGTTTCTGACAGTAAAGTGGGGGTGGGGGAGCGTGATCTTTAAACAAGATCAGATAGGTAAGGGACGTGAAAGCACTTTGTAAGGGACAAAGGGCTGAACAATGTCCAAGGCCCTCAAGCTAATGACGAGGTTGAACCTGCAGACCCCCAAAGTGTGTCCCAGGAAGGTGCAGGAAGCAAGTAGTTCTGCTGGTTTTTCTTCAGTTTTTCTGAAGCCTGAGTATACGTTGTTGCAGGTAAAGCAGAGTGGTTCGTGTGGTTGTTAACATTCACCTTGGCTGGGATTCTGCTCAGGTCTTGCTCGGATAAGAGGGTTTCTTTTGCTTTTAAATGTCTTAAGGGCACCTCGGACTCAACATATCTAAACACAAACTCATTTTATTTTATCTCCAGTCTGACCCTTCTCTAGAGTTTCCATTCAAATAAATCCACCACCGTCTACAGTGTTGCCCAGAGAGAAATCTAGAGTCATCATTTGACTCTACCTTCTGCCTGCCTTTGTCCCAAGTACACGCATACTAAATTGTCAGGCCTGCCAAACTAGCCTTGTAGCTTTTTCTCTGACATGTTCCTATTTCTCCACCTCCACTGCCCAACACATACCACACCCGGGAACTGGTTTCTAAAGTTCCATCTCTAGCCTTAAAAGAAAAGGGGTTTTTGTGGTGTTTATCATCATCATGTCCAGCGTTTATTGTGACGCAACATTTATATGCTTATACATATAATGTATGTATATTTCATTTATTTTTATTTAATTTACCGAACGCTTATATAGCATTTATTCTGTGTCAAATACTATTTTGTGGACATTTATACATATTAATCCATTTAATCCATACAACAACCCAGTGAGGAAGATACTATTATCCCCATTTTACAGATGATAAAACTGAGGCAGAGAGGTTAAGCAACTTGTCCAAGGTTACACAGCTAGAAACGGGCAGAGCTCGAATTGGAACCCAAGAAGTCTGGCTCCAGAGTCTGGGCTCAATTATGTGACGAATGGTCTTAATAATAGCTAATGTTCAAGTCAACCATCTTACCTGGTTTTATAGAAAATATAACAACTTTGAGAGGCAGGTATTATTATCCACATTTTACAGACAAGGAATGGGGTTTAAGGATCTTAAGGAGAGAGCCCAAGATCACACGATCAGTAAGCGAGAGCAGAGCTGAGCTTCATCTGCAGCGTGAGGTTGAAAGTGCTAGAGCCTGCTGTGCCTACAAAGTGCTGCTCTGCTTCAAGTTGCTGGATTTGATCTTGGTATATTTTAATCTGAAAAAAAATGGCAAAACCTTATAGGTTCTAGGAGGTCAAAGATTAGAGGGACCTATGGTGGCCTCTTGTTGAGAACCTTCATATAGAGGTGAAATATCCTAGATCCAAGGAGTTTAAGAGACTCTCCTGAAGTTTCCTATTCAGGAAATATTAGAGTCAATGTCAACCCCTATGTCTTCCAAAGTCAAACCCAAACAAGAGATATAATAGAGTTTTTCTCTTTTTTCATGGAAAAAAATCCCAAACCATGAAAGAATAAAGAGATACACACAACAGCAGTAATCAGTAATCATTCTCTCTCTTTTTTTCTATTTAGTTCAAAAATTCTCCTATCACTTCTGCGTTCTTGTCAGGTTTTTGCAGTTAGAAGATAAAGACGCACCGTATCTTCAAATCAAGCCGGCAGTTGAAGCGATGACTCTTTCCTTCCTGACAGAGGCTGAGACCACAGGGTGGGCCCCCCGGTGGGCCCCCCGGGTTATACGCAGTGCAGAGGGGACACGCCAGTGTTGTGGGGATGATCTGAGGGTGCGTGTAGATGAGGTGTAGCCCTGATTCTGCCTCTGCGGCTCACCCCCTCCCGCTCTGACCTGCTTCTCCTGCCACCAAAAGAAGAGACATGTCACACAGAGATGTTATGAAGACAGGCCTGATAGCATCCGTCTGTCCCCAGGAGATAAGCATTTCCAAGGCCACTCTGTCAGTCACTGCTTAGGAGGCCAAGGTGCTGCTGGAACCAACTGAAACAACAGGCTTCTATTAGCTGAGGAATGCCCGTCCCCTGCCCGTCCCCGCATAGTTCAGGGCTTCTGGGTCCCAGCTGAAAGGCTGACATTCACGGCAATGAATGGGGCGTTTTTAGTCACTTTTCTATATCCCACGGGCATTCTGCCCAGGGACGACTGGGGAGGGCACGGGGAATGATAATAAGGGAACCCAAGACTTTATTCTTACAAACTAAGAGCGCTGCTTGTGGTTACAGAGAAAACAATCTGATGTGTTTTTATTAACCCTCTGTCTGTGCATCGGGGGTGAGGATATAGATGCTGAAATTCAAGCCAGACTTTTCTGGCTTCCTTTGGAAAATGCTGGATCCCATCTCCAGAAAGAACAGAGCACCAGCTTCTTTGTTGATTTTCCAGAGTAAAATACTGATTCGCGTAACTGAATCATTGCACTGGGCCTGTTAGACCATTTCTCATTTTCCTAATAATTCTCATTTTCTGGATATCCAAGAGCCGGTTTCTAAAGATGTTAATCATCCAGAATTTTCCACATGTATTTCAGGCTGGATCCATACGGGGTGTAATTACCTTACTGGTTCTTATTCTGTCTTGCTTCCCAGTCTTTGAAACTTGATTTCCTCTTTCACCTGATCAATTCTTACCAATCTTTCAAGATGCACTCAGAATGTTTTTTTTAAAAAAATCTTCCAACTTCAAGATTATTTTTGAAATGGGAAAATTTATTTTCTCATGGAGTTGGCAAAGTTTCTAGTTTTTGGTGAAATAAGCAGCATAAATATATAATACACATATAATAAATATGTAAGAACAATTACCTTAAGTAGAGCTTTTATCTACATCTGTGTACCTACCATATAGATTAAGATAGAGAATATTTTAAGGACACATGAAGGCTCCTTTCTGTCCCTTCCACATCAGTATTCCACCCCAGAATAACCACATTTTGACTTCTATCACTGTCAATTAGATTTTCCTGCTCTTGAACTTCATGTACATGCAGGATGGACTTTTTGTGTATGGCTACTTTCACACAAAGTATGTTTTTAAAATCCATGCCTGTTATGTGTGTATCAATGGTTGGTTATTTTTATTGCTGAGCAGTAGCTCATCATTTGACTATACCACAATTATATATCCATTCTTCTGTTGATGATCATTGGAGTTGTTTTCAGATTTTGGCAATTATGAATAAACCTGCTATAAATAATCTTGTCCATCTCTTTTGGCAAAAGAATGTATTCATTTTTCTTGGATATAAACCTATGGCTGGGATTTGTGGTTCAGAGGTTTAGTAGATACAACCAAATGGTTATCCAATATTCATACCAATTTATATTCCCAATATTTGAGATTTCCTGTTGTACTACATCCTCATCAAAACTTAGTACTATAGTGTTTTTTGTTAATTTTAGTTTATTTTCTTAGCTGTGTGTTGCTCTCTTTTCATTTGCCTATTAGACACTTGGGCATTCATTTTTTCAAAGTGCCTGATCAAATCTCTTGCCCTTTTAAAAATAGTTACTTGACTTTTTCACATTGGACAAATCACTTGAACAGACACTTTGTAAAGAAGTTATACAAACAGCCAGTAAGCCCATGAAAAAATGCTTTTTTTTTTTTTTCTAACCTTAAAAATAAAACAAAGATGAGATGTACCTTGAACAGTCCTTGCCAACAGAGTGTCATTGGCTCTGTTTCCTGTTCACTAGCATAAGGATTGGAATCCTCTCGGAGCTGGAGTTAGAGCTGGAGGCAGACGGGCAATGAGCAGGTCTGCCCTGAACGCCCAGCTTCTGGGAAGTTTTTTCTCAGCACTTCTCTGCTCTTCCAGGATGGCAACTTTCTCTTAAGCCTACAGTGGCTTTCTTGGTATTTGGAATTGGTGCAAATTATGATATAAAATTGCCATTTTCAGCATTCAGGGTTCTGCTTTTTTTCCGCTCCTACTTGTAAAGTTTTCTTATATAATCGGACAGAGAAAACATTATTTTAACAGTTGACACCAACATTCCTTATTTAAAGAAATACTTTGACAAGTGGTTGGTGTAGAGGGTTTGTACGTTGACAACAGCTAAAATTTAAGGAGCTTTGTGTTAAGACAAGGGGGGATTATGTTGCTCTGGAGGGTGGAAAAGAGACACCATAGAGAGGTGAGGCCTGCTGAGCCCCCCAGGGTCTTGGCAAAGCAGTTTAAGACCATGATACCCACAATTGCATTTAACAATGCTGACGTGGCAGATTGTATTACTGTTCATCTATATTTGCTGCTATTCCTTGTGGGAGGATTAAACATCCCCACACTCTTAGGACTCAGGCTTGGCCACGTGACTTGCTTTGGTCAATAAATCGTGAGTGAAATTGATGTGCGTGATTTTCCAAGCAAAAGCTCTGAGTCAGTGAGTGAGTGATTCCCTCTTCTGTGATGACTGGCCGTGTTCCAGACACCATATGCTCTGCCAGCCTTGGTCCATGAAGACGAAAATGGGAACAGAGCCAGAGCCAACCGTGATGTCCATGTAGGGTGAATAAACAGTAGAACTTTATTATCGGAAGCCACTAAAATTTGGGAGTCATTTGTTAATTTAGCCTTACGCAGTTGATTGAGTGCAGTTCTGTCCTGTAAACCCTCTTTTGTTCCCTGTATCTCCAACAAAGCTAATCTTTAGAAAAGTCTACTCTTTCCACAAGTACTTTATATGAGTAATTTTGGTTGTTGAATCATGGAAGAGGAGGCATTTTGCATCTCGAGTTGATGCACTGCTAAAATAGCACATGCTGAGCCAGAAGAAGGAGGATGATTTGGAGAATGCTAGCACGCTGGGGATGCACAGAAATGGTAGGAAGTGCTTTGGTATTCCAGGCCATGCGGTGAGAGGTTGACTCAGTTATACCCAGATATTTAAAAAGCAAGGGACATCTCAGACATCTGACATCTCAGTTATCTTTGACGGAATACACTTGTAAGACAACATGCACCAGGCCTACTCCATATAACTTCCACATCCAGTCGTTTATTTCATTTCTAGATTTGGTATGGAGGTTAAAAGTGATCATAGCCTTGACTGAAGGAAGGGATCAATAATTTAGATCACCGCCTGGTAGGTTAAAATGAGAAATGGCTGTGTGTGGTTATACAGGCCTGGGGTTTGGGGCCAGTGGATGGAGATTCAGGAAAGGGGGCTTCAAACCTTCTAGATCATCACACTTTCATTTAGAGCAATGATGTTTTACCATTTGCTGAACCTTGGCTATTTTTTTCTTAAAATCATTCTTTCTAGGAGGAAATTCCAGACCATAGCTTCCAGCTGCCTGCCAGGCTTATTTTTCAGTGTGCTCTGGGTTTTCAACTTCTTCTGTCTTTGCAGGCATTTGGGGTGGGAGGTAACTGAGAGAGGGGACATTAGAAGCTACTATGCAGGTATTATTTAAGCTACGTTTCTGGAAAGAAAAATTATTCTAGAAAATTGTGGGAGAAGTGATAGTTGACTTTTTCATGAATTTTCAAGGCAATGTTCCTAAATCTCGACGGGTGACCAAACTCTTTCAGACAGGACTGGACCTTTACGGCGAGTGCATCTTACTCCTTTGCTCAGTGGAATACAGCGACGTCCTAGAGCGGCAGCCCCTGGCAGGAGGTTCTGTTGGCCCGATGGTGACGGCGGGAGCAGTGACTCCTTTTCTTACTCTGCATAATCTGGCTTTCTGTTTATTGAAGGTGAAGGGCTTAATGCCGCCCTGAGGGAGCACGGTGGTCACTGGAGAGTAGCTATCTCAGCTGCAGCTGACCGTTGCCAAGAGGGAACATGGGCTCTGGGTTACCTCGTTTTTTCATACTTTTCAAGATAAAATAAAACCCTGTAAAATTTAAAATATTGGCAAATAATTGAATATTTAAAAAATGGTCTGGGTCAAATACACCCTGGCTACTGATGACATCTGCCCCTAGGGGCACCAGAGTGCAACTTCTTTAGCCTGAAAGGTCTCTCCCTGTCGGCACCTTCCCTGGCAGAAGGACTAGGGATGGGCTGCAGACGGGGGAGTCTCCTTCGGGCTGGGTCTGGCTCTGTGGCTTCTAGGTCATGGGCGCCTCTTCCAGGGGCTGCTTCTCCTCTTTCTCAGAGTCGGTCTGCCGTTGCAGTACCCAGGCCTGAGTGTCAACCACAAAAGATGATGTCTCTGCATCTCTGGTGACTCCTTGTTTATATTTCTCTCTGATTGTCATATAATTTCCAGACTCACATATCCACCTGCTGATTTGAACTTCCTCTTTGGAGTGTAACAGGCATCAGACTTGACTCACCCTCAATGGAGCTGGGCTCCACTGCCCCCTGCCCCCTCTTTATAATTCATTTGTGTTCTCGTCTTTCCGTTCTTCGTCAGGAAGTGGCACCACCAGCCACCTACCTTCTTGAAAAAAGTGTTGAGTCTTTTTTTTTTTTTTGCATCCTCATCCATTGGAAGGATCTAGCAATTCTACTTCAGAAATATATCCTGAATTCACCCATCACGTCCCTTACACAATCAAACTACCCTTATCTCTTGCCTGGACCAGTAAACTTATCTTGAAACTCATATTCTTGCTTCCACTTATGCTCTTAAATAGTCCATTCTCCATATGGTAGCCAGAGAGTTTTTTTTTTTTTTTTTTTTTTAACAAGTTAGATTGGGTCACTTTTCTTTTAAAATTCCTCTCTTGGCAACCAGTTTCTCCCAGGACAAAAGCAAAATTCTATCCCAGGCCAACAAAAGGCTTTGTGTGATCCGGCCTTCACCTGCATTATGGTCTCCATCATGTCCCACTCTCCCGCCCACACCCCCAGCCACACAGCTCTTCCCCGACATGCACAGCTTGTTCCTGCCTGGAGCCTCTGTGCAGCGTCCCCTCCGTCCGTGACAGCAGCGTCCCCTCTGTCTGTGAGCACCTTCCCAGCTGCTTCCTCACGTCCTCTTGGTCTCAGCTTTAAGCCACCTCCTCAGAGAGGTCTCCTGTGGCCAGCAGCTCCCCAGACACACTCCATAATATCACTCACCTTTATTGCTTCAGAGAACTTATCAATATTTAGATTATATTGGTTAATTTTTGCATGGTTACTGCCATTGCCCCCCCATCAAATGAGATATAGAGGTTTTTTTTTTTTTGAGGGCAGAACATTATCTTGCTTGTAGATCACTAGGCCCAACTCTGAGAATAACACTGGCACGTGATAAGTACTTGACAAATACTTACGGAAGAATAAATTAACTGTGGGAGCATATTTTTTTTCAGTGACATCAAGTGGCACTGTTATCTCATGCCCTAGAGGTCACAGTAGCATTTGCTGGCAGCCTTGGCAGGGATAGGAATTGTGGTAGACAGAATAATGGCTCCTCAAAGATGATCCTGACCTACTGCCCCAAACCTGTGCATGTGTCACCTTGCGTGGCAAAAGGGACTTCGCAGATGTGGCTAAGTTAACGCTCTTGAGATGGGGAGTTTATCTTGGATTATCTGTTGGGCCCCCTGTAATCACAAGAGTCCTTATAAGAGAGAGGTGAGTGGGCCAGATTCAGAGAAGGAGACCTGACGATGGAGGCAGAGGTGTGAGAGATTAGCTTCTAGAAGATGGAAAAGGCAAGGATGGGATTCTAACCAGGAGCCTCCAGAAGGAGTGAGGTTCTGCTGCAACTTGGTGTTAGCCCTGCAAGACCCACTTCTGACATCTATGAGATCCACGACTGTAAGATGGTAAATCTGTGTTGTTTTAAGCCAAGTTGGTGGTCATCTGTTTCTGCAGCCATAGGAACCTAATGCAACAAGGATGGCATTTCTGAGACCATTGGCAATGTCTGCGATTTCCAGGGCATCAGACACCTGGTCCCGCCGGGAGCCTAAATAGGAGGGAAAGAGATGATGATTCCGTGTAAACACTCAATGTCAGCAGGGGCCACTTCTGTTTCGGTATGATGCCATCCTAATCCCATTTTGGACACGGTGTGCAGCGCATACTGGGTGCACACTAACTAGTTATTACGTGATCATGTGTGGTGGGTATCTCCTGTGGGCTCCCTGGAATATGAGAAGAGCCTTTGAAGAGGTCTTGGAATTTCCCAGATGGCGAGTGGGAAAGGAGGCAGACAGCTACAGCAGGTCCTCAGTGGCCACAGTTTCAGCTAATCCTGAAAACTTTTGTAGCTCTTCAAATTCATGAATAAGAAAATTGTAGTATAGCTTGTGATTTTTGTCCTAAATCACATTTCAATCGACAGGTACATGTTTCCTGGGCGTGCCCTGATATGAGAAATCTTTCAAATTTTATCAACGCTACATTTTTTTTTTTCCACTCAGAAGTATTTTATCTTTCCCAAAACGTGTGTTCCTGGTGATGGGTGACGGATCACAGAGCCACAGGGACATGTGGCGCTGGCCCACTCACTGCCCTGCTGACTTGAGGCTGCACAAGCACGTTGGTGGGCACACACTCCAGATGACGTTCTGCAAAGAGCAAATGAGTACCCATTAAGGGTGTTTGGACTTTTTTGGGAATAAACTGAACTATGGGTGTTACATCAGGAATCCATGTTTGTAATTATAATTGTGAATCTAGTTTTCGCCCCAGAAAAATCTGGCCCTGGAAACACGGATTAAAGTTTGGGAATACCTGCAAGCACCAATAAACCACGTGAGGCACTTGTCTTTTTATGGAACTAGGATTTTAGAACCTTTTCAACTTTTAACCAGTGGCTTTGCTTCTGCCTGTCCTGTCCAAAGTAAGTTCGCTGAAGAATTAAGAATGGCTTTATGTTTGCAGTTACTGTTCTGTGACTTTTGTTTCATATCCTCCAGAGGAAGTTCTCTCCTTTGGCTCTTGAATAGGCACTGACAGCTCCGAGTGCCAGGACCCTGGTAATTAGTGTCACAGAGGAGGCAGGTGGCATTTACATCCGATTACCTTTAGAAACTTGCATCTGGGGTTTCCTGCGGAGAAATAGGTTGGGTTTCAAAGTCAGTGACTGCCTCATCCTCCAGGATCACTGATTAGGAACAGGCTGTTCCCCCAAGGCCATTTCCATTTCTATGGCAGGCTCTGAATAGAACTAATACATTTTAGAAATGCAAATGGGTTTAATTCGAGCAAAGTGAGTGACATGCTAAGCTGGAGTCTTCCTTTTTACCAGTTGCTTCCTGCCACAATCTTTCAGGCAGATGTTGTTGGCAGAAGCATAATGCCAAGTTCACATAATGATGATAAGGGGTCACAATGCCGGCTCTGCTGCTGCCGGAGCCCCATTCAGCAGTGGCTCCCTGTGCGGCGTGAGAAGCGACCTGGGCACGGCCGATGCTGGCACGCGAACCGTGCAGGGGGCGCACGCACAGATGGCAGCCAGCCTGGCCCGATATAGTGTATAACGCACACGATGAAAATAAAAATGCCGGAGCAAGCCAACATCAGTACTAGCTCTTTCGTCACTACAAAGTGCTCTCATATGCATCATTTTATTTTATTGGACTCCTTGTTTTTTTAAAAAAGTAGAGGTAAGGCATGAAGGGTGAACGCAGACTGTGTCTCTGGGGACGAGCGTCTTGGCTCTGCCCAGTGTCAGAGGCCTTCATGGTGCAAGAGTCCAGCAGCGAGAGGGAAATGTCAGAAGGACCTCGTGTCAGGCCTTCCTGTGCCGCCCAAACACCCCAATGTACACCCACATGTACACAGCATGTTCCAAGGTACTGTGTTTCCTAGAAAAACCGGGACCCTCAAAGGCACCTGATAAAGGTTCAGATAATGACATGTAGGCTTCAGGTATCAAAGTATATTTTCTGAGGGCCTTGACTCTAAAGCTTGGCAGGTTATTATACCCTGACCCGAAGTTCCATTATCATCCTATCATACTTAAAAACAGTATTAAGTGATATTATTAACATAATATAAAAATAATCAGCAATTAACACAGTTGTCAGTGTCAATGCCATTAAGGCTAGCAGACATTCATTCATATGACACATAAGAGTTTATAAAGCATTTTTGTATCCATTTTCTAATGTCAGCTGCACAAGCACATTGGGAAGTTGGAATTAGAAATGACACTTTAAAAAAGAGGATACAAACCATGTTGGCTTGTCTGTGGACATTTGGAAAGTAAGGCTTGAGGTCAGGACTTCCAGAGCAGCTCGAGCAAGAGTGAGACCCTGTCTCTATCAAAAATAGAAAAAAAATTAGCTGGGCGTGTTGGCACATGCCTGTGGTCCCAGCTACTCGGGAGGCTGAGGCAGGAGGAGAACTGGAGCCCAGGAGTTTGAGGTTGCTGTGAGCTATCATGACATCACTGTACTCTACTGGGGCGACAGAGCAGACTCTGTCTAAAAAAGAAAAAAAAAAAAAAAAAAGAAAGAAAGAAAGTTATGTTTTTTAACAGTCTATACTTGTATATGTTCCAAATGAAACCAAACATCAGAGCAAACCCTGATATGTGAGATACACACATGTTCCTAAACAAATGGATACATTCCAAGCATGCATAGACCTTATATTTGCATGGGTATATTTTGTAAAATATACGTAGAACTATAATTAGCATGTACTCTAAAGAATAAAAAGTAGCACATGGAAGCTATTTTTCCCTAAATAAAATTCTCTACTATTTATCTTTTTATTAAAGTATACCAATTAACCATTAAAAAAATCAAGTAATACAGCAATGTGTAAAAAGTGAAATAAAAACTCTCTGTGATCTACCCTCCTGAGAGACCTATTGATAACCATTTGGTAAATACACTTTTAGCTTTTACACTTTTTGATGTACTTAAATACATATATGTGAATATTATATTATTTTCAATAAAAGTAGAGTTACACACTAGTCTTTGATCTAACTTTTACATTTAACAATATATCAGGTAAATCTTCTCATCTCTATTTATGTATGCTTATCTATCCATATATTTATATACAGTTCTATATCATATCTACATCTGTATATCCATACATTTCTGTCTATATCTATCTTATCTTTTTACTATATATATAATATTACATTGCCTAAATATGCTATAATTTACTTATCTTATGCCATATGATAGGCAATTTGGATGTTTCCAGTGTTTCATTACTAAAAATAATGATGCAATGAACACACTTTATATATATACATTTGAACAGTTATTCAGTTACTTCCTGTGTTAGAATTGGCCAGAGAAACAGGACCAATAGCATATATCTATATAGATATATAAATAGATAGATAGATACAAATATGTAAAAGAGATTTATTATGAGGGATTGGCTCATGCAATTTTGGAGGCTGAGAAGTCCCATGACTTGTTGTCTGCAAGCTGGAGAACCAGGGAAGCTGGTGGAGTAGTTTGGTACATGTCTGAAGACCAGAGAATGAGAAGTATCAATGTCTGGAGGCCAGAGAAGGTGGATGTTCTAGTTCATACAGAGAGAGAGTGAATTTGCCCTTCCTTTGCCTTTTTTTTTCCTATGGAGGCCCTCAACAGATCGTATGATATATACTGACATTGGTGAGGATAGGTCTTCTCACTCAATCTACTGATTCAAATGCTTATCTCTTCTGAAAACACCCTCCCAGACACACCCAGGAATCATGCTGTACCAGCTACCTGGGCATCCCTTAGCCCAGTCAAGTTGACATATAACATTAACTATCATACTTTCTTAGGCAAAAATTCCCCAAAGTGAAATTGCTAGGGTATTTCCAAAGTTTGACACATGTTGCCAAATTGTCCTCCAGTAAAGTTATGCCAATCTACAACCTCCATCAGCAGAGTATGTGGGTTCTGTTCTCAACTGCCCCCCTTCAATCTTTGAAATCTTTTGCTGCAGATTTTAAACTTAATATAATTCTACGCAAGCTCTAATATTTTCCCCTTCAGAAGATAATGCAATTAAAAGTGTAAACAAAAAATGAAATCAACCATGGAGGTAAGTTTAAATAAAACGTAAGTAAGAGCCATGAGCAACAAGTTTGCGATGGTTGACAGGGGATGCAGTGGCAATTGTCCAGGTGAGAGGTGAAGAACATCCGAGGCAGAGCAGGGGTGAGGACCCTGGGGAGGGGCTGCAAGTCTTTAGGGAGGAGGATCAACAGGCCACTGATGGAAGAAAGTGGGGAGACGGAGAGTCTTTGAGAAGAAAAAAAATCATGTGGGGAACACTAAAAAGCATTTCCCACCTCCTTGAGGAATTTCATATGTGGGGCTGGGCCTCCAGGGTCACCAAAGTCTTGATGTTCATCTCCCAAAGGAGTTACTGCTTAACCTTTTCTTTCCAATTAAGACCTCTCTCTTCCCGGGCTGGACTGCTGTGAAATTGTGGCCACCTCTTGGCCTGAGTCTCAACTGCCACTTTGTCCCTAACCTCAGATATGTTTGCCACCTATGCTCTACTACTGTTCCTTGTCTGGGGCCCTTGCATGTCTTGCTTTGTTCTTGAATGAACACCATCATCCCTCATCATCTTCTCTGCCGTAAAGGACTTCCCATTCTCTTTACTGTGCTTGCACAACCACAGTGAGGACATAGTAAGATAATAGGACAACTAAGATGTCCATAAATCCTGGGTGTAGGATCATGGTATGTTTGAATCAATACAAGAATCTTTTCCTTCTAGTTCATTCTTTGAGCATCCCCTTGGGGCCAGGCACTCTGCTTAGAGTGCCTATCTTATCCCATCTAATCACCCAAATGCCTTGGAAGCATTTATTTGTTCAGGCAGGCAACAAATATATATTGAACACTCATTATGTGCCAGGCACTGGTCTATGTACTGAAAATAATTTGATGAACACAGCATCAAGATCTTGCCCTTAGGAAGATTACATTCCAGTCGGGAAAACAGACCATGAGTAATTAAATATAGATAAGTGAAATAATTATGCACAATGGTGAGTGCTAAGAATAAAAATAAAGCAGGGTAAGAGCAGGGGGGGTGCTAAGGAGATGGCGAGACTGGGGGTGGCTATTTTAGAGAGCAAGGTAGGAGAAAGTCTCTCTGGAAAGTGACATTGGAGGGATCAATCTACATGTAGTCCAAGGGAAAAGGCACAAAGAAAAAGAATGTGCAAAGGTCCTGAGGTAGAAATGAGCTTGGCATGTTTGAAGAAGGGAAGGCCAGTGAGCCACTGGGCCAAGGGGATGGTGAGAGGATATGTGGTTGGAGGGGTAGGCAGGGCAGGCCACGGGGCCTGGTGGCCATGCTCAGAACTCTGGGTTTCACTCTCCTAGTGCTGGGTGTCCCCTGGGGAGGTCTGAGCAAGAGAATGTGCCGATGTGTAATTTAATATTTTAGCACATCGTCTAGATCTTGTGGGGATAAAAGGCAGGGAAGGGGGAGGAATAAGACAAGTGTGAAAACAGAGCAGCTAATGATTTGTTATGTTGTCCACCCAAGAGATGATGCTGGCTTTTACTGCACCCCTTAAACAGATGAGGAAACTACAGCTCTTAGACTTTATACTGTTATCACAGCATCTCTAGCCTTTAGAACCTGTCTAGGTTCTCAATGGATACTTTTTTTGAACCAAGCTAAAGTGAGAGCGGAAGTGACTTGCCCAAGTGCAAGACAACAATTAGGGAATGAGTTTTTGATTCCAGGTCAGGTCTGCCTAGCTCTGAGCCCATGACTCTTTCCTCAGTGCTTGAATGCCATTCATAGTACAACACTGGCTGACTTCTATAAATCACTGTCCATTAATAATATAATTTTGATTGATAATATTAATCAAAAAAGAAATGAGAGACTATGCTCATTGTGTGTTCTCTCTCTCTTTGCTGTTGGTTAACTTATTACTTCATTTTGAGATACTGGAGTTATAGTACTCATTTTATGGGAAAAAATTAAGTGTAATGACCAAGAAAAGGCACTTACAAGAATAACTGAAATAATGACTAATGTCCTTAATCAAGAAGGAAGAAATCTCTAATTTTTAATATTAAAAAACCCAGAGTTAATATCTAATAGTTATTTAATGCATTATGTTTCAAACACTATATGCTTTGCATATGCTCTAGTTAGTCTTTAATAGCAGACCTTAAGCTGGTATTGCTTCCTCCAATTTATTGATCAAAAAAATAGACTTATGGAGTTTAGGAAATTTGCCTGTCACCATAGAGCTGGTAAATGGCAAAATGGAGAACAGAGGGAGCTGGTGGTGGCTTCCTGCAGTCTGGTGCCCTTGGGGCTTCCTGCTCTGCCTCCCTCAGCAATAAACCCAGGATCAAAGCCACAGGGACGTAGAAGGCTCCATCTTGCCAGAGCGAAGCAGTCGCATGAGGCCAGCACAGTAGGCAGAAGTCTGGATGGGTTGAGTTATGTACTGTTTTTTGATTAAGACGTAGTCACTAAACCAGCATGACATTGGTTTGAATTAGAATAATCATAATAGAAAATAAAATGGACCTTTTTTTTTTTTTAACAGTCATGCAGCAGGTAAAGAAGGTGGATTTGAATAGGACAGGTGCAGGCTGTGTGCATATGTGTATGCATGTGTATGTAAACAATTTTTATTCTCAGATTGCCTTATTGTAGTCAAAGGGGTGAAACAGGGAAAGGAAAAAAAATTACACCCTTTGCAATATAAATTAGTTACTTTTTCTAATTCTCCCTTTTCCCCTTCATTTCCTTGCTCCACCCCTGTTAAAATGATTTTATTTTCTGAACTAGTGTTTCTGTTGTTCTTTATGTTATTGCATTCCTGAGAATAATTGGAATCTTTCTTGTCCAGGAGATTGGAAGTGTGGTCGGAACTCTCAGTTTATTAGTTAGACAAGATAGAAATTTTTTTCTCATTTATCATTCATGGTTTGCTGCTGTGCGTTCACAAAGCCAGAAGCTTTCAAAAGGTGGAAAATAATATTGGGCAAGTAAGCAGAAAAAGAATGCCAGCATTCAGAGAGAATATTCTAGCATCCTGCTGCCCACTATATGACACTGGCATGATCATTTTCATGGTGAGTAAGAAGCAGAGAATAAATCAGTAATGTTACTTTGAAAATTCTATATTACTTCGGCAGGAGGGGGAGTAAGAACAGAGAGGCTGACATCCCGGCTTTCCTTAGTGATGGAAGAACCTTTACATCTGCAAAGAAAGGAAAACAATCTAAAGAATGTCACTGGTTGGAACATCTCAGGCTTGGCACAGGCATATCTGGTACATGGAACTAATCATGCTGACTCTGTCCTCCCCACAGGATGGTTTAAAAGAAAAATGATATGCCAGTAAAGAATATGCGTGGAAAATTATAAATTGCTATATACATGGAGCAGATCAACTGCATGTGATGCTGATGACTAAACTGTTAATCCTTCGAGAAAGCCACTGGGCATAGTGTACAGCTTCTTTAGGAACTTGGTTTGCTTTTCCCCGGTAGCCTTAACATCTGGAATAGGAACCCCCCCTCTTCTCCAGAGCAATGGGGTCTGGTTACCCTGATGCAGTATGTTGATGGCCAAGTTGACCAATTTTCTGGGCCTGAGATCTATTATCCATGTCTCCCTTATGTTTTTACTTTTCATCCATCTGATCCTGACTCTATTTTTGGATTTATTTTATTTGAATTTGACGACCTAGATTCCAGACTAACCACTCAGTTGTCAATTTGTTCTGTGTGGAGACCGGGTTCTCATGCTAAAAGTCCCCCAGCCTAGGCGGCCATAGCTTGCTCCAGAGCGGTGGGTAGGATGGACCCTGTCCTTGGCTCCCTTTCTTCCCAAAATTCAGCCTAATCAATGGAGAGGGAAGAGTCAACACCCAGCAATGTCCCACTTAAGTGAGAGTCTACATCTCTGTCTCATTCATCACTTTTCTATCCATACCCTTTTCTCCATATCTTGACTTCCTTGAGATTTGTCCTCATGACGCATTTTTTCCCATTATCGGATCTTATCCTCAGGCCCCATACTTGACACTGATTCTGGGTAGAACTTTCCCTTACCAGCCATTCTTATCACATATGATTTGGTTTTCTTATGTTTCGGGAAACCACCTTCCCAGTTCTGCTGACACTCTCTGCAAGGGAGACACTAGCAATGGATTGGTCCCGGAGCTCAAAGCAAACATAGTCTTCTGTGCTTTGTGCACCCATGTGTCCAGCAGCTGACAGACCTGGGAACACAATGTGTAAGTACAAGGTAGTGACAAAAATCACAGGCTGAACGAGAAATAGCTTTATTATATGTTGTCCCTGCTGGAGCCTACCAAGTCCACAAGAAAAGTTTGCTCTGTTTAAGCAGACAGATCCTTACTGATTAGTTGATACTGGAGTTGACCTGATATTGGTGCTATATTATGGCAAGGTGGTTTTGCACTGAACTATTTATATCTGGTGAAATTTTTTCTCATTTTCCTAGTTCAGCTGAAATACAACTTTTCTATTACATATTGGGTTTATCCTTTCCTGCCAGAATTAATTGTTCTTCTTCTAGCTATATTATTTATATCTCTCTTTAGTATTTATTTTTTTCTGCCTTATATTACTATTAATTGTATCCATGTCAATCATCAGATTGAGTTCCCCATTTGTAAAATGGAGATAGTAATAGTACCTACCTCATAGTGTTGATGAATAAAGCAGTTATTATGTGTTTAATATTTTTGTTTTTATAATCACCATTATTATTGCTATTTATGATATAAAATGGATTTTATCCATATCTCTTTGTTTTTTTTTTTTTTTTTTTTTTTTGAGACAGAGTCTCACTTTGTTGCCCGGGCTAGAGTGAGTGCCATGGTGTCAGCCTAGCTCACAGCAACCTCAAACTCCCGGGCTCAAGCGATCCTCCTGTCTCAGCCTCCCGAGTAGCTGGGACTACAGGCACGCGCCACCATGCCCAGCTAATTTTTTCTATATATATATTTTTTAGTTGGCCAGATAATTTCTTTCTATTTTTAGTAGAGACGGGGTCTCACTCTTGCTCAGGCTGGTCTCGAACTCCTGACCTTGAGCGATCCACCCGCCTCGGTATCCATATCTCTTTGAATCATTCTGTCCCCATTGTCATTTGCAGTTCTTTATATGAATAACTATTTGCCAAAATAAATTTATTGTAATATCCATGATCTAGACTACCAAAGGGTTTAAAAGCTCTTTCATGATTGTTTTCTTTTACTCATTTTAGTTAATATTAATTTTATTATACCTATCTTGTGGGTAAGCAAATAGGGGAAGTTGTTAGTACTAGGTTTAAGAAAGATTTTCTCCTATTAAATTATACGTCCAGCATGGACATCAAATGCTATTAATTATTGCGTCTCTAGCATGCAACATAATAAAATGTAATACATGAAAGTATGTTGAATAAATGTCAAAAAATCTTGCTTCAGTAGTTTAGGGTGTAAAATGAGGGCATGCTTGTTTTAATGTAAAAAAAAAATCTCTGTGCCCCGTCTCACCAGCCATGAGTCTCTGTCTCCTGTCCTGGAGTACCCCTGGCTAACTTCCCGTTGTGAGAATTCCACTTCACGTGTCCCAGACACACTCACTCCATCTGTGGGATTGGTACTGGCCACTTCAGTTGCAAGAGAGAATACAGGGAAACTCCTTAGGTCCTTCAAAGGTCCCATTCTCTCTGACTGTTGTGCTATCACCATTGGGTGGTCTGAGAGTCCAGGGCCTGCCTTGTCCACTAGCAGGATATCTTTGGTTGCCTGGACTCACTTCCACACAAAACTGGTGGCCCAAATACTGAGTGCTACAATGGTGGGGGCACCTGCCCCCCTCAGTGGCTTAGCAGAAGGGGAGGGGGAGAAGGAGTGTCACTGTGTCCTGGTGACTTGCTGAGCTATGGTTGCTCCCAGGCGGATTCTCAGAGTCTCAGCTAGGCAGCCACACAGCTCTTCTGTTAATAGTTTACACATTCACACGTGATCACAGTCTTGGTGGCCACGCGCAGTGCAAGTGTGACTGAGTCATGAGGGCTTCCAGCCTTTTTGTGCACAGTCCTTACCCCTAATCTTTTTGTCTTGGCAGAAAATGAAGAAGTTCCCTCCATCTTTCAATCCTAAGGTCGGTCCCATTTCTTGGCCAAGGTCACTAACCTGTCTTTTAGGGTGGAAACCGCACCTTGTCAAACGTGAACAAATAAATGGACCCTATCAGAGTAATTAAAGAGTTGCCCAATAATCTATCACTAAAATCACAGTGTCATTCATCAGTATATGAATTCAGATGTTTGACCAATAAATCCTACACTGTAACTTTGAAGGACCAATTGAGCAACAACAAATATTTTTATTCATTGGTAATTTGGTGTACCATCAAGTGATTTTGTAAATTTTTGCCTGTCTTCAAGCTCTCATTATATTTCTCATATTCTTTTTAATCATTTGTGAATCTTTACATATTTTCATTGGGAACATTCATTTTGGTTTACTTTTCTAAGACTATGGTTCACCTTAAGTCTGCTTTTATAAGAGCTTTAATGCTGATTTCAGAAACGTTATCAAATGACGGCAGTATAATGTCCTGAGGTATCAAAAATTATGCTCACATTATATGAGTAATTTAAAATAAAATAAATTTACAGGCTAATGTGGTGAAAACAAAAGTAAAATAGAAATAGCTATCTGAAACAAATTTAAAATTAAAATATATTTTAGTAAAATAACTTAGAAAATAGACTAATTACTTTCATGTAGATTAAAAAAATCAACGTGGAGTTGCCAAGACATCATCAACATTTGAAGTTGTGATTCTCAGCTTTTACTTTTGAAAATTTTTCTTTTAGATAAAAACTAGATATGTCATCAAATTTTTAGAAAAGTGGAGGCTAGCATAATTGGCTGAAAGTAAATTAGAAATAAAAAAGAAAAAGTGTGAAAAATAAGAATAAATTCTGTAACAACATTGAAGATATACACAATTATTTACACAGTAAAATAAATTCTGAGGTATGGATGCAAATGCTAAAAGATTCCTATAAAGTTTGAACACTGGCCCATTGTGTACAAAAATTGGCATCATGTGAAGAAAATTTTGATTGAGAGAACTTGTCATCTTGGTCAATTTATTTTTGACAAATTTACTCTTTAATTATCATCAGCTTTAAGAAAAACATGTCTGTCACACCACAAAACTCAGCCTAGTCATCACAAGCAGCATGGTCAGCCTCCAAGGGAGTATTAGGCCTGTGTAGACACGGGTGTCACACAGAGCCTGGGAGGCCACAGGACTGTTCCCCGGGGAAACTTCTGTGACCTCACAGAGCTTTGTTTGAAATATGGGGAAACTTACGTGAGATGACATATTTGAAAATGATTTGTAAATGGACAGCTTTGGACAATATACGGATTATGGACAGCTTTGGACAATATACGGATTATGACAATATAGTAGTATTGTTACCACCATTACTAAAATGGTTGAATCCTATTTCAATCTTATCTTAAAAAATGATTTTGTAAAGGTAGGACGCACATTATAGTAGCTGCTAATAGAAACACGACTGGCATATAGCACTAAAAATCCTCTCAGTAGGATTTCTAAACTCTGCAGTTCAGCATCATCTCCTCGTTAGCTATGCGTTCACTGCCACTGGTTCTGTGAATGCCTTCTGTGTATCTGTCACCGCCGTCCCTCCACTCACTCTTTGATTCACTCAGTGACTCGTCCATTTATTGATTTGCTTAGCAGACATTGGATGAATGGCTCCCTGGGCCAGTCACTGCGCTAGGTGCTGTGGATTCTGGGATAAAAGCGATAGTTTCTGTCCTCATGGAGTTCACAGTGTCTGGGGGTGACAAATGAAGGAAGAGAGAGCTATAATGCAGTGCAGTGAGGGGGTGATGACAGCTAGTGCAGGGCCTCCTGCTTGAGAGAGCGGCAGCATTCAGCCCAGCTGCACAGATCAGTGGAAGATTCTTGGAGGAGATGACAACTAGACATCGGAACTAGCCATGAAGGATGACAAATGAGAATTAGCTAGGGAAAGAAAGAGGGGCAGCAGTTTGGAGTACTTCCTCTTTGGTTTCATGCAGCACCTTGCACAGACCTCCACGGTGGCCAGTCTGTCCCACGAACATTGCCATGATCTGTTTACTTGAGAGCCTCCCTGCAGAGCAGCCCTGGAGGTCATGAGTCCTAGATGGCTGCTCCGTGATGTGCACCCTCCAGACGGGAGAACAGAGCAGAGCTTGGCATGGGACTGTCATTCAGATAGTGTTTATTAAATGAGTTGTATTACTTAAGCTTTCCTACCCTAAAAACTCTAATTTGTAAAATAGGAATGATAATAGCACCCATCTCCTGGAGTTGTCGTGAGGATGGGATAAAAAAACATATGTGCAAAAGAACTTTTTCAACTATGAAGATCATTAGACATTCTAGTTGTTATTATGATGTAAGCTTAGGTCCTGGGGATAAGGCTTAGTCTTGACCTAACGGGCATTTAAGACTCCACAGATTCTACTCAGAGTCAGAGATGGAACTTGGTGTAAGGATTCCTGTAATAGACAAGGTTTAGTGTAATTATTGGAATTTCTACCTGCTGATTAGGCCCACACTGCTTTTTAATCTTCTTAGCTTCAGGGGAAAAAAAAGCTGCATTAAGAAATGAAAGCCTCCTAACAGCTTGTTTTAGCATTATTTGTTCACGACTACTAGCAAATGTATTTTGCAGAATGCTTCAAATCCAGTTTCTAAAGACTAAGCCGAAGCTAGTAATCATTTCATAAATATTAATGGAGAATATGCAAGTGGAAAGTTAAATTAAAATGCTACCAAATGGCTAGCAGGCAGCAGAAAATGAGCAGGAATCTCTAATCAGTGGAATTCATGGTTGTATAACTTTTATCCTCCCATTAGAGTGCAAAACAGAAGTTGATTTTTCTCCCACTTCAGTTCATGTTGAAGAGATAAATGCAAATCAGCTCAATAGCTGAAAGGTTCCAGAAGCAGCATCTCTTCATGGCAAGTCAACTTTCCCTGGTCTGAGTGGGATGCAGATGGCTGGACACAGAGAGAGACGCCGTGACTGTGGTCTTCTCATTGGGTTGTTTGCCAGGACTCCACAAGGTTTTGGGGAAAGGAGAGAACAACAATATCTCACATTCACTTGCCCTCAGTTTATCATTTTTCTGTTCTGGATTATTTATGTAACTATAACCAGCATGTTGCATATGTGATTGATGTCAGAGATTTCAAGCTGGGTGAGGGGAGGAGTATGGAGTCCTGGTTAGTTGGGCGCAGTGTTGCTCGAGCATCTAACTTTAGATTATTTTTAATACCAGCGTTAGGCCCCTTTAATCCCATATCATGTCCACGCATCCATCCAACACATGGTTCAGGGAGCGCTACCTACGTGAACCAGGCCCTGTGCCGGGCACTGGGAATGAGTAGTTGAATAAGACAGGGTCACACTGGCTTTTCTCTCTCAGATGTCACCCTCTAAGGTATTAACTCCCTCACAGGTGTATTATGAGAGTGAAGGAGTTAATAGATGCAAAGCGCTTAGAACCGTTCTTGGCACCTAGTGTGGACGTGCAATAAGTGCTGTGTCATCACATGGTGAGGGCAGGGCCAGGGGAGCGGGGAAGACGGACAGACTTGGGGGAACCGGACTCTGATGGGTTCCATATGTCATGCATGTTTTTCTCATGAGAAAAGAGGGGTGAACGGAGAATGGAAAGCAGGAGGGTGAAGGGCACCTCCAAGTGTTCCCTAGAGACCCTCGTGCCTGCTGTGTGGAGTGTGGGTTTTTGATGCCAGAGGCTGGAGGGCTCCACACTGGCTGGAAGGCTGTGGAGTTAGACACAGAGAGAGAAGCGGTGGGCTGCACGGGGAGAGTAACACGGACCATAGGGGATGGGGGAAGGATTTGAGATTTTTAGGAGGGGAATTGAGGATCTTGATAACTCATTGGAAATAACGGCAAAGGGGGAAAAGGTGGAGTCTCAGTTGGTGCCCAGGTTTCTTGACTAGGTGACCGGTAGGCAGCTGAGCCTTAAACGGGAGACGTGAAAGTAAAAGAGAGGCATGTCTTGGTGGAAAGGCCTGGTGTTCACAGTCCTCATAAGAGCTGCATCATTAAGTAGGGAATGCACTTAGCTGGATTCAAACTCTGCCAAACCAGCAGTGCTATTCTTAGATAAAACACTTAATCTTTCTGGACTTCCATTCCCAAGCTCATAGAATGAGGGCAATAGCATCCTAATCCAAAAGGTCGTTGAGAAAGTAAACAAAGATAATGTACGTGGGAGCCCAGGGCTTCACACAACAGGACTCAGTAGTTGCTGGTGGATCTGAAACTGAAGAATGATAAAGATTTCACACTGACTGGCCTGTTCGGATTGGGAACCTTGTGCAGAAGCAAAAGAGTTATTCATACGCTTCTTCATGGATGCATTTATTCATTCATTTATTTATTTGTTCATCCATCCATTTGGCAAGAAGATATTGAGGGCTTTCTGCGGCAGATGCCCTGACAGAGAAGATTCACGTTGATCAGACAACGCTTCCTGCGGGTGCTTACTGTGTGCTGTGCCAAACCCAGCCGTCAGAGCCACATTTGTCATGTCTGCAGTCCTGCCCCATCACAGGGGGATGCAGTGGAGATGTCCCCAAGGATGGCACAGGCCCCGACATGGCCCTTCACGTAGTTGTCATGACAACAGGAGATAGCACCCCTGATGGTTGCCAGTGAGCCCACGTTTCTTTTCATGTTGAATGAAATTCATTGGTGAACAAATTATTGTTATTGATAATGAAAATAATAGCTGAAGTCTATTGAGTATTTTTTAATTATTTGTACTTCGCATCCATTATTTCAATTAATTCTATGAGGTAGGTTTATTTTTCCCCCAGCTTTATTAAGGTATGATTGACAAATCAAAATTATATATATTAATATTTATGGTATACAACATGATGTTTTGATATATGTGTACATTGTGAACTGATTAAATCAAGCTAATTCACATATCCATCACCTCACATACTTATGTGGTAAGAACATGTAAGATCTACTCTTTTAGGAGGTAGGTCTGAATTTTTATAGTTTATAGATGAGGAGACTGGAGCTAGGAGAGGTTAAATATCTTCGTTAAAATCACACAACCAGTAAGCAGTTGATTAGAATCCAGAGACTGGAACCCAGGTCTGTGCGAATAGAACTTCTGTTATATTACCTTACAGTGTATCCTAACTCAGTAGAACATACGGTAGCATATTGTCCCTATTTCCATGTGTTTAGCATGGAACCCTGTCTTGGCTGCCCCAGCTTGAGTCTGTGTCCTTGTCTGTACATACGTGTCACACATGCATCTTTCTCAGAGCACATCACACTGCTCTGTTGTTCGCTCGACTGACTTCTCTGTCTCCCTCCCTAGAATATGAGCTTCTGGAAGTCAGGGACCCTGTGAGATGGTCTCGTATTTGACATGCAATGAATAGTAGGGCACATATAAGGAATGAGTGTATGTGTATATGAACTGCAGGTCATGAACTTTTCTAGCACACAACAAAATCTTACTGCCTTTGGTATAACTATGAACTTATATCAATGACTATATTTTAATGGATGTAAAATTACCTATGCAGGTTTCAAAAATCTTCTCAAAGGCCATCTGTGCTGAGAAGCCTTCTGATGCACAATTATTGACTGTATCCTTTGTGCGTCCACATCACTGTCTATACTGCTGCATTATTTAGTTTACAGAATTAAAAGTATCTATCTCATTCCGTAGACCTCGAATTCAGAGCCCTTTCCATTTTATGTTGTGTTCTTTTCTTGCCTAGCACCCTTGGCCAAGTATATGGGACTCTCCATTACAGCTTCCCCATGACGTTCTAAACATGGAGTGTTAAGAGCTCTGTTGGGACGTGATGGTCAATGGCCAAAACTTGATCTCAAGTGCCTGATAAGTTTAAGCCTGCAAAATCAAAAGGAAATCATCAAAAGTTGAAAAGTCGGACCAGGTTTGTTTCTAAGCATAGAAACAAACAGTTTCTAGCCACCCTGCCAAGGCCAGGAGTTTGGAGCACAGTCACTGTGTCCTTTAGTGAGCAGGAGGGCAAGAAGGACCCAGGACTCCCGACAGAGCAGGCTCATGCTGACGTCCCAGCTCCTGACCCCACAGGCAGTGATCTCAGGTGCCCGCCTGCCCCCTCTGCACCGGACAGTTGCTTCGCTTTCCTGCCTGCCACTCCTAACTTTTTTATTTTTCATGACTTGATTTTTCCCCCTTTAAACAAAATTTTTTGAAACAGTTTCAAAGTTGCAGAAAAGTTTCAGATATAACACAAAACAATTTTTTTCCCTAAAACATTTGAACTAAGTGGCCAATATTTGAAAATATTTGAAAGAGCCAAAGAATGATGTACTATCATTCTACAGTATTTTGCTGTGTTTTCTATAAACCAGGGTATTCTCTTATATAAGCACATACAACCCTCAAACTTCAAAACAAATCAGCACTGAGGAATAACTATCATCTAATCTTCAGAAATGATTCGTTTTACCAATTTTGCCCCAAATACCTTTTGTTGTGAAAGGATCCCGTTCAGAAATACCTGTTGTGTTTAGCTGTCGTGTCTTTTTCAATCTGGAACAGTTCTTAAGTCTTTCTTTCACCTTGGACACTTTGACACTCGGGAGGTTGTAAGAGACTTGGTTGCATGTCCCTCAGTTTGGGTTTGTCCGATATTTCCCCACGATTGGACTCACGTTATGTAGTCTTTGGCAGGACCCAGTGGTTACCTGATTTGCAGGGCCTGGTGCAAAATGAAAATATGGGGATCTTTGTTTAAAAAGGAGGGAAAGAAGTGCTGATAATGTATATTTTATACTAAAATATAAAGCCTTTTCTTTTCTTCTACCATCTCTCTTGATTTGCCATGGTGCTTTTTATTTGCTATTTAATGTCACACTCCCTTTGACTTGTGGATACCTGTGGGGTGAGGGAAGATACTACAGGCTCCTGGAGGCCCCATCCTGTAACTTAGACCCTTTTACACACCTCCACCAGCTACCGGCCACCAGCCATGCTTCACCCTTTCCCACCAGCCTGACACCCCATTCCACGGTGTATAGGTGACCCCCTCGCAGGGTGACTCTGCCCTGGGGACCTGAATCAGGGGTGGGTGAGAGGCTTGCCCCACTGAGCTGCCACCAAATGCACCATGGCACTGCCCAGGATTGGGCACACCTAGGCTTTCAGTAAATATTGGCTTCCTTCCTTCCTTGGAAGAGTACAGCTGGAAGGTATCTAATATGTCCACAAATCTAAACTTCCCCCTGCACAAAGTGGGGGTTGGGGCCCACGGAGGTGCAGATCTGGAACTCCTGACTCCAGATCTGTAACTTTAAATTGCATTCTCTGCCTCTCTCAAGTGTTGGGTCTCTTAAGTAGTTTAGAAAGTGAATTCTATGGTGACAGGAATAAAAACAAAAATGGCACACCAGAGGCCATAGGTTGAGATACCCAAGCCTTCTGCAGAGCTATCCCTACAATACAGCCCTTCAACACACACTCACCTTACACCCTGCTGTGTCTGGGCATGGAGCATCCAAGAGTGTGAGGTGTGCGTCCTGCTTGCAACCTATCAGGGAGTGAACAAGGAGCACACAGTGACTTCTGCTAGGCATTTATGACTTTATTTTTAGTTTTTCTGGCAGTCAGAGAAGTATTTCTTTATAGATTATCCCAGCAACTCTATCAACCCATTTTACAGATGGGAAACTATGGCTTTAGAGACTTTAGGCAAGGTACATCTAGGAACTGTCAGAGGTGGTGGAGTGGAGGGCAGGGGGCGAGTCTGTCTGGTTCTGCCTTCAGGGCTTGTACCTGCTACATTCCAGCTTCCTCAGTGGAAGGGTCAGTAGGACTAGAATAGAAACATGTTGTCTCAGGAGGCCTGGTTAAACTTGCTCCCCCTGAGTCTGCACGACTGCTGGCAGCCTCAGAGGCTGTCCTTCTAACCCCCGGCCTGTGAGTCATCTTCACTGAATTCCAAGAATCCCTGAGCAGCTGTGCGGCTGTACATTGAATGTTGACACTCAAATGAACAGTGACTGGCCGCCACCTTCCATGCACGATCTGAGCCCGCGATGGGTGATGCAGGCTGAAAGCTGCAACGTGCTCTGCAATCCAGCTCCGGATGGTTCTGCAGCATCAGAGGGTGGTAGGTTCAAAACTGTATTAGGACTGATGAATGAAGTGTGTTATTAAAGATAATTCTTCCGAAAGCAGTGGTAATTATCCCAGCATTAACATTTCTAATTTAATTCAGCCCTGATGAAACTTTTTCTTTCAGAAGGAGGAAATTGAAAGTGTGAAACACTGGTGGGAGGAAAATGTTCCTCTAACAAATGTGGTTATCACTGGAGGGAAGCTCTCTGGAGCTGATATACAGGGCTGAGTTATGCACACTTCATCGTGCTTGCCGGTGGTGCTTGGAGAACAGCCTCCATCTTCCATGGGCAATGGTAACTCCAACATTCTCTCCAGAGGGGCATTTAAAGGAGGCTAATATTGACTTCGGAGATCATGTGACTTTTCCCTTGGCCCTCCAGGCTGGGCTCCTCCGTGCCAGGCACCTTGCTTTTCCTCTGCCCTTTGACATTGTACTTGTCTGGTTACCGACCCTTCTCCCTCACTGGTCAGAGCCCCCCAGGACAGGATAATGATGTAAATACCTTTCTATCCTCCAAACTGAGCATTATGCTTGGCACAGAGAAGAAACCCAATACCTGTTTGACAAAACAGTAACTAAAGAGGCTGAACAGCCTGAAAACGTTTTGTGTTTTCATTTAACAACATCCTCCATCAACCCTTTATGCTCCCAAATTATTTATTCATTTCTTGGCTTGAGAACAAAATGCCTTAGCAAAGCACTTTGGCGGGGGGTAGGTAGGGATGGAGGTTAAGAAAAAGAAAAGACCAACCAGTTGGGAATAATAAAATGCAAACTTATATCTCCTGGATTTCAGAATGAAAGGTGGAGTTTCAGATCCCATTTCCCATATGAAATTCTTGGCTTGCTTTTTTCCAACAGTTAAGCTAAAAGGGAACTTTTCACAAAAGAGGTATTTTTCTTCTTGGCCTGGAAAATCAATTTCGATGTTAATCTTGCTCCTTGGAATGTCCTCCTCCACCCTTTCCCATCTTTCACAGCCCAGCTCACATGTCAGGTCTTCAAATAATAATAGTCAGGGCTAATATTTGTTGAGTATTAACTCTAGAACAGGGGCTGTGCTAAATGTTCTACAGAAATTATCTTACTGTTCACAAATCCCCATCAAATCAGGACTATTGCTTATCATAAACTTACAGATGAGGAAGCTAAAGCCAATAAGGTGATGTAATTACCTAAGCTCAAGCGTAGATTTCAATGCAGGAGGCTTGACTTCAGTGTGCTTTAAGCATGTGGATCCTGGCTCCCTCTGAAGCCTTTTGTAACTCTCCAGACAGAGCCAGCCTTTCCCCTTGTTGAGACCCAGCAGGACCCTGGCCAAGGACTCCTGATCTGCATATATCCTTAGGTGCAGCTGCAGCCTCCTCCCCACGGCTCCAAGCTCATCGCTTGTGAAATCACCTTTAGCACCAATGGCCAATTCCAGTGGTCAATCTTGTGGGCACAGTCTCTGCTTCAGTTCCTCCTCTGCACTCTGAGCTCCCTAGTCTTGGGGTTACTGCCTGTGTAGTTTCCTCTGTTCCGTTCTTGCCTTGTCTCTGCCCATCCAACATCTTACTCCTGATTTTCACTTTCCTGAACATGGCTCTACATCAAGAAGGCAGCGTACTGTCTTGCCTTCTCTTTGCCTAGTGTAGCATCAAGGGGGGAACATGTACGCAATCCGCATTGTGCTGAAAACAGCAATCGTGGACATCAATTTTATTAATTCTTTGGAAGTCATTATTATTCCAATATGGCATTTTCCTGTGTTCCATCAAAACATTGCTGTAGAACCGCAGGGAGTTAGAGCTCACGAGAGTGCTGAGGTGTAACCCTCCCATCCAACTCTGTCTGACTTTTCAGACAGTTATGGTTGTCAAGCCAGAGAGATGTTGCAGGTTAGTTTTGCTTTTCTGAAATCACATTTCCTTCATAAAAGATTCCTTTGATATATGGTCTCACAATAGGTGTATCTGAGGTCCTCAAAGATAAATGCATCAACACCTTAATCACATCCAACCGAAATGCTCCTCAGGATGCCATACCTGCGAGACTTGGACAGCCAAAGCGAGAGAGAAAAGTCATTTTGGGTTCTGTTTTGCCATTTCTGCTGAAGACCAATATTAAGCACCCCTGAAGTTAGTGTCAAATCTTACCATATTGAAAATTAAATGGATAAAATAGTACTTCTTGTCTCAATAAATAGAAACTTGTAACTTGCACAGTCGTTTACATATATATTTTCCCCTATCTCAAACACATCATATAAGATGACTTCTTTTTTCTGTGCATACTCATGCCACAGAAGACAATGGAGGGAGCATAGGATAATGGTTAAGAAAACTGATAATCACTTGCCAGCTGTGTGGCTTTGAGCAATACTAAAACTCCCCATGCCTCAGTGTTTTTATCAGAAAAGTAGAATTAGTAATAATAATACCTATTCCGTTGAATGGTTGGAGAGACAGAATAATTTAATGCACTTAATATCCTATCATAACTGCTAATACATATTAGCCATTATTATTGCTTAGTGGAGAGAGCACTGAATTGGGAGAAAGAAACCTGAGTCTCATCTCTGCTACTCAGCAGCCAAATGGTCTTAGATAAATCACTTCAACTTGCTGGACCTGGAAGCTCTCCACAGTCTGGGGCCTGCTGGTGGGTCCAGTTTCACGCCATGCTACTGTCTGCGTTGCACTTGGTTTTCCAGCCACTCGAGCTGTCTGTTGTCTATCACCGTTGCTCCTGGTCCACGTCTACTCTTCCCTGGGCCCCCAAACGTGCTCGTGTGTGGGCTTGTGTGCCAGCTTCGCCTTCTCTCATCACGTGTCTGTGTCCACATTTCCCTTGTGCATAAGGACATCAGTCATATCGGATTAGGACCCCCCCTAATGACCTCGTTTCAATGTGCTTGTGTAAAGACCTTATTTCTGAATAAGCCACATGCTGAGATACCAGGTTTCGTCCTTCAACATTTAGGTTTTGGTGGGGACACAATTCAACCCGTGATACTTGAAGACTCCACAGCCTTGGGGGGCTGTAGCCTGGCTCTGGCATGGCGATGTTGGTGTTTTTGTTATTTACACGCCTCCCACCCCCACACCACCGACAAGAGACTTCATTCCTCATGAATTTACAGAGAGGCACATGGATAACATTTCCTGAATTCTAACTCTTGTTTTTTTTTGCTGCTGCAAAGCTGTTATTCTCTTTGGTTTCTCCTTTCATCAACCTGGCTGCCAACCAACATCTAAAAAAAAAGCCCCTACACTGCAAGCTGAGTTCCTGCCTCGGGTCGATGTGGGTTTATTGATATTCCAGCATGGTTTGCTCCACAATTTATGCTCTGCAGTTTGTGAACCACAGACCCAAGGGGCAAAGAGATAGGGAAAGAAGGGATTTTTCGATACTTTATATGCAGTAAGTGAATCTCAATTTCCTGCCATGTTATTTCTGAGTCCTTAAATATCTTTTTCTCTGCCTGGACATCAGAAACTACAAAAGCTCCACCTTCTTCAGGATGAAATATGAATCCTGTAAGATCTATAATCAGAGCAACCTCTTAATAGTGCAAACGGTACCTGTGAACATATGAATCCCTCTGACTTGGGGTGAGGGGCTGGTGCGTGTGCTGGGATCTGAAATGACAAGAACGTCTGTAGGTTTAGAGAGCCCTCATTATTCCCATGTCCTGACGGCAGGAGCCACATCATACCCCGCTTCCTCACTTCCCATCCTGTAGGTGCAAACTGAAAACAGTGAAAGCATTGAACACGGTTATTTAGAATGCTGATCTCTGCTCAGAGCAGTACTTTTCAAACAGTGTACACCATGGCGGGAGTAATGACCTCTGTAGGCATGTTTAGAATAGGAAAAAGCACACAATGTCAGAGCTGGAGGAAACCTTAGAAGTTATTTTATTTGAGAGAAAACAGAGGCCCACGCTACCATTTTTCAATGTGCATTGGTTTCATAATAAGACAAAAATGAGGCCATTATTTGTAATGAATAAAATCATGTCTGACATTCTATTTCTGGTTAAGTGTAGAAATCATCATAGGAGGTTTGCACAAACAGGGAGAACGATGGAGAGGAAGAGGGGAGGGGAGGAGGGAACAGGGCAGAGCAGTACGCCATCTCTGGGCGCTGAATGCCGGCCCACTTGCTAGAGAAGCCCCCAGTGGTCTGGTTCCATAATGAGAGTTCAGGAGAAAACGTGAAGTTGCTGAAGGGCTCTGCTCCAGCAGGCAGTTTGTTTCCGAGCCTTGAGGTTTGTGCCGTGATAATTATTAACCACGATAACTGCTCCAGATGGATGTAGCTCCGTAGAGCGCCGTGTTTCTGGCTCTCAGAGGCTGGTTTATTCCTAATGTAAAGAGCACAGCTTCAGAGTCCCAGGTTCAGGTTCAATTGGCTTTGTCACTTTCCACTGGCAGACCGCTGGCAGGATGCCAAGGTACACTGAGTCAGGACCAGAACTCAGGGCTCCTCGGCACAGGTGTAGGGCTCCCTTCCCTTCACTGTTTCTTTTCCTCCCAACGGGGCCCCAGGTTTCCTTAGGTCAGCTCTGTCCTGTGAATTCCTTGATATTGGAAGCCCTGTCGCGTTTATGTCTGGTTTTGAATGGCGACTTGCTGAATAGATAATAGAGAAATTGTACAACCTGAAGGAAACCCTCCGAATTATTAATTTTCAGTTCACTACTCCTAGAATGCTCTTATTTTTGTAACCAAAGCAATCAAGACCATGTTCTTCAACTTCATCCTTCATTATCACTCACCAGATTATTCCAAGGATAATCCCTTCTTCTCCATTTTTTCCCTTTCATGTGATTTATCGTGTACCCCCTGGGTCTCAGTGCTGTGCCCCCTGAGGGTGGTCTGGGTCATGAGCTTCTACCTGGCATGTGGCGTTCCACCTAAATTCGCCGAAGCCAAGCATGCCAGGCCCTGGACAAAACTCCCCAGTGGCTCCTCTTCCTGAAAATTAAGGCTCAAGCTCCTTGACAGCTAAAGCCTACAGCCTGTGACACCATGGCTGCTGGGGGCTGTGGGTGGGCAGGCTGGGGGTGAGGCTGGAGGCACGGACAGGTTGTGGGGGCCGCACGTGCCAGACTAAGCAAGGGTGTGGGCTCCAGAGCAAACGTGAGTCTGGAAACAGAGGACTTAGGCTAACAATCCCTAAATAGTCCGTATGCCCTCCACCCTGGGGTTTGATCCATGTTAAAAGTCTGCCATCGCTGTACTCAGGACCACCGCCGTGGGTTGTATGATTATTAAAGTCCTGCTTTCTACAGTCTTCAATTCAGTTACTCCACCCCCAGCGTTGCGGCTCGTGCTGGAAGACACCAAACCAGTCGTCAAGAAATGTAAAATTATGGATCTTATAAGGTCTGCCATTGTTGTTATTAATATGGATTTATTTGGAACATATTTATTGAATGCTGTATGGATCTGGGTTATAATCATGTGATCATTGATTCTAAAGTTAGACGATGCAGATTCAAATCCAGAGTATGTAGCTTACTGTGCAACTGTAGATGAGTCGCTGAAGCTCCTGTTTTCCCGTCTGTAATGCAGGGAGAGCAGAAACCCCCGGCATCGCGGTGAGGGTTAGAAGAGGCGATGCCCGTGCAGTGCAGAGGAGAGTGCCTGCTCACGGCAAGCACTCAGGAAATGTTTACTCGGATTGTTGTGTTATGTTGTGTGGTGTCAGAGATGACAGAATGTCAGGCAGATGTGGTCCTCACCATCAGGAGAAGGCAAGTGATAACCAAGTGGCTACACAAGACAATTCCCATTGAAGCTGGCACTGCAGGAGGAACAGGCCCCGTGCTGTGCGAGGAGTACAATAGGGCAGGTTCTACTTTAGAACGAGTGGTGGGGGAAGGCCTCTCTGGAAAGTGACATTTAGTCTCCCATTTCATTGGGTACTCCAGGGAGAGAGATTCCCAGCTGAGGGACCAGCAAGCATCAAGCCTTTGCAGCAAAGGGGAGCTTGCCTTATCTAGGAACCAGCTGAGGGCCAAGTATGCAGCTGGGGCTTAGTGAGCAGAGGGCTGGGGTGGCAGGAGAAGAAACTGTTAAGGACCCTGGGACAGGTCGTGCTGGGTCTTGCAGGCCCTACTCAGGAGTTTGGGTGTTATTCCAAGTGTACGTGTCAAAGCAGCTAAGTGACGTGATGTGATTTGCACGGCTTTGCTTAATGTGTGCAAATGGTTGAGCTGATGTCGTCCAGGCCTCTGAATCAAGTAGTCGGTGTGCACTTTTACAAAGGCAGAGAACAAAACTGCAGGCACTGGCAGTACATTGGGATGCACTTTTTGGGAATGAAAATTTCTTCATTTATAGAAATATTACAAAGAAACAGGAACCTTCCCTCCAGGGCACCTGGCAATGCAATCCCACTTCTGATGGGCAGACACACATCCCTGGTTGGTTGCTTTTGACAGGGCATGAATTAATTCTAAGTGCATGCACTGGGAGAATCTAGTTTGCTGTTTTATATGCCAGGCCCTGTGCTGGGCTAAGGACATAAGATAACCAGACACACAGAGTTGCCTGCACTTAGGAACTCACTCCGGTGCTGCAGGAGGCTGACTTCTGGTGGACCATCTGTGTATGGCATCAAGGTGCAAGCATGGAGGGAAGAGGCTGAGAGACACTGTGCTGGCTCAGAGAAGGGAGGATTCAGCTCCCTGGGGAGCACAGGAAAGGCGTGATAAAAATAGTAGTGAAGGAAGGTCACCTTCCCTGGATGTCTCTCACCTTCATCTATCTGGGCAAACGGATCTGTTCCATTCCCTCAGAGTCTAGTTTTCTGCCCAGGTGAGAAAGTGCTAATCTGAAACACTGGCCCATGTTATAAAGGAAAATGGGCTCTGAGAGCATCACGTCTTCTCCCTCTCAAATGGAATCTTTCAGTCTGAATTGGGGCTACTCAGGGAAAGTCTTAGCTGAGAGACTGAAATTTTTACTTTTGAGAATTTTCGACCTGCAGCCAATTAATAGTCATGAGAGGAGAGGAATGTGAGAAGTTATAAGACACGAGACTGCCTACAGATAATGCTTACACCTTCATGTAGCATAATTTATCAGGAATACATTTATCATCTGTATCATTTGCATATCCATTAATTCAGCGAACATTTATTGAACACTTGTGATATGTTAGGCATTGTACTAGATTCTGGGGATTCTAACATAAATCAGATACCATGTCCACCCTAAAGGACCTCATGGTTCCAGGGAGAATCAGATAAATAAATATGCCACGTTGGAGAGGAAGCTGGCATGTTTTGTATGACCCCTAAGCATAAAACCAAGAAATCTAAGTTGCCAGCAGATGGATTTCAGCTCAATATTAAGAACAATCTTCCAACCCTTGAGTTGGTGAAGAATAGGCAGAATGCTCCTCCCCCCGACAGAGCCTCCCTTCTCCCAAGACAGCAAGCACAAACCAAATGTCAGTTCATGCCGTAGCTGGACCCTGTTGTGGACACTACAGGAGGAACCAGTCGGCAGCATATGAAAGGAAGACTAGTGGCTACTGGCCTTGGAGGCCTGTGATTCTCGGACTCGAAGACTTCTAATCTGACTAGCTGCTATGCTAGACAAGTGTCACCTTCAAGCTCAGTCAAGCCTAGACCAAACCTTGGTTTGGGCAAGAAAGGAACTTCTTGAAGTTCAGAAGATGAGGTTGGATAACCCTTAAATGAAAGATGGGCAGTTCCTTACAGCCCTACTGAGGGATTTGCTAGACAGCTTTGCCCCATAAGGACCTTCATGCGTGGGTCAGATGCACCCATTGGTACACGGAATCCTTTCAGGATCTGGTAAAGCATGAACCCAGCTAGAAGCCACAGGACTCACCCATATCATTCGTATGCATATGAGACTACAATGAGCATGGAACAGAGACACATTTAATTGAGGTCTTGGCATAAAGCCCTTCAGTAGCTCTTTAACTTGCCTTCAGGATGAAGCCTGGGCCTTTGCTATCGATCAGAAGGTTTCTCTCGATTAGCTCCTGCTTCTCTGCCCCCACCCGTTTCCCTGCATTTCTACCCTTTATGCTCTGCCTCGCACCCACCTCTGCTAGGTCCACTAAGGAGGAGCTCCTTCAGGGCCGGGAGCAGGTTCATGCCTCACACCTGCATACACAGCACCTAGGGCAGCGATGAGCAGCACGGGCATCACAAATGCTTTCCTACTGAAGCTCAGCAAGGTGCAAGGATGGAGCTCAGTTTGTCGTTTAGTGACGAGTAGGGCTGTGGAAGGGGATGCATTTCTCTGAAGAGGTTAATTTTGCTCCTTCACGACTGAGGCTCACACGGTCTGTTGAAATCAGAGATGACCTACATTTCTTCTTAATGGACCTGGGGCCACTTAGTAGCACTTGGCCTTTTCTCTAATGGGGAGGATAACCGCTGCCATTCACTGCAGTCGTGGTGCCGAGAGCCCGGCTGTCTAAGCCATCCCCATAATGGCGTGTTGCTCACAAGCTCCTTGAAAGAAAAGTTCTTAAAATCAAAGACTAGGAGTTCAGAGGGGCTTGTATTTCAGAGAAGACCCTACTCCGGACTGAATGAGACAACAGTTTTCTGTTTTCTTGCTGGGATTAAGTGCTGAAGTCACGTTCCAATTGATGCATTGGTCACACATCTGGATATATTAAGATTTCACTCTTTCAAAAGAATGCCACAAGAAGACAGTGCTTTACAAAATCTTGCACAGAATGAATCCATTAGATTCTTCAGGGGGACTCTAGAGACCCCATCACATAATGGCAAGCTTCAAACAGAATTTGGTTTAGGACCCAACTCTGTCACTTAGTGGTTGTGGAACTTGGGACAATGCCTGTGCTTTCTGATCTGTAGGGCGGATATAAGAGTGGCTTCTGCAGCAGGCGGGGTGAGGCCTCCGCGAGATGCTACGCAAAGCATCAGGGGGAGGGTGTGGCGTTCTGCCTCCTTTCTCTGTCCCCTTCCCTCTGTCACTCCGCCAAGCAGATCTGGAATGAAGTTGCATTGAAACTCTGGGTTCAGAAAGGGATCCTTATGTATGGGAGGCTTGATGAGGATTCTTCACGATAATTTCTTTTTTAATTGCATGAGGAGTCATTTCAGTATCAATAACTGTTCACTCTTGTGTGTGTGCTCTGCAGTTTCAAGGGTAGTTCTCAATTAATTTATCCTTTATGGTAACTCTGTGATAAAAACAGATGGGAGAGGGTGGGGTGGGGAAGACTTGTGAGGACTAAAGAGCTCCTGTAGGTGCCAGCGGGAAGAAGCACTCAGCTCTGGCATAAGCTGGTGCTTTGGTATCAGGGAGTCTTTAGTTCGAGAGCTCTGCCCGTCTTTGCCCATTCCTGTATTGCTTGGGATTCGGGTCCTCCCCCATCATCTCTCCTCATCTGTAAAATTGCTGCATTATGAGAACTGAAAACAATGTGTCAATTCATTTCTGATCTCAACTGTTTCCAGAGAAATTTAAATTTTTGATTAATTAGATAATGCATGTAAAGCATCTAGTGCATAGTAGCATTCAATAAATGAAGGCTGGTTTTACTTTGGGCTTTATCGATTCCCTAGAAGTTTCTGACACTCTGCTACATAGGAGCTCTGCTCAGTTAATGATCACATCCCCATTTAACAAGCGAAAAAGAGGCTGTGGCTTACCCAACTCTACCCAGCCAGTGAGTAACAGCTGTGATTTGTACCAAGTAAAGTACTTTTCCTCCATAATCAAAAGTTGCTCATTGGTAAAAATGTGGTTTAGAATTGGAAAAGGTTTTTGACCACATCCAATCCAACCCAATAGGGCAACTGAGTCCCAGGAAAGGGAGTGACAAGGCCACACGTGTGTCAATGTAGGACAGAGGCTAGAATCTTAGTCTCCTAACTCCGTCCCCAGTCTTCTCATCAAAGATATGGGCTTCTGCCCTTTGGGATGCTTTTAGTCATAAGTTTTTCTTCTGGGTTGTTACTGAAGTCCTCATCCAAACCAAAAAAGTCACGTTTATTAGATAGGTAAGCAGCATCTTCCATGGACATGTCTATCCTGTAACAACAGCAATGAGTTATTTATAGCATTTAAAGAGTACATCTCAAAGTTGTTGCAGGTTACATCTGGGGCAGGAAAAGCAAAAGCTCCAACACATATTGAAGCTTTTCACAAGATACTTGTTCATCTGGTTGCAGTTTTAATAAATGTCATAAGTAAAAATATCAGAAAAATTCTATCCTCTAAAACATTTCATTTTTAGATCGCTAAATGGTAGGTAGAAGCCAAGGTCCCAGCTGGCCTCCTTTTTGGGGAATGGTTCAGGTGGGCTTCCTGGGATGGCCAGGGACACAGATGAGTGGTCCAGGCACCCCAGACAGAGGGTGGGAGGGTCTCAGCTACGTAGACTGCTTCCTGGGTTTTCTTTGAACAGAAGCTAAGGGGAGTGGGAATCTTAATCAAACTGAGGAGGAATCTATTAAAGTAAAGTATTTTAGGTTTATCCTAATGTTTTTCAAATATGCTTCTTGAATAATACAATTGCTTTGGCTCTTTGACCTTTAAGAAGCTCACAGAGACAGCCTCGTGGTTGGGGACAAGCTGATGGCCATTTCCAGTCTTGATATGAGAAGGTTTGAATCTAAAGCTTTATTTCTCAACGCTGCTGCCTCTCAGAATTACCTGGAGAGCTTTAAAAGAAACAAACCCTGGTGCCTGGGCCTTATGGAACATATTTGGATATAACTGGTCTGGGGTGGGAACTAGCCATCGTTATTATTTTTTTCCTCAAGCTTCCCAGGGGCTTATAATGTGCATTTGGCATTAAGAACCATGCCCTGTGACAAATAATAAACTAGACGCAAGGCAAAGGGATGCCCTGGAGGAGATGCTGTTTAGAAGAAGAAAATAGTATCCTCCCAGCCTTTGGCTGGAATTAGGAATTGAGTGATGTCTGAGCAGGGTCGTGAGACTTTGCTTCCTTCCAGTCGGAACAAAGTCAAGCTCTTGGTGTGGCATTCAAAGCCCTCACAGCCTGGTTATCACCTGTTTAGACTCCCTCCCCCCCAGTCACCCCTACCTGTTATGATTCAATTACACAGGAGTATTCGATGCACCCGAAACATGACCTGCACTTTCTCACATCAACTCTCTGCTCCTTACCTAAGACTTCTGTCCAGCTTTGCAAGGTCAGCACTCGTTAGTCCCTTGAGACCTATGTCAACAATCCCAGAAGGCTAAATTGCTAGGAGAGGAAATTTCAAATGTTGTGACCACAAAAAAATGTTAAGTGTCTGAGGTGATGGATATGTTAACTAGCTTGATTTAATTATTCCATATTGTATTGATAAATCATGACATTGCTGTATTCCTCATAAATTTATACAATTATAAATTGTCAATCTACAAGTAACCCCCACCCCAAAACCTCAGGCCAGTGTCCCCCCCCTCTCTGAGCAACTCTCCCCGTAGCTGGTTTGTGTCCCTGCCAGAGACGGTCCCTGTCTGGACTGCATCCACCTAGACTCAGTATCTTAGTCTCAGCTGCCCTGTGGCCTAGCCCAGAGTAGGTGCTTAATAAATGCATGTCAAATGAATGAATGCAAGCAACATAGCTGCAGCTCACAACCCAGAACTGAAGTTGAATCAATTTTTAAATATATTTTTTCATACTTCAATCACTTATGTTATGAGCCACTCAGTCCTGGGATGTTCTGGCGTGGAGGGCTTTGTGCCCTCTCACAGATGGGCAAACAGACATGGTTCTTCAAGGATGCGTGGATGGAATGAGAAAGAGGGACGGTGGCAGTTTTCCTCGTTCTCAGTCTAGTTCTCTTCTGTGCCATCCAGCGTCCTCCTGCAATGAAACTCACGACCACAGGAGCACGGTGAGGGCTGAGCCCAGGATGTCGTGGGCACAGCTCACTTCTGTCCGCCCCCAGGCCTTCAGCTTCCTCCCTGCACCCAGGCCTGCTGCTTTCAAAGACCTAGCCCCGTCCTTGCTCCCACGCCCACAGCATACTTTCCCTTGCACTTTCACCAGGGCCCTCAAATGCCAAAATGGAACTCGTTCTCTGCTTCTGATATTCTTCTCCCCATTCCCCGTCTCAGGAAATGAGACAGAAACATGACAGTCATTCTACGCCCTTCGCTTCCCTCACTAGTCACATCTAATTGCTCCCCAGGTCTTGCAGGTGCCACTTCCGAACTGTTTTTTCCCAATTAAAGACAGACATGGTGCTTTCATCTGGCCTCTTAGAACATGGATCGATCTTTCTACTGGGGACTGCTTATTATTTTTCCAATAAAAGACTTTCAAAAAGTTTAAAAAAATTGTGTCTCTTCCCTGGATTCACAGATGATTTCAAAAAGGATAATTACCTCTTCCATCTTCAGCTATGATTCTATTTTGGAATCCTCTTCCTCTAATTAAAAAAAAAATCACCAACTCCTAGTGCTATTTGAGTCTGAGTCATTTGTGCAGTAAAATCAGCAAAGCTGCACAAATAAACGTGACATGCAGGGGTCAGGCCCCCCAAGCCTCCCCTCGGGGTGGGGCATCCCCACAGACGCAGACACTAGTTCCCGCGCTGCACTCCCCACATCCAAACGAGTGTGCTGCATTTGGGGGCAATTTCCTCCCAAGCTTCTCTTTCAAATGCTTGGGATAGCCTCTGGCATGTAAGTGCATTCAGTAAATATGTTTTTTTCCTCCCTGCATGAACTCTTTGGGGATTTAAAAATGTGCATAAATCCTGCCTACGATATGACTAATCCCCCAAGGCTATGACCAATGCCCACTTTTCACTCTAGTAAGCACGCAGATATGTCACCTCATCTTCTTCAATTTCATTAGTCATCAAAGAGTCATAAAAGCCAGAGTTGGGAAGCCCACTGGGATCACCAAATGTGACCCCTTATTTACACTTGGGGGGACCGAGGCCACACACCTCATCAACAGCAGTTACGAAGGGCACCGGGTTTTAGAAACACACAGCACATTACCTCTAGACCTCTCCCTGGAAGAGCTAACCACAGACTGTTATATGTGGCGTCAGTAAAGTCACCTCAGTGCGTACTGAATTGCCAGCCACGCTGCAGAGATGAGAGAGAGCAAGAACTGGTCTTGTCCCTCAGTCACGTAGGAGGCATCGGACCTTAATCAGATCGACCTGAAGGGCTCAGGGTGAGGAGGGAGGGGCAGGCCCAGGCTCTGCAAAGGACCAGAGTGTAGGGAGAAGACTGGGAAGAGACTCCACTGTCATATTGCCGTGCTCTTTTCATATTCAATTTACTTCAACAATATATTTTTTGATATCCAAAACTGTCAGGCACTGTGCAGGGTATGAAGGGAATCACGTATAATCCATGTAGTTGCAGTCTCGAGGGGCTCACAGGTGACCGAGTGATCACAGGACAGAGTGACCATCTTTCAGTGGAGTTCGGTGTGAGGGCTGTGGAGGCAGGGGAGGGATGCTGCCCTGGTCGGTCATGGTCTGGGGACACCACAGCAGGTGACGTTAGATCCAGGTTCTGAAGGATGAGTGGAGTTTACCAGATGCTCAGGGAGGGAAAGGGCAGTTCAGGACAAGGACAGGCTGTCCAAGGGCATGGAGAGTGACATGGTCCAGCACATCCCTGGAGTGTAGACAGCAGCGGTGTGGCGGGAGTGGTTGGTGCTAAGGGGTTATGCTGGGACCAGATGGCACAGGGACTTAGGCGCTGGACGTTGTCATGAACTCATGGGGAGGCATCGACAACACCGGCTCAGCAAAGGATGGTCCCCTGTGTTGTGTTCTACCGGTGTGGCCGTGTTGGCCTCCCTACCCTGCCCCCAGTCTTCCTCGCTGGGCGTTACCATCCAGCTGTTCCTCCAGGCAGCTGGGCATCCTTGTGATTCTTGCCTCCTCCCCTAGCCCTGTCCATCCTAACACCCTAGTCTCCCCACATTTACCCACCTCTCCCAGGCACCACTATCTCCTCACGGTCCCCCCATGGATTTTCCTGATGCTGCTTATGCCTCTTGGTTTTCTCTGCTTGCACGGAAGCCAGAGATAGCTTTAAAAAAGCAGATCTGATTAGGTCCCCAGGCCCCCCCCCTTATTAAACTACCTTAGAGGCTTCTTAATAAATAGTTCAAATACCTTCCCATAGTCTGCAGGGTCTTGCCTGGCTGACTGCTCCGGGCTTGTTGCATCCACAGAGCTCGTCCCACCACCTGACACATGTCTTCCTCCCATCCCTCCCTCTGACATGTTTCTTCTTAGCACAGTTACATGCATTCTTCTCTCTGCCACCCTGGGCTTCTCATGCTCTTGCGTGGGCCACTCCTTCCACTTCTCAGACTATGGTGTGTATGTCCCTTCTCAGAGAGACCATCCTGACTCCACCCTTCTGTCCTACCCATCTATTTCACAGTGCCTGTTTCTTTTCCTTGACAGCACTTACCATATTGTGCACTAGTGATTTTTAAAGTTTATTTTCAATTCCTAGGGCAATGCTTGACACATAGTAGGTGCTCAATAGTTATTTGTGTAATGTGTAAGTTGCTCATATACCTTGCTGAAGACCAGACTTTGGTGGCCATGGCTCATGGTGTGCAGCCTTGCCCTCTGAATTAGGAATGGTCCTCTGGCTTATTACCCACTAATCAGTTTCTTTCTTGCAAGAATTTGAACTAAGAGATATTGAGGCTGTACTTGGTTGATAGTGAATGTTGAATCTCCAATACATTGTAGACTTGGGGTGGGAACCATTTAGGAATATTGGAAGCAGAGGAAATTAGTTGAGAGTGAGGATAGTGAGGACAGGAAAAAGCAGCAGTAATACCTTTTTATTCCAGCCAGCTGGAGTGGATTTATGTTTCTTAAAAGATGCTGGAGACATTTCAGGAGACCACTGCAGCCCAGTGCAAAGGGGCATCTGGAGCAGAGAGCTGTGGACAGCAGATGCACTAGGTACCTTTTGCAAATGACCAGGTGAGAAGTGACAAGGTCTGAGCTAAGAAAATTAGAGGTGGCTGGAAGGAAGAGATTCAAAGGACATTCTGCAGGGAGAATTGACATGGTGCCAATAGGATATGAAGGATGAAGAGAAGGAAGTCAAGGTAGATGATGCCCAATTTCCTAGCTTGGGCACTCACTGGTGATCCTTCTATATGCTGAGCTCTTGAATGTGGGAGGAGTGTGACTGGAGTGGCCAGGACTGACCTGTGTGTTCCATGACTCCCCCGTTCCCCTCAGCCAGCAGGCTCCGTGGCCAGCTCCCACTCTCCCTCCAGCAGTCCAGCAGTGGCCACCTCTGAAGCTCAGGGTGCTCTTCCATTGTTTTCTTTGGTCTAAACCATTCGTACCCATTTTGACTTGCTGCCAGCTGCCTCATCTTTCGAGGTTTGTTTCAAGTTCCGTCTTAGCTACAAGAATTCCCTTGTGCCCAAGCCCTTAGACAATGTCTTGTCCTGGGACTCCTGTGACATTTAGAAATGGGGGCCACGGAGAGGTATAGATGCATGGTATATTCTGTGCATGGTGTACGGAATTTCAACACTTCATCAATCATTCATGCTTGTGTGCTGTGATGGAGACAAACTCCTTCTCGAGAAAACTCTTGGATTGTGTTTTGGATACACCTTTGACCCCCAAATGGATGATCCTCTACTACCCCAAAAGTGTGGATAGAGTTATGAGCTTTCATAAATGGATGGAAACCCTACTATTTGCTGGTTTGGGCTTTTTCTTCAGCCCATAACACAAGGCAATGGCATTTCAGGCAGCGAATTACAGCTTAATCCTCTACCACCTTACCAAAGCCTGGATAATGGCAATGGTATTTATGAGGCCTTATTTGAAGGGCATGCTATTTATCCCTTCCTCTAGTTGTGCTAATTTTTTATTCCTGCATCAAGCTGTGCACTTAGACCATATGTTCTTAGTCCCCAGCAGAATTTTCATGCATTTTAATGTTATTTCCTTGGCTTACATCCAGGGATATTATACACGACGGCTTTATGAAAACTATGACTGTAGAGCTGTCTTTGAGGTAGTGTGCCTTAGGTCATTCAGTTCCTTCTAGATGAAACCCTTCTGTAAAGGTGAGAGCCAGAAAAAGCTTTGCTTCCTCTGTGGAACTGACACACTTTTTCCTTTTTGGTAACAAGACTGACTGTATCTTCCTCTCTGGATCGACCATCAGGAAGCTCAGAGCCAAGTACACAGGTGAATCGTGGCCGCCGTGAAGACCTCAATGGTTTGCACAAAGGGGATGGGCACGGGTAGCAGAGTGGAGGCAGTGGTGGACCAAAGAGAGGGGAAGGGGATGAGAACAGCAGAGAGGCCAACAACTTAGGAAGTCTGAGTTCTTGCTGTTTACATTCCACGACCCCTGCCTGAACCACTTTCTGTTTTGATTCTCACCTCTTTTATGACCGTGGCAAGTCACCAACCCTTTCTGGGCCTCGGGTCATTGAAAAGTGAGAGCTGACATTAGAGGCTGTCTAATTAGAGGCTAAGTAGAGGCCATCTCAGACGGGGTCTGGATGACGACCCTCCTCCCCAGGTCCTCTGTTTCCCTGCTCCCTTCTCCTCGCTCCCACCTCTGCCTGTTCTGAAAGAGCCCCAAGCACCCCTCCTCCATGCGAGTCCTGTCTGCAGTGGGAGATCTCATACAACTACCTAGTAGAGTGATCCCGGGGAGCTTTAAAACATTGTCATGTCCCAGCTGCATCCTTTACCAAATAAATCAGTCTCTGAAGTGGGACCCAGACACCTTTAATTGTTAAAGCTCTCCAGGCGACTCCAAAGCACAGCCACATTGGAGACCCTGTGCTTTGCAGATTTTACTGTTCCTTTGAATCACCTGTGGGTCTTTTAAATGTAGATTAGGATTCAGTAGGTCTGGGGAGAGGCCTGAGAGTCTGCATTTCTAAAAAACTCCCAGGTGATTTGATGTTGTTGGTTCCTGAATCCCACTCTGAGTAGGGAGGCAAAGGCACCTATTTGGTGAGTAAGGTGGAGAAGGAAGGGGGCCTGATTCACGCCAGCTGGAGCCCAGGGGAGAGGGACCACTGCAGAAACAAGTGGAGCTGTGATCTGTGCTCGGCCTCACTGAGCTGTTGGCAAAGTTAAGTCCGGTGTGAGGCCCAGAGTTCCAGGGGGACCATGAAGCCAGGCATACTCTGCCACTGACTCTATTAGGAGCACCTTGAGGCATATTCACCTTTCTGTCTTCAGTACCCGAATCATGTGTGTTAAATGAGTGAATGGATGGAGAACAGGCACCTCCTTCTGCGAGGGAAAAACGAAAGTGATAAACATTGTTACAGTGAGATGTGTGACAGTGAGTCATTTCAGAGGGTGTTTCGCAGGGAAAAATTAGTGCCATGACACCTGGCAGTGCTGCTGAAGCTCTTGAGGGTCCCCTGATGCTGCAGCAGGGTCCGGCATCCCTGCACGACTGCAGTGGGTGCCCAGCCCTCACCGGAGGGACAGGCGCTCACCTTTCAAGACTCAATGCAGGAAACCTTCTTGTGTGGAACTTAGCTCACCCTCTCCTTTCCTCTGCCCACGCCTGCCCTACCTTTGTGCCACCACGACGCTGGAGCACCTTCCGTCACAGGCTCTGTTCTCTCACTTGTTCCTGTCTACCTGTCTCCACGTGGGCAGCACTCAGCGTGTCGCCTGGCCTGGCATAGAAATTTAGTGAACTTTTGTTCAATGACACAAAATGAATGAATGAATGAATGGATGAGTGAACACAGAAACATTATTTACCATAAACTTCCCTTCTTCATGCTTTCTGATTTCATCCATAAAGTAATAATTATTCAAGACAGCATGGAGCAGATTACTGTTGGATGCCACTGTGATACCCAGAGTACTGGTGGTCCTAGTTTCCTCTGCAATCCAAAGCTGTGAGCAGAAGTAACGCAGCCCAGTGGTGTTTTCTGTCGTTTATCAGCGTCTGACCTGAGCCAGGAAGGTGGCAGTTTGCCTCCTAGCAGCTGGAAGGCTGTGCTGGAATCCCAGCTCAGAGAGCCAGGTTCTAGAAATCCCTTCACCCACGACGCAGGGGCCCAGGCGGCGGGTGCTCTCGGGCACCTTGAAGACCTGTTAGCCCAAGGACACTGTGGTCTACGTGCCACGTCGGCAGTGCCCGTGGGCTGCTGTTAGGCCCGACTGGCTGCCGATGAACTACGTGCTCATGATTAATACTCCTATCTTACAGGAAAATGACATTTGCTATTTTGCGATTCAAAGCATACTTGTTAATTATCATATTTTTAGCTGATACATAACATCCATTTTTAGAACATTCAGAAAAAAAATGTCATGTCTTTGAAGACACGTCTGGGTAACAAAACTCAGGGTAATCATATAAGATCTTTCTTTTCTTTTAGCCCCCCCTTCCTTTTTTTTTTTTTTTTGGTCAGTTATAAGCTGGCATGAAAAGATACAGTTTGTTTTAGAATAGTGACTTGACTTACTCTAGCTGAGAGAGAGAGTTGCCTCATAACACACATGTGCAGGGTGTGCAGAGATTGTGACGGCTGGGGGCCCCGGGCCAAGGACAGGGGCTGTTATGGGCTGAATGTTTGTGTCCCTCCCAAGATTCATGTCTGAAACCTCATCCCCTATGTGATGGTAGGAGGTGGGGCCTTTGGGGAGTGATGCAGTCATGAGGATGGAGCCCCATGAGTGGCATTAGTGCCCTTAGGAGAAGGAGCCCAAGAGCTGGCTCCACTCTTTCTGTCACATAGAGACACGGTGAAAAATTGGAAGTCTGCAACTCAAAAGAGGGCCTGCACCAGAACCCCACCATGCTGGCACCTGATCTAGTACTTCCAGCCTCCAGAACTGTGAGAGATAAATTTCTGCTGTTCCTAAGTACCCATCTCTGGGACTTGGCTACAGCAGCCTGAACTAAGATAGAGGCTGTGTCTGAAAACAGGTGGATGTAGCCAACTGTATATGTCGAACAAGAGAAATGGCGGTTTGATAAAAGAGAGAAAAATGAAGACTTAATTCATGCATTGAGGTTTGATTTACATTTTTGATATCAGAGTTTATTTCCCACTTTTAATGGGATCATTAATGATAAAGAATAAATTAAATTCTGTTCAAATTTCCACAATAAGGATTGGGTGTTTTCTCTTTTTAAGCCTTAAAAAAGGAGCCAGGCTCCTTTCTCTTTTCTTTCCCCTCTATTGTCCCATTTGTCTCCTTCATTTACTCCAAAAATCCTCAAAAAACTGTCCTCACTCACTGCCTCCATTGTTCTCCTTTATTGTTTTTGAATATATATGCTCTTGCAGGATGATTTCTGCAGTGAATGACTCCAGTGGGATAAACAATAGACATTTCTTTCCTCCCATACCCCAGTCTGCGGTGGGCTGACCAGCTCTCCCTCCTGTCCTCCTCCAGGGGTCGACCCAGGCCATCAGTCCTCTCTGCTCTGACACCTCCATCCTCCACACCTGGCCTCCCCCACAGAGACCACACAGGTGATGGGCATGAGCAGGACACACGAGGGTTTGCGTGATTCCCACCTGGAGTTGGCACATGGCGTTTCTGCTCATATTCTTACGTCTGAAATCCAGGCCTAGGGGCTCCAACTTAACTACAAGGGAGCCTGAAAAATGCCATGTTCCAGTGTGCCCAGGAAAAGGAAATGGGATGGATAGACCTTTTTTAGGCTAAATCATTGCGATTTGAAAGTTCTTTGTTACAGCAGCTAGCAGGCTAGCATTACTTATCTTGACTAATACAGAAATTGGTATCAATTTCTGCTATAATAAAAAGCTAAAATACACAACATTGGGGAGTGTGAGAGGTGAGAAAAAGTAGATACAACACTCTGGAGAGCTAGAGATCTGTGTTATGCAGCAGCAATATATTTGGAAAAAGCCCAGGTTTACCGAGATCATAGCTCAAAGGTAAAGCTGGAAAACAAAATGTGTGGCCTGTGGTGTGTGGAGGCCTCTTTTGTCACATGTGCAAGGTGTTAGATAACAAAAGGTGTGCTCGATAGGAACTGGACAATTTGTCAACAAAAAGAAAAGCAAGTAAAGTCCAGAAATGCAGGGGTCTTACAGGGTTGGAAAAGCCTACAGCTCCAATCTCTAAACAAGATACAGGATTTATTAAGGACTTGAGTGCAAAATTCACAGAACCCTTCTTGGCTGAATAAAGTGACTCAGAGCAAAGATCACCTAAGGGTCCAACCTTTCCATTCAAGGCTGGTGACCTGACTGTATCTGTAGTTAAGGGGAGAGGAAGAGGAGAGAGGGAAGGAGGGAGGGAAGGAGGGAGGGAAGGAGGGGTGGCGAGAGAGAGAGAGAGACTAAGAATTGCACTGGGAAAGCAAAGAGGTCGTGCCGGAACTGTGTTCCCAGGAATACACTTTGGGGGTGTTTCTGATATAGGAAACTGCCCGGAAAGTAGATGTGGTCCTCCTTTGTGCCCAGGAAGAAGAAATAAGACGGAGTATCTCAGCTCTGGCGCACTCTGTACCCGGGCTTTCGCCCTCACACTCCACTGAGACGGCTCCTGTCGAGGTCACCAGCAAGAGGACACCTGTGCTGCTAAGTCAAATGGCCAGTTCTCAGCCCTCTTCCCGCCCCACTTCTCAGTAGCCTTAGGCACAGTTGATCACTCCCTGTTCTTTGAACTAATTTCTGCACTCAGATTCATTCTCTGCTCACTTCTGTCTGCTAGACTCAGTCTTCCTTTCCAGCTTCTCCTCCTGCCTGATCTTTCCGTGTTGGGGACCCGGGGACCAGGCCTTGGGCCTCCTCTTGGTCTCTCTACACTCAGTCCCCAGATGACCTCACTAAGTCCCCTGGAATTAAATACCACCTAGGCACCCGCACTTCCCGGGTTCCTGTGTCTAGCGTAGCTCTCTCTGGTGGCCTTTGGATTCTTCTATCCAATCACCTCCTTGTCATTGCCACTTGTGTTAGTCTTCTCGGACCTACTGTGTGCACAACTGAATGCCTGGTCTTGTCCCCTAGAGGCTCTTTCCGTGGTTTTCCCTCCCTCGGGAAATAGCTGTTCCATCCTTTGAGAGTCTCAGGTTAATGTGCTTGTAGCCAACCTTTCTCCAGGGTACAGCTCCTGGTCCTCATGCAGCCCACAGGCCAGTTCCCAGGATCTGGGCAGGTCTCTGTGCACCATGGTGACAACCAGGCCGAGCTACCTCTCACCTCCATCACTGCACGGAACTGACGGCCCTGCTCCTGCCCTGGTGCCTTTTCATCTGCTCGACACACAGTTGCCATGGTGATCAAAAATAGCTCAGGCCTCTTCCCTGCTCAGGCCTTGTGCTGCCTCCGCACCAAGGCCAAGCCCAGAGCACTGCCAATGGCGCCCACGCCCCCGTAGACACAGACTGTCCCCCAGCTCTCACCAGCCCCTCGTGGCTACCCGGCCTTCTTGCCAGTTCCTGGCTCTCCTCAGCTCCCTCCTGCTCCAGCACCTGACCTGCCATCACCCCTGCAGTCTCTCCCCCCGCCCCCTTCTCAGGGAGGCCTTTCCTGGAACGCTGGGGTGGGATGCTGCCCCAGGCCCCCACATTCCCCACACGCCTTCCTGTGTTACTTTCTTCCAGAGCACGACCCGCCTTCTATCTTAGCAAGTAGCTTGCCACCTCGTTATGTCACTGCCTGTCTCTCTCCAGGAGAACAGTCACTCGAAGAGGTGGAGATGTTCGCCCGGCTCATTCAGTGCTGTGCCCCAAGCGGCCGGAAGAACGCCTGGCGCAGGGCAAATGTTCAGCCCGTGTGTGCAGAATGTTGACTGAAGGGCTAAGTTCCTGCAGTGATGTGAACAGCGGAAGACGGGGAAGGGGAAGGTGATACGGTCTGGCAGGAGAGAGAAAGGTCAGGCTGCCGCTGGTGGTGTGGGCTCTGCGGAGCCAGAGGGGCTCGGGCTCTCAGGGCACCACAGATGTGCCTTGCCATGCTGCCGCCCTCTCTCCCGCGGCTGGACCTGTCCTTCGTGCTTGGAAGTTTCCTGCTCTCTGCAAACCCCACAGCACCAGCGTCCTCGGGCTGCCTGGCGTGGCAGAAATGAGGAAGTAAACTGGCTCCCGGGGGGCCGTGGCTCATGGTGGACGGAGCCCATCCTCTGCCCCTCACTCCACCTCCCTCGGCACTGCGCAGTCCAGCCTGCAGTTACCGGGAGATTGCGTCAGGGTCGTTACGTGGCCCCAGCCCTGCGTTCTGTCTCTCCTCTTGTCCCTCCTCCCCTGCCTTTCCCACGGCTGGAGCGTTCAGGTGGAGCTTAGGATGTGCAGCCCATCCTGGCACAGGCGGCCTCAGTGTGCAGGCTCAGTCTCAGGGTACAGACGCCTGCGTGGCTCCAGCCTGGGTAGCACACAAACTACAGCTTCTGTCCTGGCCAAGACAGATACACGTACTGCTTTGCAGAGAAGAGACACTCGCTTTGAGAATGGGGTGTTGTGTGTGTGTGTGTGTCTGCTGGGGGAGTCCAGCCTCAGTGTCCTGGGCATCTGTCCACCACTGGGCTCCACCTGGCCTGTCTGGCACATCGTGGGGCCCCTGCCTCCTGGAGAAAACCTATGGGAAGAGGAAGTTAGGGACAAAGGTTCAGTTAATTAACAGAGCCTGAGGTAAGAGATAGTCTGAGTATAATAAGGCGTGTAGATTGTTATGTAACAGAAACAGCTGACTGCACCACCACGGTTTAAGGCACAAGGGCGCTGCGTCGGTGCCGCTACTGCAGAGCATGAGGCTGATGGCATGGGGGAGGCTGCTTCCACTCGAGTCCGGAACATGGCTGGAGCGCTCAGCTGCACAGAGGGCTGGATGGCTCTCCCTTGTCCCCTGTGGGATGTGGCATGTGGGCCACCCTCACAGTGGTGCTTGGAAAAGATGGCCCTGGGAGGGAGGAGGAAGGTGACAGACACCATGAAACAGGCGCCAGAGCACGTCGTGGAGCATTTCCCAGACACTCTCTGGGGATCCCCAGAATTAACACAAGGTGCTACAGGCAGCTGGGCCTGGTCCTCTAAGAGGTGGGGGCAAAGGCCTGGGAATTGCAGATACTGCTGTTAAGGCCTGCAGAAACAAGACACCAGTGAAACAGGTTAGTAAGCTTAGGCGAGGGCCAGACAGATCTGCGTTCAAATCCTCCCCAACCATTTGAAAGTGTGAATTTGAGTTTCTTAACTCTTCCAAACTTTAGTTTCTTCAGCAGAAAAATGGGGAAAAATAACACCTTCTTTGCAGTATAGTTTTGAGCTTTAGAGGGAATGAATTTTAGGAGCCCAGCATAGTATGGGTGCTTTAATGAAGTGGCTATCTATATTATTTGTACTGCATTCTCTCCAAAGAGCAAAGCAGCGCGTGATTTATGTCTGAATTCCTTATACGTGGCTCAGTATTTGACCAAACTCACCTTTATTTATTCACGTATATGGATGGATACCAAGACACAGAGGGGGTTTATATGTCGGAAGCACCTGGCCTCCTTATGGACGACTTTCCTAGGAGCTGGGGAGCTATGAGGGCCGTTGCTTCCCTTTCCCCAGGGGAGCCTCAGTTTGGGCCCTTGGCCTGCCACCCTGGCTGTCACCATGCCACCTGCGCAGAGCTGGGGTGCAGTGGGCGGACGTCTGGCTTTGGTGTTTTCATTTTTGCTACTGATTCCAAGGAGCCACACGTATTTTCCAAAGTATTCTCTGAATCCCTGGATCCATGACTTCATCTTACCTTTCTAGGTCTAACCTGTTTAGTTTGAAAGAACTTTTTGGGGATTCGTTTTTGTCCAACCACCTCAGTTGTGCAGGTACAGTCAAGTGAGACCAAATCATCAGCCAAGCTCTCTTGTAGCCCGGGGACAAAGCAGGGTTAGACTGGGCGTGTGTGTGCATGTCTGCGTGTGTGCATGTGTGTGCATGCATGTCTGTGGGTTCGTGTGTGTGTGTGTGTGTGTGTGTATAGGGGGTTGGGGAAAGTGTGTTGAAAGACTATAACCTAGAGGAGAGCAACCATGGCCACTGGCATTCTTACATTTGCCACAGCCCACAGGGGCCTTGGTTCTCCTAGCTCTCAAAATAAACCAGATGGAGGACGATGATCCAGAATTTGTGATCACTGCCAGAATTTTGCCCTTTAAAAAGCACCCCCCACAAAATGGAACTGCCTGTAAAGATGCATTCACACAATGTTGTGTCCCTACGCACCCCTGCGTTCGTTCATCCCCTGTGTATCTCTGTAAGTCCTGGAAACACTGTTCATGTCTTTTGAGAAATAAACTGAAGCATCAGTAATGTGCTCAAACTTCCATCTGATCAGTAATATTTAATATGCAATTTTTAATCTTATAACATAATACATTGGATGTGAAAAAGTAGATATAGTGATTTCATCTTTTTTTTTTTTTTTTAAAGTGTGGAAAAACTGATGAAGCAGGCAAGATACTGTCTCTTAACATACATTCTGTTTCCAGAGTTCCCGTCTCTTTGATTCACTGCAATTGTTTTGAAGTCTTTATGCCTGCATCGTGGCATAGGGGGTGCCCTTTTTCAAGACACTGGTTTGTAATTTGACATCCTTAGGTCATTTATGGCTAAGTGCACTAGCACTTTGTGTACTGGAGAGAAACAATGAATTAAAAATCTAAAATTATCTACAAAAACCAAGAATCATTTCTCAGGGACTTTGCCCTGTGATCACCAAATGAAAACCGATGACACAAGCCTGCATAAGCTAATGCTCTGATTCAGTGAAGCAGAGACAATGTTCTGGTTTTTTTTTTTTTTTTTTTTTTTACAGTGTAAATATGAAAAAAAATGAGGTGCTATTGAATTTTTGCGGAACCAGTAAATATAGAGTTACTAAAAGATCCACTTCCTAGCTTTGCGCAGTGGCAGTATCGTAGCCAATGAGGTTTAGCCGAGGTGCGATTATTGCTAATTGAAAGATCCACTTCCTGTGTAATTCTCAGGGCGGGTGAGAATTCCCCCAGCATTCCCCGGGGCAGCTTCCTTTTGGAAGCAAGGTCAGTGCACGCAGTCATTCACTTACTGACCCCGTGTTAGACTGAGGGCTGGGTGTTGGGGACACAGTTTCTGCCCTAAAGGGGGACAGTCCAGGGAGGAGAGCTGCACAAAGAACCTTTCATCATAGTCCGTGCACTAAACGCCAAGGGACATTCAACAGCATATGGGAGGATTCGAAGCAGGACAGTTGTCAAACCAAGACCAAATTGTGTCTCCAGAGGCTCAAGGTTTCCTTTCAGCCCTGAGAGCTTCAATGTCCCCACAAAGAAAAATGTGAATCCAGTTTAAAAGTAGAATCTAGGCAAGTAGATTTTCTAAAGGGAGATTGTATGTCTTGTGGGATAAATGTGTTTAGAAGTGAGGTGGCTTCAGTGCAGACTCATTTTTGGTGGCTAAATATCAGAGACTGGGAAGGAGTGCCAGTCTGCTAGGCTGAAACCTCGCTTTGCAGTTCCCTCAAGTTTGACAAATCACTTCTCCTCGCCTGGGGTCAGGCTACTGTCCCCGCCTGTGGATGAGGGGCTGCAGGAGGCCCCGTATCGCCAAACAGGATAACGAGGGTGTGAACAGCAGGACCCAAGACATCCCTTTATCCACTGGGAAAATTTTCCTTCTTGGTGTTTAAGTGACCAAAGTTTGTTCCTGACTGGATCTATTATTTTGAGAACAAGTGCAATTATCTAAATAATTCAGTAGGAATAAAAACACATTTTGTACTAATTATCTGGGTTAGTGGCCCTTAAACCTTTTTGGGTTCAGGAGCCCTTTTTTGAATGTAATGACACTATGGCCTCTGCAAGAAAATCAACAAGTATGTGCTCTTATAGACACACACAACACATTTTACATGTGATGCGTGAGGGTGTATGGGCTCCTAGAATCCCACTTAGGACAAGAGACTGTGTTTGAAACATGTGCTCACAGATGGGTGTGGAAAATTATTTTAAGGCATGAGTTATCCAGAAATGCAATCTCCGAAGGGAAGGCCTGTACCCCAGAGGGTGCATGAGCTGATCCACTGGGGTATGGCAAGAACATTTTAGGACTTCCAGTATGATTTATTCTATATTTGGGAAGGATGAGAAAGAAATTAAGCCCTATAAATATCTAGGGCATAAGATCACATGGAGGATGTCAAACAAGCCATGTGTTTTCAGCGTCCGATGTGTCCCACGGGGCATGTGAGCCAGCCTGAGGGAAGTGCAGGGGCCAGCTCTCGGCTGGTTCATTCCCTGCCAGAGACTTGTAGCGTGTGCAGTTCATGCGTGCTAGAGTGTCGCGATCCACGCGGGGCATGTTAGGAAGACAGTGCCTTCATAGAACATCTACAGCATTTTGCACTGTGATGTGAGTGGCCATTTTATGTTTTTTGTATTGTATGGAAGACTTACGATTTTTCTCCTGGTAAATAACTTATAGGTTTTTAGAATTTAAAGATGTATTTTTCCTTAATTACAACAACAAAACATGTATTCCAAATGTCCTGACCTTCTCCTGAGATGACAAGTCATGGTAGTGTACTACCCAGCTCATGCATATATTTAATCTGTCCCTTTGAGATAATAGGATGTTTAAAAAGTGAGTTAAACAGCTGATTTTTGAAAGAAAGTTTTGGTGAGAACAGAACATCTTGAACGTGAGAGACTGGATATGTTTCAACTGTTTTGTGGTTCTGTTGCAAAAATTAATGAATTTCAATTCTTAAAACTAGGTTCATGCCTGCTTACTTAAATTTGTGGTGGAAAACTACCAAGAATTAACCACCAAGTTAAAACTTTCCCAGTCAAAGAGTTTAGAAGTGGGATTTGAATTCATTTGTTTCACACACACACACACACACACACACTCTCTCACATGCAGTGGTACACAGGCATTTATATATGTTCACTATACCTGCTGATTGACATCAGTAGTTGTTTCAATAATGTCCTTGCATAATCAGTGGAAAGGACTGGAAAATAATTAACATGATTTATTAAGAACATATGACAATGTACTGCTTTGCATATATTTTTCTTTTGAGCCGTCTTTTTCATCTATGGCAACCATTAAAACCAACGATTGAAATAAATTGAAATGAAAACCAGCTCTTTAAATTTCTGTATGAAAAACTAAAACCGAGATTGAAAAAAAATAATAAAGCTTATTGATCATATAGTCTCTAACATGTTTATGTATTAAGCCTTTGGTTCTATTAATAAATGAAATAAAGAAAATAAAAATTCAATATTTCTTATTTCATCATTCACTCACTTTAAAAATGTTCTAGTTTTGACTGCTTATAAAACCTTTATAATGGTAATCGGCACAGATTTACAAATATACAGACCAAATTTATAAATAAGTAGATTTTCATACATTGAAGAGTTTGTGATCAAGTGTTTTTTTTTTTTTTGTCCCTATAGGATGGATTTTTTAAAAAATTGGTGTGTACTGATTGAGACCATTGTTTGGAGGCAGCAGAAATGTGCAGGCTTTTAGGAGCTGCCTTCAAACTACTCACGTACAACCATAGACTCTCAGAACAAATCCTAATGATTTCATCTAGGTCTCTCTGGCACACAGAAAATAGATAGGGCTACAAGAATAAAGTGCGTGTATGTCATGTTAATTATTTTCCAGTCCTTTCCACTGATTATGCAAAGAGTTTATTGAAATAATTGATGTCAATCAGCAGATATAGTGAACATATATAAATGCCTGTGTACCGCTGCATGTGAGAATACGTGTGTGTGTGTATAAAATTGCCAATGCCTTTTAAGCCATAGCTGAACTCTCCCCATGTGTGTTTAAACCAGATAATCCAGTGAAAGGAGGAAGAGGAGGGAGAGGAAGAGGAGAAAAGGAAGAGACGAGGGGAGGGAGGAGTGGTTGTTAAAGCCAAAGATTCGCTGTGTCCGGCTGCGGTGTGGTGCAATGAAATGTGCCCTGGATGTGAGTCTCAGGCTCAAGTCCCCAAAGATATTTTTCTCTCACCAATGACTTTGAAATTCATTTGATTTCTGATTGTCAGTTTGTCCTCAAATCGTTACTGCCTCCCTCATGGGTTTACTGGAAGGAAGAAGAAAAAAAAATCACATAGAGAAAGTAGTTTATAAACTCTAAAGTGCTGTGCACATGCCTAGCACTGTGTTAAAAAACCAACAACTGGATTAAATGGCTATTTTCCCCTCTTTTCAGGTTGGAGTTCACTGATCTAAAAATATACCCTAGGGTGTCAGGTGGAGATGTCTCTGAATTCTTGCCATAATCTTTGGCTAGGTGACCAGATGTGTTGTGGTTTGACGTAACTGCATACTTAGTATTAGCTGAGATAGTAACATATTAATTCTGGTGGCTGCTTCATGCACTTGCTTCCGAAGCTCTCGGTTGTGAAACACGTTTGTGCTCTCCTGGGCATCTGGGTTGCCACGCCCCGGGCTCGTGGATAACTGTTAGGTTGACCTGGTGCCGCTCCTGATTCTCTCAGGAAATGCTCACTTAGCAATTAACTCAGCGGACCCACCAAGCCCTCTCAGAGCCTGCATTAACCCTTTCAGGGCACAGCTGCCTCACAGTGTCGACACGACCTGCCGTGTCAGAAGGCAGGTATTCTTGGTTCCAATTTACATATGAGGACACTGAAGTACAGAAGCAAATTACCATGGCCAAGTGCTTCAATTCTGGCTGTTCTTATATGACATACAATGAATAGTTATAATGCACGTTCACATAAATATACCTATAAAAAATCAAGCATTATTTTCTGTACCTCAATGGACTCGGTTTCCTCTGTTGCTATAAGTATTACCCTCATCTGAAGGCCCCTAAACATTATTCATATCTTTCTTCTAACAGCACACAGTCCAGCTAATTAGTAATTAAGTAGGAAGTGGCAAAGACAGGAGAATTTTTTTTATTCCTAATTATATGTTTGATCCTTTTGAGACACTCCAGCAAAGAGAAATATCTTCCTTGTGCAGACGTGGGATTTGCACTGCTTTTCTCTCTCTCTCTCTCTCTTTTTTTAAGTTCAGCCATATCCCAGGGCCATTTTCTGCTGGGCTTCTGCCAAGCTACAGCTGTCCCCCTGGAAATCATTTCTTTGATTTTTCAATCCTCACCCTAGACTTTCCGTGTCTCTTCTTTAAACTTCATATTCTGGTATCAGGGCTTCTATGTGCTGGCCAATGTCTGGGGGCAGGTTCTGAGATTCCAGGGGTGAGTTTCTAGATCCTTTGTCGAATCAGTGACACGGGGAACTTCCATCACAAACTCCAAAGACCTCCCGACTCTAGGAGGCTTACAAACCAGTTCAGTAACGGTGGCACTTGGCATTGGCTGTGCTGGGGTCTGGTGGGAAGCGTTTGCCGTCAAAGGTGATAAGACCTGCTGAGCTTCCTTCTTCCTGGGCCAAGAGGATTGGCTGAGGAGGAAGATGAAGAGAAGACTCCCTCATCCTGCCCTGGAAACCTACGTCTGGGGAATATCTTTAAAGTGCTAAAATCCTCATTTTAGGCTCATGATTAATGACAACTTTATTCAAAAATCACATACTGTGCACCTAAGATGTGTCAGACATACTTGGCCAGCAAACATAAAAATGAGTTGTGCGTGATCTTGATCCAGAGGATCACATGGGAAGAAATGATTATAAAGTAAAGCACTTTACTTTAATGATTATAAAGTAAAGCCCATGCATGTGAGGTATTCATGGGCTGCAAGGGAAATACAGAGAGGGAAACTTCATTCTTTCTGGGGAGTTTCAGAAACTTTCACTGTGGAGGTGAGTTTTAAATGAGGATGTGGTTTGGTGGGGTTGAGAAGGTCATATGTCAAGAGGTGGGGGCCAGCAAGCTTTTCAGGCTTGAGAACTGGGAAGTGGTGGGCAGTGGAGAGATTGTGGGGTTTGTGGGGGATGCAGGGAGGAGACGTGGGGGTCGGGAGATGTGGCTGGAGAAGAAGGCAGGGGCCACACACAGAGGACACGGCTGCCAAGTGTGGGCTTCATTCTGAAGGTGAAGGGAAGCCCTCGTGGAAAATAAAGACAAAGCAAGAAACTCCTGTAGACTGGGAGAGAGGTCCCTGGGGTTTGCTGCACTGTGGAGGACCCCACGTGAACCTGTCCTCACCCCCGATGAGGGCACAGTGTGCAGGTGGCTGCTCAGGCCCCTCCCAACCCTGCTCTGTCCCCTGCAGGACACTGGGGGATGTGGCTGGTGACCGTCTGTACCGTGAGAAGAACAGTAGCAGAGGAGACTTGGCCATTTAGGTAGGAGCGTTATGGGCACGTAGAAGTCACCTCCGTAAGTATCACCCTCCTCTGCAGGTCACCCTCCACAGGTGGGTTTTCTGGGCAAGTTTCTCAGTTTCTATTCAATTTATAATTTCAGGAAACAGTGCATATTTTACAGCTGTGGAATTAAAATGAAGCCTTTAAAAGGGTAATAAAAATAATGAGCCTGTTTCTGCCCTTTCCTGGTGAATTTCTTTCAGCAGAACCCTTCAGTATTGGATTCAGGACAGCAAAGTGAACTCATTAGGGACCTCTTTACTCAGGATTTACTTCCAATTCCCCATCTTGTTTTTAGAAGTACACAAGGCTTTTGGTTAAAATATGTCCTCCCTAAAAGTGGGTGGACACACCTGTTCTCCACTTGTTGCCACACATATGATCCGCACACCTGCGAACATCACCCTGTCACGCAGGCTCTGTGTGGGACCCTAGCTTAGACTCAGGGTCCCAGGGCAGCTTGGTGAATGGAGAAAATAAGATCCTCGGGGGTCTATGGAAGGAGAAAAACTGTTCTGTCACTTCCCAGCCAGCTGTGTGCCCTTGGGCCAGGTGTTTCATCTCTCTGAGCCAGAGTTCTGAGCAAACTGGGGCTATTATGCAAACGTCCATGGTGTGAGGGGGAGAGAAAGAGGGAGGACGTCTGGCACACCAGCCTCAGAATTGCATTAATCATGAAATGCCTTCTGTTGTCCCCACCTCACATTCTTTGGTTCTGCCCCTTTCCTGCCTCTCTCTTTTGGTCTGGGAACTTGTCATTGTGTTCTAAGTTAGTGGGAATGGAAGGATGCATTTGAGGAGAGCTCTAACAGATTTCGTTTTATGAGAGGTTCGTATCCACTAGGCTAATTGAACTGTCTCTCGAACGTCACTGGTATCCTGGCACTGGAAGTCAGGGAGGCCACACGGAGACCGGCCGTCTGCAGCAGTGAGGTGCATGCTGGCCCCTGCGCGGACTGTTCCTTCCACACAGGTACTAGCTGGCGCCATCTCTGAGCAGTCCTGGTGTCCCATCTCTCCCCCTGCCACGTCTCTCCGGAGTGCGTCTTCCTGGCCTCCGGAACCCAGGACCAGGAGGAGAAAGGGATCTGGGAAATGCAGCTCTGGCTCCTGCCCTGCCACGCGGAAGCCCTGGAAGATCTGTAGAAGAAGCACAGGCGGGGTCTCCGCACTCTCACAGGACACTGCTGGCTCTAGTTGTGTGGGTTTTTTCCAATTTCCCGACACTGGCTGGTTTTCCTACAGCCAGTGTCCTAATTCAATTCTGACTCTACTCACCTGGACTTGGCATCAGATCCTGCAGGTTAAGGGCTCAGTCCCACAAGACCGCCCCTCCCCTTTAGATGCTGATGGCAGCTTAGAGCCTCCTGGGCTGTTGACTGCCTGGCAGTACGTGGGACATTCCCAGGACCCCCTCCTGAGCTTTGACAGTTTGCTAGAATGGCACATAGAATTCAGGGAAACACTTATGTCTATGGGTTTATTATGAAGGACATTGCAAAGGACACAGAGGAACAGCTCGTGGAAGAGATGCAGGAGCGGAATGTGGAGATGCTCCATGCCTTTCTGGCGCCTCCATGTGTTCAGCAACCTGGAGATGCACCAAATCTCACTGTGCGAGAGTTTTCATAGAGCTTAATCTCCAGCCCACCCTGCCCCCAGAGGTCAGCGGGTGGGGCAGAAAGTCCCAACCCTCTCATAACTTGCTCTTTCTGGTGAGCAGTCCCATCCAGGGCTATGTGGAGGCCCCGCCCAAAGTCCTCCATTAGCATAAACTCAGGTGTGATCCAAAGCGCTCAGTGTGAGTAGCAAAGTCCAACCCCATGACTCAGGAAACTCCAAGTGTTTACGGAGCTCTGTACAGGAACCAGGGTCAAAGATCAAATAGATTTCATATTACACCACAGCAAGGGTCATGACAATGCCAAGTTCATAACAAACAGTCCAGAATGCCATCTGGTACATGAATGAGGGGCTCTGGAACATTCTGAGGGGAACTGTTCAACAGTTCAGACTCTTGTTCAAAGTCTCCCCAGTGCTTGTCTTGGAAAGCAAAACAGTACTTTTGCTGGAGCTTCTGCAACAATCTCTCGTCTACATCCCACCACTGCCTGCAGAACCTCCTCTTCCGTGAGCTTGCACACACCTTGCAGCCTCAGTGCCCCACCCCCGTACAGCTCTGCCTGGAGGACTCCCTGTGCTCAAATCCTTCCCTTTCTCCACACTAGCTTTTAAGAAATACTATCAAGTCTTCAAGGGGAGCTCAAGTGTCACCTCAGCCTTGGATTAATGACATTGTGAAGTAATAAGCAATGTTTTGATCATTGCAACCAGAAACTCTCTGTATCCCTTATGAAGCCCAGAAGTGCTTATTGTGTGCGCGCGCACGCACACACACACACACACACACATATAGTGCATACCACTTCTTCTCTAATCTTAAAGATTCATGATTTACCTTAATGTAAATCTTTTTATATTGTCTTTCTAAACTATGAGACTATGGGTTAAATGGTTCCGAATAAAATTACTCAGTGTTTGAATTTGAAATATTTTCAGAAAGTCTGATAAGAAATCTCTCTCTTTTTAGAAAAGCACTGACTGTTCAGATGAAATACTAGACACCAAAAGAAAATCACACAAATTAAATAGCACATACAGATGAAGATATAGGCAAGAATGTAACGTAGTTATTCTGAGTTAATTTTTACTTAACTAAGTACAAGATGCCATTCATATTATCTTCGCTGTCTATGTTTTTATTCATTTTAATGACCACAGCAGTATTTCCAAAGGCTTTTATAGATTCATTTCCAACTACTATTCCCCAACTCTATTTTACTCATTAGGTTGTAAAAATGTTTTTTATTGTAGTTCTCAGAGCTAGAATTCCTCTGACTCTGAGAGGGAATATACACATGCCAAAGTTGGAAGGGGACACATGTATGTCACCAGTACGACGTGATGCTTACTTGAGAGGAGTGCTTGTTGCCACATCCCAAAGCCTCTCAGCATCCGGCGTCCTGTTTGGCAATGTCTCGCGTGGTGCCTGTTGGTGCCAGCAGACACGCTGGCAAAGCCAATAGGCATAAAGCATCTCTGGGAAACATACATCAAATGGGCATTTCCCTGCACTTGACTCACAGTAGTAACTTAGCTGTGAAACAAAAATGGAACTTTCCATTTTCCTGAGTCTACTTTGTATAAATCAAGCTAGTACAAAATTTTTTAAAACATATATAAATAAAAAGGAGGAAAGTGCTGAGCAAAATATCTTTGGGGATATATCAAGTCCCAACTACTGGAAGAGCTGGTGGACTCAAACTAGGTATCCATGTACCTGGGCAACCCAGAGACTTGGATCCAACTGTTACGGACATCCTCCAAGGCAGTGGATGAGACTTCAAACTGTATACACAAATATATACAAAATGTATACCTATTCCATTGTGCACATATTCTATAATGTCCTTTCACACAGAATCAATTGCTTTTAGACAAAATCATCCCATCTGAGTCTGCTTATTCTAAACTAGGACCAGGGAAACACCAACTTAGCAGGAGACCTGTAATGAGACTACATCTTCCTTCCCACCTCCTGGCTACCTATGTGAAGTTAAATATTTTCTTTCAAGTGTGGAGGAGGGCAAGCCTGGCAGTTTAGTACGCTCACGAGAAGTGCAATGTGTGTTAGAATCTGGTATATAGATTGAGAATACATGGTCGCTCTCAAGTGGATCCTCTGTGATGAACTTGAATCTCTCTGAAGTTCAATTTCTTTATCAATGAGAGTCCAGCCACCCAGGGTCATTGTGAGGGTCATGGGGATGAACTCAGTGCAAATGATACATAAACTTCGAAAGCGCTGTGCAAACATTAGTTATTCTACTGCAAGATTTAATCTTGAGCCTGGGTTAAACTGCCTTCCTCTGCTTCCGGGTTGAAAATCCTGATTCTCCTCTGCCTATTCTTTTTGTAGAGGGAGATGCATGAAGCTAAAACCACGAGCAGCCTCTGGTTCCCTTTGTAAATCACAGCCACTGTCAACACCGTGTATTCTGGTTGATCTCATGGACGCTCCCCTTACTGAGGAGTTGGTAAATATCAAAAAGTAACTGGTACAATAATTGCAAATAAGGGCAAATCTGAGTTTCCTGGTACATTCCACAGTTCTGTTTGTGTCGCTGATCCAGAGAGATCGTCTTTAATAAGATGGCTCAGTATTTGGAATTTCCAACCTCTCCCTTATCTTGGGGACAATTCAAGCCCTGTAATTGAAATTGAAGAAAATTGAAGTCATTCATCTCTTTTTATCTCTAATGTAAAAAATATAGAAATACTGTAACTTTTGCAGAAAACACCCCACAACTGCACAAAATTATAATAATTGTCTCTGTTTGTCTTCATTTAACCAGCTGGGAAGATAATCTGGTGGAACACAGCAATTTTCTAAATTCAGAGATAATTCACAAGAACAGCTGTTGCCCAATCAAGTCCCAGGGCTTCTTTATTTCATATGAGAAACCAAACTAAGAACAGGCTGCCACCAAAGCCGGAAGTACAACAGAGCCTGCTCTTCTGAAATAACAGCCTTTGTTTCTTGCAGTGAATCACCTGGAAAGTTCCACTAGATAAAGAAAGTCTGAGAAGGTTTGAGCTCACCAGGAAAGGGTATGTGATAGAGTTTTGGAAGACGGCCCTCTCACTCTTTTGGACAGCATCAAAGGTTTATCTGGGAAGAAATTCCCAAGCAATCATCTTAGCTCACATTACTGTGTTTCAAAAATGTTCCAACTTAAGTTTATTTAAAGCTACGTTTTTAAACTTTAGTGTGTGTATGGGGGGTGGGGGGCGGGGTGCTTGGAAAGTCTCAGAATGCAGAATCCTGGCCCTGCCTCTTAGATTCTGAACATGAGCAGGTCTGGGTGCAGCTGGGGAACCTGCATTTTCTCCTGTGCTCACCAGGTGCTCCACCCCGGTGTCTAACGAGTAGACTGCGACTCCCTTTGCACCTGGCTGCCCCTCACCTGCTAAGCTTCAGGTGTAGCGCGCTGCTCTCTGCTCTGGGACACACTAGCTTCTTGTCCTGCAAGATTTTGCTTAGGATGCTCATGCCCAGATCTTCACGCAGCTGGCTCCTTGTCAACATTCAGGTTTTGCCTCAAATGCCACCTCCTCACCGAAGACTTCCAGAATCACTTTGGTAAGGTAGCACCCCCCACCCCCAACTCACTCTCTAGCTCGTTCCCCACTTCATTTCCTCCTCCGGAGTCAGCACGGTATGTCTTCTTACTCAACTAGACTGTAACCTCCATGGGGACAGGGGTCTCATCTCTCTTTGTCACCACCAGCAGTGCCGGACATACATCAGGAGCCCCGTAAGTCAATACTTGATGATGGAAACGTGAATAAATAAAACATCACCTTAAAGGCAGGAGAAAGTGGATGTCTGCGGGTCAGAGCTCCAAGCTTTCCCTGCTTATGAAAATGGCCTTTGGAATTATTTCTTTCACCTTTAAAAATGTTGCAGCAAATTTGCTTTCTATCCTATGATACAACCCTATTTGTTTTAATATAAGAATAATTCTTAAAAGTATTTACCAATCAATAAAATCAACACCCCAGGAAGACGGGCCACATGAATTTTCCAGGTTCCATTGTCACTGGGGCACCTCCAGTGTGCGGGGAATATGGGGAACTCAGCTGAAGAACCACCATGTAAGGAGAGGGCCACACATCTCAGCAAAACATGGGACCCTCTAGAAACACAGAACCACATTCTAGAAGGACACGGTCTGGCTCCAGAGGAGCTAAGGACTGGGCAGCCCTGACTCTGCCCCCCAAAGTCTCTGTCAGCTGTCCCCGTCTGCCCCTGCCCCACTGCCGTGCTGGGACCCAGGCCCACGCCGTGCCTCCCCCCGCCCCCCCGCCAGAATCCAGCTGTGACTGGAGTGTTCCTGTGGGAACCACCGAGACACCCACGTCCAGGGGGAAATAAAAATGAACTGAATAAAGAAAACGGAAAAAGAGTGAGTCTCGTCTGGCTTCCCGGTTGCCGGTGTCCGCCCACTGCCTGGAAAGCGCGCGTGGCAGGCTGCCGGCCTCGCTCCTCGGATCCGCTTTGCAGACACCTGACCCCAGGGTTACAAGTGACAAAGTTTGCTTTCCGAAACGTCGCCCCCACGAGGCCCTCCCACTTGGTGCTCTTCGTAGTGGCCACACTGAAGTGACCGACATAAACCGTGACCTGTTGCTGGGTTGGAGCTTCCCTAGGGGAGTGACCTCCTCCGCGCAGTCGCTGGCAGGCCACAGAGCACGACCTGGAGAGCACCCGCGGAGCAGTCCCAGCAACAGTGACACTCACAGCAAGAGGAAGCCTGTCCTACCCGGTTGCTAATTTATCACCTGATGTTTTAGCTGAGAAAAATACAGGCTTCAGGTGCCTTTTTTTTTTTTTTTTAAATCACCTATTAGCTGTGTCATCTTTGAACAATTATTTATTTTTTTCTCATCTGTTAGGGAGGTTAATAGTTATCTAATAGAATTGCTCTTAGCACCAAGTGAGATGGCCATGGAAGTAACCAAATCAGAGCTGGCAAAGTTGTTCAAAAACCATAGCTCCATTGTCAGCAGCAGCCGAGGTCTCTTCTCACCATCTGGGTACAGATTTGTGTGTATGCTGAGGATTTGGCAAGAACGTTTTGATTATTGGCAGAAATAAAGTAATATCAATCACTAAGTGTTGACTGTGTATCTGCAGCATTAGTAAGGTGCTTGCATGGAGATAACTTATCTAGATGGTATGACCAAACTCTAACTTCAGGAGTATCTATAGTCATTTCAAAATTAGAATTTCTAAGATTTTAAAGGGAAAAACTCAGTGTTTGAGACAGGTCCTTCTGGTCTTGTGAAAAATGGAAGAAAAAACCACGTTCCCACTAGAGATGGCATTTCGAATACAGACACCTCTGCTCTCTCCTATAGCACTATTAAAATGTCATTAATCACAAAAAGTGACAGAATGGAAAGGAGAATACAGCAAATGCGTTTTGGAATTGGGAAAGCTTACGGACAAGTGATAATAGAATTTAACAGACTTAATCCTAGGGAAGAAATGGGAAAAAATATAAAGCAAAAGTAGTTTGCACTTCAGGACCCGAGGGAGGCTCAGACACTGGGTACTTTCTAAACGTGGGGTAAAGATGGGGTGAAAACTGACAGATAGGTTGAAAGTCTGTATGAAAATTAATAGCAGTGAGACTCCTGATCCCACAACACAGACACGTGGCTGCCCTTCCCTCATGCAGCAGAACTCGATGGGAGTATTTTCTGGAAAGGATAAACCAGAGGAAGACGTTCCCCTTTAGTGCTTTCAGAAGTACCACTCTGAAATTTCTTTTTTGGTCCTTCTTTGACTTTTATTTTTCTGTTTACTCTTAAAGATTTAATGAACTTTATTTTTTAGAGCAGTTTTAGATTCACAGCAAAATGAAGTGGAAAGTACAGAGAGTTGCACGACATCGTTTATCATCAACGTCTCCAACCAGAGGTACCTTTGTTACAATCCAGGAACCTACGTTGGTGCATCATCATCACCTGAGGTCCACAGTTTACATCGGGGCTCACTCTTGGTGCTGTACATTCTATCGGTTTTAACAAATGTATAATAACATGATCCTGTTATCATAGTATCTTCCAGAATAGTTTTACTGCTCTAACTGTCCTTCTGTGCTCCACCTATTCATCCCTCTCTCTCTGCTAATTTCCGGCAACACTAATTTTTTTTTTTTTTTAGTCTCCATAGTTTTGCCTTTTCTAGAATGTCATATGTTGGAGTCACACAGTATGTAGTGTTTTCAGACTGGTTTCTCTCACTTAGTAATATGCGTTTCAGGTTCCTCCATGTATTTTTATGGCTGGTAGCTCATTTCTTTTTAGCACTGATTAATAGTCTGGATGTACCACAGTTTATTTACCCATTCACTTACTAAAGAGATCTTCGTTATTTCCAAGTTCTGTCAATTATGAATGAAGCTGCTGTAAACACTTGTGTGCAGGCTTTTTGGGTGGACGTAGTTTTCGACTCATTGGGAGGAGTACCAAGGAGCACAATTGCTGGTTCATATGGTAACACTGTTTAGTTTTGTAGGAAACTGCAAACTCTCTCCCCAAGGGTCTGTACCATTTTGCATTCCCACCAGCAATGCATGAGAATTCCTGTTGCTCCACATCTTTGCCAGCATTTGGTGTTGTCAGTGTTTTGTCCGTTGGCTGTTCTAACGGACGTGGAGTGGTATCTCATCGTTGTTCTAATTTGCAGTTCCTGATGCTTGTTTGCCATCTACATATCTTCTTCCTGGGGTGTCGGTTTGGGTTTTTTGCTCATTTTAAAAATCATGTTCTCATTGCTGAGTTTTAAGAGTTTTTTATATATTTTAGATAGCAGTCCTTTATCAGATGTGTCTTTTTCAAATATTTTCTTTCAGTCTGTAGCTTGTCTTCTCACTCTGTTTACATGCACTTGTAGAGTATCTGATCACTCAGGGTTTGAGTCTTCTGCTCTCCACGATTTCCCAGACTTTGATCTTATCAACATCCATGGCTGCTGCTCCCTCCAAAGGCTGCTGATTTTCCAGAGTTTTCACTGCCAAACCTGACCTTTCTCCTGAGCCTCAAATGTTTTAGGGACATTCAGACTCACATATACAACTGTTCCCTTGACACCCCCAACCCGGTGCCCGGCAGGTCCTTGGTACACCACATGTCACAAACTTACTCTTTTCCCCTTTCTACAGCCCTCTCTGTCTCTGCATCCTTCATCTCAGTTCCTTGTCTTACCACCTCCAAGCTACAAGGCTTTGAGTCATTATACCTCCATCCCTCATAATTTGTTATTAATTATTAATTCTTTCCTATTTTTCCCATTTTTTCCAAAGGATGACACCAAATCAATACAAAAAAGTGCCAGGCCTGGAAAAGTGTGTGGTCTTTCCAGGCCACTGACTTGTGAACAATTATATCTGGTTGGAAAAGACATGTTTTGAATGATGTATGCCTGAGGTTCCACAGCACAAAGAGAAGGAAGTGACTAACTTCTGGGTGGAGAGCAATTTGGAAATTTTTCAGAGAGGAGATTACATTGCAGCTGAGGCTTGCAGCAAGAGTAAACATTTTCAGAAGCAGGAGCCGGCACAGGATGCAGCTGAGCGCTGGGCACTGACCCATGGGCACGAGCGGCTCATTTAGGAGCAAGTCCCTGGACCCTAGAACATCAGTTGCAGGAGGAGACATGAGCCCAGCAGAAAGGCTTCGGTTCAAATGTGACTGATAGGGCGGGTGCCAGGCTTGGCTGTCTAGACTTTGTGCCAGAGGCAGGGAAAGCCTGCAGAGAATAATGAGCAGAAAAGGGCTCCTGTTTTGTGAACCATCATTCTGGCAACGGTGAGAAGGGACAGATGAGCAAGACTAGACATGGGTTTTCAGAGAGCTGAGGCCAGGTGGGTCCTCCTGGAGACTTGTGTCCTTGACAGGAGAATGTGGATGGGGACAGATGTTACATGTCAATGATGATTTAAAGGGAGTCGTTTTTATTTTTCAACTCTATTTTTTTTGACTTGCGTTGGAGCACACGATCTGCTCTTGGGCACTGTGCAGGCTGAGGACAATGAAAAGAAGACAATGTCCTTTTCATGTCTAAGTGACTGTCTAATTACATGAAGATCTCTACAAATAAGCTTCGGGCAGGCATCTCCTTGTGGCCTTTTGTTGTGTGCTTCATGTATCAGATGTGCCAGCCCTGGACTTAAAATCCCCACGTGCCTTGAGGACAGAATCCATTCTTAGAGATTACCCTCCAGAAAGTAGAACTGTCCAGCAGATTGTAGCAAGAAGTGGAGAAGAAGATCATGATGCTCCACAAAATTGCAGATTCTTGCAGAACCTGCATTCGGGAGCCGTTGTCAGCTGGAATTCAAACACAGTTCTAAGGTAGATGTCCTTCCCTGGAGGGTTTTGGAAATGGAGAAAATAGCTCTGTTATTGCCAAGAAAAAAAATGTGTCTTATCTGAAAATACCAAGGCATTTTTTTTCTCTTTTAAATTGGGTCAAATGTATTTAATCTAATTGGTAAATTTTACAACAAAAAGTGTTAATTCTTCTGCAAACAGGGCTTCTTGCTTAAAAGTAAAGCTGAAAGCATTATTATACTGTAAGATAGTTATTGTCAGTAATCTCAGGATTCATTCAGCTTGTACCTGGTAGGAAGAAAGAAGCACATGCAAGGAATTGTCTCTGATATGTGTGAATTATGGGTTGCAAAAAGAAGTGAGCATTGCCTAGCAAATGGAGCCAACAATGTCAGGGAACCTAAGCATGGGACCTTCTGAGACCCAGGAGCTTCGTATCTCAAGGGGTGGACAGACATGAGCTGGAGATCTAGAGTCTCAGCTACGGGTAGCATTAGGGACACCCAGGACATTCAGCTTTGTGGGATTTCAGAGGGTTTGTTCTTTTTTTTATTTTAGAACTTCCAAACTTTTTTAATAGCTTCATTTATAATTCATATTCCATAAAATTCACCTATTGTAAGTGTACAATTCAATGAGTTTTAGAAAATGTATAGAGTTGTGCATCTATCAACCAAAATCCAGTTTTAGAACATTTCCATCACCCCCTGAAATTTCCTCCAGACTGTTTGTATTCAGATGAGTCAATCCCGGCTCCCACTCTCAGCTTCTGGCAAAAACTGATTGGCTTTTGACCCTATAAATTGGTCTTTTCTGGATATGTTATATAAATGGAATAATGTAGTATGTAGTCTTTTGTTCTGGCTTCTGTACACTTGGCATTTTTTTTTTTTGAGATTTCTCTGTGTTGCTGAAGGTTATCAGTATTTTGTTCCTTTTTATTGCTGGGTAGTATTCTAATGTATGGCTATAATACGTTTTGTTTATCCATTCACTGTGTGATGGACAATTAGGTTGTTTTCAGTCTTGGCTATTATGAATAATGATGCCATATATGTTCACATGCTATTCTTTTTGTAGATATATAGTTTCATTTCTCTTGCATAGATTCCTAAAAGTAGAGTTGCTGGGTTTCATGGTAAGTTTCTTTTAACATTTTAAGAAACTTCCAGACTGTTTTCCAAAGTGGCTGTACCGTTTTATGTTCCCACCTGCAATGTGGGGGTATGGGGGTTCTAGTTACTCCACAACCTTGTCAACACTTAACATTGTTTGGCTTTTAAGAATTATTGCCATTGCAATGGTTGTGTAATTTGCCTAATTATTAATGATTAGAACCTTTCTGTATTCTTGTTAGTCATTTATATATCTTCTTTGGTGAAATACCTGTTCAAATCTTTTGCCTACTTTTTACTTTGCTTGTTTGGCATCTTATTCTTGAGTTATAAGAGATTCTACGTATTCTGGGAGCATGCCCTTCATCAAATGCATGCCTTACAAATACTTTCTTCCAATGTGTGGCTTGTTTTTTAATTTTATTAATGGATTTGAAACACAAATGTTTTTAATTTTAATGGAGTCTAGTTTATCATTTTTTCCCTTTATGGCTCATGTATTTGGCATTGTGTCTAAGAACTCTTTATCTAACCAACATATTAAAGATTTTCTTGTATGTATTCTTCTACAAGTCCTGTTACATTTAATATATGATCCATTTTTAATTTGTGTATGATGTGAGATAGAAGTCTAAGTGATTTTTTGGTTTTTGTTTTTATTATTATTTTTTGCATATTAATCTTCCATTTTCCCAGCACCATTTGCCATTTATTAAAAAGATCACCCCACTGAGTTGCTTTAAAATCCTTGGTGAAAGTCAATTAACCATAAATGCAAGTGTTTTTTCCTGAACTTTCAATTCCATTTCATTAATCAATATGCCTATTCTTTCATACTGTCTTGATTATTTCATTAGGATTATGGTAAGTTTTGAAATTAAGTGGTGTGCTCCAGCTTTGTTTTTTGTTTTCAAAATTGTTTTGGCTCTTCTAGGTCCTTTGCATTTTTGTATAAATATAGGTTGACTTGCCAATATCTACCAAGATTTCTGCTAGGATGTTGACAGGGATTGTGTTGAATCTATAGATAAATTTACGGAAAAGTGCCATTCCTTTAATATGATGTATACAAACCCATGAGCATGGGATGCTTTTCCATTTTCTCCTAGCAATGTTTTGTAGTTTTCAGAGTATAAATAATGTACTTCTTTTGTTAAAATTTTTTTGTAAGTATTTTATTCTTTTTGATGCTATTACGAATTGCATTATTTTTTAAATTTCATTTTTGTATTTCTTATAGCTAATATGTAATCCAACCTTGCTAAATTCATTTATTAGTTCTGGTAGTTAGTTTTGTTTTGCATGCTGTAGGATTTTTTACATATAAGGTTGTGTCATGTGTGAATAAAGACACTTTTACTTCCTTCTTTCCAATCTTTTTTTTTCCCCAATTTTTCCTTTTTCCCAGGTTTCTCCCTCCCTTTCTTCCTTCCTTCCTGCCTGCTTTCCTTTCTTCTCTCCCTCTTTTCTCCCTCCCTTCCTTCCTTTTGTCCTCCATTTTTTCCTTCCTTGGTTTTTTTTCTTACTTTTAGTACCATGTTAAAAAAAAGTGGCAAAAGTGTATATCCTTGTTCAGTTATTGATCTTAGAAGAAATGAATAAAGTCTTTCACTTTTAAATACCATGTTAATGGTAGGTTTCTCATAAATTTCCTTTCTCAGGTTGATGAACTTTTACCTCAATATCTGCTTGGTTTAGAGTTTTTTGTTTGGGGTTTTTGTGGTGTTTGTTTGTTTGTTTGTTCTTATCATGAAGGGGTGTTAGATTTTTGTCAAAGGCTATGCTACGAAAAACTTTGTATTCCTGGGATAAACCACACTTAGTCATGGTATTTAACACTTATTATAAGTTGCCAGCTTCAGTTTTCTAACATTTTGTTAAGGATTTTGCATCTATGTTTATAACGGGTATTGGTTTATAACGTTCTTTTCTTGAAATGTCTTTGTCTGACTTTGATATCAGGGTAATACCAGTCTTCTGAATGAGCTGGGGAATATTTCCTCCTCTTCTGTTTTTTAGAAAGGTTTGTGAAGGCTTGATATTAACTTGTTCTTTAAATATATGATTCATCAGTGAAGTCAATAGTGTCTGGGATTTTCTTTTTAGAAAAATTTATAATTTTTATTTCAATTTATTTACTTATAGATATATTCAGATTTTTCTATTTCATCTTGAGTCTGTGTTAGGATAATTTATGACTTTCTAGGAAAGTGTCCATTTCATTTCAATTGCTTAATTTGTTGGTAGAAAATTATTAATAATTTTCCCTTATAATCCTTATAATCAAAGATGTACTCTCTTTTATTCCTGGTTTTGGTAATTGGTATCTTTTCTTTTATTTCCTGTGTCATTCAAGCTAAGGGCCTATCAATTTTGTTGATCTTGTCAAAAATAAAACTTTTATTTTCGTTGATTTTTTCTGTTGTTTTTCTATTTCTATTTCCTGATTTCCATTTATTCTTTATTCTTTTCTTCCTCTGTTTGCTTTGTGTTTAACTTGTTCTTCTTTATCTTTCTTAAAATGGAAGCTTAAATTGATATAGGAGTTTTTCTGATATAGGCATTTAAAGCTATAAATTTACCTCTAAGCAATGCTTTAGCTGCATCCCATACATTTTAATATGTTATGCTAATTTCTTAAAAATTTCCTTTGTTATTTCTTTTGACCCATAGGGTTTTTTTTTTTAGTTTTGTTTGTTTAATTTCCAAATATTGGGGTTTCTCCAGATATTTTTCTTTTGTCAATCTCTAATTTAATTTCACTGTTGTCAGAGGATAGACTGTGTATGATTTCCATCTTTTTAGATTAACTGACACCTGTTTTGTGGTCCAGCATACGGTCTGTTCTAGAGAAAGTCTTGTGTGCATTGTGTGTGGGTTGGAGACTGCACTCAAACTTCATGCCATTTTCACATCTGGTCTGGCTTTTCTTTGACTGGGCTCACTCAGCTCTCACATCTACTCTGCATAAATGAGCACACAGGCTCTGAAGACCAGAAATGTGGTCTGCACCCATCTCTGCTGTGCATGTGCATGGCCTGTGGTCTACCCAGGGTGCGTAGGAGCTTGTCAAGGCCCATGAGAGCTGCCTCACCCCTTGCTCCACAAGCCCCTGTAAAATCCCTGACTAGTTTGTTCTTTGCCTTGTCCATTGACCCATTACTTGCCTCAAAAGGACCTCAGCCTCAGGATAGTGAAGCTACCTGTGCTTGCTGTTGTCTTGCCACTTGGACTAATAATGCCCCAAATCAAGTTAGTTCCCTGGCAGTGGTAACCAGAGCTTATTGTTTTCACAGGCTCTGCTCATGTGGTTGAACCATTGATAGAGGTGGGGGTAGAGATGGGAGCAGCTCTGGGCAAGAACATCACAGGTTCCTGCTGTTCTTAAAAGAAATTCAGTAGTTTTCTGAAAAAATGTTTCTCAGTTTGTTGTGTAGCTTGGATTGATTTCTGGAGTATTGAAATGGCTGTTTGAGGCAGGTTTGTCCAACCTTATTATTGCTTTTGAGGCCCCAAAAGGGAGGTGATAGCCTCAGGTTCAGTTGCAGAGTGGCTGAGGAGGGGATGTCAGGACGTGGGCCCGTGTCAGCTGCAATTGGAATAGGCACCTCCCCGTGCTGTGAGGGGCCTGAACCTTCAGACTTTGTTGGGAGAGGGTGGGACTTGTCTCATTATGGTGGATGCCCTCAGCAGAAGCTACCCGTGGAATGTTTACCCTGGGAGACAGTAAACAGCACCTAAGAATTCTTGGCCTTCTTCCTTTCCTCTCCTCTTGCAATGGCATCCTTCCTCAAGGCTATGATCACCACCGTGAGGGTAAGAGCAGCGTGCCCATTGCTGCCTCAGTGCATGGCTGCACACTGAGCACCTGCTTGTGTTGGGTGAGATAGGGCCAAGTCCTCAGCCTGCTGTGTGAAGCACTTCCACGTGCCGGACACTGAGTGCATTTTCTCATCTAACCCTCACCGTATCTTCTCACTTGTATTGCCTCTGGCCTGCAGATGTATAAAGGAGACTCAGAGCATTAAATAATGTGCTCTGTTCTGACACAGCTGTGGATGAAGATGGAATCTGACTTGGAGTTTATGCTTTTCAAGGCCTGTGCTTTATTCCCCTACCCCACAGCACATCCTGAAAATATGGAAGTCCCGAGAAGATGGCTGGACCTCCAACCTGAGCCAAAAGTTAGGAAGACAGCTGGGTCCTTCAGAACTCTGTGCCCTGTGCAGAGGAGAGGTACCACACCATGCACACACACACTACACCACCACAAACACGTCCCACTACACATACCACCCCCTACATACACACACCACATACCAGACATACACTCCATCACATATACCACACCACACACACGCAACACAAAAACACCACACACACCATGTACATACTACCACACATACCACCCTCACCACACATATCACATACCACACACACCCCACTACATACTTCAACATGCACACTGCACACACACACACAAACACACCACACACACTGACATACACACTGCACACACAAAACACAAACATACCACATACACCACATATACCATACACACACTCCCACACATACCATCCTCACCCACATACACACACCACACACATGAACATGCATGTATATACCACAACACACACATACACATATTGCATACCAAGCACATACCACACCATGTACCCCACACAAACATATACACATATATACACACACCACACACATCACACACACGTACACATACATGCAGACATCTCCACCTTTTATACAATTGCAGCTATTGCAGCATTTTGGGGTCAGCCCTAATTTTGTTAACTTAGGTATAATTAGACAATGTTCTCAAAGGCATGGCTTTCTACCAAGGTGTACTTCAATGTGCCCTGGGGTGTAGTACAATTTTTTTCTTTAAGACAGAACACCCATTCTTCACAGCTTCTCCGCCTTGGGAAGAGAGAGCAGGTTGGTGGAGGAGTTTAGCAGATTTATTGACATGAACATAGTGTTTGAGACAGAAGGCAAGCTGTCATAGCCTGACATGCAGGAAACTTGGGATAAATATTTCTGTTGACTTTCCATGGATTCATTATCCTCACATGCCCTGGTACAGGGGTTCTCCTGCTGGTGTGAACTTGGTGAAAGGGTTGCTTCTTGCTCCAAATAAATTAATGGGGGGGTGGCATGGGGCAGGGGAGAGGGAAGAAGGGAAGAGCATTCAAGAAAATTACTGAAAGGTAAATCAGAGGCAGAATGAAAACTTAATAGTCATGTCTTCACATTTAATTGTTCTTGCTCTTCCAAAAACAGACCAATCATGCATTGAAGAGCATAAATAACAGGTTACTATATTTGAAAGAATACTTGTAATAGCTGACATTTATACACTGGGCACATTGCTAAGCATGTAGCACCCATTCACTCAGCATATTTATTAAACATGTATTATGTGTCCGGTTTGGCCACAGGCACTTGGGCTTTACCAGTGACTAAAACTCTCACTGCACTTACATTATTGGGGCAAGGGAAGAAGGACAATAGACATGGTGAAAAAGGAAGCTCTATATTATGTTATGACGACTGCTGTGATGCTCACAGGACGAAGTCCAGTCTTGGCAGAGTGTCTGAGAACCACACAGGTTTCGGGCACACAGCAGCCGGGGGTGCTCCCCTGCTCTCACAAAGGCTTGGGGTGCACAGCAACCGGGGGTGCTCCCCTGCTCTCACACAGGTTTGGGGCACACAGCGGCTGGGGGTGTTCCCCTGCTGTCAAGAGCCCAAGTTCACGAGCGCCCCAGCCTTTGGTGGTCTGATTCCCTTTTCTGGATAAGGGTCTTTCCCTCTTTGTTCCTTTGCCTCTCAGTTCCAATGTCTCCTCCACTGCATCTCCTGCTCTGCCCTCGGCCACCTCCTGTCCTGGAGTCCCCAAGGTCCCTGCTCGCGGCCCACCATGGGACTCTTATGGCACATCTCCCCTTCTATTCTGCTGCCAGCCTTCCACTGTCAGTGACCTGCTTGGTATCAGAACTGCTTGTCACTGAAGGAGCTCAGAGATGCAGAAAGAAGTTCTTTAGACTGTGCCTCATTCATGACGCTCTGCCCCAAACCAGCCTGCTGCCGGAGAGGTGGCCGTGGGCACTGACTGAGCTGGCCAGGCCAAAGACATGGGGCAGAAAGCATGTTTATGTCATTTCTACCTCTTCTCTAAGGGGCCCTAACTCCTTGCCACGCTGATGCTTGCACACTTGTTCTCGCCAGCCCAGCCCCTCCTGGACACCTGCCTGGGGACGCCCTTCTCTGGCTCCTGGATCTCAGCTTAGCCACCCACATGCTGTGCCCACACATCTTAACTCAGGCCTGCGACATCGCTGTCCACCTCCCCGCTAGAGGCTGGGTCATTTCCTCTCTTCTGGGTCTTCCTTTGTCCCAGACCGAGACTTATCCATGGTCATGTTCAATAGCATTTTGCTCTCCTTGTGCAGACTGGTGGGAACTTTAGAAAACAGATGAAATGTTTCACGTAACAATGACCTAATGGGTTGGTTCAACTTGGATTCTTCTGTTCGTCAGGAGACTGGAGTACCTAGAGGGGGGTCTGAAGCTCTGGAGTGTGATGGAATGATTGGTTTATTTGTGGGGCCCCACCACTAGACTAGGAAATCATTTCCAAGGAAGCAAATAGACTTTTAGCTCCAGAATCTGAGCACCCTGCCTAGCACATTGATAGGCACTCAATGAATATTTGTCGACTAAATCGCAATTTGCATATTATAAAATTTACAATGTGAACTCCATAAAATTAAGGTCCACTTTCTTACTCATCTCTGAATCCCTAGCATATGTGCCAGCCATTCACTGAGTATTGGAAATGTGCCAGGCCCTACACTGCTCTGAGGATAGAGAGATGTATGAGACACGCCCTCTGCCATGAAGGAAGACTTCAAATGGGCAGAGAGGCCCGTATGCAGGTGTCAGAAGAGGGACTAATACCGACACAGGTGTGTGCGAGGGCAGGAGGAGGCTGTTCCTCTCTGGGGTGGTTAAGAAAGGATTCGCAGGAGACCCTTGAGCTTGTTCCTCAGCTCTGATCGTGTATGCTGATGATATGGTGCTATTATTACTCTTCAAGATAGCATTTATTGAGCACTTCTGATATGCTAGGTACCAAGCTAACTGCTTTCTAAGATCATCTCATTACTCCTCACACTGCTGTACAAGGCAGACTCATCCTCCCCATTTGGCTGGGGATAAGTGAGGCTATTTGTGCATGTCACAGGTAGTTTAAGCAGTAGAAGCTGAAGATTTTCATTATTCCAATTTGAAGCCCTTGAATCCCATGGTCTCTGCAAATCCTTCCCTAACTATCACACGTCTTTGGGAATTCTCCTTTCCTTGAATTTTCATGACGCCCTGAAACTTTTGCTACACACTAGCCCTCAATCATTGCACATTAGTCATGCTTCTCTGATTGCTTAATAGTGACTAGTCCCACTACTCAATCTGTTCATACTTTTTTTGAAATGAAAGAAGCAAAGTCACCCACAGATTAGCACTGTTACAAAACTCAGCAGGGTTCTAGAGCCTTTCAAATTCTCCTTTCTCCATGTTCATCATCATATGTGCATATGTGCACATCATCATATGTGCAATGAATGTTATTTCAATCCAGTATCCTGGCTGATGTGTGTTCCTTCATTGTGTTCTTAGAAAGTTATATCATTTCTATAAGATTTCATTTATTTGTTTGTACAGAAAGGACACTGTCTCCCTTGGAGTGATCTGAGCACAACTAGATATGGTGCCCAAGAAAGCCTCAGTTTAGTTTCCTGACTTTCTTCCCGTGAGGGAATTTGTAAAGGTGAGTGCTACTTCCAACAATGGGGGAAATGGTCTGGTAGTCAGTGTATACCTTGGAATGTTGACTGGGAAAATAATTAGACTTACTCCAAGAAACCAGGGCTCAATGCCTAGATTTAGCACCTATTATCTGTGTAATTTGGGACAAGTAATTTAATCTTTCTGCACTTTTCACTCCTTCATTCCTAAAATATTTACTAAGCATCTCCTATTTTCAAGACCCATAGAGTGACGGACAGACAGCCCTGCCTTCCGGAGCTGTCACATTGGAACAGAGAGGAAGCCGCTCCTCAGGGCTGCTTGGAGAACCAGGTGAAGCACTCTGAAAACAAAGAAGTGTTTTACAAATAAAATTAACAGAAAGAACATGGTATTTAGAATCAAAGGAATTGAGTTTGAATCCTGGTTCTGTACTGCCCAAGCTAGTGGCTTTGGAGTGAACGCATGTCCCAAGCTTTCATTTCCTCACCTGTTAAACGGAGTGACATTCTTCTCTTCACAGCATGACAGGACAGTTGCTTGCAACAATGTCGGTGAAGGCATTTTGTGAGTAGGAAAACAGTAGGTGAGTATCAGTCATTTGTTAATTATTATTCATTTAAAATGAAATGTAGGGAAATCTCTTGTCTGGGGAATTAAAATATGTCTGAAATCAACCATTACTCAGAGGACAGCAGTGCTGGTGGTTGATAACATGTTAGAAAAGTGGCCAGCACTGGCCTGAGGTCCGGATGTCCACAGGGAGGGTGGCCTGTGCAGCCACAGAAGTCGTCTTTCTTAGTCATGTGCTCTCTCTGGACAGTACTGACCCATGGGGTCCCCCAGAGCCCTTTGCTGCAACTCTGGGTGCCCTAAGAATGCTCTCGGGGCTTAGTGCATTTCCCCTGAGATGTTCCTGCAGGGAGTGGAAAGGCAGAGTCTCCATGGAGAATTGCAGGCTGGAAGTTTTGTTCTTCCGTAGAAAGTGAGAGAGAAATTTGCATGAGGTATCTTTTTTCTTTCAGTTGCCCAGGAGTTTGATGAGCGTGCTTCAGTCCTCCAGGGCCTTCTGATTTCAGGAGAAAATCAATCTCTCAAATACCCAAAGCCGAGGTGGACTGCCTGCTGTGGTCCTGCCTGGGCTGGCTGGCTGGACAGCAACTCCTTACTCCCTCCGTGGGCTGCCCCAGGGGGCAGCAGAGACCACTGGCAAGGCTGAAGCACGGTCCTCGTCTGAGCAGACAATGCCGCATTGTGCACAGGGAGGATTAGAATCCCGTGGCCGACTGTATTCCAGGCACTGCGACTGACCACAGGGAGAGCTCCCTGCGCACACGTGTGGACACACACGTAACAGAATTGATCCTCGCCATACTCTGTGACACAGGCACTGGCAGATATTGAGTGAGAGAATCCGAAAGGGTAAGTGACTTGCACGAGGTGGAATAAGTAAGAGTCTAACTGGAGTCTTAGCTTTTGCTTTTGATGTTATCACAGGCAGGATCTGCAGGGAGCTGGGAGAGATACAGGAGGATGGGGAGGCAGGAGGGAGCTCTCAGCCCCCAGGAGGGAACCAAGGACCCGAGGCAGTGCGGTAAGTGCCGCTGGAGGGGCAGATGTCCGAGGTTGGAGGAGCAGGGGCTGCATTCAGCTGAGACATAGGTCAGGTTTGAGGAGGAAGGAGCATGAACCTGAGCCTTGCAGAACGAGATTGTGGCAGGTGGAGGGAAAGTGGCTGGGCAGGTGTTCCAGGCAGGAGGAACAACATGAGCAGCACCGTGGTGGGAAACTGAACCCCAAAGTGAGATTTTATAAAGAATAGGGGAACACTTTTATCTATTTCCTTTGAAGAACATATTCCATAAATAAGAGGTGAGAGGAAAAATACAGCCAGCAGTAAATTAATGCATGAATAACAGTGTGTTGCCCCAAAGGAAACAAGAGCAAAGCTATCTTCTGAAGCACTGAGTGATGTCAACTCACCTGGTGGACAGCCATGGCGCTGTGACTTTGGAAGTCCTGTTGGCATCGGTCAAGCAGAGCCAGCCTGGCCCCGGGTGACGCCCTGGCCCTGAGTGACGCCCCCCCACTCAGCCTCCCGTCCTCTCACCTGGGTGGGAGCTGCAAGAGCTGACCGTGTTGCCAGCTCTGCCCATCCCTTCTCACAGGGCCCAGGAAAATCTGATCCAGAGGGAAGAAGGCCACAGGAGGCACGGGGGGAAGGAAGTGGACTTTGGGCCCTGGCTGGATTGGATTTGGAGTTGGAGAGAACCAAGGTTAGAAACAGATTGTCTCAACCAGGTACAGGTGTCAGTGAGTCACTTTAAGCTTCTGCACCTTAAGCTGCAGGCCCCTTATCTCTAAAATGGGGAGAATGATTCTGCCTTCCAGACTTGATGTCGGGCGCAGAGGAAGTAACATAGGAAAAGTAACCAGCTTGGTTCCTAGTCAGTGGTAGGTGCTGGAAGAACATTAGCTTCCTTTGCCACTGCTGAGTGGTTAGAATGAGGCAATCATGTAAAAAAATAATTAGAATTTTTCCTACCCTCCAAATACTCAAGTTTTCTGAAAATGGAATGCGATTATTTTTAATCAGCTGATTGGGATCCAGGATGACTTCATAGTCTTGTGAACCTAACTGAAACCCGGCCAGCTCTGATTGCTGTGAGCCGGAGAGCTGCAAGCGGCTTGAACTCCCAGTGACCCTTGTACAAATGACCGTTTCATCAACTGCCTGGGGAGGAGGTTCAGAGGCATGAAAGGGAGACATGGGCAAGGACATAGGCTTGTTTGCTTCTGGGGCTTGACGATTTGGTCAACAATATTTTAGTTATTCAGTAATGAGTTCCTGGTACCCTAGAGGCAGAATGGGTCTCATACTTCCCCAGTGAGACAGTCCTCTCTCTTGCACATCATCTCTTTATTTTACTGTCTGACCTTTTCCGGTTTCTCTGTGTATGATTTCCAACTCCAAATTGCACACCCTGGCAATACCCACCCGCCACCATCGGGCCCTGGGCCCTTCGTGGCAAGCACGTCACTGAACATTCCAGTTGTTGCCAGGTGCCCACGAATGCGTCAGTTTCCCAGGCTGGAGAGAGAGACCCTCTTATATTTATCCCCTTGGCAGCAAAGTCTCATCTGCAGCCAGCAATAGAAGCCAGGCTAGTGATTCCAAATAACATCTCAGATGTCATTCTTGAGCTACCTGAGATGAAAATTTGGGATTTCTATTTTATATTAATACAAAATAAGCTTGAAATGGTGCCCAGAGTGTGGAAAAATGCCAAGATGGCGGAAGCTATTGAGTCCTGGGACCTTGGGATAAACGGAGGCTCAGAGAAGGTTAAATGACACAGCCGGTGCCACAGGGGCCGTCAGGAGCGGGATTCAGGTCCGTGTGACTCCACCGATGGGCTCCTTTGTCCATCTCAGACCTGCATTGGGGCCTAACCAGGGCAGTGACGGTGGGAAGGAAAAGGCGGAGTGAATTTAAGACATATTCATGGTTCTAGAATGTATTGTGGCACGAGAAGCATGGCGTGCTATGCGACACGTCTTCTAAAGCTGAGTGACTGTGAAAAAGCCTCTATTTTATTATAAACTCCAGCAAATGCCAGGGCAACCTAATGACTTGGATTCTCCATGGAGAGAAAGCTTCTGGCTCCGAGACAAAGACCTTAAATCCCCCATACTTAAAATGGGACCTGCATTTGCATTTTAGCTCTATTTCTTTGGTTCTTTTGTGATTTCACACAGAAATGAAAACATGAGTTCCTTGGGGGATTTTTCTAATCTGGTTGCAAATAGCAGATGACCAGCTTCCCTGCTGCTGTGTGTTTAGACCTGGTAATCACAGCCTGTAAATCCCTGCAAGTCCCACTTCAGGGACTCGGGCAAAAATAGTAAGTGAGGTCAGTCCTCAAAAGGATAAAAGAGCCCTTGTCATCTAAATAGTAGGAACCAAATCATCTTTTAAATGTAAGGTTAGGAAACGCCTTGCTCCTGCTCGGATCTGTGTTTGTGGCTGAATCACTTAATCTTTCATTCATGGCTAAACGGGCTCCAAGTGTCCACCGTGTGCCAGATGCCAGGGAGGAGTCGGACGCGGTCCTGGCTGGAGCGGCTTTGCCTCAGGGCACCTCACCGCACTCCTGGCCTCTTCCAAGGTCAGGACGGGCCCTGGCGATGTGGCACATGGTCATATGTTTTTGTGAAGTTCTCATCTGTAAAGACCTCCCTCCCCATTGTAAAGGCTTCAGCTTCCAAGAAACCTGAATCTGTCCCCTGGTCCTTCCCCAGGAGTACCTCGGTCCCGTGGGAGAGACATTCATGTAAACAAATGAATTCCCAAGCCCGTCAGAGGCGCGAGGGGAGAAGTCAGGTGGGTGACAGTGGCACACAGAGCAGGGAACCCCTGACTTGCTGAGAAGACTGTCCGTGTGTCTAGAGTCGAGGATGGGGTTTTATTGTTTCCAGCCCAAACAGGTGTATCGCAGTTCAGTGCTGATGCGCGCCACCTGGAGTTAGCATCCCACTCTGCGTGTTGAAGGCTTAGACCTCTGCAAGGCTGCGCTTACTACAGACGCCAGCTGCACTGTGGGGGTCCCCAGGCCACTTGCACTTCTCACTAACTGGCTATACATTCAGGGGTTCCTACGGCCCCATCAAGGTTTGATAATTTGCTAGAACAACTCATGGAACTCAGGAAAGTGCGGTACTTAATGATTACGGTTTTGTTATACAGGATACACACAGAGCAATGTCTGGGAGGGAGTGCAGAGCTCTGTGCTCTGTCCTTGGAATGGGACGCATCACCCGCCCCAACACACCCATGTGCTCACCAGCAGGAAACTCCCTTCCCCGCCCAGGCCCTTCTCCCCAGGCACCCGCGTCTGTGTCTAGCAGAGAAAAGCTGGGCTCTTGAGTCGGGCTCCGGTCCCTGCCGACATCCCCTGAGCTCCAGTTAGCTGCTTCCCATGCTGGATTCTCTGCTCCAATCCTGGAGTTGATTAAACTGAAGAATAGACGGTGACTTAGAAAGAAAAACCTCCGGATTCACCTCTCCTCGGCCACACTGCACCTCAAAACTGATGTGGCCCTGCTCGGGTTGGCGATGCCTTCCAGAACTCCCAACGGGAGTGAGGGCGAGAGACCTCTGCGCTGTCACTCTCGTTGTCTCTCCCTACTGCAAAGTGCAGAGCGGGGAATGTCTAGGGCATTTCAGCTCGCTGTGCTCTTTATCCTCTCTCCTCATGTCCTTCCTGCCGTCTCCTGGAGTTGCAAAGGGTGAACTTCTGCTCCCCCAATGCCGTACCCCGCTCCTTGCAGGAGCAGCAAGCCTCGTGCCTTTGCCGTCGGAGGTAGAATGGCAGAGGTGGCCCCTCTGTAGGTGGACCTGGATCCTGCCTTCCCCGTCTGAGCATCCCTTCTTGTTTCTTTCTTCAGTTCTTTAAATCAGTTTTTAAACTTTGAGATAATTGTAGATTCACATGCAATTGTAGGAAAAAAAAAATACAGAGATCCTGTGGTGCACGCTTTACCCAGTGTCCCCCAGGGGTGACATCTTAGAAAATTAGAGCCGATACACCGACCTACGTATGGACACTGATGCAGTCAAAACATGGAGCTTTCCCTCACCACAGGGATCCCCTCTGTGTCCTTCCACGGCCACACCCACTTCTCCCCCACTCTCATCCCCCCTCCTCCCCCGGCAACCATCAATCTATTCTCCGTTTTCATCAAGAAAGCTGCTAAAAACACCGGTGTACAGGTTTTTGGGTGAATGTGAGTCTTCGTTACTGTGGGATAAACCGAGGAATCCCTTCTGTAAGACATTCCAGCTCCCTCTGGAAGGCAGACATCTTGGGCAACCTCGGCTGAGGTTTAGTACTCAGAGAAACAACAGATAATGTATTAATAATTTAGAATACCGCTCTGTGAGATATTTATTAAGACTAATGCTGCACATTTATTTGCCCATTTAGGAAATATGATGAAGGTGATTTTCCAATTACATACAATAAAAATACTATGTAAGCATAATTTTAGAAAAATTATTTTGCATTTAGTGCTACTTTCCAAGTCCATATAGGTGGGAGTGTATCCAAAATTCCTGGAGAGAGCGAGGTTGGTAATTAAGAAAGATTTGTTCCTCACACACTGAAGGGAGGTACTCTCTGCTGTGCCTGGGCTGGTCCCACCACGCTGAGTGGTCAGGGAGAAGGGGGTGCCAGAGGGGACTGTCTCTTCACAGCTCTGGTCACTAGCGAATGTCTCTCTCTCTCTATCATCTATGTATCTATCATCTATGTATCTATTATCTGTCTATCTATCTACCTATCAATCATCTATCTTTTCCAGTTTAAGGGCCTGAAGGAGCCGAGTACCTACTAATCGCTGGGGTAAGGATTATGCTGAGCAAGAACATAGGCCCAAATGTCCGTGGAATTTCGTCTCCATGGAAATTCCAAGCAGGTCTCTTTCTGTGTCTCCACAGCCTCCTCTCACGACCCGTGTCCCTCTGCCTTCCTCAGAGACCTCATCTCTTGAGCGTTTCTGGATACTGGGGTATGCCGGGCCCAATACATCTTGCCCTTTCTAAGCTCTTTGAGAATTTCTTCTTTCCTTCCATTTTTCAGAGATAACGTGCGGGCAGGAAGAACACTGGAAAAGACTGAACCCTCTGGGCTCCTCCCAGCCTCCCTTCTGGATTGCAGGTAGCACAGAATTCACATTTGAAGGCCATAATAGGATCACCTGCGCAGAGAGAGGCTCAATGTCAGCATTTCCGCACGGTGACACCAAGCCAATCTGCCCTCAATGGTATTTAGTTATTTGTTTTTACTGGGGTATAATGCAGGAAAAGGCACAAATCTCTCAGGCCCACAGCTGGACGAACTTCACCTAGGTGTGTGCCTGTGGACCCGCCACCCAATCAGATGGGAGCATTTCCCTCATCTCGGAGGTTTTCCCAGGCCCCTTCCTGGTCAGTATTTATCCACTCAAGACTAGTACTATTCTGATGTCTGTATTCTGGTTGGGTCTTAGGTTTAAATTAAGGTTAAAAATTTGCACCAAAATAAATGTATAGTAACAAACAAAAGAAAAAATTAAAAAATATATAAAAATGTTATAGATTTAGTGTTTGGTGAGGTGAAAAAAATCTCCAAATAGAGAAGCCACCCTACGGGAAATCCATAAGCAAAACAATAACCCAGACGTATAAATGGAGACCGTTGGTCTAAATGTACAAGGGAGGAAGGAAGTTTCTAAATTGCTTTTCGGGTATGCATTTGTTATACATATAATCACAAAATGTCGGGGTGGCAGGGACTTGACTCATCATCTAGAGTCCACCTCCTCTCTTTACAGAGGGGAAGACCAAGGCCCAGAGGGACAGCAGGACTCATGCAGGGCCTCAGAACATATTAATGTCAGCATTGAGATACTCCACTCTGGTTCCTTCAATACCTGGAGCATTTCAAGTCTCTTCTGATTACTTATTAAAGGGTTAACACAAAACATCTGTGGAAGTGAAGCTACATGGACTGTTACGGGCTGAGTTGTCTGCCCCCTCTGCCGCCCTCCAAATTCATATCTTGAAGCCCTAACACCCAGTACCTGGGCGTGTGACTGTCTTTGGAGATAGGGCCTTAAAAAGAGTAATTAAGGTGAAATGAGGTCATATGGGTGGGCCCTAACCCAACAGGATGGGCATCCTTATAAGAAGAGGAGATCGCAACACAGACACACACAGGAAGAAGTCAGCTATCTACGAGCTAAGCAAAGAGGCCTCAGAGGAAACCAACACTACCAACACCTTGATCTTGGACTTCCAGCCTCCAGAACTGTGAGAAAAATAAACTTCTGTTGTTTAAGCTCCCGCCAGTCTGTGTACTTCATTGTGGCAGCTCTAGCACACTAATACATGGGCTGACAAAGGTAGCTAGTGTCTATTCATTTATTCTATCCATTTTGTCATACATTTACTGAGCACCTACTATGTGCTAGTCACTCTGGCAGGTTCTATTCTAAGGATTTTAAATATCTCAACTCATTTTACCTTGAGCACAGAACTTTGAGGTAGATACTGATATACCCATTTTATAGATGAAGAAAGCAAGGCAAGGTGAGGTAATTAAGCAAGCTGGCATGGCTAGCATGTTGTAGAGTCACAGATGTGTAAACACGTGCAGGGTAGTCTGTTAGAGTCTATGGTGAGAGACAGAACTCAGCAGGGGCATAAAAGAGAATAATGCTCCCAGAAAAGAAGGGAGGATTTAGGGAAGAGGAGCTGAGACTTGAAAAATGAACAAGACAGAAAGACTGAAGGAGGTGGTGGTGGTATTTTAGCTTCAGGAAAAGCAAAGAAGGGTGAAACAATGTGGCAATTTTAAGTATTAATAAATGTGCTTGTCTGGAGCTCAACGTTAGCATTAGATGAGAATTATCCAGAAAGAGATAATACCAGGACCAGATTACTAGGGTCTTGTATGATGAACTGCCCTGTTTGGAAATGATCCCCTATTTCCAAATGTTAAGTAAGAGTATTAAGAGTGCTCAGATTTACATTTCATAAAGGTCCAGGGAAGTGTGGCAGGGAGTCGGATTAGAGGCAGGGAGCCATTTGCCAAGATGGCGTTGGTCTTGGCGTGAGCTGCGTTTGGCCTCTCAAGAGGGTGGGGAGGAAGGAACAGGTGCCTGGTGTTAAGAAGACAGAAAACGCAAGACTCAGTTTGAGGCAGATGAAGGAGAGAGCAGGTCCGGAATCATTCCCGGTTTTCTGGATGACCTGACTTGGAGGGTGGTGGGATTTCAAGACAGCGCAGGACTGGAGGCACAGGAAGGACACATGGTGGGACAGGCAGATTGTGCACGGGCTGTGGGCTCTCTGGGACTTGAGCCCAGGAGAGCGATGGGTCTGGAGGGTAGATAGGAGATGCATCAGTGTGGAGATGGGAACTGAAGCAACAGCAGTGCATACCGTCCCCTAAAACGCTGGGGAAGCGCAGCAAAGAGTCCGGGTGGCCACCAGCTTATAAGAGGTGCAGAGAAAGTGGAGTCTGGAAGAAAAGTCTGGAAGGAATGTTCTGAGCAGCAGGATTAAGACAAGACATGAATCCAAACCGAGACATGTGTCACCCAAACCGAGAGAGATGTTGTTTGAAGGAGGGAGGTCTCCAACGTCAGTTGCTGTAAAGAAGTGCCACATGGTGAGGGGCGGACAGGTGTGGCCAACAGTTCTATTGGAGAAAATGAGCTACACGTGCCATTTTCATCCTCAAAAGGAGAGTTTGTCTTTTATTATTAACATGATTCTCTGATGTTTCTGATCCAAACATGGTATTTTTTTCACAGACGCAAGTAAGGCATTCAGCGTTACCAGGGTGAACGGAGACTGTACAAGCAGGACCTGCAGGCTTGCATGTTGACAGTCGGGTCCCACAGGAGAACATGTGTGGGGCACAGCGGTTAGCATTTCAGAACAAAAGAAAGTGAATGAAATGAAAGAACTCTATGGTCAACTTGATGCCCCCAATTTTTAAATTCCCTAAATCTTGTTAGAAATCAATAAAAACCATTGCTAATTAGCTGCAATAAATCCTTTCTTTTGAGAAAGCAGATTCACTGTATTGTAGAACCAGTTTCTCCTGGTTTAAACAGAGTTATTGAAATGCAAGAAGGGTGCTGGATGTCTGTGCCTCCCTTTTCTGAAAGGAACTGCTCAGTCCCTGGGTGACCCTGTGCTAATGAGGCTGGCTGGTGAGTCATCTTCCAGCCTGGAGTTGGAGATGCTATCAGTTTCATTGAAGTCCCCACCGTCACCTCCACCCTGCTCTGCCAGCCTGCGGCAGCCACAGCAAGGCCATTAGCTCAGCCACGAGCCCTCTGTCCCCACCCCCCACCTGTCCCACCTCTAATTTCATATTTGCAGACATGCCGGGCGTTTGTTACCAAAAAGTATTATTCTGCATGCAAACACCCTTTGATCAGCTTGACAGGAAACCGAAAACATCACTTACTTATTTGGTTTAGCAACGCGGTGACCAGAACAGATGTCTCAGCAAGGCCTATTTTAGAATGACCCTGAATGTGTCTTTTCTTCTGCAGAGAAATTATGGCCACATTTTTAATGATTCTTTCCAACTCGGAGCTCTGCTGAGAGGTATCTCATTCATTCTCAGCCAGATTTCTGCTCCTGGGCCCCAGCCCCGGCGCAGGCTATAGGTTACTTGCTTGGAAACATTTTCGCCGAGTGACGCGGCCCCTGTGCCGTGGCCCAGCTGGCAGCAGAGGCAGCTGTGGCCACATGGGGGAAATTGCACGTTTCTCTCCATCACTTAGAGGAGACTGAGCGTCTCTCTTTCCTCAGACAGCCAAGGAGACCTGCTAGACCACACAGGCCCAGTCATACCTCCTCCCCTGGGGCCCGAAGCAGAATTTTTCAGCTGTTGACAGCAGGAAGAGTGTTTTCCTCTCTGGTTCTGTGGAGTCCGGAGCCGCGTGGGAGTCTGTGCGGTCGTCTAACTGGACGGCGGCTTGGGGCTCCTGCTTCCACTGCGGTCGGAGCAGAGGCTCCCCCGTGGGAGTCTGCAGCCTGGGCTGCCCACGAGAGAAATGAGGCCAGAGTTGTGAATTGCTTAGAGAGCTAGATTTGTCTGACTTGAAGATCTGTCCTACATTTTCCAGGATATTCTATCCCCTCCGCACTTTTGCTGTTGACGTGCCTTGGATAGAATGACTTGATGTGACGCTACAGCACGTGATTTCCCCTTGTTATTTGTATGATACAATTGGTTCATTTGTTTAAGTGAGTTTAATATCCTCATTTGCCTCTTCTGAAAAAGCTGATGAGCCTACCTGTGCCCTCCAACGTGTTAGGTGCCCTTCGCTTACTGGTTGTGTGAAATTCTGGGGATGTGAATCTGGTGGAGAGAATCTGGAATTTGAAACTATGTAGATGCGGTTTCCAAGTGTGGCTGCACCTCTTACTAGTGTGGGTTCAGGCAAGTCACTGACATTCACTGATCATCCGTTTTCTCACGTGAGAAATGGGGCTAACTAATGTCTACCTCGAGAGATGAAGTAGTCAGGAGCCTCGCTGTGAGCCTGGGGCTTGGTTGGTGATTCCTAATGGCAAGGCACAGCCCAGAGGCCTGGAGCAGAGTGAAAGATGGGCCCCGACTCCCTGTGTGTGTGGAAGAGCTGCTGTCCTGCAGGGAAGGGCAGTCAGCAGGGACTGGCTTTCGGTTCAGTTCAGTCTAGAAATGGGAGCTGGATTAGTGCAACAACAGCAGTTAACACCGAGGCACCTATTATGTGCTCTTCTCAGACCTTACACACGTTGATTCATTTAGTATTCACAGCAATCCTATGGAGAAGATCCTGTTATTGTCCTTATTTTACATGTGAGGAAATAGAATCTCAGAGAGCTGAAACAACTGGCTAAAGTCCATAGAATTAGCAAGCAGTGAAGTTCGGAATCAAACTCAGGCAGGCTGACTCCAGAGACCACGCTCGTAACTACCACAATAAACCGTCTCTGCTAAAATAATCTCCAAAAGAATCTCCGACTCTTATTTGCAATGCAGAACATGTTATATTTCAGAGTGAGAAGCTGCTACTCATGATATCAGATATTGACCTCTCATGACTTAATAGGCTCCGCCCTCAGACTTCTCCTCTTATAGCGTGTTCCCGGGGAATTCATGCCACGCTTCCAAAGCCGCAGGATGGAAGTGTCCCACATTTCGACGTGGCTGTGGTTAGGAAGACTGTCCTGAAAAAATGAGAGAATGGAATACCCTGTATTGACAAGTAGTTTTATTTTTTTATGCCATGCAAAGTTTTCATCTCCAAATCTTGCACAAAAATTTGTAATTATAAGTTCATCATCAAAATACAGAAAAAAAGGAGCCACACCTGCAAACATCTAATTGTCCTCATAAATGAAGAGTTATGAAATGATTTATTCTCCTGTCTACTGCACAGTTTTCTACACACACTTTCAAGAGACGTAGTTGAATGCCCTCCATGGAGAAATTTTCCTCTAATTTTATGAGCTAAAGGGGAAATTAGGGTGTGTTTTTCCCAGAAGTTATTTGGCTTCCTGCCTCCACTTTCTGCCAGACCCCAACTTCTGAACTTAGCCATGCCCCAGGTCCTGATGGTTTTAGGAGTGTGAGTGCATGTGTGCAAATGTGTGTGTGTGTGTGTGTGTGTGTGGCTTAAAGAGAGATGACAGGATTCAAGCTGGAGCTCTTCTAGATGCTGGTGTGGCTTTGACCTTGAATCCTGCCCAGCCCCAATGAATGGGCTTCTCTTTTGATTTGGTTGTGCTCTGTGTCCAATCCCAGTCTCAGAGGTTTGCCTTCTTAGCCTGCGACACTAGGAGGAAAGGAGCACATCATACTCTTTCCACAGAAAGACTAATGCACTCACAGGCCAAGTACAGGCTCACAGTCCCTTTTTCCATAGTTTCACAATCCAAAAAGCTCTGCAAACTGAAAGCTTTCTTATCACTCATATCTGACATGGACATACTTGGCAGCAAAACCCGATGTCAACTTCAGCTGTTTATAGTCCTTATTCCTTCTGCTTGGTAATTGGTATAGTTTGCTACATAAATATTAATGTGTTTGATTATGGGCTGCTGCCCCAGGCCCCTCTGGGCCTGTTACATAATATGTTGTGTATGCACCATATTACTTTTTTTTTGGAATCTAAATATATCCTGTATTTCATAATATATCTGGCTGCAAGTATTTTGGATAAGGGACTGAGGATCTGTGATCTCATTTAATCCTTGCCAACCATCTTGTGAAATACTTATTATGTCCATATTAAGATGAGAAAACCGATATCAGAAAGACTGGTCCGTTTGTCGGGGGTCATAAAACCATCACCAGGAAGATCCAGCATTAAATCAGTGATTTTAAGGTTCCAAAATGTATGCCTTGTCCAGCACTCCACGTGGTCTTCCTGGCTTCCTTAGGGAGCTGAGCCGGGGGTCTGAATACAGGGTCATGGGCAAGAACACGGGTGGGCTCTAGAACCTTGCTGCTCCACGTGTGGTCCTTGGGCCAGCAGCATTGTCATCATCTGAGAGTTTTCTGCTAGCAATGTGGGATCTTGGGGCACACCCATTACATACAGAATCCGAAAGTGCATTTTATCAGGACATCCCCCACCCGGGGTTCCATCCGCACACTCAAGTGTGGGGAGTCCTTGGCTAGCTGTCTGGAGGAAGAAGAGACTACACGCCACTCTGAAAAGTTCTCAGGGTGCTAGAATTGTCATCTTTTGCCAGGATCACACCATGGGGCAAAGCCTCTGCTGGGAAGCAAATGAGGAAGAAGCATATAGAGGTTCCCAGTTTAACAACAGTTGCCAACGAGATGACTGTGCCCGTGAAGATAAAATCTTGACACATTTGTTCTGAGAGAGAAGTCCATTGCCGCAACAGTTGATTTCCCAAGCTACTGCTATTTCTCTGTTTATTAAAGCAAATCCTCTAACTGCACATTTATCTTTGGGAAAACTCAGATAACTGGCCTACTAAAAACGTTTCACATCAATTTAAATTGTAATTATTAATTACTTGTTTGTTAATGGTATGGCTTCAGACCAGGGTTTCTCAAATTTTGCTGTAGGCATGACGGACTAGATAAGTCTCTGTGTGGGGGGCTATGTTGTGGGACCACGTTGGGTATAATATTTAGCACATCTGTGGCCTCCACCCTCCAAATGCCAGTAGCACCACCCCCACCTCCAGTCGTGGAAATAAAAAATGTTTCCAGCCATTGAGAAATGTCCCTGAGAAAGAGACGGGGAGGATGCCACTCTCAGTGGAGAACTACTGTCCTAGAACCTTTTTTAATTCATTCTTTTCTACCTTGTAGTTCACAGAGCTTGAGATGTGACTTCCCAATCACTGGTCAAGTATTAATAATTAACACTCAGCTTTTATTAAGCAGAGCACTTTAGAGAGAAGGTTTTCAAATGAATAGGCAATAGACAATGCAGATATCTGGTATGGTGACTGCATTGAGGACAGCGCCTTTGGGAGAACAGTCCTTGTCACATGGGTGTCAATTGTCTTAGCTAACTGCATTCTGAGTTGTTTGTGTGCTGTGAAACTCTATCTGCTGGCTTTGGAGTTCTTGCCTATTGGAGAGGTCATGCAGAATTCTTTTTTCATGAGAAACCCTATGTTTATTGAAACACATGGTTGAGAGAATTTGGGGCTGCAAGTCAGGCTCCTGGAATGAAACTCCCAGGGAAGGGCAGGAGGCAAGCCTGCCCACCCTTCGTGGGATGCGGAGATGACTCCGTGAGGCGCCCCACAGACCAGCAGATCTCCCTGAATGGAAATGGCAAAAACAGTATGAATACGCAAATAAGAACACTCTGAATTATTACACATCAAAATGAAAATTTTGTGTAAATGTAGAAGTTTTTATAAAAAATAAGCATAAAGAAAAATTGACAATGTGAAAAATAAACATGTTGGAAACCTGTTTCTGGAATTTTCAGGATAGCACCCATCAAGACACTTTGCGAAGAAGGTCTTCAGGAAGACCCTGGCAGAACAGCTAGAGACCCTGTGGGGTCAGGGAAACAGCGGGGGAAGTGACAGCTCAGCGCCTCCTGTCCATGTGAGCAGGCAGCGCAGTCTCACTCGGTTTCCTCATCTCTGAAATGGGGATTCTAACGCTGTTTCATGGTCGATGTGGGGATTAAATAAGATAATACAAATATATAAGTCATTTAAAACAGTGCCTCAGACTTACTGTGGGCAGGTTGATTAAACTCTCTGAGCTTCAATTATTCAATCTGTAAAATAGGCAAAATTATACTTTTGAACTTAAGGCTTATCCAATGCAGTCCAGCTACAGTATTTTTTTTTCCCCCAAATAATTCTGAAGAGTCCTGTGGATTCGCCTGATACTTACGTGTTCTGTACGACCAACTTCTCAGGCTCAGGCAGCAAGTGCTATCATATTGCTTTTGTTTTTCCCAAACTAAATTAAAACCAGTGGAGGTTCTTAATGAGCCCATTCATTGTGTCATTCCTTCAACAGATCCTTTGGAGGTAGGTTCCTGAGATTTTTCAGTGGATAAAACAAAGATTCCCACTTCCAGCCAGCATGTGTTCTGGAGGGGAGGAGTGGTCAGACCAGGAACTTTGAATCACATATATAATGAAATTAAATTATATGATCTGTTAGAAAGTGGTAAGTTCCATGTCACAAAGAAAAGGTAGACTTGGGAAAGGAAGAGTAGGAATGAAATGCAGAAGGCAGGGGAATGCGGCAGGTTGCTGTGCGGGCATTTCATAGCATCCTTGGGGTGGGCCTTGCGTGGAAGGTGCAATTGAACTGAAGTCTTGAAGGAGAAGAGGGAATTACCAAGTGCAATCTGGGGGAAAGCGTTCTTGGCAGAAGAAACAGCAGAGCAAAGACCCCGTGGCAGGAGCATGCCTCCCGTGTTTGAGGGACAGCAAGGAGACCCACATGGTGCATGGGGTGGGTGGCCAAGGGGAAGTCTCTAAAACCCAACCCCAGGCTCTTGAGCTCTCTTCCTTCTCTGGATTTTTCATAAACTGGGGGGCTAATGGAGTCCAGAAAGGCCTTCACCAAAGGGCAGAGTCCCATCGTCTGACACCTCCGTGAGGCCCTTCCTGCCCTCTGCCATTGGGTGACACTGTCTACAACCGCGCAGGTGAAGTTGCTGGTCCCTGCCACACCAATGTCTCTCTCACCATTTCCTATTTTAGCCAGACAATTCCTACTTCTGTAAGTCATGCTCAGCCTCTCAAGTAGTCTCCCGAGGCCAAGCCAGAGAGGATGTGGGCTCCTGCCCCTGTGAACCCACAGTCACACTGCTTTTCCTCATCCTGGGACGTTCACACCACTGTCAGCAAGCTCTCCTTTGTCCACCCGTGAAAGATGAAGGATTCCTGCACCTCCAGTTCTCAGACAAACTCTGTTGCCTCAGCGAGCCTAGGCCAGGAGTTTCAAATTGATAGCCGGGATGAACTGCCAAGAGGTTTTATTTACCAGGCAGAACATTACAGAAAAAAAAAAAAAACACATTGGTCAAAGGATAGAAAATTTCAGTTAGACAGGAGGAATAAGTTCAGGAGATCTGTTGTACAATGTGGTGACTACAGTTAATAACAATGCATTGTATTCATGAAAATTGCCGAGAGAGTAGATTCCCAATGTTCTCACCACACAAAAAAGCAATGTGAAGTAATGAATACGTTAATTAGTTTAAGTTAGCTATTCCGCAATGTACACAAAATTCAAAACACAGTTTTGTATACAATAAATATATACAATTTTTATTTGTTAGTTAAAAAATGAATTAAAAAAATTAAAAAGAAGGATTCGATTGTGCTTGGTGGGCAAGCATCCTTCGTTCCATGGCAGGGAGGCCCCGATGGGCTCTATCTCTACGTATCATCGTGGCCATTGAGAGTTTCGGGTTTGGAATTGCAAGAGCCTGCCCACTTTCCCCAGGAGGCCTTTCACATCTCAATGATGGCTCAACTCTTTTCAGGAGGGTCACACTCATCTCTCCTACTAAAGTGAAAGAAAATGATTAAATGAAATAAAACAGAAGATACATTATTGGTCAGTGGCCTTTTCTTATTTTAAATGATGGCCTTTTCTATCTAGAAGAGGGTTGTGGGTTGCGAGAGGTCTGCAGAGGTCATCTCCTCTGGCACCAGCATTTCACGGATGAGGACCTTAAGACACAGAGAGGTCAGCTGGCTTTCCAAAGGTGCCTCGGTTGGTGGCCAAGGTGGGACCAGACAGAGTCCAAGCCTCCTGCCTCCCAGCCCAGAACTTGTGTCAAGATAGTGCAACTCCAAAACTCACTCTTTTTTCCTCAAGGACTTTACTTTTGGTTTGCTTTTCTTTCTGTCCCATTACTAGGTGTAATTTCCCCCTCTATTTTCCTGTCAACTCCAGGCTAACTAGTTCATTCTGCACTCAAAATAAGTCACATATTTGCTACTATGTACAAGGCCCTGTGCAAAAGCTTGGGGAAAATTGTAAAAAGAAGTTTCAACCCTCAAGACATAAATTCTAGGAGAGACAATCATTAAAAATACACATAAACATAATGCATTTGCTATAAGGAGCATGCTAGGAGCTATGTAGGTTGTAAAGTTCAAGGACAGGAAAATTTTGATAAAAGAGAAGGGATAGAGAAAAGTGAGCTTGTGGCAGGCCAAACCAGGTTTTCATCTAACAGCTCCATTTATGAATAAAAAGCTCTGTTTGGAAACTCACCTTGTCACTAAGAACTATCAACACTCTGGGTTTCCATGTTGGGAGGAAACGCTCTGGCTGTCACAGGGATAGGGTGTGGATATTTTAAAATGACAGCTTGAAGAAAGCCTCTCTGTTTCCCATGCAATCCCCATTTTGGGGTCTGAATGAGAGCCCCACATCGCCTGTAAGTTGATCTTTCTCCTTGAAGTTACTCTTCATAAATTTTCTTGGAGTCCAGGGCCTCCTTTTTTGAATATATGAGGTGTCTATCAAGGCAGCATGGACAACACCATTTAACTAAGCAACATGGAACAAAACAAAAAGTCCTCTTTAATATTACTAGACAATTTATCCAATGGAACATTTATGCTTCATAGACAATATAATATTATAACACCTTTGGCCGTGGATTGAAAAATAGATATTATGTTTCCAGGCTGAATTAAATCCTATTTCCTGTGATCCCAAGGTATTGTGCATACATCTATTACTCAATAATTCACCCAGCACATATTATGATAATAGGTAATATAACAAATATTGAGGGTATAGAGATTTAATGAGAAATTGACATGGCATTCTTATTAGTATTGAATATAATATTATATCCATAACCATAACACACTGTGGGAAGTGTGATAAACCCTAAAAATCTAATTGGTTAAACACAATAGAAGTTCATTTCTCACCCACATAAAGTCTAAAATGTGAGTCTCTAATTATCATGAAACTTTCCTCTAATCAGTAATTCAGAGATCCAGGTTCTTCCCATATTGTGATTCTACCATCATTAATATCTGACTTCCAAGTTTATCTGCGGTGTCAACAGACAGCTGACAGGGGAGGGGAGCGTGGAGAAGGTGCATCTACCTCGAAATTACCTTGGCTTAGAAGTAGCCACTTTGTCTCTGTTCATAATCCATTAATTACTTTTAGCTACTAGGGAAGCTGGGAGATCAAGTCCCTGGCTGGGCAGCCACTTTCCAGCAAGAACTCTACACCATGGAACACAAGCAAGAATCGTTGGTGGACAGCTACCTCCTGTGCTACTGTCCTGAGTTTGGTGTGGGTAGAGGTAGCAATTTCCAGCTTCTTGTGTGGCTGGGTATAGCCACATGACTAAGCTCTGGCCAGTGGGATAAGCATGGAAGTATGGGGGGGGGCACTTCCAAGAAACATCTTAATATCAGTTTCAACTCCTTTGTCCCTTTCCTCTTCATCCCCCTCTGCTCTGTTGGAAGTGGCAGCTGGAGTCGTAGCCACCATCTTGGACCCTAACATTGAGGACCACATCCAGGTTGGTGGAGTGAAAAATTCAAAAATGCTTGAGGATGTGGAAGAGTTTTTGGAGCAGGAAGAATGACTTGGGCTACTTACCTCAGATTTTTTTGTGAAGAAGAAATAAATTTCAATCTTTTTATAGCACATGTTACTGTGGGATTTGTTAATTATAACTGAACCTAATCTTAAGTGGTTCAAATGGTAATGCTTGCAAAGACTCGGAATTATATTTGGCTTGCGATTACATGGGGGTTCTGAAAGTGTTGAGAATCTCATGTTGTTGTAATATAAGATGTGTGGCCCAGGGCAGGGGCAAGCAAACATTTTCCATAAAGGGACAGCTAATAAATACATTAGACTTTGCAGGCCATAAGATCTCTGTAGCAATTGCTCAACTTTGCTATTGTGTTGTGAAAGCAGCAATGGAAATTGGTGTAATGGAATGGGAATAGCTGTGTTCCAATAAAACTTTATTTAAAATAAAGAACAGCTGGAGGGCTGGATTTGATCTGCTTAGAAGATAGTCATACTGGATTATCACTGACGATTTATGTATGAGCCCCTCAATATTGTGTGTGTGTACGTGCCTGTGTGTGTTTCCAGTTATATGAACAGGAATGTAACATAGTGTCAGGAAAAGAATATCGGTTTGATTGACGTCTGAATCTGAGCAGGTGAATGGGCTAACCCAGTCCTCCAGCTGTGCTTGTATATCTCCTCTGGGTGCTGAGGGGCTAAACACCTAATTTACTCCTACTGACAGATTCCAATTTTGATCTCTAATAGGAGCTTTCAATGTTTTAACCAAAAGAAGAGACTAGTGGTAGAATGTTTCTAGAAGCTTAGCAGTCAATAAAAGTGGAAAGGTTTTTTATCATTAGGTGGCTGAGTCTTGTAGCCTTTCTCTCTACTAATAGACCTGAATCTGATTTGAGAGATCTCTCTCTCCTCTTAGTAGAACATTATTATATCAAGAAGAAGATGTTTCAGTGTTTGGGGTGTATCTGGTCATGGGATGTATCTGTTCATGATGAAAAGTACTCTGAAATACGGACAGAAGTTCTCATTGTTTTTTTTTATTAAAACTTTGCTGTGGCAAAGTGGCAGAAAAAAACAATTAATCTTTCTGTGTCGTAATATCCTCACTTTAAAATGGTGGCAATGCTATTGACTTGAGAACTTTGCTGTGAGAATTAAGGCAAATTTAATCAAGAATGCAAAGTGCCCATGTAATGAATAGGAGCTAATGTGTACTTGTGGTTCAATGGAAGTTGCAAAGGAATTACATGGGTTTATTTCTCAACACTAAAATCAGAAATGATAAATGATCTGACCCATCTGTTTTGCTCAAACTAGTGAGAGACATTTATTTAAAAAACATTTATTAAATTCTTCCCATCTGCCAGATGATATTACATAGATTTGAGTTGATTCCTGAAGTGGGGAATCTAATATAATTGGTAGCATCTCGTGGGGCTCTTTGTATGAGTTGTAGGAAGATGTTTGTAATGAGCTTGTAGATCTTTAGGTCATGGCCAACTGCCCTGTAGTCAATGCATAAGAAAACACAGAAGAAAGACATTCTAAAAGGTGGAGAGGGCAAAGTGACCTTTGCAATTACATAAGGCCTTAAGCATAAAAGAATTCGAATCATTGATCCACAGTTGGGAACCACACAGACAGGAAGCAACAATGTCAGGAATTCAAATGCTTAAACAAAATTGAGTCTAAATGGATCAGAAGTGAGTGTCTCTCAAATGGATCTAGAATGTCTCATATCGGGACTTTGAACAAACATTTGGGGAACTGGCAAGTGCAGAGAATCTGCAGATGTTTTCCATATACACAGTCTATGTTAAACAGCTGAGTAAACCCTAGAATTCAGGAAATGCTCAGACATATAGGAAAATTGTTAAGTGGAGAAAAATCTGTTTGCTTTCCTGACACCCTCTCTCTTGTCTAAATCAATTATGAACATTCATCGAACCCACCCATATAGGTCATAGAAGCTTGCACTGCTCAGAACTCTGAGAAGGTCTGGAAGCTGAGAACTATTAACTAAGCTTTTATCATTAATTATTCTGCTTCTTTTTTCCTTCTAAGCTTTTATTGGAAAAATTTCCCCAAAGCTATAATTACACTGAACAATGACAGAACTTATTTAATGAAGCAGAGAGCAGAAACTTTTTGAGACAGCAAAATTTGCAACCACTTAAATATTAATGAAAAATAGTCTGTCTCAATCCTTTTTTTCACACTTTTCATCTCATGCTTGCATTTAGTCTATAGAAAGTTCAATCATTATTTATATTAGAATTAGTGGAATAAAAATGTATGAATAATTTCATGATTTTCCCAAGAGCAATTTTTCTGTACCAATTAAGCATATGAATGAAAAACAGATTTAAATCACAAAAAGAATAATACATTTCTACATTATTAAAATCAATGCTCTAAAATGGCCATTGCAATGAGGATAACTTTTATATCTATGTTTTTTTCCAGTTGTTGATTTCATTTTTTTTTTTTTTTTTTGAGACAGAGTCTCACTCTGTTGCCCAGGCTAGGGTGAGTGCCGTGGCATCAGCCTAGCTCACAGCAACCTCAAACTCCTGAGCTCGAGCGATCCTCCTGTCTCAGCCTCCCGAGTAGCTGGGACTACAGGCATGCACCACCATGCCCGGCTAATTTTTTCTATATATATTTTTAGCTGTCCATATAATTTCTTTCTATTTTTAGTAGAGACGGGGTCTCACTCTTGCTCAGGCTGGTCTCGAACTCCTGAGCTCAAACGATCCGCCCACCTCGGCCTCCCAGAGTGCTAGGATTACAGGCGTGAGCCACCGCGCCCGGCCTGTTGATTTCATTTAAACATTTTTATATCTGTTAGTTGTAGAATAGGTAAGGTTTGATATTACATAGGTGTAGCCTTTCAGTCAAGTGATATTTCACAAATTGTCCAGATATTTTATGACATGAAGCGTGTTGTACTTGCTTGGAGTATGCACATTCCCCTTTATTGTGGTTCTACAAATGCCATTCATAAAACTCAAACCTTCTTCCCTTAGGGTGAAATGAAAACATTTTAATTGATAGAAAGTGCACTGTAAGCTATCAAACGAGCAGCCTGTGTGCAGTAGCTAAGAACTGATGACAAAAGAGCACAGCAAACCTTCAGGTGCACAGATTTCCTGGATCCCATGTGAGCACCAGGGCAGGATTTCTGTCTTGTTTACTGTAAGTTCACAGAAGAATGCCTGGCATAAACCAAACTGAATAAATATTCTTAATGACAGTCAAGGCTATTTCCAATATCTTCTGAGTTTTACGAAAAGCTTTCTGTGAACTAGCTCTTCCAGTCTGGCTCATTTCTACATTGAAGCTCTGTATATCATTGTGTTGTTATTTGTGTTACATTTGGGTTTGTCCACTGGAAATATTCATCCTTAATGGCAAAGGGTCATCAAAGACAGGCAATATTCCAATCTAACCCTCGCCAACACACTAGGAAAGTATTTGGAACCACACACAGTCCGATATTAATATCCCTGAGGAGATGAATGAAACAAAAGAATAAAGGCTGAAAAACAAAGACAACTGGAGTCACGTTTGACCAGTTTGGGGACTGAAGGATAATAGTGGGGCATATATAGCTTTGACAGGTTTTCTGAGACGTTTTCAAAAAAGGAAACGAAGAGATTTGTTCATTCTTTTTATTTCATCAAATACGAATGGATATAACTATTCCATTATTATCACAGTGCAGTTGTGTACACACAGTACAATGGGGTACTTTGCTTTGAAAAATTCTAAAAATATTATCATGAGCTTCCATTGTGCACCTTGGCGTTAACACCTTATTTCCCTTGCTCGCTACATTGAAATTTCTCATAGCCTCTCCCTCCACAGGCTGGGGGGCTCCTCTCTAGAGCCACAGTCAGTCCTGCTGAATCCCTGTGACTTTTCCATTAGGTGTGGTCAAAGTACCCAAACAATTAGCTAAGTTTGACACGTGGCCCAGCTGTCTAAGGGAGAAAACTGGAAACTGGCCCATTGCAAAGTGATGGAAGAGCTTGGAACAGGGAGCAGGGCCAGAAACAAACTACCCCACACACTGGAGCTGTGCGTGGACGTGGGGCTCAGCACCCCTCCTGATCAGCAGCACAACTGCACAGGGCCACGTGGTCGGCTTTGGAGCCAGAGTCCCAGCCTGGAGCACAACCTGTTGCCGATTAAACAAGTGACCTTGACCCTGTTGCTGAAACTTTTTGAATGATGGTTTCCTAACCTGACTATGGAGAAAATGCGTAATCCACACGATTGCTGTAAGAATCACCAAAACACTGCCTGTGAAAGTGCTTAAAAATCTGCAAGTGGTTACGGCCATTTAATTACCGAGCTTGCCTGGTTGGGCAAGCAAGACAAAGCACATTGAGAAACAAAATCCAGACTGATTTAAAGCGAGGCACAACAAAAACTAGCAGAAAACAGGACATGATGTCAGGCATCAAACCTTGGCATACTTTCCATGATTAGAGCTGTTTCCCATAAAGGAATATATATAACCCAGTGACTGGAAACCTCGGTGAAGTTTCTGTTTCCTTCCCATCCTTGTTCTTGCTGAGCTCCACTGGGTGCTCCGCAGTGGTGGCTCCAAGGCCCTGTGAGAAACCATTAGTCCCTGGAAGGGCGACTTGCCCTAAGGTTCATGGTTATTATTCTTGAAGTTGAAGAGGTGATGGGAGATGTCACTACGTTTACTTAGAGCAGGTTTCTGCAGTTAGGAGTCACCTCCTCTCAATCCTTTGGCCTCTCAGAGCTCAGCGACAGCTCTGTCGGCAGGAATGCAGAGGACAGCCTGCAGCAGGGGGGCCTTTGGGCACCCTGTTGCTCTCATCGGATGAGTCAGCGAGTGGAGGACATGCCTGTTATTTGTTTCATAGTAAAAGTTGAAAATGGCGGGATGGATCTTGTCAGACAAGAACTTAATACAAATTTTGAAATTTTCCATAAAATCAGAAATTGTACAGTATCATTAAAATTTAGTGAATTAACTCCAATACAGACTTTTGTAGATGTTAAGCATTTTTATTACAGATTTTTATCTTTCAAGAGTCCAAATTGATCAAATTTCCTAAAGAAAGGCTAAGAATAAAGAAAGGAGCAGGAAATACAGGCAAGTGGTGACAAGAGAGGAATTGTTCATAATTGCGGAAATGGGTTACCACATTCATTTGTGTACTCCTGCATAGCAATTTAGAAAGATTTACCAAAACCAATTTTCACTATAATTTTGAAATATCTTGAAGCAAAAGCACAATTTTCAATTTTGATACCATTTTTGTGGTTAAATTACATGATGAAAAAATGGTGCATTTGGAAAAAAGAGTAACAGAAACAATTCTGGGTGTTATTGAGAATATTGAGAATGCAGGTTGTATGTGGTTTGGTGCCCCTTTCCCCAGACCGTGTCACTTCTTTCTGCATGGTAGGAGCTTGAGATTTGAAGCCAACTTGAAGGAGCTCTACCTTTGTCGGTTGAGGCTCACAAAAGCCCAAATATCCTCTGTATCTGTAAAATGGGATTAGTACAGAACCCGTCTTACAGAGTTTAATAAGATGCAAATGCAATATGACATGCTAAATACTTAGCACATGTGTGGTACTTCATAAGGTCCTTGATTAATTGTAACTATGATGAACTTTATCACTGCTAGTGTGGGAGCTGTAGACTTTACTTAAAACTTTGATTCTTACTCGGTTCTTAAGTGGACATGATAAACTATAGCTAATTAAAGGTTGTGTTGTATAAAATGAAAACAATCAACAACCTGGAAAATATCACCACATCTTGATTATACAGAGCATAGGCATAAACGGTGTCTAGTGAGCATGAAATGGTTTCTTACTCCCAGGTGGGAGATGTTGCCAGCAAAAGAGAACATTCCTCTGTAGCCCTCATAGCTCAGAAGATATTTGAAAGTGAAGTAGGAGGGAAAAAACCAAGTGCAGAGCTAAAAACAAGCCATTCAGACAGAACCCAGACTATGTCTTCACCAAGTGTGCAAGGAGGGTGGCAATGTCCTTACCTCCACGGAAAGCAAGCCGAGGGCATTTGGAGGAGAATACACAAGGAAGTCCAGCTCCCTTGAATAATTTTTATGCACTTTCAGAACAGCAGTGGAAATACAACAGCACAACTGAAGCGGTTTGCATGGGAGCCCTGAGAAAGGAACTGGGCCATCAGTGAGGCTAAGAATTAGCCAGAGTTAAAATGCTAGTGACAAAGGTCCCTAGTGCAGATGAGCTGGGACACAGGCACAGAAAGCAGATGTGGCTTTCTTAGTGGCTAAATACCTTAGTGGCTATTTGCAGCCTGGGGAGCAGACACTGGTGCTTGTCACTAGGTGTAATTCAGGGGAAGACCTGGGCCACCTTGCATAGTTCATTGTATAAATAAAGCTGAGAGATTTTTGTATTCCTCCCTCAAGCTCTCTGCCCCCTACTTTTTAAATTCTTCTGAGGCTTAAAGTTAAAGATCTGCCATAGGTATGTGTAAAGAGAGAGACAGGAAATGAAGGATTTTAATAGTATTTTCCAGACTCACCATTTCAGTGCCGTGACAGGGTAGCACGAGGTGCGGGAACCAGCTTTGGGGAGAAACTGCTGCATCGGTTTTCCACTGCTACACAGCAGTACTCCTACAAGCTGAGACGCAGAAAGCCACACACACGTTTATTACCACAGTTTCGGTGGGTCAGGAGTCTGGCCTGGGGTTGGCTGCCCCCTTTGTGAGGCTGCAAACCAGGGTCAGCCAGGGCTGAGTGCACAACTGAGGCTCGGCTGGGGAAGGATCAGCTTCCAAGCTCAGACGGCTGTTGGCACCGGTCAACCACCCGCATCCTCGCAGGCTGCAGCACTGACCTGGGTTTCTTGCTGGCTGTGGGCCAGAGGCGGCCCTCAACTTCCCTCCCTGCATCTCTGCCTGTAGGGCAGCTCACTGCGTGGCCGACTTGTCTCAAAGCCAACAGGAAAGAGAGTTTCTCAGCACGACAATCATCCCGACCTTACATAGCACGGCCACGGAAGGCAATTCCCGCCCTCTTGGCAGTATTCCACTGGGGAGAAGCAAGTCCGACGTCCCACCCACAGTCAAGGTGGGTTGAACAAGAGCATGACTTCCAGGAGGAGTATGCATGCGCGTCGACTTAGCATCTGGCCACCAAAACTCTTGTGTCGAGAACTTTAAAGACATTGGATAATTAATCTTTTTACCTCAGTCTGAGGTACGTATCTTGGTCCATGGCAACTTCCTCTAAACTGGTTTGTTTCCTTCTAGAAAATCGTCTCCAGTTCCATTTTCTGCACCCCAACCAGAGTAACAAAACACATACGATCACATCCATGTTCTGTTAAAGTGCCCCTTTCATCACTTTAACCTGACTGGTACTCTCGGCCCTTCGTTAAATTGTCCCCAAACTACTCACGCCCATAGTTTTGGGGTGCCCTGGTGCCTTTCCCACACTGCACAGTGTTGTTTCACTCAGCCCTCCTTTGCCCACACAGCTGGGCCTCTGTGTCCTCATCCTCAGAGTGGTGGGAGGCACCTGGCCCTGGTTTCTACGAAGCGAGATCCTTCAGAGTTTCATCTCCCTGCAGCCCCTGGGCCTCACCCACCTGAACATCACCTGGAGCTCGCTGCACCCCGCACTTGGAGCTCTCAGGTTTCAGTGGCCCCAGCTCTGGAGGCTGTCAGACCCCTTCTTAGGGTCCAACCCAGTGATGCCTTCCGGGGTCTGGTGCCAGAACTCTTCACTCATTTTCTTCACCCTTTATTGCCTAAATATAATTTCCCTGTTATGCAGAGAGAAAATAGAAGCTTTAAAGCATTTATGTCGCTTTTCCTGGTTGGCCGGTGGGGGCAGGCTCTCTTCCAGTAAGTGAAGTATTTTGCTTCTCAACTCCAGTCCGTCAAACACCAGTTATTCCGCATTAATTTTCCTACATGCAACATTTGTGGAGTGGGGTTTGCTCATCTTTAAGGCTTTTCTATCAGAATGGCATTACTCTGAAGAGCCTGGAAAGGAGTAACTATTTCCTTAAAAAAAAGAAAATAATTTCTACGACTGAAGTTGAATCCTGCAAGCATGTGAGCAGAGAAGCTGAACTGGACCAAGAAATCCTATGTCTGTTCGATTTCCCTTGATTACCTGCCTGTCTCCTCCCTGCCAAAGCACTGCCGACCTCCCCGACCCGCTTACCAGCACAGCCTTCCATAGGCCGTGAGACGGCTGCAAGTGCTCAGCCTGCCTGGCCTGCCCCACACACGGGCCATCTGCAGCGACACGCCTGTCTACTTCCGGGAGTGGATGGGGGCCTCCGTGCAGGCTAAGATCTGGGGGCCCGAGCTGCTTCCACAGGGGGCCAATGCATCCTGGAATTCTGGGCCTGTTAACTCTCCGTGGGGCAAATGGATCAATGGAAAAAGGGGATGAAAGGAGCTAGCAGGATAAATCCCCCTCCTGCCTTCCTCCCATGTGCTACTCCAAAGCACAGACACTCGCTGCAGTTTTCCCGTACAAGGCCTGGGTGCCTGATGAACGCAGCCTGGAGCTGCTGCTGCAACTTCAAGGCTCAGGAGGAGACACGGTGATGTGTCACTTCACCTGGTGTCTCAGATTTCTTTGCCTTTTTTTCCTCTTCATTCTGTCTATCCTGGGTTTGCACCTCCCAAATAAGGTCTTAGGTTTTGTTTTCTAGATGACTCAGGCTAAAATAGAGGCCTAACTGTGAAGGCCACTCACGTCCTCACCCTGGCGTATTGCGGTTTGGAACTGAATCACACACGTTCAATCACAGCAACGAGCATTTCAAGGAATGCTGAGCTCGCAGCGAGACTTAGTGATGGAACACAGCACTCGAGATTTCAAGGCAAATGCTTTTTGTGTCATACTCAAGATGATTAGCTTCACACATTACCAAACAACAACAACAAAAAAACTGACTCATAAAACACATACTGATGTTGCATTTGGGAACAGCTGCAGCCAGCACGTATGCAGAAATACACAAAAAAGATTATCCTCCTAAAATCAATCTTTGCACTCTGGAAGAAGAGAGAAGACAGAAATAGCTCTTCGTGGAGCTGAGTGATATGTTCTGGCCAGGCATTCTTTGTTAATACAACAGATGAGAATTAGACAAATTGGAGCTGGGAAGCACTCCTGTCACAATGTGGCTTACGGGTCTGTGGAAAGGCACTGGCCACGCCTGGGGATGTTTTCACTGCTCTCCCGACCCCCTTTTAAATAATCCAAGCTGTGATGCTTTCACTGACAAACTGATCTCCAAATTAGGTGAAACGTTCCTATTATGCAGTCTAATCCATCCTGGAAGTCAGAGAGGGGTAGGGTGCTGGCTTGGGAGCCTTCTCATGATTGCTCATTCATTCATGTATGCATCGATTCATTAATTTGTTGAATCCAGGACTGTCTAATAGAGCTTTCTGCTATGACGGGTGTTCTAAAATTGCATTTTCTGGTACTGTAGTCGCTAGCCGCATATGACTATTAAGCACTTGTAATGGGGCTAGGAGCTGAATTTTTTACTTTACATAATTTCAATTAATTTAAATTTAAATAGCTATATGTGGCTAATGGCTACCTTACTGGATGGCATAGTTAAACATTTATTCATTTAAAAATATTTACTGAATATCTACTAAGGGACCTCTTAGAAGTTACTTTATATGTAACTTTTGGGGGAAAATGGGTACTCAATGTAGTTTTCTTAATGATACGAAGAAGATAAGCTGAGTTCACATATATTTAAAATAAAATAGGAAGGAAATTTTGTAAACCCCCATGCAATTTTGTGAGAATAGATATATACTTATTCAATGATAGAATAATTTTTTATTCATTTATTTATAATTATATTGGTTTAAAATATTTAAAATGGCCAAGACAAAGATTAAGCACCTCTTTATTGCCAAGATACACTCGTGTCGCACCTGGAGTGGAATTCCAAGCAGAACGAACAGAGAAGGGTGAGTAAAGTGTCCCAGAAACAGCTTTTCGGTGCACAATGGATTAGGGAAGAAGGGAGATTGTACAAAGAGGTGTAAGGGGTTGTATGTTATCTCCATCCAGGAAATAAAAAGGCAGGTTTTCTGCATGTTAGGATTAGAAAATACATTGTAAGAAAAAAAAAAAAACCTGCAGAGAATTTCTGATTAGAATATGTAACTCATAATCACAAGCTGTCAGTTAATCATTGTCGTCCCCAAACAAACATGGGCGGCTTTTCCAACAGCCTGGACCTACCTATTGAATTGTGGCCAGGGGCTTCCAGGAGAAATCCCAGCAAGGCCTGGCCCTCAGGAGCCTGTTCCAAATATCACTTATTTAAATGCACAGTGTTCGCAGCAGCCTGTTCTATGGCCTGATGTTCAAATTTTTTGAGGAGTTATTATTTTATACTAGTAGCAGGGACAAGTTTCTGAGTACAAGGAGTGATGATAACATTCTAATTGAGCAAGATTTTAGTTTTTGAAAATAGAAACTGCAATATGGGAACAGAATGTCTTTATCTTCAAAGTAGAGGCATTCCTCAAAAGTCAAGTTAGAGAATTATCTTGCAGTAACAGGAAAAGGCAGAGATGCTCCTGACCCTCCCTTCTGCCTACCAATGTCAACACGAGGAGGAGGAGAACCACGTTCGGGTCTAGGGTAGCCCTGGCACATTACGACCAGGGTTGCATTGACATTCACTGCGCTATGAGGTCGGTAATCGCCATCTGAATTTATGGGTAGAGAAATCTAGCTCTGTGCAGGCTCATAACTTTTTAAAGGTCATCCTAGGAGTCTGATTCAGACAAAGAAACTGGTCTTACTCCAGATCTGTTGTCCTTTTATTACATCATGCCTCTTCTAAGCTATCCATTGCCTTCAGTCTCAAGTGTCATAGTACAACCATTTACGAGCTAATGAACTGAGGAAAGAAAAGTAAGAGAATTATCCAGCTGATGATTATGCATAGTAGAATATGATGATATCCTTAAAGAAAGTGTTGGGAAATTTAAGTCCAATCAGGGTGGTGGCATATGTATTTGAATGGAACCAGGGGACTTCACAGAGGAGGTCACAGTGGGGGTGGATTTGCAGTGCAGGTCAGATTTGACAGTAGAATATAGGCAGTGTGTGTGTGTGTGTGTGTGTGTGTGTGTGTGTGGTGGGGAGGAGGCAGCCTAAATGACAAAAATACTTATTGAAGAATCTGTGTCCCTTTTGGCTGGAGACTGAGAGAGGAGACATCTGTGAATTAAATGTAACAGAATACTCTGTGTCTGGGAAGAACCCCCACATATGTGTAAAATATATACACTTAGGAGAAGGGAAAAACTGCCATTTCATAGCTTAAAACTTATATATATATATATGTGTATATATATATATATTTAATTTACCAAGGAATAAAGAATTTAACTCCCAGCCAGAATAATTTGTTGTTTGGGGAAAATCATTTCATTCAAAAATATTAACTGAGCAAACATGTTTTGGCCACGCACTGAACATAGGCAAACAAGAACATGTGGCTTCTGCACCGTGGAGCTCAGGAATGTGTTTGGAAAGACAAGTGTGGCCTGTGTCATGAAGAAGCACAGACTCACTGACAGGTGGTCCTGACCCTGCTTGGGGATGGTGAAGGGGAGGTCTCAGAACGTCACCTGGAGGTGCTTGAAGGACAGCAGTTTGGGAGTCTCAGGGTGAGTGGTTGGGGGGGAGGATGGTGTCCCAAGCAGAGGGAACAGCATGTGTGCAGGGCCTAGTGTCAGGAGTCACTTAGCTCTTAGCCTTCTTCCAAAATGGGAAGAAGATCCCTGGTGCTGAAGGGCGGGTGCAGCAGAGCAGAGAGCAGCAGGAGGCACACTGGAGAATGTTCAGAGGCCAAAGGCCTTATGGGGAGGATGGGAGGTTTTGTCCTGAGCACCATGAATCTGTCTGTTCTACCAAAGCCACCTATTGTTCCTGAGAAAACCAGTCATATTGAGTTCTAACATAGGAGAAAGAAATGTTCCAAAAGTTGCAATGACATTTGCAGAGATATGCTTCCCTAAAAACACAAATAATTTGCAAACTGAAAACCTAACTCCTCAGTGTATGCATCAGAATTCAGGTCAATTTTGATGTGCTCTTGGAGACAGTGAGCCTCTGCATGTTTTCCTTCATGCATTTGCTTATTGGAGACTGGGAACGAAGTGCCACAGGGCTAAAGGCAGAGCATGCACGCGCGGTTACTTTACATTTACTTCTAGCTGGAGACCACGGAAAAGGACAGAATCTGACTTTTTCTTGCCCCACAGTTGACCTCCTACTCACAGTAGTCAAGACTGAATAACCTGAAATGTATTGGAGTTCAACCATTATGCTCTGATGCAATTTTATTTTCCTTTTGGGGGCTATAATTTAGGACCACACTCTTGTGGGTGATAATGGGGTTCCCTCAAAGGGCAAGTGGATATTCCCACTATCAATTATCCTAGGATGACATTAATTTGGGGATAAGAAATTAGGATGAGGGAGGCCAACGTTCAACCAGAGAAAAGAGAGCTCTTCTAGTCCACATGAGAGTTAGGCATGAGAACCTCTAATGGAAACAAAGCAGCTTGCTCCCTGCTATGTGGAGGCCGAGAGAGGCAGCCAGGAGCATGGTGAGGCCTGCAGGATCACAAAGAGGTACGCTATTTGGGACAGAAAAATAGTGGATCTGAATTTATAGACATTGAAAATTATTGAATCTTTTAACGGTAGCAACAGTTTCTCTGTGCTGTTCTTTTGTTCTGTATTGCTTGCATGAGGGAAGTGGCTGGAAATGCAACAGAGTAGAAAAACATGAAGCATTTTTTCCTGAGCTCACAGGAAGCAGGAGAGTTCCTGGGAACCTGGGGGTGGGTTGGGGTCTGCAGGGTGGGGCTCTTGCTTTGTCATGGGAGAATTTAATGGGAGTGTAACCTTCTACTGTTATCCCAGGTTGGAGAGGGCTGGCCAAACCAGTAGGAGGTGGAGAGAAGAAAGGAGTGGAGAGGATCCTGCAGAGGGTGTTGAGAGGAATGCATGTGTGAACCCCAGAGTGGGTTTGGAGGACTTAAGTAGGTTGGCATCCCTGGGGTTTAAATCACAGAGAGGTGTTGGGAGGTGAGCCTGAAATGGAAATAGGCCGCATCTTGAAGAATCCCACGGGCCAGGCCGTGCTGAGAAGTTTGCATATGGAACAATGGACTAATTTTAAATGAGAAAATGGCATAGTCAGATTTGGATTTCCGACAGATTGCTCCCATTTCAGTAGAGAGAAGGGAGCAGAAGAGGCATATTTGGTGCAACCGTGCAGGTGCAAGGCTAGGAAAGCACATCCTAGGTCAGTGATGTGGAGCTTGGAGGGAAGAGACACATATTTGAGATGTCAGGAGTGGACCTGTAGAAGCTAAGGCTGGACTGGGCTGGTGGATTGAGGGGGTGAGAGTCCCAGTTTTTATCGTACTTGTCTGCAGCCATTTCCAGCAACTAGCATCATCTATGTAAAAAGGATGAACAAATACTTCTCTTAGTCAAATCGTCTACCTTCCTAATTAGTGTGAGTTGACAACTGGGTTGTTCAAATATTCATCATGCCATCCTTAGAATAAAGGGACCAAATTCCATTTCCTGTTTCAAAACAGAACACCTGGGCATTGCAGCAGATGTAGAGAAGCAATGAGAGAGCTACATTAGTTGCAGAATTGAAGGTTTCCAGTAAGCCTTAGAGAGGTGGGTCATGTTGGGGAAAATGGTCCAGGCAACAGAAAGACTGAAATACAGCTGATTGGAATGTTTAAGACTCAAGCTCAATTGGCTACATTTAGATGTTGCCGTCATAAAGCCACTGAAAGCAACTCTCTTCAAATGTGTAAAGAATTTCCAGGGAAAGATACTATGCAATTTTCTTTCTCCAGGGAGTGTGAAAAAGGAGTGAATGGCCTTGCATCGGAGCCAGTGTGTGTGATTTGCAAACAGGAGGTGGGATCTCCTCATCAACTTTGATTAAACCCTGCAGAGCCCACCGGGGGAAGATGGCATGGAGACTCAAATCCTGGGATGTCCTCAAATGTCTCCGGCTCTCTTGGATGCTTCAAGAATTGTCTCTTCTGGAAGCAGAGGACTGGAGCTTATCTCTTCAGGAATCCATTCGGCTCTGAAATTTTGTGATATTAGTTCCACCGTGAGGATCCTTCTATATGTGCTAAAAAGTGAAGCCAAAGCATCTTGATGAGGAGAAATTATATTTTACTCTAAATCTATCAGCAGACAAATAATCCTACAATATTTGTGATGGTCCTTCTCCTTTTGAGGAAATAATCATTTACAGCAGTGAGCATTAATGACTTGAAGAACAAACATCTTAAATTTAAATCCTGTTAATTTGTAATTGGTAATTATCTGACGTAAAGTAGATCTAGAAATTACATTTGCACTATCTTATGAAAAAATGGAGGACTTGCTATAGTGGTGGAAACAAGTCTACTGAAAGGCAGTTCACCATTTCTCAAGCAAACTTTTCAATTACTAATAATAAACCTATGAATACAATATCAGTACATTTAATACATTTCTTTGGCTGCCCTGGGGGAGGTTCATAGTTTCTGTAAGTTGCCTCAACCTTCTTCCTCCCTGTACCCAGAAAAATTAACTCGCGTCCCCTCAGTCGCTTTCTGCACTTCTAATGTAGCGGTGGTCACATGACATTAGTGAGATGGGTGGGGTCTGTCTCCCCATTAGATCCAGAGCTTCGGGGTATCGTGGGGCAGGACTTAGCCCTCTCTGTGGTACTGGTTTCAGGCCCAGTGCCTCGTGTAGATTACAGGTTCAGTCATTGCACGTTGGATAGAAAAGTTCTTCCAAAAATGATGCATGAAAGAATTAATAAGTGGGATGCATTTCTGTTCATCCTGTTGGGCAGAAACTTACTGCTTTGTTTTACCTCTTGAGCCATTATTTTATATGGGCTCTGAGCTTTAGCTTTTGGGTAATTTTACACTGGTGGGTTTCCATTGTGCTGATCAATGTATAATGCAGTTCTGAGTACTTCCTGCAGGGCAGGTCTAGGCTTGACAAATTCCCTCAGTGTTTGCATGTCTGAGAAAGTCTTTATTTCTCCCTCATATAAGAAACTTAGTTTTGCAGGATACAAAATTCTAGGCTGGCCATTATTCTGTTTAAGAAGACTGAAGATGGGGCCTGTCTTCTTTCTTCTAAAAGCCCTATCTCCATTAAAATCACAGAATTTTAGCACCAATTGGGCCTCTTGGAATTATCTCATTCCAATTAGTATCACTTGTTTCTATTGGTTTTATTCTGATAATATTTTCTTTCTTAAAAAGAAACCAACAAACCAAAATCAAACCAAAACAAACCAAAACAAACCAAGCCATAACAACAACAACAACAACAAAAACAAACAAAAAACACAGCATGGACATCTTTTAATGGATTAACCCTGGAACCATACTAATTTCTTTGAAGCTCTAGGACTTTTGTTTTTTAGCAGTGAGACTTGGAAAGCTATAGACTGTAAAGCTTTCTTATTTACACTCCAGTGGATGAATTAGCTGAGTTTTTTGGTGTGGCATAGACCTGCTTTCAGTACAGCTGGCACATTATTGTTCAATCAGGTTTCCATTCAGTGTCTTATTAAAAATACCCCATGAGGAGAGTTGGACAAGGCTGAATAATTGATAACATTAAGAAATTAGTTTTAGGTGTGATGATCGTGCTGTGGTTATGTTTTTTTTTTTTTTAAATCTTACCTCTTACATATGCATACTGAGTTATGTAGAGGTGACAAGACATTACACCTTGGATTTTCTTTCAAATAACCAAAGAAAAATAGGAATGGTGTAGTTTGATTCATCACACTATTCTCTCTACTTGTGTATGTATTTAAAATTTACCACTTTCAAAAAAGTTAGTAAAAACATCCAAAGCAATATATTCAGATGTGCTATTTGAGATCAGACTGCCAATTGTACCTATACTTTAGCTTAGCTTAGCTGCTGATGTCTGAGAGGAATCCTAATGATTCAGCAAGAATGTGAGATCATGATATTTAACCTCACTTTATCGAGTAAGGAATTGAGCTTAGAGAGGTTCAGTATTTGCTCAGAGTCAAGTCAGTCAGTTTCACAGGTCTGCGACCATGAGTTGAGATCTGGCATTGAGTGGGAAGAGGAGGAGAACACAATGAACCTAGCCTGGAATGCCAAGTTGAGAAACTTGGATTTGGTGTGAGAGGCAAAGCAGGGCCAGAACATTTCTAGAGAGGAAAGGAGACGATGACAGTATTGTTGGGGGAGACTGTCTAATATGCAGAGCAGATAGATACCAGCTGTGGAATCTGCTTCAGCCTTTTCAGTTCTTCAGATCTAGGCCTGATCAACCTCTGATTGCAGAAGGGGCTCTGAGCTTGGAAAGGAAGAGCCCAGAAGACCATGCTGAGGCATCACCACCAGGCTTTGTGGTTCATTTGATTTACAGGATGAGGGAGAGAAGAAAAGAGTGGGAAAGATCTTTGTTCATGTGGTTGCAAATAAATGTGGTCTCCTCAGAGGGAAGATCGGGACTAGTGGCTATTTGCCCAAATGCTGTTCAGACAGTCTGTGAGACCAAGGCAAAGAGAAAACCCTATGCTCATGTAAATGAGTAAAGTAATTCATTCCAACATTATACACCTCAGATATGTATACACACTACTGAACTTGTACTTGCTTCAAATAAATAGATGCTACTTATCAACCACTACAAAATTAAATACTATATGTACATATGCTAGCTGAAAAACAGTTGTGTTTTGCTGCTTTAGACTAGAACACAGCAGGCATTTTTCTGCACTATTTCAGTTCTAAGGGAAAAAAAAGCAGAGCAGGAAAAATAGGCAATAAGCCACAAATTAGCCTCATTTACTTTGAAACAGCCTAATTTTTTAAAGAACTAGCGAAATTAAGGTGGAGGCATGACTGTATCTTCCCACTCCTGTTGCCCTATGATTATTTGCAAGGCTTAGAAATAAAGGTGTCCAAGATTATACTCCAGAAACTTTCCCTGACATTTTATCATGCTTTCAAAATGGGCCAGTGTGTATTTTCAAATATAATTTAGTAAAAAAGCATTGCCTTTGGAGTCAGTGAAACCAGATTGAATTCTAAGCCAGGTGACCACAGGTAAATTGTCTGAAGCCTTAGTTTCTTGATTGCATAGTGTATTATCTACCTTGCAGGTACTGTAGGCACCTGAAGGGCTCTTACTTTAGCATGCCAAATCATTTAACAGTTATTAAAACTCCAGAGGGTCAAGATGGTTTACTTTTGAAACATGAGACATATCGACAGGTGGGTGCTATGTAAGAATATAGATCCCTGGACCTGTGCAAGGGTCAGTGCCTCCCCCAGGATGGATGCTCAGTAAATGCCTAAGTGAAGTGCCTTGGTTAAAAGAAAAATAAAATTATTTGTGCAGTTATTTGTATCAGCAATTGATGAACTCTATTCTTCTTCTGTTACATTCCAGTGATCCAAATCTTGCAAATCTTGAGAATGGACCATTAAGTATATCTTTTTTGAGAAGCAGGAATTAATATCAATGCTAAAAATACACCCCAAGCACCTGCATAAATGTATTCATCATGCTAAATTATGGTGTGATTGGCAGTAGGGCAGTAATACATAAATATTTTTTGAAATACCCATTTTCTTTCAAATAGAAGGTTGATTTTTTTTCATGCTTTCCTCCAAGAGAAATATACTCTTCTCTTGTTTATGTTCCAATGGCCACAAGCAAAATGTGCAATTATGAGCCACCAGCTCCAGCAAAGCCAGGCTGCCATGGCTATTTTGCAGAGGAGTGGGTGACTTTCTCAGGAATCTTTGTTCCAACGACACAATAAAGGCTACAGGTGTGAATATTATGTGTGGCAGGTAGAATGACTCCCCACAGAGATGCCTATGCCTTAATCTCTGGAACCGTGAATGTTACATTTCATGGACGGAAGATGTTGACAGATGTAAATGTGCTATAGACCTTAGAATGGGCAGATTTCCCTGGCTTATTGGGATGGGCCCAATGTAATCATATACATCCTTAAAAGGTGAAAATTTCTCAGCAGGAGAGATAAGGCAGAAGGGGAAATGAAAGAGCTTGCAAACAGGAGAAAGGCTCCATTTGCTGCTGTTGGTTTGAAGATGGAGAGGCAACTAGGTAAGAAAAGCCTACAGGAGCTGAGAGCTGCTCCCAGCAGGTAGTCTGCAAGGAGATGGGGCCCCGACTTCATAACCTGACTGAATCCTGCCAACAGTCTGAACGAACCTGGGAGTGATTCTCTCCCATAGTCTCCAGACGGGGGACACCTTGAGTTCAGCCTTGTGAGGCATGAACAGAGAGCCAGCCAACACTGTCCGCACTTCGACCTACAGAACTGAAGGATAATACATTTATGGTGTTATAAGCCTCTAAGAATGTGCCAATTTGCCACAGCAACAATAGAAAAACAGCAAAAATACAATAATCCTAAAAAACTTGGCTTAGACGGTAGGTTCCCCTGAGCAGTAGAAGTGGACACCCTTACTGGGATGTAAATAACTCATGAAAAAGACACCGGAGATACAAAAAGTGGTCCAGAAATTTTGGAAATGTTTCTAGAAAATGTGAAGCTTCTTATTGGTGGTGGTGGGGTGTGTGTGTGTGTGTGTGTGTGTAGGGGAAAGCCTTCAAAACTGACAATACAAAGTAGGATATTTGAAATAAGCATTTCTTATTTTGAGTGCCTTTGATAAATGATAAGTCATGCTGTCTTTGTAAGTTTTCATAATAGGCATATATTTGAATGTGCAATTTAGGTAAACTCTAATTACACACTTACAAGTTGAATTCATTTTAAAAATGGTTTAATTTTTGTAACAATCAAAGTGACAATGTTCTGAACTTTAATCAACATTTCAAAATTTAGCAGACATTTCTTGAATATATAAGTATATTTATTTATGAGTGAATGTGTGGAGCAGGAGTATGTCTAAATGGTGTAAATTGTGTGAGGGAATACAGCAAAGCTTCTTAAAGCAGCCAAAGAAATAATGACAAAATAGGTCAGGCGCGGTGGCTCACACCTATAATCCTAGCCTTCTGGGAGGCCGAGGTAGGTGGATCATTTGAGCTCAGGAGTTCGAGACCAGCCTGAACAAGAGCGAGACCCTGTCTCTACTGAAAAAAAAAAAAAAAAAAAAAAAAAAAAAAAAATAGAAAGAAATTAGCTGGACAACTAAAAATATAAAGAAAAAATTAGCTGGGCATGGTGGCGCATGCTTGTAGTCCCAGCTACTGCGGAGGCTGAGGCAGAAGGATTGTTTGAGCCCAGGAGTTTTGAAGTTTGAGGTTGCTGTGAGCTAGGCTGATGCCACGGCACTGTACTCTAGCCCAGGCAACAGAGTGAGACTCTGTCTCAAAAAAAAAAAAAAGGCCGGGCGTGGTGGCTCACGCCTGTAATCCTAGCACTCTGGGAGGCCGAGGTGGGCGGATCGTTTGAGCTCAGGAGTTCGAGACCAGCCTGAGCAAGAGCGAGACCCCACCTCTACTAAAAATAGAAAGAAATTATATGGATAGCTAAAAAATATATATAGAAAAAATTAGCCGGGCATAGTGGCGCATGCCTGTAGTCCCAGCTACTCGGGAGGCTGAGACAGGAGGATCGCTTGAGCTCAGGAGTTTGAGGTTGCTGTGAGCTAGGCTGACGCCACGGCACTCACTCTAGCCTGGGCAACAGAGTGAGACTCTGTCTCAAAAAAAAAAAAAAAAAAAAAAAAAGAAAAGAAAAGAAAGAAAGAATGACAAAATACTATTAATCTATGCTTTGAATGTGAGAGAGCTTTAAAGGTAGAAAGTGGGGAGTATACTTTAGGAAGGATGGAACCACAGAATTCTAGGGAATAACATTGCAAAGTCACATGAGGTGGCCTGTTCAGGTGTTCAGGAAACATTGTGAAATTTCCTGAGACTCTACTCTAAATTGTGTTTGTGGAAGAAGCGTCAGTAACCTCGTAAGTGAGAGCTATGTTATGAAGGGCCTAACACACCAGTCAGAATTTTATTTTAGTCGCTAGCCAGTAATGGGTACTCAAAAAAAGATTTAAAAAAGTTAAGGCCCAGCTTCTGTTTGTGTCTAGTAATTTTTGATATTATGTTGGACATAATGTTTGATATATTGTCAGAAGTCATGTCGTGTCATCTTCCTTTAGGGACTGTGGCATTTTGCCCTGGCAGATTATTAACTTATTAGTGGTTCTCCTTGATCTTGTCAAAGCTTGATTTTAGGCATTGTTAGCCCAGATCTAGAGTATTCTTTAATCTAGACTGTGGTCTTTACTTCTAAGGCAAGAATTTTCTGATGTTTCCTCTGAATACCAAGGGTGTTGACAAAATCTCTCCCCTGTGGCTGGCCCAGAATCTCAATGTCCCTCAGCTTCGTGTGCCATTCAGTGTCTTTTACCCACTCAACGTTACAGCAGCTGCTCCCTGCTAGTACTCACGGGGTCTCAGCCTGAGCGTGTGTGCCCCAGGCTTCGGTCACAGACCTTCAGGAAGTGCTCAGGCACACTTTTGGGCCTCCCCTCTAAGAAGCTGCCGCCTCTCTGGTACCCTACCTAGCAATTTCATTCCAACTATTTCAGCAGCTTTAGACTCCCATCTCTAATTCCTAAACTCATCAAGACCCTGATGTTCACTTGTTCTCTACCTCCCTGTGACATGATTAGGAAATTGTCCCTGAACATATTGCTGTGTGAATGTGGGGCCCACTTCATGTATTTTTATTCTCTAAAGGATCACAGTCTTGCACTGCCTACTAACTAATGCTTGGAAACAGTCACCTCAAACTTGCTTTATATTTTTATGGTGAGAGGGCTAGTCTGGTACCAATTAATCTGTTAAAATCACAAGCTGAAGCCAAACATTTTTAAGTAAGATGATGGCATGATGAAATTTGTATTAAAAAATTAGCAACTATACCATAGAGAAACAGAGAAGAGAGCACTTATTGGAATTATGTTGAGTGGACAGAATAATCTGACTAAAGTGATGGATTGAATTGGGAGTGAAAAATGGGAGGAATTCAGAATGGCAATAAGACTTTTAGCATGAAATTTTGTGTACAAATGGGGAAATTCAGGAATAAGACCATGTTTGTTTGGTGGAGGAGATGACTCTGGGTTGAAGGAAATCTGAAAAATCAGTACAAATTGCCTTTTTACCACCTCTCTGATCTTGTCACTTTGACTTAGGGAAAATTATACAATATGTTGTTTAGCACCTAACACGTTTCACAAACATTTTGACTACCATTATCTGACATTGTAACAAAATCATTACATTTACATTTAGATGGCATATTCCAAAACAAAATTCATTAAGTCATTTAAATTCTTAATCAGTGTTCTATACAGGTCACTCAAGCTGTTTCCAACATTTTCCATTCTCATTTTCACTGGAATCCATTATTTTCCCTGTATAGTTTACAATAAGCTATCAATTTTATTTATTGTTAGTTTTGCTTTTTAGATGATCTTATATGTTACAACTTTTGCTATGTGCATTTTTATGTGGAGAGTACTATTTCTATTAAGTAAGTTCAACTCTTTTAGGTAACATTTTACAAATCTAAGTTCTATCCATATTTTATTCTTCTGTCAGGTTAAGTGACTACTGAATTTTATCATTTAGAGTTCTTTCTCCTGTCATTTTTACTTTGATTTATTTTTCCTGCTACTAATGTTATTACATACTGGATAAAAGACTGATCATTTGTATTTATGTTATAGATAATCCATGAAAAAACAGAAAACAATTCCAGGATTGCTATATTGTCAAAATTCTTTGCTTACATCAAAATCACGTTTTCAATTTTTAGGCATTTTATTTATCCTGGCCCTGCTTCTCTTTAAGTGGTGCCGCATATGATCTTACCCTGGGATAGTCTCTGGATCTCACCAATTAGCTTTCAGATTGCAGGATACCTGCTTTGGATTCTGCTTGCATGGATAACGCACAACTTTGACAATTGTTTTATTCAGTTATTAATCTTGGTTCTGATCTTTCATATACTGACTAGACATGGGGAGGAAAACAAGCAAATTGCTAAGTTGCAAGATTCCGTGGAAGTCATAAATGAGTATATTTGGAACCATGTAAAATTAGCCAAAGCCATTTGGCATATTGACTGTTGATTCTTGAAAGTGCAACAGGTCAAAATGAACTCATGTTTGAAATGGGCAGGGTCAAAACATCTTGCTTCACTCAGAAACTACTGCTAGATTCTAAGAAGCAGTTAAGAAAGAAAGTAAAAATGAATTTTCACCTCTAGAGTTGTAAAGATGAGTAGACAGTGTTCTAGAATGGGCATCCTGCAAAAGCAAATTTTATGGCCACAAATGCATTTTTCTCTTAAAAATTAGTCATGTAAAAAAAAAAAAAATGTAAATAGCAGCCAAACTCTTGAACACAGCTTTACAGCTTTTCCCACTATCAACTTTGTTAAATGTGTCACATTTTCCGAGAATTTACTTTCAACAATTGCTGATGCATCATTGTAAGTCTCAGTCTTCTGAAAACAAAGATTTGCCTAAAATGGAGTTTTTCGATGGTGTAGTTTATTTCTTGATATGGTATGTTTCCAAAGCAGGCCAACTACTTCTGTGTGGTGTAGAAATCAGAAAAGAAAGAGAGAAACAGCGTCTGAAGGAAGTCTTGGTGGCTGGGTGATCGGAGCTTTGCCACTACTGGTGCAAAGGGTTGGTGCATTGGGGACCAGGTGGGTCCGTGACAGGAACCCTGGCTGCATTTCCAAAAAGCACTTTATGCTGTTCCATAGTTCCCAAACTAAATCTCAGTGTGCCGCTAGCTGTGCAGGTCCAAGAAATGCTATTAGGTTTCTGTCTTTTAATTTTTTAGCCAGACTTGTATCAGAAAAATTTAGAACACATAGTGCTACTACTCTGTATATATATTAATACATAGAGAACCTTACAGTTTAAGTCTCACTGTCAGGGTCATCAATCACTTCATTTGATCCTCACTACAAAAGCTGTTTGTTAGCTATTAGGATTCTGCTTAACTGATGAAGAATTGGTTACCTGACTTGCACAAAGTTGCACAACCGGGACCATTTTTTTCTCAACAATTCTTTTCACAACTCTACTGCTCCATCTGGCTTGCAGTCTCTATGTCTTAATCTAAAATCATTATAATTTCCAATCTTTTTTTCACAAATTTTTATTGCCTCTGTTAAATAATGAATGCTATAGACTGAATGCTTGTGCCCCCCTCTCCCCACCGACTTTTCTTATGTTACATCCCAGTCCGCACCTTGATGGTGTTAGGAGGAGGGATTTGGGGAGGGGATTAGGTCATGAGGGTGGAGCCCACACGAATGGGATTCACGCCCTTATACAAGAGGCCTGATAAAGCTTTTTTGCCCCTTCTGTCCTGGGAGGTTATAAGAAGAAGACAGCCGCCCATGAACCAGGAAGGGGCTGCTGAATCTGCTGGCACTTTGATCTGGGACTTGCCGGCATCTAGAACTGTGAGAAATAACTTTCTGCTGTTTATAAGCCACGGTTGTGATTCCTATAGTTACGTTTTCTGTCTAATTTGGTCTTGAGGTCTCTCTTGAGTGGCTATAAGCCAAGATAGCCACTTTCTAGGAGAGCCCTGACCAGGAGAAAGTTAGATTTAGGTGTGTGAGTCAGGTAAGACACAATGAAGGTGTGAATCAAAGTGCATGAGGACATTGATTGCTTACAGGTCCCCACGAGGTTAGGGGTGCTGGCGGGAGTGGATGGGTGGTCTGCAGGTGGTGGGGCAGGGAGCTCAACCAACGGGTGGGAGTGGGGAGGTAGAGAGTGGGGGGCAGAGAGAGAGAGAGGAGAAAGGAGCGACCTGTGGGACCATGGAGTCATTCTTTATCAAGGTCCATGAGCATTATTCCTTTGGCTTTCTCTTGGGGGTTATGCATTCAGTAGTTTAAAGAAAAGGTGCACAAAAGAAGGAGCTTATTTACTTGACTCTGGCATTGACCCTTAGGCTTTGTTGTGGTCAGCAGCTGTGGGAGGTTTGGGACTTGAGGAACAAGTGGGCTGTATCACAAACAACGATATGGGACAGGGAAGCTTTACCTACGCCAAAGGTGGTGGGTTCAACTGGGTTTCAGACAACTTACGTGAGGCCTAAAAATGGGTGCCAAGGCGACTATATTAAACAAACTTATGAGAGCTAACCAATCTACCCAGTTGGTTATAGCAGCCCAAATGGACTAAGGCAATGAATAATTATAAATCCTTGATTCTATGATGTGGAAAGAGTATAAACATCAGCAGTAATGCAAACCTCGGCGTTTCCCCATCACACCTTAGGAGCGAGCACATTGTCAATCTCTCAGCAGGTCCCCGTGCCAGCTCCCGATCCAGCTCTGACTCTGCAGGCCGCACCCCAAGCAGCCTCCACCCTGAACTTTGTCATGCCCTCGCTTTCCACCGTGGTTTATTCACGGATGCATTCATCTATGGCCAGTATCCAGCTATTAAGCACTGGTATGCCTGTTGTAAACTATTGAAATACTTCCTGACCACTTGGAGAAGAGTTGCATCCCAAGCCCCTGTGGGCCCACCTGCCCTGGCCATTCAGACCTATTTCCTGGGATCTTCTGAACCTTCCCATGATCCAGAAAATAAAGGGTTTCTGTCTGGCACATCAAAGCACCTCCAGGAACCTTCTCTCGCATTATGGCCAGCATCTATTCTGTTAGGCCAGTGCCTGCGTAGTACCATTTATTAAATATTTTGAGGGGACCCTTCAGAGTATTCTCAAATAATATATTGTTCAGGTTTTTATGGCTTTTAAAATTGATTAATTGTTTCTAAATAGCTGTAGTTGATTCTCATGGTGTATATTATTCCTTTGTATAACTATATCAAAATTTACTTACCCTAGTTAACATTTGAGTTGTTTCCAGTTATTTGATAATATGGAAACTGCTATGAATATTTTTATATGTTTCCTGGTGCACATGTGTAAGAGTTTCTCTAGGAAAATGAGTCTGGGAGATTGATAGGCTAGTGGGTTTGTGTGTCTTCAGTTTGGCTTAAAAATGTCATTATTTTTCAAAATGGTTGTAACAATTTACACTGTGCTAAATAAGAATCGGTAGCACAAAATAGTTCTTATTACCTACATCACTGCCAACACTTGATATTGCCAGGCTTGTACATTTTTACCAAATTGGTAGGTGGAAAAACTATATCTCATTGGGTTTTAAGCATTTCCCTCATTATGACATTGAATATTTTTATATGTGTATTTTTCATCCATGCATTCTCTTCTTTGAAGTTATTATTAAAATATTTTGTTCATTTTACTGAAGTATTTTTGTCCTTTTTCTTACCAATTTGCAGAATTTATTAATATATTCTTGATACTAATTTTTTCAGTTATGTGTTGCAGTTATTATTTTACAGTTTTCAGCTTGTCATTTCACTTTCTTTATGGTATCCTTTGGTAATATAAGAATTTTAATTTTAATACATATAATCAAATTTATCAATCTTTTCCTTTTTAAAAATTGTGTATGTGAAATTCTTTCCTAACTTTAAAGCATTTTTTTGTGTTGCTTTTAAGGCTTTTCTATTTTTACTTTTTATGTTTAAGCGTTTAACTAACCTATATATTTTTAATATGATGTAAAGTAAAAAAGCAATGTGAATAAGCAATTGTTCCAATACTATTCATTTTTACATCTTTTCCTCACTGATTTTAATTGCCAGATCTGTCACAACTGAAATTTCAGTATACTTGTGTTTCTAGGTTCTTTTTCTCTGTTCCATTGGCCTATATACTTTGATGTCTTAATTACTATATTTTTATGATAATTATCAGCACCTAGATTGACAGGTATCAGAGTATTATCTTTTCATCTTTACAGAGTGTTTAAAAAATCAACTTTATTGAAGTATAATTTACATAAAGTAAAATACACTCATTTAAAGTATATGGTTCAATAACTTTTGCCTCTATATACACCTAACAGTCATTGTAACATTTTTAAAACAGTTGTTCTTAGACTTGGACAACAAGCAGCCCAGGACTGTGATCCCAAGAGAAGGGATCACAGGAGAGAAGCCCTATGATTGCTCTCGTTTTCTGCCTGGAGGCGCTTTCAGAAACATGGGAACATCGTGCAGACATGGGGAGCCCACGCAGATCACAGCAATCTTGCTGAATTGAGAAGACAGAGCCTGGGGTTCAAGAATGCGGAGGCAGCTGTAATGTTTAGGACAGAGTACTAGAGGAAGGGGAGCTACATGGAGAAAGAGCTTCAGAAATCTGTGTAAGTCTCTTCATGAGTTTGTTTCTCAAGATTAAGCCATTCACATAAGCGGAACAATTCCCAGAGCCCACACACGGCTGAGAGTCAGAGTTCTGACCAGACAGAGTAGAAAGATATCACTGAACACCTGGGGCATTCGGTAGGGGGTCCAGAAGGGCCATGACTTAGGGGCAGTGCTAAGCTCGTCCTGGAATAGAGTGCTCCAGATTCCCCAACAAAGCTTAGCAACAAGCCTTGACAGTATCAGGATGAACGGCAAGTAACTTAGCTGTTTGTCAAAACAGTGACTAAGACTATTTAGACAAGGCAACAAAATTTAGCTCTCAATAATGTAACATTTACAATGACCGGGATGCAATCAATTATTAGTAAATATGTGAGGAGGAAAAAAGGGTAACACACAATCAGGAGAAAATTTTCACTATAGAAACAACCCAGGAATAACAGAGATGATGGAATTAACACAGAGAAACTAAAACGGTTGTTTTAAATATGTTCAAGAATTTAATGAAAAGTTTGAACATCACAAAGAGGGAAATGGAATATAGAAAGGAAGGAACTTCTAAAACTGAAAAATACGATATCTAAAGTGAAAAATATACTAAAGTGATTACCAGCAGACAAGACAATTTTGAAGGAAGTGTGTTGTGTGTTTATAGATTCTCAGGATTTTTCTCTGCCCTACACCAATGTTAGGATAGGAAAGTTTCCTTGCTTTCCTCTTCTGTGAGGTATGTATTCTTGATTCATCCTCAGAGAGAGTATAGTTATCTGCTATTCCATATGTGCCTTTAGATCTCCTGTTTGTCTCTGTGCCTTGGGAGAGTTCTAAGCTTTATCTCCTGTCCTTGGCACGTTCTGCCTCAAAACAAAGGCTGAAATCACCATGGTTTGGCATCTATGCTTTCATGCAAAAGCAAATTTTAGTGCTTGCTTACTTCCCAAGATTTCTTTTTTCACAATATTTTTAGCATCTGTAGGTTCTTTACTTTCTTGCCAGCTTCGTGATTCCTTTGAAAACTTTGTCTTAAACATTGTCTTCATCAGTCTGAGTTGTTTCTGCATGAGGAACAGTCATGGTGTCTAATTCATCATATTGCCAGAAATATAAGCAATGCAATAGGTTTTTGAAGAACTTCTAATATATTGAGTCATGCCATCATATGAAAAATTTAATCTCGAAATCGTGTTACATTATTATCCTTTGTCTCACATGAGCTGTGGCTACTGCACTGCTCTGGGTCCTTGGGATGTCCAGGGAACAAGGGCATATTCAGCTGCAAAACAAAACAGCTGTTTTGAAACATGTGAACACAACATAGAATTATCACAAGATAAAATGATGATTTAACCAGGTGACACGACATTAAGAGACTACTGACATTCTGAGCTGATACACAGGGTAGAGGTTCATGGAGCGGTAGTGTATTTATGGGCAGAGGACTGTCACAGGCCTCCAAAGTCAGAAAAGCAGGTTTATATTCTGCCACCTACTGTGTATGACATTTTGCCCAAGATTGCTAATACTTCTGACCCCCAGGTGTCTCATTAACAAAGAGGATAAGGATCGTATACATGAAAACCTGTTGATATAATGCCTTCTAATTCATGTTATACCAGTTACTTCTGCATACCAGATATGACCAACTTCACTCATGTGGGATTTAAATATGATCTTTTTAATTTTTTTGAGTTAAAACCCATTCATGGTCTCATATACCAAATTACTAGGGAGTCAAACACTTGTCTCTTGGGAATTCTTTCTTCCCTAAATTTTCCAAGAAATTTATGGACCTAGTCCAAAGGTGTGACTCTTGCCTCTAATGGCCATGCAGCCAGAAAACTGATGAAATAGACCATGTCCCAATTTTTCTACAGCCATGGCTTCTGTTTTGGCTGAAGTGTCACTGTGTAAAACTGTTTCTGCTTTGTCCAATGCATCCTTGTCTGTTGTTACTATGTCCAGACCCACATCCTTGTAGCTACTGCCCATCCTTGAGGGAGAAGAAAAACCACTTCCTCAGCGTCACCCAGAGCCAAAGGCAGTCCATGCTTGAAGTCCGACATTACTAGCTTCTGTGAACAACCTCAGCCACATGTTGCCCACACAGTTCTGTCAGCTGCAGCAGTGGCAGCAATACACCCTGTCATGACCGATTATCGCATTCTTCTTGCCTTCTTTTACCTGATTTTTAAGAATAATGAAAAAAAAAAAGAAATTATTTTCCAAGGTGAAAGATTATGTCTTTCCAGGAAAACAACTGGCAACTTCCAAATCACATACTTTTCACCAACGTGTTACCTGACCAGGAGTTCACCTGCACCTTACGATTCTAGTCGTATCAGTGGTGGAATGAGGAAACAGAGAGGTAGATACTGTGGTCTTCTAATTACTTGAACAATTTCTCTAGTTTCCTACAGAGCACTTGAACTGAGCTTCCACGGAACGTTCATAGGTGATTATATCTGAGAATCCCTTGGGCCTGAGACCCATGACACCATCATGTAATACTCTTTCCTTCTTATAGGAGGAATAGAGGTTAGTGGACCACGACGATGTTCTCAATAAAAGAAGCCCAAGGTCTGTATGTACTATATGCAATTGAGAGGTTGCGTTTTGAGAAGGTTTGGTGAAGATGTAATAAATATTGTTGCAAGTCACTGTTTACAGCCACCCAACTTAGAACTAATGCTAGCTTGATTTTAATGTTCTTATAAAATTAGAAAAAAGTTTTTCTTTGTTTCAAGAAAAGTTTTAAAAATGTGTGCAGATGCATTCCAAGGAAGACTGCCAAAAAAGAAACGTGTTTGCTGTGGTTCCACAATTTCTACCCGGAGTGAATTAATGAAGCGGCAGGAGCATTTCCATCCCCTTGCCCATTTCCTGCAATTTGGTCCTAGAACTGTGGGAGGAAGCACCCTCTATCCTCCGTCCATATTCCTAAATGAGCCATGTCAACTCTGCATAGTAGAAGAATCCTATTCTCAGTGGATGGGAAGCAGCGATTTTCATCACGGTTGTCACAGCAGGCTAACCACTGTAAAAGCAATCTCCAAGTCTCCACACTTGAGCATAGTGAAAGTTTGTATCTCCCTTACATCACACTGGTGAAGGGCAGAAGTCACAGACCCAGAACACTTTGCACCCTTTTGTAGACTCTGAGAGTAAAAGCCATGATATACACATGGCCAGAAAGGAGAGGAGGAAATGGATATTGATCAGCTTTAAAAGTCTCTGCCACAGTTCACCAACTCGGTCACCAGATACTATATTCATTGTGTCTTTCTCCATCCCTCTTAAAAGTGAGACAACATAAATCCCATCCAGCTCATCCAGCTGTATCCAACTCAAAGTCCAGAATCTCTGGGCAGTATGCAGTGCTCTCACCGTGGCATCCTGTGGCTTGGCGAACTGTGAAGCAAAGAAAAGTCATCTGCCTACTCGTACCCAAAATATAATGGGTCAAAGGCAGGAAGTAACAGCTGTTACTTCTACAGAGGAAAAAGGGAGAAACACATTCATCAGTGGTCCATAGCATTTCTGAAATCCCACTGGACAGGCACTAAGAAGGAAGTAGAGGAAGTTCCCTATGTAGCCCCTGATTCTGTTCCCTGGGAAGACCCCTTGGCCTCCGATAGCCACGGCACTTTGATCTGCCTGTTCTTGTTTGATTCTTTCTTCCCCATGGTCAAATCTGAGGTGTCATAGAACATTTTCTCCTTCAAGGCTGCTTGGGCTTCATAGCTCTCTTCCTGATAGTGCAATGTGAGGGCCTGCAGTTGTTTCAGCTCTAACAGTCGAGGGCATTTATTTATTGTTGATTTATTGATTGGTCAATTGATTGTTTAGGCTCATAGTTTCTTTGGCAAAACAGTTTCCCCAGAGACTTGGTAGGCAGCTCATCTTTTTTTCTTACAGTTATCTCCTTACAACAATAAATAAGCGTAGTTTTTAAACATATTTTTCCACCTTATATGTTACATATCTTTGCTTTCTGGCCCACAAACCTCTCTTTTTAAACTTAATGGAGAAGTTGGAGGCCAGATGGCGGGCTAGAAGCAGCCTGCACAATGCTGCTGTCATGGAGAGGATGGAAAATGGGGAAGAGATACCCACCTTAGGATTGGTCATCTGAGCAAGAGCTCTGGGAAACCACAGACACAGGTGGGAGTGAAGTGAAGAAGATGGAAGTGGGATGAGCTGCTCAGCAGGACCCAGATACTTAGGGAAGGTGCCCACATGTGGGAAAGGGAAACAGGAGAATAGCCCAGACTCCACGCTTCCCCCCAGGATACTGCAACCGGAGCACAGGAGGGCCCCTCCACTGCAGCCGGGCTCCAGACTCATGCAGAGACCTGAGTGGAGGTTGTGCAGCTGCGTTGCTCTGGAGAGAAGGGACGGCCGCCTTGTGAGCCCTGGGCGCTGCAGCTGGCGCCATTCTAACATCCCGGCCATGGAATGCTACTTCTGCCCAGGGGTCAGATCTGTGACTGCAACTTCCCCTTGGCCCCTGCCAGGTGGGCAGGGAACCAGGAACTTGGTACTAGCTCCTAGGCAGGTGATGTGCACCCTGGGACCCCTGAGCACAGCGGGAGACCAAGGGCCTGGCACCCACTGCTGTGGGCTGGATGATCCTGCTCAACTGCACTTCCTGCAGGACCTGAGCAAAGCACGTGCCCTTAGCCCTCAGCACCCACTGCCCATTGCTGGGGCAGTTGGACCACTTCTGCTGCTGCCTGAAAGACCCCAAGCAGGACAAAAGCCATCACAACTATGTCCTTTGGATCTGGACAGTCTGCATGCCATGGACCTGTACCATCCTGCATAGGCACCCTGGGCACTGTGCCCTATGCACATCCTGCCCTGCCTGCATGCCCCGCAGATCTGCTCCATCCCAACTAGGTACCCTTTCTTGATAAAAACCCTCAACAAACTAGGCATAAAAGAAACATACCCCAAAGGACAGACAGATGAGTGGCCAACAAACATGAAGAAATGCTCCATATTGCTAATTATCAGGGAAATGCAAATTAAAATCACAATGAGATACCACTTTAGCCCTGTTAGAATGGCCATTATTAAAAAGTCAATAAACAATAGATAGATTCCGGTGTGGATGCAGAGAGAAAGGAATGCTCATACACTGTTGGTGGGACTGCAAATTAGTACAACCTCTATTGAAAATAGTATGGAGATTCCTCAAAGCAATAAATGTAGACTTACCATTGGATTTAATAATCCCACTAGTGGGTATCTACCCAAAGGAAAAGAAGTCATTTTATCAAAAAGATACCTGCACTTCAATGTTTATTGAAACATAATTCACAATTGCAAAGATGTGGAATCAACCTAAGTGCCCTTCAATTCAGGAGTGGATAAAGAAAATGTGGTGTGTGTGTTTGTGTGTGTGTGTGTGTGTGTATCTATCTATCTATCATCTGTCTATCTATCTACATATATTTGTTTCTCTTTGGGCTCTAAAAGTTCAATGTTTACCAACCTTCAAATTCAAAATTTTTTAAATTGTACTCTATCCTCTTTCAAGCCAGACAAGTTTGAGCTAAACTTAAGTTTCTCTTCTAATGCCTTGTTAAGTGCAGGCAGTAACATCCGATATACAACATTGACCTGTTTTCTGATCTAGTCCAGGAGGCACTTGTTCTGCCTTCCAAGTTATCAATGGAAGAGTTAAAAAAATTTTTTTCCCAAATAAAAGGGTTCTTTAGGCCTCTGTTATCTCATGTTGGTTTTCTTGCTGCCTACTACGTAATTGTTAAGTCAATGCCACATTAATTTTTGTTGTAATGCCAATTTCTTTATTACTCAGGGTAGGTTAACTTCCGTAACAAACAAGCCTCAAGAGCTATGGTTTTACACAAGGAAATGTATGTCTTTTCTGGTGCCATAGTCCAATGTGGTTATCCTAGTTGAAAGACTACTTCAAGTGATAATTTAATTAATAGAAATTTTGGTTAACAGGGAATAATTGAAGAATAAAATCTTTGATTTTAAGCATTTGGCTCTTTCTATTTTTGTTTGTGTGATAAAAGTAGATAATCAAGACAGCCCGAAATCTGGCAGGCCACCAGATCTACTTGGTGCTCACAAAGTGCTTATCTATAACTAACATCACCAATAGAACTTTCCACAATGAAGGGAATTTTCTAGATCTGTATTGTGTCATATGTTAACTGCTGGTCACACGTAATTTATAAACACTTGAAATGTGCCTAGTCTGACTAAGGAATTGATTTTCAAATTTTATTTTATTTACATTAGTTTAAATTTAAATAGCCACACATGTTAAAGAGCATAGACTATCATCCAAAATTTTCAGATGCCAGGAGTATGTATAGTCCTCTTCTCCTTTAGAACTTGTCTTAAACTTTTAATAGAAGGGAGGTTGTGGGCAGGTGAACAGGGCTGCCTTGTCCCCGCTGCCAGCACTAGATTCAAAGAAATTGCTCTCGTCCTAGATGATCTGTGCTTCCTATACAAAACAAGTCCACTAAAGACAACCAATCTAATATAAACACTTCCTGTAACTGCGTGAGTTGGTACACACTTGTCCAAATGTGTTGGATTTGATTTTTTTTACACTTTCTCCAAAATAAAGCCATTTGAAGACAGGAAAACTTTGTTTTATTTAAATGGCACCTCCATGCCATGCCCTAGATTTACACCTCTACTTAAATCCTTGTGGAATACACAAAGAAGATCCTGCAAGAAAAAGAAACTTAGAGAGTTCCCTGAACCCTCCACATACTAACAGATTGGCGTCACAACAGGTTACGTGGCTATGTTAGGGTAGCCCTTTGATTCTAGTGGAGTTTTCCTCAGTCTGGCAGTGGGTTCAGGATCTCATGGCAAGAAACCCCACAAAAACCAAAAAAGATATTCAAGACTGTCAGAATATCTGTTCAGAAGTGAAACCATCTAGTATTTTAACAGACATGGAAAAAGGATGTTCCAATGAGTATGATCCCTGAACAATCCCACAGTTAAGTAATTTCCTGGATCCTCTCAAAACTTTTACATGTTTGGCACAATAGACATAGACAGTGTCTGGCATGATAGGGAGAGTAGAGACAGAGGTAAAAATGATATGCTTTGTCGCAATTCACCTAGGAGCAGCAAGAGAATGAGAAACTCGCAACTCTTCCCTCCACTTAGCAGACTAGTTATAAGTTCCAAAATACAAAGAGATATTTTTAGAATTAGAGCTGTAAGCACATTGTACCCAAGATGGGATTTGAGTGAACTCCAATACAGAAAAGTCATCTTACAATCTGGAGCCATATCACATGGAGAAATGTGTTAAATAATACTTTTCTTTCCAAAATGATTGTGTCTTGTATAATGAGCTTCTTACCTCAAATTCATATTTTTTTTTTGTTTAAAAAATTATTTTCAGCTGCAACTACCAAGTTTTAACTATGGTTAGGCAAAGATCACATTTCCGTGTTAGATTCCAATTTCCTTTGAATTTTGCTCTAATGAACTCTCCAATTAGTACCTCTTCTGTTCTGCCCTAGTGTTCACACCACTACAATATTTATCAAAGTTTAATTATGTGCAAAGGCCCAACACAGTGCAGATGGCCTCACGATAGGCCCTTTGTGCTTTGCTATTCTTTGTCCTCATGATGGCTCTGTAAATGGGCCTATGAAGCCCATTAGCGCTATGGGAATATTTAATCATGATAATCCACACAAAGCATAGAATCTGGAACATAGCAACAAATCAATAAAGGGCAGAGATTTTGCCAGGCTTCAAGGTACATGTGCTCTGGTCAACAGCAGAGCCAGGGTTCCCCATGTCCCATATGTCCCTCATCCTGCACATACCCAGATGCGCTTTGCTCAACTTCAGGCTTCATCCTTTTTGGGGTCTCTCGGTTGAAGCAAACTTGAACAAACAGCTCAACAATAAATTACGGTATTTTACTTTGAGTATTTTCTTCTCTCCCCAAGTAAATTTTTATTGTTTTGAGAGACTAGGGCTGTGTCTTCAATAAACATATTTCAGACAAGGGGAGCAGTAGCACCAGGTAAAACTGCAAACCAAAGGAGGAAAAGTCACTGTGTTTATTCTGGAAGCTAATGTCACCCAAAGTCAAAGTATTAATATCTGTTAACCAGATCTGCTGATACCTTTGGCATCTGCAATCAAACACTAAGAAAAGCCATGGTGAAGTGAGCTTTAAGTACAGAAATCTATAGAGAAAGAAGAAACCACATGGAAGAAATGTCCCAACCCCAATGCCCCACCAGACACAGCTTTTAGATTTGTACATTTTCAAAATATGTAGAGCTTACTAGAGGTGCTTAATTATTCCTTTTCTTTTAATTCATATAATTTTAGTGTCTGCAAGGCAGCCCGTGGCTGGGTCCTAGTGCAGCCTGTCCACTTATTTATTTGGGGTGTGTGACTTCTCACCTCTGTCAATCTGTTTCTAAATCTGAAAATTGGAGATGATGGAAAATATTGCTATTTCTGGAAGATTGATTAAATGAGTCTTTTGTGGAAGCAACTTACAAATGTAATACAAAAGTATGCCATCATTCAGAGATTGTTTTCCTACAACATACCATAAAATAATTCACAATTTGTAAGGTGGTGTTTAAAGACAAGGACATGTTCATTCTGTTTATCATGTTTCTTTTTGGTGCAAAAAGAAGATACAGTTTGTGGAATGACTGTATTGGGTGATTATAACTTCCACTGTGAGTTATTCAACAATCTTGAATGAGTACTCTATAGGCCCAGGAGACTCCCTGGGCCTCCCCTAATCACAGAAGTCAGGGACCAGAAGACTTGGTTGATTCCACTGTTGTGCAAGATGATGATGTAAACTCCTCACTGTTCCTGTGAACTTGCTGCTGTGAGTTGGATCTGTGGGTATCTTGGGTACCTTTGGAGATGATGCCTTTGAATTTTTATGACTGTGCCCAAGTTTATATTCATTCAGATGCTTACTAAAAATTAGGGAAAATCTGTATTTTGAAAAGGAACAAAAATGTGTATAAAATTTATAAATTATTATTTAAAAGCCAAAGACTAATGACAGGGAAAATATTTGCAATGCAGATGATAGATATTGCTTTTATATGACACAGATCTCCTGCAAGTTGATTAAAAAAGACAAATAAATAGAAAAATGGGGAAAATATTTAAGAAATTTATAGGAGAGAAAATACAAATGGACTGCAAACATATAATGTGCTAGCCATTTTCACTAGCAGTCAGAATACAAATTTAAAAAGCAATGTGCTATTTTTTTAACCCTCCGACTGAAAAATATATCTAAAGGATATATGGTTCTGGGTATTCTTGTACCCATGGGAGTGTAAATTTCTATCTGCGATTTAAAAATTAATCTACTAAAATTAAACATACAAAAAGCCTTTGACCCAGTGATCCCAGTTTGGGGAGTTTAATAGCAGTTAGTAAAGGAGAGTAAGAATGAAAATGAGTGGGAGTTTATTAACTTTGTACATTTTTGCATTTTGTTATTTGACAAAATAAGCAAGTAATACTCATGTGATTTAAATATACGTGTGTGCGTGTTTGTATGTATGTATGAATATGATCAGAATGAGTATGCCATAACATACACGTCTTCAATATTTTAGGGTGAATCTAGGTTGCTTCAATAGGTGATTTATTCAATACAAGTTCAGAATAAAGTATGTGATATTCTTTCCCACTCTTTTCTGGGCAGACTGTATATCATATCATCTCAGGTCTAAATGTTGAAGGATGGTATGGATAGTCACAAACTGAAGAGATTCCAGAAGTAGGAAGGCAGGATGATGAAAGACTGGAAGTCACATCTCCCATGCAAAGGTGTAATCATCTGAGGGATCTAAATCCATAGCTTCCATTCCTTCACCTTTCAAGCCTTGGCAAGCAGGGATTAGGCCTTGCTATTCCACATCTTATTTCTCAAATCCATAGGCTGTTTTTCTTATTTGAGCTCTTTACAGCATTTGATAATAGTGATAAGGTCTTCCTTCTTTTTTCATTTATAAAACTTTACTTCTTAAATATAAGTTGTGGATATGCCTATAATGAAAAGCATTAGTCTCTTGCTTTACTTACCCTAAATTCCATGTACCAGGGCAAAGTTTTGAAAGCAATTTCTGTTTCCAGTTTTCCTGGTGGTCACCTTCATGTTTCTCATTCTTGAGTTACCAGCTGTACGCGCTTCACTGAACTGGTGCTGGGAAAGCTGAGACTATCAGGAGCACAGCGCTGTCTACAGTTCCTTTTCAAATTTGTTTCTAGTGCTTTTCTTCAAGATAATGCTCTTGAATTCTTGTTTGTGGAAGTGCCCGTTTTTATTCACTCAAATGCTTGTAAAAATATGTACTTTATTTTAAAAATAAGCAAAAATAATGGACAAATTTTATGACAAACATATAAAAAATAAAGATAGAATTGACAAATATTTATGACATAAAACAATAAAAGGAGGCAACCATTTCTTGACTTTCCACGGAATTTCCACAAAAAACTGTTGTGTCTCTGTATTGCCCTCTGTCTCTCCTCGCTCTCCTGTACCTCTCAACCTCTCTCCACTTCAGATCACACTTACACTCTGATCTGCGAAAATATTTGTCTTTCCGATTTTGTCCACTTTTGTTCTAAAAACGAAAAATGAACAAGCACCATTTACAAAATTAAGACTGTTAAATAGTTTCACTGCAAAGCCATGAGTTGTGCTGACCTCATTTCTTTTTCTACGGGTCTAATGTTAAGATCTGCGTGACTTTAATGTTTCCACCATTCAAGACAAAGGAATTCTTTCTACTTACAGTTAATTGATGGCTTAAAACCATGCCAAATTTTAGTTTGTTTCATATTTGAGTTGTGACTTGCTTATATTTTTGTTATTTTTATTAATGTTCTATTTTTTCTAGACTATCTAATCAGCTCTTTTTTTTTTCTTGATGAGAGAAGGGATGTGTGCTTTCTTCACTGTGCCGCTAAGTCACTGATCTCATCCAGCTTCTTAGTCATTCTGTTTATTGCTTGGACTGTGTTCCATCCTCATCTTGAAGACATTCTTCTTGGAGCCCATTCACTTCCTGTTCTGACTTTGGTTGTCTTCCAAGCTTACAGTACAACTAAACTTCCTGGGATTTAGTTTACTGCAACTCCTGAGTTATCTCACCATTTCTTCCGTTATATGTTTTTCTTTGCTTTTGTTTTTCACTTCATTTCGATGGTACCTGGACTCAAGCAATTCATGCAGAAAAGGCACCTGATGAATAAACAGTCTTGGTCTAATCTGTCTGCAAATAACCTCACTATGTCATTATACTTTGCTGTTAGCGTAGTTGGACTTAGAATGAGAAGATGGAAATGATTGTCTTTTGGAACTTTAAAGGCCATTTCCTCTTTGCAGACAGACCTGCTGTGAGGATTAGATCTTCATGTGACCCCAGTCCCTGGGCGACACAGGAGGAGCCCTGCCAAATTCCCTTTATCTGCCCATCAGGGCCCCCAGTTTTTCTATGTCCCACGGTGATCACATCTATTTATTAACAAGGTTTCAGTTTTTTAAGTAACTTCAAAGATCTACTTGAAGCCCATAAATCATTCTTTGGAAGTTCTAGTATATATCTGATGTAATCAAATATTCATTGATTTAAGAAGTAAAACTCTTAGTTCATGAGAATCACATCATTTCTCACAACCCCAAGGCCCCCAATGTATACTTTATATTGTATTATCTTTAGTCTTGGCTCATAGGCCTTATGTATACTATGCTGTTATATCACATAGGAAATCTTATTTAGACTAAAACATTTTAGGAGGTTGAATAAAATATTGAGCCTAGATGACATCCCATTTTTTTTATTGGCACTCAATTTTTAAACAAAACTTTGATTAAAAGTATTGGGCTACTGATTCTTTTAACTTACCTAAAAGGAACAGAATCTAATCACGTGTGTGTACACACACACACACACACACACACACACAGTGTTTAGCTTGAAAACATGTATATCAAGAGCTATTTCATTTTGAGTAACTCATGAGATTTCTGATACCAAGTAAACTGGCAAAGGTAAGGAAACTTCCATTTTATAAATTTTTACTTTTGTAGCAAAATAACAATACAGTATAGTGTTAAGAGTGTGGGTTTTTAGAGTTTTTAGAGTTAAACCATAACACTTTGAATGCCAGTTTTATTTCTCCTTAACTGTGTGGCCAAAAGCTGGTTTTTTACATGTAACATCTCACTACCTCACTCATCTTTAAAGGGTGTGTAATAATATACCTGCCACCTAGGAACAAAATTCTCAATAAATATTATAACAACTATATGTCGTTGGTGTCTTTGAAGGGTCCCAATAAAAAGCAGTTCTCCTCTCCTCTAGAGTTCTAAATCCGATGATGAATAAGGCAAAGGATTGTCAGATGGAGATTAAAACATCATCATTATCATCACTATAGCATAGAATGGCAAATGTGCTTTCCAATAGTAAATGCCAAAATTAGTGAGACTCATCCACCTTTGGACAGGCAGCAATAGACCAAGGAGTTTTTCAAGCACTGGACTCCAGCAACAAAGAAGTCTGTGTCTTTCAGTCTTCTTGTTCCCAAGACAAAGAGGAAGTAGAAAGGATATGAATGTCTCTTTTCCACTTTTCAAACACAGCAATCTGCTAACTCACTACCATCTCCTGGGGCAGAATGAGCAGAAGAGTGGAGGGACCAGGAGTGATAAGGTGGGAAGACTGTCCTTGTCCTGATGTAATCAGGCTCCTCTGAGCCTTCAGTTCCAGGAGGCTGAAGTTGGGCTTCTTTCTCTGTCCTTGTAGAATCCAGTTTTAGCAGGAATCCTGCTGGGGCTGTTTAGTGAATATCCCCCACCCTTGGTATCTGTTACTAGCAGCCCTTGATAGTGCATCAGATTATTTGTCCCCACACCCTGTAATCTGTCATCCTGGCCTGCCTTCAGCAATAACCCTCTCAAGTCCCTTTAGACGGAATCCTTCTGACCCCTGATATTTTCTTTTGGTAATTTTCCATTCAGCTCCTTGGGAATAAATCTGCACTTGTCCTTGTGGTATTGGGAGTTGAGATCAACCTCTCTGCCCTGCTGCAAGACCCCATTGCAGGGGGCCCTATAACTATAGTGATAGTTCCCTCTTGAATAATGTCTTCCTTACCATCTTTAACAAATGTCATGAATACTTTTTTTTTCCTTTGGCAAAACTGCTGAACTGCCTCCACATGGAAGGAAACATCCAGAATGGGGAAGAATCATCTCCCCAAACATTATATGGTTATTAGAGTGACTATGTTCTCTGGGTCTCAGCTCACACTTGGACTAGACCTGTAACATTCCATGCAGGCTTAAAATGAGGATCTGTGATTTGCTCAAAGCCAAGAGATGATTTTCAAAAGGAAATCCGGGAAAAAACACTTTAATCTTCTTCACACACTGCACATAAAATAAACACTGCAGACTTGATTGCAAGGAAGTGATGAAAGTTCTCAAAAACATTTCATTATCTCTCCACATGACTAAACTACTACTGAATTAGAAAAACATTAAAAGAAATAGCTTGAATCAATAAAAAGTTAATCAAGATAATTATTTTGCGTTATATTAAAATACATTAAATAGCAATGGCCCTCGTTCAGTATGGCCAAACAGGAAAAACAAATTAATTATTGGTGTAAAGTGCAATAGAATAATTATTGTGTTGAATGGATTTTAAAACATTTTCTATTCATTTTCAAAAGTTTTTGTGCATACATTTGTTTTTCTAAGCCAAAGTAATTTCCAAGTCAAATTTTGAAATGTCTTCATTGTCTTTTTTTATTAATTTCAGGCAATTACAGAAATTAATTCAAAACTCTTCACCTGTGGCTCATGGTCACCAACTGAAAAAGTAATATTAATATTGCTTTTATGCTCAGAAACTTTTAAGAAAATAAAATTCACTTCAAGTTATAAAATAGATACAAATCATTTCATGTTTTAAAAGTAGGTTAAATTAGCAATAATTACAAAGACTAAAGTAAGCACATTTCCATACATGGATATTAAAGGGAAATTTTTAAAGGAAGTATATTTATGAAAAAGTGTTTTATCCACTAGAAGAGTGAGGCATAAGTCTAAGGCTCTGAAAATACTGTCACCCCAATAAGACTTAGTGGTGGCAAAATAAGATAGAGAAAAAAGTAGCCTTATCTGACACCTCTTACTACCTTTGGCCATCCAAGCAGCACTTCTGTCCTGCATACATTTCTGTGGTTTATGACCCTTGAGTCAAGTGAAACCTACCCCGTTTTCTTGGTGTTGGGTAGCTGGCTTGGAGTTAGTGAAGAGCTAGCAGTGTCAGAATGAGGGAAGTCCAAAGTCTCAAAAATGATCTGACACTGACTGCCGTTAACAGCCCATCCATGTTGTACAGTAGCAACCAAGCCCACGGCAATGATAAATCTCCTCTTTTTGGAGGTGCAGATGTTGGGAAAAAAGAGAAGGTGGGTTTCTTGAGTCAGATCATTTTCTGAGCAAAACTGAGTCACCTTTTTCTATGAGACGTCTGACTCCGAGGTAACCATATGGCTGTTCAGATGACTACTTCCAATGTATCTCCTCGTTTTCCTTTATTCTGGAAATTAAGTCATTACCAAAGGTAACTTAGGGTTCTTAGATCTTCATATCCTAAAATAGCCTGACATATTCATATTGCTGAATGTAACAGACAGTTTCAAAGTTTTCCTCATTGGAAATGAGAGTACGTGGCAGAGTTGGCCATCCCCTGCTTGAAAACTTTCTTCTCTTAGTGTAACCATTCTGTATCTATGGGAGGAGGGGCCTATTACATATTCTCCTCCATCTTAGTGGGGTACATGTATTTATCTGTATGTGTGTGTGCATATACAATTCTTTGTGTGATATACAGTTGACCATTGTACAATGCAGAGGTTAGGGGTGCCAACCCACCAGACATTCGAAAATTTAAGTATAACTGTTGACTCCCCCAGAATTTAACTGCCAATAGCCTACTGTTGACTGGAAGCCTTATTGGTAACATAAATAATTGGTTAGCACAGATTTTATATGTTATAGGTATTATTTACTGTATTCTTAGAATATAGTAAGCTAGAGAAAAGAAAGTGTTATTGAGAAAATCATAAGGAAGATAAAATATATTTACTATTCATCAAGTGGAAGTGGGTCATCATGAAGTTCTTCATTCTTATTGTATTCATACTGAGTAGCCTGAAGAAGAGGAGGAAAAGGAGGTGTAGTCTTGCTGTCTCAGGTGTATAAGTGGATCCATGTAGTTCAAACCCATGTTGTTTGAGAGTCAACTGTATATGTATATGTAAATAAATGTTGATGATATTCAGCTCTAGTTCCTTTATTTTCATTACTTGATAGTATTTTATGAAATCAATATTACTGAGTTTTTAACTATTTGTCTTTGGGTATAAACATATGTAATTTTTGAATTTTTGGTATTAGAATCAATGCTGATCTAAACAATCATGTACACATCTTTTTTGTGGATATATCTAGTACTGTGTCTAGGGTATGTGCCCAGAAGGGAAGTGCCGTATTTTAGGGTAGTAGGTCTTCAAATTCAAATGTATTAGTTATTACAGTTTTCTCTTCAACTTGTACTCTCACCAGTGAAGTTTAACAGTTTTCTTTGCTGTATATTGTGGCAAAACATGGCATTTATAACCACAAATTTCACTCTAAATACTGTTTTCTCTGCATAAGTTTTAGTATTCTGTGTTTATATTTTTGTTCATCTCAAAGTATTTTCTAATTTCCCTCATGTTTTCTTCTTTGACTCATTGGTTATTAAGAGTGTGTTGTTTAATTTCCACACATTTGTGAATTTCTCAAATTCATTTCTGTTACTTATTTCTAATTTCTCATTATGCTTAAAAAACATGCATTTATTGAGAAAGGTTTTTTGTGGCAAAACATACAGTTTATCATGGAAAATGTTCCATGTGCACTTGAGAAGAATGTGTATTATGCTGCTTTGAGTGGAAAGTTCTATAGATGTCTTTTAAGTGCAGCAGTTTGTAATGCTGTTGAAGTTTTCTATTTCCTTGTTGATATTCATCCTAGTTTTCTATCAACTATTGAAAGTTTAGTATTGAAATCTCCAGCTATTGTTGAAGTGTCTTATTTCTCCCTTTAAGTCTGTGCATTTTTGTGTCATTTTGGGTTCTGTTATTAGGTGTGTATATAACTGTTGTGTCTTATTGATGGATTGATCCTTTTATTATTTTCAAATATTCTTCTTTGTCTCTAGTAACATTTTTTTACTCAAAATCTATTTTTTTCTGATATAGGTATAGCTACTCCAGCTCTATTTTAGTTACTGTTTGGATATCCTTTTCTATCCTTTTAATTTCAATTTATTTGTTTCTTTAAAGTATGTCTCTTGTAGATAGCAGATAGTGGAATTATTATTATTATTTTTATAAATCCATTCTGTCAATCTCTGCCTTTTGATTGGAGTTTTTAGTCCATTTAAATTTAAAGGAAGTACTCCTAAGGCAGGATTTACATCTGTCACTTTACTATTTGTTTTGATAAGTCATTTGTCCTTTTTCTTTCTTTATTCATCTATTACTCCTTTCTTTTGTGTTATATAGATATTGCCTAGTATACCATTTCAATTTACTTGTTATTTATTTTCCTCTTTTTAAAAAATTATTTTCTTATTGATTATCCTGGTGATACTATTAATATCTTAAATTAAAACAATTTAGTCTGGTTAATATCAACCTAATTTCACTAGTATACAAAGCATTGCTCTAATATGCTCCACTTCCTACATTCTCCTTTGTACAATTACTGCCACAGAGCTTACGTCTTTGTATATTATCCCATCAGTACAATTTTATAATCACTACTTTTTATGGTTTTCTTTTAAATGAGATAGGAGAAAAAATGAGCTGCAAACCCAAAGGTACCTTTATACTGTTGTTTATATTTGTCTATATGTTTACTTTTACCGGTGCTCTTTTCTTCATGGGGATTCTATGTGCTTCTACTGTCCTTTTATTTCATCCTGAAGGATTCCCTTTAGTTTTTCTAGTGACAAGTTATTGCAGTGTTGTTTGTCTGTGATTGTCTTAATTTTTCATTTTTTTTTTTTTGAAGGACAGTTTTGCTATATATAGAATTCTTGGTTAAGAATCTTTTTCTATTACGTTACCCTTCCTTCCTTCCTTCCTTCCTTCCTTCCTTCCTCCCTCCCCTTCTTCATCTTTAAAATATATGATAACTATCTTGGTTGCCCCTTTTCCCAAAAGACCACAAGAAAATGATTGAAGAACAAGTAGTTTATTTAAGAAGCTCATTCTGAAAAGGTATTAGGGAAAAGAGCAGGAAGAAAAAACAATCAATAAAAATTACATTATCAAGTTAGTTACCACAAAGAAGAATGAGAAACTAATCCTACTGGGAACTGTGAGAGTCAGTGCAGAAATAAATAGAACCTCAGATTTATCTACTTGAGTGGTGAGGGAGGCGCAGCATTTACATACTGAGTCATATCAGTCATTGGTTGAGGGAGAATTATTTCTACTCTTTCTGGATTGCTGTTGGCAAGAGAAAGTGGTCTCTGCACCCCAAACAGTCCTTATGCACTTGGGGGTTGGGGTGTTTGCATCATAATGATTTTGAATGAGAGGTTATGGATAAAGCTTTGGCACTGACTACCCATTGTCCCAGCATTATCCACGAACAATTTCAACTTTTTCTTCCTGATTTTCTATACTAAGTCTGTCATATATCAATGTCCATTATATACGTAGGGTATGTTTCTGAGCTTTCTACTCTGTTCCATTGGTCCATTTGCTATTTCAGAACAAATCCTACATTGTGCCCTTTCTCATCTTTTGTATTGCTAATGTGTGTCTTTGCTCTCTTTGTATCATCTATTTGGCAAATACTGTCAATTTTATTGGTCACTTCAAAGAATAAGTTTTGTTACATTGATTTTCTCTATTGATTTTTGTTTTCTATTTCATTTATTTCTGCCCTTGAATTTATTATTTACATTCTTCTACTTTTTCTTGGATTTAATTTACTTCTTTCCCCTCTTCCCTTAAGGTAGAAACTTTGTCCATTTACCTGTTACTTCTTTCTTAATATAAGCTTTTAACACTGTATAGTATCCTGCAAACACTGCTTTAATTATATCCCACAATTTTTGATATGCTGTGTTTTCATCATTCAGTTCAAATCATTTTTGAATTTTTCTTGTGATTTCTTCTTTGACCTATAGATGATTTTGAATTTTAATTTTCAAATATTTGGGATTTTCTAGATAATTTTTCATTGTTGATTTGTAGTTTAAAGATGTGGTTGTAGACTGTACATTGATATTTTCATCTCTAATTTCTTTATTCTCTCCCTTTGTGGAATTTCTCTTATTTGAATGTTGGGATTTCCAAAGTGATCCTGTAGTTATCTCACTTTTCTTCTATTATTTTCTTGGTGTTTTTTTTTTTTTTTTTGTTTGTCACTCTCGCTCTGTCACCCAGACTGGAGTTCAGAGGTATCATCATAGCTCACTATATCCTTAAACTCCTGAGCTCAAGCGATCCTCCTGCCTCAGCCTCCCAGAGTGCTAGGATTACAGGTATGAGCCACCGGTCTCAGCCTTATTTGCTTGTTTTTTATCTCTCTATTTTATATTCTGAGAGACTTCCTTTACTTCCTCTTCTACATTAAAATTTTGTTACCATGGTATCAATTACTTTCTGGTATGACTTTTAACAATCCAGTTTTGTAATTTCTGTCTTGTAAGTGCACATTCAGTTAACTTATGTTGTGTGATTACTTATGTAATTAAATTTGTATCTGCTACCCTATATTTTATTTTCTATATGTCCTACTCTCTCATCCTTTCTAATAATTTTTCCTTAATTGATTGAAGATTTTTAAAGTTATTTTTACTTTTCTACTAGTTTTGACTTTATAACCTCTATTTTTATTCTTCTGGTAGTTACTATTAAAATGGTAATATGCTTTACCTACTTTACAAATGTATAGTTAATTAATCTCTCTACCATCCTCCCTAATACAAAGACTTTAGAATATTTTTACCTCTGGCCATTATCTCTCTTCCATACACCCCAATATTTTCTATGGTTATGAATTAACCATGGAAAATGGTTAATTCTCCTTTAAGACATGAATCAAAGATAAAAATATTGCTTAGTTGTCTGTCTTTGCTGGGGGGTGGATATTGTCTAGCCCATCATTTCTGTCAAGTTTCAGCCATCCAGAGTACTGATTTGTGATAGTAGGTCTCTGGTCCAGATCCCCAGCTTTTACTAATCCAATAAATTTTCTCATTTTCCCCTTGAGTAATCCAATAAATTTTCTCATTTTCCCTTTGGGATTATTACATCTCCTGGGTCTAGTTTAATCAGGTCAGCAGATGCTACTTCAGTAGCCTTGAGTTCAGCAAAAAAATTAGCACTCTAATTTCTATCTTCCTTTTTATTTTTGGTCTTTTGGAATTTTTCTTATTTTTTTTTTCACAAACTCAGTGGTATATTTAAAGGATGCTTTAAATACTTTTATTTTTCATTCTTAATGTTTGAATTGATGGGTTTTTTTCCCTGTGAATCTTTGTTTTCTATATTGCCAAAAATGAAGTCTTTTTTAACATTTTTATTTCGATTTCTTTTTCTCTTTCTTCATTATTTCATTCTATTAATAATATCTTGAATGTAGTTTTCTGATGCTGTCTGCCTTGGTGATACTCTAATGGTTATGCAAATTAATGATAAGTAGGAGAAATAATGCAAAACTGCTTTATAAATTCTGAAACACCATCTAAAACTTTTATCAAGTTTACCAAGAGTTTCCTACATGTCAGATACTTTCCTGGGTTCTTTGAACACATTAGCTTTACTCTTCACACAACATTCATTCATCACCAAGTGCTGCAAGAGAGAAGGAAAGAAGCTAATTTTCCCAGCACCTCCTAGCCATGTGGTGATTGTGCTGGGATTTGAAATCAAATCCACCAGACTCCAAAAGATATCCTTTTCCCACTGTACTTCAGAGTCTCCAAAAAGATCTGCAAAGTGTTTTGAAACACTTAGAATACTCCATTAATCCAGAAGCAGATTCCTAACACTGAAATCATCAAGGAACATTCCTGTCTGAGTGCTTGGCAAAAGAATCAATCCAAGTGTCCACAGTATTTTAGATAGTGGCAGTTAGATAATCATCTAACCGGGCTTCTGATTTTGCCCAGAATTCTTTCATTTAACAAACCAATTTAACTTCCTGCTAATAATATGTGGGAGGCATTACTGAATAATTCAGAGTCTTGTGTTTTAATTTTTACAGAGTAGAGTTCCAGCTCATACATGAGTAAATAATTGGAGAGGGAGGCAAAATTTAAAACATAGGTGCTGGAGGTTAACAGCAGTAACTGTTTTAAACAAATTTCCTAATGAAAAATGGGCTTGGTCATGATTAGGAAAGTCTGAGGTGGTTCTTAAACTGTTTCTAACATAAACAATTCTCTATTTGTCAAAAATATCAGGCTGAAAAAGTTCTGAAGATCTATTGTACAGTATGGTGACTATAGTTGGTAATAACATACTATGTACTTGAAAATTGTGAAGAGAGTAGATCTGTGATGTTCTCACCACACATACACACAAAGATGGCTACCTGAGGGAATGGATTTGTCAATTAGCTTGATTGCGGTTACCTTTTCACAATGTATACATACATCAAAACATCACATTTACCATAAATATATACAATTTAAAGTTTTCAGTTATATCTCAATAAAGCTAAGAAAATAAAATCATAAAAAATGGTTGATTAATGAGGCCAGGTTCATTTAAATATTGACTGAGTCATCTGATTAAATTGATGAAACTAACTCAAACTTCATTGCAATAGCACTATAGGAATAGAGTGCTTTCAAACTGAAAGTTCAGCTTTCTTTTTTTCCAAGATTAACATTTAGGTTTTGAAATATATATTTTCTGATCAGAAGTTCACCATTCAGCAGTCAGGGATGATTCTGGCATGTTCTCTCGTCCTGTCCACACTCCCTCCTCTAACATTCCCTTGACATAGACCTTCTCTCCTCTTGTGTCCACACTGTGCTAAAATAAAAGCATGAATAATTCCAGTAATACTGGAGTGGAAAACTCACGTGGATTTTCCAAGTACTGGAAACATACTGAGTAAATTTTTAGAGAACTTTAGTGCTTAATGGAATACTTTCTGATGAGTGGGAGTCGTTGCTTAATCAGCACTAATGGAAAGATGAAGGCTGTTTTATGCCACTGCCAAAGATTGCATCTACTGGGGATTCAACAGTATATCACTTGCCTTTATTCAAAAACAAAAACAAAAAAGCCAAAACAAAATATTCAGCAAGGATCTTTAACTTACAGATGAGTATCACATTCAAGTGACTGCCCTTTGGGGGGATCAGGAAGAAGAGTGGGGCTCGGTCTTCTCGCATAGTTTGCTGCACATTCACCATGGACACAAAGCCTCCTGCAGATGGTGGGTAGGCCCATCATCTTCCTTATCTAATGGCCTTGATCATAAATTATATAATATCCAGCTGTTACTTTTGTTTATGTGTGCCTTGGGTTGGGAAAATATTGACAGGGTGGGCAGGAGACTAGAACAGTTTTAATTACCTTGATAGAGAGACAGGTAGCTTAGGACTCAAGAAACCTCAATTTAAGGCTTTATAAAAGCCCCATCTGATGAGAAATATATCTTTGGAACACATATGGATCTTGCTGATCAGATCTATAACACGTGGCAAATTTTGGATTTCCCTAAGTATTATTTAATAGACACGGTGGCTGGAAAAACTAATGGTATCTGGACCAGAAATGGCAAGTGCAATGGTTTGAACGTTTGTATCCCTCCAAAATTCATGTTGAAACTTAATCTCCAATGCAATAATATTAAGAAGTGGGGCAATTGGGTGGTCATGAGGGTTCTTCCCTCGTGAATGGGATTAATGCCTTTATGAAAGGGCTGGAGGGAGCCTGTTTGGCCCTTTTACCAATTTCCATGTGAGGATGCACCAAAAAGGCACCATCTCTGGAGCAGAGAGTGAGGCCTCACAAGACATCAGATCTGCTGACACCTTGATCTTGGACTTTCCCACCTCTAGAACTATAAGCAATTAATTTCCATTGTTTATAAATCACCCAGTCTGTGGTATTTTATTATAGCAGCCTGAACAGACTAAGACAGTGAGACACAAATTTTAGGAAAGGCTGTGAGCAAAAAGACTCATTTTAGTCTACTCAGTTATTTTATCATAACATTTGTATTTTAGAGAATGTAAATATTTAATTTCTATTCTAAATAATACAAATGGCTTATTTTTAATGTTGGTGTATTGTAGAAAGTTGTCTATTTGTACTTCATCAATGCCACCTTCAATACCCAGAGCAATTGTTCAGAATATCACCTTACATAGAAGGTTGTTATGTACAAGTGTCTCAGAAACAAAACACAAACCATGGGAGTCCTCAGCCAGGTGCCCAGAGAGGACTCACCCTGCACTTTCAGTGACAAGAAACTCATTGGAAGAACAGTTCTAATTCACTGGCAAATCCTTCTGGAATTGAGCCAAAGAGAACATTCTTGTAATATTCAGGCATTATCTTTCCTTAGGTATTACGTAGAATATATTTAAACATGGTTTGCACAACCATCTCCATGTTCTCCTCATACCTGCTGACTATTTTTAATTCTTAAAACATGCCTTTTATGCAGGCTTGCCAGGTAAAATATTACATGGGACATACTTATACTAACATTTTTATTGTTTCTCTGAAATTAAAATTTCATTGGTTGAAATATTTCAAATATTTTTATTTGTTAAATGTGGCAAATTTGAAGCTTCCAGAGTATTAGCCACCCTGCTAGCCTCCTCTGGTTTATCTTTTTCATGTAAGAGTCAAATATACATGTATACATGGATTTGCGTCTCAGTTCTATTATTTATAAACCATATGATCTTAGACAAGTTACATTATCTCTCTCAACTTCCATTTTCTCATCTGTAAAATATGGGTAACACCTACAATGGCAAAGACAGTATCTGTTCACCAAAATGTATGTATTCTCTTCTTTTGGGGACACCAATGGACCCAACTTCTTGGTCTCTCTTGCAGGAATGACCATGTGGTTGACTTTTACAGCAGAATAGGAGAAGAGGTGATATATGCCATCTGGGTCAAGATTTTAAAGCAGCAACTGTGGCTCCTCCACCCTCAATGTTCTTCTCTTGGCCAGCAGGTTGCAGAGGGTGATGAGGCCTCAGGGATCAGGGGAGCCTTAGTATGGAAGGAGCCTGGGTCTCTGATTTACTATATGAGAAAAACAAAACAACAAAACACTTAAAACCCAGGAATACTTGTATTCAAACTTCTGTTGTATTGTGCTGCTGAACTTTGGGGGGTCACTTGTCACAGCTGCTACTAATACCATAACTAATACAAAAATTGCCACTGGAAATAAAAATGCTGCCTTAGGAAATACCTAAAATAGGTGGTATTGACTTGGCAGTTGGCCAGTAATAAAGAAAGATGTTATAGCCAAGAATATTATTTTGTGCAAGTGATTAAACTATTGCCTGGAAACAGACTACTTTCGTACAGAGCCGTAATCTCCAGAAAAAGCAGTTAGAAAGATCCAGAGTGTTAGTGTGTTTTGGCCTTTACTTTTTATATTAATAGTAAGGTATTACAAGAAAGAGATAATCTCAGACTGACCAGTTTGAGAGCAAAAGCATAAAGGAATAGAGAGGGTTCAGAAATTTAGGTTTTTGCCAAGTTGGAGAGCAAGGGCATCTGGATCCTTAATGGTAAGAGAATGCTATGAAGCGGTGTCAACAAAAAAAGGGGACCTGTTATGTCTACCGAGCTAAGCAAAGAGAATCAGCCCTATGGCAAAGATCAGATTGAGGGTAAGACCTTTTTATTGAAGCCTCTTGTTGCAGATGGCTATTTGATATCAAATATTAATATGAAGTTGCAAGATATAAGCATGGGAATTAGGAAGCAGAGAAATAAAGCAAATTTGATTATTATGTCTTCAAAAGAACTTTAAGTCTTGTACATGAAACTGATTGGTAGAAAATAGATCAGCAACTTTTTAAGGAACTCTATTAATTTGCTAGGTCTACCGTAACAAAGCACTAGAAACTGGGATGCTTACGCAACAGAAATTAATTGTTTCACATTTCTGGAGGCCAATAATCCAAAGTCAAGGTGTTGGCAGGGTTGGTGCCCTCTGAGGGATACAAGGAGGGATTTGTTCCAGGCAGAGGCTGGTATTTTCCCTGTATACAAGTTTGTCTCCAACACATGGATTAACCTGAGAAACTTTCCATACATAAATAACCCTGCCCCAAAATACAAGAAATAGGATTTACCCTTGGTGTTTTTAAAAACAGAAGGTTATGAACATGGTATGACTAGGAGATGCCATGAACTAGATGTAGGAGGTCTAACAATTTAGTCTTACCAGTGAAATATAAATTCTCTTTTTAAGCCAAGATGAGAGATGACATTATAAAAATCAAAGGAACTATATGTAATATTTCACAGTTCACAAAAAGTATTTCTCATATTTATAATCTCGCTTAGACCTCCTACAACTCTGTAAAATTGTAAACCCTATTTTACACGTGAAGTCTTTGGGACTCACAGGTTTCAAATGACTAGTCCAAAATTACCTACTTAGTAAGTCCTAGACCTAGGATGGAGCTCAGAATTGATTCCAAAGATCCTATGTATTTTCCATTAATAACACATTGTCTCTCCAGATATAAGATCTATTTCAGTAGATAAGAAAACTTCCATAGGATACAGGTTTGAATAGAAGTTTTAGCACTTGATGAATGACAAAGATTTATCTAAGAAACTGATCCACATATAAAATCAAAGCAAACCCTGTGGACAAAGGGAAGAAGCCACTGACTAAGAGGAAGATTTGTTTGTTAGGAAAACAATTCTAACAAAAGTGTGTGATTGCTTATGAGATAGTTAAGGGCCAAAGGCATCATCTAAAACTGCATTCATTGGGATAACAATCAGTGATCTTTTAGGATAAAAAGTTTCTAGAACATCACCTATGCTCAACTTTTCTACTCATTAACATTACATTTGATTATTTTAACTAAATATTTTAATGATAATTTCTCTTACCTACTTCTCTACTCACCCAAGTGTTCCTTCTTCTCTACTTACCTATCTATATGTTGGACTTCCTAGATCTTTCCCTCACTTACCTTAATACCCTACCACCAGCAAACATGCCCACACAAGTACACTTTCATGCTCACTCCATCTTTAGTATCCTTCCTTACCTGTTATATTTGATTGATAAAGGCTTGATTTGAATGTAACCTAATCTATTTCCCAGGTCCCACTAAATTATTAACAGATATTTCTCCTTTCAGCTCAGCTCCTGTGATACTCTGTCTCCTCACCTGTAATAGATCTATAGGATCATCTATTCATTTGTCTCTCTCTTTTGTTGTCTTCATGACCAGGTAACGGCCCTTTTTCCTTAAGAGACAAAGGCAAATATTTATTTGAAATGGAAGAAGAAATTACAAGTTAAAAACCTAAAAAGCTAATACAAGATGCACAGATATAGATAACACAAAATCCAGAAAAATAATACTGTATTTCTGTTTACTCATGCATATTTTTCTTTAGGAACAAGCCCAAATACCACCTCCTCCTACTCTGACCGTCCTCTATGAAGAAGGTCACCCTTTCATCAGCTGCTACCCCCAACCCTGCTTTCTTTTATTCAACAGCACTTATCCCTCAGGATGTCATTTCTGTCCTTATTTGTTTACTTATTGGCTTTCTTCCCCACTAGAATGTAAACTCAATGAGGCCAAACATGTTTTTGATTAGTTTGCCACTTTGTCCCAACATCTGAAACATGGTAAGTGTTCAATGAATGTTTCTTGAGTAAATGTTGAAGATTTTCCTATAGAATATCATAGTTCACAAAATGTATGAAGAGTATGACCCAGTTTTTGTTTGAAAAAGTAGCAATATGTATAGAAAAAAAAAACAGAGCAGAAATAGATCAAAATATTAAAAGTGATTATCTCTGCATGATAAATTATGAGACATTTTTATTTTCTGCATCCTGTATTCTCCTTCCTCCTTCTCTCCCTGCCTCCCTCCCTTCCTTTCTTCCTTCCTTCCTTCCTTCCTTCCTTTCTTTCTTTTTTGGTAAATGCACTTGCCATCTCTGTATGTCAATGCTTGTGTGGTGCCATGCATGGACCTTACACATTGGTGTTCTTTAAGGCTGTAATGTTAGATTGCACCTCCCTGTTCTCACAAAATTCTTTTCCTGTGAGATTTTATCCATCCCTTCAAACATTACCTACATGGCATTGATTCCAAAATCTTTATTTCCAACCCCTGACTACTCATGAGCTCCAGACCTGGTGTAACTCCATCAGGGTATCCAAAAGGCACTTTGAATACAATTTGGCTAAGTGCTCATTCATTTTCATAAACAGCTATGAGCCTGGCACTGTGATAGGTACTTGGTATAACCTACTCTTAACCACACTGTAAAACACATGAGAAAATCAAAACTAAAGAAGGTGAAAGACTCACAAAAGTACTAGAGAATCTAATTTCAGGCAGCTAGAGAGCTTTAGTTGGCCCAGAAGCCTTTGGGGCTCAATGGGCAGCATGGGTCAGGAAGGCAGGTCAGAGGCACTGCTGGCTCAGGCCTGGACAAACGGCCTCCTATGAAAAGGTCATCCTGGCACAAGTTCCTTCACAAGCAATGTAAGCTTAGGGATCAGTATTTTAATTAGTTCCTGTTACTTTCCATTCTTTCCATGCTTTGCAGGGTCAAAGAGCTATGCCTTGGCTCAGGTGTTGGCCCTGTCTGGAATGTTCCTCTTCCTCCTCCTTAAAGAGTGAAGGACTTCATCTACTTTAGTCTTACTCCAATTCTTACAGTAAGAATAAATACGCCCTCTCCTTCCTCACGCAGTGCTCTTCTTCCACTTCCATTGTAGCTCAGTTCCAATATTCCTACCATTGAAGTCAGCTGTTGAATGGCTGCCAGTGGAATCGCCTGGCAAGCTCCTTGCGGGAAGAGTTTCTGTTCAATTCATTCCAGGATCCTACATGTGCCGGCTCAGATAATTGCTTAGGTAAATCCTCCAAAGCTTGTATAATTAAGTAGTTGCCCAATAAGTGCTGTGGTAATTACTTTCCTGGGTTGTTACAATAGTTCTTTATTAGATAAACAGGGGAACTTAAACATATATTGAAATAAATTAAATAACTCAATGAGACTCTCTATAGCAATAGAATTAAAATTCATTGAACACCTAGCCCATGCTAGGCTACTTGATATTAACTTTCCCCTTCAAAACAATTCTGACAATGGGGACTCGGGGGGGGGGGGGGAACTCTAACAAATTGGCACAGACAGATGAATCCATTTAATTGTAGAATTAAGACTATAATAAATTTTAGAATTATGATTACAGAACACAATTATTCCATAAATAGTGTAGGGACAACTGGGTAACCATCTGGAAAAAGTAATAATGATAGTTCTTTCACAACTTATAATAAAATAAATTATAGATGAATCTAAGATTTAGATATAAAAAGTGAAACTCTATACTAAAAGAAGAGTTCAAGATTTAAAAATAAGTATTAGAGTGGGAAGGCTCTTATAAGTTAAAAAAAATCCACAAGTCATAAATTTTGCTATATGAGCAAACAGAAAACCAGGAAAAATATTTCCATAGACATCACAAAGTATCCTTAATATATAAAGAGTTTCTATATATTGATAAGAAAATATCAACAATACAATAGATTCATGGGAAAATGATATTATGGAAGTATTCATAGAATAATATATATGAATGGTTCTTAAACACATAGAAGCATATTCAACTTTGCTCATGGTAAGAGAAATGCAAATAAAAATTAAAGCATAACATTTCTTCCCTATCAGAATGGCAAATATAAAAATATTTAATAACATGTTAGTGAGTATGTACAACAACATACAATCTTATAAATTGTTGGTGGGAGTTTAAACAGCACAACTCTACTAATAATAATTTGGTAGCATACATCAAAAAGGAATACACCTTTTGATTCAGTAATTCTGCTTCAGGAATTTTATCTTACTAATAGGTTTGCCATAGACCACATATACATTCAAGGCTATTAATTGCAGCATTTTTATTTGGGAATTATATTAATTGAAGATCGAAAATAAGTTAAGTGCCTATCAATCAGGAGCCAGTTAATAATTTTAATAATCTATAATATATAATGCAGTAATCAAAAAGAATGAGGCAGCTTTATTCAGCAGGTATGGAAAGATCTCTAGATTACATGAGAACAAACTAAGTGAAAGTAGCAAGGAGGAAGCTAATATGCATAATATGTTTCCATTTGTTCAAAAATAAAAGAACACTCACCTACATGCTTATAAAAATGAAAACAATTCCAAAAGAAAATTATGCTGTGAAGGTTCCATTTCACAGGTAAGGAAATAGAAAATCAGCAATGGTATGAATTGCCTTCCAAGTCAATCAGTTAGCAAAGAGAGAAATTTAAACCCAAGTCACCTGACAGTAACCATTGTACATTTCTCCCAAGCAGGATGCCAGGTTCTCCAGTGAGCGACGGGAGTTGACAGGTAAGAGATGTGGCTCCTACCTTGGAAGAACTCACAGTGGAGGAGGGGAGACAGTGACAGTGACATAGAAGGGGAGTGGCAGTGCTGAGCTCAGGCTTCCGTGGGATCGCTGATGGGTCAGCACGCTGTAAATGGATGCAGAGATTAATGCTTGAGTTGTGTTTTGGAAGGAGACTTACGAGTTTGTCATACCACAAAGAGAAGAGAAGAGTAAGGGTCTGAGAGAGGAATCAGCATGACCAAAGGCTCAGAATGAATGAGTGAATGAATTCCTCCAACGGGTATTTTTATGAAACATCTATTAATTCCTGGGCATGAAATGGTAACTGAGTCAAAGTCAGTGGCCTCATGTTATGCCCTAGGGGGGGAAGAGAAACGGGATGTAAACCGATAAGATAATCTCAGAATAGTTAATGCTATGATGCTTTGTGGAGAAAATAATGAAGGGCGATATGACAGTGAGTGAACGGGGGTGGTTAAAGGGGTAGAGCATCCAGGTAAGGTCTTTTGGAAAAGGTGACATTTAACAGAGATTTGAATGATGAGGAAGAGGCTGTCAGGAAGGGAGCAAGTGTGAGAGATTTCCAGGCAATAAATCAGCAAGGGTCAAGGCTGGACCGAGCCTCGTTTGCTTAAGCATCAGAGAGGATCGTTGTGTCCTCAGGAGAGCGAGCAACAGAAAAACTCATCACAGGTGAGACTGGAAAGGTAGGCAAAAGCCAGATAATGTGAAGCAATGATAAAGAGTTAGAATTTTGTTCCAAATACAGTGAGAAGCCACTGGAAGCTTTGAGAAGGGAAAAAGTATGATCTGATGTGTTTAAATGATCAACCCTGCCAGGTATGTGCAGATGGAAGAATGCTGGAGGCAGGGAGCCCACGGAGGAGGCTGTTACAGTAACCCAGACAAGAGAGGATAGAAGAAGGAAGATTATTCTGGCTATGTGCAGCAGAACCGAGACAAGAAGAAAAATTCAGGACATATTGTAGAATTAGAATCTGCAGACAATGGCTGGGATGTGGGGGAAGAGGACAAGAAAAGGATCCTAAATGACTCAGGGTCTGGGTCTCAGCAGCTGGTGACTTGGCATTCCCTACGATGGGGAAGATGGAGTTGAAAAGAGTCTGGGGCTGGGACAGTAGGGGGGATCATTGTGACAATTTTAGTCAATTCCATGATATTCATTTGATTTGAATGTAGAATGAATAAAAGAATGGGGAGAGGTAAGAATATAAGGTTGAGGAAGTAACTGGGCACAAAAATAATGAGTGTCTTGAGTGCCAGGAGAAGGAGTTTGGCCTTTACCTTATAATAAAAATAATAACAAATATTTGTCCTGGGTATTTAATCTTTTAGGATTAATCAGTAATCCTGAAGCAGCATTTCTATTTTTATCCTCAAATTATAGATAAGAGAATAGAGGCACAGGGAATTAGTAATATGGTCAAGGTCAGTAGAACAACAAAAACAGCAAAAACGCAGGCAGTACAAGTCCAGATCAGTGTTCTCTCTGTCTCTATCTCTCTTTTTTCTCCATCTCATTCTCTTCTTCTTATTCTCCTTCCCCGTCTTCTTCTTCCATTTCATCCTCTGCCCTCTAGCATCTGTCTACCATCTTCCATCTATTAGTATTTATGATATAAACCACATATGTAATTTAAAAATTTTAAGTAACCACATTAGGAAAGTAAAATGAAACAGTAACCACACTACAAAATAAGAAAGCAGGTGAAAATAATTTAAATACCATTTTATTTAGTCAAATATATCCAAATATTTTTATTTCAACATACAATAAATATAAAAAAAATCAATGCAATGTTTTACATTATTTTTAATACTAAATCCTCATACCCAGCATATGTTATGCACTTACAGCACGTGTCGTTCACACCAACCACATTTCAAGGGCTCAGCAGCTTCAGGGGGCTCACAGCCGTTGTCCTGGACAGCACAAGTCAGAGACTGAGCTTTGTACCAGTACAGTATTTGGCAGAAAGTTCTAGAGGAAAATGCCAGGATTATTGCTTGTAGAAATATTATAGATGATTATGGAACTCTCATGGATAGAGCAGACGTAATGAAATTAAGAGCAGAGATAGGAGGAAGAGAGGTTGTCATAGTCTGTTTTGTGTCCCCATAAAGGGATACCTGAGACTGGTTAATTCATAAAGAATAAAAGGTTTATTTGACTCACGGTTCTGTTGGGGACCTGGTGAGGGCTGCAGGCTGCTTCCACTCATGGCAGAAGGGGAAGGGAAGCGGCCTGTGCAGAGATCCCAGGGCGAGAGAGGATGCAAGAGAGAGAGGCCGGAGGTGCAGGTTCTTTTTAACAGTCAGCTCTTGTGTGAGCTAACAGAGGGAGAACCCACTCACCCCCAGGGAGGGCATTAATCTATTCATGAAGGATCCATACGTACGACCCAAACACCTCCCATGAGGCCCCACCTCCAACATTAGGGACCAAATTTCAATATGAGGCTTGGAGGGGATCAAATATCCAAACCATAGCAGAGATGAAAGATTTTTGGGTTTCCTAATTCCAAGCTATTTCCAGTCCCTCCCATTTCTTACCCCAAATACTCCACCTCCCCCTTCCTGGCTCTCGATTTTCTTCTTTTCTTGTGAATGGGGAGAGGCCACAAAGGGTGTGTGAATGAAAGTATGGATAACAGAATTCACCTTTGCACCCCAAGGCTTGAAAACATCATGTTTCTCTATGTACAGACTGAATACATAACATGCAATCAGGTGGCAATAAAGAACATTAGTGCACAAAGACTTTGTTTTAAAAAGTACAAGCTATTATCATCTTCACAATTTAGGAGGCCTTTTCAAACTTTATAATATCTCCGTGGAGCAAATCCACAGCCTGCATTTTCAAATACCTCTCTGAATAAAATAGAAGATCGCTTCCTTTCTAACATGAATAATATTTATGCTTACATGTAGGTCAGAGTCAGCCAAACAGCTCTTGTGTCTGAAAGTCTATTTTAGACTTGGCTGTCATGACAACCATGGGATTGGGCCCAGGTGTCTTCTATCTCCTGACACACAGACAGCAAGTTTGCAGGCCTGGCTGTGATTTCTGGGGAGCGGCACTCAGGAACCGCTGTAGGATGATCCAGCCGGCTTGGTCTTGGCAGGGGTGCTGACCTAACAGACTACAAAAAGATTCTGTTCCATGTGGATCCTTAATTTATCAATTTAGATTAGAAGACAGCACAGCGGGGAGGGTTAGGATTACTAATGGGCAAAGTTTTTACAATACTGCATGAGCAAGGAAGGCTGAGAAGGAATGAATAAAGGCCATCGTCTGAGGGGTGCTTGATCCTAGAATCCAGACTCGAACTTTCAGTCTGCTGGGCTCACGTCCCAGTCTAACAGCACAGGTTCTAAAGTAATTCCCTGGGAGGGAGCCCTGGAACAGCTCCTACTGCCCCGTCTAAATAGCCTGTCTCCACTTCAGTTCAGCCCTGGGAATCCACTTGGGTCGATGACAGCCTCTTCTTTCTCCCGCCCTCCAAAGAGCGGGTTCCTAGGATCACCCATCCTAGAACAGTGGTTCCCAAATTTTGCTGCATGATAGAACCATCCGGAGAGATTTTAAAACTCCAGATCCCCTGGCAAAACCCTAGATGCATTAAATACGAACGTCTAGGCAGGGGGCTGTGAGAGCCAGGCATCAGCAGTTTTTAAAGCTCTCTAGGTGGTTATGGTGTACCATCGAGGTGGACATGCACTGACCTGGAATGATTGGGAGTGGCCTGTGATATCACACAGAGGCTTGACTGACAGATTTTTTTTGCTATCACAAAGCATATACTAACATGGATTTTATTTGATGAGTGAGAATAGTAATTATCAAAACTTTTGGTTTTAGAGCCCTTTCCACCCTTAAAAACTAGTCAAGATTCCAAAGTCCTCTTGTTTATGTGTGCTGTTTCTAGCGGTAGTTACTGTACTAGAAATTGAAGCTGAGAAATTGTTTTAAAAAGACAGAAGAATACACAGGCACACGTTCCACTGGCCGTCTGAGTAACGATGTCATCACCAGTCATGGAGCCCTTAGAGAAGCCAGCAGCAAAGTCACCAGAGAACGAGAGCCAAACAAGCAAACGGTCTCATAGTGTTATCATGGCAACAGCTTTGACCTGTGCACCCCCGTAAAGGTCCTTGGATCCCAAGATACTTGCAGACCACATTTTAAGAACTGTTGGGCTAAATTTTCTCATGCTTTAAAAAAAAAAAAAAAAACTAAAGGATTCTTTTTTTTTTTCTCTAGAATAATTCCTATTTGACTTGTGTTCTGTGCTTTGGGAATTGCAAACACAATGACATATTTCTTAGCAGGGAAAGTGGACTAATTAATTCTTTGACCTGGGCAAAACACAGAGTAAGAGAACATTTTCTAGCAAACCTTTTTCTACCTCTGTCACGTTGTCACCTCTCACCTCTCTATTTTAGTTACCAGTCCTGGGATGTTGGGGAACATTAACTTACTACATTCACATAGTGACAACGAAAAGGTATTGACTATAGTATATATTGGGCATTGTATCGAGCAATTTCTGTTTAACTCATCAGAGTCTCACTCCATTCTAAAGTAGGAATTATTGTTAAGCCAATTTTAGTAATGAGCAACCAGAGTTTGGGAGAGGTTAAAGCCTGGCGGTCATGCTCTTGTTGTATGGGAAAGCAGAGGGTGGGTGCCGCCTGTGTGACTCCAGAGCCCTCGCCGTTACACCCCATATGTACGGCCCCGTGAGCACTGAGTTTCCAAGCACTGTGCCGAGATGGAAGTGTCCTAGGGTCCTTTTCTCTTTTCATGTGACATGTAGACAACACTAAAGAACACACACATAATCACACTCACACAGCAATATCCAAATAATAATTATCAGTGATAAATATTCTATAAAACATTTCCCATTTATTGTATCATCAGCTACATCTACATCATATGTGTGTCATTCTTATTTTTTTTTTTCTTCTATATTGAATTGTCAGAGATTCAGGACTTGGGAAGACTTTCATGATTAGCAAGGTCAACTTTTTAGTGCTTCAAACTCTGAAATTCACATTTATTAGGCAGATTTTCCCAGGATGATACAAATTATTAGTAACAGATTTTGGTCAAGAAAATATGCCTGATCCCCTGAGAGACTTCACATTTTATTTATTTTTTAGTAATATGGTGGATGACTTTGTGATCTTAGCTTGGACGAGAAACTGAAGAAGTGAGAAAAGAAATGTTAGATGATCCAGATTCCAGTAAAAAATGTGTGTGTATTTGTGTGTGTGTTTGTGTGTGTGTGTTTGTGTGGTTGTGTGTGTGTGTGTGTGTGTGCGTGCACGCGTGCTGTAAAGCCGTGTAGGGGAGCATATTAGTGAGTAGTAGGAGAAAAGAGTGCTGAAACTTGTAAGTTCCATTATTTTCTCCCTCACATATCTCTTGGGATTTGCTTTTTGACAATGTTACCTTCACATGACAACAAGGTGTGAAGCAAATGTTTTTAAGCTGAGTTGGATGTTAGAATCTTCTGGAAAGTTTTAAAAAGTAGGGGAAAAAAAAGGGAGGAGAAGCTAATTCTTGTTCCCCACTCTCCGAGATTCTGATTGTGTGGGGAGGGCCCGGGTGGAGCTTTCCAAAGCCCCCAGGGTGGGGAACTGCTGTGCTCAAGGAGAAAGCAGGGGGTTTGGTGTCAGAATATCTAGACCCCATTCTGCATTCTGTCACATGGGCACTGTGTGACCACAGCAGGCCACTCTATCGAAGGTTCTTTCACTTGAAGGAGACATCACCATATACTAAAAGGTCGACAGGACATGCTTACGGTCTGGCATAAAAGGAACTTCATTCTATTATAGTTCTCAACGGGGTGGAGGGCAGAAGAGCCCAACCATTCCATGGGACAGGGTCATCTTCCTCATGTTCCCGTCACATGGAAGCCTGGAGACCAGTGTCTACTTTTCACTTTCCTGCTCCTTGTCTAACATAAAACTCCACCCAAGCAAAAAAAGACTCTGAACTGGGATGAGTAATAAAATTTTATTCCATGGCTGCCCGTTTGAGGCAAACCTTACTCTGTCCTTTGAGGGCTGTCCTCTGCCTTTGTCGTGAACCTCACATCTCTTCTGTGTCAGCTATGCTTTTTATTGTCCTACAACTCCAGTACTTTCTTACGTCTTTTCCTACAATGTTTTCTATGTGTTTTCATACAGGGGCCATCCTAACACTCACAGGGCTCCCTGTCCACCGCTGTCCCTCTAATCCTGGGAAGAAGAACACCAACGTGGGGCAGCTGAGGAAAAGCTAGAGCACCTTGAGAAGAGGAGGATAATCTTCATCATTTTGGGGTTGCTCGTTCTTTCAGATCTCTGGGTGACTGGTGCGATGAGAGAGGCCTGGGTTGCCGTGTTAGAGTTCTGTTGTTGAGTTACACATTTAGTGGCTTAAAACAACACAGCTTTATTATCTCACACTCTTTGGGAATCAGGAGTTCAGAAATGGCTTAGCTGGGCCTTCTGCTCAGTGTCTCACAAGGTTGCAAATAACGTGTCATCCAGGCTGCATTCTCATCTGGACATGCAACTAGAAAAGGATCTACTTCCAAACGCGTTCAGATCGTGGGCAGAATTCACTTCCTTGCAGCTGTACAACAGAGAGCATCAGTTTCCTACTGGCTGTCGGCTGGAAGCTGCCCTCATGTCTTAGTGGCCACCGCCGTTCCCTGCCACACAGCCCTCTCCATGGGCAGTGCCCAGTGTTGCTGTTGGCCTCTTCAAAGCCAGCGGGACAACTGCGCTCTCCAGTCTACTAGGGAGCAGTCTTGTGTCAAGTGATGTGGTCATGGGAGTGACGCTTCATACCCTTTGCCATCTTCTGCTGGTTAGAAGCAAGTCACAGGTTTCCTCCCCGCTCCAAGGGAGGGCTTGCACAAGGGTGTGCCTCATTGCAGGTCATTGCGTGTGTTTCCAACACAGCAGCTCACTGTCTGGGAGGGGTCTGTTAGAGGGTTCCTGGAGGATGAAGATTAGAGAAAGGAAAGAGGAATGTTAAATTTGTGAGGTCAAAGACTGAGCACTAGCTCCATCAGAAGGAGTGAAGGAGCAGGGCACGAGGCCAGCCTCTCCTCCGGGCCTTAGACTGGAGGGCAGAAGGTGTCCACTTGGCTGCTCTGTGGTCCCCATCAAGGTAGAGGCACAGGAGGCTCTGGGGCTGGGGCAGTAGGAACACCTGTAGTGGCAGTGGGTTCCTGGGCAGGTACCTGCAATCTTGGTCACTTAGAGCAATCAGCGTCTAACACGGTATTTCCATTTTCCCAGGGATTGTTCCCTCCACTTCTTCTTATGGCTAAACTTATTCATACTTCAACATTAAACTTGGACAACACTCCCTTCCTCCTTGAGCATTGTCGAGTCTCACATTTCTCTGTCGGGCCACCCTCCACTGGCTAACACAGAACTTACATTTGTCTTCATCCTAGCCTTCTAGTGATTATATCTGTCTGCTGCCTCATATTTCAGAGGAGGAGAATAAGGCCCAGAGAGGTAGAGTAACTTTTCTGATATCACACAGTACACCAGAGATGTGCTTCACTTCATCAATGTAGTCCTTCTATTTGAGCTGTTTATTTAATATAATTAAACTTATTTTACATGTAATTTATAATCAAGAGAAGTATGTTTTTGTTCTATGGAAAAATAATCTGCTTGGGTTAGAAATTTGCCTCCCTAATCTGAAAAAAGAAGAACAAGTTCTAAATGCCTTGATATAATCACTTCCTTTTTATCCAGTGACCTTAAAGGCATGGCAGTGTGAATCCCCTTTCTCTGCAGAGGGCACATGAAAGGGAGATGAGATGTGTCACTGACAAGTTGTCATCCCTGCTAATGCAAACTGTGACATGTGGAGATGGCGCTTGTACAAAAGTCTTTGTGGTAAACTGAGTTCATGTGGCTGAAATTTCAGAAACTTGAATTAAAATGTAAATTACAAGTCAAGAAGATGGTCTGTTCCCTGTAATTTTTTCTCTATCCTTCCTCTCTTTATCATTTCCTGAATTAATAGTCCCGTGACCTTGAGTAACTTACTTATCTGTTTTGAAACCCTATTTCTTTATCTGTAAAATGTTAATTATACCCTCTACAAATGAGACAGAACCCTCGTAACCACCAAACTTGAGGTGGGGTCCAAACGAACAGCACTAGGAAAAAGGGTGAACTATACCTCGAATGGCCCACAAAGGGACTGAAGCTTCGTTCTGAATAATCTCACTTCTTGCTGCTTGTTTTAGTTTATTAGGGCTGCCATAACACAGTAGTAATACCACAGACTGGGTGGCTCAAATAATAGACATTTATTTTTCACAGTTCTAGAGGCTGGAAATCTGAGATCAAAGAGTCTCAATGTTGTTTTCTCCTGAACTCTCTCTCCTTGGCTTTCTGATGGCCACACTCACCATGAGTGTTCATATGGTTTTCCCTCTGTGTGTGTCTGTGTCTTGATCTCCTCTTGTTAGGAGAACACCAGTCATACTGGATGAGACCCACCATGTGACCTCATGTGATCTTAATTATTCCTTAAAAGTCCTGTCTCCAAACACAATCACATTCTGAGGTACTAGGAGTTAGGATATAAACATATAAATTTTGGGGGGACACAAGACAGCCCATGATTCATGATCTTAGTACTTGCCTCTAGATCTTGCCTAGAGGAAAGTAAGGTCACTTTGAGCCTCAAATTATTTCTGTAATATTTATATACAATGTTTGGTGCTTAATAAGAAATAACAAAGTACGTAAAAAGACAACACGGATACATAACAGACAATAGAAACAAAGACACAGAAAATAAAGTCATCAGGCATGGATTTTAGAATAACAACATTAAGTATGATCAAAGAGATGAAAGGCAAAGTTAAAAATTTCAGTAGAGAAGTAGAAACTGTAAAAGAGAACTGAATATGAAATCTAAAACTGTAAAATATAATAAATGATATTAAGAACATGATGGATAGTTTCAAGAGCTTATTAGACAAAGCTGAAGAGTGAATTAGTGATCTCAAGGACAGGTCGAGAGACATTTAGAATGAAACCCAGAGACAAGAGTGGAAAATGCAAAAGAGAGGCTAGGAGGAAGAGTGAATGCAACACGAAGTTTTAACATACGTCTGTGTGGAGTTTGAGTAGGAGAAGATATAGAGGATAAGGCAGAGACAATATTTAAAGAGTAAATAACTGAAGTTTTTTAAAAAATTAAGAAAGACATGAAGCTACAAATCACAGAAGAGTAACAATCTCCCCCTGAAAAATCCCACCCAGGTACCTCATAACAAACTGCTAAAAACAAATTCTAAGAGAAAATATCAAATGCATCCAGGTGGGGGGAAATTACACTCAAAGGAGCAGCAATAAGTCTGGCAGCTGACTTTTTAACAGAAACAATAAAAACAAAATGACAAGCCCTTAGACTTGATAAGGTTCGACTTCCAAACTATGCTTTTCCTTTGGGTGTATCTCATCAAGGTGGGACTAGGGTGGGTCAAACTCTGGGGCGTGGTAATTACTAAGGTAATTATTAAGGCCTAGCCTTTCTGGTGTCTCGGCTGCATGCTGGGATGTAAAGCCTGCATTAAAGCACCTCCCCACTCAGGCAATCCCTGGCCCCATCATGAGGTTTTCTCAGCAGTCTCTCTTCTACTTTCTTCCCAAGAGCAACTGCTGTCTGGTGAAACAGCCAGGGGCTTACCTCATGCACGTGAGCCCAGCCCTTAGCCGTGGGTGCGTGGGTGCCCTTACGCATGCTTCTGGGGCTTTTAGCTCCTTCCTCTCTGACACTCCTCACTGCTGATTCCGCCTGCTTCAGCTGTCCAAAGTATGATCTACGCACACCCAGCTCAGAAGGACTGGTGTGCTCTGCTCATATCTCAGTTTCTAAATGTCAGTCAAGAAATTGTCACCACGTACAGAGGTGGGGAACTGTGGAGCTCACCGTCTGAATCACACTTCTCAGATAATTTTAGCCTTTAGCTGCCTATTGTCCCCAAATGGTTAATATATAAAGTTTTATAGTCTTGTATGGTGGGAGAGCTATTTTGGTTTCAGTACCTTCATTATGGCCTGAAAATATAGTAGTTTCAACGCAAATGTATCAGTAATTACATGTAATTTTAATCTTGAAATAACAATGAAGAATTTCAAACTAGATTAAAAAAACCAAAAACCACTTGAAATATGCTTATAAAAGCAAGGATTAAGAAACATTGAATGTGAAAGGATAAAAATGATGTACCATGCAAAAGTCAACCAAAATATAGTGATTCTAACTATTTTGCTATCAGACAAAACGGACTTTAAGGCATTGGCACTATTGCATTATTAGCAACAAGGGTAACATTTATTAATAATAAACGTTTCAATTCACCATCAAGTTATAATAATTATAAATCTGTATACACATAACATGTCATCAAAATACATAATGTGATAATTAACAAAACTATAAGGAGAAATAATAAGGTGCACGATCATAGTTGGAGATTGCAAGATACTTTTCTCAGTAACTGATGCAACAAACACCGAGGAGCTCAAGGTCAGGCACAACTGAGAGATCAGAGCCTTCTCATTTCTTACCTGAGAACATAGCCTTGAAGATGCACGCGGCTTTCTAGATCCTCAGAGCTTGTCAAAGCTCTTTTATGGGCATCTTTTATGGAGATTTTATGGACATCTCATTCTACAATGTTTTAAGTTTCTTTGTTTTCCTCTTGCTAGTTCTAACAAGTATCATATTTTCATACAGTTGTTATGTTAAACCATGGCCACTGATTGTGTGTAAGTCTGTTTACTCAGAGCAATCTTTGAGGCAGATCAAATGAATGTAAGTTCTGAAAATGAAGCTTTTCAAGGATACACAGATAGGCTGAAAAGTGACAATTCTCTGGGCAATGTGGCTTTTGGGGAGCTCCAAACCTGGTATGTTCATTCCAGTCATTGCTAGCATGCTGGTTTTCATAGCTAATCCAGTTGTGAAATTATTGCTTTTGAAGACTACTAAAAAACTTTGGAGAAGGGGACAGTTACAATGCCATAAAATTTACTCTTTTTACTGAGATGCAGCCATTTTTCTGAAATATTCTCCCCAGATTGCTGCAAGCCTTTGAATAATCTTCAGAGTTCTGAAAAAATTAATTTTAATGAAGAATAACCTTGATTTTTGTGAGTGTGCACATTGGTTTTATGGAGGGATGTATTTCTGGAAGTCTGTAGACCACCGTTCCTGCTGACACCGTCATTCTGACACATTGCACACTGTTATAAGGATCTGTTTACCTGCCTTTCTTCCCACTTGACAGTTAACTCTAGGTTAGGGTGGATGTCTACAATGTTTTTCACATTATAGGTGTTTAGAAAACATTTGTCAAGCTAACCTAAGAAGCTAACCATAAATTGAAGTGAGTAGGGAAGAGATTCTTGATCATAGCAGGGAAATCAGTTGCATGTACGATTTTAGGTCTAGCCAAGCCTTCAGATACTATCAGTGAAGTCTAACCACTTTTATTTTTTTACAGACAAAGGTAATAAAACCAAGACTGGAAATGTGACTAGCCTAGTTTCTCATGTGAGACAGGTCTTTGGGAACTGAGAGAAATTTATTTATCTCAATGGCCTAGGCAAATTTAGTTTCTAAGAGAGAAAGAAATGCAATAGTAAACTTCAGCAGAGTCTCCTAAATAATAAGATTTAGGATTGACAACTTTTCTATTTAGAGCCCTCATGGGAAATATAGTTTTGTCTTCATAAGGAAGATGGGTGATCCTCACGAGACTCACATTATGCTACCAAAAAACTTCTGCACAGGTGTTAGGAAAACACAAATAATGACAAGAAACACCAGTTGGCTCAAATCAAAGGTTTTAATGCTTTTTCTTTTTTACCATGTCAAAATTAGATGCTCAGTCATTCTTGAAATTATTTCCTAATATGTGGAGCAACAAATGAAATAGCAATTTTTAAAAGTTTCTTATTTGCATTGTGAAAGATATCCACTTCATTTCTGCCTCGTTTCCTAAGTGAATAGCCTTGAATTCAGTGAGATACTTTAATGCAATATTCACCTGTCTCCCCGTGCATACACACTCTTCCTGTCAGTCTAGTTCCATGAACAAATTCACTGATGCCGAGCATTACAAAACCACCAGAGAATATTACTCATCCCATTTCTTTTTTGCTTGATTTGGTTTGCTTTGCCTTGGTTTTTGAGAACTCTATGGATGTTTGCATAAATGAAAGACCAATAAGGAAGGACTGATGAAATGCATATTCTGCAATATTAATAGCTCAGGACATTGTTTTGAAAAGCTATCGCAATAATAAGAGAACATACTGGTGATTATTTCAGCCCCTATCGTGTACCATAATTATTTATTCTTCCAACAAATTTATGAGGTGGACTTCATCATTTACATTTTATTGATAAAGAAAATGAAACAGAGAGGTTTAGCGACTGGCCCATAGTTGCAAAGCTTCTAGGTGGCAAAAGCAAGATTCAATTTTGGGGTCTGTTTGACTCAAAAGCCATTACACATTTACATGTGTGTAATTGCTGTTCCATAATCCTGAAACCCATTAACAGTCTATATATTTTTCATTCTTCTGCAAAGCTGCCTTACGATTGCAGAATCCTTGAATGAGCAATACATACTGTCCTACCAAGTTCCTTCCTTTGAACCACAGCATCCTTTTGCTAAAATGCCATCTATTATCTTTGAAGATAAAAATTTAAATCCCAACATAAAGTGCACAAATCCCAATTTATAACTTAACAACACTTCAAAAATAGAAACTTTTATGTAACTACCACCCAGATCAAGAAATGGAACATTAGCAAGGATCCAGAAGCTTTCTTAATGTATTCTCTCTTTTATTCCTTCCTTCCTTCCCAAGGTACCCACTACTCTGACTCCCGTTAGCATAGATTAGTGTTTCCTGTTTTCATCTTAATATTAATTTTAGGGTAATTCCTCTTTGTATCTTATAAGCAACGCATAGTTTGTTTTAAATATAATCTGACTTTTGCTTTTTAATTGCTATATGCATATTTAATGTAATTCCTGTTATAGTTAGTTTTATAGCCTCCATCTCAGTATTTATTTTCTGTATTTCATATCTTTTCTATTTTCTTCTGTGTTCTTTTTTTCCAGCTGTTGGATTAAGCATCCCCCTCTAAATGCCCACCCCAAGCTCGTTAGTTATCTATGCCTTTATCATTCTTTTGATGTTTGCCCAATGGTTACATGATTCATTCTTAACACAGTAACATTAAATATATTAAGTACATCATAATCTGAGAACCTAAGAACACTTTGATCTGTTTAGAGATTTCTCATCTTTTGTATTTTTATTGTTATATATTTTAATTTTATGATTTCAATATATCCCCAGACATTCTTTCTTTCTTTCTTTTTTTTTTTTTTTGCAGTCATTGTTACCTGTATTTACCTACTTATTATCTCTTTTCCACTACTCATCATTCCACCTTACATCTCTGAATTTTCTTTGGGGATAATATTTCTTCTTCCAACATAATTCCCTCTAGTATTTCCTTAAGCGAGTTTCTGCTGCTGATAAATTAACTAAGCTTTGTTTACCTAGAATGACTTCAGTAGTGTTTGTCATAATATATATTAAGCTTCCATCCTGTTTTTTGAAGAATTTTTTCACTGCTATAGAATCCTATGTCGACAGTCACGTTTTTACCACTTATCTTTCTGGTCTTGTGTCTCCATTGCCCCTATTGTTAAGGCAACGTGTGCATTTTTCCCCTCTGGCAGATTTCAGAAATTTTTTCTGTTTACCAGAAGTTCAACTAGGATGGACTTACAAGGAATTTTCTTTGTGTTTTTTTCTTTCTTAAAATGTCTTCCATTGGTTTGGGAAATTGTCCTACATTGTCTCTTCAAATATTGGTTTTGCCTCTTTTTTTTCTCTCTAGGATTTCAATTACTTGCATATTAGGTTTTTGGTTTTGTTTTTTTCCTTGTCTCATAGCAAAAAATCCAATATCCTCTTCAAAAGAAAATTTCAGATGAATGTTTCCCCAGTTAGCAAAGATCATTGATAAGCAGGTTGATATATAGGAATCATTTGAAGAATAGGCAGCTGTTATAGACCTATTAATTGGAAAATACAATGAAAGGTTCACTGACTTTGAGAATCATAATATCACACTTAAATTAGCATTTTAGCCTCATCTAGTTGATATCACCAAGGCACCTAAAAAACTACAGATGGAATTTATTGAGCTCTCAGTAGATGACATTTTAAAGTCATTGTTTAATGCTAAGAAAGATTCAATTGAAATAAGGAAAAATGCAGTAGAAGACCCACGCCTTTGGCAACATGCCCGAAAAACACATTCTTGCTTTTCAACCACTTATTGCTGCGAATCGACATTCTCCTCCCTAACCCAAATCAAGACCCTCTTAAGGCCACAAATGACTGATACCCATGTAGAGGATCAACTGAAACTGTGGACCTCTATGCTGCAACCAAATATCCAAATGCTTTCCAACTAAAAGCAGACACAACAAAGTCATTGAAAGGTTAGTTAACTTTAAGATTAACAAATAGTTTTCAGTTTTTGAAATTATTAAGAACATAGCAGTTAGATTTTTACAAAATAATGTAAATTTTTAAGTATATCTAATTAAAGTTTCTTGAATTCGGCCTATTTGATTAGAGCTAAATTAATGCGGCTTCCAACATGAAAAGGTTCCCAGCGCCTGGTCTTGCTTAACCAAGAGAGACCACCGGAGATAGACTTCCTTGCCTATGCAGAAAAATAAAGTAAGCCAAGGAAAACAGCCAGAAAAGAAACGGCTTGACATTTCTTTGAAATTAACCCACTGGGGCACCCACAGTAATGAATTGCTTCTGCGATACCCACTGGTACCTAGTTTCGCTGGATCAGCAGCTTTGATCCAGAAATCCCAGGTGCCCGCGTGAGGGCAGAGCTATGGAAATTCAAGCGGAATGACATTTTCCAAGGAGAGTTGGATTCTTACAGGGGAAGATGCTGCCAAGCTGAAAACCTTTCGGGATGGAGGAGCCGTAAACTGCATCAACGACATCATACCTGCAACAGGAGTTTATTCACAGCGAAGGGATGGTGACCTTTGTGTGAAGGGAAACTCAGCTGCGTAGTTGACGTTTCCCCGCGTCTGATGCTAATGTTCCTCTCCCCAGCTGCAAAACCCATCTGCACCCGTCTAATGCTTTTCCGCTCCTTCCTGCCTGGGTTATTTTTCCGGGCACGCGTCTTATACTGTCAGAACTTAATATTATTTTATAACCCGGAGCCAAACCTTGGGAGCTTGAGGAATCCCTGAGAGGCAGACACCACCGTGAACTGACCCCTTTTAACACACATGTGGCTCTTAAGATAAGGGAGAAAAAAGCCTGGGACTCTGTTAGTGCTGTGGGAAATGGTGTGTCCTTATCTGAACTCCCTGGGTGTTGGTTGGGGCCTTCTTGGGGAGCTCGCTTTGCCGAGTCACTCTCTCAAGGACATCCTGAGGGTGATAAACTCAGAGCCTGTGACGGGGGGGTTGGGGACAGGGGATTACAAAGGAAAAAGGAAGACTCCAGGAAACCCCAAGCCTAGGGACTTTCTCCATGTTCTCTAATGCTGACAGCAATCCTAAAGAGTTAGTATCGTTTATCATATTCTTGTAGATGAGAAAACATTTTACTTACCTAGTGTCACAGGCCTGATTATGAAATCAGAATATGTGTCTAGATTTACTTGCTTTCAAACCATGACGACAATAATGGTCATTTACTGAGAATCAAACATGTCCCACGCACTCTAAGGATTTTATATATACGTTATTTTAATTATTCCTCATAATTCTATCATCATACCTACCTTAAGGTTAAAAAACCAGGGCTTAGAGTGGTTTTGTTACTTGTTCATGTATGTCAGGGACAGGACTTTATGTGATAAAGAAAAAGTACAAAGCAAGTGAAAGCTAGATGTGCGTCTTCCTCGTGCGCCAGGTGTTACGGCAGTACAGTCTTCAATTACGATGTTTGATCTTGAAGAATTTCATCATAAGAACCTTCTAATAAGGATGCAATTGAGAAGCAATTCTAAGCACTTTCAGATCATCAGGCAATCCTTCTGCCAACAAAAGATCGTAGCTAATAGACACTTTACAGTCAGTATGGGATTCACACCCAAGACAGATGATGTTTTCTAATTGCAATTGTCATTCTTGTCACATCTCACTCACTGAGCTTCACGGAGTGAATGCAAGAAAGCTATTGAGGAGAAGAATAATTATTCCAGAGGAAGATGTATTCGGCTTCAGTGAATCTGAATTCAGCTCACATTTACTGACCGTGAATGTTCACCGAGTTGCTGCACGATAGGCACTGTGTTCACATGTTTCCAAAATAATTATTTTATTTAGTAGTCACAGCTACTTACGGTGGGTATCATTCTCCCCTACCTTTCACAGAAGAGAACCTAAGCCCAGTAAGGCATAGGCCATAAAATGATTAAGCAGCAGAAGAATTTGAACCCAGGACTTTGATTCTACACCATATGCCTTTATTACAACACCACGATGCGATGAGAACCCATGACTTTCTAATTCGATTTCGGTTTTAAAACAGTTTATTGAGTGTATGGCTGTGCCCGGGCATGTGCCCGGTGAACCCCACTCCATACACGAGGAAGCTCTGTTCCCACGGCGCCTCTGGGACCCGTAAGTACATCTAGTGATCTGGCTGGCCCCACCTCCTACTCGGACTGCAAGAAAAACTGCCTTTTTAAGCCTGTAATTCAGTTTTCATAGCACTCTGGTGGGGGATGAAAGGGATGAAAAGGGGCATGCAGACCTGTTTCCAAGGCTTCCAGCTGTGTCCATGAGGTAGGAGGCTGGAAGGAAATTCAGAGAGCTATTACGGCATAATTTTAACAAGAAAAACACCTTTTTAAGTTCATTTCTGCTGCCTTTTTTCAGAAAGCAGCACCGAGGTTCCTGGAACCCCTTTTGCGATAGAAGCCATTTGGGGCTGCTTCGCGGCAGGCACCGTCCTCCCTCCGCTGTGGTTTCGTCTTCTTTCTGCAATGTCTACACAGCTCGCACTGCAGATTCATTAAGCAGGGACAGGGCTGCTCTTAACCGACATAAAATGTCTGTCATATTGTCAGTGCTTATTATGTCTTCTATAAAATGTTATCCTCAGTGTCTTTTAGTTTTAAAATACACCGTCACTCTGTTTTTCAGCGGGCGAGTCTGGGCAGATGTTTTCTCCATTGGTTTATAGATATTGTTATTTTCCACTATTTGCCTTGGATGAAGTTGGCTCTTCAATAACCAACATTTATGAACTAATTGATTACAGATGAATGGGAGGCAAATGTTTCAGCCATTCAAAGAGCTGATAGCATTTGATTTGACATGATTTTAATAAGAAAAATTTTAGGAGCACCTGTACTTGGTGCATTGTATCAGAACCGTCTGTGTCTGCTCCCTAATTTCATGCAAGGATAGGACGAGAGGCACTTTTCCCCTATCGTGGTTAAAGGAGGTTGAACCATATGAACATGATTAAAATGGTCTAATATCAGCAATTTCATACGGTTCAACCTAATAACATGTAGAACATAGCAAGTAACAAAAAGCGTGTGCTGCATGGATGAATAGATGAAAGACAGACCCCTAGGTATGCATTTGGCCTTCCAAAATATAAAAGGGGATGGAACTGTTAACCCAGTGGCCGAAAATCATTCCTCTTCATTTCTTTATTTCTGGAGTGGACTCCTGGTTTTGAAAACAAAAACAAATCAATATATTTTTAATGCTTGGATTAATTCACTTGTTCATTCATTGACCCTTCCAGTAATTATTTAGCATCTGCTATGTGACAGCCCTGTGCCAGTTGGGAAAATGCAGAGAGCCCACTGTCCAGCATAGGAGGTGGAACAGTCACCAAAAAGTATCTGCTGTGGTGGAATGAAGTACAGGGGCCGTGAACATCTAGAGGATGGGCTCCTAAACGGTCCTGTGTGGAGGTGAAACCTGAGCTGAGTTCTAAGAGGTCAGGTAAGAGGGCTTTGGCAAGGGGGTTAGGGACAATGAAGATGCTCCAGAAAGAAGAAACAGTATCTTTAAAAGCTTGGAGGTGCCACCTCCGGGTGACAGGAAGGTGAGCCCAGGTTGAAGAAGGAGGCAGAAGCCAACCCAGGGAAGTAACTCTGGGGAGTTTGCACTTTTTCTTGAGGGAAATGGGGAGGCACTGAAAGGTATTAAACAAGGCAATGACCTGCTCAGCTTTATATGTTAGATCATCTGAAAGTGATTTGAGAATCAGTTTCTCAATTAAAAAAAAAAAGAGAAAATAGGAATTTCTGCTGATATTGAGTCAAATTTGTAGATGATTTTGGTAAGTAGTGACACGTTGGCATCTTTATTATATTAAGTTTTTAAAATTTGTCTATTATAGCTCTCATCATTTTGGGGTGGCTTTATGTTGCTAAGGATGTTTTCTAATTTGCAAATTGGCCTGGGTTCCCATCACCTATACCACCACTCCTAAAAATAGAAATCCCTGTCACCAAGAATTCAGCAATAGAAATATGTAATTTTTGCAAAAATTCTTCATTATATCTTGTTCTTAAGAATGAGGCATGAGCACAGGAGTTGGAAAGACGTCACCCTGAGCTACTCACATATTCATACTGAAAATGAAAAATCTTCCCTTCCCTCCAACAGTAGCCAATTGCCTAAAAAATGCTTCAGAAGAGTTATTTCCCAGCACACACCTGTGTCCCAAATGTGTGGCTTTTTAGTTTGCATCTCAGCATGTATATAGCTAGGGCTGTCCGTTTGGGGTATTCTACCCCAATTCTCAAAGATTAAAGATGAAAGACTTTTACTGAAAAGCTTTTAACTGAAAGGCAGAAAATATGTCCATTGCATTTATTCTTTTAAGCATTTATTATTCTTCTTGTCATATCATTTAATTTTCAAATGTCTGTGTTTGCGATGGAAATATTTAAATATGTCCCATTATGGATGTGTATGTAAATTAATTTTGCATATATTTAGTTCATACCTACAAGGTAGAGGGAGGACTGCAGGCATGTTGACAGGATGGCCTGGAGTAGAAAGGAAGTTGGGAGGGGGAGTGATGTAAGTTCCCTGACCTTGGTGACTGTAACCAAGTCGTTTTGTCAGCAAGAAATCAATTCCTATACTAAGAATTGGCAGGTGGGTAGTCAACCAGTACTTGTAGATCAGTGACTACACAGTCATGCGTATTTATTCTTTCATTTGTTCAACAAGTAATTGCTGATCATTTGCCATGTGCAAGATATTATGCCATGTGCTGTGGGGATAAGGAAAGAATCAGAAATGAGAACTGGTTTCTTCAATTTTGTGGTGTAGTATTATAGATATATCAAACACATAGATGTCTCTGACAACAGTCTGCAAAGCCTTTTGATCACTCAGCACTATTAGGGAAAAAAATATTTGAGCCTTTATCCTGATATACTATTGTATTTATTTATTTATTTATTTTTTGAGACAGAGTCTCACTCTGTTGCCCAGGCTAGAGTACCATGGCATCTGCCCAGCTCACAGCAACCTCAAACTCCTGGGCTCAAGGGATCCTCCTGCCTCAGCCTCTCGAGTAGCTGGGACTACAGACATGCACCACCATGCCCAGGTAATTATTTCTGTATATATTTTTAGTTGTCCATATAATTTCTTTCAATTTTTTAGTAGAGACGGGGTCTCACTCTTGCTCAGGCTGGTCTTGAACTCTTGAGCTTAAACGATCCACCCGCCTCAGCCTCCCAGAGTGCTAGGATTACAGGCGTGAGGCACCTCGCCTGGCCTATGTATTTATTTTTAAGTAATTTTAATTCACTTTGTAAATACACATTTTAAAAGTTAAGATACATTATTTTAAAATGATTTATTTTTTAACTCAATAAAATAGTTTAACTGAAATTATTTATTAATGCCATTTTTAGTGAGAACAGTATGATTGACTATGCTTATTTTTTAAGTCTTTAATTACTTGCAATTGGTGTTTGGAATCATGATATTTAATAGTTTTTTTTTAAGTTATTATAGCTGAAAGGTATCTTTATAAGGACACATAGATCAAAATGAAGCAATGCGTTCTTGGATTTTCTTTAAATCTTGAGGAGCATATTTCAGTCAAATTATGTAAAGTTTTCTTTTTCCCATTTTTTTTTGTTTTGTTTTGCTTTTGAAATCTGGCTTACAAATGTTAGCCTTTCCTGATGTCAACCAATTGTGACTGTAAACTCATCTGAATATGAGGCATTTTTTTTTGTATATTTTAACAAATGAGTTCAAAATCCACTAAAATTCTTCGTTAGGAAGATTTCTTAAAGTCAGAATAGAATTTGAGGGTAAATGGGAATGTAAAAGAGAAGCTGTGTTAAGTGACAGAACAGCATCATCCTGCAACACTATAGAGCCTCGATGTGCCCAGTCCTGCTATTCAGACCGTACTGGAAGTCTTAGCCAGAACAATTAGGCAAGAGAAAGAAAAAGAAATGAAAACAAGCCAAATTAGAAAAATATAAGTAAAACTATACTTGCATTTATGAACTACTTACATTTATGAACTCTTTCTCTATAGAAAATCCCAGAGAATCCACACACACACACACACACAAAACCCTACTAGAATTAACAAACAAATTCAGCAATGTTTCGGGATATAAGATTAACACACAAAATTCAGTTGTGTTTCTATACACCAACAATGAAAAGTTCAAAAAGAAAATTAAACAACAATTCTATTTACAATAGCATCCAAAGAATAAAATAACCAGCAGAGAGGAAATGAAAGACTTGTACAATGAAAATTATAACACATTTCTGAAAGAAATTAAAGAAGACCTAAATAAATGGAAAGACATCCTGTATTGATGGATTAGACGACTGACTTTTGTAAAGCAAATACTCCATAAAGAGATCTACAGAATCAATGTAATCCCTATCAATGGCCTTTTTAATTTTTCTGAAATGGCAATCCTCAAATTCATGTGGAACTTCAAGGGGTTCTTGATAGCCAAAACAATATTAAAACAAAGCAAAACAAAGTTGCAGGCTTCACACATTTTTTTTTATTTCAAAACTTACTACAAAGCTGTAGTAATCAAAACAACATAGTGCTGGCAAAAGAATAAACCCAACAAAATAGAATTGAGAGTCCAGAAACAAACCCAAATACCTATGACCAATTGATTTTCAGCAATGGTGCCAAGACCTTTCAGCAGGGAAAGAATGGTCTCTTAAATAAATGATGCTGTGACAACTGGAAAACCACATGCAAGAGAATAAAGTTGGACACCTTCTTCACTCCATGTACAAAAATTATCTCAAAATGAATCAATGCCCTAAGTATAAGAGCTAAAATAATAAAGTTAACAGAAAAAACATAGGGGTACTTTCTCATGACCTCTGATTTGGCAATGGCTTTGTAGATTTTACATCAAACACATGAGCAACAAAAGAAAAATAGAGAAATTGGATTAATAAAAATTAAAAACATTTGTGCTTCAAAGTATGTTATCAAGAAAGTGAAAAGACATCCTACAGAATAGGAGAAAATATTTGAAAATCATATATCTGAGATAAAGGTTTAGCATCCAGAATATAAAAAGAATGCTTATAATTCAACAATAAAGAACAAGCAACCTCCCAAATAGGCAAAGACTAAAATAAACATTTATCCAAAGAAGATATACACATGTCCAACAAGCACATGAAAATGCATTCAACAGCACTGACTATTAAGGAAATGCAAATCAAAACCACAATGAGGACCACTTCACTTCCATTAGGATGGCTATAAAAAAAAAAAAAAAGCGGAAAATAACAAGTGTTGGCAAGGGGTGTGGGGAAATTGGAATCCTCAGACCTTGCTGGTGGGAATATAAAGTGGTGCAGTTACTGTGGAAATAGTTTGGTGTTTCCTCAAAAAATCAAACATAGGATTACAATATGATGAGCCATCCTACCTATGGGTACGTACCCAAAAGAACTGAAAACGTGTGTTAAACAAATACTTTTCCACAAGTGTTCACAGAGGCTGAATTCACAAGATAAAAACAACCTAAATGTCCACCAACAGATGAATGGAGAAACAAATTGTGTTATCTACATACAATTAATCAGTCCTAAAAAGGAATCAGGTAGGATGCATGCTACAACTTGGATGAACTTTGAAAACATTATGCTAAGTGAAAGAAGCCAGACACCAAAAGTCATACATTGTATGATTTCTTTTATATGGAATATCCAGAATAGGAAAATCCACAGAGACAGAATGCAGACTGATGGTTTCCAGGTTATAAGAGCAGGGAGTAGGAGGTTACTGCCTAAGGGTTTGCTGTGTTTTTCTGGAGTGATTGAAACATTTGAAAACTAGAGTGAAGTGGTGCTTTTATAACCAAATGCCACTTTGTGAAGACACCGGATGTCACTGAATTGTATAATGTCAAATGATTAATTGTATGGCACGTGACTTTCACCTCAATTAAAAAAAGTGTATACATGGGCATTGTAATAAAGCATATAAGGCAGTTATTAGAACTCTTAGAGAGTTTAGAATCTCTTTAAAGATTTTGCAGGTTTTCAAAACTGCTGCAACATAGCACAGCAAATATCTACAGGCCTAGAAACAAAGATAAAATTTAATAATTACTGTATTTAGTGGAAATGAACACTTTTTCATATGACGCTTCAGATGAACCACTTATTGATGACGAAGACTATTTTGAAGTTAATTTTCATCACAATTGTAACTACAATGATAGAATGCATGAACAGGTACTTTGAATCATATACAAATCATAAAGCCACTTTACGTTTCTTGTATGACCTCAACGAGTTGTAAGAAATGCCAGAGAAGGCACTCAAAAGCCATTGCATAATCTTATATTTTAAATTAGATTCAAGCTTCCATGAAACTGATTGTATGAAGATTTAGATCTTTTTAGAAAAAATGTTCTGTAAGAATCAGCTCTAGAGGTAAAAATTACATTTTTGAAATAATATATCAGAATCTTCACAGCCTATAAAATTCTCTTTACAACCTTATAAAATACTCTTAATAGCTCCAATAACAGTTTTATCAGCAGAAAGGTTCTTCTGAAAATTAAAGTTTATCGAACATCATTTGTGATTTTGCATTTTCCAAGAGTGACTGATACAACTTTTAATTATACAGATTGAAACCAAAGTTACAAAAAGTACAAATCATGATGGCCTAATAAATGAATATGCAGAAAAACAAGACATAAAAATATTATGATCAAGGCAGACATCACATGAATAAAGTATTATTTATTATATTATATAAAATTGTGACACTGAAATATTACTTTTTGTAATTTGTAAGTTTATGTCAGTCCTCTACCACTAGTATCCCTATCATACTTCATAGTTAATTAAATATTTTTAAAGGAAAAAGTTTTAAATTTTAGTACCTTTACCTACTCTTTTTTTATGCTACTTTTAAACTAGGGGCCCTGTAATAACATTTTGCTCTGGGTATCACAAGTTATGTAACTGGCCCTGGGCATGATGCAAACATTGTGGCTTTTACTGCCACCTTCAGAAGACCCATGCTTCCAGATTATTTTTTTTTTTCCTAAAGAAAAATATTCAGGGGAGATGCCCACCTTCTCTGGTTCAGGCTCCTAGCTCTTCACAAGACCAGTTGGAAATCTTTTAGCAAATAGCATTTACCTAGGATTACCTGGACTGATATCTGCACAACAGGTTGACAAACTGAAATATTTAAGATACAGTCTTTTAAAAAGTTAGATCACATCAATAGGTAACTGCCAAACTGTGTTCTAGACTTGCAGCTGAATTTAATTCAGGAGCCAAAGAGAAGGAGGGGGATTTTCGTTACAACTGACTCTTTATATAACAAGCACTCTTTACAGTTTTTTTTCCTATATATTATTTTATTTCCTCCCCACAACAACCATATAAAGGTATTGCCCTGCTTTTAAGTTAGGAAATTAATGCTCTGAGAAGTCAAATCTGACCCTTGACTCAATGGAATGTTTCTTCTGATGACACTGATGGGTACGTCCCTGCACATCAATCCAGGAGGGGCAGGACTTGCCGTTTAGCTCACTTGCCAAAGGCACTAACCATACTTTAATATATTTGCTCTTTGGCCTTTAAGAAAACAGGTTTTTTGGAGCAAGACTACTTATTTCAGCATTTAGGTCCCAGAATGAAAGGAAGCAGTTCTCTGTGATAAAGATCTTTCCTGAGATGCTCCCTTTTTAGCATTTAACCTTTCCTTCCAGCATTTCCTGTTACTCATCTGTTATGTGTGTCTGCCAATTAAGGAAGGTGTTTTTCCTGTACTTCCTTTTCTTCACTTTTGCTATTTATTCCTCATTTGTAAACCATCAAAAGTTTGTCAGTGAAGCCCTTAGGCTTCCTTTAACTTTTGACACGCTGCAGTTCTGTAGCCAATGTCAGTGTCACTCCTCGTAGAAAACCAACACACGGCCCTGGAAGTAGAGTCCAGAGTCGCCCTGCTGGGTAGAGGACCTGGAAGGCGTCCAGCTCAGAGCTCCAGGCGGGCCAGGCGGGCCAGGCGGGCACCAGCTCCCCTGTGCCCTCACACCCTGTCAGAGGAGTCTTTTGGAAACCGGGGAAGACACCACCTACCAGGATGGGGGTTTGTCTCTGGGTAATCACCAAGTGACATTTGATGTTATGGCACAAAGGTCAAGAGTATAGACAACTGGGAATGAGGCGTCCCAGAGTTTAAGTCTTGACTTTGAGAAAGTTGTATAACTTCTCTGGGCTTTTGTTTTCTTATCTATAAAAGTCACATAACGATAGTATTTACCTAGTTGAAGGTTATTGTGAAGATTAAATGAAGAAGTGATTAAATGAAATAATACCTGGCTTAAGTAAAGTACACATTTGATAAATGTTACCTGCTACTATTCATGAATTACTGCTTATAACAATCAAATAAATCAATTCTCTATTCTCTTTCAAATAAATGGATGTGATTGTACTTTTATTTTTGGCATTCAGGGGCTAAAGCTTACCAGATCTGGATCAGTGAGTTAATAAATTGAACAGGTTGCTGGAGGTAATTAATCAATCCAGAACAGGTTGCTGGAGAAGATGCCGGATAAGGGCCTCGTTCTTGTGGCCGCAGACTGGGGTCACCTGCTCGGCTCATGAAGGTGACCTCTTCTTGCGCTTCCAGGAACCACATTCTTGTCTGTTCCCTTCTCTGGTGGCAGCACCCAATACAAATGCCTCAAGAACGCAGATTCTCTTCTCTCTCCCCCATCAAACTAGGAACATACAAAGCTCCTAAACTTAGATGGCTGAAAAAGTTTCAAGGGTGACTCCCCCCACCCCTTGTCCCCCGCATTTGAATAGAATCTCAGAGTGTCAGGACAGGGAACTTGTTACCCTGCTGACATCAGCCCTTTGAGAATGTTAACGCTGGAGGGGGAGCTTATTGAATACTTTCCTTGAGTCATGGCATATGTATTTGCTTATGAATGAACCTTGCTGGGCAGAATCCGTATCAGCAGCAAACAAGATTCTGGGGGACAGTACCAGTTATGGATATCTCTCTGGTGCTTGATGAATTCAGAACATTTTCTGAACACATTTTGTTCGGTTTTCCCAGCATCAGTGTGGGCAGACAGGGCACCTTGGTGCAGGAGCAGGCGCGGGACTTGGCTTCACACGTCCAGATTAACGTCTCAGCTCCGGGTAGGCCCCTCTCTGTGCAGACTTAGGGGAACGACTGACCTCACTAAGTCTCAGCTCCTCACCTGGAAAACAGAGGGTTAAAAAAATGTCCTACTTCACTGGGCTTTTGAGGGGTTGGATGGGACAAAGCTATTGATGATTTGTCTTTTCCCCCAAATCTGCAGTTCAGAGAGTTCTGGCACAATAAAAGGCGGAGTCGAGACAGAATAGGGGGCTTCTGGTCGAAGTCCCTTCCCGGACCCTGCTTCCTAGAACAGCAGCCACGGCCTTGGTCACCGCTGGAACTTGGGCTGACTCTCAGTCTAAAACGTGGTCCCTGGGCACAGCCCCGGCAAATTTGAATCTGGGTAAAACGGTTGATCAGCACAGCCGGTTTTTGCCTCCCAGGGATTAATAAAAGAAACTGTGACTGCTGACATCCGTAGGGGAAGGCAGAGACCGAGGGAGTCTGTGACATTTCTGCTACAAGGAAATGAGCCATCTAATGCATTTCAAGACAGTGTGAGGTCAGCTATGATAGTAGTAAAAACTGGAGGCCTCACACTAAGATGTCAGTGAAGAAAAACAGATCACCAGGAACTCAGAGCTCTGAGCAATGACAATATTTCTCTTTGGGGGGGAATTACTGAGCAGGAACATTGCAGAGTTTAGGCTCAGCCTTAGCAGCTTCAGGGGCCTCCACAGCCTGTGCTCAGCCTGACTTTCTATATTTCTTACATACTTAGAGCTATTTCTATATCTTTGTGTCTTAGGTGGGACTCTTATTGAAAGCATATTTACGTTTTTTTTTCCAAATATACTTTAATAACTTTTATATTTTCATGCTATTACTAATAAACTTCAAGTTATTTTGTAATTCTATTTTTTTCCACATTCTATTTGTCTCATTTTTTTCTCTTTTTAAAAAAATTTCTTACATTTTTGGCTAGATTAAGTATTATTTCTCATTCCATCTTTTCCACTGATTTGAAAATTAAAGTCTACATCTTCTAATTAATTAGCCTAGAAATTATAATAATTAAATTGGCACAGCATAAAGTTAATTATTAATAATAGCTGTACCTTCCCCCCAAACAATATTAGGCTCTTAATTTCAGGGAGGGCTGACTCTCAGTCTGTTGCATCATGGATAATTACTTGAGATCAGTCTTCAGCTTATTTAAATTCAATGGCCAACTTGCTTTGAATTATCATAGTGTTAATTTCTAGAAAAATTATTTTGTTGTTTTTGAAATCTGCCTGTTCATTTTATGATCTTTTAATCCTACTTTTGATTCTCTATTTTATTTTAGCATATATGTAAACATTTATACTTCTTTATATAAATTTTAGTGTCTGAATTCTCTGCAGTATTTAATATACTGTTTGCTGCTCTGGCTGCTGTCATCCTGGTGCCTCATTTCCGTGTGTGTGTGTATGTGTGTGTGTGTTTTGTTTTCATGGCTTTAGTGTTGCCTGAAACCCAGGATGGATCTAGGTTAGACATACAGTAGGACTGCTTGATAGGAACGGTTGCTACAAGTGGAATAATTCAAAAAGGGGCAGTGTACAATAGCAGAAAGGCATTCTGTCCTGAGATGCAGGTAATATAGTTGTGCTTTCTTCCTCTGATTCCAATCCACTGTATGTTACAGTTAATAATTCTCACTTTGAGAGTAGACTGACCTTCAAACTGGGTTGGTTTGAGAGATGTTGGAGAAAGAGGCTAGGGTGATTTGTAGATTTCTGGCTTGGCTGCTGGACAAGTAGTGGTTTCATCCCCCAAGAGAGATGTGGCCGAATGGTGGTGTGAGATGGAGATTACGACAAAGATTGGGGTATGTTTGTGAAACCTACAGGCGGAAGTGACGAGTAGGCAGTGTAATATCTAGATCTCAAGCTCTGCAGTGTGCTCTGGTTGGGAGATGTAAAGGGAGCAAGTTCAAGTTCGCCTAATCCACTTTCTTCATGATTTGGCCTACTTCACCCATGAACGTTCAGCTTTCAAATGAATCACCCAAAACGTTTTACTATGACCCAATCTGAAGTATGAGCCCATCACTCCTAAATACTCTCTATCATGTTTACTGTTCTCTGGACAGAGACATGAGAGAAGGAGACCTGGGCTTGCCCCTCCACAGTCCCCACCGGCATCACTGTCTCACCTGGGGCAGGACGTGGCCCTTCTCTGGGCATCAGTCTCCTTTATCTGTAAAGGGAAAGATGGAAGAAATGATCTCTCAGGTACCATTTTCATCTAAATTCTTCTGATTCTCAATTTGGTTTGGAGAAAGAATTAGGGTTGAAACTAGAAGAACTTTTTCTGGAACTTCCCATACTTTCTTTGGACTCTTGCATCAGTGAAAACAGAAGAGCTATCAGTTCTGCCTAGCCCCAAAAGCAACTGCCCTGCCTGAGACCACAGAATCAAAGACAAAAAACCAGCAAATAAAGAATGTAATCCCTGAGTGGGGTCAAAGGTCAATTTTTTGTGGCTTTATTTTTCCTTTTCTGTAATAGACAAATAACAACAACAAAGTCCTGAGTTAAAACAAAAAAAATTGGAAAGATGTGAATTTGAGTTAGCATAAGTGAAGTTTCCCTTTGGTCAGAATGTTCCAGGATTAGCAGTTCATGCAACAAGTATATACAAACAAATAGATTACTAGATTATGATAATAGAGGTATGTATTTGATCCTCTGGGAGAACTAAGCTCATCTCACTTTAATGTAACTCTTCGTTTTCTTTTCATTTAAGTCTCTTTCCTTTAGTAGACACCCTAAGGCCAAGGCCTGAGTTTCATTTATCTTTGTACCTTCAATTTCTGTAACAATACCTGGTGCATGTTTGACAGTCAAGAGATGCTTGTTGAATGAATGAAGGGCAGCCATTTTTATGCTGGAAATGTTTAGCAGAAAAACTATAATTGAAAATGGCTTAGAAAAAAAGGAAAGAAAAAAAGCATCAGAAAATCAACTTCTACTGCTTATTTACATGGGTCTTTCCAGAGTAAATCCCTTAGAAGCTATCAAAGTACAGAATGGGTCCCTGTGGATCAGGGCCCAATAATAATTGGGAATAGATTCAGGAGAATCTTGAAAAAAGAGAAAGGAGTGAGTAACTCATATGATTTCCGTATCAGAGGCTTTGGGGAAGTAGGGACTGGATGTATTATCTATACAACCACCCTACTTTCACGAAATGCCACTGTAAACAGCAGGGTTGAAAAAGAGCTAAGAGTTGGGGGAAATGATGCAACTACATGTAGTTGAGGTCTGGTTGAGATTTGAGTTACCCAAGAAGTATGTTTTCTGCTTTGAATCTGAAAATTCAAAATGAAACTTGAGGTAGACATGAGTCACTGGGTAATAGGAACTCGTGTGTTTCCCACAGCTCTTAGGATCCTGACATTATGAGATACCTTGATCTGCTGAGCCCGTGCTGCACAGGTTCTGCAGGTATGGGCGGAGCTGTGAGATCCTGAGGTTGTGCAGCAAACACGCCCTCAATTCCCACATTCGCTCGTTTATTCCAGGAAACAATTGCTCTCGGCACTGCTTTACACACTGGTCCTGTGACTATGAATGAAATCCGACCTCTGCATGTGGAGGGTGAGGGGAAGACAAACGGAATAAATGGATCATTTTTAAGGAGTGTGCTCGGTGTTGTGATAAACATAAGGACAAGGTGCTACGAGAACACTTGAGAGGAGTTCACACCTGACTCGTGGGGACGGAGATGAAGTGAGACCTAACCTGGTGGCAGAGCGACCGGAGGAGCGTATGGGGAGGTGACACGTGTCACCACGTCTCCCACAGGGCACCGCCATCCTCCACACCCTGCCCCAACTGTCCCGTCAATGGAAGACGAAGCAGCATTCTCCAGACCTCTCCTCTTTTTTCCTAACCCCTTAATCATTAACACAGTCTCTCCTCCCACTCAGTTTTACTCCTTTACTACTCCTTGGTGCAGCTCAGAGAAGAGGATCTACCAACTGAAAGTGTGGGTCTGATAACAGAGTGGGTGCCTAGTCCCGGGCTGTGACCCTTGCTCTCTCTCCTGGCCATGCTAGTTTGCTCAGATCTCGTAACTTCTCTGAAATTCAATTTCCTCATTTGTAAGTTGGGGATAACAATACACAGCTCACTAATTTGTTGAGAGAGTGACATGAATTGATATATATAAAACACCTGGCAGAGTACTTGGGTGAAATCATCTAATCTGCCTTATCATTCTTGGGGAGGGGGGGCAGAAATTAGGGAAGTGAAGGCCCAGAGAAAAGAGCGGACTTGCCCTCACTTCATTCAAAATATCCAAGCTCTGAGTTGTGAGTGAGAACTTTCATTCGCTTTTTATGGGTGAGAAAACAGACTTGAGGAGGTCACCTGCCCAAGGTGACACAGGTAATTAGTTGAAGTGTCAAAGCTGGGCTCAGGTCTCCTTATTCCAACATCCAGGCTCATCCTCGACATCAAAAGTCTGGGACAAAAATGGAAACTACCAGGCCTTCTCCCTCTCTCCATCCTCCCCATGTTTTGCCAGTTACTCCAGACCGACAACAAGCAGGCTGACCTGTAGGGTTTGTAAGGATTACCCAGGGACTAGCTCAGCATCAGGGTTGAGATAGAACCAAACTACCTGCCAGGCTCTCTGTGACCCCACAACCAGCGGTTCGTAGGATCACTGTACCCTCTACTTCTCCACCACCAGAACACCGCACACTCTCTCTCTCCTCCCTCCTGCTCTGTTGAGCCTTTGTGATAAAGCCAGGCAGATTTGGCTTAAGGTCAAGCTCTGCTGCCACGCTCATGACCTTGTATTTGGCATGTAATTCCTCTGAGGCTGCTTCCTTAGCCATAGGTAGTAAACAATTACACATTTTAATTCTATCTCAGAGAGTTGGAATGAGGTTAAAATGGGAAAAATATGTATGAGTGCTACAAACTGTCATGTAGAAGGCAAATGTATAAGACCATTGTTAAGAAATCAGATTATTTTGGCAAATTACAAATTTAGTTTTATAAAAAGCCATTGTATCATTATTGCTGCTGTTGCTTCTGTTGATTTGAGGGAATGGAAAGGGTCAGGGTGTTTTCAACCTTTAGGTCTCTGCTACCTGCTCCAAACTTCGCTTGTAGTAGCCTAGAATTCTTCTGCGGGGAAGACAGAACAACGTGAGAAAGACAGTGGGCTTTTTACATTTGCTCAGCAGTTATTTCTAACTGCCTGTGCGTGTCAAGAACCTGAAAATATAACGGCCTTGTCCTCAAGAAGGTGACCAACTATTGGAAGATTCAGACATTACTCAGATAATCATGAGGGTACTATTACACACCAAGTTAAGTGCTAGAGAGGTATTTGGTTTTATGAGAGTGTGTAACAAGGGGACCTGGCTTTGGACCACAGTCAAGTACCATGGCCCTGAGCTTGACTTGGGTCCAGGAGAAGGTGAGTGGAGTGTGCAAGTGTTACAGGAGGAGGGACGAGCACGTGTGTCAGGCTGTGGTGGCAGGAGAGTAGCACACCAGGGGGAGCTCAAAGGTGGCCACGTGGGTGCTCTCCCCACCACTACTTGCGTACAGACAGCACAGGCAGCACACAGCAGCGGTGCAAGGTGAGGCGGAGGTGGAGACAGGAGCCAGAACACACAAGGTCATGTACATCTTGTCGAGAGCTTGGTCTTGATCCTGAGCAATGGGAAAGCTGGTTCCTCCACTATGGGTTTTGTGACCTTGCAAATAAGTCATTGATACCTTAAGGCCTTGCTGTTCACATTTGTTAAGTGAAGATGGTCTATTAAGCTCACGGGAGATGCAAATAAGAGGTCGTGAATGCCATAGCAAACAAATAGTGAAGACGACGACGATGATGATATCTACAGTTAACCTTCACTGAGCATTTTTTGTGTTGTGGGCTCTGTGCTGAGCATTTTATCAGCATACAACTTCTAAGATGGAGCTTTACAAAGGCAAGGTATCCATAAATAGACAAGTCTATTCAAACTACTGTTTAAAGCAGCAGAATATTTTCTTTCAATGAAGTCTTAGTCAGAAGTCCAAATTATAAAGAAAATACAAATAGAGGTGTTTAGGTCAGTGAGTTTCAGAATCCCCTTCCTTTCTCCTGTCTATGAATGAGGCCATCAATTACCACGTGATTAGCATTAGACTAGTTAGTGGTGATTCTGGCTTTCTTACATTTCCAAGACAAAAAGGAGTTTCTCTCCATCTAATATGAAAAGGGATTCAGTTTAGAATATTGGTTCATCGCTAGAAAGACCAGAAATCTTAGGAAAGTTAGTGAGCTTCTCCATGTTTCAGATTTTATCTAACTTATAGCATTGTTTCAAGGCTGAAATTGGGTACTAATTAGGTACGTGTAAGTCACATGGAAGATGCTGAGCACATAGCGAGTGATCATTAAATGTTAGCTGTTGTTATTATTAGTTGTTTCTGAATCTCACAATCAGCAGTATAGTGATGCTCATAGCTTACACGGCACTGTTTGAAAATTCCTCACGAGGTGTCAAGAGTCTCATAGGAATTCTCTAGGCACGTTGTGAGCTCCTAGCCTTATGGTTTTCTTGAAGGATGGTCTCTGTATTTCTTATTTTAGCAATTCATTATCATAGGTGCCCATGTTCTCTTTATCTTTGCAGTTAGCATCAATTTGTAACCTTCCATGGCAAAGCCCACTAAACACTGGCTATTTAAGCAGTCATCTCACCATCCCAGCATACTGCCCAGCCAGCACAGGCCGTGATCTGTTTTCAACCCATAACCATCCACTTGCAGTGAGTGTAAAGTGATGTTTCTGCTAGACTGATTTTTATATAATAATTAAAGCCAGATTTTCATTCATTTATTCATTTCCTTTTACTGAATTACAAAGTAGGTCAAATAATGGACTAGACCCCTGGAGGGTTAAAAATAATACAAATGCTACTCTTAGAAAACTCAGAGTCTATTAGGAAAGATAAGATATGTGCATAGATGAGCATGATCCAAGGCAGCCAATGATCATTATCCTAAAGGGGTTTCAAATAAGTTCCCTTGAGTAGTCCATGAAGAGATTAAGTGAATGTTTTGCAGAAACTGTGGCAATTGAGGTACGCAGCGAATGGCATTTCTGGTTAAGGAAATAGAGAATGTGTGAACACTAGAGAGAATGGCTTGACGGAAGCAGGGTGCGTCCGGTTGGTGGAGGGAAATGAGGCTGGCTCGCGAGATTGGGAACACAGAGGGCGTGGGTGGTAAGTCAAGAAACAGCTTTGCTAGGCAAAGGGAAGACTGGAGTAGTTTTGAGCAGGAGGCTACCATAATAATAACTGTACTTAATAAAATAATAACCTATTGGTGACTTTTAGGATGGGCTGTGTCTAGGGTACATGGTGTCAGGAAGGTTGCATCAGTGGTGTGCAGAGACCCCATGGTGAGAGAGGAGACACGTGTGCGAGCAACAGAGAGAGAGAGAGAGAGAGAGAAAGGGGGGGGCGTGCCAGGCCCTTGTTAACAACCAACTCTCATGGGAACTAACAGAGCAAGAACTCACTCACCACCCTGCCCAGGGAAGGCTTTAATCTATTCATGAGGGATCCACCCCCATGACCCAAACACCTCCCATTAGGCTCCACCTTGCACACTGGGGCTCAGATTTCAGCATGAGATTTGGAGGGGCCAAACATCCAAACTATGGCAAGGGGATGCAAGAAATATCATAGGTGTTTAATCGTTAGGTGTTTGCAACTGGGTGAGTATCAACAATCAAGAAAGGAGACAGATCAGAGGCTGCTGTGATATTTACCTACCTGGATGGCCGGAAGGTTCTTAGGCAATTCAGAGGCAGGCTTGTGCCTGCCCCTCACTGGAGTGCTCATTGCCAAGGAGCCACAATGGGCGCTTCAAGCAGTGGCCAAGAGTATTGATGCCTGTTACCGTTCAGCGTGTGCCCTCCTTTCTGTTTTCCTTCCCAATCTCTCCCTCAGTCCCCCGGCGCGGTGCACAGGCTGGTCCCTGGCCCTGGGTTCTGCTGTAGTGAATCACTCTTAGTTCCTCATCTCATATCCATTCAACCAACGAAAACTGTTCTTTTGAAATGATTCTTAGGTTTGTTGACTACCACCTCGCCCTTTACTTAAACACTCTTTCAAGTTCTTTCAAGGCCTCCATAGCAATATGTACAAAATCTATAATATTTGTTCAGCACTGACTGTTTGCCAAACATTGTTCTGGACACTAAAAATAGGGCAGGAAGAGCGAGATGTTTCTACCGTTTCAGAGCATACACTCTGGCGAGGGAGAATATCTCTCCTCCATGTTCCTTCGTCTCCCGCCACACCTATCCTGCACTTGTTTAATTCATTTTCATTTCTTGTCTTGCCCCAGTGGTCTCTTTGGCACTGGTGCCAACCAGCAGATTTATCCTCCGCATTGCTGTTTCTTAAGACTAGAGATGATCATGTGCCTGTCCCCCTCAAAAACCTTCCATGGCTCCCTATTTCCTATTGGATAAAATCATACCTCAGAAACAGATGTTCTAGAACTTGCTGTAATCAGATGGCCTGATCTGTCTCCTTTCTTGATTGTTGATACTCACCCAGTTGCAAACACCTAACGATTAAACACCTATGATATTTCTTGCATCCCCTTGCTTCTGGAGAAGCTATATTGTTCAATGATCAAGGTGCAAAAAATAGGTCCAAACTTTTAAACAAGGGGAATTTAATTCATAAAAATACAGATTTTTGAAGGTTAGTAGTCTGGTATCTCTGTCATTGGTTACGAGTAGTTCCTATTCACACCCACAAAAGGCTTTGCACCAAGAAGGTATCAGTGGAGTTGTGGAGCTGAGGGGTGGAGGGAAGTTTTAAAGCTCCCTCTGGATTGGGAACACTAAAAATTTTGACTCTACTCATTCATGAATGAAGGTGGTTTAAGGGACAGGCATAGGCTTTGGACAGAAGGCACTGGCTTGTGTTCAAATCCAGCTGTGTGACACCTGCTAGTCCTGGACGCACTGTGAACCTTAGCTCCTCAATTGTCATACGAGGACAACTGTACCTATTTATCGTATTATGAAGAGGACAGCTAAGACGCTGGCCTTGCCGAGGTCAGGTGGGTCTAGGTTGCCCTGTGGAACTGCAGATCATATCCCACATCTGCAGTGGGAAACGCGTAGAGGTTTCCCAAAGGGAAAGGGGCTTGGGAGAGCTGGGTGACAGTGCAGGACGATGGGCATCCCGTGGTGAGGGAGCGGACAACGTGGCCGTGGCCGGGAGCCCACCAGGGGCTTGGCTAGCAGAGCCGAAGCCGGGCAGCCTCACTGGGGAGTGGGAGGGCTTGAGTGATACCAAGCTTCCCAGGAAACCTCTTCCCTGCTGCAAGCCCTTCATCCGTTTCCTCCCCTGGGGCATATTTTTAGATCCTTACTGTGTGCTTGGTGCCAGGGTGTGAACGGACACCCAGGGGTCTGAGTGGCTGAGCACAGTGCTCGGGAGAAGGGAGGGAGGCAGGAGGCAGGCCAGAGGGGATGACCAGGTCCGCAGGTCCCCATGGACCTAGGAACCTCTCTAACCTCGGCATCCTGATGGATAAAATGCTGGGGTCCCTGATCTAAAAAGCTCTGACTGGAAGCTTTTAAATTATTTTTATTGGAATAACAAAACCGAGGTATCCTCCTTCCTCCCTCCTCTTAGCCGACTCCTTTCATCCTTGTGGACACAGTTCGGACATCATGTCTTCTGAGAAGCCTTTTGACACACATCCCTCCCCAAAGCACCAACAGGCTGGGGTACCTCTGTCCTAGCTCGTGCTGTTAGTATCTCTGTCACGTCTGCTCCCTGAGGCCAGGGGCTATGTCTTAGTCATCACTATGTCCCTAGTGCCCGCACAAAATAGGTGCTCAGTCCTCATGTATCAAATTACAATTGCAATGGTGATCTGAATGTATATGGATGCAAGCACTCCCATTTGTATTGCATACTGAACAGAGTTGTAAAAAACAACCTGATGAAAATTGAGTCATTCAAACATTTCTTTCCTTCTAATAGCAGATGCAATACTGGTGGGGGCAGGGGGAGGCACATCTGAAATTTTCATATGAATAAGATGGAAATGCAGAGAAATTTTCAAGGGTCCTCCAAGGTCTGGTGAGGCCTGACCAGCCCAGCCATTTCCCCTGGCAGAATTTTGTATGAAATCTGAACCTCAGGGTCCTGACCTAATGTTCCATAAATTAGGCGATGGTGGAACTGGAGAACTTTGAAGGGGGATATTTTTCTTGGGGCAATATCGGGAAAACATGTTTGCCTATGACTAATTCCCCTCCTGCAAACTGTTGGTATTATCTTTGAGGGTTTTCAAGATAAATAGATTAAAGCCGTTGTCAAGTTCCACCAGACAAAAGTAAACAGTCCCGGGGTCTTTTAATGTGTCTGCACTGTCACTGTGTTACCCCCTGTTGCCTTCTCGCTTTGTGGCTTGTGGTGCTGCCAGGGGTGGGGAGAGGAGGGCAGCCTGCGGAGAGGGGGCGCGTACCCTGCAGAGGAGAGGAGACCACAGCCACGGCCACAGTCACCGACGGGCGGCCAGGGGAACCCGGCAGTAACTGTGCAGTTCAATCAGCTCAGCAGACGGTCACCTACTCTGTGCCCAGCCCTGTGCCAGGGACTAGGACCCACAGGCAGACAGACACTGTCCTTGCATTTGCCCTTCAGAAGTTATTTACATTTAAAAAATATTGCAGAATAGTTTACTTGTTGCACTTTTGGCACATCAGAAAATGACCTGCTAAAGGAAGGCCAGCTCCACCAGGCTAAGAAGTGACAGCGATGGGCAAGTTTCTCCCGCTCTGGGCTTCCATCTCCCATATCATAAGCTGGACTCTTCAGATCCTCCTAGCTTGGCTGACTGGACTTTCAAAGAAGCTAGAAATTGTCAGATGGAAAGGACTCATCTACCTGCCACTGAGCGCTGGGAGCCCGTGTTGTCTTCATGTCGTTATGTCCTTACACAGGAAATGAAAACAATTTAAGGATGCTTTTCACATTTTCAGTACTGGCACGGCCTGGACTCTGACAACGAGACTTAATAATTTGTGGTCAGTGCCAGATGCAGTGTCTCCTTCGTGGGTTGTGTCATAAAATCAAAACAGCTGCTTGGAAGTAAAAGCAGCTTTCACTAAGTGCCAGATGTTGTGCTAGATGTCTTCTGGGTACCTGACTCGGCCCTCCTGGAAATACGCAAGCATTTCAAGTACTAGAGTGTGTAATCCAGGCAGGCGCCCACCCACCTGCTTGTGAAAGTATTTCTGCAGTGTCCGTATAATGTTATTGATATTTTCACTTCATCTTTACCTACGTGAGAATATGGTTGTATGTAGAATATTCTAATGACAGATACAGACTCTGCTGCAGGCAAACAACTACCCCTGTAAAAATTACCTCTTGGTTGACAATTCAGAGGAACTGTTTCTGTCTCTCCTTTCCCCAGCCTTGCCGAGATGCTTTGCTTTGGCTGTGGGGTGTAGACATGCTGCTCAGGTGCTCAAGGCTGAAATCCCTGTGCTTGTTGTATCTGATTTGGGAATAATCCCGCATGGCCCACAGTACACGGAGAGGTAGGAGGGGTAAGGACTATGGCCACAGCCAGGGGTGGGCTGGCCCAGCCCAGCTCCCGTGCTGGGGGAGGAGCATCGTCATGAACAAGTGGGTGTGTCCACTGGGAAGTGAAGACATCTGTCCACATCTGCAGTGAGAAACCCCAAAATAGGCGAGTGTTTCCTTTCTTTTTTCATCCTTTCCTACCTAGGCTTGCTGGTGTGGACTAGTCCTACACAGACACAGGTGTGAACCCTTTTGAAAGCTGAAAAATAGCTAATAAAGTTATGTAGGAGCTTTCCCTGCACATTAGTGAGTAAAAAAAAAAATGTAACAAACAACAAAGAGGGTTTTTCATATTGGCATAGACCATTCTTCTAACTGAAATATCACAAGAATGGAAAACAAACACCACATGTACTCACCATTAAATTGGAACTAATGGATCAACACTTAAGTGCACGTATGGAAATAAACTCATCGGAAATCAAGCAGGTGGGGAGAGGGAAGGGATGGGCAAATTCACACCTAAGGGATACAGTGTACACTATCTGGGTGATGGGCACACTTATAACTTTGAATCAAGCTGTACAAAGACAATTTATGTAAACAAAACCTTTGTACCCTCTTAATACTCTGAAATAAAATAAAATAAAATAAAAAAATTTTTTAAAAGAGAAATTAATCCTTGAGGCTTAGCAGAGTTCATACTGCTGGTGGGAGTAGAACTAAATAAAAATAACTTAACAAATACATATCAAAAACCTCAGAAATTTTAGATGTAATTCCTCTTTAATAGTTTAAATGTTCACAACCAGTTCTTTCAGTGGATGTGTTATTTAATATGAATTGCCATATTTGTTATCTTGGAAAATAAGATTTCTCCATTGGGTTGGATACATCTTAAAATATATTTTTCAAGAACAGTGTATTTTTAATATTTTCCTTCTATATCTGAGAATATGGTTGGATGTAGAATTCTAGGGTCCCAAATCATTTTATTCCGAAGTCAACAATTGTTTTATTGTTTTCTGTCATCCAGTTTTGCTGTGGTACCCATTTTTCTTGGTTTTGGAGGTGAACTGTTTTTGCCTGGACATGTGTTAATGTCTTTCTTTATGCTCAAGGTTTAGTGCTTTTTATCAAAATATGGCATAATATTAGTCATTCTTCACAAATTCTTCCTGGAACACACTGAACCCTTTAGGACTGCAGCTCAAAGTCTTCATTTCCAGAAATTTTTCATTTACATATTTGAATATTTTTTCGGTTTAATAAATTCTATTCACTGTATTAGCAATACTAATTATTCAAAAGTGATGGCAGCATCGTTAGTCATACATACATTTAAATTCTTTGTCCTTTTTCCCCTTTTCTTTGGAATTTTTTTCATTCCATCCTCTAGATCACTGTCCTAAATTTGTTTAGTGTCATATCAGTTTTGTTTATTGATATTTTTAAAGCCCTTTAAAAAATTCTGCAATAGCATTATATATTTTTTTCCTTGTTACTTTCTTTATCACTGCTTATACCATTTGTGATTCAGTTTGCCATCTTATCTCTGATCTGATATTCTGAACATTCGTGTTTTTCTTTAATTGTCTTGAAAATAAAAAAACAGCAGTTATGTAAAATTTGCTCCTTTTCCTGGCAAACATCCCTTTCCCAGAGTACTCATAGACTGTGCCCTTCTTTTTATTTCATTTTATCTTTTGACACAGTTTTTGCATTGGTCTCATGCTGTCATTGCTTCCCCTCTTAATTCTGTCTGAGGAGAGGCCACTGCAACCGAGACGACTGGTAGCCAAAGCGGGGTGGTGGAGTGGAGCGTGGGCTGGAGGGCGAGACAGGATGGCCTTGGTCCTTGTGCGGTCCTTGCAGGTGGGGAAGGGAACTAGGAGCTTGGCCTTCAGCAGGCAGCCCTGGCTTCTTTTCCTTGATCTCTAATTTTATTAAAATCCCTTCAGAGGAGGGGCTGATAACCACTGTGAAATTTAGGGCATTTCCTGTCTTTATTCTTCCGCCATTTCTAATCCAGCCACTTTCATGTAAAGAGCTTGTGGTTTATGGGCTTTTGGTTTGTGGCATCCATATGTTTCATCTTCCACCCTTTTGAACTTTTGTTTACCACCAGTCTGTAATCTCCTGTAGGACAGAGATTTATCTATGGTTCTCCCACACACTTCATTGCCCAGTAGGTGTTCAGAGAAAGGGTTTTTTAAAAAATTATTCCAGTTGAATTGACTGAGAGACTCAACGTCAAGGGCCCAAACGTAAGTCAATAACCACATACCTCATGCCTGCTGATTTCATGACATAAAACTACAGTGTGTGGACGTTGGCTGCAACAGGAGAGCACGATTTACAGAACGTTCCAATCTGCTGTGAAAGGAAACTTTAATTTTTGCTATAAATTATGAGCAAAAGGAATAGAATGCATTCATCCATTTCCCTATGCAATAAGAGAGACCTAGCAAAGATATCTGGGCACATCGGATAGGAAAATCTCCCCCTTTTTTGCAATGTTGTGCTGCCTACTTACTCATGCCAATGTCTCAAGCACCATATGCAGATATGTGCAGAAGAGAGGCAGTTTAAAACAAGGAAGAATATAGCAGATTTCAAACAGTTCTTTCCATGCCATTACATACACTATAGTATTAAAACATAACAAAAAGGAAAATAAAAAGATCTGTTCTAACAATCTGTTTCATGAATCCTGAAGGATATACAAAACAAATCACTCCAGATGAGATGTATATTTCAGTTCCCACCACCTCAACCCAATAAAGACAATCCCAAGGGCCCGTGAGTGGAGAAGCAGGAGAGGTCGGCTCATCCATCCCCCTCCTTTAGACAGGCCTGTAATGAAATCATCGTTGACCAAGGCCGTTAATGGCTCTGGGTGACCAGAGCACAGCAGTCATTTCCATTATTCTCCATAGAATGACTTGTGAATTGCCACTTCCTTCAAGTCCTATGGCCTATAAACCAACCAAATCACATCCGAGCATCTGATCAGTTCTGAGTGTCATTGTGGATGACCTCACTGCTCCTAGAAGTCCGTGTCTCTGAGCTCACAGTAATGGGATGTCTGAAATGGGATATCCATGTGGAAAAGGGAGTGTTCACTTCTGCGGGAGTCAGCTTGGATTCAGGTGGGGCTGGGTTCAAACACTGGGTCCATCATTGTGTGGTGGACTATGTTTCCTCTCTGCTATTAACACATGCCGGGGCTCGTACATGCTTCCCCTGGCCTTTGTGAGGACTGGGGACTGTCCACCTAAGGCAACATGGGGATATCATTTATTCCCAATTGTCCTTAGTGCTCCACACATGGGGCCTGAGAACTAACATTGGCCCTGCCCTTGGGAGCCCTGTGTTCTGCCCCTGACATTAACCTCCATGTGATTTTGTGCTCATCAGTTCTCCTCTCTGGGTTTTGCTGACCTTTTAGTGAGATTAGATTCAATCAAAATTTATCTCAAAGTCACATTCAGCTTTAAAAAAGGCAAAGTCCTACAAATCATTTTGATATTGGCCTCACGACTATGCATTGACACCTCCTTTTCTCCCTCAGGAAGCCTTAGGATCCCTTTCTCTGATTTCCTATTTAACTTTGTAAGGTCCTATCACCTGTCTAGCAGGATCCTACCCCGTGCCATTTTTAATTTCCAGTTTACTCACCTGTTTTGCACCCCAAGACTGTGAATTCCCTGATGGCATCAACTGTGTTTCATTTAACAAGGTGTCCTCATGGCTTGTCAAGGGCTTAGTACATAATAATTGCTCATTAAATATTTTTTATGAATAGCGGTGATTTATTTAATTTATTTACTACAACATTATTGAACATATCTATTGGTAACTCTATTCTGTCTTCTATGGGTATTGAAAAGAGAGTATCTAGGTATTTTAATGGTGTGATTTCAGGTAAAGGCAGATTTCCCAGGAAACTTCAGCTTTCAATTTCAGTGAAACTGGCAGAGAGATGCCCATTCTACTTATATATAAAGACAAGAAGGACTTTATCACCCTTATGAGGATAGATTTTCTAATTTGAAATTTATTCATTCATTAAAATGTTTGCTAAGTGCCAACGATTTGTCACACATGAGACCAGGCACTGGGGAGACAGATAACAGAGTAGAATAAAAAAAAATGTGCCTCAGTATTAGATTTAGCAGCCATTTGAACTTGCAAAGGTCACTTAAGTTTAGTAAGCACCTTCCTTTGTCTGTTGAGGAGAGGATTGCCTCATTTATCTCAAGAGGCTGTCACGGGTCTCCTCTGAGATTCTGGATATGCACTTTATTGGTAAACTGCAATTGTCAGTTTAAAGGCAATGATAATCCTTCTAGATGCTTTCCTTCTCTCAGTAAACATTGTTTAGATTCAACAGCAGCTTAAATACCTAATATATGCATAACTTTTTCATAGATTTCAGAGTGGGGGAATACTTTCAGCAGATAGACCCGAGCCCGGGTTCAATGTCTTCAATTCTCTTTAGTTTCTTTCTCCCCTTCCCCTGCCCCCAAGCTTAGTCTCCTCTTAGACCAATACATGAGATGCACTATATTGTTTATATTTGTGATAAGTGAAAACTCCCAATTAATAACTAACTTTTTTCTTTGTATATCTTTACACTCCAGTTCTTTGTAAAATGTGAACAGCATTTTATGTCTCTTCTGCATCTTTCTAGTGAAACAGTCATGTCAACTATTAAAAATTCTCACATTTAGCTTCTTTCAAAGCTGGATGAGTTAGAGAGACAGTGGTGGTCCTCTCCTCTTGTCGTTCAGTCGGGAAAGCCAAGATGTGGCCTCCAGAGGCGTTTGCAGTAGAAGGAGCTTGGAGCCTGGAGTCAGGCATTCTGGGTGACCTCGGGAAAGTTCCTTAATCCATCCGATTCCAAGTTTCCTTATCTACAAAATAAAGTCATTAGTCCCTAATCACAAAAGTGTTGTAACACCAGCACACAATGGGGACCGACTAATGCCTCTGTGTCCTAAGCTGAGGTCCCCCAGTGAGCAAATGGCAGAGGGGGGTGTTGAGGTCCAGGACTCCTGGGTCCCAGGCCTGCTCCTGGTTCTTGCACAACTCCCCCCACCCCCACCTCTCCATACATGGCTGGAAATGCTTGTCACTGGTCCGGAATAACAACAGCAGGGGTGTCCTCCCTGCGTTGTCTCTCATGCAGGGACATGGGGTCGGACGGGGCATGAGAACATCCAGATAAGGAAGCACTGCCATTTGCAAACACATTTCTTTTTCATTTAAATTTCTTTCGTGGAGATTAAAAAAATATGTTTTCAGCTAACTTCATAAAAAGAGGCAAATGCAGTTCACCACCCCAAAAATCTCATTATGGTGAATACAAGTCGATGTGCAAGAATTTAGAACTGGAAGGCCCTTGACGGTGTGTTATGAATTTGACTAAATCATTCCTCTCGGCCACTTCTAAAACCTCCTCTAATTCTATCTCTGCCTGGGGACATGTGGTCATTTCTTTTCCGAGATGATCTCCTGTACAGCCTTGCGGATAGCTCCAAATTCACCTATTGTTTTTCCTATGCTTTTACATGGAGTCTTTTTTGTAAAAAATTCACGTGGGTCTATTTGCATTCGCCAGATTCTTGGGGTGGGGCATTTCAATTGCTTGGTTAAGTGGATCAAAACAATCCTTTCTTTGTACAGGATACTTTCCACATACACAGCATTTTTATTTCTGGTTTGGAATATTCATTGTATCCACCTGCCTGGCATGCCGGCTTCGCTTAATTAGCATTGGAGGGTACAAAACACTTGATTCTCTCATAGTGGCTCCGTTCTGCACAGCTCACATTCACGGTCCTCAGTTAATTCCTTCAGGACAAGGACAGTGAAAGGGAAGCAGGAAACACAGAGCCCACCCTCCCTCACAAACCTAAGCAAACAAGGATGGGGCCAGGGTGAAGAGGCCAGTGCCATTTGGAAGGACGCTAGACAGTCATTCTGACGTCATCCTCCCCATGCTGCTGCAAGGCACGAGCGTGCACACCGAGTTGCAGATGTGTGCACTGAGGAGAGGCAGAACTTGGTTCCAAGCCTGAACCATGAGGTCTCTCAAACTTGGAATGGGAGGTCAGGAACTGTGTTTGTTTCTCCTCTGTATCCTAGGGGTCTGTTATCCTATGGTAGGCCATCAACAAATATCTAACGAAGGAATGTCTGTGCTGGTAAAAAGACACAGGTTACCATTTGCTTTGCAAAGGTGGGATCCATGTTCGGTAAAACTGAGGCCACTTACTGTTCATGGGATTTAACAGACGTGTGTGTGTGTGTGTGTGTGTGTGTGTGTGTCTGAGCTCATTGTTTATAAAAGATGTCAAGGGGCAAAGCTAGGGTGAGGGTTATGTTGAGAGCGGTTCTGGGTAAGAGTAAGGTGATCTTTCTGGGTTCCCAGCAGTAAGTTTTCATTTGAGTGCTGGTTTCTAAACCCTGACGTGAAACCAGCTCATTGTGCTGCCAAGCCGGGGACATTAGGCACTGAAGTTCCCTTGTTCTGAGAGGATGGGCTTTGTCAAAGGAGGCTGAATAGACTCTGCTCATGTTTTGGCTCCAGCAGCCTCCTGCCTATAGAAGTGTTTTCCTTCGCTTGGGCTAGGCTGAGCTTCATTTCAGAGAAGCATAAACAAGTCTGAAATCCCCAGGGGATCTGGCACAGGAAAATGAAGTCATTTTACATTTGCGGCGTGATTCAAATTGGAACAGCACAAGTCAGAACGACAGGATGCTGGAGTTCTTTGTTTAGCTCCTCTGTGCTTCAGGAGCTGAGCTTTCTTCAGCTTCCTGGAGGGAGGAAGTGGATATGTATGGAATACCCATTTGCATTATATAGTCTTCAGGGTCCTTTTCCCTTACATAAAACATCCAGCCTAAATCTTACATTCAGCTGTATAGAAGACAAAACAAGGAGCCATTGAGTCCTTGGAGTGGGACTGTCCGCACCATCTGCCGGGGTGTCAGTGGGGATACCGCTTCCATTCCTTCCTGCAAGGACACCCACACACTCTTACTTCATCCAGCCCGGAGCAGGGACCGGGGCAGGAAGCACCTATGAAGTTGTCTTTGGGTTTTGGACTCAAGACCCCAGACGGGGCAGTAGCAGGGATTCTAATCTCTGCAGGTTTCTGCTCTTGTTTGGTCTCAGGTGGTTTGTTTTTTTTTACCTAGATAGTGCTTCAGCTTTCCCTGCTCCAGCTGCTGCCTCCCGGGTCTTTCTCTTCTCTGCCTGAAGCCTTAAGCCACAGCAGTTGCCTCTACTTTTCCTTCTTTCTTCTTGCTGCTGCATCTCTGCCTTCACCTGGGCTCATTCATCATGTCACCTTTGCCCCGATATTGAATATGCACAGCAGCCCCATGGGTTGGGCATCACTGCCACTTTGCAGAGAGGAATCTGAAGTGCAGAGACAAGGAGCAAGTCGCGCAAGTTGTAAAGCTGGTGAAACAAGGAGACATCTCTGGTCGGCTCACAGGGAGCATCTCTCCATGCTCCTTCCACCAAATCATGATATGCTTCTAAGTTTACAGCTTGTTCTGTGCCAAATGATGGCCAAAATGTCTCAGTCAGCTTGGGCTGCCAGAACAAAACACCCTAGACTGGGTGGCTTAAACAACAGACATCTATTTCTCACAGTTCTGGAGGCTGGGAAGTCCAAGATCAAGGTGCTGGCAGATTTGGTTCTTGACGAGGGCTCTCTTCCTGACTTGCAGACAGCCGCCTTCTCACTCTGTGCTCATATGTATATCCTCTGTTGATCTCTCTCTTTCTTCTTCTTCTTCTTCTTCTTATAAGGGCACCACTTCCTTCAGGGGAGTCCCACCCTGGTAACCTAATCTAAACTTAATTACCTTCCAAATGCTCCACCTCCAAATACCATGACATTAGAGGTTAGGGTGCCAACATATGAATTTTAGGGGACACAACCATTCTGTCCATAACACCAACCATTTCTATTTTTACCACCCTCTGGAAACGAAATAAGGAACATAGCACATGTTCTTCTAGGGCTGCATTAGAGGATTACTATGATCACAATGTGTCCCCTTCAAATTCATATGTTGAAAATTAATCCCCAACATGACAGCATTAAGAGTTGGGGGCTTTAAGTGGGGATTAGGTCATGAGGGCTCCACCCCCATGAGTGGGATTACTGCTCTTAAGAAAAGGGGTTTCATGCCTTTCCTCCAGGTGAGAACACATTGTTCACCCTTTCTGCCATTTGAGGAGGCAGCAACAAGATACCCTCCTGGAAGCTGAGATCCTGCACCAGACATGGAATCTACTGGCACCACGGTGTTGGACTTCCCAGCCTCCAAAACTGTGAGAAATAAATTTATATTGTTTACAAATGCCCAGGCTGTGGTATTTTTGTTATAGCAGCAGGAATGGACTAAGACATGGATGTGCCTGTGAGTCACCCAGTATGTTACTGTGTTTTTCTCCATGGTGATTGTTGGGGTGCAAGGGGGTTCAAAGCTGACAGCTGTCACTAAACTCAGGGTTCCTTCCTTGCCTGTCTAGGGCACTGTCTCCAAAAGTTCTTTGTTCCTTTGCTCCCGACCATCGGTCTCAATGCTATCTGCATTCTTCCTCCCAGAATGTTAGGAGGTCTTCATGCAAATAAGAGTTCCAGCCTGTCTTGGATAAGCCAGACTTGCAGAGGCGAACTTGGAGATATGCCCTTTTCCTTTCCCAAGACATATCCTGAGGTTGAAGTCTGCTGCTCAGAGAACTTGGATAATCCAGCTGCTTCTCCACATATCTGCTTATCCACACAGCAGAGGGACAAGCAGAGGTGAGTCTGCTTCTCCTTCCAATCCCTAAGCCTTAGGCGAGCATTTGTGTACAAATGAACTAATTTTGAAGAGCAGAAGGGCAAGGAAGACTGACAAAGCTGTGGCTTTTTGAAAGGAAGCAGCATTGGGTTTGCGTAGCCATACAAATTGTCCCAAATGGTAATCTGCTCAAAACCAGTCCAGATGCCTTTCAGAGGCACAGTGAGTTGGTGGCTGGCTGTGCCAAGGGCCTGCTTGCAGAGCTCCCTCTGGAAGGGACAGCCACGGAAAAGCTGAGAGGCCATGCCCTGGCACTGCCCTTTGGGAGCTGAGCTGTCACTGGCCACAAAAAATAGATCCTTTTATCTTTTGCATAATCCAGACTTGTGGTTTGGAAGAGAAATAATCCATTTAAATCTCTCCCACCCCTCAATTTTGCATAAAGTAAATTGAATCCCATTCAATTTAGCACAGATTTTCTGAGAATTTACTTGCGGCTGGACCCACTGTGAGGCATTGTGAATACGGTGACAAATACGGTGCTGTCTTGGCCTTTAAGGAGCTCACAGTCTGGAGGGAGAGACAGGTAAAAATGACAAGGTCCAGAGATCAGTCACGCTCTCTCGGAAGGGATAGGAGAGTCTGGTCAACAGGGAACGGGATGGCAAGACCAGGGGGAAACTAAGGGAGACCGCAGGGCCGTGGCACAGCAGCGAGACTTGGAGGATTTGGATGCATTAACCCCACAGGTAGGTCGGGAGCAGCACTGCTGTGAGGTCGGACTGTTTCCCAGGCAAAGGGAACGGGTGCCATAGCAGAGACGCAGAACCCAGAGCGAGCAGGGCACTCTGATGGGCCACAGTGTGGTGTGGGAGATGAGGGGCATGCAAGGAGGCAAAGGCCAGGATCAGGGGCTATCCATGCCAGGCGCAGGAATTGGGACGCCACCTCATTGTCACGCAAGGCCACAGGATGTTTGATTGACAGGGCAGAGACACAAGGTAGTCTGCAGGATGAGACTCGTAGCTGGGAGCCAGGGACCACGATGGGAGACTGTTCCAGTTATCCAGGAGAGAAAGGAGCAGCCTCCATGGAGAGTGCAGAGTAGTGGGAGGCTCAGCCTGAGGAATGTCAGCGGGGCAGGAGTGACAGCTGCTACCTAAAAGTAAGATGCTAGGCAAGGGAGGAGTGCTGCTGAGCAGGCATATCTCAGACCCACTGAAGCTGCTGGAAGGCCCTGGGGCCTCTGGCCAGCTTGATGGCATCTTGCAGTGGCCACTACTGCTGCCCTTGCACACCTGCGTCAGAGGTACTTACCTTACTGTCTGAATCTCCCCAGTGCCACTGCAAACAGACCCCTAGTACGAAGTGAGTCAGAGCCTTCGTGGTACTTTCCCTCTGACTTCAGACTAGTCATGCATTTTGGAGTTCTTCCACCGTGAACTCTCACATCCTGCAAGAACACTCTGGCCCTGAGACTCAGCCCCGCACCATTTGGTGAGACCTTTGGTGAAAATTCAAGGTCTGGGTTTATGATACAATATTTTTTCCTGGTCTGTTCATCCCTGGCACAGTTTGGGGACAGCATATTGGAACAGGAGGTTCCACCCTACTCACGCGCATGGGCACTCTCTAACCTCGAAGCAAATCCTGTCATCTCTCGTCTCCCAGATCACATTCTGAGATCCTGCACAGATGGGGAGAAATACTCTCGGATGCCTCCCTAAGAATGCACACAGTCAGAAAGCTCACGTACACTCAAACTGCTTTTTAAAAACAAAGACCGTGAAAACCAAAGCTATAAAAGTATGTGAATCATCAACCCAGAATTCTTGTCTCGAGGCGTGCCTGACACCGTGTTCCTTCCCGGGTGCTTTTCCTTCACAAATTATGGAAGCTGCTGACATCCTTCTGGGGAAAGGATTGTCTGATTCTCCAGGCAGTTGAGAATAACATGTAAATGTCATTTAGATGAGCTATTCCTACATGGATCAAAAGACACGCTCAAGTTACTAACTATGATAGCCAAACCCTTTATTTCAATAAAATCATAGCAAACCCACAAAACTCTCCCAACTGAATTAGCACCAGTGTGGTGTGGGAGTCATTCAGACATTCCTTCCAGGTTAGTAGACTATTTGCAATTCAGCTCTTTTACTGATGTGCACATTATATAACTGCCACCAGCCACGGGGGAAGCTAGAATCCAAGGTTTCTCAAAATTTTCCACTGTGTACTCAAAGCCAACAGGAGAGAGTGAATGAATACTCCCTTGCTTTATGGTGACATAGCTAAAACTGCCTTCCCAGTAAATACCAGAGTGAGAGGCAATATAACATGGTGGATAAGTTAATGGTCTGGTGGAAGGCGATCTAGTGTTTGACTCCCTGTACGTTTAGGAGCTATGTGACTTGGATTGCTTCCTTCAGCTCTCTCAGTTTTAATTCTTGTCAGCTTCTATGATTTGATCTTACTTACAGGGTTACTCTGAGGGTTAAATGAGTTAATAAAGTCCTTAGCATAGTTCCTGTATATAATGGCTTAAATGTAAGCTATTGTTTAAAAACAAAATTGCAAGTTCCGTGTTCTACTTTAATTCAGGCAGTGTTGCAATTTTCTCTGTATATGTCTCTATTTTAATACAACATAATGTTTCTCCCCAAATTTCTAGTAGAACTGTCCCTCCCAGGAGAGGTGCCGTGTTTGTGCTCAGCTCTGCATAAACCCTCCTTCCCTTCTGCAAATCCCAAGATTGACACCACCCTGATTTGAGAAGGACAGTCAACCCGGAGAGAAGACAGTAAGGCTTCATTAACAAGGCTCCTTGAGGATTTATTGTCATTCATTTTCTAGATAACTGAGTAAAAACCAATCCTTATAGATAAAGTTACCATGGAATGAATTACATAATTGTCTTAATGAGTGAGGTCTTAGAAACTATTTACGTTTCAAGGCTTCTTAGTTGTTTCTAAGGAACTTTACTAGTAGACCTCACTTCACCAAGTCAGCACTGTGCAGAACAACAGCTACTATCCGCATCTGGAGATGAAGAAGGTGTCGTAGATTGAGGTGAACGTAGCTTGTTACAGTCAAAGAACGCTGGCCTCAGAGTCAGGAAACCTGGTTTCTAGGTCTGCCCCTCTCTTGACTTGCTTTGTCATGTTGCACAAGCCTTTTCTCTTCTTTGGACTGTTTCTCCATCTGTACGAGAAAGGTCTGGGGACCAAGCTGGATAACTTCTAGCATCTCGTTCCAAAATTTCAGGCTACCTAAGGGCTTCTATGATTAAAGAAAGTGTACTCCTTTTCTTATCAAGAGCACAAAATGGAAATCAATATTTTTATGTGGTAGTTGTTTGCTTCCCAAATTAGACTTTCTATTTTTATTTTTTTCAATACCTACCTATTTTGTTCAAGCATTATTCTCAGGATTATCTTTTTTAAAAAAACAGCATAACACTATACGTTTTTTTTCTGATTTTCTTGTCACTATAATCCTAGAAGGTCATTTTATCTCATTTTACAGATCTGGACATGAAGCTTAGAGGAGCCTCATGAGTAAGTTCCTATGGAATTGGTTAATTTAGGATTCAGACTCAGGTGCGTTGATTCTAGAGCTCATATTCTTGGCTAATTCTTTGTATGTCTGATTTCAAAGGTTATGACTGTCCTGCACATATCTTTTCTGGACCTGTGATGTGTCTGCTTATCTCTGCTATTTTCTCCTTTCCAGAAGCCACTGCATCATTATGCAATCAGCAAACATTCTTGCTGTCTGTGAATCAATCTGGATCTACATCTTATCTTTTCCCCAATCACTGGTCATGCATTTCTGACTGTGTGTTAGAAACTCAGTTCCCACTTGATTATGTGTGTTCACACCAGTGGCCACACCTCACCCATGTGGCTGCCCCAGTGACCGGCATATGGGAGTTCATGGTAAATGCTGCTCATAGAAATTCAAGAAATCATGAATCTCTGCACTGCTTACCTGTAAGAATGATTCTAAATACAAATTTAATCAGTTTTGTCTCAGGGAACAATGCGTCTTCTATGAAGGACTGAAAATAATCAGTGAAATGATATTTCCCCGAGTTGAAACTAAGACAAACCATTGGCTACCATCACGTCACCCCGCACCAGCGTCACCATGTCAACGTCCATGTGGCTTCTTTCGCTTCTGGCGACTAAGTGGCTACAATTTACGTTGTGAATACAGATAGCAGAAAACATGCAGAGTGTAGAACGCAAGTGAGTTTAAAATGTTCTTTCTGGAAATGTCTGGGCCAAGGGTTTAGGATCAAACCTGAGTTCTCTGCATAGGAGATTTGGGGGAATTTATGAAAAAGTACTGATTTTTGACTCGAGGAAAGGGGGCTTATTAAAGGCTCAAAATGTTTCCCTCAAGTCAAATTTCTCTGACAAGATGGCAGTTGAGTGTATTAAAGATAAATAGCATGGAAACATATGGATTGAATTTCCCATGAACAGCACAAATTTTGATATTAAGGGGACTCATACTTCAGAAAGACAATTTGGCCTCTGCAGAAACCAGAATATTTAAGAAATCCTTCTAGAGACTTTGCCAAAGCCCAGAACCACTGGACTGTTCTGTGCCTAGCAGCTTCCACTTCAGCCAGTGCCCCAGCAGCCTGGCCAAACGCAACAGAGAACTCAGCATCTTCTGAGGGGGACGCCTGCCAATCTCAACCCTGGAGATATGTTCAAGGGCTTCCAGCTGGTCCTCCGAGCCAAGAGAACTATTTGAAAATGCTGGAGTCTCTTAGCATATCTGCCTCGGGTTACTTTGAGAGACAGTATGTGGGAGCTGGCAGGCTGAGAGCAGGATCCGTGCTGTAAACTATTTGCAAAAGCCCCACTTCCTTGTGCTCGGGCCAGGTTCTTCCCACCCCAGACAGTCTGTGCGAGGACAAAAAACAAGGACTATTGTCAAATTCATAGCACTTTCTGAAAAATTATGGCAGGTGGCAAGATTCTTGGCCATTGAGTTCCAGCCAAAACATTTCACATTTTTTTTCTCCTGGGGGAGGCGCTGGGAACCTGCCATGAGTCAGAGGCGCGGGGGCGGCCGCGGAGCAGAGCTGCCGCTTGAGCATCTCGCCTGTTACTGATGAGAATTAGTCAATTCTTGGAAAGAAGGAAGAGCTCACCTCGCTCTGCTTCCCACTTCCAGACTCTCCTCTCAGCCTTGAGTTGGAGAATCAGGAATCTAACACAATTTGCTCCATTCTACTCAATGCATGTATGTTTACCGAGCTTCTGCTCAGCCCCAGGCCACGGCTGGGTCCCGGGAAGACATAAACACACTGGACTCAGTCTCTCCCTCAGAGGAGTTACAGGTTAGTGCAAAATTCCCCCGAATGCGTTACGGAACATTGGTCCCCAGGAATGAACCAGTAAAACTGGGCCAGGTGTAAAAGTTTTAGGAAACGTTGAATTCCCTATCATTCTTTATGGAGAGACACAATATATTGTCACCATATTAAAGGCTTTGTCCTTCAGAAAAGTGACTTAACAGCTTTTGCAAATTTTTAATGAATAATGGCCACCACCACCACCATCACACACACATACACACCCCTTTCTCCAATGACTATTCCCCACAGCAACTTTGGGAAATAACAGCCTAGTACAAAGAGGCAAAATGATCCTTTTTTGAGACAAATACGATATTTAAAGGTAATCACAAGGTATGGAGTTAGCACAGAGGAGGACGGTAGAGAATCGGAAGGACTCTCTTGAAGAGATGATGCTCTAAGTAGGTTTTGGTAGACGGATGAAAGTTTCCCGGATGGGAAACATCGGGAAGAGCCTTCCAGCAAAGAGGAAAGCATGTGCAAGGGCCTGGGGTTCGCGGGAGTCAGGCTGTCTCCCCCAGGGTACATATGCATGCGTGTTGGCAGTTCGGGGAAGTGTGTGGGAAAAACAGCAGAGAAGATGCTGGAAAGGGCTAGAAACAGATCTTGAGATTCTTACATGCCACATCACCGTTTTGAGCTGTAGGTAACTACTAAAATATGGAAATACAGTTTCCTCTAAGTTCAAGTTCCTGGTGTTTAACACAATATAACTTCTTGATGCATTATATGGTGAACTTGTTTTTACTGCATTCATTCTAAGTCACAAAATCCAGTTTTCTGTATAACAAAGGCCTCTGAAGACAAGGAAGCGCGGCTCCTGGTGTTTGGGGCACTCATCCCGAAGGGTCCCTTGGTGCCTGGAACTGGGGAAGTGAACTTGATAGATGCTGGGGAAGTGCTGAGGGTAACTCAATGGCTGACATGAGGAATGTTGAGGAAAGAGCCTCGCGGAGTTGAGAATACAATGGTGAACTAGAGGTTGCCCAGGAAGGAGCAAAATCAATGTGGTGATCCCGACATAAGGAAAATTTGGTGTCTGTGTGCTCTACCAGGCACAAGGCTCTGCAGAAAAAGCTGGAGTCAGGAAGACCGAGGTTTTGTTCCAGCTGAGTACAACTTGCTGTGCAGCCATGGGCAAATGGCTTTCCCCAGGAAGTGAAATGAGTTAGGCTATAAGACTCAAAGAACATTTCAGCTCCAATACACTAGTGATCTCTCAAAGTTAGCAAGTGCTCAACACTAAGCTAAAAATTAAAATAAATCATATTGAAATGTATAGAGTCAAGAGATCACTGAAAAGGGGGAATGTTAAACACCTACAATGTGCTGGACACCATGCTCTGTTCTTAAGTAAGTTCTTACTTGTCCCTAACATCAATGGTGTAAAAGTTTCTTTTATTCCCATTTTGCATATGAGTGAACTAAAGCTCAGAAAAGTTCTTCCAAGTCCTTACAGCTCCTAAACGAGAGAGGCAGGGTTTGGTAGCATGTCCGTGTGGTTGAAAAGCCCCTGTTCCTTTTATTCCATCACGCTGTCCATCATCCTGAAACAGAGTTCATTAAGTGCTTTGGAGTGGACTGAGTAAGAGACTGGTCTGTCCTCTACGTCAAGAGGATGCTGTTAATGGAACAGAGGACAGGACGGAAAATACTAATGCAAAGTGTTTCCTAATTGGACTTCCTGGCACAGAAATGTGACATCACATAGGGGCTGCTCTGCGTGGAGTGGCTCACAGAGTCCGGCCCTTGGGGCAAACAGGCCAGGGGTACAATGGTAACCAGGCGAGCTGGAGCCCACACACGTGGAATAGCTGCTTCTCTCCACTTGCAGCTCTTGCTGGGTCAGGGGGGCTAGCCTTACTTCAGTACAGCCAATAAAATCCCCATCCCAGAAACTTTCCTCAATTTAACTCCACTTTGGGGAATAAGCACGTGGGGAGAAGCCCAGTGGCTGATCCGGATTCAGTCTGCACAAGTTCACTGGATTGCTGGCTTCCCTGAGCAAACCTGGAGATGCCACTTACATGGGAAATGTATCGTCTTCTAGGGCTTCTGTAACCGAACAACCACACACTGGCTGCTTTAAACAACAGACATTTATTTCTCACAAAGATCAGAAAATTATTTCTCATATTTAGAGGCTGGAAGTCCAAGAGCAAGGTGTCAGCAGGTGTGACTTCTCTTGAGGTCTCTCTCCTTGGCTTGCAGACGGCCACCTTCTCCTCGCACGGCCTTTCTCTGTGCACACACACTCCTGCATCTCTTTCTCGTCTTCTAAGGACACCAGTTGTATTGGACTAGGGCCTGTTCTATGACCTCCTTCGACCTTAATTATTATCTCCTTAAAGGCCTTATCTCCCTATACAGTCGCATTAAGGGTATAAATCTTGAGAGACTACAATTCAGTCCATAACAGGAAGGAAGGTGTTGCAGTGAAATTTTCATTGTATATGTATTTAAATGGAAAAATCTTAAAGCCAGTTAGCAATGGGATGCCATTTAGACACACTTAGAACAGTGGTTCTCAACTGTGGCTGCACGTGGAATCACTTCAGGAATTTTCTAAAAGTGCAAATGTCGGGGTTCCAACCTAGAGCAATAAGAACCTCAGGCACTGGTATAGGAGGGCTGTCCGGAAAAGTATCCGGGCATGTAACTCTTCTTGTTATATTAACGATGGCTAGAAAATTTCCCAACAGCCCGTGTATTAGTCAGGGTTCTCCAGAGAAACAGAACCAGTGGAATGTGTGTATGTGTGTCTGTATGTATGTGTGGAGAGAGAGAGAGAGAGAGGAAAGAGAAAGAGAAATTTTAAGAAATTGGCTCATGTGATTATAAAAACTGGCAAGCCCCAAATCTGCAGAGTAATCCATGGAGCCTGCAGAGTCTCCAGGCTGGAGACTCAGGGAAGAGCTGATGTTGCAGCTTGGTTCTGGAGCCAGTCTTGGAGGCAGAGTTTTCTCTTCCCTGTGACAGATCAATCTGTTGTTTTATTTTTTGGGGTTTTTTTTTTAAGGCCTTCAACTGATTGGACAAGGTCCACCCACGTTATGGAAGTGAATCTTAACTCAGCATGTACTTATTTGTTAATGTAAATGTCATCTAAAAATACCTTTACAAAAATATCTGGACTGATGTTTGACCAAATATTTGAGTACCATGTCCTAGCCAAGTTGACACATAAAATTACCCATCACAGTTGGTATTCTTTAACAGTTACTCTGGATTCCAACATGCAGTCAGGGCTGAGGACAATTGATCTAGAGCCAGGGCTTTTAGAGCCAGGAAGTATGATTCAATCTGATATACTGGGCTCTTTCTACCCTGCCTTAGTCAGAAAAGCCAATTTCTCCACTGGTTCCTCAGTTTCTTCTGTTCTGCTCAGGTACTGATTCTCTTAGGCTGCACAATCTAACTTTCTCGGGAGCTTTAAAAAGCTGAATCCCAGGTTCCAATGCAGGAGATTTTGATTTACTTGGTAGGAGGTAATCAAAATTGTAAATACAAAATTCAGCCTGGGCATCAAGGGTTTACAAATTCCCTAGGAGATTCCAAGAGGCAGCCAAGGTTGAGAACAACCATTCAAGTAGTCCATACATTTATTCAAACCTTCAACTTAGGTTAGATTCATGAGGCATTTACTTTCAAAGCCACAGTTTGTTTATAAATCTTACCTGATATGGGAATATGGGATTGTTAATGTGCTCGAATTTCCATGATTGGAAAAAATATATACACTATAGAGTTTTCCTCACTGCAGCGAACCACTTAGATTCTCACACGTGGGCATTTTTTCCTGCCAAAAACTTTTATTGCCCAGCTAGCTTCCATGTGGTGCCATGTAAGCATCCCTCCTGTCCCACAGGAGAGACAAAGGTGAAAGGACATTTTGTCTCTACGTAAGGAAGTTGCAGTGGAATGGAGAAAGCAGGCGTTAATGCCACCACTGGAGGAGGAGGGGGAATGAGAGCTTTGTGAGCCCAGAGAACTTCTTGAGGTGGAAAAGAGGGTGCAGAGAGGCGCCCTGGACACAAACGACAGCTACAGTATGCCCAGCGACAAGAGGGCACATGAGGCTCTCAGGAAAGGGTGGGGGCCGGTGCTGGAGCACCACTGAGTCCGTGAGAGAAGTGGCTGGGAAGCTGGTCTGAGATGAGATGGCAAAGAGCCTTGAAAGCTAGAGTGAGGAGTTGGAAGTTGTTCTGTAAGTCCTCAAGTTTGTATGAGAGATAGCATTAACTGTTTTAACAACAATTACCTGAAAGTAAGCCAAGGGCAGCACTCAACAGAAGAGAAGAAGGAGTGCAGACTCAACAGAAGGTTCCAGAAACAATCTAGGCAAGCAATTATAAGGACCTGAGCCAGGACAGTGGAGATGGATGGGACAGACAAGTGGGGGAGCCAAGGTGGGTGGCAGAGCTGGCATTTGAACCAAGGTCTTGACTCTCACTCAACACGTGCCAGGCCGCGTGCTGGATGCTGGGGAAACAGAGATGTCCACGGGCGCTGGCTCACTGTGCTGATGGCTGAGAGGGCGCTGGGAGCAAGTAAAGGAGAAAGGCAGCTGGCCCAGGCTCAGAGGGGCAGGGAAAGCTTTGCAAAGGGAAGGGCATCTAAGAGGGGGCCAGAAGAGTGAGTGGGAGTAAAAGGATAGAGGGGCCGATGGGGAGGGCAGTCGGGTTCCAAGCAGAGGGAATGGCAGCTGCAAAGCCCAGAAGTGAGAGATAGTGGAGTGAGCATGTCTAACTCCATGGAATGGGCTTGGTATGGTATCGCCATGAGGTAGCAAAGGTGGAGGTGAGAGATGAACTGGACAGGTGAGCAGGGGCAAGTCCAGTGGTGCCTTCCCCTGTCCCAGGGCTGACTTTTGGGGAACTCTTAACAATGCATGCGGCATGCACTACTGCTCTCCCCAGCAAGCTGCTCCCAGCTACACCTGGAATAGAGCATGCCGCCTGCTCAGCAGACAAAGAGAGGAGTGAAGAACTGTTACAAGGGATATTTCAACGATAAAGGGAGAAAGGTTATTCAGGATGAAAATAATCATAGAAAAAAGTGGGATATACTCCAGCTGGCAAAATGTGAGCATGGGATTAATGTTTTAGTGTTTAAACCTATGGCTGATTTGAACTGAGGGTCCAAATTCTCAATAGACATTCATAATCTTAAAGGAAAAACAGTCCAAACTCCTAAACACGGCAGGCAAGATCATCATGGTAATGGTCTCAGCTGCACGTCTGGCCTCATTGTTCAGCCTCCCCCTGTGCTGTGGCTGCACCGGACCACTTGTGCTTATCCCAGTGCTGCTGGATTCTCTCCCTCTGCTCCCACTAGCACCCCTATTTCCCTACCTGGTGAACCCCCACTTGCTCTCCAAGTCTCAACCCAAGTGCTGCCTTCTGTAAGAAACCGTTTTTAGACTTCTCATAAAATAAAGTCAGGTAACCTGTTCTTGAAGCTGAAATAGCATATCCCTATTTTATCCTGAACACCTGCTTGGAGGTCTGGCTGCTCCCATCACCTGGGAACTCATGTTGTGTCCACTCCTACATTCTCAGGGCTGAAGCTATTATAATCTATAATGACAGACACTCTGTTTATCTCTCCATGTGCAACAGTTTTCTCAATATTTATAATGAGCAATGCTATGTTTTTTGTTTGTTTGTTTAAACTAAATCAAATCCAAAGGATTGGGGGGCAAAGCTGGGCAGTAAAACCAAAGCCCAAGCTCTGCATCACTGGCGGGACCAGCTGCCAGGACCAGAATGGTTTCAATGAATAAATAACTTTGAATCTCGTGACCAAATCATAGAAGCAGCAGTTACCTTTTAACACTTAAAAGTATCTTATGTCGGAGCACAACAACTACTTGTTCAATAAATCCACGCAACTTGGACTTATCTAGAAAGCGCTGGGGTGTGCGGGATTGAACTCCCTACTCTTCTGGCACGGCAGCTCTGGAAGCCGGTTTCCATGCTGGTGCCCTCTTGGGGGAATCCACACGGCTCACTGGACACTGCATGCAATTTTGCTGAATGTTCCCCAGGCAATAATGGTTTCTCTGTTGTTTTAAAATGTTAAAGACTACAGCAGGGTGACTGCCAAGCTGAATGGCTGACATTTGTTTGCCACCTAACATAATTATGCAAACTAAGCTGATCCCACAGTGCCTGTCTTCTTTTCAAAATAATGACGAAAACAACAACGACTACTTCTGCTATTACGCGTATTAGTCGCTTACACAATGTGGCAGTGTGGTAAAGACCACACAGCCCATTTGATCCTTACAGCTGTCTAGTGTAAGTTCAACACGAAGGGCACTCTGTCTGAACCTTCTTGCTAAGTGATTTATTAATATTTAGGTCCTTTCACTATGTGCCCATTTATAATGATCACATCCTTGCTATTGTATAATAGCAAACTGCATCTCTGCTCCAAGCCCGCGCTGCAGGCACTGCAGTGAGCCTGTTCATCTTGTTCTTTCAGGACTTGCCATTAGTTCTCTCATCTCCTTGAGTTTTATTATTCTCTCCTTCCTAGGGCACACATGAACTCAAGCATTGAATTGCTTCACCATCGCACATACTAAAAATTGAATTCCGGAAGTTTCCAAGCATGCACACTCCCTTCCCTTCTGGCAGTGTGTGCTGCAGGCCAGCCTCAGGGCACCATTCGCCCCTTGTCATTTGCTCCCACGTTCAGTTCAGGGTTATTGAGCGGACTCCGTGCTGGGTGCTTTAGATATACGAGGTCACTTAATGCTGACAATAATTCAGTGTGGTAGATATCATGATCCCCATTTTCCAAGTGAGGAAACTACGGTTCAGAAAGGTGAGCACCTGGGCCCAGTGTGCAGTGAAGAAGTGGAGGAGCTGCACGTGAGCAAAGGTTCTCTGCCTCCTGGTCACTGTGTTTTTTCTGTATCTTGGGCTACTTTGCCACTGAGATTTGATGGGAGAAGTCCTACTTGATGGGGGAAAATTAGGTGAAATTCTCATTTTGTTCCATTTGTCCAGCAACAGATTTGGTTGTGACATGGTGGCTGCCAGCATTATGCGTCTAGTCACTTCTCATCCCAGGCCCACACATCCCAGAGATAACTCAAACACCCCACCATCCATTAAAGTCATTTCTTTCCAGAGAGGGTGGTGGCACCTGACAAAGTGGCTGCTTCCTGCTCTCAAATCCAGGAAATGAAGGTGGCTGACTCCAAGCTAAGAGAGAACCATCCTCATCTGTGGTGATTTCTTTGATCAGAGGGACCCGCGATCACTTAGCACTGTCTCTAGCTGTGGCTCTGCAGTTCCTCTGACAACTCAGCTGATCAGGAAGGATGAGAAGCCGGCAGGGTCAGAGCCGCCGGAAGGAGGGTAGCTGGGACGTGGGGAGGAGGTGGGAGCACCCCGCCTGGAGATGTGGCCCAGAGGAATGGTGTGTGAATCCCACATGACTCAGCCCTCTGTGCAGGTAACGAGATCTCGACAAGACACGAGCTTATTTAAGAAAACACGCAGGAAGAATTCATCATTGATGTGGCTATTTTGGGAGATGAAAGGGAGCTTGAAAAGGAGGAACATGTGAAAAGCATCCAGGCTGAGTGAGTGTGATAGAATACCAAGGTTTCTCTTCATAATTGAACAGTAAAAATCAAATGTGTCCCGATCTTTCAAGTCTCAGGGCTGGAAGAGCGAGGTGTTGGGTGCAGATGTTGGCAGTTTTTTGCTCCCTGGATATAAAGATTGTGGTTTGGGGACTGAGGGATTTCGGAAGGGGTTTGCTCCTTTATTCCTTTATTGTTGCTAAGAGAAATCAGGCCTCAAACACAATGTCCTGGGATTGGACATGGGGACTCCCCACACCAGCCCCCCAGCATGCCAATGCTTCCCCTGTGGAAGGAGGCATTGCTATTAGCTGTCTGCTATGACCTCATGGTGTGGTGAGAGCAGAAATCCTTCTCTAATCACTTGCAGGAGATGCTCTGTCGAACGGTGATCAGCTAGGGAGAGGACGGGGTGCAGGGGAGGGTCTGCTGCCTTTGAGGCAGATGTGCCAGATGTGGGCTGACACGTGTTCTTTCAACTTCCGTGAAGTCCCAAGGGACAGGAGGATGCGGCACGTTCCACAAGAGCAGAGGAAATCTGAGGGCTGTGAAAATCGGAATCCCAGCTGCTCTTCACTTTCCTGGATTCTCACAGCGGCCTCCAGCTGGTTTCTCTTCCAGACATCCATGTCCATCGCACCCCAAGTAGATGACAGATCTCCAGCACCCTTGGTTTTCACCTGTTGTTCTTCCTGAAGCTCTGATTCTATCCCTTCCCAGCCCCCTGACTTCCGACATCACCGACTGTTCAGTCCTGCATGTTTGTGAAGGCTTTCCGAGGTCTCTGTTCTCCCTCTGTGCCCTCCCTTCACTTTCCCACCTTTTCTGGTGCTCGGCCCATGGAAACACTTCTCATTCACCATTTGGATGTCTTTCTTGGTTAAGCCACCTGGGTGACATCCCTCAACCCCTACTGTGCTGCGACTCAGCTCCGGCATCCTCCCTCCTCACCTCCCCCACCAGGGCTACCAGACCCCTTTGGAGAAAGGGGGGGTCACCCTGCAATCCAGCCCACACATGCCACGGTTGCTCTAATCTTGTCCTCCCTCAGCCCGGAACACACCGGTGAGTCTCCACTGGTACAAAACAGCCGTTCCTGAAGTGTCTTCTGAGGTACATTAGTCAACAGTGGTTCTAACACAACATTCAAGGCAGTGTCTTTCTGCTCTTTGTGAATGCATATTGAGTCCATCTGAGGTGCCAAACCCTAATCGGTTTGGTGGATGCAGTGACGAGCAATTAGACATCCAGTGCCCTCATGGTGTTTGCCATTTATCATAAAACATATTAAACAATTAACACTGTGAAGAGAGTTTTGAAGAAAGGTGAAGGGTGTTATCGAAATGAAACATGGGGAGTGGGCGTGGCAAACCTAGTCTGAAAAATCAGGAGGTGACGGTTGAGCCCTGGAGTGTGAGGAGGGATTCATTGGGCTGGGAACAGCGGCCATGTTTCCTGGTGGCAGGAGCCACATGTGTCAGGACCACACCACTGGCAACAGTCAGGAGTGTTCAGGGCCCAGAAGGAAGGAAGGTGGTGTGGCTTGAGGGCAAGTGGTGCTTTCAAAGAATGATCTTTGAGTGACTTTGCATAACCATCAGGAATACATGCCCCAAATGCAAATGTCTGATCCTTACCCCAAGTCCTGAGTAAGAGTCTCTGGGGATGGGAACTCTGGTAGATTGAGTGCAGAAATGGCTGTGGTTTTTACCCTTTCCTGAGCCCACGACCTTTGTAATGGAACTTTGTAGCTCTCCCTGTCAAGAGGTGGGGTCACTTCCTTTCAACTCTGGGCTGGCCTGTGACCCACTTTGGCCAACAGAAGGAGGTAGAAGGGTTCTCATGCCCACTGTGATCCCAGGAATGGAGAGGCAATGTATGCTTCTGCCCTCTCTCAGAACCTGCCACCACCACCTAACGAGAGCAGGCCAGCCTGCTAGGGAATGAGAGACCACATGGAGGACAGCCCGGTTGTCCCTCTGAGGCCATCCTAGATCAGCCTGTAGCAAGCCAGCCCCGGAACCCGCAGGCAAGTCCAGCCAAGGCCAGCAGAGCTGCTCACCGACTTGCAGCTGGCCGCAGATGCATCAGTAAATCCAGAGGAGACCCGTGGCTTAAACAACAATTGCTTGAACAATAGTGACTGATAATGTATTAAGTCACTGAGTTTGGGGTGGTTGCTTATGCAGAAAATTGGCTGTTACAAGAATCAAGAATATGAAGAAGGATTCTGAGAGTGAGAAAGGCAGAGGTCAGGTCCAACTGGACTTTGTAGGCATGTTGTGCATTTGACACTTTATCTTGAGGGTGATGTGAAGCTACTGAAATGTTTTGAGCACGAATGTGACACAGTTAGATTTGTGTTGTAGAAACATTAACGTGGCTGCTCTGCAGAGAATGAACCAGGGTAGATTGAATTCAACTTGAGTAAGCTTAGTTTAGTTCTTTTTTCTTTTAAACCTATATGTTGAGCTTCACCTATGCACTCGGTAATGAGATCACAAGAAAGAAGAAGATTCAGATCCTGTCTTCAAATCTGGTGGGAGACAGAAAGTTATTATGCATTTCGACAGGGACCAGAACAGAGGTAGGCTCGGTCGTCGTGGGAGCCTGGAGACACAGCACCTCGCCCGGCCTGGGGAGAAATGAAGGATTCAGTCCATCTGGTGACAGTTGAGGATGCCATGAAGTTGGGGGACATGGCTTCCTAGGAAGACAGGAAGAGGAAAGAGCCTGAGTAAAATCTGGTGCTGCTGCAGTGCGAGCAGGAAGTGGGAAGCAGAAGGAATTACTATGGGAGAGGCAAGAAGGGGCCAGGCCATAAAGAATATTCTTTGTACCTAACGAGGCCATAGACAGACCAAATGCAACAGGTGCTGAGTTACAGGGTTCCTCCTGCCTGATCTACGGATGTGTTGGTGGATAGAAGAGAGCCAGCTGAGAAGGGCAAGCCCTGCCCTGAGAGTCCCCGGGGTGGTGTCATCACAGTCCCCTGACCTGCCGCAGCTGAGGCAGAGCTGCCTGCTCCCTCGGAGGCTGCTGGGCAGGACACAGCAGTCACAGTAACCTGACAGTTCCCTTGGTTTATGGAGTTTGGCCCCGGAGTCCTAGAGTAGCCCCAGTACTCAGCTACTCCTGACTGTCTTCTGGGAGCCAGCAGTCAGCGGAGACAAGAAGAGAACATTTTTGCTGCGATCCCCTCCTCCCGGGGCCTGGCATCCTGTGCTGCCAGTCTCCAGCTGTCTGTCTAGACGAGGCACAGATTGGACCCGGGAGGTACTGAACACGGTGATCCAGGCCCACTCACTCTTGGCCAGCTGGAGGGTGAGCATGTGAGGACAGACTCCGAGCTGGAGAGACCGGGGCTCCTTCACCCGTTAGCACCCAGGGGCTCTCCCCAAACCGCGGAGCCCTGCCCACGATCGCGGCACCTTGAGATCTGCGTGCTCAGGAAGACCTGCGTGCTCAGGAAGACCTGCCTTCTGGGCTCCTGCCGAGCGTTTCCCAGGCACTGGGACAAACCCCACTCGATCTGCACAGTACAGACCCTTGGGAGAGCCTTGAAGCCCCCATGAAGAGTAATAGTTTTCAAAGACTGAACGTGCACATGGGTAAGACCTGGACTCTCATACTGTCCTCTCAGTGTTCCCTTAACTTCACACAGCAACTCTGTGAAAGAGACATTATTAACCCTATTTTAAGGTATTAATTAGGAAAGCACAGCTTTGAGAAGTGAAGCATTATAACTTGCTCGTGATCTCAGAGCTATAGACACAGTGGAGTCAGGATTAGAATCCAGAACTAGGGACTGTATACGCCACGAGCCATCTGTTCAACTGCATTGCCGCTGCTGTCCATCCGCTTTGTATTTAGCTGAAGATAAAAGGAACAGGTCTTCAGATACTCCATATAATGCAAAAAAAAAAAAAAAAAGAAAAAAAAAGAAAAAAGAAAGAAAAAGAAAAAGAAAAAAAGAAAAAGAAAAAAGAAAGAAAAGGAGCAGAGAGAGAAACTGATTTGCAGAGACTTAGATCTTTTGACCGTGGCTCCAGCTTCCTGTTCCCTTCTCCTTCAGGCTCCTCCACATTCTTTTTGTGTTTCCAGCACTGCTGCTCCAGGTCCCCCTGATCTGAGCGGGGAGGCAGGAAGCTGGCTGGAGATCCGGACAGCTGTGGACGGTGGGGTCTGAATGCTCTCAGCAGTGACGGCCGGGCCACCCTGCCACCTGTCAGCCCCTGCAGAGAGCAGGCGTCAGGTGTGGGGCGCCCCAGGAAACCTTGGACTCCATGTCAGACACTCACTTTGGAAGAACTCTGGGGGAATTTAGAAGCCCAGGTTTGTTTTGATCATTTGAATGAAGTCTTTGTCTTCCTTTCCCATCCTCTGTGTGAACCTTAATGCTGATCGCCAGCCCGAGGTCTCAGAGGAATCGAAAGTTTGAAGAGAGTTTGCCTTTCAATGTGTTCACCCCACTTTGAACACGTACTCAGCTCCTGACTTCATGAATTAATAACAAGAGGTTTTGGGTTTTTTCTCCCGGTACGTCAGAATAAATGGAGGCAAGGAGCCAGTTCTGTAGATCATGAGAGTTTCTTTCCTTTTTCCATAACTATTGACCCTGTATCTTGCCCTGGAAGTACTCAGCTGCCTTTAGTTAGCTCACACTCTGTCCTTGTCATCTGACCCACATCACTGTGGCTCCATGAAATGAGAACTATTCCCTGTGGAGACAGCTCTGTCTATCCTTCTGAGCACCGACCCCCATGAGGCTCAATAGCCAGGGATCAGAGAATCAGGGCAGGATTCAGACAGCTTGTGGGGCCCAGTGCAAAATGAAAGAGTGAGCCTCTTCTTCCAAATTACTAAGGATTTCAAAACTGGACAGCAGAGCATTAAACCAAACACAGGGCCCATCTGAAGTTGGACACTCATGAAGCTGGCCATGTGAGGGACAGCGGAAATGTAGCAGAGAGGCAGAAGAGAGGGAAGTTAGAGCTGAGTATTAGCATCTCTGTTCATGAAATAGGGCGAGGACCCTTACCTGGCCACGTGAACATTAATTTTTGGTAATGTACGCAGACTACTGGGAAATATTAGATGCCAATTAAGGGGAAGCTTCTCTCCCTGAGAGAGATCTAGTTCAAACCCCTCATTTTGCAGAGGAGACACCTAAAGCCCAAAAAAGAAAAATGTCCACATTTAGCCAGGTAATTCATTTGTGGTGGGGCTGGGATGGGGGCCACACGACTCCTGATCCCCTTCCCCGTGGACTTTGCACTAGACCAGGCCACCTCTCACCTCTCCAGCTGCCTTGGATATTTCCTGCTTGACTGGTGAGGCAGGACTTAGTACTCATCAGCAGATGGTTAGAGCCTGAATCAACCATCTGTAAGATTGGGCCCCACTTCCTGCCCGGTCTCTGTGTCCCATGACTGAATAATACTGAAATGAATGTTATCCTTCATCACAGGATGCTTGGGGTGGGGGGATATCTTTCTCAAATGACTTCTCACATGGTTTGTGATGAAATAGCTTTCCCTGTACAAAGTCACTTTGTAGTCCCCAGATGTCTGCTTTGGAAATTAACAAATGATGTGCCTGGTAGCAGAATAATTCAAAGGCTATACCACAGACAAAGGTAGGGTGTGCTGGATCCTTCGTACTGGAATACCACTGGCCAGGGACTGTGTCAGTGCTTAATAAAAACAATAATATCATGAAAGTATCCCATAGGTATAAACTTTCGGGTATTGTAAACTACTGTTATATTAGATACTGTCATTCTAATACCAGAGGAAGGGCAAAGCTAGTGTGTTTTTATTGTAACTTTTTAGAAGAGAACATGGGCTCAGAATGACCTGACTACCTGCTAAAGACATAGTTGTGTCCAGGGTAGTAATGGGGGCTTCTGAGGAAGGACATTGCATTTGGTTAGCCTCTTTATCTCCTGGGCCTAGGAGTCAATTGTGAACTAAATCAATGATACTTTCAATCTCTAAATTTTGCTCAGTCAGAACACAATAGGATAATCAAAAAGAAAATGGAATTCAGGATCCCTTATACTATCCTGTCTTCTCTGACACCCATTCCTGGAAGCTGGAGGCTGTAATCCCTCTGCATCAAGACCTGGCATTGTTCTTAAACACGGCCCTGATCGGTAGCACAGCCTTTTGCAAGGATACGAGGTCTGATATTCTGTGGTGACTGTGTTCCAAAATTATGGTTCTAGTGTCAAACCCATGTAGAAGTTTGATTTTCTGTGGACACTTTCATCCACAGCTTATGACTACAGTGACCACTTTTTCACTTATGACTCTCAACCCTATTATTTCAAGGCTCAGATTTGGTCCCAGGCTTCAGACCTACATGTGTCATTATCTGCTAGACTCAATTCTTGGATAAATCCCCACCATCTCAAACTCACAGTGTTTCTACCCAAGCTCCTTTCCCTCTACCCCAACCACAGGTTCCCTGTGGGCTGCCTTTCCGATAGAATGCCAGTGTCTTTACCTGTGTTAGACGCTTTCCTCTCCTTCCCCTAATGTGATAAATGAGGTTACAAAAGTCTGTGCATTCTACTGGCCTCCAGCTGTTCCACTTCTAGCCCTTGCCTACCCTGTCCCAGAGTGACCCTGATCATGCCTTCCCTATTGGGTATTCTTCTTTTTATTTATTGTCATGCCAAGCACTGCTCTCATTGCTAACAATCTAAGAGGTGGTTACTAATACCATTTTGCAGATGGGGAAACTGAGGAACAGAGAGTTTGAGTGACTTGCCCAAAGTCATAGAGCTGCTAGATGAGAAAGCAAGAATCCTGCATCCAAGGTGTCTATTTCCAGAGACTCTGCTCCTGGCCACTAGGTTATTACTATGGCCTAAATTATGCTCCCCCCACCTCCAGATTTTTATGTTGAAGTCCTAATCTCCACTACCTCAGAATATAATCATATTTGGAGATAGTATCTTTAAAGAAGTAATTAAGTTAAAATAAGATCCTCAGCATGGGCTCTAATCCACTACATGCTTATATGAACAGGAAGTTTAAGGAGAGGATATAGACTTACGCACACAGAGGAAAGACCACACAAGGACAGGGCAAGAAGGAGGCCATCTGCAAGCCAAGGAGAGAGGCCTCAGAGGAAACCAATCCTGCCGAAACCTTGACCTTGGACTTTTGCCTCCAGAACTGAGAAAATAAATTCCTGTTGTGTAAGCCGCCCAGTCGGTGGTGTTTTGTTATGGCAGCCCGAGCAGGCAAATATAGATAGGTTGCCTCTCATCGCATACGAACAAAGCCTAAACTCCTTTAGCATGACCAAGTCCTCCAAAACTTCAGATCTGCCACATTCTCCTCTTTCATTGTCCTCATGTCACTAAAAGCTACGTAGTCCAGTCATAACGAGGTGTTTTCCCTTCCCCTTCTATGCTTTCCATATGTTTCTTACTCTGCTTGTTCAATAATTTTATTCCTTTATTACCTGAAAACATTCAGTCATCCTTTTTGACTTGAGTATCACCTCTTCTCTGAAACTTTACAGGACCCTCTGCTTGGAAGTATATTTAGTCCCTCCACTCTCTGTTCTCCCACTGGCACCGGGCATATCAATCTGTTCCAGCAATCGTCACACTCCATCTCCTCATGAGGTCACCGGTGAGTGCCCACGGAGGGCCTCGCACTCTGCCGGGCAGTGGACATGTAGGAATAAAAGCACGAATTCTTGCACTCAGGGAGGCAGCTCTCCAGTGAAGGAGCCCATAGCAGTGTTAGCCAGAGGGGAGGCGTCCCGCTCAGAGAAGGGTCTGAGGCTGTGATGACAGGTATAAGTAGGAAGTAACAGAGGGCTTTGCAGGCAGAACAGATGACAAGAACAAACCATAGAGAAATAGCAGGGTGAGATCACAGTTTGTAGAGTTTTGTCTCAATGGATTATAATCTTGGGAGCAGTTAACATGTCCGATTTAATTCTAGGCCTGCACAAAACATTTGCTAAATAAATGATTATTGAATGAATCAATGCATGAATGAATCAATGAGTGAGCATATGAGAAATGAAACAAGCCTCATACATCAGTTAGGATCCTTTGACTGTAAGCATCAGAAAGCCGCCCCAGCTAACTTAAGCAAAAAGGGAATTTATTGGATGGCTAAGGGGAAGCTCACAGGATAGGAGGAAAAATGAGAACCAGGCTGGGCAAAGGCAGGAACCAGGTAGTAACAGAGGCCTCAGAGAGGACCCGCTTGCGAGGCTTGCCCAGGCATGCCTGCTGGGACATATGAACCACACAAGTGTTCTGTCTCTTCAAATTCTAGGAAAGTGGGGCTAAGTCAGAGCACATGCTCACCTCCTGGCTAGGCCGGGTCTCTGCTTCCCTGAGTTTATGCAGTGGCAAAGAAATAATTCCCAAGTAAAAATCAGGTTTCAACACAAAAAATGTGCAATAGACTTTGGGGAAGTAAGAAAAGCAACTACTACCTGGGAGGTTTCAGATGGTTCACAACTGGCTCTTTTTCATGGACTGAAGCATCTTTAGAAACTTTTTCATATTCAAGTCATAGCTTGTTGGTGCCACTATGAGCTGTCATCAGTCAATGAACCAGTGTAAAGTTCTGATATGAGATGAAACTATGGACAGAATTAACACATCCTCTTCTAGCCCTTCCTGCTATGCGTCAAGGTGCTTTGAATAACTCTCTTCCTAGCACCAGGCCAACTCCAGCACCTGGTGTTAGCTGCTGACTTCCTCAACCCTACTCAAGGGCAGGTTCAGATGTTTTCATGTTCCTGGGTCTATCTTGTCTGGATTAGGGTGATATTTGTGAAGGTACTTGATTAACTATCTAGTTTCTATAAATGGAAATTAACATTTCTGTTTGCAATAGAGAACAGAGGTCTTTGTCTCCTTTATTTATCAATTTAGGATCAAAAGTTTCTGAACAGGGAGTTCTACAAAGTCTGCTTATTCCTAGAATTTGGCATAATCCTTGGCACATAATTCAATCTCTGGGAGATTCCATTTCTGTCACTCTCATTTTTGATTCTATAGCATCATATGTTCATTCTTAGCTGCTCTCCTGGCTAAGATCTTTCCAGAGAGAAACCTTAATGAGATATAATCTCTTTTTTGGACATACCTCAAGAAACTACAAAACTCAATAACAGTCAAGCTGAAAGTCAAGTCAAAGACTCAATACCTTTCATAATAGCTACAAAGAAAATAAAATACCTAGGAATATACTTAACAAAGGAGGTAAAAGACCTCTCCAAAGAGAACTACGAAACACTGGGAAAGGAACAGCAGATGACACAAACCAATGGGAAAACATATCTTCCTCATGGATCAAAGTGTAGGATCAACATTGTTAAAATGTCCCTACTGCCCAAAGTGATTTACAGATTCAGTGCAATCCCCATCAAAATACCAACATCATATTTCACAGATCTAGAAAAAATAGTTCTATGTTTCATTTGGACCAGAAAAGAGCCCAAATAGCCAAAGCAATCTTAAGCAAAAAGAACAAATCTGAAGGCATCACATTACCAGACTTTAAGCTATACTACAAGGCTATAGTAACCAAAACAGCACAATTCTGGCACAAAAATAGAGACATAGACCAATGGAACAGAACAGAGAACCCAGATATTGGGCCATCCACTTACAGCCAACTGCTCTTTGACAAAGCAGACAACAATATACACTGGGGAAAAGAAGCCCTACTCAATAAATGGTGCTGGGAGAATTGGATAGCCACACGCACAAGAATGAAACAGGATCCATATCTCTCACCACTCACAAAAATAATTCAAGATGGATAACAGACTTAAATGCAAGGCATGAAACCATAAGAATTCTAGAAGAAAACGTAGGAAAAAACTCTTCTACATATTGGTCTAGGCAAAGAATTTATGAAAAAGACTCCAATGGCAATCATATCAACAACAAAAATAAATGGGATTTGATTAAATTAAAAAACTTCTGCACAGCTAAAGAAATAATCAACATAGCAAATGGACAACCTATAGAATTGGAGAAAATATTCTCAAGCTATATAACCAATAAAGGGCTAACAACCAGAATCTACAAAGAAGTCAAGCAAATCAGCAAGAAAAAACCCACAACCCTATTAAAAAGCAGACAAAAGATATGAACAGAAGCTTTTCTAAATAAGATAGAGAATAGCCAGTAAACATATGAAAAGATCCTCAATGTCACTAATCATTAGGGAAATGCAAATTTAAACCACAATGAGATATCACCTTACCCCAGTTAGAATGGCTTTTATTAAAAAATCCAAAAACAACAGATTCTGGTGTGGATGCAGGGAAAGGAACACATATACACTGTTGATGACACTGCAAATTAGTACAACCTCTATTGAAAACAATGGAGATTCCTGAAAGAACTGAAAGTAGACCTACCATTTTATCCAGCAATCCCACTATTAAGTATTTAACCAAAGGAAAAGGAGTCATTTCATCAAAAAGACACCTGCAAATGAATGTTTATTGCAGCACAATTCACAACTGTAAAGATGTGGAATTAACCCAAGTGCCCATCAACTAATAAGTCGATTAACAAAATGTGTTATATGTATACCATAGAGTACTACTCAGCCATAAAAAGGATGAATTAATGCCTTTTGTAACAATTTGGATGTAACTGGAGACCATTATCTTAAATGAAGTATCTAAACATTGGAAAAGGAAACAACACACGTACTTGCTATTAAATTGGAACCAACCGATGAGCACACATGTGCACAGAGGGAAGTAAAACTCAGTGGAAATTAAGCAGGGGGAAGGGGGATGGGTGAAAACCTACCTAATGGGTACAATGAACACTGTCATGGTGACAGGCACATTTACAGCCCTGACTCAAACATTACAAAATCAATCCATGTAACCAAAAACATTTGTACCCCTGTAATATTTTTAAATAAAATTGGAAAAAGAACACTTCACTGACTGATCAGATGTAAAAAGCACAACACTTCCCAAACCCGTCATTCATCACTCAAAAGGAAACAAATATAAGGCCATAAAAGAACTCAAGAATCTTCTTTTCATCTCTCAAAATTTAAATGTTTATGTTCTTCCCAAGTCCTAAAACATACTTCCCTAAAACAGAATCTCCCCTACAAAATACTGTGAGAAAGAATAATTGCCTTTATTATGAAGATGGCATTTCTGTGCAGTTTTGTTTTTTGTTTCTTTAGGGTTCTCTTTATGGAGGTCTCCGTGATGTGCCCGAGTTCTGGCTCCAGCTTGCTATGTGACCATCGCACATCACCCAACAGCTCTAAGTCTTAGTTTGCACATCTGTAAAATGGGAACCAGAATACTTACCTCAGTTCTCTGTCTTTTTTTTTTTTTTTTTTGCTGTTTTTTAAAAATTGTGGTAAAATACACATAATAAAATTTACTATCTTAACTGCTTTTTAGTGTAGAGTTCAGGGGCATTAGCTACATTCACACTATGGTGCAGCCATCGCCACTCTCTGTCTCCAGGCCTCTTTTCATCTTGCAAGACTGAAACTCTGCACCCATTAAGCAATAACTTCCTACTCAGCCTCTCCTTAGTCCCTGGCAACCACCTGCCGATTTCTTATCTCTATGAATTTCTCTCCTCCAGGTACCACAAATAAGTGAAATCATGCAGTATTTGTCTTTTTGTAACTGGCTTGTTTCCTTCAGCGTAATGTCCTCAAGATTCATCCATGTTGTAGCACGCATCAGAATTTCTCTTTTTCGTGGCCGAATAATATTCCTTTTGATGTATCTTTTCCATTTAGAGTAATTACTTCTAGGGAAGAACTTACCACTGCCATTTTTGTTATTTGCTTTCTTTATGTATTATAGTTTTTTTCCCCTCATTTCCTACCTTACTGTCTTCTTTTGTGTTTAACAGATTTTTTTGTAGTTACTTGGTTTGATTCTCTTCTCTTCCCATCCTGTGCACATTCCATAGGTATTTTTGTGGTTATTATGGGGATTACATACAATATCCTAAAATTATAAATCTATTTTAAATTGGTGTCAACGTATCTTACATTGCATGCAAAAACTCTGCTACTCCTGCAGGGCCCTACCCCCTCGTATTATTGATGCCACAAATCATATCTTCATATATTGCGTAGTCATTAACATATGTTTATCATTATTTTTATGCTTTTGTTTTTTAAATCCTGTAAAAGCAGAAAAGCGGAGTGACAAACCTAAATAACAGCAATGCTACTTTTTATATTTGTCTATGTATTCACCTTTCCCAGAGAACTTTTCTAACGTATTTTCACACAGCTTTAGCTATTTTTTTCTTTCCAAGATTAAGTAAAATTAAATGTGCAGAACCACCTAGTTAATATCAAGTTTGAAATAAGTATTTTTAAAATGGTAGTCACCTTCCCAGGAAATGCTTGTTGACTGATTGATCATCTATTGAACGAATGAGTGAATTCTCCTTCTCTACAATGAGACCCGTAAGAAAGAGGCATGGACGCTGTTTCAGTGAGCAGGGTGTCCTTGACCACCTAATAGGAATGTGGACAAAGAGAAACTAAAATCAGTAACAGAACTGGTAGGCTGAGGATGCATCTAGGCTTTCCATCCAGAAGTTCTGTGGCCCTGGATGCTGGGTTTCTTGCTTATCATGTCATGGGGTCACTGGGGTTAAACTCTATTTTAAAAGACATGGCTTGAAATAGTTTTCCTTTCCTTTCACTGCTTCAGGAAGTTCCACTCTGAGTCAATGCCAAATGGGTTTAGTTTTTAGCTTGAATTTACCCGTAAAGGGTAGTGGAAGAGATGATTCAGAAATCCCATTCTGACCTTGTTTACCTCATGCTCAAACTGCAGCAGGTGAGCCCGGGACTCTGCAGATGGGATTATTGCAGAGGGGTGGGTGTGCCACATTGGAGACTGTGTCCACAGGGACAGCATATGCACAGGAAAGGACTCAGGCCAAGGTTTATTTCAAATTGCTCACCAACCTATGCAGGCTGTATGAACAGAACAAACAAAAAAAATGAGGACATGAATTTAAAACTCAGAATGTATAGCAGCATAATTGTGCACGTGATGTTTGGTAGAACCATGGAAAATGTGTGCATTGCATGCGTGGGATTCAGCTACTACTTGATTTATAAACATTGTGGGAAAAAAAGAGAATATCGTGTGTGCTGCATCAAAAGCAGTCGTAGTCTTATAGTTACATGTTTTATGCTTTTCTTAAGGAAATCTTTTCATTATGTCTTTCTTTTGTTCAAGCACATATTGTGTATGCTATATAGGAAAGAATAATGTATGTGATGTTTGAGACCTGTGTTCTAATCCTAGCTCTGATACTAACTACACAGCCCTAGGAAACTTGGTACCTGATTAGGCCAATATTTCTTCATATGTAAAATGGAAGCAAATATTGATATTGCATTTCTTTCAGGAATAAATGAAGTACTATCTTTACAAATTCTTAAGAGTGCCATGTACACTCAAGTGTCTAATATATACCAACTATTGAACAAATACTGAGTTATTCTTCCCAATTCACCCCAATTGTTTCCTCACTCATAAAATTTGAGCAGATTTTGTATCTTATATCTAATTATAAAATTTCCACCAACGTTCCAGAACAATCTTCAATCAAGGGGGAACAAAAGGCCATCTTGTAATTCTCTCTGATTCTGTAAGAGATGGTTACATCCTTTGTATTTTTCATAAAATGTATTTTTTTTTAGTCTGAGGCAACGTTTTTATGTTATATATGCTTGCAAATTTGAAAAGAAAATTGACTTTAATTCATTCATCTGCACACAATGCTAGACATGGGTTGTCAATCATGTAAAGGTGTCTTTTGTTATACCCAAACCACTGGATATTATAACAATTTTTGTATATCTTTGTAAGGAAAAGCAATCGCCATTGCTTTTTACTCTCTCCAATAAATCTCTAAAACTGATGATTGCAATAACTGACAAGTTCTAACTTGTTAAAGGACCAAAGCTCAGTGCAATTTCATAAAACATCTCTGGTAGGATGACTTCCACCGTAAGATTCTGGGAGCCTGTATTTGAATTCACTACAAATACACATAATCTCTCCCCTAAAATGCAAATAGGTTCTCAAGATTCTTTGGAATTCATCTGATTCATTAGTATTTGGTCTTGACATTTTAAAATGACAAGATAATTCCAAATTTTCTTCTCCTTTTGATTATATTTGAACTGTTTCAATTAGATGCAAATGTATCTTTAACATTTATCTTTATCACCTATTTTTTTCCTCCCAATTTGCTGAGGATAGTAGGCTTTGTAGAAAACAATGGTGGCTGAAAGCAAGGAGGTGACTAGAAATGTGTTTTCACACCAGGAAGCAGAAAGTAGTTGCATCCACTCAGCAAATAATCAGAACTGGAAAGCATGACCTGCAAACTCACAAGTTTCCTGTAATTAACGTGGTCAGCTGTTTTGTTCATGGGTTTCACACAACCCTGAGTATTTCCCAGAGATAAGCTAGTGGTGTCATGCGGGTAATATTCAGAGAGAATGAAGATAAAAGAAAGAATGAAGTTCTGTCATTTGTGGCAACAAGGATGAGCCTAGGGGACATTATGCTAAGGGAAATAAACCAGGCACAGAAAGGTAAATACCTCATGTTCTCATTCATGTGTGGAAGCTAAATAAGTTGATCTCCTAGTGGTAGAGAGTAGAATATTTGTACCTAGAGGCTGGGAAGGGTAGGAGGAAGAGGAGAATAGGAAGAGCTTCATTAACAGATACAAAATTATAGCTAGAAAGAATAAGTTTTAGTGCTCTATAGCACTAGAGGGTGACTATAGTTAACAATGATTTATTCTATATTTTCAAATAACTAGAAGAGGGGATTTTGAATGTTCTCAACACAAGGAAGTGATTAATGTTTGAGGTGATGGTTACGCCAATGACTCTGATTTTATCATTACATGTTATATATTGAAACATCACACTGTACCCTGTAACTATGTATGATTATTATGTGTCAATTAAAACTTTAAAAAAAGATAGGTAGGAAAAATGAAATGAGGGAAACAGCATTAGACCAAATTTAAATTAGGTCTTTTATTTTAGTTGGCAACAAAGTTGACTCAATCATTCACAGTATTATCTCAAATTTAGAGTTTATATAAAATTCATACATAATTTTCTTTATATGTATAGAAAATATATAAAATATTGGATATTAGCAGTTTGCAACTTTGGATATGATCCTTAACCTGTCTGCCATTAAGCTTCCTGAGTTATGAAATAGTCATAAGTATGCCAACTTTGTAGCATTTCTTGCTCAAATAAATTTAATGTCTCATGCCTAGCATACATCTGGAAAATGCTGAGACTAATAAATGTTTATTTCTTTCCTTCCTCCCTGAAATCTGTAAAAGTGAGGCTGTACTTCTCTTAGCACACAGTCTCCTAGTGCTACAGAAAGACAGTGAGTCACTGCGGAATGGTCTTGAATTAGTCACATTGAAATAATTCAGCTACTAAAAAAGTATGGTAATAATAACAATGTGCATCATTTTTATGGCACTTGATCACCACAGGAGTACTAAGTGGTACATAGGACAGATACTATTATTATTCCTATTTTATAGGTGGTCAGGACTCAAGGAATCTAAGTAAATGGCCCCTATTCTAGTGCATCAGTTCCGGACCCAGACTAAGGCCTTCTGATTCCAAGTCCACTGCCTTTGACAGTGTCCAACACAGCACAGCTTACACATCAAACCGAAAGAGATAACGTGGCCCTTAAGAAAAACTTAGTGAATAAGATCTTCACCTTTCTGAAACTGTAAAGAAAAGATTTGTTGCAGGGCAGATGCCACCACCAAACACTACAGGACGTTATTACATCTCAGAAGCCATGGGAGTGCACTGGCATTGCCTGAGATCAGACATGCCCAGGGGCCTCCGACATCTGGGGGTGGAAAACTATGTGTTGAGGTCGGGGAGAAGAGCCACTGTCAGCAGGAAGAACCACCTTTATTTCTGCTCAGTACAAAACAAAAATGACATCTGTCAAGGCCATTATTCTTTCAGATGTGGCTGGAATCAGCGAGTGATAAGGATGAGTTTGCAGCATTTCCTTGACAATAAGAAATCCCAACTCACAGAACATGGAGTTTTCGAGCCATGTAGAAATTGTGCATACAAGGGGGAAATAAAAGATGGGACTTGAAATTAAAAGAAAATCTTGGCTTCATACCCAAACTCTGCCCCTCAGTTTCCAAAGCCCAGTTCTTGCAACTGTAAATGGGTCTATCCTAAAAGTAGATGAGTCAATACACATAAAAGCACTTTCAGAACTAGAAAGTACTTTGCACATGTAGGATACCTTTTACAAATTTTTTAACAGCAAAAAATGATCAATATTTGTCCAGCTATTAGTATTAGAGAAATAAATATGAACTCAGGATTCCAGATGATGGTTCAATACTCATTCCACGACTCAATATAGCCACAACAATATAACCAGTGTTGTTCATGGCGCTGGCATTGGCACTGGGATGAAGAGAAAATCACTGAGTAAGACATACCTCCTTTGATCACCAGGCTAGGATGGTCATCTCCACTGCTCACTCAGCTCATGTACTCACCTCTAACACATTACCTGCAACATATTGCGTAATTTTTGTTTTTCTGCTTTTTGCCCAGAATTTAGTAGATTATATACTCCTTGAAGGAAATGCTACATTACTTATATTTATCTATGTATCATCAGTGCACACCAGAAGGTCTGGCCTGAATAGAAGCTCTGCAAATGTGGAGAGAGTGGTCCTTACACTTCAAAGGCTCCTACTCTACTTAACAGGCCAGACTCAAATAGGAACTGCCACAGAGACAAAACAGGCATTAGAGGACTATAGAGGGGTGGGAATTAATCTTTGCTGTGGAGCAAAAATTATGGTGCTCATCATATCAGGTGAAAACTGTAGGAGCAGGGAGTGAGTTGAATAGGTGTCCAAGAAAGGGTCATGTGGCATTAGAAAAGGATTGCATCCTCCTTGGCAGCAGAACAGGCTGGGCTTGTGCTAGAATCTGCACCCTCTGGATGACAGTCCAGGGGCTGAACTCAGCCTTGACCTAAGCAAGGTGTATCAATAGAAGAAAAGGTCACATCTTCACCTATGTCCAATTCCCGGACTTGTTTTGGTGTCACTCCCAACTCCTTTGGCTTTCTGGAACATGCTATGCTGTTTTACTCTTCCATTCCTTGCTACGTGCTGCTGTTTACATGGAATGACATTTTTCAACAGACACCCAGACTTCCCCAACACACATACGCAACCCATTCAAATTCATCCTTAAAACTGTGCTCACCCATCCTCTTCTTGGGTGACTCCTTGCTTAGTCTTGCTAGAGAGATCACTTCTTTGGCCTTGTTTGTGTCACATGGATCATAATGACTTCTTTATACCACACTATACCACGCGGAGGAGTACAGTGTATTCACCCCACGTACTCCCACTGAGCATAATAGCCCAGGGTCTAACGCATAGTTTTTCAGTAGAGAAATGCATAGCAGAATAAGGGAATGAAACTATTGCTAATTGCTTGCTGCTTTAACCCTCACCTGCTTGTGACTGATCCCCAAGGTGTGCTGGAATGGACAAGTTGCCCAAGATTGTGTAGGCTTAGTAATGGCGCCACAGCATTTATACAGGCTTTGGTTACAACTTCAAGATTTTAATTTACTGTTGTCTATATCAACAGGGTCCTGGCTGTAATTCCCCAGTTCAAATAAATAGAACAATCCTTTTTACAGACAACTTAGTAAGGGATTTAGTAGTGAGCACTTTGGTAATTTCCCACCTGCTAACGGATAAACAACAGCAGTCCTAGTATATCCAGGGCTGTGGGCACTGAACAGTGATTCTCTGGCTACAGTTTCTAGCAGTGTATTTACTCAGCTGTTAGTGGGCCCAGCAGCTGGGAACGGGCTCCCCAGTTAGCTATAAGAAAACTACCAGGGACTCATTTATTTACTATTAAAAGGTAAGCACTTGGCAGGGCATCTGGTCCCACTTTCCTAGGTTATGATTGGGTACTCATGAGACACGGTTGTTAGAAGAGAAGCTGGAATATTTAAAATGTCAAATAGGAAATTCAGAAGTTTTAGAATCTCAGCACATTTTTTTTTTTTTTTTTTTTTGTGGGGTAAAAAGGATGTTAGGTAGAATTAGAACACATTTGGAATCTCTGATGTTCCTTAGATGGAATTTCTCTTGAACTTATATCTGATACAGTTCTGTTTGCTTTTAAAGTGTAAGATTTTGGAGGCTGAACATGACAATGGGGTCTCACAAGGGATTTTGTGGGTGACCAATGTCTATAAACAGCATTCGAGTGGGTAGGAAACTACTTGGTCTAGTGAGGGCAAAGGACAGATCTGGGGTTTGACATGTCTAGGTTTTAATCTTTTTTTTTTTTTTTTTTTTTTTTGAGACAGAGTCTCACTCTGTTGCCCAGGCTAGAGTGAGTGCCGTGGCATCAGCCTAGCTCACAGCAACCTCAATCCTGAGCTCGAGCGATCCTCCTGTCTCAGCCTCCCGAGTAGCTGGGACTACAGGCATGCACCACCATGCCTGGCTAATTTTTTCTATATTTATTTTTAGCTGTCCATATAATTTCTTTCTATTTTTAGTAAGATGGGGTCTCGCTCTTGCTCAGGCTGGTCTCGAACTCCTGAGCTCAAACGATCCGCCCACCTCGGCCTCCCAGAGTGCTAGGATTACAGGCGTGAGCCACCGCGCCCGGCCTAGGTTTTAATCTTGATCTTGTCATTTAGTGGCATGACCTTGGAAAAAATCCTGAAACTCCACAAAGCTTTATTTCATCATCTGCAAAATTGGGTGATCGTGTCTACATTGGGAACTCTAAGGATGGGTCTGATGCATCTTGTCTGATGTGGTAGTTGATAAGGAAATACTAAGAAATGGGCCAGAGATTAATTGACTCTGCCTGGTGCCATAAGAATTAAAATATTTTAAAATGTCATTGCACCCACATATTTGGTTAAAGTTTTACATACTTTCTAGGCAGTACAACTGAGTATATGTATTATGTTCCATCTTTCTTGCCTAGGTCATTTTTGGACATGATGTAGAAGTTCCTGAGGGCATAGGTATTTTTCCACCTTCCAAATAACATCTTATTTCTTTTTCCAAAGTAGAATGATATAATGCTATTTAGTGAAGCCCCTTGAATTAGGACATTTCGTTTAATTATAATTTTTAATTTTGGAACATGCCCAACATATCAAAGTATAATGAAAAGGGCAGAAGAACTGAGTTTAAAATCTAGCTCTCTATTATTTATGTAGGACTTAAAAATATTTATTCAAACTCTCTCATTCTCTGTTTTGACCTCTGCAAAATGCTGACAGTAATCATTACACTTCAGAGTATTTTGGGGATTCATTGTTACGAATGGGAAAATTCTAGAGCCAAGTGCTCCATAAACGTGTGCTTCACATTCATTTTATAACCAGTGCCAGACAGAAGACACACTGAAACATGCCAAGTTACTTAACGTGCATTCTAGAAAATGGTAGACACAGAGCAAGAGCCTTTTGGCAGCACATGTGACATGTGGCTATTCTGCCCACAGGCCAAGTGACATCCCCTATGTGTCGTCTATACCTGCCCTGATGTAGACGCCTCACGGTTTCCAAATATGGCTGGGCTGTTCAATTTTTTGGCTTCCTATTCTCCTTACCAGTTTCTTTAATTCATCAGCTTATTTCACACCATCATGCCTTGGCATAAGCCGATGTCTTTGCTAGAATGACCTACTCTCCCCCCCACCTCTCCCTAACCCCCTCTCCACCCATCCCCACATATATTTTTTCATCTGTAAAATATTTCCTAGTGATGGCTTAGGTCTTTCCTGTGGCTTTAGAGTCACTTGCTACCCTCTCTTCACTTTCTAACAACATTGATTGTCTCAGCCTTCCTGGGGGACAGGGCCACTGAGCTTGCTGAGATGGGACTTACAGAGGCTCAAGCGCCCACATCTGATCCACCTGGATCCGTGGAGGTTTTGGTAACCAAAGTAACCCAAGCAGGAGGAATGGGGAGGTTATTGCCTCTTAGGGCCAAACTTACATTTCTCTTGGGTAGGTACCTATGAGAAGACAGCTGGACCATATGGTAAAAATACACTTTGAACTTTTTAATAAACTGCTGAGCTGCTACCCAACATGGTTTAATATATAAATAAATGGAGAGACATACCCTATTCTAAGGCCAAGAGACTAAATATTGTTAACATTGAAATTCTCCACTTATTTATGTATTCTTTAGTTTTTCTCAGTAATGTTTTGTCTTCAGTGTACATGTTATATCTAGCAGATATTTTGCCAGATTAATCCTTAAGTATGCTGCATTTTTGATACTACTGAGATGCTATTACTGCTTTAAATGATAATTTTACCAATCAAATTTCAGGGCAAAAAAGGAAATATGAATAAAAAAATATGACTTCAAGGTTTGCATCTGGTCAAGAAGACAGTACAGGAATAAATATATTCATGGGGAAAAAGAAATAGGTTAATTATATTTATGATTTGTTGAAATTAGTAAAATTTTCAGGTTTGTCCTGTGGGCAGATGAAAATTGGATCTAGAGTAAAAGATAGAAACTCAAGAAAAAATATAAATTTTGGAATCATTCTATTGAGATGATGATTACAGTCATGGGTGAGATTAACACTCTTCGGGTTATATATAATAGCACTGCCTCTGCCTGGGTCTCTTCCAACCGACTCTGAGCTTCTCAGAGATTGGGGCCCCACCTTATCTGTTTATTTGAACTCCAAGCAGAAGGGTTGGCTCGGCATGGGTGTCTCATTCACTCTCATTGGATGTGTGCCTTATGGTTTTAATCCTAGTTTTGTCATTTACTAGTCCTATCACCCTGAATATATTTACCTCTTTGAAACTCAACTTTTTACATACAAGCAAAAAAATGTCCAGTACTTGGTATCTTTCTTAAAACCAAGAGGCACTCAATTAATGGTAACCCTCTAAGAAATTACTTCTATATGTTTGACATGTGTATGACAGTAGTAACTAACATGTGTAGCACTTTCCATTTGTCAGGTACTGAATGCTTAGTATACGTTCACTTCCTTAATCCTCATAATAACCTTGGGAAATAGCTACTGTTATTAGCCACATTTTACAACTGTGAAAGAAGGACTTGAGGGGAGACTGAGTAGTTTACCCACGGCCACAGAGCTGGCGGACGGTAGAGCTGGAATTGGAGCTTAGGCAGCGTGGCTCTGAGCTCAGGTTCCTTATCACTCAACCACATTGACTACTGCATCTGCATGTACATTAGCATACGTTCAGGGCGTAAACATTTTTTTTGCTTTGAATGACAAAAACATGACAATTTTAATGTGATTTTTTTAATTTCAGCTTATTATGGGGGTACAAAAGTTTAGGTTATGTGTATTGCCCATGCTCCCCCACCCCCCGAGTCAGAGCTTCAAGCATGTCCATTCCCCAGACAGTGCGCATCACACTCATTATGTAGGTATACATCCATCCAGTGTGATTATCTCATTATATCAATAGTTTAGTTGAGAGGACATTTGTGTACAGACCAACTGTGCTTTACATATTTCCTGGTTCCTAGTTTTTATTTCATCTGTCATCATTCTATGCACAGGGAAGCATTTAATGAGCTTGGACTTATCTTCAAGGCCAAGACTAAAGATTTTTATATGACTGAAGATTCTGTGCCAACTGAAGACTTCTCAGGGAATAGAAAGAAACCTAACAGGTAGATACTGTTGATATGTATAAAAATCCTCACAAGTTATTTTTCACAAGTACAGTGAGTATTAAAAATTAAGTCCTCTAGACTCAGTGATGAATAACACACCAGCTCCTTCTTGCTTATTTATACATGTTTGGAACTTCAAACTTATATAATGTAATTATCTGATCAATAAGCAAATGCTTTTTGAAAAATAGAACTTGATATATTTTAGTATTCCATGGGCATGAATTTTAGAGCAAGACAAAACTTGGCAAAGGCAATGCTTTTTAAATTTAGAATTATTGTATAGCCTAGAATGGAATGGATTGCATTTTCTCACCTTGCCCCACTTAGATATCACTATTCTAGCTCCATTTCAGGTTATAAAAATCACTTGATTTTACAGAGGAGCTGTTTCTGTTTGTAATTCTTCTCTTCCTTCAGCTTTCATCCAAAGGCGTCTCCCGAGAAGAGCCGCTGCTCTCTCGCACCCTCTCCAGCGAAAGGAAGTGCCCCGCTACTGTGTTCCAGCAAACCTGGGATATGCCTCTATCCAATATCTCATTGTATTAGACCTAAGTGTACAGATCTTTTAAAAGATGGAAAGTGGCATGTACTTTTGATATTCCCAATGCCATTACAGTTAGTTTAGCGTAAAATATTGGTTGCATGTTGCCTGGTGTGCGAAGTGCATCAGGATATTTCTGGAGAGGCCTAGAAGATAAGGGGCAGTTGAAAAGAAGCTAAAAGGATCTTGACCTCTTGTCATTAGCGAGATTTGCATCCTGGGGCTTCCTTTTAACTGTTTGTGTCCCAGTGTGGTGTTGGCAAGTCAGGAGGCAAAGGCAGAAGGCAATCTCTGAGAGCGTCTGCCCATTGTCTTGTCCACACTGCACGCCTCACATCCAGGAACTCTTAACAGAAGAACGGATGAAGAGCTCAGTCAAGTTATTTGAAAGTGACTGTTTCTAAAAAGCAGCATTGTGTAGTGAATGAGCAGTAACACTTGGTGAGGGGTTTCCGGGCAGCGAGAAAGCACACTGCCAGTTTTGACTCAAAGTCAGCTCACAACCTGGCGCTGGGCACTAGAGCAGGCAGAAGAGTTCCGGGAAAAATACTCACTTCCTGGTTTGAGGAATGGGAAGGGGAGCTTAACTGCAAGAGAGAGTCGAGGGAAGCCTCTGTTGTACATTTCCTTTCTCTCCCCAAGCAAGCCCCGGACTTATACATTGTGGCAAAGATGCTACCTTACATTTGAAGTGGTAAAATAATAATTCTAAATTAGAATGCAAAACATTAAGTACGAATATTAAAATCCATGGAGTAGTGACTATGCTAAAAGAAATTAGAAGTATATAATTTAATTTTAGATTGGAAGTGACCTTGTAGAGCCTGTGGTTCAAGCCCTTCATTTTGCAGATGAGAAAGCATGGCCTCAGTGGCAAAAGATGGATCAGTCAGGGAGCGTGAAGCAGGCAACAGTCCCAGTCTCTTAGAATTTGCATTGTTCAGCCTGATGTTCTTTCTGTAATAACATGCAACTACGTTTCAGGATCCTTACACCACAGGGCAGAACTACCTTTCGATATATGACATACATTTTCCCGAACGATGCTAAAATATCTAGTCTCAATACATCTTCATGCCATCACTTTTCTGATGATGATGCTTTAAATAAAAATGTCTAAATGAAATAGGCCTGTTTTTTTCCTTCTAATTTAATTTAAGTTACATTCAAGGAAAGCTACATTTCATTTTCTATAACAAGAAGCCTCTAAAAGCGCTTTTAGAGACACCTCTTTATTGAGTTCTAACCAAGAGTGACCTTGCACTGCGGTCCTTGGGTGATGGCAGTTCCTGCGCGGGCCGGTCACTCAGGGAGCGATTTCAGTGGACTCAGCAGAAAGGCAGAGGAAAGGCCCCTGCTTCACCATTTCCAAATGTGACTATCAATAGTTCCTGCCTCAAATCTCATTAATGTTGCCAGGAATTATTATCCCACCCTCCAAAAGAGAATCCTTGCAATTGACAGGGTATCATTTCTATTTTATTTTGTAGATGAAAAAGAGTCATCTACCACCAGCTTGCAGACTTTTCCCAAGAGATAAGGCTTAATTACATTTAGCAAGTAATTAAGAGGCCAGGCACTTACCCTTCCTTTGAAAAATCCAGAATTTATTTCAAAGCCTTTGCTGAATGCATCCTCACTCAATCCTGCTGGCAAGTGGCAGGCAATAGTATTCGTTTTATATTTTGAGAAGCTGAAATACAGAGGTGTGAGTGACTTCATCAGACAATTGACTTAAGGAGTATGTTTTAAATGAAAAGTGTAGCCTTCATTAATAAATCAAATTCATGAATTTCAAGATTTTCAGTGGAGGGAAAAAAATTGTTTGGAAGCAGAAGTAACTAGACCTTTAAACTGCAGCTCTTCTTCCAAACATTCCCCTTTGCCCTGGGAAGCTATTGGAAATTGCTGCTGCTACTATTGCTCAGGGCTCACACGTTTGCTGTCCTGACCTGGCTGACGTGTGAACATAGGCACTGTCTACATTCTCTACAGCACAGCTGAGACAAGAACAGCATATTCAACAAAATCACACAGAGTTATGTGAAACCTGACAATGTATAGCTTACACGGTGTGGGGTGTACAATCCAGCCATTTCCAGGCTGCTACAGGCAGTGCAAACCCCTAACATGGTCAGGGTGAGATCCACATCTAGACTCAGGCAGAAGCCTGAGCTCCCGCCTGCCTGGTGTACGTTTTCAGACAGACTTCCCTCTCAGGACACAGCTTTTCCTGTGAGTCTTTAGTGCATCCACTTCATGGGAGACAATGCATCCTCAGAGCATATGCCATAGAATATAGGGCCCAAAGTAGAAATCATCACAGTGCAACGTAGTAAGTCCATTGTATATATTTAAAAGACGTCTAAGACCTGGAGTCTCTTCCTTGCAGTCCTCTGTATAACAGACTTTGGGGACATGGATGGTGTACAGTGTTGAATAGTGTCCTCCCAAAACTCACGTCCCTCAGGAACCTCAGAATGTGACCTTATTTAGAAATAGCATCTCTGCAGATGCAGTTCATTGAAACGAGTTCACGCTAGATTCAGGAGGCCCTAGTGTAACGACTGGTGCTCTCGTAGGAAAAAGGAGCCACACAGACACGGGGAGAGAACACCATGTGACAGCAGAGGCGGACATTGGAGCCATGCTGTCACAAAGAACATCAAGGACTGGTGGCTGTCACTAGAAGCTAGGAGAGAGACATGGGGCAGATGTTCCCTCGGGCCCCGAGAAGGAACCAACCCTGCCGACCTTGGGTTTGCACTTCTGGCCACCAAAAGCATGAGAGAATGACTTTCTCCCGTCTGCGTCACTAGGTTTGTGGTAATTGGTTACAGCAGCCCTGGGAAACGACACGAATGGGAAAGATTCTTGTTGAATGAGGACAGGACACATGAGAGGCTGAAGGAGCTTTGCGGTAAATTCTGGTTGATCCCACTTCAATTTATAATAAAACTGGCACAGATTTCATATTCTCTCTCAGCTATGGATACATAAATGCATAAAATATAAGCAAATATTTTTATCTCATATTTTTAGCTCTCTCTATATTTTTTAAAATATTGATTATTTCTGATTCTTAAATTTGCTCTGTAAAGCAGGCATGTGGCCTATGAGCAAATCCATTTCACAGACAAGTCCTCAGAAAGACAAAGTGACTCACGGAAGAGCCCCCATCCCCTTAGTGGCAGAGCTGGGCCTGGAGTCCTGATGTCCTGCTTTCTAAGTATTCTCTGAGTAACGCAGTCATGGAAATAATATCTTCACCTGATGGATTGGGGACTGAGGCTCATAAAGTGACTGTTACTTGCCCGCGTTCACCCACCATACGGCACAGACAGAAGGAGGAGCCAGAGCTTTCTAACAGTAAGGCCTGTGTTCCGAACTACCGGGCTCTACTGAATCCTAACATCGCCTCTGTGTGTGTGTGTGTGTGTGTGTGTGTGTGTGTGAAATGATGAGATTCAGGTTTTAAAAATGTTCCCTGTGACTGCTCATGAACTAATTCTATAGCACAAATAAAAATAGAAAATATTCAGTTGTTTTGATTATATTTGAATGGAATGTTCCAGATTCATTGCAAATAGTTCTGATGCCTCAATGAATACAGAATTAGTGTGGTTGAGTTGGGATAACAATATTTAACCCCACTTTAAATATTGCTACTTCGTGTTATTTTACTTAAAAAGCTTTAGCTTAACTGAACGCCAACTGAGATGAATTAAATATCCTTCAAATTACTCAAAATGTATAAAACCTCAATTTGAAAGGGACCTCAGAGGTCTTCCTTGCCCACTGCAGTCCACACTTGCACAGTGATAATCCAACGCAGACGTGGAGACCTCCCGGGACATGATTTTCACTTGCCCCCAAAGCAACCTATTCAAATGTCTGATGTCCTTCACAGTTAGAAAGCCCTTTATTGCACTGAGCATATTTTCTACTTACTGATCCTATTTCCACCTCTTGTTTCTAAACAAAATGCATCTAATCTCCCCTCCACTTAAAAGCCTCTAGGAAATGTGAGCTTTCCCTCCTGCTTGGTCAAATTCTTTCACCATTCTGGTCCCTTCTTGATTAATGTTAATATTTATCTATTCATTCATTCAACAAAAATATATTGGACAGAAACCATGCTAGAAATAATATTCAATATTTATATAATATTTATCCTAAGACAAACATTGCTCTGAATGCTTTATAAATATTAACTTTTTAAGTCTTCACAACAAGCCTATGAGGTAAGTACTATTATTTCCTTAATAATACATTTTGAAGTTTAATAAATATTTTTTAATAAATGAGTGAATAAATTGATAGATAAATAAATGGATGTACAATAAAAACCTTTCATCGTATGGGTCATTACTGTTGTGATTTTATGCCCAGTGGCATTATACCGTTATGTTTACTGCTTAAGCCAAAACAACCAATAAAGATATCCAGAGTCGACGATGCCATTAGGGGCACTTGAATTCTGAAACAGATGCCTCATTCAGAATTTTCCTCAAGAAACTGTTCTCCAAGATCCTCTGGGCCAAAAGAGCCTCTTCTGAAATTATTCAAATGAGTGACAGGAGGCCTTGTAAAACCCAAACCCACCGTGAAATGCGTGATGCCTGCCTAGAGGCAGGAATTTTCTATAATCAACACCGAATTCCACTATAAAAGGGATCCTAACACTTAGATATATTCACCCTGGCTCTAATTAGCTCAAATCCAAAATTAAACCTCTAGCTTATCTGTTTTAGGGCTCCTCAAACTCTGGGATGATTGCTGGTTGTGATTTCTGTTGCCATGATGAGAATGACCTTCAGCATTTCCTTAAAATAATTGTACCTACTAGAATAGGAGGAGAGCAGGCCCTGGTGACCCGGTTGGGTACAACTCTACCGTCATTAAGCAATTCTGAAAAAGAATAGCCTAGATCTCATTTGTAAGCATCTACAAATTATCTCCATTGGTAAGCACCTACGAGTTGTTTTTAAAGTGTCGAGAGGTTTTGTTTCTGAAGGAAAATGAGGGATAACACAGTAGCTTGGGGTAGGTGGAAATGGATTTTATTTCTATAGACTTCTATGTAAAATCACCAGAGCTCCTGGGGAATAGAGAATGCTTTATTTTGGCTTTGTTTTTGTCAATTATTATTCATCAAGGTCAAATTTAAAGACAACTATTTGTAAAGTGTTTTTTTTGATTCTCCAGACAGAAATTTTTCTTTCTTTCTCTTAATCCCATCCATTTTAAATTTGTTCTTATTTCTCTTCCTCCTGGAGGAAAGATGTCTCCTTCAGTTCAGGGGATATTTGTTATTTATCTGTTTTATTTCTTCATCTACGTGAAAAAGAAAGTAAGTCTCTAATTCCATGGAGCTTACAATCAAGTAGAAAAGTCAAATAATTTACAGACAACTAGAAGTCAGATGGGACTAAGACCAGGGACTGTGGACAAAGTGACGTCTGTGCTGGGAACTGACGAAGAAGTCAGCTGGGCAACGCAAGATGGGTGCCACCAAATGCCAAACCAAGAGAACAGCCAGAGAAAAGGCTGAGAAGTGAGGAAAAGTGGAAGATGTGTTTGAGAAAATTAAATGAGCTCTTCATGGTTAGGAGTATAGAGCATAACGTGAGGACTGAGGGCAGAACCTAGGTACACAGAGGAGGCCATCTCATGGAGGTCTGCGTGAGCCATATTGTCTTATAAAAGCTGCAGGTGGTGTGACAGTCAAACAGGCTGGGGAAATGACAATTATATTTCTACTTTAGAAACATTACTTGGGTTGCAGAATAATAAAAAAGAATAGAAGGGTTATGTCTCAAGTCAGAAAGAAAGCCGATTCATGGGAAGATTACTTTTGCTAAGAATAATGATGGTAAGAATCAACATAGTAGCAATGGGGATGGGAAGAAGTTGGTAAAATAAAGATATATTTTAGAAGTAAAAAATTTCTGTTTGGTATTAACCAAGATAGGGGCATGTGCACAAGAGTGCATTCAAGATAATCTCTAGGTTTCTGATGTGTTATTCTGAATACCATTGTTGTATAGCAAACAAATTGTTGTGATATAGAAACTCATGGTTTCTGTGGGTCAGAAATTCAGAAGTGGCGCCCATCACTGGGGTGACTTGTCGCAACCCCATGATGACTAGGACTTCATCTGTGAAAACTTGAAAGATGCGGGTAACAAAGTCTAGGGGACTGGGATTAACTAAAGGCTCATTCACTCATACTTCTGGCATCTCGTGAGCTGAATTCAGTGACTTGGACTGCCAACATTGTCTCCCTGTGTGGTTGAATTCCTTGCAGTGTGGCAGACTCAAGGTATTTGTACTTCTTCCGTGGTGGCTCAGGGCTCCAAGTACGAATGAGCAGGGTGGAAGCTGCACCTTCTGAGATCTAGTACTGAAAGTCCTCCAGCATCACAACCACCATGCTCTCCTGGTGCCAAGAAAGGGGTGCATGGATCCTACCCCTCAATGCAAAGGGGGTCAAAGATTCTTGAGGTCGTGTTTTAAAACTGCCAAAGTTTGAACTCTGGCTGCAAATGTATTTATATTTCTCTCACATGTGAAATACACCTCCTTGCTCCTCTAAGACCTGAAATGGCTCATCCCATTACATAACCAGCTAAAAAATCTGTTCTCTGATCATCTAAATTAAGTCTAGGTGCAGATGAGGCTCTTAAAGTACAGTCCTTCTGGTATGATCTGAAGACTTATGAAACAAAGTGATGATGTCTTATCTCTCCGATACCCAACATACAATGCTGGGAGAAGTATAAAACAACTTCTCTAAAAGCTCCCGTTCAAAATGGAGAAAAGTAGGAGGCACACGTCAGTCTCTGATCCATAGCAATTCTGAAATCCAAATAAGCATATGTTCCCAGTTTCTTGATTAAGGCTCAATCTCACTGCTGAGGAGTCGTTCTCCTGACATTCTTGGATCCAGTCTCAGGACTACTTGTTTTTCCATCTGAGTCATTCTTTATTTTCTATATAAATAAACAAACAGACTTGTTTTTGCAGCTGAGAGGTGGCCTTGTCAACCTGACTTCTCCTCATATAAGGCTGTGGGTCTACAGTCTCTTTATTTTATGCTGTCTCTGTCCTTTTCAGCTCAAGCTGATACAATTCCTTTACCAATCTTCCAGGCTTCCTGTGTATCAATTTATAATTCTATTGAGCAAATGTCACATTCACAAATAGCAATGGGGAAGCTCTTCTTTGACTTGGGTTGCCTCTGAGGCTGCTTGGGGACAATACTCTTGCATTCATAGGTGCTCTATTAAGCATTCAAAGAAACAGAAAGGCATTTAGGGATCTTAAACTCCTTAAGAATCTATGAGGCACCAACTTATATGTTTCTGAGGTCTTGCCAAAAGAGCTTTACAGTCACATACCTGGCTTTGTCTTTACCCTTTCTGGCAACACCCTCAATCTGACCTTTGGTCTAGGCCCTTTCTTAGTTGTAGAACATTCTTCTAGGAGACACTGTGGAAAAATAGTTTTAGTTTTTGAGCCCAGTTAGTCCTGGCTGGATCCTTTCTATTTCCTTTAAATTTTGCTGAAAAGTGAGTTTCTTTTTTAGCTCATCTCTCTCTATTTTTATCTTATCGTACACAGATTAAAAAAGCCGATTGGAAGTTTTAACACTCTGCCTTGAAATCATCTTAGGCAAATCCAGAAGTTCATTAAGTATATTTTCTGATTTCCATGACACTACAGGTGACAGTGTTGACAAAACTGCCTGCCTAAACTTCCAGGCTTTTCTCGAGGCTCTTGCAGTCTCACCCACTGCCTGGTCCCATAGCCAACGTCACATGTTTTAGGATTTTTCTCATAGCCACAACCACTTCCAGGTTCCAAATTAAGTTCCAGTAATTATATTGCTGCATAACAAACCATCTTGAACCTCAAAACAGCAACCATTTTATTATGCTCATTGTACTATTCATTCTGATTCTGAAGGTCAGTAATTCAGAAGGGCGTCACAAGGATGGCCTGTTTCTGCTCTGTGACACCCCTGGGAGGCCTCAGCTTGGAAGGATTGAAGGCTGGGGTCGCTCAGTACCTGTGAGCTGGAATTAACTGGGCTCATTCACACGTCTAGCAGACGCATGGGGATAATTTGAAGATGAAAACTGAAAACTAGGAAGCCTCATGTGTCCCTGCATGTGATTTTGCTTCCTCACAGCTTAGTGGCCTCACAGTAGATGGAATTTTTACCTCCTGGATCAGGACTCCAAGTGCAAATAAGGTGGAAGTTGTATTAGATTTTATGATTCTATCATAAAAACCTCATAGGGTAACTTCAGCAGCATGATATTGGATGAAGCCATCACAAGCCCTCCCAAATTCGAGAGGAAGGAACAGGGGCCGCACCTCTGCATGAAAGGAATGTCAAAGAACTTTGGAGACATGTTTTAAAACTTCCACATAATAGTCTCAATTGTTTATTTAAATGAGGAACACAAGAGTAAAAGCAGATTTGTGAGAAGGATGACCCAGGTCAGGTTTGGAAATTTGAATTTTGAGCTTTCTGTATGGTATTTAGTTGGCAATAAGTACAGAGGATTTTATTCATATTTGGAACTCAGGATGAAGTTCAGGGCTGAAGTTAGAGTTGGGAAAAATGCGTCTGAGATTTAAAATCCTGGGAGTGGGTGAAAGTGTCCACAGTGATATGCAAAGTAAGAAAAGTAGTTCCATGACATAGGGAAGAACATGCGTGAGCATACTCTAAACGCAAAAACAAGTAGACAAGGGCAATATTTAAAAAAAAATAAATACAGGAGAGTGTGCGTCCCAGAATCCAAATGGAGAAAGCACGTCAAAAAGGAGGAGGTTAATAATGCAAATATTTCGGGCAGGTGATTTCAAAATGGTAAAGGCTGAATTTGAGTTAGCCACAAGAATGCCATTGGTGACCACAGGAAAAAAAGTTGTTTATTTTAATTAATAAAATATATAAGTAAGGCAATACATAAGTAATAATGTATTTTAAGCTACAAAGTCCTGCTTTAGAATATTCTCATTGCATATCTTAATCCCGGGGAAGAAGTGCTAGATCTTGAGAACACCAGACTGAACAATCTCCAAGGCTGCAGATTCGTCCCTCCCTGATGACAGCCTCCCACTACAGCAGGCGGTTTGCTCAGGTGTCCCACCCTGAAGAGTTCTTACACCTTATAAAGGGATTCTAGCTTGACCACCCTCAACCAGCATATTTTTGTGGACCAGCATTAAAGACACTGTCTTACAAATAGCCAAACTCTCTAAACAGTTTCTCCTGCCTTTCTTTAATGCTTACTTGGCAAAGCTTCATCCTTAGATAGCAACCGTTGCTTACATTCACATACCTGTACATGGAGATCTTATTATATTTTTACATTAAAGTTGTTTTACAGTAAGTTGTTTTCTCACTGCACATTACCTTTTCATACCTCTATTTCTCTCCTCAAGCTTCCGACTTTCCATCTCTATCTTAGTCTTTGTTGAAGACCTTGAATAACAGTTCATGAAGAAAAAGAAATATATATTGCAATCGTGACATGTGTTATAATGTGAAGCACTTGAAATCTAAGCCATAGTTTCTCAGTAACTATTAACATTATTGTTGTTAACCAAGTGTGGGTTGATTAAAAGACAAAATCTTTCCCACTGGGGAAACAGCAGAGGTCCAAAGGGGCCATTGGCGATTGGGAGCCAGGTGGACCCCAGTTCCTTACCCTGAGCTGCTTTTGGGTGTCGTTGTAAGTCGCAGCCATTTGAGGGAGTTATGATTGAAGATACGAATGGAGGTCATGTAGGTAGAGAGGTTGAAGGAGGAGGGAGCTTGCATCACAGGGAACAAAGATTTAAGAGGATGCAGAGGGATGGACTGAAAGAGAGAGAAGCGTGAGGAGTGCTAGGGAGGAGCACAGCCTGGGAGTGCAAGAGCAGCACGGGATGGACGGGTGCACGGGCTGATTACCTCAGCAGATGGACGATGTGCATCAGCAAGTTGCACAACGTGGTCAGTCCCTGTGGCCCTCTGGTGAGTGGACTGAAGACTGAACTCTGACCTTTTCTTTTCTCTCGTCCAGATTTTTTTTTCTAAGAGGCCTGGTGAGTCATGCCCTACAATCCATAAAATCTCATTAATTTTTTTTTTTTTTTATTAACCTGGCATAATGTAGCTTACTTTCCAAACTGACTCTGGAATAGCGTCAAATGATATATCAGACCTTCTATCTTAACTCAAGCATTCCTTTCCGGTGATTCCAGGTTGTTAGACAAAGCTTAACTCTTTCAACCAGTTGCCAACTAAAGAATCCCTAAGACCTACCCATGACTTGTAAGCCTCTGCTTTGAGATGTCCCGCTCTTTTGGGCCAAATCAATGTATAGCTTGATTTATGGTTTTATCTATAATTCCCATCTCCATGAATGTATAAAACCAAGTTGTAACCTCACCGCCTCAGGTGCATTTCTCAGGACCTCTTGAGACGATGTCCCCAGACCACAGTCACACATGTTCAGCTCAGAATAAAGCTCTTTAAATATTTTGGCAGAATTTGGTTTTTCTCTTGGCAGGACTCAGACCTTCCTATGAAAATCAGGCAACTTCCTCCACCCCCCCAGAATGGACGGAGCGTGCACCTAGAGAGATTCTATACTCCTCCTCAGGGATACATGCTCAGGATTCCCTGTGTCTACTTTTGCTACTTTTTTTGGTCTTTTCTGGTCTTCCTTGCCAAATGGATTCATCCTCCCTCTTCCAAAATCATAAAAAGTAATACCCATGATAGAAAATGTTTCTAATTCTCTAGGCAGAGTTAGCAACTATGTTATAGCACTTACTAATTGCAATGTAGTGAGTTATTCACTGTCTTTTTCTCCAAGTATACACTACATTTATCAGAAGTAGGAACTGCTTTATTATATATCTACATATTCTCACTCCTCAGTGCTTAGCAGTTCCTGATCTATGGTTAGTATTCAATACCTGTTTCCTGAATGAATATTTCAACTGTATTTGTATGTGTCTGTCTTCTCCACTAGACTGTGAGCTCCACAATATAAGAGCTTTAACTTATGCATTGATTCATTACAACACTGGAACATTTCTGACACATAGTAGGTTCACTAAAATACTGCCCTGTGGCTACATTATTCTTCCCTCTCATCCACTACCATGATGTCCTCAGAAGCTTCAAAAGCAGAAATGTCTTTGATAAATGACAAGAAGAGAACTGACATCGGTATAAATGTTTCTCTCCCCAAACATGCCAAGTTCTTTGAATATATACAGCCTAAGAAGAAATCCTATAGCAGAAAAAAGCACATTCCATTTGTATTCAGGAATGGTACAACCTTCCCATGTAGCCTGGACTCACGTGACTGAGCTGGAAAAAGGTTTTGGAATCTAGAAGCCGTATTCACTCAATATGCAGGTGGCGTTCACAGGGAGATGCAACAGAAATGATAGAATTTCCATGCTCTCTGAATCCTGTCACCCTCCCTGTTTTTAGTCTCATAGAGACTCTTAATTGCAAGAAAGATTCATTCTATATGTGATTTTATTTTCATTTAGATTAAAATTATCTTGATAATTAAATGCTATACTAATACTTCCAAGTATAAATCCTAAATTCTGATGGAGTATTTTTACATTTCTTTACCTAAGAAGAATTTTAAACTTAAAATCCTTTTAATCCAGGTCAGCGGAAGCTCTTGGAGCCAAGTGCAGTGTAAGGTACTGTGCAGAGTATTGTGTGTCTGTGTTGTTGGGGGAGGCAGCAGGGGGGTGTTTGTGGGTGTGTTAACTCCCCCAGCCCCTGAAATACACACTGAAGAAAATAAAAATATTTCTTTGACAAACTTTGGCATGGCTGCTAAGAGAGGCAGCAAACAGAAGTAACCTGCAAAGCTGTCTTTTAGCAGGGAAGGGAAAAAAGGCAATATTTGCACCTGCAGAGAATCTGCACTGATGCAGCCAGGCCTTCCCTTGTCTGGATCTAGGAAAGATTAACTGAGAGTCTGACACCTTTAAGGTCTGAAAGAAACATTCACCATCTATTCCCTCTGAGGGCTGCTACCTGTGTGCTTTCATTTGCATAACAAGACCACCTTTGCTGGCCTCTCCCTCTCATCACCTGTCTTGCCCCTATTACCTGGTTTATCACCATAACCTGGTTTTAGCCATGCTCTGAGAACCCATTCTTTCTGTAACCTCAGGATGGCATATAAGCTTCTGTACCCCATTGGGAGGCATTGGATAATCACTCTGTGATTCTCCCTGTGTACCCGGTAATAAGTTGTATGCCTTTTCTCTTATTAATCTGCCTTTTGTGAGTTGATTTTCCAGTGAAACTTCCAAGCCAATGGAGCACACCATAATAAGGCAGACTCTGGCAAGGAGAAGCATTGCCACATCCTGTCCTCACCGGGCATAAGAAATCTTGACCCACATTATCCAGTGAGACTCACTCAGTGTAGGTATTTCCTAAGAAGTGGTCTTTAGAACACCAGCCCTTTAAGATGTTGGTGGAAAACAGAATGTATGTGTGTGGTGGGAGTGGGGGACAGGAAACAGTGTTGCAAATGTTTGGAAATGATGGATATTATAATTTCCTTCTAAAGAGATTTTTAAAATATCTCATAGAATTCTATTGTGCACATTTTGAGAAATGTTAATTTTTTATTTTAGAATATTATGGGGGTACAAATGTTTTGGTTACATGGATTGCTTTTGTACTGCTTGAGTCAAAGTTGTAAGTGTGCCCATCACCCAGATAATGTACATTGTACCCATTAGGTATGATCTCATCCATCCCCTCTACTCCCCTCTCACCTGCACGATTTCCATTGAGTTTTACCTTCATCTGTGCACATGAGTGTTGATCAGTTAGTTCCAAATTAATAGTGAATACATGTGATGTTTGTTTTTCCATTCTTGCAATGCTTCACTTAGGAGAATGGTCTCCAGTTCCATCCAGATTGTTGCAAAAGGTATTAATTCATTTCTTATGGCTGACCAGTACTCCATGGTATACGTATACTACATTTTATTAATTCACTCATGAATTGATGATGGGCACTTGGGTTGATTCCACATCTTTGCAATTGTGAATTGTGCTGCAATAAACATTCTAGTGCAAGTGTCTTTTTGATAAAATGACTTTTTTTCCTTTAGGTAAATACCCACTAATGGGATTGCTGGATCAAATGGTAGGTCCACTTTTCGTTCTTTGACTAATCTCCTTACCATTTTCCATAGAGGCTGCACTAGTTTTCAGTCCAACTAACAGTGTGTAAGTGTTCCTTTCTCTCTGCATCTGCACCAGAATCTATTGTTTTGGGACTTTCTAATAAAAGGCATTCTCTCTGGGGTTAGATGATATCTCATTGTGATTTTGATTTGCATTTCTCTGATGATTAGTGATGATGAGCATTTTTTCACTTTTATTGGCTATTAGTCTATCTTCTTTTGAAAAGCTTCTGTTCATTTCTCCCTTTTTTAATGGGGTTGTTTGATTTTTCTTGCTGATTTGCTTTAGTTCTTTGCAGATTCTGGTTATTAGCCTTTTATTGGATGTATAGCATGTGACTATTTTCTCCCATTCTGTCAGTTGTCTACTTGCTCTGTTGTTTCCTTGGCTATGCAAAAGCTTTTTAATTTAACCAAGTCCTATTTATTTATTTTTGTTGTTATTGTGATTGCCCTTGGGGTCTTTCTTCCTCACAAATTCTTTGTCTAGGCTGACATCTAGAAGAGTTTCTCCAACATTTTCTTCTAGAATTTTTATGGTTTCAGGTCTTAGATTAAGTCTTTATCCATCTTGAATTAATTTTTGCGAGTGGTGACAGATATGGATCCTGTTTCAATCTTCCACATGTGGCTAACCTATTTTCCCAGCACCATTTAATTGAATAGGGATTCTTTTCCCCAGTGTATATTGCTGTCTACATTGTTGAAGATCAGACGGCAATATGAGGATGGTTTTATATCTGGTTTCTCTGTTCTGTTCCACTGGTCTATGTCTATATTTTTGAGCCAGTACCAGGCTGTTTTGGTTACTATACCCTTGTAGTATTTTTTAATGTCTGGTCAAGTGATGCCTCCATATTTGTTTCTTTTGCTTAAGGTTGATTTGGCTATTTGATCTCTTTTCTGGTTCCAAACGAAGCATTGAATTATTTTTTCTAGATATGCAAAAAATGACATTGGTATTTTGATGGGGATTGCATTGAATCTGTAAATCATTTTGGTTAGTATGGACATTTTAACAATGTTGATTCTGCCAATTCATAGGCATGGTATGTTTTTCCATTTTTTTATATCATCTGAAATTTTCTTCCTTAGTGATTCATAGTTCTCTTTGTAGAGATCTCTCACCTCCTTGGTTAAACATATTTCTAGGTATTTTATTTTCTTTGTAGCTATTGTGAGAGGTATTGAGTCTTTGACTGTTGTTGGTGTATAGGAATGCTACTGAGTTGTGTACGTTGATTTTGTGGTCTGAGACTTTGTTGAATTTATTTATCAATTCCAGGAATCTCTTGGTGGAATCTTTGGGGTTTTCTAGATATCATATTATAGTCTTTATTCGTGGACTTTCTCAAAGTTGAGCCCTTATAGTTTGACTTGGTGCAGAAAATGTAGGAAAATGCTACAGATGGGACTCAAACCCATGTATATGGGGTTCAAGGTTACTTTAGAGTGCCTGGTCTAGTGAATGGAGTGTGAACTTACTGTGTCTTACAAGGAGTTCAAGTAGAGGACATCCTTAGAGTGAACTGGTAAGAAGGAAGTTGTTCTGGGCACATCATGCAAATGATTCTAAAGCTTTCTTTACCTCAAGTTATGGTACTAGAAGTATGGAAATAATGGTCATGAGTGACAACTGCAGTAAATCTTCCAGACCACTGGATACCATTGGCCCAGGTATTAGAGACTCCAACAGCTGAGAATAGAATCCTTCAGCAAATGAAAAGCTATTTTGGGCTAGAGTATAATAAATACCATAGACCCTTTTTGACTGAATTTATTAATCTTGAGGTTCTTGAACTACCTGGGAAGAACAATTTCTTTAGGTAAATAGACTTTCTGTGATTCAGGGACCATATAATTATGTAGCATAGTCTTTACTTACACATTTTTTTCAAAGAAGAGCCTTTTTAGCTAAACTTGATGCTGTGTGCTATATATGTATTTCTGCGGAGGATTCTGTATTGTTTTTTTTTCCTCTGCTGAGATATCATGCATATTGTGGTGACTATTTTTTCTTTAGAATGTTTTCATGTGATTGATTCTGATCAACTTTATGTGACAAAGGCCACATGCACAAATGTTTTTGAGATAGGACTTTCACTCCCTATACTTAGTATGTTTAATTAAACTTACTTGACGCTACAACCTTAGTATTCTTTCTAAGACCCACTTTATCCCATTAAAAGAATATGCTTGACACTACGTTAATCCTTTTGGGGATCTTAATAAAAGGTACAACAGCCACACCCTGGAATGGGTCTTGCCCCGAGACTGAGTCTTAGTGGCCTCTCTAACTCAAAGATTTTCTTAATTTTTAACTTTACTGCAAGAGATATGGAAGAGTTTTATTTTCAAACTCTTTAAGTTCTGGCATTTTGGAGAACTCTATCTTCTTTTTTAATTCTGCTTGCACACAAACTAGTTCTTTTCTTTCTTTTTCTCATAGCACACAATCAAATGAAACTAGAAGGAACCAGCATACACTATCAAGATTCTGCCTGAAAACCTCCTTGCCCGGATCTCCGTTCAGTATGTTTATTTCCTGTCTTCCATATTGCAGGTGATTTACCACATTTTTTCCAGAACATAATATAAGTTTCCATTTTTTTTCAATCTTCTATAGTGGTTTCCTAGTTGCTTGACATAAAGTTTCAAAGTAATGTCATATTTTAAAGATTTTATTGTAGCAACTACACTTACAACAGTATTTATTGATGATACTTGCCTCAATCAATTTTTATATGTGTGGTTACAAAATAGTGTTTTTTTCCTAACCATTGTTCTATCTACATTTATGTGATGGTTAAGTTTATGTGTCAACTTGACTGAGCCACAGAATACCCGGATATCTAGCTAAATGTTATTTCTGGGTGTGTCTGTGAGGGTGTTTCAGGAAGAGATTAGCCTTTGAATCAGTGGATCAAATAAAGCAGATCACCTTCCCCAATGTGGGTGGGCATGATCCAATCTACTGAGGGCCTGAATAGAACAAAGAGGAAGAGGCTGGTTGAATTCACTCTGTCTGACAGCTTGAGTTAGGATATCAGTCCTCTCCTGCCCTCAGTGCTCCTGGTTCTCAGGTTTTCAGACCTGAACCAGAATCTATACCATCAACTTTCTGGCTCTCAGGTATTTGAGCTACTTCACTTCTTTTCCTGAGTCTCCAGCTTGCAGAGGGCAAATTGTGGGACTAATCAGCCTCCACAATATCAGGAGAAAATAACTTATAAAGTTTCTTCATATATACATGTATATTTACAGATATATTATTGGTTGTTTCTCTTGTGAACTCCAACTAATACAATTTGTGAGCTGGCTTTTCATTTTTCTCCTTTTTCTACATAACACTAAGGACACATGGATTTTTTTTAATCTCATGTGTTATAATCCATTTCCAAAATTATTCTGTTTGTGTCAAATTGTCACAGATTCAGCCAATAGGAGCCTCCAAAGATGACTCCTGTGTTCCACTTGAGTTTCCAATTTTAGTTTCCATTTCCAGGTTTACTCAAGTTACAAAGAAAAGCTAGTTCTTTGAGCAATAGAATGCAAGAAACCATATAAACCATTTTTAAAGTATTTAAGAAGCCAAATATTATTTCCTTAAAAAGTTAAGTGGCTAAGCAAAATTAAAAGACGGGAAAGGGAACTATGGCCAAAATCCCCTGATCGTTCGATGCCTTTCTCTCTGCCTTGCCCACCATAAGGTGTCCTCTGCCTGCTGATAGTCTGAATTTTCCCGGAAAGTCACAAGATGTGGAGTGCAAGGTTGTTCAGTGAAAGTGACTGGGGGAGATGGGGCAGGCTGGGGTGGGGTGTGTGTGTGGATGTAGCAGTGCTGAGGAGTCTCACGTTGGTGCAGGACCTGGGTGTTATGATACACCTCCTATTCTATTAGTTCAAGGTTACATTGGTGAGTTCCATCATCTGAGTTCAATTATTCAGAGTTACATCATTATTTCCAAAAGTTCTCACACGCACCACATTTGTACCTTTCCTAAGCAAGGTAGCCATATGCTTATTGGCACAGCTGTTTCATTTGGGGTGACACAGCCAGTGATTACAAGAAAACAGAAGGAGGCATCCTTTAAAATATTTTGAAATACACACAGCACACTCCTGTATCCTTTATTCACAGTCCTCTAGGCTTTGAGTACTTTTTTTTACTTTTTGCTGCATGATATTGCAGATTTGTCAAGTATTTTCCTATCTCAGATCTGGAATCGGTCATTTCTTAAGGAAGTCTGATTCCTTAGCATTTGGGAATTAAGATCTGAGGCCACGTGCGCTCACTGATTCTGTGTCGTCATTGATTCTAGGCCCTTTCAGTAGAAAAGCTAGAAAATAATTTATGTAAACCAAGAGTTTATACAGATATTTCTAATTCAAATTTTATATCACACAGGGCTGTCCCTATTTTATTTTATATTGTTAGCTCATTTCTCTTACAGTGAAAATCTTGGGTTCTCATGATGACAACATGCTTACTTATTTGCTTATCTATCATAGAAGTAAATACTTTCATATTTTTCGTACCAATATTCACAATAAACCTACCAAATAAAGATTAAAATTTCTTGGCAGTTCTTTTTGTCCCTAAACAATATCACACTGAAAATGTAGAGTACTGTGCTTGACATTGATTTGGCTTATTTAGTTTCTTTGGTTATGTTAAAAGTTAAAATAGAGTTAGGTTTTTCCTAAAATAGGTTTTTATTTCTGTTTTTACTGAATTTCCTATAACTCCATAACTTATTTTGATCTAGAGATATTTGCTTCTTTAAAAGTGGAGGGATTTCCCTCTTAATTAACTTCCATATCTTGGTCTTTATTTTCCTTTACCTCTTTCATCTATATTTTCCAGTTAGAAAAGTAATAATAATGACACCATGTATTGAGCACTTACTGTAATTCATGCAGTCTTCAGTGAATACTAATAATAACTTACATGCAAAGAGTAATTATCAGGTGACAGGTGTTACTCTAAATATACAGACTGCTATAGTTTGGATGTTTGTTCCTTCCATATCTCATGTTGAAATGTGATTCCCCGTGTGGGAGGTGGGACCTCCAGGGAGGTGTTTGGGTCATGGGGCCAGATCCCTCATGAATAGCTCAGGGCCCTCCCTCAAAGATGAGTTCTCACTGTATTAGTTCCTGCAACAGCTGGTTGTTAAAAAGAGCCTCCCTTCTTCCCTTGCCCTTGGTCTCTGCACATACAGGCCCCTCTTCAACTTCTGCCAGGAGTGGAAGCAGCCTGAGGCTTTTACCAGATCCTCAGTCTTTCAGCCAGCAGAATTGTGAGCCAAATAAGCCCTTTTTGTCTTTATAAATTACCCAGTCTCTGGTATTCATTTATAGCAACACTAAATGGACTCAGACACAGACATATTCTTAATTATACATATTAGGAACATGGTTTAAGATGAGTTCTGTGTTAAATGGCCCAGTTTTGCCATTTTTTAGCTGCATGTCCTTTCCAAGTTACTTACTTGATATGAGCCTTTGGTTTTTTCATCAGAAAAATAGAGATAGGACTTTTTTTTCCCTTTTCTCAGGATTAAATAAGTATACTCATTTAATTTTCAAAGGATGAAAATTAAATCTTCCAAAGATCTTTTCAAAGATTGTAAATGGTAAAACTTGGTAAAACTCAAAAAAATTGAAAAAAACAAAGATAAAGGCAAATGTCAGCTTGGATCGGATCAACAGCAGCGGAGGCTCTGAAATAGGTGGTTACCGCAGACCCTGGGGAGATACAGCACATGCCTTTCACATGATGCTCACTTGGCACATTTGGGAAATGACTATACTATGTGCTAAGTTTTGCCATATACTTATCTGACATAATCATCCTCAAAATTACTTTAACTTTTATTCACTCATGGTCCAATAATCAGTAAATCTAAAGAAGTGATTATATCTGCCTGTTAACAGAGCCTGAGGTCCTTTTACTAGGACGTTGCTTCTACAGCGAATAGAATGCCTGGTGGTCTCGGACGGGCACGGCATTTTGTTAACCAAGACACAACTGTAAGATTTTCTCTCCTGGGGAGGGCATTGTACCTTAGCAAATAAGAGAGGTACATTCATTGCAAACTTGTACATTTTGCCTAAATAGAAATGGCTAGAGAACAAGCATCCAGACTTGGAAAACTGGATAACAACAAATCCCATTTCTTCTGGGTCTGAACCTGCAATGTACACAGATTCTCTGCCAGGTTTTTCAGAATGATGAGGGAAAGTTGAAAACAGATCAAATTAATCCATTTAAAGATCAAAGGGGTATACACATGATATGGTTTCATTAATAATTAAATAATCCACATAATATCAAAGTTAATGACAAAAACCTACTCCACGTATCTGCTTAAAACTCCCAGAAGGCATTTGAATGAAGAATAAAGGCCTTTAACTAGGAACAGACCCTTCTAGGTTTAGTAAGAAGTAATTTCTCCTAATTGCAATTTCTTTGAAAAATGATATTCAAGGCTTCTGAGTTTGACACACTGTAGCTAGAACTGACACAGGAGATTCAACTGAACAAGAAACGTGAGTTTTAAATTCAGCCAGCTCCAGGATCTCCTGACGGAGCTCAGCAATTTCACTCTGTGCAGCTCAGGCTCTCAAAAATGTCACATCAAGTGGAAGAGAATAATGTGTGGGGATTACTGATTTCATTGATTGCGATGGTTTTGTCCATTGGTGGCACTACTGCTCAGCAGCGAGGCTGACGCTGCTGCATGAGGACAGAGCCGCAAGGAAGCCAGAGAGGAACCTGGGCAGCTCAGAGTGCAAAGCTGCCGGTGGGAAGAGGATGATGACATAGAGCAGCCAGTTCAAAGGCGGAGCAGCCAGGACACGAGGAACTCAGGACCAGACAGGCACTACGGGATTTGGCACTTCCTGTGAGCTGCGTGGAGGTCCACATTTTGAGCCCTAACAGAGAATAAGGTAAACCATAGTCTGGAGTCATGGCTTTTTTTTTTTTCTTTTAATCTTTAGTTAAGAAAATTGATTCGTAACATTTTGGGCCCAAGGTCTCTCTTTCTGAAAATCTGATGAAAAATCATGATCACTCCACAAAAAAAAAAAAAAAAAAAAAAGCACATAATGATAGTTGAACAAAATTTTGCTTATAATTTTATAATCTAAAACCCATCTTGCCTATTGGTTAAGAACCTTTGCTTTATAAGACCAATAAAAGCAGCTAACTCCGCTCTAGGAACTTATCGTATGATACTCTTTTATGTATATCATCTCATCAAATCCTTACCACAACCACATAAAGTGGGTATCTCTACCTCCGTTTATCTAGAGGAAGAAACAAAGTTCAAAGAATGTAAGTAACTTGCAAAGTCAATGTGACTGCTAAGAAGTGAGAGACACTCACTGACTGCTGAGCACCCCTGGCCCCTCCCTACCTGTTCTAGCTTCACCGCACTTAGGCACAGCCATGGGACCAGTTCTGGCCAATGGATTGAGAGCAAAAGTGATGTGTGCCATTTCTGGACCAAAGTTAAATAGAGTCAGTTTATGACCCTCTAGCTTTCTTCCCTTACCTTGCTGCTCGTGGAAGCCACATGTTGAGATGGTGGAGAAATTGTGCTGCTATAAAATGCAAACCCTAATTGTCAGTGATGTAAAATCATGGAAGTTGGTTTCTCATTCACTCTATTGGGACAAGTGTTGGTAGGAACCTGCGCTCATTGTAGCTATTCAAGTGCCCAGGCTGATGGGTGGCCCATCTCAGCACGTGCACCCATGATTGCTGAGACAGGATATAAAATGTTGAATTGTATACTGATTCTAGGTCTTTCAGAAGTGGCAAACATTACTTTGCGTCTCATTCCATTTGCGAAGATACTCACTTGGCCTCCATGATGGCAGATTACATGTACCCTTGGTTACACTATAGTACGCAGTTAGTCATCTGAACATGAATCTAAGTGTTGCTGTGAAGGGATTTTGTAGCTGTGGTTAACATCTGCAATCAGTTGACTTTAAGTAAAGGAGATTGTACTTGATAATCTGGGTGGGCTTCATCTAATCCATGATAAGCTTTAAGAGCAAAACTGAGGTTTCCCTGAGAAAGAAGAAATTCCACCTTGATACTGCACCGTCAGCTCCTGCCTGAGGCTTCCAACCTACTGGCCTGCCCTACAAATTTTGGACTTAGCAGCCAAATAATAACGTAAACCACAATAATGTAAGTCAATGCCTTGAAATAAATATAAATTGATATCCTACAGGTTCTATTTCCCTGGAGGAACCTGACTGACACAGCCACACTTAACTTGCAGAGGGCAGATCTACCGGGCCTGGAAATAGGAAATCTCCGATCAGCTCTGATGACTGAATCTTTATGTTTGGGAAACTTCATGAGTCACATTGGTTTTTGCTCGAAAAAGAAATAAATTTACAAATAAAACAATTTAAGGCTGAAGTATTTTTATTTTTTGTTTAATTTTTTAAAATATGTTTATTGTCATTTCTTCAAAAACACATAAAATAAAAATTTTTATCTTGGTAAACTTTTATGAACTAAATACATCCATGTAACTAGCATATAGATTAAGAAAGTGAATATAGCCAACATCCCCAAGAAATCAACTTTTACTGTAGTAAGCTTCTGAAATTTTAAGATGAATTATTCTCCAATCGTACTTTAGCCTATCTTATCAAATGTATAACCTAAGTTGAACTTAGTAGTTTGTCTCCAAAGCCAACAAAACTTTTTCCATCAAGAATACATATACATATAATGTATTACTGTTACCAATGACATTTATGAAATACTTACAAGGCAGGCACTGTGCCAAGCGTTTTACCTAATGATACCATAGATAACAATAGTGAAATAGTATTGGCCCAATTACTGGGCCAATTATCATACTTTGTCTTAATATTCCAAAAAAATCCCACAAAAAACCTTGAAGTCGATGTTACTACTATGCCCATGTTACAGCTGGGGAAAGATTGATGATGCCAGACTTCAAAGAGAGTTCGCTGTAACCCCGCAGCTTGTGCTGGGAGCCACAGTTTCACACCGGTTCTTGGGGTTAGGACTGCACGATGCCGCGCGGTGCTGGGGTCTGGCCCGTGTGCTGGGAGGCTCTTCTCAGCCGGCCAGTGACAGGGAGCCTGAGCAAGTGCCTTCCGCCTTCCGGCCTCTGATTCCACATGATCCGGATCTGGGTGAGCAGATTCAACACTGGCCAGTAATGCCCAACACTAGGTACCTGAACACTTAGGGTCAGAAAAGCTCAAAATGGGGGTTTTGTGAGCTGTTTCCCCCCCAACTATTATTAAAAATTTCAAAATACATAAATGTTTTAAGACCATTATAATGAATACCTATATACCCTTCACTCACATTTGTTTATATTTGTTAACAATTTGCCATATTTGGGCACTCTCTCTCACTCACACACACCCCCATACACACGCACACATTTTTGTTAAATGATTTGAAGTACATTTTAGACATCTTTCACTTAAATGCTACATATTTAAGCATCCATCTCGTATCTCTCAAGGACAATCTCCTTAATAACCCATTATACTATTAGCAGTCCTAGAAAAATCAGCAGTAATTTCACAGTATCATGTAGTATCCCCTTGTTTTTAAAATTTTAGCAATTGCCCCCAAAAGGTATTTTACATCTTTTATTTTTTTGAACCATAACCCATCAGGATACGGGATCTCATTTGGTTCTGCCATTTCAATCTCCTTTAGGCTAGAACTACCCTGTCCAATATAGTTCCTTAGTAATAGCCACATTTCGAGTGCCCAATAGCGACATGTGGCTAATGGCCACCATACTGGACACCAAAGATAAAGGAGATTTTCATGATTCCTTGAAGTTCTAATGGACAGGTCTGAGTTCAAGCAATTCCTACCCATTTTCTTTTCATGGTATTGGCTTTTGGAAGAGTCCAAGAGTGTTATCTTATAAAATTCTCACACTCTGGGTTTGTCTGATTGGTTATTCTCTGTGTCTTAGAACTGGAATTTAGATCTAAAGCTTGATTAGATTTAGGGTAAACATTTTTGCCATGAATATTAGACAGCATAGATAATACTGTATTTCCCAAAGTATCACATCAAGACTCATGATATCAGTTTGTATCACTGTTGCCAACATTATACTTTGTTACTTGGTTAAGGAGGTGATCATCACATCTCTCCCTTGTCAAGGTATGTTTTCCCTTCGTAACTTCTAAGTAGTCTGTGAGGTGATATTTTGAAATCATGCCAAGATCCTGCTTTTGAAGCAGATATTGGCCACTGCTTTTTGCATTCATTGATGATTCTTGTCTAAATCAATTGTTATATGGTGAGGGTTGCAAAATTATTTTTCTAAATACAATTGTATCATTCTTTCTATGTTCATTAACTGACATTATTTTATAAAGGGAATCTATCTTTTATCTATTCCTTCTATTTTTTTGTTTGTTGGAATGTAACTACGGACTGAAGGAATTTTATTGATTTCAATGTTTTAAAATCAGTTAGTGTATCTCTCTGTCTTTTTTAAACTTGGCGTTTCCTAACTTGGCTAGTGAGAGCTCCCTTGAGCTGGCTACTCAGTCATTTTGTCATGACCACACTAACCTTCAAGAACTTTCTTTTTTTCCTAGCACATCAATATATCTCAAGTTCGTCTTGTACTTTCTTTGGCCTAGGCCTAAGCCTGGAGCAGTCATTTCCCCAAAGAATCCTGGTTGCTTCTTTACTAGAGAGTGGTATTTGACATGCCATATGTATGTGACCAGTTGTCTAAGAGTTATTTTATTTAAAAATCTCTAACTGTTAATTAAAATAGCAAGTTTATTTACTTTCAAATGGAATTATATCAAATTTTAAATAAAAATTTAATGATCTGATTATTCTAAACTGAACAGGAACTTGAAGAGTATTTCTACTGATGTAGTTTAATTTATAAAGGGACACGCCACTGCTTGGTCACCACCACAGTATGAGAATCTCAATCCCCTTCCTACTCTCTCTCTCTATTCAAAAGGGCAAAACCCAATTTCCAGCCATTTTCGTGGCATTTTAAATTATCATTCATCTCAGGACTAAGAGCATAGCATGATTACAGTGAATAATCCTAAAACTTTATGCTAAGAAAATATCTTCGAGGGACATTGGTATCCCAAGCTCTGTGGCTATTTAGTTTTTGCTTGGTAAAGGGACCATCTGTTATCATAGAATGCAGTAAAAATGGATTCAACAGAATATTTCAGAAATAAATCTCTTCTGGTGAATTATGTATATTTTGGGGTGGACTACTGAATAAAAAACAAACCTATTGTATTTCTCCTTTCCCAAATGTTTAAAGTTTACTTTTAAAACTTTAAATAATCAAATGTTTATTATGTACCAGATGTTTGATAGAACTCTCTTACATGTGCCATAATTTCTTCATTTTAAGATGCTATCAGTTATAATAAACATCATAAATTTAAGAACAGATTTTTAAGGACAAAAAAAACCCATATCCATATTTTAATATCTGACATGACCATGCATGCAGCTATCCAATTAGAAACCAATTTATTTGATCATGTTCAGTAACCTGTGAATGTTTTCCAATAAGCCACAAGTGATTCAAATGAATCTTTCCCTCCTTATTGGGAAAAGATTTAAATTAAACCTCACTAAGAAAGTAAAAAAATAAATTGGTTTCTAATGGGACAGCTAAATTCATGGTTAGTGTAAGCTAAACTTCATAAGAAACTGCAAAACAAGTTGTTCAAATGGTTGAACTATTTGATATTCCCACCAGTAGTATATGAGAATTCCCTTTGTTCTACATTCTCACCACACTTGGTATGGTCACATATTTTATAATATTATAATTTTAACCATTCTAAAGAGTGTGTAGTGGCATGTCACTGTGATGTTTATCTGCTTTTCCCTAATGAAAAATGATACTGAGCACCTTTTACTATGCTTTTGATGAGCATATTTTATATGTGCCATTTGCATATATTTTACCAAGTTTTTGTCCAAATCATTTGTTTATACTTTAGTAGGTGTTTGTCTCCTCAAAAATTGAGTTGTAAGATTTCTTTAAATATCTGGATACAAGTACAAGTCTTTTTTTCAGATGAATATATTGCAAAAAATTTCTCCCCTTTCTGTGGCTTGTTTGAGGTTTTCCCAGATGTCTTAATTTATCGACTTCTAGTTTAATTCTATTGTTGTCAGAGAACATACTCTACATGACATCTTTCTCTTCAATTTATTGAAATTTTTTTTCATAGCCCAGCATACGTCTATCTTGGTGGATGTACCACGTGCTCTTGAAAAGATAGTATATTCTGCAATTATTGGTAATATTCTATGACCATCAAGCAGGTCAAGACAGTTCACAGTATTATTCAAATCATCTATGTCTTTACTGAATTTATTCCCCTTGTTCTTTCAATTGCTGAGAAAGCTGTAAAAATCTCCTACCATGTGGAATCATCTACTCCTGCCTTTAACTCTATTTTTTGCTTCATGTATTTTGAAGCTGTATTATCAGTCACAAATTCACTCGATTGTTATGTGTTTGTGATGAAGTTTCATTTGAATGAATCATTATGACATGTTGTCTTAGTCAGTTTAGGCTGTTATAACAGAATACCAGAGACTGGGTGGCTTAAACAACAGAAATTTATTTCTCATAGTTCTGGAATCTGGGAAGGCCAAGATGAAGAGCCAGCAGATCTTGTGTCTGGTGAGTTCCTGGTTTGCAGATGGCCTTTTTCTCTTTGTAGCCGCGTATGGCAGAGAGGACAGAGAAAGATCAAGCTCTCTGGTTTCTTCTTATAAGAGCACTAAGCCCATTCATGAGGGCTCCATCTTCATGACCTAATACTTCTGAAGGACCCTATTTCTTAATACTACCAGATTGGAGATAGGATTTCTGCATATGAATTTGTGGCGGGGAGGCATAAAGATTCAGTCCATAGCACAGACTTGTTTTTATAATACATTTTTCTTGACATCTAGTTTCTATATTAATATAGTCACTCTAATCTTTTCATGCCTGCTATTTACATGGTATCTTTTAAATTCATTTACTTTCTATCTGTGTGTGTATAGTCATGCATCACTTAATGACAGGGCTATGTTCTATGAAATGCATCATTAGGTGATTTTGTCATCTTGTGAACATCATAGGGTAAGTTTTCTATTGGGGTATAGTCATCCCATGCCATGCTCTGGCAAACTCTACAAAAATGTAGAACTCATGTTATTCCCTTATTCAAAATTTCAGTTCTCCTCCCAAATCTTTCTGCCTTTGATTCCTATTCAGAGCCTTGTGGAATTTGTTTTGTATATGTTTTCCATGGATGTTGATCTGTTAGAAGCTTACCCCACCATATCAGAAGTGCAACCTTCTTAGGTTGAAAATTATATCACTAGAAGTTACATAGTTTCCAGTGGAGGTCAATGTGACAACAGGTTGTTAAAGTTTGCCTTCTTCGGTTGTCAGTGAAAAGACAAAGTGGAGAATAGTTTGATAGGAAGAGAGCCACAGCTGCTAAGACAAGCTCCGAGGCTTTTACAGAAGTTACGCCATGAGAAGATAAGTGCTTGAATGGATGTGGAGAGGGCAGATTTTAAAGATATTTAAGAATTAAAATTGACAGAGCTTGATGTGCTTGAATTTGGCAGGTGACAGGGGATAATAAAAGAATGGGTCTCAATTTTTTTTTTTTGGAGGAGTGATTACATAGAAATGAAAAAACAATAGGAACAGCATTTTTCAAGGGAAGGAAGTGGGGATAGAGTCCACTTTTGGAAATTTTGAGTTTGAGAAACTTGTGGACAACCAAAATGGATATGTGTATCCTATGCAATTTGATGTGTGGGTTTGGACCTTTAGCAAAGAAGTCAAGATTCAAGCGTCTTCAGCACATACGTGGCAGTTGAAGCTCGGGATTCAATGGCACTTTTTTTCCGTGGGCAGTGGCAGCTGCCGGAGACTTGCGGAAAGGGAGTGGAAGGGACCCAGTGGGAAGAGTCATCTGGTTTAGGGGAGGGAAGCCTGGACTGGTTGGGCAGGAGCTTGAGAGTAGCAAGTAATGAACCTACTTTAGTAATTCAGGCACGACAGCATCTGAAATGACATGTCTCAAAATAAAGAGTGTGCAAGGAAGGTTAGATAGTGAGACTTTCTGGAAAGTTAAAGCCAACAGAACTTGTTAAATACTTGTATATCCTCTGAACCCATTAGTCATAAATAAAAAAAAAAAACTAACAAAAGACAAGGTTTCTCATAATTACCTCGCCTCTCAACTGCAGCCAGGCCCCAGACCGCAGCATTTCTGATCTGATGATAGGGAGGGAGCTCAGGGTCCCTGTGTTGTTGATGTAGATCAGGCCAGATAAGGCAGTGAATGAACTTATGGTGGGACTGTGGATTTCAAAGCAAAGACTTAGGGAGACATAATAAATCTCCAACAATCACGTTCACCCTGGAAAGTCGTAAATTATTCACTCTTTTTATCACTTGCAAGCTCTTTTCTTGACATTCTGCTGGACTATTTCTCTCTTCTGAAGCCTTCAGAGCCTTGCTTTTATCACTTGCAACATTTAAAATAATCCCTTAGCCTTTGGACCTGTCAGTCATTCATAGACAAATGGCAGAGCTGCCCTGCCGAGCCTGCGGGTGCGGAGTGCTTTAAGACTCCTCTACACTTTGCATTATTCATGTCAGAATGAGCCTAGCTTTCCTGAAGTCCTTCTCCCCCACCCTCTTTTTACAGTCTCTGAAGCTCCCAAACTGAATTCTGGAGGCTAGAATAGTTCTCATCAGAAGGCAAAAAGAAAAACAACTTCTTGTCAGGAATAGAGCTATTTTTTACTCATAGGAAATTCCAAATAATGCATTTAGTTTTTGTGGATGAGATGCCATGATGCAGTGAGCTGAAGTTGTGTTTGTAATTCAAGAAGGTTTGAGTGCATCTGTACCCTAAGACAGAGACATACACTATATTACTGTCAAGTTGGCTTCTGTTGGATAATCGGACTCAGATTTTTCTTATGCATGTGTGCATGTGTGTATGGATGTATGTAGGTATCCTCAAACACATACAATACGTACCATGTGGCCAAACCATCTTTTAAGTGACGAACACACATTTGCTTATTTAATCCTTGCAATAACATCTCCATTGTACTTGTGAGCATACTGAGGCACAGAGTCTTGAGACACCAAGAGCGTGACAAAGTAGACAGCTCCCCCAAGATGATACGATTGTAAGGAATGGGGCAGGATTTCAACCCTGGTTTGGCTCTGGAGTCGGTGTTTTTAACTAGTGTGCTGTGCTGCTTCTCTTAATTCTGAACCACCCTGTGGTCACTGCAAAATGGAAAATTTCAGCAACTGAAATACAAGGTTTAAGGTTTACTACAGTGTCAGTCTCTTACAAACTGTTGAAAACATCATGGAACCTTACATAGTCACTTGTTTGCCTAACAAATGGCTGGTGTTGTAGTTCAAATATTTTTAAATTAATAATATTCTGTTCACACATCAGTGATTATTAAAAATATTGATTTGGTATATCAATGTCAATTTATGTCCATCTATGTGAAATTTAATGCAGAAGCCTGGCCTTACATTTTTACGGTTCCATTAAGGATCCCATAGCACAGAAAAGTCTTTTTCTCCAGTGTACATGGTGGTCAGTGTTGATTTCTTGAGTGTTTTTTTCTCCCTGGCACTGAGATGACATGGCAGATTCAAGATGGCCACAAACTCTTTGACATTCTTCCCATTGAGAAATAGAGTCTATGTTCCTTGCCTTGAATCTCGTGGGTTCTGTAACTGCTTTAATTAGTAGAATTTAGTATAGTACACTAATAGTACACTATAGTGACACTAATAGTGATGGCCTTGAGAACCTGAAAGCTCCACGTCCTATTTTGGCACAATAACTAGAATAACCCAGATGTCATGCAGCAGATCCATGTGGTGGAAGCTCTGAGCCCACAGCCCTGGCTGAGCTCCTGTCCAATCCATCAGTACCAATTTTCCAGCCATGTCACTGAGCTTCCCCAGGTGATGCAGCAGGAGACAAAGAGGCCATTGTCAATGAGACTTGCTAACATGTCATCCTCAGCAAAATAAATGATTGTTGTTTCAAGATGCTATTTGGGGGGCGATTTGTTTTTTCTTGTAGCAATAAATAAATGAAACAGGTTGAAGGTAGGTAAGTTGCAACAGCTGCATTAATTTAAGTGCATCATTTTTAAATACCACAGGAAGGGTACAATGCAAGTTGTTGAAGTCTGATCCCCAGTGTTGGAGGTGGGGCCTCATGGGAGGTGTTTGGGTCATGGGGGTGGATCCCTCATGAATGACTTGGTACCATTCGCACAATAATGAGTGAGTTCTCACTCTATTTGTTCCCATGACAGCTGGTTGTTAAAAAGAGGCTGGCACCTCCCTTCTGTCTCTTGCCTCCTCTCTCACTATGTGATCTCTGCACACACCAGCTCCCCTTCACCTTCCACTGTGAACAGAAGCAGCCTGAAGCCCTCACCCAAAGCAGATGCGGGCACCATGCTTCCTGTGCAGACTGCAGAACCATGAACCAAATACCCTCTTTTATTTATAAATTACCCAGCCTCAGGAGTTCCTTTATAGCAACATACACACAGACTAAGATAGGTGGGGACTGGGGTGCCCGAATTTTCCTCAAAGCTCATGCTCTCAGGCAGCCCTGGTCATCTGTAGCATAGAAGCTGTCAGCCATGCTCCTGTCCCTCCCCCAGAAATAGCCAGCTGTTCTTAACCAATCTCAGTTCAAAGTGGGTTCGTGGGGACATCTCTGTTATTCTGGATCATATCAGTTTTAGGCAGATCCTTTTTTCTTGGCCTCTGGGGCTGGGGCTTTCTTAACATTCTCCTCTCTGTGACATTAAAACTTTGTATTGTATTTGTGGTTGGTTTTAAGCTGGAGCTTCTGATCTTTCTCTTAAAACGATTTGCTTCCTCTCCTGTGGGAGTAAAGGAATTTTTACTTTTATCCTTCTCAAACTGCAACTGGTCCTTGCTTGTGGCCTGGGCCTGAGGAACTGTGCTGCTCTTCCCCTGAGGGCATTTGGGTCCAGGAAAGTGGGAGGTGTTTGTGAGTGGTCTCTCATAGCAGTCAGGTACCTCCTGCCTGTCTGCGTAACTGAGGGGGGCTCTCTCTTGTCTCCCACACTGCCCCCGCCTTTCTGGTGAGGACCTGGTGGAGGCCATGGCAAGGGGGTTGGGAGTGAGTGCAAATTCCCCTTGTGTCTGGGGCCTACAGTTGTTCTGAACTGACACTTGGCCTTTAACAATTTGTTAAATCCTGGTAGTTTTCTTCTTACTCACCTGTATGGTTGCCACTTGTATCTCTGAGTTATGTTGCAGGTGAGAGAACTTCAATTTTGCCTTGAAAAGGATTGTCCCTTTTACAATTTGGGCTATGTGATTACCTCGAAACCTTAGTTCTCTGATGGTCTCAAGAAAAGTGGTGATTTATTATGATCAGATCAGTTACACCATGGGAGTTGTGTTCTCTGCAGTTTTCTTCATCTTGAGTGGAAGCAAAATTCTATTCTTTTGGGAGATTAACTATAACACCAGACTCTGAAATGAAAGAAAGAAATATATATATGTGTATATATATATATGTATATATATATGTATATATGTATATATATGTATATATATATATAAAGAGAGGGAGAGAGAGAGAGAAAAAGGAAGGAAGGAAAGGAGGGAGGAAGGAAGGATAGAAGGAATGAAGGGTTTATATAGCACTTAACTATTCATAAAGTACATCCCAATATCTTATGTTACTAACCACATTTTATTGAACCCTCACTGAATCAGGTACTTACTGTTTTAAGCATTTCATGTATGTAATCTCATTTAATTATCACATCAATTTTATGACATGCATACTAATATTATACTCATTTTGCTCATTTTATTATACTAATTTTCTAAGTTTTGAGACTTAGAAAGTGTAATTTGCTCAAGATTATCAAACTAGGCTTTTTGTCAGAAGTACGTAGCTCACTCCTTTTTTATATAAGCTGTCCAAACATGTCTGTGCTATAGGTTTCATTGCTTTATTTTCCAGAGGTGGAGGCTGAGGTCTAGAAACATTTGACTGCTACAAGATCATAAAAAAATGCGTAAGTGGTGGAAACAGTTGGAAAATGGGTGTTTTGATTTCGAGTTATGAGTTGCTTCAGTCCATAAAAATATTGGAAATGGCATGAGACAGAATCTATGGAGGATCTTTCTATATTCTCCACAGCACTTTAGACAATGCCTAACATGTAATGAAACTTAAATAAATTCTCACTGAGTGAAAAAGGATGACAGAAAAGGATTAAGAATGGAGAGAGAGAGGAAGAGAAATAGAAGGATTGTAAAGATGAAAAGAACCAGGAGGACAGTCCACATTTGTAGAATATTTTTGGAAGAAAAATACAACTTCCTTTTACATGCTGTCAGGGCACGCTTTTTAATTTGTGGAAGTCATGATGTTGCCTTCTGTGTAACTGGTCTGATCACCATGACAAAGCCGCTGCCTCATCTATAAATAGATGGTCAGATGGATTTCACATCCTGCCCTCCGTTCTTCCCACTGCTTGATGGCTGTGACAACACAATGGATGAGTGAGCCCATCCACCCGACCGCATGGGCCTCGCCTGCACTCTCTTCTGGAAGATGACAATCAGGCTCATTAAATCCAGCACAAAGGAGCTTCAAAGACATTTGTCCTCTCAGAGAAATTGAGCCCGAGCCCATTACCATTGCATCAACGGGAACTTTGATTTAATCAGCCATCCAGGCTGAAACTACTGTTAATAAAATAATTTGGATCTTTCCTTTGCCTGTTTGGATCAATGCTAACTGGGACTTCAATGACCAGACCTGATTTCATTTAAAGTACAGGTATAGGAAAGCTCTTCAACTGGACACGTACCGTTTTCCACTCTAAGTGCTGCTGTAATGTATTTGAGACACCTGGAACTGTGACCTGAAGAAGTGACATCAGGTTCTGCTACAAAAATTCTTGATCTTGGGCAAGTCATTTAATTACCCTGAGTCTCAGCATTTCCTTCCCAGTGTGCTTAAGAGCATAGATTATGCACTGGCCCAAAGTCTCTGTGAACTTGAGAGTTACTCACCCTCTCTAAAGCTCAATGTCTTTACCTGTAAATAGAAACAACAGTAGTGTCTTCAGAAATTGCTGTGAGCACTACAGGCAGGAATTGCCTGGTACACGGTATCCTATGATGACAAGAGTGATGTCAAACTTATCTGACAGCATGTGAATATTATATGACACAGCTAGACTGTGATTTTCAAAATATTGAGGTGATACCTATTATTATGATTACAACTAGAAGTATTAAGGGTGCTTAGTCAAGGGAAATACATATTCATTCATTTATTACGGCCATATTATGCAATTGAGCTGCTTGCACAACCAGAAATGACTTTTGTCCATTATAACAAAGATCAAGAATCACATACCCTTTAACCTCTTAAGATCAGTCGCACCCTAATCTGAGACGTTTTGCCTGCACATGAGTGATCAGATCTGATGCCATTCCTTGCACAGGTCTTCAAAGCTGGCTTGCTTGTGAACAAGGAGGACCAGGGCTGAGGGGCCAAAGACAACCTTAAAATTGCTGTGTTAAATATGTGAAATTTCAAGATTCTTTCATTTAGCCATATCCTTATTCCTGCATGGCAAATCTCTATTTACTTGAAGATTTCTCGAGTGTTCTCCCACTGTTTCAAGGCTGTGCTTGTTTTTTTAATCTAGAATAGTGTATAAACCTCACTGCAAACCCAACACATCTACTGAAAAGCCAGTGATGGAAGAGGAGCCCCATTCAAGGCAGGGAACTCATCTCTAACCAGAAGCTCAGCGAATACAAGTGTTATCATCTCCTCAGGGGGTGAAGTGAGTCCAGATCACGAGAGGCCATCTGTGTCAGACCAGACTTCTTCCTGGCGGCAGTGCAGAGCCAGGCAGAGCACTAAGGAAGACAGAAACATGATTAGATTTGTGTGTTAGAAGCATAAGGGACTGACCTTGCGTTTTTACTTTGCTATGGTGCTGAGGTTTTTTTCTACATCTATCTCAAAATGGCACCTGGGCATGTAGATCACATACATTGAAGAAAGACTTGGTTTGGCATAACTCAATAATCAAATTAGCCTGTGAGATTTTTCACTTGTAGCTGGATTAACTTAGGTGTACAGCAGGTAACTCCTGGGTGTAAAGAAAGTTCTAACTTTAATTCTAGAGTCAATGAACAAATGTCCTTCTACTGGAAGAGAAGCTTATGTATGGAGGCCCCTGGCAGGAGAACTGGCTTTCAGAATAATGCATGACAGCAGTTCCTTTCCTAACTTTGGGGAGGTGGTGATCAGGGCACTCACGGGGTGGGGGATGAATAGCAGAAGACAGAGAAGCAACCTCAGCCTGAAAGCAGAGGGAAAGGTGGCTGGGAGAACCAGGAAAAATTAGGCAAGTAATATTTAGCAAGGTGGGGAACATTATTTATACTTTGTAGTAGAGGCTATACTGGCCCTTCCCTCAACGTTTTCTTAATTTTCACAACATCCTAGAGAGAGCCATTACTATAATTCCATTTACAGATGACAAATGGGGTCTTGGTGAAGTCCAGTGGCTAGGCAAGGTCACACAACCACTAAGACAGAGAGCTGCTGGAGTCCAGCTTTCTCAGGCTCCAAAGCCCTTGATCTCTCCTCTCCAATTCACGCCTCCAGGGGTGACACTGTTTGGGTGGGTGGGAGTAGTCATCCCTGAAATGGCCTTTCTTTTCCTATCTGCCATTCAGATCAAATCCTACCTCTAAACCAGCCCCGAGTCCTCTGGTCAGGCTCCCTGTAGCTTCACACTGTCCTCCCTCCCCGTCCTCTGGGTTACAGTGTCACATGTGTCTCTGTCACACACTGTAGGTACCCCCACCTCTCAAAGTTTGTTTTATTTCAAGCAAGAATCCTATTTCATGTGCATCTTGTTCATTTTTGTGACTAGTGAATATCCTGTCCACCTTAAGTGTTCAATAATCCAGCTCTGAATTCTAGAGGATATGGGTAATTAGTTCCAAGAGAACCAAATGGCAGCTCTGTGAATTTCTGTGACCAAGGCACTGCCTGTGGTCTGAGTCGATATAAGGGCAGGGTTCATCTGAGTGCACACCCCCCAGGCCGTTTGCATGACTCTCCCTTCCATTTGCATTAGCTTCTCTCCCGCGGATGTGTAGTGGGTTCCGCCTGGCCAGTGAATGGAGCTGATTCTGTTCTTGCTAATGGGAAAGTAAAAAATCTCACTCCTTTGTAATGTGGCTTCCATCAGAATGAGATGATGTGAAAGCCACATTAATCCCGGACCAGCCCTGTGGGTCCATGGGATGGAGCCTCTGTGTGTTGTGTCTGGTGCAGCACCCATCAGATTTATGGTTTTCCACAATGGTTTAGCTCAGATACTGGGAATTTCCTTTTTATGGCTGCATTTTCTCATATTTTGGGGATTATACTTCATTGAATTACAGGGATAAAGTGATGTGGAGGAAAATATCATTTGTAATAAATAGAAACTGTCTAGTTCAGCCCTTCCTTCATATTCACTCTGATGTCATTAAAAATTCATTGTATGGGTATATCATAGCTTTTATTTTCTTAACCATCCACCTGTTAATGGACATTTGGGTTCTTTCCAGGTTTTGGTTATTATGAGTAATTCTACTTTGAACATTCATATAGAAGTCCTTATGTGAACATATGTTTTTATTTCTCTTGAGTAAAACCCAGAAGTAGAATTGTTGGGTCATGTAATAAGTGGATATTTAACTTTATAAAAGCTGCCAAACACTTTTCCAAAGTTCACGTGCTGTGTTATACTCCCACCAGCAATGCATGAGAGTTCCGGTTGCTCCATGTCCTTATCAACACGTACTATATTGCCAGTCCTTTTAGTACGAGCCAATCTGATCGACATGCCACTTAATAATGAAAAATCAGTCATCACCACCACTCATCTTCAGAAACACAAAACTGCTGGAAAAAAATGAACTCATGTTATACATAGACAACTGAAAATTCGGCACTCTTCTACCCAATTTTGCTTCTGGAAAGAACACGAGCTCCACATTTCAATCTTGGCCCTGCCACTTACCAGCTTCATGACCTTGAACAACTTATTTAGCCACTCTAAGTCTCACTTTTCTCATTCTTAAAAATAGGCAATAATGTCTACACTAGCAAACTGTTGAGAAGATTACATTGGATAATAGAAGTAAATAGAAAGATATGTATTTGGGATTCAATAAGTAAGAGAAGACATAATTATTGTTATTATTTCACTGGCCAATGGGATAAAAAAAGAAAGGCATTCTTCTTTGCAGGTAGCTCAGAGGCTGTATGGACAGGTAGACAAGCAGACAGACCATGTGGGTGAGGGGCAACATTAAGTAACAGCCTCATGAAAACCCTGAGAAAGAAGGAGTCCAATCAATCAAGGCAGCAGGGAGGGGATGAGAACAGGGAAAGCTTCCCAGAGAAAGCAAAGGCTGAGCTAAGCTGTGGAGGATGAGCATCCTTGAGCTGTTAACAATTTGGAGGCAGAGATTTAAATCCTTTTAGAGTAGGTCTTTTTCTATTGAATGAAATGTAAGAAGTGAAATTCAGATTCTTGTGGATTTGGTTTTCTTTATTAATGGTGCCTAACGTCCTGTAATTAAGGCACAGCTTGTTAACTTAACCAACAATTACCATTTGTTTGAAGTGCAAAGAGGATAATGAATGACCTTATTCAGCAGTTTTTCCCTCTATTAATGTCTTTAGCAACAGAGTGTTGAGTATGAATGGTTCTCCCTCCCTCCCTCCCTCTCTCTCTTTCTTTCCCTCCTCTGTCTGTCCCTCTCCCTTCTCCTTTTCCTTCTTCACTCCATACATCCCCTGCTTCACGAGACACACGCATGTGATTGCACACACTTGCACACACACACAGAATGGAATTCCTCAACCAATATGGAAATTGGCTCTCTTTCTTTTTAAGCATTTTGGAGAAATGTCTTGTCATATAAACTTATTTCATAGCTTCATTACCTACCATTCCACCTTTGCCCCAACCCCTGGTGGTGTCAGTATTTTTTTTTTTTTTTTTTGAGACAGAGTCTCACTCTGTTGCCCAGGCTAGAGTGAGTGCCGTGGCGTCAGCCGGTATTAAATGAGTTTCCAGTGGAGGTAAGTGAGGCTGGGTGTGCAGGATGGAAAAGCAAAGCAGGCATGGCATGGCATGGTCAGATGGCAGAACACCCGAGAAACAGGGCTGCCTGGACAGATTCAGCTCAGCTCTGGTATGAAATGGATTGTCTGTTGGAGAGAACCATTGCTGCTGTTACAAAGGCAGAAATGAGAGAAAGAGAGAGATTGATTTCCAGGGAAGGGGAAGTTATGGAAGGAGCCCGGTACCTAGACCAGCAGTAGTCACAGTTCTGCAAAAGCAAAGGCAGGGAGCATGGGGAGGGGGGTTCTTTAAAGCTCCTTATAGCCATATAGTCTTAGTGTGGCAGAGAAGGAGGCTGTTGTGTTTTTTTTTTTTTTTTTGGTGATAGGCATTCTGTGGATGCTTGAAGCTCACGGGGGGCGGGGGGGGGGAGGTTTTTTCTTGCGCACATCTGTGCATGTAACAGTTAGGAAAAAATGACCAAAGGAACAGATGTTATTGTGCTCTGTATCTATAGGGAGGGAGCTTTGAGCATACACAGGCAGAAGCCTGAAGCTTCTCTGTAAACGTCTCTTCCATGATAAAGAAAGATGGCTATGCCAACATAGTCAGGACATACACTGCTCTCAGCCCAAGAGGTGGGTGGAAAGAAAATGAATCATTACAATAGTATGAAATTAAACAAAGAATAGCATTATACAGGACAGTATAACTACTTCTTGAAAACCTCACCAGTGCTCTACCAATAATAAACTGGTACTTAGTACTAGAACCTCCTTAGATGGATCTTTAAGCTCTTTGGAAAGTAATTGTGTGTAACTATTGATTAAACCACATACAACCCCTCCACATTATGTACTTAGTCTCAGCTCTTTTGCAGTGTTGCTAAAATTCCAAATTGAAATAATCCCTTCAAGAAGTGTGTTTGTGTGTGTGTCTGCACACACGCGTGCGTGTGTGTGAGAAGCAGAGAGATATTGCGAGAGGGATAGAGAAACTGAGATTCGGGGCAGTGTCCTTGTAGACAAACACATCTGAGTTCAAGTCTGTAATCTGACACTTATTCTCAGTGACTTTTCAGCCTTTCTAACTTTCATTTTTCTCACCTTTAAAATGAGGTTATTAATACTCATTTATATATACTGGGAAGGCTTTACCAATATTGAATGAAATAACATAAAAGTCCACAGTATGATGACATTTTTATAGCCAGTGGCTCATATATAATAACAGCTATTCCTACTGTTATGGAATAAGTTGCCCTCAGATTCATATGTTCACGCTCTCACCCCCATTGTGATGGTGTTTAGAGAGAGGGGCTTTAGGGAGGTAATTAGCTAAGATTAAATAGGGTCATAAAGGCAGGGTCCTAATCTGATAGGGTGGTGTCCTCACAAAAAGAGAAAGCAACACCGGAGATCTGTCTCTCTGTGTGATCATGGAGGAAAGACCATGTGAGGGCACAGCAAGAAGGCAGCCGTCCACAAGCCAGGAAGAGAGACCTCACCAGAAACCTAATTTGATGGCACCTTGATCATGGACGTCTAGCCTCCAGAACTCAGAGAGGATACATGCCTGTTGTTTATGTCCCCCCACCCCCTGCCTATGACATTAATATTTTGTTATGGCAGCCTGAGCCAAGACACTAAGTGTCACCTCTCTCATCCCAACTCAAGTACTTCAGAGTCACTCCCACGGGGCAACAAAGAGTCTTATCATGAAATGGGGTGGGGAAGGGTCTTATTTTAGGGGATGGGGCACTCACTACTCAGAACATACACCCATGAAGTCCCTCTCAGCCCTACTGGTCGCAGAGACCCTTAGCTTTATAGTTTTCGTGCAATGCACAAAAGTGGCTGCACACATGGAAAACCTCTCCTTTCCAACGTGGATGAAGAAGGCTCTTTTCTTGTAGAGTAGGTGAGCTCTAGAGTACCTGAAGAATTTCAAGAGTGTCCATGGTTTCTTAAGGCAGAAGCACATACCTTTTTCAAAGAGGGTTTCTGTGAGTCTATAATAACAGAAAGACTAGGGAAACTTCCAACAGAATTGTGTTAAGGTCAAACCCATTAATTCTGTGGGAGCCAGCGGTGGCAGTACATAAAGAAGACAGGACTGTGCAAGGTCAGTAATCAAACATGATCAAATCATGCTGCTGCTGTCTACTGCTCCCCAGAGGCAGAAAACCAAGCTAAAAATACGACTTCTTTGTACCTCTCTGCACTCCGGTGCGCTCATTGCACACACAGTCTATGGCTGCAGGTGAATCCTACCATGACAAGCTTAAGGGTGGTGGGAAGGACACCCCCTGCCATGGCACATTGTGCAATTGCCCTTTAAGGCTTAGCGTAGGCCAGAGCAAAAATGAGCCATCTGAAGATTCTTCTGACGTGAAGCCCCATCTCTGTCCCTCTCTCATCTAGAACATAACAGGGGATGAAAACAGCCCGAGGTATCAGGTTAACTTCTCTGGGCCCAATTCCCCAAATCCGTCAATGTTTACTTGTATAAGCTGGCCTGTTCTCCCTCAGAACTCAGCTTCCTCCACTAAGTCAAACTAATAATGCATGCCTCTCGTGCGTGAGGATGGCATGAAAATGTTACCTAGGAAGCCTGTTCACAACTTCCTGGCACACAAGAGCTGCCCAAGAACAGTCTGTTTCTTCCTCTTCTCATGACATTGTTGTCTTTTTTTCAACATTAAGAGAGAAAGCAGAATTTATGGGTCTTGAAGTCAGAAGACTGCTTGGCAACAATGGCTACAGGAAAGCCCCCAAGCCTTCCTGGGTTCCAGCTTCTTCATCCGCACTGTGGGAATGATGTTCCCTGTACTTTCTTTGCCTTATGTTGTTGTTGTTCAATGGGGGACACACCCTAGTATTTTCTCCTTTACCCACTGGCAGCAACTTTCCCCGGCCCTACTATGTTAAAATGCCATGTCTGTGTACCAAAGAAATGAGATTTTTGTAATTGATTGAATAAATTTGAAAACTTGAAATTAATTACATACATGTTGAAAAATAACTTAAAATTAATTATTTAACAATGTACACATCATACTTAATTATCAATAGAAAACTTAAAAGCAAAATAAACTATAAGCATCATCTCCTGACAAAATTCACAAATTCATACTTTGGATAGTCATCAAAGGTGGCCGTCAACAATTTCTCCCCTCCCTGGACAAGCATCTCTGAAGGTTGCCTTTTTGTGTTCTTGATACCCAGCTACCTTACAAAGAATATCTAAGCTGCCCTGCTTGAGAGAGGCCACATGGAGAGGCCGTGAGGGTGGGACCTCACACAGAGAGAGGGCCCTACGGAAAGCATAGCTGCCTTCACCACTAGCCAGCACCAAAGCACCAGGCAGGTGACAGAGGCCTTTTTGCTCCTTCTAGGCCAGACCAGCCACCCACTGAATGCAAAGCCACTTTAATGACCATAGTAGATCCCATGTGCTGTGGTTCATACTTTAAAACCTAATCCCTAATGCGATGGTATTAAGAAGTGGGGCCTTTAGGAGGTGATTAGCTCCTGTGGGCTTCACCCTCATGAAAGAGGCCCCAGAGGGCTGCCTTGCCCCTTCCACCACATGAGGACGCAGGAGTCATCTATGAAGCAGAGAGCGAGCCCTCACTAGACACAAGTCTGCTGGCACCTTGATCTTGGACTTCTCAGCCCCTAGAACTGTAAGAAATAAATTTCTGTTATTGTTAGTTACCCAATCTGTTTTGTTACAGCAGCCTGAACAGACCAAGACATTATGTGAAACAGAAGAGCCACCGGATCAATCTATACTATAATGAGAAAAAGCAAGTCATGTTTAAACTATGGAGTTTTAAGGTGGTTTGTTGTGGTACAAAAAGTGGCTAAAATTACACCTGCAACTGGAGCTGTTGTGCTGTGCAACCCCTCTGTTGTGCTATGAGGGGGGATCAGATAGCGTGTGGGAGTTGGCTGTGGGGGTGGTGGGAGGCAGGTGTCTGCACTTCCCTGATACCACCCTGCAGAGTGTCCCGGTACCACTGATGAATGCATAAATGCTCTGATCAGCTAAACAGCTATAATTTATATATGATATGTCTTGAGAATGTAGTGATTAGCCTTGTCTCTGATGCTTGCAAAAGTTGTAAATGAAAGTTCACTCTAGTTCGCCCCGTAGGGCTCCTGGATAAAGCTATACATCGATCATCTCCATCAAAGTCCATCAGGGTTTTTGGAGCCTGTTGAACTCTATGCTTATCCCCTACATCAAAACTGCTACATAAACAGAGAAAAATGTCTCACTTGTCTCTTGACAAAACTGATGTGAAGCAATCAAGCAGGAAACATGAGAGGATTCAATTATATATGAAATCCTGGGCTCAGGAATAAATGGAATTTCAAAACCAGACCCAATGCTCTATCCTTGGGATCACCTTCTTTATGGAGAGAAGAGGCTGCTGAGTAAATGTGTCGATGAATTAGCCTCCCCATCTCAGCCTTCTCAAATGGACAAGTATATTAATTTTTTATTGCCGTGTGATAAGTTTCCACAAACATAGTGTCTTAAAACAATATAAATACGTTATATCATAGTTTCTGTGTATCCAGAGTCCAGTAAATCTTAGTGGGTCCTCTGCTCATGGTTTCACAAGTCTGAAATCAAGGAGTTATCTGGGCTGTATTTCTCCGAAAGCTTGGAGTGTTTTTTCCTAAGTTCATGCAGTTGGCAGAAGTTAGTTCTTTGTGGCTGTAGGACTGAGGTTCTTGCTTTCTTGGCTGTCAGTCAAGGCTGCTCTTAGCAGGGAGAGGCCACCCAGGGCTCCCTGCCATGTGACACTCTCACAGGCCTTCCTGTAACATGGCAGCTCACTTCTTCAGAGGCAGCAGGAGGGTCTCTCACCTCAGTCTGCTATAATGGGGTCTCACATGAGCATGGGAGTAACTACCTCTCACCTTTGTCATATTTTAGTGCCTAGAAGTAAGTCACAGTTTCTACCTGCACTCAAGAGCAGGAGATTGTACAAGGACATAGTTTATCAGGAGTCATCTAGAGTTCCACCTGCCAAAGTGTGTTAGGAGAGGTTACTCCTATAACACCTTCAGATAAAAATTTCAATTGCAACACCAGCAGTGTGCAGAATAGCTCTCAGATCATTCTTGATCCTTCTGTGAGAAAGTACCTACAAAGCCATTGTTGAACTAAGGGAGGAAGACTAAATTCAGTGGTAGAAGGCTGAGGTTAAGGACAAAGATTCTGCTATAAAAAAATGCATGCTCAAAGTCCCAGGGGACTGCTAGATGGAAATCCAAAGGCCTTGAGTGTAGCTTAAAGGAATGTGTCTTCCTTAGTAATTTCCTTAAATACTGAGGCGATCCATTGGAAGGCTTTCAATGACTGCTTTTTTCTGGGTCTCTCAAATTAGTTTAAATAGCTATATGAAGATGAATCTAAACAGCGAAAGAGTAACTGTGCATCGTGATGACTCCTGTTAACAATTTTCCAGTGAAGAACTTATTTACTTTTGTGGAGGCAAATTTTAACTGGGCACCCATACTGTGCTAGGAAATTTTATGTAAAGAGCCATATTTAATCTTCTAAAGTGAGAGGCTGCTATTTCTACTTTAAGTTGTAGAAAACAAGGCCCAGAGAAATAAATAATTTCCTCCATCTGGACTGTGTTTACTGTAAGCACAGGAAGTGTGCCTTGGTCATGTCTGTGCAGCCACTGCCTCCAGACTGGGGACGTTCAATCAGCGCGGATCACACAGCTGCTAAGTGGTGTCACTGGGATTTAGACCCCAGCTCCGCTGACTTCAAAGCCTGTGTGATCCTACTTCAGCACAGCACCCTTTTCATCAAAGTTAGAATTTCTCCCTTTTTTTCTTCCATCTCTATCAGCCGGCTGGTCCTGGGTGGCCATTGTTCATGTCACTCATCATCCGTGTTATCAGTAGGAATGCTTTTGATATTTTGTAAAGGGAACCACGTATCAGAAAATGGTTAGGAAGTTCCAAACACTGACCTGTCCGGGGCATGCAGTAGGGAGGGCAGGGAAGGGGGCAGAGACAGGACGAGGATGTGACCAGCAAGGACTCACCTTGGGTGCAAATTATAAGGAGGTAGCAAAAAACTCAGTAATTCTGATAAATAATATTTTAATGCAATATTTTTAAACATTTAAAACCAAAATTCATGCAAAGCTATCCATGATGAATAAAATGTCAAAATTTTAAGAAATGACAGGGTCTATCCCCTCACTTGCCAGACTTACCTCACTTGCTTCACCCTCGGTACCTTGTGGCCCTGAGAGAGGAGAAGGTTGCAGAGGGAAGAGGTAAGAACAAGGCCAGGCACAATGAAAACAAAGAAGAAAACCTCTCATCCTCCCATGACCCTGGATCCTAGGAGCTGGAATGAGGGAGAAGCAAAGGATTCCTGGCCCACAGAGACCAGATTCCAGAGCAGTGACCGTAATCTCTAGAAAAAGCACAGAAACTTACTCAGTAAACTTCCAGATCCATGGTTTCACACGGAAAGATTAAGAATCAGACCTGTGTTCTGGTCCGGACTCCAGCACTAACTCACTGTGTGCTTTGGGGCTAGCCCTTCTCTTTGAGCTTCAATTTACCCATTTGTAAAATGAGAGTTTTGGAACAAATGCTTTGTGAGGTTCCTTCCAAGTCAAACATTCTAGAAGGCTATGGACTAGCAGCTCCCAGCAAGGATACTCTGTCCCTTGCTCCGTGAGGAAGTACAGAATTCCAGTGAAAACTATTTAGTGGGTTGAACATGGGTATCTGCTGACTCTGACCCTCCCTTGCCTCTTTTGTCTGGTGGTCAGTTGATCACAACAAGAGGCTGTAAGTCATTCCCACTGGGCCACAAAACTCAGGTCACATGGAAGGTCGATTGAAGTACTTATCTTCTTGTGACTCTAGGACATCAGAGCTGACAGTATAACATGGGCCAGCTACCTCTAACTGGGCGTACACTTAAGATAATAGCTCCTGTGTATGGATCTGTATTATGCAATAGTATTTGAGAGACAGTATTATTACGTAGGATCTGACCCTGTGTAATCATACTGCACACAGCTGCCTGGTTTGTAGTCCTGTCTCTGCTTCTTACCAGATGCACTGCTTAGGGTGCAGCCAGGATGAAGAGCACATAGATTATTTTGACCAACAGAGAGAATTTCACACAAATTACTGTTAAAGAGGTATATATAAAGTTGTTAACTAGGTAATGCAAAAGGTGAGAAGAGAACTCTAAGATATCACAGAGGTAACAACTGCAGGACACATCTATAGCCCCTAGGACTGAAGGAATGAAATGAAGGATTGAGTTGAATAAATCTTTGAATCTTAGCAGAGACCCCTTTGGAGCAATAACAAAGAACTCCAAGAAGAGGGCTGGTTGGCTGCTCTGGGGTGTGGGGTGCAGTGCACAATGGAGCCTGTCCTGTGAGTGATGGAAAAACTGCAAGTGGGTTCAGTTACTGCAACTGAAAGGAATTGCTTCTGGCAGGAAGCACAAGTGTTACTCGGGTGATAGCAAGTAGACAGAATGTGATGCAAACAGCAAAGGCAGGGGTGAGTCCCTTCAGCTTTGCAGAGTATAATGCGAATCCAGTTGGCAGAGTAGAAATGGGCTTTGCTGAACCTCATCCCAGCTCCACAAAGCAGGGTATAGAAGGGTGGGCTTGGAGCTGAGGGTCAATAACTTTGTGACGGGCACACTAGCTATTTGACCTTCAGCAAATCACCTGACCTTTCCGTGCATCCATTTACTCACCTGTAAAATAGAAATGATAATGGAATCCTCCGAATCGGTTTGCTATAAAGATTAAATTAGTCAGTATGTGAAAAGTGCTCAGAACAGTTCCTGGAACAAAAGTGCTGGATAAAATTTATGTGTGTGGTGGTTAATTTTAATGTGTCAACTTCACTGGGCTAAGGGATGCCCAGATAGCTGGTAAAACATTGTATCTGGGTATGTCTGTGAGGGAGTTCCCAGAAGAGATTAGCATTTGAATCAGTAGACCGAATAGGCAAGATCACTCTCACCAGTGTGGGTGGACATCATCTGATCTGTTGAGGGCCTGAATAGAACAGAAAGGCAGAGGAGGGATGAATTCACTCTGTATGAGCCGGAACATCCACCTTCTCCTGCCCTCAGACATCTGTGCATCTGATTCTAGGCCTTTGCTCAGAATGAATTACATCACTGGCTTTCCTGGTTTTCCAGCTTGTACATGGCAGATGGTGGGACTTCTTGGCCTTCATAATTGTGTGAACCACTTACCATAATAAATCTTGTGTGTGTATATATATGTGTGTGTGTGTGTGTGTGTGTGTGCAATCTCCTATGGATTCTGTTTCTCTGTATAACCATGAATTATACAATCTGGTATTATTATACGAAGGAAAGAAAGAGAACAAATATGCCCGCCTTGTCCAAGGTGCTAGATTGACACTTTTTTCCTAGATTTTGTGACTTAATTTCCAGAATGATTCTGAGAAGTGAATGTCATTTTCTTGATATTTATACATGAGGAGAGAGGTTTGGAGATTTGAGTAGTTTACTGAAAGCATTCAGGTAGAAGGATTTTGTTGAGCAGGAATTCAAATCTAGATGTGTTCTATTCCAAAGACCACCCTCTATATGGTGACAGGCTGCCTTCTCTGTATCAAGAGACACAAGGTAATTCTAATTCTTATTTTACCACTCACTTATGAAAAGTTAAGCTAGGCTTTACTGTCCTTAAACCTCAGATAAGTCACCTATGAAATTAAAATACAACACTTTCTTGGAAACACCTGATAAAACTTTATTAAAAATAGCAAAATCAATCTCAATGGCAATCCAGGAAGAAAAAGTAGCTAGAGGAGAACACAAAATCCTCTACAGTGAGGTCTGTAGCACAGCATATGTGTTCCTATAAATTACAACACTATAACAAAAGTGTGCCAGATAAACCACAAGTCTTGCAGAAGAAACGGAGCTACAACACTCAAAAATGTTATCAATGACACAAGATCACAAAGATAGGCATCTAATAAAAACATTAGTGCAGTTGTACCACATGTTAAATGGCAAAGTTATACGTAAATACCAGAATAAATACGGTACTTTATCTTGAAAAAGACCTGGAATTTGCTTGTGGAAGTGAGTGCCAGAAGAGGGCAGCTTGTGAGTTAGTGTGAAGTAGAGACAGAGGTTGATCAGGTACTGGAGAGAAAGTTCTAACATCAGACATGGGTGGGTGTGGCTCACAACACACTGCGATCTGCAGTAGCTACTGGGTGTAGGAAGTGTGTGTTTTGCGTATTCTCATGAAGCTCAGGTCAGCTGTGTGCTAGTTTCTATACAAACACGTATTCATATTGTGCTCAAGTGGTTCCCTAATATAATGATCACACTGGAAGAAATTCACATTTTCAAAACAAATGTTATAGCAAAACTGTTTTTAGATTCAAAAACTTGGCCAGAAAAATATAAGGTGGAAGAGACACGAAGCCACAGCAATACGGGGTAAGACGTCTTCTGAGTTGGCGACCGGCAGAGAGTGAAACCAGCGTGCTGGGTTAATGGAAACCCAGGTTGCGTTAAGAAAATATATAGTACGACAACAGCAGCAGCAATAATAATAAAGAATTTCACAGACAGGCGGGGGTGAGGAAGAGTATACTAATTACTTCAACGTACAGTTAGAAAGAATCTCTTCTGTGTTAGGCAGAACCAGCACATTCCCTGGCGGAGATTCTGGTCTGCTGGGATGAGTGGCCACAGAAAATGTTTACTGTATGTTCAGGCATATGGATACCATGATCCCTACGGTGAGGAAGGTGCTGTGGGGATCAGCTATGAGAATCCTCCTGGAACCTTCTTGGAGCAGGTCAGACTGGACTGAGACCAGGATTTAAGGCAGTTGAATCCTGGGCCAAAGTATTTTCCACTGGATAATGCTGCTTCCCTGTGTCTTCTGATGGGAGAACTTGTATCTTCATTGCTCTGCTAAAGCAGTAAGTCTTCGATGCTAAGTCTTCTCTAACCTACTAATCAGGCCAGACTTTCTTGGGCAGAGTGACATTAACTGGTCTCAGCAGGGTCTCCATCTAAATACTCTGGACTGGAACCAACATCTGTCAAAGTAATGCTATTCGATCCGAGCGTTTGTTCTGCAGCGGTTCTCCTTGCCCTCCCACCTGCCCCACCCCCATAGATGTGTTCCCTCCTTCTTTGTGCAGGGCCTCATTCTTCATGGCACACTGTGGTGGTGGTGTTGTAGGTTCAACTCCCCATGTCCGTCACTCACTGAGGGTTTCCAGGGAACAGAAACGGGGCTGTATTTATCTCAGCATCACAAGGATGTAGCATAGAGCTTACACATAAAAACTGCCCAAGATGTCAGCTCCATGAGGACCCAGACCCTGTGCTCATGTCAGCCTGGGCGTCTAAGCCAGTCCCCGCATCAAGGAAACACGCAGTCAGTACTTGGTGACTGAAAGCCTGGTCCTTGTTGGAAGGTCATTCTCATTGCATCAGTTAATTAAGTAAAAATATATCTGTTCAAGATTATGTGGTCAATGAAGAAAGAAGTGCAAGGACTCATTAATGACATGGGAAAGTATTCAGAGGATAATGTTGACTTTAAAAAAAAAATCAGGCTACGTAGATTCAGAACGACTCCCCTGATGTTAAAGAAATGGTTTACAGTGGTTGTCTCTGGGTTTTGAGATTTCAGGCGGCTTTTGCTCTCATCATTATACCTTTAGGTCATTTTCCAAATTAACTAAAATAAGCCTGCATGACTTTAAAAATTGGGAAGAAATTACTTTAAGAACAAATAATTGCATCTGGTGCTTTAGTTGGTGTGTTTATTCAGTTGGGAACTTTTAGGGCTGGGATGACTTCTGATAAGGGAAAATTTCACAAGATTGTTTTCTTTTCTTTGCCTTAACAAGGTCAAACTGTCTTTCAGTTTGCTGATTCTGGGAATTCTCAGAATTAACTGGTGGCCTCCACCGTTGGTGGCACCCGAGGGAGAGCATCTTTCTTTCTGGGTTTCTATTACAGAGGTGAGAAGGAATCCGGGAAGGCTGGAGCCTTGTTTGATTTTGCTTTGTTTATTCCAATTCTGTGGGTTTGCTCTAAATTGTGCCTGGGAGTGGTACAAAATTAAAATACACCAGCATTGACTAAGTAATTGACTGGCAATGATTTCCAGTATTTTTTTTTTTCAGAATCTCTGTTATTCTATGGGAAATATTAGTTTCATATCTTTATTTTTATCACAATGTATGCCATTTCAAAAAAAAAAAAAAAAAAAGAAAGAAAGAAAGAAAATTTCCTCCATGAATATAAATCCTTTTCCTAATGACACCAATCATTCAACATAATAGACCCGGGGTCACCATAATACTCCCCACGGGCCAAATCTGGCCCATAGCCTGTTTTTATATGGCCTGTTAGCTAAGAATGTTTTCCATATTTTTAAATGATTGGAAACAAATCAAAAGCAGAATAATATTTCATGACATGTGGGAATTATATGAAATTCAAATTTCAGTGTTCATAAATAAAGTTTTATCGGAACACAACCATGCCCATTTGTTTTCATATTGCACATGTGGGCCTTTGCTCTGCAATAGCAGAGTGGAGCAGTTGCCATGGAGACCAAACGGCCTGCAAGCCTGACATATGTACTTCCTGGCCCTTTATAGAAACAGTATGCTGACTCCTGTAATAGACCAAGGTCAGTATTAAAAGGAAACTTGAAATAACTTCAACCTATATAAAGGTGAGGCTAGATCAGACTGAGAAACTGTCAGAATTCTGAGCTAGAAGAAATCGGGGAAGCAAGTTGGGTCCCACTGTGACACGGCTCAGGACCTCACCCTCTCATCTGAATGACTCCAACACCTGTGAACCCGTCCCTGCCTCCCACGCTGACACACGTACCGCGTGCCCACAGACCGACACACCTCTCCCTGCCATGCTTGCACAACTGTTCCAAACTTATCTTTGCAAAGGGCCTTTCCTGCTTAAAGTGCTGCAGGGTCTTCCACTAGCCCATAGTGGCTGTCTTCACTCTGCGCTTTGAGGAGGTCTGGATTCCTTGGCGGAATATGTCAGGTACAGAGATGCTATGTGAGGGTGTGTTGAACGGGCAGGGCTGTGGATCTTCCTCTCTGTGCCCCTATTTCAACCAGAAAAGCTCTACTTTTGCTGCATGTATAATTTGTATTTTATTTGAAGAATGTATTCTGTTGCTTAAAAAATAGCTTGGAAACCACTAAAGGTAAAGTTTAAACTTATGGTCCTGTGTGATCTGGAGTGATAGACACGGTTAGTGCTCACCAAATATTTTGTGTGTTCCCTTCCATTCCCCAGGTTCCCTTGCGGGGAATGGCGTTATGTGACAAGTTATTGCCAATAAGCTTTGAGCAGAAGGGACTGCTGTCACTTCTGGGCTGACATAGCTAAGAACCAGTATCCTTCCATCCCCCTTTTACTCCAGCTGGGTAACCTTGCCGGCTACTTGTTGAGACTGTTATCGCTAAAAGATGGCAGATCATGCATCAACCTATGTCCCTGAATGGCCACGTGGAGCATTATTCTTCACTCTGACCTAGTGTAGATACATACCGTGAAATAAAAAGCAAAATTTTGTAGTAGAAACCCCCTGAAATTTGGGGGGTTATTTATTACTAGAGAATAGCATTGCCTATCTTGACAGACACATCTGGACCTTCATCATGTGTTGCTTGCTAATTGGTTAGTTGATATGTTAAGTGGTTGGTTGATGAATTCGACAACAGCAATAAACACATACGAAGAGCCTAATATATAATATATGATGCTAAGTACTAAGGATGCGAATGTGTATCAGCCGTGGCTCCCAAACTCGAGGATTTACAGTTGTGTCACGTACTTTCCGTAGCTCTCCCCACACAAGCCCACCCCACATAGACCCTGCATCTCAGTCATTCTGAGCTATTTGTATATCCCTGAACTCACCCAAACAATTCGTGCGTCTGTGCCCTTGCTTACACTGCTTCTCTTGCCTATGGACTGAGCAATCACAGAATCTGAACAACTAACAGCACAGCTAGAACACTAATATTTCCTACTGTTTACAAACCAGTTAAATCCTTATGGAGGAAAGGAAGCATAGAACCTGGCAGAGTCAATGTCGCCTAAATCAATTTCTTCAATGTGTCACATCAGCCAAGGAGAAGTGAAAACGTCCACCATGTATTGTGATGCCTTCATTTTATGATGCTCAACATCCAGGCTCCAACAAACACATCTGGAGTATTTCTGTCTATGATGGTGGGAACTGTCCCCATCTGCTGTGTCAAACCTGGCTGCCACTGGCCACATGTGGCTATGGAGCAATGGGAATGAGGCAATGTGACTGAGGACTTGAATTTTAAACTTTACTCACTTTTAATTAGTTTTAATTTAAACAGCCACATGTGACTAGTTGCTGCCTTATTGACCAGTGTAGCTCTAGAAAATACTTAGATCTGCTTGTTCATTTTTTTTGTCACCATAGTCTAAGTATAATACATTTAAAAGATACAACCATAAACATATTTTCAAATAACACCAAAGAGGTCATTGCCAGCTAAATGTTGAGGCTCAGTTTTCTCTGCCAGTATTTCCTTAGGCTTCTTTCAGCACTTTTCTCAATCAGATACACAGCTCTGGGCCATAATCCAGACCGCTGGACCAAAATCCAAGGTTGCCAGGGTCAAGAGGTCCCCTCAGACTCTGAGGCCTCTGCTATAAAACCGAGCCTTGAAACAGCAGAGCAATGAATTCGGTAGTAACATTGGAAGTATTCAAATAAGCACATTTCCAAGATATTTATAATTCTTTCAACAAAAGAAAATATTAATAGCTCAAAATCATTACTGAGCTATTTATTCTAGGTACTTGGGACATATCAATGAGCAAATCAGAACAGGACCCCTGACTTTCTGGGACTTACATTTTAGGGGGGAAGCCAACACAATAAATATAAATAGGTAAATGCATGGCATATTAGAAATACTATTTAGAAAGAAATAGGGTAGAATAGGAAAGGGATAAACAGTGCTCTTTGAGCAGAGGCTTAATGAAAGAAAGTGAAAGAGTCGGAAGGCTATCTGGGGAAGGAGCATTCTGGCCATGACTTCTGTTTCCCTGAGAGGCTGCATGTTCCCAGCCCTGGGAGAAGGGCAGGCGTGGGCCTGGCCAGTGTCCTGAGTGGGTCTGAAACATAGACAGGAGCATCTGCACCTGGAGGGTGTGGGTGGGAGGTGGGTGCATCAGTGAACTGCCAAGAGGTGATCTTGGAGGTCTGGATCTTTCTAGGTTGATAGCAATTTTATCTTAAAGAGCTTCAGACTCTCCCCGTTCATCTATTAGCAAAGGTGTGCGGAATATAAAGAAACACACACACTGTCTTCCTGGTTACAAGGAATCCAGGCTTCTAGTTGACCCCTCCCCTGTAAGTATGGGGGAACATTTCTAGAGGTCACCTCTTACAGATCACGAGGGGATCTCCCTGAGGGATGTCTAATTGGGCCCTCTGTCTAACAATGTCTAGCTCTCAGGAGTACTGGGCACATGCAAAGCGTGTTAGTTTGCCAGGGCTGCCAGAGCAAAGTGCCACATACTGGGTGGCTTAAACAACAGACATGTGTTCTCTCACATTCCGGAGGCCAGAGGCCCGGATCAGGGTGTCGGCAGGGTTTGCTCCTCCTGAGGCTGTGAGGGAGAGCTGGTCCAGGCCTCTGCCCAGCCTCCAGTGGTTTGCTGGTCATCTTTGTCATTCTCTGGCTTGTAGATTCATCACCCCAATCCTTGCCTTCATCTTCACATGGCGTTCTCCCCGTGTGCATGTCTGTGTCCAAATTCCCCTCTTTTTATGAGGACACCAGTCATGTGGATTAGGGCCCACCCTATTCTGGTGTGAACTCATCTTTACTTAACTAATTACACCTGCAATGATCCTATTTCTAAGTAACTTCACATTCTGAGGCACCGTATGACTTTTAGGGGCATATTGTATGAGTCAACCCACAGCACAAGGACAAGGCCGAGGAATGGAAAGCCTGCTCCAGAGTGGACCTGCCTTTATTCTCTGTACAGATACAAGTGACTCAACAGGGTTTTCCCCCAAAACACTTTACACCACTAGGTCATCATTGCAAGACTGACTTATTGAACAGCTTCAGAAATCACACTGACATGGAAAACACTGATATTATAATGATTTTTAGTGTAAAACCAGAAAAAAAAAATCTTATTTGGATCTTTTTTCTTCTAGAAATGGATGTCTATTTTCAAAATATTGCATTGGCAGCTTCGGCAGAAGCAATCTATCGCCTGAAAAGGAGGAGTGGAGCCAACACGCGCGTGCAGATATCAATACAAGTCTGGAGCTGTGCGTAAGCAGAGGGGTCTGGCGGGGAGCCGGGCAGCCTGCCACACAAGGAGCGCTCATAAACGGCGGTGTTTCGTTTCCCTTACAAATTACTAAAGGGTTGTGCGCACTGTGCCTGGAAGCCGGGGCAAAAGAAATCTCTGGTCTGTTCTGAGAGTAGCTTGCCATTGGCACAGACCCAACTGGAAACAATAACAATTCTCTGATTTTCAGAATTATCAAGGTAGTGTGGTCTTACTCTAAAATAGGGAACGTTGCATTTTTAGTTCTATTTTATCGATTCATCAATAGTCAGAACGCATAAGTGACATATTCAAGGTAACACCGCTTTCAAATGGCAGGGCTGGGATTTGAAATCAGTACTCCAGAAGGATTGCAAAGTTTGTATCCTTCCCATTGCTTGTGCCTGTTCCAGTCTCAAAAAATGCAGGTTTGAAATCTAAAAGCTGGAAATTAAGTTTAAGACCAAGGTATTTCTAATTAAGAAAGACAAAACAAAATAACTCAAAAACTTCCTAAAGACGTGAAGATTAAACCCCCCCCCCCGTGTAAAATTATGATCATAGAGTTAACAACAACAAAGTGTCTTGACTGCTTACTGAGTGTTTTCACACTGAAGATCTCAGTTAATCCTCAGAAGTTTATGGGATGGTGACCTGTTGCACAAGGAGGAAACTGAGGCCCAGGGTAGTAAGCGATGAAATCAACCTTGTCACTGCTAGGAGGTGGCTAAGCAGAACCCAAACCTGTATTTAAAGCAAAGCCAGGTACTGATTCATCTAATCTACCTTTATTTTTTAACATTTGTTTGCTTCCACCCTGTCTTTATAATGGAGCCCACAGACCTAAGAAGAGCTTATGATGACCCATCGTGACCCTTTCAGCTGCTGTCTGACCCTCTAGGGCTTCTGACCTACCCTGTTCCTGATGCCAGCTGTAGGCTGTCCTTGGTTTTGACATTGGGTGGGTAGGTGGTTGAGGGATTCTCCTCTGGCTTAGCTGCCCTGCTTCATGTTTCTTCAATCCCGTAGCTTTGGTTAAGAGACAATCTTTCTCTCCATCTTGCCCTGAGCACCCCACATTAGCTGGTCAGGCTGCATCCAGCACAACTCAACCCTCAGCCTCCTGCTTATGGATGGATGACAGGTGGTGGTTTATGGGGGGAAGTGGAGTGGCTGGGTGGCAGGGGCCCTTATCAGGATCTTGTGGAAAATGCCTCGTCTTGGGGGCCAGGTCTGCACTTCAAAAAGCTGGTAGACACATTCAAACAAAGGCAGTGAAAGGAGACTTACTGTGTGTGGCCTGGTCCTTCCTTGAGTTCCTTCTAAGGTCCACCTTGATTTATACCTGTATGACACAGCTGCAGATCTGTGCTTTTCTTTCACCCTTGAGCTGTGGAAACTTGCAGGGACCACCCTCTCATTCATTTCTGAATGTTTGCCATCTGCCACTAAAAGGCATTTGGAAAGTTTTTAAACAAATAGGTGAATGGATCTGTACCTGAATGGCAGACTCTGTGTTGGCCGGCTAAACATGTGCTGTGAAAAATCTTTAGAAGACAGCAAGGTGAAGAGTAGCAAGATGGTGCAGGGCACAGAGTGATACATGACAAGGCAGGAGAACAGATTGTATGTAGTATAAGGCCTGGAGGACCCATGAGAAAAATCCATCTTAGAATTTACCAGCAAGAATAAAGACCTCTCTCCAAATAAACTGTATCTACTTTTTTTTTCCCAAGACAGTGTAACTTATGGAATCCCTCATATTTCTTATGTAGTTTGGCCCTATGGAATATGGCATTGAAATTAACATAAGTCAGTCTAGTTTTGGGCATAGAGGTGAGGAGAGAATTTAACTACCCAGTCCCCATAAGGGGTTCTTGACCTCTGTCTGCATTATAAGGATTCTATTATGATACATTTATCTTTGATTTCAGCCAAACTTTTTTTTTTTGAGTAGAGTTAATAATTTTGAATAACTTTCTGCCTATGAATACTAATTCAATTTCTAAATAAGAAAATCATTTTAATTCAACTATCTCAATGTCAATCAGATCTGAGTGCTTTCTGGATGATTTCTGAATAATTCATAGATTACTTGGTGACTATTTAATTGACTTGAGCTCTTTCCTATCAGGGCCTCAGATTCATAAGCTTGGGGCTGAAGGTGATCTCCTCCAACACAAATGTCTCAAGCCTTGGTTTGAAACCCTCTGATGCCAGGACAGGCACTGCCTCCTGGGGCCTCCAGTCTATAAGCATTGGCAAGTTATACCTTAGGATGAGCCATTCCTTATCTGTCTCTAAATTATTGGCCTACATTTGGTGTTAATGCTTAACATCATGCAGGATGTGCTACTGTCTCTCCAATGAGTGCACTTATGGGTCTATCTGGGTCCACTACAGTTAGGTTTAACATATGTAGAATTATCACACTGATAGGAGATGGTTCTGAATTCTTTCTACATCCCTGTTTCTCTCCCCAAATGTATTTCAATTTCTCTGCATTGTTGGGCACTGCAATTACTGTTTATTTTTATTCTATGTTTTTCCAAGTTAGCTAATTATAGATTCATAGTGTCTCTGAGCTAGGTTGGTAGTGGGAAAAATGTACTGTAGAATCTAGCAATGATATAGGAGTTCTCTCACTGAGGCCCCAGCAAGAAAGGCGAAGTGTTAGAACCCCACCCCCCCAGCACGTTAGAAGCAGCGCTAGTGAAAGATGGGAGCACCTGCCTTCTCTGTTCCAGGCTCTTCCAGTCACATCGCTTCCCCCAGGGCCTCGGGGAAGCGCCCTCTGTCGTGCTTCAAAACTCAGTGTCTGCGTGTGTGCATTGGGTCACCTGTTCATTCTCACTGTGATTCACACACATGTCCACCCAAGCAGTACTTAACGAGCACCAGACCCTGAGTGGGCATGTGTTTATGTGTTTTCTCACTTAGCCCTGACAACAACACTCAATTCAACATTTCAGCCCACTGTGTGAATGAGAAAACTGGAGTTTGGGGAGAAAAAGTGGCAATCCTCAAATCACACAGGAAGTAAATGACACATCTATGCTCCAAACCCAGCCAGGTCTGCTTTCTGCTCAAAGGGGTGCCGCACAATGGCAGAGAGCACGGCTCCACTGACCTTGTGAGGCACAGCTCCTGGCTTTACACCTTGGGTTGCTGTTTCTTCTTTTATGCAGAGGAAATAGAGTAGAATCAAGCCAGAAGTTTAAATCCACAGTGCCAGAAGTCAGAGAGTAGTTATCCTCAGAAGATGATACGACACTGGAATGGGGGGGCGAGGGGCTTCTGGTTCTAGGAATTCTCACTCCTGACCTGGGTGTTAATTACACAGGTGCAGTCACCTGCTGAAAATTCATTGAGCTGATACTTAGGATTTGCATATTTTCTGTGTTTATTTATGTAGGTATTTTAAAAAAGTTTACAGTAATCATTTAAAAGGTAGGTGTGTCTGGATTCCAAAGAGTTGGTCCCCTCTTACTCTTCATTGTCTGTACAGTGGGTAGGTCCAAAGGTGTCCCCATGCTCCATCTTCCAGGCAGAATTTCCTTACCAGCCTGTCATCATACCCATCACTCCCTCTTCCATCCAGGCCTGCAGGGAGCAATTCACACACCACTTCCAGCGCCTTGCCCACTAACCAGCCCTATGCCTGCAGGGCCGGGAGTTCCTAAATTCCTTCTCCTCTAGGCCACCCCAGCTTCCCTTCCTGCAGCTCCTTGCCCAGCCTCCACCCCTACAGTTTAGCGGTACAGGCTCCTTTCTGCACAGGGCATCCTCCGCCTCCTTTTAGAAGGTTGCTTCCCGTGATCATTTCTAGCACACGGCTGGGCACAGGCCCAGCCTTTCTCCCCACCCTTGCTGCCCCTGCTTCTGAGAGCTGGATGTACTGAGAAGCCCCACTTGCTGGCCCACACCCACTGTCTTGACTGAGCCAGTTCTGACCTAATTAGGAACTATGTCAGGCCATGGTAGCACGCAGTTCTAACTGTCCATGTGATAAAGACAAATCATCAGAATTCTTGCGTGCATTTTTTTTTATACCTAAAGTGTCAGTTTCAATACTTGCTTTATGAAACTTTCAGGGATGCAGTGAGCATCAAAATAGATTTAAAAAACAACACTTACAACAACAGCAACAAAACCTTAGCACAGGCACATTGCTTTTATTGACTATACTATGGAGTTCATCACATCACACTTTGGTGGTAAGGAGCTGAATGCTAAATGATCCCTGCCCTCAATGAGTTCACAGTTTCAGGAAAAATTAAAACCAGAAAACATCCATGTAAATAATCAGCTCTGAAAAATGTCTATATTTTTATAATACTTTGCATTTAGAAACTATTTCACTTCACAGCCTCTGCTGAATTTATTTTTATAATAGCCCTGCTAGGTACCTGTTATTAATATTCCCCTTTCAACAGAGGAAACTGAGTCCCAGCAAAATGAAATGTTTTACCCAAATTAATAATTAATAAAAGGCAGAGTCAGGATTTGAACCTAGGAGTTTTTATGTTTTGTTTTTGTTTTGTGTTTTGCTGTTGCTGTTTGTTTGTTTTTATTTTGTTTTGTTCACAAAGCTTTTCATTTTCTTTGATCCCTTTTGGACCCAGAGTCGTAAATGACTCTTGTTATTCTATGCAGGCCACTAAATATGAAGGCAATGCAACATTTCCAAGAACAACATTCTGCTATTGTTCATGATATTTCTTTCCAAGCTGTTGACACCACAAGTTTTGATGCTGATGGTAATTTTTCCAGTGTAGACTTTTTGCTCTATTAATATCAAATTAATACCCCACTGCTCTATTTTTGTGCCTTTTTGTATACACAAATGGCTTTTTGTTTTAATGCTGGATCATAACATAATCTCTTTGAAAATATTTTAAATGCAGTTAAGTTCAACATGTTTAATACTAAAGTGATGATAATATGTACAACTCTGATACCACAAGTGACCACAATGGCAACTGCATCAACAACTGCCACCATCTGGCTAGCAGCAATTTTAAGATGAATTCTGATAAAAAGGTGTTAAAATCTGAAAAATGTGTGATTTTTGAATGTATAAAATATAAAATGCAGCATAGTTTTTTTTTTTTTTTACTAAAAAATCTTTTTTTTTCCTGGCTATCCTATAAAATTCTTTCAAAACCTGGGTCTCCCATATTCATGCTTGGCATATAAAATATACATATATAAAAAAAAGAATGAGAAAATATTTATTAGGTGTCTACAGCATGCCAGGAATAGGTTATCCATTTTCACATATGTTGTCTAGTTGGATTATTACGCTACTCAAGTGTAAACACCTTCCCCACTTTGCGGAATATTTTTAAAAACTATATGGAGTACCCCTAGCCTACCTTAAGACACATAAATGTCATACAATACATGTGTGCTCATGAAGTGAATGAATATGTAAATGTTAATCAACTTGGTCATGGTCGGGAAGTTGGTTGATACTGAATCAAAAACCCGAAGCTTCACTTGTCCGACTCAAAGCTCACACTTCTGGCAATTGCTAGTCGGGCTCTCAGTGGCTCACTCCATGGTCTGACAATGAATGGGAGTCGCAAATGTGTGCTAGATCAGTTGGATAAGGGAAGAAGAAAGGAAGCAAGGAAAGAATGAATGAAGGAAAGGAGGGAGGGGGTAAAAGAAGCAAGAAGAGGGGAAAAATGGAAAAAGAGAAAGAAAGGAAGGAAAAAAGTTGTCAGCCATGGCTGAACATGATGTAACTGGATTAGAAAGATAATGTTTTTACAAAGCCAATGTTGGCTTCCCTCCAGATTTCACTGGTTTTACAGTGATTCCGGAAAGTTCTCTAAACATTGGCTTTTGAGGCACAAATCAGCTCTACAACTGCCACTTGTTTCCAGGTTCTTGACCAACAGGGGCTTAATGAGTAACACATTTGCTCCAAGTGAACTGAGGAAATCAATCCCTAAGAATGCATCTCACGGGTCAGCTATGTGAGAGAGTAAACCACCTGGGATTTTAATTATCATGTGCATACATTTACACTGAGGACTTATAAAGAAATTAGAAATACTTTGTGTAATAAAGCTCCCAGGCATAATTTATCCAACCCACCAAATACTGAGATTCAAGCATCACTCCACAGAGCAGGTGGGCACTCCTTTCAGAGGAAAACTAGCTTTGAGCATGTTAACCAAGATCCAGTGTCATGGGAGGGGTGGAGACTGTTACCACACGGAGACATTCTCTTCCTCCTTCATCTTTATATTTCGATAATTCTGCTTATCCTTACAGTTCTGGTTGAAATTTCAATTCAGGTCAGAAAAGTTCTTGAAATGAAACAAACAAAAAAAAAGGTGATGGAGGGAGGAGCTGGCATAGGAGCCAGGAGACCTGGGGCCCAGTCTTGCCTGTGCCACCTGACCTCGGACAACACGCTTCGCTCCTCTGGGTGCCCTCGGAATCAAAATTCATGAACACGTGAGCACCTGCAGATTCAGGGACACATCGCCAAATAGTTAACGTTATTATACAATTTCAGTGTCTCAGACTTGTAAGACATTGTCAAGGAGAACTTTCTACACTCCCAGAAACATCATTTTGTTTTCAAATACGAAGTTTTAATTGAACCATAACAGTAATACGTATTTCTGGTAAAAACTCTGGAAAATGAGGAAAAATATGGGAGAGAAGGAAAAAATCCTATCATGCAGAGATAACCATTATTGATATTTTATGTATTCTCTCCCAGTATTTCTAATGCACACACATTTATAAACATATTGAGGAACATAATGTATATAGCTTTCTTGTACCTCTTTTTGTTAATTATTATTTGAAACAATCTCTTGTGTCATTAAATAGTCTTTGAAAACCTGTCATTTTAGTGACCGCATAGAACTTCACCAAATAGATTAACTACAGTTAATTTGAACATTTATTTTTGGTCTTTTCAGTTATTTGGATAATCTTTCCTTTACAAAAATGCTGATGTGAGCAACTGTTTGGTTATATGTATGTACTTATGCTTTTTCAAATGATAAATTAGAAGGATTAGAATTGCTAGTTTAACAAGCTAGGGCTAATTTTAAATTGTCCTGCAGAAATGTGGCGATTTACCACATTAGGAGGTTAGGAGACTGTTACTGTACTACACACTTACCAATGTCAAGTTACATGTAACAACAGCAGCAATAAGGAAACTCCACAACCTGTTCTCTCAACCTACTGAGAACAAATTTTATTTTGCTGATGTGTTAATATAATTTTCTTTGATTACTAGTAAGTTAACATTTTTATTTAATATTTCCCACTTGCAAGACTTCTTCAGTAAATCACCTTTTGTATTCTTTGCATACTTTTTTTTTTTTTTAGGGGAATGGATGTTCATGCTTTTCTTATAGATTCAAAGTCTTTAAATGTTAAGAATATAAAATATTGCTATGCTTGCTGTAGGTTTTTTTTTTGCCATTTTATTATTGTTTAAGGTGTTTTGTTTATAATATCTAAGGAAATATATTTTTAAGACAGAAGTCAAATTCCCTGAAGCCATGGAAATATATCACTTCCCACCAGAAATACATTCTTTCGGTATTAGCACAGAGCTTTTAAAATAATAAACATAAGATTCACATCAGAATTGTCTCTCTTAATTTTTTCAGTGAGGCTCAATTCTCATTCCATAAGTATCGCAATATCTCAAATTTTCATTTTTTAATTCTGTAGGTTTTCTTTAAACAATGCAAAATATCTAAAGGAGAATGCAAATATCTCCTTAACAGTGACGTGTTTCACACTTCCTCCTATAGTAGTCACCCTGAAGTTAGAACATTTCTTTCATGATGGAATATTGCTGTTCCAGAAGAGCCTACTAGTATATAACTGGAGAAATGGAGTCTTTCCCAAAATTGGCAAAAAAAGAGGGAGGAAAGCCTTGGTCTGAATCCCATGGAGCAAATGGATCAAATGCTTTTCGGAACTGGGAGCTCAGAATTTAGAATTTTTAGCATCACTGAGTTTCTTTGTTAACACTGTCCCATTTTAACCCTGTAGGACTGTAAGTCTATTTATGTATCCCCGCTTTTTACTGGTGTCCTGAGTAATTACACGCCTCCTTCCCTCAGTCGGCCGTCAAGCCCAGCTCTGCGGCCTCGGCTTGCACCTGGCCAGCACGGGCCGCCACGCGTTTTACCGTCAGTGGTTTCAGTGTTGAGCTACGGCCCAGCCGTCTCCTGCTCGTTCCACACCCGGCCCAGATCCTCCCTGCAGCTGACATAACGTCACATCTGCCGTCCTGTAAAAAAGAAAACAAAAGTCATTGGAAACATCCCACCGAGAGAGAACTATTGCTGACATTCCAGTATCTTTCTCACCAGTGTTTTTTCTATGCTTATGTACACATATTACACATGCTACTGTTCCTACATGTTCACTTGACATTATGTTGTCATTATTTTCCCAAACTATAAGTTTTAGTGAGTACGGATAATCAATTCAACGACTCCTCAATAGATAAAAATTTGGGAGTTTTTTGTTTTTCTCTACTTTGGGTAATGTTGACTGAACAATCTAGCATTCATAGCTTTGATTGCACTCCAATTACTTTCTTAGGGCAAATTCTGAAAAGTAGGGATATTGTGTAAAAAAAAAAGTGTATATATATATATATATATATGCGCCTCTTAGCATACATATTAAAAACAATGCAAAAGAAAGCACACTGTTGTTTGTTTGCTCTACTTTTAAGAAATGTTTGCAGTGAGGAGGGAAGAGTGTTTTAGTACGTATCAATATTCTACCTTGTGTTCCTTAGGATGTGTATCTGTATTTTCAATTTTGAAAAGTGATAATCATTATCTAATTTCCTATAACAGGAATTTAAAGAGCAAACACAAAGGGAAAATATTAACACAGTTTCTGATACAGATGTCAAGAGGGTCTAACTAGAGAATTATTTTCACCAGAGTCTCGAACCCTTGACTCTATGGCCTTTCTGCTCTAGGAGAAGGGACAAAATTTCCCCCAGTCTGCAAACCAAGGAAGGGCAACACCCCTGTTCGGCTGAGAAGGCAGGAGAACCTGGCAGGGTGGGCTGATGGTGGAGGTGACATCTTACCATGAGAGTGATAAGATGCAAGAGCAGCAGTCCGGTGCAGGGCCGCGGGTAGCAGAGGGGCTGCTGTCTGTTCCTTAGCAGACAGTGGGGCAGGCTGGCTGGGTGGCAGTTCTCAGGGGAGCAGAACCAGGAGCTAAAAGCTGCCTTCGCCTTGGCTGTTAAGAACTCTCCTCTCAGATCTTCTTAGAATTCCAAATAGACCTTTTCTTCTAGCACTGCCTACGTCCTTAACCTCAGCAACACAAGGATTAGCAGATCTTCCTGTGTGAAGTACTCAGCTCTGGACAAACTGTTCCCGGCCTCTCGTGGCAATTTTTCCCCTGCTTCCCCGTCCTGCTTCCATCTCCCATCAGCACTCTCCTCTCTGCTCTCGCTTCCTGCGTGGGGCAATCACACTGCCCCAGGTCTCCAGGCCTTTGCTTAACCTGTTCCCTCTGCCAGGGAAGCCTCCCCTCCATTTGGCTATCTGGAGCCCCCACTTTTACTGCTAAATTCCTGAATCACTTTCCTTCTTATCGCCACAGAAATAACTGCTGTCTTTATCGTCCTCCGATGGCGCCGGTACCGGCTCCCACCACAGCAACGGTCTCACTGCATGGGGGTGGTGACATTGTCCTTCCCACTCTTTGAGGGCAGGTTCTGTACCTTCAAATAATCCTCATTATTTTAGGGTCTGGATTAAATCCCCAACAACGTGAATAGCAATAAATAAGTTTTTATTGAGGGAAGGAAAAGAGACTAAATGAAAGAAAGGAAAAAATAAATGCTGGTAAAATATTTACTGCATTGAACTGAAGCTGCTGTTTGTGTGAAAAGTGTAAGTGCAAGCAGGTTTGGATTTGGTGTCCAAGACCCGGAGTTGCACAATGTGTGAAAAATCTCTTAACTGAAGATCAATTTAACTCTCTGGGACTTGGCCAAGGGTCTGAAAAAAAGTAGAAAAGACGTTTGCATAACGTGCATAAATATATGATACCGATGCATGAAAGCCCGTGAGGAGGGCTTCCCTACCTCCTACAACTCAGAGCGGGCTCGTCATATGTTATTTATTTGTCTACTGCCCTAAGAAGTGTATTTCCAAGAGCATATATATTTCTATTTTTAAAGCATTAAGTGTTATTTGAATCATTTGCATAAAGTGGGTACAATTTCATTTAGGAAATGGCACTTCAACTCCCAGCAGTATTAGTAGATGGAGGTAGATTAAAATTCAAATGTCGTGCAGCACACAGCTCAATCACAGACCAATTGGGGGGTACCGGTCTCCCAAAAGCCATCTGCAAAGTTGCTGCTCACAAATAAGGGGGTGTGTCTGACTCTATCACCCTCCAACGAGAGTGAAGTGGAGATTCAACTTCACAAAAATTTAATGGAAAATGTTAAGTTTGTAGATGATGGAAGGGAACTTTAGTCAAGAAAGTCACTTTGGTTTGAAACTAGACCTCCACTTGGAAAGTTCATGCAGACTCTTGACAACATCTTTGCTGAGTTCTAGCGAGGGTGATGCTGACCCATGGAACCATCTCTTTTTCTTTCATGAGTGCATTTGTTTTTTTCACCCATTTTGCAAAAGTGACCCTAAAGCAGAATCTGTAACAATGAGACAAATACACTGGAAAATAGGTAGAGAGTTCTAGGAGTTTGAAGTTTTGCCTGCATATATTTCTCTTTAATTTTAATTTCATTTGTTGATATTTTAAATTCAGAAGGAACAAAAGACTTTATGGTGAAAAAATTCCTTTTCATCTGTCATCTTATCACTCAAGTTTTAGAGTTCTATACTATTATTTATTGCTTGTATGTCTTTTCAGAAGTGTTTTATTCTAACATAAGGAAATGCATATACATATGTATTAATATGTATATACGTACATATCTGTGGGTGCTTGCTTATGTGTGCATAATATATATAATATTTATGTCACATGTAATATTAATATATTTGAATATACAGTATACTTATTATATCATGGACACACATACCCATGATTTTTGTCTCCTTTTCAATACAAATGGTGTCACTCCACTGTTCTGCAAACTGCCTTTTCATTTAACAATATACTTCTTAGAATACTCCATATTATTATATAATAAACTAATTCACTCCTTGTTATGGATACAGAGAATTTTAGTGTATGAATCTTCATTTCACTAGTCCAATGTTGAAGTACATTAAGGCTGTTTTTATTATTTTATGATTATAAGCAATGCTGCTGTGAATAATTCTAAATATATTTTATTCTGCACATATGTTGGTTTGGCTTAGCTATAAAAAATTCTAGACGAGAAATTGTTGAATCAAAGTCTAGGTGTTTTTATAATTTTCTTTTCTGGGATACTTTTTATTTTATCTACTCTGACTAGCTAATATGTGTATGTGGCACATAATTCAAAAGAAACAAAATGATAAATGGTGAAAATAAATCTCCCTCACACACTTTTCCTCTAGGAGCCAGTTCCTCTTTCTTTTTTTAATTTTTGAATTTAAATTTTAATTATTTGCATTTTGTGTATGCTTGTTACAGTGATATTCAATGCATGCATACATGCATACTTTTACATACATGTGCACATATACAAGTATATATATACATGCATATATAAGTGAGCACATACATATTTGTGGGGCTGTGAATACATACATATATGCATGTGCATATATGCATACATATGTACATGCATGTGTGTTTTCAGTGTTTCAATATGGATTCAGAAAGCTTTTAGCAAGATGCTGGTTAACAGATTGGCATCATCTTTGGAACATGCTTCCTTATTGTCTCATATCTCAGTCTCAGTCATATTTGATGACATCTAAGTTAGGGGCTGCATGAAATATGGGTGGTCTCACATGTATTTGGTTAAATGATGATTTAACAGCATGTGTCAAAATTTAAAATGCCCTTATCTTTTGGTTTAGTAATGCCACAATTAGGGAATTTATCTAACATTGTTTTTGCAGATGTTCACCAAGGTTAGTATTGAATAATAATCAAAGCAACACTATTTTCAAAAGTAAATAGCAAAAAACCAAAACCTGGAATAAATTAATAAGCTTATTAATATTGGACTACTTAAATCAATTATGGTACATATTTGAATGCTGTGAATCTTTTATAAAATTGAACCCTTAATGTAACAATACAGAAAGATCTCCAAAAAACTCCTAGGATTAAAAAAAAGCAAAGATGTAGAACAATGTGTACAGTAGGAATCTGCTGTGCAAATGAAAAAGAAGATACATATGTGGCTGATGTGGAACTTAATGTACATTAAAGGAATTAATAACGGCAACAAAAAAATTCTGATGTACAGTCTCACGTGGGAGCCACCAGCCAGGTCAAAAGTTGCAGCTCAATTTATTCACTAAGTAACTCTCAGTTTTGGAATTGAGATGCCAAGTTAACACACCTTCTCATGTATAACCGATTCTTTTTTATTATTTTGGTATATTTGTGGAATAATATAGTTCAGTAGAAAACGTGGGCTTTGAAGCCAGATTAAGCTGGGTTTGAATTTTGACCCTACAAGTGCTCACTGATTAACACCAGGAAATTACCTAACCTCTCTGAGCTGTTCTACTTCCCTAACAAGGCTGGTAGGAGAATCAGAGAAGCTACAGGAAAGACATTTAACAAAGTATATGGGATATAGGAATGCTGTTTAAGTAATAGTTATTATTATTTCTAGAGACAGACTCAATACCACTTTTTTATCTTATTATTATTTTATATACTAGCATATAACAGGTGTCGGCAGTAAACTAACCTGTGTTTCAAACTAGGTAGAAGAGCACTGCTCAAACAGTAATTTAGAAGCAAAACAGAGGCTCTTACACAGTCCTACTCTTTTAGGATGGCTTTCAGAAAGCTACCTGTCAGGGCTCTCAGAGGACTTGTAATTACAGTCATCTCTGATGCCGTTTGATTTCATCCCAGATTACAGCAGCGACCATAGTCTCAGGGAGGAGAAACTAGTAATCAATCACAGCATCCAGAATTTAGAGAGGAAAGTGTCATATTTAACATCGTTTTGTTCACCTCCTACCCAGATGGTGGGCTCCCTGGGGCATTCAGGCACATTTTAGAGACTTACTTTTAAATACCGCAAGGAACCTGTCACGATACTGACTATAGAACGCTAGAGCTGAAAGACACCTCAGGGACTGCCTCCTTATTAGTTGGTTCATTAATTTATGCATCCAGTAAACATAACTCCAGCTCCTAATGATTTAGTACCTACCACGAGCCAGGTATTATGCGAATCACTTTCCATCTAGAATCTCCAATCCTTCAGCCACCCACCATGAGAGGTATCAGTGTCACAACTTACATTTGAAGAACTACAATTCAGAAGAGTTTAAGGAACCTGCTCAAGGTGACATCATTCACAAGGGGTGGAGCTGGCATTGGGAGGCAGGGATGTCTGGATACAGAGGCCACAATCTCTTACCCTACCCCATGAAGTGCTCTACACACCAGACAGCTGTGAGATGTGTCTGTGCCCGCCGGCGAGTACAGTGATGTGGCAGGTGACCCTGTGATCAGGGGACGTTCCCATTCTAGACCTGCTCCTTGAGCACTGTGTGATTTGGGCCAGCCCCTAAGCTGAGCTTCCCTGGCCTTAGGATTTCAAATGAAATCGAACCTGCTCCCTCCCCTACGCAGCGGGAGGGAAAAGGTTACTGTGAGCTTGGGATGGAAGGGACTTCTTATGCTTCCTGGCCCCGTTTGCTCTAATCATTTTCCCCTCAAGTAAAGATTATTTCACTGTCTTGTACTGCTGTTCCTGTTTCGTAGTGCACTGTCTTTGGTGAGAAATATACCTGCTTTTTTTTCTTATAGATTTTCCCACTCAAAATAGAATGTGTATTAGGTATTATTCGGATGTGTGGCTACATTGACAGACTTTTTGGGCCGCCTCTCCTTATTAGAGTGATTTAGTTCTCCACCCCCTACACTCAGCTCCTGGCTGTCCCTACCCTTTCTTTTCCTAAATCCTGTATATTCTTTAGGTGCCGTTATGTCCCCTCAAGGTGATGATTCAGGGATACCCGCTTTCCTCAGCAGCAAGCCACCCTAAAAGACGAATATGAAAGGAGAGGTGGCTGGGGTGGCCTGGACCTGCTCTCAGAGGGTCTTGGACCCTAAGCACTCTGAGCAACTGTGTGCAAGCCTTACCTGGCAAAGCGCAGCACTGCTGAAGGGTTTAGAAAGTTCCCTCTGCTGGCTGTTAGAGGATGTGTAGGGACCATCTTCTAAATTGTTGAAATGATGTTGTAACCATGTTGCCTGGTCCCTGTCTATCTCTGCAAACTACTGGTGCACAGTGCCTTGCAATTACTATTAAACTGCAAGAAGACCCTTCAAGTATTGCACAGATATCAACAAAACAATAAAGTAAAGCATAAGGCTAGGTTCAGGTTCCATTTCAAAGTGGGAGGTAGATGTCTGCTGTGAGATTACCTAAGCAGGGAGCCATCAGCTTATGTTTTTGTAAATCAGAGTTTTGATTTGCACATGTTTATTTTCATTGCTACCTCCTTCCCTTTCCCCAGCAGTACCCTCGGTCTAACACCACCGCCCTGGCTTCTGCCCTCTTCCAAGCTCTACATCAGCCCTGAGCCCTCAGGGAAGGGGAGGCCAGTCGGCCTCACCTAGGCCTCTGCAAGCCAAACAGCAGGCTCCTGTCTCCTCGGTTAACGAGGAAAGCCCCAAGGCAGGAAGGCTGGTGCCGAGGTTTTATGGAGGCTCTGGGCCAAATGGCTTAGCCAGGCATCCAACCAGCACTGCCCTCTGTCCCCTGGGAGCTGCAAAATGCAAACAGCTCTGGTAAAACGGGAGAGCAATTTCCCAAGCAGGAGACTGGGAGCTTTTAACGAGCTGAAGTGAGCCTGCTCCTGCCCTGGTCCTCCTGTCTGGCTAATTAGATTCCCAGCTGTAAGGAGTCCTTTGATGACCCAGAGACAGCACAAAGGGTCAGTAGCACAGGATTGAGGTGACAGTCATGAGTAAGCAACACAATGGGATTTCAGGCATTTTGGAAGGTTTCTCTTCCTTCTCACCCTCTCCCCCTTCCTTCCTTCAAGTCATGTCTCACACTCTACTAATGGTGCAGTTTGGAGTTTTTCAGGGAAGATGGATTGGCCAAATGAAGCATGTACACTTCCCTGGAGAAGGACAGGATACACTCTCAGTCATGCCATTCATTCACTCATTCATGGATTCTCTACTTTTTACTTTTCCATTGACCTACTTAGATTCTAGGCTAGCCTGTGAGAGACAGAGATGACCTTGTTTTACATTTAAGAAAGAGAGATAATCCAAGGACATGAACCATGACCAGGTAGTTAGGAAAGTGACCAGAAGGACATTGCAGATGGAGTATAATAGCTAATGAATCTGGTGTGTGTGTGTGTGTGTGTGGGGGGGGGGTAAAGTAGAATAGGGGAATTAGACTGGGTTTTATAAAATAAATCACTTTTTATGTTAAAACAGAAACAAAAATAGACAATAAGTGAGAATCGATGAGTTAAAAGGATGGAAAGGCTACTTCGGGAAATTGGGATGCTGTGTGTGATGCTTGAAAATGACCAGGAAGTGCAGTGGTTGAGGGTGGTGGGTCTGTGAACACTGACCGGAAGGCCACCCCAGCAGGGCCGATTGCTGTCCCCACGCCCTCAGTGCACTGGAGGAGGCACGAGAGGAAGGACCTGTTTACTCCCAGCTCTGGCAGCCGTCTAAGGCTGCAGCCACTCGGTGCAATTTTGAAAACGTGGGTCTGTTATAGACTGAATGTCTGTGTTCCTCCCAAACTCACATGTTGAAGCCCAACTCCCAGTGTGGCTGTGTTTGGAGACCAGGCTTGTAAGGAAACAAAGTGAAAGGAGTTTATAAGGGTGGGGCCCTGATCCCACAGGATTAGTGTTCTCCTAAGAGGAGACGCCACGGAGCTTGCTCCCTCTCGCCACTCACGGGCACACGCCAAGGAAAGGCCCTGTGAGGACAGAGAGAAGGATGAGAGGCCCCACCAGAAACCCAATCTGAGGAAAGCTTGATCTTGGCCGTCCCAGCCTCCAGAGCTGTGAGGAAATAAATTTCTGTTGTTGAGCAGCCCGGTCTATGCTTTTTTGCTGTAGCGGCCTGAACCAACTAACACAGAGCCCCGGGGGCCACTGAGACGGTGGCTTTGCCTTTCCTTTTGCTCATAGGGACATCCTTCCTGGGAAAAATCACCTTTTGTCTAAGGTGGACCAGGCTCTGAATATTGCTGTACTATTCTTCCCAAGGACTTCTGGCCTTTCCTTTGAGTTGCTGTTTATCCCTGTCTTTCACCATGAGAATTCTTTTCCTTGTGTGACATAATCTGGCTGGTAGATTATGAGAGAAACCAATGTACGCTTTGAGCTGGAGCAGAAATTGTAAGATTTTCTGCACGGTCCTAACATTCCTTTTCTGCCTCTGCCATGAGAATAGTGTGCTCCAGACAGGAGCTGCTTCTTCGGCCCAGATCCCAGAATGAAGAAGACACATGCAACCAAGTCATGGCTGCCGTGGTCGACACTCAGTGGCTGCAGCTGTTATACAACGTGAGAGACACATAAAACTCTGTGGTGTGGGGGTTGTTTGTTACTGCAGCATAACAAAGAGAACGCTGACCAATGCACCCTCCTCATACCATTAAATATCAGCACAGACTCTTTGTGGTTCTGATGACACACTTTACACAGCTTCATGTTGCTAATACTTTCTTTGTTCTGGGTATTTGTTCTATTAGGATTCCTTCAGGCCACCTCCGTATCCTCTTTTCCATCAGAATGTTTTTCCTTAACTCTCAGTTCTTAGCTCAGGCACCAGTTCCACCAGACGCCTTCCCCTGGGGCCCTGTGGGTTGGCCTATTGCTAATGTCCCCAGTCTCCTGTGCACAGCTTCATCACCACCTTCACCAAAGGTGTATCTCTCTCCCCAGCTAGCCTTTAGAGGACAGTCTAATTCGTTACTCTCCACAACATCCGGACAAAGGCTGGCCCATAAGGAACAGTGTTTTTAAAAATGAGCCATCTCCATGTCACAGAAATTTCAGTCCCTACAATCTCTGCCCTGGTCGATCCAGTCTGTTCAGACACCTACTGGGCTCAAGGGCCCCATGCTGTGTGGATTAGGTGAGGCAAGCTGTGCCCAGTGTTATCACAGTATGATAAGGCGGCAGATCTATGAGTATAAAGGAAGAAAACTCAATGTGGTGGCTACATTATCCAAAGTCATAAGCAAGTTTGATTAACAAGATGAGCATCTTCTCAACTGCATAGACGCTGCCACATCTTCAGCTCAGCAAGGCTGACCTGACATGATGTCCAGGTGTTCTTGTCATGGCAAAGAGGAACAAGGGAGAAAGACCAGGACCAACTTGGCAAACATACGAGGGCTGTCCGGAAAGTGTCCAGCCATGTAATATGAAAAATGGAGACATTTATGGCTGAATACTTTCCAGACAGTCCTCGTGTAATTCCTCCAGCCCACAGACCTCCTTTGTTTCACACCCCACACACAGGCACAGGCACGGACACTCATCACAAATCAAGAAAATGGGGAAAGATGAAATAATCTAAAATTGCTATACTAAAATTCTCAGAGATAAAGTGTAGTGCCTAGCACAAAATATACACTCAGCAAAATTGTTTTATGTTTTGAATCAGATTTTAATTCAGTATAGTAATACAGAAACCAGCAAAATGATGCTGTTTTGAAACAAATGATAATTGGATTGAAATTTATATTCAAAAAGTACTTGCTTACTTTCCCTGTGCCTGTGGTTGTGCTAGATCATGAGAAAACAGGGTGAAAATGCCTGGTCGCTGTCTGCAAGTACCTCTGAGTCGGGGGAGGGAGACAGTCCTCAAAGCAAATACATTCAAACATTTCCTAGAATTGCTGTCGTAGACTTTTCTGAAGGGAACAATGGAAGTTACAAAGAGGGAGTCATCAATTTGAACTTGATATGTCAGGCAAGTCTCAAAGAGATAATAAGTGGTGTGAGCTTTGAAAAATGAGTTAGTTTTCAATGAAGAATATCAGCATGCACACACACACACATACTCACGCAAGACTGATTTGTGATGTAATATGCATGGACTGTGTTTTTAATAAAGAAAAGCATCTCTAAACAAATGAATTTCTCTGGGGATGTGGAGAAATTATGCCAGAGAAAATATCTGGTATGTAACACTTGATTCAATATAGTCGATTCATTAAACAAACAATATTCATGGACATCTTCTGATTTCACAGTCTCTGTTTGTTTAAAATATCTTGGAGACTTGGATATCAGCGGACAATAAGAGCTTCAATGTAACCCCATAAAGCAATAATTTCCCATTTGTCTTCTAGCTTAACAATTCAATTTAGAAGACAGTGTAGCCTAATGGAAAGAGAAACGGACTTGGGATTTAAAATACCGGGTCTCTCTCCTTTCCTGATTGTGTTTCACTGGGCAAATACCTGGGGCTCAGTCTCCCATCTGTGAGATGGGAAGAAAGTAATATAATATTTGTGTAATATAAAAATGATAACCAAATAAGGGGCCGGCCACATAACAGGTCATCAGTAAGATGGTATGGGTGACTCTGACCTCCCGTATTAATAAAGGCTACTAAGAATCAAATGACTGTTGCTGTTTCCAGAAATCAAATCCATAAATTATTTAAACGTTATGAAAATGTACCATTTTTAAGAATATTCAGAACAGTTTGTCTAGACTCTGACAGCAAATTAAAAATAAAGTTTTTAATGTCAAAATGGTCCATGACAGAATGTCATCTTGTCTTCATCTTTGTAACTTCCTTACTACATATAGAAAAAGAATAGATTTAAGAACATTTGGAAATAAAATAAATCCACTTTTGTGCTACATGCCCTCAAATAAATATAGTTTTTAGAAAAAAACCAAAGAATTGTGTAAAATATCCTCTACTTGGTTTCAGATTTAACTTCCCAAACCCAAATATGACATTGTCACTCTCCCACTCAAAGTCCTTTCGAGGCTTTCCGTGCCAAAATTCAGGCCTTTGTAGGTGTTTTTCGGCAATGACAGAGCTTCATTATTCAGACCAGCCTGTGATTCTGGAAGGACCAGACCACCCCAGGGAGGCAGAGCTTGTGAGTTCTCTAGCTGGCTGGGCCACTGCCTTTGCTCTGATGTTGGTGGGGAGCTACTGGCTGGGTTCCACTGTCCTGAGACCCCACTGTCTGGGCTCTGCTGTCTGGTGAGACCACTGCCTGGCGGCTGCTGTCAGGTGGAACTGCTGGTTAGGGACGATGATGGCTTCTGTTCAGGCCAGTCACAGGATGTATTCCCTGACTGGGTAATTCTGCTATCAGGGATCTGTAGTTGGACAGGCCTGCAGGCTGGGCTCCAAGATTAGGTGAGTTGCTTCTTGATCCAGGCGAGACCACAGGCCAGCCTCCTTAGCAGTGCACAATTGAAGATTGTCTCCCTGAGTTGATTTGTGGAGTGGACTTCGGGCTAAGTTGAGTGGCTATTTGACCTCCCAGATCAAGTAGGATAGCCCCTACGCATCCTGCCTGGGCCAGGGTTGCTGTGCCAGATTTTGGGCTTGATTCTCATGGCTTGACACACAGCTAAGATGTTATGCCAGGTAAAGGATTCATCCACGTATGCTCCCAGGAGAACTCTCTGTGTAAAAGGGCTCCCTTCCGGCATTTGGTTTAGGTTAACACCCATGACATACCACAGGCCTTAGCTTAATTTGTATGTGGGTTGTATTGTGCATGAGTGTGTGAGATCCATATCTATATCTAGTTTTAGAAAGATAAATAGACATTGCGCAGTAGTTTATATACTAATGTGTATGTGCATTTGGGGGGTAGATAAACTTATAATACATTCAGTAACAGAATTATAAAATATTTAAGACCTATTAGCTTACATTAAGTTGCACACAGTTTGTGTCTTTATATGGCATTGTTTTATTTTGATAAGTCATATGTAGTGGGAAAATATCTTGTAGTATTATTAATCATTGTGGTCTATTTTTTTCAGGAATATGTCTCATTACCCTATTGACCTCCTGCATTCGGGCAGCTAATTATATGACAGCAGAATGCAGAAAGCAAAAGTGACAGATTTAGGTGAGCTAGGGATAATAGAAAAGATTCAGAATAATATTTAATTGGATAGACATAATTTGTCATCCTCCCAGCCAATTACTAGATAAAGTTTGCCTGCCTTGGAGAGAAGAGAAGGAACTGAAAGGGGGTGAGGGCAGAAAAGCTGATGGTCCCCAAGGAGGGGGTGGATGGGGAACTTCTGAGAAGGACTGAGGGGCTGAGGGTAGGAGAGAATCAGTGATGAAGGCCAGGGAGGACAGGACCTTGGTGCACAAGGTGATGTGGGAAGGAATATCACACAGGGGTATAGAAGCAGGATGTTTTAGGTCAGTTATATAAAGTCCACTTGCCCAGAGTGATGTGGGAAAATACACAAAATTTTCTGTGAGCCTAAGAATAGTTCAGACAGGACCCAAGAGCTGGTGCACGGCCCTCACCGGGTGAGGAGAGAAAGCCCATTGCCACCCGTGCCAGTGTGGAGGGAGGGCAAAGGCCAGCAACAACTGTGTGATCTGAATGTTTGTGTCCCCCCAAAACGTATATATTGGAACCTAACCCCCCGCATGACAGTGCCAGGAGGTGGGGTCTTTGGAAGGTGATTAGGTCCCTTATCATGGGATTAGTGCTCTTATAAAAGAGGCCAGAGAGAGCTTGTCCCTTCCTTTCTACCATGTGAGTAAACACCGCAAGTGCCTTCTAGGAAGAACAGGCCCTCAACAGACACAAAATCTGCTGGTGCCTTGATATTGGACCTCCCAATCTGGATGTGTGAACAATAAATTTCTGTTATTTATAAATTGCCCAGTCTAAGGTACTTTGTTTTAACTACCCGAAAGTAATAAAACAGTACTGAATATGGGACACACCATCTCTTCAGTACTGTCAATGGCTTAGAAGAGAATCTAGCAAGAGCATAAGAAATTGAGATGCATGCATATAAAACAATGGTGCACACCGTGTATAAAGACAATCCAAGGGAAGCATTAACCAGAAGAGAATTCCTGCTGATAGTGGGGGTGGGAGAAATGGGAGGGAGGAATGGTGAGAAAGGGAAACAAATAAATAAATATATAAACAAACAAGGATAGGAAAGCATCCTTCTTTACACATGCATGTGTCGATAGTAAGCCAGGAACAAAGAAATGTAGTTAAGTCACCTCTCTGCCTTTGTTATACCCAAACAAAAAGAGATGGCCAAAACCAAGGGAAGAAAAAAAAGCATCTATATCTATACACACACACACACACACACACACACACACACACACATAGCCTCCAGAAACGTCCTCCAGTGTTCTCCTTTCTCCCCCACTCAGCCTGGGGGTGGTGCCTCCCGGAGCATTTAGAGTCCCCCGTTTACTTGCATCCAGCCTGTCTCATGAAATTTCAACCTTCTTTGCACCTGTTTGTGCCAACTTTGGCAGAAAATGCCTGTCTTAATATACTTTGTATTTTCAGCAACTTGCACAGCACTAGTTAGGTAGTAAGTGTTCAATAAATATTTGTTGAGTACATAAACTACTGATGGAAAAAAACGAGGTGCACTGGACACAGTTGATAGAACTCATCCATCTTCATCAAGCTTGTCCCTCGCAAATTCTCTCTCTCTCTTTCTGTGTGTGTGTGTGTGTGTGTGTACATGTGTGTGTATACGTATGTGTGTATGTATATATAGTTTTAAAGTTTTCACCATTATCTTCAAAACAGCCATTAGAAAACTCCTGTCATTGTGACTTCTTCAAATAAACAAACCATATTTATGCCTCCTCCTTACGTCTAATTTCAAGAAATGAAACTATTCCAAATTCTACCAAGTTTCTTTCAAAATTAACATTGGAATTTAAACTTTGGTGTCTAAAAGCAGGGCAAATATGATGCTATGGGAACAAGAAGCTAAGTCACAGGCATGACGCATGTACAGGTACATCCCATATGCACAGGAACTTCGGGTCCTTTGTTTCTAACTTCAACATGTACCAAGTAGGACTACTTTGAAAATATCTTTGTCCCAAAGCTATTTCTACAGATATCAAGCAGCCTTGCAACTTTAGCTTAAAGCCCTGGTCGTGGAAGATAAGTTATCGAACAGTTCAAAGTCAGTTGGGTTCCCTAATATGCACTTTTGTCTGTGGTACATATATTTGGTTTCACTCTTTAATCTGAAAATACTTACGAGTGAAACAGCAGCCGTAGAGTTAGGGCAATGGCAGATTAACCATAGATTCATACAAGTGCATGCTGAAGTTTATGTCTTATAGTAACTACACCTTCCTTAGCTGCTAGAAACACCCTCTCATAATCCGGAGATCTCTTAATCACGTCTCCTTAACGCTGCTTGAGTTTGGATGAGTCAAGTATTTCAACAGCCTTCTGCACTCACCAAACCTGAGGATATTATTTTAAAAAATTAAATAGGAACTGTGCTACTTGTGAGCATGATGTTTATTTCAAACATGCAGCTCTACTGTCCTTCTATATTTAAAGAGGGATGTCTAGCAATTATAATAACTTGACTCAAGAATCAAATATTTAGGGCAGCAAACCATGTCTATTTCAGGCTTTGCAGCTGACGTACATTCTTAGGCTATACAGGATAAACACAGTATTTCATTTCAAGTTCCTAAAAAGGGAAATGACCATGAGCAAAATGAAAAGGCTTTGTTTCCACACATTGCACACGTTTGCAGCTAGCTGGAGTTTGGGCAGCTGAACCAGGTCATTAATAAATGTCTGACACAGCCTGTGACTGAAGACATTTAAAAGGTTAACGTGTTTCAGTCTTTCACAGAAGCATGAAGAAGTGTATATCTACAGAGTTATTAATACATTAGTCGAGTCTGTAATTATTATCCTAATGGCTCTTATCAAAAACAGCAAGAGGTAGGCAAGAAATGGATAATTACAGGATGGGAATAGGGAGACGGCTTTTTTTTTTTTTCTCAAAAAGCTTTCCATCAGCATAATGACCAAAGTATCCGGGACCTGTTCTGAAGTGCATTAACCAGATGATGTGATTACTAAGTCACTTACTTAATTAGCTCTGTTCACTAAAGATTAGTCAAATGCAGACTCCCCATCCCTCCCTGCTGCCGACCACAGGTAGAAACTGTCCTCCTCCCTTCTAACAAACAGCCACACCATCCTCTTAGACCAAGCTCAAATGTGTCATTGCCTCAATGACATTTTCCATAATTCTATCAAAGGAAAATCTGTCTTCCCATCCATCCATCCTCCATCCATCCAGCCATCAACCTAATTTCTTATGTCTTTCTAAAATGGATTTGAGTTGGCCGACAACTCTCTATTAAATACAGTAAGATTTTGAAAAATATATAGTGAAGAAAAAAAATAAAGGAAGTAACAGAAAGTGTGTGTGTGATAGAGAGAGAGAAAGAGAAAAAGAGAGAGAAGTGGGGAAGAGAGAGACTCGAGTAAAGGAGTACAGTCAGTATGGAAAATGAATGCCACCTGGTGCTGCAGTTTATCGCAAATTTAGCTGTTTCCTCCTTTATAGCCAAAGTAAAGAAAAACCATATATATATAATCCCTTGTAAAATTAACTGGTCCTTAAGGCTAAAACAAACTGGTAGCTAAGGAGAAGCACAACCATTTTGTTTTCTGGAATCAAGATACCCTTCACCCTAGGTTTTCATAAAGGGTGCACCATGTGATGCTATGAATGTCACCCTCCATGGCATCCTTACCACTGATATGGGGGCATATTTCTTATGACTGTCTCTTCTAACACCCCTCGGTGCAGCCCGTGGCTTAACACCCATGCAAAATCCAGTGAAGGAAAACTGATGAAAGATCAAAATATCAGAGTCCCATAGCACTCTTGATTATTGCCGTTTAAGCAATTATTTTAGTGTTTGACAAGTTCTTGTTTAGTTTTTTGTCTCTGCATTAAAGACAATTCCTTGAGGCAAAGAACAGAACTTTATTTACCTGTGAATTGACAGAGATTAACATTAATGTCAGGAACAGTTAATATTTCTTAAGTGAATTAATTCATGTGCTGTAAATATAGGCTTTTTTTTTCCTTTTAGAAAATACCCGCTCTCATAGTAACCCTAAGACATTGAGAGCTTGGATTAAAATAATCAGCAGATTATTTTAATTTTCATAAGCCCTGGAGAGTGGTAGCCCGTTTTTGCTGCTAGTGTTTATAGAGCTGCTTCAGCGAGGAATGTCGCCAGGGTTAATTGTAATATGTCAACTTGTCTGGGTCGTGGTGCCCGATATGTTATCAAACATTATTTTGGATTTTCTGTGAGGATGTTTTTGGATGAGACTTATATTTAAATCAGTGGATTTTGAGGAAAGCTGATGGTCCTCTTTAATGCGAGTGGGCCTTAGCCAATCGTTGCAAAGTTTGAACAGAACAAAAGGCTGATGGCCCCGCGCCCAGCCAGGAGCGGTTCTCTAGCAGACTGCCTTGCGCTGACTGGGACTCTTTCCTGTTTTTCAGCTGCCAGCCTCACCCATCGGATCTTGGACTCTCCAAGCCTCCACAATCACCAGGGGCTGTCACTTAAAATAAATCTCATATACGTGTGTGTGTGTGTGTCTCCATCCTATTTGTTCTTTTTCCCTGAGAACCCTGACTAATGCAAACGTAACCACGCACTGGGCATCTGTACTGAGACTGAACTTCTAAGTGCCACTCCAGTGTCCTGTCTTGCCCTGGCCCAATCCAGATTTGATCCCAGTCACACAAAGGCTGCTGCTGGCTCCATAGCCCGGGCCTGCCTGAGAGCCTCATTTACAGAGGCGGCAAATCCACTGTAAGCAGGGACCCAGCTGCAGAGGAAGCAGGGCCATGAAACCCCTCCCTGAGCAGACATTGGAAACCCATGCATCCAGTCGTGCTGCTCCTGTCTCCCTGCCCTCAGGGTAAAGGAAGCCTGGTCTGGACTGGCTTTGCAGTGGGTAAAGGAGGATGAGAGTGATCTGTAAAGACAGATAACTAGGAGCTACAATAGTATCAGGGCAACCAGAAGATGTTAAAGCAGACAGAGGATAAACATCTAAGGGCCACACAGCTCTCTTCCCAGCATTCCAGGCACCCCGTAAGAACGTGGAACACAAAAATAGCCTCTGGAATCTGCCAGGGTCCAGGGATAAAACTGCATCTCATTGACGAGATGAGGTTTCTACTATCTGGCAAAACAGAGGCTTGAAATGGATATTGTCTATTGATAGCAAGTAAAGTTACATTTCTTACAAACTGGAATTTTTTGTAGGCTGAGATTAATACCTGCTGTGAAACTTAGTGTTCTAGAGTAAATGGTGATATATTTATTGTTATTTAGATTACATATATTAAAATATTAATTTAAATAAGTATAATAAAATAATATAATTGGATGTAATGGTAAATGAGCAAGATATAGAGCTGATTGACTATGATTTAGAATAAACCACTGGTTTTGTGATCATGCAAAGTGGATTTGAATCCCAGATTCCTGACTTGCTCAGCAGACTTTAGATAGGTACTGAAATTTTCTTGGGTTGTAGTCTTATCTGTAAAATAAGGGCAAATCTTTTGAGTGACTTTGGAGGATTTTTAACAGAAATAAATTTGATTACAAATACAAATCATGGAGTCCGGTTTCTAGCCAAGTAGTGCTCAGCAGATGCTGCTTGCTTTATTTTCCTCCATGTGTAAAGTATGTATGAATGAGAAGGAGCCCTGGAAGGAAATAAACAAAAGTGAGATCACTTTTGCTGGGGTGACAAAATGAGGTGTAACTAATTTTTCATTTTTCAAAATTTTCTGTAATGTTGCGTCATTTTTTTTAACAGAAAAAAATAGAAAGTTTTCCAACTCCTGCTGCAGGCCCTGAACCAGTCCACAAAGTAAAGGCTGGAATGTGTCCGACGAACTTGGCTCCTCTCTCTGCACCCGCTGCCTTAGCACAGGGAGCCCGAGCACTTCCTTCTTGGTTAATCTCAGCCTGGCCAGTGGATTGCAACACTCCAAAGTCTCATGCTTTTCCCAGCCTTTGAGTATCTTGCTGAATTGCTGTCCAAGGGCAAATTTTTTCTGTCAAACAGACCTGCAAGGTTGCTAGGCACATACGAGAACAAAGAGAGATTCTGGTTACCCAATACTTGTTTTGCAAAGTCTGTTTAAAAAAAAAAAATTGCATCATATCCCATTTGATGATTGTGCAATGCAGGGTGGATACCTAAACTGAAAGTTAAGAAAGTCTGAGCTCTAGGCACCTTTGTAATTGAGACATCCACTTATACTCATGTGGAAAATATTCAGTTGTTCTCAGTTGTAAAAAAAAAAAAATGAGTAGAAAGCCAATGAAAATAGACCCCAATGTTCCTTGCTCAGATAAAATAGCACATAGAAAATTCCCCATCCTGTTTCTTCTCAGGTATTTGGTATATCATGCTTATGTGGAATATAAATAGGCTTAGTCCTCGGTCCTCGAGGTCCTAAATTCCTCATAATGTTGTCAATTCACCTGCAGTTGTCTTTTAGTACAAAGAGCACCAATTATGGAATTGCCCAGTCTGGGTTCAAATCCTGGCTCTGATAATTTACTAGTTAGGTGACCTTGGGCAAATGACATAAGAGTGTAGTTTCCTTCATCTTTATAATGGGCGTGGTAAGATGTAGTCAGAAATTAGTGTCTCCATTAATAGAACTGCTGTAAAGGGCTGAGGCCACAGCCTGCCATGCAGGGGGTGATCAAGGTGTATTAGTTCCCTTCCAACTCCCAACCTTCCCCATCTTAAATTTCTCACCATAATTGGTCCTGTTCCATGGTCATTTATCAAACACCAATTCATCCCAGGACCTACATGAGTACCTGCGGTGGGGGCTACAGGTACAGGGAAGAGTCAACCCTGGGCCCTGCCCTTCATGTGCTCACAGTGTACAGGTGGAGCAGGCACATACCCAAGTGGATTCAGCAAAAGGCAGACAGTGATGCACAATGAGGTTGAAATTTATGGAGCCTGGGAGAATGAGAGATATTAAGGGAGAGAGAAAAAGGAGAAATTCTTCCAAACTCTGAGATCCCAGAAATCACTGCACAGGAGCTGGGCTTCCATCTAATGATATACTAGGGCCGAGGCACAATGCTAGGGAATTTAAGCTCTGTCCCTAAAAACAATCAGCTCACAGTCAATTTGCACTGCTGCTCTACTTCGTGGTTCCCTAACTTCCGGGTGTCATTTACTCTCCATAAGCTTCCATTTACTTAATCTGTAGAACATGGCCACCGTTCCATGCTTCTTGATTGTGTTCTGAGGGCAGAGTTGTCAGTGGAAGGGATTGGGTCTGGTGGGGAGGTTATTCAGGGCTCAACGGTACAACTGACATAGATGTTTGTCAGACGAAATCTTCCGAGAGCATGAGACATTATCGTGGTGCACAATGACATGCTTCATACAAGAGAAGTGGGTTTTCAGTGACAAAGGATTCAATGTTTTGCACAAACTCAACATTGGCACTTTGAATAAAATGGACGCTTTTTTACTGATATAAAGGGAAAAAAACAGACAGTTCCCTGCCTGGGAGTTTCCACAAGCAGTTGAAGCACACTGTTCAGCCACAGCTAGTTACCTCACCCAGCACAGACTCTTGTTACTCTCTCAACTGCCGTTGGCACAAAACGTGCACACACATATCCTCAAAGGGAAAATGCCATGCAAATGACACATTTTCCACAAGATATGGGATTTACTGTGTCTGGGATAGGCCTGAAGGGTCCGTGTATAATGAAGCCGGAACATTTCTGCCGAGTTAGACTCTTTCTCTCCTGAAGTTAGCTCAGAGATAGGTATAATTTTTTAAATCACTGTTATAGAACAAATAAACCCGAGATGAAACTTTCATTAAAATAAACCTGACACCTAGAAATTAAGACTCTTTGGCATCAGTCCAGCGACAGTAGGTTTTGGGGCACTGGATGACACTTTAAACTCAAAGTTAATTTATAGCAACTGTGTTTCCAGAAGCAAGAAATGAGGGCTGTCATTAGACTTTGGAATTTTAACCTGCATATTTCAGGTACAGTTGTTATAAAAAGAAAAATTCTGATAAAAGTAGGATAAAAATCTTTTCAGGGTGTCTATTCATTTTTGTATTTGAAATATTGAATGATACTATTCATTGATAGTACTAACTCAGTCATTCATAAATACCAGAGATTTGTTTACTTCTCCCCATTATTAATTTATTTATTCAATTTTTTAAATCTTAGTATGGCTTTCTTGATATTTATTTTATATTTTGGTTATAATCCCACACTATTTTTTATTTTTTTATTTTTATTTTTTGCCAAATTGTTCTAGCTTTGGCCATTGGGAGCTCTTTCAATTGCCTCCTGTGTTCCTTTGACATACCTTATCACTGTGTGTGTTAAGGAATTCTTTGCTTTCTGATATTACAAGGGGCTCCAAGCTCACTTTGATCCCTCCTGTGGCCCTAGAACCAATCATTTCTCCCAAAAGCCCTAGTACTTTTCTTTCAAGAATGGCATTAGAAGCCAAAATCTGGACCCTAGTTGTGTTCACTCAACTGGAGTGTCATTGTTTCTAAGCCGACAGAGCAAGGAGATATGTGTGCTCTGATGTATGTGCGTGTACTAACCCACTTATATAAACATATCTACAAATGTTTTTGCCTTCGACTATCTGCATCTACATTAAGAGAAACATGAGTTCACACTCATGTCTCCAACTCTAATCTATTACCATATGGATCATTCTAGTCATTTCCTTTTGCTTATCTGCAACCATCCATGCCAGCAAGAAATAACGGCTCCCACCATTCACCATCCACCATTTTTTTACTAGTTGTTCAGTTCTTGTATCCACATAGAGCAGCATCAGAATTATTAACCTGTACCCTTGTTGCAAACAACTTTATCAACTATGGCATAGTTCTTATGTATAGTTGCTTTTGCCTTTATTCTTGCAGTCGCCACTTATTTCCAAAGTTGATTTAGGTAGCATCTTCCTTCACCCTCACAACATACTTCAGTGAGGTTATTTTATGCATTGGAAATATATTATTTTGTGACAGTCTGCATTTTATGCTATAACCTTAGTTTTAAGGTACAGAACCAACCACATACATGATTATTTAAAAAAAAACCTCGTATACATTAAGTTTAATTCTTTGTGCTGTAAATTTCTAGGGGTCTTGACAATGCCTAATAAAATATACCCACCATTTCAATATCATATAGAATAATTTCACCAACTTAAAATATACTCTTGCTTCATTTAATTAATCTTCCTCCCTACCTCAAACTCTGAAACATGATTTTTTATAATCTCTATGGTTTTGCCATTTCCATAAGATTACATAAATTTAATTTTACAGTATGTAGCCTTTTCATATTGGCTTCCTCCACTTAACAACATGTATATAAGATTAATCCATGTTTTTGCATGGCTTGATAGAATAGCCTTTTTTACTGCTGACTATTATTTTATTGTATGGATATACCAAAGCTTGTTTATCCATTCATGTACTGAAAGACATCTTGGTTGCTTCCAGTTTTTGGTGACTATGAAAGAAATTGCTATAAACAGTCATTTAAGGTTTGGTGTGGACATAAGTTTTGAAATCACTTAAGTTAATGCCTAGGAGCATGATTGCTGGATTGCAGGAATTATTTTTATCCTTGTAGGAAACAAGATACACGTCCAGAATAGCAGAGAAAGGCCCTTTAAAAATCCACTCCTCCATAAAAGCAATAAGTAAAATGGCAAAAAAAAAAAAAAAAAGAAAATAAAAATAAAAATAAACTTGTCCAAATCTCTGAAAATTAACTGAAGCCTTGCAATAATCCCAAGAGCATTTATTTTCAAAAACGGCTGAATCTTGGAAAGAGAAGCATAAGTTTTTTGGTGTTTTAACTTGCTCTATACCCACCTGCCTCTCTCCCAGCTACATGATATCCTTAAAAACCAACAGAAGCATGGCTAAAATTTCATTAAAAATCATCCATCTAGAAGCCACTAGAGCTAACATAATGGCTTTGGAGATCCCCCAAAGCCCCATCCCTAGAGAATTGTCATAACTTGACATGTCTGGAAACCCTCTAAAAATGCTCTATTCATAGGGCTTGCTTTCATTTCACCTGACTCAGGGCTTGCTTTAGAAAACAGTGCTATCCCTGGGTAATTTGTTGAAAACAAGTGGCAATTGTTTAACATGACAGCTGCATGAGGCAGCAATATGAGTTGGGACTAACAAAAGGCTGACTACAAAGCTTAAAAATAATAATAATAATAAAAAGAAAATGAGATGTCAATGGGGGCTCTGAAGAGCTCAAACATATCTCTTACTTCTGGCTAACATTGAAAATATGCACAAAGAGATTGAAGGCCAATGAAGAGTTGTAAATTACCAGTCAGGAAAATGAAATTCCTGACCACACATACGTAAACATAGAGCCTCTCAGCAAAGGCTGGAAGGCTTATTATTTCAAGGCATTTAAGAAAAAAACTGTGCAATCATTAGCTGAACAGTAAATTAACCAATCAGAGACATCAGTGGTTGCACTTGACCAAAAAAAAAAAAACCCAAAAGCAACAACCAAGAAAACACACAAAAAACCCTCCAAGGCATTATAAATTAGTACAGGAAATTTACTGAACAAAAAACAACAACAAACAATAATAACAGCAAAGCCTTGGTGGAAGGTTGGAGGTTTAAATTTGTCACATTATTGTTTAAAGTGTCCAGCTTTCAACAAAAAATTAAGAGACATGTAAGGTCATAGGAAAGTATGTTCCATTTACAGGAAACTGTCTGCCAGCAAGCCCAGATGTTGAACTTACTAAACAAAGACTTTGAATCAGTTATTCAAAATATGTTTAAAAAGCTAAAGGAAACCATGTATAAAGAGGTAAAAAGAAGTATGATAATATGTCTCACTGAATCAAAACAATGAATAAAGAGATATAAATTATAATATAAGTACCAAATACAAATTTGAGAGTTGAAAAGTCCAATATCTGAAATGAACAATTCATTAGAGGGGCTCAACAGAAAATTTGGGCTGGCAGAAGAAAGAATAGGTGAACTTGAAGGTAGGTCAATTGAGATGATTCAATCTAAGGAACTGAAACAAAAGCAGAATTCAGAAAAATAGATAGTGCTTCAGAAACACGTGAGATAACATCAAACAGACCAACACGCACATTGTGGAAATCAGAAAAGAGGAAGAGAGAGAAAGAGAAAGAATGATTTTTAAAAATGAGCATAGACATTCTCATTTGATGAAAAACATTAATCTAAAACTCTGAAAAATTTAATGGACCCCAGGTAAGATAAACTCAAAGAGATTCACATCGAGACACGTTATAAACAATCAAAAGACTGAGAGGCTATTGGAACCAGCAAAGGAAAAGTGATTAGTTGTATACAAGAGAGTCTCAATAAGATTAACAAATGACTTCTCATCAGAAACCATATAAGCCAGAAGGCAGTGGAATGACTGTCAATGTGCTGGAGAAAAAAAGGCAATCAATCAAGAATTGTATATTCAACAAAATTATCTTTCAAAAACAAAAGAAAAATTAAGACATTTACAGATAAACAAAAACTGAGAAAACCTATCATTAGCCAAATTTCCCTACATGAAATACTAATGGTTAATCCTTCAGGCTGAAATAAAAAGGCACTAGACTGTAACTCCAGTTTACATGAAGAAATAAAGTACAGTGTTTAGAATAACTATAAGATAAATATAAATGACAAGGAAATTGTTTTAAATTTGTAACTTTTATTTTATGACTTATTTTAAAAACAGCTGCACAAGGCAATAATAATAAAGCACTGTTGATGTATTTTTATGTATAAGATATAACTCATATGAAAATAATAGCACAAAGGAGATTAGAAGGAATGGAACTATACTGGACCAAAGGTTTTCTTTTAATAAAATTAAGTTGGTTTTAATCCAAGCTAGATTATTTTAAATTAAGATGTTGTGCATCATGAAAACCAGTAAGGGAAAAATACATGCACAAACACATCATTAGTCTTCGTAGATATTCAAAAGAGGGCAAGAAAGAAGAAAATAAGAAATGTTGAAAATACGGGATAAATTATAAAACGAGATAAAGAAATAATAAATCTAAATGTATCAGTAATTATGACAAATAACTGCTTAAGTTAAGACAAATATTGCTAAATGGGGTTAAAGGAGTCTAGCCATATATGCTTTCATACAGGCATATAAAAGTAGGAAAGTAAATAAATGCTAAAATTAAAACAATAGAAAAAGATATACCAGCCAAATGAGAACCAAAGGATGACTTGAATAACTATAATAATACCAAACAAAATCAACTTTAAGAAAAAAAATCATCATTAAAAATAAAGGCAATCAGTAATAAATTTTTTCAAATATTTACTTTTGAACTTGTTTACATCTAATCTTCAAAAATATTCTTAAAAATTTAACTGGCAATATTAAATTAAGAAATCAACAAACCACCATTGTTCTTCAGATTTTAATATGTTTCTCTCAGTAATAGATAGATTCAAGCAGTTGTAAAACAGGACTTTAGTAGAAAATTCAAACACAAATAATAAGCTTGATCTAATAGATATACATAGAATACTGCAAAGAAGAAATCATAATGGAATTTAGAAATCATTTAAAATGAAGTGAAAATGAAAGTACTGCATGATAAAACAGTGGAATGAAGCAAAAGCAGAACTCAAAGGGAAAAGTATAACTTTAAATACTTATATTAGAAAAAAATGACAAAAATAATGCAGAAATCATCTTTCTTAAGATATTGTGAAAAATAATGAAACAACAAAAATTATTGGAAAAGAGAGAATGATGAGAACAGAAAATAATAACATTATTTAAAAAAAAACACAATCAAAAGAGGATTCAATAGAACAAATACTTGTTCATTGAAAAATAAACAATAAAACAAACAGACCTCTGGTGGTGATAAGAAAGAAAGGGGAGGCATACACAAACTGTTCCAGAAATGAGAAAGAATTAACTCTAAATAATGCAGACTTTAAAAGGATACTATGAACAATGTTAGGACACTAAATTTGAAAACCTAGATGAAATTGACAAATTCTTAAAAATATAGAAAAATTACTTATTAGAAAACCTAAGTATTCATTATCCCTAAATTTTCCCTAATGGAGGACAAAGAGGAAAGAAAAAAACTTTGGATGGCCAAACTATATTCATAGAACACAAAAGACAAAAATATTTTCAAATATAATATTTAGAGTTTTAAGCTAGTCTCAGGGGCAATTAATTGTCATTGCAAATAGCTGTTTGCAGGAACCTAATGTTTGTTCTGTGTTACTCTAGCCTTTCCATAATTGCAGAATGAATGTATAAATAGATTTATGGTCTAAAATATCATACCATATCATATGATTATATTTTCACAATACTGATGGATGCAGAGCAGGTATAATTGCCATTTGACAAAAAAAAAAAAAAAAAGAAAAGAAAAGAAAAGAAAAAAAGAAAAGAAAAAAGAAGAAACTAAGGCCACAACAGGTTAGGTGATCTGTCTGAAGTCACATAGCCTGAGTGATACGTGGGCTAAATTCCAATCCATGCATCCTGTATCTAAGTCAGTATTCTTTGAACTACAGCATGTTGTAGAGTCATTAATTCATTTACTTAATTTGGAAGTTTAATTCAGTTCTACTACTAATTATCCCTAGTGCAAGAAGCGTTGGAGCCATTCTTTTCATATTAGAGAGAATAAACTGTTTTGAGAATTTTAATAATTACTAATATGTCTTAATTCATTATTGCAAATCTGAGTCCTAATATTACTTAAGAAGTATTTAAAGTCCTGTTTCCATTAAGGTATGTACTTTGATATATTTTTGAATATTTTTTCAAATATTGCTAAGTCAAACAAAATCTGTGCAGATCACATAGACAAAGAATTGTCACTATTTATTTATATACCCTTTATTCAAATCAATAAGAAAACCCCTAACCATCAGGATCAAAAGGTACAGTTCCGAATTTTTATATAGAGAAATGAAATCTAGAAAGTCTCAAATCCATTCTCACCTATCACATTCGTATAGATGTCTTTAATTATAAAAAGCATACATAAGTCAGAATACTAATTGGCAAAAGACTTTTTAAAAGACATTTGATAATATGTATTAAAAACCTTAAATATCTTCAAACCCTTTGACCCAGTAATTTCATTCTGAGGCTTAATTTTGAAAAAGTTCTCCAAGTTGAGGAAGGTTATAAAAAGAATGATATTTATTGCAACAATGTTTGTTGCAGCACTTTTTCATGAGCCACATGAAATAATAGAATTGTTTCTATGATGAATATGTTGTTATATAATGAGAAATTTTTAAAACTTTTTATTTTGAGCTATTTTTGGACTTACAGAAAAGTTGCAAAGAGTACAGAGAGTTCCCACATACCTGTCCACCACTGTCCCTGATGTTAACATCTTACGTAACCATAGTACAAATAACAAAACCAGGAAATGAATGTTGCTGCAATACTATTACTTAAACTTCAGAGTTTAATAGACTCCCTTGTTTTTCCATAAACATCCTTTTTCTGTTCCAAGATCCTACCCAGAATTCCCGCTTTGCATAAAACTGTTGTGTCTCCTTAGTCTCTTCCCATTAGTAAAAATTCCTCAGTCTTTTCTTGTCTTTTATGGTAAGGGAAATATTAATGGTTTCTATTGGATAAGGAAAGCAGGACACAGAACAGTACACATACGCACACACACATACACACACATGCACATACACACTATGGCCCCAACTACACAAGCAGAGAGCTGACTAGCGAAGCCACAGGAGGAAATACCCAAAATGTTATCAGTTCTTATCTTTAGGTGAGGGTTATAGGCAATTATTCCCCTGCTACTTTTACTTCCTCTATTTTTTAAAATATATTTTCAAATATGATCATTCAATACTTAAAACCAGAGGGAAGAAACACGTAATATAAAATAGTAAGGTCTCTAAGCTAGAGTTTTATTAAACCGGAGAGCTTATTCTCCCATTTGATCTAAATGTTATTTCACTGCGTTGTAGGTATACGCATAATTCCCTCTTCTAGTTCTGATACTGCTCGTATTTTGCTAATTCTCCACCCCCACCTGTTTCTGCCAACATCTAAAAGTACCAAGTAGCAACTACCCAGTTGTGAGTGGCACAGAGGCTTAAGGCAGCGAGTGTTGCCTCAGCTCAAGAGCATCAGAAACAAAAATGCTCACTGGAGACACTGGACACAAATAATCTACCCGAACTGCACCTTCTTGGGGGCAGAAAGATGGTCCTCACTGTCCCTTTCTCAAGCTCCCCTGGGAGACTGTGGGGAGCACGCACCAGGCCTTACAGAATACAGACTGCAGAAGTGCACTCACTGTGGTCACCTTGTATCCAGAAGGTGCTAGGAACAAGAGACCAGTGCCCCTGATCCCAGATCACAAGGGCGTTTTAGGATGCCACAGTCGGCTGTTTCCTCATATTGGCTATTTTTTTCACCTTCCAGCTTGTCACCACAGTGAATGATAGAAATCCCTGAAAAAGAAGAGCACCTTGCCTTTGTAGGCAGAAAGGAAGAGGTGCTCCAGTGAGAGGGCCCCCTCGCTTCACAGCAGAGGGGTGATGGTGGTCCCATTAAAGGCTAGGACAGCAGTCTCTCGTGCCTGTGGCCATGAAGCACAGGGCAGCAGAAGTTGCCTGCCTGCCTGGGTCTCAGAGGAGCCTGTCGGCTAAACTGGGAAGAACTCGCCCTTTGAAGCCTGTGGGGTTTAAGTTTGGATTATGGTTTAACCACATGTAATAACATTTACCATTTATTGAGCATCTACTATGTTCTCTTCCTCAGTGCTAAATCTGTAACAACTCTGCAAGACAGGCAACATAAATCCATTTACACACAAGGAATCTGAGACTCTTACAGGGTATATAACCTCAGGCTGTGTGATTTGCTCCTCTGTATCATGAGAATAACAAACCCTTCCTCCTACAGCTGTTGAGATTCGATGAACCACACAGAAAAAGGGCCGAACACATTTCCTAACACACAGCCAGCATTAAGGAGGAGTGGCTCTTTGACACCCAGATTCCACGGTGATGCAGTTTCTGGGATGCTTCGCCTAAAGTGTGATCTGGTTTAGATTTTTTAATGTAAGCCTAGAATCCCAAGGATCTGCCAGGGACAGAAACTCGTCTTGGAATCTTCCTGAAATGCAAACAGTTTAAAGGTCACTGAAAACTTCATCTAGTATATATTTATATTTGTCTCGTAAACTTCTGAGGAGAGTTTTCCAGGAGATGGTGGCGTCTCGGGAGACGACTTTGCTGAGGCTCCTGTAACTCAGTTTCTGTTGTTTTTGGCCTCTGCGTCCTGAAAGGAAAAGGGAACTCAGTGAAAAATGTTAAACAAAGCCAAAGATATAAATATTTTTTAAAAGCACTAAATAAAAAGTGTCAGACACCCACTGCTGCAGGGAGATTTCTCAGTAACCAGTGCCAAGTGGGGTCCTAGCTGCAGCACCCAGGAACGTCCTTCTTCCAGGTCTCCTGGGGCTCCAGGCATCTAGAACGAGGAGCGTTCTCTGTCCTTACTGACACCTATTTGGGAGGACGAGAGCTGGATGAATCTGTGAACTCTCTGCAAGAGGATCCAGCAGGTGAGTGGGGGGCGCCTCCAGGCTTCTGTAGTACAATCGTCCTCGGAGAGAAAGAGAGAGAGAGAGAGAGCAGGAGTGCACGCAAGCATGGAGCTAGTATAGAGAAAGACATACTAAAACTCAGAGAGTGATTGGGATTCGTTTCCAACCAGATGTATGCTTTTTTTTTTTTTAGCAGAGAAAAAAATTAACTTCGTAAAGCAAAATTTTGGACAGGTATCCATGCATGTAACCATCACCACAACCAGAATCTAAAATCCTCCATCACCTCAACAAACTCCTTCATGCTATCCCTTTGTGGTCACACCTTGCCCTAACCCTAACCCTGGCAATCCTTGATCTAGTCTTCATAAGTACAGATTTGTCTTTGCAATAAAGTCATATAAATGGAACCACACAGCATATGACCCTTTCAAACTGGCTTGTTTCATGCAACATCATGCCCTCAGGAGTCGTCCAAACTGTTGTCCTGCCTACAATGTGTTCCTTTTCATTGCTCAATAGTATTCCATTATGTGGATGAAAAGTAAAAGAAGAATAGTCCCAAAGATGTCCTCATCCTAACATTAAAAACCTGAGAGCATATATTACCATAAATAACAAAAGGGACTTTGCAGATGTGATTAACAATCTTGACACACAGAGATTTTTCTGGGCTATCCAGGTGGGTCCAATGTAATCGCAGGCATCCTTAGAGGGAGGCAGGAGGGTCAAAGTCAGAAAAAGCAGCCGTGACAACAGAAGCAGGGGCTGAAGTGATGTGCTTTGGAGACGAAGGAAGGGGCTGTGGGCTCAGGAATGCAGGAGGCCAATAGAAGCTGGACAGGCAAGAAAATGGGCTTTATCCTGGAGCATCCAGAAAGAATGAGAAAACCGTGGTTATAGCTTCGGGAGAACTCATTTTGGATGCCTGACCTTCAGAACTGTAAGATAATAAATGTGTGTTGTTTCAATTTGTTACAGAAGCAATAGGAAACTGATATAGGGTGGATTATAGTTTGTTTATTCATTCATCCATTGGAAATTTTACGGATTATTTCAAATTTTGGGTCATTCTAAATTGAACTTCTATCAACATTCATATAGAGGCTTTTATGTGAACATAGGTTTACACTTCTCTGGGATAAATACCTAGGACCTAGATTCTTAGGTCCTCCGTTAAGTGCATATTTAACTTTATAAGAAACTGACAAAAATGTTTCCTAGAGTAGCTGCACCATTTTGCATACCCAATAACAACAAACAAGAATTTCAGTTCCTCTTCATATTGGTAGCACGTGGCATTGTGTGTGTTTATTGATTTTTGCAATTCTAATAGATGTGTTAGTTGATATCTAAAATCTAAAGCGGTTTTATTTTGCATTTCCCTAACAGCTAACAATGTTGAACATCTCATACACTTATTTTATATCTGTAGATCTTCTTTGTTGACATGTCTGCTAAAATCTTTGCCTATGCTTTTAAATTGAGTTGGTCGTTTTCTTATTATTGAGTTTTTGAGAATTATTTGAAATTATAGATATAAATCCTTTAATCTTTATTTATGATTTACAAATATTTTGTCTTGGTCTGTAGCTTGTCTTTTGTATTCTCTTAACAGTTTCTGTGGCAGAGCAAGAGTTTTTAATTTTGATGAAATCTAATTTATCATATTTTTCTTTAATGGATTGAATGTTTTTTTGCCTGAGCCTATATGAGATTTTATTTTATTTTCGATTCTAAATATTTTATAGTTGTATGTTTTGTGTTTAGATCTATGATCAATTTTGAATGAAGTTTTTAATAAGAGAGAACTCTTATGTCTAGGTTTATTGCTTTTCATGAGGATGTCCAAATTTTCTAACACCTTTTGAAAAGACTGTCCTTTTTTTCTATTGAATTGCTTTCATGTCTCTGTCAAAAATAAATGAGTTGTACATGTGTAGTCTATTTCTGGATTCTGCAGTCTATTCCATTAATCTATGTAGGTATCCCTTTGCCAATCTGAGAGTGCCATGATTACTACAGCTATGTAACATGTCTTAAAGTTGGTTACTGTAATTCCTCTAACTCTTTTTTTCAAAATTGTTTTTGTTGATATCTTTAAATTTCCATATGAATTTAGAATCAACTCATCTATACTGGCAAAAAAAATCCTGTTGGGATTTTGATTTTGATTGGAATTGTATGAAGACTACATATTAATTTGTGAGAATTAACATTTTTATTATGTTGAAAATTCCTATCCATAAATGTTGTATGTCTCTCTAATTGTTTAGATTTTCTGATTTTTTTAATTGGGATTTTTTTGGTATGTAGAAGAATACAAATCCTTTGCAAGTTTTGTTAGGTTCATACCTATTTTATTTATTGAAGCTATAGCATATGGCCTTGCTGTTTTTATTTGGATTCCCAATCTTTTGTAGCTAGTGTAGAGAAACAGTCTTCTTTTGTGTGATGACTGTACATCCTGTGAGCTTGCTAAACTCACTTCTTAGTTCTAGGAGTTTTCCCACAGATTCCTTGTGATTTTCTATGTAGACAATCAAGTATTCTGAGAATACAGACATTTTCATTTCTTTATGTCTAATCTATATGTCTTTTTTTTTTTTTCTTGCCTTATTCTACTGAATAGATCCTCCAGGATAGTATTGTATAGAAGTGGTGAGAATGAACACTTCTTGCACTTTTCTCCATTATGGGGGGAAAGAAGTCAGTTTTTTTTTACTGTTAAATGTGATGTTAGCTATAGTTTATTTTAGATACTTATTATCAAATTAATGAAATTATTTTCAAATTTTAATTTGCAAAGAGTTTTCATCATGAATGTGTGTTGAATTTTCTTCAAATATTTTTCTGCATCAAATAATATGATTATATGGTTTTTATCTCATATTGTTATGTTGTGGCTTATTACTTTTCTGGATTTGCAAATAGGGACCCAGCTATGAATTCCAAGGATAAATATTTCTTGGTTGTGGTACATGATTTTTTAATATATTGTTGGATTTGCTTTACTAGCATATTTTATAATTTTTATATCCATATTTTTGACAAATACTGGTCTGAAGATATTTTTATTTATGTAGTATCCCAGGTTTTAGCATCAAGGTAATGATGGCCTTATAACATTAGTCGGGAAGTGTTCTTTTCTATTAACTGGAAGAGACTTTATATAATTAGTACTGTTAGGCCACTGAGACCTAAATTTTTTGGGGGGTTCTCTCTTTAAACTATCAATTTAACTCCCTTAACAGTTACTGGATTATTCAGATTATCAACTTAATTTTGGTTGTGTTTCAATTATTTTAGTTGTTTTTGAGAAACTGGTCTGCTTCATCTAAGTTGCCACATGTATGCACATAGACAGGTGTTTGTAATAGTCCCTTATCATCCTTTTAATGTCTGTGGGCACTTTAGTGACATACCTTCTTCCATTCCTGATATTGGTAGTGCGTGTGTGTGTGTGTGTGTGTGTGTCTGTCTGTCTGTCTGTCTTACTAAAGGCATAACTATTTTATTCATCTATCCAAAGAACTAGCTTTGGTTTTCATAGTCTCTCTTTGTTGTTTTTCTGTTTACGGTTTCATTGATTTCTGTTCTTAACTTTATTCCTTTTCTTTTGCTTGCCTTGCCTTATTTTACTCCCCTTTTAATAGTTTCTTATGGTAAAAACTTATATGATTGATTTGAATCTTTCTTTTTTTTCTTATACGAGCATTTAATGTTGTTAATATTGCTCTAAGTATTACTTTAACTACATCCCACAAGGTTGTGGGATATTTTATTTTCATTTTTACTCAGCTCAAAATGGTTTCTTATTTACCTTGTGACTTCCTCTTTGATTCATGTGTCTTCTTTAATTTCCGCATGTTTAGTTGGAGATTTCATCGTCTTTCTGTTACTGTTTCCTGTTTAATTCCACATGGTCTGTAATAGACTGAATTGCTCCCCCTGCCCCCAGCATCCATATGTTGAAGCCCTAACCCCAAGTACTACAGAATATGATTGTATTTGGAGGCAGAGCTTTTAAAGAGGTAATTAAGTTAAAATAAGGTCATTAGGAGGGGCCCTAATCCAATATGCCTGGAGTTTTTATAATAAGAGGAGATTCAGACATACAGAGTACAGACAGAAGCATGACCATATGAGGACACAGTGAGGAGGTGTCATCTGCTAACCAAGGAGAGACAACTAAGAAGAAACTAAACCTGCCAACACCTTGATCTTGGACGTTTAGCCTCTAGAGATATGAGAAAATAAATTTCTGGTGTTTAAGACACCCAGTGTGTGATATTTTGTTATAGCAGCACTAGCAAACTAATTCGTGGTCCAAGAACATACTTTGTATTATTTAATTCTTTTACATTTGTTAAGGTTTGCTTTGTGACCCCGGATATGGGCTACGTTGCTTCCTGTTTTGCACACATTAGAAAGAATGTGTATTCTGCTCTTTCTTGGGTGGAATGTTCTATAAACGTCAATTAGATCCAGTTGGTGGATGTTGTTCAAGTTTTCTATATTGTCTCATTTTCTTTTTATCTGTTCTATCAGTTATTGAGAGAAGATTGTTGTAGTCACAAGCTATTAATATTATTCTGGATTTATATATTCCTCCTTTGACGCTCTGCTATTAGATCCCTTTTATGGGCTATTGTGACTTTTTACCATTTTGTAATATTCTGCTTTAAGCTTGGTGTTTTTCTTTGCTCTGAAGTCTAGTTTGTGCATATTAATATTGCTACTCTGGCTTTCTTTTTGTTTGTGTTTGCATGATATATCTTTTGCACACTTTTACCTTAAAACCACGTATCATTATACTTGAAATTAATTTCCTGTAGTCTCATATAGTTGATATTTCCTTTACTTGAAGAGTTATAGTTAGTGCCACCTTCATCGTAAGTCTTTTCTTATAACATCAGCAAGAGACCATGTCGTCACTGTGTCTCACTGTTCAAACCACGGTCATCTCTTTCAGGACTCTCTTTTGCTGTGGGAATTACTTATAAGCATCTTGAGGGCAGGGAAGATTTATTATCTCTATATTTACCACAGCTTCTAGTACAGACTCTATGTTTTCCCTGATTTTTAATATTAAATGATTCAATTAGATTACCCCGATATTGATCGGTAGGATATAGAATGGAGCTCCAGAGACCTGAATCCTAGACTGTGGTTCATTTTGAGAATTATATAGGTACACATTATTGAAGAAAAATAAGACACTTTAGAAATATAAAATATTATTGTGATATTTGGATACTATTTCATTTATGGATAGGTCATAGGTCAAATATCTTAGTAAGGAAAACCAAGGAGATAGAGGTTTTAAATATGATTATGCACACTGACTGGTCCGAGACCCTTATGAGTCTTGGCGTGTGGTTTAAGAACTATCCAGAAACATTTTTTTTTCACACAGAGCCAAAGATGTGCCAGGTGGTTATTCGTTAGCTTCTCTTTCTGGAATATTCTCTCTTACTAGTTCACCCCATAAGAGTATTAGCTTTTCATTCCTGTTTGTGCTCAGGCTTTGTTTCTCCATCCTCATGTACATGTGTGGCTACTGAAACCCAGGCACCAGCCCGCCGGGGATCAGAAAACACTGCCAGGTAAACACCAAGTTCTCTGGTCTTGTGCTTCTCCTAATCTCTGGACTTTGAGCATTTCCCTTATTTTCTTTGCAGCTCAGCCACCTATTTGAAAAGGTGACTTTTAAAAAGACTTCATGAGTTTTATATATTTTATACCAAAAAGAGTTCTCTAAAGAGATAGACTATTATAAGCCCAGTGTGAAGCAGGCATCATAATTATTTAATAATTATCAAGAATCTTTTTTTTTTTTTTTTTTTTTTTTTTTTTTGTTGAGACAGAGTCTCACTTTGTTGCCCAGGCTAGAGTGAGTGCCGTGGCGTCAGCTTAGCTCACAGCAACCTCAGACTCCTCGGCTTAAGCGATCCTACTGCCTCAGCCTCCCGAGTAGCTGGGACTACAGGCATGCGCCACTATGCCCGGCTAATTTTTTCTATATAGATTTTTAGTTGTCCATATAATGTCTTTCTATTTTTAGTAGAGACGGGGTCTCGCTCAGGCTGGTCTCGAACTCCTGACCTTGAGCAATCCACCCGCCTCGGCCTCCCAGAGTGCTAGGATTACAGGCGTGAGCCACCGCGCCCGGCCAATTATCAAGAATCTTTATTCTTTTTTTTTCCTGACTAGTTATAAGCAACAGAGGGTGATTATCATCTTCTAAAATTTGTTTTTAAAAACAAGAGAGGGATCAGGAATGGTCACTTATTGAATTGGGTATGTGGATGCCTATGTCTGCAACATATGCAGTAACGTATGTTTGTCAAGGAATTAACTCTTAATGCAAAATCATCGGAGGCCATCTCGTGTACTCATGATATGAGGTTGAAAGATGACAAATTACTTACAATTCCTAACTTCTCTTTAGCCTCATGTCCCTGCACATCTAATCCCTCTGTTTATAATTTCTCCTTTCTTTATAAACTACCTAATTATATAAGGAATATCTAGTGTGTGCCACTCAATGGCTGACAGCAGCACCCACAGGCATAACTGTTGATTGGGCAGGATGTCACAGGGGTGATCCCCATAACAGTATGAAATGTGTCAGGCTTGGTGGTTGCACTTTTCAGTTATTTGTTTTTTTTTTTAGTCCTTTTCTCCAAAAATTCTATTAGGTGTCTAGGCACTGTTATTTTAAATGTGAGGGGACTAAGTCTTTTAGGAAGGTTAAACAACTTGCCCAATGCCACAAATTTAATAAGTATCACTGATGGGATGTGAAGTTAAGTGGCTCGAACACAATGCTTCTATTCTCAACTCCTGGGCTACACCTCTTAGTCCCTGGAAAGCTCGCACCCTATTGTGTATGACCCACGCAAACATCCCCACCAGAAACTGGAATTTTCTGGAAAATACCGGGATTTAATTTTCAGGATTAAACCATGCTGACACACTATTGGGAAATATTTTTGTAGCAAACTGGAAAATACATTTCTCTTTTGCTTGAACCTCTTGGCTTCCCAAACTTCACTGCCACTAAACATTCCTATGGCGTAATCGTGTGATCGGGCTCACCTTGCAGGCCCCATTCTTCATGATTTAATCTAACAAACATGCACTGGGCCCAGGCCCTGTGACAGAAGCTGTGCCTGGCCAGATTGTGTGGGTTAGAAATCCAGCCCCCAAAGTTATTATGGAATCTTGGGTAATTCAAACTATTTTTCTGTATCCTCACCTATGAAATGAAGGCAGATCTTTATGTATAGGACACTTAAAGAATTAAAGAAAAATTACATGCAACACTTAGAATAGTTTCTGACACATAGGAGGACTTCTTGAATTGGTTTCTATTTTTATCATTAATTCATGATTTTTGTCTTCAGTGAGCCTTCAGTGGAGAATGGGGTAGTATTTATGATTAAAATCAATGAAAAGCAAAGGAGATTACCATTCAGCATTCATGTGTGCAATATTTATCAAGCACTTACTATATATAAGTTATTTGAGTCATGGCCCTGGCTCCAAAGTAAAGAAAATATGAGATAAAGGAGACTGATTTTGAATATTTACTCTGACAAAGGGTCCGGAGGCAAATGCAACATCTCTCTGAAGGAAGGGCTGTGTGGCCTTGGAGGTTGATTAGATTTGCATGTTCAAGGAGTGGTGAGTAGAGCTGACTGGACATTTCTGAGCCTGGCCAGTCTGGAAAACAGGGAGCCTTAACCAAGGGAGAAGGTGGAGGAGCAACAATGATGTTTTTTCCCCCCCCAGGAAGAATCTGATGAGTTCCGATTTCGACACGTAGACATTGTAAACCTAGGCATGTCTCAACACAATTTGTCCTTTCTTTTTTTAATTTGTCATTGCAAAAATAAATTGAGATTGAATAAATAAATAAAAGTACTTTATGTCCTAGTAGGAAGAAGTTAAAATAGATGTATTAGTCATCCAATCTAAATGTACAACGAGGAAAGAATGACTAATAAAATTATTGCATATTTTACACACTAGAATTATGACATAGAAAATAAAGTTGGCAAAGTTGTAATAACATATAAAATTGAGTATGTAATAATAAGTAGAAAGAGCATAATACAAAATGGTATGTAGAATATAATCTTATTTTTTTGAAAATACAATATGGAGGAAAAAAACCTAGGAAAACCTAAGACCATAGTTGTTGCTTATGAGTTGTTTGTTAGACTCAGGATATTTTTTTTAACACTTTCATAATTTTTGTGTTTTTTTGAATTTTCTATAATAAAATGCATTAATTTTTAAAATAAATCAAAGGAGGTGAGGATAACTACAATATTATATAGGAAGAGTTTAAAATCATCTGGGGGCTGAGCACAGAGGCTTACACCTGTAATCCCAGCACTTTGGGAGATGGGGGAGGGAGAGTCACTTGAGGCCAGGAGTTTAAGACCAGCCCACGTAACATAACAAGACCCCATATCTAAATTTTTTTTTTTTAATTAGCAGGGTGTTGTGGTAAACCTCTGGAGGTGTACTCAGGAGGATGAGGCAGGAGGATAGCTTGAGCCCAAGATTTCAAGGTTACAATGAGGTATGATTATGCCACTGCACTCCAGCCTGAGCAATAGAGTAAAACTCTGTCTCTTAAAAAAAAGATTATCTGGGTAATAACATCAGCCAGAATATACATGTAGTATCTATGGACACAGACAACTGTTTATTTTTTCAAAAATTGATTAATATATGGAGTTCTAAGCACATTGTATTTAGCCAAAGTGTACTTAAGGGGTTTAACTAAATCCCCATAATAAAATTAATAAAATGTGAGTTTACTCTAACATCATTTGGCATGTGAATCGTAGTTTATCCAAAGAGGAGCAGACTTTTTTCCTTGTATGGGAGGCAATGAACGCTGCATATGAGTAACAAAAAAAAAAAAATTACAAATGTGGTCTCTCTACACTTACTTGTTGTGTGAGCCTAGTAAATTGCTCCTTTTTTCCCTGTGTTCCATTTTTGTTAATACTAAAATGTGAACAATCATATGTATCTCAAAAGATTGTTTTGAAGATGGAGTTAAGATGCAAGTTAAAAGTGTCTGGTCTAATGCAGGTGCTTTCTCCATACATGACAGCCATCATTAGGTTTCTGTGTATGCAAGTATCCAACTCCCCAGCTACCTGACCCTGATGTCTATATTATTCCATACAGAACAGAGGATGTAAATTCCATGTGAGCAGTGACTATTTCTGCCTCATTCAACATTGTGTTCCCACCACGTAGAAAAGTGCCTCACAGAATGATGATATTAAAAAAAAAAAAAAAAAAAGAACACAGGGTAGAATTGGGAATGAGGAAGTCTAAGTGAACTAAGTGGTTAGTTCAGGGCCAGTGCTGACCGAGGGGGTCCAATCAGAGTGACCCCTAAGGCCCTTGTGGGGACACTGGGGGCTCAGGGAACTCTCCTGTGAAGATGTGCATGGATGAGCCATGGCTTCTGCTGCAGTTGACAGCCACCCTGGAGACATGAAGTGGCCACTCCAAGGTGGGACCTACATGATAAAAGGCAACAGGAATAGACAGACCAAGTGAGGTTCTTGGTGACTTGTGGCTGCACCAGATCCACTGTCACCAGGAGCTCTCCCCACCTCTGCCATGTTCCACTGTCCTGTATAACAGTGGGAGTTGAGTTTTCTATTATTTGCGAAAAAGTGTATTCTGGATGAATACACTGTTGATTTGTAGTTTTCTCACTTCTAAAACGGGAAGAACAATAATTATTACCTTATAGGTTGTATGTCTGTTTGTACTAATCTATAATTGCCACGTGACTGTTATTTTAAAAACCACCCCCGATTTCAATCATTTAGCAGCAAACACGCATTCTTGCATTCATGTGTCTGTAGGTTAATATCAGCTTAGGTGATCTAGGATGGGTTTGGCTAAAGCAGGGCTGCCCTTGGAGTATGTGGACAACAGATGAATATTTCGTGTGCAGCCCTGTCTATATAAACAATTTAGATCACCCAAATCAGTACCTTCTGGCACCTCTATCTCATGTGATCCCACAAGAGAAACATGGTGCTGCCTGGGCGAGCTGCCCCGGAGTGTTTAGGGGGGTCCTGGCTAGAGGACTCTGCTTCAGAGTATGGTTGTCTGGCTACCTGGAGTCTGTCATTCTCACACAACATCATCATCATCATCATCATTGCAGAAGACTCAAGCCAACCAAGTACATTTAAGGCCGCTGAAATCCCATAGACCAATCGAAACCACATGGATAATCATGCTCTGCCCAAAGTAGGAGAGATTGAGGACTGAATGTGTGCTGGGTATGATCTAAACGATCACATATTGTATCATTTATTCATCTATTTGATCTACTGATTATGTCCTAGGCACAGTGCAAAAGGCAGGGAATATGATGCTGAATGGATGAGATCCTGGTCAGTAAGGTGCTCACAGTCTGGGAAGGGAGAGAGGCGTGTGAACACACAATCACAGTACAAGGAAGCAGGTGTTGATATTAATTACTGAGCTCATAACGTAGGCCAGAATCTATTCTAAACACTGCACATGCCTTACCTCATTTAATCAACTCAACAGTTCTATGCAGCGTAGATGGGTTAAATAACTAACTAAAGGCCACACAGCTTGTTAGTAACAGCTCAGAACTCAGCACCGGTCAATCTGCCTCTAGAATCTTCATGCACAATTGCTATAATATGTGCATAATGAAAATAGCCCTGAGTAAGAATTTGTATGAGAAAGCAATTTGGCAATTATAAAGTACCATATAGCAGCCAATTATTATTTGTATTGTTTTTCAAATATTTCCCCAAATAGATTCATAGAATATTAGAGTTGGAAACTGTCTTAGTGTCTTGTCCAGTTATCAAACATCTGCCTTCTGTGGATAAAGACACTGAGGCCCGTGGGGGAGGAGAGACTACTCTGGGCACATCGCTGGTTAATGGTGAGTCTGAGAAGAGAACCCAGCTCTCTTATCTTCAAGCCCAGGACTAGATCAAGTTACCTTTCTAGAAGATTCCATGCTATGTACACTGAGAGTTAGGGTAGATGCTATGGAAAAGAGATGCAGTCCAACCACCTGACGATAGGGCCCTGGGCTTACAGGACAAAATGTGCAGTTATTGGCCTTTGTTCATTTTAGAATCATATTGTAGGCATATGACTGAATAGATCTCAAAAATAAACTAAGTGATCCTGTCCCTCCAAAGAACACAACTGACATCATCCGTTGCCAATAATAAATGTCATGCTTTTAAGCAAAAATCAAAGTTTAGAAAACTTCTATCTGCTATCACGAGCTTGACTTTTGCTTAAAGTGTATGAAGAAATCCAGCCTCAGCTCCCACTCCCTGCCTGCCAGCCACAGGTCTCCGGGCCAGCACTAAAGGAGTGGGGCTCAAAGGTAGAAGGAACAGAAACTGGGCCATCTCATCCATTCATTTCATGCTAAAAATGGTTTTTTGAGATATTTTTTGCAAGCCCAAAGATTGTTATGGTGCAGTGGTTTTCAGCCTTTTTGATCACAAAGTGCTTTTACTCTCTAAAACAATTGAGGACTCCAAAGAACTTTTGCTTGCGTGTGTTTTAACTATTAATATTTCCCATATTAGATATTAAAACTGAGAAAAATTAAAATATGCATCAATTCATGCAAATATAACAATAATAAGCCAATTATTTATTGACATAAAATTTTAAATAAAAATATATTTTAAAAATAAAAATATCTAGTGGGAAGAGAGATATTGTTTTATGTTTTTGTAAATCTCTTTAAAGTGTGGCTTAATATAAGATGGCTGAGTTTCATATCTGCTTTTGCCTTCAATCTGTTGTGATGTGTTGTTTTGGTTGAAGTATACAGAGCATGAAAAAAGTCACTTATGTAGTTTCAAATTCCACTGTTTAAGAAACTACCACATGTCAATTTTTAGTATGGTATCAAAGGAGAATAATTATGATCTTCTAAATTGTTAATTATTTAAATTATCCAAATATCCAGAAACGCTATTAAAATTCTTCTCCCTTTTCCTACTACATACTTGTGTGAGGCTGCGTTGCTTCATACACTTTAAGCAAAAGTCAAGCCTATGATGGCAGATAGAAGTCTTCTAGACTTTGATTTTTGCTTAAAAGTATGACATTCATTATTGGCAACAAACGATGTCAGTCGTGTTCTTGGAAGTGACAGGATCACTTAGTATATTTTTGAGAGAATGTCTTTCAGCTATCCAAAACTAAATACAAATTGTTAGTCAGTTGTTCTGTCAAGTAAAAATGGCATTCAGTGAAAAGAGCTTTAGCCTGTAACTCAAGAAATCTCCCCTGTGCCTTTCCTCGAGGTACCCACCCTACCCCAGTATGAACGTCTCTCCTTTCAGCACACAGAGTAGCAAGAATACCTGTAGGTCAGAATTGAATTACGATAATAATTTTCATGGTTTCAGCAAAGACATTTTTAGGTTAAAGTGGTATTTTTTTTTCTTATTTGTTTTGTTTTACTGGGAATGTGTGATGTTGAGGAAAACAATGATGATTGTTTCAGTTTGGTGCCATTTCCTTGATTCAGGCTGAGGTGCCTATTGCTTTTACGTCGTCAGTGCAAATGTCCACACAGTGAAAACGGTAACTCAGGCGATCATATTATCATGAGAGTGTTTCTGACCTTGTGGGCTCTCTAAAAAGATACCAGGATCTGCCAGAAGACAACAACCACCCTGTAAGATGTGATGCTACAATGTGTCGTACGTGAATGTTTTACAAGCAGTGGTAGCTCTGGAAACTGGCAGGCTTCGTTACGTTGCCTACAGGTTGTTCTGATGACTTGTCTTATAATCTCATCAAACCTTTAATAACCTTCACGTCTTTAATAACTGGAAGGAATGGTGGGGCTGGGGGCGGGGCGGGGAAAGTGAGAGAGAGCAAGAGAGAGACTGTTTGCAAAAGAAACTAAAACCAAGCAAAACAAGCTGTTTACAGCTTTTTCTCATGATTTAAATTTAAAACAACAGAAAATGTAGCTTCTGATTTATATTGTGTTCTGTTCTGTAGACCATAAAGTAAAGAATAGATGTGATTGCTGATGAACAGTAGTAGGAAAAGCCTGGAAAAGCATAACAAAGATACTTTTAAATATCAAAGATAGATGACCCCAAATTATTATTTGAACACATACACATTTGCTCACACACACGCATGTGGTGCTTACATAAGAATTTCCTTTCTTGAGTAGACTCTCCAATTTGAGAATCTCTCAAAGGGTCTAGTTGATACAGAAACAGCCTTTCCTGATGAACATGCTGGTGACAAACTCCAAGGAACCCGAGAAGAAAGATGAAAAACTGTATCAGGCCTTGAGGTCAAAAAGTCCTACATTTTCAAAAAACAGACAAACAAAAAATTCATTAAAATTACATTAATTGAAGCCAAAACGACAATGGCCTAACATCCATCAAAACTCCTTCAGGGAATATCATCTGAAGGGAGTTTCTAGATCCATTAGCACGTTGCTGCAAAGGAATTTGCAACAGCACCTTTCAGCCACTCACTCTGCTGTTTAACAAATGCTCCCTCTGCACGTGATTTTTCAGCACACTGGGGACACAGCTATCGCTCACGTCTCCTGTGGCAGGGCAGTGAGTGGCCTGGGGGTGGATAGGGCAGGGTTCACAAAGGGAGAAGAAAGGCCATGACTAATTACACACATGTGGGGTACAGAGCGGCCAAGGGGGCATCACAAAGACGATGTCCAACTGCTCTTGAAGGATAAGTAGCCGTTTGCTGGGAGAAGAACAAAGGCTTCAGGCAGAAGGAAAGACAAGCGCAGAGGCCTGGAGCCACGAAAGAGCAAGGTGTGTTTCACACAGGGTGAGAAGTTAGAAGTTCATTGTCATTTCATCTCTGCCATCAATAAAGTGAAAAGAGGCTGGGAATTCACAGGGTTTCCCCGTAGTTTCTCTTGACAGTTGGAGAAGCCACAGGTGACATCAGAGGTAAAATGTCCCAAGTATCAATGACACATGAAGCACGAGCAGCCTGGAGTGACAGCTGGCTACCTGAACCTGCCCTGCCTCCTGGCAGAGCAGGGGACAGACCAGCAAGTCCTCCCCTGGCTCTGTGCGGGGGACGAGGGAGCAGAGAGGTTGTCAGGGGAGAGCCAGGCAGGTCGCGGAGCCCTGCCGAGGACGATGACTTAAGGTTTTAAACTATAATCCTAACTCCATTCACACACACAAAATTCATCAGGCTTTCTTAATCTGAAATTCACAGATAGGCTTAAACAAAAGAGAAAAGAAAAGAGAAAAAAAAGACAAGACTCCATGGATACTCCGATGCTTTATGGAAAATTTCTCATGTGCATGTGTGCAGTTTGGGGGGGCAAAATTCAGACCATATTATTCATCGCATTTTTAAAAACATCTTCATAATCCCAAAAAATTAGGACGCATTAGATGTAGAAAATTCAGAAGTAAATAAAACCTTGGTCTGCAGAATCAATTTCCCTAAGTGGCAAAACAGAATAAAAGTCTAAAAAGTAGATAGTTTTGAGTTCACATCCTAGATATAGGTGACTTCTGTTCCTTATTAATGGGATATGACTTCAGCCAATTACTCAACTTCTCTGTTTCTTTTCTTTCTTTCTTTTTTTTTTTTTCTTTTGGTAATAATACCTACTTAGATATTTTGGGGGGCAGTGGGTAAGGTTTAAAATAAAATAATATAAACAAATGACTAGCACATAGGAGGCAAACCTATATCATAGTTAATTATTTTTACTATTATTATTTCTGATATGCTGGGGTTGCCCAGGGGACAGTGAGACTTTCTGACTGAGTTTTTTGATGACAATATTTAGAGAAAAAACAGTGTCTGGCTGGAGGCCCTGTCTCCGAGTGTTCTGGCAATGTTGTTCTTGGCTGTCCCTGGCTGATGTCTGTCTTTACCTTGAACTGCCCTAAGATTAGAATTTCTTGTAAATGGTGACTTAATTATTCATCTGCCTCCTTTTACAATGTCAGGCTGCTTCCCCCGTGTGCAGGGAGCTGCCTGTCCTGCTGCAGCTCACAGGGACCGGACTCGGCCTGCTTGGTGGCTCTTACTGAGGACGTTGTCTCTGGTCCCTGAAGGTGAGCACAGGAGAGCTAGAGGACGTCAGGTCACATTGCTCAGGTGTACCCACCTGCTCCTGGTGGCCCTGTGCAGGGACCTGTGTGGGCTCCATGTAGGCTTTTCAGGCAAGGCTGAGTGGCCAGATTGAAGTGCATCTGAGAAAGAAGGGGAGCTCACCAGGAAAAGGGTTAGCCAGCAAACTAACGAACTGGCTGCAAGTGAAAGGGAACTCCAGTCTGACTCACTGTGGGAGCGAGGTAGAGTCTTCCAGGAACCAATGCTTGTGGCGAATTTCTGCACTTAGGAGAGTTCTCTGCAACTGGACGGTTCCTATTCACCCTCAAAGCCAATGCCACCTCCTTCCCAAAGCCTTACCAGAACCCCAGACAGAGGCAATGTTGCTTCCTCTGTCCTGCATGAGCGCTAGAACATAGCCCTGTCTCGGCACTCTTCCCCTAGTAGCGTGGTCAGATGTCTGTCTCCCAGAAGACGGTGGTCCTGCGCCTGGCTGGACACCTTAGCTTTAAGGCATAGCATTTCTCTGAGCTTGTAACAAGACCCTGGAAATGAAAAAGAAAGAGACAGAAGGAGAGAGGAAAGAAGGAAGGAAAGAGGGAAGGAACTGAGGGAGGGAGGGAAGGAGGGAAATAAATCCTGGTTCTGGAGTGAGAACGGCCTGAGTTCCGTTTCCATCTCCACATCTTACTTCATGTAAAACCTTGAACAAACTCGAGCTTCTCCAAGATTTAACTTTAAGGCAGGAGCATGCCGATTGTCTCACAGGATTATTCTGGGTATCAGATGAGATCAACAGGTGAAAATGAAAACTGATTGGATTGAGGTAATTGCAAATCGGGTCCCAATCAGGAAATGAATAATGCACCCCCCCTTCGTTCTGTTACTCTGTTGTTTCCCAGGCTTTAGCCCCTGTGTGCGGACTGGGGGCAGGAGGTGTCTCCAGACCGAAGTTTCCAGTAGTCAGCATTGGGCGTCCGGATTCCGGCTTTGTCCTTCACTCCAGGCAGAGCCACCAGGACGTCCTCCCCCGGGGTTGTGCTCTCTGCCTTGTTCGGGTCTCACCCCCTCTCTTTCTCATGTGACCACTGTGGATTTCCACAGGACTCCAGTCTCTCTCCCCTCTTGGCCACGCTCCAGAGGGCCACCCACATGGTCTTTCTAGAACCCAATTGTCACCCTCGTGCTGAAAAACACCCATGAGTTCTCCAGCATCATCAAGATGGAACCCAAGCTCCCTGGCATGACCCCGCTGCCCTCTGGACCTGGCCCCACTCTCCAGCTTTCTCTCCTGTCACCTCCCACACCAGTGCTGGGCTCCCTGGGCCCACCGCCATGCTGCTTCCATGCCTTTGCCTGGTCGTGGGCTGGGGCGCTAGTGGGAACACTTTCCCTGCCCCCTTGTCTCCCCCATTCACCAGGAAACTCCTAGTCTCCTTTAAGACTCGCTCCAGAGCTTTCTTCCTCTTCAAAACCTCGTTCTTCCCAGACAGAATTCACTGCTCTGGTGTGAGGTGCTGTAACACCTTACACATGTCACCATCTTAGTGCCTGTGTCCTGGCTTCGTAATTAGTTCCTGATGAGTCTGTCTCTCCCAGTAGCCGGTGCAGTCCTCAAGGAGAAGTCATGGAGCTTATTCTTGGTTGAGTGCCCAGTTCCGTGTTAAGCAAGTGGATGAGTAAATGGAGGCACCTTGATGCCTCCAGCTTTCTCATGACCATGGAGGCGTCTCCTCCCAAGAGGACAGTTGACCTAAGTGTGAATCAGAAGAGCCTGGTAACCCATTTATTTCACTGGCCTGGCTTCCCACCTACTGAATGGTGTGGGCTTGCTCCTGCAGCCCAAAGCAGCAACTCTTTTGTCCATACTTTTTCCCTTAGTGTTTTAGCCTCCTGCCCCTTCACTGCTAAAATGTGAGCTTTTGGAGGGCACGGGCAGGTCCTGCTTGTTCGTGCATTTACGTCCCAGCATCCAGGATGGTGCTAGAGCCAGACAGGGCCATGGGGGGCAACAGAGAAGACAGGAGGAGCCCAGAGGATGAAACGGTGCACCTGCCTCCCTCCTTCATCACGAGCCATAATGACTCCATTAATATTCCCACACCTCCGGCTGCTTTTGCCCACCCGCCCCCTGCTCGCTGCAGGCGACCCTGTCAGCTTCCCTCTCAGTTTTCCTGCCTTTCTGTTGTCTGTTTCATTTTCTTCTTCCTTTTTAAAATGCAGTAACTGCTATAAATTAAACTTTCATGGCTCCATTTCCTCTTTTCTCGATGCGGAACCCTGCCATATTTCCTTAAGGAAATACTTTTGTAATCATAATTGAAACACAATAATTCATAATGGAAGCGGGAGGAGGAGAGTAATAGGTTTAGCTCTCGTTTCTGGTGGCAGACATGTTAATCACATTTTCTATTTCCTCTCGTGACCGGGGAGCAGCTCTCCTGCCGGCCAGCCTGCTTCTCGCCCGGCTTCCTGGCTGGCCGACTGGAGGTGGCTGGGCGTGCACAACTGACCGCGCCACTCTTCTAGCTTGACCTCCTTCGAACAGTACCACCCCGCTGGGACTCAGGGGCCCAACACTCCTCTCTCCTTCCTTAGGGCGGCCCCGCTGAGCCAGGAATGGGGTGGTTCCCTAAACACTCACAGCCTCCTCTGGCCTCATGAGACTCTCCATACGCAGCCGCCTTTGCCAGGGACACCTGCTCCCGGGAGCGTGCCAGCAGGGCCACCAGCAACTGCCTCTGCCTCCCTTGTACCTGCTAACACGGCCTGCTCCCCTATTCGTTCTGCCTCCCTGTCCTTCCCGGTGACAGTGCACTTTGCCTGGGAAGGCAGAATTCATGGCTCCTGTCTCCTCTCTGCTCCTATCGAGCCTGCTTTCAACTCCACCCAGCTAGGCCCCTCCCAATAGTGCAGGAACAAGCATGGGAAACTGCAAGCGATGTGAGGGCAGGGCTTTTGTTTATCGATTTCTGAGTTATTTTGCTGAGCACTTGCTCTGGAACAAGGTCTTGTTCACTTTTGATTCAAAATTGGACATTTCCTATTTAATGACCTAATAAAATAGTCAAAGTCACAGAAGCCCAAGGCTGGTGGGGCAGAGGAAGTGGGGAGGTGAGGGTCAAAGGGCAGCAAGTTTCAGTTATGCCAGTGAATAAGTTCTGGAGGTGCCCATAGCTAACAATGTTGTGTTGGATGCTTATTGCTTGCCTAGAGGGTGGCAAGAACACCTAGCTCACAAAACGAAGCATGCAAACAAACAAAACTCAACAATAATAATAAAGGCAGTGGGAGGGAACTTCCAGAGGTGATGAATGTGTCTGTGGTCTTGTTGGTAGTGGTGGTTTCGTGGGTATAAACTTATCTCCAAACTCAGTGAATTGGATACATTAAATGTGTCTAGCTTTTTATATGGGAGTCATGCTTCAATAAAGTAGTTTATAAAAAGAAGAAAAAACTTCAGCAAAGGTTAATATGTGAGCACCGACTCTGGACAGTCCCCACTTTATGGATGTGGAGAATTGTGTAGGACAAGGATGCTTGGCTTGATTGACAGGCCCCAGGGCTGGCCTGCCTGCGACAGATAAGCAGTTCCAGGTAAGGTTTCTAGAATACACTCAACAGATGGGAGCTGATCCTGGGGTCATGGGCCCCTCTCCCTGTGTCTCTGCACAGCTGCGTCTCTGCAGACCTGAGCCCTGGCACTCTCTGCCACTCTGGAGCCTCACTCTCCTGGGAGCCCCGTCCGTGGCCAGGAGCCGCCTACCAGACCTCAGGCAGCAAACTCAGGATGAGCAGAAGGTCCTGGTTCTCAGGATGACGCTACCAGGAATGGGCTGCCTTGCTCTGAAACCTGCCGTGGTCTGAGGAACGAGTTATAACAAGGTAAGAAAGGTCCTGGTTCTCAGGATGACGCTACCAGGAATGGGCTGCCTTGCTCTGAAACCTGCCGTGCTCTGAGGAACGAGTTATAACAAGGTAAGAGCTTCCAACCCCACAACGCCCTGCATATGGTGCCCAGCATGGCCAGAAGCCACCCCTGCAGTGCAGCGAGAGCAGGCTGTGAGGCCTCCGCTCTCTCCCTTGCCCAGTGGGATCCTATAATCAGAAGATGAGCATTCTCCCCTCTTAAACATTTTATGAGTAACAGGACAGGACAATACAGTGAAATCAGGGTGGGGGCGGGGAAGGCACCACAGCTTTCCTCTCCGATGCCAGGACCATCCTCTCTGGGGGCGTGGTCGACCTGCTCTGCACTCTGCTCTGGGCCTCTTTTCCTGTCACCCCAGATGGCTTTCAGAAAACACATTACTCGTCCTTCTCATCTCTGTGGAAGCCGCTGCCTCATCACTGGTAGCTCCAGCGCTGGCCCAGAGGGCCTGCTCCCTTCTCCCTACAGGGACGGAGCATCCTGTGTGCGCAGAGGGACAGAGAGTAAATGCCGACAGAACACGTGTCCGTGTTGGTGGGGAGCTGTCATCTCCCTCCCATGTGCTTGTTGAATCACATCAATGCTGAACAGAAGAGAGTTTTATTTCCTTTTTTATTTTTAACAAATAAAGAAGCAGAGACTTGCAGAGACCAAGTAATTTGCACAAAGTCATCCAACTGAGGTGTGTAAGAAAAGAGAAAAAATGTCTGAAGAAAATGTCAGCTACCCGAGACAAGTTTTGTCAGTTCAAGCCGTTATTTCATTCAGATCATACATGAAGAGAGTCTCTCAGGGACTGGCCAGGCTGCTGCCCTCATGCTCCAAACTTCCCCATTCAACAAACTCGTCCTTCAAGGTGTACTTGAACGTGAACTCTTTCTGTGACATCTTCCGTGACACTGCCTCAAATTGAGGAAAAGTTAATGGCTTCTTCCTCTCAGCTCCCCAAACAAGTTTGCACTTTTCACTATAACTGTTAATGTTAATTTATCTGTATGAATCAGCTAAAAATGAGAAAGAGGGGGGAGAGAGAGAGAGAGAGAGAGGCTCACATTCCAACAAAAGTAGAGGTAATCTGGTATTAGAATATTCACGGTCCCTATAGTGACAGGGCAAATTTGGTTCAGAACCCAAATCTGAGTTAATTCTGAAGTGTCACAGGAGCTTCAAGATCTAAGATCCAAGCTCCCAGATAAAGGTTGTGTAAAAGAGAAACAAGTTCTGCCCCACGGAGGAGGCAGGGTGGGGGCAGGCACCGGAACACAAGCCGCATTCAAAAGTAAATTTCAATGAGTAGTAATACTCACTCATACGCATGTAGTTTATTAGACTTTCAAATACCTGTCACATTCTTATTCTCTTTTGATCTTCAATTGATCCTTCAACAAAACTGAGAAAGATGGGACGAAGGTTTTCTGGATCAATTGCATAAATATTTGCTGAGTACTAGTGAGTGCTAAGCTCCGTGCCTGGGCTGAGGATACAGAAACAAGTGAAGCTCTCACGATCATTGCCCTCATGGAGCTTGTACTCTAGTGAGGAAGAGAGTCTCAACAAGGAGTCACAATTGTGACGTCTGTTACAGAAGGAGACACGGTTGCTCTATCAGAATATGGGAAGAGGATCTAATGGTGGCATTGGTGAACGGGATAACTGAGACGATCCCATTTAGGCCAAGTCCCACCCCCGAGGTCTGACCTGTGGGTTGAATGAACAGAGCTATTGACAACTTGGGTAGTAAAGTTTCTTCAGTAACTAGGCGAGCATTTGATACTTCAAAGTACATCCTTGGTACAACCTGGCTTAGAATCTGTGGTTACATGTCAGTACCTAGGATGTGCAAGGCTCTGCGTTAGATTCTGTGACCGCAATGGTGAATGTGTGAGTATTCGGGGGTAAGTACTTTACCACCGTTTTATATAACAACAGAGACCATCTCAAATTTTCTTGTGAAATTAAATAGGATGGTCTGTGTATCCTGGGACATAGTAAATGCCCAATTAATGTGACCTTCAAAGACATTGTCATATGCAATGTGTAAATCTTAATTAGATACTGATTTTTAAAAAAATAACTATAAAGGACATCCTTGGGAAAATTATGGACATCTCTGGATTTGAACTGAATATTAGATATTAGGGCTTTATTGTTAATTTTCTTATGTGTGACAATGATATTAAAGTTATGAAGGAAAATGTCCTTGCTCTTAAACGATGCTTGAGGAAGTACTTCTGGGTGAAGTATTCTGATACCTGCATCGTACTTCGAGCGGTTCTGTAACGAATATAGTTAGATAAAGAAGAATGTTAATAAGAGTTAAGTGTAGGTAGTGAGTTTATGACTGCTCATCTTTCTAGTCTTTCAACTTTTCTAGATTTTTGAAAACTTTCAGAATCAAAAGTTGGGAGAAAAGTTTTTAAAAAAATATTGTGGTTTAGACTTGAAGTTCAATCGAGACTTCCTGTCTTTGAATCTAGAATTTAGATCTGTTATACTTTGAGATGTCTGAGATCGTGAAAGAAAGAGTGAGGAAGTGAGAAAGAGAGAGAGAGAGCCTTGATTCAAATGGAGGATTTGCAGCCCAGCAGTTGAGAGCACGCACGCCTTCAGAGGGGTCAGGAGTGAGACACCAAGTCTCACAAGTCTCTGCTTTTAACACAGCGACTCTGCCCACTGGTAAAACATAGTTTAACAAATTTGAGTTCTCACCAATCAGATTCATAAAACCTCTCTTTTGAGGGAAAAGGGGGCTTTCAGAGTATCTTAAAACCTGCTTCCCCAAGGGGAAGAAGGGGAAATTATTTTCCACTAGAGTTCACATTGCGAGTACAGAGAAGAGAAAAGGCTCCTCCCTCCAGCCCCTGCCTCTCTGCCTTCCCTGCCCCTACCCCGCCACGCACATCTCTGTCTCTCCTCAGCAAACAGTTAGGAGGCTCCCTTTTTCCAGGCTCTGAGCCAGGGTCTGTAGCAACCTGCATGACCAAGGGACAAGCATTGTTTCTGAGAGGAGCCTTCTGGGTTAACCTTCCTTCCCTATCTCCACCTGCTCTGCCCTTCAGTTGCTTCCCTGATCTTCTAAAGGAAGGAGGGTGCTCTGGACAAAACGCAGCCTCAGGAGCCCCGGTGCACCTGACTCCGTCCCCACGTTGCTGCCAGCACTTGCTCAGCTGCCCAGCCTCTTTGAGCCTCCATTTTCTCATTCATGAGGTAACCTCCTAAAGTCACCATGAGGATCTGATGAAATAATCGATATCAAAATGCCTTCTTCACTGCGAACCTATTTTTTTTTTCCTTCCTCACTTGCTGCTCAAGGTCAGACAGCATGAGTCAGCTTTGTATCGCACAGCAAACTTGCACTATCTGTTTCTGGGGTAGACGCAGAACTCCATTCGTGACAAATAAAAAGTGAGGGCGTGGAGCGGGGAAGGAGAGGGGAAGGTGGCGCTGGAGGGAGAGTCCATCAAGCTTGGTGGCAAGCTTTGCTTCCTTCTCCATCATATGCAGAAAACTCGGGAAATTTCCTTGAATGTCTAAAACCAGGTGAAGGAAGGAATGAGAGAAGTCGGTCTGCCAGACGCTTCATGCCTACAGCGACTTGTTCTTTTTAGGCTGGGGCTTAGAATTCCAGAAATGCTCCCACATCCCTAGGGGCACTTGAGTGACACTAGCTCTCTTCTGATGTTTAGGGGAAGAAACTGAGACCCTGAGACGGGGCTGAAGAATCCAAATGAGAGATTAGAGGAATGAGAAGTCTAGGAGTTTGAGCGCTTGCTCCCAGCCCAGGATCTGTCCCCCCTCTGCTGTCCCTGCCCTCTGCCCCCACGGTGCCCGTCTTCCTCCACCCCTGGGAAGTGGCCCTTCTCAGCCTCGCTGTCGCCAGCCCCATCAATGATTCATCGGTTGGCAGCTCGCTTATTTTTTGGACTAGAGCCACTTTAAATGTGATAAACAAGGTTACTTATTTATTTATTTATTTTCAAAATAATGCCATGTCCAAATAAAAATGGCTCATGCACTGTCAAGATGAATTGGAGCCCTTCTTTGTCTCAGTAGGGAGAATAGGTACTTCATGTCAGAGATAATATGTTAAATTAGTGAAAATGGGCCATTTTAACAATTATCATCTGAAGCTGAAAAGGATGCCAATATTTATTGATGCAGCTTTCTTTTGTGGTAGTATTTTTGTATTACTAATGTACCCTTGCAAGTAACCAGGCAATTTTGACTCATTAAAATAAAAATTAAAAAAAAAATAGAAGGACAATTTAAGAAGATGAAAGATAGTCTCAAGCGGGGGATCGGGCGATAAGCAACACAAAGCGGGTGAAGCCCCTGCTCCTTTGTTTGCCGGTCTGGGTGCTGGTGCAGGTTTGAGGTCTCTGCTGCTGTGCAGGAAAGGGTGGGAGCTCCCCTCCGCCCTTCCCCTTCCTGCCCCTCCACTGGCTCTGCAGGCAAGAGGAGGTCAGGACGACTCATACCGAAAGCCAGGGGAGCCCGGGTCTTGCAAACAAGGTCGCCTGGCAGGAGCTTGGCTTCTCTGAGCCTCAGTTAAACCAACAGAGCCAAGAGAAAGCAAAGACGATGACTTCGTGCCTTGTATATTTGGCAGAAGTGAACATCTCACGCCTTCCAATAGCAGAACTGTATGGCATGTGAACCATATCTCAATACAGCAGTTACACACATACACAACTGTCGCATGGTATGCAGGGAAGCAGACTTGCTGAATATCAAAAGTACCTTGCGTCTGTGTAGCTCCTTGCACTTTACACTGAGCTCTCATAAACAAACCTCTGCCAGAGGTTTCACACTTCAGAGATGAACAAGGAAGTAGGAATGAGGGAGCCGGGGGCACACCCCTCCCTACAAGAGAATTGATTTTCCAAGATCACATTGTGAATGAATGACAGAGACGAGCTTGGGTTTTCAGCCCAGCATCTTTGCACCAGCTCACTGTGTGATCTGTGTGGAGGTGAGGGGATGGGCTTTAGCATTTCAGCTTTTCAGGGTTACCTTGAACTCTAATGGTAAAGGGGGAATGCTGGGAAAGGGAGAAGAGTCACGTCTTGATGTTTTCCATGAAGGTCTAGAAATATTCAACACAATTGAAAAAATTGTGGAGTCTGTATTATCTTTATTATCTGTGAAGTCTATGCAGCCCTCAGTTACGCCCTGTGTAAAATTAGAGGGTTTCAGAGGACCCTGCATAAGTCTAACAATTAGTGAATTCAAATTTCTTGGAGAATCAAAATTCAGAAAGGTGAGTGACAACATGACCATAAGTCACCCTCAGGGAAATAGTGATGGAGACTTGACAAATGTGTGGCCTCGGGCAGTCGGGGGAAGGCATTGCTGATGAGAAGACTAATATATCCAAATCTATGAACTGGAGAATTCAAGAAACGTGTTAGCAGACCTAAGCGGATGTAAGAATATTCTAGAAGGGGGCAAATGGGACATAACGTTGGAATCAGGAAATTTAGAATTGACAAGAAAACCAGAGACTCGACACCTGGTGGAAAGCTTTGAAGCGAAAGACACAGCGAGAGACAGAGGAAGGAACTGGCGGGTTCAAAGCCACACAGCAACGCGATGGCACCTGAGCTGGCCCTAGACGTCGGGTTTCCGGATTGGTGGCCCGGCTCTCCCTCCGCCACTCTGTGCTTTATATCTGAATGTGAAAATATGACTGGGAAATTTTTGCTGATTCAAACTTTCTGCCTCTGCATGTAAATGCCACCATGCCTCACCCCAGCGGCTACTTCCCACGTGAAACATCTGGGTTGAGGCTCCCCAATAATAGCTCCAAAACCACCAGTCTAAGTCAGTGGGACCCAGAGTTGTCAAAAGAATCACCCAAAAATCCAGAGACAAGGAAACAGATGACTTGGGTTTAAAATATTTTAATTGTGCTCTCTAGATGGTGATTTTAAATTAGGATGCAATAAAAATAGATAGCACAGCAGCCATTATTTGCTCTGTTTTGAATAATCACCCTCTAAATTCACAAAGCTCTCAGTTGGAGCCTAACTTTAAAACTTGAGGGCTCTTCTCTCTATTAGCCGTGATGCGTTTTTCCCATTCCTGTGTATTAATTATTTTATGAAAGTAGAAGGGATTTATTATTGAAATCTCTGCTTTCAGCTCTCTGATTCGAGTTCTGGGAAACTCACTTATAAAACTAATGGGAGGACAGTTCCACATGGGCACCTCACCAGCCCTGTATCCTCATCGTGGGGTGAAGTGAACTAGTATCCCCCAAGCCAGCTCCACCCACGGAGTTCCCCATCTCCAGAGCAGGAATCCAGAATCCCACCCACCCAGAGCTATGTAAATGAGAAAGACAATAGGCAGGGTTAATACAGTTCTGGAAGAATAGACTTTGTAGCTGAAGAGGTTGGAATCCTGGTTCCAACAATTAGAACCTGGAAAGTTACTTCAACTATCTACATAGCAAAGTTTTCATCTTTAAAATTAAGGCAATAACATCTATTCATTACATTGTTTTGAAGAATAAGTAAGAAAATATATGTGAAGTACTTAGCATAATTCCTGGTACACATTCAGTAATCAATAAATGATAGTTACGATTATTGTAGCTTTATTATAGCTATGGTTCATCTTACTGAATGCCATCAGTTAGCAAGGGACAGGGCATACAGTACGGTAAGCACATAATAACTGTTTGATCCCTAAAAGAATGTATGCATTTGAGTTCTACAGACATTTCAAGCACTTGGTGATAATTTATGTAACTCTCCCAAAACACTGATGATAGGCTTTATTTCCATTAGGTATGGGAGGAAACTGAAGCTGTTGGTATAATTAAAACATATTTTTCTAAACAATACATTTGATGGCTTTAACTATAAAGCTAAATATATGGGTGTACTCTAGGAATGCTAATAAAGTTTATTGTATTAATACCGAGTTAGAAAAGAGATCGTGTCCCCCTGTCCTCAGAATCTGTGCGGAGTCAGGAAAGTTGTAATGTTCCCTAGCAGTATGTACCAGAGCACGGGTGCCAGATACCAGCCCAGTGCTCTCCCGCCTACTCCATGTAAAGCTCAACAAAACCTGGGAGTAGGTGCTTTTGTTCCCACTTTACAGAGAAGGAAGTGAGGTTCAGAGAGTCAGAGTAATATTTCCATCTTACATAGCTTGTGAGTTTTTAGAGTCAGGTTTCAAACCTAGGTCCGGGTGACTCCAGTGCCCTATTCTTTTCCACAGCACCACATTGCCTCCCACGAGTTTCCTGAAATAGAATTCGAAAACTGTGTGACTCATTGTCCTCCTGGCCACAAAGTCATCTAAAAAACCTTAGATTTGAAAATGACTTTGAAGGACCACAGGTCAAGCAATCCTCATCTCCCCCCAGATGGTGGAATCTCTTCCACAGTGTCCACCAGGCATTCTGTGTTCCACTCCAGCATGTCCAGCACGGAGAGCTGACTACTTCTAGGGATAGTCAACAGGTGGGAGAGGCACAGAGGTCCTCCAGTTCAACCCCTCCCTAGATGGATGCTGGTGTTGAGGCCAAAGAAAGCCTGTAAGTTGTCCAGGACCACACATTGAGTAGCGTATGCCCAGCTGATGGAGGGTAGTTTTCTAGAGCAGCCTCGCCGAACCCCAAGGCCACAATGAGGAGATTTGAGGAACAACACTACCAAACCACGGAAGAATAAATAATGATTCCCAGTGAGAACGCTGCCTCACTGCTGTGTTCTCATTGCTTTAGGCAGAAGCAAAACTTTGTACCCATCACAAGGACCAGTTAATAATGAGACTTTTAGCTTGAATTTTGCTTTAGGATAATAGGGAATGGTAGGAGATAAACTTGAACTCAGAGTTTGGACACAAGCTGCAAAAATTTGAATGCCATATAAAGGATTTCAGATTCTTGCCTTATAGCATTAGGGAGAAGTAGCTGAGCAATAATTTAACACTGGCTTTTCAAACTTGCTTTCTGGTCATTGTGCCTATCTATTCTTGTTTCCCTCTTTACTTAAAAAACAAATAAGTGAAAATTCTATTTGGGGAAGGTTCCAGAACACTTACTGAGCCACTAAAAGTTTTCTTTCTCTCTTCATTCCCTCTCCCTCTCTCTTCTTCCCCTAGCCATTTTCAAACACTCACTTAATACCAGGTCCTGAGCCTACATATCATGGATTTGTGTCAAATCACTGCCTTCAAAATCTCATAAGGGAGCAAACAAACAGATAACTACAGCCCAGCACATGCTACTGCACTATTACCCAAAGCTGCTGGGACAACACGGTGCCCTGATCTGAGTCTGGGAGACTGAAGCACATGAGAAAATGATGTTTGTATGGTTTAGCTCCAAAGGAGCCTGGCTTGATTAAATTCCCCAGCAGTAAGGTCTTACTTTAAAGAGGTTCTAATTACACTGGTCTACTAGAGAACAAGTGTGCAGGTTACACTAATATAAGACCTTTCAACAATCAGAGTTAATGGGGTGGGAAAGGAATGAATTTGTGGCATTTTAGTGTGGCAGCGAGAGTGCCCCTTATGGGCAGGGGGTCTTTATGGTGTCTTTTAAATCATTGATCATTGCACATTGCACTACTTTCAGGAAAATGTGACCCTGACTGTCGGCCAAGCAGATAGAGGAGAATGGGCTGGTGGGCCGAGTCAACACTGTCTGCAGGAGGAACACTACTCAGAAGCCACAGAAGTGATGCTTCATCCTCCAGCACCCTCCCACGTAAGCTGTGCCCCAGGTCTATAGCCGCCTCTCAAAAGCAGTGACACTAATCTTTTACTGTCTCCAGTGTGCACCAACCATGTCCTTGTGGTTAGCAGATGCATTGGTTTTGCAATTAAAGGCTAAATGAGCCTGAAAGGAAACCATAAGTCTGACCTTGGAAGATTTCATGTGCTCAACCTCACTGAATCATCAATGAATTTTTGAGCCAGGTGAGGGATTTCCAGAGACCAGATGTCACGCAATGATTCCCCAGAGCCTGACTTTGGGGAAAACGGAGGAAAAAGAAGCATTAGTTCTCATATTTGTATCTGGGAACATTCTCCCAAATTTCCAACCTCAATGTTAATCTTGTGAGTTTTTCATCAATTCCATATTCTTTTTTTTCCCTTTTCCAGTTGTCCTCAGAGATCATAGACTTTATCTGGCTCAGGTTCTGACCTCTGTAATTGTAATTTAAATAAAAACCCTTACCTTGATAGCAGAGTCAGCTCGAACCATAAGGTGATTCTGGATCATTGGAATGAGAAGCACTTTGCTTAATGGAACATCACTTGGAGCTAGTTGAATTTCTGTGCTTATTGTTTTTGTTCACGGGTTTCAGTTTACAGAGCTGTATGAACTCCTTTCTTCATGGGTACTTGTTGTCTTATCAGAAAACAGCTTCCTAATCTCATTTCTAACAGGAGTCTTTATTTATACATAGTTTTATTCCATCTAACTTTTGGAAATTGTTCTGTTTTTCATCCTCTTAACTCGTTAATTATACATTCTTTTGCTATTCTTTTAGTGGATAGCTTAGATATCAAACCATGCATTTTGACATGTTATAGTCTAGTATTAATGATTATTTTTCCTACTTCCGTACTCCTGCTAGAACCTTAGGACATTTTAACGTCCTTTGCTCATGCCTTCCTTTAATATTAATGACTGCTAGGCCTTTTTATTCAAATTCCTGGGATGTTCCAATTACTGTATTTTTTACAGCCAATATTGACTCATCTTCCTCCATATTTACCCTTCTCTGTGTTCTTCATACTCTCCTACATTTTCATGTTTCCAATGACAACTGTTTTCCTTCTCTCAGGTGATAAATTTTCTCAGCTTTTGCTTGCCAGAAAACATCTTTATTTTATCCTCGTGTTTCAGAAATATTTTTGTTGGGTATGAAATTCTAGGTGAGTATTTTCTTTGTATTTACGCAGCTTGAAGTTCACGGAGCTGCTTGTATATTTGAATTGTTGTCTTTCATCAATTTTAGACAATCCTTGACCCTCCTCTCTTTGAATATTACTTTGATCTGCTTGCTGCACATGTCTGGGCATGCCCCATGTGGCTCTTTACATTCTTGATCTCTTTTTGTTTGTTTGTCTGGCTGGTCGTTTTCATTATTTTTTCTCTCTACCCTCTCCCTTAATTTGGGTGTTTTCTGTTGACCTTTCAGTTTACTAATTCTGTATTCTGCTGTGTCCAATATGCTATAAAACCCATGCATTGGAGTCTTTTTTTTTTTTTTTTTTTTTTTTTTTTTTTGAGACAGAGTCTCACTCTGTTGCCCCGGCTAGAGTGAGTGCCGTGGCGTCAGCCTAGCTCACAGCAACCTCAAACTCCTGGGCTCAAGCGATCCTACTGCCTCAGCCTCCCGAGTAGCTGGGACTACAGGCATGCACCACCATGCCCGGCTAATTTTTTCTATATATATTTTTAGCTGTCCATATAATTTCTTTCTATTTTTAGTAGAGATGGGGTCTCGCTCTTGCTCAGGCTGGTCTCGAACTCCTGAGCTCAAACGATCTGCCCACCTCGGCCTCCCAGAGTGCTAGGATTACAGGCCTGAGCCACCGCGCCCGGCCGCATTGGAGTCTTAATTTAACATACTGCATTTTCCATTCTAAAATGAGCATTCGATCAATCTGTTACAGATTCTATTTTTCTGGTGAAACTCTCCATCATTTTAATTATTTCAGTACAGTTTTCCCTCTTTTCTGAAAAATATCAACCATGAACATTTTGAGGTCATTGTGTGCTAACTGCAGTATCTGAGATCATATGGTTTGCTTCATCCTAAGGGTCAAGATTTGCTCCCTCATCACACTGGAGCCTGCAACGTCCCAGCATGGGGGAGGGAGGAGCAGCTGTTGGTCATCAGCTCCCTTCTGAATGGTTCTCTCTTCTCTGGAAATTTAGAACATTTAGATCTGTTGTTTCACAGCTCTCTGATACCTTCACAGTATGCAGGGGTTTGTAACTTCTTTGGCTTTTTGTGGCCATTTCCAGAGGGACCATTGGCCTACTGTGCATATGTCCTCTACCCCACGGTTCCCTCAGTGTTTCACGGACTGCTCTCTGCTATCTTTGCTTATTCTCTGCCCTCTGCCTGGAAAATGGAAAGGTGTTTTTTAGACTCACGTTGCCTAGAGTGATCAACCAATCCAGTACACCTGGGATTGAAGGTGAAGACTTCCAGTGCTGACACCAGTACAGTCCAGGGCAAACGAGGTAGTTGGTCACCTTATGCCTGACCCTCCTTGCATTCACCATCTTTTAAAAAAGGTCCTTACAAAATCCTATTCATACTTCAGGTCCACGATTAAAGTCCTTCCTCTGTGATGCTCTCTCTACACCCCACATGCCCCCTCCAAGGCTGAGTTAGATGTTCCTCCTTTGTATTTACACAATACCTTTGGAAACACTATCATAACACAACTCATGCCTATTGTGATGAGCTCATTTTTGTTTCCAGACACACTGGGAGCTGCTTGAAGTTCCAAATCTTATTTACTTTATAGCCCTACTGTCTACCCTTGTATCTGCCAAGCAATATGCTCTTAGTAACTTAAAGAATATGTCCATTTATTCATGCATTACTTATTCACTGCAATATTTATGGAATACTTAGTGTGTGCCTGGTTTCGGGTGCTACATGCTAGAGACACCATAGTGAGGAAAACTGTTACTATCTTGCTTTCATCTACTATACAGTGAGGTGGGGAAATGATGTCGAATAAATTATTCTTATTTGTACTATTTCATTCAATACATAGATATTATTCTTCACATTATTCAGAAAGCAAAACTAAGAGTTAAAAAAATGTTAAGTAATCTGCCCAATATTTCTTGGCTAGTAATTATGGAAGTTGGGTTTTCTGAGTCCAGCCCAGTGCTCTTGTGGTACCATTTTTCAGGCGAACCAAAATAAATTGACTTGAAAGAGGGACTTTCTCTTATAGAAATGATTTCATTCTTTTGAAAATTACTGTCTTCATGTCTTTATGATTTTTTTAAAACTCCATATTCTTATTCTAGAGTAGTATTCTTTAAAAATCTCTGTGGGATGATAAAATTGTTTTATATCTGCACTCTACGTTATGGTAACTATTAGCCACGTGTGTCTACTGAGCACTTGAAATGTAGCTAATGTGATTGAACAACTGAATTTCTAATTTTATGGAATTTTTAATCACATGCTCTTGTGATTGGTGGCTACCATATTGGACAGCACCTGTCTGAACTCTAAGTGAATGTCATGGTTAATATCAAAGATAGGATCTGGTATCAAAGATTCAGCAGAGAAACAAGATTTTTTTAATGCTGAAAAAAAGTCTTTGTTGGAGATCAGGCTTTTCTCAGCCTACAGTTTGGTTTTTCTTCACTTTAAAATATTTCATCCACTAAAGTGTCAGGATATCTTAGATTTCTATGTTCAAGGACCTAATTCCAGCCAGTCCCAGTGCTACTCAGGGAGACTGATGTACTAGAAATCCATTGCCAGAGCCAAGAAGAGGTGTGCTGCAACCAAGGCCTGGAACCTAGAGGCAAGGGCGGAACAGAGAGAAAACTCAGTGATTCTGCCTTTGAATTAAAGAGTTCTGCTTTAATTGTCTGTAAATGCAAAATGGAACCCAGTGGCTGAGAAATGACACACTTACTCTCAGCTGCCTTTATACTTATCAGAGATGCACACTACATTTTTACCTTTGTATATTTGGGAACTGTGACATCAGTGGATGAAAAACTGACCTTTTCATACAAACACACTGTAACTAACTCCCTGATTAGAGGCTATCACAGTTATAAATGTTTATAAATTTCTATCATCATTGCCCCTACTCTACAGATATGAAAATTGTAATTCAGAGAGTTTAAACTGCTTGTCCTAATCATACATGTATCATTAGTTTTTTCCATATTTTTGTTGCTAACTTTCAACAACCCATTCTTACTGTCTCTCCCCCAGCGTCAGGACCCTGGCAATTCTTGCTTTCCAAGTTGAAAATGGTGCATGAGCACATGCAGTCACATGCATCCTGGCACGGAAATGCCCCGTGACAGGTACTCTTGGTGGGCGGAGGGAGCTCTGTAGGCTCCTTCAATCCCTGCCACCTTCACACAGGGCACCTTTAAGTCTCAGTTCTGAAATCACTTCCTTGCTTCTACTCTTTACCCTTGATTTTTCTTGAATCCTGAAAATAATATTTAAATCTAAACAGTAGCAGCCAGCATGAATATAGCACTTTACTTTAAACAAGTGAGATTGCTTGTTCGTTTTCATGCAGTGTCTGTAATTGTCCTGAATTATCCCCGCTTTAGAGATGAAGATGGCAAGTCTGCACAGAGTGTACCAACTGATCAGCTTTAAGATTACTGTAGTCTCCCACAGTAGCTCTGAGGAGGGAGCCTTCTTTGCTTTTGTCTGCCCAGATACACCACTGCTATTGACCAGAGGCACCAGGACCTTTTGTCTCTTGGGCCATATCCACACTGCTGCTATAGTTTGAATGTATCCCCCAAAGTTCATGTGTAGGAAACTTAATCCCCAATAAAACAGTGTTGAGAGGTACAACCTTTAAGAGATTGTATGAGTGAATTCTTCATAAAAGGATGAGTCCCACCTTCTTTCCATTCTCTCTCTCATGTCACTCTCTCACCCTTCTGCCTTCTGCCATGAGATGACAGAGCAAGAAGGCCCTTGAAAGATGCAGGGCCCTTGACCTTGGACTTCCCAACCTCCAGAAGTGTAAGAAATAAATCTGTGTTCTTTACAAATTACCCAGTCTCAGGTATTCTGTTATAGCAGCACAAAATGCACTGAGACAACTGCTGTATCAGGACCAAAGTAAACGGAGTCTGCACACTCTGCTGTCTAGGATTTCTTCACAGTAAATCTCTCTCTCTCTCTCTCTCTCTCTCTCTCCACACACACACACATATTTATAAATAAAATTTTATATTTCCTAGATATTTATATATATTCATATATTCTATATGTTTATATAAATAATTATATACAACCCTATATATCTCTATATATTCTCTCTCTATTAATATATAATTTTATATAGTCATATATACAATCATAGAGGTATAAGCATAGAGATATGGTTTTATATGTGTGTGTGTATATATATATATATTTTCTGTTTCTCTGGTGAATTCTGAATAATACACCACTGTATTAATATCTATTCTCCTGCCCCCTACTCCAGGGACTAGCACAGAGCCTTATACTCAGTAAACTCTCCTTACATTTTGCTGAATTAACTGAATGGAAACATTTTTTTAACCACTGGAATATGGCATCACAGCAACAAATGCCAGAGTGCAGGCATGTGGTCCAAATCCATGAAAAACAAACCCCTGTCAACTACATCTGCCTTCGCATAGACTGTCTAACAAGAAGAGCCTCAACCCAAACGGAAGATGAGCTGCTAATCCTTAGAGTCAGCCGGGGCTGCTGAACTGGATCCCTGGGGAGAGACACGGGCGCTGGGAAAACTCAGCTTCCTAAAAGAATAAAACCAAAAATAAGACTCGAAATCTGATTTCACGCAGGCTCATGCAGGTGGACAGCCTCAAAGTGCTGTTTCTTTTCGAGGGGCACATGATGAAGGAATTCGCCATCAGAGCAGAACTCTCCAGGGCTCTTCAGCATGAGGACATGGGACCAAAATGCGGCTTGAGGTTAAATCGAATCCATAATTTTACCAGAAAGTGTTTGAGCACCATGAATACTCGTTAGGAACACTCGAATAGCTTTAATGATCCTGAGACGGAACTCTCAGTTTGTTCTCCGGAAGATGTCCCCTTGTAACAAGTGAGGAATGCAGTGTGTGTGTGTGTGTGTGTGTGTGTGTGTGTGTTTCTTCACCTCCTATCTTCGTGCTCCTACCTGTTCAATTCCACAGATATATTGTCAGCAAAGAACCTGCACAAGGGAGCTCACACTGAGTGTGGTTGGATGGGTGGTGTCTCTTTTGTTTGGTTTTAAATAAACTGCAGGGTTCTGAGGGATAACTGTTCACAGGAAGCTGACAGTTGAAGATGAAGGTCAGCTCCCAGCAGCTATCTCTGCCGAGTGCGATAGCATCAGCACAGCACGAGCGCGGAGGGCGAGTGTGAGAGCCAGCCTGTGGAGGAGGCTGGGGTGAAACCTCCCGGCCACAGCAGGGGTATACGGGCAGAGGAAGACTGGGCTTGAGTACCTACTATGTGCAGACATCATGGACTGATTGAATCCTGATGACGATTCTACTGTCATTCTTTTACAGATGAACAGTTTGTGGCTCAGAGAAAGCCCGGGACTGGTCCAGGCTGAATCGCTCCATGCCAGGAGCCCCTTCTTTTTGCTTTACCAGAACACTCAGTGCTCACTGACCCTGGCTGACCCACTGTCTCAGGAAGTGCTGGCTTCAAGGTGCTTGCTGGAAAGGCTGTGATTAGTGGAGTGCCTGGCACACGACAGGGCTCCTGGACCTACCTCAAGTCTTTGCTGTGAGGAAACTGTTGCGCTCCAAAAAATATCTGTAAGTGAGCACAACAGACCTGCAATATAATTATAAACAAAGGCTCAGAGATACTCGTAAAATCACTTGCCTAGTGTCAGGATGGAACCCGATTGTAGCTGATAACAAATTCTGTGCCCTTTCTACCTCTTGCTAGAGCTTGCTTTATGTCTTTTAAAGATGTAGAGAAACTCTCCTGGATTTTCATATTTTTTATATCCATAAGCTGAGAGTGTGTGTGTGTGTGTGTTTCCCATCCTGCTGGTTCCCTCCCTGCCAAGCTGAAGATTCGTAACTCAGGTGGTTTGAGAGCTAGCACTGTGGGAACTGTGTCCAGTCTCTTGCCTGCTGGCTGCCACCGAGGAGAAAGCTGTTAATGAACTCCCCACTCCTTATACACAGAGTTCCCTGATTTCACCCACCACTGTGATAGTCTGGGCCCACAATATAATTAATGAAATTAGTTCATATCACAAAGGAGATGATTCTTTTGAATAAAACATGTAAATTATAACAATGACTGTAGCACTTGTTGTAAGGTTGTTTATTTCAGTTACATAGGGTACAATTTTACCACTGGTTAGCATTCATCACTGGACTCTGTCCTATTAATATGTCTTCCTCATCCTTCCACCATGTTACTTCCTGTCTATCTTCACCACCAGCTCCAACACAAATCTACCCTACGTGTGATACCAGAATTGTCTTCCTTGAGCACAATCAAATCATGGTTGGATTTACTTACTGTGTCAGTTATAGTCCATGGTTTATGACTGATCATACAATGAAGTCCACGAGCCATGGCCTGGTAAGCTGGCATCTGAGATCCTCCATGAGGGAGCCACCTTGCTCTGCATCTGCCTCAGGCCTCAGTGCTTGTCCTCTCAGACCAGATGTTGCAGCCTCCTCACACTACTTGTTACTGAACATACCTGTACAGGTGAACTCTTCTGCTCCATGACACCTCTTCCGCCATCTTTGCCTGTGAAAATCCTTCCCATGTGACATATCAATCTCAAATGACAATTTATTAAGGCTTTTCCTCAGTTCAGTCTGGAAATCATCTTTTATGCCTTTGGACTCTTCAGAGTCCATAGTTAGATGGCCGTTTGCAAAGTACTCATAGTTTTCATGCTATTAAAAGTATTTACATACAGTCTCACATATTCCATTACATCACATGGTTCTTCGTATTTATTGTGTGATTTGCCCACACTTTCATCAAGCCCAGCATGGTAACTTATATGTAGATGATAGGGGCCAAGTGAATTTTGTTTAAAAATACTTTTTAAACTTTTCAGACGATTATATTCTCTGCTCTTAGCTTAATATCACATTTCAAAGAATCTAATGCACCATTTTTTATGTACATCTAAAAATGAAAATGTAATTCCTTCTCTTCTGGCAGTGCAACTGTGATACAATGCTTTCCATGACAGAGAATTTGTATTTTGCATTTATTGAAAGAGTTCTTTTGGACATAATGAGACATTATTTCTAATCTCATACCACTTACACAAATACAAAAAAGAAAACATAACTGAGGATAATTGGTTAAGGGATCCTAAAACTATTTCACACTCAGAATCACTTGTCTGAAATTATTTTCAACCTAGTTATTGATGTCTATTTTTCCCCACAAATTACCATCCTCTGTGCTATCAAGAACCTTCTACTTTGTTTCAAGATTTGTTTCCAAGCCAATTACATCAAGTCTGCAACTTTTTATGCTGCCGATTCTTGATCTTACCAAAAGGTGTCAATAAAAGATTTTCAGACAAAAACCAGGGTTCACGTTCATTCTCCAAATAGTCCTTATCTGGCTGTGGACTGAAACATCAGAGAGTTACCATGTTCCGTCAGGCTACCAGAAAATTAACCAACTTCTTGCCGGCAGGAGGAATGTAACTTTGTGGCAACTACGACCTGGGCAATGATAACTGTAAGATGCTTTGAAATGTTATTGGTGTCAGGATGTAATACATGCAAAAGTTCATCCCAGAATCAACAAAAACAATCATTGCCAGATCAAATGATAGTCATTAAGTTTCTTCCAGTGGAATCAAAATTAGTCTTGATTGTTATTTTGTTTCTAAAGAACTGATGGGGAGGAAAACTTGAACATAGCTGTCCACAAGTCATGGGCAACGTGACAAGGGTCAGAGGAAATTGGCAGACAGTTGCTTTGTCTCCAGGCACTATTTCTGGCACTATTTGCCAGAGCAAAACCAGGAGGAGAGTTGGATGAGAGGAATCCGAAGAGCAAGGAGACACTCGGAAACTTCTGGCAAGTGTCAGGCACAAAGGGCCTGACAATTTAAAGAAAAACACCAAGTTTGGCTGATTAACAGGTATGCAGTCAAATCTACATTGCATCTTAAAATATATTTTTGGTTTTTTTTTTTTTTTTTTTTTTTTTTTTACCAGAAATGTTTTACGTTGCTTTTAAGTAAACAGGAAATAAGTTTTTTTAAAAACCTCAAAGGTCACACTCTGTTTACTGAACATTCACTTCTTTGGCTTCTGGATTCCATAAACATCATGTCCCTTGGCACCTGATGTAGATGTAGAAATTAAAAAGTGATTATTAATTTGATTTTAACAAATTTTCAGAAGCTAGTTATTTTTTGAAAAATATTTTACCTATTGAGATAAGCTTTTTCTTCAATGAAATCAGCTTAAAGCACTGATTTCCTCAGAGAGAAAATTCCAACACTATTCTGTTTCTCCTATTGATAGCAATTATATAACAACTCTTTTGTCCAAAAAGGGTGCCTCAAAATAAGAAATCCTCAGTAAATGACCCGATAACTTCCCAATCGTATGCTATATCTCCAACTGTTGGGGGCCCTTGTCTGTAACTGTGTGGCATGGATATTGGTTACATGAACTTCTCTATCAAAATGACTCTTCCATAATTCCAATGTAACTGTCAGATTTACCATCCTTTCGTTATTTTTACCTTCAAGGAACTTCAGAATTACATGAGAATTTTAAAATTGTTAGCTGAAGATGGCTAGTATTTCCTGTACATCTTCCAGAGATCCCTGTCATGTTGCTAAAATGCGATGAGATGCAAGGGTGTTGAAAGCCAGAGAGGAAACTAATGAGGTTGTCATGAATTGTACATTGTAAAGGGACTTATCCCTGTAGTATGCTCACCTGCCTCCAAGCTGACCGACCACCTAAATAGCACTCTGGAACCCTGACAACCTGTACACTATGCTTTTCAGTAAAGCGACTCTTGCATGGACCTACCAGACAGGCTCAACCCTTCATATCTAAACAGAAATTAGTCTCTGTTCTCATAGCTCTACTCTGGAAAAAAGAAAAAAACACTGCCAAAAACTCATTATAGTATAATAAACACTAAAATTTGCTCAATTAGAAAACAGTGGAGAGGAGATTAGATCAACATGTTGGATCAAGTGCACATACCACTTGCCCTTGTTGTCCCAAATCCCTAGGAATGACAGAAGAAAATTAGAAACATCTAAAAATAAATAGTCATAGAAGTACTAGAAATCAAGGAAGAGTGCCATCAGCTAAACAAAAATTTTTGAAACACAGATTTCTACAGTCAGACAGAGATTTGCAAACAAAATGAACACAGAAGCAAGAATAAATTAACATTTTAGAAAAATAAACCAAATGAAAAAAGACGACAAACTCAAAAAGAAAAAGTCACACTCAAAAAATGAGAATTAAGTTAGGAAAGGAAAGAGAATTACAATATTAATAATTTCAGAGAGATAAGAGAAAATAGTTTCTTAAGAAAAAGAGCCAGTGAGATCTTAGATGTTAAAGTGTGATTCTTCTTCTTATTAATATTATTTGCATAAATTCAGGGGGTACAGGTGCAATTTTGTTAAATGGATCTATTGTGTAGTGGTGAGGTCTGGGCTTTTAGTGTACTCATCACCAATAGTGTACAAAAACTGTGATTTGTGATTCTTAAACAATTACTAGGGCTGAATAATCAGTAGGAAATGACTTAAGAAAGAATTAACAAACTAGGAGTTTGAGCCATGAAATTTCTCCAGAGTGAAATACAAAAAGACTAAGAGATGTGAAATAGTATTTAAAAAGTTTAGAGGTTTTTGTTGTTATTGTCTTGGGGTTTTTTCCTTGTTTGTTTGTTTTTTTGTTTGTTTTGAGACAGGGTCTTGCTCTGTCTCCTGGGCTGGAGTTCAGTGGTGCTATCATAGCTCACAGCAGCCTCAAACTCCTGGGCTCCTGCCTCAGCCTCCCACGTAGCTGGGATTATAGATGCATGCCACCACACTTGGCTAATTTTTCTAGTTTCTGTAGAGGCAGAGTCTCGCTCTTGCTCAGGCTGGTCTGGAACTCCTGGGCTCAAGCAATCCTCCAGCGTTGGCCTCCCAAAGTGCTAGGATTACAGACATGAGGCACCAAGCCTCAAACTCTGTGAGTTTCATGTGCTCCAACTATCTTGTTCCATTCAGTGATGTGCCTTTTTACTCCCTTATTGGTGTCCTTTGAGGATATTCTTAACTTTAATGTACTTAAATTTATTCGTCTATTTATTTCTTTTATGAGAGATGCTCTTTGAGTTAAATTTAAGAAAACTTTCCTGTGCTACAGTGATTAACATATTCTCCTGTGTTATCTTCTAGAAGATTTTTTGCCTTGCCCTTCATATCCTGGTCTACAATCAACTAGGAATTGACGTTTGTGTGTGATGTGTGGTGTAGGGTCAAGTATTTTTCCTTCATACCAATATCCAGCTGAAGCAGCACTGTTAACTAAAGACTGCACTTCCCTGTAGTGCCATCTTGTCATAAGTTAAATATTCTTATATGTGTGATGTATTTCTGAGCTATCCATTCAATTTTGGTGATAATGTATATCCTACAATAAGATTGTATCTTATAACCAATATATACTAATGTGTCTTTTAATCCAATATTGTAATCTTGTTATGATTACTACAGCTTTTATTTGTAAATTTGCCATGCTACTATTTGTTTTCTAATTGATCCATGTTGTTTTCTTGCTTTCTTTTTTCTTGTTTGCTTTTGGATAGATTAAGAACTTTTTTATTATCCCATGTTTCCTTCCTATTAGTTTGGTAGTTTTACACTTTTAAAATATTTTTAGCTGACTCTCTAGAGATTATAGCATCGAGTGGCTATGATGAATATTTTTCAGCTTCCTGGACATTCACCGTTTCTTGATTATGTTTTTAACTACTCATTTACTCTTTTCATCCCTCTTCATTCCTTCTCCTATCTCTGAGCTTCCTTCTATTATCTTTTTCCTTCAGCTTGAAAAATGTAATTTAGTGCAGGGCTGCTGCTAAGGAATATTGTGTTTTCATTGTTGAAAATGTCTTCACTTCCCCTCATTTGGAAGTCGATTTTCACTTTTAGGTAGGCAGTTATTTTCCTTCCCCATTTAAAGATACTGTTCTGTTATCATGACTTCATTTGTGTTTTTCTGGGGAAATTAACTGTCAATCTTGTTGCATCTTTGCAGGTAATATGATTTATTACCGCCAGAGTTGGCTGCTTCATTTGCAGCGGATTCACAGTAACGTGCCTGGGTGTGATATTCTTTCTAATCACCTGGTTAGGACTTCGTATCTGTGGTTTGATGTCTTTAGATGGTTTTGGAAAATTCTTTGCCATCATCTTTTCAGATATTTCTCCTTCTGCGGGACTTTCTGCCCTCTTGTTCAAATGTTTCTTATGACGTGTCATATGCTTCTTTCTTAATTTGTATCTTTTTGTCTCTTTGCTTCCATCTGGAAATTTTCTTCTGACCTATCCTTTGTTTAAGACTTCCCCTTTCAGCTTTGTCTGATCTGCTGGGGAACACATTTATTGATCTTTATTTTAATTCTGCATTCTTCAGTTCTAGAATCTACTTGTAGTTGTTTTTAAAGTCTCCAGTTTTCTGTGTAAAGTTCCATCTTGCCTTTTAATCCTACGAATAGATACATTAACTGCGATTATATAAAACAGTATCTTTCTCTGCATCATTACTTGCTTAAAATCATTCAATGGCTCCCTATTACACCTTAGAAAGAATGCTGACATCCTTCTCCTGGCCTGGATGGCCACATGTGGTCTGGCTCCTGCTTCAACTGCATTTCTTTTTTTCTCTCTCTCTCTCTCTAATTAAAATATATAAAGAATGCTAAACTTTTTAAAAAAATTATGGGCAATCTCCTCTCTCAAAAAATAGGCAAATGGTGTGAACAAGTACTTTATAATTTATGTATCATATATACAAATGGTCAATAAGCATGTGAAGAGTTGCTCATCACCATCATGAATGGGATTTAAAAAATGCTGCTACATACAAGATGGCTAAAATTCAAAACATCTACATTGAGTGTTGGCAAGGAAGTGGAACAACTGGAATTCTTAGACATTGATGATGCAAATGTAAATTGGTGCAGTCACTTTGGAAAACTGGCCATATCCTCTTAAGTGAATATATCCCTACCCTTTGACCAAGCAATCATGCTCCTAGCTGTATATATCTGCAAGAGAAATGTACATGCACAAAAGACTTGCACAGAATGTTTAAAGCAGCATTGCTTGTTAGAGTCCCAGACTAAAGACAGTTCAAATGACTGTCAACAATAGCATGAAAAAAATACTTTTAAGAGGTCTTATAATAAACTAATGTTCTATTTCCTAATGGTTGTTTTTGTTTATTCATTTTGTTATGTTTTCTAACACTGTTTTTTTAATGTTAATGTTATCCTTAAAAATATATTTATTTAAATTGGAAGGAAAAAGAGTTTAGAAACATAATGGATAAATCTAAAAGATCCAGCATCCTTCTACTAGGCATTCCAGGTACATAAAATATTGTAGAAGAAACAATCAAGGCAAGAGGAAAAATATTTTCCCAGAGTCTTTAGAATTAAAGAAACAAGGAAATGCCAAACAGGATGAAGGAATGCCAACAAATGTTCAATTGGTCCAGCATGGTGTGAATTCAGAACAAGTCTAAGAGTTAGAGTGAAAATTCTTGTTGCTAATCAATGATTAAGTTTCTCATAGAAAGGTCATCACTGACAACCCAGGTTGATGAAAGATGATAGGGATTTATGTGTAAAATTCTGAGAAATGTAATGAAAAACTTGGAATTTTATTTCTTACAAATCCATCTAGCATTCACATGTAAAATCAAAATAAAAGTGTATTAAATATCCAAAGCTTCAGAATATGTATCATTCATAGGCTATTTCTGACAGTATTATTTAAATTTGGATTCTAGCAAACTAGACATTAAATCAAGAAAAAGGAATATTTGCATATAAGAAAGTGTGCTGAGACAAAAAGTTGGTTTACCAGTTGTGGGCAATTTACAGATTAGAAAAAAGTAATGGCTAATAAACATATGATGAGATTAAAGAGATGACCATTTCTATACATTAAAGTGCAAGCATGAAATAGCTATATACATTTTAGAAAACACATACCAACAAAAGATTACCAATCAAACTATTAGAATAATTGGTGTTAGTGGTGAAAGAATGAGAATGGAGCATGAGGATAAAAGGCAGAAATTACACAAAACAACGTAATGCACCTTGTACAGACCGATGATGATAGGGTCATTAATTTGATTAACTCAATCCGACAAAAAAAAAATGCTTAAATACTTAAAACAAGTAAAAAACCTTGTTGGAAGTTTAAAACTATTTAACTATTAATACACAAAATACCACCTATCAAAACCTGTGAGATACAGATAAAGTAGTGTGTTGAGGGGAAAGTATCAGCCTCAAATAAGAGAGAGAGAGAAAAAGAGAGAGAGAGAAGACATATAGCCACAAACATGAGATAAAAGTAGTAAATAAAATAAATGGTAAAGCACTAAGAATAGTTTTGCAAATAATTTTGACAACACAGTTTTTCAGAAAACAATTAACCAAAAATTACTTAAAAAAAGGAAAGAAAACTTTTAGTAATCCATTAAATAAAATTGACAGAAGAAAAACAAAACAAAAGATGTTTTTAAATATCCAAGGCCTCAGACTATGAGCAGACTTCAAAAGTTTTGTGGAAAAATGGAATTAGAAGACAAAAATATAAACTATATTTCTCAACATAAGTTCCATCAAGTTCAAGACACTTTTGTATTAATAAGTGATGATACCAGCCATTGAGTCCATTCCCAAAGAAATGAGGGTCTTGGGAATGAAACTATACCAATGCAGTCTTTTTTACATTATTAACTGAAGAAAAATGAGTGCCCTTTGTAGATTTTGTTAAGATGAGGAAACAAACAAACAAAAAAAGTCAAAAAGAGCCAAATTGGGACTGTAAGTTGGATGCCTCATGATTTCCCACATAAACTCTTACAACATTGCCCTTGTTTGGTGAAAAGAATGAGCAAGAACTTTGTTATGGTGAAGGGCTCTCTAATGAAGCTTCCCCAGGCATCCTTCTGCTAAAGCTTTGGCTAACTTTCTCAAAACACTTGAATAATAAGCAGATGCTATTGTTCTTTGGCCCTCTAGAAAGTCAACAAGCAAAATGCCTCGTGCATGCCCCAAAACTGTTGCTGTGACCTTTGCTCTTGACAAGTTCACCTTTGCTGTGACCAGACCACAGCCTCCCTCTCAGTAGCCACTGCTTTGATTGTGCTTTGTCTTAAGGATGGTGCTGGTACAGCCGTTTCATCTCCTGTCACAATTCGTGGAAGAAATGCTTTGGGATCTTGATCTCACTTATTTAAATTTTCCATTGTGAGCTCTGCCCTTGTCTGCATCTGATCTTGGTATAACCATTTTGGCACCCAGAGTGGAAAGTTTGCTAAACTTTAATTTTTCAGTCAGAATTGTGTAAGCCGAACCAATTGAGACGTTTATGGTGTTATTGTTTCTGCTATTACTCATTATTCCTCTTCAATGGGGACAAAAACAAGATGATTTTTTCCTCAAAACATGATGTGGATGGTCTGCCACTGTGGATTCATCTTCAGCATCATCACAATCCTAGTTAAAAGCAGTTATCCATTGGGGAACTGCCAGTTTCCTTGGAGCATTGTCCTCATAACTTTTCAGAAAGCGTCAATGACTTCACCACTCTTCCACCCAAGCTTCACCATCAATTTGATGTTTGTTCTTGCTTCAAGTTTATTGGAACATATGTTGCTCTGACAGGCCTCTTTTCAAACTGATGTAACTGATGTCTTATCTTTCTTAGTGCCTCAACTAAGATCCTGTTCAGACATGTTATAACAAGTTAATATGAGTTTATTTTGGTACAAAAAAATTGAAGTCATGTGTGTTTTCTCATAATGCATATTGTCCATGAACTATTTAAAGACCCCTTAAATGTAGTAAGCACAAACTGTTTTGGACAGTTTCACTCAAATGTTGACTTTAGCAAAATACAAATTAAATGTAAAGTGTAATTGTTGTAAATGTAATTATTGGAAGCTATTTCTGTGGTATCCAGACTGATTTAAAAATAAATTCCACAGAAGATTATTTCCATCATTATTTAAACTGATCCATAGAACTGAAAAATAAAGAATTATGCCCAAATCATTTTATGATGCTTGTTATAATCTTGATAGTAAAACCAGAAAAAAATGCATAATAAAGAAAAACAAAAGGCAATTTTACTTTAAAATAAAAGGAAAAACTTATAAATAATATATTAAAAAACAAAATGCAGTTATATAGTAACAAATTGGGTTCAGCCTAAGAAAGCAAAGATATTTTAAAATTAGAAATTTATTAATAGAATCATTCATATTAATTAGTTATAAAACATAAGTTAATCTTAACAGTTGAAGAAAAATATTCAATAAAATTTAAAATATTCATGATTTTTGAAATCTAAAATTAATAATAGAAGCAACTTCTTTAAACTTGATTAAAATTCTTTTTTTTCCTTTTTTTTATTTCAGCATATTACACGGGTACAAATATTTAGGTTACATATATTGCCCTTGCCCCACCCGAGTCAGAACTTCAAGCATGTCCATCCCCCAGATGGTGCATGCCACACACATTATGTGTGTATAAACCCATCCCCTCTTTCCCCCTCCCAACTGCCTGACACCCAATGAATGTTATTAGTACATATGCACTTAAGTGTTGATCAGTTAATACCAATTTGAGGGTGAGTACATGTGGTGCTTGTTTTTCCATTCTTGGGATATTTCACTTAGTAGAATGGGTCTCATCTCTATCCAGGATAATACAAGAGGTGCTATATCACTGTTGTGTTTTGTGGCTGACTAGAACTCCATGGTATACATATACCACATTTTATTAATCCACTCATGGATTGATGGGCACTTGGGTTGTTTCCACATCTTTGTAATTGTGAATTGTGCTGCTACAAACATTCTAGTGCAGATATCTTTTTTATAGAATGTATTTGTTCTTTTGGGTAGATGGCCAGTAATGGGATTGCTGGATCAAATGGTAGTTCTATTTGTAGCTCTTTGAGGTATCTCTCCATATTGCTTTCCACAGAGGTTATATTTGTTTGCAGTCCCACCAGCAGTGTATGAGTGTTCCTATCTCTCTGCATCTGTGTGAACATTTATTGTTTTTGGACTTTTGATAAAGACCATTCTCACTGGGGATAAGTAGTATTTCATTGTGGTTTTGATTTGCATTTCCCTCATTAGAGATCTTGAGCATTTTTTCATATGTTTCTTAGCCATTAGTCTATCTTCTTTTGAAAAGTTTCTGTTCATGTCCTTTGCCCACTTTTTGATAAGGTTTTTTGATTTTTTCTTGATGATTTTCCTGAGTTCTATATAGAGTCTAGTTATCAGCCCTTTATCGGATGAGTAGTATGCAAATATTTTCTCTCATTCTGTAGGTTGTCTGTTTGCTCTCATGATAGTTTCTTTGGCTGTGCAGAAGCTTTTTAATTTTATCAGGTCCCATTTATTTATTTTTGTTGTTGCTGTGATTGCCTTTGGAGTCTTCATCATAAAGTCTTTGCCTCGGCCAATGTCTACAAGAGTTTTTCTAACATTTTCTTCTGGAATTCTTATAGTTTCACACCTTAGGTTTAAGTCTGTTATCCATCGTGAGTTGATTTTTGTGAGAGGTGAAAGGTGCAGATCCTGTTTCAGTCTCCTACATGTGCAAACTTTACTTTTAAATGTTCTTGCTCAGAACTCAGTAGGATGCACTTGGTGCACTTGATGGAGCAAACTAATGCAGAAAGTGGCAGAGTTTATCTCCAATGATGATGTGTAACTGTTTTAATATTCTGCTTTGTTCCACAATCATGCCTGGGGCAGGTCAAGATCAACTTCCGATGATCTTATGAAGTAAGATACAAAGGTTATTGCAGCAGATGCCTCTGTCAGAGTGGATCTCTCTCTCTTTCTCTCTCTCTCTCTTTCCTCCCAACATTAAGTTGTATTTTGTACATAACTAAGTCAAAGCACTACTCAGACCCTGAATAATAGAAGTGAGCCCTCTGAATAATAGAAGAACTTACTAAATAAGAATTCTAAGCAATATTTACACATATTAATATTATACTTGGAAAGTACTTTCTGGAATGTAACCTCACCTGTTAGAAATCATGGTTCTAGCCATGATCACTGATGGTGTATGTTTGGGCCCCTGAATGATACTCTTTCATGGACGTGAGGCATTCCATGTAATGCCATATGGCATCGAACAATGACAAAGGTCATTTTTCAGTTGAGTCAAGCTTAACACTACAAGGGACAGGTGACTTTTCATTTAAAAAAAACCCCACTCAAGTGTCCATCAATTCTTGTATAACTGGATTGTATTTGTCTCTCTATATTTTCCAATGTAGGTCCAAAGGGGAAGATGACCACACTTCTAATTCCTAATGAAAATAGGAGATTTTTAAAAACTAAAAGACAAAATTTCAATTTATGGAGAGTATATTTTCTTCCTCAAGGTGAAACACCTACAATTCTTTCTGTCTCGTGAAATGTTCAGTTTATTTAGGGTCCTGAGGGTGTTTGCTATTTGCTACGCCTCATGACTACAGACCTATTTCTCACCCAAGAAGCCATTCAAGGACCACGAAGTCACTTTTGATAGCATACTGAGAAGTCTGATGAGGGCGAGCCTGCATGGCCAGAATAGGGCGGAAGTACAAGGAAAGTATCCTTGCTTTTGCATTTGGGAGGTTCAAAGAATCAGTTTTCTTTAGAAAACAACAAAGTTGTCCTCCTGTGCTACTACAAGGAACCACTTTCAGGAAAGACTTTCAAAAGCTTCAAAAACAAAAACAAACAAACAAAAAAACCCCCCATGAAGCTAAAACTAAACAAAGGCCCCCTGACTGCTATGACAGCTGAGTGTGCTTCACCCTCAGGGTGACCTTCCACAGCCATGGCCCTGCTTGGACAGCTTGGAGAGTCAGGATGACAAGGACCAAACCAGGCCGATCTCTGGCTTCGGCTTCTCACAGAAAAAGCCTCATCTTGGAACTTGCTCTGAAGATTTCCTTGTCTCACCGAAGCTAGGAAAGAATCTACCCCAGGGGCTAGAGCAACATGCTTGGCTGAGCTTCCCACAAACCAGCGGCCGCTTGCCTTGGAGGCTCCCCTTCCACTGGAATAGCTTACAGACATGTCATCGCTGACTCATGTCTCATAAACATGATGTACAAAAAAAGCTCCATGTCAGCTGGCTTCTATTAAACTGTAAATTAAAAATAAAAAACCTGCATTCAGAATCTCCAACAGCTCAACACCCACAAATTCACTGGCTCTCTTCCTGCAGCATCTTGTGGTGGTCCACGACGCTGAAGAAAACACACACCTCGTCACCTGCCGTCAGCCTCTCTCTGCACTCCGGGGAGAAGCTTCACGTTCACAGGCTCATCCCCACAATGCCTGCACCTCACCAGCATAAGCACAGACGAGGACTGATGCTGGGATTCCAAGGAAAATAAATCGCTCCATTTGTACAAGACAAATGAAAGAAAAACTCATGTTATGCCAAGCTGGAAACACACATTTTAAAAGACAAAATTGTTACCTGAAAAAAGAAAAGTGCCTTGTCTCCAGAATGCCTGGTGAATGTAATAATTCAATTAAAATGCATTGTTTTTACTCTGGGAAGCACTAATTTGTTCATCAATATTGTATTAATAGAAAAGGTCTATTCTCATTAGTTCTTTGAGTTCCTGGAAAACTTCATGTCGCTTTACTGGATTGCCTTATCTTTTAAATGATTACTGTGTAGGGCTCCGGGGAAGATGGAGAGGCACTGAAAACCCTAGACACCTCTTCTCTCTTTATTTGTACTTTATATAATGGTGCCTATGAAATCATTCAAAAGGAAAAAAGGGTGTGGAATCTTCAGTAGCACCTGAAAAAAGTGACCCAAAATTATGCACGTTAGATTCCGGAAGGCACTTGCCCAGCTTTACACCAGCAGGCTGGACTTAAACTACAAAGATAAGAGATCTAGGATTCATAGTGAGACTAGTTTAAGTTATTGTGTTGATGTTGTATTTTATTAGAGTAACACCATTTGTAATAAACAAGTAAAAAAATGTATAAAGCCAGCAACATGATAGAAGTCTATTTTTTACTCACATAAATCCCCAAATTGTGTTCTTCATTAGTACGTGACTTTCCTTCAAGTTTCTGGGACCCAGTCTTCGGCCATGCTGTGGCTCTGGTGTCTTCAATATGTGTTTTCCAAAACAATTGCCAGATGCATCTCTATGAAGCTGGGAAAAAAAGGAAACGGTGTAGGAAATGATGCGTAGTCGACCTTTGGAGACCAGAATGGGGGTGGCACTTTCCAGTTGTGTACACATCCCACAGGCCAGAGCTCTACCACCAGATCCTGCCTAAACTTAAGGCAGGTTGGAAATGTCTCCCAGCTGCATGCTCAGAAAGAAAAGGATGTAGATTTGGTAAATAGCTAGCCAGTTTCTGCCACCCCAAGAAAAAAAAAAGTCCCTAGTTCTGCAATGTTCCCTCCTCCAGGCAGAAGACATGACAAGTGCCACAGTTTACCAGCATTTGTCATGACACTCAGGAGAGAATTTCAGCAGTGACTCCCAAAACTAGCGATTCTGTTCCCACCAGAGAGTTCTCTTTCCAGGGAGTAAGTATCAAAGACGGGACTTCCAGCAGGTGTACCATGGGCCAAGGCCTTGGAAATGAAAATTATTCTGGCATTCTATTCCGTTAGATTTTAAAAGTAAATTTTATGTGAGTTGCCACAGCAGGGAATATCTTTCCATGAATTGTTAATTTCAAATCTATGTGCATTCAATCATGTAGAAATACATTCATTTATTTTTAAAAAGTAAGTCGAGGCATCCTGTAAAATATATAAAATACAATAAGAGAGCAATAGATCCAGGACTTTGAAAAGGGAATGTTATTGATAATAAGGTTCAGTGAAGCTGGGGACGAGGCTGTTACATTTAATGCATACATGCAGGTCTTTAGAAGAGGGAGAGCAGTGAGGGTTGCAAATAGGCTCATTTAATAGCGGTCGGAGTAAGGAAGGAGATGTCAGCGCTGTGCCCACAACTGCCTTTCGTTCTGTCCCACGTGCTCTCTACTGCCTGGGACTCCCACGTCTCCCCGAACCCATTAAGAGCAAGAACTGAACAGAGGGGGAAATCCATGAAGAGAATATTCAATAAGAGTGACGAAATCAAGTACTAAATTTAAAAAGAAAGGAATGGGATTGGCAATTATTACAGCAAGAAGAGAAAAAGAGTAGTGAAAATGCGAGAAGATAAACTCTGGCAGTCTAGCCCATTTTGGACTAGAAACAGGACACAAGAGGCAAGCTAGTGTGTGTGTGCGTGTGTGTGTGCATGCATGTTCGTGTGTGTGTGTGTGTGTGTGTACACTCGTGGTTAGGGAGGGATGTCAGACTCCCCAGATTAAACCCGTGAAGAATGGGAAAGGAGAGGAGAGGGAGAAGAGCCAAAATGCACAAAACTCCATAAAAGGGAGCCGAGTGTTGGTGTGTTTGACCAGAGGCTATAAATAGAACATCATAGTATTCGGAATGTTTGTGGAACGTCTTATGATAACAATGAGCATCCTATTAAAAATAGTGTACTTACCTTCCAAATTCTATCAAAACAGAAGAGGAAATAAAATATTAGCCGCAAGTACCAAAAGGCATAGTAAAAATTGAATGAATTATAATATATATTTACACAAATATTTTGGCACAAAATGGGAATTCAACTTAAAAAAAAAGAAATGGTTTAATAATTTATGGTGTGTTCCTTGAATAAAATCTTATGTAGCTATTAAAATGAACATTGTGGAAACACCATAGCAACAAGTGAAATTGTTTATTATATAATAGCAATAAAAAAGCAAAGGTCAAAATGATATGTGTGCTACAATTACAATTGTATGAAAAAAACTGTGGAAAAGGGATGAAAGAAATTATTGCAAGAAATATCATATATTGAAGGTGATTGGGATGAAGAGGATTTTTGATTTAAATAGCTTAACTGGCATATTATTGTATGGATAAGAATAAATACAGCCAGAGAGGCACAAATAAAAACTCAGCGTGGATAGGAGCTGAGAGCTGCTGACACCAGGAAGCACACGCACTGAGTCTGCGTGGCCATCCCAGCTTGTGACCTGCCTTGCTCAGGTTGCAGAGAGATCCATGGGTGGTCAATTGTCCCTACAGGACCAGGAGCATCAGGGCCTCTGTGCCTGTCCTTGGCTCCTGTGGCCATTCCTTCAGCTTCTTCTGCAGCTTCTTCTCCTGCCAGTGTCCATGAGAGAGGTAATTTATGACCTCTGAGCCTCAGTTTCCTCCTGTGTCAACCTAGCAGGCCAGGTGAGGATTGAGTGAGGTGTAGTATTCCGTGAACGAGAAAGTGCCATTAGGCACAGGTGGGGCCTGTGGTTAGGGCTACTGCTAATTACACGAAAACTGTGAGATGCCATAACAGGGTTTCTACTCTGCTGCTCTTTCTCCTCCACCTTCTCTTCTCTCTGTCTCTCACACTCACGCTCACCTTCTGTGCATCCTCAGCTCTGCATTAGTGACCACGCATTGCTCTCTCTGCTCCAAGAAGTACATTCTATCACTTCTGCTCATCAAACTCCCCCTTCAAGCTTCCTCAAGTCCCACTGAAACATCCCTTTTGTTTTGTCTGTCTGCTAATCACTGAAATGACTGCTTTTGTTGTTGTCATTGATAGGATGTAATAACCTTGCACTGTGGTAAGACTATCTGTCCCGAATTTCAGATGTCCTGTTTAGCCGGAGAGACTGATTAAAGAAGGAAATCTTTACAATAAAGCGCTGCTGTAGACGTTCACTGCCGCAAGCACTCTCAAGGCCTCAAAGTGCTTTCAAATGTGCTCATTCCACTGGGCACACTGACAGCCCTGACTCCAGCATCATACACTTATCCATGTAACGAAAAACACTTGTAGCCCCTAAATGTTTCGAAATTAAAAAAAAAAAAAAATAAGTGTAGAGTTAGCAAAAAATAAAAATAAAAAATAAAAATAAATAAAATAATTTTAAAAATATTTAATACTATTAAAAATTTCTTATTGATTATTAACACCATCACAATTCAAGGAGTCATGTAGAATGGATTGCATTACTATCACCATTTTATAAATGAGGACAGGTATATTAGAAAACGTGCTTCGGATCCGTAGCCAATAAGCAGCAGAAATGGGAATAGAACCCGGGACAATGTGAGTCCCAGTCTTACACTCCCTGAATTACACTCGTGTTTCTCTGACACTGACTGTTACGGTCTGCGAGGGAGGGAGGCTGTGGATACATCACTGGCGCTGGGCCCCACCCCAGAATTTCTGATGAGCTTCTGATGCAGCAGATCCCAGGTGGGGTCCAGTGACTGCATTTGTAACGAGTTTCCCAGGCAATGCTGCCACTGCTGAGCACTAGGAAAGCCACTCAGCTCTAGTCACTTTCTGAGATGCTTAATACAAGCGACTGACTGGCCAACGCTACCAATTCCTTCTGCGTCAATGACACTTTCAAAAAATACCATCATGCCCAGTTATAATGGTGCTATACTTTTCCTGGTCTGGTTTCCCAAGTTATAAAATACCTCCGGATATTGTGTTTAATGGAGTGTGCGGTGGGGAAGGGGTTGCCAATGCCTGGGTCTTTGGCCCTCATTAATATTTAGGGTTTTCTGAACCTCGGGAAAAGCAGGGCTCAGCAGCACGGCGGAGGGACACGCTGAAACAAACAGACCCATTCAGGGAGACAGGAACCAGCTAATGTGCGCGTTAAATGTTAACTCCCTTTAAAAATAAAATAACACAGAAGGCAATCTTCACTGGGGAAATAGATCACGCTAGATTAGGCAAATGTTGTTGTTTCAGGTGGCTAACCTTATTGCTCCAAGCCTGAGCTTGGAGTTAAAAAACAAAACCACAAGCCAGAGGGTCAGTCCGCAGAGCAGTAGTTTGAATGCGGCCCTATTAACAGTAACTTAATACCATGAATTTGGGAAGTTTGGACTTTGGCCCCCTTGCTGTTTAGGAGGCCTTAAAAACAAAAATAGCTATTCAGGGAACATGAGCAGCTCACTTGTTTTCTATCAGGTACCTGGAGGGAGGTGTTCATTTCACCTGTTGTCTCCTGGATGATTTTTTCCCAGGGTCCAGGGTATGACTGTGTGTCAGGTACATGTGTGAAGTTAAGTTTGGGAGGCCCCAGGACAGGGAGCAGGGAAAGATGCATTTGGAAACAGCTGTACATAATTCATTCCTCTTGGAATCTGCCTTCACCAGTAAAACCTCAGTCACGTGAAACGTTAACCCTGGGTGGAAGGTCAATGGTGGAGCGTCTCCAGCTGCGCCCCCGGGACCAGCAAGGGCACACGGATGCACGGCTGTGCTGAGAAAATGATGACGCCATTCCCATCCAAGCAAGGGACCTCAGCTCTGAGAAACCCGCTCAAGTCCCCAACAACATGAATATCCCCACAGGGGAGAGTTCTCTGGGGAAACGGGAGAAGAGCACCCCAATACTTCAGTTTGATGGTCTAAACGAGAAAAACACCACAAAACCTGGCCATAATCGCCTCTCCCACAGGCTTAAACATCTAGCCAAGCATCCAGGCCATTTGTTTCCCAGGAATTTTAACTCTGAACACCCTCATAAAAATGCTGAACTCCACTGCCCTCATCGTGTTCTTTGTATTCCGTGACTAAGCCACGAATCTGCTAGTTCAGACCTGAGATTTGTGAGTACTTTCTGTGTACCAAGCATTAGACCAGTGACATTCCACAATATCATTTGCTCAACACCAAGAGTTTCCTTGGTGATGTTACTAGAATCAAGTTAGAAATAAGAAAAAACGAAATAGTAGGTTTAGTAACTAACCTAAAGTAAAATTGATAATATTGGAAAACTACAACCACAACTGGTTCCAAAAAACTTTGATTGATATTTTAGGTATTGTTCCCTCTGCCTGTAATGTTTTTTTCTACCTGTTTGCTGAGACAGTGTCCACATCTTCTCATCCTGCTCCCAGTCTGATGCTGTTCCTTGAAACATGCCTCTAACCAAGCAGAGCTACTGATGCTTTCTTCCTGTGTCCTCACAGCCTTTGTATGCACATATAGTATTTATCACACTCTCATGAAATTGCTTACATGTTCACCTTCTTGAATTCACATACCATGTACTCTTAAGGGCGGAAATCTTACCTTTATCTTTATATACACACTGTCTGGTGCTCACTAAATATTTGTAGAATCAAACTAAGTTATACCCATAATTATAACACCATTCAGAGTTGACTTCTAATTATATCTTATAAGCAAAATTGTCCCTTAGCAAGGATTAAATCTAACTGCTTACTGTCCAAATACAGCAGACCCAGAAGCAGTATCACATGGAACTCCTCTCAAAGCACTGAATCCCATGGAATATGGTCGAAATGCAAAGCAAGAGCTCAGAATTTAGGGGCAAACTGAGCAATGATCACTTAGGGATCCGCTGGGTGGGAGGTGCCATGGACAGCTGGTGTTTGTGATGCTCATGGAGTGTCCAAGTATTCTCACTGTGTCCTGGGCAACCTTTGCTTTAGGATGCAGATTGTCACGTTTTAAAGATAAGAACACTGAAGTTCAACGATATTGAATAAATCATCCAACGTTGCAGAGCAAATATGTAGTAAGAGTGCAATTTTGATCCAGGTTTTTACAAACACTAACACTTTCTAATAAACAAATCTGTCTTGAAGAATTGAATCGAGATTGACAATAATAGATATGTTTCCAAAAAAAAAAAAAACCACCTAAAAATCCCCCACAAAACATAGTGTGACTACATAGACTATGGGATCCAGTCAAGAATTTGAAAGGTCAAACATCTGGCTTCTTGTCTTCTCTCTTGTACACCAGCAGTATAGTATTGGCCAAAACCTTTACCTTCTGGAAGCCTCCATTTCCCTTTGGAACATCTGTTAAATGGACAAAGTCATCTGAGACCTTCTTTCCTTACAGGAATATATGGTGCTGATGCCTCTGAAACCTCTCAGCAAACTGTCAAACATGGTAGAAGTCCTAGCGATGGGTACAGGCATTTTTACCTCTTGGGGAATGATGGGATGAGGTGGAGCAATCATGGTTTGATCATTTAGTTATAAATAAAAAAAAATTCCTACACGCAAAGCTCCTTAAGGGAAATACTTTGATTTCTTTGCAGAGTCTTTTTTGTACCTTTAAATTTTTGTCAAGTATGCAAAGGGAATGACCAGTATTTACAGGCCTTTGCTAAATTTGAGAGGAGGAGGAGGGGCTGGATATTTGGGATGAAATTAAGACTACGTGTTCTAGAAGAAAGAGGAGACGTGTGTTGGCAGAATGTTGCTGCACCGGAACGTGGTGGGGGCAGCTCAGCGATTCTGGGCACTGCTGTTTCTCGAGTCTGTATTCCTGGCCAGCTATTGCTCCTTCTTCCCGTCAGAAGAGATGCTCCGTCTCTCAGCCTCCCAGTAGCCACAGCCCGTGGATCTCAGAGGCCACAGAGTCCGAGGTCAGGAAACCACACTTCTGCTCACCTGCTCTCTGCGCTGCCCTCATGATGGCTCCTGAGTTCCCACCATAGGACTTTGGTCCCTTCAGGTTACAGGCCATGGAATCCATCAAAGCTTGTCCATCTATTGCTTAGACAGCGGAGTGAAGAGCCAGAATTTTTTTTTTTAAATCATCCTGGAAATTATACGTAAGGTATCTCAGAATGTAAGAGGCCATGAATAGAAAAGCCATTTATGAAGGTTTAATGACACATTACACTTCTGAAAAGAGAGGAAGAAATTCATGACTCCAAGTGTAGACTGTTGGACAGAAAATGGCTGAACTAGGAAATAGAGGAGTAAGATCAGGTTATGAGAGGTACTGGGAGAATTTATAGAATGCAAGGTTAGTCACACTCAGTTTGAGCACCTGTGGCATATACAGATATAGATGTCCATCAGATGATGACATAATACAGGTATAGGGCTTAGGCAAAAGGATAGACTGGTAGTTAACATACACATACACACTACAGATAATAACTTTTTAATTATGATCATTTGTTCATCCAGTAGTTTATTAAATGTAAAATTTCTGGGGGGATATTCTTTCCCAGGTACTGTGCTAACTCTTAGGATACAGACATCACTAAGACAGAGCTATCCCTCCCGGAGCTGCAGTCTAGGGGCACTAACAGAATTCCCACCTAACGCAGATGGACGTAAGGGGCCAGAAGGCACAGGAGAGGTGTGATGTGGAGTGAATGAGTTTCCCTGAGGTAACATTGGAGCTGAAGGTCAGGATGGGAAGACATTAGCTGGCGGATGTGGGTGGTACAGGGTTTCAAGAAGAGGGAACTCTCTGTGCAAAGAGATGATTTTAAAAAGCATCTATGTTAGGACTGGCATGTTGCTCTAAATAAAAATATCAGGAGAAGGGAATGGATGACAACGTCCTTGGACCAGAAGCAGGCAGAGATCATTCCCAGTCCGAATGTGCACCGTCCCCAAGGACTGTGCTCCCCTCTGTTCTGCTTCACTCCGTCCTCTGCCTCTTCTCCGGTTCCCCAACAACCTGTGTGATTCTCATTAAACGTAGTGTTGGAGAAACTCACGCGTATTAAGTGATTATCCAGCTGACTAAAATAAGCACTTGGGGAGCTTACAGAGAAAGGAAGAAAGAAAAGCAGGAGGCCTCCCCGTCCCTGGGGGTCTTCCTGAAGCCCTGATGAAGTGCCGCTCTTTCTGGTTTGCCAATCCAGGATCTCTGTCGGTCCTTAGCCTGGGATTCCATGAGAATGCCGCAGCGGACGGTTTGCTGGATCCGTGTTTGGCGTGTGGCAGCACATGGCTCAGAGTTTTAAAATACTTCAGTGCTACAGTGATTGAGTAACCTAAAGTAGTTCCACATGGCTGATAAAAATCTCATCAAGCAGAGAGATCTGGACTGTTTCTCCTACTCTAGGTTTTTATAATCTAAAGATTGTTTTTTCTATTATAGAGTATAATCAGCAACTTTGGAGTCTATGGTCCGTCAAAGGGAGGAAACGCAGTATCATATTTCACTCCAACCAAGTCCAGCAGCTCGCCTGTTACACCAGGAGAGGGACAGCTATTCCGAACCTTAACTCTGCCTCTTAACCATTTTCATAAAAAGAACATCAAGAATCTTTTCCTTCCCCCTGCCCCATGTTCATTGCAGCGCTATTCACCATAGCCAAGACAGGAAAACAACCTAAGTGTCCATCGACACCGAGAATCTGACTTACCCTTGGCAGACTAGGGTTCTAAGGGGATCTATCTGGAAAGTATGCTCAGATCTCACTTTAGTTTAAAGAAAATGAATAGAAACATTTGTGAAAGTTGCCTGCTGCTATTATTTGAAGTTTGCATTTACAAAACATTTTCTATTTAATAGGCCCAAGTGTCTTTTAAAAAGGAGATAATAAATGAAGGAATAGAAAGGAAACATACAAACTTGGTCATAGTAATGAACTCAAATGATCATTCTTTTCTTTGAAAGGGTTTCTTTCTGTCCAAATCCACTTCTTCCCATATAAAATCACTGTGGTATAAATAAGTCCTTGGTTTTAAAGAAAAGAGGACACCTCAGATCACCCACAGAGTGAAAGAACTGGAGGAGAACTCCGTGACCTGTCCCTCCTCAACAGGCTCTGTCCAGGGGTGCGATGGAAAGAATGTGGTATTAAAATGTGGTACCCAGAACTGAACCACAGGGGAGATTTTCTTTGGCAGGTTTGGGATAGGTATTTGAATGGGTCAACTAGGAATGCAACTGAAGAGGTGGAAATAGGACAAAGAAAATGATTATCAAAGGTTGTAGGTTGTGGTATAAATGATATGAACTTTGGAGTCAAGCAGTGCTGGATTTGACTCAACTCTAACATTAATTAGGTATTTAACTCTGGCAAGTTTTTTTCTTTTTTTTGTAATTCCTTGAAGCATCATCTCCCCATTTGTTATTTGTGGGGTTTTTATAAGCATTAAATGAGTGAACATGTATAATTAGTACTGTGATTGGCTCACAGTTGGCACTCTATGATTTGGAGATGTTGACAGCTCACCACCTCTTTGGCAAAGTTCAGACTGACAGACAAAGAGCCATCGGACCTAGGACCTGTGATGAAACTAAAAATACAGTTACTTAGTTTACTTGCAGCAGCAGGATCCCACACTGACTCATAGAATTGTACAGTCACTGTCAGTACTGACCCCTTTGTGCAAAAAGTCTCAGCCTCCCTCTAAAAGCCAATCCTCTCTGCAGGTAGGCAGATCCAGGAAAGGAGAAAAGAGGCAGAGAATCTTAGCTCCTTCTAGAACTGCTTATGGGGTGATGCCTGCTTGTGCTGGGTGCTGTGGGACAGGGTGGAGCCAGAAGGGGAGGAAACAGTGAGATTTCATCCCCACCTTACTGGATTTTAAGGTATGGAAGGGAGAGAGGCTGTTGTGAGAATTAGGTGAATAATTAATATGGAAGATGCTATTACATTGTAACAATGTACTATCAAATATTTCATGACACAAAGAATAGAATTATTAAATATAAGATAATCTTGTATAAAAGAAAACCCTCCAGCTTAACTCTTCCAAAGCCCAGAAGCAGGGACGAGGGAAGGTGTTCATGTAACTGTGTGAAACATACCTTGCCTTTCCCTTCTCCCCAACATGCACTTATCCAATGCTTGTTGTTTTCATGGAACGTATTTTGTTTTTTTTTTCCTCATGTGAAAGGGTATGAATTAGAGATTAAAAATATGACATCAGGTCTAGAAGGAGGGATTTTGAAACTTAGCCACTCAAATTGTGTCCCAATTCACTTTGACAATGACCCTTTCTTCTTACCTTTGTAAACCTATTCAACAACTTTCAGAGTTTAACTATTAGGTTATTAAGTATGAAATGTCCTATTTCATTAAGTACTAAGTTTGCCAGTTGATATTTCAGACATTTCACTTTGACACTTCTTTTTTTTTTTTTTTATTGTGAAGGTACATCACCCCTCTTTCTTTGGCTTGTGATTATCTTTCAACTTTTTTAGAGCAATTTTTGTGAAACCATGGACAAGTCAAAAAAAGGTATTATTTTTTTAATATGAGTTCCATTGTGGAACCAATGCAGCACAGACAACTTGAAATGTCAACGAAGTGTTTGGGAAGGATGTGGCTAATGAACACACAGTATGTACATGGTTTGGGAAGTTCCATTCTGGTGATTTTAATCTTGAAAATGAGCCATGTGAACGACCTGAGACCAAGGTGGATAATGATGAGCTGAAAGCTATAATGAAAGTGAATCCATCTCAACCTATGCATGAATTAGCAGCAAGGTCTAACATTACTATTTCAACAATATCGGACTGTTTGAAACAAATTGGCAAAGTAAAGAAGCTGGATAGATGGGTTCTGCATGAGTTAAACAAGCATAACAGAAGAGAAATCATCTCGAAGCTTGCCTTTCTTTGCTGTCCCGACATAAAAGTGAACAATTTCTACACTGTATTGATACGTGTGATGAAAAATAGATTCTTCTTGACAATTGCAAGCATTCAGCACAATGGTTGGATAAAGATGAAGTGCTGAAACACAATCCAAAACTGAATATTCATTAAAAAAAGCACATATAGTAGAAATATTCATCACTGATGTCGGGCAGGTGGGAGGGAAGAGGAGGAGATGGGTATATTCACACCTAATGTGTGTGGTGCACACTGTCTGAGGGATGGACGCACTTGTAGCTTTGATTTGGGGGGGACAAGCCAATATATATAACCTAAACATTTGTACCCCCATAATATGCTGAAATTAAAAAAAAAAAGCTAATGGTGTCTGTTTGGTGGTCCAGTGCTGGTATTATCCACTACAGCTTCATGAAATCTGGTCAATCAATTACAGCAGATGTGTACTGCAACCAACTGGATGACGTAATGAGGATGCTTGTGATTAAGCAGCCAAGATTGGTCCATAGAGTTAGAGACAGGCCAATCCTCTTGCAAGACAACGTTCAACCACCTGTTGTACAAACAACACTGCTCAAACTACAGAGGCAGGACTTGGAAACTCTCTGTCATCCACCGTATTCACCAGACCTTGCACCAATATGACGACCACTTCTTCCAGGCTTTGGACCACTTCTTCCAAGGAAAATACTCAATTCTCAACAAGCTGTGGAAAACGCCTTTCTCAATTTTCATTGCCGCTCACTCTCCAGGCTTTTTTGCTGCTGGCATAAACAAGCTACCATTTAGATGACAAAACTGTGTCGATAGTTCAGCGCATACTTTGATTAATTGTACTGCTTCTTTGAGATATAATACACAAAACTTTTTTATATAGTTTATTATATCTCTTGCTTGAGATATAATAAATTCAACTTTTGATTTGGAATCAAACATTTCATATTTGATGACCTAATACTTGATAATTAAGTTTTTATATTTCTTTGGGTGGTGGTACTTTAATATATTGAAGCTACTTTAAGACACAGTAGCACATGGTCCCAGTTAGGCTGTGGTGGCAATAGGTGGCCACATGGAGCAAGGTTAGTGCATTTGGTTGAAGGATCTGAACACATTCAACCAAAAAGTGGTCTCGCCTTCCCACCTCAGAGGCCTTGGTCAGCCCAGCAAATGAAATAACAGAAGAAAATGTGTGCTCTTATTTTACTATTGCTCTCAAAATGTACAGTTGTGGAAACAAATAAAAAATAATTACAGAGACGAGAGAAATTAGGGTTAAAAGTGAGGTGATTTTTAGCCAAGTCTGTGAATATTAAAGACAATGGAATGACACAGTGTATCTTCTTTTCCTGAACGACAGGCAAAACTATCCCGTTGGTAGAACAACCATATGCACTGCTACAGCCAATACCTCGTCCCCACAATATGCTCACCGAGTGACACCATTTGAGACGGCTGCTATCACAGATGGCAACAAGGATGAGAATTCTTGAGCGGTTGTTCATAGCTCCATCCCTCCATCTCTGGAGAATTATTGTTGTGCTATAATTGGGCATGTGAAAGTATTTTGGTGAGGATCACAGTGAGGAAAAAAAAAACACTTTAAACCAAACTAAGATAGTATAATATTTTACGAACTCAGAATTAAAAAGGATGTTGGAATTCATGAACTTCACCGTCTTCACAAGCATGAAGCATGCGCTGCACAAGCCCGGTGATGTGAGAACCAGCATGGGACAGCGGCAAGGCCTCTCTGCCAACGCCAACACACCTGGGTTCGATTCCTGTCCTAACAATGACTGGTGTGATTTTGACAAGTTACTCAACTTCTCTACTACTCACTTCCTCATCTGTACAGTGGGAGCAATAAGACCTAAGGAGAAAGCATGAAATGCCAACACAGAGCTGTAATAGTGGATAATAAGTGCTGAGATCATTACCTGACAATGGAACCATCAACAAATGTCTATCCCTTTGATTGCTCCAGATACAATGTAGATGTGAAAAAAATGCATACTTATGTGAGTGTGTATAAATTTCTTCAAGTGAAGAATAAACTGAAACTTTTCTAATTGAAAGACCAAATTGTGGCTGAATGGCAGTGTCCAAAAATCTCTGATTCATCAGCCAACTTTGAACATTCTTTTCTCAAGGAACAAAGCTCAATCTGGAATAAGATTAACACTCAACAGAAAAACACTGAAAAAAGAAAAAGAGAAGATGGAGGGTCCTATAGTTTTATTTAAGGCACCGAATTTACTTCATTTTCAAAACAGGAAAGTGAAAAGACTATAAAATAGACAAGCGATGTCTCCAAAGTACATGAGGTTTGGAAAAGAGACATGCTACTTCACTCTTCAGCTTCAGAGAGGCCTCTAAGGTAATAGAAGTCAGCACATTTTTAGAAAAGAAGAAGAAGGGAAAAAAAAAAGCCTCCCAGTATTGTAGGTGTATGTATAATTCCTTAAAACCTGCCAGTACCTTGTCACTGAAGAAATAAAAAAATGCCACCACTAGCAATGAGAAGTGTGCTGATATAAAAGTGAGTTGCTTGGCAACAGATTAACTTATTTAAACTTTCATCACTGCTTTGACAAAGATGCAGCAAAGAGAAAGGTGAAGCCCACAGTAAAATCCTTAGGATCGGTAGCTTCAGGGGGCCTCCACAGGATGAGACACACTTGCCTGTAGCTATAGCTGAGCGTTTGCAAACTACATTTCCCACACTCCTTGCCAACAGGATTCCTTAGGTTTGGCCAGTAGGAGGCACTGGCTGGAGACACGAGGCAGGGGAGAGAAGCTGGAGGTTCCTGCCTCTGGCAGCGTAGAAGCTGTTGGGTGCAGCTGGCAGTGCACATAAGGAAATTGAGTAGAAGTAGCACCTTCTTAGAAGCTCCAGCCCTGGCCCAAGCTGTGCCCCTTTCATAGATTCAGGATCCAGGGCTGGCTGTGACAGTGTCTCCAACAGCCCGGAGCAGGAGTAGACTACAGCCTCCGCGCTCTGTTAGCATATTCTGAGGGCTGGATCAGATTTTTCTTCCTTTTCATTCCGCTGCCTCTTCATTTTCTCTTTCAATTTTCCTGCTATTTTAACACCTTCCCTGTATTCAATTCTTTCTATCTGAAACACCTAGAGTGGCTTCTGACTGGGCACAGACTGATAGAAGTCTTCAAGGTGTTGAGAGTCTCCCTCATTAGACTCAAATTGCAGAGCAATGTGATGTGGGCAAAATTAGAAACCAGCATTATGTATCGTGCTAGGAAAGGTATTGTGATGGTTCATTAAAATCTCTCTCTGTATATAGATAGATACAAATATAGACACAGATATAGATATAGATGACATAAATGATACAGATATAGATACAGATACGTATAGAGCTACATTTATTCTCTTGGTCCTATTTCTCTGGAGAATCCTGCCTAACACAAGGATGGAGGGGATGATATCTAGAATGTGAGTTGATGCTCTTGGTGGCCAATCTGGATGATGAAGAGCTCTGGGCATCAGCTGACGGCTTTGGGACTTTGTTCTAAGGTTCATCAGAACCACTAGTAATCTTTAAAGAAAGAAGCAAATGATCATATTTTATTTTCTGGAAAACTACTCCTGTTTTAGGAGTGTGGAGGATGGACCCCTAGGGAAACTGGATTTAGGGGAGCACAGCTTTCCAGAAAAACTATTCCTCAGAGCATTCAACTGAACCTCTGCCCATCAGCAAGGCATGCCCAGCCATTCAGACCTGCCTAATAATTAGAGCCCAACTCACTCTTCCTTGCTGACAACTTATTTTCCAATTACGGTGGGCCACCCCAGGGGCACGGTTTCTTTTCTCCTTTGCTTTTGATCAGATTACAATGACTAGGAGCTCTAGGAGGGTTTTAGGAGGGGGTTTAGCTACATCCTGGTGGACTGATTAAGGTGTGAAGCTGTTATTGTTCATATAGACCATTTCAGTGACCACAGCTTATAAGTCAACAGTTTAGGTGCCAAAAAGAACATGGAAACAGAGTTGATTTTTCCATCCAGGCCCCGATAGGCTTTGTGATCACAAGAGAGCTGTCTATAGTCATTAAAAAATCTGTGTCCTGAGTGGTGGTCTGGAAATTAGCACCTGTTATTTGTCATCTCATTCAATGCTTTTCAGAGTGATGTAACTAGTTTAACAGTCTGCAGTGACTCCAAACATGGAGCCAGGGGTGTGTTTTCTATGAGTTTAAAGAAACTTAAGCTTGGAGCTCTTCATGTGCACGGACCCTTTCCAACGCTCTCAGAGAGTCTCTTCTCTGAATGTGTGTTTAGATGGTCATGTGCTTTGTAAAATTTGCAAAAGTGAGATACTTTAATTCCGTCAGTTAAGGCTGCTCTCACTATCCATTCCATTTGCTTCTCTGTCCAATGTCTCCTTGTGTTGGGTGGTGTTGCAGTGGCTGTTGGTGTTTTGAAGATCTAACTGAGAAACACTTCAGTTGGGGTTGGCTTGGGTTCATTGAAGTAAATTCATATGTCTCACAGTCACTTCCAGAACAATTAGGTTATTGCTAACAATCCTGGTGTAAGAACAGCTTCTAGAAATATTCCTACCACCATGTCAACTCACCCGGTGCCATGACACAAAGGAGCAGGGCCAGAGGTTGATTCACAATATAAACTTGCCCCAGGGGCTACAGAAGTGTGCAGGGAGTAGAGAAGAAACAGGTTTTGGAATGTGCAGAGCCAGACGCTAATCTGTGGAAAATGCTTTCAATCAGCAAACATGTAAAATTGTAAGCAGATAATTTGAAACAGAAGTTCTACCCTTCCCTGAATATACTTGATAATACAGCACATACAATTAAAACACCCCACATACTTTTTTTTTTCTTTTTAGAAAGGAATCAGGGAAAATAGAATTATGAAAGTGACTGTTTAAATTTCCTGCTGATTTAACTGGAAATACTTCATCAAAACAGCAGACTCATAACATGTCATTGCAACAAAGACATCGTGAGAAGCTGGTTAACGAATGTTGTCTAATCAAAGTTTTTGAGAATGGTTACTTCATAAGAAAATGCAAAATGAACTGAAATCTTATAGTTTTTAAATAAAAGAAATGTGATGGTGGTTTTTCCAATTTGACAATAGTAAACCTTTCTATGGTATAAGGAATTATGAGAGTGACAGAAGATTTTATAAAGAAATAAATCAACTATGCAAGAAGAAAAAGGCCACATTATTTTTCTCTTCTCTTTATTGAAGATATTACAAAATTATGGTCATATGAAGAAGTAATCAAAGATGGCAGCACTTGCCATGCCATTTTGCTAACAAAGGCTAAGTGATTCACAGCCCCTTTGAACTGTGAGTTCCATAAAGATGTAAACTTTGATCCAAAAGGCCTAAAGGCTGTCGGTGCTCAGGGAATATTGGCTGAATGAAAGAATAAGTAAATTAAGTGGATGTGTTTATAAGCACTACTTTTTAAAAACTTCCCATACGGCTATACATACATTTAAAAAAACATATATATATATATATACACAATTAAGAAAATATTTATTCATATTAATAATATACAACATTTATTGGGCAATTACTGTATGTCAGGTATTGGCCTAAGCACCTTATATATATTGGTTTTCAAAATATATCCACACATATTTTTCCCATTAAGCTAATGCACTTAACTCACTCAGGGAAGAGAGTGTCCATGATCCTAGTGTAGAACTGTTTTTGTAGTAGGTGATTCAGGTACTTTTTGGACATTTTCCTAAGGTCAGCAAAATATCACATTTGGAATAGCCTTTATTTTTTTGTAAAAACGCCATTCAATGTTTAAGGAAGGGAGTACAGTGGAATGAGCACAGCTTTGGAGACGTAAAGATCTGAGGTTAAATCCATGTTCTTTTATTTACCAAGTGAAGGATCTTAAAAAGCTGCATAGCCCCCCTCCACCTGCCTGTGTCCTGATTGGATACTGAAAATGTCAGTGAGAGTCTACCAATGAGAGGTGGGTGAAGTTTAATTTTTAAAAATCTCTTGGCACCATTTAACAAAAGCACAAATGCATAGAGAGGGGATGAGAAGGAGCTTTGTTTTACCCAGGACTTCCTCTGCAACCCTGGGTAAGTTGTTGGCCAAACACATGATACCATCCATTTGTCATTTATGATAGACTTTCTCAGAAGAAACTCAGGCTCAGCGTGCTCAGGAACTGCTCCTTACCCATCCGCAAAGCAGGTGTTCACTGTGCCGGTAAATCTGCCATGGTCACATCCCCGGTGGTGCCACCGGCCTCGGCACTTCCCTGAATGTAACCTAGAAGGGTGAGCTGCAATCACAGGAGCCCACTCGCTCTTCCTCACACACGCCCTTCTCAGCTTCCCCAGGCTTCGCTCGCTGTTCCCCACAGCTGGGACCTTTTCTGTCTCTTCTGCAGCCGGGAACTCTCACCTGCACTTGAGGCTTCAGCAGCTGTCCCGCTGTGAACCCTGCCTGGATGCCTCTCGGCAGAAGAGGTCACTCTCCCTGCGTGTCATTAAACTAGAACTCTGTGAAAGCTTTTATTTGGTGGGGGAGGTTGACGGTCATGATATCATTGAAGAAAAAGTACAAAGCGTATGTCAAATTTGCCCATAAAAATTGAAAACAAGTGCCTTTGGAAAGAGATGGAAGAAATACTGATTTCTGGAGTCAGGAAGAGAAATGGTAAGTAAAGACCTTTGGTGGCTTGGATGAAGTGAAACCAAAAAAAAAAAAAAAAAAAAAAAGAAGAAGAAGAAGAAAGAAAAAAGCTGAACTATAATATCTTTGGGACTAAATCAAAACAACATCCACCAACTTGGGATCAGGTGGAGTAAGATGGCAGCTGGCTTGGTGGCCAAGACCAAGACATTTACCTCCCTGGGAAGTTTCTCTTGGACAAGAGAATGACACTAAAGGAGGCATATTAGTCCTCTCAGGACGCTGTAACAGAAGCCCACAGACTGGGTGATTTAAGCAACAGAAATTTATTTCCTCACAGATCTGGAGGCTGACAGTTCAAGAACAGGGTGAGGCTTGCAGACAGATGGTCACCTTCTCACTGTGTCCTCACATGGCTTTCCTCCTTGCATGCACATGCCTGGCGTCTCTTCCTCTTTTCATAAAAACACAAGTCTTATTGGATTAGCATCTTACCCTTTTGAGCTCATTCAAACTTAATTACCTCCTTAAAGACCCTTTTCTTAAACACAGTCACATGGGGGTTAGGGCTTCATGCGTATTTTAGGGCAACAGGATTCAGTCCATAACAAGAGGGGACCACTGAAATTGGAAGAGGGCTATGGGCCATTGCATCCCCTGCACTGGCAGCTCCCAGGTAGTGACACTGACAAGCTAGGCTGCTAGATAAAGGATGACAGAAGCCTGCAGCCCAGGGAACAAAAGGCCACATCTACAACAGCTGAGAAGCCACCCCAGTCTCACACTCCGGCTCCTGCACAGGCAGAAGAGGCTTGGGGGGGGGGGAGGCTCGGGAGCCAGGGACACCGCTGAGTAAGAGTCAGGACTTTGTCCTCTTAAGACAAGGGCAGCTCAGAGACACCCTTATCACATTCGGGTCCCTGGTTCCTAGGGGCACAGGGTAAGAGTTCAATAATTAGTGAATTTCAGGTGGTTAAATATTTGAGTATGTAGGGAGTTCCCCATCACTGGGCACTTTCAGAGGCTGCATCTGTCCATGAAAAGTAGTTTTGCACGGAATGAGACTTTGGCCATCCCGTCTTGGTTTAATACTCTCACCCTTGGTTTATAGAATAAAGTGTATCATAAAAAAATCCCCATCTCTTTCCACTCCTGAGTACCTTTGCTAAGTTTGCACTGTAATCCTGTGAGCCACATTCATATTTTGCATATCAGTTTGCTCCATTTTTTGGTGGCATCTTAAGGGGGTGACAATGTCTAATGTTCCTTCATTAGAAAGGTTGTAAAGCAAAACAATGTCTTATGTCCCTTTGCCCTCTCAGCGCACATATGTAGAGAGCATTAACAATGTTTCATCAAAAGCTTCCTCTTCTCTCCACCAGGTCGTAAGATAAATTCTTCCTACGAGTCTAGCCCTTTGCTGCTCCGAGGGTCCCCTCTGGCCTTGGTGCAGGGCGGCCGTGGACCAGTGGCTTCAGCCCTTTCCACCAGGCATGTGGTTTACCCTTCATCCCCAGAGTTAAACTAGACAAAGCGGGCCCAAACGTAATGAGACAGCCCATTAGAAACATTTTCTGTGCTTACATCTTACTGACTTTTATCATAAATTAGAGATTTTGAAGAGAATGAGTCATAGAAAAAGAAAAAAATAATAATAACCTGGTTCGGCAATCAGCATGTTATATCTCCCCAGTGACTCATAGCATCGGATTCAAGTCAGGACAAACAGAGTTCCTGTCAGAAAGAAGTGCAGTTAAAAATAAAAGCAAAAATAGGAAGGGGGAGGAAAAAAAAAAACCCTTTTTAACTGTGCCTAGAACTCTCCCCAGCCCGGATTCCCTAACGAGGGATTTGAGGAGTAAATAAGCTGAACAGCTTGAGTCATGCGGCAGAGGAAGCGGCTCCCAGGAGCGAAGACGAATGGATTTCTGAATAAAATCCTTCGGGGAGGCACAGCCGTGCGAGCCGTGCAGCGCGCATCGGCCGTCACACGTGTCGTCACCCGTGTCGTCACCCGTGTAGGGGGCGTGCGAAAGGCTCTTCCCCGTGAATCCTCGGTACAGCAGAGGCAGCACAGAGTTCAGAGTTCAACTGAACTTGCATCTTCATTCTGTCTCCACCAAAAGTAGCTGTGCAACCGTGGAGCGCCAGGTGTCACTTAACTCCTCTGATCCTTGGTTTTCACGTTTGTTGACTGTGGATGAGAAGCCACAACACAGGATCATCGTAAAGAGGAACAGATGTTCTGCATGTGAGGCACTTAGCTGGTGTACACATTTACAGACGACAAGATTAACGTTCAATAATTCTTTGCCTTAAAACAATAGGTGAAAACAGACCTGGACAGAAGTTTCTAAAGCTCTAGTTGGTAAACTCAGGTGAGTGTCTACCAGGCGTGTCACATGACTGTAGTTCCATAAAGGTGGTTTAAAGCCCTGTTGACCAAGGCTGTGGTACCCTCCAACATTTTGCTACAGCAGAAGAGTTGAAGGGGCCCAGGCTGGTCCAGTAGTATCCCTGGACTACGCGAGGCCTCTTCTTCATTGGAAACGTGTCAGCTTTATAGCTTCTCCCAGCCAGCATAGACGGTGCTTCCAACACACATTTGGAAACCCAGAACCAAACTTCCAGCCAGGCAGCTTTGGGTTAAGCCTTGATTCTTCCAGTTATGACTTATGTGACATTGGTAAGACATTTAACCTTTCTGAGACGTTGCTCTCTCACCTGTGAAACGAAGTAAGTAGCTACCACCTTAAATATAATGGTGCTGTGAAATTTTAAATAAGCAACTTGAAAGGCCCTCCTAGTTTAGGGGCAAGAACGTAATTGATGTACTATTGTCATTCCTCTCTCCTAACTAATGTCTGCATTTTGCTAGCTGTACATAAAACTAATCTACAGCAGAAACTATCCTCCCACCATTTACAGGAGACTGTGTGGGAAGGAGTTAGTTCAATCTGTAAGCCTTCACAGAAAAGAAGGAGCTGAGTGAATGCCCCTCCCCTCAGGCCACATCCCTGATGCTCTCTTGTCCCCAGACAGAGGAAGAAACATGCCCTTCCTGAGTAGGGGAGCCCGAGGTCCTGTCATTCACCTGTCTCAGCACACTGCTGTGAAAGGGTGCAGGTTTTGGAGACAGATATGCATGGTTTTGTGCCCTGGTTTCCTACTTTATAGCTGCATAAAGTTAATCACATCCTGGGAGCCTCAGTTTCCTCACCTGTAACTCAGAACGCGACTTCACGGGGTTGCTATGAAGCTTAACAAGCACAAAGGAAAAGCCTGACCCACCAGGCACAGCATAGTAGCTGCTGTGAGGATATTCCCGGCCACCCACCACTCTGTGATGCATTTCTTTGCTGCAGGACCCAGGACTTTGCTCTCTTCGCTTCCTATGAGCCCTCATGATCTCCTTTGCGGATCCATCCCTATAAAGAGCCGTGGTGAGGAATCAGTCTGCAGCTAACACTCCTCCAATTGCTCATGAAGTCAAGTCCAAGGGCCATCAGCAATGGTGAAGAATTACAGAACACACACTCTAGAGCGGGGGAGCAAAGTTTTCGAAAATTAAAAACACTTTACAGGTATAATCTCTGCTCTGGAATTTCTGACTCCCTTCTGAGGAGGTCCCAAGTTTGTCTTTGTTTTTCAGGGTGGGGCTTATCATATCCTCTCCATTCTCACTCTCAACCTGCCTATATCACAGGGCTTTATTCCTAGAAATGTTGAATGCCTGAAATAACAGGTAGGACTCAGTGTGGCAGAGTATAGTCTCCAAAAATGACCATAATCATACTTCTGCTCCCACATCCTCTTCCAGAATTTTGTTATCAACAAGCAGAGCATATTTATCCACTCCTTGAATCCTGACAGGCCTTAGTGGCTGGCTCAGCATAGAGACGGTGGCAGAAGGAACAGAGATGATTTCTGATGCTGGGTTACAAAAGGTAATGTAGATTAGGCTTCTCTCTCTCTTTCTCTGTCTCTCTCAGGAAACTCATTTTGGAGTCTTGATCTATCACATAAGAATTCCAGCAATCCTGCCACTATCCTAAAGCCGCCACACTGGAAAGGCCAACTGGAGAGACCACATAGAGACAGAGAGGGATGTCCAAGGTTCCCAGCCATTCCAGGACCCCAGAAGTTTGACTCTTCCAGTGCTGCCACCATGCAGGTGAGACAGCAGACGCTCAAGATTCCAGCGTCAGCCACGTGGGACCATACCTACATGAAGGCATTGGGTGTGACCTTTCCCACTGAGTCTAGTCAACCCCAGAAATGTGAGAAATAATAATAAAACGAATGCTGTTGTTTAAGGCCCCTGAGGTATGGAGTGATTTCTTACGCAGCAACAGATCCCTGGAACACTTTCTGGCACCTGTAAGTGAGGTGCTGTTGTGACAACGTCTAAGACATGTGTCAGTGGCTTTGGGACTAAGTGATTAAGGGACTTCAGGAACAAAGAATGACTCAAAAGTTAGAAAAGTCTTTAAAAAACACTGGGAGCTTAATGACCCCCAATTAGATGGTCAGGGAAGACTTAAAGGGAAGTGAGAAAAAGGCTACTATAAGTTGGAAGAAAGGAGACTCTTCCTACATAGTGATGGAAAGTTTAGCATCACTATTTCCAGCTGTCACATAGAAAATAGTTAAACTACCTAGTGCCCTGGATGATCCTGCCAAGATTTCTAGGCAGGAAAGATGTGATGTGGCTTCTTTCTACTGAATATAGTAAAGTGGGAAAGGAGATAGATAATCTAAAGAAAAAGCTGTTAAATATAAAGGAGGTAAGACTTTCTAGATTTGGAAATAAAACTGTTTCTCAGTCCCAGTCCTACCAGTGGGCAAACAATGATAAAATTCGGAAATGCCTTCTGGAGAGAAAACAAATTTAGTACAATATAAGGAAAATATGATGTAAAGGAGAAGCCAGGAATGTAAAACACTTTGTTAACATCGCACAGCAATTTAACATGTTGCCTGATAAACCCTTTCAATAGGCAGAAATACTTCTGAAGATCTTAAGGACATGACTTGCAGATTGTTTTTTTAAACATCAGGTTTTCTGAGACTCTTAAGACCATCATCCCACAGCAATTCCCCAGAGAGTCCATAGCAGAGAAAGAATTATCTTGAAGAATTTTTTGGATATGGCTTGCATCTAATGGAGTGAATTATAAATTGATTCATTGAAAACCCAGAAAGTTTTTAAAGTAATTATATTAGCTTATGCTGAAAGGAATAACAAACCTAAGGAAATAAGAAGAGAACTTTGAATCCTTTACTTCTACAGGAAGGAAACAGGTTGAAAAACTACAAAGCTGTGAACATATGCTACATTTTAAGAAAAAGGAAGAATAATTCAGGGGTCAGAGCTATGGGAATCATTTTTCTGGCATTAGAGCTAAGCTCTAATCAAGGTCTGACAACTTGTTTTCATATACCTGTTGGCCATTTGTATGCCTTCTTTGGAGAAATGTCTATTCTAGTCCTTTATTTCATTAATTGCCCATTGGCTTATTTGGGGCTTTCTTGTTTGTTTTGTTTGTTTGCATGTTTTACAATTGAGTTATAGGAGTTTCATATATATTTTGAAAATTAACCCCTTATCAAATATATGGTTTGCAGACATTTTTTTCCCATTCTATAGGTTGCCTTTTCATTCCATTGTTTTCTTTGCTTTACAGAACGTTTTTAATTTGATGTAGTTCTACTTGTATATTTTTGCTTTTGTTTTCTATGCTTTTGGTATTACTTCCAAAAAATCACTGTCAAGACCACTGTTAAGATGCTTTTACCCTATGTTTTTTTCTAGACGTTTTACAGTTTCAGGTCTTGCATTTAAGTCTTCAGTACATTTTAAGTTGATTGTCATGTAAGATATAAAGTAGGGGTACAATTTGTGTGTGTGTGTGTGTGTGTGTGTGTTATGTTGTGTGGATATCCAGTTTTCCCAACACAGGGGAACACCATGCTTTCCCCATTGTGCATTTTTGGTACCTCTGTAAAAGCTCATTTGACTACATGCATGGATTTATTTCTGGGCTCTTTATTCTGTTCTTATGTCTGTGTTTATGCCAGTGTCATACTGTTTTAATTATTGGAGCTTTGTAATATGTTTTGAAATCAAATCAGGAATTATCAGGAAAATTCACATCAAAATCACAATGACATATCACCTCACACCTGTTAGGATGGCTATTATCAAAATCAAAAACAAAATTTAATAAGTGTTGGCACAGATGTGGAGAAATCAGAAGCCTTGTACATTGCTGATGGGAATGCAAAATGATACAGACACTAAGGAAAACAGTATAGAGGTTCCTCAACAATTAAAAATAGAACTACCATAAGACCTAGAAATCTCACACATTCTAGGTACACATTCAAGGGAATTAAAATCAGGATCTTGAAGAGATATCTGAACCCCTGTATTTATTGCAGCATTATTTATAATACCCAAGATATGAAAACAACCCACTTGTCCACTGACAGATGAATGGAAAAGGAAAATGTGGTATATACATAATAGAATATTGTGTATATATTCAGCCTTTAAAAAGAAGGAAATCTTGAATCCTGTCATTTGTGACACTATGGATGGATTTTGAGGACATTATGCTAAGTGAAATAAGACAGTCACCGAAGGACAAATATTGCAAAATTCCACTCCTATAAGGTATCTATAATAGTGAAATTCACAGAAGAAAAGAATATAAGTGGTTTCCAGGGGTTAAGAGGATGGGAAAAATGAGGAGTTGGAGTTGGTTTCAAATGGGTTTAAAATTTCAGTTATGCCTTATGAAGATGTTCTAGAGATCAGACATACAACACGGTGCCTGTAGTTAATACCAAGGTATTAAGCACTTTGAAATTTGTTAAGAGGACAGATTTATGTTAAGTGTTTTTAACGCACACACATCTGCAAACAAAGAGAAATAAGGAAACTTTGGGAGGTTTTGGGTATGTTTATTACCTTGATTGTAATGACAATATATTGGGTGTTTGCATATGTACAAATTCATCAAACTGTACACATTAAGTATATGAAATTCAGTGTATATCAATTATAACTCAGTAAAGCTGTCAAAAAAACCCTGACAACATATGCCAGACTTGATTCCAGAAATGCTATATACCAGCAACTTCTACGTGCACCCTGGTATTCTCCTTTTGAATGGGGATGTCTGTAGTAGTTATCCCATGTTTATTGTACTGTTTTGTTAGGTACGGAGAAGGGAGAAGGCAGATAACTTTTCTCTCTTGATCTGAAGATCACAAGTCTTTAGATCAAGAGGAATCATTCCAAAGGAGCTAATTGAGGAAGTGTACCCAAGGAGCCTCATCACACCTAGAACGAATTTAGATGATAAAATTATAGATCTAAAGCCTAAGCCTGAAGCCATTGTGGAGTAAAGCTCCGGAGGGTCTTGTGGGTAAGTATTAGTGTATTTTTAATATGGAAGGAAAGTGAATTATTGTGGCCAGAGGGCAGACTCTGGCAGATTATTGTTGCTTTTTTCCTGAAAATAGCCACAGCAATTAGTAGAGCTCAACATGCTCTTCCAGAATTTTCCCATCCCTTCATTAAGAGGTAGGGTCTATTTACCCTCCCCTTAAAATTGGGCAGGACTATGTCACTGCCTTGTCCTTAAAGCCACTATGCTAAGACCACCTAGTGATAGAGAGAGATGCCTACGGGGCTCTAGCTGTTATCATCCCCAGTGTTTGAGTCTTCCCAGCCCAACTAGACATATGAATGGGAAGAACCTTCAGATGATTCCAGCTTATCCACTGCCTAACTATAAACAAGTTAGAGACCTCAGGTGAGAAACACTGATCTGAGCCCATCATCCTGCAGAGATATGAGAGGAATGAGAATATGATTTTTGTTAGTTTTAAATCACTAAGTCTGGGTTAATTTGTATCCAGCAACATATAACTAAGACACTAAGGTAGATTGTAAAAAATTAAGGAGGGAATGTTAGGCTGAAAAACATCATGATCAAGTAAATGTTTAATAAATAAGCAAGAAAGGTGGCTATCCAGAGAAGAGAGGTTGCATAACAAAATAAAAGCAAACAAACAAAAAAATAGACTATAAGTTGTGAGAGTAAACCACATTAAAAGAAGCTATTTGAATATCTTCTTTGCAAATATAGAAATCATAGATAAGTAAGATGACTTTGGAGGCAGGATAAATACTGATGGGTAATCCTGGGAAAACAGAATGATACAAAGCAGACTTGCAAACCTCCCTACCCCAAACCTAACAAAATTAACAGAAATGAGCAAAAATATTTAAAACATTAATTTTCCAAGAGCATGCAATATAGATGGAGCAAAATTTATTATTATTCATTTTGAAGAAGTTAATCTGGAAACAGAGAGACAGGGAAATTCAGAAAATAGTCTGAAAAGACTGTCCTAATTCTCAAGAAGCTATACAGGGTGTTAGAATACATTTATAAGAAAAAATCTGCAAAATTCTCTTTATATTTTCCAATTTGGAAGGCTATATTGAATAATTTTATGAGATAGCCACTTCATAGTAGATGCCTCTTCTGAACATCATAGATGGGAAATTTTTCAAAGAAGGAAAAAATTGGTCATACTCATCAATTTTTCCCTAAACTTTGAGGAGGAAGGAGTGAAACCAGAGATTGATCATAGTTAATTATTTCCAGTAATAAACAACAAGATAAGACAGAAGCTTGATAGATTTTGGTGGTCCCTTGACATAGGGAATCACGTGGAAGGAAGTAGAAAAAGGAGCTCTAATTGGTCTTTTTGCCTGTAACACCTTGTTCAAATAATACATTTCACTAATTTTTCCCACCTCTGGCTGGGGAGGAGGAGGAAAGCAGCTTAGAAGAGCTTATATGAACAGCAGTGTGAAACTGTTGTATCCATCCTATGTCTGCACTGGCAGAGCAATCCAATATAAACATAATTTCTCTGCCCACATAAGAAGGACACACCCTGGACTACTCATAATAAACCCTGTTATAATAATAAAATAAATAAAATTGAGCAGAAAACATCAGCAAATCAAAACAGTCAAAACTGCATCTGAGGCTCCTTAAGAAAGCAGAAACACACGCAAACAAACACCAGTAGTAATCAGTCCACAAACTGAACCTCTAGGGGAAGAAACAAATAGGCTTCTACTAAGGCAGGGAAGCAAGAAGAATCTGTACGTCCTGTATATGGACAAAGAAAGCACCCACATAGAACTGCTAATATTAAAGATGAGTAAAATGAAATGTAAAGAAGCCATGCCACTATTCATTAGGAAAGAAGAGAAAAATAAAAGAGAGAAGGAAGACAAGTAAGAAAGGTAGACAGGTAGCACATGAGATAGAAAAGAAGGTCTCTGGAAGAAGGTAGACACCAAGTCAGGGGGATACATATTCCCCTAAAACACTTCCTTAGAAGAACTTATTAAAAAACAAAAACTAAAATTAAGATGAGGAACAGATTGACATAAGTAAAATTTAAAAGCTAAAATATAAGATCACCAAATTAATTTGCAAAAGTAGAGACAGAATTGGGATATGAAAAAAGACCACTATGTAATGAATAAACATACTTTAGAGGGTGAGGAAAAGACTAGATTCCAGGTGGAAATCAAAATCCCGTTATGAAGGAGAGAACTGAGATAATCACAAAGATTGTCACTGGAAAGCAAAGCAGAAGGACAGCAATCACAGCAAAGATGGTGGAAGTGGAAGCCATGCGTCCAAGCAGCAGCGTGTGGACAGCTGTGTCCTTGGAATGGGGAGGAGGAAATAATGGAACAGGCAGAGACCACTCAGAGATATAGACAAATAGTTTCTGAAATGAAAAAGTTACTGAACCTTCAACTTCGAGAAGTATTTATATCCACATATGAGGAAGGAGTTTAAGGGACTGCCTGACATGAATCCTAGCTCCATTCTTTGGTAGCTGTGTGACTTTGGGTAGGTTTCTTGGGCTGATTTTTAATTTGTAAAATATGAATATCAAAAAAAAGCAGCTTCCTGGTTTATTGTGTGTGAGAATTAAATGCAGTAATACCTGTAATGTACTTAGGTAGTGACTGGTACAGAAGATATTCTTTTTAAGTATTAGCTATTGTTTTTATCTTGGCAAAGTTCCTGAACATTGTGGGGGGAGAAGAATCCTGTAAGAGGAAAAAGAAATTGCACTGCACTCAAACTTCTACACAGCATTAGTTAATGCCGGGAGACAATGCGGGAATGTCAGCAGAGGCTCATGGGTGGAAATCTGTGTGTTCCGGGAATGGTATAGACACCCCGATAGTGTTTCAGGTATAAAGGAAATCCACAGGCATTCTAAAAAGTGCTAGGACACAGAGACTGAAATCTTTCTGAGAAAAGCTCACTGATGAAAACAAGCAATTTCCAGAGAGGGGAAAAAACATCAAGCTCATGAAATGGAGTGAGCTAATATAAAAGCACTGACAGTGAGTATTAAATACATTTAAATATAAAACCAAAGTGAAGTAATTGAGGCAGTTATGGTTACCTAAAATATATGTTATATTTTAAAACTTAAAAAAAATGAAAATTTTTTATTAATGAATAAAAATAACTATATAACTATGATGGATTATGGAAAAATGTTTATAACTAATATCAGGAAGTAGGAGAAGAAGAGGGAATGTGCAAATTTCTTATTTCCTTGTGTTCATAGTGGAAAGTCAAGAAGTGGCAGGTTTACTGGAAAAGTTTATTTTTGTATGAAGGTAAACTCTAGAAAAACTAATGAGGCAAAATCATTTCGAATTATGAAAAAGGAAATGCAAATTAAAAGCCAAACCAACTGTTTCCTATAAATGTCAATCTTTCTGAAAGAGTCAAAATGAGCATTTCTATGTGAACAGCCTAAGGTCTGGAGGAGAAAACTGTGAACAGCGACTGCTTCCTAGTGAGTGGGAATGTGCGGAGGTGGCAGGGTGGGGATGGGCTTTTTACATTTTTCTTTGCTTTTTATTTATTTTGTCTATTTTTGTTGAGAAAAAAATTGCAAATACAGACTAGTATGAAGGATAAGGTAAGAAAATGCTAGATATCTATTACACTGAATCTATAGTTTTTCACACTGTGTTATATTTATTTCAAGATTTTTTTTTTATTTCAAGATATTTTTTAAGGAAAGAAAGAAAGCATAACAGATCTAATCACAGCCTGTCTTCCTTCTTTCGCTCTTCTCTGAGACAGTCACTATGAAGAATTTAATGTGTATCTGTAGGCATACACCAATCCCCTCCCCCACCCCCCACCTCAGTCTGATATCCGATTGGTGTCATTCCCAGATGTGTATTTAGGTGATGATCAGGGAAACCACAATGAGTGCATTGCGCACCGTTTGGGGATTGGTAACGCTTGAAGGTGCTGACTCTGGAAGGGGGGTTGGGGAAGGGAGGGATATATACCTACATAATGGGTGCAACGTGCTCTATCTGGGGATCAGACACGCCTGGAGCTCTGACTTGGGGGGAAAGGCGGTACATGGGCAACGTATGTAACCTGCAATTCTGTATCCCCCATAACAATAAGATGAAATAAAAAAAATAAAATAAAATATACCTTTAAATTATATTAAAAAGAAAATAATAAATACTCAAAATCCCCCCCCCCAAAAAAAAAATAAGGAATAATGTAAAACAGTTTTCCTCCCTCTTTCTTCAAGGAGGGGATTATTATGTTAAATATATGTTACTAGAAACTAGTTACCTGTAAGAAAAATGATATTTGCTTTTTACAAAGAAAATTATAATGCTTTAGAAGAAAAGCAGCACAGCAACCTGAAAGATTTTTTTAAATAAATCTTGAACTATAAAAAAAAAAAAATGTGTATCTGTTGAGCCAAATTGTAAAATAATGTACATATGTCCAAGAACAATGAATCCATTCATATTTGGGAAATATATTTGAAACCACGAGATCTTTTAACATTTACAGAAATAGTATCATGCTGTATTATAGTGGTAAAAATGCATTTTTTATCAAACATGCTCTTTGTTTACCTTCTCTTGCAGACATGTGCAGGGATTATTGTAAGCTAAATGAAATTGCTCATTTAAGGGAAAACATATTTTATATTGCTAATTGCTGCCAAGTGGCTGCATCACTAAACTCAGTGTAAATGAATTTATGACCCCCCCAAAATGGATGAATTTCCAGGAAAATAGCAAGGACAGAAATACATTCCAAAAAAAACCTTATTAATCCAAACACACCAATGTCACAAGTTTTTTTAAAAGAACTATAGGACAATCTCCCCAACCCCATATACACACTCCACAACACATGTTAATTGTTACACAGGCAAATTATTTTTATATTTTTGAGGAATATGTAACCCTGGTGTGTTTAAATTGTTCAAGCCACAGAGAAGAAAATTTTTCAGGTTCTTTTTACCAAGCTAGCATGAGGTTAAATCCAAAATCTGTAAATGAACACAAAGAGAAAACTACTGACCAATGGAATTTATGAACATCCATGTAAAAGTTCAAATAAAATGTCAAGAATATAATTCTTCACTATATTATATATGAAATGTGAATATATATTATTCGTATGTATATATAACATGTATGACATATGCAAACATATAAAATGCATATACACATATACATAGATATGCATATTTGTGCTCATTTATATCTACACAAATGAACATACATATACATGCAAACTATGTATATTTATACATACATTACATAAATATGCATCAATATACATCTATACACATATGTAGATATGTGTGCATGTGTGCGTTTAGCAAAGTGAGATTTAGTCCAGGAATAACAGAAAAATTCAAAAAATAAAAATATTATTAATTATAGAAATATTAATTATAGTATGAAAAAAATTCCTTGTCTTGCTAAGAAATGAAAAAGTCAAATCAAAGGTCAACATTATAATTTACAACTAACTACTTTCTAAATTCTGCTGCATTTCTGGATGCCCATTAGCAATATTTACTGGGTTTAGATTAAAAAACTGAGATAAAAGCATATTCACATACATCTATCCACTAGTCAGAATCAGCAAATATTAAAATATGTTACATATTTTTCAAACCTTTATTATTAGGAAACATAAGGCCAAAAATAAATCTGAAACCAATATGAACACTTCCTAAGTGTCTTGCTAATTCCTGAACCGTGTATATATGGGACAGAATCCAGTTAAAGGAAAAAATTCTAAAATGAGATTTTAGCCACATTTCAAGAGGCAGAATTTGTTATTTGGGTCCAATCAAGTGAAACCTGCTTGAGCCCAAGCAAGCTAAAACCTGCTTAAAAAAAAAAAAAAATCAACATTCTTCAGGGAAATATAAGGGAATCCAATCTCCAACCCAATCCAATGTTGCTCTACAACACACTGCTCAAATATGTAGGATGTGTTCTGCATATTTTGTTATATGAGTGGCAAATACCTTGGATTCTAATTCAAAAGTACTTGACATACAAAGAATGAGGAAAATGTGATCCATTCTCAAGAGAAAAGACAATTGATACAGACCGTTCAAAAGGTTATCCAGTTTGGTATATTCAAAAAGTTAAACATAGAGCTACCATATGACCCAGCAATTCCATTTGTAGGGATCTACTGAAGGGAATTGAAAACACACATTCACACAGAAACTAGTGCACAAATGTTCATAGTTGCATCATTCATAATAGCCGTAAGAGTGGAAACAACCCAAATACCCATGAACTGATAAATGGATTTTTTAAATTTGATATATCTATATAACGGAACATTATCTGGTCATTAAAAGGAACAAAGTAGTGATATGTGCTATAACATGGATGAATCGAAAAACATTATGCTAAGTTAAAGAAGCTAGGCACAAAAATCCATGTACTGTGTGATCCCATTATATGAAATTTCAAGAATAGGCAAATCTATAGAGGTAGAAAACAAATAAGTAATTTTCAGGGGCTAGGGGTTGTGTAAAATTGATAGCAACTGCTAATGGGTTTCTTTGGGGGTAATGAAGATACTTTAAGATTAAATTGTAGTGATGTTTGCACAGCTCTGTGAATGTGCTAAAAGAGCACTGAATGTTATACATTAAAAGGGTCAATTTTCTGTCATATAAATTATATCTCAATAATGCTGTTATTTAAAAAATTCTGAATAAAATCTGTTTTTATATAAGGTGATAAGCAGACCCCAAAATGTATACAGTAGAATAAATAGCCAAGAATATTCATTTATAATTGAATGAAAATAAAGTGAAAGGATTTGCCCTACCCCAAATAAAGAAAAAAACTCAAGATATATTACAATAATTAAAAAAAAAACAAAGTGATATGATGTTCAGGAACAGAAAAATGGACTTGTGTGACAATGTATAGAATCCAGAGTTAGATTGACGCATGGAAATTTGTCATATGAGAAGCAGCATTTAAGTCAGAAGAGGAAAGAACCATCCAATACTTGATGCTACAAAAATGATCTCTGTTTGGAAAAAATGTGTTTATCCAAAACCATATAAAATAAATACACTTCACATGATTGAAACCTAAAAGTCACCAATGTTTAAATCATCTAGAGAAACAGATTGTAAATTAACATTATGACCTTGGTCTTGGCAATGAAGAATTTTTAAAATAAAATATAATGAACATAACTCATAATGAAAGATATTGATAAAATTAATTATCTTAAAATGGAAAATTATGTATGACAAAAGACAAAATGCAACATTTTTTATAAAAAGTTACAAAATGGCAGAAGGTATTTGCCAATTACATCACCAATGTATGATCGATAGTCATTAGATATTCAAGATATTACCAAAAAGCATTATTAGAAAGCTAATAACTCAATGGAAAAAATAATTTTTGGGAAAAGAAATCTGCAATGCTAATAATAATATAAAAGTTGCATAACATTATTGGTAGATAGCAAAATGCAAAACAAAATGTGGTAAATATCATAGCCATCAGAAAACAAAAATTATAATAGGTGTAGTAACACCAAGTGATGTCAAGGTATGTAGAAAGTGATCTCTTACTCACTGTTCACGTGAGTATAACTTGTTCAAACATCTTAGACAGAAATTAGTTGAAGGCTGTGTTGAGCACACCTTTGACCAAGACATTTCACTTGTAGATGAATACTCTAAACTCTTGCACCTGCACACAAGGACATATGGATAAATATCACCTTTACAGTTTATAATAAATACTAGAAACAGCCTCATTGTTCATCATCATAAAAATTATGTTGGATAAATAAAATACATAATAATCCTATTGCAAGTAATACTGTTATTCAGGTAAAATGAAAGGGAACTATGTATTAACAAAACTAAGTTTATTGATATAAAAATTATCTTACTTTTTCACCTATAGTCCTTTTATTGATTTTAGAGGCTATAGGATCTGTACTCTCTTACAACCCTGTTAAATACTGTAGGATTTTCTTCACTCTGGTATTAAAAATGTGTGTTTTCTTTTTTTGTTTTCTGTTAGGAATTTTATTAATCTCCACAAAAAAAAAATTTTATTTTTTTATCTGATTTCTTCTGCTTTCTATTTCATTTAATTCTGATCTTATTTTTGTTACTTCTTCTTTTACTTCTGTTGATTTTATTTGTACTTAGTGAGAAGAACAGGAAAAATTATGTTTAGTTCTTTTTCCTCAAATCAATACAGAAAATACAATTGGGAAAAAATGAGCAACAGTCTTGAATAGATATTTCACAGAAAAGAATACTGAAATGATCAATAATCATAAAAATCTGCTCAATCTCACACATTTTCAGAAACTGCTAGTTAACACTACAATAAGACAACACTAGAAAAGACCAATAAACAAACAAAAAGCCTACCAAGAGCAAGTCATGGTGAGCATGTGGAGTGGCTCTACATTGATGGCAGGAATGTGAATTTGCATAAACAATTTAGGAAACTTTGTAGTAGTATCTACTAAAACTAAACATATGCCTACCTTCTGATTGAGCAATTTCACTTTTAAGAATATGCCCAATTGCAGAGATGTGGAAACAACCCAAGCGCCCATCAATACATGAGTGGATTAATAAAATGTGCTATATGTATACCATGGAGTACTACCCAGCCACAAAAAGTGGTGATCTAGCACCTCTTGTATTATCCTGGATTGAGCTGGAACCCATTCTACTAAGTGAAGTATCACAAGAATGGAAAAACAAGCACCACATGTACTCACCATCAAATTGGTATTAACTGATCAGCACTTACATGCATATATAGTAGTAACATTCACTGGGTGTCGGGCAGGTGGGAGGGGCAGGAGGGGATGGGTATATACACACCTAATGGGTGCAGTGCACACTGTATGGGGGATGGACACGCTTGAAGCTCTGACTAGGGTGGGGCAAAGGCAACATATGTAACCTAAACATGTGTACTCCTGTAAAATGCTGAAATAAAAAAAAAGAATATTCCCAAAAGAAATACACACATATATATATGAAAAGGTAGGCACAAGACCATTCTTAGAATAATAGTTTCAAAACAGAAACAACATACCACGTATCCTCTGATAGTGTAAGAGATTAATTGTTGTAAAATCACACAATATAATAATACTAAGTTGCTAACTACTGCTACGTGAGATATCAGTGATAAAACCAACAGACAGAATGTTGGGTGAAAGAATACTGACCCGAATAAGTACATGGAGTATGACTTCATTTACGTCATTGCAGAAACAGGCCAGCCCTGGCTGTAAGAACTGAAGTAAGAACAGAGGTTATCTTGGGAAAGAGGGCACAGCTGCTGGAACCGGGCAAGCGGGATGGCCCTGGGTCCTGGTAGTGTCTCATGTCCTAATTTCTGTGGTTGTTTACATGGGTTTGTTCCCTTAGTAAAATTTAACAAGCAACATACCCATAATTTTTACACCTTACTGTATTTGTGAAATTTTGATTAATTTTATAAATCAGCTTCACATCTATGCTCTTGGGTGTTTCCCATGGTCATAGTGTAAGCTGAGATTTGAGACCCCGGGACGACCAGTAACTTGGTCAAGACTCCTGGCTTGATGTGGATCCTCTGACTCAGAGTTGTGTGTTCTCCTCACCACCCTCTTATTGCTTCATAATTCACCATTGTGCATATGACTGATGCTGCCATCATTTGAAACCGTGAAAATAATGAACTAATATCCACACATACCCAGGATCCTCAGATGCCACAGACATTCTCTCCACTGCAGCCTGGCAGGAAACTGTCAGTGCTGGAAGAGTTAAACTGCGAGATGACTTGAGATGTGGCAGTTCCAACCCCCTGCCAATATCTCTTGATTACGAGCAGCATTTTCAAAGCAAAATTACAACATGTTAGAAAGTGAATGAGGCAAATTACTGATGATGTCATCAAAGTAATAACTGCTAATGACCACTTCACTCGGGGGGACCGCCTGATGTCACACTGACAGGAACAACTGATCTGCTTTCTGCAAATCTATTTTGATTATTAGAAGGCATCCTGAAAGTTATAAAGACATAATGTAAGTAAACAATAGGTGAAAGTTTAAATATGATGCAGGGATGACAGAAAGCAAAATGTACTCTCTTTGTGTAACGGGTATTTTGGCAACAGTTTGAAGGGCTTTGCTAAAGGGTGACAACGAGAATATATTGAAATGATGACATTTTCCCAAAAATAAAACAAACATAAATAAAATTGAAAGCATGTTTTTATTTCCACAAAGGAGTTTAGAAAAAAATACGGTCATTAACTAGGAGACTTAATTTTGATGCGGCATATGCTTTTCTGGACACAGGGACAGTATGGGCACTGGTCCTTCAGCACTTCACTTATTAGGTGACATTTGCTGATGGCCCAGGACTCAGGCTCTGCTTGTCCTCTCCCCTTTTGCATTCCACTGACCGTTAGCATCTCCTCAGAGGGTGAGAAGCACAAAGAGGAAGAAGCTGAGACTCCTGTTAGTCATGTGGATATTTGAAGAATTTGTATGGTAAAAAGGAAAGAGAAAAGAGTTCCATTAGTGACCTGCAAGAAAAATTGAAAAAGTCAGTATATGCAAAGACGTCTAAAGTGTTGGTGGAATATCGCGTAAGGGTTTGTACAGTCTTAGGTGTGCTTGAGCAACTGGCTGGCGAATCTGCTGATGAATACCCTGGCTAAGTGACAAGTCCCGCAAAGTTGTCTAAAATCTTTGAATGGCCACCTAAAGAAGCTGAATAAACCATAATGAATACATTGCTGCACAACATGGTCAAGAAAGATCCAGAAAAGCATGTCTAGCCTCAGAGCAGAGACATGAGGACAGAGCCATAAAAGGAGAGGAAGCTTGTGGTGATGAACTGCAACGTCAAGGCAAGGCAGCTTCACATCCCATAGCAGCCATGCTTGAAAGGACCCCATGGTTAGTTGGATGCTTTGCTGTTGTCATCTTGAATTTCTTTCTTTTTTTTTTTTTTTGTTGAGACAGAGTCTCACTTTGTTACCCAGGCTAGAGTGAGTGCCGTGGCGTCAGCTTAGCTCACAGCAACCTCAGACTCCTGGGCTTAAGCGATCCTACTGCCTCAGCCTCCCGAGTAGCTGGGACTACAGGCATGCGCCACTATGCCCGGCTAATTTTTTCTATATAGATTTTTAGTTGTCCATATAATGTCTTTCCATTTTTAGTAGAGACGGGGTCTCGCTCAGGCTGGTCTCGAACTCCTGACCTTGAGCAATCCACCCGCCTCGGCCTCCCAGAGTGCTAGGATTACAGGCGTGAGCCACCGCGCCCGGCCTTGAATTTCTTAATGATTTTATTTTTGAGCTTACACTTTGCAGGTCAGATGAAACAATGGAACATGCCCGTGAGCAGATGTGCACATGTGTCCTCCTTTCCCTGCACCCGTTCTCATATAGTGTTCGAGATGCCCTTTCAGCACAGAATTCTACTGCACCCGCGATGCACAGGAGCTCAGTGAGGCTCAAAATGAATTCAAGGAAAACATTACAGTTAAGTATGTGTAAGCAGGAGTGCTCATAGCCCCAAAAGGCCACACTTCCCTTTCAAAGCAGAACTTGCTCCAAATGCAGAAAAACAGCAATGATGTTCTAAGACACAAAGAAATCCTATTGTATCTTCTCACAGTTGTGCTGCTTCCTTGTTTTAACCAATCAAATGTGATAAGAATGATGAAATGGAAGAAATGAGAAAGATGGGGCAACCCGCAGTTTGTTTTCCTTTCAGTTCTTCCTTCTCATCAGTAAGTCATAGGTACAGTGTTGGTAGAATGTTCACATATCAAGAAGTGAAATTTAAAAAAAAAAGCAGTCGAGTTAGTTTTATGCAGTGTTTCCACTGTTTTGATACAAAGTACGTATGCAGGTAGGAGCTACAAAATATGAATTGTGACAATTCGGTGATTCTGCATAAGAGTTAGGTTTTTTTTTTAATATTTGCATTTAAAACTCACTTTGCACAAGTTAAATTTTTCTTTATTTAGAATGTCATCAAATAGCAAAGTAAAAAAACGTAAGTACAGAGACTGTAGAAGAAAGAAAAGGCTTTATATTTGTACTGTTAAAGGCACTTTTATTGCTGCTCTTTGAACCAAGGGTCTGCCATTTTCCTTGTACACTGAGCCCAGCAAATCACATAACCAGTCCTGGTCAGGAACAAACTCAGGTGGTCACGTACTAGGTGGCTGAGGTGAATGACTCAGAAGAGAGGCGGTGGCACAGAGAGCTGTGTCTGTATGCATAAAGGCATTGACCCAAATTAGACACGACGATGTTTTTCTCTAAACTCACACAGAGTGAGTTCCAATGAGCCAGTTTTCTTACTTCATTTTTATAGCAACATAAATTAAAAATTTAATAAAACTTTAAATAACATTTCAAAAAGGGAAAGCATGATATTCTAACCACTCTAACACAGCCACCATTTTTCTTCCAAGGCAGAGTTTGTTTCACTCCTTCTTTAACCTCTGGCTCCTTGGTTCCTACCCCAAGGCACATCTCAACTGCCAAGACCACCCCCCAGGACAGAGGGAGCCCACAGCTTTGTCAGGGGAGCCGCTCACTGCATTTGCCCCCTGCACCCTCACAGTACCTGGGAAGTAACTGTCACGACAATAAGTACCTGTTGATTAAATGTCAATTTTCTCAAATGACCTTTTATTGAGAACAGTCTACACGTGATTGTTTTTCTAAAAATGGTAACAGATGAATGGAATAAATAGAGGCTTTATAAATCATTTAATAGTAGATTGTTTTTTTATGAAATAAATCATTTTAGGTTTGGCTTCTCAGCAGAAGAGAGTAGAGGGGTCCTGAGGAGATAATGCTGAAAGTTTCAGGCTCTGGGAGAAGCTCGAAATCCGGTGGCAGAATGGAAGGGGACACGTCTCATTTCCCCAGAGGCCAGCGTTCTGGAAAGGAGCAATTCAACCCAATCAACATCTCGGCACTTCCCGCATCAGAAATTCTTGAAAGGGGGAAGTTTCTGCCTGTCATCCTACCAGAATTTGAGACATGCGCTGGGATTGGGGAGAGTTTGGTAAACTTACCAATTACAGGGCTTTGACCTATTTCCTGAGCCTCAGTTTTCCTCATCTGCTCAACAGACATATAAATGCAGATCCTAATTTCTTCGCCAGGATTTTAAAATAGCAAAGAGATGACATCTGTAAAAGCACCTGGAAAATTCTAAAATTTAACTTCCATCCTAAAGAAAAGGGATACCCCAGTGGGTGCGCACCTCTCATATGCCAAGCGCTGTGATTGGCATGTTAAATATATTAGAGCTCTGAATTTTCATCATGACTGTGATGACCATTATCTCTCATTTGGGATGAGAAAACAGATTCAGAGAGAAAGTGGATCAACTAACTGCACAGCTAACACCTGCCCTGTCCCTGCTACCCAGACGGTAACCAGGACAGGGCGTGCTGGGCGGGAACGGGCCCCACCGGACTCCTGTCCACCTGGCCTGCTCTTGTTCTTGCTCTCCTTGCCTGAGGCTTTCCTGCCTCCCTATCTAAGCCTTTTCATTTCCTCCAAATATGTAAAGTGATCTGGGTAAGAAATGCTACCCTCTAGCTCATACAGAGTATTTTGTTACTGCTAGATTCTGTCCCCCAAGTATGAGAAGGCAGAGAGGACTATAAAGGACTTTGAAGAGGTAGAAGGTAGCGATGCTGTGATTCAAATGCAAGTCCACCTGCCTGTGAAATCTGGATTTCACCTTATTCAGAGGCTGACGTGGACAAACCTTACGTGACTTTAGAAAGCTGGGGCATGAGACACTGATTAACATACAGCAAAAGGCAAATACTTTGAGCCCATCTCTAGTAAGTCTCTAAAATGCTAGTAATAATAATGTCCTTTTAGGCTTACACTACTGAAAGATTTTCCATTGTGCAACAACTCCATGGTCTCCTCAGAGAAATTTTGCAAAACTCTGTTCAAGCAATTAGTAAGTTAGGGAGAAGGCTGTCCCAGCGGTGGACGTGCAGCCTTGTGATAGACACGTGAGGCCACTGGCGCACCAGCAGCACTACGCCCTCCTGCTGACACTCTCTGCGTAGCCTGGAGAGGCAGTGAGTGGGCCACTGGTTTCAGGCGACCTGAGCAGTATCTGGAAATATGTTCCCAGGGAGTGCAAAGAGGGCAACAGAACTAGTGGCCTCACTTACCAGCAGGAACTAACCTGGGCTCAGAGACTAACATGTCAGTACCTTGGTGTATTTTGACACAGTGCATGTCCCAATGCCTGATGCATGTGCTCCTGGTTCTCTCCTGTGGAGCTCTTGGAACCCCCACGCCATCCGTGGCTCTGCGACAGCTGAGACCTAGCAGTCGGTCACAACAAATCTCTTCACTATTCAGCCAGTGTCTTTATTTCCTGAATATCTTGTAATATCACCCAGGGTGGAGATAAAAAATGTAGTTACTGCTCTCTAGTTATTAGGGAAGAAATGCATTCCCCTAGTTGAAGTGATAGAGACTGGGTTTGGGGAACAGCCAGGACTGAGTTCAGATCTTACCTCTGCTCATCGTCTAAGGTCCCGGAGCCCAACTTTGTCATCTGTATGCTGCACGTCCATAATGTTGACCTCACTGGGTTGTTCTGAGAGCTAAAGTAGATGAGATACGTAAACTGCTGAATCCTTGCGGGTTCCTGCACACACGAGGCTATTCTGCACAGGGCACCTTTCAGAAGTGCGGTTTCAAATCCCTCTTGAAGATTTTCTCTCACCTCCATGGCTGTGTCATACTTTAGACCTCATCACTGCTCATCCAGGCTGTTGCTCTAGCCCTTTACTTTGTCATCCTCCCTTAGTTCTCGCCTTGGCCAGTTCATTCTCACCTCCACAGAGGAACCATTGTATAAACGGCTCGTGTATCAGCTGCCCCCCAGCCCTCCAGAACCCCACACCCTCTCCCGCTGCCCACAGATACTGTCAGTACTCCTTGTGAGAGAATTCAAGGCAATATGACGTTACTCTTTATTTCTAGCCTTACCTAATAAATATTCATACTGACTACCTACTGCTTTCTATACAGGGAAACATCTAAAGGCCTTCAAGGTCTGCTTGGAATTCTCCCATCCACCCTAATTTCTGCTGCCTATTAATATTCTACTCATAATTTATTCAACAAACATTCATTGAAGGAGGTGCTATATGTCAGACACCTCAGCTCAGAGGTCCTTTCCTTGGAGAAGCTTTCCCTGGAAGCTCCCTTCTCTGAGCTCTCACTGTAATCGGGACGTTATTGAATTGTAGCACATATTGAACAACAGTAATGTCAAATTTGTTTCTGTCTGTTTCCCTACCGCATTTGGAGCAAGTATCTTGGACTCACTGCCACCTGGCACAGCATCCAGCACATAAGCAGAAAATATGAAAACTAAACTATTTATTCTTTAGAACATAGAAGAATGATTTCAAAATGATCTAGTCATTTAAAAATGACTGTCTAGATCCCTGAAGATAGTTATTTTTATGATGTATTGATAATTATTCTAGAATTTAGTAGAATCTCTGGGGAGCAACAACTCAGTGAGATTATAATTCAGTCTCAATAATAGGGAGAAGACTGGTTCTGCAGAAGATGAAAGGAACCTGAATTTCCTGCCCACGCCCTTTTTAGGCAGAGTCAAAGTGGGGTAGCCATAAAGATGTGGCACCCCTAACTCCCATGAAAGAGGGACTTGGTAGAGCTGTTAGGAGACAGGTTCTAGCTGCCAGTGCTTTCAGGGATTGTCTCAGTTGCAGAGAGCCACGTTGCCCAAAGTCGTGCCCTTCCAAGAGTGACCCACATCCAGTGACGGATGGAGGCAGGGCCATAGGAGCCCACCCACTTCAGCCTAATGCAGGGCAACTCTGACCATTTTAGTTCCTGGCTCTCCATGGGACTGGCTGAGGCTGTGCTCACGTGGTAGTTCAACTTTTCCCTTTGTCCGATCCTGCTTTTTTATGTCTCTCTTGCATGGAGATTGATTATAGGGATAATCGAGTAAACCCTCTGAACAGTAAACTTCATCCTGGAGTCTGCATCCTGGTGAACCCAAATTGTATCATTGATGAAAGCGGGGCTAAGATGGGATCTTGGAGCTGGGTTAGTTAGCACCCAGTGGGTAGTGAAGATGCAGTCACTCATGGTTGGTGGAGCACGTATTGTCCTAGCTCAAGGTGGCAACCATTTGTTAAAGCTTCACTGAATGAGAGTTGGGATGTTGTCCCAGTGGAAGGGAATGCATGGCTTGGTGAGATACATCAGGCATTTGAAAAATATGAGGGAAACAGGGACCATAAGAGCAACGAGATTATATGACTGTTGTTAAACTCTACTGAAGCTCCAAACAAACATAAAAATAAGGTTAAGAGTGACTAGGAGGCCAAGTGTGAAAGCCAAAGCCTCTGGAGTGCCATATAAAAAGCTCTCATCTCCAGGGCAGAGAGAGCATTGAATCCACTAGCACAGGATCCCACAAACAACATCAAAAACCAGTGGGCCCACTTGACAGCAATGTGGGTGAGGGAGAGGGCCAGTAGCCCCAGAAGTGATCCTAACAAATATGGCACCACCTATAAGCTGCTGGTCTGAAAGAGCGTTGGAATAGTGAGAACGCAGTTGATGCACCAGCTGAGAGAGGGGTGGAGGATGGAGTGCCAATCTCCCAGAAGCAGGATATGCATGGAAAAGGGGCCACTGTGTATTACCAAAAGGAGGAAAACATGAATCCAGGTAGATTGGACAGAAGGGGCAAATTCTTTCAAACTGGTATCTATACCATCCTACTGTCAATGATGCATGGTTATAAAATTGTCATTTTGAGATGTTCATAGACTCAAAAAATTATCTGCCATTTAACCTTTTTTAAGTAGCTATTCAAGAAGGCACTTTACTGAAAAAAGGAAGACATCAACAAGTATAAGATTCATTAACTTAGGAATTCAACACAAGGGAGCCAGGGGCATCTCCACCTGCGGGTGAGGGGGGATCCCAGGTGACAGCTGTCACAGGCTCGGCAAGCTGCCCGTCCAGATAGAAGCCTCTGGGAGAGTAGTCTTCAAGTAGATGACATGTCAATATTATTACAAGTGCCCAACAGCCCTATGGAGATTTTGTTTCTGGGGAAGAATTTGGGGATGAACTAGTAATAACTAAGAGAGAACAAAAGAAATGAACAAGACAACTTGAAGGAAAACAAAGTTGTGCAAGAAAACTCGTTCAAGTGTAGTGTATCTCTCAGTTGTGAATAACTTTTACATAGTCATCAAAAGGTAAACACTGATTTTTTTATCCGACTAAAATTAAAATATAGATAGGTTGGAAGGATGTTGGGCCAGGAAGTGTGCATGAATAGGGCAGGGGAAGGGGAAGGGGTGTGAAAGAGGTAAATTCTGTTCAAGTGGCTAATTTTTGTTAAAGTGCAATGTGGCAGGATGTTGTCAGCTTATTCGCTGGGATTAGCAGAAAGAGCTCTATTGCATTTGCTTTAGATTTTATGGAATATTAGTTTCCTTTTGTGCTCATATCACCTGTATCATCAACTATTAATACAAGGCCAATTTCTCTCTGCTCATTTTACCAAGAAATGTCATATTTCCCTTGAGAAAAACATTTTGTTTTTTCTACTTTTTCCTTATGAACACCATGAATCTTAACACAAATCAGTTTTTACTCTTTTGCTTTGAATGCTAATTAATGCAGAGGTGGCTTTGCACTACATTTTTATCACACTTGTAGAATGTTCTGACATTCAGCTTTCATACTGACTTCGCCCCTGATTCATTATATTTTCAGACCATCGTTTTTCCTTTCTCCATACTTTCTTCAATTAAAAATTCTTACAATGGCTGTATTGCTTCAAATCCCCTGAAATTATTTTGTTTTGGATTGAGGCAAGGTTAAAAACAAACGCATAAATAAATGTAACTTTGAACAATTAATAAACTGTGGATGCGCTTTTCACAATTGCTTTGCCTGTTTATACTATGCCGTCATCACGGCTTCCCGCTGGAGCATAAATTTCCAAACGTCATGCAAATGCATTATTTGTAATAAAACTGACTAATGAGCATTAAAAGCCAATTATTTCTTTACATCTGCTGGCTATGGCTGGCAATAATGGTGCATCATTCAGATTTGTGGCTGTGTGTTTGCCTTGGTAAGATTTTAATCACTCATTAATTTATGGATTTCAATATGCATCACGGGTGCCTGCATTCCCCAAACTGCCTCAGCCTTATAAATCAAGAAGCTAGAGAACTTGGAATTGTGACAACAGAGGCTTCTTGTCTAAATTGTGTGTTCTTGCCGATGTCTACTGGAGAATCGTAGAGGGATCAGATAAAACCCCCCATGAAACATGTAGCACGCAATTGATCTTCCATTCCTTTGATGAACTACTTTATCATGTTTCTCACTATAACATACCCTGCATTTTATGGTTTCTTTGTGTGTGTTTATCAGTGAATGACTTCTTGGTAGTCTAACCTCTCTGGAGATGGGGTACATGCAGAAGGAGCATGCTTTCACACTTAGGTAGAAGAGGGCTTAAATCCTGTTTCCCATTCTCGTTGCAAAATCTTAGGCAAGTCACTTAGTGGGTTAGTGTCTCTGAACCCATATTTATGAAAGCAATTTTTAGTGATAAAGGTGCAATATTATTAGAAGTAAGGATTTTGATGAATGACAGACCAGTCTCTGAAGAAATTGTCCTTAACTATGGCAGGAATGAGCTTGGGGAAAGGATCGGTGACTGACTTGCACCTTGACCTCTGAAACAGAGCATCCTGACTAAGGAAGAAAAACCTGGAGAATGCTGCCAGCCACTGCCACTCTCTGAGCCTCCCTCAAAGGTTCACCTCTATGTGGCTGAACAAAAAGGCCTTGTGGGCCCATCTGCACGTGGCACCCGACCGTCCTCTACCCAGGTGAGAGCAAGCCTGTTGCTGGGCTCCCCACCTGCTTCCCAGTTATGCTCAGCTGCCTCTGATCTCAGCGAGTCCAGCTGTGCAATGGCAGTGCAGGACAGAACGCTGTCAGCAGTACACCTATCAGGGGCAGGCAGAGGATCAGAAGCAGAATGCTGTGAGTAGTGCACGCTTATAACAAGAAACAATACATAGGTGTTTCACACAGGATTGGAGGACAGAAAGTTCCTGGTGGTCAGAAGGCCATATTGACGGAATGAGGAAAAGAATCCCGTCTTCCATCAAAGCAGCACAAGATAAAGGTCTACTGGATTCTAGGCATTTGGCTAGGGACCATGCTTATTACACAGTTTAAGATGTAAGGGGCATATGAAGCCAGCACCCAGGTGAATAATAAAAAAGATCAAAGTGTGTACACACTCCGTGTCTGTTAGCAAACAGCAGATACACACAGATCTCACCTCATATAAGGAAAAACTAGAGGAGAACAACAGAAAACAATAACATGATTGATAGTGTGGAAATGTTCTGACACATAACAAGGTGAGACATAGCAATAAAGATTCAGAGAAAATCACATTTTTGAAAATAATTCAATACAAATGGCAGAAAGTATAGAATGCATATGCTTTGTATTCTCAGTCTATAAGAAAATATTGTTGCTATGAAGTAAGATGGAATTTGTGTTGGTCCAGTGGTAGAAATGGTTTTAAAGGAGCTGGCAGAGTTAGGGAAAAAATGCAATTAAACTAAAAATAGGATATCAAAAATTAAAATATATAATGGAGGCAGTAAAGAGCTGAAGTTAGACTTGTCGAATCAGTGAGGTAGTGCAGGAGTCAGCAATAATGGTCCACGGGCCAAATCTGGCCCATTCGTATTTTTATACTACCCATGACCTAAGCATAATTTTTACATTTTTAAATGGTAGGAAAAAGAAAAAAAACAAAGAAGAAAAAAAAATGTGTGGCATACAGGACTTACATGAAATTCAAATCTCAGTGTCATGCATGATGTTGGATTGGGACAGGGCACCACTCCCCCATTATTTACACATTTTCTGTAGCTGATTTCCAAATACAAAGGCAGAGCGTTTGGGACAGGGATCATACGGCTCTCAGAGACTGAAATATTTACTATCTGACCCTTTACAGAGAAGACTGGCCAACTTCTGCTGTAGGCAACCAATTAACCGGAGAAACCGCTATTCAAAAGTGGCACGTGTCTTTCTTCCTTTTTTCCTTTAGTGTGGTTATGGTATTCACTTGAAATATACTTAGGTTCGTTCGTTTCTGTTTGCATTCCAATCGTTTTTTTTCTTTCCATTCTTACTAATTTTATTTTTTTTAAGTGTGTGAAATAGTAATGTAGTTTTAAAAGTTGCATCTAGATGGGTTCTTGGAAACTGTGACTTTAACAACATATAATGAAACGAATTTTACCTGCAGGCTAATTGACATAAGCAAGAGTTAAGTTCCTATAGAATATTTGTAGTCACAAAAACATCACCCAACTTCTAAATAGAGACCAAAACACTTCTAATATTAAATGTTGAAATATGTGAGCTATACATGCATTTTTAAAATATGCAAAAACAAGCAAGATAAGTATTTGCCTGTGTATTCCAGGTCAGGGGCCCTGGTGGCCGGAGCCTACCTGGCAGCTCAGAGAGCCAGGCGGGAGCCCACCCTGGACAGACCACCGTCCCATCGCAGGACGCACTCACACACACCCGCTCCCACACTGGGACCGTGTAGATGCACCAATGAACCTAATGTGTACATCTTTGGGATACCTGAGAGGAATCGATTTTTTTTCCCTTCATCAATGTTATAATGAAACAAAGTTGCATGAAATGATGTTATTGGAGGACTCGCTGTTGAGTGCCACTTCTCTCTTATCCAATATTCTCATTCTTTCCACCCATTCTCATCTACTCAGCCTTCCCACTCTTTTACACCTACTTTTATAGGGTAACCAACGTTGTTAATTTATGGTTTGTCCTGTGTGTGTGAGTGTCGGGGGGACGCAATGAAGATATATATGTGTATTTTCTTATTTCCTCTTCTTTTTTACACAGCAGACAGCATGCATACATAGTAGGCAGTATAATATATACACTGTGCACTTTGTTTTTTCTTTACTTACTATATCCCAGAAATCACTCATTATCTGTTCATAGAGACATTTGTCATTCATTTTTAAAGCGGCACAGTGGTCCAATGTGTCTATGTGTACTAACTAGTTTATTCAATTACACTCCTATGTCCTATGCATGGGTAATTTATTATAGATTGATTCCAAGATTTTGCAGTTACCAGCAATGCCACAATGAATAATCTTTTGTATATGATGTCTGTAAAGTTGGAAGTACATTGTTTTTATTTTGTAGTAAAGAAAATACAAGCTCAGAGAAGTTTAACTCTTGACCAAAGAACACACCTCTAAAGTCTATTTCATTTCAAAGAGCATCTTTCTTTTTGAAAAATTTGTCCACAACAGTATCATGCAGGAAATTCTGGACCAAAGGAAATAAGAGGCGGGGGGTGCCTTACTGATGCAGAACCAGTGACTTGATTATGAGAATAAGCTACAATTTAGGTAGTAAGTGAATGTAAAGAGAGTGTGGGGCCAAGATAGTGTTAATTCATTCAACAAATATTTGTTGAGAATCCACTGCATGTCAGGTGTGTTTCCAGAACTGACACAGCAATGCATGATCAGAAGAAAGTAAACTCATGAACCTCACTCTTATAGAATACATAAATAGGGGGAGGAATAAGCAAACATATATAAGCAAATAGATATAGCATGTTAGAGGAAGGACCTGCTTCCTGGTTCATAGACATCCTTCCTCTGGCGGAAAGGGTAAAGGAGCTCTCTGCTGCCTCTCTCGTACTCCTGTTCATGGGAGTTCCAATCTCATGACCTAATCATCTCCCAAAGGTACCACCACCTCCTAATACCATAATATTGGGTATTAAGTATCAACATATGAATTTTTTTGCAGGGGACACAAACATTCAGTTCATAGCAGGGGCTTTAAAAATACTCTGATACTTAGGATTCACCACCAGACATTCTGACTTCATTAGTTCAGGGAATAGAGTATTATTTTAAAACTCCATAGGTGATTATAGGAACAGCCACATAGAAGAACTACTGGGTTAGAATATGGAAGGCTTGGAGGTAGATATTATTGATTCTGTTGGTGGCAGAAAGGAGAAAAACAGAAGCAAGAATTAGATTGAAAATAAAGTCAGGAGTTATCCACAATGTCAGCATGTTGACCGGTACATAGTTAGGTGTTCACTGCATGCTTATGGAATGAAAACACAAATGAATGAATGAACTGTGCTTTAGGAGACAACTTTTTCAACAATGTGTCCCCTTCTCCCAAAATGGACAGAAGAGGATGAGGAAAGTTACTGAAGGAAATAGGATTTTTTTTTTTTTTTTTTTTGAGACAGAGTCTCACTCTGTTGCCCAGGCTAGAGTGAGTGCCGTGGCGTCAGCCTAGCTCACAGCAACCTCAAACTCCTGAGCTCAAGCGATCCTCCTGTCTCAGCCTCCCGAGTAGCTGGGACTACAGGCATGCGCCACCATGCCCGGCTAATTTTTTCTATATATATTTTTAGCTGTCCATATAATTTCTTTCTATTTTTAGTAGAGGTGGGGTCTCGCTCTTGCTCAGGCTGGTCTCGAACTCCTGAGCTCAAACGATCCGCCCACCTCGGCCTCCCAGAGTGCTAGGATTACAGGCGTGAGCCACCGCGCCCGGCGAAATAGGATTTTTTAATCTTCATAATGACCAGCTAATTTCCTGCATGGTTTTAGTGCTCGATAAATATGCGTGTCATCATTTTGCTGTCTCATAGAAGCATAGATAAGAAATATATAACAACAGGAAGTCAGTTGTGGGCTGCATTAGTTGCTGTATAACAAATTGCCATGGGTTGATTTAGTGGCATAAAACAACAGAGACTCCTTATTTTACAGCTTCTGTGGGTGAGAAGTCCAGGTACAGCATACCTGGGTTCTCTGCTCAGGTAGGACTGTGAGCTCATCTGAGGCCTGAAGGCCTCTTCTAAGCTCACTGGTTGTTGGCAGAATTCAGTTCCTTGTGGTTAGGGGACCTAGGGCCTCTGCTCCTAGAAGTTACCCACCAAGCCTTGCTATGTGGCTCTGTCCACAAAAGGACACTTGTTTTAAAGGGCTAACATGATTAGGTTAGACACACTCAGGATTATCTGTCCTTAGATTACCTCAAAGTCAAACTATTAGGGGCCTTAATTGCATTTTCAAAATCTTTTCACCTTTGCCTTATAACTAACCTAATTCCAGGAGTGATACCCTCCATTCGCACAGGTTCTTCCTACACCCCAGGGCAAAAGATTGTACAAGGGACTGTGTCATTGGGGATCTTTTTAGAATTCTGCCTACTATATGGCTCTTCCCTCACTTCTTGAGGCAGGTATGCTGTCCAGGGGAGTCAGCGATCCCACAGAAGACAGAAGTGAGTAGTAAAGGTAGGGAGTACAGAGTGTGTGCACAGGGTGTGAGCAGATCTGGTTGGCTTTGTGACCTCAAGTAAGCCATTTCAAATATATTTGTTTTTCCTATTGGGAGACAATCCTCCTTTGGGTTCTCCCATTTCTGAATGCATTGCAAGCAGAAGCACAAAAAGTTAACGTTCCCAAGGATGTTTGAATAGCAAGCAGCCTTAGAAGATAGAGATAGTGTCACCCTCTGGAGCAGAGGGCAAATTTGTGTACTGTCAGGTAAAAGAAAGATAATGTCTCCCTCCAGGAAAGAATTTCTGCAAGTTGCCATCCAGCACAAAGGATTTGGGTTCCCTGAGTTTAGGGTTCCTGGTCTGTGATGCGCACTCACTGTGGGTGCAGCAGCCACCTGGGCCTGCTTCTGTGTTCCTTCCATTGGAAGCTGGGGACAAGAAGAAGCAGGGTAGCCACGAAGTTCATGCTACTTTCTATGTTGTAAATAATAAAGCCTTTGGTCTCTGCCCCAAAAATTTCATTTCTTCTGCCAACATCCATGAAACAGTGGCAGCTAACTTGTTAGTTTGCCAAGAGGATAAAATCTCAGACTTTTCATGGTTCTCAACAGTTCCCCACAGTGCCTTTGTTTGACGGCTTCTCCCAGCTTCATTGCCTTAACACCATGACCTCTGGTCTCTCCAGGTCGCTCTCAGGAATAGTCACTTCCTCCTTAGAAAGTTATTCCACTCACCCTCTCTCTTCTAGAAGAAGTCAATCACACTCTCCTCTAGACAGTGGTCCCCTTTATCTGTGGTTTTGCTTTCTATGCTTTCTGTTACTTGCAGTCAACTTCAGTCTGAAAATATTCAATGAAAAATTTCAGGAAAAAAAACATTCATAAGTTTTGAATTGTGTGCCATTCTGAGTAGCATCATGAAATCTTGAGTTGCCTTATTCTGTCCCACCTGGGATGTGAATCATCTCTTTGATCTGTGTATCTGTGCTGGAGACACTGCCTGCCTGTCAGTGGCTCAGCAGCTGTCTGGGTTATCAGACTGACTGTCGCAGTATCACAGAGCTCGTGTTCAAGTCACTCTTATTTTATTTAATAATGCCCTCAAAGAGCAATGATGGTGGCATATTGTTTTCATTGTTCTGTTTCATTATTTGTTACTGTTTTTAATATCTTACTGTACCTCGTTTATGAATTAAACTTTATCACAGGTATATTTGTACAGGGAAAAACATAGTGTATATAGAGTTCAGCACTATCCATGGTTCCAGGCACCCATGGGGGTCTTGGAATGTATCCTCCACAGATAAGGGTGGTGGCATACTGTATTGCCTTTTAATTTATGCTCATTTACCACAAATGCCAGAATAAAAGGCAAAATATTTTCCCCCAGACAACATATCCTTTTGAAAATAAGGAGTTGCATTATATCTAATTCTATGTAAAATCTATTATAGAGGACTTTCCAAAATACTTTACTTTTCAAATCAGAATAGTATTTGGAGACAAGACATTAGCATGAAGCACCTCAATAAACATTGGCACTGGATTTCCACAGAAGTCACCTAATGGGATTATTAACAAAGGGAGAAAAGAAATTTTATAATTATTCTCTGGAGAGATGGGGATGGATAAGACCTCTTAAGTCCATTCCTTGCATGTTGTCACAAACAAGGCTATTAAAATCTCTTTAAGAAAGCAATAAAGTAAGAGCTTACATTGTGAAGATCATGAATAGTGAATAGAAACTTACTGCTTGGGAAAAAACTTTCAAGGACAACATCTAATAAGGATTCAAGAAGTGCTGCGTCTCAGACGACCCAGACGGAAGTACAGATGAAGAGTGTTGGAGGACCCAAAAAACAGTTTTACTATAAACTAAAACTAAGCCCCCCACTGACTGAATGGTCCTCCTCTGTCCAAGGGGACCCCAGAAAAATGTTAAAACTAAGTTCCTGGCCACAAAGGGAAGGGAGGTCAGACACTCCTCATTATACCCTCTCCCTTTTGGAGTTTAGGTATGACAATTGACCAACATTAATGTTAAAACAGAGATCATAAGACTGACAAAACAGACTTTTTGTGACAATAAGATACTAAATTATTAACAGCACCTAAGGCCATGCAAGGCAGGTCAAATCATCTACAGGACATTAATGTCCTTGACAGATCACTTGAGTTGGTATATTGTGGCTTGTCTCTAATTAGCAAACTTCCTTTTTTTAACTTAAAATATTCCAAGCCTTTAGACAAAGCATTATTTCTTTAACCAATTATAAATCAAAGACTGAACCCACGTATATCCTGTAAGCCCCTGCTTTGAGACGTCCTGTCTTTTGGGGCCAAACCAGTATATACCTTTCATGTACTGATTTATGATTTTACTTGCAATTCCTTGTCTCCATAAATGTATGAAACTAAATCATAACCTGGCCTCCTGGAGCACATTTTCTCAGGAACTCTTGAGACTCTACATGTTCAGCTCAGAATAAACCTCTTTAAATTATTTCACAGAGTTTGGGTTATTTTTCTGTTAACACTGCTGATGAGGAAGACATGACACTGAGAAGATGTGAAGAGTCTGAGCAAACTTACATCATGAAATGAGAGGAGAAAAATTAAGATATTTTATACACGATGCAATTTTAAATGCATAGCTGATTTGAAATTTAAGTGTTTTATGATTTGGACAACTAAGGTTCTTGTATAAACATTGTGTGTGTGTGTGTGTGTGTGTGTGTGTAACTCTATTTAGGACTTCCTATTAAGGAATATGGAGCTCTCATTATAGTCACAGCCCTGTTGCATTTGCTCATAGATGGTAAACATTTCCTGCATTATGCATGTAATGGACATTTTCAACTTCCAAACCAGCTGAAGTTGGGGATCTTTACATCCTCAACATCTTGCCTAGTGTCTGGCACTTGGTAGACAGAAAAAAATTCAAGTTGCAAATGGAATTCCTCACCAGAGGCATCAATTTCCTTCTCTATAAAATAAGGCTATTCGACCAAGTAATCTCCACTGTCCTGGGCTCATTCATTCTAAGAGTTGCCCATCCAGCAGCGGCTGGGGTGCGATGCTGTAACTGCCTGCACATTCCTACCAGAAGACTTGGTGCAAGTCTCCCCTCAGAGGTCTAATCAAGAAAGCCTTCCAGGCCTGAATGGAGTCTTTGTGACATTCCCCCCACGTCCCCCTTTGCAAGGGGGCCAGGGTTTCTGTGGGAAGAAGGGAAGCTCATGCTTTATGGCATGTTTTGCTAATGTGAGAATCAAAGGCCTTCCAGGTGTTAATGGTGGCAATGGTGCAGAAAGCCCAGAGTGACATAACTTGGTTCTGGTTTGTGTTGGTTTGATTGCCTTTTTTGGCATCAGCTAACTCTCAGTTTCCTTTCACCTTTTGGTTGAAATGGACTGGGTGAGCTGAGGCGAAGTTTCCTGGGGATTAGGATGTAAACCTGGTCTTCCTGTACCCAAGATCCCAAGGTTGCAAATCAGCTAGCTGAGGAAAGGGAGGTAGAGAGGTAGGCAGCTGTTCACTCCATGGGAGCCACAGCCCTCTCCAAGTTTAAGAGATGCTGGAGAAAAAAACAAGTTTCATAGAGTCTCCTAATTAAAAACGAGGGCCTGTCTCTGCTCAGCCGCATTAATTAGTGCTGTTGCCTTGCTTTGCTTGCACAGAAGCTGAGCAAATTATTCTGCCCTGCTCATGAAATTTTCAGCTTTAAGCACTCTGCCTGGCTGGCTTTGCTGCTTGGAGGCACAGGGACAGGCCTCCCCAATTATCACCTTCAGAATAAACCTATTCAGTTCTCTGCAAAAACAAATTACATCACCAACAATAACCATGTGATCATGCTGGCATTTACTTCTACCTGAAACGTGTTCCCTTTCCTGTAATTCCAAACAGCCTAGTGAAGGGTGCAGGATGGGTTATTATTCGCACCGACCAAGTGGGAACCTGAGGCCCACAGAAGCAACACAATGTCCTCAGGATAATAAAGTGGGTCAGGCAGACTTGACCCAGGTCCAGCGTCTCAGACTCTCACAAGGAAGAGACTTTCTTAAGAAAACCGCGCCATTCAGGGTCACTCCAGAATTGACTTTTCCTCCATGGCCACAGGGCTGACGTCATGTGGTATGGGGAGAGCAAGGTATTAAGTCAGTTAGCTGTATTCAAATACTTTCCATAGTTTACTCCCTGTGTTATTTGGCATCTCAAAAGCTCAGTTAACTTATATATAAAAGGATAATAATGCTTTTTTCAAGGGATTTCTGGAAGACATAAATGCCAAAATATAAGCAAATAAATATGAATTCTCTTCTCTTTTTCTTTAAGATACACAGTCCCTCAGCATCAGAAATTTTATTTGCAGATCTCCCAAATGGCAGTACTACAGGGGAGAATAAAAGCTACATATGAATAAGAGTAGATTAAATTATGTGGTTAAGCATCGTCATGGGGGCATCATAGTATGGAGAGCTTCACAATTTGGAGTTTTCAGCCATGTCACCGTAAGGTTTGATGAGCCCTGCTCCTGCCACGTGCCAGCTTCCCTTGGACTATCAAGTTGAAGTTCCACGTTGTAGCCTCGCTTGTCAGAGAATAGGACCTCAGACACCAGTAAACTCACTGGTTGTGGCTATAAGGATCTCTAAACAAAATGGGACGTGACAAAGGGAACCAAGGACAGATTTCTATTCTACACATTCCAGTGCAAGTTGGAGCCCAGGCTCCCAGAAACTCGCTCTGTACTGAAGGGACCTCTAATTACCAGTTCCCATTCGCCATTGTCCCGCTCTCTGGGCAGAATGAGTGCGTTAGTTAATGCTCCTGGATTTAGTGGTTATAAAGCTGCGGTGTCGAAGGTACTGGTTTATTCTGAAGCAAATGTTCTTCCAAGGTGCAAGGAATGCACTTGCTCAATAGATGAAACTAATTCAGATATGATATTCAGAATCTAAAGCCAGAGAGATGGAGGAGGATTGGAACAACTTCTTCATAGCTAATGTCCACAATTTTGTCAAATATTTTCTGGCCAGGTTAACTGTAAGCATATTTATAAGGTTCCCTCTTTAATCCACATTTTGTTTAAGCTCAGGCAGAGACAAATTTAGCAAGTTTATGATTGTCACCCTTAGCTCATTAACATGCTATTTGTGTTAGTAATTAATATTAAATGGATTATCCAGTATTGTGTGAGTCCTTTCGGAACAGGAAGATACATAGGACCAACTATGTAATTTGTGAGATCCAGTGCAAATCTGGGAATCCTTGCTCTAAAACTATTTAGAATTTCAAGATGGTGACAAAAGATGATTAAACCAAGCATGGGGCCTTTCTGAGGGCGGGAACTTGTGCAACATTTCAAAGACAAATTGTTAAAGGTCTTTAAATCTGGGCACCTTCCGCAGATTCTTTAAAATATGCATTTAAAACTAATAAAACAGGGATTCCTAAAGTTAATGGATCAACCGTCTAAGGAGAAGGCTCTCAAACATTCATCCATTCATTCATCACTCAGTTTAATGAGGGTCTACCACTCACACTGCTTGAGTCTGGGAATGGAAAGATTTTTAAAGACAAAGACAATTACTTTCTATCTCTATATCCCAGCATAGCAGAGAGCTTTCTACATAGAAGGCATTTAGCAAAAGGTTAAGTAACTATATGGTCTGGTTGAGGAACTCCCATGGGTGGAGACAGACAATGCAAGGTATATAGTCTAGAGTGATAACTTCCCTTCTACAAGCATTCATGGAAGAAGAGTTATCCTTCCATTCGATTATATTAATATTAATTAATTAAATTATATTATATTAATTTGAGCAACTCCCAAGACCTTAATTTTTCTTCAGCTCTTAATTTCAGACATAGGATCTCTCAGGCTCTGGCTTGGACACCTATGGAGTGACATGTAGATGGCCCAAGCAATGATGCTCCAGGAACACAAGGAGGAGGTCATGTTCAGACCCATGGATTCGCCCGCTGCCCAATCCATTGAACCTCTGCCATCCTGAAAAGACAAAGCATGAGCCATTTTCCTGCCAGATACATCCCAATCCTTATCCCAACAAGTGGGGCCCGCTACGCTGTGGTGGTGGAGGTGGTCATTGATTTTCAATTAACAGTAGAATGTTAATTGAAAAAGGTACAAACAAGCCTGAGCTCCAAACCAGCGCTCTGTCTGCATTGGTGACAAACCCCATGCACGTCAGGTAAGTTTCTGAGCATCTTGAATGTACAAGCAGAGACCCATCACTCTAGCATGGGACTTTAATTAGGGAGATTACTTCTCTTTCAATTTGACTTATAAAGAAAATGAAGCTAAGGGATGTCAAATGCCCTTCCCAAGTGGTGCTCAGCCTGAGACGTGCAAGCTCCAGCCAGGCTCCCTTTCCACTGTGTGTGGCTGGGGCTTCCTCATCTTCGTCTGAGAAATGAGTAACAAACCACTCTGCTAGGTATGGCAAGGGTTGTTGAAAGTCATATGTGGGGGTGGATATAAAATTACCTTAAAAGCTGTGAATTACCGCAATGGAAATGGAAATAAATATTATTGCTTTTCAGAAAATAAAAATGTACATTTTATAAAAAAAAAAAAAAGCATTATGAGATGAAAGCTGTATATGCATTATTTTGTAATCTTTACCAAGTTTTAGGGTAATTATTTTCATTTTCATTTTCTGGTTATATTATCTGATTATAAAATTATGTATGTTCCTTGTGGAAAATTGGATAACAGAGACAAAAAAATAAGGACAAATATACCTATAATCTCAGACCTTAATGGTAAATATTCATATCCCATGTTCTGTGAGTGGGTCTCTAAAACGCATTGTCGAGAGGAGATTATGTAACCCTTTCAGACACATGCTGTCTGCACCCACCCTTGGCACTTAACATTCATGGATTCACTCCACATAGCCGAGCTCCTGTTTCAGGCGCGAGCTCGGTCCTGGGAGAATAAAGGAAAGAGTTGCAGAGAATGAAATCTAGCAAGGCAAAGAGACGCAGACAAAGCAATTCCAAAAATGATCCTAATCAGATCTGGTGGGAGTATTAGAAGCCTTAGCTGAGGAAGAATATATGAAATAAAACTAAAGGATAAAATAGGAGCTATCTGGATAAAGCAAGGGCAAGGGAACACCCTGCTCATAGGGGCAGGAAACCCTCCTGTACGTGCGCCTGGCATGTACAAGAAAACCCACATAAGACCACTACGGCCGGGACTACAGGAACAAATGACGGGAGGGGTAGTATGTGGATTTTCCCACATCATTTGCACTTTATGGAAAATATCATTTTAAATGTCTGGGGCAGATCTTAACTCCAATACTTCAAAACATGAGGGTCCAGGTAGCAATCGCTCTTTCCCCTACGTAATCAACTGGGAGGTTTTCTCTCCCTGAGAGAAGGTTTGGCCCGACCCTCTAAGAGGCCTCCTTACCATTGCCACCATCCCTCCGTCCCAGAGAAATCCAAAAATGTGTTGGAATATAAATATTTATCTTATAGTCTTTGATTTATCTGTGCGTGGCTCTGGCTCTTCCTGATCTTCCTCAGCCCCTTCCAGTCTCAACTCTGAGGGTCTGTGGCATTTCCTCGTGGTGTGGACCTTTGTCCCCACCCAGCCTGAGGTCCAGGCCTGGCCTGAAAGGACACCTGCGACTCACCACCCCCTCATTCTCAGAAGACGCTGTCCCAGGCTCCTAACAGGAGGCAAGACGGTGTGGAGGACGTTTGTCAGAGATACAAGGTTTGAAGGTGGCCTCGTCCTCCACTCGGTGAGTAGTTTGGGGCATCGCTAACTGCTCCGGGGCTCAGTCTCCTCATGGGTAGGAGGGTGAGTGGAGCTTGCGAGGATGAGAGGTGAGCGGTGCTGGCACTGGGGCCGTGTCCCACTCAGGCAGCTGCTGTCACTAACCCATAACTAACCCGCAGACCTGCCGTCCGCAGCCCAAGGCCTGGGGAGGAAACGGCGGGGCCTGCCGTGTGGACGGGCATTTCCTGCCCGGACTGGGCCTAACAGACACTGATTGATAGGCTCGCGCATGGCTGCTCTTCAGTGGAGACTGGGCTTGTGTGTCAGGGTAATTGGGGTTTTCACTTGGTGTATACACCCTAAGGTGACTTCCCATTTCATAGGAAAGCACCCAATAAGTGATTAATTAAAACCTCATAAAATATGACTTTTTAAAGACATTTATTATTAAGGAGGAAAACTAAGAAGTTCATGCTGTGTTTTTAGAACATGAAAAGCTTAGATTGATGTATTTATCTATTCTCTTAGCAGCCCATCTTCTCACTCGCAATGTGTGTGACCATGCAGGCATTCGGGAGAAGGGAAAGGGTCTAACTTACATGTCGGGCTTGCTACATGGCAAGCGAGCTTTCATTTAAATTCTCCATGCCACCATTTGGGACAGGTGCTATGGTTATTATCCCTGTTCTGTACAAAAAGAAATTGAGGCTTGGGTTTCTGGGTGGCGCTGAGAAGGTTACGTTGCCAGGAAATGTTGGAGCTGGGACTTGGAGCCAGGTGCGTTTGGTTCCAGAATGTCGGTTCTCTCAACTCACTCACCTGCTGCCTCCGAAGCGGAATGAAAAGCATCCCGTCTTTGATGGCTTCAGTTTTGCTAAACTCAAGAGGATTCAAACTGAGCAGAGGCTATAAACTGCCCAAGCCCCCTACGTTTTGAGTCCTTACGCTGAACGATGGAGGTAGGTGGCAAGGGTCTGGCAGATGTGTGGGTGGGTCCACTTCCTGCCAGACAAACGCTGGGCAAGGGGAATACAGGTGCGTGGAGGCCGCAGGCTGCACTCTAGGAAGGGTGTCGGCAGAGGGGCGGGGAATATTCCAAAGGCTCCGTCAGCCCAGTCCCCTCAAGGAGGTTCTCACAATGGGTTAACAGACCCAAGGCCAAATTCGAAGTTTTGGAGCTAAGTGTTAATGATCCTCAGCCCCCACCAAGAGATAGGTGGGTCCTCCCGACATCACTAAGTGGAGGTTTCACATCCCTAGTTCTCTCCTTGGTCTGCACATGAGCATTAGAATGATCTGGAAAAGTTTTAACAAATACTGAAGCTGGGAATTCACCCCACAAGTGTCTCCGTCACGGTCTGGGATGCTTTCCAGGCATTCAAATCCCCACAGGTGAACCTAGCACACAGGCAAGTTTGAAGATCACTGATGGGGAATTCTCTCATCTCCCATGGAGTTCATTTCCCAGGCACAATTTAAAAGATGAGTCACATGATATCACCTTTGTCTTTTGTCTTTGTTTTTGTCACCTTTGTCTCAATTTCAGTGACTTTTCCTACCGCACTTCTGGACTTACCATTCACTGTAACTTTTCTGTGGCCTCTTGGACCCTGCTAATGGCACGTACTAATTCAACCCAAGGTAGCAACTCCTTGGATTTTCTAACTCAGAGAATATTTTTATTTAAAAAGGGGACACCAATGCCTTAACAACAGCAAAAAATCACAGGAGATCTCTGGGGCTTTTTGACGCTTCTAAAGGCGCCATCTCTGCCGTCACAGGGTAGAATTACTACCATTACTGCTATTATTCTGCTTTGCAGATGGAAAAACATCTACCTTTAACAGCTGGCTTAAACTGCCTTATGACAAGGCTTGTCTGAAATGGAAAATGGGTCTGCAGGTATCAGTCCCGCTAGACAGTCCTCAACTAGGGGACAATTTTCCAGTCTGGGCTGACCCAGCACCATACAAGTGAAAACAGCAACAACACAAACACTTTACTCTCCAGCTAACTGTCTGTCACACAGCTGGCAAAACAAGCGAGCAAACAAACACCTGCCTCTCCCTGGCCGACGGTGGCTGGGATCCGGTGGGCAACGACCTCCCCCTGATGCCACAGATGCCTCCTGTGCTCACTTGCCCCTTACGGACCAGCACAAACACGTCCCTTCCTGGAACCTTCCTGACCCCTTGGCTGTTGGCTGAACTATATACCTCAAAAATTCATTTATTGAATCCCTAAACTCCGGTATCTCAGAATGTAAGCATTTTTGGAGGCAGGGCCTTTAAAGAGGAAATTAAGGTAAAATGAGACCATTAGTGTGGACTCTAATCCAATAGGACAGGTGTTCTTTTAAGAAGTGGAGATTTGGACACACAAAGACACAGCAGGGGTGTGTGTGCACAGAGGAAAGACTATGGGAGGACACAGCCACAGCAACTATCCACAAGCCAGGAAAAGGCCTCAGAAGAAACTAACCCTGCTGACACTTGGATCTTGGCTTCTAACCTCCAGAACTGTGAGACGATAAATGGCTGTCATTTAAGCCCCCTGGTTAGTAGTATTTTTTATGGTAGCCCAGGAAGACTAATACAGCCCCTAGACAAGCCCTCTTCCTGCACCCAGTGAAGTTACTTTCTCTCTGCTAAACACTCATAATAACTCACTTACAAATGTTACATCTTTTCCTACAGACAGATAATTTAACAGCTCTGTGTAGTACAGACCTAAAGGAGGTGGGAGCATTAGCTTTGGGAGGCCAGGAGTCCGTTTCTTATAATAGCTTACTTTCAGGTACATAAAATTTCTGGAAGTCTCATGCCAATAGAACTAGAGCTTCCCTTTCCTTTTCTCCTTTTTTTCTTGTTTATAATTTTTTTTTAAGTTAAGTGATGAGACTTAGATTTTCTCATCTGTAATTAGAGATGATCACACCAACCATTAACTTTTCAGTTGTAAGAGGGTTTGCAAGGCACGTGGCAGAGTGCTGGACACATAGTAGATGCTCAGCGGATACTTATTAGCTTCTCATTTTTCATCCTGTCTCTTCTGAGAGCCTCTGAATGAAGGGATCTTAAATGCGATCAAGCTTAGTGTGTTAGTTTGTCAGGGCTGCCATAATGCACCACAGACCGGGTGGCTGCAACAACAGAAACCTACCATCTTGCAGCGCCAGAAGCCGTCAGTCCGAGATCAAGGCGTTGGCAGGGTGGGTTGCTTCTGAGGGCTGTGAGGAAGACTCGGCTCCACACCACTCCTAGCTTCTGGGGTTTTGCTGGCCACCTTTGGTGTCCCTTGGCTTGTAAAACCACCACCCTGACCTCTGCCTTCATCTACACATGGCTTCTGCCCGTGTGCAGTCTGTGGCCAAGCTCTCCCTCTTTATCAAGATGCCGGTCGTATTGGATTAGGGCCAGTCCTAATGAATTCATCTTAACTAATTACACCTATAAGGAAATTATCTTTCAATAAAGTCACCTTCTGAGGCACGGAGGGGTGGTACTTGAGTATGTATTGCAGGGGAGGGGAGAGAAAATTCAGCCCACAACACTGGGGGTTTTGACACGAGGTTGATGCTCCTGCTGACAACCTACCTGGTGTTTGGGCCAAGACATAAAAAGTGTCCCAGGCATCCCGGCCCTTTCTACCTGCGGACATCTGAACACCTGATCATTTCTTCCTGGATAATTCCAGCCCTCACGGACACAGAACATACCAACTTTATCTTTCCTCTGATTCATCGAACTAATTCAAAGGAAACTGTATCAGAGAGGCCAGAGTCCCCCCATAACAGCCATGCTCAGCCTTGACTGCCCAGAAGAATCACCTGGAAAGCTTGAGACAAAGCCAGAACCCCTGAGGACCAATTATCTGAATTTCCGGGATAGGGATCAAAGCCCCAGTTTGCTTGTCAAAACTCCCCTGGTGACTCCAACGTTCACAGCCAAGGTTAAGAGCATGGATCTACTGGGATGCCGGGAGCCTGTCCCGTCTCTGCGGGTGAGAAAACTGACCCAGGAAGAGCATACTGTGAGGCTTTTCAATTCAACCAAATGTGTCACACTGGCATTCTAGCCACCAAAAGATTGTGAAAACAACGTTGTGCGAGCTTGCATCCAATATTCCTTCCTTTAGTTTTCAAACACATATATTTAAGAGGCAATGTGAACCATCTGTTTTTAATCCAGCGACACTTAAGTCATGGGAATGCTATTTTGTAAAATGCGTATTGATGCCTCTGGATTCGTTGGAAAAAACCTGGTTGCTCGACCTGGAAGGCAAGAGTGGTGGGTGGGGAGTCAGAGTTGAAACCCCGAAGGTTCTAGCCAATTTCCTAACATTTGATGAGTAAGAAACCCCCAAATAACTGATTTCTTCATTGTTAGAACTGGGGACAATGCTGGTGGCTGCATTTGGGGAGGGAGTCAGGGGTGTAGCCGTGGGGGAACTAAGACTGTCCTGTATTCTTTTGTCCCCACCACCTTGGTGTCTCCTGGAAGTTTAATGATCATGTTCCCTCTCCCTCTCTCCCCCCCTCTCTCTCCCTCTGTCTCTCTCTCTCTCAAACTGAGCATGAAACCTTTAATCCATTCACGCTTCAAGCCACTACTGATGTGTGCCAGGCTCAATATTACAGAAAACACAAACAAAAATGTCCAGTTATCACAAAATCCGAGCTGGGATCAGCTCCTGACAGAGCAAAACAAATGTTCAAGGTGAGAAATAACTTCTGGGAACACAAATAGCTCTGAGGGAAATATGTCCCATTAGTGCAGAGCATCGTGCAGTTTTGCACCATGTATGTAAGAGAGTATCTGGTAAAGTTCCTTCATCTTATAGTGGGACAGACTGAAGCCAAGAGCGAGAGAGATGGTGACTTACTCAAGGTGACACAAAAAACTAATTTTATATGTAAGGCAGAGACAAGGTCTTCTGCCTCCAGACTAAGGCTTTCCACAATATTATCCTCCTGGGGGAGTGCTCACATAAAAATAAAATTGAAAGAAGAGCATGAGTTGTTTTATTTACACTCATAACAGCAGAGTTGGCCTGTAGCACCCCTCGCGTTGGACATCAGGAGGGGTTTTGCTAGGCTGTCAGAGGTAGAGGGCAGAGCCTGTTCTCAGGCAGGAGAGAGAGTCACTGAGGACGATGCATTTAACATGGCAGAGAAAACAGTGCAGGGGACCAGGATGAGGGCCCTAGTTAGAAGCCTGTTTCAAGTTCAGGCAAGAGTGGAAGATGCTATCCAAGCAAGGGGTGAGTGATGGGTGGGACTGGCATTGCTCAGCAATTGCTGAGGGTTGCTCAGGGTTGCCAGCCCTGCACATGCATCAGAAAGACGCAACCATGCTGGTGCCCAGACTCCACCCTTCCTTCGCTCCCCCAGCAATTCTAATTGGGCTGAAATGGGCCCAGACACTGTTATGGCTTGAAAGCTTCCCTGGTGAGTGGGCCGTGTTGCAATAGTCCAGGGAAGAAATGAAGGAAAGAGCAGATGCAGTGACAGTGGGAGTGTGCAGGGGAGGAGGCTGCAGGGGAGAGATACCCATGAGTGATACCCACTTAGTCCAAGAGGACTGACTGACTAATTGGATAAGGGGTGAGAGAAAGGGAGTTCCTGGCGCTGGTGACTTGGCAGATTATGAGTCTGTTCATTGGGCTTAGAGAGCACAGGGTTGAGGCTGTTGATGGAGGAGACGATGGATTCATGTTTAGATCTGGTGAGTTGAAGTTGCCTGTGCAACAGTCAGGTCAAGTTTATAGCAGCTGATCACATGAAGGGGCTAGGGGCTCAGCACGTAGTCCTGTGTGGGAGATTGATACATGTCAGTATTTATGAACACTAATCCATAGTCGAGGTGAGAAATAAACAACCACCAGGTCATTGCAAGCACTGGACATGTGAGCATGCTCACCACCACTCCTACCTTGCCCTCTGTCAGAAGGTGACTCTGGGACACATCAGGCCCCACTCCGGGCGACCTGTCTCCCCAGGACTCATTCTCCTCAGAATTAGCTGTGATGTGGGACAAGGCAGGTTGCTGGAAGGAAACATGCTGCTTTTAATCAGCGGGGGCCTGGCCTGTTCCTAAAGACCTGGGCGTATGCCGGGAAGGGTGTGCAGGGAATCGCTCCCTGTGAAAGCCTTTCATTGTGTGTAGGGGGCTTTGAAAGGGGGACGAAATGGGTATCAGTAACAGAAACGCCAGGAACCGGAAAAAGATGCAAGCAGAGCCTCAGATATGGGTCTCACCCAAAAACTAAGCAAACAGCTCAGCCTTACATCATGCCCTGGCTATCACCAAACACAGCTGAGGCCAGACCCCCAACGAGGGGCCTCTTCGAGGCTCTGGTTGTCCACTTGTGCTCTGCCAGAAAAGCTGTCCCACCCAGCTCGGGATCTGTGGCACCAGAGGAGGACAGGGAAGCCAGCTCAGGCAACGTCTTCTGGGGCACTGGCCAAAGATGCTTGCCCGCCCATCCCTCAGGTAGGGGAGAGATCACTTAGTAGGAAACCCACAGGCATTTGTAATTCAGTTTCCCTACACATGGTTTCCAAACACAAAGTCAGTGATCAAATCTGACCTTCACACTTCCCAAGTGAAAGCTCATAAAAAGGCTCTCAAAGGAGGAGGACTTCTCCAAGCTCAGCATTCCCTCTGAAAGCCATGCCAGATCTGAAATTCAGATCCTACAATATGAAAGCACCATGCTAGGCATCCTACATGCATTTTCCTACTTAATCCTCATAAAAACTTTGCTAGGGTGTTGTGTTCCACCCCAAGGTGACTTATCCAATGTGTAAGGAAGAAGGCCTGGCATTTGCACTTTTGTTCACCCCACTATCGTCTATTTCTTCCACCTTCTGTCAATGCGTAAACAGATCTGGAACCTAGGTTCTTCTAGGACTGGAAGGGCACCCTGCCCTGCTTTGAGGGGTACAAGGGTTACTTTGAACTTATTAATGGATATTTGGTGGGCTATCAAGGGGTGTAAAAAGTAACATGTCATGTGCCAGGAATCCCAAGTTTAAGTTTCAGCTTTGCTGTTCACTAGCCTTATGATTACAATGTATGCTCTTCACCCTTTGAGTTTCCTCCTCCTCCTCCTCCTCCTCTTTCTTCTTCTTCTTTTCTTCCTCTTCCTCTTCCTCCTCTTCTACTTCTACTTCTTCTGACTCTTGCTCTGTCACCGAGGCTGGAGTGCAGTGCTGTAGTCTTAGTGCACTGTAACCTTGAACTTCTAGGCTCAAGTGATCCTCTTGCCTCAGCAGTTTTCTATCTAGTAAGGATAATAATACCTAACTCATACAGTTTTTAGGTTAAATGTCAAAATTGTTCCCAATATATTTAAATTTGCTAATTTTGTCTCACTGTCTTTAACTAGGTAAGGAAGAAACTCCCAAATATTGGACTCTAGCCAATAAATATGCATTATCTTTACGTTGGTTTTCATGAGATGCACTTGGAGTCATTCTGTCTGGATATCCTTAATCTTTAACCATCTAATTCAATGGTTACTGACTCTACCATGACAATGTAACAGCATCATCAACTAGTACAATGGAAAAACAACATTTCCTTTTAAAATTTAGCCTTGATGACCATTTGCCATGCCTTTCCATGCAAGCCTTCTCCCTGAGCTGAGATAAGCAAAATATGCCAAACGATGAAGCCAATAGGGCATATCATTGAGACCTGCTGGCTTTGGCAAGGCAGAAAAAAAAAGCACCGGTAATTCAATTTAAACTAAGATTTGTTTCTTCTGATCAGGTCAAATAAATTCTAAGAAAGTTCAATGATTCAATGTTCTCCCACTTTAACCTACTGCAGGTCTCTTCACTTGGTCTGGCTGCTTCACTAATGCTATAATTTTTCTTAGACCTTCATATTTCATCTATATCTAGTCCTAGATATTTTGCAATAACAAGTTTACTTAGAAATGGGGATGGCCCTGACTTGATCTTAAAGGTGCATGGTTTTTAAAATCAGACTCTTCTGAATCTGGGTCAAGAAAGACAGCATGAAGCTGATTTGGAGCCGAGGTCTCTTCCTTGCCACTGACTCACAGCGTGGGCACAGTGCACAGCGCACACTCTAAGTGCAATAAACTATCCATGTCTGGGAACAATGCTCCCATTGTTAAAATTGCTTCATTCCAGAGCATGGGCTTTCTACACAACACATCTCAGTGCATCCTGGTGAGGAGGCTGAACCGTTCGTGGAAATGAGACTGTTCGCTCCAGTTCTCTGCAGCAACTGCAATCCCGCTCTTCTCCCTTCCTGTCTGGGGGAGTCTAATTGGATGCAGCTGGAGCATCCCAGTGCTGTGAGCCTGAATTTTCTGGAGAAAGAGGTGTGGGAAAAGCAGTTCCCACTGCATTCTGTCTCAGCCTACAGGCCATGGGAGCCTCCTGAGATAACGATTCAGAATCTCACTAAAGCCACTGTGCGTGTTTTCTCAACTGCCAAGACCCAGCTACACAAAACTGAAGTCATTCTTTAAGAATGCTTGCAGATTAAGTTTATCTCCAGTTTGAAACATTGGGAATAAAAATTAATAATGATAACAGTAATAATTTATAGTATTACTTCCCCAAATATTTTCACTTATTATATTATCAGTTGATTGCCTAACATTAACTTTGTGCTGAAAACAAGATGTTTTTAGAGTAGGGTACAACAAAGCATAGGTAGCATGGCAGGAAGAACACAATTTAGGTTCAAAACCCACATCCGGGAATTACCAGTGTGTGAGCATGGGCAAGTCACTCAAAGCTTATCTGAATCTCTATTTCCTTAGGTTACAAATGAGCATATGTTAAAACACATTACATAGTGAGACAAGGGATTGTAAAAGGTGTCATCAGATAGTAATGAAGTTAGACATTTTTGTTTCTTTTTTTCCTTTTGGTAGACCAGAAAGTATAAATCCACATGAATATGTTTACTTCCAAGAGCTTCCTCCAAGAGGGAGGAAAATTTTTGGCTTCCAAACTGGGAATTGATATTAAAAACTTATTTTATGAATCACTTGAATTTATATACTCATGTTTTTAGACACAATTTTATAGTCACATCCTTTTGTGTTTATTTATTTTTATCCCCATTGAAAAGTCACTCCATTTATTTACTTGCCTCAGCTCTGAATGATTTTTTGGCTTTGTAAAAAAAAATCAAATCCATTCTCAAAGTTCAAAGGTTTCACATCAGTGAAGAAATTGTAAAGTTTGTTCCTCCACATTTTAAATTAGTCTCTTACATATGTATGAGCAATAACAGTGCAAAAATTTTACCTTCCACAGTGAAATGGTCTACAGGAGAGAGAACTTGCACTAATTGGATGCCTAACGTATGCCATGCTCTCTGTTGGGTGTATCTTCTGCACATCTGATTTTATCTTCATAATAATATCACATGAATCGTCGTGGAAATGAGACTGTTCACTCCAACGTCTCTGCAGCAACTGCAATCTCGCTCCCTATTTATTACAGGATAAATAGTGTTATCTCTATTCTGAAGATGAAGAGGCTGATTTTTTGAGTTGTTTTCCCCTACTTGTTAAATAAGGGAGCTACAGCTAGATCCCAATTCTCTCTGAGTCCAAAGTTCTTTTTCCACATCACCAGGCTTCCCCTCCATCCATTTTATATTCACACCAAATAACCAGCCTCATCACTTTACAGTCATAGCTTCTTCACCTATTTGTTCATTCGACAATATTTGTTAATCACTTTCTTTGAATGTGGCCCTTAAGGGGGCCTGTGAGAGATCCAGGTCTATCTGAGACACATGGACTTCTCTAGCTGTGTATCTCCAAAGTGTTTCATTTCCCCAGGGACTCAAAGAAAGTACCTTAACAATTTCACATATTTGATGATTATTAGAACTGAATATGATACAAAATTAATTCTTACATGCCACAGATCAATAATGCTTTGTCCTCAGAACAACCATAATGGTATTTTAGCTGGGTCCAGATAAGATCAAAAAGGAGACTAGAACTAGACATTCCTGTTAACCATCATCCCGAATGCACCCGTATGCATGCAATTCTGAAAAGTGGTTTGAAAAGCGAATAAATATATATTGAGTTATATTTTTCCTTTGGTTGCTATGATAATATTACAGATATAATTGTGTAGATCAAAGGTAATACAATTTATCTTTCACATCTAGCCAAGATGGAATAACAGTACTGGATTTACCACCCTACCTGAAAAACATAAAAATTGAACAAACAATATATATGAAACAGTCATTTTCAAGGCACTGAACATCAGGCAATGAAAGACAGTGATCAATAAGAGCAAGAAAACAAACAAAATGAGCCCAACCATTCTCCCAGACTACTCCCTTCAGATGGTTTGCAGACCAGGCTACAGAAGAGAGAACCCAGGCAGAATCTGGTAGACTCCTTAGCTAGAGAAACACAGCTGAGATTTCCAGGCCACAAAGAAAGCTAGAGTTTGCAGAACAGAGTGCTGAAAAGGAGAAAACTGTACATAGAATCCTGGAGAAATGCAAAGGAGCCTGTTCAAGTTTCATCAGAATGTTGATCAAGCCATGCATATGAAAAAACAGCCCAAGGCTGAAGACAAAACTGTCCACAGGATTAAAGGGAACAGTACTCGGCACTCACACAGGTCCAGAAATAATGCCTGTTTCCACAGCCAGATAAAAAAAAAAAAAAAAACCCAACTCATTATTCTTCCCTGGGCATTGGATAGAATGTTCAGGAAAATCTTGCCTCAATAATGGGAATAATTAGCCCTAAACTGCTCTGGATCTGCCTAATAAATAATAAAATCAAAACTCTAAAGGATCAAATGTTTCCCAAATAACAACTACATCCTAGAATAAATCTCAAGAATATTTATAACAGTAAAGAAATATATACAGCATCCAACAAGGTAAAATTTACAGTGTTTGGCATCCAATCAAAGATTCTGACCCAGAACTGACACATATGTTAGAATTAGCAAACAACAGCATTAAAGCAGTCATTACAAATGCATTCCATATGTTCACAAAGTTAAGTGGAGACATAAAGGATTTTTTTTAAAGGAGCCAAATGAATCTTCTACAAGAGAAATATTATAACATGTGAGAGGAAAAGTACACTGGATAAGATTAATTTCAGATTAGACATTTTGGAAGAATTCATTAGTGAATTTAAAGACATAGCAATTAAAAAAGTGAACCACAGATACAAGAGTAATTTAAAAATTAAAAATATCAGTGAGCTGTAGAACTACTTCAAGCAGCCCAATATATAATTTGAAGTCCCTGAAGTAGAGAAGAAAACAGAAGGGTGGAAAATAAATTTTATGGAAAAATAGCCAAAAAATTTTCAAATTTGATGAAACTAAAAACCTACAGATCTAAGATATGTGAAGAAAATTATGCCAGTGCATATCATCACCAAATTGCTCAAAACCAGCAATCAAGAGAAAAATCTTTAAAATGGCCAGAAAAAACACACATTTTTATACACAGAAACAACAGTGAGAGTGACAGCAGATTTCTCATCAGAAACAGTCCAAGCAAAGACAGTGCCACAACATCTCCAAAGCACTGATAGAAAAAATTGTCTACCTCAAATTCTATACCTGGGAAAATCTTTTCAAAAGACAAAAAAGAAATAAAAAACTTTCAGAAATACAAAAGCCAAAAGCCTTGTCACCAGCAGACACACACTGTAATATATGTTAAAGGAAGTCCTTCAGGCAGAAGAACAATAATATCAAATAGAAATATGAGTCTAGAGGGAGAAATCAGAGCCCTAGAAATGATTATATGTGAAAATTTTTTTTTAGTATTTAAATCTTTTTACAAGATAACTGACCACTAATAAAAATGAGAGTATGCATAATAACATGTATAAGTAAAATATATAAAGTCTGAGAGAGGAGAAATGAAAACATATTATGTTAAAGTTCTTATACCATATAGGAAGTAGTATAATATCACCTATAGGTTTGATTCTGATAAATTAAAGATGTACAGTGTAAATCCTAAAGCTACCACTAAAATAACAAAACAATGAGTTATAGCTAATAAACCAACAGAGGAGATTTTTTTTTTTTTTTTTTTGAGACAGAATCTAGCTCTGTTACCTGGGCTAGAGTGCCCTGGGGTCAGCCTAGTTCACAGCAACCTCAAACTCCTGGGCTCAAGCAATCCTCCTGCCTCAGCCTCCTGAGTAGTTGGGACTACAGGTGTGTACCACCATGCCCGGCTCATTTTTTCTATTTTTAGTAGAGATGGGGTTTCATTCTTGCTCAGGCTGGTCTCGAACTCCTGAGCTCAAAGGGTCCACCCACCTCAGCCTACCAGAGTGCTAGGATTACAGGCGTCAGCCACCACATCTGGCCTGAATCATAAGAAATGCACAATTAATCCAAAGTAAATGCAGAGAAAGAAGAAAATGAGAACAAATAACAGTTAGAAAATTTAAAGTAATAGCAAGATGCTAGACTTGAAGCTAACTATAGAAATAAGTGCATTAAATTTAAACAGTTTAGAAATCCCCACTAAAAGGTAGAAATTGTCATATTTTATACAAAAACAATAAAATTATGTGCTGCCTGTAAAAATGTACTTTAAGTATAAAGAGCTAAATAGGTTAAATGTAAAAAGATAGAAAAAGATATATCATGCTAACACTACTAAAAATAAACCTAGCTATATTAACATCAAAGTAGATTTTAGAGGACAAGATATTGCTATTAATAATGAAAGTAGTTTCATAATGATAATAACAAAATATGTGAAAGTCCTTTATACTGAAAACTATGCAACTTTGTACAGATAAATTAATGAAGACCTAAATAAGTGGAGATATACGTACCTTATTCATAGGTCAGAAGACTTCATATTGTTAAGACATAAATTGTCCCCAAATGAACCTCTAGATTCAATGCAATCAAATCAAATCCCCAAAAGGCATTTCAGTAGTAATCAACACATTGTTTCTAAAATTCACATGAAATCACATAGTACCAATAATAGCCAAAACAAACTTGAAAAGAGAAAAAAAAAATTGAAAAATGATCACTCCCTGATTTTAAGACTTATTATAAAGATACAGTTATCAAAACAGTTTGGCATTAATGCACATATACAGAGAGAGAGAGACTAATAGAACAGCATAGAGAGTCCAGAAATTGACCCACACATATTGGGATAATGGATTTTCAGCAAAGATGCTAAAGCAACTCAGTAGAGAAGGATCAATCTTTTCAGCAAATGATGCTGCAACAATTTGACATCCATATACAAAAATGAAATGAAATCAACTTAGCTCTACATTTTCCACCATATATAAAAATAACTCAAAATAAATTATAGACTTAAATGTAAAACTAAAACCATAAAATTTCTAGAAGAAAACCTTTGTGAGCTAAGGTTAGGCAAAGGTGTGACACCAAAAATCAGATCTGAGAAAGAACAAATTGATAAATTGGACTTCCTCAATGTTAAAAAACTATTGCTCTTTGAAAGACATTGTTAAGAAAGTGAAACTAGAAACACAAGAATGGGAAAAAATATTTACAAAGCATATATCTGACAAAGGACTTGTATCCAGAATACATTAAAAAAATTTTAAAACTCAATAAGAAGAAAACAAGCAACCCAACTAGAGAAAAAAAATTGGGTGAAATATCTGAACAGGCACTTCACCAAAAAAGGTATAATCACATGAAAGATAAGCACATGAAAATAAGCTCTATATTATCAATCATTAAGGAAATAAAAATTAAAACCACACTGAAACATCACTACACACCTATAGGAATTGCTAAAACTAAAAAGATAACCATATCAAGAGTTGGTGAGGATATGGTACTTCTTATATCCTGCTGGTTTGATGTAAAATGGTAAAGCCACTTTAGAGAACAGGTTGGCAAGTTCTTAAAAAGTTAAATGTGCATCTACCATATAATCCATTCTATTCTTACCAATTTGCCCAAGAGAAAAGAAAGCATAGGCTGTACAAAGACTTGTTTGAAGTGTTCACAGTGGCTTTATATAGATCAGACCTGGAAATAACCCTAATGCTAACAAATAATAGGTGAATGGATAAAAAAATTGTGGTATATTTATATAATGGAATAAAAAGAATCAAATATTACTACAATATGGCTGAATCTAAAAATAATTATGCTAAGTAAAAGAAGGCAGACTAAGGAAAAGCACATGCTATATGATTTCATTTAGGTACAAATTTAGGAAATGTGAACTAATGTGTAGTTAGAGAAAGTACATTGTTGTCTGGGATACAAAGAGAAGCAGGAAGCAGGGATTACCAAAGGACACTAGGAAACTTTGAGGAATCTGGATATATTCATTATCTTGATTATATTGATGGTTTCATGGGCATATATATGTATATGTGTGTGTCAGAACTTATCAAATTCTGTTTTAAATATGTTTAGCTTAATGTAAATAAAAATAAGTAGTATGGTTTTGAAGAATGATTCTACTAAAAAACGCAATCAGTCTTTTAAAAATCACATTTCTAAAGGGCTAAAAAACAATTTTCTCATGAAATATTGATCAAATTGCCCAAAATAAGCCACAGGATATGAATGTTGAACAGCTATGCTCGTTGTTCTGGTTGGCATAACTGCCAGACAGCCTGAAGGAAAAACAATGACAGCTTAGCTGAACAGAACTCAGTGGACCAAAAAGTGCCTCTGTACCGAACAGCGTCCCTCATAACTATTTTACAGTGGGAGGAAAGGCAGCTCTTTCTGGTGCCTTGGTGTGTATTTTTCAGCACTTGCAAGAGGCAGCTGGCTTCCAGAAGTGCACAGGTGGAACTGGCCTGAGGGCAGATGGACAGGCCAGGTAGCTGCTGAAACATAAAGGCATCATGAATTCGGCGATACACCAAGGACAGGGGAAAGATGGCAGAAGGCGTACGCCTACCTCAGTTCAGCTGCTGGGCCCTGCAGAGTGTGCCCAAGAGTTATGGAGTCCGGTAGTGGGTGGGCCAGCAACCTGAATCCTGAAAGGCTGGGAGGCCTGGAGACCCCACCCTACCAATCCCACACTTATGGCAGTAATAAAACCAAATCCTGGTATTTGCTTCCTTCCTGGTGCCTCTGAACCGTTCAACCAAAGCATGAGAGACAACACAAGGCCGTGTTGAATACAGTTACCCAAGGCTGGAGCCAGATGCCTGCGTCCTTTAGCCCAATTTTTTATTATTTCCAAACTTTTGTTTTCTGTGTGTTGTAGTTTTCCATTCCTTTCTCTCTCTTCTCCCTCTCTCATTCTTGCATTCTCTCCTTCCTTCCAATATGCTTTCAGTGGTATCTGAACAAAGCAGGAAATACATAAATTAAATACGTGAAGTTCACGTCTTCAGTAAATATTTGCTAAGTGGCCTCCATGTTCTGGAAACTCTGATGGGCACTGGGTGAGCAAGTGAAGGTATGAACATTAACCCTGCCCTTGAAAAGCTCACCATGAAGCAGATGCGCTACAACATGATCCATACATGCTAAAGCACGTGTAAGCCGATGATGGTGGGGTCCTGGGGGGAGGAAGAGCTAGTTTTGACCCTTTAGTAGTCAGGGAGGAAGATAGCATTTGAGCTGGCCTTTGAGAAAGAGCAGGAGTTCATCAGTCCAAAAAGAAGGGGGTGGTAAGAGAAATGGTGCATTTTACACAACAAAGCAATTGTAAAAGCAAATAGTGGTAAATGGAAATTTCTACTATTAGCAGTAAGAAATCCTGTATGGCCAGAAAGGTGGAGCTGGAGCTGGAACCCCTGTGGACTCAGATAAATGTCTTAAGAAATTCAGATCTGGGGCCTTGTGCAAGCCACTAGCTCAGGGTCACTAATATTTTCTCCAGGAAAGGGGGAGTTTAACTGAATTGTCACTAATCTTGGCTTCAAATCTGTAATCTCATGACACTTCCACTTGTCAGAAATAGAGTCTCTTGTCTCTTTCAGCGCCTGTGTGTGCGCCCACCAGCCCTGACCAACACATTGGATCTTTTTAGAGTATGGACGGTGAACCATCTCTGGCATAAACAGGATTCACAGACAAATCCCTCCCCTGAAGCCAGAGCAGGTTTTGGCCCAAAGCCTGGTCTTTTGATATAGTCAACGGTAAAGAGGGATGATATAAAAGTTAATACCTTCAACAAGGAGTACAGTAAAAGGAAATAATGGATTTGACGTCCACATGACCTTGCCAGCCCTGTTAAATGATATTCAAAATGTGACAGCCATACAGTACAGACTACGGTTCACTCTACCATGTCTTCTACCCACCCTTGCTCTAGGGGGACAACAGGATGACAGAAGATTCAGCAGAAGACCTGGAGGCCCGTCAAGAGCATTATCTCTGGGTTGTGCCTGCAGGATGCACTCTGTGGTCCCAAGCAGCCATCCTGCCTTGCTATTACACGGAATTGCACATGTTAGAGTTAGAAACTCCAAACTTCCATTTCACAGAAGGGAAAACTTAGGAAGCCTAAGAAGAGAAGTAGCCTCTTAATGTGGCACCGAGCTTCAGGGAATTAGTGTGAAAGACAAAATGAGCATGGGCCGTGTGTCAGCCGGAGCCAGCCTGGAATTCCGGTTCGCCTGGTGCTGGCTGAGCAGGCCCAGCGGGATGGCTGCCTTCTCTGCATCTCTTTGTTAAATGGAAATAATAGTGTCTACTGCAAGGGTTGGAGGCGATGCGTGCAAAGGGCTTGGCATGGTGCCTGGTAGATATGAGCACTCACTAAGTGAAGTCCAATATAATACATCCACTGTGTGGGGCCTACTCTGTGTCCCTCTGGTGACATGTAATAAAAACATATTTTCATGTGGAAGTAGGGCTATAAAATTAATATAGGTGGCACATGAAATACAGTCAAATGGTTCTTGAAAATCACTTAGAAATGTGCCATGGAAGAGACTATTCTTTAGAAACTCCAACACATTCAAATAAAGTAATCGGTTTATCTATCAAGACAATATTCTACCCAAAATATATAACTTTATTTTTAAATTTTTTTATTTTAATAGGTTTAGAGGGTACAAGTTGAATTCCACTGCATGTATACATTGTACAGTGGTGAAGCTGGGTACCGCTGTACCCCACAGACACCGTTCATCCTGCACCCTGTGAGTCCCCATTGTCCATCCTACCAAGCTGTGTGCCCTTGTGTAGCCACAGTTTTAGTTTGCACTTATACATGATAACGTGTGGCATTTATTTTTCTATTCCTGAGTTACTTCCCTTAGGATGATGGCTGTATCTTTAAAATTTCAGTTTGTGAAAAGGCATGTAGTTCTAGTAGCTGGAGGAAAGAAGAGCAGAGCCAGGCTTCCAGCTCCTGTTCTTTCTGGAGCACATGTACATGAATTGCAACTGCTCTTCCCTCCTTTCTCTGTCCCCTGCCTCCACTTTGCACCCCAGTTCTAGAACAAGTAGGACGAAGCAGAGTTGAGATCTGATTCTACTTTGATGGACTTTGGAATGCACTTTCTTCACCACTATCACACTGTCTTCCTCAGCATGATTGACTGTAAATTATTTGTTCTCTTTTCTAGGGGTCTTTAATTTCCACCTGAGCAGTCCTTTCTTCTTTGTAGGATGAAAGACTCAGGGGAATGACCAAGGTGCTCTTCCAGGAATGATGCAATGTCTCAGGATTGGGTGGGGACCTCAGCGTATCCTGGCACCACTGAGTAATAGCAGCCCATAGTCCCTGTTCGCATAGCATGTGTGCTCACATCACTTGAAAAGCACATCTCTTTGAATATAAGAACGTATTCTTTATAAAATTCAATCATTTGGTCATTTATTGATTCATAAAACATATATATGATGTTCCCAATGTGTGCCTGGAACTCTGCTTATAGTTAAAAACTATCAAAGTTAAATGCAAGGGTATTTAAAGCATCACATAGAACTATGCAGAGTTATTCACAAAGAAAAGAATAAAAGGAGAGTAGGAGAGTGGAAAAGAATGAGAAAGAAAAGTAATACTGATTTCTCTCCATGGAAGGCATGATTGTCATCAAGTTAAAGACCAGGAAAATGATGTTCGGAAGAGCCCCAGGACTTACCCAACATCAGACAGCTAGTAAACTGCAAAGCCAGGATTCTAATTGCAGGTTTCATGAAGACACATCACAGCAACAATTCCTGATCACTACCAAGCTCAAGATGAAACCTGGGAGGAGTTAATAAAAAAAAAAAAAAAAAAAAGCAGAACTGCAAAAGGGTAAGCATGTGGCTCGTTGAAGGTCTGGAAGGATTTTCAGGGACAGGGTATTGTTGCAATGAAGCAACTCTCCCTGCTCTGGCCCTCGGTCAACTCCAGGCCTTAAATGCTGTGCTGTGTGTCAGCTAGTGCATAGTGGCATGGGCTGGAGGACAGCAGGGTCACAGCCAGTTACTGGTCTTCTTAACTGTCCATGTTACATCCCAAAGCCCATGGTTCTTCTTCTCCTGAGAAGTTAATTACTCTATTTGACATTATTCCTAAGCAATTTGCTTAAAATGTTGACACAGGTGGTCTACAAAGACAGTTGCCAACAACTTTTCCCTTCCCTGTACTTAGCTGCCGCTCCTCCCCCTTCCCTGTACTTAGCTGCCACTCATCCCTCAAGAAGGGGACAGTATTTCCCTTCCCATTGAATCTGACCCAGCAAGACCTGCTTTGACCAACAGAATGCAGCAGAAGTGACACTATGCCAATTCTGGGCCTAACTCCAAAGAGTCAACACAAGAGATGGCAAGAGACGGCAGGGTGAGAAGAAGGACAAAGCCAGGACATTGCTTTCCCTCCCTCTGTGCCAGCAGCGGCTCACTCTGTGCTGTGTCTCCAGCTCCCTCCAGGGAAGCTCATGGTGGCTGCAGCTTGGGCCAGGTGATCTCAGCATCCGGGCGCTGATGACGCTGCCTTCCTCTTTGTCCTTCCAGCCAAGGTGTGGGAGCAGTTTACGGCTCTGCCCAATTTCTGTCTTGCCTCCCTGTGCTCTGGTTGGCTTCTCCACCTTTCATCCCTGAATAACTAACTTTTTTCAAGACTCCGAATGGTTCATTTCCCTGCCTGGTCCATAACTAATATATACGGGTCTGTATCCCCAATATGACCATGAGTGACCAGAAGTCAAAAACTTCACCTCGGCATCTTTGTCATATACATTTGTGTGGGTACTTGATAAATTGTTGCCAAATGGAATTGAAAACATGTTATGAAAGATCAAAGCTGGCAAAACTGACAACCTGTGAAGTGGCTGTTCATTTTGAACAGATATATGTTCTACTACAGTAAAACTAGATTTGATTTGGAAAAATCACATGTTCAGGCCATTTCCTGGAGCACAGGAACCTGCAGCATCATTTCCTTTGGAACAAAAACTGAACATTAACTAAACACCTAGGAGGCACCTTAAAGAGATGATTTATAGCCCTCTACTAAAGTCTGTGCTGGGCAGTGCTGGTCTCATTTTACAGATGAGGAAATTGTGGTTCTGAGATGTTGAATAACTATTCCAAGTTCACACACTTTGCATGTAACTAAGTCAACATGTAACCTAGTCATTCTAAAACTTGAAGAAATAGAAGAATCAAGTATTTGTTAAAAATGGAAATTCCATGGCCTATATCCAGAGAGTTTAATTTAGCAGGTGAGAGGATGTGACCCACTTATAATATCCATGATATAAGTATTCATTTATAACATCCCCCTTTGATTCAGATGTAGGTAATTCCTCAATCACACTTTGAGAAACATTGTACCAAAATATAAGGAAAATGTATCTGTGTTAAATTAGTTCACCGATACATCCCCAGAGCCTAGCCAAGTGCCTGGTACTTTAGCCAATGATCAATAGTGATCGTAGAATTAATAAATGAATGAGTGAACAACTTAACCACTTTTGTTTGAATTCAAATTCTGAATGCTTTTTATTTCGAGCTTTCATTTTAGACATCATGCCAACGCTGATTCATTTATTAACTCATTGAACAAACATTTGCTTAACTTTTACCATATGCCTGGCCAGTTGGCCAGTGCTAAATACTGGGGAATATACAGATATTCATCTAACACTCAAGACACAGGCCCTACCCCTTAAAGAGTTCCAATTATTGTAATGGAAGAAACAAAGCAAGTAAGAACAGGGGTCTACGATAAAATTACCGAAGAGATAATGTGCAGCTTAATTAGGGCCACAAAGAAGGGCATAATCAATTCTACTCCAAGGAATGAAGTTACAGAACAGAAGGGTTCTACAGAAGAGGTAATGCCTAGGACGAGTCTGGAAGGACAGACAGCTATTTGTCTGTCACCTGCAGGGTCGGGGCAGCCTTGCCACTTGAAGGTAGAGTTTAACAGGCTCTTGGAAGTGAAATTGGCCCTGTAGGACGTGGGCACCAGGTGTGAGTCTTGCACACCGAGAGGTATGACTCTAATGTAAAACAAGTAGTGAAAATAACAAAAGGATCCCCCCCCCAGAATCATCAGTTTTGGGTGGGAAGGAGAATACCTGTTCTATTATAAATTGTCCTTTTTCTTCTCCTTGCCCCAAATATATACACACTTAAAGAAGAAGGGAGGGGGAGCGTCCTTTGTTTACTTTCAACCTTTAAGTGGTGAGAGCTGGGATTCTAAATCAAGGGTGTCTAAACCCAAGGCCCTTAAAAACCACACTCAGTTTTCTAAGAAACTGGAAAATGAGGGGTGGAGGAAGAACAAGACTCTTGATCTACCTTCTCTAATATGTAGCCACAGGGCTCTGCTTTAATGCAAAGCCAACACTCATCAAGTAAAGGTCATTTTGTCCTCAACTTGTTTTTGAAATTTGTATTATTTTTCTTATTTCATAGCTAAGAAAACTGAAGCTCAGAGAGGCAAAATGGCTTGTCCAGGACCAACCAGCTGGTAAGCAGCTTACCGCCATATGCAATCCTTTCGTTTCCTGCTATCGCTCTTGATTAAGTCTGGACTATCCAGATAATGATGACAGTATATACACCACCAAACTACCCATAACTACAAAGCAACTTATCGTCATCTCATTTCCCCTCCACAAACAGCATGCACTGTCCCCAACTCTCAGCACAGGTGACTGAAAATGAAATATGCCAGTGATTTGGCAAGCCACACAGCCACAGAATGGTCGAACCACTTAACTCACCTCTTACTCTCTTGGTTTTGCCTGAAATTTCCATATCTGGAAAAAAATCCATTTGTTTCTGGATTGTCCTTATTTCCCCAGAGTCATTTTTTAAGCGGAACTACTTAATATGGAAAACCACTAGTATTCACTCCAGAGTTAAAAAAAAAACCAAAAAAAAAACCCACAACAACAAAAACAAGGAAGGGGCATTTGATGGATTAAACATTAGTTCAACTGTTATCCACGATTTCATTTTTATTCTCTTAATTAAAAAGCAAACCACTAAACCATACCAGATTTGACTTTTGTTGGACAACAAAGATATTTAAAATAGCCGAAACGTTTAACTTTCAAAATATTTGCAGCAACGTTTTTCTATAAGTGTTAGTATTACTCTTTAGTATTATCACATCTGACATAATTACACCTTCTAAATACCTCAAATTTGTAATGACATACTTTCAAGAACTATTACTAATTATTGTACTTGACATGACAAATTAAACATGTTGTTTGACGTAATTACACTAAATAATTCAAAATGCTAAGTATGCTTAGAAATAGCAATTAGCATAATTAAGTATAAAAAAACCCAAACTACAGTAAATTTCAATACTGATTCACTACTATCAGAAACTGGAATTTTCTGGAAGATTTTAATAAAGATTGGGTGATGTGACTTATAAAATGATTTTGTTAATCAACAATGATGAGACAACTTCCAATGGTTTCATAAGCCCTGGAATAAAAGAGTGGGAAGCGTGTGGTGTGTGAAGCGTAGAGCCTTCAGAGCTAGCCAGGCTTGAGTGTGAATCCTGACCTAGCCCTGACTGGGTAGCTCCAGGCTAGAGATGGCCCCTTTCTCAGTCCTTTTCCTCCACAATTGGGGATAATACTATTTGCCTCTAGTTCTGATATAAAAATAAACTAAGGATATAAAATGCCAAAATGGTACGTGACACCTTGGATGGCCTCAGTAAATTTGGGCTCCCTATACCCTACTCAATAAAGATACGAATATGTTGGATGTGGACTCCTAGGCTCCTTGGAGGAAAAAGAAAGGGGCATAAGGTGGTTATCAAAAAAATTTATTTCTTTCAACAATCTGGAAAGGAGGGGAAATGATCTCCAATTCTTAGATTTGTGAGGATACGGTGAAGTGACGTTTGTAAACATGTAATGACCAGAGTGTCTGGCATGTAGCTGGCTCTTCCTACATGATATTAATAGTTTCTTTTCCCTTTTATGAGACTAGATGGCTCTACTGAGGCTGAGAGGTTTAGCCACATGCCCTAGGTTAGTAAGTAAGTTGAAGCAGGATTTGAACCCAAGTCCGAGACGGATGGAGAGCTCTTTCTTTGCATGACACTGTTCTGTGTTGAAGAGGGGTTGGCTGTACCTCCATGGTCCTCTTCAAAAGTCTTCCTCTGGGTGTGTCCCATCGGCGGTGCCTTGGCTCAGATGCCTGCTGCCACGCTGCTGCTGCTGCATTTCGGAGCTGGAGAAGTCGACAGCACTTTCATTTGGATCTTGACAACTCTTTCCCTGTTTGTAAAACACTGTGATAAAGTAACTTTTTGTCTAAGAGAGACAGCTTATCAGACATCTCATCAGGAAAGAAAGACTGTCAAAAGCACTCATTGCTTTTTTAAGGTAGAAAGACACGGAACACAGAATGTTATTATGATGTAAATGAGCTGACTGGCGGGAACTCGCTCCCCTGGGAGGTTGGGAAGGGCCTGACTACCGGCTCAGAGGTGGAGGCAGCAGGCAGGGGTCTTGATGCTTCTCCAAGGAGGTCAGCCAAGCCAGCGATTACAGACTAGACTACCCAAGACCTTGAACTCAGGTGCAAATGGGTTTCTGCAGATAAATGGAAGAGCAAAGCCGCATGGGCAAGACCTACTACTTGCAAGTAACTTTGCTAAGCTCAGTGTCTGGGAGAGGGAGCAAGTAAGGTTGTTATACTGTTGAAGAGATGCATTTCCTTACAAATTTATCCTTAGGACATGGGCATGAAGAACATGGTACAGAATAAGAAACAGGAGAAATGATTTAGGAACTAAGGAAAAGAGATGGTGATTTAATCCATTAACTGTTAAATGAATCTACCATGCGCCTTTTACTCTCCACTGGCAGGGCTGCAAGTGTATGTGTGTTTGCACGCATGTGCGTGTGTGTGTTGTGTGTGCACGTGCCTGCATATGAGAATGTGGTTACAGTTCTCAGATTTTAAAGAACATGATGAACTAAGGAGAAACCAATTTTGGAGACAAACAAGGTGAGATGCCTGCCTCTGCTCCAAGCTGGGCAAGCTTGGAAAGGTTTCTTAATTTTTCCGAGTCTGAAGTTATTCAAATGTGAAATGGGTGGGGTCTGGGGAATGGTGTCTGTGTCACAGAGTTGTTAGAATCAATGGGAAGGGGCTCCTTCCCCTGCTTTTCAGGTTCACACTGCAGTGCCTTTCTGCAGGGCTCATTTTAGCTCCATGTTTCCTCTTATGCTCTACGATCTATTCAACAACCAAGTGAATGAACTTGGTATTTATTCTTCACCTGTTTCCAATGTATAAAGTTCCCACCTTTTCTGGTGTCTGTACATACTGCATGAAACATCCCAGTTATGAAAATGTCAAGTACGGAATATAGAATTTGGAGGCAGAAAACGGAAAACCCAGGTTTGAGTCTGGGTTGGCCAGATGTGTGGCAAGAAGCTGTGCTTAGGCTCCAACATTTGCAGAAGGTCAGACTGTGAGAGCTGGTGGGAGAGAGGATGCCAGGACCCAGAGGTAATAGGCAGAGACCACTACATGAGTCCCGCTGAGAACTAAGGCAGAGGCCATGAGGTGGAGACAAAATGACAGATGTAAAAAAAAAAATTAAAAGGGAAAACAGACGAAATTAGTTAACTGACCAATTATGGGACCTGGGGCAGTGGCAAGAGTTATGTATGAGCAGAGATATTAAGAGAAAGGCTGTTGGGAGGAGGAGGAATGTGTTCAGGGACAGGGACTGCTCATGTTGGATGTGCAGAGTCAAGACAGTGGAGGGGTTCAGGCCACATTAATCCTTGAGGCTGGCTTGGCTTTGGGGTGCAAATGGGGTCGTCCCCTGTAGAGGTGACAGATCAGATCAGTTCTCCACAGCAGAGGGGGGTAAAGAAAGGGGAGCACAGAGCTCAGATGGGATGAGGGAGAAACTGAGCCAGCAAAAACTCCACAGAAGAATTAGAGAAACGGAAAGTAACCAGTGTCCTGTACTTCCCCACAGCCTCAGGTCTAAGGCAGGGAAGTGAGGGCAGGGAAATGTGAGGGGAAGGTTAGTGGAGAGAAGGTGTTCAAAGTGGTAGAGATCTGGAGGAGGAGAGATGGAGAAAAGGCGCCTGGACCAGGCACAAGGAGACCTTGGCAACCTTAGGAGTCCTCTGTTCTGCCCCTGCCTTTACGGCACCAACTGGGCAAGCTGTCCTCCCCCGGTGTCAGTGAGGACAGCTCTCATCGGCACTGGGCACTGGGTTTTCTGTAAGGTTTTATTCTCAACAAGGATGCATTTGCCTGATAATAAAGAAAGGAGGACAATTTCTACTTCCGGTAGCTACTACTCTAATCAAATTCCCATATAAATTTTCTCCTCTTCTGCTCATTCTCTCCTGGTTTCTTAACCCAGTGTGGACGGCACCTCCAGCTTCCTCAAGCGAGGGCCACCTCGGACTTGCCTCCTGCTGTTTTGTAACATGCCTCTCTGTCCCAGCCCCCAGCACAGCGCTCCAGCTCTTGGGCACCTCATCTGGGTCCAAGCTGGGATGGGGACAGATACACACCAATATATTTTCAGTTCAGTGAAGAATCCAGGTCCAGGAAGCTCAGGAGTGAGTGTGAAATGATGTTCAGAGTCCATCTGTTAATTGCTTTGCTTGGGACAAAATGACAAGGAGGAAAAATGTGGGACAGGAAGAGCAAGATTAAGGGAAATGCCGGTTTGTCTTTTCTAGATTGGAGGGAAAATGCACATGTCAGAAGGTCAAGAGAAAGCTGTCAGAGCAAATAGAGAAATTAAATGTCAGAGAGCTGGGAGAGAGTTAGTAGACAGAAGGCCTGAGAGATCCTCAGCAGAGGGAGGTCTTGAAGAAGGAAACCAGTCTTGTGGAAGGTAATAAATGCTAATTCATCATTCAGAGATTCCTGAAAGAAGCAAAGGAGCATGGGAACAGAGAGGGAGTTATCCGGATGTGGGAGGACCTCACATTCCTTCGATCTCAGCCGCAACATCAGCCTGGGAATCTTCAATATATCAAAATACAGCAAAAACAAGGAAGAGCGGAAGGGAGGAAAAAAGGTAGAAAGTATTTTAGTTTTTATACACATTAGCTTATTTAATTATCATACTATTAACACCCATATATTTGCATAATTGTCTTTGAAGTCAAATTTTACTTTGTGGTCTAGTCCAGTCTTGAATCCTCTGTCCCACTCCATAGATCACATGTTTTCCATTTAGTTTTTTTTTTTTCCTTCTGTTTCCTCCTACATCTCCACTCTTGTTTTTCCTGCTATTAACAATATATTGTTCGTGAACTTATATAAGGGCAAGTGTTCTATGGTCTGTCAACTGAAGAATCACAAGGCTCGTAAACTTGGAAAGGAGCAGGCTGAGAAGCATGGCTCAGGGCAGGAGCGGAGAGCAAGCGCTTCCGGGAGGGTAAAAGGAACAGGGATTTACGCCGAGCAAGGAGGCTGAGTATCCAGATGTGATGTTTGTGAAAGGAGAAGCACACACGCACAACTGAGCTGTGGGACCCATGTGCACGACGGGCAGCATTAGTAGGATCCCAGGGTGGAGTTTTCGGCCCTTTGATGTCAAAAGGTGACAAGGAGGACACGAAGGCCCTCTGTGCTCAGTCTTGGTAAACTGCTCAGAGCCACTCCATGGTGGGTGGTCTCCTGTCCTGTCCTGGGGAAGAAATGCTGCCCAGCTGCTGTGTGGAACCTGTGGAGAGGGAGGAGAGGCTTCGGGCGGTTGCTTGACTTCAGCAGTGGAGTCAGTCTTCTGAAAGAGCCAGTTTCTGTTTAACCCACAGGAAAGAACTTCTAAAGGCAGTTAGCGAGGGAGGGGGTATAACCAGATGTGCCTGACCTCATGTCCCATCATGGCCAGGAACTCAGTTTTTAAGGTTTCTCTGGGGTCCCCTTCCCCAAGAGAGTGTCTGTTCAGTTGGTTGGGTGCCTTCGGATTTTACTTTTATTTCTTAAGTCTCATGAGCTACCAGCTAAGAAAATTCTTTACATTGGTTTACATTTACACATAAAAAAGAGCTCGATTTTATTTCCTGGAATTAAAAGAAAATATAAATAAAAAAGTCTCTTCCACCTAGGTTTCCTTTCTCAGTAATGCCACCATGTTTCTGGTAGACCAAGTTTTAATAGGAAGCTACGTGCTGTCCCAGACTCCAGCCTCTCCCACGTGAACATGGCCGTGATGCCACTGCCTGAACCAACCTTGCTCCCCCTTCTCCTCCGCTTCCCTCGGGTCAAGTCCTCATCTCCACTTGCCCAGAAGATCTTTATTTCTCTGTCTTTTCCTCTTGCCAGTCTTCACTACCCCCCGCCCTGCCACTGCCCATTACCCTACATCACCTTACACATCAGGATTGCTTCCTTATTCCCAGAATTTTTCTGTGTTTCCATGTCCCTGTTCACACTTACCCCACTTTCTGAATGACCGTCTACCTCCGGCTTCTGTCCTGGCACACCTGTCTGGCCAACACCTGCTCAACCTACAGTCCCTTACAAGGAGCCTCTCTTGACCTGTTCTCTCCTTCTCTCCCTCAGCAGAATTGTGTTCTATTCCCATGCCGAATTTCATCAGAGAACTTATATCGTACTTTTGTATTTATTTACTGATTTCCTTCTCTTACTGGCCTGTTAGCACCTTGAATACGGAAGCATTCAGATTCATCTTTGCATCCCAAGATTTGCCACATCTGTTGAATGAGTGAATCAATCATTCACGATTGATCAAAATTATCCATTAACTGAACAACTACATTTTTTATGGTCTACATTAAAAGTTGTCAATTGGAATTAGAACCTTTATAAATACAAACCTAAAAAAAAATCACATTTTTAAATAAACTCCTTTTTGTTTTGTTCTGTCTTCTTGGATGCTTTGTTCTGCTCATCAGAGTTTAGGACGGAAACTTGAATGGGCAATTAGCATGACAGCCCCAGTGGTTACTCCCCTAATCTGCAGTCCCCAAGTGCTGGGAAATAGAGGCCTTGAGCAGACTTTGAATGTATGTCCTTATTAGGAAATCACAGTGATTGCATGCAAGTCACAAAGGAAATGTTTTCACTGAGAAAAAGCTTGCTGTAACTAACGAGGAAAGGAAAAAAGTATGTAATTTTAAATCCCACATACTAACACTATGTCTAACAATGAAATTATGTATTCGGGAAATTCTAAGCTTACACTTGGCCCAGTTGAACAGAAAACTATTAATTCCTCTGAGCCCCCAGTGTATGCAAAGCCATCTGACACGGCAGTGGCTCGCAGCAACGCACCTCTTATCAGTTTCAGAGGCGCTTTCCCAGGTGTGCTCTCTAGTAATCCTCACAGTGGATGATAGGTAGCATCCCATGTTTAACAGAAATGGAAACTGAGGCTCCAATCTGTTAAGTTACTTGTCTGAAAACATGCAGAGGTCAGACTGGAGCCAAGACGTGACCAGGTCTGCCTGATTTCCCTAGCTCCAGAGCTGTACTCTGATGACAATGTGCAGACCATACATTATAATCCAAATAAATAAACTTAGAGATTAGAGTGAAATCATCTACATGATTACTGAAAAGCATAGTGGAAGCTCCCTGAGCATCTTTGAAACCCTCTTGAATAATCCTTCAAAAATTATTTTTAAATGAAGGAAAAAAGGAGGGAAATTAAGGTTAGGACACAAGCAACTCTGGTTCTAGTCCTGGCCTTGAGGACAAATTCACTGTCCTTGACTATCTTTTCAGACTTGACCTTGTGGGAGCCAAGGTCCTGAAAGTTCCCTGAAAATCAACTCACAGTAAGGCAGGTTAATAAGAGAAAGGGCACACACATTTATCTAACTGTGCCCACAGGGGAAGATCACAGAGTAATTGGCCAATATTCCAAGGGAGTCCAGAAGTTTATATACTATCTCTGGGTTACAGAAAGAATGGCGGCTTGGGTCATGCAAAACAGGTCATGGAAGGGAAAGAAGAAGAATTCTATTGAGCAATACATGATTACCAGGGAGGATAATTGGATTGGGGAATGAAATTAATGTGTAAATAGTTTCTTTGGAATTTAAATGATTCTTGAAGACAGTCACCTTGTAAAAGGATCTGTTTGGGTGCTGTTACAATCTTGGTCTTCTTTCCTGTAATGGATAGTGAGAAAACAGGGAGGGGAATAAGAACAATCTTTCTCCATCCTATCTTTATCTGGATAAGGGAAAAGTCTCTTCCAATATCTGTTGATCTCTAAGGATTTTTAATTCAAAATACTCATTATGCCTGGGAACCATATTTTGGAGGGAAATTCCCTGAGCTCTTTCAACCTCAGTCGAATAAGATGTTTGGTCTTAATAAATTCAAGAGTAAGTCAGTCTCTGTCTTATGCTATGGGAAAGCAGGTGGCAGGACAAAAGAGCAAGGGACTCTGGATATCCTTGTCATGACCACTTCTTAGACTGGGAAGATCCTCAGGCAGGGGTGCTAGTGCCTGATGAGAACATAGCACCTATCAGTGTTCGTTTTTAAAAAAATAAATGCATTAACAAACCAGATATCCATTCTTGAATTTTTATTTTAGTTTGATTTTCAAGAAGTTCATCTTCCTGTGGATGCATTTTTTTATATGTCTTGGGCTCTGCCAAAATGGACAATGTAAATCGCTAGTGTTAGGATAGCAGTAAGACAATGCCAGAGAAATCGTACAGAGGGGAACGGAACTAACAGCGTAACAGTGAGAGACATCTCAGCGCGGAGGAGGCAGAGGGAGGGTGCCGGGATGACTCCTGTGACTCTCTGGCTTCATAGGAGTTGATATGTTTTCATTATACCCTTTTGTACAGTCAAATCTTTTTTTCTTTAAACATAAGAATGTTGTGAATGCTACTATCCTTCTTGGCAACTGTAAAGGAGAAGGGAATCTACATGGTACATTCAAAAAGTCTTTTGAATGCCCTTACAGCGACCCTGGTATCCTGTCCAGAATTCTTTTTTCAGTACTATATATCCATACTTTCTATTTATTGAAAAATTCCAAGCTCTGTTCTCTTCTATAATGCATATTATTCTCGTCTTAATTACATCCCCAATACCTTTCTCTGACCTTATGTATTGCTAACAACCTCTTTGATTTGTGTTAACTCAATTAATCCATATTTAAACAAGATTTGGGGCCAAGAGCTTGATTCAACACATTCAGAGAACACATTCCAAATGCAGGCTGTTCCAGGCATCGGAGATAACAGGGACAAACAAGCACACAATCTCTTGTGCTTGAAGGCTTCTCTAGCTGATTGGCAAGGCAAATATGTAAAAAGAATGTGATAAGGGCTATAATAAAAATAAAATGCATGGCACAGTGAGCCCTCAGGGAAGGGCCAAGGGCCACCTAATTGAGAATGAGAGAAGGTTTAGTCCACATAGACCACGTTATGTGACCACAACAAAACAACACTCAAATCTTGTCTACAAACCCTCATTGCTTGCTCAATTCACATGAGGATCACAAATTAATTTAGGATTGTCCCCACACCATCTTTACTCTGGAATCCAGGCTAACGGAGCAGCCCCTGTGGGGAGCACGTGGGTCTCCTGCCAGAGGACAAAGAGCACATGTGGTAGAAGGGCAACTGGGTCAGGTGTGGCACTTGTCACTTCCTGCTGCACTTCATTGGCCAAAGCAGGTCTCATGGCCAACACTGACATCAAGGGAGGGAGGAGCCCAGAGGAGCAGCACTGACTACTTTGAACAGTAATACAACCTCCCTCAGGGGAAAATGTCTGCCATTTATTACGGCTAGAGCGCAAGGTAAGGCACAGCGTTGGTGGGAGCTGAGACTTGATATTAAGGCAGAAAATAGACAGTGGAGGCCTTGGCCATGCTAAGGAGCTTGGATTTGTATCTGTGACAGGTGGTAAAACTGGTGGGTTTTTGCTTGAGGTGAGAGAAAGGGATGGTGAGTGGAATTTCCAGTTTAAACACCTCATTCCACGTTGCAGAGAATGGTTTGCAGGCAACAGACAGCCGCCAGGAGCCCAGGCAGGGCAGGCTGCTGGAGAGTGGGTGGAGGTGTGAGCTCCGCAGGGTAGGCGGGTGGGGAGGGAGAGGCTGGAGAGCTTGGCGGGGCAGCTTAACCGCATCTGATGTGGACTAGACCCATGCGTAGAATGCAGTTTCACTTTTTTCCATGAAATGCTATGTTAACACTGATAACATGTCCACTGTACTTGCAAACAAAGAGATAATAAATGCCTGGTGTGGGGCTCCGGGAGGCCCCAGAAGATCTGAGACAGTCTTGGGCGGTCTCGTTGCAGCTCTCACAGGTGCAGTACAGAGATGAGAAGCCAAAGCTGGATCTGCTGGGTGATCTAAGACCTGCCAGAAGAGTTACCCGCTGGCTTGCCTAATACCTCACGGTTCACTAAATGCAACTGTTGAGTCCATGGAGGCTTTGGAGTGAGACCCACCTGAAATTCAGTCCCAGCTTTGGCTACTTGTGAACTAGCTGACCTTGAGCAATTTCTTCATCTCCTTCAGCCAATCGCCTTATCAATGAAGAAGGAAGGAGGGAGGGAGAAAAGGACGAAGGAGGGAAATAAAGAAGAAAGGATATTAGGTTCTCCAGAGAGACAGAAGCAGCAGCATGTGTATGTATGTATGTGTGTATATATGTGTGCATGTATGTGTGTGTGTGTGTGTATATACATATATATATGGGAGGAGAGAGAGAGAGGGATTGATTCTAAGGAACTGGCTTACACAACTGTGGCAGCCTGGGGAGTCTGAAATCTGATGGCATAGGCCAGCAGGGTGGAGATTCAGAGATGAGTTACAGTTCAAGTTCAAAGGCAGTCTGCTGGCAGAATTGCTTCTCATTCAGGGGATGTCAGTCTTTTGTTCTATTCAGGCCTTCAGCTGATTGGATGAAGTTCACCCACATTATAGAGGGCAATCTGTTTTACTCAAAGTCTATAGGATTTAAATGATTTAAATGTTAATCTCATCCAAAAAACACCTCACTGAAACATGCAGAATAATGTTAGAACAAATAATCTAGGCACAGCAGCCCCAGCCAAGTTGAGACATAAAATGAACCATCACAGAAGAGAAGGAAGAAAGAAAGGAAGAAAGGAAAAGAAAAATTAAGAAACAATGTGATTATATTGAAATCCCAGGACCTGGTAGTGGCTCACCAAACTGTAGCTTATTTTATTGCTGTTATTGGCATTATATTATTTTTATCTGTTTCCTCATCCTTATGTTACAGATGACAAAATTGAGATGTGAAGTTAAATCCCCCAACCAAAGACATGCATCCTCTCCTTCCTCTCTCGGTCCTATCGAGGTCATTCCATCAATCACTGGATAAGATTGGTTGTTAATCAGTCTCTGGCTAATTCTGAGATGGGCAGAATATTCAGGTTTTGTATGGAACTGACTTAATTCCCCATTCAGCAAGACCAATCGGAATGATTGATTGAGAGTACAATTGAATTCATTCATAAATAACAGAAACAAAACCTGACCTAGTTTAAGTTGTTGAGTGGGACTCCGGAGTTTCCGTCTCCACATAAGGGGAGCTAAGAGTGCCAACAGGCTTTGTTTCTGCGGACATCATCGACTCATTTGCTGATGGAATAGGACATTATGAATATATACTATTAATATCTGTTCTATATGCCTGGCACAGTACTAGGGACCCAGACAAGTAGAAACCACACATGTACTGAGTTCTGTGTTCCTGGTATTTTATTCACATGTAGGACCTCATTTTATTTTAAGCTGCATTTAACTCTGGGAGATTTTAGTCTCCCTAGTTCTGTTTCTTTGTTTAAACTGATGAATAGATTGTAAGAGGGCAGGATGTTGCATCTTGCCTCAGGATTGCACAGATGAGAGTCTGAAACCTCAACCTGAGAGTTACATAGCTCTCCAGGACAGGCACTGTGGGATACAGAGGTGCAGGCAGGTCAGAGGGACCATGCACCCGGGGCTGGGGTGGTCAGAAAGGAAGGGCGCAGCATTGGCAAGGGTCATGAAGACAGATCAATGCTGACTGGCCCCTCTGCAGGGCCGGAGAGGTAGGTCCAGAGATAAGTCCGATTCAGCTCCCCAGCAGCAAAGCCAGGTGAGAATGTCTGCAGATACCAGTGTGAGGAGTTTTCTGGGTCTATACCTAGCACCCCTCCCCTCCAGTTGCAGCCATGCCCAGAGCTGCACCCTGAAGACAATACAGTGCTGGGGAATGAGAATAAACTTGGAGTCAGACAAAAAAAAAATTTTTTTTTTAAGTCCTAGCTCATCTGCACATTTGCTTTGTGCCTAGGTAAGCGATGCACCCGTCCCCTAACATGGGGATGAGAATGCTGGCTTAGCCGGGCTTGCTCCAGGCACGATGGTGGCCTGGCTGTGCCTAAGGAGCTCAGCCCAGCACCAGGCCCCCTCGCTATCTGGTGGGATGCTTTCACTCCTCACCTTCTCACCCAGCACGGGCTGCGCTTTTAGGGAGCCGTGGGAACGAAGTGTCTGCTTTATCAAGAATTCAGCTGTTAACTTTCTCTCTGGAGAAACTGCTCTCCTTTCATCTGAGATTGACAAACGGGGCTCTTCTGAGAAGGACTAATTCCAGAGCACGTCCGGTGAGTGTCCCTTGCTCGCCCACACACCGTTATTGGAGCTGCAGTGTGACATGCAGCTGGCCTTGCCACGTGGCCCCAAACCTGTGGTACCTGTTGGCAGTGGTTGCCTATAGCAACAGCAGGGGCTGGGGAGCTGTGGGGATGGAAGTCACTTGCAGTGTCTGTGTTTGGTTTTGCTGATGAAGCCTTTCTTTCTCATGTGTCAGCGTGCACAGGGAAGTGTGTAGTTAGAGGTGGGGGAAGTCAGGTGGGGGTAGTTGGAGAGAACCAGTGGTGGTTCCTGTTCACATTAACTGTAATGTATAAACTTCTTAAAAAATAAACGTCCAGTTGGGGAAACTGTTGGTCCCATTTATTTGCAAAAATCTACGCAGGTAGCGGAAACCCCTGCCTCATCCCACTCCAAGTCACACCAACCCCTTCCTAGCAAATGGTTCTAGTCTTCTCTGGGGCTTTAGGGTGGTGAATTTGGATAGAAGCAGAAGAAAGGAAGTACGGCAGAAGAAGAGGCTGTGAGATTCCACAGAAATTTCCACCACGGAAAGACAACAATAAAGGTAATAAAACAGGCTTGAGGGTGCTCGGAATGGGAGCACGGAGGGCACGTGGTTAACCGTCTCTGCTCAGTGAGGGGCTGTGCTTCATCAGAACGCCGTTCCCCAGAGCCCGCAGGGACTGCTCAGGAGCTTCTCCGAGTGGCACAGCCGTAGGCAGGTCACCAGCTCTCAGCATCTCAGGTGTCAGCACTGTGATCCATCAGAGGGGAATAACTTCTAGCCTTTGGGTTGCTGAAAGGATTCACTGCGTTGCGGGAAGTTCCCAACCCAATGCCTGCCACCTCTTGACACTCAAAAATTGTGAATCCTGTCCCCGTAGGGCCACACTGTGAGGAAGCAGTGTACGGGAGCTAAGAGACTCAGAGAAAGCTTCTTGCCTGCCTTTCTGGCCTGCGCCACCTGTTGTGCTGCACCCATTGGTTCTTTCCGCATTTTGTCATTTCCTGGCCCCACAAGGATGCAGGTGAGTCTTCCTGAGACACTGTTCTCTGGTTTTTAAAATGGAGCTAATGATGCCCATCCCTGCAGACTCATGAATTCACTGACAGGCAGCGCTCCCTGCCTGGCACCCTGGAGGTGAGATTCACTCAACACCAAAGCGTGACATAGCAAGGAATGGCGGTCCAGGTGTGTGTGACTTTTGAATGCTGCGTTGTTTATTCAACCTAAATAAACATGTTATACAAAAGGAAAGCTGAGTTCAGGTGGAGAAAAGGGACTGCTCTCACTTCATTGAGGATTTCCTGCTCCCAGGCAAAGCAACAGAAAGAAATCTGAGATGAGAGAGAAACTGAATAATCCTTTTGCCTGACATTTTTCAAAAGAAGAGATACAAATGGCCGATAGGTAGGTACATGAAAAAATACTCAACGTCTCTAATCATCAGGGAAATGCAAATTAAAACCGAAATGAGGCCGGGTGTGGTGGCTCATGCCTACAATCCTGGCATTCTGGGAGGCTGAGGCAGGAGTACTGCTTGAGCTCAGGAATTTGAGACCAGCCTAAGCAAGAGTGAGACCCTGTCTCTACAAAAACATAGAAAAATTGGCTGAGCATGGTGGCCCGTGCCTGCAGTCCCAGCTACGTGTGAGGCTGAGGCGAGAAGATCCCTTGAGCCCAAGAATTTGAGCTTGTAGTGAGCTATGAAAATACCACTGCACTACTGGGAGACTCCTCTCAAAAAAAAAAAAAAAAAAAAACAAAAACACAATGAGATAATGATTTAGCACTTTACACCTGTTAGAATGGGTATTATCAAAAACACAAAAGTTTTGATGAGGATGTGAAGAAAAGAGAATCCTTGTACCTTGTTGGTGGGCATGTAAATTATGAAAAACAGTATGGAGGTTCCTCAAAAAATTAAAACTACCATGTGATCCAGCAATTCTATTTCTGGATATATATCCAAAATGAAATCAGTTGTCAAAGAACTATCTGCCCTTTCATGTTCATTGCAGCATTATTCAAATGAGCTGAGATAAGAAATGAACTTAATTTAATTCTTAGGTCCAACAGGAATGTATTTATTATATGATATAAGAATTAAATGTAATTTTAAAAACTTAGCCAAATGTGTAAGCATGTTTCATTGTACAACTCATTCCTTTTATTTCCTATATGTTCTTTATCACATACTATATCCATACATGCAATAGAATGAGTCTGACTGCTGTAATTTCTGTGCCATATTTTCTTTTTTTTTTTTTTTTGCCAGTTTTGTGTGGCTACCATACTTTTAATTTTGTGTCTGTATAGTACATTTGGCATAAGATAAATCTATGTCTTGCTTTTGTTCTCCAACTTCTCACTTACTCCTATTTGTGTACTGCTCAAGATAAAATTTAGAAACATTTTTGTCTTTTAAAAACTCTAGAATTTTGATATACATTGTGTTAAACCCTTAAATTAATCTGGAAAAGACTGATATTTTTGCAGCACTAACTGCATTATCATGATGTAGTTCTGAACGATAAAATCATGTCTCTTCTCTCACCTACGAGCAGTATCAATTCCTGATATTTTTCCCCAAATCAGTGCTCATTGCCTAACCCAGGGCCTTACGTGTAGTAAGTGCTCATGACATATGAAATGAGATAGAGCTCTGGGAATAAGAAATTTTTTGGTATCAGTTTTATTAGAATCCACACATTCTAGAATCTTCTAACTTATTATTCATAGCAATCTCTAAATCATGTGGGTATTTTTTTAAAAAAATGTAAGTTGATTGAATTGTATTTATCCAGAAGAAAAAATGTAAGCAGATCAAAGTCTTCAGAAAATTACCACTTTTAGGAAACACCTCCTTTTTTCCCAGAATATCTGTGCAAACAACATATAGCACTTTGCATCCTTAAAACCTTTCACTGAGGCTTCCTATTTTATATTTGTGAGTGGGTTATGTTGAGTATGTAAATAATTTTAGAATGGAATTTCACAAATGTGCATTATGTTTATCTGAGCCCAATAGCTCATGATATTCATGTAAACAAATAAATTGACATGGGAATTTGTCCCCTGGCATTCTAAATGCCAGTGATTTCTAACAACTTAGATGACCAAGAGGATAGCATCGTGTTGATGAAGAGCTAGAAGGTGCATCCTTTCTCCCTCTGTGCCTGAGTTTCCTCAATGTCAAACATTGAGGTTGGAGCCAAAGCCCGTGGAGGGACCTCAGGCCAATTATTTCTCAGGAGCTATTTCCTCAGCTGTGAAATGAAGAGTTAATCTCTATAGGGGTCTTCCAATAATGACACTGACAAGATTATATTTAAAACTGGGATGCTGCCCTCAAGCGATTTACTGTCACTTGTGGTGGCTAAGGGTGGAGACCAGGACAGCCACCGAGTTGGCTGAACCCAACCCCACAGCAACCTAGCAAGTCATGGTACATCTGAGAACTGCCCAAAGGAAACCCAAAACAGTTTGAAATCCCCTTTTTAAAGCTCTGATAGCACTCTTGGACTTGGATTGTATTTTCTTCGTTAAAATAAAAAAAAAAAAAAAACGTGCTAAAGGAAAATAAAAGTAAATAATGACGGTGAAGGAAAGAAGAACCATGTACCTGGCCACATGCAGGTGTCTTCCTGCAGCTCGTGGAACTTGATCAACAGCCAGTCCCTAAGTGTCAGTCCTTCCGCCCAGGGATGCACTTGTGCTCGGGCTCCCAGGCTCTCTGCAGACTCTGAAATCCCCGGTCAGCCTCTGTCCCACCTCCTGCCGTGGCTTCTTTTGCTTCAGGAACCCTGTGGTGTTTTTTTGTCTAACGTATCTGAATCTATATGGGCGAAGCTGGCATACATGTCAATTCCCTCTCTTCTTCCTGCCCTCCCTTTCTTCTTCAAGCATGTACTAAGCACCTACTGTATGCAGGCCCTGTGCTCGGCAATATGGAAGCAAAGATGGACTCAAAGCAGAAGAGAAGTTGTATTTGCAGCACAAAGCAGTATGTTGTAAGGGAGATTCAGACAATAGAAAGGGATAAGGGACGTGATGCATTTGTGTGCAGGTTCTTTGAGGACACAGAAGTTAGATTGATTACTTGTACCTGAGAGTTTTTAGAGAGAATGAAGAGGAATTTACCAGAAGGCAAGGGACGGAGGGAGAAGGTCGTGTCAGGCAGACTGTATGATACGTATAAATGTGCAGAAAACCTTCCCGTAAAGAGGCAATTATGGTTAGGCATGTTGGAAAGGATTCTCTTTCTCAGAAAAAGATCAAGTTATCTTTGTAATGACCAAGCATCTGTGCAATCATAGTGACTATTAAATTATTATCATCATTATATGTATTTGAATTGCATCTTATACTTTATTGAAAGTACTCTAGGATACAAATTGTAGGGTTGTATCATGGTAAAAAAATGGGCTAGGAATTAACACGCCGCCTTGTGATGTCAGCTCTGCCCCTTGCCATCCATGTGATCCTGGGTGAGCTGTTTATCTCTTTGACTCCATTTATTTTTCAACTAAGTAGGAATAATTCCAAGACTACCTCAAAGGGCTGCCGTCAATGTCACAAGTGGTGATGTAGCTAAAGTACACTACGTGGCACATGGTAGGGGGCAGCTCCGACCCTTGATATGTCGAACAGTCACACAGTATGAACAGGACAAGACGCCAACACCAATTGCAGAGTCGTATCACGTTATGATCGAAAGTCCTCTGTCCAAATGCTGCCTGAGCTCTGCTCCTTCTTATTATAAAACAGTCAATTATACTGCCTTCTAAAGCAGCACTATTTTTCCAAGGAGATTGCTCCTCAATTGATTTCACAGTCATCCCTGGTATATAATCCCCTTGGCTATGACAGCATGCAGACTTTTATAAAGACATTCCATACTGTGATCAAATGAAACTGTATCATTGCTATCCAACGTTGAGATATGCACTGTTTTGGGAGGTTAAAAAAATGGAAACCCCAGGAATAAAGCTATAATCAGCATGAACAGTAGCCTTTAATTGCCTGGGAATGTGAGAAGTCTTCTTTAAAATGAAACACTAGACAATACCGATCATTCCTGCTAGCAGATCCTCACGTGCAAGAAGAGAAAGAAGTGCATTCTTATTTTTTACGACTGGCAAACACCAGAGGTTATGGTTAAAATTTCTTTTTCTTCTTTTTAAGTTCCTCTTGCTAATCAATATTCTTTAAATAGCCACAGTCTTTACTGAGTGTAGGGAACATTGGCGAACATAGAGTATTAGCAGCGCCCCGTAGGTAAAAAGCCATTTCCAGCACTTTGGTTCATTCTCCTGGAGGGTTTATGATTCACATAACCACATTAGACTATGACAAGAGTAGGTCTGTATATTAGGACTTTGGACTTTGATCAAGCTATTGATCATACATTTCATGTGCTTTTTTCTAAATTTAGCTGTTTGACAGCCTCACCTGTCTTGTGAACTCCTTGCAGGCAGACAGTGTCTTACTTTTCTTTCATTACTCAGCATCTAACATAGAATTAACACAGAGTGGCCTGCAGTAAGTGCTGGATTTATTTATGTTGAAAAGCCAAATATTTATAAAAACCACACCATATGTCTGCTAGGAGTTGACCAAAGTTTCCTGAATTCCAAGAGGGCATAGTTTAGAAGGTAAAACACAACCACATCCACGTATAGGTGCGCATATTGAAAAGAAAAAGAACCTACCGCTGCCAGACAGGTGGAGACAGCTTCCCAAAGAGGTAGGGTTTGACACGGCCATTGGATAGTGCCTAGGGGTTTGCCACCTCGGCAAGTGAGAAGGCAAATGCCATCAAGTGTTGTTAATGGCAAACACATGGATAATTTCACACGGCCTTTCTGATTCCAAAATTCAGCAAAATTGAACCGTGTTACAACATAGAAGATTTCCACACACTGGGATGCAGTGTGATTAGAAACCATTCCAATTAAAAAAAAAAATCATTTGGTTCAGAATATTAACGAGGCACAAATAGTCCCACGAGCCATACTGGAGATTAAGAAAGTTCAGGAGGCTTGCAGTGGGATCATGCTCTCTCACGATAGACACATGATAGGATCAATTCCACCAACTCACCCCAGGGGCCTGGCACAGCACGTCCAGCTGCAGGATGTAGATTATTTTTAAATTAGTTTTTTTATTTTTTAATTTTTAAAAATGTTAAACAATAATTATTTAGCTTTTATTTTTAAAAAAGTAAACTACATCTTATTAAAAACATACAAAATCCACACACATTCAGGGCCCGTGTGCTGGGCAGTGTCCATATCCCGTAGGCAGGTAGCGGGTGAGGGGTGACCCTTGGGACTGGGGAGGAGGCAGGACACAGTTCCCTGTGTTTGAGTTCGAAGACGGGGCCAGGCCAGATGTGTGCACTAATAACCTGCACAGTCCCCCCTGCGTCGGGCCAGTGCCATCCTCGATCATCGCGTGGGGGCTTCGCAGGAAGAGCACAGTCTTGACCGAGCGGCAAGGCGGATCCCGCACGCTCTTTCCCAAAGGTGCACCTTGGCGGTGCAGCTCCATGGCCGCCACACTGCCCAGCACCACCCCGACCTCTTCCACCACTTCTACACAAAGCAGCCACCTCATCCTCAGCCTGAGCTCAGGGCAGGTGACACTCTCTGTTGGTCCACAGCCACATCCCTGGTTGCTGATTATGCCTGTGGCTTGCCCTCTCTGTTCACATGCCCTGTTCTAACAAACGGACCTCCGCCTTGCTCCAAGGTGCACGCTCCCTCCTTGTTCAGTCTCCTAGTAAGGGGTCCCAGGGTGCTGGCCTCTACACCCAGGCCAGGACAATGACCTCGAACTTCAAATATGGGGCCACCACCCTTTGTCTCCTCAGAGCTAAAAGGCTAGCTGTCTTCACTTATAAGTTGTGGGGGATCATGCCTCCCTCACTGGGTTCTGGGCAGGATTAAATGCAGCAGAGCTAGGAGCAGACACACAGTCCAGAGAGCAGAATCTAGGTGTGCAGACCCTCTGCTGCTTCCTCCTCCATCTGTCTGGGGACTCCCCACCCACCCACCAGCACACGTGCGACCAAAAGCCACCACAATTTACGGCGGCTGTTGCAAGCGAGTGATGTTCACACACATTTCCTCACTGGTGTTTCTTGTCTTTGTCTCTTACTCCCCATTAGACTGGAAGCTCCAGGAGTTTTTCTTTCTCTGCTTTGTTCCCTGTGAGCCTCGTAGCTCCTAAAGCAGGCCTGGCAGATGGTAAGGCTTCCATAAGTATTTGTTGTATAAATAAATGGGATTCTCTCAGCAAGTTTCGGAGGAAAGTATATTGTCTACATTTTAAGAATGGGGAAACTGAGGCTGGAGGAGGAGAACTGCCTTGGTGACAGTCACCCTGGGAGTCAGGGCTGCTCCAAACTCAAGGTCAGATTGACTGGGCATCCGGTGTTCATTCCGTCCCCACCCCAGTTTTGTCCAGGGGTTCCACCCAATTTCTTCACTTGAACACCTGCATGCCCACATGCTATGACGGAGAGGATCTGGGGTGTCAGCAACATGGCACAATGTCTCATTTATTCCTCACAGCATGCCCGTGGAGTAGGCACTGACACTGGCCCCGTGGTACAGATGAACAAAGTCAGCCTCAGAACGGTGCCGCCGGCTGGTCAGAGGAATCACAGCGCTGGGTGCGTTTGATGTCAGCCCCTGCGCGGGTTGTCCCTTCTGCTGCAGATGCTCTTTCCCTGTGTGTCCGCCTGGATGCTACCTTCCCATCCTCCAGGTCACAGCTAAAAAGACACCTCCCCCAAAAGGCCTTCCTGAACACCCCCCCCCCCACCAAAAATATCCACAAGTTTCTCCCTATCAAGTTATCTACTGTATCTTCCTATTCTCATCAGAACATGACATCACCTTATTCATTTGGGGATTTGTCTCCCTTCACTAGAAGCCGGTCTCCCTACGGACAAGGACTCTGTCACGTTTGCTGCTCTGGCCCTGGCACCCAGACCACACTGGGTCTACCACAGAAGTCGGATGAGCATTTGCAGACCGACTGCCTCTTGCCACTCCTCTGAGCAACCTCTGTCTCCGCAGGGCGTGCGTGGCGTGTCCTGCGCTCCCTAGACCTGCCTGGGGTGAAGGGACCTGGAGAGAATTCGAAGTTAAAGCCTCTCTGCTGTTTAGACGCAGAGGAAAGTCGCTCTGCTTTTCACATCCCCTGGAGATGCAAATTACAGCTCTGCTCAGGAACTCTTCCCATTGTCTCACCGCCCTGCCAGGAAATCTGTGTACAGATCTGACCTAAATTTGTCCAGCTGTGGCTGAAACCGACTTTGTCCTGGGTGGTCCTCAGTGAGGGCAGCTGGTGAAAGAGCTCTTTGTGCCAAGTGACACGACACCCCACCCAGACCTCTCGGTACGAGGGAGGCCTGGGCTCTCCACGTGGCTACTGCTCAACTGATTTAGCAGCCCCAGGGAGGCAGCAGCAGGCACAGGGGACAGAGCCCCAGGGAAGCCTGGAGACCTGGGCACAAGTTCCAGCTCTTCCCCTACCTGCTCGGTGACACGGACAAAGCTGTTTGACCCCCAAAAGCTTTCTTTTGTGGTGAATAGTGTTGCACTAACATCTGTCTCCCAGGACTGTCTACACGTGACGCGATGGTCATGAGCTGCTGCTTGTTTCTTTCTTTCTTCATTTATTTAGAAAGTGCAGCTAACTGCTGAGAGTGTATGAGTCCGGAAAGACAAATGAGCAGTCCAAGCTCACCCAGCAAATTCATGGTAGAGTTCAGAGCTCCTCTGTCCTCGAAGTCACAGCATCGCCTTTGTAATTCCCTCGCCCCGCACACAACTCTGAAGCACCCTCTGATCTTCTCCAAACTGTAAGAGGAAAAGTGTTTGCTAAGTAGAGAGGCCGTCTGAGCCAAATCATTTCTAAACCACCTGCTATGCTCCCAGGAGGAGACTCTGGGCCTCGGGCTACCTGGCCGACTCACGTTAGGCTCATTATGTCTCCCAGAAAACAGCCGGGAGACTCGTTCAGCACAGAATAAATCCTTAGTGCCTGAAGGCAGGTTCGCAGGTCTCACCGATGGGGAACTAGAACCTCGGCTGCTCACTGGCCTGTGAGCTCAGGCTAACTGCTTCATCTGCTCTACTCGGCCTCAGTGGCCCATCTGTGAAATAGTCGAGTAAACTAACTGGCCTCGTATAGTTGATGTGAGTAGTAAATGAGTTACTAGGTAGTCGCTGGGGAGCATGCCTGGCATCTAGGAAGCACTGAGGAAATGCCAACTATTATTTCGTTATAGGTCTGGCAGCGCCAGAGAAGGAACTAATGAGAAAGAAGTGAACAAAGCTCTCCTGATTCTCAGTGGAATGCCCTTTCCTTCGCAGCAGTTAAAGGAATAGGATCTCAGATGTAACTGACAGAAAGGGCTTTAGACTCTCTTTCATGCAGTTTCTCTGTTCGACAGCAGGAGAACCAAGGCTCAGAAAGGCTCGACCGTGGCTGTGCCTGGAACCACTCAGGGAGACCACGGGAAACAGAGATTACTGGGTCCTCCCCTGGACCTACAGGATCAGCATCTCTGGAGGCAGCGTCTGAGATGTTGTATTTTTAACAGTTATTCTCATGACGCCAGCTCAAAACAGACTTGGGGGCTGGTGTTTGGAAATTGCTGGATTAGAACATTCTGGAGAGACTCCTTGGTTGATCACATTAGTAGCTCTAGGCCAGAAATCTACAAATAATTTTTATTTTACTTCTCTTGTGTGTATATTTATTTATTTATAAATTATATACTCAAACTAATGCACTCCAAATATTATGTTCATTGTTGAACTGACATGCAAAATATAAAAAATTTTAAAAAGAAGGGTTTACAAAATAAATATAAGTTCCGGTATTGTCTTCCCCTGACAATGGGTCGACCTGAGCATTGCCTGGGGAAGCACCCCCACCCCCGCCCTGGAGACCACAGCTGGAGAGACAGAGCTGCCCCATCTCCCGTCCTGTTCTGTCATATCTGAGTGCAAAGTTTTGAAGGAGAGCCTGGTATAGGACCCCTGATGGGACTGGCTTCCCTGAAACCAAAGGACCTACTGAAGTGGTCACTGGGACCTAATCTGTGTCAGGCCAACTCCTCAGACTTCTCCCTTATGCCTCCCCTTCCTGTCCTTGTCCCAGCAAGGAGTGGTGCTTCTGCAACTGGATAGGCGTTGAGTCATGTCTATTTGTGGGTGGGCCACTGTGGGTGTAAAGGTCATCCACGTGGGTGTGGCTCTTCCTGCTCTGTCCACATCTGGCTAGAGGAGTGACCCAAACTTAGGGCAGGCCAGATCAGCCCTGGTACCCTTCTCTTTGTCTTCTCTAGCTCCAGACATTCATCTCTGGGTTCAGGGATTTAAAGACCTATGTCTTGGGTCACACCCTTACCCACGCTCTACCAGAATTTGTACCCAGCCAGGCGGACACTGCCCTTGACCAGTGGTGCTCTGCCCTGCCACTGTCCCTTATGTCTGCACAGGCAGGAGGGGTGATGGGTCAGGTAGATGTCAACCCCCCCGTCGCACCCTCAGTTCATAAGTGGGGTGGGGGGTCTCTGCTACTGCATACCCTGTACTCACAGATCAGCTAGATTCCAGCAATACTTTCCTAGCAGACTTTTTAACAGTCAACTTAAGTTCCAAACATAGGCAGTGCAAATTCTGCTGGCTTTGGGTCAGATACTACTGGTTTCACCACTGAACACTCGGGAGACCGTGGGTATGTCAGTTGGTCTAACCGGGTCCTGTGTTCTTATCTATAAAATGAAGGTAACTGATATCTGTCCTGCCTCATTCATTTGAGTGGTATGTGAGATGAAATTTGAAAGTAGGTTTTAAAAACTAAAAAAATTTCCGCCCAAATGAAAGAGATACAAGACCATCAATAAAAAAAATACATTACATATGTATGACTTTTTGTTTTGTTTTATTCTTGATGTAGTGCGATTTTAAACTCAGTGCTCTTTTCTCTTTAAACAAAATTCTAATTGGAATTGCGTATTAAGAAAAATTTGGTGAAGACCTCGAGAGACAGAGAAACTTTGCATAAGTTGTCATATTCATTCTTTAATTCATGGTAACCGTGTACTGAGGCCCTGTTATATGTCAGACACGCTCTGCTAAGTGCTAGAGAAAGAGAGATGAGTAAGACACAGTTCTGCTTCTCAACGAGCTCACAGTCTAACCGGAGAGGTGGAGAAGTAACCGCGCAATCACAGTCCAGGGCCCTGAGTTCTGCGATGGGAATGTGGACACAGGGGCTGAAGAGCCACCCAAACTAGCCCAGGTTCAGGGAGGGGAAGTCACTAGAAAACACAGAAGAGTTAAGGAAGCTAAAGGGGGTGTGGGGAGACATTCCGAATGGGGGGAGGGGCTATGTGAAAAACTGGAGAGGAAAGGCGGCTTTGTACCTGCAGAGCATCACAAAGGGCCCTGCGTGGCTGGAGCATCCTGTGCGTGGGAATGTCAGGAAGGGAGGGTGAGTGGGACATGGAGCGGGGAGCCTTTGGTCTCAGGAGGGACACGCTCTGATGTGTGTTTTAGAAAGATTATTCTGGAGATGTCTTAAATTAGTTATGTACTGGAAAAAGCAAGAGGCAGGGTTTTCCAAACCTGGCTGAGCCATCAGAATCATTTGCGGAACTTGCACTAACTTCAGATTCCTGGACCTCTCCGTACTCTAAGCCTGAGTCCAGGGGTGTGGGCTTTGAATATGCTCCCAGCTGATTCTTATGAAGCCACATCAACTGCAGTGGGAACTATGGTGGCTCCCAAAAAGATATATCTGACCCAAACCCTCTAACCTATGAATTTTACCTTATTTGGAAAAAGGTCTTTGCAAATCTAATTAAGGATCTTGAGAGGAGCAGCTTCTCCTGTGCTTGCTGAGTTAGGTCCCGAGTGCAGTTACACTCATCCTTAGAAGAAAACAAAAGACAAGAAAACACAGAGAAGAGGAGAAGCCAATGTGACCATGAAGGCAGAGATTGGAATGATACAGCCACAAGCCAAGAAGTGTCTGGGGCCAACATGTACTGGGAGAGGGAAGGGAAGAAATCTATCTCGGAGCCTCTAGAGTGAGTGCAGCTTTGCCCACTCCTGAATTTGGGACATCTGGCTTCCAGAATTCTGAAAGTATACACTTCTATTGTTTTGAGCTACCCAGTTTGTGGTAATTTGTTACAGCAACCCTAGGAAACTAATATTCTAACCAACGGTAATTTAGCTTTTCATTTGCTTGGCTCCATGATGGCAGAAAAAATGGTTGCAGAGACAGAGGCAAGACAGGATACATTGTTATGTGGAATTTGTTAGGAAAGAAAGTAGCAAAGAGCATAGTGAGAAAAACAATTTAAACCTGAGTTACAGTCCAACCCCTGCCTGGGCTGAGATTTGAACATTGTCTTCTTCTTCCCTTCCCTCCTCTCTCCGTTTTATTTCAGGGTGCCGTGTTTTTTCTCACCCCTGGGGGCAGTGGCCACCTCAAAACAAGCAGACCTATTTCCATCTGCTGGAAGCTGCATTCACCAGCCCTCAAGGGAGCCAGGCTGGGAGTGTGCAGGGTCTGAGAGCAGCTTCGTTAGTGTCTCAGCGCTGATCCTTTTATAGGCCCTGCACAGGTCGGAAACCGTATCACTGAGACATCTGAGACCTGCTGATCGGACACCAAGGGGTTTCTGTGTTATTTTGCCAGGCTGTAAAAAGAGAGTTCCCTTAATGGATTGAGAGAGAGAATGAGAGTGAGCGTGTCTGGGTGTCTGGGTGTGTTTGTCGCTGCCTGTATATCTGAGTGTGTCTCTGTGTGAGTCTATTTGCGTTCCTCTCCATCCCAGGAGCCACGTGTTTGGGAAGCACCTTTCATGACACTGTGAACAGATGTGAAGCTGAAAGAGCCAGTCCTTCAAGATGGACCCCAAGTGGCCAACTGGGCCTAAACTTAAAATAGAGCCATTTGCTGACTAGCGGTCACATGTGTACTCTGCCTTCCCCTGAAATCCCACAACTTTTTAACTCTGGGATTTTCAGAGCTCACCTGAACCAATCAATAAGGGCTCAGCTGTGTCAACCAATGAGAACTTCGCAAGTAAATCTGAATCTGTCATTTGCAGACTTGATTGGGAACCTTAGGCAGGAACTTTTGCTGTAACACCCAAGCCTTCCCTTTATCCTCTGGAACACTCCTTTCTTTTACACTAAAGGCTATTTCTCCTTGGTTTGCAAACTGTTCACTGGAATAATACCTCCTCCTTCCAAATCCTTTTCAGAGAATTTTTGTCAACAATACTAAAGAAATCTCCTGAATAACTAATGTAGGAGAGGCCCTACTGAGAACAATGACGATGCAGAAGTAAGTTAAAGATGCACTATCTGCCTTGAAAAACAACCGCAGCCTATCAGACAAACAGAAGTTCACACTCAGGCTGCACCCTTCATTAGGTGAGTGATTATTAACAAGCTTCCTAAGCTCGTAAAGCTTTGGATTCTTTATATGTAAAATAAAGATAATACTCTCAAGGTTGTTCAAATAATTTCATGAGTCAATATATGCAGAACCTTTGATGTAGTACCTGCTACATACTGGCCTTTAACAAAGGGGAGCCACTGTTATTTTATCTGTGCTATGGTAGAAGTGGGTAGAAGATTCAGTAAACACAACAGAAAAGAGGGAACTAAGTCAGCATGACAGAGTCAGGAAAAGCTTCCCTGAGCTGACAAGGAGAATCAGGAAGCTGCCAGAGTAGCTGGGGCATAGGGTTCAAGCAGGAAGTTAGAGTTGAATCCCAGAGGAAGAGTCATCAAGAGTTCTGGCTTCTGTGTTAACCTTGACCTGGCTTCTGTGTCAACTGTGTAGGTGATGGGAAAAAAAACCTACATGATTTTGTAACTGATGTTAATTGAGAATTCGCATTATATCCTCTGCTTCATAGTTAGGAAAAAAACTATGGCCTCATAGAATCACAGTGAACACAAACCAACTAAGTAAAGAATTAAGGTACTACTCCTCAGTTGGAGAAGGTGCCATATCATCTAAGAACATTTTCTAAAAAACTTATTTTTATCCTGCTTAGGTCTAAAGCAGAAATAAAACAATATAAATAAATCAAGCACATTTATTCATTTAACATTAATCACTTTTTGCTTAAAAAATACCCTATGATCACATTTTCTGAATGGCATACAGTCAGCACACATCAGTTATCAGTGAAACCACTGGTGGGCCCAGTTCCCACCATTTACCCACCTGCAGTGCCCCTGACGGCACAGCTCTCCCTCGGGCCACTTGTGCTCTTGGCTTGATCATCACCCTCCTCCTTAGCTGCTCTCAGGTTGTACTTGTCAAGCCAAACCATGGCTCAAAAAGTGCTTTCACACACCTGATTTTGTCTCATCTTAATCCTCCTGATGGTCTTGAGAAGTGAATATTATTATCCTTATAGTAAAGAAGACAATTTAAAGATATTGAGTAACTCACCCAAGTACAGTCAACTAAGAAATGGCAGATTGAGGCTGGATCTATTTGGCTCAAAATCTACTTTTCTTTTCCACCAAAGCCCTTTCTATCTTTATGTATTTACTCATTCACTCACTAAACAAATATTAGCTGGGTCCACTGCATGGGCACCATGCTATATGCTGAAACTTACCATTTGTGGTCTTGGTGCATTTTCCACCTATTTTGGTCTTCATTTTATCCCTTGAGATTTAGCAGAGAATCTATTCCTTCAGATGCTTGGACTTGGATATTGGAGCTCCATTGTCATGCCCTTCAACAGAATCTCCTGCAACCTTATTTCCAGCTACCACCCAATACTGGTCTCTTTTCTCTTAATATGCTCTATGTACCAATGTTCCTTCAGAATTATAGTGCTCAGATCCAGACAGAATAATCCAAAATTGCCTTGAACCACGACAAACTGCTCCTGCCTATTGTGGAGAAGCTGTCCCTAACTCAGGCCAAGAGATCTGTAGAAGGATGGACTTCAGTCCAAAGCAGTGCTCCCTTTCCTGGAATCCATATATATCTGAATGTCTTTTTTTTTTTTTTCCATCAGCTCAATTCACTGAGCCACAGATTCCACAGTCTACTGTTTTATTAGAACTAGCTCCAAACACTCCAATAAATCTCGATGGAGTGCTCTTCTGAAAAGCCCAAATGTTCATGAAAGAGATGTTTAATCATGGTGCTCCACATTTTTAAATAAGATGAGGCAAGTGAAGGCAGGTATTCCATAATTCATGATGTGCACTCTTTCAGGAAACTTTTTTATTAAGAATGTGATTAATAGTCTAATCATACTGCACACAGAGAGTGCTTTTCAGAAGCTAGAAAATGCACCCAGGTTTCAGAGAAAAGCAGAGAATCCTTTAGGAGGCCTTTTCCTCATCCAGGATGGGGTGGTCTGGAAGTCAGAATGAAGAGGCAGGCAATGAATGCACTCTAGTTTTTGCTCTCGACAGGAAGACTTCTGGAGAAGCCTGAATTAGCTGAGCATTAGGTCCGTTCTGCTGGTTAATTCCTTAGTGGGAGAGACAGCACGACACACCCAGAGAGCAGTCAGGCTGGCCTGGTATTGACTCCCGGCTCTGCCACTCACAGGCTGTGTGCCCGCAAGGGAGTGAGCTCTCTGAGCCTCACTTTCCAGTTTTACGGTTATGAGCATTAAGTCAGGCAAAGTGTATAAAATTCCCACCATCACAGCAGAGGCTCAATAAGTGGCAGCTGCTTTTAGGTTCAACATTAACCAAGTTACCTAGGTAGAAAATCACTTTCCACTTTTAAGGAAAAGTAGGCAACTAGAATTTTCCCTAAATGCCTGGGTAGGAGACCACCACCATTTGCTGAGCGCTGTCACCGCATAGAAGACACTAACTCGGCTCACACACCTCACACTCACGTTTGTCTGTAGTGGGTTGAATGGTGGGTCCCCAAAGAGGTATGTTCACAACCTCATCCCTGAGAGTGTTACCTGATTTGGAAAAAGAGTTTCTGTAGATGAACTTCGATTAAGGATCTTCAGATGAGGAGGCTTTCCTGGCTTATCTGGGTGGGCCCTAAATTTTGTGACTACGTCCTCATAACAGACACACAGAGGAAAAGGTGATGTGAAGTTGGAGGCAGAGACTGGGGTGATGCTGCCAGAAGCCCAGGAATGTGGGGGCAACCACTAGAAGCTGGAAGAGGTGAGGGACGGATTCACCCCGAGAGCCCCCAGAGGCACCATGTCCCTAACGGATTTCAGACTTCTGGCTTCCAGAATTGGGAGAGAATAAGTTTCTGATGTTTTAAGCCACCAAAATTGTGATAATTTGTTATAGCAACCTCAGGAAACTGACTTGTTATCCTTGCTCTGTGGGCATTGTTGAGCAAGAAACTTCAGAGAGGCTAAGTAACTAACCTAAATTCAGATGATCAGTAAATAACAAAACCAAGATGCTAATTCAAGGCTCCTTCACATGAAAACACATGAATGCTTATTTGTTTATTTTTCCTATCAAATGTTTATGTTTAAATCATCCACAAAGGCAGCTGGATTTAGAACGAATTGACAGAAATGTATGAAGGGGTCACAGGGAACATCCCAGCCAAGCCCGTGCAACATAATCCGGTGTCTTGAATACGTCCGGGAACAGCAGGCTGACCTCCTCATGGGGCATTCCAGAATCTTAGCACTAACAGATACAAACATAGATGGATATTTATGTGAAAGAGCAAAGCATTTGCATAGTTCATTCCTAGTTCCATTCCAGAGTAACAAATTAAAGAAAAAACTATACCCTAAGGAAAAGTGAAATAATCAAACAAATACTGCATTTGGAGCGAGAAGATGCAGGAGTTATCAGCCGCCTGCAGCAGATATGGGTCAAGTCTTAGCCCCACCACCTGTTTCCTATTTAATCCAGACAAAATCATTCACTTTCTCCGGACTCCATCCTCCTCAGCAGAAAGTGCGAGGGCTAGCATACGTTATCTCTAGGGGCTCTTGCAGCAAGATTCCCAAGAGCTACCGTCAGGAACATTTGTCAGATATATCTGGAGCCTGAAACGTGCACCGAGTTGTATCTTGTTTCTATGGCTACCTTGCCAAAAGTCACTGGCTTATATAAAGCCCAATAGAAATTTTAAAAATACCATTCCACAAAAGATTGAACTAAATACAAAATCCAGGGCCATCTGAACCTTAACGATCAGGGAGGGATTAGTTTTCCAGGTTTCAGTTTGTTCTCTAGTCTAAGCAGGTTTTTCCTATATAAATAACCCCTAACCTTTGACATCACTTTGCAGTTTGCAAAGTGCTTTCATCTACACACAGTCATTGATTTGCACCCTGTGGGCCGTCCAGTTCACAAGGGGGAAGCAGGTCAGAGCTCGTGCGCCTGGTGTTAGCAGAGGTGAGAGCCAGGACTGAGCCCAGGCCCTTCTGGAGACAAAACCTCTGTTCTCTGCACTGTATTTTGTTGCCTACTGATGACACGTGGACATGAGAAAGCCTTGTAACATGATCCATTTTTTGATTCTATAAATTAGAGACGTGACTCTGACAAGCTTGAAGTCAAACCATCTCATTTAATAACCAAAGATCACAGTGTGTCCTTGAAGGCAGTAGTTCTGTTTTATTTTCCCAGCACCTGGAATATAGGTGCTGCTCTACAGAGGTTTAATAAATAAATGAAGAAATGAAAGATAAAATTAATTCATTGATGTGGGAGTTGAAGTCCAGAGAGGAAAAGCAACTTGCCCAGAATCACCCAGCTGAAAGTGCCAGGACAGAATCCATTTCTAGATGCCTCACTGTGAGTGCCATATATAACCACATCTCTTTTTAAAGCCTTTCTTCAGTTATGTTAAACGATGAGAAATGTATCTTACATAAGGGCCTGGACAATTTAAAATTAAAAAGTTTCGTAATACACGTTAAAGATGTGTGGCATCAGCTCAAAAATCACTGTTTGTCTTCTTGGAATAAGGCTACGGGGTACTGCAGAAGAACATGTTAGGATAAGCTGGAAAGTTTCCTAAAACTATATTTGTGCTATGGTGTGGATGCTGGGTCCACAGTTTAATGTGCTCATCTGCCTCGCGCTCACTACTGCCTCTCTGCTCCGGGCTGCAGGCCCAACTCCTTATGTTTTTGTTCCCTTCAGCCTAACTGCTCTGGTTATGTAATTGTTCCCTTCACTGTGAGACCTCAGAGGTCACTCACTATAACATGATGTCAGAGGAGGGCATTCTTTGCTAATCAGACAGCAGCAGAGAGCAGACATTGGCCACTTGTGTGTGACGCTGGGGCACACCTGCTTCTCGCCCCAGCTCAGGGGGCTGGCACTGGGGGATTTTTAAGAGCATGAGGAAATAAAATGTGTCCTTGCAGCAGCTAGGAAGGGAGCTGCTGGCCCTCTGCGCTCTCAGAGGAATATCAAAGTGGGACAATAGGGAGCCGGTTTGCAGCACTGAGCTCTCATCGCTCATCTGGTTCATCAGGAGAGGGCAGCTTCAGTCTTCGGAGACTGGTGTGAGAGGGGAAGTGGGATTCATGGAATTCACTGCCTGTGCTTAGCCTAACTGTCTTGTCCAGAGATAATCCAAGCATGCCAGAGTAACAGGTCCTAAGGGACCAGTTTAACACCTTCCTTTACTCTGCCAAGAGAAGGGAAAGTAAATACCTAAGGTCTCTCGGTGAATTTGTGGCAGAATTTGGTCCAGGCCCATTTGCCCAGAGTGTTCAAGACTGATTCAAATCTGCCCCAAATGTAACAAGTAAGAGGGCATCAGGACCGGAGAATCAAGTGCACAACACCTGTTAGAGTTAGGCTGTGTGCTCCCTTCTACTTGGCAAATTGCAGGCACAGAATACTTAAGACTCATTTCTGTATGGTCTACCAAGTGTTGATTTTAAACAATTGCAAAGAGGAGGCTGGTCACACTAGCCATTGGCAGGCTGTCCGTGCCCTCTCCGTGCCTGTCTCCCTACACCATCCACCTGGCCTCCACCTTCCCTGCTCCTGGCCTCACTTCATTTTCCCAAGCTACCCTCTTCAACTGGCTTTTTGCATTTAACAATGCTTCTGCTGCCTTTCTCAAACCTAGACCTTGACCCCTACCAACTCTGACCCCATTAGCTCTAATTTCTGTATTGTCCAGACCCCAGAAACCCCTCTAGGGTGTTCTTTCTGAACTTACCCACTAAGAAGAGTCAGCAACCACGATCTGGGTGTGGCTGTATTTGATCAGAGTCCTTTGCAAACCATTTTCTGATTCAAAGGATCATAAAAGAAAATTAGAATACTGTACAAGCTGGGAAATTCCTATTCTAGTCTCATTGATTTAGTTTGTAACCTTGAAGGTAGCCCTTCTCCTACTTAGTCTAAATTTTCTTCATCTCTTAAAAGAAGGAGCGAAATTTGAGTTCTGGCACCAGCGTTATGAATTCAGTGCTTGTGAATTGGAGGAGATCAGGCAGGTAAAGAGAGAGGCTTTTCTGAATTAATGATGTCTCTGTCAAATCCATCACAAAAATTCACTCCCTAGAGAATTATTCCACTAAGCAAATGCTATGTAAACATGAGAAATGGCATTGATTTTCTTAATGTCACAAGCTGTAAACTAATTTATGAAAAAAGAAAAAAGAATTATCCTAGTCCACTGGGAGCCATTTCTCTTGTGATTTTTTTTTCCTTCCTCTGAAGGTAGCATCTCAGACTTGGATATTCTGGGGAACATCTGAAGATGCTGAATTCTGCCATGGAAAGAATGGATGAAGGAGAACTTTACTCTCTCAATCTCATTTGGTGCTGACTTTACCAAGCCTCAGATTTTCCCTGGATTGTCCAACTTTGTTCATGCATCCTCTGTATTTCAAGGGAAGAGACAAACTTTTCCCTGTCTGGGACTAACCTGGCCTCTTCACTCTGCGCCCCAGTCATTATCAGTCCTTCTTTCTGTCTTCCTCTCCATTAATTCCTATTGAATCCTTTCCTCCTCCATTACAAGAAACCCTACAATGGACCTACCCTCTTCTCTGCTGGTCTACAAACGCCTATGAAAAGCAGGCCTCATCCTCCTGGCTCTCCTTCCCTGTATCCTATCTGGCCCCTTCCATCTCTTACTGGGTTCTGCACCAGGCCCAGCCCCAGACCCATGCCAGCTCTCCCGTCTTCCTTCTTCACACCACAACCAGAGTAGAATGTCCTTTCCTTGGGTCTCTCCCTGCTTAACAGCCCCAGTGTTTCCTCATTGTTTCCAAGAAGCCCACATTTGTTGGTCTCTGCATTTGATCTGATGCTGTCTACCTGATTCTCGCATTGCGTTTGCGTGTGCACTCTGTTAATTCACACCTTCCTTCCCTTATTTCAGAGACGAAATGTCTGGGAAATCTTATTAGCATTGTTTATGTGGCTTAAATAAGCAGGGTACCCTTAGGCCACCCTTCATCAGCCCCTCTCCCACGAGCCAGGTATATCCAGGGCATCCTCCGGAGAGCACAGAGGACTCCAGCAGACCTCTCCAGCCTGACTCCCTCCACCTCCCACCTGCACATCAAAAATGCCGTCCCAAGGCGTGGTGATGGTATCCGTATTTTTAATTCTTTCTCAGATATCTGTATTTTTAATTCTTTCTTGGTCTTTACTTAAGTTTTCCTCTCTCCACAATCCTTCTCATCAAGGTTAATTTTACCAGTAACAGTGATAATAGTAAAAAACGTAATTTATGTTTGTCATGTACAATTTTATATCACATTCTTGTGCTGTACTTTTTAAATTAAATTTTTTATCTGAAATAACTGTAGGCTTACATGTAGTCACAAGGAATAATACACAGAGATCTCAGGTACCTTCACCTAATTTTTCCCAATGGTAACGTCTTGTAAAACTATAGCACAATATCCCAACCAGAGTATTATTGACACTGACACAGTCAAGATGCAGAACAGTCCCATCGTCACAAGGACCCCTCCTGTTTCACCTTTATAACCACATCGGAATCCTACCCAACCCACTCCCTTCTTAGCCCAGGCCCAATAATATGTTCTCCATTTCTAAAATTCTGTCACTTTAAAAACATTCTATAAATGGAATCATACAGTATATATAACCTTTTGGGATTGGCTTTTTCAACTTGCTTTCTATGTTTTCATTGTTAGTATACAAATACAGTTGTTTTTTATGTGTTGATCTTGTATCCTGTGCCCCAGTTGAAATGACTTACTCGTTCTAGAAGTTGGGGGTAGTTGTTTAGTTTTTGTAGATTTCTTGGGATTTTCTACCTAGCAAATCATGTCATCTTTTGTTTTGTTTTATTTCCAGTTTGTTTCACTTTTATTTTATTTTCTTGCCTTATTGCAGTGGCTAGAAATGCCAGTACTTAAATAGGAATGGTGAAAGTGGACATCCTTGCCTTGTTCCTGATCCTAGGGAAGAAGCATTTGGTCTTTCACCATTAGTGAGATGTGTTTCCTCCTTGGAACCACTATAGAATCAGTTTTCTAACCTACAAACCATGAAGACTAGATTTGTCCCATCAGTGATTTACAAAGTAAGGTCTCGTATTCCTAGGTTCATGCTTTTTGTTTTATACTGTTGGTATTTTGCATAACATTTAGTATGATTGTGTGTTGCCTTTGCAACTTGATCATCCGTGGTGCTTCAGTTTGTGCAATCTCTGTGGAGCACTTTTGCTTACCTTCTTTCATTTAATTTTACCTTAAGTGTGATAGATGGTATTGCATTATTTTGCAGAAAGAGATACTGAAATCTAGAGAGATTAAGTGACTTGCTCAAGGTCATACAGAAAGCAAAGAGCAATGCCTCTTTGTGCAATGCTTATGAGACCAGGAGCACATACAATGCACATAGAGACTTAGTTTATCTGCTCCCATGCATATCAGTCAATTCATAAACTTTAGCTGAGCACTTACTTTGTGCCCTCATAGTACAGGGGAACATCAGCTTAAGGGGGAAGGAAATGAGAATTTAAGGCACTAAACTCTTTGAAGACAGAAATCAATTCTGATCTATCTCTGGATGCTAGCACAGTGCCTGGAACACAAAAGCCCTCCATAGATAGTGAACAAATAAATGATTCAGGAACACATGTGTTACATGACACATAAATGGATCAAACATGCATTCTGTGGCTCTTGGAAGGAACAAGCATTTGAGGTGAAATTTCTAAGCTGCACAGGATTTGTCTCAGTGCAGATTCTTCATTTATAAAGCACGAAAAGAATATTTACCTGAAGAGTTATTGTATGGATTCATGCTCATATAAAGAAATAACAGAGAGCCTAGCTCATGATAGATGCTCAACAAAAGGTATCTCTTATTCATTCAACTATCTTAAAAAAGTTAAATCAGGATCTGTCTTTATAAAATAGAGTGACAGATTGGGAAAAAATAGAAGCACGTTTAAGAAGATGTATGTTTGGTTTTATTTGAGCAGCTTTTTTTGGTCTTACTAACATAGTTTTCAATTCATAGCCAGCTGTGTCCCGTATCAATTAGATTTCTCTAAAGAATTCCTACTCAAGGAACTTCAACCAATAGCCAGGGACAGGTGGATAAGTGGCACTGTTCATTTCTTTCAGACCAAATCTGATTTGAACTATTTAAATTCAAGCATCTTCTTTCAACCATGCGTCTTGCCAGTTGGCTGCTTGAGAGTAAAGTATCTTTATGAAAAGTTTAAGTTGTCAGCTCCAGGAGGCTTTGAGATAAATCATCTCTCAACACTGTTGCCATTTATCTGGGTTTCAATTGACCTGTGTTCTTCTGCTCTTTGACCTGTGCCTAAGGCACAGACCAGTACTCCGGAGAGGGGATTCTAGACAGAATTAAAGGTGAGGAAGGGAAAATTCAGAGAAGATCTCAAAGCAAAATGCCCAATATTGAGGCTGCACCTCTCCGGAATCTGTTTGGAATGTGCAGTGGCCTCATTTAAATTTGTAGATCTCAAAGCAACAGATGGTTAAGGAAAATCACCCAAACTGTACATCTGGAGCCTGTGTGAGCCTGGGCAGCAACCTTTTCTTCTAGAACAGCCCCCTGCAAGAGGAGGCTGCACAAATGACTCTCTGAAATGGCTTCAAGATCTACGTTTCCCTTAACTTTGAACTACTGTGAAATCCTCATCTCTCTTCCCACCCAGCAAATGTGGTCAGGCACCAACTTGGGGGCACGTGTCACACAGAGTGTCACAGAAATCTCCGTGAATCCTAATGTTCTCAGAAGAAAGGAAGAAAATGATAATTGAATTCCCTTGTCACTAAAATTTCTTCCTAGACTACTGAGTTCACGTGCATGTGAACGAATTATCTAAGAATCAGTGTTGGCGCTTAATTGGAAGACAGAGCAAACCGCAAAGAGTCTGACAAGAGAAGGCAGATCAAATAGAAATGTCTCCAGGCATTGAAAAGTCTGACAGGCAGAAGAGTTTGTGATTTGAAAGGCAGCTAATGGTGAACATGAGTCAGCATCAGATAACTAAAAAAAGTTAAATAATGAAGCTTACATAATCGCCATCTGAGTGAACATCTAGATGTGGATTTAATTAACATTTCTAACCTCTCTTTGTGAGCAACTATATATTATTCAATTTAAAAATGGAGAACTTTCATTATTTCAAAAAAAAATCGTTCTACAGCACATCTATGAATTTATTTCCAAATTTAGCAAAGAAGCTCTTGTCCTTCCAACTGCCCCAACTCCTCCACCACAAAACTTAACAATTAGTTTTCTAAAAGGAGGAAAAATTGAGAGAAAATTTGATTTTATTTGCTGAATTTTTACACAGATTATGTTTCTATATTATTTATTCTACTCCAAGGAGCCAGTAAGATGAACTTCAAATTTGATGCTCTCTGTTCTGTTAGACATGTAGCCTCACTTCTTCCTGTTTTTCCTAACATAACTATTAATCATTCCTCCTTTCCCTCTCAAGAGTGTCCTGGGTTGAATGATAAATTATTGGGACACTCTAGATATAGCTTTACAACCACACCTCATCTCATCAGAGAGATGTAGACCCTCTCTGAGGTCTCGGGCATATGGGAGTTTGAAACCCTCTTGCCTTGTTTTCACCTTGCTTTTTTCCACATTAGCCTCTGGTTTGTTTTAATTCTGGCCCTACCACCTTCTCCCTTTTGGATTGGATGTCTGCATATGGCTTTACTCTTTTGGTTTTAACCTCAATTGCTCTGGAAAATGCTCCATTGAAAGCCGAACCTTACCCAGGGGACCCTTATCCTAGCTGGGCATCAGTATTAAGGGCCTCAACAGGCAGGCCCAGCGCCAGGAAGCCTGTAGCACAAATGGAAATCTTTCTAAAAGCAATTTGATTTTTGATAGTTTTTATAAAGTGTTCCCTTTTATTTTGCAGTTTTATTTTAGTTTTTTTGTTTGTTTGTTTTCATTTCAGATGAGAACGTGACAATCTTGACAATGCATATGTCCTTTAAGACTGCGGTCCCCAACCCCCAGGCCGCAGACTGGTCTGTGAACTGTTAGGAACCGTGGTTGCACAGCAGCGGATGAGCAAGAGAAGCTTCATCTGTATTTACAGCCGCTCCCCACAGCTCACATCACTACATAAGCTCCGCCTCCTGTCAGATCAGCAGCAGTGTTAGAGTCTCATTAGAAATTCACAGCCTAAATCCCTTGCATGTGCAGTTTACAGTAGGGTTTGCTTGACTTCTCAGGAGATTTTCGTAAGAGCGTGAACCCTACCATAAACTGTGCATGCTAGGTTGCACACGTTCCTTATGAGAGTCTAATGCCTGATGATCTGAGGTGGAGCTGAGGAGGTAATGCTAGCACTGGAGAGTGGCTGCAAATACAGATCATCATTAGCAGAGAGGTTTGACTGCACAATAAATTTAATGCACTTGGATCATCCCCAATCCACTTCCCCCCACCCACCATCCATGGAAAAGTTGTCTTCCATGAAACTGTTCCCTGGTGCCAAAAAGGCTGGGGACTTCTGCTCTAAAAAGCTTCATCTTAACCTGCCTGGACCACATCCTCTCCACTCCTGATTCAGTATGGGGTGGGACCGGGGCTGGCCTTGACACGCAGTATTGAGCAGGTGATGCAAACAGAGATACTGGTGAGGCTAAAGGAGTAGTAGGTCCCCCAGGAAGGGTTTCATCTGGGAGGGTGTTATTAAACTTGAGCAAGGCCAGAAGAGTAGGATTTGATTGTGTCTAATTAAGGGCCAGTGTTCCACATAGGGAATAGAATGAAAGCACCACCTGCTTGGGAATCAGGATTTCTCTAGAAAGAAATTCCATACCTTCATTGTTCTCACCATTTCTACTCCTGCAAGATATGAATATAGTTCTGATCCTTAGCCCATGCTGTCCTGGCTGTGAGTCAACACTTGGCCTCTTTATCTTCTCCTATTCTGTGGACTTTCAGAGGACAGGACTACTACCTTAAATACTCAGCACTGCCACCGCAATGTGTCGTCCCCTTTTGCTTAGTTTCAACTCTTCCAGCATGTATTAATACTCTATACCAAGGACAATGAAGGAGAGGAGGTGTTGTCATTTACCTTGTGCCAATAATGTCAAATTCTTCATGCTAGGCACCTTGCATAAATAACAACCTTTGATTCTCATACTAACTGCTAGAAGGTGTATCAATTATCTCTTAGATGAATAAACCGAGTCTCAAAGTGTTTTGAGAAACTGGCTCAAAGTAAGTAAGTAGAAGTGGGATTCAGGTGCCAGCTCATTCTAGTACAACACACCGACTCTAGGGTTGCTTCTGGTAAGTGCAGTTAGAAACCAAAAAGAAGTTCCATCACATATGATTCCTGCACTCCCAGGACATTACAGCCTAGCGGGGCAGGTGAACACACGTAAATCTACCCTGAACTGTAGCAGTGTGCCAGGAAGACACGCTGGATAACCCTGCAGAATTCAGCTCCAGATTGCCTGAGAATCCCTCCACAAAGACTCCTGGGGGAAGCGCTGCTCTCCACTCTGGCTCACACAGCATGGGTGAGTACGTGCGTGTGCCTATGCGTGTGCGTATGCGTGTGAGGGGGTTGTACATCAAAGCACTTACCATTAGATACTGCAATTACTTGCTTGTTTGTCTTTCTTCCCAACTGAGTATGTATGTTTTGGATGGAGACGGGGGAAGATGTGTGTTGGGAGGTGGTAATTAATCACTATGTCCTTGGTACAAAGCACGGTATGCAGCATAATGAACAGAATAAATGCCTAGTGAATGAATATATGGAGGGAAGAGAGAAATTAACCGATCTATTGTGTGTGTGGACTGTAATGTGTCCTATGTTAAACTGTCCTATACTCTAATTGGACCACATATTTTAACAATTTTCATGGATTAGTAGAAAATGTTAAGTTCTCATTCACTATACTCTTATTCGAGGAATAGTCACTGGATGTCTATTAGGATCCAGATCCCACCTTAAGTGTTAGGAGTAGAAATGTAAACACGATGAGAGTCCTGTCGTCCAGGGACTCACAGTCGGTTTAATGACTTTATAAGGATGCATTGCACAATTCTGCCCCAGTGGTAATCCTGTTTATGGGGACTGCAGGCTGTATTTCTTAACTAGCTGGTAGCGGTTATCACCTTGCCAGGCACGTAGAGGGTGTGCAGAGGATTCTTGCCAGTGGGGAAGGTCGTGTACTGCTCCGCTGCTGGGTTGAATCAGTGGAGTGAGCAGGAAAAAGGAACGGGAATGATTCTATTGTCTGAGACATAACTCACCAGGAGGACTTTTCTGGGTAGATATTTGAGTACAAAACCTTCAGCAAAGGAGTATGGAATGATGTATTTCACATGCTATAACGAGGTTGTCGCTGAATGAAACAACATCCCCTGCCACCCTCTCACTGTTTCCCTGAGGATTTTCCTGGTGTGTGGGTTGGAGTATAACATAATTTGGCAGCTTTTCCAGATTTTCCATCTCAGCAAGCATGTATATGTACTCATGAACACTAGAGAGAAAAAGAAAAAAAAAAAAACATATTTTAAAGGAAAAATGAGAGCCCTTACTTTCCTTTGTCCTCAGGAGCACAATTCTGGGAGAAGCGAGTTTGCTGTGAGTCTGGAATGAGGAAAATCAGTGTCTTGCCCATTGGCTCATGTGGCTGTGACTGAGGGTGGGCCTCTGCCACGCCACGCAGGGAGTCGGGGCGTCCTTGCGATTCCCCGGGGTTACAAGGACGTGCTCAAGGTCCAGGGGGATCGAGGATGCAGGCACTGATGGCACATGCCCTGGCGGATCTTGCTGGAGAGACTCCAGGCAGTTTGAGTCTTGGTGGTGGTGTCTCCAGAGAGAGCCGAGCTCCCACCGTGTCAGTGCAGGAGAGACCGGCACGCCTTCGCCTCTGAATTAAGCCATGAGCTTCCTGGAACGGGAAAGACCTCATCAAGAGAATATTAACCTAAAAGCAAGACAACCTGTCTTCTCCTGAAAGTAAAAATTAAAAACAATAAAGCCCAAGGAGACGATGTTCCCCTGGTCCTTACCCTGCGAGGCGGAGGAAGAGATGACTGGTTCATGTCCTCCTTTGCTTTCTGCGTCCGATGCTGGGGCTGCTGCTACAGAAGCTGAAATGTAAAAGATAATCATTTCCTAGTAAACTTTTCAAAGGTTTTTCACAAGCTTCCCTCAGCTTCAATGCTCTCGCAAAGTATTTCAAAGGAGAGTAACCTCAACAAGATGCTCAAAACAGAAAGGCAGCCAGGCACCCAGGCAGGGGGAGGGGCTTGGAGGAGAAACGCCTGCATGTGAGTCCCAGTTTTGCTACTAAGCAACAGATTACCTCACAACAGCGAGCCTCACCGTTCTCATCCATTAAATGGGAATGACAATCTTACAGTGTTGCCGTAGGAGCCTATCCTTCATCGCCCTTAAACATCAATGAAAGTGCTGACTATTCCTAATGACAGTAAAACAACAGCCCCTAATTTGAATGTCATCACTTTTCCATTTCGGGGTTTCCTCCCTGCCTCCTCTGCCTCCCTGCCGGAGGCCCCTGAAATTCTGAGAGTGACCCTCGCAGGAGGCCTGTCAGAAGGGGCGTTGGGTCTTAATGTTCCCAAGGACAATTAAGGCAAGCTGCTTGTGAGGTTTCAGTTTCTAAAACGTGGTCAAGGGGCCAATCCAGTAAGTTCATCTTTGGCTTCTCATTTTGGCGAGCTCCCCGAGGGCAGGAGTGCTGTCTGTCTCACTCCCGGCTCTGTCTGCGGCACAACCCTGGTGCCTGCCGATGCAGGAAGTGTTGGGTGAGGAATGAACGTGGGTCCCCGGGGCAACTCGAGGAAGCCCGGAGCATCACTCCTTGTATCCATGAGCTGATTACTGAACCCGCTTTAAACAAGAGCAGTCTTTCTTCAGGCTGCTTCTATGGTGAATATTTCCTCAACAGTAGTTTATTTTCACATAATTGAAGTTTCTACCCCACCTCATTCTTTTAAGTAAAGTTATCAAAAAAGAAAAAAGAAAAAAAAAAAAAAGCCCAAAACACACAAAATCAACAGCAAAGCCCTGCGCAGTGAAAGGTGGCTGCCAAACATGCAGGCCTTGCTACAGTTAGAAAAGGGAGCAATCACTGTAGCCTAAAAGGGTATGACTCCATTGAAGTTCAAGGTCCATTAATCCAATTTTAATTGATTTTATTTATCAAAACAAAAACAGTACCTTTTCTGGTGCTCCTATCTACTCATTATGAGTTTCAGAATAAGCTGATAGAAGGGGCAAATGCTATTAATATAAAATGAAAATATTAAACCAAGTTGCTCTGGAGACAATAAGAAGAGGAAGAATCAACAATATGATTAACACTAGTATAGCTTTCACTTTGCACTGGGTGCTGTCTAAGCATATTACGTAGATGAACTGATTTAATCATCACTCTAACCCCGTGAGTCGGTGTTATTACTTCCACTTCACAGAGGAAAACACTGAGGTGCAGAGATGTTAAGTAACTTACTCCATGCCACAGAGCTGCAGTGTGGAGAATCCACGATAATGCTGGATTGGAAGAGATGCAGAAGCTGGGACGAAAGACTTAGATTCAAGTCCTGCTTATTAACAGGTGAGTGTCTTGGACAAGCAACTTCATCTTTTAAACTTCAGTAACCTCAAGTATAAAATGGGGATGGTTGTATGAATTCACATGGCTGTTGAGAGACTGGAACTCCATTATCTAGGAAAGTGCCATCAGAATGTGAGTTAATGTTACTTATTGGGTCTTTCTCATTATTGCTTCCGTCCCACTCCAGGAAACAGACGCTGGTATCATTGGCATTAACTCAGGAGGCCCTGAGTATATCTGCCACCAGTTGGTATTAATAGTCTCTCATGCCTCAAAGCAGCCTGCATTCTAAGGCTGAGGTTAGAGGGCGAAAAAGCCTTTTTTCTGGGAGGTAGAAATGGTCTTCTCGGTCCAGAGCCAGGACAAAATGTCCCAAGTTCTTTTCATTATAACAAGGAAAGAGCATGATAGTCAGTGCCAAAGGCATGAATTTGAAGATCTCTGCCATTTGAGGAAGGTCTTCCTTCCAGGGCTCAACCACATCCTGCCTCAGGGCCTTTGCACTTGCTAGTCTCTCTTTAAAATGTTCTCCCATTCTCTCTGTTTCACAGTTAATTCCAATTTCACATGCCACTTCATCAGGGAGGCTCCCCCTGGCCTCCTAGACTGAGCCAGGTTCCTCTGCTTCACGCTGGCTGTCGCCCTGTGCCCTGCCCCTGGCATCATCACAGCTGTAACCAAAGGCCATCTGCTTCACCAGAATGCAAGTTGGATGAAGTCAGGGACAAGCTCTGTCTTTCCCAGCGGTATAACCCAGTGCCCACTGTAACTACAACACCTTTCACTTAGCAGGTGCTCATTAAATATTTTGACTAAAGGAGCACATACCAATCAGGTCCCTTTGGGAAAGCCTGAAGCCTCTGAAGCTTGGTTTCCATATATGAGAAAGGATCTTCCTGGTTGATCGCATGATTGTGATGAGCACATGTGGAATCTGCAAGCTCTTTAGACATGAAACATTAACATCACATGGTGAGGGAATGAGATGTCCTAGTTTCTATACAAAGCATTTTAGGAGGTGAAAAATGCATTCAAAAATACAAACAAGTAGGCATGCATATCAGGCAGTCAATTAATTTGAAGCAGAAAAAAAAAAAAAGGCAGGATAAAAAAGAAGACGGGCTAATTTTGAGGGCACAGAACTTCCAAGCATGCAAGTATCTTTGGAATTGTTGGAGGCCTTTCAGTGTGACTCGGGTTACACTGGAGATATATTTGGAATTCGCCAGTCCACTAAGTGGTGTTTCACAGTGGCCATGGGGATGGATTCTCACTCACTGTAAATAGAACTAAGAGAGCTTTGTGGCTAAATTATTTATTGCACATAACATCTGGCCCCAAGCAATGACATTTGTAGGTTCCACAAAGGTAGCTGTGCATGAGCTATTGTCATCACATAAAGGAAACTCTGAGAGTTTGTGTTATAAAATATAAATTACCTGTTCATTAACCACCAAACAGCACACAGGGTTGTTCCGCTGTGGCAGTGCAGGAGACTGGAAATAGATTGCTGCGTCTTCTCGCCAACACCATGTCTAGATTTGCCAGAAAGATTCACTAATCACGTTTGTTCCATTCTGTAGAATATGTGAAAGGCAAACTCTCCTCTCCACTGCCTGATGCACCAGCCCCAGCGTCCCAGCGCCTGTGGAGAGAGACGGGCTCCAGGGGATGTCCGCTAACTGGGGTAGGAAGGCCCCTGTGAGCTTGGAGAGCTGTTCACGTGCCTCCCTCTAACTGCAACAGGGCTGTGAGGGAGGGAGACGCTAAACAGGACTCTCCCCATACATTAATACCTCTTTTTGTGTAGAGACAGATTTTTTTTTTTTCCCCAAGAAGGCATCTTTCATCCCCAAATTTGTATTCCTTTTCTTGTTTCTACTTCCTTTGATCTTTTCCAATTTTTAGCTAAGTGGTACATTCATTCATTTGGTCATATAATTAGCAAACGTTAATCCCTGTTAGGAGCAGAGCGCTGTGCTCACTTCACGGCACTGCGGGTGCCCGGCCGGCCCTCCTTCCGCAGCCCGGGAGGCCCGCTTGGCTGGCGCCCTGCACGCAGCCCCTGCTCCCGAAAGCCCTCACTTCCTCCAGGGCCCTCAGCCTCCAGCTCAAAGCTCAGATTTTACTTACTAAGGGAATCCTTCCAGGCCCCAAGCTGGACCCAGTCCCACTGGTCCCCACCCTTGACACCAGTCCCTGTTCCCCGCTGTGTGAGTCCTCTTCGGACCCTTGTGCGCTCCCCGTGACAGCTGGGCAAGGTCCGTCTCTCACACAGAGCTGCGGGACCCCGTGGCAGGTTCTAGGCCTGTCTCATTCATCACTATATGCCCTGTGCTTAGCACAGTACCTGGCACACCTGCTCATAGGTGCATGCATTTGTAGAATAAACGACTTGCTTACACAAAACCACAACATTTACAGTGGCTTCCACAGGAAAAGTTTGTTTTTCACTCACCACACAGACACGCAGCTCCCTTCGGCAGTGCCTCCCAACGTGGCTGTCCTCTGGGTGGCCACGCAGGGACCTGGGATGCTTGTATCCTGTGACTCGACCATCTTCACCATCTTCACCTCCTTCTGGCCTGAGCTGACCTGCTGTTGTCACCAGCCGGCAGATGGGGAGCAGGGCGTCTCCGGAGGACACCCCACTCTGAGAGGGACGCAGGTCCTCTCATTCTCATCCAGGGTCCTTAGCCAAGTGCAGGGACGCTGGTGAACACACGGAGCCCATTGCGATTAGTGAGGACAGGCGCCTGCAGGGGTGAGGAGGCTGGGCTGGCAAAGGCGCGGGGCCTAAGCAGACAGCACACAGCGGCTCAGACAGGGTAACACAAATTTACAAACCAGGGGTTTGGGAAGGACCCTAAGAAACCAGGAGATACCTTGTAAAGGTGTCTAGTGTCCTAAGGACGATGCCCTGGAGGGAGGAATGAACAACTCATTGAAGGGGCAGGTTGAATGAACAGCTGAGGACCCAGACATTCTTCAGGGGTACGTTTGACTTGAACCGTGGTCATCTCGGCACCCATCCTCCCCGCACATTCAAGGCAGCAGCGCGTTAGGGACCATGGCAGGGGGACCCCTGAAGGAAGGGGTGCGAGGTCAGCCCCGCTGCCAAGAGGCCTGTCTCTCTGGAGAGGATCTTTGGAAGGCTTCTCACTCTGCTTTCCCTGCTTTCCCTCTCACATTATTAATCTGCCACCTCCAGCCTGACAATGGGGACAGATGTGCAGGGGCAGACAGGTGCTCTCCACTTGCAGAGCAGATGGCTGCTCAAAGGTGTGCCCGGGAATACAGTGGAATTTAATTGCAAAGGCAAGTTGGAGCTCATGGAGGCCAACACTTTCACGTAGCGTCAGGGACACAGAAGCCTCAGGAGGGCCATTGCCCATCTCTCACCAGCTGAAATGGATTCCAGGGAATCATACCTGAGCCCGTGAGAAGGACCTAGTATGTGTATGTGAGAGGATGCCACATGCTAGGGACAGAAGGAAACATTTCCCCAGTGAAGGAAGGAGGATCACAGATGCCAGGTATTGGGCAAGGTGTGGGGTGAGCTGCAGTGTCGGAGGAGGCTCAGTAGCAGGGCGACACTTGAGCCGCGGCTCGAAGGCCATGAACAACTACCCCTGTGGGCGGTGAGGGAAGAGGATCTCAGGACAGCCCACGGGAAGGCCTCGCTGCAGGGATGAGCCTGAGCCGGGAGCAAGAGGGACACAGAGTGAGTCAAAATGGGATCCACGCCACCTGGGCCCTGGAGGGCTGCAGGAAGGGCTTGCACGGTTATGCTGAGTGGAACGGCTGCCCTGGCAGCTCCGTGAGCCGGGTGCGGCGTGCAGATCAACTTGGGATTTGAAAGGATCACTTTGCTGCTGGGTTGAGAGGAGGCAATGGGAGCTGAGAGCCAAAGCGGGGGGCCGTTAGGAGGAGGCAACTGCACTAACCCAGGCGGGAATCACGTGTTTAATGAATAATCGAAACTCACGGTTCAGGTATAGGCCTGACACATTGCATAGGTTATTCCCATAAAAGCTGTGCAGAGTTGATATTAGTAATAAGAAACCCCATTCCATTTTTAAGATGAGAAAACAGAATTCAGGGAATTAAGGCCTTCCCTAATGTCACATACTTACTTAGTGGTAGAAGCAGGTTTCTAATCCTGATTCCCAGGTATTGGGCACCTACTTTGTGCAGCACCTGTGAGACCTGCTCTCAGGAGCCACCACCGCCTGGCAGCTGACAGTATGGGAGAGGCCACATACGCAAAAAGAAATGACTGGAAGAGGGGAGCAGCCTGGGCTTGTGTGGCTAATGCATCCTCTCCTCGCCCAGAGCTTTCCCTAGTTGCCCCCAACAAATACACTTCTCCAGGAGGAACCCATGAGGCATGAGTGGGGGTAGGGGGACTGGTGATTTAGGAAAGGCATGAAAGAAAACACGGAGAACCAGGAGGAAAAACAAACAAACAAAGGATAACATCAGGCCCATTAGGCACCAGGCTACAGGGTGTAGAGGGAGAGACAGGAAGGGAGGGAGGGAGATCAAGGCTCCAGTTCAGGCTCATTTCTCTATCTCTCTGCCTGAAACACTTGTCTTTCTCCCTCTCTCTCTCTCTCTCTCTCTCTCTCTCTCCCTGCACCAGTCTTTATCGAAGAGGCACTATGTGGCCTCACACCTTCCTTGGGAAGTAAGTAAAGTCGGTAAAAAGCTGACCAGCTGTGCAGATCCTGCCCATGGCTCTGTCCTGGACGTGCCTTTGCATTCTGTCTGCGTTGCACAGGCTGACGGGACACCCTGCAGTTCCCAGGCTGCCTTCGCAGCTGGCTTTGGGCTCCGCTTGGCCACAGAGCGTCTTGGACAGGAGAGACGGAAGGGGGTGGGGGAAGGCTGGGCTGCTTTCCCTCCCGCTCTGCCCTCCAGCCTCCAAGTGCCTTCCCAGCCTTGGCTGGTAACCCCAGTCTTGTCCCTCTGCTGTCCAGCTTGGGAGGGTCCTGGCTTTCTCCGCTTGCTGATCTCCGGGTTGCTTTGTTCTCCTCTGTTTGGTTTCTCTGATCTTCCATCACCAGTTGAATTCTTTGGATTAAATTCTTCCTTTTTTAAATACTTAAAGTGGCTCCTGTTTTTCTTGAATGACACACAAGCATACTTTTAAACAAGAGAAAGCCAAGCATCCTAAACCTCTAAAAACAATACAAAGCGGGATTCAGTTTTAAAAATACCTCCCTTAAAAATGGATTCCTTTTCAGATGTATAATTTAACAGTAAAAAATTCATTTGAATACAAGTCAAAGTGTTTACAGGCAGAAAGGTAATCTTGAAAGAATAACCATCAATTTCTTTAAAAGTTTCTACAATGAATTAAGACACATTACTATCCGCAAGTTCATCAATATTTAATTTTCTTCTAAAAACCACATTAGGATTAACATTACAAAGAAAACAGGCTTTTTTTTATACCAAGGAAAAAAGTATCTCTATGATATGATTGTTTTATGTGATATCTCTGTTAGCATAACACAGTGGAGGGAGGTTATTTATATGAACAACAGATCTCTTTTTCTGAAGTTCTGCCCCTTGCTACTTTTACAAACTAAGCACCATTTTACCAGCAGGAAGACACAGTACACAAAACTTAGCCACAGCAGGGCATGTTCCCTAATGTTTGGCTAATCTTTGGGTGTTCTCAAAAGAAAGTAATGGAAGAATTTTAATAGTTAGCGGGGGTTATGTGAAGTTCTTTTTTTATTACCTTGGTCAGCTAATATTTTGCAAGATGTTATGGTACAAGAACCTAATAAGTATGTCCAGAATCTCTTCACTGCTCTATTCAGAACCAATTTGTAGCTATTTCCTAAGTGCTAAGCTTTAAAGGATATGCTCTTAATAATTAATCCTTTTCTTAAAGTGCTTTGATTTTTCTGATTCACATTCAGCTAAGTATATATTTGGCAACTGTAAGCCTATTGTGCCAAAACACAACTGTAATGTTGGAGGGATCATATTATATTCCAGTCCCCGTGAGATTCTAGAGGGAGAGGCTGGGCAGCTGTGCTGCTTTAACCCTGGAAGAGAAGCTCGGCATTTTTCACTTCATCAGAAGAAGTACATTTAGCCCAAATCCAAATCCCCATGCACGCTAGTCACCACGCATGTTATTCCACACGAGTGCCTTTGTTGGTACTGCTGCCTTCCTCAGCTTTACGCTGTGACCTCCTGATCATCCCAGACCTTTCAGCCGTCACCTCCCCCTAGAAGCCCTCCTTGACTCCTCCCTCTGGCCCAGGGTTGCTTGGTAGCTTTGCTTCAGCTTTCCCTGAGCTGCCTCTGCCTTTTTCTGCACATGGTCCCGTGGTGAAATCTTTGTGTCTCTGCAGCCTCCACAGCCTCTGAGCTTCTGCAGGGCACGAACTCTACGTCTGCGAGAGTGTGGAACCTAAACAGCTCCCTAGCACATGTTTCTCGAACAAAGCTGAGCTGAGCAGAGCAGAACAGCTGATAATTTATGAAGTCTAGATCATGCCTCCAGCAAAACTGCAAAAGGCAACCGTTCCCCCAGCCCTGTGCTCCATGACCATTTCAGGACACAGCTGAACATTCATCTTATTTCCGTAGCGTCGCCTGTGTGCCGACGCGGCTTGCATTTTCCCTTGTCTTTTGGCTTTGTTCCTGTAGGAATTACACAATCTCCTGTCCTCCTCCCACCGCCGCCTCCTCCTGCACGGTGCTGTACCTCCAGCTCTGAGAAGCTATGAATAAAGACAGACAGCTGGCACTTCAGGATCTGTTACTAATTCCATACGTGCATACCTTTCCGTGCGTCCTACAGAGTTGCATTTTCTGGGGAATGGCAAAGCCAAATAAGCCTTCACTCTCTCCCCTGCAGGAAAATACAGACCTCAGAAAGCTGAAGGGGCTTCAGGAGCTCAGGCAGACTTTCCCCATCCTTCAGGGGAACAACGGGCAGCACACGGGCAAACCTGGCTTAGAAAGCCTCTGCCGTTGGCTTCCTGTCACTGATGCCAGACGGGCCACCGCACCTCTGTGCAGCTCCGTGTCTGCATTTCTACACTAAGGTCAGTACCATCGACGGCACAGTGTTTGGAGGAGAATTTACAAGATAATATCATGTAGAGTCTGGCACCTAATATTCAAAGAATGGGTAGAAATAATAATAATTTTTATTCCGATGTCCTTTCATAATTCATATGTTCCAGTCCTCACCCCTCAGTTCCTCTGAATGTGATCTTATTTGAAGATAGAATCTTTAGAGAGGTAATCGAGTTAAAATGAGGTCATCAGTGTGGGCCCTGATCCAATATGACCGTCTCCCTGTGTGCATGTCTCTACGTGTGAATCTCCTTAATTCAGAGGCAGAGACACGCACACAGGCCACGTGAAGAGGAAGGTAGAGATATAGAGTGATGTGTCCACAAGCCAAGGAGCGCCAAACATGGCCAGCAAACCACAGGCTAAAGGAGAGGCCTGGAACAGACTCTCCCTCACAGCCTCAGAAGGAACCAAGCCTGCTGACACCTTGATCTTGGCCTTCTAGCCTCCCGAACTGTGAGAGCATAAATTTCTATTATTTAAACCACCCAGTTTGCAGTAGTTTAGTCTTTGAAGATGCTGAGAAAATGGAGATGTTAGACCAATGTCTAAGGTGCTAGGTCAGCGATGGGAGGGAGCACCAGGAATGAGCCGCGGGCCCCTGGCCAGCATCTTTCTGCGGGGACACCTGCTCAGCCTGTGGTTGCCACAGTCTATACCCAGGCGCCTGCATGCCACCTCCTCCTGCAGACCCTGCTTCCTCCACGCACAACACGTCACCTCGTCTTGCCTGACAGCCTGTGCTGTATCCTCATCTCCTACGGGCACTTCAGGTAGGAAGGACAGACCCTCCCAGGGAGATTCTAATGTCACTGGTGTAGTGTGGGGCCCAGTCCTCAGTTTTAAAGGCTCTCCAGACGACCCTCACGTGCAGCCGGGGTGAGGACCTCTGCATTAGACCTCACAGCCCTTAGCGCGGGGCCAGGGTGCCTCCCCGGTGGGTGTCCAACAGGCTCATCCAGGGGGTGCTCCAGTGGGTGGGGAGTTAGTGGCTTCAGTCCCAGGTGACCCATTGATACACACCACACCACAAGGGCTGGAGCACACTGGCTCCCGTCTGGCAGTCGGGCTGCAAACCCTTGCTAAAGGGGCCAGGCCGCCTGGCCTCGGTCCCCAGCCCCTTCCTCTGCTCTCTGTGCTCCTTGCAGCATTTTTTTAATTTCCACAGCTCATTCACATACCCACGCAGTAGGGAGAACCCTCTGGTGTGACCAGAGTATTCTTTCTGATGTAATAATGGTAGCAATAATAATAATAATAAGCAATAGAGTAAAAAAAAAAAAAAAAAACTCTCTGTTAAAACCGACTTAATATCTATCACCTATTCCAAAAAGGACCATGCCTCTTGTGACCTATTGTAGCCTGTTGCTGTCTTCAGCGAATGGAGTGATCACCCCAGTCTTTTCTCCTCTGTGCTGCAGTGAGCCCTGATGTTCCTTTGCCCTCAACGTGCTTTTCTCACCTCAGGGCTTTTGCTTCTGCTGTTCCTGCTGCCTCGTCAGCTGGGACTCTCTTTCCAGCACTTAGTTGAGGATTCTCCTTCTCTGATCCCTTCCTGAGAACCCTGCACCCTGTCTCATCCCCAGGGGGGGTCGGCTCCAGGGCTCCCACCAGCACTCTTGGTTTGCCATGTGGGTGATGATGAGTTTCCATGACCCTCCCCCTCACCTCTGCAGTCTGGAGAGCTATGACCGTCTAGGTCTTACTCGTCTGTGTCGCCACACTTAGCTCAGCATCTGGCACATATTAGGCGCTCAGCAAATGTTTGTTGAATGAATGAGTAAATCATATGAACTGATGTTTACTAGCACTTTACAGTTTACAAAGTGTTTCAAATGGCAAAGAGTAACGAGTAAAAGGGAAAGAATGTGCACATCTAAGAGCCGTTCCACTGAGGCCTTCTGCCAGCCCTGACTCAACTTTAAATGAGTTACTGCTCTCTGAGGGCCTGCAGTGGAAAGACAGCTGTTCGGGGAGTGCAGTGGTTTTGCATTTGGACAAAGTGGGGCAAGTTCATCAGCTGTGCTGCAGAGAGGGCTGGCTTCATCCCAATGCAATTTGAATGACACCGTGACCTTGACCAGCCTTCCTATCAAGCAGGGACCTTGCATGCTGCCATTTACCAGGAGAGTTCAGCACAATTAGCAGATGTTCCTACGGCCATGCAAATAGGCAGAGAGAGGTGTTTCCACCAGGAGAGCACCCTTTCCCAAACAGACCATGTTCCCTTTCTATTCATTCAAGCCCGGAGCTCTGAGGGAGTTTTCAGTCCCCACTGTGAGTTCTAAAGCCATGGCCAAGGCTTCTGGTGAAGCTATTTGGAAATGGCGAGGCCCACGCAGGAGAGCTGGCTTCCAGGCAGCTCCTGAGCCGGACCTCCTTGCCTCGGGCCTCGGAGAGGCTACTGCACCAGTACGGAGAGAGGGCACATCGCTAGTCCTGTCTGCTCTCCACCTTGCTTCAGCTCCTTAAATACGCCCCGCATGGCCCCAAGTCCATGTGGTGACAGCACGGGATGACACCACTGTCACCCACATTCTGACTCTGGAATTGCCCCAGGCCTTCTCCAGCCGCCTGCTTAGCTCCTGCTTCCTTTCCAGGTTTCACAAGCCCCTTTTGGCTTCAGCCCCTTTTGGCTCCAAAGCTTAGTCAAACTCCTGTGGATCAACAGCTTGATTTCAGATTAGCAGTCTCAGCTTCTGCCTTCAGTAGCCACAACTCCACCCCCTGCCCCCACCAACCCTGCCTCTCACCTCTGCCTCCAACACGCATGAAGGTGTGTCATATGCTGAACCACAGGTAAGAGGCTGCCCGAGCTCCCTGAAGCCCTAGGTCCTGCCTACGCTATCCCAGCTCAGCCAGGCCTCTGCCTGGCAGGGTCGTGGCTCGGACTCCAAGTTTCTTGTCCACCCACCAGGGAGCATCAAGCCCAGGCTCATGGCCTTGCTTGTCATTCCTTGATGGTAAATTGCCTCCGCGTGAAATTAGGAGGCTGCCATTCAGTCCCTCTTCCATCAGTTAGAGAAGCTGGTCATTAAGAAACTCACAGCCAGAAATGTAGTCTGCCCTTTACAACTGTGCTACGTCTTCCCGGGTCTGGATTACTGACTTTATCATCAGCTCATTTTGCTTGTTTTGCCTTACTCTAGTTTTTGTTTTGTTTTGTTTCTAATTCTTAAATTCTAGATTCACCAAACAGACTACCCATAATAATGAAGAATGTTCTATGGTCTGTATTGGGTCTCCAAGATGAGAATTAATTTGGGAGGTTTTTCTGCTATTGCAATTAACCGGATAACCAAGTATTTAAATGTATCTTAGAAACACAGATAGGCACAGGTGGAAGGAGATTTAGAAGTTTCCTAATCTAACATTTATGTTTTAACAATAGGAATGTAAAATCCAGGGGGAAAAATTCACCCCCGAATCATGAGTGAATGTGTATCAAAGATTATATCCTTTATTCAATAATCTCTGTGTTTATTGAGCACTTGCTATATGCCCAAAATGGCAGTGCACCAACGTGGTTGAGAGAAGGGACTTTGGATTTAGACAGCCCTGAGTGTAAATACCTGTTTACATACCATGCTCTGCTAAGTTCCTGCAGCAAGCTGTGTAATCTGACTTGGTTTCCTTTTCATAAAATGTGGATAGTAGTACTTACTTCAGAGGGTTGTTTGGGTGACAAAGTGAGATCCTACACATAGAGCCTTCAGTATATATGGCATAAAGCATAGCTCAATAACTGTCAGCTACACTTTTGCAATTTCCAGGCTGCAGTACAGGGTTCTTGCCCCATATTACGAAGCAGTAAGTGCAAGGAATGGCCATAGAGATATTTGGGCTACAAAATTCAGGTTGTTATCTGGACTCCCTCAGCTTCAGATTGCACAGGGATGTCCCGAATGAATTGCTCATTAGAAAGCTCTTTTTGTATTATATAATAGCAAGTAACAGAGGAAAAATTTATTGGAAAAAAAAAACAAACATGAAGCTGGATCACACAATTCTGCTCAGTGCTAGAGAATCAATGATTCCATTATAGAGAAAAGCCACATGGAAGATTGGGCCCAATAGCATCCTACTGGTGCCATGTCAATAGATAAAAATAGATGACTAAAGTCCTCCTATTTGCACTAGTGATAATTACATATATTTTGACTTAGTCATCATACTATTAAAATGCTGTGTTGGTAGCCTAGAATTGTTGGTATTTTACTTTCTCACTCTGTCTTCAGATCTACCATGTTAATTCAATCCACTAAAAGGGTAGATGGTGCCAATGTAAGAGAAAGAAATCGAGCTTTTTCAATCCTAGGCTTCATGTGGGATCACAACAGACCCTGAATAGCCACAGTAATCCTGAGCTAAAGGAGCAAAGTTGGAGGTATCATCCTACCTCATTTCAAAATATACTACAAGGCTACAGTAACCAAAACAGTATGGTACTGGCATAAAAACAGATGCACAAACCAATGGAACAGAATAGAGAGCCTATAGCCAACTGATTTTTTGACAAAGGTGCCAGGAACACATATTGGGAAAAAGACAGTCTCTTTAATAAATGATACTAGGAAAACTGGGTAACCACATGGAGAAGGAGACTAGGCACCTATCTCTCACCATACACAAATGTCAACTCAAAAGCCTTAAGTGTAAAACCCAAAACTATGAAACTGCCAGAAGAAAACATAAGGGAAATGCTTTATGACATTGCTCTGGGCAGGGAATTTTTAAAGAAGACCTTAAAAACACAGACAACAAAAGAACAAGAGACAAATGGGATCACATCATCACACTGAAAGCACAGAGGTGATGGATGCACTAAATACTGTGATTTGATCATTATACATCATATATGTGTATTGAAATATCAAATTATACCCCATAAATGGGGACAATTTGAATGTATGAATAAAAAACCCAGTACTCCATCATTTCCCAGCCATGTGACTTCGGATGAATCTTTATATTCCAATGTTCCCATCTTTGCAGTGGGGAAAATAATATACACCTTGTTGGGATGCTTAAGAGTTCATTAAGGCCAAACCTGAAGTTCACAATACACAGCAAGAGCTTAATAGTGACTTATTCATCCCAGCCTCCATGTCTTTGCCTGTAACGTTGGCTCTTCTGGGATGTATTTCTTTCCATTCTTTGTCCACCTAAATCCCATCCACCTTTCAGATGAGATTAAGGCAACAATTCCTACAGGAAACCTTCCCTGTCTTTTCTAGTCGACACAGACCTGGTGTTTTGATGCACAGCACAAATTGTTAAAACTTCCCTTTTATAAGATTAAATAAAGAAACTGGTCTCTGATCCCCAGTCAATGGTAGCAGCCTGATATCTAGAGTGTTCTCTCAGCTCCCTTCTGTTTCACAGGCACGCTAGACTAGCCCATTCTATACTCTTTGTGAATACTAAATACAAAATCCACTTTTGAGAAGAAGGACTATGTTTTACTGTTTTTTTTGTAGCCCTAGGGCCTAGCACTGTGCCATATTCCTAGCAGAACCCACATGTATCAGCATCTCAGGGCCGCTGTAACAAAGCACCACCACTGGGTGACTTAGGACAACAGAACTGGATTCTCTTGTGGTTCCGGGGGCCAGACTCCAAAATCAAGATGCTGGCAGGGCCATTCCTCCTCCAAAGCCTCTTAGAGAGGAGCCTTCCTTGTCTCTTCTCACTTCTTGTAGCCCCAGGAGTTCCGTGACTTGCGGCGGCATTACTCCAATCTCTGCCCCTGTTACCCTACGACGATCCCACTATGTGTGTCCTATCTGAGCCATCACAGAATCACCTTCACCATCCCATTTCTATCAACAGTCTCTTCAGGTCCATCTAGTCTTTTTCAACATATGCTTAAAATTCTCCCAGCCTCTATCCGTTACCCAATTCCAAAGCCACTTTCACATTTTCAGGTATTTGTTACGGAGCACCCCACTCTCAGTACCAAAATCTGTATCACTCACCGGTCTCCAGAGAAGCAGAACCAATAGGGGTGTGTGTGTGTGTGTGTGTGTGTGTGTGTGTTTACATGTAGAGAGAGAGAGAGAAAGACAGAGAAGGAAATTTATTTTAAGGAATTGGATTACGTAACTGTGGAGATTGGCAAGTCTGAAATATGTAGCACAGGACATCAGGCAGGAAACTCATGAAGGATTTCTATGTTCCAGTCTTGAGGCAGAATTTCTTCTCCAGAAACCTCAGATTTTGCTCTTTGTGCCTTCAACAGATTGGACTCATCCAATTTATTTACTTAAAATCCAGTTATTTACTTAAAATCAGCTGATTGTAGGTGTCAGTGGCACCTACAAAACACCTTTATGGCAATATCTATACTAGTATTTAACCAAAGAACTGAACACCATAGCTTAGCCAAGTTGACACATAAAATTAACTATTGCACAGGCCTAGGAGTGGTGGTTTAATTTTGAGTTTGCCATTAATTAACTTACTTAGAATTATTAAGAATTCACAGTACATTTCATTTCTTCAACTGTAAGAAGTTTGGAGAAGACTCTAACATCTTGGCAAGTTCCAAATTCTGTGATTTATACCATGTATGATTCCAGGTTGTCCTGCCTTGCTCTTCTTCCTTCGAGACTCCTGTACTCCTCAGCAATCTATTTCTCTGCCACTCCTATCCAAATCCCTACCCTTGAGCCTGCTCACTCCTCTAAGCAGACTTCTAAGCTAACATCATTGGTTTCAGAGGCGTGGGGTGGGGGGCGTTGATATGCTTTAAAATAAACATGCTACTCTCAGTAGAAGGCATGTATTCACTTGGCTGAGAGGAGAAATACTGCCTGCATGTGTGACACAAAGTAAAATAATGAAATGCTTTGTTGGGCATGAGCTGGAAGCAAGCTGAGGGCCTCAGAACACTGTAGTTGCAACCACATGAGTCTTTCGAGTTACCTGAGAAACAAATTGGACAGACACAGAGTGATGGGGTGTAATGAGCACACACAGATGCCACTTGAATCTTGTACATATGGCAGCTTTTTTCCAGACATTTTGTTTTCTTTAGCCCCAAAGTCTTCCTAATATTATAGATTCACGCTGTGATTTTTTAGCAGAATGAAATTACAGTAGCTCAAAATTATATCAATAATTATATTCTGCTCAGATGAGAAGAAGTCTATGTTCCAAGCTGCTAGCAGGACCTCTAGCAACAGTCAGGAAAGCAATTTCTTAGTGCCAAATAATTAGGTAGAGCATTTTAGCAAAAGAGTTAAGAGGAGAGGCTGAAAGGTCACTCTGTCATCCATAATCTCTGTGCCCAAGGGTTAAGCCCTCAAAGCCTCGGTTTCCTGGTTTATAAATTGAAAATAATATGCCCACCTCATAGAACTGTGATGATTGAATGAGGAATAAATTTGTACATAAGTACAAATATATATATATGTAAAGCATATCATAAAAAGATAGTGCATCAGAAATATCCACAACATAAAAGATTAAGACTGTTCATTGGGGCTCCCTGGAAATTCCCTATGTGGAAATTTCGGTTACTGTTCAGAAATATTAACTTTTTCTCCCTACTCCCAATGAAAAGACTACCTCTCTGGAATCAAGACTACCTTGATTCTGGAACTGGCCATACGCCTTGCTTTGGCCAATGAGACATTCGCTGTGACCTGCAGTGTGACATGGGCTTGAGCAGCAGGTGCAGGGCTGGGCTTGCTCTCTTCTGCTTCTGCACTTGCCTTGTGCAAAACTCACCCAGACTGGTCTGTTGATCCCAGCAGAGAATGTGAGGCACATGGATCAGCGCCCAGCTGCAGTGAGTTGATCCCAGGTGACTCGTTTGTGTAAATCCTATAGCATCGGACCCTCAGTGGGCCCACAGAGCCATGAAAAGAACTGATTACTGGGTAAGGCCACTGAATTTTGCAGCAGTTTGTCAAGCAGTAATTTTGTGACATCAACTAACTTATCTACTCTGTATGTATGGTAACCACACCTCTCAGTTTATCCAGCCCAAGGTTGGTTTATGCCTGTTGCTTTAGGTTCTCATCTGTTTTGCATTTTCTCTTTCCTCTTTTTTTTTTTTTTTTTTTTTTACCAGAGTAATGATTATTTGTTGTATTGAACTGAATTAAGTTGGGTTTGGTAGACCTCCAATTTGCATTTGAAACTACTTTCATAATCTATTGAGTGAAGTGGAAATGAGTGCAGTCAATAGACACCCCACTTCAACAGATGATTCCACCTGAAAGATGGAGCCTGGCATGGTGGCTCACGCCTGCAATCCCAGCACCTTGGGAGGCCATGGCAGCAGGATCACTTGAGCCCCGGAGTTTGAAACCAACCTGGACAACATAGTGAGATCCCATCTCTACAAAATATAAATGAATAAACAAATAAATAAATCTGAAAGATGACCAAAAGCAATGTGTCTCTCTTGCCTTGACCATTTTCAGAAAGACTGTAAACCAACACTTCTCTTTCAAAAGAAAGCATATAGGGGACTTGCAAATAAAACAAAATACTCTCAAACTCTCGCATGTAGGGAGAGCTAGCTCTTTCCATTCTTGAGCAGCAGAGGGAGAAATATTTGAAGCTACCACTGCCAGTCCACTGTGCCAGGGCCATAGTCAAACTGGTAAGCCTCACAAAGTTCCTAGGCCACCAGTCAGAGGGGTATAAAGAAAACAAGCAAAATATAGGTTAAATGTATATGAAGTCTTGTGGAGGAAATAAATCTGAGAAATCCTGCCTCAGAGCGTTCAAAAGCAGAGCATGCCATTGATTATGCAATGTACATCTACAACTACTTTTTGAAGATTTTTATTTGACAACATTTGTTTCTTTTGCTATTAATTATATTGGTATCAAAGCACTAACAAGTGTATAGTTAATTAAAGATAAAGTATAAATTTCTGTTTTTCAAGAAAATAAATCAGGACAGGGTACAAAATGCTTTCAATATTTCTCTTCTACAATTGAGGCTGCTGTGATTTCACTAACCACAGAAAAACTAGAAGACTAACTGTGCTGAAGAAATATCAGTATCTATTTCAAAATTATTGTAAGAAGAAAGTATCTGACAACTATGATTTAACACACGAGCTGGCAAAAGCGATTGCAATCACTCTACAGACCATGACTTTAGATCAAATCATCATTTAAGTTAATTTTGGTCATGTTTGATTCTAAGATGTTTTGTGCCTGGTAAAACCCATCAAGTGTAAACCCATAATTGCTAATGTTTTGGTTTTATTAGTAGAAGAAATTCACAAAGAGTTAAAGAACTCCAGTTTTATAAAAAAAAGATTCTTCAATAGAAAGTCAATTATATTAATTTCACTAATTGCCTTTTTAAAAAAATTTCACAGAATCAAAGTAAAGCTATTTGAATGTTAAAATGAATTGCAAATTCAATTTAAAATTTAAATGTTAAAAACCAAGTTGTTTATTTTTATGACGTATTATAAATGTAAAATTAAGAAATCTATGGAACAGACCGTCTTTGGAATTGGTTGTAAGGCAAACATAATTAACAATAGCATTCAGACAAGCTGAAGTAATCTACCAATGAAAATAATAGTTGTCATCAAATGTGTAGATAAATACACACACATATATACCCACACATGCACATAAACTTCTTAAGTAAATTATAAAATTTTGATGAAGCTAATGTTGAATATTATAAAAATCAGTGTGAATATATACCTATATATGTATACGTGTGTGTCTACATCCTTTGTTCCACTTCTTTAATCAGATTTTAGAAATGTTTTATATATGCAGAAGTAATCAGGAAATCAAACTAAGTGCCCTACAGTTCCATTAAACTTTTTGTAAACAAGCCTCTAAATTTGGTTGTATTTTGTTCAAAATTGGTTGGAAATCTTTAATCAAGGTATTCAACAAATGGAATGCACCCTCCACCAAAACATAAACAACAAGAAAAGTGCAGTTTTTGAAGCTCTTAACAAGTTGCAATTATTAAAACAAAACAAAGCTTGCAAAGAAAAGGATATTAAACTTTGAGCCTATAAAAGCAAGGGAAGAGCTGAACAATGGTAAAAATGTAAATGATGTACAAGTTCTAATAAAATATTGAAGAAGGAAAGGTACTCTGAACGGAGGCAAAGATAAGAACTGGGACAATATTTGCTGTGAAATATTTATATTTCTCAGTGTGAAGAAAGTTATTAAAAATACCTTCCATGAGTAGAATTTGTTCTGATCCTACCAAATACTTCAGTATCCATAAAGAATGTTTTCACAATTAAAAAAAAATATGGTCTACAGAAATGAGTCAGTTGAATGTGTCAAATTTCAAATTTATTAACTTTACAATGAAACTCTAAAGAGAACTAGGGATAATTTTATTAAAATTAAAGATAAGATTATATTGAAAACAGTTTTTCAGAAAAATATAATGACATGATTTTGGAGCTGTACATGGCTAAGAAGTTGTTCAAAGTATATAACTATATTCCAAGACTAATTATTCAGCTTAGTCTAACTTTTAGGTAGAGTGTTCCAAAATTTTATTTAAATTGTGCATAACAAAGACTGCAGAAGAGTCTCCTGGTGGTAGCCAGCCACAGGGGGCCCAGTAACCCCAAATGACAGATGCTCTGGGATGCAAGAAGGAAAGTCTGCTCCTGGCATCTTCTAAATTCTCATATACAATAATATATATAAATATGTATGAGAAAAATATACATGTAAATATATATATATATTCTTGTCTCCTTCTATTCCAACACCCCTGCGCCCACCCAATTTGTCTTTAATTTTCAACTCTTAAAAGTCCAGGATTTGTGTTAAGAGAGTTCTGGGTAAGTATTTGTAATGACAATTTGTGATAGTGAAGGTTTTTGATGTTCTTATTAGGTGCTACTTACATGTTTTTAAGTGCCTTTAAAAATCACTATTCACATTTAATTAGTGGAACCTCCCTTAGGTTAACTATGGAAAAAATGTCAAAGAGCTGGTTAAAAACAAAATGCTCTTTTGTGCTCACAAACCAAAAAAACAAAAAGTTTAAAAAACCTCCCTTTCAGGTCCTATCTTTACCTACGTGCTAGCTTCCAGCTAACCGGAAAACTAGAGAACAGTATCACAGGCGACAATTCTGTGTCATGCCTGTTCGTATTATATTACACCAGTCTAGGGGAAAAGAAACATGATTCAGGGTCCTTGCCACAGAGTACAGCTATAGAATGTCAGAGTGAAATGGTCACAAAGAGGTTTAGAGAATGTTAGGGTTAGTTTCTGGCACAAAGACCAAGGGATTTCAGTATTTCCTCATTGTTCAAGGTGAATCTGAATAGTCCCTAGCAAATAAACATGTTACAGAGTGTTTCCATAAACAGTGAGTCATGTATGGTAAAAGAGTACTTCCCTACTGCATACTTCTATGAGTCATTTCTATCTTTATTGGAGGTTTAACCATTAATGCTTCAAGGTTAATACTTTTTAAAAATAGCTCAGACAAAGATGCTGAGGTCAATTTAATGTGGTAATACGTGAGTCATGTATGTGTCTTGGGATTCTAGGATATATTTCCTAGTTATAAAACACACATATTCCAAAGGCATTTTATGTTCTATGATCCCAAATATATTGCAACTAAGATGAAGGTAATTTGAAGATCAAAAATCCAGTAGCAGTTAATTCATGCAATCCTTAGCACTTTACCTAGGCACAGTCTCAACACTTGTGACATTGTAATTGCAATCTTCACCTCGCTGTGATTTTTTCATTTTAGAAAGCATCTCTACATGTATCGCTTCATTGGATTTGCTAAGTCACCTGTAAAGAGAACAGAACAATGTTACAATCCCCTCTATATTTATATTTAATATAAACAAAAAAATAAAAGAAAGTAAGGTCCATGTTTCACTGTCTCAAGTTTTCATCCTGGAAAGAACTTAATGAAAAAGTCAAGATAAATTAGATCTTTTCTTTACCCAAGGCTAATGGGGTCAGCTCATCAAGAACAATGTTGAGAAATTAAATATTTAATTCCCCCAGTTATATATCTTTTTATGTGCCAGACACTGGGCTTAATATTTTAAATGAATTTTCTTATTTTGTCTAGTTAGTAACCTTACACATCAATAATATTATTATTTTAATTTTTACAAATGAAGAAAAAGATTCATTGACTGGGCAAAGATCACAGGCTGGAAGAGTTCTGAAGTCATTCCTTTTAGCTCTGGGCATTCAACTGCAAAACGGTGCTTTTATTCTCTGTGCCACACTGCATCTCATAATCTATAAATTGAAATACTACCTCAAATTTAAGAAATAATTTTTAGATATTTATGGAGCTTAACATTAAAGTCCAAAGTTTATCTGGATCTTCATGTCTAAAAATTATTGAAAAACATTGGGAACAAAAGGAAGACAAATGTATACACATTCACACACACACACACACACACACACACATTAAAACAGTGTGGCACTGTTGCAAAGTGCAAGGCAACTGAAAGACAACTGAAGATTACAGAAAATGACCCATGTTATTTATAAGTACTTTGCGGATGATTAAGTTGATATTTCCAAATATTAGGAAAAGAATAATCTATTCACAAAATGAAACAGAGATATTAGGTAACCAGTTTGGAAAAAAAAATCAAGATAGAACCATACTTCACAACAAAATTTTCATACAAAATTTTACATGTTAAATTCTGGATACATTACAGGTATAAATTTTTCATTTAATACATATTTATGAAACATCACTGTTACCTAATGCTACACAAGATAGCACTGACTCATTTCCAAAATGGTTTTTATGTCAAGTTTGTCATTTCAATAAAATATATTCTCCTTGAGTATGAGTTTTTTATTCAGCAAACATTTACTAAGCACTTTCTCTGCGTCGTGCCCTAGGATTGCAAAGTTAAAAGACACAGTCTCTGTCCTTAATTTCCAACTCTGTGATTCTTCTCTATTTCCCATGATATACAGTTAATTTTGGTCTACAAAGAGTTCTGAATGCTCGCTGATGGCCAAGAACTTTGCTATACCTTGAACAAAGAGAAGAAGAGGATCGGCAAAAGGAGTAGGAGGAGGAGGAGGAAGAGGAGAAAGAAAAGAATGAAAGAAGGATGGAAGGAAAGGAGGAAGGCAGGAAGAGAGAAAGGATGGCAGGGAGGGAAAGGACGGCCCATTAGTCTCTGCATTTAGAAAAAGTTTATTTTAGTTGGAAAGATATACAAGTAAATTATTTCAATACAACTTGACAGGTGCCAAAAAGAATATGATGACTGACTCTTAAGTATTCACAGAGAAGAACATTTAGCCTCATGTGGGGATGCCAGAAAGACTCCCTCAAGGTCATGATGCTAGAGGAAGGTTCTTGGCCAGCAAAAATCAATCAGTGGAATAAAGAATTGGGACACATTGGATAAATATATATAGAATTGATTGAATAATGAATGATTGAATGGATGAATAAGTAAGTGGATAGAGGATTCCAAACTGTCTAATGTGGTTTTGGACCACTAGGCTTTTAATGACCTATTGGAAATAAGAGACAGAAACATAGGAACTCAGTGATTACCCCGGAAGAAACCTGGGTTTCTTTTCAGTTAGAATGCTTTTAGCTGCATGTAACAGAATACGTGGCTAAATGTGGCATAAACAAATGTTTGTAAGTGAATCTCTAAGCATACGAATTCTTGAGATAGGCATCTGGTTATTTCACATTTACGCTAGACCTCTGGGCACCGTCTCTCCAGTCCTCTTGGCTTTCCCTTTATCATGGCAAATGCTGCCAAAGCTTTAAGCATCACACCCTCACATGATAACAGGCAAAGTGGGAGTGGGGCTTCACCTCATGAACCACCTCTTTTACTGGAGAGGTAAATCTTACCCTAAGTTTCATTAGGATCCTTTCCCTAAGTTCCACTGGTCAAGATGGCATCACACGGCCTTGCTTATTTGCAGAGAAGGCTGGGAAAATGAGTATCTGACATTTCAGCCTCGGATTTTACCATCGAAGAAAGGTGGGAGCATGGCTGCCGACTACGCACACAACAGTGCCTGCTTCAAGAGCTGAGCGAACCCTAAGGAGAAGAATTGGCATCACGGAAGTACAATGCTCCTCTGTATGCTAAGGCGGCACACGTGAACATCAGTCCTAAATATGAAAATAAATGATGGTTTAGATGTATTCTGTAACTTCCACCATTTCTTGTGTTTGTCTCAGGCACAAGGCTCTCTCCATAATAAAAGAAGGGACTATTTTTTTTTTTAATATCACATGCACAGTAATGAGAAAGCATCTTTTCTCTTCCTTACACCTTACATCAGTACTGAGAAAATCAATGATCCGACTAGAGAGATGGAACTGGGAGGAGGTGAACATTTATTACACACCAGGCTCTTTACTAGAAACTTGACATACATCATCTCTTTCAGTCTTTACACCGATACTAAGATGCAGGCATTAAAAGGAAACTGAGGCTCACTGGGTCCAGTACTCATCTCGAGTCAGAGAACTGAGAGACCGACTGACTATAAAGAGTATCGCTCTGTTCATACGTCCACATGTCAGGAGGGGCTCTCATGAGTACAGCTGACCCTTGAACAGCGTGGATTTGAGCTGTACGGTTCCACTTACATCCAGATTTTTCAACCAAATGCGGATGGAAAATACAGTATGCTGTCGGGTGCCAAACCTGCATCTACACAAGGCTGACTTGTCCTACACTTGGGTCCTGCAGGGCCGACTTCAGGACTTGAGTATGCATGGATTTTGGTATCCACAGGAGTCTTGGAACCAATCCCCCACTTCTACTGAGGGATGACTGTATTTGAATATGCTAAACATTGTATATCTGTAAGCACTCCTGCTTGTAAAACTTCTCAACCCTGACGATAGGCAGAAAATGTCTCTTTTAAGCTCTTCCTTGCTTATTAATTTATTATTCAGATTGTAGGACCCATTTTCACAGTTTAAGTAATTTACACATCATGCAATGACAACCATCAATCATATTTAAAACGACTACTAGAACTAAAATACCAAGGGTTTGTCTAAGGTTTGCAGAACCTTCCATCTGAAAGATTACTTAATTTGTTTTGAACCTACACATCCATTATTCATTCAACGGATACTCAATACACATGTACCATGCGCCATGTCCTATACACTGGTAGATGTTTATAGATGTGGATTTGTGATCAGGCTTTCATTCAACAGGTATTTCCTGATTATCTGCTATGGGACGTCACATCGTGAGAGATTCTTCTGATGGGTTAAAGAAATAAGCAAAATCTCGTCCTTGCCTTCAGGAATGCTGTTACTTGAGAACCATTCTTCAGTTAGTCCAGCAAAGAATGTGTTATGCTCTTCGCCCTAACACAGAAGCATAATACAATTTATTAGGGCACAAGATACGTGCTGGTTTTTCTGTTTTTGTCTACTCAGAATCCACTCTCTGCCCTTCTTTACTCTGGTCTGTGCCCTGTGAGGCCATCCCTTGGATAACTTAGCTTGGGTTCCCTTCCCCTGGCTTCCAGCTGGTTCACCCACAGGGAAGCACCAGAGGGATAAGCCATGGTTGAGGTCATTTCTTCAATGCCCCTCCTTACGTGAGCACTGTGTCTCCGGCACGGGGCTTCCTTCTTCCAGGACAGAGTTCCCCCTCACGGGGCCTCCTCTCCAGAGATCCAGTCTCACTGAGCTCCAGTAACACCACGTCCCCTGTGTCCTTTGGCCATGGAGGTGGCAATGGCTTCTGCTTCCACTAGCTCAGGGTGACTTACCCTTCCTGGTTTGTTCTCTTAACCTAGCACACACATCTGTTAGGAGTCCCTTTATTAAAACCTCTTCATTCCAACCACCCGGAGCAAATTCTGCTTCTTATTGGGATTCAGGTTAATCAGAATATCAAAGCTGATGAAAACTGAGAAATCCAATCTCTCCTTTTTATTTTAAAGGGACGGAAACTCAGGCCCAGAGACGGTTTCACTTGCCGGGGTTCACACAGACCCTGGGAAGGATGAGAAGCAGCTGGCCTCCCCCACCTCCCCCCAGTCCACACTCCTGTTGCAAGCACCCCAGACCAACCCCCAGTGTGTGACCAGCTTCTTCTGTGAGGTCTAATCTTCTGATCTTTCAAACTTTGGACAATGGCTCCTTCTGCAAGCTTTCAAGCCTGCAAGCTAAGGACATGAATGAACTGAGTCATCCCCACAGAGCTTCATTAATTTTAAGGCAATTTGAGATTTCTGAGTCATAGGTTTCAGTCATTTAGACTTTCCCAGCTGGTACTGTACTTGCCCACACACATTTTTCTTTAAAGATTGCATCTGTGTCTAGATGTGTGGTTCTTTTGCCCTCCCTCCGTCAGTTTCTGAGCGAAACCGACCTCATAGAGAGATGTGTGCAGGGGTATGCCATTTCCACTTGCCATGTGCATTTTAGTCCTTGCATGAGAGCTTAATGAAATTAGCAGTCTGCAGCTTGCTCCAGATACTACCCACCAGAGACATGCACAATTCCAAATTCTACATCCAACACAATATTTTACCCAGCCTCCCAAGAAAACTCAGTTATACCATATGGTGACTCCACTCACTGAATAATATTTAGCAACTTGATGAACAAGGACTGAATCATATCTTAACCATCTTGGCCAAATATTGTTTTATATAGCAACAGTATTAGTAATATATATGTTTTATTTTTTACATGAGCACTTCCTGCTACGCCCACTGAAAATTAAGAGCTAGACCTCACTGGAAGTAGACTGCACAATAGAAGAGTTCTCGCTCATTAGTGATCTTCAATCCAATATTGCATTGTATGTATGATACATTCAGAATGTCTGCTTTTTCTTTTTTTCCAGAACAGCTGCTGGGATTGAGCAATAGTCTCCCAGGGTAACGCAGCAGGGAATCCTGGGGCATTTCCCAGACACTGAAAACAAAGGATATGTATCCATGGGGAAGACAGGGCTCGAGCTCTCTCCCTCCCACAAGGGAGAAGTCCCCGTATCCTCAGTATGTGGGGAAGAAAATTAGCAAGCCTCTGAGTGAGTGGCCCCTGTGGCCTGGTGATCTTAAGAAAGTCACTTTCCTCTCTGAGCCTCAGTTCAATTGTTCAAAAAGGATAATAAGGAAAACCCTTTGTAAATGTTAATACAGCATGCAAGTGCTAGGTTAGTCATTTGTGTTGTGCAGACACTGTCAAAGCTGTGTACATATATGCAACCGTAAGTAAGATGCAATCCACATCTTCCACAAACTTACAAGTTGAAAACAAGAATATACAGAAATAATTTCAAGAAAATATGGCTAGGCTAAGATAGAGTTATGCACAGTAAAGGGATTCTTAGGTCAAAATGAGAGTTGCTGGAGTTGTTGGTGCCCAGGATGAATCTTGAACGGTCAGTAAGATTTATGGAGATTAGAAGAATGTGTATTTCACACATTCAAGAGCATGAGTATTTGTGACTAGAGAATGTAACTCATGGTACAAAGTGACAGGAAATAAGGCTGTATTTATAGCAATTAAGTAATACTAGCTATTATTACTACAGAATCAAGACTGTTTGAAAATCAGAAAAGGGATTTGTGGGAGAGGCTCATGCTAAGGCAGCAGCAACTCATCTCTCCCCACCCCGTGGCCACCACTGAGCCCGTCTCCATGGGAAATTGGTGTAAAATGTTCCCGTTATCTATTACTGAGTATAAAACTGACCAGCACTTACTGGTGTAAAACCACCACCACTTCTTTATATCATGGTTTCATAGGGAAGGAACTGGGGCAGGTGGCATAGCTGGGGTCGCTCGGGGGTATTCTGTTGGCTGCTGGTGCTCTCTGCAGGGATGAAGACAGCTTCATTCACATGCCTGGAGTCTTGTCAGGGTTGGTTGGAAGGCTGGGCTCCACCGAGATCCTCTTCTCCACATACGCTGGGGCCTTTCCCAGTGGTGCTCCAGCAGGGCAGTTGGTCGAACTTATGTTCTCTCAGGGCTCCAAAGACTAAGGCAGAAATTCCCAGTTCTCTCCAAACAAAGCCTGGAACTGGCTGTGTGTTGTATCTGCCCTTTTCCACTTGTCCAAACAGTTTCAGGCCAGGCCAAATTCAAGGGAAGGTGGAGAGCCTCCACCTTTTAATGGGAGGAGTGTCAAAATTTGTGACCATCTTCACCCTGGAACATTTATCTCTTGATTTCTGGTTACTTCCTGTAAGCAAATCTTGATTTCTCTGGCCCAAGTAAGAATGCATTAGGAAGCAAAAAGAAAAACAATCTCAGATGAGGCAAGTGCAGTCTAAGAGAGGCTTGTCATTGTATTGTGAGCTCCTACATGATCCACTGTCCTGCGCCCAGCACCTAGCACAGCGGTTAGCACGTAGAAGGTGATCCATCAACAGAGCTCAGCTAACCTACAGGAATTTGCTGTTATATTGTTGTTATGTGAGTGAATTTCTCACACTGAACCTTCCAGGAAAGGTGCCAGGGGAATCTTATTGCAAAACTAGCAGTTTATTGGGTTGACAAAGAGAACATTCAATTAAAGAGATTTTCAGAACACAATAGAATCATTTTAGTTGTGAAATGTGGACTTAAAAAGTAATTGTTTTTAACACGCATCTGAAGACAGGATGGTAAGATGCAGCTCCTTGTACTCAGCCACACACTGAGGGGCCTTGGTGGACACAGGAGAGCAAACGCACCCATAGTTGGGTCAATCCAAGAAGTCTCTGCCCCAGGACAATGTCCAGGCTCTGTCCATAGCATCAGGCCTCTAAAAGAACATCACTCATAGATGGATTTATCCAACAAATAATGATGACAACCACTGTGTGCCCACCACCATTCTATAGACTGTGAATACAAGACAGACCCTAGGTCTCCAGGGCCTTCTGTCTACAGACTAGGACATCTTCTGCCTATCCTTAGAGTCTGGGGAAATACTGGGGTGTCAGGAGGTGGTAGACTAAGACAGTGGGGAACAGAGAGACTGAATCACCCATTGCCAACCACGAGTCCACTGTGCCAGAAGGAGGAATATCACAGGGATATAAACTATTTGGCTTTTAGCTTCTGCTCCTTTCTGTTAAACATAGTAATCTTCACCCCAAGATTCTGATATACCACCCTACAGAATGCCATGGTGGGTGACTTTTGAAATGAGTCTTAACAATCTATGCCTCCTGGTACTCACACCCTCTTGTTGCATTTGGGTGGCCTTGGTAGCTTGCTTCTAATGAGCAGAATATGGCAAAAGTGATGTGGGCTGTGACTTCCATCTGGTTCATACTCTCTCTGGTTCTTCTCATGTGTTTGCTCTGGATGCAGCAAGCTGCCATGTGTGAGCCACCCTCTGTAGAGGCCCAAGTGGCCAGGAACTGAAAGGGGCCTCCAGCCAACACCCTGGGAGGAAATGAGACCCTCGGTTCAACAACCTTCAAGGATCTGAATCCTGGCAACAAGTATATGTGGGACCTTGCAAGTGTGTTCTTTCCCAGTCGAAACTTCAGATGAAACCACAGCCCTGGCCTATGCCTCAGTTGTACCCCTGTGAGTCACCCTAAAGCAGATGACTTGGCTAAGGCATTCCTGGAGACCTGACCCACAGACATAATGCTGTTTTGCCTTAAGCCACTAAGTTTTTGTAGGTAATTTGTTATATAGCAACACATAACTACTAATAACACAAGTGTATAAAAGAAGAATAGAATTCTAATTAGCTCAGCTCCCAGTTGAGTGCACTTTCTGCTACATCATGTGATTTCTGGCCCATAAAGATCTTTCATCCAGGGGCCAGGGGATCATCTGGCTGGAGGATTGAAGTCCTGGCATTTTAGTTCAGCAATCGCATGTTTTCATGGTGCAGCTACAGCCTTTTGTCCTTCTCCTACAGCTCTGTCTATGTCTCAGGCAAACCCGATGGCTGTTTCTTATCCCAGAAGACTTGTGTCTTCTACCTCCAGGACTTGGCACATCTTCTCTTAGAAACACTTTTCCATCTTGACCTGCTGATATTGATATTCTGCTCAGATGTGAAGGCCAGCTCAAATGCTTTCCTTATTTGATCTCTTGGCTGGAAAGGTTCTTTTTTTCCTTCATATATATGTGCATATATATATGCCCTACTTTGTGCCAAGGAATATTCTAAAGGATAAAAGGGTAAATAAAATCCCCTGCTTTTATTTAGTTTATATTTTATAATTATTGACTTTATGGTAGAATTACTTTATGTAAATATTGTATGCCTCAACTCCATTATAAATTCTGAGAACAGGGATACAGTCATTTTCTATGATTTTTGCAGTAACAAGGTCCCAAAACTCAGTAACTATCTGCTATGAACTGAATCATGTTCTGCCACAAGTTCTTATACTGAAGCCCTAACCTCCCATGTGCTTGTATTTGCAGGTAGGGCCTATAAGCAGGTAATTAAGGTTACAAGAAGTCATAAGGATAGACTCAAATCCAACAGGGCTTGTGTCCTCATAAGAAGAGGAAGTGACCCTGGGGATGCTCAGGCACAGAGAAAAGACCCTGTGAGGACACAGCAAGGAGGTGGCCACCTGCCAGTCAAGGACAGAGGCCTCAGGAGAAGCCAAACCTGCTAACACCTTGGTCTTGGACTTGTATCCTCCAGAACCATGAGAAAACAAATTCCTGTTGTTTAAGCCACCAGTCTGTGGTCTTTTGTTACTGCAGCCTGAGCAGACTGCACTGTCATTTGACAAGACCGAGCCCAGCGGTGCAGTAGACTGAGTGGACCCGTAGTAGCACGGCAAAGCCAACGGCAGTGGGCTCGGTCACTTCTGAGTTTGAATTCTATCTCTACCCTGTACCAGCCAACAAAAGCCACTCATCCCTGTGGAACCCCAGCTTCCCTTCTCTATAAAAGGAAGTAAATCTGCCCTGTATTTCACTGTTACCTCGAGGAAGATGTGAGGTGGTGTTTGTAAAGTGATTGTCAAGAACTAAATGCAGAGGAAGTGTTACCTGTTTCCCTTCCTTCTTCTCTCTCCTCCCCAGGCAGAGAGACCATATCAGGGGCAGGGCAAGCCCAGCCACATGGAGCCTGAGGCACAAGGAAAAATCAGTCATACCACCCATTCTTTATTTAAAATATTGATGCATTTTTTTCATTACGGATTTTTTAGCATTGATTTGTATTTTTTTAAAAAAACATCATGTGTCATATGGTTTGGATGCTTGGCCCCTCCAAATCTCATGTTGAAATTTGATCCCCAGTGTTGAATGAGGGGCCTGCTGGGAGGTGTCTGGGTCATGGGGTGGATACCTCATGTTTGGGGCCTCCAGCACGATGATGAGTGGGTTCTCGCTTTGTTAGTTCTTGCAAGAGCTGGTTGTTTAAAAGAGCCTGGCACCGCCTCCTCCCTCTCTTTTCTCCTTCTCTGTCCATATGACACGCCTGTCCCCCCCTCACCTTCCTCCTTGGTTGGAAGTTCCCTGAAACCCTCACCAGAAACAGATGCCAGCACCATGCTTCTTGTACAGCCTGCAGAACCGGGAGCCAAATAAACCTCTTCTCTTTATAAATTACCCAGCCTCAGGGATTTTCTTTGTAGCAACACATATGGACTAATACAATGTGAAAATATTATTTGTCTTGATTATTGATTTTTTAGCACCTCCTTTAAATTTTTGCACCTGAGAAAAGTGCGTGGTTCCCCATACCCTAGTTTGGCCCCTGGATACCAAACTGATTAACAAAGCCTCCTCTGGCCTGAGTACAAGGCTGACCAGGATTCTCCGTGGATCTCCCTAACTCCAAAAGTTCCCTGTATCCCAGATTCTGGCAGGCCATGTATGGAACAATTTGGTCTGCAAGGCAGAATGATTCTCTTGTCCTTTAGGGATATATCAATTCTTATAGACACCAGCGTAAAATTTTTTTTTTTTTTTAATTTTCTTCTGAGATGACCTAGGAAAGGGCCCTGGCAGGATGGGAATGAGCTACATGAAGGATTTCCTTGATGTGACCTTTTGCCAGTTTTACCTGTGCTTGGCCTGTGTTTCCCTGAGGAATTTTAGCGAACTTTGAGAAAAGGAGTATGTCAGCAGCCTGTGGGTCTGACCTGGGTGAGGCTTTGCCAGCCCCTGGTGGATCCCTTTTTTCTGGCTGGGAATCCCTGATGTGCCTTCTGTCTGAGACGCCTGTACCCTGTCTCTCCCCCTAGGCTGGGAGCAGCTAGAGGGAAGGCATGAGATCTTAGCAATCTTTAGCTCTATTGCCTGGCGCAGTGTCAGCAAGGAAGAGAAAGAGGAGAAAGAGGCAGGAGGAGAAATAGAGGAAAAGAAGGAGAAGGGAGCAGAGGCAGAGAAGTTTACACTGATGTCATATATAGTATAACAGTGGTGGTGGTGGTACTTGTGGTAAAAAGTGACACTACCTTCCAGTCACTAAACGGAGCACTTCACTCACCTGTCATCTAATCCTCACAACAATGCTATGAGGTTGTGCTATTATTGTATCATTTTAAAGAAGCAGAAGCTAAGGCTTAGGGATACTACGTAGCTTGCCTAAGGTCACACTGCATAACAGGACTTCAGAGGAAGTGCTCAGTAGGTGTGGCTTGGCCTGTTGAATGATGGTTGGTTGACTTTTGCATTCAACTCTTCTAGATGTGGTTTTCCCAGCATCTGTCAGAGATCAAGCCTGGCAGTCACTGAGCACTGTGCCATTTAGAAAGCTGTTTACTTCCTTGAGTCAAAATCCCATATAAGTCGTACTTGTTAGTAAGCTTTTTTATTGAATGATGTAAGATTTGAATGATATCAAATTTCATGTTGTCCGAGTATAGCAATTATACTTAGATGTACTTTTTAATGCCTCAATGAAAGAAAAATTATGAAATAAGTTATTAGTTTACAGTTCTGTATTTTATTAAACACAAAGCAAGTATGAACATTTGCAAGCAAATTGTGCAAATATAGACGAGATATATTATTAGTTCCATCCACAGTCTACTGAGTAGACCACTTCATGTAGAGCTGAGGCTCCCATGCTCTACTTGCTATCTTCCAAGCCCACCTGAGAATCCTGGGCTCACAAGTTGCAAACTACTATTTTATAGATATCAACCTTTTGCTCAGACATGCTTTCCTATTTTGCAACTTGTTAATGTTGTATTCAAATGAAATTTTACGCAAAGGGGCCCCAATGCATAAGCCCCAAATTGCCTTAAATTTAGAATGATATTTGGACAGAGAAGGGAATAGAAAGAGGAGGAAAAGGGACAAAAGGAGAGAGGACAGGGAAGGGGAAGGAAGTGGCAGGAAGGAGAACTGCAGCATAAAAGGATCACAGATTTTGCCATTAGATAAAATGGACTGGGTTTGTCTTCCTGGGCTAGTAAATTCCTTCAGACTCAGTTTCTTCTACTGAGGCTAGTAATGAAATCTCTTTTAGGGAATTATTGTTCAGATTAAGTGAGACAAAATACATGAGTGCTTGTTAAATTGGCAAGGCTGGTACACATATTAGTTTTTATAAACCTTAATCTGAGCTCTGACGGCCATCCAAGACCAAGTTGCTAATTGTCTGATCTGGTGCCCAAATGGGATGGAAACTCAATGCATTGTTGTTCAGATATCGGTCTACTTGTGACATGCCTGCTTTTCCCATACTAAAGGTTGGATTGTAAAAGCTGAAGGGAATCTTAAGTGATTATTTGATTTAGCCTGTTTCCTTTGCAAGGAAGGTATTATTATCTCCACTCCACGTGAGAGACAAGGAAGGGAAGGGAAGTTAAGTGCCATTCAAGGCCCCAAAGCTTGTGAAACAGAGGGCAATCTGGCCCCAGGTCTATCTGTGTGCCAGGTGTGGAAACACTCACAGATTTACTAGAACACCATCCAAATGGAGTCTTTTTACAGTAACCTACAACTCTAGATAATATGTAAATTCGTAGCACTTCCTGGACTAGCTGGTTCATTTTACCTGTTTCACTTTTCTTTATTAGCTTCTCAGCAATACTGAACACAATGGGAGACGATTTGCAACACTCAGAAAATCCCCATATGTTGGGTTTCCCACCCTGCTCTAATTTAAGAACAACAACAAAACTCTCTTGTATCTCATTTCACTTGTAAAGCTATTTTCCTATATGAGAAAAAGAGTTACAAAACCAGGACTTGGGGGGAAAAAATGGTTCCAACGTTGCCATTTCTTCTGTGTTTATACACTAGACTTTTCCCAGTGGACCATTTATCCAAAGACAAAAACACATCCTCAGCCTAGCCATGGTAAAAACAAACAAATAAACAAAAAGTCATCTTTCAATAGGTACAATTCAAAAGCACCTTGTAAATAAGCAGCTGCTTCTTGAACATGAGCTGTTAAAAAAAATATGAGAAAGGAAATCATCATTCTGGGAGGATTTTAAGCGGGCCATTCAATCCAAAGGTTTAGTCAACTCTAGAAAGCTTGGTGACATGCAATGTGGTAGAGTAAAAAAAAAATCATGTAGTTTCAGAATAAACTCATTCCCCTGCCGCTTTTCTCCCCAACACACACGTGCGCGCGCACACACACACACCCTCCAGGGCCACCGAGTAATGGGCTATCATGAATTAGATTAATTAGTCCCTCTGGGTCCTGGTTCTTTCATCTGTAAAGTGGGGGTAATAATTTGAAGGGTTATATAAGAACTAGAGAGAAAGAAAGTGGCTGGTCTAGCATTCAAAAGACATAATTAAAGGGTAACTGTTATTGAAGTTAGTAAGAGAGAAGATTCTCAAAGCAATGGGGCAATTTATGACATGGAGTTAATACAGCCACCATGTGCCAAGGCCTAGAAGCAAGCCACAGGCCTCCTCACCGCCTGAAAGGCACCTGGACATTGTGACTACCTCTAACGTGCAGGATAGTACAGGTCACGTGAACCTGGCTAAACGTATCCCCAGTTGCTGCAGCTATGAAGGTGTGCACCCTCTTGCCCAGATTGCCTCCTTCTTCTTGACACAAACAGATGACAGAAACCATTTACTGAGTTAGCAGAACGTTCAAGGAAGGCAACGAGGGGATATGAAGTTGAACACAAAGTAATGTAACACTAAAGGTGGAACCAAGCCAGTGGTGGAAACCTCAGTTAAAGATAGAGCACCTCCTAAAAACATTACAGAGCAGGATATATCCTGATTTGGTTCCCCATACATTGATTAGTTAAATCTTGCATGAAGGAGTAAGTAGGAGCACTTATCTTCTTGGCCACCTTTACTGATTCTGCTGGCCAATCTGTAGAGTCCATCATTGGGACTATCTAGATGGCAATTTAGGCATTAACGTCACAAACCTCCTCATTATTGGCTAACCACACCTTGCCTTGAGCTTGAACAGACCATTTAAAACTTGAGGCATCTACAAAGCCAAGTAAGGGGACTGGAGAATATGACCTTGAGCTGAGGGAGTGCAGCAAGGTGGAGGGAATGTCCTGGAAAGGATGCTAGAGAAACACAGAGGCACCAGAAAGGGATGAGGGTAGGCTCCTTCTCAGGGTCAGGCACTGAAGTGAGCACCTAGATATCCATGCAGTGATGAGCTGGCAGGCATGCAATGGAGAAGAGTGAGAGATGAAGCTGTTGGGAAGTTCTTGAATTCCAGTCCAGTGAGCCTATGCCCAAGGCTGTAATGTATGAACAAGAAGACTGCTGCTATGGTCTGAATGTTTGTGTCTCCTTAAATTTCTCATGTTGAAACTTAATGATCAATGTGATGTTATTAGCAGGTGGGGCCTTTGGGAGGTAAACAGGTCACAGGGACAGAGCCCTCGGGAATGGGATTAGTGCCCTTATACAAAAGGCCCCAGGGAGCTGCCTTCCCCTTCCATCATGTGAGGACACAGCATGAAGGTACCATCTATGAAGCAGATTCCAACTTCCCAGACACGGAATTGGCCAGTGTCTTGATCTTGGACTTTCCAGCAACTAGAATTGTGAGAAATACATTTCTGTTGTTTATGAGCCACTTAGTTTATGATATTTTGTTATAGCAGCCCAAATGGACTAAGCCAACTGCATTTTGCACAACTTCAATGGTGTCATTCACAGAGATCTTGATGGAGATGGAATGTTCTGGAGATAAGCAGGTCACAGTCTGCACATTAGCCTTTAGGTGGCACTCTCTGCAGCTCATCCTGGGAGTTTGGCATAGACTTTTGAGTCTAGACATGACTTGCTATAAGAGTTAAAACAGATGAATGTTGTCACCTGTGGCAGATATCAGCCGTAAAGTGATATAGAAGTCTTATGAGTTCTTCTCAAAAACTGTTTATTGTTTGATCAACAAACAGAGCACTTAGCTTAGGGCATCACACTTAGCAGATACGTACCCTATGTTTGCTAAATAAATGAACTAATGAGCAATGAAGTGAATGAAGGAGCAGTTAAATACATTTCAGGATAGAGAATATTCTAGAAAACATGCACAGAAGGCTACTGATCTGAGATAACTGGATTTGACTGTCTTACAACAGAGTATACTAGTTAAAATATGTCTCCATGTAATTATATAATCATTATTTTAATTGTCACATATTTTAATTACATATTATACTATACTTAATCATTCCTGTAACTGTACATTTTACAACTCCCACACATCTTACTGATACTGTAAACATTTTATCCATTATTATTCTTATTATTTCATGTTGGATGGCTTTCTGTGGATGTATTCCAACACCAATAATAATAATAGTGAGTATTTATTTTCTATTACACATAAGACATTGTACAAGTTGCTTTATATACACCTTCCATAATTTTCATGTGTTAGGCAAAATTCATATTATAATCTCACTTTATAGATTAAGATATTCTAAATTTGACCAAAGTCACATGGCTAAAAAGGGAATGAATGAAAATTCCCACCCAGATCTTCCTACTACACATATTATTTTTTCAACTTGAGATGACTTACTGAGTATACAGGCATAAAAACTGTTTAAGGCACTTGGTATAAATTATCTAACTTATCCTGCATTGCAATATCTCTATGAATTTGATCAACAAACACAGCACGTAGCCATCAATTTGGCCTTCAAGGATGTGCAGGACAATAGTCTCTGTGTAATTTCATCAGAGGTAATAAATTCACTATCAGTCATGTGTAGCATTAGTTACACATCTCTATAAATTTATACTTTTCTGTTCTCTCCAGGCCATAGAGCACTTCCTTCCCTTGGAAGCCCAGTGGTATTTACTCTATATGGTGTCCAGTATGATCTTTCTAAATTCCCATAACAATCACCTCCCTTCCCAGTGTCAGTCTTGACTCTACATCTCCAACACTAGGAAGACCATGGTGGCCAGCTGTGTCCACCAACCCCTTTCCAATCTAATCCCAATGCACTTTGCCAGCCACACGCCAGGCCACTGCTCCAAGCTGCTGATGTTGGAACATGGTGCATTACTAGAAATTTCAGAACATCCCACTCCGTTGCTTTTGCACATTCCTTCCCTCTGCCCGAAATGCCAACAACAATCTCTTATTCATTTTATTTTATGACTCATAGGACTATTTCAAGGTCCACAAAGTCAGTAAATATATTTTTTAAACCACTGTATCTTCATATCCAGTGTCTGGCACATAGTAGGTTTCAATAAATATTTGCCCTGGATTAATTCAAGGTAAAAAAAAAAAAAAATCACATTTTCTGGGAAAACTCACTGAGGTTCTGCAAAAGCTATTCCCTCCTCTATGCTCCCATGAGGGCTTGATATTCTAATTGCCACATTGTTACACAATGAAATTATTTGTTTCCAGTCTTTCTCTGGGCTAGACTCTGTGCTCTTGGGTGGCAGAGACCAGATCTTACTCATACTTGGATCCTTAACATTCAGCAGAGGGCCCGGTTTAGAGTAAGCCTTCATAGATTTCCTGGAATTGAAAATATAATTCTAAAGCAATCACGTGAGGTGAACAGGGTGGGTGTTATGCTTCTCATTTTACAGATTAAGAAACACGGACTCAGGGAGGAAAAAAAATGTTTTGACTCAATTTCCATTTGAAGTCAGAGGCCCAGCCAGGGCTGGAGCACAGGTCTCCCAAGCCCTAATTATTAGGAAGTTCGGTATGTGGCCACTGAACTGAGGAGGCCAGGCACTTTTGTTTCTGACATATCAGCAGAGGTTGCCTGGGGTCTGTTCCTGGCACAGGCCAAGTGCATTCATGGGGTAAGACTGAATTAAGGGCTCCTGCTAAGTCACTGGTCAAGGTGATAGCCTAGGGAAGCACATCTATCCCTTAGGATTAGGGATTGAGTCATAGGCAGGTTTGTGGGGAGAATGAAATGTGCCAGGAGATTTGGGGCCACTTCTTCACCTTTTTTTCAAATTCCGTGCTAATGGGTGGCCAGCTTTACAGTCAGTGTCCTCTCTCCATCTCTGGCCAAGAGTGACTCTGTTGTCCTACGTGAGCATAATTATAAATAGCACTTTTTGACTCTCTAGCATCCTACACTGGGGAATAAATTAGAGTCCCTCCCCCAGTTGAAAATACGCTACATCCACGTAAAAGCTATGAAGTCTCCAAGAGTTGTCCCAACTCCCCTTTTCTAGTCCGTTAGCTTTTTAAATTTTATTTATTTATTTTTTGCCTTTAAAAAAAAAATGTCCCCTAACAGATTGTGTCTCATTTACTAGGATACATGATTTCAAGGCCTGGCCTTTAGAGCCTCTGCCTGAGTTCAAGCCCCTTTCCTCTTGTGTTCCTTTCTAAGCCAGCCAACTTCGGACTGGAAGCTCCTGAGGAAATCAGAATAATTCAGGAATAATTCGGGGGTGAAACTGCAGCCTTCACCTGGTCCTCAGTATTGAATGTATTTGCAGTGCACGTGCTGGGGGCAAGAGAGAACTCAGGAAGCCCAGAGTGCTGGCGGGGAGCCAACAGCGCTCCCTGGAGGTGTGGGTGCAAAGGTTTGTCTCATTCGGCTTCCAGGGCCCTCCGGGCACTGCCCTGGGAGGGGAAGAATTAGTAATTAAGTGTGGCCATAAAGGTGCCTTCAGCTGGTCTGCTGAAAATACTGGGAGCCCAAACTGGGGGTGAAGGCGAGAGCAAAGTTGGGGGGGGAGGGGAATTGGTGACACCATCTAAAAGCAAGCAATGGATGTCTTTTTAAATGGGGCGAAAGGTGTTGGAGAGAGATACTGAAACTAAGTCTTGAAACTCCAAGCAGCAACACTGATCCAAGCACATTCTTCCAAAAAAGGGACAAGCTCCCCGCTCAGTGCAGCATCTGTGCATAGGTGGCCCGATGCTCAGAGGATGCCCGGTTTTCTGGGGAAAAGCGCCCGGAGGATGAAGTAGGTACGAAGTGGACTGGGTGCTGCAGGAGCTGCGAGGGGGGACGGGCGAGCGGTCTCGGCCTGCAGCCCCTGCCCGGCAGTCCCAGCGGGGCGCGCAGCCGGGGCCAGGCGTGCGGCAGCCCCAGGCCGCGGGCAGCGGAAGGATATAGCACTTTGTTTACTTCGCCCCAGCCGTCCCGGGATCCCGAGACCACCGCAGGCGCCCCTGCCCGGAGCTGCAATGGCAGTGGCAGCCGTCCGCGCCGCCGGCTGGCGCGGGGAGCAGCCCTGGGACTGGCAGCAGCGAGGTTGATTGATGGGCGCCCGGCTCAATGAGGGGGGCCCAGGCGGGGGCGGGGCGGGGCCGGCTCCGGGCTGAGCCAGTCGCGGGGGCGGCGGGGGGGCGGAGGCTCCGTGGAAATGTGTCGGTGACATTGAATGGGGAGCCCGAGCGCGAGCGAGGCGCGCGCGCGCACACACGCGCACACACGGCCCGCTCGCTCCGAGATCCCCGGCCACGTAAGTAACTATTAATACCGCCTAGCCGGGAGATGCGGGCGTGCTGAGCTCGGGGATTGGCCTGGGGCACCGTCGGCCATCCCCTTTAATTTTTAAATACACAGTCCTCTGTTACCTCTGGGGGACGAGAAAAAAATAAAAGAAGACGAGGACCGGCCGTCAATATTCTCCAAAACAAACCCCTACGGGCAGTTCGGGTTCAGGGCAGGGGGAGACGGAGTGGTTGCAAATTATTCCAAGGCAAGATCGGTTCTCCAGCGGGAACGGGGGAGAGGAACGCCGCGCGTTGGCACGGTCGGGGACGCATCCCCTTCCAGCACCCGCAGGACCCCCAGAAGCGCGTGCCGGGGAATCGGAGGCCGCCGATCTGCACTTCTCGCTTCTCTCGGAGGGAGAGCCGGAGCGCGAGTGAGCGGCGACAGCATGAGCCTGTGCTGACCTCGGCACGGCGGGCCAAGCCCTGGGCTTTGTCGCGGTACCTGCGCCCGGCCCGCGCCGCAACTCCGTGCCCGGCTTTTGCAATCTTTTGTTGGCAAAGCTGACCGTTCCAAGTTAAATGCTCCCTTGATATTTTTCTTTTTTTTGTTTGTTTGTTTAATTTTTGGAGAGCCCTGGCGATCTTGGAAAAGCCTCAGACGCCATCTACAGTTAAAACGTAGGTAACAGACCTCTCCAGCACCCCCCTTCCACGCCCCCCACCCTTTCCACCAAAAAAGGGGGTGCAGCGCGGATTCTGGCTGGCGCGCGTCGCGAGCCGGTAGACCCGTGCTTATTTCCTTTTTCTTTTTGTTTGGTTCCTAACGCGTCGAGACCAAGCCGCGGCCGTGCGCTCCCCGAAGACGGCACAAACTACAGCCCGGCTCCTCCGCCCCGTCTGTGACTCGGAAGCCTGCCTGGGGATCGCTTCGGGAAGCCCGGCGCTGCGGCTCCCACCTTAGCAGTCCGGTGGCTCATCTGGGTCCACGCTGGGGAAAGAGAGAGAGAGAGAAACTAAAAGCGCGGTGACCCTGCACACTGCTGGCTGCTCTGGGGTAACAAAAGGTCTCGAGTTGCCTGCCGGCCGAGTCACCCCGGGAGCGGGAGCCGGCTCTGAGCAGACGAGGTGCCGGTGGCGCCCATTCGGGGGCTTCTAACTCTTGCTCCACGCAGCCCCGTTCCCCTCCCCTCCCCTCGCGTTCCTTTTTAAACCCGTGGCACGGAGGCGCCTGCAGCCGCACTCGCCAGCGACTCTTCTCTCCAGCGGGTTTTTTGTTTGTCGCGTGCGATCCCCACACTCATGAACATACACAGGTCTACCCCCATCACAATAGCGAGATATGGGAGATCGCGGAACAAAACCCAGGATTTCGAGGAGTTGTCGTCTATAAGGTCTGCCGAGCCCAGCCAGAGTTTCAGCCCGAACCTCGGCTCCCCGAGCCCGCCCGAGACTCCGAACTTGTCGCATTGCGTTTCTTGCATCGGGAAATACTTATTGTTGGAACCTCTGGAGGGAGACCACGTTTTTCGTGCGGTGCATCTGGACAGCGGAGAGGAGCTGGTGTGCAAGGTAAGGAGCCCGGGGTTTGGTTTTGCTTTTTGTCTTTTAAAAAGATACCCCGGCCTTTCAGTGGGGGCTGGAGGGGGCGGGAGGTCACCGGGCCCTCCAGTCTGGGGAAGGGAGATTCGCAGGATAATTATCCGTGGCCTGGTTAAATGAATTTATTCATTTATTTGTTCGTGTTCGACTAGTTGCGAAGTTTTTAGACCGTTTCAGACAATGAGGCGGGCTGCAGCGGGGGCGTTTTGGGGAGAGCCCGGGGAGAGGAGGGCGGCGGGACTGCGCGGGTGCCACGGACACGCGTGCTCCCGAAGGCTCGAGGGTCTCTGCGCGAGGCCGGGTCCCGCCGCCCAGGGGATTTCTTCGTGTGTCCAGTCCCCTCCCCTTGCAACGTGGAGCAGGGAATCCCCCGTTAATTTTAAGACACCGATGGCTTGGTTTCTTTCGCAGCCATTGTTCTAAGCAGCGTGCAGGTGTTAAACCTTTGTTCCGAAGGTGCCCTTTAAAAGAGACACACAAAGGTGTCCCCTCAGGCTGAGCCCTGGGGCCCAGCGCTGGGAAGGAGTTTACAAAGACCTTTCTGCTGCCGAGAGCCTTGAAAGGAGGGCTGGGGTGGAAATCAAAGCAGGCGCATCCTCGGGTTAATAGTGAAGCCTTTGGGTCTTTCTCTCTGGTCTCGGCTTCTTCTCATCTCTGGACTTCCCTGCCTGCCCATCACCCCCCTCCTCCTCCCCCTCCATACACCTTTTCCTGTAAGGTTTAGGCTAGCGTTTGGAGCCCCAGGGATTCGTAGTGCTAATACTGAGATAGACACTTCAGTTTTCTTTTTGTCTTTGACCCTGAACAGTGACTGGCTTGTGTATGTGAGTGTGTCTGTGTATCTTTGTGTGCACCCACAGTGCCCCAGACAAGGGGATGAACTTGGAATAGTTGCAAAAACAAATGACTACAGTGGAGCATATACTACTACCCAGAATTGGGCATAGATCAAGAATTCATTGTCACTCAATTTTAGGTTTGCTATATTTGGGGGGCGGTTGGTAAGGGAAGAGTGGGGACCCATGCTGCCTTTTAAATGGGCACTGTGCACAGCTGTGCTCCAATAATGCATCACACTTTGGCCATTCACCACAGACTGCTTTGTGGACTTGGCTTATTTCATCCTGGACTGGAGTATTTCATTGCAAAATTTGGGTTTAGTGGAGATCTCCAGTTTTGTGATTGTTCAGTTCAGACCGTGGGGGGAAATCGGAGACTCTTTAAATATTGCTCTTTGCTTGTACTGAGCATTTGGTATTTTGCATCTTCTGCAAGTTATTGAGATCCAGAGCAACTGTGCCCGGTTAACCAAAATTCAGTAGGCTATTCAGAGCTCAATTGAATTCTCAGAAGTCCTGCAAGGTTGCACAATAGGATAGTCATCCTTTGAAATGAATGAATTCCACAGAGCTGCCACTCTTGTATAAAGTATGCACAATCACCCAACAGTGAGTGTTTTCACTGCTTTTGCTCAACTTCAGTACAGCATTTTAATATTTTTCAAAGGCTGGAGATGGTTTTAAGCAAAGGGACTCTGCAGCCAGATTCTGCAGGAACATCTGGCTGTTATTTCTTTGTTTAAAATCAGAGGTGACTCTGGCCTCTGCTTGCTCTTTCTCCCTTCAAATTCTTCAAGACATATTTCACTTTGGGCTGACCTTACAGTGTCATTTGCAGACTTGGTCTCTGGCCTAAAACTGTACTTAATCTGTTGGTTTAGTTATTGCAAAGATTGAATCAGCCCCTCACCAATTATAGTGTGGCTGCAAGTGGATTTAAGTGCAGTGTCATTGTTCTGCTTGACAGAGGTCATCCCTTTAAGACACAGCAGCTTCTGTTTTCCTGACTTAATACCAAAGCTGACGTGGGTGACTTCTTATACAAGCATAGTTGTATATATCCTAAGAAGCTCCAAGTGAGTTTTATAAGACTGCTTCTGTGAACTACCCTGAGATATACTGTGGGCTCTTAGCTTATTTTAAGGCTCAGTGAAATCTACACATTGAATCCAGTTCCTTTTGATGTCTTAAAATACAGGGTTCATGTTTCCTAGCTCTGTGTTGACCAAAGAAGAAAGTCTTTGCAAAAACAGATCAAACGTAAAGATGCTATTTATCATAGAGGACTGTATAGTAGGACACTCTTTGGGGGAAGAGAGATTCCAGGGTCAATTCAAACAAAATAATCAAGATTCTTATTGTTTCCATGTGCCTACTTTTACTAGGCAAATGAAGGAAGGAGCTTTAGGGAGTCTTTAACTGTATGTTTTCATGGAAATGCTGGTAGCTACTGTGCAGATTGACATAATTGCTATCTTGGCAGAATGGGTACTTTTTTGCAAACGTTATTAATGATTGTCTAATCTTACTGCCTTATCTGAACTGTCACATTATATAACTAAGGCTCCAAATTAAACATGTAAGAAAAGCTGGCAGCCAGGCTTATGACTTGATTTTGCACTTGAAGGTGATGGTTTAAATACGAATCCAAGCCCATAAATGCATGTTATAGCTACTAATGAAAGTTTGGCTCCTTCCCATTTGGGCAAACATAAGTACTCATTTTATTTTTCATACTCTGTCCACCATCTTAGAATTTGGTCTCTTCTACAAAGGGTATGTATGCATTTTGAAACTGCCATGAATATGTTAGGTTTTGTTTTTTTTTTTTTGATTCTATGTCCATTCAGTTTTTCAACAGTGGGGCAGGATAACAGGCCAAAAGTGCTGAGCAAAATTCACCTTTTATTTTTTTTAAATGTACCTGGAACAGGAAGTATATTATAAATAATCATAACTCTATGAGCACTGTTGATAGAACCTGCAGCTTGGTGCTTCAGAAGACATCATCCTCATTGTATAATGCAGAGTGTTTACGTTAGCCACTGCAAAGTGTTTATTACTCTGAAATTTTTGAGGCTTCCCTGAGTGTCTGTTGCCTGCAGTCTGGGTGTTAAAGTTGACTCAAGCATTTCAGATTCCTAATTGAGCAGGCCTCTGAGGTCACTGCTCTTAGGTCATCATTTGACAGTATCAGGGTGTGATTTGTGGTCTCTGGAGATGTTGAAGTATTCATTCTTAAATTCTGGGTTATAGTGGCAGCAGCTGTGCCGCTTTCCTGAGATGCCTCATTATGGTTCATTCACAACGTTCCTGTTAACTTTGCTTCTTCGGCAGGGTTAGCACCAGCCCTCTTAGCTTCTTACTACCCCTGTTTGACTCACAGATTTTTTTTTTAATTCATTTTTTGAAGATCAGAGCGACTTAACTCAGATTCTTAAATGGCAGCCCGTGTCCCTGGGTGGGCTTCAGAGGGTCTGTGAATCTTCTTAAAATGAATCCAGTATTGTGCATGCATTTGAGAATGGGCATTGTCAGCTAAGAGGGGACAAGGCTTTTATTAGATTTTATGTGAGATCAGGACCAAAAAAAAAAAAAAAAAACAAAAACGATTAAGAGTGTTCTAAATCAACGTCTTCATTTTGTGAAGAGGAGGGAGGTCCAGTAACCCTAAGCTCTTTATCCATCTCATCCAGATTATTGGTAGCCGAGCCAGGATTACAGCCTCAAGGTTGGAGATTTCCAGTCCTGCATTTTCCCCACCACAGTGCAAAATGATGGCCAAGGAGAGTATATTTTAACTAGTGAAAAAGCGATTGAAGAAGCTAAATGATTGTGAGCTGATAACACAAAGTACATTGTTTGGGTGTTCCTGCCTTAGATGCTTTCCAGCAAAGCACACCCACGCCTGCCCCTGGCTCATGCACAAACACTGAATAGATCTATCTTATCCACACTCCGAGGCAGATAGGAAAACCACATTCCAAACCCAGAGACTTATATTTCTGATTTGTGGAGGTCTTGAAATGAATGAAAGCTTTTTTTTTGTTTGTTTGTTTTTAATAACCTTAAAAATTCTCTGTAGCGTTAATTTCTGTTAGGTCTGTTTTAAAAGGTATTGACAGTGCATTGTCTTTTTAAGCAAGCCCACGATGAGGAGGCATTTCGCAGGCTAATTTTGATTCATAGAAAATCATTGCATAACTGTTTCATTGAGTTAGATGTATCTGTGGAGGGAAGAGAGACAGCAGCAAGTCAGCTTCCTTATTAAGAAAGACTGTCCTATTCCTAGCCCTGCCACTGGGGGCTGGAGTTCTGGCTCATTCTCTGAGCCTCAGTTCTTACATCTGTAAGATGAACATACTGAATTAGATAACCAGTAGGCAAAATCTAGATACTTAATCTATCAATTGCTAATATTTTGTATAGTGCCTGTTGATGTGCATTTTTTTGTTCTGTTTTGTTTTGCTGAAGGTAAATGAGATTTTGTCTGTTATCTCTTGGGCAGGCCACTTTCTCCCAGATTTTGCCTCAGTTCTATAAACAGGGGTGATTGGGCTAGAGAGAAAAATAATACAACTTAATCATTTGTGTACTGTATTACATTTTGCAAAGCACTTTTACCTATATTTTCTCATATAATCCTCCTAACACTAAGTCAAGTGTCATTTGTCAGTTTTACACATGAGGACTTGGAGGCTCAGAGAGGTCAAGTGACTTGTTCAGAGCCGCACAGCTGGGTGAAGGCACGGCCAGTATGATCTGGGTCTAAGCTGACCGCATCTTCTGTCATCTCAAAAGCCCACGCCAGAAGGAAGTGTCAGCATTGTGTGGTTTGGTTGTGCAAGAGGCACCTGTGACTCTGGTCTTATTCCTGTCCTAGGTGTTTGATATCAGCTGCTACCAGGAGTCCCTGGCGCCGTGCTTTTGCCTGTCTGCCCATAGCAACATCAACCAAATCACTGAAATTATCCTGGGTGAGACCAAAGCCTATGTGTTCTTTGAGCGGAGCTATGGGGACATGCATTCCTTCGTCCGCACCTGCAAGAAGCTGAGGGAGGAGGAGGCGGCCAGACTGTTCTACCAGATTGCCTCAGCGGTGGCCCACTGCCACGACGGGGGGCTGGTGCTTCGGGACCTCAAGCTGCGGAAATTCATCTTTAAGGACGAGGAGAGGTAAGTCCCATTCCTGTCCAGACCGTGTACTCTGATAGGCTGCTTCTGATGGCTTGCTTGAAACGCTGGAATGAGCATGTTTTGCCACCGATTGTGCAGATGAGGGAAAGGAGGCTTAGGAGGACAAAAGGGAAGTGACTATTGCAATTTATAAGTGCCCTTGGAAAGCAGATAGCCACCACTCTAACGGTGTCATCCAGTGTTCAAAGGGCAGGGGCCAGGATATTCGGTGTCCCGGTGAATAGGTATGGTTTCGTGTCATGAACTCTGAAGGTGGCTGCAAAGCTGTGTGGCCTGTTCGATGTCAGTCAAGGCAGGGTTTTGAAAATTCTACCTTCAGAACACTCAGTGCCTAGAATCAGTCATTTATAATTTATTCATTCATTCACTCATTCAGTAGCTATTCCTTAAACGTACATTATGTATTAATCACAATTCTCAGTACTATTAATATCAAAATGAATCAGATAGTCAACTGGCCTATAAAGGAAGTGTTGTAGGCACCAAATAGCAGTTTGCGCCGGGTCGGATGAGGGCGGGGGGGGGGGCAGGGGATGCCAGTTTTAAGTTGGACTTGGAGAGTCAAGGAAGGTTTTATGGGAAAGGATATTTTGGAGCCGAGACTTGACAGATGACTGTCCTATGGGCAGTGTGGGGAGGACTGGCATTCCAGGTGAAGGAGCTGCCTATGCGGGTGCACGGCACCGTGAAGGTCTTGGTTATTTCAGGAGACAGCTGGACAGGATGCCGGGCATCTGGGTTCTATTCATAGTTCTGCTGCTAACGCTACGTTCCGTGTAGCAGACCCCACTGGGGGCCTGCTTTCTCTTCAGCTGACTTTGATTGTCAGAACTGCTTTGAGCCATTTTTTTCTTTTTAAGAATGTGATTTTTTTTTTAGAGGGATGGAGGCAGCAGATTTATAGTCATTGCTCAATGTAGTCCAGGAATTATGCAGGAAGCTCTACCTCTTGTAGAGATCAGCTGATACCTTGGTCTTGGCTCAAGGATATCTTTATTTACTAACGGAAGAAGGGGCGCTTTTCTCTCCTGCAGCTTAGATACCTCTGCTTGGACCCTGGAGACCCAGGTCCTTATCCAGGTTTTGCCTTTACAACCCTCTGTGATCTTGTCCCTGTCCACTTGCTCCACCAACCCCTCCCCTGGCCTCATGCGCCTCATCCTCCTGTTTTCATGGCTCTGTTGTATTGGCTTGAAGGTCTTTTCAAGTGACAACGTTCAGGTATGTGCTGCTTTGAATATTCTCGTTTGGAAGATAAATATATGCCAACCCCCAGTGGTATACTGACCCTCTTACCCCTCTGTTTTCTACCTTTCTTGGAGATTTACTAACTGCACCTACAAAAATAAAGAAGTAATATTTATTGACCTTTTACCATAAGCTTATAGCTTAACTTAATTCTATATACACATTGGAGATGCGAGTATCATCATGCCCATTGTACAGATGAGGGCTCCAAGCACAGTGCGGTCAGTCTCAGAGTTGCAGACAGGAATGAGCAGAAGTCAGGCCGTATTCTCCAGCAAGTCAGCTCTCAAGTAATTCATTTGCCTGCCAGGGGGCATGAGGACGACAAACGCCCTCTCTCAGAGGGATTTGTGTTTTTAAGCGTCCTCTTGGATTGTGTCTCCTTAGAGAGGAATTTTCAGGCGTCAGTGAGTAGAAGGATGGAATGGCCAGGGGGTCACACCCCCGTAGCAAATACATTCTTATGAAATGAGCAGAGGGGGGTGGATGTCCCAAGTCGTGGAACATTGTAATGGGAGTGGACTGGGGAGGTGGCAGAGGGTCCACGCTTCAGCTCTCTTGTGTGGCTGCCAGGAGCCGAGGTCCAGAGGCGAATGCACTTGCCCCAAGGTGCAGGTCGGACCTCACCATCGCCGGGGCGGGTTTTTACTCTCAGGCCTTGCTTCTCATTTATGAGAAGATGTATCAGAGTCCCAAGGAGTGTGTCATGGTAAAGCCAAAATTCTTGATGTCCCAGGACTCAGAGAAGAAATATCGAGATACAGGAAACTTCCAATCTGAGGACGGTGGGTCTCTGACCTTCGGTGGGGAGTTGTTTGACTTTGTGAAAGAGCGTGACTGTTTCCAGAGAGAACTAGAAAGGACTATCTGATGTGAACGTGAAACCGGAGCAACTTCTGGAGCAAACGTGTCAGAGCGAAATCCTTCATTGTCAAGAGCATCTTCCAACTTTAAGAGAAAATGTAAAGGACCGTTAGGGAGCTGGTCGTCGTCACCCTTTGGTGGCGTGTCTGGGAACATTGGGCCACACAGTGCCGCTGTCTCGTGGGCAGCCTTGGCTTATCACGGCCCTGAGGGACCCTGGGGAGAATGATAGCCCTGCATCTGATGGGCGAGGTCACCGGCCGCCCCGGGGGTGAGCGACCTTGCTCAGAGTCACATGGCCAGTCTGAGGGTGCAGCCAGCCTGGAAATCCTATCATTTCCCCCCAGAGCTCTTTCTCTGTCCCATGCCACACAGATATCCCAGTGGGCCTGCCTTTCTGGAACAGGACGAGTGTCTCTGTCTGGGTAGCTCTGAGAAGGTCGCTTCTATCTGCAAGGACATTGTAAATGTTCTAAGCAGTAGCTGATAGGAACTTTTTTTTAAACCCCAGCCGTCAACTTGTTGTGAAAGGGAAATATTAGCCTTTTTTCTTCTTGTTGTTCTTTTGTTTTTTAACCTCTTGATTCCCGAAGGTGAAACTTCTGGTTTTTACACTCATGTTATTTCTCCCTCTCTGCTTCCTGGCAGAATAGAGTTTCACGGCAAATTCTCTGTTATTTGGGTGGGTAGTGGCTCCACGGAGGACCTTGCCAGCGTTTCCTGAGGGGCACAGGGTAAGCCAGGCCTCAGGGGACCTGGGACATCACTGGAGCAGCCAGTGATGCCGGCTGCCCTCACTTTCCTTCCTAATTGCATCACTTTGGGTAGATCTAAAGCTTCCTTCTCTCTCAACGACATTGAAAGCGTGAGGAAGCAATGGGTAAATTTGAAAGGCTTTTGAAAAGTCAAACCCTAGAGTCAGGGTCTGTTTCTAACCCTTTACTCATTGGTCCCATGGGGAAAAAGCCCAGAAGAAACTTGGGGGAGGGGTGCTTTATTAACCCTGCAGTCGTGACACACCTCTTCTCCACGTCCGTCTTCTCTCTTTCAAGGATGTGCTGCTTGCTCTCTGATGATCTTGGAAGTGACCGAAGGTGCAGGCATTATGTCATAAAATTGCCTGAGCCCCACCCGGTGCAGAGCAAGACCTGCCTGTGAGCAGACACCTTGCGCCCAGGCTTTGGGTAGTGAGCCGTCTGTAACTCCGCATCCGTGGCCATCCGTGAAAACATCTTGGTGGAACTGTCAGCGCTTTAAGTCCAGTTCCCATGGGTAGCTTTGCACACAGACGTAGATGATGCCCAACGTTGTATTCAGACCTGACGCCGGTGCACCTTCTGCTGCTGGGCTGAACTGGTAGCAGCTCAGATTCTTCTGCTTCCATTTTACTTTGATTTGGGTTCTAGATTCAGATTCTGAGTCTACCACTTTTTAGCTACGTGGTCTTGGATATGTTGTTTAATGTTTCTGAGCTGCAGTATCCTCAAAGCAGAAATAATAATGGCATTCCTTCCAAAGGTAGGGCAGTTATGAGGGTTAAATGAGATGATTCCGTGTTGCGCCGGGCAGGGCAGGCACTCATGAAGAGGCAGCTGCACCCAGAGTGGATGAAACAGTGCCACTATGGCTGAGCAGTTCCCAGCGCGCAGTGGGTTTCCAAAGAATGGAGTCGCTCTCTCTGGCAGCCTGTTCTGTGAAGAGTGGCACCTCGTGATGCAGGGGTTGAAATTTAGGCTGTATCCTCTTTCTTCCTTTTGTTTATAATCATTAAATTAGTGCTGAGAGGGTGACCAGCAAGTCAAATGCACCTACTGTGGAACGTGATGCTCAGAAAGACCAGAGGGCCACCTGCTTGTGCCCCGGAGATGGCCACAGGCTGGTGCAGGGAGGGAAGGGTCCCTCCAGGCCTGGCCACTGTTTGCATGCCTGGGCTGCTGCTTCTCCTTCATCCCTGGGATGTGTCCTGCAGGGCAGAGCCTCGGTTCTGTTTGCACTGCTGGAAAGGAAAAACCTCAGGGCCTACAGGCCTTGAGCAGCATTTTGAGGAAGTTTACGCCCCCAACCCTAACTGAACTCGCCTGGACACACCCTTTGCACCCACAGTTGCTGTAGTAAAATCTGAGATGTTCTGTGTGAGCCAGAGGGGCTGACCTGCAGGCCGGGCCTTGAATCTGATAGAAGAAAGTGCCCAAATCCCCACAGGGCGCCCGGCTCCCTCCAGCCCCGCGCTGCCTGCTGTGCTCTTGGGGTGATCTGCTTGACCGGCCTGTGCTCAGAGGCCCCCTGTTTCAAGGGGAGGCATGAGCTGGGAGAAGGCTTGTGACTGCCACGTGGAGTCAGAGGTGCCCCTGCATCCCGGTTCCTGTTCTTGCACTTATTAGGAGACTTAACCTTGACGGGTTTCCTCACCTCTGTGCCCAGACTGCCTCATCTGTGAAGTGACAAGACTTTCCTCATAGAAGCAAATGAATCAACACAGGTGAACCTGGTGCGTGGCACGTCCATCAGCCATAGCTGCCTCTGCACGTGGTGGCTCTTTGTGTCACCAAGGCCAGGTCCCTGACTGACTCTGGGGGGCGAAGAGCACTTTCCAGCTGGTGCCCCCTTGGGCCGCCTAGCGAAGGTGGATGGGGCACTGCTCCCCCAGCACCCCCTGCCTGCCCTCGCCCAGCCGGATTTCTGCCCTGGTCAAGGCTTCCTGCCACCTCCCCCCCGACACACACCCCGGTCCCAGTTCAGTGTTGACGTTTCCTTGCACAGAAGCGCCCATGTGAACTGAGAAACATGCTCTTTACGTGTTTCTTCTTTGGCGAGGAGATCTTTATCTCTTGACGTGGCAGGTTTCACTTCCTCTGCTTTGTGGAAGCCGGTGACTCTCGCCTCTTTGGGATGGAAGCTGGGACCCTTTGCGGACACTCAGCGGCCCTGGGGCTCTTGGTGTTCTCAAGGCCGCCTGCCCAGATGTGCAGACCTGCGCCTCCCCGTGGGTGGGCTGGAGGCCTTTGTCCCTCCCTGAGCGGCGGGGCGGCGGGAGGTCAAGGCTCTGTTTCTCAGGTGTGGTCTCTAGATTGGCTCTGGCTTCAGATCTTCACGTTGCTCCCCGCCTCTGATGAGGTTTCAATATCTAGCGAAGTGCAGAGGGCAGGCGTTGGAGCCCGGGGACCAGACTCAGCTTTTCTTTCATTAATAGCTGTGTACAGTTTTTCAACTTGAGGTCTCTTTGTATTTTTAGAAAAATACCTTACCTTTCTGCTTTTACGGGGACAGCTCCTGACTTCCCTTATTTGGGAAGGACCACCTTTGTGTACTTGAGGCACTGCTAATCCCTGGGGAAGGCTGGCCTCCCCTCCTCGACCCCTGGGATGGATAAGGACCTCCCTCCCGTAACACCCTCACATCTGTCATAGCTTGTCCCCTACTCTTCTGAGGGTTCATTTGTGCATCTCTGGGCTGGCCTGTGCCCCTGCTGGACAGGGAGCTTCCTGGGGGCAGGGGCTGGCTCATGTTCACTGCTCCTAGAACATGGTGGGCCTTGCTATTTGTTGAGGGAATGAAAGTCTTTTTTGGGTAGGAGCAGCTCAGGTTGGCTTCCAATGACAACGAGAGAGAGGCAGGGATAAGTAGAGATCATTAGCATCTAGGTCATCGCCTGGAGCCCAGAAAACTTGTAAATCCCCCGTGGAGACACCTTTTCAAAGAGAGCTATTTTCAAAGTTCCCCATTAAGTGAGAAATTAACCCATCATTCCCATTTTGATTTAATGATTTATGCAAAAGTGACATTTATTTAAGACACTGTTTTCAGTGTCTGTGGCAGGTTGTAATTTTATTCATGAAGGGCTTTTCTAATCACAGTCAGAGAGGGGAGAGCTTCCTCAGGGTTCTGTGCTTAGACGTAGACTAAATAGTAGGGATTCTTCGGCAGGATTTCTGGCTGGGCTGTTTAGTACTTGTAGTTAATAAACTAGCTGATGAGGCCCCCAACAAGCAGGTCAGAGGCGCAGTGGTAAGATTGTTTGGTTCTTCCACTTAGCCCTATGATCTTGGCCTATGTTCCCTGAAATTGCTTAGAGACAGTGTAGGTACAGAGCCCAGCACTGATTGCAGGTACTTAACAACACAGTTGTCATTACTGCTATCAGCCATCATCACATGGCTTTGCACCTCATAACCCAACAACCTGGAAACTCAAGCACTTGTTCAACAAATATTTGTTGAGCACCTATTATGTGCCAGGCACTATTTTAGGTGCTGAGGATACTTCAGTGCCCAGGGAAACAAACTCTGCTCCAGAAGACTTACATTTCAATGAAATAATACCTACGGCCCTCCATGTGCCAAGCCCTGTTCTAACTACAATGTGTATACTAATTTAATTCTAACTAGCTGATATATTTAAATTAACCAATTTAAATCCAGTGATTAAGGGACCTTGTTACCTCCATTTTACCCAGGTGGGGAAATTGAGGCTCAAGGTCTTACAGCTAATCAGTGGCAGACCCAGAGTTTGTACCCGGGAGACCTGGCTCCTGAGCGTAGGCTCTCAAAGGCTAGTTTGGCTCCGGGAAACAGACACCAGATAAAACACCACCCCTTGCGCGGAACCCTTTGAAAGGATTTTCTCACGCAGTTAGGTAACCAGCATCCCCCAGGAGGACCCGACCAGCCAGGGCCTGAATAAAGTTCAGTCCTCGTTTTTTCTGAGCAGTCGTTGACGGGGCCACCAATTAGCCGACCCCACGGGCAGTCCTGATAGGCCCTGTTGTTCCATTTTATGGGATTGGATGGAACCCCATAACATGGAACTGTAAGATGGGGTTCATTTGTCTTTCTCTCCCCTCTGCCTAGCACAGGACTTAGCATCACAACTACGTACTGAATGAAAGACAACTGACAGAATGGATGTGTGAATAGCCCCTTATGCCCACAGACGTGAATATTATAAGAAAAATCCCATAGCTGTATTGAAAGTGGAAGACAGTGGATGGAAACCCATTTTAAATGTTTTTTACTCAGCACTCTTGGGCATTTCTCTGAATCCTGGGAACAGAGTCTAACGTATTTGAAATATCTTCGGACATAGACATTGTAGTTCACGAGGAGAGTCATGCCTGGGTGCCCTGAACTCCAGATGGAATGTTGGAGCTGGAGGGATTTTAGGCATGGGGGACACACTCTCTTGCAAACATGTTTTAAGCACCTACATGTCCTTATAGTGCTAGGTGTTGGTGATGCAAGAATCAGTACAGGAGAAACCTTGCCTAATGAAGAAGACCTTGTTTAACGATTCCAGCAGTGGAGCAGGGTGTGGAATATGCTCACATCACGGAGGCGATGGGAGGGTCTCGAACACCTGAGCAAAGGAGCTGTGTGTCGGGAGGGACATGCTGCCGGAGGGTCGTGTGTCAGAGGTCTAGGGTCAGGGATACCTGCCTCTGATCTCGAACTTGCCCTGATTCCAGGAGGAGACATTGAGGAGTTTCTGTAGGGACAGGTTTCTGATTGTGGACGTTCAGGTGGAGGATGGACCCAGGGTGGCGAGACCAGTGGCTGGGCATCCATTTCAGGGTGATGTGGCTCAATCTCGGACTGTGGCAGTAGGATTGGAGAGGCGGGTGGGTAAGCAGGGGTTAAACCCAACCCTTTTATCTTTACAGACAAGGAAATGGGGGGGGAAGGTGTGTACCCAAGGTTCCAAACGTTTCGTGGCACGACCAAGAGCAGAACCCGGGTTTTCTGGCTCCCTGGCCTGGTGGAGTCTGTGCCTAGCACGTACCTGAGGGGGCTGCCGAGGGCTCCCTGCCCAGTGGAGCAGCCCCGTGCGGCCCAGGGAGCATGTGGACAGACACACTTACAGGGATCCCTGAGTCCTGCTCCCACTCCACTGCTGGGGCAAGGACAGGAACATTCTGGACCCTGAATCAGTCTAAGCTACACTGCTGCAGCAGCGGTGGCACCTCTGGGTGCTCCTGGCCAGCACTGAGCCTGCGCAAGCTTTTCTGAGTGGTGCATCAATTGATTTGGGGAGGCGGGGTCCCTCAGGAGCCATGTCTGGATGCAGGCAGCCAGCGGTGAATGGCGTATTGATGAGGAATTCCTGTTAGCAGGGCCCTGTCTGTCTGGGGTTTCCCTGTCTGTTCCCATGGCGACAGGACGCACTTCCCGCTGAAGCCCCTGAGCCCACAGGCTGCACTCGTGTGATGTGTGCCGGGGCAGTGGGGAGGCGTGCCAGGCCGGTGACTCCTCCCCATTGCTCAGGGGCGCGAATGTGAGCCTGCGTGTGGACAGCGCCAGTCGGGCTGGGCAGATGGTGCCGTGGAAACACCTGAGTGCTGGAGTCAGCTTGAGTTTCTCATCCCAACTGTGCTGTTTCCCAGCAGCTCCGTCCTCTCTCTAAGCTGGAGTGGTCTCGTACAGCAGATCACTGCGGGACACCCACTCCCAGGTTGTGTGGTGTTGTACCTGATGAGAGCCTCATGCCACCACCCCCTCCCCTCTGTCCCCTTCCCTGTGGACTTCTCGCCCTCCGCTGGGAAGCCCTGAGATGTTTCCCTGAGGGCTTACCTGCTGCTCTCCCTGCCACTTTGTGAGCCACCTGGGCTAGGACTTGGGGCAGTTCACTGAATCCACAGGACCTGGTGCAGAGGGGCTTCCAGAGGTGACTTCTGGAAAACCCTGTGCACATGTGAAACAGAGAATCCCATGAGTGACAGTTTGTTTGGCGTAGATTAAGGGGCTGTCAAGTTCCAGTGGGGGTAGCCAGGTCAGCGTGATGCCCACCGTGGTGCCAGGACCATCTTTCCCTGGGCCCCCATTAGCAGTCGCCCCGGTGGGCCCCTTGCCTACACCACTGGACTGGCTGCCGGGGGTACTTTTCAGTAATGGACAGAGCGAGGCCAGACCTGGCCGCAGCTGACCTTTCTCCCTTGACCCTTAGCCTGCCTGCACCCCTCGACCACATGGCCTTCAGTGACTTCCCTGGGTTTCACTGACCTCAGGCCACCGGACTTCCCATCCCTGCCAGGCCCACGTTGTCTGGCTGAACTCCCAGCTCAGCTCAGCCCCACCCTGGCCCACCCTGTCCTGGTCTCTTCCTGCCAAGAGCCCAGGGAGATGCTTAGAGGTTTCAAAGCAAAGCATGATTTGCTTGTGGAGACCATTTTTGGTATTGTGGACAGAACACTGAACTCGGACGCTAAAAACCTAGGTTTGAATCCCGGCTCTGCCATTCACTTGCTAGGTGGCCTTGGAGAAGTCACATCCACTTTCTGTGCCTCAGTTAATGGGCAGGTCCATCCACCTCTGTGTACCGCCTGAGCTGTAGCAATTAGATAACACATGGGATGGTTTTGTACCCGATCTAATGCTGAATCAACCTTGCACCGTGTCTGTCTTCATCAACTCAGGGTCTGCCTTTAAAAGCTTCTCTTTTCTGACACCCAGTAAATCTGTGATTTTGGTGCTAGAATGTATTTTGCAGAGGGCAATGGCGTTAGAATCCTCTTGACGTAGATTCAGAACTCAGCTTTTTCACTTACCCTGTATATGGCCTAGGACATTTCATTTTATGTGCCTCAGTTTCCTTATTTGTGGAAAGTATGCATATATCATATTATTTGTCTTTCAGTTTTGTTATGAGAAATGAAGATGTAGGCTGTAAAAATGCCAGCATCTAGTAGCTGCTTAATACATGTCGTTATTATTATTGTTACTGTGATTATTATTACTAGGATGTCATATAGGATGTGTTGTAATCACTGTAGCTTAAGAATTAAAGGAAACTTTAAAATCAGGAATTTGAAGCTGGAGGAGCCCTTTCAGGCCACATAGCTATTTGTTCTCATTTACAGAAGAGTTGAGGCTGAAAAATAGCAATCCATGGGAACTTCCCAGCCTTTGCCGAGAGTGAATGGGGGATCGGGGCTCCCAGGGCCCGTCCATGCTGCTCCACAGATGCCGGGAGAGGAACCACATGCTGCTGGTTCTGGCTTCCTCACCTGGCACCGGGGTCCGGTGACACAAGGCCTGGCCCTGGGCTGGGCCGTCGCTGAGTGCGTAGGCTGCCCACTTGTAAGCCGTGTTCATTCATCAGGTCGAAAGCAAAGCAGGCTGTTCTCTTCCTGTGCCAAGCACAGTTTGCAAAAGGCACGCAGGGATCTGGCTTCTCTGGCCAAATCAATCCTACCCTAGGCTGTGGCTTGCAAAGAGATGTCCCTTCCCCTGTGCAGTTGGAGGAGATAAGCACTGTCGTGTACAGCTTTTTGGTCACAAAAATTGCCACCACCACCCTCCCCCTCTGTCACTTTCAGGAATTATTTTTCTTGGACCATCTCTGGTGCCACCACCTCCATGAAGTACATACTGATTGCCCTAGTTAGAACTGAATAAAGTGAGAGGCTGAGCTGGACACATAGCTGGGGAAGAACATTCTAGGCGGGAGGAGGAGCAAGTGCAAAAGGCCCAGAAAGAAACATAGTGACAGAATTTACATCTGCTCCCACGTGCCTGGCGCTGGCCAGGTCCATCGTGCTAGGCTCTTCTGAGATGCTGCACTTGCATTATTACATTTCATTCTCACAAAAACTGGACGGACCGGTGTTACTTGTCATGTCTGCATCCCCAGCGCCTGGTTGGGGGAGCTCAAGCTGAGAAAATGCTCAAGAAATGTCTTTGTAATGCCTGAATGGTGAGTGGGACCTTGGCATTACTAGGTCCACAGACGCTCCTGTTGACCTTTATGGAAATCGACTCCTTCGCCCGGAAAATTCCCAACGCCCAGACTGTTTAGGGGCCATCGGCAGTTGCGAGACTGTTGATTCATTTCTGCTCCCTTTCCTGACATGAGCTCGTGCACTCCGCACGCACAGTCTGAGAGGAGCCAGTGGCAGCCCTGCTTCCAGAGCGGGAGCCAAGGCCCAGGGACCTTCAGCAGCTCCCAGCAGTTGCATAGCAAGTCCACAGGGACCCACCCAGCCTCACTTCCCTCTGCTCCCCTGGCGTGTGATGTGCACCCTGAAAGGTCCTTGTTTAAAGACAGAATCTAGAGCGGTGGCCTCGACCCTTGACTGTTTGTGATGTCAACAAGTTCAGAATGTTCCGAGGGGGGGCAAGGTCAGTGAGATGCCTGCAGGTGCAGCGTTTCTGGCCCGGCTGCCTCCAGGCTTCTTTTCTCTTCGACTTGGGATGCAGATACTCCCCTAAGGAAGGAGCAGGCTCCTGCCCCGAGGACCAGCTCTCCCTGACCCTAGGGAGCACATGTGCTGACCCCTGGCCTGAGCGACCCTGGGTGTGGTTTCCTCCGTCAGCTGCTGGGGTGAGGCCTGAGGAAGGTGAGCGCCAGTCACGGCCTCGCCTGGCCAGCTCCGCTCCCTACTCCGTCTCTCTGAGCGCTGGGCTCATCCACCAGACGAAATCACAGTGTCTGCCCTGGAAACTTATCTCATAGACTTTAAAGAGAATATGTACGTAAATGCCTAGGAGGCATTAAGTGCGTAGATGACATTTGACGTTTGGTTCTTAATGATTTTCAAAGTCAGAACTTGAACCCAGGGCTCTCTGGCTGCAAGACACCGCTTTGCTCTCTGACCCATCTGGGTTTTTCATGGTCCTACCACCGCATCGTGTGGTGACAAGCAGGCCAGACGCTCCCCACTAAAACCCCAGCCTCTGAAGGGAAGGAGGGTAAAGTGCTGGATGGGTCCACACTGGGGCAGCCAAACTTCAGCAGCACATGGAGTGGACTTTGAATGTCGTTCTCAAATGTATTAAGTATCTGTGTAGCTTCTGAGCCCTCATCTTGAGGTAGGGGGAGGAGAAAAGTGAACTCTGGTTTGGGGGGATATTGACAATGTGGGGGCCTCAGCCGTTTTCTGAGGCCCTGATCTATTACGTGGAGAAGGCTTCCAGGAACAGGGGTGAGGGTGCTCTGAAGGTGGGGACACTGCTGTCTCGGGGAGGGAGAGGTGACGGAGAGAGTCGGCATCTAAAGTTGTGACCTGGAAGGGGATAAAAAGGAAAAGGGCTTCAGATCTGGCCTGGCCCAGAGAGCCTGGGGGCGTGAGGTCTGTCTCCGGACAAGGCTGGGCCAAGAGCAGTCCAGGTCCCTGAAATCATATCTCTCTCCCCCTCCTCCCCTGATGGGTGCCTGGGTCTTGTCATTCACATAATCTCTCACTTGACCACCACGTAGCCCTGGCCAGGTGGGCAGAGCAGGGGCCCTTCTTCCTTTCCGGGTGAGCACGTTGAGGCTCCCTGCGAGGGTTAACAGTGTGGTCGCCTCTGCCCTTCTTGTATTGAGCATCTGCTCTTTGCCCGGGTGCTCAAGGTACAGCAGCAGCCATAGGTGTTGTTCTCTACATACGAAGTAACTTCAGCCACATGCCCACAAGCCCCTGGAGGTGGGGAAGAAGGTGATCCACCCTGAGATAGCCACCAAAGTGATCTGTAGAGTATCACTGCAAATCCGTACAAATGTGACTGCATCCTGTCTCCCATGGTGATGGGCAGGGGGGCTTCTTTATGGAGGATGGACAGGCAAGGCCGTTCTAATAATGTTCATTTGAACAGAGACCTGACAACAGCGAGCTGTCACATACTGGGCAAGAGCATTCCAGGCTGGGGGTGGGGGGGGCAACGTGGCAAAGGCCCCCAGAAGGACAGGGCCAAGCAGTGCATTTGAGGATCAGAGAAGAGGCTGGGATGGCAAGAGGGAGTGTGGCTGAAGAGGCGGTGGAGGGGCAGTGGGGGTCTCCCTGCAACGTGGCCAGGACACCACTGGGGGGTTTTGGCAGAGGAACCCGGCCCCAAACCTGGATCCTTTGATTCTGAGACTTGCGCTTGTTCCACTGGACCGCTCCTTGTCACACAGATGGGACAGCTTATTATTATTATTATTATTGCTTCCACAGTGGTAATTATTCCCACAGCTACTCTGCTGCCAAGACAGTGAAATTGGGGCTGAGGTGTCTGGCTCACTCCTGAAGTTAGGCCAGAGCAGTAAGGCTGCGGGTGGGGGGAGGAAGCTGTGAGAGAAGTCACTTGTGCCCCGCCCTCCCCCGCCCTCCTCTCTGCACGGGGGTTTCTCTGGTTCACCTCCCTCTGGTCTCAGGACAGCAGCAAGCTTGTCCTGCCGCTCCACCTGCGACCTCAGATTAGAAAAAGCAAGTGGAAGAAAGAGATTTATTTTTAATCAGCTCAATTCCAGATCAGCACATCTAGATCTTTCCTATTTTTATAGAGCATTAGCTATAGGCACAGCAGAAGAACACGTATTCTATAGATTTTAATAGAATTTGGGTGAGCAAATAAAAAAGGAAAAGATATGTTGTTGTGTATTACAGAATCCCAGAATGTTAAAACTGGCAGGGGCTTTGAAGACTGCCTCCTCCAGATGGTTACACGACAATATGAATGCACTCAATGCCAATGAACTGTACACTTAAAAATGGTTGAGATGGTAAATTATATGTTATGTATATTTTAACCACATAAATTTAAAAAAAAAAAAAAAAAGACTACCTTTTCCAATGCTCTTCTGTAAGGCTGAGAAACAGATTGAGTCACTCAGCCATACGACAGGTGAGAGACGGAGCTGGGCCTGGAACCTGCCCTGCTCGCTCCTGGCCCAGTGTCCTTCCCCGTGACCACACCGTTCGTTGTTCATCGGTGGAGATGAGTACGGGGAAGTCGTCACTCCTTGATTTTTGGAACTCCTGAATTCCAAACATGAGATCTTAGAATCAACCTGGGATTTTGCCAAGCCTTTTGCTAGAGAGAGCCCCCAGCAGCTCTCCTTGGGTTAACTGGAACCTCACCACCCTCTGTGGCTTTGAGCGGCTGTGGTGGCCACCCTGCCAGGCTGAGGCCTGCAGGCCGAGGGAAGAGGAAAAGCAGCAGGGGATGGACTTGAGTCACTAGCTCTGACTTTAGCCCCCGTTGTGGTTTTTCCAGCCAACTTTCTTATTTTCTGTTCATTTGAGCTTTGTGATTCTTTGGGGCAAACGTGGGAGATGTTTGGATGTGCACTTTTGAGGTGAAGGGAGCAAGTCATGCGGATGACACGGCACTGTGGATGCTGTCTAAACCCCGACTCCAGCTGCTCCCTGTTCCTCCCCAGCTGTGCAGCAAGCCAATGTCGGATGATGATGGAATGGGCCCGAGAACTCTGCAGGGTGGTGCCCTGGCCAGGGGACTCGGGGGAGGATTTCAGTTTCAAGCACTGGAAAGTAGTAATTCCTAACTTCCCACTCATAAAGAACGGTAGGGCAGGACGACAGGAATTCTCAGGAGGCACCGGGGCTCAGGAGGGGGAGTCTGGGCTGGGAGCTGAGGGCCCGGCGCAGAGGACAGCCCTCAGCCACTCTCGGTGAGCCGTGAACAAGTCACTCTGCTTCCTGGTCCTCACCTTCTCCCACGGTAAATTAGGAGAGCACCCCCGGGAGAGTCCTGCGTTCCCGCCGGTAACTGCCGTAGTCCTACAGTGGCGGGGCAGAGAGGGGAAGATTGTGGGCGAGGTGAATGTTTGAGAAGGATCTTGGGCTCACGCCGCTCACGTACACCCCCATGCGTACAAGCACATGAGAAGTTAGAATCACAGATGTGTGGCACAGGCCAAAGATGGAGGTAACCTAAGTCAGGTGTTAAGTACCAGGGCAGGGACCAGAACCTAGGAGTGTGATGGGCAGGACAGGAGACAAGTGCCGCACGAAATCTGGGAAAGAAGATGGGCTCAACAGTAGGATGTTGGCCTCAGGACTAGGTGATGGGAGTCCACTCCTGCTGGAACATTCTCTGCTTCCTGCCGGTGTCCTAAAGAGAGGATGCTGGTGTAGCAGAGCAATGGCATGTCAGCTTAGAAAAATGTAGGGTCACGTCTTCTGCATTTCCCAGCTAAAAGGTTTGGGCAAGTTACTCAAACTCTCTGCACCTTGGTATTGCAGTCTGGATCTGAAAATGGAATAGTCAAATCCTACATGTCTAACAGACAGCACTGTTGTGGGCAAAAATGCGAGTGAAGTAGTGTGAGGAGCCTTGGCAGGCTGTGTGCTATCATGTTAGCCAGAGTGCACGGAAGTTGTGGGCAGAGCTGCTGTGGGCTTCCCAGTGGTTATATCTGAATTGGAGTCCTGTGCAGCCCTGTCCTTACGTGAATGTGACTTTCAGAAAATTACTTAATCTCTTGCTTCCTCGTCCCCAAGACAGGGGTGGTAATAATGTTATTTATGGTTTGTTTAGTTGTTAATGGTTTGAGATCCCCCGTAGACTGTAAGCGTCACGAAAAGACCTTATCAGCTGTGTTCACCATGTGTCCCAAGCCCTAGAAGACTGTCTGGCAGCTAGCAGGTGCTCAGGAAGTAATGTTTGGCTGGTCAGATGAGTGAATGAATGAATATGAATGAGGAGTCTTTGGAAACATTGTAGCAGGGGCTATATTATGGTGATGACATTAATGTATCTCAAGGCACCCTCGGGAGCTTATTTTTTTTTTTTTTCTCCCTTTCTTGCAGGACTCGGGTCAAGCTAGAAAGCCTGGAAGATGCCTACATTCTGCGGGGAGATGATGATTCTCTCTCCGACAAGCACGGCTGCCCGGCTTACGTGAGCCCGGAGATCTTGAACACCAGTGGCAGCTACTCGGGCAAAGCGGCCGACGTGTGGAGCCTGGGAGTGATGCTGTACACCATGTTGGTGGGGCGGTACCCTTTCCATGACATTGAGCCCAGTTCCCTCTTCAGCAAGATCCGGCGTGGCCAGTTCAACATTCCAGAGACTCTGTCACCCAAGGCCAAGTGCCTCATCCGAAGCATCCTGCGGCGGGAGCCCTCAGAGCGGCTGACCTCGCAGGAGATTCTGGACCATCCTTGGTTTTCTACAGATTTTAGCGTCTCGAATTCAGGATATGGTGCTAAGGAAGTGTCTGACCAGCTGGTGCCGGACGTCAACATGGAAGAGAACTTGGACCCTTTCTTTAACTGAGCTCACGCCGCACAGAGACTTAGCAGGTACCAGGAGGGCAGTGGAAAGAAGTTCTTCCGGGGACACATATCGCCTGCCTTGGTAGCAAAAAAGACACTCACACTCATAAGTTTCTTGGTTCAGAGAAGGAACACCTTCGAGGAGCTGACTAAACATGTAGCATGGGGGCAGAAGACGTGGGCTGGGGGTTGGGGTCAGGTGGACGGGAGCCCCCTGGAGCTCGTCTTTTCTGACGTAGCCTGGGAGACCACCCCTCGACAGCCGGGCCACTCCCACCCTCCCCACTTTTCGTTTTGTTCCAAAAGAGTTGCAGATCCCGACAGAATCAAAACTCTCTGCCTCAAACACACATCTTGGCATGGCACTGTTAGCATTTAACTTCTTGTTATGATTCAGGGAAGGAAAAATTGGCTGAGGCATTTTGTTTTTTTAAACAAGCCAAACCACCTATCTGACAATTAATGGGGTTCACTTAAAAAAAATTCGGTGCACACAGACGGACATGAAACCTGGGTGCTAAGCTAAAAGAAAGCAAAAGTCCAGTTTGTGTCTCTTAACCGCTCTCCTCAACTCATTTCTTCTAAATAAACAATTTAATATCCTGGTCAGGAAATGACATGTTAATGCTTTGCTCCCTGAAGGGGAAAAAAATCTGTCCTCTAACAAGCTATTCTGTTTCGTGTCAATTGGTTTGTGGCAGGAAGCTATTTGAAGTCAAGCTTCCAGATGCATTACTGCTATCATAGTTTCAAGGGGGAACGTAGAGAGAAGGAGAAGGAGAAAGGAAAAAAGAAATCCAACTCCGTTTTGGTTTTTTTCTCTCGAACGATGAGGGTTTGTGTTACAGGCATTCATTCCTCTGTGCTGAGACGGTGGCGATGGCCTGAGATATCAGCAAGCTCCCGAAGTCTGACGCTTTCACAACACTCTGATCTCTCAACTCAACATTGGTCTTTGTTTTATTAGAAACGAGTGAAACAAAGCAGGTTGTCCCACATGTATAAAATACAGGGCAGCTATTTAGTTCTCTTTACGAAGAATGATCCTTTTGGCTTGGAAGGCCCTCTGGTTTGGACAAAAACCCTCAGTAAAGACAAGCAAGAAGGATAACAAGCTGAAAGCTAGGATGATATAAATAAAAACAGCTCTCTGTCCCAATACGCACCTTTGGATTTTCAAGAACTCTTCTATTTATTAAGGAAAATGTCACATTGTGATGTATTAAGCCAGTACTTCAATTACGGGTTGACTTGGGATGATGACATGTTACATGCTGTAGTTACAGTTATAATTTTTTCTTTCCTTGTTTGAGTATTTCTGTCCCTGAAATAACCTTTATTTGGCTTTTCTAGATAGCTTTATTTGATTTCGAGTGGCAAAAACGTTTTTTTATTATGGCTTTTCTATTGCTGTATGATACAGAACTCTTTTGGCATAAATATTTGTGTTCCCAGTACCTCAGTTGTTTGGATTTTACTGCCTGTATCTGTTTTGTGAAATGGTCATGTTTTTGGGTAGGTAACACATGGACTCTAGTGTGTAAATGTTACTTGAATCTGTGCTCCATTCTAGTGTGTGGCATGTGTGTGCAGACTCTTGGATGCTTTGCGCCTGCCCCGCGGGTGCCCTGTCCTTCGCGTGCCCAGGAGGGCGGCTGCGCCGTTCATCATCAGGAGACGAGGCGGCCACGGATTCGCCCTTGATTCTATTTTGCTGATGGAAGATACAAAGCAGAGAAGGTTTTTTTTTACGTTCTGAAGATGGTGCTGTGTCGAGAAGGACCTTTCTTTCTTCCCTCTCCCCTATTTTTTCAGTCCCTGGTAGGAGGAGAGATTGCTGATGTGCATGGTGGGATCTGTGGCCTCTGGTGCTTTGTCCTGTATTTGGTTTCATGTTTTTGTCCTAATCTCTTCAATCAATAAAATTGTGCGTATTTAACTAAAATTCTGGGGTCTGGAAAATGATGTTTTTTTTTCTGCCACCTGTTGTGTGTGGCCACCACACACCAACCGGGAACTCACACCTTCTGTTCGCAATAGGTATTCACTCATTTGGCATGAACCACTACTGCTGTTTATTCAAAGTGAAATCTACTTGTCATCATACCGAAGCGTATGCTGGCCAGTCTACGGGTAATAGCTCACTGCAGTGACCGTCACAACTGTGGGCGATACCAACCATGTGCTTAGTACAGATTAGGAAATAAGTCCAGAATCGTCCCAGCTTGTCCAAGGTTAAACAACCTGTAAGTGATGGACCCAAGACTGGACCCAAGTCTGTTTAACCCTAAAACTTTACTCTGTCTTTGTTAGAGTCCAGAGGTTCTCAGGGAGAGTTCTTTGGAGTAACCACGTTTATTTGGGGTGCAAATAATCCAAGCTTCCCCCTGGATTCCCTGGGAAAAGCAGCACATGCTGCAAGCCTGATTGGAAACCCCTAAAAAGGAGACCACCCAACCCCCAGCAACTATGGTCTCCCCAGAGCCGTCCCTTCAGACTCTGCAATAGCAAGCTGGTTGTACAGGTGGTCCCATCCACAGTGCACCTCATTTCACTACGGAACTGTGGTCCAGAGGGACTCAATTCCATCCCAAAATGTTCAGTAAGCACCTCTGCTGTTTCTGTGCGGGCTGGGGAGCCAGACATGGAAACAGACAAATGCGGCGAGTGGAATCAAGTGGCAAAATACACACACAAGATTCACAGAAGCTCATAGGCTGGGCACCCCTCCTGTCTAGGCCTGTCGGGAGGTGTCCTGGAAGGGGTGGTACCTGAATCAGCATCCAAAAAGAAAAGGATTTCTGTAATGAGGTAAGAGAAGCAGCAGTAGCACTCTGTGTGGAGGGAACTGTGTGTGAAAAGTACTTAGAAATTTACCCAAGTTAACACCACTAATGCCAAGCTGTGGATGGAGCTCATCGAAGTTCTTGCAAAGACGAGTTTGAGGAGGATGGGAGGATGTGATGGAGGCAGAGACCTTCTGGGCAAATGGACCAGGCTTCTGAATTCACAAAGTGCTTGTTATTCAGAGACATCACTTCTGTATCCTCAGCACCTGACCCAGTGCCTGGCACATGGGAGGTGTTCAGTAAATAACTGTTCACTGATGTATAATTTGTGCCAGGGGGACTCTACATGCTGCTAAATTTCCTTCCAACCTCAGGCTTCTAACAGGCGCTTCATTAGAAAACGGGCTTCGCAAGCACTGCAGCCTACCAGTGGCTTTTGCTAGGGCACATATAGGCTGCTCCAATTTCATTGCTCTTTCCCCGCCTGTGATTAAGCAGAAATGGGCCTGTTGCCTAATGAATGCCTGTTTGAATTGTGTTCTGTCAAACCCTCGCCTATGTGGCTGCCGGGGGTGGGAGGTGTTGGCACACACGTTCCAAGCCTCATATAATGAGCTTCCACCTTGGTGGGAACCCAGACGACTCCGCAAGCTCCCTCCCCTCTTCCCCCGTGATGTCTGAAGACTTAGCCAGTAGAAACCTTTCATTTCCGAATCCCTTTTCGAGGATAGATACCGTATCCTTTTTCTCCCAATCTAGCCCTGGAGCAGGACAGGGGGCCTGGTCCACAGCCAGTGAGGGCAGAGGTGAGGGAGGGAGCAGGCCTAGGCTCTGAGTCCCTGCTCTCCCAGTAGCTGTGACCGGGCAAGTCACTAAACTTTTATAAGGACCAAGGGTGTCATGAGTGTTGATTGAGTTAAGCTGTGGAACGAACTTAGCCCTGTGCCAGGCTGGAAGGGTGACTGTCACTGTATCAGCCCAGAGGATGTGAGGGCACAGTTCTTTACTGTGCAGTGACGCTGGAGCTGAGAACCTAGTAGGCCCATCACCGAGAGCTGAGAGGGACTCTCCCCTGCTACAACCAAAGCAAACCCAGTTTCACCTGTGTAGTTCTGATGGAGACTTACAGGGAGGAAAATAAAAGATGCTGCTTCGATATATGTGCTATGGTCTGAATGTTTGTGTCCCTCCAAAGTTCATATGCTGGAACCTAATCCCCAGTGTGATCGTATTAAAAGGTAGGACCTTTCAAGAAGTGATTAAGTCATGAGGGCTCCACCCTCAGGCATGGAATTCACAGCTTGGTAAGAGGAGTTGAAGGGGGCTGTCCTGTCCCTCTCACCACGGGAGGACACAGTAAGAGGTGCCACCTAGGAGCGGACACCAAGCCCTCACCAGATGCTTACTCTGCCGGTGCCTTGATCTGGGACTTCCCAGCCTCCTGGGAGAAATAAATTTCTATTATTTATAAGTTACAAAGTTCAAGGTACTTTGTTATAACAGCCTGAACAGATTGAGATAATATGTTTGAAAACCATTGATCAGGTTCAATTTTATATTTTCTGATGGAGAAACTAAGGTCCAGAGAAGGAAAGGCCCAAAAAGGACGAGAGTCACCCAGGGCGTAGGCAATGGAGTGTGACCCAGAGACTCAAGTGTGCAAGAACTCTGGGAGTGCAGGGCCCTCCTCAGCCTCCAGGGGTTCTCGTCATTCACCCGGCTCTTCCCACCGTAATCCCAGGTCCACAGCACTGCGGTCTTCTCTGGCCCGGCCCATCCTCTCGGGTGACTAGCCCAGCGACCAATCTTAATGGGGGTCAGATAATAATCTGCAATAATTATGAATTATTAGTTATACATCAAGTGTCTTAATCAAAGTGTTCCTATTCATCTGTGGTTTTTAGATGCTCTCATTTAACCAATGGATAATTATCCAGTGTCCCAACCACAAACAAGGTCCAGGAAATTCAAGTTTGGAGTCTGAGTTGCTCACTGAGCCCGTGAATGTCCCTTGTCAGGTCTGCGTCATTTCTGTGCACTTATTCCCCAGGTATATATATGGTCTGATTGTAGGAAACCAACTCCTGAAACAGAGACCTGTCCTAAGAGATAAAGGGAAGGATGAACTAGGAACCAACATCTGTTCAATCCATAGACCAGCCTTTCAAGGTAGGCAGCAAGTGTTACAGTGAGCCTCAGAAAGAGTAACTGAATTGAAGAGGTTGTCCAGCTAATAAATGGTGAATCCTCTATTTGAACAGAGGTGGCACAGTCCCCAAAACTGTTCCTCACTGACGCTTCTAGGCACAGAGCCCTAAATACTAAAACATGGGCGCTATTAGCAGGGCCCCTCCTCTCCCCTTCACACCCATCCTGAGAATGTTTCTGCAGCTCCCACACCCAAGGGAGGAGAGAGGAGTTGAGAATATTATCGAGGCTAAATGCCTCTTTCACCTTTCCCTGAACTTAATCACAATTTAACCAGATTTGGACAGAAGGCTTTGAACACCTGAAGCTTCTTCCTTCCCCAAATAAAAGCTTCTCTTCACCCAGACAGTTAAAGTTTTTAAAGCATGAACATTGTCTTAGTCTGCTTGGGCTGCTGTAACAAAATACCATAGACTGGGTGGCTTAAACAACAGACGTTTATTTCTCACAGTTCTGGAGCCTGGGAAGTCCAAGATCAGGATGCAGGCGGATTCAGTGTCTGGTGAGGGCCTGATTCCTGGTTTGCTGACAGCTGTCTTCCCACTGGGTCTTCACATGGAGGAGGGAGGGAAGAAGCAGTCTCTCTCCCGTCTCCTTTTTTTCTTTTTGGAGACAGGGTCTTTCTCTGTTGCCTGGGCTGGAGTGCAGTGGTGTCATCATAGCTCACAGCAACCTCAAACTCCTGGGCCCAAGCCCTGCTTCTGTCTCAGCCTCCTGAGCAGCTGGGACTACAGGTTCGTTTCACCATACTTGGCTAATTTTTCAATTCTTTTTTAATTTTTTAATTTAAAAAAATCTTTTTTTTAGTGCTAGGGTCTTGCTATGTTGCTCAGGCTGTTTTCAAACTCCTGGCTTCAAATGATCCTTCTGTCTTTGCCTCCCAAAATGCTGGAATCACAGGCTTCAGCCACCATCTCGACAGTCTCCTATTTCTTCTTATATAAAGGCACTAATCCCTTAATCCCATTAATGAGGGCACCACTTTCTTGACCTAATTACCTCCCAAGACCCCACCTCCAAATTTCATCACCCTGGGGGATGACAGTTACAACATATGAATTTTCAGGGGACATGCACATTCACTCCATAGCAAGCATTTAGATGTAAGGAAAAGAGAACAGGATTAGGAATTGGAAGACCTTGGCTCCATTTCCTATTCTGCCACTTATTTACAATGTGCTCTGTGACAAGTCACTTCACTTGTTAGGTCTCGACTTTCTCATATATAAAATAGAAGCAAAGGGTTATTGTGAAGATAACTAATTTCTTGTAAGTTACCATGCTACATAAACTGTAAAGTGGCCTACAAATGCTTTTACAAGGACAGATGGCCTCAGCAATACTGCAGCCTTTATGTACTAAAATCAAAATTGGAGTCAAAGTCAAAATCAAAAGTTGGAGTCAAGGCTGAAGGCAAAAGAAGACTCAACTAGAGGTGAGTCAGCAGCAGTGGAGGATGAGCCCCCAGGTTCCCCATCCCGAGGTGTGGTGCTCCACCTTTGAGCACAGGCTCGCCCAGAGCTCCTGATCCAAGAGCCCAGGCTCTGAGGTCTCACATGAGGCTGAGAAGTAGAGATGCAAGACGGGCCCCCAAAGAAAGGACCTGGCCTGTCAGGCTAAGCCGCCCCAGCTGTGCTGTCTCTGACTTAACCTCCAGAGCAAGAACCTCCAAGAGACTCCCAGCCCTTCTTCCTTCATTTTGTGTTCTAGGCACTCCTATCTGCATGCAGACAGAGGAAAAGTGGAGTGCCTTTACCTTTTTTCTTTAATTTCTTCTTTTATTAAGTCATAGTATTTTCTAGTGCTATGGGTTGAATTGTGTCCACCAAAAAGATATGCTGATCCCCTAACCCTGGCACCTATAAATGTGGCCTTATTTGGAAATACAGTCTTTGCAGATGTAATCAAGTTTAGATGAGTTCATACTTAATTAGGCCTCACGTCATACATCCACTCCAACCTGCCCTCTCCCCGAGACTTTAATCCCTTTATATACTGTTTTCCATGATAATTCAGGCATTTTGCCTTGGCTCAGTGTTGGCCATTTCTTTGTCCAGGTTTCTAGGAACCACCCTGACGACATGTTTTCACCATCCCCTAGGGTCCTCGCTGGGGTGTGTAATAGTTTTCTCTTGCTGCTGTAACTAATGATCACAAACAGTGTAGGTTAGAAGTCAAACACAAGTCTCACTGGGTTGAAATGAAGGTGTTAGAGAGCTGCGTTCTTTTTGGAGGATCTAAGGGAGAATCCATGCTCTTGTCTTTTCCAGTTTTTAGAAGCCAACTGCATTCATTAGTTTTCCGCCTCCGGCAACACCACATCTCTCTGATTTGCTTCCGTCGTCACCTCTCCTTCTTTGACCCTTCCTTTGCCTTCCTCTTCCATTTTTAAGGGCCCTTGTGATTACATGGGGCCCACATGGACAATCCAGTATAATATCTATATTTTTAAGGTCAGCTGATTAGCAATGTTAATTTCATCTTCAATCTAAATTTATTTTTGCCATGTCACCTAACATATTCACAGGTTCTAGGGATTAGTATTGGACATCTTTGAAGGGTCATTATTCTTCTTACCACAAGTAGTAGATCCTATTTCTAAGGAGAGTGTCCCCAAGTCAGTAGTAAACTCTTGCTTATCTAGTTTTATGTCCTAGACCCTTGATCAGGAATCTTTAAAATCCAGGACCACAGATATTCACTGGTTCCAAGTAACACGTGCTAGTTAATTCTTGTAGCTATTTTTGGAGTGTAAAGATAGTCCCTGACTTACTATGGTTCCACTATGGTTTTTCAACTTTATATGGGATGAAAATGATAAACATTCAATAGAATGTTTCAAGCACGCATACAACCATTCTGTTTTTCACTTTCAGTACAGAATTCAATGAATTGCATGATATATTCAACACGTTGTTATAAAATAGGCTTTGTGTTAGATGATTTTGCCCAGCTGTAGACTAATGCAAATTTTCTGAGCACGTTTAAGATAGGCTAGGCTAAGTTACGACGTTTGGTAGGTTAGGTGCATTAAATACATTTTTGACTTATGATATTTCCAACTTACTATGGCTTATTAGGACATAACCACATCATAACTTGAGGAGGAAAGAAGTCCCTTTCCTCCCTGATCAGATGCTATATGGAGCCATCATGACACTTTGGGGTTCCTGACATCTGTCAATCCTGCCCGATGTCTAAAGATCCTTGAAATATGTAGGTGTTCCTGCTTCCCAGAGTACAGTCACCCAAGTGGATAGCCATAGTCTCTCGGGGGAAAGGACTGAGAAGTCATTAAATTATGCACATATGTGGATTATGCAACTGGGTTATGCAACTCTTAACATAAACTATTGACCTGGTATCCAAAATAGGAGGTTTTGAAGGGAGCCCAGTTGTCTTGCAAATGTCTTTTTATGCAGGAGGCAATGCTAGCTCTTAATAGGGAGGGAAGGGCTACTTCTTTGAACATTGAGGCTTCAGGATTCTGGGGAGCTAAAATCTTTGGGAGAAATCTACCAAGATATATCAGGGACCCAGATTTTCCCAGTAGGGCCTTGATTTTGGTAAAATAGACCTGTCTTGGCTGAACGTTCAATTGTCTTTGAAGGTCTACACTAAGTACGAAATCTTGGGTTTGAACTTTAGCATTTTGTGTTCTCCTGCAATGGACTGAATGCTTATATTACCTAAAAATTCATATGTGGAAATTTTAAACCCCAGGGTGATAGGATTAGGAGGTGGGGGCTTTGGGTTGTGATCAGGTCATGGGGCAGAGCACTCAGGTATGGGATTACTGCCCTTATAAGAAGAGGCCAGAGAGCTAGTTTTGCCATCTTTCTCCCATGTGAGGATACAGTAAGTCAGCCTTCTGCAACCCAGAAGAAAGCCTTCACCAAAATTTGACCATATTGGCACTCTGATTTTAGACTTCTAGTGTCCATAACTATGAGAAATATATTTCTATTGTTCATAAGCCATTCAGTTTAATGTATTTTTATTATAGTATCCTGAATGGACCAAGATATGCATTAAGCCAGATAAGAACATTTTTGTAAGCTACCCAAGAGGCCTTCTGGTTTTCACACTGAGTTTTAAATTCTTCATTAACTGCCATCAACTTTTCCTTATCCCATGGTACTGCAATGCAATCCCATTGTCCTCTGCATTCTTCTTCCAACCTTTTCAAATGCTTGAATTAATGTGTTAGCCAGGGCATACCTCTTCACCAGAGCACTCTCCTAAAGTTACCACCAGTAGAATTTTTAGCAATTGGGCTACCACTTTACACTAGGGACTATCTGCACCCCACATACCACCTGGTATGGGATTCTCATTACCACAGAGTGATGAGTGATCTAATCCCCCAAACTCATCTTACCACTTGCTGTCTTGGATCACCCACTTCTGGTATCACTGTGTCAGCTGGGTCCTCTCCAAGCAGAAGCTAAGTTGGAATCAAACATGCAGGAGGTCTAGCATTTTGGAGAATAATACCTGTTAAAGAAAGCCAGAGGAAGTAGGGTTTGGCAGGAGTCATCAGACAGTGATACAGAGCTGACAACTTCTCCGTCAGCCCAACAGGGAGCTCCACAGCAAATACGACCCATTCGAGGCCTGGCCTTTGTACTGAAATCTTGCTTAGTCATTGGCTAGGCCACTCTGAGGAGAGTACAACCTCAGCTCCAAAGCTGAGACAGACCTGAAAGAGTTAACCTCTGGAGGTTGCTAACTAGTCACACTCCAGCTATCCTTCCTTTCTTTCTTTTTTTTTTTTTTTTTTTGATCCCATATCTTTTTTTTTTATTTCAGCATATTATGGGGGTACAAAAGTTTAGGTTATGTATATTGCCCTTGCCCGCCCCCCGAGTCAGAGCTTCAAGCATGTCCATTCCCCAAAGAGTGGACAGCTATCCTTTCTTGAAGGGAGATCTGAGCTGCACCTTCCTGGGTCTGCCACCTTCAGCCACACCGTTTGCTGGGTAGGTCAAAGCAGATAATTGTTAGGGAAATGTAAATTCCACTGTGAAAATTTTGCTTCCCAGTTTAACCGTGTCCTGCTCACCTCTTCAGTACAAGGCCCGAGGCCCGTGTGAGGAGTGGCTCGTGTTTTGACGGGGCTCATAAGCTAGGTAGGGAAGCACACATGGGTGTTATGTTTTCAGAGCTAATGGGATTCCGAGGTTTCTGATTATTTCTCATTAAAATCATAATACATTGAGACTTCAAAGGGAAATTCGTATCCTTCCTGGAACAATAGGCTGGTAGGAAGGAGAAACAATGGTGTTACATCTTAGCTAGCTTTTCCTCTTCTGGGAAGGAAATATGACATTTGGGGGCCTGGTGAGAATCCCTGCACCCTGGCTGCAGAGGCAGAGGCTTGGGCCTGTAGCGGAAGCTAGAAAGGTGGCCTAGGATGACTTCCTGCAAGGGAAGCAGGGGGAGGAGACCCATCCACCTCACGAGTATTGCTGAAATTTATCCTTTTCCGCCAACTACTTTCATTCCCACAGGGCCTTGGAAAGCAGAGATAGGGAGAGGAAGAGATTTGCCCCGTGAGGCCAGCATCCCTGTGATGTTGTCTGTTTACATCCTTTCCCAGGAAGACACAGAGCCAGGGTCAGGGGCCAGGCCTTTTGACTTCTAGTATACTGCTCATCTAACAGAACAAGTCTTAGGGGATAAAAAGGAATTCAAAAATATAATATCCTTTATAACTGAAAAAACTACCACTTATCCTAAGCCTTCTCTATTCCTTATTATACAGGTACTGTCTTTAAATATTCTCCACCTGGCAAAGAAATGTAAGAATTACCTAGTTTGAGCCCCATTTATAAGGATGAGGACAGTGAAAGTTAAGGAAGGAGAGAAGCATAATATCTATACTCCCAACCTCATCCATCAAGACATCTCTGGGGCCACCTCTTCCAGAAAACCGTGCTTGCGTTTATCCATATGTTCCCAGTGGTGCACACGCGTCCTGGTGCAGCAGGACTCATCAAAGTGCGTTGCATGAATGAAGATAAGTCAGAGACACACTTAGGGTCCACCCAGAGGAACATGTCTAACAGTTACTCAGAGCGAGGGAGTCGTCGATATCTCACAGTGAAGGTGGTTATGCCAACGGAAGGAAGACAGTTATGGAAGGGTAAAGCAAGAACAACTGCCCGGGTAGAGAACATATCCTTTCTAAAGATTACCAACAACTTTCTCTATTACATGGGAGACTTTGAAGTTTTTAATGTATTGAATCCAGCTGAGAGCTGGGTTAGTATGCAAAGCTGTGAACACTGAAGTGCAACCATGATCGTGATCTGATTGAATATCCAAGCGCTTTATGCCAGTTAAAGGACTAAAGTCTAGGAGATCTGAGTTTCTTGAGCAGGCGTGTTTGTTCCTGAGCTTTCATGTAGGAGCTACTCAATGGCTGGCCATAGACAAGTATTTGTGGAAAGAATGAACTTTAGGTATAACACACTGTTTCATCTTCATGAAGCTGATGCAGTCTGATGTCTTTTTTCCAAGGCTGTTATTCAGGAGAATAATTTAGAAGGAGTCTCAATGTGAGTGAGATTCTTCTGCGTGATTTTTACAATGTTCACCAAAGCCAGTTTGAGATCTCTGGCACAGTTAGAGTCCTGGCCTGGGGTGTTTAGCCCAGTGCACGTCTGAGACTGTGCCTGGTAGCTAAACATCCTACGGGACAGTGCTCCTTTGGATGAATTTGACAATTGCTGAACTCTACCCATCTAGCTAGATTTTCTGATATTTTCCCCAAGAGTTTATCTTCAGTTTATTGTCATTATGAGGAGAATTTTGTGAAAATTTATTTTCCGTAGTTTGCATTTTTTAGACTGCATATCTCTTCTTCTCCAAATATAAACTTGCTACGTTATTTAACATGTTTTTTAAAGCCATACACATATCACCCATCCAAAATGAGATTCTGACATTGCTTCGTGGGAAATACCTCCATGAGCCTTAACTTACCAGATTGCCAGAGCTGACCACTGGACTCAACAGCCCGTATGCTTGAGTCCTGCAAAGATTTAAGTGGTCCTTGGCAATTAAAAGGCCAAGTATGATGTTGTAGGAAAATCATGGATTTTAGAATGAGAAAAAACATGGCTCAAATTCTAACACTGCAACTCTCTCAATATGTGAATTTGGCTGTCACTTAAACTCTCTGAGCCCAACTGTCATTTATAAAATTGGAATCTTGATAAGTTTCTTGTTGATTTCTAAAATAACCTGTCAATAGAACTAGCTTTGTAGGGGTAGCAGACAAGAACGGCAGACATGAAGGACGGGAGAAACAGCCAGGCTGGCAACTGGCTCTGTCTCGTCCTTTAGTTTGAGCTGTTCAGCGGCAAATTGTCCCAAGAGACAGTCTCAAAGGCTTCGACATTCCCACTGGCTTGAAAATATCTTTCCCAGGGAGACGGCCTGAAAGCTGGGTCTTGGGTATTAGACTCAGCTTTGCAGTTCTTATCCATGATGGCTGCTGACTCAGTTTCCCTGTGGCCCATTTGCTAACAGTAGCTTAATCCCCGTGGTGTGGATGCATAAACAATTCACTTCCATGAATGGTATTCCTGGGGGTTTACAAAATTCTCAGTCCTATTAGTCATTATAGCTAAGTCATCCCACAAAGATCCTATCTTTATAGGTTTACTTTTTACTCCCTTCTTGAAAAAATAATTGTATATAACTTTAAGAATAGAAATCAAAGATGAAAAGAGTAAAAGAGGAAAAAGTAAAGAGCTTAAAAATCTAAGGTGATCATCTTTAGGATTGAACATAGATTCCGTTCTCTCCTCCCCCATCTTCATTTCCTCTCTCTCTCTCCTCCTGTCTCTCCCTCCTTTCCTTCCTTCCTTTGTGTATTTAGTCACACAATCAATCAGCAAATATTCCTGAGGAATTTTTCTGCATCACACATTGTGCAGGACATACAGGACTAGAATATCTAGAAAATTCCTGCTCATAGAACACTCAGGGTTTAAGGGGGGAAGCTGATGACAAGTGGGAGGACCACATCGCCCCATAATTGCTGCGACATCAGTGAGCATGAGAACTAGGGGAGGACCCCAGCCTGCGGAGAGATAAAGACAGACTCATCGGGAAAGATCACAGCCAAATTGCATCCTGAAGGATGAGAGTTTGTGAGGCAAAAAGAAGTATTTTTAGGTAGAGGTATCAAAAAGCCCATAGGTACGAGGCAATGGTATGTTTCAGGCAGCTAAACGCAATTGGTTGTGAAATGCACCATGTCTGAGTAAATAAAAATAATTAAGTAATCAGGAAAACACATTTTTCCTGTCACTAAATTCTGAAATTTCTTTTTCCTCAGGAATTACAGAGCATACAGTGATATGATAAACAATGTTCTCAGGATCAGTTTTGTCACAGACATAGATACAGGTTTGCCTGAATGTATCTGATAGTCTCTTAAAAGTCCTGAAGAGCATATACTCAGCATTGAAATGGGTGGTACAAGATGCCAGAGAACATAGCCGGGAGCGGTGGCTCATGCCTGTAATCCTAGCACTCTGGGAGGCCGAGGTGGGAGGATTGCTTGAGGTCAGGAGTTCAAGATCAGCCTGAGCAAGAGTTAGACGCCGTCTCCACTAAAAACAGAAAAAATTAGCCGAGCATGGTGGCACAGGCCTGTAGTCCCAGCTACTCGGGAGGCTGAGGCAGGAGAATTGCTTTGTCCCAGGAGTTTAAGGTTGCTGTGAGCCAGGCTAAAACCATGGCACTCTAGCCCAAGAAACAGAATGAAACTCTGTCTCAAAAAAAACAAAAACAAAAACAAACAAACAAACAAACAAAAAAATACAATAGAAAGTATACCAGAGAACATACAAGCTTAAGGAAAGCAATAGTTCCATGGGGTACTGGGGCTAACTAGGAAGACTCTCTAGAAAGATACTTTCTAGATGTGAGCCTTGATTAATTTTCTAAAATTAAAATATATGCCAAAAGGGGTTTTACATCACTCTTGCTGCTGAGTTTGCTGATAGCTGAGTTTGCTGGTAACTCAGCCTCAAGGTTTGGGATGCTCACATTATAGAGCAACCCGAGAGGTTAGCTCCGATTGGGCAGAATCAATGCAGGGGCGTTAGGGTGAATTGGGTCTCATGTTATCAGCTCAGGGACTGAAACAGAACTTTGTTCACTCGGGCCCTTTTTCCTTCTGGATGCCAAGTCTAACACAACGACCTGCTGTCACCAAGATTAAAGTTTACGCTGTCAGTATTGTGCCACATGGAGAAAATAGTTTCATCCTTTTTAAGCTTATTTTCTCACATATGCTAGAGAAAATCATAGCTTCACATGCCTATAGGCATCGTAAGAGTTGCAAAAGACTGAATGTTTGAGTCCCCTTCAAAGTCATATGTTAAACTTCTACCCCACTAGGTGAGAGTATTAGGAGGTGAAGCCTTTGGAAGGTGATTAGGTCACGGGAGCAGAGCCCTCATAAATGGGATTAGAGCCCTTGGAAAAGAGGCCCCACAGAGACCTGGCTCCCTCAGCCACACGAGGTTACAGTGACCGTCTGTGAGGAAGCAGACCCTCACCTGACACGGAACCTGCCGGTGCCTTGCTCGAGGACTTCTCAGCCTCCAGAACTGTGAGAAATACATCTCTGTTGTTTTATGAGCCACCCAGTTTAGGGTAGTTTGTTACAGAGTTCTGAATAGACTCAGACAGGGGTTGAAAACATAAAAATGAAGTAAAACGCTCTTGGTCTGAAGTTTGGTTTCATCTCGTTGAAGCTGACTGATGTCAGGCAAGTTACTTAGCTTCTGTGCGTTCTGGTTTCTTCATCTGTAATTTGGGGATAATATTCATGTACCTCTTGTGATGTTTGCATGGGACAGTAAACACAAGAGCTGCAATAGTGGTTTATTATTACTATTTTTAGATGGCCAGTTTTAGTCTATCTTAATTTATTTGCTATGAACCCTAGGAAGCTGTGGAGCAGACACTTGCTTGGAGGATAGAAAAAGAAAGAGTGGTTAGGAACTCGCTGCAGAGAATCCACGTCTCCCTGGGAGGCCTTTGTGAGAGAGTCCTCATGTTCCACGTACCCAGTAGCCCGATAGACAGAAGCCGCAAAATGCAAAGGGTGTGCTGACCTGGGCCGGGGCTGGAAGTGACCTCAGGTGTCCTCATGCATAGCAGTTAAATCACTCAGGAGCGATCCTATGGAAACTGGGGTGGGCTGCCAGGAGGTGTTGCAATATTATTTTAGAGGATTCATCTGCTTAGTATTATGCTTCCCCTCATTTAACCCTCAGAGGTTTTGGATTCTGTCTGGTGTGAAAATTTTTTTCTGTTTAGAAAGAGTTCCGCTCATTACTTTAGCAGACTGCACATGGGGAGAAGTTGTTTATCCTGCTACATGAGTCATCAATATCCTGCTCTATACTGAGCCATGGAACGGCAGACTTGGAAGGGATCTCAGGGCTCACCCAGCTCAGCCCCCTCATGTTGCTGGTGGGGAAGTGGAGGCCCTGAGAAGAGAGGGGCTTGCCTAAAGCCACACCACGGTGGAGCTGGCCCTGACACACGAGTCTCCTGATTCCAAGTCTTGTGTGTATTCTAGTAAACACGAGAGACACCTACAGAATTTTGAAGGGATGAGGGGCAAAGGGAACAATACGAGACACCATACACACTGTGTTCCAAGTTAACTTCTCAGCAGCTCTGGAAGTAAATCGTATTTAAGAAGGTAAATACAGGACTTAGTTAAAAAGACACATACAGAAAGTAGCTAGCTCCGTCATTCATTCTATGTACAAAGGATTTGTGCACTGACACCCAGACGCTGCACCAGGTGCTAGAATATGGAAGAGAAGACGACAGATACCAGATACGGTCTTTGCTCTCACTGAGTTTACAATCTAATGAGCTGTAGAATCTATACTGTACAGGTGGTTTTAAAATCGGTTAAAGTACCAGATTCCCACAGAGCTGCCTCGAGGTCTACTGTGGGCTGCAAAGGAGATCAGCCTGGTCTCCAAGTTTCTCCTCCCGCTGGTCCCACATCAACTATAGAAATGCCATTTTGTCTCTTCCTGTACTGGGACTTCATGTAAGGTCTTACTGGAAGACAGGATTCCTTTGGTTAAACCACTAAGGTAATTCATGAGGCGTCTTTTGTATCATTCAGAAAATCTTCAGCTATAAGTGCAAAAACTCAACTCAAAGTGTCTTGACCACAACAACAGAAACAATAGAATTTATTGAAAATCTTTGGATACATCAAGTTTTAGGCTCAGCCAGGTCAGGAGGGTCCAACTTTGATGGAGCTGTCTCCCTCTGTTTGGCTTTAAATAAGTCTAGGCCCAAGAACTGAAACAAGAACACCAGGCTTTGCTCTCTCCCTTTCTCTTTCTCTGGCCATTCTGTTTATCGCTGCTTGACTTCATTAGTCATAGTCTACCCCCAAATAGCAGACGACATGGCTGTTGGTAGCCCCAGATTTCTAACTTTCAGCAGGAAGAAGCATTTCCTCTCCTCATATCCATATAGCAATCCCCGGGAAGAACATCGTTGGTTCTGTGTGGGCTCCTGGCTTATCTCTGAACAATTCACTGGAGCAAGGGAGTAGGGACACTCTCACTGGTCAGCCGGTGCTCAGGTGCCAGCCCCTGTGGTAGGGATGGGACACTGTTACTGACGGTCCCCCCAGGATCAAAGACAATGGCAGAATAGCCTTAAGGAAAGACAGGATGAGAATGTGTATGCAGTTACGATGACCAAGAAGCCTATTATACTTTTTCTTTCTCTTTAAGATTATATAGATATATTTCTCGATAACCTATGACCTTATTGTACTTATTGTGGGTTTTATCAATACTAACACTTTGCAGAGATGATTCCAGGCAGCTCAAAATAATACATAGGAAAGATGAGTCTCAAATCCCTCATCTCGATGTAAAAGGCAAGAACGGAGCTATCACTGTGCTATCCTAGATGTTCTGGCTGGAAAAGACATGAACATTGAGAATACAATCTTAGCCTTGAGTTTCTAGAACTCTAGGCAATAAAAACCCCAGAAGAATGAGTAAAAGATTCTCATTGTACAATGTTAGAACCTAGTTGCCAAGGGGGTAAAAAACTGTTTTCTAATACTGAAATCTGGTTTAGTTTGTCACTTTTGTCTATAGGCATTCATGTATTTGTTTTTTTCTGAACCAGTAGATAATGCAACCCAATCTCTGCAACCCGGGATGGCCCTTTGATCAGACTTTTGTGAAAAATGCAGACATCCAGCATCTTTTAAATATGTTATTCATGTGAGCGAGCCATGCTAGTGAGAGAGCTGGAGAGTGCTGAGGATTAATAACTATTAAGGAGCAAGTGATCAATTCAGATGTTTCAGACTCATGAGAAGGACCAGCTATAGCCATCTTCTCTGCAGATGGATTGTTTCCTTCCTGTCTCAATAATAAAATGGGAATAATGAGAACTCATTGTAAATAAGGTCAATTTAATTGAGGAAGTCACTGCAAAGAAGTCACCTCTAGAAAATTTTGACATGAACAGTAGGAATGCTCAAGGCATCATTACTGCATTATCCTTCTAGGGACAGGGAATGCAAATACACAGCAATCTCTCTACTCTCCATAAACATGAATGCATGGAAATTCTATGAAAAGGCAAAAAGAGCCTGGTGCACCTAAAAATTAATGATCCTGAGAGCCAGCTGATCTAACTACTGTTTCTGGCTAAGTCCTTTTTTCTGTGGCCCTGTCAAAAAACCCTTCCTTATTTGGGCTTTGTCTTCAAAACCTGTAAAATACAAGTCCTGGTTTATATGATTATTAGGATTTCTTCTGGCTTTAAATGTCCATATGTAGATCATATTTTAATACTATAGATTCTAGAAAACTATGTCTATTTGATTAAGTTCCAATATTGTTTTTCACATGTAGTTTTTGGAAATTAGTCTTAATTTATAGTAAAATCTCATATTTCTAAAATATACTCTCTTTTTTTCTGTTTTTCTTAACAAGAATTATCTTTTGCTGGGGAAGATTTTGAATATCCCTCACTCCTAAAAGTTTCCTCTTTATGGCTAACCACATCCCTCAATATACAAGAAATAATGAAAGATTAAAAGTTTTCTTAAAGCTCTTTTCCTCGGTAGCTTCTCTTTGTGACATGCACTTGTCTGTCAGTTGTGAAAAAGGCTTGTTTCCCCGCACCCACCTTGTAAGGGTGCACCCCAAAGTCAAGGTTAGCTTTCCCTGCCTCCAGAGAAGGGCCAGAGATCCCCTCATAAGAGCAAGACAATGTTTACAGTTGGTTCTTCCACTGCGTGAGGGGCATATGTTGAAAATGGGGACCAAAGGCTTCATCTAAGAAGGCTGAGATTCTTCTCCCAGTTCTGCTAATAAACCAGCTAAATACATAAGAATTAATACTGGTATGAATTCCCTTTGAGTATACAACACCCTTCCATGCACATTATTTCATATGACCCTCACAAGTAACCCTGCAAACAAGCAGTATTTGGCATCTTTCTTAAATGAGACAACGGAGCTGTGGATGATTTGACTGCAGTGCCAAGACAGCTAGTGAGGAAGGGGGGGCCGGGCTAGAATCCAGCTCTCAGCAACCCAGTGCAGGAGCTCGGGCTAGCCCTGTCCAGCCCTAGGACTCAGTAGCCCCGCAGGTAAACCAGGAACCATAACCTTAGTCTACCTCATTCACAGGTATGAGTGTGTTCTGAGAAAACACAAATGCCATTCATTTATTACCGACAAAAATCCAAGTCTCTTTCAATAGCTCAGAAGCATGGTCAAATATCAAAGACCTGAATTTAGCAACTCCTAAAGTCAAAACAAACCAAGTGCCACACAAGCTCTGCCTTCTCCTCGGAACAAGGTAGTAGTATTAAGCCCAGAGCCTACCTAGGATTCTCTCCAGTGGGACCTGAGAGGGGAGAAATGAACTTTACATTTGCAATTTCGGTGTGGTTTGAGACTCCATTTGCAAAAAAGAAGTTACTTTCATGGAGGAGAAACATTCTTGTGGACACAAGAGCTGGAGACACAACAGGAAAAAAAACATCATAGATTTGAAACACTTACAAAAATAACAAATGAATAATTTACACTTTTCCTTGGTTTATTGAAAAACATTGGAACATGTTCTTACTCAATGCAACTCTTGAGTTCTCTTCCTGCAGCTATTACTCACTGAGTCATCTCCATTTTTTTTAAGACATGTATTTGGAGTCTGTTGCTCCTGGCTTTTCGTAAGACACCATCAGGCAAAGCGTGGATCTGAGTACCCGCCTCCAGGCTCCTGCCAGCCTAGGCTGCAGCCTTCAGGGGCGGCTTCTTCTTGCCTCTGTTGTCCCCCCGGCTTGCCCTGCTGCTGGCTCTAGCCACCAAGGAAAGCTTGTGATGCTCTTGGGCCTCAGCTCACCATTCATTCACCCTGAATCCTTCCTGCCCTTAAACAATTCCAAAGCCTTATTCCTGTGATCCAGACTGCCCTACGCCTTACGTTTGTTGATCCCCTTAGTTTATATAGGGTTGCCAGATTTAGCAAATACAAACAGGAGATACCCAGTTAAATGTGAATTTCATATAAATAAATGACTTTTAGCGTACGTACATCCTGTGTGTACTTGTGAGAGAAGCAGGGCAGGAATTACGATTCCCATCCTTCAGAGTGAAGAACTGAGGTCCATGAGAATTAAGGAAATGGCCCAAGATCACATAGCTCGGAAGTGCAATTCGAACCCGGTCTGGCTCACCTCAAAGCCCGTGCTTTTCCATGGCAGTGCGCTGCCGCCATCAAACATAACAGCGTAGCTACAGTACTTAACAGTTTTCAAAACACTTTCAGATGCATGATTTTAATTAATCTTCACAGGAACCCTCGGAGGTAGGTGCCACACTGCATTTTTTTCTGACTTTTTTTTTTTCTTTTTTAACACTTAACATCTCTGATTTTAGGATGCATTTAATTGTCAATAGTGTCTCAGTTTAATTGGCAGCATTGGTTTTTATTTTTATTTTTATTTTTTTTTTGGTACTGCATAAAATAATAACATCTTGGATTCAATTATATGCAACATTATTATGTACTTTCTGCAGCTGAGGAAACAAGCTCAGAGGAGGCTGGTCTCTAGCCCAAGGTGATAGACACTGTAATTAAACCCATGTCTTTCTGACCTTCTGCTACCCTCATGCTGAAAGAAAATTACACAGACTTTCTCTGCAAGGCACTGAGTGGAGCCAGTGGGTTCGGTGAACTGCACCGGTTCTCAGCTCTGCTGCTGGCAGGAGGGCAGCAAGGTGTCCTCACCCCACCAACCTCCCTCTCCTGAGTTTCTATATGAGCTTAAAGAGCTTAAAGACTGGGCAGGTGAAATGAAGAATCGGGCAAGGGAGAGCGTCCTGCACTCTCTCTAGATCTTCCAGGAGAACTGTATAGAGAAAAGCTAGATGCAATGTCATACAAATGAAGGATTTGGAGAAATGGGAGATGGAAGCCCGTCTCCGTCAAGTCATCCTGTGCCTGGCCTCGCCAGCTGGAGAGTGCTCCTGACAATGTGCAAGCCGTTTGCTCCAAGCCTGTCACTCACCCAACCGCCTAATGACTCAGGCAGCGCCGATACCACCACTTCCCCTCGCAGGCTGGGTCTACAGGCCAGACTGTGCTGGAGGCAATCCTTTCTGAGGTTGGGCCCACATTTCCCAGCATGTATTCATAGACCCTCATTCCAAGTGCTGGATTCTTGGACTCCAAGCAGCTATTAGGAGGGAACTTTCATTAGAAAAGAGAAACACATTTTGCAGGAAGAAGAATAAGAAAAATTAGGCATTGACCGCGAGCAGACTGGTCTGAGACTGAACTGATCTACACTTCCAGAGCCTAAGGGGTGAAGGGCCCCTGAGGGAAAGATGATCATTTTCAAAGAGATGATATGAAGGTTATAGAATTAAAGACATTCAACACAATCTTTCCTTTAAAGAAAAGAGATTCCCTCAGATTCGAAGCCTATCTGCAGATTGCCCTCTGCGTCGGTAGCAATCGGATGCGTCATACTGGACTAAGCTCTCAGAGATAAATCACATCCCTTGAGCCTCGCATCATGCCTATGGGGCCAGTGTTAATGTTCTCATTTTAGAAACACAAAAACAGAGGCTCAAAGACCTCAGTCACCTTGTTCAAGTTGACAGACTGGTTATGGCTGAGTTGGGAGCTGCTTCGGACTCTGGGCCTTTATTGTCACGCCGTTCACCCGCAGCTGCCAGCTTCTCAGGGATGTACGAACAGAGACCAAGTTTGGCTGGTTGGGTGAAATTGGGAGAAAACTGGGGGCAGGTTAGGTAGAGTGGAGTGAGAGGGGCAGACTGTAGGAAGGACTTAAGAATTTGTAGTGTGTCCTGTAGGCACAGATCTGATGGAGTCTTCAGTGTTTCTATGAACAGGAAAGAGGGGTGGCCCGAACCGGGAAAACATGGTCTTAATCTGGGAAGATAAAGGCTTAGACTGGGGAGGAGCCTTCACAGTAAAAGGCTTTTGAAGAGGAATATTATCTCCTCACTCCAAGAATTTTGATGCAGAGTTTTTTTTTTTTTAAATAGCATCATACTTCCTTCCATGAAGCCAACTTTGCTCAGAACAGTGTGATGGAAAGGGAAGAATCTTTTGAATCAAACACAGTTGAGTCCAGACTATGGACTTACCGGTTTTTGATGTTAGGCAAGTCTTCCAACCTTCCTCAGTACCAGTTTCCCCATCTGTAAAATAGAGGACATATTACTCTTCTAAAATTCTTTCCCTGCAATCCTTTACAGAAAACGGCTTGGTTTACTCTCTCCTCGGGCTTCCTGAGTCTGGCACTTGGTCTGTTATCGCCTCGCACCCCATATTTAAGTTTTGTTTTGCTTCTGTGTCTGTCCTCTTTTGCATTCCTGGCTCCTTGAAGGTTTCACATCATTGCCTCTCTAGCCCCTGCATCAGGGTCTGGAAGAGGAGACACTCAGTCTCCTCACAGAGGAAAGCTGGGAGGCTAGGAAGCAGGAAAGACAGGAAAGAAGGGGTTTAGTTTAGCAAACTCCAGAATAGACTCCGCTCCTCTTTACTCTGAAACCTTCAGCTTCCTCTCCTTCCAATTTCTTAAGCCCTTGTCACAACCTCTGCCTCTAATCCACACAGAGGTAACATCTACAGGGAGTAGTTTTAGGATAAAAAAAGGAAATATCTTTTCACAGGGGTCAGTAAGCTATCACAATTAAACATCAGTGCTTCACAGTTGGCGAAGCCCTTTCACTTACAGTATCGTCTCTTTAGAGTCTAGCAAGTGGGCAGGCAGGACTGTCTTCACTGTGCAGATGAGGAAACTGAGTCTTGGGAGGTAAGAACAAGCATCACAGAGTTACTAGGGACCACGCCGGAACCTGAGGTCAAGCTCTCTGATGCCCTCTCTCTTTGCCTCCCTGAGCCTCCTCTTCCAAAGATAATACAAAGCTAATAAGACTAAAAATACTGACGGGGGAAAAGTTCCATCGACATCTCGGATGTGAGTCGGCTTTCCCGGAGTCTCGGCTGGGAGGACTGCGCAGCCTACACTTCCTGCTCACTCATTAGACAGGCCTTCCAGTCCTCGGGAGGGGAGTGGGTCCTGCAGAGCTGAAGTGGGAGCTGAATCATGGCAAGCCCGACTGTTTGATCAGAAGAGAATGGTGTGGGTGGTCACGTCCCAGACAGAAGATGCTCGGCCAGATGGAGCCGCGCCTGTGCACTTGGATCCGCATCCCCCGGTGCTGCTCTCTTTGGATGAATAGGCTGCTGCTCTGGCTGCAGCCACAGAGCCACTTGCGGGTCATGGAGTCCCCGGACCCCTCAAGTAGGGCCATGACCGTGGGTAACCAGGGGCCACAGCCAGCCAGGGCGAGAGGCTGGGCCACCCAGAAGTGCAGGCACAACCTAGTTCTCAGGAAGGAAATTTGGGCAGCGACAACAGCGTGGCAAAGATGCTATTTATACAACACCCATCTGGTGCGCATTCTGGGTGCTTCCCTCAGACACACAACTCAAAGACAGCAGGTTCTCAGGCTGAAGCGAAGGACTCACTCTGCCAGTGCTGAATGGCCTGCAAGAGTGTCCTTTCCAGAATCATCCTACTTAAATGGAGGGCTAAGTGAAATGGCCCTCCGTTCCCCTCTGTAATGACCATTATGATCGTTAGGACAGCTACAATTATTCTGTACTCTGTGCTGACGGAATTCTAATCTTTATAGCAGTCCTGCTAAGCAGGTGTCTTCATACCCATGATATATGTGGGGAGATGGGGATTCACAAAGATTAATTAACTTACCCAAGGTCCACCTGACTTGGGCAGCCCTGGGGCCATAAGACTGGCCAACCTACCACTTGCCTCTTCGGGGGTTGCCGCTGGAATCAGAACCAGGTCTCTGACTCCAAAGCCCAGCCTGCTGGCTCTGTTTCACGCCCTGCAGCCCCACTTGCCTCCTCCTCTCTGTACCCGCCCCACTTCCTGGGTGAAAAGAACTCCTGAAATTCGTCTCCAGAGTGAGGCAGGATAACTGTTGCTCTCACTGGCCCAGCACTGAAATTTTCTATGGCTTCAGTCCTCTGGAATTTGTAGGCAAATGTTACCCTTTTGTCTTTGGCAAACCAACTGCACATTGCATATTCCCAGCGCCTGGCTGAGACACTGAGAATCGGGAACGCCTCCGCCTGCCACCTCCAACTTCCTCCGCTCTTTCTCTGCCCGTCCTGTTCTTCCTCATGAGCACATCCAGGCGGTGCCAACAGTGCAGGAGTCTGCAGCTTAACGGGGCCTATGTCTGGCTCCTGTGCGCTCCTTCCGGAGCCCGGTGGGAGCCTCGTCGGTGTTTGAAGATGATCTGCGAAGTCATTTGTTTAGGTTAGCCCTGCACCCTGTGTAGAATGGGAAGAAAAGAGGTCAGAAAAGGGATCTCAGTAGCTCTTTGAGCACATTTATAGACATGAATGAAAGGAAAAATTTACAGATCTATACATCAAATCAAAGTTGGAAAAATCCCAGGAAAACACGAACTAAGTGCTTATAACTTACTTTAATCTGATGAAAAAGAAGGAAAGGAGAGAGCAAGGGGAGGGGGGAGGGAGAAGAGGATGCAGAAGCAGCATTCACTGGCTTCTGTGTGTCTCCTGCAATGGTGGGTGCTTTAAGACCAGAATGAGAGACAGACTTTGTTTTCAGTTTAGGTTTGTCACTAAATGATGTGTGACTTTTGGCAAGTCATTTCCCTCTATGGGCTTTGTTTTACATTCTAAAACATGTTGGGGTAGATAATCTCTAAACTCCTATCCAGGCTGATGCTTCTAGAGATGCAGAGTCTGTATAGACCAGTGCTTCCTCCAGCACTGACCTTGAGTGAACAGCGGCAGACCCCACACTCCGTTATTTCGCAGGGGGCAGCTGGAGTCCCTCCATGAGTGTTTGCTCTGGGGCTCAGTGCTGGTGCTGAGGGGGGGGATGCCTCTTGTCTTTTCATTCTGGGATGCTATTCTTTCTTCTTATGTAGGACAAAGGTCTGGTTAGGTTGATGGCCACCAGACTGGGAAGGCCACCAGATGTCATTGGAAGATCTGAGCCATCCGCAAGGATAAGGGGTCTAAGCTGGTGAGTTGGAGATCAGGCAGGAGAGGAGGCAGAGAGGAAGGAGGAGGAGACACACACGTGGGCTGGCAGAGGTCAGCTGCCAAGCTGGGCCTGCGTGGAAGGGCTTCAGCCAAATCTCTTGGCAAGAGCAGCTTGCTTTATTTAGGGAGATAAATATTACTTAGCAGAGTGCAGTGGACTAATTACTGTCAAGGGACTTGAGTTCTAGACTTGGTTCTGGCATTAATGGACACACGCCTTTCCCTTCCTCTGCTCCTCTACAAAAGGAGGGGTGCCTTTTCAGTGATGCTCAGCCACTATAGTATCTTGCTTATTTGCCCTGGCACCTGACAGAACACCTAGAATCACACAAGTGCCCAGCTCACCATGCCATCATGACTTTCGTGCCTCTCAGTTTTCTCTGTGGACCCAAGTGATTGTCAACAGAGGGTGTTCACCTTAGAACTGGCCACTTTCCCTGGGGCCTCCATTCTTCTGACCTGGGTGCAGAGCTGAGCCACCTGGGTTCCCCCAACTCTCCTTGACTCTTCTCTGCCACATCTGGGTGTATTTGACCACGATCTGGAAGATACCTGTTGAGGGTGTTGCCAGGGTGATTCCTGCATCAGCTGGAATTGAACCAGGCATTCTCTGAGATTCCCCTAATTCTGCAATGGAAAGACTGAAATCATTTCCAGAATCAGAAGGAAGAGATATGGAAGAGAGACAGCAGGGCATGGCTTTCAGGACATTTAAAAAAAAAATTATAGTTAGGCCTTTTTTTCTTTCCTTTCCTTTGCTTTCTTTCTTTCTTTCTTTCTTCCTTTCTTTTTGTAAAACTGGGTAATGTTGTGCAGAACACTCTGGTTGCAGAGCTTCAGAAAGCAAGATAGCAAGCAGAAAGATAGAAAAGGAGGAAGAAAGGAAGAAGGAAGGGAGATAAGGAAGGAAGGCTAATGGAGGAAGGAATTAAGAGAAGGCAAGGAAAAAAGGAAAGAAGAAAGGAAGGAAGGAGCAAGAATAGCTTACAGAAAAAGAAATAGGGAGGCTGCAAATAACAGATGTGACGGAGGAGGAGGGGGGAAAAGAAAAGAGGAGAGGAAGAGAAAAAGAAGAAGGAAGAGCAGAGAGTGAGGAAAGGGAACTAGATGAATGTGCCACTTGAGGACGGGTTTCTAGGCAGCCGCAGCCCTGCCGCCCCCGTGCGATGCTATGACTTCCTCTGAGGAAGAACTTGTGCGACTGTGGGGCCCACCAGGCTGTCCTGGCCGGCTTTCAGCACAGTCACTGCTGCTTCTGAAGGATGCTGGAAGTGGAATAATTAACGCTCGTTCCCTTGCCAGTGTTGTACCAGGAGAAACAGGCCTTTGGAGCACACTGTTTGGCTGATGGCTGGCTGACCTCTTGTGCTGCCCGGGGGGTTGTCTGTGCAGTTGAACTTCTCAGAAAACATGGAGATAACTTGGAAGGAGGCTGCAGGAGGTGGGACTCCAAGCCCAGACTTCACATCTCTGTGAGGAGCCCAAAGAGACTAAGCAATGCAATGAAATGGTAAAGGAGAGACAGTTTTCAGAAGGAAGATAGCAGAGCTTTGTGCAAAATCCTTTCAGAATTATCTCTATCAATTTGGGTAACATTACTTTAATGAACCTCTTTTTAAAATAAAAGGAGTTCATTTTAGCGTCACACAAAGCTGGATGCAAATCTCATTTCATCTTGAGCAAGTCCTTTAACCTTTCAGAGCCGTGGTCTTCCTGCCTGCATGATGGGATAACACTGTCAATCTTGTAGAGTTGTATGAATGAGAGACTCGGGTTTTCTAGGCTAAAACATTTTGTTTCTACAGGGGCTTCTTGCTTCTTGGTGTGCTACTTGGCACTTGGCAGGCAAGTGCTCAGCAAATGGTGGTTCTCAAGCCCTTTAAGCATCTGATTCCACTTCTTTCTTCATGTTGCCATTCAATGAAGTGCACCAACGCACATGCAATACTAACACATGATCACTTATTTTGAAAAGCAAAAAATGAAAAAAAGGTTTTATGCAGAGGCTCCATGATGTTCATTCATTTTCTAAGAAGTCCATGTCATCTCAATATCATTTATTTTCTACTGTCCCTCTGTTACTAAGCTTTGATGTTATCTCAACCCAGAGAATTTCTTTCCCCTGGGGAGGGGGGATGCTTATCACTCACTCTGATACTTCAGGCACTGCCACTTCCAGCCTTCTCTAAAAACTCTTCCCCATCAAGTTGAACCCCTAGAATTGGTTTCCTTCATGTGTGGTTTTTACACTCTTCTGCACAATTTTTGTTTTTTCTCCTGAAACTTGGAAAAGTATTTTTGCATTCTTCTATTTTCTGCCTTTTCTTACTAATTTTTCTAAGGAGAGTCAGCTGTTCATGCCATCTGGCCATAGAATTCTCAAGAATTAGAGAAGAGTTTTCAGTGATAAGAAATTTCATAGTTACTTGCTTCAGGTATGCGGGCGAGAATCAAGAGATTGGAGAACACCCAGGCTTCATCCCGTCGGGTGATGCTGTTGTTCTGTTGTTCAATACAGGAGAGTTGTTTAAAGATTGTGTCAAACAACTACCCACACGCATGTAGACACACTCACACACATAGGTGAGGGCAGAGAATACACAACAGGGCAGGAATGAGAAAGGTCAGACCTCTAATTCCAATTCTGTCACTAACTTGGAGGGTGACTTTGGAGTAATTACATAATCCCCTAAAGCATATCATATATTTCAGTTTTATAAATAAGAATACGAAGTGCAGAGCTGTGATTTTTTGCTCTCATTACCACATTTCTATTATATAGACCACAAAATACTCACATTTAGCTTGCCTAGTTCCCAAACCAAGTGTTCAAAGTTTAGATTTGAAGGAAGAACCATGCAAGTGTCTTTGCCTCAACACCTACACTATTTTGACTCCTTTGGGCTACTTTCCCTGGTCCTGCTGGCAAGTACCTGCTCCTAACCGAAGAAGAGTCTGGCAAACCTGGTCCATTCAGACTCCCGCTGTAGGCACTCCTCACACTTTTCGTCCATGTTATTGAATCAGATTTATTTAGGGCCAACCCTGTGCCAGACAATTAGGCACTTGGGACAAAGAAGTAAAAAGACAAAATTTCTTCACATCATGAATATACACTATAGCGGGAGTTCGGGGGGAAACAGAATATAAACAAATAATTAACAAAATAAATTCAGATTATAATGTCAAGAAAATAAATGTGGTGATGTGATTCACAGTCATATTGCGGGGAGGGAGGTGATCTTCTTATAGATAGCCTGCTTAGGAAAACCTCCCGAAGAGACAGCAACTAAGCTGGGAGTTGGAGGGCAGGGAGCAGCGACTGTGAGCAGATTGGTCCAGGGAATGGGGACAGCAGGAGCTAAGGCCCCGAGATGGGTGTGAACTTCACCTCTTCAGAAAAAAAGTGTCCAGTGTTGCCTGACCTTCGAGAGGGAGGTGCCAGTGAGGCTTGAAGAGGTCATGTGGGCCTTGCAGGCAGAGTATAGGGAAGAGTTTAGATTGTGTTTTGAAAGTCATGGGATGACAGAAGGTCAGTAGGCCTGGGAAGCGAATAATCTGAATTTTGCTTTTGAGACAGCACTGTAAAGCAGAAGGATTATTTAGGAGGTCGGTGTGGTAGGACAGGGGAGAGAGGCCGCTAGCTCAGGATGTGGCAGTGGCAGTGGAGAGTGGAGATCTGGAAGGCTGCAGGGTGTGGTTCAGACGCATCCGACAAAGCACTTGTGTGGGCTGGATGTGGGGCATGGCCCGTCTCGTAACAACTGCAATGGAAAAGTTTACAAAGATATAGTTTGCAAAGTTAGATTCAAGTTTACAAAGTAAGATGGAAGGAGTAAGTTCTAGTATTTGATAGTATAGTAGGGAAATTACTGCTAACAATAATTTATTGTATATTTAAAAATAGGTAGAAGAGAAGAATTGTAATGTTCCCAACAGAAATAAATGATAAATGTTTGAGGTGATAGATACCCTGATTTCATCATTACACACTGTGTACAGGTACCAAAATATCACATGTGCCCTCAAAACATGTACAACTATTATATGTAAATAAAAATTTAAACAGATAAAATGAATGATAAAATCAGTAGGGAAAAATAAATAACTAAAGGGTGGCCTGAAGGAGAAGGGTAGACGGGATCTGCGGAGGAGACAGAAGGTAGCAGACCTCAAGGGGGCAAGTGAGCTCGGCGCCAGATGTGTGCCTCGTGTGCACGGGAGCCAATGCCCTGGCACTAGAGTTTGAGAAAAAAAAAGCTTTATTGCAAAGCTGGCTAGCCAGGAGACAGGAGCTGGGCTCAAATCTGTCTTCCCATATGGGGTTTGGGGAAACCTTGAGAAGTGGGGCTAGGAAGAAGGAGGGGGCAATATGTGGTAACGAGAGGAGAATGCAAAGCTTGGGCAGAAGGACTTTACTCTTCCAGTGAGATGCTAGAGCCAAGCTCCTGAGCAGGGGCCAAGGGGAAATGCCAGCCAGGAGCAATGGCGGAAGGGCCTCCGACACACAAGGAAATACGTACCTACCTTCCGAGGGGGGTTTCACCCCTCTCCCCTCAGGGGACTCTTTTTCTCTTTTGGACTTCTTAGCTCCTTTGCTCTCCCCTCCTTTCCTCCCTCCCTCTCCCCTCCTTTGTCATCTAACTGCATTGTTTGAAATGATTGCTCAGAGCCAGGTGTTAGGAAGGAAGCCTTCCGATTGCATGAATTTGCACTAAAGTGTTGGTGAATGGAAGTCTCCACGTATTTCCTAGGGTGTTTGTGTTTTAAAACCGAGCATAAGTAAACCCAACTGACATTCTAATAAGTAAAGTGTTCTTCAGAATGTTGAAAAATCTGGGGGTGGTGGACAGATTGTGAGTGATTTATGACCAGAGAATATCTAGAGATGTAGCTTCAAATCACCCCGCAGGGATACCCACTTTGCTCAACCCTCTCTGAGCCTATGTCTGTCCTTTCCAAAGCTGCCTCTAAAGATTCCTTAATTATAAAATGTGAGTGTCTTTAACACTGGAAGAATCCCACCCGATATGTATTTTATCAAGTGCTCTACATGTTTTTGGCATCCACGAGGGATGGGGGTTGGAGGGGGGAATGTCCAAAAGCAATACTGGGAGGCTGAACACGAAAAACAGGAGGATTCAATTAGGAAAAAAGCCTCCGTATCACCCCCCTGGGACCACACGGCCTCATTCCTGCAGGAGATTCCATCTTTGAAATGTCTTCTATACAAAACTCCCTCCCTGCCCGCTTTGAAATTTCGCAGCTGTGATACAGAGGGACTTTGAAGGGCGGAAAGACAAGGGGTATTTTTTCTTCCTTTATGGTCTTATTTAACAGCCAGTTTCCAAATGGTATTAATAAACATTTAAACATCAAAAACTGAACTTGACATTTCTACATCCTGTCCATCGTTGCCATGTTTTTGTCTTACAAAACGTCCGACACAAATGATTTCTTAAGGCACACGCACCACTAGAGTGGGTCCAATGCTTCTGGATTCAGACACGGGTATGTTTGTTTGTTGATTGAAGTTTCTGTAGGTGCTTCAGAAGTACTGCCGTGGTGATTATTGTTTTAGGCATAGGCTTTGAAAGAAATTAGAAACATTTTGGCCCCCAAACATGGCATTTTGACATACTGGATTGACTGAAAAAGCTTTAAGGTCCTTTTGATCTTCCCTGCCCCGTCCCCTCCCTCATTTTGGGGATCTCCCCAAATCTCTGAAGTTTCTTTATCTGCCTGAGATCCAGACCATACTAGGAAGACAATTATCTTTCCTTCCTGTGTCCCTGTTACCTCAATATCCATGTCAGGAAGGAAGATCAAGAATGTAACCAGACCTGGCCCAATCCATTTAAAATATAATACTTATCTCTCAGGTCAATTTAATTTCCAAGGAGAATCTTTTGCAAGTCAATCTCTTTCCCCCAACCATTCATTCTCCTAAGTATCCATTCATCCTCCCCACTAATCATTTATTGACCCTCAACAGAATTACCTGTATTTCTTATCTCCCCCTTTCCTGTAAAATGAGGGAACCCCACTGGAATATTGGGTAATCACTCTGTGATTCTCCCTGTGAGCACGGTAAATACATTTGTAATCTCTTTCTCTTATTAATCTATCTTATTGTGAGTTGATCTTTCAGTGAAGCTTCTAGAGACAAAGAGGAAGTTTTCCCTTCTTCCTCACAACATCTAAGGGTATGAGTCCAAAGACTGGATTGAATCTTTTGAGATCAGTAGATGGGGGACATGAAGATGCCTATATTCTTTTGGCAAAAGGGCCAAAGGGGACAGTGATACAGTGAGTACCAGGTTACAATCTTTCGTTTGAATCCTACATATAGTACAGGACACCTGTGTGATCTTGAGTAAGTCACTCAATCATTCTGCCTCAGTTTTCTCACCTATAAAATGAAAATAATTATGCTTTCCTGCAGGGAGCCTTGAGATTTCAATTCAATGATAATGTATTTAAGTGACTTGCACGTAGATGTTGGTCAGTAAATAAAATTATCATGAATCATTTACTAATAGCATTTACAGCTACAGGAAGAAGAAGCAAATGAGTGGCAGGTTGAGGCACAAAGGTCATTAGTGTCCAGGCAATTCAGTGGCTCCAAAGTTCTCCAGGAAGGCTAGGATTTAATGCCAGGAAACTTAAGCACAGGGCATGGAGTGGAAGAAAAAAGAGCAGTGAAGACTCTTAGAGCACCTCAGATTTCTGGAGAGCCCCTGTCTGGGAGACTCCAGCCTGTTGGAAAACCTATGGGTGATGGATCCAAGGGTGAGTAGCTTCAGTCACGTGGCTGGGCAACTGCTGGACACACTGGCCCTTTCCACTGCTTGCCTGAGCTGAGGTGCCAGACTCTCCCTTCAGAAGTCCTTTGTGGATAGTGTGACTCAAGTTAAAGTGTGGATCATGGTGACTCCATGTGACAAGAGGGGCTGGGGCTGGGGAAGAAGGACAACATTGAGCCACATGGCTCTATTTCCTACCTTTCCTGGAGACAAGCAGAGCAAGGAAGACACTCTGAGGAACTCATGCCTGTGGATGTCCATCCGTAGGAACATGGTCATCCCCTTCCACTTGCACTCATTTGTAGGACACCATTTCTCAGAATTCCCCAGATCTGCCCTTTTGCTTCATAGGAGGGGAAGGTTTGATGCTGAGAGACAGCATCAAAGAAGGAAGAGGCTTTGGAACCAGACAGCATGGGGTTGAATCCTTCTCCACCACGTCTTACCTGTGTGATGAGAAGGAACTTTCTCCTCCTTTCTGGCTCTCTGCTGCTTTATATGTGGCAATAAGCCTGCTGATTACAGGATTGGTGGTAGGGTTGCATTGGAGATCATATATATTTACTACAACATGCTTTAAGACATACCTGGCAAGTAGCAGCAGAATGGGGCTCTATTTTCCTAGCTCTTAAGGGCATGGTGGTTGGCCAGTGGGGCTCCATGAGCTCATGAGCCAAACTGTACTTTTGCCTGGGTCAGAAATGCTCCACATAAGTGGTTCTATTTGATTGAGGACCTCAGAGTTCAGGGACACAAACAGGTGAAGGAACCTGAGGAGGTCACAGGGTGTTCATTTTTTTATAACTGAGCTTTAATAATGCTGTTGTCTTGATGAAAACCTCCCACTGGCTCCTGAGCACTTTCTGAATAAATTCCCACCTTCCCCTCAGAGCCTGTGACGACAGGTGGGATGGCTTCTTGCTCTGCTCTCACCCAGTCTCGTTCCTCGTGCCCTCAATGTCATTGCGCTGGCATTTCCCTCCCGTTTCCAGCTTCCCTTTCTGGTCCTAGCTTTCCACATTCCATTCCCTCACCTAGAATGACCTTTCCATTCTACCTGGACCAGGAATTTACACTTTGAAACCGAGCTCTGCGGTCTGTGCCACAGTGAGGCCAACCTTGGTAGGTTACGCGCTCTTCTAAGTGTAAACGTGTTATTATTGCCCCTGGCCCAGCACTGACGGTTGTTTGTTTTAGGGTTGTTGACTCGGTAGACCGTGAACCTCCCAGGAGAGAGAGGTCAGTGTATTTCATCTCTTCATGTCTGGAACCTAATACCTAGCCTGGAAAATATTTGTCGAAGAGATAAGTGGCTGAATAACTTGGTTTTCAGCCCGTAGCACAATATTTCTCATAGTCTGATCCTCGGACCACCTGCATCAGCCTCTCCTTGGGGAGCCTGTTAAAACTGGGAGGTTCTGAGCCTCACTCAGCCCTACAGCTTGTCTCGGGTAGGGCCCTGATATCTGCGTTGCTGACAAGCCTGCCAGTTAATTGTGGTCACAGTGTGGTGTGGACAATCACTCCGGGCAGTGTCAGAACTGGTCTCACTGTAGAGCTTTCTCATTGACACTCATAGTAATGGCACCACCTCATCCAGAAAAGTTTAAACTTATAGCCAGCAATCTCTCTTTAGGAAAGAATAGTAGTATATAAATCCTTTTAGGATGATTTCCATCCAAAGCTAAAAAAGCTATAATTTTAAAAGCTGAAAAATAAAGAAATAAGTTATTTAGATCATTAAGTTACACACAAAAAGTTCATGGGTGAACTTCATAGTGAATAACTGGTGCACAACAGAGATATTAAGTTCATTTTAAGGAGCTATTTTTGCCTTTGTCACCTTCACCAATTGGCCTCACCAATTGAGCCAAACAGAGGAAGAGACTAGGAGAACCAAACAACTCATGAAAAGACTGTGTAGCTCACAACAGACAGTGATGGAATCTGCAGGGCACCCCGAGCCTGGCAGGTCTGGGCACAGATCTCACCTCCAACTCTTACCCACCCAGAGCCCTTGAAGACTTACCTCTTCCGCTCTCAAATGGCCAGTGATACTTCAATTATGCAGTTGTTATGAGTAGTATGTTTAGTAGTTGGTAAATGCTAGGTGCTTTACCTGTGTTATTATTGTAAAAGAAATTATTATTTCCTGGATGACAAAACTGAGATTTGAAGAGCATAAGGACTGTCTCACGGTTGTCAGACAGCAAGAAGTGCAGTTCAGCTTGCATTCCAGGTTTGTTGCGATAATGTGTGTGCCCATGCCCAGTGCCTGGTAGGGTACCAGTAATTTAAATCCTTTCTTTCCTACTGCTAACAGGATGCCAAAGTATAAAACAAAATGCTTGGAGTGTCTCAGTTCTCTTTCAAACCACATTTTGGCTACACCACAGAAGCATCTCTCTTTCTCTCTTGGATTCTTTCCATCTGGAAATATTAAACACTCCTGTCTCAGGGCACAGGTGATTACCATGGTGGGAGGGGCCAGCTGCTGAAAGATTGACCTCAAAGGTGACCAGGATCAAAGTGGACATGGGCTTTGTAGATCAAAAGCATTGCCTCCCCCATGGAGCGACCCGGAGAGCCAAAGTCGGGGCAGCAGCAAGCCCAGGCTGCCGGAACATCATGCTCCCATCAGTTCATGTTCCTAATTAGGCAGCCAAGTGCATCAGCTGAGGCTTCTGGGTGGTCTGAGTGTGACGCTCCCATTGCCAACCATTGCTGGAGATCTCGGGGGGAGGTCCCCAGGCGTGCAGAATGGTGATCAGGCCCAGCCAGGGAGGGAAAGGTCCTACCATTCAGATGGCACAGTCAGCTCTCAGCCCTGTGGTCACTGTGGTTGTAGAAACTTCTGTTGTCTCCAGAAGCCTGCTTTAAACTAGTTGTTGGTTTTATAATTCTGGCTTTAAAAGGTGTTCGGATCCCCCTAAGCCAGGCTCACCTCACAGTGTTGGTTTTCTGCCCCTTAATCGAGTGCATATCTCATCTGCACTCTGAGAACCGAAGGATATGGACTCCCACACAGGGGCAGAGTAAGTGATAATTGAAGCTACTAGTTACTGAAAACTTATTAACTACCAGCATTTTACATGTCACTCTAATCCCCATAAAACTTAGGCTGGGTGGGGATGGTTCTCCCCATTTTATAGATAATAAAACGGGCTCAGAAAGACAAAATGATTTCACAAGGACACATAGCTCAGAAGTGGAGCTACCAGAGCTTAAATCAGTCATGTGGATTCCCAGCCTGCATCTATCACCTAGGGCCACAGGAATAGTGTGTGGCAAACAACCACGGACCCTCAGTAGCAAACGACAGTCGCCATGTAGTTTTGCCTGCTAGTCCAGCAGGAGGTGGGGAGTTCTGCTGATTGGGACGAGGCTTGCTGATTGGGACTCGGCTCATTCCTGTGTCTTTGCTCAGCTGCTGCGTTGGCTGGGGCCAGGCTTATCTGGGATGGTTTCAGCAGGGACAACTCCGCTCTGCACCACGTGGCTCCAGCACGCCAGCGTGGACTTGCTCTCTGGGAATGGCAGGGTCCTTGGGCAAGAGCATAAGCAACACAGGCCTGGGTTTGGAACTGTCACACTGTCACGTCCATCTCATCCCATCCTATTGGTCACCACAAGGGACAGATTCAAGCCTAGAGATGTAGATTCCATTGGTAGATGGGAGGGGCTCTAAAGTCACACTTGCAGAGGTGTTTGGGTATAAAGAAGCCATTGATTGGTGCCTTTAATGTGATCATTTTTATCACAAAAACTGTAATCTTTCCACTACACCACTGTGCCACTCATGCAGAAGATTGGGGAGTTTTGTCCATTTCTTCTATTTTCCATAAAGATGCTAGAACTTGAACAATGCCTTTCTCTTGGCTAAAGTAGCACATATATTTAAGTTGAGAGATGTATAATAAAATTCTCATCAAATTTACTCATATTATAATTGATACCTAAAGAAAAGTGGAAGAAAATAAAATGAACGACTCTTTAGTCATGGTGTTTATAATTACAGAGTGAGACCTTTAGGCTCATCAAGCACTGCAGTGGTTCCTCATTGATTTTAAGGGAAAATGCCAAGTCCTCCATTTGGTGTGTGAGCACGTTATCCATCTGGCCCTTGTCTTCTCTCTGATCCCATCGCATGGCAGGTCCACCCTCCACCCAGGCTTCCTTCCTCCAGCCACAGCAAGTGGTTTGTTTTCCCCAATATTGCCTCACTCTCATTGTTTCCACGATTGTGCACATGCTGTTCCTTTTGTCTGGGGTGTCCTTCCTGTTTGCATTCTTGGCTAACTCCAACTCATCCTTGATAGCTCAAGGGGACCCTTTCCTGAGCACACACAGGGACCCTTTCCTGAGCTGGCACACCTGAGTTAGAGCCGCCTCACCCCATCGTAGCACTCTTTACACTGTATTGCCTTGTGCTTGCTTGAACTCTCTGTCTAGACTGTGAGTTCCCTGGGGACAGAGATGGGTTTTGTCTCTATATACTCCCAGTGCCTCACTTAGTCATAGTCCGTGGCTAGTAGTTATTTGTCAAATAAATGAATAAATGATCTAACTGTCTTGAATGTTATTTATTTTTTCAGGAAATGACTTTTATAGTTTTTCATTTCATAACTTCTTATGCAATTTTTTCAATAAAATGATATTTTCCTTAATTGTTCCTCCATGTCGTGGGTTCAGGGGCCTTTCTTAGCAGTCACACATGTTGGGTTGGCTGATAAGCCATCTAGGCTGAATAGAGACACCTTATTTGAGGAAACGAAGCCTCAAGCCCTACTAGTTCCAGGTGCATGAGCTCTGTCGGAGCTCAGGGGGACGTCTTTATGAGCTGTTCCCAGAGTCGCCTTCCAGCCCCGGCATCATCCTGTTTGTCTCCTTTCCTGGGTCCATCTGAACATTTGGGTATTGGCTTTCCCATCTGGAACACAGACAGCACTAACAAGGGAGTGTAGTTTAAAGAATGAGGGTGTGTGCAGGCATTTCAATAAACAGTCCCATCCTGGAGGGTTTACTGATGAAATAGCATGGAGTGAAGAAGGATGTCAAGGCTATCGGGAAGAAAAACCAAATGAATCAATACAGAAGTTTAAAATAGTTCGTGTATATGTCTATGTAGATTTATGCACACATATTGTCCAAGTATAGAATATATATGCATGTACACATGTTCATGTATTTGACATATAAATGTATATTTAAATGTATGCATTGATCTCTCTAGCTTTGCATATGTATATGTATGCATATATGTATATTTCTGTATATATGTCTGCCTCTGAACATGTGCATAAATGTATACATGTGTGTGTGTTTGACTTGCATATCACATACATATCAGGCACTATGCATGCACAGCTCTGATTAACTTTCTACATAGAGGCATAGCAAGGCTCATTCATATACATGCATGCACATAAATATCTATATTCATAAATATGCAATGCTTTATATGCAAGTGTAGTTATCTGTGTGTCTATATGGGTGTGATATAGCCATCCAGATTAATCATATGAGTAAGTATGCATAAATGTTTTTGTATGTATGCAGAAATAGAGACACACACTTGCATGTAACCTCATCAAGCCCTAGATTTAAAATATATAACATGGCTATTTTTGTAGAGGCAACATAATAAGGAGGAAATCCAAGACTGTATTTAACATCCTGTTTTATTTTCAAGTGTGTCTGGGAAAGTGCTTTGCATTTAGTAGGCACCCATTAATATCCCTGTTGGTTCTATCTTTCAAAACGAACAGGGTCTGTGAAGGTAAATGCCAGCTGCTGGAACAAAGAAACTTAAAATCTCAGTGGGTCTCTGGAGACCTGGATTCTCTCCTGCTATGCTACCGACCACGGTGCACGTTCCCTTCGCTTGGGTTCCGTTTCTTCTTCTTTAACATGAGCATGTTTATGAAACGGCTCCCGGATTCTTTGCCAGTGGCTAATGTGCTTTGCCTTTTTATTTTTGGCAGATCTTCATGGGACACCCAGACTCAGCCTTGCAGTATTTTAAGAAATACAGTTGCATGGACAACGAGAGAAGAGCTCTGAAGCTCAATTTCTTTTGAAGACTCCCCTTTGAGACCAGCAATTTCTGGAACAACCACCCTGTCCCTCCCCCCCCATACACTGGTCTCTTCGACTGTGATCCATGAAGTCTATGATAAAGAGAAGTCCTAAAAGACTCAGCCACAGACATTTACTTACCTGTCGTTCTTGCCAAACGCTTTGCTTTTGGGGGGCTGTAGACTCCAAGCCAGAGGAGGTGAGAGAGGATCTCATTCCTAGATTGTCGATTGCAAGTTCCTTCCTTCTGAAAGCCGCCTGGCTTTTGCTCACACACACGATGAAGATTATGGTACTGCTCTACCTAACCCACAGTGACTTGTTATAAGAATCAAATGAGATCACCTATAAGCTTTGGAAAACACAAAGTGATTCTGTTGAAATGATAATGATAATTCAACTGATGTCTGCTGTTTAGGTTTATAAAGTGTAGAAGGAGGCAAGGCAAACACTTGAGCAGTTACCAGTACAGCAATAAGCCTCAGAAAACACAGAGACTCCACTAGCAGCATCCCAGAGGTGATAACACATGCTGGGCAGAGGCAGCAGAACCTCCGTGCGAGAGGCAAGAGAAGATGGTAGAAACCAAGGAAGCTGGGGTGGAGCTGAGCACTGAAACATGGGGATGTCTGTTGAGGGTGAAGAGATGGTACAATGACCCCCAAAAGAGGCTCTCCAGGCACAGAGACAGACTCTGGGCCCACCCAGACATCTAGAGTGAGTTCATCTGAGACAGCACGGCAGGAGCCCTGGAAAGTGCTGGGCTGTACAAGAGGTTCTTAATTTGGGGTCCAGGAATCCTCCAAGAAGTCCCTGGATAGAATTCAGGAGTTTGTAACTATGTTTATGTGCTACAAAATAAAAATTACATGCTTATTTTTACTAACCTCCAACCGAAATTTAACATGTCCTTTAATTATGAATGTAGGCCAGAACCTTATTTGTAATACCGGTAAAATCAAGAGAGATCACATATTTTCATATTCTGTTATAGTTGTAGATATCTCAAATTTTACACTCATTGTAACTTCAAAATTATGGGTATTTATTAGCTTGCTGTTATATTTAAAAATATTTAGTGTGTTAAAGAAACACAGATATTACCATATCACGCATTTAATGTGAATAACTGCATTCTAATTGATTTCCTTTAAAATCCCTGTTGTGGTACACATTTAAAATATTCTGAGGATGGCTTTCTAGGCTCCACCATGTTGCCAAAGGATCTCCTGGCATGGACAAGGCTAAAAAACCTCAGGTAGGATGAAGAAGAGATACTATCCAAGGTAGGTAGCTGAGGGCCAGCTGAACCATGAGCCTAGCTTGTGCTCGGGCTGTGAAGCTGGACCTGGGCATGCTACACAGCAGAATAATGAGGCAGGCAGACATGTGATGGGAAGGGCTATGGTAGCTGAGGCTAGAAGTTAGAACTGGGAATGTGGGAAAGAGATGAGCAGCGCTATCAGTTTAGATTTGCGCTTGGGCGGGATGAGGTTATTAGCAGTGACCATGTGGGTTAGACGGAAAAGCTTATAGGGCTTTATTATATTTTTTATAGCAGTCATGACAATATTGATAGCCAACTTCAGTGAGAATTTACATACCAGGCACTACTTTAAGAGTTTACATGAGTAAATTCATTTAATTTTAACAACCCCATGTGGCTCATGTTTAAGAAACTGAAGGACAGAGATGTTAATTAACTTTCCCACGGTCACGCACATGGTAAAGCTAGGGTTTAAAGCTGGGGAGTCTCAAGACACTGGGTTGATTACGATAGCACCCAGTTTCCTCAAACGCTGACCCTTTGGGTAGGCAAAGGACAGAGGTGATGGGCTGGAGCCCATTTCTAATGGCAACAACCTTCCTCCAGCTTGGCTTCCCAACTCCTTATGTTAATCTACATGAAAATACAGGAAACCATGTCTTGATTCATCCCACAGAAAGCGAAAGGAGTTACTCCCAAACCTAGGAATCCTGGCGGCAAGCACAGTCCTACCTGTTGAGGCAAGCAGTACCAGGAGGGCCTCAGGCTGATGGTTTGCACGATGCATTTTAGGCCTCTGCTTGGCAGGGCCACTTTCTACCATTGCATTGGCTGCATTCCTGAGTCACTGGAAGGCAGACCTTGGAGCAGCCTAGGTGAATCGTGAGAGTTTTTATTAGAATTGACCACCTAGAAGTCTCAATTAACTTGGAGGGAGGTCTGGTGGTGAAGGCCGAGGTTCTGTGTGCAACAGAAATCAGAGGGCAACCACCTTTTATTTATGTTTTAGAGCAAAAGTAAAAACAGCAATGACGGAAGAACATTGAGACTATAGCACTATTTCAAATTCAGCACAATCAGCTCATCTTATCTCTTGTCTACTTGAAGTTTAAGAGAGTATGAGCTGCTGCTGACAGGCTAGTGCTGAGATCCCACCTACCCTCCTTCTAAAGCAAGCAAGATTGATCAGGTTTCCCAGGATCCCAGGGCAGAAGGGGAGCTCAGGCTCAGATGCATAAATTCCCAGAGTTAGGAATGCCTAGGAAAGCCTTCCTCAAACTTCACTAAATACTTGCGTGCTTTCTACAACATGCTTTTTAATAACTGAGTGAACAACATTGATTTGAATTCTTTTGCCTTTATGAAAGTTGCTACCTCCAAAGGTAGCTCATTATACACTAGACTTTATCTTTAGAATGTTTTTCCTCATGTGAATTCACCTGTAGTTTTGGCACTTGCAATGACATCTGAGAAAATAATCTTAAAATATTTTTAATGGTGATGGCAGAATTTATTTCTGGGTAATTGAACCAATTAACTGTGCAATCAAACGAGGCATTACAAATCTTCCCTCTTCCTGCCAACACACACACGCACACACACACACAGAGCTCATTAATTGTTAATATTTTAGTTAATTTAGGTCTCATTTGATCAAACACATAAGTCTAAGAACATTAGTTCAATTTTTGTATAATTTAGTCTCATAAAAATTTCTTTCCCTATTTTGGCTTCTTAACCTGGGCTTAATTTTGAGAAAAAATATAATCATTCCTCTTTTCTCATGGCATAGGATGTGGGGTATATGGGGTTCTTTTTTTCAGGCCATATATGGTGTGGTTTCATTTAGTTTTCATGATGACAATATGGGTAGATATTCTTATCCCAGTTTTACAGATTAGAAACATGGAACTCAAAAAAACACAGTCTGCGTAAGAGCACACACCCAAGTAAGTGTGGAAGCCAGGCTTCCAATGCTGGCTAATTTGTCCCAAAGCTTATAATCCTTACACTACTATACACTATCTACCTCTTACATAATTTTCCATATTATTTTGTAAGGCTTACTTATTTGTTTATCTCACAAGATTTTGGTGTCCATATGTGCAGAGATTAACTTTGAGTTCCTTGTGTCAGATAGGATGCATTATGCAGAGTGAACTCTTAGTAATAAAGGAATAAACAAATGAGTTAATATAGTAATAAAAGTACATCTGACCAATTTATTCAACCTTCTGCTGAATGCACTGTGCATTAAAGAATTAGAAATCTATTATTTTCTTTGATATACTTGCTGTTCAAGTAAGACACGCAGGGCCGAGCATATGAAAAGCTGGAGCTATAGGCAATTGTGAAGTGGTTGGAGTCTGTTGTTTTCTGTCTTGAGGCAAACCAGGTGATTCATCACATGGGGTGGGAGCGGATTCTTGGAAAAGGGATCTGAGAGGATGTTAGGGTCAGAGAGAGGATGTGGAAGTTGAACCATGGTTCACACAAGAACTGGGAACAACTCCAAAGGAAAAGGAGTTCCAAAAGAAAAGAATTTATTTCTATCTCCTTAGAATTCCATTCCATTGTATGAGCAACGTTTAGAGAAAAGACAGAAGAGAGAGAGGGCAACAGAAACACTGTGTTTTCCTAAGTTGCTTTTTGTTAGGCAGCTGTCGTAGAGTGTAATGAGGACTAGATATAGCATCAGAGAGACTCGGGTTCAAAAACTGCCCTGACATTTATGGACTGTGGGCAAATCACTTAACATATTTAAACAGGTTTCTCATCTGTAAAATATGGTTGATAACATCCAGCATAAAAATTGTAGTGAAAATTAAATGAGATAATTGTAAAAATGTCTAGCATGGTGTCTGCCACTTACTAAATGTTCCGAGAGTGTTTACACAGATGACTAAGAAAAGCCTTAGTCTTCCTAAATGTTTTCCAGGAAAGACTGTCATGATGGGAACTATGGGGACAGGCAAGTCAGAGAACAGCAAGAAGGACCTGACCTCCTGTGTCCCCCTGATCACACAGTTGAACAGCCCTGGTGAGAGGCTAATTTGAAACAAATGTGGACTAGAAATCTATTTTCTAAGCAACCTCTCTTCCGGAGCGGGTGTGGAGGAGATTCTTTCAATCCTTTTTCTGCCTGAATCCAACACAGATCTCCCGGGTGGTGGTTTTGTGGTCGGCAGTGTGCGGGACCTGAGCATGCAGAGATGAAAGGACAGTGCCCCAGTTCTTCCTCTAGGAAGTTACGGTCTGGCAAGGCAGGGGGCTGTCCAGTGGGTGTTGCAGAGTGTTGGGAGGCCACTGTACTGACTCAGGTATGTATTCGGATGCAAGTCCCAGTCTCCCAGCTCCTGCATGGTTGGCATTTTCACACACATGGTCTCAATGAATTCTCACGGAAATGCCACGTGTGATATCCCTCGATGCAATTAGATGACAAGACGGAAAGGTAGAGCCTAGATTTCGGTTTTAACTTATTAAATTAAAGGAGAACTAAGCCACTTTACAAATTTAAAAATATTTTTATATGTAAAGGGCAATCATAAAAAAATCCACACAAAATCTTGGAAAACATTATTACAATGATTCAGTTTATTCGAGGAAATAATTTTTTTTCTAACTGCTCTCCCTAGAAACTCCAAAATGAAAAAAAAAAAAGAAAAATTAAAAATAGGGACTCAAACTTTATATTCCACTAACACTAGGGAATGAATGTGAACTGCAGCAATAATAATTCAGTAACTATAATTTTATGCTGAGTAGTTTTTCCTGTGAAAATATCTATTCTGACTTGACATCATGTTTAAATTGATTCCATATTCACTATCTCTCTTGATAAACCATAAATTCCTCACTTATGACATCTTTATTTTGATTCTTATTTCAAGCACATTTTCCAGGATCACAGATGCTCTGGTTTCTAAGATCTTTCACGATGAGAATCATTTCATTATTGTTGTGTTTATGTGCAGTGAGTGACTTTGCTGGTTAGAAAACTTGGGTTGTACAACTTTCAAATCTTTGTGGAATTATTGACTGGCTTTATTTTATGTCCTTTTCTAATATTGATGAAGCAATGTCTGCAATCAGAACTATTTAGTTTCCTTTTTCAGTAATCTCAGCCTACAAATTGTTTTTTGGAAGAAAAATACTTCTTTATACTTGGAGTTTACTGATTTCACCAAAATATGCCTTGATCTGTTTTCTTTGATATTTTTTCCATAGTACCAGATATATTAGTTTTTTACTGTGCTGCTACAGTAAGATCTAACCATATCTTACAACAACAAAAATCATTTATTTCTGATCTGCTCAAAGGTTTGTGATTTCTCTGTGGGTCAGCTGAACTCTGCTATCTTAGGCTCATCTCTCGGCTCTGGTCTGGGACGCGCGCTTCTTTCTCCAAGTGTCTTCATTGCGGAGCACAGGATGAAGGAGACTTGGTACCCAGAACAAGTTTTTCTCACAAAAAAGTCAGCAGCTCAGAGTGGTGAATCAAAACATGCGATGGTTCTGCAGACTTTGGACTGGAACAGCTTATTAATATCACTTGCACCCGTATTCAGAGCAAAACTATGGCCAACCTCAATGGTCAAGGGGGGAGTACTCGCAGCCTCTGGGGTGGGAGTGGGAAGGAGTGGGATTAAGATCTGCCTTTATCTCAGGGAATATTTTCTTATATATTTTAGATTTTCCCCCCATTTGCTCTATTATCATCTTTAGTCCTCGGCTAACAAGATGTTGAATCTTCAGTGTCTATTCATCATGTCTGTGTTTTTAATCTCTGATTATTTTTTATTTATTTATCTTTCTCTGTAGTTTCAAGATTGAAGCAAGTATAAAATAGATGATTCAATGGACAGACTTAAGAGTTACAAATACTGACATGTAGGGGGCAAATTTATCATTATTTTCAGATGGAAGATTATTGATTGAGAAATCCAAGATCAACTGAAAGTGTTTTATAAAGGTTTGGTCATTTTAAGTTTGCTAGTTACATAATATTTACAAATTGATAACTTTCATATAGGAAAATAATATTTGCATTGTAAATATGATGAAAAAAATTACCCTATTCATTGGTACTAGCTGAAATACAATATTTACAGCCCATATGAACAAAATTATGAAACTCTTCAGATAGATATAAAACAAGATTTGAATACATTATATTGAATGGGAAAAAATCTTAATTTCATAAAGGTGCTTATTGTCACTAACCTAATCTACACATGTAACGTAATGGAAATAAAAATTTTATTGAAATAGAAAAAAATTTCCATTTCTCAGAAGAATAAGCTAATTAAAATGCTTAGAACATTTTTGGAAAAGTAAGAATAATGAAGAAAGACTTGCCCCATCAAATATTTAAACCTAATATAATGGCATTGTAGTGAAAACGCCTTGGTGTTGACATGGATGTTCATCAACTCAATGAAACAGAGTAGCGACTGCAGAAATCTATCCGTGTGTGGTGGGATTGAGTGAGCCATAAAGGCAGTACTATAAAATATTGAGAAGTCTTGGATAGTCAGTAAATATTTTTTAAGACAACTACCTAGCCTTGGGGAAGGGGTGGGAGAAGACTAGGACTTTGTCCTTGACTCGCTTGTAATATACGTAATAAATTTAAATTTTAATTAAGTTTATTTTTAAAAACCATGCTATATAAACACACTAGAAGAAAATATTGGCAAATATTTTTACAATCAGGGTTTGGAAGACATTTCTAAATTTCACAGGAAGCCTAGAAAGTATAAGAACAAATTTGATAGATTTGAGTATATTGAAATTTCATACTTCTCAGTAACAAAAACACCATAATTGAAGTTGAAGAGGTTTGAAAAAATAGTTGCAATATATATGACAGCGTTTGTAAAAGCTTTTATAAAATGATAAGAAAAAATAAATTCACATTCTAATTAAAAGGAATAAAAGATTTGAGTAGATAATTTATAAAAGAAAAAAGTACAAACGACTGCTAAACATTATCAAAGACTTCCAATTTGATTAATATTTCAAAATTAATCAAAATGTATAGCTTTACAAAATGCATATCATTTACCAATACTTTGTTGATGATCCAGTAGAAGCTTTTCTAGCAGCCTCCATGTAAGTGACAGGACACCAGGCTATCCTCTGGCAGGACTGTACTCTTCTCTTTTACCAGCCTAACTGACACTTACCAATTTAGTTGTGTTTGTTCCCTAACCTGTTTATGCCAATTTACTTGTTATGTAAATTATTTAATTTAATTGAATACCTTTTAAAATCGCGAATGCAAAATACAGACCCTGTTGCTGTGAAGCTGAATGTTTTGGAGAATATCTGAATGCATGAATAAATAAAAAAATGTTGAGCCAGACATGACATAGGCAACCATAAAAGTTTAGAACAGACTAAATGATGAAAGCATTTAGATCCTGAAATAACGTGCACAAAGATTGCTTCACAAGTGCTTTGAAGTTCCTGTACTCTGTAAAGAAATTGAACTTCAGAATGACACAAAATGAACCATGGTTATCTTTTAGGCAAAAATGAAAATAGGGATTGTCAATTAGTAATTGGACAAAAATTTATAAAGACCTTTGACTGGCCTACTGCAAGTTTAATAGCAAGTTTGTGAAGGCTTAACTGTTGGGAAAAACTGCATGGTGTCTATGTATTTCACACTAGGAAGGATATTTTGGTCTAATTAACCTATTGGAACATATACAAATAATTGGAGTTATTTTCAATAGAGAAATCTTGACTGGAGAAAAAATCTACAATGAAACAGGTCTAAAATTACAGATTATCACCTACCAGAACAATGGCATACGAAGTAGAGCAAGAAACACCAGGAAACCAAAATTCCAAAGAAAGATATCACATTTCATACCATTAGGCTGAAACTCACAAATTTCCATTTCTTGTTTTTAGTAAATCAAGGAATCCTACCACTTTTAAAAATACAAATCATGTGTCATTATCAGTTACTGCTGCTACAAAAATCACCCAAGAGGAATTCAGAATTATTTAAGGAAAGTTTTTAATTTTTTCCCATAGATTTATACATTGAACTTACTGAAAAACTTCCTATCTCAATTATAAAAACCTAAAAATGATGTGAAGCCCATGTTTTCACCACTTTCTGCAGTCTTAAAATGTTTAATGAAATGCTACCAGAAAGAGATTTTTATATTTTGGAAAAACATAGGAGACATGAATATATGTCTTAAAGAATCATTTAAAGTTACCAACTTCACTCCTACTTTTTACAATGTAGCATTGGCATAGAATACATTTCCCAGGACAACTATTTCTATAGCTTCAAGAAACTGTGGTCTGAGGTTGACTCTGTTGCAGAAAACCCTCAACTGTGAGACAAAATAAGGGACATAATTTGTTAACTGACCTCAAACCAAATGAATTATTTAGAGCCTGTCTCCACCTCTGGAATAAAAGTTCCAAAAGACAGGATTTTATGTGCCTTCTTTACTCCAGTGCTTAGATTAGTATTTGGTCCATTGTTGGTACAAAAGAAATATTTGTTGAAAAACTGAGAAAGAGATTGAAATACATGATTTCTGAGGTCCTTGCCGCAATATTATTGTGTGATTATTGTTGTACACTGGGAAGACCATAGACTTTAGAATTGGAATAGGAATTCCTCCTCTGCACTTGGTTGTTGTATGATCTTGGTTATTTTGTCCATGAACTTCAATTTTCTCATCTAAAAAATAATAATTCAACCTTTTAGACTTGTGGATCAGATTAACTAAGATAACATTTGTAATTTCACTAGTATATAGAAAATTCTTAATACATGGTAGAGAGGTGACAGTGATGGTGGTGGTGGCGGTGGCAGTGGTGTGGTGCAGGGATCTAAACCTTCACTGAGCGTCTTGGGTGAGCAGGGTCCTTTGCTAATCTTCAGACAGCACTTCATGCTCAAAAAAGGCCACACTCTCTCCGAGAGGAAATTGCTCAGCCCGAAAGCGTTCTTCAGTGGGTCACACTGCAGAAGCACCGCCATGGCGAGCCTAACAAAGAGGCCATTATTCTCATCCACAGACAACGCCAAGAAGGTGCTGGGTGGTCTAGAATACGAGAGACAGATAATGTAATGACTCCATTCATCAAAAAGCAGAGCATGCACACCAGCTGCCGGCCAGCTGGAAGATGAAGCTCCTCTCCCTTCTGAGGATAATTTACTTCTGCTGGGGAGACTCTGTGATACCCTTCACCTTAAGGGACCAACCGAATTCCAATAGTATCATGTAACATTGTGCTGACCCAGCGATGGGACTCAAAGGGAAAGCAAAATAAAACAAACAAGCCAAGGGGGAAGAAAAAAGCAGTTACTCTTCATATTGGGAAAAAAGAAACAAACAAATAGCTGTGCCTCTTCTGTAAATTTAGTCTAGTTTGACCTTATGGATACTTCATGTTCTATAGATGATCATATTTCTCTCTTTGGCTATTAGGAAATTTAAGGTCAAATTTTGGTCCTCATCTAACCATAGCACAGGAGACGATGGCATGCATTTCTGCGTGGAGTACTTCCTCAGCCTTTAGTGTGTGCCCATTCCAAACTTCAATATAGCCTATGACCCACCATTAATATAATAACTTCATCTTTTTATTTTGGATATCTTGTGACCGTGATTTTAAACACCTAATATGTGGTAAAACCTATAGGTGCTTGACTCCATAGAACTTAAAAAATGGTAATAGCTCTTATTGTATCTTCTTTGGAAGTTGAAAAATTGAAGTTTTATCATTCAATTAATTGAATGTTTTCTAGATTCCAATCAATGCCAGTCATTTTATAGATACATTATCTCATTTAATCTTCAGGACAAATCCTTACATGGGTTCCACTTTTATGCACATACTCAGAAGACAGCCCTGAGACTTAGAGATGGTAAGTTACCAAATTCCTATGGTTTGAACTTGATGGATCCAGGATTTTAACTAGGATCTGTCTGAAACCAGAGTCCAAGCCCTGAGACATTGTATCAAATTTCTCCTGTTTCTGCCTAAACTTATTTGTCATTTATGGATGGGCAAAACTGAGGAACTGAGTACGGTCGGATTCCAGGTAAAACGCAGCTGGAGTTTGTGAGGCTTTGTGCGCCAGCCAGGGTGAGTTTGTTGATTTGAAAAGAAAGCTTTAACTTCTTCCGAAACAGCATGTGCTAACTCACACACTGGAAAACACAAAGCAGTTCAGGAATTGGGTGTTGCAGTCTCTAGGGTAAAATAAAAACTACAATGGAACATGAAGAAGCAATGTCATGGAAATAATGAAGGCTTTTTGGCAGGATTTTCTTGCAAGGAGGAAATTATTCATGAGAGAGAAAGGAGGAGGTGGAAGAGGCAAGATTCCACTCTTGGAAAGCAATAGAGGATGAAAATGACCAAGGGTGAGCAAGTTAAATGCAAAAGCTCCAAGGTTGGAATTGTAAAAGGAAACTCTGAACAGTAACCTTGAGGTTGCATTAACTATGCTTGTATCCAATTCTTTCTCCAGGAGGAGGCTCCTTCCTGTTTGTAATATTTTATGATCTACGAAGAAAGATTCCCCACACCCCAAACATGGAAATAACCACATTAATTAGGAGAAATTCAATCTTCAGGACAAGAATCATCTGTTTTAGTTTTATTTTCCACTATTTTTGTCACAACACAGCCAGGTTTATATATAAATTCATAAGAAGTAACTGAGTCTTATTGGTTCCAATATCTTCCAGTGGGACATCTTCTCTAACCACTAGTTACAGGAATGATGCCATCTGGACTTTCTATGTCTGCCACTATCTTGGAGGGCTTGTCACGCCCTGGTGAGTTTGTCCAAACTTTTTGCATAATTTCCATTTTTCTATTTGATCCATTAAACCTCCAAATAACTCTGGTGCTAACCACAGGAAATCAGTTACATAATCCCTTTCTAGGTCCTTTCTGCAGCAATCATTCAATAAAGCAAAATCAATGATGTTTGCACCTCCCTAAGTAAAAGAGTCATGCTGACATTAAGAGCGTTTCTCACCAAACTGAAGAGAGCTTAGAAGAAGACAGATTGTTATTTAATGGGAAAATGTTTTAAATAGAAGAAATTGAGATTGAGGTTATGAAATTATGGAAAGAGGGTTTGCTTGCGAAATGGTAGACTTGGTCAAGCCATCCAGCAAGAGAAATGGGATAATTTTGGCAGGCAAAAATCCTAGTGTGAGATAGATGAATGTATAGAGCATTTTAAAGTAATGATCAGGTTATAGACGGTGAGGAAAAAGGTTAGGCGGGGGAGGGAGGGAGAGAAAGAAGGAGGATGAGGAAGAGAAAGAAGAGGAGAACATTCCAACTTTCCAGAGGAACTCAGTTTCCTGAGCAATTAGAAAAGGAGGATGTCTACTGTATATTTTTTAGTAGCCAGTTAGAATGTTACCTGCCAGCCAGCCTAGGTTAAAACCACATCTACTTATCAATCCAGCCAACTGACTGTGTGCCAGCATGCTAGAAGACAGAGCCACCATCACTGGGCTCACCTTACTACCTTTCCACAGGCCAATTCATATGAAGATGTTCAGTTTCTGATATGTCTCACCTGTCTATCTGCTACAGAGCAGTCAGGTGTCAGGGAAGAAGCCAAGGTAGCCACAGAGACATCCAGTATCTATAGTCAGAATAAACTATGGGTTAGGTTTGGAGATAGCAGAGCAAACATTTATGACCAGTATTGCTGAGGCAAGACATGGGTCCAAAGAGAATGGCCCCAGTCTTCCGTAGTCTTTGCCATCCCACAAGTAGCTATTTCGTGAACTTGATGATGGCCCACTTTCCCTTCTGTGTGCACAATTTTCATCTAAGGGTCCGGTTAAAATTCAGATTCTGATTCAGTATCTGATTAATTCTGTTTTGAGGCCTGAGACTCTGCATTGCTAACAAGTGATGTCAATTGTTGTAATCCAGGACATACACTTGGAATAACAAGGTGCCACGATGTGGCAGGGTCTTGCTCACCTCCGTGCCACTTGCAGTAAGTCGGCATTTGTTTGGATTGACTGAATTGTGATGAGGCAGCAGCCTTTCCTCTTAATGATCTGTCACTTCTGGCAGCAGCTGCACATATATATCAGGAGGGCATGGCGAAGTAGCTAGGTGCAGACTGGACAGATAAATCAGGCACAATCTTCAGTTCCGTAAGGATGGCCAATGTCAACAGTAATTGTCTAGCTCTGGTTGAAGGGACGTCCTCATGATACCTGCATTTGTGATGATCACATGAGGAGCAAGATCAACTTCATTTCTGATACTTACATGGCTGTGGCTTAACAGTTGCCACGCATTCGGTATGAATGAAAAATAAGGTATAAAACTTTAGTCTTTTAGAAAAAGCACTTTCTGGGAGTAGGACAGGGATGTCTTCCAGTCCTGCCTGTACATTTAAGCCAAACAGACCGATCCTTACACTATGCTGCTAAGTTGGCAATCGGTGAAGAGTAGTAGAACTAGGGACTCACCTCTGTTTATGCCAATCCTTGCCATAGAGCAAAGGGGGGGGGGGGTGGACATGGAACTCAGTTTAAGGGATCAGGGAAAGTTTTCTACAAGAGGTGATGCCCACACTAAGCTGTGAAAAGTAAGTAGGAATCAGCTCGGAAATGTGGGGAGTGGAAGGAACAGTCCCAGCTGAGAGTATGGCACATACGTAAGGGGACCTGGGGGACCTGCAGGCACCTCAGTGTGGCCAGAGTGTGGATGGTGGGATGGGGTGAGGGAGGCATGGGATGAGGCTGGGAAGGAAACACAAGACTGACAGTGATGAAGGCACAAGGACCCTTTGGAAGGCTCTTGTTTTCAAGGTGGCCCGCGGGCTGTGAGGCCCAGGGGACTGCCTGTGAGCCCCTAACACAGACGTTTCCCACCCTTTGCTCCCATTGCCTCCCTGGAAGACCACGATGAGAGGCCAGCTGAGACTGACTTGGCTGCCTTCCACCTTATGGTTTTCTGTCTTCCTTTCACAATGACACAGAAAACAGAGACAATTTACAAACTGATATTTCTGTCTCAGGAAAATGGAATTTGGAGATTGGAGGTGTTAAGGTTCCAAACATCTCACATTTTCTGAACTATATCTGACATTAAATGCTCAGCAGATGTTGAAGCTGGATTTCTCGTATATGTAATCTAAACATATATATAAACACACACACCATACATAAACCTTATCACATAATTCAAGGATTTTTATTTAGTGTTGTTGATTCTGTTGTTGTTACTTTTTTCCCTTAATTTGAAATTGTTTCAACACGAGTGGTAACCTGAAAAAATCAATAGGCATCGTGACACGGATAACAAGAATTTCAACACAATGAGACTATGTGGTTTATTTTATTTGTATTTATCTAACCAAAATAAGACAATCTCTTGCTATTTACATTAACCCTTTAGTAAAATCTGTGGAATGTCTGTAAAACCAGTGTAATAAATTTTGCATGTGCGTCTGAAAAAAAAGTTACATATAACATCTGTTTTCATTCATGTGCATGGTGCATTATTTCATCATGATGTATTCTTTGTGGTGTTATTTTAGAAATCTATTACCACAGCTCACCAGAAGATCTCTTGTCTTGTCATCTTTGGGATAATGAACACTCTCCACATGTGTAAGTCTGTCAGGCCGCGCCGTCCTAGAGTGGCAGTTATTAATTTACAAATCAAAGAAATCATTCTTACCCTTTGCAATCAGTGACTGTTTTACTGCAGAAATACAGAAAGGGTCCTTAGCCTGCACTACAAAGCATCTCATTAAAAAGCCTGTCAGCAGGGAGCAGGGAGCAATTTCATCTTTCTTGCTTTTTTAAAAAGGGATTTTAAAATCAAGAAAATCCAAGATGCATTCAGTTTTTGGAAAGAGAATAGATAAAATATTCCTGCATCACATTCTCATGGAAATTCACATTGTAAATTATTTTATGTTGTGATTCTTCAAACTTCTTTAACTAAAATCCCTATAATGTTTAACCAGAGCTCTCATTGATCTATACAAGAATGCACTTTAGCACGATATCAGAATAGACTCAGTTTCATTTCTTGGGTGGATTCTCAAGGAACAGAGATGATGGGTATAAGATATCGCCTAGAGAGGGGTAGGAGCACTGCCTGATAGATGCTCAGTTCTATTGGATGATGTCCAAGCCGTTCACTCCTGATTGCATGAATCCATTAGATGAGCATTTATTAAATATGTGCTCTGCAGCAGGCACTGAGAAACGTTTGGAAGAAAGTTTTCTTACTCCACAGTCCTAGGACCTCAAGGTAGTGAAAAAAATGCCCAGAAAGAGGCAACCAACCATCAAGAATATCTGAGATTTCAGTCTCTGTGTTCAAGACACTTTAGGTCAAAATGCTCATTCCTGAATAGGCAGTGACAGAGAGGGCCAGAGGACAGATAGCTCAACGCTCCCAGAAAACTAAAAAAAAAAAAAAAAAAAAAGCAAAATCGAACAAAATATATTGCAAAACAAGAAATTGAAAATGTGGGTTTTGGATTAAATCTGAAAAGAATGAAATTGTTGGTGTCCCAGGAAAATTTCCAAAGGGTGTATCTATTCAGTATTAATTAGCTCAAATTAAAGGTGTATAAAAATAGAACAAACAAATAAAGTTTTTTTTAAATAAAATAATAACATTTCAGTTTTAAGCTATTAATAGTTTTCTTTCTGAATTTTTTGTTATTGCCAAATATGAACAGTTTGTAGTCTATTAAGCACTATTATATGCATGTAAAACTGGGGGAAAAATTACAGTCTTTGCAAAATAGAAAATTCATAGACTTTTAAAAAATCTGCTTCTTTGTCTTTAACATTTTTTTCCAAGATTAAAAAAGTTTTGGGTTTTTTTTTTTTTTTTTTTTTTGTAGGAAAAAATGAAATCATATGCTATTAGGTTGAAGTTTTTGCTGGGGAAGAAGTCTGTTTTCATATCTTCATTAAGTTACATCTAAAAGGAAATGCCAGTCATTGCTGAGCCCCTCGCTGAATATGCAAAGTGGAGAAGGTGGTCGTGGTGCTGAGTTCAAGATATCTTTACTAGGCTCGTAATGCCCAGAAAGTCGCTTAAGGCAGGACTATGAGTAATGTGGTGTGTGGTTGGACGCTTACTTATAACTGTTTAGGGCTTTAATCCTCTTTTCCTTTTATCTCACATATCATTTCGTAAGTCTCTTTTTTAATTTACAGTATTTTGATAACTTCAAAGCTGTCAGAACGGAATGAGAGATATCTGCCTGTGCTCAGAAATCAATTCTCATTGAATGATATGGGTTGATTTTATCTAAGAACATTTGCCCTTTTAAGTGATAGACAAATGAGAACTAAGGGTACTTAGTAGACGGTTAGCAGATTGAGGATGCTAGCCACAAACATCCCACCCTTTACAAGAAGTACCAGGGAAGAGTCTTCTGGAAAAAGGATTAGATGCCCTATGTGACCCAAGAGAGAGGATTAAGATCAAAGAATGGATGTTGAGTGAAGTCAAGTTTAGTCTAGATTAAAAGAGCCATTTTCTAGCACTAATATCTGAGCAGTAGTGGCATGGGTTGTTAATAAATGGAAGGTAAAGGTAGTGATATCACCATCACTGGAGGTGTGCAAGAGAAAGCTTAGTAACTCTTAGCAGGGTCGTTTCTGAAAAGAATGAAAACCCTACAGGAGTTATGTCACTAGCTTAGATTGTCTTTTGGATTCCTCATAGATCTGTCTGAAGTCATGATTTAGAGTCTGCCTTCTTCTCATTTTTTTTTTTTTTTTTTTTTGTAAGGTTCTGCTCCACTTTCCAGGGTAGCAGACAGATCAAGGTTTTAGGGTCTTCCCAGATTCTCGCTGGGGGTTAATTGGGGATGCACAGACGGGTGCCTCTTGCTCTGCGCTTCCCTCAACTCCAAGGGCCTCAGGATGCCTACCCAGGAGGGGATGGAGAGCCTGAATGGCACCTGCAGGCCATCCTCAGCTCTGCACAGCAAAGGAATTGACAGTGCGTGGCACTGGGCCAGACTGGAGCCGTGAGCGGCTCACCACAGCCTCCAGGAGCCTCATCTGCGCCACATCCTTGTCCCGGCTACACCTACTTGATCCAGGTGTCGCAGACCTAAGTTAGGACCTCGGGGTTCTCTGTTCCGGGGATGAGGACTGGAGGGTGAGATTCACAACCCACTGCTTCCGAGTTCCCTGAAGCCAAAGCCAGTCATGCCTTTCTGGGAGGTGATTTTTGCTTTCTTTTCTTCTGACTTCTGTTCGCCTCCATAATAATCCTACAATTTTCTCTTTATTTTTTCAGCACCTCCAGAGTCATTTTCTGGTGTCTACAACCAGAAGAACCTTCACTTCTATAGTAGTTTAAATTGTGTAAAAAAAAAAGATAAGGCCAAGGCCTGCCCAGACCGTCGTCGTCTTCTTTTTTTTTTTTTTTACTTTTAAAAAAGCAGCAAAATAGATTTCAAATTATTGTGGTACCGGTTACCATTTTAAAGAGTTAAAGAGTTAAAGATTTGGGTCAATCTTGTTCTTTTCTCCTGCACAAATGAATGGAGCCGTGGTAGCGCGGCGAGGCAGCGGGTGCAGAGGTCGGAGCCTCCAGTCCAGCGTTCACGCCGGCCACCAGCTGCGGGAGCCTGGATCAACTCCCATCTTGCTGAGCGTCGGTCTCCTCTCATCTAAAATAAGAGGCATCAGATGATTCCTAAAGCACATTCTACCTCCTAAAAGCTCTAATCCAGGCAGCTGGGGCACAGAGAGGTCCCTGCCTGGCCTGCGGACACAGAGCTACTTGGGGACTTGGACCCAGGTGTGGGGTCTGACATGCTATGTTACATCTGAGACTCTTTTAGAGGACAAAGAGCACTGGGGCCTGGGCAGCCTCTCGCAGTGTAGGGAGCAGCCGATATCGCCCAAACTTACAAGGGTGTCAGGTCCGCAGATCCCTCCAAAGACTACGATTGACACCTTCTGCATCTGGGGGGGTATAACTACTTTCTCCCAAGTCACTTACTAAGCAAATTTAATATTCACAGATTCTCTGTAGTTCCTACACTGGCCCAAGTGATTTCTGGTTATCCAGGGTCTACGATAGCAACAGCAGCAAATGCCAGCGTGTTGTGAAAATGCAGAAGGGCGTCCAATGCACGACCGTAAATCCTAACCTCACACTTTTGTACAGCTCCTTTTTATTTTATATTTTGAGCCAGAAAATAATTTCCTTTGAACACTTACCACATCTACAGCTATTGTCTACCTTAGATCCTAGTTTCAGGGAAAACACCACCCCCCAAAAAATAAAAAGCCATAACCCTTCCACACTGATTCCAGGCTGATGTTTCCAATCTGCTAGCTCAGCTCCCACTCCGCTGCAGCGCCGGAAATGAAGTCAGCCTCCAGGGAGGGGACTAATTGTGTTCCTGTGCTGGAACAATATCTGGATGTACTGGATAAAGTAAAGGCAAAACCCATTTCGCAATCCCAGCTCCACCCCTGCCTAGGGATGCCACTTTGGGAAAACGGCTTAACCTCTCCAGGACTGCATGTTTGCTGTAAACAGGGAATGCATAGACCTGCTCAGGATTGTTCTGGGGCTTAGAATCCATGTGTAATGGGAACAGTAGCTGAAACAGATCATGTTACAAAACTTGAAAGTTAGGACTTTGGAGTGTCCTGCACACAAGTTTGAAATCCAATATTGCTGTGATAAGTGTGGAAACACGACAAAAATGTCAAGCTGAAGGAGCCAAAAATAACAATTTACCATGGGGAACGTCTTACTATGGTCAAGGGTAGCTTATAAGAAAATAAGTTTTTTAGTCCCGGCCATACAAGGTTGGGCACGTCCCTGCACCTCACTGAGCGTGCTCCCCTCTCAGTCTGTACAGCGAGAGAGTTGAACCAGATGCTGCGAAGGTTGCTTCAAGCTCCGAGTCCGTGTGAGCTCCCAAGAGTGGTTTAGAATAAGTGACTGGATGATGCACAAGACAAGTTACTGGACACTTGGGGCAAATCAGTGTTGCTTCTGCCACCTTGCCAAGGGCTAACAAACAAACAGGTAGTCCCACTGTGGGAGCAGCAAATCCAAACCAGTTTGCGGTGAGGAGGGCCGGTGAATGTGTCCCGGTGCAGGAGCAGACAGAGGTCTTCCTGGAAGTATCGGTGAGACCAGAGCAAGGGGGTCACAGTTTAGTCAATCTGGCCCCACACAAATCAGGAAGCTCAGAAAAGGGCCAGCAGAGAAGAGGAATCCGTCCACATGTCCAACTGGCTGGCTGTCAGGGATGTGGTACCCCCTGGTGACCAAACTCATGGAACCTTGAATAGAGGCAGGACCACAGCCATTAGCACATTCAAGGCTGGTTATTGTTTTGTTGTGTTTTTTTTTTCTGTTTTTTCTTTCAAGGCACATAAGTCTTATACATCAGACCTGCCCTGGAGATACATTAGAATATTAATATATTTACACACTTTTTCTATTGCAAGAAGAATCAGAAGAAACGTTAAATAAAACTGTGTAGTCTGTGTCTTAAGAAAGGCTGGACATTCAGATCTTGCCAAATACTTCTCCGTTCAACAACCACTGAGAGAGTTTGGCTCTACCGTTCTCTGCTCTATAAGCTCGGGGGAGTGAGTTGGTACCTCTGAGGTCTCTCCCTAATCTGTTAAAAAAAAAAAAAAAAAAAAAAAGACAAACACGGTGATAAAATGTGAGAAATTCTCTTAGCCCGTCAATTGTGCTGCACCCCAGTTTTCCTCCTGGGTTGAACGCGTGCCCACACACAAACACACTTGCTTTTAAAGGATTTTGATACTTTGAAAGTGACTGCAGCTCATCATGTGGAAAGTGTGACCGTGTAGAGGTGACATATTATTAAACCAAATCACAACACTGCCTGTCCATTTATCTGCCTGCAGGGAAGTGTCCTTTAATTCAGGAATACTGGGACTCTATCTGGGGAGAAGGCAAGACAAACACAATTTTATAACATCCTTGGGAAAATGTCATCGAAATGGGTCAGCCTTTCTATTTCAGAGCTGTGCTCATCTGAAAACATTAAAGAATGTTAAAAATAAGTACACGGTGTGCTCTCAGCGGCTCCAGCCAAGCCGGTATGTCTTTGAGAAGGTCTTCGGATATTAACCATCGACCTGTGGACATAACGGCCTTCTGTGACTTTCCCGGGGAGTGATGTGGGAGTTTGGGGAAGTTTCGGCACCACGCGCTGCCCTGCAGCTCTTTGTCAGTACAGCAAAAACCACTTGGGCGATATTAATCTCTTGGGGTGGAGTGGGCTGGGTGTGGTAGGTGGCAGGGGCAGGACTCAAGGATTCCAACACTTTCTAAATTGGTGCCCCAGTTCTAAGCCCTGGATTTCTGCATTTGACCTGCAACAAGAAGCACATTTCAACATCAACTTTATTTCTGTTCCTCAGTCTTTCCGCTTTGTTTCTATATTAAGATATTCTACCCAAACCCATGGTCTCCATGGACTTGGGGACAGAAGTACTTAAGAGTTTTCTAGAAGACAGGATAGTAGCTTTGGAGCCAGGCAAACCGAGTGGTGATTTCCAGTTTTGCCACTAATGAGCTGTGTATTGCATTTCACTTTTCCACCCTGCCTCTTCTCCATCTATGCAAAGTAGATATATAACAGATACATAACTTTGCTGTGAGCATTAGGAACACTGAATCTATATTACCTAGAAAAATGCTTGGTATACCATAGGTACTATTGGAATGCCATTTGTGGATATTATTACTATTGCTATCACTATTACGATTGCGTTCACTTGGTTCAATAGTCTTTCCCTTAATGTGTTGTTTCCTGGGCTACGATCTTTTGCCTGATAGCACATCTGGATTTTTGAGTATTGCTTGCTCCTAAACTCACAGTTCGTGCAATCTCTCTGCTCTCTGGCATGTGGCCAATTAGTTGTCTTAGATTTTATGTTTTACCTGCCACAGTGCTCTCTAGAAAGTACCTTACTCAGGCCCAGCTGAGATGCCTACCTTTGGTTTAACACTCTTTGCCATTGTGTGTTAGAATTATTTATGCATCTATGTCTCTAAACTGTGAGCCCCTTGAGGACAAGGAGATGCTCTGATTCATGTCTGCTTCTTCAGACTTACAGTGGGGTAAGGCATGTTATGTGTTCTCAGGTCCGTTTGAATTCTTGTGGAGGCTGTGTTTGTCCTGGCCGTTGCCACCTCCAACGTGGCTCTGTAGCTGGGTTTGGCTTTCTGCCCTCACTGTACCTCATCCCAGTGGAGGCTGGAGTCCCAGGACACAGCTATCCCCATCTGCCCTGAACACGTCCCTGCTGGCCAGGGTCCCACAGTGAGATTGTCTTCTCAGCCCTCAGTTAATACATATTGCTTGTAGGAACACAGTGAAACTTGACCTGAGAAAGCTTGGTAGCAATTACTACAATCATCATAATTTATATATTAAGGAACGTGGAAGGAAGGAAGGAAGGAAGGAAGGCAGGCAGGCAGGCAGGAAGGAAGGAAGGCAGGCAGGCAGGCAGGCAGGAAGAGAGAAAGAGAGAGAGAGAAAGATAGAAAGAGAAAGAAAAAGAAAGAAAGAAAGGGAGGAGGGAGAACAGGAAGGTTAGGAGGCAAAGAGGAAGGAGGAAAGTAAGACACAGTTCTTTTAAGAATCTCCTTCCTGATGAGCCAGGGGCCAGACACTTTTACTAAACCCCTGAGAGATATCTTTTCATTTCTGTTTTAACATTAAGAAGAATATGACTCAGGATTAATAACTCCCCAAAGTCATATATGTAGTTAGAGATAGTAAAAACATTGGAACATGTTAAAATGCATCTCACAGTTCCAAAAAAGATAAGAGAAAACTAATAAAAAACAGCCAAATCAAGAAAACCAAATCAAAAGACAACCAAACCCTGTATTGTTGAGCCCATGCACCATTTTAGCATGTAGATTTTGACTCTGGGAAAAGCCTCTGGTTACTCACAGAACTGGTTACACGCCTTGGTGAGAGTGCTTTTCCACGTACTGTAGAAGGCTCTGGTGTTAGACAATTCTGCAAGTCCTCTTTTCTCCCACTGCTTCGATGTCTTAAGAATTCTCTGCCTCCAGAAGGGCATAACCTGTGTGCTCCCTGCTGAAGTCATTGAGATTCCTCCCCTTCACTCTGCGTGTATGGGCACCTGGGCTGTATTTTTAAATGACATCCAAAATCCACGGACACACATATCTTTTTACATTTCAGTCAAAAAAGAAAAAAAGGCTTTGCTTCCTCAGCCGCAAACAAAGTGGCTGAAATGGATATAAATCAAGAGTTACTGGGTTCCTTTAATTACAAAACTTGCCAAGGTTCCAATGTTTTATGCATGTTGGTCATTATTCTTGAAGCAACAACTAATCTCTGATTGTAAACAGGATGCCAAATTAGTAGTTTCCTTGCTTCTAGAAATGCTTAGGGCATAGTGATAATTAAAAGGTCAGTAATTACTTGGTGAATGAATGAGCTCCACAATTCCGGGTCCCTCGCCTTCTATGTGAAGTTACCCTGGCATGGTTGGTCTCACTAGCTCTTCTCAGATAATAGTTCATTGTAACTGCATTAATTCAAAAAATATTTAGCCAGAAAAACAGAGCAACTTCAATTCATTTTGTGTTTCGATTATCTGCTTTCTGAAAGATCACAGATTCTCCAAATCATCAGGGAATATGGAAAAGGCAAGGTCTGTGTGAATAGAATGGCTCATAAAAAACAGAATTTTGAATAGTGATATGCTGGTAAATGTTTAACATTTGGCTCTTGGAAAAAATATATCTAGTTTTGCTGATATAAAATATATGTAGCACACAATTTACAATTAATCATAAAATATACAGTACTTTTTACTGCTAATTCCATATAGGCAATTGCTTCTCAGAGAATAAATTCTTTTGTTGATTTCTTGCCAAACTCTTGTATCATTTGAAAAAATATGGATTCAATTGATGGACAAGTATAGTTCCAACATGAATGTTAGTTGCTATTTTCATTTATCTGAGCAAGAAAGATAAAAGTAAAACAATAAAGATGTCTCTCTGAACTTCTCCCATTTGTCAGCAATCTGAGTGACTTCTTTGCTGAATTGGATAATTGTTTTCAAATGCTAAAGAATATTTACTCATAATACGATGCTTATTCACAGAGTTTCAGCTATAGACATGGCACACACTGAAGTTTAATCTGCACTAACATTTTCTCCATAATTTTCTTAAGCCTAGAAAATCAACAAAACAATAAATCAAACTCTGTATTATAAAATTTGCCAATTTTCATGGTATAAATATATACTCCGTGGCTGATTTCAATCTTGCAACATGACATGACTGAATGCTGAGTTGGGAAGAGGTTGTCAATAGCATACCATTAGATGGTGTTTCCAACACATAGTTACAATCTCAAACATGTAGATAATGGTAAAATGTAGTAAAACAATTAGAAAGCGGTAAGTTTTTTGAGTATTTATCTTTGTTTTTAATATAATTTAATTGTAAGTTCCTGTAATCTAATCTTTAATAGTGACTGTGTTTAACAATCAGCTTGCAAAATTCCTGAACATTTAAAAATTGGCCCTTGCAGGCTGGTACAAGCCAGCTCCAGCACACCACTGAAATTGGAATTGGGGAAAATCTAACTGATAATATAATGCACAGTTATGCATTAACGACAGATAAAGGTTCTGAGAGATGCGTCATTAGGCAATTTTGTCCTTGTGCGAATATCAGAGTGTGCTTGCACAAATCAAATGAATTGCAAAACAAAATGAAAGACAACATTAAAATAATGGAAAAACAAATTGCAGGTTGGGAGACAATATTTGCAAAAATCTGATATATATATTTATATATGTATTAATATGTAGATATATACCTTTTCTTGAAACTCAATAACAAGAAAACAACCCAATTAAAAAAAAAAAAAACAGTCAGTTTGACCATATATGGATGGCAAATAAGCACCTTAAAAAAGCTCAGCATCTTTATTTATTAGGGAAATGTAAATTAAAGTCACAATGAGATACTGCTATACACTTATAAGAACATCTAAAAATTAAAATGGCCGACCATACCAAGTGCTGGCAAAGATAGGAAATGAATGGAGCTTTCATATACTGCCGGTGAGAATATGCAGTAGCTTAGCCGTTTGGGAAATCCCTTTGGCTGCTTCTGAAATACTTAAACATTCACTTACCGTATGACCCAGCCATTTCACTCCTAGATATTTTCCCAAGAAAAATGAAAGCATATGTCCATGCAAAGACTTACACTAATATTCACCAAAGCTTTATTTGTAATAGCCCAAACCAGGAAACAACCTAAATGTTCATCAAGAGGAGAATGGATAAACAAATTCTGGTAGATAAATAAAATGTAATACTATTTGTCAGTAACAAGGAACCATCACAACAACATAGATGAATTTTCAAAATAAGTACACCCAGTGAAAGAAGCCAGACAAACATACTACAGTCATGAGCTGCGTAACATTTCAATGATGGACCGCATATATCACAGTGGACCCTGAGATTATAATGGAGCTGAAAAATTCCTTTCACCTAGTGACTTTGTAGCCTTCATAATATCTTAACATAACACATTACTCACGTATTTGAGGTGATGCTGGTGTAAACAAATCTGCTGCTCTGCCAATCATATAAAAGTGTAGTACACACAGTTATGTACAGTACACAATACTTGATAATAAATGACCATATTACTGTTTTATGTATTTACTATACTATACTTTTCATCGTTACTTTAGAGTGTACTCCTTCTACTTATATATATATATAAAAAAGTTAACTGTAAAGCAGCCTCAGGCAGGTCCTGTAGGAGGCACTCCAGAAGAAGACATCGTTATGGTAGGAGACGGCAGCTCCATGGGTGTGCTACTGCCCCGGAAGGCTTTCTAGTGCGACAAGATGTGGAGGTAGAAGACAGTGAGATCGACAATCCTGACCCTGTGTAGGACTAGGATCATTGTGTTTGTGTTTTTAACAAAAAGTTTAAAAAGTAAAAAATAAAAAAATAAAAAAATTGAGAAACAGAAAAAGTTTCTAGAATAAGGACATAAAGAAAATATTTTTTATAGTTATATAATATGTCATAAGCTAAGTGTTATTATAAAAGAGTCAAAAAGTTTAAAAAAATAACTTTATAAACAAGTTACAGTAAGCTAAGTTTAATTTATTATTGAAGAAAGAAATTTTTTTAAAATAATTTATTGTGGCGCAAGTGAGCAGTGTTTATAAAGTCTACGGTAGTGTACAGTAATGTCCTAGGCCTTCACACTCACTCACCACTCACTCACTGACTCACCCAGAGCGACTTCCAATCCTGTAAACTCCATTCATGGTAAGTGCCCTATACATGTGTACCCTATTTAAATTTTTTATTTTGTATTTTTATTTTGCCTTTTTTATGTTTAGATAAGTGGAGATACACAAATACCATTATGTTACAATTGCCTACAATATTAAGTACAGTAACCTGCTGTACAGGTTTATAGTTTAGGAGCAACAGGCCATACCATATAGCCTGGGTGTGTAGCAGGCTACACCATCGAGGCTGTGTAAGTACATTCTATGACAGCGGTTCCCAACCCCAGGGCTGCGTACCGGTACCAGGAGGTGAGCGGTAGGACAAGTGGGGAAAGCTTCATCTGTAGTTACAGCCACTCCCCATCACTCTTCCTCAAATAACAACCTCCACCAACACCACCCTCCACCCCACCTCCCCCATGGAAAATTGTCTTCCATGAAACCTGTCCCTGGAGCCAAAAAGGTTGGGAACCACTGTTCTATGACACTTTGCAATAATGAAATCACTAAAGGAAGCATTTCTCAGAACATATCCCCACTGTTAAGCAAATCATGACTGTATTTGTATATGAAAACATAGAAAAAGTACAGTATAATCTTATGGGACCACCGTTGTATGTGCAGTCCATTGTTGACCAAAACATCGTTATGTGGCTCATGATTGTATATGATTCCATTTATGTTATAGTCTAGAAAACGCAAACTAACCTGCAGTGATAGAACACAGATCAGTGGTTGCCTGGGTGCGGGGGAGGGGCAGCAAGGAGTTCCAAGGGGCCACAGGGAAGCTTTCAGAAGGGGTGGATATGTTTATTAACTTGATTATATTGCTGTGCCTATATCACAACTTATTGAATTGTATACTTTCATCACATGCAGATCATTTATGTAAATTATGCCCTAATTATGCATGAAAAGATGCATTTTAATTTATTTAATAGATTTAAATTTATGTGTTACAATAAATAAGTAAATAAGACCCAACACAAATTTGATTTCCACGCAATCTTCTTCACCTACAGAAAGGAAATTTTACCTCATGAATTTCTCTAGCATCAGTTATATCTACTTCTCGTTCCTCGTTTGTCTGTCAAGGTGTGGGTTGCACAAATCTACTTGACAAAAATATTGCTTGGGGATATGGAAGGAACATTCATCCAGGTGTTGGGCAGGTGGGAGGGGGAGGAGGCGGAGGGCATATTGACACCTGATGGGTGCCCGGCTCACTGTGGGGGATGGACACGCTTATAGCTCTGATTCCGCAGTGCAAAGGCAATATATGTAACCTAAACGTTTGTACCCCCGTAATATTCTGAAATTAAAAAAAAATATTGCTTAGGAAGTTAGGAAATCAGACCCTGCCCTGTAGCGTGAGTGTGCTTGACTTGGTCACTTTACCTCTTCTGAGCCTGTTTCTTCATTTGTGCAGTGAACGTTTGACTGTGACCCCATTTGAACAAATAAACTCATGGGAACCTTTATTTTGCATCATGAAGCACCGTGTGTTTGCCAGCTACCAGCGCATCACCTGCTGGCACAGGAGCCTCTGGCTTCCTCTTCTCTGTAGCCCCAAGTACAGGCCTGGGCACTGACAGTGTCTGCAGTGAGGATGACAGCGTTACGGCGACACACTGCACTGACGTGCACAAAGTGACAGCTCGCTCAGTGTGTTGCTTGTGATCACCATCCACAGAGACCCTCCCAGATCTGAGCAGTTTAAGCCCTCTGGGCCTCGGCACAATTTGTAGCCCATATTAATTAGTTAATGCACATAAAGCACTTTGAAGATGGAAAATGCTGTAGGAGTGCAGAGCCCTGTATTAAGGATGATCGTTATATACATTTGAGCTTCAAACTGAGCACTTGTAATTGGCAGGGGTAGCACGGTTGCTGATCTACAGCAGGGCAGTGTCCCAGACCTGGACAACCTCTTGAAAGGTGTCAAGAGCAGCTCCACCAGGGTGCTCTGGGTCATAAAGTGCTCCAGGAAGCAGGTGGGCCTGGATCCCTTCTGTCACCCTGCTGCAAATGGCTCAGCACTGCTGCCTGACTACATGGGTTGTTCAATTTTCAATGAATAAATGCTGAGAACCTGCTCCATGGGGAGCCCTATTCAAATTCATACCAAGTGGAACTCACAGTCCTTTCACTTACATCAGACCACAGGGCTTAGGTGTGGCACAGGGGTGGGTTCAACTCTTTGAGAAAGTTGTATCACCAGTGTAAACCCAGGATCTTCACATTTAAAACAAGAAACTTTGACGGTGATAATATCAGCCTTTCAGAGTTGCATCTGTAAAATATCTGGTAAGAAACTGGCACATCCTGGATGTTCAGTAAATGGTAACTCTTGATATTTTGTTACTAAACTATGCCCATGATAACCCAAAACCAATTCTTCTGTGATGGTATTCATCGATGTGGATTTTAGTTGCATTTGCTAATTATATAATACCGATTTTTCAGACAATTTCCTCTTTTACCTCCAGGAATCTCCCAACCCAGTGGTGTTTTAGAGGAAGGAAGAGGAATTCTGTTAAATGTTTCATCCACTAATGCAGTTCTCAAGGTCCTCAATAACTCATTATCAGTGACCTAGTTTCGACAACTAATTCCTAGTTATTTCACTTTTGGAATAAACTTGATGTCTCCAAGTGCTTTGAACACAGAAGTGTCATCAAAGTGCTGCTAAACCCTGGCACAGCCACCTGGCCTCAGGCAAGGCAGTTAGGGGCACACATTTTAAAGGCTGCCAACTGGGTCTCTTCTTGGTGCTAGGAGAACATTCCAAGGGTGCCCTCGTCAAGTTGTGCCTAATAAACGCCAAATGCAGCCAGGGGAAGCTGTGGACCGCACGCCCCTCCCATCCATGTTCCTCGAGCCCCTCTCCCATGGTGGTCCCACCGGAGCCACAGAGCTCTCACCTTCACTGTCAAACTCTGCTTGAGAAAGCTGGGGATTAAGTCTTCTGCTGACCCAGTAGGGGAGAGCCCTTTGAAGGTGCAAAGGGTGTGAGTCATTCATAATCACCATGATTCATAAGCCAACTTCAGAGGCCAGGTTCTCTTTAATACTCATTATCCCTTCAATAGACAGTTGGACCAATGGTTAATTTGCAAATTGTAGGACTCAGTAAGGTGAGTCTCTAAAACCAGGGTAATTAATAAATTATATTTTAAAGAGAGGTTGAGTCCATTCAATGTTCCAAATTTATTACACATATGAGACAATATTTTTAATTCTCTCCTCCCTCGGGGCTAAAGAGAGTTAACAGTCATCTCTCCTCCCACTGTTCTCCCCCTGCCCTATTCAGCGGGGGTCCCAGCTTGGGTCACACGTGCCTCATGCTGCCAGCTCACCGTGGGCAGAGTGTAGCTCGGAGAGGGCCTTCAACACGCGCTCACTTACTACAAGATGCTTCGCCTGGCCCTCACTCTGTGCCTCGGAACCAGGCCTCGCCACTCTGCTGGAGGCCAGTACAAAGGAGCCCTAAAAACCATTCAGAGGCGTTTCTTGGCATCTCTGAAGTCACGTAGCCCGCCATTCCTTTCTCATTGTTCTGATGTTCATTTCCCCACCTCCTGGCCTTCTTGGCCTTGCTGTACAACACAGTGCGTTATGAGTTGAATTGTGTCTCCCTCCAAAAGATATGCTGACACCCTAACTCCCAGTACCTCAGAATGTGACCTTATTTGGAAAGACGGTCATTGCAGATTAAGTCATTCGCGTGAGGTCACTTGTAGTAGGAAGGGCTCCTCATCCAACATGACTTGCTGTCTTTGCGAGAAACGTCCATGGGAAAGATAGAGACACAGGAAGAAGGCCATGCTCTTGGAGGATTGGAGAGATCTACCTATAAGCTAAGGGATGCCAATGTTTCCAGAAAACCACCTAAATTCCCAGGAAGAGGAGAGGGAGGATTCCCCCATGGGTTCCAGAGGGAGCGTGATTTTAGACTTCTAGCCTGCAGAACTGTGAGACAGGAGATTTAAGCCATGCAATTTGTGGTGTTTGTTCCGGCAGTCCTGCCATGCCACACAAGGCTATGTCCTGAGGTGGGGCCTGGACAAGGGCACTGGACAAGCACAGTGGTGGGCAGCCAAACCTAACATTCTCCACCTTCGCCAGAGGCGCATCTTATACCACTGCGTCTTGGTGCGGATGTTAACTGTCAGTTATGTTGATGGAAAGATCTATCTGCCATGAACAAACCCCTGGGATACCTGACTGCCTTCTGAGGCCCAGTCCTATGAACTACTGCTAAACAAGGACCCTCGGGCCACAAGACTGAAGAGCACAGGTCATGCCAAGAGCATTTTTCTGAGAACTCTAACTGTGGGACTCACAGAATAACATCCTGGGCAGAATGATTTGGCCGTGAAATAGATAAAAAAGTAGAATCATTGGATTTAGTCATTGTGTGGGGCCTGCAGTAGTCAACAAAGGCTCCTAAAAGAACCAAGTGCCAGTTACTGAAAGATGAGGAGATTCTGAAGAGGTGGGGAAGAGGATGGAGCACACTTCAGGCATGGGAGCCGTGTGAGCAAAGCATGGACACAGGAATGGGACGGCAGGTGCAGTTCCGTGAGGACACTTAGCTGGTTAGGACAGAGGCTCGTGAGGAGCAGGGGAAAATCAAGTGTTGAAGGCTGAGACATTGCTCTACCTCTGGCTTGGCTGACTATTAAATCATGAGCCTTCGCTCTCTTCCTTCCTTCATTTCTCTCCTTTGTTTACTTCTCCCTCCCTCTCTTTTTCATTCCTTCCTTCAATATCTAATACAAATGCACTGATGCTTTGGGTACCAAGCCCTCTGGCTGGATCCGGGATGAAGGTGCATGACATCACTGCTGTGTCAGAGGAGCCTGCAGGCACAGTGACAACACACTGCATGGAATGCTATGACAGGTGCCCTGGAGACACAGGGACAGAAATACAAACCTCCAGGATACGCAAATAACATTTATTGACAGCCAAATATGGTCCAAGGATTTTGAGACACATTATCTCATTTAGTCATCTCGATAACCTGCAGAAGTGGCTTTTATTGTGCCTTATTTACAGACGAAGAGACTAAATCTTAGAAAAGTGAAGAAACATCTCTACTCACACAGCTAATAAATGGCAGACCCAGGGCTCCATCCTCATTTTTCTATGCTTTCACTTGTGTTTTTGGTACCACATGATATTATGTATATGTTCTTAACCTAGAATGACTCAGTCACCTGAATTTTTCTTACTGTTCTTGGTTGCTTTATGGCTAGGAAGTTTCATTAGACAACACTTTTTGGTAATAGGGGCTTGAGATAAAGCCTGTCCTCTCTGAAAGTGCCCCTCCTTCTTTTCCCAGGAAGAGCTTACTGCCCCAGGGATGGGCACGTTGGACAGGGCAGAGCGAGGTAGGAAGCCTCGGTGGACAGGAGGCTCCCTGCTCCTGGTTCAGCTGACAGGAGGAGTCACACCAGCCGAGAGTGGTGGAGGCTCGCTGAAAATACACGCTAATCTAATCTGGCTGTTCTAGATGAATCTCAGGAATGTGGGAGGCTAGCATGTCAGATAGGCAATTATTGGCCGGACGCAGGATTGCATAATGCAATGATGACTGGGGCTTCCTGCTTCAGCTCGAATGTGGCAAGCTTGCCAGAGAGGATTTATGTTCCCAGGAGAAACATGCCAACTTTGGGAGGATATGAAGTAACTGTTATTATGGGAAAAAAAGACAGGCTTAATTTGAAAATAGTCAAGGTCCCTTGCAGTTTGTACTCTGGGTCTCTCCCTTTTTTTTTTTTTTTTTTTTTTGCTGGGGGGAATGCTGTTCCTTTTTTGTTCTTCTGTCTCTTTTTGTCAGTGCATCTTTCTCTCCAAATTTCTGTGTCTTCTTTGCCTTTCTTTCATTTTGCTTTTATTTATTTTTATTTGCCCCCTTGCTTTTGATGCAAATCATCACACCAGTTTAATGTTAGAGGAAAGTACCTTGATTCATTTCCTATTAACAACGATGCTGATCAAAAGCCTCTGGTGGTTTGACATGGGAGGGGTCTTTCAGACTGATGATTAAATAGCAAGGACTCCACTAATGAATATGCAACAACCTGATAAATCTTTTTGGTAAACAAACAAGCTAACTGCCTGTGTACCTCCTCTTTCTCCACAAAGACACACAACACATCCCCACACCTGCGTTTGCCCTTGTTGCTTCACAGAAAGCCCTGGCTGTCAGTCGGCCTCCTTTGACATACTGGCCCTGAGCTCCACAGGGTGGCCAATACGCTGCTTCAGAGGGAAAACGGCTCACTTACACAAAACAATACAGGAAGACCAAAAGGGCTCTTAGAGATATTTAGACACTTCTGTCTAATTTCCTTTTTTCTCCGCAGCCGAGGACGGTGACATCCAGAACTGCTGGCACTGGAAGCGGCCCCTGCCTCTCCTGGTCCAGCTTTGCACTAGCATGTCACGCTCCCTCTCTTCCTGGGCAGTAAGACATTTTCCTGTGAAGGTAAAACTGTAATGTTGCAGCTAAAAAATTACAGAGTCACAAAACTTAAAATTATAGAAAATCCGAGAATATTTATATTTATAAAGAGTCCCTCAATTTATTATTTTCTAAGATGACCCCATACCGTAAAGAAAATGTAATGTTATTTAGGAAGACGGAAAAATATGTAATAATACTTAGCAATGGGTTAAAATTGGATTAAAATTCTCATGGAAAAGCCTTCTTGGGATTTAAAGGAGTGAGTTTTAATTTTTTTAGAAAATATGCCTAGTTCATGCAAACAAATTCCTATCGAGTGATTAACCACTTATTGAATATTTATTGCTTTCCAGTCTTCATGGTAGGCCTTGGAAGCAAAATAACTCACATCTTACAAATCCTCATGAAGTTTTATTGTCTTATTTTAAATCTGATGAAAATCAAGTTCGGAAGGTTAAGCAATCCTGCAGTAAGTAGGTACGTTGTCTGAAACTCAGGTGGAAAATCAGCTCTGTCTGAACTCCAGGTCTTTTCCCAATATACTGTACCCTCTCTCCATCATGTGCCTGGAGCTCTCCCAGGTACAGATGAAAGTAAGAGCTTGTTTCAATTTGGTAAAGTAAGTCCCCTCTATGCCCTCTATAAAACTTTGAGAAAATGAATGAAACGCAGGAGAATTTTATATCATCACAGCATAATGAACCAAGACACCAGGTTTGCTATTAAGGAACCATAAATACTATGTTCAAAGTCCTGATTTCCTTCCAAATAACATCTACTCTTCCATTACCCTTCTGTGACAACAATCAAATAAAGGCTCAAAATGCAGAAACAATATTTAAAAAGATAAGTTCTATATAAGAAAGGTGTGTCCACCTCTTCCCTAGATCTAGTTAGCGTTTAACACTTGCAGTAAAGCTCAGATGTTTTCAATGTGCTCTTATAACATTACATAGATGCATAAATGTCTTGAATACTAAATGAAGGCTAATCATACTTTATTTTATTTTGTCAGTGAAATAGCTTCATGATTAACATCGTCAACTTCTACCTTGACTCAGACAAGGAAGAAACTGGAAACCTTCCATCTGGAATCACCCTTTCCTGCATAGAATTTCTAAGCCAATCCTGAGCTAGAATAGAAAGTGTCTTAGACGTCCTACCCTGAGAGGGAGGTGTGAGGGTGAGACCTGAAACGCATCCTGCTGACATTCATTGTGTCATTTCCATCCCTAGGTTGAGCCTTGGTACCATGTAGCTTCCAATCCACCCACCGTCTGTGAGGGCTGCATCATCCTTCTTCCTCCTCCTCCTTTCTTCTCCTGTGTCTTCCCCTCCTTTTCCTCTTCTGTTATTTCATACCAATACGACCATGACCAATCTTTAAACCAACTCCCATGGGATAGAAATGATCTTCACTTTCAAGATGAGAAAACTGTGACTTCGAGAGTTCAGGTAACTTGCCCAAGATCACAAGCCCAGTAAACGACGTGGTCAGAATTCAACCCCAGGCCTGCCTGCCTGCCAAGTCTAAGGGCATAATCATTGTCTAATCACTAAGATGATTTCAACCCTTCACTCCCCACCAGCCCCTTCCGTGTGTGCTGCCCTCTAGATGGGCACCTTCACTATAATCCCCCTCCCCCCAGGACGTCTGCTTAAATCACATCTTTTGTAAGTTGGGCACTAGCCTTGCCTTGCAGCCCTGCTGGGGTGACTGTCATGACCAGCTCAGCCTCCTTACCCACCATCCTTCTCTTTTAGGCTTTCTAACCCTTTGTTCCCTGTGCTTAAGAACAGAGTTCTAGCTTTCATGGCTAGTGTCCCAGAATGTCTTGTGCTCAAATGTCTCAGAGTTAAGACATTCTCAGGAAACACTGTCTATATTAGAACAGTAGTGAGTACGCCTTCTTTATAATGAATCTATGGACTCATGACACATCACTTCATGAGAAGTTACCAGCTTGAGTTGATCCCGGCCGACACTGGCCCTTTCAGATAGCTCCACCCACCAAAGACCAACCTGATGCACCTGTAGACACCTACTCATGCCCAGGACTTACGGAAAAACATCCTTTTCTGGTTCCTAACGTGCTTTCTTTCCAAATCCAGTTCCATCTGATGTGGGGATCCTGCCCTGCAACTGCTACTGACCCCTTTGGCTTTGGTTCCTATACAGTAAGTCCTCACTCACCCTCATTGATTAGTTTCTTGGAAACTGTGACTTTAAGTGCAATGACATATAATGAAATCAATATTACCGTAGGCTAATTGTTAGAAACAAGAATTAAGTCCCTCTAGCATATTTCTGCCCCCCAAAACATCACCAAACTTCTAAGTAAACACCAAAACACTTTTAATACTAAACATGGAAATAAATGTGAGCTATACATACATATAGAAAGATGAATAAAATCAAGCAAGATAATTATTTACCAGCTTAATCTAGTTCGGGGTCCAGGTGGCCAGAGCCTCTCCCGGCAGCTCAGGGCACAAGGGGGGCAGCAGCCCCTGCCAGGAAGCCGTCCCACCGCAGGGGCACTCACACACGCCCACACTCACTGTCACTGGGACCACGTAGACACGCCAACTGACCTACATGCACATCTCTGGGATGCGGGAGGAAACCAGAGTATCCGGAGAAAACCCACACAGGCAAGGGGAGAACACGCAGACTTCACACAGACAGTGGCCCTGGCTGGGAAGTGATTTTTTTCCCTCATTATTCGAGGACCTGCTATACTTGGTCTTGGAATTGACAACACCTCTTGCCCTTGTTGCTCAGAGCCTCTCGTAGTGCTGGGACAGCCTCCATGCCCTGACGCTGTCATTTTGCTGCTGGAATGGGCTGCCTAATCCCAGCCCAGACTTCACATGAACGTGGGGACTGTAGGTGGCTTGTTTCTCGATCCCAGGAGAAGTAGAAGACGTCTCGCTTCTGGTGCCAAGCAGCAAGCACCTCTCAGCACCTTTCCCCTACCCCTGCATCAAGTATCTGACCTTCTGCAAACCACAAGTCTCTGGATTCCTAAACTGCCAGAAAGAAATGCTTGTGCAAAAAGGACAGTTTAAAGAAATAGATGGGTTCAGATAAAGTTATGTGTGTTTCCCAATCCCTTCTTCCTTCACTGGTCTTCAAATAATTCTTTTCACTTGTTTCCTCCATCTGGAGATGCTAAGGAGATATAAAACCTTTCCTTCATGCTGCAGAAAAAGGCTGACTCCTAAAGTCCCACATCCGAAACCTGATGATGGGGAAGCCCACGGCTGTCTGCGACAGCAGCCGGTGCCACAGGGAGAGTCTGGGCTGGGCAGGGAGGCCAGCCCTGGTGTCTCTGCTCTGACAATACCTTGCTGAGTTGTCCTGGGCAAATCATTTTACCTTTTTGGGTGCTCCCAGCATTCCTATTTAGACAGTGAAATGATTCCCATAGGTTCTGTGCAAGCAAAGGTGAAAAGTGGGGGAGCATTGGCAGCTCTCTGCCAGTGCAGGTGTAGGAGCGTGTTAGCACCCTAGGAAACACCCTGCTAGCTAGAAGTGGGAGGGCAACGAATAGTGTCCTAGGTGGAGGCAGAGGGGGAGGTTGAGTGGACACCTGTGAACATAAGTTAAAGGGACTTTCTCTGGCTTGTGGAGAGCAGGGATGATGGGGGCGGGAGTTGTTGTCCATTGATCATTTTTCTCTGATTCCTCAGAAGCCAGGCCACTGTACTAGAGGGGCTGTCCAGAGAGTCATATGCCTCCCTTCCTTGCCATAACTGCACTACTTCCAAGATGTTTACAGAGACTTCAAGGAGTGAACCAAGTTATTAAAAGAGTAGCAATTAGGGTGGCCCATCCCAGCAATTTAAAGTTTCCTGTCTAAGGAAGCATGTGGGGGAGGGGTGGCTAGGGCGGGAAGGGAGGGAGCATGCTTGTCTCCTGGTTGGACCCCCCCAGGACTCCCATTTCCAAATGCAGACACAGAAGGGAGGGGAGGAAGGTCGCCTGATGCCAGCTCCCAGCTTCCTGGAGCAGAAATGAGCTGCCACACATGTTCCAACAGCTGGTTGGGCCCCTTCTCAAAGAACTGTCTCCCGCTTCCTTCTTTTGGGGGATCCTGGCTCAGCGTTTAAAGCCTTTTGGCATCTTTTGCCTGCCCAGAAATTAAGCTGTTTTGGAAGCTGCCTGATAAATCACTCTTTGCACCTTGGCTGCCATGGGACTTGCAGAGAGAGGTCGCCTGGTGATTTACAGCTGCTGTCTGAGAGGGCTTTTCCAAACAGCCAGCCTAGACCAGGGAGTCATCTCTGGCAAAATGAGCGTTTTGTCTAGTTCAAACTGGCGCTAAAGAGAGGAAGTGGGATTGCTTTGTTCAAAACTTGCTGGCCATCCCTCCCTCAAGCCAGCTGGAATCTCCAAGTACATTTCTTCCATGCAACTCGAGCTCAAGAAACGAGGTCCAGAAAAGCGGTTTTTCACGAGGGGCCTGCTAGAGCCCTTCCTCGGCAAAGGAGGGCTTTCTTACTCTGAACTGAGGTTACACAATACTGGGCAGGCCCTCTGATTTGTGGTCATGGTTTCCCAGAACCCCAAGGGGCCCATCCAAGAAAACGCCTGTGGTCCCCTGGCCTGCCTGTCATCTGCTCCCTCCCAAGGGGATTTTGTTTCCTTGACTATGTTCCAGTGGCTGTTGGAAGTCACGTCCCCAGGACGCAGCTTGGCCATGAGCGGTGTGGTGTATGGGGAGGCCCTGAGCCTTGCACACACACACAGCTTTTGCTTCTAGTTCTGGCTTGACTGAGTGACAAGTTAATTGGCCTCTTTCAACTTTAAATCTTCATCTCAAAAATGAGAAGGGAGCTCTTCCTCGAGAAATTATTTCAACTAAACCTAACAGTTGGCACAAAGTAGGTGAAAGAGTAAATATAAATACAATGTATTTTTGAAAAAACTTGTTGCTTGCTTTCTGTTTTGTTTTTGGTATTCTTGTCTTTTTTTCCACTAACAGTTTTTCCAACCATTTATATAGGAACCCAAAAAGAATGCTTCAAAAACATGAGAGTTGTAACTTAGAACAAACTTGCTAAAAATAACTTTCCTAAGACTAGATTCATGGAGACACGTTCAGCTACATAAAACTTATAATGTAAGGGTTAATGGAGATGCTATTTGCAGAACCACTGTGCTATAGGACACAGATCCTGAAAAAAAAATGTGGGTTTTTTAGATAGAGATTACTAAATTTTTATTTCTGAGGTGAAAAATCTTGGGAATATTTAATGCTAAAAGGTAAATGGCAGGCCATTTGAAAAAGGAGAAAAATGTGTTTACTTTTGCCTCCCAATAATGGAGTATCTCTCTCCCTTCTGGTGAAACTAGGAACTTATTTCCTTCAGGAAATATGCTACATTTATTCTGAAATACAGATCTCCTGCCTCCCAATCTACATTTTCTTATAATCTCCTGTTCATGCTAATATTCTAAAAGCAAAGGAGCAAGGCACAGTTCTATTAAGAAATTCAAATTGTTCTCTTCTCTTTCTTGTTTTTTATGGGTTCGTGCTTTTGTTAAGAACAACACAAGAATGGCCAATTTCATGTCTATATCTAAGATCTCATCCCAGAGATTCATCTGGGACACTTACACTTTGAGAATCAAGGATGAAGGGGAAAGACAGGGCACTGGATTCAAGACACTTGAGTGTATTCTTTAGATTGTGTTGCAAACTGCCTGTGTGACCTTGGGGAATTCTGTTTTAATTGCACGTCCCTGGTTTCCCCACTTGGAAATTGAGGGAACTGAACCAGCTACCTTCTAAGATCTGTTCTGATATTGCCATTTGTTTTACTTGATTCTAGATTCTTATAACTTCTATTTCACCCAAGAGCTCCAGACAAGAAAAAAGAACAAAAGCAGCCTCAAGTTTACAAGGTAAAAAGTTCATGAGGACACATTAAGGGAAGCAAAAAGCAGAGAGACTCCTCTCTCCACTGCTGGGAGCCCTGTCCACAGCATGGTTACGTTAAAAGCACGCATTTCTAAAAAGACGTACAAATGGCCAACAAGTAAATGAAAAAAATGTTCAACATCACTAATCATCAGAGAAATGCAAATTATGAATACAACCACAATGAGTTATCACCTCACACCTGTTATAACGGCTATCATCAAAAAGACAAAAAACAAGAGGTGATGGAGAGGATGTGAGTAAAAGGCAACACTTGTATACTGTTAGTAGGAACGTGAATCACAACAGCTACTGTGGAAAATGGTATGGAGTTTCCTCAAAAGGCTAAAAATAGAACCATCATCTGACCCAGACACTCCACTTCTGGGTATATATCCCAAGGAAATGAAATCAGTATGTAGAAGAGATATCTTCACTCTCATGTTCATTGCATTATTTACAATAGCCAAGATACGGAATCAACCTAAGTGTCCATCAATATCAGATGAATACATAAAAAAATGTTGTAAGTGTGTAAACAATGGAATACTATTCAGCCTTAAAGAAGAAGGACATCCTGATATTTGTGACAATATGGAGGCACATGGAGAACATTATGTTAAGTGAAATAAGCCAGTCACAGAAAGACAAATACTACATGACCTCAATTAGATGTAGAATCTAAAAAACTAGAACCCATAGAAATAGAGAGTAGAATGGTGGTTACCAGAGGCTGGAGGATGAGGGTAGGAAGGATGCGGGGAGATGTTGGTCAAAGGGTACAAAGTTTCAGTTAGATAGGAGGAAAAAGTTTTGAGATCAATTGGACAGCATGGTGACTAAAGTTAATAATAATGTATGTTTCAAAATTGCTAAGGGAGTAGATTTTAAGTGTTCACATCAGAAAAAAATAACTATGTGAGGTGTCATATATGTTAATTAATATGATTTAATCATTCTGTAATGTGTACATATATCAAAACATCACATTGTACCCCATAAATATACACAATTATTATTTGTCAATTAAAAAAACATTTTAAAAAGAACTCATTTGTAAACTGATTTTTTTTTTTTTTTTTTTTTTTTTTTTTTTTGAGACAGAGTCTCACTCTGTTGCCAGGCTAGAGTGAGTGCCGTGGCGTCAACCTAGCTCACAGCAACCTCAAACTCCTGAGCTCAAGCGATCCTCCTGTCTCAGCCTCCCGAGTAGCTGGGACTACAGGCATGCGCCACCATGCCCGGCTAATTTTTTCTATATATTTTTAGCTGTCCATATAATTTCTTTCTATTTTTAGTAGAGGTGGGGTCTTGCTCTTGCTCAGGCTGGTCTCGAACTCCTGAGCTCAAACGATCCGCCCACCTCGGCCTCCCAGAGTGCTAGGATTACAGGCGTGAGCCACCATGCCCGGCCCAGAACTCATTTGTATTACAAGAAATGCAAACACTGGTTACAAGCCCATTGGTTTCTTATCCACCACCCTGGACTTTTGTAAAGATTGATAATAAGATAATGCAGGAATGTCCATCAATAGTGAATGATTGAATCATGTTTGGTACACTTTCCCTTTAGAATATGATACAGCCATTCAAAGGAATGAATTAAAGCTAAAATAATTGACTTGGGAGGTATTTCTACAAGGCATTATTGATTGAAAAAAGCAAGAAGTAGAACAAGTATGTATATGTTTATCCCGTTTTTGCAAACAGTGTCCAAACTTCTATGTTCATATATGTGTATTTATTGTATATCTATTCTAAGACTGTCTTATTTAAAATTGCACACTTCAGTGTCTACATCCTGCCAATATCTACCCTGCATTTTTAAACCAACTTTCCTGTTTATCTCCCTGCTTTATTTTAACCCACAACACATACTTTTTGACATACTATATATTTCACCTACTTATGTATTTATTATTATTGTATAATTGACCTCCTCCCATTAGAATATAATTAGTATGAAGTAAGAAATTTTTGGTTCTTTAAAATTAATTATTTTATTCCGAGCATCTATTGTAATACTTTGCACATAATTGGTGCCTAGTAAATATTAAATGTATGCAAATTGAGTGAATAAATGAATTCAGTAAATGAATACATATAGAAATAAAGAAAAATATGAAAGTTATGAAAGGGGAAAGCCAAAGGAAAAAAAAAATCTATGCTACATTAGCAACAGTGTGAAAATAAGATTGCATTTTCATACATAAGAACATGCTTGTGTTTGTGCATGCATCCTTCAAAATGTCAACAAGAATGGACACTCTCAGACATATAATAGGTGTTCTATAAAAGTCACTGCCTTCACTCTTTGTTTCCATATGATCTTGGATTTGCAAAGGAGGGACTTAATGGTATTACAGGCACTGGAATCCTGGTCTCTGATTCTCTCCATTTGCTACCAAGGGTAGTCACTTTCACCCTCTGGTCCTTCCATTCTTATCTTCAAAATAGAACTAATGGCACTGACCTCGGCACCCACCTAGATGGTACTGCCCTCCTCCTCCTCTGTTGCATTTCGTGTAGGTTCCTGATCCACTTTCTATCCTCTGTTGTGCTTACAAATGCAAATGGGTATTTCCCATCCATGCAAACGTGCATCAGTATGCGACACCATCTGGGAAGCATCTTCTCAGACTGAGCAGGGACTGCGTCTGATCTTCCAATTGCCAGTGCTTACCCCAGGGCCTAGTTAAGAGCAGGGGTCCAGAAATGTTGGCTAAATAAAAGTAGTTTGCACAGTATAAAGCGCTGTATAAAGGTGCAGCCCAGGTGTCTTTCAGGGTCATCATACTTCTCCAGGAGTAAGGTGAATTTGGCTCAAACACCCAGTTTCTTTGACTTGCATGAGTCCAGACTCCTGACGGTGCTTCCAAGAATTTTGGCCTTTCTTACTGTTTACCTCTATTTCTCCAGCCTTATGCCAATTCTCTTGGTTCTGTGTGCCCCAACCTGGGTCCAGCATTCTACCACTTAAGTAATTTTCGTGGAAAAAAATTCACTTGAGCTAAGCCTATTATGTGTCCAGTAAATGTTTCTCAAGATTCAAGGCGTCCCCTCACCCTGTGTGGTTTTGAAATCCCTGCAGGCTGTCCAGTGGTGGACAGCCTCCCAAGCCCAGCATTTTCAGCATTTGATATTCTGACTGTGTGCCACTCCCCAGGAAGTGTCTACCTCTTGCCAGGCCCTTGTGCCTTTCCACCGATCTAGAAATTCCAGCTAATAAAATTTTCTTCGGCCCCCAGGCAAGTATATGGAGTGATTATCATGCTCTTTCCACAGTCGCATAGTGACCCTAACAGTGTTCCAGACACTGCTCTAGGTACAGCAGGGCTCTTACTACATCTAATCTTTATTAGTGGGAGAAGAGTGCATTAATAATACATACCTGATATATTAGGTTAAGAGCATCTAGAAAGGGTAGCACAAATGAAGTATTATCTATCTAAAGCAAACAAATATTAACCCTTGGGAGCAACATTTATTAGTGAACTCACTGAAGGATTGAATATCCACTTACTAAGCCTCTGCTAGGAACTCTTATTTCCGCACTGTAGGCTGGCCATCCCAAGGAGAGTTCACCTTCTGTTAGGAGAAAGCACACACGCAAACACTTGTCATACAGGTTAGAAACTGTTCATATCACAGAAGAAGAGTACAAAATGCAACTGGGCTCATGGAGGAATTCCGTTTCACGACATGTCTATGTGGAGGTTGTAGGAGATGGATAGTGTCTGGGAAAACTTAGTAAAAGGGCATCTAATAGTAGAATCATTCCAAGCAAAGGGAATTTAAAAAAATGTACCTATCACAACTACATATTATGTTCCTGTGAAGAGCCCTTTCCATATCGCTTTCCAATTCTAACAACAATCTCACTAGGCCCACCGTATAGTCCTCGCTAAACAGATGAAAAACCTGAGGCTTCCAGAAGTGAACCGTATAACAGATCATCCCACCACTCGGGAAGAAGCACGGTTGAACTCAAGTCAGGTTATTATAAACCAGCGCTGCCGTGTTCGGGACTCTCGGAAGCTCCACGTGCAAGTGTCAGCACGAACTCTGCCCCCAGGTTTCCAGAAAAACTCTGGAGCTGTAACTTTTAGGAGGAGGCAACAAAAATAGAGCTTTCTTGAGTCTTTCAAATACTTTGTACTTATTCATGGTTGTTGAAGAGTCAATATACATAAATCCTAAGTATCTCCTCTTACTTTTACTTTCACACCCACGCAATAGGCAACAGAGCTTTTACTGTAGTCTAAATAGCTTTGTCAGCCCACAGGCTTTTAAGCCAAATTTGCACTTCTTGAAGCAATTTTCTCAGACTTGGTTGATGTGGAGGGAGGCAGCGGAATGCTTCTCTACCTTCTTGTACCTGACAAATGAGAGAAAAAAGATTCCTAAGAGTGAGTGATCCATCTGTATTTTCTCCTCTATTCCAAACTTCCCGGGACTGTTAGTGTCTTTTCTCCTCTCTACCTTTTTTCTTACTGTGCATTAAACTTCAGCTGAGACCCTCATGGGTTTAATGTTGTCCCTGGGTGAGCCTGGGCTGTGCCATGTTACAGCAAATCAGTGTTGATGGATGTAGATTTCACAAATGGAACAGGTGACACTGTGTATCCTTGAAACATTAATCTAAACTTTGGAGTCCTAATTTCTCCTTGTGTGGCAGAGAGATAACCACGCTTCCCTCACAAGATTGCTTTCTTGAAAGGAATACTACATATAAACTACCTACCATGCTAAGCATCAAGTAGATACTCAAAAATTGGTAGCTAATATTTCAATTTCCATCCTTGCAACTTTAAAATATTAGCAGTACTAGTGGTGTATCCTATGGTTTAATTTTGATTCTTAGAAAGTATCACATAAATGTGTCATCTGATCAGAAATTGGTGGATTTCGGTTGGTCCGTGCCTGGCCAGCTCTGCTGACTCACAGCCCGCGGGTAATGACAGCAAGGAGAGGGGTTGGGCTGTTATTTACTGTGCACCACGGTATAATGTGTTATCTCACTCAGCGCTCACATTAGCTTCACAAAGGATCTGCTGCAATCTCCACGTTGCTGATAACCGTTAACTCCCTGAGTTCAAGGGCTGGGTAGTGCTTCCTGCGGAGTACCCAGGGATGCGCAGGGGTGGCGCATGTCAGACATTCGGTGAACGTGTGCCCAGTGACCTGTGAGCTCCAAAGTGCCTTGGTCTCCTCTTCTCTAACACAGAAATTGGCATGTGTTAGGCACATTGTTAAAAACCAGGATTGAAAAAACAGTAGTTATGATATAGACAGAACCAGAGAAAGAAACCAAGGATATATTTCAGTGTCCTGAGAGATGCACTGATCCCTGAGCAAAGATTTTGTAATGCCTGCCTTTCCATGCTCAGGCAAGACCCAAACAGAATAGACCGAGACTCAGAGAATCTACGTTCTAGGCCTGGTTCCTTCTGCCAGCGACAAACTGCCTCTCAGTTCCAGGATCCTCGAATTCTATAGATGTCAGACTCAAAGCTCCCTCAGGATTTTTCAATTATAATATTCTGTGTTATACATATATATATATATATATATATAAAATACGAACTGTGTAAGATCGTACCGTTTGGTGAAACTGAGTTAGGAAGGATGAAAGCATGATCTTTGTGTGGTCCAGTGCGGCTCTTGTTACTCTTGACTTTTTGTTTAGCTTCAAACACAGCAGGCAGCCTCTGCCTCCCAAGGTTTGCCTTGGCTGCACCTGCTGCCTAATGTTCTTTACCAGATACCAGCGTGGCTCCCTCCTCACCCCTTCCAGGTGAGCTCAACCCACCCTCGTTAAAACCACAACCTCCATCCGCACCCTCGGCTCTCCGTAACGTGGTGTACATGTCTCCAAAGACTTCTCCTCTTCTAGCAAACTCAGTTTCTTTTATTATTTTATTATCTTTTTGCTCCTGATAGTATGGAAGCTCCACAGCAACAGGAATTTTGTCTGCTTCGTTTACGACTGTATTCCCAGTAGCTTGAAGGATCCTTGATACATGACAGTATCTCAATAAAAAAAATTTCAATAAATAACTGAATCTACATGTGCTATGGATGCAAATTAGATTCAAAATAAACCAAGACATGTTTTAGGGAAGAAGTATTGTAACTCTTCTGTGGGTCACAGAATTACATCTAAATGGAGGGGGAAACACAAATATTTATTGAGCACTTACTATATAAAAAAGCTTTGCTTAAATTACTTGTTTTAATCCTCACAATAAATGTATTAGGAGGGTATTCTTCTCCCCCTTTTAGAAATGAAGAGATCAAACTTTCAAATCACACATGGGCATTGGCATCTTCAAGATTCCAGCTGTATCTGCTTCCTGTCGTGCCTGACTACAAAGCACATGCTCTTTTGTATGACAGTGTCACTATCAGAGAAGCTAATGTCAGAGAAGACTTCAGTTTTTAGAAGAGCCCTTTCATGCTTTGTGCGGAGGTGGTGTGAGCGGTGGGAAATGCCCTCTTTTTGAGAGTCACAGACTAGGTTTGTAGATCTGACTGCTGCTCATGTGGCGGTGACCTTGGGCAAGCCATGCAGCATCCCTTTCCTCTGCTATAAAGTGAGAAGTTGACTTAGATGACTTTCAAGATCTTCTCCAGCCCCACAGTGAGGGCCTTATCGAGCTCATCTTGACTTGAGTGTCAAATTGCCAAAGCAAACTCACGTAAGGCTCAAGGTCTCTTTGGTTTCAAAGAGTATGAGTGAAGAAGAAGAAAGAGCACACTCTAACAGCATGAGCTGTCCATGTTCCTGCACTGACTAACACCCATCAAAGCCACTAAGCTGAGGCCACTGTCATCCTCATCTTAAGCCGCTTAGCTGAAAGTCAAAACTTGGGGATTGTCTCACACTGAAGGCAATTTTTAAGGGGCTGATGAAGCAACAGGGTCTTCTTCAAAGAAGGTAATGGGCAGGTTCTAGAAGTTACTCCCTTTTTTCAGTAAGAAGCTTGCCAGGATCATTGATCAAATGCAAGATATTATGAAGATGAATCAGCAGATCCTAGTCAGGAGATGTGTCTCACCTTATGAAAGTGATCATGATACGGTGGGGAAAACATGGGACTCACAGTCACATGTATGCTGTTATCCTGGCTCTTCTTCGTACTAGCTGTGAAACTTGGGGCAAATGGACTTCTCTGAGAAGTTTGTATATATGTGTAATTTATAATGATATTTATCTTGCATGCTTTAAAGGTCAAATATATATAATTAATATGTAAAACTTGAAAAAATATGGCTCAATGAATATTAGGGCATGTTGGGAAACAGTGATACTTTAGAGATTTTTATATGGCAATAATTATCCTTAGGGATATGTCTCCCTACTTCTTTTTAACCTTCTCTGTATGACCTGTGACCTTCAGCTTCCTAAGAATTTGTGTTTGGAAGCTAGGCTAGCCTAGGTGCCACTGGGGAGAGATGAAGCTGGGGCTTAGATTCTGAAATGTCAGTCTGGAATGCATGAGGCACGAGAGAAGGGGCGGGCTGAGAGCTTAAAATCTACATCGTGGGGCAAGGCAGGTGTCCCGTGGTTAAGGAGTTGAGATGTCAGCAGCAGAAGAGGAGGGAAGACAAGCTGAATGGCAGGAGAGCAAAGCAAGGATGAGGCTGGAAAGAGATGAGAGGGTGAGAAAGTTTCAGTCAAAGATAACTGTCCAGTGTGCTTACAATTTTAATGGTGTGTTATTTTATACCTCTTCTTCAAGGCAGTCATAACTAACAGTGTCAGACCCTCTCCTGATGTTTGGTGACTCCTTTCTTCCCAAGCCCCTGGTGACCTCCCATCCCCGTCCCCATCACTCAGCCGCTACCGTCAGAGAGGTGCACGGTGTGACCTTATAACATCATCACTTGAAGTAGTAGGGACTATTTTAACTGCTTGTCCTATTTGGAGCTGGGCATGGATTTTCTGCTGGGAACATGGCTTCTAGCAAAAACAACCCTTTGGGAAGCACTTTGACCTAGAATGTTTCTATCTTGCTATATTTGGAGTGAACACAAGCAGATGTGTCAGAGATAAGTTGAGTAAAACATGAGCAAGGTCTTAATTTGATGTGAGTCATTTTTCTTTCGATTATATCTGATCTACATGCTTGTGGGTATGGTTGAGTTCTGAGTTACAGGGGCTGGGTAGGTCTCTACTGGTTTTCTGGGTTGCTCTCTGTGGACCTCTAAATTTTCACAGGGCTATCTCAGAGGTAACATACAACAAGATCTCTAAGTGCCCCCACTTTCAGCTCAACTAGAGGGCTCCCCTTATATCTATTTTATATAGTAGCTTTCTACATACAATTTCTTTTAGTAAAAGTTTCAAAAATCACTTCCCTAAAAGCACCATCCAACAGAACTCTCTGTGATGATGAAAATGTTTCATGCTATCCAATATGGTAGCCACTAGTCAATGTGGCCACTGAGCACTTGAAACATAGATATTGTAAATGAATAACTAAAGTTTTAATTGTATCTACTTTTAATCAATTTAGATTTGCATAGTCACATAGTGGCTAGTGACTACTGTATTGGACAGCCCATTCCTAAGGAGTGTTCATGATGGAGTTAATTGTCCACTAAATGTCCCAAAGCATGGAGGTGTGGAACAGTATAATGTTCAGGGAGGAAATACAAATATCTCAGTAGAATTGGACCAAAGGATGTTGTGGATCACAAGGTAGTTGAGGATGGAATGCTAAAGATGAAAGTCGGATTATATGGGATAAAAGGAAGAATTTTTAGGAAAGAAACAGAAGTAACTAAGTCACCTTTTAAAATACAAATATAGCAGATTATATTTTTCAAAGATGATCATAACCACATTTCCTGTCCCCCATGTTCTTCTTAAAATGTAACAGTGACACCCTTCCCATTGGAGAGGTAGAGTCTGTGCTTCCCACCCTTGAGTTGAGACAGATTTCTGACAGTGGGGGAATGACATCAAGTTACTTCTGAGGCCAGATCACAAAATGCCAGACAGCTTCCACAGGGCTCCCCTGGGACGTTTGCTCTTGAAATCCAGCTGTCATGCAGAGAGGAAGTCCCAACCTGCCTGTGTAGAGAGACAACATGTAGGGGTTGCACATGGAAGTCCCAGCTAACTGCTAGGCTAAGGTCCCAGCCGACAGGCACGCTCAACTGAAAGACATTTGAGGTATGAGATATTTCCAGGAGATTCCAGTCCTTCAGCCATCAAGTCACATACCACCCCTGTCCCTCCCCGACCCATTCAAATCTTTCCAGCTGAAGCCTCGGACACTGTAGAGCAGAGACAAGTCCTCCATTCTTCCCTGTCCGAATTCCTCACCCACAGAATCCAGAAGCATGAGGAAATGCTATTTTTTTTTTCAAGCCCATGCATTTTGGAATTATTTGTTACACAGCCATAGTAACTAGACTATTAACGAGTTTAGAACAACTAAGGGGGCTAGGTGTGGAGGCTTATGTTAATAATCCTAGCACTTTGGGAGGCCGAGGCATGAGGATTGCTTGAGGTCAGGATTTCAAGGCCATCCTGGGCAACATAGTGAGACCCTATTTCTACAAAAAATTAAAAATCCTCTGGGCTCCAGTTTTCCCTTCTTTAAAACTGATAGAACATATATAATATGCTGTATTGTGGTGACACATATCTGTGGAAGTGTTTTATAAATTATAAAGGGTTGTACATGAATAGCTCTCAATATGCCCACAATAGCAATATCTGGCACTTTTTGTAAATGTTGCAGAATGAATATCTCAACTGTTATTGATACACAGAATAGAAACTCAGATTGTAGACTCTTACAATGAGTCAATGTCTCCCACAGCCTAGAGTTAAATAAATAGCTAAGAATAGGGATTTGACCCATGGTTCCAACCCTATTGTATCAAAAACTTTGTTAATAATCATCTATCAGGGAATCAGTTTTAAAAATTCAGAGTGAATTAAAGAGAATTGAACAGTCAACTAACTTGTATGACCCAATTGTTCATACAAGTGATAAAGTAGAAGCAGAAACAATGTGTTTGTATGAATGGAGTGGGCTTGTTCTTCACGAAGTGTGATTCACCAAATTCCTGAGCCAGTTAAATTGGGAGAAAAGAAATGTGAGATTTGTGTTTATTACTTTGTGTTGTTTTTGTAAAACAGAACAAATCTGTGTTATGTATAATATTATATTTCTGAACTGGGAAGGGGGCTCCAATCTTTTATTTCCAGTCATTTTAAATAGTTGCCTTTGAAGCCAGTTTGGTTCTGTATGTTGTACACAAAGGCAGAGAAGGATGGCCTGCTCCCCTCCTTGCTTCCTCCCACACAGCCTCTGAGTGTGAGCTGGTCCCTACCATACACGTGGGTGGCAACTCTGTTCTTGGTTCAGGGAGAGAAGGAAACACAGGCAAATAAGAGATTCTTTAGCAAGTTTTGGAACTTGAAATCTTGCATTTGTAATAATCCAGGGAAAATGTAACAAAGCCAATTGTTGTTAAAATAGAATAGAGACAATCACATTTGGTTATTGTTACATGGTGCTAGGGAGGGAGAACGTACCCATTGCAAACTCTCTAGTCATTTTGTGAAACACTTAATTTCTAACAGTGAGCTCCAGTGACAGTAGAGGCAATGTTTTTTTTTTTTTTTTTGTCAAATCATTTTTGAATTTTTAGATAGTGTTTGCTATCCAGGGCCTCTGCATTGATTTTAGAAATCAGAGCATTTTAAAATGCATATCATCGAGAGTAAAGAAAAATCACCTGATCACAAATATTTGCAAAATAGTTTTAAAACAATATATTTTCAAAATTGCTGATAGTCTTGTGATATAGATAATTTTATGAGATCTCAAGGGGAGAAAAAGAAGAATTATAACTCGGTTTGAATGTTTGCTATATTTCCTTTAAACTTTGGATATTCAGCTTCTATTTTATTATATACAGATGTTGTCCTGTGAGGTATTCTTTACCTATCACCATTAAACTGATTTTGTAATTATGTCCCTTATTATTCAAGCTCATGGGTTTATTGGGAACTCTTTGTAGCCACCAGAAAGAGATGAGGTGAATTCGAGGGGCTGCAGTGTTCCCACACATCCTCTCTATTTATAGGTGTGGGAAGTGGACTCAGTCCTCAGCAATGCAGGAAGTGCAGCGGGGTCTAGAACTCAGAGATAATAATATCCCTGTTCTGTCGGGGCATGAGAAAATAGAATTTTCATCATCTGACCTGAAATCTTTATGCAAATATTCGTTAGGAAGCATCAGGGGTAGTGAGTATAGAGTCATCCCCCAGGTGTTGGTGTCTACAGATGTGTTCAGGTAGGTGGGTTGGCTAGCTGTGAAGTTGTATGAACACTTCAGTCTCTTTAGAAGTCAGGCTTAGCAAACACTCATATTTCTGAATCTACTATATTCAAGATCTCTGTATTTCTTAAAACTTCTTTGAAAGTGGAACATGTCCTGTTTACTAATAAGGAAACCAAGCTTCAGTACGAAAAAGTAATTGGCCTTTGTTACACAGTAATTTATAAAGCCAGGAATCTAAGGTTTGTCTGATTGATCTCCATACATAAATTAAAAAAGCAAATTGGCTAACTGACTAATCTCCACACATTAACACTATGGCAAACTGTAAATATATATAGTGTGTTAGGCAGCATAATGACTCTCCAAAGATGTCTGCAATCAAATCCCTGGAAACTACGAATATGCTGTGTTCCACAGAAAAAGAGACTTTGCAGAGTGATTAAGGTTGTGGACTTTAGCGTAGGGAGCTGGTCCAGGTGGACCCAGTCTAATCACATGAGACCTGGAAAGCAGGGTGCTTTTTCAGGTTGGGGTTGGAGAGATACAGCAAAAGGCAGACAGATTTAAAGTGTGAGAGAGACCTGAGTCATATTTGTTGGAAGAGACCAATATGTAGAGCATGAGAAGGAAGACATGCAGCTTATTTTACCTGGGAGCAAAAATGGGGCCACAGTCGACAGCCAGCCAGGAAATGGGAGCTATGGGCTACAAATGCACAAACTCAATTCAGCCAGCAATCTGAATGATACTGGAAGTAGATTATTTCCCAGAGCTTTCAGAAAGGAGCACAGTCCTTCTGACACCTTGGTTTTGGCCTTGTGAGACTCTAAGTAGAAGACCCAACTAAACCATGCTGCACCCAGACTTCTGACCTACAGAACTGTGAGATAATAAATGGTTGTTGCTTCAAGCTGCTAAATTTGTGGTAATTTATTATGGCAGCAATAGAAAACAAATACATAGAGTTTGAGTTGAGTAGTGGATATATCTCTATATCCACTACATTTTTACATTTATTTATTTATTTATTTTTTATTTCAGCATATTATGGGGATACAAATGTTTAGGTTACATACATTGCCTTTGCCCCACCTGAGTCAGAGCTTCAAGCATGTCTATCCCCCAGACAGCGCGCACTGCACACATTAGGTGTGAATATACCCATCCCCTCCTCCCCCTTCACCTTCCCGACACCCTATGAGTGTTACTTTTATATGTACACGTTAAGTGTTGATCAGTTAATATGAATTTGATGGTGAGTACATGTGGTGCTTGTTTTTCCATTCTTGTGGTACTTCACTTAGTAGAATGGGCTCCAGTTCTATCCAGGGTAATGCAAGAGGTGTTAGATCACCATTGTTTTTTGTGGCTGGGTAAAACTCCATGGTATACATATACCACATTTTATTAATCCATTCAGGTATTGCTGGGCACTTGGGTTGTTTCCACATCTTTGCAATCGTGAATTATGCTGCTATAAACATTCCAGTGTAGTTGTCTTTTTTATAGAATGTCTTTGTTCTTTTGGGTAGATGCCCAGTAATGGGATTGCTGGATCAAAATCATAGTTCTACTTGTAGCTCTTTGAGGTATCTCCATATTACTTTCCACAGAGGTTGTACTAGTTTGCAGTCCCACCAGCAGTGAATGAGTGTTCCTATCTCTCTGAATCCACACCAACATTTATTGTTTTGGGACTTTTTGTTATAGGCCATTCTCACTGGAGTTAAGTGATATCTCATTGTGGTTTTGATTTGCATTTCCCTGATGATTAGAGATGTTGAGCATTTTTTCATGTATTTGTTAGCCGTTAGTCTACCTTCTTTTGCATAGTTTCTATTCATGTCCTTTGCCCACTTTTTGATAGGATTGTTTGATTTTTTTCTTGCTGATTTTCCTGAGTTGTTTATAGACTGCCTTCTTTTGCAGAGTTTCTATTCATATCCTTTGCCCACTTTTTGATAGGATTGTTTGATTTTTTTTCTTGCTGATTTTCTTGAGTTGTTTATAGATTCTAGTTATCAGCCCTTTATTGGATGTGTAGCATGCGAATATTTTCTCCCATCCTGTAGGTTGTCTGTTTGCTCTCGTGATAGTTTACTGGTTATGCAGAAGTTTTTTAATTTGATCATGTCCCATTTATTAATTTTTGTTGGTGTTGTGATTGCCTTTGGGGTCTTCTTCATAAATTCTTTGTCTAGGCCAATGTCTATAGGGGTTTTTCCAACATTTTCTTCTAGAATTCTTACAGTTTTATGCCTTAGGTTTAAGTCTGTCATCCAACATGAGTTGATTTTTGTGAGAGGTGGAAGGTGTGGATCCTGTTTCAGTCTGCTAGATGTGGCTATCCAGTTTTCTCAGTACCATTTATGGAATAAGGATTCTTTTCCCCAGTGTATGTTTTTGTCTGCTTTGTCAAAGATTAGATGGCTTTATGAGGATGGTTTGATATCTGAGTTCTCAGTTCTGTTCCCTTGGTCTATGTCTCTGTGCTTGTGCCAGTAATACCTAGGAATATATTTAACTAAAGAGGTAAAAGACCTCTACAGGGAGAACTATGAAACACAGACTAATGAAATAGCAGAGGACATAAACAGGTGTAAAACCATACCATGCTCATGGGTCAGCAGAATGAACATCGCTAAAATGTCTGTACTGCCCAAAGTGATCTACAGATTCAATGAAATCCCTATTAAAATACCAACATCATTTTTTGCAGATCTAGAGAAAATGATTCTACACTTTGTGTGGAACAAGAGGAGACTTCATATAGCAAAAGCAATCTTAAACAAAAAGAACAAATTGTGAGACATCAATTTGCCAGACTTCAAGCTATACTACAAGGCTATAGTAACTATACTTTTTTGCATTTAAATGCAACCAGTGAAACATCCATAGATCCTTCTCTAATTTTCTCCTAGTAATACAATTCTAAGATTCCATTTTACCTTTATATAATTTTAGCTTAAAAAGCCCAAAGGCTGCAATTACTGAGGAGGGATAATAAGGTATCTAATGTATGCTACCTGAAGAAAATTGGACATGTTAATTTTCATGGAGAATCTCCTGTGAATTTTCCAAGAAATTTCATTTTCTAGCACCTTTAAGCTGAAAGCAATTTGCAGGGAATGTGCAGCTGGTACAATCAATTATGCGATGGTTGTACAATCCATTTCAAAGAAAAGTTCATCACAGCCTCACCTGCAGTGGATACCAGGAACCCAAGACGTGTTGCCTTTCTGGACAATTGCTCTGTATTACTGGGATTGAACTGATGACCTTGGCCTCATTGACTAATACTTCTAACCACTGAAGAGCTGCTTCTCCTCTACCTTTGCTCCTTCTCTCATGCAGTCTTATACTGAAGGTATTCACACATGCATCTTATCTCTTCTTCCACGTCATATGGTTCTTGGTAGCAGAAAGTGTACCTCTCACTCATTTCTATTTCTTCAAGAGCCTGGAACCTGACTTTTCAATAAGTGCAAGATAATTTATATGAAGAATTGAAGGCTTTGTCAACTCAGCCATCCAGTCCTCTTACTATATGCCTGAGACTTTGCTATTCTCTAGGGATGCATTATTGAATTGGATATATGTTTTCTGCTCTCAAGGTTCTCACGGGTGAATGTGGGCACAGATGCACAAACAAAAGTTTCTGACATAATGGGACAAGTGTTATAAATTGGGGAGTGTGCAGAGTGTTAGAAACATAGAGAGGAAAGAACTGCTTCCTACTGGGGTCTGAGGGGCTGCCATGTATGGATTTTCAGTAGAAACAAAGTTCAAACCTAATTTCAAACCTTAAAGAATGAGGAGGTGGCAGGTAGGAGAGAGAAACAAACATAGGCTCTGAGTAGTCTGGGTGGACATAGGGAGGTGGTAAAGGTTAAGGTGGAGAGCCAGACGAAACCAGGTTATGAAAGGCCTGTGTGGCATGAGACTTCATGCTGAGGACATCTGCTTGGGAGTGATAGAGCCACATCTGCATGTCAGCCTCAGAGGGTCAGAAGTGGCTGGCTGTGCAGGAAAGATGGCAGGGAGGCCAAAGGGGGCATGAGGACATCAGGCAGCTCTCCTGCCATATTCTAAGGGGAGAGATGGAAGTTAAATGCAAGGCTGAAAAGGTGTGTTTGCCTTTGAAAGAGATGTGTTATGAGGAATCCAGACAGATAGGTGAAAATCAACAGCAAACTATCAAATTTTCAATGGGAAAGTGTAAGTAAGCATGATGTTTGGTGACACAAAATAAAGATGCCAAGCGCAGCAGCAGCGGTCTTTGTTGAATTTGGCTCAGCTTAATGGAAACTGTGTAGTGATTGAAATAAAGTAATTCTGTGTCTCTGTTATAAAAACAAACAAACAAAAAAAGACACCCCTGTTTCACCTGAGCTTCTCAATGCCAGCAGAAGCGAATGCATTAACTAAACCCAGGAACCAGAAACAATGTGCATTGGCTGGAACTTAGCTAAGAGCTCTCCATTGAAAGGATCCTCCTACGCCACCACCATTAGGGACTTGCTTTTGAGGCCAGCGTGAATGTTAGTTTGAATAGAACATCATCATGCCTCAACGTGACCTCTTTATGTGTTTCTCCACAGCCAAGAGGAGGACCAAGAGGAATATCTGAATATTGCAATGAAACGGAAAAAAAAAAAACACGAAGTAAGAACAGTGTATGGCCCAGCAGATCAGATCAGACAAGACCTCTGTGTGTGGAAGTAGCTCTACAGACCTCAGTGGAAGTGGACAGAAAGGCAATGAGCTTCCTGTCACTGGACTGCCTCGTAGCAAATAACACAGCCCTTAGAACTGTGATCCACCTACTCTGAAAACTCTATGTCACTAGTACGCTTCATAATGTGCTAGCTGGATATGTAAATGTATTTCAAATGAAGAAAATGTATTTATGTAAATAAAACTCTCACTTTCACCTCGGGAGAGGGAAAAGAACTTGAGTCCCATTTCAGCTGAGTGAATGCGTGAACATCCGGGTGAATTCCCTGCTACTAATGATCCTTGAAACTTAATCCTTCATGAAAATCAGGTGTTCGCCCCGGAAAAAGTGCTAAGATTTTTTATTCATCCATTTCTTAAAAAAAAATCTGATTTTAAATTCCCTAGTTGATAGAACGTGTCCTCCTGGGAAGCGTCTTCTGACTCTCTTTCTCTACATTTCAAGGCCCCTGGGATAATTGATCGACAATCACCCAAATTAGGACACGTGGGAGAGGGTGAGTCCTCTCAATTAAATAGACTCAGACAGGACTGAAGGTACAGTGGGGGCCACTGGATGTGCTGGAAAATCCCCCGGCTCTGAGGAAGACGGCTCACTCAGCGTGTGAGCCAAAGACGAGGTGAGGGTGTGTGAAGAAAGCTGGCCACTCGTAGGAGGGTTCACTGTGTGCAACCCTGCAGGGGCCGGCATTTTTGGTTTCATGTGTTTGCATGGTATGAGGAGAAGGAATGAGTAGGATGTGTGAATAGTGCTTTATAGTGGCTGCTGTGACTGCTGTAGGAGGGGGCTAAGAATGAAAGAAATGTATATAATGCATCAGCTAATGCCCTGATTGAAATGGTGGAATGTCTGTGTTTCCTGTGGGTGAGGGAGGTGTGGGCTTTTCTCTTACTTACCCCTCCACCAGTGCCACTGCGGGAGGCTGACTCTCCCGAGAACTTCAGATTTCTATCCCCTTTCAACCTCAACGCCCAGGTCTGGCAATGGTGACACACATTCCATCCATTCTACTCAATTGATGCAACATTATCGACCTCTGTCCCATTATTTACTACTGTGGGGTTGTAAAGCTGGGTAAGGCATCTTACCTGTCTTCAGAGAGCTTACAGGCTAGTAGTGGTGAAAAAGAGGAAAGGCACAAAAATTATGATGCAAAATGAAATAATGAAAGTGCCACACAAGGAGGAGGAGAAAGGAAACCATCATCTTCTGAGAGATCGTATATATCAGCGATTTTATATAGGTTGTCCGGGTCAAATCTCACAGCATCCACTAAGGTAGAGGTAGTGTTATTCCCATTTCCCAGAAGGGACAAATGGGGTTGCAAGAAAAAAGCTACTTGTCCAAAGTCACATAGTAAGGAGCCACCAAGGCCGAGTTTGAGGGTGGATCTCCTGACCCACACAGCCAGGGGCATACTGCTTCCCACCCGGCGCTTCATGGTGCAGTACCCGACAGAAATCTCACCTGGGAGGAGGAGGGCACTGACAGTAGAACGAGGAAGAATCTGGAATTGAACCCACTTGAGACAAGGTTTGAAGGAATTGGAGGCTGGGGAGTGAGGAGGGGGATATTCCAAGAGAAGCAGCAGCAGCCATATGAACAAAGAAAGAGATTTTAAAAGAGCACATGGTCCCCTCTGGAGGGACAAGCGACAGGGTGATCAGAATCCAGAGTGAGGACCAAGGACCGTCCCAGAACAGAGAGGAGGGCAGAAGTGGGAAGGACCCTGGGTGGGATCTGCGTGAGGCTGCATGGAGGAATCCTACAGGCCAGAGGACTGTGATGAACTACATCTGTCCACATTTGTTTTCAAGTTTGCTGTATGGCTGCCATTTATATTTCTCTGTCATTTTGGTTACACTGAGTCCATAGTTTTGGAAATTAAGAATTCAAATGATGAACAAATGCCCAACTTGTTTTTCTCCTAGAAGGTAGTTTAAAAGTCTGTCTGGTCATGATTCTACTGATTGTGTTGAATACTGCAGGCAAGAGGAATCACAGGTCTTCCCCTCATACCCCAAATTTTATCTGTGATGAGATTCAGGACAAAAGGGTAGCCCCAAATCACACGGGCCATTAATGGTAGAACCTATTTGGGAACAGAGGCCTCCTGACACCAGATCCAATACACTTTGAGATTCTTGTCTGGTCTTCCATTATCAAAACAGAGGCATATTGTCATGTGTCCCTTAACACCAGGGAAACATTCTGAGAAAGACATCCTCAGGTGATTTCATTGCCGTGCAAATAACACAGAGTGCACTTGCTCCTAGGCTCTAAGCCTGTAGTACTGAATATCGTAGGCAACTGTAACACAGTGGTACGTATTTGTGCCTCTGAACATACCTAAACATAGAAGAGGTAATGCAATTTTATGGGACCACTATCGTATTCACAATCCATTGTTGACCGAAATGATTTTATGCAGCAGGTGACTGTCACATATTTTCATCCTAAAATGAACACTGCTTTTCCCTGTGTATGGTGCTGTGTTTTCTGGAATACTCAGGTGCCCTTCCAGAGCAGACAGAGCGAATGAAAGGAAGGAGTAGCTTTCTACCCTACAGACGTGCCCTCTGACAGAGGAGGCCTTTGTTTCAGATGCCGTGATCCAGCAACAGATGAGGCTGTGAGCCCATAGCTGGCCGTGTGTGACGGGGATTGTTCTGTCTCTGGTGAGAGCAAGGCTTCTGTGAGCTGCCAGTTGGCAGTCCTGACAGCTGCCTATAGCAAGAACAACAGGGATAACACGCAGAGAGATTACTGATTCATCTTCCGTGAGCAAGTCCCTGCACAGACAACACCAGAAACATTACTGTAAATTGCCCTTTATAGTTCTTCACTTTATAGCCAAATGCAGGCTTGTAGACATTTTCTGTAAATGAACACTTTGTGGAACACATTTGTTTGGGTGGGGGAGGCAGACGGGGGCACAGCACCCTGCAGCAGCTGATGTAATATGGTACCCAGAGGCACAGGATGGCAGTCTGTGTGAAAGGCAACTTCATAATAAAAACTGCAGCCCCGGTGCTTATTGAACATGCCAGATTATCATACATGCAGATGGAGTGTTTGTCTTCAAAATGACTTTCTAGGGAAGCGACTGCTAAAATATTTCCAGCTTTCCTCTTTTGTGCATGTGCGATGTCAGAGCCCTGCTGGGACCGGCCGGGGTGACCATTCCCTGAGTTTAGGAGGCCCCCGACTCTCAGGCCCGGTGGTCCCCTCTGGCCTGGCCACTGCTTGTCTCTCCAGCCTTGCCCCTGGATGACTCTTTGATTTATTTTTTCAAACGCCATGTCCATGTCAGGGGATTTAGGATTACTATTAGTTTCCTTTTTAGAAAGGAGCGAGATGGTTTCAGGGTTCTCGACGTGTTTTTCAAACAAGAATTCCAGCACTTAATTACTCATTCATTTATTCATTTAGTTGGTCAGTCATGCCTTCGCAATATTTTTCACATGCTTCTGCTATGACTTGAATGTCCCCACCAAAACTCAAGTTGAAATCTAATTGCCATTGTAACCGTACTAGGAGGTGGGGCCTTTACAGGTGATTAGCCCCTGAGGGTTCTTCCCCCATCAGTGGATCAATGCCATTATCTGAGAGTGGGCTCCTGACACGGGGTCCAGTGTGGCCCTCTTCCTCTTCCTCTGTCTCAGTGCTGGCTTCTGCCTCTCCTCCTCTGGCCAAAGGAAGTCCCTTGCCAGATGCCAGCACCGTGCTCTTGGTCTTCCCAGTCTCCAGGCCCATGAGAATTAAAATTTTCTTCTTTATAACTTACCATCTGTGGTGCCCTGTTATAGCAGCACAACTTCCATGCAGCAGGAGCCGTGCCAGGTGCAACTGTGATTAACCTTTGCTCATCTTTTCTCACACGTAGCTAGACCGAGCATTCCTCACGGGAGAGGTCAGGACATTCATTGTGCTGTCCCTGACACCTGATACAATGTCTAGAACAGAATAGATGCTCAGAATATCTATGAATAAATGGATCAAAAAATGAATAATTGGAAACTGATAAGATGAAGCCTTTTATAAAGTATTTGCTGATACAAATAACTCCTCAAAGGACCATGTAAATTCAAACCGTGGTCAGTGGCATGAATGGGAGGCAGGCCTTGGAGAGGGTCAACATCTCGATGGGGCAGGGGACGAGGGACGCTCCGAGGAAAGGGGATAAATCCAAGAAGACTGAATAGGACTTGGCCAAAGGCAGATTCTGGGAGGAGACAGCCACAGAGGGAACAGGTGAGTGGGCGCCAGGCCTGGGAAGGGTCTGGGAATACTGATTGCACTGAACAAGACCAGAGTAAACTGAGTTGTGGTCAAGAGGAGGAGTCTTCTGGAAGATGCAGCAGAGTCAGGCCACCCCTCACCACACAGGGCTTGCTATCACGTTCAGGCTCTTGGATTTTATCTTACATGCAAAGTTTTAAATCAGAGGCGCAGGGGAATCCCATCAGTGTTTTAAGAAGGGTTTGCCCTGATCAGGTGTGGGTGGAGGCTGTGCTGTAGGAAGGCACGCTGGGTGCAAAGCACCACTCAGGAGGTAGTCTGGGGAGGAAATGAGGGTGACTTTGACCGGGGGCTCAATGGAGTTGGGGGACATCGGTTGCATTTGAAAAGGATTTTGGAGCTAGAAATGTCAGGACTTGGTGGTGACGGGAGCAGGCAATGACAGAGAGGATATCTGAAGAGTGTCAGTATCTTCATAGTGTTGCCTACATCATAGCTCTGCGAGGTGGGTGATATTGTTACAAACATTTTTATAGATACATAAAGTTCAACACAGTTGACTCTGCTGGTCTGGAGCCTTCTGTGACCTGAATCCAACTATTGTCAGGCCAATTTCCCTAACAATTCCTATGGGACATCCCAAAAATCAAACATCAAACATCCCACATTATTGCCACATCCATTTATTTCTCTTTACCAAAACTGAATACAGTTTTGCATATTTCTTCAGTATGGCCTTTGGGTATAGTATTCTTCCCCTGGTTATATAGACTCTACCACAAAGTGCTTGGCTTTTAGGCCCAAGGAAAATACCACCTCCTCTGTGAAGTCTTGCTGACTACCCAAGGGCAGATAGCACTCTCCATTCTGATTAACCCCCTTGTCCCTATTTACTGCACACATCTGCACAGAATGCAAGAGTCAGCAGCATGGACTGTGGTTTCAGACCTGGATTCAATCCTGGCTTTATCTCCTATTAACTTCACGACTTAGGGCAAGTTACTTAACCCCTTTTAACTCCAGTTACCTCAATGATATAATGGAATTATTATTAGTGTATATTTCATGGGATTGTTTTGAGGATAAAAGAAGACAAGGTAGGCCAATTGTTTAGCGTGGTGCCTGACACAGTAAGTATTCAGTGAATTAGCCATCATCATCCTCATTATCACTGTCATCATAGAGTCATTATTATTTTTAATTTTTGTAATTAATCTTTGGTCTTTTCTCATAAATAGCTAGACTGAGCATTTCTCACAGAAGAGATCAGGACATTCATTTTGGTGTCCCTGACACCTAATACAATGTCTAGAACAGAATAGATGCTCAGAATATCTATGAATAAATGGATTAAAATGAGTAAATGGAAACTGATAAGATGAAGCTTTTTATAAAGTAAATGGGGCCAAATAGTATACTTGAGAAAGAAAGCAGGAACCAGTTATCCTCCTTTAACCCAAATATTATATAACCTAAAATTTATTACCAGCAAAGTAGACATATGTCTCCGGTTCTCAAAAGCCACTGCCTGTGGGAAACAAACAGGTAATCCCATTGCATTTCTGCTTTTAAAATGGAATTCCTCATTTCCCCTCATGCACTGAAAAGCAATTGAGGTTGGTGGGAGGCTGTAGTTGGTGGGGAGTAGACAGAGTGGCTTAAAAACAAAAATAAAATGTCTGCAGCACCTTTCTTCAGAGGTGGAAATAAGTGAGACCATCTTGTCACAAACATTACATGGAATGGCAAGGTCATGAGGTCATGGACAATGGTTTTACTTTTCAACAAAGGGTTATTTGTGCTTAAACATGTATCATAATACCTGCTTACAATCTCTGTTTAGCATGATGTTGTTGTACAATGCTTGAACTCATACATAGGCATTTGTGACTGTTCGGCATAAGAGAAGATACTCGTTCCTAAACAAGGTAGGTCCTAGCAAGGGGAGAGGGCTTTGTGTAGCCAGGTAGCTGGATAGGTGAGTTTCAAGATAAAGGTAGAGCAGAGCAGAACTGCATGGCCTACAATGGGAGAGGATGATGGGGACAGGCATATGAAGACCAAAGGCAGAATGAAGACAGCAGGCGAGGCAAGGAGAGGGTGAAGGAAGACAGAGAATCTCCACTCCACCCCCACCATGGAAAATTTGCGGCACCACAGAGATGTCTAAGGAAGATTTCAATTTGTTGTTGGCTGGGCCAACATAAACCCTCTGCCTGCTCTATGCAATCTCTAGTAAATTATATATTGCTTGTGAGTGCTTTTGTGTGAATGGATTATTTCAGGGGAAAGCAACTAACTGAAGGGAACCAGAAAGATAGTTATTTTTTTTCTCCTTTGAGAAAGTAGTAAGGCACATTCTTAAATGAGAGGAAATAAGAGATTACAGGGTTTTAGTGCTCCCCAAGCAAGAAAAGTCTTTGTATGGTTCTTTATAAGGAGGAAAGAATAAGAAAAAGAGAAAACAAGAGAAATTGTATATACATATGTAACCATCATCAAATTTATTCCTGCAACCTCAGTTTCTTTATCAAGCCATCTGAACTAATAGATTATATCGGGAAAGAAAAACCTACATGCAAACTCAGCAGGAAATAATGAAAGAACATTTACCAGCACACTGGCCTGGAACACACGGTCTCCTCTGTTGGTACTGGACTCATGCTAAAAGACTTGGGTGCTTAAGAAAAAAAAAATCCTAATGGAGATTGTTGTTAAAAACAGAGTTATACTAAGGTGCTATGACACAACAGTTAAGCCTTAGGGAGGATATGAGAATCGCAGGCTGCAGGGTTAATGGTTGCTGCTTCCTACCCACTGACGTCCATTCTCATCGATGGGCTCATTTTTAAATTTTCATGCTCTTGCTAAATCAATTGTTAAATATTTTAAATATCCTCCTGCCTGAGCATCTATCTTTTAAAGCTTATTTTATGTCAAGGTGCAATTTCTCAAGTTACCTGGGGTTGGGCCTTTGCTGCTTTTTTCTATATCCGCATCTCTTTTAGCCCTAGGGATTTTGACACTGAAGTGACAGCTAACAGTCTGCAGATTACGTGTGTCTAGTTTCACCATTAATGGTGACAACCTACCTCTTCTGCTCCCATCTATTCAAAACAGCCAACACACACACACAATCATGAATGAGCTAATAAAGCGTGTACGTGGAGACAGCCTTCACTATTGGATCCCTACTTCTTTGAAGTAGTTAGGACATTTTACTTGCAAGTGACAGAAACCCAATTCAAGCTGTCAAACCAAAACCAAGCAAACCAAAACAGAAATGGACTTTCAAACCACCACGGCTGGCATGACTGCATCCACATCAGTTCTCCCCTGAGGCAATACCACTTCCTTAGGGACTGTTTGAAAACATAGGGGGGAAGCTTTATTTATCCCAACTGGGGGTGCTTAGGGAGGCTGAGGGCCAAGGACATGAATGTCTGGCAATGGGCACAACACTCCACCCAAGGGGGCATTTTCTTACCCAGGATGCCAGTAGCTCTCCCTTTGAGAAGCCCTGCCCCAGGTGATGAAAGCATCTCACCAGGAATCTCTATCACTTTGTGTATGTGAGGGCTCTATTCCCAAGTGGGATCACTGCAGGTATTGGTAAAATAGCCACCTGCAGCTCAGCAAAGCCAGCAGAACAACAGCCTCCTTTTTTGTGTGCGTTAGTAGGAATTCTGATTCCATGGAGTAGGACTGTCCTGGTGTGAGTTACTGGGAAACCCTGTAGGGTGGAGGGGTGCCCTGCTCCGGCTGCCAGGCTTGAGAAACATTCCCCTCTAGAGCTAGAGATCTGGGATAGCCTTACCTAACACTTAGGCCCCAAGAGGGATGGAGGAAGCTCCCAAGAGCAATTGAAGAGATGTTACTAGAGAGGGGAACAGAGAGTGGACAGGCAAAACCCACACATGTCCACTTTCTTTATGGGCTAATTTCCTGACTATCCCTTCAGTCATCCCACATTCCAGGATTCTCTCCTAGGCCAGACCCAGATACCTTTGAATTTTTGCACATATTATTCTCACATCCTCAGGTATCTTTTTTCATCTCTTTTAGTTTGGTAAACTTTTTTTTTTATTTAAATTTTTTTTTATTTCAACATATTATGGGGGTACAAATGTTTAGGTTTCATATCTTGCCTTTGCCCCATCCAAGTCGGCACTTCAAGCGTGCCCATCACCCCCATGGTGCGCACCACACCCATTAGGTGTGCATATACCCATCCCCTCCTCCCCCCCCACCTGCCTGACACCCGATGAATGTTACTACTATATGTGCACTTAAGTGTTGGTTAGTTAAGTCAGTTAAGGCCAATTTGATGGTGAGCACATATAGTGTTTGTAAACTTTTAATTAAGCCTCAGGACTCAAATATCAGCTCTTCTGTGAGGCTCCCTTTTTAGCTGTCACTACCAAACTCGTACCCCCCTCCTGTGTGCATGCATAGCATTTTGTACATGAAAAGATGGAACTGAATTAATTGGCAAGGATAAGAAGCTGAACAATCCACATCCTTTTGAAAATGGAAAGCACATGATGCTGATCAAACAACATCAAATCAACAAATGTTTATTGAGAGTACACCGTGCACAAGGGTCCCCAAACAGAACTTTGCTGATTGTGTGTGTGTGTGTGTGTGTGTGTGTGTAGATGTTTAGAATCACGGGCTTTTAAGATCTTGATTTCTTAAAGCTTATCTGGTTCAACCACTTCCTTATTCAGATCAGGAAACTGAGGCTGGCGTGGGTTTCTTTCTAACTCTAACAGTATATGAGCTGAGCCACCAAAAGGAAGGAAAGGTTGGCCCAATTCTAGGCTGAAAAACCACAGCTATGTAGCTTAAACTTCCTGTTTTAAATGCCATGCCAGGATAGAGTTCTTGTCGACGGTGCCAGTGACTACGCCACAGAGAGAATCAGAATCAAGACTAACCCCCCCTTCAATCTTTCTCTATCTCTCTTCTTTCTCCTTCTCCCTTTCTTTCTTCCTCTCTCTGTTCTCTCTCTTTGGGAGAAATAGAAAATACAGAAAAGTGAGTGGCGGGGGCACAGGCACTGGGGCCATGATTCATACTCTTTTTTTTTTTCTGTCCTGCTGATGTGTCTGTAGAAGTACACTATTTATGACTCACTACATAGTGAAGAGACATAATAAATTTTTCTGGGAATTCAAAACACGCAAAGCGTATATATCCAACACAAGGGAATTATGGGGACATATGTTTTAAAGCAAAGGGATAAACTTTGCAAAGGGATAAGACTTTTACTCTTTGTGGCAAAAGTCCTTTCTATTTTTATGACAATACCTACATAGACACTGTCTTTTGAAAGAGTCAGAATTGGCTAGAAATAGAACTGCGTGAGCCCTATGATATTCAAAATGGAAAGTGGAGATTTGTTTGGATTCCTGCCAGGAAGGCTCAGGCACAAACATGTAGAAATATTTCCATAAAATATTGTTTATGAAAACATTCACAGGCCCCATCCTTCCTGCTGCCCCTGCCCTGCGCTGCCTTGCTGCCTTCCATCTTGTCTCTGCATTCAGGCTTTCGCTGGGATTTAACCCACTAATCACTCTTCCACCTGCTTCCCGATACCTTTGCATCTTGCTTTTGAACATATTATTGCCCTTTCAGAAAGGGCCTTATAAGATAGTATCCTGCCTCCCCAGCCTAATGTCCAGGACCTTCTTAACTGACCGGGACCATGCACACAATGTTCAAGCATGTTTGATGAATACACAGTCCAGGGCTGCATTATTGCAGGCACCAGCTTACTAAGCTGAACGTGAGCCAGTGCACATTCCAGCGGGAGTACCCAACAGTAAACAAGTCCATAGGTAAGTGCTAGGAAGAAATAAAATTAGGTCATGTGATAAGAAGTGCCTGGGGGTGTGTGACAACTTTGGGCTATCTGGGGATGGTCACTCTCAGGAGGTGATATTGCAACCCGACTGATAGAAAGGAGGTCACCTCTGGGGACATCGGAGAATGATCTCTCCAAGTTGAAGGAGAATCAAAGGCAAATTCACTGAGTTGTGGAAGAATTTAATATGTTTGAAGAATAAAAATAAAAAAAACTGGATACGCTGGAGTACAATTAGGAAGAGAAAGAGATAAGCAGAAGTCCAGTCATGACGTATCTTAAAGCCACAGAGAAAAGGAAGTTTAGGCTTTGTTGAAGGACCGTAGAAAGTCATGATCCGGTTTTTAACTTGAGAGTAACATTTTACATTTTTTAAGCGTTTACTCTGGCCTGTTTGTGGGCAGTGGACTGTGTGGTAGGCAGCCTAGAGTAGCTCCCAGTGGTCTGTAGCCCCCGGTATTCATGTCCCGGTGCAGTCTTCTCTGCATGCGTGTGGGCTGGGCCTAGTGACTGGGTTCCAATTAATTGAATATAGCAAAGAAATGAGATGCCGCTTCTGATATGAGGTTGTAAAAAGACTTTGACTTTCATCTCTCCCTCCCTCCCTCTCTCTCTCTCTCTCTTTTTCAACCTCCCCCTCCCCACCCCCCACTGTCACTCTGGGAAAACAAGCTACCATATTGTGACTAGCTCTATGGAGAAGCCCACGTGGCAAGGCACTGATGTCTCCAACCCACTGCCAGGGAGGAACTGAGTCTGTCAATAGCTACTGAAATAGTTATAAGTGCATCCTCTCCCATCCAAGACTTGAGCTGGCTGCAGGCCTAGGGAATATCTTGACTTCAGCCTTTTGAGATACCCTAGAAAGGTCATAAGCTCGTAACTAAGCTACAGTGGGATCCCAGATCCACAGAATTTCTGAGATATTAAATGTTTGTTGTTTTAAGCCTGTCTATTTTTTGGTACTTTGTTACACAGCAATAGGAGACTAATAAAGACTATATCAGGAAGCAAGAATGAAAGCAGAGGGACCTGTTAGGAGAGTTTAATCCATTCACCATCAAATAGTACAAACGTATTTGTCCAATTGGTTACAGAGCAACTTGAGATGTTCAGACTGTGCTTTTTTTTCTCAAGCAGTCTGTTCCCCGTGGTGAACTCTTCTGCACAGCTTTGTGTCACAGGATTTCTATTTCACTAGCCTTTTTCAGCTCCCACATATAATAATTCATACATTTATCCCCTATGATAGCATAAATCAAGGTATCGCTTATAATCATGTTGTAATTATGTCTGTATTCTGCCAAATTTTGATCCCCTCATATCTGTCAGCCTGCGTTACTCAATTTTGTATACTCTCAATGCCTACAACAGTGACAGCAACAGAACCAGTATTTCTTTCTGTTTCAATTTTGGTAATTTTAATGTTTGTATCATCTCTAGTGATGTCCCCTCCTACATTACTGATATTACTAATGAGTGCCTTCTCTGTCTTTTTGCTTTATTAATGTGGCTAAAATGTTATCAATTTTATTAATTTCTTAAAGCCAAAATTCTTTGGTTTATTTCCATCGTTTATCATTTCTATTTCACTGGTTTCCACCATTTTATTTATTTGATTTCTTCTCATTATTTGGGTATAATTTGCTCTTCTTTTTCTGTGCTGTTAAAGTGAAAGCTTCATATTAGTTTTAGACCTTTTTTATTATAAACATTTTAAGCTATACTTTCCTTCTAAGCATTGTGAGAAGTCCAACTCCAGGCTAAAATCCTAGCCACGATCTTTCAGACCCAAACGTAGGCAATTACAAAGGTTTTGATTTGTTTCCTGAAGTTCACCTAATTTTCTAGTTCATGTTCAATTTATATCCATGAGCATATTTATAAGAGCTGTTTTAAAATCCTTTTCTGCCAACTTCATCATCTCTTTTCTATTTTCATGGGTTTTGGTTTCATTTTTCTGCTTTGTTTTCTATCTATTAACTTTATTTTTAGATATTTTAAAATGTCTAGATGTTTTGTCTTCCTTTCAAGAATATTGAAGTTTGTTCTGGAAGTTCATTTAGTAGCAAGTAGATAAAATTTATTCTGTTGAGACGAGTTTTTTTTTTTTTTTTTTTTTTTTTTTTTGTTGAGACAGAGTCTCACTTTGTTGCCCAGGCTAGAGTGAGTGCCGTGGCATCAGCTTAGCTCACAGCAACCTCAGACTCCTCGGCTTAAGCGATCCTACTGCCTCAGCCTCCCGAGTAGCTGGGACTACAGGCATGCGCCACTATGCCCGGCTAATTTTTTCTATATAGATTTTTAGTTGTCCATATAATGTCTTTCTATTTTTAGTAGAGACGGGGTCTCGCTCTTGCTCAGGCTGGTCTCGAACTCCTGACCTCGAGCGATCCACCCGCCTCGGCCTCCCAGAGTGCTAGGATTACAGGCGTGAGCCACCGCGCCCGGCCTGAGACGAGTTTTGATACTTTTTTCCCTCAGGCAGGTCTAAAGACCCTTTACTCTGTAGAGCTGGCTTAGCCCCAGTAATAAGTTACAAACCTTTCATGGTCTCCACCAAATATCCTTGGTTTTGAAAAGGTCCCACCACTTTGGCTGTTTGAAACTCAAAATCCTTTCTATTTTTTTTTTTTTCTTTGGGCTGGCTGTTTTCATCAGGAAGTTGAGCTAGAAACATAAGTTTGAGAATCCTTCTAACTTGGATTTATAATCATAGAAACCAATTTTAAATACGTCTTTTACTACATCTTATTTGTACAAACTCTTAGTATGAACATCTAATTTTCTAATCATTAAAATGAGGATAATATTAACAACAGCTAAATTTTATTTAGCATTTACAATGTATCAGTTTCCATTCTAAGTGCTTTACAGATACTCACTCATTCAACATTCACAGTGACTTTATGAATGTCCTGGTTTCTTGTGGCTACCAAAACAAATTAGCACAAACTGGGTGGCTGAAGCAACAGAAATTTATTCTCTCAGGTTTTTTTTTTTGTGTGTGTTAAATGAGGACACTGGTCTTTGGATTTATTAATAGGACTTACTTGGATAAACCAGTATAATTTCATATCAAGATTCTTAATTACATCAGTGAAGATCCTTTTTCCAAACAAGGTAACATTCACAGGTTCTAGGGATTTGATATGGACATCTCTTTTGGGGGGCCACCCTTCAACCTGCTACAATAAGTAAAATATTATGATTAGTGTTTATTTTTTGAGATCCTACAGCCAGAGTTTAAATCAGGCAGTCTGGCCTCAGAGTCCCTGCACACAAACCCTTCACAATGGTAGAGATGTTACAGACTCATTGTGAGAGTTAAAGCTAATTATATAAGACATCAAGAATTGTGCCTGACACACAGTAGAGCCGCAAAAACTTGTAATGTTTATTATCAATACATCTATTATTAGTCAAATTTAGCAGGGCTGTTGATTTAATGTGTGGTATTCAGGTTGCATGGTGGAATTCCTAGGCAAGTGCAGACAGCTCATGTCCTTGCTTCAATGACTCTTCCAATGAACACAACTTCTGATTAAAGATTTACTTCTCACTATTAAATTCAGACTCCAGTCCTGAGAGAACAGGGGCTTCAAACCCAAGAACTAGAATAACCTTTAGGATGGCATGACAAGAATTCTAACTCCAGGCTTCCTTGCTTACTTTTTGGAGACACGGATGAACTGGCACAATAAATATTTAATACAACATGATGTTAATTTATACCAATTAGGAGTTGCAGGGTCAAATAGCAGGGAGGACGTGAATAACCCTCTCGCAGACCAGTGTGAGTCAACACAGTTATGCCTTTGGATTTCTCAGTTCATAGGGCTTAGAGACCTTGGGGAAGAAACACTTAAAATATACATTTACAGCTATTATCACTGAAGCTCTACATTGAGTATTCTCTAGCTCTGTTAGACACACACACACACACACACACACACACGCGCACACACACACCACCAAATGACAGGCTTCCCCACATCTGGCTGCGTATGGAAAATGTTTCCCATTGGCTGTGGCAGTGTTCTATGAGGTATTGTCCATTATAGATAGGTATCACCTATTTTCTTTTTGGCCTATTCAATTTGTCAGAATATGGAGGGACTTGAAAACTTCTAGGAACTCTATCCATCCGTGCAGTCTGTGTCTATTATTTTCCAAAGTGTGGCATTTAACACTTCCGTACTGTAAACACCCGTGGGCTAGGGACCAGCAGCATCTCTTCCAACAGGGTTAGTTTCCACCATACATCACTACCGAGGCCAGCATTCTTGTCGATCTCGGTGTTGCAGAATTGCTAGCTATTGTACCTTTTATATTGCTCTATAATTGTTTGTGTCTCTGTTTCCTGCCTCACATCTGTGTCTTCCCTGGCACTTATTCTAGGGTGTTGTCACAGCAGGAGGCATGTTTGTGGTACCGAGGTGGGGGCACCAAACTGCAGTGCAGTGCTGAGAATTGAGCACGAACCCAACTATTTGCGAGTCACGTGACTCTTATCAAGTACTTAAGCCTCTCCAATCTTCATCCATAATTTAGCTATACTACTAATAACATCAGTTCTGTTTACTTCACAGAGCTGTTGGGAGGGTTATATGAGAAAACGATTTACTTTATAAACTATAAAGCTTTGTGTAATGAATTATATTAGTTCCTAGAGAATGACATTGAATTAATGAAATTCTTTATCTCTGACAAGTCCTCCTTGCAAACAGACCAACTACACAAATAACAACCGCAGTAATAAAACCCCCCCAAAAAACATACAAAAGTTAATCTTCTCCATAAAACAGGAAATGCCACAAAATGACCCAATCACACAAGGAAACTTCTGCATGAATGAACGTCTCTCTTCCTCGTCTTTGTATCCTGATGTTTATGATTCCTTTAGCAGATGAACACCCTTTACTCATAATTATTCGCCTTTCCTAGGGATTCTTATTTTATTAAACCACCATTTTTTTTGAAAAGGTGGCCATTTAGTTTAAATTCAGACTGAAATATAAGGATAGCTTTTGCTGGGAGAGCAGAGAACAAAATTTGTTGGTTTAACTCAGTGATTTGCAAACTAGTCTACCAGATAAGAATATTTAAAATATTTTTAAAAAGTTGAAAAATATGAGGCTTTAAAAAAAGAATAAAAAGAAAAATCTGAGGAAAAATGGCATTTTGTGACACATCAATATTGTATGAAATTCACATTTCTGTGGCCATGAGTAGAGTTCTATTGTAACAGGCCAACGCCATCCATTGATTTACTACTGTCTATGGCTGCTTTCAGGCTGCAAAGGCAAAGTTAGAAGTTGTGAGAGGTACCCTCTGGGCTCCAAAGTCTAAAATATTTACTTTCTGGTCCTTTACAGAATAAGTTTGGTCAAACTCATTTCTTTCCTGCCTTCAGTCCACATACTGATCATCCACTGTCAGAGTGAGTTGACGTGGTCCCTGTCATGAGGAAGCTCATACCCAGGAGCAGAAAAGGACAACTAATCAGCCCATTAAAAGATCCTACCCAGCCTGGGAAGAGGTAGAGGCAGAGAGGAGTTTGTGGCGGCTTGGCCCCCCAGCTCAGGCACGTCGAGGTCAAGTCACTGGCAAATGTGGCCACCTGGCTGCTTGTTTATTCGTGTGCCTTCCTCTGTGCTGGCTCCCAGCACACCTTCCTCCAGACCCTATGTGTGACTGTGTTATCCAGGCCAATGATTTCCAGAGCCACCTGTCATGCATCAGGGACAATGTGTAGAAGGAACAGCTGGGGATGCTCATCTCACTTTCTTGCAGATCTGAGCTCCCTACTTTTGAATTTGGAGGCAGCTTCCTGGGGCTGCCCCATCCATGGGGTCCTGCAGAAGCTGATTTGAAAGTGTCTGTTGGAGATTAGGGAACAGCTGGCGCTGCCACTGGAACCGCTTGTCTTTTTATCCTCTCCCCTTGTATTTTGTGGTCCTGGAGGAAACCAATCCTGTGAGCAACTGCTGCCTCTTATTCAGAAACTTCTCCTTCCACCCTTCCTCTGAGGTGTCCACTTTCAGACCTTGTGCCCAGAGTGCATAGGTCACCAGCTGTTCTCCTTGTTACTCTATAAGAAAATGACCTGGAACCGCACACCAGTCTGGGACTAGGATGCGGTAGAGGAGGCACTCATCTCAGACACAAAATGGAAGGGGGCAAAAAAACCCCTCCCTAATCGAGATAAGTAATATTTGAATGCAAAATTCAAAAGATCAAAATTAATGCAAAAATCCGTAATGAACAGAAGATAGGTTCATGTCTAACAGTGCTGTGCAAAGGTATCTTGGAGTCTCAAGCAAAAGTTGAGAAGCAGGAAACGGAAGGGTTGAGAAAAGCTCCAGCTACAAGCTTTCTTCTATAAATAGTTAATTCCAGGGAAACCCACAGATGGGGGTTTCTTGAAGCTGTGTCAGTGTATAGTTTTGGAAAGAGCGCTCAAATTTGAGCAAGATGACAAAGGTTCTAGATTTGGTTCTGTCTTACTTTGTTGGTAACTTTTGAAGTCACTTCCCTTCCCAGAGCCTCAGTTTCCCCACTGGAAGTGAAAGAGGATGGTTCGAATGATATCATGGACTCATTTTAGCAATGGAATATTTGTATACATGTCTTTCCATATTGGATTTAGCCTGGAGTTGAATTGGAAACACACAAAACTAATGTGGGTCTCGCTCCTAGATCCAGCCAAGGTGTGACGATTGATGTTGCACAACCTTCTCCAAAACAGTGCTCTTGTTTGTGGGGGCTGGGAACTGCCTGGAAGTCATTTCAGCGACTGGGACATGAGCTCACCATTTCCAGACAAGCAGTTTCTGTAAGCATTTAGTCTGCATTGACTGTGAGGTGCTGGTGGAGGGATTGGCCAGAAAGCAGCTGCAAGGTTGACAGAAGTTTCCCAATGGGGAGCCATCACTCCACTGGGATATTAAAGGCATTGTGTACTAAATACTTGCAACATCCTGTTACAATCTGAAATCCACGCCCTACACCCAGCTGGCAAGCCTTAGCCCATTGAAAGAAGTGGGCTTAAAGATAGACTTTTCATTTTGTGGCTGGTCTATGTTGAAACAGGATACCCTGGCCTCCGGTGAGCTTTCTAAAGGCTGAGTCTGAAGTTTTAATCACAGATAAAAATATTCAAAGGGGCAAATACAGACAAATTGTGTCTGTTTTTATTACCTAAGGGCATTGAATTTACTATATGAAAATTACGTTTTCAGATCTGCTTTCCTTTCTTGAATTCAAGGTCCTCAAGGGCAAGTAATAAACGTAATTAGTTTCTGTATTCTCCTTGCTTATCACAAAGCCTGGTACAAAACATACAGCCAAATATAGATTATTTGAAATCAATGCAAACACATGCAGTCATCGAGAGTAAAGAACCTTGGAAATCAAATAGTTCATGCAGCATCCATTTTGCAAACAAGGAGCCAGAAGCTGAGTTTTCATAGTGACTTCGTGGGAAAAAATGAAGCCTGGCGACAATGCACTGTGCTTTTTAGTTCTAAGTCCTGGCCTTCCGAGCTAACAGACAATAGGAATCACCTGGCCCTAGGTGGGAAAGATGGGTATAACTTCTGAAAGATTCAAAAATACACAAGCAAGGACTGTTTTCCTTTTGCATTGCATATGCATGATTTTCCTCAAAGAAACACATGTTTAGACAAATAAGCAGAGAGTCCCAATGCACTCCTAAGCATCTGTGTCACCTGCGGCAAGAGAGTAACCCCCAAGTCTGCTTCTTAAAGAAAATGAGAAGCATCATCCCCAGTAATTTATAATTCTGAAATTGCACATTTATAAAATTTAGTATGAAGTGGCTCAAAGGGTCAGAGAGCTATATGGTTCATTTTGAAATATGAATTCTTAGGAGGGAGCAAATGAGTAATATGTCAAAATGTTTTATGTTTTCTCATTTTTAAGGCTTCTTCCTATTACAGCTTTCTTCCAGTCCCCATATGAGGAGAGAATGAGAGGCCGCAGAAGCTTGCTGGGGCTTGCTACATCAGCCAGAGGCAAAAGGAACTACATTTTCCTTGGAAACAAAGTGAAGAATTTCCCAAACAAGGAAATCGCCTAAATTATGCAACGTACCTTTTGTTTCCAATCTCTCCATTCTGGTTTAAATGATTCATAATTTTAGCTTCACCTTATCTTACCTCTCTTTCTGGGCTGATAGCTTTAACTTGGGAATATTAAATAGTAAATGTTGCTTTTAGATCTGCGTTCTAGACTGAGATCGGCCACTTACTGGATAACCCTGGGCACATCATCTAAATTATTTTAACCTCTTTTATTGATAAACTGGAGAATTTGCCTATTTTAGGATAGATGATAAATAATTTAATTTTGTGTCCAAAGTGTCTAACTCATACTGGATGTTTGGTGAATATTAACCTACTTTTAAAGGCATTCTTCTTTGCTGTTAAAATAATTTTCAGTTTAGGATTATCATTCGAGTTTGTTACCTAAAGATAGCTTTTTGTCTCTCCCATTCTTAAGTTCATTTACTCATTCATTCATTCCAATCTTTTTCTCTCTTAATATTTAGCCTGTAAAATTACTGGTTAATTTTAGAGGAGCTATACTTTGCTGGATAAATCTTTAAATCAGGGCTAGGTAAAAGATATGGCCGATGTCAACTTTTTTCCTACCTGTGACTGATAATTAGAGATCTATTAGAGATGCTGTGCTTGGAAGAAAAAACTGTGTGGGTGTGTTTTATCTTGTAGATAAAATAGAAAAATAGCTGCAAAGACATTAAATGTTACATTTACCAGATAAAGGAAATGGTAGCAACTATGATTATTCTATTTTAAAAGTAGCAAAAAGCTTTGAAATAGCTTGAGGGAAGAAGAAACTACAAAAAGTAACATGTGGCTTTGTAAAAGAATCAATTAGCATACCATGAAATGAAATATACAAGAAGCATAATTTTAAAATCAAATGCAGATTTGACATGGAAAATGTGAATTTAAAAACAGATTAGAAGTTTTCCAGGATGAAGCATATGAAGTTAAAGAAGGTGCAAAATACGTAAAAGAAAAAAGAAACACAGAGTAAGTTTTGATACTTTGATCAGAATCCCAGAAAAAGAGAGAGAATGGAGAAGAGGCACTATTTGAAGAGAAATTGACTGAGCATTTTCCAGAAGCAGCAGGAAACATCACCAGAAGCCAGGTGTATCTTAAATAAAATAAAAAGATACACTAGACATATCATAGTGTATCAAACATAAAACCAAAGTAAAGTCTTAAATCAGTGAGATAAAAGACAGGTTGTCCTCAAAGCACACCGAGAGAAAAAAAAATTATGTTGTTAGAGAGGACTATATCTAGTGAAAATCTATTTTAAGAAAAAGATGAAAAAATACATATTTTCAGGAAAAAAATTGAAAAAGTTTACAACTAGTTCTTTAATAATAGAAATTCCAAAGGAGTTATTTCAAGCAACTTGTCATTAGAGGGAAGATCGGAGATGCAAGAAGAGAGGAAGAACAAAGAAAGTCATGAATTCACTGGGTAAAACTGAATGAACATTGACTGCATATAACACTAATAGTATGCTTGGTTCAATAAAAAAAGGCAAAATTAAAATACAAAGTGTGTAATACTTTATACATTTTTAAGGGAAATAAATGTAGTTAAACTGTTTTAAAGACCTTGTGTTATCTAGATCAGTAGGTATTGATTAGCTTTAGATGAAGGTAAATGGAATATGCCTTGTATAAATTCAAAGGTGATTCCATTAAAAGAAGGGAAACAGTGCAAAACTCTTTCTTAGATAGCTTCCTTTTGCTGTCCATTTTCCAGATCCACTCCTGATTCATCTGCATCTGGTGCCTTGAGAGAATGATCTTTGTGGACTGCATCAATGGACGCTTTTGCCCTCTGGTTTCTGAATGGATCTTCCAAAGGGGAGCACCAGAGGAGAGCAGAGGGAGGAAGAGGAGCGAGGAGGTTGAGGCTGGACCTGAGAGGTTGGGCTATTCATTCCCCAGCTCCTGTGTGGTTGCATTGTACAGGCTGCTTCTCCGAGTGAGGGTTGCAGCTCAGCCTTCTCAGGAAGCTCTCTCTCTACTCAGCCTTCTCTGTCTTCAGATTCTAATAACTGCTCTTTTCTTTCATCCTTCTAGGCTTAGGGGTTGAAACTGGGCTCCTTTCTTAATAGTTTTTCAGTTTCCCTTAATCCTGTCCCAATGCTTTTTAAATAGCTCCTTTACTAAAGTCACATCAAGTTAAGCTAGTTTGATTTGTGTCAATTGTTAATTGCTCACTAATACAAACTCTGTAGTAGAGGAAAAATATAATGGTAAAGAAGTCCAAAAATAGGCAAGAAGAGAAAGAAAAAGAAAACATAGGCTAAGTTTAAATAAGGAGAATTTTAAAAAATTCTAAGGCTAAGCAAAATTTAAAAGATTACAATAAATGTAAGAAATTTAAGTCCAAATATAAATGAACTGAACAATCTAGTTAAAAGAGAAAGACTATAAGAATATATACATTTTAGAATATTTTATAGACACTTATAAAAAGTTTACAGAAAAATGTATGTGAAAGGCAGAAAAATATGACTTGTCCTGTTTAGTTATGAAAAATAATCTATATTCTATTCAAAAGCTTTTAAGGCAAAAGGAAGCCTTGCTTGTTGTTATGAAGGTTATTTCATAATGATAAAATGTTAAAAAAGCAGTTTTAATTTATATCATTTACTTATTATAAATTACTTTAAAATATGTGAAACAACATGGGTATAACTTCATGTGAAATAGACAAATCAATCCCAATAGATGGTCAATAATCATCACAATAGGAGATAGTAACACTGTTTTTGTAACTGCTATAAAAAAAGCAAGGAAAAGTCAGTAATAATGAAACCTATTTATATAATACTTGATTAACATGATTGAAAAAATTATTCTAATGCTCCCTTAAGATACAAATATCAAACATCATATTTAATAATTTTTTATTAGACATTCTTCAAAGCACACATATTAATACTAGGCAAAAAAATAAGCCTCAACAAAGTTCCGTGTTAAATTATGCAAAGTATGTTCCATTTCCACAGTAAATTTGGAAACAGAGATTTCGATAACACTGAGTCAAAGAAAAATTTTAAGGCAAGTTCAAGAATATTTTTAATTAAGTAAAAATAAAACATAACATAAAAACAAGAAAATGCGTGAATGTAGCTAAATCTCTACTTAGAGGGAAATTTATCTCCTTAAATACATATAGGAAAAGAAGAAGTGCTAGAGATTAGTGAGTTAAACATGAATATCAAGAATTTGGAGAATAACAAATGTTGGTAATGTGGAGAAATTGGAATCCTTATACACTACTGATGGGAATATAAAATGGTGCACTCACTTTGGAAAACACTTTGGCAGTTCCTTAAATGGTTAAAGATAGAGTTATCATTGATCCAGCAATTCCACTTCTAGGTATTTTCCCAAGAAAAATGAAAACACATGTCCAACGCAAGATTGTACATGAGTATTCATAGCGATTTTATTTGTAATAGCCAAAAACTGGAAATGATCCAAATGCCCATCAATGGGTGAATGGATAAATAAAATTTGCATATTAATACAAATGGAATATTATTTAGAAATGAAAAGAAATAAAGTGCTAACCCATGCGACAACATAGATGAACCTTGAAAACATTTTGTGAAGTGAAAGAAACCAGTCACAAAGGACCACATATTGTATGATTCTATTTATGTAAAATATACAGATTAGGTAAATCTGTAGAGACAGAAAGTAAGTTGCCTAGGTGTGGGGGCAGGGGAATGAGGGATGACAGCGTATGGTACAGTATTTCTTTTGGGGGTAATTAAAATGTTCTAAAATTACTGTGCCGATAGAGGCACAATTCTGTAAATATATTACAAGCCATTGAATTGAACATTTTAAATGAATAAATTGTATGATGTGTAAATTGTATCTCAATAAAGGTGTTAAAAGAAAGAATTTACACCCATCCCCTCCTCGCACCCCCCCCTCCAGTCAGCACCTTCAAGCGTGACCATTCCCCAGACGGTGCGCAACGCACTCATCATGTAGGCATATATACCTACATGATGAGTGCGTTGCGCACCGTCTGGGGAATGGACACGCCTGGAGCTCTGACTTGGGGGGATGGGCGGTACATGGGCAACGTATGTAACCTGAACTTTTGTACCCCCCATAATAAGCTGAAATAAAATAAAAAAAAAAAAGAAAGAATTTAAAGAACAGTAAAACAAATCCAAAGAGAGTAGAAGGGAGGCAATAATACATATAAATGCAGAAATTAAGGAGGTTGAAAGCACGCATATCCTAGCAATCCTTCTTAACCTGAGTTCTACAAGATAATTGAGTCTTAATATCTTTGGCAAAGGTCAGCAAACTTTTGTTGTAAAGGGACAGACAGTACATATTTTAAGCTTTCAGGCCATAATGCCTCTGGCCTCTGATGTAACTATGGAACTCTGCCTTTGCAGCGTGAAAACAGTGTGGAAACGGCATAGCAATAAGTAAATGAATGAGCATGGCTGTGTTCCTGTAATTATTTACTTTTTTCTATTTTTTCCTCAATTTTTAAATTTTCCTTACTTGAAAGTGTCTCAACCAAACAAAACACAGCCCAGGCCCCCAGTTTTCAACCTCTAGTCAGAGGTTGAATTTTACATAATAGTAGCAAGCTGGATTTTATATAATAGTAGCAAGCCCTGCAATTCAGTGTAGAATCTTATGTTTCCAATAAATCTTTATTTACAAATAGGATGATGAGCCAGATTCCCAAGCCAGGGACCTTAGTCTGCTGACCCTGTCCTAAGGTAATCACTGTGTGCAATGAGTTAACTTTTTCCCTGTGGTTCTAGAGCGCACTAGCCATGTACCATCCTTGGGGGACCTGAGAAAAGAGTCATTCAAATCATTTTCTGTAGGAGTTAATCCTCTTGTGGAACTCTGGTTGAGAAAGGTTGTGTCAATAATCTTTGCTATTTGAGACAAAACAAAACAAAATTAATAAAGCTGAAAATTTTCTCACAGGGCTGATGAAGAAAAAAGGAAGAAAGTACACATTATCAATGTTGTAAATAAAAAGGAAACATCACTACAGATCTTGCAAATACTCAAAAGTCAGTAATAACGATATTATGACCAACTTCATGGCAATGCATTTAAAACATTTCATTTTAATATTAATGTGTACGTGTGGGAAGGGACTTGCCGAAACAGTGAATGAAAAATTAGAAAGCCTAAATAGATTTACATCATTAAACAAATTAAATTGGTTTAAAATTATCCCAAAAAGAGAAGTTCAGGCTTTATTGGCTCTACATTTCAAGTAAGATATAAATCAAGTATAAACTGGGGACAGAAAAAGAGGGACCATTCCTCAATAAATTTTAACAGGCTAGTGTAACCTTGATACACAACCTGATGAGAATGTTAGAGGAAAGTAAACTTACTGGAAAATGTCACTCATGAATTGAGGTGAAAGTATTGTTAAAAAGTCATCAAGCTGAATTTGGCATCAAATAAATTTTAAAAGATGCTAATTATGATCACATTGGGTTTAACACAAGAATGCAAGGTGTTTTGGAAGGTAGGAAGTCAATAATTTAATTTGCTACATTAACAATGAAGAAATATCATGCAATCATCTTAACTGAGGCAGAAAAAAGTATCAGATAAAAGTCAACATCCATTCATGATTTACAAAAAAATCTTCCAGTAAATTAAGTGTAGAAGAGAAATTCCTTAACATGATGAAGGATATTACCTACACGAAAAAAAAAATAGCAATAAAATCTACAATAAATATCAAACTCTATGTTAAAACATTAATAACCTTTCTTTTGAGATTGGAAGTAGAGTAAAATAGCCACTATTACTACTTCTACCTAACAGTTTACTAGAAATTCTATCTGGAACCTGATGGAAGAATGTAAGAATTATAAAAGAGGAAAACAACTATTGTTAATCCTAGAACAAATGATAATGTTCATGGAAAATCTAAAACAGACTATCGATAAATTATTACATTTATTCAGAATGTTTAGCAAGATTGCTGGATAGTAAATCAATACACAAATATTGATACAAATACGTGTGATACAAGTATTTCCATGTATCATGAATAAACAATGAAAATGAAATTTTAAAGATAGTATTTGAAATAGCATCAAATACGAAATAATTAGGAATAAATGTAACCAGTGAAGCTTAGGACTTTACTAAGAATTTGATGATATTTTATTGAGAGATATTAGAAAGTTTAAATGAAGAGCCATCTGATTTATACTAATAGAAGACATATCACTGCAGGGTAGTGGGGAAAAGGACTACATTTTTAGTAAATGTATTAGGAGAGTTGCATGTCCAAATGGAAAAAAATTAAACACATTTATAGCCCTTTTACAGTATATACAAATTCATTCCAGGTAGATTAAAGTTCTTAATGCGACACAAAAACCTATTAATTAATGATTATTTAGGTCATATAGGAACATGTCTTTATGAGCTTGGTGGTAGTAAAGTGTATCTTAAATGTGATATGAAAACTTAAACCATAAAAATAATTAATTCAAATAAATTAAAATTCAGAATTTCTGTTCATCAAAAGACTCCAAAAAGAGAGAGAAAATTCTAGCCACAAAGTGGGAGAAGATATTTGTAACGTCAGAAAAATGAGTATCTAGAAACACAAATATCGCCTACAAATCAAGAAACCTTTAACCCATTGGAAACCAGGCAAACAGCCACCATAACAAACAACAAATAAACAAAACATGAAGGGGTATTTTCACATATAAAAGAAATACCAAATGACTATGAAACATGAAAAATTGCTCAACATCTTTACTTTTCAAGGAAATGTTTGTTAAAAACACAATATGACCCACCCACCAGAGAAAGTCTAAAAATAGCTGATGTTGTGGATAGAGACAATTGAACACTCAAGTATAAATCGGTGGGAAAAATATATTTCTTTGGGAAACATTTTGCCTTTACTAATAAACGTATAAACTATGCGTACATTTTGACGTGATATTTCTAGCCCTAGGAAACCATCTAAGAGAAACTTTTGTACATATATACTAGGACATATTTCAAGAATGCTCATAGTAGCATTTTGGTTTTTTTTTATCAGCCCCAAACAAGATATAGTCCACAGATTGTGGGATATGCTTAAAATAAAATTCTATACAGTAATGAAAATGATTGTCCCACAGCTATATAAAATAAAATGTGCAAAAGTTATCCAATAAATGCTGAATGAACCAAGCAGTTTACAAGAGCATATACCGTACGTAATATAATTCTATTTCCCGTGAGATTTAAGACCAGAGGAAAGTGCTAAGCCACCTACATAAGTGGTAAATCTCTAAAGAAATGCAAGCAAAGGGTTACCACAAATTAGGAACTTGATTATGTCCCAAAAGAGACAAAGGGGTTGTTATTAAAAAGAGAGACTTAATGGAGAGGGTTTTGACTATGTTTATTTCTTGACTTGAGTGGTGGTTATATGAGTTTGTCTTTGTTTTGTAGTTACTTATTATGCTTTGCACTTAGGCTTTTTGTGCTTTTTTCTGTATAGATTACATTTAACATAATAAAAATAAAAATCAGGCTGGAGGAGCACCTCATACAGGAGCCATGGTGGTGATTTTGTAACCACCAGGAGGCAACGACCTGAGAGCCAATGCCAGGAATCGGTGGACGGCAGAGTGGAAGAGTGAGTCATGTGTTCCCTTATAATGTCATCAAGATGCTGGGACAATCTGTAGACTGCTGCTTCTGGATTTCTGGGGAAGTGAGCAGTAAAGACCCTTAGGTTAAAGTCACTCTTAGTTGGCCTTTCTGTTACTAACAAAGTCATAACTGATGTTATTTGTGTGTCCTTCAGTTGCATCCTTATTTTTAATGAACATGCCCGGAAGGTTGTGAACAGCATAACTATAAACTGCAGACTAATACGGCCCAGGCTCAGACACTCCCAATTAAGAGGAAACTGTCATTCTCAAGGGGGTGAAGTTCAAATATACAAATGGCTTAAAAATTTGAGAGCCACACAGCCCTTTACACATACTTCGACTGAAATTACAGCCTGATCGTGTCCTCCATTTCTGTAGTCCTTTCCTGAGAGACCCTTGAGGGGAGGGTTCCTGTTCACTCATTTATTTATTCACCTGACACCTACTTATTGAATGCACATTAAGTTCTAGATACTGTTCTAGATGTGCCTGACAAAAAAAATTGCAAACTCTAGAATTGTCTCTATCCTCAGTGAATGGTGCATTTTTAAAAGCATAATATGTATATGCAATTGCAAATATAAGTGTCAAGAAAAATGGCCCTGTAAAAAGATAATATTTTAATATTGCTTATTATGTTCTCTGTGGAAGTATCAGCTCCCTTTTTGGCAGATACCATCATTATTCCCATTTAACAGGTGAAGCAAACTGAAAACTATGGAAGCCAAGCGAAAGTGCCTTGTAGGAGGTTAAAACAGCTAGAACATGTGGGAGCTGGAGTTGAAACGCATGGCAGTGAGCTTTGAGAATGCCTTGCTCCTAGACCCAACCATGCCAGGATAGTTAGAGACCTAGGGGATTTCCTTCCTTCCTAGCACTTAGCACATGGCACATACACATATATATATATATATATATATATATATATACATATACACACACATGTACAAACATGTGCATGCACATACACATATACAAACCAATTCTGATTAAATTTATATCACTCTCTTAGGAATGGAAATGGTTTAAGACTCATGGCTTACAGCTGTGTCTCATTCTTTGGACAAATTCATGGGAGAATATGTTAGCTCTGAAAAGAACACTGGGATTACAAGTCTCTCTACTATTATTCCTATGACTGCATATCAAGACACTCCTCAGCGCTAACCTGAAATAATTGTAATTTATCTCTTCACCACTGAGGACTTGCTTGGGCAAGACAACAGTAGAGTGCACATGCAGAAACACAAGGCCAATTAGAGATATACAAATACACGGATGCCAGTGGCATATCTGAGTCTCTTGTCTGTGGGAAGGTACGGTAGAAGAAACTACTTTTACAGGCTATCAGTAAACCTGATCACATCGTTTTATAATTTCATGGCTTCCTCATTCAGGTTCCAAAAGAAATTAAGCCCCAGTGTCCTAGGCATTAATCCAGTGGTACAGATCAATTGGAGGGCTTAGTTATGTGCCTCTTGCCCTTCAGTTTCTAATAAAGTCAGCCTGGGGTGGGACCCAAGAATCTGTATTTTTATCAAGCTCTCAGGTGATGCAATGCTGCTGGGTGCTGGGCTGTACTTTGAGAATCGCCTCTGTACCACATATCTTGCATGGAATGAGTTAACTTCTCTCCTATGCACTTGGTCCTATATTTATGTGTTATCCTTGGGGAAACTGAGACAATAGTCATTCAGATCATTTTCTGTGTGCTGTGGTTCAGGTGAGATATCCTGCTTCTGAAGGGTTGTGTGACCAATCAAGGACTCCCTTCTGTTCTCCAGGTTTAGATACCCAACTGTACATTCAACATGGCCATTTGGATTTGTAATCAACATCTCAAAAACAATATGTGCAAACTGAACTTCCCCATGGCTGTAAAAATGCTTTTTTTACAATCTCCAGTGTCCCCGTTCCTCTCATATTTTTTTGTTCCAGTTGCTTGGGCCCAAAACCTTGAAGTTAAACTTAATTTTGTTCTTTCTCTCAAAGTCTATATTAAATCAATGAGCACATCCTGTCAAACACACTGAATCCGACTACTTCTCTTAATTGGTCTCTCTGCTTCGACCCTGTAGTCTATTCTTATCCCACTGTCCAAAGTCTCCTGCGGCTTTCTTTCCATCTCACTGCGAAGAAAATGCCAAGTCCTGACCGTGACTCACACAGCCCCCCTCCTGGTTTTTCTCTCCCCAGCCTCTGTCTGGCTTTCTGTTCCTTGGACTCGCGGATATGCTCCTGCCTTGGGAGTCCTTGCACCTCCTGGGATTTATTTTCTCTAGATCTCATCCTCTTGATAGCTCCTTATCTTACTCCATCACAGTCTTCACCTTGCTATTCCAGTGACTTTTCCTGGCCAGCCTACCTAAAACAGCAAAGTCCTTGCAAATCTCCTTACCCCAATACCACTTACTTCTTTTTACTCTGCCTTGTTATTTTTCCTATATGCCATTACCTGTCATTATATTTTTATTTGCTTATTATCTCCTGCCACTAAAATAAAGTTTTCATGGGAGCAGAGATTTTTTTTTTTTCCTTATAGCTTTATCTTTAGCACCTAGAACTGCTCTTGGCATGCAGAAGGTTCTCTATTAATATTTTTTGAACATAGAATTTTAAAGATGGAAAGGCCAAGGTTCAGGGAAGAGAAGGCACTATCTTTGGACATCACTGGAATCGGGGTGGTGGGGAAGGCCACCTTCTTAAAATCTCAGGCTGGCATCCTTTCTATTAAGCCCACACCAGGTTTGGGTCTCCTTGGCCTTCAAGAAAGAAGCATGACCTCTGTTTGAACTGAAAGAACTTGGGCTTAAAATAACTGTGGGTCATGGCCTTCCCTGGACCTTCTTCCTTCCTGCAAGGCCCGGGGTTGTTCCCATAGCGGTTCCCCAGAGGACAGCAGCAATGTGGCGTACATTGGAGGGTCCCTGGGAAGACAAGAGCTTGCATTCCTAAGAATGTGAGAGGAGCCCAGTCCCAGGGCCTATCCCATGTGACTGGAGGAAGTGGCCTGGCTGATATTTCAAGAAGGGCTGGGTCATGGGACCATGTCACTGCTTGGATTTGTCTTCTGCTGACTGTTGGGACATTGCTGGCAAGAGCCATCAATTGCATGATTCACTGTCAGCCCAGGGCCTGAATCCTGCCAAAATTCCATCTCCTGTTCTAGCGCTGCCTGTCATCTCTGGACGTTTGTTCACTCATTCTGCAACTATTTTGTTTTCACACTATCCCTATGCTAGGTGAGCACTCCTGACAAATTCTGAGCAATACTGATACAACCTCTGAGCTCAAAGGCTTTTAAAAAGCTGGTAACAGTCCCACCGATAGGTGACATTTGGAACTTTCATTACAATGTAGACTATAACAGAATCAGAAGTACAGGAAAGGACAAGAGGTCCCAGGGACTCCAATCTGATTCTCACATCTCTCACATTACGGTGGAGGAAATCGAAGCTCAGGGATTGTGCCCTTTTGGGTCCTTGAAGAGTGAGCTGATGATGGGGCCACGGTGCCTCTGTGCCCTAGTGTAGGAATGTATTATTGTGTGCACAGCTCGATTCAAGAAATAGCTGTCTTATTATTTTTTTACAGTTCCTCAAGTGAATAATATCTAATTTATAATAATTATCTGTTATGGATCACAAATGTGTACAGCATATACAGCAGTTGAAAGTTGATATTTATAATTTTATAACAGGTATATTAAACAATGCTCAAAAAAGGCCTGGCAACCAGTGGTGGGAGGGGGATAGTTCTCTTGAATTTCTGCGAGACCCCCAGCATTTCAGGACTCAGACTGCTCCCTCTCCCAGGGCAACATCCCCGCCGGCCTTACGTTCTCATCTGAACAAGAGACGGGAAGCTCAACACAGAAGCCCGTGTCACCAGCTGAGCAACCCGCTGATAACGAAAGGAGTCCTCTGATGTAAACTCGTGTTCCAGCTTCCTCTCTCCCCCATGACACCTCTACGTAGAGAAAGCAACGGAGGAACGAGGAAAACTCACGAGCATTAAAAAACAACGGAGGCTTCTATGACACCACTGTTACAAAAGAGGAAAGTGCTCCTTTTGTTTCTTCCCTTTCTTCTCTGAGTTTTTCCAGGTGAGAGGTGGAGCCACATTCATCTTTGTCTCCCTACTGCCAGGTGGAAAGGCTGTCACAGAGCTGCTGCTCAATGCATTTAGAACTGAATTGTTTCATTATTTATTTACATTGTGAGCTCCTTGAGGATATTTAGGGGTCATTCATCTTCAAATCCCAAGCATTAGGTTGTGGCCTGACACATACATACCCCTCAAGCCATAGTAAGTCCAGTCTGGCAGGGCGAACTCACTGGTGGAATGCTAGCTGTGCAGAAAATGGGTGTGATAGACTGCAAAAGTTGGCCAAAATTTCTCCCCTCCCTGTATCCATGTCCCTTACAAGATAAGTTTGCATCATCTTCCTTAAAACAGTGGCATGATTTTCTACCCCAACAGTTAACCTGCCCTTGTAATTTTCTTTAGCCAATAGAAAGGGCCCTGTGACTCTTATGAGAATTTTAGTTATGTGGCTTTAGAGACTGCCATGCAAAGAGTTATGAAATTTACTTACATTACACCAGTGGGCCAGCTGCTAAAATAGGAAATAAGGCCCAACGGATGTGTTAAATTTGATAGATTGGGAGGATCCCCTGGGACTTTGTGCTATACAGCATCCTGAGGCTACATCAGTGATGTTGATCATGGACGAACAGGAGGATGGGGGAGGAATGGTGGCATCATGCCACTCAATTCCCAACAATGTCCTGCTACCTGATGGCCCTGGATTTAAGCACTGGGGCAATAAAGGCACAAAATACATAGTTCCTACCATGAAGAACGGAGAAGCCCATGTTAAAGAATCCCTTCTTTGCACTGTAAGAGGTAGCTGTGTGGGTGGGAACTTTGCATTCAGGAATTAGAATTCTCTGCAAGGTACTCAATGAATACATGTCATATAATCTCTGTATTGTACTTAGAATTGTGTTAAGTCATTTAAGTTGTGATATTCAAACTGGGGGAATCCGTATCACTAAGGGTACTCAAACAACTTCCAAGCATCTGAGGGCAAGGATAGCTTCTTAATCAATGCTCAGATCCATAACATCCACAGGTACTCCTCCCTAAAACTGATCTGCCTAACACGGTGTCTGGGGTCTACCCCATTCTCCTCTCCCCCCACCCTTTCATAATCATCCTTCTTCTGCAATTAAAATATGTGCATTCTGAATCTTATTATGGTGCATTGTCCCAAAGTGCGAAAATATTCCAGACTTAAAACAAAGAGATAAGTAGAAAATGCATCTCTCTGAAAAGAGCATCCTTTTAGAGCAAAGTGAACATCAATAAGAAATACCAAATTCTTACTGAATCTAGGTAACAAAATCACAGCAAGACCTGATGACTTCTTCTCTCTCTTTCTCTCTCTGTCTCTCTCTCATCTTTTTCTCTCTGTGTCTCTTTCTCTCTCTCTTTTTATTTTTGTCAGAATGAGAATCCAGAAGTATGTCTTTACAGTAATGAATATTAACATATTTATTTGAATTTTTATTATGGGTCAAATTTCTTTTCCAATTGGCTTTATGGTATATTTTCCATATACTGAGTAAACTAAATTCATAGAGCTAAGGTTTCTTTTAAAATATATTTATATTTTCACAGTCTATATTAACTATGTATTTAAACAACATATAATACCAAGAGAGTATAATATTTACAACTATTTGTAGTTATAAAGAATATTTTAGATGCCAATTTAAAAATGTTTGAAGATATATGTCGTAGCCAAGACACATGTGAAGTGATCCTTGCCTCTTGGAATTCACAACTTTGGCCAATCGCCTCACACAGTGAATCACAGCGGGTTGTGTGACCAACAGTATGATAGAGGTGACAGTGTGGGACTTTGGAGGCAGGTCATTAAAGGCATTGTGACTTCCTCCTTGCTCTCTTGGGCCATTTGATAATATTTAATACTAATAGCTAACATTTTCGGAGCCCTTACACCATGTAGGAAAAGTGCTAAGTTGCTTGCCGGGGAGCTGTAGCAGGTAGAAGAGTCCAAATCACACTCATTCTGAGTTTAAGGTAGAAAGAGACATGTCAAGGAAATGGAAGGGTAAGCTCACTAGGAAATCCTAACTCTACATTTGCAAAGTAGATAGAGAAGCCACCCAGACGGAGAAGAAGGAAGAACACAGTCACTTGTCCCAGTAACAACCAACATGAAAATGAGGAAAGCCCAGGGCAGAGGCCCAGCCTGTTCTGATATCAGGGTTCTGAACCGTGGTTGGTGATCAGACCCCAAAATGTGCCATATCTTGATGACCCTCTCTTTGTATCTTGGGATCTAACAATCAATGTTTCAATTACATATTACACACTGCATCTTCTAACACCTTCTCATCACAGGCCTTGGATTTCTTTATATCAATTGTGATTTTATAAATTTGTTGAAAAGAAGCCAATTTTGCAGAGTATATGCAACGGGAATGACTATTTCTTCTACAAGACCCCACTCCCTTCACTATCTTTAGCTCAATGGTAGGCTAAGACGGGGGTCCTGTGTTCAAATCAAGTCTACTTTTTCTCTTCTGAACCAAGTTTTAGGTAGTAGAAGGTTAGACCTGGAGAATCAATTAACTGTCAACAAAATAAATATTGATGCAAGTTACTCAGCAAATCGTTAAGTTCCTTCATTAAACGACTTAGTTCAGAACAAATAATCAAAAAGGGCATTGGGCTTGACAGTGTCTTTACATTTTTACATCCTATGATGTGTTCATGTCTGTGTAAAACACAAAACAAAACAAGCTATCAAAGCAAACCTTCTGATTTCTTTGCAATTTTCGTCAACATTTCTCATTAAATTGGTAGTGATGTCAACGACATCCTTTGCTTTACTGTTATTAGACCATTTTCACAAGAGGTGTGTTTTTCAACATAATTTTATGAGTCAGGAAGTATCCTTTCATTTTATGGTTGTGGAATCATGACTCAGGGACAAGGTGTGTAGTAGTACAGGTTGTGCACTGTACAACTCCAAGGAGTGCCCTTCACCTATTAATGAATCATGTACCCACAGTCACACAGATAGCTAGTGGCAGAAACAACATTTGAACCCATCTTGATCTCTAATCAAAGCCCTCGTTTTTTTCAAAATCAGATATCCTCTGCTGCTTTTTATTTCTTTCACAATGCAGTTTTTTACTGAAAAGGGAGGTGAGCATGGGACTCAAAGAGAAACAACAGACCTTTTGAAAAACTGAACCTTCCAGAGGTTTTCCATAGAGGAAAGATGGGAACGACGGGAGGGTTGTGTGAGGTGGCAAGGAGCTATAGGGTTATTTGAGCTAGAAGGGAGAATTTAACATTTAAAAGGTTGGGGACAGAAGACAGCCACTGGTGTCAGTGGGGAAGAATTTTGCCGAGACAGCTGCAAAAGCACTTGAAGCCATTTGAGATTTGGAATCTCCTTGTCTAATGTTGGATTTTGCCCGGACATTTGTTTAAGGTCATCCCTGATGAAAAAGGACCCCACACATGTGCAACAAAGAATGAGAGGACTAAATACCACAGCCAGAGAGGTGACACTTGTGCCTGGCATTTAAAGGGGGTCAAGGAGGGCCACCAGGCAGCCCCGGTTAGATTTGCCATTTCTGCCTAGGCTGGGAGCGCGGGGCTGGGGAGCCTGCCCCCCACGGGGGATTGGTGGAGTTGCAAGTAGGACGGTCTGGACTTACTGGTAACATATTTACAGCAGAAATACAACTTTAATCTTGTAGAACATGTGGCAGCCATTTGTACGAATCGACACCCCTGTTCAGTATGATGATTTTTCACTTGCAGGAGGACACTGGTAATTATAAAGCTTCCCTTGATTTTTGTGAAGCGTTTTTGTGTTTTTCTCCAACCACACCCCACCCTCAGGTCTACTTACACATTCTGACATTTATAGTAAACAGGATTAGCCTCAGCAAACGCAGGGTGGCTAGCAGATGGTTTTAATGAACTGTGTCTTAAAGAGAAAGGATTTAAGAGTAACACGAAAGCGATTTACACTGAGGGGAGTGGACTACGCTTGGGCTCAGACCTGGCTGCGCACCCACTCCCCACCCCTGCACCCACTCCCCACCCCTGCACCCACTCCCCACCCCTGCCTCTCCTCCTTTTTCTTCTTCCTCGAATGCCTTTCTTCCTTTCTTCTTCTTTTTCCCCCCCAGAGACTCATAGGACAAACATTTATTCTATTAGTTTTTGGCACTTTAATATCTGTGTGTAAAAGATTATGAACCCCACTCTCCTAAACGAGGCTGGATTTATGTCCTGCCTGATTTGCTGAACTTTTACGGCACCTGCAATATATGTGAATAACAATAGCCTCCACGTATTGATCACTTAGTGGGTTTTCCATACCTACGGGATTTCCTCATCTAGCCTCCGCAGGAATCATGTAGTAGAGATTGTTATGCCTACTTCACAGATGAAACCAGATTGAGAATCATTGGTGATACCAATGATTACCCTCCTAGTCACTATGTACCACAGGACAAAACTTGTGGAGTAACGATCACAGTAAAAGATCCCGAAAGCAACACTCGGAATTCAGAGAAAGATGTTCGGTGATTTTTAAAGGACCCAAAGGCTCTGTAGTGATTGGACAACTGCTAATCCACTTAACAGGTCCCAGGAGAGGCTGGGCAGAGATCAGACCTCACCATCTTCATCAGCTGAGCTGACACTCATAGAACAAGTACTGATTTGAATGCTTTGTGTGTGATAACTCATTTAATCACTGCCAACAGTCTTACAGAGGGGATCCTAGTATTATCCTGATTTAATGGTGAACTTGAAACGCAGAGAAGTTAAAAATTGCTCAAGGTCATGAAGCTAGTAAATGACAGATTCTGCATTTAAAACTGGACCAGAGGCCATGTTCCTAATTATTACACTATGTACAGAGAGACGGAGGAGAGTGTCGACCTCACGGAATGGAGGCTTTGTCCCAAGATGTGGCTGAGGACTGTGTGGACAATTTACAGGTAACATACAGGTAACAGGATTAGAATGTTCCCAAGGGTGTTTAGGGATGTTCTCATGAAATAGAAGAAGTAACTCAGAACCACTGTCCAGATCCCATAAACATAGAATGGGGGGAGGAGTTCAAGGTTCTAGTGGTCCTGACTCTAATATCCACCAACAGAGGGAGAGGGATGGCTGGGCCAGGAGGAGAATGGTATCTGTAGTGGGCTGAATGGTGGCCCCAAAGATATGAGGCCTAAACCCTGCAACCTGTCCATGTTACCTTATATGTTAAAGTTCTGAAGATGCGATTCAATGAAAGATTTTACGATTAAGAGATTTTCATGGAAAATCAAGTGGATCTTAAACACCACCACAATTGCCTTATGCAGAGAGAGGCAGAAGGAGAACAGACCCATGGAGGGGACAACCATGTGCAGAAGCTGGAGTGTTGCAGCTACAAGCCCAGGAATGCTGCAGCCACCAGAAGCTAGAAGTGGCAAGGAACAGAGGGGAGATTTCTAGAGCCTCTGGAGGGAGCTTGCACCTGCTGATATCTGGATTTCAACCCAGTAATACTGATTTTGAACTTTTGGCTTGCAGAACTTTGAGAGAATAAATTTCTCTTCTTTTTAAGCAAGCAAGTGGTGACTTGTTACAGCAGCCACAGGAAACTCATACAGGCTCTTAGGCTGTGGGCAGAGAGGGATTTTGTTGAAGCCACGGGAACCTGCTCTCCTCTGGTGGGGCCTCATCCTTGCTTACTCATACAGTTCACACAGGCAGCTGCCACCGCTGGGCACATCCACAAGCTTCTAGGCCCTTCCCAGCCATCACCCTGTTGCCATGACTACTTCAGATGCATCCTCATCCTATTCAGGGTGTGCACTAGAATTTTGACTTTGTATCTATTTCTGTATTGATCAAGTTTATCCAGAGAGACAGAATCAATAGGATGCAGATATATATAGAAAGGGGGATGTATTTTAAATTGGCTCACAAGATTATGGAGGCTGGAAAGCCCAAAATCTACAGTGTGAGCTGGCAGCCTGGAGACTCAGGCAAGATCTGCTATTGCAGTTCAAGTCCAAAGGCTGTCTTCTGGTAGAAGTCCTTCTTGCTCAGAGGAGGTCAGTCTTTGCTCTAGGAAGATCGCTCTCTCTCCCACATTGTGGAGGACAATCTGCTTTACTCAATGCCTGACAATGTAAATGTTAATCTCATCTGAAAACACTCCCACAAAAGCATCCAGGATAACGTTTAACCAAATATTGGCTGGGCACCGTGGCCCAGCTAAGTTGATACATAAGATTAACCAACATAATTTCTTACCTCTTCACATTGGACTCCAGGGCTTAACTTGGTTTGCTTAACTCAACCGTCAACACCCTTGGTACCACCTAAGAACTCTGACAAAAGCTCTCATCCACCAGTTGGAATCTCTTCTCCTGGTTTCTCTAGATAAGACACCCGGGTCAAGCCCATGACTGGCTTTCTCCATGGTCTGGCCATTAGTGTGATTTCCTGCATCACTGATGACAAGCAACTAGGCCTTGAATGTGGAAAGGTAAGGATGTGGAAAAGACATACAGGTCAAGGTTCAGGAATAAATAGAAACTTCAACAGCATTTCCTAGTCACCAAGTCAGATGCAGAGATGGATAGACACACTTGTGCTCTCAGAATACATCCACCCATCTCCCTGCTGAGCACAGAAGATGGGGATCTGATGAATGTCCCTGAATCTGCATTAGTAAAGGGTCCATGAATTCAGCAGCCATGTCAGGAGTGAGAAACATCTTGTGTTTTAGGAAAGTCTCACCTATGGTGGAAAAAACAAAGTCATGGGAGCAATTCTTCACTTCCCTCTTCAGGAGACTCCTGCATGTCAATATCCACATCTCGTGTAGCTCCTGCTTTACTGATTCTGTATAAGAGTCAGGATTTTGTATGATGGTGTTGGCTTTACCTTACTTGATTAGGCATCATTTTTCAAATGAAATTTGCACCCTTAACTTAATTTCAAAAATATAACTGTTTTTTGATGCATTTCAAACCAATGCTTTATCTAATTCAAATCAGTACAGTAAGAAAGACAGAGGTTGGAAGGGAGAAGACCTCACCTCTCACCCTGGCACGTTCACTTAGACTAAACATCGATGGGGGTGTCACTTAACTTCTCTCGCAGGGCCAACTTACCCATTAGCCACAGAAAGCACAGTGCAGGGCGTTCAAGAGACCATGACAATGTTTTAATTTCTTTTAAAAAGTTAGAAGAAAAAAATGAACTTTTAGGTCAAAAAATGTTTTAATCCATATCCACATTTGTGTTTTTATATCTACACAATGTAAAATATGATTTTATAGAGGAAGAGGCCCACGAAGGCAAAAGTACCTAAGGTCCAAGAAAGTCATAAAGCAGCCCTGCTCTCTGGGCTCAGTTTCCGTATTTGTAAAAAAGGGGCTGAATTTGATGAGAGGTTCTCATGACAGAATTCTAGGAGTCACAGGCATTTGTAAGACATTGACAGAGATCTACAAATTCTTTTTGATATTCTATAAATCCCAACGGTTATTGTGAACTTAGCTGTTGAGAGCTTCCCTTATGTGGAAAGCCCATTAATTTTGGAATGAAACAGACCTGGGTTCAGATCATGGGCATCAGGTCTTTATCTGCTGTGTGGATTTAGACACACTCATCAGTACTGAGCCTTAGGTTAGCACGTAGCACAGGTCTCTCACACCTGGTAGGATCTCCATAAACAATCCTACTATCATCAATTTTTGTTGCCTTAGTTTTGAAATTTGTCATCTGGATGTGATAGCAAGCTATCTTATAATTAACAACTAATTTAGCAAATTATCGAATAATAAAATTTGAGGAAATGAAGGAAAATAACTAATAATTTGAGAGACAATCTTGCTTTTTCTTTCATTTTCCTATAGAAATTCCTCCTTGTCCTAAGTGGGGTAAAGTTTGGTGACTCTAAAGTTATTCATTTACTCAGTCACTAGATCAAATAGTGTAGAAATGCTGGGACTGACTTAGAAGAGTTTTCTTAAGGGAGCCATAAGAAAGCTAAGGGAGAGAATGATTCCATCAAAGTTGTTGTGGACTGACGTGTGTCCCTCCTCCCAAATTCACGTGTTGAAGCCCTAACCTCCAAAGTGACTGTATTTGGAGACAGGGCCTCTAAGGAGGTAATTGAAGTTAAAAGAGACCATAAGGGTAGGGCCCTATTATGACAGAGCTGGTGTCCTTATAAAAAAGGGAAGGGACAGAGGTGTGCAGGGACAGAGAAAAGGCCATGTGCAGACACAATGAGAAGGTGACCATCTGCAAACCTAGAGGAAAGTCCTCAGAAGAAACCAACCCTGCTGGCACCTTGATCTTGGACTTCTGGCCTCTAGAACTGTGAGAAACAAATTTCCATTGTTTAATCCACCCAATCTGTGGTATTTTGTTATGGCAGCTTGAGCTGGCAAGTACAGAACCTGACAATGTCCCCGAACCACAGTGGTACTGCAGTGGAGGACGGAGGACCAGCATCCCTGAGATGGGGGGATCTGAGTGGTGGGCATCTGCTCCAGGTGAGGACCCACAGCAGGAGATGTGCCGTGGCTCTGGGCTCTCTGGTGTGATGGGGATAGTGCAGCAATAGCAGTGGCTGTGGGACGGCATGAAACCTTAAGAGGTTGGGAGGATTAAAACTCTCACGCTGGGCGGAAAAGCTGGGCAGGTCACGGGGATGCAGAGGGAGGCAGGGCTCTCCGGGGGTGGGAAATCTATCGCAGTATTGTGGGGAGATTCCCTTCACTCCCTGACTTTAATTTCTCAGCTCCTGGTTCCTCAGCTCAGCAGTTCTCTGATGCTTTTTTCATCTGGCTTTTCAGTTTTGCACGGAAGGACTGTCTGTCTGCCACCTCTCATACTGCTAGAAGACAAAGTCAGAAGACTTATCTTTCTAAATATGGGGTTCATAAAGGAAAGAATTAATAGGAGGAGAATCTGGGGTGAATTGGTTGGATATTAATAAACTGTATGAACTCAGATGGCCTTTCTCTGTGATTGTTTATAATTTTCCATATACTTGCCTCTAAATTCCGAAAAGACATACATTTTTATCAGTTCATGATGGAAATAGCTTTTAATAATGAGGCTATGTGGCATGATGGAAGCAGCACAACTTTTTGCAATAAGATAGTCAAGTTCTTGGTTTGGCACGGTGGCTCACACCTGTAATCCTAGCAATCTGGGATGCTGAGGAGGGAGGATTGCTCGAGGTCAGGAGTTCGAGACCAGCCTGAGCAAGAGTGAGACCCTGGCTCTACTAAAAATAGAAAAAATTATCTGGGCAACTAAAAATAGAAACAAATAATTAGCTGGGTATGGTGGGGAGCGCTGTGGTCCCAGCTACTTGGGAGGCTGAGGCAGGAGGATTGCTTGAGCCCAGGAGTTTGAGGTTGCTGTGAGCTGGGCTGATGCCACGACACTCTTGCCAAGGCAACAGAGTGAGACTCTGTCTCAAAAAAAATAAAAGATAGTCAAGTTCTTGTTCCTTTTACCAACCGACTAGGAAACATGAGGGACTTTCCTTCACATCTCTAAGCCTTAGTTTTTTCTCTTTCACAGTGCTTGCTTGCTCTATTAAGATTTATACCTAACGCACCAACCATAATTCCCAGTGTATTTTATATGCTTGAAAGACGTTATTTTCCTCAACCCTATTCAAGGGTTATAGTGTCTTGTGTTTCCCTCCGTGGCTACTCGTTTACGTGAGCTCTCTCATACGTTTTCGTCTTTGCTATTACATTTCTCAAGGGAACAGGCAGTTCTGATATTTCTTCTTCTTTTGTTACAACCGAATATTATTTATTATTTAGATTTATAAGCCAAACCGTTTTGCAATAAAGTCACTTCAGGGCACACACACAAGGTTAAAAGCTTTAGGTCAAATACACAGAACTATAAAAATAAACAGCTAGAGTACACAGTAGAAATATTATTTAAAGAAAAGTGGTGACTTCAACAGAGTGGTCCTTTCAGTGAAAGTCATTTGAAAAGATACAAAGATGAATGAATTTCACGGAGCTTTCCAGTTGTTTAATTAAGGAATTGGAAAAAATAATCCACCCCTAAGAATTCGCTTCAAAATTTCAGTTAAGCCAAATAGGGCAGACAGCCAGACCTTACCCAATGCAAATGTTCATTAATGTATTAATGTTTCTCAAAACAGAGACAAGAGAGGAAATTCACACATCCCAGAAAGCTGGGAGCAAACTTTCTACAATGCTATCTTATGCAGGTATTCCAGAAAAATGTTGGGGACAGCATCTGGAAAGGGACTGAGTTCAGAGGCCAGTGCAATCTTTCCTGGCCTCTCCATTCTCTTTCATGTGCCTTCTGTTCCCTATGTAGACTTTCTCACAAAAGGTAAAAGGCTTAATTTGATTTTCTGTTTACATATCTGTGTCTTCCACCGGCTCTGAGCTTTTTACAGAAGGGACTTCTCTATATTGTTTCTCCATGTGCAGTTCTTGGCACATGTTACCCTCTGTAAATATTTATTACATAACTGGACAAATGAAGACTGGATATGGGCACTTTTCCACCAGAGATGCTTTTTGCAAAGCTCAAATTATTAGGTAGGATGTTTGTGTTTCAACAACCTGTGAAACTTTGAAAACAGGAACTAGCTCAGGAGGGTTGAGGCGGCCCAAACTGGGGCTGTTTGCATTTTAGCTTACCCAAGTGTCCGTGCTGCATTTGCAGGAGTTGAAACAGAACACGCAGAGCTGCACCTGAGGATGATCCAGAGGCAGCCCACGGGGAACCAGGTGCTCTGAACCATCACGTTATTCTGGGACCCACGACTCGTAGCACCCTGGGCTTTAGGTTTCCCATCTTCCACTGAATAATTTTTAAGTTTCAGGATATTTATTCAACAGAGGATCATTCATGGGTTCTTGCTGAGTGGAGAGATTGTAAAAGAGCTCTTCTCCAGAAGGAGGTAGGGCCCCTCCTGTTTGAAATCGTCATGGTTAGCAGCATACCTTCTGGGCTTAGTGCTTGGGTTTCATTTTAGCTTTAGATTTACTAGCTGATGATCTTGGGTGAGTCACTGTATGCCTCAGTTTCTACACGTGTAAAACAGGAATAATATTAGTATCTCTTATAAACTTGTTGTAAACATTCAATGAATTATATGCAAACCACTTAGATCAATGCCTGGTGCCTAATGAGTGCTCTATACATTTGCCTCTATCGTGACTGTGCCTGCTTGTATAATAGTTTTCTTTTTATTATTATGATTATGATGACAGGATGGCAGTACTATTATAACTATTCTAAAGCTTTCATACTTTTTAGAATCTCCTTTGGGTCAGGTTGCTATGTAGTCAATATATACTATACAAAACCACTTAATGACGTTGGTGTCATTATTTCTATTTTGCAGATAAGAAACAGTCTCAGTGTTAAAAGGTAAATTACCTAAGGCCACAGCGTCAGTCAGAGGAGCAAAGGAATGTGGGCTCCAGCCTTTCTGCCATAATTCACTGCTTCTCCACTTCCCTGGGTTCTTCCCACTTCTCTGATGATTAGTCACTGCAGCTCCCAAGTGCTGATTTTCCACTAGTGATAGGCCTCTGATCAACTGCCCTGAGGCTCTGACTCAGCTACCCAGGCCTATCTCACAATCTTGCTCCCATTGCCTAGAGTCACACCCCCAGAAAGTCCTGAGCTATGGGAGAATACCTTACAACAAAACTTGTGCTCTTGGAAAACATTAAAGTAAAAGTCAGGTGCAGTACGATTTAGTAAAAATGAGCTGCAGAGGACAGACTATAGCCCATCATGGCATGTCAACACTTGGGCTCCATTATCACCATGGTATTGATCAAATATTCTGAAACTAAAAAAAAAAAAAAATTGGTAATTTCTCTGCCTCTCTGGGTCTTGGTGTCTCCATACATAAAATGAGGAAATTGGATTCATGAGCTATAAGGACTCTTGCAGCTCTATCATTTAAGACATTGTTGTCAGTTCCTTCCTTCATTCTAGACCATTATTGTCCAATAGAACTTTCTGCAAGGATGGATATATTCGACTCTCCAATACAGTAGCAAATAGCCACATGTAACTCTTGTGCAATCGAAATGCAGCCAGCGCACCTAAGGAACTGAAGTTTTAATTTTATTTAATTTTAATTAGTTAAAATTTAAATAGCCACATGGAGCTAGTGGCTACCATAAGGAATAGCACAGTAGTCTAGACGTTTGTTGAGATTTGAGAGTATTTTTATTCAAGACATTGTATTAAACCTAAGAGTGATATAAGTATTATTAATAAAAATACTACAAACCTCTCTCCTCAAGGATCACGAAGTCTGCAACAGAGCAATGAAGTACAGAACCACACTGTTCACTGCGTCCATCTGTGTGATGTTTCTCTTCTCACCTCACCTCAAAAACTGCTTTCGAGAATCCAAGACTTATTTTACTTCCTCCATCAAGAGAGCTGCTTCTTTTTCTGTCATTCTAAAGCACCTTGTCTAGCCATTAATTAATCCATGTGTGTTTTGATCTCTATTAGGGTAGGGGTCTTTGAATAATCCATATACTGCTATAGTTGTGGCATCTAGAAAAGTACCTGGCCCTTAGTAAGAGTTTATGAATTTGTTAGATTAATTAATTAATTCAATCCACTTCACTGTTTATGCTACTGGTAAGGCTGCCAGTCAGCTGTAGGCTACTAGCGGTTAAGTTTGGGGGGATTTTTGACTATGTGTGTGGCATGAACAGTGCCCCAAGCCCTGTGTTGTTCAAGGGGCCATCGTATGTATATACACATGTCCTGTTGGTTCTGTTTCCCTGGAGAACACCTAATATAGGCCACAGGCCAAGCAACGCTGACAGCCACCAGAAGCTCAATGAGGCCATGAAGAAAATCTTCCTTAGAGCCTGCCAATGCCTTGATTTCAGACTTTTGGCCTTCAGAACTGGGAGAAAATAAATTTCCGAAGTTTTGAGTTTGTGGTAATTTTTACAGAGGCCATAGGAAAATAATGTAAGGGCTAGGGATGAACAAGGAAAATGGCATTTGAATCTTATTTTGCAGGTTAGGGAGCGCTGCACACCGGCACAGGCCTGTAGGATGTGACAAGACATTCAAAGGGGAGCCCACAGCAGGTGCAAAGGCTGAGCAGAAAATACACAGCTTGTGTGGGGGCAGTTAGTCATCTGCAAGTGAAAAGTAGGGGAAGATGGGTTTGCAAAGGAAATTTTGGAAATATCCTTTTGAGGATGAATGTAGGCCAAATGTTTACAGATTTTGTATTGTCTTTTATTTTTCCTTTTCCTGGAGACCATGGAAATCGATTAGATATTTTTGTTAGAGAAGAGCAATTATTACAATTATTCTTTGTGGAATTGATGCAATTGTATATTAGATCGATTGGCTAAGTCGTGCCTGGTGGGAGGCAGGTCAGGGTTTCCCACAGTTGTGGGGGACAGACGCCACGAGGGCCCACATTGTGAGCGCATTGTTCTCTATTTACATGCGGTAATACAGTCAAAACTGGGCCCATGGCATTTCCTCCTAGTTCAAAAGAGAGTGATTTTAATAGAACAGTATGACTTTCTTACAATTGTTTAAAGCATTTATATTTCCTTACACATTACCTTTACCGTGCTTATATCTTTGAGTTGTAGACGCATCTATCCTATTTTATAATTGAAAACACTTAGGCAATTAGTGATTAGCTATAGTCTTTGAGATCATAAATTCTAACAATGTCAGATTGGAACTGAATCCAAAGCATGTGTTCAATGCTTTTTCTTTCTTTGAATGAAACACAAATAATGACATACTAGTTATCATTTACTAAGTATTAATATATTAGTCTGTTTTCTGTTGCTTATAGCAGAATATCTGAAACTGGGTGATACATAAAGAAAAGGAAATTATTTCTTACAGTTAGGGAGGCCAAGAAATCCAAGGTCAGGGGCCGCATCTGATGAGGGTCTTCTTGCTGGAGGGGACTCTGCCGAGTCCTGAAGTGGCGCAGGACATCACATGGCCAGGGGGCTGAGCATGCTGAAGTGCTCAGATCTTCTTCCTTTTCTTATAAAGTCTCCAGTTCCTCTTTCATGATAACACATCAATCCCTTAACTCATTAATCCACCAATGGATTAATCCACCAATGGATTAATCCACCAATGAGGGCTCTGCCTCTAAAGGTCCCACCTTTCAATACTGCCACATGGGGGATTCAGTTTCCAACACATGAAAGTTAGGGGACACATTCAAATCACAGCAATGAGCTTGAGATTTTCCTATGAGCCAGATACGGAACTCAACAAGTTGCTTACATTAGCATATTTTAATACTTATAACATTTGTGCAGTATGGGCTACTATTACTTTTATTTTACAAATTGAAGGACCAAAGTTAAGAGATAAATTAACTTGTCCAAGGGTACAAAGCAAGCAGGTGGCAGAGGTAGGCTAAGAACACAGGTTATTTGGGGATAATACGTCTCTAGCCTGAGGAATAACAAATTCCTAATTGCATTTTTTGGCCAAATTAAAACTCTGTGAGCAGATCAGATTTTTCAGAAGTCCCCTAGCTCTATGTTTCTAGTTTGAAGTAGAAACATACTTCTCCAGAAAGCCACTGAATTCCATAGAGAATTTATTTTATGCAGCTGGGACCAGCAATTCAGAAATGAAAAAGGACACCATGGAAGTCAATACGGACCTTTTGTCTGGGGCCTGTCTCTTACACTTGTTTCTATTTATCTCACCACATATCAGCAGACATTGAAGATTAGAGAGCATGAAGTCTCTTTTGAAATAATTACCTGACCCTGTTATCTTAAAAGACTTGCAGACTCCTAGGCATTTTTTTGAGCAGTGGTGGGTGGTATAATCAGCCTCAACATTACTAAGTGTTATCCTGCTAGCAATAATAAGACCTAAACAGCAGTCTTTATTCCTCTGCTAAAATGTTAGTCATGCCAAGAAATTAACTTGAAACTTGAAGCCCTTGGCCTACCAGCAGTCGTGTGGGCTGGTGGAGTCATTTAGTGGGTGAATCTGAAAGTGGATCTAATATCATTATGAGTCTCTGGCTGTGAAGAAAACATCCAATTCTTTCTCCAACGGAACACCAGGGGAAGGTTGAAATCTACATTCTCCATATACCTGTGAAGTGTATACCGTGTTCCCAACTCGGGGAAGGAGTGGGCTGGAAAAAAATGATTGCAGAATGATGTGAGGGGCATATTTGAAAAACACATGACACCATAAACCCCCTCCCTCCTCCCAGCCCCCAGCTCCCCTCACCACTGCGCAGTTGCTCAGAGGTAAAAGCCTAAGCATGCAACCGTATATATCTTAGCAAACATCACTGTTTGACTGTGTGGCCTCCCACATGCTCCGTGTGAAAAACAACCGAGCCTGAACAAAAGTATGAAACCCCAAAGCCAGGAAATAAAACAAAGCATCCATCATTCTTCTCCTCCTTATCTTCTCCTTTTTCCTTCTTTCTTCTTCTTTTTAAACTTTATCTTGAAGTAATCATAGAATCACAGGAAATTGAAAAATTTGTATCATGGTCCTGTGTGTACTTTCCACTGATTCTTCCCAGCGGCAAGGTCTTATAGAACCACAGACCAATGTCAGAGTCAGAAGCTGGGAAACTGACATGGGTAAGGGCAGCAATCTTTGCCAGGTTTCACCAGTTTTACATGAACGGCTTTTGGATGTGTGTGTGTGTATACGTGTGTGCATGTGCGCACATGTATGTGTCTCATCCTACATCCCTTTATCACACGTGTAGATTCCTATGATGAAGATACCACAAAACTCCGCTCCTGCTATCTCTATGTTCACACCCACCCTACCCTCCTCCTACACTTACCTCTGACAACCACTCCTCTATCATTTCATCATTTAAGAATCCTATGTAAATTAAATCTCCAAGTATGTAACCATATGAAATTGGATATTTCTCATTCAGCACGATGATCTTGAGAGCCATGCATATTGTTGCATGTAGCAATAGTTTATTCCTTTGTATTGCTGACTAGTATTCCATGGTGTGGATGCACCACAGTGCATTTAACCATGTACCCACTGAAGAACATTTGAGTTGTTTCTGGTATTTGGCTGTTACAAATAAGTTTGCTATGAACATCCATGCACAGGTTATTTTTCATTGTTTTATTTCCTCTTGAGGGAGGGTGAGGGTTCCCTTAAATAATTTTCTTTATTTCTTCTCAGGTAAGTGGTCTGTTTATATTTTCTGTATGTTGTGAGGCCAATTTTGTAGATTTATATTTTCCTAGAAAATTATCAATTTTATTCAGGTTTCCAAATTTATTTTTATAGAGTTGAGACAGATTTACCTCATAACATTTCTGAATTCTCATGTTTATTCTGCAATCTCATTTTTATGTACTTGCATTTTTTTCTTGATTCAGTTAGCTAAAGTTTTTTTATTTTTCTATCATTTTCAAAAACTCAGATCATGGATTTATTCATATATTTTATAATTTTCCTATTTTATATTTGTATTTTCTTTTCATTTTTTGTTTGTAATGATTTCTCTAAGTTCATTATTCTTCTAAGATATTGGTTTGAATATTTTTAATATATTTATATAGTCATTCTTATTTATTAGCTTAAGTTTTCAAGATGATTTATTTTCCTGTAATCACAGCTTTAGCTAAATCTATAGGTCTGATAAGTAATATTTTCATTATCACCATTTCCAAAATATTCTATAATTTCAGATCTGATTTCATTTTTCATTCAAGAATTGCTTGAGAAAAAATTTACAATTTCTAGGTGGTAAGACTTTCCTCCCATCCCAACAAGTTTGTTATTTTCTCCTGGAGTTGCATTGCTATCAGAGAAGTCACCTATGTAATTTTTACTTACGTATAGGTTTTCATGTGGACCCAATTTTCCTTTTCCTGGGACAAGTACCCAGGAGCGTGATTGCTGGGTTGTATGTCAAGTTTATATTTAGTTCCTTAAGGAATTGCCAAACTATTTTCCAGAGTAGCTGTACCATTTTACATTCCCACCAGAAATGTATCCAGTTTCTCTGCATCCTCACCAGCATTTGGTATTTTAGCTGTTGTAATAGGCATGTAGCCATATCTCATGGTTTTCATTTCCATTTATATGATGGCTACTGATAGCGAGCATCTTTCAATGTGCTTATTTGGCATCCATATGTCCCCTTTGGTAAATGTTCACATATTTTGCTCATTTTCCAATTGGATTTTATTTTTTACTGTTGAGTTTTGATGGTTCTTTATATACTCTAGGTAAAAGCCCTTTGTCAGATATGCAATTCAAAACATGTACCTCTTTTGGAAGAGAGAAAAGAGGCATAAATCAAATTCCTTATCTGTCTGTCTACTTACCTATCTGCTCGCATCAGGAAATGCTGCTTCTCTTCTGAGAGTTATCACAGTGTTCTATACTATTAAATAGCAATCAAGGATACTTAGTATTTGGGTTTTCAGACATTAATAAAAGGGTTTGGAACAAAATCAATAATTATTATTCCACTTTTAATAAGTGAAGTGCATGAAGGCTTCTTTTCATTGTAAAAGTGTAGCCAGGCAAGGATTACCAGACAACTGGTGATGGTCTTTGTGGTCTTTTGAATTTTTGGAGAATTAACACAGTAAAAGAAAGAACTATAAAAACTATACTTCCATTAACTGGACAAATTAGCTCCTCGGTATTCTTTTGCATTAACATTTTACTGCACTATTTAAATTCCCCCTTAACAACCAAATCCAGCTGTAGTGATGTAAGCCTGCTGATGTGTTAAAAGCAGGACAGAAAAGGTGATTTTCAGTCCTTCTATTGCTTGCTTAACACAATTGGAAATTGTTTTTGAGGCAGTTGAAAACTGTTTTCTGACACTAATTTCCGAAGTCATCATTTTCTAATCTTTACCCCATTCCTCAGGCAAGGAGGTGGAGACCCAGAGTAGCCTGGGTCTTCTTGGGCAAAGATAGAAAAACAGAAAACTGAGCAGTTGGGTAGGCAATAGAGTTACACAGAAGTTGAAACAATTTTGAGCAACAGGGATTCCATTTACCTTAAACTCCAGACAGGAAGTCATGGTTCCTTTTTAAAGTGATGAAATATTTCAAACATAGAAAAGTACAGGAAAATCATATAACAGGCACACATTTATGCACAGGGACACCACATGCTAATGTCTTCGTATGAACTAGAAAAGGCTTGCTGTCTTTCAGGCAGAAGCAACGTCACAGCAGTGTGCGGGGTTTGGCGTGCTGTGCCTGGGCTGGGCACCAGAGCATGAGCTCAACTGCAGCCACCGCAGGTGGAGATAACCACCACCGAAACTAAACACAGGTTAGCATGTTGCTGTGTTTGTTGCAGAATTCGATTTTAGTGCCCAAACCTAAGAACTGTGGCCTAAGCCTGACCACTCTATCCCTAACATCTTCCCTTCCCTGGGTAACCACTATCTTGATATTTGCTGTGTCATTCCCATAAAATACTAGTGGTCTCTATGTTTAAATTTCACGCAAATAATCTTAAAGCACGTTATTTTGACCATGCTATAACCACTTTTTTTTTTTCATTTATTCTACTTGTTCTGAATTTTCATTAATATAGAGAAGAAAAATAAGAATAGTTAACTGTTACATATTTCTCACTATGTGCTGGGTACAGTACCAAGCCCTTTGTACATTTTACTTCATTTAATCCTGTCTTTGTTTGAGTGTTTTAAATCTGCAGTCCCCAGGCCCCTGGCAGTGGACCAGTACCAATCCATGGCCTGTTAGGAACCAGGCCACGCAGTAGGAGGTGAGTGGTGGGCAATGTAATGAAACTTCATCTGCATTTACAGCCGCTCCCCATCACTAGCATCAGCTTATGAGCTCCACCTCCTGTCAGATTAGTGGCAGCATTAGGTTCTCATAGGAGCAAGAACCCTGCTGTAAATTGAACATGCGAGGGATCTAGGTTGTGGCTCCCTATGAGAATCTAATGCCTGCTGAGAATCTGAGGTGGAGCTGAGGCAGCGGCTGCAAATACAGATTGTCATTAGCAGAGAGGTTTGACTGCACAATAAATGTAATGCACTTAAATCATCCCTGCCCCCTCTGTCCATGGAAAAATTGTCTTCCATGAAACTGGTCCCTCGTGCCAAAAAGGCCAGGGACCGCTGTTTTTCTGATCTGTCTGTTATTCTATGATCTTTTTGTGCATATATGTTTATATATGAATGTGTGGCCATTTCTCTCTGAGCATTACTTTTATCTGAAAATGGGTGATAATTCATCACTTCTGAAAAATCTTCAGCAATTATCTGTTTAAATATTCTTTGTCACCATTCTTTCTATTGTCTTCTTCTAGTGGATGCATTTTGGACCTTCTCATTCTATCCTCCCTTAAGGACCCCTTTATATTTACCATATCCTTGTCATTCTTCGCTTTATTCCAGAAGCAATAATCAAATATATTTCTCATTGTGCTGATTCTTTATTGTAAGTCTAATCTGTGTTTCATTTGTCTGATGAGTTTTTAGCTTCAGGGACAGTATATTTATTTCCAGAAATTGTATTATTTTCTTTCTCAAATCTGCCTGTTTTCTGTTTTCATGAGTTTCTTTTTTCTTAATGTGTTAATGTAATTTTGTCTTTAATCATTTGTCTTTCAGTTTCTTGCTTTATTGACGCATGCCCTCAGATTTTTAACCTTCTTACGTTTGTATCTGCTGCAGCGTGCTCAGGATGGTTTGTTTCCTCACGCAGTTTGTACTTTTTAATCATGACCTTGAATTAAGAAGCAGCCTTCCTCTCCCAGTCCTCTGAGCCCTGTGGGAAATCCTATGTAGCCTGCTACTGAAGTATCTCTGAAGTCCTTTTTATTTATTTGTGCCTGGTGACTCAGGTGATACAAATTTAGAGTCCAAATTCATGCGAGGTGCCAGAAGAGACAGATAAGCTTTCCTAATAGTTTTTAGGCAGAAGGGAGATTTATTTTCTGATTCACTTGCACTGATGGTGTGATATTTGAGGGCACTAGCAGTGGTCTCGTTTGTATCCCTTACTATTTTGAGGCCCAAGGTCTTATCTCCAGGCTTCCTGTGGACGCTGACACTCAAGACCCTGTGTGTCTGGGTGTGGTGAACCCACTCAAGGTCAGTGGCATCATGGGTTCGCAGGCTTCCAGTTTTGGTTTTCACGTCCTTAGTAATTGAAGGGTATATTTTATCCTGTCTTTTTAAGTTTTTAATGGGCAAGGTGATTCTTCCTGTTCTTCTTCTTCTTCTTCTTCTTTTTTTTTTTTCTTTTTTGCTTCACCTTCATCTGCCATCTTGTTGAAATTAGGATTCTCAAAATAGGCTGAAATGCTTTATGTACTACCTTAGCATGCTGAGCAAATGCAGTTGGAAAAAATGCAGATATCAAAGAGAATTTGTACAGGGGAACCTTAGGTTAATGACAAAGTTGCAGGATCCCATTGCCACCCCCCATGTTTACAGGTAAGGCAGGCAGCCGGCATTTTGTAGGATCAGTTTGAATAAGGACACTCTCCATAGAAATAAAATGAGTATTTGGTAGAATTTTTATCGTGAGCAGAATTATAAACACATACTGGGAGCATTTGAGAGTAGTGAAAAGAAAGTGAAGTGCAAATCAGAATGTGAAAGAAGAGTCCAGGACATCGATATCAGGGACCACTTAGGAAAGGGTGTCCAGGCCAGGACCAGGTGTTTGTCTTGGCCACATTTGCTGCTGAGTTGCAGCAGTACCCGGTACTGTTTTAATGGGGTAGATTTCCTGGGAGTAGATCATCGCCTTCCCACCCCATTTCTCTGTGGAGCATGGACTCTGTTCTTAACAAAGACTGTTGTCCACGTTGTAAAACTTCAAATGAGAAAAAACCCTTCTAGTGATTCTTAAAAAGTTAAATCTAGACCAGTGTCAAGACCCACCAAGAGTGTCAAGATTCTACATTTTAAGGCTGAACACATTAGTTTAAAAATCCACTTGGGAACACTCTCCTTAAAAATTCTTCTTCAAATGTGGTTTTACCCATGTCTATCAGTTTCCTTTTGTAGCTGTAACAAACTACCACAAACTCAATGACACAAAACAGCACAAATGTATTATCTTACCGCGTTGTGGGTCAGAAGAGCAGCACAGACAGGTCTCGTGTGCTAAAATCAAGGTGTCTGCAGGACTTTGTTTCTTTCTGGAGGTTCCAGGGGAGACTGTGTTTTCTTATTCATTTAGGCTGTCGGCAGATTTTAGTTCCTTGCCGTTACTGGCTGTCAGCTAGAGGTTGTTCCCGACTTCTAGTGGTCGCCCATATGCCCGGCTTGTGGCCTTCTCTCTCCATCTTCAAAGCAGGCAAGGGCAGGTGAATCTCTTCCACTTCATGTCTCTCCTGTCTGTCCTACCAGGGCTACTCTCTGCTGACTCTTCTGCTTTCTTCTCCCACTTTTAAGGAACTATGTGATTAGATTGAATCCATCTACATAATACATAATAATCTCTCTTTTAAGGTTTTGATTCTACTTTTAAAGTTATTTTTTGTGATATAATATAACATATTCTAAGGCTCCAGTGATCAGCACATGGCATGGTTGTGGACCATCATCTGCCTACCATAATGGCACGCGTCCTAGTGAGGAGAAACATTATAAAGCATGCCATTAATTACACTTACGATTGATCAGAAGAAATCTAATCAATTTTTTAAATCCTTTGTTGCAATTGTTCCACTAGTCTCCATATAATCAGCCACATTTTAATGGTACATATTTTATAGACGCTTCTGCATATCCATAATCAGGAGAGCAAGGAACAAAGAAAGAAAAATGAAGAACAGCATGTAATCTACAAGCAAAACATAAAAACATGGTGGGCTAATCACACTGAGGCTTAGTACTGATTTCCCTGAGCTGGTATGATTCATTCAAAAAAAAGGAAAGATGATTTATTTTGGATCAATCATGATTATTCCAGGGAATTTTCAGAATTGGACAAGAAAAGGTGGCTATCTCTTTAACCTTGGCCACAACCATTGGCATGTGGCCCTGACCTGCTCGTGTCTGAGTCTTCTTTATCTTGGAGGAGCCTGACAGAATGACCCAATAAGCAGGTGGAAGCTAAGATGACAGAGACAGAGAGGAGAGAGGAAAGGGGAGAGGAAGGAAGAGAAAGAGAAAGCTAGAGCACCACTGGGAAGATTATTTATAAATGTCTGGATATTGTTGAGGCTGAGGCAAATTCCAACTCTGCCTTTCCATGGTATGGTTAATTAGATTTATTTATCCATATATGTACTACCTATTTTCTATCTATCATTTATCTTAGTTTGATTTGGGGTGTATTGTTTGAACACAAGGGGATCCTCATTAATCTACAGATCATTTGGTTGAATCCTTCTGTTTCACAAGTGGAGAAGCTGAACCTCCCAGAGGGGAAAGGTATTTGAGCATGTTCCTCTCTGATATCAGGGAAATCATTCCTGTTGTCCCCCAAGAGTCACCACGTGCTTCCCTACTATCTCCATATCTGTCTGGGCATTTAACTCCCTTCAATATTTTAATCTTACTTTCCCATGTTGAATGAGCTTCCCTTGGGAGGAAAAAATATTGCAGAAGTCTGTTTTCCTTCTATGGTTTTTTTTTATTTTTGAATTTTAAATGTCAAATGGTTATTCTATTCTGAAATAAGAGAGTAGGAAAGTTTATGCACAGTGAACAGGCCCGTGGAGTCAATGTCATGAGCAGAGTGGCATCCACATTGCCTTACTGAGTGAAGGGAATATCAGGGTAAAAGAAAGAAGGACTTGAAGGAGTCACAGATATGCTCTGATGACCACTAGTTGTGTGATCTTGGGCAAGCTATTTAAGCTCTATAATTTTCAGTCTACATATAAATACAGGGCAGTAATAATCAAACTTATTTTGTAAAGTGGTGGTGGAAATTGTATATATTATACCTAACAGTGCTGCATATTAGAGACTGAATAAGTGGGAGTTATTGAAATTTGACATGAACAGGAATGTTTACTACCCTTTCGGGTAATGATCTCTTTACTAATGAAAGGATTTTGTTAAAATTTTGTCTTGGAAACAAGGCCAAAGAACCTAGCTATACTCTTTCACCTACTGCCTGAGGTTTCAAACCATATTCATTTTTAAAAGGGAACGAACTGGAAATACGTTGAGAACCCTGAAGGCGCCTGTGGGTTTGCTTCTTTGGAGTACTTAATTTGCAGCCATTCTACAAACTTCCTTAACTTCCATATATTAAAATTTATGCTCTCTTTATCCCCTAAGTGCCTGGTTTGGTTAGGAGGGAGGGGTTTTCTGATCTCACCTACATACCATTCAATCAAAATCTCCAAAAAAACATTGAGAATCATCATAGTTCATCTATATTTTATCTTTCTCTTTTCCATTGAAGTGCAGAATTTTTGAAGGTATCACATAATGAATAATCAGGTCTATAAGATTTATAGAAAAATAAATAAGAAATTAGAAAAAGAAATGGACCATTTGTTAAAGAACATTGTAAACCAACAACATGGAGACTTATTTTGTTGGATTCCCCTTTGATGAGTTACTTTAGATTCAGAACCACCCAACTATGAATTAAGACTCTGCCTTCGTGGATGGGTGACCGATGCTTTCTATGCTTCTCTCTTAGAGTTTCACAAACTTTATCCTTCTCTTAGAAATACACAATGCATAAAGTGAGAATATATACATTTAAAAAGTCATTTTACTTTCCTTAACCCATCGCTTTGCAAATTATGGAACAATTTTTAGCACATGACGAATTTCTACGTCTTCCAGAAATAGTTTCATAGAATACTCTTCGGGAAAGTTTAGGCCAGACTGGTATCATCTTATCATGCATATTATAGAGTTAAAATTAGTAGAGTACAATTAGCCAAGTTAAGTTAGAAATATAAACCACATGGAGGACAAAATAAAGCTTACTGTAGAAAAATAAAGAGCATGTTTATGTTGAGATTTTGGGGCTAGACATAAAATTAAATAACAAAAATTTCTTGGGCTCATGATCTTGATGTATTTTTGCAAGATATATCACTCTCACAGAATAAGCCTAGGTAGAGAAACCATCATCATGATTTAGTGAAAATCTAAAATTTCAGACCATCATTAATGTAATATAATTTTACTTGTGCTCCTTGGTAATCACAGTGCAAGTAAAAAGCAATATCAGGGAAACATTATTCACCTAAGCTGACAATAATAAAACATAATAAGAATGCTGGGGAAATTGTAGCAAAACATAACACATATATTGCTAGGGGCATTATAAATTTGATCAACCATGATGGAAAGCAAAAGCACACAGGAACCTCATAGCCAATAAAAATGTACACTAAACTCCACTATGTTTAGATATAAAATTTCATTTTGAGAAAATATTCAAAAAATAGTAAACATAATTTCTTGCAATGAGAGGGCAAAAAATAGCAGATTTAATTTTGGAAGACCTGGGTTTGAGTCCAGTTTCTTTTACTCAACCTCCTGGAAACATAGTTCCTCATTTTTTATTTGTTTCTCCAGAATATTTACCAACTGCTATAAATTTGAAATACCCAAAAGTCAGAGAAAGATTAACAAATTATTCTTCAGTGTCTAAATGATAAAGTGACTATATATAATCATGAAAATTATTTTACCAACATGGAATTGTTAAGTCCTGAAAGCACAAGGAAGTGTCTCTTCATTATGACTACAGATAAGCTGAACAAGGAAAAGACAAGCATTTGGGAAGAGGAAAGTATGTCATAGCAGGGGTTTTAAAGATTTATTTAGCTAATCGTTTTTTTAATAGCCTGTGTGATTATTTTTCTATAAACATGCTAAAATAAAAATACAATTTGAGTATACATTTAACTGTAAAATTGAATGGTTAAATATCAAGAGATGTCTACATATCCATGAATTGTTAAAAACTTGACTGACAGAACAAGACACGCAGAGAAGGCATCTGAACTCCTGTGATTTGGAAGGGTATTAACCTCATGTGCTCTTATATTCAAAAGTTTTTATATATACATATACGTATGCATATATATTTTTTTCTTTTGGTAAGGCAGCATCCTAGCTCTTTCTTAATCATCTCATCTTTTCATTAAACAAGTCTTGGCTTCATTCATTTGACCAGCGCTAATGAATTAAGACTTACTAAGTATCAGATAATAACAGAATTTTGTTGGTCATACCATTTTTTAGATAATGACAAAAGGAGAAATAAGCCATAGTGTCTACTGTAAGAAAGTTAAAATCTATGTTAGTTTGTATATATATACATTTATATATTTAATTGGTATTAATGAGTAAAAAGAGCAATTTTCTTCTATGGAAAGGATTCATAGTAAAAATGGTATGATCAAGCTCATATTGGTGTGCTTTGTAACACAAGCCATGGGTGTGGGGTTGGCAGTAAGAACTGGTGCTGAGGAAGGGGAACTTGGCTCTTACCTTCACCTTGTTATTTACTATTAATAGCATTTTTACCACACGACTTCCTTCCTTTCTTCATTAATTCTCTCATTTATTCATCCACCAATGCCTCCATTCACCAAATATCGCGGAGTATGTCTGTCACGTGTGCAGTCTGAGGCTAGGCAGGGAGTGTGCAGAAATGAGTGAGACAGTTCCTGTCTTCAGGAACCTCGTCTTCTGTTAAGAGAGATAGAGAAGACAAAGCTCCAACAGAGCGTTCGATGCAAACACAGAAACAGCTAAGCAGGCTTCAAAGTTCTTACAATGGTGCTATCTGTGTCCAGTTACCATCAGAGTGAAAAAAGATAATGAGCACGACTGGTCCATCACGCACTCACTATTCCTGTGCAAAGGCAATTAACAGCTTTATAATCTCAAATAGTGGTTTGAAACGCCATTCACAGACCCCAACCTCCTTGTCCTGTCTAGAGTCTTTTCAATCCTTATCCCATTTCTTCAGAAACTTTAAACCATTCACTATTCTCTAAACATGGCATAATTTCTCACACTTCTGTGCCTGGAACAAGTTGCTTCTGCTGCCTGGAAAGACCTTCCTTCCATTTCCAGGAGGAACTTTCCTGACACTAGTCCATCTCTTTCTGATGACCTATTCCTCATGCTGCAGACTCAGTCCAAATAACACTGCAAAATCTTCTCAACCTCCTAACGCAGTTAATTACTTCTTCCTCTCTGCACCCCTAGTGCTTTATTCCCATCTGTAGTAAAAAAACATATCACGGCTACCTGTCTGTCCCCTGCACCCGGAACTCTCTGAGGGTGGAGACTGCCTTTCTCGTTTCCTTATGGCCAGTATCTAGCAATGGGTCTTGGTAAATGTTGGTTATAAAAATGTGTGCATATATAGAGAACACATTAGTTAATGAAAAATAGAAGTGAATGCATGAGTGATCAAATTAATGCATCCGTAAATTATTGAATAGTGACTGAGGAAATGAGGAAATGATTGAGTGGTAAATTATTATATAATTATGTAATTAATGAATAAATTTATTATTTAGTGAGTGAATATATAAATGGATGACTTACCTAAGGGAGCTCCTTGCAGCTTCTTTCCAGATCAAAGAAGAGACAACCTACTCTATTCTTTCGCACATCCAGGATTTTATTGGACATAAGCTTTTCTCCTCCAATAGCTGTATCTCCCATTATTATACTGCAAGTAGGATTTTTGCTTAAAGGGTTAAGAATAGTTCACCTTTTGACTATTCAAGGCAACTTTCAATTGCAATCTGCAACAAAGCTCCAGTTTTGACAATATTTCACAGACTTTATTTTATGACTATAATTTGACATACAAATGTAGCCACATGTAAAATGTTTTTATTTTTAAATTCTGCTTTCAGATATTAGTAACAAAATGACTTATATACTATGTCCTGGCTAACAAATTATATTCTGTCAGAGTTAAGTGGGTTTTAGCTGACTTTAATTTACAAAAGAAAACATTGACTTAGAAGAAAAATATTTTCATTGATTCGATAAAAGTTTTCAAGATAAAAACAGGTCTGTAGTTGTTTCATTTGCAATAGCAAAACTATGAACTTGTTAGCTTAAGAAATGGCATGGCATTTATGTTATGGCCACAAGGAGACACAGTGTCTTGCCTTTGCAGTATAAAACTGCACATAATCTTGTTTGTGAAAATTGTAGCCAGGGATAATTGTTCAGTATTTCGAACACCCCTTCCTGTGCAGCTAGAGGCCTCTAATGAGAATTGTTAAATAAACAGATCATTAGGTTAAGATTAAGACTGTCAACAAAGGCTTAGTCTACTAAATGAATACTGCTCGGTGGAATGGGACTCATGCATTTTGCAATGGTTAAAAAATACTGAATTTGTAAGATTCTATCATTACCTCGTTTTTCATGCTACTGAGTAATAAACTGAGGCCAAAGTGAATATATGGTTTGTCAAATTGATTTCAGACACTCAAGAAAATGAAACAAACAAACCAACAAACTTTGCTTTAACATGGAAAGAGGTAAACTTAGGCATTCTCTGTCATTTTAGTTTCTTTCTTTAAGGTTTAGCTCTTCCAGACACTTTTAAAGGAATACTTACATCTTAACAATATAAAGAATGTACTTTTTAAAAGTTTGGAAAATAGAGATAAATTATTTAATGTCTCAGCACTCAAATCCAGTCAATGCTAGCATTTCGAATTGCTAGCATTTCTCTTTTCCAACGCTTTAAATATATTTTCTTTCCTCCTGTATAATTTCATATGCCAATATACTTAGTTTAATAAAAGTATTTTAAACAGCTTCATAGTTTTCAATATTGTAATCAACCATGGGCTACTTATAACCTCAAATTTGGTCATTTGCAGTTTTTGACTTTTAGTTATTATTAACAGAAACATCCTCGAATTGACTACTTATGTGTACAAAACTTTTTCCATATTTTGGATGATTTTCCTTAGGATTAATTTTCAAAAAGAGAATATTTAAGTCTAAATTATGAGTACTTTAAAGCATTTTTTATATATTTCCAAACTCTTCAGAAAAGGAACCTGTATATATTCGGAATACTAAACATCTCTTCCTGCTCAAGAAGTAGCTAGTCTATTATGTTTAATAATGGAAGCAAATGTGTTGCTAAAGCCTTTTTCCACTATGCTACTCTATTCACAGCAGTTTATACGGCATTTCTATTTTTTTCTTTTATTTTTTTATTCCCAGTAATTGCATTATATATGGCATTTCTAAAGCTCTTGTCTAAACAAATATTGACATGATAATTTTGGAACCACCTCTTCCCAAGAAGAGGATATGGATTTTTTTTTTCTTTTCTTACCCTGAAAGGGCAGAATTGATCCCAAAGAGAGGACATTCCTGGAATGCTAGATCAATTCAATACAAGGAATAACATTCTAATGGTTCTGGGTTCACCACTATACAATTAGCTGACTAGTAGTAGACTTGGGTTAGAAGTATCGTATCTCTGGAAATACCCACAGAGAAGTTGAATGATCAATTCTTGGGAAGAGTTTTACAGGTATTCTAGTTCCAGTTGAGTGGTCCAACTACACGTAATGTAGTAATAAAACCACTTCATGCCAGCACCATGCTGTCAACCTTGTATCCAGCAGATATGATCAAGTAAATAATCGGGAACTAGTACATTTCCAAAAAGATTGTAAACTGAATTTTAATCAATTATTTCAACCTGCTCCATTTACATCCTTTTAAAGAACTACTAAGAGAACAGTAATTTGGGATTTTTTTATTTTGATAGCTTGAGCTTATTTTCTCCCTTCTTGAGCCTCTTCAGTGCCTCATATTGGACATGCCAATGTGTGAAGGCAAAAGAGACATAAGGAGCAGATGAAAAAATCTATATAAACTATATATCTGATGAGGGGTTGGGAGGTAAAGGCAAAATAATCTGGGAACTGAAGGAAGATTACAGAGACAAGGCGAGGTATCTAAGACCATTCTAACAAAGCCATGGCATGCCTATCGATCTTGGAATTGAACTCCATCTTCTGTGCTCACTTCCCATAGGAGCACACTGTTCCCATGTCTGTTGAGCCTCCTCCCTATTTGTCTCCCTCACCACTTGCCCCAAACCTGCGCTGGACTCTTATTTGACAGCATGGGAAATGTGACTCTCACGTGGCAACAGGACAAATTCTCAAAGGAATGTTGGATATTTACTTTGAAGATAAGAAAACTTCGTTGGGAGAAAGAGGTGGTCAGGAAATACTGTTCGTTCTCTTTGAACAAATTTAAGAATTTCTTGAGTGCAAGAGGGGCTGAAGCATTTCTGCGTATTCCCATGGAGAAAAATTAATAGAAATCATTATAGGGTGTTCGAAAGGAAAAGTTATGCCAGATATGGAATATGCCCCTCAGGAGGTAGTAAGGTTTAAATGGATATTGAACCTTATGGGGAATAGACTAGATGTTCTGTGACTGAGTTTATAGGGAGGAGGGTCAGTTCAATCCATTAGATATTATAATTATGTGCAGTAGGAAATGGGGAGCTGAATTGTAGCTGCTGTAATCCGAGGCGAGGACTGGACAACAGTGACGTGACCCACAACTACGATAATCGTTCAGGTGGACTTTGTAAATGAACTGAAAAGATTCTTTTGAAAAAAACTTTTAAAAGGGAGAACATTTCCCCAGTACACATTTTCTAGTCGGTTTGGCTGTCCCCTCCGGGCTCAGTAAAAGAAACTCATGCAGTGTAAGTATGTTTAGCAATTGGGCCTGTTCCCAGGTTGTGAGACGTTTAGCAAAAATCCGGAGTTATTATTAGATCTAAATGGAGGCTTTTGTCAAAAGGCCTCTTGAATTGTTAAGAAATCAGAGTGCAAATTGATAATGACACACAACACATCCCTGCCCTGGCAGCTCCCTGAAGGCTGCTGAGATACCCCAGAAAGAACTTCCATGGCCTCACGCCAACAGCATGTTGCTCAACACTTGTCCTTCTAAGTCAGCTTGACAACTGCATTCTTCTCTTCCTTATAAGAGGCAAAATGAGATGGATTAAAGAGGATGCTTGAATTGAGACTATTAATTTCCTTGTGGTGTGTATTCAAGTCAGATCCCTTTAGAAGAGCCTTTTGTGGTTTCATAAAATTACAACTTTGGCTATTCGGCTGCCTTTTCCAAAGCACAAATTTGGCTTCTAAAGAAAATGTACTTCATATGAAGAAAGGAAAGAAATGAGTATGTGGTTATCTTAAATATATTCATTTTATATAATAGTTCTGTTACGCAAAGAAACAATTACAGTATTAGCTACTTATTAATATAAGAAATCATAAAACAGTCTTCGTAAAACTTATAAGGCTTCTTTGAAATTTATTTGAAAAAAAATTAATAAAAAAGATTTTCCCCTAACAATTTATGAAAGCTTAAAAATACTTTTTTAAGCTGTCAGGTTTAAAAATAAATGTCTCTCCTTTTTCTAAGACTATGATAATACTTTTTAATTTTTCAGGGGCTGGATGAGAGGGAGAGAGACCATTTACTGAGCGAAGTGCATGTGGGTGATGTCTCCCAGGGAAACTGGACAATGGGTCGCTTCACCTCCTTGTCTTAACTCCTGGTTCAGTCATGGACCAAGCTTGCTTGGGATGTGCTTTATACCTGTGCAAGCAGGAACGTGGCTCACTATATGACAATGTGATTTCAGAGTCTTTGTAGGCCCTGCTTCTGTGGTCCAAGCACTAACACAGTACCTCCCACATGGCAAGAAGTCTATTTTATTGAATGAATCCTTAAACATAATACCTGAAAAAGGAGAGATTCTTAATTTTTACTGCAAGTTTGACTAATTTTGGATAGTTTGGACTGTTTTAAAAATGCACCCACTTTAGCTACCAAAGAAGACAGACAAGTTGGGTTTCACATCAAATGTTTGAGGATGAACTTCAGACATGTGAGGATACAATGTGATTTTAAAAGGGCGCTTATTTGCAGTTCAGAAGCCTTGGCTCTAGTCCCGGTGCTGTGTGGTGTTGATCAAGCATTTTCCTCCTCTTGGCTTTTTCTTTCGTTACTGAAATCAGTGGGTCTCAAACAGGGCTGTGCATTAGAACCACTGAAGATTTTTAAACCATCTATGCCCAGGTCCCATCCCGGACTAATTAATTCAGAATAGCCAATGGATATGACCCAGCTGTGTATGTTTAAACAGCTGTCTAGGTGATTCCAAAGTGAAGGGGGCCTACACCCCTGCTCCAGATCACCACTTTGCAAACTTTAATGTGATATAAATGACCTAGAACCTTGTAAAAATGTAGCTTCTGATTCATTAGGTCTGTCTTTTCTGCCATGAGACTTAGTAACAGACCCATGTGGCTGTAGCAACTCAAGGTGGCACAAATCTCTCTTCCAATGTCATAAGGACACATCAGGACATGAGAGCTCCTAAAGGCCCAAGACCCCCAGAACAAAGCAGTGTTGGTGGGCCATCGTTAGGAACAGTCATGGACGGGTGAGAAGGGCATCCACTCACTTGATTTCTGTGCTCCTTGCATTTTTGACATTTATCAAAGCTGGCATTGCTTCCCAAAAGCCAAGGAAGGAAAGACAAAACAGATCATTTTCATTCGCCTGGTGTTCTCTTAGCTATTTCCCAGGCTGACTGAGAACAATTTACATCCTGTCCAGGCCTCATAATTTCTGGTTGTTAAAGAAAGGCACATGGGTATTGCCAAAGTGTCGTGAGACCTTTACTCAGTGTAGTGTGACTTGAAGGATGTGGGAAACATGGGAGGGCCGCTGACTTTGATTTTATTCCTGTGGCTCACACTGGAAGTTTCCTACGAAAGGGCAAGAGACATTGAGCTTGCCTTCACTTTCAATTTACTTTTGGATTCAAATTATGCATATGTATTAAAGTCACTGAATATCTATGCGGTGTCCTCTGTGTGTCAGACTCTGTTAGATGTTGGGGCGTGTGACTTTAATGCTTTTGCCTTCAAGGAGCTCCCAGTTGTGGATAGGGAAGACCACATGGCTAAGTGTCATCCTGCGGAATAAGGTGCCATTGGAACACAGAAAAAAAGCAGTTAACTAACTCTATTGGTTATGTCATAAAAAAGATAATGGGGGTAGTATGTCAAGGAAACTTTAAAAAAATGAAAGAATTACTGAAAATAGAAGGAAGATAAAAAGCTTTCTAAGCAGGAATATAACAGGCCTCAACTCAAGGAGGCAAAAAAAATACCACGTTAAGCTTTATCATAGAACTAGAATTCAATTATTCAGTTTTGTAACATCTCATTTTAAATATAAACATTTTTCTGCCTCATATAAATTTTCTATTTTTTTAGGGTATTATCCAATCATTGTTCATTGATAATCTGAGTGATGTTTTGGTATACAGGAAAGTCCAAGAAAAACTTGGGAATGAACATTAAACCATTGCAAAAGGCATTAAGTCATTCTTCTTCGTGGCTAAGTAGTATTCCATGGCACACTTTTACCACATTTTGTTAATCCACTCGTGAATTGATGGGCATTTGGGTTGATTCCACATCTTTGTAATTTTAAATTGTGCTGCAATAAACATTCATATGCAGGTGTCTTTTTGATAAAATGACTTCTTTTCTATTATGTAAATACCTAGCAGCTGGATTGCTGGATCAAATGGTAGGTTGACTTTTAGCTCTTTGAGGAATCTCCATACTGTTTTCCATAGAGGTTGTACTACTTTGCAGTCCCACCAACAGTATACAAGCATTACTTTCTCTCTGCATCCATGCCAGCATCTATTGTTTTTGAACTTTTAATACAAGCCATTCTGACTGGGGTAAGGTGATATCTCATTGTGGGTTTGATTTGTATTTCCCTGATGACTAGTGACATTGAGCACTTTTTCATATGTTTATTGACCATTTGTCTATCGTCTCTTGAGAAGCTTCTGTTTGTGTCTTTTGGCCACTTCTTAATGGGGTTGTTTGATTTTTTTCTTTCTCATATGCTTGAGTTCTTTGTAGATTCTGGTTATCAGTCCTTTATTGGATGTATAGCTTGCGATTATTTTCTACCATTCTGTAGGTTGTCTATTTGTTCTGTTAATTATTTCATTGGCTGTGCAGAAGGCTTTTAATTTAATCAAGTCCCATTTATTTATTTTTGATGTTGCTGTGGTTTCCGCATAAATTCTTTGTCTAGGCTGATATCTAGAAGGGTTTTTCTGACATTTTCTTCAAGAATTCTTATGGTTTCATGCCTTACATTTAAGTCTTTATCCATCTTGAATTAATTTTTGTGAGTGGTGAGAGATATGGATCCTGTTTCATTCTTCTGCATGTGGCTATCCAATTTTCTCAGCAGCATTTATTAAATAGGAGTTCTTTCCCCTAGTGTTATATTGTTGTCTGCTTTGTCAAAGATTAGTTGGCTGTATGTGGGAGGTTTTATATCTGGGTTTTTTGTTCTGTTCCATTGGAGATGGATGTTTCTATTTTTTGTGCTAATACCATGATGTTTTGGTTACTATAGCCTTGTAGTATAGTTTGAAGTCTATAATGTGATGCTTCCCAATTTGTTCCTTTGCTTAAGATAGCTTTGCCTATTGGGGCTCTTTTCTGGTTCCACACAAAGCATAGAATTATTTTTTCTAGATCTGTGAAATATGATGTTGGTATTTTGATTGGGATTGCATGGAATCAGTAGATTACTTTGGGTAGTATGGACATTTTAACAATGTTGATTCTACTGATCCATGAGCATGATATGTTTTTCTACTTGTTTGTATCATCTGAGATTTCTTTCCCCAGTGTTTCGTAGTTCTCTTTGAGTTAATGCCTTTTGCAACAATTTGGATGGAACTGGAGACCATTATCCTAAGTGAAGTACATAAAGAATAGAAAAACAAACACTATGCATGTTCACTCTTAAGTTGTAACTAACCCATGAGTGCACATGTGCATAGAGGGAAATAAATCTGAACGGAAATGAGGCAGGTGGGAAGGGGTAGAGGGAATGGACGAAAACCTATGCAACCAACTGGTGCAGTGAACACTACCTGGGTGATGGACACATTCTTAATCCTGACTCGAGCATTACAAAAGTGATCCATGTAACCAAAAACACTTGTACCCCCATAATACTTTGAAATAAAAGAAATAATAGTTAAAAAAAGAGAAAGAGATAAACTAATCTTTTACTAGATACTTTACCAATCAGAAATGACCAGCTAACCTCAAAATGGGGACTTTCCGATTGGACCAGTCAAATATTTTCTTTGTCTTGCTTCCTTGAACACCCTATAAAAGTTTCCCCTCCTTGTTAGAGCCCAAAACTGCCTGGGGTCTGCAGTTGCCCAATTCATGCATCACTGTCTGCTTAAATAATTTCTTTAAAAAAAAAAAAAAGAAAATTAAATTAACACCTAACAGATGTATTTTTTTCAGCATATTATGGGGGTACAAATGTTTAGGTTACATATATTGTTCTTGCCTCATCCAAGTCAGAGCTCCAAGTGTGTCCATTCCTCAGACGGTGCTCACCGCACCCATTATGTGTGTATATACCCATCCTCTCCTCCCTCTCCCATCTGCCTGACACCCGATGAATGTTATTACTATATATGCACTGAAGTGCTGATCAGTTAATACCAATTTGATGGTGAGTACATGTGGTGCTTTTTTTTCCCATTCTTGGGATACTTTACTTAGTGGAATGGGTTCCAGCTCTATCCAGGATAATATAAGAGGTGCTAGATCACTATTCATTTTGTGGCTGAGTGAACTCCATGGTATACATTTAATTATATGTAGCAGATGTGAAGAAGGCCATGCCTCCAAGACATTGGACATCATTTTGTGAATTATTTGAGGCTGGGCAGGTTTGTTTCACCATGCAAAATTGGCTTTACCCTGGCCTACTACCAATGTAAGACTGTGATAAACTAATTCTTCACTGGGTTCTTGTGGCCATGCAAGCAGTGTAAACAAGTAATTATGAATTCTAATTGGAGATATTTCCCTGTGTCAACCTGGAGTCAAAGTTGATCCAGTTTAGTGTTCTTATGCTGTTTTTTTTTTTTTTTTTTTTCCTTTTTTAAAATTTGATCCATTTCCTGAGGACATTGCTGTTTTGGAGTCTTGGGTTCATATGGAGTGTCATCTTTGTTTAAGCTCTGTTCACAAGGTGTTAACAGATATGCCAGGACAGTGGTTGTCTCCAAATGTTTGTTTACCTCTCTCATCAATTTTGGCCTCTTATAATATCATTTACTATTTTGAGATATTTTAAATATATATCTATGTATATACACACAAACACACACATATATATTCTTCGAAAATATCCTGTATGTTCTTTCAAAATATTCTATATCCTTTCAAAGTATTTTATTCAGCATTTAGTTGATGTCTTAGTTTCTATTGCTATGTAACAAATGACCTCAAATCTTGGTGGCTTAAAATAACAGCAAGGATAGATTATGGAGACAATCTTGCTTTTTACAGATGATTTTTTAAAAGTACTTTATGTTTATATTATTATACTGACAAAAATAAGATTAAAGACAGTAAGGTATGAACTGAGGCATGATGGATGTCCGTCAGTGAAATGTGTCTGTGCTTAGACAGAATACACTTGTTCTTGATTCCCCTTCCTGGCTCTCTGCTGAATAGGGGGCCCACCTGGCTCGTTGATGGTAAGTGGAGGAAAAGGTAGGGTCTAGTAACAAACAGAGGAGTGCTTGAGGTAGGAAGCAAAATACTGGGCTTGGCCTCATTATCATGAGAAATTTGGCCACTTAACATATGATGAATTTAAATTTTGGAGAGAATTTTTGAGGGAGTGGCAGGGTCCAGGTTGCAAGGGAACTGACAATGGATTGTGGAGAGTAGAAGGAAGAAGTAGGATCGGCCAGTGTTCAATGCTAGTTAGAAATGAGTCTTCTGAGTCTTGGCTTAGCAACTGGCCAGCTCTATGGCCTTGAATATGTCACATTGTTAAAATAGTTTTTCAAAGATGAAGGGCACAAGTGAAAGAAAGAAAGAAAGAGAGGAAGAAAGAAAGAAAGAAAAGAAGGGAGGGAAGGAAGGAAGGAAGGTAGGTTACAGCCAGACACACCCTCATGACATTTAAACACTAGAATAAGGGAAGATTCTGAAAACATCATAGGAATGAAAATTAGCAGGCATCAGCGTTTCCATTAGGAATACAAGATGCTAGGACACAATGGGGTAACGCATTTCTAGTTCTGAGGGAAAAGTTTTTCGACATAGAACACTAGTTTGCTTTGGTGGAAACTTTTGGTTTCCTACTCACCAACCATTTTTTCTCTGCCAATTTGTAAGCACGTTTCTGGTTTTATGAAGGCATTTGCTGAGCAGGAGTATGCTCCGGAGGGAAGAGGGAAGGCCTCTCCCACAGTCCTGGATGATGAATCATTATTGGTCTAAATCAATCACGATAACATCTCTTCTCTTTGTTATTGGTTATTCGAAGTGTGGGATTACAATGTGGTTGTACGGAAGATGTCTTCAGGCATTTCTGGGAAAGATTTTTGTTTTCCTGATAAAAAGATAGAGCTATTCAGGAAGATCTCTCTTCCCCTACAGCCCTTCTTCCTGCCTCAAACTCGGTTATTTGAGGATATTATGTTTGGATCTGTGTCATCCAACTTGTGACCAGGAGGTAATAAACCAGCGTTCTGTGGATGGCTACGAAGAATAATAGAAAGAGCTTGGGTCATTGATAACATTGTTTAGTTGCTGCACCAAGCCCAGTGCCACCTCCCTTCAGACTTCCTGTTATTTGAGATAATTAAGAATCTTTATTGCCCAAGTCATTTTGGATATGGAGTGCATCATAAATGACACATGGGCAAAATTATCTACCAGACATAAGAAGTAAAGATATGTTCCTTTTCAGATGTGGGAGCAGCCAGCCATTTAGTCTCATATACTTCTTCTTAGGGCTTTTTCCAGAGGATTATTCCAGTAAATTGAGGGAGGCAACCAGAAAAGGAAACGGAATCCATCAAAGGGGCATAAAGGCAAGTCTTGGAATGACAGCATAAAGTCCAGACACAGCTAAACAGATTGGAAAAAAGGAGAAAGGATTTGAAGTGCAGATCAGCGAGGGAGGTAGAAAGGGAGGTTTTCAGGGAAAAAAAAAGGGGGAGTGAACTCAATGGATAGAAAACATGATTGAGAGTTTGGATGACGAAGGGGAATGATGCAGGAAGAAAAAAGGCGAGTGGGAGCCCTGCCTGTGTGAGTCTTGCTGGGGGCAGGTAGGGAATATATAAGAAAGACGTGGAACCCACGTGAAGTGGACTATGTTGCTATGTGCTAGTACGTGAGGTAACGTAAAGACAGAGAAGCCGTTAATTCTTACAATGTAGGAATATTCACTTTTGGGAATTCCATAAATCTTGGCATTGGAACCATCTAAACTTAGTAATGAGCAATGTTTATATAGTTTAAAAAATTAAATATAAACAAATGTGGTATAATCATGTAAACTTAAATTTGTAGAATTAACCTTTGGACAAAGAACAGATGTCTTGGTTGTGGTCGTATGATCACACACACAAATTTTCACTGTTGACAATGGATAAATACAGCCGGTGTAAAAGCAGGGAGTACAGTGGGGTAGAAAACTGAACGGAAGTGTGAAGGCACTAGTTTCCTTAACTCACAATCTGGTGATAATCATTAGATATGGGTCAGCACTGGTAGAATAAGAAAGTGATGTTTAAATATGCTATTTAATTTAAAAAGTAATCAATGTAATAACTAATATTTGGTGAGAGAGAAGATGAGTGTATATGAGTAAAATCTTCATCTTTTTGGTTGGAATGCTTCACAGACTCCTCTGTCTCCCTGTTTGTGTTTCAAATTCCACCTTAGATCGTCATCTGCCCTATGAAACACTTCCAGCCACCTGCCACACTGGCTCCCGAGTTGCAATAGCCAATAACTGCGTGCTCCTCTATCGGTGTCTTCATTCACCCACCCAGTCAACTGTCCTTCTTGAGGGTGTATTCTGTTCTGGGCTCTGTGGTAGGTGCTACATACAGGACTGTAAAAAAGCAAAATATGTATGGGTGTTCTTCACATGGCACTGACACTTTATAGGGAGGAAGAGAATTCAAGTCTGTTTGCAAAATTACATAAGGAATTATAATTATGATAGGAACTATGAAAGACACACATATGAGCAAGAAGAGTATAGACTCACAAGAGGGGACCTCGTTTGGGGAATCGAGGAAGGGTACCTTGAGGAGGTAACACATGGGCTGCTCTCTGAAGTGTGATAGACAGTCACCAGACCGAGGGTGGGGGTGTGCAGCAAAGAGCAGGGCGTGAGGAGCAGGGCCCCAGGCGGGAAGGAGTGAGCCCCGCTGCAGAGAAGCCCCACGCAGTCCCCACGACAGTGGCATGTGGAGCGTGAGGAGGAGGGAAGCTACATGCTGGTGGGGATGCAGAGACTGGGTCTTGTAGGGCCTTGCAGTCATGTTATGGGTTTTGTCTTTCTGATGAGAGAAGGAAGAAGCCACCGGAGACTAACCACAATGAGATTTGTTTGTGAATAGATCATGGATGAGCAAACTGCAGTGTGGAGGGCAAGTCTGGTCCAACACCTTTTCCATAAATGCAGTTTTTACGAGAACACAGCCACTCTCGTCTGTTTGCTTGTTATCTCTGGCTGCTTTCATACTATCGTGGCAGAGTGGGTAGTTGTGACAGAGATTACATGGGTCACAAAGTCTGAAATACACATTATTTTGCCTTTTACAAAAAAGAATATTTGTTGGCCCCTGGAATAGATCATTCTAGAGACAATGCTTGGGGCTGTTCATGTTTTTTATTAGCACATACTGTACCAAGATCACCCGTAACCTTGATTCTCTCCCCGCTACTAGACTGTGAACTCCTTTAGGGTAGGGACCAATTGTGTTCAACTCATCTTAGTTTCCCTAACTACTGCTACATTATTGCTATGATCATTAATGGACTAATCAAGTCCATTCTGCTCATTTACCTTTACTCCAGCTGCTGATTTCACTGATTTGAAAATTGACACCAAGGGAGATTGAGTACCTTCCCCCAAACCTCAGCAGGTCAGTGTCCACACTGGGTCTCAAATCCAGGTCTCTGTACTCTCAATCTGTCATCTTTGTTCTTCCTCTTATTCAGCTGTCCAAATTAGTCTAAAAATAAGCAATTATTTGAACATCAGTAGAACCAGGAGACTGGAGATATGTATCTACTTATAGAGTCATACATTTTAGAGGCATGATGACTCACTTATGTGAAAAACGTGCCCAGGAGCCTTGTCTAAATCTGTGTTATAATCATCTCTACAGAGCAGAAGTTCGTGCATTATTTTAGCAAGCTGGGCTCGACAAATTGTCCTAGAAAGCTTTGGAGACTCTGCAAGGAGTCCTACACGGAGGTCAGAGATGCAGAAGGCTCCGTACTGCTGTTCCATATGCCTGTTCACCCTTCCTATTAGGAGGCTGGAAATATAATTAGGAGACAAGCACCACAGATGCTGCAGTTTACAATATCCAGAAGAAACCGCCGAAATGGGTAAGACATGAAAGGATAATTTTGCTTATACAAAATAGCAGACTGCAAACTAAAACCAAGAAAAACAAACAGGCAGATGGGAGAGTGGAGACGGCATTGGCACAGCTGTGAGCAGGATTTAGACACCCAGATGCAACATAATTTGGGGGGAGGGGTGGGAGAGGAAGAGAATCTGAAAAAAAAAATCTAGATACAAAAAAGATACTGGGGAATAATGAGTTTCTCATCTCTCCACCTGCAGGTTAAACTTTTTCACGTCCACCTCCTGCCACCATGGTTGCTGAAAGTCATTTCCTGGGAGCTGGAAGAGGACTGGAGGACAGGAGAGACGGACAAGCCTCATTCCCAGCAGAGAGGGCAGCACAGTAGAGTCAATAGCTACGATTGCAATGGAAGACATAACCGGCGCCCAGAAGAGGGGGAATAGTAAGGTTTAGTTTTATTATTAGAAGCACTATTGAGACAGCAGCACATGTGTGTGGCTGCCTTTCCAGATACAGCTCCAGGCCTGGGGAGGGATAAGAATGAGAAACTCATCACACATGGAGTTCCTACCACGCATCAACCACTGTAAAGGAAATTATGAGTATCATCTTCATTAATCATCCCTTCCCAACAACAATAGCAAAAATGAAAAGAAAACAATGTATTGTGTTCCCTATTTTTACAGATTGGGAAACTGCAGGTCCAAGGGGGAGGAGCTAGGATTTAAATTTAGATCTTTATGATGTCTTGGAAATTATTCTCCAACACATAAATACAAACACAAGTCAGAGTCATCAGAAAAAACACATCAGCAAAAACCAAACGTAATACCAAGAGGGAGCAGCAATATATTCTTTAGCAAATTGTGACTCTGAAAAGGAAATTCTGTTAGCCAAAGGATACTCAGCCAATGGGTGCTTGACGCTGCCATGCCACTAGGGCATTGTGTCTTCAGACCCTTGAAGTACTTGCAATTTATTTTTTTTTTACAACTCTTTATGCATTTTTACTCTCAGTGTATTGTGAGTCCTTGGAGGACAGAAATTGGACGTCACTCATTCTTATACCCCCAGAAGCCCGAGAAAAGCCTAGCCCTGCGTAGGGCTGCTGGAAGGCCTGACTCCAGGGGTCCCACTTACATGGCACCAGTGTGAGCGATGGAGGCAGAGCTGTGCTCCACAGGAGGCCTGCCCAGAGCAGGTGTTCTGTGAATAACGGTGAAGTGATGGGCGCGCTTCAGCCATGGGCTTCCTAGAGGTTCCCTATGAGAACTGATCTGAGGGTGAATTTTCAGGATACTCTATTTAACATGCCTCTTGTTCCCAGCCCCCAACCCCCACCTCACTGCATTCTCATCACAGTCCTGTGTAGCGGGATGGTGTTTAATCCCAGAGCTATTTATGCTCGTGACTGGCGTTCCTCTTAGCTTCCTTGAAGTGGCCTGGTCAAGTGAAGTGAGTCCATATTTTAAACAAAATAATGTGCTTTTTTTCTAAAGTAGATTCCTTTATAAAGTGTAGCTCATAAAACCTCTTTCACACATAATAGATGCTAAGTAACATGATTTACCTTATCATCTATTTTGTATTCCCTCCTGGAGCTCAGGGAACAGCACACCATGCCGAGCACACCAAGCGGGGGCTCCTTGGATGGGGTGTTTCCTGATGGCAGCGGGGCCGCTCTGCCTGTTGCCGCAGGAAATGAGGTAGACTTCCCATACCTCGGAGGACGTATCTCTTCATGGGAAGAGAAAAGTCGTAGCTCTGCATTCCAGCTCGTGGGCTGCTCGTACCAGCTATTTTGGGGAAGGGGAAAGCCAGTCTCACAGCACTTTCCCCAGAGAAGAGATGCCAATGTCAATGTTAACCATTAGGAAACATCATTAAAGCGGATGAGAAATGGGCTGCGGACATTTTTATGAGCCCAGAATACTCTGCTTGGAGGTTTTATGGAGACCACAGGAAGCCAGAGAGACAATGACATTCATAGCCTTTTTTAGAGTCTGGTGAGGAACAATCTTCATACTCAACAGAGTGTGTTTTTGAAAGGGGACGTTGGTGTTGGGGACCATTCAAAGCAAGCCTTTTCCAGAGAGCTTGTGCACCTGTTCTGTTCAAGACAATATGCTTTGGGCCAAGTAGTTGTGGGTCATTGTCCAAATCTCTTCAGAATTGCAAAGAAAATCCTTCCTTTTGATTTCGGGACACTCTGGGAACTAGACTTTAGAGAATGCTCTTCTGCTTAACTCTCCATAGTTGCAATATTCCATCAGTAATCTCCACAGATTGTTTTTTTTTTTTTTTTCTTTTTTTCACATGACAAAACGAAGCTCAGAAAGGCTGAGAAACTTGCACAGATGCACCAATGTTAAGTAAAGGGGTTAGCATTTGACTCTGTGTGTTCTTTTTTTTTTTTTACATCACAACATTGTTTATTATGTGAATTTTTTACAATACAAACAAAAAATACAGAAATGCAATATATGAATACAGCTAAATGCAGAATGGTGACTTTTTTTTTCTCTTCAAGAGGCCATGATTCCCATTTCTAGTAAAATAAAGAGACTGCATATAGGTAGAAACAGGTTGGTCGTTAGCTTCACAATTTTGCCTAGAAATGATCTATAAATGCATTTTCCCCCCTGCTACTTACCATAAAGTGTAAAAAGGGAGTTAAAGGAAAGTTTCCTTGTTGGTTCCTACCATATGAAAGATGCTATATTCTATTTTAGCAGGGCCAATATATGGAAAATATCTAAATTAAATGTTATTACAAAAATGAAGCAGTAATGAGATTCTGGCTAAAGAGGGCACTAAATGAGAATAATATATATTTAAAGTATCCAAAACAAACAAACAAACAAACAAAAAAAGGTTGTTATAAAAAAGCTCTAGGTGCACTGTTAAGCATATAGGATTTTTTTTTCCATGTGTATTTTTAAACAATGGAAGTGTCAAAAAATAGGGTCAACTGTGTTAGACTAAATTACATTATTGTATATGCTGCACTGAATGGAACCTTTGTATAATAATTATCATAGAGAAGCATAGTTTGCATCATATTATGGCAATTTATCCTCAACGATAACCTTCCAGAGTCCTTTTATTTTGGAATATCCTGTAAACAATCAAACCACCAGAACATGATTGTACAACAGTAAAATGTTCTCTTGCATTAAATTGAAGATATCTGTTTAATAAAAAAAGGAAAAGAAAATGTAGGAAAGGTACTTAGAGCTGTTACTTTCTAAGTACACAACACCCTAGACAAATTCAAGGCATCTTAATCTCCATCAAGAACAACAACAAAAAAATAATTTTTGTCATGCTGTTAAATCCATCATTATGGATAAAACTGGTGCAAATTGGTCAAACAGATCCAACAAACACTGATGTCCAAGCTGGCATATTGGCAACTAATACGTAACTGGTGGTCAATAGAGAGTTTAAAAGATCTTCCCTTTCTTCTTGTTCTTTTCCAAGGTTCTGGAAGAGTTCTGTTGTTCTAAAATGCGTTGTTGAGCTTCCCAGTTTGCTTTCTCATCCTCAAACTGACGACGTTTTTCCTCTAATTCTTTGTGCTGTGCTTCCAAATTCTTTTTCATTTGCTCATGGCGCCGTTGGAGCTCAGCTTCAGAGTCCTTCAGTTTCTGAACTTTTTCTTTGACCTTCATCTCAAACACTTGCTCCATCTCCATCTCCATCTTCTTCATTTTAGCTACATGCTCCCTTCTTTCTTCTTCCATTTGTGCCAGAGGGCTCTTAGTAAGCTGCCCTTTATTCTTGTTGTTATCAACTCCATTGTAAGTCACAGCTGCCAGTTTTCTGCTTCTGTAGTTCTCATAGTGTACATTATTAGTAACATCTTTCAAGTCCTGCATATGTGTTCTTATCAACATATTTCTTAGAATTGTAAAATCACAATGTTCACCATTTTCAACTTCAGCAACACCCCAAGGATACTGCCTTCCTCTGACCCTTTTGCCATTAACTTCAATGATAGTATTACTACCTACCACCGCAAGAGGTAAACGGTCCTTTATCTTTTTAACAAGCTTATTTTCTTCTTCATCATCTGTTTCTGGAAATTCATATATTTTAATTTTATGTTCTTGGATTTCTTTCATTATCTGTTTTTTAAACTGTTGGCATTCCTCTGGTGTGAGCGTGTCTGCTTTGGCAATAAGTGGGATGATATTCACTTTTTCATGCAAACGCTTCATAAACTCAATATCCAATGGTTTAAGTCCATGCCCAGAAGGAGCGATGAAGTACAAACAACACTGCACCCTGTTATCAGGCATCTGACGTCTGTTTACTCGAGATTCTGCATTTAGGTAGTCCTCAAATTTACTATCAATGTAGTCGATAACAGGCTGCCAGCAATTACTATTATCCACTGCATCTCCAAATCCTGGGGTATCAACTATTGTGAGCAGCAACTGAACACCACCTTCTTTGATTAAAACTTTAGATTGTTCCACCTGTACAGTCTTTTTAATTCTATGGGAAGGACCTGGATACTCTGGAGAATACAAATCTGTGAGGAATAACGAGTTGATTAATGTCGACTTTCCCAATCCAGATTCAGCTACTACCATAAGTGTGAATTCAAACCCTCTCTTCACCGATTTTCTGTATACTTGATTTGGGAGATTGGCAAATCCCACATAGCCTTCAAGGTTCTTCTGTTGAGCTACCATGGTGCTGCTGTCGACGCTCCTCTCCTCAGCAGCAGCGGATCTCGCACTGACCGACATCCCCTCCCCCCTCCGCGACCAGCCCCGGCGCAGCGCAGCCCGCCGATTCTCCCACTCTGTGTGTTCTTTACAGTGCTGCCCCCGACCCAAGCCCAGAGAAGCAGATTTAAGGCAGGGGTAGGAAAAAAGGCTGTGCATATAGAACTGTCCCCAAATGAAGTCTGTTGGGTCTTTATTTAGGACTATAAGCGCACCAGGGATATTTTTCTTTGTAAATCCAGAACTGTGTTTGTAAGGCATTGAACCACACAGTGAAATAGAAAGAAGGTGAGCAAATTCCTGGCAGTTTGCTTTCTGCCTTCACAGTATTGCAGTTGTCTGTTTTCTCTGGAGCCCTAGAAGAGGGAGGGGGACTATGGTCCAGAATATTCCTGAAACGCAGAGCTTTCCTATTTATACTGACATCTTGTGGTCGTGCCATGTGACTGCAGTCTGCATTGTCTTGGGAGCCAAACATTCAATTTTACCAATACTCATTTTACTCACTTGTGCATTAGTTGAGCTAGAAGTTACAAAGCACCTGGTGGGTGCCAGGCACCGTGCTAGGCACTGGAGAATACCAAGACACGATCACAGAAGGATCATGTGAAAGACCACCTTGGAAACTACTGAAGCAGCTCAACTCTTATTGAAACTATAAAAGAACAACAATTCAGTGAGCATCTGCCCTGGGGTGGGCCAGATACGCAACGATAGTGACGTGATTTGCTCTGCATCTGTTACCCCAGTGAATCTTCACAATGACCATCGCTGGTGAGTATTCTCGTTCAGATTTGAGGAATCTAAAGCTATGAGAGGTTAATTAAATTATCCAAGTTTCAATAGCTTCTAAGTAGTGAAGTTAGGTTTTGAAATCTGATCTTTTCAGATCTCAAAGCCAGAACTGTACTTCTCTGTAAACAAACAGCAAGAAGAGATTAATTCCAATGCTCAGGTGGCATCTGAGAAGGCCTTATAGAATGCCCAAGTTCATTTCATGAGATTTAGCCCATGAAAATAATGAGTTATCAGACTTCCCAGATGTCCAGTGGTTAAATTCCTTTCAGTTAATTCAGTTTGCCAGCTAAGCACCCGCTGTGAACATCATTGTGTATAGACTTCAGGTGAGTCTCCTCTGCAAACTCATAAACACAAGAATATATAAAAAGAGGAAATTATACTGTATATACTGTTTTGTAACCTGCTTATTTTATCTAATTTATTAGATTTCTATTGCTGAACAGCAACTTACCGCACATTTAGTGGCTTAAAACAACACCCATTTATCTCATAGTTCCCTAGGTCAGAAGTCCAGGCAGGCTGGACTGGATTCTCTGCTGAGGATCTCACAGTGCCAAAGTCAAGGTATGTGCCTGGCTGCGGTCCTGTCTACAGGCTCTGGGAACAATCTGTTTCCAAGTTCACTCAGGTTGTTGGCAGAATTCAGTTCTTTGTAATGGTAGCACTGAGGGCGTTTTTTATTCTTTCTGGGTGCTGGCCAAAGACCAGTGTCAGGTGCTAGCAGCTGCTCTAGGGTCTTTGACGGTGACCCATGGAGAGCCCCTTCCACACTGAAGCTTTCTCACGCGTCTCATCTCCCTAACTTTCTCTCCTGCTATTCTCTGGAGAAATCCCTCAGTTTGTAAAGGGCTCTTGCCCTTTAAAGGGCATCCAGGTTACGTCCCCCTAGATGACCTTTTCTACCTTAAGATCAACTGATTAGCAACTTCAATTACATCTGCAAAATTCCTTTTGCTGTGTAATGTAATGTATCCGGGGAATGCCACCAGGGGGCCAAGTCATGGGCCATTTTAAAATTCTGCCTATCACATTTAACAATCATTTTTTAAACATGTTATCTATTGAGGGTCTACTTTGGGGCTAGATTTTAGGCTGTAGAGATAAGATGGTGAACAAAATAGATAAAGACCCTGCATTATTTAGCTGACGTATTAGTGTTCTGGAAAGGAAAATACTTTCTATATTATGGAATATGCCTGTGCCCTTTTCATTTTTTTAATAGACATGTAATTCCATTGTAAAAAAATTATCATAATTTAAATAAATAATTCACACCATTGGACAATTTAGATTCTTTTCAATTTTTGCATTTGTAAACAACATGGCAATGGACATTCTTTTGCACTATTACCGGATAGATGCCTGGAAATGGAATTTTAGGTCAAAGTATATAATTTTGGTACATGATATTAAACTGTTTCCTGGAAAGCCTTGTACCAACCAACGTTCCTACCAATATTGCCACTTTTTTTCATTTCTGCAAATATTTCTAGTGAGATTGAACATTTTATCTCTACATAGGACAGATCTATGTGTACACTATGTATAGTACAACTCTTTCATGCCTTTCCTATTCACATTTTTTTGTCTATTTTTCTACCAGAATTTTTTTTTCTTTCTCAGTCATTTAACTGGAGTTCTTTAAATATCAAGTAAGGTATTAACTTTGTTGTCATATATATTGCAAATTTTATGCCAGTTCATTGTCATTTAATTTCGTTTCTGGAATCTTTTGATAGAAAGTTTTCTTTTAATCCAATTCATGATTTTCTTTACAGTTGTGCTTTTGGAATAATGGTAAAGCTTTTTTCTTTTATCTCCTTATATGAGAATGTAGATATATTTTCATTTGAATTTATTTTATTATAGAAACATTTAACTTGGCCATAAATTAGGGATTATATATTATTTTCAGAAGCATAACCGAGCATTCTGCCATTATTTCATGAAAAAGCCAAATATTCTGAATGTCTACAAATATTTTGTTCTCTTTCTGGACTTTCTATATAATTTCCCTGTTCTGGCTATCTTGGGTGATTCCCAACATAATCATGATTTTTCGAGCTTTAGGATGTTTTAATATCTGATAAACCAAGTCTTCCTTCATTATTCTTCTTAAAAATATCCTGGTCAGTCTCACAGTTATGCTTCTATATGTGCCATAGATATAAGTTTAAGTCAAATCCAGACTTTTCAGTGTCCAAATATGAGCATGAGAGCAACATGGAAAGGCAGGGCACTACGAATTCGTGTCTCGAGTCCAGAGTACTTCCCCCAGCCCTCGGCCATCCCCAGTTAAAGATTGACTGATGATGTCGGTGAGACCCTGCTCTCTTTTGCTTCCTAATCTACCACCTCTAGCCAGTTACCTACAACAGCTGATTGCACCCGCCATGTCTTAAATAGGTCAACTGTCTGCTTCCAGACCACTAGCGCTGGCCTGGTCCTGAGCGTGGCCTTCTTCTGCCTGGTCTGCTTGACAACCTGCTGACCACACGCTGTCTCCAGGCCTGCACGCTCGCTCTGCACGCCCCTCACTCAGCACAGGGACAGCCCAGAGGGTGAACCCCATCGTCCCCCTGCCATGCAGAAGACTTCCTGCTGACGTTCCTCATCTCTGAGGATGCAAAACAGTCTAAACGCGTCGTATTCTGGGCCTTGTCTATCTTCCTGACTTCGCCTGCCTTCAGACTCTGTCTTGGAACTTCGTTCCTCCTGTTTCGACCGCCATCCCCACGCGGGCTATTCACACCCCGCCGTCATGCATTTCTCGTGCAGCCTCCCTCCCCACTGCTCCGCTTTCCCCTGGCGAGGAGCCAGCACTGCCCCTCGTTTCAGACTGTGCACTGGCTGTATCTCCTTGGAGAAGAGTTCAGTGATGCCAGTCCTTGTCCCTCAGGTCCCACGCCAGGCCTGCCCTTTCCCAAACTCGTGAGGAGCAAGTTGTAGTTTTTCTCTATATGTTCATCTTGTTATTATTACCTCTCCACAGAATATCATCATTTTCTATTTAGGTGCTTGTTTTTGATAAAAATAAGTAAAGTTGACAGCTCAGGCCACATCTCATGGATGTATGTATGAATTTATAGCTCCCGTCAATTGTGGTATAACCTAATAAATCCACACGGACATATACTCTTTCATAGCTGTTTAAGTTTCCATAACACTCCTGCCAAAATGTGTCATCAGTGTCCGCTCCTCTTCCAGTATGACCTCCCCTAATTCCTCACCCTCTGTTTTGATTATGACCCTTAAAAGCAATTTGATCTCTGATTTACAGCAAAGAATGTTTCTTTGTTTTAGTATATTTTGTCTTACAATTTAAGCACAGAGAGCATGGATTGTGTAAAGCCTCTCTCTCCTAGTGCTAATTTTGGAATCTCAAAGCTAAAAGGAGCAAGGCATTTTTTTTTTTTTCCAGGCTAAGAGTATCTTTGTTACCAGGTCCATGTGTACTGATACTTCCTGAGGCCCAGTGACTGCAGAGACATTGGGAGACAAGAAGGAACTTTCATTGAAAATGCTCTGCCTGGCTTCGTAGACCTCTCTGAAGTGAACTTCACTTGTTATCCAGGCCATGGTAGGTTGCTATGGAAACCAACATGTTAGATCAGCAAAAACTAAGACAAAGATTCGGAAGAAGTCATTGATGCTGCAACCTCCTTTTAAGTCTCTCTCTCTTTCTCTATTTTTCTCTTTGTTCAGGCTTGTGTGTTTACATGCACGTGTTTGTACATGCATCTGTGTGCATACATGCATCTGTGTGCATACATGTGTGTGTGTGTGTGTCTGTATGAGAGCTGGATGTCAAAACTGCCCTGTCCCTTTTTCACCAAGTGTACATACCTTTCTGCCCTTCTCAGAACTGGGGCTCCCTGGCCGGTCTTTACTATTGTTAGGGCGTCTTCAAATAGTTGGCCCAGCTTGTGGGGCCACAAAGAGAACTTGGCCTTTCCTATTAATATCTAACTGGTCTCTGGAGGAGAACTGGTTATGTAAGGAGAAATAATCCACCATCAGTCATGAGGACTAAGCCGCATTCCACAGAAAAGAAAATAAAAACCTGCGGTCAGTGTTTTGCTAATGTCTCTGCTGTTAATCCAGGGCTGGAGACCGGAGCCAGGGAAAACATTTAATTCAGACCTTGGAGACTCTTGTAAAGGTCCCTGTTTCAGCTCGGTCAGGGAATTACCCACCCAGGCAGAGCGGTGGGAAATGTTTCCGACGTTAGAAATTCCAGCTGGGTGTTGCAGTTGCTTTGGGCTCTGGTTCGGAATGAGGTACGCTAAAGAGAAAAGCCCCAGTGCTGGCTGACGCTCACTCATGCTTTCATTCACGAGGGTGGTGAGATGGGCAGGGCTGTAGCTTCCAGAATGTTCTCAGCTGCTTCATGTGCCCTGGAGGGGGAGAGGGATGTGGCGGCTCCTGCACTCAGGCAGCGGGGACAGTGTGTTGGTGCAGGAAAATCCTGGAGTTCAAACCCCATGGGGAGGAAACACAGTTCTGAGCACTGACTATGTACCAGGTAGTGAGGGCCCTCGGTATCTCAAACACATTATCTGAAACTCATTTAATTCTCACATCAAACTTGCATGCCACACATGTATCCAAGTTTTACAGACACAGAAACTGAGAATTAAAGAGGGTAAGTAAAATGACAAAGATCACATAGCCAGACAGAGGCTGGTATGAGATTTGACTCCAAGCCTGCTGGATATCAAAGGCTGTTTTCCTTTCCACTGTTCTTCTCATTTTAATGTACTGTTTGCAGGATGTGCACACGCACACACACACACAGTGCCTTATAGTTGCACACTGCCATTCCTGCCTTGCCATCTATACATACGAATGATTTCAGAGGGCACCATTAGAGAAAGTGTTAATGACTCCATGAAAGGCTGTCTTCCCCACTGGGAGAACTGAGTGCCCGATTTAGAATGAGTCACGGGAAGGGAAGAGCATTAACATTTGATTCCCTCTTTCCTTCCCTCTTTCCCTCCCTCCCTTCCTCCCTCCTTCCCCTTCTCCCTTGTAATAATTCAACAAGTGATCTTTGAACATTTATTCTATATCAGCCTCTGTACTTGGCACAGGGTGGAGTTTGGGGCTTATCTTTTCACTTTGGTTTTTGTGATTTCCTTGTGTACATGTGAGCATGTGCTGTGAATACGCGTCAGCAGTCCTTATATTTAATGTAATAAAATTAATATGTGCCCTATTTTTCATATACCTTTTGTCTTCTTTTAAAGAAATCCCTACCTCATATCACAATGTCCCTTACTGACTATTTTCATAAAGTCTTAGAGATCTGCCACTCACATTTAGGTCTTGGTTCCATATAAAACTGATTTTTGGAGAGTGTGAAGTAGAGAACCAATATGTTTTCATTTCTTCAATATGAATAAGCAAATTCTGACTCCCATTTATTGGATAGTTCCCTTCCTTCACTGACCTGTCAGACTATGTTCCAAGTCTATTTTTGGGGGCCCTTCAGATCTCATCCAACGCCCATTTTCTCTCAGTGTTATTGATATTGATATTTGATAAGATCAAACTTGTGGCATTGTGAGTTTCCATTCTGATTTCATTTTTGATACCTACGTCATTGAGTAGTGGATTCCCAATATGTGTTTTCTTAAATACATATTTGGTATTATTGATTTCTAAATTGTATTTTGATATCAGATCATAGTCAATATGATACTGCTATTTAAAAACTTGTTGAGAATTATTTTATGGTTTGCAAAATAACAAATTTGTATAAAATTTTTGCATTTGCTTGGAAAATTATGGCTATCTCGCAATCGGTGGATTTAGGATTCTATGTTCATTCACTCATACTTGCAAATAATGTTTCCTTTAAATCTGTTCTTTCCTTTTTATGTTTCTGTTTGTCTTTTAATATCAAGAAGCCTGGTTTGAAATTTTTCATTGTATTTTCTTTATAGTTTTATCACACTTTATGTATTTTGAAATATGTTGTTATATTCATACTTTTTAACTTAATCTTTTATCACTATTTCATGATGCTAACTAATTTTCTTTTAATCAGGTTTTGTGTTATGTGGCATATATTTTCCCATCCTTTTACTTTCAACCTTGCTGCATCTCTATCATTTGGATGTAAGTTTTCTGAAATTCATAGGCTGATATATATTTTAAGCCAGTCCCAATCTATTATTTTAACCAGAGATGGGCCAATACATTTAAAATTTTTTTTTCAAATATTGTGTTCACTTTTGAATGCTCCTTTCTCCTCCCTCATTTTTCCACATGTTAAAAAAACATATTATACATTCTTATTATGTATCTGAAAACATTCTGCTATTTATCATTGCTGCTGATTTTTGCTGATGGTTTCTTTGAGTTTTGTGTTCTTTCAGGTCTTTCAGGTTTTTGATACTCTATTTTTGACAATTCTTTGTGACCTCAGTTAAGGATGTCTAGAAACTTTGTATTCCCTCTGTTAGTCAAATGTAGTATACCCACTAGGTACAATTTAAAGCTCTCAGTTTTGTGGGTTTTTTTTTTTTCCTTTGTGTTTTGCAGATTGTGTGAATTCCATATTAGGCCTGGCTTTTGTGCTTAAATTCTTAGGGAATACATTTTTACTACCCTTTCCACCCAGAGCCACTTGTAGGCAAACACCGTGAGCCTCTGTAGGACAGACACTCCTGCAGCTCCCATTTCCCTAAGGGTGCACTTCTGTGCAGGTATCAGCATTGTGCATTGTTTTCCAGTCTAATTGCCCTTCCTGTGAGGACCCCAACATATGTCTCTGGTCTTCTGTGCTCGTGCCCGTTACACTGGATTTCAGTCCTCCTGGGATTGGAGGGCATTCCAGGGAAAGCCTTAGCTTCAGTGCTCAGTTGCCTTCCTGGAATTATACTGCTTTGTTAATGGCCTAAGAGGATGTCCCTTACTTTCTTAACAGCTTACCTTTGCATGTGAAAGAATATTAAAATTTTTAGTTTGTCTCCCCTTTCTGGATATACCCCGGCTGGAGAGTGTCAGGCTATTCATCTTTCATTTCCAAAATATTCATTGAGTGCTCACCTCCTACCAGATGCTGCTTGTGCCACTCACAACAGGCAAAGACACCTGCCCTTGGGCAGCACTTCACACATCATGATATTGCCTTCATGTTCGAACGGCAATAACTAATTCAATTATTATGTTCTGTGAATCGTTCTAAACATTGCTTATGCATTAACATGGGTATTTCTGTAATGACCTAGTGATAACTATGTTATTATCATTACCATATGACAGATCAGCAATCAGAGGTCAGGGGAAGTTAAATGCATACTAATTGACACAAATGAATGAACACATGAATGAATGAATAAGGTAGAAATTCAAGAGATTCAAATTCAAGTCCCTTTGAAATCAGAACCCATCACAATATGCTGCCACTAAGAAGCCTGTGGCTTACAATTCTAGCAGAGTTGATATGGTGTTCCTTACCTCAGACTGGTAGTTTAGACCCTCCTCCTTCTATGAAGGTCTTTTTGTTGATGAAACTCTGTCCAGAAAGTTCTTTCAGGAACAATGCTACAGATGGGCTGAGAAACAATTCCAATGAAGTGAGACTTGGGGCAGACTGTCAGCCACACCTCACACTCAAAACTTCTTAGACTCAAGACCAGTGAAGGTTTTTCAGATGTAAGAGGGCTCATTGTGTTGTGGATGAATGATACATCAAATTATAGACAAATTATAAGATATTCATTAAACATTTCCTTCTAATAACCAGAAATTCTAAGACATTACTCTGTCATTTTGCCTTTGGCATTTCCTATTTGTGATATAAAAAATCATCTTGGCTAGCAAACATGATTTTTTTCATTGTGGATTTACTAAGTGTATAATTCCTATGTACATATTATCTATGTTTTTATTATAAAGTGTGATGTGCCAAACTTTGGGCCCAAATACTTTTTGACATTCATTCTCCCCCAAATCCTTTTATAAAAAATGTCTTCTTGCTATTTATAGCACTCCCACAACAGAAAATGGCATTAAAGTCATGCATGGTGGCATTATAGGAATTTTGTTTTTCATCATATGATGAAAAATGATACCATCATCTGTACCATTGTTATACAAATCAGACATTTCCACAAAGCCCTACCATAGCCCAGTTGGTGTTAAAGGGATTTTTTTTTTCCAGGTGGGCTACTGAATGCAAAAAAAAAAAATTGCAAAATTTTATAAAAAAAATTGTCACCGCATTCTCAATTTGCCCTTTTGTTACTGGTTGTCAATAAGTCTCTAATGAAAAACCACAAACAGTAAATTCAGATTGAAAGGAAAAATTCAGCATGCTGTCTGAAATCAGCGAATAGCTTTTATATCTAAGAAAATAGATATAGATTGTCAGAGGACATGATCTCTCATATTTACTGATACTGTAAAAATATTTTTCCACTTGTGAGTAGGTTTGGTGGGCAGAATGCAAAATTTGGAAGAATTTCTAAGGCATTCAGCTGCAGAAATGAACTTCACAACTAACTGCAGCCCATTCTCACGAGAGTGTCTCCCATCTCTAGAGAGACACTACTTTTATTATAGAATCGCTTTGTTTGCCTGTTGAAAGGGAGGGGCGGGATTCCTGCGTCTTGTAGTAGGGTTCATATGATTGGCCATCTCTGCAATGATTTGCTATCTTCTCTTTTCCTTTCCTGTATAAGTGACTCAAAAAGTAATCTGGAGGCTATGCGAATTTGTAAGATAGTCCTTTCTAAAACGGCCTGAGCTTTATACCTATATAATGACTTTAAGATAGTCCCCCCAATACCTGTGAAACTAGTTTCTTATGCCTCCTGGAGCCACCTTGGAGGAAGCCTTCCAAGAGTCCTGCACCACAAAAACTTGTCTCCTGCCTCTGAACTTGTATTTGTTAACTAGACTCTAAAGTTCATGAGGGCAGAGACCATATTTTTCTTTTTCAACTATTATATTTCCAGCACCTAATACAATTTCATATTGTAGCAGTTCAATAATTATCTATTGAATAAAGGAATATAAGATGCCTACTGCCTGCATCACATGTTGGCAAGTGGCTTTCCTAGTGTCATCTAAAGCCATGTTAACTTGTAAACTTGTAATGAGTAACTTCTGGAGCTAGCGTGAGCCAAGCTAAGGCACTGTGTGGGGAACTGCTTGCTTAGTTGTTCTCTACAACTACCAGCATTTTAAATTTAATAGTCAAGAAGGGCCAACTCAAACAAAAGTCTAATTTCTAACCGACTTTGAAAAATTCTTTAACTCTGATCTTTGGAAAGTATAGAAATAAATGTGCTTTGTGGACCAAACTATAAAATTTCCTAGATATTTTACTCATGTGCAACTATGTGGAGCACATGAGCCTCTGTTAACAATGAATTCTCCTACTAAATTCTAATTCCTTTTCATTTAGCTTAACTGTTCTCAATCGACTGTGATTTTGCCCCTCAGGGATATTTCTAGAGACATTTTTGGTTGCCACACTATGGGGGGGGATGCCACTGGCACTTAGTAGGTAGAGGCCAGGGATGCTGCTAAACATTTTGCTAAAGTGGAGGACAGCCCCTCACAACAAAAGCATTAACGAGTCCAAGATAGCAGTGCTGGTGCTGAGAAACCTTGACCAAATGTGGCTGTGACCGCACATCTATTCTCCTCACTGTCCAAATGTTCTTTTTCAATGTTTTTTTTCCTTGTCATTTAGTCTTCTATTTTTTTCCTGGCCTTCCTTTATATTCACTGTCTGTATGCTTATGGGATAAAGCACACAGATCATTGCTGGCCCTGGTCTTACTCCTCAAAGCCAGGATGACTCATCCATTATGGTGACAGTGTCATCTTGGACAATCATGCCAAACTCTCTTGTCTTTCCTCCCACTTTCGTCTATTTCAATTTCGTTTACTTTTAGAGAATAGACCCTTGGCCATTTTTCATTATTTTGATCCTACTTTTACTCTTTGTACTTTCATTGCTCTATGGTACCCTCAGCTGTTACCTTTGAGGACTTGGCACTACAGAGCTAGACTCTACTGCCCCAACTCTGGTCCCTACACACTGCTCTAAGTCACTTGGCCAGGTGTTATTAACTGAGGCTCACTTATGTCTCCAGTAATAAGTGGGTTCAAACACTTACTGATAATGGCAGAGGAGTCTCAATTTCCATATACCTGAAGCACACAAATACGTATGTTTTTTGGAAGTTGGAGGGAACGTGGTGAGATTTTGAGGGTAACTACACACTGGGCACATGATGACTGGACAGAAATAGATGTTAGTTAGGGGCAAATAACAGTTTTATTCAGATTTGTTTCCTCTTGTCTGATATACTCCATAGTGCCTTAGGTTTATGATTTAACTTCAGGTTTATAATTTGAACTAAACCACTAAAATGTGTAGAATGAATTAAAACCCCATTTCAATAACTGATTGCTGCATATTTGTTAGTGTGGCACGTGGCAGCCTTCAGATTACGGTGGTAAGTGGTTTGTCACCAGTTCTACTTGTCTACTTGCTTTCTCATCACAAATAATTTGGCAAACTTGTTTATGAGTTTGTTAATTGACAGTTAAATATGCATAGGGTAAAGGGTGGATGACACAGGCTACAACTGACCTAGATGTGTTGTAATTGTTAGGGCTTAGGCAACTGCCTGAAGTTAAATTTAATGTTACATTTGCATCGCTGTAATCCTAAGTATATTTGCTTCCAATGTGCACGTGACATGCCAGCTGCACCATACTTGCTCTTTAGCTTTTTATTATAACTATAACACACAGTCAAATGTGCAAAGCTTAATGCATTTTTACTTTATGGCTTTTGTTTCTTAGCCTAAAGCAAACATACTCATGTAACCATCACTCACAAAAATATAAAATGTTTTGTGGATCCCCGAAGCCTCTCTCCTGGCTCCTTCCAGGCATTACGCCACTCTAAGAGGAGACCACGCTTACGATCTTTATCACTATAGATTAATTTGTCTGGCCCTGAACTTATAAATGAAAATAATCAGTATTTTTCACTTAATATATTATTTATAAGAGTAATGATTATTATTGTATAATTAGGGTCCATTCTTTTGTGTGTTGCTGTATTAACATATCTCAATTTATTGATTCATTGTATTTTGACTGACATTTGTGTTATTTCTTCTTTTGGGAATTTATGCATAATGCTCCTTTGCATTCTTGTATAGTCTTCTGGTACAGGTAACCATGAATTTTTGTAAATAACACAAAATATTGAATTTTGTAAAATAGCAGATTATTGAGCATGTAAATGTTCAGCATTGCTAAATAGTTTTCCAGAGTGGCTGTACCAATTTACACTCTCAGAAGCATGAATGCAATTTACACATTCCCATCAGCAGTATGCATTGTCCTCCCCTTCCTCAGATTTTACCCATTTCGGTGGCTATGTGGGACTCCTTCATTTGGGTTTTAATTTTCATTTTACTAGTGACTAATGATGTTGACCAAATTTTTGTATGTTTATTAGCTCTGGTGCATCTTCTTTTATGCCTTGTTCACTAAAATTTCATTGAATTATCCATTTAAAATCATGCATTTTTTTCTATTTGACTTCCACGTACTATTTATATATTCAGGATATGAGTTCTTTGTTGAATATATGTTTTACAAATATGTTTTCTCTTTTTGGTTTGCCATCTTACTGTATACATTGTGACTTTTGATAAACAGAATCTGATTTTAATAAGTCCAATTATTGTGATTTCTTGTACAAAATACTCCGTTTACCCCCAAATTAATAAAGTTATTCTTCTCTATTATCATCTAGACATTTTATTGTTCTTCCTTTCACATTCACATCCACAATCCATCTGACAATTATTTTTAAGTGGAAAGTAAAATAGAAGGCTCATTTTATTTCATGTGAATATCTAATTGGCCCAGTTTCCATTATTGATAAGACAACCTTCTCCTCCATCAAAATTCAGTGGTTTCTTTTTCATAAATTGGTTGCTGTAAACACGTTATCTTGCTTCTGGACTCTTTATTCTGTTTCATTGTTCTATTTATCAGTTCTCAGGTCAATACCATATTACTTTAATTATGGCAGTTTTACAAAACTGTTACTATCTGGTAATATTCCCAGTTTGATCATCTTTTAAATTTTTTGTAATTTATTTTTTGAACCATTTTTTTTTTATTTCAGCATATTACAGGGGCACAAATATTTAGGTTACATATATTGCTTTTCCCCTCCAGAATCAGAGCTTCAAGTATGTCTATCCCCCACATGGTGATCACCACACCCAGTAGGCGTGAATATACCCATTCCCTCCTCACCCTCCCACCTACCTGACACCTGATGAATGTTATTACTATATGTGCACATAAGTGTTGATCAGTTAATACCAATTTGATGATGAGTACAAGTGGTGCTTGTTTTTCCATTCTTGTGATACTTCACTTACTAGAATGGGCTCCAGCTTGATCCAGGATAATACAAGAGGTGCTATATCACCATTGTTTTTTTTGAAGCTGAGTAGAACTCCTTGGTATACATATATCACATTTTATTAATCCATTCAGGTATTGATGGGCACTTGGGTTGTTTGCACATCTTTGCAATTGTGGATTGTGATGCTATAAACATTTGAGTACAGATGTCTTTTTTATAGAATGACTTTTTTACCTTTGAGTAGTTGCTCAGTAATGGGATTGCTGGGTCAAATGGTAGTTCTACTTGTAGCTCTTTGAGGTATCTCCACATCACTTTCCACAGAGGTTGTACTAGTTTGCAGTCCCACCAGCAGTGTATGAGTGTTCCTATCTCTCCACATTCACACCAACCTTTATTGTTTGGGGACTTTTTTTGATAAAAGCCATTCTCATTGGGGTTAAGTGATAGCTCATTGTGATTTTGATTTGCATTATCTTGGTGATTAGAGATATTGAGCATTTTTTCATATGTTTGTTGGCCATTAGTCTATCTTCTTTTGAAAAGTTTCTGTTCATGTCCTTTGACCACTTTTTAATGGGGCTGTTTGAGTTTTTCTTGTTGATTTTCCTGAGTTCTACATAGATTCTAGTTATCAGCCCTTTATTGGTTGTGTAACATGTGAATATTTTCTCCCATTCTGTAGGTTGTCTGTTTGCTCTTGTGATAGTTTCCTTGGTTATGCAGAAGCATTTTAATTTGATCAGGTCCCATTTATTTATTTTTCTTGTTGCTGTGATTGCCCTTGGAGTCTTCCTCATAAATTCATTGCCTAGGCTAATGGCTATAAGAGTTCTGCCAACATTTTCTTCTAGAATTCTTATAGTTTCATACCTTAGGTTTAAATCTGTTACCCACCATGAGTTGATTTTTGTGAGAGGTGAGAGGTACAGACCATGTTTGAGTCTTCCATATGTGGCTATATAATTTTCCCAGCACCATTTATTGAATAAAGATTCGTTTCTCCAGTGTATGTTTTTGTCTGCTTTGTCAAAGATTAGATGGCTATATGAGGATGGTTTTTTATCTGGGTTCTCAGTTCTGTTCTATTGGTTGATGTCTCTGTTCTTATATCAGTACCATGCTGCTTTAGTTACTATAGCCTTGCAATATAGCTTGAAGTCTGGTAAATTGATGCCTCCTAATTTGTTCTTTTTGCTTAATATTGCTTTTGCTATACAGGGTCTTCTCTGGTTCCATATGAAGCATAGAATTATTTTTTCTAGATATGCAAAAAATGATATTGGTTTTTAATAGGGATTGCATGAATCTGTAGATCAGTTTGGGTAGTATAGACATTTTAACAATGTTGATTCTGCCGACCCATGAGCATGGTATGGTTTTCCACCAATTTACATCCTCTGCTATTTCCTTCCTCAGTGTTTTGTAGTTCTCTCTGTAGAAGTCTTTCACTACCTTAGTTAAATATATTCCTAGGTATTTTGTTTTCTTTGTTGCTATTGTGAAGGATATTGAGTCTTTGATTGGTTCTCAGTTTGACTGTTGTTGGTGTATGGTATCAAAAATATAATCCATCACAACCAAGTGAGCTTCATCCCAAAGATGTAGGGATGGTTCAACATATGCAAATCTATAAATGTAATTCACCACATAAATAGAAGTAAAAAGAAAGACCAGATGATCCTCTCATTAGATGCAGAAAAAGTATTCAACAAAATCAGCACCCTTTTATGTTAAGAATGATTAGCATAATAGGCATAGATGGCACTTACCTAAAAATGATAAAAGCCATGTATCACAAACCCACGCCAGCATCATACTTAACAGGGAAAAATTGAAAGCATTCCCACTTAGAACTGGAACCAGACAAAGTCGCCCTCTATCACCATTTCTATTCAACATAGTGCTGGAAGTCCTAGCCAGAGTAATCAGATAAGAGAAGGAAATCAAGTGCATCCAAATGGGGGCAAAAGAGGTCAGACTATCGCTTTTTGCTGACAATGTGATTTTATATATAGAAAACCCCACAAATTTTGCCATGAGACTACTGTAATTGATAAACATATTCAGTTTGATGTTTTTGTTCAAGAATTTTTTTTTATTCTTGACCCTTTGCTATTCCATGTAAGATTTAGAATGAGCTTGCCAACTTCCACAAAATACCTGCTGGGGTTTTGTTTAGAATTATGTTGAATCCTTAGGTCAACAATAGGTATTTTATATGCTATTTTAGGTGACATAATTTTCAAATTTTGTTTTGTATTTTTTGGAGCTGATACATAGAAATTATTTTGTGTAATTGACTTTGCATTCACTAAACTTGTTTAATTGTTGCCTCTAATAATTTGATAATTCTTTTGATTTTTGTGTGTATATTTATGTGTACATCATGAGATAATGACAATGTTATCTCTGCTTTTACAATCTTTATGTCCATTATATTACATTCTTGCTGTATAGATGTGACTAGAATTTCCAGTTGAATTTTGATAAGAACATTTCCTATTCCCCCTTAAGCAATCTCTTTACTAGATAATGGAGTCATAGAGTGGAGAATGAATTGTCCTTTAACAAGACCACAAAGATGGAAAGAGGCATGGTAAAATCATGATTTTAATTAATTTTTAATTATACTTATTTGGTAGACTCATAACTCTAGCCTCATAAATCATAAATCTAAAGAACTGTGATAGAAATCTAAAATGTAGCTGATGGAAGAAAAGTACATCTTCACTAAATTAGTATGTCAAAACAGTATATTAACATGGAAAAATATATGCATAGAACTTTTGCTTTGATCATATTTTTAGGAGTATTTAATGGCAGGTAACCTTGCTTTTGACAGAATAATAAATGATAAAATACCAAATACAAAACTGAATATATTTGTGTACGTGTGTGTATCCTGTACTGTATGATTAATTTTGATAAGCAAAACATTTATAGAATTATAAAACAGAAATATTAAATTTAGCTATGGTTACTTTAAGATTGGGGGTTGTTCATAGGTAGTTTTAACTTGTACTTTTCTACTATACTGTATTTTGTAAATGTTATTAGTAGTTTGAACAGTGTAGATCCAATAGTTTTGCCTTTGAGGAACGTAGCTTTGCAAATTTGCATCATGTTCTAGTGGCTATGTTTGTTTGTTTTGGATCTTACTGTGTTGGCTAGAAATGGAGCAATATCGACATCTAAATATATTTTGTGATTTTAGTTAAAATGTAGTGACTCACTACTATGTATGGAGTTTGGTATTGCTTTAAGATATGAATTTACACAAAAATCTGGATTAGAGTTTTTGATTTCATTTCTGCTACTTTCTGTTTCCAATAGAGATTGTAATCTGAAATTGTATTTCAGTCAGTTCCCATATAATACTATATTAAAAATGAAGTTCTTTTCTTTTGTGAACAGCATAAGTACAACATAGAAACAACATATGCAGTTAATTAAAGCTTGAAAAATAGAAAAAAACTAGGAAAACTAACATGTGTAACCTCACTAGAAATAATTAATATCCCTTAAAACTTTTTCTCCTGAGTACAATCACTATATATGCAAGTGTGTTTAATTTTACAAACACATTTTTCACTAAAAATTTGTCATGAATAATCCTATATATTGTCCTTTTTAATGGTTGAATATTTCAATGTACAGTTGTACCATGAAAATCAGGAAATTTCATAAACTGGGATAATAAGATTTCATGGTTCTAGACAGAGGATGAGGATAGTAAAATGCTTCCCTCCTTCTCCTGTACAGCGGATGGGTGTGAGTTTTCTGGCCATTGTTCAGTCAAGCAGTGTTGGATAGGGACAGTGGAGAGTAGGGCTGGCTGGCACCATGGACTTTGCCACTCCACTTTCTTCCTGACAGTTTCTATTCAGCCTTGGAGCCCTAGTTGGGACATCTGCAATCCTGGCTTTTTGGAGCCAAGGACAGTGGTTGTCCTGGGCCCATAGATTGTGTATATAAGTATGAATATGCATTTTTCTGGGGATACAGCATATGAATTTTCAAAGCATTCTGCCAAAATACAGACATTAATTATTAGGTAAGGGGAAGAAAATCTTCCTGGGATTAGCAAAACATAGACTAATGTTTCTAGATTCTAATGTTAATAAATATTTCTATAGGAACATTGATTCAGGAACTGTTATCTAGTAATCATTTTAACATAGAAGTATCCAGTTTAGAAGAATTTGTCATTTTTGAAATAAAAATAATAAGCAGTTTAAAAATGGTTCTGTAACGTGCATTTATGTTTTCTTTTGTATTATCCACTTCATTTTCTTATAAATGCATTCAAGTTAAAAATGGTCATTGATGATGATGGGGTTGAGTGAAGATTATGATGTTAGCAGTTATAGAGAATAAAAATGATATGACATTGGTCCAATATAGTCATTGATATTATTTCCCCCTCCTGCTTAAAGACAGGACAATTCAATTTCTTCTGGTTTTTAATCCAGAGTGGCCTAGTATTCTGGATCCTAATGAATGCAGCCCTTCATGCTTTTCTATGAATTTCTCTAGGATATTCATAGAATATCTCACTTTCCTATGGGGACCCATCTGGCATATCACCTACACACACACTATATTATTATACCTCATGGCAGAAACAGCAATAGTAGCAGCAGCAAATCTTTATCAAAAGCCAGATATTTTGGCTCTTACTAGAACATTATAATCCTTTCTTCAGAAGTGACTGCACAAGATTAGAGAAAATATCCTAGATATAATCCAATCAGTTAAACCTCTGTTTTGATACTTTAATTAAGACATTGAGTTCAGTGGATGCTAGGATAGGATGAAACAGAAACAAGTTAAGATGTAAAATATTATAGGTTGAGGGTTTACATTATAGGTCAGGCATATTGTATCACCTTAAAATTGCACAATAACCCTATAGGTAAGTGGTATTATAACCATTTCTATAGATTCAAAGACAAAGGCCCAGAGAGATTACGCAACTTGCCAGTGTTTAGACAGTTATATGCAACAGGGTGAGGATTTTAACCCAAGTCTATCAGACTCCAAAGCCATGTTTTGTTCCACTACCTTTTATGATGCCCAAAAACTATGAGAGGCAATGATAGATAGCTTTGGAGGCTGCGTTCATTGTGGTCATCAATGATAGGTTTTCAAGTTCAGTGATCATGTGGTTTCAGGGTGAGGGGTCATATCAATTACAGATAAGTGTGGTTTGCACAAGGGTCAAGGTCATTAGTACCCTCATCAATAAAGAGCATGAATTTAATTCTACTCAATCCAATATGACTCAATTCAATTCAAGCTAAAATTACTTTTTGAGCACCAATTACATAGATACTCACTTACTGGATCCCTGTGCTGAGGACAGAAAAAAAAGCACAGGTTTGAATTTTGCCCTTTGGAATCTCATAGTCTAGGTAGTGATACAATGAATAATTATGCAACAGTTTACAGGCAGTTTCATGTTAACCTGTGAGTGGATGACAGCAACAAATGTATAGACTTTGAATCAGATATTTTCAGTAATTGGATGCAAGCTTTGATACTTCCTACCTAACTGGAGAATTCTGACATGAATAAAATAAGTAGTAAGTTAATTCTTCAAGAGAGTGTTTTGAGGATCAAAAGAAATTCTACCTTAGAAGTCCATTTTGGTTGCATATGAGCCATGGAGTTTAGGCTTTGTTGGAGGATTAAATTTAATGTGGGGGTCTCCTTTCCCTCCAGGTAATTAATTTTATCAATACATTTAGTTAGAGGCTAAGATCTCTCAAGAGAATAAAGAAATCAAGACCTTTAATTTTGATGTCTGAAATAGAAATAAACATTAATAATAAACATATCCTCAAAATGATATTACTAATAGTTGCTATTAGTTAACTAATAACTAGAAATATTTCATTACTATTTCACACCTACTGAGAGCAAGGTTGGGTTAAGCGGTGTTCTTACAGATTTTACATTCTAGTGGAAGAAAAAAGACGATAAATAAATCTGAAAATTCATAAAGAAAGATGAGGATAAAGAGCAATCAGTGCTTAGAAGAATAACCTAGAGTGCTATGGGGTGGCGTCCCGGGGGCAGGGCGCTCTACCACGGCAGAATAGAACAGACCTCTCTTAAAATGGGAACATGAAGCCCAAGCTGAAGATAACAATCCAGTTGAAAACACGCTAGCCCAGGACATGCATCCTTCCTATGCCACACGTACCACAAGGAGCACGGTCTGTGGCTGGGGCCAGCTCCTTGATGCCAGCTGGGCCCCTCAGGCCAACTGCATGCAGTGAGTGAGTCTCAGTGTGCGATTCTCAAACGGGGCCTGTGAAGCCACTCTGTTACCTGCCTCATAAAGGGGTTTTAACCATCAAATATAATCAAAACCACGGGGACATTTCATGAGTTATGCCAGTGTTCATTATTACGAGGGATGGGAAGAACATATTTGAGTATTGACTTTGTGTGAAGGATCTGTTTCCTCTAGGGCTTTATACATGTTCCTGTTTGTGTTCTGTAGTCCTTAGAGCTACTGTGCAGTACTGGCATTATTTCCGTTTTAAAGATAAGCCAATCGCTCACACCAGGGAGAACTGGGAAATTTGGAGATCTGACTCAAAGCTCTGTGTTAGTTTTCATATTCCCAATTCCTGTATCCACTAATTCACAGATCACATCGAATCTATCAGCAGTCAATCCTACGTTCACAATAACAAGGAGGTGGTTACAGGGGTGGATTTAATTCTGTCGAAGGGAACCAAGGAGGAAGACTGGGCAGTGGACGAGTGAAGAGGGGCCTCAGGAAAATAAGAGGAAAATTCTGATATAAGGGTGCTGCCCCACAGACGGTTGTTTAGAACTACAGCAACGAAACCACACAGCCCCACGCTTCTGCATTCTCTCCTCCCCTCTCCTAATTCTGTCTCTCCTCTCCCTCCCTTCTTCCCATTTTCCCTTCCACTAAAAATCAGCATTTCCCAAGCTCTTTAACATCTCCCAGGGAGCTGTACTTTTTTGACTGGTTTGCCTACCTAGGCACTCGGTACCTTATGGCAGCCAACTCTTCCTTTGCACAGGCTATATCCCAGATTCTGGGCTAGGCCCAGCTAGATGCTGCAGCGTTTGCCTCATTTTTAACAGCTGAGGAGGGCAGAGGTGCTCTGCCTGGAACACTGCAGAATAACAGCTGCAAGGCGCATATCTTCTCAGCATTCTACAAAGAGGGTGCCGCTGATCTGCCAGTGCCAGGTAGGCATCCAGCCCACGCATCTGTAAATAACGGCCCATGCAAGGAATTCTATTGACGTTTTATCTTGTTCCCTACTCTTTTTATGTTTTTGAACTAGAATTTTTATGCAGATGCTCAAACTGTGTGAAGGTGATTAGACACAGTTAAGCACTGGTAACTATGTATATGCCAGAAATGCAGAGTAGGCTTGGATCTCACTCCCCGGCTTCTCTTTGCTAATGTTGGTAAGAACTCCAAACCCTGGCGACAGAGGGGCTATTTCTCTTTCTGTCTGGTTGAGATGCTTCCTGCTCTCCCTGTGTGCGGTCTGGTCTGCAGGGGGACGGGGGGCTCAGACTTCAGGGACTTACCCAGGTCTTAGTTTGGCTTAAGCGTTTGCTGGCAGCATTATCCGCAAGTCCCCAGTGTGTCTGTTGATGTTTATGTAAGCCCTGCTCTGCATACTGCTTCCTGTGTGTTAAAGCAAGAGCTCCCTCCCTGGCTAAACCAAAGTTGGCATTTTCTTTGCAAGAAAAGTTGTTCTGTGATCTGGAGCAGTAGGGGGAGGAATTTTAAAGGTTTCCTTTGGAGGAAAGCATCACTTTAGAATGTACACTTAGAATATGAACATGTGGACCCAATGATACTCCCTATGTAGCATCATTAAATGTCAACGGAACAGCAACAGCTCAAGATTAGTTTGGGGCATTATTGTTTATCAGTTCGTGCCTGGTGTCATTTGGACTACATTAGCAGCAGTTGGAACATGTCCAAACAATGACTTCATCCTGTATGTCTCTGGCCACCTTTAGGCCAGATGTCACCACGTTATCTAAGTCTTACGCGGTACAGATACACACCAGGCAGCTGTGAGCTGTAAAATTCCAGATGATGGACATTTGTCCTGCCTGGGTGCAGGAATTACTAATGAGAAAGGATTAGAGCCAGCTCTGTAGCTGCACCCTGAATGATGTAAGTAGTGTGACTGCAGCCTTGGCTGTGAAGGCTGAGACTTGCCCATACAGGTCAGGGTCAAGGATGCTAAGGGGGCAGGTGGGCAATCAGTAGGCCTGGGAGATATCAGAGTCACAAAAGACACTTCTCCCTCAACCTCATAGCTAATAGCTCAAGTTAGGAGAAGAAATGACTATTCCATGCGCCCTCTATCCACACTAGCAAAATCTACTGAACTAGGCAAAACCCCCTAAGGCTGTCTAGTATCTGCTTAATGATTGAGCATTTTCCTTTATACCTCACTAATTTTAAACTTACTTTTTCCTTCTGCATGCAAAATCAGCTACTGCCAGCTAGAAATATGATGAGCCATCTTAGGGAACATGCAGCTTTGTGTTATACTGAAAAGTCAATTTACTCTCAGCTTTTTCTGTTCAGGCAGAAAGGGCTTTGGTTCATTTGCCATTCAAAAATACAGCTTTGAACTACTGTAAGATCTTTGCACACAGATGAGGGACTGCATTGATTTCATATATCATTATTTTCATCAAATATAAATCATAAGTCCTGCTACTTAGGACATTCTCCTTCCAGACCCAGCACACTCTCATTTCGCCAGAAAATGCAAACATCTGAAAGATTTTTAATGACTTTATCCTTTGAATCTCTAACCACAGAGAGGAAATGGAAAATAAATATATCATGCTTATTGCTTCAGAGTATGGTTAGCTTGTCTAGAACTGCACTTAATTAGATTGTTAGCTGTACCTCTGTACCACTCTGAGTCAGCAAGCACATTTCCAAAGTGGTATATGTTACAGTATTATTTCCAATTCCAGAATTCAGCTCTTCCTTCTTCTTCCTTCATCTTGATTAGAAAGGTGATATAAATTTAGCGGGAAAAACACCAATTTTGGAATCATCAGAACTTGGTTTAAATCTCAGCTCCCCAATTTACCACATGGAGATGAGATTATTTATACCTTCTCAGCCTCAGTTTCCTTTACTATAAAATAGAGATAGACTCTTATTTAAGTGTTGCGATGACGATCAAATGAGATAAAATATTGAAGAGCCAACTGTAAGTAAGTGATGGTAAATATTTCTTCCTTCTCTTTCCCTATTCTTCCAAGGCACCTTCTAGTAGAGATATTACCTAAAGCTAGATCTCAATTTTGCTTTGACATGCCTGTCATTTTGGCATTTTAAACAATTCAGTCTTTCACCATTTCTTGTTACTTTTCAATCCTTTAAATCCTGTACAGTTTCACTACCAGTCTTCCAGCTTTCAGGAACCCCCATCCTTTGCAGAATGTCTACCACAACCAAACCAGGCTTCCTAAAAAAAGCACATTTTACACATTATCTGCTCCAAATTAGTCATGACTATATTGCCCTTGTAGGCAAGTTTGAAGGTCGTTATTCATTCACACTTTCATTTACTAATTCAATAAGCAACTGGGCATTGAGGTACACACGCCTGTGGAAACAGATAAATAAGGAAAGGAACATCATCATCACACCGCCAATCTAGTGGGAAAACAGAAAGCAAACAATTTAGAATAATGTGATGAATCCTAGACTAGAGAGGCTGGAGTCTCTTTCCAACTGTAAACCTCAATTGTAGAAATATGAGGTTTCCTTACTTGACTTCTTATATTTTTCCTTAATGGTGAGAATTTTGGATCAATTTACAAGGCTCACTCTGAGTTGATGACAAACAACTAGTTACAGCATTTAGCACACTGTCGGGTGTTTTATTTTCTTGGTATAATGTGAATGGATACCCAAGGGCAGGTGCTTTGCCTCTTTTATCTCTAAAGTCCTAAAGCGGGACGTGGGCTGCTTTTTCCAGTAAATGGATGGGTGATAAATAGAAGGAATATTGGCTTTAGAGACAGACATTGAATTAAATCTCAGTTTTGTCAAGTACCATGGAGAATTCATGTTCCTCTTAAGAAACATTTTCCTTAGGTGTAAAGTGAAGCTGATAAAAAACGACTTCAAAGATCATTGTATTAATTAAAATCCATGTTGTTAGGTATTCAATTCAGAGCTTAGCATGCAATAGGTGCTCAAAACTTGTCAGTTCACTTCTCCCTCTCCTTCCCTTGTGAGAATCCATTGAAGTGACTCAGGTAAGGCAGCTTTCACAGTGCCTGGAAACTAACTGGGAAAATATCAGCGAGCCCTTTCTGCTGTCCATGTGGATGGCCACGAAGCTCTGGGAGAGCTGTGCCTCTGTATGGCAGCACTAGGATGAATCCGTGCACACCAATTACCCCCCATCTAGGCAGCATTCTAATTCATTTCTTTGAGATCCCTGCGTACCTTTGACCTCTACTTAGGAACCCCAAATCAGCAGGTGCATAAGCATGATTTGTCATTTAAATAGCATACAGGCTTTTGATCTGGTTGCATAAAGAACTGCATTATTAAACATCCATGAGTGCTGACCTTGTCTTCTGCAGTAACTTTTTACTTTACTTTTACTCCTTCCTTTAAAATATTGGATGAGGGTATTTCTTGACCCAGGTACATAGATATTTTTTGCACATTTGTTCTGATTTTACTGAAATGCTAACTTTGCCTCAGGCTTTATACAAAGTTGGACTTCTCAAGAACTTTAAATTCCTTTCTACATAGACAAGAGGAAATGACTTGTTTCCCACACTATGAAACCGAACTGTGTATTTACAAATTTTTGAAAAGTACGTTCAAGTCGCAGAGTATTCTATGTCTACATATCTACATATATATCTATATCCATTTCTACGGGAGGTGCCTCTTTTAAGAGGATGAGAGAGCGGATGTTCAGGCCAAGAGTCCCATTCCTTGTTGAGGAAGTAATTTAACCTTTCCACACCATTTGCAGTGGTAGCAAGGCACTTGGAAATTCTTTCCTGAAAGACTTTCTTGCAATTAAAAGCATATGTCTATGGAATCAGGAAATACATACTTTTATACCTTATATTTTTCTTTATGGTTCCTTCCCGAGAGATTCAAATATTAAAGTCATAAATTCTCAAGTAGAGACCGAACGATAGCTGTGGCTGGAAGCAAGTGGACTGCCACATGGCTCGAATCTGAGCTCCACTGATGCCTGGGCCACCACATGGCTCAGCCCGGTCATTTGATGTATGGTTGAAAGAGAAATTGGGCAAAACCAGAAGCTGTGAAATATTAATAGCATTTGGAAACTGTATCAGCCGCAGTGTCCATTATGGGTGGCTTACAGAACACCTTAAAAAAAATTTTTTTTTAGTATTAAGAAAAGAGATTTAAAAAAATTGATAGATAAAATTGTGTTTATTGTGTACAACATAATGTTTTGAAGTGCACATATATACACTGTGGCATCTTTAAATCTAGCTAATTAGCATATGCATTGCCTCACACAGTCCTCATTTTTGGGGTGAGAACACTTAACATCCACTCGCTCGGCATTAGAGATAGATACATATATCATCATTAGATATGGTCACTGTGCTGTACAATAGATCTCTTGCATGTATTCCCCTCTCGGACTGAAATTTTAATTCTTTGACCAACAATTCCCCAACCCACCCAAGACATTTCTTTCCTTTTATGAATTCACTCCTTTCACAAGTACTGAGTTCCTGCTATGTGGCAGGCACTGCTGAGCAGTAGGAGCTATAATAAAGATACAATGAAGAAAGAGTCAGACGATTTCCCCTGAAGAATCTAAGGAGAAGCTTTCACTCTCATTTTATCATCAGTCACAGCAAGGATACAAGTCTGTGTTGAAAGCCGAGACAGAGGCCAGGGGTGATGTAAAATAATAATAAAAAAAGAGCCCTCCATAGAAAACATAGCTTACTAACGGAGCTAAAGGGTGAATGTAATGGCTAATTCAATATGGAAAGAAATAAAAGCTCTAAAAGACTTTCCTGTGAGGGGGCATGCGAATTTCAAGGAGAGAAATGTCACCTCCCTCAGTTTGGAGTCATGGCAGCCTCTGCCTACCCCTTGATCATTGCTGGGCCAATCCCATAAGGCAGCAGCCCCAGGCCTCTGCTGGGTGGGGCCTGGCACCGTGTGTGTACCAGAGTTCTGAGTCTTAGTAGTATGGTGAGCTCCAAATAGCTGTCTAAACTCTGAATGACACCTTTTTCCCCTCAGTCTAATATACTGGAGGTTTGTTTGGTACAAATCCACACCAAGATTAGGGTTTGGTCCTAAACTCTAGTCTTTCTGACTGGAGCCAAGAAACTCTGATTAATTCATACTGTCACCTACTCTTGGAGAGCCTGTATTGGACATTTATTACTTTTATTTGTCCAGACTCATAATCTCTGCTTCTTTGAAGGAACTGTTCTTCCCCTTCAAAGATCATATGGTTCTGAGGAATGAGCCGTATTCCTCTATGACCAAAGACATCGACCCCGAATGGGGCTTGTTACCAATTTAGGCCTAGTGGAGTTTATATTCAGCATTTTTCCATTTGCTAGTCAAGGAGACGAGGCCTTGCCGCCAGAAAATATTTTCAGACGTATCCTGACACACGAAGAAAGACTTTCAGCAGTGCAATGAAAGAGAATAAGCAAGGAAAGACAAACAGAAACAGAGGAAGCACAACTGGTCTAGTCATGCCCAAGATCGACACTGATCCTTGACTTATTAATTTTTCCACTAATTTTCCATGTTCTACTTATTGTTTATGCTGATTTGAGCTGATTTTTTATCCCTTGAATCTGAAATATCTCTGACTACTATAGAGAAGAGCTTTGCTCTCCAAATCTGAACAATATCAACATTTCTGCTTGATAGACTCTGGATTGACCACTCACTTTGGGTTTGCTTATTTTCACACAGATCTTCTATTTGTACCTCATTGGCCAGAGCATAATCACATGACCAAATCTAACTGCAAAGGAGGCTGGGAAATACAATCTTTATTAGGTACTCAGATAAATATTGGGGGCTTTCTTATCTAGAAACAAACAGGGGACATATTGAAGTGGGTGACTAGAGTTTTGCTACATTCAAGACTGAGTAGCAAAGTTCCATTTATTTCTCCTCGAAATTTTTAAAAGTTCATAGGAACATTAAAGGGTGATCAAATAAAGTGCCACATATAAAAATGAAACAAAGGATACTGTATCAGGTCCATGTTGGGATTAGCTCAATAATACAAGGTTCATTGAACATTTGAAAATCAATCAAATCAGTACATTGACATATTAGGAGAAGATTATTCTGATATTAATGGAGGTAGAAAAAGAATTTAACAACCTCAGTAGTCACTTATGGAAAAAAAAATAAACTCTTACCAAAACTAGGAATAGGAAGGAATGACAAACTTGATAAAGCTTAGCAACAAAGGTCCTGCCATTAATAGAGGTGTCCAGAAAATATCCAGCCACGTCAATGTATTGTTCATATCACATGGCTGGCTACTTTGCAGACAGCCCTCATACATAGCATAGTGGTAAAAGACTGAAAGCTCATAATTTGACCTCAGGAATCAGAGAATTATTGTACTATATGCTTTCTACTCTACTTTTTCCTGGAAGTCAACAGCCCTTGTTGTAAAAACAAGAAAAAGAAACAACACAATAAATATGTAAGGATTATGTAGGACTAAGCAAATCTATTTATTCTCACATGATATAATTGCATACTGAAAAAATAACAATAATCCACAGATAAGTTATAGGCATTAATAGGAATTTAGCCTGATTGCCTGATACAAAATTAGTATCTACAGGCAATTAACATCAAATCAACAGTTTAGGAAATAGCATACAAAACATTACTATTGTCACTATCAAAGTACATAAAGTATCTAGAAATAAGTCAGGCAAAAATGTAAAATGTTTACTTCCAATTTGTGGTTTGACTTTTCACTTTCTTAATGGGCTTTTTCAGTAAACAGAATTCTTTATCTAAAGTAATTAATTCTATCTTTCTTTCTTGATGGTAAGCAATTTTTTTGCCTTGTTTGTGAAAACTCTTTTCACTCATAGTCAGAGAAATAATTTCTAATCTCTTTGAAAACAGAAAATAGTTTGATCCCTTTGGCCCGAACGATGTTTTGAATTATTTTTGTTGTTTAAAATTAGTATCCACAACTCCAATATCTCACTCATACATCCCTTTCCTTTCAAGCATTTAGCCATCATTCTATTCCTGAAAACTATTAGATTATTATTATTAATTATTATTTACCTAAAACCTGCAATACTTTTGCTATTTGTTCTCAATTCTGTTTTCTCAATTCTGAAATCTATTCTTTAACAAGCTACTCAAATATTAATACCATTATTACTTCCAAACTACATCATAGCTAGTAAAGATGCAGAAATAAAAGTAATATATAATGGAGAGTATCTACCAAAATTATTATTTTTGTATGATAAGATTATATAACTTAAAAAAAGAATTAAATATTGATATAAGAACATTAAAAAGTTTAATAAGATGTATAGATACAAAAATTCAACATATTAAAATCAAGAACTTACTTCTGCACAAAAAAATAATTTGTTCAAAAATATGGAAAGATACATCAATTCCCATGGCTTCAAATCTCAAGGGAAACTTGTTCTGGATTCTCTGTGGAAAGAGGAGGGTGGACCTTGCACAGTGTTTTGCCACACTCAGCCCACAGTAACCCTTACTGTGTTAACAGTCATAAAATCTGTAAAGTTTTTTTTTTTTTTTTTTTTTTTTTAAGACATGAGAGCCCTCATCTACTCCAAGGGGCCAGTTGGAAACACTTGCCATTGATGACTTCATTCTGGAGTCCATCCTAAGGTAAGAAACACTATTTTTTTTCCAAGTTGAATTTCCCAAAACATCTTTTACAGAGAACCAACTCAGCCTCCAACACAGAAAATATTTTAAATTTTCACCTCCAGAACAGTTTTGCTCTTTGGAACCTAAAACCTTTTGATGCCTAAGAACTTTGGTTTTACATTTATAAAATATGAAGTCCCATTTGGCTTTTTTTGTTGTTGTTTTCTTAAGTTATTCTGACACAAAAACCCCTGCTTTTCAAAAATGATATTGAAATCTTTCCAACATTTATAGTGGAAATGCTTACAGTGATTAAATGTTGTTTTTTTTCTCCTTAGTTTATACCCATCAAATTTTCAAAAACTCATAAATTGTCAATTTAGCTTAGGGACCCTGCATTTCTGGACGTCTCCTATCACACTCCCTTGGTAACCTCTACTCACCCTGACTCTGAAGATCAATACAGGCACTTTTTAGAGAACCTTGTCAGGTAGTTGGTGCACAGGTACCTTGAATATAACACAATTTAGGGAGAAATGACAGAACAAAGAAACAGTAGGGAGGGCATCATATTCCTACATGGAAATATGGAGTTTAACAATAAAAGAAAGAGAGAGAGGGAGGTTGATTAATAGAACTCCATTCTTGAGTTACAGCTTTTCCTGCCTAATGAGTCTTGGGTAAACCACAAGTTTCCCATCTAAAAAAAAAATGTGATCACTCTAATAATTACCTTACCATACGGGAAGATTATTTATATAGAAAAGTTTCCCAAAAGGTAAGGGCTATACAATAATTATTGCTATTAATAGAACATGTGTTAGCATTTTGCATGCTTGATATTATTTTTAGAGTAACATTTTTGTTCATATATAGTGTCCAAATAAAATATGTTTATAACTAATTAACACATTTTAATTAGAGAAGTGGACATATGTTAACTAAGACCTGTTTTTGGATATGTTTAATTTATCTATAGTAAAAATTTATTGAAAATGTATGCCACCTTGTTCCAGAACTACTTGTTGAAAGACCAGCTTTTGTCAAAAAATTATTTTTGCACCTTTGGCAAATACCAGTTGCCTATATTTGTGTGGTTCTATATCTGGCTTTTGTGTTGCATTCCATTGATCTTTGTGTCACTATGGTTATGTTTTTTTCCCTAGAGTTTTATTTATACAGAATCAGACAGTGTGAACTCTTTTTTGTACATCTTGTTTGATCCAGCATAGTTATTTTGAGATTCAGTCATGATGTTGCATGTAGTTCCATTCTTTTCATTCAATATGTATATTCTCCATTCATCTGTTAATGGACATTGGTTGAACCTAGTTTTTGACTATTAAAAATGAAACTGTTGTGAACATTCCTGTACAAATATTCATGTGAACATATGCTTTCTTTTCTTTTGGGGAAATTCCTAGCACTGGAATGACTGGGTCATAATGGTAGATATATGTTAAAATTTTAAGAAACTTCCAAACTGTTTTGCAAAGTATTATAGTTGTACAATTTTTCATTTTCCCCAACAATGTTATTCCTATATCTTCTTCTAAAAGTTTAATAGTATTGTTTTCCATCAAGGTCTTTAGCTCATTTTGGGTAAAATGTTGTATATGATTTGAGCAGATCAAATTAAATTTTAAATAAAAGAATACATGCTCTGCAAAAGTCAATTAGGTTATTAGGATTGTTCAGGTTTTCAATATCTTTATTGATTTTTCTTTTTACTTGTTTTATCAATTATTGTTAACGTCTTCTATTATAACTGTGGATTTTTCTGTTTCTCCTTTTGATTTTTTTAATTTTTACATTATGTATTTTGAAGCTTTGTTGTTACATGTCTGAACATTGAGATCATTTCTTCTGGAAGAATTTACCTTTTTTTCCTCCATTATGTACTGTCCCACTTTATTCCTGGCAATATTTCTTGTTCTGAAGTCTACTTTTTCCAATGTTTATATTGTCACTCTAGCTTACTTTTGACTAGCCTTTGCATGGTTCTATCTTTTTTCTACGTATTTATATTTGTTGTCTATATATTTATATTGAAAGTAGCTTCCTTACAGGCAACTTCTTAATTGGTGTGTTTAAACTGTTTATATTTGATGTGATTATTGATATATTTGGAATAAATCTAACAATTTGTAAGTTTTTTCTGTTTGTTCTGTTTTTTCTCTTTATTTCCTTTTTTATACGTTTTCTTTAACATCTTTATTTATTTTTTTTATTTATTTATTTATTTATTTATTTTTTTTTATTTTTTTTATTTTTAAATATTTATTTCTTTTTTTTTCTTTTTTTTTCAATTTAATTTTACAGAATCAAAGAGTCTAACAGTATATCTTGTTAGATACAATATGTCCTCATAATGTATACATTATTTCTTGTACAATGATATGAAATAATATGGGAAATATTCATGATAAATTATTAAGTGAACAGTGCAAGTTAAAAACAATAGTTTCATATTTTTTCCCCACCCCCCCTTTCCCGAGTCAGCACCTTCAAGTGTTACCACTCCCCAAACGGTGCGCAATGCACTCATTGTGTAGGCATACCCCCATCCCCTCCCCCACCCCCCACCTCAGTCTGATGTCCAATTGGTGTCGTTCCCAGATTTGTATTTAGGTGATGATCAGGGAAACCAATTTTCTGGTGAGTACATGTGATGCTTGTTTTTCCATTCTTGGGATACTTCACTTAATATAATGGGTTCCAACTCTCTCCAGGAGAACCATAGAGATGTCGTATCTTCATCATTCCTTATAGCTGAGTAATATTCCATGGTATACATATACCACAGCTTACTAATCCAATCATGTATTGATGGGCATTTGGGTTGTTTCCACATCTTTGCTATTGTGAATTGTGCTGCTATAAACATTTGGGTACATGTGCCTTTGTTACAGAATGACCTTTTTTCCTTTGGGTATATGCCCAGTAATGGGATTGCTGGGTCAAATGGCAGGTCTACTTGAATCTGTTTAAGATACCTCCATAATGCTTTCCACAGGGGTTGCACTAGTTTGCAGTCCCACCAGCAATGTATTAGTGTTCCTGTCTCTCCACACCCACGCCAACATGTGTTGTTTTGGGTTTTTTTGATAAAGGCCATTCTCACTGGGGTTAAGTGATATCTCATTGTGGTTTTGATTTGCATTTCTCTGATGATTAGAGATGTTGAACACTTTTTCATATGTTTGTTAGCCATTTTTATATCTTCTTTTGAAAAATTTCTATTCATGTCCTTTGCCCACTTTTTGATAGGGTTGCTTGATTTTTTCTTGCTGATTTTCCTGAGTTCTAAATAGATTCTTGTTATCAGTCCTTTATCTGATGTGTAGTATGCAAAAATTTTTTCCCATTCTGTAGGTGGTCTGTTTATTCTCTGGACTGTTTCTTTGGCTGTGCAGAAGCTTTTTAATTTAATCATGTCCCATTCATTTATTTTTGTTGCTGCTGTGATTGCCTTGGGGGTCTTCTTCATAAATTCTTTGCCTAGACCAATGTCTGTAAGAGTCTTTCCTACATTTTCTTCTAGAATTCTGATTGTATCACGCCTGAGGTTTAAGTCTGTTATCCACCGTGATTTGATTTTTGTGAGAGGTGAAAGCTGTGGGTCCTGTTTCAGTCTTCTACAAGTGGCTAACCAATTCTCCCAGCACCATTTGTTGAATAGGGATTCTTGTCCCCAGGGTATATTCTTTCCCGCTTTGTCAAAAATTAGGTGACTATATGAGGATGGTTCTATATTTGGATTTTCTGTTGTGTTCCACTGGTCTGTGTCCCTGCACTTGTGCCAATACCAGGCTGTTTTAAGAACCACGGCCTTGTAGTATTGTTTGAGGTCTGGCAAATTAATACCTCCCATTTTGTTTTTGTTGCTTAAAATTGCTTTTGCTATACGGGGTCTTCTTTGATTCCATACAAAGTGTATAATTATTTTCTCTATGTCTGTAAAGAATGATGTTGGTAATTTAATAGGGATTGCATTGAATCTGTAGATCACTTTGGGTAGTATAGACATTTTAACAATGTTGATTCTTCCGATCCACGAGCATGGTATATTTTTCCATCTATTTGCAAGTTCTGCTATTTCTTTTCTCAGTGTTTCATAGTTTTCCTTATAGAGGTCCTTTACCTCTTTAGTTAGATATATACCTAGATATTTTATTTTCTTTGTTGCTATTTTGAAGGGTATTGTGTCTTTAATTTGGTTTTCCGATTGACTGTTATTGGCATATATAAATGCCTCTGATTTGTGTATATTAATTTTGTAGCCTGAGACTTTGCTGTATTCGTTAATCAGTTCCAGGAGTCTCTTGGTTGAATCCTGGGGGTTTTCCAGATATAACATCATATCATCAGCAAAAAGTGAGAGTTTGATCTCTTCCTTCCCTATTTGGACTCCCTTGATTCTGCTCTCTTGCCTGATAGCTCTCGCAAGGACTTCCAATACTATGTTGAAAAGTAATGGAGACAATGGGCAGCCCTGTCTGGTTCCAGTTCTAAGTGGGAGTGCTTTCAGTTTTTCCCCATTCAGTATGATGTTGGCTGTGGGTTTGTCATATATGGCTTGTATCATTTTTAGGTAGGTTCCATCAATGCCTATTTTGTTAAGCGTTTTTATCATAAAAGGGTGTTGAATTTTGTCAAATGCTTTTTCTGCATCTAATGAGAGTATCATATGGTTTTTGTTTTTGCTTCTATTTATGTGGTGAATTACATTTATAGATTTACGTATGTTGAACCACCCCTGCATCTCGGGGATGAAGCCCACTTGGTCGTGGTGGATTACTTTTTTGATAAGTACTTGGATTCGATTTGCTAGTATTTTATTGAAAATTTTTGCATCTATATTCATGAGGGAAATTGGTCTGTAGTTCTCTATTTTTGTTGTGTCCTTTCCAGGTTTTGGTATTAATGTTATATTGGCTTGGTAGAACGTGTTGGGGAGAACTCCATCCTTCTCAATATTGGAGAATAGTTTATGTAGGATGGGCACCAGTTCTTCTTTGTATGTATGGTAAAATTCAGGTGTGAACCCATCTGGACCAGGGCTTTTCTTTTTGGGAAGGTTTTTTATCGCTGTTTCGATTTCAGTTCTTGATATTGGTCTGTTCAGGTACTCTATTTCTTCCTGGTTGAGCCTGGGAAGACTATGTGTTTCTAAAAATTTGTCCATTTCCTCCACGTTCTCCAGTTTGTGTGCATAAAGATTTTTGTAGAATTCATAGATGATATCTTGTATCTCTGTAGCATCGGTTGTGATTTCTCCTTTCATGTTCCTAATGGAGGTTATTAGAGATTTTACTTTTGTGCTCTTGGTTAGTCTAGCCAGAGGTGTGTCTATTTTGTTTATCTTTTCAAAGAACCAACTTTTTGTTTTATTAATTTCCCTTATAGTTTCTTTGTTGTCCTTTTCATTTAGTTCTGATTTGATCTTAGTAATTTCTCGCCTTCTGCTGGGTTTGGGATCGTTCTGTTCTTCTTTCTCCAGTTCTTTGAGTCTATTCGTTAGGTTGTCTATTTGCATGTTTTCTGTCTTTTTGATATAGGCATTTATGGATATGAATTTTCCTCTCAGGACTGCTTTAGCTGCATCCCATAGATTTTGATAAGTTGTATCTCCATTGTCATTTAATTCAAAGAAATTTTTGATTTCCATCTTGATTTCTTCTTTTATAGAATAATTATTCAGGAGAAGGTTATTTAGCTTCCATGACTTTGAGTAAGAGTGAGGGTTTCTGTTTGTGATCATTGTTACTTTTATTCCGCTGTGATCTGAGAAGATGCATGGTATAATTTCTATTTTTTTGAATTTTTGAAGACATGATTTATGTCCTAGGACATGGTCAATCTTAGAGAATGTCCCGTGAGCTGATGAGAAGAATGTATATTCTGTGGACTTTGGGTAGAATGTCCTATAGATGTCAGCCATGCCCATTTGTTCTAGCATTCTATTTAGGTCCATTATGTCTTTGTTTATTTTCTGTTTAGAGGATCTGTCCTGTACTGTCAGTGGGGTGTTAAAGTCTCCAGCTATTACAGTATTGTTATCTATCATTTGGTTGAGATCTAGTAGGGTTTGCTTTATGAATCTAGGTGCACCTAGGTTGGGTGCATATATATTGAGTATAGTCATGGCTTCTTGATGAATTGTACCTTTAATCAGTATGTAGTAGCCATCTTTGTCTTTTATTATTTTTGTTGGTTTGAAAGCTAAGTTATTGGAAATTAAGATTGCCACACCAGCTTTTTTTTGGTTACCATTTGCTTGAAATATCGATTTCCATCCTTTTATTTTCAGTCTAAATGCATCTTTGCAGGTTAGGTGAGTTTCTTGAAGACAGCAGATACTTGGATTGTATTTTTTTATCCATTGGGCCAGTCTATGTCTCTTGAGCGGGGAGTTCAAGCCATTCACATTTATTGAGAAAACTGATAAGTGAGACAGTTTTTTGTTCAGCTTGTTGGGTAGAACTTCATTGTGATGTTTTCTCTCCTGGGCCATTGTGGTATCTGGAATTTGATCTTTAGCTCTTGAGTAGTTTTACATTTGTGGATCTTTCTTGTGCTGATCCGTGTGTAATTCTCTTTGGAGTACTTCTTGGAGGGCTGGTCTTGTCTTGGTGAATTCCCTCAATCTTTGTTTATCTGAGAATGTCTTGATTTGTCCTTCGTATAGAAAACTTAGCTTAGCTGGGTACAAGATTCTAGGCTGGGCATTATTCTGTTTCAGAAGCGTGAAAATGGGGCCCCAACCTCTTCTTGCTTGTAAGGTTTCAGCTGAGAAATCTGGCGTAATTCTGATGGGTTTTCCTTTGTAAGTTACTTGTTTCTTTCTCCTTACAGCTCGGAGAAGTGACTCTTTAGTGGATATTTTGGTCAGCCTGATGACTACGTGGCGTGGTGTTTTCCTATTTGCTATGAATCTCCCAGGGGTCCTTTGAGCTTCTTGAATCTGTATGTCTAGAGTATTGGCAAGGCCTGGAAAATTTTCCTCGATTATGTCTTCAAATAGCTTGTCCAACCCTTGCTTATTATCTTCTTCACCCTCAGGAATGCCAATAACTCTCAAGTTAGGTTTCTTCACATAATCCCACATTTCTTGAAGACTCAGATCATTTCTCTTACTTTTTCGATCTATCTCTGTGACTGACTTATTTAGTTGGAAGGAGTTATCTTCAATTTCTGAGATTCTTTCCTCTGTTTGATCTACCCTGCTCTTGAGACTTTCCACAGTGTTTTGTAGCTCTCTGAGTGAATTCTTCACTTCTAGGAGTTCAGTTTGGTTTTTCTTCAATATTTCAATTTCTTTAGTGAATTTTTCCTCCAAATCCTGTATTTTTTTTGTGTTTTCCTTGTGTTGTTTATCCATTGATTCTTGTATATTATTCAGCTTGTTTATAATCCATAATTGGAATTCTTCCTGTGACATGTTGGTGTTTTGAGTCTGGTTTGTGTCAAATGGTTGGGAGCTGGTATTTCTCTTTGGGGATGAGCTTTCCATTTGATTCTTTGTGCTCTCCGTGTTTTTTCGCTGGGCCCTTCCCATCTAGATTTATCGTTGGATCTTTACTTATAGATTTAGTCTGGTTAACAGGACTCTTTGTGCTCTATTCTTAGGCTGTGAAACAGTCTAGGTATGTTGCTTCTTTTGGCAAGAGGGGGAGACTGTTGTGTATTTGTATTGTTTAGAGATTTTTCTGTTTCCGTTGGGGGACTGCTTCCGATGGGTCCAATCCTAGAGGATTGGAGTGATCCAAGACCGCTTTGGTGAGTTAGAACACTGTGTTGTGGTCTTTCAGAAGGCAGGCGGGGTCCACACTAATAGTAGACCGAAATTCTCTTTGTTTGTTTCCCTTTGGTTCTTCCTCTATAGGGGAGGTTTCTGACTCTATCTGCAGGCAAGATACTAGCTATGGGGAGAGGACGGTGACCTCGCTTGCTCAGCGCCCCAGTTGCTGTAGTTCCCACGGGCAAAAGTCTATCTTGGCCCAATGTCCCCAGGGATCAGGTTCCACACTCTCGCTTTTGGAGAAGTATTCGGTGTTTACACTTCGGCGGAGATCCTATATAAGGTCCGTGGACCAGGGGAGAGGGCCGTCCAGGGAGCCTCTTGGTACCCTATTGCTCCGCAGTGACTTGGCTGTGGGCCCTAGAATGGCGATTGCGTGCCCGCAGATCTCCGGCCCTGGGGGTGACTGCTCAGGATCCGGTATGTACCAGAGCCAGGGACCTGGCCCGTTCCGCAGCTCACTGTGGGTCCCCAGTTAGAAGGCGAAAAGAGAGGAGAAAGAGAAGAAAAAAAAAAAAAAAAAAAAGAAAGAAAAGGAAAGAAAGAAAAGAAAGAGGAGAAAACGAAAGAGAAAAGAAAGAAAAAGAAGAAAAAGAAAGAAAGAAAAAGAGAAAAAAAAAAGAAAGAAAAAAAAAAGAAAAACGCAAAAAGCCAAACCAAAAAACACCAAAAACGCCAACAAAAATGAACAAAAACAAACTACATAGCACCTCACCACACCGCAAGGCAGAAAGATACACAAATCTGAGGTATATAATTCAGCGACTCAATGTTTTTTTGTTTGTTTGTTTGTTTTACGCCTTAGCACAGCTCCGCCCCTTCACTTCCGCTCGGCTGGGTCCGGAGCGGCCGTTAGATGTTTTTGTTTTTACACCTTAGCGCAGCTCCGCCCCTTCACGCCTGCCCGGCTGGGTCCCGGGTGGTTTCGCGGTGGATTTCAAGATGACGTCTGCGCGCCCGCACAGCTCCGAGGGTGGTGGGGATCCAACCTCCGCGCTCAAAAAGGCGCGGCAGCCAGAGGCCCAGAGGGCAAAGGTGCCCGCCGGGGCTGTCCGGCTCGTGAGCCGCCGGAAAAAAAAAAAGAAAAAGAAAAGAAAAGGGGAAAAAAAAAAAAAAAAGCCAAAACCAAAAAAAACAAACACAAACACAAACACAAACAAACAAAACCCAGAAGAAATTTACCAAGAATAAAATATACAGTTCGGCGAGCCTATTCTTCTTGTTCGTGGGTTTTTTTTTTTTTTTTTTTTTTGCCTTAGCGCAGCTCTGCCCCTTCACCCCGAGCGCGGCCCCGGCATATCCCGCACTCCTGGCGTTGGTTCAGAGACCAGAGGAGGGTGCCGGGCAGAGAGAGCTGCTCGGCACTTTATGGCTCCCGAGCGGTTTCGCCCTCGCTTTCCAGATGGTGCCTGCAGAGCTCCGGGGCTGGAGGAGACCAGCTCCCCGGCAGGCAGGGACCGCCACTGCCCGGGGGCTGGTGAGCAAGGACGCGCACTGGGGGTCACCGGCTGGAGAACCGCCAAAAAAGGAAGCACGGGCAGAAAGAGCCGCTGGGCACTTTTTGGCTCCCGAGCCGTTTCGCCCTCGCTTTCAAGATGGCGCCTGCCGAGCTCCGGGGCTGGAGGGGACCGGCTCCCCGGCAGGCAGAGACCGCCACTGCCCAGGGGCTGGCCAGCAAGGACACGCACCGGGGGTCACCGGCTGGAGAACTGCCGAAAGAGGCAGCACGGGGTACGACGCTATTTGCTGTCCGGGAGTCTTTTGTGTTTTTCCGCCCTGGGGCAGATCCGTCCCTCCTCGCCAAGCGCTGTCTCAGCTGAGATCCCCCAGGTTCTAAGGTAATTTCGCAAAAAAGCCTCCTGTCTGCAATGCGCCACGTATCCCTCAGTGATTCTGCGCTGGCCTGGGTCAGGGCTCTATTCAATTGGGAGCGGCGGTCAATGAGGAGGACAAGCCGCTTTCCCGAGAGGCTGCACCCGCCCCGGCTGGGGGCGGGTGTATCCGACCCGCGCTCCGCTGGCTAGTGTCTGTCCCGCGTTCCTAATATTCGTTCACCTCAGACCTCACTCGCTCTGTTTGTCCCACGCTGATTCTCCGTGGATTCACACCGCTGTTCCTGTGTGGGAGCGGTCTTCTAGCGTTGTGGCAGGTCCGGATCGATGCCTTCCTTCCCGGGAGCGCAGATTCAGGCCGTCACCACCACTCCGCCATCTTTGATCTCCTTCTTTAACATCTTTAATATCTCATTTTATCTCCACTATAAACTTATCTTTAATCATAACCTACTTTCAAATAATATTATATCATTTCATGTATAATATAAGGACCTTAAAACATATATTTACAACTCTCCTCTATGCTTTGTTCTATTCTCTACATTTTACTTTTATGTATGCTATAGACATAGAATACATTATTACTATGTTTGGTTAAGAATAAGTTTATTTTTAACAATTAAAAATAATATTAAATGAATTCTTCGTTTATCATCATTTATTCCATTTCCACATTTCTCATTTTTTTGTGTAGATCTGAGCTTCTGTGTTATATCACATTCCTTCCACCTGAAGAATTTCTTTAACATTTCTTGTGGACAGGTCTGTCTTAGTTTGGGCTCTATACCAAATAACTATAGGCTGGGTGGCTTAAACAATAAACATTTATTTCTCATACTTCTGGAGGCTGGGAAGTCTAAGATCAAGGTGCCAGCAGACCTGGTGCTGATAAGGACTTAGTTTTGGATTTCCAGATGCATATCTCCTCCTGGTATCTTCATATGGCAGAGAGCAAGAGAGAAAGAGAGGGCAAGCTCCCTCATGTGGTAGAATTATATCTCTACCCTCACGATCTAATTATCTCCCAAAGACTCCAACTCCTAAAACCATCACATTGGGGATTAGAATATCAACATATATAAATTTGAGAGAACACATTTGGTCCGTAGCAAGGGCAGACAGAACAATATCAGTTTTCATTTGTATAAGTCAGTTTTTACTCATTCGTTTTTGAAAGATATTTTTACTGGGTATAAAATACTGGGTTGCAATTGTCATTTGTTCCCCAGGATTTTAAATGTATCACCATTGTCGTCAGCTTGAGCTGTTTCCAACAAGAGCTCTGCTATAATTCTTTATTCTATTGTATGCAATGTTTTTTTTTGGTCTGCTTCCAAGGTTTCTTTTTATTCTTTGTTTTTATCTGTTCAAATACGAAATGCCTAGGGGTGTTGGGTTTAAATCCTACTTGGTGTTTTCTGAATTTCTTGAATCTGTGGTTTGATAGCTATCACTAATTTTCAAAAAGTCTGGCTGCTTTTTGTTCAAATATTTCTACTGCCATCCTCTCTGTCTTGCCTCTTTCTGAGATTGCAAATACATTCATGTTAGACCATTTGAAATTGTTCCTCACATTTTGGATGCTATATTCTCTCTCTCTGTCTTTTCCTTTCTCCTCCCTCCATTCCTTCCTTCCTCTCTTTTCAAATTTTTTATGTGCTTCAGTTTTGGTAATTTCTATTGGCCTAATTTCAAATTCATCAATTCCTTTCTCAGTCAAATTGAGTTTGCTGGTGATGCAGTCAAAGGAATTTCTCATTTTTATTACTGTGCTTTTTCTTTCTATCATTTTGATTTTATTGTTTTCTTATCCTTTCTGTCTTTCTGCTGAAATTGCCCATCTAATTTTGTACATTGTCTACCTTTTATATTTTGGCCTATAAAATATTAATTACAATTTTATTATTTAACTCTCTGTCTGAGAGCTCTAAAATCCATGTCACATCTGAGTCTGTTTCTATTGAATACTTAGTGCCTTAGCAGTGTGGGTTATTTTTTCCTTGCTTGTATTGTATGACTTGCAACTTCTCTTTGAAAGTCAGAAATATTCAGCCACACTGTAAATACTGATGTAACTAGGTTTTTTTCTGTCTTGAAACAGGCATTCCTTTTATTCTACTATGACTTTAGTGTGAGAGCTTAAGAAAATCTAAGCAGCAGTTCAATTTGGTTTTGATTTCGTTGTTTCTATGGTTACCCTCAGTGCACCACAGGCTTTAAATTCCTATTAAAATACCTGTGTTTAAAAAGCCGGATAGTTTTCCAGAGAGTTATTATCAATATTTACCCCAACCTCAGATTTAGATTTTCTTTTTATGCTGTGCTTCAGAAAGTGTCTCTTTTCAAGCCGTTGTGTCTCTCCTGTCCTTCTGTTAATTGTTACTCAGAGCTTGTTAGACAGGAGGGTTTTGTTGTTGTTGTTGTTCTGCTTAATCTTAGGCTAGAATTGGGTCCTTTTGCATCAGGAGTGTGGATTTTTTAATGTTCCAACATGGGAAATCCCTTACTAGTCCCTATGAATAAACCTGGGAGCAGTGTGCATTGCTGTCCTTCCGCAAGGCTAGAGGGCTTTGTCTGTTTCTTTCCATCAGCTGCCATATATTGTCACCAGTGCCTTAAGGACAATGGTGTCTGCTGCCCTTTCTTTCACTGTTAGGTTTTTGTTCTGCGGAGAAGATGGGAAATACGAATCTGCATGAGGCCTTACACCTTCCCCGAATGTCTACACCATGAGGGACACTTGTTTTTAGGACTCTCACCAATCTCTTCTGTGGGTGCCCAATGATGTCTGGAAGAATGATGCAGGGAAGAGACTGAGAGGGGGTGAACCTCAACCCCACCCCACTATCTGTGGACTCCAGGGACTCCACACTCTGTCACCAGCCCACAAATGGCCTCCACGAATTTGTGAATGACTCTAGCTAAATTCTCACTGGCGTCCAGTTCAGCTTCCCAAGTAAGCAAACATTTGTGTTCTTTCCCCTCAGGCCAACCTTTCTCTCCTGAGATGTCAGACTGGTTCGTTGCCTTGTGACCTCAGGTGGTTTCAAGAAAAATCTTAAACTTTCAGTTTGTCTGATTTTTTTTTCTTGTGAGGGTGGGAACAATCTTCTTTCCAACTCTTTACCTCTCAAGGAGAAACTAGAAGTACCAAGAATATACTGAAGGCATTTGTATTTTATTGAACCACTCTATATTTTTGTTAAGATACGTTATATCAGAGCCTTTTCTAATGCCATCATACCCATCGTGATCTGACTGTTGCTTCGCCCTTCCAAAACTCATCTCTTATATTGTCTATAAATATATCGTACATGCCACCCTTATCTCTCTACATAATGTTCCCAGAATATACTTTTCTCTTCTATCTAAATTCATACATATCTTTTTCTATTTATGAAATATCCTATTCCTTCTCTGACTGCACTCTTATTCTTTAAGACTAAGACATTTTTTATTAATTCATAAAGTTTTCTCTGAGGAATATAATTAATAAATGGGGTTTTCTTCATATTCACATTATTTCTGATTTTTATTTCTATCATGGGATTTGAAATGTTGAATGAAATTATTATTTACATATTCATCTTCTCCAGTAGACGGTGAGTTCTGTGGGTATCTCTGTATTCATCATCGGATTTTCAGTGCCTGTACTGTGCCTGATATATAATGGAGATCAGAAAATAAACAAATACACAAACTTTAATTTTGTCAACTAGTTCATGAGCTATGATAAATCCTCAGTTTCTTTATATGACCTCAAAATAATTTCTATGACTTATCTCTCTTTACCATAAAGCTATGAGCTATTTGTTTTCCCCATTTCATAATTCAGGAAACTAAAGCTTAATGATTAAATGCATTTTCTAGGTCACTCAGCTAGTACACAGTGGAGATAGAATTAAAATCAAGTCTGTTTCATTTCAAAGACAAGATATGTGATCACTGGCATTAAATTTAGTGGTTACTTTTCAAAGCAGATATTCAAGTGGAAGGATTGAATATCATCCTGACCCAATCAGCAACCTTTGATTCTCATGCAATCCTTGAGTTTCAACTTTAGCCAAGATAAAACTATTACACCTTCAAGAGCTTTCAGTTTTCTAGAAGAAAGCACACCTACAGAATTTTCTTCTTTTATTCTGTGCACTCACAGATATATTATAGATTTAGGATGAACCAGGAGAACTTATTCTCATTAGCTGTAACATTTTTTAAAGATGGGAAATGCAAATATCTTTAGACTTTTCTCATAATAAAACATTGAAGGAAATGATCCACGGCACAGTGTGCATGGAAGTGAGGAAGTTCTATCACCTGCTCAAGAGAGGTTAAGTCATATGTCCTGTGAAAGTGTTGCAGTGTTTGTCAAGAAGCACGTCCAGGACAGAACAAGGACCAGCAGGGAGAAGTTATAGGGAGGCTGATTTCAGCTCAAATGAACTACCATGAGGTAGCACTTGTGTGATAAAAGATAATTTACCTTAGATTCTGAAGAACACTCATTGGTTAGAAATTTTGGCCAAGCTATATAGATATAAAAGTCCATTAATATAATTTGGGATCAAATTTCCAACATCTGCATAACAGGGGATTCCCAAAGAGACACAAGAAAAACAGAGTTAAGGAAATCATCCCAGGAACAAATCAAAAGATATTGTCAGAACTGAATAGTAAGAATTTTTCATATTGATGAGGCCCATCATGCACCCAGAATAATGGATGAAAATAGACCCATGGGCTTTCCTCAATATATATCATCTGAGATTTCAGAATTAATGGCAAAGAAGATAAGGTAAGCTTCCATGTAGAAAAATAAATGGGCTTCAAAAATTGGTACAAAAATCAAAATATCATTGTTTCCTCAGCAGTAATATTGAAAGTTAATATAAAGTGAAGAATGTATTTGACATATTTGAAAGTTGATATTCACTCTAGAATTAATGTTCAAACCCAATATTAATTGTGTGAGTATAGAGTAAAGCCACTTTCAGAATCTCATTTCTCAAAAATGTTATTTGTTGCACCTCAGGAAGCTATTAGAGTATGGCCTTGGACCAAAATATCAGGATTGCAAATTTAATAGTAGTAATACTAACATATTTTAGAGCTATAAAAGTAGATTAAAAAAAGAGTCAAGAGAGTTAAAATTCGGTATTTTTGAGAACTAAAAATAATTTTTTCTAACATGCTTTATTGAACTCTTCAATAATTTCAATTATATGCAAGTATGATTTTGATAAAAATAATTTAAAAGCATTAAATGGGATAATATAATCAAGGTACCTTGAACACATTACTGTATCAATACTTCCACTTTTTACCTAATTGTCTAAGACCTTGAACAAGTCATTGTTTTTGCTTGATTTGAGTTTACTAATTCAAGAAAAGGGAAGAATTGACCTATATTATAATCCTTTTAAAAACTATAAGATTGAATTAATCTTAATATAATATTTACTAAGACTTCAGTGCAAAGTTATACGGATGCAGTTTTGCAATATTAAGTTTTTTATCACTCGTTTTAACTGCTTATCATAAGCATGATATTAAAGCAAGAAAAATCTGAAATATACTTCCAAATTGTGACTTTCACATCTTCCCACATTCCATAAAAGGTCAGTATTCCCACCTTTTCTTTCTCTTCTTAGTGACAGAGGAAATACCTCTAACATTTTAGAAAGGGTGTGGCCCAGGGTATCAGTAGAAAAAAAAATTCTCTCAAAATGTAGAAGCTGGATGCCACTTAAGAAGCATAACAATTTCCCATCCATTAATTTGTTTCACAGTGCCCAGTCCATAGCAGACGTTTAGTAAACGCTAGTTTATAGAATCATAGACCCATGGCCTATAGTTTAGGCCAATTTAAAAGGAAAGCAGCTTCCAGACCCATGGCTACCACATTCTGCTACTCAACTGACAAAAAATTTCTCTTGAAAAAAGCACGTACTTCCACCCCACTGAACTTGTAGGGGCTGATGCAGCTTTGCCTCTGGCTAATTCTTCTTCCTCCAAACCCTTCACTTCTCTGAACTGGTTCTTTGTCTTTGCGAATAAATCAAAGGGAGATTGAAATTGAACTCAGGGATGATGTCTGGCTGGAGTTAGAAACAGGAGAGCCTGTGAGTTTGGATGGTTTACATGAGCCCTCCTTCCCACTCACCCCCACACTCAATTTAATTAATTTCAAGTTAAACAGATTTATTTATATTTACATTTTCCAGAATATTCAAGTGAAGTTTTCTTGATTTGGGCCAATTTCTAAGTGCTTTCCTCCCTTTTATTTTAAAAGAAACTTGAGACTCTGGTCCTTATTAAAAAGGAAGAAAGCATCATTGATGTCCAGCTTCCCTCCAGCTACCCTGAATTTGAGCAGACTGCATGACTCATCTTTCCTAGAAATACAACAATGAGATCATCATGTCTGTTTCCTTCTCACTCTAAGTGCAGCTGAATTGGTTTCCTTTGTGTTCAGAGATTTTTTTTTTCTGAAAAGTCCTTTGCTCGTTAATACACAAGTTTAATTATATATTTGAAACACAGTGAAGAAGAAAATGAGCAGTGATTAATACATTTTTTTTTCAGGCAGTTCAATCTCTATCTCCAAAACTAAAATTATATAAATGATGGAAGGAGATACATCTGTGTTTTGTTTTAATACCTCCTATGCTAGAGAACTCACCACTTCCAGAGGCAGTTAATTCTGCTTTTAAGAATTCCTTTAGATCATTACTTGCTTGCAGGGATCTAAAATCTAACGGCCTATAACATTTACTTGTTAGCCCTAGTTCTGACTTCTAGAACAAAAGAGAATATTCTTAGCCCTTTTTTCCGTGTGATATCCCTTTAAGTATTTGCATACAATTATCATATTATATGATCTGCTCTACTTCAAGCGTAGAATCCAAAGAATATGGTCTGCTTCCCTTTATACATTTAGTTGTGCTACTAGATTAACAATTTGGCCTGAATTAGCAAACAAATTCAAATATCCACTTTTACATTTTTTGTAAATGGCTGTTTCATCAAATTCACAAAGTACTACTGCAGGATAGGCAAAATATCTGGAAAAATATATTTTGCTTGAATATGCACGCATAGCTTGACATTGTTGTTGCACAACCAGTATTTAGATCATGTATATTACCAGACTATGACCAATTTTATTTTTTAAAAATTTTTACCTTGTTTCTAAAAGGTCTTGTCTAAATCAAGTTACTACATCAATTTATATACAATTCAAATACAGAATTCTCATTTGGTGATTTTTATATTGTTTGCATACAAAAAAGTCATAAAATATATGACACTTATTTCTATATTTCTAAGATATTAGTTTTCAAAGATCATCCTACTGAACATTCTCCAACTCCCTTTGACACTGAAGTCGAATTGAATACCAGATTTATCCCCAGTTACAAAAATAAAGTTGCCAAATAAACAAACAAGGAACAAGAAACTAAAACAGACTATTAAGAAAATATCTCTGTAGACCAAATAACACTCCAGTTATCTATCCATACACGAGGAGGCATAAAATGAAATGGAATTTTTAGGTATTCAATCTGGAAAGTACTTTATTATTTCTCATGTAGGTTTAGGGACATCATTAATTTAATTTTCAAATAAACCTTGAGAGTACAGACTCAGAATTTTAAAGCTGAAGCAAGACTCCAGAGATATTTAACATAAAGCATGCTGAACCAACAGTCACGATCCCTTGGCTCAAGATGCAACTTTGCCATCTATTAGCTGGTCCTTGACATGAATAGGTTTGCAAGGTAGAAAGATCACACAGTCTGGAATGAGGAGGATGGGGTGAAGTGAGTGATGGCATATAATGACGATTCTGGGGAAATACAATAAATTATGAGTGGGATACGTGTGCATGCAACTTGTCCAGTCCAGGAAAGCCACACGTAGAAGGCCAAATGTAATCGTGCATTGCAATATGACCTGAAGGACCCATACTTATTTTCTGAAATGTCCAATAAAAATAACACACCTTCTGTTATACTCTGGATTTCTGGAACTAGTACAGAAGCCTTCCCACTGCATTAATTTTCCCCATATTATTCTTTAACCAGTCTTCTTTCTTGATACCATTTCTACTTCTGAGATACCATTTCTACCTTTAGCCTTTTCTACATACACCCTAATTAATGCATGAATAGCCAGTTGTCAAATAACGGTTGGAATGAAGAGAGCCTTAGGTCTGCCATCCCTCTGTAGGCTCCCTTTGCAAAAATTCCCCTGGACGCAGTCAGGACATTTTCTTCCCTCTCTCTCTTATAATCCTGATGTATCTTCCACACATAACATAAAACAGCCATAAAGCTTTCCAATTCAAAGTAATTCTCACCACACTTCTTAGACATTTTCCAAGCTTTTCCCAGAACATGTGCTCAGTGTTGATTCGGCCCCCGTCATTTTCAGTGGATGGAGTAGAAATCAGAGTGATCTTCACATTTACTGGATTGATGTTCACTTACACAAGAGTTAGCAGCTGCGAATTCAGTAGGGGCTAAGCTCATAGGTAAAGTATGAACGGTAAGGAATTGGGCAAAATGGAACTTGACTCATTCTCTCAAATTGGGCCACTGAGAATTGTACTAAGAATGACATGAGCTGGATGTTCTTTATTCAGTCCTCACAATCTCTTCTTTCATGGTGTCCCGGGAGACTCACGCTCTGCAGAACCAATCCCTGGCACTGGAGTGGCTTCAGCCAATCAGAAAGCCTAGAAGAACACAGGGCTGTGGATGGGGGGAGAGAGGTCTGAGAATTTACCCACACCTCCTCTGCCCCTGTCCGGCAAGTGGCTTAAAAGTAGCTACGTCTCCACCAACACTCGCAGGTTGGGCAAACCCAGTCCCATGGCTCCAGCTTTCCAGGGTTTCATAACTTTGCTTCTTCCTCTCTCCCCTCCAGACCTAGAGGCAGTAGCTGCTCCCAGATATTTCCAGGCTCTGGAGTAAGGATGGAGGCTGTAGTTGTGCCTCATTGGTTCCCTTAACTCTACTTCCACTTCGGTAAATAAGCCCTTCATGAAACACCCTTTGCTCAATGCTTTGAACGGTACCTGCAGATGCCACAGTGGTAAGAAAGACTGGTGAGCATTTTGGAGGGAAAGTCATGTTTGATGTTTTTGGAATTGTGTTGGATTTGGAGCAAGAAGACCTAGACTCTATTCCTAGTTCTGCCATTTAACAGCTTTGCGATCATGGCAAAGTTAATTATCCTCTCAAAGACTCAACTTTCGCATCTGTAAAATGGGGATAATACTTAACACTCAGCCTCATTGTATGAATTAAATTATAAAAAAAACCTACATAAATCTAATATAGCTACCTGCCACTTTTTCCCGAATTCCCATCTCTGTTGGTTTCTGACCACATTTTACAAATAGCAAAGTAATATAAGGAATGTTCCCACTATTTATTGTTCCCAACCACTCTCCCAATATCTGCTGGATTTACTTTTAATTTTACTTCCTTCGTTTCCAAACCCCACAGGATCTTGTAAGCAAGAGAGCTGGCACTCAAACCTTGATCTAGTGGCTTTGATATTTGTGTTTGTGAGGACCACCCAGGCTAGGAGCTGCCCATTTTGAGAAAAATCTCCTTCCATCCATCCCACCCTCCTTGTGCCCACCAATAAACCCTTTCTTTATACTCACTTTTCTAAGATGCAATTAAGTGGCTTGGACTAAGTAACTTGTTTAACTTTAAAACTTGCCTAAGTATTTTCAGAGCTTTTATAGGATTGCCTTTTCTGGCTGCCTCCAGGTTGGGCTATGAAGGGTTTGTGCTTGTAAGATTGCCATGATGACTGTACTAGATTTCTCCTTCTCTATTTAATTTATTTGGGAAAGTTGAGGAAAGAAAAGCCCTATGACTTCCCTTTACAAAAACAAGGCAAGTAAAAATGTAAACTGTAATATGTGTTGAAAGTCATTTAATAAAAATTCCTCTTATTGGATTGGATAGGAACAGGATTTTCATAGTGGGAATGACTTGAATTGCTTTGGGATCTGAGTAGCCTTAATAATTCTGAGTTCTGTTTTTCTCATTTGTAGGATGAAAATAATAATGTGTACCTTGATGATGGAGTCACCAATAATGAGGAACTTTGTCAGCAATAAGTACAACAGCATATGAGAAAGCAGGCTACACAGCAGCACCCAGTAAGCACACAGGACATGTTTTATTAAGCTTAAAAATTGTTTTTCATACTATATGTTTTTAAAAGGTTTATTTTGGGCCCTTTTTCTACATTTGAACTATTTCAACCAGATTTCTTACCAGACACTCTTTCTTGATAATTCAATGCGCTCATTGTGCAGAAATAAATTGGTGACTTAGAATACACCAAAATTATAAATTATAAAAACAAATGGGTGATTTATTCAGAATTCCTGTGCAGCCAGGAAGCTGAATTTGGGTGTTTGCTCCCCATTTAGTAAGCTGAGTGAAACCGTACTAATAATGACAGCAGCAATGGCTACTATGCATAGAGAACTTCCTCAGTGTCAGGCACTGTTGTATATACCATATATATTTAACTCAGAACAAAACTATGATGCAGCTGTTATCCCAGTACCAGGGGAGAAAATTGAGGCATGGAGCATGACTTGCCCAAGTGTGGTAGGCTGAATAATGGGGCTTCCCCCCCCAAGGATGTCCACATCCTAATCTCTGGAACCTCTGAAGGTGATACCTTACGTGGCAAAAGGAACTTTGCAGATGTGATTAAATTAAGAATATCGAGTTGCAGAGATTGTTTTAGGTTATCCAGGTGGGTCCACTATAATCACAAGGATCCTTAGAGGAGGGAGACAGGAGGGTCAGCCTCAGAGACCATATATGACAATAGGAGTAGAGGTCAGAGTGCTGTGGGACTACGAGTCCAGGAACGTGGGCAGCCTTCACAAGTTGGAAAAAGTGAGGAAATAGTCTGCTCTAGAGCTTCCTGAAGGAACTGGGTCCTGCCAACACCTCAGTTTTAGCCCACCGAGGCTGATTTGGGACTTCTGGACTCCAGAACTGTACAAAACAAATTTGTGCTGTGTTAAGCCTCTTAAATTTTTGGTAATTTGTTAGAGCAGAAAACAGAAATGAATAAATGAAGTGACTCACTCAAGGTCACACAATTAGTTTAAGAGTTGGGATAGAGGAGGCTTGAATTCTTACCAATTCAATTTGATTCCAGAATTTTCACATTTAATCACTATATATTACTTTATACTACATTTGCTAGCTTATATTTAATTAATGTGAATAATAATGTCCATCTCACAAAGCACTTGTGATAATTAATTATTAAAAGTCCTGCAGTGTGTTGTTGTAGATTGAAAAAATGTGGCCACAATATTTTCAGCTCCTTCCGTAAAGAGATGGCATCGATGTCCTCACCTTGTGAATCTGAGCTTCCTTGTGACTTGCTTTGGCAATAGAATGTGGTAAAATTGATGTGTGAATTCCTTGTGGCTTCTGCACTTGCATCTTGGAATGCTTTTGCTACCCCATGAACAAGTGCAGTCTAGTCTCGTGGAGGATACAAGGCCATATGGAGAGAACAGAGAGCCCGGCCAACAGCCAGCACCAACTGCCAAACCTGTAAATGAGGCCATTTTGAACATTTCTGCTCTACCTGAACTTCTGCTCCAATGCAGACACATGATTACACCCAGGCAAGACCAGCAAAACCACTCTGCCAACCCATAGCATCCTGAGAAATAATAAACCGGTTATTGTTATAAGTCACTATGTTTTAGGGTGATTAGTTATAAAGCAATGGATATACATATAAAGTGCATAAAACACAATTTATTTTCTTCCTTTAAAGTAAAAAACAAAAACAAAACCAAAAACACTAATTCCTGAGAAGCCAGTTTCCAAAAGAGCAGAAAACATTGGTTTGATGCCGATGAAATTAATTCCATCTTGATTTCAGGTCCTGGAAAAATATTAATAAGACAAAGTTAATGTTTGCAAGGGTTCTAGGAATCTTGTGTATTTCAATTTTTCAATAACCCAGTCAGAATCTTCATTTTAAGATAAGGAAATCCAGGCACAGAAAGGTTGAATCACTTGTCTGAGGTCGCAGATCTAGGAAGAAGCTAACAAGAGTTTGTAACCTAAATCTGTCTGGCACAAAAGTACATTCTTTTTCTAAACTCAGCTGAAAATGTTCTTAGCAGCCCCTACAGACATCATTTTGCTCTTGTAAATGTCTCCAACTAGTTTTCATCAGTGAGTGGAAAATAGCCAGGATATGATATTCTATGAAATCTCCCTTAACATTCAGAATCCACTGGTAACGGTTGCCAGGCAAAATATCTTACGCTAAAACTGCCTGTCTGTTAAGAAGTTAAAACAGTTTTAAAGTGTCTTCTCCTCTCAACATGCATTGTATTGTTAGCCTTGCTCATTGTTTTCCCCTCTCTGAAATACAACGTGAAGAAAATCTATATCTTTAAAGGAAAGCTTTGATGTTTTAAATTGTAATTGGAGATCTAAAACCATTGGAGAAGGAAAGGTGTGATCATTCATGATGGTCTGTTACCCTTGCAGAATCCATTTGGAAACACACACACATAGAACATGGGGGAGAAAAAACCTTCTGGCTGTTTTCTGTCATTTTCCCTGTCTTTCATTTTCATCTTGTCACCATTTTCAATCAAAGGGAGTATGTGAGAAGAACATTGGCCTTGATTCAGGAAAAGAATGCAAGTATGTCTAGGAAATATGGATATCCCTCTCTTAGAAAAAGCTGTTAACAATTCACCTGATGTAATAAACTTAATAATCATTTCACTATTAGAATATTTTTGAATAATTTTTTGGTTTTCTCTTAGAAGAGTACTACTCACTAATTATTAAAAAATTAAAAGAGCAAATAAAGGGGAAATTACTTATAGCTGCAAACTTAGAGCTGATTGCCCTTGATATGTTTGTAAATTTCATTCTACCTTTTGACGTAGTGTGTATGCCTTTTTTTTTTACCTTGATGAGAAAGTTTTATATCCTCAACTTTTTTATTATGACATAAACTTTTAAAGGTTATTATAAACTCTTCATAGAGGTCAATGTATTTTAGCATGGGGCAGTGCACTTTCCCTCTGCCTGAGCACGTTAGAAGTGTATGACGGTACTTCTGGCTGTAACAATGACTGAGAATATTACTGGCATGTAGCACTAGAAGGCCAAGAATGCTAAACCTCTTGCAATATGCAAGACAGTCTTGAAAATCGAACAGTTTCTCCACCCAAGTGCATTAATGCCCCAACTGAGAAATACTGAATGTAGAATATTATTATGATTGTACAGATCATTCATTGCTAGTGAGAATGTGAAATGGCAAAACCACATTTAAGGGCAGTTCATCCTAGTCTTACTAAAGCTAAACATAGTTTTAGCATACAATGAAGCAATTGCATGTCTAGGAATTTACTCAACTGATTGGACAACTTACATTGACACAAAAACGTACACATGCATGTTTATAGCAGCGCTTATCATCAAAAACTGGAAGCAACAAAGATGTCCTTCACTAGGAGAATGTATACACAAATAGTGGTTCATCCATACGACAGAATACTAGGAATAAAATATCAGTAACGTGAAGGCATAGATGAGTCTTAGGTGCATGTTGCTAAGTGAAGAAACCAATCTGAATAGACTGCATAGTTTATGATTCTATTCATCTGCCATTTTGTAAAAGAAAAACTATAGGAACAGAAGAAATACCAGTGGTTTCAAGAGTTAATAGGTAAAACACAGGAAAGTTTTTAAGAGGTGAAACTATTCAGTATGACATGCTACAGGTAGGTAAATGACACCCTGTATTTGTCAAAATCTATTGAAATTCATAACGGAAAAAGTGAACTTTAATGTATGTCAACTAAAATATATATATTTAGGAGCCTGAGGGATTCAGGAATGCAATGAAAACTTAGCAAAATAACCTAACTATGTTTTAAATGTATGAAATATTCTCATTGAAGAAGGTGGGGGAAAGTTATAGAAATGAGTGAAGTCTGTAAGACTAAAAGCAAAGGCAAAAGCTCTGTATTCTAGTTGATAAAGTTATTCCTCATGGGGTACAGGTTAACAATTCTGATGCCACTATACATTTATGCTGAAATTGAATAATTAAGTAAATGGATGGAGGATAGTGGGAGCCAAGTTTTCCACTGTTTGACTGAGAGGTTGCAGAGAAGGAGGAGGAGAGGGTTAAACTGATCCACGTGGTAATGGAGTAGAGTTGCCCACATCAGTTAAGAACTCGTGTTCAGATTAATATAGATGATTATATATAGAAATAAAGATCTGTGTATATACATGGGGTTAACATACACACATTTTTTGTACTGTTAGCTAAGATAAGAGCACCTAGACGCTGTGACATCCTGGTAGCAATGAGCACACCAAGCACCCAGATTTTGGTTTCTAATATGATTCCTCAATAAAAGGAACTAGGGATCCTTGGAGAGAAATGGCTGATCCTAGGATTGGATCAGAAAATATGCAGGATTAGCCTGGAGTACCTTGTAGTGTCAGCAAGTAAGGAAGTACTCAGGAAAAAAAAAAAAAAAGAGCCCACAATATTATGAGTATGTCAAAAAGACACAATAACCAATTGAAGGAGCAATGATAGCCCAAACTGGAACAATTTGAGAAACAAAAGTAATAAAGTATTATTGAACTATAAGCTAAATTGTCTCTACTCCATGATTTCTAACTTTATTTCTTTATTAATTTATTTTTTATATTTAGTTGGTTATATTTTAATTATTATTTTTAATTTTTATATTTCATTATATCAGTATGTAATTATGGATATACAGCTATATGAGTAAAGATAAGCAAATGATTGAATAAATTTAAAAATCACAGAGAAGAGATAAATCTCCCATGCAGAAAAATTCCAAATCATTTACGTTTATACTCTTCCCTCATTGAGGTGGAGCATAGCTCCCTGCTCCTTAAGTCTGAAGCGCATTTAGTGACTTCCTTGTCAAGGGCACAGTATGGAGAAGGGGAACTAACTTTAGTAAAGACACCTGATCAATACTACCTCAGCGAGGTGACGATGGTCAACATCAACAGTGATAAGTCATGTGGTAGAATGTCTCCTTGGTGTGGTGCAATGAGAATGACACTTTGCCTGCGTGGACTTCCTTCCCAAACCCCATAACCCCAGCCTGATCATGAGAAACTATCAGACAAATCCTAATTGAGAGACATTTTACAAAATACCAGACCCAAACTCTGCAAAACTGTTTAGGTTATAAAAAATAAGGAAAGTCTGAGAAACTGTCAGAGTGAAGAGGAGCCTAAGGGGAATGACAATTAGATGTAAGGTATTACCTTGGATGGGATCTTGGAAAAGAAAACAAGAAAAATTACTAGGTAAAAACTAAGGAAATCTGAATAAAGTTGGATTTAAATGAAAAATAATATATCCATTTGTGCTCATAATTGTGACCAATGTACCATATGAATATATGATATTAATAATAGGAGAAATTGGCTATAGGTGTATGGGAATTTTCTGTACTGTGTTTATGATTTTTCTATAAATCTAAAACTATTCCAAAAATAAAAAACAATAAAAATTTAAACTCAAGGAGGCAATATGACTTATTGAAGTGGGTTTTTTTTTTTTTATAAGGGAGGTATCAGACCCTGGGTACATTTTATAAATTTTTCAGGGTACCTCTGTTGTTACCATAGTTGGGAGGGCATTAACTTGAATTTATTGGTTAGATTACTAGATGTTCTGCAATGTGAAGGATAGTCCTTAACAATGATTGGTTCTTGTAAAACTATTAAACAATCCCTCTGCCCCCAACCACCTGCCCAGATATTCATGTAGGTTAAAAAATCTACTTAAAATTATTTGGGAATAAAAACCCGAACTCATTTTACATATCAATACTGAGTAATGTTTTCATGGTAAAATATGCAATATATGAATACATTTCTTTTGTATTCTGAGAAAAGATTGTAAATTCTTTTGTTTGGAACTTTACTAAACGTGTTCATTATGCTGGAAAGTCATGTGACCAAAGGCATCTGTGCTAATGAAATGTGAATGTCTAATGCAGAACACAGGAGTTAGTTTGTGTTTGTAGCTATCACATACGTAGTGGTTCCACACTTATGCATGTATGTCTTTTCAGGTAGTTGTTTCCCAGTATTTATATCTTGAAACATCTGTTATTTTGTCAATGCTTCATTTTAATTTATTTCTCTTTTATGTTACATGAGAAATTCTATTTATTTTTTAAAAACTGGTATGTAGGTAGGTAATGTAATTTATACATTTTATTTCCAGAGGATAGAGGAATCATTCAACTATTTGTTATAAAACAGGGGCATCTGGAAGTGACTGGGTTGAACACCACTTAGTATAAGCAGATCTAGGATGGAAACTCTGACAGAGACCACTAATTGTTGGCCAAAAATTTGAGCTACTCTTCTATGGTATGCAGTTGTCTCTGGGACGTGGACTGGAACTACATTGTCAAACCCTTCTTGCCTTTAAGGAAGATGATGTAACAGTTCTCAGCATTGACATATTGCAAGGTTGGTAAGCCTTCCCCACCTTTGCATCCCCTGGCTAGAAGTGGGGAATTTCACAGACTTTGGGCATGGATCAGCTACAAACTAGAAAGAACTAAATACCAGAATTAAGAAAATGAAGAATCTCTGACCACCAGGACAATCCATATTGGATTGTTCATGGGGGAAAAATTAATTTCTATTGTGATTAAAATCATTGAAATTGGGGATTTTTGCTATAGCAGATATCATTACCAAACTAGTGCACAGAATCCAAGTTCGTCACTGATCGACTTGAGCAAATCAATTACCAAGTCTGGGTATTTTTTTTTTTTTTTCCTTCTTAATCTCTAAAGAGAAGCTCAGCATGATCATAATCTTATGGAGTTGTTGTGAGATTTAAGTGAAGTCATAGTTAGAAAAAAGCACTTGCAGTTAGTAAGCCCAAATTAAGTTGCTTTGGGCATTACCTTTCTTGTTTCAATTTGTCTATTTACCTAATACTATTTTATTTTATTTTATTTTATTTTTTTTTGCCAGCCAAATGAAGCAGTGGGAGTGGAGAAGGAACAAAGAAATCTGTAACTGGTTGTGATCAATTAGTTGTAAACAGCACTGCACTTGGATCAGCATTTACCTGCAGTTTTACTTTTAACACCCAATGATGAATTCCTGGACCTCATCTTCATTTAACTCCAGTAGGTTGTGACCAAAGACCTGAAATGGGTCTGTCGAATGCAGAGGTTGTCAGGTTATATCTTTTTCCTCCTGATTCTTTCTATTCAATGTGTCATTCGAAAAATAGCCATTTCTTTCACTCCGAACCAAGTTTCATGTAACAACGACTGTTGGATATTTTGCTTCACTCATTCCTCAGAAAAATACAGTGCTCATTTTGGGACCAAAATTGTAATTATTGCTGATGTGCATCACATTTTCCCAAACTGGGGAATCTGTATCATTAATACAATGTAGACTTAAAAGAAGTTCAAGGTTCAAATCCTGTTTAAAACCCTTGCGTAAGTTCCTAAGGGGCTTCCAGACTTTGCATTTTTGCTTTTGATGAAAATATGGGCATTTGTTTAAAAATCATGTAGAAGCCATGAATATGGAAATGCCCAGGCTAATGCCAGTGGATGCGTCAGCCGGTCAATGTTCCATTCAGGGAGATGGCCTCAGACCCAGGGACCTTGCGATACGCCCTTTCCTGAAATGCCAGGCAGCCTATAGACAAGAGTCAGTAAGCATTTTCAAATAGAGTACTTTGTTTTCAAATAATACCTTTTTCAAGACTTCCCAGATTACCAGTTTTTGAAATACATAGAGATGTTGCCAAAATTTAAGAAAGAGTCTGGATATCTGGTCAAAAATCTTTAAATTCTTCTAGTTTGTCACAAAGAGTATTTTTCTGCGTATTGTGAAAACAACAATTGCATTTATGCATATTAATGATATGGAACACAAATGGTTTAATTGCATGTTAAGAATTTCTAAAGCCCTGACTCGATCATTTCCTTCTTATCTTAACAATCTACAATGATGCATTGTTGCCTACAGAAATGGCTTCAAAATATGTGGGGCAAAGAATGTCCTTGAAAAGCTCAGCACAGTTTTGTACTATTGTCTTCCTCTTTCTCTCCTCCCCCAAATAATTGCATGTATGTATATGTAGACCAAAAAAAAAATGACATTTTAGGTAGCATATGGACACTTAACACCAGTTCATGGACCCTAGGGTCAGGTCCACTGGCCTTCAGGATGAAGATCCACCTACTCAGCTTATTTCAAACTCTTTTATCTACCCCTTCGCTTCCGGGGCAGGCCCTTCTCACTCTGCCTGCCCCAGACCTTCTTTATGTCAGGGGGATTGTGCACCGTCTCAGGCTCTTGGTACGCTAGCACTTTCATGCCTCGGAGCATTTGCACAGCCCGTCCTCCTTAACCTGGAAAAGCCATCTTCTCCCCATCATCCGTCTGATTCATCTATAATTATTTAAAACATTCACTCAGATTCCATCTCCTCCATAAAACCTAGTTTTCCAGGTATCTTTTCTTGCTACCTTCTCTGTGCCCTGACTGCACAGTCTATACACCTCTATTCAAACACTCATCACTTTGTATCATAGTCACTCTGCCTCTTCCCAGGCAGGGACCTGAATTTTATTAATATTTATATCTCTAACCTCTAACATGAAGTCTGATATAAACAGAAATGCCCAGTGAAAGTTTGTAAAATGAATGATTGAATGCATGAATGGTCTCCCTTACATTTTGAAGACAGAGAGGACCAGGCTTTCAATGTGAACAATTGAAACAAACAATAGATCCCAGAGTCACTAGCAAAGCATCAGCATGCTTTCCCACAGAACAGCGAATGCCCAGCTAATTTAATTGGATTTTTCAGATCAAATAAGAGGCAAGGTCAAGAGAAGAGAATGAAAGCAAGCAAAGTGTCAGTGTTAGATTAAAACATAGTGGCCAATAAAATCATCAGGTGAAAAATGAATACCAATTTTCATGGTGTTCAACTGTCTTTATGAGATGAAAACATGCTATAGGCAAACGTTTAAAAAATAAATAAAAACAAACCTAATAAGCAGAAAGACTGAGTTGAGGCCCCAGGGAGGAGAAGGGGTGGGTTGTTTTGCTCATTCGGGTGTGGAAGCTGGATGACAGCACATATTCCTCACGGATCTCCCTCTCTGGCTGATGGGAGGGGGAGAGCGAGGACTTTAGAAGATGAAGACAGAGCAGATTTCCCGTTATCCCTCCCCCCACCCGGGAGGCCTCCAGCCCCTCCAGGTCTGGTGCACACCGACCTCTCTGAGCACGCAGCTCCCATTTCAAAGGCCTGTGAAGAGGGCTGGCCAGCAATGGACAAGAAATCAGGAGGCCTGGACACCAATATGTGCTGCAGCTCACTTGCCGGGTAAATGACACTCGCCATCCTCGATTTCTTCATCTGTCACACTGGGACGTTCATGCCTCTCTCACTGGAGTGAAAGGGGGGGGAAACAGGAAGCTCTTTGCACTCCAGGTGACCTTGTGCACACAGATTATGTTACGTGCAATTATTTGAGTCCACATGTGTATCCTTCATAAAAATAGGTGCTCCTTAAAGGTGAGAACCGATTTTTTACTTTATTTTACTTTCCGAGAGCCTGGAATGTGATAGATCATTAATGCTCACTGAAAAAAAGGAAGACGTATCTGGTGCACACTTAGCAGAAACAGGAATTCCTCACCATGATTGTTCCCGGAGATTACAGAGAACAAACCATGGTCTCTTGGTGTCTGAAAAGACTGATATCTTTTTGTGCAGACAAGACAGGCTACAGGTAAGGCATTGAAAAGCAAAATAAGATGAAATGTCAGTAAGTCCTTGTCTTAATCAGCTTGGGCTGCTCTAAAAATAATTACCATAAACTGGGTTGCTTAAATGACAGAAATTTATTTCTCACAGTTCTGGAGGCTGGAAGTCTAAGATCATGGTATCAGCATCACCGGGGTCTTGTGAGTACCATGTTCCTACTTTATAAATGGCAGTCATTTTTGTCCTAGCTCTCTGGCTTCTTCTTATATGGGCACTAATCTGATTCAAGGGGGCTCTACCTTCAGGACCTAATTACTTCCCAAAGACCCCAACTCCTAATGCCATCATATTGGGATTCAAGTTTCAACATAGGAATTTTGGAGGGTAGGGCACAAACGTTCAATCCGTAGCAGGCCTAATGATGTAGAGCAGGAGATACTTGTTATAGTAATTGAGCAAAGTGGAATTTCAGTCCTCGGTTCATACATATCTCTTCAAATACTTTTTTTTTTTTGAATAAATGAAGAATAACTTCCAATGACAAAATATTTATCAATTTATCAGAAATGTTATTCTCCCATTTCATCAGCAAACTGTATGAATTTGACTCTAATCCATTAGATAGAAGTTCTTTGAATTCCAAACACAAATACAGAAGCACAGTTACTAGTTTAGTCGAAACATCTGTTTTCAACTTCCTGAGAGGAACAGGAGAGGTTGCCAATGTATACACATATTTGAAGCAGGGCTTGTACTGCACACATGGATGCAATATGCATTTGTAAAAAATTTCCAAGTGGTCTAATGTCCCATTTGGTTGGGAAAAATAAGATGATGGAAGCATGTGATATAGAAAAATGAGTAAGTACCCAAACCCCCTCTAGGAATTCGAGTTTCTAAGAGAGCTGCGATCACCACATTACGTTCAATGCAAACCAGGCGCTGGTCATTTGATCTGATGTTTACCAGTCAGTAATGCACCTCCTTGAAGGGAACCGTTTCTCAGAAAGGAAGAAAAGGATCTATTTAGAGTTGGGGGATGAGTTTGGATATAAGATTCCACAGTTATGAGTTCTGGACCATTTACTTCTACTGATTTGCTTTATGACTTTGAAAAGGCACCTCATCATTCAGTCATTCTTGATCTCAATTCTTTCATCTGCAAGAGGAAAACCACTGACAGGAGCTAGGCCAGGTTGCTGGACTCCAGATCTCCTGAACTTACAATGTTCTTCAAGTCAACAAATAGGCAGCCAATCTCTAGAGAGGTGAGAATGCAACCCACATTTTCTAAACAGTATCTGAATTGTCTTAGCAAGTTAATTACCTGGGACTTATTAAAACCTCTACATTTTGGGTAGAGATTTATAGATGCAACGGTGGGGAGAAACTATTTTATGACCTGGAGAAAATAAAGAGACAGACACAATGTTAGAACAGCCTAAGAATCCACATTGCATCCTAACTCTGGTCATATTAATCCACTGAGCAATAGGACAGATGACATCTTAGCACCTCACCTTGCTTCTCCGACTGCTATGTCATAAACAACACTGCTTGAATTAATTAATTAGTTAATATAGGGACATGTTACCTATCTTCTCTGAGTTTTAGTTTCTCATCTATGATAAAGGGAAAATAAGGTCTACCCTCCTTTATGTATTGAATAAAACTACTAAATGAAAGATCTAGCATAGTACCTACAGTGCATGGTAGATTAAAAAAATAGCTGGTCTTACTATGCTATGAGACTGCCTTTACAAAGCAGTTCCTTCTAATGAAATGTGATCTAGTATCAATCTGCTTTCTAGACCTCTTAAGCTGCCTTTTCTTACTATGTTTACTCTTAGCATCAGGCACTTAAGTGTTCCTGGATCTTGCTAGCCATATTTTAAAATCCAAAATTATATCCTCAACATGAAATCGTGACATCTATTTTTTTTACATTTATCTGGCCTTGAGGTCACTCAATTTCAGGCATCAGATTTTCTCTAAGCCTGCTAATGTTGTCCAGGAAGGGTAGCACTTCAGATGAGAAAATTGAGGTGAGAAATAGCAGATTTTTTTTCAGAGGGTTAAGGGAGAAAATGCACAGACCAGTCTGTGGCATGACTGACCCACCAAGGCAAGCAGAGGTGGTTCCTGGCCAGCTACCTTGGAGGGACACAGAGAGGTGGAGGTGGGGAAGACAGAGTGGGGATGATTAAGCTTCACAAATCTATTTCAGCAGGGAAAACCCACAAAATATGGGAACAGATTCCTTTAAGATGTCTGTCTTTTCACAATAATTTTTCCCAAGTATTCAGAGTGACTTATGGCTTGTGATCCAAATTGGAGGTTCTTAAACTTTCCTTAAATTTTGGTAAATGTTTGAAGGAAGTAAGCACAAACACATTCTGATGGACTCCAGAATACAGAAAAATATGGGTGGAAGTTATAGGCAGGATGATTTTGGCTGAATTTAACATAGAAGTTTCATGCAGAGCTGTCTGGGTGGATGGATAGATGGGTGGATTTAGGATCCATTTAGTGCAACATCATTACTCATTAATGTAGCCAGGAAATTGACAAATTCAAATATTAGATGAAAGTTGAAATATATATTCCAATTTGTACTTGATAACTTTGAGTTTCTAACATTCTTGGCTCCTTCTAAAATGAACATATAGTGCCCAAGAGAGTTATTAGGTTCCTTGGTTCTTTGTTCTTGCACTATTTCTGGGTGATGTACATTTTCAGTTTCAGCTACCAACAGATCTCTTGTTTGTACATTGTCCCTGATCTTTAAACCTGTATATCCAGTGCTCCCTGGGCATCTCCACAAAGGTGTCCCAAAGGCACATCAACAATATATTGAAATAAAAGTGTGACTAATCCTGAGAGATGACACCTAACATTTCAATTCCCTTCTAGCAGAATTGGAGAAAGCAAAGACTTCATTTCCCAGACTTCCTTATAATTACAGTTACAGATGTGAAACTAGTGAAAATTTGGTGATGTGTGGCATTTCCAGAGAGACAGTGTAAAGGACATTTATTTTTCTCATTGGAAAGTTGTCCTAGGGTACCTCAGCTTAGAGCCAGCCTCTTGAGCCCTTCTGGGACTCTTACAAGCACCTAATTATCTTTATTAAGTCCTGTTTTTTTTTTTTTTTTTTTAACTAAATAGTGTGCATTCTATTTTCTTCAATGGATCCCTGACTAATCCAATATTAAGATAATATTTCGTATTGCATCTAAACCTGCTTCTTTTGAAGTGTTCCTTGCCTTGCTAAATTGTACCACCACCAAGCACAGACACTCAGTCATGAGACTGGGATAATGACTTTCAAGACTCTAATTCTGTCTCCTCTGTGACAGAAAACCTTTCCTTACTGCTCCCAGCATGGATGTGACTATTTTTTTATGTGTCACCTGTCCAGACTTGTACCACAACATTGTACTTTTGCTAATTTGTTCCCATGTCCCTTTTTCCATTTCACTATAAGGGACTTCGGACTTACTGCAGCTTGGTTAACTGAATAAAACACATTTTAAGCATAAAAATGTTACTGCTTGGCTGTTTGGTTAACAACAGGCCATGTGCTTTGAGAAATTACTGCAAAGGGGCTGTGCTGGCCTGGAACGATCCTGCCTCTCCCTGTTCCCTCTCATTACAGCCTCATTCACGGGCTGGATTATACATTTGTCTCCCGACTCAGAAACAGCCCCTCCAGGGCATGGAGGATGCCCACCCTGCCTTCTGTGCTTTAGCACAGGGTCTGGCAGATACTCTATTTTTGAGTGAATACATAAACAGACCCTCTGAAAACCACATGCATTTACCAATCAAGATGCTCTTGAGAGTATTTACAAGATTTGAGTGTTAAAAAGTCAATGTATGTGAGTCTATCTGTGGTGGGCAGTTTCTGAGACGGTTTCCAATAATCCCAGCCTCTGGCTGTTCACGCTCTTGAGTGTGCATTGAACATGGTGGGCACAGGGACTTGCTTTTAATGAAGAGAGTATGGCAAAGTGATGGGGTGACATTTTTATGGTGAGGTTATAAAAGATCGTGGTTTTCTGGTGTTCTCTCTCCCTGGCTTTTCCCACATGCCGATTCTGCTGGGTTCTGCTGGTGAGGACGACCTGGAAAGGAGCTGAGGGCAGCTCCTGTCCAACAGCCAGCATGGAACTGAGGCCCTCAGGCTCGCAGCCCTAAAGGAACTGACTCCTTCCAACAACCACTGAGTGAGCTGGGAAGCAGAGCCTGCCCCAGTTGAACCTTGAGAGAACCATGGCCCTGGCTGGCACCTCGATTGCAGCCTCGTGCAAGACCTCAAAGCAGAGGACCCAGCTAAGCCATTCCTAGACCCCTGACCAGAAGAATCTATTAAAAAAAAATGTGTATTGTTTTAATCCACTAAATTTTCGAGTAATTTGTTTAGTGCTGGATGACTAGTACAGTGTTCTTGTATTTTGCATGTAATTAAAAATAGTAAAAAGAATACATAAGGCAAATGTTATTGCCATGATAGATTTTAGTTTTGTTCTCACATGATAATCATGATATACAGATCCAGTGTCTATGGAAGTGCATGTAATAGCAGCATGGCAGAGTGGAAATAACTGATTTTTTAGAGTGAGTCAAAAAGAGCTTGGTGCAAATTTAAGCTCCACCATTAAGAGTCTGTTTGATTTTTTGACACTTTTCCCAATTGGTTGGTATGAATATTCTGTTGCTGACAGTTCTGAGGATCAATTGTGGGGGGACCACAATGATAATTCTTGAGTCATAAATTTATAAAGTGTCAGAGCTTAAGGAAATATTAGTTTAATGGCCTGGGGTCACAGGACCCCTGAAAATCCCTGCAAATTTTTGTACACATGAAGCAATTTTTTCTCTGAAGAAACAGTCCATACATTTCACTAAATACTCAAAGAATGATGTATTCCCACAGTGTTTTTTAAAATATTGGTTTATTCTAACCTTCTTATTTTACATATGGAAGTAATAATTCTTAAGGAGAAATAACTCCTATTACACCATGTAGCTAGTTGGTAACAGATATACGGAAACATAAGCCTTCAAATTACTAATTTACTGCGCCTGCTATCTATCACCTGGAGTGTTTTTTTTTTTTTTTTTTTTTTACTATACTCTCTTAATCTTTATGAGATAAAAGGCACACAAAATATCCTTAATATGTTTTATTAATCTGCCAGCTATCGTTATCATTCAACGACACGTTTGTTCGGTTCCTGTCATGCACCAGACACAGTTCTAAGGGCTGAGAACAAAGCAGAGAACAAGACACGGTCCACGTGTAGCTTATGTTACAGCGAGCATAGCAGACAGGAGGAGAAAGCTCATTCACAACTAGATAATGTAATTTTAGATGCTAATTTGTCATCGATGTCATCTTACATGTGCGTGTTCTTCTTCATGGGATCAGGATTACCATTTATTTCTCCAACCCTTAAAGACAGAATAGGCTTTCTATTACACCGATCTCCCCAAATCAGACCATTCCTCCAGTATTTATAGCAGAAATGCCTGGTGCCCACACAGCCCAAAGGAAAGGCAAAAAATTAGCTCTTATAGAAAATGGCATTTGGAAGATGAGATTTGATCCAACAAAATAAAATTATCTTTTTGAACAGTGACCAATAAAGCTCCATTCCACTGTGATAATGTTTTTATTTATGGTCTCTTGGGGTTATCATTAATCACTTGTTCAGACAATAACAAAAATCTCAAAAAGTGAAGATTCAAATGTGTACGCATGGCCTCCTGAAAATTACCAAGGAAATAAAATTTCATAAAATTTCTACATCACTAAGGATGAATTATATCTCTTAATGCTTGTTTACAAGATAGACTGTTTAAAAATAACTTTCTATTTATAAATGTAGTCATTGAAAGACAAGACAAGTACAGTTTGACCAATTAAGATTTTGAAAAAAAGCTGGCAATAGATGTCAAAAAGTGGATCACAGGGGCTAAAGAGTCTATGTGGCAACAGTGCAAATATTTGAATTTAAGATAATTAAAATGAGGAGAACACATTGTGATCAAGAAATATGGGAAATAAAAAATTAGATATATGGCTAGATTGAAAATACTGTTAAGAAAAATAAATACAAACCAGACTGATTTGTCCATGATGTTTAAAAAGGGATATATCCTTAATTTCAGTAGAAATAACATATCAATATAAATTACAGATCATCTGATAAGATAAAATGAGGAAATCTGATATTTAGTGCTAAAATAATTCCCTATTATGTGACATGGAATGAAGTGATAAATTATCACAGACAACATATTGCTTATCTCAAATTCAGTTTCCAGTACTTGAAATAACTTGAAGACAATATTCTTTGATAGACAGAGAGTAATAAGGAATGACTTGGAAAAAAGAAGCAGTAACATAGGAGTCTGCAGAGAAGTCAGGGATGAAACCCCTGTGGAGGGTATCATATTCAAATTGAATACAATAGGAAACTCAGGTATAAGAGACAATCATGGTAGTAATCTCCAATTAATTTTCTTTATCATTGTGCTTTCAACATTTCTAAGTCTATCAAAAGAAGTTTCAAATCTGTGTTATATTTATGAAATAACAGCTAAAACTTCTAATTGATATAGGTGTATTCTATTGGTAACTTAAATATATATTAACACATTTTCATTAGATATATATCACAAAATGGTGAATAACTCTTAGTAAATATTCAAACAGAACTAAATAAAATGTTTTCTATTATACAAAATTTCATTTCTGGAAAATAGAATGCATATTAAAATGTTACAAAATAAATTTTCTATTTATATTCAAAATGAGTTGGGTCCTAAGCTCAGATAATTATAAATATATTTTCATCAATATTACTGTCTAGCAGGATATATTTTATGTTTGATCTTTGCCCACTAAATAAAAGCAAAAAGTTCTCTCCATCTTTTCAGATTATTTGAGGAAAATTTATTATTTCAAGAAAATTATCAGAATCAGCACTTTAATCATTAGCCTGTTAATAATAAGCCTTACTATTATATGAACAAAAACAAGTAAGATTGTTATTTATAACCCCACGAAATGATATAGAATGTTGTGAGTTCTTCAAAAAAGTAACTTGTAGGAATACAGTCAGTAAACACACTGATGGTCATTACATAAGTTGATACAATTTATGAACGAACACTATTTCCCTTTAAAAAATTTATGATTATTTAAAATTGATACATAAAAATTGTATATATGTATGATGTACAACGTGATGTTTTGAAATATATATACATTGTGGAATGGCAAAATCAAGCTAACTAACATATGCATTACCTCTCATACTTATTTTTTTGTGTGTGAGAACACATAACATCTACTCTCAGCATTTCTCAGGTATGCAATGTGTTGTTGTTGACTGTAGTCACCATGTTGTATATGATAGATCTCTGGAACTTATTCCCCCTAAATGACATTTTGTAATAACCATGAATGATGTTTGTTGTTTTGTTTTCCCTTGTCACAATGACAGACTTATTGGTTAACGGATATAAAAGTCCTCTTCTAATCATTGTGACAAGGGGAATTTTTTACTTTTTTTTGTTTTTAACTTCAGTCTCTGTAGAGACTGTCAAAAATTGACAATGCTGAATATATTTCAAGTCGTCATGGGGGGCGGTATTGGGAAAATTTTTCAATTAGCAATAATGGTGCCTTGGATAAACCTTATTGGCTACAATACTGCCACTGCGCAAAGCTGCAAGGGGAATTTTTTAAAAACTCCATTCACGATTATTTTTTAAGCCTTCTCTACATGGCATAACTGGCTGGGGAGAACCACTGCTCAGCACAATCTCATGGGATGATATCATAATTCTCATGGCTATTTATAAAATAATTCTGAAATCTAGGACTTCAGCTTAGATCATATTCCTAAATTTCTGACTCATAAATCTTATTCTATAAAAGCACATCTCATTTTATTGCACTTCAGTTTATAGCACTTTGCAGATATTGCCCTCTTTACAAATTGAAGCTTTGTGTACAGAAAGTCTATTGGCACCATTTTTTTCAAAAGCCTATCTCTGTGTTACATTATTGTCATTCTTGCAATATTTCAAACTTTTTTCTTATTATTATTATATCTGTTATGGTGATCTGTGATCAGTGATCTTTGATGTTACTATTGTAATTGTTTTAGGGCACCATGAGCAGCTCCCATGTAAAACAGAGAACTTAACAAATGTTTTATGTGTTCCGACTACCCCACCAACTATCTCTCTCCCTTCCTCAAGCCTCTCTATTTCCTGAGATACAACAATATTGAAATTAGGCTAAATAATAACTGCAGTGGCCTCTGAGTGTCCAAGTAAAAAGAAAAGCCACATATTTCTCACTTTAAATCAAAAGCTAGAAATGATTAAGCTCAGTGAGGAAGGCATGTCAAAAGCTGAGATAGGCCAAAAGCTCAGCCTCTTGTACCAGTTAGTCAAGTTGCAAATGCAAAGGAAAAGATCTTGAAGAAAATTTAAATACCATATTAATGAACACATGAATGATAAGAAAGCAAAACAGCCTTATTGCTGATATGGAGAAAGTTTTAGTGGTCTGGATAGAAGATCAAACCAGCCAAGGCATTCCCTTAAGCCAAAGCCCAATTCACAGAAAGGCCATGACTCTCTTCAATTCTTTGAAGGCTGAGAGAGTGAGGAATCTGCAGAAGAAAAGATTGAAGCTAAAGAGGCTAGTTTATGAGGTTTTATAAAAGAAGCCCTCTCCATGACACAGAAGTGGAAGATGAACCAGCAAGTGCTGATGTGGAAGCTGCTGCAAGTTATCCAGAATATTCAGCTAAAATCAGGGATGATGGTTGCTACACTAAACAGCAGATTTTCTATGTAGATGTACCAACCTTCTATTCAATGAGGATACCATCTAGGACTTTCATGGCTAGAGAGCAAAAATCAATGCCTGGCGTCAAAGCTTCAAAGGAAAGGGTGACTCTCTTGTTAGGAACCAATGCAGCTGGCAACTTTAGGTTGAAGCCAATGCTCACTGACGATTCAGAAAATCCTAGGGCCCTCTAGAACTATGCTAAATCTACTCTGCTTGTGCTCTATAAATGGAACAACAAAGCCTGGGTGGCAGCACATCTGTTTACAACATGATATACTGAATATTTTAAGCCCACTGTTGAGATCTACTACTCAGAAAAAAGATTCCTTTCAAAATATTACTGCTCATTGACAATGTACCTGGTCACCCAAGAGCTCTGATGGGGATGTGCAAGGAGTTTATTATAATATTGTTTTAATACCTGTTAGCACAACATCCATTCTGCAGCCCATAGATAAAGGAGTAATTTCAACTTTCAAGTCTTATTATTTAAGACATACATTTTGTGATGCTAGAGCTGCCGTAGATAGTAATTCCTCTGATGGATCTGGGCAAAGTCAATTGAAAACCTTTTGAAAAAGATTCACCATTCTAAATGCCATTAAGCACATTCATAATTCAAGGGAGGAGATCAACATATCAACATTTATGGAAGAAGTTGATTCCAACCCTCATGGATGACTTTGAGGGGTTCAAGACTTCAGTGGAGGAAGTAATTGCAGATGTGGTGAAAATAGCAGGAGAACTAGAATTAGAAGTGGAGCCTGAAGATACGACTGAATTGCTGCAATCTCATGATTAAACTTCAACAGATGAGGAGTTATATATGGCTGAGCAAAGAAAGTGGTTTCTTGAGATGAAGTCTACTCCTGGTGAAGACGCTGTGAATATTGTTGAAATGACAACAAGGGATTTAGAATATTGCACAAATTTAGTTCATAAAGCGGTGGCAGGGTGAGAGAGGACTGACTCCAATATTGAAAGAAGTTCTACTGTGTTGAAAATGCTATTAGACAGCATTGCATGCTACATAGAAATCTTTCGTGAAGAGTCAATTGATGTGGCAAGTGTCATTGTTGTCTTATTTTAATAAATTGCCACAGCCACCCCCACCTTCAGCAACCACCACTCTGATCAGTCAGGAGCCATCAGGGAGACAAGACCCTCCACGAAGGAAAAGATTATGACTCACTGAAGGCCGAGATGTTTGTTAGCATTTTTTAGCAATAAAACACTTTTTAATTAAGGTATGTACATTGTTTTTACACATAATGATCTTACACACTTAATATACTATGGTATCGTATGAACATAACTTTTATATGCACTGGGAAACCGCAACTAATTTGTGCAACTAACTTTATTACAATAATCACTTTATTGTGGTGTTCAGGAACTGAATCCACAGTATCTCTGAGGTCTGCTTGTACACATATTTATTACTAGATTTACCTGTTTATATATCCAACTGGTACCTCAAATTCATCACTTCACAAACAGAGCATTGCTTCTGTTTGGCTCCAGTTTGGAGTAACCTCTTTTTCCTCCTTTGTTTCACACTTCAGAAAATGTTGTCACCTCCATCCTGATTCTCAAGACAGCACCCAAGGAATTTTCTTTGATTTAACCCTCTTTCTTGCTTTTTTTCTTTTTAGCTTTGTTGAGGTGTAGTTGAAAAATAGAAAGTGTCTGTATTTAAGGTGTACAGCTTGATGTTTTGATATATGTATACATTGTAAAATGATCACTACAGTCATGCTAATCAGCATATCTATTACCTGGCATAGTTACTCTTTTTTTCTTTTTTTGTTGGTGGTGAGAAAACTTAAATCTACCTCCTTAGCCAATTTCAAGTATACAATATAGCATTAACGGTGGTCACCCAGGTGTACATGCATTAGATATACATTTCTTGCTCTTTACATTTTGTTAAACCAGTAAATTTTATCAGTCTTATTTGAGTGCATTTTAACCTAAATCTCTCTCAAAATCCCTTATTTTCTGCACTCATATTCCCACTATCAAAGTTCAAGCTATTATTATTAATTATGACCTTTGTTACTTTTAAAACCTCCAAAGTTATCTCCATTCTTCTGGTTTTCGCCTTATCTCTCCCCAGATGAATCCATTTTTCACTTGCTTCCAGGGATGCTTTTTGTAAGCACAAATCAAATAGGTCTACTTTTAGTTTTTTGAGAAATGTCCATACTGTTTTCCATAGAGGTTGTACTAATTTACATTCCTACCAACACTATGTATGCATGCCCTTTTCACTGCATCCACACCAGCATCTATTGTTTTTTGACTTTTTAATAATGTCCATTCTGACAGGGGTAAGGTGGTATCTCATTATGGTTGTAATTTGCATTTCCCTGATGATGAGTTATGTCCAGCATTTTTTTTTCATGAATTTGTTGGCCATTTGTATATCTTCTTTTGAAACAAATCTGTTCATGTAATTTGCCCACTTCTCAATGGGGCCATTTATTTTCTTCTTGATGATTTGTTTGAGTTCCTTGTAGATTCTGGATATTAATCATTTGTCTGATGTATAGTTTGCAAATATTTTCTCCCATTCTGTAGGTTGTCTATTTACTCTGTTGATCATTTCCTTTGCTGTGCAGAAACTTTTTTGCTGTATTTGCTTTTGGGGTCTTAATCATAAATTCCTTGCCTAAGCCAATGTCCATAGAATTTTTCCTATGTTTACTTCTAGAATTTTTATGGTGTTGGGTATAAAATAAATATAAGTATTTAATCCATCCTGAGTTGATTTTTGCATATAGTGAGAAATAGGGATCCAGTTTCATTCTACTTGTGGCTATCCAATTTTCCCAGCATCATTTATTGAATAGGAAGTCTTTTCCCCAGTGTATGTTTTTGTCTGCTTTGTCAAAAATCAGCAGGTTTTATGTATGTGGTTTTATTTTTGGATTCTCTACTGTGTTCTATTGATCTAGATGTCTACTTTTATGCCAGTACCATGCTGTTTTGATTACTATAGCCTTGTGGTATCATTTGAAGTCACGTAATATAATGCCTCCAGCTTTGTTCTTTTTGCTTAGGATTGCTTTGGTTATTCAGGCTCTTTTTTTGGCTCCATATGAAATTTAGGACAGTTTTTCTAATTCTGTGAAAAATGACATTCATATTTTGATGAGAATTGAATTGAATATGTAAATCATTTTGGGCAGTAAGGACATCCTAATAATATTGATTTTTCAAACCCATGAGCATGGGACATTTTTCCATTTTTTTGTGTCATCTATAATTTCTTTTTCTATATAATTTCCTAAAATTTAGCTGAGACTAACTTTTTTGGAAATACTGGTAACACCAGTTAACACTACTTTCCCATGATCTCTCAAAATAAAACAAAAACAAAAAAACAAAAAACAACAACTGAACAAATATTATGTTCAACGCACTGTGGGAAGAACTTATGTGAGCTCATTTAGCCTTAGAAGAGCTAATGGAGGATCATTATCACCTATTTTATATTTAGGGAAACTGAGACACTCTAAATAACATTTCTAAGGTCATAATATTAGTAAATAACCTGAAACTCATTAGAAATATTGCTTATTAGTTTGAGTTTATAAATTGAGTAACTAAAATCTCTATTGAAGTTTTCTTTTCCAGGTTTGTCCATGAAGATCATACCAGTTGATGTTGAAGAAAGAATGTTATTCTTTGCTGTATACATGTCTGATATGACTGCTTATGTTATGGTGAACATTGTATTAGTTAGGATATCTAATTCTGTCTACTGAAACAAATTCAAAATCTAAGTGGCTTAAAGCATTAGGAATGCATTTCTTATTTAAAGTCCAATTCTGTGTTGGGCAAGTGGAATCTACACAGTGGTTCAAAGACCCAGGCTCTACTTTCTTCTAGAATCTCACCCAGAATCTTTTACTGATTGTCTGTGAGAGCAAGAAGCTCAACAACAACAAAAACAAAATAGAGAGAGAATTTTTTTTGGAAAGTTTTTATGGTTCAGTCTTGGAAATAGCAACATTGCCTAGAACTTAGTCACAGGACACATTTGCGAGGAAGAATGGGGAATGAGTTCTATTAACTGAGTATCTAAGAAGAAGAAGAAAAAATTACCACCAACTACTATGGTATAAATGTTTGGGTTGCCCTAAAATTAATATGCTGGATCATAATCCTCAACATGATATTATTAAGTGAGGCTTTCAGGAGGTGATTAGGTTATGAGGGCTCTGCCCTCATGAATGAGATTATTATACTTACAAAGGAGACCCAGGGAGCTAGCTATCCCTTCCACCATGTGGGGACACAGCAAGAAGTCACCATCTATGAGAAGGCTACCTCTCCCCAGACGCTGAGTTTGCTGGTGCCTTGATCTTGGACTTCTCAGACTTCAGAACTGTGACAAACAAATTTTATTGCTTATTAATCACCAGTTTATGGTATTTTTATTATAGCAGCATGAATGAACTAAGACACCAACTATCAGTTTCATTTTCTTCTCATACAGGAACAAATTCAGCCCCAACCTAAAGAAGATAACCCACAGTCATATCTAGTCACAGAATCCAACTCAAAATTCAGGATTTTAAAATTTTGACCAGCCATTCTTTCCATTACATTTGGATATAACTTTTTATAGTCTAGAGACCTACAATCTAAAGAAGCCAAATAATCTACCACCCATTTTCAACACACACATGATATATAATGGTGGAGAAGAGATATTACAAAAGCATCTCATGTACTGTCAACATAAAGTCAAAGGGCATATTCCTCTGGATTCTCTAGTTTCTGTTCAGGGTGGAAAAGGAGCTATAGAGAACTCTGAGATGACCAGCCTAACGCCCACTGTAAGTGATCGTGCTTTGGGTTTTCCTTGTAGATAGGTAATAAGTCCTCAAAATCTAAAATGGAAAAATGTTCTCAAGTACTAATATTGCCTTTGCCGTCACACTTTTCCTGACTTTGCAGAGGTTGAAAGGATTATTGCACAGCAGCTTCCAAGCATGGAAAAAGGAGGTAATCAAATTGGCCCACATCCCAGGGAAACTGTGAGATCTTCCTGAGCCCCGTGAGCCAGTGGAAAGAAGCATTTTGAAATGTAAACTGGGGGTGGGAAGGGACACAGATATTCTCTGGGACCAGGAACTTCTCTATGCTCCTTGGGAAGCTGCTTTAGCACATACAGTGTCTCTGCGCAACTCAGCAAGATTGCTTTCCTTGTCTCCTCCAAGTCATATGGGAAATAGGGTCCTATTTCCTCACATTCTATCTTTATTCTAAGCTCAACAGCCATCCAGACAAGATTTCAGAGACACACAGAGCAGAGTCACACCCTGAATGTGGGCCGCGAAGCAGCAAAATGAGTGGAAAGAGGCCGTGATAGGAAATCAGAGGAGGTTCCCTGGAGTCCATGGCAACCCATCCCTGACAACCAGCCATCGCTTGACCTTACTGAGCTTAAGCTGTTCTAGCTCTGAAACATTTGCAGGAAATTCCTCAATGGCAGGGGTAGCACTGCCAGTCTGTGTGCCTTCAGGCTTAGTGTAAGTGCTCAAAAAATGTTGATATAATACATTTTAAAAATGACCATATGCATAACATATTCATTGATGATTAAATTACAGTAAAATTATTCATGAAAATTTTTTAATAAAATCATCCTATCCACATGCCAACTGTACGTCAGTGTCTGATTTAACCTTTTCGTAGAAAGGTATATTCCATGGGGCAAATATCTGTTTACTCAATTGCTTATTCTTATCTAGGGCTTGTCTTCCAATAGATTGGAATCAACCCAAAAACTCTGGTTGTGCGGAAGGTAATAGGTCCAGGCACTCTGAGGAAGATTCGGATCATCCAGGAGTTAGACTTCTAGCTAACGAGTGAAACTATGTGCATACTCTGGACAAGTTCTTCCGCATCTGACAGGTTTTTCTGTCCTCTTTGGTGGGCCACACAGCTTTGAGCCAGACACACAATGAGAGGGAAGAGGAAGTCTGACAGTTTCCACCTGTCCTCATAATCAATAATGTATCAGGTTCCTAGCCACATTGCCCTAACTAAAATAAGTCATGGACTCTGCTCTCAAATATTGGTGAGATAGATATGTACTCATGAATAAAAATATAAATTAACTAGCAGGGAGACGCCAGGAAGAAGACAATGATGACCTACAAATTATTGGGACCGAATATATGTGCTGTGTGTTTTGAGGCAGAGGAGACTGTACATGCAGGATGTGCTTGGTCACCAGGGAACCGATTACATAAGGAGAAGAGTTGGAGATGAGAAAAGGCACATCAAATGGGATAAGAATGCAGTGCTTTTTTGTTGTTTGTTTTTGTTGGTACTAGGGAGGTAGTGATAGCTTTGAAGCAGAGGAATAATATGATCAGATTAGCGTTTTAGAAAAATTATTTCAGTAACAGTGTTAGAAAAAGGATGACATGGGAGAAAGAATGGAAGAAGGAAATGAATATAGTTTTGGTATGTTACCCACCTAAGCTCTGGAATTCATTTTTGAAGCAAAATATTTGTGGGATCCAAAGGTCCAGGTCAATAAACTTGGTCAAAACATCCTGCTCATTATGCAACAGCTGTTTGACAATCTAAAGGATGGGTCAGAGTTGTTACTGGAAGGAGTCTCAGTGGTGATGTTTAGGAAAACTCTTTGCACAGGATCTGTTTAGAAGTGACAGGGACATAATACTTGGAACAATAACAACTGTCTGTGCAGTTGTCCAAAAAGTTAATAGAGTCTAAGGACAAGTTCTTCTAATTCCTGATTGAACAAGCTGGGTCAAGTGATTGGTCGCCGGATCAATCCGGTCTATTGTTGACAGACAGACAGGTGCATTCAGTGGTGACTAGAATATGTGTGTTTCACTGTAATCCTTTGGTGGGTATATAAACACAGCTTGTGCCTGCCTCTTCTCTTTCTAGTCCTCATACATGGTTTTGGCTCCAGGTACCTTTAGAATGAATGAACTGGGTCAAGTGAAGGGTATTGCTGCAATCTGTTAAAGACAAGAAAGTCCCAGTGCCAAGATCGGAAGAAAATTCTCCTAGGGAGTGAGCCAATGTCACTGTCTTTGCTTGGAGAAATGTGGCCAATAATTATATCCGAGTTGTAAAATAGAACTTTTTTCCTTCCTCCAACTGGCAGAGGGATTTGGACCACATCTGTTAAATATTTATTAGTAGCAGATACTAGTTTATCTTAGTTTTACTTTCTTGCACAGATCACCAAGATTTTTATCTCATTAAGATAGAAAATTGCTGGTGGGGCCTCATTTCTCTTATGGAGACTGGTGTCAGTTGTAGACAAGGGCAATAGAAAGAGTGACCTCTGAGCAGATAAAATGTTGCATACAGTGAGGATATCACCACTCGATTGCTGCATCAACATTTAAATTTTTCCTTATGCTACTGGAGTTTGAATTGGATATTTATAGTCCTAGTTCATGCCTAAATTTTTGCAAAGGTGACTTAAATGGAAAACTTTCCCTGGAATAATATATGTTTTATTATATAGGGTTATGATATTTATAACACATTATGTCATTACTCGTTTAAAAATTTTATTTTTAATTATTAGGAGTACATGATAGCTGTATATATTTACAGGGTACATGTGATGTTTTGATGCAGGCATACAATATGAATTAATCAAATCGGGGTGACTGGGGTATCCATCACCTCAGGCATTTATCATTTCTTCATGTTAGGAACATTCCAATTCCATTCTTTTATGTCATTACTTCTGACGAGAGAAATCTGGCAGTGAGCCAAGCTCAATGAGTTCAGCATCATGCCGGAATTGTATAATATAAAAAAAGTTAAATATATCTAGTGTGGTTCCAAACTTGATTGTTCGAAACCACCGTATTTATCTAACTGCTTACTCTTCAAATACTCTACCTACTTGATTTCTGGCAAGAACATAACATGCAAAAGGAACAACATTTTTCCAATCTGTCCATCTCAATGATTCATCTCATAAACTTTCCTTTCTGCCAGCATTTTTCCCAACTGGGAGAATTTACTAATACGGATATGCTGATGCATGATGGCAAGGAAAGACCACTGCACCAGGAGGTTAAAAAAAAGCTAAATTCTTCTTACAGGTTTGTTAAACTAAGCCATTTATCCCTTCCAAGCCTCAATTTCCCCTCTCTGTGAAACCAGGACAACCACTTGTGCCCTAATAACTCCACCAGGCTATACGGAAGAGAAAATATGATGATAACAATGCTGTTGATACAGACAACTATAATCACATTTGATGAGTACATACTTTGTTATTGGTATTGTGCTATAAACTGCAAATATTTATCATTTAAAGCTCGTAAGAAACCTATGAGGGAGGTAGCAAGAGAACTGGATTGAGTTCCCATATATGGAAAGTGGCTACCAACTTCAGAGCTTTGATGTACTTGGCTAATATAACATGTGAAAGTTTTTATAAACCTCATAAACATAGAACATTATAATTATACAATTATGAACATAAACATCCTTATATTTATTTTATGTTAGATATTGGTTTCATATCAATGCAAATTATCAAGTCAGTGTTGAGTGTTTTTGTAATCCTGGTCCTTGACAGAACCAAGAAAAAGTCCAGAAAGGGACTGGGGCTCAGGGGGGTAGCAGTCAAGTTTGGATTCTCTCTAGGCAAGGTCCAACATTTTGTTCAAGAACTTTGGAAATCTCAACCTGCTTCTATTTGTGTGAATAAACACACAGACACATGGAGAAGCTTAAAGTGTGGAGCCTCTAGTTATTGCGTGATCTAGATAACCCTTTACTTCATCTGTACAAGTGGCAGGAATGATTCTTATTCTGCTGGATTGCTATGAAGATCAGCACTTATGGAAACAAATAGTTATGTACATACAAGCGTGGAAACAGACTCAGAGAAGTTGCTCATGGACACAAAGTGGTGGAGCTGGAATTCTGTTGCAGAGCCCCCACGTCAGCCTGCCCTCCCCTCTGGTGCGCTGCCTCCTGCAGGAGTTTGAGTCAATCAGTCCCCGGAAGGCTGGTTACTTCCCTGTCTGTCCACAACATCAGTAGGCCATCTCAGTTACCTTCTTCTTGAACTTTAAAACAGATCGTCCCCTTGGTCAGGAGGAACAACGCATCTTAGACAATGCTGCAAACCACAGTTTCAGCTTGACTTCTGCTACATTTTCTCTTCCTCACTCTCACAGCCAACCTCCTTGTTGTCTCCTAGCCCCACCGTTAACTAACTCGTCACCATACTTTCGGTCTTCTTTGTTCCTGGACTTGGAGTTCCCCACCCACAACCCCAGCACCCAAGATGGCATCTCTGTGTGTTGATGACTTTCTCTTTCTGCAGAATGTATCTAAAATGCTCTTCCTTCCATTATTATCTTCTTAGCCTCACCAACCAGATTAAATCACTCCAGCCTTTAAATGTTAATAAAATTTGTTTCTGCCTCTCTCTGCACTCACCACAATTTGTTTTCCATTTGTGTACCTCCTTTAGCTGGCATGTTACTAAGAGGTTAGACTGTAAGTGCCTTCAGAACAGAGGTGATTTTTTCCAACTTTCTACTGGGCACTTCAACTGCCTTTGCCCCATTTCCACCTCTGGAACTCTTACAGGGCCTATCATACACTATTATTATTTATTATTTCTGTGTCCTCTAGTAGACTTCTAAAGATGATGGATGACCCTTATTAACACCTTTTCTCATTAAATATGTGTTGAGGTAAATAGAAGTTATGGTTATAAAGAATTATGATATAGGATCAGCAGATGTACAAAGTGTAGAGGCAGCACAGGGGATGGGGGGACTCACTGCATTCCAGGGACGTCTCCACAGAATGAAGACATCTTTTCTAAGTTCTGAGGGAGCACATGGGTATCGAGGGCACAGTGATGAGAAGAGTGTGTCCCACCAAGGTCAATTCAATTCAATTCAACAAACATTTATTTTGGTGTTATGTGGCTGGCACATAACTCTTTCCTGGGTTTAAAATAGTTAATGAGATCAAGCCAGATACTAAGACATCAAACAGATGACAACAACAGGCAGTTTGGTGGCACTGGGGGTTGGGGAAGAGGATTGAGAAGCTTTTTGAATACCTTTGACCATGGTTTCTCAAGTGCAAGGTTTGGGTAATAATAATGGTGATAAAAATACCCCATTCACAGTGTTTGGGGGGAGATCAAGAAGATAAAATGTGGGAAAGAGATCATGAGCTTCAAAATCACTTACAAATACCAGTTTCTATCCAGGACAGAATGACCCTCATCGTCCTGGTACTTATCATTTCCTTTATTTTCATATTTCTTGCATATCATAATTTAAAAACTGAAGAAAAACCACGCTACCTGTGTAGGACACGTGGCAGATTCTAAGAGGAACCAAGAGGACAATGAAATTATGAATCTAGTAGGAGAAACTGAAAGATGGATGACCTGATACACTCAGGGGCTCCCTCTAGCAAAGATAGGGATCTCATTTGGGTAGTAATTAATTACAGGTGCCTCATCATTTTCATTTGTTGTGATTAACTTGGCTTGGGTGATCAATCTCGGTTGTCAGCTCTGGTAGATAGGTGGAACTTGCAGTCTGAGGTAGAAATTATTTTGATATTAATCAATCCCTAATGGTTTGGAGAAGACAGTTTTTCCCTGTTGCCAAGTAGTGAAGCTTGATCAGTAACCTGGAAATTTTATGTACTTTCCACAGTGGCAAAAGGAAAATCACGTATTTTTTCATAGGAGCTGAGCCTGATGCAGAGCCTAGTCAAAGTCTCCCTGCATTGGCTCTGCAGAAAAGAAAAGAAAAAAAAAAAAAAGAAAAACCTGCTGCAGCGATCTCTGGCTTCCTCTGCAAGCATTCTCCTCTTTGCTCAAATCCTTCCAAAAACCTTGGCTTTTTTGCTGTTCTCCAATATATCAGGCATGTCCCTGTCTCAGATACTTTGCACTGGCCAATGATTTAGCCTGGAGTGCCCTTCCTGCACCTATCTTTTATACCTTTGAAACCTTTCCTTTCAAGTACTTCCTGTACTCCCTCCCTCCTCAGCTCCTTCTCCACCAGTGTCTCACATACTATGGTGGTTTATTTGTTTTTTTGTTTATTATTTGCCTCCTGCCATCAGCATATAAGTTTGTGAAGGCTGGAGATTCTGTCATTTCTGTTCTCTGCTGCATCCCCTGAGCTAGAGTCTGCCACATAAAAGGCACGTCATGGATAGCTTTTGTATAAGTGAGTGAATCTCCACATTATCTGTGCTTTAGCACACCTTTAAAACAAACAAACAAATGAAAAAACCATCAGTGTGGCAAGAATTAAATGTCCTAATAACACTTCTGATATTCAGCATACCCATAATTTGTTCTTAAATATGATTTCCAAGAGGTTATATTCAAAATGAGCCCTTGAATGTGATTTTTAAGAGATTATTCTTCCATTCTTGGAAGCTTCATTTTTACTCTAGCTAAAATTTTGGTTCGGATTTCCAATTCAGAATATCCCCAAAGAAGAGAAAAACCTTGGCATTTCTGGATCAAATAATTACTCTTCTACATCAGAATTTCAAGGATAGAGCCAGTTTACTCATCACTCAATGACCAGCACATCTTTTAGAGCACCTGCAAAGGTGTTTCACTACACCAAGACCCAAAGAATAGACCACGTTTGTGTGTTCATGATGTTTGTACTCCAGTCGCCTCTGTGTAACATGGAGCACGAAGTAGGTGGTTTCGATGTTGGGAAATCTGGTCCTTAATTCGGCTGCTGCTATGAGCTCTCTGAATGGTGTTAGGTAACCTTTCCTCTGTGAGCCTTGTATCTCTCTCTCTGATAGGACTGGGGATCGTGATAGGGAGAAGAACTCTAAATTCTTTTCCAGCAGTGAAATGCTAGATTTTTAAATCAATAGAAGGAGCAGAGTAAAGCACAAAGCTGGCTTTCTATAAATGCTTCTTGGCTTGAAAAACTGAATTTCTTGTTTCCTCCTAGTGGGAATCAGCTCTTGCAGCTGGTGAAAAGCAATCCTCTTGCTGCCTGCTGAAGTTGAGCAGGTACGGTGTAATGAGAATAGATAAGATCAAGATCATTTCCAGGACTCTCCTGGACGGAAGATCTAGAGAGAAAGCACAAACCCATCTGGCGCTGGAGGACAAACACACCCTTTTCCTGGGAATGGGCGTTGAAGGCGCATTTAATGTGGCTCTAGCGCCACCTGGTGATTCCTTCCAGAGTTTTCCTTGTAACTCCAAGGACTCCAGCCATAGACGCTGTTCTGGAAAACATCTCCCAAAGGAAGGCTCATCTCATGTTTCCATGAAATTTGAAAGACTGATTGATAGCATCGAAGCTGTAGTTCAGAGAATGGAAGGAGAAGAAAGAGGCCATTCTCTCATAAGAAACAGGAAGAAATGAAGAACAAAGAAACCCAGGTATTTACATTTAAAAATAACATTCACACAGCTGCCAAGACTAATTCCAGCCAAGGTGAAACCAAATTAACTGAGCTGTTCTCTGCCTCCTTGAAACAGCTCAAGCATTTTAATATCTTTTTAATTGGTGATTTTAGTTCACACCCACAAACATTTTTGTGCGGTGCTTCAAACTTAAAGCAGCGTTAGTGGAGACGGGGAGATACACAGTATCTGTGTGTCACACACCTACATAGTCCCCACCATACACCCCGAGCTGTTGCCCGGTGCGATGTGTTGTGAAGAGTCTAGACTCTGGCTCTAGTTGGATCCGATGCTAGGCTGTGCCACTGGCGGTCAGACTTGAATGGGATTTGACGGAAACTTCTCAACCCCTTTGAATGTGTTTTCTGACCTATAAAGTGGAGATAACGACAATGACCTCACAGGATTTTGAAGAGGATTAGAGATAATGTATGTAATATGTCTAGCATGTGCCTAACACATGGTAGACACTCAATATTAAGTTCTTAATCTCTCTCTCTCTCTCTCTCTCTCACACACACACACACACACACACACATACACATATACACACACACACAAGCTCCAAGCCTGGGTTCAGAAAAACAACAGACTGAGTCTTTTTTTTTCCCTATTCCTGTTGTTACTGCTGCTGGTGTAACTTTGTCCGCTAGGTCAGAACACGGGTGTTTACTCAAGGCCTGGGCACCTCTTTTCTCATAACTCAGGAAGTCAAGGAAGGTGACTCATCTGTAAAAAAAAAAAAAAAAAAAAAAAGTGTGTAAACTATTACTAAGCCAGAGGACATTTGAAAAATTATCTGCCTTGCAGCCACTGTCTTTTATCAGTGGAGATCTTAAAACTTTTATTACTTGTTCTCAATGAAGACGTTGTAGGGCCAGAATTTCTTTAACTTCTCACTTTTTGAATAAAAATTGTTTCTATTTAAAGACACTTGTAATGTGGCTGGATGTTGGTGAAGTACAGGGCAGTTTCCCATATGCCAGCTCTAGCCTGCAGAGGGGGAGGCTCGTATCGAAGTTCCACGTTATTTGGCAAGCGGGCACGGAGGAAGAAGGTAGTGACAGACTGCAGTGCCCACTGGTATTTGGAGCATTGCTTGAATGTTGTGTCTGTCGTCCTCTTTCACTTTCTTCCACCTGATTAGAGATATTTTCTATAACAGCCCAGCTCTGTTTAACCTTCCTGGTTTCTTGGGCCTGGATTTCTGAAGACGTTTGCAATCTCTTTCCCAACTGCCTGAAACAGGATCGTTCTTGCTATGTGCCTGTTTACACTTGGTCTCTTTTTGTCTGTTTGTTTGTTTATTGATACATACTATTTGTACATATTTATGGGTCCATGTGATATTTTGTCACATTCATAGAATGTGTAATGATCATGTCAGGGTGTTTAAGATGTCCATCGCCTCGAGCATTTATCATTTCTATGCTTTGGGAACATTTCAAGTCCTCTCTTCTAGCTGTTTTGAAATACACAACACATTGTTGTTAGCTGTAGTTACCATACTGTGTTATTGAATGTGAGGACTTATTTCTTTAATCTAACTGTAATAAATACTCAGTACTGCAATGGCTGGATCATACGGTAGTTCTATTGTTAGTTTTTTGAGAAAGCTCCATACTATTTTCTGTACTGGTTGTACTAATTTGCATTCCCATCAGCAGGGTATGGGCGTTCCTTTCTTCACACCATCACTAGCATCTGTTATTTTGTCTTTTTGATAATAATCATTCTAACTGGGGTAGGATGAGATCTCATTGTGGTTTTGATTTGCATTTCCCTGGTGATTAGTGATGTTGAGCATTTTTTCATAAACCTGTTGGCCATTTGTATGTCTTCTTTTGAGAAATGCCTATTCAGATCCTTTGCCCACTGTTTGGTGGAATTATTTCTCTACTTTGCTGTTGAGTTGTTTGAGTTCCTCGTATATTCTGGGTACTAGTTTCCGTCAAGCCCCTGGCTCACTGCTCCTGGCTGGCTCTCCTCCAGGTCTAACTCCCCTCTGCTTTCACAGTGTTCTAAGATGTTCTAGCCTGTTTAACAGTGTTATTTGCTGAATAGCAGCCACTACTCATGTTCTTCCTTGATCACAAAAGCCCAATTTTGTTCAGCTATCAGATGACTAGAAGGATGTAAAAGGAAGGAAGATGCTTCCCCCAATCTTAGTATTCATGCTTAGCATAAACCATTCACGTCATCCCTGTTCTCTTGTCTAAGCCCACTGAATAATGAAGTTATAAATAATGTACTGGAATAAAGGTACATCTTTGGAGTCCTTCTAGGTAAGATTTTCTTTCTTCACAAAATAAAAAGTTGCAGGTAAAAGGGATAAACACCTATATTTACATATATATGTATATATACACACATGTGTTACATTATATATACACACACACACACGTATGTATCTCTCTCTCTCTCTCTCTCTATCTGCTGCTGTCCTTTTCTTCCCCTAGTGATGCTTACATAAGGAGCTTTTTGTTGGTGCTGTACAGCCACCAATTTATAAGCATGAAAGAAAGATCAAGAGACTCGCAATGACATCCACCAAAACCTCATATCTTAAAGCTAATTAACACACCTGGAACCATCTACCTCTAAACATCTAAGTAAAGCACACGTGCCATTATTGGGTAAAGGGTTGCCACTTGTATTATCTCTTCCTTGTAGCTCTCGGCAGACCTCCTGCTGCTGTGGCCGTCTTTGCCCCTTGCTGAGCTTTGGCTCTAAGCAGCATGGTGGCTACAGCCTAAAACTGGATAGTTCAATTTAAAAGAGATGAAAACTGACTGAGCATGCCCTTCTGTTATGAGAAAAGTACTGAAAGAGATACTTTTTATTTGTAATAGTGTTTCTAACTGCATAAAACTTTGGTTTTATTAGTCCTATTTGAGAGATTAGAAAACTGAGGATTAGAGAGTTTACATGACTTGCCAAAAGTGTCATAGCTTGTAAGTGATATAAGGTAATGTTAGTTGTGAGATTCATATTTTATATTATACATTTTGCAACTCTGCTCTATGCAATAAGAATACAATATGATACTTAACATGGTTTACAAAACCTTACATGATCTTATTTCTCATCATCCACTCTCATCAACAATTTTTACTTAAAATTCCTTAAGTATTGGAGGCTACCTCTTCTCTCTGGATCTTTCCTTATGCTGCTCCCTCTGCCTGGAATAGTCTTCCTCTTCTCTTCCCATGGGTGAGTCTCACTTCTCTTTAGAACAGTGCTAAGACATCATTTCCCTCAAAAACATCCCCTATTCTTGACATCATCAGGGCACGTCCTCTACCATATGTAAGTTGAGCATCATGTGGCTATTTCTTGCACAAACATCCAGCGTATTGACAGCTAAGACTTGATCATGTTTTCTGCTTCATCCTCTGAGCCCAGAGCTGTTCCTGGTGCTTTAAAGGATGACTGACAGCCCCTATATTCCCTTACTCACGGGAGAACATCCCTTCAACCTGGGCTTCAACTCCACAGAGCACGTCATAAACTTTAGGGTTTGAAGCAAGGAATTTACAATTTTAAAAGTTCCATTGATGATTTTAATGCCCTGTTCCTGGTGTTAAACCAGAATATTATGCCTCCAAAAGTATTTACTGTGTGGATGCTTGGCTAGTTCCTTGACCAGTAAATAGAAAACCAACAAAACAAACCAAAACATAATGAAAAATATCCAATATCATCCAACTAGTTATACAGACTAATTGAATTCAGTCACAATGGTTGAAGACATGTATATTATCTAGAAGTCCACAGTTAAGCAAAAACAAACAAACAAACAAAAAACCCCGCAAAACATAAATTAACTAGGTGTATCCACAAGTATTCCAATTCTGAAGGTATTCTGAGAATGTTTCCCTTTTCAGTACCACAATTAAGCAGTACAGGAATGCATTAGGTCTGTTTCCATATGAATTTCTATGATCCTTGACAAAGCATAAAATCAGATATTTTTATCAGAGTTTAGAAGAATTGCTGATTTAAGCAAGAAAAGCAGTAGACCATGATAAGAGTGAGGGTGAGCTGTTTGAGAAAACTTTTATTCAAAATAACTTTTGTGCTTTTGTTAAAATCACTTGTGATGTGTGCACATATGTGTGTGTGCACTAAATTTTCTATGAACTAGAGTGTTTTTGGAGAAATAGGAATTTCAGAAAGGAGAAAACAGGTTACCAGCAGATGTCTTGCCTTAGGACAAAAAACAAAGAGCAATTACAGATGGCATCCTGGAGATGGTAGAGGAAATTCACTAATAATTATAGATTACAGAGGCAAACATTGACTCTATTGAGTATTCCTGCAGAACAAATTCCTTTAATAAACAGTCAGAGATAGTGCTGAAAACTTAAGATAAAGGAATTTAGATATACATGAATAGAAAAAAGAAAAAGCTTGAGAAAATATGAACTTTTTATTCATAGAGCTACAGTTAACAGAGAGAAGTAATATTAAAAAATTAATGTTAAAATGGGCATAAACATTAACAATTAATGTTAAAATTCCTCATGTTTTAGGGGAATTTTAAAGTCTTCAAGGAATCTGAAAGGATAGAGAAAAGAGATTAAAACTTTCTTGTAGTATAAACTCAAAATATCAGTATACTATGGTAGAAAGGACACAGTAGTTAGAATTAATGAGATTTTAAGTTAAAGCCGCCCTCTTGGCTGGGCACGTTGGCTCATACCTATAATCCTAGCACTCCGGGAGGCTGAGGCAGGAGGATTTCTTGAGTTCAGGAGTCTGAAACCAGCCTGAGCAAAAGTGAGACCCTGTTTCTACAAAAAATAGAAAAATTAGCTGGCATTGTGGTGCATGCCTGTAGTCCCAGCTACTTGGGAGACTGAGGCAGGAGGATTGCTTGAGCCTAGGAGTTTGAAAAATAATAAAATAAAAACATTAGAAGCAAAAAACCCAATATCAGAAATAAAAAGCTCATTTGGTGGGCTAAAGAGCAGACAGGAGACAGAGGAGAAAGTACCAGTGAATTTGAAGGCTAGTCTATTGAAATTAACTAAAGTAAAGCAAAAAAAGAGAAAAAAAAAATTGAAAAAAGTTAAATTTTATATATAAAATCTATGGGACAAAATAAAATGGGTTGGTATGCATGCAATGGGAATTTCAGATGGAGAGTAAAAAGAGAATAGGTTACAGATAATATCCGAAAAGATAGTATCTGAGAAGTTTCCAAATTGAAAGATACCAACCCAAAGATACAAGCAGCACAGGTAACCAAGAACAATCAATACAAGGAAAATCATAACCAAAAAAAGCTTCATCAAACTGGAAAAAATAAGATACAGAAAAATTTTTAAAAGTAGCCAAAAAGGAAAAAAAAGCTAAAATAATTAGAATGACAGCTAAATTATCATAAAAAACAATTGTGATTAGAAGAAAATTGAATGGCATGTTTAAAAAGCTGAAAAATAAGAAAGGACTTTCAGCCTAAAATTTTTCTGGTGAAAATATCTTCCATATAAACATAAAGTAACTAAATTTTAAGACAGAGAAACACTACAGTTGACCCTTGAACAACAAAGGTTTGAACTGCATAGGTCCATTTATATAGAGATTTTTTTTCAATAAGTATATTGAAAAAAAACTTTTGGAGATTTGCAAAAATTTGAAAAAAACTCACAGATGAACCACACAGTATTGAAATAATGAAAAAAAAAAGAAAAATATATATCATGAATGCATAAAATGTATGCGGGTACTAGTCTATTTTATCATTGACTACCATAAAATATACACAGATCTATCAAAACTTATACACACAAAACAAAAAATTATAGACCATACATGGCACAATTTGCAGTCAAGAGAAATGTAAACAAATGTAAAGATGAAGTATTAAATCATAACTGTATGGAATTAACTATAATATATAGTATACTGCTGTAATAATTCCATAGCTACCTCCCCTTGCTATTGCAGTGAGCTCAAGTGTTGGGAGAATCCCCCCTGAAGCTGATTATATACACATGAGCAATTTGTCTCTCTAGTAAATTGCACATCCCAGTAAAAAGTGAGCTTTCATGTATTTTTCATCATGTTTGGTACAATGCAGTAAACTTTGAGTAATATCACGGAATAAAGTGTCATTTAGTGACACTGGACATGCCCCTGAGAAGCAGAGAAAAGTCATGACATGGCAAGAAAAAGTTGAATTGCTTGATATGTACCACAGATTGAGGTTTGCAGCTATGATTGTCCACCATTTCAAGACAAATGAATCCAGCATAAGGACCACTGCAAAAAAAGAAAAGAAAATTTGTGAAGTCATCGCTACAGCTATGCTAGCAGGCACGAAAACCTCATACTTTTTGCTAAATACCTTTTTTCTCGCATTGAAAATGCAAATTTTATGTTGCCACAGGGTTGCTATAGGAAAGGCGTGCTTACAGCCTCTAATATGATTTGGGGAAAAGTGAACCCATTAAATGACAACTTAAAGCTAAAGGAAGGCGAAGGATCTGAACCTGGAAAGTTTCATGTCAGAAAAGGATTGTTTGATAATTTAAGAAAGAGGTTCAGCTTAAAAAAATTTCAAGATAACAGGGAGAATCAGCTTTTGCTGACCAAGAGGCAGCAGACGTCTTTTTTATTTTATTTTATTATATTATTTATTTATGGATATTATGGGGGTGCAAACATTTTGGTTACATGTTATGACTTTGCCACACCCAAAGCAAGATTTGAGGCATGGCTTTTCCCCCCTACAATGCTCACCACGTCCATTAGTTGTGAGTTTACCCCCCCAACCCCCAATTTCTGAAGAATATTATTACCACACGAGCACCATAGTGTTGATCAGTTAGTGCCAATTTGATGGCGAGTACATGTGGTGCTTATTCTTCCATTGTTGTGATACCTCACTTCGCAGGATGGGCTCAAGCTCTATCCAGGAAAATATAAGAGGTGCTAGATCACTGTTGTTTCTTATAATTGAGTAATATTCCATTGCATACATAGACCAAATTTTATTAATCTACTCATGAATTGACGAGCACTTGGGTTGTTTCCACGTCCTTGCAATAGTGAATTGTGCTACCATAATCTTTAAGAAAATCATTAAGGAGTAAGGATATCTGCCTGAACAGATTTTTTATGCAGAAAGTGCCCAATCTGGAAAAAAAAAAAAAGCCACAAAGGACATTTATTAGTAAGAAAGAGAAGCAAGTACCAGAATTCAAGGCAGGAAGGAACAGGCTAACTCTACTCTTTTGTGTAAGTGCAGTTGGGTTTATGATGAGGTCTGCCCTTATCTACAAAGCTGCTAAGCTCCAACCCTTGAAGAGAAAAGATAAACACCAGCTGCCAGTCTTTTGATTGCACAAGAAGAAGGCCTAGAGAATGAAATGTATTTGATTTTTGTATTGATTTCATCAATGCTTTGTCCCTGATGCCAGAAAGTACCTTGACCAGTAAGGGATTGCCTTTTAAAGTTCTTTTACTATTAGGCAATGCTTCTGGTCACGCAGAACCCCATCAGTTCAACACCGCAGGCATCAAAGTGGCCTGCTTGCTCCCAAGCATAAGGTCTCTAATTCAGCCTCTAGTTTATAAAGACATTTAAGGCTCATTACACATGGTACTCTATGGAAGGGATTGTCAACACTATGGTGTCCTGTGCTGTCTGTCCCAAACAGAGACAACATCATGAAAGCCTGGAAGGATTACACCATTGAAGATTCCATTGTTGTTATAGAAAAAGCCATGCAACCCATGAAACCCCAAACAATAAATTCCTGCTGGAGAAAACTGTGTTCAGATGCTGTGCATGACTTCACCAGACTTGAGATAGAGCCAATTAAAGAAATCATGAAAGAAATTGTGGATGTGACAAAAAAAAGGTGGGGGCAGGGGTGAAGGGTTTCAAAATGTGGGTTTTGGGGAAATTCAGGAGCTAATAGATGCCATGTCAGAGGAATTAACAGAGGGTGGCTTGATGTAGACGAGTACTTCTGAGCCAGGGCCAGACAGCGAGGAAGCAGACATAGAGGAAGCAACACCAGGAAACACACTGATACCGGACAGTCCAGCAGAGGGTTCTGATGAGTCAAGGCTGCTTTTGACTTATTTTACAACATGGGCCCTCCTATGATACAGGACCTGAAAGTAAAGCAAACGGTAGAAGAATGATCGGTAATGTATAGAAACAGTTTTACAGAAACGAAAAAGCAAAAATGTCAGACGGAAATGACAATGTATTTCCATAAAGTTATATTGGGTGTGCCAGTCTCTCTGCCTCCCCTCCCCCCTCCTCCACATCTTCTGCCTCTGCCACCTCTAAGACAGCAAGACTAATCCCTTCCCTTCCTCCTCTTCCTTGGCATATTCAACGTGAAGATGACAAAGAAGGAGAGCTTTATGATGATCCACTTCCACTTAATGAATAGTAAATATAATTTCTCTTCCTTATGATTTTCTTAATAACATTTTCTTTTCTCTAGCTTATTTTATAATAAGAATACAGTATTAAATACATATAAGATACAAAATATGTGTTATTTATTTAGGTTATGGGTAAGGCTTCCTGTCAATAGTAGGCTATTAGTATTAAGAGTTGTGGAGTCAAAAGCTATATATGGATCTTTGACCGTGTGAGAATCAGCACCTCCAACCCCCACGATGTTTATGGGTCAACTGCAATACAGTCCATCCCCAACAAATTATACTACATGAAAAATATTTCATACATGTGTACATGTGTGCACATATAAGAATATGTATATGTGTGTCTATACATTTATATACACACACACCTTGTGAAGTACTTATATCCAAAACACATAAAGCTTCCAACAAATCACCAATAGAAGGGAAAGGAAACAGTTAAATAGGCAGCAGCTTTGAACTGTTACCTTGCAAAAGAAGATATGAGTGGTCAATAGGTCATTCAAATCTGTTCAGTGTCCTTAGTCATCAGACAAAATTAAATTAAAACTAAAGTAAGATACTATTTTATACCTGCTAGAAAGCTTCAAATCACAAAGTGTAATAAATTGTCTGACTCGATTTTTGATGTTGGCTGATAGCTTTCAAGTCCCATCACCCCCTGCTCCAGGCCCCACACCTGGGCAAGCTGATAAGAAAGTCGGGTAATACCTTTTATGACACTGGTTGGAAGTTCAATCCATACAAGTCCTGACCCACATGTAGGAATCCTCACTCTAGCTCCATGCCTGTTAAACATCAAACCTCAAGCCTGTCACCCTTCCCTGCTTTCTTGAGCCATTTTTGGATCTGATTGGGAGCCTGGTGTGCTCTTCTCAGGAAGGCTCATTATGTCAGTAATAAACCTTTACACACTCAGTTGAGTGTGGTATCATCAGTTTTAACATCAGAACTAAATTGGATGGGGGCTCCATCATGCATCTCCAGTTTGACTATAATGCAAACAGTACCAAATGTTGTCAAACATGTGCAGCAATTGGAACTCATACAGTCCTGCTGGGTGTGTGACAAGGGATGAACATCATGGTATTATAAAAATGTTGGCAGTTTTTTATAAAGTCATATAAGCAGCTGCCTTTCTCAGCATTGTCCCTCCTAGATATTTTTTCCAAGACAAATGAAAATAGTTGCCCAAAAAGACTTATTCAAGAATGTTCATAGCAACCTATTCATCACAGCCTCAAACTAGAAAGAACACAAATGTCCATCGATAGTATGATAGATGAACAAACTGTGAGATGTTCACAGAATTGAGTACTAACAAAAGGAGTAAAGATACACACAACCACATGGATGGGTATCAAAAATGCTATTTAGAGAGCAAGAAACCAGACACAAAAAATACATATTGTGCAAATCTGTTTATTCAAAGACCAAGAATAGGCAGTGCAGAATGCAGAAAATGATTGCCTCTTCAGGGATGAGGCAGCTGGAATTGCCTGGAAACAGTCCAAGAGAATGTTTGGAATGGTGGAAATTTCTATATCTTGTTTCCTTTGAGGTTCCATGAGTATATAAAATTTCAAAACACATTCATCTGAATATTTAACATCTGTACTGTTTGGTATATATAAATTATATCTCAATTTAAAACAGTGAAAAAAGCCAAATGTAACATATATAGGGATAATTAATCTATTCAGTTTGCTAGCAGGTACCCCTTCATGTAGCACATGTGACATTGCTTCAAAGTCATTTCAGCAAAGGACATAATGCTCTGAGGTAGGAATTTAAAGGCCCGTGTGCCATATGAAGATACTGGGCTCAGAAATGCAAATAACTTGCTCAGTTTATGCAGCTAAGTGGCATAGCTGGAGAGAGAATTCTACTCTTTTGACTTCAGTCTCAAGAGGCTCCCTCTTGTGGGAAGTGCATCGTGTGATATTTCTGGATGTGTCTGGATCTTTGCGTAGCTTTGAGAGTTGACGAGCGAAGGGGGCGAGTTCTGTCCACAGAAGATTGAACTGCATGAGTGCTCTCACTGTAATGCACACGACGTGGGATTTATGATTTTGAAAGCTAGAGACTTTCTGGAGGTCTCTTCACTGACTAGCTAGCAAGCGTCAGCACCAAAAAGCTAATGGAGTCTTAGTGTATGGGGTAATGATTTAGATGACAAGTTCCTCAAATGTTAAAAATGCTGGCAATTCACATCTATGAGGCCACGTGCATAGAGCTTCTCTCTTCTGCATGGGATGCTGATAAAATACTTTTAATTATATTATGCAGTCATCCCAAAGAAAATAGATAGCTTTCAGCTGCTGAGTTTCCTCTCAGTGACCTGATTAAAATGCATCAAGGGAGATAGGACCCAACTGTTCTTGTCATTAAGTGATAAGCTATATCTAGTAATCTTTAATGATTGCTGAAATTTTAGGAAAATGCAAATAACAGGAAAAGAGCAATGTCTTAATAGCAAAATACAAATAGCACCTCCTATAAGTGGCATCTTTTGAGGATTCATTTCTTTACCTTTTAATTTTCATATGTATTTTCCCTGCAGTTTGACAGCAACTCTATGCTATCTCTGCTTATTCATTGTGGGAAAAAAAATTATAGCAGTGATGGTAGGCATGCTTTTTGAATTAATTCTGTAAAGAGTGTTGATTTAAAACACAATTGTTAAATAAGATAAATTTTGTCTGTGATGCCTCACATGTCTTGTTCATAGAATACTTATTCTTATTTTGAGTTTCTAAATAAAATTCTTACTCAAAATTTGTGATAATACCTGTGATCCTCGCCATCAGTCTCTACACTTCTGTCTATCCTTTGGACACCGTCACATTCATATTTCCAAGACATGCATGTTACCATGCCTCCCTCTGCCCAAACACCCTCAATGGATCCCAATCCTACAGGATAATTCATAGAATTCTGAAAAATGAGAATGGAAAATAGCGTTTAAATAGGCCATAAGTCAGCAAACCTTTTCTATAAAGAAACAGAAAGTAAAGATTTCAGGCATTGCAGGACATACACTTTCTGTTGTGGTGCAAAAGCATCCACAGACAATATGTAAATAAATGGGCATGGCTGTGTTCCAATAAAGCTTATTTACAAAAACAGGCAGTGGTTCAGATTCCACTGACATACTTAGCTGATCCCTGAAATAGTAGAACAAAAATACAGTCAGATACAGAGTTGAACTTTTAAGATTCTGGAAGATGATTGCCAAAGTTCCCAAGTTACCAAAAAAATATATAGCTGTGTCCACAATGTAGAAGTATTCAAAGGAGCACATATGGTAGGGCATAGCTTCCTTTTGTTAGTAATCAAATGTCCTCACTCTTGACAGGCCCAGATGTATGTACAAACATAACAAATACATGTATAAAATATAAGCAATAGTTAAATGTTGTCTATTTTATAAAAAAAAAAAATCTTTTAAGGATATCCCAGATCACCTCATAATTTATGAATCCAGTATCAGAATACTTGATATACCTCATTGGTTGGCTATAGCATTCTTACATTAAAAAGAGCAAAAAGATTAATCGTGTAGTCAGAACTTTCTCTTTGGACAGAGCAATCTGAGCTAGCAGATCATAACATACTGTAATGATCTTGTTCAGTGCTCGCCTTTTAGGATGGCAGTGCATTTTAAATAAAAATATGAAACACCAGAGATAACTTCAACATCAAGGTATCTGACTGGATATACCACACTTATTTTTAACCCAACATGTGTAAACTATAATTTTTCTCTCCCCAAACGTTTTGCTCTCTTGTGGTCCCTGTTTGTCTGATATAAAGATAACAAACAGGGACAGGCACGGTGGCTCACACTTGTGATCCCAGTACTTTGGAAGGCCAAGGCAAGAGGATCACTTGTGGCCAGGAATACAAGACTAGCCTGGGCAAAATAATGAGGACCTGTCTCTATAAAATTTTTTTTAAAAAGCTATTTATGGAACCAATAAGTGCAAAAGGGCAGGAATTGACATTAGAGGGCTGCGCACATTGTTTTTTTGTTTTTTTTTTTTTTTTTCTTTTATTCCAAGGAAAGGTGATGATCTTTCTGGCATTGTTTGTAATAGTCTTTTGCCAAACACAAGGAGACAAAATTATTTCTTTTTTCCTCAAAGAAGCAAGCAATAGAATTTTAGTAAGAACAAGGGTAATCAGCATGAATGATTCCACTCCTCTTTTTTTCCATTAGAAGTGCACATTTCCCCTGCATCATAAGAGACTTGTGACCCCCGAGAGGAGGGTTTTCTGGCAGAGATCACTAATGGCTTCCTCAAGGGACTAAGCTATGAATAGTATAAAAGACATTTTCAAAGGTGACCCAACAATCCACCTCTTGCATGTTCTTTTGTGATGTGATCTTATCTCTCTTCCCATCAAGTGAGGGGGAGTGATGAGATCCCTTGAGTCTGACGTGGTCCTGTGACTTACTTTGACCAATGGACTGCAACAGAAGGTATACTTTGTGACTTCTAGGTCTAGGCCTTATGGAACCTTGCAGCTTCCATTGTCATCCCCTTGGAGCCCTGTGCCATCATGTTAAGAATTGCATTGCCTTCCTGGAGAGATCATGTGGAAAGAGAGGCTCCCAGGTATTCTAGCCATCCTAGCTGAAGTACCACATTATTAAGTTTATCTTGGATCATCCCACCCCACTGGAACCTTCATGTGACTGCAACAGCAAGAGTGACCTCAGGTGAAATCAGCAGAAGAACTATCCAACTGAGTCCATCCCACATTGCAGCATCATGAACAAATAAATGGCTGTGATTTAAAGTCTTGCTGTAATTTGTCATGTAGTAGAATTAATAAAAATAGCTTAATTTTATGTATTTGCTCTGCATAAGAGTGAATGAAAGAGTACTTGTAATTTCAAGGCACTAAGAAGGAGGTATATTGAGCTGCTACTGTATTTTTTCCTCTACACCTCATCATGTATGCAAATTTTAATAAACACCAGCATCTTGCTTTATATTTTGAATCAGAAGTATCTATTTATGTGACTGCAGCAATTCAGAGAATTTTGCATATACAGAAAATGAAATTAACAATTCTATTTCCTGGCTTTTCACAATTTGCAAAGAAATTATATAATCATCATCTCATTTCTACCTGAAAACGCACCAGTAAGATTTATAGAACAAGTATCACAACCCACATTATATATTTCAGGGCCCAGAAGTTTAAGAACTGTGCCTTTCTCAATAGCACATATAAGAATCAACATAGTTAAGATTTAAAATTACATCTTCTAAGTTCAATTTCTTTGTTCTTATTATTCTTCCCAGATGTTAAGCTAGTTTCGTGTATGAGAAACAAAAAGATGTATTTGGTAAAGACAAAAATTCTATTTCTGCAGTTAGTGTTCCATAACAACAAATGTGTACCAGTGTCCAGGCTTAAAAAATAGAGATAGCACGAGGGGCTATTTTCATTGTTCTATGGGTAACCTGAAGCATGTCAAATGGTGAACACGGTCCCATGATTTTGTAAGCTCTAAAAACATAGTGATTATTGTCCTTGCTATAATCCATCCTGTACTATAAGTATAAATAGGATCCCCCCAATACACACCAACATATGACTCAGAAATATAGGGCTCATATATCGTAGTTTTCAACTTTCAAAATTAAAATCACACTTTGCTACATGAAAATACTGTACATAGTTTTGTGCTTTTAGCATCCTAGTATTTTCATGTAGTCCTCGCTTATCTTTCCCATAAAGCTGTAAGTGAATAAATATATTTATTACTTGAATGCTAATTTTAAAAGTATGAGCAGAGATAGCTAATCAAAATTTTTCTATAACAGGTTTAATTTCAAGTGAGAAAAAACTTTTCTACTTTCATAAATTTGTCATAATGTATATTAATATTTTTATATAGAAGTTTTCCTGGGTTTCTTATTGCTCTCTTGGAATTAGGCTTTTAAATATTTTAATAGTTATTAATACTGACACATAGATTTTCTTCCTGACATTCTCACTAAAAGATTTTTGTCACTTTTGTATATTTTTGCTTAGCCATTTCTATGCTAGATACCTGATCCAACAGGGCAGCAGCTTTGTAACCAAGGCCTGTCACCTGCCCACTGGTCCTCATTTTCTATTCATTGTCTGAGCTCCTTTTGCCATCATACGAATCTTCCCATTCTTTCCATTCAGGTTTGTTTACGGAACTATCCTGGCCTTTCCTTTAGCACTGAAATCCCCTACTATTAGAATATTTAATGGAAAAGGAGAGGGCAAAAAAGAGAGAGAGAGAGAGATAAAGGGTCTGAGAAGTTATTTTCAGATTGGTTTTATGACTTTGAGTTTGGTTTCTACTTTCAATTTACCTGGGTTGGAATGGAGTTCAGCCAACCATGGCTGTGCCTGAGATAAGAGGTATCATTTGGATCCCTGCTGTCCTTTCATTAGCTGAGCTCTTTCTGTTGCTGACATCACTTGGTCCTGTTGCAGAAGGTTATTCTGACAATCCATTTCCTGCCTGCTCGGTGACAGAAGCTGACAGTGTGTCCTGAATACATTTTTTTTTTTAAAGAATCATAGTCAAGAATGACTGATTTTTTTTACAGAGACTTTTAGTTTATTTCTACCTGGTAGGGTTTTCCCTGCAATACAATTTTGCAGTAGAAGACTCCCTTGAAGTAATCTTCATAATGCAAATATGGAACAAATATTTAAGGTCAAAATCTCTTGGTTAGGTGTTTTAGTTGAAGGGAAAATGATAGTTTCCTGAAATGAAAAGTATTTAAGATCAATTCTGAGCAGTTACTATAATGTATAACAGTCCCTTGGCCTGACAAATAAATTGAACCAATTATACTGAGTAGTATTAAGCAGTTACAGTCATTGTAAGCTCAAGATAGTGGAGTGGAGGCCTTATTAGGGAATCTGAATCTCCTGTTTCAACTTTACCCTAACCTCAGTCAGTTCAAGAATTTTAAAAGTCAATAGACTCAGTGTAGGGGTGGGAGAGAGATTCCTTCCCCCTTTACACTTAGTAAACATCAACACCAAGGGAATAGACAGAAGGTGGGGGGAGAAACAGGAAAGAAGACTGCTTTCATCTATATTAGTACAATCCAGACAGTAAGTGTCTCTGGTTAAGCATGCACAAAACAGACCCTGCAGCCAGATCAACCCGGACCTGAATCTCAGCTATGTAACGCTGGAAGTGCTACCTAACCTTTCTCTGACTCAGTTTTCTCATTTGTAGAAGAGAGGTAATGAGAGACTTTTGTTCATATTCTTGTTGTGGCCATGAAATGGCTTGAGTTTTTTGAAAACCTAGTCTTTGTCACATAGTAAGCTCTATTTAGATATATGATCCGTCTTTGGCGTATAAATTATCATGTTGTTTAAAGGAGTCAGCAACAGTCAAAGGCCTATTTTAATGTGGAGGGTCACTACCTACTTAAATCTCTGATACTTCTCCCCATTTCTTACCTGGCTCCTAAAGGTCTCTCTGTTTGGAGTCATGTGATTTCAAATCAATCCTCCAATAGGCAACAGCAATCACTGTGCTCTTTCTGAATCAGTCTGTGTCATTAGGTCTTCTTTTAAAAACCCTAACTCATGTTGCAGTCCTTACCAAGCTCAAACTACTAAGGATGACAGTCAAGGAATCCACCAAACTAGTCGCGGTTCAGCCACCGTATTACACTTTGTCTCATTTGCTCCTCCATTCGCCCCCTGCTACATCAACGAGCCTTCCCTAGCAGGGAGGATCACATATTACCTGAAAATCCAGAAGGGTCAGTCTACCGGCTGAGTAGCAGGTGTGCATGAACGTGTTTAGTTAGTTAGATTTCTAAGGCCTCATCCTACTGACTACTTGCGGTTAAGCCCAGTAGAGTATATATCCAAGGATTTGACAACCACCCCCAAAAAAAGATTATTTGAATTTATCATTTGAACAAATAGAAGAAAATTCATACTTTAGGGAATTAAGAATTAAAAACCTGCAGAGACGTAGGAAATTATTAAGTGAAATTACAAACTCTTTTATGTGGATTATGTAAGAGACAAATATGTAAAAAGAAAAATTATCATCAAAAGAAGAAATTATTCTAAGAATTTGAATAAAATAGTTCCACATAGGCATAAAGAACAATTATCAAATAAGCTATGCTAAACTAAACTTAAAATTCTTTATTTTGAACAGTGAGTCAACCATTAAAGGTTTTATTTGGTCAGCTAAATTCAAAGCTTGGTTATTTATCCCAACCTATCTAATCTCTATCAAAGCACAATCCTTTTGCCCAATAATCAATAATTTAGTGAGGAAGATGACATATTAATAGACAACTGCAATTCAGCTTAATAAGAACTTTGGTAAAAGGTATTATCAGTTACAATAAAAGCACTGACGGGCAGTAAGTCCAATTTGGACATCAGTCAGAGTTCCTCAAAGAGGTTTCACATTACTGTATGATGGGAGATATATTATAATTGACAGCACAGAAACAAGGCAGATTGTTGGAAATAGTTGACTCAGAGTACTGATGGGAACCATCACTCCCCACTTTGCAAAGTGAAAACATTCCCTGACAAAGTTACCTCCAGCTTACCTAAGTGGTCAAGCCACCTCCAGCCAGGCAAAATGGGATACAGGAAAGAAAAAGACCAGTAAGCACCCCCAGTGCCAAAAATGAATCTTGTTCTTCAAAAAGGGTATATTACTTTAGAGCTGAGAGTGCAAAAACAAGATTCACATTTTTTCAACAAGTTTATAGGCTGCCAACTTGTTCGGCTTTGCTTCCGGGCAGGCCAAGACTGTATGCATTCTACCTAATGTAAATATGAATCAAAGTAAGCTTGAGCTTGAGAGGATTTTTTTAAAATCAATTATTTTAACTAGAATGAAGTCAATGAAACTCAAGAATATTTTCTGAACTAGTAACTGGGCTGGGTCTGTAATGCAGGGGCTGCAAAGCTCAGGAAAACCACAGCTCCAGCTTTCAGGGCATCTCCAAGCGACTCTTCTTTTTAGAATGAGGATGATGGTAGCCCGGAAACGTTGAACAAATAAGAGGAAAACCAAAGAATTAAATTGTAATTCTCAAAGGGCTAAAAATTTTCATTTAAGAAATAACATTTGTATTAAATGTTACCTAAATGCATCTTACGTATTTTTGTTTAATGGGCATTTGATGCCTGTTCATTATGCAAGTGTGGTTGGATGTGGAGGGGAGAGAGAATCTCTCTATTCGTGTCACCGGAAAGCCAGACAATATTCACCTTGGTTACTTCAGAGCAGCACTTGCAACCCTAAATATGAAGCATGAAGTAACGCAGGCTTTTATTCTTAGACGCTGAGGGAGACTGAATATGAGTAATCGGGGCTCACATTAAAACAATTGCATCCTAAGTTATAGGAACTTTCCAATAATAAATGAGTCTAATAACATAGTTATTTTGAACCACATATTTCTAAGGAATTCTTGGAGTATTGCTAATATATGTAAGAGGAAGAACTTTTGAAATTTTGCCCAAAGCACAGGACTATCACAACTTTTCAAGGACCTCAATATCCACCAACATTCATGATCCCACAGGAAAATTCTGGACTTCTTAGTCTAGTCAAAAGCAAATAGATATTATTTTCTTATGTCTGGGTTTGGATGAAGACATCTCCACTTATTAGTCTGGCTACCTTGGTCAGTTTATTAACCTCTACAAGCCTGAGTTTCTTAAATTGTAAAAGGCACATAATATATATTGAAGGATTATCATGAAGACTACAAATAATATGAGTTACCACCAATCCCTGATGGTGCCAATGAGTGCCAATATCACATTTCCTCTAAGATCCAAATTGTAGTAGTTCTCTCATGCCAAATTAGCAGCAACTCTAGTCTTTTTCCCAGGACTAAATGCCCTCAATATTACTGAGAATCCCTAGGTTTGCTTATCTAATCTATACATCAGAATTTCTTGTTGCTTCTGTCAAAAATGCAGAGACTCTGACAAATCTTAAGATAGGATTCAGCAACAAGACCATTTATTACAAAAAATTTCATCATTTAATCTCATGTGAAGCCCAGCTGCCAGCTCACCAAGAGCCATGGGACACCAGAGCCTCTGATCTTAGTGGTGAAGCCCTGGCAGGTTACAGGGATGTGGTCTCTACTGAACTGTTCACTTCCTCCTGGTGCTCTGCCATGACACTGTAGTTATTTACAAGGGTTCTGTTCATTCTGAAGGTATAAGAATGTCATCACGACTAAACTGCCAAGCCCTTATTAGAATATATTTTTTATTTGGTGTCATTTCTCCTAGTCAACCACTTATATACTTTCTGTCTATAGATTTGCCTATTCTTAGTGTTTCATATTAGTGAAATCGTATGATATATGGTTCTTCGTGACTGGCTTTCTTACTGTGCAATTTGGGTAAATGTGTAAAAGGATCATCCATGTTGTAGCATGTAGCAATATTTCAGATCTTTTTATTGCTGAATAATATTCCACTTTATGAATACACTGCCTTTTGTTTATCCATTTATCAGTTGGTGGACATTTGGGTTGTTTCTATATTTTTGAGTTTTCTAAATAATGTTGCTATGAGCATTATTTGGTTTTTTTTTTTTTTTTTTTTTTTTTTTTTGAGACAGAGTCTCACTCTGTTGCCCAGGCTAGAGTGAGTGCCGTGGCGTCAGCCTAGCTCACAGCAACCTCAAACTCCTGAGCTCAAGCGATCCTCCTGTCTCAGCCTCCCGAGTAGCTGGGACTACAGGCATGCACCACCATGCCCGGCTAATTTTTTCTATATATATTTTTAGCTGTCCATATAATTTCTTTCTATTTTTAGTAGAGATGGGGTCTCGCTCTTGCTCAGGCTGGTCTCGAACTCCTGAGCTCAAATGATCCGCCCACCTCGGCCTCCCAGAGTGCTAGGATTACAGGCGTGAGCCACCGCGCCCGGCCTATGAGCATTATTTGAATAAGTTCTTGTGGTAACAAATGTTTTCTTTTTCCTTAGATGTACACCTAGACATAGAACTGCTAGGTCATATGATAATTTTATGTTTAATTTTTTAAAGAACTGCCAGACAATTTTCCAGTGTGGCTGCACTATTTTTCATTCCCACCAGCAAATGTCTAAGAGTTCTAATTTCTGTGCAACCTTGACAATATTTGTTATTATCTGTCTTTTTGATTATAGCTATTTTAGTAGGTGTGAAGCTCGCAAACCTCATTGTGATTTGGTTTGCATTTCACTGATGGCTAATGACAGCCAGTACTTTCTCCTGTGCTTATTGGCCAGTTGTTATATATTATTTGGAGAAATGTCTTTTCAGATCATTGATCTGGGTTATTTGTCTTTTTATTATTAAGTGCTAATAGCTATTTATATATTCTAGATGTAAGTTCCTTATAGTATATATGACTTGTAAAAATTTTCTTCCATTTTGTGGGTTATTTTTTCACTTTCTTGATGTTTTTGTTGTAAACACATAAATTTAAATTTAAATTCCTCCATATTTTATTTTGTTGCTTGTGTTTTACATGTCCCATTTAAGAAATTTTTGCTTACCCCAAGGTCATAGAAATTTACCTCTATATTTTCTTCTAAGAGTTTATAGTTTTATCTCTTACATTAAAGTCTTTAGTCCATTTTGAGTTAGCTTTTGTATATTGCATAGAGGCCCAACTTCATTCTTTACATGTGGATATCCAGTTATCCCAATGTCATTTGTTAAAAAGATGATTTTTTTCCCCTGTTTCCCTATTGAATTGTCTTGGCATATTTGTCAAAAATCAATTGATAGTAAATAGGAAGGCTAAGTATTAGACCCTCAATTCGATTCCATGACTTGTATGCTGATTCTCATGCCAGTGCTATACTATATTGATTACTGTAGCTTTTTGGTAAGTTTTGAAATAGGGAAGTGGAATGAATCTTCCTACTTTGTGCTTCTTTTTAAGGATTAATCTGACTGTTCTTGCTGTCTTGAATTTCCATATGAATTTCAGGATAAGCTTGACAATTTCAGCAAAATTTCAGCTAAGATTTCGATAGGAATTACATCAAGTATGTATATCAATTTGGGGAGTATTAAAAATGTTAACTCATGTGATCCATGAACTTGGGATAATTTTCCATTTACTTGGGTCTTCTTTAATGTCTTTCAACAATATTTTTAGTTTCAAGAATATAAACTTTGTACTTCTTTTGTTAAGTCGATTCTTAAATTTATTTTTTTGATAGTATTGTAAATGGAATTGTTTTCTTAATTTGATTTCTGGCATACTCATTACTACTGCATAGAAATACTGCTAATTTTTATGTATAGATCTTATATTCTAAAGCCTTGATGAACTTATTTATTAGTTTTAATGGTTGTATAGTATATTCCTTAGGATTTTCTATTTACAAGACCATGTCATTTGCAAGTAGAGATAGTTTTTTGTCTTCCTTTCTAGTTTTAATATTTGTCACAGTAGTTCCCCCCCTTCTCTGGGGGGATACTTTTCAAGACCCCCCAATGGATAACTGAAACCATGTGTAGTACTTACCCCTGTATATACATGATTTTTCCTATACATACACACCTATGATAAAGTTCAATTTATAAATTAGGCACAGTAAGATGTTAGCAACAATAACTAATAATAAAATAGAATAATTATGACAATATACCAGCATAACTACTCTTGCATTTGGGAGCCCTTATTAAGTTAAAATAACGATGACTTGAACACAAGGATCTTCATTGATACTGTGACAGTGGATACTCGCTCAAGAAAGACACCCAGCAATGGCCATTATGTAATTATCTTCATCTTCATCATTATAATCATATATTCATCATTGTGATCACCAGTAGATACTCATGAGTGGTTTCAAATGCTAAGATTTGTATTGTACCTTAACGGATGGGAAGGATTGGGGAGGCAGTTAAATGTTATGTTTAACAGGCTAAGAAATTTGGATTCCTGTCTGGTGGACAAAACAAACATACTTTACAGATTTTTTTCAAAACTTCTTCTTACCTTAAGATTTTATCATGGGATTTGATCTCTATGGTATCATGGGGATCAAAGTGATCTTTGGGAATTACTATTGGTAGTAAGACAATATCATGGCTAATCCAAAGTATATTCATTTGTGCAAGTTTGCTCACATCAATAACTAAATCTCCATCATCAACTAGTTTAAGCCCTTAACTGCAAAAGATCGATACCAAAGTATAAGCATTATTGGGTTTTTCTGTTATAGAGGGAGATTCCATAGCATTTCACTTGCCTAATTCCCCTATTGGTCTTACATTTAATATGATAGTCTGTCCATAAGGCCTAACACTGTTTAGACACTTAGCAGGCATACATGTGCAAAAGCCTATCTTCAGCCTGTCTGTATGATCAGGTAGGTGATGGTGTGGTAGAGCCCTTACTGCAGTTTAGGGATAATACATTTGGAAATTTGTTTTCTAATCCTGGATCTGCCTTTAACAAATGATGTGTCCTAGGCTATGTGATTTTCCTTCTATGGAGTTCAATTTTCTGTTCTGCAAAGTAGAGTAGATTTAATAACATCACTGGTTTTCAAAATATATTGTTTGAATTTGTGGAATCTTTTTCTTTGCTTTTCTTTTTTTTCCTTTCTCGGTAAAACAGAACTTCTTTTGTCCCTAACATGTAAAACCTATGAGAACGAAACAGCTCTGGTTAAAGCCTGTACTATTTATCCATTTACTGACTTTTTACTTCAAATATATCCTTCCTTATCTGTTCTATGATAATGGAACTGACTACATAAGCATTTCCCTATTGCATTTAGCCTGCCATTCAGATTTCTCAGTAGAGTGTGCTGAAGAGACTTTGCAGGAGAAAGATATTTATCGTCCTGGTTCTGCTGTACTTCCAATTTCTTCTTCTTGTTCTTTCTACGTGGCAACCAGTATCACGTCTAGGGGAAATCCAGTGGTGCTTACCCCAATCAAGTTCCAGCCACACGCTCTTGGACTTGCCATTGAGTTTCAAAATTGTGTGGGTAGACTGCAGGTGAGTCTCACAGGCACTGCAGCTTCCCACACTGGATCTGTCTGCACCCCAGAGGGGTGCTTCCTGCTTGCCAGTCCCAGCTGCAGTTCCCTGGCCTCTGGCTTTAGCCCACCTTTAACATGGACAGGAGTTTCCTAAAGCCAGTCCAAGCTGGCTTCGTCCCAGCAACACTACCCTTGTTCCAGCAACCATGGATCTGATCTGGCCCAAGACAACCCACTGAACTCCTCCGTCATCTGCTGAGCTTTAACCACATCTTCTCCAACAAGGTCCCAATCCCAGTCTTGGTGAGGGCTCCTCATTTTCAAGTTTATTTTTTCCTCAACTATGCTTCCTCAAACCTAATTTATTCCTTCAAGTTCTCTTTACCTTTTAAAGTTATTCCTTTATTACTAGACAATAATTCCTTTTGTTACATGTATTATCTCACTTAATGGTCATCAGATCAATACAAAGTAGGTGTTACTGTTATCCCCCTTAACAGATAAGGAAACTGAAGGTCGCAGAGCTACCGAGGGTGATGTGAATCCAGGATTCAAGTTCAAGCCTATATTTTAATTGCTACCCTGTCTTGCTTTCTGCTCTGGAATCTTGTTTTCATTCTTTCTCTCCTTCCTTGCTATTATCCTAAGTGACAACTCAAGGAACATTTTAGCCTCCCAGTTGCTTAATGTTAGATAATAATTCTTTTTTTTTTTTTTTTTTTTTTTTTTTTTTTTTTTTTTGTTGAGACAGAGTCTCACTTTGTTGCCCAGGCTAGAGTGAGTGCCGTGGCGTCAGCTTAGCTCACAGCAACCTCAAACTCCTGGGCTCAAGCGATCCTACTGCCTCAGCCTCCCGAGTAGCTGGGACTACAGGCATGCGCCACTATGCCCGGCTAATTTTTTCTATATAGATTTTTAGGTGTCCATATAATGTCTTTCTATTTTTTTAGTAGAGACGGGGTCTCGCTCAGGCTGGTCTCGAACTCCTGACCTTGAGCAATCCACCCGCCTCGGCCTCCCAGAGTGCTAGGATTACAGGCGTGAGCCACCGCGCCCGGCCTAGATAATAATTCTTGATGTTAAACATTCTCTGTTCAAATTACTGTGTTGTGCCTGTTCCCTGACTAGGAACCTGTCTGATGTACAGCAGACATCCGGGAGAGGAACTGGAAATGTGCCTATTTTCTACCCCTGTACACTTGCAGAAAGAGTATGGGAGAGTCAACAGGAAAATGCATTTTGAAAACCACTGGACTGAATAGTCTTTCAATTCTTCTACCCTAACATGTCAGGTCTGTAACGAAGGCAGGTATAGTGAACTCAATTTAACAAAGATTTGCATTTGCAGGGACTAATGGGGTGAATATTGTCAGAACACTAGTAGAAACATCACTAGTAGAAAGGTTTTGAAGGAGAAGACCTGTGTTTACAACTTAGATTCACCATTAGGACTTAGTAGTCAAAATATGACAAACATTTGAGCCTTAGTGTTTTCACTTATAATTTAGGATTTGAAACCCTGCCCTGTGAATTTCAGTTTTGTTATGAAAATAATTCTGAAAACATACATTGCATTTATTGGTAAACCATAACGTGATCATTAAAAATAGTGGTTGCTATAAATCTTGCTGTTGTTACCTTAATTTTCCTTATTTCTCATATTGAAAAACTTAGCCTCGAAAAAGATAAAAAATTTACCTAAGGTCATATCATTGATAAGATTCATCCTTGTATTTGTCCAATGGAATAATCTTTTCTTATAAAATAATACACTTTGATGGCATATAAGAAAAAGATCCCAGAAGGATCTACCATTCATATTACCATCCTTTGACTTTATTTTTATAAGGAAGTATCTTATCTATGTAAGAAAAAATGAATTTTATATGATTTATTCAAAATTCATATTAAACATTTATGATTTTTAGCAAATATTTTTGATATTCTCATTTTCACCAGAAGAGGACACTATCACCCAACTTACTGGATTTATTCTCAATTTGACTAATTCTATTTAGTTTAGAAAATTTTCATGCATTTCAAAGAGCAACAACCAGGAATGCATCTTTCTTTTCTCATTATTCTCCTTTTGAAAAGTAACCTCTTTCAACTGAGAGTGATAATTATAGACATCTTCCTTCTGATTTCTTATAAGAAGGTATAATTTTGGAGGTAGACACACATAGTTTCAAATCTTGGTTCTACCACAGAAACAAACTGTTTAAACTTGGCAAATAACATAAAGCTATTCACTTTTATAAAAAAGAAAATGATAATTATCTAGCTTGTTTGCTTTCTTAAAAGATTAAATGAGCTATTGTCATCAAAGTACTTAAAACAGGACCTGCAACACAGAAGATAATGAACAAATAGTTCCTATAGCAACAGAATCTCTGATGCACTGTTGCTCATATCTATCCCTTTGTCAGCAAGAATTTTTTATAGAATCCTAAAATGGTTTAGTTACTTTTAGCTGAAAATGGAAAAAAAGGATGGAAGCTAATTTCAAGGTTGATATAGAGAAGTACGAATAGCGACCGATAATGGGAGATTATGAATTTATTCCTTTCTATTTATTTTATTTTTAAAATTTAATATAAAGTATATTATACACATATTTTTTTTTTTTTTTTTTTTTTTTTTGAGACAGAGTCTCACTTTGTTGCCCGGGCTAGAGTGAGTGCCGTGGCATCAGCCTAGCTCACAGCAACCTCAAACTCCTGGGCTCAAGCGATCCTACTGCCTCAGCCTCCCGAGTAGCTAGGACTACAGGCATGCGCCACCATGCCCGGCTAATTTTTTCTATATATATTTTAGTTGTCCATATAATTTCTTTCTATTTTTAGTAGAGACGGGGTCTCACTCTTGCTCAGGCTGGTCTCGAACTCCTGACCTTGAGCGATCCACCCGCTTCGGCCTCCCAGAGTGCTAGGATTACAGGCGTGAGCCACCGCGCCCGGCCTAAAATTTAATATAAAGTATATTATACACATATTTAAGATTTGATGTAAAGTATTACATTTTAAAAATAATATATATTACTTTTAAAATATAAAATATTAAAATTAAGTAGCAATAGCAATTCATTTTGCTTTACATATTTTTTTCTACTTCTGTAATTATCTACCAAATGGAGGTATATAAAACTGAAAACCAAAATACTAAAAGATATGTTCATTTTGTAGCCTGTCAGCATGGATCCAAACTATCCTTTTGGGTTAGAGCTATTGAATTTTGTTTTCTATCATTATATCCCAAATAACATTAATAGAGTATGGTTATAATGTACAGAAAATTTTCCAATACCCAAGAAACAGATGGAGAAAACATTGAAGAGGAGTCTCTTTTGAATGCCATCAGTGATAAATATTAGAAACTTGCTACAAAGACTTTTCCAAAATTTGAAACTCTCTTCAATACCTTGTAATTTTCTAAAGACCAAGACAAGAAGATAAAAATACACTAATTATACTTAAGTGATTATTTTGATGACTGGTAGATAAGAGATTTTACAGCTGTATTTGTTTCTCACAACTAAACAGTATAAATAGTGTGGTCCAAGTACAACTTTTTTTTTCCTTTTAATATAAAAATCTCTCACACTTTTATGGGGATTTTTAGTTCTCAGAGATGTTTACATTTATCATACTGGTCATGAATCCACTTGTATGAATATAATATTAAAAATGGAGGGGTCCACAATATCTATTCTTTAAATAGGTTGAAATTTAAATTGTCACATATTTTCATTTGCTTATGTATGAATAGCATAAATATACCATGCACCTTTCACCCAACATGAGAGCTACAGCTCTACATATTAATACTTCTCCTCCACGCTACTACCTTCCTCAATTTGAGGTAATACTGTCTAGAATCTTGTGTCTTATCGTTTTCTTGCTTTGCTATTAAAAAAAATTACTATTTCTAGTCTATATCATGCACAAATAAGGAAGGATACTCAATTTATTCTTTAAGGCCGGTGTACATTATTATCAATAATTGTACAAATATATAGAATATAATAATTTTAAACACAACATTAGAAAACTAAACCTACATAGAAGAATAGATACATCATGATCAAAGTGGCTTTATCCTAGATAAAATGACAATTCAATACTAGAAAATGAAATTCAATACATTCACAATGAAAGAAGAAAAATATTAAAACTATCGCAATGAATAAAAAAATTATAAAAATGTAACACAAATTTATGAAAAACAGTATTAGGAATTTAGAAATATAAGACATCTTACTTAAACTGAAAAAAAGGTGTCTATCTGAAAAAAAATCCTTCAAAAATATTTTAATAACTAGAAGTCTTCTTTTAAAAATCAAGAACAAGATAAAAATGTCCACTTTCCTCATGGTAATTCAACATTGTTCTGTAGATCCTAACCAGACAAAATACAATGGTGATTATTTGCAAACAACCAACTTGTCTAATAGAAAACCTGACGTGAGTGATGAGGAATGGCTGTAAATACTGATGAAGCTTTGCTTGCTCTCCTGCCGCTCACCTCCTACTGTGCAGCCAGGTTCTTAAGTTTCAAGGGAGATAATTTTTCCATGGTAGGGCAGGGAGGTGAAGCTCAGGTGATGACATGGCCTGTTTCCTAACAGGCTGCAGAGGGGTGTTGGTCCATGGCCCAGGGGTTGGGGACTGCATCAGTATACTTACAAAGAGGAGGGCTATATGTTCCATTTAAAGGTCTTTCATGTTAACATTTATATTTTTTTCATTAGATTGGAAGGATGTAATATATGACAAATTGTAGGTAGTATCATTTAGCAATAAAATTGCTTGCTATTTTTATTGTAATTAATAGAATATAATGATTTGGTACCCACCATCGTTCATTTAAAAATAGATGAGCAAGCTCTTTTTCAGCATAGAAAACTTCTATTTTCCTATTTCTTCCTTGAACTCATATTTCAATTCCACTTTGTCAACATATTTCCATTCTTATATATTTAAGTTTGATTATCTTTTACTGATAACTTCATCATAACTATCTACATTAAAATTTGTGTATTAATTGGGGTTTTTATTTTTATTTCCTGAGACCCTGTATGTTCAAATATTTTTGGATTGAGTTAAATTATTCTCTTTTTTTTTTTTTTTTTTTTTTTGAGACAGAGTCTCACTTTGTTGCCCAGGCTAGAGTGAGTGCCGTGGCGTCAGCCTAGCTCACAGCAACCTCAAACTCCTGGGCTCAAGCGATCCTCCTGCCTCAGCCTCCCGAGTAGCTGGGACTACAGGCATGCGCCACCATGCCCGGCTAATTTTTCTATATATATATATATTTTTAGTTGTCCATATAATTTCTTTCTATTTTTGGTAGAGACGGGGTCTCGCTCTTGCTCAGGCTGGTCTCGAACTCCTGACCTTGAGCGATCCACCCACCTCGGCCTCCCAGAGTGCTAGGATTACAGGCGTGAGCCACCGCGCCCGGCCAAATTATTCTCATTATTGTTATTAATAATACATGTTTAAACAAAATAAGTATATTACAGAATTTGATAATTATGAAAGTATATGGAAAATATATCTCAATGAAATAAGACCTTATAAAAATTGCATTTAATAAAAAAAAGAATGTAGCAACAAAGAAACTTATCCTCTGACCATTATTAAGTTTCTTTTTTAGGAGTTAGAAATAGGAATTATATTTAAAAAGAAATAAAATGAGAATTGACTATAATTAAAATAACTTTTATGATATGATTTGATTTTTGACTACCTTATTGCATATTACACAGTGAATCTGAAATAACATAGAAACTTTATTCTTATGTATTATCCAATGTAATATACAAATATAATAGTCACAGAAAACATTCTGGTTACATTTTAAAAATCCACATCACTAGAATGTTCCAGCTTTGGAAAATCTTTCTTTGTTTTTCTCTCAAGGGGCCTCTCCCTCAAAAGGAATATTTTCTTTGAGAAAACTTGGGAGACGGAGGAGGCAAAATCATAAATGAATTTTGTTAGTATTTATACAAACCAATTCACCACATGTCTGAATTCAGAATATAACAAATTACTTTTCTGCTACTGAGCTTTGTCTCTCTCACTTCACCACACCCCCAAAACAGAGGTTTATGGGAACTTAACTCATAATCTTTAAAAGATATCTATTGTTTTGGTTACTTGGAGGTTTTCACAATCTGGGACAAATCAACATAGTAAAACTTTTAACAGAAAAGATATATAAGTTTATTTACTGAAGAAGGGAAAAGACTATTTGTGAATTTTAATATATTTTCAGGCAAACGTTTTACAAGAGATTGTACCAATGGAAGCTAAAGATCTAGAAAATGATGTCCTCTAGAGCTGTATGCTCAAATTAAGATCCTTCTTTTAGCACAGTCTAATAATACTGCAAATATTTCAGATCTGTACAATATAGAGAAAAAGTATGACACCAGCAAAAGAGAGTAAATCCATGGATTGAACGTTTCAAATATTAATTCTGTAGGTCTGAGATTAGACCTGTGATTTCATCTAGGTCAGGGTGGCATTAAACGTTATTCAAACTTGATCTGTAACGATTGCCTTGTTTGAATATGTCACTCTACCTACCAGTGGGCACTTTTTTTCAGGTAAACTAGGAAGGATGATGTCAATGAGGCAGAGAGGCCTAAAAACTGTTTCTGTGAGACTCTCCTGCTCTCTAGAAACTACTGCTTGGCCGACCTGTGTACCTGATGCTGGAACACAGATCCGGAAAAGTACAGTCCTTGCCCTCCTAACTCCGCAGTACGGTCCTGCAGACAGCCATGCAGGCAGATAACTGCACATTGTTGTTGTTTGCAGGCATGTGCTGCAATGAGTGTCATTACAAGATGCAAAGAAACCCAGGGCAAACACCTCCTCAGTATTTCTGGGGTCACGGGGGAGTTTGGTTCATTGCAAACCTCATTTGCTTCCATCATCTGTACTACACGTTTCTCAAGAAAATATGAGAATCCAATATCTGGAAATGTCGCTATAACACTTTCTTTGATAAAGCAGTATCTTTAATATGACATCACAATAATAATAATTTGCACTAAGTACATCCAGTTAATTTTTACTACTGATGCCTTCATATTCTTTACAGAGGTTTAAGCTGTGCTGAAATTGAATATTCCTTTGAATAATTACAATTTCTACCAATAAACTAATTTGATGGTTCTCTTGAAGCCAGCGAAGTTTGAATGTTTTTTTTTTTGTTTGTTTATATTTGTTTTTATTTTACTTGTTAAAAAATTTCAGAATATTATGGGGGTACAAATGTTTTGGTTACATGGATTGCTTTTGTACAGCTTGGGTCAAAGTATAAGTGTGTCCATCACCCAGGTCATGTACATTGTACCTGTTAGGCCTGTTAGGTGTGATTTCACCCATCCCCTCCTCCCCGCTGCCACGTGCTTGATTCCTTTTGAGTTTTCCCTCCATATGTGCTCATGAGTGCTGATCAGTTAGTTCCAATTTAGTAGTGAGTACATGTGGTGTTTGTTTTTCCACCCTTGCGATATTTTGCTTAGGAGAATGGTCTCTAGTTCTATCCAAGTTTTGAATTTGACTCCTGTTGAGAAAAGTACATTTAGCCCAATAGATGGCACTGTGATATAAATTAGTAAAGTTATAAAATTAAAATCACAATGATGAACAAACAAAAACACACACACCAAAAATGTAATCATTATCTTTTTCTCTCCCTCTCAAACAGACTTCATGAAACATTAATCAATTCAGAGAAGCTAATAAAATGCCTGGAAAATGAATCCCAATGTTATTTAAATTATGGCTGTTTATCAGTAAACAGAGGAAATTTATGGGCCAGCTATTAAGGCAAGCTGATCAAAATAAATTTGGCTCTTATAAAGTTGGAGGATATTTTTGATGCAGGGAATAAGGTTTGGATTCATCACTGTTTGCCGGGTGAACTCCATTATCATTTTTCTTTCAAGGAGTCAACTTTGACAATCCCCATGTTGAAATAAAGTAGTCTATTCAGCAAATTATTTTGTAAATCTTAAAATCCTGCCAGTTCTTTGCTTGAGATGCCAGTCTCTTTAATATGTCAGAAGAGTGTTTGTCTTCTACAGTGAACTAACATTTATTTTTGTTCTAAATTAGAAAAAAATAGAACTGAATCAACTTGACATGGCATTTAGCTCAATGCCACCAACGGTGTTTTCATTGGTGAGGATGAAGAAATAGAAAGTGAGAATCTATTTCTAGATGAGTCGAGAAGATGAAGTGTGTACTGCAACGAGAAAGGAGCTGTGTGAGGCGAGGCTGGCTGGAGACCAGGGAAGCATTTTCTGATCATCAAAAACTTTAGATAATGATAGTCTGGGAACATGTATAAAAGGTTTTTTTATTTTACAAAACATTAACAGTCAATGTTTCATTTGGTGCTCAGCAATATCTTAAGTAAGAAATTAGAAAACACAGGAGATTTAAATATTATCATATTCTGATTAAGAAGCTAAGTGATGCAGAGGTTGGTCTTGCCTTGGTTCATGGCCCGCTTTTGCGAGGAGTATATGATACCAGCACAAATACCATTTTGGTGTTGTGCACTCTGATGATTGTCAGTGATAACTTGGAGAAACTTGATTTTATGCAGATTCGATTTTTCAATTCTTTGCATCCTGGGATTGCATAAATGGTTAGAAGTTATATTCTTGTAAATGTAGAATCTCCTACATGTTACCCTTGATGTCCTGACAACATAATAAAGCAGGAGAGACATAAAGCTGGGAGTTAGGATATAGGGCTTCTCCTGATTTCCCTCTGGGGACCTATGTTTTTTCATTTATACAACAAAAGGGTAAAAAAAGATTATTCCTAGAGTTCATATTAACACTAAAAGTCTATTATTATTTCCTTTTTCTAATGTTACATGTAATAGAAGTTGTGAAATTTAATGACCTTATTACCACCAATAGTAAATTACATTTTATAATAAAAGGCTGAATTGCTCATTAGCAAGTCTGTGAACATAGCCGTGAATTTCTGTGTGTTCCTAACACCATCAATGTTTTTTTTGAAACAAGTTTGACAAGAAGGTTCAAATTCATTTATAGAGTATTTGGCTTCCTTCCTCTTTCTTTCCTCCTTTCCTTCCTTCTACAAATATTTATTAAGCAATTAGTGTGTGCCAGGCATTTTACATGGTGCTGAGGATACAGTAGTCGCGAGTCAACTTTGACCTTGCCTCTTAGAGCTTATGGTGTAATAAATAGTCAAGGTAAAAAACAATCAGAGCTTAGAAAGAGAGGTGTGCTTAGAAGAGTGGAAGTACAGACAGACACATGGTGCTATATCCATCCAATTCAAAAGCAGAGCCTTCCTCCCTGTGTTTATCAATTTATTTCTTTGTATTTACTTTTTCCAGAAGGTTTGCAGATGGCACCTTCATGTCCTTAAAAACTTTTGTGCTACATGTAGTGACTTTGCCTCACTAGTACCACCATTATATCCTGAAATAAAAAGTAAATTAAAATTACTTTTCCTACGACACCAATTGGACATCAGACTGAGGTGGGGGGTGGGGGAGGGGATGGGGGTATGCCTACACAATGAGTGCATTGCGCACCATTTGGGGAGTGGTAACACTTGAAGGTGCTGACTCGGGAAAGGGGGGGTGGGAAAAAAAAATGAAACTATTGTTTTTAACTTGCACTGTTCACTTAATAATTTATCATGAATATTTCCCATATTATTTCATATCATTGTACAAGAAATAATGTATACATTATGAGGACATACTGTATCTAACAAGATATACTGTTAGACTCTTTGATTCTGTAAAATTAAATAAAAAAAAAATAAAATAATAAAATAATTAAAAAAAAAATTACTTTTCCTGTAGTCATAGAGACTAAAAGTTCAAAGTCAAGATTCCAGCAGGGCCATGTTCCCTTCAAAGACTCTGGGGAAAAAAATCCTTCTTTGCCCACTCCAGCTTCTGGTGGTTCCTGGCAATCCTTCGTGTCCTTGGCTTGTAGCAGCATGACAGTAATCCCTGCCTCCGTCTGCCCACGGCCTCTCCTTAGTGTCGCCTTTGTCCTCAAATCTCTCTTTCTTTACACCAGTCATTAAATTCACCCCACCTCTGTATGATGTCATCTAAACTGATTATAGAGGCAAATACCCTATTTCCAGATAAGGTCACATTCACCGGTTCCAGGTAGACGTGAATTTTTGGAGGCTACTACTCAACCCAGGACACTATCATTTTAAAAACTCAGTAGCCCAAGGGAAAAGGAGATAGGAAGGAAGAAAGTAGAAGTACAGACTTTATTTGTCAATGCAATTTACATAAATTTTTATTTTATTTTCTTTGTTCTTTTTTTTTTTGTTTGTTTTTTTGAGACAGAGTTTCACTCTGTTGCCCAGGCTACAGTGAGTGCCGTGGCGTCAGCCTAGCTCACAGCAACCTCAAACTCCTGGGCTCAAGTGATCCTCCTACCTCAGCCTCCTGAGTAGCTGAGTAGCTGAGACTACAGGTGCTCACCATGATACCCAGCAATTTTTTTCTATTTTTAGAAGAGATGAGATCTCGAACTCTGGACCTCAAGCAATACTCCCGCCTCGGCCTCCCAGAGTGCTAGAATTACTGGCGTTAGCCACCCTATGGGACTGATGTTTTTAATGATTATGGATATTATCTGTGTTTGTTAAGAGAAGAGGGAATATGCCTTTATAAAAATTATGCATTTATATTGCAATTATGTTTCCATCTAATGATTTATAAAGTACAGTCAATTCACAGACAGCTAGAATCCTGGACTCTGTCCAAATCTCATGGAGGTCAGTAGCCCTATCCTCTTTGCCCACCAGGCCACAGGAGAATGTCATTTTCATTCCCTTGCACAGCTTTCAAAGAAGACACTAATGAGGTGGTCAAATGAGAAAAGCCACAAGAGGATGCTAAACTCAACATCTGAACAATCTCAGAACAGAATAATTAGCCTTTGAGTTATTGAGAATGTGAAGAATTCTTGACAACATAATGATTTCACTAAATTCCCTTCCAATTTTCTTCAATTCAAAATCAATTTCAAATTTACTCTTCTTACCATTAGAGATGACATATTTAATATGAGAATTTTAAACAATGACAACATGAAATCCTTTTATGATAGATTTGTTGCTAAGCCCTCAAGTCACAAATTAAACTTTTTAAGACAAGATTTATGTTATTTCCTTTTTTTTTTCAGTTCTTGGTGAATTTCCATTGAGCATTTGCTTCTATAAAATGCAAGCAAAACTAATGTTCTGAAGTCTTATATTAATACTTTTACCCCTTCGAATCAGATCCCAGTTGAGTGGCAGTTTTGAGCGAATATGGTCTTCACTCCATAGTTTATTTCTTTTCCTCTCTCCCTCCCATCCACCCTTCCTCCTTTCTCCCTTCTCTCTTCCCTCCCACCTCCCCCTCCCTCCCTCCCTCCCTCTCTCTCTTTCTTTCCTTTCCTTTCCTTTCCTTTTTCTTTTTTGCCTTCAGGGACTAAAACTGATCCTCTAGTGGGGGCTGAAATTTCATCAGTGAGTAACAATTTTTGTTGTTGTTAAACTGCACTAAAAGACTACTAGACAGAATTGAAGCTTTATATAAAAATAAAGCTCATTCTACAAGTTTACAGGCAATATCTAGAATCATATTCTAATGTATCAATATGGGAGGAGGATGGAGGAAGTTAAAAACAGGCTTGTCCAAGATCACTCAGCGAGTTTGGATTGTATCTGAGAGCAGGATGGGATCCTCTCCGGCTGGAGCTTTGGGTGAATCTTATAAACTTCTCAGTTTGACCAATTACAAAATGTGCTTTCTTTGTGTAGAGGCACCACACAAGGTGCCCTTCTCTCTCGCTGACACGGGCTGGATTCATCACTCACTTAACCGCTCCTGTAGACACCTTCCTGCAGCCCTAATCTGCATACCCTCAGGGGACAGTGTGGGGCCTCATTTCCAAAACAGGCTTTCTTCTTTCACCTCCACTTTCTTTAGCTTTGATTGCCAGCCTTTTTTCCATAATGTCTCATTTCTCTCACACAGGAAGGAGATTTTAGAAGTTTGGGAAATAACTGTTGTTTATACTTATCAATAATTATTGCACAAATACATAGCATCTACCTAATATCTAGTATGGTACCAGGCCCGGGAAGGCTGTGATATCCCAGTGATTATTGTATAGACTGTTTGGGTTTGGATTCTGTCTCCACCCCTTCTGGCCATAAGACTTTAGATAAGTTATGTGAAAAGTTATTATTCCCCAGAAAGGTTGATCTTAGTAACAAAGACATAGGATTATGTGGGTTTAAACAATTAATGCATGTGAAGATTGTTATTAAAAAAAGAAAAAAGTATTTGATAAACAAAAAGTGTTAGCATTAATTATTGGTTTTAATGAATGAGGTTTAGAAATAGTAATAAACAGACATTGAGCATAATGAATTTATCATCTGATAAATTCTACGTTAAATGTTTTAGAAACAATTATTATAGGACTTCCAAGAATTATTAACAGATTTTACTAATAACACAGGGAGAAAAACCAATGAGTTCATGTTTCTTCATTGTCTTCTTCATTCATAGACACAAAACTATGCTTTTCTTGTCTAATTTTGCCAAATTTAGGTTGAATATATTTGATGCTCAGAATAAGAAATTGTCCATTGGCTTCTAATTAATTCTAATAGAAATAATCTAATATTTAATCCACTTCCATTTGTGTGTGTGTGCGTGTGTGAGAGAGAGAGAGAAAGAGAGAGAGAATTTTGAAGATTTTATTTCAATTTTTCCTTTAATCCTATTTGAAGAAAATGAGTGAGTTTTCATGCTTTTTTCTAGGGAGAAGTAACTTTGCTGATAATCCCGGTGTTCAGCTCATTAATTTTATACCTAGTAAGACCATAAACATTTTCAAGAATAAATATTAGCTAGCTTAGTCTCAAGGAATAAGAATTTCCATTTAAAAAAAATTCAGACTTTGGGATATCATTTATGTATATCAATTTTCTCTATATTGAAAATTAACCTATAAACTTGAATAATTCTTGCAAAAGTTGATAATTAATTGCCTGCGTGGATGTTGAACATTTTGTAGGAGAGGGTCTGGTGTCATAGCTTTGCATTGAGCATTATTATTTTGGAAAACATTGCAAGGCTCTGGGTTTTGCCTTCATGCATGTGAGTTTTTAGAAAATGACTTGTCAGTACACCAGCTCAAATCTATCTTCCAGACAGCTTCACATGGACTGACCCAAAGATACTGACCTATGGACCAGAATGCCAATTTAATTATTTGCACTAAAAAAGAGAACTATCTGGAACACGGGGAGACTGACATTCCCATAACCTGAGCTGTCCTTAGTATTGGCAAACTGTCCTGGTACACTAAATAATCAGGAGGTGACTTGAGTGTGGAATGAGGATGAGGGGACTCTCTTACTTGTAGGGTAGATTCCAAAAAGTGGATTTACTATGCAAAATGGAATTAATCTGACTAAAAGCACACTATGAAAAGGCCAGTCTTTCCTTTCTTCTGCTGGAATTGAGCATTGTGATTTGTTTATCTTAAAATTGTTTTGAAAACTACCATACTATATCACTGCACATCTAACAAAATGACTAAAATAAAAATGTGACAACACAAAATTCTGGGAAGGATGTGGAGAAACTGAATCCTTATATACAACTGATGGGACTGTGAAAGAGTACAGTCCCTGGAAAACAGTTTTGCAGCTTTTAGAAAAACTAAACATGTACTTATCATACAACCCAGCCATTATGCTTTAAGGCATTTATCCCAGAGAAATGTCAACTTAGGTCCACACAAAACTCTGTATACAAATATCCAAAATGGCTTTATTGTAATAGCCCAAAACTGGAGATAACCCAGAGGTCCTTCAAAGGGTAAATGGATAAACCATCTGTGAGGTATCCATACAATGGATTGCTACATGACAATAGCAAGAAATGAACTGTTGATAATTATTCTAGGCAATTATTCTTTCTAGAAGGTCATATACTATATGATTCCATTTATATAACATTTTATAAAAGATAGAATTATAGAAATGAAGAATAAATTGTGGTTGTCAGAGGTTAAGGGTTAGGGACTGCCAGAAGGGAGACAGATGTGGTTATGAAATGGCAATAACAGGATTTGTGATGATAGAACTATTCTACATTTTTATTGTTGCCATTGTTGATTTTTAAATTGATATATCATGATTCTAGGCATTTCTGGAGTGCATGTGCTTTTATGATATAAGCATACAATATGTAGTGATCAAATCAGGTTAAATGGGACTTTTGTCACCTTAAACATTTATCATTTCTTTGTGTTGGGACCATTCCAAATCTTACTGCTATCTATCTTGAAATGTAAAACAAATTACTATTAACTGTAGTCACGGTACTGTGATAACAAACACTAGACTTTATTCCTTCTACCTATCCGTATTTTTGTACCCATTAACAAACTGCTCTTCATTCCCTCCTTTCCTCCTGCATTTCCCAGCTTCTGGTAACCACCCTTCTACTCTCTGCCTCCAAGAGATCAATTTTTTTTTAACTCTCCAAAGTGAGTGAGAACAGGTGATATTTGTCTTTCTCTGCCTTAATTGTTTAATTTAACATAATGTCCTCTAGTTACAAATATGTTGCTTGGAACAGAATTTCATTCTTTTTATGGCTGAATAATATTCCATTGGGTATATGTAACATATTTTCTTCGTCCAGTCATCCATTGATGGACACTAAGTTTGATTCCACATGTTGGCTACTGTGAATATTGCTGAAAATGAACATGGAAGTATAAATATCTCTTCTATATATGACTTTCCTGTCTTTTGGATATATATACAGCAGTGGGATTGCTGGATCATATGATAGTTCTATCTGTAGTGTCTTAAGGAACTTCCATACTGTTTTCCATAGTGGCGGCATTAATTTACATTCCCACCATCAGTGTAGGGGCAATCTCCCTTAGCCGCAACTTCATCAGCACCTGATATTATTTTTTGTCTTTTTGATAATAGCCATTTTAACTGGTGTGAGAAGTTAACTAATTGTGGTTGTAATTGGCATTTCCCTGATGATTAGTGATGTTGAGCATTTTCTCATATGTCTGTTGGCTATTTGTATATCTTCTTTTGAAAAAAAATTCTGTTCATGTCCTTTACCCATTGTTTAATGGGGTTGTTTGTTTTCTTCCTTGCTGATTTGTTTGAGTGCTTTGTAGATTCTAGATGTTAGCTGTTTGTTGGATACATAGTTTGCGGATATTTTTTCCCATTATGTAGGTTGTCTATTTACTCTGTTGATTATTTCCTTTGCTGTGCAGAAATTCTCAATTTAATGAAGTCCCATTTATTTATTTTTGTTGTTGCTGTATTTGCTTCTGGGATCTTAATCATAATTCTTTGCCTAAAGATGTGTAGAAGAGTTTTTCCTATGTTTTTTTCCAGAATTTTTATGCTTTCAGGTCTTACATTTAGGTCTTTAATCCATCTTGAGTTAATTTTTGTATGTGATGAGAGACAGGGATCTTATTTCATTCTTCTGTGTATGCCTATCCAATTTTCCCAGCACCATTTATTGAATAGGGCATCCTTCCCCCAATGTGTGTTTTTATCTGCTTTGTCAGAAATCAGTTGGTCATAGCTATATGGTTTTATTTGTGGCTTCTCTATTCTGTTCCATTGGTCTGTGTCTCTACCTTTTAACAATACCATGCTGTTTAGTTATTATAGCCTTAGAATATAATTTGAAATCGGACAATGTAAAGTGTACAGATTTTTTTTTTTTTTTTTTTTTTGTCTAAGGTTGCTTTGGTTATTTGGGATCTTTTTTGGTTCATATGAAGTTTAGAATAATTTTTTCTAGATCTGTCAAAAATGACATTGGTATTTGATGGGAATTGCATTGAATCTGTAAATCACTTTGGGCAGTATGGACATTATAACAATGTTGATTCTTTCAATAGATGAGCATGGGATGTTTTATGATTTGTTTGTGTCATCTATGATTTCTTTAATCAGTGTATTGTAGTTCTCCTTGTAGAGACCTTTCACCTACGTGGTTAGGTATATTCCTAGGCATTTTATTTTCATTGCAGCTGTTGTAAATGGTATTGTGTTTTTAATTTGACTCTCAGGTTGACTGTTCTTAATATATAGAAATACTACCTATTTGTGTATATTGATTTTGTAACCTGAGATTTTATGGAATTTATTTATCAATTCTAGGAGTACTTTGGTGGAGTCTTTAGGGCTTCTAGATACAGGATCATATCATTGGAAAATAGGGACAATATGTTCTTCTTACTCTAGTTCTTTGAGGTATAGCATTAGGTTGTTAATTTGTGATCTTTCTGTCTTTTTGATATAAGCATTTAAGGCTATGAACTTTCCCCTTAGCACTGCTTTAACTGTATACCATAGATTTTGGAAGCTTTTGCTGCCTATGTTGTTAAATTCAATTCTTTTTAATTCATCTTGATTTCATCAGTAATGCAAGGATTGTTCAGCAACAGGTTGTTTAATTTTCTTATATTACATGTGTAGTTTTGAGAGTTCCTCTTATAACTGATTTATAGTTTTATTCTACTGTGGTCTGAGAAAATACATGGTATGATTTCATTTTCTCCAAATTTGCTGAGACTTGTTTTGTGGCCTAACATATGATCTATCCTGGAAAATGTCCCATGTACTGATAAGCAGAGTGTATATTTTGCAGTTTTGGGGTAGAACCTTCTGTAAATATCTGTTAGGTCCATTTGTTCTAGAGTCCCATGTAAGCCCAGTGTTTCCTTGTTGATCTTCTGCCTAAATTATCTGTTTAGCTCTGTCAGGAGAGTGTTGAAGTCCCTTGTCACTATTTATTTCTTTCCTTAGATCTAGTAGAATTTGCTTTATGAATCTAGGAGGTCCTGTGTTAGATACATATATATTTAGGATTCTTGTATCTTCTCATTGAAGTGATCCTTTTATAATTATATAATGATTTTCTTTGTCTTTTTTTTTAAAACCATAGTTGATTTAATGTCTATTTTATCTGTTATGAGAATAGTTAGTCTTGCTCACTTTTGGTATCTATTTGCATGGAATATTTTTTCCACTCTTTTATTTTGTGTCTGTAGTAATATGTTTTAATTCCTTGACTTTTAATTTTAGGTTATCTATCATAGGTTTTTTTTCTGTTGTTAGCATGAGGCTTACAAAATACGTATTATAGATATAATAAGTCATTTTAAACAGATGAGATCTTAACTTTGACTTCAAGGTATAGAAAAGAAACAAGCAAAGAAAAACCTTAAAACTACTACACTTTTCCTTCACACTCCCATTTTGACTTTTTGTTGTTTGATTTACATCTTTTTATATTGCCTATCTTTTAAGAATTTTTTGTCATTATTGCTATTATTCATAGATTTGTCTTTTATTCTTCATACTTAAGATATGCGTGATTTACACACCACAATTTCAGTATTATAGTATTATGAATTTGTCCATGTGTTTACTTTTACCAGTGAGCTTTACATCTTCAAATGTTTTCTAATTGCACATTAGTGCCCCTTGCTTTCAGGTTGAAGAACTTCCTTTAATATACCTTGTTAGACAGGTTTGGTGGTGATGAATTCCTTTGACTTTTATTTGTTTGGGAAAATATTTATCTCTCCATAATGTTGAAGGGTAATTTTGCCAGTTACAGTTTTCTCAATTGTCAGTTTTATTTCCTTCAGCAACATGAATATGTTATCTCACTCTCTCTTGGGTAAGGTGTCCACTGAGAATTCTGCTGCCAGACATACTGGAGTTCTTTATATGTTATTTGCTTCTTTTCTCTTAGATCCTCTCTTTGTTCTTGACCTTCAGGAATTTGATTATTATATGGCTAGAGGTAGTCTTATTTGGGTTGAATCTCCATCATAATCTTTGTCTCTAATGAACCTGGATTTTAAACGCTTTCTCTAGATTTTCCAAGTTTTCTTTTTAATTTCTTTGAATAGACTTTCTACTCTTTCTCTTTCTTTGTTCCTTCTTTGAGACCAATGATTCTTACACTTGCTCTTTTAAAGCTATTTTCTAGATCTTTTAAGTGTTATTCATTCCTTTTCACTTTTTCTTTTTTCTTCTCCAACTGTGTATTTTCAAATAGCCTGTCTCCAAGCTCACTGATTCCTTCTTTTGTTTGATCAATCATGGTGTTGAGAGTCTCTGATGCATTTTTCAGTGGATTTATTGTATTTTTCAGCTCCAGATTTTCTGGGTGATTTTTAAATTATTATTTCACTCTATTTGTTAAATTTCTCTGATAAATTTCTGCATTGATTCTATATTTTCTTGAAGTTTGTTGAGCTTTCTCAAAACAGCTATTTTGAATTCCGAAGCTGAGAAGTCATACATCTCAGTCTCTCCAGGGTCAAACCTTGGCTCTCCTTTTAGTCTGCTTGTTGAGGTCAAATTTCCCTGAATGTTTTTGCTGTTTGTGGACATTAATTGATGTCTGAGCATTGAAGAACTTAGGTATTTATTCCATTTTGACCTTGTTTGTACCTGTCCTTCTTTAGAGAGCCTTCCAGTACTTCAAAGAAGACTGTGTTGAGTTCACTAAATCTGTAGTCACTGCAGCCATTTCAGCACTAGAGGGTGCCCTAAGCCCTGATTTGCTGCAAGTCTTACAGATTCCTAGCTCTCCAACCTGGATGGACTTGGGGAAAAAAAGAAACAGTTTCCTAAGTTTCCAAACTCCCTTGCTCACCTCTCTCATTCACCCACGTGGAAGGATTCTCTCTCTACTCTGTGCTATCTGGAGTTGTCGGAGGGTGACACAGGCACACCCGTGGGCTCTGAAGCTATTAATAGTACCATGCTGGGTCACACCCAAAGCCCACTGCCTCCCAGACCAATACAGCACCAGGGCTCACTCAAGGTTTGTGGCCACCACTGTCTGACTGCTGCTGCTATTTACTCAAGGCCTAAGGCCACTTAGTCATCCAGTAGTGAAGTAAGCCAGGACTCAAGTCCATCCCACAGGGACCACAGATTCCCTTCTGGCCCAGGGTAGGTCTAGAAGCTGTATCTGGGCCACAAAGTGCTGCCCTTTGCAATATTTTATTGTGGCTGGGCTGGTACTAGTTTCTTATGCAAAGTCCCCTGCACTTTCTCTCCTTTCCCGAAAAGAAATAGTCTCCTTTTTTTAAGCACTGCCTGAAGTTAGGACTGGGTGACATGGGCACTCCTGTGGTCACTGCAGCTGATATTGTGCTGGGTCACTCCCTAGCCCATGGCCTCTAAGACCAGGGCATACCAAGGCTCACTCAAAGACTGAGATCACTATCACCTGCCCGCCACTGAAATTTACTCAGGGCCTGAGGCCACTTTAGTAGCTGGTGGGGAAGCAGGCTGGGATTCAGCTTCTTTCTACTTGGTGGTAAATTTCCCCGTGGCCTGGGGCATGTCTAAATGCTCCCTGCATAGGCACTGGTTAGAAATCAAGGGCCACAGGGGCTCTGTCCTGTTTGTTCCACTGTGTGGGGGCCAGTATTAAATTCCAATGAAAAGTCTCACACTTACTTGCTTTTCCCTTCCCCAAGGAGGCTGTTCCACTCTCTGTGCTGCTGTGCCTGGGGTTCAAGGAGGGGTGGTTTAGGAAACACAAAACTGTCTTTCCTGCCCTCTTCAATGCATCTTTTCTTATTATGCTAAAATCAAGTGCTGTGATATTTCATCTGATTTCTTCAGCTCTTTTGAATGTGCATTTTTGTGTGGATATTTGTTCAATTTGATGTTTCTACAGGGGAAGATTGCTGAAATGTTCTGTTCATCTGTCTTGTTCCATCCCCTCTATTCTGTGTTTTTGTGTGGTGATGGATACGTGAATCTCTTCATGCGATAAAGTTACATAGTAGTACCAAAACACACACACACACACACACACACACACATGCTCACAGAAGTAAAAGTACAACTAGGAAAATTGGAATGAGATATGTAGATTTTATCAATGTCATTATCCTGGCTATGATATTGTACTACAGTCTTGCAAGATATTATCATTAGGGAAAACCATGTAAAGGTACAAAAAAAATTCCTCTGTATTATTTCCTTCAGTTGCATGTGACTATTCGATTGTCTCAAAATAAGAGTTTAATTAAAAAAAGATAATAGACATTTATTGGGTATTTAATGTTAATAAATGAATAAAAATAATAAGAAATATTTAAACTGTATATACAAGAAAAACACTCTTTTAGAAATGCACAAAAATCCTTTTTCATTATGCAAGCTATATAGAATCATTCAAAACAATTAGAGCTTTTAGAACAAAAAAATCACCTACCATTAACTGCCTAATAATATCTTAATTTTTGGTGTACCCACTCTTAGACAATTTTCTATGCATTTTAATGTACATTGTTGGTTTTTTCTATTTTTGCTTTATAAAAATTACATTATTCAGTTTTATAATCAAGTTTTTTCAATTAATAAGATTTATGCAAGTCAATACTTTTCTTTCTATTATGCAATTTTAGTAGCTGTGTAAGATTTAAAATATGCAGATTTGCAATTAGACACAGCCTAGTTTCACATTCTAGCTCAGCCAATCACAGAATGCACAATCCTAAGTTAAGTCACTCCATCATTCCAGCATTTGGAGTCTCAATTGTCTTAACTAGAGAATGGAACTAATTAGTGCTTATAAATTTGTCATTAGGGTACATAAGCATTTGGTGCATAGTATGTACTCAATAAGTCATGAATGCTGTTTTTGGAGGCCAGAACAATATTTCTTGGGTATTCCTAGAGTTCCAACTTCATGTTTGTGCTGAGAAGACAGAGCATTTGATTCCCAGAACAGCATTTGGCCATTACCAGGCTATGAGTCATTAGGGGATTACTAACTAATGAAAGGCCAACTCATCTGAAATCCTTCTGCAATTCTATTTATAATCCACAGAAGCCATTATTCCTAGTTTGGCAGCATGATTTAAAGATTCTTTCTACTCTCACTTGCTAGCTTACACCACATACAGAAGCACGCTCTTATACTTAATTCTTATGGGTATTACTGTGGGTTGACGTCCTTTCTACCTAAATTCCATTCCAGCAAGTTTGAGATTTTCTTCAGATTTCTCTGGTATCTTCCGCTTCGTTCACAACTTCATTAAGTTTCCCGTGGAGTGTTCTAACAACCCACTGACCAGTCTCTCTGCCTCCACACTTCTCCTGCCTCAGTCTGTCCTTTGCAGTGTAGCCAGAGTGAGCTTGCTAAAAATAAGGATTTTAAAAACTTTATTATGCAGCTTTTGATTTTTGAAACAATTATCCCAATGAGTAATGAGATGCCCTGAGGGATGCTTATTTGTAAGAAGAGGCTTGTGAGAATTGAGCAAGGATAAATTGGCTTTGATTCCTACATAGGCTGCTTTCCCCCCCCCCCCCCCCGAACTCAGTTTAGACATTTCCAAATCCATTTTACAGAAGGAAGAAAGGAAAAGCAACAGCTAAGGACGTGAGGGGAGATAATTCTGTTGAAACTATTCTCCTGAGACATCACCATTTCCAAATCATCTGTGAATATTCTGGTTGGATAGATAATTGCAATGGCTCATTCAGTGCAGAAAAGAGTAGGGAAAAAGTGCCAATGAAGTGATGCTTCTAAATGTGTGTAAACAGATTTGTACACTGGACAACATCAAAAATAGACTAATATTTTTGAGCACTAAATTTGGGCCAGGTGCTTTCCAAATACTGTCATATTTAATCTCATAGCAATTTTATGATGCAAGTATTATTCCTATGGTAGGGATGAGAACCCTGAGGCTTGCGGGGGCAGCAACTTGCCCCAGAAGACCTCGCTACCAAATGTCAGACTCAAGTCTCTCTGAAGCCCTAAGCATTAGTCTTTACTTTGCATCACCCACCCTCATGGCAGTAAAACCTTATCTCGCAATAGCCTGCATCAAATATTTATGCATGTAACCTTTGACAATAATTTTGTTCAAACAAATATTTATCAAATGTCTATAGAATATATAACATTTAATATTTTTTCTCTCTCCAAGTTTTAATATTGAATGGCTATTGCTTGTCATTTTCCCTCCTGTATACTTGTTTTCTAAAAGCAATGCTGTGATCAGCCTCATGTAAACTGTGGGTAAGAGCTGTAGAAGAGAAGAGAATTAAAATTAGAATTAAAGGAGAAGAGCTTATACTTCTGGAATGCAAGGAGGGCAGCTGCAAGGGAAGTTTGAAATCAGCTAGTTCAGAGTTTCAAACTGCAGCAGGCAGTTCAATATTTTCTACTGGGCACCATAAACAATTAATGTACTTATTTACATAATGCCCATAATATGGACTAACATTTAGCACCAAATTAAATAATTTATTACTTTAAATTTAAGTTTCTTAGAAACATTAAATTTAAATGTTTTCTCAATACGCAAATTGAGATCTAAGTCACAAATGTAAAATTCAATGAATAAAACAAACCCTATAACTGAGTGCAAGCAGGTGCCTCCTAGTTCTGTTAATGTCATTTGTTATTTGTTGTGTGATCTTTTACTATATGTCATAAAGAAACATCTGGATGTAGGTTTAAAGACCATGGGGCAAACACTTGTCTATTTGCTAATAATTCTCCCCATCCCACCTACTATTCCACTGCAACACAAATAGTAAACAAACAAACAAACAAAAAACTTCTGTGAGAAATGTTTAGCTTATAGATCACTGTAGATCATTAAAGTCCCCTGGAAGTGTAGTGAGGGCCTACTGGGCACACAGTCTACAGTAGACCAATAATATATTTTTAACTTGGCAAAATAAGGTACAGATTAGGGACATAATTTGAACTGCAAACAGTTTTTACTGGTGAAGACTATTGCCATCGGGTGTAATCCTCTTCTTATGTCTGAGGTGAAAAAGATGCTTTGTCATACCGCGTTTCTAGGGCTCTTTGCTGGTAGGAAGGGGATATGATTGAACCCTGTCTGCCCCATGTCTAAGTGTGCGTGTGCACACACACACAGACACACACGCTCTCTCTCTCTCTCACTCTCTTACAGTTAAGGAACACATTTATTTATTTTTTTCTTTTTGAAAAGCAATGTGTGTTTGTTTCAAGGACAATTTGAAAAACGATAAAAATCTATAAAGAAGGAAAACAAATTATCTTTATTTTCTCACTAATTTTAATAGCAATTTTTTTGGAAAAAAATGATGGTAATTAAGAAAGGAAATAAAACTTTTTATGGTAGGTTGTGATTACACTAGCATTCACCACAATTTTAATGAATTTGTCAAAAAGTTGCAGCTATATCTATGATTTTAATTAATGTTTTTACATTACTTAACTTGAACAGTGTTTGGAAAGGGAGAAAGACACAAAGACTGAGCTTCAGGCTATAAATCCCTCCATTGAGAATTAACCTCTATGAAAGATAAGCTTCTTATTAGTGGCTTCCTTCATCTGTCAAATACCCAAAGACTCACTACTAAGTCAATGCATTTTATCTTTCCAAATTAAATCCTCCTGTAGTGTGTAGTGAGCTTGATAAAGATGATATAAGAAGTTGGAAAAACATGATTTTATCTTCACTTTCTAAGTTACATTTTATTGAAATGAACATTTCATTCTCTTGTTATTTTCTTTTTTGATTTCAAGAGCCATTGTTTTAAGTTTATTAACCACCATTATTAAACCCAAGTACATGCAAATGAGAATAGATTTTCCTCTCAGAGGAAAAACTTTTAATTTTCGAAGAAAAAGTACTATCTGCTATTCAAATATGTTTGAGAACTTAGAGATAATATCTTGTGTCCTTTCTGTAGGAAGTGAGAAAGGTGTGTACATCCTGCATGTTATAGGAAAGAGCTGGTATACAGGGGCAGCAGTATAGGCAACCGTGGTGTAATGGGAGCCAAGCTGTAAGAAAGAGAGGATATTTGGAGCCTCGTGAGCCCTGGCTGTCAATCAATGACATTTCCCAGAAACACCCTTGCCATTATAAAGGTCCATGATGTAATCTGATTAAGTGTCATTAATTACATTACGGTATTATTAATTATCTAAATTAAAACAAAGGACACTTGTATTTCATGGCTAAGGGCCAATCTAGGATCATCACTTACATGTAAAATGACAAAGTATTCTCTGGTTTATGGCAAAACACATGTCTCCTGGAGTGAAGGGTGCACATTTGTTTCTTGGGAGGAAGGCCCAAGGCCCAAGCTATGACTTACCAAGAGCCGAGGTCATGTGATGTTGGACCTGTTATATTGGACCCTGTGTCCCTTGGCGATGTTGTAAGTCATTGTGCCTTAGAACTTAGTGAGTTGAGTCAAATTTCCCAATTTAATTACATGACTAGTAGGAAGGCATGATTACTATGGTCAGTGTTGGAAACAGGGGGCATTATCCTCTTTATAGGTCAGAGGAAGTAAACCCAGAGAGCAAATGATGCAGTAGGGTTTTAAATTCAGAATGATGTGAATCTATGGGACAAGGTGATACCAAATACCAGAGAGCCAAGGCAAGATATCAAAGCTAAAGACATAAAGGGCAACCAAAACAATGAAGATGGTAACTGCTTAATCACCCCCTTGCATCTCAGTAGAGGCAAACAAAGTAACTAAGACTGAGATAGTGCTTTTAAGATCAGAACTCACTAGAAACAGAAATCAAAGGACTAAGAAGCATGTGAGGTCAATCCAGAATTTTATGCAAAAACTGTCCTATGTGGTCTGATTTTGAAGGAATGGAGAGGCCTGCCACCTTTCTCTAAGGTATAAGAAGGTAAGGAGGGTGTTGAGGGAAAACACACGGTTATCCCTTGCTTTGGAAGAGGTTAAGGAGTCCTCAGCCCACTTCTCTTCACTAGTTTGTATCCCAGAGGCTACTGGGACCCATGATGATGGGGATATTAGACTTGCCTTGTGAGACTGACCATAGAACCACCGAGACTACAGTTTCCAACTGAGACTTTGGACCAATCCATAGGTATGTTAAGTATCACTGTCATCACTGAGCCCCATTTACATGCTTGTAGTGGAGATTCTGTTCATGTATTTCCTGGCCAGCTGTAGCATGAAGTCTCCTGAATGAAGCTGAACATCTTCAACACAGGCATCACCATTCTCAACAGAAGTAGAAAATAAACAAAAGGAGCATTTCTAGTTATATTACCTTTTTTTTTTTTAAAAAAAAAAAGTCTTTTTTTAATACTGTATTTACTCAACAAAGTATTTCTGCTTTCTATCACATTAGAATTTTTTAAATTATTTTGATAGATTTGGGGGGTACAAGTGGTTTTCTGATACATGGATGAATTGCATAGTGGGGAAGCAAGGGCTTTTGGTGAATCTGTCTCCTGAATAGTATACATTGTACCCAATATAGGCAATTTTTGGTCCCTTATCTCGCTTTCTCATTATCACCCATGTCCATTGTGCCACTCTGTATGCCCCTGCGTATATCTGTAGCTTAGCTCCCACTTATAAGTGAGAAGATGCGGTGTTTGGTTTACTTCACTTAGGATAATGCCTCTAGTTTCATCCAAGTTGCTACAAAAGACATATTAGAATTTATTTTAAAATATGCTCTTGTACAGAATCCAAATCACCTCTGTATTGGCTCCAGGTTTTCATTGGAACCTTTAGACTGGTGGTTCTATGCTCAGTCCCAACAAGGCAAGTCTGATATGCCCAGAATCATGAGTCCTGACAGCCTCTGGAAAATGGCCCCACAGACTACGAGCTCCTGGGAGCAGAGTCCATGCACATTTCTGATTTTCACAGTATTTGAGATGGGTCAGGTGTTCGATAAGTGTCTGTTAAATTGAAGCGAACTGAACTTGTTTAAAAACACCAAAGCCAGTGGAATTAACTCAAATCACTAACCTCAAGGTTAAATGCATTCTGTTCATCTTCAATAAATGTGCTGGTAGATTTTTTTTTTTTTTATCAATACTTATTTTTCCTTGGTTGAAGTACTTCAATTTAAATGAGTACCACTATAGGTAAATATAAAACTCCTGCTTAGGCCAAAAAATAAATGTACATTATGTAAACACAGGTACCACTTTTTACTCCGCTTTGTAGACTCAGAAAATATTCTGAAATTCATAAGAAGTAATAACTAATTTGTTTTGCAGAGTTACCTAGTATATAACAAATGTACTTATAAAAACATTGAGTGAGATCCAATGATATCATATGTATTACCTTTGGCTTGTTTCCCAAAAAATCAATAATATTTTAATGTTTTTAATACTTTCCTGTCTTGTGCCACGAACTAAAAGATTCTCTTTGGCAAATAGTCATAAAAATACTTAATATGGAGAATACATTTTGAGATATTTCTGTATGGCCCACAGTAAAAACAAAACAAAATCAAACAAAAAAACAACTATGATTTGTTCACACATTGACAAAATACCTAAGAAGACAGTAAAGTCTCCAAAATGGGAGTCAGAACTGGGAATTGTGTTCACTTATATTTTAGAATAAAAGCAACAGCATATGAAAAAGAGACAAACCAAAAGAATATGAGAGATCAGGGAAAAATCCTATTCTTCACTTTTAGAAAAAACAACTAACAAATAGTCCCTATTGACATGTTTTTTAAAAAATGTTAGAGTGTTACAGGTGAAAGACCTTAGAGATGATGGAGACATGCTCCTTTTTATCTCCATATTTTGGTTCTTGATTAATTTGGAGCCCCAGGGGTTCATATAACATTCACTTTTCCTTTGGTTGACTTCTTTAATATGTTTATAGTTTGCAACTTCCTCAAGTCTGTAACCATTATATTTTCCCCAACAGGAATATTAACAGAATCAATCTTCAACTTTGTTGAAGTCTTTTCCTTGTAAAAAACTTCAATACTTTACATCAGGAGTAGGCTATTTTTTTCCTGTGAATAGCCACAAAATAAATATTTTTGCTGTTGCAGGCTATAAGGTTTCCATCTCAACTAACCTCTGATACTGTTGTCTGAAAGCAGCCATAGACATCATGTGAAGGAACGAGCATGGCTTTGTTCTCGTTGAACTTTACTTATGGACAAAGAAATTTGAATTTCATATATTTTTTCTGCTAGCACTAAATATTCCTATTTTTCTTTTTTTCGTTTTACATCAAGACATATCAACAAAATAAGATGAGATTTTAATAGGACATCTAAACTGAGGTATCTAGAAGCCACCAAGATATACTGTATAAGAGATTTTACAATCAGATCACCATACACATTAGGTGGAAGAAGATTTTACGATGTATTTCCACAACACTAAAAATAGTCTCATCAATTATACAAATAGGATCTGAGCAGGGAAAGAGAGAGAATGCATGCGTAGGTTTGTTAGGAGGGAGGCGTTGCCACAATGTATGGTCTAAGAGGCTGCCACCTCCTTCACCCCAGACTTAGTAAGGGGCTTCAGAGCGACACTAAGAGAACTTGGAAGATACTTGTAAGACATTCTGAACTAGTGCCTAATTAACACCTGGCGTTAAAGCAGCCTATGGAAGCAGGATAGAGATCACTGTGCTGGGATTTCCCACACTTCCAGAAACGCAGGCTCTAGGATGCATGAGTGTGCCCCGGGCTCATACCGAAGCTAAGTGGGGTGGAGAGCAGGCACAGGGTCCACTCAGGTCCTGTTCGAAGAGCCATTCCGGCGAGTCCAGAAAACATCAAGGCAAGAATTTGAAGATGAATCCCTAGTGTGAAAAAAGAAAGAGGATCTGAAATAAAGATATATTAGCTTAAGAGAAATTTTGGCGAGAACCCCCAAAAAGGGAATCTTCAAAGAACCCACAGTATGGCCACAAGAATGTCAATTTTAATCATGTGTGTATCTAAAGCCACCCAGCCGAGTAAGACAGGTCTCACTATATTATCTCCGCTTTCTGTCCCAGGTTACAACCATGCAATCCTTAAGATCCTAGAGAGTAGGAGGGGAGTTGAAGGGAGAGAGAGAGAGAGAGAGAGAGTTAGTTGAGAGAGAGCAGGTCACCCCCTGCAAAGGCAGGCCACAGGTAACCACAGGTAAGGAAGAGGGCAAAGTTTTACTCTGAAATGAATATCTGCAGGAAGCATCCATTTCCTTCCAATATTGTTAGAAATATTAAAATCTGAATATGTTTTTGCCTGAAAAATGTCTGTGGGATTATGTAATTACTTAAGAATGAGCTTGAAAACTATGTATGTGATCTGCTAAAATTTCCATCTTGGAAGTGGAAAGATCATTCCCATGTAACTCCATTTAAAGTAATGGTAGGGGATTACATTAAGTTGTGTTTTGTTATATTTTATGAGTCATGTTTGACATAATTGTTACAGAAGGAAGGAAGAAGTGTAAGAAGAGAAAGATGAGGAGAAAGAAGAAAGGAAAGCATGCAGATGAATTTGCTTATTTTCTTATCATACATGGATTTAAACTGAGCACCGGAAGCTTGACTTGCCCAAAGTTCCAGAATCTGTTTATGAGATCTATTGTACTCTTCATTTTATTCTGTGTCTATTTTATCCAGGGTAGAAGATGCATCCCCTTATTCCCTAACCTTATTTCTGTCATTCTTAATAATATATTCAGATTTAAAATAATAATATTTAAAGGAAGCCAGAAATAAATGAAGTGTGGGAATTCAAACTTTCAGTTATTACCCAATCTGCCCTATGCCTCATAATTTTAAAACAATTCTAGTTTAAAATTCAGCTAAGCATCAATGAACTATTAAACATGATCTAAACGTATCAGAAACTAATTCGTCCAGCTGGCAATAAACCCAGATGTACCAAATTAATAGCTTAGTTCTTTCTAGGAATCTACGGTACATTAACAACAACAAACACACTTACAGAAAATGTTGTTTGAGGGTATTGAAGAATTATCCCAATGAGCACTGCTGTAATTATAATTATGAATTAAAATAATAATAGCTCCTCTCGGGAGTAAAAATCTCTTTTCTGAGAATTGTTTTTTTTATGATTTCAATCTGAACTTAAAATTTTTTATCCAGAGTCAAAGGAGAGGGAAGAAAGGAACAGTTTATCAATAATAAACTAGGAGATAAATTATAAGAAATACACAGATGTATAATTAACAACAGAGAAATTGACAGAGAAAAGACTCTGTATCCATAATCTACACATTTAGATCAGCAGCAGATTGAGGAAGAGATTTGAGCTGATAGCTGGACTGATAGGTCAAAAACTAATGGTCATTCAAATATTATTAAGGTATTATATTATGCCTTAGGCTGAGCTAGGATACATTCAAGAAACAAAAAGAAAAGACATTATCTTTGTGCTACTAAGGAGCCTATAGGACAGTTAGAAAACAATAAAGCTATATTTTTATGGCTTTAATGAAGTATTTGGCTGTGTGGAAATCAAATAAAATGCTGTAGGGATTTTCAGGGTAATGTGAAAACCAGTTAAAAAGGCCAGAGAAGGTTGGCATGGGCAGAAAGAGGTTTTCAAAGTGTTGTCCAGTTTAAAGTACCATTATAGTATAAGTGTAGCATACTCTGCTTAGAACTTAGACTTGGGGTTTCTACATGATCTGAAGTGGGCACTGTCCCATCTCCATCCCTAACCTCCTAAGGAGCAGTTAATAAAATCCATGACACTGAATTCTACAAACATTACCCAGTCATATATGTACATGTACACACACATGCGTCTCTGTGTGTATAATATATATTATATATTGCCTATGTGTATATATATCATACATAACATATAAGTAACACATATATGTGTGTGTGTGTGTGTGTGTATATATATATATATATATATATATATATATATATATATATAAACAATTTCTGCAAGTGACTGGTTAGGGCAATTGAATCCAGGTAAGCTTTACAGAGTACTAAGTGTCAGCTGTGCCTACTGGTTATTTAACTTGCAAATTCAGCCTTACCCGGCATTGAAGCAGCATATGACAAGCTCATTCCCCACTTTCACCCCTGGAATTCATCTTGATGCCTTGGTTAGCAAGAGATGCTAGACAACATTTTCTCTGAATCTCCACTTCTGACCCACACAGTACTGAGGCGAGGGTAGAAGAAAAGAGTGGGCACAAGGGGGCTTTACTACTTTGACAGTTGCTGTACACCTATGCAAAGGACAGGGCAGGACTAGGGAAGATCGCATGTCAGACTCTGATACTCATAATGATAGTTGCACATTCCTATGTGCCAGGCATGCTCTACCACATTAGCTATTCACTTAATCCCCAAGTGTCTATGGGCTTCTTATGCTTATTATTTTCATAGCATGGGTGAGGAAACTGGAGTGCCATAAACGCTAAATGTGGACAACATGGATACACAGAAAACAGTGTCAGCGCCAGGCTGTGAGCGCAAGTGGCTGACCTGTTCTATGCTGTGTTTTTGATGGACAGGGACACAAATGTGTGGGAATTGTGCATTTCTTCTTTCTTGTGAAGCTCAGAATTTAGTTAGGGGAGGCAGACATGTAAATATACAATTATAGAATAAACATAGTCTGATAGAAGCCCAGAGAAAAACAAATTTAATTCCAGAGGGTTCTCAAAAAACATATTTCATGTGCAAGTCACATTATTTTTTTGTGTTTTGAAAGGATTTTACTTAATTGAAAAAAAAAAAAAAAAGGAAAATGTTTCCAAGAAAGAGGGAAGAAGTAGAGTCAGGTTTCCTAGGTAGGAGGAGCCAGGTGAGAGCGAACGTGGCAGACTCCAGGTGAGTCAGACAGCACAGCCCGGGGAGAATCTCAGAGGAGATGCTACAGAGACAGGCTGTATCTCTCTGAACTGCAGAAAGTTCAAGAGAAATAACTGGACTTTTATTGTGATTATCATTTTGCTTACAATATATTTGCAGCACAATACATTTACTTCCAAAGATGTTCAGCTTGGGCGTTAAACCAGAATCATACTTTCATTGAATAAAGCAAAATAAAGTCTCGACTTCCTCACCAGCTATGTGAATTTGAGCCAAATAATTATGTTAGAGGAAAAAAAATAATCAGTGTCTTGTGCATAGTGCTATAGACTGAATGTTTTTCTCCCCCAAAATTCATATGTTGAAATCCTAACTCCCAAAGTGATGGTGTCAGCGAGTGGGGCCTTTGGGAGGTGGTTATGTCTTGAGGATGGAGCTGTTATTAATGGATTAGTGCCTTTATAAAAGGGATCTCAGAGAGCTCCCTCCCTCTCTTTTCCATAATGTGAGGACCCAGGGAGAAGACGGTCATCTTAAATCCAGAAGGTGGCCTTCACCAACGTGCCACATTGCTGGCACCCTCATCTCAGACTTCCAGCCTCCAGGACTTTGAGAAACAAATTTCTATTGTTTGGTCTATGGCACTTTGTTATAGCAACCTGAGCAGACTGAGATAACAAAGTCACTGGGAGAACTGGCTGAGATACAGTGCACAATGGCAAATAGGAATGATTGCTCTCGAGCTGGATCTCCAGGGGCTGAAGGAGAACTGGGAACCAAGGCCAAGAGCAGAACCAAGTATAAAACTGAGGATTGGGTGCCTCAAGCTATGTAAGGGGCTCCCTGATGTCAGGGTGGTGGGGAGTCATTCTTTCTTAGTAGCCTGGAGGTAGATTCCTCATTCCCTTTCCTTTGCCAAATTGCCTCCTGCAGGAAGCTTCCAGGTACAGCGAACCTCCCAGGATCATACTGTGTCTTCTCTCTCTGGGCTCTAGAAGACACTCAGAGGCACTCTCTTTTTTTTCTTTTTCTTTTTATTGTAAAGGTAGTGATGACAATGAGAAAGGAGCAGGTTATTTAAACAAAGAGCTTTATGAGAGAAATTGATTTCTACAAGAGACTTTATCCTTCTGCCACTCCTATGTCTTTCATTCTCAGACAGCTGAATGACTAGAGGGGCCCTGCTGGTTGATAAGAGTTGGTTTAGTATTAAGCCACTCTTCCAGCCTTACTTCTGCTTTTCTGAGTCCCCTTTGCTACTAACCAGATGCATACAAACCTGAACTAAGTGATTATTTCTTTATGTAGCCTTCTATGGTCCCAAGAAAAGGGAAAGTTCCCCTCCTCTGTGCCCTTCTGGCTCTCAGTGCTCCCTCTGTCACTTTCCCGATGCACTGGAGGGAGAGAAGCATTGTGGTTAAGAGCATGAACTCCAGCACCAGACTGGCCAGGCTTGAAGTATTTCCACCACTTGCCACTTGTGAATCTGGGGTCAATACTCAGCACACAGGAATGAGAACCAGGCAGTGGTCATTGTGGAAATGACCTCTTTGAGTTCAGTTTCCTTACCTGTCAAAGGTGAGGAATATCAAATAATCTCTTAGTGTTTTCTTGTGGATTAATTGGATTCAATCATGTAAAGTACTGGGCACATGATGAGAGCTCAATATGTCGGCGTGGGTGTTATATGTGTCTGTGTCAGGCGAATCCCCCGGGACAGTGAAGTACCCATCCCCAGTACAGTGCTTCACGCAGAGCAGTTTGAACTAACTTGCCCCTGCTTCTCCCTTCATATGCTGACCTGGCACTAGGTTTAGACTAATACCTGGGTTTTTTCTACTGTTTGTTCACACATTCTCAGCTGGATAGCAGTTCTTTTTAGCATCCTACTGCCCACTGAGTTCTGCTGGGCTTACCCTCTCACCCAGTACCTTAGTTTCTCCAAATTCCCAGATCCTTTCTCAGAACCATAAAATCAAATAGGCTGCATATTTTTTCAGTGACAGGGTGGGCCTAGGAGAACAGGTTTCTTGAAATGCAGATCACATCACATGGTTCCTGCAGCCACTTGGGGGTTTGAGGTTACTTCACATCAGATTGCCATTGCTGTTGTCATTGTTCCCTTTGTCTTCCTTATTGTGAGATACGGTGGTGTTGCCAGAATCCAGATGTTCTTCACTCATCAGAACTGTCATCTTCTTCTTTCTTAATCTGGAACCAATCATTAGGTTAGTCACTCAGCTCTCCCCATCATGATTTCTATGGTCACCATCTGTCTGGCTCGTATTCCTGTTTGTTGACTGCATCATTTTGTATCAACACTTCTCAAATTAGGACGAGGTCTGCATTGCCTCTCCATCGCTTGGGCAGGAACTGGTCTTTTGAGCCCACGTTTGCAGTAGACACAGATCCTCTGGTGCGAGCCTAATTCTGGCTGACTTCTTCCAGTTAGTCTCACGTCACTGGGGTCCCCAATGTAGCCCATGTAGAGCAGCTGGACAGGTAATCAAGCTGAAGCTGCTTCTAAGATGATGCTATTAATAAAAAGTCACCAGCCACATTTTCTGTAGCTCTCAAGCAGACTTGAGTAGATCTTCCTGAGGCACTTGAAAAAGATTAGAGCCAGTGGATACTCGGAGTTGTCAGATTCCCTTATGCTTGTCTCCTCCTATGAATGTCTAGAAGTACTTACTAAAACAATGTATGCAACGACATGTGTTTATTTTGCTTTCTTCTTTTATTCTGCTCATATGTACATACGTCTTCTATTATGGACATTGTTGCATTTTCTTTCTCAGTCACATGACTTTTTTCAATCGTTATTTGTACTATTCATGTGCTCAGCTATGTGAGACATAGAAAGCAAAACCTAACAATGCCAAACAAAAATGTTATTTGCCAAAGAGAAACAGGATTGTGCTGCTCACTACAGAAAGGCATGTGGAAAGAGGCAAAAGGCGATTATTATGTAATTATGCAAAAAGTTGGCCAAAGCACACATGCATTTGTAAGTAAATGAAGATATTAAAAGTTTATGAGAAATATTAATCCCCACTCATTTGAAAGGAATTATTCATGTGCAGAGAAGAAATAGAATGGACATAGAATGTCAAATACAGAGTTAAAGGTATGTCAGCGTGGTTTAGCCAATGAAGATAAGATTCAGCGATTCCACGCCGTAGTGAGCATCAGTAGAGTAGAATGTCCACGTGATTAAAATCAGCTTCTGGCAGAAGCTAAAAATAAAATGTTTCCTGCCACGCAGTGTATTCTCTGGAGGACAGAGCACATTCCTAAAATGCATCATATATTCAGTTTCCTCATGTGTCATTGGATATAGTGACATGGACCTCAAAGTGCTGCTTTGTGGAGAAAATGAAAAACAGGTGTGCAATATGTTCAGAACATAAGTGCTCTCTAAACATGAATTCTCTTCACATCACCGTGCCAGAATTTTAGCACAAAATTGATCGGTAGTTACAATATGGCTTACAAATCCTCTCAAAATAATGTTTGAGTCAGTGTGGCATAAGGGAAAGGATGCTCAATTCTGTCACCTACCGTGTGACCTTTAACATGTTGTATCACGTCTCTCTGACTCTTAGTTTCTGCATCTTTACACGGTCATTGGACACGTACCCTGCCCTGTCACTAGGATCAGCACTGAGGGAAGTGAGGCACCTCATGGAGTATCTGGAACTTAGTAGCATTTAGTAAATGGCAGCAGCATCTTTTATTGTTATGTTTATTGTTTAGTATTTTTTTCCCTCAAAACTGAAGATATTCCCTTTGACAGATACATTCTGAATAACAGTGTTTTCTGTGCCCTTAAATGTTTGTAAAGGTAAAATAACATACAAAAACTGTAAAGCATGTTATGCCTGGATTGTAAGACAAAGATTTATACATCACTCAAAGGTCCCCTGTTCTCCATGTCCAGGACACAGCTAGCCATCCTTTAGCAGAAACCGTTCCCTCCCCAAATCCTGTGACCCCCAAACCCTAGCAGTTTCCATTACTGGCCCATGTTAAGAATGCTTAAACCTTTTCTCACGATCTGCTCTGACGGTGGGAAATGATGTCTTCCTTGTTCATGAGGGAAAATCCAAGTGAGATGGATAATGGACATTAGACCTAACAGTGTCACTTGTCCTTCATTCTGCTGGGACATTCTGGAGCCCTGCTGTTTGATCCTTGTCCCCACAGTGCCCTAGTTTGGTAGGAGTGCAGTATACAGAATTTTAAGAACACAACGCTGCCAACCTCAGCTCCACCAATGAGAATCCTGTGAAAAGCTACTATGGGCTTGATGTATTCACAGGCATGTGTGAGTTCATCTATGTGATCTTTATTCAATATAGTTCTTCACTTAATATCTTTCTTGGCCTGTTTAATCTCGGCACTGCCTCCTATTCATAGTCAAGCATTTTTCCCACTTCAATGCACTCAAATAATAATTACTTGTCACAGCGCGTTCCCTTTATAGCGTACGTTCACATCCATGAGTACATTTGATCTTCACAGCAGCCCTATGCGTTTGAGATGGTAAAAGTTATTTTCTCCTTCCGTAGAAGGAGAAACTGAAGCTCAGTGATGTAAGAGATTTCTTCAAGGTTAAACAGCCATTATGTGTTTGGACTCGATCTTAAACTTAGATCTTGTGTACATCCAGATCTCTTTATTCTAAAACTATAATTTTCAAAATCTCTTTTTCTAATCACCTTTATTTCTATCACTTGAGGGTATTTCTTCATTTTTGTTTTTTTCGTCCAGAGCAGAAATATTGTTTCTGGTTTATAAATGTAAACTTATGTGGATAAACTTAACTTACGTGTAACTCAGGACTTCATTTACTCATTGATTCAATAGTTCGTTCATTCCTTTAATAAATATTTATTAAGTGCATATAGAGGGTTAGTATAAAGTTAGTCACAAAAGACCTCAACAACCCTGGAGCAAGCAACATTAAGAACTAACTGTGTGAACTAGGATAATATATAAAATAACCAATTGCCAATCTAACTATAGTTTCAAATATTGATGAACAACGTGGGAGTTGCTAAATCTGGAATTCTTTTGCACAAAGGATTGTCTCTTCTCTTCTCCTTATTTGTTTGTTTGTTTATTTACTTTATATAGGCTCAAAATATTTATTTTATACTTTGGGTTATAATCCCAAACTAGTTTATGTATTTTGTTCTTCAAATTTTTGGGATTTTTTTTTTCGGTTGACTCCTGTCTTCTTTTGACATATCAACATAATTGCAGAATTTTTTTTTTTGAGAACTTTTTTATGCTCTGACACTACAGAATGCTCCAGACTCATCTTGTATAATTCCTGCCCAGTGCTAAATTCAGTCATTTCTTTAAAGAGCCCCGATTTCTCTTTCCTGAAACATTGTATTAGAAAGTGGATCTGGGCCTGAGGTATGCTTGTTGTGAATGGGATGTCATTGCTTTTAAACCCTCTCCACTGACAGAGCCAGGAAATATACGTGTGCATAGTAACCTGGTCATATTCCCTTGTGTCTATAAATATTTATGTATGCAACCATCTCTATCTAGATTAAGCTAAGCATGTGTTTGACTGCAGAATTTTGCTTTTTCCACACATCGTATCATCTGAATCATACAGCAGGTAGCTTCTTTCATACAGACTGGTTTCTTTCAGTTAACAATATGCATTTAAGTTTCATCCATGTCTTTTTGAGACTTGACAGCTCATTTCTTTTTAATGTGTGCAGGTTTTTGTGTGGACAAAAGTTTTTAAATCAGTTGAGTAGTTATATTATCTTCCTAGTGCTTCTTTAACAAAGCATCAGAAAATGAGTGCCTTAAAACACCAGAAGTTTATCCCCCCACAGTTCTGGAGGCTGAGAGTCCAGATTAGGGTTTCAGCAGGTCTGGTTGCTGCTCAAGTCTCAGGGAGAATCTGTTCTATGCTTCTGTCTAGCTACCGTGGCTGCCCTCACTCCTTGGCATTCCTTGGCTTGCAGACACATCGTTGCACTCTGCCTCTGCCTTATGTGACATTCTCTCGTGTGTCTCTCTTCTCCTCTTCATATAAGGACATGAGTCACATTGCATTAATGGCCAATCATACTGCAGTATGACCTCATGTTAACTAAGTATATCTGTAATAACCTTGTTTCCAAATAAAGTCACATTCTCAGGTTCTGGGAAGGACATGAACTTTTGGGAGACACTTTTCAACTCAGTACTTTAACTATACTTTTTTTTTACATCACAAAAAATATACTCTACAGCACAGATATGGCCAGACTGACAATCAAACACAGTTCTTCCCCAGAGGGGAAATGTTATAAACAAACAAACAAATAAACAAAATCCTTGATCAGATTTTCTTAGAATAACAGTCTGTGTTCCACTCCAGTTGGACAAAATTACATCTCTTGTTAGTCTCTTCTGTGAACCCACAGTCGTTTTTCTGTATCTGGCTCCAATGCTTAATTTTGTGTTCTTAAGTTACTTAAATTCCTTTTTTCATTTCTATTTTCTCATCTGTAAAATGGAATTACTAATAATAGTGTCTCCCTGTAGAAGAAATCAAGATGTGGGTTGGATGCTGTAACGGAAATTTAAAAAAAAATGGGGAGTGGAAATAAAGATATAGAAAAATAAACATTTTCTTAGCTGATAAAAAGCACGGTATCTTCATATGATCATCGATATGAAAAGGGAATGTGGTCCTCTGTGCCACAGAGACTTGCTCATTTGGGCTCCTGTGTAGAGCGGGCTTTGCTGGGTCTGGAGCCAGCAAAGTTAGCTCCTGGGCTTCTATAGCAAAGCGCCACAGACTTGGTGGCTAACAGACAAAAATCTACTCCCTGCAGCTGGAGAGGCTGGAAGTCTGAGACCAGGGCCAGCATGCCTTACTGGGTTCTGGTGAGGGCCCTCTTCTGAGTTGCAGGGGGCGATTTCACCAGTGTCCTCGCATGGGAGGAAGAGGGGGAGCTAGCTCTCCAGCCTCGCCTTACAAGGGCTCGCATCCCATTCACGAGGGCTCCGCTTCACGACCTGATTACTTCCAAAGGCCTCTCCTCCAAATACCATCACACTGGGTGGGGTGGTAGATTTCAATATATGAATTTTGGACACAAATATTCAGTCCATAACAGCTTGCCTACCTTGTGTAGTCAGCTGCTACCGGATATTGTCAGGAAAAGAGCAGTACTCCAAGTTCAAGGGTATAACTTTCATCCAGGACACCACTGTGGTAAAAATAAAATAAAAATCTCATAAACGTTGGTTTAGAGATAAAGTTCATAGAAAGTTCATCCGTTAGAAATTCTGTTGGAAAAAGTTTTTCATAAATCATCTACATGAGAAGGTTGCTCTGAGGCTTAAGTAAAATAATGCAAAAAAGGGATTGAGCTCTCTTTTTGACACACATTAAATAGCATGAGCTGGAATTTCTATTTCTTAAATTAGATCTTTGTAGCTATATGTGGAAAAGATAGTCTCTGTTTATGATGTTACTCGAAGTCCCCTTTAAATAAAAAAAAAAAAATCATAATTAAAATGGTTGCTTCCTGCCGTATGTGCCGCAGAAGCCTGCGTCCTGTAATACACTACTCTGGCAATTACGTCATGCCGAATTCACCCTTTTGATGTGAGAAGTAACTTTGAGATTGTGCTGAGATTATAAGACATCCATTCCTCTCTCCCTCTCCCAGCACTTCTGAACAGAGCATGGTCATCACTATTCTTTTATACATTCCTCCCGAGTAAAGCAATTTTGGTTTGCTTTTCACTTAACAATTATTTCTGCCATGCTATACATGTGCTATGTCAGGAACAGGAGAATGGCTAGAGGAAGACAGATACAGAAGTGAACAGGATGAAGACCCTACTTTCAAGGTGGGTATTTGTTTATTGATTCATCTCACATGTACTTATTGAACTTTATGATGTGCCTGAAAGTCCCTGCCTATGCTTATATTCTACCAGAAAAACATACAGACATAAACCACATCCACTAAGGCCTCCAACAGATCTAAGTGAAATACAATTTCAATTCTGGAATATGAAGTCAGATGTGAATAAACAATATAATTTCTTTAGAGGAACTATTGGAACTACGTAAGGGACTGCCTCATTAATCATCATCTGTTCTAGCTAACTTGGGAAGGAACATTTTCTGGTTTTCTCTGTTGGCCCAGAAAATGGAAAGGTTATTAGGTGTTGATACAGAGCAATATATGGCACTGGGGACTTGTGCTGTACTAAGGGAGGGGACCCAATTACTTTCTGTAGCAAAACTAAATTTCTTCTGGCCCCATTGCTCTAAAACCAGGAGTTTCATGGTTTAAATTGGGAATTTCTTTTTCTCCAGGCAATATAAGATTCATGTTCTGAAGATAACACTGTTAGGCAATTTTCTAAATATTTGACCAGAGTTCATCTGTTGGATATTTGGATAACTTTTCATCCTTTCGTGCCAACATGGTGAGCATAATTCCTTTGCAAGGGAATGAGAATATATATGCAATTCATTATTGATGTAACCATAATAAATAACTAAATGTTCTTTCTCAAGCCTAACAACCACTTAATTCTGAGACAAGGGGTTTGAATTTTATGCATAGTTTATGTTGACTCACTCTATGACTTAGGAAAATCAATGGGGGACAATAATTCTAAATGAAAATCAAAATACTCACATGCTTCAGAATTGGTAAAGCACATTTCAACCACTGTGCCACTTTATTCAATACTATCCCAATGAAATATCCTATAAGGGAAGTGCAGTTATTTCTATCCATTTAAAAATAAGCAAATTTAGCTCAGAGTGGTGATAGAAAATGTTTGGAGGAGGGAAGACATAGATGATTATATTTGTTAAGCACTAATTATTTGCTTTTCCATCCACATTTTATTTTTCAAGAAGCCATATGATTTGTGTATTTTATCTTTCACTTCTATTGGTGATGATATTGAACCTAAGTTTTTAAAATGAAACTTCTTCCTTCCTTTCCCATATATACATAGTACTTTTGGACATAAAGAATCTTCTACCTGGAATGAAGCTTCTGGCAGTTGTCTGTCTATTAAACTATTTTTAATGCTCAAATATGATATCCAAATACATCTCCTTCAAGGATCTTATAATGTATTAGATAAGAAAGAACTATATTAATGTTTATTGATTTATATTAACAAAATTGATAGAATGATTAATACTGCATTAATTATTGATAATATTAATACAATGCCATAGATGTGTCAAGGGTCTGTATAAGGCATTAAGTAAGGAAGAACAGAGTGATTGAATCTGCCAGATGAACATGTCTCATTTATCTTTTTCCCCTTAGTTCAAAGCATAGCAGAAAACATAGTGGGTCTTCAATATCAATTGTTTTAATTCATATTCTTATACATAAAACATAACTGAAATACATTCAAGTGGCTCATGGGGAAAGGATAGAGTACTCAAAAGGTTTGCATGTAGACATTACAATGGACAATTCCATATACTATGTGGGAAGAACACAAGAGCTGGATTAAAACAGACGACTGCACAGACATTAGGGGAAAAGAAAACAAAGAGTGTTACCAAAAGCACAGGTCTTGGGATCCAGGGACAGATTTATCATCTCCGAAAGCCTGGAGACAACAAAAACAGCAGGAGGTTGTATTTCTTTATACTTTACAACTGCCCAGGGGGTTCTGAAATCTTCTCACATCAAGCACAGTATGGGTCCCACAGCTTGGTTCAGAAATAAGTTGTATTATGTGAGGTTCATCAGCACACAACTGAAATGCCAAAATATGATACTATGCACATATAAGTGTGTGTTTTTAATCTCATATATAAGTTGTTTGGAGGTGGAATTCTAGGAATAGAATGGGGCCACAGTATGAGAGACCAAGGTTCCTTCTGTCTTGTTCATCCTTGTTAGAACTAAGATTCCATGTTCAAGGTCAGCTCGCTGTCTAAGAAAATTGATGGCACTCAGCTGTCACATCCATATTTCAAGGGGCAGAAAGGAAAAGGTAGAAAAGGACAAAAAGAATACAATACAGCAGTCTTCCCGTTTTTAAGATTTCCTGAAATCCAGCTTCTACTTATATATCATTGGTCACCATGGAGTTAAGTGTTTACTTCTAGCTATAAAGAAGGCTGGAGAATATTATCTTTTAACAGAGTGCACTACTGCCTTGAATTAAATCAGGGTATGTCACAACAGACAAAAGAAAGAATAATAGCTAGTGATCAGGCCACTATCGTTCTCTGAACATACACTCACAGACTACTTCAGCTCCAGGGGCTAGAGACATGAGGTGGTGTTCCTTGGGAAGCAGCGACTGCAGTGCTGAAATCAGGTGGGGTGAGGGGATGTGGTGTGGACTCTCCCCCCAAAAGCACCTGCTACAGTGTGAATGGAAAAGAGAAACTCCTTATTTAAGTTACTTATATCTGTTGGAAAACTGCCATAATACACTGTGATTTTGTTAGAATGAGGCACTCTTCAGCAATCTCCCAGCAATTTGTCATGGTAAATATACAATTTAATATTTTCTATGCTGTGAAAGACACTCCCTTTGGATAGTGAATCAGTACACTGCACTATGATTTCAATCATAAATAGAGGGGTCTGGAAGAAGGTATCATCAAATTTGATGGAGTCTACTTTGGAGTTCTAAGTAGCGTTAACAAGGACCAGAGTGTGTTTACAACTAATTTAGGGGAGGTGGCAAAAATCTTAACTCTAGTAGAGCCTTCCAATGGTTTATGCAAGAGATCCAGTAAATTCAACATTTGAATGCTTGCCCTTTGAAAAAAATGTTCTTTTTGCCATTTCTGGGTCACATGCATAAACCTGAAGAAAGCTCAAATTTGTAATGAAGCTTCTTACAAATCTAGTCAAGGAGATTTCAACTTGACATTCTGGTGGTCTCTGAAGTATGAAATCACTACATAGCACATTTAAATGTATACTGAAACACTTGGAAATAGTCAAATGACATACAGGATAAAAGTCAAATCAAATATTTGTAGAAATGCCAAAGTACACTGTAATAGAAGAGTTTTATGAAACTCAGCTTGAGATTAGAAGTTAGATGATGCCCTAGATCTCCAAGGTTCTGTGCCTAGAGTTCATAGAAACACAGCTTGGGGGATGGGTTTGGCAGTGGAGGAGGTTTCAGGACTGGGGGACTGAGTGACACTGTGGTGTCAGGGAGTGTCCCAGAGCCTAACGTGGAACCCTGGGCAAAGCAGCAAATCAAGGTATTGAAGAAAGTGTTGGGCTGGGTTTGGGAGACTTGAGCGCATTATGACTGGGAAATTTGTGGACTGAAAAACACAGATTTCTATACCTTTTACCTGGCTCTTCTGGATACAACTTTCCTCTTCTCAGCTGCTATAGGACAGATAATATAACAAATGCAAAGAAATCTAAGGGCCCAGTTTTGTTATGCTGGATTCCCTCAGATGAGATGAGCCTTATTAGTAGGAGATACAATTCCCCAGGAGCTCCGCACAAAAACTGTGTCTATAACCTCAGGGTTGTTGCAAAGCCTAATTCATATTTTAATGAAACTTTAAAAATATTTAATTAATTAATTAATTAATTTTAGAGACAGAGTCTCTCTCAGTTGCTGAGGTTGGAGTGCAGTGGTGCAATCATGTATCACCGCAGCATCTAACTCCTGGGCTCAGGTGACCCTCCTGTCTTGGCCTCCCAGAGTGCTAAGATTGCAGGTGTGAGCTACTGCCCTTGGCAGGTGCCTCAGGCATGTTTCCAGGCGTTGGGGTTTTCGAAGGGATGTGCTAGTCTGAGAACAGTTGCTAGCTGCACTTTCTGTTGGGGGAAGTGGAGCCTGAGACTTTCTATTTTGCCATCTTTCTGATGTCACTCCTGATGAAAACTTTTAAATGGTACAGTGTTCTTTGTATATGTCATATTATAGTTCACATCGAAGTGAGCTTTCCCAGCTCTATATTTTGATGAACGTTTGGTGAGTTCCTGAAATTCTCTAGGTTGAGTCCAAACAATGAGCTTACAGTCTCTGTACATAAAATTCCTAATTGCATACCATATTTATGAAGAACTTTAGTAATTCTTCATGTGTAAAAGATATAATTAACACATTTTGGATAGAAATGATCAGAAGCACACCAAACTCCAAATGGCCTTTGTAAATCTCAGTCTTTGAGATTTCAAAAGCTGCTGGTGTATTTAGGATGAATAATTATTTTTATTAATTTCTGAGATCAAGTAAAATTTCTTGTTTGTATAAATTAATGGTTTCTCATCAGATTTGTCAAAATTTAAGAGGTCTGTCTTAGTCTGCTTGTACTGCCACAGGGTGGGTAGCTTAAACAACAGAAATATATTTTCTCATGGCTCTGAAGGCTAAAAGTATCAGATCGAAGTCCGACAGGGTTGATTTCTGGTGAGGGCCCTCTTTGTGGCTTGCAGACAATGACGATGGCTGCCTTCTTTTTCCTTGCTCACCTGGCCTTTCTATGTGTGTGTGTGTGTATGTCTATGTGTTAGAGAAAGAGAGAGTTTTTTTCTGGTGTTTCTTTTTGTAAGGACACTAATAGCATCATGAGGGCTCCATCCTCATGACTCATCTAATGCTAATTACCTCTCAAAGGCTTCATTTCTAAATACTATCACATTGGAATTTAGGGCTTCAACATATAAATTTTGGGGGGACACATTCAGCCCCTAACAAGGCACATAGAGTGGGCCTTTAAGGAAAAGGGTCATAGTGCAATTTGATATTGGATATTTGGTCACAGTGCTGACATGCAAGACCTACTGTTGTGTCTTTTGTATACTGAGAACATTATGTAGGGCTTTGTTGGCTACAACATAATGTTTCCAATTATAATATAAAATTGGTGTTAGAATTTATTAAATCCAAATTGCATATTACTTATTTTTAATGTGTTCCCTCCTTCACGTGCATTTACAGTGTGCCCAGAGTTAAGCATTGCCGTATAAGCGCTTCATGAAGGCCCATTTTTTGAGATGTTCACAGTCTAGTTGGAGAAACAATCACAAAGAACAAAAACACTAATTATAGTGTGATAAATGTCGTAATAGCTATAAGATCAGGATATTGTGGGAATGCAGGATGGGAGTTTAGAGAGACCCTTGTGCAGCAGGTTCACTGTGCCCTGGTCACGGGCTTGCCTGAGTCTGGTGCAGTCAGATGCTCTACCTGTGAGCTGCGCCCCCTGCTGTCTGAGCCTGGTGAGACAGAACATGCACACACACACGAAACGGATTCATTCCTTCCCGATAAACAGCGACGAAGAACAGAAGATTAGGATGCAGATCCATTGTGAATCAGTCCCCCAAGGTTTAGGAGTCTCACTTGCACGTGCTCTGCTTACACCACAGCTGAGGGACCCCAGAAAGCAGCCTGCCCTGGGCGTTAGACTCTGGGGCAGCAGGACTCATGGGGCTAACGTGTTTAAGGACATCTTGTTTCTAGGGGAACTGGAACAGAGTCTGGGCTGTTCTGATTAGTCCTCCCTTCTCAGAATGTTGCATTTCTAGCACATACCACAGTTATTCTTGGGAACTACAGGTGAGAAAGGGGCAAGAGCTGGGTCATTCCTAGGCCACCCAGGGAACTGTCCTATAAACCCTTTTTTTTCATGATAGATAAGAGCACATATACAGCTTTTTTATCCTTCCCACATTAGGGAGTACTTTGTCCAAGATAATATTAGGCTCACCCTTGTTATTTGAGGGGCTGAGACAGAATAGATGTCCCTGGCCTTCAGCTCACACCCCTCCTCTTCCCATTACCCAGCTCCATCCTGGCCCTGAGTGTGCCCAGTGCTCACTGCCAAGCTCCCGTCCACCACCCCCACTGTGAGCACATCCCCCAGCCTTTGCTCTCTTGAGTACTGACAAGGGAAGAGAACTGGAAAGACCCTGACAATGAGTTAAGGTCATCTGGACAGAAAAGTTTAGAGTGTTGGTACTGGACAGACTGAGGCTGGGTTTCTTCTTTTGACAGTGCACACACCTTTTCCCAGAGGGAGAGCCAAGGATAAAGAAAAGTCTGAGTGCCCCTTCCAAAGCATGGGCCCAGAGCAGGAAGTCCGGTTGTACTGATGACTGCAGGTTATAATTCAGTCTTCTGTAGTAAGGAAAAGAAAGAGCTTAGGGCTGCAGTTAGCCCCAGTTGCCCCTGTGACTTTGGGAAGTTCACTCCTCTCTAGGAAAATAATCACTCATCCCCAAAGATGAGTGCTGGGACTCAATCATTTTCAAGATTTTAAGGTCTGGCTACTTCTTTTTAATTGTGCAATACTTGGCAGCCACTAATCCCTCTGAGCCTCACTTTCTCACTTGTGCCATGAGGATTCAAAATTTCTACTGATTTCACGTGCCATTATGAAGTAATAACAGGATAATGTAGGAAATGTGTTTTCAATATTATAATCCACAATTCATGTAGAAGCTGAGATTTACCTTTGCTTAGTTCCAGCTTGAAAGGACAAATATTGATTCTATGAAAGGTTTAAGGTTATAACAAACATGAATATTCTTTAATTCCCACTGTGGATTTGGAATTGCATGGGGGGGGTAGGGGGGGAGGTTTGCCACAGCAAAAATTCCTGTGACTACTGGCGCCTCCCTCCTTCATTCTATCCCTCTCCCCCACTTACCCCGTCATTCCTGACCCCCACAAACCACCTGCTTCCAGGCACAGGCGAAATCCCAACAACTGAGATTTTAATCCAGGCTGCTCCACTTACTGCTGTGTGACTTGAAGCAAATCACTCTCCTTATGTCTCTAATCATTTATAACATAGGCCAGCTAATGCAAACAGCACAGCATCACCAAGAAGTGTGAAAACGACAGTGGCTAACTTTGAAAGACTTAATAACACGGCTGCAATGTGGTAAGAGCTCAGTAACCGGTAGTTCATGCTATTGGCTTGCCTTTCTTTCACTTAGCAAGAAAACAAAACAAATAAGTTATTTGAATCATGCCACTTTGACAAAAAATGCAGAATGAGTGTTTCAATTTGCATACGTATTTGCTCTCTTTCACTGTGGGAAACGCTTAAAGAAATGTTCTTCTCTTTCTCGTTGTCTCTTTTGATGCCAATCTAACAAGCCCTGCTTCCTCTCTAGCATAAGTGTGTTCTCTCTCTCTCTCTCTCGTCCGGAGGTCACACAGCTCCGTTGTGTCACGGAGTTGCCCTCTGCTCCCAGCTGCTCTGAGTGCTGAAATTGGACAGTCGTCAGACATGCCCAAATGCTCATTGTTTCTGTGTGTTCTAGGACAATGTGCCTTATTTTTCAGAATTTCCTCAATATTTGAAAGGCAAATAACAGGCAAGTACAAAGGGGTTTTTCTCTAAGAAAACATATTAGTGATAATACCAGACTCTGAAAAGGTTTTCTTGTCCTATTAAAAAATAAAGTATTAGTGTTATGCAAGAAAGTGTACTTCCATCAGTAACAACGACAGCTGACCGTCAGACTGTAATAAAGGTAATATATGGTACACATGTTTTTTGTTGTGTATGAAGTAAATGCATCTATAAAATAGATACTTCTATGCCACAGACTTGTTTGCAGGCTGAATGAATTCCTGGAATCTCCATTCGGCTTAAAAATCTGAATAATCAAGTGCAAAATTCCTCTCCAGATGTAAGAGGGAGCCTTAGTACTCCACTGTCAGCCTTTGAGCTTGGGAATTTCTGCTACATTTATGTAGTCCTTTGAAGACTAAACATTCTTTCATAGTAGAAAAAGTCAATATTTGCCTTTTCAAGCTGGAAGGGAGCTGAGGCAAGTCTTAGCTTTTACATGAATTGTGCTTGCTTAACTGATTTTTGGGACTTGCTTAACTGATTTTTCTCTCTGTAACCTAAAACCTTGGAACCAAATAGGATTCACCAGGATAGTTACCTGTACATACCTATATTTGTTTCTGATTTAATTTCCCATACACTTATGCATATATAATTGCATGCATGCACTAGCATGATTGTAGTGTAAGCTCTGCTATTATTATAGTTTTACTTTTTTATTTTGTTTGAATTTCTTTCCTCCACTTTCTGCCTTCCCACTTCCAAAACTGCCCTTCCCTACAAACTAAACAATTCATGTCAACGAATTAATATTAGTTTGTTAACATGAACTACCTGGTTTTATATATTGCCTGGAGATACATATATACATAAATGTATCTATATATATTTACATGTATGTATATCTTGAGGACATACACATGCACACATATATCCTTCTATATACTCTGAAGCTTAAAAAAAAAATCACTGTTCTTTTCTGGCTTTTCAAGGGGAGATCATGTTATATAAACCTTCCTGCATCTTACTTTAATGACTACATGGTATTCACTATTTCCATGGTGACTCTAGCATGATTTATTCTGACAATCTCCAGTTAATAGACCTGTACTGTATTTATAATTTTTTCCCTCTGTAAAAACAAGGTTTCAATAACAATTCCATTATGTATATTCTGACATACTTGTATTTTCATTTTGTGGAATTGAATCCCCAGAGCGGAAGGGTCAAAGCAAATGTTTACTTTTATATGTTCATTGAGGCTGCCAGAGTGGAATCTGAAAACTCTGTAACAATTCAAATTTCTGTCACAATGTGTGAGAGGATCTTTTAGATTCAGTCCTGGCGATACTGTGTATTACAGACTTTTTAATCTGACAGTCTTTTAAGTGTAAAGAGATATGTTACTGTTAATTTGATTTGCATTTCCCTGGATACGAGTGAATTTGATTATTTTATCATATGTGCTTTGCCATTTGGATATGTTCTCTTATTTTTGGCTTCTTTTGCTCATTTCATCCATTTCATTATCTATATTCTTTGGTAAATTTATAAAAGCTTCTTGTATATTATATGTATTAATATTCTAACTGTGTTGCATGCTTAAAAGAGCCATTGTCTGTCTATTGACTGCTTATTTTTTGGGGGGGCACTATGTTTACATTTGTATTTTTTTATTTCAGTAGATTTAGGGGGTGCAAGTGTTTTTTGTTACATGATGAATTATATAATGCTGAAGTCAGGGCTTTTAGTGTACCTGTCACCAGAATAGTGTTCATTGTACCTGGTAGGTAATTTGTGATCCCTTACCGCCCTCCCAGCCTCCCCCATTCTGAGTTTCCAATGTCCATTACATCACTTTATGACCACATATACCCATCGTTTAGTTCCCACTTATAAGTGATAACATGTGTTTGCTTTCCCATCCCTGAGATACTTCACTTAGGATAATGGCCTCTAGTTCCATTCAAGTTGCTACAAAAGACATTATTTATTTCTTTTTATGGCTGAGTAGTACTCTGTGTGTGTGTGTGTGTATACATACACATAAATATGTGTGTATATATGCACACACCACATTTTCTTTATTTACTCAGTTGTTGGGCACTTAGATTCATTTCATAAATTGTGCTGTGATAAACATTCAGATGCAAGTGTCTTTTTGTTATAATGAGTTTTTTCCTTTTGGGTAGATACCCAGTATTGAGATTGCTAGATCCAATCATAGATCTGTCTACATTTTGTTTTTTGAAGAATCTTCGTACTGTTTTCATTAGGGTTGTACTAATTTGCAGTTCCACCAACAGTGTATAAGTGTTCCCTTTTCACTGTATTCATGCCAACATCTATTGTTTTTTGACGTTTAATAATGGGTATTCTGGCAAGGGTAAGGTAGATCTTACTGTGGTTTTAATATACATTTCTCTGATGATTAGTAACGTTGAGGATTTTATCCACATGCTTGTTGGCTATTTGTATTTCTTCTTTTGACAAAAATATGTTCCTGATTTTTGCCCACTTTTTGATGGGGCTATTTGTTTATTTCTTGCTGATTTATTTGAGTTCTTTGTAGATTCTAGCTATTAGTCCCTTGTTGGATGTATATTAATATTATTTGTAAATATTTTCTCTCATTCTGTAGGTTGTCTGTTTACTCTGCTGATTATTTCCTTTTTGTGTTCTAAAAAAAAAAAAAAAATAGGATCCAAAGTATTAATAGCTTTAATAGGGTCAAATTCATCAGAATCTATATGAAGTCACTTGTGTCAAATCCTGACAAAATGGAGCCAGGAAGGGCATGAAGGGAAGATCCTCACACAGGATGGCTTGATAATAAGAACAAAAAGCTCTGTCACAACCACAACCTTGCACACAAAATACTTCTGCAAGGACATCTGCCCTGCACCTGTCTGTCCAACCTCAGACTGGCACTGCCCCAGTTATTGATCCTGGTAGCCAAGGATAATTGTTTCAAAACAACTCATGTAACCCTCCTTATTTTTCCTTTAAAAACCTTTTCTTCCTTTACCTTCCTGATTACACCCGCATGTATTCCCACTGCAATGTTCACTCCTGAATCAACTTAGCATTTTTGGAGAATCTCTCTCTATTTAGGCTGACAACGCAGATTGATAGAGGGGAGTTTTTACTATTATCTTTTTCATTCTGAATAAGAACACTACCTTTGTTATATTAAATTCTCATGTATGTATTGTGCTTTGATTTTCAATTATCTATTTTCTTTGATCCATTTATCTATTCTTATACAAATGGTAAACTGTATTGATCTCAGTATTTTTATAAAGTACTTCTTGGTAAAACATGTTCTCTCTTTTTAATAGTAATTTTCAGTAATCTGTGGTCTATTTTGAGGGAATTATTCTTCCATATAAAAATTCAGATTATTATTTCCAATGCCAAGATATTATGTTAAGATACTAATTAGAAATGAATTAAATTTATATATTAATGTTATTAAAATCAATATTTTATTTGATTGAGCCTTACCATGAAGATTTAGATATGTCTTTTCTTTGTTCAGAGCTTGTTTTATATTCATAAATATGTTTTCATGTAGTGCTTCATTTGAGACCTTGTATCTTAAAAATTATTTCTAGCTAGCATATAATTTTGGTTGCTAGGAAATGGAATGTTTTCCCCAATTCTCTTTCTAAATGTTTTGCTAGAAAATAGATTAGCTTTTATTTTTAATATTTAAAATTTTATAGCAGGAAAATCTGCATTTTCTGGGTACACATAGAGAAAAAGATTTGTTTTTCAATATTTATACCTGTTATTTTGCTATCTTATTTTTCAATATTTATACCTATTATTTTCCTATATGATTGCATATCTGAAAACCTGATAGGCACAATTTAAATAAAAATTGTGATAGTATCTAGTGACTTTAATTTAAATGGTTTTAGTGTTTTATCTTTTAGAATAATAACTAATGACAGTTTTCATTAGTTTTATTATACTACAATTGCTTATCTGTTGTTATTATTATAAAATCTTTCTTTAATTTACTGATGGACTATTAGAATAAACTCTACTTGGTCATAGTGTATTATGTGCTGACAATGTATCAGTAGTTCTTTTTAATACTGTTTCATTCTTGACTTAAATTTATTGCTTCTATATTCACAAAAAGAAAGACTATTCTGTGTTGTTTTCTTAAAAAAAAATCTTTGCCAGGTTGTTGTATTAAAGATGTCTTGTTTTTATAAAAGGAATTGAGGATTTTTAAATCTTTTCCCATGTCTTGAAATTATTTAAGTAACGATTTAATTACCTGTTCTATTGAAACTAAATAAAATTCAATTATTAATCCAATAGATCCTGGTAACAATTGTAATAAACAAGGTTTTCAAATAATTTGTAATAATTAATCTTCATATTTCCATTTGAGGTTCATTTTATTAATGCTAGGAAATTTAGATTATTGTTTGCTAGAAAATTATACATTTCTTTTAGGGTTTCAAATTCTTTTGACAACATGTCATTTCCAATATTTACATTTATTCTATTCTGTTGTATATTCTATTGCAGCTTTTCACATTATTAATGCCTATGTTAGGCAACAATCACAATGGCCAAATGTTCCCTCTTAGTATTTCTGCTCTTATATAATCCACTCTTATTGACTATGGGATGGATCTGTGACATGCTTTGAACAAACAGAATACAGTAAAGATGATGGATGAGATTAAGTTACAAAAGGATGGTCCCGCACTCTCGCTGACTTGCTCTAATGGCAGCTGGCTGCCATGTTGTAAGGAAACCTGTGGAGAGGTCCAGCTGGCCAATGGCTAACAGAAGATCCCCATTCACAACCAGTGAAAAATAGAGGCCCTCAGTTCAGCAATCTGAGGACTGTTGATGACAACCAGGTGAATGAGCTTGGAAGTGGATCCTCCCTCCATCAGTTGAGACTGCCGCCCAGATGACATCTTGATTGCAGCAGATGACACCTTGATTGCAGCCTCATGAGAGATCTTGAGTCAGAGGCACCCTGCTAAGCTACATCCAAATTCTTGACCTTCAACACAGAAAAATCAATGTTAGAGGGAGTAATTTGCTACTTAGGAGTAGAGAGCTAATAAAAGTCCCTTTTCCTAAATCAGTTTAGTTTATTTTGTTGTCTGTTTCTAATTTCTTTGCAAAACCTAGAATTTTTAATATATATTAGAGAAATATTAATTTAGAAGTGTTAAACAAGAAAAAAATATTAATTCCGTATAAGAGAAGGACAGAATTAGGCAGACTGAGCTGGTTAGTAAGTTAGGGATCCTGGCTCCTTTGAGCTCACTCCTCTAGATGTGAGCATCCTCTTCTGTTGGTGCAAAATGAATTCTACCAGGCAAAAAGATGGGAAAAGGGCCAAGGAAAGTGCCCCTCACTTTAACAATATTAAATAACTTTTTATTGTAGTACATTGACTGGATATTGTGCCATGTATCTGCAAGGCAGGCAGGGATATGATAATGTTTTAGATCTGGTCCATTGCCTGCTTTTATAAATAAAATTTTATTAGAACACAATCACACCAATCATTTATTTATTTTGTTTTCTATGGCTGCTTTTATGTTTTAATGGCATAGATGAATAGAGACAAAGAGCTTATGCCCTATAAGCCTAAGAAATTTATTAGCAGAACCTTTACAGAAAATGTTTGTCAACCTCTGCTGTAAAAGAGGACAGAATAGATGTGGGTAGATACTTAAAATGCCAGGACAAGTAAGCATAGCAGAAATGGGAACAGCCAATACTTTCCTTATTTGATATAATAAAAGTGCAAGAGTTTCATGTAGGCAAACTGAATGACACAGAAGGTAATTAATTTTATCCATTAATTATTGCACCAAGAGTACTGTGTTAAGCATACATCCATAGAATATCTGTGATATATAATAATGAGCATTTGTTTAGCTCCTGAGACTGTGAGTTGGGTGGGATTCAGATGACATAGGCCAGGCTCAGCTGGGCTTTCCTGTTGGTCCCAGCTGGGCTCACTCATATGTCTGCAGCAAGCTGGTGTCTGATGATCTAGACTGGGCTTGGCTGATGGTGGTACTGCTTTCTATTTTGTAATGCCCATTGTGATTACCAGAGGCCAGGCTGAGGATACTCTTCTCACGGTGATGACAAAGCAGAAAAAGAACAAGCAGAAACGTACAAAGCTTCCTGAAGCTTAAAATTGGTGTAATGTTATTTCATCTTTATATTAGTCTATCGGTCAAAACAAGTCAAATGGACAAACTCAGGGTCAAAGTAGTAGGGAAGTCCACCCCACACAAAGAGAGAGGGTGCTGCTAAGAATCATAGCATAGGGAATGGAAACAATTAGGTATAGAATTAACAATAACACAGTCTCTGACATTAGTCTTATCTTGTTGACTGGACTCCATCCCATAGTGCCATCTGAGGAGATGAGAAAATTGTGTGAAGAGTGCATTACTTGTCCCCAGAGAACCGCCAGGTGTCCATGACAGGGCAAGGGACAGAAGTATTTCTATGGATCCTGTAACTCTGTCCAATCGAGATTTAGTTTGAACAACTGTCACACAGAGGGTAAGATGACTAGACACTGTCAGGCAAGAGAACACATAGACAGTACCAGCTAGGTAGAATTCACTTATCTATTTTCTTATCTCTACAACTCCTCCTGTCCCAAATACGGAAGCTGTGTAAAGGGTAGAGGAAGATATAAGTGAAAAATAAATAGTGAAGGAACATCTATTCCCTTTCTCCATCTCAGATTCCTTAGTTGGGGAAAATGAGAAGTTGTGAGCTAAATGTGAGATTGAAATATTGGATTTTAGTGAATCCAGACTGTCTTAATTTCCAAAATAAGATGTGTTCTTATAACTGAGCAGTAATTGGAAAATCTATGGGGTATTTCTAAAATATCATAAATAAGGAGGGAAGTGAGAACCTATAGAGCATGTTGCAAGACAGTAGTTGGAGGAAAAAAGGAACCGTTTTAAAATTTTTATTGTATTGTTTTCATAACTCTTTGGATCCAGCCTCATTAATACAGGAGTTATAAGAATAAATATACCATGGTAGTCTATGATCTGGCCTGTCAGAAGAAAAACTGAAGTAGACTTGATGCAATAGCAAATAGGCATTAAAGTATGAAGCTTCAGTACGCTTTTTTTTTTTTTTTTTTTTGGTTAATTGGTTACTAGCATGAAGTCTGGAAGACAAACGTGGAGCCCCACCTCCACCCCAAGGCAGCTTTTTTAGAATCCTCCAACCTTGCTCTAAGAAGGCTGTTTAACATCACAACTTGGAACTGCTCCTGCAAGATCAGGAGAAGGACCTGAAGATTGATCCCAACACAAGCTTCTTTTTTTTATTATTATTTCAGAATAGTATGGGGTTACAAATGTTTCAATTACATGAATTACTTTTGTACAGTTTGAGTCAAAGTTATAAGTGTGTCCATCACCCAGATAGTGTGTATTGTACCTGTTTGGTGTAAATTTAGCCATCCTCTTCTTCCCCCTCCCACCTGCTTGATTTCAGTTGAATTTTACTACCATACATGAGTGTTGTAGACATGAATGTTGATCATTTGGTTCCAATTTAACAGTGAGTACATGTGTTGTTTGTTTTTCCGTTCTTGCAATACTTCACTTAGGAGGATGATCTCCGTTCCACCCAGGTTGTTACCAAAGGTATTAGTTCACCATATTTTTAATGGCTGAGTAATACTCCAAGATATACATATACCATATTTTATTAATCCACTCATATATTGATGGACCTTGGGTTGTGGAAATCTTTGCAATTGTGAATTGTGCTGCTATAAACATTCAAGTGCAAGCATCTTTTTATAAAATGTCTTTTTTTTCCCTTTGGGCAAATATCCAGTATTGGCCTTACTGGATCAAATAGTAGGTCTATTTTAGTTCTTTGAGACATCTCCATACTGCTTTCCATAGAGGTTGAACTAGTTTACAGTCCCATTAACACTGTATAAGTGTACTTATCTCTCGGCATACATGCCAGCATCTGTCATTTTGGGACTTTTTGATAAAAGCCATTCTCACTGGAGTTAGGTGCTATCTCATTGTGGTTTTGATTTCCATTTCCATGATGATTAGAGGCATTGAGCACTTTTCTTATGTTTAGTGATCATTAATCTAGCTTCTTTTGAAAAGCTTCTGTTCATGTTTTTTGTCCACATTTTAATGGGGTTGTTTGATGTTTTCCCGTTGAATTGCTTGACTTCTTTGTAGATTCTGGTTATTAGCCCTTTATTGAATATATAACATGTGAATATTTTCTCCCATTCTGTAGGTTGTCTATCCATCTATTGGTTGTTTCATTAACTGGGCAGAAGCTTTTTAATTTGATCAGGTCCCATTAATTTATTTTTGTTGTTACTGTGATTGTCTTTGGGGTCTTCCTAACAAATTCTTTGCCTAGGCTGATATCTGTAAGAGTTTTTCCAACCTCTTCCTCTAGAATTCTTATGGTTTCATGCCTTATGTTTAAGTCTGTTATCCATAATGAATTAATTTTTGTGAATGGTGAGAGGTGTGGATCCTGTTTCAGTCTTCTACAAGTGGCGAAGTTATTTACAGATTCAATGAAATCACCTAACACAAGCTTCTATCCTTGATCTTGTGGTTACCTTTTATCTCATCTGATTGCTGGTTCAACAATGAACTGATGTGAATTCTACCTTGCCTGAGTATAAATTGTCATTCTCACTAATTCTTTCCCTGAATTAACCGTTGAGGTCTGGGCAGGCTCTGTCCCCAGCTCACAAAGATGTTGTAAGGTTATACTGACAACAGATGTGACAAAACTTCGGTTACTATTATCACCATCACCAAGGTAAGTCATATCCATTAATCTTTGATCAGGATTTGGTGAAAAGACCTCCCTCAAGCATGAGTACTTTCTTGTACAAATGTCCCTAATCAAATCCATCAAGGGAAAGAAGGTAGAACTGTATCAAAGTTATTAGACATAAACATAAAGTACTGAGTAGTGATGGCTGTATTGAGGAATAAATGAAGGCTCCAGGTGTGACATTAAACCTTGACCTTCTTCCAGCTTGGTCCTTTGTACAATTGCACACCAGCCTCTGCTTTGTGCAAAGGATATCCCTATGCACACTCTGTTACACTCTCCCACCATGTTCCTTGTCCTCAAAGCGGTCATGATCTAATGAGGACAATCTGACAAATAAGAGAATGTTTCACTTAAGTATGATAATCACAGTGATCAAAGGTGGTAAGGGCTTTTCTAGAAATAAAGCAGTGGGGCTGTGTGGAAAGTCCTCACAGAGGAAATGCTTTTGCAGCATCCTGAGTTATGAAGACGCTAAACAGGTCAAGTGGGAAGGGGAAGACACATAGGGAGCAGGGAGGAGAGAGCACTGCTCTGAGAATCCCCAGATTGTGACCTGGGCAGCCCCCTTCATCTCCCTGCATCTCAGTGACCTCATCTATGACATGGAATAACATTCATTATCTTGCCAACCCCTTGCTGTTTGCTCAATAATAAAATAGGTTACCATCCATGAAACCCCATTTTATGGTTTAAAGTTTTATTGATCTCAATGATAATGATCTGTACTGGGTTCTGAGAGCGTGGTTCTACAAACAGTGAAACACTTCATTGTTTACTTTTTGAACAATGAGCATAAAGTTGATGGTGAAAGAAATCCACCTCAAAAAAGTAATAAGACATTTGCTTCTCTGAAGGGAAGAAGGTAGGGCTTGAATTATAGAAACATTTTAAATTCTCTTACCTGTAGTTTAAATAAACCTCCTATGGGCCACCCCCAGTCCCCAACCAGGTTCCTCCTCCTTCCTGCATCTCCTCCTCTTAGCACCTGTTACATATGGAGTGTTGAGGGGAGAACTAATCACGCTGCATGCATCACTTCACAGAGCCCCCCCTACAGTGATATAGGAGCTATTGTTATGCACGTGCCATAGATGGAGAGAGTGAACTTAGAATAGTCAGGTAGCTTGTCCAAAGCTCATTCCCAGGTCCAGGAGTTTGGACTGTCTCTAACCCTGGTGCACAACCACATTGATGTATTGGCTTCAAGTATGGTTTGTATGTGGTATATGTTCAGCTTAAAAACCCTTAGATTTGCTGCCTTTCAAAAGGAGCCACAAATCATCTGGAGAGCAATTAAGAAACTCACCCTTTCCCTTTTATGAGAGGTGAATGCAGTGCATGGTGGTGAAATCAAAGAAGAGTTGGGGCAGGAATATGAGCTATGACCTATCATGATTTCAACTGTTCCCTCACATTTCTTGATATGAGCAATCTACATTTTCTAACACTGTACACATGCAGCTTCTATTTCCCATTCTATCAGGCAATGGCTGTTAAGCCTCTGTTATTAAAAATATGCTGCTGCTACCATTGTAACTTTTCTCAACCTAGAACTTTACTATCCCTTGTCTTGTAGCCACATAACTCCATTCTCTGCGTCCATAATCACATGGCTGTGTTCCCTGTGCCTCTGCCCTCACATGGCGATTTCCACGTCTTAGGAGGACACGGGTCTTATTGGATTAAGGGCCCACCCTACTCTGGCACTTAACTAGTAAATTTATAATGACCCTATTTCAAAATAAGGTCACATTCACAAGTGCTGGGGGTTAGGACATCAACATATCTTTTTGGTGGACACATTCAACCCATAATAGGGATGCCAGAAAATCAATATTTTTTTTCTCTATCAGTTTTTGTAGTTTTAAAAAGTGGGTGTCAGGCCAGGTGATCTCTAACTTCCTTTAAAATTCTAATAGATCATGGCCCTAAAATCTTTTTATAGGCATTTTTATAGTTGGGAAAATTGGCTTTAATTAAAAGGTAAGCAAAAAAACATAGTGTGCACATACATGCACACGCACACCAGGATTCAGTGAGTGTAGCTTGGGACATGCAGTGTGCTGACGGGAACAGAAAAGAAGGATATTTAAGATCCGTCAAGCCCAGGACGACTGCTAGAGGCTTATATACTGCTTTGTCTGAGGTCAGCTGCTAAACAGGTTAGGAGGGCTTTGTTTGCACAAAGATTAATTTAGAGATTAACCAGGTGACTTTGTAAAAGCCCCTAAAGGAGGCTTTTCATGAAAGCCCATAAAACATATTTGTGGGTGGTTGTTAATGTTTATGAAACTCTGTGTGTGCCTGTGTGCGTGTGTGTGTGTGTGTGTGTGTGTGTGTTTTACCATTGTCCCAGCTCCTTAGGAATAGATTTTCACGATCCCTTAGCTTTCTTCTTCTTGAGATTTCATTATCTGAATGACTTTATGCATAAAAGGTGAACAAAATATATTAAGGGTGCAGCCACTTATATGTTGGATGACGACTACGTGGTGTATTAAACACCTGGGCAAAGATAATGAAAGTTTATTTTCAGTTCTCCCAATGACTATAAACCAAGCAATGATTGAATCTCATGTGTGCTTAGAACACAAATGAAAGCTGAAGGTTTACAATAGGAATTTTCTTCCAATTACTATGCATTTCTCCTCATCGAGGAGAACATATAGGAGAATCGAAGGGGAGGAAAGAGGAAGAAATAACATGTGCTCGCACTTACGAGGACTATGGGAAGGCAGTTATATCTTTAGTTGTTTTCCTATGTCAAGTGTTCTGTGTGCTCATCTCATTTTTACCTGTAAGTAAATTTTCTTATTGTTCTCAGGTTATGGAAGAATAAATTGAGGCTTCTGAAGTTAAGTCATGTGCCTCTAATTATACAAGTAGTAGAAAATGGAGCAGGAATTTGGTCTGAAATGCGTTAGACTAAAAGTCCTGAGCAAGTTTTTCTAGGGCACTCTGTGTGTGTGTGCACATATGTGTGTAGTAAGAGATAACAATAATTACCCCTCAAAGGAAGGCCGCTGGGCAGGAATGTTATTAGGACACAAACTTTTTCTGTTTATTTCTTGCTCTACAAATTCTTTATCTCAAGTTGCTCCTTGTGAAATCGGGGTGTTTAAAAGCCTGGGTCTGTGAAACCAGATAAACAATGCCTGGGTAGTGGGTTCAAAAAGTTCTTGGCATTTGTATTAGTCAGGGTTCTTCAGAGAAACAGAACCAATAGAATAGCTATAGCGAGAGAGAGAGAGAGAGACAGAGAAATGTAAAGTAATTGAAGGAATTGGTTCACGTGCTTATGCAGTCTGACAAGTGCCCAGGTCTTTGGGTGGGTTGGTGAGCTAGAGTTCTGTGGAAGCCAGTGGTGTGGTTCTGGTCAGAACCTGAAGGCCTAAGAACCGGGAGAGCTCATGGTGTCATTCCAGTCCAAAAGCTGGCAAGCTCGAGGACTAGGAAAAACCAATGTTTCAGTTCGTGTCTGAAGACAGGCAAAACCTGATGTCCCAATTCAAAGGCCACCAATCAGGAGGAATTGTCTTTCATTCAAGGAAGGGGAAGCCTTTCTGTTCTATTCAGGACTTCAGCTGATTGATGAAGCCCACCCACAATCTGCTTTACTCAGTCTACCAATGTAACTAATAATATCATTCAAAAACACCCTCACAGAAGCACCCTGAATAATCCTTCACCAAATATCCCTGCACCTTGTAGTCCAGTCACGTTGATGCATGGTATGATTTAAATGTTTCTGTCCCTCCATAATTCATACTTTGAAATCCTAACCCCTCAAGGTGATGGCATTAAGAGGTGAAGCCATTTGGGAGGTAATTAGGTCATGAGGGTGGAGCCCTAATACATAGGATTAGTGCCCTTCAATATAGGCCCAAGGGAGCTTGTTCATCCCTTCCCGGAGGTGAGACACAGCTAAAAGTCACCGTCTATGAGGAAATGAGTCCTCACCAGGCACCAAAATCTACCTAAATCTTGATCTTGGGCTTGCCAGCCTCCAGAACTACGAGAAATAAATTTCCATTGTTTATAAGCTACCCAGTCTAAAGTATTTTGTCATAACAACCTGAATGGACTAACATAAAACATAAAATTAATCATAATAGATTTGGTAAACCTTTTCTTTTGAAAAATAAAGTTCATTCAATTTGTTAAGATAAATAAATCTACTTTGGATCTAAAGAAAACATATTTATAACTTGAAAATTAAGAAAAAACTTAATGCTATTTCTGCAACAAAGCTCTTTCCCCCTTCACATCTAATTAGAGTTCTGTGAAATTCTCTGTAAGCATCATTTCCCACTGTTTCTTCCCACACATGGGATGTGCTAAAAATGCCAGCTTGCTCATCTTCCTTGAACACTCCATGCAGCCATGCACTCGTACATCCCCAGCCTTTGATCACAGGGTGCCCGCTGCATAAGGTGACCTTTCCTGCCCCTGGTCTCTATCTGAAAGAAACCTGCCCGATTTTCAAAGGCTAATAAATACATCACCTCTTCTGTGAAGCCTTTCCTGTGTCCTTGACCAACAAATTGACCAGTCCCTCTGCTTGATCAGAGAACACTGTTCATACCCCCAGCACAGTGTCTGTCCTGACTCTTCACCTGCAGGCAGGCAATGTCCACATCTCACAGCCATCAGTCAGTAAGAGCTGCACTGACCACTCCAGCCCCCTTGGCAACAATCCCCCAGTGCCTTCTCACTTTGTTCCAAACATGCTTTCCTTGACCCACGTCTCAGCCTGTTCCTGCCTTTTGCTTCTGCTTGTCCTTTGTTCGCTTTGTATGGGCATTTGTCCCTACTGATTCGGGCTTCTGAGGCTCCCCGAAGAACCATCATTTTCTCTATTGCTGCACTATTCTGAATTACTTTGAGCAAGACCTTCCCGGAGGGCTAAATTCCTAGCAAATTCTTCACCCCTGCATGTGTGGATTCATTGGTAGAGAACTCATCTGTCTCCTCTCAGTCTGTAATTATCTCTCTCTTGTTAGATGGTGAAATCTTCTTGTGTAGAATTTATATCTTATTCGTCTTTGTATCTCTTGTGATTTCCATATGTCTATCATAATTTATATGCTTAATAATTATGTGTGTGGCATGAATCAAATTAAATGCATTTTTACCTTGAGTGCCCTCTTTGCTCCTCTCAACCTCTAAATTATTGGTATCCTTTAAGTGCTAATTCTAATTCTAGTCTTCTTGGATTACTGTAGCTCGAGATGATTTGTTCTTAACTGGACTTCTAGTTCTCATGGAAGTAAATATTATTAGTTTGTGATCACATGGTCTGTCTTTCTGCTGAGTTGGGAAGCTCCATGAGCAATCAGTGCTTTTCTTTTTTTTCTTAAGAGAGTGCATGTTTTAAATAATACTTTTGTGCTGAAAAATTGGTTCTAACTTGCTTTCTTTAACGTCTACTCTGTGCTGGATACAGATAAGCCATAGTAATAACTGGAATCCAAACACTTGTTACGTTTGCACTTAACTGTTTGAGTCTGCTTCTCAGGCACATGTGGGTATTTTTGAGGGCAAGGGTAATAGTTAATCATCTCTGTAAAACCAGAATCTCACACATACCTAAGCTGAAAAGAGACTAGGTCAGTACTGAATAGAGAAATGATTTATACATTATGATAATCTTCAACTGACTCTTAATTATTAATACTTAATAAAGGGGGAAGATAATTCACATTCATTATCTACTTTGTTGAATGCATCCTGTGTTTTACATTTATGATCTCATTCAAAGCTTAGAGAAGGTCACTTAACAGTTCTTGGCCTCAGTTTCTTCATCTGCAAAGTGGAGGTGATAATACTTACCTCATAGGATTGTGAGGAATAATTGAATTAATAAATGTAAAACCAATTGATTATAAATTTTATGATGTGAATAATACTTTGATAAATCTGTTATTAATTTTGTAAAAGCCCATAGACATGCTGAAAATAGTGCTTTCATATTTGAGAGAGGAAAATTAATTTGAGGGAGCAAATGTCAGAAGTCATACATTCTATGAAATGCAATTTGGGCATATAAGGATTACCAAGCATAGAGATAACTTGTCTATCATAGAAGATTCAAACCATAAATATCATATAATAAAAAATAATTTTTAAAAGTCAAAAAGAGAAAATACAGAAAGAAGAAATTTTTATTTTTACAAAAAGCATCAAATCCCTGAGAGAGATGAAGGAATATATCATATCTATGAAGCAAGAACTAAATGAAATAAAAATTACAACCAAAAATTAAAAAAAAAACATGGATTAAAGAAAATTCAAAGCATGTCTGGGAGACAAAGTTGAGTAAATCTCTCTGCCATGGTTTGAATGTATATACCCATTTAAAAATCACATGTTAGAACCTGATACCCAATTTGACAGTAGTAATAGGTGGAGCATTTGAGGAAGTGATTTAAGCCATGATGCCTCTGCACTCATGACTGGGCTTAGTGCTCTTATAACAAGGGGCAGAAGAGAGTGTTGATCCTTTTTTGCCCTTTTGCTTTCTGCCCTGTGAGGACACAGCAATAAGGTGTCATCCTGGAAGTAGAGAGAGATTTCATCACATATTGAATCTGTCAGCACCTTGATCTTGGACTTCCCAGTCTCCAGAACTGTGAGAAACACATCTCTTGTTTATAAATTACCCAGTCTGAGGTATTTTGTTATAGCAGCAGGAAATGACTTAAGACACTTCCCCAAAATAGAACAAAAAAATAAAGCACTGGAAATAGGAGCAAGAAGGTTAGGAAGTGAGAGGGTGAGTACAGGAGTTCAGCTTCTGAATTATCTGAATGTTAGAAAAATAAGCCTTTAGAAACTGAAGGAGGAAATTATCAAAGAAATATTTTCAGGTAGTTTCTCAAAAGGAAACAGTACTGTTTCATGCTGAAAAAGCTAGCTGATGCTTAGCTCAAAATATGAATTTATGACCATAACCTAATCATATAAAACGGTGAAATTGCAAAACAATAGGAGAAATGATGTGGCCCTACTAATTTTCATGGCAGGAGTGGGGAACAAACCACCTCACACAAATGACAAGTATCATAACTGCAATGTACTTCTTATTAGGAACACTCAAAACCAGAGATAATAATGCTTCTAATTTCTGGAAAAAAAAATCCAAACCTAAAATTCTATATTCTACCTATTTAAGTATACAAGTAAGCTCATTTTCAGAGTGTCAAAAAATTAGATGCTATACATTGTTTTTCAAGAAGCTTCCAGATACTATATTCTGCCTCTACCAAAAGGAGAAATAAAACCAAAAAGAGTAAAACAGGGGATCCAGGAACCAGAGAATCAAACAAATTAAAGATGTGGACAATCCACAAGGAAATGGTGACGAGCGATTTCCAAATCACAGCCCTGCGACAGGGCTGGAGAACGGTCAGTCCGGATTGCATCAGTTCAAATGCCCTGGGAAAGATTCCAGAGAAGTTCTGCAGATATTCATAGAGTACCTAATGTTTTTGGATTTGAGTGGAGAAAATTGTATATACCTGAGGAAATATCAGCATTAACATAGACATAAAAAAATACAGAAATAAGCAAGGCCAATAGATAAGAAAATTATTATCTCTGAAATAGCATTCAAACTCTAACAAAATATTTTACAGGAAATGAATAATACCACAGGCTACTATGTATCTCAGCCATGAACAATGTTTACCTAGTCATAATAACTTATGTAATGACTGCTTATTCAATACAAATTACAACATGATTGTACTAGAAAAATTGGGATGGGGAAACAGGAAGTATACACATTATTTTAGAGGGTTACAGGGCGAAAGATGATCATGCAGAGTCCATAGATAATGGCTATGCCTGAAATATTCATAAATAATATATAATCATTCTAGTGAGAAATGTGGAGAAAAACTACAGAATCTACTGAAAGAATTGAAAAGTGGTTGCTGCTGGGGAATGGGAATTGGTGTGTGCATGGCATGGTGGACCACTGCTATTTTTAACAAGCACCTGTAGAACTATTCAATTTGTTTTTCTTTAAACCATGTGCATATGTAAGGTGAATAATTTTTTTGAAAAATACTAAATACTGTATAAATTAAACATGCATTTTAAAATATCTTTAAATATCTTCTCTTTATTTTCTCTTATTTATAGATATATATGCACATAGAAAGGCAATTATATGACCATATTTCTGGGGCTGATTGAAACATTCTCTAAGTCTGCTGATTACCTCTGAGCTTTGTAATGAGAGATCAATTAGAGTAGAGGATGGTGCTTCCTTCTCGGATGGCTTCGTGTTTGCATTATTTACAGCCACAGCACCAGTTTATGATGATGAGCCTTTTCCAGAGGGTGGGCAGATTATCTGTCAGGATGTCCTCTTTCTGTTAATATTTGGTGAAGGAGTAGCCCCTATGAGGTGTCAAAGAAGGCTAGCGGTTCTACACCAAATGTCAGTTTGGGTCCTACTTTTGAGCAACCTGATTCCTATTCGATGCCAAGGGCAGAGTTTGTTCTAGAGCTCAAACAAAAACACAAACTGCAGACATGTGCAAGGCACACATGTGCAAGGGCATTGTGGTGCCCTTTTTGTCATGACTGCACTTTTCTCTTCCATTAAAATACTTTAAGATGTAAATGTCCATATTTGAAAAACTGGGTATGGTTTTAACTCTTCTCAGGCTGAAAAGCACACAGAGTTCCTGAAAACACAAAGAAAAAAGTAAAGAACTCAAGGGAAAATTTTTAATTATTGTGTGCAAGACGTGTTAGCAATACCATTTCTAACAGTTTTCGTGAAAGCAGATGAAGATTTCAATCGTGTCTTCATCTAGAAGTGTTTTCTTTTCTCATTTAGTGAGTTGGGGAGGGAAAAGATATCCACAGTTGAATAAATTTGGCAAAGTGAGAAATGCTTTGTAATACTTTAGGAGAAAAATAGAAAAAGAGAACAAAACTATAAATGGTTCTTACATGTCTTTTGCTGAGCTGTGAAAAAAATCGATGCCGTGAGATCTCAGCACAAGTGTGAATGCTTTAGGTGGTTGTTAGGGTTCTCGGTTTGGGAGTAGAAGTGGTCAGTCAATAGTCACGTATTTCTCTTCTTCAGCTAAAGGTGAGGGGACTTGTTGCCCTGAAAACAATAAGCCCCTCTGGGGCTTTAGAACAATCAGGAAAGAAAATTGCTGTGATCCTAGCATTTAGATAGGTAAATGGTTTCTTTCTGCTAGGAAAAATCATATTTTCTGAAAGAAAAATGATGAAACTGCCTTTTTAGTAAATGGTGACTCACTGACCCAATTGCCTTCAAAATCATAGATGTGACACATTTATTGAATATATATATTAAAATATAAGACTATGTTTTGATAGTTTTTATATTTTTACTTACAAAGAGATGAAAAGCAACAGCTATTAAGTGCTTATACTCTGTGACAATGCCTCGCATACATTACCTCTAATCCTTAGAACACGCACTTGTTTTCTTACTCATCAAGCACAGAGTGATAACTTCACTCTCCTCTTGCCATGATTGCAGATTGAGCCCTGCCTTCCATAAGTTTAAAATCTATTAGGAAAATGAAGAAAAGGCTACATTCATTAAAATATTACCAGGGATTTTATTAATTCTGTATCTTACAATAACTGTGTGAGAGTGATATTGTGATTTCTATTTATATGTGAAGGTTAGAAACAGAAAAGTGAAATGACCTGGCCAAGGTCATACAATTAACGTGCTTTGGAGCCAGAACTCAAGCCCGGGCACGTCTGATTCCATACTCATGAGTTCTCTGCTAGATTTGATGGCTCTGTGATGGGTCTAAGAAGAGAAGGCCTGTGAGGTAAGAGAATAAACAACTTTGACTTTTAGGAACTTGTAGATGTCAGCTAGCAAGGCAGTCAGTCATAAAGCTACAATTAATAGGGTGGTCTATATCACAATTAAAACTGCAATCCAGTGTTGCATAGTGTTATAGACTGAATATTTATGCCACCCCACCTCTAAAAAAAATTCATGTGCTGAAACTTCATCCCCAATGTCTTGATATTTGGAAGTGCAGGCTTTGAGAGGTTATTAGGTAATGAAGGTGGAGCCCTCATGAATAAAATTAGTGGCCTCATTGGAGAGGCCCCAAAGAGCACGCTCACCCCCTCTGCCATAGGAGGACTGAGCAAGATGGCTTTGTCTGATAAACCAACAAGGAGGCCCTCATCAGACACCAAATCTGCCAGCCTCTTGACTTACACTTCCCAGCCTTTAGAATTGTGAGAAATAAATTTCTGTTGCTATTACACTCTAGTCTAGAATACCCTATTCTGTTATAGCAGCTCAAAAGGTCTAACACACAAAGCACACATCAAAGAATCGCCAATCACTTAATCTTTTTAAATACCTAAGTATGAATAAATAGCAAGGGGTAACAACAAAATATGAAATGAGAAAATTAAATGCAACTTCACATTAAGATTTAACAAACATTTAATTGCGTATGTTGGTCTTTAGCTACTGTGAGAGGCACTTTTACATTTATTGTTTTTATTTATACACTCCATAAAAATATGTACCTGCTAATGCGTTCATCAGGGAGGAAACTTTGAGTACATAATGAACACGGTGGATTTGTGGCATGCCACACTGGGTTTTGGGATAGGAGAACACGGATTTCAATTCTGGCTTGGTCTTTTGAGCCTTTTGTTAGTTATGAGGTTTTAGATAAGTTCATTCCTTCAAACAGAGAGCACTCAATCGTGAATGGAGTTGCAGGAAACTTCATGTATTGTTTTCTGTAATGAACTATTCAGCTAATTGCTGATGCGCATCTAGTCCATGAAATACACTCCCTATTTGTTTAGACAGTTAATCTTACTTTTTTCATTTTAACTCTTTGCCAAACATCAGTTAAAACATTGTTTGTGATTTGTAGCCAATTTTTAAGCCTGGTTCATTCCATTTTCTTCTGATTCTACTGTTATCTTTTGATTTTCACACTTCCTTCTGTTTTCACACTCCCTTCCCCATGCATGGTTTTGTCACCTACACATCTTATCATTTTAACACCAGAAAAAAGTTACATGCTTTGGTTACCTGTGGGTAGAATTTGATTTCTTATTTGTGAAAAAGAGAAAAAGTAGCAAATAATTTCCAATTATTTTCCCTCCGTTCAAAATAGGCCAGCACTTATATAGCACATGCAAACTTTGGAAGAAATAACAATACTAAATAAAGCTCAATTAACTGCAGAAATGATGCCATGAAACAACAAAATTCACTTCCAGCTGGAGGGGCTACGCAGGAAGCTCTCTCTGGAAGTTCACAACAGGAAAAGGTTGCTATTTTCCCAAAGGACATCAATACTTTTCAGAAAGATCATGGATCTAATGTTCTATAAAATGTAAAAGGATAGAGACTGAGGAGCTATTCATCTTATTGTTTTAAGTATATGTTAAAGCATTTTAACATATTTATATGTTAAACATATAAATAACATAAATTTATAGCCATTGAGAAATTCCCAGTTGTGTGCCATGTGTTCTTTGTATTTATGTGTTCTCTCATTTAATCCTCCAAATAACTATTTTGTTTCCCATTTCATAGATGAGGAAACTAAGGCACTGAGATGTTGGCTTGGTAAATCATATACCTCTAGTATTTTGGGTCAGGCTCACCGGGAAGATCCTGTGGGATGGAGAGCTGTGTGCAGAGGCTTCCTTGGGGAGGCCACTCAGCAGACACAGTGGGGAGGGGAGAGGGAACAGTTAGCCCATGCAGGTTTCAGCTGAGGCCTCAGGGAGATCTGGGGCTTGGAGGGCCTTTCAAAGTTGTCCTAAGTGAGAGAAAGGGATTGAGCAAATGTGCACTCACATCAGCTTGACATTGGCCAGGGGCCACGCCCTAGGGGAAGACATATCCTTGAGGAGGTCACAGCCAATGGCTGAGAGCACCGTCCCGATATTCCCAACAGCTGGGGAATGGATTCATCAGTCTGAAGAAGGAAGTGGGTGGAAGCTGCTGGAGCTGCTGCCTGCAGCATCTATAGGTGGGGAAGATCAAAGGTTGGACTTCAAGTTGAGGTTTTTTTCACTTTCAGGGGCTGGAGCCAGATGTTCAGAACTGCTGGTCTAGTTAACGTGTAAAGGCCCTTTCTTTGCATAATGCAGGCTTGTATAATACAAAACAGGGAGTATTAATTTAGCATTCATTTACTTTTCCTGGTGTTGTGAACAGGGTCTGGCATAGGAATTGTATTTACTGAATATTTTTGAATGAAAAAAAAAAAACAAATACAATGAATCTCTTTGATTTAGTCCAGATGAAATTCAGAAAGCTGCTATATTTGAGCAGAAAGAACAGTAGACACAGAAGTAGTAGCAAACACTGCCATTTGGACAAATCAATAAAACGCTATTTCAATATAAATTAATAGTATGCCATTATACTTCCTATCAGACCAACTGGCTTATCTCTAATCCTATGTTTTTTCCACTATACTCTGACCTGATCACATGAAACACAAAACAGAAAACAAGGTAATATAAGAAAACTTACTAACGTTTATTTTTACCCCATCACTTTTCAAAGAGACATTGAATAAGCTTACAAAAATAGCACATAGTAAGATTAATGTGATAGGTAGGAAAAAGACAGTTGAGAAAAAGGAGGGAATATATTTGCTACCAAGAAGGGCCAAAGTATTTGTTATGATTAAGGAAATACTTGAATCTAATCTTCATGCTTTGGGCTCAGAAAAGGGTCTATTTATTGTCCATTGAAAAGTTCCTAGTAGAAAGAGTAAGCTAGAGAACTTCTTAAGATTGGGGACTGTTGTTGTTAGTATTATTCTCACAATATCCTATACTAAATTTTGAAAGTTTTCCCCCCTCATGTTGTGTGTTGCATAGGGGATGATAAGATATATGAGCAACTGAGTTTTCACTCAGATATTCACAGTAAATGCAGAAACCGAACTCATATTATTTTAGATGAATAATAATTGTATCTCTAGATAACAGTGAAAGGTCACATTTTTAAGCTTCGTACAGAAAAGATGGTTCTGAGAGACCAGTTGCTCTTTTACTCTGGATTTATAACTTTCTGATGTGTTAGCAAATTAAAATTAGCAAACTAAATCCTGAAGAATAAAAGGCCAGGAGATAAACCAGGATGTGAGGTGGGAGAGGATGAATCAGAGCATCCCTCTGTGAGTAAAATTTCTAAGTTTAAAGCATTAAAAATGTCTGTAGTCTCATGGAAAAAAAAAAAAAAAAAACTCCAGCTGTTTCTGTCCAGTGCAAAGTTGATAAATATCCCTCAGATGGTGTGTGTATGCAAGAGAAATGAGCAGTCTTGAATTCCAGAACGCCAGGGGTTAAAAGAGTTCATGACAGTTTGCTGAGGACTTCACTCAAGAGTTCATCACATTCTCTGCAGCCAGGAGTGAGGTTCCTCTAATATGTTTCTCTTATTCAAAGTAAAAATTCCCTTTTGTAAAAAAAATATATATATATATATCTGTAACATTCTGCCTTTTTGACATCGTCATAAGATGGACAAAAATACATTTGAAAGAAAAAAAAAACCCATAGAGAGTTGCTTATTATTGGAAAAGAAAAAGTTAAAACAACTGTCGTTTGACTCATTTTCCCCTTTTATGGGGAGACATTTCTGGGAAATAAGGGAGATGACCCAGTGCAATCCTGTTGTTAACATGAAAACTGACCTCCTAATAAATAAACTAATGACATTCTCTAGGAGAAGATACCTTGTCTATGTGATACTTTTAGAAGGCTGTCTCTTGTTTAGGGTTGCTTGTGGGAAACAAGCCTTGATTCAATGGACTTATGAATCATGGCCCTCTGGAAAGTGTCACATAAGCCCTGTAATAATCTGGGTACAAAAGGGAGAGGTTTCATAACCTCAATGCTACCAGCTATATGGGGTGACCTATAGACCTACTTAGAGACTAGAACTATTATTATGGGCCAGAGAGCATGTCTGATGCCAGAAGGAAAGACCTGGAAAGCTATACGCATGGTCCCAGACTTCCCCATGTTTCACCTGATAATTGTATCTTTGATCTATGATTCACGTGAATCTGACTTCACAATTCGATCCTTTGTGTTATCTCAGGGATTTATTGAATGTACGGGCAAAACAGAGGATGCCCAATAGATTTCTGGCCTTCTAGTCAGGTAACTGGGTAGTTCTATTAACCAAGCAATAAAAATCAGAAGGAAGAAAATATTTGGGGAATATAATGTTTAAGATAGGTTGATGGACATAATTGGCCCATGAGAGGAGGAATGTATGGAGAGCCAAGACTTGTTAAAAGGAGGAGCAGAGAAGGAAGTGTTCATGAAATGAAAGAAATAGGAGGAAAGTAGATTATGGACTTTGGCACTACAGAGAGTTTCCAAGAAGGAAAGGGGTCAGTTGTGACAAATGTAATAGGTCGATTTGAAATGAAAAAATTTCACGTGATTTACAAACCAATCCGCTAACAATGATTTTTATCTCTGTTGGGCTTTGAGTTTAAAAATCCGGTGATTAGAGTAAGAAAGACTATTGGGGAGGAAGTGAGACTGTGTGAATGTTGTCCTTAGACTTGGAGCATCTGAGGCTAGAAACCAGAAAAGAGCAAGTGGCTGAAGTTATGGGAGACAAATTGTTTAACTGATAAAAGCCAAAAGCTTCTGGAATTTACCTTCAACCAACCAAAGCACCTACACTTGCCTGTGTGGAGGGACATGCGGAGCATTGTGACAGCTAAAAGACATTCTTTGCATTAGCCTGATTGTGTCCCAGTGTTGATTTTGAGGATTTCTCCTTGCTTAGGGCCTTCTGTTTTCCTCACTAAGAGTGAAATATCCCATTAAAAGAAAAAAAAAAAAAAAGAATAAGGAGTAATATGGGGCAAATAGATGTCTTGCAAATTTATAACCTACAATATATAACCTTTTTCCTCCAATCTTTAAATTTTTCCCATTACATTTGGTCTATACCCAAGTCAAGAAAGTGTGTCTAAAGCCACGAATATCAGTAACCTGAAGCAGACTAATAAATATCACTCATTTGGGTTGTACTTTTTTTTTTTTCAATTTTACCTCCTATTTTATTCATTCCCCAGCAGCTTCCTTTTAGAGAAAATTCCATTTCATTCAGATCCTTGTTCTGTTTGTCTATGTTATTTTATAATGCAATTATGAGATACAGTTTTAAGTGTTTATTAAAGATTTAAAAACACACAGATGTTTTTAATTTAATTGAAAAATGTTAGCATTTCTCTATAAAATTAGTGAACTCCTGCCAATGATTTGTTTTCTAAAATTGCCTTGGGGGAAGAAAAAAGAATGCATTTCTATTTTCCTTGCAATGCTATAATTTAAAGTCAGCCCAGTGTATGTGTGATCAAATTTGTAATAATCTGTCACTACTGGCGGAAAAGAAAATTAAAGGAACCAATTTATTTCAAAGAATGAAACGTGAGATTTCCCCTTCCTCCATAGAAATAATATAAAGTTCTAGAGTTGCTTTAATATCATTTTCATATTTCTCCCACAATGACAGGAATGTACCGTCAGGGAGGAACTTTATCTCTTCACAACATCTGCAATGAAAGCTCAATTCCTAAGAATTGAATGTTTTATATTCCATACTTCACTGTTCTGTGCTTTGTGGACATGACTTGCGAAAACCTTCAACTTGACTCCATGATCATTGTCTCCATGTGTTTCCGCAGGTCACTGGCCCCCTGGGGAAAAGTTGAATATGCATCTTCTCGTGTTTTGGAGTCAAGAGGTCAGGAGATTAGAGAACATTGCTCTATCTCATGAATTTATGGACATAATTCTCCAGACAAAAATTAAGGCTGACATTAAGGCTTTACATAGAGAATGTCAGTAAACCTCTCTACGTTATCAGGAATGAACTATTAATAGATGGTAGAAAATAAAGAAGCAGCCTGTTTGTCTGGTTCTGGCAGTAATTAACTGCTTACGTAGGTCAATATATATTCAGTGCTTGAGATAATTGGAAAGATACTGAGACCTTCTCTCCGGTCTTTCTCCATAAATATCCCCACGTAGCTGCTGGAGGATGAACATAAATGTGTCTGTTTCTTTTAGCCTTAATCAAATTGAAGAGAGATATGTTTATGAACATGGTTTGGAGGACCAATGAGTTAGGGTCCAATTCAACCTTAAAAATAATATTTCTCTGCAAAAACAGGTCTTTCCTGAGTATCCTAAAAGATTATTTATAGATTTTGGTGTCAAAGACCATATTTACTATTTTTTTTTTTAATGTAATGGGTCTCTGACTTAATAATGTCAACTCTTGCCAAATTAATCTATTTAAAAAATATCATCTCTAATCATTCAGAAAGCCATAGAAAATACCTTCAAAATATATTGGCAATCCTCTCCATCTCTATACCTAGAGTCCTAGAGCTCACAGTCATCATCTTCCGCCTAAATAAAATGCAGAATTTTCCTAACTGTTCTCCCTTTTGCAGCAATTTGAAAGGAACTGGAGACTATTATTCTAAGCAAAGTATCTAAAGAATAGAAAAACAAACACCACAAGTACTCTCTAATATATTGGAACTAACTGATGGGCACACAAGCACACAGAGGAAAGTAAAATTCATTGAAAATCAAGCCGGCTGAGGAGAAAGGCAAAAATCCTCCCAACGGGTACAATGAACACTATTTGGGTGATGGGCACATTTACAGCCCTGGTTCACCACATGTGTCAAAAACATCCATACTGCCTTAATATTTTGAAATTTAAGAAAACAGAAAAAGAAAGGATCCAGCACCTCTTGTATTATTTTGGATAGAGCTGGAGCCCATTCTGCTAAGTGAAGTATCACAAGAATGGAAAAACAAGCACCACATGTACTCACCATCAAATTGGTAGTAACTGACCAACACTTAAGTGCACATATAGTAGTAACATTCATCGGGTGTCGGACACATGGGAAAGTGGAGGAGGGGATGGGTATATTCACACCTAACGGGTGCAGTGCACACTGTCTAGGGGATGGACATGCTTGAAGCTCTGACTCGGGTGGGCCAAAAGCAATATATGTAACCTAAATATTTCTTCCCCCGTAATATGCTGAAATAAAGAAAACACATTTATATTTACATGTACTGGCAACAAGAAAGTGGAAAATCATAAGTTAAATATTATAACATATTAAATATTATTTTAAAACATCAAATACTTAGGAATAAATCTAATGGAAAATTTTAAAATTTCTATGTCTGTTATTAATTACATACTCTTATACCCTTAACAGAAAACATTAGAGAAATTGAAGAAAACCTAGATACGTGGAAGTTTAAACAATTTTCATAGATTGAAAGACATGATACTTTTAAGATGTTAATTTTATCCAAATTATAGATCAGTGTAATGTCATGTTTGATCTCAGCAGATACATGTCTATACAACGATGTCACTTACTGCAAACACCTGTGATTCACTGCCTAAGTCATGTTTTTCTTACTTTGTATAGAACAGTTATTTCTTATTCTATAAAGGATCTCAGAAGACCAAATATGAGAGACAAATGAATTTTCCAGTATAATTTTGTACCTGACTCAGTAAAGTTGCCTTATCACTCAGTAACTTTAGGTAATAATAAAAACTGTTGGAGGTGATCTGATACCAACCTCACTATACTTTTGCCAATTCAAAAGAGATGTTTGAAAGATGACTAGATGTCATCCCTCAAAGGGGGCCGTTTTTCCAACGAGCTTGCTTGAATTGTCTTATCTGACAGTGCTGGGTTAGGATGCCTATTTCAACATCGTAAATTATCCCACATGAGAATGAAAACAAATCACTAATACCAGGGTAGGGAATGATGTGTAGTGTTTGTGATGTGCTTTTAATGAGGAACAGAGGAAGATGCTTCTTCAACGCATATTCCACGTACTAACCTGTTCTTTTCATATTATGAGCCCCGAGAAAAGAATTACTTCCTCTTTAACACTGCATGCAGGTAGAGAAGTAAAACAAAAAACAAACAGAAAAAACAAAAACCTTACCCAAGTTCATACTTAGAGTATGGAATAGAATTCAAGTTTGACAAGAGACAATGGACCATTTATCTTTTTATATAAAACCGCTAATCCTGATGCTATGTAGAAGGGATCATTGATGGTGATTCATGTTTCTACATGTGAAAGGCCCACACAGCTGTCTTCCTACTAAAACTACATGCTTGCTTGCTGAACGAGATGAAGCCAAGAAATTTGAATTATAATAAGCACTCTGGGAAATAATAATTGTTTAATTATAATTATAATAGTGGCTAATGTATATTGAACACACAGTATATGCATTATTTTATCTACTTTTTAGAATGTCACTAAATAGGTCTTATTACTGCAATCATTAATACCATTTTAGAGATGTACAAATTAGAGGTCCCATATCAATGGAGCCACCTTATAACTCCTACACTCAATACAACTCATAGGGAAGAGACCACCCCAAGTTGGTCTTCTGGAACTGGGGACATAGGAAAGTCATGAAAACAGACCAAAAAAAAATCAAAGAGATAAGTAGAAATGAGTAATATAAAAGCTGATGTCCCCTGCTTTTCTTATCACACTTAACTAAGTGGAGTTGATCCAGTTTTATTGGAGATGGGGTACCGGATTTGATGTGGCTGAGTCTCACCTGATTGACTCAGTGCTTAATTGTACCAGTTATAATGTTATAAAATTTTAAATAAAGCTTTATCATAGAGATCTAATCCAATATCCCCTTCATTTCACAGACAGGAGGAAAGTAGACCAAGAGAAACAAGTTACATTTATCAGAATATACAACTAGTCATCCTCAAAATAGCAACAGAACTCAGGCTTCCTAATTCTCTATGGTGTGCACCTGCTCTTACCCCTAGTTTTTGGAATCGGCCACCTCTGGATTCTCATGTCAAACTTTGGAAGTTCTTCAAATTCTAAACCAAATTTTATGCATCTACTAAAAGAGTGTAGCATTAAAGAAAACTTACACAAAAAGTAGAAAAAAAATGAGCAAAGTGTGAAGTTTTACATGCAAAAACCCACAACTTTCCTAAGATTTTAGATGCCAAATTGCTTCAGTGCTATGACTTTGCTAATAAGAGAGAAATGTTGGCTTGGAACTGATATGAAATTGGAATACCCACCTATTTTCAGTTCCCAAATATGTTTCTCTTTTCAGTTTTTATTTTATTTTAATTAATTTTTAATTGGCAAATAAAAATTGGGTATATTTACGGGTTACAATGTAATGCTGTGATCTATGTATGTGTGGTGGAAAGATCCAATCAATAGCACTGCTGGGGCTGTAAAAGCATTTTGCTCAGAGGGTTTCTGAAAATTCTTTTCTTCAAGGTTCAAACTGATAAAAGTCAAAACCATAGTAAAATTGAACACTCACAGAGGACTCCACAAAGAGTTTAATTAGAGCTGACTTCAAGGAAAATCATAGGAATTTACCTGACAGAATTCAATTCATAATCCCATGGATATAAAATTTATTCTATTTTTACTTATGATTCACCCAGAAAGAAACACATAACAGTGATTTTCCTCAAAGGCCCTGTTTATAATGCATGTGTCGATGTAAATGAGGTTTGGTTTCCGTATTTTTTCACTTTACTATGACAGTCCTTGCCATTCATTAATTTATAGAAGACAAATTTTAAGTTAAACCCCCTGGATACAAACATTTGGCAGAGATTTAGGACAATTATGAATACTTCTGAGCTAAAATGATTCAAGATAATTTTGCTTTATCTCGTCTTTATAACATTTCTAATTGGATAAAGAAAAAGAAAAGGCAATTTTAGGAAATTCTCCTTTTTCCCAGTCACTGTGATGTGTATGTGTATGTGCCTCTGTGTGTGTGTGTGTGTGTGTGTGTGTTTGTGTGAGTGGGTGTGTGCGCCCGTGCGTGCGTGCCTGTGTGTATTTTCCATTCTCTCTACAACCATCCGAGTCAGGCATATGACTTAGAATTTTAAAAATCTTATTCAGTAGAGGAATCAGGGACAACTGTTAAACTTGAGAAATCAATATTTATATTTTCTGTGCATATGTGAAGGAAGAGACAAAAAACATTTTTAAGCATCAACTCTTACAACTTCTCATGTTTATCTATTCTCAATAATAATATGGTCACATAGAATACATGCTGTAACACAAAGAAACTGAGGTTTCAGGGTAGTCACATAACAGTGTTGAAAACAGGTGGTGTGGTTTATAGTCTTAACAAAAAACAAAAAAAGAAAAGAAATAAAAATTAGGAGGATGAAAAAGGGAAGATGATCTATCACTACTCCCCCAAAATACTTTTTTCTATGTAGCACCCAATGGTAACTACAGATAATTATGAAATTAATGAGAAGATTGAACAAGTTTGCAGGTGTATGATGAATACAAAAAAGTTGCCTTTCTAATTATCAAAAACGAATATAAAATGTATCTTTTTTAGGATACTATTTTCAATAGCAACAGAAAGTAAGATCCCCTTGAATAAAGATAATAATGATATGCATGATTCTTAGAGAGAAAATTTATACAATTTTTCTTTATAACTATTAAAGTTTACCCAAATAAATGAATAGATATACCAAAGTCATGAACAGCAGCACACCATATCATAAAAATGTTAATCCTTAATAAAAAATTACATAGAGATTAATTAGTACTTCAATAAACTCAGAAAGCATTTTTATAAAGTATAAAATAAAGTAAAAAGTATGCTTTATAAAGGTATACTATTATAAAGGAAAACAACAGGATTTTCCTATAAGATATCAAAACTTGTAATAAAGATATAGTAATTAAGACATTGTGGTGTTAATTTTGTGCAGTGATAGGAAATTGAAGATGGTATATAATGGAAAACATATGAATAAATCCATGGTTGATTTTTGAAAAATTTTGCCTCAATATCAGTAAGAATAAAATGTCAATTCAAATGATTAGAACAATTGATAATATATACAAAAAAATTAAAATTTATTCTCACTTCATTATATTCACAACGTTTCTACACATTTAAGAACATAAATGTGAAAATTCAATAAAAAGAATATCACAGAATGTGTTTATGACAAAGAACCTCTTAAGTAAGACTTTAAAAGAACAAATGTTAAAGGCAACTATACATCTAAATCCATGAAAGTGAAAAAAATCTACTTATTAAAAGCTACCATAAGGAGAGTGAAAATACAAAGCCAGAAATTAGAATACAGTTGTAATATGCAAATCTGACAAAATAATGAGGATATAAAATGAAGCTCTCTAAATCAATAAAAGAGTTGGACTTCATAATAGAAAAATAGGCAAAATGCGTGAACAGGGATAGCATAAACAAGAAAACAGAAATGCTCAGTAAACATGAAAAAAAAAAAGATTTTTAGCTTCACATACAATACTTCAAATGTAATTAAAAACCAGAATGAGACATCACTTTACCTTCCCCTGATTGGGGGAAAAAAATTAAGATGCTAGTCTATACCAAGCAAGTACTGGTAGCATAAAATGATGAAAACATTGATAAAATGAGAGGGTATACTTGAATCAATAATGTTGAAATAATAATCTGGAACTACATGGAACAATTGATTAATTCCCACCCACAGCCCTGCAATAAGTATTCAGGAATATATATGATCAAAAGAAACTCTTGCACATGTACAGATGGAGACACGTGCTGGAAAGTTCAAAGCAGCAGCATCTGTGATAGAGACAGCAACCAAAGTCAGATGACCATAAACAGATACATAGATCGTGGTGGAGTCAAACGGTGGAAAGGTTCACAGCAATGCAAAGGAACCACCTACAACTTCATGTAGCAACAGGAATACATAGTGCAAAATACTGAGGAGCAAAGTCAGGCAATATTGAATACTTATAGTGATATCAGTTAAATGAAGGTTAATACATGTAAAGCTAAAAATATTGTATAGGAGTGCATATATTTGTGATCATATACTAAAGAAAAATAAGAAAATACTAAGAAAGAGAATGTTCTTTTCTAAGTTATTTATATGGAGTTGTCTATTACCAATGGAAAGCAGACTGGGGTATTCCAAGTTATCGGTAATTTTCTATTTTTAAACTGGTTGGTATGTATATAGGTGTTATTTCGTTAATATTATTAATTAAATCACAATACATATGTATTATTTTGTGCATATTATATTCCATAATATAAAGGAAAATAGTTTAAAAAGTACTTTTGGCAAATGGCCTAAAAATTAAGCTTTGTCAGGAAAAAAAAACATGCACATACAAAAGCTTATGGCATTATTCCATTTACACAACAGCCAGAAATGGGTAGAACCAAGCTGTGAAGAAGATTGAGAATTAGTGTTGAAATATTCAGTACAGTGATTGTCTATGTGGGAGGGGGAGAATTAGGATCCAGGAGTGTCTTTCTTAGGCTGGATACTAGGTTCTTACGTTGCCATTTTACCTTTATTCTTTAAAGTCTTCATATTACGTGTACTCTACTGTATGCATTTTATAATGTAAATTTAAGAATAAAGTATGGGGAGAAAGAAAGGAATGAACAAAGAGGATGAGTCAAATCTGGGTCTTTCTACTTCAAAAGATGGGGATATGTCAATGTAGATGGCTCAAGCCACCCAGGCAATAATAAACAGTTTTCGAAAACAAATGTAGGTATATCACCTCTGCCATTGCATCCTTCAGTGAGTTCTCAAATTAGCAGTTTATATTTGAAGTTTAATCATCTCAGACAGACTTGTACATTCGTAATCCTGACTGATATGACATCCAGTAGTAATACATCCATATTAATCATTAGAGGCAACTTAGGTTTTAAATTAGAGGTCAGTTTTTATTATCAGTAGGTCACACGCTCCTTGTTTTTATTCTATCGCTCTCTCAGACTAAAACCGTATCATATCGTATGTAAGGGAAAGTGAGATGTCTATGATTTTTTTCAAAGACCTTGTTGGAGAAAATGGTTGTGCTGTTAGTTAGTTGCTCAATTAGGGAACTCTGCAAGAATACCCAATTTGTGGAGAAGACTACGAGTCAGGCTTTTTTTGACTCCTTTGATTCTCCGTCCTTCTCAAGCTCATTGTAATAGATTTCGTCACCAACATTTATTACCCCACCCTTCCTCATGTTGGCTGTAGGGTCCTGTCAGCCCCTGGGAGTCTGTCAGTCCAACTAATTCCCTATAAGGAGGAAGTCCTTGCACCATTCATGATGAACATTTTAAACTGAACAAATAGACAGTATTTAAAGTGTCCAAAACCCTAACTGAATTAACATAATATTAATACCTGCATAAGTGAAGTGATTTACTCGGTTCCATGTGGTCAACTGCCTATTGGTTCTTTCTCTTGTGCTTCATCTCCAAGTCAATGTGCCCTTTCATTCCTTCCTCAGTGTTTGCAGATGATGTCAGAGCCAGACTTCATACCTCTGACTTCTTTCCCATCCAGTTTATCCATGAATTTTCTGCCACACTCAGCTTCCTAGAACCTGAAATAGCAGATGGGCTACTGTTCACTAGGAGTGAACCAAGTGATTCAATTCATACTGTTTTAAACACTTACCTTTTTTTCTGAACTCCCAAAGCAAATTACTGATACCTGTCTCAGGTACTAAGCACACTCTATCTTATATCACACTTGTGCTTCTCTGCTATGAACTGAGTTCATTTATGGCACATGCTGTTTTTGGTATATGGCTTACTCCTGGTGCCTGAGATGGTGCTTTACATGTAGTTCATGCCCAGTGAGGTTTGGTTTAAAATTAGGTAATTAATTAATTTGGAAGAATGAACTGATTTTCCTCATTTGTTGATTGAGCCATCCATTCATTCATTCAACTACTTTTTGTTACCGGCCTAATATACATCAGTTACTGTCACAGATATTAGAAATAGAGCAATCAGTAAGACAAACTCCAGCCCTCAAGGGATTCACATTATTATAGGGATAACTAAAAAAATTAGATAAGAAACTAAATAAATAAACATATATGGAAAGATGGGTACAAAATTCATAGACACTAACACAGGATAAGATGTTAGAAAATGGTAGAAATGTATGTGTGGGGGGTGATAGTGGGCAGGGGAGCTATTGCAGATAATGTGGTTCATCTACGCTTTCCAAAAGGGTGATGATTGAGCTGAGATATGAATGTTGAGAAATAACCAGGCATAAGGAAATCTGGGGGAAAGGCACCGTAGGCAGATAAACACCAAGTGCAAAAGCCCTGATGCAGGAACCACCTTGGAATTTTCAGCAAGCAGCACACGACTGGCAATATGGCTATAGTTGGGGTAAGTCAGTGCTCTCTGAGGTGGCATAGACGACAGGGCAAGGACCACATCACATTTGCCCTGTAGAGCAAGATGGGGTTTGTTCGTATTGTATTGTAGGAATGACAGAAAGCCCTTAGAGAGTTTTCAGCAGGTAGTGTTGAGTATGGGTTGTAAATTGATGACAGTTAGGGAAAAGAGTTAAGCGGCTACTATAGAAATCGGTCCGTGGCTTTGATTAGAATGAAAGTAGTGGTGATGGTGTGAAAGGAACCAATGCAGAAGTTCACATAAAAGTAGAGGTGACAGAATTCGTCTGAGGATTAGACCTCTTTCTGTGGTCTAAGCACACATGTTTAAGACTGTGAGCAATTGTGTTTGGGAGAAGTGTTTACAGGGGGGCACCGCAGGCTTCTATATTATACGTTGGATGCAAACTGTCCACCCTTCCCAGAAATGGGAAAAACATTCTTCTCTCAGAGTTAAATTATAATATCAATTGATTTGAAATCAAATCAGTGGTGTTCAGCTGTTTCTAAATAAAGACTCATCTCTATGATTTGGCAATATATTTATTAAATTTCTAACCGCTCTATAGATAAGAACTCGGTAAGCCATAAAAATACTGAAAGAAAAAAATCTCAAAGGTCAAATCAGCCCTGATCTCAATGGGAGAATTTCAAGCTTCAGGACAATTCTTTATACATGGCAATAGAATTGTTACTACCGTGAAAGACACATTAGACCTTTTTAGCTGAATGTCACTGAACATTTATTGAACCTTGATTCCAGGTTCAAGTAATATTCTAATTATGAGTGTGTATTTATAGCAGGAGATCTTAAACTGGAGCCTATGGATGGGCTCCAGGTCACCATTAAACCCTCTGTAATTCTGTGCAAATGTTCATGTACATTTGCTAAGGGAAGGTCAACATCTTTTAATAAATTCCCAAAGTGGTCCGTAATACAATAAGTGGTGAGTATCTTTGGCTTACAGAGAGAGAAAGTGTGGCCATGAGAACATTAACCACAGTTAATTTCTAATCCTTACCCTTTTCTCTAAAGCTAGATCAGCAAGGCCACTTAAGATTTTTCTTTCTTCCTTTAGCCTCTTTCTTGCACTGGTCTTTTTTTTTTTTTTTTTTTTTTTTCCCAGTTGTGGACATAGCTGTTACTACCTTAAAATCTGCATCAGAGCCACTGCTATAATTCTATCAAGGTAGCTGCCTCACACTCTAGAGGTTTCCACAGTTTGTATGCCAGCTTCTACCTTCCTTGGACGTTATGTGCACATGTTATCCAACCCAAATGTCAACTATGCTGAGACATTTTTTGAGATACATGAAATGCATTTTGCACGATATAGTTGTGCTGTTGAGAGAGTAGAGGTGAGTGTACCCATGTTTCTTTCTACTGTTCCCAAGCCTAGTCAGAACTAGATGGGCTTATGAACTCTAATTATAGTTTTTGTTAAATGATTATTGAATACCTAAGTTGCATTAGGCAAATTCATATGTCGTCTCATTTAATTCTTGCAGAAGATATGAGAGTCACTTTTTGCAGAAGACTAAGAGTTAAGTTTTGCAGAAGATAGTGGGTACGGAGTTACTTGCTTGGGCCTATTCCAATTAACGCTACTCATTTATCAAAGGCAAGAAATTGCACTAGTAAATTTATGGCATTATTATGATATCTAAAATGGTCCCTAAAATTGGGATTGTTATCCTTATTAAAAATGAGAAAAGAGGTAACCAAAGACAGCAAATAAATTGTTGAAGCCTAGCTAAGCAATGACAGAATGAGGATTCAAAGCAATTCTAAAACTTGTGCTTTTTCTCCTACAAATGAACCTAGTCTCTTGACTACCGAATTAATGTTCTTTCCATTTCTTACAATAGTTTTCCTTCACATTTAAATATCTCAGTTCAAAGTCATGTAGTCATTCACCTTAATTTATTAAAGTTTTGCAGACTTTTAAAAACAAAAGCTGAAGTTAACATACAGCCTGAAAATATACTGAACTGGTAATAGAAAGAAAATCATCTGATTTTTAATCCAACGCCCTTTCTATGATACGGCAATGCTTTTCATCTAATGAGCAAAAATAGAAACCATCTCAAAATAAAATAAACTTTGAAGGGTATTTTTATAATGCAGTCTGTGCAATTTTTAAAGCCTACCTTCACTTTTTCCTAAGTAAAAATAATTGATGTAGTCATTTTTTTCAGAGCACCTCTCAGCAAACTGTTTTCCATGCTATTTCACATCTGGCCCTTCTCCTCACAGATGTTTCTCATAGTCAAAATAGCTGAAGAGAAATAAGACTAAGATAGCAAGAATCTGAGATTGGAAATATGCCCTGTAATTTATTTTCAGACTATGGTGCTATTTAACAACAGATATTATAGAAATATTGTTACCAAGGATCTAGAAATATTTTCCAAACTTTCAGAGCAGTGGTTGTTTGAAATCAGACTTGCATGCATGCGGAATCATGAGTGCTCTTTAATAAGTAATAGCCATGGAATTTACAGGGAAAGGGTGGCGATTACTTTAGCTGTCATTGCCATTCACTCATGGAAGGTGCTGTATTAATTTCGCATTGCTTTCATAAGAAATTACAAATTTGGTGGCTTAAATAAATGCAAGTTTATTATCTTAGAGTTCTATAGGTCAGATAGTCTGACGTGGGTCTCACTGGGTTAAGATCACAGTCGTGGTAGAGACACATTCTCTTCTGGTGGTTCTAAGGGAGGATCTGTTACTTTGCATTGTCTACCTTCCAGAGGTTGCCGGCATCCCTTGGCTCGTGGCTCTCTTCCTTCATTTTCAAAGCCTGTAACAGTAGGTTGAATGACTCTGACATCATATCTCTCTTAGCTCATCTTCTGCTTCCCACTTCCACTTTTAAGGTCTTGTGATTACATCTGGTTAATCCAGAACAATCTCCCTATGTTAAGCTCAGGTGATTAGCAATTTTAATTGCATCTAAATCTTTAATTTCCTTTTGCCAGGCAGTGTGACATATTCATAGATTCTGGGGATAGGATGTGGAAATCTTTGGGGGGGGATACGTTTCTTCCTACCACAGATATGAATTTTCTATTCATATTGAACAAAAGTTCCCAGTTCAATCCTGTCAATCATATGTGTGCTGAGTGATAGCTCTGTAAAGAGTATTACTGAGGAGAGATGATTCTGAGCTCTTTTGACATCAGTGAGAATTAGCTTTTTAGATACAAAGTCAGCCTTTCTCACTGAAGGTATGAATAATGCCAGTTTCCTTTCTTATTCAGCGTAAATCAGTGCTCTCCCCAACTTAGCCTAAAACAATAATCTACCCCCACTCAACCTCCCGTAGTTTCCTAAACAAGCCACATAATCTCTTTTTTTTTTTTTTTTTTTTTTTTTTTTTTTTTTTTTTTTTTTTTTTTTCTTTTTATTTTGTTTGTTTTTCAGCTCATCAAGGGGGTACAAAAGATCAGGCTATATACATTGCCCATGCCTCCCCATCCCCCCGAGTCTGAGCTTTAGTTGTGTCCATTTCCTAGACAGTGCACATCACTCTCATCATGTAGGTGTGCACTCCTCCCCTCCCCCCCATCCCCCCCCCCCCCCCCCCGAGAGAACTTCAAACGTGTCCATTCCCCAGGCAGTGCGCATCGCACTCATCAAGTAGGTATACACCCATCCCTTCCACCCAGCCCTGACCTCTGTCCAATACCCTATTGGTGTGAATCCCAAATGTGCTCTCAGGGAAACCAGTTTGCTGGTGAGTACATGTGGTGCTTGTTTTTCCATTCTTGGGATACTTCACTTAATAGAATGGGTTCCAGCTCACTCCAGGAGAACCAAAGAGATGCCATATCGCCATCATTTCTAATAGCTGAGTAATATTCCATGGTATACATATACCACATTTTGCTAATCCATTCATGAATCGATGGGCATTTGGGTTGTTTCCACATTTTTGCGATTGTGAATTGTGCTGCTATAAACATTCGGGTGCAGGTGTCTTTTTTATAGAATGACTTTTGTTCTTCTGGGTAGATGCCCAGTAATGGGATTGCTGGATCGAATGGTAGGTCTACTTGAATCTGTTTAAGGTATCTCCACATTGCTTTCCACAGGGGCTGCACTAGTTTACAGTCCCACCAGCAGTGTATGAGAGTACCTGTCTCTCCACACCCACGCCAACATGTATAGTTTTGGGACTTTTTGATAAAGGCCGTTCTCACTGGAGTTAAGTGATATCTCATTGTGGTTTTGATTTGCATTTCCCTGATGATTAGAGATGTTGAACACTTTTTCATATGTTTGTTAGCCATTTTTATATCTTCTTTTGAAAAATTTCTATTCATGTCCTTTGCCCACTTTTTGATAGGGTTGTTCGATTTTTTCTTACTAATTTTCCTGAGTTCTAAATAGATTCTTGTTATCAGTCCTTTATCTGATGTGTAGTATGCGAAAATTTTTTCCCATTCTGTAGGTTGTCTATTTACTCTTGTGACTGTTTCTTTGGCTGTGCAGAAGCTTTTTAATTTGATCAGGTCCCATTTATTTATTTTTGTTGCTGCTGTGATTGCCTTAGGGGTCTTCCTCATAAATTCTTTGCCTAGGCCAATGTCTGTAAGAGTCTTACCTACATTTTCTTCTAGAATTCTAATAGTTTCTGACCTAAGGTTTAAGTCTGTTAACCACCGTGATTTGATTTTTGTGAGGGGTGAGAGCTGTGTGTCCTGTTTTAGTCTTCTACATATGGATATCCAGTTTTCCCAGCACCATTTATTAAATAAGGAGTCTTTTCCCCAGAGTATGTTTTTTTCTGCTTTGTCAAAGATTAGATGGCTATATGAGGATGGTTTTATATTTGGATTTTCTGTTCTGTTCCACTGGTCTGTGTCTCGGCACTTGTGCCAGTACCAGGCTGTTTTTAGAACCACAGCCTTGTAGTAAAGTTTGAAGTCTGGCAAATTAATACCTCCCATTTTGTTTTTGTTGTTTAATATTGCTTTTGCTAAACGGGGTCTTCTCTGATTCCATACAAAGCGTAAAATTATTTTTTCTATGTCTGTGAAAAAAGATGTTGGTAGTTTAATAGGGATTGCATTGAATCTGTAGATAACTTTGGGCAGTATAGACATTTTAACAATGTTGATTCTACCGATCCATGAGCATGGTATGGTTTTCCACCTATTTACATGTTCTGCGATTTCCTTCCTCAGAGTTTCATAGTTCTCCCTATAGAGGTCCTTTACTTCCTTAGTTAGATATATTCCTAGATATTTTATTTTCTTTGTTGCTATTTTGAAGGGTATTGAGTCCTTAATTTGGTTCTCCGTTTGACTGTTATTGGCGTATATGAATGCCTCTGATTTGTGTGTATTGATTTTGTATCCTGAGACTTTGCTGAATTCATTAATCAATTCCAGGAGTCTCTTGGTTGAAATCTTAGGGTTTTCTAGATATAACATCATATCATCAGCAAAGAGTGAGAGTTTGATCTCTTCTGTCCCTATTTGGACTCCCTTGATTCTGCTTTCTTGCCTGATAGCTCTTGCAAGGACTTCCAATACTATGTTGAAAAGTAATGGGGACAGTGGGCAGCCTTGTCTGGTTCCAGTTCGAAGTGGGAATGCTTTCAGTTTTTCCCCATTCAGTATGATGTTGGCTGTGGGTTTGTCATATATGGCTTGTATCATTTTTAGATAGGCCCCGTCTATGCCTATTTTTTTGAGTGTTCTTATCATAAAAGGGTGTTGAATTTTGTCGAATGCTTTTTCTGCATCTATTGATAGTATCATATGGTCTTTATTTTTGCTTCTATTTATGTGATGAATTACATTTATAGATTTGCGTATGTTAAACCATCCCTGCATCTCTGGGATGAAGCCCACTTGGTCGTGATGGATTATTTTTTTGATAAGCACTTGGATTCGATTTGCTAGAATTTTATTGAGAATTTTTGCATCTATATTCATAAGAGAAATTGGTCTATAGTTCTCTGTTTTAGTTGCATCTTTTCCTGGTTTTGGTATTAGGGTTATGTTGGCTTGGTAAAAAGTGTTGGGGAGAATCCCATCCTTCTCTATATTGGAGAATAGTTTATGTAGGATGGGCACCAGTTCTTCTTTGTAGGTATGGTAGAATTCAGGTGTGAACCCATCTGGTCCAGGGCTTTTCTTTTTGGGAAGGTTTTTTATTGCTGTTTCGATTTCAGATCTAGATATCGGTCTATTTAGGAATTCTACTTCTTCCTGGTTGAGCCTGGGAAGGCTGTGTGTTTCTAGGAATTTGTCCATTTCCTCCAGATTTTCTAATTTGTGTGCATAAAGATTTTTGTAGAATTCATATATGGTATCCTGTATCTCTGTGGCATCAGTCGTGATTACTCCTTTTGTGTTCCTGATGGAGGTTATAAGAGATTTTTCTTTTCTGTTCTTGGTTAGTCTAGCCAGAGGTGTGTCAATTTTGTTTATTTTTTCAAAGAACCAACTTTTGGTTTTATTAATCTCCCTGAATTAACCACAGTCTACAAGAAATGTGGGATTATGTGAAGAAGCCTAACGTCAGAGTAATCGGCATTCCTGAGGGTGAAGAAGACAATAAGCAAGGGTTGAATAAACTATTTGAAGATATAATTGAGGAAAATTTCCCAGGCCTAGCCAAATCTCTAGATATACAGGTTCAAGAAGCTCAAAGAACCCCTGGGAGATTCATACCAAATAGGAAGACACCACGTCATGTAGTCATTAGACTGACCAAAATATCCACTAAAGAGGCCCTTCTTCGAGCTGTAAGAAGAAAGAATCAAGTAACATACAAAGGAAAGACCATCCGAATCACGCCAGATTTCTCAACTGAAACCTTACAAGCAAGAAGAGATTGGGGCCCCATTCTCACTCTTCTGAAACAGAATAATGCCCAGCCTAGAATCCTGTATCCAGCTAAGCTCAGTTTTATATATGAAGGTGAAATTAAGACATTCTCAGATAAACAAAAACTTAGGGAATTCACCAAGACAAGACCAGCTCTCCAAGAAGTACTCAAAACAGAGTTACACATGGTCCAGCACAAGAAGGACCCTCGAATGTAACACTAATCAAGAGATAAATATAAAAACCCAATTATCATAATGGCTCAAGAGAGAAAACAGATCAATGAAATTCAACCCAACTTGAGGAAAAGCAATCTGTCTCACCTATCAGTTCTCTCATTAAATGTGAATGGATTGAATTCCCCACTCAAGAGACATAGACTGGCCCAATGGATAAAAAAATATAAGCCAAGTATCTGCTGTCTTCAGGAAACTCATCTAACCTGCAAGGATGCATTTAGGCTGAAGATAAAAGGATGGAAATCAATATTCCAAGCAAATGGAACCCAAAAGAAAGCTGACGTGGCGGTTCTAATCTCCGATAACATAGTTTTTAAATCAACAAAAGTAAAGAAAGACAAAGATGGTTACTATATACTGGTGAAGGGTACAATTCAACAAGAAGACATAACTATACTTAATATATATGCACCCAACCTAGGTGCACCCAGATTCATAAAGCAAACCCTACTTGATCTCAACCAAATGATAGATAACAACACGTTAGTAGCCGGAGATTTTAACACGCCACTGACAGTTCAAGACAGATCTTCCAAACAAAAAATAAACAAAGAAATAGTGGACTTAAATACAACTCTCGATCAAATGGGCCTGACTGATATCTACAGGACATTCTACCCAAAAACCACTGAATATACTTTCTTCTCATCAGCTCATGGGACATTCTCCAAGATTGACCATATCTTAGGTCATAAAGCATGCCTTAAAAAATTTAAAAATATAGAAATTATACCATGCATCTTCTCAGATCACAGTGGAATAAAAGTAACAATGAACCCTAACAGAAATCCTCACTTCTACTCAAAGTCATGGAAGCTAAATAACCTTCTCCTGAACAATCATTTTATAAATGAAGAAATCAAGTCGGAAATCAAAAGATTTTTTGAATTAAATGACAAAGGAGATACAACCTATCAAAATCTGTGGGACACAGCTAAAGCAGTCCTGAGAGGAAAATTTATTTCCATAAATGCTTATACCAAAAAGACAGAAAACTTACAATTAGACAATCTAATGAATAGACTCAAAGTGCTGGAGAAGGAAGAACAGACCGATCCCAAACCCAGCAGAAGGAGAGAAATTATTAAGATTAAATCAGAACTAAATGAAAGCACATAATCTCTTAATTAAAACTTTAAAGCATTTTTGACTCACTGTTTACCTTATGATAATTTTATTTACCTTCATTCAACCACTCTTATTAAATACTTGCTGTGTGTCAGACACACAATAAAAATAAAGATTTCACTCTCTATGAGCTTGTCTTCTATTGTAGATTGGAGGGGAGACCAAAAAATCTAGTATAATAACTTATGTAGTATGTCAGAAAGCTGTAAAATACTCAAAGAAGAAGATATTTTAAAAACAGAACATTTTATTTCAGATTCTGAGCTGGGTGTGGGATAGGCTATTGAAATTTTAAACAGAGAGGTCAGTGTAGCTTTTACAAGAAAATAATATTTGTACAAAAACTAGATGTAATAAGCTGTGTGGATAGCTGAGGAAGAGCCTTTTGTGACAAGAATGGAAAGAGACTTCTAAAAATAAAAACAACCTGGGGTCATCACTTGGCCAGTTTTGGACTGAGTTCTCAGTTTTACATTTGTATTACTAGGCTGTCTGTGACTGATGAGCAATCTGGGATTTGGGAGGTGGAAGAGATTTAGGGGTCTACTGAAAGGAGAGAGGGGGTTCAGAGGTCTCAAGGAAGCTGCAGCAGCCAAGTGAGACCAGAGGGCAGCCCCAAGGGAGCCAGAGTCATGAGCCACAGCAGGGTCATGGAGATGCCAACCAAGATGGTGTGGTCCTATCCAGGTTACGGCTGGGCATCTGGACAGGTTTGCCAGGCACGCCAGAAAGAATCCAGACATGTTGAAACTCCAACTTGTCTTTCTCATAATATCCCTTTACCACTACCCTAGTGACTCCTCCCCTCTCATCTTCATCCCTTCTGGTCTGTTTCAAATCTCTCTCCTTTCATAACCCAAGTAATTTTTCTGAAACCTAATTCCATTGACATCTCTCACCATCTTAGAACACATCAGTGGCTCCAAACTGCTCTCTGAATTTAGGATGAACTCATTAATATTGCACTCAGCCGCCTCCAGGATCTAGCACCCATCGACAGCTTCCACATTATGTCCACCGACATTGCTGCACACCCACTCCCGGTCACATGCACGGTGGGTTTTCAAACTACTCCTCACTTCTCACCTATCCCTGACTTTGCTCCTCTCGTTTTTCTCATTTATCAAAGCATTTTGCTTTTTCAAAGTCCATTCACAACGGATTCCTTCTGAGATGCCATTTCTCATCTTCTCAGACAAAATTATCCCCAACCTCAGGATGTTTTTATCTCTATTGTGACTGCACATTGCTATTGTAAGTTTCTTCAAGCCAGGGATATATTTTATTCATTTTTATATCTTTCTAACATCTAGCACAGATGTTAGAGAGTGAACTGTAAGAGTTTCCTTAAATGAAAAGAATGAAAGCATAAAGGCTGAGAACAGGTAGAATATTGCCTTCTTTCTAAATCTGAAATTGAGAGTAATTTTCAAAAGTAATAAAGGCAAATTTGTTCTCATTGTTACAATGTGGCAAAGTATTTAGTCAAGTTTCAATCTGTATTTTAATCTAAGTTAATTTACCTTTATTTTTCAAGAAAATTAGAGAAAATCTATTGAATACATCCTATGGAACTTTACACTTTTGTAAATTCTCATTTAAACAAGCTGATATTTGTTTATACACTGCCACTTTATAAGTTTTTCTCATCAGAATTTTTTTAAGCATATTCCTATCTTTCATGTCCTGGATTCTTATTTATGTTGTAAATTAAAGAATATACGGCAACTTAAAACAAAAATACACATGATAAAATAGCAGCTTTGTTTTTATACCAATCAAAGAAAGAGCAGACGAGAACTGCCAATTAGTAAGCACTTAACATTTCAGGCGCTCTGCTGAATTCTTTATATCCAGTATCTCAATCCTCCAGTTTCATGTAGATAGTAACATTATTAACCTGTTTCTAAGATGTGGATATTAAAACTCAACAAATACCTTGCGTAAGGTCACACAGCTTCTAAGAGACCAAAACCCTTCTAGTCAGCAGATCGAGTCCAGAGCCTCTGACCTTTTGCTCACTTCTTGATGATCACCAAGGATCCACTTCAGCATGGTTTTCTGATGGTTGATCATACGCCCAGGATTTTCCATATTTCCTATCCTAAATGAGTGTCTCCTAGTCACTCTGTCAACTATTTACAAGAACTTCCACAGACGGAATATGAATCAAGGGCTATTGGAAGTACCTTTGAATGAGTACTGATGATGTAATGGACAGTTATTAATTTTTTGCTAGAGTAGCTGTAAGATTGCTGTAAATATCAAGAATGATTATCATTAGTATTAATTTATTTGTAATGAAATCTGTTATAACACAACAGGATTCTATTGTGTTATTTGCTTACTAGATTGATTTATTTTGAATGGAAATTATTTAGTATTTTCTGTTCATTTCATTAATGAAGTACATATATAGAATGTAGCACTGGAAAGTTCTTGAAATATTATGCAATCAAGGTGCTTGTTTGGCAGATGAAAGCACAGAGGGCCCAAGAGGAGAAACAACCTGTTCAAGGTCAATGTCATTCTGCTGGGCTGGGCCCGGAGACAGTCATCTTCCCTCCATGACGCATGGCTCATTTTGCCCCCAAAGTCTTGCTGGAAACCACTAACTTACCTAAAACTAGTTTAATCCTTAGTGGTGATAGTTAATACCCCTGATAACTTAAGTTACTATATTGCAAGTTCCTGCTGGTGTATAAATCTTAGGCAAACAGAAATTCTCATACCAGTTCCCTGTCTGTGTCCAATTATAAAGATTTGTGTTTCTGCCTCTTCTTTTAAAGACAGAGTAAGAAATTAGTATAAACTTTAAGTTATTTATAGTCATTAACTTTACATATAAATTATTAAGCCTAATTTTTTTTCTTGGTGCCTTCAATATGAAATTTTGTAAAATGTATGCTTCCTCCTTTTGTTCTACTTACAAATATTAATTGATCTTATGCTTCCATTTTATAACTTTTAAACATTTCTCCCTAAAAACTATTTATTTAGTACTGATATCTAATGTGCTCTTTGCCAACTTAATTTGTCATTTCAGTATTCTTGAATGACATAATACTCAAGAGCTTGGGCTCTGAGGACAAATTCCCCAAGTTTCTCTCCTGTATTCAAAGATGCTTGCTGGCCCTGAGACCTTGATGAGTTATCTGGTGAATATCTCTGACAGAAATGAGGAGAGTACCTATCTTATAAAGTTCTGATAAGGACTAATGAGAAAGTCACATGCAGTGATAAGCACAATGCCTAGTCGTTTATAAGAAGTTAGTAATTTAAGTATAATAATAACAATGGTTAAAATAATTCAAATTGGTGACTGACATTTTTTTTCCAAAAGCATTACTAGTATGCAATTTTTTAAAATCATTTGTGAAAGAGTAAGTGAAGGTCAGTACTGGTTATTACTGGAAGAAATTCATAAAGTGTCTATAAATGTAAAGGAAATGGGAAGCATTGGCATGCAATCTGAATGAAGTAGCTAATGCAGTATTTGTCCATCCACATAAAAACTGTGATATCGAACAGGATATACCAGGCGATTGTATTTATACAGTGGTTAGCAGGCAGTCCAGCTCTGTGATCCTGGAGAGGGTGGGGACATATAAACTGAGGCCCATGTCTGCCCAGGCTACCTGTCTGGGAACACTGCCTGCTGTAGCACAGGGAAGCAGAGCCCAGGGAAAGAGTTCTGGGAAGGTAGAAGGTCAGGGCAGCTGACGAGTCTGGGATTTGCAAAGAGTACGAGAAAGAAGAGAGCTGCAGAGAGGAGCCTGTGGCAGTCTGTGATCCTCAGGAAGTGTTGAGGGAAGGGCTCAGGCTTTGGAGTCTGTCTAGCACAGGGAATTTTGGCTGAGATTGAGCTACGTATGCACTGTTTAAGGCTCTATAAGGCTGTCAGAAAGTGCCTGCTGTTGGGTTGAGAGATGAGTAGAAATGTCAGAAGACAAGGACTGCTGTGAGACGTTGGAATTTCAAGCCAGCCACAGGAGGATACCACTTTGGGAACTTTAGGGACTAAGTAGAGAAGTCAGAAATTTGATGACTTAAGAGTAAGATCTGTGACCTATCATGTCCTAGGACTAAGGAGAAAGGAAACAAACTCACCTTGACAAAAAATAGAAATGAACCTGGTAGAATCAAAATTACGTGCCAGTCATTCAATTGCCTGTGAGAAAAACATCTAAAACCCATTCCAGGTGGACACCAGAGTTCATATCCCTACCATGTCCAGAAAAATCAAGAAAAAAGACAGCAACGAGAACAAGCCCTGAGATGAACCACATGTTGGAGTTCGATGACAAAGACTTTAAAGAAACTATTCTAACAGCCTTTTCAAGGACTTCAAGGTCATAATGAGGGAAGAGATGGAGAACCTCATGATACTATGATAGAAAGGCCCCCTCCAGGAGCTGAGGATCTTTGTCCAACAACCCAGACATCCTCAGGATACTTGGGATACCAAGACCCCCAAGAAGCATGAGATGCTAGCAGAACCATTACCTTGGGGATGGCTGTATCTGGGTGATGACTGGCTACTTTTTGTATGGGTAGGAGATTCTAAAGATGCTTAGGTGGTACTGTATGCACAGTTGTCAGTCACTTACATCCTTAACCGAAATCACTCATAAGGATTTACTGGCCTGAGTGGGAGGGAGGTCTGCACAACCTATTGGATGCTTCCCTTAAAACTTCCTGCCTTTATCTGCTGTAATCAGCATAGTAATCTCCTCCCTCCCCTTGTTGCTTCTCTGACATCACACGGCTGAGCTGCGAGAGCCTGTGGGTTCCTGGTTGTCCACTTGTCCCCCATCACTGTCCACATTATGTCATTTTCCCATTGAGAACATCTCTTACAACCAAAATTATTTTGGTTATTACAATCAAGAAGTATTGCACATATCGAATACATTTATTTCACAACGTACTGAATAGTATCAATTGCAATTAATTCAGTGTGCACAAAATATAGAATGCACATCAAATACAATATGACACAATTTATTTTAAGGGTCACATAGTGGAGCCAGTCAATTGACTGGCTACAATACTGTGGCCTGAAAAAGTGTCAACGATGGTGAGGAAACTTTGATAACCCTAAGAAGGGGTCAAAGGGCAAACATAGTCAAACTGTTAGGAGCAGGTGGGACTAGTGTGCCATGTCACGTGACCTCTTTCTCTGCCAGGCAAAGGGACTAGCCTTTGGCAGGAGATACAAGCCTGTATTCAGTGGTGACTTTGTGAGAAACATAGCATCCTTTTATTTGTAAAAGACAATAGTTTTCCTCTGACCGTTGGAAGGATTGTGTATGGATAATCAGTGCACATAGTTCTAAGAAACAGGCTTCTGGATTTTGTCAGAATTTATCAGTCACTACTCTTGGAAGACATATGATAGCACTATTTAGATTGAGGCTTCTGACCTGCCAACTAGTAGTTCCTAATAACTTTAGATATCAAAGGGAGAGTCTCTTGTGCTAAGTTTTTGCCTACCCACTGGTGGAAAATAGTAGAGCAGTTTGTGGCAATGGCTTCAACTGAAGAAATTTCTCTAATGCTTTATGAGCATCTACAGTATGAGCAAAGGACATATCAATTTCAATTCTACAGTCTTACCACAGCATATTGAATGGGCTCAGAGGTCTCACTCGCAGGTCACTTTAACTTTTTGTTTTTCTTTACTGCAAATTTTGCATAGACAATTTCCATTAAAACACACACCAAGGAGTTTAACCCAGACAGTTCAGGGGTTACAACCGCAATCGCCTAGATACCGTCTTATCTCCTTGGCTGACAGCTCAGGGAATTCGGGGGAGTGCAGAGGAGCTCAGCAGGCCAGGGCAGCTGGTGCAGCAGAAAGGCATCTTTCCTTAAAGCTGCTGAGGCTAGGACAACGTGAGAGGAGAGATTAGGGGTGTGCAAAAGGAGCAACTTCACACCTGGAAGCCCAGGTTAACACTTTGGGTTTTATGGGGCTGACAGCTCAGCGTCACCAAATAAACTCTTAAGAACAACTAAGACCCAATTTGGAAAACCAGTTTCAATTCTACCTATTGCTGCTCAGTCTCTAAACATTCACTGACAGGTAGCACATACGATCTGATCCTGGGAGTCTTCTCACATCCCCTAACCTGGCCTGTACAGCCCCTAAACAGGTAAGGCACTGTAGGACCTTTCCTGCCCCCCTCTCCTCCCACTTGGGTGAGAACATGTGCCACCAACCCCAGAAAGTCTTATCATGTCCTCTAACCTGATCTACGCAGCCTCTTCTTCCCTTTCTCTAAAGATGCAGTGGGACATTACTGACCCCACGTTGGGAAGCAAATTTTTCAAGTGGCTCAGCAGTGCCTAAGCAGCAGTAGCTACTATATCTGCTCAGGTGGCCTGCCATGCTCTCACAGATTTCTCCGGTAGAGACACAGTGAGTCCAATAGGTTGAGATCGTTTATTACACAGACAGCATGAGCAGGATCAGTATGGCATCCACTTTCCACTTTCCGTAGGACAACATCGGCTAGGAGAAACCTGAAGCTAGAAGACACACTGGAGGGTTGCTCCGTCATGGAGAAGCTAATCCCACACTGCAGCTAAGCAGCTGGCAGTCTGAAGCTGTTCCTTAAATTTAGGATGAATGGCTGTGAAGGGTAGCAGATCCCTTGCTTCACCAGAACTAAGGAGTTGGGTAAGGAACTGCCTCATTGAAGCCTCCCTCAAGATGGGGAGGGTTGTACAAGATGTGGAAGCTGATAGCTGCCTGTTGGGCCCAGATACATCCGTGCCCAAGATAAACTCTGTGCCAGCATCTCATGCTTCTTAAAGGCTTGGTGCCCCAAGTTGCATGAAGAAGTCTGACCTTGGTTCATGGATGAACCAGCTAAGTGAAAGGCTGACAGAGTGCACTGGGCCCCTAAGCTGTGCAACAACAGAGAAGGCATTTAAAAACTACGCATGCAAAGGAAACTCTGCTCCTTGGGAAGAGGTGCAGACTGAAGGGACTGTCCTGGGAAGCACCCCCAAAAATGCACCTTGCTGCATTTCCGCTGACTCGTGGACAGTAGCCATGGGCTGACAGTATGGCCCAGCAGTGGGAGGACTGGATGCTTAAGACTCCCAAACAACACATATAGTGTTCCCCACATGATAAATATTTCTTTTGGGTTTTATTTTTTTTTAGTTTTTCTGCTCAAAGTCTCACAAGACTGCAAGCAGGTTGTTATTGGGGCTGCATTCTTATCTGGAGCTCAGGTCCTCATCCAAGAACATTCAGGCTGTGCACAGAATTAGTTCCTTGTGATTGTACAGAGCAGATTCTCAGGTCCTAGAGGAAGTGCTTCTCTGTGGGCAGTTCACAGCAAGGTTGTTTGCTTCTTTAGGGACACAGGGAGTGCACCTTCTCTGCAAAAGGGGACCAGGCCTTCTTTGGAGCTACCACCTGATTATGTTAAGATCATCATAATAAAATTTCTTTAAAGTAATTCAAAATCACCCAATTGGGCATCTTAGTTGCCTCTAAAAAAATCCCTTTGCCTTTGCCATATAATTTAACCAATTGCAGGGATGCTATCCCATCACCTTCACTGGTTCTGCTCATACTCAAAGGAGGAGAAATATTCAGGGCATGAGACTCAAGAACAGAAATCTTGGAGGCCACTTTAGAATCTGTGTAGTACTGCAGACTTGAGTAAAATTACCAGGACTTCACTCCCTAGTCATGCGATTTGTTAGGCAAGGTATCCCCTTTGAAACACTTTTCTTAGGTGCAAAAAAAAAAAGAACAATACTTTCATGTATTATCATGTTAACATATGTAAATTGACTTTTAAAGTCTTCGTTTTTCACCATTTGCTTAAAATGTAGCAGAGTAAGGAAGCAGCACAAATTCTGTACATCCTGCCTCTCAACCAAAGCCCCCACATATTGAATATTGATATCACGTTGTTCTGACAAAGTCAGACTTTTAATCCACTTTTATTTATTGATAAATTGGGGTGCCCTTTACTGATATATTTATTAATCACATGAAGGGAGATTGAAGGCATAAATCTAGAACAAAACATTTCTCCCACTCACAGAATCAGTTCCTGGTATTTAAAATGAGGTAATTGCATATGAGATCTCTAAACCTCTTCCCAACTCTGAACATTTTCGGAATCTAAACTTATGTCAAATATGCTTTATACTATCAATAAACGGAACTTTAGAAACTAGGATAGCACCTCATAAAATCTTCTTTAATTTTTATATAATACTGACTCTTAATTTAAAGAACTTTAGAGTAGATGAATATTATTACCATCTGATAAATATCTAGATTTTACTAATATAGTTGAACCTAAATCAACTCTATTCCTCTCATTTCTCTGATATGTTCAATTACTTCCCTATATCATACTCATTCTTTGTAATTTTCTATGGACCATCTGTCTTATCCCACAGACATATCTGAGCTCATTTGGAATCTAACAGATGAATGCATGATGCTCGTAGTAATCTTCTACCAAATTGGATAACCTTTTTTAGAAAAGAGTAATAAAATGTTCCAGACCCAAAATAGAAGAATTATATCTTCTTGTACTAATGCTTTCCAAATTACTGATCAAAAATGGAAAATATTGTATACTGCATATCATTATTATATATAAGCAGAAAGAAGTTTAATATCAGTTATTTTTATTAATCTGAAACAAAGTATCTGGTAGATGTTTGTATTATAGTACAAAAGAGCTTCAGCTATTTAATTTTTAATAGATTAATAGTTCTTTTAGAAGTTTTGATCCAGTTTACCTGTAATTTGCTGCATAAGCTAGAATTTTTAAAAAAAATGTATGTATGAAGCACAAGCAAGTATTATGGTATCACTAGTGTACATTATATATGTATTACATAATGTATATTGTTTTAAATCTATCTCTCTTTTTAATGGTTCACTATTAAAAATTCAAGTTAGAGTAAAAAGCTTGGGCTGGGTGTGCTGGCTCACACCTGTAATCCTAGCACGCTGGGAGGCCAAGGCAGGAGGATTGCTTGAGCCCAGGATTTTGAGGTTTCTGTGAGCTAGGCTGATGCCATGGCACTCTGATAACAGAGCAAAACTCTGTCAAAAAAAAAAACAAAAAAACTTTGAGTATGAAAAAATGACCATAAAATACAAAGGACATGGACATAGACATTGTAAATTTCACATGTGGGCCTCAATTCAAGATTTCCCACTTGCAACAACGTAACCTTGAGGAATTTCATTATCTTGTTTTTTTTAAAATTAGTTATTTCATACATAAAATATGATTAATGATATATCTTTCACAGAGTTGTTATGAAGAGGAAATAATCTATAATCTAGAAATATACCTGCATAGAATTTGACATATTTTACATGTTCAATAATGCTATAAATAAAAATATTTTATCAAAATACTTTGCAAGTAACTTTTTTGTTTTTTATTTATTTGTTTATTTTTTGGGAAAAAGTTGTTCTGCTTTCAGAGCTTCTCACAAAGGTGTTGCCTTAGATTCAGGTTTATTGAACTCTGTCCCTTAAGTATAGATGCATAAACACAATAGAAAAAAGTGTAGAAGAGAAAACTTTATCTACAGTAAATGTGGCCAGAATTTCCTATCACAAATTTTGAAGAGTAATCCCAAGACTCAGAATAATTTGGGAAAACAGAGAGGGACATGGAAATATACGTTATCATATGCAAGAGGTAAGAAGAGTTCATAAGGGCCTTAATACAAACCTTCAACTTGGTGAATTTGGATTTGGAGACAACACATAGGTTTCATTTTATTCATAATGGAGAATAGTGAAGGCAGGGCTAAAGACAACATTCCATGTTTGTAAGCTATTTTTATTTGGCAAAATTGATCTCATTTGAAAAGATAAGGCTAAATATTTCCCATAGCAAGCATGGAATCAGGTTTGTAAACACTAAATTAAGACAAATTTTTCCCTTTCATCACTAAAGTTAACATTTCTCTAATGGGTTCAGAGTGAGCATGAGTTGCCAGATTTTTAAAGAAAGGGCAGGTATGCAAAGTTTTGGGTTGTGGATATCCAGAGTTATATTCTTCTTACGTAGTTGAAGAACTAAAAGTAGCATAAAAATTCACAGTCTTGCAACTCAGAATCAAAAAATACAATTCTAAAGTGTTCAGAAAAACAATGAGGGAAAACATGAAGAAACCATCATTAATATGTTATTTTTATAAAATAGAATGCCAAAGATATGCAGATTTGTTCTAATCCAAAATAGATTTAACAAAATTACAAGCATGATGTACATACCCATGTGTGCAAGCACACATACTCATGCTCTCGGAAATTAAAATCAACGCAGTAGTTAGTGAATATTACTACTGTTATTTTTTTCTTTTTTTAAAGACATGAAACATAGAATTCAAAATATTGAGAATCTTAAGAACAAAAAAGAAAAAAATATACATCATAAGGAATATATAAATGATTTAAAATATAGCTATATTTATCCTTAGGAAAATTTAAAAAAGACATGGACACAATTAAATATTTGATTAAAAATGAATGAAGAAAGCAATACAAGGCAACAAAGACAGGAACTGGTGGATCTAAGTATATACATTAAGTAAAAGATAATACCATTGCAATACTCATTTTGCTTACTCAAAGTGGCTGTAAAAAAATGTGAAGCAATAACCCAGAGGAGAGGCTTAGAAGAACCCCATCAATTACGAAGGAAATTCACAAAGTGATTGACGTGATTAGAGAAAAAAATGATAGAAGTGGAAGACAGACAATTAAATACCTACCTAGAGATAATTGGTATAAATTTAAGAAAATGTATTAAATGAAATATTAAAGACAATAGCAAATATGAAAGAAAATGTTATTGAAATGAAGACATGTATGTGCAGATAAGAAGTACTCACTGTACTGAAATTAACAACTACGACCATCTATCATGAGTCATCAATAAACTTTGTAGTAAAAGGTGCAACATTTTTCATTACAGGCAATGTTGCAGTTAATTTGAGAAGAAAAATTAATGACCTCTGAATTACTTCTAATTAACAAAACAATATAAAAGAAATATCTAGCATACTTTGAAAGAAATAAAGTATGTGATCTCAAAATGTTGTATTCTGTTATGTTTTGTTAATAAATAAAGGAGAGAAAAAGACATTTTCAAATGCACACAAAATTAAGTTTTATTGTATGTATATGTAGCTTTACTGAAAAATTGATTTGAAAACATATGCCTATTAAACAATATACAAATGAGAGTAAAGAATATATGCATGTGAAAATAAAACCTTAAAAAATTTGTAGTAAAAAATTAAATCCATATAATTACAGAATTAAATTTAATTCAATGAGGTAATTATGGTCATAAAACAGGATGCTTATGATATACTTAGGAAAGAATTTGCCTAGCACACAAATGAAGATTGAAATCAAATAACAATAGCTTACTTTTTTTTTTTTTTTTTTTGCTGCTCCTAAGATGCCAGGCAATGTCACAAGACATTGAAAAGAATTAGAGAACATACATGAGATTCTTGGCATGGGGCAGGAAAATAAAGTCTTCATGGTATGTTTGAAAGACATAGGAAAAGTAATATTTATATGAAACCAAGTACAGATAAATTTGATAAAATGATTACATGACCTTATTCGATGTGAAGATTTCTGTATATTATCCTAGGTCTGTTAGATTTTTCCAAGAATGAAAGTCAGGAATTCTGCATTGTAATTAAGCTGCCTAGATAATTTCATGCCCACCAAAATTTGAATACTACTCTTTTTAATAGGTAGGTAGCTCAATAGACAACTCAAATGAATAGTAGGAATAGAGGACTGTAGCATACAAACATCTTGTATACTCAAAAACTAAGAAATTTCTCTGAAATACAAAGCCTTTAACCTGGAGTTAGGGCTACAGCACGATTTGTTTAGTATGAGGGAGGTAAGGACACACCTTTTATCGTGTGGGCTTTAGGAAGTACTAAATAAAATATTCAATGTCCACAAACTTAACAACTCTACCAAAGCATGGGTATTGAGAGAAAAGTCTTTTCTATTGTCACAGTTGATCCTTCCTTTTCCTAACAATGCCATTTATTTACCTTATTGTGTGAAAATTTCACGAATGTGTCTGAATTTCAAATATTTGAGTTTCTCAGCATGAACTCAATCTCTTAAAATGATCTTACATTGATCATCATTTTTAAGATTTATATTATTTAATTTTACAAAAAGCTATATACCCTTTAAGAAAAGTATAAATATAAAATGAATGTAGGGTTTTGTCTATTCTTCTTTGTGATTAATTGATTCAATTCAAGAATAGGCAGTAAAAATGTACTGACATGAAAGGCATATATGGGAAGCTAAATAAGGTCCAGTCCCCCCTACTTAAGCCATGGGCAGAGAATGCACAATTTGGATGTTGTTGAAATTCCCCAAATGTAATTTGCTTTAAACAAAAGGACATAAGACTTGAATATACACTAAAATCTGTTTTTAGAGATTAAATTTCTTGCTTTCTAAACATACTCTATTATAATTTACATTTTATAATTGATGACTAATTGCTAATTAAACAGTAGATACAACACAAAAATAGTTTTTGACCTGTATACTAAAGTAGAAGTCATTTTGACCCAGGGAAATAAATGGCATTTTCTGAAACAAGAATTAATTCCTAAGCAAGACTGCACATAGCCTTTTCAGAAATGAATAAATTTCACAGCTTTATTCATTGTTGATCTCCTGGCTTTATTCAGATGAAAAAATGAAGATTGCAAATTCTATAGAAAGTGAAAAGGACCAGTATAACACCAAAGTTTAGTATGCAATTTTTCACATGAGAACTAGAAAGATTACTGTTCTACAAACAATAAAATAATTCTTATTTTCCATATGACAGCACTTGTATTATGACTCAAATACTAAAGTATTTGCACTATTGGCCAAACTCCTATTTTCAATGCAAGACTGCAAATCACATTTGAGATATGATAAACACATGAAGATTTGAGTCTTACAAGGGAGTAAGTATTGAATACTCTCTCTCTCTCTCTCTCTCTCTCTATATATATATATATATATTTTTTTTTTTTTCCTCTGAGACAGAGTCTAGCTCATAGCAACCTCAAACTCCTGGGCTCAAGCAATCCTACTGCCTCAGCCTCCTGAGTAGCTGGGACTACAGACATGCGCCACTACGCCCAGCTAATTTTTTCTATATATTTTTAGTTGTCCAGCTAATTTCTTCCTATTTTTTTAGTAGAGACAGGGGTACCGCTCTTGCTCAGACTGGTCTAGAACTCCTGAGCTCAAAGGATCCGCCCGCCTCGGCCTCCCAGAGTGCTAGGATTACAGGCATAAGCCACCATGCCCAGCCTGAATACTCTTTATATTTTATGTCCTAGGCAGCTCAAAAGGTTTATTCTGTTTTGTTTTAGACAATTCATTGAATGGAACATTTCATTCGATGTATGTAGTAACTGCGTCCTTTACATAATGACAAACATTTTCATTCTATTTTCCATATTTGCTTTATTCTTATATGATGCCAGTTTCCTCCAAGTGTTCATGACTCTGCCATTAGTAATGCTTTTATTTTTTATTAGTAATTTTTCTTCCTTTTCTACCTTTTCTTTGACCAAAGAAAGAGTAGAGAAAAAGCCTCAGTGAGCCAAGTGAAGCCACAAAAACACTCAGTCAGCTGGTCTGACAATGAGGATTGAATTTGTATGTAGGCAGAGTCCTTAATTAACAAACTTATTTGAGAAACATTTGTTCATTCAGAAATTTTTATCTATATCATAACCATGAAAAAGATATGGTCACATATTTGGAAAGACTATAATCTTAATAATTGACCCACATTACACAAAACCATAATTAAGAGAAACAAAAAATAACATTTTTCAAAGGGCTTTTACTGTGCAGAAATATGGCACTAGCACGTGTTTGTAGCCATGCTCTGCATGTTTTTGTTAAAACGTGACTATATGTACAGATTGGAAAGGGAACCTCCTGGAGCTCTTACTACAGCCATCGTATAAACTCAAGGAAAGTGGCTCACAGGGACTAAAATCGATACTGATCAAATAAGTTGGTGTTTCAGTCAACTAAGTTCATAGAAAGTAGTGTGGTCTGCTACAAACCCTGTTTTCGGATGTCTAAGCAAGCCTGGCATAGACAAAATTAGATTTTTACGAAGTTCAATCATTTTGACACATTTTCTTCCTTCGGAAAATCATTATTATACAAAGTTTACTATCTGTGCTTTTGGATGAAATAAAAACTGAGTTTGAAGTTATTTCTATGTGAACATAATCAGAACAACTATTTAAACTGACTTGATTTTTTTCTTGTTGCTTAAACACAGTTTGTTTTAAAATATCCTTGACCACAAAATCAATATTCTTTAACCTCCTAATCATGTTCTATTAAGTATATAGTAAGGGGTTTAGATTTTAGCTTTGCCTTTTAAAAAAGGATTATGTTTTTTATCTATTTCATAAAAATGAAGAAGATATGATAAATCTAGAGATAACTCTTAGAAGATTCAAATTTAATTGAGCCAGAATATATTTAGTCCTGGTAAGCAATGTCACCTCAAGTAGTGTCATCATTTCTGGTATGCAGAAGAGTGTTAGGTCAGCCAACTGGTCATATGTACACATACACTCTATTTCAAAACCTACTCTGGCAATATTGGAAAGTAAACACCACTATCAGAGTGATTGTAGCCTAGTGGAAGAGAAAGGAAAAGAGGTAGACAATCATGATATGTTATTTTCAATGCTCTGATAGGGATAAGTATAGAATACTGGAAAAGATTTGAGGAGGGCTTTTTACACTCATATTTGAGAATCAGAAGTCTTCCTGTTGGAGCTGATATCTGCAAATATAAGTGCCTTGGTTTTCTATTGCTGCATAAAAAATTACCTCCACATTCGACAGCTTAAAACAACATATATTTTTTATCTCATAATTTCTGTGGGTACTGTGGCACAGGTTCTCCCCCAGGTAGGGTGACAAATTCATGAAGTTTGCCCAGGACTTTTCTAATTTTAAACCCAAAAATCCTGTATCCCAGGTATCCTCTTGCTACCAGGCAAACTAGGGACTTTTCAAGTATTCACATGGCTGCAATCAAGATACTGATTGGGGCCAAAGTCATTTCAAGGTTCAGCTGGGACAAGATCTGTATCTGAGCTGACTCAGTGATTGCTGACAGGATTCAGTTCCTTTAGGGTTTTGAGACTGAGGTTCTCAATTCCCACTGCCCACTGGCCCGAGGCTCCCTCCACTCCTTGGCAAGAGACTCCCTCCATCACAGCCAGCCTGCGACAGCCAGGGAGAGAATGCCAGCAAGCCCGACCACGGTCTTTTGTAGTAGAAATACAGAAGAGACATTCCATCACTTTTGTCAAATTCTGTTTCTTAAAAGCAGGTCACTAACTAAGTCCAGCCCACCCTCAAGGGGAGAAGAATAAGCAAGACCAAGTTCACTGAGACTCAAGCGAGCCATGGCTGAAGCCTTGTACACAAACGAGAATCACTGAAAGAAGCAGCATCTTGTAATGTTGACCAACATGTTTCCTGCAGAACATGTAACAGTACATTTATCTGATCAAGAATTTGATCAACTAATGAATATCAAAGAAAATTTCATATACAATTTTTTTTAAATGTTTCATTACATATAATGAACAGGGAAAAGAGTGAGCTTCTGTCTGTGTGCATTCGTGCATATATATGTTGCAGTGGAGTAAGTTGTTTTGAAAGATCTCTTTTTTTGTCTAGCTGCTTTTTAAAGTTATTTTTAACTTACAAAATTCCAGGCATAAACTATACAATTACAATCTTAAAAAAGAATAACTCTAAAAATAAAGAATAAAAGTCTTCCTGTGGCCTAAGCTTTCCTCCCTTTTCTATCCCCATTATTGCCTCCTGCTTTCTGCCCTTTGCTCTCCCTTAATGTGCCTTTTCTGCTTCTAGATACTGCGTTTTCCTGTAATATTTTTTTTTCTCCCAAATCCATCCTTAATCCTTTATTCTCATTGTCTTTGTTATTCTTTTAGATTTCAGCACAGACATCACTTTCTCAGAATTTTCTGAACTAATAAAATGTTCCTTATTAAACATTCTCACACTTATTCATTTCATGTTCTGGCATTTACCTCAGTTCTATGTTTACATTTATGATATGATTATGTATTTAGTTCATGTTTATTCCCTAGAACATTAGCTCCATGTGGGAGCTCACCAGGTTTTTCTGAGTCATAGACTATATACATGTCTTGCACATCGGATACAGTAGTCCCCATCCTTATGCTCAGGGATGTGTTCCAAGCCCCACAGTGAATGCCTGAAACCAGGGATAGGACCAAACCCTATATATACTATTATATATACCATGTTTTTTCCTTATACATGCATACCTATAATAAATTTTAATTTATAAATGAGGCACATTAATAGATTAAAAACAATAACAAATAATAAGGTAGAATAATTATAACCATATACTGTAATAAAATTATGTGACTATGATCTCTCTCTCAAAATGTCTTATTGTAATGTACAGTTGGTAACTAAAACCATGGAAAACAAAACTGTGGATACACAGGTACTACTATAGTTTCTTTCAGTATTTGCTGAATGAATGAATAAAAATACCCGTAATAGTTAACTCAGTGTTTGCTAAATGAATAGTTCCTTCCTGAATGAAAGATCTTGTTTTATTTGTTTTGTATACATTTAGAGAAGGAGTAACTATGTAGTGTTAAATTAAATTTGGCCCAATGCTGCCTCCATATCTTGAATCCAGATGTAGTGATCTGCAACTTAACTTAATATGTAAACAAACTGCAACTTAACTAAGAGTATAATCTTTTAAGAAATAGCTGTGTCTAAGGCAATCACTTCAGCTCAGCTTCAGCCAATCACAGACTGCCAACTGATCAGACCATGTCCATGTAAGGCAAATGCTTCATCATGCCATGCCCAGATAAAACAAACACTCAGTTGTAACCAATCATGCTATTTATGCATGTCACTTCTATTAAACATACTGTCTGCCTACATTGCTGGGTGGAGCTCTCTAAACCTCTCTTGGTTCTGAGTGCTGCCTGATTCATGAATTATTCTTTGCTTAAATAAACTCAGTTAAATTTAATTTGTCTACAGTTTTTAACAGTAAACCTCAGTTTACACAAAATATGTTGTTTATTTTCTCCACTTTACTATTTTTTTATACCATGGTAGAATATTTCCAGTCAACAATGAAAAAAGTTATTCTACTGAATTAATACACTGAAATGCATCTTACTTGAACTATATGCCATGAAATGTAGTAATGGTATATTCTTATTTTGTTCACTTAGATATTAAAACATGCTAATATAAATTAATTTATGCTGTCTTCACAGTATTGTTATTGAATTGTTTGGACATGGAAATATCCCATTTTATTTCAAAATGAAGATAGTGATGCTCAGGGCAATTAAGTAACTAGCCCAAGGTCATGCCACTTCTGAACAAAAGTACTTTTTAAAAAATGTAGATACAATTGAACTTTTCTAATTTCATCATACTTCTCTTTTTATTACATAGCTGTTATGTCAGATGTGCTAGTGGCTACTTTGTCTTTCACGACCAGCAGAGCATCATTGTTACAGGCACATGGGACTGGTCAGCAGCCTGTCTTCTGCTTGGTTCTATAGTATTTATGCTGCTAGCTAGAATTACCACAAGAGGGCACAATGACCTATGAAACTCATTCTCTCACTATGTGGTTTCCTTCGAATGGATTAAAAGTGGGAGGGAGAAATGGAAAAGAAAAGAGAGGAAGCCGAGAATACTTTTAAGTAACTAAATTCCAACGATTTTTAATTCCGGAATTACATGCAAGCTGATCAGAAATTTAAAGTACTTCTACTCATTAGTCTAGATGAGCATAAATTCTGCACAGACTTGAGATATATGGGAAAATTTGTCATAAATATATTTATTGAAAATATTTGATAGACTTTTACATCCAGAAGATGCTTTCATGTGATTACCACAAAGGTATAGATTTGGCCTGGAAGGAGCAAAACTGGAATATTCTTTCCTTTTTCTCTGTCCCATATACCCTTCAGTATCAACCTCAATTTTCATCTTTATTGGAAGTCCTTTCTTAAATGGGATCAGCCCTTAGAAATATTTCCTCCCCCTCAGGAGCATTAATAATTCCATTATGCATCTGTTCATCCCAACTACACCTTGAGTGATTTCTAGGTGTCAGAAACTGTGCTGGAATGGGGGTGAAGAGACTGAATACAATTATTGGCTTGAAGGAACTCAACGACTAGCAGAGATGAGAGAAAAGTAATCTTTAATGAGGATTGGGGGCTTATTAATAATTCTTATTTTACTGATGAAATAACTGCTTCATCAATTTAAGTAATCCATAAACTCACACCAAGGTCAACCTGACTCTCAAGCTTATGTTTTTTTCTTCTAACACTTCAATAAGATCATGGATTTTTAATTCCCTTACAGACCTTTGAGAATCACAGTAGATCCTCAAGTAGTGTATGTGTGTGTGTGTGCGTGTATGTGTGTGTGTGTGTGTGTATGAAACGCAATGGAAATGTATTGACAACTAATTGATATATATTATAATTTGATTTAGTTCTGTCTGCACTAAATTTTTTTGAGAAATTCCGTTGTAATAAGTGACAAAATTCTCTTTTCCTCTTGGCATAAGAAGTAACAATATATAGGACTTTAAAGATATATAATTTTTGCAAATTTATTCATGTAAAAGTCATTAATTAAAATTCAAAAATTATTATTTACTTTATGTGATAAGCTGTGCAAAGAAAGCAAACTTAAAAACCAATTAAATCAACATGATGATCAAATACCAGGAGGACTTCATAGAAGATGCTCTGCTAGAACTGTTTAAAAGGCTTTGGAAGAAACTCTTGTTGAAAAGTGCAGTAGAGACAATTCCAAGAAGAAAATCTGGTATGAGAAATAGCATGCAGATAAAAGCTTAAAATGAGCAATGATATATTTGGGCAATTTACAGTACCTAGCAGTTAGATTAATTTACAAAATAGGAAAGTACTTGAGGACAGTGATTATTCATTTAAAACTTGTTAGTATCTAAATTTTATTAGATAATGTCTAAATAATAAAAAGCTCAACTCCGGTTGTCTCAAGACAATATATATATACATAAAATATAAACATATATGCATATAATGTATATGAAAATATACTTTTAACCGAGTTATATATAAACATCTACATTATATGTCAGGAAGGAAAATAACTTACAATGAAATTAAAATAAAATGAAGTATCTGAATAGTCAATGATTGCTCAATGTAGAAAGTAGTTTGTAAACCTTTGCAGGACAAGACATTTAACATCCCCAATAGTTATCTGTATTCAGAGCCACAAGAAACTTAAAATTCATCAAGCAAAATTATTGGTCTTATTAGCTTCGAAAGCTTAGTCTAATAGAGAGAGATGGAAAACATAGATGAGAAATAAATATTATTCAGGAATCATTGTGAATATCAAAGAAAGAGTAGAATTCTGACCCTGGATAACTAACTGTCTAGGCTAATTTATTTTAACTTTAAAAAAATGAATGTCTTTTGAAAATAGATTTCAAATAATAAAATTATAATATAATATGTATATATAAATAAATTTGTAAATGTGAAGGTTATAGTACCATGGAAATCAGACAGAACATAGCATAATAAAAAGAAGAATGAAATGCAGGTAAGTTTTTCAGAGATATATGACAAAAGATTATGTAGATTCAGCATGTTCATGGAAAGATTAAAATTATTTTTATAATACATGTGGTTTTCATAATATTTGTAGCATTACTAAAAACAAAAGAAAAATCAGTCAAGTCAGATTAAAGCTTTAAAGATAGCTAAGAGATTAATAACAAAAATGAGCAGACATACAATGTAGTTGGGGGAATAGTTTTCCACCTCCCAGAAAGACCCAGAAGTCCAGGGTATTTGGAGAACTTGGTTTAGGAACTAGCTCAGTTAATGAGAACTAGGGCACCGGGTTGGTGCTGAACTAGCAGAAGGTACCACAAGCTAAGTGGATGCTGCTGAACTACAGAGTTAAAAACCACTTGTTCAGTCAAAAATTAATCTAGTAAGAACCTGACTGAGCCTATGACTGACACGATTAAACCTACAGCAGCTAGAGTAGGCTTAGCTGACAAGGACAATGATGCTTCTTCCTGATACATGATGCTGCCTCTCATTAAAGCTTAGATTCTGCATAGAATTTCATCAGAATGAAATTTTACAAGTCTTCCAATACTTGCCCTCACGTATACCTTTTCACATAATTATTCTAGGGTAACATTTTCCTAAGGTGACCTTCAGAAGATTATTCCAATAGGATGTTATTAATAGCTATTATGTTGATGGTGGGGGGATTATTGACTTCATCTTAATAATTTTTCCTTGGAAAAATCATTAAAGTTCAGGAGTGTCAGCCAAATGCAAATGACACATGGACCTAAATCTCTAGCTGTCACCTCTATATAGCCCATAGTCAGATGAGAACAACCTGTTCATCATTACTTCATTGGTTTTGGAGTCTAAAGTCCAAATTGAAAAACATCTGTATTTTCTACATTTGTTAACGGCATTGCCTTTATCTCACTCATCTAGGTATTTTTTTTTAATTGGTCTCATGTCCAATCTTCCACTCTTTCATGACTCAGTTCTTTAGATTCTGGTCTTGTCACTTCTTGTTTTTTAAAAATATCTAAATTTGTAGGCTTCATGCTGTTGTAATTAGCCACTACCTTAATCCAGGCTATCATTTATAAATTATCACCTACACAACCTTTAAAGTCTTCTCAAGGAATTATTATGTGCCATTTATGCCTGTCCAATCAGCTGAATGCTTGATAGCCAGATGGTTGTTTTTAAAGCAATTGTTGAATTATCTTTCTCCATTACTCAGCTATGTTCATGGGTTCTTCGTTGCCTATTTAAAGAGATCAAAATAGCCAAGGTAGCTTTTTAGTGACTTCTATACTCTGTAGCTAACTTACATTTCTAACTTTATTTCTCCCTTTTTTGTACATATCATTTGGGTTGAATGGAAATATTTATCAGAGGGAGAACACAGAGGAACACTCGTATTGAGGGAGAGAAAAATATCAGGTATAGTAAATTAAAATAGAAAATAAGTCAGTGAACTTAGGAGAAAGTAAACAGGTCAATAAGAACTTACGGAGATATGGTATCTAGCTGAAATGCTAATATTTTACATTGTTGGAACAGCAAAATTAAGGTTAGCCAAGACTAAATTGGAGTTTGACCACATAGGACAATGAGTCTAGCTGAGGATAACCTGGAGATGCCATTCTCATTTAGTTACCTAAACAAAAAGAGTCAGATTCATTAAAAACAAAAGAAATCATGTCAAAATAAAGTAAATGTTTTTTTTTTTTTTTTCCTAGAAGGACACATTGTGTAGTTATCTAAACTTGAGAGAAGGCCTGGGGAGAAATTTGGTTAAGTTTTGTAAAAAGAATAAAATTAGGACAGAAAAAATATAAATATTATGTAAAATAGTTAACTTCAGCTTTTCGGCTTAAGACAGCTTCTGAGTGTGGTGCAGACCTATTGGTTCATTCATAGACTGGTCACAGTTAGCACAGGTAATAAACTATGTGTTTTCCTATACATGTTGTCTAATCTGTTTGGCTTCCATAGAAGAATGCTCAGACTTGGGAATGTGTTAAGCTCATCTTCCTGGATCCTGGTTGGATTGGCCTTTCTACTTGCAATAGTAGAAGTGAATTGATTAGGTTGGTTTCATTCCTTTATCCTTGATGAGGGACGGGCTCATTGAGGTTGGAAATGGGCAGTAGGAGTCAGTAGTTTGTTCCACCTGAGCCGAAATATTTATTTTCCCCTCTCTAATATCTATCATACCATTTCCATCATCATGTTCTCTCCACATCTTTGTATTTCCAAATACTTCTCACAATTTAAGCCTCAGTTCAAATACCACAGTATTTATCAGGTACTTTGTCAATATTTTTGAAAGAATAAACTAAGTCATAAATACATGTAAAAAAATAAATGAATGAATAAATGAACAAATGAGTAAATAGAGACATCTGAGTTGACAGGAAGTTCTGGAAATAATATAAAACTGTACTTATTATATCTCAGATTTGTGTAAAAGTTTAATCCAATAAATACAAAACATTGTCTTAAGATTCTGGGTTGGAGAGAACAATAAAACTGTTTCTATCTCTTAGAGATAGATAGATTGATAGATAATATCTCAGAGCTATCAAAAAAGTAAAGACAGATTTTTATGAATAATCTATGACGGAAGACATAATTTTATTTCCAAAAGTAAGAAAAGGATTAAGGAACATATGAGCTGAATTTTAAATGGGTGGATAAAAATATCTGTGAGGGTTAGAGGGGGTTTATTGAGTGATAGGACAAGGAGAGGTTTATTTTGGAAACTAAAATATTAACACTAACGAAAATGTCTAAAGATTTTTCTCAAATAAATGTGTTAAAATATCAATAAAGAGTAGCACTGTATAAATGTGTAAGATAGCGATATTTACCTACCTTGTAAAATAATTTAGTTCCATAGAATTAAGACTAAATGTTGAGAGAATATCTAGCAAAACACAGAAATTAACAGTCAAGACATTAGCCGTTGTTATAATATCCCTTGTTTATTTATTTTTCTTATCATAACATAATTAAAAAAGGGATTCTAAATTTAAATCCATAAAGTCATAATCAAATCATTTGCACCTGCAACTTTCACTAGATAGACATATACAAGCATTTGTAAATAGAATTTGGATGTCACCCTGCCTTATTTGCAAATTCCTGGTACTTTTGGGCAATTTAACTTTATAAACATATTTAGAAATCAATTTAGATTCTATTTTGGAAATATATTAGTGTTTTTCTCCCTAAAGTCAGAAAAAAATAATTTGTTCTGACTTCATGGCAGTGAATAAATGAAACTGATTTGTAAATATAAGTTTAAGTTAACTCACAAGCCATATGATTTTCATTGACCAGGAGCCAGACAGGAGAGAGACAATTTAATACATGAAGTATATGAAAATATGTAAGGAGAAGAAGAAATTTATTGTAATGACAGAATAATTGAGAATTTTGAATAATTGAGAAAAAGCTGGGTTTTTTTTGCATGCTTTCTTATATTCTGTCTTAAATAGTGTCAAGGGATGAAGATAGTATCTAATTCAAAATCCAAATAAAGATAAAATATGAATTTTCTCTGAATGTGAGTAGCCCAAGGAAGTGGCATACCAGAATGGAAAGAACACTACGATTTTAGGAGGACGGTCGCACATAATATAAGTTCAAAGCCTTCATCCAACATCTTCTAGTTGGAGATACAAAGCAAGAAACTTTCCTTTTTGAGTCTCAATTCTGCCTCACAAGTTTTTATGAATATTATTAAAAGTGCCTAGTATGGATCTGAGATGTCACTCCATCAATATCAGGTGAATCTGAATGTAATATCAATTTTAATATTTACTTTTATCCTTATATTAATACTTACATCTATATGCTAATTTTAAACTTTCACAATAATCTGCTGAAGATTCTTGACAGTTAGCTTCTCTCATTTTCAACTTTTTGTGCCACACTGCACAGTTTTATACTTAGTAAATAATGTGCTCCCAGGATGTTTATTGCCTCTATGACAATTATGGATGAAGTTGATAAAATACTAAAGTTTGAGTTAGAATAATATAGAAATTATTTGCATCCAATTCAGAGCATTCTGACAGTTATGGTCTGTCACCTGGTTTGCTTGTTGGAGACCATTTATCTCACGAACATCAATGAAAATATTTACACAGTAGCTGTGAAGAATCTGCTTGAAGGCACTGGAGAACCTACCAAAACGTTGAGAAATTGCCAGGCCAGGGTCCAAATAGAAGGCAAGAAGGAGGAATGAGCCAGGTCTTTTAGGGCCCTTGTGCCCATTGATGGTTGCCAATTATAGCAAAATGGAGCTGAGAGGTGGGAGAGGTAGGCGGTGCTTTCTCCAGTCTTTCAAAACCTGGAAGCAGGTGAGCCAGAGACTTCCAGGGAGAAGATGATCTGGTTTAAGAAAAAAAAAAAAAGTCAGACTTTGGCTCATAGCCACCCCCAAAGGGCTATACCTTAGGGAGAAAAGTTGAACCAAAAACTGACCTCTCTCAAATAATTTAGCTGAAGTAAAAACTCAAAGGATTGGTTTAACAAAATATTAGATACAGATGAACAGAATATTTGTTAACTGAAAGGTAGGTGAAAAGAATATATCCAGACCCAAATGAAGAGAAAGAAAATTATATATAAGATAGAAAAGAGCATAGGAGATATATGTGACATAGTAAGAACTAACATATGAGTATTTGACTCAGAAGGAGAGAAGGGAGTGTCAAAATAATGTGAATATTTGGGGAATGCTGTAAAGACAATTTCTCTTTTCTAGAGAACTATTTTTTGTTCGCATTCTGACAGTGATAGACCTAGAGTCACATGCAAATGACTAGTTTTAAGCCATAAAAGAGGAGGGGCATGAAAATTACTGCTCTTTTCTCTCTGCCTAAGTCTTCTCTGCTGGTGGTAGTGGGTGAAAGGCAGGGGTAAGGTCAACGCTGAAAAAGTTCTCACTCCCTACAGGAATTCAGTGATGTGAACTAAAGAGTTCAGGGCAAGACATTGCTGGAAAATGCGTTGTTCTATTTTTATATTATAAATTACTCTAATTAGCTAATTTAACATGACCAGCAAATACAGTATCTTTCACATTTTCCTTCATACTCTGGGTAAGAATTACAATGTTTGATTTGGAAGCCAGGGTTCACACAAGTAGCACAATGGATGGTGAAGCAGCCTAAGTAATTATGTAGCCCAACATTAAATAAAATTGCACTGCATATGGGATTCATGCTAAATGAATAGGTTTTAGCTGCTCTTGTCACAAAAGCAGAAAAGGGTAATTAAGTTAAATGATGGATATATTCATTTGCTTTACTCTAGTAACCTTTTCACTATCTCTGTCTATATATATCTCACAGCCATCATGTTGTATACCTTAAATATATACAATAAAATTTATTAAAATAATAAAATAAACAGAATTAGACAACTGAAGAAACAAGAAAATCTACTTTGTTTCAATATAAATATATTTTGAAAAGTCATGGGATTACAAATAATTTCAGTCTCACTCTCCCTTTTTTGCAGTGGGATACATAAATTTTGATAATAAAAAAACTTAAGTGATGATCATTAGGCCTCAATAGGAAACAATGATGTCTAGACACTAGCAAAAAATCCTCACACACACTGAGTACAATAAATAAAGACATAAGTACCTCATATCTTCTTATTATTTTAAATATTAGTTAATAAATAACTAATAACTTGGTCCCATAGAGTTTACAATAGATTTTTAAATCAAATGATCTATATACACAGTGGCCTTTCAAAAATGATAAGGAAAAGATTTGCACATAGTGGGTTGGCTCTGTAGGTTGGAAAAGAATATGTGCTCCAATAGTCCTCCAAGGTTCCTGCATTGTTTATAAAGTAATTAAAGTATTAATTAATATCTTTATTGCAACTAAGTGAATAATAAACAAATTACAACTAACATTGAACATATTTTTTTTTTTTTTTTGAGAAAGAGTCTCACTCTGTTGCCCAGGCTAGAGTGAGTGCCGTGGCGTCAGCCTAGCTCACAGCAACCTCAAACTCCTGAGCTCAAGCGATCCTCCTGCCTCAGCCTCCCGAGTAGCTGGGACTACAGGCATGCACCACCATGCCCGGCTAATTTTTTCTATATATATATTTTTAGCTGTCCATATAATTTCTTTCTATTTTTAGTAGAGATGGGGTCTCGCTCTTGCTCAGGCTGGTCTCGAACTCCTGAGCTCAAACGATCTGCCCACCTCGGCCTCCCAGAGTGCTAGGATTACAGGCGTGAGCCACCACGCCCGGCCCCATTGAACATATTTTAAAAGACTGGTTTTATTCCAAGGAGTTATTTGACCAAAATAATGTATACTAGGGAATATATGGTTTATTTATAATGTTAAAATCTTAGACAATTCATCACACATTATCAGTAAAAAAGAGCAAATAATATGACCATCTTAATATACGAAAATAAGTTTGAGCTGGAATTGTAAGCATTCAATAAATGCTAGTTATCATGGTTCTTATGGTGTGAGAATGCATAAAATGAGGTTAATGGATCAAGTCCTAAAATATTATGCTCTTGATTTGAGGGCTTATGGTAGAAATATAAGTAGATGTTAAAATATTTCAAGCTGAGAAATGGCTGAGTTGGATTCTTTCTTTTTTTTTCTTTTTTTTTTTTGAAATCAACAAAGATTGGAAGGGGCAGAATTTGGAGACTATTTCATAAAGGATGGAAGCTAATAAGGGCATGCATTAGAGCTGTTTGGCACCAAGGTTGCCAGTCTCTCTCCATGCAATGAATGCTTTCTGTCTACAAGGTGAAATGTCCTACATAAATTGCAGGATCTAATTGCAACTCTAGGAAGCATTGGTAAATATAATCCAATCTTTTCTGAGATAATCAAGAGTTCATCATAAGGGACTTAGATGAGTTGTTTAAAATTAGAATAATTTTATGGTTCTTTCAGAATTTATTTTAGACTATGCTAATTTGTAAATTTTTACAAAATTATACCAAACATAATAAATAACTAATCCTCATGCACTCAGATCCCTAAGAAAAAGTCCATGATCTCAGATATTTTAAATAAGTAATTACAAAAAGCATTTAAATTTTCTTATTTCTGAGCCTCAGTTCTGTACTACTTCATGCCTCCCTAAAGGAAAACTTTGCTCACAAATTTTGTGTGTCTTTGCAAGCTGTAATTTTGAAACAAAAACTAAGAGAATTACAAGTATAAACGTATTAATCTTCCATAGTAATGTTCCTTTTCTGTCCTACTATGGCTATTTCTCTTTCTTCTCCCTTTTTTCAGTCCACACACTCTGCACTTTTATTTATTTATTTATTTATTTATTTCAGGATATTATGGGAGTAGAAACATTTTGGTTACACATGACTTTGCCACATCCAAACCATGATTTGAAGCATGACTTTTCCCCCATACAATGCTCACTGCGTCCATTAGTTGTGAGTTTACCCACCCCCAGCCCCCTAGTCCCTGAAGAATATTACTACCGTGTGGGCACCATAGCGTTGATCAGTTAGTGCCACTTTTCTTTTTCTTATTTCTAACTTATATTTTAAACTTCAACCTTTTTTTGGTGTGTTGATTGTTGTTTTTCTAATGTTTAGTTTTTATTTTGTTAATTTATTTACCTAACTTAATTGTTATTTTCCAGTTTTAGTCTTTAATAATTGCATGCAAAAGTAAACATTTATTTCTACAAACAAATTTTGATGTATAGTATGCTCATTGAATGTTGAGTTCTATGTAACATTTGGTTTTTATTATTATTTCCTCTTACTTCAAACTGTTTTTATGACATACAACACACATTTAGAAAAGTTTACATTAGGAAATGCAAAGTTCAGTTCATTCATCACCACTTGAACAACTAAGTAAGCACAACACAAATCAGGAGCCAGAACATTGCCAACACCAAAAACATCTCCTGTTTTTTCCCCAGACGTTAACCCTCTGTCACTTTGAGGTAAACATGCTCTTGTTAGGGGTTCAATGTCTTTGTGTATTATTTTACCACCTAATTACATATTCTTAGACATAATAGTTGGAGGGTATTCTTTTAAATGTCTTTTTTGTATACAGGTTATGAGTTTCTTTTGGATGTGTACCTAGGAGTGAAACTGTAAGGTCATAAAGAAGGTGTATCTTCAAATGCAGTTAATAATATTAAATTTCTTCTAGGTTGTTTTAACAACTTACAATTACTGTGGAAGTTCCTAAGGATTACATTTATGCCACATCCTCTTTTCCAATTACCAGTATTATCAAATTTCTTGTCAATTTTATTTCTAGCCTTCTCTTGGAGGAAGTAGTATTATCTTATTGTGGTTTTAATTTACATTTCCCTAATGACTTTGGAGTATCTTTTAATATGTTTATTCTTATAGTCATGGGCCATATAACAAATTTTTTATCAACAATGGACAGCAAATATGTAGGTTGTCACATAAGATTACTATGGAATTGAAAATTTCCTATCACCTAGTGACATTGTAGCTGTTCTGATGCCATAAGGCAATTACCTATTTTTTTATAAATTTAGTGTAACCTAAGGGTATAGTGTTTATAAAGTCTACAGTAGTGTACGGTAATGTCCTAGGCCTTAAAATGTACTTACCGCTCATTTACTGATTCATCCAAAGCAACTTACAGTTCTGCAAGCTCCATTCATTGTAAATGCCATCTACGAGTGTATCATTTTTTATCTTTTACACTACATTTTTATTGTACTTTTTCTATGTTTAGATTTGTAAGTACTTATCATTATATTATAATTGCCTACAGTGTTTAGTACAGTGACATGCTGTCCAGGTTTGTAGCCTAGGAGTAATAGGCTATACCATATAGTTCAGTTGTGTAGTGGGCTACACTATCTGGGTTTATGTAAATACACTCTATGATGTTTGCACAATGATGAAATCCCCTAAGGGTACATTTCTCAGAATGGGTCCCAGTTGTTAAGTGGTGCATGACTGAATTTGTATCTTCGTTTGTAAAGGGCTGTTCAATCGCCTTCTGCCTGTTTTTTATTGGGTTGTCTTTCTTTTCCTTACTGACTTGAGGAGTTTATATATGGTAAGTGCAAACTCTTTATCAATTATATGAGTCACAAATATGGTCTCAGATTAATGATTTTAAGCAAAAATATCCTTATTTTGTTATCAAAATTTATCAATTTTCTCTCACTAATAATTTTTATGTTTCATTTAAGAAATATTTTCCTATTCAGAAGTCTGAAAGTATTTTTCTGATGGTCTTTCTGAAGCTTTTTTTTTTTAACCCTAACATTCGGATCTACATTCCAATGGAATTGATTTCTATACAAGCTGTCGACATGGACATGTACATGAATACCAAATATTCCCAGCACTATTTAATAAAAAACACTGTTACTTTCCCTCTACTCTCTGAAACCACTTTTTTTCATAAATCAAATATTCATATAGATTTGTTGTCTTTCTGGTCTCATAATTTTGTTCCATTGTTCTAGTTGTCTATTTCTGCACAAATACCACATTATTGTAATTATAGTAACTTCAAAATGATTCTTAATATACATTAGGATCAAGTCTTTCTAGTTTGTTCTTTTTATTCAAGATTATCTTAATCATCTTTGTCCTTTGCATTTCTATATTATTTTTAGAATCAGCTTGGAAAGATCAGCAAACTCTAATGTTAGAGATTTGATTGGATAAATCTGACAGGATTTGGGCAAAAATGGCATTATTATGATATTGAGTCTTTCAATATATTAAAATGATATATTCTTCTATTTATGTAGGGTTTTGGGGGGGAGTGGGGAGTAGCAACTAAGAAAGGCAAACTGATTTCGTATACAACAAATTTGTTTCTAACCTTGATTTGTTGTAATAATTATCCCCAAGTGCTTTCAGATATTCTATTTACATTTAATATTGTCTACAAATAGTATGAAAGTTTTATGTTATGCTTCAATACCTTTAACTTTTGTTTTGTTTCCTTCTCTTAATGGATTAGCCAGGACCCCAAATAAGTATTGAATAAAAGAGGATACCGTGCCCATCCTTTTCTTGTTTCTGATGTGAAAGAAAATGCTTTTAACATTCCAGCATCAAATATTATCCTTTCTCTTTTTCATTTCCTGGAGCTACCCTTGCAGCAGAATGAAAATATTCTTTGCTTTTAATTACAAATTAGCATTTAAGCTTATAACTGATTGTTCTGTATCCATTGAGATAATCCTTGATTTTTCTCTATTATCATTTTTCTCTATTATTTCTAAAGTATAATAGTAAATTACAATGATTTTAAAAGTAACTCTAACTTACCTTCAGAACTAAACACAAATTATTGCTGGATTTTCCTTTGTATTATTTTCTTTAGAATTTTAAAATTATATTTGTGAATGTGACAGTCCTGTAATTTTTCTTTTGTAAGGTCTGTGTCATGTGTTTTTTAATCAACATTATGGTGACATGAAAACAAACAAAAACCCTGACCTAATAGGCAGAGAGTTTTCTATTTTAAAAAAATTTATCTAGAAGAATGTGAAATATGGCATTTTTGTTCTTCCTTAACTGTTTAGTATTAATAAAATTTTCAGTCTGTGCCAGAAGTTCTTTGTGGAATGATTTTAATTAAAAATACTATTTTATTTAAGATTGTACCAATTATCTATTTAAATGTCATGATGATATAAGATCAATGCTATTTCTATCGCACACAGTAGCAAAACTGCCCTTAGACTAAGCCAGGAGCAACTCTGCCAGCAGGTCCATGGATGATGACCAATGCATCTTCCTCTGCAGGACTGGCCTAGTTTTAATCCTCGAAAGTCCCTGCATCCTGGGAAACTTTTCTGTCTGGTACAAACCACGAAAGTTAGTTACCGCAACAATGCTTACTTGGCAATTCTAAGGACTAAGGAGATCTATATATCAAGCATAATAACTATCAAATTGATTTAAGAATGAAAAAAAAGAGGAAAACAAAAGCATTGCAAAGTTTAATAATAGATATTTTTAAAAAGGGAAATGAGATACAAGCTGTGCCTAGTTAGAGTATAAGAAAATAAACTAAATCAATTTATCGTTTTATTTGAAGACATAATCTAAGAATATGTTTCTGAAACTATAAAATGTCTTACATCTATGTAATCAAGGATATAGCATGCTGAGAACACTCACCTAGAATGAGTAACAATTAGAAAATTGCTAAGTTATTCAATCAAAAACAAACACAGCACTCGGTATTCTACAAAAAAAAAAAAAGAAAAGAAAAAAGAAAAAGAAAAAGAAAGGTGACACATCTATGGAAATTAATCTAAGATTTAATGCAATTTGAATCAAAATTCTATATTTTTTAAGTCAAATTGGCAATCTCATTCCAAATTGTATAGGGATGAACAAATATTAAGAGTTGAGACACTCATAAAAACTAAGCAGTCAGGCTAATAACTTGTATGAAACTGTAATAATTAAAGTATTTTGGTATACAATTAGTTGTATTTAAGTACACTAATAGAGCAGACCCAAGGCAGGACTCACCCATGTGTGGAAACTTGATTTATGATAGGAATCAATGGGAAAATTACTTATGAGCTCATAAGTAAATGGTGCCAACAACAGGAACTGCAGAGTCTTGGAAAAACAGCTGATTCTAGGGTCAGAGTAAAATAGGTTCAAGATGAGCTTGGAATATTCTGTCATGACAGAAAGTCAAATGGGAGCATGGTACAAACACACAGGAGCCACACTGAAGAGGCTTCCAGGCTCTCTCTCATGGGCCAAATCTGGGAGAATTTGAACACCAAAATAATTAAGTCCAGTAACAAATTATAAATTATTAAATACATGTATTTATGAATATTCATTAAAAAGTAGATAAAAATAGATACATAAAAAGATAAATACACACGCACATGTATAGGAGAATGGAAGTCACTCAATTATAGAAAAATACTGAAAGCTAATTACAAAATGTGGAAAGAGTCCAATAGCTGAAAAATCATCATATTGCAGTCATGATGCTAGAGTTTTGATCAGCAAGAACCATCAGTGGATGCTGTGTACAGGGAGAAATTTTTATGTGATTAGAATATTTGCAAGGGGTTAAAGTGTTCTTCCATTAATTATTTATATTAGTTGAGAACGAGATTATCAACAGTATTAAAAAATGTAAGTGGACAGTGTAGAATTGGGGCCACACTTTCACCAGGTGATTAAAGTTAGTACCATCAATAAACATCATATGTCTCCAGGTGTGAAACCCTGAGATACATCAGACATGTATAAACTCATCCTAGTCAGGAGGAAAGATCACAGACAAAGTGAGGATTGTTTTCTCAAAATAGAAAGGGGGAGGGGATGAACTCCATGGTGTTCCAGCATGTCCATATTATCAGAAACAAAGAAAGGCTTTGGGAATGTTACAAGCTAAAGAGATTTGACAAACCTGCAATATCCAATCCAGAGATTGGATTCTGTTACTAGCATGGGAAAATGCTGTACAGAACAGGATTAGGCCACCTGAGAAAGATAGAATAGGGCTAATAGACTAGACAAAAGTATTGGTTCAATATAAAGTTATGAAATTGATAATTACTGTGGTTATATACGATGACACCTTTATTCTTGGAAAATACACAAAGAAGTATTTGGAGGTAAAGAGCCATGATAAATCTAATTTCCACAAATTCATGTATCTGTTTATATGTGTGCATATATATTTAATATACACACATACAATTTAGACATGTGAATAACAGGTAAATATTATATGAATTTTCTTTATTTTTTATTTTCAGTAAATTTTTTATTCATGTCCTACATTTTTTGCTTTATTTTTTTTTATTTTTTTTAAATTTCAGCATACTATGGGGGTACAGATGTTTAGGTTATGTATATTGCCTTTGCCCCACGTGAGTCAAAGCTTCAAGCATGTCTATCCCCCAGATGATGCACACTGCACCCATTAGGGGTGAATATACCCATCCCCTCCACTCCCCCTGCCATCTGCCCCACAGCCGATGAATGTTACTATATGTGCACTTACGTGTTGATTAGTTAATACCAGTTTGATGGTGAGTACACGTGGTGCTTGTTTTTCCATTCTTGTGATACTTCACTTAGAATAATGGGTTCCAGCTCTATCCAGGATAATACAAGAGGTGCTAGATCACCATTGTTTTTTGTGGCCGAGTAGAACTCCATGGTATACATATACCACATTTTGTTAATCCATTCATGGGATTGATGGGCACTGGGTTGTTTCCACATCTTTGCAATTGTGAATTGTGCTGCTATAAACATTCTAGTGCAGATGTCTTTTTTATAGTATGTCTTTTGTTCTTTTGGGTAGATGCTCAGTAATGGGATTGCTGGATCAAATCGTATTTCTGCCTGTATCTCTTGGAGGTGTCTCCATATTGCTTTCTACAGAGGTTGCACTAGCATGCAGTCCCACCAGCAGTGTATGAGTGTTCCTATCTCTCTGCATCCATGCCAATATTTATTGTTTTGGGACTTATTGATAAAAGCCATTCTCACTGGAGATAAGTGATATCTCATTGTGGTTTTGATTTGCATTTCTTTGATGATTAGAGATGATGAGCATTTTTTCATATGTTTATTGACCATTAGTCTATCTTCTTCTGAAAAGTTTGTTTTTGTGTTCTTTGCCCACTAGTTGATAAAGTTGTTTGATTTTTTTCTTGCTGAATTTCCTGAGTTCTATATAGATTCTAGTTATCAGCCCTTTATCGGATGTGTAACATGTGAATATTTTCTCCCATTTTGTAGGTTGTCTGTTTGCTCTTGTGATAGTTTTCTTGGCTGTGCAGAAGCTTTTTAATTTGATCAAGTCCCATTTATTTATTTTTGTTGTTCCTATGATTGCCTTTGGGGTTTTCTTCATAGATTCTTTGCCTAGGCCAATGTCTATAGGAGTTTTTCCAACATTTTCTTCTAGAATTCTTATAGTTTCATGCCTTCGGTTTAAGTCCTTTATCCACTGTGAGTTGATTTTTGTTAGAGGTGAAAGGTGTGGCTGCTGTTTCAGTCTTCTACATGTGGCTATCCAATTTTCCCAGCACCATTTATCGAATAAGGATTCTTTTCTCCACACCACCAACAGCAAACTGAGAACCAAATAAAAAACTCAGTATCCTTCAAAATAGCAACAAAGAAAATAAAATACCTAGGAATATATTTAACTAACGAGGTAAAAGACCTCCACAGGGATAGCTACGGAACACTGAAGAAGGAAACAGCAGAGGACATAAACAGGTGGAAAAGCATACCATGCTCCTGGCTTGACAGAATCAACATTATTAAAATGTCTATACTACCCAATGTGATCTGAAGATTCAATGCAATCCCAATTAAAATACCAACATCATGTTTTACAGATCTAGAAAAAATAATTTTACACTTTGTATGGAACCAGAGAAGACCCCATATAGCAAAAGCAATCTTAAGCAAAAAGAACAAATTCGTAGACATCAATTTACTAGACTTTAGGCTATACTACAAGGCTATACTACAAGTAACTAAAACAGCATGGTACTGGCACAAGAACAGAACTGAGAACCCAGATATAAAACCTTCCTCATATAGCCATCTAATCTTTGACAAATGCTTTATTGTTTTTGTTTGTGACTTTCTCTTGGATTTCATTGAGCTTCCTTACAATCTGTGTTCTGACTTCTTTATCTGTCATTTCAGTCTTTTCCTTTATGTAGGGATCCATTTCTAGAGAGTGACTTTTGGGGGGTGTCGATGCAATCTGTTTGTTCAGACTGCCAGAGTTCTTATGCTGGTTCTTTCTCATCTGAAGAAGCTGTTCCTTCTAATTTTTTACTTTACTTTCATTTGGGTGGAAATTTTTTATTTTTAAATTTTAATTATTTATTTATTCTTTTTATTTTTTTCCCTTGGCTGTGTACTTTAAATTATGTTGTCCTTGTTCAATTTTGGGTACTTTCAGAGAGCCGAGACTCTATATGCGTTCCGAAGACTCAGTAGTCTCTGTCCAGTGTCTGTCTCAGGTGCTGGTTTTAGCAGAAAAAGTGCTAAGATGAAGTTCAACTACTTGACCAGTGGGTGGAGCTGATGTGTAAGAGGCGGCTGCAGGCGCCTGAATGTGCTTCCATTTGGTGTGCCCTGGCCGAGGCCAGGCCGAGCTGGGTCATCAAGCTCCCCCTCCTACACTGCAGTAACAGAAGAAGTACCAGCTCTGATGTGAGTGGCAGGGGAGCTTGTGTTGAATTTCACCAAGGTCTCCACTGGGAGTAGGGGGTAAACCAGCTTCTCAGCCTCAGTAGGAGGATAAGCTGTCTCCTGCCCTATCACACCACTGTCCTGGGACTTGTGACTTTCAGTTCAGATAGAGGCTTTTTCCTCCAGGCTGTAATGTAGCTGAGGACCCCAGAAAGTGTAGGGGCACAACTTCTCTGGGCCCGAAACCGGCTGCTGTTCTGCTTGCCTGTACTCCCCTGTAGGAAACTGTGGCTTTTTAGAGGAAAAGGGGGGGCCCACCCTCTGTGCAAGTCTGGTTGTGGTGGGTGTGCCATGGGGCATAGGGAGAGGTGCTCCCAAATGACCTTGATTGAACATCCCTGGTGCACCTGCCAGTCCACGCTGGGAACAGCTCCAGCTGCAGCTGCAGCAGTGGGTGGGGGAGGGGAGGGAGAGGAGAAGGCTTCTCTTAATGAAGGAGAACTGGCGCCTTGGTTCCCTTTGTGCTGAGGAGCCTGTCACCATGTTGCACTCTCCTATCCCCTGGCGGCAGCCCTCCTTGGGCGTCCACATTCTGGGAATCCCACAGTTCCCCCAGGACTCACCAGCTTCCCCAGGTGGCTGTAGTCCAAGTGGGTGATGGGGAGTGTTTGTTGTGTATCCATAGATGTGAAGACCCAAAGGCTGAAATTCCTTGTCAGGGCAGCTGTGAAAATGCTGCCGTTCTATGAAGGGAGGGAAATGAGCCACACCTTCCATGCAAAACCCAGGTTGGTGAGCACAGTATTAGGTGCAGCTCCCCTTTCAAGCTCAGGATTGACGGTCCCACGGTGCACCCACACTAAACCCTCATGGGATCAGATGCAGATATCCAAGTAAATGTTTACCTAAAAGAATGGATAAATAGTGCTAGAAGAAATTCCAAATTCACCTGGAAAAAAATGAACTTTATCCTTATTGTACCTAACACATACAAACCACATGTGTATTAAAGCCTTAATATGAAAGGAAACATCATAAAAATTTATATGACAATATAAATTTTGGAGAATTTACATTTTTATGGTTGTAAATATTTCATTCTAAGGAGTATAGGCTAGAGAAACTTTTGCATGTCTATCAAGAAACATGAACAAGAATGTTTAAATATTCAGAGCTGCCTGATGGTAGGCACATAAATAAAAAAGAAAGCAATTCAAACTTCATTACCAATAAAATGAATGATTTGTGGAATATATAATCAATGTTATAATATACTACATGCAAAATATATGTTTTCAAGCTACTGTGCCAGTAACTGTGTGGATGGATGGATCTTAGGAACACACGTTAAGGAAAAGAAAAAACAAGTTACAGAGATTTTCTTTAGTATTATTTTAATTATATGAAACTCAGACTGCACACACATGTGAATTTATTGTGGGATAGCATGAAAGCATGCATGGTAAAACTCTAGAGAAAAATGCAAGTCACAGGGAGGTGGAGATGGGTAAAGGGAAGAGAAGGAAGTTGATACATTTAAAGAGAGGCACATAGGAGTTTCAGAGGTAATGATAAAATATTTCTTCCAATGGGTAGTTGGAATTCAAATGTTATATTATCATTAGTCTTTAAGCCTGAAGCAGATTGTATTTTCTAAAGCTGGACAGATGTACAAACCAACATATAGCCCATACTACATGCTATAATTACAATGGGATGTTCAAACACTTCAAATGAGAGGTAGTGTCTATATTGCTTCCCTTTTGTGCCAGTGGAACTTTGAATTGGCGTCCATCAAAAGAATACCATGGTAGTGCTGTGATTTGACCTTTGAGGCTAGGTCACCATAGGTGATATGACTCTCTCTCCCTTTCTCTCTCCTCCTCCCTCTCTCTTTATTGTGGCATGAGCCTTTGTAGCCCAGAGATGCCATACGGTTGGCTACCATGGATACACTAGCAATGACCATGTGTAGAGAACACACACGGGGAAACTCCAGCCGTTTCAGTTCCTAGCTTTTTGAATCATCCCAGACGAGATGTCAGATGTGCAAATAAATGCGGTTTCAGATGATGGCAGCTTTGAGTCTTCCAGCTCAGTCCCCACACCTTGTAAAACAGAGAAGCCATCCCTCAGTGCCTTGTCTGAATTTCTGAAACATAAAATTTATGAGCATAATAAATGGTTGTTTTACACCACTAAGTTTTGGGATAATTTGTTCATGCTTCCATAGTAACTGGTGCATTGCCTTACACATATTTTATTTAAAAGATTTTTTGTATCTACTTAACACGTAATAAGAATTGTTTTCAAAATGCCATGGAATGGTGTTTACAGAATTTTGAGGCCAAAAAAGAAACTCCCATACATTTTATTCTCAACTAATGACTTTTTCAGGTGTAAAATCAAACCAAAACACAAAATTTTTCATTATGAAAGGGCTTTCTGAAACTTTATCAACTCATTTACTATACAGGGAAAAATATTATTTTTCTAGTAGTTTGCTCTGATAATGTGAAATATATTGTATGTGAAATTAATTTTAATATTATTAGAAAATCTAATAAATTGTTCTGTACTTAGACACTTAGTAGCCTACAAACATAATACACTTTCTTTACCATCCATAGGAATTATCCTGCTAATATAGCCTTTACTCTTGATCATCCACAAAGAAGTTATCCTTGGCTAAGACACAAAATCACCTAAGAAAACTGAATCTTTCTTTCTTATTTCCTTCTTCAATGTCATACAGTTTTATTTTATACCAGTTTAAGCATGAACTACTTACATTCAGGTAGTCTTTCAACTAGCACCATCTCATATTTTATGCTTCTACATTAATGTTAACAGCTCATGAGATTAATCCAGCCTAGATAATACTTTCCCTGTTAATCATATTCTATTATTTCTTCAATAAATGACTCAAAATATTTATTCTAATTTTAATAAAGGTTTTATTACTAATTTAACTAATAGTGCCTGATTTCTTTAAGATGCAACAATTTAACCATCACAATTATGCTAGTTTATGTGTGGTCATATTCTCTGATTGTCAGACAAAATACAGACTGGTGCAATAACATTTAATATTCCATATGCATTTATAGTGTATCTTTGAACAAAATGAAAAATTTTAAGAAATGTAATAATGATACTAATAAAGAATTTACAAAGATGTGAAAAATTAATATATTATAATTTGTAACACTAAAAGTAGGCATAAAATTTAATGTACAATAGAATAGCAACTGTGTAAAAAACTGCATCATAAAGTCTGGAAAAAATACATTAAATTATTGAGTATGGTCATACATGAGTGTTGAGATTATAAGGACTGGCCATTTCTTCTTTAAAATTTTCTTACATTGTCTATATTTTTTGTTATGGTCATATATGACAAAAATATTGTATTAAAATAGTAATTACTTTTCCAATGCCAAAAAACTTCTTTTTATTTATTAATTTTAGGCTAGAAATAGGCTACTTAATGGCATATTTATAAATTTTTCTATATATCAAATTTCAAGTTTTATTTATCTTCAGAGAATTTTCCTGGTAAAATAATATTTTACAGTATAACAGTTTTGTTATTTAAATTTTTGTAGTGCAAGCTCCCTCTACTGAATTAGCTTTTAATTACTTGAAGAATGGAATTGAATAATGATAATGGTGATGTTAATCTAATAATATTGAGTATTCCTTACATACTAGTCACATAGACTACTAAATACTTTGTATATTCATGTTACATTTCAAAAAATTTTTGTGGCCCGGAAACTATTTTTATTACCATTTTGGAGATGAGGAAGCTGAGATTAAAAGTCTTAAGCACCTCATCCATTATCCACTTCCCCATAGCAAGTGGAAGAGCAGGATTCAAACACAAACTTGTGTGACTCCAGGAATCAAAATCTGAAACATTGTACCATATCATCTCCTTTTACACATTGTATCTCCTCACTGTGCCTCACACACCATCCTGTACATAGTAGATGTTCAGCTACTAAATGTGGGATGATGGATGCCATCTTATTTAAAATTTAAAAAGAAACAAAAATGATTAGCAAGTTTTGACCTAATTGTATTTTATATAATTTAATAGTGTATCCCATATTCCAGAAATTATTTCAATCAATACGGAAAACAATATCCCTTCTAAATGCAGTAGCCCCTCTTGCATACTACAAAGGACAGACTGTGCTTTTAATTCTTTGAATCAGGGCACCACTACATACGTCTTAAAATTTTCCATTTTATGCCCATTTTCCTTCTGTGCTCCAACAACATATTCTCTCTAAAGCGTAATTAAATTCCTATTTTATAGAATAATGGTAACAGCAACAGCAAAAGAATAATTGACACAGTAAGACACCAACAAAACAGAAACTGAATAATATTGTAAATATCATTCACATCACATTATTCAAACCTAAATTATTCACAAATGACAGTCTGAAGAGTCATGAGTAATGAGAGGAGGAAAATTCTCATTTAGCCTCAATAGATGTTGCATTTCTGGGTAAACGTGTGAACTGATGTAACTTTAAGCTTTTCTGTAGGTTTTTTCCATTGAACCTTTTATCTTTGAAAAGGAGAATTGTAGTATTTCCACTTTTATCTATAAAATAAATTTAAATGTTTCTACCTTAAATAAAACTTATGTTTACTAAATTAAAAATTAATTTATTAATTTAATTATTGCTTATTACTCGCATGTCAGGCAGAGCTGTGGAAAGTCCTCTTTAGTTACTTTATTTATAATGGCATGATTTACATCACAGTCATGAGCTGCATAAGGACATTCTAGTGAAGGAGGAACCTCATATGGTGGTTCCATAAGATTATGATGAAAATATAATCGTGATTATACTTACAGTCTAGTGACCTCATAGCCATAGTAACTTCATAGCTCAACGTATTACTCACGTTTGTGGTGACGCTGGTATAAATTAACCTACTACACAGCTAGTTGTATAAAAGTACAGCACAAACAATTATGTACAGTACATAATACTTGGTAATGATAATACATGATTATGTTATTGGTTATATATTTAGTATATTATACTTTTTATTGTAAGAAGAGAAGAGTGTACTTCTTCTACTTATGAAAAAATAGTTAACTGTGAAACAGACTTAGGCAAATCGTTCAGGAGGTATTCTGGAGGATGGCATTGTTATCATAAGAGATGGTAACTCCATGCATGTTATTGCCCTGAAGACCTTCCAGGTGGACAAGATGTGGAGGTGGAAAACAGTCATTTTGATGACCCTGATCCTGTCTAGGCCTAGGACAATGTGTGTGTTTGTGTCTAATTAAAAAAAAAAAAAAAAAAAAAAAAAAAAAAAACCTAAAAAATATTTAAAAATTAACAATAGAAAAATGCTCATGTAATAAGGATGGAAAGAAACAAAATATGTCTATATAGCTGTACAATGTGTTTGTGCTTTAAGCTAAGTATTATTACAAAAAGTCAAAAAGCTAAAAATTAGTGTTTATAAAGTAAAAATTCACAGTAAGCTAAGTTTAATTTATTATTGAAGGAAGAACAATGCCTTTTTACAAATTTAGTGTAGCCTAAGTGTACAGTGTTCATAAGGTCTACAGTAGTTCACAGTAACATCCTAGGCCTTCACATTCACTCATCACTCACTCATTGGTTTGCCCAGAGCAACTTTCAGTCTTACAAGCTCCATTCCTAGTAAGCGCCCTCTACGGGTGTACCATTTTTTATCTTTTACGTAGTACTTTTATTGTACTTTTTCTATGTTCAGATACATTTAGATACACAAATATTTACTGCTGTGTTACAATTTTCTACAGTATTCAGTACAGCGACAGGTTGCACAGATCTGTAATCTAGGAGCAATAGGCTATACCATGTAACCTAGGTGCGTAGCAGGCTATACCATTTGGTTTTGTGCAAGTACATTCCATGGTGTTCGCACAAGGACGGAATCAACTAATAACGCATTTTTCACAGTGTATCCTCATTGTTAAGTGACACATGACTATACTCGTAACAAAAAGGGTTCCTGGAAGTTGTGGTGAGAAAATAGAATGCAATTTTTTGAAACAGTAGCCATTCGTGTATACACAGAGCAGCCTTATGTGTGACAAGGAAGGTGAGGTAACAGACACTGAAATGAGGAACAAACCCATACATTTGTTAGGTGATACCTGAGCTGCGTCACGGATAAGGGCAGGACCACGGGCAGCTGTTGTATTCTGTCGAGCCTGAAGTTAAGTGTATGGTAGGAACCAATTTTGTACTATGTACTGCAGGAACCAATTTTGTGGCTAATCTCATTTTCCACAGGGAAACTCTTCCTCAGCTATGTCATACCGAAAGGGTTACATAAAGCGTGTGTTTTATTTCCAAGCATTCAATTTTCTTTGAATTTCCAGACTGACTGTGAGACAGCATTACTGACTCTAAAATTCAATACAAAAATGCTATTCAGGCAATTGGTTTAAGATAGGGGTTAACTATTTTTGGTATTAGTGTCCAATTTTTAAAAGTTATCCATATGAAGAAGCAATGAGAACAAACTTCAAAAGTAATAAGCAAGTTGAAAAAAGATGTCATCTTTCGATCTAGAATGATTTTTGAATGATATACTGACTATTTAAAATCATAATCCATGACCTTGGTTTTTGAACTGAAGATGGGAAAAATGATACTGTTTTCATTTTTCTACGAGATTTCACTCTCATATTGCAAAAGTTTAACTTGAATGTAAATCTGGGGTGTCAAATTATCTAATCTGAAATGGTCCAGGCTTACAGACAGTATATCTATGAAACAGAATGGGGTTAAAGCTAGAGAAATTTTGCTGCTAGTAACTATAGCAAGTTGCTCTTTCTTAATATATCAGTTGACATTTCATGTGCAGAATTCATGCATTTCTAATAGTCCCCATAAAATGTCAGCCTGTTCGGGAACAGTACGCTGCTGGAGAGCAATGTTTGGGGCACAGACAGAGGCCCAGTGCTGCCCTCCTGCTAAGTCATTGCCCCAGTGACGTGTCCCGGGCAGATTCTCTGAATAAGTGCAGATGAACTCTAAATGCCATCCGCAATTCTCTTTTCCACTTCCTCCCCCCCCAAAATTTACCTTGAAGGTCTACTTTTTTTTTTTCTTTTTTGAAAGCTCTGCTCCATAGAGACAAAGTGAAAAGAAAGTTAAATTCTGCATTATACTATTAGAATTGAATGAGACTTTTAAAATCGCAATTGAATAAATCCATTTCATTATCAATCAAAACAACGAATTTGCCTGTAAAATGTTTTTCCTCTTCTCCTTCATACCCTAATCCTCACACACGGGTGCACACACGCGGCTGCACTATACACTCTAAAGGGTTTTCTGCAGGGAAAAATACCTGAAACCAGGTAAAGCTATGAAATTTGTTTCCACAAGATTACTATAGAATCCATTTTTGTTTGAAATTTCAGCTTTTGTGTAATTAAATCTTAATTTTTTTAAAAAACTATCCTGATTCCCCTGACTAGCCTTAGTGGTTCTGATCTTTGGCGACATAGAATCATGCTCAGGCATGGAGACTCAAGGGCCAGACTGCCTGAATTGAAGCCCAGTCCTGTGTCTCACAAGCTGTGTGGCTGCGATATGTCATTTAACCTCTGTGCTTTAATTACCTTACCTAAAAATAAATGAAAATGTTAGTATATATTGGTAAGTTAGTTGTGAGGATTAAATGAGTTTATAGATGTAAAGTACACTAAGGAGTATCTGGCTCACAATTAGACAGCATAAGTCTGTGCTATCATAGTAACAGCTGTGCTTTCCATATGGACTTTCAAAATATTTTCTGCACTTATTATTTTGCACTTTTCAGAGGCTTTATTGGCATATATTTAGTTATAGATATTTGGAGGACAGGAAAAACATTTTAGTCTTGAATTTTATATCTTTCACAGTACTTGACATAGATTCAAGTGTGGTAGGCCCTAAATTGAGAAAAAAAAAATGACTTCAGCAATGTACAGTTTAATATAGTATGCTGCTAAGTTAGGGTTTTGTTTTCTTAGTTGATGTATATGTGTATGATAGTTTATGTAAAGATTTTCTATAAACATGATTAGAAACCAAAAGCAGGAGAGGGAAAGAGAGAGAGAGAGAGAGAGAGAAGAGAAATCTAACTGATTAAAAAAATGGTGGAAAATTTTATCAACTGAGCAATTGAGAGTTAAATTAACCTACCCTCCTAGGCACTTGAATATAAGAGGGATGCATAGTGGCTTCTATATTTCTATCACTTAAATGAACAAGGATATTCACTATTGGCAGAGAGACAAAGTTATTTTTTCCCCTAATCTTACATTCTAAAAGAAAATATAACTTACGGAGAAAAAACACCTGCAAGTGGCTAATAGGAAACATGCTAGAGAAGGAAAAAAAAAAAAAAAGAAAGAAACCTAAACAAAAGTAACAACACCACCAGTGCTTAAACGAGCTTTGGAGTGAGAAAACCAGAGTTTTCAGCATAGCCCTGCAATAAGCTTGAAGAAGTGATTTAAACCCAGCCCCCACTCCCTCCAACTCAGTTTCTTTATCTGCATAAAAGGATTTGGGGAAGATTATATAAAACAACAAAGGTTAAGCCCCAAATCACTGGTTCAATGTCTGACACATGTTAGATCCTAAGAAAAATTAGTTATTTCTTTTTGTCCCAAATTTCCTATATATTTATGTTTTTAAATCCAATATTGCATCCTGGAAAGAAAAGTCTATAGAGTATCATTCAAGATACCCTGCTAATGATCAATCCCTTCCTCTCTGCATATTCTGTATGTGTGTGTGTGTGTGTACATGCATTTATTTTGATGTAAATGACAAGAGTTTTCAATATCAAGAGCTGGAAGATATAAAGCTCAGTTGAGTGGAAGTAAAGATGTGACCTGCAGGTAAGATGTTTTATGACACTAAGAAAGGTAACCAGCAGGCATTGCTTAACACAGAGTCAAAAGCCCCTAACCCAACCCTGATCAAAAACAGGATGTGGTGACAGAACAAGTTAAGACTAGTCAAAGCCAAAATGGCAAGGAAATTGGCCACTGCTTGACCCCCTCGCAGCTCATTATACCCTAGTTGTAATATAATATCATGCTAAAAGAAACTGCCACCAACACCATGACAGTTCTTGCGAGAACTTTATAAAATAAAGAAAGGGGAGGGCTCCTAGTTCTAGGAAATCGCCTCCTCTTTCCAAGAAATAACATGAATATCCCCCACCCCTCCTTAACCTATAATTAAACCATTGCTTAAATAACAAAATAGAATTCTCCAAAGGGGCAGTTCCTCTCAGTAGGAAGAACTAGCCTCTACTCCATCTGTGGAACAGATCTCCTATGTTCTCTCAGTGAAATTTTCTTGCCATTTACACTGTCGCCTCAGTCTTGAATTCTTTCTCATGCAAAGCCAAGAACCCACTTGGACTTCAAGTGGTTCCCAGCCTTGAGAATTACTTTCCTGTAACGCTACTACTTAAAAACTAAACTACCTGGATTCCTGTCCCACTTGGTTTAAAACAAGAAAGAATCAGGGGGCAGGAAGAGTCTTGAACTGCAGTCATAAGCAATAGAATATGAAACTGCCCTTCAGTAACAGGGTGGAAGGCAAGAACTGTGGTAAAGGCCTAGCTGAAAATAACGCATAAGCCTAGCTAAAAATAATGATAATAATTAGTAACTATCCTCCTGTAATTGCCGCTCTGGAGCCATATAGCTGGTAGTCATAAAGATTCTTAACTTCTCTCCATAGATAACATCACTATTTTGAAACTCAAAGGTAGTTTTTGAGATATCTTCCAGGCCCTGCATTCCAGTGGATGGACTGGCCCACCCAGACCAGCAGCCCATCCCAAGAAACTGATTCGACTGGAATTGTGACAGCAGGGACTGAAACAACACAAGAAGATGATTCGTATACCCCTATTATTTTGCCCTAATTCACAAACCTAATTGCCTAATCCCTTGCCTACCAAACTATCCTTAAAAATCCTGTCCCAAGTCCTCAAAAAGGCTGATTTGAGAAATTTCTCCCCATCTCCCCACTTAGCGTTACGTGGAATAGACTCCCTGCCACCATAAAACCTGCCGACTCAGCATATTGGCTTCTTGGGCAGCAAGCAAATGAACCTGGGTGGGCGGCACCAATTAGATTTTGATGCAAAATCAGAATATCTTCATAGTCTTCAAGAGTACAGGAGAGTATTTAATTGGGATTGACCTGTGAGTTCTAATTGAAGCTAACATAGTGATTGATTGGAAGTCTATACAAGCTAGAAGAGAAGAGGAAGGTGGCACTAGGTGAGCCATCACTAAAACATTCACTCTATCACAGTGCAATCAAATATTTTATTTGTATATTGGAACGTAAATGACTGGAGATGTTAGCCTCTTGGTTATAGAGAGAAGCTGACATTCGCCTTTGGTTGCAGACCAAGAAGCTGCCTTGTGTGCTATTTTCTAGGTGTGTATATTGTTTCTGCGGTTTACTTGTGAAAGCCAGCTAATGTCCTGGGTGTCGTGAGGCTTTGCTTTGCTCAGCCCTCTCTCATCCTCTCCGCTTGTTAATAGCAAGGACTGAGCGGGGGAATGAGTCCTTGCCCCTTTAAGGATCCTGCCCTGAGAGGACGGAGAAGGCGACACAATCTCCATCCTTGGAGCTGAGTCCTGTGGAGCACACACTGTTTGGGGGTCAAAATAGAGGTGGTTCTTGTCCAGCGGATTTTTTATACAGGGGTTTGGATTTTAGTTTTTGGGAAACCTGAAAATGGCGGAAGACACACAACTCGTGGGTTATTGTATCTTTGGTGATAACATTCAGGAGAAATTTTTTTCTGGAGCACGTTGTCGTCAGTGTTTCAAGGACACTATTTTGTTAGGGTCAATATAAATCATAGTCTGGCTTTCAGTGTCTTGATCTTAAAATTCAATAATTTCTGAAATTCACTGCTTGAGTTTAAAAGGAGTCTTTGTTAGTGTTGGACTGATATTTAATAAAATATTGAGGCAGAAGAGAAAAAATACCCAACAGATGTATTTACTTAAACAGGAGATTATAACTTTTCAGCATGTAAAGAGTTCACACATTCTGCTGAGAGCAATCTCTTCCCAGGACAAATGCTTGGGAATGAAATTTCCCAACCAGAGGATCTCTTGGAAAGCAAGGGAAGGAACAGGGAAGGAACCATGTTGAATTCCACTTAGCATCTTACAGGCATAACACATTACAAAAAAATTTGGGAAATCTTTACGTGGCTTTAGTAAAGGCCTATGTTGTGATAATTGACCAGAAAATAAATGCACACATACAAAAGTATTTATATATTCTGATAAAGGAGTAATTATGGAGAGGTTGTTTATTTGTCTTGCAGTATACCCACTGTAGTCTGGAGTTATTTGCCAAAAACCTGGATTTTAATCCCAGTTCCATCACTTACTATCGATATGACTCTGAGACTTTACTAAATCTCTCTGAGCCTCAATTTCTACTGTAATTTTTCCATCATAAATTCAGGACAATAATCCAAAGTTTGTAAAAGTCTTTTTCGAAATGTGATGTATTTCACTAATTCAGAATGTCATCATCAATCTCCTTGTAACATTTCATCTGCATTTGACAGAAACAAGTTTTAAAAAGTACTGCAGTGTTAAGAGATAGAGAACTCTTTCTCGACTTTCAAAATAAACAGCTTGCAATTAATGGTGCTTACAATTTTTATGACCCAGGCCTATGAAGAGAATTCCATTTCCTAACACAACCCCATCTATAGAAATGCTTAGTATGAAACTTGGTGCATAAATATTCAGTGAACACTTTTAAAAAACTACTGCAATTATCTTTCTAAAATATAAATACATGTGAGAGGAGAAAATAAAAGACTCAAAAAGATTGCTGTCTTTGTATTCTCTAACAATAAGCTCCTATTAAGGAAGAGAATAAGGTTTTATATTTGCATAGCACCTGTTTAAACAGACTCAGGCTAAGAAGGAAATGCACTTTGCACCAATGGCCTCAGCCTGAAAGTGTGAGAACAATTTGGGGTACAATTTGAAAAATTTGCCTTGAATGGAGCTGAAACAGCTTCATGCCACATTTTTATGAATATGCTATTTTTAATATTTGTTGTGGTTACTTACAGTAAACAAAGTGCTCATCAAAATTTGAGTCTTTTTTTTTTCTTTTCTATTGTGATTACTGAGGTTAGCAGATGCATTTTTGTCTCTTTAAGGGAAAATTTTATAGTTATTCCTAGAATATGGTTAGAATTTTACCAATTGCAAATTATTTTTTAAAATGCAACATATATGAAAGATTTGGAAGTGATTATTCTTTGAGAGCAGCCAGTCCCACTTAGGATGACAAATCCATAAAGGTTCAGCAAAATTTTGTAGCAATTTTTAGAAAACAAAAAACATCAGCTACTTACTGATGAATAGTAGATTTCCTTGTCTTTCTACTCAGGCTGATAGCTTTCCTTAGCTTTACTATGGGGAATTTTATTAAGCAAACATCACAATTGTGGTTAACAAGTACTGTATTACAGTTTATGAGCAGTTGAATTTTATTGTTCAAAGCAATCATATTTTAATCTTCTGCAATGGTGGTGATAGCTTGTGTCTGGTGGCCATTTTATCTTTTGGTCTTTTTAAATTTTTTATAAATGTAGATAAAAATGTCATTTACATAAACTGAACTTAAATTGATCCAGATTAATTTTAAGGTCAAAAATGCTAGTAATTTACACTTTTCTTTAATACAATAGCAGTCAAAAACGAGAAACATACTTAACTGACAATAACCTGGCCTGAGTTTGAATCTCAGGTCTGTTCCCTATAGCTATGAAAACTTAAACAAGTCACATCATCTTTTGTGCTTTTTTCCTCATCTGAAAATAGACATAATAATGCTTACTTTTCAAAATTATAATAAAATTTAACTAAGATAGTTAATGTTAAGTCTTGACAAGGAGAAGTTGCTTAATATGTTACTTTTCTTCCCATTACCTAATTCCTGTGTGCATGTGTGTGTATATGTGTGTGTGCATGTGTGTGTGCATATATATATATATATATATGTAATTACCTACTAGAATTTAACTGGAAATAATTATTTTTAATATCATTGTAAGCCAATTTAAAAATACTATTTATAAATCTACTCAATAATTCAATAAAATTATGTCTTATACTAACAAAAGACTATTCATATTAAAGCCAAACACTTAACAATCACTTACTAATCAGGAGATTATGCTCAGCTTAAAGATCTATTACAGAAGAACTGATAATTATTAGAGGTTCTGAGGATTAATTAGAGGTTGTAGTCCTTATCCCTTAATAGTTAGACCTTCATTCTAATTTTGTGTAGGACTCAGGAATCTGTACTTTATACAAGTTTCTTGGATGATTTTCACCTGGATGACCAATAAACCATATTCTGACAAATACCCAAATATGTCAAAGATAATTCCCAACTAAACATAAGGTAGTACTAAAACAGGCAGTGACAATCATTTGACATGTAAAAGAATTCTTGAATCTAATAAATCAATATTTATCAAGTCACCATTCTTATAAAGGCAGTCTGCCAAGTATAATCAAAGATGAAGAGATATCTAAAAGTCTGTTCCAACCTCATTCCAGCTGGAAACACAGGAGAGTAAACAACAACACGCTAATGTGTTTTTCATTGTTGATTATAAAATTGTCACACAGTCTAATACCATTTTGCTTCATTTGATTATCACTTGTTAATGCAAATTTTACTTCATCCATGAAAGAGTAAAGACAATGCCATTCTAACCAGAGAAGAGGCATTTTTGTTATATCTAACAGTGTATTAAAAACATCTCTTCCTAATACAAATAGTCTTTACTGAATGGGAAAACAAGTTTTGAAAATACCCACTTCATAGAACCTAGGTATATTGATGAATATAACCCAATATCTTGCTGAAATACCAAAAAGATTATGTTTGGGTCCTGCTTCTTAAATGGAAGTTCTTCAGCTCTTCATTTGTCCTGCAACTTCTAGATGTTCAAAATTTTTGTTGCATTCTTTTCGGGCTTCTCAGATGGAGACAATCAAACCCCATTTACTATCAAGACAGTCCAATCAATTAATTGATCACCATTCTGCCAGACCCAGGCTGCAGAGTCATAAACACACACATACAAACACACACACCCCTGATCTTTCCTGTGAGAAAACTGTTAGGTGTTTAAGTGATTTGACTGAGATGATATGGATCATTAATGAAAAAACCCGTGCTTGAACCCGGGTCTTGGAACTACAAATTCTGTGTCCTCAACTGCATAGGTAGAAGTGCGGGTTGTGGAATGGGGAATAACTTGGTTTGATGAAAACTTGAATCAGGCTAATACTAGCCAGAATTTTTTCTTGTAATTGTACATTCAATAACAAAATTAATGCAGTGTATTAAGAATTGTAAAATTACATTTTAAAGTTCTGATTAAATTTCATGAGAGCAAAAAGGGATGAAGATAACATTATCATAACGACATCTTATTAAATTGGGTTTTGAAATTCTGATTGAAGGAGGTCTACCAGATAAAACCATTAGGGAAGATAATATTCTTCCCCGTCCTAAGGCTTGATAGCTCTGTTTTACAGGATGTGATGTACTTTAAATAAACTCATGTTTCAAACTATCAAAAATTTTCTTCAGGCTTTACCATCCAGATTCACAAACTATCAAAAAATACTTGTATATGATGGAATGAGTGTAAACTAATCTAATAATTATCTCAATGTATAAAGACCTTTCTTCAAAAGGAGCTGGAGACATTTCGGAATCTATTGTTCATTCATTCAGCATTTCTAAGTAGTGTGAACTCTTTTGGATGCTGAATATATAACACAAGAAATATTAATATTTTGTTCTTTGTATCAGTTCATATTTTTAACCTGAATAGATAGATCAGTAATAAACAATTATGTGACAAACACTTGGAAGTCAGTCCAAAATGTTACAGGATTACACAGGGTAGTAATTCAGTGTAGTTTTTAAGTGATAAGACTCTTGAATTGACTGTCCAAGTTCTAATCTTGTCTCTGTCACCTGCTAGTTATATGAGTTTGGAAAACTTAATTTAACTCTTTGTGATTCATTATATTCATTCATAAAACAAGAGCTTTAGAAACACCTGCTTTAGTAGAGTTTTGAGAGAGTTGAATTAAATGATACATCTAAATTGCTGAAAACAGTACGTGGACCACGGTTATATCACAGGAACAAGGTTAATATTACATGTAAAAGGCCTTTAAAAAATCTTCAGTAAAGCTAATATCTAAGCAATCTTAAATGATGATGGAAGCTTATCAGTAAAATGGTCAAAGCACTTTTAAAATATGCAAACACACACAGGAAAAGCAAGAGTCATGTCAGAGAACGGAGAACAACTTTGCACAGGTCAAGCATAACAAAGACAGTGAAGTGTGTGAAGAGGGATGAAGGGAGGTTAAGAAGAGATCTGAAAAGGCTTAACTTCCCCTTCAAAAATGTTGTTACTTCCAACAGGGCATCGTCCTTTTCTTTATTTCAGTACCAAAATGATCCTCTTGGGGAGCATTACCAGAGAAACACACCTAACAAATATGGAGTTTTCATATCAACCTCGATTCTGGAAAACACCAGGTGTATTTCTACTGAGGATTGCCGTTTCTTGCCAGTGTTTTGAGAAATTGTTCTGCTTGCACCATGGAGGATGGATTGGGGGTAAGAGTCTGAGAAGAAGGAGATAAATTTAAAACCTGCTGTACTGATCTGGGTGGAAGTTATTAACTTTTATTAAAAGCCTGACTTAAGCCAGTGAACAGAGGCATAAAGAAAATAAGGATATGTGTGAGAGATAACTTGGACAGAAATTAAATATTACTTTTGTTATTCACTGGATATGAAAAGGAGGGAAAGGAAATAGTCAAAGATAATTCCTGAGTTTTGGGCTTCAGTAACAAAGATGATGATGCCTTAAATGAAGAGAATTCAAAAGAGATATATTAATAGTTTTAGAATTTTATATAAATTCCTTTGAAATTGTAGAACTTTTAAATTTGTGAAGTGTTTTATAAATGTTTGGTTTTATAAAAATAAATGTCATTATTCCCTGAAATTCATATTCAAATGTCACCTTTACTGTTACTACTATTCTGTTGTCTTTGCCACATCAGAACTGTAACCATGGTGAGGAAGGCCCCCTGGGCTTGAATGAACCAACAGAAATTTTTTGGCCTATGCCCGATTACTAAAATGACCCAAAGATCAGGCGGTAGTGAGGCCATTGGTTGTTTATTGGTAATTGAGCTGGTTGTCTTGAGTGACGCCATGTGTTGTCAAGATGACTCAGGGCCATTGTAGATAGAGATGCCAGGTATGCTTTCAGGTGGCTGTGGGCTTTCAAGCCCATTTTTCTTGGTGTGAATGCCAAGAGTTGGTGTTTTCCATAGCTGGGTTGATATGAAAACCCATAGTAGATGCTCATTTCTGGCGACATTCTCTAGAGGGGTAATTCCGATGAGAAAGTTAAAAAACACTCCTCTCCTTTGAAATAGCTGTAAATAATAAGCTATTTTTTGTTTCTATGTTTACTTATTTTCTTTTAACAGCAATTGTACTGGGAACAATGTCAGAGCAAATCACCACTATCTCCTATTGCCTAGCTTCATAACTTCACTGGCATATAACTGGCACATTATTTAATGAACAAAGCACTAAAATAATGGATGGGTATGTGCATTTTCTTTAATAAATGCATTCTTTGAGAAAAACAAAATACACATGGCATGAATTTAAAAATAAGAAAGGTTACAAAGAGAAAATATTTTCTCAATTCCAGAATGTTAATTCTCTAATCTCACACCTCCTAAAAAAACTTTCTGTCCATCCAGAGATATGTGTGAGATATACAAACATATACATATATGTGTGTGTGTATGTATAAATGTTCTTTGAGACAAATACACCTATATTTTGTATGCTCTTCTGTACATTGATTTTTTTCACTGAGAAAATATATTGGATATTGCTTCAAGTAGACATATATGGATTCATCCTACTCTTTTAAAATGGATTTTTAATATTCCAGGTTATCAATTTTTCTTTATTTAACAGGGACCCTGATGTCTTTTCAAACAAAGCAACTATGAATAAGACTGCTATTCATTGAGTGCACATGGATAGCACCCACTTAGATAGAGAATACACCAGGCCTGTGCACTGTCTAATATGGGACTCAGTAAGGCTCTGGCTTCCCAGAAGATACCTGGAAGGGCCAGGTAGCACAGGTAGTGCAGGCTGGGGGTGAAGGATGGGATACCTCTTGGGGGAGTCTTTGACCAATGAGGCAGGAAATGGGAGAAAACAACAACAAAAGTATTTCTAATATATAAAAAAATTCTTCTTAATCTATTTTTAAAGGGAAATCTAAATAGAAAATGGCCAAAAGATATAAACAAATACTTCAAAAAAAGTGGATATTCTAATGGCCAGAAAACATATGAAAAGGCATTCAATTGCACCTGTCATCAGGGGAAGGAAAATTAAAATCCTGATGTACTACCACCACAAAGCAATCTGAATGGATACCTCGAAAATGCCAGTGGTATTGACTAAGGTAAGTTGGAAAAAATGACTGAATCCAGGGTTGGGGTAGCTAAAGAATAAGTTGAGTCTGGAGCATTTTATTTTGGCAAAAAGAAAGCTAAGTGATTTTTCAAAAAAAAATGAGAATATGAAGAAAGGACATAAAAGACAATTTGATCACTGATCACAGATCACCATCACAGATAAAATAATAATGGAAAGCTTGAAATATTGAGAAAATTACCAAAATGTGACAAGGACATGAAGTGAGCATGTTATTGAAAAAATAGCTCCAACAGAGTTTCTCCACACAGAGTTGCCACAAACCCTCAATTTGTAAAAAACATAGTTCTTGTGAAGCCCAATAAAATGAGGTCTGTCTGTAATCATCTTACACTGAGATTTGAACCACTTCATTATGTTACTTCTTCTAGTGCTACATTATTCACAGGTGTTTTATAATCTTGTATTTGCCATCAGCTCAGTAATTTGTTTGGATTGCCTAGCTACTGGGCATAGCATTATGGTGCATTAAAACAAAATAGACATAATCCTCTTCCATCAAAAAAAATTCCGGTAGCAGAGATTAAACATGCTATAACTAACTATAATACGAAATTCAAATAATAAGTAAGTGCCTTTTGCAAGGCACATAGAGAGAACTATTGCTACTTTGTGGTTGTGTGTGTGTGCGTGCATGTGTGTTCATGTGTTGAGGTGAGTTTGAAGGCTTCTCGTTGTCATCTATGGAAATGATGTTGTTGAGGCTTTTTAGCTGGAAGTTGAAAGTTTCAATGTGAGTAATATTAATTTGCACTTCTCTCTACCACCTTCTAGGCCTATCCTCGTCGTTGGAATGTATGGATGTTTACAAAAGTAGATGTTTATTGTTCTACATGTTTATACTGACAAAATGACTATTGGTCACTGTGACCATCTGTGATCACACACTATGTATCACACATATTGCCTCAGTTATCTCAAAAAAATTCCTGTAGTAGCTTTATTTTGTCATAAGTGCTTTTGTGATTTAAATAATTGTAAGGTGTAGCTAATCATTTTTTTCCCATAGAGTTTTAAAGATACTTTTCTTTCAGCTGATCCATAGGATATTGACTATTAGAATTGGATCCGACTCACACTGTCATCTAAATAATTTTAAATATCTCTTCTTAGTGTCCTCTGTGATGACTCTGTCCCATTTTTTATTCTCTATTGATGATTTAGATATTTTTCTGCCATTGTGTTTGCTAAGATAGTGCATAATTTTCATGCACTATACCATTAGTAACATAGGTTAAACTGTCAAGGGTCTACAGTTTTAAAGTGAGAATTAGAAAAAGATAAAGGTGTAATGCATGACAATTTATAAAAGGTGTCACATATGTTAAATATATGATTATATCACATATACTTTAATAAATACCTCTGAATTTCACCCCCATCCTCCACCTGAGTGATATCTAACAAAATATGTACAGTTTTCTAGCCTTTTCTCCTAATTTTATAGAAAAATACATTTTTTTCTGAATATTTACTTCCTACAAGCAGGTAAAGATTCACAAAGTAATGTTAAAAATCAAACTTGATGTATAAATGGCAAAAAATCTAGATTTTTGCCATTTTCTGAGTAAAAACTACCCATCCAAAAACATCATAAGCATCAATAACCTGCTATCCATCTTCAAATACGTACAAACTTAAGTAGTGCTTATTTTTAATGAACTATTATTCCTTACTATTCCTTACTATTTCCTTACATATTAGACTAAGAGAGTCTAATATGAATCTCAAAATACTGCTAAGTTAAAAAGTTATTATAAAAATCCGTGAACTCTGAGTGCGAACAATAAGCAAAATAGGTTTTGTGAAGTTAATTGATAGAGGCATGTATAGTATGTGGCTACTCTTGCAGGCATCCTTAGTCTAATGTTTCCTCAGAATTATAAACATCCTTCTCGTATGCCTGGACTAGCTATCCCATTCATTCATTCTGGTTAAAATCCTCTGCTCATAAACTGTCCTTGAAGATGAGCATCTCTATGAAGTTTGTGTTTGTTTTTCAACCAGATGTGACCTCTTCTATGATCTGGTAAGTGTAATTTTTAACACCTATTAATGACATAGAAATATAATATGAAGTATACTTTCAAGGTAAATGGGGCAGGATATGTAAAATCAAGACTAGTTCAGAAAATTGTGGATATATTATAATCATATATTTAACATATGTGACATCTTTTATAAATTGTCATGCATTACACCTTTATCTTTTTCTAATTCTCACTTTAAAACTGTAGACCCTTGAGAATTTAACTTATGTTACTAATAGTTTTAGCCTATGACATAGACAGCGATTTAAAGTAACTTCTGAATAATATGTAAATTTACAATACAGGTGTCTTATTTCAAATACATCATCCTTTCAAATGTAAAATTGTTTCAAAATTCAGGTACTCATCTAGCATCAGTTTAGTCAGTGAGATTGCTTTATACCTTTCTCTGCTTAAACTGAAATAACGGCAAATGTGACTAGGGAAATGGACGAGAGAAGAGAAAAATAACAGAACACAAAAATCTTTGGGAGGAATGAGGCGGGGTTCAGTCAAAAGTCTCTGAACAAGCTAGGCAAGTACTATGGGCAAACTTTACAGACTTTTAAATTTTACCAATTGTTCTGAATATATGGTGTTCCCTACAGCCTTCCGTCTGTGGTGGGTATTAACATAGATCATAACATATGTCAAGTTGAACCATGTGTAATAGTCATTTTGTCAGTATAAACATGTAGAACAATAGTAATTTCACATGATTCAGTATAACACCTTATAAAAAATTTAATAGGAAGCAATTTAAAAAATTGCCTATATTTGCAATAGGAATTATCAATATAAACTTAAATGATCCTAAATAAATTATTTGACCAACAGACTTGAGTTTGTTCATTTATAATTATTGGATCTAAGAATTATAAGAAATTATAATTTATAAATATTTACAAAAAAATAGAAAATATAATTTTGTTCTCCTTAGAGATATAAATTTTAAAGGAAATTATTTCAGTGATGTTAAATGAGCTAAGCATTACTGTCTCAGACTTCGAGATAAAGAAAGTATGCAATTTTTGTTCTTCGAATATCAGTATTTTTCATGCAGTAAACCTATTTAAGGTGCTGTGCTTTTTTTTTTTTTTTTTGAGACAGAGTCTCACTCTGTTGCCCAGGCTAGAGTGAGTGCCGTGGCATCAGCCTAGCTCACAGCAACCTCAGACTCCTGAGCTCAAGCAATCCTCCTGTCTCAGCCTCCCGAGTAGCTGGGACTACAGGCATGCACCACCATGCCCGGCTAATTTTTTTCTATATATATTTTTAGCTGTCCATATAATTTCTTTCTATTTTTAGTAGAGATGGGGTCTCGCTCTTGCTCAGGCTGGTCTCGAACTCCTGAGCTCAAACGATCCGCCCACCTCGGCCTCCCAGAGTGCTAGGATTACAGGCTTGAGCCACCGCGCCCGGCCAAAGGTGCTGTGCTTTTATAGTTTTAATTAAAGACACACTTAAGTATAAGATCATTAAAACCAGCTCTTGCAAATCTTCCAAAGGGAGAACTGCTTTCAAACAACTGAATATTCATAAGCATCAATATGATGAACAACAATAATTTGTTCCTGTTCTTTTAATTTTACACATAATTGAAAAGAACAACATCCTTACTTCCATCCTAGTTCATTTTTTCTTCATGGCAACTTTCCTGTTTTTTCCCTTTCTCTTTTGCAGTGAAAAGTCCTAATGGCTTATACACAATACCATTGCCTGAATTTGAATCTGAATATACTTACACTAGAATTTAGACTCATCTTGTTCTGTCTGGATGGCATAAGGGGTATTCTGGGAAATGGAAGGATTAAGCAGCTTCTAGCAAATGAATATAAAGAGAGATGTGACTCCAAAGGCCTGGTCCTGAGTGCTGAGAATCAGAACGAAGGGGTGTTTTGAGTTTTCCAATGATGTTCCAGACCTCGGTCTTGGCAACAGAGTTCTGTGAGCAAAATCTCAGAGAAATGTTTGTTAATCACTACAAAAGCAATGATGCTGTTCTCTGGGACAAAGTCATCAAAGTGTGAGACAAAAGAGGTAAAAAGAATGTCCTGTACTTCAGAGAAGAGCACATTCCATTTTAGGGCCATTGAGCAGTTGTACAACCCTGTGGCTATGGGTGCTCTGGGGATGCAGCAAGGTGGCAGTCTGTCTTTGACACTTGCTAATTGTGTGATGAGCAACTGACTTAGCATCTCTGGGCCTCAGCATCCTCATTTGCAATATAAGATGTATAATAGTGCCATATTTAGAGAGATATTGTGAACCTTAAATTAATTTGCACATTTACAGCATTAAGAACTGCACCTGACATATAGTAAACACTCAATAAATTTATAAGTATTTGCTATTTTGTACACTCAGCCTTTAGGCTTTTTAATTACATAGAAATGGGCAGTAGCATTTACATCAGAAAGAGGGACCAGCATTACCATGTGTGTGCAACAGTGCAATGGTGGGCCTGGAAAGACTGAGGAACTGACAACACCACATTTAGATAAAGCTGTAGGGAAAAATAGCACATTTTACCCATAGCCAAGATGGCTGTCCTCAGTGCTTACACGAGTCGGTCCATAGTTATTCTCTAAAAATAATTTGTGAATTAAGAGTTCAGAGCAACCCTTGCATTGTTAATTTAAATCGTCTGCAGACCCTGTAATTGTTTTTGAAATTAGAAGCAGAGAAATACAATCCCGTGTCTCTTATTACGATCCAGAAGTTGTTAAAAACATGGTCTTATGTTTGAAGCCCAGGTCTTCTGCTTCCTATTATGTTAACATGGGCAACATGAATAACTTTTCTTATTCTAATATCTGTGCTTAGTTTCTTCAGTGTAAAAATGGGTAAGAACCAGGAGAATTTATTGAGGTTGTGAACTTTAAATGAGTATATGAATTCCAAGTAATTATCACAGCTTCACAAACTCGGTAAGCACCTAATAATAGAAATCACTTTCTTAATGATTGTGATAAAGGTGACACTGATGATGTAAGACAATGACATGGGGCTGATGTAGCCTTGGAAACATAGCTATTATTGATAAGAAACTTTCTTTTATAGGATATTATGCAGATATAATGTTGCTTTCGGGAGAGTTGCTGGAGGCCAGGAGCTGGAGGCTGCAGTGAACTATGATCAGGACATTGCAGTCCAGCATGAGTGACAGAGCAAGACCTTGTTTCAAAAATAAATAAACTTCAGATAAGCACCAATAAGTTTTAGCATCTGCGTGTCTGAAATGTTGCATGGGATAGACACCAACAATAATTTAAAAACAGATATTTAACAAATTTTGAAAATAAAATATAGCTAGGCATTCTATATTTTTTATTTGCTAAATATGCAAACTGTAAGCAGCTATAGCAGAGAGAGAAAAAACACTGAATCAGAGATTTAAAGACCATTTTGTTAAACCAGAAACTGCTTCTTGTTCTTTGGATGTGTTCAGATCAATCACTGCCTGTCTCTGAGCATCACTTTCTACACCTGATGGAGGTTAAGAGATGGTTAAGAGATAGTTAAGAGATGACCTCTAAGTCCCTTTGTCACCCTCACGGATGTAAATATGATGGTTGGAATTTGGGGTTAACTACTTTTAATACATGACTCTTAAATTCTTATTGATATTGAACATGCACTGTGTAACATATAACATTTGCTAATTCTCATATGTTATCCATAATTCATAAAACAAGTTTAATTTCTAATGTGCAAACCGAGCTTCAGATATTAAGTGGTTTGGCCAGAACTATACTGTTAATAAATTGAGGAGTCAGGATTTAATCCCTCTTTGTTCAAACCCCTATCACTTTTGTCACTCTGACATTCTTAGGCTTTCTTTGGGTTTTATTTAGTTAAAAATGAGTTATTAGTAGAGGATACTAAAGTAGATAGATGTAAAATTAGATATTATATACTACTTAAAGGATGTTAAAATGCAATTATAAATTTTCACTAGGGGAGACACTAATGAAAGACATTTTTATTTATTTATTTATTTTCTTTGCTCTATCATTGCTGTTATTCTACGTTTAAAATCGAGTTTCAAGGTTTTCTAGGGAAGGAAATTGACATTGGAATTTCCAATGAAAGCTTGATTGCATGATGGATGACCTGCTTGAGTAGGGATATATAGTTTCCAATAATTTTAAAAGCACATTTAGGCCTCATTCCACTGTACACATCACCTAGATTTTTATTTGAAATTTTGCAAAAGTGCTACCCAATCACTCTTTGTACTTACCTTGAAGGGGAAAGCTGTAAGTTTCACTAAAGCATGACACTTCCAAGCATATATTTACAATGTATACGTATTTTTTCACACTTTTCCTTGAACACTTAACAGGTCAGTAGGCAAAGTATTATAGAGACAGAGTACTTTAGTGTATTGCAAGTGCTGTAGAAGCAGATTGATGTCTGTCCTCATAAGTTAGGAATCAGACAATGGCAAAAACCGCAGCACAGCAGCATTTTGTTCCCGATTGAGAGCTATAACAGGACACCAGCCGGACGCGCCACGTAACTTTGAAAGTTATCAAGAAGCCTTCTCGGTACACACTGGAGGACTCGGTCCAACAACATGATCATGAGCATCACGGGTTTAGTTGCGCCATGAGTCAGGTGAAGTATATAATTTTTTTTTCCAAGTTGAAGAAGCCTAGAGAGGGAAATATCTGTGGTGAGAAAAGATAGTGCCTTGGCGTAAAAGAGAAACAACTTTCCTAAGTGTTCAGAGTCCATTCACTCAGGTGAGTGAGGACACACACAGCTGTGACTGCTGATTCGCCCTGTGGTCAAAGAGGGTGAGGATGGGAAGTGTTCCGTTAAGGGAGGATGCCTGGAGGACAGAGTAGGCGCCGCAGTGCTGGAAAGCCCAGTGGTCTGTTTTCCCAAACATCTGGTGAGGCGCTGGGCTGGGACATTGGGAATATGCAGGCAGAGTCGGTGGTCCATTTCTACACTAACTCCGAGAACAGCAAACTGTGGCCCTCAGGCCATATCCTCCTGCTGCTTGCTTTTGTATGGCCCATGAGCTAAGAATGATATTTACATTTTTATATAACTAAAATAATAAAAAATAATAATTGCATGAAATGCAAACTTTGGTGTCCATGAATAAAATTTACTTAAAGCACAGCTACATTGACTTATTTACATATCTCTGCTGCTTTTATAGTATAGCAGCTCACTTGAGTAGTTGGAACAGAGACTGTATGGCCTAAAATGTTTATTATGGGTTCATTTACAGAAAAAAATTGGCAACTCCTGCATTAAACATTGAATTAAGGCTGTTTTATGATAATCACAAATATCAATATATCCTTTGGTATTATTACCTTTCTGTATTTCAAGTATTCTAAGGAATGTTGCAAACGTAGATGGAAGGGAAAGAAATGACATGGAAAAACAAACAAACAAACAAAAAACCCTAGAAACTACTTTTATCTAGTTAAATAGTGATTTAGTCCCGTGATAGATATCAGAGGAATCCTCCCAGCTTGCAGAACGGAGATAGCAGAGATACTATCTTGGATGTCCCCAAGGGCAGATTGTCTTGAGAGTGGTAGTCACACCTAGGGTAGAACTTGGTGGTTTCTAATTAAGCTCAATCCATGCACCAGAAGCAGGCAGGAGAGAAGTCTGGCTTGCCGGGCCATTTAGTGCTGTCTCCATTTTTTCCTCATCCTTGTTAAATCCCCCACAAGGTTGGGTATCTGTGATCATATTCTCCCATCAGTTACAATCCATGATCAAATACCTCCATGATGTTACTGGAGCACTCCACACTAGTTACATAGTTGATCATTTGCCACAGCAAGCAAACGTGGGAGAATTAACATTTGGTTTCAAAATATAATTTATTATGGGATCAGTTAAGTGAGAACATTTGAAGTACAGCTCTTATTATGTAACACACAGCACTCAAAGGTTTTTTTTTTTAATTACTTCAATTTACTTTTTTTTTTTATTTCAACATACTACAGGGGTACAAATATTTAAGTTACATATATTGACTTTGCCCTACCTGAGTCAGAGATGCAAGTGTGTCCATCCCCCAGACAGTGCACATGGCAACCATTAAGTGTGAACATACCCATCCCCCTCCTCCCCTCCCACCTGCCTGACACCCAACGAATGTTACTACTGTATGTGCACATAAATGTTGACCAGTTAATACCAATTAGATGGTGAGTACATGTGGTGCTTGTTTTTCCATTCTTGTGATACTTCACTTAGTAGAATGGGCTCAAGCTCTATCCAGGATAATACAAGAGGTGCTAGATCAGCATCCCTTTTTGTGGCTGAGTAGAACTCTATGGTATAAATATACCACATTTTCTTAATCCACTCATGCATGGATGGGCACTGGGGTTGTTTCCACATCTTTGAAATTGTGAATTGTGCTGCTTATAAACATTTGAGTGCAGATGCCTTTTTTGTAGAATGTCTTTTTGTTCCTTTGGGTGGATGCCCAGTAATGGGATTGCTGGATCAAATGGTAGTTCTACTTGTATCTCTTTTAGGTATCTTCATATTATTTCCTCAGATGTTATACTAGTTTGCGGTCCCACCAGCAGTGTATGAGTGTTCCTATCTCTCCATATCCACTTCAACATTTATTGTTTTGGGACTTTCTAATAAAGGCCATTCTCACTGGAGATAAGTGATATCTGATTGTGGTTTTGATTTGCATTTCCCTGATGATTAGTGATGTTGAGCATTTTTTCATATGTTTGTTGGCCATTCTTCTGTCTTCTTTTGAAAAGTTTCTGTTCATGCCCTTTGCCCACTTTTTAATAGCGTTGTTTGATTTTTTCTTGCTGAATTTCCTGAGTTCTATATAGATTCTAGTTATCAGCCCTTTATCGGATGTGTAACATGTGAATATTTTCTCTCATTTTGTAGGTTGTCTGTTTGCTCTTGTGATAGTTTCCTTGGCTGTGCAGAAGCTTTTTAATTTGATCAAGTCCCATTTATTTATTTTTGTTGTTCCTATGATTGCCTTTGGGGTGTTCTTCATATATTCTTTGCCTAGGCCAATGTCTATAGGAGTTTTTCCAACATTTTCTTCTAGAATTCTTATGCTTTCCTGCCTTAGGTTTAAGTCCTTTATCCACCATGAGTTGATTTTTGTGAGAGGTGAAAGGTGTGACTGCTGTTTCAGTCTTCTACATGTGGCTATCCGGTTTTCCCAGCACCTTTTATTGAATAAGGATTCTTTTCCTCACACCAACAACATCAAATTGAGAACCAAATCAAAAACTCAATACCCTTCAAAATAGCAACAAAGAAAACAAAATACCTAGGAATATATTTAAGGAGGTAAAAGACCTCTATAGGGAGAACTACGGAACACTGAGGAAGGAAATAGCAGAGGACATAAACAGGTGGGAAATCCTATCATGCTCATGAGTCAGAAGAATCAACATTATTAAAATGTCTATACTACCCAAAGTGATCTACAGATTCAATGCAATCCCTATTAAAATATCAACATCATTTTTTGCAGATCTAGAAAAAATCTACGCTTCGTATAGAACCAGAGAAGACCCCGTATAGCAAAAGCAATCTTAAATGAAAAGAACAAACTGGGAGGCATCAATTTACCAGACTTCAAGATATACTACAAGGCTATAGTAATTAAATTAGTTCTTAATTAGTTTAAATTACACTGTTCATTATTTTTGTTCAAAAAAGATTCAGATTATACATGTCACAAAATGTGGGTTTGTTCTGACACTACAAGATAATAAGGAATACTCATTATGAAGTGAAGAGAAATGAATTGCTATCAAGTGTACATAAGTTGGATTTGCAGTGTGCTGTGAGAGTCAAGAAAAGTGGGAAAAACTTACAATTTACTCTCATTAGTTAAGGAAATAACAGTTGGGATGGAAGATATATAAATTACAGAATTTCCTGGAAAAGAACATGGAAAAATGAATACTTTAGCTAGAAAAGATAAGGTTCAGAATGACAAGATGTGCAAAAAATATAGTGTATTATATCTGCAAAGAGCAGTATAATTTTTAGTAGGGCAAGTTCTTTGGAAATAGATTATGTGGGTTTGAATCATAACTTCAGCATTTAATATTTGTATGGTCTTGGACAAGTCACTTAATCTCTTCATGTTTCACTTTCCTTACCTTTAAAATGGAATAATATTATGTATCACATAGGGTTTGTGAGAATTAAATGAGTAAATATATTTAAAGCACATAGATCAGGGCCTGACCTTTTTTTTTATAGTAAGCACTATTCTTTTTATTAAGCAATAAAAAGCCTAGGCATTATTTTGGGATCAGAGCAGATCTGTGTTTTTTTTGTTTTTAAACAAAACAAAGGAAAACACCCATTGGTGCTAGAATAGAGAAGTCTAGCTAAGAAACTATTAAAATAGTACAGCCAATTATACATTTGCCAGGAACATGGTAACAATGTAGTTTTTAAAAGTGAATGAATATTTATAACTTTTAAAGTAAGTCTTTTTCTACTATCTTCCTCTTCTCCGTTTTCCCCACAAACCATTACTTTTAGATGTGCACTACATCACCGTAATGTTAATTGTACATTATAGCATCATTACACTTTTACTAAACATGTAGCTACGATGTGTAAGACTTTGGGTTACTAAAACTTCACTAAGGGATTTATATTTAAGAAGCTCATAATTCCAGGTGAGGAAATACATGCAGAGACGCATACCCACCGCATTACCAATGACACTAAGGGGAGGTGACATGTATAACTGACATTTCAACTATATCAATTTGACATTAATGCAGTCTACTTTGAAGAGGTTTTTCTAAGGGTCCCTGTATATAAAGCACAGTGAAAGAAACAGTTTTCAGAAATGATGTAATGCAAATCTTGGTCAGCAACATTATAGATTGTGGAGTCTACCTGAGGAGATAGACAAACAAGGAACAAATAGCAATGCAGTTTGAAAACATCTTGTTTTATAGATGGAGAAAGGAAGAATGGTTAATACAAACAATAGGCAAAGGAATGCTTTTCACAGGTGGTATCTGACTCCTCAAGGATGATAAATATTAATGGACTAGATCAAGGAGGCTATGGCATGAGAATGGAAGTGCATTCCAAACAAACAAACACCCCCTGAAATCTTAAACCTGCCCCTTATTAGTTTTTTATAAGGCAAGCCCCTTGACAGGTTCCAGGTGGACGCCTTTCTATAATTCTCAGGATTTTCATCATTTCCCATCCTCTGCATGCCTTTTATATATTTTATTTCCTCAGTTATTTTTTGTTGTCATGTATCCATTTTCTTTTGTTCCTTATCAGTGCAGATACTTCTGCTATATTCGAGACTGTTTAGGAAACTTGGCTACTTTCAATTTTCACTGCCATCTTAAAATTGAAATGGCAAAACTCACTCAACGTTCCTTTCCCAGATGGACTTGTCTCTTTGGATTCCTTAACTTGGTGAAAGAAACCACCTTCCAATAATCCATAAAAGTCAGAAATCAGAGGGCTAACTTAGACTACCCAACTCATCTTTTTTCTTTATCTTCAACAAGATAATCAACAATTTCATTGGGTTCTCTCTTTTCTTTTTTTTTCCCTTTTCTAATTTTAATAGATTTAGGGGGTACATATTGAATTCCATTGCAGGTATATGTTGTATATGGTAGAGTCTGGGCTTTTGGTGAACCTATCACCTGAGTAGTGTACGTTGTATCCCATTAAGTTCTCTCCTTTTGGTATCTCTCAGCTCCCAACTTCCTCTCCATACTGATTACTAATTTCTACTTTAGGTTCACCTTTTATCTGTGTTGTAAATGAAATATTTTCTTATTTTTAAAAATTTTATTTCCTTTTAGAATTGGTTTACTGTCCACAGAACTATTAGTAACACTTCTAAAAATATGTAATTTTTTCTTTTGCTAAATGTGTTACAAAGAATGGCACTGCTTTGATAAAATCTCTTTATTGGTTTCTCATTGCCTATAAACTAATATGAAATCTCATTTGTGTAGCATGCCAGGAAATGACAGGTAGCTGGTCCTACCTATTTAGTCACTTCCTATATGAACTATTCTTTGAACTACTGGAGGATATCCTCTCCCCCAAAAGTTACACTTTTCATGCCTCTTTGTTTTTGTCAATACTCTTGCTTCTTTATGGAATGCCTCCATCTTATGTTCATTCTTTGGACCTCATGTTAGGTGTCTTTTCTTCTGAAATATCTTTTGCTGCAACCCTGGAAGAGTTATCAGAATTTTTTGGTGCTCTGACAGAACTTTGCACATAGATACTTGCTACATGGAGAACATTAATGTGACTTTCTTTCTCAGTGAATCATTAGGTCCTTGAGGACAGGCTGCATGTATCACTATATCTGTTTCCAGAATAGGAAATGTGGTGTGTAGCACATGATTACTGCTCACCAAATGTTTTGTAAATGCCTAAAAACTTTTAGAAAATCTGGAATCCTTTCTGTCCACATACTTTGTCTTAAATTTTTGATGTTGTGGAAAAAAATAAGATTAAGTGTGATACCCCTTCTTATGCGATTTATAGCCTTGTTGGGGAGACAGATCTAATTCATATTAGGTAGAAATATCTTGGGGAAAACACTAAATATCTTAGGGAAATATCTTGGATGATATCTGATGCATTATATTTTAGCTATGCCAACCAGGGTCTAGCTTACTGAACAAGAAACCTATTCTTTTTTTCTCAAACTACCTTCAGATATCGGATAGCTTGTTATGTGGGAAAGGAATTTGGGTTTATTCTATAAAGCCTCAAGCAATATCCAGAAGCAGTGTTGGGAAAAGGGTGAACCTAGACTTACCCAGAAATTTTAAATAATATCATCTGAATGCAGATGGACTAGGTTCCTTCAGAAAACAGCAAAATGTTCAAATAGGGTCTGAGTGAGAAACTATTTGGCAAGGATATAATAGAAGGGAAGCATCAGACAGGTCACTGGATGATATAGCCATTCTTCATGAATCATAAAACAATCTAAGATAAAAAGGCACCTTAAAAGACATCAAATTGATTTTTCACAGGGAAAGCACAGCTTTACAATGACTAAGTGGCAAAGAGCTCATGGATGTGACGAGGACTCATGAAGGTGCCCACGGAAGCATAAAGGCACAATTTTTTCTATGCACAGGTATGTCCCTGCTATTCACAAATTTGACAATCTTTTCTAGGTCTGTGCTATGCAATCATTTTAGGTGATGCTCTGCCTGGTTTGAGATTTAATGTAACAGCCCTGCAGAATAGATTATACTCTTATTATGAGAAACATATACATTTGTTGTTATAAAAATACTTCATTGGCATTCAATCACATACCAATCACAGGTGTGTTTATGCTAGATTAACCCAATTTATTTTGGTCATTTTGGCACCCTGAGTTTGCACCATTATCCATTGCCTTAAATATGAAAAATCTAGTGTCATTGTGGCTAAAGATTAGCTGAGACCTCCATTATAAATCCTTATTTCCCATCATTTGTTATATTCATTCTCCTATTTGGTGAAGCTTTTACATAATATTATGTAGAGTGTGGGAAAATTGATGACTATCAAGCTAGACTAGCTCAGACATTTACACAGCATAAGTGTACTAAAATCCAAGCTTCAAATTAGTAACCTCCCTCCATTGGCTAAAATTAACTATGGATCCTAGACAGGGTTCACCTCTTTGGTGAGACCTCAGATCTCCCATCTGCTCTCAGAATGAATCACTCCTCTTTTTGTGATTCCAAGGTACTATTACCTTTTCTAAAAAACTAATAAATTTCATTTTTTCTAGAGCAGTTTTATGTTAATAGCACAATCAATTGGCAACTACAGACAGTCTCCATGTACCCTGTGGCCCCATACACACACCGCCTCCCCTGCTATCCACATCCCACATCACAAGAGTACATGTGTTACAATCACACCTACACTGATTATACCCAAAGTCCATAGTCTATATGAGGATTCTCTCCTGGTGCTGTACATTCTCTGAGTTTGAAAAATGTATAATGATATGTATGCACCACTGCATTATCACACAGATACTCTCACCGCCCTAAAGGTCCTCCGCACTCGGCGTGTCCACCCCTCCCTTCTCCCTAGCCCACAGTAACTATTAATCTTTTTGCTGTCTTCATTTTTGCCTTTTCCAGAATGTCATATAGTTGGAATCATACAGCCTTTTCAGATTGGCTTTTTAAATTTAGTGATATGTATTAATATTTAAGCTTTTTCCATGTCTTTTCATGTCACGATAGCTCATTTCTTTTCAGGGCTGAATAATACTCCATTATCTGGATGCATCACAGGTTATCCATTCACCTACTGAAGGACACCTTGCATTCTCCCAAGTTTGGGCATTTATGAATAAAGTTGCTACAAATATATGTGTAGGTTTTTGTGTGGGCATAAGTTTTCAATTCATTTGGGTAACTACCAAGGAGCGTGGTTGCTGGATCCTACATAAGAGTGTATTTTGTTTTGTAAAAAACTGCTGAATTCTCAGCAGGGTTCCATAAACATTTTAAATGCTCAGTTGACATTGCTTATAACATGATATAGTCTTTGTAGATATACAAGCACCTCCTTTCCTTCTGCTTCTGTCTTTATTTCTCTCCTTTCCTTTTTCTGTTTTCCCCCTTCTTCTATGCAACTTCATCTTTCTTCATTTTGTTTTTTAATCTGTTCATAAATATTCTTCTATGCCACAAAGTTGCTATTTCAAGACTGACTGACTGACTGATTCCACCAGTTCCTGGGAATGCTATCGGTCCTGTCCCCTTACAGGAGGCAGCTGTCATCCAACAACTTGTCAGTGTGACACTTTAAAGACCCGCCTTCCTCACTTCACCTGAGAAAGCTCTGAAGGACCATCCCAGCCACAGAATCCCAGGTGTGTCCTGGAGATTGTAGTGACTGCACTGTCATCCCATCCCTCCCTCTACCCAACTGTACTGTCTTCATTTCCTTACACATAGTGATTCCAAAAGCCCGCCCTAATTCACTTCCTCTACCCAATCTGTCTTAGAGTCCACTTTTTGGAGCACTGATTTGCAATACTCAGTGGCAGGATTGCCCTGAGAAGGCAGAATCTAGAATGTGATTGGAGCCAGATCTCCTTCCTGCTGAAGGCCAAGTGATGAAATCGCTGATGGAATAACCCACAGCTTACTATCACAGTGAAATCATTACAGCTTCCCCTAATGGTGAATTCTGATGATATACAGGAGGAAATAACTGTACTAATGGTGCAACTTATCATTCTTTAAAGTGATATTAGAACAATGGTAATTATAAGCACACTGAAATTAAATAGCTGGTGTTGTGGCAGATGATGTCTTGGAAAAATTGAATAAAAAGCTAAAGATGATGACTGATCATCAATTAAAAGCTAAGTTTCAAAGCCAGAGCACCTCCTTGGCAATATCTTCTTCAGTCAGAGGACAGAAAAAGCTGAAGATTAGGCACAGACTGTAACCATCACAGTAGCAAAACCAAAGACAATATTGAATCCTCATCCTAAATGTATCCGCCATGTCATGTTTAGCACCCTTCATAAAACAAAGAAAGAATGGGACCCTAGACATATGATGGTAGATCCTGGGGCAATGTACTACAAAATCTTGAAGTTTCAGATTCTCTAGAATTTTCCAAACCTTCAGAAGGGACTAGCTTTTCCTGATCAGGCCTAGTGCTCCCCTCTCGCTAAAGATGATACAGAATCCTTTGCTGTCAAAACAATACATCTCCCCTAAAAATTTGCTGTTCCGGACCCGGCCAGCAGTTAAAAACTAGGGTGATGCAAGTTAACAGTATCACATAGCTAGGGAAGTGCTAGCCCTGAAAACTGAAGAAAGGGTCTTTATCCAGGGTCAGGATCCAGCCAACATGTAATGACAAGAGCCAGCTGATTTTGTATGGGACGGGATTTTGACAGTGCCAGATAATGGGAAACATGAAGTTGGATAAGGGAGGCATTACTAATATGGACTCATTCTCCTAGGAGGCAGTATTGAGAACTACAGCTAGGTGCTAGGGAGGCTATGCTAACATACTGCTGGAATGGCTCTTAGAAGCTGAGGGAAGCCATGGTAAAAACTAAGTAATGTAGAACATGGCAAAAACAGCGAAGCTAATTGTGGAAGAAGGGATCAAAAGTTTTCCTGCCATGGAGAATTGACTGCTGTGTGAACTGCCTTTCCTGACAAAATCTATGAAAGGACTGTTTTCAGACACTGAACGATAAGCAGCAAAGGACTGTGGTTCCAGAGAGGAAAGAAACAAATAAAGTGACTCTGATTTTGCCAACTTACTGCTGGAGATGGTTTCCAGGCTACAGTATGGAAGCAAAACTAACAATTCCAGTAATTTTTCTGAGTTAAGAAGACAGAGATCTGAAATAGGGAGCAAGATTTGTGGGACAGAGTACTGAAGAAAAGGAAGCTGCAGAGTGAGAGAGCTCCAGATATGTGCAAAGGATCCCCTGAACCTTGGTTAGGACTTTATCTGCACACAGAAAATAACCTCAATAAAGAGGGAACCGAACAACTTCAGAACAAACAGGATGGGAGGTGAAAATAGAAACTTATCCACGTAAGGTCTTATACTACATGCCTACTGGAGTAATATGAACTGAAAGTGAACTATGATAAGTTGAAAATGAGTATTATAAATCCTAACACAATTTCTATTCTTTCACTGTAAAGATTCTGCCCTCCCACATTTTTATCATTTTCTCCTTACTCCATTGTCCTAATTGCTGGCATACTTTGGAGCTTTATGCAGACATAAAAAAATAAGGTAGGCGTTAAGGTCATTCTGCTATGTTTATGCTTGAGTGGAGGTGGTACAACTTACCGCTTCCTCAGCAAAAGGTTCTTCCTCTGGCAGGACCATAATTTTTCATTGCACTTAAATGTCTTAACAGCAGTTAATCTACTGAAGTATTACCTTAGCGAGAAATAGAAAGCTAATTCTCTTTCAAAAGTGCATTTTGTTTTTCAAAGGTATTTAGTACATTTTACAGTAGACTATCAACAGACTTTAATGTTTTTCCCTTTACTTTAAATAATAGCAGCCTGCTAGCATTTAAAATTTTTATTCTTGGAATTCATTTGAAATTGATGTCTGGCATCTGATGGAAAAATTAAATCATTGAATTTCATCAGAAATGTCATTAAATATGATTGTTACTCATAATTTTTTGAATTATTGTTCTACTAGTATAATACTGAAACTTTCAAAATCTTTTTTATGTGCTTTCACTGATGCAAAGGTAACACTTATTGATTATGGTGTAGGATTTAAGAGCACAAAGTCAAGAGCCAGGTATCCTGATTCAAATCCTTGCTCTACCACTCTAGCTGCTGTCCTAATCTGTGCCAATGTCCTCATCTAAACACATAAATAAAAAAATAGTATCTAACCTAGAGTTATTTGTGAATTGCATTATGTAGTACACATAAAGCACTTAAAATTTGCATGTATACTTTGATTTTCTCAACAAGTATCACTTTTATTACTATTTATATATATACACACACACAAAGTCTAGCAATCACAGACAAAAAAAAAGAAAAATGCTGTATTCTTATAGACATAAAAAGTGCTAACATTTGTCTTTTCAGATTGCTTTCTGATGAATATTCAAACAATTTCATAATCTGAGTGTTTATAAATATTATTCGGATGGGCACTCTTCTAACCTAAAAACATGTAAACATTCATTGTTATTTCCTTAGAAATTAATAGAAGTAGAATTTATGAACATCACTATTTAAAGATATTTAAACGTGTTTTAAAATGCTTTCAGCCAAAAGTGTTAACAACAATTCAAAATTTCAGGCCGGGCGTGGTGGCTCACGCCTGTAATCCTAGCACTCTGGGAGGCCGAGGTGGGCGGATCGTTTGAGCTCAGGAGTTCGAGACCAGCCTGAGCAAGAGCGAGACCCCATCTCTACTAAAAATAGAAAGAAATTATATGGACAGCTAAAAATATATATAGAAAAAATTAGCCGGGCATGGTGGCTCATGCCTGTAGTCCCAGCTACTCGGGAGGCTGAGACAGGAGGATCACTTGAGCTCAGGAGTTTGAGGTTGCTGTGAGCTAGGCTGACGCCATGGCACTCACTCTAGCCTGGGCAACAGAGTGAGACTCTGTCTCAAAAAAAAAAAAAATAAAAAAAAAAAAAATAAATTCAAAATTTCAAAATGGTGTATACATTTATTTTAACACATTGCCAACCCTTACATCAATATTTTAAAAAGATTAAATTACATATTTGACTATGTATGTACAAAACTAAAATTAAAAATAATAATTACAATTGGAATATAGACAGTAGACTTGACAAAAGTATGGTTGTTAAATAAAAAGTAGCCCTATTCTTAGTTAATAAATGTTGAAATATTTAGGAATAAAGGGTTTTGATGTAAGCCACTTACCATTCCTGGTAAGTGCCCTATACAGGTTTACTTTTTTTTTTTTTTTTTTTATCTTTTAGACCATATTATTACTGTGCTTTTTCTATATTTAGGTGTGTTTGATACACAAATACTCACCATTGTATTACAATTATCTATAGTATTCAGCACTGTAACATGCTGCACAGGCATAGCCTAGAAGCAATAGACTGTACCACATAGCCTAGGCATATAGTAGGCTATGCTTTCTAGGTTTGTGTAAGGACCCTCTATGATGTTCACTCAACAATGAAATTGCTTAATGAGATGCTTCTTGGAACATATTCTCATCTTTAAACAACACAGGACTGCAATGTAACTTGATCATGGATACATTCATTGGTTTGTAATATGTCTTTACTACAAACAAACAGATTGTGAATTCTCTAATACGAGACAAACCAGCTTTTCTTTCCCAAACAATCTGTCTTTTTTTTTTCTTGTTTAGTATATATATTTCTTTTAAATTTATTCTTGTTATTCAACATTTTTTTTTAGTATGTGCCAAATTTGGGTTTAACATCCTGGGAGTGGAAAGAGAATTAAACTAACATTAAAATAATAATGATGATCAACTTAAAAGTTATTGGTCCAGAATAAACTTTCTTGGCAGCCTTAGAACATCAGTCCTGTCACTAAAGTTTCAGAAAGAGAAAATCAAATATATAAATGTAAATTTAAAGATACATAAACATAACAGCAGGTTTTCAGTGTGAGATGACAGTCAGAATGTGCAGTTTTGTTCCTGCCCCAAAATGAAAATACCTCCTAAAAAATAACTACAGATGTAACAAATTGGGAGTCACAAAATTAAAAAGGTAATAAGAGGGGTGGAGGAGAAATGCAGTCATATGAATTTATGACAATGATAATTTCTGAAATTAATGCAGTTAATAGAAATTAAAACAAAAATCAATGTAAGGCTTAGAAAAAATGAGGTTAAAAATTCCCAGTGCATAGGAAAAACAAATTTTAAATTATGAAATGAAAGACTTAAAAAAGCAATTAAAGACTTTCAAGCTTTGATCAACAATAGTCTTGGAATGAAAGGACACAGAAAATGGAGAGGAGGGAATTTTTTACGATGTAGTAACAGAATTTCTCTAAATGAGAAAAGAATTTCTCAAAATGGCTTATGTATGAAAAATAATACCTGCAATTTAAACTGTATACTATTGACTAGAACAAAAGATATTGTATTGAAGAAGAAAAATGTATTGAGGTTGAAAATACGATGATTTTTAGCACATTTATGGATAAGATCACAAGTGTATAGAATTTTATGCAGAAGCAAGCAAAATTAGAAGAAAGAAACCAGCCAAAGTTAAGCCAGTAACAGAGGTGTATTTCTACCAAAGAAGCAGTTGCTTCACTCAAGAATGACTACAGTATGTTTTATTTTGGTATTTGGGAAAAGTAATAAAATCTGTATTAGTGATGTTATAGTGAGAATGACTGAAATACAAATGCAATGAAAAATAATACTTGGTCTGGCTATTTCCACCTTGGAAGAAAGTCTGAGCAGAAATTTAAAAGCAAAGTAACAGACAAAGGACACAGAGAGAGAAGGAATCTGGGTCAGTATGAAAAGGTTAAATTTAGGCTCAGAAACTTTTCAGGGATTGCAGATCTGTTTACTCACTCATAGACTTGATCTTTATCAATATAGATGATTAAATAATTGCATGAAAAGAAACCTAGAAGGAACAGTAGAGATGTGAGATAGGGAATCGGCAGGCTCTGCTCCATAAAGAGTCATAAAACCTAAACCAAGGTCTCTGAGAAAACAAGTAGTGGAAAACTGGCCAAAACCAGCTGGAACCAAGATGGCTGTGAAAAATGACCTCAGGTTACCCTCACTGCTCATCATACCCTGCTTACAATGTGTTAGCATACTAAAAGAAACTCCCACCAGCACCATGACAGTTTACAAATGCCACTGAAACTCCCAGAAGTTACCCAATGAGGTTTAAAACGGGGAGGGACCCTTGGTGCTGGGAACTCACCACCTCTTTCCCAGAAATCTTATGAATAATCCTTCCTCCATTTAACATAAAATTAAATAGAAAGTATAAAATAAGATCCCAGAAACTCACAAAGTGCTACTCTCTGTTCTGAGAGATAGCCACTACCCTTTCTATGGGGCAGCCTCCTTTTTTGTTCTTTTCTTATTTTGATACTTTTCTTTTTTTGCTTTACTCTGTTACCTCGCTCTTGAATTCTTTTCTGTGTGAAGCCAAGAACCCACATGGTCTTCAGGCTGAACCCTGGTTTTGGGGTGCACTTTGCTGTATCAGATAGGCAAAAGTTTAAATACATTCTCATGAAAGTTCACAGAAACACTATAAAAACAACATTCTAAAAGATAAGTTCCCTTTAAAGAAATAAAAATCAAAATGGATTCAGAATTCAAGCGGAGAACACAGAACATCTTGAGGAAATGTAGCAATGCTTTCAAGGGTTGACAATCAACAATTTCCAACATACACTACAGATAAAGTTCTATTATTTATATTTCTAGAGGTAACCATTAGAAATTTTAAAACAGTTTTCCTGTAAATAGTAAGAAAAGATATGTGGAGGATTTTGTGGTGGAAGAATACTCTGGCTTATCAAAAACTCTTCCAAATTATTTTATTTTTAGCAAATCGTATATTAAGTTGAAAGAAAATAAGATAAAAATGAGCCCAAATTTGAAATTTTATGTAGGCTAATATCTTTTATATTGGTTCTCTTTTTAACATTGAGGTTGTAAGACTACATACCTTAATGGATATTTGTTTGATGTTGTTCAGCAAAATAGGAGGATATCAGATATATTTCAGGAAACCCAAAGAGAAGACATTTAAAACTTAATTTTGATTAAATTAAAAAGTCAAGGGCTAGTATTTCTCTCTCCATTTCTCCAGGACCTCTTCTTTTCTTTGAACATTTTATCTGGGTATAAGACTCTAGTTTGACAGTTTTAATATATTTTTAAGAATTTTAAAGATGTCTTTCAGTTATCCTTCAGTTTTCTTGATTCTGAAAATATGTCAGCTATGTTATTTTTATTCTTTTGTACATATGTCTTTTATTCTCTACAAAACATATCTATATTTATATATTATCTGTAATATATATATTCTTGACATATATTTATAAATATGCTCAAGTTTATTCTTCTCACAGATAGGTATAATTTATTGCTAATGTTTAGAAGGTTTACTATGGCTTGTTTGTGGTTTCTTTCATATTTCCCTTTAGGGTTCATTGAGTTTCTTAGATCTGGGGGAGTTTATTTTGCACATTTGAAAAAAAATGACCATTGTTTCTCCATAATTTTCTACTTCCATTTTTTTGAGACTCCAATTTCATGTACATTATATTACTTGATATTGTCCCACAGATATCCATGTTTTCTTATTTCAGTTCTCAGTCTTTTTTTTCCTTCTTTCTATTCTTTATTTGGTTTGTTTCTATAATGTTTCCATGTTTAATAATATTTCTTCTGAAGAGTCTAATCTGCAATTAATATTATTTGGAATTTTTTTATTTCAGATATATTTTTATCTTTAGAATTTAAATTTTGATCTTCTTTATACTGTCCATTTATTTTGTCACTATGTTCATGGTTTTTTTGATATTCTTGATATAGAGCTTCTTATATAATAGATATTTTGTGATTTCATGTCATTATTTCATTATTTCTGTCCTTTATGATTCTGTATCTGTTTTATCAAATTTATTCTTATTGTGGATCATATTTTCCTGCTTCTTTACATGCCTGATAATTTTTGACAGAACACGAAACATTGTGATTTTTTTTGTTGTTGGATGCTAGATTTTATTGTATTTTCTAAAATAGTGCAGAGCTTCATTCTGTCATATGGTTAAGTGATTTGTAATAAGTTGGATCATTTTCAGAATTTCTTTTAAGGTTTGTTAAGCTGTCAGCTTTTATTCTAGGAGTAATTTTTTTAGAAATAATCTAGAACACCTTTCCGCAGGTGTTCAGAGCTCTCTTTCTGAAACACTCTCCTCTCTGGTTCTCAGCTCCATACATTATAGCTGCTTCTGTCTCCCTGAAATCCAATCTGTCTTCCCAATTTAGCAAGAACTGTGGGCTCCATTTGAGTTCCCTTCCTTATTCTTCAGCCTGGAAACTGCCTGGAGGTGGGAAGCTGGGGAAACTGTAGGGATTGGTTTATTGTTTTCTCTTTTGGTAGGGATCATATATATTTTTTTCAATTAGATATTGCCCATTGTGCAATGTCTGAAAAGAATTGTTTCATATATTTATTCAGTTTTCTAGTTATTTTTTACAAGGTGGCAATTTCTGTAGCAGTTAACCTTTCCTAGACAGAAGTGGATGTCTTTCCAGAGCTATGTACATAGTCTTTTCTTCTTTTAGTTTCTTTTTACACTCTTTCTCCTAAATGACCTTATCAAGCCCACTCACTCTCAGTGTTATATACTAATGAGTCAAGTATATGTTTCAAGAGCCCAGACTTTCCTCTCTACTCCACTATATTCAACTGCCTCCTTGACATCTCATCTATTAGCCCTCTCAGCATTATTCTGACCAAAACAGAACTATTGATTATTTGGCCTGCAACAAATGAAACCAACATTCACACAGATGTTAAGGCCAAAAATCTAAGATCCACCCTTGATTTCACTTTCTTTAACCCTCACATTTAGTCCATCAATAAATACTGAAGGCTCTGTCTCCAAAATATATGTTCCTTTTTACTATTTCTCACCATTTTTATTGCTATGGGCTTAGTTAAAAGTCTAAAAGATTAATCAGATAATGTCACTCCCCTGCTTAAAATCCTCTTTCAAAATACAATGAAATACAATATTTTTACCATGGTCAGTAAAGCCCTCCACGATCACCTAATTCTGCTCCTTTATTCTTTCCACCGACTATGATGGAACCCACTGGCTGCTTTCTGTCCCTTGAAGATATAAGCTTGCTTCCACTTCAGGGACTTCACACTGACACTTCATCTTCCTCAAAACTCCTCTAGAGTTCGGCAACATTTATGGGACAATTTACATAGGGGACAATTTATACTTATATTTTCCCTTTGTAGAGGCAGAAAGAAATCATACCTGCCACTTTCTATAACATCACCACTTTTATCTTCAATATTTTTACTAAATTTATCAATGCTTTCTTTTGTACCCATTTGTGTATTTATTTTTATTTTCTCCAACCAGGATGAAAATTCCTTTCTCTGTTGTTGAGAATTGATTTATTAATCAATACCTTATTAGTCCTTAGAAGAGTGCCTGGTGCAAGGCAGGAACTAAATTAATACTTATTGAATATATGAGTGCATAAATAATTATATTTTAATAGGAACATATAACTTATGTATGTATAAAGCTCTTGATAGAAAAAAAAGTTACAGCAATGAAATCTGTCTTTGGTCATCATAAGAGTTGTGCCAGAAATTTTCTGTTGATATATACAATAATTTTTTTTTAAAAATGTTATTTTGTCTTTTGATTAGAACTAAGCATAAAAGTGGAAAGGACAGTCAGATACATACAACAAAGAAAAGTTAAAATATTATTCATAATATGATCACCTTTAAAATGTAAAGAAATGTATATAAATAGACATTATTTATTTTCCTCCTATTATTTTCTGCTCTACAGCACAGTGATAGAGACTAAAGAATGAAAGCCTTTCTGGAGTTTTTTTTAAAAGAAAATTGTATTTACATAGGTTACACAGTAACCCTGAACTGTAAAAATTTGATAGGTGAGGGAAGTATTTTCACAACTTATTTCTATAACCTATAGAACTTTTTATTAACTTGTATACTGTTTCTCCATTCCCCATATCTTTAAGATTGAGTTTGTCATTAATTTTATTTGTATTATACTGTTTCTTTTTTTTTTTTTTTTTTTTTTGAGACAGAGTCTCACTCTGTTGCCCAGGCTAGAGTGAGTGCCGTGGCGTCAGCCTAGCTCACAGCAACCTCAAACTCCTGAGCTCAAGCGATCCTCCTGTCTCAGCCTCCCGAGTAGCTGGGACTACAGGCATGCGCCACCATGCCTGGCTAATTTTTTCTATATATATTTTTAGCTGTCCATATAATTTCTTTCTATTTTTAGTAGAGATGGGGTCTCGCTCTTGCTCAGGCTGGTCTCGAACTCCTGAGCTCAAACGATCCGCCCACCTCGGCCTCCCAGAGTGCTAGGATTACAGGCGTGAGCCACCGCGCCCGGCCTATACTGTTTCTTATTTTCTGTTCACATGTTTATCAGTCAACAAAACTACACTTTGTTTGCTCAAGTCACAGGGAACAAGGCAAAATTCTGCATGAAATGGGAGCTTCCATCTGTGATGATTTTATGTTATTGGTAAGTCTCCTGAAATTTTTAATGAAAATACTTACTAAGTGACAACTTCAAATGAAATGAGGAAACACTATACAACTTGACCAAGTAATAATGTCTCTCAGGCTTTTCAAATAAAATAATTTGTTAAATAGCATGAAGAGAACATAGTATGATATCCTAAGAAATCTAAAGGAATATATATTTTTTATGTATAATAACTGCCACATTTGTTGAAACATATCCTGTTATAGTAGAAAGAACGAGGACTTTGCATTTATTAATAGGAGAAAACGTTGGAATAAGAAATGGGGATTTTTTTACCTTTAGAATTTAGTCAAATTATATAATTTCTTTGAGAGCCAGTCAATGTCGATGTAAAGTGTGCTATAGTATCTAGCTCATTGAATTGTGATGAAGATGAAATGAGTAAATGAAAAGTAATCAGAAGAAAGCCTGACATATAGTTAACAATCAATAAAAAGTTATATATATGTATATATAAAAATTATTACTATTACTACTGGTAAAGCTGTTATGAGAACAAAAGAAAATGCCTGTAAAAATCATAGAAGAGTATATTTTTGGGTACATAGTAAAAACTTAGAAGAATAAATCTATTTTTATGATGCTATAAGAGTCAGAAGTTTTATAATAAAGCGTATCACATGCTAGAAAATCTGATTTTTTTCTTCCTAATATTTTTACCTTTTCTTGCTTCATTCCTTAACCATAATGTTCCTTGTACTATTGTTTCTAAAAGCTTCATCTCAGGGCATCCTCAAAATATTCACTCAACACACAAAAATATGTTGACATCATTTCATTTTATTTTTTACTTGTTTGTATATCCACTCATCTATTTATTTATTCTTTCGTCTTTCAGCATATATAAATATATATATTTAATTTTCTTTTTTACTTCAGAATATTACAGGGGTACAAATGTTTAGGTTACATATATTGCCTTTGCCCCACCCAGGTCAGAGCTTCAAGTGTGTCCATACCCTACATGATGCGCACTGCAACCATTAGGTGTGTACATACCCATCCCCCTCTCCCCCTTTCCACCTGCCGGACACCCGACAAATGTTACTACTATATGTGCACTTAAGTGATGGTCATTTAATATATTTTTTGATCTAGTAATTTCTGCTAGGCACTGTGAGGGGCTAGAAATACCAGAAGGAACAAAAAGTAAATGCCCCTGACTTTGTGAATTTTATTTTCCACAATAAGACACTATCTTTAACCAAGATTGAAAAGGAGTGGAATGACAGATCGCTGGGAAGCTACTGTGAATGAGGTGTAAGAAAAGGCCTTTCTGGGACAGTGACATACAAGTGGGAATCTGAATAAAGTGAACAAGATGATTGAGACAGTCCCAGCCTACGGTCTGGTGGAGAAGATAGGTGTGTATAATGATAGATTATTCTCACTGGCATAATTACTGCAACAGTATGTTAAATTGAAAGTTTTGATTGGAGTACCAAGATATGATAAATATCAGATATCAGATGAGTTGTGAGAAAATGCAATTTTCAAGGAAAATATATTTTAACAAGCTTCATAAGCCCTAAACCTCTCATGCATTTCAAAGATGGGGAACATTTTTTTTTTTACTATCAAGGGTATGATTTTAGGAAGAGGAATTTCATAGAATATTATGGAGATTATACCTAAGAACTTTACAGAAAGCACCACAAGCTGGGCTTTGAAGGATAAGGAATTTTATTTATTTATTTTTTGGTTAGGAGGCAGGGGCAGGAGTTGGGTGAAGAGAAGAGAAAAGGAAGTGTAAGAAGTAACAATTTATATGAAGCCAACCATAAATAAGAATTGATAACTTTGATAATTTTGCCCCAGTGTAATAAGGTGCGAGGTCCAGAATATCAGAGACTGAGCCTTGAAATGGTGTTTGGAGTCATATTCTAAAGACATCTCTATGAAATTTTATCTATAGGTTCTGGGAAGCCATTAATGGTTAGATATGGGTTAGATTTGTAACACGCCCCTTGGGATGGTAATGTCCAAACTTAAATATCCCAAAGAGCTTCAATATTCCCTGTAAATTGAATATACTGGAACCTTCTGATCTCACTTTTTGTTTTTATTCATGTGGATCCCAGGCTGGCTTTAGGGATTTGGAGCAGGCACAGTGGGCTTCCTCATGGAACTTGAAGAATGAATCCTATAGTCTACTAAGGCAGTAGACTTCAGTAAAGATGCTAAAGATGCACAAACTTTGTGGTGGTCATGAATTTATTGCACCTGGACTTTTGTTTAAGGCCTAGGAATCATCTTCATGGTTTTCAATTAAAATATAGTAATAGTAAGCCACCAAATCAACACTTTTAGTTCAATAAAACTAAATTACTGATAGTACTTTAGCTCATTCTCTGCAAAATAATGATCGCAGAAAAAACACAAAAGAAATAATTGGACAGTTGATATCTCATTTCTGACTAAAGTATTTATGTCACTGAGGACCATATTTGCTAAAATTTGTCTTCAGAATACATCATCCACCTTTTTTCAATAGGAGCTATTTTATTTTTCCTTTAGTAAAAATTATGTGGAAAAGAAAACTATCAATTAAATGTACCTGTAATTACTCTAATTTAAAATAATTATGTATATCTTTGCATATTTTATTTTTACTTGTTATATGTATCCAAATACTTCGTAGATCAAATCAGTGTATATATTCATGAATCTTGCCTATATTGAACATTTAGCCTGTGCCCAAATTCTTATCATAGAAAATGCTACAATGTACGTATACTCATTATTCATTCTTTAATGAATATTTACTGAACACCTGTATATGCCAGGTACTGTTGGAGATGATGAAAACTGGAGCTTAAATTTTAAAGGTCAGAGAACACCAGTAAAGAAAGAAATGAATAGAAATTTCCTTTCTGCCCTTGTCTCATCCCCACCTCCCACAAAGCAACTACTCTACTGATTTTTATCATCATAGATTAGTATCGCCTGTTCTAGAACTTCATATAAATGGAGTCATACAATGTGCACCCTTTTGTGTCTGACTTCCCTTCCTTCATTCAGCCTATGATTGGCCTTTGTCCATATTATTGTATATTAGTAGTCTGTTTCTATTTATTTGCCAGTGATATTTCATTTTGTATGAATACTGCACAATTTATTGATTAATTCATTTGTTGACAGCTATTTGACTTTTTCCAGTTTGGCTATTATGAATACAGCTTCTAAAAATATTCATTTACAAGGGGTGTGTGTGTGTGTGTGTGTGTGTGTGTATATGCAAATATTTTAATTTCCTTAGGATAAATAACTAAGAAGGGAAGTTTTGAGTCAGAGACTGGGTGCAAACTTAACTTTATAAGAACTACCAAATAGTTTTGCAAAGTGTTATATAATTTAACTTTCTTAGTAGCAAAGTATGATATTTCTGTTGCTCAATACTTGGTGTTGTTAGCCTTTTAAAATGTTAGCTATTGTAATAATTGTGAATTTGTATCATTGTTTTAATTTGTATATCTGTGAATAAAAGTTCTTAATAAATTGAGCCATTTTTCATGTACTTATTGGGCATGTCTATATCTTTTTTTGAGATGTATTGTTTCTAGATTTTTGCCTGCTTTTTCTGGGGTGTTTCTTCTTTTTAGTAGTGATTTTTGTTATTTCTTATATGCTAAATGCAACTATGGTCACAGAACATATTTCCTTCCATTCTGTGACTTGCCTATTCATTTTCTAATCACTGTATTCAGATGAGCAGAGCATTTTAACAGTATGAAGTCTAGATTGCTACTCTTCTTTCATAGCTAGTATTTCCTTTGTCCTTTCTAAGAAAATTTTGCTTATCCCAAGGTCTCAAAGTCATACTTCTATATCTCTTTTAGAAGCTTTATAATTTTAATTGTTAAAGACGTAGGAATATGAATCTATCTCAAAATCATTTTCTGTATTTTCTTTGGTTAGGGTCACTTGTTATTTTCTCCATATAGATAGCCAGTTTTTCCAGCTCCAGTCTTTGCTAAAAGACTTTCTTTTCCTCAGTATTATTCATACATCATTATATAAAAAGTCAGCTTACCATAAAAGTATGGGTGTATTTCTAGGTTTTATTCTGTTCATTTTATTTAATTTCCTATCAGTACAATATTGCCTTAATTACTGTAGCTTTATGGTAATTCTTGAAAAGTGTCCACTCTAACTTCTTTGCCATGTGGTCCTCTCTGTGGGGCAGCTCAATATAGCAGATTGAGCTTCAAAGGTAGCAACAGAATTTTTTATCAAGATAGACATTGCAATCTTATGTAATGTAACCACATACACATACTCAAGTATATGCTGCTTTCTATGCTGTGGTCTATTTGTTAGAAGCGAGTCACAGGTCTTACTTACCCACACTTAAGGTGAAGAAAGCACTAAATGGTATGCATGCCAGGAGACTGAATTTGTGAGGACTACCTTTGAGTCTTTCCACCACACAATGATAATTATAAAACCGGAGGTCAAATATTAGTTTAATAAATTATGATGCAATCAAACATTAAGAACTAAAATGAAATTTAGAAAATATGAGAAGCAATCATGATTTTATGTAAAGTAAAAAAAGATAACAATGTAGGTATAGATTGATTCCTAGTAAATAATTCTACACCACATGCAAAAAACCACTTCGAAAGTGAGTTTCAAAATATTGTCATGTTTTACTTTATAGTAGTTATTTTTTTATTTGCTTGCTTTGAGATATTTTTCTCATTTCCTAATATGTGACATATGAATTATACACAATTATATTTGTACAATTTTAAAAATTATAAATTTCACAAATAAAAAAAAGTTCAAATTAGCTTTTTCTAGAACTTTTTTTTCCCCCTTACCTCTCTGTGTGGCAGAGGATTGATTGAGATCCTGAAACCTAGGAATCAGCAAGCTTTTCATTTGTGCTTGTCAAATGTCAAGAAAAGCTGAGTGCTTACAAGAAATTCAGTGACCCCTGACAGCTCTCTGCCATTGCAGCAAAATCTCAGGATTGAAAGAAAACTCTCTAGGACAGACATCTGACTTCCATAGCAATTAAAATCATTGAACACCAAACTGAAACATCTTTCTGTGAAAAACTCCATCCAGGCCCAAGAGAACTACTGTGTTTGTGAGGGTACGTAATGTGGATATATTTGAAACATCCTTCTTTGAATGCGTCCCTGTGTAACATGTTTCTAAAAGACACACATATATTCATTAGCTATAAATTAGTTACTAGTATTAAATGAAATAAAAGTGTGTGGAACACTATAGTTATATATATGTGTGTGTGTATATAAATGAAGAAGCTTATAAGATGTATAAGAGTTAAGAATTCATTTTAACTAACAATTATTCTTAAACATAAGTGAGGATACTGAGCACATGGAAATTATGAAGCTGGTTTCATGATGCTGTAAAAAAATATATTTTATTTCCCAATTGTAACTGATTAGAGTTTCATATTTTTAAAATATTTTAAGTAGCTTAGAAATATTAAGTCAATCAAATTTACATACAATGACATACATTAGGAAATACAGATTTGAATCTTTGGAATTTCCTAACTGGATATTTCCAATTTGCTGTTTGAAATGTTCTTGTTTGTGTATGTGCATATAGTTGTTTACTAGAGGGCAAAGTTTAAAACTGTATGAATAAAAAATTAGAACTTGTAAAATCCTATTCTTATACACTCACACACACACACTTGGATACATATGTACCAAAGTACACTAATACAGAGAAAGGAAATAGAGTCATACAGATTCTTACTACCTATGAAGATTCTAAAATCTAGCAATCTAAATATGGGATTAAGGAACACTAAAATTTTAAATCCCATATTAGCACAACATATTGCTTTAACAAGCAATCAACTAAACAAAGGCATATTATTTTCTCTAAATTAGAAGAAAACAGTGGGCAGGTCATGAACTTCTCTTTTTCTTTCTCTTGCTCCCTCTCTCTCTCACTCTGTGTTTGTGTGCTTGTGTGTTTACTTCTGTCTCTCCCCTGCCTTAGCTCATTTAGGCTACTATAACAAAATACCACAGACTGGTGGGTTATTAACAGCAAAAAAAAAATTATTTCTCACAGTTCTGGAGGGTGCGAAGTTCAAGAGCAAGGCACCATCAGATTTGGTGTTTAGTGAGGTCTTGTTTGCTCATTCATAGGTGGTGCCTTCTTGCTGTGCCCTCACATGATGGAAGTGTGAACAAGCTCCCTTTGCCGTCTTTTATATGGGCTCATCCCATTCCATGAAAGCTCCAACCTCATGACTTAATCATCTCCCAGAAGCCCCACCTCCTAATACTACCACCTCAGTTAGGCATTAGGTTTTCAACATCTGAATTTTGGTGGGACACAAACATTCAGACCATAGCACCCTCCCTCCTCCTCCTCTCTCTTTCTCTCTCTCTTTCTCTCTCTCTCTCTCTCTCTCACACACACACACACACACACATACACACACATACACAGGCACACAAACATGCACATAGACACACACCCCTCCTATTTGCTGATAATTTTCATTCATAGTTTAGTTGATTTCTTTCTTTTACCTTTTCTCTCAGATTGAAGAAATTTCTATTAGTTTCCATTTCATGCTAATAAATATTAGGAATAACAAATTGAGATAATGTGAAATTCACTCATCTTTTCTGATGAGAGGGAGAGAATCACCAAGCAAGGAAGACATGTTGAGGCTTAATAAGATGCATTCGTAGTCCTTATGATGTAGAAGTTCAGTATGAGAACTCACATTTTATGAGGCTGAACCATGCTTGCCATTTGCCATAGTTCAGGGTACTAAATTTAGGTCTGCAAATGTGGATGATAGATGTTTGGGGTAAGGGAATGTTTTTGCTGATAGAGATATATTTTTCACTGTGGTTACAGATAAGGAAATGAAAATTTTTAACACCGAGTGTCTCATTATATTGTGTCACAAGAGAGTGTCAGAAAACTTCAGATAAAAGAAACACTTTCTATCTGACTTCCCATGTAATACGTTAAATTCTCAGCAACAAAGTATTATATTAGTCTGTTTAATATGGAACATTAGAATTATTGTTCATTTTTAGTAAGTGGCCTTTCCTTGTGTCTGATCTGAAATGTAATACTATCTTAACTACTATCCGGGGAGAAAGGTGATTTTATGATGTCCTACCTTTACTTTATTACCAATTTTGTTTAGTGACCTCCTGAGTTATTCAACTATTGCAATTCTAATATTTTACCTAAAATTATGATTAACCTGAGTAAATTAATAACTTTAAAATTGCTCCATTTTTATTTTAACCAGGTAATAGTTTTTGTTCTTATTGGTCTTATCGTTGTAAAGAATAATGTTAAAGATGGAAATAGATTTTTTTTAAAAGTCTTTAAACACTCTTTGAGTCATTGTGTCCATGGAAAAGCAGAGCAAAAATCCTGTGTGTGCCACACAGACATGCTAGGGAATTAATGTGACCTGCATTTTACATGTGTGTTTTTAAAGATTACTTAAAGGGAGCAGAAGCTTACTGAAATTTAATAACTAATGTTTAACGAGCATCTGTGCTTTCCTATACATTTTGATAGGCTGTTACATGACATATTTAATCACCTAAGCAACCCCAAGCTGGTTGTTTTTGTCATTGCTATATAGTGAGTAAATGGAGAGGAGGGGAAGATGGCTGCCTAGAGACATCAGTGACCAGATCATTCTAGAAAGAAGGAAAAGTTTCACATAAAAAAAAAAAAACCTCAGGTGCTCAGGTGTAATTTTTAGGGAAAGGTGACAAAACCTTCCAAGGATGATTTCATGGGAGGAAATTGTGGAGCAGAACAAAAAGAAACAAGATATCAGCAGAGATAAACCCGCGAGAAGTGTGGAGCCCAGTGGAAGGGATAGGTGGAGGTTTCGTGTCTTCCTCCGTCACACCTCTGACAGTCTGCAGGCTCCTGAGCTGCTGGGGAGCTTTGCTACCCTCAGGAGACTAAAAGCTGCTGCCATCACTGAACTGGGAACTTCTTGAAAACAAAGCCGGGCTGGGCTGCCAGCCTCTTGGGGCTGTTCCTCATCAAAATAGATGGGAGCCCAGATGGCAGGCGCCATAGTGCTTCTCCATCCACAGTGTGCCTTTGTCCTCCCCAGGGAGCCCCAGCCCTTGGGTTTTCATAAAGTGAGCACATGGAAACCCAGAGAGGCCGCAGATGAGTAAGTGGTAGTAATGGGATTCAAAAGTAAATGTGTCTGACTTCAAGACACCAGACTAGAATTTGTAGATTTTATGTCATATCTACACGAGTCTCTTCAATTCTCAAATAGAATTTTGATTGATGATGTGCGCCAATGAGGTACACTTTTATTCAGCTTCTACACTGCTTGTGAGCTAGCATTTGTCTACCACCCATCTACATACATTACAGACACTGAAATATACCACACTTTTACAAACTACTAATAATAATACATACTGTGAATATTTGACAGATTATTCAGCAAACCAGTTGTTATATTAAAATTTTATATAGAGGTACTATATACTATGCATGTGGTTGAATATATTTATGATAAGATGAATGAAAAGCTACTATGTTAGCCTGGTTGTCTACTTGTGGCAAACAAACAAAATAAAAAGCAACTATGTTTATGGAAAATCAAATCTACAAAATTTTTCCTGAATATAGTAGCATTCAAATCTGGCATCTGCCCTTACATTAAATAAATGAAGAATTCATATACCAGATGAATTTATATAAATAAATGCATAGAATAGTATAAGATAGAGTAAGTGCTATAGTATAGTCACTTGGTCTCTTGGATTGATCCAGTTTCAAAAACTATCCATTAATCACACCCATGTGAACCTGTGCCCTGACATTGATTGGAAGTGTTGGGTCAGGGCAGTGCTGACGAGGTAGAAAACGCCTTCCTGAGATAGTTAGATCTGAAATAGGGACTTGAAAGTTGGGTAAGTATGATATATGTAGCCCTACTTCAGTGTTATTCCAGGGGGAAATACAATTGACTACAGCACCAAATAACAATTACTGTCATTTATTGACCGCTGTTATGTATGTCGTTAACTTTCTCTGCAATAGAGGAAAAGGACTGATCGCAGTATGCTTTCTTCTATCTGGTAGTAAGCATATGACCTAATGGAGAGAAAAGTATCTAAATAGTAAAACCTACAAATGAGTTCTCACCTAATTCCTGTCACATTGTAGACACTCAATGCATAATCATAAATATTGAATAAGTAAAATCATTGAACTAATTAATTAATGATTATTTCTTTAGAATACCATGGGTCAAAAACATGTTAGTGAGTGCCTAGGGTTCCATTGTCCAACTCTATTTAATCAGACTCTCCTATCAGTGAAAATTCTATTATTAGTCATTGAATGGGGAAAAATGTATAATAAACAAGTGCCTGATGATGGTATGCATGTCTTGAATGAACCCCTAATTCACCCAGTTAATTTCTATTATCTCTCCTTGCACTTTTCCATATTCAACGTGAGGTACAATTCTTATTCTGATTATTCCTAAGTGTCGTTTTGAGAATAAAATGAGATGATAAATGTGAAACTGTTCAGTACACCATAGAAGTATGTACGTGTCAAAGAATTATGTAATTATAGCCACCACTGGGGTTTCTTATCACAGAGGAATTTGGAATCTAAGTATGCTTTTTGTTAGGATATAAATAACTTTCTCTTAATACAGAGATTATACTAGAGTGAAAAAGTGGAAGAAAACAACTACTTGTAGAAATCTCTCAAATCCATTTGGAAGGATTTTTGACCTTTACAGTGTCTGCTTATGAACCCAGAGTAAAATATTTTTGTTACTAGTTTTTAAACTGCATTTTATGCTAATCTGTCAACAAAGATGACTTTGTAAAATTGCCTAAAATTTTGCTTTGAACTTTGCTATCTAAGTATGAGAAACATTTTATGCTCCCACCCAAACTGTTAGTTATTTTTCTGTTTGTAATTGTTTGAAAAATAAAAAAAGCATACAGAAGAAGCATTGTAGAGCAGGTGAAGCATTATTTTCCTTTTATGAAAGAGAACTAAAAAAAAAAATCAGATCCTGAAATATAAACCAGACCATGTAGTAGTTATTTTGGGGGGATTATTGGTCTAACAAAGGAGGTTTGGGATTTATAGTTACACGGGGAAAGAAGTTAAAATCTTGAGTGTGCACAAGGAGTAGAGTCAGAAATAAAACCCTCCATTAATCTGGGACATGCGAAAACTTTAAACTGGATGAAAACATTGATGAGGGGTGAAAAAACTATTCACTGTACTCAGTAATACAGAGAAAAATTTTCTTGGGTGGATTGGACTCTCTGTAAAAATAAAAAGCAAAAATACTAAAAATTTCTGATAATGGGTCTCATATGGACTCATATGGACTAGAAAACTCAAGCTGATAAATTAATATAAAAATGTAAAGTTGAAGTCAAATGTGGAGGCTTATATTGCTGTTGTAATTATTATTGCTATTACTTGTGGATACATTACTAGTACAATAATTGTTATTACTGTGGTTCTTTCACAATAACCCAATAAAAATATACTATATTTATGATTTTGCATATGTAGAACTTAGTGTCAGAGACATAAAGTAGGTAAGGAGACATCATAACCTGATAGGTAAGCGTGTCATCTGTAAAATCAAATATTAGGATTAGAATTTGTCCACACCATATATTAATGTGAATTTGGACACTTTACTTTTTAGTTTATATACATCTTCTAAACTGTAAAAAGTAAATAATATTAATAACAGTAATAATAATACATAGCTAATAGGGTGGTCAGCTATTATTATGCTTGTGGTTACATGGCTAATCAGTACTACAGTTTAGCTAAGACTTAAAGTCAGGCTTGTATGATTAAAAATCCCATACATTTTTCACAAACATGCTTCATCCTAAACAGAGATTTTATTATTTTCTCCAGAGTCCTCAGATTTAGTGGCTTAACTAGCAAACATTGACACTAACTCACTTCTCCTTTGGAAATACTCCCAGAACTCATCTTATGGAAACTTGAATATTAGCAATGATTCATAGGGCCAGAAAATTCCATGGGGACTATTTTTCAAAAATTTTATTCTTTCTTTAATTACATAATTAATTAATTGCCACCCATGCTGGAGTGCAGTGGCACAATCATAGCTCACCGTAACCTGGAACTCTGAGACTCAATGAATCCTCCTGCATTGGCCTCCCAAAGTGCTAGATTACAGGTGTGGGATAGCACACCTGGCTAACTTTTATTATTTTTATTTTGTAGAGAATGGGTTTCACTATGCTGCCCAGTATGGTTTCAAACTCCTAGTCTCAAGTGACCTCAAAGAGCTGGGATTACAGGCATGAGCCACCGCACCCAGATCTCCATAAGGACTATTTCAAATCATCAGGGCAATTGTTCTATAATTTAAACATAGCTGTAGATATCAAACTGCAAAAGTGACATTCTTTGTGACATGTTCTGAAAAATGTTTACATTGTATCTACAAAAATTCTAATGAAAATTAACAGTATGTAAGGCATTTTACAAATATATATTAAGTAGGTAGGTCTAGAAAAATAATATCATTCTTTCCTTAACATGATATTTACATATAAAATCTGAGGGAATACTATATTGAAACATTTGGTGTAAATTTGTCAATATACTATACGGGAAAAGTAAAGCTAACCTATTACAAATAGGAAATTATAAAAAGGAAACAGATCCAACTCTTCATTATATATCTACATTTTGTTTTCAATTGCAGGTATTATTTTGTATTTTGTCATTTTCTTTTAACACAATAGCATAGGCTTTTCCTATATTACAATATTTTTTAAATAAAAATCATTTTTATGGGTACATAATTGGATGGATAAATTACAGTTTATATTTGCATACTAAATTTAGTTTATTTTCCTCTTTTCTTTCTGCTTTTTGTCATTTAATATTTTTTTAGTTTATTATTACATATTGTAAAGAGATATTTGTGTGTAAAGATTGTTAGGAACTTCAGATTACTTTTTCAGGGTAGGTTTTAAGAAGTAGGTTGTATGAATATTTTTAATACATGTTACCAAATTGGAAGGTTCCATTTGAACTAAAATCAGCAAGATAATTCACCATTAAGTATTAAACATTTAGGTAATTTGTTTAATCATTTTGACTAATTTTCTTTTAAATAAATTAAAAAGACATGATATACTACATTTAAGTCTTAACTCATCTCCTTTTTAATTTTTATTTAGCAAATATTTAAAATACATATCTAACTGTAGATCTAAAACCATGCTTTGAATGAGATAACTAGTTTGATTAAAAAGAGTTAACATAAAGCTATTCAATTCAAACAAAACCAGTTTTGAGTATACCTGTTTTACACTATGAAATGTCTACTTATAATTTTATTTAGGCTTTTGATTTATGGAACATCATTCTCAAATCCAATTAATACCTTTGAGGACACTAGGATCTTAGAACCTCCTGCTGGGACTCATTAGATTATATAACTATAAACTTTCATCCAGCAACAAGATTCTGTAGCACAACCAACAAAAGTGCAAAATAAAATAACTACAGACAGAAATGATTCTAAACAGCTGTAACACGTCAGAGAAAATGCCAAATACGATAAATTCATAGAATCTTGCTCTTGTTATATTGATCAAACTGAAAAACTGCCTTTCTTTAGGGAGACTAATGCAATTGTATATGCTGTGAAGAAGAGAGGATCCATTGCAAATCACCAGGAAATCATTAAAAAACTGTAGCGAAGTAATCCTTGATAAATTGCAAAGAGTATTCTATCTCAAAGGAGTTAGCTTATGAATTTGGTTTTAATGCTAGAGCTTATAAACATTAATTTCATTATGAAAGGTTCTAATTTACTTTCCCCCTGGGAAACAAAACTCTGTCTTGGGTTATATTTGCATTTATTTTTTAAAAGCCTCATTCCATTTTTGACATGTAAAAATGCTTATATTGCTGGGAGGTCTAGTATTTTTGTACTCTTGGCAGTATAAGGTGTAACTGGCTTAGTTAGGACTATGAAGTCATATTTGATTAACACTCACATGCAGGAATGTAGGAAACCAAGTAGTGGCCCCTGAATCAATTATGGTGATCAGATGGTGAAACTGTAATTGAAGTTTCATATCAATATTGACTTTTTTTTCCCAAAAAGTACTAATTCAAAGATGTAGTTTGTACTTTTTATTGGGAAAAAATTTTTACGTTTACAAAATTTGAAAATTGGAACTATCTTAAACTTTCATTTTGATCATACTCTCATCTTTAGGGGGCGGTAAGTACTTCCCACAGTTTGGGCCTCTTTTCTGAGTTTAGTCTCCTCTTCTCAATTACTATTGCTCCTGCCCTCGTTCAGACCTGTTTACCTCTTGTCTCATCTATTGCAATGTTGTTTGTTAATTCCTCTCCCTGTTCCCAATCTTATCCCCTCCCCAAATCTTCTTCCATGTCTGTATTGTTCAGCCGTTGTCACAATAAGGCTATGTAACAAATCAGCCAAAACACAGTGGCTGAAACTACAGTCATTTATTTTCACTGATCTGCAGGTCACCTGAGGCTGTGCATACCACTTTCTCTATGAAACCTTTCTCCTTGTCCCCCACACCTTGACAATGACCAGATTTCCTCAAATGCCCACCTATATTCTGTGCACATTTTTTAAAAGTATATATTTATTCAAAAATATTTATTGACTGCTTACTGGAATAGGGATATGCAGTTGTGTTTTCTACTATAGTCAGGGCATGAAGAAATGATAAATCCTTCTAGAAAGATGGAACAAAGTTATCCTCTGAAAAGAAAACTGATTAAAAAAAATCCCACAAAATAGAAAAAAAAATTTTTTAAAATGGCCCTATAGTAAGGTAGTATATTTCAAAGCATGAACTATAAAGCTTTCATGAGCCTCTTCTTTTTTGAATTTAAAAATATTTAAATGATAAATATACATAAATTCAAAATGTGCAATGTGATAAAATGATATATGTATATATTATAATAATTATAATCAATGTCGAATCAACACATCCATCACCACTCATGCTGTACTGCCTGAGGCTCTTTGAGGGAAGAAGAGGAAGCTGAAAAATAATTTTTATCATTTATTAAATATGTTCAAAATATCTTGATAATAATATTAGAGTAGAAGGGAATTTATCTCCCTAACTTACTGAGCATATCCATTTTAAGACTTTCAATTGACTTTTGAGCTAGCAGTTGGACTGCCATATCAAAAAGGAGTGAACTAATTAAATGAACAGTGTTGATTACTATTTATTAATACATTTATTTATGCAATGTTTTCTGTGAGGCACTGTCCTCATCCCTTGAGACCTTGAGAAACAGAGATGAGTATGACATAGTCCCTGCCAGCAAGGGAATAGTGACAGAAACTTGTCTCATATCACTGTTCTTCACAGGATGATAAGTTCTCTATAAAGTGTCACTTCTCTAACTGAATGCAGGGTACTATCCTTGTTCATTCAATGGGGAACTCACACAGTTCAAATTGGAGTAGTTTTTTAAGAAGGGAGATGTCAGAATCAAGAAAACTGGATAAAATATGCATGTGTGCGGGACCTGCAGTGGACGGGAGGAATGAACCAGGAGCATGAATTTCAGGCAATGAATTTTACTGAATAAAAATATACTGCAGTTGAGGAAAGGATGATCTATTCTAGAGAGATGGGGCCCATCATTACAAACAGTTCAGAGATTTCTATTTTGTCATTCTCCTTTTCTTTCATTTTTCTCGTCTGCTCTTAATATCAAATTTTAGCCATTGTCCTACTTTCTTTCTTAAGTAAGCAATTATGAGAATGATTTCTCCATTATCAATAAGGACTTTCTTGACAGTTTTTTTTTAATCATGTGTGATCATTCCATAACATTAAAACAACTCAAGTGTGTCTGGGTTTTGTCACCAAGCATACTTTGCTAGGTTAATGTGAGATTGGAAGCCGACTTGTTTATAGGTATTTCCTGTTTTCTCTGTATACCTTCATTAAATCATTCTAAAAACTATGTGGAAGGTCCTTATTCAGCTGGACTAGACAGGAGCTTGTGGATGAGTTTGTGCATAGTGCATTGTCTTTCACTGGTTTGAGCATGAATGTGTATGTAGGGAGTAGAATGAAAAAGTAGTTGTGCCAGAAACCTAGGAGTAGTATAACGTTCATTCATCAAGCATTTGTTAATATGGACCAATTTTCAGATGTTGTGGTGCTACTATAGTTGAGACAGAAATATACGGAGCATGATCCTTTTATTCCAAGTTCAGGATACTAAAGTTATGCATTTATACTTTGAAAGTACCACTGTTTACTTATAAGCAAGTTACCAGGCATTATCCTTGCATAAATGCATACATCGTTTAATTTTTTATGATTCAATCAAAATTTAGGTGCTATTCTTGAAATTAATAGATTTTGAATGAAAGGGTAAAAATTAGGGAGTGGGATAACAAACTATCTCTCCTGAGTGCTTCTGTATTTTACTAAAACAAGGACAGATTTTTAGATGAATTATCCTTTCTTTTGGCCAATTCAGAGAGTTTCTTCCTTTTTGCACCCAGCATTTCTTAATATTGTACATCAATGGCAGCTCCTCTCAGCCTTTTCTCATTTTCTTACTGAAATACTGCTATACTTTGTGATTTTAGGACTCCAATATGTACTTCATGTCAAATTATATCAATGCAATGAAGTTAGACACATTCATCAAAAGTTTGAAGACTATCAACACAGTAAAGATAAGTCATGAATTTAAATTTGTGATTAAATATTATCAGAGGAGCCAAATGGTATTTCCAGTTAATAATCCTCAGGCAGAATTTTCAATAGATAAGTTGTCTCTACTAAGAGGCTGCATGATGAATTAAAAGAACAGAATATAGAACTTAGGTATGTTTGAGTTGAAGGTCCAACAATTACCAAGTATATGAACTGTGTAAATGAATCACTACAATCTCAAAGTTACCTCTAGTAGGAAATAATCTTTTCATACTCACATTGTTATTTTAAGGTTCATGGTGAAAATGAATAAATGTTTGTGAAGTACTTTGCAAATATTAAATATTTTATTCCATTTTTATTATTTCAGTATAATTTTCCTTGATTTTATAATAAATCCTATGAATAAAGGTAGATTTAAATTGGAGGTTGTTAAACTGGTTTAGTTAAATAGAATTATCACTGCTTATAAAACTAACATACTATATAAATATTCATTGAATGAAATGATGAAAAGCAATGAATGTGTTCTTAAAGCACTAGAAAAAGTGATTGATTTAGTTGTTCTCTGCAATTTGACGAAAAAGAAGTTTATCAGAAATGATTGCATGAAGCATCAATTTTGGCCCTAATTAGATGTATTGAGGATGCAAACATGTTTAATAGGGTAGATTTTAAGTTTTCTCATCACAAAAATGATACCTATTTGAGGTAATGCATATGTTGGTTGATTGGCTTGATTTAGTCAGTCCAAGATGTATATATATTTTAAACATTATGGTGCAGATGATATACGTACATATACATATACACATGTATATTAATATACAAATTTTATTTGTCAATTAAAAATAAAATAAAATAAATGGTAGAAAAAATTTATTGCAAGTATTCACACACTAAATCCCAAAGAAAATTTCCTTGTGTGGTCTTCACAACAGAAGACTTAAGATTAAGAAAGTTAAAAAACCATTGAGATTCACTTTATCCCTTAAGGGTATAGTACCTTTGTGTTAGTGATGGCATGAATAGGATGCAGAAAATTAACCTTATATAGAATCTCACTTTGTAAAGCATTTCTGTAGAGGGCTGGCCTGAAACAGACCAATTTTTGTCAAATGATAAGTTAGTTGGAGAGTACGATGATGCTGTACACTAGATCAATGCTGGTCTTCAGGTAAAGAGTAAAATAAAAAACCGCACAGGAAGAAATAAAGAAAAATTGGAAGGGTAAAGGGCAGGTTAGTGAAATAGAATTTGTCCATAAGGAGAGAAAAAAAGCAGTATGTTTCTCCTAAGTGGTCTCTTTCATACATGTATCCTAAACCACAACTTACATGTTAATGATCCTGTACCTCCAGTCCAGTTCTCTCTGGAGCTCTTTATGTGGGCATAGAGTTACTTGCTGGACATCTACAACATGGAACCACAGGCACTTCATTTATTTCCAAAACTGACATCATCATCTCACTGTCATAAACCTATTCTCCATCCTGAACTAAATCATAAAATTTTACCAGTTGTTCGTTCAACAAATATTTATCGATCAACTAAATTATGCTAGGCACACTGATGAGCTTACAGATAGCAGGATAGTGAGATAAGTGAATTCCCAAGTACAGCTTGTAAAATAAGGGATTACAGAAGTTACAAGTCAGGAAGTCGTTTTATTAGCCTTGTTTCCATCATCCTTAGCATCGAATTAGGCAATTGGTTCCATTAATATTGATTAATTGAAGGAAAAAAAACACTTCTCATACTATACATATCTATCTTCTTGTCCATTTACCATTATTTCTTTTAGGTTGCCATTTTAGGTTATCACAACAATCTCCACATGGATCATCCTGTTTTTATTATTAAAACCTTCAAATACATCTGCCTTCCTATTGTTGAAGCAATCTTTCCATCTTAAAAACAGGAACAAGTCTTAAATTCACTGGTTGGACTAAAAAAAAAAAAAACCTTGCCTACCACATTAGTACCAACTCCAAATCTATATTTTATAGCAGTACCAAGCTACTTGTTCAAAAACACAGTAGTGTTTATTTCTTACACATCTTGAATTTTGCATATGTCTTTGCCTCTGCTCAGAATTCCATATTCAGGTATGAACAACTGGGAAAAAATGGCTTAAACTTTCAAGGCTCTGATCAAAAGTCTTTGGATTTTGAAGCCTGTCTATATTCTGCCAATTACATTACTGTTTCTTCTACTTCCTTTACTACCTTATTTATGTTTCTTAAGAAACAAAAAATTGTTCATTGTTTTTTTCTACTAAGTAGCTTATATCATGATTCATTTATTTATTTCCTTGTCTGTACTTACTTCTGCATTTGTCCAAAATGTATTTGGGATAACCAACTCTCCCCTTCTTGAGTTCAAAAACTGTAGTCATTTTTGTACCTCAAGTTCCTGGCACAGTGATCGATATATGTAAGGTGGAAATAAAACATTTTTAAAGTGAGATAGAAAAGGATGGAAAAACAAACAAAAAAGAAAAGATAAAAGCCTCAGCTTAAGAGAGTCTTGTAATAACCCAAGAGATAACAACTACTCTGTGCTTATTATATAACTTTGTTCAGTAGCAACTGAGATCGTAGGGCTAGTAATTATTGGAGTGAGGATTGGACGATGAGCAGCCTAAGCTGAGAAAGATATAAGTAACAGTAATTTGCATACATGCCTCTGTGTGTCCCTGTGTGTGTGTGCGTGTACCAGATAAAGCTAAAGTGGGCTTGACTTGATTTGTTTTGTTTTGTCATTAGTCTTATTTCCTTGGAAATAATAATTTGTATATGTTCCTAATTAAACCTCAGTGTTCATTCTTGATGGAAAAAACAATTCAAGAGAATCACCATGTACTATGATCTATAATTTTTCCAGGCCTCTCCCAGATGCCTTGCATTTATAATTTGAATTCATTTTCCTAATAAATCTGTGAGGGAGGAATCACGACTCCCATCTCACAGATGGAAGCAGGCTAAGGCCTGGATAAGGACACCTGGTGAGTATTGTCAGATGTTTATTGGTTCAGAAAACACATATTGGTCTAAGGCCTTGGGGCATAAGAAAAAGTAGTCACTCTTAAGTGAATTAAACAGCCTAGGTTATAGAGGAGAAACCATTTCAAGACATTTTTCGGAGAGGAAGTGTTACAGAACCATCCAACAACCTTTAGCATGAGTTCATTTTCTTCCCTAGTGAAGAGAATCAGAATTCAGCAAATTAAGTATTCTGATTGGTTGCACATTTCTGGATGATTTAAGAATGTCTTTTAAGGAATAATATGGCATCTATCTGAATCCAATAATAAACACATGCTTTATCTTGATTATTAACTGATTCTACCAGGAAGGAATAAAAATGACTATAGTAAGTTGACTGCCCAACACAGAAATAAATCCTAGGCCTAGACATCATGCAGAACCAACAAGTGAAACATGATTCTTTATATCCCCAAAATATCAGAAGGTAAAAGAGAACATTTTCTCTCTCCTAGCAAGGAATGTGACGAGGTCTGCTGCCACTGTGCTTTAGAAACTGGCCTTCTAGTCAATGAATATTTACCGACTACTGCTTTGTGCCAAACTCTGCGCAAAAATCTGGGCACACAGAGGCAAATAAGTAAGACCCCTTTCCTCTGAGAGGCTCACTGTTTAGTGAAGAAGAAAGGAAGTTAGGTAAGGAAATAAATTGCAGCATTAGATACTGTCATGGAGGTAAACGGTAAATAGCATTATGAAAACAAAGATTAGTAAGTCCCTTTTCTTATCTTGCATCATGCTTTATTGGGTATCTTATATTCATTTGCTTTAATTCTCATAGTGAAATTATGCAAGATCAGTATGATTACCTTAATTTACAAATAAGGAAATTGAGGCTGTCAGATTAAGTAGTCAATACAAGATCGAGAGACAAAAGTAGAGAAGCCAGGATTTGAAACCAATTCTACATAGCTTCAAACATTCATTTTTTTAGGGCCACAGAGTCTCTCAGGAGCCAATTCATGAGTCATCCATACTTTCCAATGTCCTTTCCCACATATTAAAATCTTATTCTTAAATTTTAGTGTTGTAGGAATTTTAATAACAACTCCTCCATTCCATAGCTTTGCAACGTTGACCATGTTACTAAACATCTCAATGCTTCAGTTTTCTCAGTTGTAAAATATGGATAATATTTAATAAAGTAACTACCCCATTGTGTTGTTGGAAGGAATAAATGAGTTATGTGCTCTAGATCAGAGATTGGCAAACATTTTTTGTAAAGGGCCAGATAGTAATAATTTGGGTTTTGCAAATGACACCATCTCTGTAATATCTGCTCAATTCTTCTGTTGTAGCATAAGAACAGCAACAGAAATCCTGTAAATTGAGTGTTGCTTTGTTGCAATAAAACTTTATTTGCAAAAATAAGTGGAGGGCCAGATTTAGCCTGTGGGCCTTAGTTTGTCAACTCCTGCTATTATATAAAGTATATGCTGAATAAGTATTAGCTAATATTATTATTACTAATGTGAGTTTTTAAGCCAGAAAAATTGAGATGCTATGTGCCTTATCAAGAGCCAAACACATAGTATATTTCTGAATTTCAAATTCAAATTCAGTGGCTTCTCCTTAAACCCCCTGCATAGGCACTTGTATAACTTCTGTGATTTTTCTGATTTGTCTGTTGAACGCATCTGTTGTCACAGAATATTTCACAGGAAACAAGTGCACCTTTTCCATTTCAGCTTCCAATTGCTTACATACTGAGGCAGAAAAACAGAGTTACAGGGTTTTTTTTTGATGGAAAAACTCTAACAAGTTGACAATGAATGTAGGATCCCTGATATTTGCTGACTCTGAGATAACTACACAGAGGCAAAGTATAAAAACAAAATTATTGTCATAGCTTTGGCTTCCATTCTCAATTAAACCTCAAATAATATATCCTCAAGTAAGCCATCACCTGAATACTCTGATCTTTCCCACTTCTATGCCTCTTAACCTCATGGGCAATGCTTTAAACCTCCACTGATCTTTTGTTACCTTATCATCTTACAAGACATATTTTAAACCCCACCACTGTGGGCATGCCTGGCCACTCCTCTGAGCATTGTTGTCAATTATTGCTCCAATATTCTTAGCCCATAGTCTTATTAACATTTCATATTTCTCATTTAGTTTTATTGTTTCCAAAGTCCCTAAGGCCTTTAAAGTGCTTTGTCTCTTTAAGTTCATTCACTCTATCAAGATTAGTTATTTTATGCAGATTCCACAGAAGCCTGGGGCTCATATGATGGGATGGAACAAGGTCTGGATTTGCCTCTACATAGAACTGGGTTCAAATCCAGACTCTGCATGAAATTAGCTCTGTGACCATGGGCAAGTTGGAGGATTTATCTGATCTTGCTTCTTTATCTATAGAATGGAAATATTATCTATGTTTTTGTGTTTTAAGGATATATAAAATGAATGCTAAGAACCTCCTCCATGGCTGCAACCTCATTTTTTCTTACCATTTATTCTCTTTCCTATACTTTGTTTTCTCATGCTGTCTTGCCAAGAGTAAGCCCTTGGAATTTGTTAATCATTTGACAAATATATTAGAAACTTGGCTATTTTTTGTATACTTGTTGATGTTCACAAATGATGACTTTTAAAAAATTTCTTTCCCTATTCTTCATCTATGTTAACCAAAATAAAATGGTAATAATATGGTAGCTATAGTAGAGAAATACACAGAATGGCACATATTACCTAGTGTGTCCTTTAAGGTCAATTTTAAAATTCATTCTATTTTCCTCAAATCATGCAATTTTTATACACATCATTTTATTTACAGCAAAACTGCATTATTTCAATCTTTTTGACTAAATAAAATAGATTTCCTAAATATTTCTACCCTACATATTTATTCTTGCACATTTTTCAAAGTAATGTTACATCTGCCTTCATAAAGACTTACTGAAATAGCAAGACAGAAATTTATCAATCAGATTTCCTCAGAAGTAAACACACTGATGGAATTATAGTGACTATGAAAAAATGTGTGATAAAAGTAGAACTTCGGTCTTCTGACTCTTAGTTCTTAAAATATGCACCACTCACTATCTTTGTTGTCATTGTAGGGAGAAGTCAAGGACAATTTAAAGAAGGGAAAGTAAGAGATATGCATTGTAAAGAACTGGGCCAAGTGACATATAAGATGAGATTCTACTTTCACGCAAACCACACACTGAACGGCTTCTGTTTTCCTCAGGTGATCAGTGTTGGGGAGATTAAGACAGGAATATTTGGAGAAGACACAACTAAGAAACACAGACTGCAAGACAGATGATTTTCTTTCATTTTTACTACAAATATATAACTGTTTGGTTTTAGAAAAAACAGACATCAATTTGCACTGATACTTGAGAGCTACTATATTAGCAAACTTTTATCTGTGAACTATATGCCAGCATTGCTATACCGCTTGAGGTAGACATTATTATTATTGGCCTTTCTTTAAAGCTAATAAGATTGAGACACAAATAGGTTAAATGACTTTCCCAAGATTACATATGATAGCTAATAAATATATCCAGGATTTGAACCTAAGAATTCTATCTCTAGGACTCATAGTTTTAACTACCATAGCATTATAATTCTTTCATAAGGTCCTCTTCAATTCAGAATCCCAAAATTAACTCTCAGTTGTTAGATTGGGCTCATTAAATTTCTCTGCAGATAGTGAGTCTCTAAACTGTGGTCTCTTTTTTTCAGATAGTTGAGAGCCTCCTAGTTTGTCCAGGTTTCTGGTGAGGAAACTGCACTCTCACTGTTTAATGTAATTAAACTAGAATTTATCAGTCTGAGGGGCAGTGCTCATATTGCTTGTATATTCTTTCTTCTAAAAATGATCAAACTTCTTGAACGTATATGCCTAAAGGCACTGGAAGAAAAGTGACGGGTAGGATATCTACCAAACTCCACAAGGCAGGGCCTCCTGAGGGATTCTACTTTAAGACTTCACTCTGTCACCCGACCCTTGTACTGAGGGAAGGAATGGGGCCATGGAAGGGGGTTGGGTGGTGGAGTCTATGTTGGCTTTACATTCTTTCTCTTTCAGTTCTAAAAATGTTGAAATAACCAAGGTTTACTTTTCTATATGCATTGTAGGGATAATAAAAGAGTGTTAGAACTGATAAAAGAAAATTATCTGTTACTGTGCCTGGCATTTATTGGGTGGCTAATAATGGTCTATATACATGCATAGATATAAATACAGATTATTAAGCTTGCCAGCAGGTAAAACATGGTTTACTTCATTGTTGGTTAAAAATAGGAGTGTGGGTTTAGAGCTTGGCTTTTGCATTGCCTGTGTGATCTTGGACCAATTATTCACCCACTCTTACTATGAAATGAGGAAATTAAGATCACTTCCCACTGTCAATAACAAATGAGAATATTTGTAATGGTTTACAATAGTGCCTAGGGCCCATAAAGTGAGATGTGTGATCCCAATCACCTACAATACAACTATATTTAAAATGTCACATTTTAGAGTTGTAAGTCCCCACCCCTTGGTTTATATGTTCCACCTACTCCTCTCCCAAACATTTCTGAAAATCCTCAGACGTCCTGTGCAAAATTAAGTTGTGGTGCCTTTAGAGATCTATGGGGCCAGAGGGGAGGAGAAGGTGTGATAAAGCCTACCTCATGGACAGTCAACACTGGGCAGGCAGGTGGATCACCGTCTCTCGGCTTCACCACCACTTGCTGGGAGAGCCAGGTTCACCACCTTTCTTACTGTGCTGCTTTGGTTCATTTTCTTTAGACTCTGCTCATCTCTGGGTCTTTTATGGCCCCTGTCTATGCCACTCCTGATCCCCTGATTTAATTTACCACCTCATCTAGGGTAGAAATGCTCAAACTCTCTATGGAGAAGGACCAGCTTGTATGTGTTTGTTTTCCATTTCATAGCTACAATAATTTCCTCTATTGTCTCATAATTATAGAGGCTACAAGTCCGAAATCTGAGTGTTATCAGGGCATGTTCCCTCTGAAACAAAGCAGAGAATTCTTCCTTGTGTCTCTAGCTTCTAGTGACCTGTCAGCAGTCTTGGTGTACTTTGATTTGGAGCTGCAGCACTTCAATCTCTGCCTCTGTCATCATGGGACATTCTCTCTGTGTGTCTTTCTCTTCCCATGGCATTCTCCTCTGTACATGGCTGTGTTCAATTTTACCTGTTCTTATAATGATACCGGTTATATGGATCTCATCTTAACTTCACTACAACTGCAAAGACCCTATTTCTACATAAGATTACATTCTGAGGTACTGGGGTTGGGACTTTATATCTTTTTAGGGGGCACAATTCAACTCACAAGTAGCATACACATCATTTTTTCCTGTACCCTGTCCAAGGAGACATGGGCAGTGACCAGGTACTTGAACACCACACCAAAGCAACTGATGATCAAAATCCTAAACATCATCTATTTTTACCGTATCTCATCACTGTTCACTAACAGTTTGTGGACTGAAACCTCAACCACACAAGAAGAAGCTCTGTTTTGTAGAAAAAAATGATAGGGCCTTGAATGCTAATTCATAAATTCTGCATTGAAGCAATGAAGTTGGACATTCTTAAGAGCTGCACCTATTCAAGGTATACCAGCAGGACTGATGGGCTCAGACACGTCCTCATACATTACTGTTCCATCTCTGGATAGCTCTTCCACTTATTTTTATCCAAGTATCTCTTGTTCATCTTTTATAACTCAAATTATATTTCCCCTAATGCCCCACCTAGTCTAATCTAGATGTGTTTCCTCTGTATTCTCAGAGCAGCCTAGCATGTTTCTATACTAGCACAATAATTATTGGTCGACGTTTCCTTCTTCCCCTTAACATGGTGAATTAGTGCCCTTGAAGAGAAGATTCATCTCTCATTCTACCTGGTCTCCCCAGGGTCCCTTTAGTGCCTGGTGCATGTTGTGTGTACTTGCTTACATTAATTCATGGATAAATAAATGAATGCATTGCCTTTCCTGGGAAAAGCGCTGCTCATTACACTGGAGTCTCTTTTTCACCGGATGTCGGAGCCACCAGGGACAATACCAAATTTCAGAGTCTATTCTAGACTCTTAGCTGATATAAGTCTTCCACCAAAACATTAGTGACCACTGAAGACCTTTCACATTATGTTTAAATAAATCCTATTTCTCAAGACTGATTATTTTGCTGCATTGGTGTCCATAATTACATTTGAGAGATATGCTGTGCCTAATTGTTAATGTCCAATTACATACTGTGCTAATGACCACTTATTTCGTGTATTTTATTTATTTAATGGTATTTAAACATTCACCATATCATAAAAGTAATGATTTCTAACTTTGTCCTCATTTTGGAGGGTATATATTGTTGAGGCTTTTCATTTTTAGTGCACAGACCAGTGATATATTTAGCTTTATTGTAGAAAGTAAACTTAAAATTCCATTGAAATTCTGAATTGGTTTTCAGATATGGTAATTTCTCACATCAGTGATTCTTAACCCCCAAGTCCCTGGAGAATTATCAATGAAGGAAAGAACTTGAAATCACGGTGCCTTGAAAATAGCTGGCATTCAATTAATATTTGCAAAGTTTTACTGAACTGAATGTAATAGATTTGCCTATACTCTCATTAGGCTTTCCTTTTTTCAAAATCAATTTGTCATCATTTTTTATGAAGAATTTTTTTTCAGGAAGTTACATTTTAAATTTGTACATTGCCAAAATTTTTCTATTCATAGTTTTTAAGGGGCAATCATGAGCCATTAAGAGATGAAAGAATGTACAGTTAATCAAGTCAGAGATTGGTTGATTTATCACAGTCAGTTTCAAGTTTACGTTTATCAAGTTTCCTTTTCACAGGTCACTGGGAAAGGTGAGTACACTTCTCTTTTCTATGACGATATGGTTGTAAAAGGCACACAAAAACTTTTGCCTAGGGATCAGGGAGAATTCTACTGAGTGGTTTCATCCCAGAAGGACATGTAATGGACATGCATGTCAGCACGTATTGTTCAGTTTTAGCTGTCCTCTGGACAGAACATAGAGATTAGAGAAAATGGAGTTTAATTGCAGGGGGAGTAAAATTATATCTTATTATTTAAAAACTTGCTATTTCTGGTAATTCTAGCAGTTCTGTTTTGCTTTAAGAGGACTTCTTGCTTTACTACTCTCAATTTTATACAATAACCATGTCAAAGAAAATTATTAGAAATTTACAGTAATTTTAGCTTACTTTTGCATACTAATTCCATTCATGAATTATTTTGAAATTTTCTTTAATTGATGAATACAAATTTGCAAATAACAGGATAAAGTATTGGTGGCTTTTTTTCTGATTTTTTTCATGAATTCTTCACATATATACTCTTCTCTTTTTTCTCATTCATCTGCAATTCCGAAGACCAAGCTCCTTGCTCCCAATAGCATATGTAGTGCGAGTAGAATAAGACTCTGCTGAGTAGCAGGGGATCAGGGGATCGTTTGGCAATCCACTTAACTCAGGGTTAAGAGGATTTCAAGAAAGCAATCATAAGAAAAGAGGAGAAGAGAAGTGATGCAGTTCTGTTAAAACTCTCTTTTTATCTCCACTTCTGAAATGCTCCTCAATGTGCTAATCATCTCTCATTTCCAATATTGTACCCCTTGCTTTGCTTGCCTGCCTTCCTGCCAATTCTCTCTCTCCTGTCACTTGAAAATTGCAATGTGAAAATCAACTTTTATTGCCATCAGTTCACAATGTGTATGTGTGTAAGTGTGTGTGGGTTTGTGTGTGACTTTTAGATTCATTCTAGCTTTTATGTAAGGGAGTGCTATTACTATGTAATTACTTGTCCTCACTCGTTCTCTTTGTCTCTCTGCTTCCATTGGCATAGAGAAAGACATTATCAATGAAAGCTTTAGTTTCAACAAGTCCTGGCTGACCTATGCAGTTGTACAGGTGGTGGCTCCCGTAAGAGAGCTTGGTCATGAAGGCAAATGAGGCTTAAATCCAACATATATTTCTCTTGTTAAACTTTACCCTGGGATTGCTTGGCAGTAGTGTGTACATGCATGTGTCTGTGTGCACGTGTGTGTGTGCATGTGTCTGAAACTGTCCACCAGAATAGGAACCTTTTTGTTCTAATTTGTGCAAAGGCACCATATAAACTAGCAGTGCCCCTTAATGAGGGCCTACAATGAAATTCTAGATGAAGCAAGTTAAATTCTTTCAAAGTCTTCTAATTCTATTTGCACAATGACTAGAATAGTCTGCCTTTGTGTGCTATATATAGGTATTTTTTGTAATGGGAAAAATTCATTTTTATTATTAGTCAACAACCTCATAGGATTCTTATTTTCATTTGATTTGCAACATTTACATATTTCAATATAAAGTATTAGAATTTAGTAAACAGTTTCCATCAGTTGAAATAAACAAAAACATATGTGTGTTAGGTATGTCATTAGGGCATTGTTCAGTTTTTATTTATGAAGATACTTCTTTTTTAGTGTCAACAAAAGTAAATATTGCTTTAATTATACTTCCAGATATATTTACTAAGAACACTACTGATTTCATTTGTACTTCTCTAAGTATCTGATAATATTCAGTCCGGTTGATTCTTTAGAAAATGCCCTCAAAATGATCTCCTAAAAGACTAAAAATACCTGGGTTCTTATGTAGTTTATTTTTTTTATTGTTTTTTAAAAATATTTAATTTTTAATTATCATGAGTACATAATAGTTGTATACGTACGGGGTACATGTGATGTTTTGATGCAGGCATAAAATGTGTCATAATCAAATCAGGGTGATTCAGGTATTGATAACCTCAAGAATTTATCATTTCTTTGTGTTACGAACATTCCAATTCCATTCTTTTACTTATTTTAAAATATATAATAAGTCATTAAGTAAACAATACTAGAATACTAGATCTATTAGTTACTGAATACTAGATCTTATTCATTCTTACTGTATTTTGCACACATTAACTATCCCCATTTTATCCTCCCCTTCCCACTACACTTCCAATCTTCTTGTAACCAACATTCTAGTCTCTATCTCCATGAGTTAACTCTTTAAAAATTTTAGCTTTCACATATGAGTGAGAACACGTGAAATATATCTTTTTGTGCCTGGCTTATTTCACTTAATATAATGTTCTTCAGTTTCATCCATGTTGTTGCAAATGACATGATTTCATTCTTTTTTATGGCTGAAAAAAATATTACATTGTGTATATGTACCACAATTTCTTTATCCATTTGTCCATTAATGGACACTTAGGTTGATTCCATATCTTGGCTATTGTGAATAGTGCTGTACTAAACATGGGAATGCAGATATCTCTTCCATAAACTTATTTTCTTTCTTTTGCATATATACCCAGTAGTGGGATTGCTGGATCGTATGGTAGGTTTATTTATTTATTTATTTATTTTCATATGGTAGTTTTAGTTTTAGTTATTTTGAGGAAACTCCGTACTGCTCTTCATAATGCCTGTACTACTTTACATTCCCATCAGACATCCAGAGTTATATGTAAGAAGAAGTATGGGAACAATCTACTGCAAGAAGTATTTTTTTTCATGAGTTTGAAATCCCTAGTTGTAGCTTGTATATAAAGAATCTTTCTCAAGCCTTGCCTTGCACAGACATAGGTTCAAATTCAAGTTCTGTCTCTTGCTGGTTGTGTGGTGTTGGTTTACTTAATCTCACCAACTCTCCATTTCATCATTTAATAAATGGAGTTTAAAAATACTTCCTAATCTGTGCGGAGAGTTATATGAGATAACACATATAGCAATATCTACCATATATCAGAGTAGATGCTTAATAATGAAGCTATTTACTCTGAAAGTTTTTATTTTTCAAAACCCAGTTTACATTTGCAGTTGCCACTTTTTGCAAATAAAAATGGAGGTTGTTCAGTTAAATCTGAATTTTAAATAAAGAATAAATAACTTTTAGTACAAGTCAGTTTTAATTATGGCATGGAACATACATATACCTATACTAAAAATATCCATTACTTATTTTAAATTCAGATTTAATTGTATCTCTTATTTTTATATCTGGCAACCCTACATACAAGTTATGTTAGGCATGAGCCCTTTCAGATGCAAAATTTAGTGAATTAGGCAATATTAATTTCTTTTTTATTCCCTTCCAGCTATGTTTGCACTTTTTAATTAACTAATTTATTTTTTATTTCAAAATATTAAGGGGGTACAATGTTTTTGGTTATATGAACCATTTGCTTCACTTAGTTCCTGTTAGGCTGGTGGGAGGTTCCATGGGAACTTTCCCTTTAAACCGGCCCCACCCCTCTGAGAACCCACCCAAACCCCACTATAAAAGAAAGCCCTAGAAGCCCTCCATTTTGGGACTGACACCATCTTGGCCTCAGCCCGTGAGTAAGCAGACTTTAAAATAAACAGCTTTTCACCTATCCTTGCCTCATGCCTTCCTCCCTCAGCGTTTCCAACATTCCCCATTCTGCTGAAATTGCGGGGACTATTAAAAATGTTCCACACTCTGACTGCATATCAGAACTGTTTGCATTTTTTTTTCTAATTGCAGATTTTCGTGTACAGATTTTCGTGAGACTCCTTACTAGTGGAATAAAGACCCTTTGCCACAAGGTAGGTCACAGCTTGTGAATTACTTGTCTATGTTTTTAAAAATATCTACAGGTTATTTTGATGGTAATCCAATATTCTAACTGATGTATCACTCACATCTTATACTTCCTTCTCGCTTTTTTCTTTCCCCCTCTGCCAAAATACTTAAACAAGTCTACCCCCTGAGCACAAGGCATCTCAAGGAAAAAAAACAAAAAACAAAACCGTTTGTTGTCATTAAAAATCTATGATCTTTATTAAAACATTTACTGTCAATTCCCATAGGCAAATTGTTTTTTTATTTTCTGGTAAGTTTGGTCTTCTGTTTTTTTCAGTCTGTTTTTTCAATCATTTACTCTG